>NC_065586.1:23059277-27859277 GCF_024542745.1 Macaca thibetana thibetana
GGGCGGCCGCCTGCAGAGGGCCCCGTGACCCGGGGCGCAGGTTGTGGCGAGCTGGTTTTTGCCTCCGGGCTGAGGCGCCAGCGCTAGCAGCGACAGTGGCGGGGGGCGCAAGTTTCTACCCAGTCCCCACTTTCAGATCTCTGGGGGTCTGCCCTTGCTTCTCGGGGAGTCTTGGCCCTTGACTGATCCCCGCAGCTTAATGCCAATCCCATCCCTAGCTGGCCGGCACCTGTTCCAAACAACCTGTTGCGCTGACATCGCTTTGGAGAGGCGCCGGCGCTTTACTCGTGGAGGCGGGTTGTGTGGCGGCCCCAAGCCTTCAGGAAATAGTTTAGGGTTCCCTACTGGTGAGCTGCGCCCCCTCCCGCTTCCTGTGGCATGTGGGGTGTTTCACCTCTGCCTGTGTCCCAGGAACCCAAGGCGTCCTGGGCACCTCTGCACCTCGCCCACTCTAGGGACTTCTCATGTAGAGCTCCGCAGTTTGGGTGGATTAGACAAAGATGAGGATTAGAGACACACCGCCAGTTAATTAAATGCGCTCTTCTCCTCTCCTCGCCCCCTCCCCCCAACCCGCAGACAGATAGGACTCTTTGGTTCCCTACCCCCACTCCTAGGCCCTATGTAAGTGCGGATGGAGATAGCTAGTTACATTGGCCCTCCTGTCTTAGAGGTACTGGCACCTTGGGGCATTCTCGCTCTTAAAGATACTTACTCTGAATTATTTCTAGTTTTACAATTTCTCTTCAGCGACTGCACCGAGTACCAGCTGCGAGGTTGAACAAACACCAGTTGAGTACTTGCTGGCGGACCTCTCTGGGAAGAGCCCGCACCCTCCTAGCTCCTTTCTAGGAGGATCCCTTCTAGCTGCTTTCCTGTTTGAGTCGCTGGACGTCTCCCAAACAGCTAGTTAGTCGCCTATCTCTGGAGTGCAAGCGTTTGGAAGTGGATTTAGGGTGAGTCTAGCTAGGGGATGTTTCTAGAAGAAGTTTGATAAAACCTAGTTTGGCAAGCGTTGGCATTCGGATTGTAAAAATACAGACGTGCATTGGCATTGGGCAACTCAAAAAAATTGTATCTCCTGGCGCTTGTCAGTGACATGATAATTACAAATTTTAAAACAAGCCACTTCTACGCGAAGGACGCCTGGCTGCAACCCCACACCTCACACCGGTGCATATAATAAAATATTAGGGTTCAACAGCTGGCATGTGTGGCAATAGCAGATGTGTGACACCTCGAAGCGATTATCTGGAAGTTTTTCCATACTTCTGAAAACACACTTGACGCCTCATTTCTTTGATGGCCGCTCAATAGACACCGGGAGATGGTAGCTGGGCCACCCCTCCCAAGAGTTCTTCTTGCGTGCAGCGCTTTCATCCAGGGCTTGAATTGTGTTGTCAAAGTTTAGCAGACAAGAGGAGGGGGCATGAGAACGGGAGGGTGTCTTGAAAAGTCTTGGAAATCGGTGTATTTTGCAGGTGTAGAAGTGCCTAATAACCATGGCTAGTGCGCGCTCCCCAATGGCGAGGGTATGACAGGGACAGCTGGCTCAGTTTTCAGTGTGAAAACACCCCCTCGGTGGACCAAACACAACGACACTGACCTTTCTTCGGGGGGAACCAGGGATGTGCCTTTGACTGAATTAGCCATAAAGACGTCTTGCTATGACTTTTGTTCCCCACGAAAGCAAAGAAATATTGCGTTTAATATGAGAAGTACTGTTCACAGCTTTTCCGTGCCCCTTAAGAAATATTACAGTGCTGATTTACTGGCCTTCTACCGAGTTGGCCCCAAGGGCGGCTGGGGGTGGTGGGGTGGGGGACGGTGCAGTGAGGACAGAGGAGGAGGCGGAGTCAGAGAGCTAAAGTGCCTGTTGCCTGTTTCCAAAGTTCTCTCTTTGCAACAGCAAATTTATCAATCTTTTCATCTGACAATACTTTGAAATATATCATTGTCATCTAGAGTTGTTTGATAGATTATCTGCAGGCACACAGCCTTTTTCAAGGTCAAGTTGAAGATTCTTGTTTGCTGTTTAACTGGGTTGTTTCAAAACTCAGAACAATGCCTGCCTGTTAAATTTTCACTTGTTCTCATGGGGCATTCGAAAGCAAGTTTTCCTATTGACCGGATCTCTGGACATTTCATCCTCTTGAGCTAAATTCAGCAAACAAGGCTTAGGAATGAAATCAACAGAAGAATAAATGAGATTTAATCTTAGCATTTGCAAATGCTAGAGACATTAAGTGGTCTTTCATATCTACTCAAAGTGTGTACTAATTTTTGTCTGCATGTTGCAGGCTGGTTATGGCCAAACACATCTCAACTTTGACTTTATTGCAGTGGGAAGCAGCGAATACACTCCCCTAAAGCAGAAAGGCAAAGAAATTGTGGCCACTCTTGTTTTTGCCAATGCATAACCTGTTGTTCTAAAGGCATTTTAAAATAAAGTCAGCTGCTTCTAAGTCATTATGTTTTATAGACATATTTATTTCTATTTTTTAGTGGAAAGACTGGCTTCACAGTTTTCTCTATATCTGCGATGATTGATTTTTTTTATTCAACTAACTTTTATTTACCTTGCAATAATGTTCTGGACCAATGTGATAAATTACAGATATGCAAATTTCTTTCAATGGTGTTGTAAGTGTGTCTAGCTGGAGCTGAATAACTCCTTGCAAGTCAGTCTGTGCGCGCTCAGGACCCCAGGGAGCTGATCAAAGCACCCATTCTCTTTCATCCCCAGTATTCTCCTCCAAACTATTTCGATACAATATGTTTCCATGATGCACTTAATGTGCTAGGGACATAGAACTCATTACAACCTAGCTAGTTCTGCGGACCTCTTTGTTCCGCGGCAGAAAGTCAAAGAAAAAAGGAAAAGCGCTGCCAGTTGCCAGCTTTCTGAAATGCTAAAGCATGCGTCATTTTTCACCAGGTCTCGTCTTGATATCCTCAAAAGACAAACTATGAAACCGGCCTCAGCCCTTTCTGGCATTAATTACACTGCTGTCCAGCCGATCTGTTTTTCCTATTATATGCATTTCTCAGCAGGGATTTTTTTTTTTTTTTGCAAGACTAATGCAGCTGCAAGTTAAACTATGAATGCATTTTCATTACTATGGGAAAAAAATAAGTAAAAAGGATGCAAAACATACAGCAAAACTTTTGAAGGGCTTCTGATGGACAACAGATATAGGGCAGGACCTGGGTGATCTGCAATTTCTCCCAACCTGAAATTGGCTGAGCGCCTCAGAAATTTCCAATACTTCCAGGGTTCTGTGGAGACCTTTATTGTGCCATTTGAAACTTTGCTTTGGTACCCAGATAAATCTTGAAGGTTCAAGTTTCTATTAAAGTGCTGAAATGAAGCAGTTTGATATTGCACCCAACCAGGAGGCTGCTTTCAAGGAATTTCTGTCCAGGACGATGGCACAGAGGATACAAATTTTATTTCATTTCCTCTGTTTCTTGTAGGGTTGATTGGTTGGTGGAAATGGCTGGCAGCCAGTTCTGGGAAAGATTCCAGACCTGACTCCGATTAACCCTCTCTGGTGAAACTCTGCTGGAAACCAACTCACCAGCAATTGCCATTAATCTACTTACTAATTAAGCCAATTCATTTCTAAAGGAGAAAAATTCCTTTCTTTAGCCAAACTGATGGGAGGAAATTTGAAAGAAGCGCCAAACTGTGTAACTGTAATTCAGCCAAGGACTGCTAAAACAAGGTGTTGATATATAGCAGCAGATTTAAAACAAGTTTCTAGGGCAACACTCCTTTGGAGACAGCGGCATATAGCGCATAGTAGATGAAGCTCGAACAATGCTCCACAGCGCTGTACCATCCCGTATACTTGCGTTGAAAATAACATGTCTCTCTCCAATTAAATCGTGTTCCTTTTACGCACAAATAAATCGCCTCTGCAGCTTTCTTTTGAACTAAAGTATATCAGCTTTATGTGACAACTACCATAAATATATTTCTTGAGACTTAATAAATAACTTTAGAATTCTGTAATCCAGAGCCTACAATTCAGATACAGGCTCTTAACAAGGCCTTACTTGTAGTTAGGGGAATAGAAACAACCAAGTTGGACATTACGCATGGAAGAAAAGTAAACCCACCTTTTGGTAAACGGTGTCTGGCATTCCAGCAGAATCTTGGTTTGCATCCTTACCAGGAAGCAAAACTCCAAAGAGTTTCCCTACTTATTAAAGAATTTCTGACAGTCTTTAAGATGCGGCTAGGTGCCCTGTGCCGACGTAAAATAAGAATGAATCTTCCTTGAGGAAATGTACGATCTCCCTCTAGTCTTTATGACCCACCTTCATGGGGACTAGTTATTGGGCGAGGAGACAGCAAATTAGGTTGATGTGTTTGGTATAGAAAGACTG
This sequence comes from Macaca thibetana thibetana, assembly GCF_024542745.1. Classification (NCBI taxonomy): domain Eukaryota; kingdom Metazoa; phylum Chordata; class Mammalia; order Primates; family Cercopithecidae; genus Macaca; species Macaca thibetana. The sequence continues at coordinate 23,063,670 of NC_065586.1, forward strand.
TATGAATTAGAGCGGGAGTCAAACTTTTTAATTAAAGTCCGTTCCTTCCCACTCTTAGACGCCTGGGCTCTTCTGAGTCCCGGGAGCACCTGAATGGATGTGGTCGCCCCGCAGGGTCGGTGCGCCCTGCTCACCCAGCACCAGTCAGCGCTTTCCTTAAAGGCGTGGAAAGGAGGGCGCATAAGGCACGCATTGAGGTCTATTCCAGCACAGTGTTGGTTAATGTACATAATCCAGAGAGATTAAACAATTAGTTTAGAAAATCCTTGGAGATAGTATCCTTTGAGAGGGAGGCACCTTACACCAGGATGGTGAGGCCACTCTTTCTGTGGCCCCGTCTGTGCAGCCCAGGCTTCTGCTCAGTTAATCAACAGTCTCCGTGGGGCTGCTCTGGCGCATGGGTGCTTCCTCCAAGGACTCTTCTTTTGGGGATTCCGACAACTTCCCTAAATGTGAAGAAAGGTGGACAGACATAAACTTTGTTTTACTTACCATACACAAACTACTCCCCACTCTTCCCCCATAGCATTTTGCATCATCTTTTTAGTGGGTGCTCCCAGCCCTGGCCCTAGCTGGGAGCCTCTTCAGGAACCTGGAAGAGAGGTGGAGAAGGAGGTAGGGCAGGCAGGCAGATTATCCTTGGCCTTCTAGACAGCGTGTGCCAGCCAGGCTTTGCTCTGAGACAGTCTGGAGCTCTCCAGCAGCCCCAGACTGCAGGAATGGTCTTAGCTGCCCCTGATAAAGGCCGGTACTCAACATTCTACTGAAGCCATTGTAACAGAATAAAAAAAAGTGGGAAGAGTTGTCTGTGTTTGGACCCAGGGATTTGATTTTTCCAAGATTTAAATTTCCATTTGCTTTGCAATCTTTCTTCCATGTGAAATAGAAAATTATGAATGAGAAGGAAAGAAAACCACATTGGCCCTGGGCTCTGAAACTGGGGAATGGGAAGATGTCCCCACCCCCAACCTCAACGGTTTGGGCTCTCTGCCCTGTGGGGAGGAACATTTACCTGGTGCGTAAATTGTGAGGAAAGCGTTGGGGGTCTGAGACAGGAAAGCCACAACATGGGATGTGATGTTCCAGCTTTGAAGGGGAACAAAGGCCCTGGGCTAATCCCACTGAAAGCCGGGAGCGTGGAGAAGGCAACAAAGCATTGCAGCCTGCGGTCACCGGTAGGTGTCAATGTGGACACTTACAGCCAGGCAATGGGAGAGGGGAACACAGAGGAGCCAGGCTGTCATTCCAAGGCTTAACATGAACAAAGATAAAAACGTGACAACCTCGGATTTCAATGGTTGGGAGGTTCAAAGTGGAGTGCTCCAGAGCCTATCTGGGTCAAGTCTTTTCTGCAGAAGGGCCTTTCTTTTTCTAGTCGAGTACCAACCAGGAAAGCCCCAAGGGCCATTTCCCAAGGTAACTTTTCTTACTCAAAGCTTTCTTTAAAGTAATGTCCAATACTACGCACTGCCATAAAGATACGGAGCTTGTGAGATGCCTGGAAATAGCAAAAAGGGCATTGTTTTCTGCACCCCAGAAACTCCAGGAGGCTTCATTCAGTCCTTACGAACTTGAACAGGCTACCTAAACTTTCTGGATAAGCTTCGTGTATTCTTTTGCACATTTAACGAAAAGAAATGAAATTCCCTTTTATAAAACTATGCATACATGTAGATAAGTCAACGGGTTCCATAATTTAGAAAAGTACTCATCTTACAAAGAAGTTCTGGTAGTACAATGTTGAAGGAATAGTGGAAACTTGCTAGAGTTAAATATACTGGAGATTTTAGTCTATTAGAAATCAGCAGACAAGGAATTTACCAACAAATAAATCTCCTGAACAATCTGGGAAAGATAATTAAGAATCTTCTACTAATACAACTCATTAACGAAGATTATCTTAGAAAATCAATAAATGGACATGATAAATTATGTTTATATGAATAACTCAGAAACATTGCTTTTTTAAAAATCCTATCACTAAAACCAAAATACAAGTTAAAAAAATCATAACGTAATAAAATTCTGATTTGCTTTAGTTGAAGTAAGTCTCCTAAATAATAAAAAAAAAGGATGTAAATATCCTTAAAAGACTAATGACATTTCACAGGTAATGCAATTTAGAAAGAAACACTTCCATGTTTTCTTTTCCAACAATGTGCATTTTTGTAAACTGCTATAAATTGCAATTCAAAAGCACTGATCTCGCCATCCCCAATCATTTTTTATACTGATCAAATGAATGCAGATACTCCCATTTGGGAGGGGCGACATGACATTTCACTTGGCAGTTCTAAACAGGTCACAGACCTTTCACAGACCCTAAGGCAGTGGGAGGGAGCTCTTTACTAAACCGTGTAACCAAATCAAACCAATGGTTACCCCTTTTCAAAACCAATGGAATGGTTTGCACAATGCTATTCACATAGCAGTACAGAAACTGAAAGGATGGTCATCCAATGGAAATTTCTTTCCTTTTGTTTAAATTTGCAGAGCTCAAAAAGTAATACTTGAGGGTAAACAATTACATGTGCTATGATAAAAATAATAAACAATACACATGCATTTTTGTTGGCACCACAGGGCTCAGCTGTAACTGTCCATTTGTATGTATATATATGCACATGTATGTATGTATATGCATGTGTATTTATTGAAGATGTTGCTTTGTTTGAAACCTTCAGCACAAAGACACAACAATGCTGCCCTGGAGATGACCTATTGCTTTCAAGTTGCTTGAACACATCAGAATTTCCATTGTTAGGGTTGATTAATTGAAACTGATAAGTTACCATGAATAAAGATTGTTTTTCTGTTTAATGTGGTGGGCTTGATTTGGTAAATGCCTCATTCATGTAGCTTTGCAGTGCAGCATATGGGTAAAAGTCATTCAGTATCACAAACATATACAATTTATTATGCTTGTATGGGCACAGCCAAAGCCCTTTCTATTTTAATGACAAAGTTTCAATGAAAAATTTCATTTAAAGAGTCACTAGTTACATGAAGTGTGATTTTGTAATTTATTCTTTGAGTTTCCAGCTCTGACTTTCTGTGGATAATTTAAAATATATAATATTTTAATATAGTTTTAAAAAGGTATATATCTCCAAGTTATGCCCCAGCATTAGTCATTGGAAAAAAAGCAGAATCTACCTTAAATGTTAGCAGACACACATGAAGAGAAAGCACTGTCATCTGATGCCACCTCTGTGCCACACACTTGATAAAGTTACTATAAATGTTTCATTGTGAGGTCACCAATTATAGCTCACACTGCCCAGTTTACAAGGAAATGCAAAGGGGCTTGTTTGGTGAATAACATGCCAACTTCTTAAAGGCTTTTTTTTTTTTTGTCTTAATGAATGAAGTCAGAAGACAACATTTTGAAAATAATTTAGGGACTATCACATGAAAAATCCCAGTGGACTTATTAATGTTTTTCACCATTTAATTACTGTGAACTTCCTTTACTGGAAAGCTGATGTCACTTTGAAAAGTGTTAACTACATTAAAAGCAGTCACGAATATTTACCAATAAAGGGAAGGTTGGTAATTTTTGTAATGATGCTGTACAAAAACTTTTATTTTTTTGCCTTTTTCATTTAGGTTGCTCAGGTAGTAATGAAAAATATGAAAGACATGCTAATGAACAAATGAATAGACTGTACTAAACTATCAAAGAGATAGTTACCGTATTCAGCCTTTAATGTCTCATCAAATAAATTCTCTGGTCATTCATGTCCATGAAACAGTTCAAGTTCATCCAACATTTCTCAATTAAATTAGATGGGTGATTTCAGTTCAGCCCTTCTGGAGAGTAATAAACCACATCGGTCACAGTTGACCACAGCTCGCATGTGTTTAATAAAGGGTTGGATGTCCATTGGAAAGCTAATCAGTACACCGGCACTTGTAAAATTCCCTCCTGCATTTTGAAGTGATAATCTGTATCTAATTTTTAAAGAAAAATTTACTTTCCTTTTACTCTTCTGAGGCCAATTTCTTTTCTGGACCTGAATAGAGATCACTGGTGAAACGGGACCAAATAGCTTTGGTATGTGTACAACAAAAACCCACCTCTTTGTAGAACATAACAAATTATGCAATGTTCACAGATGCGCTTCACATTGTGCCTTTTGTGAGAAAATGAAGGCCCAAGTCTATTCCCCACCCCCCTCTTTATGAAAGACCGGGCTGCCAATGCAATCTGTTCTAATCCTAGAGAAAAATAAACACTCTTAATATGGAAGCTTTAGGTAGTTGTCTCTAACAGGATTTTCATTTGAACGTTTGGTCTATGCAATTTTTGCACATATGAATTTGAAGTTACAAGCAGCTATTTTTTCTTATGAACAGGTGAACAACTTGGAGCCTAAGGATTGAAATGTTAACTGCTCCTGTAACTCACCTGTAACACACCTTGACATCTGCATATTTAGTGGAAATGCTGTTATCACACAGTTTCATGCTTGAATTTATCGGTTCCCAAAGAAATGCATTAGCATTTCAGTCATGGTTTTAAAAACATACACACTGAAAATATTTAAAATATTGTTTCTGTATCTTGGTTTCTGATTATTCTTATGGGAAAAGTGGTTATTAATATATAATTCTGAATAGCAAGGTAGCGATTTCTGCAGAAATGGTGAAGAATGCAGACAGACCTCCTGAGGCCCACCTTACCTCATGGGACTTCCACAAATCCTGGTCTGACTTTTACAGAATGTGCTAGTCATTGAGTGTCTTAGAACATAAATTCCAGGCACTGAGAAAAATCTCTATATCCTCAGTGCCTCGCCTAGGGTTTGCTTAGGTATTCATAAAGACTGTGGAATGAATGAGTGAATGGATTAACAAACAGAAGGTAAAACCTAGAAGGCTAAGTAATGTGTTCCACTTATTATCCACAGCCTTTGCAGTTCCCTCACACATTGACTCTGGTCTTGGCCCTGTGACTTGCTTTGGCTAATGGGACAAGAGCAAATGTGACCCCAGCAGAGACCTGAACAATCCTTGTGCATTGGAGCCTGCTCTCTTGCTGTTCTGGAGAACTCTGAGACCATCATGAAAGCAAGCCTGACTTAGCTTACTTGATAATGAGAGACATGAGGTCTGGTTACCCCTGTCACCCCAGCAGACAGCCAGCACAAGGCCATCAATGACCAGCTGAACATAGAAGCTCAGCGAGACCAGGCAGAAGACCCACCACCTAGACGAAGGCATGCGTGTAGGAACATGTCCTTGGGACAGCATGAAACAGCAGGGAACTGCAAGTCATTTGTGACCACCAGGTTAGAAAGCTCCCATAAGGGAGAGGCAGGGGTTATGAATGGTCTTGCAGGCAAAACTGAAGAACTTGATTTTATCCTGAAAGCCACAGAGATCTGCTGAAGGATTCAGCAGGAAATAACAGTGTGAAAAAGTGAAGCGAAATATAAAATCCTTAGCAACCTCAACATTGAAGACACAGAGCTGGGGCAAAATTGATCAACCAGGATAGACTGAGAAGGGCACTCTGAATCGGAGGAGGAGAACCAGGACAGGTTGATGTCTTGGAAGTCAAGAGGAGAGTGTTTTGAGAATTAAGGTGAAGGATACAACGTTTCAGTTATGTGAGATGAATAAATTCTGAAGATCTAATGTACAGCAGAGTAACTATAGTTAACAATACTGTATTGTATACTTGAAATTCGCTAAGAGGGTAGGTAGCTCTTAAGTGTTCTCATCATAAAAGGAGGAGGAGGGAGAAGGATGAAGGAAAAAGAAAGGGAGAGGAAGAAAATGGTGAAATTATAAATATGCCAGTTAGCTTGACTGTGGTGATCATTTCACTTAAGTATATATAATTTTTATTTGTCAATTATATCTCAATAGAGCTATTCACAAAAAATTTAAGGGGCCAGGCACAGTGGCTCACGCCTGTAATCCCAGCACTTTGGGAGGCCAAGGCACGTGGATTGCTTGAGCTCAGGAGCTCGAGACCAGCCTGGGCAACATGGCGAAACCTTGTCTCTACCAAAAATACAAAAACTTACTGGGCGTGGTGGTGCACACCTGTGGTCCCAGCTACTTGGGAGGCTGAAGTGGGAGGATCACTTTAGCCCAGGAGGTGGAGGTTGCAGTGAGCCGAGATTGCACCACTGCACTCCAGCTTGGGCAATACAGCCAGACGTTGGCAAAAAATAAATAAATAAATAAATAATTAAGGAATGCTTAGCAGTAACAAAATCCTGGGGTGAGGTCAAGTGAGATGAGGACAAGAAATTGTATTTGCCATTTGACAGATTCTGGTGACCCAGTGGATGGCAGTGCCAGAGGGCAATGAAGCCAGGGGGAAAGTGGAGGAAACTGGAGCCAGAGAAGGGTAGCAAGCAGGTTCTGATTTCCCTCAGGCGGGTTCACATCAAAGGGAAGGGGGGCAGAGGGCAGCTGCTTGCAGAGGAAGCAAAGGAGTGAGGAAGAAAAGGAGGCATGGGCGTGTTTATGGAAGAGAGTACTGGACATGGTGGTGTTCTCCAGGACAAATAGGGATACTGTGAGACCATAACCTAAGTTCATGAAATCAGGAGTCTAAATGAAGTTAACCTCAGACTCAGTTTGTTTGTTTTTTTTCCTTTTCGAGGCAAAATCTTGCCCTGTCACATAGGCTGGAATGCTGTGGTGTGATCTCGACTCGCTGTAACCTCTACCGCCTGGGTTCAAGTGATCCTCCCACCTCAGCTTCCCAAGTAGCTGGGACCACAGATGCTTGCCACCACGTTTGGCTAATTTTTGTATTTTTAGTAGAGATGGGGTTTCACCATGTTGGACAGGCTGGTCTTGAACTCCTGGCCTCAAGTGATCCACCCAGCTCGGCCTCCCAAAGTGCTGGGAGGATTACAGGTGTGAGCCACCATGCCAGGCCTCAGACTCAGTTTTATCAAACATATATAGATAACTTGCTAACGGCCAGGAAAGTGGCAGGCACATTTATACACAAGCCTTGTCACATTTGATTCCTTAATGCTAGAACATATGTTGAAGCTTGAAAAGTAGCTTTCTAACTGACCAAGGGAACATATCTCTCTTATGGTGGGCACTGAATGGCAGAACTCCTTACCCTAAGTCTTAATACAAACTGCAAACATACTGCCACTGAACTCATTTGGAATAGTGGGTGTCAATTATTTAATGTGATGCCATAGAAGTTATTAAATCGTCACCTTGTATTTGCTTGCTAGAGCTGCCATAACAAAGTAGCACAAACTGGGTGGCTGAAACCAACAGAAATGAATTGTCTCACAGTTCTGGAGGCTAGAAGTTCAAAATCAAGGTGTTCGAAATTTGTAGGGCCATGCCTTCCCCTGAGACCCTGGGTGGAATCCTTCCTTGCCTCCTCCTAGCTTCAGGTCATGGCCACCAATCCTTGTCATTCCTTGGCCTGTGGTTGCATCACTCCAGTCTCTGTCTCTGTCATCACATGGTGTCTCCCTGTGAGTCTCTGTCTTCACAGGATGTGTTCCTCTTTGACACTAGTTATATTGAATTGAGTTTACCTGGAAGACCTTGGCTTAACTACATCTGCAGAGACTCTATTTCTAAATAAGATTACATTCATAAGAGCCTGGGGTTAAAGTCTCAACATATTTTTGTGAGGCGGTGTGTGTGTATGGGGGGGATCACAATTCAACAATTCAAAAGCATCGTAACACACGCTTTTCCAGAGAAGGCAACTGACTGCCTAGGTCACAGACAGGATACACAAGGAAAAGACTTCTATGAAGATAAAACTGAGACTTTAAAAGTGTTCTTTAAAAAAATGACTGATACTTAATGTACGCTTTCGATACATGGGATAACAATAACTGTGCAGTTGTTTAAAAAGGTGAAGTGTTCTTACAATCTATAAAATAAGGTAGGAATCAAATGAAGGTTCTTTCATCCAGAACAGGAAGAGAACTGATTTGAACCCGTAGGATTTTTTTGGTGGGGGAAGAAGAGAGAACAATGGTATAGTGAATTCATGATTTAGGACTCCATATGGGCCTGATAGATAAAATTTAGAAAGAAAAACAAAAAGACATACTGGCAGAACAAGATAAACATGTCTCTTGTAATGAAATGTGAAGTAATGAGCCAGCCTGTTAGGAATTGAATTGTGTCTCCCCAAAGATGCTGAAGTCCTAACCTCCAGTACCTAAATATAAATGTGAGCTTATTTAGAAATAGGGTCTTTGCAGATGACCAAATTAAGATGAGGTCATTAGGGTGGACCTTAACACAATATGTCTGTGTCCTTATAAAAAGAAGGAATTTGAAAGTAGAGAGGTAGGTAGAGGGAAGGCAATGCGAAGACACAGGGAGAATGTCGTCTACAAGTAAAGGAAACTCAGGGCTACCAGAAGCTAGGAGACAGTCACGGGACAGATTCTTCCTTGCAGTCCTCAGAATAAACCAACCTCACCTTGGTTTCAGACTTCCAGCCTCCAGAACTGTGAGAACATTAATTTCTGTGGTTGAAGCCACCTGGTTTGTGGTAGTTTGTTATGGCAGCCTTAGTGAAGGGATACATAGCCCAAACCACAGGTCTCTTTGTTTCAGCTGCAGAAACCCATCCTGATGGTCAAGAATAAAGCTTGTATTTGGTAACAGAACCTAATGTGCTTCATGCTGTGTGGAAGAACAAATTCACTTCTTGAAGGCAGAAGCTTTAATGAAAGAAAGTTGAGAAACAACAAACAACAACAACAACAACAACAACAATTTTTAACCTGGGCTATGGCTTTGTAGTAAGCTATGAGTCTGGGAAGGTTAGAGGGCACAGACTCACTTCGTGCAGAGGAACTGAGCTAGACCACCTGCTGGCTTGGAGTCTTCAGGACCCTTCATGTCACAGCAAAGTAGGCACTCCCAAACTTATAAGACCTGGCTGTAAACTGGGAGTGAGAGAGGCACAAGAAGCAGTCACAGAACTATATTCAGGAAATATTGCATTGAGAGGGAGAGAGAGACAGACAGACTTGAGCATGCAAACCTAAGTTCCAAAATAAACAGGATAGAACCCTAGGCAAGACAAAAGCAAGATAAGCTGTCAGAACATGAATTCACTCCAGGTAAATTTAAGTTGATGAAACAGTATGACAAAGATTTTAAAACTTACGCTTAGTATGTTCAAAGAGCTCATGTTTAATGATAATTATCATAAAAAGGGAAAAACAAATTATGATACAAGATAGCACAGAGTAAAACAAGAACAGTGGCTTTGAAAAAGAACCAATTAAAACTTTTGGAAATAAAAGAGTCACTAAAATGAAACACTAAAACATGGGATAAACCGGCATAGCTGAAGAGAGAATTTGAAAGTTGGAAGGTACTATTGAAGAATTCACTCATATGCACAACCAAGAAAAATTAGAAAATGTAGATTGGAGGCATGGAAAACAGATTGAGAGGTGCTTCTGAAGAAATACAGAAGCACAGAAAATGTACAAGAAATATTTGAAAAGATAGTAGCTGAGAAATTTCTAGAAGTAAAGAAATACACGAATCATCAGATCCAAATTTCATCATGAATATTGACAAAGATAAATACATCATTGAATACATTGAACACCATAAAGAAAGCATTAAATAACTACAAATGATTGGAAAATTGACACCAGACTTCTTATAATCCTAAGAGAGGCTCAATGGTGATGATACAATAAGAAAATGTGGAGGAAAGAATAACTGCCAACCTAGAATTTCAGGTCTTGCTAAATTACCATCAAGAGTGAGGTAAAATTTAAGGCAAACAGAATTTACCATTAACAGGCCCTCACAAAGCAAATTATTGAAGTAATGATACTCCTAAACATACACATATATTAAAACATATGCATATATAAACATACACAATAAAAGAAAAGAAACACAGCTTTCAGCTTTCAAATCAGCATGGGGGAACAATAAAATACAGAAAATGTTATCAACCTAAAAGAAAGCAAGAAAGAATAGAAAGTAAAGCAAAATATCAGAAAATACAAAGACAAGGTAATAAAAATAAGTCCAAATATATCAATAATCACAACTGTAAACAATAAACTCTCCTGTTAAAAAGTAGCTATTATCAAAGAGAACTAAAAAGAAAAAAGGTATCATTTTAAGTTGCTTAAAAGAGAAAAATCCAATATAAAGAATCATAAAAATATTGAAAAAAATACAATGCAAATATTACTAATACGAAAACTATTATAATGTTATTGATATAAGATACAATAGAATTTAAGACATCAAAGAGATTCCTGCCTCAGCCTCCTGAGTCGCTGGGAATACAGGCGTGTACCACCATACCCGGCCACACCAGGGTTAAAGAGGCCAGTGCATGCAACAATCCACAAGAAAAAATATGACAAATTAGGAAGCATTTAACATAGCCTTAAAACTTAGTATAACAAAAAACTGACAGAATTACTAAGAGAAACTGATCAATCTTCAGTCATAGAGAGATGTTTTTATATTTCTCTTTCAGAAAACATAAGAGATACATACAATAAATAGAACATACAATAAATTAGACGAATAAAGAATGTCTGAACTGCCAAATTAATAAGATGAGCTAATAGAAAGGTTACAAGGAACTTAGGAGTCATTAATTAAAGGTAAAGCAATCTCAACAAAGCATATTTAAAAATTTCTGTGTTAAAGAGACGATCATGATGGAATAAAATATTTAGAGTCAAGCAACAGTGAAAGTGCTGTCAAAATTTACCAGATGCAACAAAAGCATTTTTAGAGTCATAAATGCATTTATTAATATGTAATAAAAATGAGTAAGCTAGAGGAAAAAACAGAAATCTCTTTTAAAAATAGAAGGAAACAGCAGAGAAACACAAAAATCCAACAACCAAAAAAAAAGTAGAGCAAATTAATAAACCCAACATTAGCACTTTAGAAAAGACTAAAAATTATATAACACTTTGACAGTATTAAGAACAAACATATAGTAAATATATAAAACAACATCAGGGAGAGGCTGGGTGCAGTGGCTCAAGCCTGTAATCCCAGCACTTTGAGAGGCTGAGGTGAGCGGATCACTTGATGTCAGGAGTTCGAGACCAGCCTGGACAACACGGTGAAACCCTGTCTCTACTAAAAATATAAAAATTAGCCGGGCATGGTGGCACACACCTGTAATCCCAGCTACTTGGGAGGCTGAGGCAGGAGAGTCACTTGAACCTGGGAGGCGGAGATTGCAGTGAGCTGAGATCTTGCCACTGTACTCCAGCCTGGCCAACAGACTAAGACTCTGTCTCAGAAAAAAGAAAACATCAGGGGCAAAAAATAATTACAGATATTTTAGAATTAATGGGAGAATACAATGAACAAGTTTATTTCAATGTATTTGAAAACCTACATCAAATGAATCGTCTAGAAAAAAATGTTGCTGCAATTGACTCAACAACAACAACAACAACAACAAAACACTAACAGCTTTTAAAGAAACTAAATTTGTATTTGAAAATATCTCTCACCTTCACAAAGGACACTAGGTCCCGTTTGACAAATTTTTCACACCATCAAAGAAGAGATATCTTTTTTTTTTTTTTTTTTTGAGACAGAGTCTCACTCTGTTGCCCAGGCCGGAGTGCAGTGGCGTGATCTCAGCTCACTGCAGCCTCTGCCTCCTGAGTTCAAGCAATTCTCCTGCCTCAGCCTCCTGAGTAGCTGGGATTACAGGTGTGCGCCACCACACTCAGCTAATTTTTGTATTTTTAGTAGAGACAGGGTTTCAACATGTTGGTCAGTCTGGTCTCAAACTCCTGACCTCATGATCCACCTGCCTCTGTCTCCCAAAGTGCTGGGATTACAGGCCTGAGCCACCACACTCAGCTGAGATACCTATTATATATTAACTTTAATCATCTGAAAGAAGAGGTAGAAGAATCTAAACCTTCCTACTGAGTCGAGTATAGCCTTTATATCCAAACTAGATAATGGGAATTCAGGGAAAAAAATTATAGACCAAACTCAGAAGAAAAATTCTACATAAAAGACCAGAAAATTAAAATTAATTATGAACACAAAAGTTAAGAAATACAAGTATAATTTAACATGAGAAAATGTATTAATATATTTCAACATTAACAGATAAAAGGAGAATGATCACAATTATCAGCTTAATAGGTAAAGGGGGGAAAACCAGGTAAAGCTTAGCCATCAATTTGTTATAAAAACTTTCAGCACCTGCTCTAGAAGAGAACTTTAGTGACTTGATTAAAGAATAGCTATGACAAACCTACAATAAACATCATACTTCATGATGACACTTTAGAAATTATCCTGTTAGAGACAGAAACCAAAAAAGGATGCCACCGACTGCTCTATTACAATACTGGAAATTCTAGCCAGTGCATTAAGAAAAAAAAAGTACATACAAGAGACAAGTCTTTCAAATTATAGATGATGTGATTGTCCAAATATAAATAAGAAATTTTTCAGCTATAAGGCCCACAGAGTTCAGCAAGTTTGTTAAACATAAGATCAAAAGCATAAAAATAGTCAATAATAATAGATACTTAGAATGATCATAGAAAAATGATTCCTTTCATAATGGCAACAAAAAGTATAATTTACTTATATCTATAAGTGTCTCAGGAATAAATTCAATAAAAGATATGTAAACCTTTTATGAAGATAGTGTAAAACATAATTTAAAAATATACAGGAGGCTCCAAATCAATGGAAAGTTGTAATGTATTCATAGCTGGAAGGATTCAATATCATAAAAATGTGAATTCTCCCAGATAAATCTTTATATCAAAATACCAACAATCTTTTCATGGAACTTGAGTAGAAAAGACAAGTAGGTAATTTGCACAGAATGAAGATCCTAGGAAAAGCTCCTACCAACACGGAGACTCGGCATATGTCAGAGGTAGCATTACAAAAGGGAAGGGGGCAGGAAAGGGAGGGTAAATGATGATATGATAATCAGCTATTCTATTGCAACAAAAGACTCCAAAACTACATCATCTACAAAAATTAATTCTGTGTGGCGATTCCTCAAGGATCTAGAACTAGAAATACCATTTGACCCAGCAATCCTATTACTCAGTGTATACCCAAAGGATTATAAATCATTCTACTATAAACATATGCACATGTATGTTTATTGCAGCACTATTCACAACAGCAAAGACTTGGAACCAACCCAAATGTCCATCAATAATAGACTGGATAAAGAAAATGTGGCTCATATATACCATGGAGTACTATGCAGCCATAAAAAAGGATGAGTTCATGTCCTTTGCAGGGACATGGATGAAGCTAGAAACCATCATCCTCAGCAAACTAACACAGGAACAGAAAACCAAACACCGCATGTTCTCACTCATAAGTGGGATGTGAACAATGAGAACACACGGACACAGGGAGGGGAACATCACACACTGGGGCCCGTCAGGGGGTGGGGGATACGGGAGGGATAGCATTAGGAGAAATACCTAATGTAGGTGATGGGCTGATGGGTACAGAAAACCGCCATGGCACACGTATACCTATGTGACAAAACTGCACATTTTGCGCATGTATCCCAGAACTTAAAGTATAATAAAAAAATTAATTCTGGTGCTTTCAAAGGCCTAAGTGTGAAAGTCAAATTGATAATATTTTTAGCAGACAATGTGGGATTGTTCCTATAAGCTTAGAGTGGGAGATTTTTTTCTAGGAAAGGCAATCAAAGAACAATTCATAAATTAAAATATTAAAAATATTACTACATAAAAACTTTTTAAAAATTTGATTCAACTAGACATCAAAAGCAAAGTTAAAAGACACGCCACAGACAGGAAGAAGATATTTATGAAGTGTGAAACTAACAAAGAGATAATGTTCAGAATGTATAGACTCCTATAAAAAAGAACCACCCAATTATAGAAAAATCATCTACTTCTAGCACCAAGCAATTCATAGAAGAGGAAACTAAAATGGCTAATAAACATATAAAAATTATTCTTATTAGTTATCAGGGAATTTCAAAAAAAGAATAAAATGCAATTTCACACCCTTCAGATCAGCAAAAATTAAAAATATGGCAACTCCAAGTGTGAGTAGGAAAATGGAACAATACAAACTCATAACCTACTGATATGTGCGTAAAGTAGAGTAACCATTTATTATCATATTCTGAGACTATATAGTAAAGTTACTAGAACTCAGCAGCCCCTCTTCTAGGTATTTAGTGAACCTCTCGCTATGTACACTATGAGAAATAGCAGCTATTTATGAATCTAACAAACTGAAAATCTTCTGAATTCCCATCAACAGCAGAATGAATATGTTGTAGAATATTCACGTTACACAATGGAATACACTATACAGCAGGTAAAATAAATGAACTCAAGCTACATACAGCAAAATACTGTACATACATTTCAAAAACATTTACAGGTAAAAATTAAGAACACATACTTCCACCATCATGGATATAATGTTTGAAAACATGCCAAATGATGTTATAAATTGTTTGTACGTGTATACGTATGAGTGTGTGTGTGTGTGTGTGTGTAGTGACATAAAATATGTATGATTGACAAACTCTAAAATCAAGGCAGTGGTTACCTCTGGGTAGAGAAGGAGGAATTGTATCAACTCAGTCTTCACTGTCTTACTTTTATGACTCAAGCATGGCAAAATCTAATAGAGCCAGGTGATGTTCAACATATAATTCTCTGTATTCCATGAATATCTGAAATATTTCCTAATAAAAAATTTCTACATAATGTCTATAAATAAAATTATGTCATCGTTTTTGGATCAACTCTAGCTTACATTTGTGTAGAATTTAATAGTAGACAAAATACTTCCTTTCTGTAACATCCTTTTTCCCATGTGATTGTTTATTTGAAGATGGGGAACTTTGATTAAAGAAGTTGAAGAAGCCAGGAATGTGATAAGATGAAGATTGAAACCCAGTGACATTTGTAGAAGCCGACGCTTCATAAATACCACTCTTCTGATCTCAGTTTATTCCTTCAATTTCCAAACTGGGGGTTCCAGCAGCTGAGAGGAATATTAATATGACACCTTTCATATACAAAGATGCCACGTCAAACTCAGTTAAGGGTACCCTCGGTAAGCCCATGGATTTGCATGAATCCATGTATAATATCTTGTAACATTTTGCCAGCAGACTCATTCCTAAATTAAAAAGTTAATACCCACTCATTGCTGCACTAATTAAACACTTTCTCAACATTTTGCTACTACCATAATGGCTTATATGGTTTATAATGCCTCTTAAATGACCGTAATATCAGCCTGCAACCAGGCAGCAAGGTTTGGGATGAAATCATTGTCACAGGGTAGAGACACTGCTGGAATCCAACTCATGGCTTAACCGGACTAACGACACACACCACAAACATTCTTGTCTCCTGCCTCATGCTTTAGAGAGCTTCAAACACTAGGTGTGGGTGTGATAAGGAATGTGATCAGTGGTATTTATTAAATGAAATATTGTCTATGTATGCTTAAAAACATCACTAGACTGAAATAAGACAGTCCATCAAATTAATAAAGGACATTTTAATATGTATTAGTCTAACCTTTTTTCTACTAAATTTTTATGATCTTGCAAATTCAAAGTAATTACCTGCCTATTTATTTCAAAGATTAACACTGTATTTTCAAAGCATATGGGTTGCCTTCCCTTTTCATTTCTAACATTTTTCAATCCCAATCTGACCTATGGACAGAGCCTGAGTTAGAGAGAGAGCCTCTTTTTTTTTTTGTCTTCACTTCTCTAATGCAGTTGGTCATCCTAACCAATTTCTATACTATTGGGAATTCACTGTATTTGGAAGGAAAAACAGAGACAGGCTGCTGATCTTCCAGGTTTTTATTTGTTTGTTTGTTTTGAGACAGGGTCTTTGTTGCCCAGGCTGAAGTGCAGCGGCACCATCACGGCTCACTGCAGCCTCCACCTCCCTGGGCTCAGGTGATCTTCCCACCTCAGCTTCCCTACTAGCTGGGACTATGGGTGCACATCACTACACCAGGCGCTTTTTTTTTTTTTTTTTTTTGTAGAGACGGGGCTTCCCCGTGTCGCTCAGGTTGTTCTCAAACTCCTGAGCACAACCGATCCACCTGCCTTGGCCTCCCAAAGTATTGGGATTACGGTGTGAGCCACGACGCCCAGCCCCAGGTTTTAATTTATCATCTAGTATGCTAAAGTATATGCCTCAAGTATTAATAGAAAATATCTCTAAATGTATAAAAAGCAAGGGAAATTCCTAAGAAAAGGTGGTTGAGAATTAGCTCAAGTCTCAAAGACAAAGATGACATGCACAACCTAGAAATATAAAATTTGAATAATAGGTAACTGATGGCAATAAGGGAAGTAATGGAAAAGTTGATGGCAGTGACATTAACATTTACAGACCCCGTAATACATTATATTTAGTAAATCAGGTTAGTCCTGGTACTTAACTCACAATTCATTGATTAACTCTTCCTAACATTTTTATGGCCATCAATTCTATGTGAAATATACTGTTTGGATATACATTGTAATATTAAAAACTATGCACTTGAATATGAATCTGAAAACCTTAACAAATTATATCAATTATAGCTGACAGTCTAGAAACAATATATAAACCAATGCTAACACTTATGCCTGAAACTTCTTTTTATTTCTTATCTAACTTCCAACTTCTTACATGATTTTAAAACTTGTTTTTGTATTTAAAACAACAGGGGCAACTGAACTTCACTTTCAAACAATATTTATTTTTATAAATCAGTGCAAAATATACTTATTGAAAATACATCTTAGGTCCAAATCTTCAAAGGGTGAAAAGGAAGATTTTAAATTATATCTGATATATTACGATTGTTCTGTCTTTTAAAACCCTTTTCAGATCACCCCCTGGATGTTTCTTCCCTAGAAGTCTCAGAGAATTAACAACACAATGTAATCTAGGTTTAAATTTGGGTTTCTCCTGTGTTTCAGATACTGATGTTTGAGCTTTCTCTTCCTGACAAGCCACTTAAAGAGTCACTGTTACTTTGAGGTTTTATCTATAAGATTCGTGTCTTTTGGGCTCATTAAGAACATTTCCAAAGATTACAATGTCAATAGCACCTAATTACTGGACTGTGAGAAAGGTCTTCTTGAGTACATAAAATCTGTGGCAGTGCACAGTACACAATAGGCAGCTCAGATCCCAAATTTTATCACAAGTAAGTAGCAAACAAATTAATAATGTTACCTGTGCTCTCTTGGATAATTACTACTGCATAAAAACTGCTTTGAAATGTTGCAGATAGTATTGTATCTCATTCTTTTAATCCCCTTAGAGTAACAAGGATTTATTTGTCTCTTAAACTTTCTATGTTGCATGTACCACTCGACTTTCTCGTTCTGTTTAGAACTTTTAGAACTTGCAACGTAACAAAAAGTCATTTTCAACCGGTCTAGGAAGGACATATCACCTGATATGACATTGTTTTAAATTAAATTTTATATTTTACTTTACTCTTTTCAAAATATATACTGTATGTTTTGATACTATTGCTAGATTTTATTTTTTACTTATGCCTGGCAGAAAATCAGCTACTGCAGAAGCAGAGGAGGCTGGGCACAGCGGCTCATGCCTGTAATCACCAGCACTTTGAAAGGGTATGTATGGCAGCAGGAGAGCTTGAGCCCAGGAGTTTGAGACCAGTCTGGGCAACATAGTGAGACCCTGTCTCTACAAAAAATAAAGCAATTAGCTTGATGTGGTGGTGTGTGCCTGTAGTTCCAGCTACTACTCAGAAGGCTGAGGCAGAAGCATCACCTGGGTCCAGGAGTTTGAGACTGCAGTGAGCTATGACTGGAGCACTGCACTCCAGCCTGGATGACAGAGCAATACCCCATCTCAAGAGAAAAAAAAAAAGCAGTAGAGATTAGCTGTTTTAATTTATTAGCCTACTGTTTAGGGCATCATTACTTCCATGGGGGGATTAAAATATAGATTTGCAAGGCTTTAGCTTGGGATTATACTATGAACAGCTCAAGAGGACAGGCAGAGAGAAGAATCAGCTAGGCATATCACATATATGATCTCACTTCATCCTCATAACAAACCTAAGAGGTGGGGTTGCCATGTCTGTTTTACACAACAGGGAGCACTAAGATGAAGGCACCAGTGAGTAAGTAGTCACCTAAGCTTGGAAGCAGTCTGTCAGCCTCCAAAGCCCAGGTTCTCTCTGTTACACCATGGATATTCCCCACTGTGTTTTGTTGCAAATGGGATATTTTCCGTGTTGTCATGCATAAATCTTGGGGCAGGTGAAAATAATTGAGTGGGGATTAGCACGTACCCTTAGCCTACACTGGATTTGAATCCAGCTGCTCCACTTATTTGCAATATAAACCTACCAGTTTACAAACCTCTCTGTATTCAATGGTCTTACCTGTAAAATGGGGGAAAGCAAGAGTACCTACTTCATAGGGTTTTTGTGAGGATTAAAGTAAAAACGTGAAAGGCATTTAGAATATTACGTATATCCACTGAATGCTAGTTACATGTAATTTCACAAAGTGTTTTGTGGTGTGAAAGTATAGCCTAAGAAGCTCAACCTTTGATGCCAACACTGAGGATTCTGTAACAGAAAGGATAATGTTCCATAGGATATTTTAAATATTCCTATCCTACTTACATATTTAAAATGGAATGCATTTTAACTTTAAAGTGTTCAGTTTGGGATCTGTTACCAAACAGGTTATAGTAACCCCTTATATTTTATGTACCTGTATTAGTCCATTCTCACACCGCTATAAAGAACTACCTGAGACTGGCTAACTCATGGAGAAAAGAGGTTTAATTAACTTAGTTTCACAGGCTTAACAGGAAGCATGGCTAGGAGGCCTCAGGAAACTTACAATCATGGCGGAAGGGGAAGTAAGCACATCTTACAATGGAGGAACAGGAGAGACAGAGAGAGACAGCGAAGTGCCACACACTTTTAAACCATCAGATCTCATGAGAACTTACTATCATGAAAACAGCATGGGGGAAATCAGCCCCCATAATCCAATCACCTCCCACCAGGCCCCTTCTCCAATTCGACATGAGATTTGGGCAAAGACACAAATCCAAACCATATCAATACCTAATACCTGTTTAATAGATATTTTTGAATTAGTGCTTGAAAGCATTAATAATGTATTAAACTATTTCCTGGGAGTCTGAAGAGGGTACTCAACCTTGTAAAGTACTTTGGGAGCTTGGAATAACTTGTTTGGTGAAGATTAGCAATAATCTAGGCTAATTTGGCCCTTTTATTAGCAATAATCACACCTCAGATAAACCTTATTGGCTGCAATATTGCCACTGCACAAAGCTATTTTGGTCCTTTAAATGTCCAGCTTGAAAGCCATCTGCAAGGCATTACCACTAAAGATCATGCTTTCTAAAGAGAAGATTCATTTACTCCCCAAATTAGAAAATCAGTAATTCAGCTTTCCTCTTAACATTCATTTAGTTGTTTTTATTCAGTAAAAATAGGAAATTTATTTCTAGTAAATTTTGGATTAACTGGAACCAATTAATAAGAAATTTTTGTTAACTGGATTATTTCCCAAAACTATCTTTAGAGGGAAGAACATTACATGTCAAAGCTGTATCTGAGATTGAAAAGGAGGAAATTTCATGGTTATGTCCACAGGCTTCTGATGTGAGCATTTTATCTTATGCCTCCTCTATAATGCTGATTAATATTCAGAATGATGAGCCTTATAGCACACTGTAAAATTATGGATCATAAAACATTTATATTCAATTTTATTAGTAAGGCAAAAAAAATGAGCTAACAGATTTTAGGAGGATTTTCAGTAGACAGAGCGGCAGTAACTCTACATTTTGCATTTTCAGGGCTTAGAAAAGGGAGTGACAGTGTTTGTTTCAGTGGGGCTGCCTTATGTGTCATGTGGCTCTCAAAATTTATTTGTGTCACTTCAAGGGGACCTTTGCAAAATGGTTTTCTTGGCTAGGGAAAATCAGTTTTCAATGCAAAATCCTCAATTGAATTTTTAGGGAATGGAATTCTATGGTTAATTAAACTTCCTAACTAAAATTGCAGGCCATAAGTGAATTAATACAGAAGTAGAAAACCAAACACCACATGTTCTCACTTATAAGAGCTAAACATTGAGTACACAGGGACATAAAGATGGGAATAACAGACACCGGGGTCTCCAAAAGGAAGGAGGGAGGGAGGCAAGGGTGGAAAAACTTCCTATCCCATACAACTAATTACTAGTTCACCAATTGGGTGATGAATTCCATCAAAGCCCAAACCTCAGCATCATGCAATACATCTACACAGCAAATCTGCACATGTACCCCTGGAATCTAAAGTTAAAAAAAATTTCAAGCCAACTAAACTCATTAATCCATATGTTTACATAAAATGTGAGTACATTAAGATGCTTTAGAAATAATTTCAGCCTGGGCAACATAACAAAACCTCATCTCTAAAAAAGCCAACCAATCAACCAAGCAAACAAAAATCAGCTGGGCATGGTGGTATGCACCTGTTGTCCCAACTACTCAGGAGGGTGGGACAGCCAGGTTGCCCAGGCTGGTCTAAAGCTCATGGACTCAAGCATCCCAAAGTGCTGGGATTACAGGTGTGAGCCATCAGGCCCAGTCTACTCTTCTTGTAATTATTAAGTTGGAAAAAAATAGGAATTTAACAGGAGCTTCAGGTTTGTTGGCAGTTTAATTTAAAAAAAACAAATGAGATTCCAACTAAGGCGGTTTCTGGTTTTGAAGTAAAAGTAATTTTTTTTTTTTTTTTTAATTTAAAGACAGGGTCTCACTCTGTCACCCAGGCTGGAGTACAGTGGCATGATCTTGGCTCACTGCAGCCTTGACCTCCTGGGCTCAAGCAAATTCTCAGCCTCCTGAGTAGCTGGGACTATAGGTGTATGCCACTACGCCTGGCTAATTTATATATATATATATATATATATATATATATTTTTTTTTTTTTGTAGAGGTAGTCTTATATGTTGCCTAGGCTGATCTCAAACTCCTGGTTTCAAGTGATCCTCCCTCAGCCTCCAAAAGTGCTAGGATTACAGGCAAGAGCCATTGGGCCTTGCATAGATTGATTTTCAATTAGCAGTGATCAGTAGTCAGAAGTATATATTAGTATTCTTTTATTCAGTTTATCTGTGCAATAATTTTATAAATTGGCTGAAAAAAGTCATGCATTTGCCCAGAATACCAAATACCTCAGGGTACAAAAGAAAAGCAAAGTTAATCTAGACTAAGTAGCCGTTCTGGTGTGAACCTCATTTACAACAAAAAGATTCTTACCTTTTGGTGAAAGTTGAAGGGATGCCTGATCACTGACTACATCCACATGCTTACTGTCTACCTGTAAGTGAATCAAAAATTTTCATTACTTAAGTTGAATAATATTAACTCAGTAAATATTTAAGAGAGAGAAATAAGCTACTTACTGAAGATGTATAATGACTTGAAGAGGATGTACCTGTTATGGTTGTTCTAGATTGCACTAATAAGGGTTTTACTTTCTGAAAGACACAAAAGATATGTACTGTGTTATCAGGAGGAAATAATAGTCAAATCAAATGGACGTTAATGTTCTCCAGCCTTTAGTTGACCAAGATCATGGAAACTATGCTTGTCACTTATTTGCTCAAATATGGCTGGGGAAATCCTTTTCTTTATTCCAATGGGATAGAGTCTCTTTCTTCTTCAGCCCACTTTGAAAGAAAATTTAAGAAAACCATTTTCCTTAGTATCTCTTCTGACTCGACTTCCTTTTGGTTGTCCCTACAATTGAGACTTACTACTTGCAACTGTTTGGAAGCCACAAGGGCGTCCCTACCACCTCCTAGTTACTAGAAGCTACAGCAATGGTGTCCTGATTCCCAAGTTAAAGAAAAGTTTCCTGAAATTAAAGGAAGCACATACTTCTAGAAATGATATATTATGAGATCTAGATGAAAATCTCCTTAAGGCTTTTGGCTGGGACAATGGAGTATAAGAATATATGGATTCAAGGAAATGTAGACAGATGACTCTGGAAATGAAAAGGCTGAAATGAAATGCAAAGGACTTTTGGATGTGGTATGGAAAGATTACCTGTGAATAAAACACAGACATAGAACTTAAATCCAAATAAGACTTTCATTTCTTATATTTTTCAGTGGTGCTGTAAGCTGATGAAAAACGCAGGGTCCAGGCATGGTGGCTCATACCTGTAATCCCAGCATTTTGGGAGGTCGAGGTGGGAGGATCGCTTGAGTCCAGGAGTTTGAGACCAGCCTGGGTAACATGGCAAAACCTCGTCTCTACAAAAACTACAAAAGTTAGCCAGGTGTGGTGGCACATGCCTGTAGTCCCAGTTACTTGAGGGGGCTAGGGGAGCTGAGGCAGGAGAATGACTTGAACCCAGGAGGTCGAGGCTGCAGTGAGCAGTGATTGTGCCATTGCACTCTAGCCTGAGTGAAAGAGTAAGACCTTGTCTCAAAAATAAATAAATAAATAAAGCAAGCAGGCAAGTAGGAATACTCAGGTCCTAGACCAAGAGAAGATGGAAACCCAGGACTTCCACCCTGGAGCTTTCATTCACTTGGAGGGCATTTGCCAAACTTCCTGAATATGTGCATGAGTTGTCAAAGGTTCCTATGACTTGGGAGGACAGGATACAACTCAGGGTCCACCTAAGGTGTGGAATTTAACAAGACACTCCCACCCCACTGTACATGTGGGACTGTAATGCTATAACCAGAGTAAAGGTAAAATACTACCTCAAGTGAGGCTCCCCCAAGCAGTTTGCAAGGAAAATGCCTGCTTCTAAGGTTGGCAACTAGTTGAATACCATTTAAAAAAAAAACCCTCTTTGTTGGGCGCAGTGGCTCACGCCTGTAATCCCAGCACTTTGGGAGGCCAAGGCAGGCAGATCACGAGGTCAGGAGATCGAGATCATCCTGGCTAACACAGTGAAACCCCATCTCTACTAAAAATACAAAAAATTAGCCCGGTGTGGTAGAGGGTACTTGTAGTCCCTGCTACTCTGGAGGCTGAGGCAGATGAATGGTGTGAACCCGTGAGGTGGAGCTTGCAGTGAGCGGAGATTACACCACTGCACTCCAGCCAGGGCGACAGAGTGAGACTCCGTCTCAAAACAAAACAAAACCCACAAAAAAACAAAACAAACAAACAAAAAACACCCTCCTGTGAATTCCTAACCATTACTAGCCCACGCCATTTGCCAGCTGAATTCACAAGGTGGTCTGAAAAGTAATATGCTAAAAAAATTAATTTAATTCCAGAATAATGGTGTTCATGGCAATGGAAAGAAGCACATTTAAACCTTTTATGGAAAAATTCCTCTTCAGCCGAGTCCTCAGAGAATTTTTATAAATAAGGTTCCAAGGAAAGTGAGCAGTTCATTGTCAAAAATCTGTATATACATCATGAGTAGTTGCTAGCATAAACAAGATAGTAGAACCAGAGTCTCTAAAACTTCAAATATAGAAATTCTCAGTCATAGAATATAAAATAAGTATGTTTAATATGTTTCAAGAAATAAAACGTAGAAGCTTGATGAATAATTTGTTTGCATATTTAAAAAAGCAAACAAAATTTATTTCTATTTTTTAGAAAAATTATAAATATAATAATTGAAATGAAAATCAAGAGGCCGATTTTAGCAGAAAAATTATACATCTGTGAAAATAATAATAAATTGCAAGAGAGAATGAAACATATTATCAAGGATGCAACTCAGAGAGACAAAGTGATGTCAAATATAAAGGCTAAGCAATAGCAATATGAAGGATAGAGGGAAAAGGTAAAACCTCATTTGGTCAGAGTAGAAGACAGAAAAGAATAGGAGTACGGCAAAATATAGAGTTAAGAACTGAACACTTTCCAGAACTGATGAAACAAACTGACCTCAACTTTCAAGAATCCTGATAAATTTCAAACAGAATAAACAAAAAGAAATTCACAACTAGACACATCATAGTAAAAATGCAGAACACTGAAGAAAGAGAGCTTAAAAGCAGCTAAAGACGAGAGACAGATTAATGTTAAGAAAGTCACAGTTAAAGAGATAGCAACATTCCAATGCGAACAATGTGTATTAGTCTGTTCTCAGGTTGCTGATAAAGACATACTGGAGACTTTACAAAAGAAAGAGGTTTAATTGGACTTACAGTTCCACGTGGCTGCGAAAGTCTCACACTCATGGTGGAAGGCAAGGAGGAGCAAGTCACATCTTATGTAGAAGGTGGCAGGCAGAGAGGCGCGCTCGTGCAGGGAAATCCCCTTTATATAACCTTCAGATCTTGAGAGACTTATTCACAATCACGAGAACAGCACGGGAAAGACCCGCCCCATGACTGAATTACCTCCCGCTGGGTCCCTCCCATAACACACGGAAAGTCAGGAAGAGATTTGGGGCCGGGCGCGGTGGCTCACGCGTGCAATCCCAGCACTTTCGGAGTCTGAGGCAGGCGATTCACGAAGTCAAGAGATTCAGACCATCCTGGCCAACATGGTGAAACCCCATCTCTACTAAAAACACAAAAATTAGCTGGCGTAGTGGCAAGTGCCTGTAATCCCAGCTACTCAGGATGTGAGGTAGGAGAATCACTTGAACCCGGGAGGCAGAGGTTGCAGTGAGCCGAGATCGTGCCATTGCACTCCAGCCTGGGCGACAAGAGTGGAACTCCATCTCAAAAAAAAAAAAAAAAAAAAAGGATGAGATTTGGGTGGGGATACAGCCAAACCATACCACAATGGAATCTAGAAGACAGTGGAATGGTATGTTCAATGTGCAAAGAGAAAGTACCATAAATCTAGAATTTTACACCTAGAGAAAATATCTTTCAATAACAGGGGCAAAAACAAAGACATTTTCTGTCAAGTGATAACTGAAAGTGTTGGCCTCCAGCAGATCCCCACTAAAGAAAATTCTAGGCCAGGCACGGTGGCTTATGCCTGTAATCCCAGCACTTTGGGAGGCCCAGGCGGGCAGATCACCTGAGGTCAGGAGTTTGAGACCATCCTAGCCAACATGGTGAAACCCTGTCTCTATTAAGAATACAAAAATTAGCCAGGAGTGGTGGCAGGCACCTGTAGTCCCAGCTACTCGGGAGGCTGAGGCAGGAAAATTGCTTGAACCCGGGAGGCAGAGGTTGCTGTGAGCCAAGATTGCGCCACTGCACTCCAGCCTGGGTGACAGAGCGAGACTCCGTCTCAAAAAAAAGAGAAACTTCTAATGCATGTACTTCATGTAGAAGGAAAGTGATCTCAGATGGAGGGTCTGAGATGTAAGAAGGTATTGCAAATAAAGTGGTAAATATGTAAGTAAAGCTAAACAAATATTAATCAAATGCACCAATAATAATAATGTGCTATGAAGATTAAGACAACAAGGTAGAGTTAAAATAGATGACAACAGCATTATATACTGACAGAGAGTGGTAGTTGAAATTTAATTGCCCAAAGAACTTTTATTGTTCACCACTGTAAACACATAGAGGTAATTTAAACTTTCTTGATAGAAACAAGAGTTTAGAAATTAAAAAAAAAAAAGAGAGAGAAAAAAAATAACCAATTCAAAAAATGTAAAGAAGGAGAAAAACATATACAAAATAGAGACAAATATAAAACATAAAATAACAAGGTATAATTAAAGCCAAATGTATTTGTGATTACAATAAAATTAAATAGACTAAATGCCCCAAAGACAAAGATTGTCCAACTAGATTAAGAACAAAGTTTAAAACTAGCTGTATGCTGTATAAAAGAGTCATATCCAAAGCAGAAGCATACAAAAGGCTGAAAGATATGCCAAGAAAATAATAACCTATCGAAAGTGCAGGTAGCTCTAGTAATATAAAGCCAAAACAGACTTTAAGGCAAAAAGCATTTGTAGCGATAAAGTTTGTCATTACATAATGGTAAAATGTTCAATTTACCAGGAAGATACGATTATAAAATAGTAAGCATTTACTAATACAGACTAAAATTACATAAAGCAAAAACTGATTACAAACTACTTAGAGTAATATGCAAATAATCTAAATATAATAGCATAAAAATACAAGGTACCTAAGATTACATCAAAAAAAGATACTTTCAAGACTTCTATAGAGTTATAAAACTCTATTGAAATAATACTTAAACAAAACATATAACATATTGACAGATTAGAAGACTCAATGATAAAGATGCCAATTGTACCTAAATTGAACTGTAGATTTAACATAATTATAATTGAAATGTCAATAAAATTTGTTTTGTTTTGTTTTGTTTTTTTCTGTGAATATTGACAATCTGATTCTAAAATTTACATGGAAATGCAAAGATCCAATAAAGCTGAGGCACTCTTGCAAAACAGGGCAGAAGCGTTAGCCTTATCAGATAAGATTTAGATATTAAATCAGTGTTATATTGGTGCAGGAAAAAAAAACAGTGAAACAGATAGTCAGAATAGACTCATATATATGATCCCTTAATAATGACAGGTGGAATTATATATAAAGGGAGAAGACAGACTTTTTATTAAATGGCTACTTCAGATGGTTATTTATAATAAAAGAAAATGAAACCAGACATCAACCTCTCTATACACTAATATCAATTTTAAATGGATTAAATCTGTAAATATGAAAAGCAAAACAAGCCAAAAGTTTAAAGACCATAGAGAATAATATATTTGTGATTAAATGTTAGATGAACTCTTTTTAAAGGCAGAGAAAAATGTAAAGACAAAAAGGAAAAGATTAAGTCAGAATAACATTAATATTGAGAACATTTATTTATGTAAAAAATGCCAGAAAAAGATTAAAAACTTTATCCACAAACTGAAAGAAGACATTTGCAATACATATAACTGGTAAAGGATTGGTATCCAAGTTATATAAAGAATTCCTATGAAAAAATAAATATGAAATAAACCAACAGAATCAAAAGGTTGAAACCTGCAGTACTTAAAAGAGGAAACCTGAATGGCCAATAAATATATAAAAAGATGACCACTTTCATTAGTAATCAGGAAAAGGCAAAAAAAAAAAAATTATAAACACACATACATACGCATAAACTCCAAAACCATGAGTAAGCATTATACAATAACAGGTTGGCAAAAATGATGAAGTCTGGCAATATCAGTGCTGAAGACCATGTGGAGCACTAGAAACTCTCATCTGTTCCTGGTTAGAGTGTCAGAGTAATATTACTTTGGAAAACTATCTGGCATTAGCTTCTGTGACAGAGGTTATTTGTTGTCCTTCAATATCTAACCTCCTTCTTTTATTTTTTTTTTGGAGACAGGGTCTTGCTCTATTGACCAGGCTGGAGTACAAAGGCACAATCATGGCTCACTGTGGGCTTGACCTCCCAGGCTCAAGCTATCCTCCCAGCTCAGCCTCCCTCAGCCTCAGGCACGTGCCACTATGCCCAGCTAATTTTTTTTTTCTATTTTTTGTAGAGACAGGGTCTCACTTTGTTGCCCAGGCTGGTCTCAAACTCTTGGGCTCAAGTGATCCTCCCGCCTCAGCCTCTGTGCTGTTATTACACATGTGAGCCACCATGCCTGGCCTTATTCTCCTCCTCCCTTTTTTTTTTTTTTTTTTTGGTAATATAACCTCCAAGTTTTAGTGAGGTATTTGGCTGCGTAGACAGAGACCGCCTTTCTCAGTCTATCTTGCAATTGGATGCAGTTCTAGGTCTAGGATCAGACCTGTGGGACATGAGTAGAAGTGATATGTGCCATTTCTGGGTCATATCCTTAAGGATAAATATTCTTGCCCTGGACTTTCTCTTTCTGGAGAAAGTCTAGAACCCATGGACATGAAGTTGACCACCTTTATTTATGTGGGTGAGTAAAATATCTTAGGAGATGTCAGAGCAGTAAGACTGAAGGAACCTGAGTATCACTTTATGGAGTATTGCTCCTCACGGGGCATCGTAATGCCTGGAGCTGCTTGCTTCTTCACTGTAACATGAATGAAATAGCCTTCATTCTATTTAAGTCAGTGTAGTTTTTGTTGTTGCAATCAAAGCAGCTTACCCATAGCAAGTGAACTTATCAGTACTCTATGACCAGCAATTCTGTTACGAGTATAAAACCTGGAAGAGCTCCTGTATCTGTGTATCAGGTGAAACTAGAAGAATGTTGAGAGCAATAATACTCATAATAGTAAAAAGTGAGAACCAACGTAAGTGTTGATGGGCAGCAGAATGGGTAAATAAGTTGTGGTATATTCGTGTATTAGAATATTCGCAGTGGGTGAATCACAACCACTAGCATCAGCATGAATGTATCTTAGAAGTATAATGTTGAGAAAATGGAGCAAAATCACAGAACAATGTACGCATTTTTCATTTATTTATTTTTTATTTCTAGAAAGCTTAAAAAACCAGCAAAACTCAACAACATACTGCTTAGAAATACATGCACAAGTGATAAAACTATGAAGAAAATTTAAAAAAAAATTAGAGCAATAGTTCCCTCCAGGAGGGAATGAAGAGGAATGCAATTGGTGGGCTTCTGGGGCACGGTAATAATCTAGTTATGGCCTTGGTCTCGGGAACGCGAGCATTCATGTTATTATCATTCTTTAAATTGTGCATATGTATTTTCATTCATCCGTTTCTTATTCATGGGTTATTTAACAGTTTGAAAAACATGCATCCAAAAAAACATGAAACAACAAAATTTAGACTCGAGACAAAATAAACTCTTCTCTACTTAGACCTGACACCAAATTAAGAGATTAAGAAGGAACTATACTCCCGGATAAAAGAATAGGCTGAGAAACAGGCTAGGACAAAGATATTAGCATAAAACATGAGAAAATTACTAACTGTGCAATAATTAAAATAAATATTTGAGATAGCAAAGAGTAGAGGTGAAATGGAGAGAATAGAACGAGAATGTAAAGCAATGTTCCCTGGCGTTTAGTTTGCCATAGTATACATAAAAGCACATTATTCACACAGAACACTGGGATAAATCGACAAAGTTGCTCATGGGCTTAGACTATTGGATCAGAGCTTCAGGCTACTCTAGCAATGCCCTAAACCCTGCCACTTGGAGGACTAAGGAGAATCAATATCCCAGCATACCTGAAACCTCTTCAGGAAACTTTGAAAGAAGGTGCAAACCAGAAAAGTTTCCAAAAAATGTCAAGGAAAAGAACAAAAACGATAACATGACATGAAAGAGAATGTGATTAACTACGGAGGACAGAAAAATAGGTATCTGACCCACAATAGTGTTTCTGAAAAAGAAACAAAAACAGATCCCAGATCCCACAACAGCAGTCATTAAAAGTGTGCATAGTGGACATGGTGTCTCATACCTGTAATCCTAGCACTTTGGGAGGCTGAGGTGGGAGGATCACTTGAGGCCAGGAGTTCAATACCAGCCTGAGCAACATAGTGAGACTTTGTCTCTACAAAATACAAAAAAATCAGCCAAGTGTGGTGGTGCACACCTGTAGTCCCAGCTACTCAGGAGGCTGAGACAAGACAACCACTTGAGCTCAGAGGTTTGAGGTTACAGTGAGCTATGATCATGTCACTGCACTCCAGTCTGGGTGACAGAGGAAGACTCTGTCTTTAAAAGAAAAAGAAAAGTGTACATAAGAAATATGTCCGAGTTGAAGAAAAGGACTATCAGAGAGGCCCATTTTATTCAAGAGAAATTAATAAAATAATGTTTACTTATATCCTGATGACATCTTTTTAAATTTCAAGGTTAAAAAACACAACATACGAATTTCCAAAATGGGGAAGACAGGCTAATTAGCAACAAAAAATTAAACTGGCCTTAGTCAGGTCAAGACATTGCAAAGTGGATAGAATATTTCCTCCAGAACAAAAGGAAAAGACTCAAATTCATGGTCCAGTTTATAAGAAATAAATCAAAACTGAGAACTCAAGACCTGTGGAAGTCATGATTTTTAAAAAGTAGCCAGTGGGGTTAAACATAAACATATAAATGTAAGTATAAATAATTGCTATTCAGGTAGTTGGAGAGTTAAAAGCGGAAAGTAATTAACCAAAAATACTTTCGTGTGATAAAAAGAATAACATAATAATGATGTGGTTCTCTACAAAGAGTAAATTAACGAAGACTAGAAGGAAGAGGGGAATATATGATGAAATTAGGGCTAAGACAAAGCTCAGAGAACAAAAACACATATACCTTCTTGTCTTGAAGAGTGTTTTAAGACTCAAAATTTACTTGGTTTTTGGTTTTGATAATTTCAGAAATGTAGTGGGTACTTGATTTTACCTTAAAGTTTACCATTACAATATAGGAAATAAAAACAAGTAAAATGTGGTTCATATTACATGAGCCAGGAAACAAACAAAAAGAGCAAGATGCCAGGAATATATCACACATGTCACCTATGTTGATAAATGCATATAGTTTCAGTTTGCCTATTAATTGTAAATAAATGAAGGTGAGATTTTAAAAACTAAAATCCAGTCATGTTATTATAAAGGAACACTTATACGTGGTTGGTGGAAATGTAAATTAGTTCCACCATGGTGAAAAACAGTGTGGCGATTCCTCAAAGACCTAAAAACAGAACTACCATTTGACCCAGCAATCCCATTACTGGGTATATACACAAAGGACTATAAATTGTTCTATCATAAAGACACATACACGCATAAGTTCACTGCAGCACTATTCACAATAGCAAAGACATGGAATCAACTTAAATGCCCATGATAGACTGGATAATGAAAATGTGGTACACACACACCATGGAACACTATGCAGCCATGTCAAAGAATGAGATCTTGTCTCTGCAGGAACATGGATAGAGCTGGAGGCCATTATCCTTAGCAAAATAATGCAGGAACAGAAAACCAAATACTGCATGTTCTCTCTTATAAATGATGAAAGCTACACGATGAGAACACATGGACATACAGAGGGAAACAACAGACACTGAGGCCTACCAGAGGGTGGAGGATGGGAGGAGGAACAGGATCAGGAAAAACTACTAATGGGTTCCAGACTTAACACCTGGCTGAAGAAGTAATCTGTACAACAAACCCCCATGACATACAACAAACCATGTACCTCTGAACTTCAAATATAAGTTAAGTAACGAGTTTCAAGTCAAGGCTAAAAAAAAGCTAAATAAGGCTGGGCATGGTGGCTCATGCCTGTAATCTCAGCACTTTGGAGGCTGAGGCAGGTGGATCATGAGGTCAAGAGATCAAGACCATCCTGGCCAACATGGTGAAACACCATCTCTACTAAAAATACAAAATTAGCTGGGCGTGGTGGTGCATGCCTCCCAGCTACTTGGGAGGCTGAGGCAGGTGAATTGCTTGAATCCGGGAGGTGGAGGTTGCGGTGAGCCGAGATGGCGCCATTGCATTCCAGCCTAGGCAACAAGAGCAAAATTCTGTCTCAAAAAAAAAAGAAAAAAAAGCTGAAAAAAAAAATAAATAAAAGGATTTACATTACCCAATTTCAAGATTTACTAGCTAGAAAGCTATGTTAATTAAGACAGTGTGATATTGGCAAAAGGACTGACAAACCAATGGAAAAGAATAGTGTGGTTAGAAATAGACTCATACACAGACAGTCAATTCATCTAGAAAAACGGAATTGGTGAAATTCAACAAAAAAAGACAAGATCAATATTATAAGAAATACATACAGAATGTGAGATATCATCACAGACACAGAGAATACAATCTGCCACAGAAAAAATAACTAAGTTGTCTTCATTAAAATAAAAATATCTGACCTTCAAAGGACACCGTTCAGAAAATAGAAGGAAAAATTATAGACTGAGGAAAAAAGGTTTGTAATACATATATCTGACAAAGGACTTGTATTCAGAATATTTAACAAAATGCTACAACTCAATAACAGTTAAAAATTGACAAAAGTGCAGGAATAGAGGAATGGGCAGTTATGTTTTAAATGAGAGTGGAGTCTCACTTTTGCAAGATGGAAAAGAGTTCTGGAATTTGGTTGAACAATTTGGATGTTTGTGACACTACTGAACTGTACATTTAAAAATGGCTGAAATGACAAATTTTCTGTTATGTGCATTTAGCCACAAGTTTTTTAAAAGTCTCAAGTAGATCCTTCAAAAAGAAGACCTAAGAATGATCAATCAGCACGTGAAAGATGCTCAACGTCATTAATTAGGGAAATGCAAATTAAAATTACAATGAGATAACATTTTAAAATGTTTAAAATTTAAAAACTAACAATATTGGCTGGGCACTGTGGCTCACGCCTGTAATCACAGCACTTAGGGAGGCCAAGGCGGGTAGATCACAAGGTCAGGGGTTCAAGACCAGCCTGGTCAACATGGTGAAACCCGTCTCCACTAAAAATACAAAAATTAGCCTGGCATGGTGGCGGGTGCCTGTAATCCCAGCTACTCAGGAGGCTGAGGCAGAGAATTGCTTGAACCCGGGAGGCGGAGGTTGCAGTGAGCCAAGATTGTGCCACTGCACTCCAGTCTGGTGACAGAGTGAGACTCTGTCTCAAAACAAAACAAACAAAAAACAAACAAAAAAACCTAACAATATCAAGTTGGTGGGGATGTGGAGCAAGTGGAACTCTCAAAGATTGCTGGTGTGAGGGTAAAACGACGCAGTCACTTTGGAGTACTGGCAATTTTGTTGTTTATTTTTTGTAAAAATCTTTGGCCGGGTGTGGTGGCTCACACCTGTAATCCCAGCACTTTGGGAGGCCAAGGCAGTTGGATCCCTGAGGTCAGGAGTTCGAGATCAGCCTGGCCAACATGGTGAAACCAGTCTCTATTAAAAATACAAACATTAGCCAGGCTTGGTGGCACATGCCTGTAATCCCAGCTACTCAGGAGGCTAAGGCAGGAAAATGGCTTAAACCCAGGAGGCGGAGGTTGCAGTGAGCCGAGATTGCGCCATTATACTCCAGCCTGGGTGACAGGGCAAGACTCCGTCTCAAAACAAACAAAACAGAAAAACAACTTTTATTTTAGGTTTAGGGGGTACATGTGCAGGTTTGTTACACAGGTAAATTGCGTGTCATGGGGGTTTGGTGTTCAGATTACTTCATCACCCAGGTAGTAAGCACAGTATCCGACAGGTAGTTTTTCAATCCTCACTCTCCTCCCAGCTCCACCCTCAAGTAGGCCCCCATGTCTGTTGTTCCTTTCTTTGTGTCCATGTGTACTCAATGTTTAGCTCTCACTTATAAGTGAGAACATGTGGTATTTGGTTTTCTGCTTCTGTGTTAGTTCACTTAGGACAATGGCCTCCAGCTCCATTCATGTTGCTGCAAAGGAAATGATCTTGTTCTTTTTTTATGGCTGCATCGTATTCCATGGTGTATATGTACCACATTTTCTTTGTCCAGTCTACCGTTGATAGGCATTTAGGTTGATTCCATGTCTTTGCTATTGTGAATGGTGCAGCAACGAGCATGTGCATGCATGTGTCTTTGTGGTTTCTTATGCAGTTAAACACACACACTTCCTGTGTCCTCACCATTCCACTCCTGCCTGAGATATATTAAAACATACTTTCACAAGTGATTTGTAAGCAAATGTTTATAGCAGATTTTTTTTTTTTTCTCATAACAGTCCTAACTGGAAAGAGCCCATTTCTCCAACAAGGCAAAATGGATAAACAAATTGTGGTTTATTCATGCAATAGAATGCTACTCAGCATTACAAAGGAACTTAAGAAGGAACAACTGCCATGGATACATGCAATAACACAGGTGAATCTTAAAAGCACTGTGCTGTGTAAAATGGGCCAGACATAAGAGAGTATAAACTGTATGAGTCCATCTACATAAATTTAAGAAAAGGCAAAACTAACCTGTAGTGATAGAAATCGAAACAATGCTTATTTGGTGTGGTGATGGGGGCAATGTATTGTCTGCAAAGGGACATGAGGGAGCTTAAAGGGATGATGGAAATGTTCAATGCCTTGACTTACATGATGGTTACAAAGCAAAACTCTTCAAATGGTACACTTAATATTTGTGCATTTAACCATATGTAAAATATACCCCAATAGTAAGATCATACCAAACTTTTTCTTTCACAGCATTTATCCAAATTTGTAATTTAAATTCTGATATATCCCTATTAATGCCTATCTTTTCCACACTGTAGGTCGGGCACTATCTAAGCTCTGCACTAAAATAGTTTATAAGATAGACCAGTCTGTCACCTCATGGAATTTACAGTCTGTGAATCTAAGAGCCATTTTTGTCTTGTTCACTGTGTTACACTCAGCATGTAGCTTGATGCTTAGTACGTATGTGTACTTAACAAATGTTCGTAGGGTGGATGAATGACTAGAGGGAGGGTACCAAGGGACAGTGTTAGTGGATCTAAAACTCACACATTCACTTGCTTACTCTTTCTCTCCCCTTCCCCATCAGTTTTTCTTAAGTATTTGAAAATCTGTATACACTCTGATGAGTATCTCATGTGTCAACATACTGTATGGATATATACATGAAGATTCATAAACTTTGAATCCAGGAAAACAGTGGCACATGGATGGATTCTAGACCAGATGGAGTTCCATCCGCCTCCACGGGAAGGTGAATTGCATGGCCACTTGAGGGCAGGGCCAAGATTGTTCTCAGGAAAAATGCTGGATCTACTCATGTGCTTGAATTGGTATAATTTTGAGATTTAGAAGTCTGTTTCATAAAACCTAGATAATTCAAATTTGGACTAGAAAATGTTACCAGCTAACAATCTTAAAAAAGCCTGATTTTGAGTGACACCATATTCTCCTGGATCCTCCAATGTTTTATTTGCTTAACTGATTAAATTTCTAAAATGAGATTACTCCAACTAAAATTGTAACCTGCAGGTGATAAGAGGAAAAATCAAGAAGGGAAAAACGACACTATATATATTCTTACTTATGTAGATCAGTTCAGGAGCATTTCAAATAAATCAAGTATTAAAATCCTCAGCAATGTTACTATATAAACTTAGTTATAAACAGGAATTAATTTAATATTATCTTGCAAGTGTACTTAAGTTATTTGATCTCCTGCGGCAACTTAAATTTAGAAAATGGTCTTAAAGTGACAAATGTTGAAAAAAATTTCAGAAAGAAGATGATTTTAGATTGTATGCCTCTTGAAGCAAAAAAAAAAAAAAAAAAAAAAAGAGCATATATTTATATATTTTATGTTTCTTAGGCCCTTCCCAACAAACCTGACTTGTTCTCAGACCACTTAGCATCATAGCAGGTTCTCAATAAAGTTTGTCTCATTTTGGTTTACTTACTAATTAAAATTTTCTGGATATATTTCTATACTGGGCATCATTTACCTTAACATTTAGAGCCCCCAAATGAAAACAGTAAGTCAAATAGTTAAATAATAGCATAATACAGAATTGGGCTTTATCTATTACATGACCTCTAATGTGAAACTGAATGGCTCGGCACTAGGAACGGATTTTCCTATCTTCTTTTTTCCCTTTGGATGTCACTGGAAGCTTAGACTCTGAGCTTTGATATTTCCCAATATTACATCCGTGGTCACAAGGGCAGATTGACAGATATGCTCCAGGCAGAATGAGTGTCCCCTCCTCTGAAATTTATACTTGCCCCTATTGTAGCTCAACCATATTGCGCTGTAGCAATTTGTTTACACATCTACCTCTCACACTGGACTGAGCTCTTTGGGTTCAGGCACTTGGTGTCTTACACCCTCAGCATCTAGCAGTGACTGCCTTGTACTATCTCTACAGCCTGTAATGACAGGGGCTTGATAAACCTTAAACGAGAACAGAAAGAAACAGACAAGTATATTCAAAGAGACAAATAGCATCTAAACATCACATGCACTTACAATATAATTGAAGGATGTGTCAGCAAGCACTGCAAACTGACGAAACAGTGTGTGCCTTGTAAACATCTCATTCTTAAGGACATGAAAGCTGAAATTTAAAAAATGAAACTTAAAATGTATGTAAATCATAGGAGAAAGCAAATAAGCATTATGTTAATGAGGTAGGAAACTACATTAAAATTGTAAAATATTACCAAATAAAAGTTTAAAAATATGAGCATGAACATACTACCTCTTTCATTTTTAAAACTACGTGTTGCCTGGGCAAAATGGCGAAACCCCACCTCTACAAACAATAAAAAAAAAATAACCAGTCATGGTGGTACATGCCTATAGTCCCAGCAATTCAGAAGGCTGAGGTAGGAGGTTCACCTGATCCTGGGAGGTCAAGGCAGCAGTGAGCTGTGATTGCACCACTGCACTTCAGCCTGGGTGACAGAGTGAGACCCTGTCTGACAAAAAAACAAAAACCACACACACACAAAACTTACATGTTTTTCAGCTCGGAAAAGGCAGAGAAGTAATGGCAATGATCACTCCTGCTGCCTAGACTGTGATTTCAAAAAGCATTTCTCACTAAAATAATTCAGGGCATCTTTCAGAAATGACTGTTTCTAGATCTAAAGCAATAAATGCACAGAATGAACCTGGGACATTTTATTCTACCAGAATTCAACAAAGTCATCAAAGGTTATGTCAAAAGAACACAGTAATCAGCTTGAAAGAGCTCTTGTTGACTTAGGATTGGAGAAATCACACATCAAAGATAATAAGAACTACACTGTGTTGAAACATCACACGTATATTAGCTATTTGGGAAATTCTTCGCCTATCTTGATCACAAATGATGCTAAAATTAGGAGATCTGCTGTCAGGAAGACATACTCTGTTCAGAAAGCAAGAGAATGGCTGGACAACCTTTAGCTAGAGTCCAGCAAGGAACAAAAATCACAGCATTTACTCACACAAAAGACTCTTTGAAGAGATTAGATGTGTGACATCCCTTCAGCCATCTCAGTAGAGTGCAAAATAGAGATGAGATTATCTAGGAAAGATCTGAGAAGGAGCCTCCTGTCTAATGAAGTGACTTCCCATGGGAGACCCATAAGATTTTGAAAATGTTGTATCAGCAACAACACTGCCAGATTGCACTGAAAAGGACAGAGAACGGAAATACATGAAAGAAGGTTACTGGATTCCCAAAATTCTACAGGCAGGAAACAGATTGATAAAATTACTCAGGGTCAAACATGTGCTACCTTTCTTTTTTTTTTTTTTTTTGAGACAGAGTCTTGCTCTGTCACCCAGGCTGCAGTGCAGGGGCATGATCTCGGCTCACTGCAAGCTCCCCCTTCCGGGTTCATGCCATTCTCCTGCCTCAGCCTCCCAAGTAGCTGGGACTACAGGCGCCCACCACCACGCCCAGCTAATTTTCTGTATTCTTTTTAGTAGAGGTGGGGTTTCGCTGTGTTGGCCAGGATGGTCTTGATCTCCTGACCTCATGATCCGCCTGCCTCGGCTTTCCAAAGTGCTGGGATTACAGGCGTGAGCCACCGCACCTGGCCAACATGTGCTACCTTTCATGAAAGAGGATATTTGACTCAGATGTAGTGCTTTGGGCCCAGCAGGTGGGACCTTGAGTCACAGAGAATTAGCTCAGGCCTTGAACCCTAATGGCATTATGCTGAAACAATTTCAAAATTGTTTGGACTGGTGACTCAATTTTCCCCTTCTACTTTCTCCCCTTTCAAACAAGAATGTCTATAGCTATTATTGACATTTATGTCAATACAGTGCCTTTCCCTCTATTGTATTTGGGAGCAAATAATCTATAATTTCACAAGTCTACATATGGAGAGAAATTTTGTCCCAGGATGAATTATAACCAGAGTCTCACCATACCTAATTTAGATGATGCAAACTGACACTTTTGAGGTTGATAACACCTAGACGAAATTTTGGACTTGAGTTGATGCTGTAATGGGTTGAGACTCTGGGGGATATTGGGATGTGGTGAATGCATTTTGCATGCAGGATAGGCATGATCGTTTGGGGGCCAGAAGGTTGACTGTAGTAGAGTGAACATTGCCCCCCATGAAAATATCTACTTTCTAATTCATGGAAATTTTGAGTATGCTACCTGACATAGTAAAAAGAACTTTGCAGATGTGATAAGTTACAAATCTTGAGATAGAGTAATTATTCTAGATTATTTAGTGGGCCCAGTGTAATCACAAGGGTTTTTTTAAAGAAGGAAGCAGGAGGATCAGAGTAGATAAGAATGAAGCAGAAATAATACATGGAAAGATAATAGCTAAGAATGTTCCAAAATTCAGAAATGACATTGACCCATAGATTCAAGAGCTAGACCAGATAAATAGAAGGAACTATACCTAGAGACATCATCATAAAACTAATGATAACCAAAGATCAACGGAAAAAATTTAAAGTACCCAGACATGAAAAAAAAAAAGCAACAAGACTTGACAGCTGACTTCTCAACAGTGACAATGAAGGCCAATGTACTGACATTATTTTTTAAATTTTTTTAAATTTATTTACTCATTTCGTGATGGCGTCTAGTTCTGTTGCCCAGGGTGGAGCACAGTGGCGCGATCTCGGCTCACTGCAACCTCTGCCTCCCAGATTCAAGTGATTCTCCTGCCTCAGGCTCCCGAGTAGCTGGGATTACAGGTGTCTGCCACCACGCTCAGCTAAGTTTTGTATTTTTAGTAGAGACAGGGTTTCACTGTGTTGGCCAGGGTGGTCTCGAACTCCTGACCTCATGATCTTCCCGCCTCAGCCTCCCAAAGTGCTGGGATTACAAGCATGAGCCACCACGCCTGGCCTACTGACATTATTAATGGGCTGAAAGAATAACTGCCAAGATAGAACTCAATACTTGGCAAAAACTTTCTTCAATAATGAAGGTAAAATAATGACATTTTCCTCTAAAGAAAAGCTGAGAGAATTATTTGCCAGCAAACCTGTACTAAAAATGAAGAAACAAAAAACAAAAGAGAGCTATTCAGGCAGCACGAAAATGATCTCAGATGAAAACATAATAAGCAGAAAACAATGAAAAGCTCAACAAAGAGTAAATGTGTGAGTAAATATAAATAAATACTGAGTTTGCCAAACAACAACAGCAACCTTTCATGGAGTTAAAAAAATAGAGAATTAAAATTAAAATGTAGGAGAAAATTAAATGGAGTAAAAATAGTTTAAGGTTCAAAATACTTGGGAGAGTGGTATCAATAGTAATTTCTAAAACACTGCAATAAGCTAAGAAAATTTTACAAAGGAGAAATTTCAAAAAAAGAAAATGAATAACAAATTAATAAAAGAAAATATGGAATAAAAAAGGTTGATTGGTTCAAAACAAGGCAAAAAGGAGAAAAGGAGAAATATCAAACAGGTCAGTCAAATAGAAAACAACTTGTTAAGTAGTAAATACAAACCCAACCATAGTATTTTCACTAAAAGTAAATAAAGTATGCCAATTAAATAAAATAAAGCTGACAGATTAGGTTAAAAATTCAATTATATGCTGATTACAAGAAACACATTCAAATATAGAGATAAGATAGGCTGAAAGAAAAAAAGTTGGAAAAAAATACACCATATACTCTTAACTGAATAGTTAAGCAGACATTAAGGTAAGGAGCATTACTAAAGATAAAAACATTTCATAATGATAAATATTACCGATAACTTCACAGGATGAGATCAGAATCTAAATTGTGGGTACTCAACAACTAAGATGTAAACTATGTAAAGCAAAAATGGACAGATTAAATTAAGAAATAGATATATCTATAATCATGGTAGAAAATTTAATACTTCTATCTTAATACTTGGATGTAATGACAAAAAATTAATAATTATGTAAAAGATAGAAACAACAAAATTAATAGGTTGACCTCATTGAAATATTTAGAACTCTGCACCCATCAATGATAACATTTTTCATTCTTTTCAAGAATAAAAACATTTTAAAAACTTGGCCATAAGTTGAGTCATAAAACAAACATGAAGATATTTTAACAGATTAAAATTATTCAGAGTAAGTACTCTGAGCACAAGAGAATTAAACTGGAAATATAACTAGCAAATCTTTAACTCACTGGAAATAAAACATATTACTTCCTTTTTTTCTTGAGAAAAGGTCTCACTCTGTCACCCAGGCTAGAGTGCAGTGGCATGAACAGGGCTTACTGCAGCCTTGACCTCGTCGTGGGTTCAAGCAATCTTCCTGCCTCAGCCTCCCATGTAGCTGGGACCACAGGTGCATGCCATGACACCCAGCTAATTGTTTTATTTTTTGTAGAGATGGGTTTCACTTTGTTGCCCAGGCTGGTCTCAAACTCCTGAGCTCAAGCACTCCTTCTGCCTTGGTCTCTCAAAGTGCTGGGATTACAGGCATGAGCCACTGTGCCCAGCCCATATTACTTCTAAATTACCCATGGATCAAAGAAGAAATCAAAATGAATTTAGAAAATATTTTGTTTGTGTAACAATAAATATATTATATGTCACAACTTGTGGGAGGCAGCTCAAACAACACTTAGAAGAAAATATGTAGTGTTAAATGCATATATTCAAAGAAAAGAAGTCTGAAAAATCAATGATCTAGGCTTCCTTTCTGAAATCTAGTAAAAAGACAGCAAATAAAACATTAAAAAGTAGAAGGAAACAAGATAAAAGCAAAAGTCAATTACTCTATCAAAAAACCATCAGAGCTAATAAATGAATTCAGTAAAGTTACAGGATACAAAATAAACATACAAAAATCAATTGTGTTTCTATATACCAACAATGAGCTATCCAAAAAGAAATTTTTTAAAAATTCCACTTATAACAGCATCAAAAAATAAAGTACTTAGGTATAAATTTAACCAAGAAGGTAAAAGATCTGTATCTTGAAAACTATAAAGCGCTGAAGAAAGAAGTTAAAGTAGATACAAATAAATAAAATGATATCTTGTATTCATGAATTAAAATAAGTAATATTGTCAAGATGTCTATACTACTCAAAGTAATCTACAGATTAAATGCAATTGCTACCAAAATTGCAATGGCAGTTTTCACAGAAGTAGGAAAAATAATCCTAAAATTTTATGGAACCATAAAAGACCCCAAATAGCCAAAGCACTTTTGAGAAAAAAGAACAAAGCTGGAGGCAGCTCATTTCCTGATTTGAAACTATATTACACAGCTATAGTAATCAAAATGTGATTGTACTGACATGAAAATAGACACTTAGACCAATGGAACAGATTAGAGAGCTCAGAAATAAGCTTATGCATATATGGCCAACTAATTTTTGACAAGAGTGACAACAGTACACAATGGGGGAAAGGATAGTCTCTTCAGTAAATGATGTTGAAGAAACAGGATATCTACATGCAAA
Organism: Macaca thibetana thibetana; assembly: GCF_024542745.1. Classification (NCBI taxonomy): domain Eukaryota; kingdom Metazoa; phylum Chordata; class Mammalia; order Primates; family Cercopithecidae; genus Macaca; species Macaca thibetana. The sequence continues at coordinate 23,104,963 of NC_065586.1, forward strand.
AGGATGAAATTAGACCCCTATATTACACAGTACACAAAAATTAACTCAAAATGGATTAAAGGCCTAAACATAAGTCCTGAAACCATAAAATTCTTAGCAGAAAACACAGGAGAAAAAGCTTTTTCACGTTGGCCCTTGGCAATGATTTTTTGAATATGATACCAGGTGCACAAGCAATGAAAACAAAAATGAATAAGTAGGATTATTTCAAACTATAAAGCTTCCTCACAGCAAAAAACCAACAACATGAAAAGGCAACCTAAGGAATGGAAGAAAACATTTGCAAGCCATACATCTGATAAGCGGTTAATATCCAAAATATATAAGAAACTCAGTTTAACAGCAAGAAAACAACCCGATTTTAAAATGGACAAAAGAACTGAATAGCCATTTCTCCAAAGAAGACACACAGATGACCAAGTATATGAAAAAGTGCTCAATATCACTCATCATCAGAAAAATGCAAATCAATACCACAATAAGATATCACCTCATTCCTGTAGGAATGGCTATTACCAGAAAGACAAAACATAACAAGTGATGGTGAGGATGTGGAGAAAAGGGGACCCTTGCACACCGTTGATGGGAATGTAAATAGTTCAGCCACTGTGGAAATCAGTCTGAGATTTCTCAAAGAACTTAAAATAGAGCTACTCTTTGATCCAGCAACTCCACTGCTGAGTATATACCCAAAAGAGTATAAATTGTCCTACCATAAGGACACATGCACATGTATGTTCACTGCAGCACTGTTCACAATAGCAAAGACATGAAATCAACCTAGATGCCCATCAATGGAAAACTGGATAAAAAAATATGGTACATATACATGATGGAATACTGCACAGTCATAAAAAAGAAGAAATAATGTCCTTTGCAGCAATGTGGATGGAGCTGGAGGCCATTATCCTAAACGAAGTAACACAGGAACAGAAAACCAAATACCCCATATTCACACTTACAAATGGGGGCAAAACAGTGAGTACACATAGACACAAAGATGGGAACAACAGACATCAGGGCCTACTTGAGGGTGGAGGTTTGGAAGAGAGTGAGGATTGAAACACTACCTATCAGGTACTATGCTGATTACCTGGGTGACAAAATTATCTGTACACCAAACCCCTACGACATGCAAGTTACCCATGTAACAAACCTGCACACATACCCCCTGACCTAAAATAAAAGTTAGAAAGGAAAGAAACGTTTTTTAATTAAAATTAAAATTTTAAAAAGTCAATGAAAAGACATATGAGAAAAGTTCAGCAAAGGCAATTATTTCTTTGAAATAAATAACACAAAATTGATAACTCCCAACAGACTAAGAAAAAAGGAGAAAAGTGCAAATTCTCAGGAATGAAACACAAATATCAGGAATGAAAAAGGGACATCACCAGATCTTACAGATACAGTCATGCACTACATAATGATGTTCAGTCAAAGACAGACTGAATATACAATGGTGGTCCCACAAGATTATAATGGAGCTGAAAAGTTCTCACTGCCTAGTAACATCTTGAAAATCCCGACATTGTGTAGGCCTAGACTAGTGTATGTGTTTGTACCTTAGTTTTTAACAAAAAAGTTTAAAAAGTAAAAATAGGCCGGGCGCGGTGGCTCAAGCCTGTAATCCCAGCACTTTGGGAGGCCGAGGCGGGTGGATCACGAGGTCAGGAGATCGAGACCATCCCTGGCTAACATGGTGAAACCTCGTCTCTACTAAAAATACAAAAAACTAGCCGGGCGCGGTGGCGGGCGCCTGTAGTCCCAGCTACTCGGAGGCTGAGGCAGGAGAATGGCGTGAACCCGGGAGGCGGAGCTTGCAGTGAGCCGAGATCACACCACTGCACCCCAGCCTGGGCAACACAGCGAGACTCCATCTCAAAAAAAAAAAAAAAGTAAAAAATAAAAATAAAAAAATTTAAACACAGACAAAAGCTTAAAGAATAAGAATATAAAGGAAAAAATTATACACATACATTTGAGACAGGGTCTCACTCTGTCGCCCAGGTTGGAGTGCAAGGCATGATCCCAACTTACTGCAGCCTCAGCCTCCTGGGCTCAAGTGATCCTCCCAACTGTCAGACTGCCACGTAGCTGGGACTATAGGTGTGCACCAGCACGTGAAAAAATAATCTTGTATAGCTGTACAATATGTTTGTGTTTAAAGCTGTGTTATTACATAAGAGTCAAAAAGTTTTAAAAATTAGAAAGTTTATAAAGTAAAAAAATTACAGTAAGCCAAGGCTGACTGGTTATTGAAAAAAAAAAATTCTTTTTGTAAATCTAGTGTAGCCTGGGTGTCTAGTGTTTACAAAATCTACAGTAGTGTATGGTAATGTCCTAGGCCTTCACATTCACTCACCACTGGCTCACCCGAGCAACTTCCACTACTGCACGTTCCATTCATGGTTGAGTGCCTTATACAGGTGGACCATTCTTTATCTTTTATACTGTACTTTCACTGTATCTTTTCTATGTTTAGGTATATTTAGGTGCATAAACACTTACCATTGTGTTACAATTGCTTACAGTATTCAGTTACAGTCTCCTGCTGTGCAGGTTTGTGGCCAAGGAGCAATAGGCTATACCATATAGCCTAGGCATGGGGTAGACTATGCCATCTAGGTGTGTAAGCACACTCTAAGATGCTCACACAATGATGAAATTGCCTAATGACACGTTTCTCAGAATGTATCCCTGTCATCAAGTGACACGTGACTGTCATTTATATATATAATATGATATTATGAATAACTTTATATCAATAAATTAGACAATTCAATGAAATAAGAAAATTCCCAAACATAAAAGACAACATAAATTATCAAACTGATTAGAAGAAGCTGAAAATTGGAATAGCCCAATTTTTATGATAAATTGAATGTTACTGAAAACTTTCCCCAAGGGAATGATAAGCATTCAGTTCAGAATATTTGCTAATTGGGAGGAGAGGTGACAGGTGCTGGATGGGCAACAGGGACCATGAAGCTACTACTGCTAATTCCTTCTTTCTTTACCTGTGTAGTGAGGACACAGGTGTTCACTTTGTTGAAGTAAGGAGCAGTGTAGAGTTTCTGTTTACAGCGGGTTCCAAGGTGAGGGGACTACATGAGCAGAGTGGGCCTTCACCTTGCATGCCCTATCTAGATTTCTGATGTTTGCAGTCCCTCTGGTATGGCAATCTAGCACTCTGAGTTGAGGCTGGTGGGGAGAGGAGGGGAGGGCAGGAGAAGGGATGTGTGCATGGACCTCTTCTATACATGCAAGCCAGAGTGGCACGGGAGCCACCTGTAACATTTATGTGCTTGGTAAGCGTAGTGGGCAAAAGTGAATCCATCTGGCCTGGAGCCCATGAGGCAGAACAGAGGGTGGCTCAGGTGGATGCATGGGGATTGCTGCCTGGGGTGGAGGTGGGAACAGCGGCGTCACTGTGGCATTAGCCAGGTAGGGACATGTTCCAAAGCTGATGTGCCACACCTGCATACTGTTTGTGCAATAATGATGACATCAGCAGCTGCACCTGGCTTGGCACACCAAGAGGAAGGATTATCCCCGCCCTTGTCAGCACTGCTCACATTCAATCTTCCTGGAAATAAGAACTCAGCAGAGTTGGAAAGGAGCTTGGAAATGAAACCCTGAATTGGACTGGGACCCAATATAAATCATGAATTGACTGAGAAATCATTGAGTTGGAGTCTGATCTTGACTGGCTAAGGTGAGGTTTTTCCTCTACTAAACAAAAATGAGTGCATCTAATCTAGGATCAGTTACAGTAAAATGAAATTACCATGTTAGCCCACGTAAGTCTGTGACTGTACAATTAATCTCCATACCATACCACGATGAAGTACTCTGTACAAATGCACTCTCTACGGTGCTGTACATGCCACATTGAATTAATAACTGGAGCTGCAGCCTAAGTAGAGAGACATAGTCTACAATGTCCCAATTAGTTGGTTAAATGAGAAAACATAGAAGGTGTATAGTAATAAATACTTCTGCTTTCCTAAATATTTAGATATCAACACAAAGTCTGCAGAGACCAAAATGATTAATATGATTGTCAACATCTTGGTTAATAGAAAATCAATTAGAAGTAAAACTTTAAACTCCATCTCTACTAAAAATACAAAAAAGAAAATTAGGCAGGCGTGGTAGTGGGCGCCTGTAATCCTGGCTACTCAGAAGGCTGAGGCCAGGGAATCACTTGAACCCAGGAGATAAAGGTTCCAGTGAGCCGAGATTGCGCCACTGCACTCTAGCCTGGGCAACAAGAGCAAAAACTCCCTCTCAAAAAAAAAAAAAAAAAAAAAAAAAAAAAGTAAAACTGATACATTCTCGTAAATCATCATTGAAGAATAGGGTAAATCCTGCAGGGTCAGAGACAAGGTAAATCTTAAGGATGAAAGTGAACCCTAAGGAAATAAATAAGGGAAAGTCATTTTATTCAGCTCTAGAGATAATCCAAAACCTATGTGCAGGGAAATGAAATAAAGTGCATTTTTATATTTTCTTTTGTCTCACATGTATCTACATTCTGTTCTTAAATAACTATGTGAGACAGGGCAGGTGTTAATATGCACATTTTACACAGCACAAAATGCTTTTCAGCACATACATGAAACACAGGTAGGAGATCATTTCAGCACCAAACAGAACAAGGCAGAACATTTTACTACAAGGTGTTTTTGCTCTCAATCCTGTGTTTTTTCTGCCTTGGCGTGGATTCTTTGTGCCCCCTCACTTAGGATGAATTATTCCCATATAATATACATAGCCAGGTATAGAAGTTTATACAGACAAAATCCATAGTGTGTGCTTATGAAAAACAGTGCAAACGTAGGGCATTGCCATTCCAAGATCTTATGTGTAAGCTTCAAGTTTGACCTCCAATGGCCTCCATCAGACCAACATTAAATCCATTGTGCCTGGATGATGCTTGACTGTGAAAGAATATTGCAAAAGAACTTCCCACACGTATTAAGGAAGAGAATCTGGGGGAAATTATGGCAGAACACAACTAAACGGAAGACAGATTTTCATGTTAACATGTTAGGGTAAGGGAAAAAATAAGCATTTTTTCGATATGCATCGTTTTTGTCCTTTTCAGAATTTTACAGTTTCACTTTCTCCATTTTGAAAAAGGCAAAGAGGATATTGGGAAGAGAAATAAAATGTTTATGTGAGTGAAAAATAGATCTGAGAGGTTGAGGAATTGGAGCTGTTGTGTCTGGTAGAGGATCTGATATATAAAGCAACTTTATAAAGACAATACAAACTAGTTACATATCATTGTGTGCAAATGAGCAGGAAAAGGTTTTAACAGCCCTATGAAAGAAGATGACTAAATAGGTCTGATTAAACCAGGTATTAAGAGAGTCTGTCTGTCCTTCTGATCTTTTAAAACAGAAACACAGAGAGGGAATGAAAACACCTTGAATGATTTCACTTCTCAGTGATTTTGATTACTCTTCTATTTTAGACCAATTATTTTGCATTTCTTGTAGAAGTATATGAGGTGATTTAACATTAATATGTAAAAAAATTGCAAGGTTCACAACTTCCTTAAAGGATGATTAGTCACGTTTTTAGAAATACAATTTGTATATATCACACCATACCTGTTCCTGAGAATAAAGAATCTCTTTTCCCAGTTTTTGCTTAGTCGTTCTGCTTCCTTCCTAAACCTATAATAAATTTACAGATGGTTAAATATTGTATTAGTTACAAATGCACATTATGTCTCATTACCAGTGCCTTTCACTCTGTTACCAGTACCTTTCCACCTTCTTTTTCTCGTTCTCTAAATTTGCCTTTAATGCTTCTATTTGAGACTCCAAAGCTTGTTTGTCTTCAACCTTTCAATAGAAAATATATCACAAAGTTAATTACATAAACAATATATCTTGTTTCTCCATAAATCTGAAAAGACTATTTCTGTAAATAGTATATATATTCTAACTACTATCAAAAATAATTTGAGGCAGGGCACGGTGACTCACACCTGTAATCCCAACATTTTGGGAAGCCAAGGTGGAAGGATGGCTTGAGCCTAGGAGTTTTAGACCAGATTGGGCAATATAGTGGGACCTTGTCTCTACAAAAAATTAAAAATTAGCAAGGCATGGTGGTGTGCACCTGTAGTCCCAGCTACTTGGAAGGCTGAGAAGGGAGAATTACATAAGCCCAGGAAGTCAAAGCTGCAGTGAGCTGTGATCACGTCACCGCACTTCAGCCTGGATGACAGAACGAGACCCTGTCTCAAAAAAAAATTTCTTTTCAAGAGAACAATGAGTTATATTTACTTGTAAATTACCAAACATAGAAATGGTTTAAAATCCCATGCCTCTATTTCCTGTAAATGGTGAACTTAGAAGCAGTTAGCTCTAAACAATATTACAAAGCAACCAAGATTTATCTTCATCAGCCGCACAAGCTGCCCCTTTTTGTAAATTGTATATTGTGTTTTGTAAATTGTGTTTTCTTTCACTTACTGTGGTCTCTCCATCTCTTTGTCATAGGAAGCAGCTTCCCCCAGTTACTCATTTCCTCCTTCTATCAAAACAGTTCTCAAGAAAGGATCTTACCAACTCACAGTAGAGCTTTATGCCATTTATCAATAATGTTTATATTTTGCAAGAGGATGAAGTTTCAGCAAAAGGAATGAATCCCTAATAGATGAATTGTAGGCATATCATGAATGAGAGAGACTTCCGTGGATGTGGCAGGGATGTGCTACAGAATCATACTAATGAGGTAATCAGGTCCTCTGTCTCTTCATAAGGCTAATTCTCAGTGTAGCTTCCAAAGTCATTGCTACTTTCTAAGCAAATTGCTACTTTTTAATATAAACAATAACTAGGTTCATAATAATGGTCATATTAGTCATTATTACACCTTAGATCCTGGTATTTTCATCTTTTCTTCTTCATGTGTCCCAATAGATGCTGTATAGCTTACCTGGCAAGAAAATAAAACACGGTAAACATAAATTTTCAAATTAATGCATAACAATGTGGCTTTTCTGCAGCTTTGAGAAAGAGAACTGAGACTTACAATATGCCAACCATAGTCCCCTGGCAGTCTTCACTGTCTTATATAATTTAGATAATTCAGTGTTTATATGTAGTATTTGCAATCAGACCACGGCAGCCCATTGAAAACAATTTTCCTATTAATAATACCAGTTTTTAAAAAATGCATTTTATTATAGTCTCACTTCCATTGTATGTTTTGCTTTCAAAAAAATCCTATTAGAGAGGTGCTAGATCTCTTGGATCTATCCTCCATATTTTAACTTTTTTCGTTATTTCTGTCTGCCATTTTGCACTATGTTCTAGGAAATTTTCTTCACTTTATCTTCCAGATTATTAATTCTTAAGTTGTGTCAATTTTATTATTCAGCCTGTCTATTGCCTTTTTTTTCAGTTTTATTTGTTCCTTTTAATAAATTGTTCTTTGGTTCAGACTGTTCTTTTTCATAGCTGCCTGTCCTTGCTTAATGGAAAAAAGTTTCTCTTGAATGTCTCCCAAAATATTTTTTATAGAAATAATATATTTTAAATTTTTGTCTGTTCCCTGAATTAACTGTTTCATGCAGGGCCAAGTGTTTTTCTTGTCCTCTTTGTTCACTCCATAAATATTTGCTGAATGCTTATTATATGGCAAGAATTATTTAAGCACTGGAGATACAAAAGAAAACAAAATTGAGCTAAAGTAGAGAAGGCAGATTTGAGATAAATTACAAAAGAGGTCAGATTTAGGGGACTTTTTGAGTGAGGACAGAGCTGCCTGAAATTTCTCATTTGGGCAGGTAGATGGAGAATGAACCTATTCACTAAGAACAAACAATAAGAATCGGAACAATTTTGTGTGCTAGCCTTTTGTTTGTTTGTTTTTGATAAATTCAGATTTACCAAAACACTTTGAGTCTCAGGTACCCATGGCCTGTTTGAATGAAAACATGTAATAGGCAACTGGTTTGGCTCTGTGTCCCCACCCAAATCTCATCTTGTAGCTCCCATAATTCCCACGTGTTGTGGGAGAGACCTGGTGGGAGATGATTGAATCATAGTGGCGGGTCTTTCCCATGCTGTTCTCATGATAGCGAATGGGTCTCACAAGATCTGATGATTTTAAAAATGGGAATTTCTCTGCACACGCTCTCTCTTTGTCTGCTGCCATCCATGTAAGACATGACTTGCTCCTCCTTGCCTTCTGCCATGATTGTGAGGCCTCCCTAGTTATGTGGAACTGAAAGTCCATTAAACCTCTTCTTCCCAGACTCGGGTATGTCTTTATCAGCAGCATGAAAACAGACTAACATAACAACTGAGACAGGGCCTGGAATTTGAGAGATGGGTTGATCCTAGATATATAATTTGGGATTCCTCAGTACGTGGGTTGAAGCTAAAGATTTGGATAAGGCCATTCATGAAACTAATAGTCAGAGAAAAGCATGTGATCAGGGATGGAAGCCCACACCCCTGGCATGGCTAACTTGGCATTTTTTTTCTTCTTCAACTTTTATTTTAAGCTTTGGGGTACATGTGCAGGATGTGCAGGTTTGATACATAGGTAAATGTGTGCCATGGTGGTTTGCTGCACAGATCAATCCATCACCTTGGTATTAAGCTCAGTATCCATTAGTTATTACTTCTGATGCTCTCCCTCTTCTTATGCCTCCCCCCAACAGGCCCCAGTTGTGTGTCGTTCCCTCCCATAGTCCACATGTTCTCATCATTCAACACCCACTTAGAAGTGAGAACATGTGGTGTTTGGTTTTCTGTTCCTGTGTTAGTTTGCTGAGGATAACTACTTTCAGCTCCATTCATGCCCCTGCAAAGGACATGATCTCATTCCTTTTTATGGCTGCATAGTTCCATGGTGTATATATACCACATTTTATTTATCCAGTCTATCATTAATGGGCATTTGGGTTGATTTCATGTCTTTGCTATTGTGAATAATGCTGCAATGAACACTTGCGTGCATGTATCTTTATAACAGAATTATTTATATTCCTTTGGTTATATACCCAATAATGGGATTGCTTGACTTGCCATTCTGATTTACCTGATAGAAGAACCCTCAGGACTGACTTAGTCCTGAACCTGCCCATTTTTCCTATCTTAGGTATCTAAACTCTAACTCCTACTCCATCAGAACCCAAAAGCCTGGAGGGTCCTTTGGTGGTTCTATAACTATCCAAATAACACTTCCCTTAGTTGTCTACACAGTACCTCAAACTTCTTAAAAGAAACTATCACCCACCACTACAAGCACAGTGACTCTCACTTATCAAGACCCATGTGACAGTAAACTAGCCAAAAAGAAAGCCAAAAGAACAATACCACCAACTTAACAAAAGCAACAAGAAGTCTTAGTTATCATTAGCCTTCCTTGGCATCAAAAAAGTGAGGGTCACCAAAGTGACATGCAATGGACACTTTTTGGAATCCCTCGACCTATTTGCTCTCAAAGGGCACAAACCACTTGAACCACCTCTTTGCCCAGCGTACAGCAGGCAGACAGTGAGTTCACTACCATCTGATGAACAGTAAGTAGTCCGAGGAAATCACCAGGGGAAGACCCCTAGGCCCAGGGTCAGGGAGAACATTTGCCATTATGCTAAAAAAAAGTTAACCCAAATTTTAAAAATTAATTCCCAGAAAATTAGGAAAATAAATCAGTAGAACAAAATAAGTTTCCATGTAGAAAGACATTAATATACTTATTTCACTATACTCAAAGTTACATCGGTGATTGAATGCTTATAAAAAAAAAAACTCTGTTTAAATTTATGTACAGTAAAAATTAGTTCCAATTTTTAAGCCTCCCTTTTCCCAGCTCTCATATAATGATCAACTATGTAATAACTAGAGATAAGTCTGTTCTAAAGTCTATCTTCTGTAAAGCAAATAATTATTCAATCTCTTCAAATGACAACACTACTATGATGATGAAGATAACGTCTCTTTTCATTAAAAAAAGAAAGAAAAAAGCATCACATGTAGACTAGAGTGTTTGCTCTCCAGTTCGAGTTGAACTTTCAACTTTGCTGCAACATGGTCTATTGAATCCTGGCTCTGTCCACATTAAACCGTCATTTTGTTTTGCCAGCTGCTGACCTTCCACTTTCTCTGGAATACACGCACTGGTCTTTATGTGCTCACTTCATTGACAGGTGCAAACACTGGACTGATAATAGATTGAGGTGAAAATGAATGTTAATATTAAAATAAAAGTAATTAACTTCCTAAATAGGAAAACACAAACACAAATTAAATAATTGTAAAGATTATAACATATTGTAATTTAACAAAATGTGTGTTTTTTTGAGACAGAGTTTCACTCTTGTTGCCCAGGCTGGAGTGCAATGGCACAGATCTCAGCTCACTGCAACCTCTGCCTCCCGGGTTCAAGTGATTCTCCTGCCTCAGCCTCCAAAGTCGCTGGGATTACAGGTGCCTGACACCACACCTGGCTGATTTTTTGTATTTTTATTAGAGATAGGGTTTTGCCTTGTTGGCCACGCTGGTCTTGAACTCCTGACCTCAGGTGATCCACCCGCCTCGGCCTCCCAAAGTGCTGGGATTACAGGCGTGAGCCACCACTACCGGCCGTGATTTAAAATAATTTATTATAAATATTTCTCATTCTCTTTTGAATTTGTTTATGTATTTATAAAAATTCACAAAATTAAGAAATAAAGGTTCATTTATAACAAGTTATGATTCTTAAATTCGCTTCCTATTTTTAAGCATTTATGTCATATTTTTAAAAATTTAACAAAATACTATTCTAAATTAGAATCAGTAGCCAAGGTTTGTATTAACAGAAGAAGCAAATTATGTTTATTAACTGCCATAAGATTGACTACATTCCTTATCCTACCCTCACATCTCTGTTTTCTTTTTCTTATCAAGAGTCAGTACATTTAATTTCCACAAACATCTCTCTTATGAAACTTAGGCATTTTCTCTGGGCTTAATGAAAGGTATTTTATCTTTTACCTTTATATCCTTTAAATCATTGAATATATTTATATTACCACTAAAGTAGTCTTTCTGACTCATCATGATGAAGAATGATCTTTCCTCTTTAAAACCTCAATCACTTTGACTCTCATATTAACATTTTTTAATCTGCCATGCAAATAACTACTTTTGAACACCAGTAATGTGCCAGTGGGTGGGAGGTGGCCAGGGAGTGGAGGAGCTGATAGAAACACACAAAATGAGGACCAACCTCATGCACTTACAATTTGGAGAGAAGAGACTGAGAATTGGGAATACTGAGAATAAGATATGAGGCTGTGTGCAGTGAAACACTAGTCATGACAGGGGCCAAAAATCAAAACAAAATATTTATCTGCATATATCACTTGTGAATTTTCTTCTAACAAAATTGTTAAGGTAGGCAAATCTTTCAAAAATAGGACAAGACTTTCCTCATTTGATGTCCTCAAAGGTGCCACTCCATGTTTGCCAAGGGGCTCTGAGGCTTCTTGGTAGAATGACTGGGCTGTGAAGCCATACAGGATTTAGGCTGATCCAGGCTATATGCAACTCTTAAGCCTGTCTTAAAGGTTCAGAAGGCCACAAAAGTCTGTCTGGGCCTGGCTTTCTCACCTGGCTCTAGACCATCCTAGATCTTGTGTTCAGGTGTTCACTGCAGGAAGTCAGCTATGCAAAAGCAGAATACACATCTGTCAAACTATTCACTCCAAAAAATTTGTGACCAGGGCACTTCAGTGATAGGAATGTGTCTATTAAACATGAGGAAGTCATTGTTTATAACAGCAAACAAAAAAAAAAAAAAAAAAAAAAAGAAAGAAACTATATCTCAGGAAGGCACTGGTAAATTGATACGAATTGGTTATGTAAATTGTGCTACTTCTGTGGGGTGAAATACACATAGCACATGTAATTGATTATATAAATTCAACGGTATGGAACGATGTTACCTGTATCCTGTTGAAAATGAGAATCTGCATCAAGACTTGTCTGAAAGGGTTGTGAAGAGAGGATTTCAGTGATTATCTTTGGGTGGCAGGATTTTCTTAAAAATTTTCTTCTTTTGGCATTTCTTCATTGAGCAAATTTTGTATAATAAGTATATATCAGTTTGTGGGTTTTTTTCTTCAAGACAGAGTCTTGCTTCATGGCTCAGGCTGGAGTGCAGAGGCATGATCTTGGCTCACTGCAACCTCCACCTCCCCAGCTCAAGTGATCCTCCCACCTCCGCCTCCCAAGTAACTGGAACTACAGGTGTGCACCACTATGCCCGGCTAATTTTTGTATTTTTGTAGAGAAGAAGTCTTGCTATGTTACCCAGGCTGGTCTAAAACTCCTGGGCTCAAGCAATCCACCTGCCTGGGCCTTCCAAAGTGCTGGAATATTACAGGCATAAGCTTCTGTGCCTGGCCCTGTATCCATTTTATTTAAAAAATTCAGACTCCTGGCTCCCACTTAGGAAGTAAAAAATGCCATTCCAACATTAAAAACAAGAAAAATCTAGATAAACTACAAAATCACAACTTTTCTTGAACCCGTCAGAGAGCTGGGGTCACACTCAGGTAACCTAAATTCCAAAGAGGAACAAGACCCTCGGAGAAGAGATGAGACCCATGAACAGTTCATAGGTCTCATCTATAGCGGAAGCAGCGCCATGCCAGCTTCAATACAAGCTGGTAAGAAAAATGAGCTAAAATAGAAAGAACTTCTGAAGATCAAATGTTGGTGAGCAGGGCAGTCTGAAGTAGCTGGCGGCACATGTTAAAAGAGAAGCTTGCATTCACTCACAAGTTACGTTTTTTCGTGTCCCTTACCAGATACTCATGAGAAAAGCTGAGGGCAGAGCAATTTTGAAGAGTCACTGTTGATGGTGCAGACTTGAGGAAGGGATCAGCTGCTACTACAGGAAAATCACGTTTCCTGGGTCCTTCTTTCCTAGGATGTGAAAGTCTTAAGCCTCTGGGAGAGAGGAAGCAAACTCTCTGGCCAACCAGACTCAAAGAAGGTGATCAGTGGTTGATGCTGGGAAGAAGTGTTAGGTATCAAATCCCATTTATTTCTCCCAGGCCACTCCTTTCTCAGAAGGAAGTTTTCAACTGCTGGGGTGGGTAGCACAGTCTCTTGTTCACAACTTAAAGATGGAGATAGCCGGGCACAGTAGCTCACGCCTGTAATCCCAGCACTTTGCGAGGCCGAGGTGGGCAGATCACAAGATCAGGAGATCAAGACCATCCTGGCTAACACAGTGAAACCCTGTCTCTACCAAAAATACAAAAAATTAGCCAGGCATGGTGGTGGGCGCCTGTAGTCCCAGCTACTCGGGAGGCTGAGGCAGGAGAATGGCGTGAACCCGGGAGGTGGAGCTTACAGTGAGCCAAGATCGCGCCACTGTACTCCAGCCTGAGCGACACAGCGAGACTCCGTCTCAAAAAAAAAAAAAAAAAAAAAAGATGGAGATACATTATGTCAATGGGAAAAATAAAAGAAGGAAAAGTTTGCTCCCCTGGGGAAGGGGAATGGTAATTGTCTTGGGCCTTCAACTCTATGCCAATACCAAGTGGAGGTGTCCGACTATTGCAGGAAGGACAGGAAACTCCTGCCCAAGACCAACTTCAGATACAAGGCAGAGTGAACTGCCCCAGGGAAGAGGGGCAAGAATGCTGAGAAAGTCCACCTTTGGGGCCTGGGCACATGACACTTCTGAAAGTCCGAGTTTGGATTAGAACTGCAGAGAATCCTCTCTACCTTCACTCATGGAGCATCAAGCAACAGCAATGCACTACTGAGGCAGGGATAACAGCATGGAGGCAGATCTTCTCTGTGGCACAGGTGGACAAGTTCTTCTACAAGCTGAGGGTAGAGTGGTATTCAGAGAAAAGCGCTCTGTGACCCCAGCTCCCACGCTAGTCACACACCCTCCACAAAAAGAATATCAGAACTGTCGCCTGGTGCAGTGGATTACACCTGTAATCCCAGCACTTTGGGGGGCCAAGGTGGGAGGATCCCTTGAGCTCAGGAGTTTGAGAACAGCCTGGGCAATATGGCAAAATGCCACCTCTATAAAAAATACAAAAGTTAGGCTGGGCGTGGTGGCTCACGCCTGTAATCCCAGCACTTTGGGAGGCCAAGGGGGGCAGATCACGAGGTCAAAAGATCCAGACCATCCTGGCTAACACGGTGAAACCCCGTCTCTACTAAAAATACATAAAAATTAGCTGGGTGTGGTGGCGGGTGCCTGTAGTCCCAGCTACTTGGGAGGCTGAGGCAGGAGAATGGCGTGAACCTGGGAGGCAGAGCTTGCAGTGAGCTGAGATCACACCACTGCACTCCAGCCTCAGTGACAAAGCGAGACTCCATCTCAAAAAAAAAAAAAAAATACAAAAGTTAGCTGGGCATAGTGGCATGTGCCTGTAGTCTCAGCTGCATGGGAGGATGGCCTGAATCCACGAGACAGATGTTTCCGTGAGCTGAGATCACACCACTGCACTCCAACCTGGGTGACAGAGCCAGACTCTTTTTTTTTATTATTAAAAAAAATAAAATAAAAAAAAGACGGTGGTCCACTAGAGGTAACCATAGCAACAACCAATCTCACCTCAACTTTGGTTAGATTGGCCCAACCTGTCACAGTAGTCATACACATCCCCCCCACACACATATATGTATACACACATATGTGTATGGGTGTGTGTATCCATGGTCTCATAAGAGACAGGTTATTTCCAAGTGTGAATAAAATTTATTTCAATCTCTACTATTCTACACATGATGTCCAGCATTCAATCAGAAATATGGGGCAGCTTGCTGGAACAGGCTGGATGGTGCCAGCCATGTTAGGAGGTTGTACCATGTGGCCTCTGGCATCCCCACTGCTAACCATGGGCGAGCTCTCGGTGCACAGGTGGCCTGGCATGCTGCTCCAACTGTAGCTGTGTCAGCGTGTGATGATGCCATCCCATACCAATTTGGCTACTGGAATCCCTAGTAGTAAAGTAAAATCTCAAGGCTCTCCAGCACACACAATGGCTACACTGACCTCCTAAGGTTTAAAAAAGGCCTTCCTAAGATGCCTTAGAAGGCCATTGCAGTCGCCACTGTGCTGTTTTTGATTGGCACCTTTCTATTATCAAAGGCTCCCTCCTGCTGTCAGGCTACATCAGCAAAGTGGGGACAGACTAGGTTGTTCCAGTTCTGATCACTGGCAATTTGGTGTCCCTGCTGAATGCATCCAAAAGCTACCAGGATGACTCCTACCATGACCTTCCAGACTTTGATGACTAGCACCCACCTCAGCCCTGAGGAGTCACAGTGGAACTGCATCCGGCTTTAAGATTCTGAGCAGAAACTATGTCTAAGGGTTAAAGAATTCTGTAGTTTGCTGATGTTTAATAAAACATTGGCCGGATTTTATGGGTCTATTCCAAATATGTTATCTGGACTTACAACCAGCTCATTAGGACACGGTCTATTTTTCATCTCCTGACCCTGACAAAAAGCTCCCGACACGGTTTTTCCCCAGGAATATGGAACATGGAGGAACAGCAATGTTCCTTGTCTGGAAAAATCGGAAGTTATTCTGTAATGGAATGTGTTGCCTTCACCATCCTATTTAGAGTTCAACACTTCTTTTAAATAGTCTTCATTGTCAATTTTTTCTTGTAGCAAATGAAAGAATATAGTATGTCTTTTTAAAATTACTAAGTAATTTATTTTTAGAATACGTAAGTATCTTATCTCCTACACTTATTTCTACCTTCATGTTCTAGTGGAAAACGATGGTAAAATCAAATGTCGGTGAGAGTACATCTGTTATATTTTTCACTTGCTTTCTTATTGACAGCATCCAGGAATTTTTCAAACCACAGAGCAAGTTTTCAAAATATAAACACTTTCTCTGTTTACCAATCTTCAGTGAGCTCTGATTTGGTTCACCAATAGACTCGGCAGCATACAATTTGGGTCATTCTGTCCTTTGTATATCAAGCTGTTCTGTATATCATGCTTTTAAGGATTGTACTTTTGGCTGTTTCCTAATGAAAAATGCAGATAAGTGGTTCTTATTTAGAGTTTATAACCCTAGCGCGAGCACCTAGTATTATGATGGCATTCTGCTAAAGATTGCAAGACTCAGCCTGGATCCCTAGAAGACTAGATTGAGTTAGGTTGATTCTGTTTTCTAGCTTGCAAAAACTGACTTATATTCAAAGGAAATTAAAATGTCAAAACAAACCAAACAAAAGACAGACAAAAAGGCAAGGAAAAAACATGTATTGTTGGGAAACAAAGCAATAAACAGAACTGGACTCAAAGATGACTCATATCTTGGAACTATCAGATAAGGACTTTGAAAGAACTATAAGCAAAATGTTAAAGAACCTAGGAGAAAAGGTGAACACCATTCATGATGAGCAATAGATAGGGAATTTCATCAGAGAGGTGGAAAATGTAAAAAGAATCAAATGGAAATACTAGAAACAAACCAGGCAACAATCAAGATGAAGAATTTGTTGGATGGGCTCATCAGTAGATTCAATGTAACTGAAAAATTAATCAGTGAATTTGAAGGTAGGTAAAAAAGACAACTCTCCAAACTGAAACAAAGAAAAAAAGTAGTTCAAAATTTAATGAGCTGATCATGTAAGAGTTGTGGAACAACATCAAACAGTCTAGCACAGACATATTTGAAGGCAAAGACATAATTGTAGGTAATGGTTAGGAGTTAATAAAAGATATCAAACCACAAATTCAAGAAGTTCAGGATAAATAGAAATAAAGAGATGAAGGAGAAGGGACAAGAAATGAGAGAAATGAAATGAAAAAGAAATGAAACCAATGATACTTTATTATCCAGCTGTTGAAAAGCAAAGAGAAAGAGAAACTCTTGAAGTCAATCCAAAATAAAAC
This sequence comes from Macaca thibetana thibetana, assembly GCF_024542745.1. NCBI lineage: Eukaryota > Metazoa > Chordata > Mammalia > Primates > Cercopithecidae > Macaca > Macaca thibetana. The sequence goes on from NC_065586.1 coordinate 23,121,888, forward strand.
ACATTAGAAAGAGAGAAACGAAGTTAAAACTTACAGCATACTCTTGTCAGGAACTGTGCAAGCCAAAAGAGGGTGTAGTCATATCTTCAAAGTATCAAAAGAATAAAACTGTCAACCCAGACTCAGAAAATATTTCAGAAAAATATCTATCAAAAATAAAGGCAAAAAAGGTCTTTCTCCAGACACAAACAAAAACTAAGAGAATTCATTGCCAGCAGACCAAAAGGAAGAAGTTGTCTGACACCAGACAGAAACCTACATCTACACAAAGAAATGAAAGCTCTAGAAATGGCATAAATAAAAGTGTCAAATGCAAATCTTGCTGTGACAAATATATCAATTTTTGTCACATGGAAATATTTATATCAAACTTTAATTTTTGAAGCATATAACATGTTAGGAACTCTAAAGAATTGTACCTTTGATGGGAATATTGGAGATTATCCAAAGGCATTTAGAGCAAGATTCATGGACAGATATGAGTTTTAAGTGGCTTTCCTGGGAGCTCATAAGAAACACTCTCTTTACGGCTGAAGACTAAGCTATTTGGTGGGAAATTTCCCACCAGAGGTTCCTATGGATTGTAGTGCCTTCTTATTGACCTCTTATCAATCAGCTGCTTGGATGCTTCAGTCTGAAATCTTTTTTATGTTACTTTCCTGATTTTTGCTTTCCTAACTTTTCCAGTGGTTGCATAAAAATCTAAACCTTCATATTGAAATCTTTCCAATTGTAACACAAAAAGACCTTTCAAATATTCTTATACTTTATTTAATGTAAACCAGACAGAAATCTTATAAATTGTAATTGAATTTGACTTGCAAATTCTCCACAAGGAAGACAGACCACCAGAATCACACTCGAGGTTGTTTAGGCCTGTGACCATCATTTCTGGTGGAATGAATTCAAATAAATTTTCACTGTATATTTTCAGCCACTGGATTAACTGGACTCCATAGTGCTTCATGGTATTAGGTATAGATAACTTTTTTCTTTTACAGATTTGGAAGAGAAAATGCCATGAAAATTTGGGGAGTCCAGTTAATACAAGGGCTGAGATACAGTATCTCAATACCTGCACACACACACACACACACACACACACACACACACACAAAACAAAGAAATGATTCCCACACTGAGATTGCTAGAGGAGATCCTCAAACTGTTTCTAAGACATATTTTTTGGTTTTGAAACAGGATCTAGCTATGTTGTCCAGGCTGGAATGTAGTGGTGGGATCACAGCTCACTGCAGCCTTGAACTCCTGGGCTCAAACAATCCTCTCACCTCCTGAGTAGCTAGGACCACAGACACACACTAACACACTTGGCTAACTTAAAAAATATTTGTAGAGGTGGGGTCTCACTATGTTGCCCAGGCTGGTCTCAAACTCCTGGCCTCAAGTGATCCTCCTACCTCAGCCTCTCGAAGTGTTGGAATTACAGGTGTGACCAGCCACCCCTGGACTGTTTTAAAGATTTTTTAAAGCCTAAAATAAAAGTGTACCTTTATTCCCTAATTAAGCTGCATACGCTAACACAACTTAAGAACTCTGGATTTGGCAAGCAATATATCAATTTGGTGAGATGTCACGGTTATCTAACATTGTTCAGATACGCAAATGGGAAGAAATAGTAATAGATGAATCAGTAAGAGAAAACAAAGAATTTTAATAGGATCAATTTTCATGATGAACAAGCAGAGATTCCATTGAGGAAAAGAAAGTTAAGAGAGTGTTAAATGAAAAAAGGTTTAAGAACCATCCTTCATGAAAATTAGTTCCTAAAGAAAACAAAATTGATGTGTTATAACTCACATAGACTTATTCCCAGGGTTTGAGGAGGAAGCTGGGATCTGGAGAGACTGGGGTTGGAGAAACTGACAAGTTTGGCAAGGCTAAATCCAAAGACAGTGGTCAACAGTCCACTGCCAGCGTCTAGAGGGGTGCAGCCACCTCTGGCTTGACTCTGGTGAGCAGCGATTTAATACACCGGGCAGCAGCACTGGCAGATGTGACGATGGCAGTCAGGATGAATGACAGCATGTCAGATGCTCAGCCTTCCGGGGGAAAGACCCACGTCTGGGTAGTGTCAAGAGTCTGGCCAAATGACCTGGGGTTCAGGACCGGCCTTGACTCCCACTGGGAACTGGAGAGAAATTCACAGCTGAAGTCCCAGCAAATGGAATCAAGCAACACCATATGAGGGGCGGGGGTGGGGAAGAGGGTCACCTCACTGTCTGTGGGCTCCTGAATGTCAGGGATGATATTTCTGCTACCACCAAGTCGCTATCATCTGTGGTCAGGACCTCACATCTGTCCCAATGGCTGACAGTGCGTAGGGAAGAATAAGTACATTATCCAAACCTTGAATTTATCTATTCCTGATTTCACAGCAAAATCTTCAGTCCTCAATTTAAGTTACGCTCAAACCTAGTGAATGCCACAAATAAAATGTTATAATTGTTTCCCAACAAAATCAATAAAAGCACAAGCATAAACCCCCTTTTCAGTTGGTTTTTGACATCTTTTCATGTATCTCACAAACATTAAACACTATTTTCACTAGAGTATTTTCTGTTCCAAATATACTGAAAGTATTTATTTAATTTATTATTGAACTACCCAGCATAAAATAGGGCAGAAGATAAAAGTCACCTTTCAACTGGATTTTAAATATATTACTCACATTTTCAATTTTGCTCTCTGAGAGCAGAACCTAAAGATGAATTCATTTTAGTGATAAATGAAAAATGTGATTTTCAATGATTTTGACATTTTATCTCTACATTTTAGGGTTATCCATATTATAAAACAAAGATCAAGTATGATAAGGAAAATTCTTTTGTGCCATCATAACCCATCAAAATATAGTAAATACCCATTGACAACCTCTGAAGACCATGCACATGTACAGGACTGTCCTATCTCTGTATTACTGCACTGCTTAGCGCTGCCGGATAAACAACGGGTAAAGTGCTGGCTTTCCCACACTGCTCTGCAGCTCTCTTAACTGCCTGCTGCATCAAGCCAAGCCAAGGGAAAAAAGAATGGAATAATGAAACTATAAGCAGATTATAACGTTTTCTTCTCTAATAGAGCTATCTGAAATGTGCAATTTAACCAAATAAGAGTTGTATCTAGGAGAAAAATAGTAAATTTCAGAAGAAAAGATCTTTTCTTCAACTGTCTAGCCTATAATATTATATACCTATAGTAATAATTCTATATCCCATAATAACAATTTTTAAAAAATCACTAGCTTGCAAGGTGACTATGGTCATAACTGCAAAATGGCTGCAATACTATTTTACCTAACACTTCTTGAATGTTAAAGAAAAAAAAAGTTCTAGAGTTTTTATTGAAGTCTTTTATCTGTACAAATTGCTTTGTATTGAGAGAACTCTAAGAATGGGAACACGACTTTCTCCCATGTCCCATTTCCCACACAGAAGGGCCCTGATTCTTTCTGCAGATCAAAGCATGCACCATATGTTCATCAGTACAGACCAGGTTACCCCATGGAAGCTCAGAAGTCCTCCATGGAAGCATGTATTGGGTGCAACCCTAATTAACTAATTACTCAAGGTGGGGAGAGGAAAACCTGAGAATCTATTTTAACCTTGATATGTGAAACTTGAGTATTTGAAATGTTTTGCACATATCAAAAAACAAACTTTACATAAAAGCACTGTACAAACACAAATTTTATGTTGTGAAATCGTTCATTAATAAATATCAGACGACTAATGTTCATATCGTATTTTTCAGACTGGCTAAACACTCAGTTTATCACTGTGTGCTTCGCTGTGGGTAGCACGTGTGCTGTTCCCACCGAATGACACAGATTTCAAAAAATAAGTATGATTAATTAGATACGTTAAATGACTGATGTACAAAGTTCCTGTAACAAGCCCTCCATGTGGTCACTTACACGTGGTAAATATTATAAAACCCTTTAAAGACAATTTTTAAGAGGTCCAGCTACCTCCATGGAGTTAAATATTTAAAAGAGAGGAGCAGGAAAATTATAGCTAGACTGTGTATATATACGGTGAAGAAAAAAGCCACAGTGGAAGGGGATAGAAGGGAGCACTTAGAACAATAGGAGTATTATTGTTAACAAAGTGTAAGTGACAGTAATAACAATGAACCAGAAAAACATACTTCATTTTAAAATTGAGCCAAGTCATATAAATACGGAACCCCAGTTTAAGTAATTTCTCCCCTCCCCCCATCCAATTTTGACTTATTGTTACATATTAACTTCAGAGACTCCTTCAGCTGACAAAATGTTCTGGTAAGCTTTGGAGATACCCAGGCCACAATCATTACAGTCACAGGGAAAGATTGTTACACAAAGAGAAAAGCCTGTTGAAATGATACCTTCTCAGAGATTTGTCAGTCTTTGTCCTTTATTTTGCATTTTTGGTGGGGGACAACATGGAATATCTCTGCCCCTTGTGGCTGTGACTTTGGAAGCTCAGCTTCTATTTGTAAACTGGGGACACTGGAGCTTCCAAACTGGAATTCTAGGATTTAGTTCCAGCCTTCGGGTTGCTGTGGGGACCGGGGCACCTTCTGTTGCAGCTGCCCCCTGCTGCTGTGACCTCAGGACAAGAGGCTCAGCTGCTCTGCCCCAGTGGCTGACCGGGCTCTGCAGTCCTCCCAGCCATCATCTCAGAGCCTCAGACCACAGACCCCTGACACATGACCGATTTCATGGCAGCTGACCCAGTCTTGGGCCCCTCACCCAGCGTGGCCGGTCTCCCCAACCAGGTCAGCATGCAGTATTGCACAGCGGGCCAGTTCTTTTTGTGTGTGTGGTCCAAAAAAATACTTCCCAAAATCTGGGTTACAAAAATCTTACTTCTAGAACCTAATCACTGGTCATTTCTATGCAAAATTTACCCTCTTCCAGTGTCAGTTTTTTTCCTTGGGAAATTACACTGATTTCCAATTGTCTACACTTCCTAACCCTCTGCAAAGTGGAAATGCTCACCTAGGAGAATCCTTTTTCTCTTCCCAGTAGTGTGACTTCCATTAGCACAACAAGCCTGGCCTTGCTCTACCTGCTCCCTCCTGCACATATGAGGAGTGGTCCATCTCCTGGCGAGTGGGCACAAGAGGTCTGCACCTTGCCTTCCCCCTTTTTGGAGCAAGGATGCACAGAGCGTGCACAATTCTGCTCCACTCCTCCATGCTCTAAGTGAGAGAAATGCAAATTCTGCCCTATGTAGGGGAAGAAGGAAGAACGAGGGAACATGTAGGAAAGGGACAAAGAGTTTGAGAGAGCAAAATATGCAGTGGAGAGACTCTATGTGAAGCGCTTGGCATTGGCCATATGTGTCACCAATTGGGTTCTATGCCTTCTGAAAGGAGCCTTGACTACTTACACAATTCACAGTGTCCACAGATAACTAAGAGTTGTAGAAATACAACTATCCTTACAGCTAAGAGCAGAAGGCTATAGAGACACAGGGTCATGATGATGGGAGGTGTTGTACAATGTAGTGAGCAGTGCCTCATAAATATACACACAATTAGCCCACAGTGAGCTAAGTGTCCCAGAGCTACTTCTTAGCACCTCCTTTTTATGTAGACCAAGGGTGCCACCCTAGCTCCTGCAAAAACAGTTGTGATGATCAGGGGAAAGGTAGAAAAGGAGAGCAGCAGCATAGAGTTCATGCATGCACGTCGCTGACAGCATGATTTCCTCCAGTTGTAGACTGAGGAATCCTGCATGAGCAAATGGACTGGATACCTGTGTGTCCTTCCGGGAATCTTCAGTGAGCTTCTGATGGACCCTGGGCAGTCATGAGTTTGAGACTGTATATCCTAGAAAGTGCTTGGGATGTAGCTTCTCTATTTTGGTAATTAAATAGAGACCCACTGGGGCTTAGTGACTCAACTGCCTGGCTGGGGATACTGATGACTTCATCTTGGGAAAGTGAAGGAGGCTCACCCTGACATGTTGGTTTAGAAAAAGGCAGCTGGAGCCCCCCACTCAGGGGCGAGAACGAGGTGTGCTTAGACTGCAGGCCTCATGGATAGGGCGAAAGAGACAGGAGCCCCTGTGCAGAGGAAGGTGGACAGTGTGTGGTCATGGAAGCAGTTCTTACCACAAATTGCTCTTCCTTTAAAGCCTTCTTTGGAGTCTTAGCTTTCTTGGCCCCAGTAGATGATATACTCATGGTCGCAGAATGTGGCCTCGAAGCTGTGGTGCTGGGTGGAGACTTGGACCATGGGGACAAAGAGGCTTCTCTCCCCTTGGCTGATTTTGCAGCCTGCCACACAAAAGTAAACAACTTTGTTATTCTCATTTTGTTTCTTGGATTTGTGTCCCTCTCTTTCACACTCTTCCCCTCCCCTGAGCTGCAATTGCAGAGCTGAGGTTTTCAGTCCTAGAGCGCGTGGATTTGTTCTTGCTCCCAGGCCCACAATCTCCCCTGGCAGGATTTGATTGGTAGGCTGAGCTTATTTCTCCACTCTCCCCCTTTAATCCTCATGTCCTAAGAAGAACACACCAACAAATCAATGCTCTTTGGAATCCCCTGGAATGGTGAGGTCTATGTGGAGAGGGGTGGGTGGCAGCTCGAGGCCTGTATCTAGGTAGGAAGAAGGTAGGGAAATAGTAAGAAGGATGAGGATATCGGGATGCATTCCTCCTGATGCCCCACTAGCTGGTTTTTTGGCTTTCAATTTCACTCTCTGCTCCCTGTTCTCAACAATCAGCTCCTGATTTCCCATTCACACTTCTTACACCACTTTATTTATTTATTTATTTTTAAAGAGATAGTCTCACTATGTTGTGCAGGCTGGTCTTGAACTCCTGGACTCAAGCAATCCTCCTGCCTCGGCCTCCCAAAGTACTAGGATTATAGATGTGAGCCACTGCTCCTGGCCTTGCTCTCACTTTCAAGAACTTTCTTTTTCAAACTCAGACATTGGAAAGTGAAAAACCTCAGTATGCTACATAGATTTGTCGATTCAGATGCCAAAATCAGGGAAGCACAAAATTAAAGAGAAAGAGGAGAAAAAACTTAAATACAAACCTTGACACTTAAGCTGCCATACTTTTTTCTCATTTCCTGGTCCTCTTTCTGTTTATTAATCTGTAAAATTGAAGACCCATATCATTGGTTATTATCTACAAAGATTAAAAAAGACAATTTTCTATAAAATTTCTATAAGCAATGAAAGAGTAACATTTTAAACCATTTGTCTGCCAAAGCTAATATGGGATACAAGTTATAATATCAAAGAGAAAACAAACTTGTATCCAGAAAAAGAACTTTTATTAAAAAAGTAAACAGGAATATATAACATTGCAAATATCTAAAGTCATTAGCATTCATTCATTGCATTAAGTACAACGGACACCATAGGAAAACATGCATTATGTGTTCAGCACCTTCAACTGAAATATACAGATTCTCACATTGGGACTGACTAGGCAGACAACCTGACCCACAGAGAATGAAGAAACGCAGGTGGGGTGATGGGTCCTCCCAGGAGTGGCACAGAGCCAAAGGAACCCCTGTCCCCAGCCAAGGGAAGTGGTGAGTGATTGTGTGACCTCCCCTGGGAAACCATGCTTCTCCCATAGATCTTTGCAACCTGTGGATCAGGAGATCCCCTCATGAGCCCATACCACCAGGGCCCTGGGTCTGATACACAGAGGTGTGTGGAGTCTTGGCAGAGTAGCTGCTCAGGTATACATGGAGACCCAGCAGTTTTACATACTCTGGTCCTGGGAATCCCGGCAAGGTGGCAGATCTGTCTGTACCTTCCCCCTGGGAAGGGGACTGAATCCAGGGAGTCAAGCAGCTTTGTTCTGCAGGCCCTACTTCCATGGTGCCTCACAGGTTAAGCCCCACTGACCTGGAATTCCAGCCAGCCAGCAGCAACAGGTTGGAGACGGCCTCAGATGGACCAAATTCCCAGGGGGAGAGGCGGCCGCCATCTCTGCGGTTTGGTTGACTCAGCTGTTCTAGCCTGCCAGTTCTAGGGAGTCCAGGTGGTTCAGATGAGGAGAAGTCTCGCACAATGCAGCACAGCTGCTGTGCAGAAATCGTGGCCAGACTGCTTAAGTGGAACCCTGATCCAGCTCTCCTTACTGGGTGGGGCCTCCCTGCAGGAATTTCAGCAACTCCAGCCAGGGTTATATGTACAGAACTCTGATCTCTCCCTGAGACAGAGCCCCAATTAAAAGACACAAAATGGCAAGCTGGATAAAGAGTCAAGACCCATCAGTATGCTTTCTTCAACAGACCCATCTCACATTCAAAGAAACTCATAATAAAGGGATGGGGGAAAAATTTACCAAGAAAAAGGAAAACAGAAAAAAGCAGGGGTCACAATCCTAGTTTCTGACAAAACAGACTTTAAACCAATGAAGATCAAAAAAGACAAAGGGCACTACATAATGGTAAAAGGTTCAACTCAACAAGAAGAGCTAACTGTCCTGAACATATATGCACCCAATACTGGAGCACCCAGATTCATAAAGCATGTTCTTAAGAGTCCTACAAAGAGACTTAGACTCCCCTCTATCTATTAATGGATACCAGAGGTGTTTCCAGTTTTTTGCTCTTACAAACAAAGCTGCTACAAACAAGTGCAAACATTTGTGACCCAAGACTTTGTGTGAACATGTGCTTTTATTTATCTTGGGTAAATACCAAGGAGTGTGATGGCCAGATCATCTGTTAAGTACAGAATTTTAGAAATTTCTTTTAGCTGTCAAAACATTTTTCTAAATGTATATTTTACATTTCCACTAGCAGAGAATGAGAGTTCTAGTTGCTCCACATCCTTGACAACACTTTATATGGTCGACCTTTTAAATTTTAGCCAGGCTAGTGAGTATATAGTGATATTTCATTGAGATTTTAATTTGTATCTCCCTAAAGACTAATGATGTTGGGCATCTTTTTATGTCATCATTTGCCTCTATATATCTTTTTAAATAAAGTGCCTGTTCAAATAGTTTGGCCATTTAAAAAATTGAGTTGTTTTTATATTATTACATTGTAAGAGTTATTTGCATAGTCTAGATGCAAATTCTTTGTTAAAGATATTTTGCAAATATTTTCTCCCACTCTGTGGTTTGTTTTTTCATTAAAAGAAAAACATTTTGAACAGTAAACTTTTTGTTGTTGTTGTATGACACAACGTCTTGCTCTATCACCCAGGCTGGAGTGCAGTGGTGTGACCAGGGCTCACTGCAGACTTGACCTCCCTGGGTTCACGTGATCCCCCCACCTCAGCCTCTGAAGTATCTGGGACTACAGGTGCATGCCAGTATGACTGCCTAATTTTTCTATTTTTTATAGAGATGAAGTTTCACCATGTTGCCCAGGCTGGTCTTCAACTCCTAGGCTCAAGCAATCTGCCAGCCTCGGCCTCCTAAAGTGTTGGTATTACAGGTGCGAGCCACCATGCCTGGCTAAACTTTTTAAATTTCTGATAAACTGTAATTTGTTATTTAAGAAATCTTTGCCAAATCTGAGATCACTAAGATTCTCTCTTATGTCTTTATCTAGAAGTTGTGTAGTTTCAGCTATTACAATTCTGATCCATTTCAAGTTAACTTTAATATGAGGTGTCAGGTAAGGGTTGAGGTTCATTTTTTGCTTATTGCTGTCCAATTGTTCCAGTACTGTTTGTTGAAAAGATTATCCTTACTACTTGAATTGCCTTTGCATCTTGGTCAGAAATCAATTCATTATATACAATCCATAGGGTCTACTACTGGATTCTCTAGTCTATTTCAGCAATCTATGTTTCTCCTTATGCCAAGACCACTTTACCTCGACTACTATAGTTTTACAGCAAGTTTGAACCAGGTGTGTGCATCTTTCAACTTTGTTCTTTTTCAAAATTGTTTCAGCTATTCCAGGTCTTGTGCATGTCTATGTAAATTTTAGGATAGGCTTGTTGATTTCAACAACAACAACAACAACAACAAAAAACCCTGCTGGGATTTTGATTAGGACTGTGTTGAATCCATAAATCAATCTGGAGAGAATTGACAGCTTGATAATATGCATCTCTTGAATCATGAACAATGGAAATATTTCTGCATCTGTTTAAGTCTTTAATTTATTTCAGCAGTATATTAACTGTACATGTTTTGCACATATTTTGTCATGTTTATCCATAAGCACTTCATATTGTTTGATGCTATCATAACCGGTGTTTTTCAAAATTTCAATTTTTGATTGTTCATTGTTTATATATAGAAGTACAAGATTTTTGTATCTTGATATTTGCAACCATTCTGCATTCACTTATTAATTCTAGTAGCTTTTTTTTTTGTAGATTTGTTAGGATTTCCTATAGAGATGATCATGTCATCTGGGAATTTAAAAAGTTCTACCTCTTCCTTCCCTATCTGGATGTTATTTATTTTTGTGTGTGCGCGTTTTTGCACTGGTTAGGACTTAAAACACAATGTTGAAGGGAAGTAATAAGAGCAGGAATTCTTGTCATATTTCTGACTTCAGAGTCAAAATCTTCATCCTTTCACTATCAACCATGATAATAGTGTGTTTTGTAGATATTTTTTATCAGCTTGAGAGGTTCTCTTCTATTCCCAGTTTGCTGAGAGTATTTTTTATCATGAATGGAAACTGGAGTCCCTCAAATGCTTTTCCTTCATCTACCTGCCTTTTGACTCCATTATTTTATATCCTTCCCATGAACAAAATATATTTATCTTCACTCAAGGCCTTAAAAAATCTCATTGTACTATAGCATCAGCTTGAAGTCTGGAATCTCATTATCTAAATCAAGTCCAGGTGCAGATGAGGCTCCCTAAGTACAATCTCTCTTGATCTGAAGATACAGAAACTAAAGAGACAAGTTATCTGTCCCCACACAGCCAATGTTCCATGGTGGGACATAGGATAAGCACTAGAGATCCCACTCCATTCAAGGGAAGAAGGAGGCATAGAGCAATAGCTGGTCCATAGTAATTTTGAAATCCAACTAGGCATATATATTGCCAGTTTCTTGACTAGGACCAAGTCCTGCTCCACTTTTGGAGGCAAACTACCATACACAGTAAATATTGTTGGAAAACTCGAACTTCTGAAGTCCATGTAGTCGTTTTTACTCTGTATTGTTTCTCACAGGAATCAGGGGAACCAGCCCCCAATATTTCAACATACATTGTTTCTATTTTCCCCAAGTGTTGGCCGATCTGAGAAATAAAGAGAAAAAGTACAAAGAGAGAAATTTTACAGCTGGGCCTCCGGGGGTGTCATCACATAATGGTAGGACCGTGATGGTGACCCCGAGCTGCAAAATCAGCAAGTTTTTACTAGGGATTTCAAAAGGAGAGGGGGTGTATGAATAGGGAGTGGGTCACAGAGATCACATGCTTCAAAGGGCAATACAAGATCACAAGGCAAAGGGCAGAGCAAGATCACAAGGCAAGGGCAAAATTGGAATTACTGATGAGGGTCTGTGTCCTGCTAGGCATGCATTGTCTTGATAAACATCTTAACAGGAAACAGGGTTTGAGAACAGACAACTGGTCTGACTAGAATTTACCAGGCTGGAATTTTCCAATCCTAGTAAGCCTGAGGGCACTGCGGGAGACCAGGGCGTATTTCATCCCTTATCTCAGCTGCATAAGACAGACACTCCCAGAGCAGTCATCTATAGACCTACCCCTGGGAATGTATTCCTTTCCCAGGGTATTAATTATTAATATTCCTTACTGGGAAAATAATTCAGCAATATTTCTCCTACTCACACATCCATTTATAGGCTCCCTGCAAGAAGAAAAATATGGCTCTATTCTGCCCGATCCTGCAGGCAATCAGCCCTTATGGTTATCTTTCCTTGTTCCCTGAAAATCGCTGTTATTCTGTTCTTTTTCAGGGTGCACTGATTTCATACTGTTCAAACACACATTTTACAAACAATTTGTATAGTTAATGCAATCACCACAGGGTCCTGAGGTGACATACATCCTCAGCTTATGAAGATGATGATTAAGAGATTAAAGACAGGCATAGGAAATTATAAAAGTATTAATTTTGGGAACTAATAAATGTCCATGAAATGTTCACAATTTATGTTCAAAGACTGCAGTAAAGACAGGCATGAGAATTTATAAAAGTATTAATTTTTGGAACTCATAAATGTCCATAAAATCTTCACAGTTTACGTTCTGCTGCTGCAGCTTCAGCCGGTCCCTCTGTTCGGGGTCCCTGGCTTCCTGCAACATACAGGTGGTTTCTTATTTCCTTGTGTGCTTCCTTATCTTTGACTATGTGATATTAGTTGCTCCTATAATTGTAGGGTAGAGAATTCTGGGAATTCTCTGAGGCTTAGGATTAAAGTACTCCTTATAGAGAGTATTTCCATTTGCTTCTTTCAGGGGTACTTTCTATTCACTTAAAACCAAACTGATGCTAGGTGCAGTGGCACGTAGTCCCAGCTACTTGGGAGGCTGAGGTGGGAGGATTGCTTGATCACAGGAGTTCGAGATCAGTTTATGCAAGATATCAAGATCCCATCTCTGAAAAACAAACAAATTAACTAAACTGAAGGTTTGAGGTTCTGTGAATACAAACTTGAGTTGCAAATCCCCTGTAAGTCCTGTCTCTCAAAACACTTCAGGAAGAGATTGTCCCCCTTGTGTTTCTCTGTACAGAGGCAACTCTCCCCTGCAGGCCTCTGGGTATTAGGTAGGTTTCAGGTTTACATTTGCTCATGTTCATCCAGCAGGAATAACCTTTGGTTCACAGCCTAACGCAAGAGATCACTGCTGATTACCCCTACACACACACACACACACACACACACACACACACACACACACACGCAGGCACTCTAGCATGCCCTGCACTGTGACTTCTGTTTAGTGCAGATAAGTAAATCCCCTCAGGACAGTCAGCTTGGAAACCTCAACTGACCCCTCTGTGTTTCCCTTGATGTTTGACTTTTGACCAGGTAAGCCCCATGTCCCTGGTCATTTTTTTATGCTTTTACAAAGATGTTTGCAATACTGTATCTAGAATTTTTTGAGGTTTTAAAAAATTTGGGTGGGAGTCACTTTGAATGCCAGCTCAGGGATAAGTTTTCCCTGCAATCAATATCAATATGGTTAATTTTTAAAAGTTTGAGCCCTTTTTCCCACAGAGTTTCCATTCTGCCTCAGAATTCTCTCTCAATACATTGGAGGTGATACATGAACTTAGGTTTATTTGGAATCCCTGGACTAACAGAAGAAGCTTCCAGGTTTCTTCCTATTAGGGTGATTAACTATCCTGGTGCTTTTTAGGACTGAGGGGGTTTCTCAGGATGTAGGGCTTTCAGTGCTAAGAATGAACAAACCAGGATGAGCTGGTCACCCTATCAGTCATGATCAATGCTTTCATCACTGAGTGTAGGTGTGAATAATCCACTCCTCTTTTCTCTGAGGAGGGAAGGAAACTTTACACATTACTAGTGGGAACAGACAAACCCATGACCCAGTAACTCCTTCCTCACTCTGTTGCTTGGTCAGTGAAATGGCTCAGTGGGGATAAAGGGAGCCTCTGGAAGACCTGCAGAACTCCTGTTCATACAGAAGGCATTGACGTCACCTCCTCTAGCTCAGCTCTGGGTGCTCCCCTTTTTAGAAAGACAATTCCCTGGCCAGGAAGCTCCCACTGTCATATAGTGTGGTAGATAGCCAACTTCCCTATAAATATATAAAGTGGTGTGTCGGGGGGATCCCTCTCCCACAGCAATTCCTGTGATTCACCTTACCCAAGCTTTCCTCTTGGTGGGCTAATAAAAGACCAAAGGAGTGTGTCCTGTCTGTTAATTTTCTTCTTGTAAGTTTTTAATCAATAAACTTTATACCTGCACCACACATTCTAGAGGTATGTACGCCTGTACCCTTGCATTCCATCTAGGAATACAACAGCACAACACAAGATATTGCCCATGGGGAGCACTTGGCCCAATCACCACATTGCGAGAGATAAATGGCAATTTCCTTATGTGGAAATTTGAACCGCCTCCCTGAGCGCAGGAGTAATGGCTTATATTTATGTAAATATATTAGTATTAGTAAGTGTATTAGAAAGTGTAACACTCTAACAGCGATGTGCCAGGGAAAGGAATCGATGAATAAATAAATTAAATGAAAACAAACGAAGAGGATCAGAATCACAAACGGATAAAGACATTTCACTTAACTACACCTGGCTAAGAGTTTTTCCTTATTAAATAAGGCAGCAGATCTCAACGTGTGGTCCAAGGACCTCTAAGGTGCCCCAAACCTTAGGGGTTCTGTGAGGCCTAAATTATTCTCATAATAATACTAACAGATTAGTCACTGTTTCTTCATTCTCATGGTCTCATGAGTGGACACTGGAGTTTTTCAAAAGCTATGTGATATTTATCATGGCAGAGAATACAGAAGTATCTATGAGAATTTAAATAATTTCCAGGAAACCAAATACTAAAGAAATTTACAGAAATAAGTGACTGGGTATTGTGGCTTATGCTTGTAATTCCAGCACTTTAAGAGGCTGAGGTGGGTGGATCACTTGAGCCCAGGAGTTTACAATCAGCCTGGGCAATGTGGCAAAACCCTGTCTCTACAAAAAATAGAAAAATTAGCCAGACGTGTTGGTGCGTGGCTGTCATCCCAGCTACTTGGGAGGTTGAGGCAGGAGAATAACCTGAGCCCAGGAAGTCGAGGCTGCAGTGAGCCATGATTGTGCCACTGCACGGCAGTCTGGGTGACAGAGTAAGACCATCTCAAAAAAAAAAAAAAAAAATACACACACATGTATACAAAATACACACATATGTAAGACAAAGCCACTTTTGCTAAACATTTTCTGTGTTGGGAAAGATTTTCTTATAAACAATATGGCATTTATGTCAGCATGTGAAGAGTTTAGTGTTGTTATTTTTAAGTCACTTAACAAATAATTTGATTATGTTTTCCTTTCATATATGGTAAATATCAACAGATAAAACCCATCTGTGTTAGTATATTCTCACATTGCTATAAAGAAATATCTGAGACTGCGTAATTTATGAAGAAAAGAGGTTTAATTGGCTCGCGGTTCTGCAGGCTGTATAGGAAGCATAGGGGCTTCTGCTTCTGGGGAGATCTCAAGAAGCTTCCAATCATGGTGGGAGGTGAAGGGGGAGCAGGTGTCTCACATGGTGGGAACAGGAGCAACAGAGAGAAGTCGGGAGGTGCTACACACTTTTAAATGACCAGATCTCACCAGAACTCACTCACTATAGTGAAGACAGTATAATGGGGGATGGTGCTAAACCATTCATGAGAAATCTGCCCACATGATACAATCACCTCCCACAAGGCCCCCACTCCAACACTGGAGCTTACATTTCTATATGGGATTTTGATGGGAACACACATCCAAACTATATCACCATCTAAACCAAATTTTCTTGGGGGACCTCAAAAAATATTTAAGAGTGTAAAGAGATCCTGAGACCAAAAAGTTTGAGAACCACTGGAATGGAACCTGGAAATTAATCCTGGAAATCCCACTGCAGGTCCTCTCTATATTGTATAGCTGTGTCACATATGTATTACCAGTATTATGGGCTTATTAAAGTACATATAGTTCATGCCATATATAGTGTGGGTTAAGCCACTCTCAACTATTTTTTGTTATCCCTTCTATCATTTACTCACAACAAATATTTACTGGCCATCTACTCCATGGGGGCCACCATGTTAGGTTTTAGGGGTGAAACCATAGCTCACAGAATGGAAATAGCAGGTAAGATAACAGGCCATCTCTACAGAATGTGACGAGAGCCACAAGAGGAAAACTGTGTGCCATGCCAGCATGAGGGTGGGCACCTCTTCCAGGCAAGGGAAGTCAGGGTGGGAGAGGTTTCCCAGAGGAGGCAGCATCTGACCTCTGACCTGAAAGATGAGAGGACCTAACCAGGTGCTGACCAAGAGAGGTCAGTTCAGGGAGAAGGAACAGCACAGAAGGAACGGAACTCTGAGGCATCCTTGTCTGAATCTCCTGATTGTAAAGAGAGAAATCTACCTGCTGATATCAGGTAGGGTGAATGGCTGCAAGAGTTCATGGGGCTCATTCTGATGACTTTTGAACAACACACCCTCAGGGGAGCTCTTCCTTTCACAAGGTTTGCCTTCTAGCTCTTTGAGTTCCTAAGGGGATTGTGGGTCGGTCACAGTGGCTCATGCCTATAATCCCAACACTTTAGGAGGCCAAGGCGGGAGGATTGCTTCAGTCCAGGAGTTCAAGACCAGCCTGGGCAATATAGTGAGACCCTGTCTCTATATTTTATAAATATTATTTTAAAAAGTAGATTGTGAAGGCTATGCAGGACTAATAAATGTCCAAGATTACATGGAGCACATTTGACTGACCAGCGGGCACAGACTCACTGCCAGTGAGACAGGGACCACACAGACAGCAGAACTTGCTCCTCTACCCTCCATGGCATACAGGGACAGTCACATTGGGTCACGCTTGTGTCATGTTTGTCTTGATGAAGATACACTATTCGCAGAGCTTCCATGTAAACATGGCTTTGCATGGACCACTGAAAACATCTGTTTCCTAACTGGATAGCCAAACCCTGCCACATGACATATAACAGGACTGCACAGGCTTGAGGCATGCCTCAGAGGGAACGCAGGCATCAGGAACCTAGTTGTGGGAGCAAGGGAGATTGCAAGGGTAACATTGCTGTGCCCCTAGAATGGGGCTATGTCCGGAGCTGCACGCCCCGGCCATAGCGAATAATAACTGACGATTAAAAACGCCTGAGCTCTATTCATTTCCACCCCACGCCTTCTCC
The DNA here is from genome assembly GCF_024542745.1 of Macaca thibetana thibetana. Lineage (NCBI taxonomy): Eukaryota > Metazoa > Chordata > Mammalia > Primates > Cercopithecidae > Macaca > Macaca thibetana. The sequence goes on from NC_065586.1 coordinate 23,138,730, forward strand.
CTATCTTTGCCTTTTTTCCCTGTATTAATACCTCATAAAAGATGGCGCTCTTCCTGCTTCTTCTTCACCTATTTTTCCCGCGCCCGCGAAAATTACTACCTGACAGCGCAGGTGCAACATGACTTTCGACCAGAGAAACCAATACCTACTTGGTCACGCCCTCTGCGATGAGATCATCTCCGCCTCTGGCCCAACCCCTTTCCCTCCAAGTGTATATAAGGCACTGCATTACCGCCATTAAACGAGACTTGATCAGAGCACTGTCTTGTCTCCATTTCTCGTATCTCTTGTTCCCCAAATTCCCACCCCCTCCTCCAGGGCCTGCTTCGACTATCCCGCGGGCCGGGATAGGGCTAGGGCAACCTATGTACTTCCTTCCCATCTCCAGTCTGGATTGTTCCAAGAAATAGGGTGCACTGGGATGAAGCAGATAGAAATGAAGTAAGAGAAAGGGTTCAATCATGATATTTTTCTGATGAGGGCCCTCTCTTTTGTTAACTTCAAAATAAACGAAAGCCACTTAGCCTAGGAATCATGGAAAGATCCAAAATTATTTCATATGCTTCCTCAAAAGCCAATCTAAGGATACAATCACTCTAGGTTGCATCGCTTACCTAACATATATATTATATATATAAAATAAATAATAAATATGTGTATGTTATATATAATAATAAATATGCATTTATTTATCTATTTTTTTTTAAAGACAGGGTCTTGCTCTGTTGCCTAGGCTGAAAAGCAGTGGCATGATCACAGCTCACTGCAGTGTCAAACTTCTGGGCTCAAGTGATCCTCACACCTCCCACCTAGCCTCCTGAGTAGGAGGACTGCAGGCATGTGCTACTATGCCTAGCTAATCTTCTTTATTTTATATAAAAACGGGGCCTCACTATGTTGCTCAGGGGGGTCTCAAACTCCTGGGCTCAAGCGAATCCCCTATCTCAGCCTCCCAAAGCACTGGGCTTACAGGCATGAGCTGCCACACTAGTCAGTTTACATATTCTTACTGATTGTGCCTCTTTACTACCAGTTCTTTGGCTTTTTGCACTACACTCTTAACAGGTCAGAAAATAACTTTCACTGGAATATAATAATAGGCAAGCATGTAACAAAACCCTTCTGGCTAGAAAGTATTTAAATTTTTACAGAATGACGGTGGTCAACTCCACCTTCTCCCACTCTTCCTTGTCAGTGCAATCACAAATCCCAGGTCCTGGAAAAACGCCGGATAGCAAGAAACGAAGGAAGCCCAAATAGCAACAACAAAACCAGGCTGCCTCCAAGTGAATAACAGAATGCCTTGCAGGAATAGGGAGAAGGCGGTGAAATAGTGACCTCGATGGGTCCAAAGCGGGTATGCAATGGAAACCTCCATCACATGAAGAACCTCAGGCCCACTCCCTCTATTGAAATCATGAGCTCCTAGACTAGTCTAGGCATCCTGAAGGCTCTTTCGCCGTCGTGGAGTTTGTGGTGCAGGCTCTTGCTGCTTGGCAACAAGCTTGGGGCGCAACAAACTTCTAAACCACAAAATAAAATGTGATTGGTTCCCCTGTGAGCAATACAATAGCACCCGTTAAAGGCTTACAGTTAAAGAGGCGAAGTAATTCAGAGTATGGGATCTGCTCCTAGTATAGGCACAAATTCACTGACTGAGTAGTTTAATTTCTTCTCTATTGCTGCTAACAAACAATATAACACTGGCTTTCCACTCTATAAAAACACTTCCAATTTTAATGACAATATGCACATTTATTTAGTTGTTTGTTTTCCAAAGTAAAGCCTGAACTTTGGAGGAATGACAGAAGAGAGTGGGGGTGGAGGTAGAAGAAATTCACCAAGTAGACTCAAATAATGGAGTCTATTTTTATATGCCAGGTATTTAAAAGTAGCAGGCTCAAAATAACACATTTGTTAACACATGGTTTTTGTGAATCGCCAACCATAAATTTTTTTCGTTGCCTGCATTCCCAAGTTGGTTTCATAGAAGGCTTTATTGTAATCCAGGAGAATTGTTTTGCATTAATTTCTATGACAAGGAACCCAAAACACAGGGTGCTGAGAGTAACAAAACAGAGTTAGGGAAACAGTCATGACTTGGCACAAAGTGTGACAAGCTGTAAAAAAGCGAATGTTTCAATATCTGAAGTGTTGATTTCCTATGAGCAACCTTTTCTCTTCCAAACAGTATCATATTCTTTTCAAGCACATTTAGAACGCAAGTCAAGCTGTGTTTTATTTTTTATTATAATAAACACAGTCAGTTTACTGTAACAAAGACATACTAGTGGTAATCAGCTGAAAGCCAAATACGCCACCATAAGCTGGGCGGGGGGCTGCTGTGGGGGGGCTGGGGGCTGGGTAGTCAACTGATAAAAGACCAGCCGTCTGGAAAGTTCTCTTAAAAGAACATAAAAAGGCAGTGTTTTCTTATGAGACTAACACAGAATGCCAAAATATCTAGCTGGGCTCTTTTTTATTGTCACTTACGGCAATTTGTAACTGAAAATAGCAATTCCTTCAAAATAGTGGGCTCTCCTATTTGTTTTTTTTTTTTTTAAATCTCCATAATAAAATGCAGAAATTTTATACATGGTTTTAAATGGTAATACTATTTCTTACACAAGACTCTAGTAAGCATATTTATTGCTGTGCTACTCAAACTGCTTTCTTTAAAATGACCATTTACAAATGTTTATAATTATACATGTACTTAGATTTCCAATAAAGGTGAAATGAGTCATTCACAGGAAATAATCACAAATAAAGTTTATAAAACCTTCATGGTTAAATTAAATTCCTGAATTCAAATAGTTAGGAAATAATGTAAATCATCTTACCACATCCTGAACTAATGATTTTTCATAATTAAGCTCTTCTCTTAATCTTTCTCTACTGTCCATTAACTGAAAGAGAAGAAATTATATTTTTATTAAAGATAAGAACAGAACATCTAACATCTCTCCTCAAGAGAATTTAGTGAAACATACTTCAATATGAGAAAAATGGATCTCAATCCGATCAAAAGAAAATTAAATTTCTACAGATGATCATCTTACATTATTATAGAATTATTATGTAAGCAAGTAAAATATACACAGAAAATACCAATTTATTTACACCTTTCCTCACCCCACACCATCAAAATGTAACATCACAATAAAGCAAGTCCTACTCTGTCAAAAAGAACAATTTTGCCTAATGTTTTATGTGACCCATCTCTTATTTTAGGGTTTTGCGTTATATCTATGTGCATATCAAACTACATTTATACCAATTGAAAATAGCTATCAGAAGCATACACTGGGCTGGGTGCAGTGGCTCACACCTGTAATCCCAGTGCTTTCAGAGGCTGAAGCAGGAGGATTGCTTGAGGCCAAGAGTTTGAGACTTGGTATCAGGTCTCCACACAAAAACTTTTTTAGGCTGGGCATAGTGGCTGACACTCATAGTCCCAGCACTTTGGAAGGCTGAGGCAGGTGGATCACCTGAGGTCAGGAGTTCAACACCAGCCTGACCCACATGGTGAAACCCCATTTCTACTAAAAATACAAAAATTAGCTGGGCACAGTTGCATGTGCCTATAATCCAAGCTACTTCGGAGGCTGAAGCAGGAGGATTGCTTGAGCCCAGGAATTTAAGGCTGCAATGAACTATGGTCATACCACTGCACTCCAGCCTAGAACAAGACCCTGTCTCTAAACAAACGAACAAACCATTTATTTGTGGGAGCTAGAAATTAAAACAATTGAACTTACGGAGATAACAAGAAGAAGGATGGTTACCAGATGCTGGGAAGGGTAGTGAGGGGTGGGGTAATAGGGTTAACAGTACAAAAAAAAAAAAATGGCTAGAAAGAACGAATAAGACCTAGTATTTGATAGCACAACAGGGTGACTATAGTCAATAATTTAATTGTACATTTAAAAATAACTAAAAGAGTATAAATGGATTGTTTGTAATACAAAGGATAAATGCTTGAGGTGATGGATACCCCACTTATCCTCATGTGATTATTACACATCGTAATGCCTGTACCAAAATATTTCATATACCCTGTAAATATACACACCTACTAGGTACCCAAAAAATGAAAAATGAAAAAACAAACAAAAACCCCATGCACTGCAGGGCCCTTGTTCCCTTGTGACTTGCCTTGGTATTTACATTGATCAGTTGCTGTTTGTGTGTGTTATAGGCTAGTAAAATTCAACCTTTCGTTTTGATATGCATTCAATTTCATTAATTCATGTCTGTATTAATTTAATAAATATCCCCAGTGTCACCGTTCTTGTTTCAGTTCTTTATTGTTTCCCTGGTTTATCCAAGCAACACCTTCACTGGACTCTGGTTCCCGGCTTTCCTCTCTCCCATTCATTTTCTTTCTGAAACACAAATCTGATCCTGCCGCAATGTTCAAGGCTCTCCAACGCACTTAGAAGGTAATTCAAACCTTTTTTGCATGAATATAATCTTCTGCCACTGTCCTCTGCCCCTTGCTACTCCTTGCTCTCAGGTACTCTTCATCTACAGCAAACCACACTCCCTTTCCCATACAAGGTGCTTTTGCGTGGTACTTAGAATACTCCTCTCAACTCTCCCGCATCTCTTTGCTGGCTAACTCTAACAGCTCTTCTTGGGGCCAGTGCAGTATCCTTCCTCCAACCTTCCCTGATCCCGTAGAGTACAGGCTGGGAATGCCTCTTGTGTGCCGCACAGCAAAGTCTGCTTCTCTGCATCCTGACGCTATCACACCTGTACTGTGCTCTCTGACTCCGGGTCTGTCTCCCTCCCAGAGTGAAATTCATGAGAACAGATTCTACTGTGGCAGCAGCTGGAAGACAGGCACAGATACAGCTGGTATTTGATTCTTGGAATTAAAACACAAAAGCTACGAATTCCATAACTGACCATGCTTAGCCCAGATGGATGGCAAGAGGTCAGCCTCCCCAAATTCAGTCCCATTTTCAATCTGTTTTTAAGTGCATCCAGGGCTTTAAAAAGAAAAAAAAAAAAAAAAAAAAAAGGTGGGGGAAACACATGGTTATCTGAAGTCTTCTGAGTTGCTCCTTTCCATTCTTCCATTTCCTGCTTACACCCTCTTCCCCACACCCCTGGTCTCCTCACTCTGTCTGCCCCACTACGGATTCTTCCTATATCGTTTCATCAGACTTCTACTGCATTCTCAAGCCACACCCAATCACAAGCAGTTTCACAAATCCATGTCAGGCTTTATGCATTCATACACTGTACCCAGCTCTTCTACTCTCTTGCCTGCCTGGAAAAATCAGCTCCAAAGCCCAACACGGTGGCTCACACCTATGATCCCAGCACTTTCGGAGGCTGAGGTGGGAGGATCCCTTGAGCCCGGGAGTTCAAGACCAGCCTAAGCAACATAGTGAGAGAATATCTCCCCAAAAATAAATAAATACATAAATACATAAGCCAGGTGTGGTGCATGCCTGTAGTACCAGCTACTCAGGAGATTGAGGTGGGAGAATTGCTTGAGACCAGGAGGTCAAGGCTGCAGTGAGCCATGATCACGCCACTGCACTCCATCCTGGGCAACAAAGAAAGACCCTATCTCAAAAAAACCCCAAACAAACAAGCAAGCAAACAATAGAAAAAACCTAAAAAATCAGCTCCAGTGGGCCTCAACAGAAGAACATGAGAAAGGTTGTGGAACTGTTTGTGAAGCTTTTCTAGAATCTTCCAGATGAGGCCAGGCATCTCTTCTCTAGTACACACTTCTCTTATAGTCCCTATCTCACTGCCCTATGGCTTTGGTCTATCCCTGTAGACTTCACCTGTCCCCAGAAGGGACCATAGGTATATACATGCATTTTATTTTTTCTAGCAGTAGCACAGTGCCTAGTACTTAAAGGCAACTAATAAACATTGCTGAACAAATTGATTTAGTGCAGGATATTGGAAAAAAACCCAGCAAATATCAGCTGTCATTTGTTCAACAACATCTGAACTGCTTCCCAGTTGACAAAGCATGCTGACATTCATTATCTCATTCAGTCCACACAGTACACATGGGAGAAACAGGAAGGAGGAAGACAGGTACTGGCCCCAGGGGACCTAGTGGCAGAAATGGAACAGGAATCCAGGGTTCTAGATTCTTTCTGCTCAGTACCAAAATGTCCCTATATTCAATGTCTATGAGAAGTTCCAGTGCATGTAAAGAAAAAAAAGAAAAGAAAGACAGAATTAAAAATCAAGCAGATTAGGAGTCTGCTATACTATATTATATAATTTGTTACATATATTTCATTACATATGTTACATATATCACATTATAAGTTATATATATTAAATTATATTTATATATTACATTATACATAACAGAGCTATCAGAAATATAATGTGAGTCATATATAATTTTGAATTTTATAGTAGCTGTGCTAAAAAGACAAAAGAAATAGGTAAAAGCAATTTTAATAATGTGTTTTTATCCCAATATATATTCAAACTATTATTTCAATGTATATTCAATATAGAAAATTATTAGTGAGACATTTCACATTTTTTACACCAAGTGTTTGAAATCCAGTGTGTATTTTTCACTTACAGTACATCTCAATTGGGGAGCTACGTTTTCATTGGAAATGCTTTATTTGTATTCAGATTTCATAAAATTTACAAATGAAAAAGTAGAGTCACATATCCCAGTTATCAAAAATACACAGAAAGGTTTTCCAAGAATTGAAATGAGTTTTTAAATTTGAATTTAAAGAATTGGAAATTAAATTATTAAAACTTAGTTCCTCACTTGCACTGGCCACATTTCAAGTGCTCAATAGCCACATGTGGCCAGGGGCCACCATAGCACAGTGCAGATTTAGAAAGCTGAGGCAGCATTTAACTGACATATTTAAACTCACAGATATAGCCAGCCATCAATTGGTGGCTTACCAGTGAGATTATTTTTTTGCTTGAATTTGTTATTGTACTCCTTATAGAAAGTAGGAAGTACATGCTACTCATTTCTACCAGTGGTAATACAGACTGAAGAGCTTGAGAAACATTTTCAATAAAGAACCAGGCCCAGTGCAATGACTCACACCTGTAATCCTAATACTTTGGGAGGATGAGGTGGGAGCATCACTTGAGGCCAAGAGTTTGAGACCAGCCTGTTTCTACAAAAATAAAAAATAAAAAATTAGCCAAGTGTGGTGGTACTCCTCTTTAGTCCCAGCTACTTTGGGATCTGAGATGGGAGGATTGCTTGAGCCTGGATGTTTGAGACTGCAAGTGAGATATTATCGCACCACTGTACTCCAGCCTTGGGGACAGAATGAGACTGAGACAAGGAAGGAAGGAAAGGAAAGAAGGAAGGAAGGAAGGAAGCAAGCAAGGAAGGAAGGAAGGAAGGAAGGAAGGAAGGAAGGAAGGGAGGGAGGGAGGGAGGGAGGGAGGGAGGGAGGGAGGGAGGGAGGGAGGGAACGAAGGAAAGGAAGAGAAGGAGGGAGGGAGGAACGGAGGGAGAAAGGAGGAAGGAAAGGAGGGAGGAAAAGAGGGAGGAAAGGAGGGACAGGTGACGGTTCCCTGGTTGGTTATGAAGTGAAACTAGAAGGCTGAGATTTCATTTCTGACCTTAGAGGTTGATGCCAAGAAGGTTAAATGGAATTTACATTATTATCACTGCAAATAGGGTGAAGCCTAAGAAAATGAACTCCCCTTGTGAAAACCTGTGAGGGATTCAGTTATCAGGGAAACATCTCCCACCTCTGACCAATCAGGGTAACCATTTCTTTGAAAAATACTTCTTAAAAGTAGTTTTATCTAAAATATAAGAATATTTTGAGTGAAGAAATAAGAGAAGACACAAACAAATGAAAAAACATTCCATCCTCATGGATAGGAAGAATCAATATCATGAAAACGGCCATACTGCCCAAAGTAATTTATAGATTCAATGCTATTTCCATCAAACTACCATTGACATTCTTCACAGAATTAGTAAAAACTATTTTAAATTTCATGTGGAATCAAAGACCCCGTATAGCCAAGACAATCCCTAAACAAAAAGAACAAAGCTGGCGTCATCACACTACCTGACTTCAAACTATACTATAAGGTTACAGTAACCAAAACAGCATGGTACTGGTACCAAAACAGACATATAGACCAATGGAGCAGAACAGAGACCTCAGAAATACACCACACATCTACAACCATCTGATCTTTGATAAACCTGACAAAAACAAGCAATGGGGAAAGGACCTCCTGTTCAGTAAATGGTGCTGGGAAAACTGGCTAGCCATATGCAGAAAACTGAAACTGGACCCTTTCCTTACACCTTATACAAAAATTAACTCAAGATGGATTAAAGACTTAAATGTAAAACCCAAAACCATAAAAACCTAGAAGAAAATCTAGGCAATGCCATTCAGGACATAGGCGTGGGCAAACACTTCATGACAAAAACACCAAAAGCAATTGCAACAAAAGCCAAAATTGACAAATGGGATCTAATTAAAGTAAAGAGCTTCTGAACAGCAAAAGAAACTATCATCAGAGTGAACAGGCAACCTACAGAATGGGAGAAAATCTTTGCAATCTACCCATCTGACAAAGGTCTAATACCCAGAATCTACAAGGAACTAAATCAAATTTACAAGAAAAAAACAACCCCATCAAAAAGTTGGCAAAGGATATGAACAGACACTTCTCAAAAGAAGACATTTACATGGCCAACAAACTTGTGAAAAAAAGCTCAACATCACTGATCATCAGAGAAATGCAAATCAAAACCATGATGAGATACCATCTCACACCAGTCAGAATGGTGATTATTAAAAAGTCAGAAAACAATAGATGCTGGTACCTATTGTGGAGAAATAGGAACACTCTTACACTGTTAGTGGGAATGCAAATTAGTTCAACCATTGGGGAAGACAGTATGGAGTATTCCTCAAGGATCTAGAACCAGAAATACCATTTGACCCAGCAATCCCATCACTGGGTATATACTCAAAGGAATATAAATCATTTTACTATAAAGAGACATGCATACGTATGTTTATTGCAGCATTATTTACAATAGCAAAGACATGGAACCAACCCAAATGCCCATCAGTGATAGACTGGATAAAGAAAATGTGGCACATATACACCATGGAATACCATGCAGCCATAAAAAGGAATGAGATCATGTCCTTTGCAGGGATATGGATGAAGCTGGAAGCCATCATCCTCAGCAAACTAACACAGGAACAGAAAACCAAACACCGTATGTTCTCGCTCATAAGTAGGAGTTGAACATTGAGAATACATGGACACAGACTGGGGAACAACATACACCAGGGCCTGTTGGTGGGGGGTGGGGGTGAGGGGAGAGAACTTAGAGGATGGGTCAATAGGTGCAGCAAACCACCATGGCACATGTATACCTATGTAACAAACCTGCACATTCTGCACATGTATCCTATCTTTTAGAAGAAATAAAGGACAAAAAATTTTAAAAAATTTTAAAAAGAATATCTTGAATGGCAATATCAGGCCTGGTTGAAATCTGTACCTGAACTTAAGCACATGTGGTGGCTGAGCTCTTCAAATGTGGCTAGTGCAACTGTGAAACTAAATTCTTAATTTTGTCTGATTTTAATCCATTTTAACTTAAAATTGGATACTCGGTTCAGTTACTGGAAGACATTTATGTTTATTTGGAATAATTTGGGGATGTGAATCTGCTTATTTATCTGTAAACTGTATGAACTATAAATGCATTCTTATTCTATTCATCTCTTGGAGTATTCTTCAGTGCCTCGGGCATTGTGCTCCCCACTAAGAGACCAGATAGAGCAGTTTCCACCCTTATGGAGCCTCCAGTAGGGCAGGGAAGATAGACCATAACAGAATGGCAACTGAGAGCCACAACAGGGAAGTTTGCGGGTAAACAAGAACAGAGTGGGGGAGCCCCACGTGTGCAGGGAGAGCAGGAATTGCTGAGATCCTACTGAATTCAATTGAATGCACTAGGAAATGTTGTTGTTGTTGTTGTTGTTGTTGTTGTGGGGGTTGGTGGTGTATGTGTATGTGTGTTTCAGACAGGGTCTCACTCTGTTGTCTAGGCGGGAGTGCAGTGGTACAATTCTAGTTCACTGCAGCCCTGAACTTCTGAGCTTAAACAATCCTCCTACTTCAGATTCCCGAGTAGCTGGGACTACAGATATGTGCCACCACACTCGGCTATATATTTTTTATTTTTATAAAGACGGGGTCTCACTATGTTTTCCAGGCTGTCCTTGAACTCCTGGGCTCAGGAGTTTCTCCAACCTTGGCCTGCAAAGCTGCTAGGATTACAGGGGTGAGCCATTGCACCCCACCTTGGAAATCTTGATTTTTGTTCTACCAAAAGAATTCCCTGCTCTAAATATTTACCAGATAACATAAGCCCAGCTCATCCATGAACATCAACCAACATCTGATCTGAAAATAAGACTGTTCATTTTTAATATAATTTTTTCCTCAACTGCGAGCTCATCTTCAGACTTCTCTGTGTCATGTAACTTCGGTGCCTTAAAATCAACAAGGCAGATGGTCAGTGATTCCAAACAAAAGAAGTATCTATACATGAGTTTTCAAGATGGAGTCCTTATTTGCTTCTAGTAACCCTTCCCAAATAGTGGGGAGAGATTAAATACGTGGATCAATTTTCCTCTATGTCACAAGACACTCTGGACACAGTGTTACTTGGCCAATTGCGCCTATAGTTCCATTTAAAAGAGTCATTTATCAACGTAAAAACATTATAGTACCTTTTGAATAGTTTTTTGATCCTTTTCTGCCATCTCTTTCATACTTATAAGTTCATCTTCTGTAAACAAAAGGAGAGAGAGGCCAACCATGAAATTACATGCTTATGCCCCTGTATTTAAACGGCCTGCTTCAGGGCAGGCTGTGGGGCACTAGCAGACATGGTGGACACAAGGCCTAGCAGGACTGTGACCTTCACAACTGCCCTTGACATTCACAGCCTTCTTCCTGCTGTTCAGATGGCTGGTCAGATAGGGATTAAGAAGTAAGTTCAAGATCCAAGTGTGGCTGAGGGCTGAAAGCTTTTCATCAATACTAGCGATGGACATTTTTGCTGTTAGTCACAGCCAATGCAAAGAGCTTTAGCAGGTGGCAGTTTATGACTTAATAAGAACGACCCAAAACTAAAAGGCCTCACTATGCCACAGCAGAAGAGAACGAGACTATACTGGCATGGTAGAATTTTACATCCAAGGGATAATATTAATATAATATATCTCATTTCATTGATATTTTGCTATAATTCATTTTATTGCCTGCTCATTGCTTTGAATAAGCAGATTAAAGACAACATCATGTAATTAACATAATCACACGGATCACAGTTAAATGAAAAAATACATTAAAGCAATCTCACTTTGGTGATTACTTTTTTCCCTTTTCCACATGTTCTAACAACTTCGGTGATTTAAACACAACTTTCACCAACGCGTGTGGTATGAAAGAAAAGGGGTATAAAGTATACAAACAAAATTGTATATTTAAACTTCGTATCAAAAATTGAAGTAACTACTAAATAGTAGCATACTTTCCTGAAAGGCTAACTCTGTTTTCCCCACAAAGCATATCCCTATATGTACTCTTCAGTATTTAAGTGTTATCAAGTTCAGATAATCAGTTAAGCATCTGAAACAAATCAGCAAAAGTTTCTATTTGGTTATAGTATTTCTAAGTGAAATGGAGCATTGATTAGCAAATTTTTGCAAAGGCCAATGTCTGTCTTGAAACAACATCCTGAGTTAACATGACATGGCTCAGGGATACAACTACAAACATATCCTCTGTCCCATGTAAGAAATGCTACCTTCAATAAAAAGCAAAGATGGCTATGAAATTGATCTCTTAAATGTAAATAACCAAACAAATGTATGTTTGGAAAAGACAAACATAGTTATGAGCTTTACAACGTGATCAATACATAGATTTTTCTCAAAGGTGATTTCAAAATGTTACCTAATCCTGAATTTTCTTTTAGATTGATCTGGATTTCTTCTTCAAGCTCTGAAATGATCTGAAGCAGCCTCTCATTTTCCAGTTTGTACTCCAAATTTTCCTTTTCTGCGTTTGATTTTGGAGAGCTGGTTTCCTTGGGAAAAGATTCCTAAAAGATCGAGAATGCCATATTTCTAAGCAGGGAGCCAAGGATTTAAATATGCAAGACAAGGACAATACAGATACAGAAAAGCTATCATATAATTTTCTGAATTCTATTACACACTTATAATAAGAATAGTAAAAAGGAAGGAGCCTAAATAGAGCTTGCTGGAAGAAAGGCTCCAGTACATTCTGTACAAAGACCTCAACACATGGGGACATTTTATTGACAGGAATAATGCATATCATACTGTTTGTGTGCCCTCATCATTCAGGTCAATTCATTATGGAGGCTGTGTCCGGGGAGGCAGCTGGGGCCCCTCCACCCACACTTCCCTCTGTGTGTGTCTGAAGTGCTGTCCGCCTGTAACTAGGCAGGCTGGGGGGACCAGGACGGGCAGCGCCAGGGGGTGGCAGAGTGCATGGCTAAGGAGGGGGGCTTGTTGCCTTTGTGGCATTTCCCAGTGTCAGTGCTGCCAGTGTCATGAGGAGCACATCACATGTCAAAGTGGTGACGTTTTCAGGCTGGGAGCCGCATGGAGTCCATCAGGCACACGGATATCCACACAGTTGGTTTTCTGCTTGGTGGAGGAGCCACCCAGAGGCAATTCATATTCTGAACATTAACATGGCTTTGCATGCTTGTCACACGGGGTCTGTGCAGGCGTTTAATGCTATTGAAGACTTCGGTTTAAATCTCTATGCAAACAGTGATTACCTTGTAAGAAGGTTTCAGGATAACTTACAACAAAAGACTTTAAAGTTATAGTTTTAGTAAAGCAAACTCATTTACATTTTTATTATGTGCGTCTTTTGTTTAAATCTTGCCATGTCCATTATGGGAGAGCTTTTTCTTACGCAATAGACGCGCTTATTGGGACAGCGACTTTTTTTTTTTTTTTTGCCTTCTTCTTCTTGTCTGTTTCAAAGCCATTGAAAACATCTGAATATACTCCCTATGATTGTCTAGATTTTACTGTCACACATAAAAAAAAAAAAATTAAGATGTAATGGATTGGGGACGTTGGTGCAGAACTTTACACTTTATTGTGGTACAATAATAAACAGATTATGCAATCTCAAAATATTAGTCATTATATTATTATGCCAAAGGAGATAGAAGATTCTATATGCCTTGTTAAAAATTACTACAGACATTAAAAATACTTTTGAACTTAAGGTCATCGCAGGTGAATTATAACTTATTCTTTTTACAGTAATTCCATGATTGCAATAAATAAAAATAAAATCTTCCCTCAAAAACAAAATCATTTCTCTCGACTGATTTCCCTTTGGAACTACACTTTCATTTAGTATAAGGATATGTGGAAGTAAATTATTTAAATATTTTCCCCTGTAACAGTTTGAAAGAAAAAGAAGTGATTTAAATTTTTTTGCAGTACACTAATAAGTACATTAATAAGTCCTTTAAAACAAGTGACTTACTAATGAAATTACGTATGGTATGTATGTGTGTGTGTGTAAGAGTTAGTAATATTTAAATTATGTTGTTAAATTTTGCACTAAGCTCAATTACCAAATCTTCATGACTTTGATTCACCATTTCATTTAAATTATTTGAGCCCAATTCATTCTTAACTAATGAGAACTAACAAACCTAGTAAGTAGTTAATAAACAACACTGAATCCCAGTCATTAATTTCTTGTCCCACATTGTTCAATTTGAGACCATCACAGAATGCATTTACAGACTAAAAGGTGGGTTTTTTTTGTTTTTTTGTTTTTGTTTTGTTTTTTTTTTAAAGAAAGAAAGAAACAAACAATACTGGCCTTAATAGGCTTAAGCATACTTTTCCTAACAGTGGCAGAATATGAACATCCACAGAGGATTACACGAGCACCCGATTCTCATAAACTAAAGAAGAACTATTTGAATTCATCAGATGAAGTGTAAAATTTACAAATGGTAGCAGCTAATACCTAACTACGGGTTCTAAGAATCTCTTTGTATGAAAGCAGGACGCAAGGAAAACACATTAAATCTGGGGGTTTGTCCTCCACATATCAATCCACAACCCCTGTTCTTCTGAGGTTAACCCTTAGCTCTGTCCCCACCATCTGTCAGCTGCGGGAACTGCAAGTAATTAACTATTCAGTCGCCCACAGCAATGAGGACACTCATTAGCAAAATGAACAAAGGGATCGTTCTGAGCTGCTACGGTCCTCTGTTACACTCTGAGTGGCAGGTTTTGTGGTGGTGTTCCTTCTGCCATCTGCCCACACTGCTAGTTTGTGCTTGCTTAAACCACGAGACTTTAAAAAAATAAACTGCATTAATAAAACGAGGTTAAGAAGGATGGAGATCATTAAAAGGCGGTTAACTGGATGTAGCTGTTTAAACCACACTATACTCTGAGAGAGATTGTGTGTAATCCTTGATCATTCTGGAATTTCAAAATTGTAAAGAAACTTGCCAATCTCAAGTTTTTCTTTCATATTATAAAAACTAGGACTTCAGGCGGTAACATATGTGCTATATCTTTTGTGAATATTCACAAGATGCATACAATTACAAACTGAATCCCAAATTGAATCTTGAAAGAATCATTTTTGAAAACAGAGGTACTTGGGAGCTTTGCTCCTCAAATGCGGTCCATGGACCAGGAGCCTCAGCATCACCTGGGAACTGATTGGCAATGCAGCCCCTCAGGCCCAACCCAGGGCTACTGCGTCAGAGTCTGCATCTAACAACATCTGCAGGTGATGCGTGTGAGTGTTAAAGTCTGAGAAGTCCTGGTTCAAAGCACTTTCTGTCCCTTCTCAGCAGTTTCCCTTCCATAGGCTCCATTGAATTGGACATCTCAATTTTCTGGGGAGGAGTAGAGTTCTGATGCAAGCCCATGCCTCATGACAGTCACAGAGAAGAGCAGGTGCTTTCCCAATGAGTGACAACCAGGAAAGTGGCACTCTGGGCAGTGCAACCCTGCAGAGCTGCCACTCTTGAATGACAGCTCTGTTTCAGAGCTGTCAGCAACAAGCAGATATGCTCAGCAATGGAAGGTAGGTGGGTGATGGTTGCGGGGCTCATCAGTGTTGGGATAAGAAAGAAAAATGAAAAGTCTATTCAAAATGCCAGCTCCAACTGAAATTAAAACACATGCACAGGCGCGCGCGCGCACACACACACACACACACACACACACACAATCACAGAGACATAAAGGCTAACCTCCTTTATAAATTCTCAAGAGGATTAGCCAACGGACAGCATGGAAACCTGATGACTACAATGGCATGCAGCTGAGTCACATTGATTTCCCACCGAATAAAACCTGAACATTTCATCCCTTGAATGAAGTTGCTCTTGGGAAAGTTCAACATTTAGGATGTTCCCATCTGGAGATGAGAAATATTACAACTACTTATTAACTATAAGGCTATTGAAGTAACTTGATAATCAGTAAGAGTAAACTAGATAACTGCAGAATTAAATAAAGCTTGTTTATTTCACTTTCGTTTTTCAACTTACTTCCACTGCTACTTTGAAATTTTTAATTGTTTTTCCAAATTCAGTGTTCCCAATCTAATTCGAGACTTGGTATCCCAAGGGTTTTTTAAATACCACTAGAGGGGGCAGTTGAATCAGATGAAATTTCAAATAAAAAAGATCATCTAGAACTTAAGTGGCATGAGGTTTTAGGAAAGTTTGTTCTTAGAGAATGTAGAAAAAAAAATGTGTTTCCGGTGAAACCCTGTCTCTACTAAAAAAATACAAAAAACTAGCCGGGCGAGGTGGCGGACGCCTGTAATCCCAGCTACTCGGGAGGCTGAGGCAGGAGAATGGCGTAAACCTGGGAGGCAGAGCTTGCAGTGAGCTGGGATCCGGCCACTGCACTCCAGCCTGGGCGACAGAGCGAGACTCTTGTCTCAAAAAAAAAAAAAAAAAAAAAAAAAAGTGTTTCATTTTATTTAATATAAGCCATGATCTGCCTTTGTGGAATTTGCATCTGTGTTCTTGAAATGGTGACATGTATGTTTTCCATCACCCTCAGTCAAGAGGGGAGAGCAGAGCCCTGTGCTTTGTTGGGGTCTCCAGGAGAAATCCATATACCCCGTTAATCAGAATCACCTCACCTTCCTCAAATCTTAAAGTGTTTACAGAAATTATAATGTGCTCTTTGGGGGTTAATTACAGTGGAATAACCAGGGTATTCTGGATGCCACTGAAAGCCAGAGAACAGCCTGCTTACAGATGAGCCTGTGTGGCTACCACCTGCTCTCCTCTTCACAAAGCCACAGCCCATCCTCACGGTTTCCCCAGAATGTCCAGTCAGGCCAGGTGACTAGCTGAAAAGTTAGACGTGTAAACATTTCAAGAGTGTGGGGAGCTGTCTTACCCAATTGGGGTGTTCTCAACAGTCCAGAAGTCTGTTTGGTACATTTTATGGAACATAAACTGATGGCTATAAGGATTTGTGCATTTCTTTATAATACCTGAATTGATATACGAATATTTCTTCAAAGAACTTGAAGCAATTTACATTCAACACAGCAGGTGTTCTTATCATAACTCTCTACTTTAGCCAGGCGGGTATCATGTTGCATTTCACAAATGGGAAATAAATGGATCAAAATTGCCTTGCCACATCTACACTGGATGTCTTTGGCCAAGGCAGGATTAAAAGAGAACTCTTATAGTTTTTAATCTTTTCTATTAAACTGTTTTCTCTAAAAAGCAGAGGTAAATGTAAACCCAAGAAAAGGTTTTTCAAAAGCAAATGCAAAAATTAAATGTGCTTCCTAGTCCAAGACATATAAAAAAAAATATTCAATTTTATTCGATCTATGCTATTGACACAATACTGTATTGCTTAGGTGTTCAACTTTTTTCTAGATATTTTTCTAGATACAAAGATTTCTAATAGATTAACAAAACAAACACTTAAACAGAGCAAACATTTAAACCAGTTTAAATACGAACATTTAGAATGGTTTGTGTTTGATTCATTATCTCTTATAACCTTGAAGTTTTAAATAAGAGTACTAGTGAGGGATTTAGATAAACCATAGATTGTACTCAAAGGCATGAGCAACCCATAAGTGTTTCTTTCTAGTGTTAACATTTTGACATATAACTTTTCAGATTTTCCTGTATGCATGTGTCAATATTTCTAAGTGTATTAATCTATTAATAATTATTAATGTATTATAATATATCACATTGTAATATAACAATCTATACATTATAATCTATACATTTTCTATATGCATATGCATCTTATATATTCACTACAACCTTTAATTCTTACTGTAGAGGACAGAGCTCCCCCTCTGTAAGTGGACTTTAGATTCAGGTGAACCTTGGTATATGTACCATCTTTACCATCTACTACCTGTGTGCCCGTGAGGAAGTTACTTAACCACCCCGTCTCTGCTTCTTCATCTGCAAACTGAACTGTGAGAATGACAAGAGATGCCATCGATGAAGTATCTGATACCTGCTATTGATATTCAATAGACCTTTATTCCTCCTGGGTCCCAGTATCTGTTAGCCTTTCCAACTCAAACAATCAGCTTCTTGCTCTTAGAACTTAATAACAAAATCCTCTCCAGCTCTGGACTGTGGTTGGGCCTGAGACAGCTGGTGGCTCAGAGCAGAGATGAGATGAGATGACAATGAATTTGTTCTCAGGATCCACACTTTCCAAAGCCCTTAAACTTCCTCCTTAACAGGAGTTTAGGTTCTTCTTTCTGCCTTCTCACTCATTCCATTTTTGCTCCCTTCAGTAGTTTGTCTAACCAGTAAAGCAGTTCCTGGTTCCCATTGCAACGGCAAAAACTGAGGGGAAAATCCTCTGAGATTTTTCTTCTTGATATTTTTATTAAAATGTCATTCTTTTCCAAGTTGGCTTCTTGGAACCTCTGGCTTGGAAAGATTAACTTTGTGTCTTTCAAACTACCTTGATTGCAAAAAAAGGGTGGGAGTCTTCAGTTACAACAAAAATCCACTCCCATACTCTTCTAGAGTAGGACTTTTTTTTGCAGTGGGATGTAAGTTATTTCCATTTAAATAAAACATACAGAACCATTCTATTGCTCCTATTCATATTGCTATGGGTTTTCTAGAATAGGTCATTGAGCAGAAAAGAGTTAGACTGGCTTATATTATGGGGAGATGCCCAAAATGCATCAATTGGATTTTAGTTTATCATTAAATCAAGCTTTTAACTATTTATGACTTTCTTTACAAATATTAAAATTAATTATTCCTTGCCTTGAAACTTACCATTTTTTGAAATCCCAAATCTTCATATTGGTCTAATTGTTCTTTTAATTCTTTAATAACTTCTTCTTTCTCTTTCAGTTTTCTTAACAAAATATTTATTTTGACACTACTCGCATCTTGCAAATGAATGTTCTCTTCTTCTACCTCAAAAAATTGCTGGGTACAAAAAAAAGTAGCATTAAAAATTAATTAGACACTCAGCATTAAAAATTAGACACCACCAGAAAACATTTCATCTTTTAAGCTGCTGTTTTGTGAGGTTATTTTTGTAACCTGCATACAATTTTAATAAGAAAATTTATTTATATTGAAATATATGCTTAAAAATTATTATGCACTACGTAGCACAGTGTTATCCTATAAAACACAAAGCATGATCAGTTACTCTAACTGTATCAGCCATGTAAACTACAATAGCAAAGAGTGAGATGGAAGAATAGGAGAACTTCCACTCAACAAGAATTTGGCAGCCATTCATGGACAAAAGTGCCCTTGAGGGAGATTTGGGACCTGGATAGAAGACTGCAAAACTCTGGTGGAGCCCAAGACTGAGGAGGGCTGTTTTGAGTGGCAAGATGCACCTAGGTGGCAGGCTCACTGACCATGATCCCAGCTACAAACCCAGAAATGGCTTCATCCCCCTGCGGACTTGGTCTTGCCACTAGAACCATCTGCCAAGAAATCCAGGAGGAATCACGTTCACCTGTGCCTCTGGTGACACGCCCACAGGCCTCAGTCTCAGCTGTGGACCCTGAATCAGCTCTGTAACTCAACCAAACCCACTTTCAGCTGCAGTTTGAGACCGGTTCTGCCTGCCCAGGCACCTGCTGGGAGTCATGCCTATTTGTGCCCTCGGAAGCTGGTCGGCTGACCTCGGTCTCACAGCAGATCTTGAAATACCCCTTTAACTTGGCCCCAGCCCTCTCAGCTGCAGTCTGAGAGCAGTCTTGCCCACCCAGGGGCTTGATGAAAGCTATGCCTTTCTGTGCCCCAAAGGCAGGCCCACTGATCTTGATTCCACTGCAGATCTTGGGGTGGACCTACATCTAGTTCTGTCCCTTCCTAGCCTTGGGCAGAAGCAGTCCTGTCCATCCAGAGATCTACCAGGAAACATGCCCATCAATGCCTTTAGAGGCAGGCTGCTGACCTCAGTCTGATGGAGGAGCCTGAAGTAGCCCCGTGACCCAGCTCCAGCCCACTCAGCCATGATCCAAGAGCAGTCCTGCTTGCCCAGGAGCCCAGTAGGAGGCACACCTGTCTGTGTCTCTGGAGGTATGTCTGCAGACCCCAGTCTCAGTGTAAGCCATGACGCAGCCCTGTAATTACATTCAAGCGCCTGTCAGCCATGGTCCATGGCCAATTCTTCTTGCCCAGGGACCAACTCAGTAACCCAGCAGGAACACTCCAAGGGACCTGAAGGAATACAACACTTATCTGCGCCTGGTAACAGGCCCACCATCTGCAAACCCAACTGTGAAACCTGAAGCATATTCTTTACCCAGCACCAACTCTACAGACCAAGGTCCTGGAAGCAGTTTATTCTTTCCAGGGGCCAGACAGGATGCAAGCCTGTTCAAGCCCCTAGTAATAGACCCACTAACATGGACCCCATTGCAGACCCAGCAGCAGCCACATAACTCGGCTGCAGCCCTACTCAACTGCAATCCTGGAGGCAATCTTATCAGCTCAGGAACCCAAAAGAAGAAAATATTTACCTAGCAAAACCAGTCTGTAATGACTGAAGGAAGTGTTTGCTCATTCAAATGCACAAACACCAACATAAGGCTATATAGGTAGTGAAGAATCAGGCAAACATGACACTCTCAAGAAAACGAATACAGTTCCAGTAACTGACTCCAAAAAAATGGAGATCTGCAAATCGTCTGACAAATAATTCAAAATATTATCTTTAAGAAGCTCAATGAGATGCAAGAGAACACAGATACACAGTTGAACAAAACAAGAAAAACAATGCATTAACAAAATTAGAAGTTTCATAAAGCAATAGTAAATGCCAGGCATGGTGGCTTGTGTCTATAATCCCAGCTACTTGGGAGGCTGAAGCAGGTGGATCACTCGAGGCCAGGAGTTTGGGACCAGCCTGAGTAACATAACAAGACATCCTTCTCTACAATTTTTTTAAAAGAAAAGATTAAAGAATGGGCCAAGGACCTAAATAAACATTTTTCCAAAGATGGTATACAAATCGCTAACAGGTACATGAAACATCACCAATCATCAGGAAAATGTAAATCAAAACTACAATGAGAAATTACCTCATTATGATAAGAATGAGCTATTAGAATGAGTATTTTCAAAAAGATAAGAGACAACAAGTATTGGCAAGGGTATGGAGAAAAGGCAACCCTTGTGCACTGTTGATGGGAATGTAAAGTGGTACAGCCATTATGGAAAATAGTATGGAAGTTCTTCAGAAAATTAAAAGCTGCCATATGATCCAGCTATCCTACTTCTGGGTATATATTTGAAGGAAATAAAATCATGCTCTTAAATATATTTGCATTCCTATGTTCATTACAGCATTATTCACAATAGCCAAGATACAGAAACAACCTAAATATCTATCAACAGATGAATGAATGAAGAAAATGTTACATACACACACACACACACACACACTCTCTCTCTCTCTCTCTCTCTCTCTCTCACACACACACACACGCACAATAGAATATTTACAGTGGTGGTATGTATAATGTATATATTAATACAATATTTTTCAGCCATAAAAAAGAAGGATATCTTGCCATTTGGGACAACATGGATGAACCTGGAAGATATTATGCTAAGTGAAATAAGCCAGACATAAAAAGATAAATACTGTATTATCTCACTAATACGTAGAATCTAAAAAAGTTGAACTTAAAGAAGCAGAGAGTAGAATGGTGGTTGACAGGCCGGGCGCGGTGGCTCACACCTGTAATCCCAGCATTTTGGGAGCCCTAGGTGGGCAAATCACGAGGTCAGGAGTTCGAGACTAGCTTGGCCAACATGTGAAACCCCCATCTCTACTAAAAGTACAAAAAATTAGCTGAGCGTGGTGGCGGATGCCTGTAATTTCAGCTATTTGGGAGTTTGAGGCAGGAGAATCACTTGAAGCTGGGAGGTGGAGGTTGCAGTGAGCTGAGATAGCACCACTGCACTCCAGTCCAGCCTGGGTGACAGTGCGAGACTCTGTCTCAAAAAAAAAAAAAAAAAAAGAATGGTGGTTGACAGAGGTTGGAGCATGGGAAAAATGGGGAGATGTTGGTCAAAGGGTATAAACTTTCAGTCATAAGATGAATAAGTTCTGGCAATCTAATGTATAGCATGGTGACTATGGTTAATAACACTGTATTGTTTACTTGAAATTTGCCAAGAGAGCAGATCTTGTGTCCTTACTGCCACCGTCCCCCACCCCACACACAGTAATAACTAGAAGTATGTGTTAATTAATTTGATTGTGGTAATCATTATACAATGTATTTCAAATAATCACATTGTATACCTTGAATATATACAATTTATATTTGTCAATTATACATCAGTAAAGTTGGAAAAGGTAATAATGGTAAATCCTAATAGTAAATTGACATCATGATTTGTGAATATCCTACTTTAATATTCCTCTAGAAGGGAAGACAGTAAAAATTTGAATATGTAGAAAAGGAAGTAAACATCATTGGTGCAACTAATTTCCTCAATAGACTGGAATGGAGACGTTGAAAGAAGTAACATACCTTGACAGCTTGTTTTAAGTATTTAGCTGCTTCCTATCTGCATTCATTACTCTGAAGAATTATATTACAAAACCAAAAAAAGGATGAAAGGCTTTAAAAGTGAATAATGTTACTTGCTTCCAGCATTTAAAAATCTCATTTTCAACACTGCTATGCAAAACTTGTGGTTTAGTTTGGACTCTTTTTGAAATTATAAAGAAACCATTTGATTCTTTGTGTGTTTATTACTAATATATTTGGGTACATACAACATACAGGAAATATAGCAAAACCTAGTAATATCTGCTAATACACTTAATGTTATATTTCAAAAGAGTTAAATTTGTAAACTCAGATTGTCCTAATATGATGAATATCAGCAGACTAAGAATAATAATATATGAAGGTAGCTATGAACAGCACTGGCATAATCTTCATGGTATAAAAAAATCATAGATGAATGTACAGGAGAATTAAAAGGAGTGAAAAGGAATACTCCATATGACAATATCCAGTATCAACTTTTAAAATTTTGTGATTTTATTTATTTAGTTTTTTAATTTAGTTGGGTGGTTTTTGTTTGTTTTGTTTTTTTGTTTGTTTGTTTGTTTTTGAGACAGTCTCACTCTATCACCCAGGCTGGAGTGCAGTGGTATAATCGGCTCACTGCAACCTCCGCTTTCTGGGCTCAAGTGATCTTCCCACCTCTGCCTCCACCTCTGCCTCCCAAGTAGCTGGGACTACAGGCACATACCACCATGCCTGGCTAATTTGTGTATTTTTTGCAGAGACAGGGCTTTGCCATGTTGCCTAGGCTGGTCTCAAACTCCTGAGCTCAAGGGATCCGCCTGCCTCAGCCTCCCAAAGTCCTGGGACTACAGAGCCACTGCGCCTGGCCTTAAATTTGGTGATTTTAAACAAGAGTATTGATTATGTAGATCTAGTCGTTACATCTATTCTTACATATGTCTATAGCTCAAAGACTCTACTCAACACACATTTATTCCACCAGGGCCCTTAAGTGTTACTAGGCATCACATATCTAACAGATCCAAACAGAGTTCAACATCTTCACTGTCATCCTTTCTACATTCCCTAATTAACAGCAGCATAAGCCAGAAACCCCTTTTAAGCCCCTTATTCTCCTTCATCAACTAACCAAATTTGTTCGACCTACCCCTAAATCTCTACCAAACCCCATCACCTTCTTTCCTGTTCCACTACAATCTCAGTACTTGCCTTGTTCACCTGGATATTGTAAAAGCTTCTTAACTAGCCTCCCTGCCTCTTGTTTTGTCACTTCTCTCCAATCTTCATCCAGTAGCCAAATAACCTTTCTAAAATGCAGCTCTCCCCATCTCCTCCTACGGGCTAACATCCAGCTCCCTTAGCATGGTATACAAAATGCAGCCTTCCTGATCTGCTGCCAGCTTACCTGGCCAGCAACTCATGCCAGTCTTCTCTGGGCATTTTATCAATACTGATACACTCAGCATCCAACTTCTCAGAAACACCACGTTGCCACAGGTCTCTGTGCCTTAGCACTTGGGAGTTCCCTGTTAGCCAACCCAACAAGCTCTTGCTTGTCATTCTAGCAGAATGGTATTAGAGTGGAATAGCCTGAGTCTGCAGACCAGCTCTGTCAGCTTGGGACCTTGAACAAGTTTCTTAAACCCCGAGTGTCTCAGTGTTATCATCTGTAAAATGGGACTATTAATAATAGTACCTGAATTGTGAGAATTAAATAAGATAATGCATGTAAACAATTTTGGACAGTGCCTACAACACACAGACAGCCCCCAGCAAGTATTATAACCTAGCACTTAGTCCTGTTGTGGCTGTTTGTCATTCAAATCCAGATGCCAGCTACTCTGGAAGCCTTAGCACAGGCCTCCCACCCACCCACCTTCTACCTCTATGTCCTTTCTCTATCTTGTGAACATTCTTCTTGGGGTCACTTTATTATTTGCTTACTTTCTAAGTAATTTTTATGCTCTGAATAGGTTGGGTTTATTTTACTCTTTAAAAAGACACCTGCAATTGTATGTTTATCACAGTACTATTCACAATGGCAAAGTCATGGAACCAACCTAAGTGTCCATCAATGGTTGACTGTATAAAGAAAATGTAATATATTAATATATACACCATGGAATACTATGCAGCCATTAAAAAGAATGAAATCATGTCCTTTGCAGTAACACGGATGGAGCTGGAGGCCATTATCCTAAGCAAATTAATGCAGGAACAGAAAACTAAATACCACATGTTCTCACTTCTAAGTGGGAGCTAAACAACGGGTACACATGAACATAAAGATGAAAATAATGGACACTGGGGACTCCAAAAGGGAAAAAGGTGGCAGGGAGACCAGGGCTGAAATATTACCTGTTGAATACAATGTTCAATATTTGGGGGGTGGATATACTAGAAGCCCAATCCTCACCATTATGCAATATACCCAGGTAACAAACATGCACATATACCCTCTGAATCTAAAACAAAAGTTTTTAAAAAGCCAACAAAACAAAGATGGCATGACAGCCCAGAGACCACCGCACTAAAAAATAATGAGAAAGTGATGCAGGCTGTTTAGGGAATGATGCTCTGCCTGGCACCAAGTCGTCTTTGTCAGAGCATGTCACAGAAGTGCCCTGGGAAACTCATTTAAAATCTCACCCAGGTACCACGCTGAGAGGTGCTTGATGAGCCAGCCTGCCTTCTGGATGGGCTCAACCACTCTGGACTTCAGGGCAGGGAGGGCCACAATTCTTTGGAAGAATAAAAAAGTTTTACTTTTACATGCTTCCTCACCTCATTTTATTAGTGCAGACTCAAAGATTCCTTTTTCAGTCAGTCCTCAAACTTCAGCTGAAGCAATTGTTTGAGGAACCCCAAAATCCACCTGGAGGGATTTATTTTTGACTTTTCACAAAATAGTTGTAAGGTCCAAATACAACGGATTCATTTTTCTTCATCTTCTGGAATGTTTCTGATGTTTCACTAGTGTTTATGGAATGAGTGAGACTCTGTGGGAGATAGCAGAAAGCAGTGTGATTTTTCCACACTGCCCCTGCAAATCTAGTCTCTAGTCTCATAGTTCCCACCTTTTAAAACTTTCAGGAAGGTATCATGGCTTTATTTTTTTAACTTAGTAACAACAACTTTAATCTTAGACAATGACAACAAAATAAAAGGAATAAAGAAAATGGGAGGAAAGCAAAATCCAAAACCAAAACAAAAAATTCTAGTCTAGCCAACTCTCACCCATTAATGCTTCTGTCCTCCCACCACTCTGGCCCCCCTTAGACTTGGCAGTCTGCAGTGGAGGAGAAGGGTTGAGCCTCTCTTCCTTTTATTTCTACAATTTGAGATTTTCCAATGGTCTGGTGCAGAGGAGAGGGAGAAATGTTAAGGGAACAGAAACAAGTGTCAGTTGACAGTAACCTGCTGCCTTTGGTTCCTAGGGGGGTCCATGCTGGCCTGGCCTCCTGCAATGCCCTTCACAGGAGCAGTGCCTGCCTGGCTTCTATCCTAGGACCTGCCCTTCTGCTGGCATCCTGTCACCTCTCCAGATGGTCCTTGTCAGCAGGCTTCTGCTCTATCAGCCCTCCTGCCCTTCTGTGGCAAGTCCCACACCAGTCCTCATATTCCTCAGACCCAGGGATGCTCATCAAGCTCTCCAAGTGGTCCAAGACTCCACTCTTGCTTGGCTGGAAGGAGAAATACTCTCTTTCTCTCTCCTATTTATGGGTCAGCACTCCATGCTGCCTGCTTTCCCCAAAATGGTCCTCTTGACCAGTCTTGTTCATTTCCAAATTCAAGATAGCTCTTATATTTCCTGGAGATGGATGATGGGCTAGTACTGGCCAATTAAGCTGTTCCACCAAGTCCTGGAATGTCCTGCAAAGAATATCCTGCTGGCATCTATTTTTTCTTTTTCTTTTTTTTAGATAGCATCTCGCTCTGTCACCCAGGCTGGAGTACAGTGGCATGATCGTAGCTCACTGCAGCTTCTAACTCCTGGGCTGAAGCCATCCTCCTGTCTCAGCTTCCCAAAGCACTGGAATTACAGGCATGAACCACCACGCCCAGACATACCTCACTTTTGAACAGTATTTAGTTCTTTACTTTTGGAGCTTTGGATGAAACTGAAACCCAAGAGTCCCATTTTAACATCCCATCTTAGGGTGGCTTACTGAAAAATGTATTACCCTTTAGTTTAAATCCCGACCTAATCATGTGACCGCTTGTCCTTCATCGAGAGGTTCTTTCTGACAACTATTAAGTTCACAGGAGCAACAGGCATCCAGGCCTGAGGGCCTGAGTATGACAAAGTTCAATCAGGCTGCACCATTCACTTATCAAACACAGGAGTTTGAAATTCCAGCTTGGGTTCCGTAACAACGTCAAAATAGTTACTGCCTGCTGTTCAAGGAAAATGTTTTTGGAATTTCAGTTGTCTCATTAACTTTCTAAAATAAAATTTCTATATTTTGGTGCCATCATTCTCATTAAGGTCCAGCTGTTAGTTTGCAACATTTAAACTAGGGAATAATTACTCTGTGAACATTTAGATTGACTATGACAATATTGGGTGGGAAGCAAGTCAATTGCTTACTTCAAAGGTGATATATTAACCTTTTTAGATAATGAAGGTTATTATAATAGAGATATTAACTTTTATCATTTAGTTAAGAAGGTGTTAGTATCAACTTTCTTCATTGTAAAGTTAATTAATAAGTATTATACTAATTAATACATGTTATAGTCCTTAATACGTATTTATTCCCAGTTAAAGTATTAATATGCATTTGTAGGGAGATATGTTAGTACTTCTGTAAGATAAACCTTTTCCCAAAATAAATAAATGCATTATTCACTTATTTACTTATGACGGTGAGCTCATGGATTCCTATTTTACTCAAATGGTTACAATTCATGATTATCGTTGCTTATTTTGATGCATGAATTTTCCCAGATTGGCCAAGTGGAATGAAGGAAGCCCCTACCAGCTGACTCCCGTGTTCTGACACACCTTCATAATTTTTTGAGCATTTCCTTGCTTTGGTTATGACAAAATATTGCAGGCCTTTCTTCCATTTTCCCTGTCACTGCCCTGGAGTTGGCTACTCCTCCAAAAAGCCCTGGTTTCTTTGAGTGTAGAATATCATTTAAATCTAAAAGCTGAATTCTAGGTGTACTCATTGCTATAGGAGTGTCACTTCCTCTAGGCGCTCTCCATAGACAGAACTAGGATATACATAAATGTATCTACACACTTACACATACACATTCACACATATCTATATAGTCACAAATATGTATCTGTGATGATTAATTGTATGCATCAACTTGGCTAGGCCATGGTACTCTTTTTCAAATGTTAGATGTTGCTGGCATTTTTAGATGAGATAAATATTAAAATCGGTGGCTCTGAGTAAAGCAGATTAATCTTCAGACTTCCATCATGTAGATGGAGCTCACCCAATAGGTTGAAGGCCTTCTCAGAAAAAGACAGATTCTCTGAGGAAGAGGAAATTCTCCTAGAGGACTGCATTCGGACTCAAGCTGTAACATCAAGCCTTTCCTGGGTCTCCAGCCTGCTGGCCTGCCTTGCAAATTTCAAACTTGCCAGCCCCCATAATTGCATGAACCAATTCCTCAAAATCTCTTTTATCACCTCTCCTTCACCCTCTCTTCTCTTTCCCTGTTTTCTCCCCATCTCCCCCAAATATTCATTGTCCTTCAAGGCTCAGCATAGGAATCACCTTTTCCTAAAAGTCTTCCTTAACTATTCACCCAAACTGCCAGAGAGTTTGCACCCACTGGGTACAAACCTCCAATGTGGACTGTAATTGCTAAGTTTGTTATCTCTCTTGACCACTAGATTACACACAATGGGTACAAGGACTGGCTCTGGGCCTCTGCTGGAAAATCAGACAATGGATGGATGAAATGAATCCAAACGTGAGTGAAAGAACAGTTAAAGACCTTGACATTATGGATTGCCTTTATTCTAGGAAATTTCCACTAGGAATTCATGATCTATTTCCAGCACCATGGTGTAGGTCAAGTTATCTTGACACTCTTCTTGATCATATTCAACCCTTTATTCAACAAAATTTGTCAAAAACCTATTATGTCACGCAGTCTGCTATGAGAATACAAAGATGAGCAAGACTCGGTCCCTGCTCTGCAGGAACAGTCTAGTGGACAGATCAACATGTACTGGGTAAATGTGACACAATTCACTGTAGCTATTAGTCAGCAGAGAAAGAGCAAAGGGGGACATTATGCAAAAATTCCAGGGAGGAGGTTAATAACTTGAGGTGAGCTGAGAGAAGCAGGTGACGGCCCAGTATTGCAGGAGGGTAAAGTTTTGGCTAAGAAGTGGAAACAGATAAAAGTGAAGATATGAAAGGACCTTCTAAGCCATGCTAAGGCACTTAAACTTCTCCCTAAAGGCATGGAGGAAACACTGAAGGATTTAAACAGGGCAGGATGTGGTCAGACTTGGGTTTTGAATGACCACCCAGTTGCCTGGGCAAACGATGGACTTAATGAAGACCAAAAGGGATAAGAAGGTACCAGCCACAGGCCAGGTGAGCAATGCTGACTACCCAAACTGGCTCAGAGGCAAAATAACAAGACACGAATTTAGGAGATAAAAAACTGGCAGGACAGCCAGCCATGGTGGCTCATGCCTATAATCTCAGCGATTTGGGAGGCTGAGGTGGGACGGTTGCTGGAGCCTAGGAGGCAGAGGTTGTAGTGAGCAGAGATGGTGCCACTGCACTCCAGTCTGGGCGACAGAGCAAGATCCTGTTTCAAACACAACAACAACAAACACCCAAACCAAACAACAACAAAAAACTGGTAGGATTTGATGGCTCACTAAATATGAAGGATGAATTTGTTATCTAGTGCTGCATAAAAGTTTTACCCCAAATGTAGTGGCTTAAAACACACACGTTTGGCCAGGCACAGTGCCTCACACCTATAATCCCAGCACTTGGAGAGGCTGAAGTGGTAGGATCACTTGAGGCCAGGAGTTTGAGATCAGCCTGGGCAATATAGTAGGACCCTGTCACTAACGAAAAAGAAAAAAAAATTAAATTAAAATACACACACACACACACACACACACACACACACACACACACACACACACATTATCTCATAGTTTCTATTGGTCAGGAATTCAGGTAAGTCCTCTGTTCAGGGTCTCCCAAGGCTGCAATTAAGGTGGTGTTCAGGGCTGTGGTCTCATCTGAAGAGCAACTGTGAAGGGATCTGCTTCCAAGCTCACTCAGGTTGTAGAAAAATCCACTTTTTTTTCAGCTATAGGACTGGAGGCTTCAGTTTCTTCTTGTCAGCCAGAGGCTACACTCAGCTTTGCCACATGGGTTTCCTCTCACGTAGCCTCTCACATTAGCCAACAGAGAGAGAGACTCTAGCAAGACAGATGCTATAGAGATAATCACATACAACTCTATATCTTTGCTGTATTCGATTGACCAAAAGAAAAGTTAAATAAATTTAGAAACTTGTTCATAGCTGAAAAAAAAGTACAGGTACTTGTGTCCTTAACTGGTCTCCAGAGGGCAGCAGAGAGTCATTTATACTTGTCAATCTACAAAAAGTGTATACAACACTTCGTTTTATTTTCAACTTTCCTCTGTTCTTCCTTATGACTAAGCCTTAACAAACTGGGTGGCCAGGATTTGGAAGGCTGTCTGCGGTCATGGATCAAAGTGATGCCAACAAGCCAAAGCAAAGATTCCAATAATGACTTTAATATAAACAATTTTTTCATAAGTCAACTAACCACAATTAAGCATATTTAACACATATTTACGAAAAACTGATGAACATGAAGAATTTAATCCTTCCATGGCTTTCTACTCCTAGAAGTATAAAGTGTATGGACAAAGAGTAATATTCATTATTTAGCTATAGTTTTGACCATGTGATATATATTAGAAAAAGATCAATGTCCCAGAAATTGTGGACGACACAAAGAACTATAAAAGCATGTGGTTTTTGTTTGTTTGTTTGTTTTGACACAGGGTCTCGCTCTATCACCCAGGCTGAAGTGCAGTGGCATGATCACGGCTCACTGCAGCCTTAACTTCCTGAGCTCAAGTGATCCTCCCACCTCAGCCTTCCGAGTAGCTGGGACCACAGGCGCATGCCCCCATGCCCAGCTAATCTTTTTGTATGCTTTGTAGAGGCAGGGTCTCACTATGTTGCCCAGGCTAGTCTCAAATTCCTGAGCTCAAGCGATCTGCCTGCCTTGGCCCCCCACAGCGCTAGGATTATAGGCATGAGCCACCACGCCTGGCCAAAAACATGTTTTTAAAAACCACAAAATTCTGACTTATTCTCTCATTATAAACAAGAATAATACTGGATAAGATAGATTAAATGCATCTTTTTTTTTTTCTTTTAGAGACAAGGTCATGCTATGTCACTCAGGCTGCAGTGTACTGGCACAATCATGGCTCACTCACATTAGACTCCTGGGTTCAAGCAGTCCTCCCACCTCAGCTTCCTCAGTAGCTAGGACTACAAGCATGTGCCACCATGCTGCCACAGGATCCTTGGGGTGTTGCTTTGCCAGCCAGAAACCTCTGTGGTCAGTGGCACTTTTGCCTGAGTTTTGCTCAGGCCTGCCAGGCTCATTCCACCCGCTTGACCTGGCAGGCTGTGCTCAGCTCATGCTACCAGCCTGGATCCCATGCCTGCCAAGGGCAAGCCAGGTGCACAGTGACAAGGGGTGCATGAGTGAGTGCAGGGTCCAGCCACTACACACAGCTAGGCATGCCAGCTGCAGGGGGATGGGCAGTTCCAGGTGCCAGCAAGGGCGCCAGCTCCCTGCAAGGCTGCAGCTGGACCAGGTATACCACAAGTGGCTTCCACTGCTGGCACTGGGGAACACAGTGGTACCTGGAAGTTTGGAGACACCAGGAACTGCAGAGCCCCAAAGAGGGTGTCACAACACTGGCTCAGGGAGCTTCTAGGTCTGGGCTTCCCCAAGGGCTACAGCTCTTCTCTCCTTCTTGTTGCCTGCAGTGTGGTGAGTGAGGGGTGTGTTTCAGCCCTGTTTGCCTTATAGCTTTTTCAGTCCCACCATTTGGTGGGTCCTGAGTTCTTGTCCCACATGCAGGAAGAATGAGATATGCAGACTATTGGAGGGTGAGTAATGCAAAGAGGTGCTTTATTCAGCAACAGTACAGCTCTCAGGAGATCTGAAGTTGGTAGCTCCTTTCTGCAAGCAGGTCATCCCGGCATCTGCTCAGCTCCCAGATAAGAGGAGACCCACAGTGGGTAGCTCCTTTCTGCAGGCAGGTCATCCTGATATCTGTTCAGCTCTCAGCTGAGAGAAGACCCCACAGTGAATAACTCCTCTCTGCAGGCAGGTCATCCCGACCTCTGCCAGAGTCTGGCTGAGTCTAGGGTTTTTATGGGCTTCAGAGGGGAGGAAGTGCATGCCGACTGGTCAATGTGCAGCCACAGGTGGGCCTGAAAAAAGCACCATAAGTTCTCACTCCAGTCTGTGGAACTGGCAGCCTGGCCCCCAGGCTTCAGGCCATCCCTGGCTTGAAGGTGGGGCTTCAGCAGTGACACATCCCTTTCCACTCAGGAGCCTGTCACTTCCTGCTGCTGTTCACGGTGCCCAGGCTGTTCATGCCAAGGGATACCTGCAGGCCTGTGCTGTGCCACCCTCAGTGCCCCCATGGCCTCCCTCCTGTGCTCGCTGGCACTCAAAAGTCTGGAGGGCACCAAAGCAGCAGGGGCCTGGTGTGTCAGCACCATCCCAAGCACACACACACCTGGCCAGGTCATGACAGTGCCCAGGCTTGGCCACAACTTTGCTCCAAAATAAGAGTGGGTGCCAGGAATAAGGAAAGGCCAGGCAGCAGGAGCAGGCACTTCTGAGCCTGTGGAGGCAGGGGGGCTTCCTGGGCCCCCAAGAGCACAGGGATCCCTGGGTGGGCAGCCATGGCTGGGCAGCTGCAGCTGCCTCTAGGAGCATGGAGCTCCCCCATCACCAACTCAGAAGGTGGGCACCATTCCTGCTTGTTCTTGGCTCCTGCCGGCTTAGTAGAGTGTACAACCCTGGTCATGTCTCCCCTGCTGCATCCAGCATCTTTGCAGCAGCTGCTCCAGACAGGGCACTGCTGAAATGATTACATGGTTTATGGATGAAAAATGAAGTGACAAAAATATGTATTCTCAATTGCATAACTGTTTACATAGAAAGCCCCAAAGAGTCTATAGAAAAATTATTAAAACAAACACAAGAATTTAGCAAGATGTTTGGTTACAAAATCAATATATATAAAACTGCTACAGATAATACTCATTTTCCCTCCTTCCCTCTTTCTCTTTCTTCCTTCTGTCTTCTTCCATTAAATATTAATTAGGCCAGCACAGTGGCTCATGGTTGTAATCTTAGCACTCTGGAATGCTAAGGCAGGAGGATTACTTTAGGATAGGAGTTCAAGACCAGCCCGGATAACATAGCAAGATCCCATGTCTACTATATATATATATGTGTGTGTGTGTGTGTATATATATATATATTTTTTTTTTAATTAACTGGGTGTGCTGGCACATGCCTGTAGTCCCAGTTACTCAGGAGGCTGTGGCGAGAGGATCACTTGAGTCCAGAAGTTCAAGGCTACAGTGAGCTATGAGCACACCCTACATTCCAGCCTGGGAGACAGTGAGACCCCTGTCTCTCTAAAAAAAAAAAAAAAAAAAAAAAGACCCCAAAATAAAAAGCAAAACAAAGAAAAAAAACAAATTCAATGAGTCGGGAATTAGTAGAAGCACAGCAGGGATGGCTTATCTCTCCTCCATAAAAAGACTCTACGTGGCTGGTAGCTCGAGTCATCTGGAGGCTTCTCCACTCATATTTTTGACTCCTAGGCTGGGGTGACTCAAAGGAGGGGCTGAGATGAGCCTGGAGACCCAGTAGTACCCACATGTAGATCTTCCATATGGCATGAGCTTTTGTCAGCATGGTAGCTGAATTCAGGGAAGGACAATCTAGAGGGCAAACATTCAGAGAGAATAAGGATGAACTTGCAAGACTTCTTTCGACCTTAATTTAAAAGTCACTCAGCTTCACTTCCTCCACATTCTGTGCTTATCGGCAAGTCACTAAGGCAGCCCTGATTCAAGGGAGGGGAATCAGATTCCACCTCTTGATGGCAGAGAAGCGATGTAACGTTGCACAAAAGCAGGTAAGTGGGAGAGAGTGTCACAGGTGCCTTTGGAAACACAGTTTGGCACAGAGTCACAGAGATCATTAGCAGAGCAATATGTCCTGAGATGTTTTCAGCTGCAAGTAACTGAAAAGCCAACTAACAGTGGCTTCGACACTGAGGGGTTGTTATCTCATGAATTTAAGAGGTCAGGGACAGGGCAAGTCCAGGGTTACTTTCATGGCTCAATGACATTACCAAGGACCCCTCTGCTTCTCATCTTTCTACCTTGCTACCTCAGCACATCCAGAGTATCTCAATGTTTGGTTTCACAGTGGCCACGGCAATTCCAAGCATCAGAGGGAGACATAAAACATCAAGCAAAGAAATAGAAAGGGTCTTCCATGAGACCCTTTTTTTTCTTTTCAATTTTTGTTTTAGATTCAGAGGGTACGTGTACAGGTTTATTACATGGGTAAATTGCATGTCACAGGGGTTTGGTGTAAGATTATTCCATCACCCAGGTAATAAGCATAGTACTCAATAGGTAGTTTTTGATCCTCACCCTCCTCCCAACCTCCACCCTCCACTCTCTAGTAGGCCCCCGTGTCTACTGTTCCCTTCGTGTCCATATGTTCTCAATGTTTAGCTCTCACTTACAAGTAAGAACACACAATATTTGGTTTTCTGTTCCTGTATTAATTTGCTTAGGATAGTGGCCTCCAGCTCCCTCCATGTTACTGCAAAGGATGTGATTTTATTCTTTTTTATGGCTATGTAATATTCCATGGTGTATATGTACCACATTTTTTTTTATCCAGTCCACCGTTGATGGGCATCTAGGTTGATTTCATGTCTTTGCTATTGTGAACAGTGCTGCAATGAACACACACATGCATGTGTCTTTATGGTAGAATGATGTATCTTTCTTTGGATATATACCCAGCAAAGGGATTGCTTGGTCAAATGGTAGTTCTGTTTCAATTTCTTTCAGAAGTCTCCAAGCTGCTTTCCACGGTGGCTGAACTAATTTACATTCCCATCAGCAGTGTATAAGCAAGTGTTCCATTGTCTCTGCAACCTCACCAGCATCTGTTATTTTTTTGACTTTTTAATAACCATTCTGACCAGTGTGAGGTGATATCTTCAGGAGTCCCTTTTACTTAGAAAGAACAACCTCCCCCAAAATCTCACAGCCAACTCACCTTCAGGTCTCATTGGTTAGGGACCTGACTTTGCCTATGTCTGTGCTATAGCTAAAAAGGGAGCTGGAAGAGGAAGAATCTAGCATTTTGGTTTCTATAGTTGGAAGTGCCCCTGTCAGTAAAAAGCAGTGGGGAGAATGTGCAGTGGAGAGAATGACATTTGAGCAGGCGGCAGCACTGTCTGCCACAGGTACAGGTGACCATTCAGGCATTTAGCAATCAGTAGCTGGTTGTTAATTATGTACCAGTCACAGCGCTAAAGGCAGAGGCACAGCAGAGAGTAACACACAGGAGATCCTTAAGGTTGACAGTCTGGCACGGAACAAAGACACTTCACAAGCAATTACATAATTAAATACAGAATGTGTTGAGTGCTATGATAAGAAGCTTGCAAACAGTGCCCAAAAAGAAATATGCAAAAAATTTACTTATGGAAGTATATTGAAATGCAAGGTGAGGATATAGTTATAAATGCTAAACGAAGAACAAGGTCTTTGCTGAGTCTAAAAAAACCACTAAAGGTAGGAATTTTCCCATTGTGAAGGAAAATGAAGCATGTGTCTGGCAGATAAAAATGTCCCTGTCATTACAAAAGTTAATCCACCAACTGGAATTTACTACAGATTCTCTGAACTCTCTCTTAGGACCATCTGACCTTCGTCTACTCAGCTATGACCACACCAAATAAACTTTGGATTACTTTAATACATGCCCAGGTGTCCTGAATATCAGATTAGAATTTTCCAGTTTCTAGAAAGCTTTATAATGTGAGCATAAACAGTCTTAGGCCTGATCCCTCTAAGGTGACCTGAAAATTGAGGAAACAGGCCTTCAGAGCTGGAAACACAGACTGGGAAGCCAAGGTGATCCCCATTCCTTGCACACAGCAGCTGAAGCTAGCCTTGCCCACAACCATAGCACCAAAAACAAAAACTCACCTGGTACATTCCTTTGATAACAGCTATGGCATCGGCTAACTGCTGATTGAAGGATTTTCTCATCTTATCCTCATTCTGCAAATAAAAATAAACGCAATAAGCACCATAATGTATTTCCAAATATGACCCACACCTGCTAGGGAGGGACTCAGTAAAAAAAACATCATCTGAATCATCACAATCTCTTGAAAACTTCAATTCATAATAATTTCTCCCACCCTGTAGCTATTATGACACATTTTATTTTTACTTAACCAAAAGCCATAGACAGATCATATGGATAAAATATATACAGATAATTTGAACACTTCATTTCATTTTTCACTTGAGTAAAGTCTTTTAGTGCCTTCCTAAAACTGTTTTTAAAAGTTGTAAAGTCTATTTGTGATGCGTATCTTCTTCTAGTCCTTGTACTTTTTGAATGGAATATGCTCATGAAAAGAAATCTATAGTGCTAATCTGCAAACTAGAGTTATTTTCTGATTAATCAAATAATTTGATTAGATCTGTTTAGATTAACAATAGAAGAGAGTGCATTTAAAAAAAAATACCCATGATTCTGATATCAATTCTGATCTCAGCATGGAGTATAAACAACAAATAGGCTTTATCCTTTTCTAAAAAAAATTTATTTTTACATTTATTTTGCAGAGATGGGGTATTGCTTTGTTGCCCAGGCTGATCTCGAACTCCTGGGCTCAGACTATCCTCCCGCTTCAACCTTTCAAAGTGCTGGGATTACAGGCCTGAGCCATCGCCTCCCAGCCTCAAATAGGCTTTAGAGTCAGATGGTATTGAATTTAAATATCATTGTGCCCTTTACTATCTGTCTGACCTTAAGCAAGTTACTTAACCTTGGCAAGCTGTTTCTTGATCTGTAAATCACAGACAATAGGATTTCCATTTTCACATTTTGAGAGATTTAAAGGGTAAATATATTTTAAAGGCTTAGCATGGTACTTAACATGGTGTGGTCAGCAAAAGATGGTTTTTGTTTGTTTGTTTTTATGGCACAGAAATAATAGTAATGTCCGTTTGTTTTGTTTTTTGTTTTTCTGAGATGGGGGTCTCAACTTATCACCCAGGCTAGAGTGCAGCGGTGTGATCATAGCTCACTGAAGCCTTGAACTCCTGGGCTCGAGTGATTCCCCTGTCTCAGACTCCTAAGTGGCTGGGGACTACAGGTCTGCAACACCACATCTGGCTCATGCTTTTATTCTTTGAAAAGACAGGGTCTCACTATGTTGCCCAAGCTGGTCTTGAAACCCCAGCTTCAAGCTAGGCTCCCATCCTGGCTTCCCAAAGTGGCAGGATTAGAGGCATGTGTGCCTGGCCTCTCTTGTTTTTTAACTGGTGACCTTGAACAAGTTATTAGCCTTTCTGTGCCTCAGTTTTCTCATCTGTAAAAGAGGGAAAATAATTGTGCCTACTTCGTAAGGTGAATGTGAGAATTAAATCAGTTCATATGCTAAGTACTTACACAAGTCCCTGACACATAGTGAAGCTCTATGTATTAATTACCACGTAAGATACAACTAATGCAAATTACACTGCCCTCACAAGTTACTAAATTCTAAACTGCACTGCATACACATCTAGCACAGTATCGACCCACACATAAAACAAAAGAAGTAAGAGAACATTTACCTGTTGATAATGCTTTTCAATTTCCAGGATCCTGTCATGTAGAATGTTGAAGAGACTCAAAGATTCCTCTTTCAGTCGGTCCTCAAACTTCAACTGAAGCAATTGTTTGAGGAACCCAAAATCCACCTGGAGGGATTTCATCATCTAAAAATGGAAAATATTATCCTTAGCAAACTAACGTAGGAACAGAAAACCAAATACTGCATGTTGTCACTTGGTAAGTGGGAGCAAAATGATGAGAACTCATGCACACAAAGAGGGGAGCAACACACACTGGGGCCTACTTAGGGCGGTGAGTGGGAGGAGGGAGAGGATCAGGGAAAATAACTAATGGGAACTAGCGTTAGTATCTGGGTGATGAAATAATCTGTACAACAAACCCCTGTGACATGAGTTTACCTATGTAACAAACCTGCATATGTACCCCTAAACCTAAAAGTTAAATATATATATATATACACACACACATTAAATAAAAAATGGAAAAAATGTACATTATTATAGAGAGTAAAGGTCCTCTGTGTAAAGATTCCAACACATTCTCTGGTTCTGGACATATAAGCTGGGTTCCTGGTCAGAGGTCTGTCCTGATTTTTAAGATGATTGTATGCATTGTGGAATTCCAGTAATTCCATCCTAGGTGACCAGGCTTTCAAAATGACAATTAATTTGCCAAACTAGCTGATGGACTAAAAGACGAGAGTTTCCTAGCAGTTTCTTCCCACACAGAAGAAAATATCTGTGTTTATATTGGCCTTCTGTCATACCTCAAAAGGTATAGTTCTCAAGATGTGGATTTCAGATCAGAAAAGAGAGGCATGAATCATCATTTGCTGAGAATCTACTAGCACAAGCATTTAAATATGTAACCAGCATGTTGACTAAGAACCATTTGTAATAATCAAAACACAGTGTATTTTTATCTACCCCCATCTATTTAAAATGTATTCACTAGGGCTCCCACCTGTAATCCCAACACTTTGGGAGGGTAAGGTGGGTGAATCAGGTGAGCCCAGGAGTTTGAAACCAGCCTGGACAATATAGTGAGACTCTATCTCTTCAAAAACTTAAAAGAAGAAAAAAAGAGAGATCTAAAAAAAAATGTATTCTCTATGTAATCTTCCCCTGCTCTGAATGGAAATGACAAAATCCCATGACTTTTCTATTCATTCTTGGGAACATAGTCCT
Source organism: Macaca thibetana thibetana (assembly GCF_024542745.1). Taxonomy (NCBI): domain Eukaryota; kingdom Metazoa; phylum Chordata; class Mammalia; order Primates; family Cercopithecidae; genus Macaca; species Macaca thibetana. Next base: position 23,177,037 of record NC_065586.1, read on the forward strand.
ACTATCGCTACAAATACAGCCTCAGAGTAGCATTTAGAATATAACTACCAGGTGAGGTGGCTCATGCCTGTAATCCCAACACTTTGGGAGGCTGAGGTGGGCAGATCACCTGAAGTCAGGAGTTTGAGACCAACCTGGCTGACATGGTGAAACCGTGTCTCTACTAAAAATACAAAAAATTAGCCAAGTGTGGCAGCGCGCCCCTGTAATCCCAGCCACTTGGGAACTTGAACCCGGGAGATGGAGGTTGCAGTGAGCCAAGATCGCACCACTGCACTCCAGCCTGGGCAGCAGAGCAAGACTCCGTCTAAATACACACACACACACACACACACACACACACGTGTATATATGTATATATAATATATACATTACATATATATGAGTTAAAATGCTTCCAACTTCATTCATAAGGTTTTTCCCTTTGTTGAGAGTAATGAAAAAGAGTGATTCACCTTTGAGCTCTCTCTGCTCACCCCCTTACCAGCACCCAAGTGGTTGTATCTCCACAAGGAACAAGGCAGCAGGGATAGAGGGGCAAGGATGTTCCTACCTGGTGGGGTGGCTTCACCATGGTGCTACAGGGCAGAAGAACTAACTTCTCTTCTTCCCTTGGGCACTGATGTAGCTTCTCTAGAGATTCTGATTGCCGGGACCCTCTCTTTTGTAGATGTATCTTGACCTAAGCAGATGCTTCTCTACTCTGAGTGGTCACTTGCTACTCCTTCCTTAGGTTCTATGAATCTGGAGTTCACCTCTTTCTTCTCCCTGCTGTTAGGGGTCCTTTGTTCTTCCAGATCACTCTACTGGACAGGACCCAAAATGACCCCACACTGGTTTCACCTCTCTCTCTCTCAGGGCCACATATGGTTTACGGGAAACAATTACACATCCTTTACCCCAATAACTCTGGAAGTGCAGACTGATCCCAATCAAGTCATTCTATCTTCTCATCACAGCCCCCTTTTGCTTCCTCAAGCATGAGTCAAGCACCAGTCCTTTGTGTCTTCTAAGGACAGCAAATACATTCAAGCTCCATTGAAGCCTGCCTTCCTAGCTTTGAGTTGAGGAGGATTGCTTCTGCTGCCCTTCTCCCATAAGAACCATGGCAATAGTTCTTTCCAGAGTCGGCTTCAGCAGTTTTTTTCTCTTCAGTCCCTGACCTTATTTATTGTCCTTGATCTGATTCAAAAGCTGAGAGACATTCATCTAATGTGAAACATGCCCCTTGCAAAATCTGCAAATGGTTTCTAACTCACAGTTAGTTTGGAACTTGATGCCTGGTGTACTGGTATCCTGGGAAGACTTTCATTTTAGTATCCTCATACTGTATAGGAGGTTTTATTTTACAGGTGAGAATATCAAGACTTTGAGAAGTCAAGTGACAGCGTTTGGGTGGGGTCCCAGATGAAAAAAAATCATAAAGACAAACTCTAAAATCACAGTAAAAGCTTTGAACAAGCCAGGCATGATGGCTTATGTCTGTAATCCCAGCACTTTGGGAGGCCAAGGAGGAAGGGCCACTTGAGGCCAGCAGTTAAGACCCACCTAACAATATAGTAAGACCTCATCTCTACAAAAAATTTAAAAATTAGTCAGGCATGGTGGTGTGTAGCCTGTAGTCTCAGCTACTTGGGAGGCTGAGATGAGAGGATCACTTGAGCCTAGGAGTTTGCGGCTGCTGTGAGCTATGATTGTGTTACCGCACTCCACCCTGGGCAAGAGAGGGAGACCCTGTCTCATAAACATAAAAACAAAAAACAAAAATGAAACCCACCTCTGAACAAACCTCTGGCTCATCCCTGAGAGATACATACATGGGGCAGACTGCAAATAGCCCAGCTAGAGATAATAGAACAAAACAAAGATTTGGCCTGAAAAAAATAAAAAAATAAAAAAAGACATAATTTTCTGTTTTAATCCAAACAGGTTAATTGTGTGGGGAAAAAAAACAAAAAACAAACAAACAAAAAAAAAACCACCACCACCAACAAAAAACCCTCAGCATTCTTTAGGGGAATGTATCAGAACCCAGAAGATAACATCCACACTGTCTACAATATAATCCAAATTACTTGGATTGTATACAAAAACAGGAAAATGTGATTCAGTCTCAAGAAAAAAGATGATTGAAACCAATTCCAATATTACCAAAATGTCAGAATTGCCAAAGATGTTAAAGCAGTTATTATAACTATACATGAAGAAGAAAAATATGCTGTAATAAATGAAAAAAGAAAATACCACCAAAGAGAAAATTTTGAAAAAGAAAACAAATTCCTGAGTTGAAAAATATAACATCCAAAATTAAAACTTCACTGAAAGTACTTAATAGAAGAACAAGGATGGCAGAAAAAAACTGTGAACTTGAAGATGTATCAAATAAAAAACATAAAGCCGAAAGATTTTTAAAATTTTACAAAATGGACAGAGTTTAGGGACTCGTGAGTTAATAACGAGAAGTCTAACATACAAGTAATTGGAATTGCAGAAGGAGAGGATAGAAAAAGTGGGGTACAACAAATATTTGAAGATATATTTAGTGGCTCCAAATCTCCCAAATTTGGTGAGACATGCAGATTATAGATGCTTAATTTATTTATCCAAGCAGGATAAATACATCGAAACCACACTTAGGTACATCATAATCAAGCTGTTGAAAACCAAAGATTAAAAGAAAATGCTGAAAGCAGACAGAAAAGAAACAGCTACATACAGGGGAATAACATTTGGAATGACTAATAATGGTTATTTTCTTAGACATTATTAACGCCTGCAGAGCAATTGTAAAGTGAGAAAACAAAACAAAACACAACTTGTCAACCCGGAATTCTATATTCAATGTAAAAACATTTTAAATAAAGAAAACAGAATTCATTGCCAAAATACCTACAGTAGGAGAATAGCTAAATAAAGTTTTTTGGGCTAAAGAGAAATAATTCGGGCTGGAAAGCTAGATCTTCAGGAAAGAATCAAGAGCAAAGGAAGATAAACATCTAGGTACATATAAAATACTAGCTTTCCTCTTATTAGCTTAAAATTTATAGCACTGTTATGAGTTTATAATGTATGTATAATAGATGCAATACATATGATACTCAGCATAAAAGATGGGAGGGTGGTAAACAGTTAGAAGGTTATTGCGTTTTACATGAAGTTGTGCAATATTAATGCTAAGTACACTATAATCCTTGCTGAACAAAGGATCAAAAGATCTTTAGAAATAATGAAAATTAAATGCAGAAAGAAGTACTGAGATATGGGAAAGAATGATGAGCAAATAAATTGGTAAATGTGAGTAAATCTAAACAAGCATTAATTGTATAAAACAATATGAAGAGTTAACTGCAAAAATATTAGGAGAAAACAACTGAAATACTTGATAATAATAATATAAAAGACAGAAGGGCACGATTAGAGATAAAGGTTCTACATTTCTTGTACTGTATGGTAGAAATTACAAATTCTAGTCAACTGTTGAATGTTCAAATTTGAGATTAATCATTAAAAGTATAAAGATAAAATAGTTAATTACTAGTAGAGAAGAGAATAGAAACTAAAGAAAAGTTAATACAATCACTGGAGAGTAGGGAAGGAGAAAAAAGAGGTATTGAAAAAATAAGATAAAGAGAAATTTAAAAAGAAGTTGGCAGAAAAATAATTTATCAGTAGTCAAAATTAATACTAATAGAATAAATTAGCTGTTAAAAGAGATTATTAGATTGGATTTTTCAAAACCATATACAATTTATAAGAGATAATCTAAGATACAACACAGAAATAATGTCAGTGTAGAAAAGAGAAAGATTTGCCAGGTAAATACTAGCCTAGAGAATGTTGATACAGATAAATTAACATTGAACAAAAAGGACAATATGGCAAAAGTCTTCATATAGAAAAAATATATGAATCCAATAATTAATACAGATTTTTAAAAAAATTTCCTGGCCAGGCACGTTGGCTCACAACTGTAATCCCAGCACTCTAGAAGGCTAAGGTGGGCAGATCACGAGGTCAGGAGTTTGAGACCAGCCTGGCCAACATGGTGAAACCCCATCTCTACTAAAAATACAAAAATTAGCCAGGCAAGGTGGCGTGCACCTGTAATCCCAGCTACTCGGGAGGCTGAGACAGGAGAATTGCTTGAACCTGGGAGGTGGAGGTTGCAGTGAGCCGAGATCGCACCACTGCGCTCCAGCCTGGGTGACAGGGCAAGACTCCAACTTAGGGAAAAAACAAAACAAAACAAAAAAATTCCTGTATTTGTGGCACGATGACAAAGACTGACCTCAGACAAAGCCTCAACACAAATTGCAACAAACACCGAATAATTTGTTTCACAAGGACTGTGTTCTCCAACAACAAAGCACTGAAGTATCAGCAATATAAAAATATTCTAAAAAGCATCTTTGCAAATTTAATAACTTTCTTATTATACAGATGACATGAACAAATTAAAAGAATAAATGAAAAATTTGAGTATTTAAATTTAAATACTAATAAAAATACTGTATTTCAAAGTTTGTAGAAGCTAAAAATGTAGTTAGTGGGAAATTTGTAGTTTTAACTGCCTACAAAAGAGAAGAAGAAAGCCTCAAAATCTATGATCTATAGGCATTGGTAGCTGTCAGCCCAATATCTGGTATCGTGGTTCTTCTTTACTGATGGAACCATGACATTGTCAAGGGCAGCAATGTGCAAAGCTAAAATACTTGTCCAAAGCTCCTTGTAATTCAAGGGGTCATGCGATACACTTATGGCCAAAGAAACATATGGCAAGGCTTTCTATGGAAAGTTCCTGCTTTCCTAACATAGCTACTACCACACCTCCCTACTTCTCCCATATTCTCCTTCCATGGAGGCTGGAAGGGGAGCAGCCATCTTGCTACTGAATCAGAACTAGGGCAACAAAAGCCAGGCACTAATCGTGGAGATGTGAGAAGATAAAATGAATCTACATCACACAGATTGGAGAGCTACTGCACTAACTCTGGATTCTCTAACTCTACACCTCTTGATATTTTATGCAGCCAATGTAGCTGTTTTTTCTAAACACGGAGCTATATGCTATCCTAATTGATACCCAGCTCCAACTCAAGAAATTTAAAAAAAAAGAAAAAGAAGCCAGGCATGGTGGCTCACACCTGTAATTCTAGCTCTTTGAGAAGCTGAGGCAGGAGGATCGCTTAAGCTTAGAAATTTGAGGCCAGCCTGGGCAACATAGTGATACCCCATCTCTACAAAAAATTTTAAAAATTAGCCAGGTGTGGTGGCATGTGCCTGTAGTTCCAGCTACTCAAGTGGCTGAGGCAGGAGGATCACTTGAGCCCAGGAGGTCAAGGCTGAAGTGAGCCGTGATTCTGCCACTACACTCCAGCCTGGGCAACAAAGTGGACCCTATCTTATAAAACAAACAAACAAACAAAAAAAAAAAAAAAAAAAAAAGAAAAGAAAAGAAAGAGTAAACAGAAAGAAAGAAGGAATAATAAATATAAGAAAATAAATTTATGAACTAGAAAATAAAGATACAATAAAGAGGATTAATACACACTAAAATTGGGGGTCTGAAAAAAAACCTAATGAAATAGACAATTCTGCCAAAAGTCACTAACAAAAAAAGAGAGGAGATATGCAGACAATACAGACAATATTAAACATTTAAAAAGGAATACAACTACAGATATAATACTGAAAAATAATAAGACAATAAACATTATACCCAAAATTTGAAGATTTAACAAAAATAAACTTTTACAGAAAAACATAACATCAAAACTGACCCAGAATATTTAATAAAATGGGAATACGTACATAACAAAATAACAATAGCTATAAAAATAAGCAGTTTTACATGCAATTTCTAACAAACATTGAAGAAATAGATATTCTCAATCTTATGTGAAGTATTCCAGAGAATAGACTAGGGAACACTTCTCATCTTATGAGGATACTGTGACCTTGGTACCAAGACTGAACAACAATAGTATAAGAAAAGAGTATTATAGGGTAAAGTCAGGAAGACCACGAACCCACCAGCAGGAACCAACTCCAGACACACCGGGAAGAAAAGGGAAGACCCTATCTCTACCAAAAATTTAAAAATTAGTTGGGCAAGGTGGTGCACTCCTGAAATCCCAGCTACTCAGCAGGCTGAGGTGGGAGGATTGCTTGATCCCAGGAGTTCAAGGTCACAGTGAGTTATGATTGTCACTGCACTCCAGCTTGGGCAACAGAACAAGACCCTGTCTCAAAAAAAAAAAAAAAAAAAAAAAAAAAAAAAAAAGATAGAGAGAGAGAGAAAAGAAAAGAAAAAATTATAGGGCAATCTCACTTCAAACAGATGAAAATAAATCCTCAATAAAATAATAGCAAATAATGTAGAAATGCAAAAAGGAATATTATGATCCAATGATCCAGTTGGGTTTATTTCAGGAGGTAAAGGATGGTTTACTATTCAAAAACCAAATTTTACCACATCATCAGATAAAGGAGAAAAGCCATATGACTGCATGATCATCTCAATAAGTCCATGAAAAGAATTCAAACCCAGTCATACATGATTTTTAAAAACGTATTTTATTAATTAGAAATAGAAGAAGGTATCCTTAATCTAACATTTGTATCAAATTTTGGTTCAGCTATAACAAAAAATCCAAATAGCCAGGTTTGGTGGCTCATGCCTGTACTCCCAACACTTTGGGAGGCCAAGGCAGGACGATCACTTGAGGCCAGGGATTTAGGACCAGTCTGGGCAACATATTGAGACCCTGTCTCTACAAAAAAGTAGAAAAATATTAGCCAGCTGTGGTGGCACACACCTGTAGTCCCAGCTACTCAGTAGGCTGAGGTGGGAGGATCACTTGAGCCCAGGAAGTCAAGGCTGTTGTCACCTATGATCCTGCCACTGTACTCCAGTCTACGTGACAGAGTGAGACCCTGTCTAAAAAATAAATAAATAAATAAATAAATAAAATCTAAGTAACATAAGCATAAATGAGAAATAAGTTAATTTCCCTAGAAATCTACCTATAAGCAATCAATGGGTGAAATGATCTAAGATTCTTCTGTTTTATTACTCTGCTGTATAGTGTTTCAACCTCATGGTCCAAACAGTAGGATCCATGCTCTAGCAGAAGAAGTAAGAAAAGGAAAACAGGAAAAAAGGAAGGAAAACCAGGAAGGGAAGGGGAGGGAAACTGGGAAGGGAAGGGGAGGGAAACCAGGAAGGGAGGGAAACCAGGAAGGGAGGGAAGGGGAAGGAAACCAGGAAGAAAGGGGAGGAGAGGGAAACCGGGAAAAGAAGGGAGGGGAGAGAAACAGGGAAAGGAGGGGAGGGGAGAAAAAGGGAGGGGACTGGAAGGGGCACCAGGACAGGAAGTGAAGGGAACCGAGACAGGAACCGGAAGGGAAGGGAACCGAGAAGGGAACCAGGATGGGAACTGGTGACAGGTGAGGCCAGTTGGACTTCCTGGATCCAGTGGGGACTTGGGGAGCTTTCCTGTCTTACAAGAGGATTGTAAAACGTACCAATCAGCACTCCGTAAAACGCACCAAACAGCGCTCTGTAAAACACACAAATCAGCGGGATTCTAAAAGTAGCCAATCACCGGGAGGATTGGCACTTTGATAGGACAGAAATGGGACACATGGGACGGTACAATAACGGAATAAAAGCTGGCAGTGGCCCATGCCCTCCCACCCCCTCTTCCACAGGATGGAAGCTTTGTCCTTTTGCTCTTCACAATAAACCTTGCTACTGCTCACTCTTTGGGTCCGTGCCATCTTTAAGAGCTGTAACACTCACCACAAAAGTCTGTGGCTTCATTCTTGAAGTCAGGAAGACCATGAACCCACCAGCAGGAACCAATTCCAGACACACTGGGAAGAAAAGGGAAGGGAACTCGGACAGGAACCGGGAAGGGAAGGTAACCAGGATGGGAACCGCGGCAAGTACTGGCAAGGGAAGGAAAGGGAACCGGAACAGGAACCAGGATGGGAACTGGGAAAATAAGAGAACTGGGAAGGAAAGTGAACCGGGAAGGGAAAATAGGAAGGGAGGGGAAGGGAAACTGGGAGAAGAAGGGGAGGGAAACTGGGAGAAGAAGGGGAGGGAAACTGGGAGAAGAAGGGGAAGGAAACTGGGAAGAAAGAGAAGGACAGGGAAACTGGGAAGGGGAGGGAAACTGGGAAGGGGAGGAAAACTGGGAAGGGAGGGGAGGGGACCAGGACGGGAACTGGGAAGGGAATAAGGAAGGGAAGGGATGGGAACCAACTGGAAAGGGAACCGGGAAGGGAAGCGGAACGGGAACCAGGATGGGAAGGGAATCAGGAAGGCAAGGGAATCAGGAAGGCAAGGGAACCAGGAAGGGAAGGGAACCAGGACGGAACTGGAAAGGGAACCAGGAAGAGAAGGGAAGCAGGACAGAAACCAGTCAGGGAAAGAACGAGACGGGAACTGGAAACGGAACCGGGACTGGAACAGGGAAGGGAATCTGGACGGGAACTGGGACGGGAACAGGGAAGGAAAGGGAACTGCGATGGGAACCGGGAAGGGAAGGTAAACGGGAAGGGAAGAGAAACTGGGAAGGGAGGGAGGGGAGAGGAGCGGGAGGGAAAAGGTGAGAAGCCACAAAGGGTAAGGGGAGTAGGGGAGGGGACTTGAAAGGGAACCCGGACGGGAACCTGGACGAGAACCGGGAACGGAGGGGATCGGGAAGGTAAGGGAACCGGGACGGAAAATGGGAGGGGAACCGGAAATGGAACAGGGAAGGGAAGGGGACGGGACAGAACCGGAAGGGACGGGAACGGACGGGAACCCTGACGGGAACTGGGAAAAGAAGGGAAGGGACTGGGACGGGAACTGGGATGGGACTGGAAAGAGAAGGGAACCAGGACAGGAAATAGAGACAGGAACTGGGAAGGGAAGAGAAGGGAACTGGGACGGTAATAAAGGAAGGGAAGAAAACCGGTACGGGAACCGGGAAGGGAAAGGAAGGGAACCAGGACGGAACCGAGAAGGGAAGGGAATCGGGGAGGTAACCGAGGAGTGAAGGGAACCGGGATGGGAAGGGGAGGAAAACCGTGAAGGGAAGGGGAGGGAAACCGGGATGTGAGAGAAGTGGAAGGAAACCGGGAAGGGAGGGAAGAAGAGGGAAACCGGGAAGCGAGGGGAGGGGACCGGGAAGGAAACTGGGACTGGAACCAGTACGGGCACCGGGAAGGGGAAGGAAACCAGGAAGGAAGTGGAGGGGAGGAGAGACTGGGACGGGAGCCAGGACGGGAAGGGGAAGGGGAGGGAACCGGGCGGGAACCGGGAAGGGAGGTGAAGGGAACCAGGACTGGAACCGGAAAGGGAAGGGAAGGGAACCAGGAAAGGAAGGGAAGGGAAGTGGGATGGGAACCAGGAAGGGAGGAGAAGGGAACCGGGAAGGGAAAAGAGGGGAACCGGGACGGGAACCCGGAAGGGCAGGGCACTGGGACCGGAAGGGAAGGGAACCGGAATGGGAACCGGGACAGAAACCGGGAAGGTAAAGGAAGGGAACCGGGATGGGGAGGGGAGGGGAACCGGGAAGGAAACCGGCAAGGGAAAGGAAGGGAACGGGGATGGAGAGGGGACGGGGTTGGGGGGTAGGTAGGGGAACCAGGCGGGAAGAAGGGGAGGGGAAGGGAAAAGGGAAAGTGAAGGGAAAAGGAGGCGAAAAGGGAAAGGGAAGGAAGGGAAGGGGAATGGGAAGGAGCAGGGAGGGAAAGAGGAGTGAGGGGAGAAGTGACAGAGGGCGTATTGAACTGTGTCTCAAAGAAGGTTCCCCGGAGCTGCCATAGACCATTTCCATCTGAATCCTACTGACCATAACATGGTCATTTGGACACACTTAGTTACAAAAGAGTAAAATAAAATGTTTCTGAAAGTATAAAAGAAGACAATAAACTGGCAAATATGTAGGAAAGAGACATTCTCAAAAGTTAGTAGCAGGAGTGTAAATTGGTACAATCTCTATGCAGGGCACTTTGGCAATATCCTTCAAAATGACTAATTCATACATCCTCTGACTCAGAAATTCCACTTTTAAGAATTTACATCACAGATTTACTGGCATATGAGTATGTGCAGGACTATTCATCACAGTAAAATATTAAAAATGACCAAAATGTCCATCAATATGGAAAGCTAAATATATGATGCATATTTTGTGATGTAATATACTAGTGAAATAAATGAGGAAGCTCTATGTGTCAATATGGAACGACTTCCAAGTGTAAAAACAAAATCAAGGTAGACAAGAGTGTTTATAGTGTTATGCTACCTCATGTGACAGCTTTATTGATTAGGGTTTTTAATAATAACTCTTCATCTCCAACGTACATGCAATACCATGTTCCTTTACAATCAAAAAAGATCCAGGCCAGGCACGACGGCTCACGCCTGTAATCTCAGTATTTTGGGAGGCTGAGGTGGGTGGATTGCTTGAACCCAGTAGTTCCATACCAGCCTGAAAAACATGGCAAAATCCCATCTCTACAAAACATACAAAAAATTAGGTGGGCATGGTGGCACGCACTTGTAGTCCCAGCTACTTGTGAGGCTGAAGTGGGAGGATCACCTGAATCCTGGAGGTGGAGGCTACAGTGAGCTATGATCACACCCCTGTACTCCAGCCTAGGTGACAGAGTAAGACACTGTCTCAAAAAAAAAAAAAAAAAAAAAAAAAAAAAAAAAAAAAAAAATTCAAAGAAAATTTAACAAAAATGTCAAAATTTGGCAAAGTTGAGATGGTGGGTTACACAGTTATCCATTATATATGCAAAAATGTTTGATAATTTTTTAAAGTATCAAAAATAGAAAATGTTCACAGATGTCAAAAGAATTTCCAACCAGAGTAACAAAATACTTTACTAAACAAATTAACATACGTAAGTATGACATAAATATAAGTAGTAGCTTATATTAATTTGTTGAAGTACAACTATCATTCAGCTGTTTGTCAAAGATGCTAACATTTTAAAAATTTTAGTTCACTTTTGTCTATGAAAGAAACATGAAGGCAATTAATGCCAAAAATTTTCTCAGAAGTTTCAAAACAAATTCAGATTTACCTGTGCTAACTTTTGCGTGGATGAACTCAATTCTTTTACTGACAGTATTTCACTGGAATCGGTTTGAGTGGCATGGTCTGTGCTGAAAAAGCCAATCTTTAAATCATCTGAAATGTTAAGTCTGAAAACAAAGGAAATGAAATGTGCTTTATGTCATATATATTTTCTTAGAAATAGATGTTAGTGTGTATTTTTTTGTGTAAATCATATCATATTTTAAGTATTCTAAGAGGTTGGTGAGGTGAGGAAGCCTCTGAATTAGCTCTTGTGATCTGGAGCTAATGAAGATAATGAGATTATCAAATTCCCTGGACTGAGGCATATTGCTCTATGAATACTCAACTGATTTCCACTTTTCTGAGATGGTCAATTTATATACCTGCTTTTAATATCTTCCATACTGTTACTGCCTGTGCTACTGCTGGAAATCATCCTAGGTTATGCATGGGCCTATTCAGCAGAAATCCTTTAAGATAGTGGTTCTCAAAGTATGGGCTGAGGATCCCTGGGGTTCTGGGATACTCTTTTAGAAAATCTATGAGATCAAATTAATTTTATAATAGTATTAAGATTTTATTTGTCTTTTTTACTATCATTATGTCACAAATGGTCAATGGAGTTTTCCAGAGGCTACAGATTATACAGAAGCAGCTCTCTTCCATTAAGCCAGGCATGGAAAAGCTTTGCAAAATGTGAAACAGTGATATTCTTCTCATGAAAGTTTTTGTTTTAGAACAATACAGTTAGTTTTTCTTTAAAATATGCTATTTCCAGCTACTCGAGAGGCTGATGCAGGAGGATTGCTTGAGCCCAGGAGGTTGAGGCTGCAGTGAGCTATGAATGCACCACCACACTCCAGCCTGGGCAACAGAAAGAGAACCTGTTTCAGAAAAATAAAATAAATAAAACCTGGTATTTATATTAATACATACCTGGTTTATCCTTATTTTAAATGAATCAATTTAAATATATTTTAATTTTCTTCTTTTAAATTTCTCATCTGGCAACTATCAATAGACAGGACCAACATAAACCACATCTCTTTGAGGGTGCCAATTTTTTAAGACTATAGAGAGGTCTTGAAACCAACAAGTTTGAGAATTGCTTATTTAAGATGATCACACCACCTTCCTATATTTGATTTTCAAACATTATTCCTGAAAAATGTGAATAGGCCAGGAGCAAGTGTTTGTAAATTCTTTCTACAGATTTCTAAGGACAGGCATCTCAAACAGCATTAAGAAGGCAATTTTCTGGATGCACTCTGTTAATTTGATCAAACTTACCACAACTGTTTCTAAAATGTCAGCTAAAATAAGAGAACCACAAAAGCCCAAGTAGAATTATCAGACTTCTCAGCGTAGGTGCCAAAGGCAGAATGTCTGTGCTTCTATCCCGCCTCTTCTGCTGACAAGAGCAGACCCCAATGCGGGGCACCCCATGGCAACTCCCCTCTTCTTGTATGCTGGCTGAACCTCAGATTTGTCCCCCACAGAACTCAGATGAAGTTGACCATATTCCCAGTGCCAAGTGTAACTCCAAGCTGGGCTACGCCCATCACAGTTATCCTACCCTCCTTGGCAGTGGATATCCAGGGATGGGTGTAGAACCCAGGTCTGAAGAGGGAGACATTAGGAAAGGTTTGTTGGGAGCTAGTAAGAAAGCTTTTTAGACTCCCACAAAGGGAGCACCAGAGGAGAGTTTTCTTCTTTCACTCTGGATATTGCCAAGGGTGGAAGTAATGCCAAGAACTGGCACAGTCACTCGGTGACCACAAGGGGAGCGAGCCAGGGCATAGATGATGAGCTTTCAAAAAAGATGGAAATAGGTTGGGCACGATGGCTCATGCCTATAATCCCAGCACTTCGGGAGGCCAAGGTGGGAGAAGCACTTGAGATCAGAAGTTTGAGATCAGCCTGGCCAATATGGCGAAACCCCGCCTCAACTAAAAATAAAAAATTAGCCGGGTGTGGTAGCACGTACCTGTAATCCCAGCTACTTGGGAGTCTGAGGGACAAGAATCGCTTGAACCTGGGGGGGCAGACGCTGCAGTGAGCCGAGATCGCACCACTGCACTCCAGCCTGGGTGACACAGCAAGATTCTATCTCAAAAAAAAAAAAAAAAAAAAAAAAAAAAAAAAAAAAAAACGATGGAAATAAATTTGACTGATGACTTTGCTTGGCCATTGACTCACTTAGCTCTGAAACCTGTCATACCTCCAGTCTTCCTGTAATGTCACAGAGTAAATGCACCAATTGTTGGCAGTTTCTGTCAACTGTAGCTGAAAGCATCCTGACTGGTACTCTAGCTACATGGCATTAGATAAATTACTAAACCTTTCTGTGCCTTAGTTTCCTCTTATGGAAAATGATAGTCCCCACTTCATAGACTTACTGTGAGAATTTAGTGTGTTAATACTTAGAAGTATTTTGAATGATCCTTGATACAACAGTAAGCCCTCAAGAAATGTTACCCATTATTAGTACTACAGTGGTGGTTGTTTCTACTGTCACTCTGATGTTTTGAAATGTCATAGGTTTTTCATCATATTTGAAAAAACTATTAAAGCATAGCAATATCAACTAAGAAAGGCCATTTAATGTGAAAAGTCCTTGAAGTAAAATAAATAAATAAAATAAATATCAAAGATCTTCAATTAATCCCACAAAATTTTAAACTTTCCATACACTAATTACAGTAAACAAATAAAAATATGCTATATATTCTGAGGTAGTGATGAGCACCATTTCTCATTACATACACCCCATGTAACTTACTCATGTGTCGCGTATCTGCTAGTTAAATGTTCCCCCAAATACATCTGTACCTTAACAATACCCTCAGCCTAGGATTAAGTCTCCCCACAGTTGTACCTATCAAAACTATATGTAACCACTTTCTTTTCTCCCTTCTTTTGCCTTCCATTCTCTTCCCTTCTCAGGGTGAAGGAATCAACATGGAGGTCAAGGACATGGGTCCATAAAAAAAATTGGGAGTCATGCATAGAAGAACAGCAAGCCTGTTGGCTAAGAATGTGGGTCAGTTGGGGGAACAGGGGAAGCAGCACAGAGGTGGCACACAGAGAAGAGGACCACAATAGTGGGAGACCAGATACATTGAATGAGTAAGTAAATGTTCTCAAAATGACAGAAGTCAAGTTTTTCAGTTCTAGGAAAGATATTTACAAACATAGGGAAAGAGTAGACTAGAAAGTTCTCTGAGACAAGGAAATGGAATGGGAAGAATTGGTATGAATGCATGCTTTTATAAATATAGATACATAGATACATAAATAGTTGCAGGTGCATATATGTGTGCACATATATATGTGAACATATATGTATGTGCATATATTTATACATATCTGTTTCTAGTTCTGTCCAATGAGAGGGCCTAGAAGAATGGCACCCCAGTAGTGATAAGCACATCTAACACTCAGATGTTGGTTTCTTTTCTTTCTTCTCCTTTTTCTTTTCAATATATTTTTTCTTTCTTCTCCTTTTTCTTTTCAATATATTTTTTGAGACAGCGTCTTGCTTTATCACCAAGGCTGGAGTACAGTGGCGTGATCTCAGCTCATTGCAATCTCTGCCTCCTATGTTCAAGTGATTCTCACGCCTCAGTCTCCGAAGTAGCTGGGATTACAGGTGTGGACCATCACACCTGACTAATTTTGTATTTTTAGTAGAGATGAGGTCTCCCCATTGGCCAGGCTGGTCTCAAACTCCTGGCCTCAGTGATTCACCTGCCTCGGCCTCCCAAAGTGCTGGGATTACAGGTGTGAGGCACCACGCCTGGCCCCAGATGTTGGTTTCTAAAAACCATCCTCCACTAAAAGAAATGACGTCTCCTTGAAAAAATGGTTCATTCCAAGACTGGAATAAAAGTATATAAAATTATATAAAAGCAAAAGTATAAAAAGAGCCTGAAACATTTTGTTTGCCATAAAGTGAAGAAATGCTCAAAAGATGATGGGAAAATGTAAAAATGATGAAGAAACTAGACTGAAGAAACACCCACTGGACATATTTAAGACAATTTAAGCATCAAAATCAATAATGAAAGCATCAGATTATAAGCCATTGAATAAAATAGGAATCCATCAATCCATACTGATATGAATGAACAAATAAATGAGAATGGGAAGCTCTAATAAATGTAGAAAAAAATAGAAAAAAGGCAGAGAATTACCATGTGGCAGTCATCATAAAGGTGACATTAAGATAGGAGTCATCAGGCTGGGTGCAGTGGCTCACACCTGTAACCCCAGCACTTTGGGAGTCTGAGGTGGGTGGGTCACTTGAGCTTAGGAGTTGGAGACCAGCCTGGCCAACATGGCAAGACTTGGTCTCTATAAAAAATACAAAAAATTAGCCAGGTGTGGTGGCACACACCTGTAGTCCCAGCTACTTGGGAGGCTGAGGTGGGAAGATCACCTAAGCCTGGGAGGTTATGGCTGCAGTGAGCTTGGATTGTGTCACTGCACTTCAGCCTGGATGACAGAGTGAGATCCTGCCTCCAAAAATAAAAAAATAAATAAATAAAAATAAAAGAGAGGAGTCATCATTGGCGACCATGTCTGGTTAGTATAAGTTTTAGAAAAAAGGAAATTGTAATACCTAGAAAATAGTAATTTATGACAAAGAAAAGAATGGTAAATTTAAAATAGAGGACCTTGGTAGGCACCAACTCAACAAGGTCAAGGTTAATGAGGGGAAAAATTGAACCATGCCTACTAAAGTTGAAGCCCTGACAACCCAACCCGAGAAGTTCTTTATGACCAGGTGACTGAGGGAAAAAACCTCAAGCCTGATTCACAGATGGGCTCCTCACCAGCTGGTAGTTACCTGCAGTCTCAGAGCCACACTCAGAAGTGACCCTGAAGGACAATCATGAAGGAAAATCCTCTCACTGAATAAACTAGAAGCAGTATATTTGGTTGTCTATTTTTTCTGGATGAGGGATGGCCAGAATTACGTATCGATATTAATTTATGGGCAGCTGCTAAAGAGTTAGCAGGATGGTCAGGAACTTGGAAGGAACAGATTGAGAGATGGATGTCAAGAATGTCTGGGAAGAATTATGTGGATGAGCCTTTGAAAACGGGCACAGACTGTACAGGTGTTTGTGCGGCATCTGAATGCTCACCCAAGGGAATCCACTGTAGAGAAAGTAGTTAAATAATTAGACAAAATGACACGCTCTGTGGATATCCGTCAGTTTCCTTTTGCAGTCACCCCTGCTTGCTTGATAGCCCTTGAACAAAATGGCCATGGTGTCAGGGATGGAGTTCAACAACGTGGTTTTCCCCTTACCAAGGCTGGCCTGGCTACCATAGGTGCTGAGTGCCTAACTAGTCAACAGCAGAGGTCAATACTGACCTCCCAATATGGCAGCATGAACCAGAGGGAATAGCCAGCCACCTAGCGACAGGTTGATAGCACTGAACCTCTTCCATCATCCTCACTGGAACACACATTTCTTTTGGATATGGATTTGCATTCCCTGACTATACCACACTGGCCAGAACCACAAGGCATGAACTTACAGAACACCTTATCCATCATCACGGTGTTCTCACAGGAGCACTTCCCATCAAGGAACTCATTTCACACCAAAAGACAGGCAGCAATGGATTCATGCCCATGGAAATCAGTGATCTTATCATATAACCCATTACCCAGAAGTGGCTGGCCTAAGGTCAAATAGCTTGCTGAAGATTCATTTAAGGCCAGGCACAGTGGTTCATGCCTGCAATCCCAGCACTTTGGGAGGTTGAGGCAGGAAGATCACTTGAGCCCAGGAGTTCACGACCAGCCTGGGCAACATAGACCCTGTCTCCACAAAAAAACAAAAGCAAAATCAGCTGGGCATGGTGGCACACACCTGTACTGCCAGCAATATTTGGGAGAAGCAAATCCATGAAAGAATGTAGTTCTGTCTCACAGGACACAGTATATGCTTTGAAAGTATATGGTGCTATCTCTTCTACAGTCATAGGTCCAAGAATGAAGAGGCACCTCTCACTCTTATGCCTAATAACTCATGCCCAAAATTATAGTTTCCCGTCTCTGCAACTTTAGGATCTGCTGGTTTGGAAATCTTAGTTCACAAGGGAAGAATGTTGTTTCCACCAGAAAATATAACAGAAATTCTATTGAATTAGATGACACTGATGACCGGTCACTTTGTGATCCTTATGCTGCTGAAACAAAGGCAGAAAAGGGGATCACTCTACCGGCTGAAGTGATTGATTCTGAATACCACGGGGCAATTAGGTTGCTGGTGAACAATGGAGTCAAGGAGAATTCTGTCTGGAACCCAGAGGATTCTTTGGGGTGCCTCTTAGTGTTTCTGTGCCCAGTAGTAAAGATTAATGGAAAAAAGGCAGGAAAAAAAAAAAAAAAGCAGAACTTTTAGGAAGTCAGGACCTCCAGGAATGAAGATTTGGATCTCACAACTAGGTAAGGAACTTTGACCTGTCTGTACCTTTCAGCAAGTTTTGCAGCCACTGGGCAAGCCATCCCTGCAGACCAGCAGTTGTCACGCCCTCTGGCAAGTTTCTCTGCCACAATGTCTTCTCCAAAGAGGTATCATCCTAATCTCAGCCTTCGAGGGCGGGTCTTCTAACTCCTTAGTTCCTGCCCTGTTTCCTCTTCCTCAGACCTGGAGGTCATAGCTGCTTTTTGCATTTACTATCACTGTATTGCATAGAGTCTTCTTTTACCACCTTACTGCCTTTTACTAGTTAAAATTCCTTCTTACTGTTTAAAAAAGAACAGGAAATAGTCCCTGTTCAAGTTAGCGGTGAGGTTTCTGCCTCCTATCTGGACCCCGAGTGCTACATCAATATAGTAAATATAAACAGCCATGGGAACTAACTCTGTTTCTGTATAGTCTACACTGCTGCACATTTAACAGACCTCAGTGATTCACTTTTCCAGGCTAGAAATGCAATCCTTTACCTTACCTAGTGGTAAGTGGCTCCTTTTTACTATTCAGCCACATTTTTCATTAAGCACGAACACGTATGTTCTTCTGTTCCTTCCCATTTTAAGCAAAAGACCTATCATGGGTGGTTTATGGAATGTGAATAGTTTTTATCAATATATTTTTTTCAGGATATGATTTAGAAATTTGAAATTCTGTTTTCAGTTATTTCTGGTGCCATTATATTACAATAATACAATATGATATTTTAAAATCAGGTCCAGGCTGGCTGCTGTGGCTCATGCCAGCACTTTGGGAGGCTAAGGAGGGCAGACTGCTTGAGCTTAGGAATTTGAGACCAGCCTGGGCAATGTGGTGAAGCCCCGTCTCTACAAAAATACAAAAAAAAAAAAAAATTAGCTGGGCATGGTGGAACACACCTGTGGCTCCACCTAGTCAGGAGGCTGAAGTGAGAGGATCCCTTGAGCTCAGGGATCAGAGGCTGCAGTGAACTGTGACCGTAATACTGCACTCCAGCCTGGGTGACAGAGGGGGGGCTGGAAGTGGCAGATTCTTCTTCTAAATCTCTGATGAGGATAAGCCCATGACTCTCCAGTTTCACCAGTCCTAACTGTTTATGTGACTGACTAAAAAAGATCCAGCCCATTCAGAATCTAAGTGAAAGAGGAAGATTTTTTCTTCAGTGTCCCTTCAAATTCCAAATGTCTCTAATTTTAGCTAACAACCCTGCTGCCTAGAATGGAAACCCACATCACAACAAATTAGCTAAGTGGTTCCTACACAGTCTTTATTTATAGGTTCAGCAATTCTATTCCTGAGTAATAAGTTGGTTGTTATGCATAAAACAGAATTTGGGGAAGATAATTATGTTTTTAAAAATAAATTAGATACAAAATTAACATCCTAATTTATTTTGGAAAACAGACCTATGGATATGTATTAATAAAATGCAATGACTCTTCTCACTGAATCCTAGAATTATCCATCCTACAAATGTTTATTAATAAATCAGTCAATGAAGATAGCATTAGGTGTGCTAAACTTTCACTGTGGCATATTTCTCAGTGCTAAATAAGAATATTGCTTTCTTTTGTTCCTCTTCAAATAACACAGAACTTTGATGTGCCCCATGGCTCATAAACTTCTCTAACTACACTCACTTCCTGGCTGATGTCACCAAGGCTCTCAGCTTAAGACACCATCTTTGTGCTAATTATTTCCAAACTGATATTGCCGAGCTGAACCTCTCTTCTT
The DNA here is from genome assembly GCF_024542745.1 of Macaca thibetana thibetana. Classification (NCBI taxonomy): domain Eukaryota; kingdom Metazoa; phylum Chordata; class Mammalia; order Primates; family Cercopithecidae; genus Macaca; species Macaca thibetana. The sequence continues at coordinate 23,196,337 of NC_065586.1, forward strand.
AACTTCAGACTCATCTAATCAACTACCTACTTAACAGCCTAAACTGATGTCTAATAGTCACTGCTGACATATCATGACCAGAAGTAAGCTTATGATATTCCCTTCAGACCTGTTCATCTCATTATCTTCCCTTTTCTGGTTACTGGCAATTCCATTCTACCTGTTCATCAAGGTTTCTCTGGACCTCCAACCACTGCTACCCCAAAGTCATCTTCCACAAGGAATATTATAATAGTCTCCTGTTTCCTTGTTTCTGCCCTCGTCCTCACTATAGTCCATTATCAAAACAGCAGTCAGAGTAATCCCATTGAAGGATAAATCAAATCATGTCACTCCTCTTTCCCAATCCCCTCATGGCTTCCCATCTCAAAGTAAAAGCTGGAGTCCTTACGGTAGTCTAAAGTCCCTCACCACAGGCACTGAACCCCTTCCCTCTGACTTCACCTCCACTATTCTCCCTCTCTGCTCCAGCCACACTGGCCTCCTTGCTGCTCCTAGGACATCCAGGCACCGTCTTTCTACCCAGTGTTCTCTCTGCCTGGAACACTTGGTACCCTGATAGATTCTTAGGGCTCCCCCCTCAAGCCTGCAAGTCTTCACCTCAATGTCATTTTCTCAGTGAAGCCTTCCCTGATCACCATTTCTAAAATCTGCAATCCAGGCCGGGCATGGTAGCTCATGCCTGTAATCCCAGCACTTTGGGAGGTCGAGGCTGGAGGACTGCTTGAGCCCAGGAGTTTGAGACTACCCTGGGCAACACAGCAAGACCCTGTATTAAAAAAAATTAGCCAGGCATGCTGGGGTGTGCCTGTTGTCTCAGCTACTCAGGAGGCTGAGGTGGAGGGATCGCTTGACTCCAGGAGTTCAAGGCTGCACTGAGCCATGATCATTCCACTACTCTCCAGCCTGGATGACAAAGTGAGACCCTGGCTCTAAAAAAAAAAAAAAAAATTAAATCACAACTCCCTCCCCACTTGCCACACACACACACTCACTCACTCACTTTCCTCTTCTCCCTCCCTGTGTTAGGTTTCTTCCTTATCACTAACCACTATCTAACTTATTATATAGTTTACTTGTTTATCTAGTTTATCATCAGTTCCTGACTAAGATGCAAACTCCACAAAGGCTGGGCTTTTGTCTGCTTTGTAGACCACATTCAGCACCTGAGCCTCTCTCATTCACACCCAGGCACTGGCTCAGTTGCCCTAGTACTTTGGGTGAAGAGGAATGAATATGGGCGTCAGTGGTTATTTTCTTCAGTCAATGAGCACCCTGGCACCATTGGTCTGCCCTTGAGCCCAGCAGGTGCATTTTTTGGGGGAGCTACCCAACCATGGAATGCCAAGGAGTCCAGGGCAGGACACCATTCCTATCAGCAAACACTAGAACAGGGTAGACGCCGTGTGCTTCTGGTGTTTACCACATGCTGCCTCTAATAAATGCTATTCACAACCATCACTAGACCAGGTCCCGTACACCCTGACCCATTTTAACAAACGTACCCATTGAATACAGTGAAGCTAGGGAAGCCGAGCCCAGCAGCACTGCCTCACTGGGTCAGTCCCACTGCTGGGCTAGGACAACTGTGGTCCTTTCTTCTTACCCTGGAGCTGCTTCTGTGTGAGGGGCTTGCCCCTAAGCCAGCCCACCTGGCACCATGAGGTCCCTGCCTAATACAATGGTAAGTTCTCCCATAGCAGCTAAGCTAGCTCTGGCTACCTATTGATTTGAAAAGGTTTTTAGAAAGAAATTTGCATTTTCCCAGAAACATCAACTCTACATTATCCAAATAAACAACAAAGCTAGAACACAGGGAGCAAAGGATTATGAAAGGGAGGGGTTATAAACAAGGATCAAGGAATAGCAAATAATGACATCGGCAAACACTTCTATGATTCTGCTATGGTCTGAATGTTTGTGTCTCCTGAAAATTCATGCTGAAATCCTAAGCCCCAAGATGACCATATTAGCAGGTGTGGACTTTGGAGGTGACTAGGTCATGAAAGTGGAGCCCTATAAATGGGATTAGTGTCCTTCTAAAGGCAAAGTGGGAGCGGGTGTGGGGGAAAACCCCCTTGCCCCTTGCCCCTTGCCCCTTGCACCATGTGAAGACACAGCCAGGAGGTACTGTCTGTGCAGAAGTGACCCTCATCAGACCCGGAATCTGCCAGTGGGCTTCCCAGCCTCCAGAATTGGGAGAAGCAAATTCCTGTTGCTTATAAGCCACCCAGCCTATCCTGTTTTGTTACAGCAGCCCGAGGGGACTAAGACGGGTACTGTGTCCTAGATTAGCTCATTAAATATTCACTATGATCTATGAAGCAGGCACTACTCTTCATCGTTCATGAACGATTATTTCCCGCTGAGAAAACTGAAGCACAGAGAAATCAGTCGCCTAACTCACGGCCCCTGTGAGAGGGTCGCCAAGATTCTGGAACCCGGGCAGTCTGGCTCCAGAGTCCGTGCTCTTAGTGTCCAGCTATACACTTGAAGAAGTGAAAACTGCAGCTCTTTTCGGACAGTGATCCCCTCGAAAAACAAACAAAAAACTGAAGCCCAGCGGCTGGAGCAAGGGGCCTGGAAAGGCGTTGAGCGAGGACCGGGGTGCGAGGGCTCCGGGGCGGGCTGCCGGGGACTGCCTCTATCGCGGGTCACCTGGGGTTGAACTGGAATTGTTCAATAGAGGCCTCCAGGCCCTCCAGGATCTTCCGGCATTCCTCTGTCTCAGGCGTGTCGCCCCAGTTCGCGGGCGAGGGAAAGGAAGGAGAGGAGGTGTGGAGGGAAGGAAGAGGGGGAAGAAGTGGGAGGAAGGGGGAAGAGATGGGAAGGAGGATGGGGAGGGAGCACGCGCAGGAGGAGGGGATTGGGGAGTGGAGAGGGGTAGGAGAAGGCTGGGCGGGCTCCCGAGCAACCCCGCTGCGCTTCCACTGTCCCGCCTGCCTCAAGGCTTCCCCACAAGGCAGCCACAGCCTGGCGGCCGCTGCGATACCCCAAAAGAAAGCTGCACCCCTGTAAATAAACCTTCAGCCTCCTGCCACGCCCCCGGACCCTGCTCGCTTCCTCCTCTACCCAGGCGCGGAGCTTGGCCTACCTCGTGGACCCGCGCATTTGCGGGGGCTTGGATTCCCGAGCTTCTCGCTTCCTACGCGCGCGCCAGAGCCACAGCTCGGTGGCCTTGGCTTTCATGGCCTCCTAGCGTGTGCCAAAGGTTCCCCTCAGGGAGGAGGAAAAACAGTGAACCCATGTAATAACTATGCTCATGATATAATGAGCCCTGCGATCCCGGACCAAGGCCATCATAAGAGGAGAGCAGGCTGCCTAATAAACTGCCTCCACCTACCACAAACGTAGGCTTTCCTGGACGAAATATTTCCTTGCAGAGATTAAACAGATTTCTATTTAATAAGGTCAGGTGAGAACATAAGGCGTTAAGTCTTAAACTATACCATCTAGTGTGGAATTCAATTTTACCAAATTTCTACAATAATAAAAGTTTATAGTGAAACTGTTGTCATTCTTAGTTTTAAGTTATGTATAACTCATTGTCAACTAATAGGAGACACCTATTCTAATATCAGTATGTCATTGCCATTGTTTTTCTATAAACATTGTCTAATTTTCTTTTTAAAATGTCATTGTCTGGTTTAGAACTGTCTATACTACATCTGCATTTCAATATATTATCTACAGAAAAATAATTTTTTTCTTCTCTCTCTTCCTCTTCTTCTTCCTATTTTGGAGCCGGAGTCTCGCTCTGTCGCCCAGGCTGGAGTACAGTGGCGCGATCTCGGCTCACTGCAACCTCTGCCTCCCCGGTTCAAGCAATTCTCCTGCTTCAGCCTCCCGAGTAGCTGGGACTATAGGCACACAGCACCAAGCCCGGCTAATTTTTTTTATTTTTAGTAGAGACGGGGTTTCACCGTGTTGCCCAGGCTGGTCTAACTCCTGAGCTCAGGCAGTCTGCCTCCCTCGGCCTCCCAAAGTGCTAGGTAACAGGCGTGAGCCACCGTTCCCGGCTTCTCTGTCTTGTAACAATAAGTGAAAAAGAACTTAGTTGGATTTAGAAGCTCAAAATAGGAAAACAAAAGCACTGTAGCATTATCACTACTCTTATGTTTAAAGACAAAGATTAAAAGCCCCAAATGCCAATAAAATATCATAACCAATGCCAAAATCATCTTCTGTGAAGGCTTATTTTTTGGGAGGGAGGTGAAGAAAGAAGAGAAAAAGAGTTACTTTTACTCTGTGGAGGTTTTTAATTTCAAACTCTAACTTAAGACTTTATTTGGGGATTTTTTATTATATAATCAAAAGGTATTTTAAAAGAAAGAAATTTATATATCTACAATAATTTTTCTTTTTCCTAAGTGATATTTTACCACAATGCATATACATGTTTTAAAATACATATTAAAATTTTAAGTTAAAATTTAAAAACCTATCTCTTTAGAGCTGGGCCAAGACAGTGTAAAGAATGTGACAAGCCGTTGGCTATTTTGCTAGTGCAATTATAAATGAATAGTTTGAAACTGAGCAGAGAGATCGCACAGGAGATTTCATGAGTCATTGGTCAGCTCTGTACAGCGTTTGTTGACTGATACAGCCTGCATAGTTACACCATCCCACAAAAACATGCATTGAACAAAACATCTTTGTTTGAAACCTTGCTATAGCGTATCAAGGAGTTTCAGATTTCAGTGTGTAAGAGACCAAGCTATGATGATGATTGTTTTTGAAACCGTTAACTACATAATACTTCTCTTCTTGTCAGTTACCTGTATTTTATCTCACAGGTGTTCCGGCTTATAAAATTGTTTATCTCAGATCACATTCTCACCTATAGTAACTGGCGCTGGCGTGGTCAAAACATTTGTCATGTTAAACCCAGGCCTCTTTTAGCACGTGCTAAATTCATTGATGGCTTTAGTGGAAAGCTCATGAACTCTGCAGTAAACGTTGAATATATATAGGCTTTGAAACTTAATTTAGAATTTTGGGCAAGTAAGTCAACATTTCAGAGCCTCTGTTTTCTCACAAGTAAAAACTGGATAATGAATGTTTCTCAAAGAAGAGTTGGAGTAATCTATAAAGCAGAAAAACAAACAGCACATGCATGAGGCAACAGCAAGAGAAATACCAACTAGGCTTTTGAAGGACTCTATTCGTTCTTCCTAAACTACTACTAGGGAAAACACCGTTTAAAGATTTCAATGTTTTGGCTGGGTTCGGTGGCTCACGCCTGTAGTCCCAACACTTTGGGAGGCTGAGACATGCAGATCACTTGAGGTCAGGAGTTTAAGACCAGCCTGGCTAATGTGGTGAAACCCTGTCTCTACTAAAAAAAACAAAAATTACCTGCGCATGGTAATGCACGCCTGTAATCCCAGCTACTTGGAAGGCTGAGGCATGAGAATCACCTGATCCCAGGAGGCAGAGGTTGCAGTGAGCTGAGATTGCACCACTGCACTCCAGCCTGGGCGGCAGAGTGAGACTCTGTCTCAAAAAAAAAAAAGAATTCAGTGTTTAAACAATTGAACATTTCGTAAGCTAAAATTGTTTTTACTTTTCAGTTAATAGAACTTCAGGTACAATTTTAAAATTTAAAGTGCTTCTCTGCTTCTCTGACATACCACATGTATAAATAGAATATATATTTATATAAAAATATCGCCTACCAGTTATTAAAAGTGATAACATCTCAGATTAAGTGGCATGAGGATTTGATTAAGAGTCAAGTGCTGACTCTAAACATAGTAATTTATATATTCCAGTTGGATAGTATCAGTTCTATGGTCTAATAAGAGCCAAGAGGTTTCAGTTTAGGTTTGTAATTTAAATTCTTTCTAGAGAGTCATCACATGTGAAGTGCTTATTTTTCTTTTATCATCAGCTATAATATATGATTATGTGGTGGTGGATCTGTTATGTAAACTTGTTTTATGTCATGCTTCATCCATAACCAAAGTTCTTAAATAAAGTCTTGGGAAGGACATAGTAAGGCTCTTAGCCAGGACAATATTATGCTACTCAATCCTTTATGGAAAAAATCCTGAGACTAGATCATTTTAATGTCTTAAATTTTGCTGCTGTGAGACAGCATATCCACTCTGTGAAAGTCCATCAATAAGCATTTGTCACCTGACTAAAGCTGAAAACCAAGATGACAAGCCCATTAGGGGGTTTGGGGCAGGCGCAACTGTGGATGTGGAATTTGGATCCTTGCTGCCAAATGTCCTCGAGCACTGGAGTAAAAGATTTCCTCTATTTGGTTCTAAGTTTAGATCATCACTGTTTAAAAGAGAGTAGGCCTGCGTGTGGCTCACGCCTATAATCCCAGCACTTTAGAAGGCTGAGGTGGGCGGAGCCCAGAAGCTAGAGGCCAGCTTGGGCAACAGTGAGACTCTCTCTCTATAAAAAATTAAAAAGAGAGAAAGAAATAGTGGTGAACATGAAGAAAATGACAGGGGTAGGTTGGGCCTGTAATGCCAGCACTTTGGAAGGCTGAGGTGAGAGGACTGCTTGAGCTCAGGGGTTCAAGACTAACCTGGGCAACGTAGGGAGACCCCATCTCTGCCAAAAAAATTTAGCCAAGAACCTAGTCTCCTAGCTACCCAAGAGGGTACAGCAGGGGGATCACTTGAACTTGGGAAGTCAAGGATAGAGTGAGCTATGTTTGTGCCACCATATTCTAGCCTGGATGACAGAGTGAGAGCCCATCTCGAATAAATAAATAAATAAATACATACATAAATAAACGTTAGGGCTTAGCTGTCTGCAGAAGTGAGCCCACCTGAGACAGAATTTGTAAACTTACTGCTGAGGGAAGTTTGGGTGATCTCCAGTCTGTTCAAATGACCAGAGTGGATCCTAGTGCCCAGAACAAACCTAGGAAAACTGTAACCCACATATTGGAATGTAGGGTGAGGCGGTTCAGGACAAGTTGAAGTCTGGAGAGTAATACAAGGGCAGTCATCATGTTTCATGCCGTCTAAGATTGCATCCTTTAGGATGCGTCTTTATTTTCTGTGCCACATAGAAAAAAAATGCTGCCAACTATGATTATACCTTGACACACCATGGACTGTATGATACACTACCATTTCAAGGATATACCAAAATGATACACCAAAATTTCATGTTAGAAATGTGAAAAACTGTCCGGATGCAGTGGCTCATACCTGTAATCCCAGCACTTTGGGAGGCCCAGGTGGGCAGATCACCTGAGGCCAGGAGTTTGAGACCGGCCTAGCCAACATAGCAAAACCCCATCTCCACTAAAAATACAAAAATTATCCAGGTGTGGTGGCATGCATCTGTTGTCTCAGCTACTTGGGATGCTGAAGCAGGAGAATCACTTGAACCTGGGAGGCACAGGTTGCCGTGAGCTGAGATTGCACCACTGCACTCCAGCCTGGGCGACAGATACTCCGTAGCACCCTACTCCCCCACCAAAACAAAACAAAAAAAAGTGAAAAACTGTATATCTTAGAATCAGTGAAATAAGGTAGTTAATAAGAATTTATCAGGCAGAGATCCTTTCTGGGGCCCCATTTAATCAGACCCTAGAGGGATCTACTCTCTTGAAAAGCAGGACATTCATGAGGCTTTCCCACAATAACTTGGATAAAGTGCCCCATAGGACCATCTGGTTCTCTCTGTTCTTTTTCTAGTGTCACAGGGCAACGTGCAAATAACTAATTCATATTCTTGGGTACACAGATGCCAAGAAGTCTTAATCTAGATAGCAAGTGTGATTTTGGCTAGTGTGAATATTCTCCTGTAGTCTCATCCTAAATAAACTGATAAAATACAGTGTTCAGAGCTGTCTACATGAGGACTAGACTCAGAGTCAAGGCATGCCCACAAGGTACCACCAAGTCACACTTTACCAGGCAGTCAGCATGGCTCTCTCATTACTACTTCTGCATCTGCGAAATTAAGTACCCTTTATCATCCTGCAGCTTCAAACTCTGTCTCAGAAATGTAGTACCAAAAATTCAAATGTAGTAATTTTGAGAACTAGAGAGGAATGTTAGACATAGAATAGGGTAGTGTGGAACCCAAGTTTGTTATTGTTACAATGTCTGTTAACTTACCTGGGCCTTCTTCAGTCTACACTAAGAGGTATTACGTGTCCGTTACATAGATTATGCTATCACCAAGGTGCCAATCAGGAATGTATGGTTCGGAGATGGCCCATTCACTGTGAATCAGGAAGCCTGCATCATAAAAAGGACTATGCCAAGCTCTGCTGTGAATTGAATACTGATGAACAAGCTGCCCTGTGCTAATTAATTTACTGAATGTCAGAAGTGGGTTTTTATTGGTGAATGTAGTGGCCTATTGACTGGTACAATAAATGTTAGAATTGGGCTGGCATTCGTGAATTTAAAGATGTTCAAGAGGCTGCGTGTGGTGGCTCATGCCTGTAATTTTAGCACCTTGGGAAGCCAAGACAGGCAGATGGCTTGAGCTCAGGAGTTCGAGACCAGCCTGGGAAACACAGCAAAACCCTTCCAGCCTCCACAAAAAACAAAAACTACCGGTGTGATGGTGTGCGCCTGTAGTCCTAGGTACTCAGGAGGCTAAAGTGGGAGGTCACTTTGAGCCCAGGAGGTTGAGGCTGCAGTGAGCTGTGATCAATCCACTGAACTTCAACCTGGGTGACAGAGCAAAACCCTATTTTGAAAACAAATAAGTAAAATTTTTTTTAAAAAAGTTGTTTAACAAATGCGGATGAGCTAAAATAGTTCAGAGAGCAGCTCACTGTTACAAGAACAGGATTCCCCGCAATTTAAAAATGAGAAAGTGGAGACACAGGAGGTTGATTTACTTGCCCAAGTTCATACAGTTTGCCAGGGGTAAAAGCAGGCTTCAAGCGCAGACATTTCTGCTCCAGAGCCTCCATACTTAATTATTTTGCCATCTTTTTCTCACCAAACTGTCATGAGGGGCAAATTACTTCAGTTCTTCTGACAATGTTAGTTTTGTTGATGGCTGAAGAAGTATCTCTAAAGCTGTCAAACACATTAGCAATTTAATTATGAATGTGTGCTGCTGGGTAGCAGTAGAAAATCAAATACATTACCACACTGTTTAGCCGGAGTGTAGTCATCCTAGAAATTCATCTTCGTGCAATATTTGTGAGAGTAAAAAATTAGGCAAAAAGATGGGCACCTATAGAGGCTACAGAGTTCATGCCTAAAACTTATTTGCTTTACTTCTAGGAAGTCTTCTTAACCTCTTATTCAGGCCCTATGTATCTTTTTCATTATGTTCAATTCCCACAGAATGTGAGGTCTACTTTCCTTTTTTTCTCTTTTCTTCTCCTTCTCTTTCTTCTCCTCCTCCTCCTCCTCCTTCTTCTCCTTTTTTAACTTTCTACAGTTAAAGTGGGGAGTTGGGCTATTGTAGACAATCAGTCCACTGATAGCAATGAAAAGTAATGGACTCGTCACAGTGGTTCACATCTGTAATTTCAACACTTTGGGAGGCCAAGGTGGGAGGATTACTTGCAGCCAGGAGTTCATGATTAGCCTGGGCAACATAGCAAGATCCTGTCACTTAAAAAAATGTAATGTACAAAGGCATTAAAGGACTATAGAAATCCAAAACTGAAATTTCAATAACACGACAAGTCTAGGCCATTGCAAGAAGCAAATAAATCTTTATTTGTCACTGGCCCTGAGGACATCACTGTCTTTTACAGTGTTATTTAGTTTTTTTAACTAAGGTTCATAATAATGACCATGACTCATTGACTACTTTTAATGTAACTAGGTTTAATATACTCTCTTAAAAAGGCAGGTGTGTGCATTAAACAATTTAAAAATGTTATTTCAATTCTGAACTTTTAGTTATTTCTAGCTTGAATTATTCTCTGGGGGGTGGTTTGATATAGCTGAAGTTATTTTCCATTGAACAGAAGTTCACATTTCTTTGTCACTGACGTAGGACTGCTTTGGATTGTTGCAATGCCAGAGTTTTTGGAGCTGAAGGAATCTTGAAGATAGTATACTTGGCTGAGTGTGGTGGCTCATGCCTGTAATTCCAGCACTTGGGGAGGCTGAGGCAGGTGGATCACTTGAACCCAGGAGTTCAGACCAGCCAGGGCAACATAGTAAGACCTCATCTCTATTTTTTTTAAAGGGCTAGGCATGGGGAAACTATGCCAGTCCCAACACTTTGGGATAACAGGATAATAGGATAACATGACTGTTATCCTAACACTTTGGGAGGCCAAGGCAGGCAGATGGCTTGAGGTCAGAAGTTCAAGACCAGCCTGGGCAACATAGACTGTCTCTACACGTATTTTTTTAAGTAAAAGAAGAAAAAAAATATATAGCATACTTTGTTCCTCTTGCTCAAGGATATATGGGTGGTTAGGTCATACCTAGATATAGAATTTCTTTACCCTGAGGCCCATGATAGTGTATTAGTCATGATAGGCTATGTTATGCTGCAATAATAAACAATCTCAAATTGCAGTGACTCAATATGACAAAAATTAGTTTCTCATTCACACTACAAGTCCCACAGAGTTGACAGGGAGTTCTACTCCACGCAACTACTCAGGGAACCAGATGATAGAAGCCTCAATCTCTTGTAGCAGCACCATCCAAAACACAAAACACAGACTTCTTGGGCCACTTTACCAAGGGAAGAAAAAAGAGTCAGGTACTGGCAATTAAATGCCTCACCCCTTCCATTCTTCACTGATCAGAGTCCCATGGTTCCACCAAACAGCAAAGGGAGCTGGAAAGTTTATTCTTCCAAGTGCTCAGGAAGGAGAAGGAAACTGACATAGCTGACCACTAGTAGTAACATCTACCAGTGTCCTATCAGGCCGTACTTCTTAAATAACTTTGAAAATTACAAGATAGTGATGGTGATAATAAATGGTAATCATGGTGATTATGATGATGATCATGATATCTGATATCTGTACAGGTTCTTAAGATTCAGAAAACGTTTCTCTCATATGCATTTTTAACTCAACCTTGTGCAATAATATTATCATCCCTTTTTCATATGTAAAAATTAAGCTCAGAGAAAGTTTAATTGAATGGAGTAATTTGCTCAGGATCCCACAAATGAGTCTCTGATGAATGGATATTGAAAGTCTAGTCAGAGTTGAAGAGGATCCAAGCACAAAAGCGGGATAGAAATCTAATCTAGAGACAGGCCAGCAGGAGAAATCTATTCTCAGAATTCACTGCAAAACTGCAGCAACAAGTACTTTTAAATTTATTTTATTTTTTTTAAACAGGGTCTCACTCTGTCGCCCAGGCTGCAGTGTCACCCAGGAGTGCAGTGGCAGGATCACATCTCACTACAGCCTCAACCTCCTGGGCTCAAGCGATCCTTCCACTTCAACTTCCTGAGTAGCTGGGACTACAGGCACACACCGCCATGCCTGGCTAATTTTTAAAATTGTGTTGAGGCTGAGTCTCACTATGTTGCCCAGGCTGGTCTTGAACTTCTGGATTCAAGCAATCCACATGCCTTGGCCTCCCAGTGTGCCGGGATTACAGGCGTGAGCTACTGCATCCGGCCAACAAGTACTTTAAAGCACAAGAATTAATATAAATAAAGAAAATAGTGGAAGTAGTTTCTAACTGTTACTTCCTCACTTATAACCAAATGTACCCTTTTATTTCACAACAAAACATGGCTGGATACATAGCATAGATACTTAATATTTATTACATCACTGCAAACGTAATGTAAAAATCACATGTTCCTCATAGAATGTATTAGTGATTATGTAATGACAGTATTAGATTTGAAATATTACATCTAGGCTAAAAATGTAAGGCTTATTTAAATTTAATTAAGAAATCAGGGATCCAGATGTGACAAAATAAATCACCATTATGCAATAAATTGGCCATCAGATATCAATGGGAGAAGTCAACCATTAGGATTTTAGAAATAAAGGTAGCAAAATTAGAATGGCAGACCCAATCACACAGTAAGTGCTTAGCCTTGAGTTAGGTACAGGAGGGAAGACAGAGGTAAGGTGCTGCTTTCTGGCATATTAATTGAGAAGACAAAACTAATGCATGGAAAATGACACTGTTTCATATGAGACAGTCTATAATAAAGTGCTGATTTGTAGCTTGAAAACTTCAAATGATGTAGGAAATCTGAAGAAAGTTAAATTCTAAGAAAGAAAAGCGATCTCTAAGGAGGAATCTCCTTTGGGAATAAATGGCTTAATTATCTACCTCCCAAAGCAGGAGGATCTCTTGAGGTCAGGATTTCAGCACCAGCCTGGGCAACATGGTAAGACCCTGTCTCTACAAAATACAAAAAATAGGCCAGTGTGATGGCACATACCTGTAGTCCCAGCTACGTGGGAGGCTGAGGCAGGAGGATTGCATGAGCCCAGGATTTCAAGGCTGCAGTGAGCTATCATGGTGTCACTGTACTGCAGCCTGGGCAATAGAGCAAGACCTTGTCTCAAGAAAACAAAAACAAAAAAACAAAAACAAAAACAAAAAGGGCTGCATATAGTCTAGATAAGTGAAAAGGAAAGGGGGTCACACCATGGGAACAAAGGCTGGAAGTGTCGTTGTGTTCTTCGGAAAGTGCCCCACCACTGTTGGAGTGTGCCAGGTCACACTGCTCTAAGTTGTATATGTGTAGATCTAAGCTGTGCTGAGAATGGACAGGAGAATAAAATCTCTACCCCCTGTATCCATGCTAATATATTTTTTTAAATCACAAGAAAATGTGGGGATGAAAATGTAAAACACTAGATTATCATTATCTTGAGGGAAAAGTCTTATGTATTTTTATATTACTGAAACAGACACTGCATTTGGCCCCTCAAAAAGGTGCTAAAAACTGTTGGGTTAATTAATGTGGTTTTAAAATTTTGTTTAAAATAATAGAAAGAAGAATTCACATGGGTTCTACAAACTTGACTCAAACTTGTTATTAAGTTTTAAATAAAAGATTACATTCTTAATATTCTTTTTCCTAAATCACCAGGAAAGATTCAGGCTATAATAGGAAGACTAATGCCAAGGTGGTTTGAAACACACAAAAAGCACTCAAGTAACAAAGGAACAAGCTTCTTAGTTACTTTTGTTATACTATTACCTGGGGAGAAAGTTCCAACTAAGTCTGAACCATTGCCAACCCAAGAGAGGATTCCCTCATTCAGCTCACTTCTTCTTGAATAATTCATTGGCAAAGTCCCTTTTACCTGCAACAAGCCTGGACTAGAGTTTCTTGTTGTGTCTTAATGAATTTTAATTGTACCCCTCCCTATCTTGGCGTCAACACTGTCTCATTTACTACTATATTGTTGATCCCTTTTAATAAGTCTTCAGACTCTAAAGCTTGATACAGTTTGTACTTTGGTTTGTTTTCTTTTGCTTTTATTTCTTTTCAAACTGCTTAGCTCAGTTAATAGGTTACTGAGACTAATGTGCCCAAGATCATGGGTTTGGCTTGTGACACCTTCTCTCCTCTGTGGCCACAGACTGCCCCTCTGATCCCATAACCCCCATTACCAAAATGTACTTATGTAATCATGCATCTGGAGAACTGGGTTATTTGAGGGAATGGAGCATAACCACCGAATACTCCACCCCAAGGACCTGCCTCTCTGACAAAGGGACATTAGCCTTTCATTTGTTATGAGGACAAACAGCAAGGTTCTAAGGCTCCTTTTCTCCCCTTTTTACAAAGGGGATAATGACTCATATGAAAGATCACGAAGACTATGTATAACCTCATAAAAGGAACATACAAAATTACTTATGTCCCATGAGTAAAAACCATGTAAAAATGCCTGCAGTTATAATAGTCCAACAATGAAAGGGAAAACAGAACATAAAAACAAAAAACCCAAAAATGATCATATTAGGGAGGTGGGATTATGAATGAACTCATTCTTTCCTTTAAAGTTTCTCTTGACCAGGCATGGTGGCTTACCCATCTAATCCCAGCACTTTGGGAGGCAGAGGTGGGTGAATCACTTGAGGCCAGGAATTCAAAACCAGCCTGGCCAACATGGAGAAACCCTGTCTTTATTAAAAATACAAAAAATTAGTGGGACATGGTGGTGCACATCTATAATCCCATCTACTTGGGTGGCTGAGGCACAAGCCTGGGAGGCAGAGGTTGCAGTGACCTGAGATTGCACCACTGTACTTCAGCGTGGGCAACAGAGTGAGATTCTGTCTCAAAAACAATAAAATTAAATAAATAAATAAATAAATAAACAAAATTTTCTCCTAATGTTGTTCTAATTAATAGACTAGATGTTCAAAAATCCTCTAGACTTCTAGCTCTGCCTTTTCTTTTATGCCCAAATTAAACGGCTTAATTATCTATCTCAATATTTTCCCTATGATATTTTTTCTTTTGAAAGAGGGTCTCACTGTGTCACCTAAGCTGGAGTACAGTGGTGCAATCATAGCTCACCACAACCTCCAACTGCTGGGGTCCTGCAATCCTCCCGTCTCAGCCTTCCAAGTAACTGGGATTGCAGGCACTCACCACCATGCCTGGCTAAAATTTTCCATCTATGTTTTTTGTAGAGATAGGGTCTCATTATATTGCCCAGACTGGTCTTGAACTCTTGGGCTCAGGTGATCCTCCCACTTTGGCCCCCCAAACTGCTGAGATTACAGGCATGAACCACCATGCCTGGCGATTCCATCCCTATGGGTTTTTTTTTTTCTTTTTAATTTTAATTCTCAGTATGCATGCAGGAGGAGAGGACTTTATTCTCCTACCTTGTCCATTTGCCCACTTGCCTACGGCTGAAGTGTGTTCCCAGCATAGCTTTGCCCTAAGTACCAATAATTTTCTTCTCCTTCAATGTGAAGTCACGAGGAACTCAAGGCCACTAAGTCACTCTTAGGTTGCTGACTCTTTGAGGAAAAAGAGGGAGCTTCCTGAGCAGCAGATAACACAAAAGAACTTGAACCTGAATGTAAGACGCCATTGCTTTTTCACCTCACAGTCATGCCTGCTCTAGGGAATTTCTCCTTGATGGCTTTTTCCTCATTCTCTCCCATTCTCCAAGGCTGTCCCCACTCAAACCTTCACTTAGTCTGGGGATTCAGAGGTGCTTTTCCTAGAGGACATGGCACCAGAGCTAAATATCAAAGGTTGAGAAAGAGCCAGGTGAAAAGTCGTAAAAAAAAAAAAAAAAAAAAAAGTCCCCCAAGGCAGAGGGAGGAGCAGAAGCAAGATCATGCAGAAAAGAACAGCATTACATGTTCAGGGAGTGACAAGTGAGTTACCATGGCTTGCTGGTGTGTTTGATGTCAAGATTGGTAGCGAGGAGGAGAGGAGAAAGGGCCTAGGCTTTCCCATGATCGTTCAATCGTAAGGTAACTTAACTGCAGTTTAGAGAATGAGCTAAGTGGGATAAGTTTGGACCAGCGTGGCTTGAAATACTGTGACAATCATCCAGGTGGGAGATGGTGAGAGTGGGGACTAGGGAAGAACAGGAATGGCAATGAGAGGTCAAGCCCTTTAGTTAAAGGTGGAGTGATAGGCCAGGCGTGGTGGCTCATACCTGTAGTTCCAGCACTTTGGGATGCCAACGTGGGTGGTTCACTTGAGGTCAGGAATTTGAGACCAGTCTGGCCAACGTGGTAAAACCCCGTCTCTACTAAAGTTACAAAAATTAGCCGGGCATGGTGACACACGCCTGTAGTCCCAGCTACTCAGGAGGCTGAGGCGGGATAATTGCTTGGACCTGGGAGGTGGAGGTTGTAGTGTACCAAGATCGCACCACTGCACTCCAGCCTGGGCGACAGAGCAAGACTCTCCCTCAAAAAAAAAAAAAAAAAAAAAGGAAAGAAAAAAGGTGTGAGGATGTGAGGATAAACGTACACAAAGACATCGGCTGCATCCTATATCCCCACTGAAGTGACGGGGATATGGTGGGGTAGAAGAGATATTCGAAGAAGATACAGACACACAGGAGCTAAGAGAATGGGGAAGAGTCAATAGCAGTCAAATTGGGCATGGTGGTGCATGGCTGTCATCCCAACTACTTGGGAGGCTGAGGCAGGAGGATTGTTTGAGCCTGGGATTTTAAGACCAACCTGGGCAACATAGTGAGACTCTATCTCTAGGAAAAAAAAATTTTTTTTTAAAGAAAAAAAATAGCAATCAAATATTGGAAGCTGGAAAGCAGAAGGCTAAGCAGTAACTAACTTAGCAGGCATGAGAAAGCCAAATCCCAAACCAGCGGCAAAAACCCAAGAAGGAAAATATTTGCACCTCAGAGCCTTTACGAAGCTCAGGAATCGGCAAAACAAGGTACTACTGGAAGTGGGAGTGAAGAAGGTTGAAAAATAGGACAATCTTGAAAGATCATTTCAGTTGATCTGAAGAAGCAGTCAGACCTCAATTCCCATTCCCTGGTTCATGCAGGTAGGACATTTGCACTTCTATACTTTGTCAGAAATTAGAGATTTATTCTTGGTGAGGGTAAAAGAGAGGTTGTCTGAACCAGAGGACTCCAAACATAGTTGAGGTGGTACCTGTACTGAAAACAGTGAGGTAAAGTGAAAGTCTTGGCAGGGCAGAGTGGCACATGTCTGTGATTCCAGCATTTTGGGCAGCCAAGGCAGGAGGATCGCTTGAGGCCAGGAGTTGGAAGCTGCAGTGAGCTATGATCTAACCACTGCACTCCTGCCTGGGTGATGGAGCAAGATCCTCTCTTCATTAAATAATACATTAACTAATAATGATAAAATGATCCGTCTTGTTTTTAAAAAGGGAAAGTCTCCATGGTAAATGTAGGAAGCTCCAGTACTGCCCCTGGCTGGACTCTGACAATGCTGGCAGTCAGGGTCCTACCACACAGGGAAGAGACTGGAAGTCTCCTCGCTATCAAGGTTGAAAAGACCCAGAGAAAAGACCCAAAGACACTGACACTGAAGGTCTCCCAGTGAAACGGCCCAGTTAGGCCACAGCATCGTGAGGCTCACAGTTGCCTTTCTTCACTGCCAGCAGAATGAAAAATCACCTTTTTAGTTTCCAATTCTTAAATATAAACAGACTGCCAGGAATCACTAGCTATTTGAGAAAAGCCTCAAACACGATGGACAGAAGAGGAACCAGCACCAAGGAAAACAGAGGAAAAAATAACTTGGAAGAAACAGACTATGTACAATATAAAAACCTGAAAACCCTCATCATTAATCATTAGTAACACTCTCAGACCATTATGAGAAGATGTATCACTGGCCTGTGCTTTGGGATCTGGAGATAATTCTTAGCATTGGCCGGATGCGGTGGCTCATGCCTGTAATCCCAGCACTTTGGGAGGTCGAGGTGGGCAGATCACCTGAGGTCAGGAGTTCGAAGCCAGCCTGACCAACATGGAGAAACCCTATCTCTACTAAAAAGCAAACAAACAAACAAACAAACAAGAAAACACAAAAATTAGCTGGGCGTGGTGGCGCGTGCCTGTAGTCCCAGTTACTCGGGAGGCTGAGACAGGAGAATTGCTTGAATCCAGGAGGCAGAGGTTGCGGTGAGCCAAGATTGCACCATTGCACTCTAGCCTGGGCAACAAGAGCAAAATTCTGTCTCAAATAATAATAATAATAATCATAAATTTAAAAAACAAAACAAAACAAAAAAACACTTAGCATCAACTGTTTTAGTCCCAGCAGCACACAAGGGCCAGTGGCACTTCTGTGATCATTCAATTCATTGATTTAATTCAAGATCATTCAATTCATTGACTTAACCAATATTTACACATTAGGGACCCAGCAGTGACAAGGCAGATGGGGCTCATCATTTAGACTAACAATCCCTTTCCATCTTCTCACATGGAAGATGTGAGAGCATCTCACACCACAGAACATTTATCATATCTTCCAAAATACCACGGCTGTAATCTCCCTCTGAAAAATGCATGTTGCATGTTCCATGTTAAAGGCTCTGAGAAATCCTGCAGTTGAAACCAATTATAAGTATATATAATCTCCAGTGCTTCCTTTTAAAAGCGTAAAACTTTTTTCCCCCGGCCAGATGCCCACCGACATCCTTAGAATACGGTTTGAGAAGGACCAGCCTAGTGGAAAGAGAAGTTGGGGCCAATGGTGAGAGCACAGTAGAAAGGCATAAAGGCTTATGAGCCAGCTCCTTCTGCCTAGGCCGTGCCCATCAGTCAAGTTCCCGTGACTCAACACCACCAGACTGTGCAGGCCTGAAGGCAGAATGTCAGAAGAGACCTCATGGCAAGCTGAAATGAGAGTGCCTGCAGGGAGAGTAAATGAAATGCTCTGAAGCATGGCAGACAGAGGCTGAGCTGGTGCAAGGGGTGAGCCCTCAGCATACCCGCCGTTGAGGGAAAACCTTACACAGAAGTACCAGAATCCGTGCTTCCAATAGGGAGTCTTTTTTTGGAAATAACTTTGAAAATCCTCTTTCCTCCTGCTGCAACCCAGAGCTCAGGTCTGGCCCTGGCACGTCTTAGCTCTATGAGCTGTACAAGTTGACTACCTGCCCTTAGAATGCAGTATATGCAAAAAACACTTTGTCAGCTCCAAAGTGTGTGAATTATTGTTATCATCAATGCAAATGTGCTGGCCTAAAGTCCCACCCATTCCCTGTGGTGGGTGATCCTGAGGGTCAAGTGTCTGGAGATCCTGGTAAAACTAGAATTCAGTCTAAGTTTTTCTTCCTGTATTTTCTGCTTAATAACTAGGTTCTACTCTAGGACCGGGCACCTCTCTGAGCCCCCTATTACTGGGAATCTTCCAAGCATGAACAACTGTCCCCATGCTAACCACCACCATTCAGGCTCAGCCATTTGCTCTCCTCTCTTGCCTTTCTAATCATTCTTTTTAAAAATTATTTTTATGACTTTTTATTTTTGTGGAGATGGGGTCTTGCTTTGTTGCCCCACTGTTGAACTCCTGGGTTCAAGTGATCCTCCTGCCTCAGCCTCCCAAAGTACTGGAATTACAGTCTTGGAGCCACCACACCTGGCCTTTTCTAGTGATTCTTACTTCAACATGCTACACATCACTTCCAGACTGGCCCACCCTTTTTCCCATGAGTCTTTCTAATGTATAGTCTTTCATCCAGTACACACGATGAAGCTCAATCCCCTTGAGCTAGTGTCTAAAGTCTTCCTAGGACAACCCCTTACTAACTCCTTATGGAGGAGAGTTTAATGCACCAGGTCTGAGATTGCTACCCTTAGAAAGGCTTGCTTGCAAGGTTGGCCCTTGGCTGGCACCAGGAAACTTGAATTTGGGAAGGGCTCCTGCCATTCCCTATCTGAGAAGAGGTGCTCAATATGCTTAAATTGTGCAATCAGTCTGGTTCTTGCTGAAAACCTGCTTTCCTTCCTGGAGTATGGAACTTCTATACTGCTAGGAAGTGGGTGCCTAGGTGACAAGCCCTCAATAGAAATCTTGAACATCAAGTCACTAATGAGACTGGTACTGGTAGACAACATTTCATAGGTGTTGTCATAATTTGCTGCTGGAGGAATTAAGTACGTCCTGGTAACTTCCATGAGGACTCTTGGAAGCTTGTGTCTGGTTTCCTCCAGACTTTGCCCATGCACACCCTTCCTTTGCTGATTTTGTTTCGCATGCTTTTGCTGGAATGGATCACAGCTGTGAATATGACTGTTTTCTGAGTCTTGTGAATCCTTCTAGAAAGTCATCAATTCTAGAGATGGTCTTGGGGGCCCCTGACACACTTCTTGTTTTTTTGTGTGTGTGTGTTCCTCTCCACAGTCTCTACCCTCTTACTAATCTGGTTCATTCCAAAACTCCTTGTGCATGCCTGGCCCTGTAGCTTACACAACCTCCCTGCCTGAAGTGCCCCAGCTCTCTCAGACCCAAAGCCTCCCTTCTTTCAAAGCTTTTATCAAGTCCTACCTCCACCACCACTATGGTTTGAATGCTTGTCCCCTCCAAAAGTCATGTTAAAACGTAAATCCCATTATTGAGAGGTGGGACCTTTTAGAGAGGATTGGGTCATAAAGGCTCTGGTCATATAAATGGATTAATAGATTAGTGGGTTCATGAATTAATAGGTTATCAGAGGAGAGGCACTAGTGGCTTTATAAGAAGAAGAAGGAATTGAACAAGCACACTCAGCCTCCTCATCATTTGATGCCCTGCATCTCCCTGTGGCTCTGCAGGGAGTCCCCCTGCAAGCATGAAGGTCCTTACCAGATACAGTACCTCAACCTTGAACTTCCCAGTCTTCACAACTGTAAGAAATAAATTAATAAATTCCTTTTCTTTATAAATTACTCATTTTCAAGCATTCTGTTATAAGCAACAGAAAAAGGACTAAGACATCCACAACATCTTTCAGAATGGGCCAGCCTTGGGGGAGGCTTCCTCCTCTGAAGATCTTTTTATACTCTGTTCCATTCAGTTGGCATTTTATGTGCACTCTTCATCTGCCTTCCTAGTTCAACTGCTAAGTCCTCCAGAGAGGAGAACAATATTCTGCTTCTTTAATTTCCCTGTGCAGGGTCCCCTGTTCACAGTAATTGCCCCGGGCATATATAAAGGCCCTAAATGGGTTCCAACTCTGTCTGACCAGTTCTGTTTTCACTAATTCAAGTATCCCACTCTCTGACCATGCTTTCTCAATCTCTAGTTTGTGGTTCATCTCCTGCTACCCACTCCAGGGCCCCTGCCTTTGATCCACCAGAGCCTCCAGCAAGGAGTAAGATAACTCCTCTGCTCCCTACCAGGCCCTCTACCATATCCTTTCTTCACTTCCTCCATCATCAGCTTACATCATTTCAATAGTAGCTGCCAATTTGGTAGCTCACTTGACTCTCCTCATGGTGTATGCAGCTGGCTAAACTATAACTTGCTTTCTCTGTTTACACCTGGGCATCTTGGTACAGCAAGGGAAGTCAAACCACAAGACCTATTGATTTTACCATAAATTGTGATCTCCAACCTCAGATGGTCCTAGTACCAGGCAAGGTCCCAGCAGGAAACAGATGACACACCTAGAAAGGGTAACTGAGGAAGGCTTAAGAAAGGGAAGAGCTGGGCATGGTAACTCATGCCTGTAATCCCAGGACTTTGAGAAGCTGAAGTGGGAAGGATATTTTGAGGCCAGGAGTTCGAGAACAGCCTGGGCAACATAGTGAGACCCTGTCTCTATTAAAAGAAAAAAGAAAGAAAAGAGGGAAGATTAACAAAAGTGTGGGTAGGGATAAGGAGACCCAGCAAGCTTCTACCTTTCATTCTTCAAGGGGAAGGAGGGACATTACCAGAACTTAGCAGCCTAGCAGGTAGCTGGGGCTATGATTTTCAGTTCAGTAAAGGAATGCAGCAACTGACAAACAGGAAACAATTACCCCAACCTGTCTCTCTGCTCAGCCCCATCATCCTGCAGGCACCTCCAGATGACCAAACTCAAGAACCCAACAGAGCTGGGAGGGAGCTTGAATAAAGAAGTGCATAAAAATCAGCTCTTGAACCAGAGCGGGATGAAGAAGAATGAAGACTTGGGTTGGAGACCAGAGAATATCCAGCACAGGCACTCAAGACTAGCCTGATTTATGTCCTAAGTCACTCTTTGAGTTCTACCTTTTTTTTTTTTTAGGCAGGCTCTTGCTCTGTTGCTTAGGCTAGAGTACAATGGCGTGATCTTGGCTTACTGTAGCCTTGATGTCCTGGACTCAAACAATCGATCCTCCTGCCTCAACTTTCTGAGTAGCTAGGACTACAGCCCACTACCACACCTGGTTAATTTTTTTTTTTTTTTTTGATAGTACAGATGGGATCTCGCTATGCTACCCAGGCTTGTCTCAAACCCCTGGGCTTAAGCAATCCTCCTGCCTTGACCTCCCAAAATGCTAGGATTACAAGTGTGAGCCACCATGCCCAGCCACAGCAATTTCAAACCCTCTTCTACTTGCCATTTTGATCTCACTCTGCAACCTTTCACTCTTGTCCTGTGATCTCACATCCTTCCTCAGAAAGAAAATGAAACCATCAGAGAGAAACTCCTTCAACTTCATACCCATAAAACCACTCATTCACTGTAAGAGTTAGAATTAAGTTTGGCTGTGAATAATAGACACCCAAATAATCACGGTCTAAACAGGATGGAAGTTCATTTCTTTTTTATGTAGCAATTGGCAATCTAAGGCTGGTGAGGTGGCTCTGCTCCACCAAGACAAGACCCAGGTTCCTTGTGTCTTGCCAGTCCTCTGTGTTGTGTGATCATCTCATTGCCTAAATGGTTACTCCAGCTCCAGCCATCATGTCTGTGTTACAGCCAAAGGGAGGGTGGAAGAGAGGAAAAGTAGCCAAGAGAACACCTGTCTTTCAGGGGGCTTCTAGAAGTTGCTACAAACCACGTCTGCTTCATTTGTAGAACTTAGTCTCCTGGCCACCCCTACCTGCAAGGGGATAAATGTCGTTGTTTATGCTGATTGGCTCTGTGCTAAGTTGAAAATCACGATCCTAGCCCATGATGGTCCCAGCTACTTGGGAGCCCAAGGTGGGGGGATTGCTTGAGCCCAGGAGTTTGAGGCTGCACTGAGCTATGCACCGCTGCACTGAGCTATGCAACACTGCACTCCAGCCTGGACAGCAGAGCAAGATCCTGTTTCATAAAATAACAACAACAACAACAACAAAAACCCAAAACAAAACAGGATCCTAATACCATAGAAAATGAGGAGAATGAATGGGAGGAGGAGGCAACTATCACTCTTTTACACACCTACCTTTATCCTTACTCCGGTATTCCCCTCTCAGCTCTGCCCTTCCTTGTATGTTCAGATCATGGAACTTGTCAGACAAACACATTTTGAGTCTAAAGGTATTTTTCACTTCTCTTCTGACTTGACTTTTTCAGAAGCACTTCACCACTCTTCCTTTGAAAACCCGGTGCTGCCTTAGCTTCCTGACATCACGGGTGCTGCTCCTGGGTCCTCTCCTACCTCACCGAGTGCTCCCTCTCTGACCTGTTTGCTTATCCTCTCCTTCCTGACCATTAAACGTGGGTGCTCCTTGAGGCTTGAGCCCAGCTCTCTTCTCTTCATACACCGTAGTATCTCTCTAGATTAGCAGTTCTCAAATTGCAGTCTCAGTACTCTGGGGGTTCCCCAAGGCTCTATCCAGAGGACCACAAAGTCGTCCCTTTTCTAACTCCACATCAACTTGAGGTCAGATGTTCTTCATGTGCTTCAATCAGGACAATGCATCACAACAGACTCAATGCTGAAGTAGCTATAAGAATCCAGCTCTTTTCCATTAAGCCAATTATGAAACCAATTTGCAAAACTGTAAATCAATGCTATTCTTCTCACAATTTTTTTTTCTTTTTTCAGACAAGGTCTCACTCTGTTGCCCAGGCTGGAGTACAGTGGAATGACTGTGACTCACTGCAGCCTCAATCTCCCAGGCCCAAGCAGTCCTCCCACTTCAGCCTCCCAAGTAGCTGGGACCACAGGCGTGTACCCACCATGCCCGGCTAATTTTTTTGTGTGTGTACAGATGAGGTCTCGCTATGTTGTCCAGGCTGGTCTCAAACTCCTGGCGTCAAGTGATCCTCCTGCCTCGGCTTCCCAAAGTGCTGCAATTATGCTGGGATTACAGACATGAGCCATCATGCCCAGCCACAAATATTTTGTTTTTTGGTTTGAAAAAGTAGTTATTTCCCATTAAAATCTTTATGTTATGTTAAGGTATAACAGGTTTATTATACATTAATATTAATTTTTTTCAGTTTAAATTTCTAATATAGTAAATATGGACAGATATAACCCACATAAACAGAAGCTCTTTGGGGTCCTTGATGGTTTTTAAGAGGGTAAAGGGGTCTTGAAACTCAAAGTCTGAGAACGACTGCCCTGAATCACCTCTCCCACCGACATGACTCAGGCCTCTGTCTGAGTCTAGACTTGTAGATAGGTCCGCCTACAAATGTCTCTTTCTGAATGACTCAAAAGCACAACAAGCTTAACACATGCAAATTCATGACTTTCTCTTTGAAATATGGTTCTCTCCTGGGCTTCCCTATCATGAATGGTCCTGTGACCTACCAGCTATGCAAGTGGACATCTAGAGGTTATTTTGATCTCTGTCTCCCATACCCACCATTTCCAGTTCCAATCTGGTGAGTAAGTGGCCCAAGTTAGCAGTGAAAATCCTGCATGGTCTGGGGAAGTCAGGCCTCACCCTCTTCTCCAGCTTCACCTGTATCACCTTCCTCTTCACTCTTAGCACCCCCATCACACAGCTGCCATTTGTTTTATCCAATAAACTGTGCTCTCTCTCTCTCACCCCAGGACCTTTGCACAAGCTATTGGCCCTGTTTGGGACCATTCCCCACCCCATGTTCACCTCACCCCATATACCTTGTTAACTTTACCGAGAGAAATATTTCTCTTTCATCTCTGACCAGATAGAATACCCCCTATAAATATACTCTTGCCCTATCTCCTCTTTTTAACAGTTAAGTCAGTTTTAATTCTACATGCATTTGTGTGGTTACTTGATGTATTAGCGTGTTTGGGCTGCCATAACAAAATACTACAGATGGTGTTGGAGGGCAGCTTAAACAACAACAGAAGTTAATTTTCTCACAGTTCTGGAAAGATCAAGATCAAGGTGCCATGAGGGTTGATATCTGGTGAGGCCTCTCTTCCTGGTTTGCAGACAGTTGCCTTTTTGCTGTGTCCTTACGCAGCCTTTCCTCTCTGTACAGGTGGAGGGAGATAGAAGGGGAGAGAGAGAGAGAGAGAGAAGGGGAGAGAGAAGAGAGAGAGAGAGAAGTATCAATCTCTATTAATCTCTGGTGTCTCTTACTCTTCTCTTTCTTTTTTTTTTTTTTTTTTTTTTTTTTTTTTTTTTTTTTTTTGAGACAGGGTCTTGCTTTGTCACCTAGGCTGGAGCACAGTGGCGTGATCACAGCTCACTGCTGCCTGGCACTCCTAGGCTCAAACAATCCTCCCACCACAGCCCACTGAGTAGCTGGAACTACAAGAACGTACCACCACACCCAGCTAATGTTTTTTAAATTTTTTTTGTAGAGACAAGGGTTTCACTGTGTTGCCCAGGCTGGTCTTGAACTCCTGAGGTCAAGTGATCCTCGCACCTCGGCCTTTCAAAGTGCTGGGATTACCAGGCATGAGCCACTGCATTTGGCTTCTTCCTCTTCTCATAAGGTCACCAGCCCCATCCCATTAGATTAGATTAGGTCACCCTTGTGACCTCTTCTAATTTTTTTTTTTTTTTTGATACAGAGTCATGCTCTGTTGCCCAGGCTGGAGTGCAGTGGTGCAATCTCAGCTCACTGCAACCTCTGCCTCCCTGGTTCAAGCGATTCTCTTGTCTCAGCCTCCAGAGTAGCTGGGATTACAGGTGCCCACCACCACGCCCAGCTAATTTTTGTATTTTTAGTAGAGACAGGGTTTCACCATGTTGGCCAGGCTGGTCTCAAACTCCTGACCTCAGATGATCTGCCTGCCTCGGCTTCCCAAAGTACTGGGATTACAGACGTGAGCCTCTGCACCCGGCCAACCTCCTTTAATCTTAATGACCTTCCTATAGGCCCTATCTCCAAATATAGCCATATTGGAGGTTAGGACATCAACGTATGAATTTGGGGGGACACAACAGTCCTTAACACTTTGATTGATAACTTTCTTATCCACAGCCCCGTAGGGGAAAGGTCTACTTTTAGTTTTGTTCGCCTTGCATTCCCAGCACCTGCGTAGAGTAAACATTCAATGTGTTTTTGTTGAATGAATGAGTAATGACTATTAATAGTTATGGAGCACGTGAGATTTCACAGGCATTGTGCTTATGTGCCATGTTGCAGGTATTGTTCTCAGTGCTTTATGTATTAATACACCATTTAATACTCAAAACAAACTTACGAGAGTGATAGCATTATTATCCTGTTACATTAATGAGAAAGCCTAGACACAGCGAGGTTATACGATTGTCCAAGTTCACACAGCTTATAAGTGGGAGAACTGGGATTTAATTAATCCCTCTGTGCCTAGAATTTGTGCTCTTAATCTGTATGCATGGCATTTTGAATAGATGAATTAGTGAACCAAAATGCATTAAAATGAATGAAAACGAATAAAAATTCATTACATTATTAATTGCGTAAAAACGATACTGTCTACCTAGTATTTGCAAGGCACTTTTCTAGGCATTTGGAATAACATGCAGATGAAGCAATTTTCTTCACTCTTACAGCATATATTGGTGTGTGCGTGTGCACATAAACAATTAACAGATTAATATCTAATATATCAGGTGGTGGTAAGTGCCGTGGAGAAGAATGAAGCAAGAGAGGGGAATGAAGAATGCAGGGAGTTGCTGCTGTTTCAGCAAGTGTGGTCAGAGGCCACTCAAGAAAAGGATTTCCAACAGCTCAGAACAAAGTCACACAGAAGATATGTAGATGACGTAAGAAATGTTTTCTCATTAATTAGTGACTCAATTAAAAGGACATAAGCTGATAAAATGCAACAACAAGCATTTACTAAAGCCTTTTCCAAGCTCAGGCCTAGAGAAAAACAGCAGGATGTTCTGGGAGGTCATTCTACAAAATATGGTGATGGTTTGTTGTAAACTCAGGTAAGTGAGCTAAGTGAGCTCTGAAGCAGTCATCCTGCCTAACACTGCTGCCCGGTCCCCACTCTGCTTCTGGCTGGTTTGCTAAGGTTACCCCCGTTACACAGCCATGAGCAAGCTCCTCATCTCTCCAATGTGCAGGGTTACTTAGCAAAATGCTGGGAGCAGCACTAACCAGAATATCAGCTCCCCCAAAATCAAATACAAGGTCTGTGCAATCCACAGATCAACTCATGGGTGACCCAGTAACTTTGCAAGGAAAACGTGCTTTTTATAGCATGTGGGTCAGACTCATTGAGTGGAGATTTGCGTTAAGGATTCATGCATTTCCCCCAGATTTTCTATTGCCCAGGTGGTAAGTTAGGCGTTTAGATAATCTGGCTCAATGTTGTCTAAGAGGAAGGGTTTGGGAACACAATACCTAATCCTCGTTACTAAATCTTTGTGAGAAAACGGGCTGAGAAAGAGCCACAGAACAAAGTTTTGGTTCCGTGTTTTGATTCCTAAAGCAAGGAGTTATCTTTTAAGAGAAAATATAATAAATCAAGTAGGTGTTGAGTGACATCTACCATCACTAGACTTTCTAAATAAGAATGAAATTCACATATGGAGGCTGTAGATCTCTTTGCTATCATCATGTCTGTCCATGCCTTGCCTTTTTGTGTTTTCTTTTTCATTCTTTTCCCTTTGATAAGTCACTCAATAATCATACACAAACTAGCAAAACCACATCCAGGACAGCTGGTTTACTGAGATACCTTGAGGTTTTTAAAAACAAAACAGCTGAACACTTCCTCAGTGCCAAAAGAGAGGAAGTAGAGATTTTCCAGGACCCATTTAATCAGAATGATTTCCTGACTGGGGAGGTAAATTATCTATTCAGTCTTTCCCCTGTTGATCGGCTCAAAGACTATTAAAATATAGATTATATCTCAGAAAAATTAATGCAAATATAAAAGACTATTAAACTAACATTTAATTTGCAAAGCAACAGTAGTTTCTGTAAGCCGCTACCTCTGAAAGGTCGTTTTTATCTCTCTGCTTCCCTGTCTTTGAGGCGATACTGTTCACAACTCTTTTAATGTTTGGATAAAGTCCAAGATGTTGCTGTTGGTATTGCTGAAGCTTAATTCTCAAACTCCATGGTCTGATTTGAGAAGGAAATGGTCAAGACTTCCTTTCTCTCAGACTGGGTTTGGTTACAGGAACATTTAGAACACTTTGAGCAGCAGGTAACTGAACACCAAAATTAAACAATGCATAAATGTATTAGATTGCAAGCCTGGGAGTCTAGAGATAAGACAAAATGTTCTCTGGAGGACTGGCTCAATTCAGAGGCTTTAACTCCACGTCCCTCCAACTCTCTGGACTCATCCTCAAAGCCTAGAGCAAGAGGTCTGCAGCCATTTCAGGCCTCGGTTATATCAATGTCCAGAGGGAGAGAGGGGTTCCCCTCCAAAAGTTCTCTCAAGAGTGTAGGGGAAAGGCGGGGCACAGCGGCTCATGCCTGTAATCTCAGCACTTTGGGAGGCTGAGGCGGGCGGATCATCTGAGGTTGGGAGTTCAAGACCAGCCTGACCAACATGGAGAAACCCCCTCCCTACTAAAAATACAAAAAAAAATTAGCTGGGAGTGGTGGTGCATGCCTGTAATCCCAGCTACTTGGGAGATTAAGGTAGGAGAATTGCTTGAACCCAGGAGGCGGAGGTTGCGGTGAGCCCAGATTGCGCCATTGCACTCCAGCCTGGGCAACAAGAGCAAAATTCCATCTCAAAAAAAAAAAAAAAAAAAAAAGATTGTAGGGGAAAAACTAATAC
Organism: Macaca thibetana thibetana; assembly: GCF_024542745.1. Lineage (NCBI taxonomy): Eukaryota > Metazoa > Chordata > Mammalia > Primates > Cercopithecidae > Macaca > Macaca thibetana. The sequence goes on from NC_065586.1 coordinate 23,224,757, forward strand.
CCTTTCCTCATCCATCACAAGGGTCATGGCAGATACCCCTATAACAAGAGACAGATTAACAAGAGAAAAGCATCACAAATTTATTTAACCAAGGTTTGCATGACAGGGGAGCCTTCCAAAGTGAAGACCCGAAGACCCAGGGAAGACTGTACTTTTGTGCTGAGTCTGATGGAAGAAGTGAACAGTTGCAGAGAAACAGGAAAGGGGTGTGATGTAATGGTAATAAACTTGTAGTGGTGGGAACTTAGCGAGGCCTGCTTGTTCACATTCCTTTCTGTGTTTCTAATAATGTAAGACATTCCCCTTTCCCACTATGTGCAGAACACAGGTCACATGAGGATCTTCAGGGTGCAGGGGGGACGGGGGAGGTAGGAGGTCAGTGAATGACCTTCCTAGGGTTTATGGCTTGCCTTGGGCAGATAAATTCTAGTTTCTATAACTCACCTTGGGAGAGAAAGGGGAGAGGGAGAAAAGAGGATGGGAGAAGGTCAAAGAGACCTTGCTTTGGGGTCAGGTTCTCCCAGTCTCCTTCAGTTCAAACTAGTCAGCATGCCAAGGTGTCATAATTTGGGATACTGTGTTCTGACCCCCAATAAGGGCATGAAGGTACAACTCACAGAATTTGGGGAAATATTTACACATCGTATATTTAATCAAAGTCTGGTATCTAGAATATATAAAAAACACTTACAAAACTCAACGATTAAAAGGCAAGTAGCCCAATTTAAAGACAAAAAAAAACCAGGTGTGATGGCTCATGTCTGTAATCCCAGCACTTTGGGAGGCTGATATGGGAGGATTGTTTGAAGCCAGGAGTTCAAGAACAGCCTGAGGGACATAGTGAGACCCTGTCTCTACAAAAAAGTTAGGCAGGCATGGTGGTGCATATCTGTAGTCCCAGCTACTCAGGAGGCTAAGCCTGGGGAAGTCAAGGCTGCAGTTAGCTGGGTTTGAGCCCCCACACTCCAGCATGGGTGACAGAGCAAGACACTGTCTCAAAATAAATAAATAAATAAATAAATAAATAAATAAATAAATAAAAATAAAGCATTTAAATTTTTTAAATTAAATTGTTTTAAAAAATGAAACAGAATTGGAATAGGTATTTCTCCAAAGAAGATATACAAATGGCCAACAGCACATAAAGAGATGTTCAGCCTCATTAGTCATTAGGCAAATGCAAATTAAAACCATAATGAGACACCACTTCACACATGCTAGGACAGTGATACTCAAAAAAGACAAGCAATGACAAGTGTTGAAGAGGATGCAGAGAAATTAGAACTGTTGTATGTATGTTGCTGGTGGGAATATAAAATGGTGCAGTCCCTTGGGAAAAACAGTCTGGCAGTTTCTCAAAGAGTTAAGTATTTTTTTCTTTCCCTTTTCTTTCTTTTCTTCTTCTTCTTCCTCTTCTTCTTCTTCTTCTTCTTCTTCTTTTTTTTTTTTTTTTTTTTTTTTTTTTTTTTTTGAGGTAGCGTCTTGCTCTGTCACCCAGGTGACAGGTTGGAGTGCAGTGGTGTGATCTCAGCTCACTGCAACCTTCGCCTCCTGGATTCAGGTGATTCTCGTGCCTCAGCCATCCAAGTAGCTGGGATTACAAGTATTTACCACCATGCCCAGCTGATTTTTGTACTTTTAGTAGAGACAGGATTTTGCCATGTTAGCCAGGCTGGTCTTGAACTCTTGGCCTCAAGTGATCCACTGGCCTCAGCCTCCCAAAATGCTGGGATTACAGGCATGAGCCACAGTGCTTGGCCTTCAAAGAGTTAAATATACATATTTATCAAATGTTCCAGCAATTTCACATCCAAGTACCTACCCAGGAGAATTGAAAACACATGTACACGCAAAAACTTGGACACAACATTCATAGCAGCATAATAGCCAAAAAGTGAAAATGACCCCAGTATCCATCAACTAATGAATGGATAAACAAAATACAATGTATGCATACAATGGAATATTATTTCACTGTGATAATGAATGAAATATTAAAATATTCTACAAGATGAATGAGCCTTGGACACATAATACTAAACAAAAGAAGCCAGACAGAAAAAATTATATGATTTCATTTACATGAAACATCCAGAATAGGCAAATTCATTGAGAGAAAAAGAAAACATTCATTTATGGTTGCCAGGGGCTACATGGAGGGAGCATGGGTATGAGGTTTCTTTTGAGAGGGTGAAATGTTCTGAAATTAGATAGTGGTGATAGTTGCACAATTTTGTGAATATGCTAAAACCACTGAATTTTATCCATCCTCAGGGTGCATGATGTGTTAATTATATTTCAATTTAAACAAAAAAAGTAGTATGAACATTTCTTTCTCAGAAGTTCTTCGAAAACCTCTCCTCACTTATCAATGGCCTGAGCAGAGACACGTGAACCAAGACCAGTGGCTGGGGATGCCCTGTGTCCAGTGAGTTCGGTTTGCGGGTCCTTAAGGGTATTAGCCTGTTCTGGCACTGCTATGAAGACATATCTGAGACGGGGTAATTTACAAAGAAAAGAGGTTTAATTGACCCATGGTTCCACAGGCTACACAGGAAGCATGATGCTGGCATCTGCTTGACTTCTGGGGAGGGCTCAGGAAGCTTATGATCATGGCAGAAGGTGATGGGGGAGCAGGCATGTCACATTGCTCGAGTGGGAGCAAGAGAGAGCGAGGAGGGAGACGCTACACATTTTTTTTTTTTTTGAGACAGAGTCTTGCTCTCTCGCCCAGGCTGGAGTGCAGTGGTGCCATCTCTGCTCACTGCAAGCTCCGCCTCCCAGGTTCAAGTGATTCTCCTACCTCAGCCTCCCAAGTAGGTGGAACAACAGGAGAGTGCCACCACACCCGGTTAATTTTTTGTATTTTTAGTAGAGACAGGGTTTCACTGTGTTAGGCAGGATGGTCTCGATCTCCTGACCTTGTGATCCGCCTGCCTCGGCCTCCCAAAGTGCTGGGATTACAGGCGTGAGCCACCACGCCCGGCCGAGGTGATACACATTTTTAAACAACCAGATCTTCTGAGAACTCTATCACAAGAACAGCACCAAATGGATGATGCTAAACCATTCATGAAGGATCAACCCTCATGATCCAATCACCTCCCACCAGGCTCCACCTCCAACACTGGAGACTCTAATTGCACGTGAGATTTGGGTGGGGACACAGATCCAAACCATATTACTGAGTGACTTAGATTCCTCAGGGCCCAGCCCTAGAGCTGAGATCAACTCTCACCCTATGACTGCTGCCCAAAGAGGAGAGGTGCGTGGGCAAACAATCACAATTTCTATTCCCGTGCTTCTCTTCTCCTTTTTTTTTTTTTTTTCCTGGAAATGGAGTCTCACTCTTGCCCAGGCTGGAGAGCAGTGGTGCGATCTTGGCTCACTGCAGCCTCTGCCTCCCAGGTTCAAGCGATTCTCCCACCTCAGCCTCCCAAGAAGCTGGGACTACAGGTTCATGCCACCATGCCTGGCTAATTTTTGTAGTTTTAGTAGAGATGGGATTTCACCATATTGGCAAGGCTGGTCTCGAATTCCTGACCTCAAGTGATTCATCCACCTTGGCCTCACAAAGAATAGGGATTATAGGTGTGAGCCACCCCACCCAGCCACTCCTCTTCTCCTGATATCCCATAGTTTGGGCATGTCTTTATGCCTACTCTTGAAGACATCCTCACAGGTTAACAAGAATTCTGGACAGAAATATAATTATAATTAAGCATTAATCAGGCTGCACTTTGATCCACTTCCTTCCTGGTCACATAACACTAGACACTGACTATTTGCATCTCCATGTTCCTATAGATAGAATTTCTGATGTTAGATAGGATCTCTTATGTTAGAATTGTAAGGCTTTTGTTTAAGAATTGCTTAAGCATAGCCAGGCATGGTGATGCATGCCTAGTAGTCTCAGCTACTTAGGAGGCTGAGGTGGGAGGATCACTTAATCCTGGGAGGTCAAGCTGCAATGAGCAGAGTGTGCCACTGCACTTCAGCCTGGGAGACAGAAAGAAAGAAAAAGAGAGAGCGAGACAGAGAGAGTGAGAGAGTGAGAGCGAGAGTGAGAGAGAGAGAGAGAGAGAGAGAGAGAGAGAAAGAAATTGCTTAAGCAGATCCTGAATTCCAGCAGAATTGCTGACACCAACCAGTTTAAAGACCCCCACAGAGGAACCAAATAAGCATGAGAATACATCTTCTTCATCTCCCTGTCCCATGATTTCACCCTGTACTCTAGAACCAGTCAACAATCTCCACACTTCAGCCCACTCCAAACCCCTTGAAAACCCTACCCCCAAACTCCTTGGGGAGATAGGTTTGAGGTTTCCTCCTGTCTCCTCATTTGGCAGCCCTACAATGAAACCTCTTTCTCTGATACAACTTGGTGTCTCAGCACATTGCTTTGCACATTGGGCAACTGACCCGTTATGTTACAGTTTTACCCTACTATAATGTATTACAATTATGTCTCCTTCTGTTGCTAAATCACACACTCTTTGAAAGCAAGGGCTTCTAGGTATCCCTAACAGTTAGTACAGTGCTTAGCCATGCAGGGTAATTGTGATCACCCAACAGGTTCTTCCTGCCTGCTGCACAGACAAAATCAACCCACTGAGCCCACAGCACTGCAGTAGAGAAAGAATTTAATTGATGTGAGGCCAACCCATGCAGGAGAACTGAAGTTATCACCCAAACGAGTCTCCCCAAATGCTTGGAGGTTTGGGTTTTTATAGACGATTTGGTGGGAAGGGGCCGGGGAATGCATGATGATGCTGACTGGTTGGGCTGAGTCTACCTCTGAGTCAGGTCACAGGATCCACTGAATCACGAGTCACAACCCCAGGTAGAGTCAGTGTGAAAGATAGCTCAAAAATACCAACTCTAGCTTCTATGACAGTGACATTATCTATAGGAGGAATTGGGACAGTCATCAATCTTGTGACCTCTAGCCCCATGACCCCTGAGCAGTAAGGGATTATAGAAACTATGCCTATCCGGAGGCCAGTTTTGGTGGCTCGTGCCTGTAATCCCGGCACTTTGGAAGGCCAAAGCAGGTAGATCAACTGAGGTCAGGAGTTCAAGACAAGCTTGGTCAACATGGTGAAACCCCATCTCTACTAAAAATACAAAAATTAGCTGGGCATGGTGGCATGTGCCTGTAGTTCCAGCTACTCGGGGGCTGAGACAGGAGAATCCCTTGATCCCTGGAGGCAGAGGTTGCAGTGAGCTGAATCACACCACCTTACAACAGTCTGGGTGACAGAGTGAGACTCCATGTCAAAATAAACAAACAAATAAATGAAACCATGCCTATCTTATTGGAATGCAGGCCCCTCTCATAATCCTAACATTGTGGCCTTTCATTAGTTTTACAAAGATGACTTAGTTTTGGAAAGGGCTATTATCATCTTCGCTTTAACATTAAACCATAAACTAGACTCCTCCCAAAGTTAGTTTGGCCTACACAGGAATGGCCAAGGACAGCTGGGAAGCCAGAAGCAAGATGGAGTCAACTATGTCAGATTTCTTACTGTCTGTGACATTACGCTCTATATTGGATTTCTTCTATGGTTCCTGGCTCATAACTCCTGTGGCCTCTGTTACAGCCTTTCGTTAGAATGTTGGGTGTGTTAGTCCTCAGAGGCAGGTCTCTGACCTTCTCCTGCCCTCCTTTCACTCTAATGTGTCATGTCCACCCCCACAACCATCACTACCCCCCTCACCTGCCTTTCTAATTGTTTGTCTTAAGATCCTCCCCCACACTATGCCCTGGGGGAAGGAATGCTGATGTCATGAAGCTTCCATAAAAACCCAAGAGGACAGGGTTCACTGAGCTTCCGGATAGCTGAACAGTGGAGATTTCTGGAGACTGGCACCCAGGGAGGGCATGGAAGCTCTGCACACTCCTTCCCCCTTACTTTTCCCTACACACGTCTTCATCTGCATCCTTTGCAATATCCTTTATAATAAATCAGTAAATGTAGATAAGTGTTTCTCTGAGTTCTGTGAGCTGCTCCCTCCAATTAATGAAACCCAGAGAGGGGGTTGTGGGAACCCCAACTTGAAGCTGGTTTGTCAGAAGTTCCAGAGGCCTGGACTTGTGACTGGTGTGTGTGGAAGGGCAGTCTTGGGAACTGAGCCCACCTGTGGGATCTGATGCTGTCTCCCCAGGTAGATAATGTCGGAACTGAACTAGAGGACACCCAGCTCATGTCCACTGCTTGGTGTGTGGGGAATGCCCCTCCAACATTTGGTCACAGAAGTCTTCCCCTGTGTTGGTGATTATTGTCGTGTGAAAGTAGAGGAAAAACACAGTTTGGGGAGAGTGTTTCCCTACACATTGTCATAATTTTGCAAAAGCAGTTTTATAATCACTAAATGCTTATTGAGTAAATGACTGATGGGAAACTTGTAAATGTGACTTATTCTGCCTGATGGTCAAAATCCCCAGTATTAGCAGTTAGTATGACGTCATAGCTTCTGATACATCCTCTTTAATGCCACGCCTCCAATAGGGATAATATTGAATCACTCACAGCTTTGTGGGCGTTTGCTTTTTCAGTTCCTCTCAGACCCAAAGGATGGAGCTGGGTTTCCCAGAAGCAAAACAGCTGAAGAGGAACTTGTCCACTTGACCTTTTAGTTTGAGGCAGGCTCATATGACAAGCTCATGCCACAAAATAGGAATTTCCAACTATATAAGAAATACCAATGCTTTATCCAACTTGTTACATAAACACACACCCTTCCCCTACAAACACACACACACACACACACACACACACAGTGTCACATATGCAGCATACACAGAAATGGCTCTCCTCAATTTCTGAAAGGGGCAAGAGGCATTTGGCCTTCAGAAGGGAATATAAAGGGGAAATCAAGTTTTATTAATTTAAAACAGTTTTTGAGATGGCAAATAAGTATAGACAGGGGTAGAGAGAATGTACCTATTGTTCAAATCCCCGAGGCCTCTGGTAAGAAGCTTTTAATAAGATCTATAAAGATCCCCTCAGCTCTAATGACTTAATATTGTAGGATTTCACCACAGAATAGTTTGTTTTGGAAAGCATTTAAAGAGCAGCCACAGAAAACAATCTCAAGCTTCAGTTCTTGAGCTAAACAACTTTGATAGTTTATAATTGATTTGGAAGAGTAAGTATACCAGGAGCTCTGAAGTTTGTGGATACAGTAAGCTCACTAAGTAGAGAATTAGCTAATCAATGAAGGCGAAAAAATTCAAGGACACATTTGTGAGCAGAAAAGTAGCACAGGAGCTTTAATTAAGGACAAATGTTAAATAATGCAATTAAAGAAAAATGATACAACCTAAGTCTGTAAACTGACGAAGTTTGAGCTATCAAATATAACCTAAAAGAAGGATTAAACATTACCATGGGGACCTATATATAGAGATGAAAAATATATTCTATAGAAATATACACCAAACTGACTGTTTATATCATATGGCTTATAACATTGAAAAACTAGAAACCCAAATGTTTTCTTGCCTTCTTTTTCTTTTTCTTCTTTTTTCTTTTTTTTTGAGACAGAGTTTTGCCCTCGCTGCCCAGGCTGGAGTGCAATGGCGTGATCTTGGCTCACTGCAGCCTCCACTTTCTGGGTTCAAGCGATTATCCTGCCTCAGCCTCCCAAGTAGGTGGGATTACAGACATGCGCCACCATGCCCGGATTTTTTTTTTTTTTTTTTTTTTTTTTTTTAGTAGAGACGAGGTTTCACCCTGGTGGTCAGGCTGCTCTCAAATTCCTGACCTCAAGTGATCCACCTGCCTCAGCCTCCCAAAGTGCTGGGATTACAGGCGTTAGCCACTGCACCCAACCCCAAATGTTTTCAAAATCGAATTTCTTTAATAAATTGTCGTATACTTATGCCATGATATAATATACAGGCATTAAAATGATTCTGTAACAACGAAAAAATATTTATAGCATATAGTGAAACTAAATGAGGCTACCATGTATCACATATATTTATTCCCAGTTTCGGAAAAAGGAAAATAAAAACACATGCGTGCATAGGAAAGAAAAAAAGATTGGGAAGAGATACATCAAACTTTAGCAATGGGCTGAGCATGGAGGCTCACACTTGTAATCTCAACACTTTGGGAGGCCAAGGTGGGAGAAGTACTTGAGCCCAGGAGTTTGTGACCAGCCTGGGCAACATAGGGAGATCCCACCTCTACTTCAAAACAAAACAAAACAAAAAGGCATCAATGGTCATTTCCTGAATTATGAGTGATTTTGTTTCTTGCCAAGTTTTCAATTAAAAAGTTTATACTTGGCATGTACTTTTTACTATAAAAAGAATAAGACCGGCCGGGCGCGGTGGCTCAAGCCTGTAATCCCAGCACTTTGGGAGGCCGAGGCGGGCGGATCACGAGGTCAGGAGATCGAGACCATCCTGGCTAACACGGTGAAACCCCGTCTCTACTAAAAATACAAAAAGAAATTAGCCGGGGTGGTGGTGGGGCGCCTGTAGTCCCAGCTACTCCGGAGGCTGAGGCAGGAGAATGGCGTGAAAAGCTTGCAGTGAGCCGAGATCGCGCCACTGCACTCCAGTCTGGGCGACAGAGCTAGACTCCGTCTCAAAAAAAAAAAAAAAAAAAAAAAATAAGACCTTTATATTTGGGGGAGGAATAAAAATGGCAAATACATGAATAGCACTTAGTATTATCAGACAAGATTCTAAACGCTCCATATAGTGACTCTTTTAATCCTCACAACCTTATGTGGTAAGGACTTTTATTAGGTATGGTTTTTGCAATTACTTTTGCACCAACCTAATAGTATTCCCATTTTACAGATGAGGAAACTGAAGCAGGCAGGTACACACCTGGATGGAAATGTGGAAGTGAGCAAATGGTGGAAATGAGATTCAAATCCAGAGAGCCTGGCGCCAGCAACTGAGCTCTTGGTTTTTGTAACTCTTGAAAGATGAAAAAGGGGTGCTGCTTCCGTGCAAAAGTCAAGTAAATGGAATAGCACAGAGGATAGCTAGTTTGACTCTGCACCTGGCCTAGGATAGTGTGCTCCCACATTCACAGCCCTTGGCGGGGGGGGAAAAAAGTGAAGCTGGAGAAGTTACAGGAAGGGGTCATGACAAAGCATTCAAGTTATCAGAAGGGCTTTCCATTTAAACACAGACTAACATGATTCAGATCCTTCAGTTTGGAAAAACAAAAGTCACTGAGTGAGTGTTATTAAATTTGTTAAGACCCTTGCGTGAAAGCTACAAAACCAGCTCACTCTTGGACTTGTTACACTACAGGTGTGTCCCATGTTACTAATGAGAAGAACTGGGTGTGGGAACCATCACATCTCTTTTCCTAGTTTGTACCCTGAGTGGCATCATGGAAGCATGACTTGCCAAGCGCACATGGCTCCAGGCTTAGTAGGGCACCATGCTTGGTTTAATGCTCCATGGCCTTCATAATTATACTTTTCACCTTGTATTTTCTAAGTGAACTCTGCTGGGCCCATGGAAGGTGTGTGTGAAGCAGAGGAGATACACAAAATATGTATGTCTACCATGGTCTCCAGTTCACCCTAGCTCACATGTTGTGTTTGTGCAGCTCCATGAGCACAGAATTTTGACAAAGCCACCATGGATGGGAGTTAAGCAAGACTCAATGCATGTTATGTCTGGGAGTCAGTAAGCAAAGGTGCTGACAACCTTGGTGGACCACACTTTCCTAGGACCAGAACTTGCTTCCAATGCAGTTCAGACAATGTCCATGGCATTGACAGGGTTCAGAGCATGCTGCTCCAAAATATGCCACTTTCACGTAGTGATTATTTTGAGTTAAAGGCACTTCAAAAACAGCAGATGCAAGAAAGGCATGCTGACCTTCTCTTTTTCTTCCTGAAAGCAGTAAACAAAACTCCCATGTAAAAGATGTCCTCCGTACACCAGGAGGAAGATATCACCAGAATCAGGGAGTTGAGGCCCAGAGAAATATGTTCAAATACACCTTGTTAAACTATGCCTTGTTTTCCTAGCCACTTTTCAACAATTAACTGCCCTAGCCCAGACCCCTTTGTCTTGTCACATTTCACAAATTACTCCTCTAGGTCCAACCCAGTATATAAGCTTTTGTTGACCTAACTTCTTTGGGTCTTCGTTTTTATTGTGGGAGCTCCTGTGAAAATGTTACCACATTAAATCTGTATACTTTTCTCCTGTCTGTCTTATGTCAGTTTAATTCTTAGGACTAGCTGGGTAATAGGAAAAAGAGAAATTGTAGCTCCCCTACAGCATTCTAAGAAATATGGATAACCAATGAATTCCATCATATCCTTTCTTGTATTATTTCAACAATGAGGACATTACAGGAAAGGGGAAGGTGGGGCAACCCATAGTTCCTTTTCCTTTCAGTCTTTCCTTACGAATCAGTAAACTGAAGATAGAGTATTGACAGAATGTGCACGTATTAAGAAGTGAAACAAAAACCTTTGAGTTAGTTTTATGCAGTGTTTACACTGTTCTGGTAAGAACAAAATATATCTGCATGTAGGAGTTATAAAAGATGAATTGTATAATTTCAGTGATTCTACATGTAAGTTAATGTTCTCATATTTTCCTTGAAAACAGGTGTTACATTATGGTATGTGAATTTATCTCAATTTTAATAATAAGAAAAATATGTAGTACAGATGACCAAGAAACAAGGGTTGAGGGAAGGGCTTTTCTGTTACTCATTTATCAAAACAAAATTTATTGTTGTTATTTTTTATTTTTTATAAAAGGGTGGCTGCTCCATAGCAGAGCAGGACTACCCCACAGGCAGAGTAGCCATTTTTATTTAATTGTATTTAATTTATGTATTTATTTAAGATGGAGTTTCACTCTTGTTGTCCAGCCTGGAATACAATAGCATGATCTTGGCTCACTGCAACCTCTGCCTCTCGGGTTCAAGTGATTCTCCTGCCTCAGCCTCCCGAGTAGCTGGGACTACAGGTGCGCTCCACCATGCCTGGCTAATTTTTTGTATTTTTCATAGAGACGGGGTTTCACTGTGTTAGCCAGGACGGTCTCGATCTCCTGACCTCCTGATCCACCTGCCTCAGCCTCCCAAAGTGCTGGGATTACAGGCGTGAGCCACCACGCCCGGCTGCTATTTTTATTTTTAAAAATCTAATTATAAGAATAATGATTCCTCACTGTAGAACTTTTAGAAACCATAGGGCAGTATTAAATGAGAACTTATAAAAGCAGTAACTTACTTGGTAATTACGGACTTTAGGATTTGTTTTAGAGCTAAAAACAAAGAAGAAGAAACGATAACACGACATAAAATGGACAAAAAGGTATCTTTAATGCCTTATGGCTCCATAAAATCAATTCAAATGTCCCCCTGGAAGAAAGAAGAAAGATTGACTTTGCACAAGACAAATGGTAAAACGTATACTAATAATTTTAAATTAATTTTTTTTTTTTTAGGCCAGGCGCAGTGGCTCACGCCTATAATCCCAGCACTTGCCGAGGCCGAGGCAGAAGGATCGCTTCTCGAACTGGAGTTCGAGACCATCCTGGGTGATACAGCAAGACCCCATTTCTACCAAAAAAAATCAAAAATCAAATTTCAATTCTTCTTTATCTGGAATGGCATCAATAGCAAATAAAACACACCAGGACAAACTGAGAGAAAGACCATGGAAGAAAGGAAAGAGCTTTATATTTTAGTTACTTAAAAATACATTTGTCCTGGTTTTTGAACAAGAGGCTCTGCCTTTCATTTTGCATTGGATGTAACAAATTATGTAGTTGGTTCTTCTCTCATCTTGGCTTCTTTCACAATACCTCCATTTTTGTCTTCCTGGGACCATATTTTGCTCCTTCTTAAGTCCACTAGGCAGGCTGGGGCCCCTCACACTAGCCACATTTATCAAGCAGAGATGAACACTCTCAAGCCCTTTTCCAGATTCCCAGAAGAAAGCATCGGATTGGCCCAGCTGCACCATGTGACCTGGCCAGGGGAGAAGTCATGTGATACAAACGTGGCTTAAGCAAAACACCCTGTGGATAGAAGGGTGGGCGGTTATCAGAGAAACGGAGCTGGGCAAGTACCCCAAACTTGTCTGGGTTGGCCCTTTCAAGTAGTCCAAAATTGGAGGTGGGTGTGTCTAGTCCTTTATACCCCCAGTCGCTGAAGCCCCAGACTGGTGGAAAGAAAATGTACCCTTTGGGGTTGGGCTTTCTGGGGCTCTCACTCTCTGAGGTGGAAATTGTTAGTACCAGCATTCCCAGCAACTGTGGAATGAGTCCCTCAGTCCTGAAATGATGTTAGGGACCTAGGCAGGGCACTACAGCTCACATTACACTTCCTCCTTGGAAATGATTTTTTTTTTTTTTTTTTTTTTTTTTTTTTGCTTGTTTGTTTGGTTAAAGACACGTCTCCGTATGTCTCCCAACCTGGAGTGCAGTGGCATGATTATAGCACAGGACCGCCTAGAACTCCTGGCCTCAAGCAATCCTCCTGCATCTCTAGTAGCTCAGACTACAGGTGCACACTACTGTGCCTGCCTTTCAGTGATTTTATTTTAATGGAATCTTATTTATAGGGACTGAATGGTCCTAGTAATAAGGTAAAGGAAACATTTTTCTAATAATTATCTGGAAGTGCTCTGGGAACTTGATGTATTGTTTTTACGCATGAAATTTTGGCCTGTGACTCCATGAAGTTAGTGTCAGGTGTTATTTTAAAAATTGTAAAAATTTTTAAAGTTCTGTTGCTCTAGAAGGTGTTAGTGGATTGTCTGGGGTAAGGAGGAATAGGTGGAAAGAGAAGGAAGAATCTCTGTAGTTATTTATATCTTCTTTCAGGAAACATTCCTTAACTCCACACGGAAACAAGGTGAGGAGCCAGGGCTGACACTAGCAAGACCCCTAAGGACCTGGGGCTGGGGGGGGCAGGGGGGTGGGGAAGGGGTCTGACTTTCTGGCAGTGCCTTTAGCAGGTAGCTATTCTCTTAGAAATACAGCTCAGACTTTTCCAAAACAGTTTAGAAGCCATGATTAAGTAAAAGCTCATTTAAAAACAAACAAACAAACATGGACAGGTCTGTCACAGTGGCTCATGCCTATTATCCCAGCACTTTAGGAGACCGAGGTGGTGGGATTGATTGAGCTCAGGAATTTGAGAGCAGCCTGGGCAATGTAGGAAGACCCCATCTGTACAGAAAATAAAAAAGTAAAAGTTAGCCAGGCCTGGTGGTGCTTGCTTGTAAGTCCTAGCTACTCAGGAGGCTGGGGTTGGAGGATCACTTGAGTCCAGGAGGTAGAGGCTGCCATGAGCCCTGATTGTGCCACTGCACTCCAGCCTGTGCAACAGAGCGAGACACTGTCTCAAAAACAAATGAGTAAAAAATATTTCTTCCAAAGGTCTCTGGGCTCACTTGGATTACGGGTTCAGTCATTTCTAAGCATTTCCTGCAGCCTCAGAAACTCAATAGTCAATTATTTCCACGAGTACAAAGCTTAAAGATGAAGAGAACAAGAGAGGGAAGGGTAAAAGGGCACTAAAGGGTAAAAAGAACCAAAGGGCTCCTAAATAATGTGAATGATATTAAATCTGCTCCAAATGGTACTGGAATGCATTTATCTTACCCCATCTTTGTGTCAATTGCCTAGTCAATGTATTTTGCCTGAAATGTAATCATTCTTGACTCCTTCATATATTTCTACCCCCAAACAATTAATCCAATAAACATTTATTGAGGCATTTGTATGTACAGATGCTCTTCCACTTAAGATGGGGCTACATTCTGATAAACCCATCAAAATGCCGTAAGTTGAAAATGCATTTAATACACCTAACCTACCAAACATCATAGCTTAACCTAGCCTACCCTAAACATGTGCAGAACATTTGTATTAGCCTATGGTTAGGAAAATCATCTACCACGAAACCTATTTTATGATAAAGTATTGAATATCTTATGTAATGTTTTGAATACTATACTGAAAGTGAAACACCGAATGGTTGTATGGGTCCCTGAAATACAGTTTCTACTCACGTGTATCGCTTTCACAGCACTGTAAAATTGAAAAATTTAAATCAAACCATGATAAGCCAGCGACTGTCTGTACAAGGTAACATACAAGAGCGTCTGATAAAGAAAACACTGATAGACCATTGTCCCTGATTTTGTGTGATCCCGAGGGGGAGGTTGACACATTTACAACTTTTAATAAAACCCACACAATACCTAATAACAGAGGGCAAAGAACCATGGAAGTAGAGACAAGGGGAGTGAGAATTCCACTCAGTATGTTTACTGTGATTAATTTTCAAGTTGTTCCTAATCCACTAAAGTCAAATGACCTACGGGGTGAAGTGATGTTCAGTTAATGAGTCAATTCCCTGCAACCTTTCAACAATATGGGGCACCAAAGCCCTGCATGTATAAGAGTGGGCCTTTCCGAATACATTCTGTGAAAATTGTATACTCCAATCTGATTTATATCATATCATGTTATGTAACAAATAATTAGCTACAAATGTATCCATGGCACGAGGCTTCTTGCTTTTGCCCCTGAAAAGAAACCACATCATAATTGCTAGGTGTCCTTGGTGATTATTCAGAAAACCTTTGAACTTGTGTTTCACAGAATAGAGAGGGGCATTCTCTTGACATTGTATGATGTTTTGCCTGTTATTGCAAGAATGCATTGCATGCTCCCCGAAATATTTTAACAGTGCCAACTTTTCCAAATTGTTCAATCCCTATATGACAAAGCAAAATAATCTGAATATTGTTTCAATAATAAAAGTTTCCCAAAATACCTTGCAATATTCGTATTAAAAGAAAAAAATCCATAAAACACGTGTTGAATCTTATTTGAAATAACATGCCACAAATAATTTCTCAGACAGCTCAAGCCTGTTCTATTCAAGCAGGTTCTCAAGACCCAACAAGTCATGTGGTGACTCAGGCAGCTCCTGAGAAGAAATAAAATGCTCTGTCCAACTTGTGTTTCTGAAGCATTTAGTGGGTGTGTAGCATTTTGTAATCTAGCTGGATTTTTTTTGCAAAACATGCAACAAAGAATTTAATCAGCAAAGCAAAACAGGTTTGTGGCATTCCAAAGGGATTCTCTAATCCAAATATAAATTATGTAAGTTCCAACCAATCTAGCAAATCACAAATGAACACGGGAAGGATTGTGATTAACCAATTACAAATCTAATGGTAGGCCAGGCACAATGGTTCACATCTGTAATCCCAGCACTTTGGGAGCCGAGATGGGGTGGATTGCTTGAGCTCAGGAGTTCAAGACCATCCTGGGCAACATGGTGAAACCCCGTCTCTATTACAGTTGGGATCGACTCAGTGGGCAATTGGTTTAGATTAACTTTATGCATTATTCAAGTTATTAAGAAAATTATAGGCCGGGCGTGGTGGCCTAACAAAGAACAGATGGGTTCCTGCTATATTGTTGAGGCTGAAGTGTAGTGACTATTCACATGTGCAGTTACGGTGCACTACACCCTTGAACTCCTGGGCTCAAGTGATCCTTTTGCCCCAGCCTCCCAAGCAGCCGAGATTACAGGCAGTCACCACCGCACCCAACCTCAGCTGGCTATTTATACATATACACACATATGGAGAGGAAGAGAGGGAGAGAGATTGTCTAAGAATAAAGATATATTTTATATAACCAATCATAATATCACACTTAAGAAAATTAACATTACTTGTGTATTATCTAATATACAGTCTATGTTTGAATTTCTCCAGTTATTTAAAAGATGTCTTAGAGCTGGGTTTTATTTTTCTGAATCTGGGTTCCAAGCAAGATTTGTACATTGCATTTGATTATTTCTCTTTAATTCTTAATCTACAACAATTTTTCTGTCTAAAAATATTTCTATAATAATGACATTTTTCCCAATAGTCTTAAACAATGTCCCACATTCTTGATTTTTCTACTTTTTTCATTATTAGGTTAAGGTTAATAAAGTTTGGCAAAATACTTATATTACTGTCAAAGTAATGTTTAAAATGAAATTTTGAATTTTCTTTGCTTGATATTATGGCTTCCCCCAAATTCTAGTGTATAGAAACTTTGGTTTAAAAAAGTATCTATATAATAAACAGTATGGTCCTACTAGCAAATACAATATATGTTTCTTTAGTATATTTTGTTCTTTTGAGGACAGGAGATGTGTCTGCAGACTTTCATTTCAAACCTAACTTTCTAACACTGACTGTGGTCCCAGCTACTCAGGAGGCTGAGGCAGGAGGATCTCTTGAGCCAGGAGGTCAAGGCTGCAGTGAGCTATGACTGGGCCACTACACTCCATCCTGGGCAACGACAGAGCAAGAACCTGTCTCTAAGGGAAAACAACAACAACAGCAGCAACCAAACCGCCAGGCATAGTGGCTCACACCCGTAATACCAGCACTTTGGGAGACTGAGACAGGAGGATCACTTGAGTCCAGGAGTTCAAGATCAGCCTGGGCAACATAGTGAGACCCTGTCTCAAAAAAACAAATCAAATTAGCCAGGCATGGTGGTGCGTGCCTGTAGTCCCAGCTACTCAAGAAGCTGAGGTGGGAGGACCATTTGAGCCAGTAGGTCGAGGCTGCAGTAAGCTATGATCATACTACTGCACTCCAGCCTGAGTGACAGAGTGAGACTCTGTCTCTAAGAAAAAATAAAAACAAACAAAAAACCCCCCCAATATTTCCAATACCAAGCAAATCCAGAAAATGTTGAGTATAGATAGGTCCTCACTCTTGCTCACACAGTGAACACTTATGAGCATGTTTGTACAGCTTATCATCTGTATCATGGTGAGCCGTCGCAGTCACCAAGAGAATACATGGTCAAAGTTAATATCAAGTAAAGGACTCTGCAGATAAAGAAACATGTTAGTTTATGACATTCCAATCTTAGGCAATTTTTCTTAGTTACTAAAATTTCCATAACAGTGCTTTTCTTCATAATTGTTAGTCCATTTGGGCTGCTATAACAAAATACCATTAACTGGGTGGCTTATGAACAACTGAAATTTATTTCTCACAGTTCTGAGGGCTGGGTGGTCAAAAGACTTGCTGTCTGGTGAGGGCCAACTTCTTGCTCTACAGAGAGAACCTTCTCACTGTGTCCTCACATGGTGAAGAGGGCAAGGGAGCACTTTCAAATCATTTTTATAAAGCCACTATAAAGGAAAAAGAGGTCAGGCACGGTGGCTTATGCCTATAATCCCAATACTTTGGGAGGCCAAGGTGGGTGGATCACCTGAGGTCAGGAATTTGGTAGCAGCCTGGCCAACATGGTGAAATCCCATCTCCACTAAAAATATAAAAATTAGCCTGGCATGCTGGTGCATGCCTGTAATCCCAGCTACTGGGGAGGCCAAGGCAGGAGAATTGCTTGCACCCAGGAGGTGGAGATGGCAGTGAGTGTGCCATTGCACTCCAGCCTAGGTGACAGAGTGAGACTCCATCTCAAAAAAAAAAAAAAAAAATTATCTCTACTTTCATACTCCATATGGCACACTTTTGTGACCAGAGATATGTGGGGTTTTTCCTCATAGACCAAGCAATTCTCTAGTGGACACCAACTGGGTGTCCTGTAATTCAATTTGATTCTGACACTATTTCAAAGAGTGTGAGATCCCACAGGTTAATGGCACAGTCTCAGAAGCCTGGCCTCATTTCAGAAGCCAATCTCAAGTCCAGGCCTCCAGTATTGTTGAATGACAGGTTATAAGTCAGAGGGTCGCATCACCCCCTCTTCAGGATTCGTTAATTTGCTAAGTGACTCACAGAACTCAGAAAACCCTTTACTTATGTTTACCAGCTTTTTACAATTTATTTTTTATTTTTATTATACTTTAAGTTCTAGGGTACATGTGCACAACGTGCAGGTTTGTTACATATGCATACATGTGCCATGTTGGTGTGCTGCACCCATTAACTTGTCATTTACATTAGGTATATCTCCTAATGCTATCCCTCCCTCCTCCCCAACCCCATGACAGGCCCCAGTGTGTGATGTTTCCCACCCTGTGTCCAAGTGTTCTCATTGTTCAGTTCCCACCTATGAGTGAGAACATGCAGTGTTTGGTTTTCTGTCCTTGAGGTAGTTTGCTCAGAATGATGGTTTCCAGCTTCATCCATGTCCCTACAAAGGACATGAACTCATCCTTTTTTATGGCTACATAGTATTCCATGGTGTATATGTGCCACATTTTCTTAATCCAGTCTATCATTGATGGACATTTGGGTTGGTTCCAAGTCTTTGCTATTGTGAATAGTGCCGCAATAAACATACGTGTGCATGTGTCTTTATAGCAGCATGATTTATAATCCTTTGGGTATATACCCAGTAATGGGATGGCTGGGTTAAACAGTATTTCTGGTTCTAGATCCGTTTACCAGCTTGTTTTAAAGGATACCATGAACAGTCAGATGAAGAAGGGCAGAGGGCAAGGTATGGGGCAGGGGGTGCAGAACTTCCGTGGCCTTTCTGAGCACCCTCACTCCCAGCACCTCCAAGTGTTCAGCAACCTGGAACTCATCAAATATCATTGTTCAACAGTTTTTTGGCCAGGTGCAGTGGCTCACACCTGTAATTCCAGTGCTTGGGGAAGCACAAGCAGGAGGATTTCTTGAGCCCAGGAGTTCAAGAGCAACCTGTTAGGGAGACCTCATCTCTACAAAAAAATCATAAATTAGCCAGGCATAGTGGTACATGCCTGTAGTCCCAGGTACTCAGAAGGCT
Organism: Macaca thibetana thibetana; assembly: GCF_024542745.1. Lineage (NCBI taxonomy): Eukaryota > Metazoa > Chordata > Mammalia > Primates > Cercopithecidae > Macaca > Macaca thibetana. Next base: position 23,243,514 of record NC_065586.1, read on the forward strand.
GAGACAGGAAGATCACTTGAGCCCAAGAGGTTGAGGCTGCAGTGAGCTCTGATTGCACCACTGCACTCCAGCCTGGGCAACAGAGTGAGACCCTATCTCAAAAAAAGTTTTTAAAATAAAGTTCAATCTCCAGTGGCCCCCATTTCCTGCAGGTTGGTAGGTGGGGCTGAAGTTCTGACCCTCTACTCCTCTAATCGTGTGTTCTTTTTGGGGAGCAGCCCCCTGATAAAATTATCTGGGGACCCCACCCTAAGTCATCTTGTCAGTATAAACTCAGGTGTTATCAAAGGGCCTCATTATAAATAACAAAAGACACTAGGGAAACTCTAAGTTTTAGAGCTCTCTGACAGGAACCAGAGACAAAGGTCAAATACATTTCATATTACACCACAGTCAGTAATTCCATCCACAGGGGCTCTACTCTCAGGACCTAATCATCTCCTAAGGGCCTTACCTCCTAATAACTTCATCTTGGGGGTTAGGATTTCAACATTTAAATTTGGCGGGGGGACACTGCATTAATCCGTTCTCACACTGCTATAAATATACCACCTGGGTCTGGGTCTGGGTAATTTATAAAGGAAAGAAGTTTAATTGACTCACAGTTCCACATGGCTAGGGAGGTCTCAGGAAACTTACAATCATGGTGGAAGGTGAAGGGGAAACAAGGACCTTCTTCACACGGCGACAGGAGAGAGAAGTGCAATGGGAAAATACCAGGTGCTTACAAAGCCATCAGATCTTGTGAGAACTCACTTACTATCACGAGAACAGTGTGGGGGAGACTGTCTCCATGATCCAATCACCTCCCTCCCTTGACACACGGGAATTACAGGTCCCTCCCTCAACACATGGGGATTACAATTTGAGATGAGATTTGGGTGTGGACACAAAGCCTAACTATATCAGACACACACATTCAGACCATAGCAACAATTAAACCTATAGTAAGCATGATTTCCTATGATTTCCCTCGAATTTTATAGAGTTATCAATGAAGCCAAGCTGCAATTGGGGAGATTATATTTTCTTTTTCTTTTCTTTTCTGTTTTTTTGTTTGTTTGTTTGTTTTGCTTTGTTTTGTTTTGAGACGGTGTCTCACTCTTGCCACCCAGGCTGGAGTGCAATGGCACAATCTTTGCTCACTGCAACCTGTGCCTCTGAGTTCAAGGGATTCTCCTGCCTCAGCCTCCAGAGTAGCTGAGATTACAGGCACTCACCGCCACACCCACCTAAATTTTGTACTTTTTAGTAGAGACAAGATTTCACCATGTTGGCCAGGCTGGTCTCAAACTCCTGACCTCAGGTGATCGGCCTGCCTCAGCCTCCCAAAGTGCTGGGATTGCAGGCGTGACCTCACCCAGCTGGGGAGATTATATTTTCTAATCATTAATGAATTGGCCTAAGCAACAATAGAACTGGACTCTGTCAATATTGTCGTTATCACTATCCAGTCGTATTTACTGGATCACCAACAGGTTTAATACTCCTCCATATCATCAGAGTTTGACTGAGACCTTGAACACCACTTTGAGGTTGTGATCTCACCATTTGTAGCATAACATTTGCCATTCACTTACACAAATGAAAATGATCCTAGAATCATGGAACCAAAAGAAATTTCAAGAGGCTATTGATTACATTCTACTTGGCGTCAAATACGCCAAAGCTCTCTCCTACCTACTGTTAGCAGCAGTGAATCTGGATGAGTCTGCAGCAATCTCAATTCTTGCCTCCTCAGAAGAAAGAATTTTACTAAGGGGCAGAAGGCAGAAAGAGAGAGAGAGAGAGAGAGAGAGAGAGAGACGGCGGCAAGTTTTAGAGCAGGAGTGAAAGTTCATTAACAATTTTTAGAGCAGGAGGCCGGGCGCAGTGGCTCATGCCTGAAATCCCAGCACTTTGGGAGGCCAAGGCAGGTGGATCACGAGGTCAGGAGATCGAGACCATCCTGGCTAACACGGTGAAACCCTGTCTCTACTAAAAATTAAAAAAATTAGCCGGGTGTGGTGGCGGGCACCTGTAGTCCCAGCTACTTGAGAGGCTGAGGCAGGAGAATCGTGTGAACCTGGGAGGCAGAGCTTTCAGGGAGCCGAGAATGCGCCACTGCACTCCAGCCTGGGTGACAGAGCTAGACTCTGTCTCAAAAAAAATAAAATAAAATAAAATAAAAAAAAAAAAAAAAAATGAGCAGGAAAGAAAGTAAAGTACACTTGGAAGAGGGCCAAGAAGGTGACTTGAGAGATTCAAGTGGGTGATTTGACTTTTGACTTGGGGTTTTCTACATTAGCATTCTTCTGGGGTCTGTGTCTCTTCTCCCCTGATTCTTCCCGTGGAGTGGGCTGTGCACATGCACAGTGGCCTGCCAGCACTTGGGAGGGGCCGCATGAACAGTACGTTTACTGGAGTTGTACACATGCTCGCTTGAGGCATCCTCTCCTTACTAGTTGAGTGCTTCTAGAAGAAGGTCATATACCAGTTATACTCCACCATTTTGCCTCTTCGTGGGCATGCTGGAGCCCACTTGCCTAGCTCCTGAGGTCTTATCAGGAAGCTGCCGATCACCAGTTTCAGGTGTTTGTCTACTGGGAGACTGCCGTTCCCTGGTGCCAGCTGTGACCAATTATTACTTTAGTGAGCCAGCTTAACAACTATCTGATCATCAACTGATGGTTGCCTAACAGTCTCTTTGGGGGTGGGAGGGGCCCTCTCCTGCCCTGCTCATGTCCACCTGTGTACTGTAACACCACCAATTGAAAATCTACTCTTTTCTTTTTTAATAGAGACAAAGTCTTGCTATGTTAGCCAGGGTGATCTTAAACTCCTGGCCTCAGGTGATCCTCCCGCCTTGGCCTCCCAAAGTGCTGAAATGACAGGTGTGAGCCACCATGCCCAGCCAAAAATCTACCCTATTTCTGATGGTCCTTTGCACAGTGCTTTTCGATGGTCTTTTGGGTAAATCATCCCATTGTGAGGATATTTAATATTTAACTTAAATTCTTTCTATATGGTAGCAAAGATATTAGCTGTCCTTCCTTTGAAAGCTTTCCTCCGATTTGGGCTCACATTCTGTGCCACCAGCAGAATAAGCAAAGCCTCTTTAAGCCGAAGCTCATGGAGCTTGTTTTCCAAACCTTTAATCATTTTTATGGCTTTCCTTTAAACTCTCTCCAAGTGTTTCGTCTTCTTTTCGAAGGAAAGCCGAGAATTAAATATAGTATGTGAAAGGATATGATTAGTACCAAATTTAGGAGACAATTACTGCACAGTTCTTACATTCTGAGCTCTAAGCTCTTTTGTTGATAGTTTAAAAAATTATCAGATTTTCTAAACAACAACGCACGTTCCAAAGAGTAATCTTAAATAGTATATGGTCATATTTTAAAACTTTTTGAGCCTGGACATTGTGGCTCACTCCTGTATTCCCAAGCAGTTTGGGAGGTCCAGGCAGGAGGATCACTTGATCCCAGGCAGTCGAGGGTGCAGTCAGCAATGATTGCACCATTGCACTCCAGCCTAAGTGGCAGAATAAGACTCTGTCTCAAAAAAACAAAAAAGACAAAAACAAAAAAACAAAATTTTTATGGCTATGATTCACTTTAGTGAGACAAAAGGACTCAAAGCCTACCTACCTGCCGAGTGTCACTTCTAGTGGAAAAGCTACTCAAACTGTAGAACAGATCTTAGAAAGAAGTGTAATGATGATTCATATTTGAACCACTATGCTTTCATGTCTTAAGGTCTAGTTATTGCAAAATTACAGGTTCAAAATAGCTGATATAAATTTACATTACTGCCTACTCTAGAATTAAACAAGCAACCCACAACAGCAATCGTATCCTGATGAAGTTACTCCAAAGTACTTGATACTTAAAATTGCTAGAAAATGTTGCCTTTCATTTCATTTTATAAGAGCCAAATGTCCCCTTGCCAGCAATGCTTCATAAGAAACCTGCGACAAATACATGCATTTTCCTTCAAAACACAGATTAAAAGCTTAAAAGAAAAAACAAGCACTATAAATAAAGGCAGATATACCATACCTTATTTTATAAATTAATATATGCTTAAAATTTATTGATAAAACGTAGATCCGTTCTTATTTTCTCAGTATCATTCTGTGAACCCAAAAGTATCTGAGACAGATCTCAATCAATTTAGAAATTTTATTTTACCAAGGTTAAGGACATGCCTACGACATGGCCTTAGGTGGTAACTGCCCAAGTTGGTCAAATACAGCTTGATTTTATACATTTTAGGGAGACATGAGACATCAGTCAATACATGTAAGATGTACATTGGTTCAGTCCGGAAAGGTGGGACAACTCAAAGTGGGGAGGGGGCTTCCAGGTCATAGGTGGATTTTAAAGTTTTCTGATTGTCGATTGGTTGAAGTAATTATTGTCAATAGAAAGGAACGTATGAGCTATGATAAGGTGTTGTTGAGACCAAGGTTTTATCATGCTGCTGAAATCTCTAGGTAGCAGGCTTCAGAAAGAATAGATTGCAAATGTTTCTTATCAGATTTAAAGAGTCTGTTCTACCAGTAATTCCAAAAAGGAGGAGGGTATAATGAGGCATGTCTGGCTCCCACTTCCCATCATGGCCTGAACTAGGTTTTTCAGGTTTACTTTGGAATGCCCTTGGCCAAGAGGAGAGTCCATTCAGATGGTTAGGAGGGCTTAAAATTCTACTTTCGGTTTATAATTTAAAATGGAATTCAAGGAAGGAAAATACAGCTCAGTAGGAAAACAAGCTCACTTATGAATGTATCAACCTTTGAAAGCATATTCCTTAAGGAATATGCTATTTCTTGTTTAAAATGTTAACATTCTGCCAGAAGTGGTGGCTCAGGCCTGTAATCCCAACACTTTGGGAGGCTGAGGCAGGAGGACTGCTTGAGCCCAGGAGTTTGAGGCCAGCCTGGAAAACGTAGGGAGACCCTTATCCCTACAAAAAAAATTTAAAAAATTAGTTGGGCATGGTAATGCATGCCTGTGATCCCAGCTACTCAGGAGGCTGAGGTGGGAGGATGGCTTGAGCCTGGAAGCTGGAGCCTGCAGTGAGCTATGATCATGTCACTACTCTAGCCTGGGCAACAGTGAGACCCTTTCTCTAAAAATAAAAAATAAAATAAAATGTTAACATTCATATAAGCTAAGTACAATACAATAAATCTGGCAGGTATTTCTTAGATTTAGAAAAATATTCTAGATTCAAAGGAAAAACCATCATCGATAAATCATTTGAACTCAATGATGTGGACTGCAGTTTCTGTTAATACTGTCTCCCCAATGTTGCAGAGCTAGTAATATATATATTGGGTTGCCAAAACTGTATATCCTGATGTGTTGGGAGTATATCTGGTTTTTACAAATGATTTTTTATTGTCGTTATTTTATTTTTATTTTATAGACAGGGCCTCACTCTGTTGCCCAGGCTGGAGTGCAGTGGTGTGATCATTGCTCACTGCAGCCTCCATCTCCTGGGCTCAAAGAATCCTCCTGTATCAGCCTCCAAGTAGCTGGGACTACAGGCTCAAGCCACCATGCCCAGCTCTATTGTTGTTGTTTTTTAAGCAAAACAAATATAGAAAAACACACAGTACTCAAGAAATCAAATTAAGCATTAAAAAAAAAATTCCTGAAAGTCATCATATATATTTTTAGTGATTTCCCTGAATTTTAATGTCAAAAATTAGTCTTTTAGTGTACACATTTCTAAAAGAAAAGGCAAAATATGGCCAGGTATGGTAGCTTATGCCTGTAATCTCAGCATTTTGGGAAGCTGAGATGGGTAGATGGGTTGACACAGGAGTTCCAGACCAGCCTGGGTAACACAGCGAGACCATGTACCTACCAAAAAAAATCCCCCAAAATTGGCCGGGCATGGTGGCACACACCTGTAATTCCAGTTATTTGGTGGGCTGAGGTGGGAGGATCGCTGCAGCCCAGGAGGTTGAGGCTTCAGTGAGCCAGGTTCATGTTACCATACTCCAGCCTGAGTGAAATCGAGACCCTGTCTCAAACAAACAAACAAAAGATAAAATATATACAGTTTATTTGGTGCCTACCTGACTCTCATTTTCGCAGGTTTTGTTTGTTTTTTGTTTTAGGTTCCACCCAAGGAACCTGGTCTTTCTCAGCATATCAACTCTCTATGCACCCAGTCTCTCAACCCAGGGAATCTACTTGTTGTCCACTCACCTTCTCTTAACACCCTGCCCACCCTCATCCCTCAAGTGCTCCTCTTTTCCTTGGTTAAAAATATCTGTGATACAAAAATCTAAGAATACATGAAACCTAGGCTGGAAGAGGAACAAGGAATTTTTCTTAAGGAAAGCTAAGCGGGTTCACATAATTAAAAGCTGGGAGAAGAAAAGGAAGTGAGAAAAATAAAAAAGAAAGAAAGGGAAAGAAGGAGGAAGGGAAGTAGGGAGGCCAGAGAAATTGACCTGGGTATTACAGGGAGAGACTATCTTTCTTGATTAGGAGGTATGTGTGGTTGGAGGGCCTTTGGAGCCAGTGAGATGGTAGAAAATTGTGAAAAGAGGAGGATTGAAGAATTATTTCTGGGATATATTTACTGGATAACTGTAAAAATTTTTTATTTTTATTATTTTTAGAGATAGGCTTTAATTCTGTTGCCCACATTGAGTGCAGTGGCGTGATCAAGCTCACTGCTGTCTTGAACTCCTGAGTTCAAGTAGCTCTTCTGCCTTAGCATCCTGAGTAGCTGGGACTACAGATGCAAGCCACCACACTCAGTTAATTTTTAAAATTTTTGTATAGGGCTGGGGTCTTACTATATTGCCAAGGCTGGTCTGGAACTACTGGCCTCAAGTGATCCTCCCACCTCGGCCTCTCAAAGTGCTGGGATTACAGGCATGAGTCACCACACCCAGACAGCAATGGATGACTTTGAATGTTTTAGAGTCTAGGCAAGGTTAAAGGATGGGAAATAGTTTTAAAAACTAATATTGGCGCCGCCATGGAGGCTCACATCTGTAATCCCAGCACTTTGGGAAGCTGAGGCAGGAAGATTGCTTGAGGTCAAGCATTTGAGATCAGCCTGGGAAACATAGGGAGACTCTGTCTCTACAATAAAATAAATAAAATTAGCTAGGTGTGGTGGTACACACCTGTGGTCTCAGTTACTCTGGAAGCTGAAATGGGAAGATTGCTCAAGCTCAGGAGGTCTAGGTTGCAGTGAGCTGTGATAGTGTCACTGCACTCCAGCCTGGGTCTCAAGACCCTGTCTCAAAAACAAACAAACAAAAAACATAACAAAAAGCAAAAAACAAACTAATATTGGTTGATTCAAGGATGCCGCTTTGTTTTTTTTGTTTGTGTTTTTTTTTTTTTTTTTTTCCGAGACAGAGTCTCACTCTGTCCCCCAGGCTGGAGTGCAGTGGTACGATTTCGGCTCACTGCAACCTCCACCTCCTGCGTTCAAGCGATTCTTGTGCCTCAACCTCCTGAGTGGCTGGGATTACAGCTGTCCACCACCACATCTGGCTAATTTTTGTATTTTTATAGAGATGGGGTTCCACCATGTTGACCAGGTTGGTCTCGAACCCCTGACCTCAGGTGATCCACCCGCCTTGACCTCCCAAAGTGCTTGGGATTACAGACGTGAGCCACTGCACCCGGCCAAGGATGCTTCTTTGAATTTGGCTCTGCGCCACAAGCAGTACTCTGGGCCCTTAGGCCCAGCAGGAGCAGCCCTGAGCATAGCGGGGCCTTGCTCTGAACTTTCTCCACTGTAGCCTCTGGATAGGGAGATGCAGCTCAGGTGCCATGCCCTACCCAACAGTCACATGGCCCCTGTCTAGATCAAACTTCAAAGTACGCAGCACCCCTGACTTCCCTGCCAAATGGCCTCAGGTTGATTTACAGGCCTTGCTCCAGCTTCTTCCTGGGGGCCCTCTTCTTAAGAGCAGATGGTGCAGTCAGGCATGCACCCAAGACCCTAGAGGGTGATGCACAGCTCAGAGCTCCTGTGGGTTGGAGGGCTGGAGGTGCAGCACACGATCCTTCATTGCGGAGGAAGAGGAGTGCCTCATGCTGTCACCCCCGGCTTGTCATGCTAAGGAGAATTAGAAACTGAAACCTGGCCTTACACACATCCTAAAGATATGTTTATCTAGGTAGAAAGATCGAACATAATCTATTTAGCAGCATGTTAACTTGGTTTGTGTTTACATATTTAGTCATATGGTATGTGGGCCTCCACCCATACTTGTGCCTTGGACCCACAAATAACAGGGACAGCCATGCACTTGACCAAACAGAACCATGTGCCTCCGAGATGCCTAAGGATTATCCTTAAAGACAGAAGCTAGAGTGTAACTTTTCTGATATGTTTCATCTGTTCAGAAGTCCCCTTGAGGAAGCACTGTAGTCTCTAGTCTGACTGACGGACCTGCTGCCAAACTCCACCTCCGCGCCTCTTACCTGCCTGATCTCGGGCAAGCTTCTTCAGCTGTCTTAAGATTCATCAGAAAACTGGTTGTAACAGGATTAAGTGAGAACACCCTTGGCTCACTTAGGCGTGACAGCTCACACCTGTAATCCCAACACTTTGGGAATCGAGGTGGAAGGATCCCCTTGACACCGGAAGTTCAAGACCAGCCCAGGCAACCTACAACATTGCAAGATGCTGCCTGCAAAAAAATACAAAAGAAAAAGAAAAAAAGATAACATCCTTGAGGCACATTTTGCACCATGCCTGGTATACAGCAGGTATCCATGAAAGTGGCGTTTAAATCCACTTCTGTCTTTGACCTATTTCCATATTCACATTTTAGGCTAAAGATTGTAGAATCATTGAGCCGAAGGAATATGTGGTCACTTCATAGAATATTCTATTTAGGAGAACAAACTTTGGAGTCAAAGAGACCAGGGTGCTCTTCTCCCTTCATCCCTGACCAGGACCAGGTGGGTCATGAGGGGTAGTCACTTATCTCAGCAATCTCACTTGTAAGACGGCAGTAATAGCAGTAACTAAATCACTGTACCATTATAAGGATAAAATTAGAAAACTACACAAAAATGTCACCCACCAAGTTGATGATTTTCTCCAAGTGTTGTGCCTCAAACTTACATTGAACTTCATTCTATTTTAAATTATTTCTCTGATTTACTGAGATTCTGAATGTTGCTGAGTGAAAGTGAAATTTTATTAGCCCGGTGTGGTGGCACCTGCCTGTGGTCCCAGCTCCTCAGGGCAGGCTGAGGTGGGAAGACTGCGTGAGCCTGAGAGTTCAGGTTGTAGTAAGCCATTATCACGCCACTGCACTGCAGCTTGGGAGACAGAACGAGAATCTGTCTCAAAAACAAAAAAAGGTGAAATTTGTAATTATTTGGTACATTTAGAATTATTTTTAAAAATTTTTCTGCATTAAGGGAAAAACAAATACTTTTTTCCTTTCTACTCACCTGCTCAATGAAACATAGAACACAGTTCTGTGACCAGACATAGGTTTTTCCCAACACACCAACCAACTGGGTGTCCTATAATTCAATTCAATTCTGACACTATCTACCTAGAGGCAGTGTCAGAGCCCACAGGGTGAGGTCTCAGTCCCCAAAGACAACCGCTTCTTTAGAATCTCAAGTACAGGCCACCCATTCTGACTCAATTGCCACAAACCAGAGCTCCAACAGTCCCCACTTGGGTTCAACTAACTTGCTAGGACAGCTCCCAGAACTCAGAGAAACACTTGGGTTTACCAGTTTCTTATAAAGGATATTACCAAGCATACAGATGAAGAGATGCAGAGGGTGAGTTTTGGAGGAGAGAAAGCAGAGCTTCCATTGTCCCAGAGTTTTTATGGAGTTTAATCTCCAGTGCCCCTGATGACCCTTTTGCTGGAGGTTGGTGGGAGGGGCCGAATGTTCTTATACTTTACAGTTGGTGGGAGCAGCTGAATGTTCTGATACTTTAGTCCTCTAATCACTTGTTCTTTCTAGCGACTGATTAGCCCCATCTTGAAGCTATCTAAGGACCCCGTCATAAGTCACCTAATTAGCATAAACTCAGGTGTGATCAAAAGTGCTTGGGGGGCCAGGCAAAGTGGCTTATGCCTGTAACCCCAGTATTATGGGAGGCCGAGGTGAGATGATCGCTTGAGCCTAGGAGTTCAAGACCAGCCTGGGGAACATGGTGAGACCTTGTCTCTAAAAAAATAAAAAAATTAAAATAAATAAATAAATAAAATTAGCCAGGTGTGGTGATGTGCACCTGTTGTCCCAGCTACTTGGCAGGTTTAGGTGGGAATATCACTTAAGCCTGGGAGTTCCAGGCTGCAGGGAGCTGTTTGTGCCACTGCACTCCAGCCTGAGTGGCAGAGCAAGACCCTGTCTCAAAAAACACCCAGCAGTGGTGAGTTTCCTATCACTCAGGAAATTCGGAGGTGTTCAACAACTTTCTACAAGCACCAAATATTCTAACAGAAGATGCACCTATCACCATTATCGCTTGGGCAATTACAAGGCATTTAGGCGCTCCATGTCAGGAACTGGGGACAAAGCTGAAATGTATTTCACATTATACCAGTTTGTCTCGTTGTGCGACTGATTTTATTTTTCACTGGAGAGAGTTGTGTTAGCTTCGGCTTTGATTCCATTTGTATGGCTGGTGCTCACCTTTCGGACTTGGGCCTTCAAATGTAAAATGCAATTATCACCCACACAAAATCGTACAACTATTGTGTTGTTTCTGGCACTTTCTTTCTTTTCTTTCATGTCAGACAGCTAATGTGCTGATGTCATAACAAGGTTCAAGGGTGGTAGGTCTCTTTCTTTTTTTTTTCTTAGACAGAGTCTAGCTCTGTTGCCCAGGCTGGAGTACAGTGATGAGATCATGGCTCACTGCAACCCCCACCTCCTGGGTCAAGGGATCCTCCCACTTCTGCCTCCTATACAGCTGGGACCACAGGTGCATACCATCACGTCTGGCTAATTTTTATATTCTTTGTAGAGACAAGTTCTCAGTTTGTTGCCGAGGCTGGGCTCAAACTCCTGGGCTCAAGCCATCCTCCTGCCTCAGCCTCCCACAGTGCAGGGATTACAGGTGGGAGCCACTACACCTGCCAGGGTGGCACATCTCACACATGTGCGTGAATACCCAGTCATTCATGCTTATGAACTACCAAAGGATCTCTGGCACTTTTTAAAAAGCCCAATAAGACAATTTCAATTGAAGTCACAGTAAAATGTGACAAAAGATCTGAGAAATGTGCCTACTGGAGTCTCTGAACTGTTTCTTGACCGTGGCACACATCTCTCCCTTTCTTCCTAGAGAAGCACTTGACGAAGAGAGGTGAGCCCAGGTCACTCATAGACACAGCCACATGGAGCTCGACTCTGCCTTGGCAGCAGACATGCAGAGTCCAAGGCCAAGAGCAACGGGAATAGGGACTGACGTGACATTTGGATTGGGACTGGTACAGTTTGGAGAGATTAAGGGCCAGATACTCAGATTCACTTTCTTCCCCTCTTCCAAGGGCGTTATTTAGTAGTCTGTTTAGCACTTGCTTGCTCTAATAATAGCCATGGGCCTGAATCACCCTCGTCACTGAGTATTACATGGAATCCTCAGCTGTTTCTATGACTTGCATGGTTGGTGTTCAGCACTATCTGGAAACCTCTAAGAATGTGCAGAGTAATCAGTGATTTTAATTTTAGCTATGCGTGACATGAGGGATCTTCTATGTATTTCTACTGACCTGTCTTTAAAACACGTTGTATAATGATGAGAGAAATTCCACAGAAAAACTTCAATATGAATCCCTACACAATACACATGTAAGTATATACAAATGTGACTTAAATATATTAATAGAAAATGTACATTACTATTATTACTGCTATACATACGATCAATTTTCGGATGTAATCGAGACAGATACCTGTATAAATGAGAACTTATTCAGTGGGTTTCTGGGGTACTAAGAATATTCAGTTTCTTGTTCTGGGTGCCAGCTCCATAAATACATTCAGTGTGTGAAAATTCACTGGAACAAAGACTTACAATATATGCCCTTTTCTGTGTTACGTTATACTTCCACAAGGAGTTTTAAACATTTACTATGTAATTTAAGTTTTTTGAGGAAAAACTTGAGCAACTGCAACAGTATACCATATACATATGACAATCCATATTTGAGCTATATCCAAGATCAAACGATTTTTGAAACTATCGCAAAGTACGATAGACCTAAATCTCCCATTTAAAGGGGACTCTATTTTTATCTTTCCCAACCTTCCCTCCAAAAACAAAAATAACATTTGTCATCTCACAATTACAGAGATGTAACAAATCGAGTTTCAAAATAATCCTCTCTTTAGTCATATGTATTTTGTTGTACAATTCCACATGTTTTGGAAAGTGTGGGAAACTAGGCTCTCTAATTCACTGTTGATGGAGTACAAATTAGTATAAACTCCTCACAGATCAATTTGGAGCTCTCTATAAAAATGTAAAATGTTCATGAATTTGATCAAGCAACTATACTTAAGAATTATTTTATATCATTGGAAGTGAAGTCATCGAAAATAATAATAATAAGAAGAATTATCCCAGAAAGACACTGAGAAATCTGTAGCATTTTTGTTATTTAGTCATTCATACGCTCAACATTCAGCTGACATATATTTATTGAGTACCTGCTGTGTGGGGGGCTGGGTTCTGGGGACATACTACTGGTGACCAAGACAGCTGCAGTCCCAGCTTTGGAGGACTCTTAGAATGTCTATATGCCAGTTGGAAACATAATTATCAAAATATGAATCACACAGTTTTTGACTATTACACGTTTAATTTAAAATTACAAAGCCTCTAATCCCAGCACTTCAGGAAGCCAAAAAAAGGAGGATCACTTGAGTTCAGGAATTCGAGGCCAGCCTGTATATCAGAGTGAGACCCCCTCTCTACAAAAAAATAAAAGGCTGAAGTGGGAGGATCACTTGAGCCCAAGAGACTGAGGCTGCAGTGAGCTGTGATCGCACCACTGCACTCCAACCTGAGTGACAGAAAAAGGCCTAGATTCCAAAAAATAAAAAATAATAAAATAAAATAAAATTACAAAAGAAACCAATGACAAAATATTCAAATGATTTTAATTATTATCCCATTTCAATGAAGAAGTATGTATAGAACACATATAGAGAAAATTTAGAAGACATTAATAGGGATATTATCTCTGGATGGGATTATGAAGTACTATCACTTAGGATACTTATTTCTTACTTAAATTAGAGGGAGAGTCTTGCTATGTTGCTCAGGCTGGAGTGCCATGGTTATTCACAGGCTTCATCCTTGAACTTCTGGGCTCAAGCATCCTCCTGCCTCAGCCTCCCAAGTAGCTGGGACTATAGGTGTGTACCACTATGCCCGGTTTAAAATGTTGGAATTTTTAATGATTACTTATAATTTTGTGGCTGGATATATATGTACATAGCACATTTCTAATTGTCTTTTTTTTTTTTTCAATTGAGATAGAGTCTCACTCACAGGTTGCCCAGGCTGGAGTGCAGTGGTGAAATCATAGCTCACTGCAACCCATAGTTCCTGGCCTCAAGCGATCCTCCTGCCTCACCATCCCTAATAGCTGGAATTACCAAGCTATTTGTTTTATTATTTTAATTTCTAATTGTCATTTTTTATTGTTTTGAGATGAGGGTCTCATTATGTTGCCCAGACTGGTCTCAAATTCTTGGCCTCAAATGATCCCTCCAACTTGGTCTCCCAAAGTGCAGGATTACAGGTGTGAGCCACTGTGCCCTACCAAATCATCTTCTTTTTTCTTTTTTCTTTTTTTGTTTTTGAGACAGAGTCTCCCTCTGTCACCCAGGCTGGAGTGCAATGGCACAATCTCGACTCACTGCAACCTCTGTCTCCCAGGTTCAAGAGATTCTCCTGCCTCAGCCTCCTGAGTAGCTGGGATTACAGGCGCCTGCCACCATGCCCGGCTAATTTTTGTACTTTTAGTAGAGATGGGGTTTCACCATGTTGGTCAGGCTGGTCTCGAATTCCTGACCTTGTGATTCAGCCACCTCGGCCTCCCAAAGTGCTGGGATTACAGGCTTGAACCACTGTAGCCAGCCCAAATCATCTTCTTAAACTAAATTCAGAGGGATCAGAAGTAACTCTGATGTTAATATGGGTTTAGTAGCTACTGCTATGATAGCTGATTAATAGGCAGTATACAACTGAGGCCAAAACATGCAAATATAACTGCATCTGTATGTGTAAGTCACCTATAGGAAAGCAATACTAAGAGACAGCTCCTTTTAGATAAACTAAATAATAAGATTAAGATACAGAGTGAAAAGCTGGAGGGGCGGGCAGGTAAACTTTCACTGACCAGAGGCAATTCTCCCCAAAGGCTTAGACCTGGGCACAGTATTTTTTAGATAGTTATGCAGAAAGCCCTCTTAACCTGAAATCCAGGCCTGAAAAATCCCAGTGTGGTGAGGGTTAGTGGCATGAACCAGTTAGTCCCAGGGAACAGATGTTAAATTGTGTCATGATTATTCAAGAAATGTGCATCTGAATTACTATTTTACTTGGGACACTTTGTATCCCAGGATTTCCTGATCAGGTCGGATGGCTCATGCCTGTAATCCCAGCACTTTGGGAGGCTGATTCGGGAGGATGGCTTGAGGCCAAGAGTTGGAGATCAGTCTGGGTAACAGTGAGATCCTGTGTCAAAAAAAATTAAATTAAAGATTAGCATAAGGGGATTTAAAAAAATAATTTGTCTGTTTTAATTCCATAATGCTGGCTGGCTGTGAGTTACACCAAAGGCGCTCAAAAGGGAAAAATGTCCTTTAAGGTTGTTATTTATATTTGTTGACATTTACTGATTGCTTTTGACGGGCCAAGCACAGTACTAAACAAATTGTGTGCGTATTGTCTCATATAATCTGTGTAACATATGAGCTAGATACTAATATTAAACTCATGTCAATCCTCCCAACAACCCTATGAGGTGGTTACTATTATAAGAACCATTTCACAAATAAAGAACTTTCCCAAGGACACATAGCAAATAGGTGGGAAGAGTCAGAGTCTAAACTAAAGTTTGTTATAACTCTAAGCTTGAACTCCTGCTTTACGTATAAGGAAATACAAGGGAAGGGCTCTCAAGTATGCATGGCCTCAGGAAGAGAGAGCCTCATTTCACAAGCATAAAGCTGCATGGACCTTGGAGATCTCTAGAACAACTTGATCATCCAAATAGGGAAACTAAGGCACAAAACTCTTGGTCACACACTTAGCAGTAGAGCCAGGAAGCCTGAGCAGGACTTCCTGACTCACAAGCCAGTTGTTTTTCCATTCCTCTCTGTGCTTGTATACATTGGAATTGTGTACCTGCCAACAAGAGGACGATTGTGAACTAGGTGCAGTAGTGCACAACTGCACTCCCAGCTACTTGGGAGGCTGAGGTGGGAGGATCACTTGAGCTCAGGAGTTTGATACCAGCCTGGGCAACATAGCAAGACCCCATTCCTATAAAAATATATATATAAATTTTGAGATAGAGTTTCACTCTGTTACCCAGGCTGGAGTGCAGTGGTGCAATCTCGGCTCACTGCAGCCTTGACCTCCAAAGCTCAAGGGATCCTCCCACCTCACCCTACTGAGTGGCTGGGACTTCAGGCTTGTACTATCCCACTTGACTAATTTATTTATTTATTTATTTTGTGGAGGCAGAGTCTCACTATGTTGCCCAGACTGGTCTTGAACTCCTGGGTTCAAGCGATCTTCCCGCCCCGACCTCTCAAACTGTTGAGATTACAAGAAAAAAGAATGTTTGCAAGCCTTCCATTATTGGAAACTAAGCTTTTCCTCCTGAGCATTGTCAGTTCCTGATCTCCCACCCTTCTTTCACTTAAGCTTAACTTTGTGTCTCTGAGCAAGAATTCCACGTCTAAAGCTATTACAGAAATATACCCATTGTTTCTAAATATCATTTTTAAAAATTCTAAATGTATAATCTAGACAAAATGTTTGACTCTAAGAGCACACAGTTGCCATGGTATTCAAGACAGCATCTACAGCACACAAACATATTCCTAATATAGTTGTTTCGAATTACAATAGAAAGCTGCAGGCAGTGAATTCAGGTAGGGTGAGGGGATGAAAAAAATAGAACACACTTCGTGATTTTTTTACTGTTTTCAAAACCATCATTTCCAACTGCTGCCAATATCATAACTGTCATCATCTCTAGTCACAGGACTGGCATTTGCTTCTGTTTATTGGGAGCATCTGGGGCCTGTGTTACTGTTAGCTATAAATAGATGATCCTCAAAACTACTTATTGACTACTTACATAGAGCAAATGCTCGGTCACTAAACATGCAAGTATTGTCTTGTCGGGTACAGAAGGGAATGTCACAGCTTGGCTGAGAGAGGACTTTATTTCACTTATTTTATTTGTGTTTGTTTTGTTTTGTCTGTTGCTTTTGTTTTTTTGTTTTTATTTTTATTTTTTTTTTGAGACAGGGTCTTGCTCTATTGCCCACACTGGAATGCAGTGAGTGGTGCAATCATAGCTCACTGTAGCCTCCATCTCCCAGGCTCAAGCAACCCTCCCACCTCAGCCTCCCGAGTAGCTGGGACCACAGGTACATGCCACCAGCCTGGGCTAATTATTATTATTTTTTGTCTTGAACTCCTGGGCTCAAGCAATCCACCATGCCTGGCCACAACTGATTCTGAATCACAGGAAAAAATAACATAAAATAGGACTGGGAGCAGTGGCTCGTGTCTGTAATCCAAGCACTTTGGGAGGCCAAGGCAGGAGGATCTCTTGAGCCCAGGAATTCGAGACCAGCATGGACAATATAGTGAGATTCCGCCTCTATCAAAAATACAAGAATTAGCTGGGTATGGTGGTGCACGTCAGCAGTCCCAGCTACTTGTGGGGCTGAGATGAGAGGATCCCTTCAGTTTTGGAGGCTGAGGCTGCTGTGAGCTGTAAATAGCACCACTGCACTCCATCCTGGGTGACAGGATGAGATCCTGTCTCAAAAAAAAAAAAAAAAAAAAAAGTTAGCATCAGCTGTAAGGGAGGAGCTTTATACAAAGAGGAGTCCCTGGCTTTCAGAAGCTGTCCTGGCAGCAACAGCTGGGCTCTGTTTCCCTGCTCTTAGACATAGATGATCTCACAGATAGCAAACTCTGACAAGGTTAACCTGAGACCATGACAGAATGAGACAAAATAAGCCTATTTCATAAGTTTGTTTAAGCAATTACAAAAGCAAGGCCACTGTACGATCCACAAAACACCAGACTTTTTCTCCTCTCTTGTTAAATGAGTGACTGCAGCTGGGAATAGTGTCTGTGGTCACAGCTACTCAGGAGGTTGAGGTGGGAGAATTGCTTGAGCCTAGGACTTTGAGGCCACAGTGAGTTATGATTACATCACTGCACTGCAGCCTGGGTGACAGAGCAAGACCCTGACTCTAAAAATAATAACAATAAAATAAAATAAATAAAAATGAGTGACTGCTGCTTCTAGGCCCAGTCATAGAATTGTCCCCTCTTTCTGACAGTTACCTAATTTAGGGCAAACCACCATGACCTTAGGCCTTCCTCCAAAATCATCCAGCTCGCTTCTTCCAACCAGATTCTTTCCAACACCCTCTTAGTGACACAACCCACAATTCTATATGGTGTGTGTTCTTGATGCAACGAGCAATAATCCAACTTCTTTAACTACAGGTGTGTTCCTGGTGGTCTTTGGCTGGAGGGAACTGACCTCCTCAGAGCATGTAATAGATGTTTCAATTATTTTATCTGTTTACTTTTCCTTGCAACCGCTCAACTAGCAGGTAACCTTTCAGAGAACAGAGACCATGTCTATCCTGTTCTCTACTTTATTCGAAGTTCATAGCTTTATCTGGAATATGGTGAATGTTCAAGGTTTTCTGAATAAATAAATGAATATGAGGGGTGTATTAGTCTGTTCTTGCATTGCTGTAAAGAACTACCTGAGACTGGGTAATTAAAAAAAAAAAAAAAAGACGTTTAATCGACTCATAGTTCCACAAGCTATACAGGAAGCATGACTGGGGAGGCCTCAGGAAACTTACAATCATAGTGGAAGACAAAGGCGAAGCTGGCACGTCTTACACTGCTTGAGAAGGAGGAAGAGGGCAAAGTGGAAGGTGCCGCACACTTTTATTTTTATTTATTTATTTATTTTTTGAGATGGAGTCTGGCTCTGTCGCCCAGGCTGGAGTGCAGTGGCGCGACCTCGGCTCACTGCAAGCTCTGTCTCCCGGGTTCACGCCATTCTCCTGCCTCAGCCTCCCGAGTAGCTGGGACTACAGCCGCCCGCCACCACGCCCGGATAATTTTTTGTATTTTTAGTACAGACGGGGTTTCACTGTGTTAGCCAGGATGGTCTCGATCTCCTGACCTCGTGATCCATCTGCCTCGGCCTCCCAAAGTGCTGGGATTACAGGCGTGAGCCACCGTGCCCGTCAGTGCCGCACACTTTTAAACAACCAGATCTCGTGAGAACTCACTATCTTAAGAACAGCAATAGGGAGTCTTCCATGATTCAATCACCTCCCACTAGACCCCTCCTCCAACACTGGGGATTACAATTCCATGTGAGATTTCGGTGGGGACACAAACCCAAACCATGTCAGGGGGAATTCATATTCCCTGGTTTCCTCACATCTCTCTTATATATCCAGGAAGCTAGCATTTAGATAGTAATCTGGCTGTGGGGAGGAACATGCCGCTTGTAACTATTAATGTACACTGGAAAAGGTACATAAAAGCACTTTGTAAACCACACTTAATCTTACTGTAACATTACTCTTAGTGGCAATGACAATTTGGCCTCCAAAGTTTGAATTTCAACTGTTCCCAAACTGCTGTGAAGATGTTTGCCTATTTCCCTGTTCTATAGTATATCATTTAAAAAATAAGTTTTCTTGTTTTGCTCTCTGATGACAAAGGCAATACCTACATATTTTGGTATTTGTAATTTGGTATTTGGAACCTTTGAAAAATATAGACAAATATAAATATAGATAAATATAAATTAGGCTGGGGTGGTGGCTCATTCCTGTAATCCTAGCACTTTGGGAAGCAGAGGCAGGTGGATTGCTTGAGCCCAGGAGTGTGAGACCAGCCTGGGCAACATAGTGAGACCTTATCTCTACAAAAAAAAAAAAAAAAAAAAAAAAATTGTTTTTAACTTAAAAAAAGAAGGAAGAAGAAAATAAACTGGCGTTCTATTCTCAAAGCAGATTCCTTTTTCCCCAAATTGAGTTTAAGCCACCTCCTGGTTTGAAAGTTAAGGCTCAGTATTTCAGTATTTAGAGATTTACAGAGAAATGCAAAGTACTTTAGATGGTTAAAAAAGAAATTTTGAAGGTTATTTGGTGAATGGACCCAGGAATGCCAGAGTCCTGCCTTGCCAGTATCCTATCACCTTTTCCTGACTTTTAGGGCCCCTCCACCTACCTTGAGTAATGGCCACAGGAAACAAGATTTCTCCTTGTTTGTTATGCTTGAGTTTCAGAGAACCCTGGTAAAGCTGCATTCAACTATGCAGTTAGGCTGGGGAAATGGGACAGGTAGGGGTGGGGGAGGGGACTAAAGGGGAATGGTATAGTCTGTGTGTGTGTGTGTGTGTGTGTGTGTGTGTATTTATATGCTATATATAGAGAGAGAGCATATGCTTATATATAAATGTGTGTATGTATATGTGTGTATATATGTGTGCATATATATATATATATATATATTTTTTTTTTTTCCCCCTTCTACTCCTGGATTTTTACCACCTTTCACCACCAAAGGCTCCTTTTCCGTCCTTGATGGAAATTCCTTTCATTAGCTTTCCCAGTGAATTGGACTCCTTTGAAAGAGTTCTTCTGGCTAAAATGCATATATTGGAAGGCATTTCTTTCAACTGTGTATCTCTTTTTTCTCTTGCAAAATCAAGCCATCCATTTATCAGGTAAAAATAATTATCAAAAGCTTTTTAATTGCTTTTTTCCCTTCATTCTTTCTTTCTTTTTTATTTTAATAGGTTTTTGAGGAACAAGTCATGTTTGGTTACATGATTAAGTTCTTTAGTGGTGATTTCTGAGATTGTGGTGCACCCATCACCTGGGCAGAGTACCCTGCACTCAATGTGTAGTCTTTTATCCCTTATCAAAAGTTTAACAATATAAAAATTGCACATATCAGACTGGGCATGGTGGCTCACGCCTGTAATCCTAGAACTTTAAGAGGCTGAAGTAGGTGGATTGCTTGAGCCCAGGAGTTTGAGATCAGCCTTGAAAACATGGTGAAACCCCATCTCTATCAAAAATACAAAAAACAAAAAACAAAACAAAAAAAAAAAACCAGCCAGTCTCATACGTCGGTTTCAAAATAAATAAATAAATATTGTTAAAATTGCACATATCAGTGTCATTGTTTTAATGTCATGCTAATAAATAAAATGTTAGTTGATACCAACAAACAAGTATGTAAGTAATATACAGGCACTTTAGGACCATTCACAACTATTATTGCCCACTAAAATTTAACAATCTCTCAATGCTTATGTATGATGTTAATTGTGTGTTAAATTGATAAAACTTGGGTTGTTAAAACTCTAGCATGTCATAACACTCTAACCACCTGGTTGATCTAATAAACCCCAGACGTCTCTATGATGTCATCAGCAGCCAATGAGAGCATCTGTTGGCATGCAGTCACTGCGCGAAATAACTGTTTACTCCCTACCGTATGCTTGGTACGCACTGAGCATTGCCCCAAGAAAGACGAATGAATGCCTTTCTGGAGAGCTCATAGTGAATTACCGGGGTGATAACCACACTGTTAACATATTCCAAGCAAAGGAATTGGTATTTAACTAGTTTGTATAACCTTATGAAACTATGGTTTTATTCATCTTTTGCAAATATTAAAAATAGCTCTAAATCTCCATGTCTCTCATCCTGGACTCCTGGTGGGAACTGCTGCTTATGCACAAGCTTCAACAACACTGACACCAATGTGTCAGCAAGTCAATCTCCATTTTCACTTTTATTATGCCTGTGGATGTAGAAATTTATTAAAGCTGGGCACGGTGGCTCACACCTGTAATCCCAGCACTTTGGGAGGCCAAGACAGAAGAATCGCTTGAGCCCAGGAGTTCAAGACCAACCTGGGCAACTCAGACCTCATCTCTACAAAAAAATTAAAAAATTAGCAAGGCATGGTGGTACACACCTGTATTCCTGGTTATTCAGAATGCTGAGATGGCAGGATTGCTTGAGTCTGGGAGGTAGAGGCTGAAGTGAGTCATGATCACACCACTACACTCCAACCTGAGTGACAGAACAAGATCTCATCCCAAAAACAAACAAAACACACACACACACACACACACACACACACACACACACACATACACACACACACAGATTATATATGCAAAACTCTCAGTTATAATTTATAAAATGAGGAGAAATATAAACAATTTTAAAGTTACAAAACATCTCTGAACTCAGTGGTATTGCCTGTATAGTGGGAGCGAAGTGATCGTAAGTGTCAAACTAGATCCCACATGGTAAAGTTCTTACAGAGGTTTTTAAGATGGTTTTGCGTGCAAAACTTCATTATCAGTGGTGTAATTTAAATGTAAGTAATATACAGACACTCCAGCACAGTTCACTGCTATTATTGTGCACTGAAATTTAAGTCACTCTATGCTTTTGTGTGATGTTAATTATGTGTTAGCTTGATAAAATGTGGGTTGTTGAAACTCTAGCATGCTAAGAACTTTATGTATTAAAATCCCACTTTCTTTTTTGTAAATTTCTTTTTCTTGAGACAGGGTCTCATGATGTTGCCCAGACTGGTCTTGAACTCCTGGGCTCAAGCAATCCTCCTGCCTCAGCCTGCCAAAGGGCTGGGATTACAGGTATGAGCCACCATGACTAGCCCAAGACCCCACTTTCTAATCTTCGCAAATATGCTTACTACAGTTCACTTAGGTATTCAAACAATTAATGATTGATCTCTCTCAACTGGATAAATACAATATTTATAGATTAATACACTCTCTTTTTAACTGACAAGGTTTCCAGATGGGTCCTAGAAATTTCACTCAGAAAAAGCACTAAAAGATCTTCAGAATCGACATGAATTAGATTCATCTTCATCACAATAGATCTTGAGAATAGATCTCAAGATGTATTCATGAGACCAAATGGAATTTACTTTCTTCCCAGGCAAGTCTTTAGACTGAAAAAGGCAGTAGGTATGACATACCAATTAAGAGTATGTCCTTGGTGGGGCATGGTGGCCTGTAACCCCAGCACTTTGGGAGGTTGAGGCAGGAGAATCACTTGAGCCCAGAAGTTTGAGATCAGCCTGAGAAACATAGCAAGACCTTGTCTCCACAAATGCTTTAAAAAATAGCCAAGCATATGGCTTGCACCTGTGGTCCAGGCTACTTGGGAGACTCAGGTGAGAGAACTGCGTGAGCCTGGGAGGTGAAGGCTGCAGTGAGTAATACTGCACTCAAGCCTGGGCAACATAATGAGACCCCCTCTCAAAAAAAAAAAAAAAAAAAAAAAAAGAGTGTGTTCTCTGGAACAAGACTGTCTTAGATTCAAGTTTCTGCCCTGCCACTTACTGTATATTCTATGCTTCAGTCTCTTCATCTGTAAAGTGGTGATAATAATAGTACCTATGTCATAAAGGGATTGTGAGGTTGAACTAAGTGAATACATGTAAAATTCTTAGAACAGTGACTGGGACATACTAAGGGCTCAATAAATACTAGTCACTATTATGTGGGTTTTTATCTAAAAGTTGTTTTAAAAATAATATTTCCAGCTGAGCATGGTGGCTCATGTCTGTAATCCCAGCACTTTGGGAGGCTGAGGTGGGTGGATCACCTGAGATCAGGAGTTTGAGACCAGCCTGGCCAACATGGTGAAACCCTGTCTCTACTAAAAATACAAAAAAAAAAAAAAAAATTAACCGGGCATGGTGGCGCACTCCTGTAATCCCAGCTACACGGGAGGCTGAAACAGAAGAATAGCTTGAACCCGGGAGGCAGAGGTTGCAGTGAACCAAGATTGCTCCATTGCACTCCAGCCTGGCTTACAGAGCAGGACTCCATCTCAAATAGTAAAATAATAATAATAATAATAATAATAATGTTTCTGGGTTGGGCATGATGGCTCACACCTGTAATCCCACTAGTTTGGGAGGCGGAGGCAGGTGGATCACTTGAGGCCAGGAGTTTGAGACCAACCTGGTCAACATGGTGAGAGCCTGTCTCTACTAAAAATACAAAAATTAGTCAGGTGTGGTGGCAACGTGCCTGTAATCTCAGTCACTTAGGAGACTGAGGCAGGAAAATCGCTGGAACCCGGAAGGCGGAGGTTGCAGTGAGCCAAGATCACACCACTGCACTCCAGCCTGGGCAACAGAGCGAGACTTCATCTCAAAAAAATAAAATGAAAAATAAATAAATAAATAAATAAATAAATAAAAATAAAAATAAAAATATTCCGGAGCTAACAGTAATCAGATAGTTTCTCAAGCAGTGGATTGAGAAAAAGGTGACTCCCTTCTCTGCCTGCCAATTTTTCTTTAACTTTTTTGTTTTTAAATAATGGTTATTTGATTTTACTTTTATTATTGAGTAAATAGAGATCCACTAGAGTGCCTTTCTCCCTAGTGGGTTTTTCAGTAATGTGAAAACTGCTGTGTGGTTAAAACCCTGCTTCTTGAGACAAGTATTTTTTTTAAGTATCAAATAATGACCGTTGGAATTTATTGATATACTAAGAATATTCTGCCTTTGTCTTTGCTATCATACTCAGAAAGAATCTATTAGACTAATCAATATAATGTAATGGTTGCCAAGTTGCAAAGTCCCATATCCCTAAGGTTGATGCGAAGCGACCACAGTTTTAGCAATGCTTCTTGACTCATCTTTTATCTCTGAGTCATTTGTCACCACCCAAACTCTTGCCAAAGTTAATCCCCTTCTGAGAAAATGCCCAAGTAAATGATACAGTGTGGTATTTTTGAGTCTCTGACCTCACTTCAAGAGCCAGAGATAGAGAAAAATCTCTGTCTGGAAAAAACAAAAAGGAAAAGGAAAATCACGGTCAAAAGGAAGCCCCGCAGAAAAACAGAAGTTGCTATTTTCCATCGACTATTTTGAGATCATTTGTTTCCCTATCCCTGTGTTCTTTTGTTTTCTAAGCTTAGCTCTGGAGGAGCGTGAGTGCCCAGAATGGGAAGGAGAGATCACATTCAGATTTAAAAGAAAAATAGAGGCCGGGCACGGTGGCTCACGCCAGTAATCCCAGCACTTTGGGAGGATGAGGTGGGCGGATCAGCTGAGGTCCGGAGTTTGAGATAAGCCTGACCAACATGGAGAAACCCCGTCTCTACCAAAATTACAACATTAGCAGGGTATGGTGGTGCATACCTGTAATCCCAGCTATTCTTAGAGGCTGAGGCAGGAGAATCGCTTGAACTCGGGAGGCAGAGGTTGCGGTGAACCGAGATTGCATCATTGCACTCCAGCCTGGGCAACAAGAGCGAAACTCTGTCTCAAAAAAAAAAAGAAGAGAAAAAAAAAAAAGAAATAATAAATGTTTGAGATGATGGATATGCTAATTACCCTGATCAGATCACTGTACATTGTTTGTATTGCAATATTACTCTGTACCCTATAAATATACACGATTATTACATGTCAATTTCAAAAGTTAAAGGAAAAAGAAAAAAAGCAATACAGCCAGTTAAAGGAAGGAGCCGCATTTTGAGGAAGGAGGTAGGAGAATAAAAAAGTTTTGGAGAAGAGAGTGTGTTGTGTCATGGAAAAAGAAATGACAGAGAAGAGACCCAGAGGAAAGAGGAAAAGGATAAGAGGGGATGGAGCCCGAGAGAGCAGAGACTTGTTCTGGTCACTACTTCAACTGAATATAATATGCCTGCTCATTCTTTTTTAACAGCTTTATTAAGATATCACTCACAGGGCTGGGTGAGGTGGCTCATGCCTGTAATCCCAGCACTTTGGGAGGCTCGGGGGGGGGGGGGGGGGGGGGGGCGGATCACCTGAGGTCAGGAGTTCAAGACCACCCTGACCAACATGGATGAAACCCCGTTTCTACTGAAAATACAAAAAATTAGCTGGGCATGGTGGCACGTGCCTGTAATCCCAGCTGCTCAGGAGGCTGAGGCAGAAGAATCACTTGAACCTGGGAGGCAGAGATTGCAGTGAGCTGAGATCGCGGCACTGCACTCCATCCTGGGCGACAAAAGCAAAACTCCATCTCAAAAAAAAAAAAAAAAAAAGATGTCACTCACATGCCATGAAGTCCACCAGTTTAAGGCGTCTATTCAGTGTTGTAAAAGGTATTTACAACATTGTGCAACCGTCACCATAATCTAATTTTAGAACATTTCTTTTGTCCTTAAAAGAAAACTTGTACCTACTAGCAATGACTTCTTACTTCCCCATTCTCCCTGCAGCCCTAGGCAACTGCTAAATCTATTTTCTGTCTCTTGTAGTTTTGACTATTCTGAACATTTCATGGAAATAAGATCTTATATTTGTGGTTACTTTTGACCGACTTCTTTCACTTAGGTCAATGTTTTTGAGGTTCATCTATATTGTAATCTATATCACTACTTATTCTATTGCTAATTTTCCATTGTGCCTTATGTCACACTTAATTTATCCATTCATCAGCTGATGGATATTTGAGTTGCTTTCAATTTTTGGGTTTTATGAATAATGCTGCTATGAACATTTGTGCCTGAGTTTTTGTGTGTAGCTGTTTTCACTTCTCTTGTGTGTATAACTAGGAGTGAAATTTTTATGTCCGGCCAGGTGCGGTGGCTCATGCCTGTAATCCCAGCACTTTGGGAGGCTGAGGTGGGCAGATCACCTGAGGTCAGGAGTTTGAGATCAGCCTTGCCAACACGGCGAAACCCCCTCTCTACTGAAAATATAAAAAGTAGCTGGGCATGGTGGGTGTCCGCTTGTAATCCCAGCTTCTCAGGAGACTGAGGCAGGAGAATTGCTTGAACCTGGGAGGCAGAGGTTATAGTGAACTGAGATGGTACCACTGTACCCCAGCCTGGGAGACAGAGCAAGACTCTGTCTCAAAAAAAAAAAAAAAAATCTTATGTCATATAGTAGCTCTCTATTTATCCTTTTGAGGAACTACCAAACTGTTTTCCAAAGTGGCTGCACCACTTCGCATTCCCACCTGTACTGTATGAGAGTTCTAATTTCTTTACATACTGGTCAGCACTTGTTATTGTCTTATTTCTTAAACTTTATTGAGACATAATTCACATACCATACAATTCACCCACTAAAGGTGTTTAATATGTTCACAGAATAATCAACCACCATCATAAGCAATTTTAGAACAGTTTTATTGTCCCAAAAAGAAACCTGTACTCATTAGAAGTCACTTTCCATTTCCCCCAACTTTTCCATTCCCCAGCCCCAGGCAACCACTAACCTACTTTCCCTTTCTATAGACTTTTAATTATGGGCTTTGATTATAGGCAGTTGAATGGGTAAGACACAGTAGCTTCTGGTTTTCATTCACATTTTCATAGAGATTAATGGTGCTGAGCACCTTTTCATGTGCATATTAGCCACTCCTAGATTTCCTTTGTAAAAATGCTTCTTAAGATATTTTGCCTATTTTTAAAAATTGGGTTGTCTTTTTGGTTTTTGTTTGTTTGCTTTTGTGTGTCTTTTGAGACAGGGTCTCACTCTGTTGCCCTGGCTGGAGTGCGGTGGCACTATCACAACTCATTACAGCCTCAACCTCTCCAGGCTCAGGTGATCCTCCCACTTCAGCTTCCCAAATAGCTGGGACTACAAGCTTGTGCCACCATGTCTGGCTACACTGCTTTATTTTTTGTAGAGATGGAGTCACACCATATTGCTCAGGGTGGTTTCTCACATCTGGGCTCAAGCAATCCTCCCACCTCAGCCCCGCCAAGTAGCTGGGACTACAGGCATGCACCACCACATCGGGCTAATTTTTATATTTTTGTAGAGATGGGATATCACTATGTTGCCTAGGCTGGTTTTAAACTCCTGGGCTCAAGAGATCCGCCCACCTCGGCCTCCCAATGGGCAGGGACTGTGGGTGTGAGCTACTTGGCCCAATAATCTTCTTTTTGAGTTGTAAGAGTTCTTTATACATTTTGGATAAGTCCCTTATCAAATTTAGTTTGCAAACATTTTCTCCCATTCTGTGGACTTCCTTTTCGCTTAGTAATCTTTTGACACTCCTTATTATTCCTGGCAACTCCACCTCTTCGGTCCAGCTTGAGGCCACATCTGCAGATCTGACTCTCTTCTTATTCCTCAAACTTCAGCATCCTTACTTGCAACGCTTCCGATTTATTTTATTTTTTCAGGTAGGCAATCTAATAGTCAATTTCCACTTCCTTATACCTCTTTTTCTCCAAAAACAAGTAGTACTGATAAATTCACCTGCTCTAAAGCCTTGGATTCCTTTAGAAATTAGGAGCGCAGAGTGCAGTGTGGAGGCACACAGTCTAAAAACAGCAACGCTCCTTTATTTGTAACACGAAATGTATTCAATTTTCTACTTGGGAAAAGATTGTAGATATTTGGTCCAAAAACATTATCAGAAGGCTGAGGTCCCTTTTCTCTTCTTTATGCTTTAATTTTGAACTAAATCTTTATTTGAGTACTTGTAACATTTTTTTTTTAAAAAAACAAGGACACTGAATAATTTTTACCACCAAAGAATAGAAACATAACCAGGCATATATGGTATATATAAGTTAATTTAAAGATTTCTAAATTAGATATGATGCAGTTAATCATACTAATTACTAATCTGATTCTCCTCTTATTCCTCAAACTTCAGCATCCTTACTTGCAACCCTTCCTATTCATTTTATTTTATTTTTTCAGTGTAATAGTCCATTTCCACTTCCTTATTCATCTGTCCCATGTAGTTCTAAACGTACCTACAAATATTTGTCTCTCCCCTATGACAAGATACATTCAAACAAGGTTACTTTATTAATAACAAAATTAATTAGGGATACTATGATTATAATATTTAGGAAAGAGGGAAACTAACTATGGATGATCTTTTTAAAAAATTATATAATTCAGGCCAGGCATGGTGGGTCACATCTAT
Source organism: Macaca thibetana thibetana (assembly GCF_024542745.1). Lineage (NCBI taxonomy): Eukaryota > Metazoa > Chordata > Mammalia > Primates > Cercopithecidae > Macaca > Macaca thibetana. The sequence continues at coordinate 23,271,731 of NC_065586.1, forward strand.
AATCCCAGCACTTTGTGAGGCTGTGGTGGGCAGATTGCTTGAGCCCAGGAGTTCGAGACCAGCCTTGGCAACACGGCAAAACCCCACATCCACAAAAAAAATACAAACTTCACCAGCTTGGTGGCACGCACCTGTAGTCCCAGCTACTTGGGAGGCTGAGGTAGGAGGATCACTTGAGCCCAGGAGGTGGAGGCTGCAGTGAGCCAAGATCATGCCAGTGTACTCCAGCCTGGGTGGCAGAGCAAGACCCTGTCTCTAAAATAAATAAATAATATAATAATATATAATTCATAAGCTGGGCATTAAAAAATCTCAAATACATTTATTGAAGATGTGCTTAGTGAAGAAAGAACATCAAGTTTACATAACTTGATGCCTATTACTGTACTACTAAAAATTAATTATAATTGTAAACCAAAAATAAAATTCTGAGCCCCCTAACCAACTGATGGGCCCGTCTCTAGGTCAAGGGCATTCCAAAGAAACCTGAAAAACTCGTTCAGGTCATGATGGCAAGAGAATCAAGCATGTCTCATGACACCCTCCTCCCTTTGGAATTCAGGCATGACTGACCAGCATTAATGATAAAACAGAGATCTTAAGACTGACAAAGCAGACTCTTTATAGCAATAAGATAGCAAATTCCAACCTGACTCCAGTTTAGCATCACAGGACAGATAGCAGGCCCTGAAAGAAACTGAAATATTTTACCCCAAAATATATTTCTTTGACATATTTTGAAATGGCCCTGCAAAGCTGTCTCTTGTGGGGAAAAAGTCTACATCCTGTAGAGAATCACCTTCCCTTTCTGGATTTTTTTTTCCCCGATCCAGAAGATAACTAACTAACAGTCTGGCACCTTTTTAGGTGTGATAAGAGCTCTGAAGCCTGCTGCCTGGAGGCTTCCTCTGTGTTATAAAATCTTGATCTCCACAACCCCTCATCTTAACCCAGATACTCCTTTCTATTGATCCCAGGTCTTTAGATAGTGACTCTTTCAACCAGTTGCCAACCAGAAAATCTTGGAATCTGGCCAGGTGCAGTGGCTTACGCCTGTAATCCCAGCACTTTGGGAGGCCAAGGTGGGGAGATCACTTGAGACCAGGAGTTCGAGACCAGTCTGGCCAACGTGGCAAAACCCCGCCTCTACTAAAAATTAAAAAATTAGCTGGGTGTGGTGGTGCACACCTGTAGTCCTAGCTACTCGGGAGGCTCAGGCACAAGAATCACTTGAACTTGGGAGGCGGAGGTTGCAGTGAGCCGAGATTGTACCACTGTACTCCAGCCCCGGTGACAGCGTAAGACTCTGCCTCAAAAAGAAAGAAAGAAAGAAAGTTTATTTTGCCAATGTTAAGGACACATGCCCATGACACAGCCTCAGGAGGGCCTGACGATACATGCAAAAGGTGGTCAGGGCATAGCTTGGTTTTATAGAATTTAGGGAGATTTGAGACATCAATTAATATATGTAAGGTGAACCTTGGTTAGGTCCAGAAAGGTGGGACAACTCAAAGCAAAGGCAGGACAGCATAGGGTAAATAAGAGAAAAGTGTTTGCATTATCTTGAATTTTTTTTTTTTTTTTTGAGACGGAGTCTCGCTCTGTCGCCCAGGCTGGAGTGCAGTGGCCGGATCTCAGCTCACTGCAAGCTCCGCCTCCCGGGTTTACGCCATTCTCCTACCTCAGCCTCCCGAGTAGCTGGGACTACAGGCGCCCGCCACCTCGCCTGGCTATTTTTTTGTATTTTTTAGTAGAGATGGGGTTTCACCATGTTAGCCAGGATGGTCTCGATCTCCTGACCTTGCGATCCGCCCGTCTCGGCCTCCCAAAGTGCTGGGATTACAGGCTTGAGCCACCGTGCCCGGCCATTATCTTGAATTTCTAATTAGACTTTCCAAAGGAAGCAATTAGATATGCATTTATCTCAGTGAGCAGAGGGATGACTTTGAATAGAAAGGGAGGCAGGTTTGCCCTAAGCAGTTCCCAGCTTGACTTTTCCCTTTAGCTCAGTGATTTTGGTGTCCCAGGTTTATTTGCCTTTTGTACATGTATAATCATGTCTTTGTTCCAGCCCTCAAAATTCAACACAATTGAATAAATATCCTTTTCGCCATTTTGTAGGCCCTGAAATGAAAACAAAGATGTAAGAGGCATTCATATATTTACACATAGTAATTGCATATTTCTGTTTTGATTTGAGTCTTATTAGATATATGTAAACTTCCTCAAACTGAAATAATATATTGTTCTTATGAGAAAGTGCAAGTTCATTGATTTATATGATTTAAATGTTGATTTATTCAACAATCACTGTACTAATGGAAAGCCTAAATGAAGATTCAACAGGGAAAAGATAACCATCATTTCCTTACCTGAACAGTCTGTAAACTAGGAAATGGGCAAGTAACTGCGTGATGCATTTATAACGCTTGGTACATTCACGGACTGTTAAGCACAGGCTGTTACAAACGCAGATGGGAGGCAGACTTGCAAGGAAGCAGCATCATTGAAATTGAGACCTTATGGGTGAACAGGCATTACCCAGATGAAGAACGTCCAAGCAAAGGAAACAGTACGTACAAAAGCCTAGAGATTAAAGAGACAGGGCCTATTTAGGGGGAATAAAGTTGTTTCCTATGAGTGAAAGATAAAGGGGAGACACAGGGTTGAGTGATGAGAGAAGAGGACTGAACAGGAAGCTGGGACCTGGTCGCCAAGGACACTGCAAACTGCATTAAGAAAAGCAATGGTGCCTGGCACGGTGGTTCCTCATGCTGCCCATGGTCCCAGCTACCCAGGAGGCTGAGGTGGATCAACTCCAGAGCCCAGAAGTTCCAGGCTGCAGTGAGCTACGATTGCATCTCTGCACTCCAGCCTGGGTGACAGAGTCACATAGGATCTTAAGCAGAAGGATAACAGTATGAGATTTGCACTTAAGAGATATAATAATAATAATGATAATAACAATAATGATTGCCAACATTCCCTTGTAAAGAAAATGCCAAATAGTTTGCTAAATGTTTTACATCATACACTTTGTAACATATTTTTCAAGTAAGATCACTGTGGCTGACAACAAAAGCTTTATAAATTAAAATAGAAAGCAGAAGAGAGAAACATTTTTGTTTGCTTAAATAGAGCTTTGCTCTATAATTACCAGCACAAGTATGGCTTATATGAAGTGTGAATGTTGGCTAAAGAGATGATGATTTGACAATGTAAACAAACAGGGAATTTTTCATTCTGGGAACATAGAATTATTTGGAAAAAAATGGTTAAACTATAGTAAGTAGGTTTGATTTATGTTTATGATTTTGATTTATGCAGGGAAATAACTATATTAGCTTAATTATTGTGTGTGCGTGTGTGTGTGTGTGTGTGTGTGTGTACTGAGGTTAGTGGAGATTCAGTGGAAAGTCCTTGGAAGAATATTAAAAATGGGCTAGGTGTGGTGGCTCACGGCTGTAATCCCAGCACTTCGTGAGACCAAGGTGGGCAGATCACCTGAGGTCAGGAGTTCGAGACCAGCCTTGCCAACATGGTGAAACCCCATCTCTACTAAAAATACAAAAATTAGCTGGGCTTGTTGGTGCACACCTGTAGTTCTAGCTACTTGGGAGGCTGAGGCACGAGAATCGCTCGAGCCTGGAAGGCAGAAGTTGCAGTGAGCCGAGATCATGCCACTGCATTCCAGCCTGGGAAATAGAGTGAGACCCCATTTCAAAAAAAAAAAAAAAAAGAAAAGAAAAAAAAAGAATACTACAAATGTTTACCTTAAGTCATCAAGGTATACATAAAGGTTTTGGAAAGACATAAAACTACCAGAAGGATAGCTTCTTTTACTGATAGCTTCTTCAAAGGTATTATTGAAATGATTAGCTATGGAAATTCTCATAAAGTTACTTTGCAAGCCACAGGCTAGATATGCTCCCAGAAATGATATTAAATATTTTAAATATTTATGAATATCAGAATGAATTCAGGTCATGGAGCTGGAGGCTCCCTGCTGGTTTCTGGGTGCTGTGTAGATTCAGAGATCTAAGAGAGGGACCACACAGGCATAAGGACATCTGGGAACCTTGGAAGCCATAGGATGTTGGCTGTTCACCAAGGAATATGGAAGTATTTCAATATTTTATTTCCAATCTGTATGACTATACCCGTAGCTATTAGCTGAATATCAGCTGTATATGTTTTTTTGTTGTTGTTGTTTGTTTGTTTTTGAGATGGAGTCTTGCTCTGTTGCCCAGGCAGGAGTGTAATGGTGCAATCTCGGTTCACTGCAACCTCCGCCTCCCGGGTTCAAACCATTCTCCTGCCTCCTGAGTAGCTGGCGCCCGCCACCACACCTGGCTAATTTTTAAAATTTTTAGTAGAGACGGGGTTTCACTGTGTTGGCCAGGCTGATCTCAAACTCCTGACCTCGTGACCCACCCGCCTAGGCCTCCCAAAGTGCTGGGATTATGGACATGAACCACCACGCCCAGCCTTATCAGCTGTATATGTTTCTGGTTTTAGTATGAATAGGAAGAATTATATAAAGATGGCATGATGGTAATCATATGTATAAGGTTACAAGAAAAATATACTCAGAGAATACTGCATTTGAAAACAATCAATAAATTTTACATCCCACAAATAGATTGTGTTGCACAGAAGATGAATCATGGCTGGGCACGGTGGCTCACAACTGTAATCTCACTGCTTTGGAAAACCGAGGCAGGAGAATCACATGAGCCCAGGAGTTCAAGACCAGCCTAGGCAAAATAGTGAGACCTCATCTCAACAAAAAATTTCAAAATTAGGCCCGGCGCGGTGGCTCAAGCCTGTAATCCCAACACTTTGGGAGGCTGAGACGGGCAGATCACGAGGTCAGGAGATCGAGACCATCCTGGCTAACACGGTGAAACCCTGTCTCTACTAAAAAATACAAAAAAACTAGCCAGGCGAGGTGGCGGGTGCCTGTAGTCCCAGCTACTCAGGAGGCTGAGGCAGGAGAATGGCGTAAACCCGGGAGGCGGAGCTTGCAGTGAGCCGAGATCCGGCCACTGCACTCCAGCCTGGGCGACAGAGCAAGACTCCGTCTCAAAAAAAAAAAAAAAAAATTCAAAATTAGCTGGGTATGGTGGTGTGCACCTATAATCTCAGCTACTCAGGAGGCTGAGATGGGAGAGTCACTTGAGAACCCACGAGGTTGAGGCTGCAGTGAGTCATGATCGTGCCACTGCACCCCAGCCTACGCAACAGAGTGAGACCCTGTTTCAAAAAGAGAGAGAGGAAGAGAGAGAGAGATTGGGAGAAAGAAAAAATATGAGTCAGAACCTCAAAAGAGTGCATAAGCAGAACTCAAATCTAAACTGTTTAACATTTAGCATAATGGGGATTTATTGTATTAAAACATTGGAAGAAGCATAGTTTTGGTTCTCCACTCTATAGGATATGAAATTGACAGAACGAACTATCATTTTCAGATATTTATTAAACTGAATAGATAAGAATATTGGGAGCCAAAATAATACTCTTTTTTTTTTTTTTTTTTTTTTTGGCAAGTACATCTCCTTGTCAAGGTGTATGGTGGGAGGTGATAGAGTAGAACTTGGAAAGCAAGGATATGTCAGGACTGCTCCTTGTTACTGCGTGACCTTTGACAAGTTCATGCATTAGAGTACTAGTTTAGCTTCTGTAATGCAGATCAAAGAAGAGTGGCTTAAATAGAACACCTTAATTTATGTCTCTCTCACTTAATAGTTCATGTGAGAACTTTTAAGTAGGCCACTTCATGTGGTCATCTGCAGACTTGGGTTTTCCATGTCATAAATTATGTTTCTTATCTACATTATCGAAGCTGATTCAACACCACAAACAATGTTCCTGTCTGCTGGGTATGGGGAAAATATAAGGAAGTGGAAGAAACTCCTTTAAAAGGTATGACCTACAAATTATAATCACTTCTGGGGACTTTTTTTTTTTCTTTTTGAGACATGGTCTCACTGTGTCACCCAGACTGGAATGCACGGGTGCAATCCTAGCTCACTGCAGCCTTGACCTCTGGGGCTCAGGTGATCCTCCTGCCTCAGTTTCCTGAGTAGCAAGGGCTGCAGGTATGGCCACCACACCTGGCTAATGTTTTACATATTTTTTTTGTAGAGATGAGGTCTCACCATGTTGCCCAGGCTGCACATTTTGAAATAGTGGAAACTGGTCAGAGTAGTTAAAGGCGGCAGGGTTTGATAATTGTTCACCACTGCATTCCAGGCTAAGTGGCAGAGAAAGACCCTGTCTCAGGAAAGGAAAGGAAAAGGAAAAGGAAAAGGGAAAAGGAAAGAGAAAGGGGAAAGGAAAAAGGAAAGGAAAAGAGAAAGGAAAGGATAAAGGAAAGGAAGGAGAAAGGAAAGGAAAGGAAAGAAAGGAGAGGGAGAAGAGAAGAAGTGTGGACAGTGGAGAATTGTATCAAATGATCAGTTTGTAGAAACCACCTAGTCCAGCGCCCGGAGCATATTAAGCGCTCAGTAGTAGTTAGTTCTTCCCTTCCTATCTTTATGCAATAGTAGCTCTGATGTTGTTCATAGGATTCTTGTTTCCAGAGGTTTTAAAAATGCAACCTGTATAAGGAGTAAGGAAAGGATCCAGTTTCAGCTTTCTACTTATGGCTAGCCAATTTTCCCAGCACCATTTATTAAATAGGGAATCCTTTCCCCATTTCTTGTTTCTCTCAGGTTTGTCAAAGATCAGATGGCTGTAGAGGTGTGGTATTATTTCTGAGGACTCGATTCTTTTCCATTGATCTATATCTCTGTTTCGGTACCAGTACCATGCTCTTTTGGTTACTGTAGCCTTGTAGTATAGTTTGAAGTCAGATGGATTAAAGACTTAAATGTTAGACCTAATACCATAAAAACCCTAGAGGAAAACCTAGGTAGTACCATTCAGGACATAGGCATGGGCAAAGACTTCATGTCTAAAACACCAAAAGCAATGGCAACAAAAGCCAAAATTGACAAATGGGATCTAATTAAACTAAAGAGCTTCTGCACAGCAAAAGAAACTACCATCAGAATGAACAGGCAACCTACAGAATGGGAGAAAATTTTTGCAATCTACTCATCTGACAAAGGGCTAATATCCAGAACCTACAAAGAACTCAAACAAATTTACAAGAAAAAAACAACCCCATCAAAAAGTAGGTGAAGGATATGAACAGACATTTCTCAAAAGAAGACATTCATACAGCCAACAGACACATGAAAAAATGCTCATCATCACTGGCCATCAGAGAAATGCAAATCAAAACCACAATGAGACACCATCTCACACCAGTTAGAATGGCGATAATTAAAAAGTCAGGAAACAACAGGTGCTGGAGAGGATGTGGAGAAATAGGAACACTTTTACACTGTTGGTGGGATTGTAAACTAGTTCAACCATTATGGAAAACAGTATGGCGATTCCTCAAGGATCTAGAACTAGATGTACCATATGACCCAGCCATCCCATTACTGGGTATATACCCAAAGGATTATAAATCATGCTGCTATAAAGACACATGCACACGTATGTTTATTGCAGCACTATTCACAATAGCAAAGACTTGGAATCAACCCAAATGTCCATCAGTGACAGACTGGATTAAGAAAATGTGGCACATATACACCATGGAATACTATGCAGCCATAAAAAAGGATGAGTTTGTGTCCTTTGTAGGGACATGGATGCAGCTGGAAACCGTCATTCTTAGCAAACTATCACAAGAACAGAATACCAAACACCGCATGTTCTCACTCATAGGTGGAAACTGAACAATGAGATCACTTGGACTCGGGAAGGGGAACATCAGACACCGGGGCCTATCATGGGAAGAGGGGAGGGGGGAGGGCGGAGGGATTGCATTGGGAGTTATACCTGATGTAAATGACGAGTTGCTGGGTGCTGACGAGTTGATGGGTGCAGCACAGCAACATGGCACAAGTATACATATGTAACAAACCTGCACGTTATGCACATGTACCCTAGAACTTAAAGTATAATAATAATAAAAAATTTTTATAAAAAATGCAACCTGGCGTAAGGAACAGCCTTGTGGTGCCAGTTCAGTTGCTGTTCTTCATTCTGTGCCACACTCCTTAAGATGTATTCACAAGTTTTACTAGTTCATGTTTTACTATTCAGTAGTATCTGAGTAGTACTGAAGTGCCCCTGAATCTCCTTCTATTTTGGCGAAATGAACTTAAAGACATAAAGGAAGAGTATCTAGGAAATTTGAAGTATCCCATTGGGATCTAAGCTTTGAAGAAGAACCTGGTCCATTGGCTAGGCGCAGTGGCTCATGCCTGTAATCCCAGCACTTTGGGAGGTGGAGGCAGGCGGATCACAAGGTCAGCAGCTCGAGACCATCCTGGCAAATACTGTGAAACCCTGTCTCTACTAAAAATACAAAAGAAAAAAAAAATATAGCCAGGTGTGGTGGCAGGCGCCTTTAGTACCAGCTACTACTCGGAAGGCTGAAGCAGGAGAATTGCTTGAACCCACGAGGCAGAGGTTGCAGTGAGCTGAGATCGCGCCACTGCACTCCAACCTGCGTGACAGAGCAAGGCTCTGTCTCAAACAAACAAACAAACAAACAAACAAACAGAGCCTGGTCCAAATCCTACCTTGCCTTCCCTCCAGCTATTTCTCCTCCACCATCCACTTTCCCAAAATATATCCCAAGGAACTAGCCTTTCCTGGGGGCCATCACCCTTTGTTTTCTTTTCATTTGTTTTGAGACAGGGTCTCAATCTATCACCCAGGCTGGATTCCAGTAGTGTAACATTAGCTCACTGCAACCTGTGCCTCCTGGGCTCATGCAATCCTCCCACCTCAGCCTCCTGAGTAACTGAGACTACAGATGCGCACCACCATGCTCAGCTAACTTTAAATGTGTGTGTGTGTTTGTTTGTTTGTTTGAGACAGAGTGTTGCTCTGTTGCCTGGCTGGAGTGCAGTGGTGCGATCTCGGCTCACTGCAACCTCCACCTCCCGGATTCAAGTGATTCTCGTGCCTCGGCCTCCTGAGTAGCTGGTACTACAGGGGCATGCCACCATGCCCAGCTAATTTTTGTATTTTTAGTAGAGACAGAGTTTTGCCATGTTGGCCAGGATGGTCTCGATCTCTTGACCTTGGCCTTGGCCTCCCAAAGTGCTGGGATTACAGATGTGAGCCACTGCACCCGGCCTAATTAAATTTTTTTTTTTTGTAGAGACAGCATCTCACTATATTGCCCAGGCTAGTCTTGAACTCTTAGCCTCAAGCAATCCTCCCACCTCAGCCTCCCAAAGTGCTGAGATTCTAGGCATGAGCCACCACTCTTGGCAACATTCTTTTCTATCCAGACCTAGGTCCTAGGTTCCTGAGACCTTTTGTGTAGTATCTCCCAACTTTTCTGAGCAACCCCAATATATCAGACTTAAGATATCCTTCATCCATTATTATGTAAAGGAAAAGTCCTGTTTCCCTTCTAATTGTATTCCCCTTATTTTTTATTTTAATTTTCAATTTTTGTGGGTATGTAGTAGGCATATATATATTTACAGAGTACAGGAGATATTTTGGTACAGGCATGCAATGTGATGTGTAATAATCACGTCATGGAAAAGAGGATACTATCCCCTCCAGCATTTATCCTTTGTGTTACCAACAATCCAATTATACTCTTTTAGTTATTTTTAAATGTACAATTAAGTCATTATGACTGGATTCACCCTGTTTATTCTCCTTATTTTTATAATAGCTAGTCTCCAAGATGGCACCCAATAATCTTTACCTCATGGCATTCACTTACATTTTCCCCTCACCCCTCACTTTCTTGTATAGCCTCCTCTCACACTGAGTCAAAGCTGACCCATGTGGTGGCATTGATGTAGGGTGACATCCAAGACTAGGTCACGAAGGGCATGAAATATTTTGCGTTGCTCCTTTTTGAATCCCTGGCTCTCAGGGAAGTGAGCCACCATGCCATGAAAACACTCAGGCAGTCCTGGTAAAACCCATGTGTCAACAGCCAGCAACAACCAACACTTGTTGGGGTTAGCCACCTTGGAAGCAGAACCTCCTGCCCTAGTCGAGCCTTCCAATGGCTGCAGCCTCTGCTGACATCAGACTCTGTTCTCATGAACCACTAAGCCAAGCTTTTCTGAATTTCTGATCTGTAAAAATTGAAGAGACAACAAATATGTATTGTCATTTTAAGTCATTATGTTTTGGGGTGATTTGTTACATAACAATAAAGAATTAATATGCTATTGATTTTTACTCTATTTTGCTAGACTTGTCGTATTAGTCCATTCTCACACTGCTATAAAGAACTACTTGAGACTGGGTAATTTATGAAGAACAGAGGTTTAATTTACCCACAGTTCTGCAGGGTGTTCAGGAAGCATGGGTGAGAAGCCTCAGGAAACTTACAATCATGAAAGAAGGTGAAGGGGATGCAAGCATGTAGAGAGAGCAAAGGGGGGGGGATGCCACACACTTTTAAACAACCGGATCTCCTGAGAACTCACTATCACAAGAACAGCAAGTGGGACATCTGCCCCTGTGATCCAATCACCTCCTACCAGGTCCCACCTCCAACACTTGGGATCACAATTTAACATAAGACTTGGGTGGGGACACAGAGCTAAACCATATCATTTGTTATGTATTTCTTTTCTCAAATGTTCTCCCATTGTATTTGTTGGGCATTTTCCTGAGTGAATCACTGCTATTTTTCAATTAAAATGCACTAAAGAAATTGAAGGGAAATGGAATGCAAAGCAGTTTTCAACAGAAAGATGATACACATTGGTGTATTGCCATCAGCCAGTAATACATTAAAGTTCTTTAGGAATTATTTCTTTTTAAAATATAATTCACAGTTATCCATACAATCCTCCCCATTAATTCACTGCAATTTGCTTTCATGAATGGAAGGGAAAGGACTTTTTTTGCATGCTGCAAGACAGAAACACCAATGACCCACAACCCGCCTTATCTGTGAACAATTCCTGCAGGTGCACCATTAAAGTCGTAGAGATAACAAGTTTACTTTTTACATTTTCACAATTCCCCCAAATCTCAGTATATATGTGAAAGTATAACATTTGTGAAAGTTATACATACCATGATCAATAAGTAAATATTAATTGAGAAACCATTCTTAGAACAAATGAATGAAATTTCACATATGAAATATACTTTCTTCTATAATATATCCCATTTTTCCTATCCACAGTGACCGTCATTGTGTATGAGCAGAATCTACATACGATCACGAAGACTGAGGGATGCCTAACTTAGGCATCCTGGTAATAATCGGTAATGGTTATGACTGATATAAGTATCAGTCATGTGATGAACCATTAATTATTAAAACGGGCAAGTAATTAGCTTGACCATAATGATTTCAAGCACAGATTCCAATTGCACAACAGAGTTCACTATATTTAGCTTTATTATTTTATTCCCATATCCTTAGAAAGAAGACTTCAATTAAAGTTCCTGTTTGTTTGTTTTTGCGGAGACATGGTCTTGGTATGTTGTCCAGACCTGTCTTGAACTCCTGGCCTTAAGCAGTCCTCCCACCTTGTCCCCTCAATGTTCTGGGATTACAGGCGTGAGCTACCACACCTGGCCTTATTTAGCCTTATTCCAATTTTTTTTTTTTTCTAATTTGCTATCCTTTTTCTTCCCAATCTTCCCTTTATTCCTAAGAGACTACGATTTCTTCTTTTGAGGTTCTTTCTAGATTTATCTTTCTGGGAATCTAATGAGATGATAATATTGAGACCACCTATTAAGGTAGGTTTTACCCTTAATCCTGAAAATGTTCATGTCTTTGATGCTACAAGCAGCTCTAAGCACCTCACACTTAAGAAAACCTCTACTAGGGCTAATTCTTGCTCTTCCAATGAAAACACACATCTAACCCTGGGTTTCAAAGTCTTCTAGTGGCTGGCTTATTCTCACTACTCTGCTTCCACTTTCCCATGGCCAGACTCCTGACTCTCCTGCTTCTGCCAAATTTCAAGTCCAGAATAGGGTCTTCATCGCTTCAAACGAGACTTCTATCCTTTAGGACAAAATTAAGCTCATATCTCCTTTATGCAACTTTACTAGACAAAACATACTATAGATATTGAATCTGTCAAAGTTTTTAGTTGTAAGCAATAGCATTCTGTCTCAGTAGCTTTAAATATATAAAATGATCTTTGAAAGTTCAGAGAATTCTCCAGAGAGTCGAGTTGGAACAATCCTACATTGTAGCAGGGATGGCTCCAGGGAAGACATCAATCCCCCTGCCAATGCATATGGACAGAACAGTTTGTATAGATATTGCTGGGGACTCTGGCACAAGATGGACCACACTTCAGCTTCTTCCTGTTACTCACTGCAGGATTTAAAACCTGGGTGAGTGGGTGTGTTTGACTGATGGAGCCTCAGTTGAATCCTGGACATTGCTTCATGGGTACCTGGAAGAATGAATCCAGGCTCCTATCTGGCAGAAGAAGGGCTCTTAATATGAGGAAAGGTTGTTTAAAAACACCCTGGGCAGTGACAAACATGAAAAATGCCCTCCATAGTCAGTAACTCTTAAAACTCTGTGTATTAGGCCTGGCACAGTAGCTCATGCCTATAATCCCAGCACTTTGGGAGGTCGAAGCGGGAGGATCACTTGAGCCAAGGAGTTCAAGGTCAGTCCGGGCAACACAGAGAAACCTCGTCTCTACAAAAACAAATTAGCTGGGCATGGTGGCACACACTTGTAGTCTCAGTTGCTTGGGAGGCTAACGCAGGAGGATCACTTGAGCCCAGGAGGTTGAGGTTGGAGCCTGGGTGACGGAGTGAGACCCTGTCTCAAAACGAACAAACAAACGAAACAAAAAAATCTGTGTGTGCTATGAGCTATGATCATGCCAGTGCTCTCCAGCCTGGGTGACAGAGACCCTGTCTCAAAAAAAAAAAAAAAAAAAAAAAAAAAAAAAAGAAAGAAAACCCCTGAAACCCCAAAACAACAACTGTATGTGCTGTGTGTCATTCAACATGAGTATGACTATTAATCTATTCAGCAGCCATGATTTTATTTAGGGTCCACTTCTAACAAAATTGTGAAGTCAACCTCTCACTTAACTTTTTTGCATAGTGTCCTCCAATCCTAGACTCTCCATTTCTCTCTCTCTTTCTCGGTATTTTTCTGTGTTTCATCTGGTAAACTTACTCTTACTTATCATCAGGGTACTCTTATCTTTTCATGGAATTGTGGCTGGGTAGACAGAGGAAGGGAATACTTTCGAGGTCTCCAACGTTATTAGTGATCTGGCTGCTTGCTCTTTGAGCCCAGCCCGGGTATTATGCAGGCATTTGTATTGAAATGTTCTAAAAGTTCTAAGAAATTGTATTTTGGTGAAGGCCAGTATGTTTCATAATTTAGTTATCCCATTTACACTCTAAGCTTTTAAAAGTTGTTTCCATATCATTTCCTATAGCATAAAAGTCATATAATTTTTAGGTTGAAAGAAATCATGGAGATCATTAAACCTTCTTTTATAGGTGGGATGATTAAGAGCCAGGGAGATGTAATGATCTGTTCTAAGTCAAACAATTAGTTTTGAGGCTGGGAGTAGAATCTGGAGGTCCCTATTCTAGCTTACATTAGCAAATTATAAGACATTCACCAAATAGCAGAGATCCTAGGTGTTCATGGGTATGATAGAGGAATAAATGCTATAAGAGGAAATAGAGAAAAATATGAAAATAACCATTTTCTATCTCAGTTATTAATAGGTTGACCACATATCCTATTTTTTCTAGGCACTCCCAATTTACACTTGATATCTGAAATAATTATTAATAGGAATCCTTTTTACTCTAAAAATGTACTGGTTCAGAACATAAATTATAGGTTACTTAATGAAACACACTAAAAAATTGCATTGTTTTTCAATGATTCCATTTGCTCACAAAATGTATTGAAGCGAGAGTTGGCCAGTACTGTAAATACAACAATCCATCAGAGTAAAACTGAAGCTGTAATGCATTGGTTTTCACATTCCAAGTCACAGTCATTAGTTTGCCATGAAATGAACTTAAGTAATAACTGACATTTAAAATAAGGAATAAAATGGAAGATAAAACAGAATGCATTATAGGTAGTAACAATACATGTTATTTTATGAAACATCTCAGTTTTACATACATACACATGCCTTTACGTAAGGATGCTACAAAATTTCCAAAATACTCAAGAATAACTCATTTATTTAAATGCTATTAAAGATGTTGAAGTGTATTTTTAACATAAAAGGTATTTTGACATATCAAGTAAAAAACAGATGACAGAATAGTATCCCTTTTTTTTTTAAAGCCAGCATATGTGTGTGTGTGTGTGTGTGTGTGTGTGTGTGTGTATGTGTGTATCAGGGTGTCTTAACCTTGGTACTACTGACATTTTGGGATAAATAATTCTTTTTTGTAAAGGGCTGTCCTATACAGGATAGGATCTTTAGTAGATCATTGATCTTTACCCACAAGATGCCAGGAGCAGCTCTCCTTCCAATTGTTACAACCAAAAGATGACTCCAGACCTTGCCAAACTGCTGTGGTTGGGAACTGCTGATACAGATATAATTGAAGAAGTTGTCACATTTATAGGCGGTGTTTTTTTTGGTTTGTTTTTGTTATTAAGAGAGAGTGTCTGGCTCTATCTGCTAGGCTGGAGTGCGGTGGTATGATCCTAGCTCACTGCAGCCTTCAGCTTCTGGGCTTCAGCTATTCTCCAGTGTCAGCCTCCTGAGTAGATGGGACTATGGGTGTGCCACTCCATGCCTGGCTAATTTTTTAATTTTTTGTAGAGACATGGTGTCGCTCTGTTAACCAGGCTGGTCTCAAACTCCTGGTCTCAAGTGATCCTCTGCCTTTACCTCCTGAAGTGCTGGAATTACAGATGTAAGCCACTGCGCCGAGCCCTGGGTGGGTTTTTTTGTTTGCTTTTGAGACAGAGTCTTGCTCTGTTGCCCAGGCTGGAGTGCAGTGGCAGGAACATGGCTCACTGAAGTCTTGACTTCCTGGGCTCAGGGGATCCTCCCACCTCAGCCTCCTGAGTAGCTGGAACAACAGGCTCATGCCACTACATCTGGCTAATTTTTAAGGTTTTTTTTGCAGAGACAGGGATTTGCCACATTGTTCAGGCTGGCCTTGAACTCCTGGACTGAAGCAATCCTCCCATCTCCGCCTCCCAAAGTGCTGTGATTATAGGCATAAACCACTACATCCAGCTCCAGGAGGACTACTTTTAAAAATTTGTTTCTCTCTCTCTTTTGCTTATTTATAGGTTTTGACTTTTTTGTAACGACCATGTATTATTTTCATAATAAGAAATCCCATAAAAACTATTTACATTTAAAACAATGTATTGGCTTCATACTAGTTACATTTATAATTTCAACCATCAAGAAGATTCTTAAGCAAAAAAAATACGTTCCTGTGAAAGGGAAAAAGTTATTTTTTCTCTGCAATCTCTACTCAACATAGAACACTTCTGTGACCAGGTGTAGGGGTTTTTCTCTATACACCAAGCAGTTCTGCGGTGGACACCAACTAGGTGTCCTATAATTCAATTTAATTCTGACACTATCTACCTGGAGTCAGAGTCAGATCCCAGAGGTTGAGGGCTCTGTCCCACAAGACTGACCTCACTTCACATGTCAATTGCAAGTAGTAGGTTGTCACCTATACCTCTGACCAACTGGTTACAATCTGGGGGTTCCATGATCCCCTACTTGGGTTTGATTAATTTGCTAGGATGGTTCACAGGACTCAGAGAAATAATTGCGTTTATTAGTGTATTATTACTAATGAAGAGTATTACAAAGAATAGAGATGAAAAGATACAGAGGCTGAAGTATGAAGGAGGGAGAATAGAGCTTTCATTGTCCAAGAGTTTTTATGAAGTTTAATCTCCAGTGCTGCCCACAACCCCTTTGCTGGAAGTTGGTGGGTGAGGGGGCTGAAACTTCTGACCCTCTAATCCTCTAATCACTTGGTCTTTCTGGTGATCAGCCTCATCCTGGGGCTAATCGGGATCCCACCCTAAGTCACCTCATTAGCAGAAACTCTGCCTGTAATCCCAGCATTTTCAGAGGCTGAGGTATGAGGATCGGTCAAGCTCAGGAGTTCGAAACCAGCCTGGGCAACATAGAGAGCCCTCCTCTCTACTAAAACTAAACAAAATTAGCCAGGCATGGTGGCACACACCCGTAGCCCCAGCTACTCTGGAGGCTGAAGTGGGAGGACCAGTTGAGCCTAGGAGGTTGAGGCTGCAGTGATACATGATTGCACCACTGCACTCCAGCCTGAGCGACAGAGCAAGACCCTGTCTGGAAATAAATAAATAAATAAATAAATAATTAATTAATTAATTAAAAATAAAAAAAGAATAAGGTGGAGCTACATATTGTGACATGAAACATGTCCAGTATATACTAATTAAGTAAAGAAAAAAGTATAGTGCAGAGAAAATATGTACCATATAATTCTGTAATGCCAAATTTTTGCTCATATGTATATGATATATATAATCTATATATGCATATTAAAACATCTGAAAATATATATATAATAAATATTAACAGTAGTTACCACTGGAGTGGGAGATGAGGGGGACGGAATGGGATGTAAAGGAATTTTACTTCTATTTTTACATGTGTGCGTTGCTTTAATTTTTTAACACACTTTTTTTATTAAATAAAAAGCAATATTAAAGTAACTTAATATCTCTCCTATTTTTTCTTCGTTTTCTTTCTTTTCTTTTCTTTTTGGTCACCCAGGCTGGTGTGCGGTTGCATGATCATAGTTCACTGCAGCCTCGACCTCTAGGGCTCAAGCAATCCTTCAGCTTCAGCCTACTGAGTAGCTGGGACTACAGGCATTTATCACCTTGCCTGGCTAATTTTTATATTTTTTATATAGACGGAATTTTGCCATGTTGCCCAGGCTGGTCTTGAATTCCTGGTCTCAAGCAATCCTCCCCTCTCTTCCTCCCAAAATGCTGGAATTACAGGCAAGAGCCACTGTGTCTGGTCCTCTTTTTTCATTCCCTTAAGTCTTTGCAAAATAGTTTTATAGTATCTGGGCATTTTTACAACTGAGCTCTTAGTCAAGAAGGGTGTGTTTCTCAGTCTGGCCTTCTACCCATATAGAAGGAGGGTGGGGTGTGGCTGTTCTCTGCTCCCCACAGAAACACCCTTATGGTCTCTAGGAGGGATAAGTCATACTGTTATCACATTCACTTACTTACAGACATTTAGCTACTAGGTAAACATTACAAAGATTGTGAATTTTTAAAATGTTGCCACACAGTCAACTGAGTTATGTTAGAAACATCCTTGGTAACAGATTTCTGCATTTACTGCTGTTATTCAACGTTTGTGTGCGTGCGGGTGTCTTGTTTTTCCTACTTTATATTAAGCTCTTTACAAACAAGGGACATATGATTATACTTCTATTTATCCCTGTGCAGGCCTAGTTACTGTTAGCAGACCTGACCATCGTATCGGTTAAGGCAACTAGAAGCAGGCAACAGAGCACAGAACAAAATGGTTCTAGTCTAACTACTGTTCTTTTCTAATAGAAATTAACTGAATTCAGGGAACACGTGTGGTTTTGGGGCTCCTCCCTTCCACCATATGCTGGAATGATTCAAGGCTGTGTATGGGAAATGATCATTCTATTTAAATTATGTCATTTAAACCTCCCTGTTGAGTAACAGACTTGACTTCTCTCAATAGTCAATTGGATCCACAAGATGAAGAATGCCATTGTGTGAGTAGAGATTTGAACCCTATTGCTAATTACTAGATGACCCCTTGGACTATTATCAAAAGGATCTGTACCTTTTCTAATCCTAAACTCAAGAGTCAATGATTATTCATTCGTCACAGTCTTTTCCCCAAACTTTCTCCTACTTTTTTTCTCCTACAAAAGCCAAACACCTTAGCCCAGCATAGTCGTGCATGCCTGTAGTCCCAGCTACTTGGGAGGCTGAGTTGGGAGGATCACTGGAGCCCAGAAGGTGGAGGTTATAGCGAGCTGAGATCATGCCACTGTACTCCAGCCTGGGCATCAGAGCAAGACCCAATCTCTATTTGAAAATAAGAAGAAGAAAGAAAGAAAGAAAATAAATAAGAAATTATAGGCTGGGTACGGTGGCTCACACCTGTAATCCCAACATTTTGGGAGGCCGAGGCAAGCTGATCACTTGAGGTCAGGAGTTTGAGAGCCAACATGGTCAACATGGTGAAACCCTGTCTCTACTAAAAATACAAAAATTAGTTGGACGTGGTGGTGGGTGCCTGTAATCCCAGCTACTTGGGAGGCTCAGGCAGGAGAATCGCTTGAACTCAGGAGGCAGAGGTTGAAGTGAACTGAGATCGTGCCACTGCACTCCAGCCTGGGCGACAAGAGTGAAACACTGTCTCGGGAAAAAAAAAAAAAAGCTCTCTCTCTCTATATATACACACATATATGTAAAAACAAACAAACAAACAAACCAAACACCTACTGATTATTTGATCTTGTTATCATATATTGATTTAAAGTTTCTGGAGTTAAGAGGTCTTTACGTAATAGAATTTTCAGTGATTCTTTTCTTTAGTATAATGTTCAAGTTATGCAAGTAATACATAAACACAATTTCAGAAGAGCCATAGGTTTAAATAATTAAGGGTAGTTTTCACTTCTGCCTGGTAATTTCACTTCCAGTTGGTGATGTGTCAGCCTTGGTAGATGAGCTGGAGAAAGAATACTGAGTTATGTGTGCACGACATGATGCTCTTTATTTATTTATTTTTTCACTTTAAATTGTCAGTTCAATAGAACACAAAGAATGAATATATATCAACTCCACACATCACTTTCCAAGACGCCTGCCTTTATTGCTGAGGTATCATTTTTATTTGACAACATTCAGAAAATATTGAGAGGCTGCTACGTTCTGGGCGCTTTTCAGAATCTCCTAGAGCCATACACAGAACCAACGAAACTAAAAATATGACATATCTGTGTACAATTCCCATATGCTTTGTGAAATGCTCAACACATGTTTACTTTACAAAATGTAAAAGTATTTTTTATATCATGAAGATTACACAAAAAGTTTATTAAACAATTATAAATTCAAATAGCATTTCTACTAGTCTAGAGCGCTAAATATTCGTTTCATCTGGGCATGAATGATTTGGCTTTAGTAGGCCTCAGCTCATTTATACCATTTAAACAATTACATTTAAGCTATCATACAGAGTACTGTGAATTCATCAGAAAAAATAATTAAGATATATAAAATGTTGTCCATGATATATGCAATAATATCACAAAGTAAGTATTGTTGCTGCTGAGACATTTATGGTTAAAACATAATTATCTTTTTATCTCAAGCAATGAGCATAGTACCTGGCTCATGGTACGGTTTTTGAAAACAGCTTTTATTTAGATATGATTTACATACCATAGGAATCATTCATCCTTCAAATGCATAATTCAGTAGTTTTTAGTATATCCACAGAGTTGTGCAATGATCACCATAATTTTCTTTCTTTTTTATTTTTCAGAGACAAGGTCTTGCTCTGTCACCTGGGCTGGAAGGCAGTGGCAGGATCACTGCAATCTCAAAGTCTCAAAGTCCTGGGCTCAAGTGGTCCTCCAGCCTCAGCCTCTTGAATAGTTGGGACTACAAGTGCACACTACCACGCTCAACTGATTTATTATTATTATTATTGGTAGAGATGAAGTCTTGAATGTTGCCCAGGCTGGTCTCAAACTCCTGGACTCAAGTGATTCTCCTGCCTCAGCCTCCCAAAGTGCTGGCATTACAAGCACGAACCACCTTGCCCTGCCATAACCCATTTTTCTTTCTCTTTCTGTTTTTTTTTGTTGTTGTTGAGATAGGGTCTCCTCTGTCACCCAGGCTGGAGTGCAGCGGCACAATCACAGCTCAATGCGGCCTCGAACTCCCAGGATCAATGGATCCTCCCACCTCAGCCTCCCAAGCATCTGGGATTACAGGCGTGTGCCACCATGACTGGCTAATTTTTGTATTTTGTGTAGGGACAGGGTTTTGCCATGTTCCTCAGGCTCGTCTCAAACTCCTGCACTCAAGTGATCTATCCACCTTGGCCTTCCAAAGTGCTGGGATTATAAGCATGAGCCCCTCGACTAGCCATAAGCTATCTTCAAACCATTTTCATCACTCCAAAAAAAACCCCATGCCCATTAGTAGTCACTCCACATTCCCTCCTCATCTCAGCCTACTGTCTATTCTAGACATTTCATATAACTGGAATATTACAGTGTGTGGCCTTTTGTATCTGGCTTTCTTCATTTAGCATGTTTTGAAGATTCATCCATGTTGTAGCATGTGTCTTCATTTTGTTCATGGCTGAATAATATTCCATTGTCTGAATATATCACACTTGGTTTACCCATTCATCATTTGATGGACATGTGGATAGTTTTTACCCTTTGGATATTATGAATACTACTACTATGAACATTGATATACAAGTTTTTGTATGGAGATATGTTCTTATTTTTCTTGGTTATATACACCTAAGAGTGGAATTACCTGGATCATATGGTAACTCTATGTGTTACATTTTGAGGAACAGCTAAGCTGTTTAAAAAGTATTTGCATCATTTCACAATCCCACAGGGAACATATGAGGATTTTAACTTCTTCACATTTTGTCCAACACTTGCTACTTTCTGTCTTTTTTTCCCCCTCGCCTTGATACAGGGCCTCGTTCTGTCACCCAGGCTGAAGTGCAATGGTGTGGTCATGGCTCTCTGCAACCTCAAACTTTTGAGCTCAAGCAATTCTTCCCCCTCCGCCTCCCAAGCAGCTGGGACTACAGGTATGTGGCACCATGCCAGGCTAATTTTTTTCTTAATTTTGTGTAGACACAGGGTCTTGCTATGTTGCCTCAGCTGCTCTTAAACTCCTGGGGTCAAGTGATCCTCCTGCCTCAGCCTCCCGAAGTGCTGGGATTATATGCATGAGCCATGGCTCCTAGTCTAGGAAATTTTTTTCTAGCTTAATTGGATGTATTTAATGTTTATCTAAAGACACAGGATTCAGCTTCTTTGCACAGTTTTTTAAAAAATCACATCTATAGTCTTCCCACGTTTTAATGTACTGTATATAGCAAAAACTTTACCAGTTATTCTGTGTTAAGTTTTGGGACCCTTTTGAGGAGTTTATAGTTGAGGAAGGGAAAACAGTCATGTAAACCATCAGAATAAAAACAACTCACCTCCTGAAAGCTTATACTCTTCAATCGTTCTGATCACGTAGCAATTTTCCTGCATATTAATTTTAATTAATTACATTATAGATAATTATGTGAACTCACGAGAAATCAGATTTGCCTCCCTAATCTCTTTGCTGTCACCTGCAAGGCCTTGTCTTCTCTTAGCTTCCAAGGGCCAAAAACAACATCCAGTTCCAAAGCTGCCATCATCTCTGCTGTGAAGGTTTCCTGAAGTATCACCCCCTCTAGGAAGTCTTTCCATATTGAGATACAGGGTGGACAAGGATTCCTACTGTCAATACGCAGTCTTGCATAGTCCACTGCCCCCAGACCAACTAAAAAGATTTTTAAAAATGCATTCATATGTTAATGTTTCAAATCTTCACCTCTTTGTTTTAGTCTGTTGCTAACTTGGTACATCAGAGGTAGTGTGTCTTCTGTGGACCTAGTGTTTTGTTGTTGTTGTTGTTAGTGTTGTTTTCTGCATTTACCCCAACCTGTTAAAATCTATTCTTGCTTTAGGATTTAAATGATAATATCTTCCTTATCTCCCTTCAGGCTCCAGTTATGCTAGCCCTGCTAGGCACACAGTGGGTATGGTAAATGTTATTTGATGATGGCCTTGCCAATAGTCTTGTCTTCCGTTTCAGAACACCAGCTAATGAAAGAGTTAAGCGTGAAGTGCTTCATGCACAGAGCAATAGATGCTCAACAAATCAGTGATGAAATCCAAGCATGGTAATTTCCTTTTCCTAATTAGCCATGAGCGCTTCAAGCTCCCAAAGGAGTAGTTACCAGAATTTGAAAAGTTAGACAGCCATTTTCCTTCTTCTGAGTTAATTTACCTAACCGGCTGCAGTGACCTGAGCTGGGACCCTGCCAGTCATACCGCCCAAAAATAATTAAAAGCCCTGGCTAAGGTCAAGGGACCTGGATAGTAATCTTGGCTTCACCACTATCTGACGAACCTTGGGAACTCGCTTTCCATCTACTCATTCACTTAGTAAATATTAATTAGGTCCAATTACGTGCCAGGTACTGTGTTAGGGAATGGAAATTTAAGAGCAAGACCCAAGTCTCTCAATTCATGGAATTCACATTCTACTGGAAAGGTTGGGGACCGGATTACAGCCTACATCACCTACAGGTTCAGTCTCCCTATCTCTAAAATGTTAGGACAACCTCTAGGTTCAATTTGAATGTTTGGAGCCTGTTAATTTAGCATTTGATCAAAGCTCAGAATACAGCAAAAGTCTTCCACTACCTCTGGCTTTCCCTTACAAAGGTGGGTATTACAAAAAGGCTCGGTAGAAGTATTTTCTATAGCCTATCTTGCCCCAGAAGGCAGGTCACGACTTTCTCTACCGCTTTTGACCTCTGGCTAGCAATCGCATCTATTTTCAAAAGGCCCTAGGTGATACTGCATTTGGTATTCTGAGAAAGGCTGTTTATAAAGGGCTAAAAGGCTTCCTTGCTTTCGCCCAAGCAGGTATTTGCCAAGTGACATAGGTCAGAGGTGCAGAAAAGTTGGTTTTGTCTTCGCAGGGCAGGAGAATCCACTAGAGGACTCACCCTTAACAGGTGAGTCCAAGGAAGTGCATAGAAAAGACGCAGTGGTAAAACTAGCTGGGCACCTGTAATCCCTGCCCAAGGCAAGGCTGAGGAAGGGGGATCGCTTGGACCTCGGAGGTGGAGGTCGCAGTGGGGCATGATGGCGCCACTGCAGTCAGCCTGGAAGGCAGAGCAAGACCTTGCCTTAAAAAGGAAAAGAAAAAAAAAAAAAGAGGAAAAGACTCGTGGTGCCAGGATTGGTGGCTAGGGCCTGTAATCCCAACACTTTGGGAGGTCAAGGCGGGAAACAACTTGAGGCCAGTAGTTCGATACCAGACTGGGCAACTGTAATAGTGAGACCCTCGCCTTAAAAAAAAAAAAAAATTAGCCGGGGGCGGTGGTGCACACCTGGGTTGAGGTGGGCGGATCGCTTGAGTCCGGGAGGTCAAAGCTTCAGTGAGCTATGGACTGCGCCACTACACTCCAGCTTTGGAGATAGGTGAGACCCTCATCTCTAAAAAGATAAAAGAGGCAGTAGTGGATGCAAGGAGGGATGGTAGCCCATGACCATGCAGAGGCCAAACAGCATTCTGTTCTCCACACCCATGCCAGAAGCTTTCCTGCCAAGCAAGCTTTCCGAGCATGCTAACTCGCTCCAAGAAGCGCCCATCCCGCAGCACCCACTGCAGCCGCTGCGGAGAGTGGCGCAGCGCAGAAACCCGTGCCCAGGTCGGGGAAGCGGTCTGCGGGAGTCACGTGGGCGGGAGGCCCAGCCAGGAATCCCCGGACTGCTCAGGCCTACGAGCCCCCGGCCTCGCCCCGCCCGCGCGCGACGAGGGCCACGCCCGTGACGTCGGCGGAGCGGAGCAGGGGGCGGGGCGCGGGCCGGAGTGGGCGGGGCGAGCCGACGCGGCTGAATCGGGCGCGGAGACAAGCCGCGCATTCCAGCGAGTCCACGTGACGCGGCCGCGAGGCCTGAGGTAAACAACCGCGGCCCCGCCTCCCGGGCCTCCGCGCGCACCGCGCTCCTCCTCGCCGGCAGGACGCGCTCCAACGAGGCGGGCGGCTTCCTCCGTGAGTCCCCAGCGGCCGCCGCAGGCCGGAGCAGCTGCAGCGGGCGCGACGCCCCGGGTCTGCGGGCTGAGCGCACCGGCAGGAGTCGAGCTCGCGTCCCGTCCCCGCCCCCCCCCACGCTGTGGCGCAGCAGGAATTTGGCCGGGACCCGGGCGCTATTCGCGGCAGCTGACGCGCGGCGGCCAGCGGCCTTGCGCTCATCTCTATTCTGGGGCCGTTGGGTCACCGCGCTCCGCCGGCCCCCTCCCCCGGGCCCGGAGGGTGTGTCCCCCGCTCCGGGGCTCGCCGCGCCTATAAGGGGCCGAGCGGCGGGCAGGGACATGCAGCTCTACAGCAGCGTCTGCACCCACTACCCCTCCGGGTCACCGGGTCCCACGGCCGCCGCCCCCGCGCCACCCGCCGCCGCCGCCCCCCCCTTCAAGGTCTCGCTGCAGCCCCCGGGAGCCGCCGGCGCCGCGCCCGAGCCCGAGACCGGTGAGTGCCAGCCCGCCGCGGCCGCCGAGCACCGTGAAGCCGCCGCTGTCCCCGCCGCCAAGATGCCCGCCTTCTCCTCCTGCTTCGAGGTGGTGTCCGGGGCCGCCGCGCCCGCCTCTGCCGCCGCCGGCCCGCCTGGCGCGTCCTGCAAGCCGCCGCTGCCGCCGCACTACACGTCCACCGCGCAGATCACCGTGCGGGCCCTGGGCGCCGACAGGCTCCTGCTGCACGGGCCCGAGCCCGCTCCCGGCACCGCGGGCTCCGCCGCTGCCCCGCGCGGCCGCTGCCTCCTGCTGGCCCCAGCGCCCGCAGCCCCGGTCCCGCCGCGGCGGGGCTCCTCGGCCTGGCTCCTGGAGGAGCTGCTGCGGCCCGACTGCCCCGAGTCCGCGGGCTTGGACGCGACACGGGAGGGGCCCGATCGGAACTTCCGACTGAGCGAGCACCGCCAGGCCTTGGCCGCCGCCAAGCACCGAGGCCCCGCGCCGACCCCGGGGAGCCCCGACCCCGGTCCGTGGGGCGAAGAGCATTTGGTGGAAAGGGGCCCTAGGGCCTGGGAGAGGGGCGGCGACCGCTGCGACGCTCCCGGTGGGGACGCGGCGCGGAGGCCCGACCCAGAGGCCGAGGCACCCCCAGCCCGGAGCATCGAGACCGCCCCGAGCAGCGCGGCGGAGCCGGTGATCGTCTCCAGGTCAGATCCCAGAGACGAGAAGCTGGCCCTGTACCTGGCCGAGGTGGAGAAGCAGGACAAGTACTTGCGGCAGAGGAATAAGTACCGATTCCACATCATTCCCGACGGCAACTGCCTCTACCGAGCTGTCAGCAAGACGGTGTATGGGGACCAGAGCCTGCACCGGGAGCTGAGGGAGCAGACGGTGCACTATATCGCCGACCATCTCGACCACTTCAGCCCCCTGATTGAGGGCGACGTGGGGGAGTTTATCATCGCTGCTGCCCAAGACGGGGCATGGGCTGGGTACCCGGAATTGCTGGCCATGGGGCAGATGCTGAATGTGAATATCCACTTAACTACTGGAGGGAGGCTGGAGAGCCCCACGGTGTCTACTATGATTCATTATTTGGGCCCAGAGGATTCCCTGAGGCCTAGTATTTGGCTCAGTTGGCTCAGTAACGGACACTATGATGCTGTATTTGATCACTCCTATCCTAACCCAGAGTACGACAACTGGTGCAAACAAACTCAAGTGCAAAGGAAACGCGACGAAGAACTTGCCAAATCTATGGCCATATCCCTATCCAAAATGTATATTGAACAAAATGCATGCTCTTGAAATGTCTCAAAACCTTACACCCTGGGAATAATTGCATACATAACTTGTTTGGAGAATCACATGAACTCTAATCAGGGTAATAGCACTTTCAAACTTGCTAGTAGATTTTATTGTAGGTGTAATGCCTTAATCATCTTTTTGAATGTTTTCTCAGAGCTGAAGGTTGCTGGGCCACCTAAATGATGTTTCATGATAGCTTTGGGTGATTTTATTGCTATTTATAATTTGCTGTATAAAGTGAGCACTACTTAATTTGCAAGCTGATTTCTCACAGTGTAAATTTGTTCATTCCTGGTAGTCTATTTTCTATAAAAATGTATTTTTGCACAACATTTTTAAAAACTGGTGTACCTTCATCTATGATGTGTTCAGGCATAAATCCAGAGAAGTGCTTTATATGAAATGTATTATTTTGAACAGAGTTTGTGATTTGGTAGTTATTTTATGTTGTTGAAATTTGAATTTCACAATTCTTAGATAATTATTTCAAATGGATATTGAAACATTCTTGTTACCAGATGTTTGGCCCATTCCATTTTGATGAAACAGAGCTGTTGTTTTGGAAATCATTATTTTTCTAGAAATGGTGAATCTTTTAAAGAAAATTACCTAATGGAAGGTTGTGGGAAGGTGTTTTTTTTCTTTTTTTTCCTGTTTTAAGGGATAGTACCAGGTCTTACTTGAATGAAAGTCTGATATTTGCTGATGGCAGAATGGTTATTCTGTACCCTGGTTGATATGTAGAGTAGATCGTCTGGTGCTCTCAATTGTTTTTATTGACATTTGTTATTTTGTTATAAAGAGAATGTTAACATGGTATAAAACTCTGTGACAAGATAAGCCTCCTGCTTTAACTTCTTGGATCCAACTAAGAGATTTATAAACTAATGGCATAAATGTCTGGAGCCACCCTTGGCAGTTACAGCAGGAGAACACTGTCTTAATATTTCTTTTACATTCTTTCAGAAGGTGAAATAGGATTGCCCTGTATTAATGTAGAAATGTCTGTAAACAGAGCTTGTATGGTTTGCTGGGTCAAACAATGTTTCCAACTTAAAATCTATCTCATTGCCACTTTAACTACTTTTAGTCATATTTATTAAGTAATGCAGTTTGTACTTTT
This sequence comes from Macaca thibetana thibetana, assembly GCF_024542745.1. Lineage (NCBI taxonomy): Eukaryota > Metazoa > Chordata > Mammalia > Primates > Cercopithecidae > Macaca > Macaca thibetana. The sequence goes on from NC_065586.1 coordinate 23,298,559, forward strand.
TTTATTTTGTAACATTTTGTGATTTTTTTGTACAAAACTGTATTTGTACAATAGAGCAATTCCCAGCTGATGGAATGAATGAATAAAATGCAAAATTATACTTTTACAATGTCTTTTGGATAGAGTGGTTTTTAAATTGTAGTGTTTGTAGGAAACTTTCTTACACGTATGCATGTAAAGATGCATTTTTTTTTTTCCGTAAAGATGCCACAGCAATAGGTTTCCTAAATTCTCACATAAAGAAGATAGGCTAATCATGAGTAATTTCAAAGGGTAAGTCTGAATAAAATACAATTTAAAGGTGGAGAATCCAAGAAATTGCTCTCATTATTTCTAATTATAAATTCTGTCTACAATTATAGCTGTACCTATTGGCTAATGAAAAAGGAAGTGCAAGTTTTGTGTCAGCAGAATGTCTAATTTAATGTCATACTTGTGTATTCCACTCACTCTCAATATAGAGTTTAACGTTTTAAAGATTAACCAAAGATATACCCTAATTTTTGTCTAGTCTGGCCTCTTGAGATCACGGGAATCTGTTTTAAGATGTTGAAAAGTACATGCTATAGTTTGAATATATGTGTCCTACCACCCCAAATTCATGTGTTAATCCCCATTATGGTGGTTTTAAGAGGTTGGGCTTTTGGGGAAGTGATTCAAGACATGAGCACCCTGTCTTCATGAACGAATTAGTGCCTTTTCTATAAAGGGCTGGAAGGAACTAGCTTAGGCCCATTTTGCTCTTCTCTTGTTCTGCCACAGGAGGACACCTAGATGGTGTCATCTGTGAAGAAGGGGCCTTCACCTGATGTGGAACCTGCAAGCGCCTTGGTCTTGGACTTGCCAGCCTCCAGACTGTGAGAAATATAAATTTCTGTTCTTTATAAATTACAGGTATTTTGTTGCAGCAGCACAAATAGACTAATTTGGCGCACCTGTGTGCATAGTGTTGGGGTATGTTTACTGCATAAGAAAAGCAGCTATTTTGGATATTTTACTTTTCAGTTAGTCATTTAGACAGCACAGTCATAGACACAACTGAACTTGATTGAGTTCATTGGTTAACCACATTCTTGGAAGGATGCTGTTGAGTATCAAGGAAAGAATTTGTCAACGGTTTAAATGTTTACTAATCACAGATCTCTAGATTTTTGTGTAGGTAAGTTTTGCTTCATGGCTTCAGTAAGTAATTTGGGAAGAAAAAATTTCTGTTATTTGAATTACCTGGCTACCCCTTTTCTCCACTTTATTTAGAGCTGTATAACATTTGGAGATGCTTACAATTTTATACAAGTGTGAGTAGAATACACAAGAATTCCTAAAAAGGCTTCTGTCAGCCTATTACTGTTTTAGATAGGTTCTTCTGTGTTCTGTTTCATTTTCAAATTAGGATTCCAAGTCCTGATTTTTTTTTTTCTTTTTTATTATGTTTTTATTGAGACAGGGTCACCCTCTGTCACCCAGGCTGGAGTGCGATGGCACAGTCATGGCTCACTGCAGCCTCAACCTCAGGGCTCAAGTGATTCTCCCACCTCAGCCTTCTAAGTAACTGGTACTACAGTAGTCGTTCACTATCACACCTAGCTAATTTTTTTTTTTCTTTAAATTTTTAGTAGAGATGTAGTCTCACTATGTTGCCCAGGCTGGTCTTAAATTCCAGAGCTTAACTGATCCTCCTGCCTCAGCCTCCCAAAGTGCTGCGATTACAGACTTAAGTCACCATGCCCAGAACTGTTTTCAAATTTAATTTTAAAATTTTGTTTATTATTTTTGAGACAGGGTGTTGTCATGTCCCCCAGGCTGGAGTGCAGTGGCACAATCATGGCTCACTGCAGCCTCTACCTTCTGGTCTCAAGTTATCCTCTCACCTTGGCTACTGAGTAGCTGGAACTATAGGCATGTACCACCATGCTCAGCTAATTTTTTATTTTGCATAGAGATCGGGGGCAGGGGAGGATCTCCCTATGTTGCCTAGGCTGGTCTTGAACTCCTGGCCTCAGGCAATCCTCCCACCTCAGCCTCCCAAAGTACTGGGATTACAGGTGTGAATCACCACACTCAGCCTTGAAAAAAAAAATCTGGAGATAATTTCATTACTTTGTTCAAGTTTATCTTATGTCCTTTTTCTTTTCCTAAAAGAAAGTTAATCTTTTACAATTTTTTCCCCAAGTTTTGCATTTTGAGAATCATTAGCACTTTACCATGACATTTAGTGCTCATGTGGAAGAAAGGCATTTGGGGAGAAAAATAGATTGTAATCCTTTGGACATTTGATAATTTGATATGTAGGTAAATGTACTGGATAAATTCAAGTATGTAGCATGTTCACATTAAATAGACAGTTATTTGTTACATCCTAAGTTCAGACCTCATTTTTTTTTTGTACATCCCTAGAGTGTCTACAGCTATCTCAAAGAGGCACTGAGAAACTAGATGACATTTAATTCAGTTTGATTCCCCAAATGTACTAAGCTCAATAGGCACATTCCCTGTTGAATCTCTGGGTTCCAACCCAAGTACCTAGCAGAGTGTGTGCTCAGTAAATTGCTTTTTTTTTTTTTGAGACAGAGTCTTGCTTTGTCGCCCAACCTGGTGTGCAATTGTGTGGTCTTGGCTCAGTGCGGCCTCCGCCTCCCGGGTTCAAGCAGTTCTCCTGCCTCAGCCTCCCAAGTAGCTGGGATTACAGGTGCCCACCACCACACCCAAGTAATTTTTTGTATATTTATTATTTGTTTTTTTGAGATGGAGTCTTGCTCTGTCACCGAGGCTGGAGTGCAGTGGCATGATCTCGGCTCACTGAAAACTCCGCCTCCCAGGTTCAAGCAGTTCTCCTGCCTCAGCCTCCTGAATAGCTGGGACTACTCGTGCGTGCCACCACGCCCAGCTAATTTTTTTTTTTGTATTTTTAGTAGCGACAGGGTTTTACCATGTTAGGATAGTCTCGATCCCCTGACCTCGTGATCCACCTGCCTCGGCCTCCCAAAGTGCTGGGATTACAGACGTGAGCCACTGTTCCTGGCCTTGTATTTTTTATAGAGATGAGGTTTTGCCATGTTGGCCAGGCTGGTCTCGAACTACTGACCTTGAGTGATCCATCCACCTTGGCCTCCCAAAGTGCTAGGATTACAGGCATGAGTCACCACGCCCTGCCAAATTTTTGAATGAAGGAATTAATTGGAGAGAAATGGAGCTTTGGAAAATACTTAGTTGGAGGATATGAAATTAAATGAAAATAACTTGACTCTAAAGGTACTGGGAATTATTAATAACAAAGTAATTATGCGCATTTTAAACTAAAATAATAGAGAAAGATATTGCAGTATTGAATTCTATGACTGACAAAATGGTTTTTGAAACCAAAAATGAGAATTCATTGATTTTATGTGTCATCTTCAAAACATCTTGAGAAACCAGGTCAACTGTAACTAGTTAAAAATAGAACTTCACTAATCTGCTGTGATCTTGAAGATACTGCCTTCTCCAAAATGACTTGCTGTGTTTTGCTTTCGGGTTACTGCCATCCCACATCCAGTCTCTAGCAATTCCTAGTTTGATGATTGTTTTCTCTGTAGCCTGGTTGAGAAGGAAATGTTGAACAGATTTCAAGCATCAGTTAGGACTGTTGTGTTCAATAATAGTGGCTGCAGGCTTATGTCACTGGTCAGTGGGACCAGGGCAGGTAGTGTAAATCAGATCAGAACAGCTGTTGGAAAAAAATGTATTTCTTCCTGTTGTAAATTAGGTGAATGACAATGATTCTATGAGTAAAGGTCAGAGAGAGTTCACTGTCATCAGTTAACTTACAGTAAGACCTTATCTAGCCTTGTTTCTCACAATTGAATTTTCTAAATATTTGAACAGTTCCTTTTTGTGTAAAATATGAAACAAAAAGCAAAATAACTGTATTTGATGAAATCCTTTAAGAAGTAATTCATGGGCCAGGCGTGGTGGCTCACACCTGTAATCCCAGCCCTTTGGGAGGCTGAGGCAGTGGATCACCTGAGGTCAGGAGTTCGAGACCAGCCTGGCCAACATGGTGAAACTTCGTCTCTAATAAAAATACAAAAAATCAGCTGGTCGTGGTCTTGGGCACCTGTAATTCCAGTTACTGGGGGGCAGAGGCAGGAGAATCGCTTGAACCCAGGAGGCGGAGGTTGCAGTGAGCTGAGATCACAGCATTGCACTCCAGCCTGGGTAACAAGAACGAAACTCCATCTCAAAAAAAAAAAAAAAAAAAAGTAATTTATGGTGTACTGATTTTTCTTTATAAAATAACTGCCTGGCCTTGTATTATGAATATGAGGCCAGGCACAGTGGCTCACGCCTGTAATCCTAGCACTTTGGGAGGCGAAGGTGGGCAGATCACGAGGTCAGGAGTTCGAGACCAGCCTGGCCAATATGGTGAAACCCTGCCTCTACTTAAAAATACAAAAATTAGCTGGGCGTGGTGGTGCGCACCTGTAGTCCCAGCTACTCGGGAGGCTGAGGCAGGAGAATTGCTGGAACTCAGGAGGCGGAGGCTGCAGTGAGCCGCGATAGCGCCACTACACTCCAGTCTGGGCAACAGGGTGAGACTCTGTCTCAAAAAACAAACAAACAAACAAACACAAAAAACTGAATATGGTTTAATACTTTAGTACTTGCAGATGACTGAAATGTGACAGTTCATTTGTACTTAAAGGGATCTCAGAGTGCTTGGACTTTTTTTTTTTTTATTAATTTGTTTCGAGATGGGATCTCACTCTGTTGCCCAGGCTGGAGTGCAGTGGCATGATCATGGCTCACTGCAGCCTTGAATTCCCTGGCTCAAGTGATCCTTCCATCTCAACGTCCTGAGTAGCTGGAACCACAGGTGCATGCCACTGTCCCACGCCTCTCTCTGGCTCATTTTTTAATTAATATTTTTGGTAGAGATGGGGTCTCAAACTCCTGAGCTCAAGGAATCCTCCCCCTTCAGCCTCCCAAAGTGCTTGGTTTACTGACCTCAGCCACCATGCCCAGCTAGTGCTGGGAATTTTATCTTTGTGATTATACTTTTCCTGTTTACTTCCTCGCATTATAAAAGCTCTTACCATTGTCACTTTCCAACCTCAATTCCCACTATGATTTTCTGTGTTCAGTTAGAGACACTAATCAATGTGCTTGTCTGAATTGACTCTAAAATCATAAGAAATGGGTTTCTCTTTTTTAAATAACACAACCTGTTGTACTAGAAATGAGTTTCTAATTCAGAACCGTGATACTCTGCTCTGAGTAATGTGTTTAAGCTTTAGTGTTTGGTCAACCAGAGTGCTTATTTGCTGCTTGCATTGTCTTCTTTTTTCATTGTTTAGTGGTATCCTGGATTTGTCTGATTAAGGGATCTCTGAGTGTGTGTACAGTGACATACTCAGAAAACAAATGGTTGGCTATATTAAATCTCAAAATTGGAGCTGATTTGTCATGGCCTAGTTAATATTTTGTTTCCTCTCTATCATATATAATCCTTCATAGTGTGTCCCTGCCATTGTCTTTCTTCTATTTGTACTTTTTTTTCATTTTCTTGTAGGGCTAGGGTCTTGACCTGTCACCTGGGCTGGAGTGCGGTGGCATGATCATAGCTCACTGCAGCCTTGAACTCCTGGGCTTAAGCAGTTGTCCTGATTCAGCCTCTTGAGTAGCTGGCATTGTGTTACCCATACTGTCTTGAACTCCTGGGCTCAAGCAATCTTCCTATCTGGGCCTCCTGAGTTACTGGGATTAGGCATGAGCCACTGTTCCTAGCCTGTTTATAAATTTTTAATTACGTCATTTTTGAGATGGGGTCTTTCTCTGTGTCACCCAGGATGGAGTGCAGTGGTGCAGTCACAGTTCATTGCAGCCTCGACCTCCTGGGACCAAGCAATCATCCTACCTCAGCCACTGGAATAACTGGGACCACAGGTGTGGGCCACCACATCTGGCTAATTTTTTTTTATTTTGTAGAGATGGGGTCTCACTACGTTGTCCTGGCTAGTTTTGAACTCCTGGCCTCAAGCAGTCCACCCACCTTGACTTCCCAAAGTGTTGGGATTACAGGCATGAGCCACCATGTCTGACATATATACATTTAAATATAGAGACAGGGTCTCACTGTGTTGCCCAGGTTGGTCTTAAACTCCTGACCTCAAGCAATCCTCCCACCTCAGCCTACCAAGTCACTGGAATTACAGGTGTGAGCCACCACACCTAGCTTGTTTATACATTTTGGTGTTAGTTTTCTGGTCCACAAAGCTGCGGTAATTACGAGGGAATTCAAATATTATGTCCTCATGCAGACTCCAAATCAAAGTGTGCACAGATGGGTCCAGTACAGATATGACAGTTCTCTTTGAATTTCCTCTCCCTGATACTTCTTTAATGTGTGTATATTACATCTACATAGGTAAGAAAGTTAGTCTTCCTCCTGAACTTCCTTCTTCATTAGAGTAAAAGATTTTTTCTCATATTGATTAGTGTTTAATAGATTCAGTAAATACCCTGCATTAATATGCTGACAAGTAGATTTTGACAATTTGAAAAAAGCAAAGAATGAATTAATTCTTGTGGGGTCTATGAATTTTATATTTTAAAGCAGTTAAAGTAGGGGAAAAAACCTGCACACACAGGACATTTTATACTTGAAACTGGAATTATTTTAGCAAGTGAGGATGCAAATAGAATGTCAGTGTACACAGATTTAGCTTTAATGATATATGCTTGAAGTAATAATTGAGTCTAAACAAATGTTCCACATAGATTAGTGGTTGTCTATTTGAATAATTTTAGGGATGGACAATGTGGTTGTATTTCTTAGCTTATAGGTACAAAAAGCGGGTGTGCAAAATAGGTACTCGTGAAGGGAATTTATACCAATGTGTCGTGACACTTCAGTCAATTTGTAAAATAAACTCAAATAAAGCTTTCAGTTCTGATGGCAAACAGGAAACATTCGCGCTTTTTGTTTCTCACAGTGAAATACGAGCTACACTAGTGATGTAATAGGAATGAAAGAAGACGGAAATGCCACAGTTAAGTGGACAACTGCGGTCAGGAAATTCTTTCTTAGCTGTCACTTGGCTACCTTTGCCACCTTGCTGAAAAGCACTGACTAGACCTAAAGGGAGTAAACAGTGAATGCTTTTGCTGTTTACTAAATCTAAACAATGCTCATGTCTCCATAAACAGTAGATGCAGAAACCTCAGTAACTGCTTACACAGAATTCTAGGTCAAAGAAGAGCGAGATTTAAGATGTATGTGAAACTTGTCAATATAAAGTCATTCTCTGACTGATTTTTCATTACCGGTTCATTTTCTTTTTTCTTTTTCTTTCTGTCTTTTTTTAAATTTTTGAGATGTAGGCTCTCTGTTGCCCAGGCTGGAGTGCAGTGGTGCAATTTTGGGTCACTGAAACCTTTGCCTCCCGGGTTCAAGCGATTCTTTTGCCTCAGCCTCCCAAGTAGCTGGGATTACAAGCGTCTGCCAACACACCCGTCTAATTTCTCTGTGTGTGTGGGGTGTGTGTGTGTGTGTGTGTGTGTGTGGTGTGTGTGTGTGTGTGTGTGTGGTGTGTGTGTGTGTGTGGTGTGTGTGTGTGGTGTGTGTGTGTGTGTGTGTGTGTGTGTGTGTGTGTGTGTGTGTGTGTGTGTGTGTGTGTGTGTGTGTGTGTGTGTGTGTGTGTGTGTGTGTGTGTGTGTGTGTGTGTGTGTGTGTGTGTGTGTGTGTGTGTGTGTGTGTGTGTGTGTGTGTGTGTGTGTGTGTGTGTGTGTGTGTGTGTGTGTGTGTGTGTGTGTGTGTGTGTGTGTGTGTGTGTGTGTGTGTGTGTGTGTGTGTGTGTGTGTGGTGTGTGTGTGTGGTGTGTGTGTGTGTGTGTGTGTGGGGGGGGGGTGTGTGTGTGTGTGTCTACTTTTAGCAGAGATAAAGTTTCATCATGTTGGCCAATCTGGTCTCGGACACCTGACCTCCAGTAATCTGTCTAACTCGGCCTTCCAAAGTTGGGATTCCAGGTGTGAGCCACCCCACCTGGTCCCTGTTCATTTTCTTGATCGTGACTGTTGGCAGAAGCTAGTGCTGCTCAGAATGTGATTTGTAGCGATGGCTCTACTGATTTAGAAGGCAATGTGACCTTGCAAGAATAGACAGTATAGTTGTGTTAGGCCAAGCTGCTATAACAAAAAGTTTCTTTCTTTCTCACTTAACTCTTCCAACGAGAGCAGTCCAGTCAGAAGGGCAGCTCTGCTCCCCAGGGACTGTCACCATCTGCATAATGACAGTCTGCAGTCATGTCTGGTCTGCAAGTGATGAGAGGGAGCAGAGTGCCCATGCTGAGGTGGCTTCTGTCACTTCTGCTGTCTCCAGAACATGTCGTGTGCAGCACATCCAACTGGAAAATACCATCCAGACAGTTCCCAAGAAGAGGGATAAATGGAGTTTGGCATAAAAATCACAGTCTTCTTCAGCTTCATTTATTAGAAATGGTTTAGATCTTGCTCCTGCAAAGTAAAAATGAAAAAAAATATATTACTAAAATAAAAAACAAAAAAAAAATGGTTTAGAGCATACACACACACACACACACACACACACACACACACGTTTAAAATAAAATATCTGTATATATTTTTAGAAACAGGATCTCAATGTGTCACCCAGGCTGGAGTGCAGTGGCGCAATCATGGCTCAACCACCTCAACTTCCTAGCTCAAGTGATCCTCCCACCTTAGCCTCCTGAGTAGCTGGGACTACAGGCACGTACCACAACATCTGGCTAATTTTCTTTTTTGTTTTCTTTTCTTTTTTTTTTTTTTTTTGGAGACAGAGTCTTGCTCTGTCACCCAGGCTGGAGTGCAGTGGCGAGATCTTGGCTCACTGCAACCTCTGCCTCCCAGGTTTAAGCTATTCTCCTGACTCAGTCTCCCGAGTAGCTGGGATTACAGGCGCCTGCCACTATGCCTGGCTACATCTGGCTAATTAAAATTTTTATTTTTGTAGAGATGGGGTTTTACTATATTTCCGAGTGGTCTCGAACTCCTGGCCTCAAGCAGTCCTCCTGCCTCGGCCTCCCAAAGTGCTAGGATTGCAGGTATGAGCCACTGCACCTGGCCATAAGATATCTTTAAGAAGAAAAATATATCATGATATTGAAGTATCTGGGAATAAAGTAAATAAAATATACATTAACTCGTTTCCCATGACAAAGATATAAAAAGATACAAAAGTAGAATTAACTGTTGCAATAATTTAGGGTTCCAGTTCCCATCAGCTCCTCAACAGGTGTACACAGCTGCTGAACCTTCTATATACATATATACACGTGTGTGTGTGTGTGTGTGTGTGTATATATATATATATTATTATTATTTTTTTTGAGACAGAGTTTCACTCTGTCACCCAGGCTGGAGTGAAGTGGCGTGATCTCGGCTCACTGTAAACTCCGCCTCCTGGGTTCACGCCATTCTCCTGCCTCAGCCTCCCGAGTAGCTGGGACTACAGGCGCCCGCCACCACGCCTGGCTAATTTTTTGTATTTTTAGTAGAGATGGGTTTCACCATGTTAGCCAAGATGGTTTCGATCTCCTGACCTTGTGATCTGCCCGCCTTGGCCTCCCAAAGTGCTGGGATTACAGGCATGAGCCACCGCGCCCGGCCGAGCCTTCTATATTTTGATAAGGCTGCTATTTTTCTATTTCCTTTCCTTTTTTTGTTTTGTTTTGTTTTCATACAAAACAACCTCTGCAACCTTTGCCTTTTGGGTTCAAGTGATTCTCCTGCCTCAGTCTCCCATGTAAGTGGGACTACAGTTGCATGCCACCATACCTGGCTAATTTTTGTGTTTTTAGTAGAGAGGGAGTTTCACCATGTTAGCCATGATGGTCTCGATCTCCTGACCTCAGGTAATCCACCTGCGTTGGCCCCCTAAAATGCTGGGATTACAGGCGTGAGCCACCGCGCCTGGCCATTCCTTTCCATCCTTTTTTTTTTTTTTTTTTTTGAAGTGGAGTTTCGCTCTCGTCACCCAGGCTGGTGTGCAATGGCATGATCTTGGCTCACTGCAACCTCTGCCTCCTGGGTTCAAGTGATTCTCCTGCCTCAGCTTCCTGAGTAACTAGGATTACAGGTGTGTGCCACCATGCTGGACTAATTTTTGTATTTTTAGTAGAGGAGACGGGGTTTCACCATGTTGGCCAAGATGTTCTTGATTTCCTGACCTTGTGATCCACCTGCCTCAGCCCCCAAAACCGCTGGGATTACAGGCATGAGCCACCATGCCCGGCCTCCTTTCCATTCTTACTTGTTCTTTAGTATATCAGAAACATCTTGAAAGTCTGGCTTTAAACACAATCCCTGGTTTTCTTCAGAAAGAAAAATACGTAAAAACTTTTCCTTTTTAGGTTTCACAGATTTCACTTCTTTAGGCTCTTGCTGGTCTTCTTCCTCTTTCTCTATTTTTAAATTTCCTTCTTTTCCACAGCTCTGCTTGTTTTTCTTTTAGAATAGTTGTATGTCATCTGCTTTGCTTAAAATTAGGTGTTCCTCTCTAATATTTACTAATTCACCCATTTTACTTTACTAACTTACTAAGTCTTTAAAAGTAGATGACTAAGTCTCACCCCAATTCTTGAAAAAGGAAAGGAAAAGAAAAAAAAAACCAACAAACCCAGACCATTACAGTGGGCTAGAGGCTCCATATAAGGGTTATAGTTTGGATTTAAGGATGAGGCCAATCCTCTGAAATTAAAGAATCATCATAAATGGGTCAGAGCAGGGAAGGGTAAAGATAGCCCACCCCAAGAAAGGGCCACTTACATTCTTGTTGAGGAGAAGGGGACTTCCTAGTGTAGTCAGAGGAGCTATACTACAAGTACAACTTTTGTAGGAGTTAATCAGAGTAATTAATGTGAAGAAAGTTGTAACTCACCCAAACAGAATACTACTGCAGCAATGCACTGGCAGAAGAAATGGGCAGTGAGTGGTCTGCATAAAGCCTAGAACCAGGAGAGCCAAGGAAGAATACCTTGGTCACTGTGGCCTTCATTTTATCTAGGTGGAAAGGTACCCTGGGCTAGCCACACCACTGTGCTGAATAGTTAAGAAAAATATAAGGAAATGCTTTTTGGAAGTAGGAAGTAAATATTCATTCAACAAATATTGACTGCCTGGAGGATAGTAGGAGCTGTGCTAAGCACTATGTAACTGTCAAGCTATATGGTATTAGATGCTTAGTAATTGGAGGCTGTAATGATCATATCTTGTCCCCAAATTATTTCACTCATGAGAGAGGCCTTTGTAGTCAAGCTGGTTGGGATTCAAGTTGTGGCTGAAGCACTTAGTACAAGGATACTTGTTTTGTTTTGTTTTTGTGACAGTCTTGCTCTGTTGCCCAGGCTGGAGTGCAGTGGTACAATCTTGGCTCACTGCAACCTCCCGCTCCCAGGCTCAAGTGATTGTCCTGCCTCAGCTTCCAGAGTAGCTGGGACTACAGGCGCCCGCCACCACACCTAGCTAATTTTTTTTTTTTTTTTGGATTTTTAGTAGAACCGGGTTTTCACCATGTTGCCCAGGCTTGTCTCAAACTCCTGACCTCATGTGATCCGCCTGCCTCGGCCTCCCCAAATGCTAGGATTACAAGCATGAGCCACTGTGCCCAGCCCATACTTGTATTAAGTATACATTGTACAAGTATACGTAAGTTAGGTAAATACAAACTTATCTAACTTAGGTAAGTTAGTATCTTTAACCCAGCTTCATCATTTGAATAATGGAAATAGTTATTGAAACTCCATTTCAGAGGGTGATTGTAAAGACTGTATTAGAGATAACATTATAATGAATACATGTCAAGCATAGAGTTAGCATTCAGTAAATGTCAGCTACTTCTATAATTATTGTCTTTAGAATTACAAGACTAATTTATATGCATTTAATCTGGTTTATAGCTTTGCCTTCAGGTTAATCCTGAACTTCTGTTTTATGGTTATTCTAATTTAAGATTACTTTTAATATTGATCGTTAGACTGGTTTTAAATCAAACTAAATTTCGGCTTTAGAGGCCTCCATACCATTTCTGTGTAACAAACTGCAGTCTAACTCAGTATGTAAACAAATTGAAAGCCTAATTTATAAGTATGGTTTTATAACAAATAGCTGAGTCTCAGCCAATCAGAGCAGCTGAGCTTCAGCCAGTCATAGGCAGTTAACTGTTCAAACCAGGTTCAAATAAGGCTGCACTGAGTTGTAACCAATGGAGCTGTTGAGCTGTTTCTGTACCTCATTTCCTTTTCTCTGTCCATTAATGTTGTTTGACTACTTGCTGGTTGTGATGACAGAGTCTTTCTGAACATGTTCTGATTCTGGGGCCTGCCCCCTTCATGAATCATTCTTTGCTCAGTTAAGCTCTGTTAATTTAATTTGTCTCAAGTTTTTATTTTAACACTGGCATAGTACTTTGTCATTATGTATTAATAGGTTTTGCCTTTCTTTATTCATGCAAATATTTTATCTTAATATTTTTGCAATGGTGTGTTTAATATCAAGATTTTATTTCAAAATAGGAAAATTATAGGTACTTTTGAAAACAGTGAGTATTGACAAGTTTCCATTTTGAACATTTATTTATATTTTCCTTTGTTGATAGCTTCAACTGGCCCAAAAATATCAAAACCACGTTTAGCGCAAGAACAGAAAACCAAACACTGCATGTTCGCACTTATACATGGAGGCTAAATACAGTCTCCCAGCAGACAGAACACACCTGAAGCTGATGATCAGGAGGTTCCTGATAAGATTTCAGAAGCTGGGCTAGTGGGCTCACACGTGCACACTAAGAGGCAAAATAGGTTCAGCTGGTATATGACCTTCCTCTAGGAATGCTCAACTGGTAACTGGTAAGAGAAAAATACCTCTGGCTGGGCCCGGTGGCTCACGCCTGTAATCCCAGCACTTTGGGAGGCCAAGGCGGGTGGATCAGCTGAGGTCAGGAGTTCAAGATCAGCCTGACCAACTCGGAGAAACTCCATCTCTACTTAAAAAACATAAAAAAACAAAATTAGCTGGGTTTGGTGGTGCATGCCTGTAATCCCAACTACTCAGGAGGCTGAGGCAGGAGAATTGCTTGAACCCGGGAGGCGGAGGTTGTGGTGAGCCAAGATCATGCCATTGCACTCCAACCTGGGCAACAACAGCGGAACTCCGTCTCAAAAAAAAAAAAAAAAAAAAAAAAGAGAAAAATACCTGGAATGAATATGTGCACAACTTTAGTAAACACACCGTGCATGTGGCCCTTCCCAAGTGCTGGCAGGCCACTGCATATGCAGGCAGCCCACCCCAAGGGAAAAAGCAGGGGAGGAGAAAGGAAAAGCCTGGAACCATGCCAATGTATAAAATCTCAAGTCAAGGGCTGGCTGGGCCACTTGGATCATTCAAGTCACTGGCTTGGCCCTCTTCCAAGTTGAACTTTACTTCCTTTCGTTCCTGCTCTAAAACTTTATAATCAACTCTCACTCCTGTTCTAAAACTTGCCTCAGTTTCTCCCTCTGCCTTGAGTCTACTTCTGCCTGGTGGCTAAATTCTTTCCTCCAAAGAGGCAAGGATTGAGTTTGCTGTAGACCTGTTGGATTTGCCACTGGTAACAACATGTGTATTTGCACATGTAACACAAGGAAATACCCAGAAATGAGTAACTCAAAGGAGTGTTTAGAATTTAGGCTTATAGGGCCAGGCGCGGTGGTTCATGCCTGTAATCCCAGCACTTTGGGAGGCTGAGATGGGAGGATCATGAGGTCAGGAGATCGAAACCATCCTGGCTAACACAGTGAAACCCCATTTCTACTAAAAATACAAAAATTAGCGGGTCATGGTGGCACGCACCTCCAGTCCCAGCTACTCAGGAGTCTGAGGCTGGAGAATCGCTTGAACCCAGGAGGTGAAGGTTGTAGTGAGCCGAGATCCCGCCACTCTACTCCAGCCTGGGTGACACAGTGAGACTCCATCTCAAAAAAAAAAAAAAAAAGAATTTAGACTTATATATGGTTAAATTATGTTAAAGCTGACTCCTTTTATTTTTTAACTTTGGACTAAAAGTTCTCCAAAAATAGGGAACTGTAACCTAACTGGATGTGTAAACAGACTGTAACCTACTCTTATGCCAATCACAGAGTTTTGGCCAATCGCTAATGGGCAACTGTTCAAACCATGCTCAAATAAGACAAATAAAGTTGTGACTAACGTGGCTATTTTTGTACCTCACTTCCATTTTCTGTATGTCACTTTCTTTTTTTTGTCCATATTTTTTTTTTTTTTTTTTTTTTTTGAGACGGAGTCTCGCCCTGTTACCCAGGCTGGAGTGCAGTGGCGCTAACCTCGGCTCACTGCAAGCTGCGCCTCCCGGGTTCATGCCACTCTCCTGCCTCAGCCTCCGGAGTAACTGGGACTACAGGTGCCCACCAGCACGCTTGGCTAATTTTTTGTATTTTTAGTAGAGACGGGGTTTCACCTTGTTAGCCAGGATGGTCTCTATCTCCTGACCTCGTGATCTGCCCGCCTCGGCCTCCCAAAATGCTGGGATTACAGGCGTGAGCCACCGCGCCTGGCCTCCATAAATATTATCCCACCATGTGACAGCAAACAGAGTTGCTCTGAACCTCTTTTGGTTCTCAGAGCTGCCCAATATATCGTTCTTTACTCAATCAAACTCTTTTAAATTTAATTTGTCTGAAGTTTTTCTTTTAATAACACCGACAAAGGAAAAGTGATCTGGGGCCTCTGAGCAGGGGAGGCAAGTTTTGGGAAGGTGACCAGGAAAGGTATAGTAAACAAGGGTAAGATTTATTATGCAGATTTAACGCAGTGCATTCTCCATTGACAAGAGTTATCCTTCTCTTCCTAGTACAGAAAGAGAGAGGCACCCTTACAAATGGAGATTCCCTTTATAGATGTAAATTTCCCTTACAAAAAAAACTTATGCTGTGTCCTCAGAGTTTCTCTGTGTTTGCTGTTTCTCAAAATAATCAGCTCAAAATTGTCTTTATGTTTAAAGAGGATTTGGGATGACATATTTAGCCTCCTACATTACTCTTAGGACAAATAAATACCGTTTTTCACATTTTACTGCCAAAAGGAAGCATACGATGATATTCTCGGTATTAACAAAACATAATTTTCAAGGCAATGAAAATCCTCATAGATAGAGACCGTTAGTTTCACTAGGGTATGCGTGTCTGTGTGTGTGTGTGTGTGTGTGTGCACGCGTGCAGAAAATGGCCCCAAGAGATTTAGCACTGGAGTGAGAAATGGGCATTATATTTTTGAAAGTCTCCCCAGGTGGTTTTGATGATCAGCTAGGTTTAGGAAAGCTTGAACTAAGGAAGACCTTGTGACTCTCAGTGAGTGAGCAAATTCTCTGTGAAATATAGAAAGATTAGGAGACATAAGATGAAGAATAAGAAGTATGACAAAAATTCATAAAATCATAAATATTATGAATACTATGAAAGTAACCATAATAGGTTTGTTTCCTGATACATACAGCAAGTCAATACATCAAGACACTGGGTTGCAGCAGAGAAACAGGTTTAATCGTAGGGTCAGTGAACCAAGAGATGGGGAGAAACCTCAAGTCTATCTCCCCAAGGAATTTGGGGTTAGAGTTTCTAAGGGTTTTGGAGTGGGCCAAAGTGTGGGAATCACTGATGGGTTGAAGAACACAGGGCATCATGGAACAGGGAGATGAGGAAGTTGTATTCTCATGCTGATCCCATTCCTCTGTGTGAGTCTTCAAACTGGTTGCTGGAATTCATGGATCTGAAAAACATCTTAAACAATCCTTAAACAGAAGCCTTATGATGCTAAAGCCAGAGATCCTAGCCATAAGAACAACAGGATCTAGTGGTACGTGACTTTTAGCAACAAGGAAGTGAGCCAGAGTGCAGTCTGATGAATGCTTAATTATAACTATATTTCTGTCCAGAACCCTGAGTGCAATTTTTGCCAACCCTGTGTGGTGGTTTCATGAACATGGATGTCCTCATTGGATGAGAAGATACCACGATGAAATAAATTTATTCAATTGATTCTTGTACATGTAAATACATCCATATTTACACAGGTGTATATATATATATATGCAGAGAAGATTGTGAATTCTGAGCACTGTAGAACCTTCCAGGGGAAGAACCAATTGCCAGGTCCTAAGAGCTGCCCTTGGCCACCTCTCCAATATGCTACCGAAGACAACCTTATGGGAAAGGTCAGCTTCACTCTGCTTCTTAAAGATGAAGAGTGGGGAATTATTCAGGATTCTTTAGGGTGCAAATACCAGAAACTTGATTGAAACTGGCTTTGTAAAAACAAACAAAATAAGGATTGGGAATCTATTGATCCAAGTTGCTGAGTGGAATCCTGGCATAGCTTACAGAGTGGAAGAGAAAACCACAGGAACCAGGACCTCAGGGCTTATAATCAGGTTGATGTAGTTTGAGTATCCGTCCCCTCCAAATCTCCTGTTGAAATTTGATCCCAAAATGTTGCAGGCGAGGCCTAGTGGTGAAACCGCCTTTGCAAAATTATGACTGAAACAGTGAAAGAGATCTAACTTAACTGACTCCATCTTGCTTCTAACTTCAAGCTGTCCTTGTTCATTCCTGGGCACAGGCTGAACTAACTTTGGGAAAAAATTAGTTTATAATTTAAACAAAGAAGGTAATAGCCCTTTCTCAAAGCAGATTTCTTTCTTGCCTGGGGACTAGATTGCCTTTGTAAGACTAACATGAGCCACAAAATTAGAAACTATTGTTTAGGAGTCATGCAGCTGGAGGCTACAAGATTCTGACCCTCCCTAAACTGCGTCTAAGATCAGTGCTTGAGGTATTTTGCAGACCCTGAACTTAATGGATCAGCTGGCCCCACCCAGATCAATAAACTGGCTCATCTGATCTTGTGGCCCCCATCCAGGAACTGACTGAGCACAAGAAGACAGCTGCAACTCGCTATGATTTCATCTCTGACCAGTCAGCACTCTTGGCTCACTGGCTTCCCCCTACTCACCAAGTGATCCTTAAACACTCTGCTCCCCGAATGCTCTGCAAGACTGATTTGAGTGATAATAAATTCCAGTCTCCCGCACAGCTGGCTCTGCGTGAATTACTCTTTCTCTATTGCAATTCCCTTGTCTTGATGAATCGGCTCTGTCTAGGCAGCGGGCAAGGTGAACCCCTTGGGCGGTTACAGTGGGAGGTGTCTGGGTCACGGGGGCAGATCCCTCATAAATGGCTTGGTGTCAATCTCATGCAAGTGAGTGCTCACTCTATCAGTTCCCATGAGATCTGATTGTTTTTTCTTTTATCTTTTTAAATTTTTTATTGTCTTGTACACTGAAAATACGTACATCTAAGAGATCTGATTGTTGAAAAGAGCTCGGAACCTCCCTCCCCTCTATTGCTTCCTCTCTGCCATGTGACACCCCTGCCACCCCCTTGCCTTCTGCCATGAGTGGAAGCTTCCTGGGGTCCTTGACAGAAGCAGGTGCTGTTGTC
The DNA here is from genome assembly GCF_024542745.1 of Macaca thibetana thibetana. NCBI lineage: Eukaryota > Metazoa > Chordata > Mammalia > Primates > Cercopithecidae > Macaca > Macaca thibetana. Next base: position 23,316,084 of record NC_065586.1, read on the forward strand.
GTGCTTTCTGTACAGCCTGCAGATCCATAAGACAAACCTCTTTATACATTACCCAACTTCAGGTATTCCTTTATAGCAAAGCAAAACAGGCTAAGACATAGGTCTTCCATGTTCCAAGTCTGTCTCTTCTCTGGGTTACCTCTCCACATATCTCTGCTTTTATTTAAATGTTGTTCTTATTCTTCCTAGCATGCAAAACACATCCAATGATTGAGGGTGGTCCCTAACCAGCAACCTGGAATGAAGGAGTTCATTTCCTTGTCTCTATATCAGCAGTTCTCAGACTTTAGCAGGCATCGGAATCACCTGAACTGCTTGTTACAGGACAGATTGCAGGACCCCATCTCTAGAGTCTCTGTTGTGGTAAGTCTGAGGTTGGCCCAAGAATATGAATTTCTGTTTTGTTTTTTTTTTTTTTTGAGATGGTGTCTCACTGTGTCATTCAGGTTGGAATATAGTGGTGCAATCTCGGCTAACTACAGCCTCCACTTCCCAGGTTCAAGTGATTCTCCTTCCTCAGCCTCCTGAGTAGCTGGGACTACAGGCAACTGCCATGTCACCCAGCTAATTTTTGTATTTTTAGTAGAGGTAGGGTTTCACCATGTTGGCAAGGCTGGTCTTGAACTCCTGACCTCAAGTGATCCATCTTGGCCCAAAGTAGCTCACAGGTGTAAACTACTGTGCCTGGCCAAGAATCTGCATTTCTGACAAACTTCCAGGTGATGCTTGTGCTGCGGGTCCCAGGACCACACTTTGAGAACGATTGTTATTTATTAATCCCAGAGAACATTATCTTTCCTGTGGCTTTGCCATGCTGTTTGCCATGTATCGTTTGGTCTTGCAGGGGAGGAAAAATGCTTTCTTCTACCATTGTAGGTTCTTTGGCTGGTCTATAAATCAAGTTGACATAAAACAGATTAATAGTAGAAAAATAATTTTAATTACATACATATGTATGGGAGTCCCACAAAAATTAGATTCAAGGGAGTGACCGGATGATTGAGATGCATAAATCATCCTGAGCTACAGAAAGAAATAAAGGTTTGGTGCATGAGGGTGATGGAGACAAATTGTGGGAAGGTGAGGGGAGAAAATGTTTGGTGAACAAAGGTTGTCTTGTTATGCAGTTAAGTCTCTCAGGTGATAAAAGTTGCCTCAACATAGCTCTCCTCGTGGTATATATATTTTATAATTGTAAATTTCCTTTATTAAACTGGAAATTTGTACTTTATTTTATGTAGTTGAGTGGGAGGTAAAGAGTTTTCCTGCATTGCTTGATTTTCAGTTTTTTTTTAGCTCAAAATAATCAATCTACCAAAGTGGCATATTTTGAGTCAACATGTTGTGAACCTCTTCATTTTCCATTGTTTTCACTGTTATAATAAACTCAGTGCTTCACCAACTTTTCCTCATTTAATTCTCAGGATAATCCCATGGGGTAGGTGCTACGTTGTTGTGACATATAAATGAGGAAGAGGAGAGGTTAAGTGACTAGCACACCATGGACCTCCCATATGTTTTTTAAAGTATAGAAAGAATATTAGGTTTTAAATAATGGTATATTCAACATATGTTTTCCACCTCAACTTCCCAAAATACTTTCCCAAAAATGGTGGAAAAAAATCATAATCCCACAAGGACAAAAAAAAAAAAAAAAGGGAAAAGAGATGACAATAATAAAATAAAATGTGGAAACTGGAAGGAGTGGCACATGATTTATTAATAGCAGACCAAAGGACTGAAAACCTCACCAGACTCAGGCAATAGCCAGAAGCAGCCTCATTCTGCAGAATCCCAGAGATAGCAAAGAACTGGAAGCTCTTGGTTGCCCATGATGGTGACAGTACACTTGGGGTTAACGGAATTTGGAGACATAGTTAAGCCCTTGGATGCCTTTGCCTAGGCTACACAGCGGGATGACAATAGCCTTCCTATCCCAGCAAAACCAGACAGACTCCGACCTTTCGGACTGTGTATGTAAGGCTAAGGATGTGCTGCTGCACTGAAACTGGGCATTGAATGAAACAACTACCTGCTGAAAGGTAAGGCCACATGTCCCAACACTTCTCCTTACTTAAGTCTGAGAATGCTGATGCCAGGTGGCTTCTCTGTCCTCAGCAGATTTCTTTCTGGGAAAATAGATCAGACCAAGAGAAAAGACCACAGAGACTCTCAACTGGGATCCTCAGCAAAACAGCCACACCAGATCAATCAGAGTGAAGCCACCAATGGAGAAGCCCCCCCGCCCCCGGCACACAGATTCCAATCAGCTTTTCAGTGCCCTTCTATGAAATATCAGTGCCATGAATCAGGAGGCATTTATATCATCTCAAAACAAAAGAGAGACAAAAACAAATAAAAAAGAAACAGCTAGTGGACAGGAAACACAAAGGAAACAGAAAGAATACAGGGAATGGAAGAAAATTTTAAAAAAGAAAAAAGTAAACAAACCTCTAATTGACATCTTCTGAGAAACAAGAGAAGATCTTGGATTCTGGAGAACAAAATTCTATTTTTAAAAACGAATTTTGTAAATTAAAAATAGCATAGCTGAAGTTAAATATTCAGTAGAAGGTTGGAAGATAAAGTGGAGGAAATCTCTCAGAAAGTGGAATAAGGAATAAGGAATGGAAAATAGAGACAAAATAAGAAAATGAGGAGATTAATCTAGGAAGTCCAATTTGTGACTAAAGTGTTTCAGAGATAGAACAAAGATACTGGTTGAGGCCGGGCACAGTGGCTCATGCCTGTAATCCCAGCACTTTGGGAGGCCGAGGCTAGCAGATCACTTGAGGCCAGGAGTTTGAGACCAGCATGGCCAACATGGCAAAATCTCGTCTCTACTAAAAATATAAAAATTAGTTGGGCATGCTGGTGCACACCTGTAATCCCAGCTACTCGGGAGGCTGAGGCAGGAGAATTGCTTGAACCCAGGAGGTGGAGGTTGCAGTGAGCAGAGATTGCACCACTGCACTTCAGCCTGGGTGAAACTGTGTCTAAAAAAAAAAAAAAAAAAAAAAAAAAAAAATTGGTTGAGAGGAAGGATTGGGCAAAAGATTTCCCAGAACTCAATGACAGTCATCTTCAGATTGTAAGGTCCCACAGAGTACCCACAAGGCTATCTAGTGCAGTCATCCAAGTTGTATCTATGGACTAAGATGGGAACACGGCTCCCTAAAGTGATGCAGTGCACAACTTACACAACCGGATGTGGCAGCCCAAGGAATGCAAAAAGACTCATGCTTTCAGCTAGGAATTTTAGAGTACTAGGGATAGAAAAAAGAGTCTCAAAGCTTTCAGAGAGGAAAAATAAGTCATATCCAGAACCTTAAGAAAAAGAATGGCATCAGGCTTCTCAACAGAAACGTTATAGCCAGAAGACCATGGAACAATGCTTTGCAAAATGTTCAGGAAAAATGATTTCTAATCCTTGATTCTATACCCAGCTATCTCCCTTGGTACTCTTAATTGTAAACAGCAGAATCCATACAGTTAGTTTAAGCAGATAGGAAATGTATTGATCTTGGACTTCTTGGGTTGTTCATGGACTTTTCTAGTGAGCCAGAGAATGCAGGCTTGTATGCCATGTTGCCAGGATCTACACCCAAAGACCACTGCAGGGACTACACTGGTGGAAACGTCTCCACTACCACATCTGGCACAGACATTATACCTGGCAACAATGATGAAGTTCCCCTCCTGTAAGCATCCCTCTCTTACTCACCAAAAAGATGGGTTCTGGGTTGGGCGTGGTGGCTCCTGCCTATAATCCCAGCCCTTTGGGAGGTCGAGGCGGGCAGATCACCTGAGGTCAGGAGTTCGAGACCAGCATGGGTTCAGGGATGGGAGAGATTATTGTGACCATTTCTGCAAACAATCTACCATAGGGCATTAATACCTACTGGGGTGAACTTTGGGATTAGAAGATAGAACAGAAATAACCAGCAAGCAAATCTTTCTGTCTTTTTTTCCTTCCTACTGGGCCACAGTAGTCCCCCTTTATCTGTGGTTCCACCCTCCTTGGTTTCAGTTACCCAAGATCAACCACAGTTCAAAACTGGGTGAGTATAGTACATAAGATATGTTGAGTGAGGCCACATTCACATAACTTTTATTACAGTATATTTTTATAACTGTTCTATGTTATGAATAGTTATTGCTGTTAACCCCTTACTGAAGGCGTCCCCAATCACCAGGCCACGAACTGGCACTGGTCCTTGGCCCGTTAGGAACTGGGCCACACAACAGGAGGTGAGTGGCAGGTGAGCCAGTGAAGCTTCATCTGTATTTACAGCTGCTCCCCATCACTCGCATTCCCACCTGAGCTCCACCTCCTGTCAGATCAGTGGCAGCATTAGGTTCTCATAGGAGCATGAACCCTACTGTGAACTGAGCATGCGAGGGATGTAGGTTGCACACTCCTTATGAGAATCTAATGCCTGATGATCTGTCACTGTCTCCCATCACCCCCAGATAGGACCATCTAGTTGCAGGAAAACAAGCTCAGGACTCCCACTGATTCTACATGATGGTGAGTTGTAGAATTACTTCATTATATATTACAGTGTAAAAATAATAGAAATAAAGTACACAATAAATGCAATGTGCTTCAATCATCCTAAAACCATCCCCTGCCTGCCACCATGGTTCATGGAAAAATTGTCTTCTATAGAACAGGTCCCTGGTGCCAAAAAGGTTTGGAACTGCTGTCTTACTGTGCCAAATTTATAAATTAAACTCATAGGGATATATAGGAGAAAACAGTGAATGTAGGGTTTGGTAGTATTTGAGGTTTCAGGCATTCACCTGGGTCTTGGAATGCATCCCCCATGGATAAGGGGGCACCACTGTATTCTGAGGTGCACTGGTTCTATATGTTCTCCCTGGAGAAGGCCTGTGTGACCCAGCAACTGTCTTGGAAGCTTTCCTTCCTTTCCTCCTTCACTTCCTTGCTCCCTACTCTTTCTGCCCTGGGACTGTACTCCCCTCCAATAAAGGATTACAAAGAGGCTTAGCTTCAGGTTTTGTTCCTACATATTCTGAGCTAAGACAGGATCATATCAGATTCTTGAGAGCACTAAAGGGGATAGAATGTTTCTGAGACAGACTCTGTGAGCTGCAACTTTTGTTGTTATTATTACTAACAAAAGTATATCATAATAAAATCTTGACAAAGAATAGGTAAAAATTATGTAGGTTATATTCTCAAGTCACACAGCAGTAAATTTAGAAATTAATAAGTTTAAAGAAAACTGTGTAATCTAGAAATAAAAAAATAAAGAAAAGACAAAAACCCATAAATGTTCCCAAATAGCATTTGGTCAATAATACAGACTATTATAAAATCAATGTAAAAAACTTAAAAAAAATCTCCATGGGTATGCAGCAAAAACTGTTCACATGAAAAACATTCTTAACGGTCTTGATAAGAAAGAAAACAAAAAGGAGTCTGGCGTGGTGGCTCAGCACTTTGGGAGACCGAGGCAGATGAAACACTGGAGGCCAGGAGTTCGAGACCAGCCTGAGCAACACAGTAAGACCCCCCCCCGTCTCTATTAAAAATACGGAAAAATTAGCTGGGCATGGTGGCAAGGGCCTGTAATCCCAGCTACTCCAGAGGCTGAGGCACAAGAGTTTCTTGAACCCACGAGGTGGAGGTTGTAGTGAGCCAAGATCACACCTCTGCACTCCAGCCTGGGCGATGGAGTCAGACTCTGTCTCAAAAAAAAAAAAAAAAAAAAAAAAGAACAGAAAACAAAAAGGCATAAAGAAAGTATCTCACTTAAGATTTTAGGAAAAATTTAAAAAAAATAAACTATAAAACACACCAAAGGAAAGAAACTACAACACAGCAGTAATGTGCTGGAGTCCGCTCTTACTGGCTCTTGAGTGCTACTTGCTAAATTGTCAGGAATTTAGTGAGGTGTTTGTGAAGCACAGTTATTATTAAAAATTACATAATGGCCTGGCGTGGTGGCTCAAGCCTGTAATCCCAGCACTTTGGGAGGCCGAGACGGGCGGATCACGAGGTCAGGAGATCGAGACCATCCTAGCTAACACGGTGAAACTCCGTCTCTAGTAAAAAATACAAAAAATTAGCCGGGCGAGGTGGCGGGCGCCTGTAGTCCCAGTTACTCCGGAGGCTGAGGCAGGAGAATGGCATAAACCCAGGAGGCGGAGCTTGCAGTGAGCTGAGATCCGGCCACTGCACTCCAGCCTGGGCGACAGAGCGAGACTCCGTCTCAAAAAAAAAAAAAAAAAAAAAAAAATTACATAATATAAATTAAACTATTCAAAACAAAAGCAATATATACTATAGTCAAAACTTCCTAATTATTTGCTTTATTTTACTGTCATACATGTTCTTGTGCTGATTTATGTCTGTTGCATCTGTGTGTGGTGGAAATACTCTCTAATGGTGGCCTATTGAGCATTGGTTTTCATCACTGCATTTACTGTCACACTGGTAGCTGGAAACCAGCCACAGTGGGAATATTTACACTATGGTATTTGGTAATGCTACAAATCAGAGCCTCTGCTCCCTCTTTCTTCCTCTCTTTCTCCTCTTATACAGAGCTGCTTTTAAACATTATCCAGCACACCACTGACCACCTGTAAATAATCTCTTTCAAGAAATTTGAATTTTCCAGTTTGAGATTAAAATAAAAATGAAGATAAGGCATTAAGATGCTTTAAAAGTTCATACTCATTTAGTGTTTTGAATGCAGGAATTGCAGGAATAAACTTCTGTGGTTGAGATTCTTGCCATTAAATAAATTCTAATTAATGTAAGATGTACCTTAATAGTCAGGAATGACCTACATCCGCAAGCAATTCCCTAGACTGGGAGTAAGTAATGACTAGACTCCAAAGAATCTTTCCAGCTAGCAATCCGGGTGCTTTTGACACCTCAAAATCTAGAAATGAAGGAAAATCTATTGTATAAATTTGGACTTTAGTCAAACGAAACATACTTACTCTTTTTTTTTTTTTTCTTTGAGACGGAGTTTCGCTCTTATCGTGCAATGGTGCGATCTCTGCTCACCACAACCTCCGCCTCCCGGTTCAAGCGATTCTGCTGCCTCAGCCTCCTGAGTAGCTAGGACTACAGGCGTGCACCACCACGCCAGGCTAATTTTGTATTTTTAGTAGAGACGGAGTTTCTCCATGTTGGTCAGGCTGGTCTCCAACTCCCGACCTCAGGTGATCTGCCCTCCTCGGCCTCCCAAAATTTTGGGATTACAGGCGTGAGCCACCACACCCGGCCTTTTTTTTTTTTTTTTTTTTTTTTTTGAGACAGTCTTTCTCTGTCGCTCAGGCTGGAGTGCAGTGGCATGATCTCAGCTCACCGGAATCTCTGCCTCCTGGTTTCAAGTGATTCTCTTGCCTCAGCCTCCCGAGTAGCTGGGATTACGGGTACTACACCATGCCCGGCTAATTTTATATTTTTAGTATAGAGGAGGTTTCACCATGCTGGTCAGGCTGCTCTCGAACTTCTGACCTCAGGTGATTCCCTCGATTTGGCCTCCCAAACTGCTGGGATTACAGGTGTGAGCCATGACGCCCAGCCATTTTTTTTTTTTTTCGTTTTTCTGAACTATAAGAAAAATTTAACTAGGTTGGTGAGTAATAGTGAAAAAATAATGAACAGCAAAAATGAATAAAGCGCTCGTTCACCCTGGGGGTTATTTTCTTTGAATTTGAAATAACTGTTAGTAACGAAATTTCTTATGGTAATTTGTGATTAATACATTTTAAACTGTAAGCTTTGTAAAAAAAATAAATAAATAAATACGTTAAAAATACTGGCTTGAGGCTGGGTACCATGGCTCACACCTGTAATTTCAGCATTTTAGAAGGCTGAGGTAGGAGGATTGCTTGAGGCCAGGAGTTTAAAATCAGCCTGGGCAACCAGCACAACTCTACAAAAAATAAAAAGTAAAAAAATTAGCCCGGTATGGTGACGTGGGCCTGTAATCCCAGCTACTTGAGAGGCTGAGGCAGAAGGGGTTGCTTGAGCCCAGGAATTGGAAGCTGCAGTGAACTATGATCACACCAATGCACTCCAGTCTGGGTGACAAAGCAAGACCCCGTCTCTAAAAGTTAAAAAAAGAAAAAAAAATTGACTTGAGTAAAAAGTTTGAGCCAGCACACAATTCCTTTAGGTACCAATAGTTTAAATTCACTAAATTGAATTTGGGAGGAAAGAAAAGGCTCTCTTAATCTACTCTATTTACCTCATCAAGTTTTCTTTAAGTTTCAGCATATCAACATTTAAACAGAATACAGAATGGATTTTGGAGAAAGAGAAATTACAACATTATGAAAGTTAACTTACACAGTTTTACACATAACTCTTTATGCCTATGGCATTTTATCCCTATATGAGAGAGTACTATTTTTGAAGTCTTTGCCTCAGTTTTTATGAGCTACTTAATTTATGCCCAAGTTTCCTGTGGCCTATAGAATATATTTCATCCTTTTATTTCTTTGCCTTTTTTTTTTTTTTTTTAGAGTTAGCCAGATTAGGCTTTAGATTTTTTTTTTTTTTTTTTTTTTTTTTAAATGAAGACCTTCCCTTACACAGTAACTATTTTTTTTAAAATCTCATTAAATAATGGTAAGATTTAATTTCTTTGTGGGTTTTTTGTTTGTTTGTTTGTTTTGTTTTGTTTTTAATTGAAACGAAGTCTCACTCTGTCGCCCAGGCTGGAGTGCAATGTTACAATCTCAGCTCCCTATAACCTCCGCCTCCTGGGTTCAAGTGATTCGCGTGTGTCAGCGTCCTGAGTAGCTGTGATTATAAGCGCGTTCCACCACACCTGGCTAATTTTCGTGTTTTTAGTAGAGATGGGATTTCGCCATGTTGGCCAGGCTGGTTGCCTCGGCCTTTCAAAGTGCTGGGATTACAGGTGTGAGCCACCGTGTCCAGCCAAGATTTATTTTCAAATCAGAGGATTTTCAACTTGAAAATAAACCATTTCCAAAGATATCAATGAGCTGAACCTGGATATCCAACTTTTATTTTTCTTTTCTTTTTTTTTTTTTTTTTTTTTTTTGCTACCTCAAAGTCATCAAAATGAAGGATTTTTCCTTTTAATGATGCATTTCCTGGGCTGATTAGAGTGTGGTGAAGCTCTGTGACTCTCCGTTGATACACTAAAACACATTAATGTGAATTTGCCTCATTGTTCTGTTTGTATTTGCTGATTCTGTGCACTTGAACCATTCAGATTATATTGATAAGAATATTATATTTTGAAGATAGGGAATTAAATGATCGTTTCTAATTATGTTAAAATATGTAAGCATTTGGATTTACTTTCAGTGTACGTTAAAAATCTCTGACGTTGAACATGGTGGCCCATGCCTGTAATCTCAGGACTTTGGGAGGCCAAGGTGGACAGATTGTTTGAAGCCAGGAGGTTGGGACAAGCCTGGGCAAGATAGTGAGACCTTGTTTCCACAAAAAATAAAAATAAATTGCCAGGTGTGACGGCACCCACCTGTAGTCCCAGCTACTTGGGAGGCTGAAGTGGGAGGACTGCTTGAGCCCAGGAGTTCAAGGTTGCAATGAACCATGATTGCATCACTGCACTCCAGCCTGGGCAACAGAGTGAGACCCTGTCTCAAAAAAAGAAAAAAAATCTCTGGGAAACAGGACTATTTTTTTTTTTTTTCCATTTGCCTTTGAGAGATAATCTAGCTGATTGATAATACATGTGAAGTTGGAATTTCAGACTGATTGAGACACAGTAAGATTTAGGCTAGTCTTATAAACAAAATGGGAATAAAAGAAATTGTGGATGACACCTTTTATTGGATCATGAGAATATATCATGGTTTGATTGAGAGCTCAGTGTGAGCCTTTAGTATGATTTGGAGATTCTGCTTCTAGAATCTGGAAAACTTTCACATGCCTGACCAGTGTAAATAAGTATTTGCTAAGTAAGTGATAGGTTAAAAAAAAATCTAGAAAAATAGTCTATGTTTTCAAACTAATTATATATTTTCCCTTACAATCTTTGACTTTTCTAAATGAAAGTTTAAGTAACACTCTTACATTATTCTTGGATTTGCCCAAGTAGAATTGAAGGCTTTATCTGTAGTCTATTTTTGTATCATGATAATTTATCCATTGGAAGCAAGTTTGACATTGTGAAGATGAAGCAGTTATCTTCTAATGAGGGTTCCCAGAATAGAATCAGCATATTAATAAGCCTGCCTGTCATTTACCTGAAATCCATTAACTGCTTAATGTTTGTCAACTATTCATAGATCATGCCTGATTAATTACTGACTATTGACTTCATTAGACATTGTTAGCGGATCAAAGAGGGTAGTAAGCCTAACAAAATAATAAGCAATGGTTGGTCACTTGAATCCCAAAAGCAGATTTTTATCTATTGATTGATTGATTGGTTGAGACAAGGTCTTACTCTGTTGCCTAGGCTAGAGTGCAGTGGTGCAATCATAGCTCACTATAAGCTTGAACTCCTGGTCTCAAGCAGACCTCCCACTTCAGCCTCCTGAGTAGCCAAGACTACAGTTCATGCCACTATGCCCAGCTAATTCTTTATTTTAATTTTTATTAGAGATGAGGTCTTGCTGTGTTGCCCAGGCTGGTCTTGATTCCTAGGCTCAAGGGATCCTCCTGCCTCCTCCCAAAGTGCTGGGATTATAGACATGAGCCACTGCACTTGGCCTAAAAGCGGATTTTTAAAAGTCTACCCATTTGCACACTGACCAAAAGCAGATTCTTTTAAAAATACCTTTTGTATGAATTTAAGAGAATCTCTAATTAATATAATTATTAACTAACAATCAAATATGTTATTACCAGAACAGCTACTACCGCTTGATTGAGTTTAACTGATAGGAATCAGCCAACTGATGATCCTTAGTACAAATATAATACCTCTCTTCTAGCTATTTTGAAATATATAACCAGTATATTTAGCATATACTGGTTGGCTAATTATTATAGATATAATTGTAGGATTTTGTCTTATTAGTTGTCAGTCAGTCAACGAAGAAAAAGTAAGAGTCTTTTACAAAAAGCCTATGGGGGTGGGTAGGATGAAGCTGAACTTCCGTTTTTTGAACACAGCAGATATAAAGCTCCATAAGGAACATGTTTGCCTGTATCAATTACCAATTAGTTGCCATCCAGATGAATACACAATGATACATTTGTTATATTTTAGCAATATGGTGTTTGTGAAGCCAGTATGTATCTTAAAAATTAAGAAAGGTGTTATTCATTTATTCATTGATATGGTTTGGCTGTGTCCCCACCCAAATCTCGTCTTGAATTGTAGCTCCCATAATCCCCATGTGTCATGGGAGGGATCTGGTAGGAGGTAATTGAATCATAGGGGCAGGTTTTTTTTCCCATGTGGTTCTCATGATAGTGAGGAAGTCTCATGAGATCTAGTGGTTTTATAAAGGGCAGTTCCCCTACACACACCCTCTTGCCTACCACCATATAAGACATATCCTTGCTCTTCATTCACCTTCTACCATGATTTTGGGGCCTCCCCAGACAATTGGAAATGTGAGTCTATGAAACCTCTTTCCTTTATAAATTACCCGGTCTTGGGTATGTCTTTATTAGCAGCATGAGAACAGACAAATACATCCATTCTACAAACATTTATGCACTGAGGTATTAGGTGAAGTTGGAGATGTGGGCAGGGGCCAGGTTCTGTAGGGTCCTGTAGGTCATGGCAAGGAGTTTGGACATTATTGTCATCAAACTTGGTGAAGTGTCTCAAATAAACAAAACATTTGATTTGCTGTCTAAAAATATCACCATGCTGTGCCAAGAATATGCTGCAGTAAGGCAAGAGTTAAGGGGTTATTGCAATAGTCAGGGCAAGAAAGAATGGTGGCCTGAATCAGGGTAAATGTGGTAGCAAGGGAGAAAAGTCAGCAGGTTCAGGTTGTGTAGGTTGAGAAACTAGCAGTTGAGTGAACAGAGAACCTGAACTCCATCTGATACCTACACATGTTTTTCTTAGATGAAAGACAATCTTATAGTGACTGCTAAGGTAGAGAACACACATTTATATACCCCTTTTAAAAACTGATACATTATAGCATTTGTACATATTTATGGGGTGCATGTGATATTTTGTTACATGCATAGATTGTGTAAAGACTAAGTCAGGGTATTTGGGGTGTTCATCGATGATAAATACTTTGAGTATTTATCATTTCTATGATTTGGGAACATTTCAAGTCCTCTCTTCTAGCTATTTTGAAATATATAATACATTGTTGTTAACTATAGTCACCCTACTCTGCTACTGAACACTAGAACTTATTCCTTCCACCTAACTGCATTTACCTTTTTAAAAATGTTTACCTGAAATTTTGGAAATGGTCTACAAATCAGTACCATTTCATCCATTCTATAGTGAAATTACTGAACAGAGGAATACTATTGGATATGAAAGACAGATAAGAGAACGTATAGACCTATTAAATATTAAGCAAAGGTGCCCTGACATAACTTTATTAAGTTACAAGTGAGTAATTTTCAATGTATAGCACAAGGAAAAGCTTTCCCTGTGTTCAATGATCCAATTTTTGGTACGAATACAGCTCCTATGTCCCTGGAGTCAATTATCTATTGCACGGAGATGCACCGTGCAAGGAGGTTGCACAGGGTATGAAATCTCCAGGAACAAATGAAGCTGAGATCGCCTAAGCAGCAGTCCTATATTCCAGAGACACCACCGAATGATTTATGATTCTGATATAAAAACTCTGAAAAGTCAATTTGGTTGAGGAGATTTCTGATTTGGAAGCTTCAAGAGATGATTTAATGAGGTTGGTTTGACCAGGGAGAGAAGCCCTCACGTATTTTTATGTCATTTCTAGCAAGAGCTTTGTATAGCCAGTACAAATAAGCACTACCTCTCTCTCTTTTTTTTCTTTTTTTTGAGATGGAGCCTCACTCTGTCACGCAGGCTGGAGTGCAGTGGCACTATCTTGGCCACTCACTGCAAGCTCCGCCTCCTGGGTTCACGCCATTCTCCTGCCTCAGCCTCCTGAGTAGCTGGGACTACAGGCGCCCGCCACCACGCCCAGCTAATTTTTTCGTATTTTTAGTAGAGACGGGGTTTCACCGTGTTAGCCAGGATGGTCTCAATCTCCTGACCTCGTGATCCGCCCGCCTCAGCCTCCCAAAGTGCTGGGTTTACAGGCGTGAGCCACTGCGCCCGGCCTTACGTATCTCCTGTACATATGATTTTTTTTTTTTTTTTTTTTTTTTTTTAACGGAGTCTTACTCTGTCGCCCAGCTGGCGTGCAGTGGCACGACCTTGGCTCACTGCATCCTCTGTCACTCGGGTTCAAGCGATTCTCCTGCCTCAGCCTCCTGAGTACCTGGGACTACAGGCGCCTGCCACCGCACCTGGCTAATATTTGTAGTTTTAGTAGAGACAGGATTTCACCGTCTTGGCCAGGCTGGTCTTGAATTCCTGACCTTGTGATCCACCCGCCTCGACCTTACAAAGTGCTGGGATTACAGGCATGAGCCACTGCACCCGGCCCGCATGTTTTTTATCTATTGAGGCAATAACACATAAATACATAAAAAAATGAACAAAACAGCTTGAACATTGAGTATTACAATATGATGGAAAGAGCATAGACTTTGAAGTCAGACATAGCTTCAAATCTTTCTTCCCCCCGCCCCCAAACAAATGAGTGACTTCAGGCAAATTACTAACCTCATTGAGTCTTGAGAAAAAAACAAATGGAGCTACTGGTACCTTTTCTTCCCCCAGGGTAGTAGAATCAAGTAGAAAAACGTGAACTATTATAGATATTTAATGAGTGTTTTAAGTTTCATTAGAGTAATTTTGAATTATAGAGCAAGGAAGAGCTTCCCCATGTTGAAGGACTTAGGATGATGGCTGATAAGAAAATTGTTAGCATACCCATTTGTTCTGAGTGTCCCTTGAGTGGCGATGAATGAAACAAAGCTGGGAAGTGTTAGCTTTGTGGTATTGAATAGTCAGAGATGAGAAAAGTATAAAATGTGAAATTGCAAAGTCCAGGCAAATATAAAAGGCATTAGAAAGGGAAAGATGAGTATGGGCTTTTAGTAAACTGGAAACTATTAGTCTCAGAAGGCTGATTAAAATGTGGATAAGCAAGTAGAAGGAGGGGTGCGATAGGAAACTGGAAATATCCATTACCTTTCTCTTGTGAACTGAAATCCTCTTCCCCAGCCAGGATCAGGCCTAGGAGAGCCAGCCAAATCAGATGATCTTTCTGTTTTCCTTTTCCTGGTTCAATTTCTGCTGGACTCTGACTCTCAGCCAAGGTAACTCAAAAGGTCTCTGCTTTCAGTAGCAGGTTCTGCTGCCAACTTTTGTCTCCACATCTTCAAAATCAGGGTAGAATTTTACACTGCGAAGTGCACCAGACAAAAAGCAGAACGACTCTTTGATTTATTTTTCTTTCTCCCTTTCTTTCTTTCTCTTTCTTTCTTTCTTTCTCTTTCTTTCTTTCTTTCTTTCTTTCTTTCTTTCTTTCTCTTTCTTTCTTTCTTTCTTTCTTTCTTTCTCTTTCTTTCTTTCTTTCTTTCTTTCTTTCCTTCTTCCTTCCTTCCTTCCTTCCTTCCTTCCTTCCTTCCTTCCTTCCTTCCTTCCTTTTCCTTCCTTTCTTTCTTTCTTTCTTTCTTTCTTTCTTTCTTTCTTTCTTTCTTTCTTTCTTTCTTTCTTTCTTTCTTTCTTTCTTTCTTTCTTTCTTTCTTTCTTTCTTTCTTTCTTTTTTTCTTTTTTCTCTCTTTCTTTTTCTTTCTTTCTTTCTTTCTTTCTTTCTTTCTTTCCTTTCTTTCTTTTCTTTCTCTCTCTCTCTCTCTCTCTCTTTCTTCCTTCTTTCTTTATTTCTCTCTTTCTTTCTTTTTTTTCTTTTTTCCTTAGAGATAGGATCTTATTCTGCTGCGCGGGCTTGAGTACAGTGGCATGATCATGGCTCACGGCAGCCTCAACCTTCTGGGCTCAAGTAATCCTGCCATCGCAGCTTCCCGAGTAGCTGGGACTACAGGCATATGCCACCATGCCTGGCTAAATTTTATTTATTTATTTGGAGACAAGGTCTCACTACATTGCCCAGGCTTGTCTCAAACTCCTGAACTCAAGCAATCCTCCCTCCTCAGCCTCCCAACATGCTGGGATGACAGACGTGAGCCACCATGCCCAGCCCCTTTGATTTATTAGAAGAAACAATATGTATAGAGCTCCACGTGTATGCAAAGAACTTTGTGGTGTACATTGTGAAATGCAGAGAACTCCAAATCCGTGCTTAATCTCAAGGCAAGAGAGGTTCACAATCTATAATAATTTAAGGGACTATGGATATGTAAAAGGAGATGACCCTGAGAGTCAAATGGCAAAATTCATCCTTTATGGATTTGTGAGGAAAGAAGCAGTTACTTTGTGAAATGAAGCTGATACAGTAGCATGTGGGGTTGTTGTTAAGAGTAAATAAACAAATACCCAGAAAAGCACTTAGAACACTGCCCTGCACACAGTGTGTGTTCAGTAAATGTGAGCAATTATTGGCTTCAAGCAGTGCTTCCTTATCTGCCTAATGATAAAAATCACCTGGGAGGGCTTGTTAAATTTGAAGATTCTATTTGGGTTGGCCTGAAAAAGTGTAGGGGAGACTAAATGTTTATATTCAGCAAGTGCCCTGGAATTCTTCAGATTTCTTTAGTTGAGAAAATACACCTGAAAGCAATGGTTCTCAAATTATCAGTATTTCAGAGACATCTGGGTGTCTCGCCCACAGGGTCCTGGAAAATAGTGAATCATCTACATATTAACAAAAGTCTAAGATAATTCTGAAACTGGTAGAGCTGCAAAGGGGCTTTATCCCACTTCTTTAAAAGACCCCTTAGAAAGATCCACTGGCTTCTTGTTTTGTTTTGTTCTCAAGACAGACTCTTGCTCTGTTGCCCAGGCTGGAGTGCAGTGGTACGATCTCAGCTCATTGCAACCTCTGCCTCCCAGGTTCAAGGAATTCTCCTGTCTCAGCCTTCTAAGTAGCTGGTATTACACGCATGCGCCACCACGCCTGGCGAATTTTTGTATTTTTAGTAGAGATGGGGTTTCACCATGTTGGCCAAGCTGGTCTCGAACTCCTGACCTCTTGATGTGCCCGCCTTGGCCTCCCAAAGTGCTGGGATTACAGACTTGAGCCATCACACCCAGCCTCCACTGGCTTCTTATACATTATTTCTAAACTTTGGTTCTTGGTCCAAGGATCAAAATTTTGGAGGGAAAAGGAGGCAGGTAGGTGTCTCCAAATTCAGATTCCTAGGCTTGTCCTGCTGAGATCTTTAATCAGTAGATTTGGGGTGGGGCCTGAGCATCTGCATAGTTTAAGTTTCTCAGGATATTCTGTTGTTCATCATGCTTTGGGAACCCTTAGACTTTACCCCAGAGCAAGACAGCTGAGTTAGTATAAAGATACCTTGGGAAAGAATGTGTCCATTCAGAACAGGATTGGTTCCTGGAGAAATACAGGGGATAATTGAGAGCAACAGGAGGCAGCCAAATGCCTAAGCAGTTAGGGGCAGGTCCCCAGTAAAACTTTACCTCCGAGCTGAAGACAGTTCGAAACCTAAAAGCCAAGCTACAAGTTAAATCCTCAAACTGGGATTGACAACTTGTCTTCCCGTTTGGTGTGCTTTCCTCTGATTGACCCCACCCTTCACCTATTTTACACATACTCACCCTTTCCTAATTGGTTTTCTACACCGTCGTGCCCACCTTTGGGTGGTGTCTTTGCTTCAACCTTTTTTGCATATGCACAAACCCATCAGCATGCACTCTCCATGCTGAGTCCATAAAAGATCCCCGACCCAGGCACACGGCGGGCGGGGACTTTTCCCACCTTTGGGTAGGGGAACCATGTCCCCTGCCCCCGCCAATATCCCATATCCCCTTTCTGCTGAGAATTTTCCTTTCGCTTAATAAATTCTACTCCACTCACTCTCCAGTGTCCACATGTTTAATTCTTCTGACAAGAACTTGGACTTCGCTGAGCTAAGGAGCAGAAAGACCGCAACAAAATGAGAACCCTCAAGTGAGTGAAGAGCCCAGGGCCCCTGCTCATTCATTCTGGCTTCTGGGATTCCAGACCTGGTGCCTCAGCTGCCGGCAGCAGCCAGCTCAGGGAAAGGAACCTGGTCACACAAGAAATCACTAGGCTCTTCTTCCAGGCGGGCCTAAGAAGCGTCTTCTACAGGTCACCTCTTTATACCAGGGAGGCACCCAGCAGGCTTCTCATCCTGTTTGTGTTGGCCTCTGTCTGAATTGCAGCTCCTGCAATTGACTGTGAACTCTGTCACATCCTGTGAACCCCAAATATCTGAGACAGGTCTCAGTCAATTTAGGAAGTTTATTTTGCCAAAGTTAAGAATGTGCACCCATGACACAGCCTCAGGAGGTCCTGATGACATGTGCCCAAGATGTTCAGGGCACAGCTTGGTTTTATCCATTTTAGAGACACATGAGACATAAATCAATATATGTAAGATGAACATTGGTTTGGTCCAGAAAAATGGTTGCATTCTTTTTTTTTTTTTGAGAGAGTTTCACTCTTGTTTCCCAGGCTGGATTGCAATGGCGTGATCAGCTGACTGCAACTGCCGCCTCCTGGGTTCAAGCAATTCTCCTGCCTTAGCCTCCTGAGTAGCTGGGATTACGGGTGCCTGCCACCATGCCCAGCTAATTTTTTGTATTTTTAGTAGAGTTGGGATTTCACCATGTTGGCCAGGCTGGTCTTGAACTCCTGTCCTCAAGTGATCCACCCACTTGGGCCTCCCAAAGTGCTGGGATTACAAGTGTGAGCCACCGCGCCTGATCAATGGTTGCATTCTTTTGAGTTTCTGATTGGCCTTTCCATAAGAGGCAATCGCATATGCATTTATCTCAGTAAGCAGAGGGAGGCTTTGAATAGAACAGGAAGCAGGTTTGCTGTCAGCAGTTCCCAGCTTAACTTTTCTCTTTAGCTTAGTGATTTCGGGAGTCCAAGATTTATTTTTCTTTCATACCTCCCTTCTTGCATCTCTCATTGCCCCATACAGGCAAGGAGAACCTCTCTCCTATGGGCTTCAGCCTTTCCTGTGGCCTCTGGAGCTTCAGCTGTGTAATCAGTGTGTCTTCACCTCAAACTATCCCATACTCTTTCCCTCTCCTTCTCAACTCAACTTGAGACTCTCTCAAATAGGACTGTTTATTTCCTTTTTCCCCAAATGCCTCAAAGTCCGGATAAGAGGGGCAGTGTCTTTTGTGGTCACCCCTAAAACATTTTCAAGGTCACGGGTCTACTGTGGAAAAAATTAATTACTTTAATCTGTCATTCCCTGTGGCCATTTGGAGTTTCTATTTGTGTTTTAAATCCAAAAGAGTGAAGAAAAAAGAGACTTAATTGCATTGTATAATATTTTTGTTTGGTAAGTGCAGATTTTATTTCATACATGAAATATCTTATTGGATTTGTATGGTATCTTTTAAATTGAAATTTATTCTTTAATTTTAATAAATTGTTTTTAAATGAAAGAATGCATAAAATAATAATAATTATGAACTATTTCATGATTATTGCTTTTTGGAGCATAGACGAATGAGGTGTCAAAAATGATGCACTCTGATTGTCTAATATGCCAGAAATGCTAGGTGCACTGCTGATTCCTCAAAACATCACTGTTGGCTTCAATTAAATAAGAACACGTTAACTAAGATAAAGAGAAAATTGATCCTATAACCAACTTTTCATCTCCCTCCACTCCCATAATAATTCAGGAAAAATTGAGTAATTTATTAAAATCTGTGAATATGCTTTATTGCCGATGAGGGAGCTTCAAGGACCCGAGGGGTTTGTTCCTTGAATGTTTCACATTTCAAAATTTATGTCTGTTCAATGGCAATTTGGGGAAAAGTTGTCTTTTATTTTTTATTACAGGAATTTTTTTTGAGACAGGGTCTCATTCTGTTGCCCAGGCTGGAGTATAGTGGTACAATCATGGCTCACTGCAGCCTTGACCTCCTGGGTTCAAGGGATTCTCTTGCTTTAGCTTCCTGAATAGCTGAGACGACAGGCATGTACCACCATGCCCAGCTAATTTTTTAAGTTTACTTTTTATTTTTTGTACAGATGGGGGTCTCACTTTCTTGTGCAGGCTGGTCTCAAACTCCTGGGCTCAAGCAATCCTCCCACCTGAGCCTCCCAAATTGCTGGGATTATAGGCATGAGCTTGGCCTAGACAAATTGTCTTTTAAACATGGCAAACATGTTAATGGGTATTTTTAATTTATTGATTATCTGTCATCTTGTGACAGAAAGGTTCCTAATATTTTTAAAATAGGGAAAAATGTTTGGCACTGAGTGTTGTAACTTAGGAAGTAGCCTAAGATACGGTCACCAAGTTTAATTTAAACAGTAAAATATTTTGGGGGTATGTACGCATGGCAGCACTTAGTGCAAATTGCAGATAGTGAAAGTTACTTTTTGAAATTTGGTCAATAAGCTACTTGTGAATTATTGGATCTTCTGGAGACCAAGGGTGTTGTCTCAGGTTGGTCAAGTTCTCATTCCCTAGGTGTAGCTTGACCTGGCCACACACTCTTAAAACCATTGTCAGGGATTACCTGCATGATTTAAATAGTTTCCTCTTCTCCTTTTCCCCTCTCCCTTTCCTCTTTCCCTTCCTCACCTCTCTGCATTTTTGTCCATCATTCCTGGTTTTACTTTCATGCCAAAGGCTTACAGTTAAATTCCCTTGAGTTACATTTGCAAAATTAATTTGTGTATCATCCAACTCCACAGTATTTGGTAAGTCATGGTATTTTGGCTTCTGTCTTCATTTCACTTGCATTAAAACAGATTAAAACAATCCAAGGAATACAGAAGGTAGGATTAAGATAAATGCATGCTACACGGTTGGGAGTTTGTTATGTGCATATTTTTGCAAATAAATCTGACCTTAAAAAGTAATTGCTTTAGGACCTTGAAAAAAATCAGGGATGAAGGATTTATCTTAAGCAGCATACTTTTCATTCTCTAGGGTTAGCAAAGAGCAGAGCTTTCAGAACACCAAAGTCAATGATAAGTCAAAGAGTTTTGCTACATTTTCCTTTGTTTTCCACTCAAAACATATTAAGCAATATCTAGATACCACTCTCATTGGTTTTTGGGCATCTACAGATGAGATAGTTCTTTATAAAATCTCTGAACAGCCCTGGACTCGTGTTTACTTGGGCAGAGGCATAATCAAAGGAATTGGCCTGCAGCACACAGCTGAACTCAGTGGCCCTAAGTGAGTATCTACTTTATAAGGTGGGGGTGTTCTGCCCTCTACTATCACCCCTGGAATAAAAAATACAGGTGAGAAGACACCAGTCATCACTTTCTCCTCCCTGGAGCCATGTTCATTGGGCCAATTTTCTCTAATAACTTTCCTAACTGGAGAGGGTTCATGCACACATTTTAAATTAAGAGAAGATTCCTACGGGCAAACAGAACATGTTCTCTCCTTGTTGCAATATTTGTCTTCTGGGAAAGGACTTGCAGAGCCTTGTGGTAAGTTGCTTAATAGTGGTCATGGTCTGTTAATCTCATTTTTGCCTCTAAGAGAGAGGGAACAAAATAACTGCCTGGTGAATATCAGGGTCCCTAGGCTTATATGGGGAAATTGGATGAAAGGTCTCCCAGGACAGCAATGTTTTATTTTGGAATCAAAAATTGGCTTTCCAGGGCAGGGATTTTGAGGGGAGTCCATAATCCTCAGGGAAGTCCTTGGCTGGGCTCCTGGATGGTGGAGATTCTTCTAAAAGGAGATAGCACAGTCTTGCACAGTCTTTTCTTTTCCTTTCTTTTTTTTTTTTTTTTCCGGAATCTCTCTCTGTTGCCAGTCTGGAGTGCAGTGACAGTGACACGATCTCGGCTCACTGCAACCTCCGTCTCCCAGGTTCAAGCAATTCTCCTGCCTCAGCCCTCTGAGTAGCTGGGAGTGCAGGCACACACCACCATGTCTGGCTAATTTTTTTTATTTTTTGTATTTTTAGCAGAGACAGGGTTTCACCATGTTGGCCAGATTGGTCTTGAACCCTGACCTCAAATGATCCACTCTCCTTGGCCTCCCAAAATGCTGGGATTACAGGCATGAGCCACTGTGCCCAGCCTAGCACTGTCTTTTTCGTATGTACATTTTATCAGTTTTTAAAAAGCTTCTCTGACTTCTAAAATCATTTTTAGAAATTCTTCTGCAGCATCCCTGAAGCTAAGACTTGTCCTACAAATTATATTAAAAGTAATCCTTAATTCTTTTGTGAAACTTTTATGCCAGTATCCCATTTCATTTTTCACAATTTTAAATAAAACAGATAAAACACCAAGGACACAAGAGCAGTACAGGTGGTCCCGACTTTCGATGTTCAGCTTACAATTTTCAGACTTTAGGATGGTGCAAAAGCAATATGCACATGGTAGAAACTGTCCTTTTAAAAATCTTGGGCTAAGTGTGATTTCTCATGCTTTAATCCCCACACTTTGAGAAGCCAAGGCCACAGGATTGCTTGAGCTCAGGAGTTTGAGACCAGCCTGGGAAACATGATGAGATCCCATTTCCATAAAAAATTAAAAAAATGAGTCAGGGGTGGTGATGCTTACCTGTGGTCCTAGCTACTCCGGAGGCTAAGGTGGGAGGATTGCTTGAAGCCCAGGAGGTTGAGGCTGCAGTGAGCTATGATTGTACCACTGCACTTCAGCCTGAGTGACAGAGTGAGATCTGGTCTCGAAAATTTTTTTTAAAGGAATCTTTTCCTAGGTTAATGATACTAGCAATACGTAATGTGATATTCTCTTTCAATACTGAACGGCAGCATTGTGCTGCAACTCCCAATCAGGCAAGTAATCAAGACAGTAAACAACTGATACTCTACAGTGTGCTATGTTGCCTTTTTTAGACATCGTGTTTTGTGTTTTTACATCCCATCATGTCTACAAAATGCCCACCTGTGCCTCCTGCTTCAGGTGAAAAGAGGAAGGCAATTACCCTTGAGGCAAAACTCAAGATAAGGGGGGACACGGTGGCTCATGCTTGAAATCTCAGCTACTAGGGAAGCTGAAGTGGAAGGATCACTTGAAGCCCGGAGTTCGAGACCAGCCTCTAAAAAACCTCCCAAAACAAAAACAAACACAAACACCTCTAGATAATTGCCCATCATGAAGGACAATGTTAACAAGTCAGTAATGTCCATTGCATGTGAATTAGGACTGTTGCAATCAACGATCCCAATCATCTTAAAGGATAAGAAGGGAATGAGTGATTGAAAATGTTTACAGCAAATCATGCATAGTTCCAACACTTCAAAAGACATCATAATTTTCATAATAACGTGAAGGTCATCAGTGAAGCAGCAAATGCTGACTGAAGACGTCAAATCTTTAAAGGAAGAGCTGTGTCTTAGTCCATTTTCTGTTGCTTATAAAATAATACATGAAACTTGGAAATTTATAAGAAATGAAATTTATTTTTACAGTTGGGAGTCTGAAAAGTCCAAGTTTGATGGGCTGCGTCTGGTAAGGGCCTTCTTGCTGGTGAGGACTCTCTGCAGAGTTCCAAGGTGGTGCAAGGCATCCCATAGCAAGGAGCCTGAACATGCTTAGATTTCTCTTCCTCTTCTTATAAAGCCACCAGTTCCACTCCCATCATAGCCCATGAATTCATTAACCTGTGAATGAATTAATCCACTTATGAGGGCAGAGCTCTCATGACCCAGTCACCTCTTAAAGGCTGATATGTCTTGGCTGTGTCCCTACCCAAATCTCATCTTGAATTCCACATGTTGTGAGAGGGACCCGGTAGGAAGTGATTGAATCATGGGGGCAGGTCTTTCCCATGCTGTTCTCATGATAGCAAATAAGCCTCATGAGATCCAACAGTTTAAAAAAGGGGAGTTTCCCTACACAAGCTCTCTCTTCTCTTGTCTGCTTCCATGTGAGACATGCCTTCCACCTTCCACCATGATTGTGAGGCCTCCCCAGCCATGTGGAATTGTAAATTCATTAAACCTCCTTTTGTAAATTGCCCAGTCTCAGGTATGTCTTTATCAGCAGCGTGAAAATGGACTAATACAAAGGACCCAACTTTCAATATTGCTACATTGAGGGTTAAGTTTCGACATGAGTTTTGGAGGGAACAAACATTCAAACCACAGCAAGCCTCATAGGATAATTGCAAATGAGAAATATTGCCAGGACAAATATTTAATGTCAATGCAATCAAGTTGTGCTGGAAGTGTGTGCTGAGCATACATACATTCATTAAGAGTTCAAGACAAATGCCAGGATTCAAGGCATTCAAAGATTATCTCACACTGCTTTTGGGTAGAAATGTTGCAAGATTCAAATAAAGCTTTCCTAGTCTACCATTTAGAGAACCCTAGAGCATTCAAGAATGTGAGCAAGCATACATTTCCCATTTATTATTTCCATAAGAAGAAAGCCTGAATGACATCAACATTGTGTGAAGACTGGTTTTGAACTGGTTTTGAACAGGCAAGAGAATATTGGAGGCAAAACAACATCCCATTCAAGATTCTTCTGATACTAGATAATGCTCCGGGGCACACACAGCATATTGGTGACATGCATCCTGATGTAGATGTTGTATATTTGCCACCAAACAAAACTGCACTAATTCAACCAATGGACCAAAGCACAAGAGCTGGGTTCATAGCATACTATATACACCAGATGTTTACACAGGCTGTTGAAGTGACTGAATCTGACCAAATGCTACTAGAGTTTTGGAAAGGTTCTAACATTCTAAGTGCTATCCAGAACATGGCTGCAGCACAGGAAGAAGACACACAGCAATGCATAAATTGCTTTTGGAAGAAAGCTTTGAAGACATATGTGAACACATTCAAAGACTTTAACAAAGACCCTGCTATTGATGGAATAGTAAGTAACAGTGTATTAGTGCTTGGGAAACAGGTGGAATTTGACATTGACGAGCAGGATGAACTTGTTGGCTTTGAGGCTGAAGAATTTATCAATGAGGAGCTGATCAAACGGGAGTAAGAAAGAGGTAAAGAACTTGAGGCAGAGGAAGAAGTTTTACCCAAGGCACCAAGAAAGTGCACAGCAATGAAACCGCAGAGGTGTTTGCTATGATTAGCAGTGGTGTATAGATGTTATAAGAAATGAATGTATCAAAAAGACACATGTACTCATATGTTCATTGCAGTGCTGTTCACAGTAGCAAAGACAAGGAATCAAGCTTGGTGCTCATCACTGGTAGTTTGGATAAAGAAAATGTGGTACATATATACCATAGAATACTATGCAGCGGATAGAGCTGGAGGCCATTTTCCTGAGTGAACTAATGCAATAATAATAGAAAACCAAATACCAGATGTTCTCCCTTATAAGTGGGAGCTAAACATTGAATACACATGAATGTAAACATGGGAACAATAGTCACTGGGGACTACTAGACAGGGGAGGGAGGGAGGGGAGCATGGGCTGAAAAACCACCTATTAGGTACTATCCTCACTGCCTGAGTGACCGAATTGTTGGAATCCCAAGCCTCAGCATCATGCAATATACCCATGTAACAAATCTGCACATGTACCCTTTAATCTTTTTTTTCTCTTCTTGAGACAAGGTCTCACTCTATTGCCCAGGCTGGAGTGCAGTGGCATGATCACGGTTCACTGCAACCTCCACCTCCTGGGTACAAGCAATTCTCCTGCCTCAGCCTCCAAGTAGCTGGGATTACAGGTGCGTGCCACCATGCCTGGCTAATTTTTTTGTATTTTTAGTAGAGATGGAATTTCACCATGTTGGTGAGGCTGGTCTTGAACTCCTGGCCTGAAGTGATCCACCCACCTTGGCCTCCCAAAGGGCTGGGATTCCAGACATGAGCTACCGTGCCCAGCCAGTACCCTTTAATCTATAATAGAAGTTGAAATTATAAAACAAAAACAAAAACAGAGAAATGGATGCCAATTATGAGAGGTTTGCAAGAGTTGACAGACAGATGCAGTATGCTCTTACTTCCTCTAGGGAAATATATAATGAAAAGAAGTAACAAATTCTACAGACCAAACGTGATAGCTTCCTGAAAATTATGCCTGCTAAACCATGAAGTGTTGATATCCCAGTGCCTTCTACAGGTTGAGCATTCCTAATCTGAAAATCCAAAATGCAAACTTTGAGTGCTGACATGATGCCACAAGTGGAAAATCCCACACTTGTCCTCCTTTAATAATTTCACAAAATTATTAAAAACATTGTATATAATTACCTTCAGTTTATGTGTATTATGTGTGTATAAAACAAATACATTTTATGTCTGGACTTGGGTCCCACCTCCAAGGTATCTCATTATGTGTATGCAAATATTCCAAAAAATCCAAAAAAAAAATCTGAAATACTTCGGTCCCAAGTATTTTGGTTAAGGGATGCTCAACCTATACCAGCTATTCTCTCCGGAGCCTCATTATAAGAGGGAGAAATTGACAACTCTGTGGCTGTAGCATCCCCTTCATCCAGCAATTAATTTCAGTTCAATGTTTCAAACATTCTTCAGGTCCAGTGTACTTTCAGTTGTCTACACTAACAGTGAGGACCTATGCAACTTTTCTGTTTTTCACAGTTTGGTATTCAATAAATTACATGAGATATTCAATACATTATTATAAAATAGGCATTGTGTTAGATGATTTTGTCCAACCAAAGGTTAATATAAGCATGCTGATTTAATGTAGGTTAGGCTAAGTTGTGATGTTCAAGAGGTTATGTGTATTTAATGCGTTTTTGACTTACGACTTAAAACATTTTTCATTTATGATGGGTTCATCGGGATGGAACCCCATCAGAAATTGAAGAGCATCTGCACTAGAATATGGCTGAGGCTTGCCCAGTTTTTTCTTGTTTTTAATTTAGTGGAATTATATTGATTTCAAGAGCTTTGCACTTAAGCATATTGAAATGGCCTTAATTGAAAGAGAAAGATATCTACTTTGAGTAAATGTATAGTAATGTGCTGGCTAAAGTCTCTGGCTTGTCAAATACAATAAAAATTACTTGCAATGTCTGGTTATACGAAAGAAATACTTTAAACAATGGAGTTTTTAAATTTGAAGAGGCTTTTTGTGTGGGCAGAGAAATTGAGTTCATTTTTACTTTTTTTTCTTTTCTTTGAGACATAGTCTTTCTCTGTTGCCCAGGCAGAGTGCAGTGGTGCAATCATAGCTCACTGCAGCTTCAACCTCCTGGGCTCCAATGATCCTCCTTCCTCAACCTCCTGAATAGCTGAAACTACAAGTACACACCACATACCTGGCTAATTTTTTTAACATATTTTGTAGAGATGTGGTCTCATCATGTTGCCCAGGCTGATCTCAAACTCCTGGGCTCCAGTGATCCTCCTGCCTTAGCCTCCCAAAGCACTGGGATTACAGGCCACCCTACCTGGTCCATTTTTATTTTTCTTTAAATTGAGATTTTCTATAGTGCTTAGATTTTTTTATTTTTTTTATTTTTTTAAGAAGACCACATCATTATTCATGTAAGGGAAGCCCTGCTTTAGACACTGTTAATAAATTATAACATCATTAACAGCAGTAATCTGACCACAAGTAGTAATGAAGATGAGGCTGAAATACTAGGTAGTGATGGACCTTCAAATCGTAATTTTGTAAAACTTGAGAAAATTGAAACTAAATATATCAGTTTAATGAAAGTTTGCTAGCTGATCTTTTTTTTTTTTTTTTCCGGATGGAGTCTCGCTCTATCGCCCAGGCTGGAGTGCAGTGGCCGGATCTCAGCTCACTGCAAGCTCCGCCTCCCGGGTTTACGCCATTCTCCTGCCTCAGCCTCCCGAGTAGCTGGGACTACAGGCACCCGCCACCTCGCCCGGCTAGTTTTTTGTATTTTTTTAGTAGAGACGGGGTTTCACCGTGTTAGCCAGCTGATCTTTTTTGTTAGTTTACATATACCTCTTAAATACTTATTTAGGTTAATTTTTTTTTTTTAATTATACTTTAAGTTCTAGGGTACATGTGCACAATGTGCAGGTTTGTTACATATGTATGCATGTGCCATGTTGGTGTGCTGCACCCATTAACTCGTCATTTACATTAGGTATATCTCCTAATGCTATCCCTCCCCCCTCCCGCCTCCCCACAATAGGACCCAGTGTGTGATGTTCCCCTTCCTGTGTCCAAGTGATCTCATTGTTCAATTCCCACCTATGAGTGAGAACATGTGGTATTTAGTTTTCTGTTCTTGCGATAGTTTGCTGAGAATGATGGTTTCCAGCTGCATCCATGTCCCTACAAAGGACATGAACTCATCCTTTTTTATGGCTGCATAGTATTCCATGGTGTATATGTGCCACATTTTCTTAATCCAGTCTATCATTGATGGGCATTTGGGTTGATTCCAAGTCTTTGCTATTGTGAATAGTGCCGCAGTAAACATACGTGTGCATGTGTCTTTATAGCAGCATGACTTATAATCCTTTGGGTATATCCCCAGTAATGGGATGGCTGGGTCAAGTGGTATTTCTAGTTCTAGATCCTTGAGGAATCACCACACTGTTTTCCACATTGGTTGAACTAGTTTACAGTCCCACCAACAGTGTAAAAGTGTTCCTATTTCTCCACATCCTCTCCAGCACCTGTTGTTTCCTGATTTTTTAATGATTGCCATTCTAACTGGTGTGAGATGGTATCTCATTGTGGTTTTGATTTGCATTTCTCTGATGGCAAGTGATGATGAGCATTTTTTCATGTGTCTGTTGGCTGTCTGAATGTCTTCTTTTGAGAAGTGTCTGTTCATATCCTTTGCCCACTTTTTGATGGGGTTGTTTGATTTTTTTCTTGTAAATTTGATTGAGTTCTTTATAGGTTCTGGGTATGAGCCCTTTGTCAGATGAGTAGATTGCAAAAATTTTCTCCCATTCTGTAGGTTGCCTGTTCACTCTGATGGTAGTTTCTTTTGCTGTGCAGAAGCTCTTTCATTTAATTAGATCCCATTTGTCAATTTTGGCTTTTGTTGCCGTTGCTTTTGGTGTTTTAGACATGAAGTCCTTGCCCATGCCTATGTCCTGAATGGTATTACCTAGGTTTTCTTCTAGGGTTTTTATGGTTTTAGGTCTAACATTTAAGTCTCTAATCCATCTTGAATTAATTTTCGTATAAGGAGTAAGGAAAGGATCCAGTTTCAGCCTTCTACTTATGGGTAGCCAATTTTCCCAGCACCATTTATTAAATAGGGAATCCTTTTCCCATTTCTTGTTTTTGTCAGGTTTGTCAAAGATCAGGTGGCTGTAGATGTGTGCTATTATTTCTGAGGACTCTGTTCTGTTCCATTGGTCTATATCTCTGTTTTGGTACCAGTACCATGCTGCTCTGGTTACTGTAGCCTTGTAGTATAGTTTGAAGTCAGGTAGCGAGATGGCTCTAGCTTTGTTCTTTTGGCTTAGGATTGTCTTGGCAATGCGGGGTCTTTTTTGGTTCCATATGAACTTTAAAGCAGTTTTTTCCAATGCTATGAAGAAAGTCATTGGAAGCTTAATTGGGATGGCACTGAATCTATAAATTACCTTGGGCAGTATGGCCATTTTCACAATATTAATTCTTCCTATCCATGAGCATGGTATGTTTTTCCATTTGTTTGTGTCCTCTTTTATTTCACTGAGCAGTGGTTTGTAGTTCTCCTTGAAGAGGTCCTTTACATCCCTTGTAAGTTGGATTCCTAGGTATTTTATTCTCTTTGAAGCTATTGTAAATGGGAGTTCATTCATGATTTGGCTCTCTGTTTGTCTGTTACTGGTGTATAAAAATGCTTTTGATTTTTGCACGTTGATTTTGTATCCTGAGACTTTGCCGAAGTTGCTTATCAGCTTAAGGAGATTTTGGGCTGAGACAATGGGGTTTTCTAAATATATAATCATGTCATCTGCAAACAGGGACAATTTGATTTCTTCTTTTCCTAACTGAATACCCTTTATTTCTTTCTCTTGCCTGATTGCCCTGGCCAGAACTTCCAACACTATGTTGAATAGGAGTGGTGAGAGAGAGCATCCCTGTCTTGTGCCAGTTTTCAAAGGGAATGCTTCCAGTTTTTGCCCATTCAGTATGATATTGGCTGTGGGTTTGTCATAAATAGCTCTTATTATTTTGAGATACGTTCCATCAATACCGAATTTATTGAGAGTTTTTAGCATGAAGGGCTGTTGAATTTTGTCAAAGGCCTTTTCTGCATCTATTGAGATAATCATGTGGTTTTTGCCTTTGGTTCTGTTTATATGCTGGATTACATTTATTGATTTGCATATGTTGAACCAGCGTTGCATCCCAGGGATGAAGCCCACTTGATCATGGTGGATAAGCTTTTTGATGTGCTGCTGGATTCGGTTTGCCAGTATTTTATTGAGGATTTTTGCATCGATGTTCATCAGGGGTATTGGTCTAAAATTCTCTTTTTTAATTGTATCTCTGTCAGGCTTTGGTATCAGGATGATGTTGGCCTCGTAAAATGAGTTAGGGAGGATTCCCTCTTTTTCTATTGATTGGAATAGTTTCAGAAGGAATGGTACCAACTCCTTCTTGTACCTCTGGTAGAATTCGGCTGTGAATCTGTCTGGTCCTGGACTTTTTTTGGTTGGTAGGCTATTAATTATTGCCTCAATTTCAGAGCCTACTATTGGTCATTCAGGGATTCAACTTCTTCCTGGTTTAGTCTTGGGAGAGTGTAAGTGTCCAGGAAATTATCCATTTCTTCCAGATTTTCTAGTTTATTTGCGTAGAGGTGTTTATGGTATTCTCTGATGGTAGTTTGTATTTCTGTGGGATCGGTGGTGATATCCCCTTTATCATTTTTTATTGCGTCTATTTCATTCTTCTCTCTTCTTTATTAGTCTTGCTAGTGGTCTATCAATTTTGTTGATCTTTTGAAAAAATCAACTCCTGGATTCACTGATTTTTTTGGAGGGTTTTTTGTGTCTCTATCTCCTTCAGTTCTGCTCTGATCTTAGTTATTTCTTGCCTTCTGCTAGCTTTTGAATGTGTTTGCTCTTGCTTCTCTAGTTCTTTTAATTGTGATGTTAGGGTGTCAATTTTAGATCTTTCCTGCTTTCTCTTGTGGGCATTTAGTGCTATAAATTTCCCTCTGCACACTGCTTTAAATGTGTCCAAGAGATTCTGGTATGTTGTGTCTTTGTTCTCATTGGTTTCAAAGAACATCTTTATTTCTGCCTTCATTTCGTTATGTACCCAGTAGTTGTTTAGGAGCAGGTTGTTCAGTTTCCATGTAGTTGAGCGGTTTTGATTGAGTTTCTTAGTCCTGAGTTCTAGTTTGATTGCACTGTGGTCTGAGAGACAGTTTGTTATAATTTCTGTTCTTGTACATTTGCTGAGGAGTGCTTTACTTCCAATTATGTGGTCAATTTTGGAATAAGTGTGATGTGGTGCTGAGAAGAATGTATATTCTGTTGCTTTGGGGTGGAGAGTTCTGTAGATGTCTATTAGGTCTACTTGGTGCAGAGCTGAGTTCAATTCCTCAATATCCTTGTTAACTTTCTGTCTCATTGATCTGTCTAATGTGGACAGTGGGGTGTTAAAGTCTCCCATTATTAATGTATGGGAGTCTAAGTCTCTTTGTAAGTCTCTAAGGACTTGCTTGATGAATCTGGGTGCTCCTGTATTGGGTGCATATATATTTAGGATAGTTAGCTCTTCCTGATGAATTGTTCCCTTTACCATTATGTAATGGCCTTCTTTGTCTCTTTTGATCTTTGATGGTTTAAAGTCTGTTTTATCAGAGACTAGGATTGCAACCCCTGCTCTTTTTTGTTCTCCATTTGCTTGGTAGATCTTCCTCCATCCCTTTATTTTGAACCTATGTGTGTCTCTGCGTGTGAGATGGGTCTCCTGAATACAGCAAACTGATGGGTCTTAACTCTTTATCCAATTTGCCAGCCTGTGTCTTTTAATTGGACCATTTATTCCATTTACATTTAAGGTTAATATTGTTATGTGTGAACTTGATCCTATCATTATGATATTAACTAGTTATTTTGCTAGCTAGTTGATGCAGTTTCTTCCTAGCGTCAATGGGCTTTATGTTTTGACATGTTTTTGCAATGGCTGTTACCTGTTGTTCCTTTCCATGTTTAGTGCTTCCTTCAGGATCTCTTGTAAGGCAGGCCTGGTGGTGACAAAATCTCTAAGCATTTGCTTGTCTGTAAAGGATTTTATTTCTCCTTCACTTATGAAACTTAGTTTGGCTGGATATGAAATTCTGGGTTGAAAATTCTTTTCTTTAAGAATGTTGAATATTGGCCCCCACTCTCTTCTGGCTTGGAGAGTTTCTGCCGAGAGATCTGCTATTAGTCTGATGGGCTTCCCTTTGTGTGTAACCCGACCTTTCTCTCTGGGTGCCCTTAACATTTTTTCCTTCATTTCAACTTTGGTGAATCTGACAATTATGTGTCTTGGAGTTGCTCTTCTCGAGGAGTATCTTTGTGGCGTTCTCGGTATTTCCTGAATTTGAATGTTGGCCTGCCTTACTAGGTTGGGGAAGTTCTCCTGGATGATATCCTGCAGAGTGTTTTCCAAGTTGGTTCCTTCCATTTTCCCCGTCACTTTCAGGCACACCAATCAGACGTAGATTTGGTCTTTTCACATAATCCCATATTTCTTGGAGGCTTTGTTCATTTCTTTTTACTCTTTTTTCTCTAAACTTCTCTTCTCGCTTCATTTCATTCATTTGATCTTCAATCACTGATACTCTTTCTTCCAGTTGATCGAGTCGGTTACTGAAGCTTGTACATTTGTCATGTAGTTCTCGTGTTATGGTTTTCATCTCTATTGGTTCTTTTAAGGACTTCTCTACATTGTTTATTCTAGTTAGCCATTTGTCAAATCTTTTTTCAAGGTTTTTAGTTTCTTTGTGCTGGTTATGTAGTTCCTCCTTTAGGTCTGAGAAGTTTGATCGACTGAAGCCTTCTTCTCTTGACTCGTCAAAGTCATTCTCCATCCAGCTTTGTTCTATTGCTGGTGATGAGCTGCATTCCTTTGGAGAGGGAGATGCACTCTGATTTTTTGAATTTCCAGCTTTTCTGCACTGCTTTTTCCCCATCTTTGTGGTTTTCTCTGTGGTCTTTGATGATGGTGACGTACTGATGGGATTTTGGTGTGGGTGTCCTTTCTGTTTGTTAGTTTTCCTTCTAACAGTCAGGACCCTCAGCTGTAGGTCTGTTGGAGTTTGCTTGAGGTCCACTCCAGACCCTGTTTGCCTGGGTATCAGCAGCGGAGGCTGCAGAAGATAGAATATTGCTGCACAGCGAGTGTTGCTGTCTGATTCTTGCTCTGAAACCTTCATCTCAGGGGTGTACCCTGCCGTGTGAAGTGTGAGGTGTCGGTCTGCATGTGTTTTTCCAGGTGTTGTGTGTCTCAATTTCCTTTGGCTAGGAAAAGGAATTCCCTTCCCCTTGTGCTTCCCAGGTGAGGCGATGCCTTACCCTGCTTCAGCTCTGGCTGGTCGGGCTGCACCTGCAGACCAGTGCCAACTGTCCAACATGCCCTAGTGAGATGAACCTGATACCTCAGTTGAAAATGCAGAAATCACCCATGTTCTGTGTCGCTCACGCTGGGAGCTGGAGGCTGGAGCTGTTCCTATTTGGCTCTCTTAAATTTTTTAAAAAAATTATTAGATAGGTTCTCACTTTGTTATCCAGGTTGGAGTGCAGTGGTGCAATCATAGCTCACTGTGGCCTTTAGTTGTGGCCTCAAGTCATCCTCCTGCCTTGGCCCCACAAAATGCTGGGATTACCAGCAGGAGACACCACACCAGGCCTTATTTAGGTTTTAACTTGGTGTCATTTCATTTCAGTTAGGAGTGTTTAGTCACTCCAGCTTGATGGAAATTATTCCTACAATTAAGCACGTTGGTTTATTTTTGTGTGGTTCCATTATTATTACGGAACCACACAAAGTCAAGCACTTGTTAGATTTCAGGCCTTGTGTTTCCTTCATGGTTTATGAGGATTTTCTTATTCAATCCTTCAACAGCATTATGCAATGGGAATTAAGACTTTCATCTCTGTTTTGCTGATGAAAAAACAGAAATGGAATCCAAATTCTGTAATTCAAGAACCTGCACTCTTAGCCACTATACTAAATTTATTTTAAGTAAAACTAAAGAGTCAATAAATAAAATAGGGAATAAAGGTTTTTTGTTACAGAAAATTTCAAGGGTTAAAGAATTATACTGTGAACCCTCATGTACACATGTCCAGTCTTGTTCTCTCTGTATCCTCTATCTTCTGCCCCATCACTATTATAAAGCTTTTTTTTTTTTTTTAAATAGAAGCAAGGTCTTATTATATTACCCAGTCTGGTCTCAAACTCCTGAGCTTTAGTGATCCTTTTATCTTGGCATCCCAAAGTTGTGAGCCACTGTGCCCCATCACTGATCTGTTTTTTTTTTTTTTTTGAAACAGAGTCCCACTCTGTCACCCAGGCTGGAGTGATCTCAGCTCACTGCAACTTCCACCTCTTGAGTCCAAGTGATTCTCCTGCCCCAGCCTCCCAAGTAGCTGGGACTACAGGCACTCACCACCATGCCTGGCTAATTTTTGTATTTTTAGTAGAGACTGGGTTTTGCCATTTTGGCCAGGCTGGTTTTGAACTGCTGACCTCAAGTGATCCACCTGCCTTGGCCTCCCAAATTGTTGGGATTACAGGTATGAGCCATTGTGCCCAGGCTGATTCACTTCTTAGTGTTGCAGATAAAATTGATCCTGTGACTTATTTCCTGAATGCTGTATTTGTACATTTACTTTTGTGCTTACATTTGCTATGCTTTAAGTGGAAACCAAGATGAATCAAGCAAATTCTGTCCTCAGGAAACTTAAAATCTTGCTTTGGGAGGTCAAGGTGGGAGGATCGCTTGAGGTCAGGAGTTTGAGATTTGCTGGGGCAACATAGTGAGTACCTGTCCCTAAAAATTTTTTTTAAAATAATAAATAAAATAAAATAAAATTAAAATATAATGGCAGGGATAAAATATGTACATAAATATCCCTAATATAAAGAATGTGATACATGCCAAGGTCATGTATAGATAAGTTTAGAAGTTCAGAAGAGAATTCAAGTGTCTATAGTTTGTGAATGACTTCCCTGTTAGACAACATTTTGAGCTCATAAATGTGTTATTTATTTTAGTGCTTCAATACCCACCTTAAAAGACAAATATTATTAACCCCAGTTATCGATGATGAAGTTGAGGCTCAGGCAGGAGGTAACAATTGAATCGGCCTGAGGGATAGAGAGGATTTGCATAACTGGAGAGTTGGGCACCCCAGGTGAGGGGAATAGCTGTGGAAAGACACTGAAAGCACCAGGGTCCAGGAAGCAGAGAAACAGGGTCATGAAATAGTGAAAGGAACGGTCAAAGGCACGTCTTAAGGCTTCTACTTTGTTATGATAAGGAAAGACACTGAGTGGCTGGATATGTATTGTCATGTGTATGTTGAATGAGGAAAATACATTAGAGACAAACACAAAGACGTGCGGTTTCTACAAAGGATCTGCTTATCAGTAAAACATTAATAGATACTGAGTGATATGAATGTCTTGGAGAGGTCATGACCTTAGAAATCTAAATAAAAAATTTAATAAAAAGCATTAAATAAATAAATGCAAGCACAAATCACAAATCTCTGATTTTGAGACCAGACTGAATCACAAAGCAAGACCTTGTCTCTACAAAATATTTTTTAAATTAGCCCAGCATGGTGGCACGTACCTGTAGTCCCAGCTACTCTGGAGGCTGAGGTGAGAGGATCGCTTGAGCCCAGGAGTTTGAGGCAGCGGTGGGCTATGATCACACCATGGCACTCCAGCCTGGGCAACAGAGGGGGATCCTGTCTCTAAAGAAAAAGGAAAAAAGAAATAATATATCCTCTTGTGGTCTGGGTCAGCCAATGAGAATACAACAGTGGAAAGATCTTGGAGTCAGTAAAAGTCATAGAATTCTAGGAGTGCAGCATTTGTCCTCTACTGTCCTGTGCTAATGCAGACCCAGCCATTCTTTGTATCCCTTGATTTCCAAAAAGCCTTTTAGTGCTATCTTCTCTTAAGAATGCATCCTGATTTTTAATGGAAGTTGGCTCTTAAGGCATTTTTCTTTTGTACTTTAAAGCTTAAGACCCAAAGAAAAACATGCATAATTAATCTGTCAAATCTGGGGATAGCTCTGCACATACTGCCAAGTCTCTCCTTCTCTTTCAATTTTTTGTTAGAAATTTGTGGCAGTAATTATATATACCTGGCACCTACTGTGTCTTTTTGTTTTCACAGGCATGTTTGACTTAAATACTCTCTACCATCACTTATTCTTCCACCTCCAAACTCATTTGTTTTGAGATTGCTTTTGTATTTTCACTTTTTATTTATTTTTATTTTTATTTTTGAGACAGCGTCTTGCTCTGTCTTCCAGGGTGAAGTGCAGTGCAGTGATTATGACTTACTGTAGCATCGAACTCCTGGGCTCAAGTGATCCTCCTGCCTCAGCCTCCTGAGTAACTGGGACTATAGGCACTCACCATCACACCTGGCTAATAAAAACAAATTTTGTTTTGTAGAGACAAGGTCTTGCTATGTTGCCCAGGTTCCAAACTTCTAGCTTCAAGTGATCTCCCTCCTTGGCCTCCCAAAGTACTGGAGTAATAACAGGAGTGAGCCATTATGCCTGGCCTCTATTTTCATTGAGAACTGTCTTTTAGGTCTAGTATTATCAGCTGCATCATGAAAAAAGTCCAGAAAAACAACAACAACAACAAAAACAACATATTAAAACTTAGGTCAAGGTTCCTTCTTTTTTTGTTGTTGTTTTTGTTTTTGTTTGTTTTTAGAAGGTGTCTCACTCTGTCATCCAGGCTGGGGTACGATGGCGTGATCTTGGCTCACTGCAACCTCCGCCTCCTGGGTTCAAGCAATTCTCCCACCTCAGCCTCCCATGTGACTGGGATTACAGGAACCTGCTATCACGCCCAGCTAATTTTTGCATTTTTGTAGAGATGGGGTTTCACTATGTTGTTGGCCAGGCTGGTCTTGAACTCCTGACCTCAGATGATCTGCCCGCCTTGTCCTCCCAAATTGCTGGGATTACAAGCATGAGCCACATACCTAGCCTCTTTGATATTTTTATATGATTGATTTCCTGCTCAGCATTGGCCACAGACACATTTACATTTGTTCATGGTTCTTGGGCTGATAATATCACTTCTTTAAAGAACAACATAACTTGTTTAGATGACATGTGATTATAGGAAGGGACTAATCGAGCCAGGAAATGAAGATCCCCAATCAATCATTTGGTCACTTACTTGTGACCCAAAATGAGATCAATTAAGTCCTTCCTGAATAATTTTTTTTTTTTTTAATTGTGACAGGGCCTCTCTCTGTTTGTTACCTAGGTTGGAGTGCAGTGGTGTGATCATGGTTCACTGTACCCTTGACTTCCTAGGCTCAAGAGATCCTCCCATATTGATATGGTTTGGCTGTGTCTCCACCTAAATCTCAACTTGAATTATATCTCCCAGAATTCCCACGTTTTATGGGAGGGACCCAGGGGGAGGTAATTGAATCATGGGGGCTGGTCTTTTCCATGCTATTCTTGTGATAGTGAACAAGTCTCATGAAATCTGATGGGTTTATCAGGGGTTTCTGCTTTTGCCTCTTCCTCATTTTCTCTTGCCACCACCATGTAAGAAGTGCCTTTCACCTCCTGCCATGATTCTAAGGCATCCCCAGCCATATGGAACTGTAAGTCCAATTAAACCTCTTTTTGTTCCCAATTTTGGGTATGTCTATTAGCAGCATGAAAACGAACTAATACACATATCAACCTCTTTAGTAGATAAGACTACAGGCATGTGCCATCATGCCTGGCTAAGTTTTTAAAAAATGTTTGTAGAGATGGGATCTCGCTATGTTGCCCAGGCTGGTCTGGAACACCTGGCCTCAAGCAATTCTCCTGCGTCAGCCTCCCAAAATGCTGGAATTACAGATGTGAGCCATTGCACTCAGTCTTCCTTGTATAATTCTTAGTGTAAATCTGGAATCATCCATATCAATCTTACTGAAAAATAAGGAAGAAAATTGGTATGCATTTGTTTGAAGGAGACAAAATAATTATATATCTTGGATTCAGCTGTTACAGTGTTAGCAGAAATAACAATATATACTTTTAGAATGCTTTGTTTTCTTAAAAAATCCAAACACAAAGACTTGAAAATCCTTTTCTACGTAAATTTTTTATCTTGAAATTTACTGTCTCTTGAGAGAAGATATGGTTTTAGAATTTTTTCTTGCATCACAAT
Source organism: Macaca thibetana thibetana (assembly GCF_024542745.1). Taxonomy (NCBI): domain Eukaryota; kingdom Metazoa; phylum Chordata; class Mammalia; order Primates; family Cercopithecidae; genus Macaca; species Macaca thibetana. Next base: position 23,353,523 of record NC_065586.1, read on the forward strand.
CTGCCAACCACAGAGAAGTTAAGTGATGGCTTAAGAAACTAAGTATGATCTTCTATATTTATTTTCAGCATAATATTTCACTAATTTTTTTCCACCATCTATAAAATATCTATGATGACTATGTCTAAAAATCTTACCTTTTTAAAGCTGCATAATTGTGTGATTTTCAGCTGGTGCTCTCTTAATCCATTTGCAAATGTTTATCACCATTTTGTTCAAATGGAACGTCCTGGAATTACTCGACCCATCAAAAGGCTTCATATTCTTTTGGCTGTTTAAGTGATGAATACTGATCTCTAACATGACAGTTTATAATTTAATTTTTCCATTAGCCTTACTTTTTAAGTAAGAAAGAAAAGCTGTATCTTCAAAATATATGATTTGACCAAATATTAAGGAGATCAGAGGTGTTTCCTATGAGTGCTTACCATATATATTATCATGATGTAAAATGCTGAACTGGCTCACACGGTTATTTATTGTGGTAATATACAACATAGTTAACAATCTGAAGGGCATGGGTGCCAACCAAACAGAACAAGGTATTGGTCTTAGTGCTAGAGAAGATTGCTGGATCATGAGGAGGGGGCTTCTGGAAGGGGGGCCCGGGTAGTTGGGAAGGGATGGAGGTAAAATATTCAGAAAGCTGTGCTATGTTCCACTATTTCAACAATAGCATGGCTGTACTAAAAAGACCCTGCTACCCATCAGTTCTGTTGTTTGAAGAACTGTGTCAAGGAAGCCAAGGGTCTAGATTTCACCTGCATGTAGACCAGTTGACAGATACAGCAATTTACAATACATTCTAACAAAGCAGCATGATAACGAGAGAAAAGAGCACAGATTTTGGAGTCAGCAAGGCTGAGTTTGGATCCTTTCTTTATTCCTTAATAGCTATGTGATCCTGGGAAAATTTCTTCTGCTCTACAAATGTCAGTTTCCTTCTCTGTAAGAGGAGACAGCAATGCCTTCCCTGTAGGTTTGCTGAATGGCTACAGGTGAAATGGGTACAGCTCCTGTCATAGCACTGAGCCGTAGGGAGTAGGCACTGAGAGCAGTTGCCATCATTCCCTTTACTTCTGTGAGTCCATTCTCTTGGGTTGTTCTTTCTTTCTTGGAAAAACTTTTCTTGAGCTTTTTGTTTTCTGCTCCTGCCTTAAATGTTGGTGATCCTTGGAATTCCTTTCTGCTGGTATCTTGTTCTTCTTCTCTCTTCAGCAGCCTCATCCACAACCACGATTTCTGCTGTAACTTTCGGGATGACTTCCTAATCTGAATCATTGTTCAGACATTTCTCCTGAGCTCCAAATCCAACTTCTTGCTAGTGTTCTCTGCTTGGTTATCCTTCAGGCCCCCTTTACCCCACGTGTCTGGAATTGAACTCATAATTTTTCCCAGCACCACACTCTTTTCCTGCCTCTCCTACCTTGGCTAAAGGTAGCACCATTCATTTATGTTGTAAAGCTGGGAACCTGGGGGTCATCTTTGAACACTAACTATTCGTTTCCTTTCCTTTTCCCCTCCTCTCGTCTCCTCTCGTCTCCTCTCATCTCCTCTCATCTCCTCTCCTCTTCTTTCCTCTCCTCCCCTCTCCTCCTTTTCTTTCCCCCTCCATCCCTCTCTTCCTTCTCTCTCTTCCTTCTCTCCTTCTTTCCTTCCTTCCTTCCTTCCTCTCTTTCTCCTTCCTTCCTTCCTTCTTTCCTTCCTTCCTTCCTCTCTTTCTCCTTCCTTCCCTCCTTCCTTCCTTCCTTCCTTCCTTCCTTCCCTCCTTCCTTCCTTCCTTCCTTCCTTCCTTCCTTCCTTCCTTCCTTCCTTCTTTCCTCTCTCTCTCTCTCCTTCCTTCCTTCCTTCCCTCCATCCATGTTTCTTTTCTTTCTTTCTTGAGGATCTTGCTCTGCTGCTCAGTCTGGAGTGCAGTGGTTTTATCTCAGCTCACTGCACCCTTGACTTCCTGGGCCCAAGCAATCCTCCCACCTCAGTTTTCCAAGAAGCTGGGGCTACAGGTATGTACTATCACATCCAGTTAATTTTTGTATTTTTAGTAGAGATGCTGTTGCCCAGGCTGCTCTCAAACTCCTGGGCGCAAGTGATCCACCTGCCTCGGCTTCCCAGAGTGCTGGGATTATAGGCATGAGTCACTGTGCCCTGCCAATTACCACTTTTATATCCAAATATGTCATCTATTCCTGTTAATTTAGCCTCTTAAATATCTTTTCATACATATGGTCTCACTTCAGGTCTCCAATCTTTCTCTACTATTAACTTGACTTCCTTGCTTGTAGCATCAACCCCCTCCAGACTATCCTATAAAAAGCCTAGAGAGGCTGGGCACAGCGACTCATGCCTGTAATCCCAGCACTTTGGGAGGTGGAGGCAGGTGGATTACTTGAGGTCAGGAGTTCGAGACTAGTCTGGCCAACATGGCAAAACCCTTTCTCTACTAAAAATACAAAAATTAGCCCGGTGTGATTGTACATGCAGGTAGTCCCAGCTACTTGGGAGGCTGAGGCAGGAGAATCGCTTGAACCCGGTGGGGAGAGGTTGCCATGAGCCAACATTGTGCCACTGCACTCTAGCCTGGGTGACAGAGCAAGACTGTAAAAAAAAAAAAAAAAAAAAAAAAAAGGACTAGATAATAATCTGTTTCTTTTTCTTTTTTCTTTTTTTTGAAACGGAGGAGTCTCGCTCTGTCACCCAGGCTGAAGTTCAGTGGCACTATCTCGGCTCACTGCAAGCTCTGCCTTCCTAGTTCACGCCATTCTCCTGCCTCAGCCTCCCAAGTAGCTGGTACTACAGGCACCCACCACCACGTCCAGCTATTTTTTTGTATTTTTAGTAGAGACAGGGTTTCACTGTGTTAGCCAAGATGGTTTCAATCTCCTGACCTCGTGATCCATCCGCCTTGGCCTTCCAAAGTGCTGGGATTACTGGCGTGAGCCACCGCACCCAGCCAATACTTTTCTTTTTGATATTATTTTATTTTTTGATGGCAGGATCTCTCTCTGTCACCAGGCTGGAGTGCAGTAGCAAACATAGCTCACTGCAGCCTTACACTCCTGGGCTCAACTAGCTTTTAAAATTTTGGTTAGCTAAAAATGGCTATTCATTGTAAAAAGGTAAAAAAAAAAAATAGGTAAATAAAAATAAAAACTACCTATAATCCACCAACCAGATAAAACAACCACTAAAAAATTGGTGCATATTTTTCAAATTATTTTAAACATATACATAATATAATGCTGTGTAAGGTTGAACTCTAGTAATTTTTGAGTCCTTCTTGTGATGAGATTTAAAATAAATTAAAATAAGATTTGCAGTCTGAACTGCACTGGGCAATTGATGGTACATACTCTGTGTAATGAATTCAAATTGCTGATTGATTATTGGTTGATTGTGTTTTACAGCCCATCTGGCCAAATCATCTACCTTTGTTGGGACAAAAAGGGTTTCTCCTAAAGGAAATAGATGAACCTGCTGTCAGTCATCCTAAGGAGTGTTCAGTCCTTGGAGCATGAAACTTAGAAGGCAAGCTTGGATGAGGCTGAAGGCTTTTCTCTAACACCAGAAGTTCTTTTTTTTTTTTTTTTTGGATAGAGTTCTGCTCTTGTTGCCCAGGCTGGAGTGCAATGCCATTGTTGCCCAGGCTGGAGTGCAATGCCATGACCTCAGCTCACCGCAACCTCCGCCTCCCAGTTTCAAGCAATTCTCCTGCTTTAGCCTCCGGAGTAGCTGGGATTACAGGCATGCACCATCACGCCTGGCTATCTTTTGTATTTTTAGTAGAGACGGGGTTTCTCCATGTTGAGGCTGGTCTCGAACTCCTGACCTCAGGTGATCCACCCACCTCGGCCTCCCAATGTGCTGGGATTACAGGCGTGAGCCACCGCATCTGGCTGACTAGAAGTACTTTTTAGTAAACTCTGACGAATGAGATTCAAGGGGCATTTCCAGTGAAGGAACAGATAAGGGCTACCTGAAGGAGGCTGGGAGCAAACAAGCTGTCCCCCAATCGTTTTTTCTTTCAGAGACTGGGTCTCCCTCTGTCTTGCATGCTGGAGGACAGTGATACAACCTAGCTTACAGGAGCCCCGAACTCCTAGGCTCAAGTCATCCTCCCATCTTGGCCTCCCAAGTAGCTGGAACCTCAGGCATGCACCACCACACCTGGCTAAATTTTTCATTTTTTGTAGAGACAAGTTCTCACTATGTTGCCTAGGCTGGTCTTGAACTCCTGGGCTCAAGTGACTCTCCCAGCACGGCCTCCCAAAGCACTGAGATTATGGGTGTGAGTCACTGAGGTCGGCTTTGCAAACCAGCCTTGTTAGGGACCAAGATGTACCTGGGCATGCAGAGCTGTGGGTGTTTCTGTGGTTGGTGGTGCCCCACACAACATTCCCATATTGCCTTCAGTGATGATGTTGCTTTGGCTCTTGTTATGTGACCTATTATCTTGCGAAGCAATTTGAAGCTCTTTAATTTAAATCTATCTTGTTGGCCAGGCACGATGGCTCACGCCTGTAATCCCAGCATTTTGGGAGGCAGAGGCGGGTGGATCATTGGAAGGCAGGAGTTCGAGACCAGCCTGGCCAACATGGCAAAACCCTGGCTCTACTAAAAATAAAAAAAATTAGCCAGGCACCTGTAATTTCAGCTACTTGGCAGGCTGAGGCCCAAGAATTGCTTGAACCCAGGAGGCGGAGGTTGGGGTGAGCCAAGATCACACCACTGCACTCCAGCCTGAGTGACAGAGCAAGACTGTCTTAAAAACAAAAACAAACAAACACACAAAATCTATCTTGTTAATGTGTCCTTGTTCTACTAGTGAAAAGTAGATCTGAGATTTCCTGAGTCTCAAGAGACATTCTATGTACTAATTATTTTAACTTAATATCTTTGAAGACAGTAATTAATGCAGCATATTTAAGTTGCTAAGTTTTTTCTCTGCATATCCTGGACTTTGAAATGACACTGATTATTTGTATCACATCCTAGTTAGACCAAGAGAAGATGTTTCAAGTTAATGTCAAACAAGTACAGCCTTCCCATTCTTAAAGTTATTTTTTTATAAAAAAGTTATATAATAGGCTTAAGTAGGAATCTGTTACGTATGTTACCTTTGTTTCTTAAGAATAGTCTTTTCACAGCGTTAAGACAGGTACCTTTTCAGTCTTTTTCTAAATATTTTGCATTCATGGATATGAAATGGGAATATTTTTAGTTTTCATAGTATCAAGATTTGTATGAACTTATTATAGTGAAATAATATACACTATGATAATTTCTGTTTTATAAATTGTTTTGTACTGATTGAATGAAATTACTCATGTTCGTGTACACTAATATATAAATATTTGTCTTCTCCTAAGGTCCAAGGTAACAGGTTGTTTATGCCAGTGGATCTCCAATTTTAGCCTGCATCCAAAATGCCTGGAAGATGCTGGGTCCCACGCTGAGTTTCTGACTAAGTAGGTCTTGGGAGGGGCCGAAAATATGCCTTTGTAACAAGTTCTTAGGTTATGCTGATGCTTCTGGCCTGGGGACCCCACTTTAAGAACCATTATTTTATTTTTGTTTTTGTTTTTGTTTTTTTGAGATGGAGTCACGCTCTATCACCCAGGCTGGAGTGCAGTGGTGCAATCTCAGCTCACTGCAACCTCTGCCTCCCGGGTTCAAGCGATTCTTGTGCCTCAGCCGCCCACATAGCTGGGATTACAGGTGCCTGCCACCACACCTGGCTAATTTTTGTATTTTTAGTAGAGACGGGGTTTTGCCATGTTGCCCAGGCTGGTCTCAAACTCCTGACCTCAGGTGATCTGCCCGCCTCAGCCTCCCAAAGTGCTAGGATTACAGGTGTGGGCCACCGTGCCTGGTTGAGGACCATTAGTTTCAACATTCAGAAAGATGCTCTGCATAGGCTTGCCTGAATGCTGGAAAGTTTCTGTGACAAATAGACACAGAGAGAGGATCCCTCACAGATGTTCCAATCGTAAGTGCTTAGGTCATATATCCCCGTTTAATTTCATAACACATGGAATGCTGGCTCAGGTGACGGGGAGGGGGCTAAGGCTATAAGCCCCATTTTAGCTATTGGAGAGTGCAGGCAGGAGTGGAAGAGTGTGTTAGTTTAGCTTTGTCCAAATTGAATTGGAAGTTCAGGTGGAGCTATGCTGAAGGGAAATAAAAATTATGAACCAACACTCAGGAACAAGAACAGGGCTGCAGAGAGAAAGAAAACTAACAACTTGTTGACTACCTAATGATAGATGCCTTCATTGACTCATTTCATTTAATCCACACCAGTCTCCTGAGGGCAGGGAATAGTATTCTCATTTTTATAGATGATGAAAGAAACTGAGATTCAGAAGGTTAAGTGACTTAACACAAGGACACTCCCAAATTGTAATTGTCTGGGCCTTAAATTGAATGCCAGCTGGTTTGTTTCTAAACTTTCTATTTTATCTGTGGATGAGGGTTTGAGAAGGGAAGTAAGGCAGAGTGTCACATACTGCAAAGAGATCAGGCGGGATGAAAGCTCAGAAAGGGCCACTTAGATTTGAGGTCTGAAATGAAAAGCTTTAGCATTTTGGTTATCAGTGCAAGTCCCCCAACTGCAGAGGGCAAAGAAGGAGAAGCAGTAAGTGAAGACTCACTTTTGAAACTCACTTTGGCTCCTGCCTGTAATCCCAGCACTTTGGAAGGCCAGGCGGGAGGATCCCATTGGGCTCAGGAGTTTGAGATCACCCTGGGCAATATAGTGAGACCTTGGCTCTACTAAAATTCCCCCCAAATCAGCCCAGTGGTGTGGTGCCTGCCTGTGGTTCCAGCTACTTGACGGGCTGAGGTGGAAGGATCCCCTGAGCCTGGGAGGTCGAGGCTGTAGTGAGCTATGATCACACCACTGCACTCCATCCTGAACGACAGAGTCTCGCTCTGTCTCAGAGAGAGAGAGACAGAGAGAGCAAGAGAGAGAGAAAGCGAGAGAGACTTTAAAAAGGGAAAAGCAATAGAATGGTACCTTGAGGATTAAGATCTTCCCTTACATAGACACCCATGCAAATTGGTGGGTTGTTTATTCAGACACGGGCCATTAAAATATTGCTTCAAGGTTTTGGACTACGTTGAACTGATGTCTCTTGATAGATTTTTTTCCCGTCCCTACATCTGTTGGAACACTTACAAACAAGCAGGGTATTCCAGTCTTGTCAGACTTCTCCTGCCAAATATGCTTAATTATGTAACTGGGTGAGGTGTGCATTGCCTCTTACATAAGAACCGGTTTTTCTCTCGTTTATCAAGTTGGATTGGGCCACTTACTTCTCTTCTGTTTGTGTGCATGTGATCTCTGATGGGGAAGGTGCCGGTAAAAGCATTACTTAACTGACTTTCAGTTTTAGTTTAAGCTTTAGAGCCAGTGAGCTCAAGTTCTTAAAATGCTTAACATGGAGAAAATCAACTCTATTATATTTAAGTGCTTGAAGTGTTTTGCCAGTGATCCAAAATAAATGAAATAATGAAATATTAAGTTACTGATTCATATGGGTTCACATAAAAGATTGTGTAAAATATTATTCCATTCCTGCTATAAACTCATTATTTTGTCTTTTTATTTTGGAGTTATGTGGAGATAACTTATAAATGACTATAGATTTTTTTTTCTGCAGTATGACTACAAAAGATTCTTAGTTGATTTATTACTGAACCCCCAAATATTTAACAGGTAGAGCTAAGAGAGTGAATCATATATTAAACCTGAACCTAATGTAGCTAAAATTCTTTTTAGAAGCAGGCAGGTTATAAAGTAATTAACACATTGCTGAGATACTAATCAGTATCTAAGGGAAATGAAATTGTTTCTGTCACATGAGTTCTCTGAATTGAAATAGATTTTAGAAATGATTTATGGATTTTTTTTTTGTCTGAAGAATATTCTAGCTACATTTTCAAAACTTCTAGAAATTCTCCCTGAGGATTAGTATAAAAGTACATGTGAATCTATGCTCTTTTATTTAATTGAAAATACATATATATATTCAATTAAATAAATATAATTTGACTGGGTGACTCGCTGTGTCACCCAGGCTGGAGTGCAGTGGCGCAATCACAGCTCACTGCAGCTTTGACTTCCTGGGCTCAAGCAATCCTCCCACCTCAGCCTCACAAGTAACTGGGACTACTGGTGTACACCACCACACTCAGCTACTTTTTAAAAATGTTTTGTAGAGATATGGGTCTCACTGTGTTGCCCAGGCTGGCCTCAAACTCTTGGGCTCAACCAATCCTCCTGTAGCGGCCTCCCAAAGTGCTGAGATTACAGGCATGCGTGACTGCACCTGGCTAAGCTGTGTTCTTTTTATTCTTTACCAACATAAGAACTCAAGAGTAGACAGACACTCTGACTTCCCCCAAAGTCAACCCTACGCATAGGTGAATTTTAACAACTACAAGATTTACAGCGCGTAGGTGAATTTCACAGCTACAAGATTATAGGACTATCAGCAGTTCTATTTTTTTCCCCCATTTGGTCATTTACAAGCCAGTAATGACACCATCCTTTTCCCTCTAAATCACCTGAAAGAAATCCCAAACATTAGACTATTGCTTTGGGTTACACACTAAACAGGTAAATGATCCAGGAGGATGGTCCAGGAGGACCACTAGAACCTACTACTAAAATATGTATTTGGTACCATAATCTCTCTGGTCTGTTTCCTCATCTGTAAAATGGGGATAATAGTAGTATCCACCTAACAGAATTTTTAAAAGTAATTATTTTTAATATGAAATAGAGACAGGGTCTCCTTGTGTTGCCCAGGCTGGTCTCAAACTCCTGGGCTCAAGCAATCCTTCCACCTTGGCCTCTCAAAGTGCTGGGATTTCAGGCATAATCACCATGCCCGGCCTAGAGTTGTCATGAAGAGTAAATATTAATACATGTAAAGCCCTTAGAACAGTGCCTACCATAGAGTAGTCCACCAATTAAAGTGACACATTTATTACCTAAGAGGGAAGAGAGAATAGGCCATCTCTCATGAAGCTGTCAGCAAAGAGTGGTAGAAATGTGGAGGCGATTGAAACTGGATGAATTTGGCAGTTCAGAATCAGATTTGATGGCACTGGGGCAAAGGACGCTGCCCAGGAGGGGTGCACCCTGACCAAGATTGATCTGTCTGCTTAGGAGGGCACTTCCCGTGGACACGGTGTCTCCCAGTGTGTGGCCAGGGGAACGCAGGGGCAGCCCACATTTGCCTTCAGTCCACTGCCATCTCTGAGCACAGGCCCCAGCCAGGGCAGCCTTTGAAGGATGCTGCTTTCTTCCACTCAAGATGCAGGGTCCATCTAACATTAAAAAGGATGCTAATTTTTTTTTTTTTTTTGAGACTCTTGCACTGTCACCCAGACTGGAGTGCAATTGCAGGATCTCAGCTCCCTGCAGTCTCTGCCTTCTCGGTTCAAGTGACTCTCCTGCCTCAACCTCCTGAGTAGTTGGGATTACAGGTACGTGCCACCTCACCCGTCTAATTTTTGTATTTTTAGTACAGACGGGGTTTCACCATGTTGGCCAGGCTGGTCTTGAACTCCTGACCTCAAATGATCCACCTGCCTCGGCCTCTCAAAGTGCTGGGATTACAGGTGTGAGCCACAGCGCCCAGTCAAGGGATGCTACTTCTTTTCCAGGCTCTCATTTCACATATCCAAATGGGAAAAAAAAAAAAAAAAAAAAAAAAAAAAAAAAACCATGTTGTTTACCTCTTTAAGCCTGTGTAGTCAGATACTTTTCTTAACCAACCTCTTTACTCAAAGAATTGCAATGCCTCCTCCAGGTGTATATTTAGAAATGTTGCCATGGTCACTGCTTCCAGTTTGGGCGTCTGTCATTTGGCTGTTGCAGCCTGCAGGTGAGACGCTTCTCACGGTCACATCGAATCATGTCTGGGCCATCGTGGGGGTGGGGAGTGAGGGGCTCAGAAAAGCCCGTTACTGCCATCAGCACCCTTGCTGATTGCTTTATGATTTTACTTTAATTGGGCAGGTCACATGGCCTCCCTGGAATGACATTCTGTCCTTTATGAAATGAGAGTGCTGGCTGAGCCTCTAGAGCACCTTCAAGCTCTGATGTCATATTTGATTGATGTGACCCCAATCACTAAAAAGTTGACTTACTCTAGGGCTGCTAACATATTTCTTACATACCCGTTACAAAAGCAAAACCAGAAACCTCTTCCACTCAGTAACAATCTCAAATAGATTGGATCTAGTGACCCCCGAAGCCACTGTGACAGTTGACTTCTCCCTGGGCTCCATTCCCTCTGGTCTGACCCCTACTGTCCCACTTGACTTGAAACAGGCTTTGCTGTTATTTACTTTCTGAAGACTCTCAAACTTCAAGCCGGTTCGTCAGAAAACCTCCTGGGCTCCTGAGACTTCATGGAAGTAAAAGGTTTTAATTCTAGTCTATGCAGGATTGAACATGGTGAGACTGTTCAAAATAAGTATCATCTAGGACTTTTCTGTTATTGACAACAGCAGATTTAATACGTGCCCAGTAATACTTTGAATAGGGTCACTTTCCAGACATGATCTTGATAACATTTGCTAGGCATTTGGCAACATTGCTTCGTGAAGTTTATAAGCAAATTGCTTAGCAACTGTGGAGAGAGGGCATGCAAATAAAATTATGAATATGGGACTACGAGGTTGCTGTGAAATTACACAATTGTGGGTTTTTATTTTTTTTCTTTTTTTGAGACAGAGTCTCGCTCTGTGGCCCAGGCTGGAGTGCAGTGGCATGATCTTGGCTCACTGCAAGCTCCGCCTCCTGGGTTCATGCCATTCTCCTGCCTCAATCTCCCGAGTAGCTGGGACCAAAGGCGCCCACCACCACGCCCGGCTAATTTTTAGTAGAGACGGGGTTTCACTGTGCTAGCCAGGGTGGTCTCGATCTCCTGACCTCGTGATCTGCCCGCCTCGGCCTCCCAAAGTGCTGGGATTACAGGCGTGAGCCACCGCACCCGGCCCCAATTGTGGTTTTTAAAATGTATTTAGGAATGACAAAATGACCATCAAGAAAGATTAATGCTGACTCCATTAGTGACCGGAGAAATGCTAGGGCAAATATAAATGAGATCATGGATATAATTCAGATGCTGAGGTGATTTGCTACCTGTACATTCCTAGCAGTCAGCTGTTTAAATATCTTGATATTCTGTATCTGGAAAACATGCACCTGTCATCTTTGGATGACAGGTTTTGTAAATTATTTTGTAAGCTTTTTGTGTTTAAGCGTGTTCATTGAGTGTTCACCTTTGGATGAAAGGTTTTGTAAATTATTTTGTAAACTTCTTGTGGGTAATGATTTTCTAATATTCTTTGTCTTACCCCAAGAACCTGAATTCATTATATTCACTATATAGATTCAGCTATTTGAAATGCTTTTTAAGATAAAAAGAGAAAATATCTACATACACAAATACATTGCATAGTGTGCTTCGTAAATATTTTAGGTGGAAATGTGTTCCCCTTCTCTGTGGGAGAAGCCTGCATAGGTTCTCGAGTAAATTTGTTTAAAATGTTCCATTTCTATTTTACCATTGCAGGGTGGGGACCTGGAAGATTTAAGTCATCTAATTGCATAAACCCAAAATTTCCTTAATATAAGTAATGTATTTTATTTTAGGTTCTGGGGTACATGTGCAGGTTTGTTATATCGGTAAACTCACGTCATGAGGGTTTGTTGGTTTGTTGTACAGATTATTTTGTTGCCCAGGCAGTAGGCCTAGTACCCAGTAGATATTTTTTCTGATCCTTTCCCTGCTGCCACTCTCCACCCTCACATAGGGCTCAGTGTCTGTTGTTACTCTCTTCATGTCCATGAGTTCTCATAGTTAGCTCTCACTTATAAGTGAGAAGGTGCGGTATTTATTTTTCTGTTCCTGCGTTAGTTTGCTAAAGATAATGGCCTTCAGTTCCATCCATGTTCCCGTAAAAGCCATGATCTCATTTTTTTATAACATATATTTTTTCAATATCAAATGATTTAATGTTAGAAATAGTTCATTTACTAATAACCCAAGCAGTTGCAGAAGTATCTTCTCTGTTCCTGAGATTTTCACCAGGCCTAGGCATATATACCAGCCTATTCTTCAGCACAACTTAGAAAGTGTTTTAAAGTTTCATCTTAAAAGACATGGATATTGGGATGTGCTTATGGTTCACCATAGCATGTATTTCATTAAAAGAAAAAAGAATGTGGGTATTTAAAGATATTTGGATATTTTTGAGTTTTCAACATTATGACATAGATACATTAAAAAATATAGGTGATAGTATTATGAATACCTAATGTACTGATCATCTGATATAGGAAGATTATTACAACTATAATTGAAGCCCCTTGTGAAACCTGCCTCCCACCCTCCTTCCCTCTCCAGGTATTTTTGTTTGTTGTTTTTTGAGATGGAGTCTTGCTCTGTCACCCAGGCTGGAGTGCAGTGGCGTGAACTTGGCTCACTGCAACTGCCACCTCCACCTCTCAGGTTCAAATAATTCTGCTGCCTTAGCATCCAGAGTAGCTTGGATTACAGGCACCTGCCACCATGTCTGGCTAATTTCTGTATTTTTAGTAGAGACATGGTTTCGCCATATTGGCCAGGTTGGTCTTGAACTCCTGACCTTGTGATTCGCTCACCTTGGCCTCCCAAAGTGCTGGGATTACAGGCTTGAGCCACCGTGCCTGGCCCCCCATCTCCAGTTTTTATACTTTTACTACACACACACACACACACACAGCCTTAAAAAATTACGCTATCTTTGGCATGTTTAAGTTTTTATATAAATTGTATCATTAATATACATATCCCTGCTTTTGAAAAGTTCAAACACTTCTATTGCTATTTAGCAATATGTTTTTTAGATATCCATTTTGGCAGATCTGGTTCTATTTCATTCACTTTCACTGATGGTTGCTATTTACTGGGTGAATAAATCCAAAAATTTTTCAGCCATTCGTATTTTTTGTTTTGTTTTTGGGATCGTGTCTTCCTCTTTCACCCAGGCTGGAGTACAGTGGTACCATCTGGGCTCACTGCAACCTCTGCCTCCTGAGTTCAAGTGATTCTCCTGCCTCAGCCTTTCCAGTAGCTGGGATTACAAGCATGCGCCACCACGGCCTGCTAATTTTTGTATTTTTAGTAGAGACAAGGTTTCACCATGTTGGCCAGGTTAGTGTCGAACTCCAGACCTCAAATGATCCGGCTTCCTCGGCCTCCCAAAGTGCTGGGGTTACAGGCGTGTGCCACTGCACCCAGCTTCTCTCCAGCTTTAATTTTTATATAAATTGTATCATAATATACATATCCTTTATTTCAAAAGGTTCAAAAACACTTTTATTGTTGTTTGGCAATATGTCTGTTTTTGTTGTTGAGACAGAGTCTCGCTCTGTCGCCCAGGCTGGAGTGCAGTGACACGATCTTGGCTCACTGCAAGCTCCACCTCCCAGGTTCACGCTATTCTCCTACCTCAGCCTCCGGAGTAGCTGGGACTACAGACGCCCGCCACCACGCCTGGCTACTTTTGTTTTTGTAATTTTAGTAGAGACGGGGTTTCACCATGTTAGCCAGAATGGTCTCGATCTCCTGACCTCGTGATCCGCCAACCTCAGCCTCCCAAAGTGCTGGGATTACAGGCGTGAGCCACCGCGCCCAGCCAGCAATATGATTTTTAGATTTATCCATGTTGACAGATCTGGCTCTATTCACTTTCACCAATGGTTGTTATTCATTGGGTGAGTAAATCAAAACATCTTTCAGCCATTCTTATATTGCTTATTTCAAAATTATTTTCAGTTTCAAAAATATTGTATTAAATATTATTTTATAATTATCCACATCTCCTTAGAAAATAATTTCTTTAGTAATATATATGTAGCAATAGGATTGCTGGGTTATAGGGTACACCCATCTTCACTAGATGTGGCCAAATTGTTCTCTAAAGTGATTGTATTAATACCGATTGATAGGCTCCACTAGCAGCGTTCCCTTGCTGATTCTCTCACTAAAATGTATCATCAGAATTTTGTAATTTTTCCAATCTGCTGAGTGTGAATAGAATAACTTAATGTTTCAATAGGAATTTCCCTGGTTGTAACTGAGGTTGAGCATCTTTTTATATATTTACTGGCCATACCGTTTCCTTGTTCTGAGAATTATATCTTTTTTCCTTATTTCTTAGGTTGCTTACGTTGTTAATGATTTATAGGAGTTCTTTATAATATTTGGTCATGAATCTTTTTTCTCCCAATCTGTGGCTTATCTTTTAATTTTTAAATGCTATCTTTTAGGCTGGCCACAGTGGCTCACGCCTATAATCCCAGCACTCTGGAAGGCCAACGTGGGCGGATTGCTTGATCCCAACAGTTCCAGACCAGCCTGGGCAACATAGTGAGACCTCATCTCTACAAAAAATACAAAAAAAGTTATAGCCAGGCATGGTGGCATGCACCTGTAGTCCCAGTTACTGGTGAGGCTGTGGTGAGAGGCTCCCTTGAGTCTGGGAGTGCCGCTGCACTCCAGCCTATCTTAAAAAAAAAAAAAAAAAAAAAAAAAAAGTTATTTTTCAATTAACAAAACATTCATTAATTATTTGAACATTTTTCTGTTTTCTAAAATTTTTCATACCATGAAATCATAAAACTATTTTCCAATATTTTTCTAAATGTTTTAAATGTTTTGTTTTCTTGTTTTATCTTTTAACCTACCTGTAGCTGAATTTTGAAAACTGTGTGGGATAGGGATCTCATTTTATTTTATTTTTCCAAAAGAACAACCAATTATTGTAGCACAACTTATTGAACACAACTTTCCTATGCTGGGAATGGGAAAAATTGTTAATCCTGTTTGGGCTTTTCTTCTTGAAACGAAGAGCGTTCAGTTATTGTCATTTCTGAGAAAACTTAATATATTATTGTCTCTGAATTTTTTTCCTGAATTTTTTTCTACTTTCTCTTTCTAAAACTCATATTATAACTACATTAGACCTTTTCATTCTCTTTTCCACATTTCTTAACTTCTTTTTCATGGCGTTTTTCACTTTGATTCTCTATCTTGCCTTCTGTGCAATTTCCTTAGATTTAAGTTACTGCTTATTAATTATTTCTTCAGCTGTGTCTAATATTCTCTTTAACATTTCCATTGAGTGTTGGTTTCAATAACTACATTTTTCATTTACATAAATTCTATTTTTCTTTTTCAAATCTTTTTGTCTTTTTAGTCCTTATTAGCCTTTAATCAAATCTTTCAATCCTTTCTATGTGTCATTAGTTTTACAGATAGCCAATTTTACTTTTAATTTAAACATATTTCTAAAAAAATCTCTGATAATTCCATTACCTGAGTTCTTCCCATCATGTGTTGTGTAGATCGATTTCATTAGAGTTTCTTTTTTCATTTGTAGATTTTGAAAGGTGAACTTAAGCAGGTTTTTTGGGTGGGAATCTTGTACAATCTCCAGAACAGATTTTAATTTCCTTCTACCAAGGATATTACCAGCTTGGCAGCAGTTCTTGTTGTTAGATTTTTGGCTTAGACGTCTCCAGACAACTGAATATAGTGGTTTATGCCTCTTTTATGTTTTTATTTATTTATTTGGGGGACTGGATTAAGAGACTGGCTAATTTTTGTATTTTTGGTAGAGATCTGGTTTAGTCATGTTGCCCAGGCTGCTCTCAAACTCCTGGCCTCAAGCGATCCACCCACCTCGGCCTCCCAAAGTGCTGGGATTACAGGCATGAGCCACTGCGCCCGGCCTCTTTCCCTCTTTTGGATGGCAGTGTTCAGTATACCCTTTGCAGAGGGGAAAAACTTTAGGGTGCCTTTCTTGACTCATGAGCCTCAGCTGAATCTCCTTTTTCTCAGAAAGACTCCAGGCCTCAACTGTTACTCATGTGGTCGTTAAGACCGTAGCCTTTTGTTTGCAAAGACAAATAAAACCCTGTAGAGCTGTCTAGCATTACTAGCTCATTCTTACCTTTCTGGTTGAAGTTTCTTCATCATTTTTGGCCACTGTAGACCTGTTACCTTACTACATTTTGTTTTGTAGCCGGAACGTTTTCCGGTTTTCCCTGTAGAGGGTGAGGTAACTCCCTCATTGGCAGAAAAGGAGGTCCATTTACTTGACTCTGCAAGCTTGGTTATCAGATAAGTGTCTTGGCTTAGAAAGAAAATGCCTTAAACAGTAACAGAACTAAACAATTACAGAGTAGAATATACATGTTTACTTTATAAACATGTAATATATTCACTTTAAAATTGGTGTTGTGCTTTTGACGGCATTAAACTGTAATTTCAGGAAAACAACTGACTCTTTACTGAAAATGTTTTTACCCTTTGAACAGGTAGTTACTGAATATCTACTATTTGCACAACAGCATGTGATACGCTTCAGATTTCAGCAGGTTAACTTCCGACCTATTTCTGTCTTTCAGCCAAAAGATAAACAAACTGATGTTTGAATCAGAAAAATGATAATCAATGCTGTGTGTGTCTTCCCTGTGAAAAATGCGTCCTTAAAACAAAACAATAAAGAGTGTAAATGGTGCTGGAATTTTGATAATTTTGTCATGAGCATACTACCCATTGAAAGTAATTAACCCTCTTGTTCTTTACTAAGTGGATATGTAGCTTAGTGGAGTACCAAGGGCTTGCAACCTGAATCTGATTTTATCTTTTTTTTTTTTTTTTAAAACAAATAATTGTGACTCAAGGGAAGACTCAATGGATATATCTATACTTATACATATGTGTATGTTCATTTTGCTCCCTTAGAAATAATATCCTGTTGTTTGTACCAATGTTCTAGAAATCTGCAAGCCTGGTTAACTCAGTAAGAGAATGCACAGGGTCGCCAGTTCACATCTATTGATTTGGTAGAGAGAGAAAGCAAGAATACAATAGTCCCAGCGTATTTATGTTTTCTCTTTCTGTGGTTTCATTTACCCTCAGTCAACCACAGTCTGAAAATATTAAATGGAAAACTCCAGAACTAAGCAATTCATCAGTTTTAAATGTCACACCGTTCTGAGTAGCATGATGAAATCTTGCGTCATCCTGCTCCATCCTGCTAAGGGTGTGACTCATCCCTCAGTCCAGCGATCCCTTTGGTCACTTAGTAGCTGTCTTGGTTATCAGATCAACTGTCCTGTTGTCGCATTGCTTGTGTTTGTCACCCTTATTTTACTTAATAATGACCCCAAGGCACGACTAGTGTACTGACTATTGTTGCTAATCCCTTACTGTGCATAGTTTATAAATTTAACTTTATCATAGGGATGTGTGTATTAAAAAAATAGCATATACAGGATTGTGTTCTACTTAGGGTTTCAGGCATCCACAGGGAGACTTGGAACGTATCCCCTGTGGATAGGAGGGGACTACTGTGCTGTGAGTAATGCCCATATCCTGTTACCCTTCTGAAAGGTCACCACAAATGGGGTTTGAAGCAAAGTGTTGTCTTGAGAATAATCAGAATTGACCAAATAATTCACGTCATATGACTATACCAGAATCTTTCTGTGCCTTTAAATGTCTAAAGGATCTCCAGGTTTAAGGATTATACAACAACTATCCTTTGAGTCAACAGAATTTATAAGAAGTTTGTTTCAAGGTCACTGTGACCTTGAAGCAAGCTGGCCCAGAAGCAATCTCCAAATGGCTCTTCCTGTGGTCCCAGACTATTGTGAAGTAGCTCAGGAACTCCAAGGGACACCCCAGGAGTATGAAGACAGAAGGACAATCAATGTCCATGGCTGCATTGCATGGCTTCCTCTGACTTTCTTTCCCCAGTGCCTGAGATGTCCATGGGACCCCCACATAGCCCATGACAATGGAAAAGCCTGTGGGGCTGTTTTGCTTTTTCCCATAGTTTAATTGACTAGCAGGTCTGAGATGGTGCCATCTTTCTTAGAATTGAATTTGTGATTTATCTGACTCACAATCAATGAATGACAAATTCATTTACAAACACTTGATGAGAATCTACTAGGTGCTTGGGTTGAAGTGACAGAGGCAATTAAGAAATGGTTCCTGCCCTGAAGGAATTCATAGGATGGTGCAGGAGTCAGAGGGGTCAATAAATCTGTTCAATACAATATGATGAGGTCAATGTGGACAGAGAGGAAGCATGTAGCCAACCTTGGGAGTGTGGGAGAGAGGGTCAGAAAGGTGGTCCTGGAAGAAGTGACCTCAGACTTAAGGAATGAGAGATTTGCCTGGGTTTGCCAAGTGACGTTTCCTCAATCACAGGAATAAAGCAAAGCTTAGGTATTCTTTAGTTGGGAACAGAGCAGGAATAGCTATTTCCTCTTATTACCCGCATACTACTCAATGTAAGGTGTCCTTCCTTCCTTCTTTCCTTCCTTCCTTCCTTCCTTCCTTCCTTCCTTCCTTCCTTCCTTCCTTCCTTCCTTCTTTCTTTCCTTTCTTTCCTTCCTTTCCTTCCTTTCCTTCCTTTCCTTTCTTTCCTTTCTTTCTCTCTCTCTTTTCTTTCTTTCTTTCTTCTTTCTTTTTCTTTCTCTTTCTTTTTCTTTTTCTTTCTTTCTTTTCTTTCTCTTTCTTTCCTTTTTCTTTCCCTCCCTCCCTTCTTCCTTTCTCTTTCTTTTCTTTTTTTCTTTCCTTCCCTCCCTTCTTCCCTTCTCAGTCCCTTCCTTTCTTTCTTTCTTTCTTTTCTTTTCCCTTTCTTTCCTTCTTTCTTTCTTTCTTTCTTTCTTTCTTTCTTTCTTTCTTTCTTTCTTTCTTTCTTTTCTTTTCCCTTTCTTTCCTTCCTTCTTTCTTTCTTTCTTTCTTTCTTTCTTTCTTTCTTTCTTTCTTTCTTTCTTTCTTTCTTTCTTTCTCTTTCTTTCTTCTTTCTCTCTCTCTCTCTCTCTTTCTTTTTCTCTCTTTTCTTTTGATACACTCTGTCACCCAGGCTGGAGTGCAGAGGCACCATCACATCTCACTGCAGCCTCAACCTCCCCAGCTCAAGCGACCCTTCCTCCTCAGCCTCCCAAGTAGCTGTGTCTACAGGCACATTATCACTCTGCCTGGCTAACTTTTTTATTCTTTGTAGTGACAAGGTTTCCCTATGTTGCCCAGAATGGTCTTGAACTCCTGGGCTCAAGTGATCCTCCCACCTCGTCCTCCCAAAGTGCTGGTATTACAGTCATGAGCCACCATGCCTGGCCTGGTGTAGCTGTTTCTTGAAGCAAACTGTTCCACTTGATTCTCCTAGTTTTTGTTTTCTTTTTGTTACCTTGACAACTTAGCCCACTACTAATATGTATGGTCTTATTTTCAGAAGCAAAAGGATTTCATCTTCTGAATGGCTTAGATGTTGTATATCATAATTGACATCTGGAAAGTGCATGGTCCATTTTCCACTGCTGGACCAGGGCTGATTTTCCCAGAGAAGATGTCACAGGAGGGTGACAATGGATATTGCATATTCAGTCTGTCTCCTCTTAGGCAACACATCAACTGCAAAAGACTTATAGTTGCTGCAGTCTGAATCTCAGCCTGGGGTCCGGGTCAAACTCAATGCATCTTATAACTGCAGTGATTAGAGCAAAGCCTTGACCATTTGCTTTGAACTCTGTTGATGAGTACAGGAATTCAAACAATGAATGGAAATGAATTTAGATTGGAGGCATGGAAAATAGATGGCAAGCTCTGAGAGTTTCCAGGGACAAAGTGTTCTTGATCTTCACTCCAGTGAATTGACATCTTCCCACATTTTGAAAATTTTTATTTTTACCATTGAAAATAATTCAATTTAACATGACCTCACTGAGGGTTCACTCTTAGGAAGCTACTTTAATGAGTACTGGGTTTAGAAGGATGAAAAAGACTTTTGCTTCAAATTGCTTTCAATGTAGATGGACTCTTGAATATACAACCATAATGCAATGATAGTGTGGATTTCACTAATAGGTGAAAAAATTAGATTTCTGTGATCTTATTACCCCTGATTCCAAGACAAAGTGTGATAAAATGCAGGAGTCACAGCCGGGCCTATATTTCCCCAGAGCTGTTTGTTCCATAATTTTGCTTGCATTCTACACCTCCGGATGCCAGCCATCATTAATATCTATGGATTTACTTTAGCACTTTTGTGGAATTCTGCAGCCGCATGCAAACTCAGTTCCATAATTGACACAAATAGATGGTCTCCAAACTCCCTGTTCCTGGAATCCCCACCTCTGCTTAGTGTCTCCTCACTCCCAACACTAACTTTGGCCCCAGTTTATTCTCAATCTTTGATTTGTCCTCTTCCCCTGTCATTCAACAAAATCATTTATTCAAGTCCTACCATTCTTGAGCCTCCGTGGGTTTTAGCAAGATTTGGCTCAAATGAAAAATGGAAAAAGCACTCCTTGGAGTTGCAACCTGGGCAATTTAAACCATTAGTGCAAATTGCAACAATAGAGCCAGAATCCTGAAAGAACTGAGGGTGGCAGTAGAGGAACAAGCATGCTATCTGGCCTTGGTGCTGAAAACAGCCAGATACAGGAATTCCAGCTTCATTCAATTTTCTGTCACAGATGGATTATTTCTCTTCGCGTTTCCTTTTGTCTTCTTTTTACCCCTTTTTAATTCAGCTTTTTGTCTTTTCTCCCTGATTCTCTTCCTCCATGTCTTCTCAATTGCTTTTGAAGAGTATGCAATTGGAGATATCATTTCTAGTTTTTTTTTTTCTTATTTCCATCAAGAAATATTAAATCTGCCATCCTGTGCTTTTTCATCCACTTAAGTCTTACTTAAATAAATAGGCTCTACAAACTTATATAACGAAGTTCATTCTCTGTCATCTTTAATGCAAAACTTAAGAAGTAATGCTGGGTGGATAAAATTAGTGAAGATATGGATTTAGGGAATTGCCTGCAGAGTTTTTAGCAAACAGTCAAACTACTTAAGTATCTGCATGAAGGGTTGGCTAACTATGGCTGGTGGTTGTTTTTGTAAATAAAGTTTTATTGGAACATAGCCATGCTTACTTCTCTACATATTATCTACAAAGTTGAGTAGTTTTGACAGAGCTGTATGGCCTGCAGATCTTTAAGTATTTACTTTCTGGCCCTTTCCAGAATTTACTGACTCCTGCTCTAGGTGACTGTATTAGTATGCTGAGGCTAAAGTATACTGAAGCAGCAAATAATTGCAAAACCTCAGTGGCTTAGAACAAAGGGTTATTTCTCATTCACATGACATGATCTTTGAGAGTCAGTTTTAATATGTCTCTCCAGAATGCAGGCTAAAGGAGCAGCCCCTAATCTGGAATATTACTGATTTAGTAAAGAGTTTAAAAGAGAGAAAGTGGAACCACAATAGCCCTTACAACTTTTCTTAAGTGGCACATGTCACTTTCACTCGCGTTTCATTGGCCAAGGAAGTCATAAGGCCAAACCTGGGGAAGGAAGTGTATTTCTCCTGCAGGGACTTCTGGTATGGCATGCTACTTTCCTCACCAGGTTACTTAAGGATTTATACTGGCTGCTTGAACCTTGAAGGTCAAGTGGTGAGCTAAGGCCATGGTGAACCAAAACTGAGAGTATCTGAGAACCTACCAAGAAAACCGGTCTCATCACCCAAACACAGTAGGCAAAGAACCAGAAAATTATCTTAAAGGCAGTTGAGAGATGGGAGGTGGTGCACATCTCCAGAGTTGTCTTGCTATCATCTAGGAGTACCTTGTATGTAAGTCCTAATAAACTCATCTACTCACCAAGCTGGACTTGTCGAAGTCGTTTTTTTGGTCTCTCTGTTCCTTCCCAGTTTTGGGGAGGGGGATGTTATAGTCCCAGGTTTTTCTTGTAACATCTGGGAGGGAGGTCCCGGTTAGGAAGATCTGGAAAAGACTTTGACAATAGTATACAGTTGGTCCTTGAACAAATTGGGGTTTGGGGTGCTGACCACCTGCATGGTGAAAAATCCATGTATATCTTTTTCTCTTTTTCAATTTTTTATTTTCAATACAGGAGTGCAAGTGCAAATTTGTTACCTGGGGATACTGTGTGATGCTGAAGTTTGGAGTATGAATGATCCTGTCACTCAGGTACTGAGAATACTACCCAACAGTTTGTTTTTCTTCCCTCCTTCCTTCCTTCCTTCCTTCCTTCCTTCCTTCCTTCCTTCCTTCCTTCGTCCCTCCCTCCCTCCCTCCCTCCCTTCCTTCCTTCCGTCCTCCCTGCCTCCCTCCCTCCCTTCCTTCCTTTTTTTCTTCCTATTTTCCTCCCTCCCTCCCTCCCTCCCTCCCTCCCTCCCTCCCTCCCTCCCTCCCTCCCTCCCTCCCTCCTTCCTTCCTTCCTTCCTTCCTTCCTTCCTTCCTTCCTTCCTTCCTTCCTTCCTTCCCCCTCCCTCCCTCCCTCGCTCCCCCCACCTTTTTTTTGAGATAGGGTCTCACTCTGTTGCCCAGGCTGGAGTACAGTGGCATGATCTTGGCTCACTGCAGCCTCGACCTCCCGGGTTCAAGGGATTGCCCTGCCTCAGTTCCCGAGTAGCTGAGACTACAGGTGCATGCCACCACACCTGGGTAATTGTTGTATTTTTGTAGAGACAGGGTTTTGCCGTGTTACCTAGGCTGGTTTTGAACTGCTGAGCTCAAGCAATCTGCCTGCCTTGGTCTCCCAAAGTGCTGGGATTACAGGCATGAGTCACCATGTGTGACCAACCCAACAAATTTTCAATTTTTGCCGTCTTCCTTCACTCCCCTGTCTGGTGGTCTCCATTGTCTATTGTTGCCATCTTTATATCCATGAGTACCCGATGTTTAGCTCTGTCTTGTAAGTGAGAACATGTATTTGATTTTCTGTTCCTGTGTTAATTTGCTTAAGATAATGGCCTCCAGCTGCATCTGTGTTGCTGCAAAGGACATACTTTTATTCTTTTTTATAGCTGCATAGAATTCCATGGTGTATATGTACTGTATTTTCTTTATCCAATCCACTGTTGATGGACACCTGGATTTATTCAATTTCTTTGCTATTGTGAATAGTGCTGTGATGAATTTGCAAGTGTATGTCTTTTTGGTAGAATGATTTATTTTCTTTTGGATATATACCTGGTAATGGGATTTCTGGGTCAAATGGTGATTCTAAGTTCTTTGAGGAATCTCTCAACTGCTTTCCAACTGATATTGTTGAGTGGCTGAACTAATGTTCATTCCCACCAACAGTGTATAAGCATTCCCTTTTCTCAACAGCCTCACCAACATCTGCTGTAGTTTGACTTTTTAATAATAGCTATTCTGGTATGAGATGGTATCTCACTGTGGTTTTAATTTGCATGGTTCTGATGATTAGTGATGATACTCATTTTTTCATGTTTCTTGGCCATTTGTATGTCTTCTTTTAAGAAGTGTCCATGTCCTTTGCCCATTTTTAATGGGATTATTTGTTTTTTGCTTGCTGAATCGTTTAAGTTCCTTTATAGATTCCAGATATTAGACCTTTGTCAGCTGCATAGTTTGTGAATATTTTCTCCCAGTCTGTGAGTTGTCTGTTTACTCTGTTGATAATTTCTTTTGCTGTGTAGAAGCTCTTTAGTTTAATTAGGTTCCACTTGTCAATTTTTATTTTTGTTGCAATTGTTTTTGAGGGCTTTGTTATAAATTATTTCCCAAGGCCCATGTCCAGAATGGTTTTTCCAGGGCTTTCTTCTAGGGTTCTTATAGTTTGAGGTCTTCATATATAACTTTTGACTCCTCCAAAACTTAATTACTAATTGTCTACTGTGTCTGGAAGCCTTACCAATAAAATCAACAACCAATGAACACGTATTTTGTGTGTTACATGTATTAATTACAATATTCTTACAAAAAATAAGCTAGAGAAAAGATAATGTCATTCAGAAAATCATAAGAAAGAGAAAATATTTTACTATTTATTAAGTGGAAGTGGATCATCATAAAAGTCTTCATCCTTGTTGTCTTCATGTTAAGTAGGCTGGGAGGAGGAGGAAAAGGAGGGGTTGGTCTTGCTGTCTCAGGGGTGGCAGAGGCGGAAGAAAATCCATGTATAAGTGGACCTACTCAGTTCAAACCCAGGTTGTTCAAGGGTCAACTGTAGTCTATTACAGTGCCTATCCAGCTTTTGTTAAGGATTCACCATAAAAATGAAAACTTCTACAAGATCTTGGGACAGAAAGGCTAATTTTTGTCCTCTCTTTCCTTGGAGCATATTAACAGTATGAGTTCTACAGTGAGTACAACCTCAGAGTTCTATGTGTCCTGGGGTGAAAGGGAACCTCAGAGCATGTGGATTCTTAGAAAGAATCTTGACCTTGCCCTTCTTCATCCTGCTACTCACAGTCACCCCCTCTCCCTATTTGAGAGTCTCAAGGTTGACCTCACCCTCCCTTCATCCTCATGTTGCAGACTGAGTTTTTTGAGAAGGAGATTTGAGTGCAGGTGGTTTACAGGGATGCACTCTCAGTATCACCAGTAGTGGAGGGAATGAAATGCAGATGCAATAGGGGCCTCCACAGATCCTGCAATGCTGGAGAAGCTCTGAAGCTTGGATCACCATTCAAAGTGGTTGCCAAGGGGCCAGGCATTGATACCTTCATATTGACCCGTCATTGGGTTGGGCTAAGACACTTAGCCACAGGCAATTCCTGCAGAGGGCCTCAGTTAAGAGCTGTCAGCACTGATACTCCCAGCTGCTCATAAATTCTCAGTTGGAATGAATCCCTGTAACAAGAAATGGATTAACAAGAGAAAAACAAACATTTATTAACATGTTTATTTCATATATTCATGGGAGATACCCATGGAATGAATAAATCTCAAAAAAAGTGGCTTTGAATTTGAGCTTCATTTTTAGGGATGTGACAAGAGACAAAGGAAAAGGACTTTAATGCTCCATGGGTGGCAATTTATAGGAAGGCAAATGACCTTCAGATAAACTCTGGTGAGTAAAGCTTGTTAATGTAGATTTCCCTGGTGCCATCTCCAGTCCAGAAGGGTCTAAAGTTGTCTCCACTGGTCAACCTTTGTTCTCCCTGGTAGAAGGGGATGTGGGCGCCGGGTATCTTTAGTATTTGTAAATCTATGTTTTGCTTTTAGGCAAAATGAAGGAGGGCAGAGCGCTTTCCTGCAACTGCTTCTTCTTAATTGCCTTCAGCTAAGCAACACTTTGAGAGGCATATTTTGGGGTGGCATGGTCTAGTATCCCAAAAAGCCAATAGACTGAGATCATCAAAGGAATGGCAGGTAGAGAAGAGGTCTAAGAACAAAATCCTGGACAATAAAAATGAGAAGCCAGAAGGGTCAAACATTGTTGGAGTTAGGGTAGAAGATGTTGTGAGCTGGTGGTAGGAGAGTAGGATGCTGGAAACTGGGGATCTGAATGGGATGCATTTGTTGGTATTAGGGTGTGACCATGGAGGTGTGTGGCTATGGGGAGAAGGAGGACAAGATCCTTGTTGGTGAAGAGCCAAACATTGACAAGCTAATGGGTTGAACATATCACCTATATCGGGTATCAAAATGCCCAAAAATTATGGCAGGAATAGTATTGGAGAGACAGTGAGTTGGGTCTAAAATCTTCAGTGACTAAGCGGTAGTGACTGTGATTCTTTCAGTGATCACAAAAATTAAGGTAGTAAGTATCTTCTAGTACTATTTTGTATAAGCTTGGTTATTTCAATTTCAATTCAGTTAGTATATTCAATTAGTATAGGTTTCAGTTTCTTTGTCTAAAAACAGAGAAGTTGGTCCAAGGTACCTCTAAGTTCCCCTTTTGTTCTAAAATTCTCTAACTTGAAAAAATATATAGATTGCCATCTTTAAAAGCTCTTCTTGTCAACTGGAGAAGAGTTGAACTCTTGCTAATTTGCAAGGGCATTTTCTTATAGCTAACAAGATAAACTAAAGGCCTTGATAGGTTAAAGGGGAGGACGATGAGGGAGGGGGAGGCAAGATTTAATTCTACAAGTGTACTAAGTACCAACC
The DNA here is from genome assembly GCF_024542745.1 of Macaca thibetana thibetana. Lineage (NCBI taxonomy): Eukaryota > Metazoa > Chordata > Mammalia > Primates > Cercopithecidae > Macaca > Macaca thibetana. The sequence continues at coordinate 23,379,497 of NC_065586.1, forward strand.
AGGGAAATTTGGAGTTAATGTTCTTGGGGGTTTCGCCATTGAAGAGAGAAAATTTTGTGGCTGTAAGTTTATGAAATGAGCCACTAGTGAGTCTTTGGCATGAGAACTCTAACTGAATGAACACCCACATGTGTCAGAGAGGATTCCCTCACTCCTCTGTTCTCCCTTGATCTTGCAGTCATGCTTCTCCACTAGAGCTCTTTTCTCATTGCATCATAGTAATTTGTTTTTCTTCTCTATTACCCTGCCAGGAATTGGAACTAAATGAGGAAAGGATTTTTTTTTATTCATTCATGCAACTATCTTCAAGCCCAATGCTTGTAATATGAGTCACTTAATAAATATCTTTTTTTTTGAGTGACAGGGTCTTGCTATGTCACCCAGGCTGGAGTGCAGTGGTGCAAGCATAGCTCACTGCAGCCTTGTACTCCTGAGCTCAAGCAATCCTCCTGCCTCAGCTTCCTGAGTAGCTAAGACTACAGGTGCGCACCACCATGCCAAGTTAATTTTTAATTTTTTTGCCGGGCGCGGTGGCTCAAGCCTGTAATCCCAGCACTTTGGGAGGCCAAGACGGGCGGATCACGAGGTCAGGAGATCGAGACCATCTTGGCTAACACGGTGAAACCCTGTCTCTACTGAAAAATACAAAAAACTAGCCGGGCGAGGTGGCGGGCACCTGTAGTCCCAGCTACTCGGGAGGCTGAGGCAGGAGAATGGCGTAAACCCGGGAGGCAGAGCTTGCAGTGAGCTGAGATCCGGGCACTGCACTCCAGCCTGGGCGACAGAGCAAGACTCCGTCTCAAAAAAAAAAAAAAAAAAAAAAAAAATTTAAATTTTTTCATAGAGATGAAATCTTTGTTGCCCAGGCTCATCTTGAACTCCTGGCCTCAAGTGATCCTCCTGCCTCAGCCTCCCAAAGCATTGGGATTACAGGCATGAGCCACTGTGCCCAGCTGATAAATATCTAATTAATGCAGGGTTGAATAGGTGATTGAATACATGAATGAAATCAGTAGGCACTTATTTTTTTGCCTTAGCATCTATAAAATAATAACCATCTTGTGGGTTGCAGTTACTGTACAACTGAAGTGTTTGTAGGTGTTTGACATGCACATTTGAAGTAGCACGTGAAAAAGCCACCTGATTAGGCAGTGTGATAGGATTACTGATTTCTGCTGATGGCCATGCCTACCTCACTCTGGGATTCTGGGATTGTACTTTTGCATGGAACATCTCTCCTTGTGCTAACTCCTGATTTGACTTGCATCACATCACCAAAGTGTTTCCAGTCATCTAGGTCTTTTGGAAACTCTGGGGCTAAGAATCCTTGAAAGACCTAAAGGAAGTATTTTGAGGAACTGGGCCCTCTCATGGCCTGTCCTTGGTAGGGGCTTTGGACTGGGATGGAAGTCTCCCATATCCATGTGTCTGGGAAAAATGCAAATGGCAGTAATACCACCAGCTCCTTATTTCTCACTGATGCTGGACAGAGACCCAGCAACCTTCGCCCTGGAAATAAGCAAGTAGTTTTGACATGAACTCTGAGGTGGGGCTTGGTTTTTCAAGAAACCCTCTCTCCTGTCAAGCCAGGTCTATTCTGGATGCTGGGACCAGAGAAGTGGCCACCACCACGTGGAGCAGTTGAGACCCATGGTGAGGTGAGGATAAAATAATTCGTTGTCTTGCTTTCATCTCTCATTAGCTGAGATAACATAGGCACGTTACTTCCAGCTATGAACTTCTCTTCTCAACTGTAAAATAAGAGGGCTGACTCAAGAGGAAAATAGCCTTTTCCAGCTCTGTCATTCCACAGTACTGTGGATTTTTCTTTTAGGGATGAAAATGGGTTCCAGTACAAGTTGTCCTCACTCTAAGGAAGCCCTGGCCAGCCACTCCCTTCTCCTCTTGAGATAACATTTTAGTTATCATCTTTCTCAGTCACCACCTCTGTCTTACAGTTTTTATTTTTCACGTCATTGTTTTCTTATTTACCATCAAATGTGGGTTAGTTTACAGACATTCTGGAAGAAGTAAAATCGACTCAGCATAGATTTATGTGGGTAACAATCTGCAGCACACACTGAAGCAAGGACATGGTATTAGGCCGTTCTCGCATTGCTATAAGGAAATACCTGAGACTGGGTAATTTATAAAGAAAAGATGTTTAATTGGCTAACAGTTTTGCAGGTTATATAGGAAGCATGATGCTGGCATCTGCTCAGTTCCTGGGGGGAACCTCAGGAAACTTACAATCATGGTGGAAGGCAAAGGGGAAGCGAGACTTCTCAAATGGTAGGAGTAGGAGTAAGAGCAAGGGTGGGGTCGGGGGGGAGGTGGCGAAGTGTTACACACTTTAAACAACCAGATCTCAAGAGAACTCTCTCACAAGAACAGCACCAACAAGATGGTGCTAAACTATTCATGAAGGATCCACCGCAATGATCCAATCACCTCCCACCAGGCCCTACCTCCAACATTGGGGATTCCGATTTGACATGAGATTTGGGTGTGGACACTGACCCATACCATTTCAGACATGAACAGGAAAAGACAGGGCCCTGTCCCCCACGATCACACACAGCCTGGCAGAAAAGTCTGTTAGCTCCATTGCTACAATTCCATTCTAAAGACTGTAGGTGCTCAATAGCATTTTTTCTCCCTCCCAACCTGGGAGCATAAATAAAATCCTAGGTTCATGACTGAGACCCCTGTAGCAAAAGACAGATTAACAAAAGGAAAAACATACAAATGTATTTAATATAAGTTTTATGTGACACAGGAGCCTTCATAGGGAAACAAAGATTCAAAGACACAGTTAAACTCAAATGTTTTTTAAAAATATTTTAAAATTTTTATTTGAGATGGAGCCTTGCAGTGTTTCCCAGGCTAGCCTTGGACTCCTGGCCTCAATTGATCCTCCTGCCTTGGCCTCCCAAAGAGTTGAGATTATAGGCATGAGCCACTATACCCAGCCAAACTTGAGTGGTTTTTTATAGCTGGTTTGATCAAGAATGGATAGTTGTGGAGAAATAAGTGGGAAAAAACGGTGTGATCTAATAGTAATAAACTTGGGGAAACTTAGCAAACCTATCTGTTCAAATTCTTCTGTGTCCCTGTGTCTTCAGAGATAAGGTTACTCCTTTTCTCTGGGTATAGGGTGGATACCTTTTACACGAGATTTTTATATCCTGCTTCAGGGGAGGACAAGTGAAGGTCAGAGAGACCTTCCTGTTTCTGCTGTTTTCTCACATTCCTTCAGCTTGAAGTATTCAGTATGTCAGGGTGCCATACTTTGGGGTAGGGTGTTTGGAATTCACCAGCACGTTTCAAAAGGAATATGAAGACGTTACCAGCAGCTATAAATACATAGAGTAATGGTCCTTTTCTTCTCTTTTCTCTTTTCTCTTCTCTTCTCTTCTCTTCTCTTCTCTTCTTTCTTTCTTTCTTTTCTTTTCTTTCTTTTCTTTCTTTCAGCAAAGACAATGTGTACCTTCTATCCTGTGTTAGTTTGGTTAGGTTCTTTTGGTTTTGTAGAATTGTTATCTTGCTGTGATTATGTTCTCTTAACAGTAAGGAAAACCATGTAAAAAGCAGGGTGTTCAAAATTCTGGGGACTGAGACTGGGAAAGAAAGCAGGCCCAGCAAGCTAGTTCTGCAGGGCTGTGATGAGGGAGAAGTTGACTTGGGTGGCACCAAAGGCAACACAGCGCCCTCTAAGGGTGGTAGTTACTGAATTATACTTCGCTGACATATGGTTTACTCATTAAAAGTCTTGGAAAAGCAAAATTTTAACTACCTTTGCTCCAAGAGAGTAAACTCTATTTAGAACAAGGGAAAGCTTTCTATTTTTTACCCAGGAAAGAGCTAACCCAGGTGTGGACTGGGAAATGACAACTTCCTAGGTTTTCACAGTGAGGTTCATTTTGAGATCTGGTAACAGGTCATAGAATATCAAATTCTTACACTCTATACCGTTAAGCACAAAAGACTTCCAAGGAAAATTGCAACGATTTTTGGATAGCGCTCACCTCTGCTTCTCTATATTATTTCAAATATTACAGAGTTGATAGCATCACACACACACACACACACACACACACACACACACACACATTTTAAGGTTCACAGCAAGGTTGAATGGAAGATACAGAGATATCCCATATATTTCTGCCACCCACCACATGCATGGCTACCCCACTATCAACACCTCCCATCAGAGTGGCACATTTGCTACTTGATGAACCTACACTAAGTCATTATCATCTAAAGTCCATAGTTTACATTAGGGTTCACTCTTGTTATACATTCTATGGATTTAGACAAATGCCTGGTGATGTGTATCCACCATAGTACTACCATATGGAGTAATTTCACTCCCCTAAAAATGTTCTGTGCTCTGCCTAATCATCCCCCATCCCCAACCTCTGGCAATCACTGTTTTTTTACTGTATCCACAGTTTTGCCTTTTCCAGAATGTTATATAGTTGGAATCATACAGTATGTATATTAAACTAAACATACTCTTATAAAACTAAACATTTTTAGCTTTTTAGGCTTTTCAGATTGGCTTCTTTCACTTAGTACTGTGCATTTAAGTTTTCTCCATGTATTTTCATGGCTTGATAGCTCATTTCTTTTTAGCACTGAATAATATTCTAGTGTCTAAATGTATCACAGTTCATTTATTCATTCACCTACTGAAGGATCTCTTGGTTGCTTCCAAGTTTTTTAGCAATTATGAATAAAGCTGCTATAAACACCCATGTGGGCCAGGTGTGGTGGCTTACGCCTGTAATCCCAGCACTTTGGGAAGCCAGGACGAATGGATCACTTGAGTTCAGAAGTTTGAGACTAACCTAGGCCACTTGGCAAAATCCTGTCTCTACAAATAATTTTTTTTTTAATTGGCTAGGTGTTGTGGTGCGTGCCTGTAGTTCCAGCTACTCAGGAGGCTGAGGTGGGAGAATCACTTGAGCCAGGGAGGTTGAGGCTGCAGTAAGCCATGGTGGCACCACTGCACTCCAGCCTGGGTGACAGAGTGACAGACTGAAACCCTGTCTCAAAAACAAACAAACAAAAAATCCATGTGTAGGTTTTTGTGGAGACATACGTTTTCAGCTTCTTTGGGTAAATTTCAAAGGGTGAGATTGCATGGTACGAGTATGTTTAGTTTTATAAGGAACTGCCAAACTGCCCCCCAAGTGGCTGTACCATTTTGCATTTCACCAGCAATGACTGAAGATTCCTATTGCTCCACATCTGGAATTTGGCCATTCTAATAGATGTGTAGCAGAAGAGCATTATATTTTACACACTTCATAGTTGAAATTTGGTTGGTTACCATTCTTGGGTTATTTATTTTTTGATAGTTTTATTGTTCTGATTATTAGTTATTAATGTCAGCTGGGCACCGTGACTCATGCCTGTAATCCCAGCACTTTGGAAGGCCTAGGCAGGTGGATCATGAAGTCAGGATTTCGAGACCAGCCTGGCCAACATGGTGAAACCCCATCTCTACAAAAAATACAAAAATTAGCTGGATGTGTTGGCATGTGCCTGTAATCTCAGCTCTTTGGGGGGTTGAGGTAGGAGAATGGCTTGAACCCGGGAGGTGGAGGTTGCAGTGAGCTGAGATCACACCACTGCACTCCAGTGTGGGTGACAGAGCAAGACTCTGTCTCAAAAAAAATTAATTATTAATGTCATTTATCATTAATGAATAACTGTCCAGAAATTTATGTCAACTGCATTTGGATGTGAAAAATACTACATGATGTGCTTGCTATTAAAGAATGTTTAATTAGGAAAAATGTCATTTTAGGAAACATATCTTTTTATGTAACTTATCCCATCTGTCTGTTACCACGATGTCTGGGCTCTAATTTCCTCTCGTGAATTGCTTGCTCTTTCAAAGTAGAACATCATTTTGTTCACTTTAGTGTTCTCTCCAATTCTTTTCACATGCTTCACACAAAGAAAGGGTGTAATAAATGCTTGACTAAAACCTTGGATTTTAGGGAAAAAAAGACCCTATGCTATAAGCAATTAAGCAAATCATTGACCTACTTGTTACTTGATGAGAGAGGACAAGTACCTTGCACCTGGTAATAGAGCTAATAAGTGGTAGAACTTGGGTTCAAAATCAGGCAGTTTGATTCTAGAGTTTCCCATCCATAGTCAGGTGCATGTATGTATTAGTAGCCACCCCCACCCCATAACTGATATCTCCTCCTTTTCCCTCCTATAGGAGCAATGCTCTCTCATACACAGGTATCCACACCTCCTTTATACAGCCCATTTGCTGTGGGGAGCTGATTCTGTTCCTGGCTACTGAGGTGGGACATGTACCCAGGTGGAGCCTATACCAATGATGGAAAACCATTCCCTGATCAGAGTTATTGCATCGGGGATGGGTAGCGAGCCTGAGACCATGTTTGCTGAGTAATTTCTGGTAAAGAAGTGTCCTCTGTTTTGGAAAAACTGGGAAACCAGCTTCTTTCTCTATCCTTAGACATGAATGGAGGCAGGGCCCAGGCAGTTGTGGATAGCCCAAATAGGACTGCTGGGATTGAAGATGACATTGCCAAGGGCAGACAGATGTTGAAGTAAACTTGGTCTTGGATGACACTGTTGAGCAATTGAACTGAACCAATCCTGAAACTAACCTTACTTCTAGCATTCAGTCATGTGAGTGATTAATTCTCTTTTATCATTTGAGGTTTTTTTTTTTTTTCCTCACCCAGTGGAAACTCTTCACGGTGACAGTAAGGGAAGATAGTATTTCTTTCTCAAAAGCTAACTGGTTAGAACTTCAACAGAGTATAGTTATCATGCTTGGAAAGAACTAATTAGATCTTAGTATTAAAATGCTATGTGATAACTGGTTCATGTTATATTTACAGCTCTATATTCAAATAAAACCCAAATGTCAGATGCTTGAATATGAATATAAAAATATCAGGACCTGCTGTTACTGCAGCTGAAACTGAATTACAGATCCCTGAGGGAGAATCAATACTTTCCCTTTAAGCCAAACTCAGGATTCCAAATAACAAATAATAAATGGGCAAGGAAAATATTTTTAAAATACCTTTACAGAGGATAAAAGTTAGGGGGAGAATGCTACTTGTCTGTTATAAGAGTTGGAAAAATCCTCCCTTAAGCTTTTTCTATATATCTTTCTTCTCCCCCAGGGTAGAGCCAATTAAATAACTTTTATGGTGAAAAATTCAGTTGTTTGAGATTATAAAGACAAATAATCAAAGATAAAACGATTACCTTGAAGGCCAGTCATGGTGGCTTACATCTGTAATCCCAGAGCTTTGGGACGCTGAGGCAGGAGGATGGCTTGAGCCTAGAGGTTCTAGGCTGCGGTGAGCTGTGATGGTGCCACTGCACTCCAGCCTGGGTGACAGGGTGAGATCATGTCTCTTAAAAAGAAAAAAAGATTATCACTTTGAAAGAAATTTTCTTTAAGATTTCATTGGTTCTCACCTTTAAACTAGAAGAGCAGAGTTTCTGTTGGTACAGCACTAAGAAAGAATAGAGAACAACAACAAAAATACCTTCAGAATAAGGGGAATGTATATTGATCATTCTTGGTTAGAAAACGTACAAGGCTCTCTTGGTACAAGGTCACCATTATGTTTTCCTTTTTTTTTTTTTTTTTTTTTTGACAGAATCTACAGGCTTAATACTTTCCTTTCCAGCTTGAAAGAATCTCTCCTCCTTTCCCCTCCTTGATACTCTATCTTGAATAGTCAAACAGAATTATAAGATGCTTGTTTAAATTGGGAAGAAAACAATCATTTTCTGCTTTTATTTTATTTGTATCAGCCAGAGTCAAGGGCCTCCAACCAGCTAATGTTATGGACACAGTATCTGGAGAGTCCTGCATTTCAAAACTTACTCTAAGGAAGACTGCTTTGATTTTCAAAGTCTCTGGACTACAGAGAGATTGAACTCTGGCTGCAAGACACTGTCTATCATAGAGCCACATGGCGAAATTGCCGTAGAGAAGAGACATAAATAACCACAACTGCCAGAAAATAAAGCTGGTAATCTCTAGAAATGCCTGGATACATTAAAATGAAATATAACCCAAGACGGGTTTTTTAGACCCCGTTGAATACTTTGTTCTCAGTCAGCTGATAAAATTTTAATTTATTATTGCATGTTTATGATGAAATGTAACATAACTCATTCGTTGTCTCCATTAATCCTCTCTCATCCATAAAAATAGCATATGTGTTGATGATCTACATTAAAGTAATTGTTTACCATGTGTAGTATTACAGCGATAATCTATAGATAATATGAAAGTTTCTAGAAAATCAAGGTATATAGAACTGTCGAAAGAGATAAATCTTTAAATATTTAAGGTTTTGATCTGCTCATATAATGAACTGGTGTTTTAGCCACTTGAGCCGCCTAGTGGTAATCTACATGAGATATGATTTCTTATTCTGAAAAACAATGTAAAAGTTTAACAGTTTCCAATTTAAAAGGAATGAACTAAGTAAAGCGAATCATAACCATTATATATTATACATTCAGCTTTTGAATTATTACTTATTGGTAGAAGATTGAATATTAGAAAATAAATTATAAAAACAGTTCTTTGCTTATTTTGTTTCTTCTAATAGAGGCCACATAGCCAAGAAAATTAAAGTTATAAAAAATTATCATTGAAGGGGATGCTTTCAATATATGTAAGAAAGAAAAAGCAATCAAATATTTAGTGTACTAAAATGAATAATGCATTTCCCAACTTAATTGTATTCAAACATAACCTTTGATAAGTAGTCTTTGGTGTAGTCATATTCTCTTAAATCTGTCTTTTAGCCAATCATTAGTCTGTCTTCTTATATTCAAGGACAAAATTGAATCACTAATCTGCTCAGTGGTCCATTAGAAATACTCTGTAACCAGATCACAGTGTGTCTAATTTTAGACTTCTTTAACTGGGAACTGCAGATCAAAGCAAGTTTCCATTTTGGCTCTATTCTGGTATAATAACTTCCAGCAGAGCTAAATCATGAAATACTGCTAACTTCACGTGTTAGAATCCACATTCATCTTTGCCGTGTTAACTTCTAAGGAGCTTTTTATTTGTTGTTCCAAGAATGCCAGGTTCTTTGGTTTCCTGCTTTCTTAAATTGCCATATGTCTCTAAATAGGTTTTTTTTCAAAATCAGAATTAGCACAAAGATAGATAGTTTTGTCTTCTTTGAATTCACCAGCCTCCCTACTTGGTAGGATTGCAAAACTATCTTATGAACCCAGCAGAGAAAATATCCTCTCTTCTTGATGATCCTGCTTGTTGGAACTCTGACCTCTCCATTTCTTCTGTGGTTTCACTGGGTAAGCTGAAGACCAGTCTTCACATGTGGTTCCTGGAAGCAATGGCATATAAAGTTGATCTAAAGTCTAGAGGATTGAAGAGCGCCAGCCTGAGAGCAGACAAAACCTTGAAGGAGTAATTGAGCAGGGTAAAAAAGGAATAGACTCTAAAAGAGGAGAAGCTTCCCTGATATATAAGGCACCCAGGAAGATCTGTGGGGGAACAAGGTAATGGCGGGAGAATTCTGCTACAACAGAATGGTGTCTGCTATTTTGCTCCCCTCCCCCCACCTTTTTTTTTTTTTTTTTTTTTAGAAATACCATTTTTCTGGATAGAATGTGTGGTCGTGGGGTAGACATATTTCCTAGGCTGGGCCAATCAGAGAATTACCCGAGTCATTTTGAACTTAGCTCTAGTGAGAAGTCTGAGATATTCTCTGGTGTCAAACTTAGAAGATGTGAATTGTGGTGCTGCTTTCTGCTTTGTGGAGAAAATCAGTCCAGAAAATGAGATGGCAGCTGAGAGCAGAAACAGGCAGAGACACAGAGCAGGGAACATGCCTGAGCCATGCTTTTTGGAACCGTACGTTTCCCCTTTTCCCTCAGCTAGTTGGAGTTGGGTTTCTGTCGCTTACATCCCAAAGAGTCCTGATTAGTACAGAGCAGATACTGCCTGCATAGTCAAGTAACTTGTTCAAGGGTTACCAGTGAACAGAACATTCTGGAAGGTAAGGGAAAAGAGCAGGTTCCAGAGTCCTGAGAAACAGGAAGATGATGATCAGGAGTGCCCACCAAGACCTGATAATAATCAAAACAGGGTAAGTGATTGATTTAATATTCATAAGACACTGAGACACAAGAGGATATGAACTTTTCATTTACCTTAAAATGCTCATTCCAGACCATACATGTTTCCTTCATTTCTTTTCTCAATATTAAAATTTTTACTAATATATCGTGATGACTAACTTTTGCAAGTAGGAAGTACCAAGATGCCTCATAATAGCTTCTGGGTTGGGGCTGATGCTAGCTGTATCAATATTGCATCTGGTATGCCGTGGCCCTATCTCAGTAAAACTGCCCCATTGAGTAAATGAGGGTTTTCCAAAACCTTCAGTCCCTAGCTGTGTTTGATATCAGGTGACCTGCCCATCCCCATCCTGTCCCTATTAGGCCAATTTGAAATTTCAAAAACGGAATCTTCATGAAACGAAGACTAAACCCACAAAATTCCAAAATGAACTTCAAAAACCCACAAAGACTGCAGAACAGTAAGTAAACTCACTTAGGGAATATGAGGGAGCGGGGCTTTCCTTTCTTCTGGGTGCATTTTTAATGCAGGTGATGCAGACATCAGGCAACACTAGGGTCTGGCTCCTGTTCAGGTGGCCTTGGTTTCCCATCTTCATCTCATTAGCCACAGGCTCTTTGAATGAGCTTATTAACTATCATGGATTTAGCTTCCACCAAGGTGCTAATGGCTCCCAAATTTACATCTTTAGTACTAAACTCTTTCTTTCTTTTTTCTTTTTTGAGACAGAGTCTTTCTGTATCACCCAGGCTGGAGTTCAGTGACCAGCTCTCAGCTCACTTCACCTTCGACTTCTGAGGCCCAAATGATCCTCCTACCTCAGCTCCTGAAATCGCTGGGACCACAGCACCACCATGCCCAGCTAATGTTTCTTTTTTTGTAGGTACAGGGTCTCCCTGTGTTGTCCAGGCTGGTCTCAAACTCCTGGGTTTAAATGATCCTCCTCAATAATAACTTAATTGTATATTTAAAAATAATAACTTAATTGTAATAACTTAATTGTATATTTAAAAATAAAGAATGTAATTGGATTGTTTGTAACTCAAAGGGCAAATGCTTGAAGGGATGGACAGGGTTATTCTCCATGATATGCTTATTTCACACTGCATGCCCATATAAAAACATCTCACATACCCACCTACTATACTCCCACAAAAAAATTACAAACATAATTTAAAAAAAAAAAAAGATCCTCTTGCCTCGGCCAAAGTACTGAGATTTACAGGCATGAGCCACTGTGCCAGGCCCTAAACTCCTTCCCAAACTCAATACTTGTGTATATAATTGTGTACTGGACTTTTTTTTCCTCATAAATCCTGGGGAAACCCCAAAGTCAATGCGTCGCTCAATGAAACTCTTCCTAAGTTCTTCATAGTCCCTGTGTCAGGGAGTGGTATCACTATCTACCTGATTGTTTAAGCCAGAAATCTGTGAATCATCAGTGATGCCCTCACTTACTGGCCCCTATGTTTTCTCAGTCATTATGATACCAACGCTATTTCTATTATTTCTCAAAAGCACCTCTTTCTATCCCCAGTACTACATCCTTAGTCAAGATTCTTCTTATTTTTTTGTATGTCTTCTTACAACAGCCTCCTAATTTCTTTTCTCAGCCTTGAGTTACTCACCTCTCAATATCATTCTCCTTTCTGGAGTTAACTTTCGAAATTGAAGATCTTATCATGTCAGTTTAAAAATCATTCATGAGGCTGGGTGTCATGGCTCATTCCTGTAATATCAGAACTTTGGGAAGCAGAGGCAGGGGGATTGCTTGAGGCCAGGAGTTTGAGACCAGCCTGGGTAACATGGTGAGACTCCCGTCTCTATTAAAAAAAAAAAGAAAATGAGGGCCAGGAGTGGTGGCTCATACCTGTAATCCTAGCACTTTGGGAGGCCAAGGCAGGTGGATCATGAGATCAGGAGATCGAGGTCATCCTGGCTAACACGGTGAAACCCCGTCTCCACTAAAAATACAAAAAAATTAGCTGGGTGTGGTGGCGGGCACCTGTAGTCCCAGCTACTCAGGAGGCTGAGGCAGGAGAATCACTTGAACCTGCGAGGCAGAGCTTGCAGTGAGCCAAGATCGTGCCACTGCACTGCAGCCTAGGCTACAGAGGGAGATTCCATCTCAAAAATAAACAAATAAACAAAAATAAATAAAATGAAAGCAAAAACATTAACCAGGTGTGGTGGTGCAAGCCTGTAGTCCTAGCTACTTGGGAGGCTGAGGTGGGAGGATCACTCGAGTCCAGGAAGTCGAGGCTACAGTGAGGTATGATTGCACCACTGCATTCCAACCTGGGTGACAGAGTGACATGGTGTGTCAAAAAAAAAAAAAAAAAAAAAAAAAAAAAAATCTTGCATGAGCTCATTTGCTAAGGAGCCGTGAGTTCTTTTGTGTGGCCTTTTCATCCTGTCCAATGTGGTGGTTAGTCAGTCCCTCCCTTAACTCCACATTCCAGCCAGGCTAGTTGCTCCTTAAATGTGCTGTGCTCCTTCCTGCCTTGGTGTGCTGGCTGCTCCTCTGTGAATATCCTCCCCACTGCTTCTGCCTGCACAGCTTCACAATTCAGCTCGGGTGCTTCCTCCTTTAGAAAGCCTTAAACTTTTTTCTCTGTGAACATGTCTACTATAGCCTTACCGTGCCATCATGTTTACTTCTAAGTTTCCCCAAATATGTTGTAAACTCCTTGAAGCTAAAACCAGCACCTGGATGTTCAATGAGTAATCAAATAGAGTATTTTATTCAACTGGTAAGTTCAAAGATGATTAAAACCAAAACTCTTCACTAATTACCCTGTTTGGTGTTTATACTCTGGGCAGAATCAGTTCTGAAACAAATAAGAAAAATGAAGATAGTAGTGGTGTTACATTAGTATTGATAAAAGACACTGCAAAGGAGGAACCTCCTGCCATTATCCACCCACTTCTGGCAGAAGAGATTGGTGGGTGAGAGAAATGAAGTATGGTAACCTAACCTGACAGAAGCTAGGGTGGGCGGAAGGCAATCATTGCATTCTGATGGAGTAATGCCTAGGTAGAGCTGTTAAGCAGCTGTAACAAACATTGGCAGGTGTCTGAACTTTAAAAGCCTTTGATTGTCCAAAAAAGACTGGAAAATACCTTTCCAGAAGAAAGAGAAAAGAGGAGTTGTGTAGCATCCTATGAGGACTCAAACAGAAGAGTAGATGTGATTTGGATTTTCATGCTCCCAACTCAAAGGAGTTGGCCAGGTAGCTGTTTTCAGTCTGTTTTCTGTTTTATCTATTTACGCTATTACTCAGTAACATTTAGCAGATAGCTAACAAGATCGCATTTAATTCTTTGGTTTTTTTTTTTTTTTTTTTTTGTATTTTTTTAAAAAATAGAGACAAGGTCTCACTATGTTGCCCAGGCTGGTCTCAAACTCCTGGACTTAATGATCCTACCGCCTTGGTCTCCTGCAGTGTTGGAATTACAGCATGAGCCACCGTGCCCCACCAGCATTTAACTCTCTGTAGGTCAACTATATTAATCCTTAAGATCTTTGCCCCTTTCTTGCTGGGACCCTTACCCATCTGAATTATCCACAAGAGATAACGTAACCTTTACCCTCCATAGAGGGGAGCTAGAGATACATTCAAGGGATATAAAATGGAGGACCTATCATACTGGTCAAATAAGAAATTTTCAGCAATGTTTATTTAGCACTGACTCAGAAGTTGCTCTAGAATTCCTATAAAAAGGGGGATTAAAGACATAATTTGTTTGAGTGGGGAGGGGCTGATGGAGATTATGGAGTAGTAGGTGAAGCTAAGTCTTATTCTGAGTCCTTGAATCCTCTTCTTGTGTTGCCATGGTATCTATTTTCTTACTGTATTATGCTGGGCATTGTGGGAGATTTTTTCAAAAACAAGTTGATAAAGATGAACTCTGCTCTCAAGAAAATTAGAGTTAAGCTAGGGGAGACAGAAATAATAAAAAGTTTAAGAGGCTGTTAATTTACCAAGAACAATTTTCTGAAGACAACTGAGGTATAGGAAAACTCTAATGTAACTTGATAGATGAGAGTCTCACAATTTTAATAGAGTAAATATGGGGTCCATATTATTGCAAGACAAATGAAATAATGAGGTGAGCCTTCGTGGCTGGTTGACCAGGACTTCTGGGTCTGACTACACTACTTAATGCTTTCAGATACAAGTTGGTACTCCTTGGTGGCCATTGTGTTTAATATCTGGTGAAATATCAATGAGAATCATTCTGGCTCTTGGGCTTGGATGAATTTTCAGGGCAGTGGCAGGGATTCTGGGAATCCCTTGGTAACTTGGTGCCCATTTTATCAGCCTAAGGCAAGGAGATTGGGCTGAGAGATTACTGGGGATGTAGGCATACTTCCTTCATTTTCCAGTTTCCTAAAACAGGGTTGCTTGCAGTCTTTCCACCCTGTCTTGCCCCCTTCTGTATCTCATGTGTCTTCTCTCCAGAAAATGAAAACATGCTTGCTCTGCCCCATTTGGAAAATGGGGTTGAGCGCAGAAAAAGACAGTGCCAATGTCCAGTTGCATTATATCTGAATTTACATTATCAAGGGGCATGTTTATTAAGGGATTTTCCTATAATAATGTTCTCTTTGAGTTGAAAGAAATCAAAGTATTGCCTTGAGGAGAAAGAATTAAGATATAATTATTGTAGAGGGTAGATATGTGTAAGTAATCATAACTAAGGTTTTTGAATTTATACTATAAGCCAGACCCTGTTCTAAGCAATTTATTGATCAGTGACCCAATGAGGTCTGTACTATTAATGTCTCCATTTTAGAGATGTGGAAATCTAGGTATTAAAAAAAAGTGATTTTTCCCAAGAGCATGTAGCTAGTAAGTGACAAAGTTAAGATTTTAACCTCAACCAGTCTTACCCTAGAGACCGTGTTTTTTAACTACAATGTTATTGTGAAGTGAACGAGTATAGGTTGCCATGTTTTTGTTTTGTTTTTAAATTAGCTCAAATTCACAGCTGGACCATAATAATTAAAAATCTTAATAGCTAGCTTTGTTATAAATGAAAAGGATATAATGAGAGTAGGAAAACCCTGCAAATACTTGGAATTTTGATTTCTAATTTCCAAAGAAATTCTGATTTGATTTCTAATCCTAGCCTCTTATGTTTTCCCAGAGGCATCTTGCTATCTTACTTGTCTTTTCTTTCTCTAGAATCTTCAGTTTTTCTCTTTTAATTCCTTTCTCTTGACCATGTCTACTCCATCTTGGGAAAAACTATGAGTGACCTAGTCTTGACTGTACCTGTTCTCTCTAGTTTTAAAAAAATACCTATTTGTCCCTTCCACTCCCTCCATTTCTTTAAGTTTCTTCTCTTGAAGGTCCAAGTAACCTCTCTGTGAAGTTCAATGACGTTTGTTTTTTCTACTATTCCTTGCTGCTTTATTTTCTGTAATACCGCAAAGTCCAGCACTTTGGCTTCTTTTTTCCTTTTCTTCACCTCTCATCTTCCTCCCACTCATTCACTGTGGGTTTCTCCAATGCTTATTTCTTAGAACTCTGCTATTCTTTTGATGCATTTTTCCCTTTGTAAAGGTCATCTGTTTTCAAAGTTTCATCTCTCCCTTTCATACAGGCTCCTTTAGATCTATCTATACCTTAGTCATTTCCTCTTACGCGAATGCCAGTATTCATTTCCAAATTCTTCCTGGAAATTTCCATTTAAATATTTTACGGTCACCATCAAGCTCCAAGTGCATAAGCCTGAGCTTATAATCAGCGTTTTCCACATGGAAATACATTTTTGAAAAAAAGACGAGGAGTCTATTGGGAAAGAACTCACTTAAAGGTGAGATTAATAAAATTAATAAATTTTAATTAATAATTTAAAAATTAATAAATTCTTATTAAATTAATAAAAATTGAAATTAATAAAATATCAAATAATTATTTTAATAACAATAATAATAGAAAAACACAAAGCATGTGCACTAAACCTGGCATCATTCTAAGTACCTTACATGGATTAACTCATTTAAACCTTAAAACAATTATTATCCTTATTTTATAGTTGAAGAAATATTAAAGCAGCAGCCCCCCACCAAATGACATCACATGGCTATTAAGTGGAGGATACAAATTCATCTCAGGCAATGTCCTTGTATTAATAGTCTACTCCTAACCAAGACATTATATTTCCATGCCCTGTTTTCTAATTTCCCATGCTCAAAACTATACTCATTAACATTCTTTTTCTTTTTCTTCCAGTTCAATCCATAACATCTCTACTTTTCTTTCAAAATGTTGTTAGTGTGTCTATCAGTCAGAGTCTGCAAAGGCACAGATGACCCATTCCATAAAGATACAGAGGCATGGTTCAGAAAACTAGGAAGAGATGAGGAGGCTCCCAGATACTAAACTATTGGGATGCTGTTACCACTCCTAGTATTGAAAGGACAAAAGGGATAAGCAATGCTCTGGGTTGCCAGTCCAGAGGAAGTTGATCGATGAATCTGGGTCTTCCCACCAGTTCCCAGAGGAACGCAGCTGCTACCGAACACTGCAGAGGCATGGCATAGGGTGAGGAGGTGAGTGTGGAAAGCAAATGACCAACCTCTCTCTCCCAGAGGCTTCTAATTTCTTGCTTGTCCTTCATAACCTCATGCCTGGATCCTTGCTACCTCTTCAATAACCTTACTTCATTCCCTTCTGCTCTATCCCACCACACATTGCCAGATCAGTCTCTGAGATGCTGCATTCCTTATGCCATTTTTCTTCTCACAACCTTGAATGGCTTGGAACTGCTCCTCAGTTTGTTGTTGGTGATCCCCAAATCCTGAGTCCAATCTCTCATTCCAATGTTATCTTCTGCAGCCCTCCTAGCCCCTTGCTCTAATTGGCCTCCTCACCATTCCACTCTCTACACACAGCTCATTTTCCTGCCGGCTTCAAATGCCATTACATAGCCTTCTGTACACCTGGAATAACTTTTGTCTTCCCTCTACATATTATATATCCTTCAAGGCCCCTCTCCTCTGCAGACCTTCTCTGACTGCTCCTACATACATGGGTTCCTCTGTCTTCTCTGGTTTTTGTTGAATTGTGGGTAGCACCAATCGGGTCTTAATTATGTTTATGTTTTTTTTCATGAGTGTGCATCTTGTCTCCTCTAGGTGAAGGGTGAGGATTCTAAATCATTGGTATGGTCCATGGTTCATTGGTGTGACTCATGTTTTAAGCTATAACAAACAATTTGAAGGGGTATAGTTCACGTATCTCAGCAAAGAGTGATCTATGCTCTAAGCTTCTTACTATAAAACCAGGGGAATTCCAGCCTCAGTTACCTCCCTCTCCTTGCAGGGTCCCAAGGTGTTCCCCTGTGCTCCTAGAAGCATGTCAAATCAAGTGCTCCAGGATCATCTCTGCAGTGCTTGGTCTTTGCTGCTGTAGGCTGCAGGCCTTACTGCAATAGGTCTTTGATGTTGATCAGTGCTCAGTAAACACCTTTCAACTTTCTTTCTGGGGATTGTTCATTTCCATGGAATCTGCATACTTTTCAATGTTCATGGTGCAAACCATCCTGTTTGCCAAGAATTGCCTGTTGGGATGAGATTATTTGAAGTATAACTAAGCTTTGTACCTCCAGAGAATTCTAGCCTCCTGACCCTTAGTTAGTATCTCTGGCATAAGTTGATCCATGTCAGCTCTTCCCCACTCTAGGGCAATGCTGGGGACGTGGCCTTCATTTCTCTTCTTTGCTCGAGAATTTCAGTGCTGGAGTTGACTGTGAGCTCTGTTCAACTGGGAAACCTCTGAGAAACTCTCTGTGACATGCTTGGACATACTTAATTCCTCTAACTGGCAAAACAATGTGTTCTCACAAGGCCCTTGCCAGCTATCATCTGTTGCATTGTTTACATGTTGATTTTTTTTTTCTCTCTGTCCTTTTCCCAATCACATACTTTAAGGTTCTAGAATGTCCTTTACTTCTACTGGGAAGGTTTAAAACTCAACCTTATAGTAGTTAGGTAGAGGCAGAGGAGTTAGAGAAAATAAGTGTATGCATTACATTACTCTTTTAGATGATTTCTCCGGCCTGATATCTAGAAGCTTTTCTCATCTTCTTGTATTTTTCTACTCTGTCTTTTTTACAGAATGCACCTTAAAATAACGAGAAATGACATGTTCTCCAACAGCCTAGTCTGAACTGGGGGAATTTTAATCCTAAGAAAGGCCAAAGTATTTCAGAGGGAGGAAGAATTTGCATGGTGGAATCAATAAATAATGGATATCTTGAGGTCTTCTGAATTACATACACACACTTGAAAAATAATTGTGCTCATTAATTTTGGAGCAAACAAATTCAACTTTCATCTTTTAAAACTGTACTATGGTTTGTAATTAGGTAACAAAATGCACTATTCTCCAAATTCAGCAGCAGTTTGCTCACTGTCTAGATGTTTCTTCCTATCAAGTGAAAAGCTATATTGCCTTTTAAGAGTTGATCACAGAAGTGAAAAACATCACCAGACTAGTTAAATCCAGACACAGGGAATGGAGGTAAAAAAGAATCCTTTAGAAAAGCTATTATCCATACAAGAACCTTCTTTTCTGAAGATTTTGGCATCATGAAGGAACTTATCTGTCTGCCTCAACTGTCATAAAATTGCACGATGTGAAACAGGAAGCTAGAGCTAGAGGGAAGCAGAGAAGGGGGCTGGGTGATTTCCTTTTGCAAACACAAAGACCTTCTTTCGTTGGAAGGAAAAGAGAAAAAACAAGCCAGAAGTTGAAGTTGGTGGGTTTGAGGGCTTGCAAATGCAGGCAGCTGAAACTTTGTAAACAGTTAGCATAAAACTCATTTTTAATCTCATAAACTTAATTTTTTCCCCTAGCATATGGGATGCATAAAAAGGAAATAAAACTTTAGTAAATTGAGCCTTACTTGTGCTTTATAAAAAAGAAATTGAATTGCTCTAATGGCAGCTGCAGCTGGCTTTCAGCTTCGAACAACCAGTGTAAATCTAGTTTTTAGTGCTTGATTTAGTAAACACTCAGCTGCAAACAGGCTTCCACAACAGCTCTGAATGCAAGGTTTTCTGTAAAGGCAGTTATGTAACCTCTGTGTGTTACGTCTTTAAAATATGTGAAGGAGAGCAGAAACCTTGATTGAGATATGTTACAATTATTCTTTCCTCTATATTTAAAGCTGCATAGACTTTGCTACTCATTATACATAGAGCTAGCACGAATGGATCCTAACAGGCCATGAATTTAAATTTATGTGCACTAGTCATTAGAAATAAACAAAAGTAGAGTACTAATAATGAGCTGGGGAGCCATAGTTGAGTTGGACACATTGGTTAGTTACCTCAAAGTGATCATCACAGCTTGTTTGTGGCTCTGCCCTTCTCTGAGCCTTATGTCAGGCTCCCACACATTGAAGAGTCTTGAGGAATCATATTCTGCTTGGCAAAGACTGCACGTGCCCGGCTTGCAATTTTTGCTAAAAATAGGGGGAAAATCTTGTTCCTGGTGAACAAGATGTAATGTCCAACTGTTTTTAAATGGATGCATAAATAACTGTTGAGATTATAATGCTAGTCTATCTAAAATATTTCCTAGTAACCTGGACTTAGAGGGGAATTTGTAGCGTTCTGGTGGTTGTCACTTTTCCCATCACTAGACATCCACAGGTAGACAAAACGAGAGTTGGCATCTTACGGCATTCTTGACAAAGGAACTTTTTAAAGGAATCCTGGGTGGGATGGCCAAGGTTAACCCTGGGAACAATTCTGAATTAGGATAAATCTGTGCCTGTTTCTTTCTCCCTTAAATGTCTTCCAATATCTCAGGCTTATTTTTAGCTGGCTGTCAACCAAACCTGCCTAAGGCATTAATTGATAAGTGTTCAGCTACTCCATTTCTCAGGGGTATTTCCAATTTTAAAAGAGACTCGTGAATGTGGAATAGTCCTAAGACCCCCGATTTGAGATGTTTGCGTGACAGGTTCTGGGGTTGATCTGGGTAGAGGGCAACTTGTTCTGAGGCTGACTCTGGACACAATGGCCCGAGTTTCGAGACGTAAATTTACACACACCCTTTTTCTTTCTTCCCACCATCTGGTTGTTCAGCTGTCAGCAACTGGAGCTATTAAACAAATGGGGACTTTAGGAAATTTGAAAACCAGCCTGCTGCACAGCATGGTAGGTGGAGAGAGAGTCACCAGTGATGCCTCTACTTGCGGCTTGCTGTTACCAGCTGAGTGACCTTAAGGAAGCCACTTCAACTCTCTGAGCTTCCGCCTGGCCTGTGGTTGCAGGATCAAATAAAATCATGAAAAAGCACAGTGAAAACTGTAAAGTACTACACAATTGCGAGATCCTTTGATTATTCAAGGCAGTGAAGGATACATACATAATAAATAGTAGCTTCTTATTCCCGGGGAGAGAGTAATTATCACCTGTACCATTGTGATTCAGAGAAATAATGTGAGCAAGTAACAGATCTTGCTATACCTGTAGATGAAAGTCTGGAACTTGCAGAAGATTACGTCACTGACTATTCAGACAATTTAAAAGGATGAAAGCGTTACAGAAATTAAAGAGAAAACATTAAGGTGAAGACACTGGGCTATTCCAGTGTAATCTGTATCCTGTAACCTGAATCCGCTGCCAGAGGTTCAAATAATACCAGATCTCTTTTTAATATTCCAGTTAATCACCTGAGAGCCTACCTGTTTATATTGGAGGTATATATTGAAGGTCCAGCTTATTATTATTATTATTATTAGAAACAGGGTCTTACTCTGTCATCCAGGCTGGGCTGCAGTGTTGTGAACTCTGGGCTCAGGCAATTCTCTCACCCCAAACTCCCAAGTTGTTGGGACTACAGGCATGCACCACCATGCCTGGCTTTTTTGTTTTTTTGTAGAGACAGGGTTTCACCATGTTGCCCAGGCTGGTCTAGAACTCCTGGGCTTAAGTGATCCACCTGCCTCACCCTCCCAAAGTGCTGGGATTACAGGCATGAGCCACCACATCTGGCTATCTTATTTTTCTTTAATTTTTGTAAAATTACATTTTAAATGAAAAACTGTACACACATGTAATTTAAAAAGTCAAAATGGTAGTAAAAGATCTATTACAAAATTCAGCAGTCTTCTGACTCACCCCTTCTCACTTCTCCCAGGTCCCCTCTCCAAAGACAACCACTTCCAGCTCTTTTAACTTCCTTTCAGCATTTAACATCTTCAAAGTTCTAAACACTACATATATATTTCTATATTTTGATTTGTCCATTCTGGACATTGTCTATCGAATTCTTATTGTAGGAAACATAACTGGTTTTCTACACTGCCTCCATTTTGCTTCCTTTTTCTCATTTTCCCAATATAGTCCAATTACAATTTTGGTTAAATCAGTATTGTTGTCATTGTAACTTTTTTTTGTCATTATAATTTTTTTATAACTGAGTACTGTAGTATACTATGGTTATTTTTTCTTTCCTTCCTTTATGTTTTTCTTAAAGTTAACCCTAATGCCCTTTTAATTTGCTTAGTTTTCTTTGTATCTATTTTTAAGTATTTCCATCTTTTCTAATGGCTGTTTTTAGTAAAATATTACACAAAACTATTCACAATAGCCTACCTATCATTTTCCCTTTGTATTTTTTGAGAAACTGCCTCTAGAGCCCTTTCTTCTTACCTCTAGGCTGGCTGGATAGTAGTCACACCTTTGGATTACTTTTGCTCCTGTTTCAGGCCTTGGTGGGCTTTCTGAACCTTTTTTTTTTTTTTTTTAACAAAACAAAAAACGCTTTTTCTAACTCTTTTTTTGTTAAAATTAGAGAATATCCTCCAGGAGTTTCGTCTAGGTTAAATGATGTTATAGTAGCAGAGGGAATCAGGATGATAACCCCTGCATACCAATCATCTGAATCACACAATTTCATTCATTCTCTCTACTTGGTAGGCGTTCTATTATCACTAGGCAACTCCCTTTACCATCGTCCTGAAAATTCTCTCTCTATTTTTTTTTTCCTCTCTCCTGGTGTGAATCTCCTCTTTCCTGTAGCCTACATATTCTTTCTTAGTTTACTCCCTCACTCTGGTGAGGGCATGATATGGTTTGGCTGTGTCCCCACCCAAATCTCAACTTGAATTGTATCTCCCAGAATTCCCAATTGTGTTGTGGGAGGGATGTAGAGGGAGGTAATTGAATCATGGGGACCGATCTTTCCTGTGCTATTCTTGTGATAGTGATTAAATCTCATGAAATCTGATGGGTTTATCAGTGGTTTTTACTTTTGCTTCTTCGGCATTTTTCTCTTGCGACTGTCATGTAAGAGGTGCCTTTTGCCTCCTGCCATGATTCTGAGGCATCCCCAGCCATGTGGAATTATAAGTCCAATTAAACCTCTTTTCCTTCCCAGTCTCACGTATGTCTTTATCTGCAGCATGAAAATGAACTAATACAGTAAATCAGTACCAGTAGAGTGGGGCATTGCTAAAAAGATACCTGAAAATGTGGAAGTGATTGCGTAACGGGCAGAGGTTGGAACAGGTTTGAGGGCTGGAAGAAGACAGGAAAATTTGTGAAAGTTTGGCACTTTGCCCAATATCCAGATAGTGATATAGACAATAAGGTCCAGGCTGAGGTGGTCTCAGATGGAGATGAGGAACTTGTTGGGAACTGGAGTAAAGGTGACTCTTGTTATGTTTTAGCAAAGAAACTGGTGGCATTTTACCCCTGCTCTAGAGATTTGTGAAACTTTGAACTTGAGAGAGGTGATTTAGGGTATCTGGTGGAAAAAAAACTTCTAGGTAGCAAAGCATTTAAGAGATTACTTGAATTCTGTTAAAGGCATTCAGTTTTATAAGGGAAGCAGAGTGTAAAAGTTTGGAAAATTGGCAGCTTAACTATGTAATAGAAAAGAAAAACCCATTTTCTGGGGAGAAATTCAAGCTGGCTGCAGAAATTTGCGTAAGTGGCAAAGACTCTAATGTTAATCTCCAAGACCATCAGGAAAATGTCTCCAGGTCATGTCAGAGACCTTCACAGCAGTCCCTCCCATCACAGGCTTGGAGGCCCGGGAAGAAAAAGCCATTTCGTGGGCCGGGCCCAGGGTTCCTGTGATGTGTGCAGCCTAGGGACTTGGTGTCCTGCATCCCAGCCTCTCTAGCCATGGCTGATAGGGGCCAATGTGCAGCTCTGACTGTGGCTTCAGAGGGTGGAAGCCCCAAGCCTTGGCAGCTTCCATGTGGCGTTGAGCCTGCAGGTGCACAGAAGTCAAGAATTGAGGTTTGGTAACCTCCACTTAGAATTCAGAATATATATGGAAATGCCTAGATGCCCAGGCAAAAGTTTGCTGCAGGGGTGGGGCCCTCATAGAAAATCTCTGCTAGGGCATTGCGGAAGGGAAATGTGGGGTTAGAGCCCCCACACAGAGACCCTACTGGGGTACTGCCTAGTGGAGCTGTGAGAAGAGGGCCACTGTCCTCCAGACCCCAGAATGGTAGCTCCCACTGACAGTTTGCACCATGCACCTGGAAAAGCCGCAGACACTCAATGCCAGCCCCTGTAAGCAGCCAGGAGGGAGGTCGTACCCTGCAAAGCCTTAGGGGCAGAGCTGCCCAAGACCACGGGAACCCACCTTTTGCATCAGCGTGACCTGGATGTGAGACCTGGAGTCAAAGGACATCATTTTGGAGCTTTAAAATTTGACTACCGCCCTGGATTTCGGACTTGCACGGGCCCTGTAACCCCTTTGTTTTGGCCAATTTCTCCCATTTAGAACGGCTGTATTTACCCAATACCTGCACCCCCATTGTATCTAGGAAGTAACTAGCTTGCTTTTGATTTTACAGGCTCATAGGCAGAAGGGACTTGCCTTGTCTCAGGACTGTGGACTTTTTGAGATAATGCTGAAACGAGTTAAGACTTTGGGGGACTGTTGGGAAGGTATGATCGGTTTTGAAATTTGAGAACATGAGATTTAAAGGAATCAGGGGCAGAATGATATGGTTTGGCTGTGTCCCCAGCCAAATCTCAACTTGAATTGTATCTCCCAGAATTTCCACGTGTTGTGGGAGGGACCCAGGGGAAGTAATTGAATCACAGGGGCCTGTGCTATTCTTGTGATAGTGAATAAATCTCACGAGATCTGATGGATTTATCAGGGGTTTCCGCTTTTTGGTTCTTCCTCATTTTTCTCTTGTGGCTGCCATGTAAGCAGTGCCTTTCGCCTCCTGCCATGATTCAGAGGCCTCCCCAGCCATGTAGAACTGGAAGTCCAATTAAACCTCTTTTTCTTCTTAGTCTCAGGTATGTCTTTATCAGGGCATCCTCAATAGCTTCCTGAGAAAATGTGCATGAAAAGCACATCTTTTGAGACCTTACATTTCTAAAAGTGTTTTAATTCTACCTCCCCTGCAATTTATGGCTGAGAATTGAACTCTAGGTTGGAAGTAATTTTTCTTCACAATTTGGAAGGCATTGCTCCATGGTCTTCTGGATTCCAGGGCTGGTGTTGAGAAGTACAAAACCATTCTGAATCCTGCTGCTTTCCACATGTCTTCTTCTCCCTCTCTTTCTTTCTAACTTGCAGAAGCTTTTTAAAACTTATTTTTGGTGGTATTCTGAACTGATGTGCCCTTGGGTGAGTCTGTTTCCTTCCACTGTGCTGGGTACTCAATGGACCTTTCAAAGTAGAAGCTGATATCTTTTAGTTCTAAGAAATGTTGCTTATCATCTTATCTCCTGTTTTCTTGGTTCTTTCTGACAATCCCATAATTTTGATGTTGGACTTCCTGGACTTGTGTTCTAATTTTCTGATTTCTCTGGCTGTTCTTCTCTTTAGATTTTCTCCTGGTTTTGGGGTTTTCTAATCCTTATGTTAAATTTAAAAAGAACACTTTTTATTCTCTGAATGCTCTTTTTTGGAGGATTCTGTTCTTGCTTCATTAATGCATTATCTTTTCTTGTGCCTCTGAGTATAAGAGTTACAGTTTTTGTTTTCAAAGTATTCTCTTCTTTGCGTTGTTTCAGTTTCCTTCTAGTTGCTTTTTTTTCTGTTTATTCTCATCTTTATCTTTCATGTAGGTTTCCTCACATTTTTGGTAGCTCTTGCATGTCTGCTCATGATCAAGATTAGGGGACTGGAAAACTGATTAGGGTCTCTGTGAATATGGTTGTACTTGTCAACTTTGAGCTTCACTGTGGGATCATGCTCACATGGGTCATTTGTTTGCAGAGGTCTTAGTGTCAGTATCATGAAGTCATTTTCTTTTCCTCTCACTGTTTTGCTAGACTTCATGAGTTTTTTTTCTTTTTGCTTAAATTTCAGGATCTACCTAGTAGCATGCACTGCAGTATCTTACTATAATGCTGTGCCTTTGAATAACTTTTTATTGAGACGAAATCTTGCTCTGTTGCCCAGGCAGGAGTGCAGTGGCACGGTCATGGCTCACTGCAGCCTTGACCTTCCAGGCTCAAGCGATCTTTCCACTTCAGCCTTCCCAGTAGCTGGGACCCCAGATATGCCCTACCATACCTGGCTAATTTTTTTTTTTTTAATTTTGTAAATACAACGTCTCTCTATGTTTCCCAGGCTGGTGTCAAACTACTGGGCTCAAATGATCCTCTCAACTCAGCCTTCCAAAGTGCTGGAACTACAAATGTGAGCCACCAGGCCAGGTCTTGAATAACTTTTGTTGCTCAGTAAGACATTTGGGAATCTTGTTTCTTTTGTCTTTTACTGACCTTCTATGCTACTCAACTATACAATGTGGCTTATTGCATAGTGTCTCTTGGTATTATATTCTTTCTGAAAAAAATTTTTTTCCCATTGCAAATAAGACAAAAAATGACGTCTTTAAAACAAAAGAAGTATTTCCCAGTTTCCTTTCTTTGAAACACATGATTTTCATCAGCTGCCTTTCTTTTCTTGGCAACAGCCATTTGGAAAATGACAAACTCCACTCACACCATCCCCATCCATTCTCCCACCATCTGCCTTCCCTCCAAGCTTAAAGAGACTGATATCTACCTGCAAGGCAAATCCAATCAACCATTATCCTCCAACTGCTAGACCCTACTAGGGGCACATCCATCAGTACATAAATTGTATAAGTCACAGAGTGTATCAAAGCTAAGGTAGGTGCCTGTCTCACCATTGGTTGAATGAGAAGGTTTCTGATATTAGAAATTGGGCTACCCTGCTTTCCCGAACCTCTCTTTTCCCATCTCTCAAAGGCAGATAATAACACTAATTGACAATGTGCTCATGAGCATTAAAACAAATCATTAGGCTGGAGGCATCTCATCAGTGCTTGAGGGCAATTTCAGCTCCTGGGGCTTTCCCAGAAGGCTTTTGAAAGCTCTGAAACATGCTCACTTGGCAGGAGTATGCAGGCAACCACTGTGCCCCAAGATATGGACTGTGGAGCGTTCATTGTCTCAACAATTACTCACTGCAAGGCATTTTATTATGGCATTGTTTTTGTTCCCCCTAAAATATTATTGCAGAAAAAACTACATTTCATTCCTAGTGTTGTTTTAAGAGGCCAGTGCTAGCAAACTACAATATTCATTCTATTCTCTCTTTTCAACCAAGGATTGTGTCAGATGGACTCCAATAAATGGTTTACAGCGGTGCATACTATGTATACACTAATTACAGACCAAACATGTCTATTCAATGAGAAAATCAATCCTAATCTGGGGAGATGGTGCCATAGCATGAAAAGATCACGGATTCTAGTGCCAGATTGGCCTGGGTTGGAGTTCTGTATCTGTCCTTTACATCAGGGTTTCCCAACCCCTGGCTGTGGACCAGTACTGGTCTGTGGTCTGGTACTGGTCCATGGTCTATTAGGAAGGGGCCACGCAGCAGGAGGTGAGTGACAGATGAGTGAGCATTACTGCCTGAGCTCCTTCTCCTGTTAGATCTGGGGTGGCATTAGATTATCATAGGAGCACAAACCCTATTGTGAACTGTGCACATGTGAGGGATCTAGGTTGCACGTTCCTTATGAGAATCTAATGCCTGATGATCTGAGGTGGAATGGTTTCATCCAAAACCATCCCCCAACCCTTGTCCACCCCTCAGCCCTTGGAAAAATTGTCTTCCACAGAGCCAGTCCCTGGTGCCAAAAACGTTGGGGACTGCTGCTTTACATGTTTGACCTTGTGGGAATTACCTGGCCTGTTAGGACTGCATTTTTTTCTTTTTTTTTTTTGGTCTCAGACGGGGTTCATAACACTTTGCAGTATTGATGTGACTATGCAGTGAAATTATAACCATAAAGTAGCTGGTACATAATTGGTGCTCAATAAATATTCATTTTCCTTTACTCTGTTATAAAACCATTTTCTGTTTTATTATGTTTATTTTAATAATATGTTAAATATACTTAAATAGGTGTGTTTATTGCAAGATAATACCAAATAGTTGTCTTTGGTAATATTCCGAATTTCATTGTAAGCTTCCCACACATTGCCTTGTGCTAACTTTTCAAGCATGGTGTAAGTCACAGCATCCCGTATTGTAACCACCATTGTATTGGTGGGATGGGTTGCTCACTGGCCAGGAGATGGGCACTATGTAGGGACAGACAGCCTCAGGCTCTCTTCCTTGTTTGCTGCTGCCATTTCTCAGTGACCCCAAAAGTTACCACTGTAAAGGCATCTCTCCCACAAATAGACTTTTCCTACCCCGGAGTAAGGTGAACAGAAAGGAAAGAAATACCATTACTATATTAGTTACAAATATATGCATGTTAAGTTCTCTTTCCCAGGTATTATTTGTGTACTTTGTTGGTTAGTTAAAGTGAACCTAACAGTGCTTTCAGCAGCACTCCTTTTATTATTCTTTCTCTCTATGTATTTGTATGATCTGATATTTTCTCTCTCCAGGCATTTGTTCTTAACTTCAGGTATCTTTCACCATTTTTGGTGGGGGAGCTGGAGGAAGGGATTTCAATCAGTTTTGAGTTTGTGAGAAGCCAATTTGTAATGAATGTCTAGTTCATTGATCATTTATTTTATTTTATTTTATTTTATTTATTTATTTTTTTTGAGACGGAGTTTCACACTTGTTGCCCAGGCTGGAGTGCAATGGTGTGATGTCAGCTCACTGCAGCTTCCACCTCCCAGGTTCAAGCAATTCTCCTGCCTCAGTCTCCCAAGTAGCTGGGTTTACAGGTGCCTCCCACCACACCTGGCTAATTTTTTTCTTTTTTTTTTGTATTTGTAGCAGAGACGGGGTTTTGCCATGTTGGTCAGGCTGGTCTCAAACTCCTGACCTCAGGTTATCCGCCTGCCTCCACCTCCCAAAGTGCTGGTATTGTAGGCATGAGCCACAGCACCTGGCCCATTGATCTTTTAATTGAGACATTTTATTAAAGTCTCATCATGCTGCATCCGTAGGATCCATCCTAGTGACAGAAACTGCAGTCAACTTCCAGGCACTCATCCAATAGTACCAGACTAGATGGGAAATATGTTTATTAGGATTATCTTAAATTACAGTTTGAATTGTTTTAAGTAGACCCTCAAATATATCATTATATGTATTCAAATTATGTTAAATTACAAGTAGAATTTTTAAGTAGACCCTCTTAATATCTGTTAAAGACCTCTGCTACACTTAAAAACTATTTTAACAATTATAGGGCATTTGGGAGAGAGTACTTAGTTCAGCTTACTTCTTAAATAGATTCAAGGATTCTTTCCCCCTCCCCATCTTTATTGAAGTTTAATTGACAAATAAGATGTACAACTTGATGTTTTTCTATATGTATACATAGTTAATAATACTCTATGGTATACTTGAAATTTGCTAAGAGGGTAGATCTTCAGTTTTCGGTGACAATCATTGACCTACATCCCCTCTACACACACACACACAAACACACACAGACAAAAAATAGAGAAAAAAACAGTAATCATGTGAATTTTGTGAATTTTTTTTAAAGGGTAGAAAGAGGGAGGTCACAAAAAGGCCGTAAAAGATGCCTCTGATTGTGTGTGTGTGTGTGTGTGTATTTGTGTGTATTGATGTATACAGCCCTGTCTGAATTGCTTTTCAAAACAGACTATTAGACTCTCCCCAGGCCTTGGTGGAAACAGGGTCAGCCAGGAATAAGGTAAGGCCAGTTGGCTCCTTTCTAAAGACGTCTCACACTTTAGAAAGACGAAGGTCTCCATGATCTTTTCCTGTTATGGTTCGTTCTTGGTAACTCCCTTGTATTCAGCAACCATCAGGCTTAGAAGCCACACAATAACAATGAATCAATAACGTATTTATTTTAACTGTTTATAAAAAAATGATAAAGTAGAGAATTAGAGTAGGTGGTAGTTAAAACCACAGGATTCAGAATGAGACAGATTTTAATCCCTTACTAGCTGTGCAGTCTTTGTACATTTTTAA
Source organism: Macaca thibetana thibetana (assembly GCF_024542745.1). Taxonomy (NCBI): domain Eukaryota; kingdom Metazoa; phylum Chordata; class Mammalia; order Primates; family Cercopithecidae; genus Macaca; species Macaca thibetana. Next base: position 23,409,059 of record NC_065586.1, read on the forward strand.
TCTTTAATTTCTTATCTAAAATATCAGAAAGAATAATGGTTCTCAAGTTGCAAAATAATGAGGATCACATGAAATAATTTATATATATTATATAATATCTCAATACAAATTAATTTTTAATGAGAATTTAAATAAATAATTTTATCATTTTAATGACCATATCAACATTTTATTAAACATCCCTTGTGATACCTTTCTATGTATGTAAGTTCACAAAGATATGGAAATCATTTTTTAATGTAAATAGGATCAAAGTACACATGCTGTGATGGTTAATATTGAGTGTCAACTTGATTGGATTGAAGGATGCACAGTACTGTTCCTGGGTGTGTCTGTGAGGGTGTTACCAAAGGAGATTAACATTTGAGTCAGTGGACTGGGAGAGGCAGACCCACCCTCAATCTGGGTGGGCACCATCTAATTAGCTTCCAGTGTGGCCAGAATAAAGCAGGCAGAAGTTGGAAGAACTTGACTTGTTGAGTCTTCCAGCCTTCATCTTTCTCCCATGCTGGATGCTTCCTACCTTCGAACATTGGACTCCAAGTTCTTCAGCTTTCGGACTCTTGGACTTATACCAGTGGTTTGCCAGGGGCTCTCAGACCTTTGACCACAGACTGAAGGCTACACCATTGACTTCCCTACTTTCGAGGCTTTCTTGTTCCTCAGCTTGCAGATGGTCTACTGTGGGACTTCACCTTGTGATCTTGTGAGTCAATACTCCTTAATAAACTCCCCTTTATATATACATCTGTCCTGTTGGTCCTGTTCTTCTAGAGAACCTTGACTATACATAGGCTATTCTCTTACCTGATTTATTCACTAGACTACATGTTGCAAGACATTTTCCAAGTCAAAAATATAAATTTTTCATCATCTTTTCAACAGTTATAGATAATTTTATTTAATGTATCTAAAATAATTTATATACCTACTCCTCACATGTGAACCATCATTTTGTGTCCATTTTTAAAATTAAAACATTCTGGAATGGATATTCTTATGGCTACACTTTTTTTGTGTGTGTGTACACATGTTTTTTTTTTTTTTCTTAAAAGATAAATTCTAAAGAAGTGAGATCACGGGCTCCTTAAACACTGTTTTTTTAACTAAATTGGTACTCTTTAAGAAATAGTTCCTCATCTCTGCTTGACACCAGTGCAAAGTGTTGTTTTGATAATTTTCTCAAAATGCTCCTTACTAACATATTGCATATTCTTGTTTTCATTTATTTTTAATTACACAAGTTATAGAAAATTTTCTGGTAAAAAAAAATCTATACAAATACAGAAAAATTGTCGACACCAATCTCTTCAAAAACAAACAGATAACCACTGCTATTAGTTTCTGTATCGGTACATATAGATCTACCCCATCCTTTGAAGCCCTTGTACATAGATATACTATGATGTAACCACGTTCTAAATTAAGGGCATTAAATGTTCACTTTGATAAGTAATGCTCCAGTGAAAATTCTTTACATGCTCCTTATGTGCATGTATGAATATGTCTCAGGAACAAATTACACTCACAAATTGTGAGTGGAATTGCTGGACCGAATGGTATGCACAAATGAAGCTTTAATGGATAACTGCACAATTTTCTTCCCACAAGTATTACAAATAATTCACATTTCAACAACAATACAGGAGAATGCTCATTTTTTAGACACTCTTGCCAATGCAAAAATATCAGTCTAAAATAATTTTTGCTAATTTGATGGGTAAAAGAAATGTTGCTTTAAGCTGTATTTTAAATTATTACTATTATTAATTATTATTATTATTATTTGAGACAGGGTCTCACTTTGTCCCCCAGGCTGAAGTGCAGTGTTGCAAACACAAACCATCTCAACCCTGACCTCCTGCATTCAAGCAATCCTCCTGCCTCAGCCTCCCAAGTAGCTGGGACCATAGATATGCACCACCATACCTAGCTAATTTTTAATTTTTTTGTAGAGATGGGGTCTTGCCATGTTGCCCAAGCTGGTCTCGAACTCCTGAACTCAAGCAATCCTCCTGCCTCAGCCTTCCAAAGTGCAGGGATTACAGATGTGAGCCACCGCTCCTAGCTGTATTTTAAATTAATAGTGACATCAAATAATTTTTAAACCTTAATGTCTCATTCATAGCTATTGACAATTTTCTATTAGGCTGTCTGTTTCTTATTGACTTGTAGTTTATTTTATACGTGTGTTTGTACACATATGAATGTGTGTCCATATATCAATTATTTTTCTTTTGTATATGTTGCTAACATTTTTTCTAGTTTGTTGTTTGATTTTTAAACTTTTGGATAAGGTCCTTTCTTGTATAGTTTTCAAAGTTTTATGAAGTAAAATTTATTAAAACCCTTTTGGGTCCATGAATGCATTTTCGAGTACAAGGTAATAAACACATTCTCTTATATTTTTGAATTGTTTAGCTTTATATATCCTTTAACAGCTTTATTGAGATGTAAACCATATATCACACAATTCATTGATTTAAAGTATACCAGTCAATGTTTTTTAGTATATTCTTAGAATTGTGCACCCATCACCACAATCAATTTTAGAATATTTTCATCAATCCCAAGAGAGCCCTCATATCCATTTGCAGAAACTTGATTTTACCTCAATGCTGTGGCCTTCCTCAACCTACCAGGCAACCATGAATCTAATTTTTGTTTCTTATTTTTGCTTATTCCGAATATACCATATAAATAGAGCTATATTACATGTGGTCTTTTGTAACTGGCTTCTTTCACTTAGTATAATCTTTTCGAGTTTTATCTATGTTGTACAGCTTTGTGTTTTACAATTAGATTTTTAATCCATCTGGAATTCATTGATTTCTATCAATTGGGTAAATAGTTATATATAAATTTACCTTTTAAAGAGGGACAGCCAGCTGTGCCAATGCTATCTACTGAAGATTCAGTCTACCCTTTTCCCACTAACCTAAAATGTCTCCATGGTCCACATGTATAGATCTATTTCTGGGTTTTACTTCTTTATTCTTGAGCCTGTATCACACTGATTTAAATATTTGAACTTTTTTTTTTTTAGAGATAGGGTCTCGCTCTGTTGCCCTGGCTGGCATGCAGTGGCCTGATCATAGCTCACTGCAGCCCTGAACTCCTGGGCTCAAGTGATCCTCCTACCTTTGCCTCACAAAGTGCTGAGATTACAGGCATGCGTCACCATGCCTGGCCCTCTGCAGTATAGTTTCACTGTCTGGTAGGGCAAGTCTTCCCTCATTTTTTTTTTCCTAAAATGTTCTTGATTCGTTCACATTTTCTTTTCCATTTTAATTTTAAAATTGGTTTGTCAAGTTTTGTTAAGATATTGTCTAAATTTTGACTGGAACTTCATTGAAATTAGAGTTTTTTATTTTTTTTATTTTTTTTGAGATGGAGTCTCGCTCTGTCGCCCTGGCTGGAATGCAGTGGCGTGATCTCGGCTCACTGCAACCTCTGCCTCCTGAATTTAAGTAATTCTCCCACCTCAGCCTCCCTAGTAGCTGGGATTACAGGCATGTGCCACCACGCATGGCTAATTTTTGTATTTTTACTAGAGATGGGGTTTCACCATGTTGGCCAGGCTGGTCTCAAACTCCTGACCTTAGATGTTCCGCCTGCCTCAGCTTCCCAAAGTGCTGGGATTACAGGCATGAGCCACTGTGCCCAGCCTAGAGATTAATTTTTGAAGAAATGTTATGTCACCTTTATAATATTGGGTTTTTCTGTATTTTTATTGAATTTATAGCTGTATTTTAATTCATTCAAAGGAGGATAGATATTCCATCTGGAATTAACTTTTTAATTGTTATTGATGTATAGGAATGCTATTGACTGAGGTAGAAACTGTAGAGGGAAGTGTAGAATTTGATCAAAAGATAATGAGATCTGCTTAGATCCATTCTGCCTAAGATGTTTGTGAGAAATGAAGATGGAGATATACACACCAAATATTGCACCATTAATATTGGTGACTTTTTTGGAATGGCGATAGGAAGGTAGATGGTCCGTAAAGTCTTTTGAAAAAGAATTTGACATTTGGGCCAAAAATTTGTGAAACTATTGGATTTGAAACCAGCAGAGCTTCTAACTTACTGTTGCAAATTGCTATTTTAATAAAGTAGGGAAAACCACAATGAACATTTTAATTGTATTATCGCAAGTTGAAGTCAGTAGCTATTCTTGAACTCATAGCTGGTCACACAGCTTCCTCTTTCTCCTTGGTTTTTATTTTTAATTTTTTGGGGGGCAGGGAGTGGTGGGGGATGGGGTCTCACTCAGTCACCCAGGATGGAGTACAGTGGCTCAGTCATGGCTCACTGCAGCCTCGACCTCCTGGGCTCAAGCAATCCTCCTGCCTCAGCCTTCCAAGTAGTTGGGACTACAGGTACTTGCTACCAAAGCTGGCTACTTTTTAAATTTTTTGTAGAGACAGAGTCTCACTATGTTGCCCAGGCTGGTCTTGAACTCCTGGACTCAAGCAATTCTCTTGCCTCAGACTCTCAAAGTACTGGGTTTACAGGTGTGAGCCACTGTGCCCAGCCTTTCTCCAAGGTTTGATTGCAGTTGTATCCTTCCATTATCTCAGATGTCAGCACAGCAGGTTGTAACCTAGTTTTCCTAGGCCACCTAAATGGTTAAATCAAAGGGATGATAACAGTAGCCAGTGATATTTCTCTCCTTTGCAAACAGAAACTCTTGTAGGATCCCCAATTTCTCTCTTTGATGTTCTTCTCAAATATCTCAGGAAACCCTCAGGGGAATTTTGGTGGATTTTCAAGCACAGTCCTCTTCGGTTCCTTGCAGAGCCTGATATCGCCCACTCTCCTGCTAAGCCTGTCCTGTGGTGACCTGCTGCACTGTTCTTTGATGCCCACCATGGCACTATGAAGGTGCTCAGCACAGAGTCAGGCTACCCTTTGGGTCAAGCCCCATGGACTCTCTACCTGCTGTGTCACGGACGCTGTAGAAGATGTTGTATTCTCTACCAAAGTGCGGAGAGTCTTTCTCCTTGTACCCAAACATCATGTAATACTCTTACCTGGCTAGAGCAGTGCTGCCTTGGGCTCTACACACTCTTGTCTGCGTGCGATTGAGTAGCTGGATGGGCTCAGTGATAGACTCAACATCCTCCTTACTCTCCAGTTGGCCAATAGTTCTTGGGGCCTTGACATTGAACTGAGCTTGTGTACCTGACTTCCAGCCTCTTCCATCTTGGTTCCACGCATAAATAGACTTCTAGGGTTCCATTGGGGCCTTCCAGATACCACCAAATGCCTGAATCTTAAACTGACTACAGTTTATGTTCAAGCTAGAATCCTTTCTGCTCATCTGAGGAAATGTCTAAGGAAATGACTCAGAATCATGTATTAAGTTTGAATCATCCTAGTAGGCCTGGGCCATCTGCTCATACGTGGTAAGGAAAGAATTGTGGTTTCAGGCATATGGCTTTTGCTATTAAGCCTTATTGTCCTCTCTTATTGGTGAGAATGATATATTGTTTAAAACTAAGGAGTTGTTATAGCATGTTACTGAACCTATAGCAAAATATCGTATCAGTTACATTTATGATGTGATGCCTAAACTAAAGAAATGAGTATGAGAGCAGCAATGGATGGTGCATGCAAAAAAAGGGGACATGGACCGAAAAACAGGCTATTTCTCATTTATTGGCAGCTTTTTAAAAAATTGAGAGTGACTGGGAGTTGTCAGAAAGAAGGCCTGGCAAGTGTCAATCTCCTTGAACCAGTGGTGAGTACTGACAATATTTTTTTTTTTGTATTTGTCTTTTCACTTCAAAAGGATAAGGAAATTTGGTGACCTCAACCTGTCCAAGTCTTCAGGATCTGCTGCTGCCACCGTTCACTGCAATTCCTTAGGTTTAGATTAATTGGCGCCATTGGGAACATGTAGAAGTTCATTTTAGAGAGTGCTACCTTGATGACTTTACAGTCTTACAATAGTAGGCAGAGATAGAAAGGTGAGTATCAGACATGAACTTTAGAAGCATGTTGCTTTAATCCAATCTCCACTTTTAGGGAGACCTCATGATAAAAATTTCCTGCAGCTTTCTAACCTACTCTAATATGTATCCTAAAGACATCCTGTAGTTATGTATCCTGTGTCTCATAGGCATTATTATTTAGAGGAAGCTTTCCAACTTTTGAAACTTGAGTCATTTATTCCAGTTTTATCTTTAGTGAAAATGACAGATTCTTATTTAGTTCTTCCGGCTTTAAATTGCATGTGGAATGGGATGTAAAGGAATGCATGTAAGTTCTGATGTCAGACAGACCTGAATTTAAATCCTGGTTTCACCACTTGCTAGCTGTGTGACCTTTAGCAAGTCACTTAACCTCTCTGAATTTCTCTTTATTCAAGTCTAAAGTGGGGATATAATGCACATATCATCAGGTATCATAGAAATTAAATAAAATAATGGATGTGAATATGGCTGGCATACCTTATTGTCAACAATTGTCCTTGCCCTATTGGTTATTTTCAGATATGCTGTAAATCCAAGTCATTATTTCATATTGATCTTGCTGCTTATGTAGCAGGTGACGTCAGCAAAGAAAGAGTTCATTACAGTAAAGGAAATCTTTAGAAAGCTAGTTACAGCTTGAAGATTGGACTGGGATCCAGGAGATGGAATTATTTTGCAACCTAAGATTAGTTCAGGGAAAAAGATTAATGAGTCACGTTATACAAACAGATCAAGTTAATGACAAATGAAAATGTTCTGGTTTGTAGCTCAAGTTGATTTAATAATATTTGTGCAATAACAACATTAAATTCAAGGTCTCTCCTAGCAAATTGGACTTTACCCAGAACTTTTCTCTCAGAGGTAAGGTCCTCCTCACTGGAATCAGAATCTGACTGACTGCTTTGGGTGCAGCCCACTCTGTGGTGAAATTTTAGGGCCGTCTAGAGTTCCCCCTCCCTCTGCGAATCTCAAACACTCGGCCCTTTCTCTTCCTACCTCTGATGTAGCTATTGAGGTGACTGTCGCTTTCATCTACCTCTTTCTATGAATTAAGTTATCTGAAAGAATTATAGAGTAAGCCAGAATCACAGATTAATACCTTAATTGGCACACATTTATCTGATTAACCCTAGCAGAGAATAGAGTTCCGAGTTAAATGTTGCTGAGGAAAAACAAATCAGGTTATGGAGTGGGATCCTTGGGAAGAAGCAGGTAATCTACAGGGGTTGAGCGGCTACTGATGAGAGGCAGTATGTTACCTGAGCTCCCAGGACACACTGCTTATGTTCCAATCAGTGTTGGGGTCAGTTACACCTTGTCGTGGCATTCACTGTTTTTATTTTTTGTTTTTGTTTGATTTTGAGACCAGGTCTTGTTCTGTTGCCCAGGCTGGAGCACAGTGGCATGATCATAGCTCACTGCAGCCTTGACATCTTGGACTCAAGTGATCCTCCCATCTCAACCTCCCAAGTATCTGGGACTGCAGATGCTCACCACCATTCCTGGCTAATTTTTACATTTTTTTTTTTTTTTTTTTTTTTGTAGAGACAGGATCTCACATTGTTGCTCAGGCTGGTTTTGAACTCCTGGGCTAAAGCACTCCTCCCACCTCGGTCTCCTAAAGTGCCATGATTACAGGCTTCACTGTTTTTATATTTCTGTCACTCCTACTAGGCTATAAAACCCTCACGGGAGAGGAGCTCCCTTTTCATTATCTCTGAAATTCTCTGAATGTCTTCCTTGCAGCTAGTGGGTGTATTCAATAAATGCCTTCCTTGCATCTAGCAGGTAGTCAATGAATGCCTGTTGAATGAAGAGTCACTGAAGAAAATCTTTACCTTTTTTTGTTTTTCTGCCTAGGACTGAACTTCATAATTCTGTTTCTATTTGTTGCTTCACGTAACTACCCTTCTGTGAAGTCCTTTCTATTTTCTACCCAGCTTTGGACCTGTCTTCTCCTTCCTTTTGATCTTCATGGCTATTACCTCCAATACATCTGAACAGTCTCACTTCTCAGGTGAAGTATGTGACTGTTTTTGCTTTTTCCTTCTCACTAAACTCTTGGCATGCAACTAATGCTCATAGCGACCAGGAAGAAATCCACCATTTCACTTCAATATCACATGAGCAGGAAATAATCAGAGTTCACTGTGCTTTTGAAGTGTTCTTTAAGTTCAAGTTACAGTATAAAAACTAATCAGTTTACTAATAAAGGCAAACAAATATTATTGAACACATCAACTATATGTCAAGTCTGGAAACAGACAGTAGGTGAGATAGATGCTCTAGGGTATTGCTGAAAGCACTTTGATGACTAAAATTCCATTGTCTTGAACAATTTTTAAAATCTGTTCAGGAATATTGGAAAGATTTTTACATTATAGTAAAATTCATCTTAATGTTTCTTTCACTGAAGTGAACTGCATTGATTCTTTCTCTCCTTTTTTCCTATGAGGGAACAAAATGTTCAGGTATTTTTTATGATTAAAATTTTGATTTTGAAGTGACCACAGATTCATTAAGAAATAATACAGAGGGACCCCATGGACTCTTTATCCAGTTTTCACCCAATGATAATATCTTGTAAAACTGTAACGCAGTATTACAATAGAATATTGACACCGATACCCTCAAGATACAGAACATTCCATAATCACTAGGATCTCTCATGTTACCCACTTCTTTCCTGCCAACCCCCTTCTTAACCACTGGCAACAACGAATCCATTTTTTGTTTCCTATAATTTTTTCATTTCAAGAATGTTCTATAATGGAATCATTCAGTCTGTCACCTCTGAGATTGTCTTTTTTTCACTCAGCATAATTTTCCGGAGATTCATCCAGGTTATTCCATGTATTAATACTGCATTTCTAGCCAGGTTTGTGGCACGCCCTATAGTCCCATCTCCTAGAGAGGCTGAGGCAGGAGGATTGCTTGAGGCCAGAAGTTTGAGGCTGTGGTGAGCTATGATTGCACCACTGCACTGCAGCCTGAGTGGCAGAGTGAGACCCCATCACAAATAAGTTCACTTTTCATATTACTACAGTGTAGATGGTACAATAGTTTGTTTAACCATTCACCCATTTTTAGTTTCTGACTATTTCAAATAAAGCTATTATAAACTTTTGTATATAGGTTTTGGTGTGAATATAGTCTTCATTTCTCTGGGATAAATACCTAGGAATGTGATTTTTGGGGTATATGGTAGTTACACGTTTAGTTTTTTAGGAAACTGCCAAGCATTTCCAGAATGGCCGTACCAGTTTACATTTCCACTAACAAGGTATGAGTTATCCAGTTTCTTGGCAACATTTGGTGTTATCATTATTTCTTATTTTAGCCATTCTGATATGTGTGTGGAGGTATCTCATTATGGTTTTAATTGCATTTCTCTAATGGCTAATGATGTTGAATATTTTTTCAAATACATATTTGTCATCTTCACGTCTTCTTTGGTAAAATGTATCTTCATGTCCTTTGCTTACATTCTAATTGAATTGCTTGTTTTTTACTGTTGAGTTTTGAGAGTTCTCTATATTGTCTAGATACTAGTGCTTTGCCAAATATATGCTTTACAAATATGTGGTTGCAGATATTTCCCTGTCTTTAGCTCGTCTTTTCATCTTCTTAGTAGGGTCTTTCACAGAACAAAAGTTTTAAATTTTTATGAAGTCAAATGTATCCATTTTTACTTTGTGGATCATGCTTTGGATGTCAAGTCTAAGAACACTTTTTCTAGAACCTTAAGAATTTTCTTCTATGTTGTATCTAAACGTTTTATAGTTTTACATTTTACATTTAATGTTTGATACATTTTTAGTTAATTTTTGCATATATTAATTTAGTTAATTTTGTATAGTGTGAGAGAGATTGAGGTTTATTATTTTTGCTGGTAGATGTCCAATTGCCCCAGCATCATTTGTTGAAAAGGCTAACTTTTTTTCTATTGAATTGTGTTTGCACCTTTGTCAAAAATCAGTTGAGCATATTTGTGTGGGTGTATTTGGGTTCTGTATTCTTTTCCATTGATTTATGTGTCTTTCCCTTTAACAATACCACACAGTTTTGACTGTAGCTCTATAATATGTTTTAAAATATTTTATTATTCTTTTAAAAAATTGTTTGAACCATTCTAGTTCATTTGCTTTTACACAGATATTTTGGCATAATTTTATCTGTGTTTGCAACAAAAATTCACTGGGATGGGAATTGTGTTAAACAGGTATGTCAATTTGGGGGAAAACTGACATCTTTACCATACTGAGTCTTCTAATCCATGAATACAGAATATCTTTCTATTTATTAAGATCTTTGATTTCTTTAATCAGATAGTATTATATAGTTTTTATCCTATGAGTCCCATACACATTTTGGTAGATTTTCACCTAAGTAATTTTTTGAGCAATCGTGAATGTTGTATTTTTATTTTTATTTTATCCTCCTTGTCAGTTTTTTTTTTGGGGGGTGGGAGAGAGGTGACAGAGTCTTGCTCTGTTGCCCAGGCTGGAGTGCAGTGGCATGATCTCAGCTCACAGGAACCTCTGCCTCCCAGGCTCAAGTGATTCTTGTGCCTCAGATTCCCAAGTAGTTGAGACTACAGGAATGTGCTACCATATCCACCTAATTTTTGTGTTTTTAGTAGAGATGGGGTTTTGCCATCTTGAACTCCTGGCCTTAGATGATCTGCCTGCCTGGGCCTCCCAAAGTTCTGGGACTACCGGCATGAACCACCATGCCTGGCCCTAGTGTTGTATTTTTAATTTAGGTATCCATCTGAAATCATTTATTAGTTCTAGCAGTATTTTTTTTGTAGATTCCTTTGACTTTTCTGTGTAGAAATAATGTCATGTGCAAATAGGGGCAGTTTTATTTCTTCCATTCTGATCCACCTGTCTCTTTATTTTTCCCCCTTGTCTTGCCCTGATTGCACTGACTAAAACTTCTAACAATTTGTTGAATAAGATTGGTGAGAGTGAACATCTTTACCTTTTTCCAATCTCAGGAAAGTATTCAGTCTTTTCCCATTAAGTATGTTAGCTCCAGGGTTTTTAAGATGCTCTTTATAAGTTCCCTTCTATTCCTAGTTTTCTGAGAGCTTTTATCAGACATGGGTATGAGATTTAGTCAAATGCTTTTTCTTCATTAATTAACATAGCCATGTGATTTTTTTCTTTAGTCTGTTAATATGGTAGAATATATAGATTGATGACCAGGCACACTGGCTCACACCTGTAATCCCAGCACTTTGGGAGGTTGGGGCAGGGGATCACTTGAGGTCAGGAGTCCAAGACCAGCCTGGCCAACCTGATGAAACCCCATCTCTACTAAAAATATAAAAATTAGCCAGGCATGGTGGCAGGCATCTGTAATCCTAGCTACTTGGGAGGCTGAGGCAAGAGAATTGCTTGAACCTGGGAGGCAGAAGTTGCAGTGAGCCAAGATCTTACCACTGCACTCTAGCCTGGGTGATAGAGGGAGACTCCATCTCAAAACAAACAAACAACCCCAAAAAACCCAAATAATATACAGATTGATTTTAAATGTTGAACCAGCCTTGCATTTCTTGACTAAACCCGACTTGGTCATGGTGTCTAATTCTTTTTATATTGCTGAATTCTCTTTGCTAATATTTTGTTATGGATTATTGTATCTATATTCATGAAGAATATTTTTCTGTAGTTTCATTGTTTGTACTGTCTTTGGTATGGCATTAGGGTAATAATAGCTTCATAAATAAATTGGGAAGTCTTATTGCCTCTTCTGTTTTCCAGAAGAGATAATGTAGAATTGGTGTTACTTATTCTTTAAAAGTTTGGCAGATTTCTCCAGTGAAGACTTCTGGGCCTGGAGATTTCTTTTTTGGAGGCTTAAAATTATGAATAAAATCTCATCAATGTTATATATAGGGCTATTCAAATTTATCTATATTTTATTCGTTGAATTGTGATAGTATTTTTTTCAAGGAAGTGGATCTTTTTTTCCTAAGTTGTTAAATTTATGTGTGTAAAATTCATAGTATCCATTTTACTGTGTATAGGTCTGTAGTGATATTCCATGTTCCATTCCTATAAATATTGGTAATTTGTGTCTTCTCTCTTTTTTCTTTCTCGGTCTTGCTAGATTTTGTCAATTTTATTGCTTTTCTCAAAAGACCAGCTCTTTGTTTCACCAATTTTCTCTTTTGTTTTTCGGTTTTCAATTCACTGATTTATGCTATCATCCATTTCTTTTTTGCTTGCTTTGGATTTATTTTGCTCTTCTTTGTCTGGGTTATTGAGGTGGGAATTTGGATTATTAATATGAGACTTTTCTTCTTTGTCTGATATATGTATTTACTACTGCAAATTTCTTCTTTATCATTGCTTTAGCTATGTCCTACAAATTTAATACATTAAACATTTTTATTAAGTGCAATGCATTTTAAAAATTTCCTTTGAGCCTCCCTCTTTGACCCATGGATTATTTAGAAGTGTGTTGTTTAGTTTCCAACTGTTAAAAAATTTTCCTATTGTCTTTATGTTATTGATTTCTAGTTAGATTTAATTGTGGTCAGATAAAACACTCTGTAAAAGTTCAATTCTTGTAGATGTTTTGAAATTTGCTTTATGGTCCAAGATTTTGTCTATCTTGATATATCTTTCCGTAGGAACTTGAAAGAGCATTCTGCTGCTGTTTGATGGAATATTCTGTAAATGTTCATTAGATCATGTAAGTTGATGGTGTTGTGGAATTTTTTCACATCCGTACTGATTTTCTGACTAGTTGTTCTATTAGTTGTTGACAGCAGGGTATTGAAATTTCCAAGTATAATATGGATTTATCTATTTATGTTTTTAGTTCTATTAATTTTTGCTTTGCACATTTTACTGCACTGTTGTTTGGTGCATACACATTTAGGAGTGCTGTGTCCTCTTGGTGAATTGACCCTTTTATCACTATATAACATTCCTCTCTGTCTCTGGTAACCTGCCTATATTGTTACACTTGAAGTGAGTTTCTTATATACAGCAAACAATGGGTCATGTTAATTCACTCTGACAATCTCTGTTCTTTAATTGGTATATTTACATCATCTTCATTTAATGTAATTATTGCTGTGTTAGGGATTAAGACTGACATTTGCTGTTTTCTGTTTGTTCTCACTGTTCTTCATTTTTCTGTTTTATTTTTTCCCTGTGGGTCACTCAAACAATTTTTAAGAATTCTATTTGGATGTTTCTATATAGTGTTTTTGAGTGTATCTATTTGTAGGACTTGTTTAGTGGTTGCTCTGGGTATTACATTATATATACATAATTTATCATTGTCTACTGCTACATTTACTGATTCAAGTGAAGTATAGAAATCTTACCCTTCTTTACCTTCCTTCATCCTCCTTTTTTATATGCAATTCATTGTCATTATTGTAGTAGTTGTATTCTATAAAGTCTCTCTGAATTAGCAAATACTAAACCATTGCTCCTAGGGGAAATACAAGGTTAGATTCCTGGGAGCCTCAGGTCATAATATAGCCAACTGATCAATACATAACCTTGTTTCATAGATGTTTCTATTTAAAGATACCTTTAAATTCAATTAGCACTGAATTCGTGGCCAATAGCACTATAAGTCATGCCTGAATAAAGCTTATCTAACACACATAGTTTCTCCATCAGGCACATCACAGCTTTCTTGCACTTAGAAACACTAGACAGCATGTCAGCACTACATTGGGGATCATTTTAAACAGTGCATTTGCCAACAAAATGTAAAAAATTGCAAATAACATAGCATTAGATAGACTATGAAAAAGGCACTTGTTTATAATATGAGCTGAAACAAAAGGTGACAGCCATGTTCAACCTCAGCTTGAAACATATGGGAAGACTCAAATTTTCTACCACTCTGCACATGTTTGTGAATGACTATGAAAGTGCTGTGAGTATTAATTTGATGATTACAAATAAAATTCAGTGAACTGGAAAATTCACAAATACAGAATCTATAAATAATGAGGATCAACTATACTTTTGTTCTTGCTTATTGGCATAAAATTTTCTTCTTTTATCATTTATTTTATATTTAGGGAATTTTCTTTATCCATCCTTTTGGGGTAGGTCTACTGGTGACAAGTTCTCTTTATTTGTTAATGTAAGACTGTCTTGATTTCCTCTTTATTTCTAAGGCATATTTTCACTGGACATAAGATTCTGGGTTGCCAATTCTTTTCTTTCAGCACTTGAAAAATGTGTTGCTTCCTTCAGTCTTTCTTGGCGTCTGATGAGAAATCTGTCACTGTCATTTGAATTCTTTTTTTTTTTTTTTTAGTATAGGTAAAGTTTAAGATTTTTTCTGTCTTTAGTTTTCAGAACTTTAATTATGATGTGTTTTGGCATGGATTTCTTTGAGTTTGCCCTGTTTAAGGTGGACTCAGCTTCTCAAATTTGTAGGTTTATATATTCTGCCAGATTTGGGAAGTTTTCGGACATTTTTTGGTCAAGAACTCTTTAACCCTATCTTCTTTTCCTTTTTTTTCCTTGGATTCTGATGACATGAATATGTATATCTTCTTATAGTCCTACAGGGTCCTGAGTCTCTGTTCTTTCTTTTTTTGATTTGTTGTTTAGACTAAGACATTTTTATCATTGTGTCTTCCAGTACACTAATTCTTCCATCTGTCTTGTTCATTCTGCTGTTGAGTACATCTACCAGGTTTTTAAAATTTCAATTATTGTGTTTTTCAGTTCTAAATTTTCTATTTGGTTCTTCTTTATATATTCTAGTTATTTGCTGAGACTTTCTATATTTCTTGCTAAAGCTTTCTCCTTTTTTTTTGTTTCAAGTGTGTGCATAATTGTTCTTTGAAACATTTTTATCATGCCTGCTTTAAAATATTTTTTAGGCCATTCCAACAACTCTGTCACTTGATGTTGGTATCTATTGATTGTCTTTTTGCATTCAGTTTGAGATATTTTTGCTTTTTGGTGTGATGCGTGGTTTTTGATTGAAATCTGGACATTTTCATAGTGTACTAGGAGACTGGATGTTACTTAAATCTTCTGTTTTGCTGGCAGATTCTGACACCACTCTGGCAGGGAGGAGGGAGCATTGCCTTGTTACTGCCTGGTGGAGGGAGAAGCTCACGATCCCTATTTGGCTTCTGATGACACCCAAGTAGGTAGCTCAGCTTATAACTTGGAGGGGATAAGGGTTCTGGCTTTCCATGTCATCTCCACTGATACTACAGTGAGGCTGGCCTTTTAATCGTTGGGACATCGTGAAATTTCTGACTCTCCCCTAGCCCTATTCTGACATTACTCCAGTGAGTAATATTCATATTTAAAAAAATTTCCCTTATGCCTAAGAAATAGATATAATCAAGTTTTCTTAATGAACTTTGTAGCTTTTCATTTTGATCAACTCCCTGCTGACTGGTTCTTTATTTACAGTAAATCTCTGTCTGGTGGCTGGCAACTGCCCAGATGCTTTTTTTTTTTTTTTTTTTACCCAAGATGAGCTTTTTGTATGTGCAGTTATTATGCTGTTTCATCTTTATTTCAGTTTTTTCCTGCTCCTCCTGTGGTTTATCACCATTGGCCTAGTCTGCGCCTTGGTTCTCAGTGTTTACTGCTTTTGGATGTTTATTTGTATTTCATGTGCTCTCTTCAGAGCATTTCCTTTTAAAACAAACAACACAAAAGGGGGTTAAGTTGAAGTGCTGAAAATGCAAATCAATACACCTTGAGCAAAGGTCTCTCCCTCTGGGTGGAGGGGATATCTCAAGTTGACTAGGGAAGGGTCAATAAGAGAGAGTAGCTGAGGAGCTGATTTTGAAGACTAAAACCCATTTCCTCTGAGGAAAGGAAATAGTCCAACACTATTTTAGATCATATTATCCTGTCTCAGCCACTTGGTTTGTATTGTGGTAATCAGAAGCTATAAATAGATAAAATTTGCTAAAAGCATCTTTAAGAACCATCAGGAAATGTCTAGCCTTGTTCAGGACGTTTTGGAAACTAGTGTGTTAGTAACCGATAACATTATCCGTAATTTCCCTTTTACAAATACTGTTCATGGTAATTGTCATCCCTTTGTCAATCTCTGGCATTCTCAGAGGTATCCTTTTAATTAATGCCCATATCCCCTGTTCTGCACACTCTTAGACTTCCAGATGGCCAAATCGGGTTTGAAGGATTGATAGCAAGTTATACTAATGATTTTGATTAGTTCTATTTGTTTTGCATGTAATTATTTTTTCTAAGTAATTAGAATTTAGTCACAGTATTCATACTTGATATAATTTTGTATAAAGATTACCCTAGTTAAACTCAGATATATTTATAATTTCCAAACAATTATAGAACAATTTATCCAAACCCATAGTTGTTCTGTCTTTGAAAGGAAAAAAATGTTTTTTTATTTGTTTTAAAATATGAAGTATTTCTTTTTCATGTGAAACACAGCTGATAACAAAAATCAATTGTGCTTTTGAAAATAATGTTTCCTGACAAATTATTTGCTGGATAAAATTGATATTAATTTATGACAAAGTAACCTTTTCTTTGGAGAAGGATTTGAATGGGTTGGCCTTTTGAATGTGTTTATTAGATTTATCTGATTTTAGAATCATAATTATGTCATATCTGGTGTCTAGAAAAGGAGGTATGGGTATGTTTTTCCACCTGTGTTCATGATCTTCAATAAAACATTGTATTTGTGGACTATAGCACTCAGCTAGTGTCTGAGCAGGTCTCCCTTTATCCCCTTAGGGAAAATGAAGTGGTTCTCTGGATTTATTCTGGTCAAACACAGAGCCAGGCTGAACAGGGCTTTTGCTGCTTCATCTTTGAATTCCTGGGCAGCTATGTGGCTCCCTGAGCTTCTGTTAAGAAAAGCAGAAGCATCAGGGCACCCAGATCCTGTTGGCATGTGGTAGTTGGAGATTGCTCTCCTGCCCTGCAAGTTGGGCAAATAGGATGAAAATTTCTGCACATTTGAAGGTATGTACTCTGTCAGCAATCTCTTTCTGCAAGTTTTCTTTTGGAGGCATTAACGATGAATATGAGCCGCTTTCTACAGATTCTTTAAGGTCATCCTAATCGGCATTCTTTTTCTTGTTGTTATAAAGCCTTTCAGAGACTAACTACATATTCTTTAACTCATAGCTGCATATTAATGATCTTTCCTTTGGGATTTGATTAATGCAGCTTCAACTTAAGTTTTTGTATGATTTCCTAGTAGTTACAGAGTGATCTAAACTAAAGTTCCTAGCCTGACACAATAGAGTAACTCCCGTGCATGTGCTATATGCGCAGCCTGGTTCTAGTAAATGAAGCTTATAAGCAGGCAAGGATACTGCCAATGGGGGAACTCACCGTCAGCACTACTGCTGCTGTCTAAACAGTTTAACTCCCTTTGGCTTGGTTTTCCTACGGTCACTGCCAACTGTGACTGCTGATAAGCTGAATAAGGCTGGAGGTGAACAATCTGGACACAGCTCTTAATTATTAAATGATCAACATGTCTTAACATGCACATCCTCTGAACTGGGCATCAAACAACAGGATCTCAGGGAGAGAAATGTTCCCTTTCTCTTAAATTAGCCAAAAAAAAAAAAAAAAAAAAAAAAAAAAAAAAAAAAAAAGAACAAAAACATAAAACAAAGCCGTTTTCAGGGGAGGTATAGAGTTTTCTCTATACCCTTTTGGTGGTTTGTTTGTTTTTGACATAGTGTCTTGTCCTATCACCCAGGGTGGAGTGCAGTGATGCGACTCAAGCACACTGCAGCCTTGAACGCCTGGGATCAAGTGATCCTCCCACCTCAGCCTCCCAAGTAGCTGAGATTACAGGTGTGTGCCACCTCATTTGGCTAATTTAATTTTTATTAAATTATACTTTAAGTTCTAGGGTACATGTGCACAATGTGCAGGTTTGTTACATATGTATACATGTGCCATGTTGGTGTGCTGCACCCATTAACTCTTCATTCACATTAGTATATCTCCTAATGCTATCCCACCCCTCCCCCAACCCTACAACAGGTCCCAGTGTATGATGTTCCCCTTCCTGTGTCCAAGTGATCTCATTGTTCAATTCCCACCTATGAATGAGAACACGTGGTGTTTGGTTTTCTGCTCTTGCGATAGTTTGCTGAGAATGATGGTTTCCAGCTGCATCCATGTCCCTACAAAGGACAAGAACTCATCCTTTTATATGGCTGCATAGTATTCCATGGTGTATATGTGCCACATTTTCTTAATCCAGTCTGTCACTGATGGACATTTGGGTTGGTTCCAAGTCTTTGCTACTGTGAATAATGCCGCAATAAACATACATGTGCATGTGTCTTTATAGCAGCATGATTTATAATCCTTTGGGTATATACCCAGTAATGGGATGGCTGGGTCATATGGTACTTCTAGTTCTAGATCCTTGAGGAATCGCCATACTGTTTTCCATAATGGTTGAACTAGTTTACAATCCCACCAACAGTGTAAAAGTGTTCCTATTTCTCCACATCCTCTCCAGCACCTGCTGTTTCCTGACTTTTTAAAGATTGCCATTCTAACTGGTGTGAGATGGTATCTCATTGTGGTTTTGATTTGCATTTCTCTGATGGCCAGTGATGATGAGCATTTTTTCATGTGTCTGTTGGCTGTATGAATGTCCTCTTTTGAGAAATGTCTGTTCATATCCTTTGCCCACTTTTTGATGGGGTTGTTTGTTTTTTTCTTGTAAATTTGTTTGAGTTCTTTGTAGGTTCTGGATATTAGCCCTTTGTCAGATGAGTAGATTGCAAAAATTTTCTCCCATTCTGTAGGTTGCCTGTTCACTCTGATGGTAGTTTCATTTGTTGTGCAGAAGCTCTTTCGTTTAATTAGATCCCATTTGTCAATTTTGGCTTTTGTTGCCATTGCTTTTGGTGTTTTAGACATGAAGTCCTTGCCCATGCCTATGTCCTGAATGGTATTACCTAGGTTTTCTTCTAGGGTTTTTATGGTATTAGGTCTAACATTTAAGTCTGTAATCCATCTTGAATTAATTTTCGTATAAGGAGTAAGGAAAGGATCCAGTTTCAGCTTTCTACTTATGGCTAGCCAATTTTCCCAGCACCATTTATTAAATAGGGAATCCTTTCCCCATTTCTTGTTTTTCTCAGGTTTGTCAAAGATCAGATGGCTGTAGATGTGTGGTATTATTTCTGAGGACTCTGTTCTGTTCCATTGGTCTATATCTCTGTTTTGGTACCAGTACCATGCTGTTTTGGTTACTGTAGCCTTGTAGTATAGTTTGAAGTCAGGTAGCGTGATGCCTCCAGCTTTGTTCTTTTGACTTAGGATTGTCTTGGCAATGTGGGGTCTTTTTCGGTTCCATATGAACTTTAAAGCAGTTTTTTCCAATTCTGTGAAGAAACTCATTGGTAGCTTGATGGGGATGGCATTGAATCTACAAATTACCTTGGGCAGTATGGCCATTTTCACGATATTGATTTTTCCTATCCATGAGCATGGTACGTTCTTCCATTTGTTTGTGTCCTCTTTTATTTCACTGAGCAGTGGTTTGTAGTTCTCCTTGAAGAGGTCCTTTACATCCCTTGTAAGATGGATTCCTAGGTATTTCATTCTCTTTGAAGCAATTGTGAATGGGAGTTCATTCATGATTTGGCTCTCTGTTTGTCTATTACTGGTGTATAAGAATGCTTGTGATTTTTGCACATTGATTTTGTATCCTGAGACTTTGCTGAAGTTCCTTATCAGCTTAAGGAGATTTTGGGCTGAGACAATAGGGTTTTCTAAATATACAATCATGTCACCTGCAAACAGGGACAATTTGACTTCTTCTTTTCCTAACTGGATACCCTTTATTTCTTTCTCTTGCCTGATTGCCCTAGCCAGAACTTCCAACACTGTATTGAATAGGAGTGGTGAGAGAGGGCATCCCTGTCTTGTGCCAGTTTTCAAAGACAATTTTTCCAGTTTTTGCCCATTCAGTATGATATTGGCTGTGGGTTTGTCATAAATAGCTCTTATTATTTTGAGGTACGTTCCATCAATACCGAATTTATTGAGAGTTTTTAGCGTGAAGGGCTGTTGAATTTTGTCAAAGGCCTTTTGTGCATCTATTGAGATAATCATGTGGTTTTTGTCTTTGGTTCTGTTTATATGCTGGATTACATTTATTGATTTGCGTATGTTGAACCAGCCTTGCATCCCAGGGATGAAGCCCACTTGATCATGGTGGATAAGCTTTTTGATGTGCTGCTGGATCCGGTTTGCCAGTATTTTATTGAGGATTTTTGCATCGATGTTCATCAGGGATATTGGTCTAAAAATGTCTTTTTTTGTTGTGTCTCTGCCAGGCTTTGGTATCAGGATGATGTTGGCCTCATAAAATGAGTTAGGGAGGATTCCCTCTTTTTCTATTGATTGGAATAGTTTCAGAAGGAATGGTACCAACTCCTCCTTGTACCTCTGGTAGAATTCAGCTGTGAATCCATCTGCTCCTGGACTTTTTTTGTTTGGTAGGCTATTAATTATTGCCTCAATTTCAGAGCCTGCTATTGGTCTATTCAGGGATTCAGCTTCTTCCTGGTTTAGTCTTGGGAGAGTGTAAGTGTCCAGGAAATTATCCATTTCTTCTAGATTTTCTAGTTTATTTGCGTAGAGGTGTTTATAGTATTCTCTGATGGTAGTTTGTATTTCTGTGGGGTCAGTGGTGATATCCCCTTTATCATTTTTTATTGCGTCTATTTGATTCTTCTCTCTTTTCTTCTTTATTAGTCTTGCTAGCAGTCTATCAATTTTGTTGATCGTTTCAAAAAACCAACACCTGGATTCACTGATTTTTTGGAGGGTTTTTTGTGTCTCTATCTCCTTCAGTTCTGCTCTGATCTTAGTTATTTCTTGCCTTCTGCTAGCTTTTGAATGTGTTTGCTCTTGCTTCTCTAGTTCTTTTAATTGTGATGTTAGAGTGTCAATTTTAGATCTTTCCAGCTTTCTCTTGTGGGCATTTAGTGCTATAAATTTCCCTCTACACACTGCTTTAAATGTGTCCCAGAGATTCTGGTATGTTGTATCTTTGTTCTCATTGGTTTCAAAGAACATCTTTATTTCTGCCTTCATTTCGTTATGTACCCAGTAGTCATTCAGGAGCAGGTTATTCCGTTTCCATGTAGTTGAGTGGTTTTGATTGAGTTTCTTAGTCCTGAGTTCTAGTTTGATTGCATTGTGGTCTGAGAGACAGTTTGTTATAATTTCTGTTCTTTTACGTTTGCTGAGGAGTGCTTTACTTCCAATTATGTGGTCAATTTTGGAATAAGTGCGATGTGGTGCTGAGAAGAATGTATATTCTGTTGCTTTGGGGTGGAGAGTTCTGTAGATGTCTATTAGGTCTGCTTGCTGCAGAGATGAGTTCTATTCCTGGATATCCTTGTTAATTTTCTGTCTCATTGATCTGTCTAATGTTGACAGTGGAGTGTTGAAGTCTCCCATTATTATTGTATGGGAGTCTAAGTCTCTTTGTAAGTCTCTAAGGACTTGCTTGATGAATCTGGGTGCTCCTGTATTGGGTGCATATATATTTAGGATAGGTAGCTATTCCTGTTGAATTGATCCCTTTACCATTATGTAATGGCCTTCTTTGTCTCTTTTGATCTTTGATGGTTTAAAGTCCGTTTTATCAGTGACTAGTATTGCAACCCCTGCTTTTTTTTTGTTCTCCATTTGCTTGGTAGATCTTCCTCCATCCCTTTATTTTGAGCCTATGTGTGTCTCTGCATGTGAGATGGGTCTCCTGGATATAGCAAACTGATGTGTCTTGACTCTTTATCCAGTTTGCCAGTCTGTGTCTTTTAATTGGACCATTTAGTCCATTTACATTTAAGGTTAATATTGATATGTGTGAACTTGATCCTGCCATTATAATATTAACTGGTTATTTTGCTCGTTAGTTGATGCAGTTTCTTCCTAGCCTCGATGGTCTTTACATTTTGGCATGTTTTTGCAATGGCTGGCACTGGTTGTTCCTTTCCATGTTTAGTGCTTCCTTCAGGGTCTCTTGTAAGGCACGCCTGGTGGTGACAAAATCTCTCAGCATTTGCTTATCTGTAAAGGATTTTATTTCTCCTTCACTTATGAAACTTAGTTTGGCTGGATATGAAATTCTGGGTTGAAAATTCTTTTCTTTAAGAATGTTGAATATTGGCCCCCACTCTCTTCTGGCTTGGAGAGTTTCTGCCGAGAGATCTGCTGTTAGTCTGATGGGCTTCCCTTTGTGGGTAACCCGACCTTTCTCTCTGGCTGCCCTTAAGATTTTTTCCTTCATTTCAACTTTGGTGAATCTGACAATTATGTGTCTTGGAGTTGCTCTTCTCAAGGAGTATCTTTGTGGCGTTCTTTGTATTTCCTGAATTTGAATGTTGGCCTGCCCTACTAGGTTGGGGAAGTTCTCCTGGATGATATCCTGAAGAGTGTTTTCCAACTTGGTTCCATTTTCCCCCTCACTTTCAGGCACCCCAATGAGACATAGATTTGGTCTTTTTACATAATCCCATACTTCTTGCAGGCTTTGTTCATTTCTTTTTCTTCTTTTTTCTTTAGATTTCTCTTCTCGCTTCATTTCATTCATTTGATCCTGAAATGCTGATACTCTTTCTTCCAGTTGATCAAGTCGGTTACTGAAGCTTGTGCATTTGTCACGTATTTTTCGTGTCATGGTTTTCATCTCTGTCAGTTCGTTTATGGCCTTCTCTGCATTAATTATTCTAGTTATCAATTCTTCCACTCTTATTTCAAGATTTGTAGTTTCTTCGCACTGGGTACGTAATTCCTCCTTTAGCTCTGAGAAGTTTGATGGACTGAAGCCTTCTTCTCTCATCTTGTCAAAGTCATTCTCTGTCCAGCTTTGATCCGTTGCTGGTGATGAGCTGCGTTCCTTTGCAGGGGAGATGCGCTCTTATTTTTTGAATTTCCAGCTTTTCTGCCCTGCTTTTTCCCCATCTTTATGGTTTTATCTGCCTCTGGTTTTTGATGATGGTGATGTACTGATGGGGTTTTGGTGTGGGTGTCCTTCCTGTTTGTTAGTTTTCCTTCTAACAGTCAGGACCCTCAGCTGTAGGTCTGTTGGAGATTGCTTGAGGTCCACTCCAGACCCTGTTTGCCTGGGTATCAGCCGCAGAGGCTCAGTTGAAAATACAGAAATCACCTGTCTTCTGTGCCACTGGCATTGGGAGCTGGAGACTGGAGCTGTTCCTATTCGGCCATCTTGCTCCACCCCCAGATTTGGTCTTTTCACATAATCCCATATTTCTTGGAGGCTTTGTTCATTCTTTTTACTCTTTTTTCTCTAAACTTCTCTTCTCACTTCATCCATTCATTTGATCTTCAATCACTGATACCCTTTCTTCCAGTTGATTGAGTCGGTTACTGAAGCATGTGCCTTTGTCACATCGTTCTTGTGTCATGGTTTTCATCTCTCTCAGGTTGTTTATGGACTTCTCTGCATTGGTTATGCTAGTTATCCGTTCATCAAATCTTTTTTCAAGGTTTTTAGTTTCTTTGCGCTGGGTTCATAGTTCCTCCTTTAGCTCTAAGACATTTGATTGTCTGAAACCTTCATCTCCCAACTCATCAAAGTCATTCTCCATCCAACTTTTTTCCATTTGGTGAGGAGCTGTGTTCCTTTGGAGGGGGAGAGGTGCTCTGAGTTTTTGAATTTTCAGCTTTTCTGCATTGCTTTTTCCCCATCTTTGTGGTTTTCTCTACCTTTGGTCTTTGATGATGGTGATGTACAGACGGGGTTTTGGTGTGGATGTCCTTTCTGTTAGTTTTCCTTCTAATAGTCAGGACCCTCAGCTGCAGGTCTGTTGGAGTTTGCCTGAGGTCCACTCCAGACCCTGTTTGCCTAGGTATCAGCAGCAGAGGCTGCAGAAGAGAGAATATTGCTGAACAGCAAGTGTTGCTGTCTGATTGTTTCTCTGGATGCTTCGTCTTAGAGGTGTACCTGGCTGTGTGAGGTGTGAGATGTCAGTCTGCCCCTAGTGGGGGATGTCTCCCAGTTAGGCTACTCGGGGGTCAGGGACCCACTTGAGCAGGCAGTCTGTCTGTTCTCAGATCTCAAACTCCGTGCTCGGAGAATCATTACACTCTTCAAAGCTGTCAGACAGCACCTTTACATCTGCAGAGGTTTCTGCTGCTTTTTGTTTAGCTATGCCCTGTCCCTAGAGGTGGAGTGTATAGAGCTAGGCAGGCCTCCTTGAGCTGTTGTGGGCTCCACCCAGTTCAAACTTCCTCGTCGCTTTGTTTACCTACTTAAGCCTCAGCAATGGTGGGCGCCCCTCCCCCAGCCTCGCTGTAGCCTTGCAGTTAGATCTCGTACTGCTGTGCTAGCAATGAGGGAGGCTCCGTGGGTGTGGGACCCTCTGAGCCAGGTGCGGGATATAATCTCCTGATGTGCCGTTTGAAAAGATGCTTGGTAAAGCACAGTATTAGAATGGGAGTGACCCGATTTTCCAGGTGTTGTGTGTCATGGTTTCCCTTGGCTAGGAAAAGGAATTCCCTTCCCCCTTGCTTCCCAGGTGAGGCGCTTTGGCTCTCGCTTGTCGGGCTGCACCCACTGTCCTGCCCTCACTGTCTGACATGCCCCAGTGAGATGAACCCTGTACCTCAGTTGGAAATGCAGAAATCACCTGTCTTCTGTGTCACTCACTCTGGGAGCTGGAGGCTGGAGCTGTTCCTATTCAGCCATCTTGGTGTCCAACTGCTTTTTTTTTTTTTTTTTTTTTTTTTTCCCAAATAGAGATGGACTCCTACAAGGCTGCCCAGGGTGGTTTCCAACTCCTGGTCTCAAGCAATCCTACCGTTTTGACTTCTCAAAAACACTGAGATTACAGACATGAGCCACTGTGCTCGGCCTCCTATGTCTTGATTCTAAGTTTGGAGCTTACACTACTGAATAAGGAGAAGGCTTTTAATTACTCTCCAGACTCAAGCCTTTGTTCAATTGTATCTCTTTGTCATTGTAATCTATACTTAATCAATTTAACCTTGAATCAGCCTGATACCATGGGGTATTTTGAACTCAACAGCATAGGGCTGTGTCAATGTTTCATGTGTCTACCATGAATTTGTGGCTTCTCTTAACCTAAATTAAACTCCTCAACATGTAATTATCCATCCTCCACATTCAGCCTATCTCCAAGGTAAATGTTTCTGCATGGCAAAAAGCTGGTTTACAGCACAAAAACAAGTCCTCCTTTTTCTGCCTTCTCCCTGTCCCCCCCACCAGAAAAATTGTGCATCCTTACTCAGAACTCTATTTTTAGAGCTTCAGTGTCATACTGTTTCTAAGTTGACTGATTACATAAAAGTAAGCCAAAGGAAGTGTTTATTGCTCCATTTTCCTCTTTTCCTTTCTTTCCTTCCACAGCTTGAGGGGAAAATGTCAAGATTTGTTAACAGCAAAAAAATTGGACTTAATAATAATATTAAGAGACTACCCAATTGAAATAGTTTACAATGCTACAGAAGGGAATATAATGCTTCACAAAATTAGCAGCTGGGTGGGTTATCTCCAAATGCATATTGCTTACGACATGATGAGACTATGCTGAATGTTGGGCTGGAATGAGTAATCAGCAGTGTTGATTCCAAATCTTAGTGAGACCTGTGCCAAACCTTGGTTTCTGGGAGTCTTCACAAGCATCATGAATAGATGGAAGTTTTTATATTTAGTTGTTGTGCTGTTTCACTCCAGTAGTAGAAAGGACAAAGAACAGAGACAGATGGGGAGTGGAGCAAGATAGTGGAATATGACTCTGTAGTGATTATCCACCCACAGAAACATCAACTTGAATAACTATTCACATGCAAAAAAAAAAACCTCCACAAGAGCTAAGGAAAACAGGTGAGAAATCACAGTACCTGGTTAAAGCATCATAATACAAAAAGACACATTGAAGAGGGTAGGAAGGATAGTTTCACAGTACCCATATCATTCCTCCCCCAACTCCAGGCAGCACAGTGTGGAGAGAGATACCATTTGCTTGATGGAAAGAGAAGGAAGTAAATATAGGACTTTTCCTTGGACCCCAATACTGGGCCTGCCAAACTAAAACCCAGTGCAAGGCAGAATCTCTCAGCCCCTCATTCCAGGCTAGTACTTGAAGACTGAACCTCTAGAGCCATCCAGGTACCACATGGGAATTCATATTCCCTGCAAAATGGATTTGAGGTTCAGCCTACATCACCATTGGTCAAATACAATGGCTGTGGGTACTGAATAACCCACAGTGACAGATAGGCCTCTGTGGCTGGGGGCTTGGAATTCAGCTTAATGCCTCATCAGCCTCAGCAGTCACGGGATTTCAGACTGGCTGCAGTGATCTTGGGCTTACAACGTCCCCTAGTACTACAATGGCTGTGGCTGTCACAGGCTTAGGGACCATAATAAATGACCTGCCTAGAACTTCTAGACAGGCTTACTACTGAAGAACCTTCCCAGATAAAGCCAGACCATGAAAACTGGAATAAGTACCTACTTCTTCAGTGCATAGACATTGCTGTATGACTATAAGCATCAAGAATGGTCAGTGAAACATGACGTCTTCAAACAGACAAAATAAAGTGCCAGCAACCCCAAGGAGATGAAGATGTATAAATTTCATGAAAAGGCATTGAAAATAGCTATTTTAAAGAAGTTCAATGAACTTCAAGAAAATATGAGAAAAATTCAATGAAATGAGAAAACTATGAGTAACCAGGATAAGAAATTTAACAGAGATTGAAATAATAACAGTAATAATAATAATAATAATAATAAAATCAGACAAATCCTGGAGCTAAAAAATACAATAAACCAACTGAAAAATGCAATAGAGAGCATCAGGAGCAGAATTGATCAAGCAGAAGAAAGAATCTGTGAACTCAAAGACAGGCTTTTTGAAAATATACAGTCAGAAGAGAAAAAAGGAAAAAAGGGTCAAAAATGATCAAAACTTATGAGATTTATAGGATAGCATCAAATGAGCAAATCTGTGAGACATCGATGTTCAACATGGAGTAGACAAAGATAAAGGATAGAAAGTTTATTTAAAGAAATAACAGCAGCAAACTTTTCAAACCCAGAGAAAGGTATAAATATCCAGGTACAGGAAGGTCAAAAGTTGCAATCAGATTTAATCCAAATAAGACTACTCCAAGACATAATGTAGTTAAAATGTCAAAGATCAAAGAGAAAAAGAGGATGCTGAAAGGATCAAGAGGAAAGAAGCAAGTCACACACAAGGGAGTTCTCAAATGCCTAGCAGACAGAGAAAGACAACTCAAAAAAAGCATTATAACAAAATGGCCAATAAACATAGGAAAGTGGCTTCAAACTAATCGATAAACTAGGAAATGCAAATTTAAAAATCTATCTATTTTTGCCTATCAAATTAGCAATATGTAAGAAACAATAATATCCAGGATTGGTGAAAATACCAGAAAGTTACTAGAGTCAGACTGGTTTTGTTTCTTATCTCCTCCTCTTACCAGCTGAGGGAACTTGGGCATGCCATTTAATTTCTCTAAGACTATTGTCCTCAGCTGTAAAATGCAGATAACATTAGTAACCACCTCACAGTCTTTTTGAGGGGATTAAGTGAAATAATACTTATAAATTGTTTAACATATCATCTGGCATATAGCAAATGCTCTGTTAACACTAGTATTATGATTATTATTATTATTGGAAGCTAGAATCCAAATACACTGATGGAGAAGTATAAATTGGTAAAACCTTCCAGAATAAAAATTTGACATATGTATTAAGGCTTTAATATTGTGCATACGTTTAACTTAATAATTCTACTCTATTAATTTGTTCTGAGGAAACAGGACACAATGACATGTTTACAAAGATATCTTTTATGACTTTTTTATATTGACAAAAAATTGAAACAATTTAAATACCTAACAGCAAAGGAATGGCTAAACATTTTGGTTTGTCCTTCTACTAGAATTTCATTCAAAGCATGTTTTTTAAAGAATATTTAATGGCTGAGAAAAATGATACTATGTGAAAATAGTGGCTATTGTTGGTCAGTAAGACAGGATTACCTGTTATTTGTACTTTTTATTAATACTCATTTGTAGTTTAAATTTTTCCTGTAGTCAGTCATATACTTTTTTCACATCTATTGCATATTAGGTACTATGCAACGTGTCATAAACATGGAAGGGCACTGCACCCATGCAGCTTCCAGTCCATCCATTGGAAGATTTGGAAGATGTGTTACTTTTATAATAAAGAGGATCGTTTCTAAAACAAAAAGGGAATCTATATTAGTTTGCAAGGGTGGCCATAACAAAGTGCTACAGAAATTTATTTTTCAGAGTGTGGGTGTGTTTTGTTTTTAAGAGATAGGATCTCCCTCCATTACCCAGGCTGGAGTGCAGTGGTACAATTAGAGTTCACTGCAGCCTCAAATTCCTGGTCAAATAATCCTCCCAGCTTGGCCTCCCAAAGCATTGGGATTACAGGTGTGAGCCGCCATACCTATCTCCCTTTTAATGAATGGGTCTATATAATGAAATTGGGTCTATATAATAAAAGAAGCTTCTGTTTACAGAGTTACATGACAATTTTCACTATTGCTGTTCATCAATGTCTCATATTCCCTGCCACACCCAAAGGCAGATTTTATTATCAAAGGATGCATCTGAATCTAGTGAGGTATTAGAATACCACCCCCTACCTCAGAGTGCCTAATTCTGGGCTGAGATAGGGTTCCTGGACTACACAGGGGCCCCCAAGTCTGGAACAGACTTGAAGTACAGCGAAACCTTGGAATGTCACTCTTTCCCAGAGGTGCTTTAGAACTGCCCATATAAGGTCACCTTCACCTAAACTGAAATCACAGCTGCCAATGCTGTGGCTTTCAAAGACAGATCCATGTTCTTAGTCTTCATAAAGGGGCTCTCAAAGGGGCTAAAAATATGCCATTGAAGGGAAAAGGAAGAAATACATCATTTCTCAAAAGAGAAACTATCAAGGAAGAAATATTATCACATGGTTTCTGTTATGGGCTGAATTATCTTCCCCAAGAATTCATATGCTGAAATCCTAACCCATAGAACTTCAGAATGTGACTGTATTTAGAAATAGAGTCTTTAAGGAGATACTTAATTTAAAATAAGGTCTTATGGATGGGCCCTAATTCAATACGACTGGTGTCTTTATACGAAGAGGAAATTTGGACTTAGTTACATAAGGAAAACCACATGAAGCATGAAGGCCCAGGGAGAAGACAGCTATCTACAAGCTGAAGAGAGTGTCTCAAAAGAAACCAACTCTGCCAGCACTTTCAAGACCAGCCTGGGCAACATAGTGAGACCTTGTCTTTTTATTTAAAAATAAAAGATATATTTTTAAATGGACATAAACTTTAAAAATGGAAATAGGTGCTTCTCCTCAGGAGGATAACCATCTTTTCAGATTAAAGTAGAAGCAGAAATGAACCTAGAGAGTTCAGCCCTTTGTTTCAAAGATTGGGAAATCGGCTCACCAAGGCCTCTGGATTTGCCTAAAGTCACACATCTGATGAGTGGCAAATGTTGATCTCAAGTCCAGGGATCAAGATACTGGTCCAGTGTCATTTCCATGATACTCTGTGAGGGATAGAGGAAGCCTATGTGCTGGAGGAAGCATTGGACCTGGGATTAGGAACCCTGAGGTTCCACCCCAGCTTGGCCACTAAGAGCTACATAACAATGGGCAACCTGGGTCTTCTCTCTGGGCTCCTGTTGTCTTTATTTTGAGAATGAAAGTTGGATAATACAGTCCCTCTCATCTCTAACATCCCTGAAGTCTTTCATGGGTGCCACTCATTCTATATCCAGGCAGGCAGAGTTGGCAAGGGGTCCAGATGTGTTCGGTAGAGAATGGTTACATGATAGTGTCTAGCATACTAAAGAAAAGACCAGTGACCTCAAGGCTTGTCTAAGGAATTAATGAAAATTGAGAATTAGGAGGTGCTATGGCTTGACTATTTGTGCCCCCTCCAAAATTCACATGTTGAAATTCAATCATCAATGTGATAGTATTAAGAGGTGGGTCCATTAGGAGGTGATTGAGTAATGAGGGCAGAACCCTCAAGAATAGTACTAACAACCTTTTAAAAGGGCTGGAGGGAACTAGCTACATCCATTTGCTCTTCTGTCCCTTCTGCCACGTGAGGACACAGTGTTTTTCCCTTCTAGAGGATGCAGCACTCAAGGCACCATCTTGGGAGCAGAGATCAGGCCCTCACCAGACACCAAACTTGTTGGTGCCTTGATCTTTGACTTCCCAACCTCCAGAAGTGTAAGAAACACATTTCTATGATTGATTAATTACCCAATCTCAGGCATTTTGTTATAGCAACCCAAACAGGCTAAGACAGGAGGTTAAAAAGATTACAAAAGATAATAAATTACAAAAGAAAATAAATGAGATTTGCAATCTTATTCACCTTCACTTACATTAAAAAAGTGAGCTTCACCTCACTACTCACATATTAATTACATGGTGACATATTTTGCTTGCTTTCTTACAGGTGAATTCCTGTAACACAATCTTCACTTACATATTTATTAACACATAAAACATCTTTACCTCCACAGTCTTGTCTTCATAAAAAGGTATGCTACTAGGTTGTCAATGTGCTAAATGTCAAGAAATTGACAAAAGTCATTTTAACTCCTCTTTTTGGTTAGGTCTTCTTTTCTTCTTTCTTTCCTTTTCCTTCTCTTCTTTCTTCTTCAGCGTGTGATTAACTTTGTTTTCAAAAAGTATTATAGCCTTACCGAAAGTTTCATTAGCATTCCCCATGCATATTTTAATTAAAGAAAACTCATGTTTTGCTTAAGTCACTGGAGAAACGAAAGGTATAATCTAATGCTAAACGTGCTTGTACTTTGCAATAATTTAAACTGGACTCCCTTCTCTGATATGAGAACAGAAACAAGGCCACAGACTAACACCCACTCTCAGAAAAAAATCATAAGTAGCACTGTTCCAAGACTGTTTCCAATTATCTCATGTCCTTTTTGGTTGTAAAGGACAAAGATCTAAATGAGGCGTTGTACTTTCCTGTATGAAACAGAGCATTAATTGCTACCATTTTTATATGCTGCTGGAGTGTACGTGAGGTATAACACATATATTTCTACAAGGTGCCTACATCAATTGTACAATTTTTAATTGTGTTACTTGCATTAGTACTTTTACCAAATTGATGTTGGTAATTTCATTCATTTTACAAAAATTGAAATTATAAACCATCATCAGGCTTTTCCTTAAATATATGGAAAACTATTAAACTGTTTTTCTACTTGTCAAACTGTCTTTCATCATACAGAATGATTATGAAAACAAGAGGCCCTTGGAGTTTCCTGCTGCTTTTTTATTCTACCAACAAAGGAAAGTTATCCATTCTCTTTAGGTATAAACTTCCATTGCTGTAATTTTTTAAAATGTTATTTATTTCTTCTTCCTCTTCTTATAGAAAAGAGGTCTTGCTATGTTGCCCAGGCTGGTCTCAAACTCCTGGCCTCAAGTAATCCTCCTGCCTTGGCCTCCTAAAGCACTGGGATTATAGGTGTGAGCCACTGCTCCAGGTTCTCCATTGTTGTGATATTTTTAACACACTATTGCTGGCTTGAAATGACTGTGTTTTTAAAAATGTACCAAAAGCCTTACTCTGTAGCATCAGATCCAAGAGCCTATATTTCTAGTGACTTTGATTGACTTGGCCACTTTTTTTTGAATGCTTTTAGAAACCTTTCATTTCTGTTATTTTGGTCAGTGTGTCTTAGAAATCACTCAACATGGTGAGTAAATTCTGAGATAGACTCTCTCGATCTACCAGACAATGATGTTATAAAAGCATCCTGCTTGTGAACTATGGTTCTTTGGCAAATAATCCTGAACTAGCCAGGAAGCCACTGAGGGCTAAAAAGAATTGACAGTTATAGGGCGTGGTCCCTGCTAAGGTCACACTCCTTCCACCCTTTGTTGTGGGCATCCAGGGCTTGCTTCCACAACCTGTGGCCACTGAACCTAAGAAGCCAAGTAAGAGTGGTTGAAGTGTCCAAAGAACAAATAGTGGATGAGATCCACTTATCGTTGGTTCATAATGAGTGTACACCATAATCTGCAGGCAATTTGTTAATTCCCCATGAGAATTTACCATCACAGAGACCTGACATATTCCAAATTTGCATATCATTCTCCCTGTAGACAGACTTATATGGGAAACCAAATAATAATTACAAAATTGCTACATGGTTATGGAATTACAAAATGGGAAGTTAGTGACATTTGACTAAAAGAGCTGGATATGTCTATTTCATAAATGGGATTTTCTTACTAATGGGACCATAGTGTTTGAAGTCCATTAGTGAATATTCCTTCATTTCTGAGTATGTTTGGATAAGCACTGTAGCATTTACATCAGTAACTTACCTTGTCCTGTGTTTCCAAACTGTCTAGCTCCTTTAATGATTGATGCATTCTTTATTTAGACATGTCTATACATTTAATAATATTATGGTGAAATTATCCCTGCCTGGGTGCCATTCTGTCTCTTTAAAATATGGTCATTCATTCATCAAATATTTATGGAGTGTCTCCTATGTGCTAGACCATGCATTCTGTATTAGGCATACAGCAGTAAGTGAGACAAACAAGTTATACAGTCTAGTGGGGGAAATAACAATTAAACAAGCTATTACAGTAATGCATGATAAGTGTAACAGAATAAAAAGAGCAAGGAGCAATGGATCACCTTGCCTCTGCTCTAGGGGGCTCAAGAGGGCTTCTGGGAGAAAGTGATGCCAAGTTCGAGACTTGAAGGATGGAGTTGGGAAAGGTAGAAAAGGTTTTTTGATAAAGGGAACTTCCTGTGTGAAGGCACAGAGGAGAGAGTGCAAGCTACCTTTAAGGCACTGAAAGAATTTTTTTTAGGGCTGTAATCGAAGATGAAGATGATAATGGCTGTGAGCTAAGCAGGACCAGATCATCAAGGATCGGATTAGATCTGTTAAGGAGACTGGATTCTATACTAAAAGCAATGGAAGAGACTGATTGGTTTTAAACCTCATAATGATTAGGTTTGCATTCAGAAATATCATGCTGGCTGTAGCACAGAGAAAGGATTTGAGAGCAGAAAGATGAGAAAATTAAAGCCAATTAGGGGGCCATGGCATGATTTCAGGCAAGAATGGGTGGTGGGTTAATAGGATTAATCAAGGTAGTGGCAGTTAGGATGGAGAAAAATGGTGTTTTGAGATATATTTATGAGGGAGAACAGCTAGAACTTGATGTCTAAATGAATGTGAAAGATGAAGGTGATGAGGAATCAAAAATGACTCTAGTTTCTGCTGAGATAGGGAATACTGGGTAAGACTGGGAGTGGGGAGGAGATGAATATAGGCCAGGATATGTTGTGCTTGAAGTGTTTGCATGGAAGACAGTTGCATACATAAATCTGCAGCCCAGGAGAAATGTCTGGGCTGGAGATAAGACTTTGCAATCATTAGCAGAAGGAAAGTATTTAAAGCCACAAAAATAGATGAGTTCACTTGTGAAAAATATGGAGAATCTGAAAAGAGACCAGCATTAAATCTCAATTGGAAAAAGAGCAGGCTAAAAGGTAAAAGGAGGTGGCTCAGATGAATGGGCAATGTGACCCCTAAATTCTGTCCTGCAGGTCTGCTTTGTAGAACCACGTTCCTATTCCAATTATATACATTTTTTATTTTAATGACTTTTGGGGTATAAGTGGTTTTTGTTTACATGGATGAGTTGTATAGTGGTGAAGTCTGAGATTTTAGTCCACCTGTCACCCGCTGTTCCAATTTTCTTAGCATAGTTGTCTATGCTAAGAAAACTTTTCGCTCAGAAAATACTCTAAGGGAGAACTAAAGAAAGGTTCATGCTTTATATGGTATGTTTAGACCGAGAGAAGCAAGAATGAGAAGAAACGAAGAGAAAGAAGGAAAGATGAAAATGAATACAAGATATGTAGTCATGCTTGCTACCTCTTCATGGTGAGTGGGAAGTGGCCCAGGCCACTCACAAGTGAGCCTGCTCGGTGCTTCCCCAGCTGGGCTGCAGTGAGGCACTATGCCTTGGAGTAGTCTTTGAGCAACGGGAAAGAGGAGGGACTTGTATTTCCCTCTCTGCTGTCTTTTGTTTCCTATTAGTAAAGGTTAGCCCAGGTGTATCAGTTACGGTTTAACCAGAGAAGCAGAACCAAGAGAAAGATTTTACATGGGATTTGTCCCAGGGAATTGGTTTATGCAGTTGTGGGAGTTGGTAAAATGGTGTTCAAAAAGCTGTCTCCATGTGTAATGCTGGAGCTTCAAGCCCACTGGGCAGGCGATCTGAAAGGGAAGAGCATGGGTAAGCTGTGAGCCCTTGAGGGTGGACTGAAGCTGCAGCCATTTTTGTTCCCTCTCACTCTCATGTACAGGGTGGTCTTGTGCAAACCGGAGTGCTTCCTCACAGAGCTAAACACGTACACCTGGCCCAGGAGTCAGACAAGCTGAAGGCAAACTGGGAAGATAGATCAATTTCAGGTCCACATGCTGCTTCAGGCTAATGTGGTGAATTACCCCATCAGCAACAGGGGTCAGCTGCAAAATGGTCGCTGCCTTCCTTCTGCCTTCTCAGTCTCAGAATGGCCACTGCCTTCCTTCTGCCTTCTCAATCTCAGAATGGCCACTGCCTTCCTTCTGCCTTCTCAGTCTCAGAATGGCCACTGCCTTCCTTCTGCCTTCTCAATCTCAAAATGGCCACTGCCTTCCTTCTCCGTTCTAAACAGGTAAGTGTCTCCCAGTGACCCAGCCTGGGGCTTTGCTTTTAGAATCCCAATTCTCTCCTATTTTCCTCCAAGCCTCTTTCTTGGATCAATTCTTGAAAGCACAGGACCGGGTGGGAATTTAAACTCCCCATATTTCTGGGTTGCATCATCTGGGCTCTACAAGTCTAGTGCTTCAGCCAAGTCTTGAATGATGGGAGAAGTCAGAAACTGTGGGTGAGTGCCCATTGGGAGAGCCCAACACATCCAGAATAAGTGTTTGCTTCATCCTTAGTTGTAGCAGAGTGTGCTGGGAGGCAAGGGTATTGGAGGGAATCTGAGAAGGCTGATAGAATACAGCTATCTGTTGCAATATTTCAATGCGTATAGGACCTTTAAGTCTGAGAGGAAAATGTTTTAAAACTAGACCAGAGGACTTCAAAAGGTTTATTTTTGTTGAGTAAAGAAACTTATTTCAGACACCTGCAACCTGAAACTTACAATTTTTAGATGTTGACCTCAGAACCATTATGATAGTGTTCATGCCAAGTGAAGGCAGCTTTTATGCATATACTACGTTGCTTCTGTGAGAATGAATTAAGTGGTAAATAATTATATAAACTTGTTTGTATTCATTCCATTTAATAAAGCAGCCCAGATTTAGTCATAGGCCAACTTCAAATATGGTTAGTGGTAATAACAATGCTTGGCTCAAAATTAAAGAAAAGCATGGGAATTGTCAGATTATTGAAAAACAATATTTTCCCAAAATCTCTCTTCTTCCGGGCTGCATGTGCATATCTCTGACACTATCTTTGCAGAAACACAGTAAGAACAAACGGGAGAGAGAGTTTCTGTGATTAAGGCTTTTCTAGAAAGAGGATATTCTATCAAGATCTATACAGATTTATTTCCTTTACCTGAGCAGTTCCGTGTGATTTCTATTCTGAGTTACCACCTGTGACAGGTGATGTTCATAGAAATAAAACACCCTGTGGGCTGAGGCATTAGTGAGTTCTGCTGTGGCTTTTGCCCAACCCCCAACTCCCTGCCTTTGATACCATGCACTTCTCTCTCACTTAAGAAATTTTATCAGAATGCATGTGAGCTAGAGCGAGTTATAATATAGATAATGTGAAATGATAACTTATTTAAAAATTAAATCATTGGTAAACGTCAGTACCTTAACACTGAAGTTTTTATATACATGGATATCGTGATATTAATATATCACACATGTTTATAACAAGGGGTGGTACCACTCAAAGAATTAGAACTACAAATTCTAAAGCTGGTTTTGAGTGACAATAACCTTCCATTCAGCTTATGCAATGTTCCTATGAACAAAGCTTACTGATAGGATTACTCCTTTTGATTTGAGTGAATGGTTATGGGGCTGGATAGGGATTAAAACCCCAATCACCAATATTTTTTCCTGGTTTAAAATAGTACTTTATATGATTTTAAAAGTATCAAGTAATCAGTCAATGTCATGACTTTCTTAATTCCTTGATTAACTTAGAGTGAAAACAAACTGTGTGGTACTTTTAGAAAGCTTTTAGAAAGCGAGAAAGGCCATGGGCAGCATCGTGCTGTTGAAGGTTGTTTGTATCCATCCTTCAGCTCCATTTCTGTACCCACAAGAGTCCTGCAGGTATTAGACAAGGCTCTTTTGATTGCAAGTGACAGAAATCTCACCAGCTAAATTAACAACTCCCTCCAAAAAAAGGAATCTATTCGCTCTTATAACTGAGAAGTCTAGAAGGAGATTTCCTTTTCACATGGCTAAATTCAGAGACTCAAGAGATACAGGGTGTCTCCCTCTCTCAAACACACATACACAAACACTTAAAATCACAGCACCAATGTATAAAGAAAAGTTAACTTGATAGCTCTGGTGGCAGAGCCTCCGGGAGCATCTCATGACCGAGCTTGTGATATACTCAACCTTGAAGCAATCATTGAATGTTGTCAGAGGATGCGGTGTTCCAATTGACTAACTTAAGTCAGGTGGTGATTGGCAACCCTACTGTATAATAGAATATTAACTTGACCCGGAGAGATTACTGACCTTTGTCCCAGCTCCTGGGAGGAAACCCCTAAACCTTTAGAACTTCCAGAGTGACAGGAGTGTCTTTGCTATTCATGGTGGACCCCTCAGACCTAAACCTGATAGTTTATGCTAATGAGGTGACTCAGGGTTGTGGGATCGCCATTCCAGAAAGACCAACTGTGTGATTACCGAATTGGGCCTTTGGGCCACAGGATATCAGTCTGACCTCCGTAGAGACAAGAAGGGGGTACTGGGAATTGAGTTCAACTATGTGGTCAATGATTAAGTCATGCTTATGTAAGAAAACTACAATAATCACTCTGGACACTAAAGTTCAGGTGAGTTTTCCAGGTTGGCAGTACTTGGAGTGTTTTATTATATTTTGATAATGGGAGTGTAAGGCATCCTTGATGATGATGAAAACTTTATATTTGGAATCCTCCCAGAACTCACCCTAAGTGCCTCTGCTTCTAATTCATATTCTTTTGCTATAGTAAAACTGGAATCATAAGTATAATGTTTGTCTGAGTTCTTTGAGTTGTCCTAGCAGATTATCAAGCCTAAGGGTGGTCATAGAAACCCCTGAATTTGTAGCCAGTTGGTCTGAAGCAAAGATGGTGGTGGGGGACCCCAAAACTCACAATTGGTGTCTGAATTGAGGCCAGGCTTGTGAGCACTGTTTCCTTAGACTTTGAAGCTGTATATTCTCATTGCAATTGGTGTGAGAAATTTTGGCTAGATGTAGCAGTCTGGAGGACTGTGCCCTTAACTGTGAGTTTACCTAAGTCTGGTACCCACTGATGGAGAAGGGCAGTTTCAGAAAGAAAAAAATGTGGGTAGGCAAAATCAACAAACTGAATCGAACCAACCTAAATCAAATAACTAGCTACCTCCCTTTGTAAGAGAACCCATCACTCCCAGATGTATGGCCTATAATAATGTCTCATGACTACTAAGACTTTTCAGAAAATGCTTCCCAGAACCTGTCACTTTGGGCATTTTGTGTTTTGTACCTTCCCTGACTACTGGTTCTGAAATTAAAATTTAAGTTGCATTACTAATTACTAATAACAAATTAACGTGCTACCTTTTTCCTGATGTTTACTTTTGAACAATCTTTAATGCTTAACCCAAGTCAGAGGAGTAATCTAGAATGTAAGCTTCTGAAGGACAGGCACCTGTTTGAAAACTGCCAGGTGCCAGTGTGGTTAATTTGGACAATGGGCCAAGGAATACGGCCTTTATTTACTTATTGCAACAGTAGAAGCAAGAGACCAATAAGAGAAGGTGCTGGCTTCCCCATTGTTCCATTTTTGTTTTTCTAGGAGTGGTTCACACAGGAAAATCATCTCATTGCTGAAGGGACACTGAACAAAAGGCTCCTTCTGTTTTATGGAGTGGGGTATTGGAGGAGGCAGGAAGGGCTAGGAGTGGGAAAAGTACTGAGAACTGAGTCACAGTAGAGAAAGGTGTCTTTAGCTTTAAGCCCCTCCTCTTGCCCCACACCCATTAGGAGGTCTTAGCAGAGGTGTCTGAACAGTGTCTTAGCTGAGCCCTCCCACCCTCTTCCCGACAGGTAAGCGGGCCTCCAACTGGAGTCACGTAGGCTAGGAAAATGGGTATGTGTAAGAGCGTGTCCAGCCAGGGGCATGCTCCTGAGTCCCTGAGTGCAGCTTCCTTCAGAGGATGCAATGCTTTGGCTGTGCACCAACTTTAGTGAGGGGAGGGCCGCTCCTCTCCCTCAGTCCTTATGATGCCTGTCAGGTGAAGTCTTTGTGATTGGCTAAGGTCTGTCTTGAAAGAGCACATGTAGGATTTTGGCTCAAAGTCGGACACCTCAGGATCCTTGTCTGTCTGTTCCTTAATGCATCTTAAGTTTCTAAAGTTGTGCTCAGCACATAGTTGGTGCTCAGTAACTGTTATTTTTATAGGTACTAACATGAGTAGAGCCACTGCAGATACTTTAGGGGTTATTCCATGGATCCTAATGTTGCCAAATGTTAGAGCAGCTGGCTCCAAAATTGATGTGTTCCGGTAAGCGTGGGATGATGGGTCCTGCCAGGTTTCCAGCAGAATGAACACAGTGAAAGGTAGAATTGTGGTCTGCGACTGGAATATAGCTAAAAGACAAGCACTGGCAAAGGAAAAAAAGAAGTCAAGAAATGAATCAATGGTTACAGCAACATGCTTTTGTGCCAACTAGATGGCCATGTAGCTTTATAATTCTAAACTCTCATTTGAGGAAGGCAGTTTAGATTATGAAATTTGCAACAACTCTATGCACCTTTTGCCATTTGTCCTTTGGACTCATTCACAATGTCATGGTCACAGTACTCTTTGTTCCCCATACACCAGCAGAAGAAATATCTTCCTATCTCTCACTATGGCATATTCTCTTTTAAGGAGAGGGCTCTGCCGATGGTTGCATGCAGCTCCCCCATCTGTCCCTCCAGCTTGTGTGTTTGCCCAAATTCAGAGCTTTAACTCACAGTTTTACTCTACAACATGGAGTACCTTTCAATGCTCAGTGTTAACTCAGTGAATTGAAGGGATTAAAGAGACAACTTTTCTAAACAAGAAAAGCCTCTTATGTTGAATGCTTCTTGAAAATTTGCATACTTTCATTTCATTGCTTTATAAATTATTACCAGGAAGTCATATCTTTGTAGTCTATAAACAATGTGATGAAGTGCAATTTTTTTCTCGAATGGATTTGTTTTCAAAGAAACAAAGCTTGTGTTCAAAGGTTTCAAAGATGTTTTCTATGATCCCGTGTTATTTAAAACTCATTCATTAAACACACCTGATGAATAGGTCTATTACATTTTCTTAGCTGATTAAAAGCTCATTTTGGAAGGGTGGAATGAATTATCACACAATGATTTCATTGCAATACATCTTTGTAGGTATCTGGCATTATAAGGAATTGAGTTACAAATTGCTCTACAAATTGACAGGCTAGCAATCATTATTTTTCATGTATTAGCTTGAGTCAGTCTTTGATCTCATCATAGTTTCAATGGTAGAGGAGATAGAGGTGGTGAAGCCTTATTATTTTTCCAGCACAGAAAATTATGCCACAAAAGAAAACATGTACAGGGTTGTCATAATGGCCCCAATGGTGATGACAGGAAAAAAGAGTAGTTGCAGTTATCCTTCAGTGCACAGTGAAATAGTGAACAATTTGTTAAATATTCCCTGGAGACAATTAAACTGGCATATGATCAGTTTGGAGGCTGCCAAGCCTCAGTGGGAGCCAATTAGAATTCACCAAAAATGAAAATGGATGAATCTGAAAAAACAGTGTTAGATTTATGAGGGAAAGCAAACACATCATTGAGCCAAGAATAATCTTGGTGAGCACTCTCTAAAAGAGATTGGTAAATAGGTTGTATAGTGGTATCATGTTCAGTGTTTTGAGTGTTTCTTCTGCAATATTTTAAGCCATTACTGCAAAAAGATTAAATTAGTCTGATTTAGACTACACAACATGAGAGAATCATTCTGCACATTGCAGCCATTATTAATTTTGTTCCAGAAGCAGCCTTGCATGAAAGATAGTAATTTTTCTTTTCTTTTTGCATTTAAACTACAGATAAACACTACAGATTGCTGCAGATGAATGCTACTGAAATGCAAAAGACTGTATGACCATTCCTTTTAAAGTCAGATACTCAATTGTGAAAGATGTGTAAACAATCCAGTGATGGATGTCCATTAGTTCAGTGCTGTCAAGCCGAGTTACTATTCCACATCTCTGATACTGATGCTGTTTTTGCAGTCATGATTGAGTCGTTGAAGAAAAAAGTACTCTACAGAGTTCTGCCCAACTGCGTCCAAACTAGCATCAACTTGAAATATCATTGGCTTACTCAGCAGCATCAGAACCCACAAAGCAAAGAGGTTAGATCCATCCAAGAGACTTTTCTGCAGTAGTAAATGGATTTGCCCTCTTTAGAGCAGGGAGCGCAGCTCCAACACAATTATTCTTATTGGAACAGACTAAGGAATTTACTTCAAATGAGGTTGTTGGTTGTCCTGTGAAAGCTGTGTCAGAATAAATATTCAACTGCTCTTCAAAGGCATAATTTGGTCTCCCATGAATCATTTGTGACCCATGGGCTGGATATAGCTGACTTTGTTTAAATGGAGGGAAAACTTCTTTCATTCTATTAAAACTTGTATAAAGCTCAGGTATGTCAAAAACACTTTAACATTCAGTTCTTTCCAAAGGGGCCATTTTTATATGCCAGATGTCCTGAAGCAATAACCTTTGTTACTTGTATACAATAAATTTTGTTAAGGAAAAATTTCCAAGTGACAGATGTCAACAGTAAACATCCACAACAGTTTAATGAAGATGTGGCTTTGAAATGTATCATTGAAGGGTAACAGTTTAAATGCAAGGCCAATACTGTCACAATTTGACAAGGTGTGATGCTTTTCGGATTTTGGGAGGAGAGGCATTGTAAATTCCTTACAGGAATATGTGCTTCATCTTTCATCCTTTCCAAATCTCTCTGAACCTAAGATAGCACTTGAGCCTAACACTCAGGAGATGCTTGGTAATCAAAGAGATGATGATTATGCCCCTTTTTATAGGGTTGTTTGGCTGACTGAGGCAAAATTTAAGGTGATTGGTATATTCCAGGGGAAGTAGGAATAAGGCTGGGCTGTGCCATTAAGAACAAACAAAATTCCTAGTGAAAAATTAAAAATTTCTTCTTTATTATTTTTTCTTTTTTTAAAATTATATTTTAAGTTCTAGGGTTCATGTGCATAACGTGGCGGTTTGTTACATAGGTGAAGAAACCAACGTGTGCCATGTTGGTGTGCTGCACCCATTAATTCATCATTTACATTAGGTATTTCTCCTAATGCTATCCCTCCCCCAGCCCCCTACCCCACTACAGGCCCCGGTGTGTGATGTTCCCCTCCCTGTGTTCAAGTGTTCTTATTGTTCAATTCCCACATATGTCTGAGAATATACGGTGTTTGGTTTTCTGTCCCTGTGATAGTTTGCTCAGAATGATGGTTTCCAACTTCATCCTTGTTCCAGCAAAGGACATTAACTCATCCTTTTTTGTTTCTCCATAGTATTCCATGGTGTATATGTGCCACATTTTCTTAATCCAGTCTATCATTGATGGACATTTGGGTTGGTTTCAAGTCTTTTCTATTGTGAATAGTGCCACAATAAACATACGTGTGCATGTGTCTTTATAGCAGCATGACTTATAATCCCCA
Source organism: Macaca thibetana thibetana (assembly GCF_024542745.1). Taxonomy (NCBI): domain Eukaryota; kingdom Metazoa; phylum Chordata; class Mammalia; order Primates; family Cercopithecidae; genus Macaca; species Macaca thibetana. The sequence goes on from NC_065586.1 coordinate 23,451,140, forward strand.
GTAATGGGATGGCTGGGTCAAATGGTATTTCTAGTTCTAGATCCTTGAGGAATCTCCACACTGTCTTCCACAGTGGTTGAACTAGTTTACAGTCCCACCAACAGTGTAAAAGTGTTCCTATTTCTCCACATCCTCTCCAATATCTTTTGTTTCCTGACTTTTTAATGATCACCACTGTAACTGGTGTGAGATGGTATCTCATTGTGGTTTTGATTTGCATTTCTCTGATGGCCAGTGATGATGAGCATTTTTTCATGCGTCTGTTGGCTGCATAAATATCTTCTTTTGAGAAGTGTCTGTTCATATCCTTTGCCCACTTTTTGATGGGGTTGTTTGATTTTTTTCTTGTAAATTTGTTTAAGTTCTTTGTAGGTTCTGGATATTAGCCCTTTGTCAGATGGGTAGATTACAAAAATATTCTCCCATTCTGTAGGTTGCCTGTTCACTCTAACGGTAGTTTCTTTTGTTGTGCAGAAGCTCTTTAGTTTAATTAGATTCCATTTGTCAATTTTGGCTTTTGTTACCATTGCTTTTGGTGTTTTAGTCATGAAGTACTTGCCCATGCCTATGTCCTGAATGGTATTGCCTAGGTTTTCTTCTAGGGTTTTTATGGTTTTAGGTCTAACATTTAAGTCTTCAATCCGTCTTGAATTAATTTTTGTATAATGTGTAAGGAAGGTATCCAGTTTCAGCTTTCTACATATGGCTAGCCAGTTTTCCCAGCACCATTTATTAAAAAGGGTATCCTTTGACCATTGCTTGTTTTTGTCAGGTTTGTCAAAGATCAGATGGCTATAGATGTGTGGTATTATTTCTGAGACCTCTGTTCCGTTCCATTGGTCTATATCTCTGTTTTGGTACCAGTTTCATGCTGTTGTGGTTACTGTAGCCTTGTAGTATAGTTTGAAGTGAGGTAGCGTGATGCCTCCAGCTTTGTTCTTTTTCTTAGGATTGTCTTGGCAATGCAGGCTCTTTTTTGGTTCCATATGAACTTTAAAGTAGTTTTTTCCAATTCTGTGAAAAAAAGTCATTGGTAGCTTGATGGGGATGGCATTGAATCTATAAATTACCTTGGGCAGTATGGCTATTTTCGTGATATTGATTCTTCCTATTGATGAGCATGGAATGTTCTTCCATTTGTTTGTGTCCTTTTTTCATAGAGTAGTGGTTTGCAGTTCTCCTTGAAGAGGTCCTTCATATCGCTTGTAAGTTGGATTCCTAGGTATTTTATTCTCTTTGAAGCTATTATGAATGGGAGTTTACTCATGATTTGACTCTCTGTCTGTTACCAGTTTATAGGAATGCTTGCAATTTTTTCACATTGATTTTGTATCCTGAGACTTTGCTGAAATTGTTTATCAGCTTAAGGAGATTTTGGGCAGAGATGATGGGGTTTTCTAAATATACAATCGTGCCATCTGCAAACAGGGACAATTTGACTTCCTCATTTTCTAATTGAATACCCTTTCTTTCTTTTTTTCTTTCTCTTGCCTGATTGCCCTGGCCAGAACTTCCAACACTATGTTGAATAGGAGTGGTGAGAGAGGGCATCCCTGTCTGGTGCCAGTGTTCAAAGGGAATGCTTCCAGTTTTTGCCCATTCAGTATGATATTGGCTGTGGGTTTGTCATAAATAGTTCTTACTATTTTGAGATACGTTCCATCAATACCTAGTTTATTGAGAGTTTTTAGCACAAACCGCTGTTGAATTTTGTCGAAGGCCTTTTCTGCATCTATTGAGATAATCATGTGGTTTTTGTCATTGGTTCTGTTTATGCGATGGATTACACTTATTGATTTGCGTATGTTGAATCAGACTTGCATCCCCGGGATGAAGCCAACTTGATCATGGTGGATAAGCTTTTTGATGTGCTGCTGGATTCAGTTTGCCAGTATTTTAATGAGGATTTTCACATTGAAGTTCATCAGGGATATTGGTCTAAAATTCTCCTTTTTTGTTGTGTCTCTGACAGGCTTTGGTATCATGATGATGCTGGCCTCATAAAATGAGTTAGGGAGGATTCTCTCTTTTTCTGTTGAATGGAATCATTTCAGAAGGAATGGTTCCAGCTCCTGTTTGTACCTCTGGTAGAATTTGGCCATGAATCTGTCTGGACCTGGACTTTTTTTTGCTTGGTAGGCCAAATTATTGCCTCAGTTTCAGAGCCTGTTATTGGTCTATTCAGAGATTCAACTTCTTCCTGGTTTAGTCTTGGGAGGGTGTATGTGTCCAGGAATTTATCCATTTCTTCTAGGTTTTCTAGTTTATTTGCATAGAGGTGTTTTTAGTATTCTCTGATGGTAGTTTGTATTTCTGTGGGATCGGTGGTGATATCCCCTTTATCATTTTTTATTGCATCTATTTGATTCTTCTCTCTTTTCTTCTTTATTAGTCTTGCTAGTGTTCTATCAATTTTGTTGATCTTTTCAAAAAACCAGCTCCTGGATTCATTGATTTATTTTGAAGGGTTTTTTTTTTGTGTGTGTCTCTGTCTCCTTCAGTTCTGCTCTGATGTTAGTTATTTCTTGCCTTCTGCTAGCTTTTGAATATGTTTGCTCTTGCTTCTCTAGTTCTTTTAATTGTGATGTTAGGGTGTCAATTTTAGATCTTTCCTGTTTTCTCTTGTGGGCATTTAGTGCTATAAATTTCCCACTACACACTGCTGTAAATGTGTCCCAGAGATTCTGGTATGTTGTGTCTTTGTTCTCATTGGTTTCAGAGAACATCTTTATTTTTGCCTTCATTTCATTATTTACTCAGTCATTCAGGAGCAGGTTGTTCAGTTTCCATGTAGTTGTGTGGTTTTGAGTGAGTTTCTTAATCCTGAGTTCTAATTTGATTGCACTGTGGTCTGAGAGACAGTGTGTTGTCATTTCTGTTCTTTTACATTTGCTAAGGAGTGCTTTACTTCCAACTATGTGGTCGATTTTGGAATAAGTGCGATGTGGTGCTGAGAAGAATGTATATTCTGTTGATTTGGGGTGGAGAGTTCTGTAGATGTCTATTAGGTTCGCTTGGTGCAGAGCTGAGTTCAAATCTTGGATATCCTTGTTAACCTTCTGTCTCATTGATCTGTCTAATATTGACAGTGGGGTATTAAAGTCTCCCATTATTATTGTGTGGGAGTCTAAGTCTCTTTGTAGGTCTCTAAGGACTTGCTTGATGAATCTGGGTGCTCCTGTATTGGGTGCATATATATTTAGGATAGTTACCTCTTCTTGTTGCATCGATCCCTTTACCATTATGTAATGACCTTCTTTGTCTCTTGATGTTTGTTGATTTAAAGTCTGTTTTATCAGAGACTAGGATTGCAACACCTGCTTATTTTTGCTTTCCATTTGCCTGGTAGATCTTCCTCCATCCCTTTATTTTGAGCCTATGTGTGTCTCTGCACGTGAGGTGGGTCTCCTGAATACAGCACGCTGATGGGGCTTGACTCTTTGTCCAGTTTGCCAGTCTGTGTCTTTTAATTGGGATATTTAGCACATTTACACTTAAGGTTAATATTGTTATGTGTGAATTTGATCTTGACATTTGATGTTAACTGGTTATTTTGCTCATTAGTTCATGCAGTTTCTTCCTAGCATTGATGGTCTTTACAATTTGGCATGTTTTTGTAGTAGCTGGTACTGGCTGTTCCTTTCCATGTTTAGTGCTGCCTTTAGGAGCTCTTCTAAGGCAGGCCTGGTGGTGACAAAATCTCTCAACATTTGCTTGTCTGTAAAGGATTTTATTTCCCCTTCACTTATGAAGCTTAGTTTGGTTGAATATGAAATTCTGGGTTGAAAATTCTTTTCTTTAAGAATGTTAAATATTGGCCCCCACTCTCTTCTGGCTTGTAGAGTTTCTGCTGAGAGATCTGATGGGCTTCCCTTTGTGGGTAACCCGACCTTTCTCTTTGGCTGCCCTTAGCATTTTTTCCTTCATTTTAACCTTGGTGAATCTAACAAATATGTGTCTTGGGGTTACTCTTCTCAAGGAGTATCTTTGTGGTGTTCTCTGTATTTCCTGAGTTTGAATGTTGGCCTTCCTTGCTGGGTTGGGGAAGTTCTCCTGGATAATATCCTGAAGAGTGTTTTCCAACTTGGTTCCATTCTCCCTGTCACTTTCAGGTCCGCCAGTCAAATGTAGATTTGGTCTTTTCACATAGTCCCATATTTCTTTGAAGCTTTGTTCATTTCTTTTTATTCTTTTTCTCTAAACTTCTCCTCTTGCTTTATTTCATTAATTTGATCTTCAATCACTGACAACTTTTCTTCCACTTGATCAAATCGGCTACTGAAACTTGTGCATGCATCACATAGTTCTTGTGCCATGGTTTTCAGTTCCATCAGGTGATTTAAGATCTTCTCTACATTGTTTATTCTAGTTAGCCATTTGTCTAATCTTTTTTCAAGGTTTTTAGCTTCCTTGTGATGGGTTCAAAATCCTCCTTTAGCTCAGAGAAGTTTATTACTGACCTTCTGAAGCCTACTTCTGTCAGCTCATCAAAGATTCTCTGTCCAGCTTTGTTCTGTTGCTGGCAAGCAGCTGCGTTCCTTTGGAGAAGAGGCACTTTGATTTTTAGAATTTTCAGCTTTTCTGCTCTGGATTCTCCCCATCTTTGTGGTTTTATCTACCTTTGGTCTTTGATGTTAGTGACCTACAGATGGGGTTTCGGTGTGGATGTCCTTTTTGTTGATGTTGATGCTATTCCTTTCTGTTTGTTAGTTTTCCTTCTAACAGTCAGGTCCCTCAGCTGCAGGTCTGTTGGAGTTTGCTGGAGGTTTACTCCAGACCCTGTTTGCCTGGGTATCACCAGCAGAGGCTGCAGAACAGCAAATATTGCTGCCTGATCCTTCCTCTGGAAACATCATACCAGAGGGGCACCTCATACAGGCAGGTGTCTCCCAGTTAGACTACATGGGGGTCAGGGACCCACTTGAGGAGGCAGTGCTGGGAGAACCACTGCTCTCTTCACCAGCTGTCACACAGGGATGGTTAAGTCTGCAGAAATTTCTGCTGCCTTTTGTTCAGCTATGCTCTGCCCCCAGAGGTGGAGTCAACAGAGGCAGCAGGCCTTGCTGAGCTGCGGTGGGCTTCGCCCAGTTCAAGCTTCCCTGGCTGCTTTGTTTACCTACTCAAGCCTCAGCAATGGCGAATGCTTTTCCCCCTGCCAGGCTGCTGCCTCGCAGGTTGATCTCAGACTGCTGTGCTAGCAGTGAGCAAGGCTGTGTGTGCATGGGACCTGCTGAGCCAGGAAGGGGATATAATCTCCTGGTGTGCCATTTGCTAAGACCATTGGAAAAGCGCAGTATTTAGGCGGGAATGTCCCATTTTTCCAGGTAGAGTCTGTCATGGCTTCCCTTGGCTAGGAAAGTGAATTCCCCCAACCCCTAGTGCTTCCCAGGTGAGGCAATGCTCCACCTTGCCTCAGCTCACCCTCCGTGAGCTGCACCCACTGTCCAACCAGTCCCAGTGAGATGAACCAGGTACCTCAGTTGGAAATGCAGAAGTCACCTGTCTTCTGTATCAGTCACACTGGGAGCTGCAGACCAGAGCTGTTCTTGTTCAGCCATCTTCTTTCTTTCTAAAAATAATTATTGTGCCCCCAGTAGGTACAAGATATTAGGCTAGACATTCTAAGTGTTATCAAGTGACTCTTTGATAACTTGGATTTTCTAATGTGGTTTGGATTGTGGATGGTGGCATCTGCTTTTTCTGTGCTGAAACTTAAGGTCTGCCAACTCTGGACTTCTAGTTATAGAAGGTCCTGATACTGGTTTACAATGATATGGGAATTCTTAGCGATCCCTAAAACAGAACCCTTTGGTGGGGCATTATCTTAAATGAAATAACTCAGAAACAGGCAGTCAAATATTGCATGTTCTCACCTATAAGTGGGAGCTAAATAATGAGTACACATGGACATAGAGACTGTAATAATAGACATTGGAGACTTAGAAGGATGGGAAGACGGGCAGGATGAGGGATGAGAAATCACCTCATAGGTACAATGTACACTCTTTGGGTGATGGTTACGCTAAAAGCCTAGACTTCACCACTGCACAGTACACCCGTGCAACAATCTACCCTGTACTCCCTAAATCTACAAAAGCAAAATTTAACTTCAAAAAAAGGGGGCTTACATTGTTGAACTGAGTTAATCAATAGGAGCCCTAAGGATACTAAAAGTGATCTTGGGAGAATTTACGTAGGTCATTGCCAACAGTGACACCACTATGTATAGTTCCAGCTCTGAGATCACTTAAGGCGTACATTTTATTCTTTTCTTTAAGAATGTTACATATTGGCACCCACTCTCTTCTGGCTTGTAGAGTTTCTGCTGAGAGATCTGCTGTTAGTCTCATGGGCTTCCCTTTGTGGGTAACCCAACCTTTCTCTCTGGCTGCCCTTAACATTTTTGCCTTCATTTCCACACTTCAATGAACAGTGTGTTCACTGACTGTGTGGAAATGTCAACACATCATTATATATTTGTCCAAAGTAGCCTCCATTTATGTAAAATGGGACATCTTTTTCTGCTGGCATCACACTGGCTGGTCTGCCCCGTCTGAAGTAATGCTTCTTGTTGAAGACATGATCCCCCAATGTCCTGGACATGACCATTCCATGTCCTCACTATGAAGTGAAATGCGTCCAAATATTTTCCTTTGCATACGCTCTGCCTGGCTACTGCAGGTATTCCTGTCTTTTGACAGAAATTACTTTTTCTTCTTAGCATTTCATATGCTTTTAAGCATTTAACATATTAAACTGAGTGCTAGAGCCAAGTCTGATCTTTCACTGGTGTTCAGGTATAATACTGGAATGAATAGTATTGGAAATATCCCCCTTTCAAAGATACATCTTTTCACGTGGCAGCAATGATTTAATCAAGTGCTAATTTATCATAGCATGTTGATAACAAAACTAGTTTATTTTTTCTGGGGCCACTGCATTTTCCAGTAATGTCTCCAGAATGAAATGAGTACATTTATCATGAGGCAATTATAAAGGTTTGAAAATGGAAATTTTCAAATAGTTGAAAATAGAGAGCATAACACAAAATAACCTAATTTTACCTGACTTTGGCAATGATCAACATTTTGCTAGTCGTGCTTTATTCTTTCTCCCCTTTTTTCTTGCTATGATATTTTAAAGCAAATCTCACACTGTGTTATTTTATACCTAACACTTTAGTATGTATTTCTAACAAATAAGATCTATTCCCCTTTATTTCTTAAAGAAACATAACTCACCATGCCGTTATCACAGGTAATAAAATCAACAATAATTTCTTTAATTTCATTTAAAACTTTACTACATTAAAATTTCCCAGATTGTCTCAAAAACCTCTTTTTATAGTTGTTTTGTTAAATCAGTTTTTACACCAGATCCACATACTGCATTTTATTAATATGTCTTTTTTGTTTGTTTTTTTGTTTTTCATTTTTTTAATCATTATACTTTAAGTTCTAGGGTACATGTGCACAATGTGCAGGTTTGTTACATATGTATACATGACATGAGCCATGTTGGTGTGCTGCACCCACTGACTCGTCATTTACATTAGGTATATCTCCTAATGCTATCCCTCCCCGCTACCCCCTCCCCACAATAGGACTATGCAATGGCATAGTCTTGGCTCACCCCAACCTCTGTCATTGGTGTTCAAGTGAGTCTCCTGCCTCAGCCTCCGGAGTAGCTGGGGTTACAGGCATGCACCACCATGCCAGGCTAATTTTGTATTTTTAGTAGAGACAGGGTTTCTCCATGTTGGTCAGGCTGTTCTCAAACTCCTGACCTCAGGTGATCCACCTGCCTCTGCCTCCCAAAGTGCTGGGATTACGGGCGTGAGCCACCTCGCCCGACCGTTGATTCTTATAACTATACACCATTCCCCCCTCTTATTTATGCCATTAGTTTATAAGATAAACTGAGTTGTTTCTATAGGAAGTGTCACATTCTGAACTTGGCCAATTGGTTCCTCATAGTGCCAACTAACTTGTTATTCTCTCTTCCATATTTCCTGTAACTGAAATTTTGGTATAGAAAATTGGTTAGGTTTAGGTTGAACTTTTAAGACAAGATGACTTCACAGGTGGTGCATCGTATTCTAGGCATATAGTAATTTGTTGCACTAGTTATCTAGTAATGCTAAGATTGGGCAGTGTGTTCCGGTGGTACCAGTTTAATACCTGCAGCATAAAGTGTGCTATCAACCTTCCTCCAAATAAACACCTTTTAATTATATGCTTATGACAACAGATGTATTGACAATGAGTAACAGACTTGACCCTTCTTGACTCGTACCCGCTTCAAATATACCCCTGCTTTCTATATTATTCGTTATCCCTAGTTTGACATCAATTTCATGCTTCAAAAACCCACTTTTTAAAACAATGTTCTTTACATTCTTTTTCTCCCAATGTGCCTATACAATCCTGTTTTTTAAATTGATAGGCACTTTCCTTCACTCCGTTTTTTACCAAACGTAGAGTCATCATTGTTTTAGAAACAGACTTTTTAATGAGGCCTGGGATGCCCTTTAATTTTCTCTCTGCTGAAAAACTGCACGATTGCAATGTGGCATTATCCATTTGATAGGTTCTGGTGGGCTTCCACATGTAAGATCCCACGGGTCCAAGTAGGCTACATGGAAGAACTGCAGCAATGTCTGAGTGCCTCATGACACAGAACCACCTAGAACCCTGCAGTAATGAATGCTATTAAATTGATAATTATTAAAGTATAATAGGAATTAATATAAAGTATAATAGGAATTAGTATAAAGTATGGTAGGAATTAATAATTCCTAATTCATTAGACTTGAATTTTCAAATTCCCATTATTTATGTGACAAATAAATAGTAAATAGTGTGTATTCTCATAAACCCCTTGAACCTCCTTTGCATGGGGAGATATTTAAGGTGGAGACAGGAAACCATTCAGAAAAAGTGTTTGGGGTAATAGAAATATTCTTTAGGCAGAAATTCAACTGGGCAATATTTATTTTTCAACTAAGCCCATGTATTTTTTTCACTAACCCTTTTCTACCTCTCCATGAAAGGACATTGGGAAGAAATAATGGTAGTAACTACCATCCTGTGAGTGCTTATTGGTTGCCAATCACAGTAACAGACTTCACTGTCCCAAGGCTCTGAGAGATTATACAATTTGTACAAGAGTACCCAGGTAGTAACTATCAAAATTTGTCTGAAACAGACATCTCTTCAACATGACACTATTGTTCTCCTTATAGAGAGTCCTAAGAACACCAGCACTTTTCCAGTTTCTAATTGCAAAGGTTTGTGCAATAGCCATTAGTAATACTAGCAAGAACTCTGAAGCCAAAAGCTCGTACTTAAAGGGTTTAACTTTTTTTTTTTTTTTTTGAGAGACAGAGTCTTGCTCTGTTGCCCAGGCTGGAGTGCAGTGGCAGGATCTCTACTCACTGCAGCCTCCACCTCCCAGGTCCAAGCAGTTCTCCTGCCTCAGCCTCCAGAGCAGCTGGGATTACAGGCATGCACCACCACACATGGCTAATTTTTGTATTTTTAGTAGAGATATGTTTTTACCAGACATGCTGGCCAGCCTGGTCTCGAACTTCTGACCTCAAGTGACCTACCCACCTTGACCTTCCAAGGTGCTGAGATTACAGGTGTGAGCCACCATCACTAGCCAAGACAGAACTCTTTACAGTGCAGAATTACAAATTGTAAAGACAGAACTCCTTACAATAACATATTAAGGCAGTGACAGAGGGCTACCAGACTAGCACTTACCAATGAGGAGCACATGATTAAAGAATGCAAATTGAAAACATACAAGCAGTAATAGAAAAACAAATAGAGCTAGGTGCAGTGGCTCGGCCTATAATCCCAGCACTTTGGGAGGCCAAAGTGGGCAGATCCTTTGATCCCAGGAGTTCAGGACCAGCCTGGGAAACCAGGTGAAACTCTGTCTCTACAAAAAAACGCAAAAATCAGCCAGGTGTGATGGTGCGCACCTGTGGTCCCAGCTACTTAGGAGGTTGAGGTGGGAGGATCACTTGAGTCCAGGAGGCAGAGGCTGCAGTGAGCCATGATCATGCCACTGCCCTCCAGCCTCCTAGCCTGGTTGATACAGAAAGATACTGTCTCAAAAAAGAAAGAAAAAAAAAAAAGGAAAAGAAAAACAAAAGGTATATTAAGGACATGACTCTGGCTACATTGTTTTTTCTTGGCCAAGATCTTCATCCAGAGGGAACAGATGGGTGGATCATCCCATACCCAGGCCAAACTTGTACTGTGTATTATTTGTAATTTGTTGCCTATATTTGTGCATAAAATAATTTTGGTTATTCTCAATCAAAAATTATTTGTTCTTATACATTCTCAAATGTGAAGACTCTCTTTAGTTACTACGAAGGGCAGCTACTTGTCCTAGGTAGGCTTGACCAATATGTGTTGCCACCTTCTAGGTGCTGTAACAAGGTAGAAGAGGTGAGAATTGCTTTCACAAAATGACTCTCACATAGGAGTAACACTTAAAAAACCAACTGTTATGCATGAACTAGAATAACACACAGAAGACTTAGTGAAACTGCATATGCTTAGCATCAGTAAGCAATCTAGCCATTGCGAACATGCGATGCATAAGAAACTTCTCTACTTGACTACAGCAAAGACAGTGCTAACTATGTAACTTCGACTATTTTAAAACCAACATCTAATAACATCTCTGCTACATGATATGTTCTCCCTCCAAAAAATGAAAGCATTACTGATAAAGCAAAAATTCAACAGATTTTTGCAGGTAGCAGCGTCAAGCAAATAGTTCAAACGAGCTTTCATTCGCAGTCATTGAAGGGGAGGAAAATTTATTTTTTGTAGAAATGGGGCCTCACTATGTTGCCCAAGCTGATCTTGAACTTCTGGGCTCAAGCCATCAATCTTCCCAACTTGGTTTCCCGAAGTGCTGGGATTATAGGCATGAGCCACTGTGCCAGGCCAAGGGGAGGGAAATTTAGATTGAGGTGTTGAGGATGAATCCCCTGGAATTTGTCCAATTTTCACTTTGCTTCTGTGGAGGAGCTCAGCCGTGCATTATGTTAGTTCACAGCTCACGTCTGAGGCCTACTAAAAGGAATTTCAGGGATCATGTAGTTTATGGCCTGTCTGGAAGCAAGATCAGCAGGAATTGGATTTCCCAGATTTCCCAGGAGGTTGGCAATGGCATATACTTTAAAAAAAGACCAAGGAGATAGTTTCTGCTTTTGTTTTTCTACAATTATTTCCCCTTCTGCAGATTCTATAACTGGAATACTTTAGCTACCCATTCTACTATTTAAACCCATTAAAATTTTCTGTGTCATGATTATTATAAACATGTTTAGCTTTTTGTTGTCTTTTTCTGTAGGGATCCCATTAATTATTAATTATGCCTATGAGAAGAAAACAAAATTAAAAGCTGTTCAGAGAAATGAGAAATGACAAAATGTTGAGGTTGCCTTCATTATTGCTCTTCAGAAATCACAAATAGCTTGACTTACTTTTCTTTCTTCTTTTCGAACAGTTCAGTCGTTAAAAATAAAATTTAAAATGACCTCTAGTTCAAAAAATGGCCATGTTCAGTATGGCAGAGAACCCTGGCTAAGGTTTCAGGGCAGTTACTTTCTAGGGAGTTAGAGTAGTAGGCTTAGCTCTGTGGCAGAATGATGAGTGGATTTTTAAAAACTGAGTTTGCCTGGTAAGGGCAAGGGAGAAATTGAGAGGGTTGCAGGGAATAGAGGGCAGTGTCTTCTTTTACATGGAAAATGGTTGATACTGCATTTAGCCAGAATAGTTGAGAGGTTCTGTGATGAGCATTTGTCCAGATTCCTCCTACCTCCCTTCTTTCCTCACTTCTATTTTTGGGGGTGGGGGAACTGATTTTGTTGAGAATCTGAACTCATCTGCTTCCCTTCACAAGGAAGCAAAAAGAAAAAGGCCAGGTGCTTATCGTCACCTCCATCTCCACCAGCAAAGGGTGAGACCATGACTTGGCTTAATCAGTCATGTGTTCTCCCTGGACCTTAGACTTAGGAGTGAGTGACGCTGAGCAGCAGGGCAGCGCCAGTTTCCAAGGTGCCTGGTGGTGACCAAGGGAGGTGGTTCCAGTGGCCACACTTGTGTGCAGAGCTGGGGAGAAGAAGGCTAGTGGTAGCAACAGAGGAGCTCACGCATATTTCTGGGCCTGATTTTCCCTGGTCTTGATGGCCAATTTAGGGAGTTACTCAATGTGCTTTTAACATCTGCTTTTTCTGCTTCAGTCCTTCAGAGTGGGTTTCTATTGCAGCAACTAAGACTCCGAGCAATGGACCCAGGCTCTTTCTGAGATTTGGACGTGGAGATCTAGAAGTGACCCTGAGCTTCTGTCACACAGCACAGAGGTATTCATTGGTGGAGGTGGCCTTTCTGAATCTGCCCCCTGCCCCCTGTCCCTGATGTATCTTAGGACACGTTCCTTGCCCAAATCAAATGCTGAGGGAGAATGATGTCATTACCAACAGCTCACAGAAAACAGAGTCAAAGATGCATCATTTCTAGAAAGAGATTAATGTCAGTGTCCAACTCTTACCATGATAGTTGAATTCCTACTCATTGATGGAGAATGGCAGCTCTGGAAAAGGCCCCAGAAGTCTTGAGGTACAGGACTGGGATTCACTTAGCTAAGCCTGGTGGAAGACAAGCTTGTCAGTACCTTACAGTTAACTTTTCCTGATCCCTTCCCAGGGGCCCACCGAATTCATATATGGGTGGTGAAAAGTAGCCACGCAGAGCTCAGGACCACTATTACCTGCTAAAGCATTCTGAGACACAGCTTCTGAAAATGAGAATATAATTTATCAAGCAGGGTGTGTTCAATGATTCGGAAAGATCCATATGTGCTTTTGTTTCAGCCACTCTAATGAGAATGTGTCAACTTCAGTTCTATTCTTCTATCATCAGGCTTATTCCTGATTAAACTAGAGTAGCTGCTTTCCAGAGAGGCGTGGTCTTCCTGCAGGGGCATGCAAGCTTTGCAGAGAGCAGCTGCTTCATTGTACAGGATCTTTGAGTTAGGACTGAGACCATTTCAATTGTCAAAAACCAATATATTATTCCTAGAAGGAATTTGACAATATTCCAGTATCATCATCCACCACCGATTTGAGAAGGAAAAGCAAAAGGTCTAAGGCAATATCTTCAAGAGCGAATGATTTAAAGGAGGGTGGGATGAGTTGGAGCCGAACGCCAATGCAAAACAAGATGTCACATTGTTTAACAGACCACAAGAAAATGACATTTCTTCCAATTCCCTGCTGAAATGAAGGTGAAATCTTCCCATCTGGAGACAACTGGTGTCCCAAGGGGACAGACTATTTTATAGTCACAGGAACTTGTTGTCCAACAAGTAGATGGTGAAATACACACACGGCTAGAGATGAAATGTTCCACTGCAGGAAGGTGATCTTCACCCAAACCCAACAAAACCCTTATGCTTTTGTATAGAAAGAGAGACCCTGAGGACAAAAATTGGAATTTAGTGTGAAGCATATAATCTTTTTTCTTTTTTTCCAACTCAATACCCCATCTGCCTTAAGGGTAAAAAAACCATACAAGAAGCTGTATGGCAGCAGGAACTAAGAGTTTTCTCCTCCCATAGATGGATGTGCTCTAGGCAAGGGTATGATTGTAATGCCTCATTTGTGAGGATGGGAGATTACAGAAACAAAGACAACATGACCCGTATGCACTGCTCAGAATTTCTCTCTCTGCCATCTCTCTTTGGGTGTCCAGAACCAAGATCCATTTTTTTTGTTTTTTTGTTTTTGAGACAGGGTCTTGCTGTATCACTCAGGCTGGAGTGCAGTGGTGACCATAGTCCACTGCAACTTTGAATTCCTGGGCTCCTCTAATCTTCCCATCTCAGCCTCTCAAGTAACTGAGCCTACAGGTGCATGCCACCACACCTGGCTAATTTTAAAAAATGTTTTGTAGAGATAGGGTGAGGATTCTTTGTTTGTTATACAAACTGGTCTTGAACTCTTGGCTTCGAGCAATCCTCCTGCCTTGGTCTCCTGAAGTGTTGGGATTACAGGCATGAGCCATTGTGTCCAACCTAAGATCCTTTCCTGGATATCCCAGGCTGAGCTTTTCATGCTGATTCCTGCATGAGCAATTTTCATTATACAATTTGCAACTCAGGGACAAACTGTCACAAATATGTGTTATCTTACGATTTTCCGGCCATCTCTGTACCATATCTTCAGTCTCTTAAGAAACTTTAACAATTTTCTGCCCGTAGGAGGACAGCACAGTTTGACAGCAAAAAACTTCAGTCCTCTTTGGAAAAAATGTTCTCCCTGATTCTTGAATTAAAATTCATTTGTGCCAGGTGTGGTGGCTCGCACCTGTAACTCCAGCACTTTGGGAGGCTGAGGTAGGAGGACTGCTTGAGCCCAGGAGTTCGAGACCAGCCTCAGCAATATAGGGAGGCTCTTTGTCTACTATTAAAAAATAAAAAAAAATTGGGTGGATGTGGTGGGACACGCCTGTAATCCCAGCTCCTTGGGAGGCTAAGGTGGAAGGACTGCTTGAGCCCAGGAGTTCGAGGCTGCAGTGAGCCAAGATCTCACCACTGCACTCTAGCCTGGGCAACAGAGCAATACTCTGTCTCAAAAATAAATAAATAAATAAATAAAATAAATAAATGAAATTCCATCTGTAAGATACTTCCCTTGTTTTTCTGCTTTGAATAATGTCTGTGTTTTCATTGGCTAGTTCCTACTGTTTTCTCTTTATTAATATAGACTTCCTGAGGAAGTCTCGAGATTTTTGGCACTTTTAGAAAATTAGAAGAATTTTGACAGCATGTCTGCCGCATACCTTTTAATGTTCTAATAATATGATTACTGTTTATTTAGAGCCTACTATGTGCCAGGCACCATGCTAGGTGTTTTATGTACATTATCCTTAATTTTTCTAACGAGCCTGCTCAATGTTGGTGTTATCACCCTCATTTTTAGGATTATGAAGCTCTGGCACAGAGATTAGCTAAGTCATTTCTGGACTCCGGCTGTTTTCTTGTTTAAAATTATACTTCAGTTTTATCTCGTGGATTCAGGGAGAGTCTTGTCAACTCCGTGGGGTGATTAATGTATGTTCCTGGTATTTCACTTCTTTGTGCACGCCTTCCTGCCATGTCAGTAGTACCTCGTTCAAATTTGTAATTGTTTCTGATCCCTTTCAAGTGAAAGCAGCTTAGTTCTTCCTTCAGCAGGGCATCAGAGTTGGCTGTTGGGGTTGATAGGCATTATCAGAGGCTGCAGATCACAAGAGGCTCCATCAAATAGACCATGCTCTGGCTTCAGGAGAGCGAGCGATGTGGGCATTCCTTCCCGTCACTGTGATGGAATGTTCGTAATAATTAATGTGCTATCTAAAGCGGTGTTTGAGTCAAAGCCTTAACACTGGGTGAATACTGCCTATTATCTATTTGAAATCTTGTATTGAAATTTCTAGAAACCCCAAAAGTAGTGTGTGCCTTTGAGCACACAAAATTATGCTTTTCGAAATGCTGAGTTAGTCAAGAGTTAGCATGCACAGTAAATGAATTGAATTCTTTAATATTTCTCACAATGCTATCAAAATAATACATATATGAAATGTATAAGCCATGAATCTTAAAATATGGGTACAAAATGAGCAATTTAGAAAGCAATTAAAATTTTTTCTCCCCTCCCCTCCCCCTCCCTTCCCTTCCCTTCTCATCTTCTCTCCTCTCCTCTCCTTTCCTTTCCTTTCCTTTCCTGAGATGGGGTTTTGTAGTGTTGCCCAAGCTGGTCTCAAACTCCTGGATGCAAATGATCCACCCACCTCGGCCTCCCAAAGTGCTGGGATTGCAAGCGTGAGCCACAGGACCTGGTCAAGATTTTAAAAATAATATTTCTCCAAATGATAAGATTCCCTCAAAATATATTCCTTGGAATGTTAACCCCACAACTTGTTACCCTCAGAACAGAAGTTAAAGGGTGAAACGGCTGTGGGAGACAGTGTATATTGTCACTGGAAAAGTGACAGTGCATGTTCGTGTGTTACACAATCTGAGGTCCTCTGCCACAAGAGATCTGTGCTTTCCTTAAACCCATCGTTTTTCAAATGTGCTTGACCATGGAAAATTCTATTGGGTAATTCCTTTTAACAGACTACCCTTTGGGAAATGCTGGACAGTTAAAATGGAAAGAAAGAGACCAGCAGAAGATTTTCCAATGTGGAATCTTCTACCAAAGCGGTCTTGAGAATTCTAATCACTTTAGTGAGGGTTATTGCAGGTTCGAGCCTATGAAATGAAATTTTGGAGTCTCTTAGCATAGGCAAGTTTGTACAGATATGCATGTGATCAGCCTTAGGCCACCTCCCAACAGCCACCAGCTTCTGCCATCACCCCTTCTTGATGGCACTCTTGGCAGTCAGAGAAAAAAATCCTGTGGCCTCCATCCCTTCTCTCACCAAATGCAAAAGCCTGGTAAAAACTGAATAATCGTCCTCTTATTTGTTTTTTACACAAAATTTGATGCATCAAATCATCTACAGTAAATCATCTACAGATGTAAATTCATACTTTACTACAGACTAAATAATCTACAGTATACTTTTTTTTTTTTTTTTTTTTTTTTGAGACGAAGTCTTGCCCTATCACTCAGGCTGAAGTGCAGTGTCCCAATCTCGGCTCACTGCAACCTCCACCTCCCGGGCTCAAGCAATTCTCCTGCCTCAGCCTCCCGAGTAGCTGAGATTACAGGCAACCACCACCACGCCTAGCTAATTTTTATTTTTGTTTTTAGTAGAGATAGGGTTTCACCATGGTGGCCAGGCTGGTCTCAAACTCCTGACCTCATGATCTGCCCACCTCGGCCTCCCAAAGTACTGGGATTACAGGCATGAGCCACCATGCCCAGGCCAGTATATACTTTTTTAAAAAATGGGAAAATGCTTCATTACGGTATCCTAGAATCAGTCTTAAGGTCAGTTTGTGTGAGCTGATCTTTTTAGATCCATTGAACAAGAAAGAGTTGTTTATGTTGCAACCTATTGCATTACATTTGTTTTGAATATGAATAGCATTTCATATCCTTATAGCTTTTCCACACCCCGTTGTATCATTCTTGGGAGCTATTTCAATTAGACCAAGGCCCTCTCACGCCAGCCAAGCCTTCTCCAAAAAAGGCACCCTGGTCAGTTTTCATAAGTGCTTTTGTTTATATTACAAGTTTCCAAATGGGAAAGGTGACAAGATAGAGTATAAGAAGGCTCTATTGTCTATACATCAACAATTTTGAATTTAAAAGGAGATTGCATGTCTTTCAGCTATCCTTAGAGGTGGGAAACAGATTAGGATTTTTTTATGCTTAAATTCTGGTGTATGGCCTCTTGCCAGCTTCCTTAGAAGACCCTGCCCAAGCTTCCAGTGTTACCATCAGGCTTGTGACGTGCAACCTCTGAAGAGGGCCCTCTGATCTGGATGAGTACACTGTCCCCCTTGTTGAGATGGAGTCTGGAAGAGGGTATTCATGGGACTTTTGGAATTTCATTCAGCCTAATGTACTTGGAAATGAATTCGCTTGTCAGAGAACAATTGACAAATGAAAGAGAAAATCTTGATTAAATTTCAGGTCTAAAAAAAAAAGCTGCTTTTAATCACTTCTTAAAATAGTACACTGTTTCATCACTGAACTCACAGGCATGTGCAGGCCTGAAATTTGGTCAGTCTTCTTTTTAAAGATAAGCTTGTAAAGTCTGTGTAGCACTTTGCCATCTAAAACAAAACAAACAAATCTAGCAAGAAAGCAAACAGACAAAAAAAGCCAAGTTTATTTGACAGAAAAAATGTATTTCTTTCTAAGTCTTTCCCTACAATAATTCAGGAATAATACAGTTTTCTTTACAGTGAAAATATTTTATTAAGAATTTTTTAGCTTTCAGGGAAATATCCAGCCCAGAGAGTGTCTTGACTATGGAGTCATGTTTGTGCCTTCGAGTGACAAGTCCTGTGAGATACCCATTAAATACCATTATCAGTGAGGGCTGCAAAGTGTGACCTGAGTCTGAGCCTGCTTCTGCTGTCATTTCTGCATGATCAAGTTAATCAATTGCCTCTTTGGCACTCAGCCTATGTAGCAGGGAGAGACTAGAAATCTGCCAAAGTGAAAATTACTAGAACTTGGAATTACCAGGGAAATCAATACACACACACACAAACACACACACACACACGTGCATAATGGGAATTGGTTTCAAATTGAGTTTCCTGGGGAGCTGACTCTGAGATGGAAATTAATTTGTAGGATGCTTATTAATGAACTTGGGATCGACACCTCTGGAAGAACAAGTAGCAAGCTGGACAGTGGAGGAGCTGGGCTGAGATGCAGTCTCAACAAAGACCTCAGTCAACCCCACGAGAAGCTCTGATGCTGGGATAGTCCTTCAGCATTGTCCCGGTTAGCCAGGGGGCTGAGTCTTTAGATCTCTGTGTTGGCCAGTCATTGGGTTTGTCTGCCCTGGGGAAGGGGCATGACCGTGGGCGAGGTGGCTCTTCAGCTGAGGTAGTTCCTGAAGGGGACTGACAGTCAAGTGCCTTCTGACAGCCAAATATACAGCAACTGGGGGAAAACCGTTCATCCTGGAGGGGGATCAGGATGTGTGTAGCAGAGCATGCACTGCAAAACTCCGTAGTTTTGTTTTCTGATACAGTGTACGTCAATTAATGAACCTATGAAAACAGAGCTCTGTTAGGGTGGAATGTTGTATTCCTGAAGACATCTTCATGACTCAGGAGAGGCAGTAATGGTTGACAGCCGGTAGCAATAGAGCTGCTTTCTACAAGCTGGGGACAAGCATGGCTGTTACCACACTTACGCTTGCCTGGAAGGTTGGGGAGCACAGTTTTGATTGTAAAGAGTCTGGTAAATGATGTCTCAACTTGGCCTTGGCATTTTTTCTCTGCTGCCCTGACATAGGTCCACCCTTCCCTCACCACGATGTCCCCTCCTCTAATCCCCATACTTTATCTTCTCCCATGACCCCATTTATCCCCTAAGGTACATGATTTTCTGGCACATTTAGTATTTATTTATAATATTTTTGTTTACAAACATCCCTTTGATATCTTTCATATTATATTTCACCATTGGTAATGAAATTCTGACAACAAAGAATGCTACTAAACTTGTTAAAATATACACTGAATCTCACTTTGTTGCCCAGGCTAGAGTGCAGTGGTACAATCATAGCTCACTGTAACCTTGAACTCCTAGGCTCAAGTGATCCTCCTGCATCAGCCTTCCTAGTAGCTGAGACTATAGGTCTAAGTCACCATGCCTAGATAATTAAACAATTTTTTTTTTTCTAGAGACAGGATATTGCTATGTTGCCAGGCTAGCTCACTGCAGGCTTGAACCCCTGGCCTCAAAAAGTCCTTCTGCTGTGGTCTCCCAAAGTGCTGGGATTACAGGAGTGAGCCACTGCACTCAGCCTGAGCTTTTTCTTTTGTTACTATGAAAGCAGATGTAAGACTTATGTGCAAAGCAGATACCCAGAGTTTGAACCCAGTCTACCACTTACCTGCTGTGTCCATTGGGCAAGTCGTTAACTCTCCGTGCCTCAGTTTCTTCATCTATAAGGAGAGATTAAAACAGCACTTTTCACAGGTTATTATGAGAAATAAGTTACTATTTGTCAAATGTGTAGGATAGTACCTGGCAAATAGTAAATATTAGATAAATATTTTCTAACTAAAGAGTAAGTTAAAATATTCTAGGCATGGTATCTATATTTATGTGGAAAGGAGAGAGTTTAGAAGAGTAAAAAAGAGATTCACATTGTTAATCACTTCCTATGTGTGAGAAACTGTGCTAAGAAACAGATTGCCTAACCTTCATAATAGTCCTATGATGCAGATATAAACTCCTCCTTATAGATGAAGAAATTAAGGTCTGCACAGTTTAAATTCAACACCAGACGGAGCTGGTGAGTGGAGAGCTGGAATTCAAACCCAAGTTGGCCTGACGTTAATGCCTTTGTACATTCTACTTCTCTCCTCCTATTCCCACTCTTTTTTTTTTTTTATTACGTTTTCTTCTTTTTAAATTATACTTAAGTTCTGGGATACATGTGCAGAACGTGCAGGTTTGTTTGTTACATAGGTATACATGTGCCATGGTGGTTTGCTGCACCCATCAACCCGTCATCCACATTAGGTATTTCTCCTAATGCTATCCCTCTCCTTGCCCTCCAGCCCCCGACAGGCCCCAGTGTGTGATGTTCCCCTCTCCCACTCTTTCTTAATGATATCCCCTCAAAGTAGTCTGGTGGTTTTCTGTTTTCCAGTAAATAAAAACGGATAGAAGTGATACAAACCAGAATTCTGAACTCCCCTGAGAACTGCCCTCCAAAACCATTAGTTTCATTTTGTTTTTGTTATTACATAAAACAAAGAGTAATGACATGAAAAATATGACTTGACAACATCATTTATATTACAATTTTCCCCATATTAACTTCATGCCTAAAACAATACCTTTTACGGCACAAGTTAGCCTATTTTGTATTGCTAGTTGCAAAAAGTACTCTTCGATTTTTAGGGTGTAAGAGTGATCAGATAACTCATAAGCAGATATTTCTACAAGGAAGAAAACCCCAACGGAGAAGATTAATTCATAATAAGTCACATTTTGATGCTAAAATAGTTTGATCTGAGATTCCATTGACTACAAATTGCCATCTGTGCATAGTTGTTGAAGATGTCACTTGTAATTAACTCAGTGAACCCTCTATTTGACAACCACTGTCAACGGGATTTGCAGAATATATACTGGTATGTTAATTTTCAACTTAAAACTGCCAAGTGGTTGCTGGCTTTGTGAAAGTAGCTGGCTTCCCTCATTTAAGCAAACTTTGAAAGGCCTATAAAGGGAAAAGAAATGATAACTTTTACCTACATTAGCTTAATATACATTCCTGTAAGGGGAAGCTATTAGCTCCTCCCCTGAAAAAAAAAAAAAAAAAAAAAAAAAAAAAAAAGAAGGTCCCAGGAAGTTTTTGTTTCAGACCTCACGAGATGTGAGAACTCTTACTTTAGCCTTTTGGGTTCAAGACTCTTTATTCACATCTACATGCAGACATGAACTTTCCTTCTACATTCTGCAGGGAAATGGAGGATAAATAGAAGGGAATCACTTTATCACCCATGTGTGTCCCAATCACCACCAGTGGTCAATGGACTTCTAAGGAGAAGTCCTCAAAGGGCTTGTGTTCCTGCTTGAAGTCTAATGGGGAGAAGCAGGTAGATTGACCTTGATCATATTTGGTCAATGTCATCTTGACAACAAGTAGTGGGAAGGAGAAGAGACACTGGTAGACTAATGGTTTTAAGCCATATCAGAAACAAAACACTGACAAAGGAAGTTAAAAACAGATCTAAGTCATAAGATCAAAAGAAAGCCTTGACCCAGAAACTTGACCCTGAAACTCTACATCCCTTCCTCCAAATTTCCACCCAAGACTCTGCCTCATTTTCCATGCCCCACCATTAGTCCTGCTTGTGGGATTCCCTGTACTAGCCTACAGAAATCATGAGAAATGTCCAGGGTTGGGGAGGGTCTCACCACCAGTGCTGAGAAGCTAGAGGTGAAAGAGGAAGGCGAGGTTCAAGACCCACTGCAGCATGGTAAAAATGTGTATTCCCGACATCTCAGCTTGAAACTGAATTTATTCCTCATAACGGAACTGTAAGAAATGGTACATAGACTCTTACGCATTTCTTTAAACATTTTTATTTTAGGTTTGGGGGTACATGTGAAGATTTGTTACATAGATAAACATGTGCCATGGGGGTTCATTGTACATTTTATTCCATCACCTGCATATTAACTCAGTACCCAATAGTTATTTTTTCTGTTCCTCTCCCTCCTTTCACCCTGCCCACTCAAGCAGACACCAGTGTCTGTGGTTTCCTTCTTTGTGTTCATAAGTTATTATTTAGCTCCCACTTACAAGTGAGAGCATGCAGAATTTGGTTTTCTGTTCCTGCATTAGTTTGCTAGGGATGATAGCCTCCAGCTCCATACATGTTCCCACAAAAGACATGGTTTCATTCTTTTTTATGGCTACATAATATTCCATGGTGTATGTGCCACATTTTTAAAATTCATTCTGCCTTTGATGGACATTTAGGTCAATTCTGTGTCTTTGTTATTCCATATATTTGCTGCAGTGAACGTTCCTGTGCATATGTCTTTATGGTAGAATGCTTTATGTTCCTCTGGGTATGTACCCATTAATGGGATTGCTGGGTCAAATAATACTTTGACTCTCAAGTATTATCGGAACTAAACTCCAGCAACAAGTCATGATAAATATATATATATTTTTGTTTTTTGTGAACTGGTTTAAAGACCTAATAACCATGGATGACACAATTACTATAAGAAAGTACCTTCCCAACTTCTTAACAATTCATTTTTAAAAATATAGGATGGGGCTAGCTTAGAGCTGAAGAGATACAGAACCAACAATTGAAATAATCTAATAAAGTTTTAAAAGTAGGGATACGCTGATTAACAAGTGAGATTAGAAAGGCTCAAAAAGGAGATTCTAAAATTGAGCAAATGGGGAAAAAAAACTTGCTTGATTTACTTTGAAATAATTTACAAAGTATGTTAATGCTAACATTTACTACATTTTTATCAGCCTTTATCTCAGATAATATGTATTTAACATGAGACGAAATATACATTAAATGTACCAATTTAATTTGTTTATCTGTTTTTTTTAAGTTTTATGCATTTGTGTTAGACATACACATATAAATACGTGCTACACTTTTTTTTCTGAAAGATAAATTTATACTGTGATAAATATTGTGCCAAAATTCTAGGGTGAGTAAGACAAATCAAACCTACTTTTTATAGGCTTACTTATATTCTCCCATTGTATTTTAACTTTTGTAGTTTTTAGTATTATATAAAACCCTAAGTGAGGGTTTTTTTGTGTATTTTTATTTCTGGATTTATGTATTTTATTAGAACTTTAAGTACAGTCATAGATGAAAAGAAAAAAGTTTCCTTGCTTACTTTTTAGGCAAGGTATGCTAGCTGAGGAAGGGCTTGCTGTTTCTTTAATATTTTCTACATAATTGGATCTATTTTAGCAGTATGAGCTATTGCAGCCATTATGAACTGAACAATAGAAGAAGGCCAATTATTCTAAAGCTGCATTTAATGGCTGCTCACCTTGCACAGATATCTCTCTTTAAAATCAAATACAATGCAACATGCATTTTCTGAGGAATTCAAGAGCTAGGCAGATTGGCATAGTTAAACAGCAGCATTTTGAAGTCTGGTGTCAGACATGAAGAATCTTGGGTCAACTGTACTGTTATTCTGCTTCTTAGTGTTCTTGGTTAGTTGGATTCTTAACACACTATATATAAAAACATAAAAATATACACATATAAGCATAAATATCGTGTGTGTGTGTATATATATATATGTTTAAAAACCAGGATGATTAGGAACAAATAATTTTTGTTCATAAAATCTTCTATATGAGAGGCATGTTTTCATATGTCCTTGTACTCAATATCAGTGAGTTCTCCCAAAAATAGCTTCAGAACTGGCTTGAGCAAACCAAGAAAAGGATAAAACTCAACCTCTTCCTGCAAGTGGGTTGTAAACCTAAATGTGAAAAGAAAAAGTCTTGTTCATATGATTGTGGCTATCTTTATGACATTGGGCAGGGTTTCAAATATCGTATAAAAACAAAAGATCATTAACTACATTGAACTTAAGTAAACTCATGGAAAGACACCAGAAAGAGTGTGAAAACACAAACCACAGAAAAAGATATTGGCAACATGTAACTAACAAAGATCTTGTATCCACAGAACAATTAAAAAAAGATAACCCAATTGAAAAATGAGCAAAAGACTTGAACAAGCACTTCACAAAAAGAAAATCCAAACAACCAGTAAGAATATGCAAAGATGGTCAACATCATTAATCATCAGAAAATACAAGTTAAAATTATATTGAGATCCTTGATTGGCAAAATAAAAAAATTTGTTCACAACACATGTTAGCTGGGATGTGGGAGTAATGAGCTCTCTCATATACTGCTGTGTAGGAGAGAAAGTAAGTACATTCACTTTGGAAAACAGTTTGTATTATCCAATAAAACTGGAGCTACACATATCTTGTTATATAACAATCTCTCTATTGGGTATATCCCTAGAGAAAGGAAGCATTTGTGTGTCAGAAGATATCTACAAGAATGTTCCAAGCAGAATTTTGATATGGTTCTTAAACAAGAAGTGAACCAAATATCCTTCAACAGTAAAGTGTCCATAAACATTAAGTGAATGAATAAATTGTACATATATTAGCACATTGAAGTTCTTACAATAAAAAGATGAACTAGAGGTTTTTTTTTTTTTTTTGGAAGGAACTGATAACCACAATATGGATCAAAAGAAGCAAGGCACAAAAGAATGGGTACAGTATATTTCTCACTGATATAAAATCAAAAACCAGGAGAAATCATACCTTAAAGGTGATAAAACTATAAAGAAAATGTAGAGAACTAGAATAGGACTGCTGTAAGAATCAGGGAGGCAGTTTCCTGTAGAGGGAGAGAGAGTATTTCCACTAGAAAGACAATATTTAAAGCATATTTGTTATATGTAATCATACATTGCACTGCATATTTGAGTGTTTTGCATTCTCTTGTATGTCTGTACTTACTACATCCCAGGTAATGTGCTAAGGGTCCATCATACATCAGCTCATTTAATTCTCACATCAACCCTCACAGCTGAGGACAGTCAACCCTCCTTGGGTTCTGCATTAGTGGGTTCAACCAGCTGCTGATCAAAAATATTTGATAGAAGAAAAAAGGTTGGTTGCATCTGTGTTGAACAAGTACAGACTTTTCGCCCTCATCATTATTCCCTAAATAATACAATTTAACAACTATTTACACAGCATTTACATTGGATTGGGTATTATAAGCAATCTAGAGATGATTTAAATTATACAGGAGGATATGCACAGGTTATATGCAAAAACAAAGCCATTTTGTATCAGAGACTTGAGCATTCACAGATTGTGGAGTCTTTGGGGTTACTGGAACCAATCCCCGTGCACACCAAAGGGTGTGTCTACAATTACGATTATTTTACAAAGGAGGGTCATTCATGTTGGTCAGGTAAGCACCCGCATACAGTGCTCAGATTGAGGAAGGAGCTGAGGTAGACTCTGACCCAGGTGGGTCTGCTGTCCAGTTGGCTGCTGAGTTGCCATCCTGTTTTACTCCTTTGTTAACCACTTAGACATCATCGCCAGTGGCAAAATCTTGACCACGAACAGACAAGTATTATACAGAGGTTGGTTCCAAAAGCATAGCTTTCATTCATTCTACAGTCATTCCTGTGACAAGCTCTGTGTTGGGTTTTGTGACTACAAAGAGGAAAACGACACTAGACCTGCCCTCAGAGACCTGCTCCAGGACCAAGAAGAGAGTCAGGTAAACAGACAAACGAAATCAGCAGCTTATGAGGGCATTACAGTGGCA
The DNA here is from genome assembly GCF_024542745.1 of Macaca thibetana thibetana. NCBI lineage: Eukaryota > Metazoa > Chordata > Mammalia > Primates > Cercopithecidae > Macaca > Macaca thibetana. The sequence continues at coordinate 23,476,753 of NC_065586.1, forward strand.
TGGGGACAAACAAAGCTGGAAGAAGAAAATAGATATCAGGCAAGAGAAACTCAGTTTTAATCAGAGCCTTTTAACCAACCAGTCCAACTCTCTGTATTACTCCTTTACTTGTCTCTGATTCCCTTAGAGTGAGCTGTAGCCTATTACTCACTTTTCCCTAAATGGACTCCACGTTATTCCATTCCCAGTCTTGCAAGGTGTGATTCTTTTAAGTCCCCGACTACATCCCCACTCTTTTCTGTTCCCCTCTTCTTCCCACTTCCCCTTTCCACCCTCTTTGGCCACCTAAATCAAACCTATCCTTTACTACCTGTAAATCTCCGGATGTCCCCCGCCGGAAGTGAGCACGACTTTTCCAACACCCTTCCGCGTTTTATTCATGCCGTGTTTGCAGGCTATTGTGCATTTGATCGTGTGTTCCAATTTTTTACGTGAATGTTTTATCTTCCCTGCTAGAGTGCAAGCTCCTTCAGCCCAGAGAACACGATTAATTTTGCTTTGTGTTTGTCACGGCCAAGAATTGTGCCTGGAACAAACACAGCCTTGTTGAATGGAATTGGACACATAAACAGATGAGAAGTATTTGGCAGCAACCTGACCAACCCTTTTGAGTTTGGATGGGAGTTCCGGAGCAAAGGTATCCTGAATCCTATAATAATAATAGCAACATAATCTCAAGGCACGTTTATAGTTGAGACAAATGGAATCTACAGACAGATGTTATCCATAGGCCAAAGAATACTGCAAAAAATTATTTACAGCAATATTTTTCCTTTTACAAGAAAAATAAGTTATGAGGAAACATAGCTAAGTTTTCACATGGAAACTCATATGGAAAGGATGGCTAATCATCCATGATCTATTCGCCTATGCCCATGAATTCTACCATCAGCAGTAATAATTATGGAATCTAGAAGATAATAGAAGATTCCATTCATTAGTTTATATTTGCAATTATTTTATTTTTGCCCAGTGATGTTGAATTAAATCATTGAAATCCTTTCAATATTTTGGCTTGGAAATTTCCTCTATTTTTGTTTCTTAGTGGATTTCTCGTCACTTACTACAGCTTTACTCTGTTGGGAAAAAAATCCAGTTAATATACCTATACAGTAGCTAGGAAATTTAATGAAAATCTATGAAAGTCTGATTATTTTTAGAGACATCTCATTGAGATTTCTTTGTTTCCTAAATGTTTAATGATAAATAGTCCCCAGGGACTTTTGCTCAACTTTGTAACTCCCTAGAAGTTCAAATTTAAAATACTCAGCCACTTCAGAGGCAAATACTCAAAAGAGAGTGAAGCACAGAAAAGATGGGGTTTTTAATGCAGGTCAGTGGAATGCCAGCCTCAATTCCAAACTCCTTCTTTCTCTGATAGGGTTCAAGGACAGCTCACACAGTCTCCCTGTGGGCATTTGAGTTTTCCTTTGAGGTTTGCGTCTCTCCTATCTCCCCTCTCCTTAGTCTCTTAAATTACTTGGCTGTTGCCCTTGTGACAGGATAGATAAGAATTGGTCACCATGGCCAGGTGTGGTGGATCACGCCTGTAGTCCTAGCACTTTGGGAGGCCGAGGTGATTTGATCACCTGAGGTCAGGGGTTTGAGACCAAACTGATCAACATAGCAAAACACTGTCTCTAATACAAATACAAAAATTAGCTGGGCATGGTGGCGCTTGCCTGTAATTGTAGCTACTTGGGAGGCTGAGGCAGGAGAATCACTTGAACCCTGGAGGCAGAGGTTGCAGTGAGCTGAGACTGCACCACTGCACTCCAGCCTGGGTGACAGGGTAAGACTCCATCTGAAAAAAAAAAAAAAAAAAAAATTGGTCACCATCCAATTGCATTGGCTGGGCTATTTCTGGAGACATACTTGGGGCACCTTGTTAGTGGGGCTTTGACATAAGTGCATATAGGGAAGGAAGAAGGCACAGTACTACTTCAGCAGCTCCAGCCCTGGATCCTGAGATAACCAGGAACATTTCCAGGATGCAACAGCATTATAAGTGGCCATCCCTGCACAAGCAAGGGCCTATTGCTTTCTAAGCATTTCTGCAGTCACCTCCAAATGGTTTCAATCCTGTACCCCAACAGCAAACAAATTTGAGCATGCTCCTTCCAATATATATATATATATTTTAAAATGTACACAAATAAGAGCAATGAGATAAAAGAGTCAATATAAATAAGAATTCTTACATTTTCTTCTATTCCCACAAGGGATCATGTTGTAAACCCCACCTTACATAGCACCAAGCTATGGAGATCATAGCTTGGGTGCTCCTTGGTTAGAGCATCTCAGCCACAATCTGTCTCTTTTTCTGCACTTGCAGCTAATAGATAACTTCTATGTTCTGGTTTCTCTGTGTGTCTCTGTTTTCACTTTTGTGTTGCCTACTCTGATGCTGATTTCCTATGTATGTGCCACGTACAAACTCTCTAAGAAAGGGGGCCCCGTGGGGCTTATCAATTGCTGTTTCATGTGGAGCTTTCTTCATGACAAAGCTTTCTGCCAGGCCCCAGGAGAACTGCTGATCAGCCTTGACAGCTTTGTGTTGTTGGGGCTCAGCCATCAATGGCCAGGGCAGCAGTATTACATTTTAGAATGGGTGCCATCTGTATGGAGGTGGCCATGAGTGACAGTCAAGACAGGGACCTTTTGTGGCCCAAAGTGTGGGTGGTAGTCTTCTCCTCACAGCCATTCTTCTTGGGGTTATTGTTAGGGTCCTTGGTTAGAGATCGTGTATTCTTCCTTTCTTGTATGATCTTCCAATCCAACGCCCCCTCCCAACCTCTCAACTGCAGAGAAACAACTTACATATTAAGTTCACAATGAAGAGCCCTGCTACTTCGTTCATATATATATGAAATATATATCTATTTCAAGATAGGGTTTCTCTATGTCACCCAGGCTGGAGTGCAGTGGCATTATCGTAGCTCACTGCAGCTTTGACCTCCTGGACTCAAGCGATCCTCCTGCCTCAGCCTCCTGAGCAGTTGGGACTACAGGTGTACACCACCATGCCCGGCTAATTCTTTTAAATTTATTTGTAGAGATGGGGTCTCCCTATGCTGCCAGGTTGGTCTCAGACTCCTGGGGTCAAATGACCCTCCTGCCTCAGGTTCCCAAATTGCTGGGAGTACAGGTGCAAGTACCGTGCCCAGTCCTTTTTGTAATATCCCCAGTGAAAAAACCATTCATTTAGCCTACTCTTTGTTGATAAAAGCCTATCTTTCAAGGAAGGTAATATGAGCTTTTGGAACAAACTGGCACATCTCAGAGTGAGTCCTTTTTGCACATTGAACCTTTCACAGGGAGTAGAAGTGGGACCCTCTGCCTACCTCCCCCACTTTGTTGGAGAGCTTTAGATCTTAACTGATAGCAATTATTTATCTCAGTTCTCTTTCTCCAAGAACCCATGGACATTTGTCCCAACTGTGTCTGGGCATCTGACAAAGCATGCCTTCACAGTCTACGTGATCTGAAAGCCAAGAAGATGAGGCTGTTTCTGGGCCTCACTCCACCTGTCATCCAGAACAAAGGCTAAGAGAGAGGGCTCTGCAGCCACAAGCCTGGGTCCCTTGTATATAGCAAGATAGTGAGATCCCATTTCATAGTACCTACATCATAGGATTACAGTGAAAATTAATTTAACATATAAGTGATTACTATAGGTAGTATTGAGTACATCTGGCCTTTTATCGTCTAAAAGGAGTAATTTACTTTGTGATATTTTGGACTCGTGGGGCTTACTATGATTATTTCTGAAACAATTGAACAGGAAGAAAGTATGCGTCTTGGTTTTATTACCTGTGAAACTCACAACCAGCAAGTCTGGGTCTGTCTTGTTCGCTACTCTATCCTCAGTCCCTGTGCTGTAGGTATTATTATTACAGCCATTTTACAGATGTGGAAAAGGCACGAAGAATTAAGTGACTTGCTCATGTCATACTGTGAATACTTGGCAGAGCTTGGATTAAGGATCCAGGCAGCCCTGGTATAATGGAGACATTGGATAAATATCTCCATTTTTTGATATTGATTTAGAAAATATTAGGAAATGTAATTACATAAAAATAAGTGTTCTCCAAGGTATTTCAGTAAGTTTTTATTTGCTGAAAGAAAATTCTTTGACATTCACAGACTCTGGGAATGTGATCACTTCTGTTTATTGAATGCCACTCACTAACCATAGATCTTACATGCATGAACTTAATCTTCTATAACATCCTTAGGATTAGATATGAGCAATCACATTTTGCAGATGAGAAGCTGAGCTTCATAGAAATTGTCACCTGCATGGAGATCACAAAGCATTAGGTGGCAGAAGGGGGATTAGCACCAGGGTTCCATACTCCTAAATCTGTGCTTTTCTGCTGATCTATTTCCATGGTGGTGAGGACAGCTCGGAGAGAGGGCTGCTGTAGTTCCTTTAGCATCCAGAGCCTCAAGACTAAAGACTCACTCTGGAAACGAGGGTCCTCAGGCTTTCTAGACCTGTCACGTAAGCCATCTAATGGTCATTCTGTTCTTAAACTGGCCATCAGGAACTGGCATTTATCTGATTAAGAGGCAGACAAATTCCTGTACTAAATTCCAGTGCTTGATAAACTTTCCACCATAAAGCTTGTCTTGTTTGATATTTCTTCCTTTTAAAAAATAAAGAATCTTTATACCCTGGGAAAAGGATAATTAAAAATAAAAATTTTAAAAATGCAGACTCTAATTGGCAGAGTTTGGAAGAATGAACAAGAACTTGAAGGTATATACTGGGGAGCCAGAAGGAAAGTTGGAATGAATGTGGAAATGGGAGCAATTAATTTCTAGCTTTCTAGCAATTAATTGTTATCTACAAGAGGAGTTTAGGCCTATTTACCTTTGAAACCAAAGGGGAGTTTGCAAGAAGCATTATTTCATGATTTAAAAAATAGATTTTTAAATATTTAAGATAAAGGCTAACACTAGCTAGATAATAAAGCTTTTAAATATTTTACCATAGTATATTACTAGCATGACTTATATTTCAGACTGTGTCCTGATTTTGGATACTTTACATTTCTGCAGATTACTTTTTAGATCACTAATCAAAATTAAATAATGCCGACTCTTAATTACAATGATAATTTTTCATAGGCTGCAAAGAGAATGGCAATCTTAAAAATAAATGCTTTTTTCTAAATGAATTCTTTCTGAAATAATTTGCTTATACGAGTAATTTGTAGAGATAGTTATGATAGAAGGGGTTATGACTAGAAGTAATGGGATGAAATGAAGTAGCAAAAAATTTGGAATGAAATTAGAAAAATAAACAAGAAAAAATTAACAAGAAAAAAGAAAAATAAGGTTTTAAACTTTAGACTGTGTGAAACAGTCTTCTTGGGGAGTAGGAAAAAGTCCTGGCTATTCAAAATATTAGCTAAGGCTCAACATGATGATGAGGGTGTTTATTCAGCAGGAAATATCCCAGTGCTTTGTAAACACCAAGATTATTCTCAAGCGTGCTTCTAATGTTATCCCACAAATCCAGAGCAGGTACAACACTGGTGTCTGTGAGTAAACATTGAATTTTAATTCCACCCCAAGTGATTATTCCCCAAAGTAATTTTCTTTAGAGGTATAAATTGTCTGACCCTATCCACTTGGAGGCAAGGGAATGTTGTCTTGAGGAGTTATGATCAGCTCTATTCTGGAGCTGCAGAACTGAAGGTGGGAAACAAGCTCTCTGGGTGAATCTGGTTAAGGTTCTCTTGCTGACAGTCCTTAAGTCACAAAAAACCACCACCAACCCAGATACCAGCTGAGTCTCACTCAGTTCATCTAGGCATTTTTCTCAGCACAGAGTTTTTGTAAGTTCTCCAGGCGGTTCTAAAGCATAGCCAAGACTGAGGACCACTCCCAGAGCTGCTGAGACTTATTTACAAACCATCTCTTACCTGCAGTAAAAACCTGCCTCTGCTTTTTGATTCTTGTGAGCCTTTGTTTACCGTCTGTGCAGTTTTCTCTGTATTCAAGGAAGATGGGCTATAATGCCAAAGTTCTTAAACCTTTTAATTCCTTGTCGCTTGGATCATCTAACAAAAGCAATAGACCCTTTTCCAGGAAAATGCACTTTGTCTTTATCTTGGATATAATTTAAGCATCATTTAGAATCCCTGAATCCCATCTCTAAAAGCACGAAGTCCCTATCTTATCTAGATAATGTCAGAAACCAGATGCTCCTGTTCTTCTTTAACTTGAGTTGTTGCTTCTAAAAACCTGTGCCTGAGCACAGGTGATATGGTTTGGCTCTGTTTCCCCACCCAAATCTCATCTTGAATTGTAATCCTTGTAATCCCCATGTGTTCAGGGAGGGAAGTGATTGGATTATGGGTTTCCCCCATGCGGTTCTCGTAATAGTGAGTTAACTCTCACGATATCTGATGGTTTTATAAGCATCTGACAGTTCCCTGGCGTGTTAGTCTTCTGCTGCTGCCTTGTGAAAAAGGACGTGTTTGCTTCCCCTTCCACGATGATTGTAAGTTTCCTGGACCTCCCTAGGCATGCAGAACTGTGAGTCAATTAAACCTCCTTTTTATAAATTACCCAGTCTCGGGCAGTTCTTTATAGTGGTGTGAAAACTAATACAACAGGAGACTAGTGCATTTGTCGTGTCCTTTCACAAAGAAGTAGAAGAGATCACTGGTAAAGCCTCATGCTGTAGTCTACTCGTGGGGCTGTTAAAAGGTTGGGCCTGGCGTGGTGGCTGACACCTGTAATCCTAGCACTTTGGGAGACTGAGGGGGGTAGATTGAGCTCAGGAGTTTGTGACCAGCCTGGGCAACATGGCAAAACACCATTTCTATTAAAAATACAAAAAGTTAGCTGGGCATGGTGGCCTACGCCTGTAATCCCAGCTACTCAGGAGGCAGAGGCACGAGAATCACTTGAGCCTGGGAGGTAGAGTTTACAGTGAGCTGAGATGGCGCCACTGCACTCCAGCCTGGGAGATAGAGTGAGACGCTGTCTAAAAAAAAAAAAAAAAAATGTCTGGAACTCTAGAGGTACAGGGACAAGAATATAGTAATTCAAAACCAGAGCATAATTCTAACAGTGCAACCCCATAAAGGTTACAGAAAGATGCAGTGGGATGATTTGTTTAGGTTTGGGTGACCAGAACCAATCTCAGCAGCAGAGTAGATGAGATTAGCTTGATTGGTTTAGTTGGTGTTCATCCGCGCAACAGGGAGAGTGGATGGACATTACAGGGGCCACTGTGGAAACAATCACAGTCAACACAGGTTCTCTCTGGTTACACTGTGGCAGCTCTAGAACATGTTATATTAACTGCATGTTTTTGGATCTCATGACTTCACTGACATGTCCACATCTCTAAAGCAGTGGCCATCATTTTATCAGGAAACTCCATACATACAGCTAAGTTCAAGCGCCTTTTTAAAAAAATTGTTTTTCTATTGTTGAATGGTTTTATTTTTCATCTAAAATTTAAGAAACTGTATAATCAGTATAAATGGGCTTGTCTTACGGCAATTTAAACACAATTTAGTATTAAAGAAGACACCTTTGAAACTGGATGGTATTGTTTTATGTTACTTAATAGAGAAATTGGTTTGAATCATAGCTCCTCTAAGTATTCATCTGAACTGATATTTTTTTCTGTTGTGAAGGAGAAAGAAACAATGTCATCTTTAATCCCAAGAAATACTCTTCCGTTTATTTTTTTGAAAAGTTTAGGCTTCTTTGTTTTTTGGTCTTTGTGCTTGGAAACACTCAAAGTTAGAAAATCTAGATGAAATGAATGATAGTCTTAAAACATGACTTAGGAAGAGTTACAGAATTTGTTTAAATCATTAACTCTAGATGGTGAAAAGTAGTTAACTATGAACACCTTCTCCCAAAGAAAATAGGCCCAGTTTATGAATGAGTTCTGCAAAACTTTTAAGAGCAGATAATTATTATTATAAACTGTTGAAGAATATTAGAAAAGTAGAGGCTTCTTTGTTTACACAGCTAGCATATCCCTGAGGACAAGAATGATACGCAACGGGAAATTATAATCCAATTTGAGAATACAAATGCAAGTATATAAATTAAATATTAATAAATCAAATCCAGTGGTATATTAAAAATGCATGATGAAAAAATAGGTTTCATCTCATGGATAAAAAGGTGGTTCAACAATACAATTCATATTAATCAAATCACTATGTTAACAAATGAAAATGGGCCAAATTCAATCTTCAACTGGGATAATCTTTTAAAACATTCTTTGTAAACTAAAAGTAGAAAGAGAACTCCCTTAAATCCCACAAGAAACCCGAGTTTCATCCTCGGGAGCCATCTTCACTATAATGGGTAAAAAGGCAAAGATAACCGCTATAACTCTCACCATGCAATGTTTTATGGAGGTTCAAATCAGTAAAAAACATCAGGTAAATAATCTGGAAAACTATTGTGACTTAGAAGAAAATCAGCAAATATGGTTGGAAACAAGGACATACAAAATTGATGGCATCTACAATTACTGGTTAGAAAATATAATGAACAAAGCCATTTGCAATTAGCAACTCATCCCTAAAAGACCTAATAAGAAATGTTAGAACTAGGCCAGTTGCGGTGGCTCAAGCCTATAATCCCAGCACTTTGGGAGGCTGAGGTGGGCGGATCTCCTGAGGACAGGAGTTCAAGACCAGCCTGGCCAACATGGCAAAACCCTGTCTCTACTAAAAATAAAAAAATTAGCCAGGTATGGTGGCAGGTGCCTGTAACCTCAGATACTTGGGAGGCTGAGGCAGGAGAACCTCTGAACCCAGGAAGTGGAGGTTGCAGCGAGCCAGGATTGTACCACTGCACTCCAGCCTGGGTGACAGAGCAGGACTCCGTCTCAAAAATAAATAAATAAATAAATAAAAAACAATAAAACTATATTAATAAAACTAAAAATACAGAACATAAGTCAAAGCGCGCGCGTGCGCGTGTGTGTGTGTGTGTGTCTGTCCTGGATGGGAATAGTTAACATTATTAGGACATAAACCTGTCTTAAAGTTACTGATAAATACAATCCTAATGAAAATTCCATCAGAATTTTTGTTAGAAACCTGAAGTTTATTCTAAAGGTCACACAGAAGAGGCAAATGCACAACAGTAACAAAGACATTTATGAAAAAGAACACAAGGGGTGGGGCTTCCCTGCCAGGCAGGAAAACATAAACCTGTAGTAAATAAAACAGTGAGGCAGCAGCTCAGAAATAGACATAGTGATCAGTGAGACCCAAAGAGGCCCGAGGCAGGCTCTTGCAAATGCAGGGAGTTAGTTTCGTCACAGGCAGCCTTTCAAATCTGAGATAAAGAGGGGACAACTTAGTAAATGATTACTGGACAATTTCCCACACATTTGAAAAAACAGTCACTATAGCTCTTACAGAACACTAGAGTCACTATAAAGCTCTTATATGTTCACAAGAGACGGATTTAAGAAAGACTGAAATCCTTTTGGAGGGTAATTTGTTACTATAAAAAACAGAAAACAACATTACAAAGCAAAATTATAAAATTACTAAAGAAAATATAGGAAAGCATTTTTATAACTTCAAGTTGAAATAGGCCTTTTTAAACAAGACAAAAATTCTAGAAACATATAATTAAATCTTTTAAAAATTAGTATAGAAGACTGAAAATATGAGCAATAAGACTGAGAAAAACATTTACAATTTATTTAGAGACAGGTTCTCATTCTGTTGCGGAGGCTGGGGTACAGCAGCACAATCATGCTCTCTGTAACCTTGAACTCCCTGCCTCGAGCAATTCTCCCATCTCAGCCTCCCAAAGTACTGGCATTACAGGCGTGAACCACTGTGTCTGGCTACAATATATTTAACAAGTAAAGACAAATCAGCAAGATATAACTTAAAACAGCTGAAGGATGTAAATAAACAATTCATGGAAAAGAAGATAAAAATGGACAAATGAAAAGATTCTCAATCTCACGAGTAATCAAAGAAATACAAACTAAAGCCCTTAAATTTTTACCGTTCAACTGTCAAAATTAGAACATTTATCTCAATTTTTTGGTAAAAATGCAGGAAAACACATTTCAAGAAACTCTAGGTGAAAGTATAGCTTGATGTATCCTGTTTGGAAGGCAATTTGCCACTCTATAAAAATGATAGAGAGTTCATGCCATTTAGGTCATGCATTTCATTTCTCCAATTCAAATCTTCAGAAATACTTATAATCTAGAAACAAATGTACGAAGAGATTCTAGCATTGTTTCTTAGCATAAACAATTGGAAATTATCTAAATTTTCAGCAAAACATAGTATCTCTATTACTATTGAATACAACATAGCTTTTAAAACAACAATAATTGAAAATCATCAAGTCACAAAACATAGCTAGAATAACATGATAAAAACAATTTTATTTATCCTGCATAGCCCAATGGTCATGAATTCCCACCTTGCAGCCTTTTGTAGTGCAATCAATAGATACTCTTGACTACTAGCAGGTGAACCCAAGTGTTTAATCCTTCTCTTCATGATAAAATTTTTCAGCTGAGCACTGAAATACAAAATTAGATCCTCACAGAGTGAAAAAGCAAGACAAACTGGAAGAAGATACTCACAAAGCATACATTTAACCAATGATTTCTATCTAGAATCAATCAAAATGTTAAATAGAAACTCCTATAAATCAATAAGGTAGTAAGTCAAATTAAAAATAAATGGCAGAAGCACATCTGGGATGACAGAGGAAGGACCTCCAAAAAATCCATTTCTATGTAAAAGCAGTAAGAACATTAACAAAAGTGGAGAAAAATAAACTTTTCCAAAACTCTGAAAGTTAACCAAAGGTTTACAACAATCCAAGGGCATATCTATTCAAAAAAAAAAAAAAGTGTAATATCAGTAAAAACAGTGAGTTTTGGGACATTTTAACTTGCTCCATCCTCTTCCCACTTGCTCCGCAGAAGCTATGAAAGCTAACAGTCTTGTAACTATGGTAACTGTAAAAACCAGCAGCTTAGTAGCTACTGGGGAGAAGGAGAGAACAAATTTGGAGCTGCTCCAAAAGCTCCATCCCCAGAAAATTGTTACTATTTGACCCGTCTGGCTGTTCCTGAGAAAAGCTCCACTTTCAGGATTTGTCTCTGTTTCGCCCCACTCAGATCTTGCTTTTGCCTATCCTCAGGGTGTTTATCAAGAAGAATCAGTGTCAAGATTGTTTGACATCACAACCACCTGACGTGGGGATAGAAGCTGGGATACACAGGAGGCTGATCAAAAGACTTGAAAGAAAAAAACATGGGAATAAGTTATCCACAGGGCACGTTGAAAAGCTCTTGCCTATGCCTGGGAATCTAGAAGACTACATGCCTGTGCAGGGCTGTGCACAAGCTCAGGAAAGACCCAGGAAAACTTGAATCTCTCACCTCTGGTTTACTTTGAAGCTCTGTGTAAATAGAAAGTGAAATCTAAGGCAGATTTGTATACTGATGCAGCGTAAAAGGCATGTTGTAGCACATACCCAGAGCTCCTTGGCAAAGGCTGGGAGGCTTGCTGGTTCAAGGAATTTAAGGAATCTCTGTTCAATCATTATCATACTCAGTAGAGACTTCAGGGCTGCACAAAAAAGAACAAAGTCTTTACAGAACTCATCCAGGAAAGTTGCTAAACAAACACAAAGAGCAACAGCAATGACCTGCAACAATGACAAACCCATACAGAATAAGGGATGATCTGATTTCCAGGATTGCTACATGTTTTCTTTTGAAATGTCTAATTTTCAGCAAAAATTATAAAACAGAAACAGAAAAGTATGGTTTATACACAGGGAAGGAAAAGCAATGAGTAGAAACTGTCACTGAGGAAGCCTGGATGTTAGACATACTGTACAAAGACTTTAAATTAGTTTTGTAAATATGTTCAAAGAGTTAATAATGTTTAAAGAATTCAGGGAAAGAATGAGAATGATGTCTCACCAATTAGAGAATATCAATAAAAAGATAATTGCTTTCTCAGACTTTGGGCTAAGACAAAGTGTAATAAAAGATAAAAATTCTAAGAAAATAGAAATTGCTGTTTTGAAAAGTAAGATTAGAGTATTTCAGCAGATAATTTGAGCTGATAAAAGAAAAAAATCGGTGAACTTAAAGAGGAGTCACTTGAACTTTTCTAGTGTGAGGAACAGAAAATAAAAATAAAGTCAAAAAAATTCAGAATTCAATTGGAATCACTGGAATACTAACATGCAAAATTCATAATCAATGTTTCAGGAAAGGAGAAAGGGCAAGAAAGTAGAAAGAATATTTTACAAAATAATGGCAGGAAACTTCCAAATTTAATGAAAAACATTCATCTATACATATAAGAGGCTTAACAAATTCCAAGCAGGACAAACCCAGAGGTCAAAAGCTAGGCACTTCCAAGTTGAAAGTCAAAGACAGATAATCTTAAAAGCAGCAAGAGCAAACTGACTCAGCACATATAATGGGTCCCCGATAACATTAATAGTTGACTTTTTATCATAAATCATGTAAGCCAGATGGCAGTAGAATGACATTCAAGTGCTAAGAGAAAACATTGTTGGCCAGGTGCAGTGGCTTATGCTTGTAATCCCTGGACTTTGGAAGGCCGAGGTGGGCAGATCACGGGGTCAGGAGTTCGAGACCAGTCTGGCCAACACAATGAAACGTTGTCTCTACTAAAAATACAAAAATCAGCTGGGCATGGTGGCAGGTGCCTGTAATCACAGCTACTCGGGAGGCTCAGGTGGAGAATTGCTTGAACCCAGGAGGCGGAGGTTGCGGTGATCTGAGATCGTGTCACTGCACTCCAGCCTGGGTGACAGAGCTAGACTCTGTCTCAAAAAAAAAAAAAAAAAAAAAAAAAAAAAAACTTGTCAGCCAAGAAGAAGTCTATATCAAGAGACACCCATCCTTCAAAACGTAAGCAGAAATTTGGATGTTATTAGATACAAATGAGAGAATTAATCACTACTGTACTTGCCCTCAAAAAACACAAACTCAGACTGAAATAAATAAATAAACTAGACAAACTCAAATGTGTATGAAGAAATAACACCAATAAAGGTAACTACATATGTAAAGTATATAAGGCATATAAAGTATAAAAGATAATATCAATGTGCTTTTGTTGGTTTTTTTTTTTTTTTTTGGAGACATAGTCTTGCTCTGTCACCCATGCTGGAGTGCAGTGGTATGGACTCAGCTCACTGCAACCTCCACCTCCTGTGGTCAAGCAATTCTCATGGCTCAGCCTCCTGAGTAGCTAAGACTACAGGCAAGCACCACCACACCCAGCAATTTTTTGTATTTTTAGTAGAAACAGGATTTCGCCATGTTGGCCAGGCTGGTCTGGAACTCCTGACCTCAAGTGACCTGCTTACCCCAGCCTCCCAAAGTGCTGGAATTACAGGCGTGAGCTACTGCACCTAGCCAATATCAATGTACTTTTGTTTGTACCTCTTCTTTACACTTAACGTGATTTAAAAAGACAACTATATAAAACAATAATTATGAAGATATTGAAGAACTTAAGATGTATAAAAATGTAATTTATTTGACAATAGTAGCACAAAAGAAGGGGAGGAAATAGAGGTGTATAGAAGAAAAGTTTTTGTATACTTGGAAAATTAAGTTGGTATTAATCAGAACTGATTTTTTAAAGTTTTGTTTTTGACTGACACATAGTAATTGTGTATACTTATGGGGTACAATGTGATGTTTTGATACATGTATACATTATGTAATGATTGAATCAGGGCAATTAGCATGCTCATCACCTTTAAACATTGCCATTTCTTTGTGATAAGAACATTCAAAATCCTCTTTTCTAGTGATTTAGAAATGTATAATACATTATTATTAACTATAGTTATCCTGTGCAATAGAACACCAGAACTTATTCCTCATATCTAACTAATTTTGTGCCTGTTGACCGACATCTCCACATCCTTTCCTGTCCCCTCCCATCTGCATCCTCTGGTAATTACTACTCTCTCAACTTCTATGGGATCAACTTTTCTTAGATTCTGCATATGAACGAGATCAGGTGGTATTTGTCTTTCCGTGCCTAGCTTATTTCACTTAACATAATGTCCTCTAGATTCATCCATGTTGTCACAAATGACAAGATTTCACTCCTTTTTATGGTTGAATAATATTCCATTTGTGTATATATACCACATTTAAAAAATTCACCTTTTGGTGAACACTCAGATTGGTTTCTTATCTTGGCCATTGTGGGTAAACACAGGGGTTTACCACAATAAACATGGGAGTGCTGATGTCTGTTAAACATACTGATTTTATTTCCTTTGGATATACACATACACAGTAGAAACATTGCTGAATCACAGTAATAAGTTCTATTTTTAATTTTTTGAGGAATTTCTAACTTGCTTTCCCTAATGACTGTACTAATTTATATTCCTACCAATAGTGTGCAAGAGTTCCCTTTTCTCCAAGAACTAGATTATTATAAGTTAATATGTTAATTATAATCCCCAGAGTAACCACTAAGAAAAATAACTGAAAACATATAGTAAAATAAACAACAAGGAATTAAAATGTCATACTAGAAAATGTAAATTTAAAACAAAAGAAGATAGTAATGGAGGTACAAAAGAAGAAAAAATATATTAAAAATGTAGACTAAAAAGACAAAAAAAAGCAGACAAATTCTACGTTATCAATAATTACACTGACAAGAAATGAAACACTTCAAAAGGCAGAGATTGACAGAATGGATTTTAAACAAATAATCCAAGGATACACTACCTACAAAGAAAAACGATTTATGTTAAAAGAAACAAATAGTTTAAAGGTAAAAGGAGGAAAAAAGCTATGCTATGCAAACAGTAACCAAAAGAGACCTAGAGTACCTCTACTAAATAGACAAACTGTTGCTAGAGACAAAGATAGACGGTTTATAATGATAAAGGAGTCAATTCATCAGGAAGATACAAGAATTAAAAACATACATGTATCTAATAACAGCTCACAAAATACATTAAACAAAAACTGAGTGCATTGAAGGGAGAAACATAATATAAAAATAACAATTGGGGACCCCACTTTTAATAATGGACAGAACAACACGGCAGTAGGTTAAGGAACTAGAAGACTTGAACAACACTATAAGCCAAGTAGATATGGCAGACATCTATAGAATACTCCACCCCAAATCATCAAAATATACATTCTTTTCAAATGCAGATGGAACTTTCTCCAGGATAAACAATACATCAGGATGTAAGACATACCTCAGTAGACTTGAAAGGCACAAAATCATACAAAGTATGTTCTCTGACTTTGAGGAAATGAAATCAGAAATCAATAACAGAAGAAATTGAAATCAGAAGAAAATTCAAAAAATTGACAAATAAGTGGAAATTTAATAAGTAGAAGTAATGGTAGGCTTGATATTGGGTACGGTGTACACTGCTCAAGTGATGGGTGAACCAAAATCTCAGAAATCACCGCTAAATAGTTTATCCATGTAACTAAAAACCACCTGTACCTCAAAAACTATGGAAATAAAATGAAAGAAGTAGTGATAGGTTGGGTTTGCTCTAGGACTTCCTCAATCAAATGAGGATCATTAGATTATTATCATTCAGTTTTTTTTTTTTTTTCCTACCTTTCCTTTTCTTGAGACACAGTCTCCCTCTTTCGCCCAGACTGGAGTGCAGTGGCGCCATCTCGGCTCACTGCAACCCCTGCCTCCAGGATTCAAACGATTCTCCTGCCTCAGTATCCTGAGTAGCTGGGACTACAGGTGCGCACCACCACACCTGGCTAATTTTTGTATTTTTAATAGAGATGGGGTTTCACCCCATTGGCCAGGCTGGTCTGAAACTCCTGACCTCAAGTGATCTGCTTACCTTGACGTCGTCCCAAAGTGCTGGAATTACAGGCGTGAGCCACCACACCCAGCCTGTTATTCAGTTCTAAATATTTATACGTTTTAGTACGCTTATTTGAGTTATGAGTTGTGTTGAACTGGGATTTTTCTAATTTCTAGTTTTCCAATCTTTTTGCTGTTTATTCTAATTTAATTACATTTTGGTCAGAGAATGTGGTCTGTGTGATATGTATTCTCTGAAATGTGTTGAAAATTTATGTCCCAATATGTGATTGGTACTTATTAATGTTTTTTTCTGTGCTTGAAATTAACATGTATTATCCAATTAGTGCTGGCAATACTTTATGTTCATTAAATCAAGCTTGTTAATTGTATTGCTTTAATATTTTATCCTTTCTGGGTTTTTCCTTTGCCAGATCCATAAATGACAGACAGAGATTTAAAATGTGTCAATACAAGGGTGGATCTGTCAATTTAAACTTAGAGTTCTATCAATTTTATCTTTATTTTGAGGTACTGTTATGTTGAATTTAATCATTTCTTCCTCATATTTAGTAAGGGACCTTATAAAACTAGTAATGTTTTCTATGTTAAACACTTTTTTCTTTTTTATGTGAATGTAGTAATTATATCCACTTCTCCCCCAGCTGTATTTTAGAGTAGTATAATTTCAAGCTTACCAAAAAGTTTTATAAGGAATACAAATGCTCTAATATCTCCTTCACCCAGATCCCCAAATTGTCAGGATTTTACCGCATTTGATTCCCTCCCGCTCCACCCTCAGTGGGGCAACTTCCTTAAAGACAAGGAAGTAATAGAAAGAAGAAGAGAGGAAGGAAAGGGAAGGAGAAAGAAAGAAATGAATACCAGTTTTTCTTTAGTTTTTTGCCTGGTATACATTTTCCCTTTTAAAAAATTTTAGTAACGCCTTTTTATAGTGTTCTTACATATATAATGTCACTGGATTTTTGTTAATCTAGCCCAATAATCTTTGTGTTTAAGTGTAGAGTGCAGTCACTTTTATTATAATTTTTGATATATTTGGGTTTATACCTGCCATCTTGTTTTGCGTTTTCTCATTGTAAGACTCTTGGTTTTTCCTTTTTCTCTCTTGCCTTCCTCTGTATTACTACTGTGGAAATAAAATGTTATACTTATTATGGTTACTCTAGAAATATACTGTATTTAATAAAATCTAAAATTAGTCATTATCAGCCAAGCACCGTGGCTCACACCTGTAATCCCAGCACTTTGGGACGCTGAGGCAGGCAGATTACCTGAGGTCAGGAGTTTGAGACCAGCCTGGCCAACATGGTGAAACACCATCTCTACTAAAAATACAAAAATTAGCCAGGTATGGTGGCACGTGCCTGTAATCCCAGCTACTCAGGAGGCTGAGTCAAGAGAATTGCTTGAGCCTCGGGAGACAGAGGTTGCAGTGAGCAGAGATTGCATCACTGCACTCTGGCGATAGAGCGAGACCTTGTCTCAGTAAATAAATAAATAAGATAAAATTAGTCACTATCTTTACCTTTCTCCTGCACAATACAATGATGTTAGGACATTACTTTGAGTCACAGGCATCCTGATGCACTTACTATTGCTGTCCAGTAGTGTCAATGAGAGCCACCAACCTTTATTAGTGTGCTTGCAGTTAGGAATTATAAGAAGAAATTTTTTCTGTTTTTACTCAGGACCAAGATTGATACAACCAGGTTTATTTTCTGTTCCCTTCTGCAGGGTAAGTTTATTTCTACTTTGCCTTTACCCTGACTCTGTATCTCTCTAGGGTCCTGGCTTCCTGTAAGTGGTCCTGTTAGTTTCTCTTGTTACCTTAGGCAGGTTCCAGGTTTGGTCTCTTAGTCCTTGACCTTGCATGGCCTACAGAATGGAAGCAACAGTAGCCAGGGTTTGGCACCTTGGTATTTGGACAAGTAACCTGTGAGTAAAGAGTTATATCAGGCTTGGGTTGATGAAGGCCTGCAGAAAACAGTGGAGCTCAGATGAACAGGGAAGGTAGTGTCTACTTGTTTGTTGTATGACAGTCAACACTTGCATCATGGGAGGTGTTAGCTGGCATACAGCACGTGAATCCTCATAACTAGAGGGGTTTAAAAGATTGGTCAAATATGGAGGCTGTGGCTTCTGTGTGTCAAGTTGACCTACACACCTTGCCTGTTGTCTCTGGCAGCCCCATGTGGGTAAGCGGGTGGGAGAATTGTATAGTTGGCATCATGCTGGGTCAGTCAATGAGACAAAGATGCTGCACCTGAAATATCTGCTGCCTGGGATCCTTCTATAATTCTAAGTGAACAGAATATTTGATTAAAGGCTATTTGGGTCTTCTAAGTCTAACTGCACACTCAAACCCATAATTCAGCCATGGTGTTGTATTGCTTGAATGCTCTATGCTTCTATTTATTTACCTGTATAAATCCCATAGATTTTAAGAGTTGTGCACCTAGCCCAAAATAACTGCCTCATAACTATTAGTTGCTATTACTATCATAGTCATTATCTTACTGAACAATTGTGGTTGTTTTCAGTAGGAGGGTGGTTTAGTTTCCCTAGTCCATCACACTGCAGAAAATAGAAGCCCATACATTTGATCACAAGCAGGACTATGCAGTTAGCTGTGTTACCTGAGGCAAATTACTTGACCTCTCAGTTGGGAGGAGACTGGAGAATTCTGCTTCCATCAATCTCTCCCTCTCGGTTACTGCCACACAATGCATTAAAATGGTTTCTAAGAAGAGTCTGCAATCTGTACTTTCTCTTTGCCTCTCAATTGCATTCTGTGTCTGTCTTTTCCTTCCCCTCCTTGATATTTTAAAAGCATTGTAATGGACTAAGCAAAAATATATGAAGATACTTCACAGAGAAGGAAGTAAAATGAAATGACTTTGTAGTCCACTATACTAATGGTCTCTAACTCCAATGCCTGTAGGAGTGAGACAGGTAACATAAGTAGATGAGGTGTGCTGGGCCAGACAGTAGCAAATGATGGAAACTGTGGTGAATGGGAGAGCACAGGCCTCATTTCAAAGGGTGCCACTCCTACCCAGCTCTAGCCAACTGCTACCATGCAGGAATGTGGGTCCAGAATAGTTTTTTTCTGAATTTTTCCCAAAAGGCAGAAATGATAGTTTGTTTTGGTAAAATCTCCTAACTTTTAAATATTGAAACTATTTCATATTCTGTTTTAAAACCATTCTGTGTCTGGGCACTGTGGCTCACACCTATAACCCCGGCACTTTGGGAGGCTGAGGTGAGTTGATCACTTGAGGGCAGGAGTTCGATGTCAGCTTGGCCAACGTGGCAAAGCCCCATCTCTACTAAAAATACAAAAATTAGTGAGGCATAGTGGCAAGCACCTGTAGTCCCAGCTACTTGGGAGGCTGAGGCAGGAGAATTGCTTGGACCCAAAGGATGAAGATTGCAGTGAGCTGAGATCACACTGCTATACTCCAGCCTGGGCAAAAGAGGGAGACTCTGTCTCAAGTAAATAAATTAATAAATAAAAATAAAACCATCCTGCATGCCTAACAAACACATTTGGTAAGTTCTCTTCAGCTCATGGACTGTCATTTTGCAATTTGTGAGTGAAACTCTTCTTGTTCTTTTTTCTAGGGTTAGGTAATTATAATAAATCTCTGGATACAAATACTCATTTAAAATAACTTTATTAGTAGCTACTTTACCATAATATATAATGAATAAAATTCAATAGTAAGAGTTTTAGTTCACGAAGGATGACATGAAATTAACGGTAATCCAATTGTCTGGGAGTTAATCCATTGTGGGGTAAAGTAATATTCTTTCTCTTGTGGAAAATGATAGTAAAATGTGATATATTTTTAGAAGAATCACTGACAAGTGGAATAGAGAATGAAAAGAAATAATAAAATAGAACTGCATTTAAAATAATAGCACATAGAAAAAGAATTAGAGAAAAGATAGATCTAATGCCATGATGTCAGACTTATAAAAAGCATAATCTCCCAAGCACAAATACCAATTCTTTCTTGGCTTTAGTGATTGCATCTAAAAATATTACAGCTTCCTTTAAAGCAGGTTATAATTCAGATGAGTATGTGCAAACATAGCAAACCTTGGAAGTTATAACATATCCCACAGGTAGCACTTTTCACCTAGTAAAGTGAGAAAACTACTTCAGGGTCACATATCCAGGAGAGTAATTGAACCTGGAGAAAACAGGAGATGCTGGCATTAGGCTGGGAACTGGCTTTTACTGAGTTTGAGATGGAGTCCTGATTACAGGTGCTGAGTGAGATGCTTTTCAAAGGACGAGGCAAACAGTTGGAAAATAGTGTTGCTGCAAGGCTGAGTCTTATTTCTAATAAAAAGGAGGGGAGCCAATACTTCTCATATTTGTGAGTTGCAGAGAATGTACTTGGGAATAGGCAATTGTTGAGTTTCATCCCTCAAAACATTAATGGGTAAACGTAAGCATTGTAAGTCATGGTTCTCTGTCTGACTACCTATAGAGATGAAGTAACACTACCTAGGTGACAGTATTAGTTTCCCAGAGCTGCCGTAACAAAGTACCAAAAACCATGTGGCTTAAAACAACCAAAATGTTTAGGCTTATAGTTCTGGAGGCTAGAAGTCTGAAATTAAGGTGTCATCAGGACTCTGCTCCTTCTGAAGGCTCCAGGGAAGAATCCTTCCTTGCCCCTCTTCTCAGCTTCTGATAGCTCCCAGCAATCCTTGACTTGTGGTTTCATCACTCCAACGTCTGCCTCCATCTTCACATAGCCTTCTCCCTGTGCCTTTGTATGTTCAGATCTTTGTCTTAGAAGGACGGCAGTCATTGATGTACAACCCACCCTGATTTAGTAAAAACTCCTCTTCACTTGATTATATCTGCAAAGACTCTATTTCCAAAAAAGGTCATATTCACAGTACAGATTGAATATCCCTAATCTGAAAAATCAAAATCCAAAATGCTCCAAAATTGGAAACTTTTTGAGTGCTGACGTGACACCACAAGTGGAAAATTACATTGCACACTAGAACTCATGTGGCAAGATACAGTTAAAATGTAGATACATGATACACCTTCAGTGCTCCCAAGGGAAAAAAGATGACCATAAGTGACCTTAGGAAACAAAGATAAACTATTGCAGTTCTATGCTGGAAGAGATGAATGAATGTTAATGAAAAAATAGAAAAACACTGCATAAAACTAAAACTGAAGATTTTGATTGTGTATTGAAAGGGAGGATCCATCAGCACAGCAGTGAGTACATACCACTTAATGGTTTGCTGATCATAAAACAAGCAAAGATCTATCATGATGAACTGAAAATTGAAGGGAATTATAAAAACAGGCTGGTAGCTGAAATTTAAGAAAAGACACAGCATTAAATTTCTAAAGATTTGTGGTGATAGAGCATCTGCTGGTCACAAAGCAAAAGAGAAATTCATTGATGAATTTGCCAGAGTCGTCATTGATGAAAATCTAATGCCAGAACAAGTCTATAATGCTAATGAAACATCACTTCTTTTGTGTTATTACCCCAGAAAGATACTGACTACAGGCAATTAAACAGCCCTTGCAGAATTAAGGATGCCAAGGACAGAATAACTGTGCTAGAATGTGCTAATGCAGCAAGCACACATAAGTGTGAATTTGCTGTAATAGACAAATGCTTGCATCCTTGCTCCTTTCAAGCCGTGAATTAGTGACTTTCTTACCAGCCTATTATGCTAACAACAGGCATGGGTCACCAGGGACATCTTTTCTGATTGGTTTCACCAACATGTTGTGCCAGTGATACATGCTTACCACAGGGAAGCTAGACCAGATGGTGACTGCAAGATTTTGTTATTTCTTGACAACTGTTCTGCTCATCCTTCAGCTGAAATTCTCATCAAAAATAATGTTTATGCCGTGTACTTTCCCCCAAATGTGACTTTATTAATTCAGTCATGTGACCAGGGTATTCTTAGATCAATGAGAAATAAATGTAAAAACACCTTCTTGAGAAGCATGCTAGCAGTAGTGAACAGCGATGTGGATGGTAGAAGGCTTTCAAAAGAAACTTAGCATGAAGGATGGATGCCATGTATGTGGTTGCCCACACTTGGAACACAATGACTACAGACACAGTTGTGCATACCTGGAACAAGCTCTGTCCTACAACTATGTTAACTGATGATGATAAGCAAGATAATTACTTATGCTAAGTGAGGAGGAAATGATGGTATGACCTCCTTACCGATGCAAAAACTATACCTTCAGAGTCCGTTAGTAAGCTGGGAGAAGTGGATTTTGAAGAAGCTTTTAACATCCATAATGAGGCTTCAGGTGTTCATTTATGGTGAAATAGCCAAAATGGTTTTGAATCAGTGTCACAGTCATAATAGTGATGATGAAGATGATTATGATAACACTGAAGCAAAAGTGCCTATAGACGACATGGTGAAAATGTATAATGGGCTTGTTGAAGGACTAGAGCAGCAGGTATTCATAACCGGACAAGAAATCACACCAGTTTGTAAAATCAAACAGCAATTTCTAAGACAAAAACCCTTGTTAAGGAGACAGATGACTATGGAGGGAATATTTTTAAAAGCCACTCAGTAGAATGCCTCCTCATCCCTAGAAAACCCACTTCCTGGTCCCTCAACTTCTCCTGATGTTTTTGTTTTACTTAAAAAATACAGTGTACAGTAATGTTTTAATCATAACACCTTATTATAGGTGGAGACTAAAAGCCTGTTGCTGTTTATTGTTGCTGTTGTCAAACAGCTGATGCAGATATTCTGATGATGCTACTGTACTGCTTAGCTACCTTGAGCACATTTTCTTTTTTTTATTGTGTTGGTGGTATGTCATGTTTTTCACTGTTACATATGAAGAAGGGTAAGAAAATGATTACTTTTCTGTGGCATATAAATTAACAATCAGGATGATGGTGATGTCAAACAACCACGATTGCCCACATTGGGTGACTGAGATCATGACAGCTTTGCTTTCTGATGGTTCAATGTACACATATTTTTGTTTTATGCACAAAATTATTTAAAATATTATAAGAAATTACCTTCAGCCTATGTGTGTAAGGTATACATGAAACATAAATGAATTTTTTTGTTTAGACTTGGGTTTCGTCCTCAAAATATATTATTATGTGTATGCAAATATTTTAAAATCTGAAAAAATAATTCAAAACCCAGAACACTTCGGTACTGGACTTAGGACTTCAACAAAGCTTTTTGGAGGACACAGTTCAACCCACAATGACCACAGCTTGCATAACTATGTAAAAGGCATGTGAAAGAAATGAAATAGAAATCTTGCTTTCAAATATTATGTTGGTATAAAACTAATTGTGGTTTTGCCTTTTTTTAACTTACATTATATGAAAGATCTGACACAGGTATGAATACAATTTACAGTCCTATGCATAAAATATGGAGAATATAATTTTAGAGCTTGAAATGATCTTCAAAATCATTTTTCCAGAGCCTTCATTTTACATATGAAAAATTATGGTGAACTGAAACTATCTTTGTTTTACTACTATAAAGAATATATATATTCTAATTTATTGATCTTTTCATTTTCCTTTTGCTATATCCATCAAGGTATTTCCCAGCCCAGAATTTTAATATTATGAATCAATCTTACTTTATAATTTTAGTTTTTTACACTTAAAACTTTTGTGTGAATTATAATACAGAATGTTCATTAATGCTTTTCTCCAAATCACTTAATTAAATAAGTTAGTTAAATAATGTTTAGCTAACTGATTATTTCTTTGCTGACTATAAATATGACGATCTTCTTCAATCTGCTTCTTTATGCTCTGTTTTTTTTTTTTTCCATGGATTTGTCAATTCCTGAGTCAGATGCAAACTGTTTTAATTTCTGTGGTTTTACAATATGGTGCAATATATGATAAAGTAAGTCTTTTCAATCTTTTTTCAAACATATTTTGGTAGATCTCAAGTTGTTCTTCAAGTAGAATTTTTAGCATTTTTTTTTTACAGCTCTGAAAAGATTTTGTTTAGAGTTATGGTTGAGATTGCATTACATTTATGGACTCTTGCCCAGGGCACATCAGAGACAGAGCAGGCTAAGGAAGTGTTTATGTGGAGGGGAAGTCTGGAGTGGAGTGTCAGAGCCCAGATAAGGGGAAGAGGGAACCATTGCATAGCTATTGCTTGGTATTGCATGTCAAAGCCTGAGTAGGGCATGGAGATTTTCCACAAAGTGGGGATGCCCCAGTGGAGAAAGAACATGACATCAGGTCTATGATATTCCTACGAAAGATGCATTACTTAAATTCAGTCCTAAGGAAGCATCAGACAAGCCCAATGTAAGGAACACTCTACAAAACAACTGACCAGTAGTCTTCAAAGGGATCAAGATCATGAAGTGACGGGAAAAGTAAGAAACTGTTAAAGACTGAAGGAGAATAAGGAGATATTATAACGAAATGCTATGCATTCTGAGCTGAATATTTTTGCTATAGTTTTGTGTTTTGAGTCAGGGTCTCACTCTGTTGCCCAGGCTGGAGTGCAGTGGTGCGATCTAGGCTCACTGCAGCCTCTACCTCCTGGGCTCAAGTGATCCTCCTGCCTCAGCCTCTCGAGTAGCTGGGACTACAGGGATGTACCACCACACCCGTCTAATTTTTGTATTTTTTGCATAGACAGGGTTTCGCCACATTGCCCAGGCTGATCTCAAACTCCTGGGCTTCAGTGATCTCCCTGCCTCAGCCTCCCAAAGTGCTGTGGTTACAGGTATGAGCCACCACACCCAGCAGCTATAAATATTACTGAGACAATTGGTGAAACTTGAATATTGGGTTTGATGATTAGATGGTAGTAATATATCCATGTTAATTTCCCAATCATAATAATTGTACTGCCAGTATGTAGACCATCCTTTTCTGAAGAAATATACACTGAAAGTTTAGATGATGGGGAAACAGGAAAGCAATTGACCCTCAAATAATTCAGCAAATGACCTCAAAAAAACAGGTCATTGATTATACATCAACTTTTCTATAACTATGCTTCAAAAATAATTTTTAAAACAGGAAGCAATTAAATGCTGAAAGTTAATTTATAGACTAATTTGAGAGAGAATTTAATGTTTTCAAGATTCAATTTGAGAGAAAATTTGATGTTTTCAAGATTAAATTTGAGAGAAAATTTAATGTTTTCAAGATTCAATTTGAGAGAAAATTTAATGTTTTCAAGATTCAATTTGAGAGAAAATTTAATGTTTTCAAGATTCAATTTGAGAGAAAATTTAATGTTTTCAAGATTAAATTTTCCGTTCCAGGAATATCTAATATATATCTCTATTTATTCAAGATTTTGAAAGATACTCTCCAGTATTATTTCTTCCATGCAGGACTTGTACATTTTACTCTTAGGTATTTTATATTTTTATTGTTGCAAATGGGTCTTTTTTCCATTTGAGGATTTTTTGTTGGTCTTTGCTGTCACATGAAAAACCTATTGACATTGATAGTTTTATTTTGTACCTTTGGTACTCAGCCTACTTCTGACCTTTCATTAGTTCTGTATCTTTAGTTCTTGCTCTTGTATTTCTTAGCACTAAATTATATATCTGCAAATAATTTTAATTTTATATCTTCAGTTTGCAAGTTTGTACATTTCTTTCTTCTAGTGATTCCAGAATAATGTAATACGTAGTTTTCTAAAATCTAATTTTAATTGACAACAATTGTACATATTTATGGGGTACATAGTCATGTTTTGATACATAATAATGTATAATGATCAGATCATGGCAATTAGTTTTAAAAGCTGATGTCCTTGTCTTAATCTGGGGTCTAGTAGGAATGCCAGTCATGATTTTCTGTTAACTCTGATACTTACTTTTTATTTTTAATAGATAATCTTTATCAGAGTACAAAAATACCCTATTATTCCTTACCTTGCTAAGAATTTTTTTCCCTATGAATTGGATATTGAATTTGATCAAATATCATTGTGGCAATTATCAAGATATTTCTATGACTTTTTTTACTTAACCAGGCTGAGTAATTAAATACCTAGTTTCCTTAAAGTTGACTCATTCATGAATTCTTGGAAATCATTCATCTTTGGGGTTTACATAGCATTGGGTTTAATGTGATAATGTTTTAGTAGGATTTTTACAACTACATTTGTAAACAATCTTTGTCTTCATTTGTTCACATCCATTATGATGTTCTTGTTCATTTTTAACTTTAAGGTAGTGGTAACCTCATAAAATTAACTGGAGAACATTCCAATTTTTCTGTCTTCTATAATTGTGCAGATAACATAGGCTTTAATTAAACCTTTGATGAATAGAGAGACCTTGCTCCTAAACCATGAGGGTCTATTGTCTTTATTTTATTTTCCTCATGATTTTTAACATTTTTTATTTCTTTCTTGGTTATTATGCTATGCAAATCTGCTATGCTCTTGAGTCTATATTTTCCTAGAAAATTATTTCTTTGCTATGTATTCTAACTTCTTTTTGTTTTTCTTAAAAGCAGATGAAATGCAGTATTCTAGCTTCTTTTGTTCCCTTGCTGTCTTATCAAAGTTTCCTTTGATACTTTTTTTCTAATGATTTGAAAGTTACATGTCCAATTTCCATTCTTTTCCTGGTTATCTTTACATTAACAATATATTTGAACTCACATTTCTCTGCCATTCTAAAGAACACAATAATATCTACTTAATCACCTCATGCTGTCTCCCTCTCCTTCCCAAAGAAGCTAAAAAGTTTGGGAGGCGGAAGAGGGTGGATCATGAAGTGAGGAGTTCGAGACCAGCCTGACCAACATGGTGAAACTCCGTCTCTACTAAAAATACAGAAATTAGCCAAGCGTGGTGGCGTGCTCCTGTAATCCCAGCTATTCAGGAGGCTGAGGCAGGAGAATCGCTTGAACCCAAGAGGCGGAAGTTGCAGTGAGCTGAGATCGTGCCATTGCACTCCAGCCTGGGTGACAGGGTGAGGCTCTGTCTCAAAAAAAAAAAAAAAAAAGTTAACATGTTTTACATCCCTCTTTTTCCAATCTCTTCCTAGATTTTACTTAAGTACCTCCAGGTTATTTTTTTTTAAATATTATACACTTTTATTTAAAAATGTATATTATTGCTTTACTCTTCAAAACCATAATAAATTCTTACTGAAGTATTTCTTTTTAATCATCAAGTAATACAGGAATATATTCTAAATGTAAAAGTTTAGTCCTTCTGCATACACCTAAAGTCTTTTATCACCACCTATAATGCCTGTGCCTTTCAAAGAAGGTATTACTGTTATAAATTTGGTATATATCTTTGCAAATATATGATGGATGGCATATATACCCAATTGTATTGGTATATGCAATATTTATAATAAAAAGCTTAGTTTGGCTTAAATTATTATATAACATCCTTTCTTAAAAACTGACCAATATGCTTTGAAGTTTTTTTTCATGTCAGTATGCATAGATTTACTTTACTTGTTTGAACTGTGGTATCCCATAGTACGAATGCACCATAATGTATTCAGCCATTCCCCTATTGCTAGATGGGTAAATAATTGTTGTTTTGAAGTTATTACAATGTTCCAGTGAGTACATGTACCAGTGGTTCATGTACATGTATCAGCTGGGCTTTAATCTAGGAAATAGAAAATGCTGTAGGTTTTCCAAACATGAAAGGATTCAATATAGAAGTAAGTTGTCAATAAAATAATTATACATGTAGAAGACAGGTTTTATTCTGTTGGAACTTTGCCTTCAATTTTAACCATTGTTGATGTGACTCCAGGATGAGGCAGTTGCTGCTGCTACTGCTACCAGAACTGGGGCCAGCATCCATATCCATGGAACTGGTGACTAGACAGTGGATTGTAAAGTTTGCCGACTGCATATCTTCTCACCCATTAGAGCTTTCTTGTGGGTCCATAGAGTTGCAGAGAGATGGTGCATTCCTCCCTTCTGCCTTTAAAAAAACTCATGCAAAATGCATCTAATTGGCAGAACCAAGTTCACATGTAGAATCCTAGCAGCAAGAGTCTGATAAATAAAGTTTTTAGCTTTCTAATATCTCCACATAGATAAAAGGAATGAACTAGGAGTTGAGACAGCCAAACCAGTTATCTCTCACAGTCTAAACTT
The DNA here is from genome assembly GCF_024542745.1 of Macaca thibetana thibetana. Taxonomy (NCBI): domain Eukaryota; kingdom Metazoa; phylum Chordata; class Mammalia; order Primates; family Cercopithecidae; genus Macaca; species Macaca thibetana. Next base: position 23,504,795 of record NC_065586.1, read on the forward strand.
TTGACTACTCAGTATTCATAAACAAGTTTGTATGCTTAGGAAATCTTCCAGACGCCCACATTGGCAACAATGTATTCCCACCCAACATTATGCAATTCTGCCTCATACAAATAAAATAAAACACATTTCCCCTCTTGCCAAAGAAAAGATCCAAATCCCATCAAAAGCTGTATCTTTCCCTGATGATGATCATTCTTTTCTCTAGTTCAATCATAAACTTATCTTGCTATCCTATAACCCCAAATTAAATTACAGTTAACCACAACCTCACAAAAAGAGATTGAAGAACGGAGAAGAGAAAATACAAAATTGGTTAATACATAGAAATATATTTGTACGAAGCAAGGAGAAAAATATGTGCAGCTATTACAATAGTCCTCAGTCCTGAAACAGGTCATAAAAACACAGTCGGTATTCATAATTTCCTTTGTTCACTACCAATTGTATGGATCAATGTGCTCTCAGTCAGCAACTCAGTGGTAAGAGTTCTATGTCTAGTAGACTGACCCAAATCTTCTCCCTAAGCACCCACGTCCTTCCTGGTTTGCCTGTATTGAGTTGTATGGTTTTCCATTCATCTTTTCTATTGGACATAGAGATTCTAGGAGACACCCCAGGGAATTCTCTGAATTATAAATACTCCTTCCTAACTTTGATATACCCCAGTAACTCCATTTCTGCTTGATAATCAAGGTCCATCACCCAAGCTAGAGCAGTAAACCTCTTCTTTGTCTATCAGTTCAGTAACATGAGAACCCCAAAGTGGCGTCAAGTGGCCAACTCAACTTTTAGTTCAGTGAAACCATTGTTGTGTCTTTGGTGGAAGTAGCCCTGCATTGGGAAGTAACCCAGCAGAGGTCAACTGTGTGGGAAAGGGGAGCAAAATGTTTTCAAGTGAATAATTAGATATAAAAGAAGCTACTCCCATGTCATGTCTTTGATTCCCAGATGCTCCTATTTAATCTGCAGGGAGTTGGCACCGTCATGTAGGACTGCCTCCAGTATCACTGGATGTTATCTTTCAGCAGATGCATAAGTGAGTTTTCAGTAGACCATCCAGCATTGTATAAGGTGTTTGGAAAACATGGTAAGATTCATAAATCTTGTAACAGTGAACCTATTGTCACATTTATTTTTGATATAAAGTGAGTTCCTTGGCTAGAAGGAATATTGACTGAAATATGACAAAGAATGTTTAGTATAAGCACATGGATAGTGACTGTAGCAGAAGCACTTGGAGAAGGGAAATCCATAGCCAGAATAAAATTATTTTCTATGAGTTACATATAATAGACTAGGTACAAGCAGGTCATGGGAAACTTTCATGAGTTCCAGCTGCAGAATGGCCACTCACAGATTTGAGAGTCAGCTGGCATGCAGAGGTCTGGCCATGTCTGATGTGAAAATATTTAAATACCTGGGTACTGGATAGTAAATAGCACTTCCCTGAGCCCCTTAACCCTTTCCTTCTCTGAACTCCCAGACTGCCCTGGGTTCCTCCTTTCAGATCCAGGCAGCAGGGTGAGCAAAGATGTAAATGATCTGCTTTTGTTATGGTATAATAACATTGTTACTGTTATCTTAGGGATAAAAAAAAGATAATAGAGTTCAGGAATTTCACTTTTGCTCACACATGATCCCTGACCTTCCAAAATCAGTTTAGATGGAAACCTTCTTCATATTGAGTAGTAACGGTGGTAGTTTTTCCTTCTCTATCTGCATATCTTGTGAATACATAGAACTCACCATATTTTGTTTGATAAACTAACATTTTGTACATTAAGCGTTGATTTGAAAACTTTTTTTCTGAGTTCCAACCTGAGACTGAGGCTCAGGACTTGACTTTACCTTTTCTGGGCTTGTCCTGTCTCACATTAATGAGGTTGTGGAAGGGAAGGGGAGGGATGCTTTATGGCTGGCTGTCTTAGTTTGGGCTGCCATAACAAAGTACCATAGGCTGGGTGGCTTTAATAAAAGAAATGTATTTCTCATAGTCCTGGAGGATAGATGTCTGAGGTCAGGGTACCAGCATGGTTGGGTGCTGGTGAAGGCTCTCTTCCTGTTGCAAACTGCTGAGTTCTCATTGTATTCTCACAGGTAGAGAGTGAGAGAGCTCTTTGGCTTTTATAAGGGCACTGATGCCATTCATGGGGGCTCCACCATCATAACCTATTCACCTCCCAAAGATCTCACCTCATAATACCATCACACTAGGGTCAGAATTTCAATATATGAATTTTAGGAAGACACAGACATTCAGTTCATTGCACTGGCTTTATTGTCAGGCTCTCCCTCCAGAGCAAGACAATGGTGAATTGGCAGGTAGGTTCATCATTCACTTCTCGTCATGCCCCTTTCTGCTTTCACACACATACACACCTATCTTCCGGAGAACTTCCCAGTCCTCGTGTATATGCTGTCATGGTGCCTTGGCTTACAGCAGAGTCATGGAGTTTATCCTCCTATAGAGTCATCTTGCCTCAGTAGGAAAGAAGGGGGGGAGGGAAGGAATGAGTCCTATAGGTCAGGCTGCTGTGTTTGTCTCAAAGAGTCCCTGATGAAGTTTATTTAAAAACATTTAATATTCTGATAATAAAAATAACACACGGATATAGTAAAAAGTATAGCATAAAAATACATAGGAATGAAGACATTCCCTTATTCTTATTCCCCTCTCCAGTGATAGCTCTTAGCATCAGTTTTACATCATAAACACACACACACACGTATACACATATACATGTATATGTACTATATCATAGTTATTTATTGGTATATTTACCATGGAGAATATTAGTATACAGTTGCACATTTTTAAATTTAATAATATATTTATTCCTTCCAGATCATCTTACTCTTTTAAACAGTTATATAGTATGCAGTGTAATTTATCTAAATCAATGCAGTATTAATAGATACCTGGTAGTTTATACATTTTGCAATTTGATATCTATGTCATGTGATAACATAAAAAGGTAGAAGTGTCATCTTTTCCTCTTTGGGTCTTGGACTCTTCTCAGAGGCTGGCAAAATATAGGGGCCACCTAAATGTATGGATTTACCCATTTGCTTAGAAAGCTAGATTTGCTTTAGGGTGTTAACTCAGAATCATTTTAAAGCAAAACAGATTTCTTTATTTTTATCTGGAGGAGAGAAAATTGAAGTGTGTGGCACTGATGGGGGCAGTTTGTGTATAGTTATTCCTTAAATTAATGTCTAGTACTTTAAAGAATGCACCTATCTATAAAGCACACTAAAATTAACCTTTATTTTTGTCTTTAAAGAAAAGAATCTGCACAATGATATTTCAACTGAACACATGAACACACACGGCAGAAGTTTCAATTACTTAGATTAGAAAGGTTTTTATACTCTCCTTGTAATAACTTTAAATTTTTTAGGCACTGAACCATTGCGTCATTAATTTTCATTTCTTTTTATTTTACTTTGAGATGGCCAGGTTCTAAGTTGACCAAGTCACACATTTAAAATAATTAAAAGTTTCATATTGCAGAAGAAAAATACTCTTTTCTCCACCTTGGAGTGTGTCCTTTTCTCCATTCATTTATCACCATAATACTGAAAAAAATAGTAAACCGAAGCAGCATTTCACATCTACCCTTCTTGCTTCAAACACCCAAAATGCAACTTTTGAGTATAGCTGAGCTTCTGCATGTACTCTTGGAAGAGGCATTTAAGCAACTAAATATTCTTGAAATTGCATTTACAAATAATGTTTGCATATTTGTAATCTTTCAAGAGTATTTTATGCTGGAAAGGTGGCAGAATACAACAGTTTGTACAATTGACAAACCAAGGTGAAGGAAGAAAAGCATGTGCTGATAAAAGGAAACATCTCTTATTTAAAGACCGTAGGTGATGCCCATTGGTCTTAGTGAGGTCTCACGAGCCTGTGGCTGCTCTTCTCCTGCAATCTACACTTCTTACACCCTTCGCTTCCCATCTCTACCGATTTTTCTTGTAGATTAATTGCACCCATACGTACTTCTCCAATTGCAAGAGATGAAGACATGAGAATTTCCAGGCACAAAGAATTAAGTGGCAGCTATCTTGCAGGGAGAAGAACTCATTGTTGGGTTTACTTTACTCCTTACAGAAAATTAAGAAAGTATTGATTGCATATGGAGATTGAGACCATCCTGGCAAACACAGTGAAACCGTCTCTACTAAAAATACAAAAAAATTAGCCGGGCGGGGTGGCGGGAGCCTGTAGTCCCAGCTACTCGGGAGGCTGAGGCAGGAGAATGGCATGAACCTGGGGGGTGGAACTTGCACTGAGTGAAGATGGTGCCACTGCACTCCAGCCTGGGCGACAGAGCAGACCACCTCAAAAAAAAAAAAAAAAAAAAAAAAAAAAAGCGGTTCCCCACCTGCAACCCAGCAACATCATTGCTTTGAGAATGCACAGGATGCCTGAAGAGAATCTGCTGCAATTCTATTGCTTCACACATAGTGAAACTGAGACCCAGTAGCTGAATAATGCTAACTGCTTGGTCACAGCAAGCTGAGGACAGAGCTGGAGTCTCCCATCTCCCACTTTAGTGCTGATATTTACAGAGTGTGTTCAAAATGATCATCAATGACCACAACCTTGAATCTGGGTTTGGAATGTGCCTTATATTTCAATGTTGCTATTCCTGATCTTCTAAGCATTCACCTTAAATGAAATAATCAAACCACACAACGAAGACCTCATCTAAGGGAATACTGAGAATTGACAAAAAAACTTCACTTTTTAACTTTCTCATTGCAGCATCTGTTGAGCTTTTCCTACAATTATGTTGTCATTGAATATCCAAGTATTCTCTCTGCTGCATGACAGTTTCATTATCTGGATATGCTAAAATGTTTCCCATGATAATTAGGAAGTATGCTGTAAATTCTTTTAAGTAACTGAAAAAAGATATTGTAAGGAGAATCTGTTATAAGTTTGAAGGTAAGGTGACTGCTTTACCTACGATGACCATTTAATTTTTGGTTATATGGAGAGCTGGATAAACTGGGATGATGGGATCCAAAGGCCCTCCTAGAAGGTAGAATGTTTTATCTCCTGTCAGTGCATCTTACTAGTCCTTTACTGGAGAAAAAAAAATACATGGGTATCTTAACAGTACACCTATTGCCACTTGAAATGCACATTATTTGTCACATGAAGATAAATATTGATGTTAAGGACTTCAATGTTTGTTTGCAACAATACCAAAAGTTGTTTCAGGCAGTGGATTCCCACATAATGACACGTCTAGGAGGCCCGATTGAATGCTATGATCTAGGGACAGGCATTGCATCTCGTGGTGCAATGATCTAAAGACACAAGAAATGTTGACCCTTTCAGGAGGTGCAAGATTTTCAGTAAGGGGAGCAGTGCTTCTGGCCACAAGAACTTTCCTCAGTGATAGTAATGTTTTATGTCTGTGTATCTAATACAGTAGACACTTGCCACATATGGCCATGGGCACTTTAAAATATGCTAAATTGGCTGAGTGAAGTGGCTCACATCTATAATCCTAGCACTTTGGGAGGCCAAGGCAGGAGCGTGGCTTGAGCCCAGGAGTCCGAGACCAGCCTGAGCAACATGGAAAGACCCCATCTTCACAAAAAATTAAAAAAAAAATAGCCAGCTGTGGTGTCATGCACTTGTAGTCCCAGTTACCCTGGAGACTCAGATGGGAGGGCTGCTTGAGTTCAGAAGGTCAAGGCTGCAGTGAACCATGTTTATGCCACTGCATTCTAGCCTGGGTGACAGAATATAAGAGACCCTGTCTCACACAAAAAGAGAAAAAAATGGCTAAATGGATAAAATGTGACACATACACACAATGGAATATTCGGCTACCAAAAAAAAAAAAAATGAGATCCTGTCGTTTATAACAACATGGATGATGATATGGTTTGGCTTTGTGTCCCCACCCAAATCTCATCTTGAATTGTAATCCCCAGGTGTTTAGGTATGGACCCGGTGGGACGTGTAGATTATGGGGGCAGTTCCCTTCATGCTGTTCTCCTGATAGTAAATAAGTTCTCACGAAATCTGATGGTTTTATAAATGGTAGTTTTTACTGCACTCTCATGCTGTCTCTCGCCTTCCGTGTAAGATGTGCCTGCTTCCCCTTCAACCATGATTATAAGTTTCCTGAGGCCTCCCCAGCCATGCAGAACTATGAGTCAATTAAACCTCTTTCCTTTGTAAATTATCCAGTGTTGGACAGTTCTTTATAGCAGTATGAGAATGGATTACTACAGATGGTCCTGGAAGACATTACATTAAGTGAAATAAGCCAGACACAGAAAGACAAATATTGTATGTTCTCACTCATATGTGCAAACTAAAAATTGAAATGATTGAATTCATGAAGATAGAATGATGTTTACCAGAAGCTGGAAAGGGTAGCAGAGAGGGAGGGGCAAAGTGGGATGGCTAATTAGTGCAAAAATACAGTTAGAATGAATAAAGTCTAGTATTTGGGAGCAAAACAGGGAACTACAGTCAACAATAATTTTACTTAAAAAAAACGAGAGAAATTAGAATGTTCCTTACACAAAGAAATCATGATTACTAGAAGTGATGGATACCCTAATTACTCTGATGTGATTATTATACATTGTATGCCTGTATCAAAATGTCACAGGTATCCCATAAACATATACAACTATTATATACCCATAATAATTAAAAATAAATTTTAAAAAATTCAAAGTGACTAGTACAATTGAGTAACTGAATTTTAATTTTATTTAATTTTTATTAATTTAAATTGAAAAGCCACACATGGTTAGTGGATACCAAATTGGTTAATGCAGTTCTAGAGCAGAGAGGAGTGGATAAGAGTGAAAAAAAGTGACATTGGACTAAGTCATGATAAGAAATACAGATTTTCTCCTCTGGGGAACAAAGAGTAAATTGAAGATGGCTGAGGGTTCAGGGCCCTGAGATTGACATAAAGGATAAGGTCAGGAGCACAGGTGGGGATAATGGCTATAGACTGTAGCTCACTGCCTGAGATTAGAGGACACAAGGCAAGGATGGGTGCAAGAGAAGCTATAATTTATAAAGGGAAAGAGAAAATTTGAGGAAAGTCATATCAGATACATTCAATTTTCACCAAGTAGCAAGAGACCAGTGGGTCTACTGATGTGGAGGGAATGAAAGAGTAGAGTGGTGGGAAGATGTGGAGAGAATATGGTTGTTCTGAAATGACTGGGGAGTGGCCAGTAATAAGTGAAAGGCTTTTCTGGTGGTAAGACAGAGGACACAGCTGGAATTGAAGATAGTGGGTTTGAAACGGTTCCAAACTGCAGTTCCAGAAGCTCATTTATCTGGGTATGAGACTGGAGAAAATGTATTGTTATAGGTCCAGGCGTGGAGTTCCCCAAACAGTTACTGTGAAAGTCCTGGGTGCAAAAAATTGAGAAAGCTGGTGAGTAATTACTTTAGATTATAATGTGAGGTCACAAATGACCTAGAAGAGCAAGTTAGGTCAGAGAGTAAAACATTTGAGCTGAAGACTTTAGAGTCACAAATGTGACCCATAGATCCATGATGTGGCCATGCTAATAGATGGCTGAAAAGGGCTAGACGTGGATGTCATTGGCGATGAGGTGCTGGATGGCCATCCACATTAACAGTGAACAATATGGCAAGACCTGGGAGAGAGGAGGAATGGGAGCCAGATGTAATTAATAGTTAAGACCTCAGAAATGAACCTCAAGAAGAGGGAGAAGGTGTCCTAGGAAGAGTAGAATGGCATGAGCATTAAAAGGTGGGCATTTTTACACGAAAACAGAGAAATAATGCCACCTCTACCTTTGAACCCCAGAACAGCGCTGGGGTCTCCATGTACAGTCTCCCATGAGACTGTGGGAGATGCACAGTCTTCCATGGCTAGGGCTGTGGGAAAGCAGTGTCCTTCAGAATAGAGGTGGATTTCAGTTAACGAAGGTGATGGAGCAAGTGTTCAGTGACTAAGTGAATGTTACCAGGAAGCTTATCTACTGGGTATGGAGAGTTCCAGAGAGTCCATGGGTAGATAGCAGCAAAGGGCATCCTTGAGACTATAGAGGAAGAGGTCAGCTAGAGAAATTACAGCAAAGGGACATAGCAAGGTCTTTTATGGTGTGACAAATTTGTTAATAGGATTTATAGTCATTTTTGCTGACTTTGAGAAAGGTTTAGACAAAAGTAAATAGATTTTGGACCCAAAACCCTATCATCATTAGTTACAGGGCAAACAGTCTTTACTACAGATATGGGACGACCAGGTCTAGAACTTGACTTTCTTTCTCATCTGTTAATAGAACATGATGACTGTGTATTCAGAAAGGAAAGGTGCAATAGAAGAGGCTTGTTGATCTAATTTTCTGAATGTCTTCAGAAACAGAAAGAATTCTCATTAGTCTAGGATGATTCAGGTGTGACTGTCTACCTGAAAGAGAAGGATAAATTACATTGCCTTACAAATGCTTTTACATCCCAATGATTCTTGTAAATCTAAGCTAAATTAGCTGAGATTCTTGAGTATTATAAATGTAGTGGAATATCACTACAAAGTCTTGTGAGAGCTCATGGCATCCTTATTTTATAAACTTAAGACAGGTGGTCCAGCGATAGATGTTTTCTGATTTCTAAATTGAATAATATGGAATCCAGTTTGGTTAAACATTGAACATGCTGCCTTTATAGGAAAGAATAAAATAAATTTAAAGTGGAATTGTACCAAAGAAGTCTAAGATATATGTCTACTATACTTATAAGTGAGAACAATTTATCAGGTGGATATTTCAGTAACCATGTCTTTCTAATTATATTTTAAGAGTTCTAATCTAGGATATAGAATGTCCCAGTGAGTTCCAGTGGAGTTATCCAAATCCACGAAATGAAAGATAAAACCCTTATTGAATAATTTAGACTTTTCTCTACTTCAAGGTGCTTTGGCTTGACACTGGTTCCTTGTTTTACTCAACTGCTCAGAAATGCATCATCTCATTTAAATTGAAGAAGCCATTGAAAATAAGTTGGCTGTACTTCCAGAATTGTCACTAAAAGGAAGTTCTTTCTTCTGCAAATAATAAAGAATTTTCAGCATGTTTAACCACAGCTAATCCTATTCCTTTGGGTACAATGTGGTGCTGCACATTGAAACGTTATAAGAGCATTACCCTGCTAGGCAATAAACATGCATTTAAGAGCTTACTGGTAGTATGCTGACTCAAAGCAGAAATAACAATAGTATCATTTTAAGTTGTCACATCATTCTTCTTTCTAAAGATGCTTTCAGGTTTTTCAAGGTCTTTTGCCCCTCCGTGACAGTTTGCTTTTGTAAGAGGCTGGTCTCAGAATTCAGATTTGTTCCATGATCTTAAAATAGAGCAAAGCAAAAAAGTAAGAAAACCTTGATAATGACTTGATATTTCCTGAGCTGAAGACTTCTTGGTCAAAAGATCAAGTAAGCCTGTTGTTGCTGGTGGCATACTGGAGTCACCTACAGGGTGTTTTGTGAACTGCCTGTGACATAGAAACTACTTTTTGTTGGGAAGAAGTTTAGTTAGGGTTGTGGGAAATAGAAGAAAAATAAAAATGTGAGAGGGGAATGAGAGGGTAGAAACCCCACTAGAGCCAAAAGTGGGCTAAGTAGGCAGGGTCAGAGCTAGATTAGGGGTTTCTGAGACTAGGGCTGTGGGAACAGAAAATGATTTCCCACCACATCTGGAATTGGAGGAAAAGGGATGCTTGAAGTATGAATTCTTGGAAACTTGGGAGCTTTTTCTGAAGTTCCTAGATATTAAGAATAGGAGTTAGGAATTACAGCTCAGGTGTCTTGACTGTGAGGACACCGTGGGATTCCCTGAGCTCATAACTACTCCATCTTACTATTTTTTAAATTCCCTCTTCACTATAGAGACACTAGTAAATCCTTCAAGAGTGAATCGGGTGCATGAGTTTATTTGGGGAATGAGGAAGGGACAAGCTAGAGAAGGAGAATCTTGAGTTTCAGGTTTGGGGCACTAGGGAACAGAGGATACCCAACAGGGGCAGGCTTCTTTAAAGAAGATAGAACTCAGGGGGCCCCAGGTGACTTCAGAGGGGCTCCTCCCAGAAAGCCAGCCAAGAAGCCCCTCAGGAGTTTGGGACGGCCACCTTGGCCAGGCAGTGGTTGGGAGAATCACTGGATTGGGAGGATCTTTGAGTAGCTCTAGTTCTGGGGGCCAGAGTCAGTCACTCTCGGTGGAGCCATGGAAGAATTCGTGGGTTTAGTCTCCATCTTTTCAGTCTTTCATCTTGAATTAGTACACTGCACTCCTGTCTCAATGACATTTAAAAGCTGCTAATCCCTAACAACTCTCTATTATCCACCAAATTTGGTCCAGACTCCTTGACAATAAGTTCATGGCCAACTTAAGCCCACTGCCATTTCCTGCTCAGGCATCGTATTTCCTGCTCTGAGTGTCGTAAGCTCCCAGGAATTCCATTTTTGTTCTGCGACAGCAGGAACCTAGCTTCATGGCTCTCTCCTTCCTAGTCTTGTCTCCCTAGGTCAATTGGAGTATGACAAGACTTTTGTTGTACAGAAAGCCACTGAGTTTCATTCTTGTTGTGTATCCAACTTATTTTCTACCTAAGCAGTTTTGAAAAAGGCATGAGGGACTCTTTCTGAGTGTTTTTGTGTGACAGGAAGAGGTGGAATGTGGGAAGGCATGGGAGATGGGAGGCAGCACACAATTCTTTCACTTCCCATTGTCATCATGACCTTCCATCCCTTTTGCTTTCTGTCATGTGATTATAAAATCTCACCTCTTCCCTTTGGGTTACCCCAGGCAGGGATTGAATCTAATTTAAATTTGTAGCTCCCAAGTCTAGCATGGTCCCTAGAACTCAGTACATATTCATTGAGTGAATTACAATTGGAGTTCTCTTCTATTCTCACAACATACAACGAGTAACATTACTCAGTGACATTCTCCATCAAGTCACCATCTGAGGCTTACAAGTTGACATTGATGACCTGTCAATGCTTAATTATAGGTATCTTTGGTATAATCCTAGAAAGTTTGGCCCTAGAGGAAAAAGAACCTGATAAGACATGCCAGAAGATATTGACACAACTTGTAATGAACTTAGTGCATCCTTTCCTCTAGTCTTCTTGTGTTGAAATTGCCATATGACTCAGGTACTAAAGGCTTCCAGATAAAATGGATGCAGTTGTCTTTATTGGGGAGGTCCTACTTTAAAAGGCCTAGCTGCTTCAAGACCCCAAAGGATGAGCCCTAGAGGCAGGGCTGACTGGGGAAGCCTGAACTGCCTAGCTGAAGCACCAATTGCTCCAAGTTTTAAACTGACTTAAGCCTCTCCTGGAGCTTGCTTCAGACCTGGCCTTCTGACTCTGGGGGAAGTAACATCTCTCATTGCATCTTGCCCAGGGAGGTTGCCATGGGTCTTTACTCATGACTGGGCCTCAGATATGCCCCATTCAGTAGTAGTCCCCGTCCTTCTGTTTAGCCTAGACCAGTCTCAGATCTGCCAGTGTCTTGTCCCCTGCACAGCCCAGCCTGGCTTTGTCTCTTCCATAGACCAGTGCTGATCATGATCCTGAAACATCAAATTCTAAAAGACACAATCCCAAATGCCATAATCCTGAATGTTGAAATCCCTAAAGATCAAATCCCTAAAGTCTAAAAACCCCAACAGCTAAAACCTTTAATGTCTAAAATCACAGTCCTGAAAGATTAAAATTCCTAATATTGAAATCATGAAAGCCATATTCTGAGAAGAGATTAGTGTGTTTTTAACAGTATGAAGGATAGCTGCGTCATATTAGGCAAAACTATTAACTTGTTTTTGTCTTTACTTGGAAATTGTGGTTTAAGGAGATGCATTTGGTGCCAACTTGATAAGGGGTGAAATTGTGGACTTAATTTAGGTGTCAACTTGACTGGGTTAAGAAATGTCTAGTAGGTGTTATTCTGGTTGTGTCTGCGAGGACTTTTCCAGAGATTAATGCATGAGTCTGAGTGGGCTAGGTTGGGAAGATCTGCCCTCAATGTGGGTGGGCACCATCCAATCTGCTGGGGGCCTAAGGAGAACAAATACAGAAGGCAAATTGGTCTCTCTCTAAGAGCTAAGACAGACTTTTCTTCTGCTACGTTGGACATTAGAACTACAGGCTTGCCAACATAATTATTATTGATGCTACAAAAGCAGGAAATTGCTTCATTGCAACAGCTGAGGAATAATGAACCAGACCTTCAAACGGGCAATGTATACTTACAAAATGTGTAGACCACAATCACTGTCTAAGCACAAGTGCATACATGGTGCCCTCCCCAAGATGCTAAAGTGACTGAGCAGAGGACGATGTATGCCAATGGGGTGCAGGGCCTGGGTGAGCCACACCATATGGCTTATCTCTACCCAACATCTGTCTTCCTGGCTAGGTATGGTGGCTCACATTTGTAATCCCAGCACTTTGGAAGGCCAAGATGGGCAGATCACTTGAGGTCTGGAGTTCGAGACCAGTCTGGCCACCATGATGAAATCCTATCTCTACTAAAAGTACAAAAATTAGCCAGCTGTGGTGGCAGGTACCTGTAGTCCCAGCTACTTGGGAGGCTGAGGCACGAGAATTGCTTGAACCTGGGAAGTGGCGGTGGCAGTGAGCTGAGATTGCACCACTGCACTCCGGCCTATCTCAAAAAAAGTGCTCACAAACATTGGTCTTCTGGTGAAATCAGGTGAAACTAACATCAATGTCATCAGAAGACAGCATTTACTGAGTCCTTTTTATGGGCCATATCTCACATTTTCTAGCCCATTATTTTCTTCCTAGCAACACTCTGAGGTCAGTGCTATGAGGTGCATGTGGAGGGCCCAGGAATGAGCATCTGAGTCTCAGGGGGATTTGTTGCCCCAGCTGCTGGGAGTGCTCTCAGCTCCTTCAGGGCCTTCCTCAGCTGTAAAGCATCCCTTCTCTCAGGGCGTGCCCTTCCTATGGTGGCCTGCATCTAGTGGCAGATCATTCAGGGCACGAAGACCCACGTGGGGACAACTCTGAGGGTTGACTGAGTCTTTGTGTGGTCTGCATGGCAGTTCAACCTCTCCCTTTACCCAGTCCTGCTTCTTTCCCATCTCTTCTGCAGGTGTTGATTTCTCATAAACACCCTACACCCAAACACAATCTCAGCATCTGCAGAAGCCAAACTGTGACACTCACACTGCAGGACGCTCCCAGGACCTGGCTGAGTGTGAGGATGCACACCTGACATCATCCAAGCTAGACCAGAGACTCTTCCCTGCGGATTGAGAATGGTGCTGGAGAGTACTGGTTCAACTCTGCAATGAGGCCAGACTTAGGATGGTAAGCTTAAACCTAAGTAACTTAAAAAATTAATGTGAATGCTAATTATATTCAAGCTAGAAGATTATGACCAGTTTATGGTATTTGAATTTAATTGCCCACTCTACTACAGAAGCATATGTGTAAAACTCTAATTATGTGTCAAAAATATATACAGTAATATGTAGGACTAGATAGGTCAAAATCCTACAACAACAAGTCATCTTAAACTACCAGGAGAAAAACGCTTCTTTTAATTTTTTTATTTTTTTATTGTACTTTAAGTTCTAGGGTACATGTGCACAACATGCAGGTTTGTTACATATGTATACATGTGCCATGTTGGTGTGCTGCACCCATTAACTCTTCATTCACATTAGGTATATCTCCTAATGCTATCCCTCCCCCCTCCCCCCTCCCCTCAATAGGCCCCGGTGTGTGATGTTCCCCTTCCTGTGTCCAAGTGATCTCATTGTTCAATTCCCACCTATGAGTGAGAACATGTGGTATTTGGTTTTCTGTTCTTGCCATAGTTTGCTGAGAATGATAGTTTCCAGCTGCATCCATGTCCCTACAAAGGACACGAATTCATCCTTTTTTATGGCTGCATAGTATTCCATGGTGTATATGTGCCACATTTTCTTAATCCAGTCTGTCACTGATGGACATTTGGGTTGATTCCAGGTCTTTGCTATTGTGAATAGTGCCACAATAAACATATGTGTGCATGTGTCTTTATAGCAGCATGATTTATAATCCTTTGGGTATATACACAGTAATGGGATGGCTGGGTCAAATGGTATTTCTAGTTCTAGATCCTTGAGGAATCACCACATCACCACACTTTTCCACAATTGTTGAACTAGTTTACAGTCCCATCAACAGTGTAAAAGTGTTCCTATTTCTCCATATCCTCTCCAGCACCTGTTGTTTCCTGACTTTTTAATGATTGCCATTCTAACTGGTATGAGATGGTATCTCATTGTGGTTTTGATTTGCATTTCTCTGATGGTGAGTGATGAGCATTTTTTCATGTGTCTGTTGGCTGTATGAATGTCTTCTTTTGAGAAATGTCTGTTCATATTGTTTGCCGAAGTAAAGACAAATTCTTCCTAGAGCAATGCACCCTCCATCCAGCCCTCCTACTCCCATATAAGAGAGTTCCTACAACTGTAAGCCCTTAAAAAACAACAACACAAACCTGAACATACAAAGACAAGCCAATATGAATGAGAGTCAATAGAAATAACAAACACAGAAGTGGACCCATGAAGAAGTATAGAAGGCAATAAATAAAACAACTAGGTTTAATAGATTTTTTAAAATAGAAGTTTTTAAGAGTAAGGCAAATTGGACAAAGATCAACTTTAACTTCTACAAATTAAAAAAAATAATGATTTAAATGGAAAACTTAATGGTATGGCTGAAGAGCTAAATAAACATAGCTGAAGAGAGAATTATGAGGACTCTAGATTAGAGAAACAGATCAAAATATAAAAGAGAGAGGTTAAAATGCCTGAGATTTTTTCTGAATTGGTGAAAAATGTATCTCTCCAATTCAGAAGACCAAAAAATGTCTATCTAGGTAAATAAAAAAAATCCATAATTAGAATTGTCTCAGTAAAAGTATAGAACACAGGAAATAGAAGTAGTTAAGAGCAGCCAAATATGGGGAAAAAAAGGCAATTTACTCAAGAAGAAACAATGATTAGATTGAAAGCTGAGTTGTCAACAGCAGTGATAGAGCCTAAAAATGGTAGAATATTAAAATCTCCAAAGTATAGATGGAAATATAAAACAAGAATAATGCCGGTTTCTTGGCTCACGCCTGTAACCTCAGCACTTTGGGAGGCCGAAGCGGGCAGATCCCTTGAGACCAGGAGTTCGAGACCAGCCTGGCCAACTTGATGAGACCCCCTATTTCTACTAAAAATACAAAAATTAGCCGGGTGTGGTGGTGCCCCTTTGAAATTCCAGCTACTCAGGAGGCTGAGTCAGGAGAATTGCTTGAACCCGAGCTGTGATCATGCCACTGCACTCCAGCCTGGGTGACAGAATGAGACTCTGTCTCAAAAACACAACACAACAAAAGAAAACAAACCAACAAAAAAACCAAGAATTGCATCCATAGCAAAAGTATCTTTTACAAATATGAAGAAGATATTTTCTATATGATGAATCTGAAAGGATTTACCGGCAATGTATTCTTGCTTATGGAATTTCCAAAAAGTGTTTTTCAAGTGGAAGGAGAAAAATCTCCAAAAGAAGATCTGAGCTGTAAGAAAAAATGGCATATAACTAAGATGATAAATATAAGATCTAATGTATATTGATAGTACTAATATAAAATGATGATGTCTGATTTGTGAGGTTGACAATAGACAATATTGAGTTAAAAGACTGAATAAAAATTGAATCTAAGCTGGGGGATGGGTTGGCCATGATTGGAAATTAAAAAAAAAAAAACAGTGTATTATTTGAGAGTGTATTATTTGACAGCTCTATATACACCTGGTGTAACAGACCAAACATATGTGAAAAAAATTAATAGAACCACAAGAACAAATCGACATATACAACCTCAGGGTGAGAAATTTCAACATAACTTTCTCATTATTTGTAGGTCAAGAATAACAGCAAATATAGAAAATTTGAATGAAACAGCAAGCTTAACTAATGGGCAATATAAATTATAATTAATGAATATAAGTTATTCTCCAATGTACATTTACAAATTGATTATGTACTAGGATGTAAAGCAAGTCTTAAAAAAATTTCAGGAAACAGTTATCACATAGACCACATTCTCTGACCACAATCCAATTAAATCAAAATTTAGACAATAAAACAACAAATTTTAAAAATTTAAATGAATTTGGAAATTAGGTAACTAATAGGTCAAAGATAAATCAAAATGAGAATTTAAAATACTAAAAACTAAATGATAAAAAACATTGTATAGTGAAACTTGTGGAATACAAACAAATACTTCAAGGGAAATTTATATCCAAAAAATGTATATTAGAAAAAGAGAAGGTTGAAATGATGCAATATCCAATTTAAAAAGTTAGACAATAAGATAAAAGATGGCATAATAAAAATAAGAGCAGAAATCAATGAAAAAGAAAAAGATACAGTGAAGATCAAATAAGACAAACATAGATTGTTTGAAAATAATGTAAAAATAGACAAATCTCCCAAGAATGTTAAAAAGAAGACACAGATAACAAATATGAATGAAAAAGACATAAATACAAATGCAGCAAAGAGAATGCTGTCAAGAACACTTTTTCTAATATGCTTTGAAAACTTAGATGTAGAAAAATTCCTAGAAAATATAAACTTACTGTACCCAAGTATTAAATAAAGCAATAGCTAAAAATGTTTTCAGGACCAGTTTTACAGGTGATCTCTACCAAACTTTTAAGAAGCAAATCATTCCAATCTTTTATTAACTTTCCCAATACATGGGGTGGGAGCAGAGGGAAGACAGCGCTCTCAAAATCATTCTGTGAGGGCAGTTTAACCTTGATATTCAAATCGGATATGAACAATACTAGGAAGATATTGATTATAGAACTGTTTTACTAATTGATGTAAATTTTTAAAATCCTTTAAAAATTCTGTATATTATTCTAAGGCACCACATTTTTTTCCATTTTAACATCTCGATTTAAGATACTGTTTTGAAAAGATAAGTTTTATTGTTATTTAGTTATGGCAACATCAGCAAATAAAGAGAATGGCTTCCATTGAAAAGCGCTCGTAACTCAAACTAAGTAGATGAAGTAAGTTGTTTACTGTCTCTAGGAATTACCTAATCCTGGGAGAAGCAGTCCCCTCTGGGTCAACGAGGCTCCAGATATCAAAGCATCAAAATATAGAAAATAAAAGATGGGGTTAACACAAACATTTTTTTAATAATAAATGGTAACTTACAATAGCTACCAGATGGAAGTCATAGCATAGTTGCTATTGCCTTTGCACACATGAGCTTGGCTGTTATGACTTGGACAATATCAACCCCTTGATATTTCAGTCAAGAAATTATCTATTTTGTTTGGGAAAAAAAAGATTAAAATGAATCCTTTCCTAAACTAGTTTTTGTTCTCTAAGAAAAACCTTAAAAATATATTTGAAGAAAATATAGATGAACATATTGTGGTATGAAAAGGTGGCTTAGACTAAGTACTAATAATATTTTAAAAGACTGTAAATTCAATCACGTTAAAATTAATAGCATATTTTATCAAAAGGTATTTTAAGTGAAATGAAGTAATTAGCTATAAAATGAGAGGTTATTTGCAATATACATGACTGAAAGGTAGATGTGTCTATGTGTGTGTATGTATCTGAACATGAATAGACATAGTAAAATAAACACATGGTTAATAGACAAAAAGATATGCTGAAGCTCAGTAAATATGAAATGTGAGTCAAGATCAAGATATCATTTTATACTAATTAATTAGCAAATGTTTAATTTTATATTTACATTTTTTTTTTTTGAGACAGGGTCTTGCTTCACCACCAAGGCTGGAATGTAGATGCAAAATCATAGCTCACTGCAGCCTCAACCTCCTGGGCTCAAACGATCCTCCCACCTCAGCCTCAAGAGTAGCTGGGACCACAGGCACACGTCACTGCACCCAGCTAATTTTTTATTTTTTGTAGAAACAGGGTCTCCCTATGTTGCCCAGCCTGGTCTTGAACTCCTGGGCTCAAGTGAACCTCTCAGCCTTCCAAAGTGTTGGGATTACAGGTGTGAGCCGTCATGCCCATTTGGCAAATATTAAAAAACCTGACACCACCAAGTATTGTAGCATCCTAGCGGAATCTATTACACATTGCTGATGGCTATGCAACTTGGTAAAAAACTTTGAAAGACAGTTTAGCATTTTGAAAAGTTGAACTTATTCACATTGCAGCTCAGCAATTTTACTCTTGTATACAGGCATTATTCTTGCCCACCAGAATGTTCACAGCAGTTGTGTTGTGATAGCAAAACATCTAACCCTGTTTATTTGGGTCCTCTGGGCAGCAGACACTATGACTGAATTAGAAGTGCAAGGGATTTATGAGGGAAATGTTCATGAAGGATAAAAGGGAGGGGTCTCAGGAGTAGACAGAGAGCGACTTCAGACTATGATGCAGATCTGATACCTGTGACAGAGAAAGAAAGAAAATACTGGGTAAGAAGATCCTCAGACTGCAATGCAGCTCACAGAAAGTCTGTACCAGTCTGATGAGGACCCCAGAGGAGACCTGCTGTGGACAGAAAGAGCCTGACTCAAGTGCCCCTGTGGTGCTCAGCTGTTGGTTGGGGATGGCTGGGAGAGACCATGACCTCTGTAGGAATCCTGCAACCACTACAGGATGTCAGCTAACTTGGCTCCTCAAAACAAGTTCTCTCTTGAAGGCGTATCTGAATGCCCATCTCCACATCTGCCTTAAATCAAATGCTCATTGGCAGGACACTAGATAAATAAATTGCAAAATGGTCACACAATGCAATACTATACAACAGTAAAAAATAACCTGGAGCATAAAAATGTGGATGACTCTTAATTACATAAGGTCAAATGAAGACATCTTCATTCTAGAGGACTATCTAGGAAACTTTTTATAAAGTCTAAAAACATACAAATCTAAATAGTACATTTTTTAAGGCACACAAATATATATGAGAAAATGACTTTTAAAACAGCAAAACAATGAAAAAAGATTAACAAAGTCAAGGCATTTATTACCTTTGAGCATGAGATGGAATAAGGAAGGTGTTCATAAATAGCGTTGTTGGTGATATCAGTTCTTATGCTGGGTGGCAGGTTCACACGCAAAAATAACATGAAAATTAAACAAACATAATAAAAGTAAAAGGAATAACAAGGGTGTGTAAGCTTTGAGATGGGTGATTGGATTTAAGCATCTTAAGCCTTTATATTACTCAGGAGGCAGATAAAGATATTGATTAATGTTAGAGTTTTACATTTAAGCATGTTAAAAATTTAAGGACAACTGCTTGAAGACTGGAAATAAAATATGTATCTTCCAAATAGCTTTGGGGAGAAAAAAAAATTCAGAAGACCAGAAAAAAGAAAGCTGAAATTTAGAAAAAAACTTGGACAAAATAAGAGGCCATCTATATAACAAGTCACAATGAATTTTGAAAGCATAGATTAATTGTCTGGTTTTAAGAAAATTTACCTATATACATTTTACAAATAAAATGTAATGTAATTTTTTTTCACCTGAGTTACCTGTTATAAACTACCCTAATAATGTCCGTATTTTCTGTGTTCTTAAAGTGCCTAATAAGAGAAATTCGTAGATGTCTGAGCCAACAAATGTCACACAAGTCAGAATTAATTTGTCTCCAAAGGTGCTTGGAGACCTTCAGAGGCATGTTTTTATTTTATCAGTCACACCCTCAGGGGTGTGAGGCATTTTAAGCCAGCCCTGGAGTTCTCTGAGAAGTCTCTCTGGAGTCTATAAAATTCACCACATGACCCAGTACCAAGCATTTCACCATTGAAGCCTCATGGACCTTGGCATAGCACTTCAGCCTCAGAGATATCATTCTGGGACCTTTTCAGAGAGCAGAATTTTTTTATTGGAGAGTCTAAAGGCTGAGGCTACTAAAATCTGATTCCACATTTTCCTATCTATGTTGACATTTAGTTATGTCAATTTCATAATGTCAGGGCCAATCTTATTGTATAGGCTGGTCGTCAGCTGTCTAGGGTAGAGAACTACACTGGATTAAAGTGCCAGGTGACTATTGATGTTGGCAGAAAAATAATTCTATTTAAGAAGACCACAAAAAAGAAAATAGAGTTAAAACGAAAACTTTAAAACATGGGAGTTCTTTTGCTTCCTTTAAAGAAAATGACGTTATAAGAAAAAGAAAGTCTGAAACTTAAGAATCATGCTGTGCTTCTTTTCTTCCCTAGAAACTGTCAGGGCTAGCTCTATGCTTAGGCAGATGTGAAAAACAGAAAACAGCTTCCCTTTTCTCCAAAAATATTATTCTGCAGTCTTCCACTCTGACATTCTTACAGTAGGTGATTGCAGTTAAAATTTTAAAATTAGAATTTTATCAAAGTAAAGCATGTGTGGAGTTTTTGTTTTAGTTAAAACGTCTAATAAAGAATAGCACTCCCTTGCTCTAATCTGTCAGGTGGACATCTCAGAAGCAACCTCTTCATTTTCTTTAGTTATTTCTTCTGATGATCATCTATATAATTTTAAATACTACTTTCACTTTGATTTTTTTTTCTATTTTAGACATTATTGCGTACCTGGCATGAAAAGAGAGTACCTGGAACTTTTATGAGACCATCCCACCCCTCCATGCCCTCCTTCCTTCATCCTTTCTATATACTTATATAATGCATTTTAAATAAAATCAATAATCAGTGTTACATTTTTATGGCTATGAAGGTATTATTTGCTGCTGAGCAAAATCTTGTTTTATGGTTGTATTTTTTTAAATAAGGAAAATATGTTTTCCTTGGAGTTGATATTTGCTTCATTTTTATTTATAAGTATTAATGTTTCCATCACAAATTTATCTCAAATGTGTCAACTATAAAACCTGTGTTATTATTTTTGGTACCATTTTCCACATGGTAAAACATAGCAGGTAATCTATTATTTCCAGTTTGATTCCCCATGGAGACATATTTGTTTTATCTTCCTATCTTCCTCTTCCAATCTGGATGCTTTGATATGGCCTATTGCAGAGATGGCATACTGAGAATCCCTTTAGTTTCACTCCTGTGTGAGGAGCTCTATGTCTTAGATTTACTGTTGGTGTTTTTCTTGACTCTTATTTTTCTACATCACTTTATTTAGTAACTTCCTGAGAAACAGTGCATGGAGATTGTCAAGTAATACTTTTGAGACTTTGAATGTCTAAAAATGTCATCTTTAATCACTTTTGTACTTTAGGTAGGTTAGCTGGATATGAATCCATATCCATGAATACATGAAGATATTGCTCCATTGTCTTCTGGCCTGCAATGTCTTAGATAAGAAGTATAATGCCATTCTGATTTTTCATTCTTTAAATACAACCAGGCTTTCCTCTCTGCAGACTTTTTGGATCTTATTTATTTTTAAATTTAACTATTTTTGTATTTTAAAAATTCATTCTGACACACTTCAGTTAGGTCCTTTCTTATTCATTTTGCTGGATTCATAATTTCAGTTACAGAAATTCTTTGTATTTTGTATTGGCTAAATCTTTTCTCCTCTGTTTTCTTCTCTTTTTCTGTTTTACATATTATTTGAATGCAGGATTTTGAATTAATCATGTAACTTTCCAAAATTTTTCTTTCCTGTTTTTTATCTTTTTCTTCAGTTCCACTTTCTAGGAGATATTCTGTAATTTCCTTTCCAGCCTTTCTGATAATTTTTATTTTTTCTACCCTGTGTGTAACAGGATTTCTTAATTGCTATGTCTTTTTTATTGCAAACATATTCTCTTACCTCTTCAATAATATTAAATACAGGTTTTTAAATTTTTTCAACTTTGTTCATCATCTCATTTTCACTGAATTTTATTCCCTTTTGGGTTTGTATTGGTTTTTATTTTTCATGTCAAAAACTTTCCTCAAATGCCTATGACTTATAGGATGCCAGGTTACAATAAGACACTATTTGAAATATGTGTGTACAGGCAGGACATATCTACCGGGACTTCATGTGAGTTTCATAGTAGTGGCCCAGCTGTTTCAGGAGAATTTTCTCAAATGTCAGTATATGCAAATCTTGCCCTCATCCTCCACTCAGTCTTTTTATATCTCAAGAGAAGAATTTTCCAGTCTCCAGCCTTGGGGAATATGCCTAGTTGCCTGCATTCTTGGAACTGAGTCATGCAAAAGTGGTGGGTGTTTCAATATTCAGTATATAGATTTTTAAATTCAATTTTTTAATTTATATACAGTAGGGTCCCTCTTTTTGGTTTATAGTTTTGTGAGTTTTGGCAAATGTAGAGTCACAAACCATCATCACAGTCAAGAAACAAAATAGTGTCATCATTGCCCCAAATACCCTCATGTTTACAACTTCTTCTCTAAGCCCTAATCACTGTCAACAAATACTTTTTTGTGTCTGGTTACTTTCACTTGGCATAATGCATTTGAGATGCATCCATTCTATTGCATATATCAACAGTTTGTCGTCGTTGTCATTGAGTAGTATTCCATTACCTGAAGGTTGTTCATCTGTTTACCTGTTGAAGAACATATGGATTGGTTCCAGTTTTTGGTGATTATGAATACAGCTACCATAAATGTTAGCATATGGATATCAGTATAAAAATAAGTTTTCATTTTAATCCCATCCCCAAGAATGAAATTGCTAGGTCATACGGTAAATGCATATTTATTTGAATTTGTAAGAAACAGACAAACTGGTTTTCAAAGTGGCTGTATAATTTTGCATTTCACCAGCAGTAAATGAGAGTTCCAGTTGCTTGGCAACCTCACCAGGATTGTCATTGTTAGGGTTTGTTTGTCCAATTTTGTTCTGTTTGTTCAAAGTTCTTATGGTTCTTCTCTTTGCCTTTTGTGTAAATTGTAGAATCACCTTGTTGATATCTACCGAAATTTATTTGGGATTTTGATTAGGACTGCCACATGTGAGACTAGGCCTCTGGTAGAGAAGTACGGATAGTGGTGGAGGACACATGCGAGACATCTTTTAGATATTCCTGGAAATAGTCAAAAGAACTTTGCAAAGGTGTCTTAAGTTAGCATGCACTATCTAATAGACTTCAACTTGAGACTTCTGCTTCCTGTCAAGATGGAATTAGAGGCACTGTATTTTCCTGACAGAACCAACTAAACCATTTGAAATAATATATCAAACAATGGTTTTTAAGACATTGGATATAAGCAGCCAATAAAGAATAGTTTTCCTTGAGAAATGGGAAACAAATGAGGTGAGTGTTATGTTTGCCTCAGTTTATTGCTTATGGTGCATTTTCAAGTTTTAGTCAGGGAAGAAAAACCCAGGGGGAGCCCAGAAGTCTTCCTGAATTGAAGCGATGCAGCTAGGAATCTGGGGATGCAAAGTCTGCTAAAGTTTGAAGAACAGAGGAGAATGCTGCATGAGAGAGAATGCCAAAGATCTCCAGGCAGTACTTTTCAAATGTTCTGAAGAGTACTGATCAACACATTGCATGTGAGAAAACTCCCTGTGTCAGGAGAAAGAACCTCTTAAAAAGATTAGCATAAACAGTAGCTGGTGTTTGCACAGAGTCTGAAAAAGTGCCTGGGGCCACCAGCTGAAATGGTAACTGATAAATTCTGAAGGCATTGGGTTGAATACTCAAAGGATCTTGCCTAAGAAATGGAAAACAGGCTTAAACTTGGCATTACTCTGGACCTGCCTAACAGAAAAGCCAGATCCAAACAAATCAAGTGGTTTCACAATAACTTAATTGCATCCAAGAACAAAGCACAAGAAGACTTAGAGAAATACAATAATATCCAGTACCCAACAAGATAAAATTCTTAATGTCTGGCATCCAATAAAAAATTAACAGGTATGCAAAAAAGCAGGAAAATATGACTCATACGAGGCTAAAAGCTCAGTCAATCAAAATGGACCCAGAACTTAAACAGATGTTAGAATTAGAAGACAAAGTCATAAAGGCAGTTATTTTAACTGCATGCCAGATGTTCCAAAAGCTAGAGGAAAGATCAAGTTAAGTAGCGATATGATATAAACAAGAAATCCAAATCATATTTCTAGAGATGATAGCTATACTTGGAGATTTTTAAAAAATTCACTATTGGCAGATTAGACATTGCAGAAGATATAACTAGTAAACTATGCAATGAAAAACAGAAAAAGACAAAAAAATGTAGAAAAGGGAATCACTGAGATATGGAATAATTTCTATTGAAATCTACAAAAGAAATAAAGGATAAGACAAAAATATGTGAAGAAATAATGGCTGAATTTTTATCAAATTTTATAAAAACAAAAACTTTACGGATCCAAGACAGTTAATGAGCTCCAAACACAAAAGACGTGAAGACAACTACACCAAAACACATCATGATCAAATTCTCTAAACTGTAATAAAGAGGCTATCTCAACAGGAGCCAGAGAATAAAAGACATGTTACGTAGAGAGTAGTACGGAAAGAATTACAGCGTATTTTTCAAGGGAAACAATACAAGTTAGAAGATAGTGAAACAATGTTTCTCAAATACTCAAAAAATGCCATCAAGAAAAACTGAAATCAGCCCGGCGCAGTGTCTCACGCCTGTAATCCCAGCACTTCCGGAGGCCAAGGTGGGTGGATCACAAGGCCAGGAGATTGAGATCATCCTGGCTAACATGATGAAACCCTGTCTCTACTAAAAAAAATACAAAAAATTAGCCAGTTGTGGTGGCGGGCACCTGTAGTGCCAGCTACTCGGGAGGCTGAGGCAGTAGAATGGCGTGAACCTGGGAGGAAGAGCTTGCAGTGACCCAGTATCGCGCCACTGCACTACAGCCTGGGGGAAAGCGCGAGACTCTGTCTAAAAAAAAAAAAGAAAAAACCCTGAAATTAAGAATTTTATACTCAGCGAAAACAATTTTTAAATAGAAACTTGAAATAAATAACATTTTTAGACATACAAAAGCTGAAAGAATTCATCACCACTAGAGACACACTATGAGAAATGCTAAAGGAGACCTTCAGACATAATAAAAATACAAATGGAATGCACATAAAGAATAAAAAGTACTGAAGGCTGGGCACCAGTACGGAAGTGGATCACACCTATAATCCCAGCACTTTGGGAAGCCAAGGCAGGAAGACTGCTTAAGCCCAGAAGTTTAAGACCAGCCTGGGCAATATAGTAAGACCTCATCTCTCTTAAAAAAAAAAAAAAATTAAAAGAAAATTAACCAGGCATGATGGCACACACCTATAGTCCTAGCAGCTACTTGGAAGGCTGAAATGAGAGGATCTCCTGAGCCCACGCGGCAGAGGTTGTACTTCTAGGTGACAGAGTGAGACCCTGTCTCCATGGAAAAAAAAAAAAAAAAGGTACTGCAAATAGTAATTATGTGTGTAAGGATAAAAGTTCTTTTTCTTTCCTGTTTATTTAAATCTCTGTAAACGATAATTGACTATTTACAGAAAAAACAATAATATATTGTGGAGTTTAAAACAAGCAGAAATAAAATGTATGTCCATGATAGCACAAAAGACAGGAAGGCAGAAATGAAAGTATACTGTTGTAAGTTTCTCTTACAATATGTGTTATGGGATAACATCACTTGAAGTTTAAGTTAAGTATACTAAAGATAAGTTAAAAATGTACACTCCAGTAAGTTAAATAAGAATATTAAATATCCCCAAGCAATTGCTAAACCAACAAAAATCATATCTAATAAACCAATAGGGAAGATAAAATGGAGCCATAAAATATTCAATTAATTGAAAGAATGCAGAAAAAAAAGGAGAGAAAGGACTGATGAAACAAACAGCAAGAGGTAGATTTAAATCTAACCATGTAATTAATCACATAAAATTAAAGGGTTTTAATATCCGAATTAAAAGACAGCTTTCAGTTTGGCCGAAAATGCAAGACTCACCTATAAGTTGCCTACAAGCAACACATTTCATTCATTTTTTATAATTTCAACTTTTATTTTAGATTCAGGGGGTACAAGGACAGGTGTATTGCATGATGCTGAGGTTTGGGATATGAATGATCCCATCACCCAGATAATAAGCATAGTACCCAATAATTAGTTTTTCAACAGTTGCCCCCGTCCCTTCCTCTCCTCTCTGTCAGTCCTTGGTATCTATTTTTGCTATCTTTATGTCCACGAGTACCCAATATTTAGCTCCCACTTATAAGTGAGAACATACAGCATTTGGATTTTTGTTCCCATGTTAATTTGCTTAGGATAATGGCCTCTAGTTGCATCCATAGTGCTGCAAAGGACATGATTTCATCCTTATTTATAGCTGCAAAGTATTCCATGGTGTCTATGTACCACATTAAGAAACACATTTTAAATATATAGACAAATAGGTTAAAAGTAAAAGGATAAAAAGCTGTGTACCATGCTAGTGCTATTCTAAAGAAAACTGGAGTGAATATGTTAATATTAGACAAAGAAGTCTTTAGAGAAAAGTATATTATGTTGAAAATACAAGATTATTCTATAATATAGAATAATCTTATATAATATTCTATAATTATTCTATAATGATAACACCTCAAATCATCAGAAGGACATAAAAATTCAATTTCTGTGTACTTAATAAAAGGGCTACAAAATACATTAAGGAAAAACTGATAGAACTGCAAAAAGAAATCGAGAAATCCACAAATGTAGTGATAGAATTGAATGTAACTGACAGAACAAGTAGATTATCAGCAAGGATGTATACAATTTGAACAACACCATAAAGTAACTTACCTCATTGATATTTACATGATACTGCATTCAAGAACAGCAGAATATATATTCCTTTCAAATCCTCATGAAACATTCATCAAAATAGATCATGTTTTGGACCACAGTAAAATCTCAAGTTCTCTGACCACAATAAAATTAAATTAGAAATTAATAACAGGGGCTGGGCGCAGTGGCTCACGCCTGTAATCCCAGCACTTTGGGAGGCTGAGGCGGGCGGATCAGGAGGTCAGGACATCAAGACCATCTTGGCTAACACGGTGAAACCCCTTCTCTACTAAAAAATACAAAAAAATTAGTCAGACGTGGTGGCGGGCACCTGTAGTTCCAAGCTACTCAGGAGGCTGAGGCAGGAGAATAGCATGAACCTGGGAGGCGGAGCTTGCAGTGAGCTGAGATCCAGCCGCTGCACTCCAGCCTGGGCCACAGAGCCAGACTCCGTCTCAAAAAAAAAAAAAAAAAACAAAAAAAACAAAAAAAAAACAGGAAGTTTTCTAAAAAATTCCTGAATATTTGGAAAGTATACAACACAGTTGAACTCATGGGTTTTTTATGAGATCAAAAAGAAATTAGAAGATATCTTGTACTAAATTGAAATGAGAACACATAATATAAAAATTTGTGGGGTACTATTAAAGCAGTAATTAGAGGAATATTTATAGCACTAAATGTCTATATTATTTGACAAGAAAGATCTTAAATCATAGACCTCAAGTTCCACCTTAAGAAAGTAGAAAAAGAAGAGTAAACTCAAAATAAGCAGAAAATAGGGCAAATATTGGAGTGGGAACAAAATAATAGATAAATTAAACCGAAAGCTGATTCTTTGAAAAGATTAATGAATTTGATAAACATATATCCATACTTATCAGGAATAAAGACACAAATTACCAATATCAAAAATAAGAGTTAACGTAACTACAGATTCTACAGATATTAAATGGATAATGAAACCATATTATAAAGAACTTTATGCCAATAAAGTTGACAACTTCAAGGAAATGAATAAATCCCTTGGAAGACACAAACCACTAAAGCTCTCTAAGAAGAAATAAATGACCTGAATCGCCATATATTTATCAATGTAATTGAATACATAGTAAAAACTCCAGGCCTTCTTGATTTCATTGGTAAATTTTACCAAACATTTAAGGAAGAAGTAATACCAATTCTGCACAAACTCTTCCAGAAAGCAGAAGCATGGAGCATTCTTCCCAGGTCATTCTATGTAGACAGCATTACTCTTATGCCCAAACCCAACAAATATATTACAAAAATAGAAAACTAGAGAGCAATATCCCTCATGAACATAAATGCAAACTTCTTAACCAAACTTTGGCAAGTCAAATTCAACAATGTATATTTTAGAAACATGTTATGACCAAGACATGTTTATTCTAGGCAGGGTTGGTTTACCATTTAGAAATTCATCAACGCAATTTATAATAACAAACTAAAAAAATCATATAACTCTCAGTATACCCCCAAAAAGTATTTGACCAAATTCAATATTCATTCCTGATTAATTTTTTTCCCTCAATTTGATAAATAGCATATAGGAAGTGTCTATGGCTGACTTCACACTTAATTATGAAGGACTAAATGCATTCCCCCTAAGATTAAAAAATAAGGCAAGAATGCCTACTCTTATCATGTCTATTCATCATCAAATAGAGTTTCCAGCCAGTGCAACGAGGCAAGGATAAAAAAAGACATTAAGATCAGAAAGGAAGAAGTAAAGGTGATTTTTATTCACAGATAACCTGATTACCTATGGGGAAAATCTGATGGAAGTATACAAAAAAATTACTAGAATTAATAAGTGAGTTTAGAAAATGCACAGAATACAAAAATCAAAAGACAAAAGTCAATGTGTTTCTATTGCCAGCAATGAGCTATGAAAAATTGAAATAAAAATCATAGCCGGGCGCGGTGGCTCAAGCCTGTAATCCCAGCACTTTGGGAGGCTGAGACGGGCGGATCACGAGGTCAGGAAATCGAGACCATCCTGGCTAACACGGTGAAACCCCGTCTCTACTAAAAAATACAAAAAACTAGCCGGGCGAGGTGGCGGGCGCTTGTAGTCCCAGCTACTCGGGAGGCTGAGGCAGGAGAATGGCGTAAACCCGGGAGGCGGAGCTTGCAGTGAGCTGAGGTCCGGCCACTGCACTCCAGCCTGGGTGACAGAGCTAGACTCCGTCTCAAAAAAAAAAAAAAAAAAAAAATCATATTCACAACAGGACCAAAAATATTTGGGATAAATATGACAAACAATGCACAAGACATGTACTTTGAAAATAATAAACCATGCAGAGATAAATTTTAACAGATCTAAATAGAAGGAGAGATATATTGTATTCTTGAGTTACAACTTGACTTCAACCACTCCTGCTGCCAGCACTGATTTTCCTTGTAAAGACTTTTTCCTTGCCATTACTGCTTGTCCTAAAAGGAAAACCCTTCTAGGTTGGACAAACCTCTACATGTACCCCCTGAATCTAAAATAAAAGTTGAAATTATAACAAATGAAATATGTTTCTTGTAGGCAGCTTATAGTTGAGTCTGGCATTTTCAGCCAATCTGAAAGCTCTTTTAATTAGGATATTTAAACTCGTTAATTTTATATGATTAATTACATGGTTAGATTTAAATATACCATCTTGTTATTTGTTTCATCTGTCCTTTGTTTTCCTTTACTTTTTCCTGCATTCTTTCAATTAATTGAATATTTTTACAGTTCCATTTTATCTTTTCTATTGGCTTATTAAATATGATTTTTTGTTACTTCAGCAATTGCTTGGGGATACCTAATATTCCTATTTAACTTACTACAGTGTACATCTTTAACTTATCTTTAGTATACCTGTTTAACTTTAACTTCAAGTGATGTTATACCATGACACATATTGTAAGAGAACCTTCTATTTCTGCCTTCCTGTCTTCCAGTCGCCTGTGGATGAAGCAGACTACTGGCACCAAGTTACCTGCATATGCTCTACTGAAAAAGAGGTTGAGCAAGTGAGACTTTTAAAAATGTTGACAAGGTAGAACTTATCCAAAATTAAAAGAGTGTTCAAAAATATTGAGTGGCCAGGAACATGATGCACTTCCCATATAGGCCAAATACTAGCACAAAACATAAAATTACAGGACATGATCTGTATTTTAAAATAAACTTTCTATCTTGGAAGTATAGGAATCCTTTTGTTAGTTCTCAAGACTAGGAAAGCCTGTGTTTTAATTCAGAAAGTATGCCCATTTCCATTTCCCTCAGATTCACTGGAAAAAGGTTTCCAAAAACGTGTGCATAGGTCATCGTCAGGAAGACAAAATACAAAAACAGAAAAATAACCAAAGGGATGACTTCATAAAAAGCCTAAGAAGAAATAACCTATTTCTCTTTCCCCAGTCTGCACTGGTTCCCAGGGAGTCATAAAGAAAATGGAGAAAAACAGACTACCTGTGATTATCATATGGGCAGACATGAACCACCTTGTTGGAAGTCTTTCAAGAAGAGTTAGTGCTTGGTTCTCAGGGATTTTCCCTTACCTGGTTTCCTGGGTTAGTTATTGTTTTCCTTTTTAAATATTTCAGAAGTCCCAGGAAAAAATTTCAGACATTACACTCATTGTTAACATTGCTGTTATAATTTAAGGCATTACTGGCAGTTGTGTGGAGCAGATAAGCCAGCAAGCTTTGAAGAAAAAGTACATTTCTTTATAGGTGTCTTGAATTTCTAAAAGAATTCTTTTTAATATAGCTTTATGTGGGTATAGTCTAAAAAATATACAATCTGTTTCTCTAGGCCACCACAAGAACAAGAACAGTGATTGAATAGGAATACACACACACACACACACACACACACACAAACATACACCATACACATATGTACAGATGCTCCTTGACTTATGATGCAGTTACATTTGGGAAAATCCATCATAAGTTGAAAATCTCATAAGTTGAAAATACATTTAATATACCTAACCTGCCAAAAATTGTAGCTTAGCCCAGCCTACCTTAAGCATGTTCAGAAAACTTAGCCTACAGTTGCATGAAATCATCTAACACAAAGCCTATTTTGTGATAAAGTGTTGAATATCTCATGTAATTGAATACTGAAAGTGAAAAACAGAATGGTTGTATGGGTACTCAAAGTATAGTTTCTACTGAATGTGTATTTTTTTTTGCGTCATAGCAAAGTCAAAATATCTAAAGTTGAATTGTAAATTGGGGACCATTGGTACACAGTATAGTGTTTATATAATTCTGTGCCACACTCCATTATAGGGCTTTAATCCTTCATCCAAAGAGCATTTATCTTAGTCTGTCCCTGCTGCTGTAGCAAAATACTGTAGTCTGGATAATTTATAAAGAACTGAAATTTACTTCTTACAGTTCTGGAGGCTGGGAAGTCCAAGATCAAGGAGATCTAGGCACCAGCAAGTTCAGCATCTGGTGAAGCCTTGTTCTCTTCTTCAAAGATAGTGCCTTGTTGCTGTCTCCTTTTTTCCTCCTCATGAAAGAGCGCAAAAAAGTGTCAAATAGACTCCTTCAATCTCTTTCATCATGGGCATTAGGTGAGAGCCTCCATGACTTAATGACCTCTTAAAAGCCCTGCTTCTTAACACTATTGTACGGGGGATTACGTTTCAACACGAATTTTGGAGGGACACAAACATTCAAATCATAGCAGTACCCTTTGCCTCCCCTTGAGGTTTCCGGCTCCAGGCCAAAATCACCTGCATGATCTTTCAGGTCTGACTGTAGACATTTGCAAAGGCTTTGCCTGGCAGGCCTCAGGGAGGGAAGCTGCCCTTCCCTTCCCAGACCTGGAGCACAGCCAGTGCATTTCAGTTTTCTGAAGGCAGTTGCAGTGAAAGACTCATGGCCCTTGGGTCTACCATGCTCATTTGCATATCTGCAAGTCTAGCCCAGGCACCTCCATTCAGAGACCTCCTTATGGGAGGGGAGGGGTTGACTCAGGCACTTTTCTCCACTCATCCCTTCCTGACCTCCTTCCTTCCCACCCATACTTTTTCATAAAAAGGAGTCTTTTGTTCAGGACTCCTCAGTGAGATGATTTTCCCCAGTATGCACAGATCCTCCTGATGCTTACACAGAGTCCTTCTGCGGGGCATTTTTTGCCTTTTGCCTGCACTGCTGCAGTAGGTGAAAAAAGCCTTGATTGTCACTCTCAGTTTGGCTTGTTGTCCTAATTGGCCACCATCATACCTGGCTGTTCAGCAACCCCCTCCTCAGCTATACCCCAATTACTTGTGAACCTCTGCAGAGGTTCCCTCATGTAAGGTTCTCTCAGCTGCCTTGTGCAGCTCGTGGCTTCCTCTTCTCTGGTTCTGTCTGGCCCTGGGGGCTGAAAACTGGGAAGTTCCCTCCTAAATGGAGTTGCTGCTGGCACTGGTGCCATCTCCTAGGGACCGTGCTCCTCTGCTTAGCTGGTTTGCTCTATCAGATCCACCCTGTGGACAACAGGAGTATTGCTCGTGCTGCCTCTTTTCAATGGTTTCCTAGTATGCTCTGTCTGCTGAGTTTTCTTAGGAGGAAGATTCTCTGCCCCATGAATCTACACACCATTAATGAGACTCACAGCACCGTTGCTTTGTTTGCTTAGTGACTAGGGGTTTTATGCAATAAGTCTCAGTTATACTAGCATAGTATTTTTCTCTCTCAAGGACCCTGACACAAAGCAACTGGAGTAAGAGAATCATCTGAGTGATAGACCTTTATTGTTCTCAGAGCGATTCCTTCCCTGCTACAGCCCGGCATCATTAAACTCCTCCTTTCTGGGAATGGGGTGAATGCTGGCATAAGATCTTTCTTGGCCACTGGTGGTTGCTGCTGTTCATTGACTTCCTTGATCTCCATTCCATTCCCCTAACAGGAGAAGTTGGAATAGCTCAAACTCCATTTCCCAAGGCTCCTTTATCTAAGGTTCTAGATTCCATGCAAGGCTCACCAGCCAGACACATGAATTGGATGGCAGAAGTGAGGCAAGACCCATCTTCCTGCCAGTTTTGGCTGATTGTGCTGGCAAGGAAGACTGCATGAATTACAGTTGCTCTGTACTGGCAATCTCCTGCCTTCTGGAGGTCCAGGAGCACCTGCAGCAGCTCAGCAAAGGTGTAGCACGATCAGAGGTGTAGCATGATCAGAGCTCCAGTGGCAGCCTTGAAAGCTGTGGCTGGCCTACGAGTTGAGCTCTGTATTTTTGGCATGTCATTTCTGGAGACTCAGGTCAGAACATTTTCCTCTAGATCCTGCAATGATTTTGTGAGCACCCAATTCCTGACAGTATATTACTGCTTTCATAAAATACCTAGAGTCATTTTTGTTTGTTGTATGGATTTTGACGGATACATTGCTCTTATCAATAGACCTCTGGGATGCAAGTTTAAACTCAAGCTAGAAGATACCCTGTCTCACCTTAACTCACCCATACCACATGTCTAACGATTTCTCCTTTGAAATATATTTTTTTTCCTGTCCAGCCATGAATAGTACATGTCTTCTGATGGTTCTTTAAGAAGAAGATAAATCGTTTAAAAGTTCAGAAATAGTTGCTGGAGAACAGTTGCAGTTACTGTACAATTCTCCTTTCATCATTTTAATGGGAACTTCCTGGAGGGCATTTTGCCTTGCATTTCTCATTTGCTGTGGTCTTTTACACACAAATCTGAGGATTAATTCAAGATGGCTTTTTTTAAAAGCAATTGCAAGTGAAGACATACATACCTAATGATTATGTTGGTGGATTGGATAATGTTTCAAGTGATAACTTCCTCCAAGGTAAACTCCATGTGCTGTAAAAATCGATGGATTTTGTTCTGCCGGAGAGAAGCAGGGGAGTCAGGATTGCCGAGTGCAGACTCAGCGCCTCTGCCAACATTTTGGCTCTGTGGCAGTTCTTTCTGAGAACTCTGCCTTAGGTATTTCTGAAGCAGTGTCAGAGGCATTTTTACTATATGGTGCTATATTCAATTAATCCAGAAGAATAAATATACAGCTTAAGACACCGGCATTTTTTTGACTGCCGAAGTCTCTGGCCAAGGTTTCTATTCTGGCACATTAAAATAACATGACTGCATCAGAAGCAAAACCCCAGGCAAAAAGCAGGGAAGCCAGGGAGCTCCCTCTTTTTAGGTAGTGAAATGGTGTGAGATTTTCAATTTTATGTAGTGTTGCTCTTTCCACACTATATATTTTCAGATGGCTTGGGTGTTTTGGGTATGTAACCTGTCTGCTCAATGATTTCAGCTGCAGTACTAACTTAATTACTTCAACCTGGCACCTTTGTTGCAGGAAGAGATCAGTAGCGCTGCTTAGCACAAACCAGGAGTTTTTTTTTTTTTTTTTTCTCTTCTGCATTTTCAGGAATGCCTTTGCTCTTTTCTCAGTTTGAAAGTGAGAGGCAGTTCACTGTTTTTCTAGCAAAGTCAAGGCTTCTCTTCTGATTGCTGTTTAATCAGACAATGGAAACTCAGCCAGCTTACAACAGTGGCCATTGGTAGTTACCACTGGTTAAAGTTTACATAAGTGCCCCTAGACCCTGCGTTTCATGTGATGAATCTGTGATCATCCACAAAGTGGTTGGTTATCTAAATGTTGCAGTCTATAATCTGCAAGCTATCCTTTATGTGGGGGCAAATTATACATTCCCATTTTCTTGTTCAAGTTATTCCTCGTGGACAAAGATATCTTAACCATAGTGAATGCTGGCTGGGTTTTTGGATGAAAAAAGCTGCAAAGATTACTTTGAACAGTTTGCAACATGAATACAACTTAAGTATCATCCTGCCATTTCTGTATCTTAGAGGTAGGTGGGGAGAAACTGCAGGTGCATCTCTTTGCCAGAATATATAGTAACGTATTTTGGGAAGATTGTATAATGTAGCGCCCATTTTTACCATTGGTTTCATGAGATAATTATAAAGCACTAAAGCAAATCAGCATACTAGACTGGTTGAATATGCTAACATTCTAATTTTGTATAGAGGGTGATTACTGTTATTATTATTTATAGAGTGCCGTAAGTGTACATAATGCTTTATAAACACATAGGCAGACAAGGTGCCCAGAGGTGCCTAAATTCTAATTGCCTGAATTAGACATTCTAAATGAAAAAAAAAGCTACTCTGCAAAAGTGGAAAGAGACTAGGCATAAAATTGTGTTAAATAAGTGTTTATGAAGGACTGAAGGATAAAAGCAAGTGTTCTTTTAGATTTAGGTTGAAGTTGCTCCATAGAAGTCAAGAAGAACCAAAGTACTGTAACTAAACCCATCTAAAAATAATTTCTGAAACCTTAAGAGAAATTGCAACTGGTTCCCATAAATTAAGTTCTCCCCTACTTGCCTACGTCTAGGTCTGCATTCCAAGTTCCCAGAGCACAACTCATAGGGAGTTCACAAAAAAGGGGGGAAAAGAGGATTGTGGGCTCTTTGAGTGGAGAGACCAAGTCTGACAGGTGTACAGACTTTCTAAATCCATTCTCTTGACTAGGACTTTTCTTGACCCAGTAATGGGAAAAATGAAAACTTTGCAAGTAGCAGCAGTGTTTTTACAGATTAGCAAATCTACATATTAGAGGTACCCCTTATAAAAACACGTAACGATCTACCCTTTAAGGAAGCCCTTCTTAAAACCTGAACTGGAAACAACAATGAATTGTCCTTTTACTATTGTTCATCAGGTTTGATAATGTCACAAAGATGTTCTTTGATGTCAGTGTAGTCCACTTAGGAAGAGTGTTGCATATATCACAATAGATTCAAGGAATGGTCTATTGTAAGCTCCATATGAAAATCTATGATGAAGTACAGTTACCACATACAAACATACGTGTAAGTAAAATGTCCTTATTTTTAAATATAGTTGAGTCCAACTTTCATCACAAAATTATTACCTGTCATCCACAAAATAGTTGGTTATCTAAATGCTTCTTCATCAACATTTTCGTATGAAATTTAACTTGGCACTACCTTGGGAGTACTGTTTATAAACGTGTAAGGTCAACTACTTGTCTTGGTTATGGTATTTTTGAAATTTGAATTTATTGAGCTTATCAGTCTAGGCCTTCTTATCAGTTTAGGACTCCTTAAAAAGAAATTGGCCACTTAGATTTTTGTCTTCAGGGTTAACTCTATCAGATTAGAGGGCACTACACAAGCAGTTCAAACACAAAACTATTAATATATCATGAAGCATAAAATATTAAGAATCAACCTAAGTCCTGAGAGAAGTTATAGGCAAATGCCAGTGTTTTATCCCAAATTTGCTATGCTCTGAAACAAGCATTTAAAATGTTTTGATCATGTTTTCTTTATGATGAACTATTTTAGCCCTCTTCTAAATGTCACTCTAGAAAAATACGTACATAATTGAATAGATTTATTAAAATCATTTTGGCAATATTTTATAAGTGGTGTATATATATGTGTGTATCTCTATATATGCATATATGTATGGCTACTATACAAATACGTATACATAGGTATGCTATAAGTATGTACAAGATCGGTGGTAACTGGTTTTTAGGGGCATATAGGAAGGTAAGTTGTATGAGAAAAAATTAATTTTTATTCTTATTCTTGTCTTTTTAAAATTTGCTTTTGTGTTACAGAAAATGAGAAGCTGCCTCCAGAATAGGGGGAGCTTCTTTTGCTGTGGAGATAGCTTCTAGAAGGACAGAAATTATGATTCTCCATAGTTTTGCCAACATGTATTTACAAGAGGGTTTGGCTTAGAAACTTTAACGGCTATGGAGTATGTGATGAAAATCCACCGCAATATTAAAATAGTTACCTTCCCACTCCAACACCCTACTCTTTGACTCCCAACAGAGCTATTCCTTCCTTGTAAACATGATGTTCTGGCTTCATAGCTATGGATTAACATACGTGTGTGTGTGTGTGTGTGTCTTATTTTCCACCTGATCCCTTTATTGTGCTTGATAATTGAACCACCTGGATAGGAGGCCTATGTTTGAGAGCACAGTCACAAACATTGGCCTGTGGCCGGTTGGGCTATAATTGCAGTGGCTGGACTCTGACTCTCTTCTCACTGATTGGGGCACAGTCTGGGGCACGTTGAGCTAACAGTGTTTCTGAACTCATCACCAACGCGTATGCCCAACTTAAATGATGTGTTGCTTCCTAAGCAATGGGAAATATTTGTAATGCACTTTGAACAGTGCTTCTGAGGTCCAAACCCCAAAATTTTAAAACATGTACATGTAGACCAATGTGAAAGAAATCTCACAGGTTAAGGGCAGCAAGTGATGTTTCTATGGACAGTTCATATCCTCACTCAGACTGAGTCACTGTTTAGCCATTGGTAGTTATTGTTTTCAGAGTTTATTTTTTTCCTCTCCTTTTCTTTCCTTTCTTTTTTCTCTTCTCCTTTCCATCTTTTCAATTTCATACATATATACATATGCATGTGTATATATACACATACATGTGTGCGTGTGTATATATGTGCACGTGTATATATATGTGGACATATGTATATGTATATACACATATTTGTTTCACATATATGCTATAGGGTTCAGCTTAAAACAGATTTTAAAATGTTATTTTATACTCTTTAAAAAACAATTCAGTCAACATATATTTATATTTATATTTATATTATATGTTGTTATACCTGTTTATACCAGGCATTGCACTGGGTCGTTAGAAAAGAAAAACAAAATTCCTGGCCTGGAGGAGTTTATAAGTGGAGAAGGAAGGCAGACATGCAAACAACCAATCACATCAGAAAGTAAAATAGTTGTTGTAGAGTTGTGAACAGAAGGCAGTGGGAAATAGGGAAGAAGTGCTTAGACTTGCCACATCAAATAAGCATTACTTACCGCGCCGTGTCAGCCAGGCTGCTACCTGCTAATATGGCATCATTTACTTGCTGCATTGAACACTTGGAAGGAAAACTGTGACCCAACAAAGCAGGTTCATGTGTACCAGCATAGCTGCCTCTTGACAATTTTGTTTTCAAATCATGCCTTTAATTTGTCAATGACTTGCCTGTTCCCACACTATTAATCTGAATTAGCATTTTCAAGAACAGTGATTCCTACTGAAAAATTGCTGCTTTTGAAAGACGCAGAACTAGGAACTAGTTATGTAATTCCTTCGTGATGTAAGGGTGCTTTCACATTTGCACGTTAAAAAATAGGACGGTTACAGTTCCAAGAAGCCCTTGGGGCGATGAATCTACACCCTTCTCTAATACTCCTTTGTTCTAATTAGGAACATGCTGGGCTGTACTTTACTTATTTTAATTATTCTATTTATTCGTGAAATCTAATGCATGGTTAAGGATATCCATAATTTTGTCTAGTTAGCTAGAATTTGAATTTTCAAATGCGGGAATGTTTAAGATTATTAAACCTAAGACAGTAGACTAGGATCTCAGGCTTGCTTCTATTTTGTTAAGCTTCCATTTGAGAACCAAGAGTGTAATGAAACTTTCTGCTGCTTCATCCAGATCTGACTCTACTTCAGTAACTTTAAAAAGGTTGAAAAACAGTGTATGTGGATGGAGAGTATTTTTGCCTCTTTTACTTTCCACTCTCTACCCTTTCCATTAAAAATATTTTAATAAATAAAAAGTCATCTTGGCGATTAAACAGTGTCTGGATTCAGGAAGCAAGACGCTTGCAGTTAAAAACCGTTGCCACTCGACGGGGGCAAAATTGCTGGCTGCACTGGAGATCACTGCAGAGCGCGCCTGATGCCTCCATGCTGACAGCGAATCTGGCGCGGGCTGGGGCGCATTGCACATTCTGCTCCAGCTGGGAGGCGGCAGGTGGGCAGCTCCGGACTGGGCACTCGGCAGAGGGGAGGGGTGCTCAGAAGGCGCAGGGAACCAGTCACTCAGCCTCAAGGATGTCTGGGTCTCTGCTAAGGGACAAACGCTCCAGGAACAACCTCTAGCCATCCCAGCACCACCTAACGAACCTTCCTTTGGCGCTTTTGCAGAAAGTCTCTTCTATTTTTGGCCCCCAGGACAATTTCAGAGAACCAGTAAAGTTGGATGACAACGTGGATCGCTTTCTAGTGTAAGGTCCCGGGGAATGGCAAAAGCTCACTGATGAGCCCAAGGAACTCTGCTTGGAGTTGTCACCCCTACAACTGACCTAAGACCCAGGACCCAAGGGAGGGGTCTTTTGCATCTCAAATCCAGCCACAGCCTTGACCCCTTTCACTTGCTCGGAGTGCTTTCGCCCAGCTTCTGGTGGAGGTTCACGCAGGGAGGGGACTCAGGTGGAAAAGGTTGGCCCATTTGATCTCTTTGCAGGAACTTAGTAGACAGGGGCCCCGGGCTGGAGATGTGCTCCGAGTAGACTAGAGGCGCCTTTGGCGCCCGAAGCTGGCTGTCTTGCGGGAACCTGCGGCGAAGGTTGGAGGTTGAGAGGACTCTGCGCTCTTCTTCCCCAAGCCGAACTCCCTCCTACAGGAGCGTGAAAACCAACTCTTACACACCGTCTACCCCACTCTTCCCTCTAAACCTCTAGCGCAGCTTTTTAAAGGCATCCTGGGCAGCCTCCAACTTTGGGGAAAGAGAATGCCCAACTCCCGCTCTCCCACTACCCGTACCGCCTTCTTCCTTGTCCTGTGGTCGCCTCCAAACTCTGCTTCCCTAGTGTCCCCGCCCCGACCTGGAAGCGAGCGCCCCCGGCTGTTCGCTGCAGCCCCTCGGCGCCCGTTTGCAGGGAGCTCTGTCTGGCTCCTCACAGGATCCAGCTGCGGTTCCCATTCGTCCCCAGCCCTGCAGGGCACACGCGCGCGTGCACACGCACGAGCTTACACTCCAGCTCACACTCGCGCGTCCTCACTCCCTGCACCCCACCCTCCGCGCCGCTCCTCCGCGGGGTGGGGGGTGGTGGGGGTGACGTCAGGACTGCAGTCCAGAGGAGAGCGGCTAGAGAGGGCTGCGCGCTCCTCTCCCAGCAAGCGGGAGGCGCGCTCGGGTCGCCGCCGCTCCCGCGCTCCTCCCTCTCCTCTGCACCCACTGTCACGCTACCCGCCCGCGGGGGAGCCTCGAGAGCCTCCAGGTGAATTGAAAGTCGTTTCCGGGGGAGGACGGAGAGGGTGCTGCAGTCCTGGCATGCCCTGAAACTGCAAGTCGGGCAGAAACGACCCGGTGGAGGAGCAGGGCGCCCAGCGCCCTGCGCAGCATCCCCGGGCTGCTGGAAGAGGCCACCACTGGCTGGCAGTCGGGAGCGGCAGCCGGACCTCGGCCCC
The DNA here is from genome assembly GCF_024542745.1 of Macaca thibetana thibetana. NCBI lineage: Eukaryota > Metazoa > Chordata > Mammalia > Primates > Cercopithecidae > Macaca > Macaca thibetana. The sequence goes on from NC_065586.1 coordinate 23,544,854, forward strand.
ACACTCGGGCCCCCGGCACGCTTGCCCGGGAGACACCCCTTCCCCCTCTTGCGCATTTCGCAGTTGCGCTGGTGTGGGGCATGAGAGCGCGGTGGCTCCAGGTCTCCGCGGAGCAGCTGCCAGTGGGAGAGCGAGGAGAGGCGAGGGGGCGGCAGCCTCGGCCCGAAGTAAGTGCAGCAGAAGTTTGCGTCGGTTGCCCCGCCGCTCCCCCAGCGCGAGTGGGAGGCAAATCTTCTCCCCTCCTTGAATAAGGAAACTGAGGGGAGACTTACAAGGGAGCCTTGCGCGGGAGAGCAAGTGAGCGTTTCGAGAGAGGGCAAGGACCCCCCAGGAGGGCCAGGCCAGGAGGGGTCCCCGTGCGGTGATGGCATGCCAAAAGCAGAAGACCCCAACTGGGAGGAGGGACTGAAGAGGAACCGGACCCCGGGGATCTCAGAAAGGGAGGGATGTGGGGAGAGTGAAGGTGGAGGCAGTCACACCTATCCTGGTGACCTTGGCGTGCCCCCCTGGAGTGGCGAGCCAGGGGCTTATATAGGCGCGACTAGGATGTTGCCTCGTTTCTCACTCGGGGCTACGAAGAAGGTATCGTTCTTCCTGAGAGCTGGAAGACAGGGGCAAGAGGAGAGAGAACCGGCCCAGAGACGGGCTGGAGGGTGGGGATACCGGGGAGTTTGGAGCTGGAGGTTCAGGAGTGGAGGTTTGGGTCTTCTAAGATGCTCCAGCTTCTACGTAGGCGACAGAGGTCGAGGGAGGAGGCGAATGTGAAGCTTCGGGTCGCTACAGTTGATGTTGGGTTTCTTTGGAACCTGGTCATTAATTCTTGTCATCGGGAGGCTTCGCGGAGGGCGAGAGCACCTGGGAGCAGGGTGACCCCCGCAGCGGCCGGCCTTCCAGCTGGCTGCCCTCCCCGCCAGCCGCTCTCCCCGCACCGCTGCCGGTCCTCTGAGACCCCGGACTGTCCTGAGCTGCTTCGAGGGCAGGCGAGACCCCGTCTGTTCAAAAGAGACCCTCGACATTCTGCTCACTTCTTTTCGGGTCACGTTCAGCTCTTTTGGGCTCTCTCTTTCCTAGTGGGATTCTCACAAGGAGGTTTTCTTCTTTAACTGACCCTACTTCTAATAGGGGAAAAAAGTTCCTGGAATCTGCGCTCATCTTAGGGTCAGAGCCCTGCAGAGGGCAGGTGAGGACGGCGCGGGCCAGCTCGCCTGCCCTGTTCTCACCTGGGGAGGGTTCTCAGAAATTTGACATTAAATTTGATGAAGCGATCCTAGGAAAGTGGCGAAGGCACCTTCTACAAGAGTAGGAGTTTCTGAGCTTAGGAAATGGAAATCCCACTTAGATTCTGATACCAAGGCTATACTTTTGAGAGAGAGGGAGATAGTTAATTAAAAACTGATGCCATTGAGTTGGAGACAAAAGTCATTTGTAATGCATCTTGGTCACTCAATTTCACTCCGTCCCCACAAAACACTTTATGGGGCCCGACTATGTACGTGCCAGACATTGTGCTAGTTGCTCCTGCAAGAGAGATGATTCATGTGTGGTCTCAGTGCTTTGGGAGCTTACAGTCTGTGCTAGAAGTGGTTTGGAAAGAAGGTGAAGAAAATGCTTGCTCTACAGGGAAGGGCAGGTGCCCATTTTTTTTAACCACATCTGGTTTTAACCACAATGACTCACACTCCCAGCTTATTAAGTGTGTGGACCAATATTTGCAAGACGGTATCCTCCTTGAAGGCGGTATACTGTCATTCATCTGTGATTCCCAGAGACCACCACTGCACATGCACATAGTAAGTCATCAGCAAGTACTGTTTAAATGAATAAATGGATGGATGAATTATGGATAGTTAAAAGTATCCTAACGAAAGCTATCATGCTAGGGGAACATGTAAAGAAGAGATGAAATAAAGGGAATTGGAGAAGGCAAGAGGGAAGAGAAAATAAGGTTCATGAACATTCGAAAGTATATATCCTTAAAGAAATGTTTGTTTGTTTTCCATTTTTATGCATTGGAAATTACCAGCACCCAACTCCATTCTCTATGAAATACGTGCATCTCTGAACACATAGATTGTAAATGCCATTTTTAAAGCAGAGTCTCTGTTAACTTACCATGCAGAGATCACAATGCCCTTCTCATGTGGCTGTGTTGACAATATGATGATTGGAATATGTCTAGGTAGTGAGGCAGATGGGTGAAAAATACTTTAGGATTATAAGAATTCCTTCACGTATCTAATATTTTGCTACTAATGTATGAATCTGTACCCTTGTGCTTTAAATATACTTAATTTAAATCTGATTGAAATATGCATATATTGACTTTACTAGTGAAGATTAAAAACATATATGAAAGACTTTCCTTCATTTTATTAATTGAGCCCAAGTTACTGTTGCACTAAGGTGGCAGGTGATAAATTCCAAGGTGAGTAATAAGGATTCCCCCCAACTCCCTGCCAAATTTAGTTTCATTATTTCAGAAAACTAAGGCTTCATATTTTTTTAAAAGTGTGCAACAAGGTCGGGCACAGTGGCTTACTGCTGTAATCCTAGCACTGTGGGATGCCGAGGTGGGCAGATTGCTTGCGCTCCAGAGTCTAAGACCAGCTTAGGCAACATGGCGAAACTCGTCTCTACTGAAAATACAGAAAAAAAAAAAAAAAAAATGGCTGGCGTGGTGGTGTGCGCCTGTGGTCCCAGCTACTTGGCAGGCTGAGGTGGGAAGATCCCTTGAGTCCAGGAGGTTGAGGCTGCAGTGAGCTGAGATCGTGCCAGTACACTCCAGCCTGGTTGACAAAATCAGACCCTGTCTCAAGAAAAAAAAGTGTACAACAAAACTACTTACTTTTGCACTGCTTTTTCAGTGTTTATCAATGATAATTATAATTCACTAATTTGACTCAAGAGTTTATAGTCAATAATACTGGTTTTAGTTTTTGGAAACTTTTCAGTGCTATGTGATTTGGGGCCATTTGTAGAATATTTGTAAATTTTATTTTATCTACTTACAAAATGAGATTATTGTACTTACATGATTTAATTAGGCACTGAAAATCAAAATATGTTGATGTAGAGCATTGCTTTGTTTGGGGCTTTGTATTCTGTAGTTAATGTCATTAATTTAGTATATCAACACTGAGAAGAAATTTGTAATTAGTGAATAGGAAAAAAAATAGTGTATTTTCCATTATTGAGTATCTTGCAGATATTTTAAGATGTCAGAGCTCTAGGAAGAGTATTGTGATTGTGGATCATTTATGGTGGTTTAAAATTTATATTGTAGAAGTAAATGTAAAGAAATACTAAAAATGGTAGCTAAACATTGGAATTCTTTAACCAAACATTGAGATGTTTCTTCTGTGGTAGATATTTGATTTGGATTATCTCCAGAACTGCACTGTTAGATCAAATGACTATTTGAGTGAGTCTTACAAATTTGGCAAGAAGCACACTCTAGGAGGCAGAAGTTTATTTTGGAAATTTAGTTAAGGGACAGAAATGCTGAGGTTATAGGAGTGTGGGGTCATAGATTACTGAGTTTAGAAAATATCTGGCCTCATTTTGCAGATGACAAAACTGGAGCCAAAATAGCCAAGGTTCTACATTTCCCAGGACCACAGTCAAATGCATGAGTCCCTTATGTTGCCCACTGTAGGCTTGAGAGAAAATCACACACTCAGGATACCTAAACCCAGGGGCAGTCTAATGGATCTGCTATTCTTTTTTTCTTTTTTTTTTCTTTTTGAGACAGGGTCTTGCTCTGTCATCCAGACTAGAGTGCAGTGGCGTGATCTCTGCTTACTGTAGCCTTGACCTTCTGGGCTCAAGCAATCCTCCGATCTCAGCCTCCTAAGTAGCTAGGACTGCAAGTGTGCACCACCATGCCTGGCTACTTTTTGTAGACACAGCCTCCTGCCTCAGACTCCCAAAGTGCTGGGCTTACAGGCATGAGCCACTGCACCTCGCCGGATCTGCTCTTCTTGAATTTGTCTTTACTCTCATTCTCTCCGGCTTACACCCTCCGGTTGCCCCCATCTCTGAGAGCAGTCTCCCATGCCAACCCCCTACTTTCACTGCTCTGCTGCCTGATCAGGTCCTTCTGAGGACAGGGCAGCAAAGGACATGGTTTGGGTCCCGTGGCTCCCAGCCTCAGACACAGGCCTGGTCCTAGGCAGAGCTGTGAAGTCAGTGAGGCTTGGACTGGGTGTTCCCCACATCTTCTTTCCTGCATGTGGATACCAATGTACATCAAAGAATCACAGTTTCAGAGCCAGAAGGGAGGGCAGAGGCCATCTGGTTCATTTTAGAGATGAGGGAACTTGAGCCCAGAATAGGTTCTGTAGTATTCATGTCACAGCCATGGTCAGGATCTCCTGGGTGGTGTTGGTGCTCCTTTTGACTGCCTGTGCTCTCTTCTCCATTGGATGGTGCTCGCATCTGATCACTCCATAAAGTGAGCATGTGGGCTCTGGAAGGAGGCACCTGTGTCAAGTTCCAACCCCATCTCTCCTCACCTGTGCAACTATGGGCAAGTTACTGAAGTTGTCCAATACTTTCCTTTCTTTTTCTTTTTCTTTTTTTTCAGAGACTGGGTTTCCCTTTGTCACCCAGGCTGGAGTGCAGTGGTGCAATCATAGCTCACTGCAGCCTCGAACACTTGGACTCAAGTGATCCTCACACCTTGGCCTCCCAAAGTGCTGGGATTACAGGCATGAGCCGCTGTGCCCAGCCGTCTCTTTCTTTATTAATAATTTTTTATTTGTTTTGTTTTATAGCTTAATATAATTACTTTTCCTCCAAATCATACATTTTAAGAAAGGAAGGAACCAAGTATTTCTTGCTCACTACCTGTCTAAGACCTGTTTGGCACACAATGGACACTTGATGAAAATTTGTTGAATAAAGGAATGAATGAATAAAAGAATGATTGAATGAAGCACACATCACTTAGATAGAACTGGGAATCTTAATCATGAGAGCCACAGCCTTCTAAAGATTCTAACTCTGAAGTACTGTTTCCTTTGCTAACATTACTTTCTGGATAGATGTGACCCTAATATGCCTGCTCCCTGCTTCTCTCACTTACTCCTTCTCTCAGTAAGTGGCAGCCCCATTTTTGTGATTACTTGGGCCAAAAACCTTGGAGTCATCCTCTGACAGAAAGCATTCAACCCATTAGCCAATCCTGCAGCTAGGCCTTCATTATATAATCCAAATCTGACCAGTTATCATCACATCCCTTCCTGGCAGCCGAGACCAAGCTGCCATCATTTCCCTGAATTATTGCAGTGACTTCCCAACCTCTCTCTGCTTCCATCGTTGTACCACCCCCGAAGTCTAGATTCCATACACAGCCAGAACAATACTACTAGCACATAAGGCAAATAATGTGACTCCTCTGCTTAAATTTTTAATATTTTCCAATGTCTCTCATGGTAAAAAAAAAAAAAAAAAAAAAAAAAAAAAAGCCCTTACAATTAACTACAAGATTCTATACTATCTAGCTGCTCTGACCTTCTGATTTCTCTCAAGCTTCCCTCTTTAATCATCATGCTTCCACCACATTGCCATCTTCCTGTTCCAATAACACACCACACTTGCTGTCATCTAAGTAACTTTGAACTTATCTTTGAACTTCTCCAGATAACTTGCTTGACTCCTCCACTTCCTTCAAATGTTTTTCTCAAATTCATCTTTTCAATAAGGTCTCTCTTGGCTACCCTATTTTAAATTACATCCCTCTAACTTTGTATCCTTTTTTGCATAAATTTCCCTTCTAGCTCTTGTGGCTATAAGAAATTCCATACATTTGATTGACTTCCGTCTTTTGTTTCTCTCCCCTACTAGAAGGTAAACTCCGTAAAGGAAGCGATATTTTTTCTGTTTTGCTCATTTCTGAATCCCTAGTGGCTAGAACAATTCCTGCCACACAGAAGGTAGTCTGTAAATATTTGTTGAATAAATAAGTGAGAATAAAGTAGTACCTATATCACAGGGTCTTGTTATGATTAAATAAAACCATGCACATTGAGTGTTTAGCACAGTGTCTGGCACTTGGCACATGTTTATTTAGTATAAGACATTATGGTGTCATCTCAGTTCTCCTGGCCTTTTAGTCCCTCTTTTGGCCAGAATTGTGGTCAGAGGCAGAACTCTTCTAGAATCCTTAATACTATTTTTGGAAATGACTTTGAAGAAGTCCCAATGGCTGTTTACATCTGCTGCTGAAGATAAGTAGGAAATAAATGCAGTTATCTCTCTAAGATATGGTGTAATCCTTTCCGTGAAATACTTTCTGTCTTGGGGATGCTGGAAGGTTGCGGTTGTACATTTCATCCTCAGGGTGAGACATCCACATTCTCTCATGATATCCACGCAAGTCCTCCTCGAATGGGTTGCCAGCTGTGTTGGTTTTTCACAACTTTCCTATCTCTCACTTTTGGGTTTGCCTTTTGCTGGTCTTAACATAACTGTTCTCACTGATGGCCTCCTGAACCAACAAAGTTTAGTTGGAGGAGTTATGAGGTCATATCAATTAACCAATGAAGCATTACATGAAAAAATAAAAAATAAAATGACCCCTGTAAAGCCCTCCCTAGGGCTAGGAATAGCCTATCTAAATAGCCTAAATAAATACTTCTTAATTGCTTAATAACAGCCTGTAGCTGTTTAAATGCTCTGTTGGCTGGGTTGATAGGATATTTTCACAGCTTGACCAGGACATTGGGAGCAGATATTGTGTGTATGTGTTAAAGTTTAGTACCTTATTACATTTATGTATAAATTAGCATGCTATACAGATCGTAGTTCTTACTAGCTCAAAGCAGTCAAATTTTAGAAGTCGACTCCACAAATAGTACCTTCAGTCCTGAGTGTTTACAATGGTTTTGCTTTACTAGGTAAAAACGTCATGTTGTACCCATTTTCCACGCTAGAAATAGAAAGAGAGCCTTGGGTTTAGTATTTGTAGGTTACCAGGTCTTTTCTTAGCATGCTCCATGACCTTGTCCAATTTCCATTAGATTACAATGGCTTTTCTGGAGCCAGAAAAAGTTACCACAGCAGCAAAAATGGGGCCAATAACCTTGAAGTGCAGCATATCTATGAGAAATTCATTTTCTTGTAACTGTAAAAGAGATGCAGACAGAACAACTCTTTAGCGAAGAGGGAGAGAAGCAAAGAGAACAGAGAGCTTGGGGTGGGTGGGAGGAATATGGACTCCAGATATAATCATACAATGAAACAATGAAATGAAAGAGGGAGTGACTGTCTAAACAACTGGGGTACACATTTTTTTTCTTTTGCCTAGTTCATAAACACATTTTGTTCTGAACATTCTTCATAAGTAGGTTGTTGGGAAATATTTTCTAATAGAAGCAACATTATATGTGGAATGTAGGTTTCCAGCTGCCTTGGGGGAAACCTATTTAATTTATGGCTGAGCATTCAAAAATAATACCATAGTTTGCTTTTTCATATGGGAAAATGAGTCTTAATTTACAATTAACAAAATCTTAATTGCCATCATGTTACACCATGAAGATTCAGGTTGGCATTTTTGTAAGTAATCTCTTCCTTGACTCCTTGCTAGTTTACTTAACAGGAGAATACACACATACACACAAATATATTGTATTTTGTATGTGTATAATACATATATAAAACATAGTCTATATAATCACTCTACTGACTAGACAATATTGAATCCACTTTATTTGCCACTTAAAAAAATTAACTTATAAGTAATATTAAGTTAATGTAGCCTCCTGAGTACCTGGGACTACAGGTGCATGCCACCTCGCCCGGTAATTTGTATTTTTAGTAGAGACAGGGTTTCACCGCGTTAGCCAGGATGTTCTGGATCCCCTGACCTCGTATTCCGCCCTCCTCGGCCTCCCAAAGTGCTTCTGGTTGCCTTTCTTTGCCCTCTGCATTCTGGTCCCTCCGACTCCTTGATGCAAAGTGTGACCAGCCCTCCCCCTAGTGGTGATTAGAAAATCTTCCCTCCATGCCCTGGTTAATGCCAGTAACTTGTTTTCACCTGCTACAGTCCTCGCACGTGGGCTGGGCGCTGCTGCTTCTCAGCAGTCTCCAGAGATCAGGGGTGGAGACCCTGCTGGCGGTCACCCATATGTATAGAGCAGATGTCCCAGCAAAGAAGGTACAGTGTGGGAGTGGTGGAGGGAGGATCAGAGAGAGTCACTGTGAGAGTCTGAGATTTCTTTTCTTCGCAAGACCGAGACATTGCCCTATGTACTTGCTGATCTGCCCCTAGCTTTATACCATGGCGTCCCATCTGCAAATTCCCTGTGGACTAAAAATCTGATTGTAAGTTTCTTTCCAGCTCTCTGATTTCTGAAAAGTACAAAGACGACAAGATTTTCGGGAAGTTTTTATTTAGAGATACGCTGGCTCTCTGCAGGGGGAAAAAAGCCCTAGTTTGAACTGTTTGCCAATTTCTGTATTGCAAATATTTCTGCTGTGGCCAATTACAACATGACAGCAACTGGCTTACAACACTCTTAAAAATTTAAGAATTGACTCTGAATATGTACAAACTGGCGCCCATACTGCACTGTTTCCATCGCTACCAGTGATGTAAAAGAAAGGGTATGTTTTTCTCTTGATCTTTCTTCTCCTCCTCCCTTTTTCTTCTTGGTAAATGTAGAGAAAATAAAAGGTATAGATCAGGGGGTCAGCAGACTTGTTCTACAAAGGCCCAGAGAGCAAACTTATTTTAGACTTTGCATTCCACACTGATTTTTGTCACATATTCTTTTTTATTTTTTAAGAAAGTCCTTTGAAAATGTAAAAACTACATTTTTGTTTTTGTATTGCCACTACATTTTTGTTTTTGTATTGCCAGAGAGCAATACACATACACATAAATGCGTGTGTGTGTGTGTGTGTATATATATATATATATGGTGAACTCAATGGCGAATAAGGAGAAATATGACCTCAGGGTTTCTTTTTTGTTTCCTTCTTTCTGTTTTATAAAACAGCTTTATTGAGATATAATTCATATGGTATAGAATTCATCCATTTAAAGAGTATAGTTCCATTTTTAAAAACAAATTTATGAAGTCATGCAACTACCACCACTATCTAATTTTGGAACATTTTCATCTCCCCTAAAAGAAACTCCCCTACCCATTAGTTGTGATTCCCTTCTTATCTTCCAGCCTGTCAGTCCCTGAAAACTGCTCATCTACTTTCTGTTTCTATGGATTTGCTGATTTTGGACATTTCATATATATGGAATCATAACAGTATTTATGCATTTGTGATTGGCTTCTTTCACTCCGCATAATGTTTTAACTGTTCATCTGTGTTGTAGCATGTGTCAATAATTCCTTTCTTTTTATTGCCAAATAATAGTTCATTGTATGGATATACCACATTTTGTTGTTCATTTATCAGTTTGTGAACATCTAGGTTGCTTCCAGTTTTTGGCTATTATGAATAATGCTGCTATAAAGACTAAAATACAAGTCTTTGTATGGGTATATGTCTGTATTTCTCCTGGATAGACACCTAGTAGTGGAGTTATTGAGTGATATGATAACTATATTTAGCATTTTAAGGAACTGTCAAACCGGTTTCCAGAGCAGCTGCATCATCTTACATTCTTGTCAGCAATATGAGGGTTCCGTTTTCCTCACATCTTTGCCAATACTTAACTCTTTTTTTTTTTGAGTATAGTCATCTTTCTGGATTTGAAGTGGTATCTTGTGGTTTTGATTTGCATTTCCCTAATGACTAATGAGGTTGGGTATCTTTTCATGTGCTTCTTGGACATTTGCATATCTTCTTTGGAGAAATGTCTGTTCAAGTTCATTGTCAACTTTTAAATTGTTTGTCTTTTTATTATTGAGTGAGTTGTAAGTGTTCTTTATTTTAGGTACAAGTTTCCTGCAAATATTTTCTTTCTTCCTGTAGGTGTTCTTTCCAGTTTCCTGATGGCTTATTTTGCAACACAAAAGTTTTAATATTTTCATGAAGTACAATTATCTGTTTTTTTTCTTTTGTTGCTTGTGCAACAAATGCAGATTCATTAAGATTTATTCCTGTGTTTTGTTCTAAGAGTTTTGTAATTTTAGCTCTCTCTTAATTTGTCTGCATTTTATTTTAAGTAAAGATTTTTGTATATGGTGTGAGGAAGGGATTCAACTTTAGTTTTATGCATGTGGATATTCAATTGTCCCAGCAACATTTATGAAAAGTAATCAGATTTTCTTGATACCCTTATTGAAATCAATTGACCATAAATGTGAGGGTTTATTTATAGAGTTTTAATGCTATTTTATTGGTCCGTATGTTCATTTTTATGCCAGTACCACATTGTCTTGGATAGCTTTGAAATAAGTTTATAAATTGGAAATTATGAGTTATTCAGCTTTGTTCTTATTTTTTAAGATTGTTTTGGCTATCTCAGTACTTGAATTTCCACATACATTTTGGGGCATGCTTATCAATTACTGCGAAAAAAAGAAAAAAAAAAAAAGAGAGAGAGAGTGCCAGCTGGGGTTTTGGTAGGAATGGTGTTGAGTCTATAGATCAATTTGGGGAGTAATGTCATCTTAACAATATCAATTCACTTGATACATGAGCATGGGATGGCTTTCCATTTATTAAGGTCTTAATTTTTTTCAACATTTTTGCATAGTTTTAAGAGTATACATTTTAACATCTATTTGTTAAATTGATTTTTAAGTATTTTATTTTAAATGCTGTTGTAAATGGAATTGTTTGCTTAATTTGATTTTTGAATTGTTCATTGCTAGTATATGAAAACACAATTGCTCTTTTTTAAATATTGGTCTTGTGCTCTGCAACCTTGCTAAACAAGTTTATTTGTTTTAATAGCTTTTTGGTAGATTTTTAAAGGATTTTCTGTATACATGTTCATCCTTCTGTGAATAGAAAGTTTTATTTATTTCTTTCTAATCTAGATGCGTTTTTCTACCTCCCTCCCTTCTTTACTTCCTTGCCTAATTGTCCTGGCCAGATCCTGTAATACAGTGTTAAACAGAAGTAGCACAGGTGGACATCCTTGTGTTGTTCTGGCTCTTAGAAGTAAAAGCACCCAGTCTTTCACCATTAAGTATAATGTTAGCTATAGGTTTTTCACAGATACACTTTATCAGGTTGAAAAAGTTCTCTTTCTCTTCCTACTTTGTTGAGTGTTTTTATCATGAAATGGTATTGGATTTTTTGAAATGTTTTTTCTGTATCCATTAAGATGATCATTTGATTTTTATTCTTTATTCTATTAATATTACATATTAATTTTTGATAGTAAACCAACCTTGCATTCTTGGGATAAATTCCACTTGGTTATGTTGTACAATCCTTTTCATATGTTGCTGGACTGAGTTAGTTGAGAATTTTTGTCTATGTTCATAAAAGATATTGGTCTGTAATTTTCTTGTGATATTTTTGTCTGGTTTGAGTGTCAGGATAAAAGTGACTTCTCTCCTTCTATTTTTCATTTTTAACACTGCTGTTCCAGGCATTCTGGGGACATGTAAGGTGAAGGGAAGAGAAAGCAGTCTGGGGCTGATAGTGAGTTCCAGTCAGCAGTATGGAAGAGGGGAGGAAAACCCTAAATAGATTCTATAGAGGGCCGAAGATTCTTGGCTGCCACATGGACACCAGGTTGGGACCTGTTATTGGGTATATCCTATGTAAAGAATGTGTCCTATTCTGTTCTTTTTATACACATCTTCATTCAATATTTATTGATCACCTCCTATCTAATAAGAAGTAAACTTATTACCGATAAGTTTAAATAAACCTGACTCCTGTCCTATGACAACATATAGGTTAAAGCGGTAGGAAGACACAATAGAATAATTACCAACTAAATGTAAAATTACAGCTATGATTCGTATGATGAAGGAAAGATTCCTAGTACTGTGAAAGCATATAATGTAGGGGTTTGGTCTGGTGTTCTGGCGGTGGGAATAACATACCTCAAGGCTCTGCTTTAGGAAGAAGTGATGGAAGGCCAGTGCCGGGGGAGCACAGAGAGCAGGAGGAAGGGAAATAATGGGAAGGAGAAAGTGAAAAGAACCAGGCTACCTGCGGCCTGTAAGTCTGGTGATAGGCCCATGTCATTATCCTCACAGCCGTATGTTTTCCCTTTTAAAGTGTCTGCTTCTGAAGAACTGGAGGCCATTGCCTAAACGAAATAACCTAGAAACAAAGTCAAATATTACACTTATGAGTGGGAGCTAAACAATGACCACATACAGCGTGGAATAGTAGACACTGGAAACTCCAAAAGGTGAGAGAGTGGGAGGGCGTGAGGGTTGAAAAATTACCTGTTAGGTACAATGTTCACTACTTGGGGGATGTGTCCACTAAAAGTCCAGACTTTACCACTACACAATATATCCTTGTAAGAAAACTGTACTTGTACCTCCTAAATCTCTAAAATAAATAATTTTTAAAGGCAAAAATTAAAACGCCCTTGTCTGGATTCACCAGTCTTATTTTGGTTTCAGGTTTTCCTTAAGGAAGGAAGTGTCATTCACTATATCTGCTCTTTCCATTCCAGTATTTTATATTTTTGAGACTCAAAGTGGAGGCAAGAGAGAAATGGAATTGAATGAAGGATTAAAAAAATGCTTTCAAGACCATCCTGGCTGACACGGTGAAACCCCGTCTCTACTAAAAAATACAAAAACTTAGCCGGGCGAGGTGGCGGGCGCCTGTAGTCCCAGCTACTCGGGAGGCTGAGGCAGGAGAATGGCGTAAACCCGGGAGGCGGAGCTTGCAGTGAGCTGAGATCTGGCCACTACACTCCAGCCTGGGCGACAGAGCGAGACTCCGTCTCAAAAAAAAAAAAAAAAAAAAAAAATGCTTTCAAAAGACTGGTCATAGAGGGAAGGAAGGGAGAAAAGCAGGGTGTATTAGTCCGTTTTCATGCTGCTGATGAAGACATACCTGAGACTGGGTAATTTATAAAGAAAAAGAGGTTTAATGCACTCACAGTTCAGTGTGGTTGGGGAGGCCTCACAATCATGGCAGAAGACAAAAGGCACCTCTTACATGGCAGCAGACAAGAGAGAATGAGAGCCAAGCAAAAGGGGCTTCCCCTATAAAACCGTCAGATCTCGTGAGACTTACTTATTCACTACCACAAGAACAGTATGGGGGAAACCATCTCCATGATTCATTTATCTCCTACCAGGTCCCTCCCACAACATGTGGGAATTATGGGAGCTACAATTCAAGATGAGATTTGGGTGGGCTCATAGCCAAAACCCTATTACAGGGTTAGGTTTATTGAACAGCAGCAGAAGAAGGAGGGTACACACATCTGTCTGATTCAATCCCCTAATTTTACAGATGGATGCCCTGAGGCTCAGAAGCACTGGGTGACATCCTGGCTCACAGAGCTTGAGGTGGCAGAGCCAGAGAGGGAGCCCCAGCCTCCTGGCTTCCTTTTGAGTGCTCTTTCCTGTGACCCTCACTCTTCCCCAAGCTGAGCTCTGAAGGACAGGAAGAGCAAGGGGAAGATGCCAAGTAGAGGAGGCCTGATATGTACAGGCCTTGAGGCAGTCCTTGCGGAAGGCCACTCTGGTTGGAGCACCGTGAGTGACCAGAAGACGGTGAGAAATGCAGTGGAAGAGTTAGGCAGGGCCTTAACTCCTCAAAGAGGAGTGCAGATTTATTCTAAGGATGGTATGAGAAGTTTTAAAGGGGGACTAATGCAAAAAACGTTTATGGATTAAGAAGATGACCCTTGCTAATTCGTGGAGAATGGATTAAATGGGGTCAGAGCAGAGGTGGAGAGTTGAGGTAGGAGTCTGTGGAAGGTGAAGTGGTGAGAAGTGGACAGACTAGAGCTTCGTTTTGGAGTGCAAATTGGCAGGTCTTCCATATCTCCTTTAAGGCATTCGTAAGAATTCCAAGAGGAAGGTGGCTATGCCTAGACTAGAGAAAAAGGGCAGTGTGGATCCTCCTCTAGGCAGTTGGGTTATTCTAGAAGCAGATGTGTTGGCTCTTTCTGAAACTCTGGAAAAGTGTAAAGTTTTCTGTTGAGGTGTTCATGGCTTACCCTCCAGATGTTTTGACCGGCTGTTGCCCCACCAGCATGTGGCCACGTGACACTTTGGATATCTCCTCTCAGGTATTCAGCTATAGCAGTAGTGAAGGAAAATTCTCCAAGAAATAAAAACTTTCAGCTGGGTGCAGTGGCTCACAATTGTAATCCCAGTACTTTGGAAGGCCGAGGTGGGCAGACCACTTGAGTTCAGGCATTCAAGACCAGCCTGGGCAACATAGAAAGACCCTGTCTTTACAAAATATTTTTTAAAAAATTAGCCAGGCATGGTGGTGCACACCTGTGGTCCCAAGTACTCAGGAAGCTAAGGTGGGAGGATTCCTTGAGCCCAGGAGGATGAGGCTGCAGTGTGCAGAGAGCATGCCACTGCCCTTCAGTGTGGGTGAAAAAGCAATACCCTGTCTCAAAAAAAAAAAAAAAAAGTGAAGAAGTAGAAACTTCCTTTTATCCAAATGCCCCTCCTTCTTTCCTAATGGAAAAATGGTTACCTATTCTTCAAAGCCTTCCTCAGATATTAAGCTTTACTATGAAACTATAAAGACATGTGTTTATACACGATTATATGGCATTAATTATGCTCATCAAACCCTTTTTACTATGCCTGTATAGTCCTTATTACACCTAAATTGTTATCACTTTTTCTGTTTAACTCAGAGATACAAAGCCTAGAGAGATGAAGTAACTCACCCAAGGTCAGAGGCAGTCGGGACACACAGTCTGAAAGCTTAGCCATTGTGCTGTGTTGTCACTAGCTGGGAGCTCTCTGGGCAGCATTACTGACTTTCTCTTGTTTTCAGCACAACTCTGTTATGTCACACTTTCCCTATTAAGTGAAGAGTTAAGTATTTGATTTTCTTCTCTGGTTGAGAATGAGCAAATTGAAGGTAGGAACTGTGTGTTATTTTTTTTCATATTTCAGTGTTGGATGGATAACAGATGTGAAGTGAGTGAATGAATGACTAAAGAACATGAATGAATGAATGACTGGCTGAGAGAATAACTTAGAAAATAGAGTGGCAGGTGTGGGATGGGCCTTGAGGCAGTCCTTGCAGAAGGCCACTCTGGTTGGAGCACCGTGAGTGACCAGAAGACGGTGAGAAATG
Organism: Macaca thibetana thibetana; assembly: GCF_024542745.1. NCBI lineage: Eukaryota > Metazoa > Chordata > Mammalia > Primates > Cercopithecidae > Macaca > Macaca thibetana. Next base: position 23,560,034 of record NC_065586.1, read on the forward strand.
CAGTGGAAGAGTTATCTTATGCAGACTGCACTTTTTCTAGGACAAGGAGTCCCTGAGCTGCATTACAATTCAGGCCAGTGTAATTTCTAGATTTACCATCACATAATTTAAAATTTTCCATTAATCTTTTGGTGTGTTCTAATCAAATAATGCTGTTCTCAGTTAAACAGTTGAGGAAGCTCCCACTCTGGCAGGTATTATACTCTTTAACACAGTTGCTCTGTTGTCACCAAGGATACTTCTGCATCTGATATTGACTTAAATCTTCAGTTATAAATGTCTTGAAGATGACTTTGTAGATAATGAAGATTGTATTGGCTCAAGAAACTGTAACAATGGAAAGGATATAGTATGTACTTGTTCATCCAATCCGAGAAACAGAGTAGCCTCATTGATAAGCAATTTACAAAGTATTTTGTTCTATGCTGATACAAAGTTGAAAAATAGTGGGTGTTCTCTTTGGTGTTAAGTGTTGAAAGTATTTTTGGAAAATTCATTATATTTTGCAGACAGTTCAAGTTATGTTGAACTTTTACTCAAATAAAGATTTATATAGCTGTGCCTTGATTTTGAAAAATTTGTTTTACCAAAATCTGAACTGCAGAATAGATACATTAGAAACAAATGCCAGTACAAAGGAATCTCCAGGTAATTCATCAAATACCTATGGAATGGGTACAATGAGTATAGGGAACTGGGTCACCATCTATCCCTCTTATTCTCTAGGATCTGATCAATAAAGCAAACCAATGAAGCAAGATTGCTAGCTGGATAGAAAATGTAAAGAGTGATTTTGCTTTGTCGAATCCTCCATGCACATCCTTGTAAAATCTACATTAAAATATTTGCCTTAAGCTTCATCAAAAGTGAGACCATTGACTCCTACTCTTTATCTAGATGTGAGCACCAGAAGCTCAGGTGTGCTTACAGAGGGAGTGAGCCTCCAGATCTTCTGGGCCAACCCCAATACCATGCACTTGAATATGGATGAGGCTGGCATGTCCAGAAAGAAGACATGGTAGGTGGAATGATGTTCCCTTAACCCCAGAAGATGTCCACATCCTAATTCCTAAAAGCTGTGACTATTTTACCTCCCAAAGCAAAAGAGACTTTGCAGATGGGATTATATTAAGAATCTTCAGATGGGGATGATCAATGCCTTTGATTATCTAGGTGAGCCAATATAATCACATGGGTCCTTACAAGAGGGAGGCAAGAGGGTCACAGAAGATGTGATGATGTAAGCAGTGGTCAAAGTGATCCACAGGCCAAGGAATTTGAGCAGCCTCCAGGAGATGGAATAGGCAAGAAACTAGAGTCTCTTGGCAGACAGCGTGGTTTCGGTCCATTGAAATTTCTGACCTATAGAACTCTAACATAGTAATTTTGTGTTGTTTTGAGCTATTAAGTGTGTGATTTCTTACAGCAGCAATAGGAAATTACTGTAGAAGGTCTGGGGACCTGCATAGATGTGCTTATTACAAGGGAACAAGAAACAAAGGAAAACCTTCTGGGTGTCATCACAGAAAGTGAAGGACAAAGTAACCCTGTTCAGTAGGAAAGCATGGTCCAGTTAATGTCAGACTTCAACAGATCAAATCAACCACGTTCCTCTCCTGGGGAAGACAAGTGAGAGAAACAGAAGCTAATTAAGGTGTCTCAGTGGAGAGAAGTTTAACTCCGGGAATTAGAGACTCACACAACCCTTGAAGGTTGGGACACTAAACCTGGTGTGATCGCTTTCAGGAAATCTGAAGTGTGGGAATCGCAGAGAAATGTGCTCCCTAAGTGAGTCACAGGAGGATGCCAACTATATACTCCAAACTCCACTTCTGTTGCCTGTCTACAGGAGTTGTCAGATAATGACTTTCACCTTCCAAATCTCATGTGAGACATTCTTAATGGTGGACTCTTCCAGTGACCCCACAGGCAAGGAAGAAATGTAGTTGCTAGGCTTCACCCCTTTTTAAGTCAAGGGCCGAACTGTACAGGGTGTCAAAATACCTGGCACAGAGGTGAAGAGAAAATTAAGGTAGAAGTTTGCTTCTCTGTAGTTTGAGGGTGGAAGGTGGAAAGAGGGACATAGGCATCTCTCCTTACATCCCTGGCTCTATGCTCCCCTCACCTGCATTCCCCTCACCAATAACTTAGAATTTGCCAAGACTGGGAGATGGTCTTAGAAATGGCGAAATAGCTGAGTATGATAGTCAGCAGCAAGCCAAGATGTTCATTGACTTGGCTACCATTATAAGCCAAGTCAATGAACATTTTGGCAGACTCTGAGTTATCGCAGAGCAGTGCAGTCAACTCAGTACAGAAAAGAGGAGACAGATGTGAAACTGAATATTTGTGGATACATTTTAGATGATGGTGCTGTGATTTCACTATAACTTACCAGGTATCTATTCTGAACCTACTTTATTTCAAGGGCAATTTTTTTGAAGCTTTTGACAAAAAATTTAAGCCAAATTAATATTCATTGCAAATGTCAGGAGCAGTTGAGTTTTCTTTTCATAGAGCCTTTGAACCTCTTTGTTTATGGGAAAGATCAAGTGTTATCATGCCATTAGTTCTAATTTTTAATACAGGATAAAGTTGTACATGTCACTGTTATCTAATTACTAATAACTATAAACACCAGTTAATTAAATAATGCAGGAATAGAATAAATTTACTATGCCATTTTTCTTATTGCTCTCAATCAAGTATTTTTAGAAGATTTTCATATTACCTCTTTTCAGTTTTAATTGTGTCTTAAGAGGACAGAATTGCTTCTGGTATACCCGAAGCAGCCAAGGGGGGTGGAGTTTTGTTTTGTTTTGTTTTGTTTTTATTGTACTTTAAGTTCTAGGGTACATGTGCACAACATGCAGGTTTGTTATATATGTATACATGTGCCATGTTTGTGTGCTGCACCCATTAACTCATCATTTACATTAGGTATATCTCCTAATGCTATCCCTCCCGCCTCCCCCCTCCCCACAACAGACCCTGGTGTGTGATGTTCCCTTTCCTGTGTCCAAGTGATCTCATTGTTCAGTTCCCACCCATGAGTGAGAACATGCGGTGTTTGGTTCTCTGTTCTTGTGATAGTTTGCTGAGAATGATGGTTTCCAGCTGCATCCATGTCCCTACAAAGGACATGAACTCATCCTTTTTTATGCTGCATAGTATTCCATGGTGTATATGTGCCACATTTTCTTAATTTGGCTTAATACTAATTTAAGCCAAATTAGTATTCATTGCAAATGTCAAGAGCAGTTGAGTTTTCTTTTCATAGAGCCTTTGAACCTCTTTGTTTATGGGAAAGATCAAGTGTTATCATGCCATTAGTTCTAATTTTTAATACAGGATAAAGTTGTACATGTCACTGTTATCTAATTACTAATAACTATAAATACCAGTTAATTAAATAATGCAGGAATAGAATAAATTTACTATGCCATGTTTCTTATTGCTCTCAATCAAGTATTTTTAGAAGATTTTCATATTACCTCTTTTCAGTTTTAATTGCCTCTTAAGAGGACAGAATTGCTTCTGGTATACCTGAAGCAGCCAAGGGGATGGAGTTGTTAATGTGTAATGCAACTTGCAGGCATTTGGTTCAGTGTGGAGTCTTGGCGGGTGAAGGTGTAGAATGCCAGATCAAGGTTTCAAGCTATGAACTAAGTGTTTGGAAAAGAGCTGGGGAGGAGTATGTTGTGGATGAATCGAGGTATTATAAATAGGAGTGCAGGTTGCAGATTACTAGGAAACCACTGAATAGGACTGTTTGAAGCTATCGTACCTACTCAGTAGCCAGGACAGCTTTTTCACGCCCATTCAGAGTAGGTTTCAGGCTGGTAATACTGTTTTCACTTGACTTTTTGATGCTGACTATCATACTGAGTTATTTCTCCATTTCTAAGATCATAAGGCCAATATCAAGAGCTATTGCTTTCAGCTCCTAGTCACTAATCACTTCAGTTTTATCATCAGAGATTTTGTTTCTATACTTCCCATGGATTAGTTCAGTTTCTACCTAGGCAGACTATCATGGACCAAAATGTAGGTCCAAATACTGTTCTTCTCTAAGAATACATGTTAGAAAACATTCTCATGGTCCTTTTGGTGTTCACCAGCTCCTTTGGAATAATAATTTAAATTGTGTTGATCACTCTACACATCATGTTTTCAGTTAATATAGAAGTTATGCTCTAAAATAGTCAGTTTCTAAGGTTTGGTTTAATTTCTTTGTGTCTTAAGAGCCTAGGTTGATTTGAATGGTAATATTATCCTTATTAGCTATCCTTACATAAGACCACCCAATAAAATTTTTGGTATCTATAATAAAGTTTGACTTTAATTTTTGCCAAAATATGTGACATAATTCTGGAGTTGAAGACATCCTAAAAAAGAGTCTCAACTTAGATTACTCTATGCCCCAACAAAATTAATGCTTCATGATCATCTATTTCCACCTCTAGACAATTTCATTTATAACCTTGACTTCAAACCTACTTCAAATCTGTTTAGCTCAGAACTTTCTTCTGAATTCAAACTTGCATATACACTTTTTATTTTAACTACCCCACCCAGCAGTTTAATTAGCACCTCACCTTTAATATGTGCAAATCTGAAATTATTAGCCTTTTTTCACTTCACCAGAACTTCTTTGCCTTCTATATTTCCTGGCAAAGGGATTGATGCCAGCTAGTTGTCCAAGTTCAATATCTGAACATATCCTAGACTTCTACCTCTTCTCTATATCCAATCAGTTGCTAAGACCAACCTCCTAAATACATATTTCCCCTTCTTTGCTATCCTTTTTTTGCTGAAGCATTCATGATGTTTCAGCTGGAACTACTGCAATAACTTACTTACTAACCATTGTCTTAGGGCAGCTTCCACAGAAATCAAACCCTAAGAGGAATTTTTGTGCACAAGTGATTTATGAAGAAATTGCTCCCAGGGGAGACTCCTGGGGAGTGGGAGAAAGTAGGATGGGGGAGGAAGAGAAGTCAAGCAAGGATGAGAACTTGGGTAAATTTCTGCAGAGGGTGGCTTCCGTCTTATCCTGCAGGCAGGGCGACATGATGACTTTGGTAGAGTCCTTCCTCAGTCAGTCAGTTGCAACTTGGAGTTTCCTGAATACGCTATGCTGCCTTAAGACTCCTGCCTTTGCACCTGCTGGTCCCCTGGCCTGAAATCTTCTTCTGTTCTCTCCTCACTTGACCTCTGGACTAAAGATGACTACAAAGTTTTTCTCCTCTCCCTTTGTGACTGTGCCAAGAAGTCTTGAGGTCGTTCTTCTGTTTTGTGAAAACACCATATATGCAAAGTGAACCCCCAATACAAAAGGAGCTGAGAAACCAAAGAGTAGGGCAAATAAATCCAGTTTGTCAATAGAGGGTGGTTTATTGGGGAACTCCTGGGCAGAAGCATGGTCTTGGGCAGCCATAAAACAGGTAGATCTCCGTACCACTACCCCTGTACCCAGAAAAAGGGTGTATGTGCTTTAGCTCTAGAGGGAATGTGCAGGACAATTAATGTTGTCATGAAAAGACAAGAACACTTTGTGCATCATAGCCTGTAATTTGCCAAAGGGCAGGATTTATGGTAAGTATGTGTTTATGATGATAACATTGAGATTGTCCTGGTTTACAAAAGGAACAGTAAATAAAGCAGAAATATTAGAGGCACTTGTGGGATTGGGGTTAATCTGAAGATGGCAGATTAGCATCCAAGATGGAGTTACTTTAGCCTCCTCTTACCCCATGGTGAGCTTCTCCTGGGCTGCCACAGTTCTGTGTATTGGCTTGGTTATTTTATTTCATTGCAACTGTTATTTGCATGATTACCTTTCCCTCGTGGGGGATGGAAGAGACAAAATCTTTTCATTTTTATCCCTTTAATGTTTAGCCCAACCCTTATTAAGCCAATGAAGGAAGTAAAGAAGTGAAAAAAATTGATGAAAGGACTGTGACTCCAGTTATATGTATTAGATCATAAATAATTTAGTTTCTGAGGAGCTTGAGACTCCATTAGAATATGTGATGTAAATAAAACTTATTTTGGATTATTACCTTTTTACTATTGAGTATGATGAGACCTCATGGTAAAAGTTGTACCAATTTTAGAGTCTTTTTGATGTAGCTATAAGATTTTACATTTCTTTTATGACTCACCATGTAAAGTTTCAAATATGTACTAGAGAGATTTAAAATGAACATGAAGTGATGACTAACATGTAAATTTGAGCATTTCAGTGTTAAAATGATAGATTTGTTTTCTCACCTACAAATATTATATTCATAAATATTAGGTAGAACTGATTCTAAAGGAAGTAATCACATTAGCCATATTTTAAAAATTAAACTTGCCCATGAAAGAAAAGCAAAGCTTACATGACACTTTAACATTTACAACATTTTATTTAAAAGATAAATGTCATTACTCAGTTCACTAAAATGACCTTTAAAAGCCATGATTTTTAAAAAAGAAATGGTTTTCTTTTAAAGGGAAACACATTGCACCAATTTGCAAGTTAATGGTTGTATTTTTGCTTTAACAGTGAACAGAAAGCAGACATTGAGGCACAAATGATACAAATAGCATGTTTCAATCTTGAAAGGCAATATTATTCTTTTTATTCCTTAAATAAGCTTTTACAGAAGCATTCTGACTGATGCTGTATGCAAGAGATTTATGTACATACTTCCATTATATGAGGATATGTCATTAAAATATATGAACATAATAGATGTTGTGCACACAGAATGAAACAAAACTATGCTTAGGGTATCTGGAAAATTTCTCCTTATGAAATAAATGAACAATAGCTTTATTTAAATCTGTCTAAAACCAAGCTCTGATTTACAATATAGGGCTTAATTTGGATCATTGAATTTCCTTTGCATTGGTTTCTTATGAGTGCGTTTTGTAGTAATTCTAAATATACACACACAGTTTGTGTGTATGTGTGTGTCTGTATTCTAGGGATCCTTTAGGCTAAATAAATGCAATATGTAAAAGTTTTAGATCACCAATTATTGAATAAGACATAAGTTTCCTATATACAGTCATACCTACCTGCATTTACAGTGAACCTGCTTTGTCTTTCCTTGAATAAAATTAAAGTTATTGGATCTTTCCAAGTATCATATTTACAACCAACTTCTCCCTCTGGAGGCTCCCTCCCTTCCCCACCTCCACCTGGATTGAACATACAGAAGACGGGGTGTGGTTTTATGATAGAAATCAATGGAAAGGCTGGTCCACCTCACTGGGAGCAGCTTTTTAGATCAGCCTCTTTTGTGCATATTAAAGTATATTTATGTGCACGTAACAACAAAGAAACGTTTATGTGGCTTTACTTATTAAATATTTATTTCTAGACAAAAAGATTTTGAATTATTGCTTTATAAAGTAGATCCCAATTTACTACATCACGTTTTTTCTTTGTCATCATCTATTGTTCTTTTGGATCCTAATTTTTCATTTTTCTCATGTTTTAAACTTCTCATGTACAAGGCTTATTTATACTTGTCACTCTCCCATGCCTGTCATAGTCTATATTTATATTTCACTTATTTTAAGAAAATGCACAGAAATCCATGTTAAACAACTAACCACACAAAAACTACATTCTCCTTCAAGATTAAACCCCTGCCTTACTTTGCCCCTTCTCTTCCCAGCCTGTCTTTTTGAAAGAGTTACCTGCTTTACTATCTTTACTTCTTCACCTTTTTGTCACTTCTAGGTTTCCGTGAACTTAAAATGCGTCTTGGTGTTAAGAACTACTTGGTTGTCCCCTGTGCTCATGTGTTTTTAAATGAAATAGGTTGAATTCTGCTTTTAGATTTTTTTTTGCTCTGAATGAAGCTCATGGGGGGCTTATTAAAATGCAGTTGCTAATAATTATTGAGCACGTACTATAGTCCAGACAGCATGCTAAACTCTACCGGGATTGTCTAATTTATGCATCACAATCACACTGTGAGGTAGGAGTTTTGCCCACCACCATACTCTGCAGAATAATAATATAGGTCACCCTAAAGTCACCCCAACATTGAATAACTATACATTGCTGAAAATACATCCCCTAAGGTTGGAGTTCTGAAATCAAAAGTCCAGTAGCAGGTGGTGTGGTTCAGGAGATTGATTTCTGAATGTTCTTATATTATTCCTAATAGAATTTAGGTCTAGGCAATAAAGATATATTCAATGACAGTAGAAATGGGGATAAGAAAAACGATAAATCTGAGATGAAATTAGTATATAAAATGTATGCTAGAAATCCTCTACCCTTGGCAACAGGAGCCTAAAACTTGAACTCTGAGTCAAAACGAAGACGAAAACACCATCAGTGACATCATTAACTTTTTCTAAAATCAGAAAACAAACCACTTGTTCGGGAAAAGTTCAGTTCATCTAACAATGAGATTCAGGTCCTCATAGCAATGATCATAAAACATTATACATACATCCCTTTAAAATAGATGTGTCTTTCCAAAATACATTTTTAGATCAATTACATAATTTTCTTGACTCATATTTTAGTGTAAAAATGAGCAGCCTTTTCTATTGGTTCACTTAAATCCTCCTTCCATTTTAGTTTACTTAGCTTATGATTCAGTAGGTGTGGAATCTATTAAGTTGGTGCAAAAGTTATTGCGGTTTTTCCCAATTACAAAACCAATGGCAAAAACTGCAGTTACTTTTGCACCAACCTAATATGTGAATTTCCTCTCTTTTTACCTTGCATGTCATCAATAGAAAGTGGCTCCACAGTAGTTAAAATAAGCGACTGCTTCTGAAGTGGTCCTTCATCTATTAAATATCTCAGTACTTATAAGAACACTTTCATTTCTCCTTGTTTCTTTTTGGAAATATTTAAATGTGGTTTATAGAATAGCAGAAATATCCCAAAGATCCATTTGTTTATTAAGCAAATTTTGTGTCAGAGGGAAATATTGTATAATGAAAGATGTGTCCCAAGTTTGGTTTTTTCCATCTTTAAATCTTTTTGCTTGCTTTGTTATTCCTCACAAGCTTAAAACAGTTTTAAAATTGCATTATGTTTTAGTTGCTGATAAATCCTTTATTGGGGAGAAGATGATGTGGGTGGATAAAAATTAAGACTATTGTGATATGGAATAAATTTGCAGAGCTGGAAAGCAAGGAAAAACTAAAAAAGAAAACACTTTTACGGAGATCTGTTTAGTGAAAAAACGTAAGTGATAGAACTTCTCTTTGTTAAAAAGGACGATATTCTTTACATTATTTTCTTATACAAATCTCAAGTTTTATTTGGATGAAATAACTATTTAATACATGGCTTTGGAACATCTACAGAAGTGTATTTGGGACCATACAACTTGGAGAGAGGGAGGAAGGCAGGGAGGGAGGGAGGGGGAGAGAGAGAGAGAAAGAGAGAGAGAGAGAGGAGAAAGTGAAAAATGCAGACATAATTAAAGACAAAGACTTTCTTTCAAGAAGTATCATTCAGTTAGATGAAATGTGCACAATAAACCTGTGTTTGTGTTTGACGATTCCTCAGAAAGCATCCTTAAACATGGTATTACCATATGACCCTGCAATTCCACTTCTAGGTATATACCCCAAGTAATTGAAAACAGATATTCAGACAAATACATGTATACACTACATGTTCATAGCAGCTCTATTCACAATGATCAAAAGGTGGAAACAGTCCAAATGTCCATCAGTGGATGAATGGATAAACAAATGTGGTATATGCAAACAATGGAGTATCGTTCAGTCATAGAAATGAAGCACTGATACATGCTACAGTATGATGAAGCCCCAAAACGTCGTAATTGAAAGAAGCCTAGGCCAGGCACTGTGGCTCATGCCTGTAATCCAAACACTTTGAGAGGCCAAGGAGGGGTGGATCACCTGAGGCCAGGCATTCAAGACCAGCCTGGGCAACATAGCGAGACACTGTCTCTACAAAAAATACAAAAATTAGCTAGGCGTGGTGGCACACACCTATAGTCCCAGCTACTCAGGAGGTTGAGATGGGAGGATCGTTTGAGACCAGGAGGAGGTCAAGGCTGCAGTAAGCCAGGATTATGCCACTGCACTCCAGCCTGGGTGACAAAGTGAAACCCCCTTCTCAAAAATAAATTAATAAAAAAGAAAAAAGAAGAAAAACTCGACGTAAAAGACTATATCTATATGTATCATGCCTGTAATCCCAGCACTTTGGGAGGCCAAGGCAGGCAGATCACAAGGTTAAGAGATCGAGACCATCCTGGCCAACATGGTGAAACCCCATCTCCTCTAAAAATACAAAAAATTAGCTGGGAGTAGTGTTGCATGCCTGTAGTTCCAGCTACTCAGGAGGCTGAGGAGGATTGCTTGAACCTGGGAGGTGGAGGTTGCAGTGAGCCGAGATCGCGCCACTGCACTCCAGCCTGGCGACAGAGTGACACTCTGCCTCAAATAAACAAAAAGGCTATATAGTGTATGATTACATTTATATGAAATGTTCAGAATAGTTTAATCCTAGAGACCAAATGAAGATTGGTGATTGCCAGGGCCTGGGAAGAAGCAGGGGGAATAATTGCTTAATAGGTAGGGGATTTGAATTTAGTAGGATGGAAATATTTTGCAACTAGATAGAGATAGTGGTTGCACAACATTGTGAACGTACTAAATGCCACTGAATTGTATAATTAAAAATGGTTAATTTTATGTGATGTGGTTTCCACCGCAATAAATTATTTTTAAATGAAATAGGTTGTTTCATTTAAAATGAAATAGGTTGTAAGTGTTTGCCTCCAGGACTGAAGAATGGGGAGTTGGAGAGAGGGGTGGGGAATTGTCATAATATTTTGGTTTTAAACTTTGCAATAACGTCTAAATTGTAAAACTATGTGTGCCACTTGATAAAATTCATTTAAAATTTTTACTAACTGTTGAGTAAATAACAATGAAATGTCTAAGTTCAGATAGTATTGAGGGTTTTTAAAAAAAATCATTTTGTGGATATTAGTTTTGAGCTGGACTTTTGAGGCTGAGCTGAATAGATTGATAGAATGAATGAGGGTTTGGGAGTGAGTGGCAGAAGAGGCGGGATATGAAGGGGACTGGGAGGTACAGCCTTATTAAAAGGACTTTCCCAAAGACGAAAGTAGAGGTCATGGGAATCCAACAACTGGTTACTTCCTCTCCATCTTGTTTATTACATGCATCAAACACTTTGCCTCTCTCTGCTTTCAATTTATAATTAAACAAAAAAGACATTGGAATCCCTATATCATGAAACTACTGTTAAGAATAGTCTGTCCTGGTATAGGAAAAAAATTCTCCTAAATTTTATCGATAAAAATTCAATGTAAGTATATTCACTACTTTAAGCCTAGAATTATTCCACTAATGTTCACAAAGAAGTGGCTCTTTTTCCCTAAGGGATGAAAAATCTGAGTCTTGATTTTGCTTAGAAAGTTGACATGAAAAGGTATGAATTCCACTGACACCTTTGTAACTTAACAAAAACCTTAAGGATCTTTTTAAATTCACGGCATTCGTAATAGCTTCTACTTACCCAATCCTGTAGAGGCATTAGTAGTCTTCAAGTCCTGTTTCTTAAAGCCTATTAAAAAAAACCATTTTCAGAATATGACATGTGAGAACTTCATAAAACATTAGGGAAATTAGCCAGTTTCCCTGAACGTGTGGCCTTGAAAAATCAGATGTAACTTCCAAAGTGACTCTAGGAATTTCAAATTGCCCCTCACAGTGAGAACCCACTCCTTCATCCCATCCTGACATTTCTGCCCAAGAAGAGCAACCGCTGGGCATATTTCGGAAAGTGATTTAGGGCTTCTTGCTCCCAGTATTATTTTAATTTAGTGTATTGGAGCTGTCAACTTTCACCTGACTCTGATGGACCCCATGCATTGCACAATGTATGGGTAAAATAATAGGTAAGACGTAATTTATTGAAGTCAAGGTTAAATACTAATAACTACTAATAAATATTAATAACATTTTTTCCTTTTTTAAAAAAATCATAAACTTCTACAGTTGCTTTCACTGCTGGTGGTATTCCTTTTCAGTGCTTATCAAAGTGTAAGTAAACAAATAACCCATGTACTTGGTGACATAAACCAACCTAAACTAATAAAGAAAATTAAAGATAGTCTCTGAGTATGGTTACCTTGAATATAAATAAATTGTTAAAAATTTCCAGAAAGTTTTTCTAAGAAAATTTCCCTCATTTAGGAATCATATGTTTTGTCTTCTAAGACAATGAAATAAATTAACATAAGCACACTGGTTCTGAGTTTAAAAGAAATCAACCCAAATGCCTAAAGCACAGAAAGTGAGTACTTCTAATAAAATGTTTGTAATTTCACTGTTCCAGGTACACAGAGTTTCCTGTATTTTATCATTTCCTTGTTCCTATCTAGATTTCCTATCTTTCTTGCTTTTACAAATATTTCCTTATTGCAATCCAAGTGTCCCACTGACAGATGCATGGATAAACAAAATGTGATGTAGACATACAATGGAATATTATTCAGCCCTAAAAAGGAAGGATATACTGACACATACTACAACATGAGTGAACCTCATAAAACTTATGCAAAGTAAAATAAGCCAGGCACAGAAAGACAAATACTGTATGAATCCAATTATATGAGTTACTTAGAATAGTCAAAATCAAAAAGAAAGTAGAATGGTGGTTCCCTGAGGCTGGGGGAAGGGGAAACATGGAGTTATTGTTTAATGTGTTTAATATGTATAATAAGTTTCAGTTTTGCAATTCAGTTGTGCAAGATGAAGAGTTCCGTGAATGGGTGGGGGTGATGGGAGCATGACAATAAGAATGTATTTGAAGCAATTGAACTGTACGGTTAAAAATGGTTAAGATGGTGAGTTTTATGTGTATTTACTATAATTTTTAAAATTAAAAACTTAAAAATAGATATGAAAAGAATGGTTTTAGTAGTTTTCCATTAAGTCCATCATCAGCTCTTCGATTACGATAAACACTCAGTGTCTTGTTAAATAAAAAAACCTTGCCTTTATTTTTATTTGTAAACTCAAATGATGTTGGTTACAAATATTTTCCATATATTTTTAGCTTCTTAAATATAGTCTGTTTTCACTCTTGGTTTTGAGGATGTGCCATCCTTTGAAGTAACAGAGAAAATGGGATATAATATACTTTATATCTGTTATTTCATTAAATCCCCACAATTACCATGAGGAAACTCTTACCAATGAGGAAACTGATGCTCAAAGAAGTACTTTGCTCCAGGTCATCTAGTGCTAAGTCAGGATTTGGGCTTAGTCTGTGCAATAAGAAGCTTTGGACTGCATGTAACAGAAATCCCACTTCAGACTGGCTTCAGCGAGGAGATAATACAGTTCTCATATTCCAGTTCCTGAGGAGTAGGCTTCAGGTCTAGAACCCTGGGTCCAGCTGTTCCTCTGTTCCTCCCTTGATTCTGCCGTATCCTGAGTGTTGGCCTCACTCTCAGATTGGTGGCAAAATGTAGCCAAAGCCATTCGTGAGTGTCATCAGACAGCCCTTTAATAAGTTTCATCACGTACCTCATTGGCCAGGCTTGGTCACATCCATTCTTTGACCAGTCACTGGCCAGCAGAAAGTGATGAACTAAAATTAGAATTTGGGGCCACATGGATATTGAGAAGCTCATTGCCGTGACCACTTCAGCCTGCTTGACTCTCCTATAGTATGCCCCTTCCTTATGGGTATTGATGCTTTTCGTCTCTTTCTGCACTGACTGGCCCTATACTCCTGTGCTTTTGGGATGATTGTATCTGGCTTGTTACAGTTGCTCTAACTCTCTTTATCACTATGAGTTGCTTCTTCTGGTTTCTATTAGTGCACTTATTCCCAGCAATATTCCCATTCCTTCTCTGATTGCTTATTGTCTGTTGCTTAGCTGCTGTGCCCTGGGAAAAGGAAAAAAACATCACCTTATTAGAGATTTTTATAAAAATTTAAAAATAGACTAATAATAATGGCATAGTGGTCTCTTCTAAGAAAAAAACAAGCGAGTCTTAGTGCATGCATCTTGGAGCACCATTTTTTGCTGTTCAGATTCATTTTTGCACATCTACTGCTTCAGCTCTAGTTTCCTAATAGTTAAAACTGGTTCATAAGTCATTTCTAATTGTGAGTATTTCATGTTACATAAAAGACTATATAACTCTTTTATGCTTTTCAAAGCTATTATGAAATTAGCAGAATGAGGATTTTTATCATTTTTAAAGAGATCTTTGCTAAGAAAGCCTTGTAGTTGCATGTACTAGGTTTGCTGTTTGCTGATTTTTAAAAAAATGTTAAAATTCATATGTGACAATAAATGCATTGTGTATTAGGCCTTTGTCACATTGCTATACAAATATCTGAGACTGGTCATTTATAAAGAAAAGAGGTTTAATTGGCTCATGGCTCTGCAGCCTGTACAGGAAGTATAGTGGCTTCTGCTTTTGGGGAAGCCCCAGGAAGTTTCTAATCATGGCGGAAGATAAAAGGGGAGCAGGCATCTTACATGGCAGGAGCAGGGACAAGGGAAAGCAAGCGGGGAGATGCTGCACACTTTAAAATGATCACTTCTCCTGAGAACTCACTCACTATCATGAGAATGGCACCAACGGGATGGTGCTGAACCATTCATGAGAAATTTACCCCCATGATACAATCACCTCCCACCAGGCCCCACCTGCAACACTGAGGGTTATAATTAGACATGAGATTTGGACAGGGACACAGATCCAAACTATATCACCTTGATAAGCCTAAACTTTGCTTCTTATATATATATTTTTAGAAGATTTAATCATTCCTATGTGCTCTCTCTTTCCAAAATGGTAAAAAGTTCTATCATCTAAATGTTTAACTTTGCATGTTATTTCTGTATATATTTTTCATTGTGTTATTAATTTTAATTTTTCCTTCTGTGAATTTTACACTCTAATTAACAATTTTCTATATTTCTTATGCTTAACTTTTAAATCATGCATTGCCTATCTTTTATCTTTTTTAATAGATATTATCCAAGGTATTTTTTACAATGGTATTAGATTTATCAATAGTGGGAGACAATCTTAAAAGATGGCCAAGATTTTGATGGGCAGACTGGATAACTTAGCAGATTCTCTCAAATTTTGTCCCGAAATATCCCTAAAGCCAAAAGAGAATGAAGGCTTAATTCTATAATTTGGGTGGCTAGCCCTAAATGGTTCCAGAAAGTCCACCAAAATCTCTTTGAGCTGTTCTGTTTGAACTGAAAACTTCATGTACATTTTTTATTTCCCTCCATAAACGGCGTGTAATTATTTTAATGTGAGTTATGCTTTGTCATTGAGTGAACTGATATACCAGGAAGACATGCCATGTGTGTTTCTGGACTTTGCCTTCATACTGTCCCATTTGCAGGAGGACTTGTATATCTGGTCTGTAACTCTGGCTTTCTCTTAAGCCGTCCCAATCCCAGTCTGTCAGCTGCTTGAAGTCATTGGTTCTATGTCAGTTCTACACAGAGGGAGCCTCCCTATATCCAAAATTTTATGACAGTGTTTCATACAAGGTGCCCGCCTTCTGGCCTGCCTATGTCATGGGTTCTTTTTCCTTCTTATGTCTTCAACTACACCACTTCTCTCTTTTTAGCAGTTTTCTTCCCTTCTAAACCACATTTGGACTCTTGCCATCCTGCCTCCAGCACCCTCGTATAGTTGGCTCAGCTCATTCTGTGGAGCAGGACCTGAAAACTGAAGATTTTAATAAAATAGTGTGACTGATTCAGAGTCTTAATGGAAGTTTGCTCCAAGGGTGGGCTGTGAGAAAAGTTTAAGTGGGAACTGCAGAGACGAGGCTACCAGTTAGAATGCACATAGAAGGCGGTTTCAGCAGGAAGACTGGCATGATTTGATGTTATTGTTTAAGGAATACACAGAAACCATGACCTAGGTCTTAAATTATACTTCCCCTGCCCTTTACAGGCTGTGATATGGGTGAATGCTGATTCATGTGAAATTTCAGTTATTTTCCTAAGGGTAACATTATGATTGCATTCATGTATCAGATCTATGAGAATATGACATAATTAAATATAACACAGAAAATGAGCTACTTGCCCCCTTCCTTCCAAGTAGAGTAAAATACAGAATGCTGTAGTTAATGGAATAATTAATGTCCACTGCTGATGAGAGTGAATTCTTTTTTTTTTTTTTTTTTTTTTTTTTTTTGAGGCGGAGTCTCGCTCTGCCGCCCAGGCTGGAGTGTAGTGGCCGGATCTCAGCTCGCTGCAAGCTCCGCCTCCTGGGTTCACGCCATTCTCCTGCCTCAGCCTCCCGAGTAGTTGGGACTACAGGCCACCTCGCCCAGCTAGTTTTTTGTATTTTTTAGTAGAGACGGGGTTTCACCGTGTTAGCCTGGAAGGTCTCGATCTCCTGACCTCGTGATCCGCCCGTCTCGGCCTCCCAAAGTGCTGGGATTACAGGCTTGAGCCACCGCGCCCGGCCGAGAGTGAATTCTTTGGCTCAGAAAAACACATGTCATTTTGCTTACATGCATGGCTTGTTTATTCCTTGAACTTTTGACTTACGGAAACTAGCATTTTACTGTAATAAACACTTGCTTACATCTGTTATAAATTGAGCACAATTGGTTTTTCCAAGAATAGTAGCGTTCCAATTCTAGACCAAAATCATAAGCAGCTGTCTGCTAATAGATATGTATACCACCGTCCACCTTTGTGCCCTCTTGTTTAAAAATGTTGTCTATACCTTAAAAATCAAGTTAAACTTGATGTAATTTCTTAATTTGAAAACTATGCTTTATGATTTTGTGTTCTTTCCTTTCCTCACTCAAAAAAGGAACCATTCTGTGTGGAAAGAGAATAGTGTTTTATGGTGCTTGCAACTTTTTTCTTCCCATTATCCATTTATATGATTTTAAGGAAGTATTTCTCTTAATTTTTTCTACCATTCGACTTAAATTTAACTTTCAATCTTTCTAAGTTCTCATGGGGTTTTAAATTCATCTTTTTACAGTTTTCTTAGTGCTTGCTTTTCTGTAGTATTAACCTGTATAAAGTTTCTAGGATTTGGGGGAGAGTAAAACTAATTTGTAAAACGCCTAGTATTTGAGCATGAGTTTTGCATTTTCTGACTAACTCTCTTAAATTACTAAGGAAATGTAATTCACATATGAAAATCTTGGCATATATAGAAAAGTAAAGAATTTATTGTAAGCTTACCAAAATCTCAAAACTACTATGATAATTTTAGGGTATTTAATTCCATGCCACTTGTATAGGCCTGTTTTTGTTTTTGTTTTGAAGCAGAGTCTTGCTCTGTTGCCCAGGCTGGAGTGCAGTGGCGTGATCTTGGCTCACTGCAACCTCTGCCTCCTGGGTTCACGCCATTCTCCTGCCTCAGCCTCCCAAATAGCTGGGACCACAGGTGCCTGCCACCAAGCCTGGCTATTTTTTTTGTGTGTGTGTTTTAGAAGAGACAGCGTTTCACCGTGTTAGTCAGGATGATCTCGATCTCCTAACCTTGCAATCCACCCTCCTCGGCCTCCCAGTCCTCTTTTAAAAAATAAAATTGTTAAACCAGGCATGGTGGCTCACACCTGTAATCCCAGCACTTTGGGAGGCCGAGGTAGGTGGATCACCTGAGGTCAGTAGTTCAAGAGCAGCCTGGTCAACATGGTGAAACCCTGCCTCTACCAAAAATACAAAAATTAGCTGCGTGTGGTGGTGCATACCTATAATCCCAGCTCCTTGGGAGGCTGTGACAGGAGAATCACTTGAACCTGGGAGGCGGAGGTTGTAGTGAGCCGAGATCACACCACTGCACTCCAGCCTAGGTGACAGAATGAGACTTGGTCTCAACAAATTAAAAAAAAAATTGTTATGATGCATATACATAGTTATTTTTTTGTTTAATATTTATTAACATTGCTTTTCAAAAAATAGACATTTTAAAATTACACTTTAAGTTCTGGAGATACATGTGCAGAACGTGCAGGTTTGCTACATAGGTATACATGTGCCATGGTGGTTTGCTGCACTCATCAACCTGTCATCTATATTAGGTATTTCTCCTAATGCCATCCCTCCTCTAGGCCCCTACCTCCCAATGGGCCCTGGTGTGTGATGTTCCCCTGTCTGTGTCCATGTGTTCTCATTGTTGAACTCCCACTTATGAGTGAGAACATGCAGTGTTTGGTTTTCTGATCCTGTGTTAGTTTGTGGATAATGATGGTTTCCAGCTTCATCCATGTCCCTGCAAAGGATGTGAACTCATCCTTTTTTATGGCTGCATAGCACTCCATGTTGTATATGTACCACATTTTCTTTATCCAGTCTATCATTGATGGGCATTTGGGTTGGTTCCAAGTCTTTGCTATTGTAAATAGTGCTGCAATAAACGTATGTGTGCATGTATCTTTATAGTAGAATGTCTTTATAGCAGATGATATTATAATCCTTTGGGTATATACCCAGTAATGGGATTGCTAGCTCAAATGGCATTTTTAGTTCTAGATCCTTGAGGAATTGCCACACTGTCTTCCAAAATGGTTGAACTAATTTACACTCCCACCAAAAGTGTAAAAGTCTTCCTATTTCTCCATATCCTCTCCAGCATCTGTTGTTTACTGACTTTTTAATGATCGCTATTCTAACTGGCATGAGATGGTATCTCACTATGGTTCTGATTTGCATTTCTCTAATGACCAGTGATGATGAGCTTTTTTCCATATGTTTGTGGGCCACATAAGTGTCTTTTTTTGAGAAATGTCTGTTCATATTGTTCACCCACTTTTTAATGGGGTTGCTTTTTTCTTGTAAATTTGTTTAAGTTCCTTGTAGATTCTGGATATTAGCCCTTTGTCAGATGGATAGATTGCAAAAGTTTTCTCCCATTCCGTAGGTTGCCTGTTCACTCTTGTGATAGTTTCTTTTGCTATGCAGAAGCTCTTTAGTTTAATTTCTCATTTCCCATTTCTCAATACCATTCAGGACATAGGCATGGGCAAAGACTTCATGACTAAAACACCAAAAGCAATGGCAAAATTAGATTTTTTTTAGAGCAGTTTTCAGCTCACAGCAAAACTGAATGGAATTCTACAAAGATTTCCCATATCCTCCCTGCCCTAAGACAAGCATAGCCTCCGCGGTTATCAATATCCCACCAAATGTATAATGACATGTATCCACCATTTGTGGTACCACATAGAACAGCTTCGCTGCCCTAAAAAATCCTGTGTGCTACGTTTATTCATCCCTTCCCCAACTCTCAACCCAACTGACCTTTTTACTGTCTCTGTAGTTTTGCTTTCTTTTCAGAATGTCATACAGTTTGAATCCAACAGTACATAGCCTCTTCAGATTGTCTTCTTTTATCTACTCACATGCGGTTAAGGTTTCTCCATGTCTTTTCATGGCTTCATAGCTCATTTGTTTTTAGTGGTGAATAATATTCCATTCTCTGGATGTACCACAGTTTATTTATTCATCCACCTACTGAAGGACATCTAGTTGTTTCCAAGGCTTGGCAATTACGTATAAAGCTGCTATAAACATCTGGATGGAGGTTTTTGTGTGAATGTAAGTTTTCATTTCCATTTGATAAATACTAAGGGGCATGATTGCTGGATCATATAGTTAGAATATGTTTTGTTTTATATGAAACTGCCAAACTGTCTTCCAAAATGACTATACCACTTTGCATTCCCACCAACAATGAATGAGAATTCCTGTTGCTCCACATCCTTGCTAGCATTTGGTGTTGTCAGAGTTCTAGATTTTGGCCATTTTAATAGGTGTATACTAGTATCTCATTTTTGTTTTAATTTGCATTTATCTGAGGACATATGATGTAGAAAATCTTTTCATATATCTATACTACTTGTTTAGTAGGGTGTCTGTTAAGGTCTTTGGTCCATTTTTGAATTGGATTATTTGCTTTCTTATTGTGGAGTTTTACGAGTTTTTGTATATTTTGGATAAGCTGCCTTATCAGATGTGTCTTTTGCAAGTATTTTCTTTTAGTCTGTGGCTTGTCTTTTAAATTTCTTGACAGTGTCTTTCAAAGAAGAGAAAGTTTTAATTTTAATGAAATCCAGTTTATTCTTTCTTTCATGGATCATTCCTTTGGCATTGTATCTAAAAACTAATTGCCAAACCCAAATCCCAAAGTCATCTAGATTTTCTTCTGTTATTTTCTGTGAATTTTTCTTCTGTTATTTTCTGTGAATTTTAAAGTTTTGCTTTTTGTGTCTGTGTCTAGATTCTTTTTTTTCTTGCATGTGGATGTTGTTTCAGCACCATTGTTTCAGCACCAGTTGTTTCAGTATCCAGTTGTTTCAGCACCATTTGTTGAAAATACTCTTTTCTTTATTTTATTTCCTTTTCTTATTTGTCAAAGATCAGGTGATACTAGTCTGTTATATTAATCTATTTGTCTACTGTTTGGCCAGTACCATACTGCCTTGATTACTGTAACATTCCAGTAAGTCTTGAAGTTGAGCAATGTCAATTCTTCAATGTTATTTTCTTTCTGAGTATTTTGCCTTTCCACATAAACTTTAGAATCAGTTTGTTAATGTCCACAAAATAATTTGCTAGGAATTTTATTTTGATGGCATTTCATTTATAGATCTACTTGGGAAGAACCAATGACTTGACAATATTGAGTCTTCCTAGTCATGAACATGGAATATTTTTCCATTTTGTAATGTCTTCTTTTATTTTATTCATCATAATTTTGTAGTTTTTCTTACATAGATCTTGTATATATTTTGTTACATTTATACCTAAGTATTTTATTTTTGAGGAGATGCTAATATAAATGATAATGTGTTTTAATCTCAAATTCTATTTGTTTATTGTTGGTATATAGGAAAGCAATGGACTTTTGTATATTAATCTTGTATTCTGAAACTTTGCTATAATTGCTTATTAGTTTCAGGAGGCTTTTTGTTCAGTTCTTTCAGATTTTCTTCATAGACTAACATATCATCTGCGAACAAAGGCAGTTTTATTTTTTCTTTCCAATCTGTTTACCTTTTAATTCATTTTTCTTGTCTGATTGCATTAGCTAGCACTTTCAGTTCAATGTTGAAAGGGGGTGATAAGAGGGAACATGTCTTTTATTTCACTTTATTTTATGCTTTAATTTGGGAAGGAGAGCTTTATTTTTCATAAGGGTTTACAGTCTGCAGGATGGCCATCCTGACAGGCCAGGAATCATAGCCTCTGGCCAGAAGCCAGAAATAGATACTTTGAGGGAGGGGAAGGTAGAACAGAAATTTATGCTGAGTGGGATGGCTAAATATACATATTCAATAAGCCATAGGAAAGTTCATGAATATTTATAAAAGAAATATGCACATGCACAGTTGAGCTTTATGCCCATTCCTGGGCCCCCTGTACAAAAAAATGGTGATGTTAGCATAATCTGAGGGTGGACTTTTCAGTCCTCTGATGTCAGAAGATGGACTAGAAGACACAAATACCTGTACTGCTCATTCTCTGTGTACTGACCAGGAGCATTTCATGGTCAGTGGTCTCTTATCAAGTGAAAAAGGAGGCACAGTGTGAGTTGCTTGGTCCATGTCAGTGCTGGAGTCTTGAAAAGGCTGGTTTCTGTTAAGCCCTTAGGGAAGAAAGCCTAAGCCTGGTTAGCGAGGGAGGGGGTACAACCAGGTGTGTATGAACCCCCATCCCATCATTTTTGAGAACTCAGTTTTCATCCTTGCCTTGTTTTTGATCTTGGTAGGAAAGCTTTGAGTTTCTCACCATTAAGTATAAGGTTAGCTGTAGGGGATTGTTTTTTTAATAAATATTCTTTATCAAGTCAAGGGAGTACTCCTCTATTTCTAGTTTTCTGAGATTTTTATTTTTTAAATCATGAGTGAGTGTTAGATTTTGTCCTGCTTTTTCTGCATCTATTAATATTATGATGCGATTTTTCTTTTTTAGCTTGTAGGTGTGATGGATTTTGTTAATTGATTTTTAAATACCGACCCAGCCTTGCACACCTGGGATAAATCTCACTTGGTTATGGTGTATAACTCTTTTTATACATTGTTGGATTTTATTTTGTTGAGCAGTTTTACATATAGGTTTATGCACAGTATTAGCCTATAGTTTTGTTGTAATATATTTTTCTGGTTTTGGTATTAGGATAATATTGGTCTCATAGCATGAGTTAGAAAGTATTCCTTCTGTTTGTATTTTCTTAAAGATATTGTAAAGAACTCATATAATTTCTTCTTTAAATGTTTGACAGCATTCACCAGTGACCCATTTAGGCCTGATGCTTTTGGTTTTGGAAGATTAATAATTATTGATTCAATCTCCTTAAACTTTAATAGGTATATATTTGGCCCTTCATATCTACAGGTTCCACATCCATGGATTCAACCAACCATTGATCAAAAATGTTCAAAAAAACCCAAAACAACGAAAACAGAAATAAAAAATAGAAATTTAAAAATCAATGCAGTATAACAACTATTTACATAGCATTTACATTGCATTAGGTATAAGTAATCTAGTGATGATTTATAGTATACAGGAGGATGTGTGCTATTAGTAATTTGTGTTCTCTCTCTTTTTTTCTTAGTCTGCCTACAGGCTTATCAATTTTATTGATCTTCACAAAGAATCTGCTTTTGGTTTCATTGATTTTCTCTATTGATCTCCTGTTTCCAATTTCATTGATTTCTCCCCTAAGTTTTATTTTTTTCCTCAACTTTCATTTGATTTAATTTGCTCTTTTTCTAGTTTCCTAAGTTGAATAGCTAATTGGTTTTTAATCTTTCTTTTTTCCTAATATATGTATTCAGTGCTATAAATTTTTCTCTAAGCATTACTTTTGCTGTATCTCACATATGAGATGCAAGTTTTTTACATGCCAGACTGGAAACAAGAACTTTAACATTGCTCTTTTTTTCCTTATATAATCTTTAAAATGACCAGCTTTAATGCCTTTATGTCATACTTTGGAGAGATACATGATGATTTACCTAATGTATTTTATATTAAACATTTATATTACTTCTCTGTATTCCAAATAAACATACAATATATGTTTTTGTTGTTGTTTTTGAACCAGAGTCTCACTCTGTTGCCCAGGCTGAAGTGTAGTGGCATGATCTCAGTTCACTGCACTATTCACCTCCCAGGTTCAAGTAATTCTCATGCCTCAGCTTCCTGAGTAGCTGGGACTACAGGCACCTGCCGCCACGCCCGGCTAATTTTAGTAGAGACCGGGTTTTACCGTGTTAGCCAGGATGGTCTCGATCTCCTGACCTCGTGATCTGCCTACCTCGGCCTCCCAAAGTGCTGGGATTACAGGCGTGAGCCACCGCGCCTGGCCCCTCCTGTTTATTTTAAATCATCTTTGGATTACTTATAATACCTAATACAATGTAAATGCTATGTAAATAGCTGTTATACTGTGTTGGTTTTAAAACTTGTATTATTTGTATTGTTATGCTGTTTTTTTCTGAGTGTTTTCTGTCTGTGGTTGGTTGAATCTGCGGATGCAGAAACCGTGGATAGAGAACCAGCCAGACACAGAGGGCCACTTGAATTCCAGTATATGGCACCTATAGGATTTTAAGTGCTTGCACTTAACTGTATAATAACTGACACTAGATTATTAAAAATGTGTTAATTTGCAGTAACTTACTGCTTCAATTATCATTTTTTGGTTGTTAGAAAGACTGAATCTTTGTCCTTGTATATTTTCCAGTTGTATTTTGTCTTTTATAAATTGTTCTTTGTTACTTGGCAGTTTACTGCATTTTAAATATTTTTCAGTATATCTATATATTCCTGATTGCTCCATATCATGATAAGGAAAAACACATTTTTTCTTTCATGTATTTTCATCATGTAACATTTAATATAAAACATTGATGTAGACATGTAAATTATAAAAATAATTCTTTATTATTATAATGCCAGCTTCACTGGAACCTCCCAACTTAGTAGGAACCCAACTTAACGAGAACATCAGCACCTAACTTAATAGACTCTTAACTGGACCAGTCGCTGCACTTATGTTTTCTTCCCTCCCCTCCCCTTGTATTCCCTTCATTGGAAAGCACTATTCTTACTGTAGAAGTTATCATTGCCTTTGAGTTTAGATTTAAACTTTTTTTTTTTTTTTTTTTAAATAAGACAGAGTCTTGCTCTGTGGCCCTGGCTGGAGTGCAGTGGCAGTGACGTGATCTTGGCTCGCTGCAACTTCCGCCTCCCAGGTTCAAACAATTCTCCTGCCTCAGCCTCCTAGGTAGCTGGTATTACAGGTGAAAGCCACAATGCCCAGCTAATTTTTTGTACTTTTAGTAGAGACAGGATTTCACCATGTTGGCCAGGCTTGTCTCAAACCCCCGACCTCAGGTGATCCACCTGCCTTGGCCTCTGAGAATGCTGGGATTACAGGCATGAGCCGCTGCGCCTGGCCAAGTTTTAAACTTTTTATCATACACTTAATTTCTAAACAATACTTTGTTTGATTTTATTATTTTTTGGATTTTTTAAAAAATAGTCTTACTCTATGTGATCTCTGCAACTGGCAACTTCTGCAACTTTGTTTCTGTGAGTCATCCATGTTGTTGCATTTAGACATGGCTTATTCATTTTTATCATGACACATTTTCTGTTGAGAGATCATGTCACATTTATTTAGCTTCATTTTAAGTTCAGGGGTATATGTGCAGGCTTGTTATATAGGTGAACTTGTGTCATGGGGGTTTGTTGTACAGATTATTTCATCACCCATGTATTAAGTCTAGTACCTAGTAGTTATTTTCCTGATTCTCTCCCTCCTCCCACCCGCCACCCTTTCCTTCAATAAGCCCCAGTATGTATTTTTCCCCTCTAAAGAACATATCACAATTTATTTATTTATTGTTGATAAGCATTTGAATTTTAAAAAATTATTATTATTTTAAATAATGCTGCTATGAATATTGCTATAGGTGTCTATGTCTACAAATGTACACATCCAAGGATTTCTCTAAAACATGTTCCTGGGAGTAGAATTACTAGGGTAATTATAGAGTATACAGAGCTTCAATTTAAAAGTATAAAGGTGTATTAATTTTTTTTTGAGACAGAATCTCACTCTGTCTCCCAGGCTAGAGCGCAGTGGCACGATCTCAGCTCACTGCAACCTCGATCTCCCGGGTTCAAGCCATTCTCTGCCTCAGCCTCCCGAGTAGCTGCGATTACAGAGTGGCATACCATTTTAATTTTCTCAAGCAGTGTATAAGAATTTCTTTGGATCTGCATCCTTGCCTATACTTTATATAGTTAGACTTAAATTTTTATAAATCTATGGAAGTAAAATGGTATAGTATTTTAATTTTAAAATTATATATTTTCTAATTATTAATAAGAGTGTGGCATCTTCTTGTATGTTTATTTGCCATTTTTTGGTCCCTCATCTGTGAAATGCCTGTTTGTGTCTTTTGCTCATTTTTTAATTAGGTTATTTCTTTTATTCTTATTGGGCTCAATGAGATCTTTATATATTATGATTACTATTTCTTTGATGGTTATATGTGTTACAGATATCTTTCAGTTTTTGGCTTATCTTTTTACTTTATTTGTGATATCTTATTTAAACACCTTTATTGAGTTATAATTGACATACAATAAATGACACATATTTAAAATGTATAATTAATCGTATTTTGACATATAGACATATGAAACAATCAACCATCAATATAATCAAGATTGTGAATTTACCCAGCACTTCCAGAAGTTTTCTCATGAACATATGTTTCATTCTCTCTTGATTAAATACCTAGGAGTGGAATGGCTGTGTATATGATAGGCATACATTTACATTTTGTAATAAGAAATTGCCCAACCCTTTTCCAAAGTGGTTGCACTACTTCACATGCCAGCTAGCAGTGTATGAGAGTTTCATCATGATATATTTTTATGAACACGCATTCTTAATTTTAAGGTGGTCAAATGCACTAATCATTTATTTCTTTGCTTCTTTGCACATGTTAAGAAATTCTCCCCTATCTGAGACTATAATGACATTCTTCTGTACGTTTGAGTTTTTTAGGTTTTGACCTTTTGCTCAAATCTTTGATCCTTTGTTGTGGTATGTGTAGTATGGTGAGTGTGGTATGACATGCAGATTTAATTTTATTTTTTGTATATGGACAACCAGCTGTGTCAGCACCACCTGTTGAGTAGTCCCTCTCTTTTCATGTGATCTCCAGTGCCACCTTTGCCAAACATCAAGTTTTCCCACGTGAGAGACTCAGTGTGTACATCTGTATTCTGTTTCAGTTGTCTATCCTAAGCGAATTTCCTGTATGAGAGACTCAGTGTGTACATCTGTATTCTGTTTCAGTTGTCTATCCTAAGCGAATTTCCTGTATGAGAGACTCAGTGTGTACATCTGTATTCTGTTTCAGTTGTCTATCCTAAGCGAATTTCCTGTATGAGAGACTCAGTGTGTACATCTGTATTCTGTTTCAGTTGTCTATCCTAAGCGAATTTCCTGTATGAGAGACTCAGTGTGTACATCTGTGTTCTGTTTCAGTTGTCTATCCTAAGTGAATTTGACATATGGTAATTAATCACTACACCTTTGTGATAAGTTGTTGTTTTCCAGGGATTTTAGAGATAGGGTCTCGCTTTGTCACCCAGGCTGGGGTGCAGTGATGTGAACATAGCTCACTGCAGCCTCAAACTCCTGGGCACAAATGATTCTCCCACCTCAGCTTCCCAAGTAGCCGGGACCACAGGCACACACCACCATGCCTGGCTAATTAAAAAAAAAAAAAATTTGTAGAGATGGGGTCTAGCTGTGTTGCCAGGGCTGGTCTTGAACTCCTGGCCTCAAGCAATCCTTCTGCCTCAGCCTCCCAAAGTGCTGAGATTACAGGCATGGTACACTGCGCCCAGCCTATAATAAGTTTTAAGAGCTGGTGGTGCAACTGCCCCTAGCTTATTTTTCTTCAGCAGTTTCTGGGCTGTTCTTGGCCTTTGTTCTTCCATATATATTTCAGAATCAGCTTGCCAAGCTCCATAAAAAACACTTCTGAGATTTTGGGTGAATTCTATTTAATTCAAAGATCAATTTGAAAAAAATTAAAATCTTTACAAGATTGAGTGTTCTGACCCATGAACATGGCATTTCTTTCCCTTTATTTGAATCTTTAATGTCCTTCAAAAGACTCCTATAATTTTATTATGCATGTTTTGCGTATCATTTGATATATTTATTACTAGACTTTATGTATGGAAGGCAAATAGTGTGTTTTTAAATTCTACCAGACTTACATTCACATCTTTCTTTTTTGAGATGGAGTCTCGCTCTGTCACTAGGCTGGAGCACAGTGTACGATCTCGGCTCACTGCAACATCTGTCTCCCGGGTTCAAGCGATTCTCCTGCCTCAGCCTCCTGAGTAGCTGGGACTACAGGTGTGCGCCACCACACCTAGCTAATTTTTGTATTTTTGTTTTTAGTAGAGACGGGGTTTTATCATGTTGGCCAGGATGGTCTCCATCTCTTGACCTAGTGATCCACCCTCCTCAGCCTCCCAAAGTGCTGGGATTACAGGTGTGAGCCACCACGCGCGGCCACATTAACGTTTTAATAGTTTAGTCCTTTGCTTTCCTAAATTTTCTCCCATTGCCCCTCTCTTCATTGCCCCCAAAGATTACCACTTTTCTATCAGTTTAATATGGAACTTTACACAAACAATTATTTTCATTCTAAAACAGAATGAAAAACAGTACATGTATTAAAAAAGATGAAATTTTGCTTTCTTTTTTTCTTTCTGTTACTGTATTGTAATAAATAAAATTATTTAAATTTGTGAGAATACATTATTTTTCTCATAATGATTAATGAATTTATTTAAGTACTTTTAAGTAGCAAACTGATTTCAGTGCCCATTGACAGTTATTGTCTACTAAAATGTCTCCATTTTTTGGATTCACAGTTTTATTAATCTCTTGGTGGTCTGGATGATATTGTTAGCCAATTTTTGTAGAAAACTTACTGTGTGGCAAATTGATAAGACTTTTTCATCTTGTAGCTGATTTTTTAAATAATATTATTCATTTGCAGGGATGATCATTAAACATAAGTAATTCTAACACATAAATAGCACATAGATATTTATAAAATCCTTGAATCATAAACTTCTCCCTCCACGCATAATACTCTGCCTTGTTTTTAGTGTTTATTATCGTAGAGGAGATATGGAAAAGAAAAGTATAGTTGATTTTCACCCCAACTTTGGTTACTGTTGGGACTCATTGAAAACATTAAGTTTAAAATTTTTATGAGGCTATATTTTAATATTTATTTCTGCTCATTAAGTTTCTCTGGAAGATGTTAAATCATCAATTTCTAACGTCAAGTTTGCTTTTTAAGGTCTGGAATGTTTTATTCTCTCATATCTCTGATTATTGCCTCTCACTGATTCATTTGTTCTTGCATTGGGCAGTTTTCTTTCTAAGGTTTGGCATTTAAGTATGTCGTTGCCTTATGCATATTTTTCACAATGTCATCTATTTGGCCTTTACTCTGAAAGTGCTTCTCAAGTTTATTCTCTACAATTATGAATTGATTTTCTGCATGCCTGCTGATTTTATTTGTTGCTACAGATTTCATTTTCTTACATCTTTTTCAACCAGTTCTTGTTTAACACATTATTTTTTCATATTGGGTTCAAAAATTAGATATCTTTAGAAATTTTTTTTTCTATTTCTTTAAATCCAAGAGGGAAAATGGTGAGGAGTGAGGAGGCAGATGATATTCCTTTAAGCCATTATTCTTTGCTTTTCTTGGGCAGAAAGAAGTGATGGATAGATAATTGAGTAATTAATTCAGCACATGTTTATCAAGCACCTACTGTGTGCCAGGCACTGTTTCAGGCCCTGAGGATATAGTAGTGAACAAAACAGGCAAAAAAAAGTCCCTACTTTCATGGAGGTTATATTTTACTGAGGGGAATAGGAAATACACATACAAATAAATAAAACATTTGTACATCAGATAGAGGGATGTGCCCTAGAAAAAAACAAAGTAGGGAAAGGAGAGAAGAATTGTTGGATCAGGTGCATGGGTTGCTTTTAAAGTAAGAAGGTAAAGAATGTTGGACAAAGAAAATATGATACATATGCACAATGAAATACTAATCAGCTATAAAAAGGTATTAAGTCATGTCTTTTGCAGCAACATGGATGGAACTGGAGGTCATTATTTTAAGTGAAACAATTCGGAAATATAAAGTCAAATGCTGCATGTTCTCACTTATAAGTGGGAGCTAAACAATGCATACACATGGACATAGAGTGTGGAATGACAGACATTGGAGACTCGAAAGGGGCAGGTGATGAGAACTGACTTAATAGGTACAGTGCATGTTATTTGGGTGATCAATACACTAAAAGTCAAGATTTGACCACTATGCAATATGAGCATGTAACAAAATTGCACTTGCACCCTTAAATTTACACAATTTTGTTTTTTAAAAAAGAAGATAAAGATATAGGAAAGAGAGCATTCCAGGTGGAAGAAACTGTGTTGCAAAAAACCTCTGGTGGGTGCATGTCAGTTGTGTATGTGTAATAACGAGGGTGTCAGTGTGGCTTGAGCAGAACAAGTGAGGGAGGGTGAGAAGTGATGTCAGAGAGGGACAAGGGATGAGGTCCAGGGAAAAAGTCCGGCAGGGCTTTCTGGCTTTTGTTTTTTTGTACATGAGATGGGAATGCGTGGAGGAGGTAGGAGCAGAGGCATGGCGTAATCTTACATTTGTTGTTACAAGATTACTCTGGCTGCTGGATTAGGAATTGACTGTAGAGGCCAGAGTAGAGGCAGGGAGACCCGGTAGGAGGTTCCTGAGCGATCCTGCGGATCTCATCTTGTGATTCCAGTGAGACATGCTGGCAGTTACACCAGTTGGGAGCAGCAGCGGAGAAGTGCTGAGAATTCAGCTCTAGATATATTCTGAAGCAGAGCCAACATGATTGGCTGAAACATTAGATGCCAAGTGAAAGAAAGAAGAGTTATGGATAAATTCAAGGATATTTGCCTGGGAACCAAAATTGAGTTGCCACCTTCTGAGCAGGAGAAGACTGAGGGGAGATGAGATTTGGTGAAGTTGGGGGCGTACCATTTTATACATCTTAAATTTGAGATGCCTCTTGAGCATGTAAGTGGAGCTGACATGTAGGAAATTGGATACCCAATCTGAAGCTCAGGGGAGAGGTCAGGCTGGAGAAATGATATGAGATTCATCAGTGGATAAATGGCACTTAAAATCATAATTCTAGATGACAACAAAGGAGGAAGTGCTGATAGAGAAATAGATATGTTGACATTTTCATTTGTATAATTCACTTCTGACTTTGATTTGTTCATTCTTACTTATTTTACACAGTAGTCTCATGTGATTGGTTTTAGGGCTCCATTGGTGTAGGTTATGTGCATGCGAGCACATGTTAGATTGTTTTAGTTTTTGAGACAGGGCATTGTGTTGCCTAGGCTGGAGTGCAGTGATGCAGTCATGGCTCATTGCAGCCTCAACCTCCCAGGCTTAAGTGATCCTCTAGCCTCAGGCTCACAAGTACCTGGGACTACAAGTGTGTACCACCATATCCAGTTAATTTTTTAAAATTTTTGCAAAGATGGGGTCCTGCTGTATTGCCCAGGGTGGTCTCGAACTCCTGGGCTCAAACAATCCTCCCATCTTGGCCCCCCAAATTGCTGGGATTACAGGCATGAGCCATTACACCTGGCCTTTTTTTGATTTTTGAATGTAAAATTTCCACCCAGGTCTGTCTCAGAGGACCCCATCTCATCCTTGTTGCCATCCAAAAGTTTCCTTCTAGACCAAAAGATTGTATGTAGGTTGAGATTTAAAAAAAAAAAAAAAAAAAAAAAAAAAATTGGGCACATGCCTGTAATCCCAGCTACTCGGAAGGCTGAAGCAGGAGAATTGCTTGAACCAGGGAGTCGGAGGTTGCAATGAGCCAAAATCGTGCCACTGCACTCCAGCCTGGGGGACAGAGAAAGACTCTATCTCAAAAACAACACCAGCACCAAAAAATCTTATTTTATGCTTGGGATAAAGCAGATATCCATCAAATGTTAGCTTGCTCTTTTAGGTATGGGTTTCCTACCCTTTCTGTAGTTTAGCTGTCCAGTAATTGGTCCAGTAGTACACATAGCCACAATCTGTGTCTTCCTGGGATGAATTTAAAGTTGCTAGGAGAAAGAAGCCTCTTTCTGCTGAATTAACTAATTAATGTAATTCTGGATTGGCAAAAGTTATTCCCTTGCTATGTGGAGGAAGCATATCTATAGGAAGAGAGAACACAGTCTTCATAAAGAGGAAAAAGTGAGGTGAGGGGTGAGAGAGAATACACATTCTGACAACGTTCTTTAAAGATCCTGAATCCAGCCATGCCTCAAGTCACTGTAGGATGACTTCTTCCTCCTTCCCTGCCTCTCTTCCTGCTTTTCTTCTCTCTTTTCCTGTTTTTCTTTCTGCTTGTGCCTTTTGGAATTGGCTATTTGCAATTGGAATGATTCTGACTAATTTCATGCCTGTTCAGTCCTTCAGGCCAAGGCAAAGGAAATAAAGAGACTACAAGTAGTTCATTGAACAAAGAAAGCACATTCAGGTGCTTATTTCACTAACCCCCTTTTCAGCATCTCAGAGATAACATCAGTAGGTTGCTTCAGGAGACATTGGTCTATAAGCACATGGGCTGTACATGCAGAGCCTGCTCTAGGTGGCCTGAGCTGCCAGCCACTCCCAGGATGGGGGTCAGTGGTATACGAGTTGGTGAAAGTTCATGCCTCCCTTTGCTTAAATTTAGTGGAAGAACCAAACATCAAACAAATCCATATATAAACTAGGTGATAAAGCAGAATAGGGGGCCAGGGATGTAGGCACAGGGATTAGAACTCTGTTGTGGATAGGAAGAGCAACTCTAAGAGGTGACCTTGAAGTGGTACAAGAATGAAACAAGTGATGGAATGAAGCCATCTGGGGATACGGAGTCCCGGCACAGGAAATCAGGAGTCTTTGGGTGATTTATGAACAGGTGAGTGATGTAAGTTGATTTATTCTTTAAAACCATCACTAACCCTCTAGAGAACTGACCTTAGGGGCAGGCAGGCCAATTAGCGGCTAATGTGGTGGTGGCGCAAGTAAGAGGCAATGGGACTTGGACTGAGTGATAGTGCCAGGAAGTCATCGTAGAGCTGGAGATCAAGCTGATGGAAATTGCTGGTGGAGTCACTGTGGGGTTTGAGTACATGATAAACATCAAAAAATGCATGCAACATTTTTGCCTGAGTCAGTAAGTCCTTGTGCCATCTATTGATAGGGAGAAGTGTGAGGGGTAGATGTCTGGAGGGGCCTGCCACTGAGCAGGATGCTAGAAGAGTGTGACATCTTGGAAATCATAGGCATGATTGTTTTCAGGAGAGGAGGGTTGTGTTAGGCTGTTCTTGCATTGCTATAAAGAATTACGTGGGACTGGGTAATTTATAAAGAAAAGAGGTTTAATTGACTCACCGTTCTTCAGGCTGTGTAGAAAGCATAGTGCTGGTATCCGCTCAACTTCTGGGGAAGCCTCAGGGAGCTTCCAATCACGGCAGAAGGCAAAGCAGAAGCAGGCACATCACATGGTGAAAGCAGAAGTGAGAGAGAGAGTGGAGGGGGAGGTGCCACACACTTTTTAAGCAATCGTATCCTGTGTGAACTCAGAGCAAGAGCTCACTTATCACCAAGGGGATGGCCCAAGTCATTCATGAGGAATCCGCCCTCATGACACAAACACCTCCCACCAAGCCCCACCTCCAACATGACGAATTACAATTCAGCATGAGATGTGGGCGAGGACAAATATCCAAACTATATCAGGGGTTGACTCTATCAAACACTGATCAACAGCCAGGTACAATGAGGACTGAGAACTTCCCATTGGGTTGGCCGTGGTCATCATATAACAAGAAGGTTTGGGAGTGTGGAGGTCCAGGGGGAGATCTGATTCTTGACCATATGTACAAGGGGCTGTCCCTTTGCTGTGCCAACTGCTAGAGGAGAGCAGAATGTGCAGAAGCTGCCCAAACCTGTTCCTGCCTCTGCAGAAGGGTTGAAAGTGATGGGTTGGATCGCCTGGGATCAAAGCCAAAACGAGCACCACTGGAGCAGTATGGGGCGGGGGAAAGAAACACAGATTGCTGGGAATTTCTGCAAGAAGATTTTGGCATCATCTTTATGGTATGTTTGAATGTGGCCTGCATAGGAAACCAGAAAGTTGAACTTAATACAAAATTGAAACTTGCCTCCTGATGGGCCCCAGGTGACAGATGAACTTTGAAAAAAAAAAAAAAAATCAGTGTTTATGGTAGTTCTTACCACAGTATGATCGGTAATTCCATCCAACACGTATTTCCATGATTAGTCTGGTTTTCTTATTTCTTTTGCAATTCACCTCTAAGCCAAGCATGTGATATATACTACAATCAACCTGAGGAGAAAAAATTCTCTGGCATTTAAATGGATTTCATATGTGCTACTTCTAAAAATTTCCAGCAAGAGGGGACATTTCTATGAAGACATTCCACTGGAATGAATTGATGGCTGCTTGAATTGTACAGTTACATTTGCTCTAAGGGATGAAGGATCTAAAGAATAGAGGAAATGAGGGTAGTAAGAATAAACAATTATAATCATGGAGCTCACACGCTGCTATGTTGAGAGAAATGACCAGCAGCCACTTCACTGATACCGTGCAAGATTTTATGTTTTGGAGTTCTTAAATTTGAGGGTTATTACCCTGAGTTACCCAGTGTTATAAACTTTTATTTGCAAATTGCATTTATAAAGACTGGCTATAGAAGGCAGGATAAAATATAGCCAGTAAAATTTGCACTCTGTCATAGTTTTACTAGTTTTCCAAAACAACTTTCACTGGGCTGACATTTGAATGTTTGGTTAATAGGACCATGTTTTTGCGTGTTGTTTTAATTTACAGGAAAAAAAAGAAAGAAAGACATGTCTCTGAGAACCCAGGAGAGGGAGTAGTTAATGTTTCCTGACAGGGGTCAGGAAAGACTTCAGAAAAATGCTAACATTTGGCAGGGCTGGAAGGAGAGATAGTTTTCTAGTAGAAAAGTGGAAGAACACATCCCATGCAGAGGGGAAGCATCCGTAAAGATGAGACCACGTAGAACGGCTAGATGTGCCTGGATCAGGGCCAAATCCAACAGGAAGATGGCAACCTTGGAATTATGGGCTTTAAAGATAGGGGACGGCCTTAGTGGTGTCTGTAGCCCCCAGCTAGCAAGCATGTGAGCTACTAGGTAGCCTGTTGTCCCTGGGACAGAACGAAATGCCATTTCCTCTTGGGTACTTTCCTGCTGCTTTTAACATTTGCATGATCCCAGAAGAGGATCCAAATCTGTGTTTTTCAGGTCTAAAGGTCAATTTTTGCTTCTAGAAAGATGTGTAGGTTACCTCTAGAGCCAGCTGAACTGCCTAATTCCTGAGAACACACTAGGGGAAAGGAAATTGGGGAGGTGTCAGTGGAAGGTGAAAAAGCTGGGGCTTCCAAAGGGCACACTTTCATTGACCACTGTTAAGCCAGGCGGGGTCGCATCCCAAATGTATCATAAAGGGTGTTTTGGGAGAGGTAGGCATAACCAGTCTCTCCAGAGGCAGCCCTGGGAAGTACGTGGAAAAGGCATGATAGAAATGATTATGGAAGGGTACGCTGGGACTGGGTAATTTTCCATCAGTCTCAGTTAATAAAAGCATTTATCCCATGTTAGTCAGGGTTTTGCAGAGAAACAAAACCAATAGGATGTACTTGTATGTCAAGAAATTTATTTTATATAATTGGCTCATATGATTATGGCGGCTCGAAAGTCCATATTCCTGTGATTTTGGACCTGTAAGTTGGAGATAAAGGGAAGAACCAATGTTGTAGTTCAGGTTGAAGGCCAGCTGTCTGCTGGCAGAATTCTTGCTTGAGGGAGGTCAGACTTGGGTCTATTAAGGCCTTTAACTGATTGGATGAGGCCCAGCTACATTATGGAGAGCAATCTGCTGTATTCAAAGTCCACTGATTTAAATATTAGGATCACCCAAAAAAAATCCTTCACAGAAACTTCCAAAATAATGTTTGATGATATATCTGGGGACCATGGGCCAGTCATATTGGCATATAAAAAGTTAACCATCACAGCCTCCAAAGACTGAGGCAGGAGGGGATCCCCCTTTAGTACGCAATGTCTCTTTATTGCCTTTTCTTGCAAACAAAACTTGAATTTTAAAATTATTTTTTCCATGTTGATGTATCCCTAGTGCCTATAATATTAATTGGCACGTGGTAGGTGCTCAATAAATATTTTATGAATAAACAAATGATAGGATAAATGCTTGAGTTCAATTATTTGAAAGCACTTTATATGACACTCTAGGTTATTTCCATTCTGGACAGAATGTACTAATGTAATAAGAACACATCGAGTTGCTCAGTTTATCTGGCGTGTGTTCCTATACTTCCTAGGCATAAATTGGGCATCTTTAGAAATTGGTCATAACTTTTTCATATTACTGATTATCATAGAGAAATTGGCAATAGACTTCAATACACGGTGGTTCTGAATGTCCTGCTGAGAAGCTTTCGCCGAAGTGAGAAAGCTAATGAACCGTCTGAGGAGTTTTAGCTGTATATATATTATAGTACATTGAAAGGGAAAGAGAAATGATATA
Organism: Macaca thibetana thibetana; assembly: GCF_024542745.1. Classification (NCBI taxonomy): domain Eukaryota; kingdom Metazoa; phylum Chordata; class Mammalia; order Primates; family Cercopithecidae; genus Macaca; species Macaca thibetana. The sequence goes on from NC_065586.1 coordinate 23,595,835, forward strand.
TTTTCTTTACCAGCAAAGCTTGTGAAGGCTATTTGTAACTGTACTTGGCCCACTGATAATTTGTAGCCTTGGAAAACGTGACGGACAGGTATGGAAGTACTCATGGAGCCCACGGTAGAGTGAATGATAAATCACAGCCTCGTAGATGGATGGGAGACAGGACTGGCAAGAAGTTCATCAGCAGTGGGTGCAAATACAGTGGGCAATGGATAAAATAATAGGCATCTGATTTTGTCTGCAAGCAAATAAAGAGAAGACTAACCCATACTTACCTTCTTTTCATGGTTTGGACTTTCCTGATATTTTATGCCCTTTACAAACACCACTTTTTGAAGGACTGCACTGAAGGTCTTTCACCATGTTCCCTGCCCTCCAGTAACTTATTGCTGTCATTTGTTTGTCCCCTACAAATTTCATGTTGAAATCTGATCTCCAGTGTTGGAGGTGGAGCCTAGGAGGAGATGTTTGGGTCATGGGGGCAGATTCCTCATGAATGGCTTGGTGCCATCCAAGCAGTAATGAGTGAGTTCTTGCTCTATTAGTTCCAGTGAGAACTGCCTGTTTAAAAGAATCTGGCACCTCCATCCCCTCTCACTTGCATCCTCTTCCACCATGTGATCTTTGCACACACTGGCTCTCCTTATCTTTCAGCCATGAGTGGAAGCAGCTGAAGCCTTCCTCAAAAGCAGATGCTGGTGCCTTGCTTCTTAAACAACCTGAAGAACCATAAGCCATGAGCCAAATTAACCCCTTTTCTTTATAGATTACACAGCCTCAGATATTTCTTTTCTTTTCTCTTTTTTATTTGAGATGGAGTCTCACTCTATCACCCAGGCTGGAGTGCAGTGGCGCGATCTTGGCTCACTGCAAGCTCCTCCTCCTGGGTTCACGCCATTCTCCTGCCTCAGCCTCTCGAGTAGCTGGGATTACAGGCGCCCACCACTACGCCTGGCTAATTTTTTTGTATTTTTAGTAGAGACAAGGTTTCACTGTGTTAGCCAGGATGGTCTCGATCTCCTGACCTCGTGATCCGCCCACCTCGGCCTCCCAAAGTGCTGGGATTACAGGCTTGAGCCACCGCGCCTGGCAGATATTCTTTTATAGCAACGTGAATGGACTTAGAGACATTCTAGATAGAAGTTTGGGTCAGAGGTGTGTATGCACCTTTCCTATCTGGTGGGACAAAATGATTTGTTTCAGCTACAATTTGAGTAGCTGAAAACTTAACAGAAGACAGGGGCCAAGGTAAGGGGCTAATGGGAATAATTCTCTGTCAGCTGCTGTAGGGAAGGAGAGATACAGATGGCAATGGAAGGATTAAGCAAAGTGTGCCAAGGGAATATCTGTTTGATTATAGTGAAGGAAGTAAAAGACTATAGGAGGTAAAGAAGAAACTAGAAAAACTGGCAGAAATGCTTGAAACCACCAGGAAGGAAGCTAAGACTACGCAGGGCCCAGGGGACCATCTCATTTGAAAAAGCACTTTCTAGTATGCATGGCACTCGTCTCAGAGGAATGTAATCTGATTTGGCAAGGAAAAATACCTCTTTGAATCTCTGCAGAGGAAACTAGCTAGAAACAAGAAGGCTGCTTGGGCGATGACAGTAGCCAGAGGAGTCTTGAGGAATAAAAAATAAATGAAGGTAATGAAGATGTCCTGGGAACTATTGGCATTTATTTATTCCAGACTTTGGATGAAGATGGAGATGCATCTTTTGTTTCCTGGGCTTCGGATCCTGGGGCACTGGGGTCTCTCAGAGGTTTTATGAAGATGTGGGTTTCAGGAGGGAGAGAAAGACTGTGTCTTTGGTGTAAGTCTAGGCAACAGAACAGTTCAAGGAAATATCCTCCCACACGACCACACATGAGCCTTCTGAGTAGGGCCAGGACATGTCAAGAAGGGAATGACTATCTGGACCAAGATAGTTGAGACAATTAAGGAAGGACATTCCTCATTAGCAAGGGATTGAGAATAGATCCCAGAGGACTCTAAATACTGGGGGGAATAATGAAAATGAAGATTTAAAGAAAATACAAAGGTTAGAAAGATACAGAGAAGTAAGGTCAGAAGTGGGTTCCTTCAGAAACCCAATCTAGAACTGGCTGGCCTCTTTTCAAAAGGCCCAGCTTCTTGCTGAGCTCCGGGGATTGTTTCTGTGACTGATAGGTGATGAATCCATCTCCATGACTCCTGCTGCTGCCCTACACTTAAATTTCCCCAAGAATATAAGCTAAGTAGACCTGGGCTGGTTTTGCAATGAGAGCCAGTTTCTCTCCTCCCTTATCCCCCGGAGTGACTGTTGTGCCCTACACTTGGATTCCCTGGGGGAGCTCGGTGAATTTGAAACTGCAGGTGTGGAATCAATTCCATTGGAAACCCCAAGGCCAGTTGGCCAGTTCCTCCAGGCTGCACACCTCTGACATTCTCAGGTGCTTCTCAAAATGGAAGCCCCTCCAAGACAGGTTGTCTGTTCTCTGCAGCCCAACCTGCTCTGTGTGTCCTCCCTTTGGCCCAGCCTCCCTCACTTCCTCTCTTCAAAACCTATGCACCACACCTTGTGGAGTGCTTGTTTTCTAGTGAACAAAAGTCCTTTCCTTCATCCTCCTCTTCAATAGAAGCTCTTTATCCCTGAGTCTTAACTGATACCTTCCTCCAGCTCAAGAATTTTACTTTTCTATCAGCCTTCCAATTGGAGATTCTATGAGAGCAGGAACCCCGTGTGATTTGTTTACCAAGAATCTTCTTAGCATCTAGCACAGTCCCAGCACTAGCAGACACCCAAGGAATGCTTCTGGAAGGAAAGGAAGGAAGGAAAGAAGGGAGGGAAGGAGGGAGGGAGGGAGAGAGGGAAGGGGAGAGGGGATGGGAAGGAGGAAGGGGAGGGGAGGGAGGATGGGAGGGAGGATTTGCTTATTTGCCTACAACCTGTGTTCTCAGAGTTAGGAGTTGGGGTTGAGACCCCTCTATTTTCCCTGCGCCTTTTACAGATAACGTTTCTTCTTCCTCTTATCCATGTTCCTGTGAGGTTCATGCTGCCTGGTTATAAAACCCACTACCCCATCACTGTCAGCACTGCCTTCCTACTTCTGTTCTTCATATAGTAAAGACTTTGCTCTCTGGCTCCTGTCTCTCCTTTGCCCCAAGTCTAGGGTAATGTCAGTGTCTGAAAAAATGATCCACTTTTTGGTCTCTTGAGTTCCTCAATACTAGTGAACTTTACCATCACTTCTCTGCCACCATCCACCCCTGGCTTCATCCTAGAGCTTGTCATCACCTGCTGTTTACCACATCTAACATTTTTGTTTTTATTGGTGTGTATTTCCAGAAGTGGAAAAATAGTGTTCATAAAAATGTTCTCTACACCTCTGACTCCAATTCCTCACCACGTAGGCACATCCTGATTCAATCCAATCAAGCATTTATGCTACCAAGATCCCCAACTCATTTGCCATCTGCCTCATTTTTGTTAAATCCACTGTGGTTTTCTACCTATATTTCAATTGACAACTTGGCAGCATGTACCAATTTTAACCACTGCTGCCTTCTTGAAATGTTTGTCCTTGGCTTCCTTCACACTTACTCTCTTAGATTCCCCTATGTCTCTTTCTCCAAATCCCTTTGTTCTCTGCCACCTTTACTCATTTCTAAATGTTGGTGTCCCTTAATGTTTAGTCTTTTGCTTTTTTTTTTTTTTTTGATACGGAGTTTCTATTACCAGGCTGGAGTGTAGTGGCATCATCTTTGCTCACTGCAACCTCTGCCTCCTCGGTTCAAGTGATTCTCCTGCCTCAGCCTCCCAAGTAGCTGGGACCACAGGCATGTGCCACTATGCCCAGCTAATTTTTGTATTTTTAGTAGAGACGGCATTTCACCATGTTGGCCAGGATGGTCTTGATATCTTGACCTTGAGATTTGCCCACCTTGGCCTCCCAAAGTGCTGGGATTATAGGCGTGAGACCCCTCACCCAGCATTTTGCTCTTTTTTCTTTGAATTCTACACTTTCTACCTGCGCTTTCTGTTGCTCCTTTGGTTTAAGTAATAATTTGCATACAGATGTTTTCCAAATTTAGAGACACCTCAGCCTCGCTTGTGAGGTCTGGACAGTTATCTCACTGCTATGTGCTGATTGTACATAAGGGACTAATAATTGACTTCAAACTCAACCTGTTATAAACTAAACACAACATACCAACTATCTCCACAAATTTGCTTTGTCTCCTGTGTTTTCTTTCTTTCCTTTTCCTTTCTCTTCTTCTCTTCTCCTTTCCGTTCCTTTCTTTTCTTGACCTTCCTCACATATCTTGATTCTGTTTAGTTCTCTCCAACTCCATTCCCACAGCTTCTGGCCATCATGATCTACTGCCTAGGCCATTGCAATCCTTTCTTAAACTGTTTTCAAGATATCTATTCTTAATTCCATCCAATTTAATATCCAAACTGTCAGCTTTCTAAAATGAAAATCTGATCATGTCATTCTCCTGCTTAATACCCTTCCATTTCTCTGCATTGCCCTTAATAAAAGTCTAAATGTTATGGAATATGCAACCCTTCAAAATGTAACCCAAGCTTATGTCTTCTGCTTCAACTCTTGCTGTCCTTCTCTCTACTAAATCCTAACTAATAGTCCTGCAGTTCTAAGAGTTCAAGAATCTGCCATTCTTTCTGATGCATCTGTTTCAACTGCCTAGAAACAGCCTTTTTCTTATGTCCCTTTAACCTTCTCCTCACAGTTTGGCTTTTGTGATGTCCTCTAGGTTGGGCTTGGTGGCTCTCCTTTCTGTTCTCACATCCATAGTCCTTTCTTTCACTGTATTATTATTGCATGTTGTATTCGCCCCTTTATGCCTCTGTCTCCATCACTAGACGGAATGAATGCCTTTGATGGAAGGCACTCAAATCATATTCTCTGTTAACTCCCCAGGACCCAAGACCCTGGCTCGATATACACTTGTTCGATTAATGAATGACTAATTGAAGAGCTTGAATAAGGGGCTGTGACTGCGTAATGGTGGCACAAATGCAGGAGGCTTCTAATAGCAATATCTTGGCAGAATGAAGTGTTGGTCCTGTTTTACACGATCATTAATATGGTCAAGTACTTTCCAGCTGGGAAAAATATAAATTTTAGTGGTTCATCACCAGGCATGCGCTTTGAATTTTCTACTCATGATGTGCTGACCATGAGAGAATTCCCTTCCCTTCCCTTCCCTCCTTCCCTTCCCTTTTTTTTTTTTTTTTTTTTTTTTTGAGATAGAACCTTGCTCTCTAACCCAGGATGGAAGGCAGTGGCATGATCTGGTTGGCTCACTGCAAGATTCAAGCCTCCTTCACCTCCCAGATTCAAGCACTTCTTGTGCTTCAGCCTCCTGAGTAGCCGGGATTACAAGTGCATGCCACCTCGTCGGGCCATTTTTTTTTATTATTATTTTTAGTAGAGATGGGGTTTCTCCATGTTGCCCAGGTTGGTTTTGAACTCCTGAGCTCAAGTTATCTGCCTGCCTCGGCCTTCCAAAGTGCTGGGATCACAGGCGTGAGCCACCGTGCCTGGTGAGAATTTTCTGTAGTACCATGTGAGGTGTCCCATGCGCCAGGACAAATGTGTTGTCTAGAAAGTTTATTCAATCACATATTTTAATAATTTAAATCAGTGAGGAGCATATGTGCTGAAGCATTTTTAAAAGTATGCAGGCCGGGCGCGGTGGCTCAAGCCTGTAATCCCAGCACTTTGGGAGGCCGAGACGGGCGGATCACGAGGTCAGGAGATCGAGACCATCCTGGCTAACACAATGAAACCCCGTCTCCACTAAAAATACAAAAAAATTAGCCGGGCGTGGTGGCGGCGCCTGTAGTCCCAGCTACTCGGGAGGCTGAGGCAGGAGAATGGCGGGAACCCGGGAGGCGGAGCTTGCAGTGAGCAGAGATCGCGCCACTGCACTCCAGCCTGGGCGACAGAGCGAGACTCCGCCTCAAAAAAAAAAAAAAAGTATGCAGAAAATGAGTCTTCTAGTTTTCACTTCCCTACATTATGTGTCATGAGGTCGTTACAGGAGCTAAAATGTCTTTTTTTTTAAGATGCCATTTCTCCAACTCTTCCCTAGTCCCCTTGAACTTACTTTCAGTATTAAAGAAAAGAAATTTCTTCTCATTTTACTGTGATTGACCAAACTTATTTGTGACTGTGGCTAGTGGTCTTGAAAATTAAAATAATTTCCTTCATTTAGCAAATCTGGTTGAAGAAAACTGTGAATAAAAGGTTTTTTCTTCCTGGTTTTCTTTACTATATTTTAAGCCATCTCCAGGGGCTTCTTGTGAGATTATCTGTCTTGGAGATATTTGTGACTAATTACAAGCAGTGTAAGCTGGGAGAGAAGCTGTTCAGGCTGAGGTTTTGAAAACAAGATGAGAGAAAATTAGCAGACATCTTTTATTATGTCTACTGTCTTTAAAAGTCAACTCTCTGGAAAATTATTTTTATAGGCAAAAAGCAGGTGGGTGTGCAGTATGATGATTTGTTTTGCTTTTGAGGGCAGATTCTGTACCTCACACCATGAGCAGTCCACCCTCAGGTTAGAGGGAAGATGGAGTCGTTTCTGGGTATTTGTGAACTCTTGGTAAGCCAATTGAATGTCAGTTTCTATTATTCTGTGGTGCATGATAACCCAAGTAATTTTCATAAAGAAACACGTTGCATTTCACTGTGAACATTTTCACCAATTCCTAGAATCTTGGAATTTCGCTAATTAACGAGTTGGGAGTATTGTATTATGTGAGAGGAGCGATTTAATGAATTAAAACACTATTAACTTTGTCTCTCTTTGTTTTGGTTCCTAAGACATTTACATTTTATTGACTCCTTAGATATGGGCTTAAGCAAGTCTCTTTTTAAGAGTAGAAGTCATCAAACAAATTATTTATGAACTCCAAGAGTAGGTTGATTTTATTTCTTCAAATTGTGTGTGTGGGGAAACGTACTTTGATCCAAACGTTAATTGGATGCTGAAGAATTGTTTCAGAAAATTTGACTATTTTTAAACATCTTGATATGGCCTCCAATTAAAATAACCACATATGACATTCATTTTTATTTTCATTAACTCAGAATTAATAACTGTGTTATAATTTTCCAATTCATGCAATATTGCACTTTCTCCATTTCCCTCAGGTATCATTTTTGACTATGTTTATTTTGAAATGATGCTTTTTACTCTTGTATCAAAAGCATTAGTTGTGACATGTTACTAATGAATGTAAGCATAAATGAATGATATTATCACTAAATCCTACGCATTATGTTTTATTCAGTGTCTTTAGATTGCTGGTTTAAAAAAATTCCATCAGGAATCACAGTGAATAGGTATTACCTAGCACCTTCCACAGGGCAGCCCTGTGCTAAGCTACACATAATACGATTTATCACATTTAAGCTCTCCAAGAACCTTGTGAAGAATTATCACCCCCAGTTTACCCAGAACGAGCTGAGGCACAAAGAAGCTAAATGCCTACCCCAAATTCACACAAATAGCAGTTGGTGGATTTGAGATTACAGGTTTTTTGAATTAGTGATAGATGCTCTGCACACTGGTTCTTCAGTTTCATGCTTCTTATTTTTTATGGGAGCTCAAATCATTGTACAGTAAACATTCTGCGCCTAGTTGCCAAAAGATTTCAGATTTGACAAATAGTGGTGCCAAAATTGGAGCTGGTAAACACAAATAGAGGGAAAACTGGCTAAGACCAGTGGCACTGGTTATAAGCAGAATATTCACCATCATCGCTTAAAGCTTTATAAAAAGAAAAGATGACATCCTCAGTACAAGGATTAGGAGACCATTTATATCTCAAGAAGCATGACTATTAAGCTTCTAGCTGTTAATGGAAATAATCTGAGAGCTTTGCACTATACGAAGCTGTATCTGTTTGATTGCTTCATCTGTACATTTGTTTGTGAATATAGTCAGTCAAAAATCAAATAGCTACCTACCTGTTTCTTAGTTGAAGCTGTAACTGTAATAGTTTTATAAGATTTAGGATGCAAGCTAGGAAATGAATTTGGAGCTTTACAGACTGTGTGCAATTGGGTTGACTCAACTTTCTATAATACATTTTCAAAACATTTGGGAATAGGAATCTCACTGATTGAAGCAAGAGTTATCCAGACTTCTAGTTTCTAGATGAATGCTGGAGAACAAAATGGGGATCTATTTGATAAAAGGAAATTAATCTGTTTTAATAATTAAAAATAACATATGTCTAAAACCCAAACTAATCTTAACAGTTTATCAATGAAAAGTTACTAAGAACTTTTGAAGAACCAACACATCTTCTATGATTTTTAAACACTTATTTTTACAACTTGAAGAAAATCACAGATGTTAAAACTTTGATTCTCACTTTCAACTTTGCCTTAAGATCTTGATTATTCTAACCCTCCTAGTCCTCCTGAGAAATTCCTACTTTCTTGCAAGACCCAGCTCAAAAATGCCCTCACTTACGGATTCTACCTTAACTACATGCCCAATGTTCCCTCCTCCCTGTTCCCACTGGAGTTAACCCTTCCCTGATTCCCCCTGTATGCTATTTAATGACTGACCTTTCTGGGTATCTGCCAGGCTGAGCTGTGAGCACCTGGGTAGCAGCCAGTTCTTTTGTCTCAGAATATGGTACAGTGCCTGGCATTTAAGAGACAATATTTGTTAAACATTCATACATTATTAAACAAATGTATGAATAACACAGGGAAGGCAATGCATGGGTGCATCAGAGATAATCATGTCAAAAAAGAGAGGAAAGGAAGGGGACATTTCCCAGAACTTTAACGACTGAAGGATCTCATCAATGACTCATCTCTGTCCTCAGATAAATCAGGATGACTGTTCAGTGCCCCTCCTGGCACCATGTGACCCACATAAGGAGTGTCTTTAGACTGAAGCTTTACTAGAACTCCGAGTTTTACAGGCTGTGCCCAAGAGCGTCTCTGGCATTTTCCCACATAGTCTAACAGGCAGAAAATCCCTCCTTTCTTTTTGTGATATTCGACGAATATTGTCGGATCTTCTGATGCTGACAGCCTTTAGCGGTGCTCCATTCAGGTCCAGGGCAGCAGACGTCTAGGCTGCTGCCTCCATAGCTTCTCCCACTCTCTCTATCCCTTTCTTCTTTAATGTCCTGCGTCTTGAGGATAAAGTGTCTGCCTCCTGCTTCTGCTGTCCACCTTTTCTCTGGGGCCCTCGAATCCTGACACTTAGCTGCTTAGATTCCTAAATGCTCCTTTTCTGCCCTACACCGTGCTTCCTTAATCTCTGGGCATCGCCTGAGAGAAGGAGCCGATAGAGCCACTGTACTATTTCCTACAACTTTTTTTTTTTTTTCTCAATGAGCCTTGCTAGTTTTTTCTTCCATGTATGAGCTTCAATAAGTGGTATTTAATTGCTACATTAAGAGGAAGAATAAAATCAAAGGAAAAGGAATTAAAAAAATTGGCAACTGATTTAAAACCACCAAATTATCAAAACAATAATTAGATACAAACCGAATTTCATCTTCATTATACAAATACACAGACAAGTCACAGACTGTGTAGTTGTCAGGACTGACACTCACGATCCAGGGATCTATAGCTGTGGCACCCCCGGTGGATGCTTCCAAGCCCAGCTGCCTCCAGCTGTGGCCCAGATCTTTCCTGAGCTGGAAAGCAAATGGAACAAAAAAGTTTGGAAGAGAAGATAACTTAGATCTTTGGAGCTTATTAAGAGAAATTGAAATCCTAGAGGAATCCTACGAACATGAATCTGTAGGAAGAGGAAAAATATTTCTAATATATAGGACAGTTCTTAACCATAGATCTTTGGCCATATCCAGGGAATTAAGAGACCTGGTTTAGTGTCAACTCAGTCTCCACGCAGACATAATAATCTTGTCCAAGTCTGTTAACCTCTGTTATCTTCAGTGATCATAAAAGCCCCTAATATTGCTAAAATTCAATATTTCTGTTATATAGTCCTATTGGTAAGAGTATATAGAATGTGCAATGTGGAGATGAATGTAAATGATCTTTTCTCCCCAGTGGCCCCGAGTGAGGAGCAAAATACTTATAACTCTGTGAATGCAAAGCAAAAACAAATGAGGAAAAGAGAAGAGAAACAGAACACAAGCCTAGAGGGAGAAGACTTAATAGGTTATTGTGGAAGTAGAAGGAAAAAATAGAAATGTCAGTAGTCAAAATAAGAAGTTTGACTGTGCTGTGTATCACTGAGAGCCTGCTGAATGGGTTGAGAGCTAATAATAACAAGAATCCAGTTAACCTCAAGTAAGCATCTATGCCTCATGTTCATGATTGTGAACCAGTATTTTATTTCACTGATACTTTATTTTACTTTCTAATTTTTCACATATATTTATGTGCGATATCACATAATAACCAATGACTTTGGTTATTATGTGATTCTGAGCCCTACATTATTTTTTGAGTTTTTAAATTTTATGGAGACAGGGGTTTCACTCTGTCATCCAGGCTGGAATGCAGCAGTGTGATCATGGCTCACTGCAGCCTCAAACTCCCAGGATCAAGGGATCCTCCCACTTCAGCCTCCCAAGTGTCTGGGACCACTGATATGCACCACCACACCCAGCTAATTTTTATTTTTTATTTTAGTAGAGCTGAGGTCTCACTATGTTGCCCAGGCTGGTCTCAAACTCCTTAGCTCCAGTGATCCTCCCACTTCACCCTTCCAAAGTTCTGGGATTACAGGCGTGAGCCACCACACCCAGCCTGAGTCCTATTTTAAAGAAGTAGAAGGTTTATAAAAACAAAAGGAAAACCTGTAAAAACATAGGAATTAATGTAATTAATATTTTAAAAAACAAATTGGGGCTACCAAAGGTGAGTTTCATGCCCAAATGAAATAGCCTGTTCAAAAACAAAATAACCACGTGATGTTATTTTTATTTCTATTAACTCAGAATTAAGAATCATGTTATAATTTTCCAATTCATGCAATATTGCACTTTCTCCATTTCTCCAAACATAGGTACAATGTTTGACTATGTTTATTTTGAAATGATGTTCTTTACTCTTGCATCAAAAACTTATGGCATGTTACTAATGAATGTGAGCATAAAGGAATGACAGTTTTATTAAATCTTAGGGTGTTCGAGCCATTAGGATTTAGTAATTTTAAAATACATAACAGTGCTTTCAAAAATAGCTATTTTAAAATTATTAGTGTTTAATTTTTAATCTATTTTTTCCAATGATTGCAAAATATGTATAACGTATTTGCAATATTTGCAAATATTTCAGTCTGTGGGTTGTCTTTTTGCTCATTTGACAGTGCATTTTGATGCATAAAATTTTTAAATTTTGATGGAATCCAATTTGTCTATTTTTTCATGGCTGTCCCTTTGAGTTATTATATACAAGAAATTACTGCCAAGCAAATGTTGTGAAGCTTTTGCCTCATGTTTTCTTCCGAGAGTTTTGTAGTTATGGCTGTTACATTTAGGTCTTTGATTCATTTTAAGTCAATTTTTGTATATAGTGTTAGATAATGGTCCAATTTCATTCTTTTGCATGTGAATATCAAAATTTCCCAGCACCATTTGTTTTAAAAAATTTTATTTTCCCCACTGAATAGTCTTGGCACCCTTATTGGAAATCATTTGACCATATATGCAAGGGTTGATTTCTGGACTCTGTTGTATTCCATTGGTGTGTGTGTCTATTCCAGCACCACGCTGTTTCAATTTACTGTACCTTCATAGACAGTTTTGAAATCAGCAAGTGTAAGTCCTCCAGCTTTGTTATTTTTTAGAATTGTTTCAGCTAATTGGGGTTCCTTGAGATTCCACATGAATTTTGGGGCAGATTTTTCTTTCTTCTTTTCTTGAGTTTTCCTTCCTTCTTTCCTTCCTTCCTTCCTTTTTTTTTTTTTTTTTTTTTTTTTTTTTGTTTGTTTGTTTGTTTTTCTTTTTCTTTTAGAGTTTTGCTCTTGTCACCCAGGCTGGAGTGCAATGGCGTGATCTCGGCTCACTGCAACTCAGTCTCCCAGGTTCAAGTGATTCTTCTACCTCAGCCTACCAAGTAGCTGGGATTACAGGTGCCCACCACCACGCCTGGCTAATTTTTGTATTATTAGAGACGGGATTTCACCATGTTGGCCAGGCTGGTCTCAAGCTTCTGACCTCAGGTGATCCCACTGGGGTGAGATTTTCTATTTACAACAACAAAAAAAAGTCATTGGGATTTGGGATTGTATAATAGGGATTGCATTAAATCTGTAGATTGCTTTGGGTAGTATTGACATCTTAATAGGTTTTGCAATCCATGAACATGGGAAATCTTTCCACTTATTTATTTATTCTTAGTTTGTTTCAGAAATGTTTTATAGTTTCTATTGTATGTCTTTTACCTCCTTGGTTGTATTAATTCCTAAGTATTTTATTCTTTTTGATGCTATCATAATGGAGTTGTTTTCTTATTTCTTTTACAGATTGTTAATTTTTAGTATATAAAAATGCAAGTGTTTTTTGTGACTTTGTATGCTGCTACTTAGTTGAATTCATTTCTTAGTTCTAACATTTTGTGATGCAATAATTAGGGTTTTTTACATATAAGAACATGTCATAAGTGAACAGAGATAATTCTACTTCTTCCTTTCCAATTTGGATACCTTTGAGTTCTTTTTCTTACCTATCTGCTCTGGCTAGGACTTCCAGTACTATGTTGAATACAAGTGGAAAAGTGGGCATCCTTGCCTTGTTCCTAATCTTAGAGGGAAAGCTTGCAGCCTTTCACCATTGAGTATGATGATTACTGCAGGTTTTTCATATATGGCTCTTTTACATTGAGGTACATTAGTATTTAATTTAAATCAGTTTCTCTGAGTGTCTGATTTCAGGGTAAGTAGCTTTATTTTGTAGAAGGCAAAAATAGGAACAACAGAAACACTCTTAATAATTAGATAATGGTGTAGTGAGATGAGACTGATGTCTGACAGACTTTGAGCTGATTCACAAGACTTCTGTTTTCTGGCTATCAGACTTTGAACAAAGTGCTTAACTTCTGTGAGCCTCCAGTCCCCATGTGTGGAATTGCCCTCCAAAAGTTGTACCTATGCATGCTTTAGAAGTTTCAGTTTGCTTCTATATCCACACCTACATCATGAGTATGAAGAATGCATTATTTTATCCTGTTACTTGCAGTAAGGGAGGAAGAATAATTTCCTTTGACTTGACACCATAATCCCAATTAGTTAATTTTTTTTATTTACCTAATGTTGTACATATACCGTAGGTAGAGGACTAGCTAATTTTATTTTATTTTTGGATTTTCCTCCATTCTCAGATTTAGGGAAGTTTTAACTCAATGCCTAGACCCTCACACATAGTTGGTACATGCAGGTTGCTGGGCATACACAAATCAAATCAAAAGTGTAAAGACCTGAAAGTGCATTGTACTTGCTAGCATGTACTTGCTAAGAGCTCTGTTTGCTCCACATGGATCAGTCTCCCTTTCACACTAGGCATGAAGGGTATGAGGATGAGAGTGCTGGCTGGGATGACTACTACAGTGCATGCATGAGGCAGATGGAAGTTCCTATTTTCACTTCAATGCTTATTGAATCAGGCTTTTACCTTATGCTTTCACACTATCTTAATGGGACTGATAGTTAAGTTAGTTGAGTTTGTGACAGCCTAAGGCTGCATCAGTGTGCATTGAGATAGAAAGTTTCAGGAATAAACAAAGCAGGAAGGACTGGAGTGGACAGTGTGCAGAAGTTGAATTCTAGCAGTCACAGTAGCACATCTGTTTCAGTGTTCAAAGTGTTATTTTGCCAATAATAGGAAGAATAGCAGTAGGATAAAAAATGGATAACAATATAGGGGAACGATTTTTAAAATGAATCAAAAGGTTAATAGTAAGAACAAGTCAGGTGTGGTGGCTCATGCCTGTAATCTCAGCACTTTGGGAGGCCCAGGTGGGAAGAACGCTTGAGCTCAGGAGTTTGAGACCAGCCTGAGCAACATAGCGAGACCCTGTCTCTGCAAAAAATTTTAAGAGATAAGAAAAGAGCAAGTATCAGCATACATTTATGTTGAGATGGTTTACAGTAGGTGAAAAAAAGAAAAGTTCAGACAGTTTAACAAGTATCCACTTTCCAGGGCGATCTAGTCCCAAATTCAGTCATTAAATCTTAAATGGTGATGTTTTAGAAATGTAAATGTAACTGGGCAATAGCTGGGCATGGCAGTGCAGGCCTGTAGTTCCAGCTACAGGAAGGATGAGGTGGGAGGATCACGTGAGGCCAGGAGTTTGAGACTGGGCTGGGCAACATCGTGAGATCTCATCTCTGCCCAAAAAAAACCATTAAAATGAAAACTAAAAAAGTTAGCTGGGCATGATAGTGCATGCCTGTAGTCCAGTTACTCAGGAGGCTGAAGTGGGAAGACCACTAGAGACCAGGAGTTCAAGTCCAACCTAGTGTGACCTCCATCTCTTAAAAAAACAAACAAACAAACAAACTACAACCCTGATCTGTTATTTCTTGTTGTCTGCTAGCTTTTGGATTAGTTTGCTCTTGCCTCTCTAGCTCTTTTAAGTGTGATGTTAGGATGTCGATTTGAGACCTTTCTAGCTTTTCGATGTGGGCATTTAGTGCTGTAAACTTCCCTCTTAACAGTGCTTTAGCTGTGTCCTAGAAATTCTGGTACATTGTCTCTTTTTTCTCCTTGGTTTCAAAGAACTTCGTGATTTCTACCTTAATTTCATTATTTACCCAGGAGTCATTCAGGAGCAGGTTGTTCAATTTCCATGCAATTGTATGGTTTTGAGTGAGTTTCTTAATCCTGAGTTCTAATTTGATTGCACTCTGATCTTAGAGAGACTGTTATGATTTCATTTCTTTTGCATTTGCTGAGGAGTGTTTTACTTCCAACTATATGGTCGATTTTAGAATAATTGCCATGTGGCACTGAAAAGAATGTATAATCTGTTGATTTGGGGTAGAGAGTTCTGCAGACATCTACTAGGTCCACTTGATCCAGAGCTGAGTTCAAGTCCTGAATATCCATGTTAATTAGTTGTTTTTTTTTGTTTTTGTTTTTTTTTTTTGAAAAAATTAACAAAATAGATAGATTGCTCGCTAGACTAATAATCAAATAGACACAACAAAAAATGATAAAGAGGGTATCACCACTGACCCCACAGAAATACAAACTATCATCAGAGGATACTATAAACACCTCTATGCACATAAACTAGAAAATCTAGAAGAAATGGATAAATTCCTGGACACATACAGCCTCCCAGGACTAAACCAGGAAGAAGTCATATCCCTGAGTAGACCAATAACAAGTTCTGAAATTGAGGTAGTAATTAATAGCCTACCAACAACAACAACAACAAAAGGCCCGGGACCAGACAGATTTACAGCTGAATTCTACCAGAAATACAAAGGGGAGCTGGTACTGTTCCTTCTGAAATTATTCCAAACAATTGAAAAAGAGGGACTCCTCCCTAGCTCATTTTATGAAGCCAACAATATCCTGATACCAAAACCTGGAAGAGACACAACAAAAAAAGAAAACTTCAGGCCAGTATCCCAGATGAACATCAATGCGAAATCCTCAATAAAATCCTCAATAAAACTGAATCCAGCAGCACATCAAAAAACTTATCTACCATGATCAAGTTGGCTTCATCCCTGGGATGCAAAGCTGGTTCAACATACACAAATCAATAAATGTAATCCATCACACAAACAGAACCAAAGACAAAAGACATATGATTACCTCAAAAGATGCAGAAAAGGCCTTTGATAAAATTCAACATCTCTTCATGTTAAAAACTTTCAATAAAATAGGTATAGATGGAATATATCTCAAAATAATAAGAGCGATTTATGACAAACCCACAGCCAACATCATACTGAATGGGCAAAAGCTGGAAGCATTCCCTTTGAAAACTGGCACAAGACAAGAATACTGTCTCTCACCAGTCCTATTCAACATAGTATTGGAAGTTCTGGCCAGGACAATCAGGCAAGAGAAAGAAAGAAGGGCATTCAAATAGGAAGAGAGGAAGCCAAATTATCTCTTTGCAGATGACATGATTTTATCTTTAGAAAACCCCATCATCTCAGCCCAAAAACTCCTTAAACTGATAAGCAACTTCAGCAATGTCTCAGGATATAAAATCAATGTGCAAAAATCACAAGCATTCCTATACACCAACAATAGACAAGCAGAGAACAAAATCATGAATGAACCCCCATTCACAATTGCTACAAAGAGAATAAAATACCTAGGAATACAGCTAACAAGGGATGTGAATGACCTCGTCAAGGAGAACTAGAAACCACTGCTCAAGGAAATAAGAGAGGACACAAGCAAATGGAAAAACACCCCATCCTCATGGATGGGAAGAATCAATATTGTGAAAATAGCCATACTGCCCAAAGTAATTTATAGATT
Organism: Macaca thibetana thibetana; assembly: GCF_024542745.1. Lineage (NCBI taxonomy): Eukaryota > Metazoa > Chordata > Mammalia > Primates > Cercopithecidae > Macaca > Macaca thibetana. The sequence continues at coordinate 23,612,307 of NC_065586.1, forward strand.
CAATGCTATTCCCATCAAACTACCATTGACATTCTTCACAGAATTAGAAAAAAACTATTTTAAATTTCATGTGGAATCAAAGAAAATCGTGTATAGACAAGACAATCCTAAGCAAAAAGAACAAACCAGGAGGTATCACGCTACCTGACTTCAAACTATACTACAAGGCTACTGTAACCAAAACAGCATGGTACTGGTACCAAGACAGGCATATAGACCAATGGATCAGTATAGAGACCCCAGAAATAACACCACACATTTACAACCATCTGATCTTCGATAAACCTGGCAAAAACAAGCAATGGGGAAAGGATCTCCTATTCAGTAAAAGGTACTGAGAAAACTAGCTAGCTATATGCAGAAAACTGAAATTGGTCCCCTTCCTTACAGCTTATAGAAAAATTAACTGAAGATGGATTAAAGACTTAAATGTAAAACCCAAAACCATAAAAACCCTAGAAGAAAATCTGGGCAATACCATTCAGGACACAAGCATGGGCAAAGACTTCATGACAAAAAAGCCAAAAGGTTCGTAACAAACCTGCACGCTCTGCACACACACAAAGAAGTCATATAATATCAACATTCTGCTCTGTATTAGTCTGTTTCATGTTGCCATAAAGGAATTCCTGAGACTGGGGAATTGATAAATAGAAGAGTTTTATTTGGCTTCCAAAAAATCCCACTAAAATAAGTAAAGTTTTAAAAATGTAGTTGGGAAAGTCATTTTAAAAAGCCAAAAACAATTGCAGTAAAAGCCAAAATTGACAAATGGGATCTAATTAAATTAAAGAGCTTCTGCACAGCAAAAGAAACTATCATCAGAGTGAACAGGCAACCTATAGAATAGAGAAATTTTTTAGAATCTACCCATCTGACAAAGGTCTAATATCCAGAATTTACAAGGAATTTAAATATATTTATAAGAAAAAAGACAATCCCATAAAAAAGTGGACAAAGAATATGAACAGACACTTCTCAGAAGATGACATTTCACAGCCAACTAACATATGAAAAAAAGCTGAACATCACTGCTCACCAAAGACATGGAAATAAAAACCACAATGAGATACCCTCTCATGCCAGTCAGAATGGCAGTTATTAAAAAGTCAGGAAACAATAGATGCTGGTGAGGCTCTGGAGAAATAGGAACACTTTCACACTGTTGGTGGGAGTGGAAATCAGTTCAACCATTGTGGAAGACAATGTGGCAATTCCTCAAGTATCTAGAACCAGAAATACCATTTGACCCAGCAATCCCATTACTGGGTATGTACTCAAAGGACTATAAATCATTCTATTATAAAGACACATAGTGCATATGTTTACTACAGCACTATTTACAATGGCAAAGACATGGAACCAACCGAAATGCCCATCAATGATAGACTGGATGAAGAAAATGTGGTACATATACACCACGGAATACTATGCAGCCATAAAAAAGAAAGAGATCATGTCTTTTGCAGGGACGTGGATGAAGCTGGAAGCCATCATCCTCAGCAAACTAAAACAGGAATAGAAAACCAAACACCACATGTACTCACTAAGAAGTGGGAGTTGAACAGTGAGAACACATGGACACAGGGAGGGGAACATCACACACCCACACCAGGGCCTGTTGAGGGGTGGGGGCTGAGGGGTGGGAACTTGGAGGATGGGTCAATAGGTGCAACAAACCACCGTGGCACACATATACCTATGTAGCAAACCTGCACATTGTGCACACACACAAGTAATATAATATCAACATTCTGGTCTGTAATAGTCTGTTTCATGTAGCTATAAAAGAATACCTGAGACTGGGTAATTGATAAATAAAAGAATTTTATTTGGCTTCCCAAAAAAAGTCACTAAAATAAGTAAAGTTTTAAAAATGTAGTTGGGAAAGTCATTTAAGTTACACTTTCTTGTTAATAAACTATAATATTATAATAGTTATGATAAACACCATGGGACTCTTGACTGTTGGTTAGAAAATTTTTTCTTTTGTTTTCCCTTTTTCATTCTCTTCTTTATCACCCCTTTGCCATCCCAAAAGTATGCATTGACATAGTTTGGCTCTGCGTCCCAACCCAAATCTCATCTTGAATTGTAATCCCCACATGTGGAGGGAGGGATATGGTGGGCTGTGATTCAATCATGGGGGTAGTTTCTGCCATGCTGTTCTCATGACCTTGAGTGAGTTCTCACAAGATCTGATGGTTTAAAAGTGTTTGGCAGATCCCCCGACCTGCTCTCTCCTGCTGTCATATAATACATGCCTTGCTTCCCTTTTGCCTTCTGCCATGATTGTAAGTTTCCTGAGTCTTCCCCAGGCATACAGAACTGTGAGTCTGTTCAATCTCTTTTCTTTACAAATTACCTAGTCTCAGGTAGTTCTTTATAGCAGTGTGAAAATAGACTAATACATCCATTAAACATCAGAATAAAAGTACAGAATATTAACTTGCTGTGCTGCCTAATGTTTGCTACTTTCAAATTTCCGAGTCTTATCAGCGTTACTCAGTAATTTTAAATGTTTTGAATTATCACAGTAAGGCAGAACTTGAAGGTGATTTGCGGGCAAAACTGTGGCTAATACTAATAACAAGGTAGAGAGTAGCTGAATCTCTTAATTAGCAATGATTTCAATATTCTTCTCTAGAAGGTTTGCGTCAGATGACAAATGGAAACTCATGTGTTGTAAAAGAAAGCTCAGTACTTCCCCCAGGAGATTTTTATCACTTCTAAGTCAAGTGTGGTTTTATGCCCTGCAGCTGTCACTAGTGGCATGGTAGAGTGGATACAGCAAAAATTGATTTTTGTTTTTGTAATATTTAAAGAATAGCTTTTATTTATGGCAGTCATCTCAATATCAACACATACAGTTAATAGTGTCCTCAAGTTTGTCGTTATATGATTTCACTCTGGGCACCACTTAACAGCAAAGAACAATAATTTATTTTTCAGTCCTAATGTTAACTGGATGTTCATTTAACAAATATTTAGGTTTACAAATGTCATTTGACTCCAGAGCTGTTGGTATCACTATGTGCTCAAGTTAGTTGATTCTCTGGGAACAAGAACATGTCATTCTTTCTTTTTTCTTTGTCTTTTTTTTTTTTTGAGACCGAGTCTCACTCTGTCACTCAGGCTGAAGTGCAATGGCATGATCTCAGCTCACTGCAATCTCTGCCTCCCTGGTTCAAGCGATTCTTGTGCCTCAGCCTCCTGAGTAGCTGGGATTACAGGCGTGTGCCATCATACCCAGCTAATTTTTGTGTTTTTAGTGGAGACGGGGTTTCACCATGTTGGCCAGGCTGGTCATCTCGAACTCATGACCTCAAGTGATCCGCCTGCCTTGGCATCCCAAAATGCCGGGATTGTAGTCATGAGCTACCATGCCCGGCTGGAACATGACATTCTTATTCTCACCTCTATTGAGTCATTCGTTTAGCAAACATTCCATCTACCACCTGTCCTGTGCTGAATAAAAGGGATTCAGAGACAGGCACAGAGTCCTACCTCCGAAGGACCTTTTGGATTAGCTGGGTTATGCAGGAGCATTCAGAGTGTTATGGGGACACAGAGAAACAGTGAATTATTAGAATGAATGGTGGGAGAGAGTGGTTAGAAATGATGTTCAAAAAGAAATAGACAAAGAAGGCTGTGAATGCAATGGCCAAGAGCTAAGAATATGTATAAAGCACATCCTGAGAATTATAGCTGATGGTGGGAGGAAGCAAGACCCATGAGGACTAAGCTGGGCTTTGTTCTGAAAGCTCTGGGGTAACAGAAGGATTCCTCAAAGGAGAATGATGTGATCAGCTTTGCATGTAGACATCAATGTGGAGAAAGAATTGGAGGTGGCTGATCTGGAGGAATGGTGCTGAGGCTCTAGCTTGCAATATTCCAGATGAGAAATCCTAGAGCCCCAGCTAAAGACAAAGAAATAAGAAGGACACATTTAGTAGGTCAGGTTCAGTGGCTCATGCCTGTAATCCCAGGGCTATGGGAGTGTGAGGTGGGAGAATTGCTTGAGCCTAGGAGTTTGAGACAAGCCTGGGCAACATAGTGAGAACCTATCTCAGTTTTTAAAAAATAAAAGAAAAAGTAAAAGAACATATTTGAATTCTACTAGGAAAGAATTTGAGGGGCGAGGTAATTGACTGTTGATATGGGAGAAGCAAGAGGCTGTGAACCCTCAAGCTGGGCTATATGGAGGTGATGCATTTGCATGGGGGCAGGATTTTCGTGCCTTTCTCCCCTCCATGATTTCCTAATACAGATGTGTATGCAGAAGGAAAAACTCAAATAAGACATAAAGCTCTACTTTAGGAATAATCAAGTAAGCATCCTATGCCCCCGTGCAAGCCCAGAGCAAAGGGTATAAGCCTGCGAATCCAAGCAGGTATTTCTTCTTTCCCCCTCAGTTTGAAATGACTGAATCTGGGCAGCACATGCTGGGTCTTCTACTTCAAGAGACCAGAAGAAGGGGGCTGGCTGATTGCCCTCAGGGACAGGCCCTGCCCAAGCGTATCTGGAAGAGCAAGACCTGGGAGAAGTTACCTCCCAGTTAGAAAGTGGGTAGAGTCCCATTCTGTCTCCAATGAACAGTAATCCCACCCATTCTTAAAATGTAGCCCAGTGAATGCTGCAAGAGCTGGCCAATACGATTTTCAACTTTTCCCTTGGGGAAGTAACAATGAAGAGGTGGAGCAGTGGAGCAGGAGCATGATCTCTTTTATGGTCGGAGGTGGGATAGGAATGATGACAGTTGCATATTCACCCCCAATGCTGGCTGACACAGTGACTTTGGAAACTCTGAAACAACTGGGAGGAAACATGAGCAGGGATTCTTGCTGTGGAGAGAGAAAATGATTGGAGAACCATCAGACTGTTGGTTGGAATGAGAAGGGGATCCTGTCTGGCTTTGCTCGTTTTTGTGCTCCTGGCCCTTGGCATGGTGCCAGGTATATATTAAATGCTTAATACATATTTGTTAAATCCATCAGTGAAATTTCTTGGAACACTCTTGTCTACTAAGAGATACCTAACTCTTAATTTTACCATTCAGGAACAAAGGTATATTTGTGAACGCTTCAATGAGGAAAGTAGAAGTTGCCATTTTAAAGACATGGGGGAGAAAATGGGTTTGATGTTTTAAAGGAGCAATTGGGCTTCACTGTGATCAGTATCACAAGAGATGAGGGGTTGAGAAAATACCTGGACTTGTCTCTTTACCATGTAGCACAGCCCAGAGATGGGTTCAGGGATTATTGACTTGCCTGCAGGCACTCGGGCTGAACTTGCCTCATGGGAATGCTTGGAGCCATGAATGATGTAGGTTTGTCTGGGTCTTCTGGAGCTGCCCAGGTTCACAGGGAACAACCTCCCAGAACCAGGCCAGAAAGTGTAATAAGCATTGATTTCTATGCTCTGCTGTCCATACTGCTAAGGACTGGGAGTCCTGCACTGAACAATGGTGTAACTGCCCAACAGGTTCACCTTGCCTGCTGCCTAGACAGAGACAATTTATTAAGACAGGGGAATTTCAATAAAGAGTAATCCACACAAAGCTGGCTGTGTGAGAGACCAGAGTTTTATTGTTACTCAAATCAGGCTCTCTGAGCATTCTGGGTTTAGCATTTTAAGGACAGTTTGATGGGTAGGGGGCAGCCAGTGAGTCAGGAGTGCTGGTTGGTTGGGTGGGAGGTGAAATCATAGAGAGTCGAAGCTGTCTTGCAATGAGGCAGTTCTTGGGTGGGGGCCGTAGGGTTGGATGAGCCAGTTTATCAGTCTGACTGGTGCCAGCTGATCCATTATGTGCAGGGTATGCAAAATATCTCAAGCACTGATCTTAGGCTTTACAGTAGTGATGTTATCCCCAGGAGCAACTGGGGGATGGGGGAACAGTCAGAATCTTGTAGCCTCTGGTTGCATGACTCCTAAACCATAATTTCTAACCTTTTGGCTAATTTGTTAGTCCTGCAGTGGGTTTGTTTTGGGAAAGGGCTGTTATCCTCTTTGTTCTAAATTATAAACTATAAACTATAAACTAAGTTCCTCCTCAAAGTTAGTTCAGCCTATGTCCAGGAATGAACAAGGACAGCTTACAGGTTAGAAACAAGATGGTGTTGGTTAGGTCAGATCTCTTTCACTGTCTCAGTTATAATTTTGCAGTGGCAGTTTAAATGGAACTGTACATTCCACCTCACAGAATTTCAAGTCTAGTGAGGACTTAGGGTAATGGAGACCAAATAGGTGAGACAGAAAATGTGTTTTATCAAAGGAGTAGGATTGACTGCTACTACATCATTCTTTCATTCCAACTTTCTCATAGATTTTACCTTAATGACCTAAGAGGCCAAGAGGCTCCATTCAGAACCCTAGACCACATTTGGCTTCGACATAGGCAATCAGTGCATGCCATGGGGACTCAGTTCCCTTTTAACTCAGAATTAATTATAGGCATTTACATCTTCAGGGACCAAAGTGGGTAATTAGACCTAATTAACTGGTAATCAATCGATGTTTCACTTTCTGTCCTCCTCCATGTACAATGGGGCAAGTACGTAAAAATAGTCTTGATTCTAGGAAGACTAGAAGCCCTTTGGAGGCTGGGAGAACCATTCTAACATCATGCATGAAGAAACTGATGTGTGGCTTCCAGTTTTGTTAATGATGTTTGGGGAATACATGGCCTTCTTTCTCACTGCTCCAAACTTTCCCCTACTCGGTGGTTACCATGTCTTCTACACCAGACACTGTCCTAAAATGTGCAAGCCCCATTCCTCAAGTGGTTGCACATTGGATAAATCTTCATGCTTGCTATCTCTGTTGTTTAGGCTTTAGTGTCGTTTCATTTAGTTCCATTACATGTTGTCTATGATTGTTTAAAATATCCCTTCAGGCTAAGCTCAATTTCTACCTACTACTCACTGATAGGTAAAGTTCAATGAGTTCATTTGTGGTGTTGGAACGGGAAAAGACAAGAGTTGGTGACGCACAACTTCAAAACCAATATCACAACGTTGCTACATTGGCCCCTGAGGATAGAGAAAACCCTGGAAGAGTGATCATATTGTAGCATCAGTCTAAAAAGTTAGTGTCCAGTGGTTTTTCTGAGCGAATGATCATCATTTTCCTCTTATTCACCACTGAGTCGATGTAGGTTTTCTGGCATCTCTATGATGCACAGATCTTCCTAATTTCCCCCAAAGCAATGGAACACAGGAGTAGCTTCTGTGCATGGATTGACCTTTGATCTCCAGTGACTCTCCAGGCTTCATCTGTTTTTCCAATGTTATGGAACTCAATGAAGTGGGGGAGTCTGATGGAATTAAGGATTATGTTTATGGCTTCCAGTATTAGTGCTGTACATCCAAGGTACTGCCCTCCAGGTTTGAGGCACTCCCTTAATATGACAACATAAATTAGCATGTTATCAACCCAACATTACTCTTTCTTTCTGTGATCAGCCCTTTTCTCCTTTCATCACCTTGATAGAAGTCCTCAAGAGCTTGGAAGCTGTAAAGAAGTATACTTTGTAAGAGCTGAAATATTATTGCAATGATGCCACCAAGAATGATCATGACATGGTTCATGTGCCATTGTTAGACCTGCTTCAGGGATGGTTTCCAAAGACGTGGCTTTGCCTCCTACATAGTTCAGATTGAATAAAGCTCTCTTCTAATACAAATTACCCAATTTGTAGAGTCTCTGCGGTGAATGTTAGAACCTGCTTGGTTTTCTTCCTTATATAGGATGCTTTTAAACCATTTCCTCTTATGTTCATGCCTTTGAGCCAAAAGCCATAGGTTTGGATTTAGGAAAAGCCAGCAAAATTTTAATATTAGCATGAGTAAGATAGACTTGGGAAAACGTATGTTTTTGCTGCTCAAAATATTATTTTGCTCTCTCAAAACATTGTTTCAATCCAAGCCATTCATTTGAATATCAAGCATAGTGGTAAGTCTTGATGCTATTTTGCGGTGTTTATATTAGATATAGTAACCCTGGCCACTGTACAACAGATAAACTTTTAAATGTTAAGGCACAGTAGAAGTTTATTGGTCAGGTACATAATGTGTTCTTCTGATTAGTGGGCGGTGCCCCTTCAAGCAATGGTTTGGAGATCCAGCTTTCTTTCATCGTGTGGCTTTGCCGTTTTTGATACAACACTTCCACCATTACCTCAGAAGGGGAGAGAACATGAGGGATTGCATGTGTTTAAGGGTCAGGCTTGGAAGTGGCACATATCACTTTTGACTCAGCTAGAAATCGATCATATGCAAAGAAGCCGAGACCAGAGCCCAGTGGTGTACCCAGGGGGACAAGGATACTGCTGTGGTCAACAGCTGGCCCACCTCTGCTGCAGTTGTCTTCTGTATTCCTCTATATCCTCTCCCTTTCTTTGCAATTTGTCTTTTTAACTTCTATAATGTAAAGCTTGGCAGTGCAGCTTAAGTGTTGAACATTTAAGAAAGAATCTAAAAATACACGAGCCCGTCATATTTTATGCATTTTAAATTATGTGAATTTTTAAAGTGTGATTTAAATGTTAGTAAATATTAGCAGAATCTCATTTGATGTGTGAAATTTAAGAAAAGTAAAATATACCAAACTTAAAAATAATCTAAATTGTGTAATTTCAAAGCTGGCTGGCAAAGCAAATAGTAAGGTGTTTATGCTCTTGACACTTGGAGCCTCTGCCTCAGCGGACAGCAGAAATACGCAACGTCCTCGGTAAGTACAACATGAATTATAAAAATTTTTATGCATTGGACTCTCTGGTTGTAGTTTTCAATGACCTGGTGTGCTATCCTCTTAACATTCATGGTTATTCTACTTTAAATCATGAAGTAGTGGGCAATGTTAAAAATGTACCTGAAAATCAATGCCATTGAAATGGAAAGGTAATAATAATAATAAAGAAATGGAGAAGGATGAAAAGAAAGAACAATAACAACAAAAAAAGATCAGCTGATACTGAGGAGCACCAGGCATTGTTCTAAGCTTTTGGCTGGTATTGACTTCTGAGTTTGGTAGGAAGGTACTGTAATCACTCACTCCCAGTCTATAAATTCAGAAATGTGATACTCTGCGTGGAAGGCCAGACGTCTCTGTATTATGCGATGCCACGCTGTTCATTTAGGAATGAACACTCTGCAAACTATTAGGGATATTGCTGAGACAATTAAAAGGAAAATGCCAGCAATTTTTTCACTCTGCCCCATCCTAGAATTAATCCTATGGGATAATTAAGAAGTATGTGTTGTGACAATATAATTGTTCAGGTACACATCCCTGGCATACAAGCAGCTGCCTCAAACTTTATGCACAAACAGGGATAGCTTCTCAGCCTTTTGGCTACGATCAAGTGTAGTACACACAAACAAGGAGACACATCCTTGTCATTTCCTCATATTTTGAATCAAGGCCCTAATTTTGTTTCTGGTTTCTCTTCCTTCCATGCGCTCCTGTAAACAGCCTGTTGCATTCTTGCATATGGAGTGGGATTTTATTTTATTTTTTCTTTTTGGAACCCCTGATGGATTTAGAAATTCAATAATAAGAATGGACATTGAGGAAGAGGAAAACAGGGATGGGCTGGAGAGAGGGATATGATTGATTCATTAATGATTATCTTCTTTCATCATCAAACTGTTATCAAGAGTATTGTGTACCAAGCATTATTGTACACTCAGGAGATTCAAAGGTGAGGAGAAAACAATCAAAGTCCACTAGGGAAGAAAGATGTGTGATTTGAAAAGGAAATGAACAAAGTAGACAACAAAGATGTGTCTCACTTTTCGTGTGAAAACACTTCATATACAGTTTGTCCAGACAAGAAGAGGAGAAACGACTGGTGAAAGAGGTGAAGGGACCATCAGGTGTTCTGTGTGGCTGTTGTGTGGGCTATGCTGGAGACAGTCCTTGAGAGACAGGTACCCCTGTCCTGGGTCCTGTACTTTAGAGGGTGTCACTATGGCCAGAGGTCTATGGGGCCAAAGAGACCTGAAAACCTAGAATCCCTTATGATCCAGGGGCTTGGTGTCCTGGAATGCCCTGCAGGATGACCTTCGGCCCACTGTCCAGGTCTGTGCAGACCTCCTCTACTGGCGGTTCTCTTGAGGGTGGAAATGTATGGTAGATATGAGCATCTCCAGGCTTGAATTGGGCCAAGGGGTGGCTGTTCACAGGGAGGTGCAGTTCAGCTCTAACATCAGACAAGGGTGTCCCCAGGCTGTCCACAAGACTATTCATGGAAGCAAACCAGGGGTGGAAGAAAAAGGTGTAGGCTGGGGCCCAGGACCTGCTCTTGTTTGGCAGCTGTTTCCCATGTGGGACTCTGAGGGGTCCAAGAATTCTAAAGTCACCCTTGATCTCTAAGTTCTTTAAGCAGTTATATTTGTTAAGATAGAAAGCTTGAACATTTTTTTAACAATGGTATAAGCTTGCTTTATAAGTTTTGATCATCATTCATAGGCTATTTGGGTTGCCATTTCTATTCTTGCCTACACCCCATGAATGTAAAGGGTGAGCTTCATGGAGAAGATGAAGCTGATGAGATTGGTTGGGTCAAATGATGAAGATCTTGGTGCGTCATGCCAAGTAGCAATGGAGAGTTAACAGACATGTTTAAGGATAAGGTACGCACGATCAGATGCATTTTCATAAAGACAGCCTCAGGCAGTGAGTCCATTAAAAGCTGCTACCCTTAGCTCACAGATAACCAGGAACTGGCCTAACCCTGTGGAAGAGACAGTGAGAGTGGAAGGGAGATGAGGAGGTTCAGATTTGAGGGACATTTATGAGTAGTATCAATGGGGTTTCTTGATCGATTAATAGGTTGGCTAATATGCAGAATGATGGAATGAGAAATGGGAGGTCAGAACAGCCGGACTCATAGGAGGAATGGAGATGGGCATATTTTGTTGTTGTCTGGGAAGCTAAGGATAGCGATGCTATTGATTGACATTAGAAGGCCGGTTTTGGGGGAGAGACAGTGCATTCAGTTTCAGGTACCCTAAGTTGGAGGTGTCTCCTAAGTCACCCAGGTGCCAGTGTGCACCTGGCACTGAGAAATGAGGTCAGAGCTGTGCCTGAACCTCTGTCACTCCTTTGTCCCCAAGCCACACACGTCTGTTATAGCATGTGACAGTTGATTAAAATTTCATACAAAATTATTGGGCAATTATTATCCCTTTGGTTAAATTGATTAAATAATTGAGTTAATTCAAGATATGAAACTTCACTTATGATGGACTATACATTTTAGGTCATACTAATACTTCACATACATGGGGCTTCTGGGTAATTAACTTCATTGTCCAGAGTATGGCATTAAAATGGGACAAGTCTGGATTTTCTTCCTTTGATGTAACTGATTTGTACTGCAAGACATTTCCATCACAGACTTTCTTCCCACTGGTCAGTGCCTTTTTTCTATTTTATACATTCTTAATTTAAGCTATTTTATGTGTAGCTGTGTTAGCTTCTATAACTTCTATAACCATAAAATATAATTATCCCATAGACATATCAGATAATGTTATGAAAGTTACATTGAATTAAAATGACTTTCACAGAGTCACATAAAGAACTCTAATAATTTCTTTTAAAATTATAGGGCAGGTCATGTTCAGAAAAAGAATCAAACATTAAGTAGAGGAATTACATTGGATCAGTGCCCAGATTCTTAAGAGAGACCATTGAAGATGATCACCTGGTTTCCTCTGAACTTGAATGTTTCCTTGTTATAGTGGCCCCTGACAGTAAGCCAAAGGATGAGTGTGATCCCTCAAGATTCTTCCCCAAAGGATACTGGTAACAGTGTAGTTTATAACTTAATTCCTTTTAAAGTAATTTAATCAATGTTAAATAGATGAACTTTGGAGAACTATTGGAGATATATATATATATTTACAATTTTTCATCTATGATGATTAAGATAATGATATTCCTATGCCTAATTCATTATTGCTTTATTCAGCCATTTAGCTCATATATTTAATCATAATATTCTCCTATGTCAAGCTATGCTTTCAGGTGACAGTTGTATATACCATAAGGTGTGTATTTGGCTGTAGATATTATCTAAGGCTAGAATCTGAATAAAATAATATAAATATTAGTGAAATCTAAAATTAATAAAAATCTATTATTTTTAAACATATAGATAAAATTACTAGAAAAAATACGTTGGAATTACTATTATGTGTACTGAGTGTTATTGACTGTGGGTACTTTTTTTTTAAGACAGAGTCTCGCTCTGTCACCCAGACTGGAGTGCAGTGGTGTGATCTCGGCTCACTGCACCCTCTGCCTCTTGGGTTCAACAATTCTTGTGCCTCAACTTCCTGAGTAGCTGGGATTACGGGAGTGCACCACCACACCCGGCTAATTTTTGTATATTCTAATAGAGATGGGGTTTTGTCCTGTTGGCCAGGCTGGTCTTGAACTGCTGGCCTCAAGTGATCTACCTGTCTTGGCCTCCCAAAGTGCTGGGATTACAGGCATGAGCCACAGGGCCTGGCTGACTGTGAGTACTTTTACTTTCTTTAAGCATAGCCTGTATTTTCCAAAATTTCTCTCATGAACATATCATTCTTATTGTCAGGTCAGCCTGAAATAATCAAAAGGATTAGAATCTAGTTTTAAGAGATTATTTCAGTGAAAAGCTGGGACTAGCCATCTGGGAAACACGAACTCCAGAGAGATGAGATCAGTGCTCTGAAGTTAAAAGTTAAGGTCTTGCTTGTATAAGACAGAAAACAAAGAAACTTAGTAGGATTACAACATTTTCCATGCAAGCCTGGTTTATGTGTTACAACAATTTAATTAGTTACCATTTGTTTTCCATACATCTTTTCTTTTCCTTTCCAATTTAAAAGAGTATATTTAACATTCCATCTTAGATAATGTAATAGTCATGAAGTCTTTGTGTGTTAGAGTTAAGAGGGAAGTTAATCTGTAATGAAGTTCAGCAGTTAAGAGGGAAGGGGTCTTCCCTGGAACCCTTTAGTCATTCACAACATTTTACAAGACAGTGTAAGAAAGGGAAAAGGCTGATCCGTAATCAAAGAAACAAAGGTTAGAGCTGCCTAGGTCACAGTTCTCTGCCTATGTGACTTAGTTTTCCATAATCACGTTCCCTTATAGCTCAATATGTTTTAAAGGTCCAACAACTTAGAGTTTGAATTACATATTTTCGTATTATATTTAGAAAAAGCCAGTCTGTCATTAAAAAAAATAATGCATGAGAGTTGAGGAAGAGTGCTGGTAAGATCACAGGGAGTCATATGTAGGCTCATGTGTTCACACTCACATATTCACTATAAGGAAAGAATAAAGCCAAGAAAGAAAGAAAAAACTCAATTTCGTGTCATCCTTGTGGGGGTGGAAAGGAAGTCAGGTCATGGAAAATGCTTTCTGTTTACCTCTTTAAAAAGTGGTAACTACCAGTCTTAACTACAGAACCCTTTTTTTTTTTTTTTGAGATAAGAGTCTCACTCTGTCACCCAGGCTGGAGTGCAGTGGTGTGATCTCGGTTCACTGTAACCTCCGCCTCCTGGGTTCAAGTGATTCTCCTGACTCAGCCTCCCGAGTAGCTGGGATTACAGGTGTGCACCACCAAGCTTGGCTAGTTTTTGTATTTTTAGTAGAGATGAGTTTCACCACGTTGGTCAGGCTGGTCTCAAACTCCTGACCTTGTGATCCACCCACCTCGGCCTCCCAAAGTGCTGGGATTACAGGTGTGAGCCAACATGCTTGGCCAACTACAGGTATTTTGGTTGCAGTTAGATGCACCAGTTGCTGGATAAAAACCATTTTTATTTCGTAATTTGAACAGTTACCATTTCTTTTTAGTATCATTAAAGATTTAAGCACATAGGAAAACATAGAGAAAAATATAATAGCCATATGCCCATGATCCAGCTTTGCCAAAATTTTGCGTTTCTGCTAAATTTACTTCAGATATTGCATTGCTGTTGTCAAGTTAAACATTACAGCTTTATGGTGGATAAGAGGAAAGACATCGGGTAGCCCCTGATTGGAGGCCATTGGTGTGGGAAATCTGGAGTCAGGGTAACTAGAAGTGGGACATCGTATGTGATTGGTTAGGGGTACATATTTGGCTTTCTCCGGTGATAAGTTGGAAGCAGGGACAAAAATTAAAGAAGCTGTTAGTAATCAAGTCCTGGTTATTTTGGGCCAATTGCTATAGAAGTCATTGTTTAGCTTTCTGAATTGTCACTAGAGATAGCAATGTGGCTTCCTGCAAGTCTGACATGAAGTAGGCCGGCTTCTGGATTGTTCATGGCAATAAAGGGATTGATTTCCTGGATAGGTTGCTGCAGGTCATGAGTCAATGTGCCATTTTTTTTTTTTTTTTTTTTTTTTTTTTTTTTTTGAGACGGAGTCTTGCTCTGTGCCCCAGGCTGGAGTGCAGTGGCACGATCTCCGCTCACTGCAAGCTCCGCCTCCCGGATTCACGCCATTCTCCTGCCTCAGCCTCCCAAGTAGCAGGGACTACAGGTGCCCGCCGCCACGCCCAGCTAATTTTTTGCATTTGTAGTAGAGACGGGGTTTCACTGTGTTAGCCAGGATGGTCTCGATCTCCTGACCTCGTGATCCGCCCGCCTCGGCCTCCCAAACTGCTGGGATTACAGGCGTGAACCACCGCGCCCGGCCCAATGTGCCATTTTTATATATGGTCTGGCCACAGTCTGTAGATTCGGTTTCCCCTATATGTGAGGCTCAAATTTATTCATTTAGTTGTTGAATGGTATTTCATTATATGACTATACAACTATTTATTCATTCTCCAGTTGATAAGCTTGGATCTCAGCTTTTCAACATTCTGAACAGTGCTGCCATTAATATTCATGTCTGCTTGTAGAAGACATTTTCATTCAATGTTTTTATAAGGTAAGTTTCCTGCTATATGGCTGCTTTCTGGTTTTGGACCAGAAAGATATGATGAGTTTCTGTAACTCTTGTCTTTCCCTTTGGTCAGAGCTAATGTACTGTAACCATAATAGTGGACTCAAAGATGGCTAGAATTAGTGAACAGTACCCAGGACTCCTAGAGCTTACAGAGGCAGGTCAGAAAATCACATTCACCTAGTTTGTAAATTCTTATGATAAAATGTCATTATTTCTCTTCCTTCTGCAAAAATGCAAGCTCCTCCTTTTCTTTCTCCATCTCCTCTCTTTGTCTGGAGTTAGGATGGCAACGTCGCCACTCCAGCAGAAAGGAAACCTCTTTAAGCTAGCTATTATAAATAGCCTCCAGTGTTGCTTATTCAGACATTATCACAGAAAGCTCACTCAGTGTGAATGTTTTCGGTCAAGGCCAGGTGACTAATAGATACTTAACTGGAAGTTAAATTGACCACAAGTTCTACGATGAACCCTTGGTATTGAGTAATTGTCAGCACTGTTATTTTATGTTTACCCTGTCCTTTAAATGTTCTACTGTGTATTGAATATTAATACAGTAATACATCCTTTTATACATACATGCTTTCTAGGATTTTCAATAGCTTTTCCCCTTCACTCCAGATATTCACTTAATGTACATTGATGTGAATAGTAACTATTTACTTCAAAGAAATAGTAAACACACACACACACAATAATGTTTCAGTCAACCATGAACTGGATATATGACAGTGTTCCCATGATATTGTAATACTGTATTTTTACTGTATCTTTTCTATGTTTAGATGCACAAATACTCACCATTGTGTTACAGTTGCCCACAATATTTTGTACAGTAACAGGCACTACAGGTTTGCAGTCTAGGAGCAATAGGCCATGCCATATAGCCTAGGTGTGTAGTAGGCTCTACCATCTAGAATTATGTAAATACACCCTACGATGTTCATAGGACACAGTCACTTAATGACGCATTTCTCACACTGTATCCCTGGCATTAAGGAACATGTCCTAGGAAAACTATAAAGTTGTGATCCTCACTTGTGTAACCAAGTTTTTTGTTTTGTTTGTATTGTATATATTTAAGGTAGACAACATGATGTTTTGATATACTTGTACATAGTGAAATGGTTAGTACAGTCGCACAAGTTAACACATCCATTGTCTCTCATAGTTATACCTTTTTTGTGTGTGTTAAGGCACCTAAAATCTACTCTTTCAGCAAATTTCCAGTATGCATGACAATATTATTAACTGTAGGCTTCCTACTGTACATGACATATCTTTAGACTTGTTTATCCTATATAACTGAAACTTTGTACTCTTTGACCCACATATCCCATATCCTGTTTAGTTACTTTTTGTTTGTTTTGTTTTTCTTTGTTTTTAGATTTTGTATATAAGTGAGATCACTTCTCCCTATGTCTGACTTATTTCATTTAGGCTGATATCCTCCACTTGCACATTGTTGCAAATGGCATGTTGCAACATGCATGTTGTTGCTGTTGCAAAAGGCAAGATCTCCTTTCTTAAAGTTGCAATTAGCAAGATCTCCTTTCTTAAGGTTAAATAATATTCCGTCCTATAGATATACTAGATTTTCTTTTTTGGGGGATGGGAGGGAATGGAGTTTTGCTCTTGTTGCCCAGGCTGGAGTGCAATAGTGTTATCTTGGCTCACTGCAACCTCCACCTCCCAGGTTCAAGCGATTCTCGTGCCTCAGCCTCCTGAGAGCTGGGATTACAGGTGCCCACCACCATGCCCAGGTGGCTGGTCTTGAACTCCTGACCTCAGGTGAGCCACCTACCTCAGCCTCCCAAAGTGCTGGGATTACAGGCGTGAGCCACCACTCCTGGACACCGGATATTCTTAACCACTCATTTATAGACAGACACTTAGGTTGTTTCCATATCTTGGCTGTTATTGAGTAATGTTGCAATGAACATGGGAGTGCAGATATCTTTACGAGGTGCTGATTTCATTTCCTTTGGGCATATACTCAGAAAAGGGATTGTTGGATCATGCAGTAGTTCCATTTTTAATTTTTTGAGGAACCTCTAAACTGTTTTCCATAATAGCTGCACCAATTTACATTCCTATTCCTACAAACAATGTACAAGGTTTCCCTTTTCTCCACACCCTTGCCAACATTTGTTATCTCTTGGTTTTTTTTTTTTTTTTGATAATAGCCATCCTAACAAGTGTGGGGTGATATCTCATTGTGGTTTTGATTTGCATTTCTCTGATAGTTAGTGATGTTGAGCACCTTTTCACATCCCTGTTGGCCATTTCTATGTCTTCTTTGGGAAAATATCTATCCAGGTCCTTTGGCTGTTTTAAGATTGTGAGTTCCTTATGTATTTTGGATATTTACCCCTTATTGATACATGGTTCTAAAATATTTTCTACCAATCTGTAGGCGGCCTTTTCAATTTGTTGTTTGTCCCCTTTGCTGTGCAGAAGCTTTTTAGTTTGAAGTAGTCCTACTTGTTTGCTTTTGCTTTTGTTGCCACATCCAAAACAATCATTTCTGAGGCCAATGTTAACGAGCTTTTCCCCTGTGTTTTCTTCTGAGAGTTCTATGGCTTCAGATTGTACAATAGGTCTTTGATTCATTTTGAGTTGATTTTTGTGTATAGTGTAAGATGAGATCCAATGTTATTCTTTTGAATATAGATATTCAGTTTCCCCAGCACCATTTATTGAAGCAAACTGTCTTTTTCCCATTGTGTCTTCTTGATGCTCTTGTCAAAAATTTGTTGACTATTATATATGGATGGGTTTATGTCTAGGATCTGTATTCTGTTCCACTGGTCTATGTCTGTTTTTATGCCAGTACCACACTGTTTCAATTACTATAGCTTTATGATAATTTTAAATCAAGAAGTGCAATACTCCAAACTTTGTTTTCCTTTTTCAAGATCGCTGTTTTGGGTTTTTGTAGTTCTATATGCATTAAAAAAATTTTTTTTTCTATTTTCATGAAGAATGCCTTTGGCATTTTGACAGTGATTGCATTGAGTCTGTATATTGGTAAGGGTAGTATGTACATTTTAATAATATTCTTTCAACAATTCATGAATATGAAATATCTTTCCATTTATGTGTATCTTCATTTTCTTTCATTAGTCATTTAATAGTTTTCATTATATAGATCTTTTATCTCCTTGGTTAAATTTATTCCTAAGTATTTTATTGATTTTGATGCTATTATAAATGGGATAGTTTTCTGTATTTCTTTTTCAGGTGGGTTGTTACTGGTCTAAAAAGTACAACTAATTTTTGTATGTTGATTTTGCATGCTGCAACTTTATTAAGTTAATTAAGTTATTATTATTTATTTATTTTGAGACAGAGTCTAGTTCTATCACGCAGGCTAGAGGTGCAGTGGTGTGATCTCAGCTCACTGCAGCCTCTGCCTCCCAGTCTCAAGTGATTCTCCTGCTTCAGTCTCCCAAGTAGCTGGGACTACATGCGTGAGCTACCACACCTGGCTAATTTTTATAATTTTAGTAGAGACAGGTTTCCCCATGTTGACCAGACTGATCTGGAACTCCTGACTGCATGTGAGCTGCCTGCCTGGTCCTCCCAAAGTGCATTATGTTTATTAGACCTAACAATGATTTTTTGTGTGTGGAGCCTTTAGGGTTTTCCACATATAGGATTATGTCATATGCAAGTAAAAATAGTTTTACTTTTTCCTTTCCAGTTTGGGTGCCTTTAATTACTTGTTATTATCTGATTACTTTTGACAGTACTTATACTATTATGTTGAATACAAGTATTAAGAATGGTTATCCATGCCTTGTACTGGATTTTAGAGGAAAAGATTACAGTTTCCCCCCATTAATTATTATGGTAGCTGGGGGCCTTTCGTAAATGGCCTTTATTGTGTTGAAATTCTTTTCTATACCTAAATTGTTTTGAGTTTTTAATCAAGGAAGAATGTGAAATTTTGTCAAATGCTTTTTCTCCTTCTGTTTAGATCAGGGGTTTCTAATCTTTTGGCTTCCCTGGGCCACATTGGAAGAAGGAGAATTGCCTTGGGTCACACATAAAATACATTAACACTAATGATAGTTCATGAGCTTTAAAAAAATTACAAAAAAATCTCATATTGTTTTAAGAAAGTTTACAGTTTTGCATTGGGCCACATTTAAAGCTATCCTGGCCTGCATGTGTCCCATGGGACACAGGTTGGACAAGCTTGATTTAGATGATTATGCTTTTTATTTCTCATCCTGTTAATGTCATATATTACGTTGATTTATTTGTCTATTTAAACCAATCTTGCATCCTAGGGATGAACCCTGCTGACTCATGATGTATAATATTTTTGATGTGTAGTTGATTTCAATTTGCTGGTATCTTATTGAGGATTTTTGCATCAATATTTATAAGAGATATTGACTTAGAGTTTTCTTTTTGTTTTAGGTGTTTTTATCTAGTTTTGGTATCAGAGTAATGCTGGTCTCATAAAATAAGTTTGGAAGTATTCCATCTTTTGTTTTTTGAAGTGGTTTAGATGGATTGGTATTCATTTTTCTTTGAGTGTTTGGTAGAATCCAGCCATGAAGTTCTCTGGTCATGGTTTTGTGGCTGTTTTTGTTGGGAGCTTTTTAATTACTTTAATCTCTTTCTGTGTTATTGATTTGTTCAGACTTTTTGTTTCTTCCTGATTCAATCCTAGTAGGTTGTGCGTTCCTAATAATTTATCTATTTCTTCTAAGTTATCCATTTTCTTGACAGGTAATTGTTTATAACAGTTCCTTAGGATTCTTCTTATTTTAAAAGCATTCATTGTAATGTGTCTCCCCTTCATTTGTGATTTTATTTATTTGAATCATCTCTCTTTTTTCTTAGGCTGACTAAGGGTTTGTCGATTTTATTTATTTATTTTAAAAAACCTCTCTGTTTTATTGTTTTTTTTTTTCCTGTATTTTTTATGCTCTAATGAAGTATTGAAGTCTCCTACTATTATTGTATTGCTGTCTATTTCTCCCTTGAGTTCTGATAATATTTAGGTGCTCTGGGGTTGGATTCATGTATGTTTACAGTTGTTAAATCCTTTCTTAATGAATTGAACCCTTTATCATTTAATAGTGACCTTCTTTGTTTCTTGTGACAACTTTTTGACTTAAAGTGTATTTTGTCTATTATAAATACAGCCACCAATATTCTCTTTACATGGAATGTTTTTTGTTTGGAATATTTTTTTAATACCTTCACTTTCAACTGGTGTGTCCTTAAAGCTAACGTGGGT
Organism: Macaca thibetana thibetana; assembly: GCF_024542745.1. Classification (NCBI taxonomy): domain Eukaryota; kingdom Metazoa; phylum Chordata; class Mammalia; order Primates; family Cercopithecidae; genus Macaca; species Macaca thibetana. The sequence goes on from NC_065586.1 coordinate 23,632,501, forward strand.
CTCTTATAGTCAGCATATAGTTGGATCATGTTTATTTATCCACTCAGTCACTCTATGTCTTTTGACTGGAGAATCTAAACCATTTCTGCTTAAGGTAATTGCTGATAGGTGAAGACTTACTGCTGCTATTTTGTTCATTGTTTTCTGTGGGATTTTTTGTCGTTGTTTTGTAGATCCTTTGTTCTTTACTTCCTGTCTTGCTGTCTTCCTTTGTGATTGGATGATTTTCTAAGTAGAATGCTTTGATTTCTTTGTTTTTATCTTTTGTGCATTTAGTATATGTTTTGCTTTGTAGTTACCTTTGTAGTTACCATGAGGTTACATAGCTAGTCTTATAGTTATAACTGTCTATTTCAAGTTGATAATGTCTTAATTTTCATAACATATAAAAACTCTACACTTTTATTCTACCCTCACATTTTAATTTTACAATGTCACAATTTTCATTTTTTAATCTTATATATTCCTTTACAAATGAATGCAGCTGTAGTTATTTTTTGTCTGGCACCACACTTTTAAAACCTAGTTTCTTAACTCACAAACATTTTCCCTTATGTGAATCCCACTGCCTCCATTATTTCTTGCCTGAACTATTTTTTTTGAGGAAAACCCAAACATGAAATACACTTTTGAACAATTTTGCTATCTCTGGGCTTACTTCCTTTCAACCTACTCTTCCAACTGCTACCAAAGTGATATTTCTAACATGAAAATCTAATTAGTTTCCTTCTTAAAATCCACTGGGGCTTCTTATCATCTTTAAAATAAAGTAACAACTGGCTAGTGTGATATGAAAGGCCCTTTGTGACTTGAATGCCACCTCTCCAGGTTCCTCTTCTGTCACTCTCCAGCATAATCATGTGCCAAGCAGCCCTAACCTCCAGCTATACCCAGAAGTCCCCAGATGTGCCATAGGGCCCCAGACCCTTTGCTTGGAGTATTCCTCCTTCCTTTATTTATCTAACTCATCCTTGAGGAGTCAACTCCAGAGTAACCTGCTCTGTGAGGCTGTTCCAGAGTCTGTTCCCTCACCTGCAGAATCAGGTACCCCCTACTCCTGTGCCTCAGCATCTATACATTTCTGTTATGAGACTTGACAAAGAGTTTTATAATTAGGAACGTGCTTCAGTCTCCCATTAGACTTTGGGCACTTTGTGGAGAAGGACTGTCTTGAAGTGTTCATCTGTTTTATTTTTTATCACTTTGGATTTAAACTAAAACCATGTAAATATGCACATATATACATGCACACATACATACCTACAACTACCTTGCTTTTAACTCCCCTCTATAACTTGCTTTCTGAACATGGACATGTTATTTAACCATAAGACCTTAGCTTCCTCATGAAAAGGTTGGGCTTTGATAGATTTTAGGAGCTTAGAAGAGTCATTAAAAATTGTAACCAAGGATTCATCAAGAATAAGGTCATTTTTTCTATCCTTAGCACTCAGAAATATATGTAGTAATTTGTTGAATAAATCAAAGGAAGTAAGGAAGGGAAAGGGGCTGGAGTAAAAGAGATGAGGAGAAAAGAGTAAAGGAGAAAGAAAAAAAGGAACATGAAACCATATGGGGAACTTATTGAGATATACATGGGTGAGTGGGATACATAAACAACATCAAAATTCTGTTGGAAATAAAGAAAAAGGAGGAAACCAATGCTGGGCAGACAAGTAAAGTATTCACACTAAAAATAAATCAGACATAAAAGTTGCCCTCAAAAAACTTTCTCTCTGGTAAAAGAGATTAAAACCAGTATCTACATAAAATTACAAGGCAAGTGGTGAGAATTGTCTGGGGCAATTTGGTGTTCTGTAAAAGTCCATTGTATTAACAAATAATTGAGCAACTGAGGTACAGGGGAGGTTCTTACGGGACTTCAGAGGAGAAGAAAATTCCATCTAGCTGGAAGAGTCTAGGAAGGGATAAATAAAACTTGACTTAGGCCTTGAGGACAGGGAGGATTTGGATAATATGGATAAGGCACAGAGTGTGGGGTGATGGGAGGAGGGGAGGAGAACATTCCAGGCAGCATGAGGAAAGGAGAGTGAGTGGGACTTGAGATTAAATCAGTTTGGCCAAATGATTCCATTTTAATGGCTCACAGTCTCTATGACTACAAATTCTGACAGTTTAGACATGCATTATTTTATTGTCCTGACTTTTCCAGCTATCGTGGTAACCCCAAATACCATTTCTACCTCTACTAAAACTTTAAAGTCTCTTCAGGAGTAGCCAGGAAAAACAAAAACAAAAACAAAAAAAAAACGTTAGTTACAATAGTGACATGTAACTATTCTAACTCCAACTTTGGTACATGCTGCAAAGATGGAGACTAGGAAGTGAGCTCCTGTAATCATTAAGCGTAGGCCATGGCAGTTTTCATAGCCTTGCTTCTTAATGCAGGATTGAAAATTATTTAGCCAGAGTAAAGCAGAGGCTAAAAGAGGAGCTAAACTCAGCAGGCTCAGGGAACCCAGATGGCACACAGGAATGATACCACACCTGACCACAGAGAATTACACTTTCTGCTTGTGCTGCTCAGAAGTCTGAACTCCTCTAGTAAAAGTGTTTTCCAATCATCAAAGCTTAACCTTTACCGATCGTGACAGCTATCTTTGTGTCCTGCTCACAGGTCTTTTGTAGAGGAGGCTGAGTATGACAATGAGAAATGGAAATCATGTTTTCTGTTTTATGGACATTTTAAAAAATGTTAAAGTTTAATAACATATTTTTCTTCCAAGCAACATTTAAAATTTAAAGTCTATCTTTGAGTCATTTTTTGCATTATAAGGAATTTCACAAGGTAGTAAAAGTGCAAGTTTAATACATTTTTAAATATTGTGGAATAAAACAGTTTCCTCCTCTTTATAAATTAGCTCATATTTCCAAATGTTCACCAATCACATTGATCCTCTGGGGTGATTTAAATATGGAGTGTGATAAATGCAAAAATCCTCTTGTTAAAAAATAGAATTAGAATATATGAGATTCTAAGAGATTTATGTCATCTGACTTTCAATAAGTACTGGTTACCTGCTACGGCTGGTACAAGGCTGGGTACTGGGGATATAACAGTACAGAAGCATTCCTGACAATATCGTCCGTGATCCAGGAGCAGGAACCAGGTTCTTACAATTCTACAGGTACAGATATTGTTAAACCCAGGGTTCTTCAGGAGCTTGCCAAATCCAGGCTCTAGGGACAAGAAGTGATCCTAGAAAACGGACCATTAAGGTACAATAGGTGCTAAATTGGAAGGAGGGGTTAGAGGTAATGTTCAGGATAAAAGTTACAGCCTACTTAGAGACTATGGGATGAAAGGAAGCATGCCACTGGAGGAGTACTGCTGGGAACTGTGAAGAGACAAACAAAACACACATCTGCCACACTGCCCAAATTTCTAAGTCACTGTGCTATATGCATATTGTATGAGAAACAGCCTTTCTTGTGTGATATTTCTTTTCTAAACCAATTGGTGAAACAAATAATTGTAAAAATGTTAACCTACTGCAATTCCTTTTGGAATTTTTTTAGGACAGAAATTTGTGAAAATGTTGTTATCTTGTGTTTAGTGTTTTCTTTATTGGTAAGTCCTCTGTTAAACATAATTAATTATGGGGCTGGGCATGGTGGCTCATGCCTGTAATCCCAGGATTTTAAGAGATTCAGTTGGGAGGATCAGTTGAGGCCAGGAGTTCAGTCCAGCTTGGGCAACAAAGCAACACCCTATCTCTACAAAACAAAAATGAAAAAATTAGCCAGGCACAGTGGCACACACCTGTAGTCCCAATTACTTGGAAGGCCGAGTTGGGAGAATTGCTTGTGCCTGGGAGTTTGAGGCTGCAGTGAACTATGACTACACCAGTGTATTCCATCCTGAGCAACAGGGCAAGACCCTGTTTCTGGAAAGGAAAGAAGAAGAAAACCTGATAATTGGTTATTTGAGAAAAATTAAGATTCTCTTCATTGCAATTTGTTGATAGCCTAATGGGAGAAACATGGAATTTCTGTGCCGGAAAAGCCTAATGGAATTCACAGGACTTTGTTCAGCAAGGACTTCTCAATGGAGGAAGTTGCCCAAGGTCACTCAGCCTCTTGGGGCTTAAGTTAGAGCTAGAGCTCAGGGTTTTAAATTCCCATCCAGTGCCATTCTCCAGATGCCCAGAGTTCAGACATAAGGTTTCCAACAAAGGCTTGGTAGGGATCCCCTAGTTCTGCTGTGAAGTGCCCACTGTGACATTATCCTTTGTTTCCACCTACCTCTGCCCCTATGTGGGGTTTTAATTAATTAATGGAAGGTCAGATGGTAAATGATTTGCTTTCTGATGGGATTTTGATATGCATTGTTGAGAGTGATTACATATGCACATTTTGGAGACAGCAGCTTCCTGACAGTACTCATTTACATGGCTAATTACCGTGGGCAGCACTTGTCAGGCAGTTCTATCTGTAGGGGTAGGACAGGCACACGGGGAGAAGCCAACAAGGACGTAACACAAAACACCCACGTTATGCTCTTTCATGATTGAAATGCTCAATGGCACATTTTAGATGAAGCCCATTGACTTGTTATTACTATTATCAAGGTCCTTTCACTTGAGTCTTCGGATGACCATAGAACTCGGTGACCTTAAAGAGATGAGCTCAGGTCAAAAGGGACAATTTTTGATATATTTCTTTTCAGCGCGAGAGGGTCAATGAACTGGCATTTGCTGATAAAAGGTAAAGCTCTTTTTGCATCTCTATAATTCTTAATACAACTTGAGACCAAATGAGAAAACTTTGCCTTTTCTATTTCCCTTTCTCTGATTGTGAAATAAATTAACAAGTGAAAAGAGGAATAGCTTCTATTTTATTAAGGTTTTTTTTTTTTGTAGTTTGATTGCAATAGACGTAGTTAAGGCATCAGTATTAGAGGCTTGTGATTCTTATCAGTGTTGGTGACTTTTATTTTTAATCTTTGGTGATTCAACTCTTGCATTTTGATTTCTGAAAAAGACTACTGTGTGAGTAATCTACGATTGTACAGTACACTGATGATCTGAAAACAAAAAACTGCCATTTGTAAGCATTTCCTTTTTCTCTAGACATCGTGCAGAATCTGCCATGAATGCAGGCTCTAGAATCAAATATTCTTAGGCTCTTATCCTAGTTTAGCCTTATACCACCTGAAAGATGCCGAGTAAATTGACGTAATCTTTTTGAGACTCAGAATTTTCTTCTGCACAATGGGATGATGATGGAACCCATGTCACAGGGTATTAATGAGGATTAAGTGAGGTGAAGTGAGTGAAGCCTTGGCAAGATACATAGCCCATTCCCAGAACTCAGTAAATGTTATAAAATATAACATGACTGGTAATGTAGAGCTTTATTCAGCTTTTCAGACTGTACCTAATATTTTAAACCCTCATAATTGCGCTGACCCTGAGTTCATCACTGAGAAATGGCCAACTTCGGTTATAAGTATGGAAGCTGTTATAAGTACTATTTCTCCAACACTTACTAAGCTGTCAGTGCATGGTCATAGGTGGTATTTGTAGTAAATACCATGTAGAAATTTCATTTCATGAAAATAGCTCCATATTTTTTATACACACACACACACACACACACACACACACACACACACAAACACATATGTGTAAAATCTGAGACAGAGTCTCCCTCTGTCACCCAGCAGGCTGGAGTTCAGTGGCATGATCTTGACTCACTGCAACATCGACCTCCTGGACTCAAGCCATTCTCCTGCCTCGGCACCCCCCAGTAGCTGCGACTACAGGGATGTGCCACCAGGCCCAGCTAATTTATATATATTTTTGTAGAGTCAGGGTTTTGCCATGTTGCCAAGAGTGATCTCAAACTCCTGGCCTCAAGCGAGCCTCCTGCCTTGTCACCCTAAAGTGCTGAGATTATAGGCATAAGCCACCATACCAGGCCAAATAGCTCACTTTTAAAGAATAAGTGGTTTTCCCCGTTGTATTACCAAGTAAAATGAGAGAAAAAAGACTCTTTTGACATCTATAAATAGCTGTCTTTTAAGAATTCTGTTGATTTGGTTTATTGCTATAGACATTCTTAATAATCATATGATTTCTGGTCATAATAATTGCTGAATCTTTGAATACTGTTTTAAAAAACTTTGTATAATGAAAAATGTCAAACCTATACAAAAATAGAGAGAAGAGTATAATAAGCCTGTATGTACACCTCACCAAACCTCAACAATTAACAATATATGGCCAGTCTTATTTCATCTAACTTCCCACTCACTTCCCTCTTGCCTCATCACAGTGAGTTATTTTGAAAAAAAGAAAGCCAGACATTATGTTATTTTATTCCTAAATACTTAGAAATATATCACTAGAGGATAAGGACCCTCTGATGTTAATAAAACCACAGTACCCATATTATACCTTTAAAATTAAATTCCTTAACATCATCAAATATCCAGTCAGTTCTCTAATTTCTTCAATTATTTTGTGAGCGTTGCTTTATAGTTTAAGTACCACTTTTGTGTAGAAGAAAATGAAAGAAAAATTAAAAAGTAATTTTACTGTGCATTTGTGTTTGTGTGGTGTATACCGTAGTAATTTCTGTCAGTTGTCTCCCAGGAAGTAACATATTGAAAAATATCTTTTTAGTAGTTGCATTTTACAAGGCAACTGCTAGATGTATCTTGATCCCAAAGGTGAGAATTTTACTGGGAGTTAGAAATACCACAGCCTACATCAGTATTACTGTTTTATATTTCCACCAAATAAGAGCTGATTTTTTTTCTCTGTTATCTAGACACTGTCAATGAAGACTAATCCAGAACAATTTATACTGCCAATTTTATATTTAGGAAACCCATTACAAGAGTTTCCTTTGATTTGCAATTTGAGCTACATGCATACCATATTCTGTCTTGGAAAAATACTGATATCTATGGAAAGTTTCATGACTTTCTTCTGTAAAAGCTATGCCCTAGAAATCAATTAAATAGAAAGTCTCTCATTAGGTGATCATTTTATGATATGTTTTATCTTTGCAAGCCAGGACACTGGAGGACAAAACAAACATTTAACCCTGCCAGCGGGGTCAGGAAAAGGCCAAGCTTTTTCACTTTCTGCCACAGCTATTCCAGAATGCTCACATGTAAATCATGCTTTCAGAGCCTAGTTATGCTTTAGATGTCTACAGAAGCCTGCTATTTAAGGAAAACTACAGTGAATCCTTTTGCAAAGTGAGGAGTACATTGTTTTGAGCCATGAACAGATATGATTAATTTAGTTCTCTTATAGTAAACTTTCCATATATTAGTCTTTTTGAATGGGACCTAACTTGAATGTCATTACTGTTAAAATATTACCCTCTTCTTACTCTTTTTATTTTAAAGTAAGAATGAATGTGAATTAAAAACTCTAAGTTTCTACAGCCTTATAACTGCTCCATTCTATAGAATTGCATTTCTCTGAGATTTGTTTGCTTTTCTTCTCTGAGCCAGTGTTATGTTTAAATGGAACCAGTGGGCCTTCGTTAGCCATTTTTCACAGTGCCTTACAGTTTGTCACACCAGTGGGTTGAGTGATTGTCCAGGAAATATCATCACCTCCCATATGGGAGAAGGGATGACAAGGGATGTGGGAGAAGGCAAGGTCCTTTCTGCTCCAGACCATGTCACAGAAGAAACAAGTGAAGATGTGTGCATGGTTCTCCTCTATTGATTAGGAATGTATACACTTCATTCCCATTCCTGTGCACGTTCTTCCCTCAGGATGAGACTTCTAACTGCTCAGTTGTCTCACTGTGGTCACAAGGAGAACCTCACAAGTGAGTGGGGAGGACCCAGAGAACCCATTTCCATTCATGGCACAGCAGCCCACAAGATGAGATCCCTATGCCACTCCCAGATAGCACATCCCCAATGCGTTCTGTGCTTTTTGCCTTAGGCATGATTATTCCATGTCACTGATGGCTTCCTGGCTAAAGGTTAAATGTCTGTGTGGACCAATAAGGCACATTCCTGTTCATGCCTGTCTTTACTTTTCCCTCTTTATCTTCCAGTTCCGGTCCTGTTTGCTTCCTGGACAGTTTGCAGTACTTCCAGGGAAAGTCCAGCCATTCAGTGAAAATGTAGTACAATTCAACATACTTCTACTGAGCACATTTTTGGCATGAAAAATAATGCCTTGGCTGTAAGTCCGCTGGCTGAAACACACTGATAGTTGCTAACCATGCACATTTTTGCATATAAAATGTCCACGCAGAAGCTCGCCTGCTGTCTGGACCTGGGTTCTTGCTCCTCTGCTGCTGTAACTGCTGCTACAGCCGCCTCATGACCTATCACACAGGCCAGCCACAGGCAAGCACAAAGCACATCCCTAGCTGTGGGCTCAAAGCTGACAGAGATAATTTGGGCTTCTGTCAGTAAGAGCTCTTAAAAGCAAAGGAGATAATTTCATTTTGACCTTTTCTCCCTACGGTTCAAATGAGGTGAAATTAATTTTAATAGTCATTAATCAAAGGCATTTTGACCATTAATGTGAAATCATTGCTTTTAAAAGCACCCAGATGCTTGTTAAGAGGAAACTATTGCACTTCCAAATAGTCTTCATTTTTAAAAATATCCTTTGACATCGTAAGATCATAGAATTTTGAGACCTGCTTAAACTTTGCTTTCCAACTTGCCTTTAAGCCATTCCTTTCTAGACCAAAGTGGGGTAAGAAATGTGTCATGTCTTCCCACTGGTTGATGAGTTGCTTGTTTAAGTGGGTGCTAGTCCATGTCCAGTTCTGAGATGCTTACCCTTTGCTGATTTCACTGATACCACTAATCATAAAGTCTTTGCATGTTTTGGAGAATATTCTAACACTTACGAAATGGACATCAGGGTGTGGAGTAAAAATCTTGCATGTAATAACTTGGCTTGTGAGATAAGTTGATTCGTAAGGAAACTGACCCATCTTGTTCTTCTCTCTACCTATTTTCAATTGTAGCGGACTAAGCAAAGCTTAAGTTTTCACTAAAGAACGACACATTTTTCCCTAAGGCTTTTGCCTACAAAAGCAGAGAAAGATGTTGTTAATGTTTTCATTTAGCTGACAAAATTGCAGTTATCTGTTTTAGGGAGGTTTTGATATTTGTTAACAACTGTGAATCATTTCATAGATAATTCAAGCCTTGGCTTTCTTTCTGTCAGATTTCAGAACAAAATTTTAGAATTCCTGAAATAAATGTGGAATGCATGCTTTGCTCAAGGTAGAATAAACCTAACCTATATGAAGTCAATTAAATGAATGTGTAATGGATCATCTTAACCTGCGAGTCTGGAATCTCTCAAAGTGTCTGATGATTTTAATGTGTGTATGCGTGTTTCCTTTGATGATAAATATATAAAGATATGTCTTTTATCTGATTGTCAAAAGGCACTTGGCTTTCACTTGATTTTACTACTTGTAACAGACATGTCAGGTGAGCTACTTACTCTTTGAATAGCTTATTATATTTGGCCTGACTCAGTTTCCAGCTTGTGATGCCCCAAAGTCCTTTGTAGGAGAGCTGGGAAGCCCCAGAGTTTTCTTCCTCATGAGACCCTCAGCCTCAGTGCTCCTGTGTGTGTGTGTGTGACAGTTTCAGTCTGCCTCAGCCTGGCCACAGAATACCACCTCTTTCTCAACCAGTGCCTGTAAGAACAGCCCCATTAATAACATTTTCTGATTTTAGTAACCTTTACTGACAGTTTAGGAGCTACGGAGAGAGATCACTCAAGAAAGGACTTCCCTTTGATGTCTCCTTATCTCTACTTCATTTTCTCGTGGTCCCCCTTCCTTCCTTACTGAAGAAACAAATTCCCTCTCTTATGCCTCACTAGTTCTCCCAGACGTCTCAGCTTCCACCCCTGGTGCTTATCTTGTTACCAAATTGAACTTGGGTCCACTTGCCCAGTACACAGAAAAAAACACGTGGACATCAGGATTTGCAGCAAGAGAAAATGAGGCATGATTTCAGGGCACAAAGCAAAGAGAATGGGCTGCGAACACTTAAGACCTGAACTTCTCAATGGTTTATAAGCAAGGGCTTTTAAAGGCGGGGTTACGTTTTAGGAAGCAGAAGTTATAGGCTAAATCATAAATCATTGTATGGTGGTTATAAATTTAGCCTATAACGTTATAGGCTAAATCATAAATCATTATATGGTGGTTCCGTCCAAAAGGCTGGATATCTTGAAGCAAGGACTTATAGGTCATAGGTAGATTCAGAGATTCTTTGCTAAAAACTTGGGGTCAGCAGAAAGAAGTGTTCAGGTCTGGCCTATAGGCATGACTCTCTTCAGACCCATCAGGAAGAAATTCAGAACAAAGAGTGGTAGTCGGAGTTCAGTCCACAGATCCCCCTTTTCTGAGGTCTATATGACAGCAATTGGCATTTTCCATCTTCTGGGGGTCCAGATTGCTATAAAACAACTCAAGCAAATACGTTAAGATGTTATCTTTTAGTTTCTACAGGGACCCAAAACACCTGGTGACTCTGACTTGCTTGGGAGACTATTATTACTATCTTGTTTGCTTTATCAGATTGTTCATTTACTTTTCAAGGCTAAATGCCTGGAATTTCCCTTGAAAGAACTCAAAATTTTTCCTTTATTTCCATGATTGGGGAGCCCTGGCAGGCTCCTAAGGCAAGTCCCTGCTCCATCTCAATCCTTGTAGTTTCCCAAAGAAATCTGGAGTATAAAATGATCGTCTTCTTACATGCCATTCAAAGATTTTAGCTTTGGTTCCCAGGGGACAGAGAGGTGTGTTAGGAAAGAATGCCTAGAAAGCCAGGATGTCTGGGTTCTGAGAGTCCTGCCCTTGCCCCTCTAAATGACCTTGTCTCAGTCACTTCACCTCCCTAAACCTCAGTTTCCGCATTTGTAAAGTGGAGATAATAACATAAGCCTTGCCTTCCTGAGAGGCTGCTTATTTATTTATTTATTTATTTATTTATTTATTTTTAATTGAGAAGAAGTCTCACTCTGCCACCCAGGCTGGAGTGCAATGGCATGATCTCAGCTCACTGCAACCTCTGCCTCCCGGGTTCAAGCAATTCTCCTGCCTCAACCTCCCTAGTAGCTGGGATTACAGGTGTGCACCACCACGCCTGGTTAATTTTTGTGTTTTTAGTAGAGCTGAGGTTTCATCATGTTGGCCAGAATGGTCTTAAATTCGCGACCTCAGGTGATCTGCCCATCTTGGCCTCCCAAAGTGCTGGGATTACAGGCGTGAGTCACTTCGCCCAGCTGCTTTGTTTGTCTCTTATGTTCTTTGATATCCTGGAGAGTAGAGCAGCTCCAGGGTCTGGACCTTCAAATTCTTATGGGAGAACAAAGCAGCTCTGCCCACTAGGACCTTACACAGGAACCCTTCATTGAAGGAACAGTATACTTTAGGTACATGACGTTAGTGCTTTTTAAGATATATGTATGTATATATACATATCTACATAAATATTTGGAGACAGGGTCTCACTTTGCCACCCGGGCTGGAGTGCAGTGGTATAATCATAGCTCACTGCAGACTCAATTTCCTGGGCTCGAGTGATCCTATCACCTCAGCCAACCCAAGCAGCTGTAACTAAAGGCTGTACTACCACATCTGGCTAATTATTTCTTAATTTTTTGTAAAGACAGGCTCTTACTATGTTGCTGAAGCTAGTCTCAAACTTCTGGCCTTGAGCAATCCCCCTGCTTTGGCCTCTCAGAGCTCTAAAATGTATATTTTAACACAAATATTGTCCATAGTGTCATGTGGGTCTGGAATATTCCAGCTAGATCACCTTTCCTGATGAAGGGTCTGAGTGGACATGAGACTGTTTTCAGGCCTGAACGGTGATAGGAATGTGCTTATTGAACACTCATATGCCTCATGACACTGGGGTCAGCAGTAGTTTACTACTCACAACTACCATGAAGATAAGACATCTTTAATCTCTATTTCAGAAAGAAGGAGACTGAATTTGTGAGAGATTAAACAACTTGCTCAAGGCCACACAGTCACTATGTCCAGTTTCAAAGTACACAGTACTCGAAAACTCATGGACTCCAAAACTCATGGTTCTATATATTAGTCTGTTCTCACACGGTTATAAAGAACTACCTGAGACTGGGTAATTTATGAAGCAAAGAAGTTTGACTGACTCACAGTTCCACAGGCTGTACAGGAAACGTGGCTGGGGAGGCCTCAGGAAACTTACCATCATGGCAGAAGGTGAAGAGGGAGCAAGCACGTCTTCACAGCGCAACAGGAGAGAGAGAGCAAAAGGGGAAGTGCCACACACATTTAAACCACCAACTGTTGTGAGAACTCACTCACTATCATGAAACCAACAAGGGGGAAATCTGCCCCCACGATCCAATCACCTTCCACCAGGTCCCTCCCCCAACATTGGGATTTACAATTCTACATGAGTTTTGGGTGGGGACACAGAGTCAAACCATATTATTCCATTATACCAATTTATAGTACAGGTTGTCATTCATGCAGAACATCTGAACTTTCTACAGCCACCAGTTCTCATGAATCCTAGAAGGAGATTTAAACTTGGAGGAACAATAGATTGGAAGATCTTTAGGGTCACTGCCACCTATAGCATTCCAAGAGGTTATTAATTCTTTTTTTAGTCACAAGTTCAATGGGGTGCTCATAAAAGAAATTCTTTATTCCTTGTTTTGCCTCTTCCATTCAAACAGTGGTTTCTGGAGTGTGATGTGCAAGACAGTCCATCAGGCTGTAGAAGGAAAATACTAGGCAGGAAGAGGAAGTTGCCAGTCCCTCAGGGCCTGACCTATGAACCAGCATTTTGCATTCTATGGGTGAGATTGTCATAGCATCGATCCAAGCTCAAGAGGAAGACACAGAGCTTACCCTTGAAGGAAGAAATATCACAGAATTTCTGTCCATTTTAAATCTTCTTCAAGCTGCATTATTTTTGTAAAAATGATCCCAGCAAACCTGTCCTCATGGAAGCAGAAAGGACCATGTATAGGTGTCACATTCTGCGTCCTCCTCCATCACCACTTCTACCCATCATTTTCAGCATTGGCTTGGGGTTGGACAATTGACCCTCTGAGTTCTTTATGCTACTTCAGGTTAATTTTTAAAGAAGATGTATCCCAAATTGTTGGAGATAAAGATGTAGACTACCTCTTGAGTATAGTAGTGTTTTTGTTTGTTTGTTTTGTTTTGCTATGAATCAATCAGGAAACTTAATGGTGGACTGAGTGCAGGGCTCCATGGAGTTTGTTGTATGTCTCCTAAAACTAGAAAAGAAAGGAAAGATTTTGTCCCCTAAAATATTCTGAAATGTGCAGTGATCCCTAACAGACAAGGCGCTGTACTTCTAGTGCTTAACATCCTAGTAGCATCTAGCAGATTCTTTGCGGACAGTCTCCTGTCTAGCATGTTCAGTTTGGCTCTAGTGTGGAGTCCATTGGAAGGAAGGATGAGAGATGGTGCCAGAGAGAAAAGAGCAGATTGCGAAGAGCCTTTGGGCTGCATGACAAAGTACCACAAACAGAGAGGCTTAAACAACAACAAAACATATATTGTCTCACATTTCTGGAGGCTAGAAATTCAAGATTGAGATGTCAGCAGGGCCGATTCCCTCTGAGGACTGTGAGCGATAATCTGTGCCATGCCTCTTTCCCAGCTTCTGGTGGTCGCTGGCCAATTTTTGGTGTTCCTTGGCTTGTAGACGCCTCACCCTGGTCTCTGCCTTAATCTCCTCATGGTGTTCTCCCTGTGTGTGGCTGTCTCCATGTTTTCTTTCTTGCTTGCTTGCTTTTTTTTTTTTTTTTTTTTTTTTTTTCACAAAGGCATCAGTCATACTGTATTGAGGCCCAACGCTAATAACTTCTGTAAAGACCCTCTCTCCAAAGGAGGTCACATTCTGAGGTCCTGGGGATTAGGATTTCAACATATAAATTTTGAAGGGGAAACTATTCAACTCCTAACAACCTTGTAAACCAGTAAAGGATTGTAGACTTAGAAATCAGAGTTTTTATTAGGATAATGTTAGATAATGTTTATGAAAGCACTTCACAAACTGTGAAGCACAACACAGATGTGAGTTGCTGCTACTATAATTGCTAGACATGTTACAATTATTCAGTCTATTTCTTTCCATTTTCCTCTGATTTTTGGACATCGCAGAGCAGGCTGTCACTCTGCAGAAAGTGTGAAGATGGCAAAATGCTTCTACCCACACGGGATTTGGATGTGAGAAAAAACAGCTACCCTTTGCATATTCTTCTAAGGAATTAGGACCTACTAATTAATTTCTGATGTTTTGAGGAAATCCAATAAACTGCCTCTATAATTTGTATTAGACCTACCAAGACTCACTCTGTACACAAGCCCACTGGGCTTATGTACGAAATAGAAATTCTGTTCTGTTCTATTAAGGGAAACCTAGCAGCTGCCATTCTCTTCTGAAATGGAAAACCCCAAGGACCACCATCTTTGGAATGTCAAATTTAAAGTATAAAAAAGAGCTTATGTTCAAAAAGGCAGCAAGGAGGGGATGGTTCTATTGGACTGAGAATTGAGAATATATTAGCCCTTCAAAAATTGCCTTTCTAGGATATAAACAAGATTAATTTTAAAGTGATTTCTTTTTCCTTGCCTGTATAATATTTTTCTGGTTTGCTTTGAAACTGTCACCACTGGGTATCTTAGAAATCTCTTGATTGCCTTTTCATTTGCTCACAGCCCACCAATCTTGCACCCCGGACTCTCATATTTTCACAACAATGGAAGACAAAAATTCAGTTAAACAGGAGTGAGAACTGTCATAAAACAGCAAATAGCATAATAGGAAATAAGAAACTAATCCGTACTGTATGAATTAGTTTCTCTGTGTATGTATATGATGACTTTTTTCCTCAATGAATTTGAGGGGGTTCATAAAACCATGTAAATTACAATAGGATTAAGTAAACAACTGAGGGAACAAAAGCCAAGGAGCAAACATGGGTGACAAAATAAGGAAACTAGAGGTGAGCTTAACACCATGAAATATGTATCCTGTGGACCTGGGCTTTCTCTGGAGCTGGACCTGAGATGGTGCCCAGCTTCTCAGTAATCACACCATTCATCTCCACATGTCTGGGCTCTTCAAGATAATCATAGTAATGAGCCCTGTGCCTGAGTAGCTGCTCTGTGTCCTTGCAGAGAAATTTCTTCCAGGGGCCCTCATGAAAGGACACTGTGTGATGATGGGCAGAGTCTTCAGCCCCCTTTTGTTGTAGATACAGAAGTGGACATCATGTGATTGGGCTCTTGTATCTTCCCTTGATGAAGGTCAATGGCATAATGGTGTGGCGTAATTAAAAAAACAAACATATGAAAACAACTTATTATTGTTGGTTATTAGATAAATGCAAATCAAAACTACAATGAGATACCATCGCACGGCAGTTAGAATGGCGATCACTAAAAAGTCAGGAAACAACAGATGTTGGGGGGGGATGTGGAGAAACAAGAATGTTTTTACACTGTCGGTGGGAGTGTAAATTAGTTCAACCATTGCAGAAGACAGCATGGCAATTTCTCAAGGATCTGGAACCAGAAATACCATTTGACCCAGCAATCTCATTACTGGGTACATACCCAAAGGATTATAAATCATCCTACTATAAAGACACATGTACATGTATGTTTATTGCAGCACTGTTCACAATAGCAAAGACTTGGAACCAACCCAAATGCCCATCCATGATAGACTGGATAAAGAAAATGTGGCCCATATACACCATGGAATACTAAGCAGCCATAAAAAAGGATGGGTTCATGTCCTTTGCAGGGACCTGGATGAAGCTGGAAACCATCATTCTCAGCAAACTAACACAGGAACAGAAAACCAAACACCACATGTTCTCACTCATAATGGGAGTTGAACAATGAGAACACATGGGCACAGGGAGGGACACATCACACAATGGGGCCTGTCGTGGTGGTGGGAGACTAGGGGAGGGATAGCATTAGGATTAATACCTAATGTAGATGACGGGTTGATGGGTGCAGCAAACCACCATGGCACATGTATACCTATGTAACAAACCTGCACGTTCTGCACATGTATCCCAGAACTTAAAGTATAATAAAACAAACAAAAAACATGGTCCAAATCAAAACTCCCTGATGGTCTGATAGTCTGACTCTATCCAAGAGTTTAATTGAGAATATCCACAGCAGCGTTTCTGAACATTTTTGGAGTAGGGACTCCTTTAATAAGAATAATAATGACGAGTTTCTGCCGAGAGATCTGCTGTTAGTCTGATGGGCTTCCCTTTGTGGGTAACCCGACCTTTCTCTCTGGCTGCCATTGACATTTTTTCCTTCATTTCAACTTTGGTGAATCTGATAATTATGTGTCTTGGAATTGCTCTTCTCAAGGAGTATCTTTGTGATGTTCTTTGTATTTCCTGAATTTGAATGTTGGCCTGCCTTACTAGGTTGGGGAAGTTCTCCTGGATGATAAACTGAAGAGTGTTTTCCAATGTGGTTCCATTTTCCCCCCCACTTTCAGGCACACCAATCAGACATAGATTTGGTCTTTTCACATAATCCCATATTTCTTGGAGGCTTTGTTCATTTCTTTTTCCTTTTTTTTTCTCTAGACTTCTCTTCTCACTTCATTTCATTCATTTGCTCTTCAATCATTGATACTCTTTCTTCCAGTTGATTGAGTCGATTACTGAAGCTTGTGCATTTGTCACGTATTTCTCGTGTCATGGTTTTTATCTCTGTCGGTTCGTTTATGGCCTTCTCTGCATTGATTATTCTAGTTATCCATTCTTCCATTCTTTTTTCAAGATTTTTAGTTTCTTTGTGCTGGGTACGTAGTTCCTCCTTTAGCTCTGAGAAGTTTGATCGACTGAAGCCTTCTCCTCTCAACTCGTCAAAGTCATTCTCCGTCCAGCTTTGATCCGTTGCTGGCGAAGAGCTGCGTTCCTTTGGAGGGGGAGATGCGCTCTGATTTTTTGAATTTCCAGCTTTTCTGCTCTGCTTTTTCCCCATCTTTGTGGTTTTATCTGCCTTTGGTCTTTGATGCTGGTGACGTACTGATGGGGTTTTGGTGTGGGTGTCCTTTCTGTTTGTTAGTTTTCCTTCTAACAGTCAGGACCCTCAGCTGTAGATCTATTGGAGATTGCTTGAGGTCCACTCCAGACCCTGTTTGCCTGGGTATCAGCAGCAGAGGCTGCAGAAGATAGAATATTGCTGAACAGTGAGTGTTGCTGTCTGATTCTTGCTCTGGAAGCTTCGTCTCAGGGGTGTACCCAGCCGTGTGAGGTGTGAGGTGTGAGGTGTCGGTCTGCACCTAGTGGGGGATGTCTCCCAGTTAGGCTAATCAGGGGTCAGGGACCCACTTGAGCAGGCAGTCTGTCCATTTTCAGATCTCAACCTCCATGCTGGGAGATCCACTGCTCTCTTCAAAGCTGTCAGACAGGGTCATTAACTTCTGCAGAGGTTTCTGATGCTTTTTGTTAACTATGTCCCCAGAGTTGGTGGGATTGTAAACTGGTTCAACCATTGTGGAAAACAGTATGGCGATTCCTCAAGGATCTAGAACTAGAAATACCATATGACCCAGCCATCCCATTACTGGGTATATACCCAAAGGATTATAAATCATGCTGCTATAGAGACACGTGCACACGTATGTTTATTGCAGCACTATTCACAATAGCAAAGACTTGGAATCAACCCAAATGTCCATCAGTGACAGACTGGATTAAGAAAATGTGGCATATATACACCATGGAATACTACAGCCATAAAAAAGGATGAGTTTGTGTCCTTTGTAGGGACATGGATGCAGCTGGAAACCATCATTCTCAGCAAACTATTGCAAGAACAGAAAACTAAACACCGCATGTTCTCACTCATAGGTGGGAATTGAACAATGAGATCACTTGGACCCTGGAAGGGGAACATCACACACTGGGGCCTATTATGGGGAGGGGGTTGGGTGGAGGGATGGCACTGGGAGTTATACCTGATGTAAATGACGAGTTGATGGGTGCTGACGAGTTGATGGGTGCAGCACACCAACATGGCACAAGTATACATATGTAACAAACCTGCACATTATGCACATGTACCTAGAACTTAAAGTATAATAAAAAATAAAAAAAGAATAATAATGACAAATGTAATCTGAGAACTGAATATACCCAGATATCTGAGATTGTCTTGTTTACTCTGCCCAGACACCCCAGGTGTAGATACTGTTATCCCCTTATTAAAGATTAGGAACTCAAGACCTCCCAAAGTAAGTAACTTGCCCAAGGTCACACAGATAATAGTGATAGAACCAGATATAAACTCAGGCATGGGTTCAGCCTGGTGTTATCCATCACACAGAACGGGTCAAGACAAAACTTTTTGACATCCTGATTAAAACCATTAAGCTGTCTCTCCAGAAGAATATGCGTATGGACATAAATACAGAAATCTAGATTTCTTCTTTATACCTTTCATATATTCCCTAAACCCCTTCTTCTAAATAGATCAAGAACCCCAAGTTGTAAAGAGCAAATGATCCAATGTCATTCAGGACCTTCTTGGAAATAGTTTTCTTATCAGGACTTGAGAGACTGCAGATTGGAGAGTTGAGGGCCCTAGCTGATGGCAGAATCTGGGGCATAGATGTGCTAGGTTTCAGATGAAGGGCAGATCCATGAGCTTGTACAGTCAGGTAAGATATGGGACAGACTGGGTCCCTTTCATGAAAGCTGAGGGCAATGGTTAAGTGAGTGGTCACTCTCGCCGCACATGCAGAAGTTGGCCAGGGAACACCTACAGTGTCTGTTCCAACACATGAAGAAAGAGTGATTGAGGGCCCAAAATATTTTTACCTACATAATCATTTTAGTTAGGAAATATTGTTCTGGTAGTACATTGCCACATGAACATTCCAATAAAGCAGCCATAGTTTATCTACCTTTACATGGAGTTGTTTCCTGGTAATCTATCTAATCTATTGACCTGTCTGCAAATTGTATACCCAGGTGTCTGATTGACTTGACCTATGGCATAGAATCAATGCATATGAGTGATTAAAGGTTGGAGGACATCTGACACCAATCAGGGTTTTGATTTTAGAATAGTTGACCTAAAGCTATCCTTTCTGTGCTTCTCAATAGAAATGCCAGTTATCTTTTGAAGCCATATCTACTGATCAAGTACAGAGAAGAAACTTTATTTTTTAAATCACTGACATAAAAGTCAATGAAAGGTAGTGTGAAGTCATTGGGTTATCACTTAAAAAGAGGTGGGACATCACTGGAACCTAAAGTGTTGGGAACCTGGGCTGGCTCCTGACTCTGCCCCTTGAAGGGTTTTGTGGAGCACATTCTGAATAAGCATAGTAACCATGAAGCCGTATTGAGCTCACAGAGTTTCCCAAAAATAATAATGCTGGTAATAGCTAACTGTGTGACAGGCACTCTTCGAAGACCTTTGCATGGATAATTTAATTTATTCTGCACACCCCATGAGGTAGGTGCTATTATTATCATCCCTGTGTTATAGATAAAGGAACTGGAGCCCACTCTCTTTCCACAAAATGTGCAAACTTTCTATTTCTGTCAGATTACAAGGTGATCAAAGGCACTTTTCCATGTGGAAACCTGGACTACAGTTGACTCACTGTCCTAAGAAGTCAGATAGAAGACTGGATTTATAATTTGGGATAATAAGTAGTAGCCCTTCTCAAAAAAACAAGATGGATTCATGAATCTCTTGTTGTGACACTCTGGTGCCCGGCTCACTCCCCCTTTAGTCCTGAGGACTGTATTTCCCCAGCTGCTGGGAATGCCCCCCTGATGGCTCATGACTGAGTCCGTCCCTGAGCATTTCCCTCCCAGAAGGGGTTATGCCCCACACCGGGGCAGCCCACGTCCTGTGACTGCTAAAGGCAGGGTGCCAGGGCCCAGCCCCCATGCCTCAATCTGGAACATCTCTGAAAGGGCATCTCAGCCCCATCGCTTCTTATGAGGTTGGTTGAGGTTCCTTTTGAAACTAAATCACAGTCAATTTCTCCCTTTGCCCTATCCTGCTGTCCTCATGCCCCATAGGAGTCCTGCTCCCAAGGCACTCCCCAGTGAACATCGTGCAGATGCATTTTGATCTCAGAATCTGTTTCTTGGGGGGACCTGCACTATGACATCTGTCTTTGTTTATGATGTAGTTTTCTCAATTTTAAATCAGTGAAATATTACTTTCTCATTGTATGTAGGATGTATATTAAGTAACCTATTAGTGCCTAGGTCTTTTTTGTTGCATCTCATTGCTGTGTGGAAGAAACACATCTCAAATTGCATCTTGATGAAACAACCATGAGAATGCTTTGATTTTACCTGGTGGGTTTGTGTTTACATGCTCGCACACATACACGCACACACAATGACAAAGACATTGATGCAGATTCATATAGATATATATGTATTTATAAAAATCAAAATAATTTTATATAGCTTCATAGATATATGATATAAATGTGGAAAAATATAGACCTAAAATAATATTTTATATACATCATCATATAGATGTAAATACAGACAAAATGTAGGCATATGGACAAACCATGGCCATAGCCATTGACATGGATTTTTGTTGTTGTTGTTCTGTTAGGCCTCCATATGGATCACATTTTCAACCAGCACTTGTTTCCTCGTTGTTGGTTCTTCACCTTTGTTAGGAGGACAGGTAGAGTGAAACTATTCAAATATGACTTAAATAAACTGCCAGGATACCTCAGGAAAGGTTGTAATTATATGCTGCTGATGTGCTACCAAAAGCTGCCAAGTCATGAGTGCATCTTTCTTTCTGAGCCCCTTGTCACTTAGCTTCCTTTGCGTAGAGGTGAGTGTGATAGGAAGCTGGGTGACAGCTTTCAAATGTTTTGAATTTCTCCTCTTTGTATGAGTACGGTCTAGGAGCCGCTCACTCAGATGTTTTGCATTAAGATAACACCTAACAACCAGAGGTTTGGGGACATGTGAATAAATGTTGGACTTTCACTTGGGTAAATTGTTTCATTTTTTAAAACAGAGAATGTGTACACAGCCAATATGAACATAGGTCTTGTCCTTGGTGCTTCTATAGTCTAGACCTTTTGTCTGAATTACTTTTTCAGTGTCATGCTGGAGATATACAGATCTAGATACACACCATTGCCATTGTCTGAAGTATATATGCTTTATACAGCATATGATAGAGAGATCATATTTATGGCATATGTAAATGAGATAGCCAGCTTGAATGAAAGTGTATAGTCTGAGACAATAGATCAACCTATATTGCTCCTATTAGTCTGCTAGTTAACTGGCCCAATCCTCATGTATTTAATGACACCTCAATTCGAGCTCAATACCAGGTCCCTGAGAGAGGACAGTATAAGGCAAATATTTTTACTTAAGATCTCTGATCTTAGAGAAATGCAAATCAAAACCATAATGAGATCTAACACAAGTCCGAGTGGCTAATATTAGAAAGTGAAAGAATAACAGATGCTGATGAGGCTGTGAAAATAAAGGAATGCTTATACATTGTTGGTGGGAGTATAAATTAGTTAAAGTATTATGGAAGACAGTGTTTAAAAATCACTTAAAAAGAGGTGAAATACTAAAGACAGAAATACCATTCAACCTAGCAATCTCATTAATGGGTATATAGCCAAAGGAATATAAAAATTATTCTATTATAGAGACACATACATGCCTGTGTTCATTGCAGCACTACTCACAGTAGCAAAGACATAGAATTGACCTAAATGCCCATCAGTGATAGGTTGGATAAAGAACATTTGGTACAAATACAACACATGTATTATGGAATACTATATAGCCATAAAAAGAATATGCTCATTTCCTTTGCAGGGACATGGATGGAGCTGGAGGCCATTATCCTTAGCAAACTAACATGGGAATGGAAAACCAAATACCATACTTTCTCACTTATAAGCGGAAGCTAAATGATGAGAAAACATGGACATATAGAGGGGAACAACAGACTAGGGCCTACTAGAAGGTAGAAGGTGGGAGGAGGGAGAGGATCAGGGAAAATAACAAATGGATACTAGGCTTAATACCTGGTGATAACATAATTTGTACAACAAACCCCCATGACACAAGTTTGCCTATGTAACAAACCTTAATATGTATCCTTGAACTTAAAAGTTAAAAATAAAATTTCTCAGGACATAGAAAGCACTAACTATAAAAGAAAAATAGGGCCAAGTCGGTGGTTCACGCCTGTAATCCCAGCACTTTGGGAGGCCGAGGGGGGTGAATCCCCTGAGGTCAGGAGTTCGAGACCAGCCTGGCCAACATAGTGAAACCCCATCTCTACTAAAAATACAAAAAATTGGCTGGGTGTGCTAGTGGGTGCCTGTAATCCCAGCTACTCAAGAGGCTGAGTGGGAAGGATCACTTGATACCGGGAGGCAGAGGTTGCAGTGACTCGAGCCTGGACAACAAGAGCAAAGCTCCATCTCAGAAAAATAAAAAATAAATAAATAAATAAAAAGAAAGAAAGAAACAGAAAAAAAAGAGAAAAATATGTATGAATTTGATGTCAGCAAATGATAAAATTTCTGTCTATTAAAAAAAAAGATATCATCTAATCAGATGATACTCCTATCTTGGGGATTCCTTAGATATTCACTCCAGAGATTGAGGGACATGTGTGTGTACACACGCACTTGCACCTGTGTGCACGTGAGAAGGGAAAGATTTATTGAGAAGAATGTTCTGCCATTGCTAAGTTTATTCCACTATTGTATGATAATATTCTCATAGGTTAAAAGGATGCATATTTAAGACCAAATTAAAAGTGGTGGATTAACAAATCTAAACTGAAAAATAAGAAACAAATGATAAGATGTGAATGATTTTTTTTTTACATTAAATTGGCTTTGCTTTTAGATAATAGCATAAAACTAGAGATTGAGGAAGTCATTTTTCATTTCTTCAGGTGGTGCCCCAATGACTACACCTCCCTTTACCTTGGTGATGATCTTCCATTTTTACATTCATCTGTCTTGCTAAGGATACCATTTTGCATTCTCATGAATTATGCTGTGAAAAGAAAATTCTCAAAACAAACATCTGGGTGGTTTCTTTTTTTGTATTCACATTTCGTATTCTATTACTTTCCTCTGTCATCTCTTCTAGGAATAATGATTTTTTGCTAGCCTAGTGGAATCTTCTTAGGTTTGAACCAACTGTCTTGACTCTTTTGAATGAGTTTAATTTGCACTCCTACTTTTTCTTTTTGCCGATTCTTTGAAGATTGCAATCAACTCCTTTTTGCCTTCACTGTACATTTTCAAGTTATTGATTCACTTGCTATGTGGTATAAAATGAAGCTTACAAATGCAGTTTTCTTGGTTCCTAAGGTGCTTCCCACCCCCTCTTCAGTTCTTTGTTGTCCCAGCAATCCTAACTCTGCATTCACAATATATTGGCCCATTAGCAGCTAGGATTTGTTTGGGCAGAGCGAACTATATTTCCTTGCTCTAATGAAGCACACAAACTATAACAGCTATCTCCTCAGCAGGCTGCTCCTGCGAAAGAGGGCAGAGCAAATGTTGCCTTAGAGCAGGGAGCTAAGCTCTGAGGATTTAATGAACTTCAAGATACTGTCTACACAGGACTGTGGCATTGATATGCAGCTCAACGAATCATTTCAGCTTGGTCAGCTGCTTCTGTCTGCACAGGGCCTTTCTGGCCTTTTGAATGGATGTTTTTACTCTCCTATGTGGCTTTTGTTGAGTGGATTAGTGACCTGGATTATGTAGTTGACTGTGCTGCCTTCATTTTGCACTCTCTGAAATGGAAAACTCACAGATCTTAGATGAAGGTGACAGAACATCATTATAAATAGAAATAGGACCTAGAAGCTACCCCTAAATGAAGTTTCTTGAAACAAAGATGTGGGGTTGTGATGTTACACAGAATGTTCAGGAATGAGGCCTGCACCATTATGGCTGTAGTTAAGGGTGTGGCTACAAGTCAAGTTTAGAAGCCAGAATCCTACCTGGATGTGAAGTTTATAAAATAGCCAGAGAGAGAAATCAACTTTATTCTTCAAGCAAATGGGAACCCATTGAAGGCAATGTGATCCTATTTGTGTTGAGAAGGATAGGATGAATATGGCTGAGTGAGCTGATGTGAAACAACTTCCCAGCCTTTCACTTCAGCATACAGCCATGTCAAAAAAGTATAAAAATGTAAATACCTACTTCAGGTTCAAAATCAAGAAATGGAAGGCCTCAGCTGTCAGAAATGAGGAGGAAACTCAGAGGCAGGGCAGTGAGCAGGAACTGGCATTTAAATGGACCATGAGAGAAAGCAATAAAGATGCAGGCTCTGACTGCTGGCAATTGGAGTTTTAAGCTCATGGGAAGGCAGTTCAGGCCGTACTCTTAGATCTGAGCTACATGCACCAAGCCAGGAGTTAGAAAGGGCTGCCTCATTAATTCAAAAGGAAACAGCAACTGCGCACTGGCTCAGAGGATTGATGACAAACTTGCCATATCTCTGGTGCCATTGGAAAAAGATCACCAAAGAGAAGTTAGAACTCCAGGCTATTGCCACTGCAGATGTAAGATCTGGGTTTACACTATCTATGTGGTAGGGAACCCAGCATTGCGAAATTAACATGAAAAATGTCTTGGAACAGGAGAAATGAGTAGGCCTCTGGCAGAGACATCTGCAATCATCACATTGGTACTCCTCCTAAAAGAACTTGAATAGAAAATAATCCCCACTGAAGGTGAAGTCACACTAAAAAAGTACAAGGCCTGTGAGTAATGAAGTAACGCAGAGAGAATTAGGCCCAACAAATGGTAGAATGTAGGTTCCAAAAATTAGAAATAATAGAATAATCAGAAACATCAATTCAAGGATATTTAGGATGTTCAAAGAACCAAAGAAAGAAGAAAACCCATAGGATTGTTGTATAACATGTTTTTATAAGAGTATTTGTCAAGTGCTCTTATAAAACTGTGTAAGAGCATTTGAAAATAACGAGAGGCTTTCTAAAATTAGAACTGCAGTCATTTAAAGAAAAAAGCAAATGGTTTGAGCAATAGATCAAACAGAAAAAAGGGTGAACTGGAATATTAGTGTGAGAAAATGATGGAGAATTCAGTACAGAAAGGTAGAGATGAAAAATTTAAGAGAAGAAAAAATGGAGGCTACATTAAAACACCTCAACTTATGTCTAATAAAACTGTCAGAAGAGAAAATAAAAGATGAGAAAGAAGCAATATTCAAAGTGAAAATGGTGAGAATATTACAGAACTCAAGTGGTTCCACACTGGTTCCTGAATATGATAAGTAGATAATAAAATAAAAAATATAAACTCACCCAAGACCTACAACTGTGAAAATGCATAACATTAACAGCATAAAGAAAATTTTATAAGCTTCCAGAGAGGAAGGCAAATCCCTAACAAGGAAGGGCTGTTAGATAATACACTTGGCATCTGCAACAGGACATGACATAAGACAGTGAAATATCTTCAAGGCACAGAGGAAAATAATTGTCAGTGTAGAATTATACCCAGGATAAAATAAAAGAATAAACAATGGCAAACTTTGACTTAAAAAGAATAACAGTGTTTACAACTCTGACTTCACAGTTCAAACGTGTCCTTGAGAAAGAAGGAAATTAAATACAGAAAAGAATGATGAATAAAGAACATCATAAAAACAAATGCAAGTAAAAGTAATATTAAAAACATTTAACAATGGATATTTAAGAAAAAAGATGCAAAACAGTGATAACAAGGGACATAGGTTGGGAGGAGGAGACAGTTGAATCCTTGGGTTACTTGGAAAAATATTAAAGATACTAATTAAATCTAGACTTACTAAAATTAAGATTCCATGTGAAACTTTAAGGGTATTATGAGAAAAGAAGTGGAATGTATAATTTGGGAGAAAAATAAAATATAGCAGAGAAAATAAAAAGGAATAAAGAAAATGATTAATTCAACAAAAGTGAGGTAAGAAGACAGGAAAAGCAAGGTAAATTCAATACACAAAATAAAATGACAGTAATAAATCTAAACAGGTAAGTAATCACAGTAACTAAATGCTTTAAACATACCTTGTAAAAGAAAAAACCTTTCACAAATAATCTATAAATTAGTAAGAATTTAACAATGTTGCGAAATGAAGTTCAATATACAAAAACTAACCGTGTTTATATAATATGTAATGGCAACAATTAAAAATAAATTTTAAAGAACAGTATCATTTAAAATAGTATCAAATAATTTAATACCAAGGAATAACTCTCATTACAATATGCTGGATAGCAACACATATATCTTCATATGCAGATATATCTGACTTAACAATGGTTTGACTTATGACTTTTCAACTTTACAGTGGTGCGAAAGCAGTATACATTCAGTAGAAACCGCACTTCAAGTACCCATACAACCATTCTGTTTTTGACTTTCAGTACAGTATTGAATAAATTACATGAGATATTCAACACTTTATTATAAAATCAGCTTTATGTTAGACAATTTTCCCAACTGTAGGCCAATGTAAGTGTTCTTTTAAGTTAGGCTAGGCTAAGCTATGATGTTCCATAGGTTAGGTGTGTAAAATGCATTTTTGACTTATGATATTTTCAACTTGGATAGGTTTATCAACATAACTCCATTGTAAGTCAAGCATTTATCCATCCATTCATCTATCTGTCTCTCTATCTACCTACCTACCTATGTACCTACCCTCTCTCTGACTACCTATCTGTCTATCTGTATATATATGAACAGCTATATAGTATATATATGTGGATATTTATAAATACACACACTATATATACTATATATACATAGTATACTATATATACTATATAGTATATATGTAGATATCTATATATACACACTATATACTATATATAGATTATACATAGTATACTATATGTACCATATAGTATATATGTACAATCTATATATACACAAACTATATATACTATATAGTGTATATGTAGATATCTATATATACACACACTATATATACTACATATAGATTATACATAGTGTATATTCTAGTCCATATACTATATATACTCTCTCTATATAGATTATACACTATATATACTATATATAGATTATACACCTAGTAAGTGCCTGTTTAATTATGTCTATGTATATATAGATTATACATAGTATATATAGTGTGTGTATATATATTATATATAGAGAGAGTATATATATAGTATATGGACTACAATTATGCATCCAAATTTTGGGGGGCAAGAAAGAAGGGAGTGAGACTGGAGAGGGAAAAAAGGGGAACTCAGTTTTGGCCAAAATGCCCCATTTCTAAATAGAAAATAAAATTACGGTAAAAGTTACATTATATTAAGATATGTTCATTCTTAGTTAGAGGATTTTCTGTAGTCAAGTGTATTTTAGACTGTTTAAAAAATGCAATTTAAAAAAGGGAGGAAAGCTAACCCTCACTGCAATGTGAGGATGAGAAAGGGAAGGGGAAGCTGGAATTAGACGTACAACTTGGGAAATGGATGTACTGTTCCATGCGGGAGATGGTGAAGGCATGAACCAGGGCTATGGCAGTGGGAGACTGGAACATGAATGCTAGAGACACTCAAGAGGTGGAATTATAAGACCCTGCTGATGGCCTGAATCTAGACACAGGGAGGTGAGCAGACTCAGGGGATTCTGAGTTTCTAAACCTGCTTTCTAAGAGGATGCTGTGCCATACGCTTTCTGAGATGTGGAAATAAAAGAAGTGTGGATTTGGTATAGCAATAATGGGGAGGAATGGAGGATGAAAACATTGTTTAACACTTAAGCTTGACGGGGTAGTGCATGCCTACAGTCCCAGCTGCTTGGGGGGCTGAGGTGAGGGGATCGCTTGAACCCAGGAAGTGGAGGCTGCAGTGAGCTCTGTTTGTGCCACTGCACTCCAGCCTGAGTGACAAAGCAAGACCCTGTCTCAAAACAAAAACAAACAAACAAAAAACCCACTTAAATTTGAGATACTATGGGAAACCCAGATGGATGTTTCCATAAGGCAATTGGAAATACAGATCTGATTTAGTAGATACTTACATTAAGTGATGAAGTTACACAAGATTGCTTAATAAAAGACAATGAAGTAAGAAATGATAATACACATTCCATGCTTTTGCTAGTGTTATGACAGAATATATGTATAATCTATAACTAGTTGTATATACACAGTCACATTATTACCTCTAGCATGAGTGAGAGTTAATTCATGTGAATGCTTAAAAACAAAAGATTTACTTTATATGGTATCTTTCATTGTATTTGGCACAGGCCATAGTAGGAGCTTGGAATAGGGTTAATAGATGAAATAATGAAACTAATTATTCTTGTTTCCTTGGTATTTTTTTAAATTTAAAAAAGCTAGCTCTGTTGAAATAGTATAAAATTCACATTACATACAAGTCACTCATTTAAAGTGCACAGTTCAGTAGTTTTTGGTGTATTCCCAGAGTTGTGCAATCATCACCACCATCAATCTTAAAACATTTTCATCACCCCAAAGAGAAACCCTGTGCCCACTGGCTGTGATGCCCAACACTGCCTCCCATCAATCTTCCACTCTAGCACTAGTTAACCATTCACTTATTTTCTTTCACTGTAGATTTGTCTATTCTAGATAATTCTATAGATGAAACCATGCAGTATGTGGTTTCTGTGTGTGTGTGTGATTGTTTTTTTTTTTTTCACTTAGCTTAACATTTTCAATGTTTCTTCATGAGTTGTTTCCACTTTTTGGCTATTATGAGTAATGCTGTTATGAACATTCATGTGCAACTTTTTGTGTGGACCTGTGTTTTTCTCTCTTGGGTGTAAACGTAGGAAAGGAATTGCTGGGTCTATGGTAACTCTATGTTTAACCATTGAGGACTGCCTGACTGTTTTCCAAAGAGGCTACACCATGTTACATGTGCACCAGCAGCATAGAAGGTTTCAAAATCTCTGCATTCTCTGTAGTACTTGTTATTGTCTGATTTTTTGATGATAGCATCCTAGTGGGTGTTAAGTGCTATCTCCTTGTGGTTTGGGTTTGTTTTTCCCTGATGGCTCATCATGTTGAACATCTTGAGCCTATTGGCCATTTGTGTGTCTTCTTTGGACAACTCTCAGCTCCTTTGCCCATTTTTAAAAACTGGGTTATTTGTCTTTATATCGTTGTAATAATTCTCTATGTATTATATATACAATTCTCTTATAAGATACCTGATTTGCAAAATAAATAATTCCTTTGCTATTTTTTTTTGTTTCACTATAGCCCTTCTTTTTATGCACATAAACCTTGTCCTGTCCTATCCTTTTCCTCCTCTCTGTAATTATCTATCTTTAAATAGATCTTTATGTATATAATGGTTTGATCCTGTTTCTCTCACTTAAAATTTTGTGGTAAAATTTTTCCTATATTGTTCAAAATATTTGGAAAATATTTATAAAATGGTTATAAATCCTACTATGTAATTTATGTATCATAATGTATTTAATTATTTTTATATTCTTGCACACTTATAAAGTACTTTCAATATTGTGGTATTATTATTAAGGGCTGATAAACACATGTATAAATACATGTTGGTCCAGGTACCTAAGTCTATCCCTAGAATGGGTTCTAGTTAAGAAGTAGAGTAACTGGGTCCAAGACCATAAACATCTTTCTAGACTGCATGCAAATTGTTTTCCAGAAAGTTGTGTCAGTTCACACTCTCCCAGTAAGTGCCTGTTTCATTATGTCCTTATCAGCGCTGTGTTATTTTTAATCAAGTAGTAACTGTGTGAACATTTCTCCTTGATGCCCAGATCCTGCATTTGCTTAATGCTGAGCCCGCAGCTGTCAATTCAGAATGATGCAGTTCTCCCAGGAAGCATAAATTCTGACAAAGCTTTCGCAGTTTTTGACTTTTTAGTGATTTCAAAATTCACTTAAAAAGACCTAAAACAATTAGCAGATCATTAGCAGGCACTTTTTAAAAGGAGCCCCCCCCAAAAAAAATTATCTCTGAGAGAGATGGCTTCTGAGCTGATGTTTTATTTTGCATATAGGAATAGTTGACAAAAATGAACAATTTAAAGGCAAGCAGTAGAGTTATGGGAGGAATGAGTGGATCATTCTACTCCCATATCTGGGTAATCTTCTCGAGGGCAGGGACTCCAGCTTACTCCTCCAATGTGGGACCCTTCACAGAACAGACTCCAGATGGGCGGATCAATGTTGGAATCCAGGTGCTCCTGTTTCCTGGCTGAGTGACCTTGGGTCTGTCTTAATTGTACATGAAGCACTTAGCACAGTGAAGAGCATGCTGGCTTCTCAATATATGTTAGCTATTTCCCGTGACTGTTCACTCTGTATCCCTAACCGGACAGCAAGCACTGGGGATGACCCAAACAGGTACTCAATGTAACTACTGCAGTTATGGGAACTGTAACTACTGCAGTTATGGGAAAACTTTTTGAAATTTGCTTGGAAGAAATGTTCCAGTTTTCCATAGGATGAGCCACTCATAAACCTCCATTTCAAAATTAATCCTTCTCATATTTGAAATTGTTCTGTGCTCTTATCCAATTAGGTTTCCTCAGTAAGATTTTACTCTGAAATAAACCATTATGTGTAGCCTGACATTTTTCTGTTCTTGCAGGGATATGCATTGTTCTTTAGTTCTGTTATTTTAAATCATTTAGTAGATAACCAAAAAAAAAAAAAAAAAAAAAATCACTTAGAGTCTGATTTAATCAAGAAGTAGAGGATGAAGTGTGAAACATCCAGTGTTTTTCTGATCCTCGGTTTTGTTGAAGGCTGCAAAATGGTATCAATTAAGTGACCTTTCCAGGTCAGGATTTTATGGCTCTGATAAATTCCCCAGGCTTAGCACTTGTCAGGGAAAACACGCAAGTGAAAATATGAAGATTCTTTCTCTCTAACTACATCTTTCCAATAAGTAGATGAGATCATGGATTTGAAAGTGCCTCAAGAAAAGCTTTATAAATCTAAAACACTATTATTATTATCATTATTATCTTGTTGTGATAACAGCACAAAAAATGAAGAACTTAAAATTGAGGCTAAGTTTTTTTTTTTTTATCATTTCATAACATCTTACAGCTAGAAAGATTGTTAGAGATTTTTGTGGTCCTAAGCTCTTTCTTCTACATAAAAAAGCATAAAATTGCTTAAGATTACATCATTTAAAACTGAAGTCTTGTTACTCTACATAAAGACAGTGGATGGTAAAATTTAATAATTTAAAATATTCTTGGATGACTACATTATTTATCCCCACAATGCAAAGAAAATATAAACTTATATTCATATATTTCATGTATAATGAGTTTGAGTGCATTTTAAATGTTATTGTCCCAAGGTAAATTTTAGAAATCTGAAATAAGAAATTTCATTTATGAAGTCTTTGATGGAATTGATCATTTTGGTGTTTGGAAAATGTTTTTGCTGCATAAGCAGGGCAAAGCTGAAATTCTCCAGGCTCACTGCAATTTACCGAATAGCCCTTTCCTTCAGAGAACTGCTTACAGGAAGGTACTGTCTTCCCTGGAAGTTAAGTTACGTTGAAATTAATAAAAGTTAATGAAGTCTTCTAGGAACTCCCCTTCTTTCCTGTGGGGTGCCATATTTAAAGTTAAACTACACCCCTTAAGCAAAACTTTAAGGCAGTTGTTTCCTGGTAAACCAGCATTTGCATTACCTTGAGCTGTAAAGATCCCCTCAGCAAGGTATTGAGTGACATTTTGAATAGACACAAAACAGTACTAGGCTACAGTTTTTTCTTTTTTGCAAATATTACTTTGATCCTTAGGAGAAGCAGTTTCCCATGCTCACATTTCCTGTTGTTGTTGTTTGTCTGTTTGTTTGTTTGTTTGAGATGGAGTCTCCTCTGTTGCCTAGGCTGGAGTGCAGTAGTGCTATCTCGGCTCACTGCAACCTCCACCTCCTGGGTTCAAGCAATTCACCTGCCTCACCCTCCCAAGTAGCTGGGATTACAGGTACCTGCCACCATACCTGGCTAATTTTTGTATTTTTAGTACAGATGGGGTTTTGCCATGTTGGCCAGTC
This sequence comes from Macaca thibetana thibetana, assembly GCF_024542745.1. Lineage (NCBI taxonomy): Eukaryota > Metazoa > Chordata > Mammalia > Primates > Cercopithecidae > Macaca > Macaca thibetana. Next base: position 23,664,660 of record NC_065586.1, read on the forward strand.
TGATCTCGAACTGGCCAGGTGTGGTGGCTTATACCTATAATCCCAGCACGTTGGGAGGCCTAGGCAGGTGGATCACTTGAGGTCAGGAGTTCACTTGTTGACAATACTGTATTTAAAACACAATTCTTCTTTGTCCAACTCTATGTGGAAGAACTGAGTGATGGTGTGAGAAGTCTAAATCACTATAGGGAGCTCTAGAATACACTATATCTTATCATTATAATTGGAAAGGCAATTGGACAAATGGTTGGAGACTGGCATTTCTGCATTGTTTATCACTAACTGGAGAGGCATAGTCAGAAGGAGAATAGTGGAAATCGGCCATTGGGCACTGTTCTTTATGCAATAGAGCAGGGCACATAGAGATTCTGGGAAACAAGCAAGGAAAAGAGAGGCAAGTGGAAGAAAGGATGAGTCTGCTGTTCTCAGGTTGCAGCATGTACTGCTATCCCTGCTGCCAAGAACTTGAAAGAACAATGAGCAGTGAAGAATATGTATTGCAGAAGTACTTCACATCAGATAGTCCTGCATAGTTGGAAAGTAGGATGATTCCTTTCCCCTTGCAAAAAGACAAAGTGCTAGTTCTTCCAAAAGCCATACTCTAAGAGTATTATGTAACAGTCATTTTAAATGATTTGAAATAATTTTAATTGGTACTTACCTGGGAGGCTATATCACTTTTCATTTCACCAACTCTCCCAAAATGGCATAGTGAATTGCCTTTCATCGGCAGCTGCGAAAGTATGATAAGACAGGATGATGTATACAAATGATTTCTTCTTCAGAAGAATCCATCCAGAAGAATTGTCAAATTATTTTTAAATGGCTGTAGTTCTTATTGAAACATTGCAAGAGAAGTTTAAAGTCTTCACTTGCGTTGTGTGACATTGTTATTTGGCAATTCTATCATAAAATCGTGGAATGTTTGAGCTGGGATATACTTGAGGCACTGTCTTTTCAAAACACTCAATTTTCCAGATGAGATAAGACAGATCCAGAGAGGCTAGGTAACTTGAGGAATAAAGAGTAAACTCAAGGATAAAAGGAGTTGTCAGAAATCCAAAAGATCACAGTTTTTATAACTGTGAAGAAGACAGAAGGGTATTTAAGATCTCTTCAATATCAACAGATGGGACATTGGAGGTGAGAATAATGGAAAGAAGGAAACAGGTTTTTGAGAGAAGAATCATTTCAATGACTTTGGTTACAGTGTTGAAATAGTACTAGTCTCATTTTGAGGTGGTTGACAAGGGTTTTTGGATGACAGTAATGCAGTTTTTGTATATGAAATATGGGGCCAGATGTGGTGGTTCATACTTGTAATCCCAACATTTTGGCAGGTTGAGGCAGGAGGATTGCTTGAGGCCAGGGGTTCAAGAACAGCCTGGACAACATAGCTAGACTCTGTCCCTACAAAAAATTTAAAAATTATAGCTGGGTGTGGTGGCATGATTCTATAATCCCAGCTACTTAGAAGGCCGAGACAGGAGGATCACTTGAGCCCAGGCGCTCAGGCATTCCAATGTTCAAGTGAACCATATATGTATATACATATATATACACACACAAGTAGATATACATACATACACACACGCACACACACACATAAAGTTTCAAACCATCGAGACAAATTGCCGTGTACAATGGCATCAATAAAGGTATTAGGTAAGACATACTTTTTTTGTGTCTACAGGCAAAACTTTATTTATATGTAATAAATAATATATTTTATATGTTATATGTTATATAAAATATTGTTATATATTTATATATCATATAAAAATAATATATAGTATAATATATGAATAATATATATTATATAATATATAAATAATATATAAAATATAAATAATGTATATTTATATAATATATATAACCTATTATAAATATTAAAATATATATATATATAGAGAGAGAGAGAGAGAGAGAGAGCGCGCACCAGGCTCCCATTCTGAATAACTAACTGGGAAGGGCTAAAAGGGACTAATTAGACGCAAAGTGAAAAATATTTTGCATTTATTTAAACCCTAGATTTTGAGTAACTCATATTTTCCAGATTCCCTATTGGTAGTAGCCCCAGCAAGAGGAAGGAATATAAAGGAAGAGTCAGCAATCTTCGCCTCTGTGATTTGGATACGGAAACCAGGACTCCAGGCATTCAGTGACAGAAACCAAAACCCACTTCCATCTGCCCCAGAGCACCTTCTTGCTCCTTAGTGCTTGTTTGATCACAGTACAGGCGACCGTAATCAGCAGGGGAGCATGAAGGGCCTTGGTTGCCTTGGCAATAATTTGTCCTTTGGCAGGGCTTAAGGAAGTGGGAAGGGTCGGGGGAAAGGGCTGGCCACACTCTTGAAGAAATCACAGCTCTGTAAGCTCTCTTGACAAATGTCATGACCTGGTGACTATTTCCTTGCCCTGTGAGGAATTTTCTGATAGCCCTGGGATTATTTTGCAGCTCTCAGTCTCAACCAAAGATGTGAGCTCATAATGATCACGTCTTAATAAAATCTCCCTTATGTACATAATGCATTTAAAATGATTCTCATTATACTGGTTTGTATTACTTTATTCATAGAAATTATAGTGTTCCATTTTAAAGTGTGGATTATTTGCATGATATTGAAGCAATCTTTAAATTGATTAAGAAAGCAATTGAGGAATTGTTGAGCAGGCTTTCTGTGGAAAAGGATGCTGGTGGCACATCATATCCACTCGCTCCTTCTTTCTTGGGAACAGAATCTCTATTTTAGCAAGGAGCATGGCCACCCTGATAAAAGACTGCATTGTCCAGGCTCCTTGCAGTCAGATAGGGACACATGACTAGGTTCTAGCTAAGGCAATGTAAGCAGAACTTTGGTTTGGGACCTCCAGGAGGTCTTCTTGAAAGAGAGGAGTGTGCCCTTTCTCTACCTCTTCTGAATTCAGGGGGGAAAGATGGAGCTCCAGGATCAACCTTGAACCCGAATGTAATAGGGAAAGATGTGTAGCAGTGAGAAGATGACGTGGACCGCTGACACCAGTGAGCTCCACACCAGCCTTGGCCCCCCTGCTGCTGGACGTCTTTAGGTGACAGAAAAATAAATGTTATGCTCGTTAACTTGGAGATCACTAGATATATTCAGCTGAATGCAATCCTAAATAATATAGATCTTAAAATAGTCTGCAAATACTTAGCTCCTGTAGGAAAATCATCAAGCAAAAAGTTTTGCCCATAGACACAAAAAAATATGTCTTACTTAATACTTTTGTGATGCCATTGTACATGGCAATTTGTCTTGGTGATTTGAAACATTTTGTGTCATAACATTGAATTTTTGAACCAGATTGCCCTTTATATGCTATATGGAGCCTTGGGAGAAATACCAGACCAGTAGTTCAGGAGCCTGAATTCAGTGCCACCTGAGTTATTTTTTTTTTAGTGCTATGCTCTTGAATAAATCATCCTGATCTCAGTTTCTCTCCGTGTAAAATAAAACTTCTGGACTAAAGAATTCTCTAGGCTCTGAAGATCTATAAATTTAGGATAGTGCCTATTTCTTTTTAAAACCACTAAAACTGATCCCAGGCCCTAGTCATACATGTAAATATATGTTCACAAGTACTTACAGAGTGTCTGGTACATGTACAGAATTATCCAACTTTTTATTACGTGGGCTATGTGTGTTTTGCGGGGAGAACCACAAAGCTCATCGTCAAAGAGTCTACATTTTAATTATGTAGAAAATGAGGCAAACATTGGAGCATAAAATTCTGAGTAAATCCTGTTTCCTGACTCCAAGTTCAACACTCTCTCTTCTATTTCATATCCCTTATCTCACAGAGCTTCACATATTAAACTGACAGAGGCCTACTGGCTCTGTGGTTTACAGAACTCTTTTAAAATTCCAACAATTTTGTTTAATGCCATGAAAAATACAGTTCTACTCTATGATTACCCATCTAAGACTAATCCACTTGCTATGATAACAGTCATTCAACCTCTCTCTAATTAACATTAACCGTGCTTCATCTCACTTTTAAAGCTATATATCCATGAGGGCAAAATATTCTATTGTTCACTGAATACCCACGTATTAAAACAGTTAATGGAATAATTAAACCAGAAAACGTTTTTGTGGAGGAAGTGAGTTTTGATCCAGAGTTTTAGGGAGGTGATAAATGTGGGTTGTCAGAGAAGTGAGGAGGTTGCCTTAAAGGGCGTGAATGTTGTTTGCAAAAGCATCAAGCTGTGGATGATCAGTAGCACAGGGCAGATGGTACAGGGTGGGGCTAAAGAGAGTGGGATCTCCGAGCTTTCCTGCTGTTCCTTTGCTGCCTTGGCTTTCTTATTAGCATGAAATACTCCCTTTATGCCCAGTGTTTGTTTGGAGTTGGATGGCACTCATGTAGAAGAGAGATGGATAAGAATATGATGCTGGTGGAAGTAATTTTAAAGATGCAGAGCTAAGAACAGCAAAATCATCACTGTGAGAATGTGTCCCCTTTGTACAAGAGATATTCCATTTGCATATTTAGGTTTCATGCTTCACTGTGTGCTTATGTGGTGTGGGTGAGATAAAGTTGCAGAAGGAACTTAGCATTGCCCAACTTGTGAAAATTAAGTCAACCGTGACTTTCAACTAATAATGTATCTTCCTGGGCTTAATTTTCTTGCAGGGGTGTGTGTGTGTGTGTGTGTGTGTGTGTGTGTGTGTGTGTGTGTGTGTGATATTAAGTGAAGAGAAAGTAAATAGGCAGCCTATTTATTGCAAGCAATGTGTTTACCTGTGTGTATCATCACTGAAATTATCAGTTATTAGAAGTGGAAAGTCATGTGTTTTAAGTGTCAGTTCCAGTCAACTTCTTTTGCAGCACAAACCTGCCCAACAGGGTCATGATGGTTCCTAAGCACTGATTTGGACGTGGTCACAGGAATACAGCACAAGAATAAAGCCCCATGTTCATATGGCACAGTCTACAGCAAACTAGACTGGTCAACTCAAAAGAATGCATGCAAACCACAAATCAGAGTGAGCACTGGTTTGTGTTTTCTAAGAGAGGCATGGGAGCAACTCTTCTTCCTGGGCCATCTTCCAAGGGTCAAACACGAATGATGGAGAAAACCTTGAGAAGCAGAAGGAAGCAGGGACTTTTCCATTTGGCCCTCCTTTTAATAACCAGTTTCTTGGATTCCTTTCCTCCATGCTCGTCCATCTACCCATTCACACATACACATATGGTTGGCATGAATTTGCTCCACAACAAATACAAAAACATTGCATTGCTTTACATTTCTATATGTAATAAAAATCTGTTTTCTCCTGTTAGTTAGGTTTTACCTCTGACACCCAACATCAGTCATAATGGGAGGCCTGTTTACCTGAGGGTGGCTTAAGAGTCTCATGGTGTTCTGCAGTTCAAAAAATTAGGAAGGGGCCTCCAACTCTTTAGGCCATCAGGATCACCCCTGAGATGCGTGTTGTCCAAACCCTTGGGGCCTAAGCCACTGAAGTAGGTACTTCTCCCACTGCTTGGAATGTGGCCATCATCTTCCAGGTCTCCTGAAGCCCCTGCTTCTTATGTTCAGGCCACAGCTTCTCAGACCATCCCATCAGATCTTCTAGACAATAAGTAAGAGCGGGTGCAGGCACCACAGCTCCACACATTCACCACTCACCTCCTTATTCAGTCCCCACTTATTTTCACTGCCTAAACTCAAAACCATAGTCTCCATCCCTTTCCTATCAGGGACGACCCACCTTAACTCATCTCTTTAGTTTGTAACAGACTCCAAACCTTGCATAGGGCTTTTTTCAGGTTTCTGGCAATTTCTGGTTTCAACTCATGAACTCAAAACTTCTGGAAGCCCTAAACTCAGAACTCATGGGGCTGCGCTACCTAGAAAAAGAACTAATAATTTTGCCATATATACATATAGATATAATATATATTTATATATAATATATATATAATCTAATATGTATTAATATATAATTTATATATAATATATAATCTATATATAATCTAATATATATATATTAGATCCGATTGCAGTAGTAGAAACAAGGCATAAACTTTATTTTAATAGATTATCTTGAACACACACATATCAGAGTGTGTAGGAATTTGTGCCAACAGGGAGCAGACAAACAGGAATTGTTTGACTCATGGAAAATTTGCAAAATTTATATTTGTCTTTATTGTTGTTGCTGATGTTGTTTTGTGTTAGAAGGAATGAGATTTTTCTTAAGGTCAATTTGACTGATAAATCAAGTCAATAGCCAGAATCAACAGGTTTTTTCTGCATCACAGACCTATCAACCTTTTGTTGCATTTATCAGGTTGGGGTAATTGTACTTCCATTCTGATGGTGTGGTAGAGAACAATATGCCCCTTGATTGCTTAAAGAAACAAAATACTTAGATTAAGTCTGCCACAAGGATGGAGAGGTATTTAGCAAAAGCCAAATAAAGGCTTTGTTTTTCTCACAGAGTTTTGTGAGAATGAGAGTGAAACAAGTATTTACAATAATGATATGTGTCTTGAGAATGAGCCCCTCTAGATTACTAAGTTTATCCTTTGATCTGAAAACAAGGATGATTGAAAAATCAATTAGCACATATACCATATGTCTAAATTTAGCCTAAATTAAAGATGAAGGAAGCACTTTTTATTAGGAGTTATTAACCTATGAGTCCCCAAGTTAAGCAGAATGTAATATAATTTATACTTGCATCCATTTTCTATTGTTATAGTAACAAATTGCCTGTGAGACAATAGATAAATGTCTTAAGCATGCTTCACCTGGGTCTTCTGTTTAGATTCATGCTTCACCTGGATCCTCTGCTTAGAGTCTTACAAGGCCCAAGTCAAGGTGTTGGCAGGGCTGTGTTCCATTCTGGAGGCTTTGGGGTAGATCCACTTCTAAGCACATTCAGGTTGTTGGGAGAATTCCGTTCCTTACGGTTGTAGGACTGAGGTCCTGCTTCCTTGCCTGCTCTCAGGACAGCTAGGGACCACCCTTAGCTCCCAGAGGCTCCCTCTGGTCCTTGCACATGGGCTGCTCCATCATGTGATTTCCTCCATCTCAGAACCAGCAAAAGTTTGAGTCCTTAGGCTTAGAATCTCTGATTTCCTCTTTTGCTGCATCTCTTCTGCCCCTAGAAGAGATGGCAGAGAAAGGTCTTCACCTGTAAGGGCTCATATGAGTGGAATGGCCTCAGTTAGGCAATCCAGGATAACTCTCTCAAAATCTATAACTTTAATGACATCTGCAAAGTCCCTCTTGCCGTGTAATTAAACATATTCATAGGTTCCAGGGGTTAGGGCATGGGTATGTTTGTCAGGGGGTTCGGCCTACCAAGATACCTTTTGGTAGAAAAATAAATATAAAACATTAAACCCACCTACTTTTAAGTTAGAAAATAAAGAATATAAAAGTATTCAATAAAAGTGACTAAAATATCAAAACTTTGTTTTAGCTCCGGGTAATGGCAACCTGGGATGGGCTTGATAGAATGGAGCAATATGAAATCTAGAAGAAAGATTTTTGTTTTGAAAAGGGGTAGAAGGGAAGGAGAAAGCTGCATAGATGGAGAAGAAAAGAGCCATAGAAAGAGAAAGAGGGAGGAAGAAGAGAGGCGGGGAAAGGAAAGGAAGGAACTGAAAAGAAAGGCAGAGGGCTGATGAAAGAGGAGGGACAGGCCAGGCATGGTGGCTTACACCTGTAATCCCAGCACTTTGGGAGGCCGAGGCAGGTGGATAGCTTGAGCCCAGGAGTTCAACACCAGCCTGGGAAATACAGTGAAACCCCATCTCTACAAAAGATACAAAAAATTAGCCCAGAATGTTGGTGCACATCTGTGGTCCCAGCTACTTGGGAGGCTGAAGTGGGAGGATCACTTGATCTGGGGATGGTAGAGGTTGCACTGAGCTGAGATCATGCCACTGTACTCCAGACTGAGTGACAGGAGTAAGACCCTGTCTCAAAAAATATATGAATAAATAAAAAGAGGAAGGACATTGTATAAAGGTTAAGAAAGATACATAGAGATATGTAGGCCCGGCGCGGTGGCTCACGCCTGTAATCCCAGCACTTTGGGAGGCCGAGGTGGGCTGATGATGAGGTCAGGAGTTCGAGACCAGCCTGACCAACATGGTGAAACCCCGTCTCTGCTAAAAATACAAAAATTAGCTGGGCATGATGGTAAGCACCTGTAATACCAGCTACTCAGGAGACTGAGGCAGGAGAATCACTCGAACATGGGAGAAAGAGGTTGCAGTGAGCTGAGATGGTGCCATTGCACGGGCAACAAGAGTGAAACTCTGCCTCAAAAAAAATATATATATATATTTTTTATATATATATACATACATATATACATATATATGGAAGATATGTAAAGGAGAAAACAGGTACAAAACAGGTACAAAAAGGCATGTGAAGAAGAAGAAAGTGTAGAGGGCTGTAAAGTGAAGGTTAACTGTGCTGTGTAGGGCATTTATCATCTATTGGGGTGACATATTATCTAATTTTCCTAAGACAGCTCCAGATAATGCTAATTGTCCTGGCATATTTACTAGTGGCATCTTTTTCACTCTCATAAATATCCTGATTTGGACAAGGTATTACATAGTAATCCTTCCTTAATAGGGCTTCATTTGGAAGGTACATTATCTGTTTACCATTTTTTGCAGTGTTTAAGATGTTATCGGGAACATCTGCTCCACGTGAGTTGGTATCAGAATTCAGCAAAATGCATGAAATTTATCAGTGACTGACTTAGGTCCTTGAATCAAGTTTCCAATTCCTGCATGCACCTTTTGTTTCTATTTGTCTCTGACATTTACAGTCTGCAAACCCTATTAGTGGTATTAGAAAATGTCTGCATCTTTTCTTTTAAGCTAATTTTCTTTCTCCACTCGTAATATATCCTTACATAACACATAGTTTAAAGTGTAATCGCATGCTTTTTGGTGGGAGAAAAATGAACGCTCACTATCTCTTAGATGTTAACTCAGATCATACTTTCTTGTATTTTAGTTTTTTTACATTAAAATGTCAGCTTTTCCTTATCTTTGCATCCCCTTTAAATGGTTTAAACTCTTAGAAGTTAATTCTTGTTTGCATGCTAGTTAATCTATATTGATGAACACACATGTAAATAATAGTGATAAATAAAAGAACATCTGACCAATAGAAAAGCTAACTGGCTTTAATGAGTCTGTATTTCAGATTGATTTTGGTTATTAAACCACATACAATGCTCTTGCCTTCCACTAATTACACTAAGCAGAACTGGTTATTTGATGATGAGATAGTTTCCATTTTGGTTTAAATAAAATTGATTTCCATGAACTACAGTTTAGTTCTGAATAATATATGCATTTTTCTGGATTGCTAAGCATTTAGGAAATAGTAGATAAGATAAATATTCAATTTGCCACAGATGAAAATAGCAGGGTGGTAAAACGCCGATTTTTGAGTCATGCAGACTGAGATCCAATGCTGACTTCGTTCCTTAGGAACTGGATGACCTCGCACAAGTCACTCATTCTTTCTGACACTCAGTGTTTTTATGGACAAAATGGGGTTAGCGGTATCAACCTGGGGTGGCTAGTATGCTAGTATGTTAACCTCAGCCTCTGCATCTAACTGTAACCTGAACCCTAATTTTGTGATGTAAGAGTGAGTTGAGTCTATCTCGATTTAACGTTCTTCTATATTGCACTAGTTATATTTGATTTTTTTTTTCAGTTTCACCCTCCAGGTCTACTAAAAAATGTGTAAGTAGTTCATATGATTATTTTCTAAAGCAATAATAAAAATGCTTTTTAAAAAGATTAGAAATTTGAAATTTTATAACAGGTATAGAAAACAATAGCATTTTATTATTTACATTAGATTTGACATGTCAATAGCAAATGAGCCTTTATTGTAGTTCAAAGGTCTTGCCACTGAGAACTTGATAGTTATTCTTCTCAAAAGTAAGCTGGGCGTGGTAGCATGTGCCTGCAGTCGTAGCTACTCGGGAGGCTGAGAGGACAGAATTGCTTGAACCCAGTTAGGAGTTCAATAAAAGAAAACAGCCTTGACTGGTGATTTGAAAGCACGGTCAGAACTCCCTGCCTTTCCTTTTTGTGCCTGGTTTATGACTTCTCCTCCGAGATGCTCTTGTCCATGGTGCTGACCTCCAGATTCAAGCTGTGGATGGAGTTCGAGCAGTGGACGGGCAGGGTGTCCCTTCCATGCTGGGAACATAAGGAGCGTCCTGTGGTGTGTAGTTGCTGTTCTTCTGTGTTCAGTCTGTTGTAACTTTAAAGCTCTTCTTCGACTCCTCAAATGCTCCAAGGACTATCATATTCTCGGTTACTGTTCTATAAAGTTTCCATATACAATGTTCTGTTTCATGCTGTGGGACAGAGCTTTGTGAACTGTTTCTCTGGTCCAACTCACTCATGGTTGTTAAGAGCCAAGTGTCCTATAGTGTCCTTCACTCATTCATTCCATAAAATTTTACTGCCCTTTTATATAGACTCTTGTCATGGGCACTGTGGACAAATAAAAGGTGAATATGACTTAGTCCCTGACTTTGAGATACTTAGAATCTGGTGAGAGGTGAAGAGGGAGATAAGCCCACAAATTCAGGAAAGTGAGACAGAATTAAGTAACTTTATAGGACAGGTGCAGTGTGAACCTACGGTGATTCTCAACCCTGACTACACATCGGAATCACCTGTAGGGCTTTTAAACCTCCTGCCACACATGCTTCATCCCAAGCAAATTCAGAAGTTCTGGGAATGAGGAGTGAAGGCATCAGTGTTTTTAAAGCTGATTCCAGTGATTCAATATGAAGACAAAGTTGAGAACCACTGGCTAGGAAGAGCCTGAAAAACTCTCACTGGCTCTGTGGCAGGTTGATAGTAAAATCTTAAGTACCTTTGTTTCCATTGATTTGTTGCACCTGTCCTCATATTATTATTGGACTTTGATGTCCCTTTCTTTCGTGTTGATAGGGAATTTGTGTAATTAGTATATACTCAATAAACATTTGTTTGTGGATAGATGATACCCATTTTTAATGCTTCTTTTTAACAGCAAACATTTATTGAGCATCTACTATGCCTCGGGCACTGTACTGAGTAGTGGGAACAGAGCAGTAAGGATGATTGTGTCTCTGCCTGGATGCCTTGTGTTTCTCACATTGCAGCTTCCCCTCCAGCAGAACCATCTGGGGAGCTTGTTAACAGAGCAGGCTCTTGAATTCCTCCTCAGCCTATTGACTAAGTCTTTGAGGGTCAACTTCAGTAATCTCTGCTCACAAGCTGCCGGGATGATTCCTGTGTGCACGAAAGCCTGAAATTGCTGAGTAATGGCACATGCAAAGCCATGACAACAGGACAAAGACAAGTGAAGAGGGCTGTGGGTGTCACATCAGAAAGGGTAACTTCCCCTGGGGGAAGGTGGCCTCTAGGTGATCTTAAAGGATGACTGTTTGCCCAGGAGAGAATGGGAAGGAAAGTACTTAAGGCCAAAGGAAGATGACCTGTGAAGTCACAAAGACACAATAAATACAGCATGTTGTGGAGAACGGAGCCAGCTTGTGAAGAGCCTTTTGCAATTTTAAGCTAATTAACCTTTATTGATTTTCTGCAATGTTTTAAGCCCTGTGCACAAAGACAGTAATAAGCTGCTCAAGGAACAGGGTGTTCCCGGGTCTGGCTCCGAGCCCTTGTTTAGTTCAGAGCTATGCCAGACTCTGAAAATCTCCCCAAAACACAGAAGCCTTCTTGATTCCTGGTGTTATAAAACTATACCTAAGTGTGTCAGAGTTTTAGCTTAGGTAGCCTAAAGGCACAGAGTTCTAGCTTGGGTAGCCAGGAACACATCCTCTGATACAGCAATAGCAGGTGGAGTAGGGACTCCCTGCTCTCCAAACTTCTGGAGGCTCTAGAAGGAGGCAGAGTCTGGTTTGAGAGGGTGGGCATGGGAGTTGTTTAAGACACTCTAGGAAGTCATGGCTGGTGATCCTGTTAAATTGATAGTTTGGTTTTATAACACTGTGAATGTCGGGCTATCAACATGATGAGTAAAATTGGCTTTGATAGCCTAACCTGGAGTTCTAACCACTTGTAACTTTTTGTTGAAAAGTGGAAACTGTGTTCCAAAAGCTAAATACTTTTGATTAACAATAGGTATGTATGGGTTGCTTAAAAGCAGCTGTCCTCCAGTGCTCTGAGCTTTACATTTACTTCTTGTTACTACTTATTTGCTTTTCTTACCAACCCTCTAAGATATGCTGTATGATTACATCTGTTTCTACAGATTGTGCGACTTGGGAGTGACAGAGTTGGAATTTCAACCTAGGTGCATGTAATTATTAGAAATGGAGTGAATAGCAACTATGCCAGGCCACTCTTGGAATGAAGCTTTTTCTTAAACTGGTGTATTTTCTCTGCCTTTTTGTTAAATACTTTACATATACATCTCACAGTTTCCATAGGGGTTTAGTTCAGTAATTAAGGTAAGGCAAATTGAAGGTAAATAAAATGCCCCAGATTAAACAGGAAAAAAGACATTACCCTCTTCCTTCTGTCCTGTGACATACATTGATATATGCAAAATGCTTTTTCCTGAGTGCTTTTGCTTAAGGATGCCAGATAAATGGGGTAAGGAAATATAACACTATTCAATTTGGCAGGAATCACAGCTAAGTTTGAATATCACATTACTGTGCTGCAAGGAGCATTTTCAGATACATTGGCTGTAGGGAGATTCTGATTCTGCAAAACAAAATGTGGAAGATTAGGATGAATTTGATTGAGTTATGAAAACAATTATTACATCTATTCACTTATCACCTAATTTCCCATTACCTGAATAATTACTGGAGACTTGAATCACAGTCTATACACCTAACCAATTGATGGCACACAGAACCTAGAGGAAGGCAAACTCTCAGCTCTGTTATTCCTCTTCTCCACAGGAAAAATACTGACACTGCTTTGGTGAAAACTTACAGTTCAAATAAACAAAAGGAGAAAACTGCAGAAACAAAATCCCTTCACAGTGATCTGGAATTTCAGTAAAATACAGACAGGATATATTTGCTCCTTTTTATTAGAAATATTTAGTTATTTGCAAATTTACAATTTTTTGCATGACTTACTATTTAATCCAAGTGTTTTATATTTATTCACTGGGTAGTCTAAACAAACATGTTCTCTCTTTCTAAACTATTATCAGTCATCACATTCATTTGATATGATTCAATTATATCCTTTTACTTAAACAACCCTCTACTGACTGCCTTCTGTGTACTCAGTATTACATATGTAATCTTTTTGTATGTGTGGTAATTTTGGAAAGCAAGGGGTTAACAACGCCTTGCATAGTTGTTAAACATTTCAAAATATTTATGGTGAAGATATGAATGTACGTGACCTCTTAGTAAATAGAAATTAATTGAGCTCATGCTGTGAAAATAAATCAGTGGGAAGAAAAATGGTAGGGTTTACTAGCGGAAGTAATTAGATCAAAGAATTCTCTGTTGTACTAAGTTGCCTCTGTTTGTTTCTGAATGGCTGCTAATGTTTAAATCTCTGGGCTGCCAAATTTGAACTATTTTGCCAACAACATTTTCTCTACTCCAAGTGTTACTGGAAAGCTAATCAGATGCAGTAATTGATTTAATGACAGAATGATTCAATAGTTGCAATCTTCCGTAAAATATCCCCCCTTATTTTTTTGGTAAGGTAAATTATCAATTTATAGATCTTCTCAGAAAAGCAGTTCTTTTTACTCCCTTAAAAAGAAGAGTTCTTTGCAGTCAAATTTGTTTGGGGATAGAATGTTTCACCTATTTAGTGCTGGAGCATAAACAGAGTCCTTCATTGACAGTGAAGTCACTCTTGAGTCGGTTGTCCTGCATAATAATTACATGGCTCCTTAAAATGGCATGTAATCAAAATGACTCAACCTTGATAAAAGATGACCATGTCCAGGGCTCTCTGAGAAGAATTTATAGTAGAATTTGTGTGTTTGGCCATTGCTGTGATAAATGGTCTAGAGTTTTGCTTTTAAGAGCCTTCTGTGTCTCTCTCACCTGCCTTTCTCAGCTCCTATCTTCAGTCATTGATGAACAACACAGTTTTCTCCCTTGCAGGTATGTGTGGCATGAAAGAAGGAGAGAGAGGAAGGGAGACAGTGATGATAGGGAGATAGATGATGATTGATAGAGAATGAGAAATAGGTAGGTAGGTAGGTAGGTAGGTAGATAGATAGATAGATAGATAGATAGATAGATAGATAGATAGATAGAGAAATAGATGATTGCTGGAATTGGGAATAATAGACAATAAATAAAAGAGGATAGAGAGATAGGTGATAGAGATAAAGATATATGTGTACACACACACACACAAACACACACGCACACTCTCACTCACATATACATGCTTAATGACCAGAAAAAGTTCAAAACAGATGTGAAACTGCAGATTTCATGTTAAGGCTAGAAGTCTCTCCAAATGCCCACAGGTATTGAGTATGACACAGCATTTGCAGTAAAGGAAAGGATTTGGATGGGCAGGAGGCACCATCCTGCAGAGCCCTGAACTGAGCTGACCCCCACTTCAAGAATTTGTCTTCTCTACTAACTCTGGAATAATTACCAGCTTCCCCACCCCAGCCTTGCCAAGCAGCAGCAATTAGACCCTTATCTCATGCTACATACAAAAATCGACTCAAAATGAGTTAAAGTGTTCAAATAAGACCTGAAGTGCAAAAACCACTGGAAGAAAACATAGGGGAAATTGATATGGACAATGATTTTGTGGATATGAACCCAAAAGTATAGGCAACACAAGAAAACATAGATAAATGGGATTACATCAAACTAAAAAGCTTTTACACAGAAAAAAAAAGGAAAACCATAACACAAACAAACAAACATAGTGAAGAGATAGCCTATGGATTGGGAGAAAATATTGGCAAACAAACCATACATCCGAAAAGGAGTTAGTATCCAAATTACCTAAGGAGTTCAAACAACTCAATAGCCCATTAAAAAAAATGGGCAAATAACTTGAATAGACATTTTTCAAAAGAAGACATGCACATGGGATACAACATACAACAGGGATTTCCTTGGTGGTTGCGTGCCAACAGTGTTGCTCAGTTGTCCCACAGCTTCCAACTTCTACGTTTAAATAATTTTATTAGGAATATAATATGTATATTAATAATAAAATTTGAATAGTACGAAGACGCTACTACATAAAATAAATATCTCCTCCCCTAACCATATCTTGATCTCCCATTTCTGGTTTTAGTTCTTCTGGTTATATTTGTAATAATACCCAGGTGATGTGTATAAATGCCTACCTTTTGAGCTATCAACCTTAAACAGTATACATTGATGCCCTGATATGAAAGATGTGGAATTTAGCATACTTGTATTATTTCTTCCACTTATAAAGAAGGTTTTGTTCTTACTAATGATTGATTTTTCTATTGAGAGATAGGAAAAAGCGAAATGTTTTTTTCTACCTTCATGCACCACTCAACACAGAACACTTCTGTGACTTGATATGCGGAGATTTTTCCCAGTGGACAATTCTCTAGTGGACACCGACTGGGTATCCTACAATTCCATTCAACACTGGTGCTATCTACCTGGAGATAGTGTCAGATCTCGCAGGTCGAGAGACCAGTCCCACAAGACTCTCCACCACTTCAGATACCAATAGCAAATAGCAGATTGTCACTTATACTTCTGACTAACAAGCAACAAAGCAGGTTCCCATGACACTTCCTTGGGTTTGATTAATTTCTGGGATGTCTCACAGAACTCAGGGATGCATAATTACTAGTTTATTATAAAGATTATAAAAGATACAGATCAGATGAAGAGGTGCATAGGGCAAGGTATGGGGGAAGGGTACAGAGATCTCATGCCCTCCCTGGGCACACCACACTCCCAGAACTTCTATGTTTTCACCAGTCGGAAAGCTCTCTGAGCCCTGTCCTTTCTGGTTTTTATGGAGACTTCATTGTGTAAGAATGTTTGATTACGTCATTGGCCATTGGTGATCATTCAACACTGTCCTCTCTCCTGAAGCGCAGGAGTAGGGCTGAAAGTTCCAACCCTCTAATAACATGGTTGGTTCCCCTGGCAACCACCTCCCCCTCCTAGGGGCTCCCAGTTATCAGTTGTCTTGTTATTATGCAAAAGAAGACTCATTATTCCACAGATTAAAAGAGTTTTAGGAGCTGTATCCCAGGGACCAGGGGCAGAGATCAAATATATATTTCTTATTTTATCACAATATCACAATTCTAGTAATATACTTGTATTAGTCCATTTTCATGCTGCTGATAAAGACATACTTGAGATTGGGCAATTTACAAAAGAAGGAAGTTTAATGGACTTATAGTTCCATGTGACTGGGAAGGCCTCAGAATCATGGTGGAGGGTGAAAGGCAGATAAAAGAAGAGAGCTTGTGCAGGAAAACTCCCTTTTTGAATAACATCTGATCTCATGAGACTTATTCACTATCATAAGAACAGCAGGGAAAGACCTGCCCCCATGATTCAATTACCTCCCACCAGGTCCCTCCCACAAGACATGGGAATTCAAGATGAGATTTGGGTGGGGACACAGTCAAACCATATCAATACTTAAATCTATTTTTCTTAATACATCAGCCTTAGGCTTTATATCTAGACTCCAGTATATCTGTAAAATGGGGATAGTAACTACACCTATTTTATAAAGCTGTTATGATAATTAAATGAGAGAATCCATTTAAAGTACCTAGCAAGAGCCTGGCTCACAGTGAGTTCTCAATTAATTTAGCTATTCTTCATTGAGGACAGTTAACTAACTGCCTCTAACTTCATCCCCTCACCACTTTCACGATCAACCACAGCCTCAGTCAGCAGAGTGTTGCTGGGGTTGCCTGTAATCACAGCTACTCAGGAGGCTGAGGCAGCAGAATTGCTTGAACCCAGGAGATGGAGGTTGCAGCGAGCCGAGATCATGCCAATGCACTCTAGACTGGATGACAGAGTGAGACTCCGTCAAAAAAAAAAAAAAAAAAATCTAAGTAAACTGTTATCTTTCTTTACCTTTTTGATATGTTACTCTACTATTTCCTGATTGCTGTAGTTGCTGATGAAAAACTACAGTCTAACATCACACTTCACATCTTAATAGTCTCTCTTTTTTCTTCGTTTTCTTGTTTACAATTTCAATACTGCTGTCTCTAGTTTTGTATTTATTTTTATTGAACTTTTTTGGTACTTAGGGTCTATTTTCCTTCAATATCTTTCTCTAATTCTTGGAATTTCTTACCTACTATTCTTCGAATGTTGCCTTAGTAACCTTTCCCTAGATCCTGGAATTTCTATTAGATAAGTGATATAACCTCTCAGCCTGTGCCTTTTTATTTTTAAATATATATTTTTTATTTCTAATACATCAAAACAGATCTTTAAAAAAATCTGCTTTTCTTGTTTTATTGCCATCAGTTTTGTTTCATAGTTTATTGGTAATGGGTGGTTTATAAACATAGTTTATATGGATTTCATGTCTTCATTTGTCTCTCTTTAAAGTCTGTTTTGACTGTTTCATAAAATAAATTAAATTCCAAGTCTGGAGAATTCATGTTCCTATTGTTGATGTTTTTTGGCTGTCTTTGTTAAGATTAGTCTTATATTTGTGTTTTGAAATTCAGATTCGAGGGCTCATTTTGAGTGGGAAAATCTTGCTTTTTATTTTGTTTTATCTTTTCTATCTGCTCACCCCTGGGCTCCTAGTTCAGAACCAGATCTTATCATTATGTTTTGAGCTTTCTGATCTGCAGTAACTTAGGAATGTTGCCATTCCACTTTGGCTCAATTCCTAGACACAAAGCTTTCCCTCTATGTATGCATGCGTGCTTACTTTCTTATCAGCCAACTATTTCAAATAAAGGTGCAGCACCAAACATCAGGTTTATTCATTAATTTTATAATATTTATTGAGCTATCAGTATATTCTAGGCATTATTCCAAGTCCTGGAGGCTTAACTGTAAACAAAACGAAGTCTCTTCCCTCATGAGCTGACATTCTAGTGGAAGAGAGAGATGATAAAAAATAAACATATCATATGCAAGAAGATGGTTCAGTGCTATGGAGAAAAAAGAAAGAAAAATGAGGAATTTGGGGTCAGTGTTATCTCATAAAAGTGATGAGAGAAGTCTTCATTAAAAAGGCAAGGGGGCAGTGTGGCTGGAATGAAGAAAGGAACAGGTAGAAGCAACGGAGATGATGAGAAGGAGTTTGAAGATAAAACTAAATGGATTGCATGTGGGATGTGATAGAAGAATCAAGGACAACTCCAATAATTGTATTCTGCAGGACTGGTTGCCATTTACTAAGATGGTGAGGACTACAGGAGGAGATTTTTTCCATGGAGGGGTGGCAAGTGGGGGGACAGAGCAAGAATTCAGCATTCAGATGTATTCATAAAATAAATTTGAATAAACTTTCAAATCACTATTTTGTAAGTAGTCACTTGAAATGACTACGAAATATCCAAGTGGAGAAGTGGAGTAGGAAGTTGAACATATGCTCTGGCATTTGGGAAAGATGTCTAGGCTGGGAGTTGGGATATGTGGTAATTGGTCCATGGGACTGAATGAAGTCATGGAGGGAGAGAACATCATAGGAGAAGAAAATAAACAGTTCTGAGGGCCAGCTTCTGAGTTATGCCTAGATTTAGAGGTGGGAGATATGAAGAGGATCTAAGAGAGATGGAGAAGTCAGTGAACTAGAGGAGAACTAGGAAGGAGTGTCATTCAGGAAGCCAAGTGAAGAAAGACTTTCCAGAGGAAAAAGAAAGAAACCAGACCAGATGCTCATAGTAGAAAACAGAACATGAAGGCTGAAAAGTACAATGAAACTCATTGGTAAACTTCTCAAAGATGGAGCATTTTTTTTTTCTTTTAGCTTTTCTGAGAAGGGGGAACCCTCCTCAATCCTTGGGGCATTTTTGTTCCCAGGAGATAACCCGTGTACAACCTGCTAGCATCTGCATTAGCACCCGGCAGGGCTGTGACCTGAGGTGATGTTTCTGCTCTTTTCCTTAGCCAAGGTGATATTTATTTCTGTGAAAGTCTGGCTATGTTGTTTTTATTTGATCTTTTTCTATTTGGTCACATTGGTATGTGTTTGGAGCAGTGAGAGTATGAAAAAGTATGAATTTACTATACCATTTTGACTGAAATTTCTTTCTGCCACACCTTTAATGTCTTTAGTAAATGTTCCTTTTATTTTCTAACCTCACTAGCCTCACCCAGGTCACCATTAAGAGTATGATTTTTTTTTCTATCCCATTTCACATATAGCCAAGTTGGAAGTGAAATTGATGTCCCATCACACCACACTGCCATGAGAAGTCATTTCTCCTTCCTTTATGAGTATTTCATTTGCTATATCTTCCTCTCTTCCTCTTAGTTTTTGTTGTTTATTAAGCTCCTCCTGGCAACTCCTCTTATGGGATGGATTGTGTCCACCCAAAATTTATATGGTAAAGTAACGCTCAGTGCCCTACGAATGTGACTGTAGTTGGATATAGGGTCTTTAAAGAAGTTACTAAGTTAAAATGGGGTCATTAGGGTCTACTTTCATTCGATATTATTTCTGTTATTCTTGGAAATTCTTACGTACTGTTCTTCAAACGTTGCTTTAGTAGTCTTTCCCTAAATTCTGGAATTTCTATTAGGTAAGTGATATAACCTATCAGTCTGTGCCTTTTTATTTTTAAATGTATATATTTTTACTTCTAATATGTCAAAGCAGATCTTTTAAAAACCTACTTTTCTTGTTTTATTGCCATGTTTTGTTTCATAGTTTATTGTTGTGGGCAGTTTATAAACATAGTTTATATGGATTTTATGTCTTCATTTATCTCCCTGGGCCCTACTCCAATAAGACTGATATCCTTGTAACAAGAGGAAGTGAGAACACACACACACAGAGGGAGGACCATGTGAAGACACAGGGAGCAGACAGCCATGCAGGAGCCAAGGAGGGAGGCCTCAGAAGAAACCTCCTCTACCAATACCTTGGTATTTGACTTCTAGCCTCCAGAACCGGTGTTTTTTTTTTTTTTTTTTTTTTTTTAATTTGTATAAATGTAAGAGGTACAAGTGCAATTTCCTTACATGTATATATTGCATAGCAGTGAGGTCTTGGTTTTTAATGTATCCATCATTAGAATAATGCACATTTTAGACCAGACTCAGTCACTCATGCCTGTAATCCCAGCACTTTGGGAAGCCGAGACAGGAGGATTGCTTGAACACAGAAAGTTCAAGACCAGCCTGGGCAACATAATGAGACCCCCATCTCCACAAAAACAAACAAACAACAACAACACCAAAAAAAAACAACTTAGCCAAGTATGGTAGCACACACGTGTGGTCCCAGCTACTCAGGAGTCCGAGATGAGCAGGATTGCTTGAGCCTGGGAGGTCAATGAGCTGTGACCGTGTTACTGCACTCCAGCCTGGGTGACAGAGTGAGACCCTGTGGAAGGAAGGAAGGAAGGAAAGAAGGAAGGAAGGAAGGGGAAGGGGAAGGGGAAGGGGAAGGGGAAGGGGAAGGGAGGGGAGGGGAGGGGAGGGGAGGGAAGGGTAGGGAAGGGAGGAAGGGAAAGGAAAGGAAAGGAAAGGAAGGAAGAAAAGGGAGGGAGGGAGGGAATAATGTACATCGTACCCACCTTTCATCTGCCCTGCAACCCCTCCAAATCTCAGGTGTCTATAATTCCACACTGTGTTCATGTGTGTACATTATTTAGCTCCTCCCTATAAGCGAGAGCATGCGGTGTTTGACTTTCTGTTTCTGAGTTGTTTTGCTTAATATAATGGCTTCCAGTTCCTTCCATGTTGCTACAAATGACAAAATTTCATACTTTTTTTTATGGCAGCCTCCAGGACTGTGAGATACATTTCTGTTGTTCAGGCCACCCATTCTGTGGCACTTTGTTGTGGTGAACCTAGCAAAGTAATATACCTGCTTCATTCACAGATTTGGCACCTGGTTCTCAGATTTTCTTTCCACCCAATATCCTGCCTTCTTCCTGGATGACTTCAATGTCCAGAGAAATGGTTCATTCAAGACCTTAGTAATTTAATAATCTCCAAGGTTCTTCTTCACTCTTCCAGAGCCGTGCTCCCCAAGGACATTCTCTAGTTTTCACTCAGAACTGTTTCACCATTGAAATGACACATTCACTTTCTAGCAATCTCGTTCAAATTTTTTTTTTGAGATGGATTCTTGCTCTGTCACCCAGGCTGGAATGCAGTGGCACAATCATGGCTCGCTGCAGCCTCAACCTCCTGGGCTAAATCAGTCCTCCTATCTCAGCCTCTCTAGTAGCTAGAACTATAGGCATGTGCCACCATGCTTGGCTAATTTTTTTTTTTTTTTTTTTTTTTTTTTTTTTTTTTTTTTTTTTTAGAGATGGGGTCTCACTATGTTGCCTAGGCTGGTCTTGAACTTCTGGGCTCAAGTGATCCACCTCGGCTTCCCAAAATGTTGGGATTGTAGGCATGAGCCACCACATATGGCCAATCATTTTGAATGTACTGGTTCTTTAGCCACTTCATCATACAGGCTGTTATCTTCTAGATGTTCTCCCTATATATAGGGCAACTATTTTCATGAATTTCTCCCACCTTACTTAACCTCCACGACCCATTCCTCCAACTAAACTCTGCAGGCAGCCCTAACTCTCTTGTCCTATTGTCTTTCTGCTGCATCTTCTCAGCAAACCTAAGACCTGGATAAATCCAAATGCCTCTTTTCCATGTCTGCAACTAGGACACGTTATAATTTGTTTAATGATTATTGGGCACGTGGAGATTGTTTCTCTTTTTACTACTAAGACTGTGGCTAATATCATTATACATGTATCTTTTGTGTGTTTCTCTGCCTACTTAAGCTAAATTCCTAGAAGTGTAGTTACAGGATTAAAAGGCTTAAGACTTTAGAAAAATGACATCAGGTTGCCTTTAAGTACGTTTGTAATGATTTCCCATTACTGTTATATGAGAATACAGTATATCTTTTGTTGCAAAATCCCAAAGTAGAGAAAAATGAGTTTAAAATTTTAAATCAACATAAAAGATAAAAAATGACACCCTTGAAGATATTTTCTTCATGGCTAGGGAGATAGCAGATTTATATGTTTATTGACAGCTTGTTTTCCTGGTTTTTTTTTTTTTTTCATTCTAATTCGGTGCTTAAGTTTGTTTTTTTTTTTTTTAGACAGAGTCTCATTCTGTCACCCAGGCTGGAGTGCAATGGCACAATGTCTGCTCACTGCAACCTCCACCTCCGAGGCTCAAGCAATTCTCCTGCCTCAGCCTCCCAAGTAGCTGGGAATACAGTTGTCCACCACCATGCCCAGCTAATTTTTGCATTTTTAGTGGAGATGAGGTTTCACCAATTTGGTCAGGCTAGTTTCGAACTCCTGACCTCAAATGATCCACCTGCCTCAGCCTCCCAAAGTGCTGAGATTACAGGTGTGAACCACCACACCCAGCCGGTTAAGATTCTTTTTAATGGAGTTTGTAAGAGATCTTTTTTTTTCCTCATACATGATTATCAGATATATTGTTGACTTAGGACTTTCTTAAATTCACAAGTATTCTATCGTATGAGTTTGATTGTTGTTTCAATAATCTATTATCTGCTGGTCTTGCATCTGCAGGGCTACCAATTATACATAAATACAGGATTTTTTCCCTCTCATATATGTCATGTTCTTTATTTCTGTGTTCAGCTCTATTCTTTTCCTCCATATTCTTGAAAATCATATAAATATTTTCTCAACATTCTATTGATTTTTCTGCATTTTCAATACTTTTTCTTTTAGAATTTTATATGCAGATTTTAAATTCTCCAGTACATGCCTAGTTTTCTTTCCTATCTTCTTATTTAACCAGTTGCCTCTTCTTCTCTTCCTGTGTCTTAGACAGCTTCTGAATAATTTCTTGCTATCTTTCTTTTCTTGTTTCACAGCCTGATTAAATGTTGAGATGAGAAAACTGATACTCCTGACAATCTTCTTGTGAATCTTGTGGTAGACCTTTTTTGAGGCATGTAGTCTTCGTCTTGAACATGACATTTCTCTTTTTTGGGTGGCAGAATTTTTTCTACTGGATTCATTTTTTTCCTATTTCTCTTCTTTAGTGAGAAGGTCATTCTTCAGATCCACTTTTGCTGATATCCAGGGCAAGCAAAATCTCCTTAGTGTCTCTAACTCTTCGCCTGGTCACTGTTAAGAATTTTTCTCTCATGCAGCAGCCTGGGTTATTTTATACAGATCCTTTTCTATTTCCTGAGGATGGTGGTCATTTATATAGAGCATGGCTGTGCTGCACTGAGGATCTTCTGCCTCTCCTGTCATCTCTCTGTGTGAAGAGGAATTTATTTTAGATTCTCTGAAGCATCCTACAGATCATCCCTTTCCAGAAGTGGTGCAAGAAAAACTATCGCCTCTCCATCTCTGATGGCTCCCACAACTCTTTCTTCCCTTGCTCATCTGACAATAGATTTTGTATCCCAGGATTGATGTCTCACCACAAATCTGTCTTTGTAGCACAGAAATAATGCTCCATCACAAATCCCCCACCCCAATCAGATAGTTTCATTGAAAATGTATATGTCCAAATGAGTACAGAAAAGAAGGGCATACTTTTAATTGGTGGAAATAGGTGGTAAAGGGGCCCCAGCTGCTGCAGAACACAGCTCCTATATTAGGTTGATGGCTTTTCTCATTTTGACCGGAGAAAGAGTTCTTAAACTTTCCCTGCTCCCTGGGCGGTGGTAGAAATCACCTAATGTCCTCTCCTTGAGTTCTGTCCATGTTTGGTTGGTATATCTGGTGTGCTATGAGCCAGTATTTCTTCTTTCCAGTGCTCTTGTAGTCATGCTTTTTTTTTTTCTTTGAGAGGAAGTTTTGCTTTTGTTGCCCAGGCTGGAATGCAATGGTACAAACTTGGCTCACTGCAACCTCTACCTCCTAGGTTCAAGCAATTCTTCTGCGTCAGCCTCCTGAGTAGCTGGGATTACAGATGCCTGCCACCAAACCCAGCTAATTTTTGTATTTTAGTAGAGATGGGGTTTCACCATGTTGGCCAGGCTGGTCTCGAACTCCCGACCTCAGGTGATCCACCCACCTTGGCCTCCCAAAGTGTTGGGATTATAGGCGTGAGCCACTGCGCCTGGCCAATTATATCTTTCTTTCAGTGTTATTGTGAGTATATCAATGAGAAGGTAGAAGAGGGTAACTATAACACCACACCATCCTTCAACTTAATATGGA
Source organism: Macaca thibetana thibetana (assembly GCF_024542745.1). NCBI lineage: Eukaryota > Metazoa > Chordata > Mammalia > Primates > Cercopithecidae > Macaca > Macaca thibetana. Next base: position 23,689,024 of record NC_065586.1, read on the forward strand.
AGTCTATATTTTTCTTATAGAATGTGGTTTAATGAAGAATTAGTGATCCTTTTACATGAGCTTCAAATATGTAAGAAAAAAACATGATTAATTTCTACGAATGAAAGCTTTCACCTACTTATTACATTTTCAATATGTTTTAATTGATATAGGTGTGTTTATTGTAAGTTACAGTACGTTCTCCCTAATTCCTAAGTCTTTACAGGTCATCTTCACTCTATAAAGAAACTTGTGGAAATGGTCATAATCAGAGTTCGACAGAACTGATAATGATCAACTTTCTTCATATTACCGTGCTTGTACTTGCATTTTTCCCATCTTCTGTTTCAAGAGGAGCCATAGAATAGTGGTCAAGAATATGAATTTTGAAGCCAGACCACCCAAATTCAAATTTCAGGCCAACAACTTCTAGCTACAGGTTCTTGGGCAATTTTGCTTAACCTGCCTAAATTTTCATTTCCTCAGGTATAATGTTGGATTGGCAATGATATGTACTTCATAAAGTTAATATGAAGATTAAATAAGTACATGGTTGTAGAATTTTAAAGCAGTAATCAGCATATGATAAGCACTATATGCGTGACTTTTATTACTGTTAGTGTTTTGCGATAAATTTAGGACTGTTTGGCAAGTTCTACGAAAAAGCGATGTTTTCATAAGGTTGTGTGTAAACCTGAATAGTAACAGAAGCCTGCGATGTAAAAGCTGGAGGAAGGACCATTCCACAAAGAAAAAAACAACAACAAGGCCGGGCGCGGTGGCTCAAGCCTGTAATCCCAGCACTTTGGGAGGCCGAGATGGGCGGATCACGAGGTCAGGAGATCGAGATCATCCTGGCTAACACGGTGAAACCCCGTCTCTACTAAAAAGTACAAAAAACTAGCCGGGCGCGGTGGCGGGTGCCTGTAGTCCCAGCTACTCGGGAGGCTGAGGCAGGAGAATGGCGTGAACCCGGGAGGCGGAGCTTGCAGTGAGCCGAGATCGCGCCACTGCACTCCAGCCTGGGCGACAGAGCGGGACTCCGTCTCAAAAAAAAAAAAAAAAAAAAAAAAAAAAAAAAAAAAAAAAACCAACTGTAAAGGCCCTGAGATAGGAATGAATTTGTCCTGTTGAGGAAACAGCAAGACCTGAGTAACTGTCATTGCTGGGTGGCAGTGAAATGGTACACAGTCCTTGATGCACATAAATACTATTTATTTAATGTGTCAACAAAATTAATGCATGCTGTAAAGCACCCAAAATACATTTATGCAAAAGACATTATATATGGGAATGGTCTGACTGATGTTTACCTTTTTATGTATGCTATTCATGGCGAAGACAGATCTAACACTCTATTCCTATTAATTCTTTTTTTTTTCATTTTCTTCTAGAAATTTTTAAAAGAAAACCCAACATCTCGTTCAAAAATAATAGCTTCTGTTCATTTTGTCCCAATAAGTAGTATAATTCTTGGATGCAAAAAGAGAAAACCAGCTTAAATTGATGAAAACTTAATGGATAATTTATTATTATAATATTGAGGTGTCTCTCAGAATACAAGGATAGAATACAAAGGGTAACTTAGGTACCCTAAGGGGACTCCCACACCATTGGGACTTTTATTTTATTTTGTTTTATTTTATTTTGAGATGGAGTCTCACTCTGTTGCCTAGGCTGGAGTGCAGTGGCACCATCTCAGCTCACTGCAACTGCTGCCTCCCAGGTTCAAGCTATTCTCTGGCCTCAACCTCCCAAGTACCTGGGATCACAGGTATATGCAACCACCCCTGGCTAATTTTTGTATTTTTAGTAGAGATGGGGTTTTACCATGTTGGCCAAGCTGGTCTCAAACTCCTGACTTCAGATGATCTGCCTCCTTTGGCCTCCCAAAGTGCTGGGATTACAGGCGTGAACCACCGTGCCCATTGTAGGGCTTGCTTTCTTTATATCTGCATATGTGCCTTATTCCCTCTTACTGCAGACCAGTTTTCTGTTTTCTACAGGATAGGGGAATAAATGGTTCTGCCAAAAACTCCTAAGTTCAAATATTCTCAGTACAATAAGATCACTAGATGGCTCTCCAAATTTCCAGAAACAACAATAATTGGCTGAGCGTGAGTTGGATTTTCACCTTTGGGCCAACCACAGTCATTATACAGATAAGTCAAAAAAAGGCAGTCCTCAAAACAGGTAGTGGTGATATGGAGCGAGTGCTGGGTAGACAAGATAACCATTCTGCTACACGCATATTCTCGGATTAATCCTTCATCACAGACTTAAGAGGCTGAGAAATAATTTGTCCTTCATCACTCATTTTATCAGTAAATAAGGATGAGATTTAAATCCTGAACTGAACTACTTCAAAACTCATGTTCTTAAGTACCACACTATGTAACCAACTTTTAATTATATGGTGGTGAATGAAATGTTAGTGCCTTAACATGATGATATAAGTGGGTTTTGGGCTCAAGAAGGAATTAAACATTAAGTCATCTCTGTTGAGACTGTTTTAGGATAAAATCATCTATTATCCAAGCAGAAGAGTTTCCAAAATGGACTTTAAAAAATACAATGATTAGAATCTTCAGATCTACTGCAGGCAAGCATGCACCTGTCACAACAATTCTAAGTTTGAACACTGATGTGAAAGGAATTAAGCGGTAGGCACTTGGAAAATTTCAAGAAATGTTTATTTCTGACAAAGAACCAGCTAAAAAAAATTATCTTGGTTTTAAGAGTATTTCTAAAAGCAAACATCACTGGGCGGAAGTTGAGGAAGACTTCCAGTATGTGAAACCACTTACGGTTAGTGGTGAAGTGGAATCAACTCTCAAGTATTATCAGTGTGAATGTTTCCACTTTACTGGTCACAGAGACAAAGTTTGAAATTTGAATGATTTTGATTTAGTCTATTTTACTATGCAAACTTTTTTTTTTTTTTTTTTTTTTTGAGAGGAAGTCTAGCTCTGTCGCCCAGGCTGGAGTGCCGCGGCACGATCTCGCCTCACTGCAAGCTCCGCCTCCCAGGTTCTTGCCATTCTCCTGCCTCAGCCTCCCAAGTAGCTGGGAGGCTAATTTTTTGTATTTTTAGTAGAGACAGGGTTTCACCATGTTAGCCAGGATGGTCTCGATCTCTGACCTCGTGATTCGCCCGCCTCAGCCTCCCAAAGTGCTGGGATTATAGGCGTGAGCCACCGAGCCCGGCCCGTAAACTTTTTATTATATGTGGTAGAATTATGCTATGACCATTAAGATATTCTTTGTTTTCCATTACTGGGTATATACCCAAAGGATTATAAATCATGCTGCTATAAAGACACATGCACGTGTATGTTCACTGGGGCACTATTCACAATAGCAAAGACTTGGAATCAACCCAAATGTCCATCAGTGACAGACTGGATTAAGAAAATGTGGCACATATACACCATGGAATACTATGCAGCCATAAAAAGGGATGAGTTCGTGCCCTTTGTAGGGACATGGATGCAGCTGGAAACCATCATTCTCAGCAAACTATGGCAAGAACAGAAAACCAAACACCGCATGTTCTCACTCATAGGTGGGAACTGAGCAATGAGATCACTTGGACAGGGGAAGGGGAACATCACACACCAGGGCCTATTATGGGAAGGGGGGAGGGGGGAGGGGGAGGGATTGCATTCTGAGTTTTACCTGATGTAAATGACGAGTTGATGGGTGCTGACGAGTTGATGGGTGCAGCACACCAACATGGCACAAGTATACATATGTAACAAACCTGCACGTTATGCACATGTACCCTAGAACTTAAAGTATAATAATAAAAATAAATAAATACATAAATAAATAAATAAATAAATAAATAAAATTATAGGCCGGGCGCGGTGGCTCACGCCTGTAATCCCAGCACTTTGGAAGGCCTAGGCGGGTGGATCATGAGGTCAGGAGATCGAGACCATCCTGGCTAACACAGTGAAACCCCATCTCTACTAAAAAATACAAAACAGTAGCCAGGCGAGGTGGCCGGCGCCTGTAGTCCCAGCTACTCGGGAGGCTGAGGCAGGAGAATGGCGTAAACCCGGGAGGCGGCGCTTGCAGTGAGCAGAGACTGCGATACTGCACTGCAGCCTGGGCAACAGAGCGAGACTCCATCTCAAAAAAAAAAAAAAAAAAAGCAAGCAAATCAAGCAAAACAGTAATATCTTAAGTAATTTAGTAGATCAACTCAAAATACTCCTATCCCCAAAGTGGGTTCTACAAACAAGACAGTTATTTCTTTCTAATATCTAAGCCTTTTTCCAACTCCCAGTGCTAACAGATGATTTTTATCCTAAAAGAGTCTCAACAGAGATGACTTAAAAATCAATCCCTATTCCTCCCTGCCTTCCTGTCTGAGCCTGTTCTCCCAAGTGTTTTCAGCCAGCTTCCAGAAGTGCACGTCTACTACTTGGCCCTCTTTAAGATCTTACCCTTTGAGGAGGACCTATTCCATTGGTCCCTCCAGATCCACTCTGTCCTTCCTCGTTCTGCTCTCTACCTGGAAAGGCTAATTTCAGCTGGGTTTGGCCAATGGTGATACCCAGCAAGAGATCAGAGAGAAGGAGGTACTGGGATAAGATCTTTGTTGACTGTGTTCTTCTGTGTAGGCGGGGTGATAATGGTTGACCTGTTCCCTTGGCAAAAACCTATGTAAGTTTCTTTGGGTCTTTTTTCTTGGACTGGTCAAATTTCCAAAAGAAAATTCAACCAATCTCTTCCTAACCAGGAAAACTTGGTTAAAATACAATATACATCAAGGAAGAGGGCTTGAGAGTCTTAACATTCCATAAATAATCTTTGATTTAATTCTCCATTATTCAACATGGTACCTTATCTTTAGTGGTGTCTGGGGTCTACCAGTCTAGAGATTCTCTGCTTTAACCTTTCTCAAGAATTAATATACCATTATATGTTGGCATGGGGAAGGGCAGCTATATGGATAAATGAAGATTTTACTGCTTTTTAAATATTTTTAGCCAATCTTTTTATGTTTAGCAACCCCCTCACTTCCACTTATAAAAGAACCCAGTGTTACAATTTCTTGAGCCTTCTGGTGTGTTCTGAGATGTCACTGTGTTGCCACTTTGTTTTTCCTACCAAATTAGAATCCAGCTTTCTACATTTGTCAATGGTTTCTATCTTCCCTTTTATTCTCTTTGTGAGTTTATGCCTTTTAAAACATTCCTTTATTTTCATTTTTGTGGGGTTTGAGAAGTGAGTAGAATAAAAGTCTATTTTCAATCTACTATCTTTAAATCTCCTTAACTCTTACTCTCCTTCAGCCTACTGAAGATATAGCTTCTCTCCCCTACAACACTCAAATACTCCTTGCTGAGTTACTCATGACCTGTGTTGTCATATTCAAAATACAAGCCCAGTTTTCATTTTACTTGACACTTCAGCAGCATTTGATTATGTTCACCACTTATCTTTGTAAGAATTTAGCTTCTGAATTTCAAGATACCGTATTCTCCTGGTTTTTTCTATCTCTTTTGTTCCTTCCTTGTCGATATCCTCTGTAAGTTATGCACATCAGTCTTGGAGTCTCTCAAGCCTTGGTTCTAGGTCCTCTTTTTTTTTTTCACTTTGTGGCTAATGTTTAAATTTTATTATTATTATTCTACTTTAAGTTCTGGGGTACATGTGCAGAACATGCAGTTTTGTATACACGTGCCATGGTGGTTTGCTGCACCCATCAACCCGTCACTTACATTAGTTATTACTCCTCATGCTATCCCTCCCCTAGCCCCCCACCTCTCAACAGGCCCTGGTGTGTGATGTTCCACTCTGTGTGTCCATGTGTTAACCTTGTTCAACTCCCACTTATGAGTGAGAACATGCGGTGTTTGGTTTTCTGTTGTTGTGATAGTTTGCTGAGAATGATAGTTTCCAGCTTCATCCATGTCTCTGCAAAGAACATGAACTCAGGCTTTGTTATGGCTGTGTGGTATTCCATGGTGTATATGTGCCACGTTTTCTTTATCCAGTCTATCATTGATGGACATTTGGGTTGGTTCCAAGTCTTTGCTATTGTGAACAGTGCCGCAATAAACATACATGTGCATGGTCTTTATAGTAGAATGATTTATAATCCTTTGGGTATGTGGCCAGTAATGAGATTGCTGGGTCAAATAGTATTTCTGGTTCTAGATCCCTGAGGAATCACCACATGTCTTCCACAATGGTTGAACTAATTTACAGTCCCACCAATAGTGTAAAAGTATTCCTATTTCTCCACATCCTCTCTAGCATCTGTTGTTTCCTGACTTGTTAATGATCTGCATTCTAACTGGCATGAGATGGTATCTCATTGTGGTTTTGATTTGCATTTCTCTAATGACCAGTGATGATAAGCATTTTTTCATAAGTTTGTTGGCTGCATAAGTGTCTTCTTTTGAGATGTGTCTGTTCATATCCTTTGCCCACTTTTTGATGTTTTTCTTTTTCTTGCAAATTTGTTTAAGTTCTTTGTAGATTCTGGATATTAGCCCTTTGTCAGATGGAGAGATTGCAAAAAATTTCTCCCATTCTGTATGTTGCCTGTTCACTCTGGTGATAGTTTCTTTTGCTGTGCAGAAGCAAGCTCTTTAGTTTAATTAGATCCCATTTGTCAATTTTGGCTTTTGTTGCCATTGCTTTTGGTGTTTTGGACATGAAATCTTTGTCCATGCCTATGTCCTGAATTTTATTGCCTAGATTTTCTTCTAGGATTTTTATGATTTTAGGTCTTACTCTTAAGTCTTTAATCCACCTTGAGTTATTTTTTGTATAAAGTGTAAAGAAGGGGTCCAGTTTCAGTTTTCTGCATATGGCTAGCCAGTTTTTCCAATACTGTTTATTGAATAGGGAATCCTTTCCCCATTGCTTGGTTGTGTCAGGTTTGTCAAAGATCAGATGATTGTAGATGTGTGGTGTTTTTTCTGAGGCCCCTGTTCTGTTCCATTGTTCTATATATCTGTTTCAGTACCAGTACCACGATGTTTTTGTTACTGTGGCCTTGTAGGATAGTTTGAAGTCAGGTAGAGTGATGCCTCCAGCTTTGTTCTTTTCGCTCAAGATTGTCTTGTTTATGCGGGCTCTTTTTGAGTTGCATATGAAGTTTAAGGTAGTGTTTTCCAGTTCTGTGAAGGAAGTCAATGGTAGCTTGATGGGGGTAGCGTTTAATCTATAAATTACTTTGAGCAGTATGGCCATTTTCACAATATTGATTCTTCCTATCCATGAGCATGGAATGTTCTTCCATTTGTTTGTGTCCTCTCTTATTTCTTTGAGCAGTGGTTTGTAGTTCTCCTTGAAGAGGTCCTTCACCTCCCTTGTGAGTTGTATTCCTGGGTATTTTATTCTCTTTGTAGCAATTGTGAATGGGAGTTCTCTCATGATTTGGCTCTCTGTTTGTCTGTTCTTGGTGTATAGGAATGCTTGTGATTTTTGCACATTGATGTTGTATCCTGAGACTTTGCTGAAGTTGCTTATTAGTTTCAGGAGATTTTGGGCTGAGATGATGGGGTTTTCTAAATGTATAATCATGTCATCTGCAAACAGAGACAATTTGACTTCCTCTCTTCATATTCGAATACTATTTATTTCTTTCTCTTTCCTGATTGCCGTGGCCAGAACTTCCAGTGCTGTGCTGAATAGGAGTGGTGAGAGAGGTCTTCCTTGTCTTGTGCCCGTTTTCAAGGGGAATGCTTCCAGTTTTTGCCCATTCAATATGATATTGGCTGTTGGTTTCTCATAAATAGCTCCTATTATTTTGAGATATGTTCCATCGATACCTAGTTTATTGAGAGTTTTTAGCATGAAGGGGTGTTGAATTTTGTCGAAGGCCTTTTCTGCCTCTATTGAGATAATCACATGGTTTTTGTCATTGGTTCTATTTACGTGATGGATTACATTTATTAATTTGCATATGTTGAACCACCCTTGCATCCCAGATACGAAGCCAACTTGATTGTGGTAGATAAGCTTTTTGATGTGCTACTGGATTCAGTTTGCCAGTAGTTTATTGAGGATTTTCACATAGATGTTCATCAGGGATATTGGCCTGAATTTTCTTTTTTTTGTTGTGTCTCTGCCAGGTTTTGGTAACAGGATGATGCTGGCCTCATAAAATGAGTTAGGGAGGATTCCCTCTTTTTCTATTGTTTCGAATAGTTTCTGAAGAAATGGTACCAGCTCCTCTTTGTACCTCTGGCAGAATTCAGCTGTGAATCTGTCTGGTCCTAGACTTTTTAGGCTATTAATTACTGCCTCAATTTCAGAACTTGTTATTGGTCTATTCAAGGATTCGATTTCTTCCTGGTTTAAACTTGGGAGGGTGTATGTGTCCAGGAATTCATCCATTTCTTCTAGATTCTAGTTTATTTGCATAGAGGTGTTTATAATATTCTCTGATGGTAGTATGTATTTCTGTGGGATCAGTGGTGATATCCCCTTTATCATTTTTTGTTGCATCTGTTTTATTCTTCTCTCTTTTCTTCTTTATTATTCTGGCTATTGGTCTATCAATTTGGTTGATTTTTAAAAAAAACAGCTCCTGCATTCATTGATTTTTTGAAGGGTTGTTCATGTCTCTATCTCCTTCAGTTCTGCTCTGATCTTAGTTATTTCTTGTCTTCTGCCAGCTTTTGAATTTGTTTGCTCTTGCTTCTCTAGTTCTTTTAATTGTGATGTCAATTTTAGATCTTTCCTGCTTTCTCTTGTGGGCATTTAGTGCTAAAAATTCCCTTTATACACTGCTTTAAATGTGTCCCCGAGATTCTGGTGCATTGTGTCTTTGTTCTCATTTGTTTCAAAGAACAGCTTTATTTCTGCCTTCATTTCGTTATTTACCCAGTAGTTATTTGGGAGCAAGTTGTTCAGTTTCTATGTAGTTGTGTGGTTTTGAGTGAGTTTCTTAATCCTGAGTTCTAATTTGATTGCACTTGGTCTGAGAGACTGTTTTGATTTCCATTCTTTCGCATTTGCTGAGGAGTGTTTTACTTCCAGTTATGTAGACAGTTTTAGAATAAGTGTGATGAGGTGCTGAGAAGAATGTATATTCTGTTAATTTTTGGTGGACAGTTCTGTAGATGTCTGTTTGGTCCACTTGGTCCAGAGCCGAGTTCAAGTCCTGAATATCCTTATTAATTTTCTGTCTCATTGATTTGTCTAATATTGACAGTGGGGGGTGTTAAAATCCCCACTATTTTTGTGTGGGAGTCTAAGTCTCTTTGTAAGCCTGTAAGAATTGGCTTTATGAATGTTCATAACATTCATGAAGTGTTCACGGAACCCTTTACCATTATAGAATACTCTTCTTTATCTCTTCTCAACCCCAAATGCCCGCTCAGCGTCTCTATTTGCATGTCAAAACCTTTAAAGGAATCTTGAAATTGGTATGTCTACAACTGAACTCAGGAATCTCCTGCAACACACGTAAAACACATACTATCTGCCCCAATTCATGGGTCTCTTCTGGCATTTGATATTTTTGTGAATGGCACCATCATCCATGTGGGTAAACCCATCAGGGGTCTTTCTCAACACCTCTCTCTCTCTCTCTCTCTCTCTCTCTTTCTTTCATCCCACTTATCCAAACATCTCCAACTTCTCTTACTTTTACCTCTCATGTATCTATTGAATTATCACTTGGAGGACAGTTACTGTCTGCCCTGGAGAGTCACATGTCTCCACAGTGGACTCTTTGTGAACAATAAATATACCTTTGTTGTTACAAGAAATAAAATATTGAGATTGTGGCTGAAGCACTATTGACCTCATCCTCACTAATACAATATATGTCATGGTTTGTAATTACACATTGCTTTGAGTTATTAACTTAATGTATTCCTCTTTCACTAAATTATTAGCTCTAGTAGTGCAGAAATTGTGTCTATTTTCTATATCCCCAGAACCTGGCACAGCCCCAGCACGAAGAAAGTGCTCAGAAAGTATGTTAGATGAAAGAATGGGGAAATAAGACAATATGGAGTTAAATATTGTTGTTGATACAATTCTTCATTATCAGCTTGCCCTAAGTATTGGTAGAACAACTGAATAAATGAAGTCGATTTTGCTATTATTTATAACATCAATGGAAGCCTTAAAATATAAAAATCTCCAATCTAAAAACAGGGACTAATGTTGGAAATGTGCTAGAAGCTTGGGCTTTTTTTTTTTTTTTTTGCGAGGGGAACCAGTTTTTACTTACATACGCAATCATCATCCATCCACATTTGGATGTAGCAGAGCTGCAATAGCTGCCAGTTCTTGTGAAAAGTTCTTTGCTCATTCTCTCCTTGGGGCAAGGACCCTAGATCTGTGTTGAAATAAGGGAATGTGAGGCAGTGGCTCTAAAAAAATCACCCAGAGTGGCACTTGCTTGATAGAGTGTTGCTCCATCAGTCCCTCCTAAGGAATATTCTCAAAGTTGGTATCAGGATAACATCCTCCTAAATGCAGCCGAGCTTTGCATCTCACTCTCTGTGAGTTAATGGGTGCAGCAAACCAACACAGCACATGTATACATATGTAACAAGCCTGTACATTGTGCACATGTACCCTAGTACTTACACTATAATTTTAAAAAAGAAAAATACATTAAAAAATAAAGAAGAGTTGCTCTCAGTGGGTTTCCTGAACCTTTCAGCTCTCTGTCTACTTTCCCTCTCCTTCCCTAGAACTGATCACAAGACTTTCTTTTCTAACTCAGTCTCGGCTTTGATGGCCCACGTTCTCCCAATGTGACCATCTTTAATTGGCCTTCCTCTCTCCTCCTAAGAGTTTTCTGCCAATTTCCAGATACTTATAAACATTCATGCATACAACAGACACATTGCAATCTTGCTTACTTTCTAACCTGAATAGCCTATAAATCCATCCTTCAGAGACTGCCATGGATTTTTTATTGTGTGTTCAAACCAGGAGGCTATTTTTAAACACAATTTACAAATTAGACTTTGGAAAATGAGGTGGACCAAATTCTATCCTTTACAACAAATGCCTGAGAGCCCATCCCATTAAAGAGTTTTTAATTAAAAAGAACAACCCACAGGTGCCTTATTGTTCTAGCATACAGGATCATTCAGCAGCCTCTGAAAGAAACAGAATAGTTCACTCCGTGGTTAACGTCTTCTAGATAAAATTAACCCTAGCTAAGAGCTGGGCTGGCCATTAGAGGCTAAGGTAATTTTGTCTGAAGGGCTACCAGCTCCTCACTTTCATTTTTAAGTCTCCCAGAATAGCACAGAGAAGAGTAATCATGGCCTCAGTTCTTTTATTTCCTCCCAACACTATTTTAATGAGAATTTCAGAGAATGCCAGCTGACAATTTCCACTGTAGGGAAAAAACCAGATGCAGAAATGCAAACAGGGAGAGGATGATTCTCCTCTGCACTACTCAACGGTGATCTTCATAAAGAGGCAAAGATTGACACACCTTTGTGGGCCCACTACCAGCTAGAGTATATCAAACATAGTAGCCTTTCAACAAATGTTCATTGAATAAAATTTATATAAGATTTTGTAGTGCTTTCAATTAATAAATAAACAAATCTCAGAAAGAGAAACTCCCTGTATTACTCTGTTCTTGCATTGCTATAAAGAACTACCTGAGACTGAGTAATTTATGAATAAAGGAGGTTTAATTGACTCACAGTTCTGCAAGCTGTACAGGAAGCATGGCTGGGGAGGCTTCGGGAAACTCACAATCGTGGTAGAAGGCGAAGGGGAGGCAGGCACATCTTAAATTGACAGAAAAGGAAGAAGATAGTGAAGGGGAATGTGCTACACACTTTTAAACAACGAAGTCTCATGAGAACTCACTATCATGAGAACAGAAAGGGGGAACCCACCCCCATGATCCAGTCACTGCCCACCAGGCCCCTCCTCCAATATTGGGGATTACAATTTTATATGAAATTTGGGTAGGGATGTGAATCCAAACCATATCACTCCCCATACAATAATAACTTACAATAGACTTCAGAGGTCAGTACATCTTATTCCTCAGCCTGTGAGGGACTTCTTTGTCACTTCTTCTGAGTATCTTTGCAAATAGTGCTGGTAAGTTCACTTTGTTTTTTAGAGAGAAAAAGGACAGGACTACATAGGAGACCATAAATAGGAAGGAATGAGAATAAAATGGTCAATTAAGGAAAGCGTTTTCTGAAAGCAGGCTCTGTCATTAATAATGATGATCTCTAGCTGTAATTAAAACACCTTTGTAAATGTATCCATGCCCTTGTGCCTCAAAGGTGAGGTCTTCAAGCCTGTCTCTATATCACAATCATCTGGGGAAGGACAGGTCCACCTTAAAGGTATTAAATCAGAAGGTGTAGGGCTGGAGCCCAGGAATTTGCATTTTATAATAAACAGTTCGCATGCTTTTGATGCATAGCTAGTTAGGAAACCACATTGCCTCTAAGAATTTCTATGAGTGGAGTGACACCTCTCAACCTTTAGAGGAGTGGGGAATCTTTTCTTGAGAACTTTACAAAGAATCAGCTATAATATATTAGAAGAAAACAGCAACTTAGATTTATTGTATGTATGTATGTTCATATATATGTATGTATTTATAGAGGAAACTATAGATATGGTTAAAATTCCTTCTGATTTAATAGTTAAAAACAATGAAAATACCATTTTATTAAGTTATATGTCAAAAACATTGAAATATTTAAATCTGGTTAAAAAAATAAAATAAAAAAGGAGGAGTGGGCCAGAGACTTCAAGTAGGAGATGGCAGCTGGGAGACAGGCCAAGAGGATCAGATATGGAAGCGGGGGAAGAATGAAGCTGGGCTGCTTGGTAATTTCTTTAGAATACAGCAGGAAAGAGGACCAGGAAAGGACAACTGTGACCACTCAAGGAACAGGAGCCAAGACCAGATCTTCTTTCCTTGGCTGTTCTCTGGGCTCTGACTTAATCCTGCCAGGTCTCAGTTTCTTCTGAAAAATGAGCTGGATGGGGAAGAGCAATGATTTTCCATTTAGCATGAGAATGTGCTTTGCTGTGTCATCATTTCAGCATCGTCATGAGGAACCCAGCATAATGACGGTTGTAATTTTAGTGTTCATTGATTTAAAAATTGATAATACCTAAAGAACTATAAGCTTACAACTTTTTAAAATTATATTTCCTTTGATTCACCACAACAGCATATATATATGCTATATATATATGTATATACACACACACATATATGGCATATATATAGCATGTATATGTGAGTGTATATACATATATATACATCTTTAGAGTAGTTGTATATACATGCCTATAGTAGATATCAGTATCATGGCTTGAATTCATGCTTTTTGAAAAAAAATACTTGAATCTGACTCTCAATATCATAAAAATGATTCTGTTAGTATAATAAGAAGTCTAATTTCAGTCATTATCGGGGCTTCCCATCAGTCCTAGGATTCCTCCAGTCTTCAGCCCTCACTGATTGCCGCTGAAATACTCATTGTCCCCAAACACTTGGTCCTTTAACAGTTGCCTCATCTGTTGGTTCTCTGGGCATGGTACCCTTCCAAGTCTAAAAGACCTGGTTGTAGGTGTCACCTGCCAAGACTTAAAAGACATACTGGAAAACTCTCCATCTTATGATTCTATTGCCCTTCCAGTCTACTGTACAATATCAAAATCATCCTTGCTTAGATATAAAGCTACCACTTCTCTTTCCTCCCTCATAACTTAATTTCTCCAAGGGGTTTAGAGTTTCAGAAAATAAAATCCAGGAAGAAATTTAAACTTATTCTATGCCAGTAGAGCACAAAGACCCTGACTACCATCTTGGAAAGGAGAAACACAAATGATTTCAATATATTATAATTTCAATCATAATGTGTGTGTGTGAATCCATATATGTATATGTCTTTGTATATGTGTGTGTATACATATGTATATGTATAACATATGAAACTTGTTGCATTTATAGATTGGTGGTTTCTTTGTTATGGATCTAAAGCCTGTGAATTGGGAACCTCTGTACTGCACAATCTCTAAGATCCTTTCCAGCCTTAATGTTAAGAGCTTCTGGAATCTCTTTGCCCTTTGGCATTGACGTTGATTGAGAATTGCTGCAACCTACAACTTCCAACAATAGGCACTAAACTTTCTTTATGTAATGATAATGGTAACGTGGATGGAATTGTCATTGTTGATTGGTTGATTTATTTTCTAATCTAGGGTGAAATAAAAATATATTTAGTGTCATATTTTGCAAAATAATGGCACAACCTTCTACTAATCACATATCTTGAAGCATCCTCGCTCTAGGGGCACCCAAGGGATTACCACTGTCTACAAGAGTCAGACTATGGCTGTAGTGACATACGGGATTCGTCCACATGGAAACAGTTGTTCTTCAGTATTTCACATTTAAATATGAACTTTCTTACTTTTGACCATGGCATGTTGTAAAGGTTTATACAAAGAATAAATCAATGTGTACTTTAGAAAAGGTCACATGCTTTTAGCAAAATTTCTAAGTATACAAACGTACAACATTTCTAGAGATGAGTTTATTAGCCTCATAAAAGTATCACTGTGTTTAGACTCAAGTATCTAAAATGACTTTGCTGTGATTCCTTTTTTTTTTTTTTTCTTGGCAGCCAATACAAAAACAATTACTCAGAGTCACAGACCTATAAGACTTGCCTTTTGATATTAGAATATCATGTAGACTTTCAAAGGCATATGCACTCATTGTCATATGCTCATTTGAGTAATGGCATTTGCAGCACCAGTGCTGACATAGTCACTTGTCTATATATAGGAGGGCTGGGACTGAGCAGGAATATTGATGTGCCAAGCAACCCTGCCCCTCCTATGTGCTGACTTCCATGGCCTCCTCTTCAGAGCAGGGGGCAGCTATAAGATTGGGCCTCACAGCTCTGGGCAGGGCTCTCCTTGCCTTCTTGTGCTGTTCTTTGTGACTTTCTCTTCCTTGATGCAGCTGAGGTAAATGCACATTTTTTTTTATCTTGAAGCTAAACTCTAGCTGACCTTAATGGCAAAATCTTTACAAATTTATACCTCTGGTTTCCTAGGTGATAATTTAACATCATTACTCCTTGCTTCTAACCTACTTGGAAACTATTCCATTTCACTTTGGTCTTCTGTGTAGTATGATTTCCATTATGTAACTCCCATCAAAGCTGACAAGATTCCCTTGCCACCTGTAAAAGGTGTATCATTTAATGACAATATTACTCATTGTAATGAAATGTTTACATCTCAGAACATAGTTTAAAATAAATAGGTTACAAAACAGAGTTTTGGAGTTAGGAATTGTTATTCAAACTCATTTCTTTCTTCCTTTATGTGTAAACAATTCAGATATACAGTTTTAAAAAAGCAAATACATTACTACTACATTAATAATAAAGGAAATGTTGTAGAGATAATCATAAAGGTGATGTTAACTATTATTAAGGTTTGCTTTTAACCTGCTATGGGCAACATAAAAGTCATGAAACATTAAATTTTTAAAAAATGTTCTTGTGTATTTTATTTTCTGGGAAAGGGCTCTCCATCCCTGTGTTATACAGGGATCCTGACTATTTTTCCTTTTTTTTGCTTTTCCTTTCTCATCTTTTTTCCTCTCTTTTTCTTTCTTTTCTTTTTTCTTTCTCTCTCTCTGTCTCTCTCCTTCCTTCCTCCTTCCCTCCCCTCCACTCCACTCCACTTCCCTCCCTCCCTCCCTCCCTCCCTCCTTCCTTCCTTCCTTCCTTCCTTCCTTCCTTCCTTTCTTTCTTTCTTTCTTTCTTTCTTTCTTTCTTTCTTTCTTTCTTTCTTTCTTTCTTTCTTTCTTTCTTTCTTTCTTTCTTTCTTTCTCTCTCTCTCTCTCTCTCTTTCCTTCCTTCCTTCCTTCCTTCCTTCCTTCTTTCTTTCTTTCTTTCTTTCTTTCTTTCTTTCTTTCTTTCTTTCTTTCTTTCTTTCTTTCTTTCTTTCTTTCTTCCTTCCTTCCTTCCTTCCTTCCTTCCTTCCTTCCTTCCTTCCTTCCTTCCTTCCTTCCTTCCTTCCTTCCTTCCTTCCTTTCTTTCTTTCTCCTTCCTTCCTTTCTTTTTCTTTTTCTTTTTCTTTTTCTTTTCTTTCTAATGGAGTCTTGCTCTGTCACCCAGACTGGAGTGCAGTGGAGGATCATAATTCACTGCAACCTCCACCTCCCGAGCTCCAGCGATCCTCACACATCAGCCTCCTGAGTAATTGGAACTACAAGCACACACACCATGACTGGCTAATTTTTGTATTTTTTGTAGAGGGGTTTCACCGTGTTGCCCAGGCTGGTCTCGAACTCCTGGGTTCAAGCAATCTGCCCACCCTGGCCTCCCAAAATGCTGGGATTACAGGTGTGAGCCACTGTGTCTGGCCAGATCCTGACTCTTGAGAGTTCCTGCTAGCTTGTATACTCTTTAGTAACACAGGCAGGAGATCTGCATCAAGAAAGGCAGATTTTGTAAAATTTCAAGTTAACTTGGATTGAGTGATGAAATGCACAGACACAGTGGCTTTATAGTAGTGGTTTTCTGAGTTATAAGCAGTGAGATAGGCAGAATGAACTCCAAAGATGTGCATGCCCTGATTCCTGGGAGCTGTGACTATGTTACATTACATGGTAGAAAGGGCTTTGCAGATGGAATTCAGGTCACATGCTTTAAAATGGAGGAATTATCCTGGATTATCTGTGTGGGCCCAATGTAATCCCATGAATTTTTGAAAGTAGAGAACTTTTTCCAGCTTGGGTTAGAGAGATGTGACAGAAAAGGAAGTCAGAGAAATTCAAAGCTTCAGACATACTTGACTCAATGTTGCTGGCTCCATGATGGAGAGGCCGATAAGACGAGGATGCAGGTGGCTTTAAGAGTCTGAGAGAAGCTCCCAACTGGCCATCAGCAAGGAATTTGGACCTCAGACCTGCAACTACATGAAACAATTTTTTTTTCAACAGCAGAAATGAACCTGCAAATGGATTCTTCCCCCAGAGCCTCCAGGCCAACTGACACATGGATTTCCTCCTTATGAGCCTCAAAGCAGAGAAATCAACTGAACCACCAGGACTTCTGACCTACAGAACTATGAGATAACCAGTTGTGTTTTTTAGAGCTGCTAAATTTGTGGCAATTTATTATGGCAGCAATAGAAAACTAATATAAGTAGGAAGCTGGGACCAGAGTCATAGACTTTAGTTCTGAACTGGTCAAAATTGTGAAGATGAAACCTCTGCATTGATTATGAATAGGATTAACCTGTTAGACTACAGGTCTGGGTCTGGGTACTGAGATGCATTTAGGTGAGTTCATAGCAGTCTAGTATGTTCAGTGGTTCCCAAAAAGTTGGCTGGCATTTTACACCTAGTTTATCTTTGCCTAGCTGCCTTTAATCCATAATAAGCTGTGCTTTTGCCCAGGTATTAAAGAAAAATATGAATAAACATGAACCTCCATTTCAGTGGAATTTTAATGTGTAGATTATAGATATGCTTATTGTGAATTTCTAAGTTAAATTTTAAAATAAAGAATTGGAGGTCAAAAATTAGGCAGAGAGAGATCAATGAAACTTGTCCATACAGAGATACTTGAATATTCAAGATGATTCACAAATATCCATAACTCATGTTGACCAAACACATGTTGTTCTTGACCAACCAGAGCTTTTATCTCTCTCTTTGGAGCCACATGTCTCTCAGGAGTTATATTTTCAGATTATAGTTTAAGATATAGGGGAATTTTGTAATTACTCATACTTTTATCCAGATAGATTGGAAACAGTAATAGAAATTAGTAGACAAGTAGTTCAGGTTGCGAAGATCCAATGTTAAATTATTGGAGAACAAAACTCCCAATGAGGAGAGTGGCAGACAATGAAATCAAACTGGTAGGTGGGGGCAGATCACAGAGGACCTTGTAGGCCAAGGTAAGGATTTTATTTTGTTCTGAGGGAAGTAATAAAGTTTTGGAGAGGTTCTAGCAGAGGCAAGATATTCTAACTGCTTTTCTGTTTTTCTTCTTGCCTTGAATGCTACATTCCTTGAAAAAAGTTAGTATTTACCATTTTTTCTTCTGTATTCTTTGCTCTTAAAGACATTGAAGTCAGACCTTAAAAAGGAGGAGGTTGCCTCCAAATTACCAAATTCAACATCTCTTTTCAGTATTACGTTTCTAGATTCTTAGTGACCCTTAATACCTTTGATATTAGCTTCTATTCTGAAATTTTCTTCATCTGTTTATAATCTACTTCCAGTCATTCTGGCCCTATTAGCGCTGTGACCATGGACATACTGATTCATGTCACTGTTCTTCAGTTTCCTCATCTGTGAAATGGGGAAGTAATTGTAACAACTTCATAGGGTCATTTTGAGAGTAATAAGAGATAAGCACTCCATGCATATTAACGATTGTTACATCCCAAACCAAACTTCCAATCTTAAATCCTCTCCCAGAATTGCTCTTCCTCCATTAGTGGCATCACTACCTGCTATGGTTTGAATGTGTCTCCTCCAAAATTCAGTGTTTCCATTGTATTAGTATTAAGACATGGGACTTTTAAGAGCTGATGAGGCTATGTGGGCTTTTCCGTATTTAATGAGATTAAGACCCTTTCAAGAGAGGCTTCACTCAGCGTTTAGGCTGGCTTGATCTTTTGCTCTTCTGCTATGTGAGGATACAGTTCATCTTCTCTTGCCTTTCCATCCCTTCCTCCATGTGAGGAGGCAGCAAGAAGGCCCTCACCAGACACCAGGTGCTGACACCTTGATTTGGACTTGCCAGCCTCCAGAACTGAGATAAATAAATTTCTGTTCCTAATAAATTACCTAGTCTATGGTGTTAGGTTGCAGCATTACAAATGGACTTAGACACTATCTAAACCAGAAACTTCAGAGCCACCCTTGATTTTGAAGTAATCTTGTAGATTTTACCTCTGAGATTTTCCCCTTTATTTATTTCTACTGCCATGGCCTCTTCCTTCTAAGCACATGTACACACACACACACAGCTTTCCTTATATTACACTCCGGCCGTACTGAACTACTATGAAACCTACTTAACTGCTCTGCACATTTTGTTTTGACTCTCAGTAGTCTTTAGTAAGCTCACTGCCTATTGTCTCTAATAATGATGAAATGACACTAGGAATAACTGCAATGGTTTACCTTGTGCCTGCATACAGTATATTAAGTGCTTTCCATACATGATTATTGAGTACTCACAACAACCTTGTAAAGTAGGTATTATTTTTATTATTCCTACTTTACAGATAAGGCAACTGAAACTTAGAGGAATTATATAAAAGGTCACACTCAAATAAGTGATAGAGCTGGGATTTGAGCCCAGAGACACCTGATGTCAAAGCCCAGGCTTCGAAACACTGTGCTCTTATTGTGCCCTGAAATGAGCTTATCTTGACAAATTCTCTTAAAATTGTTCTTACTTGTGTATCTTATGTGTGTGATAACTGTCCATTTTGCACATGACAAGTTAGTGTTCCTTAGCCTGGTATGAAAGACCCTTCAGTATCTTCTCTCAATTGATCCCTTTAAAATTTAGTTTATTTATGTCTTTATTTTTATTTAATTTTTAAATACTTGCAGTTTTATTGTACTTTATATTTCTAATTTATTTCTAATTTTCTCTAGATGTTTTTCCATCCTCCTCTTCCTCAATACACACACACACACACACACATACACGAACACCCACAGTATTTTCAGCTTGAAACAAATTCTTCCTGCATTTTTCCCATATTTGTACAGACCTCTTCAAATATAAATACATATGAATAGGGCTTTTGTTTGTCTGTAGCACTGGAAATATTACATGCATGTATCAGGGTTCTCCAGAAAAACAGAACCAATAGACTGTACATAGATATATATAGAGAGAACATGATTTATTTTAAGAAATTGACTGGCATGACTATGGGGGCTGACAAATCCAAACTGTGCAGAGTAGGATGGCAGGCTGGAGGCCAAGGGAAAAGCTGAAGTCATGAATCTGAAGGCAGTCTGGAGGTAGAATTCCTTCTGTTTCTGGGGAATCTCAGCTTTTTTCCCTTAAGAACGTAAACTGATTGGATGAGGCCCACCCACATTATGAAGAATAATTTGCTTTATTAAAAATCTACTTATTTAAAAGTGAATCACATCTAAAAATACTTTCACAGCAACATTGAGACTGATGCTTGAACAAATATCTGGAAACCACAGGCTAGCAAAGTTGACCCGTAAAATTAACCACCACAGTGTATTTCTTTATAACTTGCTTTTTCTCACCAGCAAGGTAGCATTGACATCCCTTCATATCAATAACTACAATATTCACCTTTCCATCAGCCGTACGTGAGAGAACTTTTTCCTTTGTCCTGGTAAGCACAGGGCATTAGAATTATTCGTAATTAATGCCAATCAAATGAATGAAATATGGCATCTCAGTATACATTTAATATTAATTTCCCAGACTATTTGTGGGAAGTAGAGCATCTTTTTATTTATTGATCATTTAGCCTCTCTTCTGTGAATTGTGTTTTGAGAATTAAATCATATTCCTTGCCCATTTTTCCATTTATTTCTATTGTTTTTTCTTATCAATTTATGTATTCTAGAATTTAATTCTCAATATTTCATGTGGTTTGCAAATTTTTTTTCCTGTTTGTCATTTGTCTTTCGACATTATTTGTGAAATCATTTAACATTCTAAATGTTTTCCTTAAACTTCCTTTTATAATCCAAATTGCCTTTTGTTTTTATAGCTTTAGAGGTTCTTAAGTTCTTTTGCTTAAAACTCTGTTTTGTTTTTTAATTTTTAACATTTAAATCTTAATTTAGCTAGAATTTATTTTTGTATTCTATATAGGATGAAGTACAATTTCCTTCCCTTGAGATGGCTTGTCAATGGTGACAGTACAATTTTTTAAGGTTATTAAATTTTAATTAGATAAATTTCAACAATGGGAGAAGGGACTAAATAAGCCATCCTTTCTCCTATAAATTAAAATATCATTTTTGTCACATGTCAGTTTTTCATAGATATTCATGTCTTTGTTTGGATTCTCTATTGATTTGTTTGCTCCTGTGCTGGTCTGATTAAGGAAATTTTATAATAAAGTTTTATAACTGGCAAAGCAAATCAACAACCTCCTCGGCTTCAAACATACACACGCTGTATTCTTTTTTCTCATAATTTTATATTCTTGGAGATTCATTCTTCCATACAAACATCAAATTATTTTACACACTTCCAAAAATAAAATAAAGTAAGCTCTACTGTAGCAAAACAAAAACACAACTCTATAGGATTCTACTGGTGGCTGCATTGTATGATATGTGATGTTGGGGAGAGATATTGCTGTGCTTACGATGTTAAAACTTCTCATTTCAATGAAAGTTGCTTATCTGTTGAACTGGTACCATCATAGTCGCTTCAGGTTGACCAAGTCTCAGGGAGAACTCCTCTGTTAGGTCTAGATGATTCTACTCTACTGATTCAAAAGCATTCTAATAAAAGTGGGTGAAAATTTAGTAAAATAAAATTTTATATTTTATCAAATTTCTCTGTTTTCTAAAGACATGATGTTTCCTGTTAGCACACCTACACTTTATTATATGAAAGAGCAAGAAATCCCCTCCCTTATGGCAGCCAAGGTGGTCAAGAGATGTGCTTAATCTTGCTGATTTCTGGAGGGTGACTACACCCTTTCCCAGGCTTATCTCCCCGTCCGGGAAAGGACCCATCCCACCATGCACCCTACCCCTGCTTGGGAGGAGAAGTGCCATCAGAGCTCCTCTGATGCCTCTCTCTCTTGCCCGCTTATTCACCTGCTACTCTCCCAGCTTGACAGCACTGTTTTCAGACCTTTGCATTCTGTAGACCCAGAAGCCCTCATGCCATGGCAGAGACAACACAAGTTGGCCTGACATTATAGAGCTCTTCTGTTTGGTGCGATCTCAGGACACATTTCTACATGGTTCTTCATTTCCTGATGGTTCGGCCGTGTTTGTTTTTGTGTTGCTTTTTACCCCTTCTCAACCCATAAAGTAACTCCTGAACACATGGTTTTCTTTGCTGCCGGGAAAGCAGCCCAGATGTACGGTTGCTCAGTTAAGCCAGGCCTGGGATGAAGGATTCAAAGGCAGACTAGCAAATAGGCTGAGCAGAGCCGGGGCAAAGATTGTCCTGACCCAAGGGCACAGTGACACTCAATTCACTGCTTGCATTATGCCTGGGGCTGTGAGAAAGATAGGCAAAGAGATTTGCCAGAATCTGTCCTTGTCTGTAGAGCTTTTTGTGTGGAGATGTTTTTTTTTCGTCCATCTGTTACCAAATCATGACTCTCCTGGCAGTCAGCCTGGGTCAAGATACAGTGGTTAGCTCCTTGTTTTTTCTGAAGGATGACATTTTCCAACATCTGCAGCCTGCATATCGAGCAAATAAATGGCTGTCAGTTCACTCAGGGAGAAGATTCTTCATTTGTCCTGTGACCCACCTCTAGGACACATGGCAGGGCCTGAGAGCCGTCTATCCTTCTTGTTAGCAGAGCCTCCTGGCTCTCAGGCCTGCTGTGTTCTCAGGATGTTTGCAAAATCCCTTTATTGGATATAGTAGCTAATAAAATGTTATCACTTGATATCACAAGTTGAGGCTATACTTTCCGTGCATATTTTTGAATATTTGGAAAAGTATCTTGTCTTTGGAAAAACTAGAATGTCTTTTATAAAAATAGGCCTGTTCTGATGTCAATTTTCTGCCTGAATAAAAGTGAATGAATATTAAACATTGCTGCAGGCAGTCTTGTCATTGGAATTAAAGATTCTCTGCTATAATAAATAATTTTGTAAAAACACAAATTTTGTCTAAGCAATGCTAAGCACGATTTTTTTTTAAATAAATGTGTTTTCGGTCCAGGGTACACACAGTTGTGGTGCAACATGTGATCATGAAATGTAGTTTTTTTGCATAAGTAGCATATATTTTGAAGTAACAGTGTTGCTATCTACCTGTTAAAAAGTGGTCTAGCAGCTGTATGGAAGATAGATGACTCTTCCCAGTGGGAAGATGGTGTACGTCTTGGAGGAAGAGCGAGCCACATCCAGCACTACTAGATTGTTATTCACTTGAATAACATATGAGGTCTCTGCTGAAATAAATGTGATGTGTTCTGTAAAAGGAACACTGGATTCAAGTCAACAGACTCGTTTCAAGAGGGTGGCAATGCTGCTGCTTGCTAGCTGTGTGACCTCGTATAATTTATTTATGCTGTCTGAGCATCTCTTTTATTGACTACAAGTGGAAAGGATCAGACCAGATGGGACTTCTAAACCGCATCATTTATACATGGGCATGTCTCAATCGGTCGTGAGATAGGTAATTTATTGCTACTAGAAATAAAGTCCTGACGTTTGCAAACAATTTATGGTTGTAACGCAGATAAGTTTAGCCCCATGATGTCACTCTCACCATCTCACCTTCTGAAGTGGTTTCTTGAGCGGGAGAGAAGAAAGAGTGTGCGTTATGGTTGCCACACGGGTAAGACAACTACCATGGCTGCCAAGAATTCCACATGATCGATTTCGTTATTTGTGAGCCTATCAAATGCTTTCATGGACACTATTCCCAGTAAGTTCCTGGGTATTTGTCTTTCTTCTAAACAAATATTTTTAGTCAATATTTAGTCAATATCTTGTTGACATCTGAGTGCACCCTGAGAAAGGAATTCTCCCTTAAATACTGCCAGCATATGTAAACTGTAATAAATAATTTTGTAAAAACACAAATTTTGTTGTAGCAATGCTAAGCCCAGTTTTTCATAAATGTGTTTTTGGTTCAGGGTACATACATTCACAGGGTAATACATGAACATGAAATGTAGCTTTTTGCATAAGTAGCGTATATTTTAAAGTAACAGTGTAGCTATCTACCCGTTAAAGAGTAGGTAAAATCCAGCTGGGCTGGATTGTCCCTAGCATTCCTTCTGATTAACCACTCTCTATGCAGTAACATGTGAGGATTCTCACACATCCAGAGTGAAGCCACTGAGGGAATAGATGCTGACTACATCCAGAGGTAGAAATGTATCTGGAAGCAGACACATCTCTGCTTTTCCTGCGCACTGCTTGGCCATAAAGACTGTGATTTCCTGGGATTTGAAGTACTTTGAGTTTCAAATTCCATATTTTCATATTCTAGATCTTCTTAGCCTCTGGGCATCTTAACAAAGGCCATATTGAGTCAAGCCATAATCAGTCCCCACCCTCTACTTTTACCAAACAAACACACTTCAAGAAGCACCGGGAAATTGATAAGGCAGCAATAAGGAATGGTGACATCAGCCAGGGTCGTGGGGACTTAGCGCATCTCTGGCCAGGGCTCACTTAGCTTATTTACTGTTTATTCTGTGCTAGGCAGGGAGGTAAGTTTTATATACATTAAATCATCTAATTCTCATAACAACGCGGTGGGGTAGGTAATATTAATATCTGCATTTCATAAATGGGAATCCTGAATCACAGATAAATCAAGGAACTTTCCCAACTGGTAGCAATAGGCAGAGATTCATCCTTAGGGGGTCTGGCTACAAAATCAAGGCTCTCCACCAGTCTTCCCTGTCATGTCATCAGCACCCTAGGTCAATTGAGTTACCTTTATATGCCTGTTACCTTTATATGACTATCCTCTGAAGTAGTTCCTATTATCTCTATGGTATATTTCAGGAAGCCAAGGATAAGTGAAATTAAATATGTGAAATATGTGACTAAGGTCACATGGCTACAAATATTAATAGGCAGTGAAAGAGCTGGAATTTGAAACTAGGTTGTTTTTGTTGTTTTTTTTTTTTCTTTTTCTTTTTCTTTTCTTTTTTTTCCACAAAGCTGTGTACTTTCCTCTGTCCTTTCTCATATTGTTTTCTGTATCTTAGAGGAAACTCATGGGAATGAATGTGAAACACTCCCAGCATTGTTTTTCTGGAAAGATTATTTGTCTTAACTGGTTGGAGTTTTCATCTATAGTGCGGCATCCTTTTCTAGTCACTTGATTACTGTCATTGTAGTTTTGCCAAGCTCTAGGCTTTGAATATTTGCTGAAGAGTCATTTGCTGTACAGCTTTGGATTTACATTGCAAATAAAAGAGATGGAGAGCCTCTAGTTTCCTCTACCCCATTTTTAGGTACTGACCACCAACCGGTAGTCTGCAGACAAACCGCATGTGCAGTTTGGGGTCTTGCTTTTCTAAGGCAGCTCCATTAAACTGCGGCATCCTTCCTGGCCCCCACATATGACCCACCACAAGAGGGAAGTGCGGTCCTCATTCTTGATTTTTGTTCATGTTCTTTGATGGAACTGGGATCTTGCTCTTCATCTTTGACCACTACAGAGCCATCAGCACAGTCCAGCTCCCCTCCTCTGAATGCCGACTCTGTCACTTCTCCTAAATCATTGGCTAGGATTGACCCAAACATCTCCCCCTTCTACCCCTGTCACCCCCAAAATTGATCAATTACAATCCACCATGACTTTCTAAGTATGGGGGTTTGAACAAAACATTGATTCCCACTCCTTCAGTACTGACGTCTTTTCAAGAATCTAACCCTAACCTCAGATTGTTACAGATTCAAGAACTGCTATGAAAACTCAGTGGCAATCAAAAACCATTTGTTCATAGCCTCAAGAGTAATAATAACAGCATTACCAATGTGTTATTTCAGATTTCCCATTAAAAACAACATGTATTGAGGGTCACCCACATGTCAGGACCAGGGATTGATGATAATGAGTCCTGAATCATGTATCCAAGCACTTGCAAATTCCTTTCTGCCAGCAGAGGCCCATTCTTCTGCACTTTTATTCAGCTTTTCTGAGATCAAGTGACCTCTGTGTTTATGAATCTTTGTATGATGCATTTGTCCATTTGGGGAAAAAACACTCAGCTCCCCACATTTGATTCAGAAGAAGTATTGCAAATATTTATGGTCAGAAATTGTTAGAGCAGCAGAGTGAGACAAGGGGGTCTGGGAAAGGTAAGACAAGTATAGAAAAGTGAACATCATCACCTTGGCAAAGGCAAAGGTGTCATGGGAAGAGATGAAAGGAAGAAAGCTCTTGTAGAATGAACCTGGGTAGGACCAATAGATTTTAAAAGACTTAGGAGAATAGAATGTGAAAGAAGTTTAACCATTACTGCTGAGTGTCATTCTCAACTTTTAGGAGAACAAGTTCACTCACAGCTTCTAGAAAGCAAAAACAAAACAAAACAAAACACAACCGAGGGGCTAACCATGCTGTGTTTGCATCTTGGGGACCCCTGCCTCTGCCTGCTGCAAGACTGCATCACACAAGCCTTGCCAAGACTGCAGACAGCTTCATTAACCACCACAAATGTATCTCCACTAGCTGGCGTTCACATTAAGGAAAACAATTAGCAAGTTACTTAATTGTGTTTTTTTCCTTCTGCGTCTTTATTTGCAAAGCTGCTTTGCCTTGATCGGTAACCTAAGCACTTGTATGAGCTCTCCGAGCTTATTTCTAGGGTTTGGAATGCAAGGTTTGTGAAAATATAACATTTTGGAAAAGCAAGCTAATTAAAGTGAGGGTTTGATTTCTAACGAGAGTAACTCAGTGAACAGTTTCTATACATTTATATGCACTTAATTTTTAGAATAGGAATGGAAACAGTTTCAATTGTTTTTCCCAGAGTTTTTCCTTTATTGACATTCAGTATTCACCATGGGAAGCATGTAACACTGGCAGCTCACCCATTTAGAGGTCAGGTTTCCCGTATTTTCTGAATGAAACAAGCCCAGAATAAGCAAACAGCCTGAAATGAAAGAAATGACAAAAGTCTGTTAAAAGGCCCATGCATTTCATTCAATTAGAAATATAGAATCTCTCACTGGCCAGAAGTTATGTAAAAAGCACGAACCAAGTTAGAAGCAGGATATTCCGATGCCAGAAATAGCAATGAAATCAACACAGTGTAAGGATAATAATCTGGGAATCATTAAACCTAGGGATAAATAACCCTTCCGTACCTTAATATTTTTTCAGAGCATCATAACTCTTAAATAAGCACATTGCTATTCATTCTCTTAATCCCATGTTCTCAAGAACAAAATCAAATTATGTTTGGTATATCCTTTAAAAAGGATATTATCATTAATATTCTTTAGCGATAATTTAATTAGAATCTTTTTCTGAAAGATGACTCTTAAAGAAATGTGATTTATCTTAAGAATGAATTTCTGTGGACTACCTCTTCCATGAAGATGCTAGATGAAGCATTACTGTGTGCCATTGAACATACTGCATCCTGCCTTACTCATAAGTTAGGTAGTTTACTTACAATTTTAAGATGGATAAATAAGTTATCATTAGGTGAATGGATGTAAGCAGTGTTTGAGTTTACCAGGGCCAAGACAAGACATCATCAGCTCTTCTGTTACTGATTTCATCCTCCACAATTTTGGTTGAAGGAAAAACAAGGAGAGGCCCACTGCTGTTGTCTTTCTGACCCTACAAATTGTCTATCTCTCTCCGCCCCCCACCCCCAGAAATGAAGAAAGTACTCTTCACTTGAAGTAAGTGCAGAGTACAAAATTTCAATGTTTCACCATTGTAAGTCTGGAAAATATCAGTACACATGTAGCACGACAGCAAGGCATTGAGATTTATGGACCAGCAAAGCCCAATTCAGATGGATTCTGCCTTGTGGCATCAGTGAAATGAAGTGGCATGTGTCGTGAACTGAGCATTTAGTCTATGCCAAGCACATGATAAGAATGTATCTAACGTATCCTTTGCTTACATAGAAAGCAAATGTATCTAATGTTTCCTTTGCTTACACAGAAAGAATATATGCAATATTTTATGATATCATTTCTATAGTTCACCCAAACCTGGATTCTATTTGATATTAGCCAAGTCACGTTTTGTTTTTATCCTGACTTTCACCCCTCATGGTTAGCTATCACACCTCCAGCCCACAGCTCCTACTAATCTGCTGTGAGTCACCACGGATTTGTCTAATAATCCCTCCGTGAATGGTGGTATGGTGTTCACCTCTTGAACACCATATGTTTTATATTTTCTGAGCAAAGCTGTCACTTTATTTCATTTCTTTTCTAAATTATTTTCCTCTCTTTCAGATGTCATGGGATAACTCTTTACTATGTAGTTTGTTCACAAGGTCAAGTGACCAGAATGCTGGCTCTGCCACTAGCTAGTGCTGAGACCTTATTGACTTAACATCTCTAGGCGTCAGTTTCTCACTGCTATAGCAAATTATAGCCCCTAAACTCTCAAATTTAACTTCTACCTATAATATGATTATAGCATTGTTCTAGATTAAGGAGATTTTGTAATTCACTTCACACCCTTCATGATTCCATAATCTTTGCTCACATGTCCTTAATCTAGAACAATGCTATAATCATATATATAATCATCTGGAGATCTTTTCTGAACCACCTGATGCTGGGACCCTACCCCAGACCAGTTAATCTAGGAGTGAAGTCCAAATATCATATTTTTGAAAATTCCCCAGTTGATTCTAATGTTCAGCCAGAATTAAGAACAACTAATCTTCACTAAAGCATCCTGATTTTATCTTTGGCATCTCTACCAGTCACTATTACAAACAATCAGACAGAAAGGGTATTTGTCTGTTCTGTGTTGCTATAAAGGAATACCTGAGGCTGAGTAGTTTATAAGAAAAAGAGGTTTATTTTGGTCACAGTTTATCAGGCTGTGCAACCATGATGCCAGTATCTGCTCAGCTTCTGGTGAGGTCACAGGAAACTTCCAATCATGATGGAAGGCAAAGGAGGAACTGCCATATCACATGGCAAGAGCAGTAGCAAGAGAAAGATGAAAAATGTGCCACACTCTTTTTAAAGAAGCAGATCTCATGTGAACTCAGAGCAAGAACTCACTCATTACTGCAAGGAGGGCACCAAGCCATTTATGGGAATGAGCTTCCATGACCCAAATACCTCCCACCAGGCTCAAGTTTCAACACTGGAGATCACATTTTAACATGAGATTTGGAGGGGAAAAATATTTAAACCATATCAGAAGGAAAGAGGAAGCTGTTCTAAGATCCCTCTTTATAGAAACAGGGGAGCAAGGGACCAGGAGTCTGATAGGAGGCAGGTAACTAATAACAGAAAAGATAATGCATTGGGAAAATATAATTTTATAGGTACAGAATATAACCCTTGACAAGCTTGGCTGGTTGGGTTCCAGGATACCCAAGAAAAGAGTGGTTGGCTTCTATTTTTAACCACTATTTCAACTTGTTCTCAAAAGTTTTCCCCATGAAAATGCACCTCCAGTCTTATATGATACAGTAGTGGATATAAAGCATGCTTTATGAGGCTTTATAAGGATCTAGAACTAGAAATACCATTTGACCCAGCAATCCCATTACTGGGCATATACCAAAATGATTATAAATCATTCTACTATAAAGACACATGCACACGTACGTTTATTGTGGCACTATTCACAATAGCAAAGACTTGGAACTAACCTAAATGTCAATCAGTGATAGACTGGATTAAAAAAATGTGGCATATATACACCATGGAATACTATGTAGCCATAAAAAAAGATGAGTTCATGTCCTCTTCAGGGACATGGATGAAGCTGGAAACCATCATTCTAAGCAAACTATCACAAGGACAGAAAACCAAACACTGCATGTCCTCACTCATAGGTAGGAGTTGAGCAGTGAGAACACATGGACACAGGGAGGGGAACATCACACACTAGGGCCTGTCAGGGAGTGGGGGACTGCGTGAGGGATAGCATTAGGAGAAATACTAATGTAAATGATGAGTTGATGGGTACAGCAAACCAACATGGCATATGTATAACTATGTAACAAACTTGCACGTTGCGCACATGTACTCCAGAACTTAAAATATAATTTAAAAGAAAATTTGGGACATATACACCATGGAATACCATGCAACCATAAAAAGAGCAAAATCAAGTTCTTTGCAGCAACATGAATGCAGCTGGAGGCCATTATTCTGAGTGAATTAACACAGAAACAGAAATCCAAATGCTGCAAGTTCTCACCTGTAAGTGGGAGCTCCACATTGGGTACTCATGGACATAAAGAGTACTGTTCCCAGTAGACTCTGTAGACTTCATAAGGAGGGTGGAAGGGATGGGAAAAGGACTCAAAATCTTTCTGCTGGGTACTCGGTTCACTCTCTGGGTGATGGGATCATTTATACGCCACACCTCAGCATCAAGTAATATACCCACGTAACAAAGCAGCACATGTACCCACTGAATTGAAAATAAAAATTGGAAAACAAAAAATAAAAAAAAGAAAATGCACCTCCAGTTTTACATGGTACAGTAGTGGATATAAAGCATGATTTATGATTATGCTTCAGGGTCAATTTTGCTGGGATGGCGCTCTTCCACAAACATGGGGCATACACACATCTGTTACGATTCTAGCCCAGTGTCCCACGTTGCTTGCCTTTCTTTCTCATAAATTCTTCTTCCTTGAAAAGCAATCTTGCAGCAGTTGAATTGGAATCTATAATTCACTGCTTTTTTTTTTTTCTTGACCATGAAAGTTTTACATTTCTTCCAGTAGAAAAGAAATGGTTAGATTTAAAGCCATATATGCTTAGGGCTGAGACTGTCAAGAAATTGTACAACTATATTTGATGGCAACAATAAGGGGTGAGTTATGAAAGTTAGGTTTAGGGTGAAAGGCATCATAGTGTAGCAGAGAGGACATTGACTTATGTGTCCCTCAAACTGGACGTTAGACTTACTCTGCCATGAAGTGGCTTGATGCCGCCAACTTCTTTTTAACCTTTAAAAGTTCTCCATTCTAAAAACTGTGGTATTAGTGTGACAGGATCATCTCTAGGGTCCCTTTCAGCACATAGGTTCTGTAGTTTCAAACTCATGTGTCACCAGCTGCGTTTTCTTTGGCTAACGAATGGATTGCTTGTCCAGTTGTTCTTTTTAAGTGATACTGAGGTTTCTAAGACTTTAATGAGATGTACTCACCTGTCAGGCCAAGAGCCCATTGGCTGTCTTCTCACAGGCATTAGACCGAAGGACCTTAGAAGCACAGCAATGGAATAAAATCCTGTTTGTCCATTTTATTTCATACAGGGTTTCATATCTGCAGGAAAAATTTGATTTTTTATTTGTCCTAATATGTTAAAGTCCATTTATTATTTTTAACCTTTCTAGGACTGTTTCCTTGGGCCCTCAGTCTAATGCTGTCCACCACCCATGAGCAAAACTCTTTCTATGGCAAGAAACATCGAATATCTGTAGTGGGTGAGTGAGACAACTTTACAATCAGCATGTTTGTATTAACAGTATTTCTGCCTTTGTTAATGTATTTTTGCCTTAAGTAATTCCAGTTTCCCTAGGAGAATATTTATAGGTTTCCATGGGTCATATAAATTTTGCCTGTCAGATATGCACAACATGTGTCTTTAAAAATCAGGAAGCCAGTTCTTTTTGATAGCTTCTGAATAAATGTTCACTCTCAAAAGCTTTAACATTAGCTACCAATTGACACTTGAATATAAAATAGGCTTTTAAAATCTCTCTTCTTAGTTGGCTAGCATCTGTTTTGTCATATACCAAATAAACACAGGTACATAAAAGATTCATATTGTGATGCCAATGTTCGTGACGGAGGGTTTCGTGGACACAGCAAAAATGTTAATTTGCACCACATCCAGGCATTGGTTTTCCATTCTTTCTTGTCAAGCTCCCACAGAGGAACCACAGAAGCAGGATTGCCCGGGGCGCACAGTTCAGCTGAACCGACAGCCAGTACGTAGAAGTTACCAGGTAACACAGATGCATATTGTCACAATAAAGAGGCACAAATGCCCTCTGCTTTTTTTTTTCCTGGCAGGGAGGCTTTAAAACAAGAAGACCGACTTATGAGACAGTTTGGCTCTGAGCAGTGCGAGACATTGAGTCAGATCATGGCAAGAAAAAATCCAGACATGGTTTATATTGAAATAACATGCTTCTCACATAGAGCACATTCTTTGGGGAGGCATACTTATGCACCAGAATGGATTTTTTAAAAAATTTGTGCTGTCAAGCCAGCGGACAGTATCAAAAAGTGGCATTCTGACAGCAATTTGGGTCAGCTATTCTGTCTTGCTTAAAATGATCATATTATTTCCTCTTGATGCATTTAAATGATTTGTTTCCAGAAGGATTTATTTGCTAGGATATAGAAGATTCAACCATTCATTCAGTAAATATTTACTGAACATCTACTCTGCTCACATTTGAGGTTCTATTTTAGATGGGAAGCCCTCTTGAGCCTGTATTTTAAGAGAGAAGCAGAATAAATACAGAAATAAGAGAAAGATGTAGTATGTCAGATTGTGATAAATGCATTGGAATAAAATAAAGCCAGGCATGAGGATAAGGCATGCAGTGATGAGAGGGTGCTATTTTAAATAGCGTAGTCAGAGAAAGCCTCGCTGAGTGGATAATATATGGGTGATGAATTGAAGAAGTAAGGAGCAGGAGCTGCATCTGTCTAGAGAAAAGTGGTGGGGTTTGGAGTAGGATGGCCTTAGCAGAGGTGTTGAGCAGTGACAGGTTCTCAAACTATTTTTGAGGTAGAAATGACAGAATTGTCTTCCAGACTAGATTTGGGGTATGAGAGAAAAATGATCAGGTTGACTTCAACGTTTTTGGCTCGAGCAACTGAAGGGTGGAGTTGTCATTTATTGGCATGGAGGAGACTGCAAAAATAAGTTTAGAACATGTAGAATTGGGATATGTGTTTTAGGATTGTGAAGTTTGAAGTATTTATTAGACATCCACATGTAGAAATCAAGTGGGCAGTTGGATATGCAAGTCTGGGCAAGATCTGTGGTGAAGACATACATTTGAGGCTATCAGTTCTTAGATGGTGTTCAAAGCTACAAGGCTGGATGAGATCATTTAAGGTAGTGATTCTCAACTGAGACCCACCTTCACCCATATAAATTCTTCTGTAATTGGTCTGTGATGGATCTCAGACTTTGGCATTTTTAAAACTTCCCAGATGATTCTTATCTCTGTTTTAACCTGTAACGTAGGTTAAGCACCTCTGACTTAGAGATTGAGTGTTGCTAGAGATGAGAAATACTCTTAAGACAGAGTTTAAGGCATCCTAGCATTTGAAGGTTAAGGATATAAGGAAGAATCAGAAAAGAGAATGAGCTACTGTGAGACAGGAGGAGAATAAGCAGAGTGAGGGATTCTGAAAGCCAAGTGTAGCATATTAAAGAAGAAGGGGTGATTAAATTTATCAAACGTTGCAGACACGTCAAACCAATGAAGACTGAGAATTGACCATTGGATTTACAAGTTGGGCCTTTGGTGGCTTTGACAAAAGCTGTATCAGTAGTCCAACGGGGTGATGACTTGGCTGGAGTGGATTCAAGAGAGAATGGGAGAAGACAGAATGGAACTAGTCCTTCTAAAACCATTCTTTCTATGAATTTCTGTATAAAAGAGAGTAGAGGATCAGGGAGTTAGCTGAAATAGGAGGTGGGGGAAGGAAAGTTTTATTTTTTTCAGATGGAAAAAATAGTTTCATATTCATATGCTCTTGGATATGATCCAATAATAGAGGAAAATCATAATATAGGAGAAGGAAGGAAGAATTGATGGAACAGTCCCCTTAGGCGAGGAAGAAAGGGATGTGTGTGCAGTGGATGCTTTAATTTGGGTGACAGCATGGCCAGTTGCTCCACATAACAGGAAGGAAGGTTTGAGTACATGGGCCATTTCCAGGTAGGCAAATGCTTCTGGTGGTGGGTGCTGGAGGACATTCTCTTCAGACTGCTTCTGTTTTCTCAGGGAAATAAGAAGCAGGGACTTTAGTTGAGAGATAGCATGGGAAGGAGAGGTTAGAGGCCTGAGAAGTGAGCAGAGTATGACATACACATAAGGAAAAATGCATGAGTTTATTGCAGCACTATTCACAATAGCCAAGATTTGGAAGCAACCTATGTGTCCATCAACAGGCAAATGGATAAAGAAAATGTGGTACATATACACAGTGAAGTATAATTTAGTCATAAAAAGAATGAGATGCTGTCATTGGCAACAACGTGGATGGAACTGGAGGTCTTTGTGTTAAGTGAAATGAGCCAGGCACAGAAAGACAAACATCACCTGTTCTCACTTATCTGTGGGAGCTAAAAATTAAAACAATTGAACCCATGGAGATAGAGTAGAAGGATGGTTACCAGAGGCTGGGAAGGTTAGTTAGGAGAGGAAGGGAAGGGGGGCGTGGCTAATGGGTACAAAAATATATTTAGAAAGAATGAGTAAGACCTAGTATTTGCTAGCATAACAGGGTGACTATAGTAAAAAATAATTTAATTGTTCATTGAAAAATAACTAAAAGAGTATAACTGGATTGTTGGAAATGCAAAGGATAAATGCTCAAGGGGATGGCACTCTATTTACCCTGATGTGATTATTATGCATGGCATGCTTGTATCAAAATAGCTCTTGTAATCCATAAATATATGCTCTTACCATGCACCAACGAAATTAAAAATTAAAACAAGAAAACAACAACCACAACAACAAAAATGAATGAGTAAATGGATGGGGAAACAGAATTGATGGACAGTTCAAGGTCACAGGTTTAGTTTGAGACCAGCAGCCGTATGTGTGCTTTTCGGCCACATTCGGCTGCTTGCCTGGTGCAGAGAACTCGGAGAGTCGGACTTAACCATGGTGGAGTTCTCAACAGGTGAATACAATGTAGGAAAAGCGAGTCGCAGAGTTGAGGCTATATGCAATGGTGTGATTATAATGATGAACCCTGTGATGTATACTAGCCTGGGGGAAACTGAGGATATCAGAGGAGTGGAACACTGGAGGTCTGGACTGGATCAAAAAAAAATTGCTGAAGCCACGGTTCTAGTAGTTCACTATGGTGTGAAAAAAGTGTCCGTTTTGATGAAAGGTAAACACATTTGTTACTGAAGCCACTTTTACTTTGAATCTGCTTAATTAAGTTTTTAACCATTGAAATTAGTTAAGTTATGCACAAAGAGCCATAGCTTTGAACATTAATATGCATTCTTTCACTTACAATTATGAAATGAATATATTAATGGATAATCTAAAAACAATTAGTGGTTGCTAGAGTACATCTCAGTCGTCTGTCTCTTGTAAATTAATAAATTATCAATGACAGAATTAAGCAATCCTGAGCACTTTTTAAATATTTATGCTTCTTTGCAACCTCAGTAGTTTGGGGAAATGATGACAAGCAGCAAAATGTATGTCTCCACCTATTTTGTAAATCACTTTAGTTTTGCTAAATTGCTGAAAAGGGATTCGCTGTAATCAACAAACACTTTTCAAAAACCTAACTGATAAAATTGCATTATATAAGACTAATGCCAGAGCTATGAAATGCTTGACTTTGATAAGATTTTGTCCGTTACATTCAGAATTGCTATAGGTGAGTGGGGGATTATCTACTTTGTAACCTAATCAAATGGTTTGACCCTTTGAATGAAGAGGGCAGCTTGGATGTGTTGCTCCATGCCTACCTCCTGATTGGATGAGGAGTAGCAACTTCCTGTAGCATTAGAACCTGGCATGGTAGGTCCAAGTGCAGCTGCCCCGTCCCCCATACACCCTTAAGACCAGGTCACTTCCCATCAACTCCATCTTGCCTGGTCCTGGCTTATGTTCTGATATCTGATGCCAGAGTCCACCTAGCCATCAAAATCACATCACAGGTGTGAGGACATCATGAACTTGTGCTGCTTACCTCTTTCATTATGGTAAAAATATGGTTCACAATTCTGCAAAATAGAGTGTCTCTTTCTTGTCTTAAAGGAGTCATAGCTATTGACATCATCAAAGTTAAAGTTTTGAATACATTCAAAAAACCATAAAAACACATACAAACCTATCACAATTTTGAGGTTTTATTTCTATAAAATAATCTATACCAAATAACTATCACATTCATATTCTCATATATACCTCACTGCACAGATGTGGGTGGCAATGTCACAAACCTGAGTCAGTGTACAGCAGACATTGCCATTGTGTGAAGACACCCTCAGTATCGAAGTGTGGCAGTTTAGATGATCAATGTTAATCAATAGTTGCATGAAAACAAGACATCACCACGTAGAAGGGAGTGCATAGATGCTTTCTAAAGCAGATCCCATCAACAAGAGAGGGGAAAGAGTCGAAGGGGAACTAGACAGAGAGGCTGATATGTGTACAGAATGGTGGTTGGGAAACGCGGTTTTACACTCCCTCATGTTTGAATTACGTTTGTTTTATTTTGTTTGAAGTAGCACCTGGGAATAATCTGTATCCATTGTATTGATTTATTTGTATCTATTGATTGATGGATTGATTTGCAATTAGGAAGCAAATCACCACAATGCTTAAAAAGAAAGAAAACCTGAACTTCAATCTATGTTCATCACTCAAGGTAGCGAATGGTCCATCTTCTGGGAGTTACTCTCAGCAATGTTTCTCATGCTAAATATTAAGTACAGGAATGTCTCCTGCTTTAGCTAGGGTTCGAGTGTGTTTATAAACCCTGCTTTTTGTGAGGTGTCATGGAGATTGAAAATATTTATGTGATTCCTCATGAAAATGGGTTAAAAATGGAAACTGTGGCTAATGCTACAATTAAATTAATTAGAAAATAGTTCATAAAAACTTGGGGACAGATGAGGGGACCGAGCAACTATTCATTGTGGTGGGAGAGTTTACATCTTTAGGATGGATTTCACTAGAGGGATAAGTTATATCTCTCTTAAGTGATAGCTATTTTAGCTTCATGCACCATTTGTTAAAAACAATACAAAGGATCAAAGGTAGGGATAGATATATTCCTTAAGTTGTTATGGTCATTTCAAGAGTCAGCCAAATGCTTTACTATGCTTTACTGAAATTGCATCTTTGAACCAAGTGAAATTGTGATAATACACTGGCCTGAAACTTAAGAATTGTGTTCTAGATCTAATGTCCTAACTCACTCTTTACCTAGGGAAAATAACATAAAGGAAAGGCATGAGACTAGATAATCTCTCAGATTCTAGCTTTCAACATTTAAATGTGTAGAATAAAAGGTGGGATGCAAGTGAGCTATTTTTTGCCTCTTGCTTTAAAAAAAGAAATGTAAAAAAAATCTTCACACCTCAGAGTTGGTTGCTGTGGACAAAAGAAAATGTCAGTACACGTTTTTTAAAAGCAGACTACTTTTTAAAGCAGCTTTAGGTTCACAGCAAAACTGAGTAGAAGGTACAGAGCCTTCACATATACCCCTGTCCTGACACCTGCATAGCCTCTCCCATTAGCAACGTTCTCCACCAAAGCGATACCTTGATTAAAATCAACGAACCTACATTGACACATCATTCTCACCCAGAGTTTATCTTAGGCTTCAACTTCGGTTGTTGTACATTCTGTTGATTGGAATAAATGTATAATGACATGTAGCCACTATTATAGCATCATACAGAATAGCCTCACGGCTGTAAAAATCCTTTTTGCTTCATCTATTCCTCCATCTCTCCCCACTAACTCCTGACAACAACTGATCTTTTTACTGTCTCCATAGTTCTGCCTTTCCCAGAAATGTCATATAGTTGGAGTCGTACTGTATAACTCTCGTTGCCTTCTTTCACTTAGCGATGCACATTTAAGTTTCCTCCGTGTATTTTCATGATGTGCTAACTTACTTATTTTGAGTACCGGGTAATATCCTATTGTCTGGATGTACCATAGTTGATCCGTTCGCCTACTGAAAGACATCTTGGTTGTTTCCGAGTTTTGGCAATTATAAAGAAAGCTATTATACCCATCTGTGTACAGGTTTTTGTGTGGCCATTAAGTTTTCAACTCCTTTGGGTAAATGCCAAGGAATGTAATTGCGGGATTGTATAGCAAGGGTATGTTTAGTTCGGTAAGAAACCACCCAACTCTCTTCCAAAGTGGCTGATCCATTTTGCATTCCCCCCAGCAATGAATGAGAGTTCCTATGACTCCACATCCCCACCAGCATTTGTTGTTGTTGTTGATTTGGATTTTGGCCATACTAATAGGAATATGGTGACATCCCATTGTTGTTTTAATTTGCATTTCCCTGATGACAAATGATGTGGGTGGCAACTTTTCTTACCCATTCTTGATTACTCTAAAGCTTGAAAATATGTTGCGGATGTCCAGAGAAATCTAACCACTGAAAATGCCATCAACAGGCAAGGGAAGTATACTGTCAGTCTAACGACTGCTGACATGTCCCTTCTCAGAGCAGCAATCAGGCAAGTCAGAGCCTTATTTCATGTCATCTTCATCTCTTAAGCTAATTTAGCCTGTAATGCACTATGGGTTCAATATTCTCAGGAGTGAAATTATTTTCCAAGGTAGGGAGGCCTCTCTCTCGGCCAGACCATTATCCAGGGAAGAATGAAATTCAGGCACTATAATACGTAATCTCTTGCTTTTCCAGTTGCCTCTCTAATTATCCTACCATGAGCACTGACACGTGGTCAAATTAGAGGAATTATTCCTGCAGATTTGCCCTTCACTGCAGGCTTCAGGTTTGTCTCCAGCAACTTGCTTACTAGTTTCCTTTTCTTGGGAACAGTAGAGGGTCACATACCTGCTAATTCCAGGTTGCCAATAATCAGTGGTCTCTACAGTTACTCATTAACTCCAGCACACCATTCTCAACTCACTAGAAGTTTAACTTAAATATAATTGTTTGGGGTGGATCTGCCACCTTTCCTCTTCTCCCATTTCTCCAGTCTTGCCACACTCTTCTCTCACGATGGTTTAAATTGCTATTTTGGGAGGGAACTATTTCTGGTTCCAGAAGCCAAAGAAACAGAATAAACAGAATGTTCTTTGTGTTTTGTAGTTCACAGTGTACTATTAAAAAATTAATTTGTAAATAAAAATGGTATTTATTTAAGATGAACAATGTGATGTTTTGATATATACATGGTGAAATGATTATCACACTCAATCTAGTTAACACACTCATCTCCTCGTATAGTTACTGTGTGTGTGGTGTGAACACTTCAGATCTATTCTCTTAGCATATTTAAAGTATACAATACAGTATTATTAAGTATCGTCCTCATGCTGTACCTTAGAACACTAGGACTTATATATCCTATAGGACTGAAACTTTGTACTCTTTGACCAACATCTCCCCACTGAAGCCCTAAAGTTGGAATCTCTAAATGGGGACACTGATAGAGAGTGGATTTGAAGATGAAGGACTTCGCCTGGGAGAGTCTTGGAAGAAATCCACATAGGGAGTAAGTTAGAATGACAAATGTTCTTCTCTCTTTATAGACTTGATCTCCTTAAGTCCATTGATGACCTCCATAAGTCCAGGAAAAGTCTCTCATTCATCTTTATATATTTAGCATGTAGCTCTGTGCTCAGCATTTAGGAAGTGCTTGATAAATATTTGTGGAACTGATCAGAACAGAGCCACACACAGCTGAGCCAGGGACACATGGCAGTCAACTAGCGACTGAGGCCAGTTGGTGACAGAGCAATGGGAAAAGGATGGAAATAAACTTCTCACCCCTGCTTATATTCACAAAGATCTTTGTGCTGCATTTTTGTGTGAAGCTGTGTGCCTAGATAACCCATGAATGCAATCAATTCCAAATTGAGCTGTCTTTCAAATCATTGAAACAGGAACAATTGTTGTAACCTTGTTTAGTGGGTTATTTGTGGTGCCAAAGATGCCCAAGTGAAAGAGTTACCTCCCATCATCACTCCACAGTCTTGAAGTGGTGTTGGCTCTGTGAAATGTACTTACACATATTTCCTGTTCAGCTCTGGGCGTGATTGTGTGGGTGATGCCTTCAGTGCCG
This sequence comes from Macaca thibetana thibetana, assembly GCF_024542745.1. NCBI lineage: Eukaryota > Metazoa > Chordata > Mammalia > Primates > Cercopithecidae > Macaca > Macaca thibetana. The sequence continues at coordinate 23,728,919 of NC_065586.1, forward strand.
AGGGTGGCTGTAGGGTCTGCAGCTGTTAATAGATAAATCATTATTCTGATGTTGGCTCCTGTCCTTCACAAATCATTTTGGGAAAAAAGTTGACCCTGTAGTGACCTTTTCTGATTTCCAGCAGCCAAGTGTTCCTCTTATTGCTAACTCTGTGGATGTTAACATGGGTGTCTTCACATTTGGATCAGAAAACAATAGTATTCTGAAACACTTTCCTTTGCATGTCTGGTGTCTCATGTTCATTCAAAAGGATTGTCTCCAGTGTCCACGTATCGCTGACTCTATTAGTCAGTTGCTTTTTAGTCAAAACACTTTCTGAAAGACAAAAGTTCTGTGTTAAGCATGCTCAGGAAAAGTGATTGCAGAAATAGTCATATCATTCAGAGGCCAGAATGCTCTTTCAGATTAGGGTATCAGACAGAGGAACCTACTGGGCTTTGGTCAGTGTATTTCATTTTTTTTTTTTTCTTTTTTTTTGAGACGGAGTCTCGCTCTGTCACGCAGGCTGGAGTGCAGTGGCCAGATCTCAGCTCACTACAAGCTCCGCCTCCCGGGTTCACGCGATTCTCCTGCCTCAGCCTCCCGAGTAGCTGGGACTACAGGTGCCCGCCACCTCGCCCGGCTAGTTTTTTGTATTTTTTAGTAGAGACGGGGTTTCACCGTGTTAGCCAGGATGGTCTCGATCTCCTGACCTCGTGATCCGCTCGTCTCAGCCTCCCAAAGTGCTGGGACTACAGGCTTGAGCCACCGCGCCCGGCCAGTGTATTTCATTTTTAACATGCTCGTTAGAGCACAGCAGAGAGAGACACTGGGCGTGTTCTCTGAGGCTGAGGATTCAACCACCGAAAACCCAGCAACTGACTTAGTGACAGTTGAACAGGAGAAACACAAACTTCAGGTTGAGGTTGATTTTTGCATGTGTATGTTCTCTTAAAAGACACGTCTTCTGTTATTAGCATAGCCTCTTTTAGACTGGGTAGTTATGGCTTTTTTATATTTTAGAAGTATTTATTTTCCCTATAAATATCATTTGATAACAAATTAACAGTCATTAAGGTAGTAGGAGCTACGGACCTTGTTGACTTTTTTTTTTTTTTTTTTTTAACTTTTGAAGGAATTTACAGATAAAATGTTAGTCACTTTGAATTTTGGAATCAAATTCTCCAACTGCTGTAACCAGTAGAGAATACATTTTCCTGTACCTTATTTTGTAAGCCTATCAAATAATGTAATTTTGAAGGGATTTAAGACCCCACTTAATTTAATCTTTACCATTAAAATATTTCTGGCTCTACTTAATAGGGAAACAGAGTAAGAGTCAGGAATCCTAGATTTTAGACTTGCCATTACCATCTTCTGGCTTTCTTATCTTTGGAACATCATTTAGTTCCTCTGAACCTCAGTTTCCCAAATTATAAGAAGTAAAAGGTAATAGTAGCTAACAATATTGATGATCATATCCAATAATGTGTGCCACAGTCTTTTTTAAAAATTTAAAGCATTATATAAGTGTTTTATGTTTAAGACAAGATATGTATGCAAAAAAATAGATTGTGTCAAGGCTAGGGCACAGTGAGTTGTTAGTTTTTAATCTGTAAATCACAGCTTTTGAAATGTTTCCATTGTTAATGTTCTTATAACAAAGAGTTGTGAAGGAAGGAAGGAAGGAAGGGAAAGGAGAGGAGAGGAAAGGAGGAGAGGAGGAAGAGGAAAGAAGGAAAGAAGGAAACAAACAAACACAGCTATAGGCGACCATTAGGCTAAGTTAGAATCTGTCTAATGTGAATGTAAGGCTCTTCACATGTCTGTCCTGAGGTGTCAATACTCACAGTAACATAAGAAAAACAAAATTATATTTGTGAACCCACAGTAGCCTTGAGTTTTTTTATACTGATTATAATAAAGCTATAAAATGCTCATTTTATACCATACATTCTTGGTTTCTTTTAAATAAAAATCTAACTTGTTGGGCTTTCGTGACAATCCAGATGTGATTACCCTTTGACATAACCTGGAATTTTATTTTTAGTTTTTACTTATTTCTTCATTTATTTTTAAGACAGGTTCTTACTCTGTCACCCAGGCTGGATTGCAGTGGCATGATCTCAGCTCAGTGCAACCTCCACCCCCAGAGAACCTGAAATTTTAAAACAACTGGAAAGTTTTACCCATGACTGAGATTTTGTTTCCTTTTGAAAAAACCCAAATAAATATTATCCAGCTACTGGCCAGTGCTTATCTCTTACAAAATAGTTATCTTTGTGATTTTTTGTAAGTCTCATAAATGTTGGTACTTTATTTAGGATTTATTTCATTGGCAAGATTGTTCTCTGTAAATAGAGAACAATGCACAACCTCTGTAATATTTTTAGCAGGTTTTACATTTGCAAAACAGAATACAGTCAAGTTTGCAATTGTTTTTGTGTAGCTTTCCAAACATTTCCACCTGTCTTGACATAGGATGTCCAAGTCATGTGCAGAGAACAGCTTACTAAACTACGTCTGTGACTCATTTTACCAGGCTTACACCTGTCTGACATTAAACCTCGGGACTAGATTTAAGAACTTGAGCATAACACCAATCTGACCTCACTTAGCAACAATCGAAAAGGATATCAAGACTGACATCGGGATAGACATTGGCTCAAATTGCTTTTTCCTTCTCTCTGTTTAATCAACATCACTCTATTTTTGTCTCTAGGGAGGAGTGAGATAGACTACTGAATAGATATGCACATCTATAATGCATCTGAAATCAACTATCTTGATTTTGAAATTTAGGGACAATATTTTGTATGTTGTTTCACATTTAACATCCTATCAACCTTTTTCTTAGGATTTGGTTATAGAAAATCCAGGTAATGTGCAAAGGGACAGATGAGATTGAGGGGACTGCTTAGTATTTTTTAAAGTAGAATAAATGGTTTTAAGTGACTTGTGTGTAAAAGTAGGGTTTTCACTTTTGGCACAAAGGTAATTCTGCTAATTGTAAATTAGTCTGTTCTTAGAAAATTTTTAATGAACTTTTTAATGTATAATTTGCCTAAATTAAATGTACCCATTTAAAATGTAGAATTTAATGAGTTTCACCAAATATGTAGGCCCATGTGACCAACACCCAAATCAAGACACACTATTTCCTTCATCCAGAAAGTCCTCTCTTGCAAGCTGTCAGCTAATTGCTACCACTTCCCACCCGTAGCAACCAAATGATCTGACATTTAGCACTAGTGATTAGCTTTCCCTGTTTTAGAGCATTATACAATTGGAATCATTCGAGACATATTGGTGTGCCTGCCTTCTTTTGCTCTGCATTATGTTTTTGAGAGCCATCCATTTGTGACAAGTGTCAATCATTTGTTCCTTTTCATTGCTAAGTAGTATTCAAAGAATATAGCATAGTTTTATGAACATCTGAGTAGTTTGTAGGTTGAAGCTATTGTAATTAAAGCTACTCTGTATTTTCAGCGTATGTTTTAGTGTTCATAGATGTTTTCGTTGCTCTTAGATGAATAGTTTTGGCTCATAGCATGTATAACTTTACCAAAAAATTGCCAAATTGTTTTATAACATGATGGGATCATTTTACACTCCTACCTGAAATGTATGAGAGTTTCAGTTGCTCTTCATCAATGGCTGGGATTGTCATTTATTTTTATTATGGACATTTTAATGCATATTGGCACCTCATTGTGGTTTTAACTTGGATTTCCTGATCAGTAATGATGCTGAGCACCTTTGATAGGTTATTATCCATTTACATACCTTCTTGTGTCTAACGTCCATTCTCATCTTTTCCCCATTTATCAGATTGTCTTTATATTACAGATTTGTAAGAGTTCTTTAACCATTCTAGATGTGAACTCTTTGTCAGTTACGTGTTTTGCTAATATCTTATCCCAATTTGCTTAGAGAAATATTTGTATCCTCAAATGATTCAATTCAAAAAATGGTTTGCATTGTATTTTCCCAAAGTTGTATTTGAAGAGCAAAAAAATGCTTTTAATTTTATTGAAGTCTATTTTATCAAGTTTCCTTTTATGGCTAGTGTCATCATTTTGTATTGTTTTTTTCTCCTAGGAATCAATGACCTACCATAGAGTTGAAAAGATTTTTCCATCTATGGTTTGTTCAGAAATACAATTAATTTTTGTGCATTGATTTTTTGCATTATTCAACATTACTAAATTCTATTATTAATTTTTATAACTATTAGTATATTTCTTAGGATTTTCTTAATAGATAGTCTTCTTCTCTGTAAACAGAAAACAATGTCATATCTTTAGCAAGTTTTAGGTTAATGCAGGCCTCAGAAAATGAGTGTAGGAGCATTTTATCCTCTAATTCCTGAAAGAGTTTATAGAAGAATGATATTAATTTTTTCTTAAATATTTGATAGAATTCACCAGTGGGATCATCTGGAAAACTTTAATTTTCTTAGTGGGAAGATTTTTGATTATAGATTCAAACTCTTTTCTATTTCCGTAATTAGTCTTAGTAGGAGATTATTGTTTTTAACAATCTTTTTAAAAAATAAATTTCTTATTTGTTAATTCTCTGTTTTCATTTATCTCTGCTCTTTGTTATTTTCTTATTTCTGTTCACTTTGGGATTAATTCAGTCTTCCTTTTCTAGATTCTTAAAATAGACACTTGATAACAGATTTTTAATTTTTCTCTTTCTTTAATTTTGTCATTTAAAGTTATAAATTTTCTTCTAAGCAATGCTTTAGCTGCCTTTTGCATATTTTGATATGTAATTATTTTGATATGTAAAATTATTTATTTTGAAAGGCTTTCTCATTTGTCTTTGACTCCTTTTTTAATCTATGAATTATTTAAAAGTGTGTTGGTGAATTTTGAAACATTTGGGATTTTTAAAGATATCTTAGTGTTATCAATTTCGAATTTAACCTTACTATGATAAGCTCACATACTCTGCCAGTTTGCAAGCTTTTGAAATTTTTTGAATGCATTATACACTTTGGCATACAGTGTATATTGATGAGCAGTTGATGTGCCATTGAAACAAATATGTATTATGAGGTTATTGAAAAAAGTAGTCTGTAAATGTCAATTAGGTTAAGTTGGTGAATAGTCTTTCTCAGATCTTCTGTATCCTTACTGATTTTTTTGCCTGCTTGATCTACTAACTACTAACAGAGCAATAATAAAAAACTCCAAATTTGTTATCTGTTTTTTTATTTAATTTTGTCAGTTTTAGCTTACATATTTTGGAGTTCTGTTATTAGTGCATATGCATTTAGAATTGCTATGTCTTTCCGATAAATCTCTTTTTTACCATTATGCAATGTCTTCCTTTAACTCAACTAGTATCTTTTGCCTTGAAGACCATTTTGCTATTTTAATAGCCTCATCAACTTTCTTATCCTGACTGTTCACGTGGAAATCTTCCCAACACTTTTACTTTCAGTACATTTGCAGATTAAATTAAAATGTATCTTTCTAGTTTATACAGTACATTATATAATTGGTCTTACTTTTAAATGCAGTCTGATAATCTCTGCCTTTTAACTAAATTGTTCAATCTGTTTACATTTAATGTGTCAATTGATGTTGTTATGTTTAAGATACATCTTGCTATTTTTTCCCCTTTATACTTTTAATGTTTATTTACTGTCTTCTTATTTTCTTTGTTGAGAGACAGGATCTCACCCTGTTGCCCAGTCTGGAATTCAGTGGTATAATATCAGCTCACTGCAGCCTTGACCTCCCAGGCTGAAGCAATCCTCCCACCTCAGCTTCCCAAGTAGCTAGGACCACAGGTGTGCACTACCATGTCCAGCTCATTTTTAAAATGTTTTTTGTAGAAATGAAGTCTCACTATGTCCCAGGCTAGTCTCGCACTCTTGGACTCAAGTGATCATCCTGCCTTGGCCTCCCAAAGTGCTAGGATTACAGACATGAGCTACGACACCTGGTCTGCCTGTCTTTTTTAAAGTTAATTGAAAAACTTTTACTTTTCTAGGGTTTTTGTTTTGTTTTGTGTTTGTTTTGTTTTGTTTTGTCTTAGATGGAGTCTCGCTCTGTCACCCAGGCTGGAGTGCAACGGCATGATCTTGGTTCACTGCACCCTCCGCCTCCCGGGTTCAAGCAATTCTCTGCCTCAGACTCCTGAGTAGCTGGGCTGACAGGTGGCAGCCACCATGTCTGGCAAATTTTTTTTTTTTTTTTTTTTTTATATTTAGTAGAGACGAGGTTTCACCATCTTGGCCAGGCTGGTTTTGAACTCCTGACCTCGTGATCCACTCAACTCAGCCTCCCAAAGTGCTGGGATGACAGGCATGAGTCACCACGCCTGGCCCTTTTTTCTTGGTTTTTAGATTATTTGTTGTATTATTTTTAGTGGTTGCTTGAGAACACACAATATTGAGCTTTAATTTATCCTTGTTTCCCTAGTTTCATTATTGTACCACTTCACATTTTCTCCCACTTCCCTCTTTCTACTCACACTTATATTTTCTATTTTCATAATTAGTCTTACTAGAAGTTTATTATTTTTAACAATCTTTTTAAAGAAGAAACTTTGGATTTGTTAATTCTCTATTTTCATTGATCTCTGGTCTTTATTATTTTCTTATTTCTGTTCACTCTTTTCACTTCACAAATTTAATTGTCATTTCAGTGTCTTCACTTCACAAATTTAATTGTCTTACATCAGTACAATTCCATGTAACTACCCCTCTCAGTACTTTGAACTATTGTTTCATTTATTTTACTTCTATATACATTATTAATTTTACCTTACAATTGTATTATTTTACTTTAAACAGGCAGTTTTCTTCTGAAGAAATTATGCCATAAAAAAACTTTTACACTTACCAATTTTTTATTTTTATTGTTATGCATTCGTCCAGGATGGAAATGAGTTGCCATCATTTTATACAAGCTCTGAGTTTTTGTCTAGTATGATTTTCCTTTGGCCTAAAGTAATTTCTTCAGTCTGCTGTAAATACATTCTGACAGATTTTACTTATCTTAAAATCTATACATTTTACCCTTGTTTTGAAGTTTGTTTTTAGTATATATAGAACTCTGGGTTGACAAGTTTTTTGGTTTTTTTTGTTTGTTTGTTTTTGCCCACACTCATTGTTCTGTGGCCTCTCTTTTTTTCTGTTAAGAAGTCTACCATAATTTGTATGATTATTCTCCTTTATGTCTTTTTCTCTGGTTATTTTCAAGATCTTGTCTTTCTCTTTGATTTTTGCTATTCTGTACCTAAGTGTGGTTTTCTTTGTATTTCTCTTGCTGGGGGTATGCTGAGCTCTTTGGATTTGTTTGTCAGTGTTTTTAAATCATATGTGGAAAATATTTGGCTCTGCTCCTCTCCTCTCCTTTCCTCTCACCTTTTTTCTTTCTTTTTGGGATAGGGTCTCACTCTCACTCAGGCTGGAGTGCAGTGACTTGATCTCGGCTCACTGCAACCTCCGCCTCCCAGGTTCAAGCTATTGTTGTGCATCAGCCTCCCGAGTAGGTGGGATTACAGGCACCCGCCACTATACTCAGCTAATTTTTGTAATTTTTGGTAGAGATGGGGTTTCATCATGTTGGCCAGGTTGGTCTTGAACTCCTGACCTCAAGTGATCCACCCAACTTGGCCTCCCAAAGTACTGGGATTACAGACATGAGCCACTCACTGCATCTGACCTGTTATTTCTTAAAAAAATTTTTTTTTGCCCTTCCTCATTCTCTTCTCCCTCTGTTATTCTAATTACACCTAGCTTAGACTATATGATATTGTTCCCCAGGTCCCTGAAAGTCAGTTCATGTTTTACTTCAGTCTTTTTGTACTTTGTTCTTCCAACTGAGTAATTTCTACTAGTATCTCTTCAAATTCATTAACCTGTTTTTTTCTTCCATCTTTAATAGGTTGTGAACTTTTCATATAGTAAACTTTTTATTTGGTCAATGAACTATTCAGTTCCAGAGCTTTCGCACGTATACATACAATTTCCATTTATCTTCTGATAATGCTCCACTATTGACTTATTACGACCACCTTTTCCTTATGTTCTTGAATATATTTATAAAAACTGCTGTAAAGTCTTTGCTCATTCCAACATACATGTGGTTTGACGGTCTGTTTCTATTGACTATTATTTCTCTTGACTATGGTTATGTTTCTTCACATGCACAGTAAATTCTGAATGTTTATTGGAAATTGTAGATGATGTGTTATATATAAACTGTATTTTCTTTTCTTTCTTTAAGGGATATTGATTTTATAGTAAGTTTCCTTTCTCAAGGATCACACTGAACCTGTATTAAGTTTTTTACAATTTGTTATATCAGAATTGTTGGAAGCCCAAGGTGTTTCCTCCTAAGCTCTTCAAATTGACAAATCTCCCAGCTCTGTCTCTCCTGCGGATCTTGATGAATTGTGCTATTTGAACTTGTAAAGACGGGCATAGTAGAAACCTCCCTTTATGTTATGGTCCTTTCTCCTAAGGCATAGCCTTTCTGGTGTCTCAGCAGTGTCAATATTGTATAATGGGGTATTATCGAGGCCTTTCCAATCTGATTGAGCCAGAACTCCAAAGTCTTCCAGCACTGTTTGATCTCAGTATCTCTGCCTAGCTCTCAATACAGCAGCAGCAGCAGCAGCAGCCTCTTGGGTGGCCTTATGTATCCCTCTGCACATGCACAGATCAACCCTGAGCAACGGACTTGTGGACCACACAGGTTTAAACCTTTGAACCTGTTTTCCCCACACTCTGGCAGCTCTCTTGCCTTCAGAACCCAGCCATTCAGGTTTCAGCAGCTTCAGCAACCTCATACCCTGATCTTTGCCTCCTCAGATCAGCAGAACTGCTGTGTTTTGTTTGTGCTGCAATTGGGAAATTGTCCCCAGGCAGAATTCTAAGGTAATCATGGGCCTTGCCCCATGAGTCTCTCTACTCTCAATTACAGCATTGTACTTTTTGTTGTCCACTGCTTAGAAATTATTGATTTTTTCTCCCTAACCCCCTAGTGTTAATTTTCTCTGATTCATTACTTTTTTAGTGTTCTGGTTTCAGGACTGTTTATTTTTTGTACTTCTTAGTTTAAAAATTTATTTCTCTCTGAATTTCTGTTTGGTTTTAAAAATGAAAAACCATAGAAATAGCCAAAGTAAAATATATGCTTCTGTACTTCATGAAGATAAATAATTTGTGGTGTTTATAAGTCCACTAGGTACATTGAGTATCAACTACTCATATTTTTTTGACTTATAAATCTCCGAAGGTTATTAGTATGAAGTGTTTTCAAAGTTTTATCTAAGTACATGTCAGTTTTTCTCTAAAATTTATAACTAATACTCATGTACATATATATTCATGAATATATATGAATGGTGATAAAAATAAAAATAACAGACACTATATATTTCATATGTTATAATAGGTATTTTTATGCCTTTCTTATTGAATGTTTGGAAAGTAAATGTCTTACATTTCAACAAACCATTAATCAAAATTTAAAGAAGGGAAAATCATTATTAAATGTCTTAATATCTGTTCAATTTGAAAATTCCCTTTTAAATATTATATGTCAGATAATAATATGTGAAGAGATTCCTTTTATGAGAACAGAGGTAACATTTTAAACAGATTCCTTTTGTGAGGTTTTCCTTTCATCTGGTTTCTTTAAATTTAGGGAAATAAAATTATCAGTACAGTAAACTGGAAGGCTGTTTCTTGTCCCTGATGGCATTCTCTGGAAGCCTTGTTTAGATTTGTGGTACATCTGGTATAGCCAGTGAGTCATCTTTCATAATATGCTCAATGTCTGTTTGCCTCAGGACTAGGACTCTGCTGGTGAACTCTGGCCTCTTAAGTCATAGAAATCAGCCTTTGAATTAAAAGTTATTAATGGCATGCATTAAGTATCAGCTGTCATTTCCTCCAGGGAGGAGAAATCTCATGGAAAATTTGCCCAGTGTAGCTCATTTATTAATTTGCCCAGTGTAGCTCATTTTTGAGCAAACTTCAAAAATTTAAAAATATAACTGATAATGGAAAACATCTCGTTTAAAGACGTTTTTGCAAAGAAAGCAAGTGTCATCCAAGTTTGGCTTCTCAAGACTTCTTAAGAGATTAACCCATCCTTTGGGATGCCTCCTTCAAAATAACTGGGTGCAGTGGTGAAACGTGAGGTTTTTTTTTTTTAAATGATTATTCCGTCTATATCATCACATATTACCCAACTGTATTGTAGGCCAAAGATACTAAGAGGTCAAAATCAAATCAGATATGATCTGCCAAAGAGTGAAACAGCACTGCACTGTGGTGATCACCAGAAAGGTCTATATCAATCACCTGAAGCTAAGACATTATAATCAGATGATGACTTCACCGCATTAAATGTCTTTTAATGATAGCTTATTTTTTAATTTTTTTAAGATTCACAAATTTGAGAGGTCATTTGTTTTATACTATAAACAAAAGGAAAGATACTTCAGTTAAGAATTTTGATAGAACTGGGAAAAAATAAATAAATCCACAACTTAAAATAAGTAATGCCATCATCAACAAACCACGACCTGGTTGTAAAGGAAATGGGGTCCCCATTCTTCCTTTAAAGTGCAGAAACATAACATGGCATTGAAGTCTCTTCGAAAAGTAGAAAAATAATCAAAGGCAAATTGCTCCATAGTTTCTTACTCCATTTTCTAATTTATCTTTTGCCATTTTTGTTAATTGTTTAATCCACACAATTAAATTTATATTGAATGCATCTTTAGGTTTTGTTTCAGCAAGTAAAAAGCACTTCTGCATGAATTTGTTACACTGTTATTGGCATTCACCCTCCACACACTGTCAAGAGTTCTTGCTTTATTTGTAGTCTTTTCCTTCTTCCACCCTCCATTCACCCCTATGAGGTCATCACCTGATTATAATGTCTTAGCTTCAGGTGATTGATAGAGATCTTCCGGTGATCACCACAGTGCAGTGCTATTTCACTCTTTGGCAGGTCATATCTGATTTGATTTTGACCTCTTAGTATCTTTGGCCTACAATACAGTTGGGTAATATGTGATGATATAGACTGAATGATCATTAAAAAAAAAAAAAAAACCCTCATGTTTCACCACTGCAGCCAGTTATTTTGAAGGAGGCATCCTAAAGGTTGGGTTAATCTCAAAAGAAGTCTTGAGCAGCCAAACTTGGATGACACTTGCTTTCTTTGCAAAAACATCTTTAAACTTGAGATGTTTTCCATCATCAGTTATATTTTTAAATTTTTGAGGTTTGCTAAGAGCTGGCTTCTTTTTTACAAAGTTGAGGCAAGTGAAAATAGACTTCTTAAAATGAACCTTTGATTAAGGGTGGGTGGTGGTTCACAAGTTCTAGAGGTTAGAAACTCTAAGTGGACACTTAAGGATTTTGCTTCTTTGAGGTGTTGGCTGGCTTCTCTACTTTAATGAAAACACTTGTGGTAAATTTAATACTATAAAGAGACATTCCTGCATTTTGTTAATAACACTTTTTTGGAAGCAAGTGATAAATTTTTGGAAGGCAAATATATGAAGCTCTACAAGCGTTCATATAGTTAAACTTGTTTATCAAGATATATTTTAAGCACTTCTTTGGTAGAAATAAAATTCTGATGTAAGCAATACTGCTGTCTATTCACAGATACCACAGATGGGAAATGCCCTTGTCAGCTCACCAAGTTGGGCTTATGATCTTGGGGTCCTCATCAACTTCCTTCATTCTCATTTTATTTATATATCAAAATAAAATCTATTTGTAGCTTCATCTGCAGCAGCAACCCAAGTTGTCTGGCATCGTTGGAATTGTCTCAATTCCACCTCTTGGTTTGACTTTTCTCTTTGCATGTCCTTTGCCCTGTCTCTCTGCTCTTGGCTTTGGTCTGAACTATTCCCTGGCTTTGTTGGTGCTCACTGGTATCAGAGAAACAACGGATTTTGAGCTTCAGCTGATGAATTTCCCTGATGGTGGCCAGGGCTGAGACTGGGAGCTGCCAACATCCACGGATTTGATCTGCTGTGGAGCCAGGGTACGTGGGGGGAATCACAATCCTTTCTGTACTGAATGTGCTCTTATATAGGCCCCTGGGAGCGACATGGAAGCAAGGGGTGTAAAACCAACTGGTGGTTAGGAGCCCTTACCTTCTCTTCAACCTTCATTGAACACTGAATGATATCAGGGGAATCATTTATTTTTCCTGTTTTCTTCACTGTTTCATATGGAACCAAAACATAAAAAAGGATTAAATATAAAAAAAGGTTTTATATATAATATAAATCTTCCTAAATATAAAAAAGGATTTAAATGTCTATAGTACATTATAAAACAATATTAATTTCTTAAAATAATCTGATATGGCATTACATTTTATTTGATAGTAAACAATTTTTAAATTTTTTTTTAAAAAAGCTCTCTCCTGAATCCTCAATTTCCCTTTTCTTACAAGTAGAATTCTATTTTGGTTTAGGCTAATAGTGTTAGGAGAGAAAGTGCCAGAGCATCTGTGATATGGCTGTTTTCCCTGGTGCTGGTGCTTAGCTGTTGCTAAGGGAGTCTAAGAAAACAGTGGCTACTCATATTTTATTGAACGAGCTGCAAATAAATTCTGATTCTAACCAGGATACCGGGTACTTTATTGTGAACAGAGTGACTTTCTAACTTGGAACTCAGTTCTGTATACTCCATCATATTGATCTCGATTCTGATATTTAGACCACAAAATTTTGGCTTTAAGAAAGTTTCTATATTTATAAGACTATATATATATATATATTTATTTATACACATACACACATATATATGTAATATATTTATATTATACATGTACAACCATGAAACCATACTAATACCCAATTGAAAGGTTAGAACACAACATCAACATTGAAGACCTCATGTACCATTTTCCATTTCACAAAATCACCTTACTTTTATTATAACTTCACCATAAATAATTATATCTCTAAAAATTACCTAAATTCGAAGATGTTTGAGACTTTTTAAAAATCTCATTATACTTTATGTATTCTGCAACTTTCTTCTTAAAATTTTTTAAGTGTTTTATTGCATCAAAATGCACTTAAAATTTACCATCTTGACCATTTTTAAGTGTACGGTTCCATATTGTTAAATATATTCACATTGTTGTGCAACCAATCTCTACAACTTTTTTGCTGTACAAAACTGAAACTTAAACAAGTCCCAATTTTCCCCTCCACCCCAACTCCTGACAACCGTCATTCTACTTTCTGTCTCTATGAATTTGACTACTCTATATACATTTAAGTGGAATCGTACAGTATTTGTCTTTTTGTCCCTAACTTACTTCATTTAGGATAATGTCCTCTGGATTCATCTATGTTATATCATGTCAGAATTTCCTTCCTTTTAAAGGCAAAATGTTAAATCGTGAAGTCAGCATTACACCCGTGGGCTAAACCATGTTGATGTGTATAGCTATTGTTGATTACTTTCCACTGCTGTTATTCTATTATACAACTATTTCATACCTTATTTATCCATTCTGTATTTTTTCTGGACTTAGAGCTGTTTCCAGGGTTGGCTGATTGGTTTGCTTCCTCTATGATTAATGCCCGTGGAGCAGTCTTCTTCATGTCATCGTATTCGTATTGTATGCACCTGTGCAAGAGTTTTTCTAATGCATAGACCTGCTGAACGACAGGGCACATGCTAATTTTACTGGATGATGCCAAATTGATGTCCAACATGTTTATACTGATCTATATTCCTGCATGAGAGTTCTTGTTGTCTCACATGATTGTCAGTACTTGATATTGTCAGAATTTGTAATGTCTGCCAATCTGGTGGGTGTGAAATAGTATCTCATTGTGGTTTTAATTTGCATGTTTCTGATTGCTAATGAAGTTGGAGCATCTTTTTGTGTGTCTGACTTGAATCTTCAAATCTATTTCTGGATTAGAAGAGAAGAAATATAAGTTGAGGGAGAGAGAGAGAGAGAAAGTATTCTATATCCAGACCTTAACTCTGTGACTGCAACTTTTTAATTGACCGTAACTCTGTCAGCTGTTTTCCCCAGTGGAGCAGTTTAAATATGTAAAATGAGCACTGCCCTTAAATCCTCTGGTCAACAACTTATCTCCTGATGCTGCACAGAGTCTTTGAATGAAAGCTAGCATGTTATAGCCAGAGCACTAGAAAGCTCAGAGGACCACAGTCTCATGTTTCTGACTGAGAGACATATGTGAATGTGTATGTGTGTGTTTGTGTGTGTAAAACAAATGCCACACATGATAAAGTCTCATAAAACAATTCTTACACCCACTAGGTAAAATACAGTTTGATATTTTTACTTTGATTTAGTCCAGTCTTCTTTCTTTGTTTTACTTCTTTCTTTCCCTCTTTCTTTTCTTCCCTCCTTCCCTCCTTTCATATCTCTCTTTCTCTCCCCATCTCTCTCTTCCTTCCTCTCTCCCTCCCTCCCTTTCTTCTTTCTTTCTATTTCTTTCTTTCCTTTCTTTTCTGTCTCCCTCCCTCCCTTTCTTCTTTCTTTCTTTCCTTCCTTCCTTCCTTCCTTCCTTCCTTCCTTCCTTCCTTCCTTCCTTCCTTCTTCCTTCCTTCCTTCCTTCCTTTCTTTCTTTCTTTCTTTCTTTCTTTCTTTCTTTCTTTCTTTCTTTCTTTCTTTCTTTCTTTCTTTCTTTCTTTCTTTCTTTCTCTCTCTCTCTCTCTCTTTCTGTCTTTCTTTCCTTCCTTCCTTCCTTCTTGACAGAGGAGTCTCACTCTGTTGCCCAGACTGGAGTGCAGTGGCATGATCTTGGCTCACTGCAACCTCCCCTAATGAGTTCAAGTGATTCTCCTGCCTCAGCTTCCTGAGTAGCTGGGATTGCAGACCCCCACCACCACACCTGGCTAATTTTTGTATTTTTAGTAGAGACGGGTTTTCACCATGTTGGCCAGGCTGGTCTTGAACTCCTGACCTAAGATGATCCACCCACCTCAGCCTCTCAAAGTGCTGGGATTACAAGTATGAGCCACCATGCCCGGCCCCTTCCTTTCTTTCTGATTACCACCAACTAAGTTGATTTTACAATCCACAGCTACAGTGGTTCCCAGTGGGGACGTTGCTGCTTCCAGGGCATGTTTTGGATATTTTTGAGGGATTTCCTGGCATTTATCAACCAAGGACCATAGATATGATACATGAGACATTCTCAAACAATAAAAATTGTTCCTATATCATAAAACATTCAATATTGACATAGATGATCATTGGATATTTGTTAAAGAACTTCCTTTCGCAAAAAGTATATTATTCATAGTTTTTATATACAATATGCACTCATATTATAGGACTTATATTAGTCTGTGTTGTAAAATTGTGGTCTATTACCCTTGGAAGTGGAAGCTCCTTGAAGACAGGAGAGGTGTCGTATTCATCCAGGTTACCTCTAAGGTACCATCAAAGGACTTTGTATATAGGAGGTAAGAAGGCAGTTTAGTGGAGGGTGAGACATAGGCTCCAGTTAAAGAAAGACTTGATTTAAATTCCAACCATATCATGTCCAGCTGTCATGGACTAGGGTAAGCTATAAAGCTTTTCTATCCATCCATTACTCACCTGCAAAATGAATTAATAATAACACATATAGCTTCAGTGGAGATTAGATAAAATAAGTTTGTAAAAGTGCATATAGGAGGTGCTCAAATTATCAAAACTATTATGGCTGTTAATAATTATTTTTATTTAATAAACATTTGTTCACTTGCTTTTGACTCATCTTGTTCTAATGTTTTTATTTAACCATAATAATAAGCACTAACATGTTTGAATGCTTAGTTTATGTCAGACATAAAAACTTTACATGGATTAATTTCCTTAAGTGAATATTTGCTACAAACCTGTAAAGTAATTATAATTATTGTTTGGCTGAGAAAATTTAGGTTAACAGAGGTTAGGTAACTTGCTCAAGATCTCCCTTTTAGTAAAGAAGGAAGCCAGGGTTTGACCAACGAAGTTCAATGTCAGCATCTGTGTCTTAACCATTTTTGTGTTATTTCTTGATATAGAAAATTTTTAAAAATTCCATAGTAATACAGTCTTGTACTTTAACTGGCTTCAAGTTTGACAAGTCTTAGATATTGTTCCTCAGAAAATAAAATATACTGATATAAAGCAAGAAAAAATGCCTGTGGCCAAGAACACAACCATAAAAAAATGTGTAAAATACGGCAAAACTAACTTATGTTGGAAATCAAACATCTAATTCCAAAATTTAATTTGTGACTTAGGACTGAATGTATCATGGAATCTTGTTTTTCTAATTGTACCGTATCATTAATCAGCTAAGAACCGAAATATTTGGCCAGGCATGGCGGCTCATTCTTGTAATTCCAGCACTTTGGGAAGCTGAGGTGGGTGGATCACTTGAGGTCAGGAGTTTGAGACCAACTGGCCAACATGGTGAAACCCGTCTTTACTAAAAATACAAAAGAAAATTAGTTTGGTGTGATGGCACATGCCTGTAGTCCCAGCTACTCAGGAGCCTGAACCAGGAGAATAGTTTTAACCTGGGAGGTGGAGATTGGAGTCAGCTGAGATTGTACCACTACACTCTAGCCTAGGTGACAGAGTGAGACTCTATCTCAAAAAAAAAAAAAAAAAAAAAGAAAGAAAGAAAGGAAGGAAGGAAGGAAGGAAGCAAGGAAGGAAGGAGGGAAGGAACGGAAATATTTAAAACCTAGCATAATTGGATATGAATCCAGATTACAAAATTGTGTATGAAAGTAGAACTTAAGGCAAATAATACAGAGCCTTTACAACAGGCTTGGAGGGAACGTGCAGTATTTGGTTTCCATGCTGATGGGTCTAGCAGTTCTTATCTCACTTCTCTGGGTGATGGTCAACAGCCCTCTGACATGTGATCTTTAAAATAATTGTATTTTTACTATGGAATACTATGCAGTCATAAAAAGGAACAAGATTATGTCCTTTGCAGGATAATGGTGCTAGAGGCCATTATCCTTAGCAAACTAAGGCAGGAACAGAAAACCAAATACCACACGTTCTCACTTATAAGTGGGAGCTAAGTGATAAGAACACATGGGCACATCGAGGGAAACAGCACACTAAACCTCAGCTAAGTAGCAATGCAAGCCTCTAATCTCAGGGACATGGAGCAAGAAGTCTGGTTGGATGGGCCACGAACTCATCCCCACTCCTGGAAACACCATTCAAAGTATCTCGCCCTCCTGGGGGCTCAGGCAAAGCTTCTTGTTTCGGATGCATTCCTTGTATGTGGTGAATTTTTGCATAAGCAAGGAGTAGATGCCATGCTGAACTCCAGAACCAATTCATAGCAGTACTTTAGTCACAGCATCAGACGGCAGGCAAGGTCGTACATTAAAAGAGCTTATACTAGTCAGTCCAATAATATTGCACAAGTGTCCACACAATTTAATTTTTATGGGAATGACTTGTGATAGGGTGTGTGCAATCAAGTTAAGCCAGGAGAAAAGAAACGTGCAGCAGAGCTGGAGTCAATATGGTGGCTGAACTGCCCCATTGATTTGACAAAAGGATCTGTGAGTGCAGTTCATCTTAAGGTCCACGTGGCCCATAGATGGGAGGATATTGGAAGGAGAATGTTAGCAGAACAGCTGAGGCAAAGACTAAAGTCGTGTCAGAAAGAGAAAGGCTTGAGGGGAGGGAAGGGGGATTCTTAATGATAGGCAGGATCCTAAGGCAGGGTGCAGCGTTGGAAATGGGAGCCAATTTCAGTGAACACCTTTTAGCTCCTTTGCACTCTTTTAAACAAATCTATGTGTGTAGGAAAATTAGGTCCCCCAGTTTCTTACTATAAAGCGACTATTGTCGTTAGCCCACACAAATACTAGAAAGGAGAATGAAGATAAGGAAATCCCTCCTCCATCCCTTTAGGTTTTTTTGATTTATGTTAATTTATAAAATAAAATCAATTCCATGTTTAGTATTTCTTTAAAACTTACCCACAGTGAACTTAGTAGTTTCTGTCAAATATTGGTGATTCTGTAATAGATATTTTTAAAGCTTCTAAAAAGTCTTTTGTAAGGGACAAAGAGTGTGGGGAAAAGAAAGAGAAATCAGCCTGTTACTGTGTCTATATAGAAAGAAATAGACATTAGAGACTCCATTTTGTTCTGTATTTGAGATGCTGTTAATCTGTGACCCTACCCCCAACCTTGTCCTTGCAAGGGACATGTGCTGTGGTGACTCAAGGTTTAAAGGATTTTGGGCTGTGCAGGGTGTGCTTTGTTAAACAAGTGCCTGAAGGCAGCTGCTGGTTAAAAGTCATCACCATTCTCTTAATCTCAAGTACCCAGAGACACATACACTGCCAAAGGTCGCAGGGACCTTTGCCAAAGGTCACAGGGACTTCTGCCTAGAAAAGCTAGGTATTGTCCAAGGTTTCTCCCCATGTGATAGTCTGAAATATGGCCTCGTGGGAAGGGAAAGACCTGATCGTCCCCCAGCCTGACACCTGTGAAGGGTCTGTGCTGAGGAGGACTAGTTCAGGAGGAAAGAAGGCCTCTTGGCGGTTGTTGGCAGTTGAGATAGAGAAAAGCATCTGTCTCCTGCCCACCCCTGGGCAATGGAACATCTTGGTGTAAAACCGGATTGTATGTTCTGTTTACTGAGAAAGGAGAAAACCGCCTTAGGATGAAAGGTGGGACTTGCTAGGGCAATGCTGCTCTTTATGAACTAAAAAGGTTTATGAAGATGTTTACATATGCATATCAAGGCACAGCACTTTTCCTTAAACTTATGTCACAGAGATCTTTATTCATATGTCTTTTCTGCTGACCTTCTCCCTACGATGATCCTATTATCCTGCCACTTCCCTTTTTTCTAAGATGGTAAAGATAATTATCAATATATACTAAGGGAAGTCAGAGACCGGTGCCGGCGTGGGTCCTCGTCCTCTGTATGCTGAGCGCTGGTCCCCTGGGCCCACTTTTTCTTTCTCTATACTTTGTCTCTGTGTCTCATTTCTTTTCTCAAGTCTCTCGTTCCACCTAACGAGAAAAGCCCACAGGTGTGGAGGGGCAAGCCACCCCTTCAAAAGAGTAATATTTTTTCTCACCTATCTCAAAGTTTATGGCTGAAACCCCTATAACAAAGACACATTAACAACAGAAAGGCATGTCACGCTAATTTAACCAAAGTCTTTCGTGACACAGGAGCCTTCAGAAATGAAGACCCAAAGAATTAGGAAAAACTGTATTGTTATGCCTAGATTTGATGAAGAGTGGACAGTCATGGAGAAGGATGATTGGACAAAAAGGGGTAAGATCTAATAGTCATAAACTGAGGGTGGTTAGCAAGGCCTGTTTGTTCAGAGTTTCCTGAGTGTATCTGTATCCTCATTCCTTTCCTCCAGGTATAGGACAGGGCACCTGTCACAGGAGGATCTTATGACCTATTTTCAGGGGAAGTAGGTCAGAGAATTCTTTCATGGTTGTCTCTCACACAGCAAGGTGGGAGAAAGAGTGATTTTCTTGCTTCTTCAGCTTCCTCAATTTCCATGACACCATATTTTGGGGTAGTATTTCCTGCACCTCATCACTTTCTAGCCCTGGCACGTGGGAACTGGGATAGCTTCCCTTATATTAAATGAAGAAGTAATTTTGTACAATGTCAGCCATATATCTTCAGATTATCAAGAGCTGGCAAACGAATTTGCTCAAAGTTTGGAATTTCTGTGCTAGCATATACTAATTCATTACCATGTAGTTCTTGAAGTAGAATGTTTCTGGATATTCTGAAATATTTTTGTACAGCTCTTCTCTATCCCTGGCAAACAGTAACCTAGAGTAGTTCTACAAACAGAATGACTTTTTTTTTATATAAGTCTACAGTTTGATGATGAGCCATTATTATGTTTTCAAAGGGCATGCCAGATGTAAAGGCAATTGGCATTTAAGATGTTTTCACATCAAAAAGAAAGTATTGCATATGCATTGCCTGAAATAATATCAGAAATACAGTGAATGCTCCGTACACATTGATGATGGCAATGAAATGACAAGACTGAGCTGCCTTAGCTGTAGTCTTCTGTTATGTATGTGTAACATGATTTTAACAGATACCCACAGAGCAATAATTAACACTTACAGAACATGTTATATCTGACAAAGCTTTGCTAACATATATTTGTCAGGATAGGCTACGTTTTACTATACTTACAAAAATCTCCTAAATATTTTTGGTTTAATACAACAAAGGTTTAGGTTGTATTCATGCAAGGCCAGCTGCAAATTTTAGAACATCAGTTGGGGCCACTTTTGCTTCAGACACTTCCACATCAAGGTGAGCTATCAGTCACAGCAGCAGGGGAAACAGAGCGGGAAAACCATGCATTGTTTCTTGAATACTTCCGCCTGGAAGTGACACAAGCCCCTTCTGCTCAAATTTCTCCTCTACCACAGGCTTCCGAGAGCAAATAAAAGGTAGGGAGATGGATTATAGTTTGCACCCATAGCTGGAAAGAGCCCATTCTTTAATGGAAAAAGAGAGGAGTTAAGGACTATCTCATTCACTAAACAGCAGTATCATTACCACCACCACTCCCCGCCCCCCACAATGATTTTAAATCATTGAACAACAAATGTCAACCATTCTCCCAAAAGTCCAAGACTGAGATGGCTTTGGAAGGGAAGTGTGTGCACACAAGCACTGTCTTAGTCCATTTGTGCTGTTATAAGAAAATACCTGAGTAATAGCCTGAAACTAGGTAATTTATAAAGAACAGAAATGTATTTTCTCACAGTTATGGAGGCTTGGAAGTCCAAGATCAAGGTGTTGGTAGGTTGAGTGACTGGTGAGGGCCCCTGTCTTTGATTCCAAGATGGCCATCTTGTTGCTGGTTCCTCACATGTTGGAGAATGGAAAAGCAAAAGGGCCCAGCTGATTCTCTCTAGCCCCTTAATAAAGGATTAATCATATCCATGAGGGCAGAGCCTTATGGGCTAATCACCTTTTAAAGGTGATTAAGAGTTGCATCACTTAATATTGTTGCACTGGGGATTCAGTTTCAATGTAAATTTTGGAAATCACGTGAGCATTCAGACCATAGGAAGCACACACACACACACGCACACACACACAAAAATACACATATATGCAAACACATACACACACACCCCAAACACATACTCAAGGCTTTTCTCATAATCTCATGTTCCTAATCTCTTCATTACTCACTGCTTTCTTGGAATAACCAAATGTGAAATGGAATGTACTTAAAAAGCAAATGAGAAGTAGAGAAAGAATTTTATTTTGTAGATGGTTAGGATTTTTTATTGTTATGTGTGATTTTAGTTTTTTATTTGAGGTAAAACTAAAATTATGATACATTTTTATTTCTATTTGTGCAAAGTAGTTTAGTTACCAAAAATATTTCACAAACTCCCCAATTTGCAATTTCTTGTAGAACTGTGTCTAGGAAAATAGTTCTGGATAAACTACTTAAGAAAGTTGAATGTCTCCAAGACTAAATCCCCAACGTGCATTTGGTTTTATGATTGGTGTGGGATAAGGAGCCTGAGTGTATGAGAGCAGTTTGTAGGGCAAGACAAGCAAAACTGCAGTTATTACTGCTGGAGCTCTCATAGGTATGTGCACTTAATGGAGAAGGAAAGTCTTCCTGTAGGGCTGATGTAAAATCCCCCCATCCTAGCTAAATTTCTTTGTAATTAATGTTCATACAGACCGGTGCCACCATGACTGGGTTCTCTTACATTCTATACATACCTTTTTTGAGAATGCATGCAATTCAATGGGCTAAATTTTATTATAGAGGGAATATTTATAAGCAGCAAAACTACCTTTCTCAGTGACTGAAATATTTATACACTGAGGGCTTGAGGGCGCCAGTGTATTTGAAGCTGTCTGAGGCAGCATACAGTCATTTATGGATTTCTATATATAAATAATTGACATGAAAACTGCACACCATTCCCCCATGTGAATTAAAGCAAATGGCCCAAAGACCTTTATTGGACTGCTGCTTTGCTTGGGTTATTCAACAAATAAGCTGCATCTTTTCTCCCTCCTTTCTTACCTCTTTCCTTCTTTTCTTTCTTCAACATATATTTTTTGAGGGCTGTATTAGTCAGAGTTCTACAGAGAAACAGAACCAATATGATTTTTATATGTGTGTGTGTGTGTGTGTGTGTGTGTGTGTGTGTGTGTGTGTTTGCAATATATGGAGAGAGAGAGAAAGAAGAGGGGAAAAGAGGGTGAGAAACAGCAAGAGAGAGAGATCTAGTATGGGATGTGGTTCATAAAATTATAGAGGTGGAGAAGTCCTATGATATGCCATCTGCATGCTAGAGAACCAAGAAAGCTGGTGGTATAATTCAGTCTAAGTCAGAAGGACTGAGAACCAGGAGAGACAATGGTCCTGGTCTGGGTCCCATAGCCCAAGTTTCCAGAGTGCTGATGTTTCCAGAGTGCTGATGTCTGAGGACAAGAGAAGATGGATGTTCCAGCTGACACAGAGAGAGCAATGTGCCATTTCTCGGCCTTTTTGTTCTAGTTGGGCTCTCCATGGGTTGGATGATGCCCACATTGGTGAGGGTGATCTTTGCTCAGCCTACTGACTCGGACGTCAGTGTCTTCTGAAACACCTTCATAGACATATTCAGAAATGTTTATTTCTGAATAAACATCAGAACAAGGAAAAACTCTCTTCTCATGGAGTTAACATTCAAGAATAAAGGGAAAGCACAGCAAAACAGATGTGAAGGAGAAGAAAACTCTGTGTTTGAGACAGTGGCTTGGTAGTGAAGCCATATTAGATAATCAGATAATGAATCTCTGAAGTTTGCATTTGTAATACAAGCAAATTGCCATAAGAAGACCTGGGGAGAGAGAATTCTAGGCAAAGGAAAGAGCCAAGGTGAAGGCAGATGGCAGGGAGGCAAGTTTAATTACAAGAGCCCATGCAGCTAGAGCTAAGGCAGTGGCAATGACACAAGCAACCTGAGGGGAAGGTGATCAGGACTGGGTCACTTGGGGGTGTCTGATGGTAAGGAATTTGGATGGAAGAGTCTATGGATGTATTGTTTTGTTTCAAATATTTTCCATAATTTGGATTTCATCTTCTTAACTATGCATCCTCCAATTTCCAAGCTAATAATTTTCCCTTCAGAACTGGTGCTCTCAACCCCTGGTGGACGATGGCATCACCCTCTCCTCATGTTCTTCCCACCACTTGGACTGCTCTTTCTCTGCTTTTTCACTGGCTCCTCTTCCTTGGCTCACCCCTTAGGTATTCACACGCCCAGATACAACCCTCAACTGTCTTCTTTCTCTTGGTACCCTCTCTGGATGACTGCCTTTGAGTCATGGTTTCTTCTCTAATAGTTCTCCAACCCAGCCCTGAGGTCTCAGCTGAACTCACAGTCCAGCAGGACGTCTCCCTTGAGTGACATCTAGTCTCTTCAGTGTCAACATTTTCAATGTCTCCCTATCCACAATGCAATATCACCTTACTCCTGCAAGAATGGCCATAATCAAATAATCAAAAATAATAGATGTCGGCATGGATGTGATGAACAGGAAATACTTCTACACTGCTGGTAAAACCACTATGGAAAACAGTGTGCAGAGTCCTTAAAGAACTAGAAGTGGAGTAGAACTACCATTTGAGGAAAATAAGTCATTATGCACATTATAAGTCGTTATACACAAAAGATACTTGCACACACATGTTTATAGCAGCACAATTCGCAATTGCAAAAATGTGGAACCAACCCAAATGCCCATCAAGCAACTAGTGGATACAGAAACTCATATATATATATATATATACACACACACACACACACACACACACACACACACAATGGAATGCTACTCAGCCATAAAAAGGAATAAATTAATGGCATTCGCAGCAACCTGGATGACATTGGAGGCTATTATATTATTCTAAACAAAGCAACTCAGGAATGGAAAACCAAACATCATATGTTATCACTTGTACGTTGAAGCAAAGCTATGAGGATGCAAAGGCATAAGAATTACACAATGGACTTTGGACACTTGGGGAAATGACAGGAAGAGGGTGAGGGATAAAAGACTACAAATTGGGTGCAGTGTATAGTGCTCAGGTAATGGGTACACCAAAATCTCACAAAACACCACTAAATAGCTTACTCATGTAACCAAACACCACCTGTTCCCCAATAACCTATGGAAATAAAAATTTAAAAAATAATAAAAATAAATGAAAAGAAAAATGAACTGTTGGGTACTATGCTCACTATCTGTGTGATGAGATCACTCATATTCCAAGCCTTGGCATCATGCAATATACTCATGTAATAAACCTAAATGCATACCTCCTGAATCTAAAACAAAAGTTGAAATTATAAAAAAAGAAAATGAAAGTCATATAGAAAAGAAAATAAGGGAATGATGGTTTCCAGCTTCATCCACGTCCCTACAAAGGACATGAACTCATCTTTTTTATGGCTGCATAGTATTCCGTGGTGTATATGTGCCACATTTTCTTTATCCAGTCTATCATTGATGGGCATTTGGGCGGGTTCCAAGTCTTTGCTATTGTGAACAGTGTGGCAATAAACATACATGTGCATGTGTCTTTATAGTAGAATGATTTATAATCCTTGGGTATATACCCAGTAATGGGATTGCTGGGTCAAATGGTATTTCTAGTTCTAGATCGTTGAGGAATTGCCACACTGTCGCCCACAATGGTTGAAAACTAATTTACACTCCCACCAACAGTGTAAAAGCGTTCCTATTTCTCCACATCCTCTCCAGCATCTGTTGTTTCCTGACTTTTTAATGATCGCCATTCTAACTGGTGTGAGATGGTATCTCATTGTGGTTTTAATTTGCATTTCTCTAATGACCAGTGACAGAAAACCAAACACTGCATGTTCTCACTCATAGGTGGAAGTTGAACAATGAGAACACATGGATGTGGTGGGGCGGGCATCACACACTGGGGCCTGTTGGGGGGTGGGGGGGGCTGGAGGAAGGATAGCTTTAGGAGAAATATGTAATATAGATGACAGGTTGATGGGTGCAGCCAACCTCCATGGCATGTGTATACTTATGTAACAAACCTGCACATTCTGCACATGTACCCTAGAACTTAAAGTATAATTTTAAAAAGGAAAATAAAAGAAAACTAAGGGAAAAAGTAGAAAAGTTATTTCAAAATCTCACATAAAGTGGCCTTCTGAAGAAGCAGGAAAAGTGGGAATTTCTCAATAGGAAGAGAAGGACAAGAGGACTCCCAGGGAAACCTCTGCATGGCCCTGACTAGATTGTGTACAATGGGTCCAGCTGCATCCCCAGCTGCAGCTGCCACTGTTTGTCAGGCAAAGGCAAGTGATTCTCCCTAACCTAGGAGAGACCTCCCTTAAGAACAGGATTCTCAGTTAAGTGAAAAGAAATAGAATACTCTGCACCAGAAAATTAAATCCTGGATAAGGAAAGTCAATTTGCTACAAATGTCAAGGAAGATGGAGACAGCCTGGAGCTGTTTTCTTTTAGTAGGACATTAAGTGTAAGCCAGTTCATCCATACCACTGTTGTGAACAGCCGCAGGTCTGAGGACTGATTTCTGATGGGGATGTCTGGCCCTGTAACACATAAACAAGCTGGCCAGGAGGGAAATCAAACCCCAAGTTCCACTCTTAGCAGCAGAATGCTCAAATCTGATGGATCCACTTGATGGGTTTGAAAATGATGGGCTTCAAGGCTCCTCCAAGGATCTACTGATCTGTACCCATTCAGGAGTAGAGTCAGCGATGGCCATACCCTGGAATTGCAGGGATATGGATGACTGGATATCTCCTGTCTCTAACTCAGTTTGGATGCCACCGACATTTAATGTCTACAATGTGCCAGATGTCAAGTCAAGTTCTTGCATGTATTATTTCATTTAATCTGTATAAGTATTCTAGGATGTAGGTATCACTATCCCAATTTTAAAGGCTAAAATATTAAAGTTAGAAGAAGTAACTGGACCCAGACCATGTCTCTGCTAAGTGTAAAGCCAGGATTCAAATCACTGGGCTCCAAATTTGGCAATATATATTTCCAAAGCCATGCCACTGTCTACAAGGCACTAGGACTGGCCTTATTTTCTGTCTGCCTCCAGACTCTTTATCCCTTTGAGATACTAGGATGCCACCGAAAACAACCTGAGTTCTCCACGCATACCCGGTAGGGGCTTCGCATTAGAAATATTTTCATCATTGACACCTTCAAGCCTTCTATCTTTGAAATGCAAGCAATTCACCCTTTTCACTTTACCATCACATATGAGAATAAATGCTCTACGAAGGACATGTTTTGTGTGTGTGTGTGTGTGTGCACACGTGCATTTGTGTGTTGATGGCATTTTTGTTTCTCTGCCAGACCATTCTCTTTCCTTACCCAATCCCCAAATTAAAAATACATAAATGAAGTTTGAAGAAGGAAAATGTATTTATTATGCATGTGGCAAAACTGAACTGGCATCACCCAATGGTTTAGCAAAGCATTTGGTACAGCTGGCCTTGCCTTTATTCAAGGTTGAGTGTCTAGGCATGTCATTTATTATTGTTCCATTAAGATGGCTGAGGATGTGTGATGCCTTCAACTCTTCCTTCTGTATGGAGCGGTGCTTTGCAATCAGTAGGCATGTGAGATGGGAGCTCCTTGTCAAGAATCCCATGGCTCTGTGCTGGCATGAGTTGAGTTGTGATAGCATTGATTATTTCAGGTAATGATGAACAATAGGCAGGATGAGTACAAATCATACCCTCCACTACAGGCCTCTGGCATCAGCATAGGAGACAGAGACTTAGCTTACTAGGAGGTGTAGTTCGTTGACATGCACCCCTTCTCTTCCTCCTCTTCTATTTAGTGGTTCCTGGATGCTGTCATCTAATAACAAAAATAAAGTCTCCTGGCTCCCCAGGTTTGAGGAGAACTTTAAGTGCAATTGCCCTTGAGGGAAGTAACACATTGACCTAAATTGACATTGAGGCGAAGGTTTCCAGTAGATTAGACCTCCAATTCTGAGCCTTCTAGAGCTGTTGTCTACCCAGATTTAAATGAGCATTTAACATAGTCCATTAAAAGTCTGGAAGCAGCAAAGAGAACAGTTGGGAGGCTCAAAGGTAAATGTTGTTATCTTGGGCTCCATTTGTTTATTTTTTTAAAAACATTTATATATATATTTTTGGGGGGTAGTTTGGGGTTATATGTGCATGTTTGTTATGTAATTGTGTACTGGTAAAGTCTGGGCTTTTGGTGTACCCATCACCTGAATAGTGAACATTGTACCCAAGAGGTACTTTTTCAACCCTCAACCGTCTCCTACTTTTTCCCCTTTTTAGTCCCCAGTGTCTGTGTTACTTTTTGTCCGTGTGTACACATTGTTTAGCTCTCCCCTTACAAGTAAGCACACACAGTATTTGATTTTCTGTTTCTCAGTTAATTCCCTTAAAATAATGGCCTCAAGCTCCATCCACATTGCTGCAAAAGACATGATTTCGCTCTTTTTTATGGCTGCATAGTATTCCATGGTATTGTGTTTCTGTGTGTGTTTCAAAGGTAAAATTTTAAGACAGTGTGAATTAAAATAATCATTTGCCTTTCAATGAGATTGAAAGAATCAAACACACATTTCTGTAAAAAGAATTTGAGAACCAGAGTAAGAGTGGGAGAAAATGGAGAGCAAGCATTTAGGCACTGGCTGCAGGAGGGGACCACAACGCTAACTATCTTAGCTTCACTTCACTGTCCTTTGTAAGTGCAGTGCCACAGGCTAGGCTTGCTTCGGCTAGTCTGTCACTAAAGTTTTTCTCAGACTGTCAGTTTCTCTTCTGAGTTGTCTGTGTAGCACCCAACACAGCATCTCTAGCAGGAGAAAAACCATGTTATTTTCCTTCATTTATCCTTAAGAACAAAGGTCACCCTGCTGGTAACTGTCCTTTACTAAGACAGCCTGTGAGTTTACAGCGATGCATGACAGCCAGCCAAAAGTCTTAATGGAGACCTTGCTTTGCCTGAGCAGAATTCCCCCAGGCTGCATTAGCCTCCTAGACTGCAGGGCACGGGCAGTTCTGGGGATTCTCTGGGTCAGCGATAAAGAAGTTGTCATTACTGAATCAATCCCAGAGCACAGACCGCCGATGAAGTACCTGAGTTTATATTGGCAACAAAGGTTCTCATAGTTTGCCGTGTTTTTTTTCTTTTTGTTTATTTCTGTTTCTGTTTTTTACTAAGTGCTTTTCTGTTCCAAAAAAAAAGTAAAAGATGCTCTCCTTTTTCATCTTACCTCCACACCCCACAACTTGCCTTATTAATGTGCATGGGGACCTGTGGGTTGTTTGGGGATGAAAGCAAGGGGACAAGTGTATAATAAGAATGATAGAATTAGAGGACCGGGGCTAGAATGGAGGGGTAAGTGAGGGATTCCCAAAGGCTATAGAATATCCTGGGTTGTTGGGGCACCAGGCAGGCTGCTGGGGAAATGTCTGCTTCTAAAACAGCACTGTCCCTCTTGATTGGCATGTACTCTAAGAGAGAAAAATCATCAGCCCGATTCTCCAAATAGACTAATTAAAAACATGACTGTTCTCTCCCTTTTCTCATTCTGTTTTTACACACTGGGAAGGTGGACAGTCCCACAGGGGAGTCTCTTTGGAGGTTGGGGGAGAGCAGGGCCTGTTGTCCTCACACAGGCAAGGCGTGGCTGGCTGATCTTATTCATTCAGCCCTTCATCTACGTAACCAGCATGTCCCTGGACCCTCCCTGGATCCAGGTGGCTCCTAGGTGCCAGGGGTGTTGCAGAAACACAGAGGCATGCCCTGCCCTTCGGAGAAGGGGACCCAGCCTTACCATGCTGTTCTAAGTGAGAGGAGAGGAAACTCAACCTAGGCTGGCTGCCAAGTAAGACTGTCCAAGACAGGGGATACAGAAGCCAAGATTGGAAGGATGAGTGGGCCTTGGTCATTCTTCCAGGCAGAGGAAGACTCTTCCACGTGGAGGAAACTCACCTTTAGAGGGAGAGTGCAGCTTACAGAGAGGGCTACACGGGGGTGCGATGGGCCACATCTGAGGTCAGTCGTCAACATGCACGCTTCCGCCTTTTTCCTTGACATTGGTTTAGAATACTTTTTAAAAGATGGGATCTCATTCTGTTTCCCAGACTGGAGTGTAGTAGCACAGTCATAGCTCACTGCAGCCTCCAATTCCTGGGCTCGAGCAATCCTCCCACCTCAGCCTCCTGAGTAGCTGGGATTACAGGTGCACATTGCTACACTGGCTAATTGTTTTAATTTTTGTAGAGATGGGGATCTTGTTGTGTTGTGCAGGCTGGTCTCAAACTCCTGGCCTCAAGTGATCCTCCCACTTTGGCCTCCCAAAGCACTGTGATTACAGCTGTGAGCCACCATGGTGAGCTGGTTCAAAATTTTAACATCAGCTCTAAGGCAGCCCCCATGGCTCTATGCACATAACAGGGTGCTGCAGAGTACTGATCCTCCCTCCCCTCTGTCACCCCAGCCCAGGTTTAAGAGCAGTGTAAATACCAGTGCAACCCCCAGTGCTTAGGTCCATGGTGATTCTCCTTTTCAGTTATGTTCATCCCCCAAAGAAGGAAATCACCGCTGGGCAAGCTGCCAGTCTTGATGTACAACATTCACTTCCAGCTCTCTGTGGAACAGGGCTGTGGGCATTTGTAGATTCTGGGATGCTCAAGGGAGATTTTGGGTGGGTAGATGTAGGTTTGAGAGTAATTTGATTTATTGATTAATTGAAGAAATAAGATCTACCTGCAAGAATGCTTAGAGTGAGAAGAGAAGAAATTATAGAACCAACCTGTGGCTGAAGAAAAAGAACCCCACAAGAAATGAGAAAAGAAAAGGGAAGAAGGAGGCCGGGCGCGGTGGCTCAAGCCTGTAATCCCAGCACTTTGGGAGGCCGAGACGGGCGGATCACGAGGTCAGGAGATCGAGACCATCCTGGCTAACACGGTGAAACCCCGTCTCTACTAAAAAATACAAAAAACTAGCGGGCGCCTGTAGTCCCAGCTACTCGGGAGGCTGAGGCAGGAGAATGGCGGGAACCCGGGAGGCGGAGCTTGCAGTGAGCTGAGATCCGGCCACAGCACTCCAGCCTGGGCGACAGAGCGAGACTCCGTCTCAAAAAAAAAAAAAAAAAAAGAAAAGGGAAGAAGGAAGAAAAGAAAGAAAGGAGGAAAGAAAGGAAGGAAGAAAGGGGTGAGGAAGAGAGAAAAAGATCAAGGGGAGGTTGAAAGTGACAAACATGAAATTGCTCAGAAACAGACCAAGCAGTCAATGCTACAGAGAGGTCATGAAGCTAAGAAAAAAGAAGAGGTCCTTGGATTTAGACATAATTGGATCGTTAGCAACCTTGGCAAAGGGAGTTGTAGCAGTTGCCATGAGCTGAGATGTAGAAGGGGAAACAAGAGTTTATCAGTGAGGGAGATGTGGGGGGGTAGGGAAGTTGTGGATGTTTCATACAAGCTTTTTGTTATTGTAATTGTTTAAATATTGTAGAGATTTGGATATGGTAAAATGCTATCAGGAAGAGAAAAAGCAGGGAAAGAATGCCTAGGGCAATGCAGAAGAATGCCTGAATGGCAAGGATGGGCTTTTAGGCACTTTCTTGGCTGCCAGTTATCAATATTCTATCTGTCACTTTAAAATATTCAGCCTCCAGGTGCATATGCCACAGTCTAGGTTAATACTGTCAGATTGTCTACTTGCTCTATTCCAAGGAAAAATTAAACTGAAAACAGCCTTCTAGATTGACTGATGTCCAATGAGGGTGAGCTGAACTTTCAGTTGTCTAGATTTATAGTAACAGACACAGATGCATCTGTAAAATTCTCTAACCTCATTTCAACTATGGCTTTGAGAAGGTAAGTTAAGGCCACATTTGAATTTGTACTCTTTATTGTTCATGCTTTGCCTCTCTCACTCTGGCTCTGAGCAAATCTTCCTCATCCTTCACAGCCAGGCTCAGTTTGTTCCTTTTCTGCAATCCCACCTCGGGCAATGTGTCTCTTCCTTCCTGGTGCATTCACAACACTTTATATCTTCTTCAACTAGAGGTAGTGCGGATCTCACTGAATTGCAGTCGCTTGCTTGTTTATTTAATGGTCTGGGAGGGCTAGATTAGAACAAATACATAGTACCTTTCAAGCGCTAAATGTGAAAGCATTTCCTTGTAAAGGTTAGTGGAAGTGGTGATTGGAGAGTTTCTTACTCATGTAGCCTGCATATACTGGCACCCAGATAAATTTTATTAAAAATGTTTGGCTGGCAGGGCACAGTGACTTGTGCCTATAATCCCAGCACTTAGGGAGGCCGAGGCAGGTGGATCACAAGGTTAAGAGATCAAGACCACCCTGGCTAATATGGTGAAACCCTGTTTTTACTACAAATACAAAAATTAGCTGGGTATGGTGGCGTGTGCCTATAATCCCAGCTACTCAGGAGGCTGAGGCAGGAGAATCACTTGAAACAGGGAGTTGGAGGTTGCAGTGAGCTGAGATCACACCATTGTACTCCAGCCTGGTGACAGAGTAAGACTCTGTCTCAAAAAAACACAAAAAACAAAAAGGTTTGGCTTAGTTTTCTTTCTCTCCTTCCTCCCTCCCTCCCTCCTTCCTTCCCTCCCTCCCTCCCTCCCTCCTTCCCTTCCTCCTTCACTCCGTCTTCCCTTCCCTTTCCTTTCCCTGCTTTTTTCTTCTTATAGAATATAATATATGTATATCAGTTGGACTACACCAACATTTTAATGTTTTAACATTTTCTTATTATGCTCCCACTTCATTTTGGTGTGCTAATGACACTCTGGTAGCTATTATGACCAAATTCAACAAGAAATGGTAGAGGAAAACTCAGATAAAGACAGCATTGCACACAGCCTTTCCCTGAGTCCATATTCAGAATGGAAGTCTTGCTGAATTGCAGTTTCCAAAACCACAGTTCCTCACTCAAAAGTAACCACTCTCATTTCAGTCCAGAGAACTTCTAGGGCAGTAGGGCATCTGAGACAAGGGAATACTTAGGTTCTTATTTCTCACTCTGAAATTCTCAGATTGCTTGTTCTGTGAATACTTGGCAGCAAGCCTTGCGTCTTGTGAAAAAAGGGCAGTGGAAGAAGGAAGTGGAGATTCTGGACTGATGTGGGGGCAGTGGCCACAGAGGAGGAGGTGGTGAGATGCAATAACAGATCGGAGATCTGGAGAAAGAACTCTGACTGTACAAGTGAAAAATGACTAGAGTTTTAGTTTGGAGATGTCATTTCCCAGAGCTAGTGTGCTGCAGGCAATATGAAAGGTCAATGCAAAAGAGCCAGCCGGAGAGTTCCAAGGAGGTAACACGGGGCTCTCCCCAGCTGTCCACACAGCTGTCACTGACAAATGATGTCTGGTTCTCGCTCCCACAGCACATCCTATGTGCTAAGTATGACCAGCGAGGGAAGATGAGGAAGCAATCTCAATGCCTAAAGCTGTGAAGGGCCTGTGACCCTCTGTCTTCCCTTTAGAGAGGTTTGATCACTTGAGTACTTTGCTTAAGGGTTTCTGGGATGTATTATGTATGTTCGTATAGAGAGATGCATGTAATGAACAAGACCAGTTTTAGCTTAGATGCATTTAAATAGAATTCATGCTTACAATTGAAAGATAAGACATTTTTTATCCCATTATTTTATTTTATTTTATTTTATTTTATTTTATTTTATTTTATTTTATTTTATTTTTTAAGAGACAGGATCTTTCTCTGTCACCCAGGCTGAAGTGCAGTGGTGCGATTATGGCTCACTGCAACCTCAAAGTCCTGGCTCAATCGATCCTCCCCTGTCAGCATCCAGAGTAGCTAGGACTTTTTTTTTTTTTTTTTTTTTTTTTTTTTTTTTTAAGAGATAGGGTCTTGCTTCATTCCCCAGGTTGGTCTCAAACTCCTGACCTCAATCAAGTGATCTTCCTGTCTTAGCCTCCCAAAGTGCTGGGATAACAGGCATGAGCCACTGTGCCCTACCCTTATCCCACAATTCTTAGAGAAAACAAAGCAAAACAAACAAAACAAGAGGCTAATGAGAAATTGGCTCATCTCCATGTGAAAAATAAACGTTGAAACCACTAGTCACAAGTGGATCTTGTTCTGAGAATGAGGCATAACTGATGCTTGACCTGCCCTTTCGGGAAGCTGTTTTTAGCCGTGATAACCTTTGCATGCTGTCTGCACCAGTGCTGGGTCACAGCTGAGACCCCTTGGGAATGTCACCGTTCCCACGGTAGCTCCAGTAGGAAGGCTACTGTGAACCTTGTGCTGTCATAGACCTCCTGTCAGCATCAGGCTGTTGCCAGCTCCTGCTAAGACAAATACAGCCAAGTCCAGCATGTACGCAGCACTGGATGGACCATGAATAATTTCATACCCATAGATAGTGTCAATAGTGTGATCTTTAAGAATTAACATATATAGAGAGTAAGTGACAATAACAGCCCCCCTTTTTCCTCCCCAGTAAATCATTCAGAGAGCAAGTCTGCTGAGAGCAGATGCCAAGACAGTTGTCTTTGCTCCTCCAGGGCTGCCACAGAGTCAGAGCCGAGTCCCTAAGCCTAATTAGATGTCTCCCCATACAAGGCTTAAACAAGCACATGGGGAAGCCAGGTCTCTGATGAGGAAAGAAAGATAACACAGGCTGTATCAGGGTCATGTGGACAGGCATTGGTCGCAGGTACAGATGACTCATTGTTAGTCTGAGATGCTGAAAGAAATGGAAATGATTCCCCCACTTCCCAACCTCCAGTCCTACATTCAGTGTCTGTTGTCATTGGTTTGGGTCTGTCTGATGGCTTATCTCATCAGAGAGGAATCTGAGAGTCTCTAATAAGGAAGGTGGCAAATGTCAAGTGTTAGGCATGCATGTTTGAAGCTAGGGTCATTGTTTTTTTTAAGTTATTTATTTCTCTTGGCTGCAACCAACCCCCACCCCACTAAATATTCCTCCGAGGCGAATGGATCACCTGAGGTCAGGAGTTCAAGACCAGCCTGGGCAACATGGTAAAACCCCATCTCTACTAAACACAAAAATTAGCTAGGTGCAGTGGCGTGTGTCTGTAATCCCAGCTATTCGGGAGGCTGTGGAAGGAGAATTGCTTGAGCCTGTGAGGCAGAGATTGCAGTGAGTCGATATTGTGCCACTGCACTCCAGCCTGGGTGACAAAGCGAGACTCTGTCTCAAAAAAAAAAAAAAAAAAAAAAAATTGCTATGCAGATTCATTTACTGATTCATTCATTCATTCAACAATAGTCATTCATACATGCGAAGTGTGCAGGCACTGACTTATGCTCTGGGAGCAGATGACAATGTTCATTAACACAAGGCTTTGGTTCCAAACCCTATTCTTTCGGTGCTACCCAAAGAGAGCTGACCTGAATCTAGAGAATTCTGCCCCATGCCACCTTTCTCCTTGACCACCTAGTTCCTTCCTTCCTGGCCTGCTCCAGGACAGAGCACTTGCTCGAGCTTGTTGACATCTCAGACACAATTTTTACAGGGCACAATCCAGAAAGAGAGGGCTTCCAAGAAACACCAATCCTAGGGTTGGTCCTCCAAG
Organism: Macaca thibetana thibetana; assembly: GCF_024542745.1. Classification (NCBI taxonomy): domain Eukaryota; kingdom Metazoa; phylum Chordata; class Mammalia; order Primates; family Cercopithecidae; genus Macaca; species Macaca thibetana. Next base: position 23,763,561 of record NC_065586.1, read on the forward strand.
AGAAGATTCCAGAATGGGTGACTTAAAGAGGCTTTGTCATGTGGACTCTGAGGTCATTGATCCAGTGCTCCACACCGAGTTACTCAAGGACAAAAGGTCCTCAGCTTTTACCTGGCTTAAGCAACACAGTGACTCTTAGTTTTTTGCTTTGTTTTGTTTTGTTTTGTTTTTCTGCCCAGCACACCTTAAGGAAGACTTAGGTGAAAGGAGAAGGACTAGATGCCCTTTTGTAGGGTTTCATTTGGGACCATGGAGATCCAGCTTCAGAGGTAGATATTGGACATTTTTGTTTTAGTCTCTGGTCATCCACTTTTAGCTTTATCTGTCCTTTCTTTTGGGAAGGTCCCTGACTGGCTAGATTGATTAAAGTGTATTCTGCTTCTAGAATGATAAAATTTTGTGTTGAAGGCAACCTGAGCATTTTGGGTGGACACAGAATTCGCTGGTCTCCTTGAGGTCTTTCAGGTTAATGTCTTGAGGTGAGTCATCAGATCACATTAGACTTGGCCTTAGAATGATTAAATACCAAGCTTATAAGACTCTTTGAAGACGTTAAGGCTAATTCTCTCTTTCATCTCTCTATTTATAACATAAATCCCCTCTGCCACACTCTGAGATGTAGTTGTCTGACCTCCTATTGAAGAGTCAGTGACAGAAACTTTTCTATCTCAAGATGGCCCAGTCAGTCCACTGATAGTTCTAATGGACAGAGTTCTCCTATGACGGGAACTTAGTTTCAGCTGATATGGCCTGCCTCTGTCCCCACCCAAATCTCATCTTGAACTGTAGTTCTCATAATCCTCATGTATTGTGGAAGGGACTTAGTGAGAGGTAACTGAATAATGGGGGAGGGTTTTACATATGCTGTTCTTGTGATAGTGAATAAGTCTCATGGTTTTATAAAAAGCAGTTGCCCTGCGCATGCTCTCTTGCCTGCCACCATGTAAGACATGCCTTTGTTCTTCCTTTGCCTTCTGCCATGATTGTGAGGCCTCCTGAGCCATGTGGAACTGTCAGTCCATTAAACCTCTTTTTCTTTATAAATTACCCGGTCTCAGGTGTTTCTTCATAGCCGTGTGAAAATGGACTAATACACAGCTTATATTAAACTTTTGTCCGTTTTAAAGTCAAAACATCACTCTCTTTATATAGAACCATTTCAACAACCGGAAAATTTGTCACTGGTGGAGTGCATATGTTGAGATTTCTGTACCCAATAGAAAAAGAATGATTTCTCTTAGGGATTGGGTCAGGGACACAGAACACTTCTTTCCTGCAGCTGGAGCTCAGAACAGACAACTGTGGGCTCCTTGAAGTCCTATTTTCCGATCCAGTGAGCAGATTCCATCAGAGAGAGCACTTGTGTTTTCCTGACTCCATCTGCTTGAATAATTTAGCTTAAGATTCAAGCACATTGTTGTCACTTCCTTCTCTCATGCTGTAGTATTGCCTATCCGCTCTTGTACTGATATTTTAGGGCCAATGCAAGGCCATATTTCTTAAGCTTTATCAAATGTTTCTTAAGCTTTCCCAGGAAAATGAGAATGCAATCAGTAGAAGGCTCAAATAGCCTCTGTTCAAAATGTGTGATACTTTGAGATAGAGGCTGAGCATACTGCTCTTTGTGCAGGCCTGTGAACTTCTTCTGGGAGGGTGTTCAGTGATGAGCACGTGCACCCCCCTGGCTATTTGGTTGCAGGTAAGCGCCCATTGTCTTTTCAGAAGCCCCATGAACTTGGTTCATAGTTAACCACTCCTAACATTATTAGCGAAACAGTGCTGTTTGCCAGGTTGTGACTGTGTGGACTTGTGACATAATAAGAAATATATATTTGTTCTTTATCTCTTGTTCCTGACACAAGAGCTTGTAAGACCCTTGGAATCCTAATAGTGATAAATGTCTCTTTTTGTGTGCTAATGGATGATTGGTGGCTGGGGCTCCTAGATAGCTTCAGGATGGGAGTTGGGGTTGCCAGAGGAACCAGCCATGTGATGAGAGTGTTAGAAATTTCACCCCCCCACCCCCCACCACCAGCCTCCTGGGAGCAGAGAGTGACTGGAGATGGAATTCTATCACCAATGGCCCATAATTTAGTCAATCATGCCTGCATAATGGAACCTCTGTAGAAACCCTAAAAGAAGGGGTTCAGAGAGCTTCCAGGTTGGTGAACAAGTGGAAGTACCAGAAAGGTGGCATCCCCAGAAAGGGCATAAAATCTCCGCACCAGCCTTCATACCTGGACCTCCATACCTCCTCATCTGACCGTTCATTTGTATCCTTTACAATATCTTTTCTAATAAACCAGTAAATGTAAGTAAAGAGTTTCCCTGAGTTCTGAGAGCTGTTATAGCAAATTATCTAACCTGAGAAGAGGGTTATGGGAATTCTCATTTGGTAGTGAAAATGATTAAGTCAGACCTAAGTCTGGGTGACCTAGGGACCCTCTCCTTGGAATTGGCATCTGAAGTGGGAACAGTCTTGGGGGACTGAGCACTTAACCTGTGGGGTCTGCGCTAACTCAGGTAGTTATTGTTAGAATGAAACTAAATTGTAGGTCACCCAGTTGGTGTCTACAGAGAATGGGAGAACTCCTGGGTGTGGAAAATCCACACGTTTGGTGTCAGAAGTGTAGTGAGCATAGAAAAACAATTTTCTTTTTAATGTCCTTGACTCGAGAGTAGAGAACATCAGAATTCAGCAGATCTTGAAGATTATAAGGGGGATGATTTTAATGACATAAAATGTTGCTAAGGAACATGGCAGCCTGAAATAAGGTAAAGGAAAACCTATCCAGAACTAGGCACACTAGCTAGAAACAAAGGAAAGGGTGACATAATACTTAAACCGAAACAAAACCTAGTTTTGATGCATATTGTAAGGTAAACCAAGAAAGACTTTTATTTTATTTTAATAGTGGGAACAGATGGTGTTTGGTTACGTCGATAAGTTCTTTAGTGGTGATTTCTGAGATTTTGGTGCACCTGTCACCCAAGCGGTGTACGCTGTACCCAATGTGTAGTCTTTTATCCTTCACCCCACTCCCAGCCTTCCCCCCGAGTCCCCAAAGTCCATTGTATCATTCTTATGCCTTTGCATCCTCATAGCTTAGTTCCCACATGTCAGTGAGAACGTGCAATGTTTGGTTTTCCATTCCTGAGTTACTTCACTTAGAATAATGGTCTCCAGTTCCATCCAGGTTGGTGTGAGTGCCATTGTTTCATTCCTTTTTATGACTGAGTAGTATTCCATGAAGTATATATACCACATTTTCTTTATCCACTCATTGATTGATGGGCATTTAGGCTGGTTCCATATTTTTGCAGTTGCAGATTGTGCTGCTATAAACATGTGTGTACAAGTGCCCCAGGAAAGACTTTTTAAAATGAGAACTCTGTGCTCCAAATGGTGAGAGAGTCCCACTGTGGTAGGCTGGATAATGGCCCCCAAAAGACGTCTACATCCTTATATGGCAAAGGGAACTTTGCAGCTGTGTTTAAATGAGGGGTTTTGAGATGGGGAGATGGTCCTGGATTATCTGAGTGGGCCCTAAAGTGATCATAGGCATCTTTGTAAGAGGAGGCAGAAGGAGATTTGACTACATACAGGATAGGGTGATGGAGTGACAGACGCAGAGATGGAGAGATGTGTTGGAAGAAGGAAGAAGGGGTTGCAAGTCACAAAATACAGGTGACCACTAAAAGCTAAAACATGCAAGGAAACGGTTTCTGCCCCTGGAGCTCCCAGGCGTAACCAGCCTTGCTGACACCTTGACTCTAACCCAGTGAAACTGATTTCAGGTGTCGGACCTCCAGAACTGTAAGAGAACAAATCTGTGTGGTTTTAACCCACTGAGTTTGGGGTAATTTGTGGTGGCAGCAATGGGAAACCAAGATACCTGTCTTTACTTTTTAAAGTAATTAGAGGAAAGTTGATGAAAATCTTGGAGACTGAACAAAGGAAACTACAGTTTAACTACCAGAATGATCAAAGAACAAATGAAAAAGTCTGATTATGAAAATGAGGTGTGGAAGTGAGTGTTGAGTCTTCTCTATAAGAAGAAAATGCAGGATTTAAAAATGCCTTTATAGTGTAAGAGGAAGATGTAAAGATGATACTGATTTTGTGACAAAATGAGAGTAGTAGAATCAGACTATTTAGAAGTAGTGACCTTAAGGTCACCTTATTTGTCCTGAGCAAAATCAGACATAGAGAACTCAAGGAAATGTTCAAAGTCAGACAGGAGGACCATAGTGAGCTGGGACCACACCTTGCTTCTTGCCTCCAAATCGCATGTCTCCCGCGCTTTTTCTCCTACTCTAAGATTATAAAAGTTTGCAAATAATCTGTATGGAAAAGAAAAGTGGTGCAGATGATTCAATTGCACCTCAGTAACAGGCCTATGTCCAGTCTCCTTTATGACACTGTTTGTAAGTCTGAACAAGGGAGCATGAAGACATTACTGAAATTTGCAAATGCTATTAAACTAGAATGTGACATTAGCTGTTATGGAAAAAATAAAGAATTTATAAATATTCTTAAATTTTAGAAATTTTTAAAAGTAGATTTACTTAGAGAAAACTAAAAAAATCCAGTAGCCAAAACAGCATTATTTTGAGAGATCTGGAAACGTGGCCTATTTTTTCCATGGTACAGAACAGAAAATATTTTTGAGGTGAAATATCCCAAATTTGTAGTCCTAAAAGTGTTCATATTACTTAGAAATGTGGAAGAAGAAGTGGAGAAGGAGGACAGGAAGCGAGACAGAAGGAAGATGGATAGGGAAAGAAGGAGAAGGAGGAGGAAGAGGAGGAGGAGGAAAAACAGCAGCAATGTCAGTAGAAGAAGAAGGAAACAGATAAGGAAACAACTTAGAAAGGCTGGCAATTTTTTGCTTTCCTTCTTCTCTTTCAGCATACATAGGCATGCACCTGATCAAAACATATTTACTAAGTCAGTGCCAGGCCCTGGGTTAGGCATAGAGAGGCATCTGTAAATAAAACTCCCGGAGCTTCATTCTAATGGAGAGATATGAAAGAAATGATAGATATATTAAGGGCTGATACATACAAAGTTCTGCCTTCCTCCCTCAACCCACCTCCTGTCTGCATTCTGCAAGGATCAGTCTCTTTTGACTGTCTCTGGACTTTTCCAACTTGTTTAATACATTTTCAAGCTTTTGAAAGACTTTCCTGAGTGATTTGCAGCTTAACGAAGTTCACTGTTAGGCTGTGCTCTATGTTCCAAAGGCAGAGGCATCAGTTTCCCCTAAGCTCTTAATCATCCTTCAGAACTTGCCATCTCAGGATGAGGTGCTGCTCTTCTGTAATGATGGAGGGAAGAAGTGGAACACACCCTGAGTGAGTGTAGACAGACTGGATTCGTTTATTGTTCCTGTCTCTTTCCAGCTCTGTGGCCTTAAGCAAGTAAATGAATTTCTACAAGTTTAGGGTCTGGGATCCAAACAGACCCAATAAAATAATACTCCTCTTTTCTGCAGGACATTTGATCAGCTGAGATTTGAGGCAAAGTACTAAAGCAAATGGGTGTCAAAACAGCACCTATATTCTCAGTCAAAGAGAATTTGGCTTCTATATGAAGGCCAATAAACTTTCTCATACTGGGTTTCAGAACGTGCGAACTTACCCACACCCCATCACTGTGGTCCTAGATCTAGGCAGACCTCCCCGTACTGAGGCAGACACTGCACCTGGCAAAGCAGCTGTGAAAATCAGCTCAGGTGCATTGGTCCTCAGGAAAAAGAAGGAAGAAGAGGCATCTACACAGGCTCAGTATCTCCTCTCTGTTCCTCAATTAGATTCAGTCAGTTCTCCCACCCAGGAGCGGGATGGGTGGAGGGGGCTGGGAAAAAAAAATACAGGGGCAGAAGTGTAGCCACTTAATTTCTCTGCATACAAAAGGAGGCAACAGAAGTCAAGAAAAGTCTAATACTTGAGTTTCTTGTCTTTGAAACAGGATTAATACACATCTCTTATGAAAATGATGACCATGCTAAGAATGATAGAGAATGCTGTCTATATTTCCATATGAAATGTGCATTAATCCGGTTTCAAAGATAGGCCCGGAGCAGTGGCTCACGCCTGTAATTCCAGCACTTTGGGAGGGCGAGGCGAGTGGATCACCTGAGGTCAGGAGTTCAAGACCAGCCTGACCAATATGGTGAAGCTCCAGCTCTACTAAAAATATAAAAATTAGCGGGGCGTGGTAGCAAGCACCTGTACTCCCAGCTACTCAGGAGGCTGAGGCAGGAGAATTGCTTGAACCTGGGAGGTGGAGGTTGCAGTGAGTCGAGATAGCGCCATTGCACTCCAGCCTGGGTGACAGAGCAAGATTCTGTCTCAAAAATAAATAAATAAATAAAGTGTCTGGAAAATTATTACCTGCTTGCCTCCCTTCCTCCCTCTTTTCTTCCTCCCTCTTTTCCTTCCTTCAATCTTTATCTTTCTTCCTCTCTGTTTAGAGAAAGTTATTTGAGACAGCAGTCTATCCTATTTATTTATTTATCTGTTTATTTATTTATCATTTTTTTGAGACAAGGTTTCACTTTGTTGCCCAACCTGGAGTGCAGTCACGTGATCTTGGCTCACTGCAGCCTCGACTTCCCAGGCTCAAGCAATCCTCCCACCTCAGCCTCCCGAGTACCTGGTGGCACACAGACATGTGCCACCATGCCCGGCTAATTTTTGTATTTTTTGTAGAGAGGGTTTTGCCATGTTGTCCAGGCTGGTCTTGAACTTCTGATCTGAGGAGATCTTCCCACGTCAGCCTCCCAAAGTGTGGGAATCCTATTTATAAATTGCTATGCTGGGATCCCAACGTGCCTGGTCTATCCTATTTATTTTAACTGCCTGAAAATTTTTACTATAAGTTCTGTTTATTCTGTTCTAGTAGTAGTTCCATTTTCTCTCACATGGCTCACCCTAGCAAGTCACAGGATATATGTGTGTGTGTGTAGCCAAATGTTTTCTATACATTAAGGTTCTCCTCTTGCATTACCATTGATCGTTATTCTATTTATTTAAACTGTAATGTGAAAATATTATGAAAATTAGTGCCACACAAAGCTAGTAGTAAATCAGAGGCAGATTTTGAAGGATCAAAATCAAATTTTATTTTCCTGTGAGAAAAGAATGACATGCTGTGAGATGCTCATATGTGATTGAAAGTGATTATGTGAGTTCATGAAAGTAGAATCTTAAAGAAGATAAAATGGTGATGCACTAGGCTTTTGGTTATATATTTTCAGGATGAGATTTATAAACCCTCTGTCCTTTCCCAGAATAAATGCTTCTGAATGTTTTCCTGCTTTGAGCTCCCTGAATGTCACCTGGTTTCCGTGTTGGGGGTTCTGCAGCAGATTCACATATAAACAGATGTGCTATTCAGGCCTCCGGAGACAGTAAGATTCTTTTTCAGGCTTACTTCTGAAACTAGTGTGCGATAAACCAAATGTCACATTGAACATAAGACTTGGGAGGAAATACACATATAAAACAGCTAATTAAATGGCAAAAATGGTTAATCATAAGCTTGCCTAATTCAGTCACTGAAGGACTTGTGCTGTTAAACTTTAGGCCAGATGTAGTAACTCGCCCACCCAGCAAACCAGCATCATGGGCTGCTGGCAGGGTATCTTGCTATCTGTTAAAAAGCATAGCTTAAAAGAAACAATGACTAAGCTGTCCACCTCTGTAGGCTTGGCTGGCTTTTGCGTAATCATTAAGCATTTCAGTCCCTCTTTGAGACATTGTGCTTGTGTATTTCACAAGCAAGCCACATCTGGTAGCTCCTTCAAGCAGCACAGGGTCCCCTGAGAGCAGTTTAGGCTTGGCAGGGCCATGTTCCAGATCAACTGGTGGAGGAAACCTTGTTTCTAGCTCTTTCTTTGAAAGCAAATCGCATATTCTAGTGGAAAATATTGCTTTTCAAACAGTTACCTGAGAAAGCAGCTTCCTAGAAGTTGCAGTGAATTTTAGTTTTCAGTGTCATAATAGATCTTTCTCTTTGCTAATTGATGATGAATTGTTCACTGTGCAATTAGAAAATGATGGTTTGTTCATTTATTTATTTATATAAGCGCATGTGGTCATTCATTTAATAAGTAGTTATTGAGCACCTACTGTATGCAAGACATTACTCTAGGACCTGCGGATGGCGTATTGAACAGGGCATGACAAGATCCTTGTTCTCTTATAACTTAAAGTCTTTGAAGATGGAAAACAGTCAATGAGCAAGGAATTACTCATACACTCACGTACTTACTATGTGTCATGCTCCCAACAACCTCATGAGGTAGATACCATTATTATCTGCATTTTACGGATAAGGAAACTGAGACACTTGTAGCTCAAGGGTTCACATAAGTAGTAAAGACCTTGAACACAGGCAATATGGCTCCAGATTTTGTTTTCTTCCCTTCCACATTGAACATTTAAAAAGGGATTGCTAGGTCAAATGGTAATTCTGTTTTAAGTTCTTTGGGAAATCTCTGAGCTGATTTCCACAGGGGCTGAACTAATTAATATTCTCACTAATAGGGTATAAGCATTCTCCTCTTTCTACAACTTTGCCAGCATCTGTTATTTTTTGACTTTTTGCGAATAGCCATTCTGTCTGGTGTAAGATGATATCTCATTGTGGTTTTAATTTGCATTGTTCTGATGATGACTGATGTTGAACATTTTTTTCATATCTTTCTTGGTCACTAGTTTGTCTTCTTTTGAGAATTGTTTGTTCATATCCTTCGCCCACTTTTAAATGGGGTTATTTGGTGTTTTTCTTATTGAGTTATTTATGTTCCTGAGATAAGGGATTTAAAAATCACCCCCAGGATCTTTAAATATATATACAGAAAAATGTCAACCTTCTATAACGTCTGTTTCTATGTCATCTTGTATAGTTATTGTCTAAATATGCAAAAGCTAAAAAATTGTCAGCAGTCCTCGTGAAGGGTGGTGGCACTTTGTAAGAGCTGTGTCCACATTTGTTCTACATCCGGCATTATTTGCTCTCAACTCAACAGCAGACATTTTTTCAAGTTTGAATGTTTCTAAAACTGGTTTGCATCTTCCAATCAAGACGCACACAAATATACTAGCAAGATAATTGGCAGGGCCTTTCAGAAATTGCAATTTCTACATCTTGCTTGGAAAGGGCAATATGAGAATTGAGTTATTTACAATTTGCACAGAAATCAGAGCAAGTGAAATAGATTTTTCCAGTGTATCTGTGATTCATCAGGAAAAAGTTAGACATTGGAGGACATTCTCTTTTCCTTCGTTGCACTCCAGCTCTGTCTGATTCACATAAGTTGACTCAGTGGGAACATGGACTCCTGAGGGTGAGGCCTGGATTTCCTGCCCTCAACAGTCATGTGACCTTGTTGTATGTTTTACTTTCTTAGATGGCCCCTTGGTATTGAGCCTGTCCTTCCTCACATGTGCCTTCCCTTAGTCTCCTGAAGATCCACCTAAATATATAGGAGTTCTAGTTCATTGTCTTTTTTGCAATTAAAGAATACACGCACATCTTAAGTCTGGTGGAAGTATCATCATCATATTGAATGTAGCAACAGAATATTTTATTAAATGCTTTTCTATAATTTTCTGTAGTTCCTACTTCTGGGCTGCAAGCTAACTCACCCCACCTGCTTCTACCATGTCTTACTTATAACAACAACTAGCATGTATTGAGTTCTTCCTAGGGGTCAAACATTATGTTAAATTCATTACATGGATGTTTTTGTGTAATTCCTATAATAATTCTGAGAAATAGGTATCAGCATTAGCATGTCCATTTCATGAATAAACAAACTGAGCCCCAGAGGGAAAGAATGCCTTGTCCTTGGTCGCATAACCAGGAAACAGCAAAGCCAAAATTTGAATCTAGAATATAGGGACTTTGGTGTGTCCTCCACTCACCTATGCCCCTGCCCTTCACCCCTGTACCTAAATTGACCTGGAGAAATAAAAGTCACTGTCAAGGCCATCCCATCTGACATTTACCTACACCCTGTCTTGCACTGATTATAGTGTGAGCTTTATCCACCAACTAGACTGGAAACTCCTTGAAACAGGAATTATGTCTAATAATCTTCCTATACCCTCCCAGTGCCTGACACAAAACCTCCACATGATCATGATAGGGGGATGGATTATCCCTGGTCAGCTATAGGAAACCTCATCAGATTGACCTGAAAGTGTCAGGTCACCTATCACAAACGAGCCCCACTTTCCTTTCTCATGGGTGGGGTTAGTTTCATCTTCTTGTATTTTACTTCAATATATGGCAGATATGCAGTTTCCTAAAACTTTTGTGTACCAGTAAGAGTCCTGGCAGGAAACAGATGGTTTACTCAAGCTCAGAAATTAAGGAGCATTTACTAAAAGGACTGTTTGCAAAGGCTTGGACAGTAAAGGATAATGCAGTTCCCCAGGACTGGAGGATACAAGAGCTGTCACTACCCCTCATTCTAAAGGGACAAAAAAGGGACCAGTTACCAGGCTCCAGAAAAGACCAGCTGGCAAGAGCTGTGGCAGTTGGTAAATGAAATAACCACAGCAGCCCAGCAGGGAGAGAGCAGAAAAATGCACACCTGGGCTTCTCCCTCCTCCAACTTCCATCTCTGCTGGTGCCTCCTCTTGGCTGAAGGTAAACAGAAGCTGAGGGGCAAGTGAGTCCTTGGTGGAGTCCTGAAGTTGACCTCCTGGGACAGAGGTGAAGTGGAGAAGGGCAAAGGAGGCATCTGGTGGAGAAAGGGAATGATATTCATCACAGCTTGTGAGAAAAGCCAGGACTGTCACCTGCAAGGTCCAAAAATGTAATTGATGAAAATAGCTTAGCTCTCGCTTATTTAATACAATTTTCATTCATTCATCAACTATTTGTTGATGGTCCCATATGTTCCCAGCAAAATGTACAAATTGAACCAGAATCTTCTAGTCTTAAAAAAAAAAAAAAGTACAACTTTAGAGATTTGCGAAAACATTCACTGCTCAAAGCCACTTGAGCGATACAATGTATCATCAGCTCTGGGCCTAATACACAACTTTGAAGAATTGTGTATGTGGGAGTGTTGAATAACTGGTAAAAATTTAACATATAAACTCTCCCAGAGGCTGTTAAATCCTAATCTCATGGAGAATTTTCTTTATGATTTTTAGATAGTCATATTTTAGCATCATCTTACCCCATACTATTGACATTTAATATTTGTTTTTACATTAAAAAACATGAGTTCTGAAGTCCTGAGGTGTTATCTCTTTTCAAAGTAGCCAAGTAGATTTTATTAATCATTACTTTCTGGTTGGCAGATATAAAAGACCTGGTTGCACAACTATGTGAGTTTCTTTAAAGTGTCCTGGCCTTAAATTCATACTTGGGATGATAATGAAGCAAAAATAAATAAGAATAAAGTTGTTTAGAAGAATTGATATATACAAAATGGGAGCCATATGTAAGGACTACCCTTGTTTTTAGGTTGTTGCTATGACAGGTAAATTAAATACCGTAAGAACCTGGTATGAACAATTAGTTGATTAGCTGGAACTATGGGCAGTTTGTGATAGCATAAGAGCTTTAGAGGCTTTGCCTTAGCATTGCAACAGTGCTGCTGATTGCTATTATTTTGGCAGTTTTACTTCTCATATAATAAAATCAACTTATTATCTGCTAGGCATTGTGCAGCGAGGGTCTGTTCACATGCATCCCAGCTTTACGTCTTCTCTACAAGCTGTGTAATCACATTCTGCAGGGAGAGTTGAAGAGAGAAATGAATAGAGTTTCACACTAAACAATATTTTTTGAAAAGCTTCAGAGGACAATGCCATCTTTACCGGAAGGGTGAATTAGTTTCTGAGATGACTGTTCTGCTTTGGAGTAGGGTTCCGGAGACCCAGGACGTGCTCCTGGCTAGGTGACCAGCCACTGTTCCTAGAGCAGGGCTCCTACCTTTCCAAGGCTTTATTTCTTCTATTGTAAAATCATTGCAATTACTTTTAATGGTCACTAAGTTTTTTTCCAGTTCTAAAAATTCCGTGATTTCCTGTTAATTGCAACAAAAGCCAAAATTAACAAATAGGATCTAATTAAACTAAGGAGCTTCTGCACAGCAAAAGAAACTATCATCTAAGTGAACAGGCACACTACAGAATGGGAGAAAAGCTTTGCAATCTACCCATCTGACAAAGGGCTAATATCCAGAATTTACAAGGAACTTAAACATACTTAAAAGAAAAAAAAACAAGCAATCCCATCAAAAAGTGGGCAAAGGATATGAACAGACACTTCTCAAAAGAAGACATTTACACAACCAACAAACATATGAAAAAAAGCTCAGCATCACTGATCATCAGAGATATGCAAATCAAAACCACAATGAGATACCATCTGACACCAGTCAGAATGGCGATTATTAAAGAGTCAGGAAACAATAGATGCTGGTGAAGCTGTGGAGATAAAGAAGCACTTTTACACTGTTGGTAGGAATATAAATTAGTTCAACCATTGTTGAAGACAGTATAGCGATTCCTCAAGGATCTAGAACCAGAAATACCATTTGACCCAGCAATCCCATTTCTGGATATGCACTCAAAGGACTACAAATCATTCTACTGTAAAGATGCATGCTGCATATGTTTACTACAGCACCGTTTACAATAGCAAAGGCATGGAACCAACCCAAATGCCCATCAGTGATAGACTGGATAAATAAAATGTGGTACACATACACCATGGAATACTATGCAGCCATCAAAAGGAATGAGATCATGTCCTTTGCAGGGACGTGGATGAAGCTGGAATCCATCATCCTCAGCAAACTAACACAGGAACAGAAAACCAAATACCACATGTTCTCACTCATATGTGGGAATTGAACGTAGAAAACACACGGACACAGAGAGGGGAACATCACACACTAGGGCCTGTTGGGGGGTGAGGGGTGAGGGGAGGGAACTTAGAGAATGGGCCAATGGGTGCAGTAAACCACCATGGCACATATATACCTGTGTAACAAATCTGCACGTTCTGCACATGTATCTCGTTTTTTTTTTCTTTTCTTTTTTTAGAAAAAGAAAAATATATTAACTGGTCTTTTAAGTATATTTTTTAAAGTTCTGTAGCATAAAACATTAAAAACAAATGCAAATAAATTCATCTAGCCTCCATGTATAAAATCTGTCATGGATACTGACCAGAGGGATGGGATTGATGACTCCAAAAACCCATGAGCTGTTCATATTTACCTCCACTACATTGGGTGCATTTCTATTTAAGATAAGTACAGTCTATGTTCTATAAAGAAATGAGTGAAAAGCATAGGAAAGTGATAGCACCTCCCTTGTGTGGAATTCCTGGCCAGTCTGAAAGCTGAGAAAGCCAAAATATGGATAAGGAAGCACTTACAGACTATGGGCTTATTTGTAATTATTAAACTGACTTCAAGTCAATAAAAATGGGCATGTTTATTCAAATATCAGACTTCTGCCCACCTCAGATCACTGGGAGAAAAACACATCTAAGCATTTAGAAGAGCTTCTAGCAAACATCTTCTTTAAAGAAATGTATTTTGTCTGTACTCACTCAACATTTATCGGCTCTGATTTCACCTGAAATTCTCAATTTAATATGCAGTGTAACCAAAAATCCTGTAAACCAGATGATTGTATCTCTCAGACCAAAGTATATTAGTAATAAACTAGGAGTCAGGTTAAAAACAAAAACAAAAACATAAAACATTTGGAAGTATATATAATAGCAAGGGAAGTAAGATTTCAGAGCCAGTATCTGAAGTATTGATAAAACAAATAAAAGGTAGACAGAAAATAATATAATTAATATGTATAATAAAGTTCCTATATAGTTAATTTTATACTATTTCACCTGCATACATTTAAGAAGCAGTGTATAGTAATATCTATAAAGGTTTTCATTAAAATAATTGCTTTTCCTTTTACACTTGGTGCTATGAGATGAGTTTCAAGCACTTTTTAAAATCACTTTTCTAGAAGAACTGAAGCCCACCTGATGGTGGATAAATATCAGGGCCCCAACAGAAAGCAGATGGCACACACACACATTATGATAATTCTAGATGGTTTACTAATAAAGGTCCTGATAACAAAAAGAGACTGCAAGATAGATTGCAGGACCTAATGGGAGCCATGCTGTATCCCCAATCCTTGTCCAAAGGGCAAGAAGAAGAATTTTCTAGAACCAGGAAACAGAGTAAAAATACAGCAGGCAGCCCGAGGACCTTCTGTTATGGCTCACAGCAACACTAGGAGTCACCTCACAGGAGGGAAGCAGGTCAATAAATTATCTGATTTCAGTCTTCTCAGTTATTCCAGTCAGCTCCTGGGGTCCTCATTCACTAAACACAACTAGAAGCCAGAGGTCATGGGGGCCCATGATGTCACCCATAAAAGTCAGCCTCCAGGGACTGAGAGAATGGTAGAGAAAGGTGGAGTGTAGAATTGAGGGTAAAGGAAAGATATTTGGCATACTACCTGTAGTGGGTTATATTATGTACCCCCCTCCACCAAGAAATATGTCTAGGTTCCAGCCCACTTGTGGATGTGACCTCATCTGGGGTCTTGCAAATGTAATCATGTTGTGATGAAGTCATATTGGATTAGGGTGGGCTCTAGGTTCAATCACTGGTGTTTCTATAAAAGGAAGCAAAGGGAGATTCAGACACAAAGACGCAGGATACACACAGAGAAGAAGACTGTGTGATGCTAGAGGCTGAGACTGGAGTGACACTTGTAAAGCCAAGGAACGCCAGGGATTTCCAGCAACCGCCAGCGCCTGGGAAGAAGCAAGGAAGGATTCTTCCCTGGAGCTTTCAGTGGCAGCGTGGTCCTGCTGACACCCGGATTTCAGACTTCAGGCCTCCAGAACTGTGAGAGAATACATTTCTGTTGTTTCAGGCAACACAGTTTGTGATAATTTGTTATGGCAGCCCTAGAAAACTAATATATACAGAAAGCACTCATGTTGTTTAGTGCCATTATAATACAAATACAGTTGAAGTCTCTTTTCATTCTTTTTTTTTTTTTTTTGAGACAGTGTCTCTGTCACCCAGACTAGAGTGCAGTGGTGTCATCTCAGCTTACTGCAACCTCCACCTCCTGGGTTCAAGCGATTCTCCTTCCTCAGTCACCTGAGTAGCTAGAACCACAGGCACCTGCCACCATGCCTAATTTTTGTATTTTTAGTAGAGACAGGTTTTTGCCATGTTAGCCAGGCTGGTCTCGGACTCCTAATCTCAAGTGATCTGCACGCCTCGGCCTCCCAAAGTGCTGGGATTACAGGCATGAGCCACCGCGCCTAGCCTGATTCTTTCTTTCAAGTGGTCTTATGTGAGCTAGGTTACATATGATGTAATTATAGGGACGGAGTTGTTTAGAAGTGAGGGAGGAGCATACCTACTATGACTAGAAAATAGTGTTCAAAACCCCCTGGGTTGGAGAGTAGAATGCGGACACAAACAAATGCTCGCATAGCTGGCTGCTTGGTGGCACATTGACCACTCAGCCTTCTGGTGTACCTGAAACTCATTCCTAGAACCAAGCCTCCAAATTCCCTGTGGTTGGCCCAGTTTTTACTTGTCTTTCTTCCAGATTCTGTCCTCTGTCATGATATACATCCGGCAGTACTGCCCCAATTCTGTTTACCAGAATCTGTACCTTACCTAGCCCCACTATCCCATGTTTTATATGTTACTTACAAACTAAAAAACGAAAAAGAAGCCAGGTTATGAAAGGTGGCTGAGAAGAGACTCCATAGAACAGCCCATTAGTCTACTTATTTTTTTTCCCATAGCACCTTGCTTAATTTGGCATCATTTAAGTATATGGGAACTTCTGCGTCAGGCCAAATTGGAGTAACAGGGCCCAGGTTTACCTTCCCAATAAAAACAACTGATAACCTGGTGAAAATATAAGAAAGAATGATTTTCAGACATTGGGCAGCAAGCAATGTAGGACAGGGATGCCTGAGAGAGGGGAAACAAGTGAGATGAACTCTGGGATTGTCCCAGTTTATTTCCTGGAATGCGTTTCCTGACTTTAGCACAGGGAGAGGGAACCCAGTCAAAACTGAGAGGTTTATTGCTGAGCTAAGAAGATGAAATTGAGAGTTCAGGGCAGGCCAAGTGTCAAAAGTTCACAGGACATGGTATTAGTAAAGAAAGAGGTGCGTACCAAAAGAGCACTGGAGATCCAGAGAAGGTCCCTCCCATCTTCTGCTTAGTATAACCAGCACCTATATGTTGGGAAGCTTCTTAAGGTTGGAGAATGAACCACTCAAAAGATCAAGCAGAACTTTCCCTCAGAGCTCATGCAAGACTTGGAATAGTCAGTGTTCCCACCAGGCAAAATAGGAATATGTCATAATATACAGGGAATCAGACAGAGTGCTTTGATGGATATCGAGCCAGGAAAAGTCAGAAAAAACAACCAGCTCTAGAATAAAGTCTGCTCCACTCCAGTTAACTAATCTTAAATACAAGCCTTGATATAATCAAACTGTTTCCAAGTGACTAAATATGTCCCAGAACAAAGCTCGTACATACATAAGTATGTATATACAGTGAGACCTCTATGTCTGTGGGTTCTGTGTCCGTGGTTTCAACCAAGTACAGACCACAAATATTGAAAATTTTAAAATAAAAGCAGTACAACAATAAAACGATATAAATTTTAAAATTTTATTATTTTTATATAATACAGCATACAACTATTTATATACAATGTAGCATAACAACTATTTACACGACATTTACGTTGTATTAGGTTTTATAAGTCATCTAGAGATGATTTAGAGTAAAAAAAAAAAAGAATGTGCATCGATTATGTGCAAATACTACACTATTTTATATAAGAGACTTGAGCATCCTCAGATTTTGGTATCCATGGGAGAGTTCTGGAACCAATCCCCCTTGGATACCAAGAGATGACCGTATATGCATACATATATGCAGTATTCAATAAGGTAAACTTCACAAGGTATGACATTCAATAAAAATTAACAGTTGTGGAAGAAAGCAGGGAAATATGACCTGTAATGAGAAAAAATACATTTAAAACAATCCAAAAATAACACAGAAGATAGAATTAGTATATTAGGACATTAAAACAGCTTTTATAACTATATCCCATATAGTCAAGAAAGTAAAGAAAAGCATACATGTATTAAGAAAGACACGGAAGATAGGTTTTACTAAGTTAAATACTATAAGCCCTAACACCACCACTTAAAAATAAATACAGCTAATAAGCCAACAAATACATATAATGTAATAACAAAATAAAAATCCAAAAGATGTCAGAAAGTAAAAAAGGGGCAAAAAGCAAGTGGAACAAATAGAAAAAAATAGCAAGAGGATAGATTTAAACCCAACAATATATTTTTAAAATCACATTAAGTGTAAACAGTTTAGACATCCCAGTTAAAAAGCAGAGAGTGTTAGAATCAATAATCTCTATATGGGAAGGCATGCATGTGTATGGTGCGTACTTTAAATTTAAAGATACAAACATATTACACGTAAAAATATAGAGAAAGATCTACCATGCTAACACTATTCAGAAGAAAACTGTATAGCTATATTAAATATCAAATGCAGTAGATTTTAGGAGAAAGGATATCCCCAAGGATAAATATAAAAATATATTTTTATATTTTTTATATTAGATTTTATAAATATACATAAAATACAATTTATTTTTAATGATAAATGGATCAGTCATCAGGAGGATATCACAATCCTACATGTTTATATGAACCTAACAACAGAGCTTCAAAATACGCGAGGCAGAAACTTACAATTAGAAATTTCAGCAGTTGTTACTCAATTATTGATAAAACAAGTAGACAGAGAATCATCAAGTATATAGAAGACTTAAACAAGACTTCAACTAAATTGACCTAAGGAACATATATAAAACATTCGTCCCCAAAACAGAATATACATTCTTTGTAAGTGCATACGGAACTGGAACTTTTACTAAGAAAGGCCATATTTTGGACAAGTAGCTATATTAAATATAAACTATTAAATATTAATATTTACTGTTTAGTAAACATGAAATATATTAAATATATATTATATAATATAAACTATATTAAATATAAACTGTATAGCTATTTTAAATATCAGATGCAGTAGATTTTAGGAGAAAGAATATCACTAAGTATAAGAGGTTTATTTTTTAATGATAAATGGATCAATCATCAAGAGGATATTAACAATCTGCATGTTTATATGCACCTAATAACAGAGCTTCAAAATACATGAAGCAGAAATTCATGATTATAATTACAAATTTCAGCAGTTGGCCAGGTGCAGTGGCTCATGCCTGTAATCCCAGCACTTTGGGAGGCCAAGGCAGGTGGATCACCTGACATCAGGAGTTCGAGACCAGCCTGGCCAAAATGACGAAACCCCGTCTCTACTAAAAGTACAAAAATAGCCAGGCATGGTGGCAGGTGCCTGTAATCCCAGCTACTCAAGAGGCTGAAGCAGGAGAATCATTTGAACCCGGGAGGCAGAGGTTACAGTGAGCCGAGATTGTGCCACTGAACTCCAGCCTGGGCGACAAGAGCAAGACTGTTACACATAAACACACACACACACACACACACACACAAAGAAATTTCAGCAGTTGTTACTTAGTTATTGATAAAACAAATAGAGAATCATCAAGTATGTAAGACTTAAACAAGACTTCAATTAAATTGACCTAAGGAACATATATAAAACATTCTTCCCCAAAACAGAATATGCATTATTTATAAGTGCATATGGAACTGGAACTTTTACTAAGATAGGCCGTATTTTGGACAAGATAGAACAAGTCTCAGCAAATTTAAAAGGATTCCATCATACAATGTATATTCTGTGACAAGGGAATTATTGATTTAACAATCAATTACAGAAACATCTTTGAAACTTCACTCAACTAGTTGGAAATTAAACAACACAATTCTGAATAACCCATCATCAAAGGAGAAATCATTAATGTGTAAATATCTATTTTATAAACTCTTTCTGACTACTGTCATAACATTTCGATTTCTTATTTCTATTTCTGTTTATGACTGTGTCAAACTAAATGAAACAAATCAAAACCTAATGCTTCTGAACCTTCTTCTAGGTTTCTTGATAGAGCACAGAAAAATGGTTCAGGTGCCTACAGCCTTGCTGGAGGTAAATCATAGGACATTACATCACTTACTTTGGCATGGGCAAAGGTTTGGAGACAGAGACTTCAAATATTTAACTATGGTTATTCAGGTAGTCAAATTATGGGTAATTTTTGTTTTTCATACTATATTTGAAATTTTTAAAATATTATCCTACAGAGTTGATAATATATTTATAAACAGGGGCGAAACATCGTTTTTATTACAAATATGGAAGACTTCTGGGTTCACGAATGGTGAAGTAGATTGGATTGAACAAATCCTGTAATATAATAACAAGTATAACTCTTAGCAGAATATAAACAACAACTATTCAAAGTTACTACAGAACGACCAAAAGCAGACAGAAACTGGAGGAGGTTTGACCCTGGATAATGGGACCACATTGAATCAGACTAACATTTATTCTGCTTTTTCCATAAGGTTACCCCCTTGTCTGGGTAGCACTGGATGACCAGAACTTATAAATATATTTACGTTCATACTGGTTTGACATGTCACAGTGACTGAGCACAAACATCTCGGGGAGGTGACCACAGAATGTAGAGTGCACATATTTACATATAAAAACCCCTGAAAATTTTAGCTGACCCCTGAACATATGTGGAGAACCCAAGGAGCCCAGCAAAAAGTGACAGGTGAATGATTTAAAAAGCTCAGTAGGGGCTGGGCGCGGTGGCTCACGCCTGTAATCCCAGCACTTTGGAAGGCCGAGGCGGGCGGATCACAAGGTCAGGAGATCGAGACCATGGTGAAACCCCGTCTCTACTAAAAATAGAAAAAATTAGCCAGGTGCAGTGGCGGGCGCCTGTAGTCCCAGCTACTCGGGAGGCTGAGGCCAGAGAATGGCGTGAACCCGGGAGGCGGAGCTTGCAGTGAGCCGAGATTGCGCCACTGCACTCCAGCCTGGGCGACAGAGCGAGACTCCGTCTCAAAAAAAAAAAAAAAAAAAAAAAAAAAAAAAGCTCAGTAGTTCAAGTACTGCATGGCACATAGAAGAGAGTTTGGAACTTAAATTTAGTCATATTAGAGGTCAATAGAAATAAAAATTTCTATTGAAACTTAAAAAGCCAAACCTTAGGAATCAATTCTATATCCCAAGACTAAACATTCATCCTAAAAATAAATGTAAAAGTGAAAGAGACTTGCCCTAACCAAAGGAAAAAACAATCTTCCACAATGTCAGGACGGTCAACCAAGAATTCAACTGCCTGCTACAGCAAAGATCTCAAGAATCAAGATTAAAAAAACTGAATAGAAACAGTCAGTGAGATGCCATGGATTTGGAGAATAGCAGACAAAGAACTTTAAACAGCTTCTATAAATATATTTAAGAATATAATGGAAAAGGTGGTAATAATGAGTGAACAATGAGAAGTACCAGAATAAAAATGAAGACTTTCCAGAAAAACCTAATAGGAATTCTAAAAGTGAAAACTATAATAACAGAAATTATAAAATCCTCTGGCAGGGCTTAACAGATTGAAACAGAGGACAAGACCTCAATCTGATTTCAGATCATCAGGAATTATACATTATGAAAAGTAGAGATAATAAACAACTTCAGTGGGACAAAAAGTGGAGCAGAAAAAGTATTTGAAGAAATAGTAGCCCCCCAAATCTCTAAATGTATGAAAAACATAAACTTACCCATCAACAAATATTAAGACAACCAATTCTGATAAATACACACTCTCTCTCAAGCACATCATAGTAAGATTGCTAGATGTCAAACACAAAATTCTGAAAGCAGCCAAAGGAAATGATACATTATATACAAGGTAACAAGGATAGGCAAGGGTGCATACTCTCCTGACTTCTATTCAACACAGTATTGAAAATCCTAGCCCATGCAACATGTCAAGAAAAAGAAACAGGCTGGGCACAGTGGCTCATGCCTGTAGTGCCAACATTTTGCAAGGCCAAGGTGAGAACATCACTTGAGGCCAGGAGTTCAAGATCAGCCTGGAAAACATAGCGATATCCTATCTGTACAAAAAAAAAAAAAAAAATTAAAAAAATTAACTGGTCGTGGTGGTACACACACCTGTAACCCCCAGCTACTCAAGAGGCTGAGGTAGGAGAATTGCTTGAGTCCAGGACTTCAGGGTTGAAGTGAGCTATAATCATGCCACTGCAATTTAGCCTGTTGTCAGACTGAGACACTGTCTCAAAATTTTAAAAAAAGAAAATTTACATTTATTTTATTTATGTGGAAATATAAGGAGGAATAAGAGAAGGGAAAATAAAAAGTAAAAGCTGTTTATATTTGCAGATGAGATGGTTGTTTATTTAGAAAATCCTAAGCAATGTACAAAACAACTACTAGAACAAATAAATTTAGCAAGGTCTCGGGATTCAAGAGCAGCATATAATGATCAATTGTATATTTATTCAGTAGCAGCAAATAATTATAACATGAACTATTTTAAATAAAAAATAGCTGAGAATAAATTTAACAAAATATGTAAATACATGTACACTGAAAACTATAAAATATTTCTGAGAGGATTAATAGATGATCTAATAAATGAAGAGATATACCGTGCTCCTGGATTAGAAAGTCAATATTCTTAAGATGTCATTTCTCCCAAAATTTATCCATAGATTTGGTGCAATTTTGATTGACACTGCAACAGACATTTTTGTCAATAGGCAATAAATTGACAAATTTATTCTAAAGCTTATTTTGAAAATCAAAGGTCCTAAAATAGTTTAAAACATCTTGAAGAACAAAATTGGAAGATCCATACTACCTGATATCAAGACTTCTATGAAGCCAAAATAATCAGGACAGTATGGCAGTATGGTAAGGATAGACAGAGAATGGATACATAAAAGGTCAATTTTTTTTTACCAAGGTGCCAAGGCAATTCAATAAGGAAATAAAGTCCTACCTACATGTGATGTGGGAACAACTGGATACACAATGAAAAACTAAACTTTGCCACCTACTTCATCCCTCACATACAAATTACTATTAGGTGGACCTAAAAATAAAAGTAAAACTATAAAACGTCTAGAAGCAAATATAGGTCAGTCTCCTTACTAAACTGGCTAAGCAAAGATTTTCTTTAAGAAAAGATAGCAAAAGCTCTAAATGTAAAAGAAAAAAATTGACAAATTGGACTTTACCAAAATTGAGAACTTCTCATCAAAAGATAATGGGCATTAAGAAAGTAGGCCAGGCACGGTGGCTCATGCCTGCAATCCTGGCACTTAGGGAGGTGGAGGTGGGCAGATTGCTTGAGCTCAGGAGTTGAAGACCTGCCCAGGCAATGTGGGGAAACCCCATATCTACTAAAAATACAAAAATTTCCTGGGTGTAATGGCACACACCTATAATCCCAGCTACTTGGGTGGCTGAGGCAGGAGAATCACTTGAGCCTCAGAGGCAGAGGCTGCAGTGAGCTGAGATGGTACCACTGCACTCCAACCTGGGCAAAAGAGTGAGACCCTGTCTCAAAAAAAGAAATGAATAAGTATATCAGAATATGTAATAAGCTCTAAAAAAAAATACACAAAACATCTAATTAAACAGTTGAAAAAATACTTGAGCACATACTTCACCAAAGATACACAAATAACGATAAACATGTATAAAAGTGGTCAATATCATTGCATATTAGGGAAATGCTAAATAAGTCCACAATATGTCATCACTTCACACTAACTAGAATGGCTAAAATTAAAAAGATTAACAACACCAACTATGGATGAGAATATTAAGAAACTAGAACCGTCACACATTGGTGGTAGAGATATACATGGAAAAAGGGCTTGGCAGTTTCTTATAAAGTTAAACAAGCCAGGTGCAGTGGCTCACACCTGTAATCCCAGCACTTTGGAAGGCCAAGGTGGGTGGATCACCTGAGGTCAGGAGTTCAAGACCAGCCTGGTCAATGTGGTGAAACCCTGTCTCTACTAATAATACAAAAATTAGCCGGACATGGTGGCATGTGCCTGTAATCCCAGCTGCTCTGGAGGCTGAGACAGGAGAATTGCTGGAACCTGGGAGGCAGAGGTTGCAGTGAGTGGAGATCACACCATTGCACTCCAGCCTGGGCAACAGAGCAAGACTCCATCTCAAAGAAAAAAAAAAAGGTTTAACATACATCTCCTCTATCACCCAGTAAATCCACTTCTAAATATTTGACAATACCACACACACATTCACACAGACACACAGACACCCAGACACACAGAAAACACCTCTATAAGAATGCTCGTAGTAGCTTTATTCATAATATCAAAGTGGAAATAATGAAATTTTCATCAGCGGGACAGTGGATAAACAAACCGTGGTATGTTCATAAAATGGAAGACAACATGGCAATAAAAGAGGTAAATACTGATCCCTGCAACCACGTGGATGAATCCAAAATCATTAAGCAAAAGAAGGCAGACACATACTAAATACTGTATTTTTCCATTGATATGAAGTTCGAAAAGAGAGAAAACTAATTTATGGTGATAGAGACCAGAGCAATGGCTGCTTATGGAAGGAGGTGGAAATTGATTGCACAGGGACGTAAGGGAATTTTCAGGAATGCTGGAACTGTTCTGTTTCAATTGTAGCGGTGGTTACAGGAGTGTATACATTTATCAAAACTCAACACATTTTACATTTAAGATCTGTGCAATGTAAATTTTACTTCAAAAAACTCATCTCAGGGAACTTAAAGGGGCTATTAAAATTCTTTTATTATGCAGGGGAGATTTTTAAAATCAAACATTGTTTAATATAAAATAAGTGGTGCATTTGCTGGAACTTGGAAATGATTCTCCTGTACTTCATTTCTAATAGTAGTAATAGTTATTATTTTAAAGCAAGATTCCATACAAAAATATGACAGGGGTGTGACGGGGCTATTCACAGGAAAGAAGTAAAGAGTCTAATCTGGCATATGAAGGCTAATCACAACTGTGTGAGGGCTCTATATATTCCTCTACCTGTTTTCAGCTCTTACGTCACTTTAAAGCCTGGATTTTACATCCTGGGACTATTTGACTGTAGAACTTACTCTAGTGGTTACTAAAGTTCCATGTCAATAGTATTGGTGAAAAAGTAGTTAGGGTTTTTGCCATTAATAGTTATGGCAGAAACCACGATTACTTTTTCAACAACCTAATAGGTATAAACCACAAAGAATGCATTTTTGCCATACGCAGTTTATGAACCGTGGCTCACCCTTCTTCTGGGCAGTTTCCTAGACTTCTCTACAGGCTTCTGCCCAAAGAAAATCCATGCAGGCTGTGTGCCTCCAATGTCTCTTCTGTTTAAACAAAAAAAAAGTAAAGGAAATATTTGGCATATAGGGAAAAATAAAGATTGTGTAGAAAACAACCTGACTGAGTCTCTTTAGGGCTTCCTGATTTATTTCAGGGGTCCAGATATGTGTAAGTGTTTAATTATATATGTATTCATTTTTAATTCATATTTTACCCATATACACAGCCATTGTAGAGTTTAAATTCCCTTACTCATAACAAGATATTTTCAAGCAAATTTAATTCATGGTTTTACCTTCCAGAGAAATTTAAAAGCAGTATGGCCCTGTGTCAAAATGATCACTGCTAAGTGTTGTTTTCATCTTTTAAAAAATATTATTATGATTATTTTTGTTATGCGTACCTGCAGGACAACATTATCGTCACATAACAGCCTACATAAAGACTCTTCAAGAGCCCATAACAACACATCTTTCTGATAGGTAAAACATTTTGTTAATATTCTAGTTTGAAGAAATGGTGTTAGGAAGAACTTTGGAGAGACCATTTTTATTTTTTTTTAGTAAGAATTCAAATATTCTATGACATGGTTTGGCTGTGTCCCCACCCAAATCTCATCTTGAATTGTAGTTCCTGGAATCCCCATGTGTCATGGAAGGGACCCAGTGAGAGGTAATTGAATCACGGGGGTGGTTACCCCCATGCTGCTATTCTCATGATAGTGAGTGAGTTCTCATAAGATCTGATGGTTTTATAAGGGGCTTTTCCCCATTTTGCTCGACGCTTCTCGTTGCTGCCACCATGTGAAGAAGGATGTGTTTGCTTCCCCTTCTGCCATGATTGTAAGTTTCCTGAGGCTTCCCCAACCATGCTGAACCGTGAGTCAGTTAAACTTTTTTCCTTTATAAATTACCGAGTCTCAAGCATGTCTTTATTAGCAGCATGAGAACAGACTAATGCACTATATAAGGACTGAATGTTTATAACATGAGAATGAATTCATTCATCTCTAATAAAACATATTTATGACTAGAAGAAAAGATGTAGTTAAATAAAAAGCTTCCAAAGAACCTGGCCAAAACCACGATTATGAGTTTCAGCACTAAGTATTGATCTCATTAGCTATTTTCCCATTTCTATGACTTGCAATTGGAGTAATCACATTATGTGCAATCCATAGATAAATATGCCAGGCTTTTCTTTTAGCCAGTCCTATCCATTTCATCTCATACCAAAGCTTTCAGCTAATTACTCAAAGCAGCAAAAGTACATTTATTTTGTTTGCATTTCACAATCTTTCCTCTCCTCTTTTTTTTTATTTCACCAAGAGATATTAGTAGGTGGTGACATCATGGGAGCAAACTGCAGTAGTGTTAAAATTACAAAATTGCCATTAAATTATTCCATTCAATAAGTATTGACTGATTGCCTTACTATGTGTCAGGCACTGCTCTTGGCATTGAGAAACAGATGGAAACCCAATGGACAAAAAATTTGCCTGCCTAGAACTTATATTCTAGTACAGGGATGCAGACAGTAAGCAAGATAAGTAAATATAGGACCTCATAAATGGTGACAATTAGAACAATTATAAAGAAACATCTTAATGAAGGGAAATTACTGGCTCCCATCATCTGCCAGCCCTGATGGAGAAGAGGATCCTTTTCCTTAACTGATAAACTCAGGTCCTTCCAATGTTGGTCAGTTACTTAATTGCAACATGGGCTCAGTGTCTTCCACCTAATCTGGTAGGTTATCTGAGTTCTTACACACTTCATATATACAAAATTATATTAGATATTGTCAATTCGTTTGCTTTCAAGAGGTTGTTTGGACTGAGTGTTTATTGCTGGCACCAGTGGGAACCTGGTAAGAGCATAGATTCTGGTTCAAATCCCAGCTCTCGCCAGCTGTGTGACCATAGGCAAAATACTGAACTTCTCTGTGCTTCAGTCTCTTTAGCTACAGAGAGGGAATATTATAGTACCTACCACATAGGGTTGTTGTAATAATGTGTATTCAAAGCAGTTAGAGCAGTACCTGACGAAAAGTTGATTAAATAAAACAATACAAAGAAGATTACTTTGAGCATCTGCTTACCAGGGTTTCAAATTTAGGTTAGGTTGAAGGTCATGTTCAATGCCTCACCCACACCTAAAATATTGCCAGTAACTGCCGCTTTGTTAACTACATACCTTGGAATGATGCTAGATTTAGTGAGGTTTTTTGTCAAACTTTAAAGAGATGATGGATGTGTTTCCTAGTTACAATGTGATTTTGGGGGGGAAAAAAGCGTTTCTGTATCAAAAAGACTTATCTGCTGTATATTCATTATTGCCATTTTCCCTCCACAAGAAGGTAAGCTCCATGAAGGCAAGGTTTTTAGTTTTGTTTGGTTTTGGTTTTTGCTTTGTTTCTGTTGTTTACAAATGTATCCCACATGCCTAAAATAGTATATATGGCACATGGTAGGCATTCAATGCATTTGTTCAATAAATGAATAAAATAATAGATACATAAGTGAATGAATAAATGAAAAAAGCAACATTTAAAATCTGGTTATTAAACCAGGTTTAATTTCAGCTTAGTCACTACCCCCAGTAGGGCTCCATGACTTACCTATCTATAGAATATACTCACTTCTGTCACTTTTTTGAAAGCTAATGTATACAAGGTAATCTGCTAAACTGTGAGCCCTCAAAAAACTCACAATTTGGTAGCACAGATATGAAAGGTACCTAAATAAATAATGCAATGTACTCCAAGAAGAGAAAGAAAAGGAAAGCGAGAGAGATAACTGGAGGAATCAGAGAAGATTCCTTACTGACCTTTCACCTTTTAGGGGTATTTGGACTGATTCATATGATCCTTCCATGAAGTCTTCTTAAATACATCTTTTGAAAATTAAGATATTTGTCAATTTCACAGACCGTGTGAAACCCTGACAAAAAATACCTGAGAAATTCTAGCAAAATAAGATACCCTCGTGTACAAAAGCAACTAAGCCATGAAAGAGGACAGCTGTTTTCTGGGAAACTCTGGTGAGATTTTGTAAGCCTGATTATTTTTTAGTTGATTTATATGTATTTACAGTTTCAGTTGTTTGTTACTTCTCAGAGTTATTTATGTTATTTAATTTGTAGAAATACACACGATTGTGTGACATATGCATGGTGAGAATTTGTTTCCCTGACAATGATTACTTATATTTGTACAGAATAACATTACAAATGCATTAAATCCCGATACCCAGAAGAAATTGCAGCCATAAATTTTATTTGCTAGAAAAAAAATAGACAGGAACCTTTTTTTCTTTTTTTACCTTTTTTTAAGATTTAATTTTTATGATATTAAAGAAAAGACTGCCTGGTGTATTTAAAAGCAAGTATACTAAAAGTCATTTATGATCATGATAATGCAAGTACTGTGAATGAAATTTTTTATTTTAAAAAGTTGAACAGTGTTCCATTTTGTACATAAAAAGTGAAAAATATTGAGGTGAGAATATTAGAACTTCTTTGTAATTAAATTCTCTAGTTTGTTTGCTGAACCATCGTCAGATGTATTATGAAGTGAATACAGTGAACTGGCATTAAACTCTGGAATCACAATAATAACACCTAACACTGAGCATTTCCTTTACGTCAGGAATTCTTCTAAGGCCTTTATATTTACTAACTCATTGCACACTTATAAGACTCCTGTGAGGTAGATGATTTCATCATCTCAAGCGTAGATTAATAAATCAAATGAGAAGCATTGGGAAATTGCAATCGTTCAGGGCCAGTAAGTGATAGAGGAGAAATCTGAACCAAGACCCTTCTAATTCCACAACCCTGAATGACCCTACACCACCATGTTGACCCACCATGACAGGAGTGGTGATGTTGTAGTTGTAATCATGGCAGTGATCCAGCCTCTGCCTATAAAGTTTGGGGATTTCTTCCCCATAAGATTACTAGCATTTCTTTGGTAACCATTACACTGAAGTGCTATAGAATTCTGTGAATAATGTATAAAAAGCAGCTTACAAAAAAAGTTCAAATGCTAAATCTTGGCAAATTTCAAACACATTTTCTATGTGTTTTCATGGTGTTAGCTTTCAATCACATCATTTATTTTTAATTTTTTTCCCTTGGAATGTAATCTCATCATTTCTAATCCACTGAGGTTTTAAAAACATAAACAAGACTCAATCACAGACAGGGATACGGGAGGAAAAAAACACAGATTGAGCACTAATTGGGCCAGGCCTGGTCTAGGGCTTTACTGGCTTTATCTCAAATAATAGACAAAATATTTATATTGTTCATGCACACACGCATTCATGCATTGATGAATTTCAAGTTGGAGATGTATAGGTGAAAATGGGATAGGGTTAGAAGCTGGGAGGGGACTGACCCTGGGCTCAAAACTATGGAAAGGGATGGGGTGGGGATAGCTTTGGGATGACATTAGAGACAGTTGATCACCATCTGAAAAACTATATATTTGACTTACTTGTTTATTGTCTGTTTCTCTCTAGTAGAACATAACCTGCATGAGGGCTCAGATTGTTTTTTGTTTTCTTTACTGTTGTATTTTCAGGGTCTACTCTGGAACAAGGCCTAGCATACCGTAGGCATAAATACTTTTTGAGTGAATGAATAAAAGAATGAATCATTTTATAAATATTTGTTGTGTGGTGCCAGTCACTCCACTGGTGCTGGGGTGTTCATGATGAGAGACACTGCCCTTCTCTTGATAGAATTGTGGTCTAGTATAAGAGACGAACAAACAATAGGATATTATCGTTTGGTATGAAAGGTAGTACTATGAGAACAGGAATTCCAAAAGCTCTGGTGTGATTCTGCAGACCTAATCCCATTCTGGGGAGGCAGTGGCTTTCTTAGATGAGGCAAGAGCATCTAAGCTGAGACCTAGGCAATGGGGGAGTAGCCAGACAAGTAGGCAAAAGGAAATTAGAGGAACAAGGCTGAAGGGTAGGAGGAACCACTGCTCATCCTAGGAACTCCAAGGTTGCTAGTAATGTTCTCATTTTAGTTTTGAGAAAATTAAAGCTCAGAAAAGTAAAGTGATTGGCCCAAGACCACATGGAATCAAGGTTTCAGCTCAGGGGCTCATGCCTGTAATCCCAGCACTTTAGGAGGCTGAGGTGGGCAGATTGCTTGAGCCCAGGAGTTTGAGACCAGCCTGGGCAACATGACAAAACACTTTCTCTATAAAAAATACAAAAATTATTCCAGCATGGTGGTACACACCTGTAGTTCCAGCTATGTGGGAGGCTGAAGTGGGAGAAACACTTGAGCCTGGAAGGTAGAGGCTACGGTGAGCCATGATTGTGCCACTGCACTCCAGCCTGCAAGCAAGCAAGCAAGCAAGAGAACGATTCCAGTTCAGTTCTGTCTGCATCCAAATGTCATGATGTTTTTAGTCCGCCATGTGCAAGACCCACA
The DNA here is from genome assembly GCF_024542745.1 of Macaca thibetana thibetana. Taxonomy (NCBI): domain Eukaryota; kingdom Metazoa; phylum Chordata; class Mammalia; order Primates; family Cercopithecidae; genus Macaca; species Macaca thibetana. Next base: position 23,793,477 of record NC_065586.1, read on the forward strand.
GACCAGAGTCTCCTGTGTGTCAAATCCCCTCCATGTGTGGCAATAGCATTCCAAATGGAAAAAGGTGACTGTTCTGATTCCTGCCTAGTATCATTCATCTCATCTCTTACTATTTAAAATATTCCTCAGAGAACCACAAAGCTAACTTTTCATTTTTTTCTATGTGATGTAGGCTGGGACCAAGGTAAACATACAAGAAGTTGTGTTCACTTTCTTAGGACTCCAGAGATCCATTATGTGGGCTAAGATGTACATTTAATCAGCGTAGCTTAAAGGATTGGAAGAATTCAGGCGCCTTCCCGAAAGGCTGATGTTTCCCCTGGGGAACGGCTTGCATATGGGGATTATTATTGAGAATCATTACTTAACAATTTGCTCTACCAAATTCTGCAATAACCAGAGACTAACTCTAATGGAAGATTGGGAGTGTTTTAAGATAATACCATCTGCGATTGCAGCCTTTATTCTACATGATGTCTTTGCCTTCTTTGGGGGACTTCATTTGTCCTGGACCACAGAACCACACATTTTCTGAGTTGGAAGTGTTTCTGTCCTTTTATTTTGCATTTCTGTGATAAGCATTGCCTCCTGTGCTCTGGATTTTCCTGTCTTCTTCCCTTCACCTATGTGTGTTCAGCGGGTGTCTCACAAAGGTAGGAATCTGTAAAAGGCAGCCGGATTTAATCTGTCTTTGAAACCATGGGGGGCTATAATAAGGTTCACTGCTGAGAGAAATTACTCTGAGTGCTTCAAACAGGCTATTCTAAGTACCTGAACGGTTTTTCTATCACAGCATTATTAACAAGACCCTTCAATAGTCTTCTTGGCCATTTTCTCCATTTAGGGACAAGATTGGGAAAATCTGAGTCTCAGCTTTAGCTCTGCCATCTAGAATTATTTCACCTTCTTGAGCCTCAGCGTCCTAACCTGTAAAATGGGAATAGTAACAGTGGACTTGCCTATTTCAGTGTTGTTACAAGGAACAAATGAGATATATGTCAACATACTTGTAAACCATATTCTGTAGATGTAAGCTGTTAATATTGCTATGACTACCCATGGATTGAGATACAAGTGGTTGTTTTCCTTTCAGCTCTCTTCTTATGACAAGTGGTCATTTCAAGCATGAGGACTTGGCTCAGATGGTGTAGAAACATGCTGCTGAATGTCAGTAACACCTCTGGACTTCATTCATTCACAAAAGTGAAGAAGAACAACACCAAATTCAGGAACTTTGCATGAGGAGTTCTATTAATGTCATGTCTTGTCTACTTCCTGAGAGAAGACAGTTGAGAACTTCTAGAATTCTAATCAGTGATATCTTACCTATTTTTAAAGGACTAACTTTAGAACTGAGGACTTTGTAAATAAGAAGTAAATTATCCAAAAGGTAAAACGTAACAGTTAAGAGTTTGGGCTTTGGAGTCAGCCCAGTGTTCGAACAGTGTTTTAGTTGGGATTGTATTGGCTTATGCTTCATGAAAAAATTAATCTTGAAATATCAGTGGTTTAGCATATTGTAACTTGTTCTTTTGTAAAAACTGGTGCAAGTCAATAATGATTCTCCTTCATTCAGTGTCTCAGGAATCCAGGGTCCTTTCAGCTTAAGACATGATCTCAATATATGGCTCTCAACATACCAAGGAAAGGGGAAAAGTTCGTATAAAATAGATACATTAGCTGTTGAATGCCTAGAGGTATCAGCTATCATTTCCATCTATGTTTCATTACCAAGAAAAGTTACATGGCTTTGCCCAACTACCAAGATATGGGTAGTATAGTCTTCCCATGTTGCCAGGAAGGAAATATCCATTAAGGGGAAACATTAGGCATTTTTTTCTATACCCGACTCAACTAGCCAATGAGTTTTGGCAACTTAGATGTTTTCATACATAAAATAAAAGTAATAGGCTGGGCATGATGGTTCACGCCTGTAATTCCAGCACTTTGGAAGGCCAAGTAGAGTGGGTCATGAGGTCAGGAGATCCAGACCATCTTGGTTAACATGGTGAAAACCCGTCTCTACTAAAAATACAAAAAATTAGCTGGGCATGGCGGCGGGTGCCTGTAGTCCCAGCTACTCGGGAGGTTGAGGCAGGGGAATGGCAGTAACCCGAGAGGCAGAGCTTGCAGTGAGCTGAGATCGCGCCACTGCACTCCAGCCTGGGCGGCAGAGTGAGACTCTGTCTCAAAAAATAAATTAATTAATTAATTAAATAATAGTAATAGTAGTTTCTACTTTATGTGGCTATTGTGCACATAACATGAGATAATGTACATCCAACATGTAGCATACCTGACACAGAATAAGTGCATAATAAATGTTAGACAATATTATTGTTGTACTGATTAATGGATTAATTGACCCATAGTCAGTTATATCAAGTGTTAATAAAGAAACTCCATGGCTGACCTCTGAATCACTTGGAGATTTGTCAGCACCAGAACCAGCTTTATTTTCAGGAGGCTTTCCCTTTTTTCCCCACAATTATTAAAATGTTATACATCTTACAATTTCTAGAGTATCAAGAGTTTCTCAGTGAAACTCTTCTCTTGCTGTGAAACCAACATTCGCTTAATTTAAATCTGTTTTATCCAAAGGCCAGATAAAAATACATTTGTGTGATAAGATGTCAACTCTTGAAGGGTTTGTTATTTTCCATATCCATTGAGCAAGATCACGGTGGGCCATTTCCAGGTGGCTGCTTTGTTTGTATTTAAAACCATCTGAGTTTTATTCTTCTAGTAAGTCAACAGATGGAAAGATTAAAGCAGATGCATCCAGCAGGCAGAAAAATTATGAGTTCTGGCCATCGATGCTAGAGCCTCAATGAAAGGGTAAGGGGGCCGGGCATGGTGGCTCATGCCTATAATCTCAGCACTTTGGGAGGCCAACCTGGGTGGACGTCTTGAGCCCAGGAGTTCAAGACCAGCCTGGACAACATAGCAACATACCATCTCTACAAAAAAATACAAAAATTACCAGGTGTGGTAGTACACATCTGTGGTCCCAGCTACTCAGGAGGCTAAGGTGGGAGGATTGTTTGAGCCTAGTAGGCTGACGCTGCAGTGAGCCATGATGATGCCACTGCACTTCAGCCTGGACACCAGAAAGAGATCCTGTCTCACAAAAAGAAAGGAAGGAAAGGAGGAAAGGGAAGGAAGGAAAGCAGTCAGGAAAGAAGGAAGGAGGGAAGGAGGGAGAGAGGAAGGAAAGAAGGAAGAAAAAAAAAGGAAAATGAAACTAACATGTGGATTATCTGGTCTATGCTGGGAACTTGACATATCACTTTAATCCTCCGGGCAAACTTACAAGGTCAGTTTTATTCCTCAGTTTGTAGATAAGAAAACTGAGTCTCAGAAGGGCCGAGTAACTGACCCATGGTCTCAAGGTTAGTAAATGGCATGGCTTGGATTTGAACCATGTTTTAAGGGAGAGGAAAAATAATAGAAAGAACATACACAGTGAACCAAGAAAGAGCTGAGTTTGAATCTTGGCTTTGCTACTTATTAACATGGTATCTAGATTAATTTACTTAGTCCAGTTTATCCATCTGTAAAGGGAAAATAACAATTTTTATGACAATAATAACAAGTTATGTAGGACTTACTGTGCCCAGTTTTTTATGTGCCTTATGTATATTACTCTACTTAATCCACACAACTACCTGATTGAAGTAGGGGACATTATTATCCCTCTTTTACAGAACACAAAAGTTCACAGAGTGGGTAAGCAGCAGAGCGTGAATTCAAACCCAAGTGACTGGCTCCAGAGTCCAAGTCCTTAGCTGATAGCTGCCCTCCATATTCACAAGAATAATAGTATCCAGAACAAATGAGAGAACACATAAAGTGCAGTGCATGCCTATTTTAGGGCTTCAGCAAATACATGTCGTTATCACTTTTCTACTCTACAGTACTGGTATGTTATTTCCAAGGGGATAGCTTCCCTCCAGGAAGAAGCAATCTAACTTGGGAACTGTGGAGCACTGGCTGAGCTATGAATGATGCTTTACTCCTTTTATCCATCAAAAAGTTTCCGTCTCACCCTTATATTGTCTTGGATTCTATTCTACTATGGAACAGATATTTGCAATTTCTCCCAGTGTTAAGGAAATCGAATACAGGATGGCACTGTGCTGTCTCCGTTAGTCTGTAGCTGGTAGGTCGTCTGTCCAATGGGAAGGCTGTGGGTGATGATGTGGCAGGAGATTAAGGCATTTGAGAGACCATCCATCAAATGGTAAGTTAGCTGGATAGTATAATTGCTTGGAGATTTTATCATATATTTGGCTTTTTTGCTAAAGGAGAGCTTAACTATAATCCTCTTAAATTGATTAGCCGTTATTTCTGTTGTTGAGCTAAGTTGTTAAGAATCCGCATTTCCTCATTCCCTTTCGGTTCATTTTATCACAGAAATCTGAAAGACGAAGGCAAGTTCTACTTTCAGATGCGCAGTTAAATGGACAGAAACAATCAGAGGCCTGCAATCTTTGGATTCAATATGGTATCTAATGAATTGGGAGGAAACTGTGAAAGAGAGCAACCTTTTCTAGCTGAACAGAGAGATGATTAACTACGTTGACTACAAAGAGCAGTCATTGTAAGTTACTGTGGAAATATTTTCCAAACCTCTAGGCAAAAGCATAGGCTCAGTGAAGACAAATAGCTCTCAGAGTCCTTTTTTTAGGTGAGTCCATAAGGGAGCTGCAACTTAGGAGCACTCTAATGGCCTTCTTTTAATCTTCCTTTACGACACTGAATTTAAAAAGTAAAAGTCAGGGTTAAGAGAAAAAGCAGTCTTTTAGGATAGCTTTGTGTTCTTACATCTCACCCCAAATTTAAGACCTGGAAAACAAACAGTACACACATGTTCACACACACATACACACACACTTACTTTAGCATTGTATATCATAGGAGTTGCTGGCTGTCCTTGGTGACTTATAGGAACATTAGAGTAGTTTAATTCAGCCGACATAATTGAAGACATATCCTGTTCAAGGCAGTGGACTAATTACCTCGCTGCATTTCAAAAAAAAAAGTCTACAGCAGTCACCTTGATACTGCCTTCTAACCCCCTTCTAATCAGTTACCAAATCCTGTTGACTCTACTGCAAAGACATTCCCTGTATTCGTCTGTTTTTGCATTGCTGTGAAGGGATACCTGAGGCTGGGTAATTTGTAGAGAAAAGAGATGTACTTGTCCATGGTTCTGCAGGCTGTATGAGAAGCATGGTGCCAGCATCGGCTTCTGGTGAGGAACTCAGGAAGATTCCAGCCATGGCAGAAGGCAAAGGGAGCCAGTGCCTCTCGTGGCAAGAGTGGGAGCAAGAGAGTGGTTGGGGGAGGTGCACGGCTTTTTAAACAACCAGCTCTCCATGAACTCAGAGAACTTACTCATTACCACAAAGACAGCATCAAAACATTCATGAAGGATCCACCCCCATCCCCAAATACCTCCCACCAGGCTCCACCTCCAACACTGGGGACTACATTTCACCATGAAATTTGGAGGGGACACACATCCAAACTTTATCATCCCCCTTCACTTCCTTCCAGTTGCCACACGTGGCTCAGGCCTGCACCACCCCACTGGCTTCTCACCAGGCTCCCCAGGCCATTCCCCTTCCTTTGAACATCAGTCTGTCCTTTCAAATGCAAATTTAATTCTGCGGCCATCCCATTGAGAACTCTTCAGTGATCCCCAGCTGCTCCAAGCAGAACAATGGAATCCACCTCATGTTTTCCAGAGTCCTTTGCGTGCTGGCCCTCGTGTGCCTGGCCAGTGTCCCCACGTGCCCCCTTCTGGCTGCCCTGCTCTCCGGTGTCACTTGCTGTCAGTCATCTCCTCCAACAAGCCCTGTCCTTCCCTGTCTCATAGTCTTTATGTACCTGTGTCTTCTGCCTGCACAACTTTTCACCCTGACTTCACCTAGCTAACTCCTAGTCATCCTTTAGGTTCTTACCTTAAATGTCATTTTCTCAAAAGAGAAATAAATAAGCCTGGGTATAGTGACTCACACCTGTAATCCCAGGACTTTGGGACGCCAAGGCTGGCAGATCACCTGAGGTCAAGAGTTCGAGACCAGCCCGACCACCATGGTGAAACCCCGTCTCTACTAAAAATGCAAAAATTAGCCGGGGGTGGTGGTACGTGCCTGTAGTCTCAGCTACTTGGAAGACTGAGGCAGGAGAATCACCTGAACCTGGAAGGTGGAGGTTGCTGTGAGTTGAGATCGGGCCACTGCACTCCAGTCTGGGTAACAGACTGAGACTCCATCTCGGAAATAAAGAAATAAATAAATCCCAACCCACTTTTCCTTTCTCCTCCCTCCTCCCCATCCAGGCATACGCCTTTGAACACCTTTTGCTTTTCTCATCTATTTCTCTGTCATCATTGTTTAGTTACATTCTTAGTTGCATAATTAATTTGCAACCCCCATAAAAAACAAACCAACAAATCTTCAGGAGAAGGTGACTGACTCCTATGTCCTCAGCATCCCACATATGAGAGATGGTAAATATTTCCTGTTCGACAAATAAATGAAATTACATTCCATTCCCTGAGAGAATGAGAATGTTTGCAGTTAACCTTACATAAAGAAGCAGAAACAGAAATACTTTGGCAGTATAGGTAAGAGAGCCATTAATTCCCTGTAGTGGGACTGAGGAAATCTCCATAGAATTAAAGTGGACTTTTAAGGACAAGGAGAATTAAGAGATGAAAAATAGAGGGAAGGTCCTGCCTATTCCAAGATAAGCGCTTGACCAAAGCAGGCAAGCACGTGTCACTTTTGAAGAATGGTGAGAAGTGAAATCCAGTTCAAACATAAGGTGCTGTAGTAGGCTGGGGGCAGGTGGCCGGGAGGAAGAGTGGGTTGAAAGATGGCTTTGAATGCCACACCAAAAAACTGGGGCAAGCACATAGATAAGAGGCAGGCTTCAATGTCCTTGTGAGGGAGTGCACAGGATTTTAGCAGTGCTTTATAGGTGGGTAAGAATGAGCCATGTGAAAAATAGTGAAAAGCCTGGACTAGGCTCATAGTAAGTCCAGTGAAAGCAGGGAACAAATTTAAGAGACAGTGCAAAAAGCAAGGTTTCTTTGTATACTGAAATCAAATGCACATTTAACATGAGTTTGTTGAGAAAAACGTGACTTTTCCCCTGTGAACAATTCATGCTTTTAAAACAACAGTTTCTAAATTTTCTGGGAAATGAGAGAAAAAGAGAGAGAGAGTGTGAGAGATTGTTTGGTTGATTGTTTCTGTTGCAAGATGAAAAACTTAACCTGAGTGAGTTTAGGCAAAATGGGGAATTGACAGGCTCTCATACCATGGGAAAGCTGATTTGCTGAAGCTCTTTTTATTTCTTGGTGTCTTTCATCTCTGCTGTACTTTGGGCATCAGTTTTACTCTCGCAGACAGGTTCTTCCTGAGCTGTTTCATACACAGGTTGTCACCACACTTCTTTTAGGTGCTAGTAGAATACTAGAGGAAGGTTCTCAGTGACCTAGTAGGGTGTCTCATCCACTACCGGGGCCTGAAGATGCGCTCTTGCCAGCCACTCTCTCGAACCGTGGGCCTGACATTGTCTGCTGGACTGGATCTCTAAATAAAGAGACATTTCATTTTGGAAAGAAGGAAAAGATCTGGTGAGGCAAAGCAGTAGATATTGGCTCCCTAGACTGTGATCTATGTGCTGAATAGGTCATATTTGGCAGCTGTAGGTCAACACAGTGTACGGGAGGAAAAGATTCCCTTTCTTAGCCATTCCCTGGTTCATGGCTGAGGCCTCTAAATAAAAGACAGATAGGCCGGGCACAGTGGCTCATGCCTGCAATCCCAGCACTTTGGGAGACTGAGGCAGGAGGATTATTTGAGACTAGGAGTTTGAGACCAGCCTGGGCAACATAGCAAGGAACTATCTCAGTTTAACAATTAGCCAGGCGCAGTGGTGCATGCCCTTAGTCCCAGCTATGCTGGAGGCTGAGGCAGGAGGATTGTTTGAGCCCAGGAGTTCAAGGTTGCAATGAGTGCTGCTACTTCATTGGGTAGCAGAGTGAGACCCTATCTCTCGAAAAATAAATAAATGCATAAATTTATAAATGACAGATAAACAAGAGAAAACCACACACATTTATTTATTTAATGTAAGTTTTACATGACATAGGAGCCTTCCAAAATGAAGACCCAAAGAAACAGGAAAACTTGTATATTTTTATGCTAAATTTGATGAAGAGTGGACAGTCCATAGGGAGGTATGATCGGACAAAGTGGGTAAGATGTATTGGTAGTCAACTCGGGGGAGCTTAGCAAGCCCTGTTTGTTCAAATTCTTCTTGGCATCTCCATGTCTTTGAGAATAAGGAAGTGTCTTTCCTCTGGGTTATAGGCAGAATATCTCTGGAATGAAGGTCTTTTGACCTACTTCAGAGAGGAAGGTCATAGAATTCTTTTTTTTTTTTTTTTTTTTTTTTTGAGATGGAGTCTCGCTCTGTCGCCCAGGCTGGAGTGCAGTGGCCCAATCTCAGCTCACTGCAAGCTCCACCTGCAAGCTCCACCTCCCGGGTTCACACCATTCTCCTGCCTCAACCTCCCAAGTAGCTGGGACTACAGGCGCCCGCCACCACACTTGGCTAATTTTTTGTATTTTTAGTAGGGATGGGGTTTCACCGTGTTAGCCAGGATGGTTTCGATCTCCTGACCTTGTGATCCACCCCCCTCAGCCTCCCAAAGTACTGGGATTACAGGCATGAGCCACCGCGCCTGGCCAGAATTCTTTTATAGCTTGCTGCAGAGGAGAAGGGTAGGAGGCAAGTCAGAAACACCTTCTTACTTCTGCTGTTTTCTCAAATGTCAAGGTTTTCTTCTTGCTTCTGCTGTTTTCTCAAAATGCCATATTTTGGGGTATGGTGCCCTGGACCCCATCAAACTTACGTGTCTCTTCCTGGTATTCATTCACACCTTATCATAATCTAAAATATCTTCTTTCGCATGCCTTGCTTGCAATTTGAAGAAAATAGAAAGCCTTTCCCCTCCCCACCTCTTATGGAACTTGGGTTTGGTTAACTGAAAGATTTCCTTCCTTCCTCCTTTCCTTTCCTTTCCTTTCCTTTCCTTTCCTTTCCTTTCCTTTCCTTTCCTTTCCTTTCCTTTCCTTTCCTCTCCTTCCTTTCCTCCTTTCCTCTCCTTTCCTCTCCTTTCCTCTCCTTTCCTCTCCTTTCCTCTCCTTCCTCCCTCCCTTCCTTCTTTCTGGCAGACTTTCGCTCTTGTTGCCCAGGCTAGAGTGCAATGGTGAGATCTCAGCTTACCACAACCTCCACCTCCTAGGTTCAAGCGATTCTCCTGCCTCAGCCTCCCGAGTAGCTGGGATTAGAGGCGTTTGCTACGGTCTTTTTAGTAAAGATGGGGTTTCTCCATGTTGATCAGTCTGGTCTCGAACTCCCAACCTCAGGTGATCCAACTGCTTTGGCCTTCCAAAGTGCTGGGATTACAGGCGTGAGCCACCACACCCAGCTACATTTTCTTTCAACAAAGTTGGAGATCACTCATTTCATTCCAGAAATAGAAGAATATTTGTGTAGTAAAGGAAATAGATGAATGCAATGTTTCTGCTTCTTCTGATCCTGCTGTGCTTCATAATTAAACAACGTCCTAGATAGCCAGGGCCAATAAATAAATGTAGTCAATATTTTACTTAACAAAAACAAAAACACGCGAATATGGCTAGCTGTTTAATAGTTCATCTCATATTTCATGTAATCATTCATACATTGTTTATTTTACAGTAACAAAATGGGAGCTGACAGCTGTGGATTTGAACTACTATATCTTAAGGGCAGATAGTTTAAAACATAAATACTTAAAAGAGATATCTTGCTAGCCTTCAGATATCAAAGTCACTAAAATATGAAATTACACTGCATTGGGAATGTTCAAATTGTATTTTTATGGATTATAAATTATAAGATTTTTATAAAGCCTCCAGGGAATTTTAGAATTTGTATTGGAAGCCATTCTGTGGAATTCCATAAAACACTTTAAAGGTAAGAATTTTCATAGGTCACTAAGGACTTCTGTAGGGCACCATAAAAATACAATTTCCATAAAATATCATGTTAATACATTTCCACTTTATTTATCTTCTTGCCTTTCCTCCAGCTGTAACCTAACAATCATCCTGTCTTTTAGTTTTTCCGTTGCTTTCTTGCAGTTGCACCGAGATGTAAATGAGTACACTCATTATATTTCATATGCCCTTTTGAGGACCTTATTATCCAAAAATAATATTTGAAATTGCACCACGAAACATTTTGAAAAGCCGTTGGCCAACAGTGCCATGCGTGGGGAGCAGGTTGAAGCAGAGACCTAAAAACATTTCTAAATAAAATGATTAGAGAGCCATGAATTTAATGACAGCCTCTATAGTTGTCGAAAAATTATTTTGCAAGCCCTGCATTCAGCGTTGTCTCTGGTGCTCTCTGCGTGTGTGCCGCAGGTTGGCTGGCGAAAGCACATTTTCCCACGTGTTCTTATACTTATAAACTATCTTTAAAATAATGCTTAAGCTTTTTTGTAATGTGATAAATAAAATTAAATAGATCCAATTAAGCTTAGGAAAACTGTTCTTTTTGGTAGCAACTGAGCTAAGATGGCGTCTGAGTTTCATAACATTGCCGTAACAAACCACTGCAGCGTGAGTGGCTTAAACAGAAATGTATCGTCTCACAGTTCTAGCAGCTGGAGTACAAAATCAGGTGTGGGTTGGGTTGAATCCTTCTGAGGGCTGTGAAGGATCCATTCCAGGACTCTCTCCTTGGTTTGCAGGTGCTTGTCATCTCCCTCTGTCTCTTCACTTTGTCTTCCCTCTTTGTACCTGTTTCTGTGTCTAAATTTCCCCTTCTTATAAAGATACCAGTTGTATTAGATTATAGTTCACCCTAATGATCTCATTTTATCTGGATTACCTCTGTAAAGACCCTTTCTCCAAATACAGTCATATTCTGAGATACTGGAAGTTAGGCCTTAAACGTAAGAATTTTGGGGGCACTCAATTTAACCCATTACCAATGTGTTGCCCTGTCCGTGCAGGCTGACTCTGACCAATGGAATTACTAGGCATTATTCTCATGTAGAGTAGTGAAGAATGTAGGCCCTAGAGTTGAAGAGCCTGGATTAGAATATTACTTTGGCCCTTCTTACCTTTCTGACCAAGGACATAACCTCACATAGCCTTAGTTTCTACATCTATAAAATAGGGGTATACAAAGTACCTACTTCATTGAACATTCTGAGGCTTAAATGAAAGTACGTAATCACTAGAACAGATAACACTCAAACGTGGCACCCTCTCGTTATTTTCATCATCCCCAAGATGTCTGTTGTTATTATTGCCCTTCTTTGTTGGAAATTTTCCATAATAACACATTTTATATGCATGTTAACAACAACAAAAGGGAATTCTCTTGGTCTATTTCAGTATTTATAGCTCTGATGAACTTCAAGAAACTTTGAATGAAAGATACTTATATATTGTGTCTCAAATCTGATTATACTTAGAAAACTAGTGACAGATTGGATGACCCTACCCCCTATCCCACCCAATGAGTACATATAAAATACTCTGATTCCATCTATGCCTTAAAAATGACTTTGCCCACACAGGACTGGATGGGGAGTTAGCTGGATTGGAAATTCTAGTCCAGATTCTACTACCTGAGGTCTGTGTCTGTTTCCTCTTCTGTATAGAAAAAGATAACTGACTTGAAGCTAAAATTTTATATTTTTTGGAATGGAACATGACCACCTCTCCTTCAACTAGTTCCCTGTCATCAGGCAGAGCATACAGGGAGGTGGAGACCTGGTCAGATCTTGTGTCATTTGTATTGGATATTTTACATGTAGAATGTTATTAGAATAGAAAATCTCTAAAGGAAAAAAGAAAAGATTTTCAGGTACCAGGTTGTGATCTTTTTAATTCAAGTATTAGTTTGAACCATAGTGAAACATACAATATTTGACCTTTCTTTGACCTACAAAATAATGGTTTCATATAGTTCAGCTTAAGAGTTGAATTTTTTCTTTTTTTTAACCTTATGTTTTGGGATACATGTGCAGAACGTGCAGGTTTGTTATATAGGTATACACATCACATGGTGGTTTCCTGCACCCATCAACCCATCATCTACATTAGGTATTTCTTCTAATGCTATCCCTTCCCTAGCCCCCCACCCATTGAGAGGCTCTGGAGTGTGATGTTCCCCTCCCTGTGTCCATGTGTTTTCATTGTTCAACTTCCACTTATGAGTGAGAACATGCAGTGTTTGGTTTTCTGTTCCTGTGTTAGTTTGCTGAGAATGATGGTTTCCAGCTTTATCCATGTCCCTGCAAAGGACATGAACTCATCCTTTTTTATGTCTGCGTAGTATTCCGTGGTATATATGTGCCACATTTTCTTTATGCAGTCTATCATTAATGGACATATGGGTTGCTTCCAAGTCTTTGCTACTGTGAACAGTGCCACAATAAACATACGTGTGCCTGTGTCTTTATAGTAGAATGATTTATAATCCTTTGGGTTTATACCCAGTAATGGGATTGCTTGGTCAAATGGTATTTCTGATTCTAGATCCTTGAGGAATTGCCACACTGTCTTCCACAATGGCTGAACTAATTTATAGTCCCCCCAACAGTGTAAAAGCATTCCTGTTTCTCCACATCCTCCCCAGCATCTGTTGTTTCCTGAATTTTAATCATAGCCATTCTAACTGGCATGAGATGGTATCTCATTGTGGTTTTGATTTGCATTTGCATTTCTCTAATGACCAGTGATGATGAGTTATTTTTTTCTTTTCTTTTTTTTTTTTTTAAGACAGAGTCTCGCTCTCTGTCACCAGGTTGCTGGAGTGCAGTAGTGCGATCTCGGCTCACTGCAACCTCTGTCTCCCAGGTTCAAGCAATCCTCCTGCCTCAACCTCCTGCATAACTGGGACTGCAGGCGTGCGCCACCATGCCCAGCTAATTTTTTCTTTTTTTTTTTTTTGTATCTTTAGTAGAGACGAGGTTTCACCATGTTGACTAGGATGGTCCCAATCTCTTGACCTCATGATCCATCTACCTCAGCCTCCCAAAGTGCTAGGATTACAGGCGTGGGCCACTGCGCCTGGCTGATGAGCTGTTTTTCATATGTTTGTTGGCTGCATAAATGTCTTCTTTTGAGAATGTCTGTTCATATCTTTCACCCACTTTTTGATGGGGTTATTTTTTTCTTGTAAATTTGTTTAAGTTCCTTGTAGATTCTGGATATTAGCCCTTTGTCAGATGGATAGATTGCGAAAATTTTCTCCCATTCGGTAGGTTGCCTTTTCACTCTGCTGATAGTTTCTTTTGCTGCGCAGAAGTTCTTTAGTTTAATTAGATCCCATTTGTAAATTTTGACTTTTATTGCAATTGCTTTTGGTGTTTTAGTCATGAAGTCTTTGCCTCTGCCTATGTCCTGAATGGTATTGCCTAGGTTTTCTTCTAGGGATTTTATGGTAGAATACTATGTCACAGTTGAATTTTTTTTTTTTTCTTGAGGCGGAGTCTCGCTCTGTTGCCAGGCTGGAGTACAGTGGCACCATCTCGGCTCACTGCAACCTTCACCTCGCAGGTTCAAGCAATTCTCCTGCCTCAGCCTCCTTTGTAGCTGGGACTACAGGTGCGAGCCACCACGCCCAGCTAATTTTTGTATTTTTTAGTAGAGATGGGGTTTCACCGTTTTGACCAGGATGGTCTCAATCTCTTGACTTCGTGATCTGTCCACCTCAGCCTCCTGAAGTGCTGGGACTACAGGCCTGAGCCACTGCACCTGGCCAACAGTTGAATTCTTAATCCAGTGCCTTAGACCACTTGGCCATGCAACCACCCATAATAGTTGAATTCTAACAGACAGAAAGAATATGATCTTTATCTTGATGTTGGTTACAGTGGGATGACTTCTTTTACAGGTAAAGGAACAGAAAATGACCTTACCCCTTCCCTGGCTGCACATTAAAGGTGAAAATGTAGTCACACAAACTATCACTGTGGTGTTGCAGCGTTTTAAATGTTATAAAATGCACTTCTGTGATTAGGACCCACTGGAGAACAAGTGCAGCCTGAATTAGCAAAAATAAAAATACACAAACACACACACATGTGTAATTTTAGAATGTCCTTTCCAAAAGAGTTTAAAGCTGTGCCTGGCAGTTTGGACAAACATCATGCTGCCTCCGGAGGGCCTCTGCCTGTTAAAGCGTAACCTGCAGATCCTAAGGGCTCATAACCAACTGTATGTTTCATAACTAACTGAGTGCGGTCTCACTGGCAAACGTCCTATAAGGCCTCTTGTTCCTAGGCAGTCAACAGCAGCAGAATAGAAGCAGTTTAGTCACTGTGGATAGACAGCCTTGTACTTTGGGTGCCTTTTTGTTTCCAGCTAGTTTCCACCTTAGAGCCTGGACCTGGACATCACTCTACAGCTGCGTGTGGAAGAAGCTAGAGATCACATCAGGTGTTTTAAGTAACTGGAATTCTACTACATTTGAAAACATTTGCATCAGAAACAAAACACTGCCATCTCAAGGTGCTTATCTTGAGGTCTACAAGGATGCAAGAAGTGAAGGAAAAGAGCAAAGGCATAGCAGTAAATAGGTTTTTAAAATAACCCACAGTTACATATCTTCAGCACAGAGGGAGTGCAAATGCTGCCTTTCAGGGTGACCTGGAGTTATATAGGGTCCAGTTTCCAGTGCTTGAGGCTAAGGATACTGGGGAAAGAAGCACCGTACTCTGTGCCCACAGGGTCTCTGCAGAATTTGCCATTCTGTTACCCTAACATCTTTAAAAGATGCTCACTCACTTTCAGCAAGAGTGGCTAAAACAGTGTCCCTATAAGAGACACTCATTTAATGGCTTGACCTTGACAGCCGTGATTCTTTCTAACCATGACACCATGGCATGTCTTAGACCATATTGCCAACATTGCTCCTAGGACACTGGTTGTCAGTGGAGCTGCTGAGCACATCCCTGCTGGCAGACCTGACTTTATGAGTGTGTGAGCTGTGCAGTCTCACTGAGCCCTGTGCTTAGAAGGTCCTTGTGCCTTGTTTAATGATCTGTTGTCTCCATCTGGAGATTCTTATTTTTTGAATAAGAGCCCCACATTATCATTTTCCCCTGAGATCCACACTGACTGACAGACAACAAGCCTCCATGGGCATTACCTTTGGGGAGGATCTGCCAAGAGACTGATCAAAGGCTGTAAGCATTGTTCGTGGAATTGAAATGAACCTAAAAGATGGGCATGTGGGGTAATGGGACTCTGAAGTCTGTAAGAGAGCAGTGTTTGGACAAAGTTTCATAGAAGAGCACATGGGAAAAGGAAGGGCTGAGTCTACATACCAACCCACCAGGGTGGGCTGCCGCCAGTATGACCCACGTGTGCTCTCTTAAGCAGTAGCCATCAAACTACCTGATTGCCATCAGTTGACAGCAGGTACGATTCTGCTGCACTGACCTGCTGTTTGTAGGCTTCATTCTTGCTATGAGGCAGATGCTTGAAGCATGAGAATAAAAACGATGCACTCATCCCCGCTGGAATACAGTAAGTGCTTGTTTTCCCAACCTCCATTCCTCCCTAGACCTTCTTTAGTCTTCCAGAGAAAGAGGAAGAAGACTGGAGATTATGGTTTTATGATCTAGACTGGTGAAGGCCTCTGTAGCCATTCATCCCGAAGAAAGTAATCGTGTAGTAAGAAACTATGAAGTGACTAGGTGGCGATGTAATTAATCATCTTTGGGCAGGGATTCAAATGAATAGTATTAAACCATCACAGGTGGTTTCGTTTTTAATCTCTGCAGTATGTAGGCCATGTGCTGCTTCAAAAAGTGTGGAGTCTTTGGTTCGACAGGTGACCCTTTTATTTTAAAAGTAAATACATATTGGAAAAGTGGCTAATCTGGTGTTATCATAAAATTTTGATTTCGTGGAATCAGTATTAATAAAGAATTATTACGTTTTAAAAGAAAAACCACTTGGAAATATAGAAGACCTCCCCCTTTTAAACAACTCCTCAAAGAAAAAATGAAAACAAATGGCAAAATTGGTAGAAAATAATAATCATAAAACATGACATATGACTAAACATATCATCTTTAATGCTTTACCCATCAAAATTAAATGAAGGAGAATAAGGGAACTAAGAATACAGTTCAATAAGTAGAAAAGCAACTATAAACAAACCTAAGAAAATAGGAAGAGTGCAGAAATGAATAAGAAGACGGTATAAGATTTTAGAAAATTACATGGCAAGTTATATTATAATAAAAACAAATAACAGAAGGAGATATATTTGCAATACATGTGTCAAGAAAAGCATGAATTTCTTCAGGTTTATTTTTAATAGAAAAATCAGTAGAAGTGCAAGAAGTCCACAGAAAAAGAAATACAAATGGCCAATACATAAATGCAATGATAATTGACTTCATAAAGAAATTGTATTTAAAGCGGAAGTATATTCAATATCACTTATTAGAATTCTAGGTAGTATTGCCACAGACTTGGGGAAATAGGCATCCTTCTACAGTGCTGGTAGACGTGTAAATACAAACAGTTTTGGGGGACAATTTGGCACTATTTTTTTTTGGAAAGACATAATGCATTTATTTAATTTTTAACTTTTTTCATTAGCAGAAAATTTCTGAATTACAAAAGACAAATTTAAGCTGCTTATTGATACTGCTTAGAGGTGAATGTTTACATTTTATTTGATATTATATGATTCGATCCTCTAATTGCTTAGGCGCTTAGACATTAGGTAAGTTCTAGTGTCTCGAGCAACTCACATGATAATATATTAAATTTGTGTGTGTGTGTGTGTGTGCATGTGTAGAGCATGCCTTTTTTTATTTTACTTTAAGTTTTTGGATACATGTGCGGAACTTGCAGGTTTGTTACATAGGTATACGTGTGCCATGGTGGTTTGCTGCAACTATCAACCCGAATTTGACTCTATTAATTCTCCTGCAAGTAACCTATCCCATGTATGTGCTCACAAAGTGATAATCCCAACAGAATACCAAAGTATGTATATATATATGTGCATGTTTGTGTGTATATTTATAAATTCATATGTATGTGCATATATAAATATAAGTATATTGCATCAAATGCAAGACTTAAAACATTCTAAGTGTACATGTTGAGGAACATGGTTTAATATATGATGATGCATATATAGAAAAGAATAGCAAGAAACTGTTTAACAATGAATGAAGTTGATGGGTATATGCTTGATAGGGAAGGTTCTGCAAGAGTTATAGCTCATTTCTTTTTATTTCTTGGCTATGTAGACTGGTTTTATGTAAGCTGACTTTTGGAAAGCACCCAGCACTGTCTTCTTTTTTGCTGTTGTTTTTGACAGCTTTATTGAGACATAATTCACATAGCATACTATTCACCCATTTAAAGTGTGCAATGCGGTGGTATTTAGTCTATCCACAGAGTTGTGCAACAACACCAGAATTAATTTTTGTCCCCCTCATAAGAAATCCTGCATCCATTAGCAGTTACTTCCCATTACCACCCAACCCCTGGCCCTAGACAATGATTAATCTACTTTTTGTCTCTGTATATTTGCCTTTTTTGGATATTTCATACAAAGAGAACTAAACAACAGGTGGTCTTTTATGATTGACTCCTTTAATTTAGCATCATGTTTTCGGATTTATACATCATGTAGCAAGTATCAATACTTAATTCCTTTTTATTGCCAAATAATATTTCATTGGTAAAGATATACTAAATTTTATTTATTCATTGTTTGATGGAGATTTAAATTACTTCTCTTATTTGACCATCATGAATCATAATGTTGTGAATATTTGTATACAAGTTTTTTGTGGGTCTTTTATCTCTCTTGAGTATATACCTAGAAGTGGAATTTCTGGGACACATAGAAACTCTATGGGTTTTTGTTGTTGTTGTTGTTTTGTTTTGTTTTGTTTTGAGATGGAGTTTTACTCTTGTTGCCCAAGCTGGAGTGCAATGGCGCAATTTCGGCTCACTGCAACCTCCACCTCCCGGGTTCAAGTGATTCTTCTGCCTCAGCCTCCCAAGTAGCTGGGATTACAAGCACGTGCCACTATGCCCAGCTAATTTTTTTGTATTTTTAGTAGAGATGGTGTTTCACCATGTTGGCAAGGCTGGTCTCAAAATCCCATCCTTAGGTCATCCCCCTGCCTGGCCTCCCAAAGTGCTGGGATTACAGGCATGAGCCACCCCAACCAGCCTGAAACTCTGTTTAACATTTTGAGGAGCTGCCAAACTGTTTTCCAAATTGGCTACCATCTTACAGTCCCATCACAATGCATGAGGGTTCTAATTTCTCTACAACCTCACCAAAATTTGTTATTATCTGTATTATATTACAGTCATCCTAGTGTATATGAAGTGATATTGTGATTTTGATTTCCATTTCCATAATGCATTTTGAGCATCTTTTCATGTGCTTATTGGCTATTTTTATATTTTCTTTGGAGAAACGTTTATTCAGATCTTATGCTCATTTTTTAATTGGTTATTTATGTCTTTATTATTTGACTATAAGCGTTCTTTATATATTCTGAGTAAAAGTCCCTTTATCAAATATATGGTTTTCAGATATTCACTCTTATTCTAGGGGTTGTCTTTTCATTTTCTTAATAAAATCACTTGCAGCACAAAAGTTGTTAATTTCTGTTGAAATTCAATTGTATTAGCCTATTTTCATGCTTCTGATAAAGACTAACCTGAGACTGGGTGGTTTAATGGACTCACAGTTCCACGTGCCTGGGGAGGCCTCACAATCATGGCAGAAGGCAAAGGGCACATCTTACATGGCAGCAGGCAAGAGAGAGCATGAAAGCCAAGCAAAAGGGGTTTGCCCTTATAAAACCATCAGATCTCGTGAGATTTACTCACTACCATGAGAACAGTATGGGGGAAACTGCCCCTGTGATTCAATTATCTCCCATCAGGTCTCTCCCACATCACATGGGAATTATGAGAGGTACAGTTTAAGATGAGATTTGGGTGGGGACACAGCCAAACCATATCACCAATTAATTGATTTTTTTTCTTTTATCATGTGTGCTTTTGGTCTTGTACTAGAGGTCAAATGCAAGATCCCAAAGGTTTACTCCCAAGTTTTCTTCTTAGAGATTTATAGTTTTAGCTCTTATATTTAGTTCTATGTTCTATAATCAAATATGATTCAACTTTTAGAAAGAGGAAAATTTTGTCATTTGCTATCTGGAGGAACCTGGGCAACATTAGGCTGATGGAAGTAAGTCAGGCACAGAAAGACAAATATCACATGATCTCATTTATATGTGGAATCTAAAACGTCAAACTTACAGAAATAGAGAATAGAGCAGTGCTTACCAGGGGCTGGGCGAGGTGTTACTTGGAAGGGGTAAATATTGGTCAAAGGGTATAAAGTTTCAGTTAAACAGAAAGAATATGTTTTTTGAAATCTATTGCACAGCATGATGACTATAGTTAATAGTAATGTATTGTCTACTTGAAAAGTACTAAGAGAGTAAATCTTAAATGTTCTTTCCACACACACAAAAATGATAACTGTGTGAAATGATGAATGTGAATGTAAACTCAAAATAAAATTCTAAGGCCACCAACCAACTGAATAGACCCCTCCTCTCTGGCAAGGGCGTTCTACAGTAAACTTAAAACACTAGTTCGGGCCATGATGGGCATGGGTGGCTGGACATACCTCATGTCGTCAGCAAGGTAAATCTGTACAGGTCTGCAACAACCTCAGTTTTTGCCTTCTTAGAAGAAATAATTTGACTGAGGTGGGGGATAAGGCAGAGTGAGAGACCCAGACAAGTTTTGGAGAAGGAGTGAAAGTGTATTAAAAAGCTTGAAAGCAGGAACAAAAGGAAATAAGGTGCACTTGGAAGAGGGCCAAGCGGGTGACTTCAGAGATCAAGTGAATGATTTGACCTTTGACTTAGAGTCTTACATGTTGGCATATTCCAGGGTTGAATTACTTCTCCCCTGAGTCTTCCCTTGAGGTTGTTTGCCTGTGTGCACAGTGGCCTGCCCGCGCTTGGGAGGGCCACGTGCTCAGTGTGTTTATAGATTTGTACACATGCTCCCTTGAGGCGCTCTTCCCTTACCTGTTGAATATTCCTAGAAAGTCATTTGCCAGTTAAACTCCACCATTTTGCCTCTTAGTGCACATGCTTGAACCCACTCACCCAATTCCTGAGATCTTATTGGGAAGCTGCCGATCACCAGCTTCAGGTGTTTCTATCTATTGGGAGACAGCCTTTCCCTGGCACCCATGGCAACCAATTATTACTTTAGAGAGACAGCTAAAAAATGCCCGACCATCACCTGATTGTTTGTGGGAGAACCTCTTCTGCCCTGTTCATATCTGCCTCACTACCTACAGTAACAACTATACCTTCTTTCCCTTGGAATTCAGGCATGGATGACCAGTATTAACATTAAAACAGAGACCTTAAGAATGACAAAACAGGCTCTACAGCAATTGGATACCAACATGACAGATTGCAAACCCTGAAAGAAATCAAAGTATTTTACCCCAAAGTATATTTTTTTTGACACAATTTGAAATGGCCGTGCAAAGCTGTCTCTTGTGGGGAAAATCTGCTTTATGTAGAGAATCCCCTTCCCCTCCCAGGTGTTTTTCTTGATCCAGGAGAAAATTAAGAGGCTGGCACCTTTTTAAGTCTGATAAGAAACATTTACCACCTATTCTCTCTGAAAACTGCTACCTGAAGATTTCATCTGCATAATAAAAACCTTGGTTTCCACAACCCATTTTCTTAACGCAGACACCTGTTGTATTGATTCCAGGTCTTTAATCAGAAAATTCTTGAATCCACCTGTGACCCGGAAGTCCCCACTTCAAGTTGTCCCACCTTTCTGAACTGAACCAATGTACATCTAACATTTATTGATTGATGTCTTACGTCTCCCCAAATGTATAAAACCAAGCTGTAGCCCAACCACTTTGGATACATGTTCTCAGGATCTCCTGTGGCTGTGTCATGGGCTATTGGTCACTCATATTTAACTCATAATTAATCTCTTCATGCCAACCATTGTGGAAGACAGTATGGCAATCAATACCTCAAGGATCTAGAACCAGAAATACCATTTATCCCAGCAATCCCATTACTGGGTATATACCAAAAGGAATATAAATCATTCTACTGTAAAGACACATGCACATGTATGTTTATTGTGGCACTACTTACAATAGCAAAGACATGGAATCAACCCAAATGCCCATCTATGATAGACTGGATAAAGAATATGTGGTACATATGTACCATGGAATACTATGCAGCTGTAAAAAGGAATGAGACCGTGTCCTTTCCAGGGACATGGATAAAGCTGGAAGCCACCATCCACAGCAAACTAATACAGGAACAGAAAAACAAACACTACATGTTCTCACTCACTATAAATAAATAAATAAATAAATAAATAAATAAATAAATAAATTTTATTATACCTCAATAACCTGGAAAAAAGATTCTGCTTGAATTGAAAAGGTTGCATTTGAACCAACCCAAAGACACATGCACACATATGTTTATTGCAGCACTATTTACAATAGCAAAGACATGGAACCAACCCAAATGCCCATCAATGATAGACTGCATAAAGAAAATGTGGCACATACACACTATGGAATACTTTGTGGCTGTAAAAACGAATGAGATCATATCCTCAGTGGGGACATAGATGAAGCTGGAAGGCATCATCCTCAGCAAACTAACACAGGAACAGAAAACCAAACACCACATGTTCTCACTCATAAGCGGGAGTTGAACAATGAGAACACATGGACACAGGGAGTAGAACAACACACACCGGGGCCTGTTGGGGGATGGGGGCGAGGGGAGGGAATTTAGATGACAGGTCAATAGGTGCAGCAAACCACCATGGCACATGTATACCTATGTAACAAACCTGGAACTTAAAGTAAAATTTTAAAAAATTTAAGAAAAGATTCCATTTGAAAGGCTGTCTTTGATTTTCTTCTTTTTCACTTCAAAATTGTGATATCACTTTGTCAACTAATACTGATGAATTTAATGTTTTTTTCTGCATCCTTGTTATTTAGATACAGAGAATTAAGTGTAGGAGTGGAAAAAAGCTCTAAAGAGGGAAGAGAGAATTATTGAAGAATTTTAGCCTGATCGTTATAATCGTAGCTACCATTTGTTGTGCACTTATTCTGCCTTGCATCTATTTTTGTATTTAATTTTAAAAACAGCCTGTTTCACAGATTAGGAAACTGAGACTAGAAAGATTAAGTAGTGTCCCCAAAATCATACTATTTGTAAATGGTTGAGCTGGGATTCACAATCAGATCTACCTGAATCTAAAATACAAAGATAGATTACCACCATTCCTGAAATGGTTCCCAACCTCCTAGAGGGACTGTGCAGAAATTCTATAAAATAGCATCATACATTAGGGAACAAATGCATGGATTTGTGCAGATAAAAGACATTATTCGCCCACATCAAGGAAGACCAGTTAGCAAATTCATATCTCGTTGAATATACTTCAAAAAGCACCGTGTTCACGTCTGCAAAGGTTATTCCTTATCACCGGAAATCAGAGGTAATGATGAGAAACTGTGGTTCATGTTGAATGCCTATTTGCTTCTCTCAAGTCAGATCTCACATGTCTGTCAGCAAATTTTTTTTCCTGTAGGGCCACTTCTGGTCAAGGAAAAAATATATATATATATGACTTGAAAAAAAACCCTCTCATTTCACCTCTAGATGGAAATGAAGCAACCTTCCCACCAGTCTTGCGTGTTCAACTCTCTGGGACAATCCTAGAATCAGATGTTAACCAAATAGTCCCCAAATACATGAACAATGTTTAAAATGTTGAAAATGGAAAAGGATGTGACTGCTTTGGAATACAGTTTGGGTTTATTCGTTGACCAAAAGAAAGACGCATTTGTGTTGACTGTGCATCTACCCCAGACTGAAAAACACAGATGTAGAGGACTAGTTCTTAGCTGTAAGGCACCTCATTAGGTATAAGGTACCTCACAAGCATGCTGCGTGATGGAGATTTTACTATTGGGCAGAGGAGTGAAAGCGTGTGTTGTGAGAAAGTGGGTTTGAAGTCTATGCTCAACAACTCCTAAGATGCTAACCTTGGAGAAAGTACAAAATTCTTTAAATTTCAGTTTGTCTATAGAATGAGGATGCTAAAATACACAGCCTCAAGAGACCAGGGACCTGGGCTTTATATTAGTTCATTTCTGGGTTTAATCCTGGTTTCTTCCTTTATTTCAACTGTGTGATATTGGGCAAATAGCTAGCCCCTCTGAACCTCAGTTGTTTTCTTCTACAAATGCAGTTATTAATTTAAAAGGGTTTATAAGGATGAAGTAAGATAATATGCACATCAAATTAAGGCTGGGCCCAGCACAGTGGCTCACACCTGCAATCCCAGCATTTTGGGAGGCAGAGATGGGAGGATCACTTGTGCCCAGGAACTTGAGACCAGCCTGGGCAATATAGTGACACCTCGCCTCTGCAAAAAATAAAAAAATTAATTGAGCCTGCCCAACTCATATTATATGCTGAAAAATGTATGCAACATTTGTTGTTTATTGTCATCATTATGACCACTGCTACTGCTGCTACTATTATGTGAAACACCGAGTACAATGCCAGCCATGAAGTAGGAACTCAGTATAAGCTATTTCTTTCTCCCTACTTTATAATTTGAAAGAATGCTCATAAGGATTATCCTTCCCTCCCATAGATAGGCATCTGCTCTTTGACCATAATGCAAACGTGGAATATTTTTGGCTCTTTTTCATGAGCCCTGGGTGTAGCTGTGCTATTTCTTTCTCTTTAGCATTTAATTTCAGAGTTTTGGTTTAATTACTCAATGCACATTGCAGACAGCATGCCTTTCCTGGGTCAGTGATTTATACAGCTGATACACACATAAGGAAAAGAGCTAAGGAGATGGTATGTCAGTGTCCCTACTTTTTACATGGGAAATGTACATTTACAATTTAGAAACACCATGGAAGTCACTGGCCCCAGAGGCAGATACTATTTTTATCAAGAGAAGTTGGCCCCTCAAACTTTGTTTGCTAGCTGATTTTACTGCTCCATGGCTCTCTTGTCTGGCTCCCTGCACTCCTTTCTGACTGGAAGTGAGATCTTGTTTCAGGGAAACGCTTGGCTGGGGGCAGGCAGGACACACTGTATAAAAAGCTAGTATCTGAAATTAAGATTTCAACCTGCTGTCCCAGCAGGAGCTTCTTCCAAATTTTACTTCCTAACCTTCAAACTAAATTAGAAACACTAAATTTTCTTTGAAAATAAAAGGTAAATAATGAAACATTTCCTTGGTTCTGATTAAAATGCACGGGCCAATGCTTCCTTAACTTCCTTGTATGAGTGAGTCCAAGGATCTCAAAAAGAGGAGCTCAAATCACTTTCAAAGCACTTACCAGGGTAGAAGGGACTTCCCATGTCACATGCTGTTGATGGGAGAAAATGTGAAGGTCAAGTATTCCATGCTAACTTTGAGATACCATTGATTATACTCAGAGCCTCACGGGTGCCTACTACCACAGAACAACACACCTCCTCCAGATTATATTTGTGTTCCTGGAGTAAGGGATGTCTATTCCTTTTGCTTTCCTTCTACTTGAAAATGTTACAATGGACCCCATGTGACATGAATTATTTATCTAGAAAGAGAGAGAGTTCCACGGCGATTTTTACAATTCCATGCCCAATTCTCTTTTTGATCCATTGCACCCATTTTCTTGATGACTTGTCAGGGCTACCATTCAACTCTAGGAGCTCACTAGTCTATGTAGGGACTGCTCTTGTTAGCACTCCTTGCCTATCTTTCGACCCATCATCCACAGATCCAGAATGAATTCAGAGACTCCCAGCTCAATGTCAAAATGAAATAGGACCCCACAGAGCAACAGATTTCATCCTCTCACTTTTTGATGAAGAATTGCTCAATGTCAGAACTAAATAGGACCCCACAGATCAGTGGATTTTATCCTCTCACTTTTTGATGAAGAATTGAGTTGCATCTTAAGGAGATAAAGCAATTTATCCAGTTACCCAAGCAGCTTGTTGCCAAACTGGGACTAGAAAATCTCTCTTCATCATTCCAGACTGCCCTTCTTCCTATTCCTAAGCTATGGGAATTTACTGAGCAGAAGCTTACTTGGACATATTCTTCCTCTACAAGATTATAAATGGTCTATTCTCAAATAAACTGCAACTGTTAACTTGTTCATAGCAACTTAAGCATATTAAAATATGATAATGTGTACCCACAGGCACATCTTCTATTTATAGGCAGATGACACATACACACCTGTGCCAAAACTCTCCCTCTTGACTCAGGCTCACATAATGTTTTGTATACAGACGATATTCCTCAATACTCAACCAGTACAGATTTAATATGTACCTCCTATGTTCTCTGCAGTCTTCCAGGTACAGCAGAGACTGCAGGGAAAAGAATTATTAGGCCAGATTTAGAAAAATGGAGATGTGGAGGAAATTTGGAAGGAAGAAGTCTAAAGGCTTTGGTCTTCAAAGACATTCTGTATTCTCAAATGCCAGTATCTGCGGATAGGCAGGTGGGAGGAAAGGCACACAGGTTTTGTATAAAGTCCTACTGAAGACAATGCTATCTCACATTGACCAAGTCGAGGGAAAACTCTTGATGCTTTAAGATGAAATATACTTTACTTTGCTTAAATAAGGACTCTGCGTGTGCATTTAACTTGCTCTGAAGGAGCAGAAGAGCAAAGTCATTTGCAGTTGGAGAGCTAATAAAACCCCATACGACACCACTTTCTTTCTCAGCAGAATAATAGCGAAAAGTTAAAGATGATTATGACTTTTAGTCTGTGAGCCTTTCTGCTGACGGAGATCTTTTTCATGTATGTTTTACATTTAAATGGAATGATGAGTATTCTTAAAAAAAAATGTTGTCTCTAGAATTAGATCCTTCTTGGTTCCATAAGGATGATTTGTGACCCAAAATTTGAAAAGAATTTTGATTTGGTTTTAAGAAGGAAAGCATATCTTGAAGTTATTTCAAACTTTGTCAAACTTCTTTAATGAATTAAGTGCCATCTTTCATGCTTAGTTTCTTAGAATGTCATAAATTTATAACCTGAAGTTTCTAAAACACTTTCACTTTCCTGTTTAGAGAGGAAGGGAGGGCAAATATCATTACCTTCATGTTATAGATGAAGAAACTAAACTTCAGAGAGGTTAGGTGACTTGCCTGAGGTTATACAGCTAGTGACACAGTTAGATGAGAGTGAAGTCTTTGCTGATTTCATCTGATATTCTTTCTGTCACACTTTCATACTTGAAAGCTAAGAAGAAGAAAGGGGGAAGTAATGAGAAAAAAGAAGGAATAGGACTAATGGATTCTTAGTAGGGTATCCCAGCTTTCCAAAAAGTAAAACAGTTGGAAAGAAAATCTACTCTGTCATTATGTTTTAAAGCCCTCACCAGTGTTATATAAAATGAAAAATTAATGAGCACCGGTAAAAGATTTCATTGCCCAGCTCTCTGAGGCCACAATTTAAAGTTAATGTTATTTTCTATATTAATAGCTGCTCCCAATGATGTTTCCCTTTTAAATTAATGCAGATGCCGGATAATTTGGAAGAGACCAAATAGACCAGGAGGAGCAGCTCAGATTGCTCACTCAGCAGCCCTCTAATTTGAAAAGAGAGCTTCAGGAGCAGTTACTACCTTTGGGACCTTGTCTGGGGTTATTAGATGTACACAGGCTACTCCTTAAGAATAACAGCCCCTATTTCTTATCCTTCAGAAAAATTTGCAGCTCCTAGTAATTGTAGAATAGAATTCCGTTATCACAGTACTCCCACTGAGTTTCTCTTCCACTCTCCATTTTTAAAACATTTTCTTGAAAGAAACTGTTTGTTCCAGCACTGATAAGGGAGTCGGTTGACACATTTTGCTCATAAAATGGCGATGATCATCATCGTGGTGATTTCGGATGAGGAATGGTCACTTCCTCAGCCTGAGACCCACACTTAATATTCAGAGACTTCCTCAAGATTCTGCAAGCTCTCCATGTTCTGTCTTTATGCTGGAAGAGCTGAAGCTTCAACCCACCCTTCCTGAATCTTCAACCTGACCTCCTCGAGGAAGGAAGACCCTCCTAAAAGTTCCCAAGTTTATTGGTGATTTTTTCTTTCTTCTGATCAGAGGCATAATTATTTTCTGTGACTAGGAAACAAGGAAAATGCATGGGTGTCTTTTCTGATACTGGCTTGAAGTTGTTCTGATAAATTAGCCTAAATTAGAGTGGAATTCCTCAAGTACAGTGAATATTTTATGTTGAATTCACGCCACACTTTCATTTGACCCTGCCCCTTTCCTGTCAGTTTCTGGGTTTGCTTTCAAAGCACAACATTATGGGAAGTTAATGGACTGGTTGTAGAATTAATAGACTCTGAATGTTACCAATAATATTTAAACCATATATGTGTATATATATAATGTCCTATACACAAACCTTATATATATAATGTACATAAACTACACTACAAATATGTACTAGTATGTGACATGCATTTTAAAACATACAAAGTACAAACTAAAGACAAATTAACTATAAATAGAAGTTGTATTTTCCTTGTACTTCAATAAGTCATTTAATTTTTTCCTTACCAGAAGTTTTAAAGCTCTCCTATGAGGCCACTGGGCTAACCAACGTGTTCCACCTGCCATGCTTTCTCTGGTGGCTCTGTTGGTTATGGAAAAGAGAGTGGCCTTAATGTACTTTC
Organism: Macaca thibetana thibetana; assembly: GCF_024542745.1. NCBI lineage: Eukaryota > Metazoa > Chordata > Mammalia > Primates > Cercopithecidae > Macaca > Macaca thibetana. The sequence continues at coordinate 23,821,398 of NC_065586.1, forward strand.
TTTTAATTATTTCTACTTGCATGTCACCTGGGAAGCAAAGTAAGCTGGGTACATGGGTGGTGAATGAGCCTCATGTTCCCAGGTACCTGGATCATCAGGTAAGGAACATTGCAACTGAGACTCACCTGCATCTTCCTCTCAAAGACAAGTCTCAGATGAATGACAAAAGGTCTTGATTAAATTGCTATTATATCAAATCACTTTGAGCCACTGAAAATAGAAGAAGAGGAATTAAAATGCCTTCTTCCCAACATTCCTTAGACTTAAAGACTCAGGATTTAAGTGGAACCATAGAAGTCACATTGCAGGTGCAACCACAGCGTGCCAAAGAGGTGACTTGACCTGCCCAAGTTGACATAGCCAGTCCCATTGAGTGGATGATCTAATGCTCAAATCCTGCTATGCTCCTTCCTGCTCTAGGAGAGTTTATATTTTAAGGTGGAGAAGTGTTGGATTCCCCAAGCACAAACCCCATTTTTCATATCTCCTTTATTTCTTCCTCTTCATGCCTTTCTTAAGGGAAATATATGTTGTAATAAAGTTTTGTTTGTGCCATTCTTTTTTTCTGACTTAGGATACTTTAAAAAAACCATTTTATTATAAAATAAAACATAGATACAGAAAATCACACAAAACAAATTCTGCTGTTGTTGTTTTCCCAAGAGGGACTTGGAGCCCTCTTACCTGTCCCTTCACAGGTGAGGTGTGCTTGTCCCTCTCTGCCCCACCTCTCTCACAGGCTTCTCCTGCCTTCTGCCCATTGATACTGTAGTGTGGAAGCCAAATTGCAAGATTACTGTCTCCCCTCACTCCCTTCTGAATCCATGAATTCACCTATTTGTAGATGCAAAGCTCTCAAACTGGGACCTTCCTTTGTTGATTTCAACTGATTTTCTTTTCCTTTTCTTTTTTTTTCTAATTTTTGTTCCTTATTTCTCGTATCTTTTGCTCTGCTTTCTGGAAGATTTTTAAAACTTTATCATCCAGCTTGATGATGGGCTATTTTAATTTTGTTTTTCAAAAAGTATTTATCACTGATTGTTTCTCTTTTACAGCATCCTTTGTTCATTTCATGAATACCATATATTTTCCTCTTCCTCTCTGATGGCAGGAATGTATCTATTTCAAGTGTTCCTTGGTCCTTTGCAGTTTCTCATTTTCCTGTGTGATCCTTTCCTCCTGGGGTTTGTTTTGCTTTGTCCCTTTTAGGCAGGAGACTTTGCTCCGTGTCTAATGACCTTGCCTGTCTGTCCCGAGAATGGGGCACTCTCAAACATGCTTGACTGAGCTCATGGTGGGAGGGGTTGAGTGTGCTGACAGGTTTCAACGTCAGGAGATAGGGTGACTGATCAAACAAATGGCAGATGTCATTATCTGGAGACTGTTTTTCTGAGGTCTCAAGTTTCCTCAGAGCAAAAACGTCCAACTTAACTTGCTGCCAGCATTCCGGAAGCAGGACTAAGGAAGGTGTCTGAGGAGTCCAGCCTTCGACATGTAGGGCTTCACTCATCCCCTGCATCAGCCCAACTCTAACTGACGATCATGGTGTCTGGTGTCTTGAGACCTTGGATCACCCGGAGAGTGTCCCTCGGGTTGTGTGTGGAAAGGGTATCTTGAGCCGGGTGAATGAGAGAAGGAGGAAGACAGCCATGTTGCAAGGCATCAGAAAAACCAGTTACTCTTTCTGCCAGCCCCCTGCTTTGGCCTCATTTGCCTTGCAAACCCCTCACATTCCTGATACCTGCTGTTTCTGAGAGCTTTGTGTTCATTGATTCTACGGGCGAGGCTGCTGCTCCTTGATGGCACGTTATGACTTGGGTCACAATTCCACTCAGCTCAATCTGTTATCATCTCTACTTCCTTTTCCCATGTCTAATATCTGTTAAAACTTCTCACCTGTAGCTATGTCCTCCAATTCTCCTCTTCCTATGGTTAATACCTTTTGGGTCTTGAAACAGAGAGGTCTGTGGGTGTGGTTACCTTTGCTATTTTTACTCTGAAATCTATGGAGTTCATTTGTCTTCTCAACATTAGGCAATATGTCCATCAAGTAACTTTAGATGTGTGGTCAATTGTTCACCGTTGCTTAAAGTTTAAAAGTAAAACCGTTTTTATACCAAAGTAGAGATAAACTTTAGTTAAGGTGTCAATGGAGCCTTTACAAAGACAGAACATTTCTGCATACTCAGGTAGCAATGATTTGAAACTGTTGAAGATATTTATCAACAATATCTATATACAATTTATTTTGATACTGTATGAAATTGTAAGGAAATTTTGTTTAATTTAGATATTCATTTGAAATTATAGTACTTTAGATAAATCTTCATTTTAAAAGATATTTTCCTGAAATAGCTGCTTTGAAATTTTAACAACTTCATCTCTGAGTTACAACCATAGTTTTCCTCTTTAGAAAGCATCCACTAGATTTAGTCAACCAAAATGTTATCTCACAGTCTTTGTTCAACATAGGCAGATTGGGAAGTTTCTGTATTTTTAACATAAAGAAGCTACCGTTGACCTTTAATTCAGAGGTTAATTTTGACTCTGCAAGCCTTTGTCATATCTATAAGCAGGTGAGGGTTATTTTCAGAGCAGGTAATAACTTAATAGGCTAAAAAATGCATTTCTTTTATTTTCTGTAAGGATTACAACATTAATTTTTTATGGTCAGAACAAAGGAGCTTGTTATTCAGCCTGGAGTCAGCTCTATTTTCCCCCTGGAAATATATAACTTCCTTGACACACGTCAAGACCAGCCCTGTTTGTGGACAATCTGTACTCTGATGAGACTTTTATTGGCCTCCTAACACAGAAGAGAACTGTGCTTGGGCCTCCACTTTTCACTATTAGTCATTTCTTGGGTTTGCTCATGAAAGTTCCAGTTAAAATGCAAATATATCAGTAACATTTTCAGCTACTTCTGTCTCGGGAAAATTAGTACAGCTGAATTCACCAGGGCCTTAGGAGACCAGGACAGATAAAATTTTAATGGGACCAAACCAAAGAAAATGATGGTACATTAAACACTGCCTAGCACTGCAGAGATGAGAGATAGAGAGGAAAAGGAACCTCCCAAAAGCTGAGAATGGAACTGGCTTCTCTCATAGTGGTGAGCCATGTGCCTGGAATAATTCAAGCAGAAGCTGCAGGAAGTCTTGTAGTGACTCTGTAATAATAATAGTGCCCCTAGTGACATAGTGCAGTACTATTTGCAAATTGTTTTCAAATCCATTATTTCATTTCCTTTACTTTCCATAATCCTGTGAATCTTCTGAAGAGAACAAGTTACAACTGATAAAGAAAGCAACTGAGTATCACGGAATCTATGCAGTGGTCTCAAAGTCATACAACTAATGATCAGTAGTGGAACCAGCATTAGCACCCTGTTTGCCTAACTGTAGTCTGGGGCTCTTCACTAAACACTGTGTTTTTTCAGTGAGTCCCTGAACAGCAGTGGAAGTGACTGGTGGCCTCTAAAGTCAGAAGGTATAGTCTCAAGAGACCCAAAGCCAGTGTGAGATTTCCTTAAAGTCTTGTGTTTTATCTTTAAAAATAGTGGAAACTTTGTATTTCACTCTGTATTTCCCTGTTTTCTCTCTCTGTCTCTTTTTTTATTTTTATTTTTTTGAGGCTGGAGTTTGGCTTTTGTTGCCCAGGCTAGAGTGCAATGGCGCAGTCTTGGCTCACTGTAACCTCCACCTCCTGGGTTCAAAGGATTCTCCTGCCTTAGTCTCCCAAGTAGCTGGGATTACAGGCACCTGCCACCACACCCAGCTAATTTTTGTGTTTTTAGTAGAGACAGGGTTTGACCATTTTGGCTAGGCTGGTCTCAAACTCCTGATCTCAGGTGATCTACCCCTGTTGGCTTCCCTAAGTGCTGGGATTACAGATGTGAGCCACCGCACCTAGCCTCTGTTTTTTCTTTGTAGCAAACAGCCTCAAAGATCTCAGGGCTTATGATATCCTGTTTATTTTTCTCACTCATGGGTCTGTGGGTTGACCATAGTTGTGTGGACTTGGCTGGGATTGCCTAGCCTTGATCTCGGCTGGGTTTGGTTCAGGTTTGCTACATGAGAATGAAGGTCTTCTCATTCTCCCAAGACCAGCAGTGATCCAGGGCATGTTCTATGCATGGCAGATCAGAGGCGTGCAAGAAGAACAAGCAGAAACAGGCAGTCCTCTTAAGGCAGCTGTCACCTCTACCCTCCTTCTGTTGGTTGAAGTACATCATACAGCTAAACCCAAATTCAGTGGGATGGGATGCATATTCAGCTTGCTTTACTATACTGCAAAGTGTTATAGCAGAGGAAGTGAAAAACTGAGACAAGTAATTCAATTGTATTAGTTCCTTCTCATACTGTTACAAGGGAATACCTTAGACTTGAAACTGGGTAATTTATCAAGAAAAGAGGTTTAATTGGCTCATGATTCTGCAGGCTCTGCAGGAACCGTAGTGGCTTCTGCTTCTGGGGAAGCCTCAAGAAACTTACAACCATGGTAGTAAGCAAAGGAGAAGCAGGCACGTCTTACATGGCTGGAGCAGGAGGAAGAGAGAGAGGGAAGGTGCTACACACTTTTAAACAACCAGATCTCATGAGAACTCACTCATTATACAGTACCAAGGGTGCTAAGCCATTCATGAGAATTCCACCCCCGTGACCCAGTCATCTCCCACCAGGCCCCTCCTCCAACATTGGGGATTACAATTCAGTGAGATTTAGGCAGGGACACAGATCCAAACCAGATCACTAGTGAACAGTGACCTTCCCTTTTGACTGCAATCATTCACCCTATGACCCACATGCAGAATACATTCACCTCTATGCTAAGACTTCAAAAAATTTCATCTTATCCCAAGAACAGGATCCAAGTCCTGAATCTCATGATTGACATCAGGTCCAGATGCTGCTCTTCTTAATATGGAGGCTTTCAAACTAAAAAGACAAGTTACCTGCTTATGCCCAATGCCCACACACCCATCACAGTGTACCTAATACGTAATAGTAGAAGAGGCAGAGATTAAATTTTTTAAAAACCCATAACACTCCCATTTGAAAAAGTTAAGACTGGGAGGTACGTAGCAGTCACTAGTCCACTGCAGCTCCAAAATCCATTAGGCAAAAGTTGCCAGGGCATAGGTAAGAGAATATTCCTTGATTACACCTAGTTCTGATTCCCTAGAAAGCAGCTCCTGCTACACTGTTCTCCATGGCTCTTCACTCCACCCTGCAGGAGAATCTTCCTTTTCCATCCTCTTTCATGGCTGCATCTTAAGAGGGCACTGGTGAATATGTCTGTCCTAGTGACTGAGAAGCTATCTCTGTCTATTCCTGCCTTTATACTGTTGGTTTCCTTTAGGTATTTTTACAGCCAGTCAGTCTCTTTCATTTAAAGCTGGCAGTACCTTGCCAATGTAACTATCTCAAAAACTTTGATTTATAATCCTTTTTGTATATACCCATTAATGGGATTGCTGGGTCAAATGGTATCAAGACACATGCATAAGTATGTTTATTGCAGCACTATTTACAATAGCAAAAACTTGGAACCACCCCAAATGCCCATTCATGATAGACTGGATAAAGAAAATGTGGCACATATACACCATGGAATACTATGCAGCCATGAAAAAAGGATGAGTTCATGTCCTTTGCAGGGACATGATGAAGCTGGAAACCATCAATCTCAGCAAACTAACACAAGAACAGAAAACCAAATGCCACACGTTGTCACTCATAGGTGGGAGCTGAACAATGAGAACACATGGACACAGGGAGGGGAACATCACACACTGGGGCCTGTCAGAGGATGGGGGGCCAGGGGAGGGAGAGCATTAGGACAAGTACCTAATGCAAGTGGGGCTTAAAGCCTAGATGACAGGTTGATGGGTGCAGCAAATCACCACGGCACATCTGTACCTATGTAAAAAACCTGCACGTTCAGCACATGTCTCCTAGAACTTAAAGTATAATTAAAAAAAAAAAAAAAAAGAGCTTTGAATGTTTTCCATGTATTTGATTCCAGTCAGTTCCATGTGCCTAAGCCACAACCACCATTCTTCTGGGAAATGGCTCTCTATAGACTAAAAGAAGTCCTTTGAGCTGAACAGGCTTCTGGGAGACCATACCCTCAATCTGTATAGAGGTACTTTCCAGCTAAAACCTTCTCTTAGAGCCACTTTAATTCTTTCAGCCATCTTAAAAAGGGTATTAATACCAACGTCTTGGTTTCGTGTTTGTCCTGAGGTTGTATGTTAATGATAGTGTCCTTTAGTAGATCTTTTCCTGACACAGTGTCTTTGTGGCTACATCTTTGATTTAATAAGAAATACTTTCATTTGTCAACTCTACATGCTCTAGAATTTCTGGACGCTCATCTATCTGCACACTGGTCTTTTTGGAGTTCATCTGACTCTTGTAGCACTTTGCCAGAGGAACTAACTCATTTTGTCAACCTTTTGCCTCAAAAGCTTCTCACCTGACACAAGTTATTATGAATATTTTTCCATGTTCTGAGTTACCACAGAGGACAGACTTACCAAGTGGCTTGACAATTATGTAACATAGGTCCCTATTTTTTCCATTCTCCTGTAATGGTTTCCTTAGTTCCTGTCAACTGCATAGTAGCTGCATAGTAGAAGCACTACAGAGGCACTCCACTTCTAGGTACTGATTTCTGTATTAGCCAATATTGGATGCATAACAAGCAAAGTCAAAATCTCAATGGCTAAAACAAGTATATGGTTTTCTTGGTGCTTTGGGTTTCCTTGGCTCCAGGTTGAGGTTGGATTCAAGTCTGCTGCATGTTCCCTTATTCTCCTTGGTCCAGTGGCTTCCTTTCTTCTCATAAGGCCTTAGAAGAGAAGGTGGTCACTGTCACTCCTGCCCCGCTTCTATTGTCCAAAGCATATCACATGGCTAAACTCCAAATCAATGGATGCAGAAATTATGCTCTGACTATTCTACTGCCTTGCAAGTCCCATGGCAGAAAGAGGAGAAGAATTGAGACAAATAACACAATTTATAATGCATTTCAGTATGTATCTTTGTTCTAATATAATTGTTTAATGTATTGTTATCCCCAAAGCCTTCAAGTAAAGTTGATATCACAGGATCATTCCATGGCTTTGAATATTCCACACTCTACCAAGAGTCCCTCAGGAGTACATTTTGTCCAGTCTGAAAAAAATGAGGGATTCATAAAACTGTACCTCAAGCATATTAGAGGGACAGGGACCTTTCAGATCCCTCTTAGTAAGAATTATCTGACTCTATGACCGTGAATTGGAGACAATGAACGCAAACTTGACCCAATTTGCAATTTTATGTTAGGCTGGCCTGAATCAAATTACAGTTGTCCCTCAGTTGCAGTGGGGGATTGGTTCCAGGACCCCCCAGTGAATACCAAAATCCACAGATGCTCAGGTCTCTGATATAAAATGGTGTAGTATTTGCATATAACCTATGCGTGTCCTCTTGTATACTTTTAATTACCTCTAGATTACTTATAATATTTAATGCAATATAAATGCTATGTAAATAGTTATTAAACTGTAGTGGTTTAGTTGTATTATTTTTTTATGGCTGTACTGCTATTTTTTGTTGTTTCTTTTTATGAATATTTTTTGATCCACAGTTGGTTGAGTCCACAGATGTGGAACCTGTGGATACAGAAGGCCAACTCTATGTCACATCACAAATGCGGCTTCCTGTGCTAATCCCTGTCTTTCTGCAACAAAATTATGAGGACTGAGAATGAATGTGAGAGAAAGTCTTCCTTTGAAAATATCTACAGACTGCTGCCTACACGCATTGTGCAGTGTACAATACATGAATGTAGTGTCCTTTTACTCCTTAATTCATTCAACAAATATCTTCTGTGATTCTGTCATGCACCAGACTCAATGCTAGTGACTAGGTATGTATGAATAGAGTCTTTAACAGAGGTGGTCTAGGGACCCTGAGTGCCCCTGAGAAATTTTCAGGATGTCTTTACAGATCAAACTATTTCCACAATAATACTTAAAAGTTCTTTGCATTGCCCATTCTTTCATGATCACAGAGTGAATCCATCATCTGTTATGCCAGATGTTAAAAAGGTTTCCAAAAACGTAAAAAAGGGCCAGGCACAGTGGCTCCCACGTGTAATCCAAGCACTTTGGGAGACCGAGGTGGGTGGATCATGAGGTCAGGAGATTGAGACCGTCCTGGCTAACACGGTGAAACCCTGTCTCTACTAAAATTACAAAAAATTAGCCGGGCGTGCTGGCAGATGCCTGTAATCCCAGCTACTCGGGAGGCTGAGGCAGGAGAATGGTGTGAACCTGGGAGGTGGAGATTGCAGTGATACAAGATTGCGCCATTGCACGTGCTCCAGCCTGGGCGACAGAGCGAGACTCCGTCCCCCGGCCCGCCCCCCAAAAAAAGTCACCCTTCTTACTCGTTTTTGTTTTTTAAAGAAATACCATCATTTTTATTTAAAAATATGGTACTTATGTTCATATGTAATAATTTTATTATTTATTCACTTTAATTAACAAAACTTATACATATTTATCATGTACAACTTGTTTTGAAAAAAGTATACATCACGAAATGGCTAAATCAAATTAATGCATGCATTACCTCACATCTTGTGTGTGTGTGGGGGGGGGGTAAGAATCCTTAAAATCTATTCTCTTAGCAATTTTTAAGAATTCAATATATTGTTATTAACTACAGTCACTACATTATGCAATAGATCACTTGAATGTATTCCTACCTAGCTGCAAGTCTGTATCCTTTGATCAACATCTTCCCAACTCTTCTCATCTTGTTGTTTTTTAAGTGAATTAATTAGTAAATAAACACTTTTAACTGTTCACAAAACCTCTTATTGTTATCTTGAAAATATTTTAAAGGTGGTTTGCAAACTTTTAAGTCGTAGGAAACTTTACACTCTTAAAATGTTTTGAGGATACCAAGGAGAGCTTTTGTTTATGTGGGTTCGCTCTATCAATATTTACCACAATGGAAATTTAAACTGTGAATATTTAAATATTTAAGTGTTTCTTTTTTTTTTTTTTTTTTTTTTAAAGCAGCATGGATCCTTCCCATTCAGAACTTTCAACAAATTATCTGTAGGCTGTCCAGCAGTACCCACTCCTTTGCCATCTGTCGTGGGGGCTAGAAACTTGAGAACTCCATTTTCTAGAATGCTCTGCCAGGAGGGCTCCAAATTCGTTTCTCCCAATAAGAAGCATTCTCACAAAGTTTGGAAGACAGGCAGAAGCCAGATTGTTGTTCCATGGGCAGGCATCTGGGATTTAGCAGATGTGGAATTTTTTTAGCACTTTAAGGCGTTCCTATAATGACTGGTTTCAGAGATTCATAAAACTATAATTATAACCAATAGTTTCCTGGGGTCTCTGAAATTTCCTGACCCTCTTAAAGCTAGTAGCAAATTTACATTTTTTCTCCTCCCACCCTTTCAACATTTCTTTAATCATTGAATTCTATGATTTATATCTCTTTCTGCTTAGAATAACTAGAGAGTTTATGTATTTCTGAACCATCTTACTTTGTTGTTGGAGCATCAGAGAAAGACCAAACAAACAAATAAATACGCAAAATACATACAAACCATATGATGTACAAGAGAAATAAAAATGAGTGTCATAATATAGGCTTCATTTTAGGTTTTAAGATGTATTAAAACACACCCTAAGTATATGAGAACTATACAGTGTCAGCCCGTTTACTTACATTAATAATTATGTATCTGTTTTTGATATTCTAAGAAAGCATGTGGTTTGTTTTTCAAGATGCAAGACACCATAAAATAAAATCAGAAAATGATATTGGGAAAATGACATTGACTTTTAAGAAATTAACACCAGTGTTCCTTGTCACAATGATTTGTGAATGTGTTATAAAATTTTACAGACTCTTACCATATGGAAATGTTTTACACAGAAATTCTTGGCAACATGATTTAGAATCTCATTACGTAATACTTTGATATAAAACACCGATTTGCTGATGTGATTAATTAAAAAGCACAATTTTCATTAATTTTTATTTTAATTTCTGAACATTTTTCTATTTCATTGACTCTTCTGGAAAAATTAGCATAATCTAAGTTATATGAAGCATAACTTCCAACAGTTGGAACAGAAACTTCAGATTGCAACAACAAAACATATTGTACCTCAGCTTTGCAGAAATAAGCAACATTCACCATTGTGGAGGAGGAGAAATGTCTTTTCCTCACTCATCCTAGGTACATGGAGGAGGCTTCTATAACAGAAGACAAATGAATAAAAGAAAAAGCACACAAATGTATTTAATGTAAGTTTTATGTGATGCAGGATATTTCATAAAGAAATGGAGACCCCAACATGTGTAAAACTATGTATTTTTTATGCTAGCTTTGGTAAAGAAGTGGATAGTCATGGAGAAGTATGATTGGACAAAGGGGTATGATCTAATGGTGATAAACTGGGGGAACTTAGCAAGGCCTGTGTGTTCAGATTCTTCTTGGCCTCTCTGTAGCATTCCTTCCCTCTGAATATAGAGAGGGTCACCTGTCACATGAGAGTCTTTAAGACGGAAGATCAGAGAGACTTTTCTGCTTCTGTGGTTTTCTTAATGTCCTTCGGATTAAAATACTCAATATTCCAAGGTGTCATGTTTTGGGGTAGCAGTTCCTGTACCCCCATTACTTTTAATTTGGGATTTTAATTTAGGAAGACTATGTGATATCATAGAAAGAAATTTGATGTCAGAACTACCTTCAAATAACTAAGTTATTAACAAGTAATTTACATCCCCTTTGTTCTATAGACCTAAGAAAACAAGAGTTTAGGTTCATGGGAGGCTAATTCTACTGCACACACAAGTAACTGCACATTGTTTCACCTTTTTGAGCCTCTTTTCTAGTCAGAAAAAAAAAAAGGAGTGACCGTTCTTACCTGCTAAGACTTTAGCAAGGATTAAACCAAGAAATGAATGGCAAGTGCCTTGGTCAGATCTAGCACAAAGTAGACACGTAAAAACAGTAATTTTCTCACGCATCCCACTTGAAGGACATGGGTGCAGGCTGTGGGAGAGAGTTGATCCTGTGTCCCCATTTTTATGGCATCATATTTGATGAAGCTTATGAAAGCTAAGGAGTTGGGTGTGTTGCAAAAGTATCTTCATTGAGATTAGTTCATTGGTTATAAACAAGGCAGAGAGAGGAAGAGAACTATTTGATTAAATGTATTCTCTTCTAACCTCCAAGGTAAGTCATGCAACATGTATCCTAACCAAGCAAGGGCTAGAAAAAGCCTCACACAAGTTAAGGGATTGGATTTTCAATTTTCATCTTGCTATTTGTCAGTTCTGCTTAAATCTTTCCCTTTTCTATTTCTTTTCATGAAGGCCTTAAAAATCATTTTTATGTCTTTCAGCAAAATAATATCCTTCACCATTAAATTATTAATGTTAATAATCTTTTCAAAATGAGGTGGATTTTTATTCACGTTCAATGAAAAAATTCCACACCCTTCTCCTAATTCAGTTTCTGTGGGTGCTCCTCCACTCTTCTAATGATTAGTCATATCTTTGGGTGCTGGGAGAGAAAAAGAGATTTCCTAAAATATATTTTAGGAAAGCATGCACTTTGTTTTTTTCTGATTTTTTTCAAAGTTGGCATATCTGTTTAAAGTACCGCTAGCTTTGCAAAAATGTTAAATTACCATAGGAAGAGGAGAGTCATGAGCAAATAAAAACTTAAGGAACTGTGCTTTAATATTTTTAAATTGCTGGTCTGTGACATCTTTACAAAGAGTCCTAATTAAAAAATAAATTGACTGACTGTCTTAGGGGTTGACAGCCAGAGAGGGAGGAAAGGGCTATAGAGGAAGAAAGTGGGTTATAAGAGTATAGAATTCTAGAGGTAGAAAGAACCTTGGAGAACAACCTAATATCCCAAATCCTTCATTTTATGAGTGAGGGAATTGCAGGCAAGTGAGATAAAGAGACAGTATAACTTGGAACCTGCCCTTAGAAATTACAGAGTTACAATTGGCTTTGTCTACACATGCAAAGCCAAGTGTGAAATGGTGCCCTTCTGCTTAAATGACGTTTAGAGCCAGGATTGTCAACTTCTGCATCCATGTTGATTGGGTTATCAAACTAGTCGGGTATTTTCCTAATCTCTGCTAAAAGTCATGCTTTGCAAACCCAGTCTGTGAGTCTGCAGCAAAATGCAGCTCAGGCCCTGCTCCCATGCAGCCACTTGAACAGTTTTTAGCGTTGTACGCATGATTGTTCAGTTTTGTGCTGAGACACTGTTTTCCTGCCATCCTGTTTCCGTTGGCTTCTCTGTTCTTTTATCATGTAGCCCGTCATCTACTGGCTAAGCACTCAGGTATGCATAGCCCTGAGTTAAGTGGTTAGTGGGAATATAAAAGTACAAGCCAAGGTCCTGAAGGAGCTTGTTCTCTAATTAAGAAATAAATGGATGGATGAAGAAGTGAGATCATGGATCCTGTACTTGCAAGTGTAATATATTCAGTGCTGTGATTCAGAAAAGGGAGTAAACTCTATACACCACCCTGGATTTGAACTGGACTATAAAATGGGATAGGTTGTAGATATATGTTCACATATTCAGATATCTACATAGATTTTATATCTAGATATTCATATATCTAGAACTTATCTATCTGCATTTCATGTATATATCAGTATATCACAACCATGACATATGATATAGTTATATGAAGCAGACAGGGAATGGCATTCTAGAGAAGGTGATAGCATGCACACATACTTTAAGTTGGTAATAAACACCACATATCCCAGTGTCAGATAGGACAATAATCTGTTGGGGGCAGGGAGATTCATGATAGGAAGTAGCTGGTTGGGTATGTTTTAGGAGAACTTGACTTGGCCGAGTAGTTTATCCCATTAAATATATCCCATTAAATATAGCAAGCCTGCTCATTATAAGGCTATGAGTAAGTCAACTTTTCATAGTGGAGAGTAGAGAACATAAATTGTCTTGCAATCCATTAATATTATGACATGATTACCTGGTTGCCCCCCAAAACCCATCATTTTGTGGGCTCTCCTCTGGTAAAATTACTTTTCCGACTCTGCGACACCATAAAAGAATACTCCCCAAACCACAAAACTGAAACAACTATCATGCTTTGGGTTTTGCTACCCACCTAGATTTACAAGTCTTCTTTTTATTGGTAATTCATTGTGGAAATTACTTTGGCAAATATGTATTCAGAAGTCCATTCAAAAAGGAAAAACTCACTAAGTGAAGAAACTGAAAAGTTAATGCAGCTCACAGAGTAGCCAAGAAATGGAAATGGTGAGGCTTGAACTTCAAGCAAAGATATGTGTTTCATGTGATGGATCCAGAAGGAGATGCAATCCTTGCCTACCCCATTGCCATCTTTTCAAAGCCAAGAACAAGACCCAAGAGTATCAGGAGAGGGATGGAGTCTGACAAAGGCAAAGCAGCAGAAAGGAACTATTTAGAATATGCTCATGTCCTGATTTGAGGTTGAAGACTCCCCAGGATAAGAAACGTTTTACACGATATATGTTTATCTGGCAACCAAGAAAGGCCAAAACAGGGCCATCTTTTTTATTTTTTTTATTTTTTATTTTTTTTTGGAAGCCCTCATGGTGGGATAAGAAGGAACACATCCCAGCCAATGGTCTAAAAGGAACCTTCGAGGTCAGGCCCTGATTTGACACAGGGCCCCTAACACTGTCAAGCTGGTATCCCTGTTGGCCCCTACAAATGTACCAGGAGAGTTTCTGGGTTGTGACAGAGTCACACTATTTATCCTCCTCCACTGAGCTTGCAACTCTAGGAGGGACACAAACGGAGTGTGAGGGTGGCAGGAGGAAGAAGGACCAAACTCCCCCAACCAGCCAGATCAACTGAACCAACACTGTGGGACAATGGAATAAGTGATACCACCGCCAGCTTTACTTCATTCTTCTTTGCTTATATGTCATTTATGAGCCACTTGCAGTCACTTCTTCCCATGAATAAAGGTACTCCGATAGCTTCCTTTTTTTTTTTTTCTTGAGATGGAGTCTTACTCTGTTGCCCAGGCTTGAGTGCAGTGGTGTGATCTCAGCTCATTGCAACCTCTGCCTCCTGGATTCAAGCAATTCTCCTGCCTCAGCCTCCCAAGTACATGGGATTACAGCGTCTGCCACCACGCCCGGCTAATTTTTGTATTTTTAGTAGAGATGGGGTGTCACCATGTTTACCAGGCTGGTCTCAAACTCCTGACCTCAAGTGATCCCCCCGACTTGGCCTTCCAAAGTGCTTGGACTACAGGCGTGAGCCACTGCGCCCGGCCTGATAGCTTCCTTTTTATCCCCACTGGTATAAGTTGACTAAATAGCAAATCTCGTGGACTTTCATGGTCTTCTCTCCTCTCTTGTTCTAGGCTATTGCTTAGTCCCCTCATCTTAACCAGGAGCAGTCAATACCTTCAAAAGCTCCAGGGAAGATATCTAGGAGACTAGCCAACTCTTTCAGATTTCCCAGAGTCCAAGAGTTTGGCTCTCTGTAGTCCACACTTTTTGTTTTTGTTTTTGTTTTCGTGTTTTCTGTTTTTGTTGTTGTTGTTGTTGTTTGAAACAGAGTCTCACTCTGTCCCCTAGGCTGGAGTTTAGTGACACAATCTCAGCTCACTGTAACCTTTGCCTCCTGGGTTCAAGGGATTCTCCTACTTCAGCCTCCCAAGTAGCTGGGATTACAAGTGCATGCCACGACGTCCGGCCAATTTTTGTACTTTCATCAAAAATACATTTGTATTTTTAGTGGAGACAGGGTTTCACCATGTTGGCCAGGCTGGTCTTGAACTCCCGACCTCAAGTAATCCACGTGCCTCAGCCTCCCAAAGTGCTGGGATTACAGGCATGAGCAACTACGCCTAGCCTATAGTCCACCTTTTGTAAGAGATGCTGAATTGGGATGAGTCTTCTAAGTGTGTCTAAGTCTCAGTTCAGGCTCCTAAACATTCGGGAGAACAGAGAAATGGTCCTGAGGTTGCAGGCCTTCCCACTTCTCCTGATGCAATGGATGGGAGCGAGTGCCAAGGCCTAGTGGCTACTCTAGCTCATGAGCAGATCTGGGGATCCCTAGAGGGAAAGAGGAGAATCTGAGTTATATAGAGTCATCTTTGGTCTAACCTGGTCATGACTGTGGTGTGTTCCTGACCTGGTTTAGAAACACCCTCACATTGACAAGCCTTTCTTGGTTTCTAAGCCACAAGTTGATGACTATCGAAGCTGAAAATGACCTCAATAATCTTTCAGTTGGCATTTTACACTTGGGTTGGGGTGTGGATGTGTGGGAGTTTGAGGGTTGGGGGTTAGGTAGCTGAGGACCAGGGACATCTGATGTAGAGGAAATCTCCTTGGTGCTGATTTTAGGTCCCAGGACAGTCCCGCAGCCCGACACCACTTTATCCATGGGACTATCGAGGTTGTTGGGTTCTCTGGATGGAGTCCTAACATCCCCCTTTTAAGCAGTTTACCTTTCTTTCTACCACCCAGGTCAAGCTTTGGAGAAATGGGACAGAAAGTCAAGGAGAATTTTAACTTTAAACTCAGCAGCCTTTCTTGAAGGTGTCACTGTGGAAGCCAAGTTCATGTTTGAGATTGACCCTAAGGTTGATGGAACGTTTCTGAGCATAGTTCAGCATCACCCCACCAGGGGGCAGTAGGAAGCTGTGTGCACAAACCATTTCATCTTGACCAAAGTCAAATCCGAACCGTACAACCTTTTCTGTCCTTGAATCGCAGCTTCATTAAAACCCTTAGGCAACATTTCAAACTTTAAAACTGTAGAAACTTTTAGTGAATCTGGAAGCATTGTTAAGCGTAGGTTGGATTTTCTCTTCATAACCAATACAGGATTCAATTTTGCTGGGAGCATGTCATCATTTATTTTACTGTCTGAAATGGCTGTTTTTCACTGGTTTCAAGATCTGAAATATGAATGCATTATTTACAATTATGTAATACCCTTATCCTGAGCTGTAAAATAAAAGAAAAACTTGCTTTTCCGTGTCTTTTAAAGTGTTGCCTCCAATCCATGTTATAAAAATTTAAAAGAAGCCAAGAGCAGCATGGTAATAGCAGAGAACAGATTCACACTCAGATTCATTTTCATTTAGCGCTTGCCGTGTGCCAAGCATTGCCCTGGGAACTAGGGGTGCAGGGGTGGCTCTGGCCCTCGGGGAGATCATGGTCTCCTGGAAGATCCTACAAAATAACAGAAGAGCAAGTCCCTTATGCTCTGGAGTACTTAGACTGCTGCTCTTAGCTTTTAGGAAAACAGCTAATCAAATTGGTAAATGGGAAAAAGAAACACAATAGAATCTTTTCTGGAAAAATCACTGCTCAGGAAACCTGGCATGTTCATAATTGTAGAATTTGGGGTAAAAACCCCTCAAGCAAATTTCCTACTTTATCAATTCCATTACAGCCGATTATGGTGTGTGTGCATGTGTGTGTGTGTGTGTCTGTGTATGTGTGTGTTGTGTCTATATATAACAAAATTAGGTTAAATTAGGGTAAATAGCTTCCTTATTATTAAGAGAGCATTTTTTCCTTTCTAGTGGAGTTTTCATTATTTCCTAAGTAATATTTTCTCAGGTCAATTTTGCAAATGTAAGATACCTGGGAATAGATACAGGTGGAAGCGGCAATCCAAGGACAGTCTCATAAAAGCATTGAGAAGTTTGGAAGCACATTAAGTTTTTAGATTGAAACAGCAATAAAATAATGTCACTGTGTTATGAACCAGGTGCTGCCTGGCTGCCTGATGTGTCTTGATTCTAATTAGTTAAACAGTAAAAATGGAGCCCTTATTTTTTGGCAAGGTTAAGCGTATGTTTGAACATGCTCAGCACAAGACAGGGATTTACAAACTCTGAATCCTGGTCCCCAGTCTATTATTGACTTCGGGAAAGCCAGTTCACCTCTTGTTTCTTATTTCTCTTGAGTAAAATGCAAGCCATGAAACGGTCCCTCTCACTGGGGTACCGTGATGAATGTCACAGATGATGGAAATATGCTTTGCAAATTCAAACTGGGATTGAAATACTGGTGCGAGCCCACAGCAAAGACGTATGTGTCTTGTTTCATAGAGAAGCTACCCCCCGCCTCCCTTTTTTGCCCACTTCTAGCCTCTGCTTATGCCTAGAAGCACCAAGACCATTATTCAGCCATTTTTGCCCTTAAACAAAGCAAATGCAGTCATTTCAAAGATATTCAGAAAGCATCTTGCCTTTATGCTGTTCAGGAAGCAGGAACCATGAACATCAAGTTATTGTAGTTGTGCTTATGCCCCTTCTTGCCTCGCATTGACAGGGAAGGTATAGCATTTGGGAACCATAAGGGCAAAATGGATTTTTGATATAAAAAGGAGACAATTTCTCCATGCAGAAAGGGAAGCATTGGGCTGATAATTCCTTGTGGTGGGTTTTTCTTCCCTAGACAGCAAACACAACAGCAGACAGCAGGCTGTTGTTTTATTTTTTAATGTGTATCCAACACCTGTCACAGTGCCTGGCTCACCTTAGCCCTACAGTAAATGTTTGCTGAAAGAATGGTGAGAGAAAAAAATCCACTGGTTCACTTGAAACTGCTAACTGCCATACCAAAGTACTTGAAAACTGCATTTTCCATGAAGATCGTAAGTCATAAAACAACCATGAAATATTCAGAACTAATGCTAATCCATTCATATCTGAATTTGTGTACAAAATTATGAAATTTTAATATATGTTTAAAGGCTTTTGTAAATATGAACTTTAACTTTGATCTTTATTGTTTTTAGTAGATTTTTCTATAAGCCTGAGTTCCCACAGTTCAAAAGAATGAAGAGAGATGCTAGTTTACCCTTGTATTGTGGAATTTCCAACAATACTTAACTGGCTCACAGGGGAAAATGTGATTTCAGTCACATGGTTTTTATTCTTATTTACTCCTGAGCATCCCCGGTATTTTAAAATGTAGAGGCATAAAGAGGAGATACAAATACCTTCAAAACTCACTGTTACTTCTTAGAAGCCCAGGATGACTTGAGAATTGAAGAACGGTACAGTTTCCTGATCTAACCTGTTTCAAAGGTGATTCCCAAGTCTCTTCTATGAAGGATTTATACTGGGATTTCAACAGTTTGTGCTTCTTGTGTTCTTTAAGGAAGAAGCAGCCACATTTCATGATTCCTACGGACTTGCAGAAAGTTCTACCGTGAAAGAAGGATAAAAGAACTTAGTATTATTTTCAGGAGAAGAGTTACAACCTCCCACATTATCACATGTCCCCCCCAAAAAAGTATCATTGAAGGGAAAATTGATGCCCGCTTAAAAGAAAATAGAGTTTAAGGCCACTATGAAAAGAAATGCTTTAGTTTTTTAATTGCTTGGGTCCATATTCAATAAAGAGCTTTGCTAATCATTTTTCCTAATTACTTTGGCTAACTCATATTTGATGGGAAAAATATGTATTGTGAAAACTGCAGTGAAATGTAAGTTATTCTCCCATGTAATTAGTTTGTTCTGGGAGCTTATTTTTATTACAAAAATAATTTGTTGTAGGTAGCTACAGGAAGAAGCTCAAGCTGGAAGGTTTCAGGATAAAATTTTCTATGTGAAACCTTCTGTACCATGACAAGTCATTTTATTCCTTGGTATTCAAACATATACTTTACATCTAATTCTAGATAGACCTGGGTCTTTGACTGTCTGAAAGCATTTTGGTGGCCTTCTATCCACTGAGGGAATTAAAGGCTTGAGGTGTCAGGGCCCTGTATATTCTTTCAAAGAACCTATTTCTGGGGCCCCGTTTCCCTTTCTTACTTGGGTCTCCCTCTCAGTGCCAATTCAGTTATATGGGAGGTGTAGGGAATGGTGGAGGTTGCAAGAAGGGCAGAGCCATGCCCATACCTGAAGTGATTTCTCCAGGGAACGTTGGTTTTGTTCATGGCTCCCTGAAGCCAGGAGGTATGGAAAAGGGGGCTTCCTTTTTTTTTTTTTTTTTTTTTTTTTCCAAAACCAATCTATCTGCCTGTTCTCCGAATCCCATTTATACCAACTCCCCAGGAACATCCTCTCAACTATTTTCAATTTTACCCTCCGTTTGGCTCTTTCTCCTTTGCTTTCAAACATTAGTAAATTCATTTATATTTTTAAAAAGAAGAAGAAGGGAAAAAAAAAAGGCTTAACCTTAGCAAAGTCTTCAAACAAATATCCTTTCCTTGGTGCGTTTATTTCTTTGTGATCTCCTTCCTGACTCATGTACTTTGCAGTCTGGCCCCATCCTAAAATATCTTTATTGTTAAGATTTTAACTCAATAAAATCAAACCTCAATGCAGAAAAAAACCCCAAGAGATTATCTGGTCTGCATCCAAATCTTCAGTCATCAGTGGCCATGCACTCCCTGCAGAGAACAAATTTCCAGGACCCCGTTTCTCATTCCTGCCTCTCCCTTGCTCTCAATGCTAATTTGAATACATGGGAGGCCAAAGGAGAGCGAGCAGTGCCCGACCTGGGGTGATTCCTCAATTTGCAGACAAGGCACAAGGGCCAACAGCCAGAGGACACTGTGTACTTGGATAAATCTTTTGGTGTTTTCTGATGCTCACCAATCTTTTCACCATGTTTGATACAGTTAAAAAGGCCAGTTCAATTTCCATGACACTATATTCTGAATTTCATTCTGAACAACAGGGGAGAATTAGTTGGGGAAACTGGGCACTTACAAAAGGTCTCGCTGATTCTATGGCTCAATGGAGAATTCTCATAACCAGAAGACCTTGGCATTGCGTTGAAAATACTTTGATTCTGTGAGCAAAAACGCAAGCGTGATTGGTATTGAACACGGTTACTGATTTAAAAACAATTCAAAGCTGAGTGTACATTCCAGATTTAATGTTTGACTATGGTTCTTCATTTAGAAATATTTCAAGAGTGCCGGGCGCGGTGGCTCAAGCCTGTAATCCCAGCACTTTGGGAGGCCGAGGCGGGCGGATCACAAGGTCAGGAGATCGAGACCACGGTGAAACCCCGTCTCTACTAAAAATACAAAAAATTAGCCGGGCGCGGTTGTGGGCGCCTGTAGTCCCAGCTATTC
This sequence comes from Macaca thibetana thibetana, assembly GCF_024542745.1. Lineage (NCBI taxonomy): Eukaryota > Metazoa > Chordata > Mammalia > Primates > Cercopithecidae > Macaca > Macaca thibetana. Next base: position 23,841,555 of record NC_065586.1, read on the forward strand.
GGGAGGCTGAGGCAGGAGAATGGCGTGAACCCGGGAGGCGGAGCTTGCAGTGAGCCGAGATCGCGCCACTGCACTCCAGCCTGGGCGACAGAGCGAGACTCCGTCTCAAAAAAAAAAAAAAAAAAAAAAAAGAAATATTTCAAGAGAGAAAGAAGGCATTGTAAAAGTTACAGCACAACAGACAGTATATTTAGATACATATTCAAATATTCAGACTAGATCTCTATCATTGGGATAGCTTTATATTAATATTTCTGAAAATAACTATCACTAAAAATAGCCATATATAGTTTTTTTTCTGCTTTTCTTCTGGGCACTGTTACATAATTTGTAAGAAAACAACTGCCTTTTAAAACGAGAATACAAATAAAGTGGGTTGCATGGTTGTATGTATATTTGGTGGTGGTTGCTTTGTTTAGTCTGTCGGTTGATTTGAATTAGAAAGATTCAAAAGAACAGGGTGAAACCTGTGTGTTTGCCCCAGGGAGGGTGCCTCATTGCAAGAATCAGGACCTGGAATAGGAGACAGAGAACTCACTGACTCTTGAGTAGCTGGAGGCAGTGTTAGACCCTGGCAGCCCCAAGTAGGCACTGGCAATTAAGGAGCAGGAGCAATGTGGCCAGGGCACCACCACTGTCATCTCTTGCCACAAGCCACTCCCACACTGCTGCCATGGCTACTTCTACCCTTCTCATCATCTTGAGTCCTTCCGTCAGGGTTTAGAGTACAGCCCACATTACCCACCTGGACACTGGTGGCCAGGGATGGTGCAGAGACGGGGAAGGCAGAGGGAAACATCTGAGAAGGGTCTTACCCTTTCCACTTAGATTAAGGGATAAGGGGATAGATTCTCTGACATGGCAGAGAATTTCCCAATAATGCAAAGGAGTTTTGAATGGTGGACTCTCCCCACAATATTCAGTATAGAGGGGGAAATGTATTAGAACACTCTAATAAAAACTTCATGTGCCCTCTATTGATTTATTAAGATTACTGTAGTGATCCCTCCCAAGTGATCCCAGCACTTTGGGAGGCCAAGGCGAGAGGATCACTTGAATCCAGGAATTTGAGACCAGACTAGACAACACAGCAAGGCCCCGTCTCTACTAAAAATTAAAAAAAAAAAAAATAACTGGGCATGTTGGCACAAGCCTGTAGTCTCGACCACTCAGGAGGCTGAGTGGGAGGATCACTTGAGCCCAGGAGTTTGAGCTTGCAGTGAGCTGTGGTTGCACCACTGCAGTCCAGCCTGGGTGATAGAGTAAGACCCTATCTAACAAACAAAAAAAGATTACTGTAAATCTCGTAAAACTGTTGGAAGCATGGTTCATATATTATCATACTTTCTGGCATTGTATACTATTAAAATCCAACTCAGTAAAAGTATACCTTTATATAACTAGCGATATGGTTTGGTTGTGTCCCCACCCAAATCTCATCTTGAATTATAGTTCTCATAATCCCCACATGTCGTAGGAGGGAGCAGTGGGAGGTAATTGAATCATGGGGGGGCAGTTACCCTCATGCTGTTCTAGTAATAGTGAGTGATTTTTCACAAGATCTGATGTTTTTTTAAGGAGTTTTTTCCCATTTTGCTCGGCACTTCTTCTTGTTGCCACCATGTGAAGAAGGCAGGGCTTGCTTCCCCTTCTACCATGATTGTAAGTTTCCTGAGGCTTCTCCAGCCCTGCGGAACTGTGAGTCAATTAGATCTCTTTCCTTTATAAATTATCGAGTCTCGAGTATGTCTTTATAGCAGTATGAGAACAGACTAATGCAATTAACATCAAACATTGAGGAACACAATGTGTATCTTGTAGGTCTGATGTCATTTCTGTGCCATGCAGTATCCTGGGGCACAAATGGTGATTTGAACAGTTGTGGAAATCCAACTGGCTTTTTAACTGTACCAAACACGGTGGAAAGATTGATGAGCATGAGAAAGCACCATCAGATTTATTCAAGTACACAGCTTCCTCTGGCTGTTGGATGCCATTTCTTGTTTACAAATTGGGGATTCACCCCAGCTTGAGCACTGCTCGCCCTCCATGGGCCTCCTGTGTGTTCAAATGGGCACTGAGGGCAAGTGAGAGGCAGCAAAGAGAAACAGCATTCTGGAAATTGGTTGTCTGGGGAAAAATGTGTGGCCTCTGAGGCCTGAACTTTTTAATGAAGACCAGATAATCTCTTGGAGTTCTTCAGTACCTTGAGGTTTGATTTTGTTGAATTAAAACTTTAACAATAAAGATATTGTAGAATGGGGCCAGACTGCAAAGTAAACACACACACACACACACACACACGCAGAGCTGCTTTTATTGCCAATGTGAGTATATTTTAATTGAAATGTTGCTCTACTTATAATTTTAACTAATAAGGCTCATCTTACATAATATAAACACTGTCTTTATGTAATAATTGGAGTTACTTATATACTATTTTCCTGACCCCATTCATTCATACATCTGCCATGCTTTGTATTCTTAATGTCTGTCACAGATCAGCCATTCGGTGAGTTCTTATTAAATAAATGATCAAACTGAACTATGCGACAAATATTATTTCTGGTGTGAGGAACACAAAATGAGTAAGGCACAGGTCTTCCCCAAAAGGTTCAGATTCTAGTGCAGAAGATAGAAAGTAAACAAGTATTTCAGTGACGTAAGATATGCTATAATAAGAGATACATGAAAATATTCTTAGCATTTATTGAGCCTTTACTGTGTACGAGGGAGGTTACTGTATGGTTCACAGATATTTATTTTATTAAGACAACTAAATGGCATATGTGTATTTTTATTACCATCGTTGTCATTTCCATTTTATACATGAGGAAACAGTCTTTGAGAGGTGAACTGATCTAGAAAGTGGTGATTTGAATAGGAAGGTTAGAAAGAATAGGATGGAGGCTCTGTTTGCACCAAAGTGCTTGATTGTAAGAAACAGAAGTTCGCCTGAGCGAGGGGAATGTCTAAACTCAAACCCTGACCCTCTCATCTGGAGTGCACACTCTTGGCCACTACCTCATGCCATACTTTAGCAAGGAGGAGTTTGCTATGGTTTTTACAGAAGAAACAGTGCTGCCCTGGCATCTTGCAGACAGTGTAGGTGATTTTTCAGGCAGATACTGGACATTCCAGACAGAGGGTGTCACAAACCACACACCTGGAGTCATGAGAGAACATAGTTGAATAAGCAACTGCCAGTAGTTCAGCCATGAGTTGGGCATTGGATCCCCATGGGGGCTGTGATAGGAGATGAGGCTGGGAAAAGAAACCAAGAGGCAAGCAGCTGATGCAGACTGTGGTGAACAATCTCGTGGGGCTCTCAGGGCTGTGGATATTATTCTCAGGAAAGTGAAGAGCCACAGAAGGAGGTGAGATGAGCAGATTTGTGGCGATTGCCCTCAATGCTCTTACCGCCTAGTTCTCCTTACTGCTGATAACTAGCAACTTCTAGTCAGGGCCACAGTCACTTGTGGTTCTTTCCAATTCATTCTCAGTCTCCTCTCTACACAGGCATAGGTTGTCCAGGGCTGGGCCTGGGTCAGTTCCAAGTCTCAGGTCACACGTTTTACTCAGATTGCCCCCTCCTCTAACCGCAGAGGCACTTTTAGAATAATCCAGAGACCTTGCCTCTCTCCTTCCTTGCCAGAATTGCTCCTGCTGTTCCAGGTCTCCTCAGACTCCCGGTGGGCCCACCAGAGGCTCTGACAGGGACCTCTGCTCCATCCAACTTCAGACGTTACCCTTGCTTCACGTTAAACCAGCAATAACTAGAAATTAAATGCATTATTTAATAAGGACAAAATTAACCCAAACCCCTCTCTTTTATACCCTTCAAATAGTATTTTATTTTATTTTATTTTGGTAGTTTTGAGGGTACCGGTGGTTTTTGGTTACATGGATATTTCTGAGTTTGTTAGTGGTGATTTCTGAGATTTTGGTGCACCTGTCACTCAAGCAGTGAACACTGTACCCAGTGTGTAGTCTTTCATCCCTCACCCCCGTCACACCCTTCCTCTTGAGTCCCCAAAGTTCATTATATCATTCTTATGCCTTTGCATCCTCATTGCTTAGCTCCCAAGTTGTAAGTGAGAACATATGCTATTTGGTTTTCCATTCCTGAGTTACTTTACTTGGAATAATGGTCTCCAACTCCAACCAGGTTGCTGCAAATGCCATTATTTTGTTCTTATTTATGGCTGATTAGTATTCCATGGTGTATATATTCCACATTTTCTTAATCCACTCACTAGTTGATGGGCACTTCTGGTGGTTCCATATCTCTGCAATTGTGAATTGTGCTGCTATAAACATGTGCATGCAAGTTTTTTTGTTTTTGTTTTTTTGTTTTGTTTTGTTTTTCATTTTGGGTAGATGCCTAGTAGTAGGATTGCTGGATTGATTGGTAGATCTACTTTTAGTTCTTTAGGGAATCTACACGCTGTTTTCCATAGTAGTTGTACTAGTTTACTTTCCCACTAGCAGCATAAAAGTGTTTCCTTTTTACCACATTCACGCCAACATCTATTATTTGTTGATTTTTTAATTATAGCCTAGCCATTCTTGCAGGAGTAAGGTGGTATCTCATTGTGGTTTTAGTTTGCATTTCCCTGATAATTAGTGATGTTGAGCATTTCTTTTACATTTTTTTTGGCCTTTTGTCTCTCTTCTTTTGGGAATTATCTGTTCATATCCTTCAAATAGTATTTATTTAACTCTGAATATCATCAACTGTTTCACAGTTGATGAAATTGCATGTTACTTTCTTGCATTTCTATCTATTGTATGCAGCCAGGTTGAATTTCTCAAATGAGAAAATCTGACTGGTTGCCAGGGGACCAGTAGGAGAAAGTCTGTTGCAAAAAGGGGTGGGTTTCATAATCACTTTACTCACAAATACTGTGCTGTCACAGGATAACTCTGATGATTTAATGTGTCACTTTGAATCACAGAACTTTTTCTATAATTCTGCTACTGTAGTAATTTGCAGTAGTCAAACAGGAAAATTGTGTTCATTCAGACTCAGTGGTTTTCATATTCCTATTATTTCCAAAGTATTTTAATTTTTAAATAATTTGGAATTCAACTGATTTGAAGTTCATGTTTACGAAATAAGCCCTCTCTTCCAAAATCTTACAAACTGGGTAGCAACATCCAAAATATTTCAGAGACCTTTTTGTTTTTTATTTTAATTTTTATGTATTTATTTTTTGAATAGGAGTCTTACTCTATTGCCCAGGCTGGAGTGCAATGGCACGATCTCAGCTCACTGCAAACTCGGCCTGCCAGGTTCAAGCAATTCTCCTGCCTTAGCCTCCTAAGTAGCTGTGATAACAGGCACACACCACCATGTCCGGCTAATTTTTGTATTTTAATAGAGATGGGGTTTCACTATATTGGTCAGGCTGGCCTCGAAATCCTGACCTCATGATCCGCCCACCTCAGCCTCCCAAAGTGCTGGGATTACAGGCATGAACCACAGCACCCGGCCGAGGGCTTTTTATTTTATTCAAAGACAAGATTTTTCAGGTTAAGCCAAGTGGTCTTGATATACTCATCTTTTTTTTTTTTTTTTTTTTTTTTTTTAACAACCACAGACTGATTGCAAATATTCTTATTCATTCATTATAACAAAATTCATTAAGAATTACTCTATTTGTGTAAAAATAATAAAACTGTATTTAGAACTATATTCTAATACACTTTTCAATTACCTCTCCCAATTAGTCTGAATTCTCCAGATTCTAAAGAATTTTGCTTACTACAAAGAGATCCAAGCAATGAATTATTATTGCTAATTACTTCTTAACAAGATCCAGTGACCGGCAAATAACTCAAGATGTATTTTCATGTCCTGTTGCATGGTGCAACAGACAACTGTGCATGCACAAATTGTCTGCCTTCTCATATATAACTTTCTCAGAGTGCTCTTTTCTTCTCTCTCACATGCAAAAAGGGGAAAGGAGAGCAAAACTATAGCGATTGAGGCAAAGATTTGGGGGAAGAAGAGCAGAAAAGATGAATACAAACGTTTGGAACAGGGATAGAATTGGGCCAATCTAGTAGGAAGGAAGGGCTGTGAACTGTGGAACCAGGGGTGACCAGAAGCCTTGTTTGGTGTCCTGGAGGACCAAAGTGGGAAGGTTGGACAACGGGACTCAAGGAAAAGAGAGGGATGGTGGGAGCAGCTTAGAACTTTTTGTCCCAAACAGTAAACTTATTCACATAGAATTGCAAACTATTACATGTACAGAAAGAGAGTAGCCGTGGAGAGAATGGGCTACAGAGTTAGGCTGACTGGGATTTGGGATCAGGCTTCTGCCACTTACAAAGTGATTTTGGAGGCCGGGCGCGGTGGCTCAAGCCTGTAATCCCAGCACTTTGGGAGGCCGAGACAGGCGGATCACGAGGTCAGGAGATCGAGACCATCCTGGCTAACACGGTGAAACCCCGTCTCTACTAAAAAATACAAAAACCTAGCCGGGCGAGGTGGCGGGCGCCTGTAGTCCCAGCTACTCGGGAGGCTGAGGCAGGAGAATGACGTAAACCCGGGAGGCGGAGCTTGCAGTGAGCTGATATGGCCACTACACTCCAGTCTGGGCGACAAAGCAAGACTCTGTCTCAACAACAACAACAAAAAAAAAAACCAAAAAAACAAAGTGATTTTGGACAATGTATGTAACCTTTAAAAGCATTGGCTTATTCATTTGCAAGATTGGGCTAACAATGCCTAGCTGGTAGGACTGTCCTGAGGATAACATGAGATAATGTATGGGGAACAATGCTTGGCACTCAATGTAAGCTAGTTATTGTCTGTATTATTTATACACATTTTTCAATTACCTCCCCTAATTAGTTCAAATTCGCCAGATTTGACCCTAGAAGTTTTCACTACAGAGGCAGTCAGGCAATTGATTACTATTACCATTTTTCTAATAATAATTTGAAGCAATCAAAGCTATGTTTATGTCATTGGGCAAAATAATCACTCCTTGACCTGGTCACTGGTTTATGTAAGTGGAAGGATCCCAGACTTCGAAGTCAGACTGACCTGGGTTCAAGTCCTGAGACTGCTACTCACCAGGAAAATCATCTCAAATCTGGAAACTGGCTTTCCTTTATAGTAATGTGTGAGATCACTTTTACCTTTCTAGAGAATTGTTATTATTAAAAGTGGTCACAATGGATTTAGTGTGGTGCCTTGTTAAAGTGCCAGGTAGCTGGCATATTATAGTGATATTCAATTTTCAATATTTCACAGTGTTGATGTCATTCAGTGGCCACTTAGCGTGGTGAGTGAAGAAAATGTTGTCCTAAGTATTAAACAAAAGAAGAATTCAGAGTAGGTAAGAATGTGTGCAAAGTTTTACGATGAAGTGGTCACAGAATCAACACTAGCACCTCGAATATAGATTAGCAGAGCTGGGACACTATTCTCTACTCATCAAGAACTCATACCTTCATTTTGTTGGTAAAGAAACAGCCCAGAGATCGAATGGTTTCCCCAGGAACCTAGACTTCACCTGACATCAAGGCCACTCACCTCTCCTGGGTTATACGGTTTCAGTGGACCACTTTGATGCCCAAAAGAGCTTGAAAATAAAACTTTAAGTATGATAATATTCATAACTAATTGAACTCAGCACAAGAAATAATTTAAATTGTATGGACATAGCGAATATTTTAAAAGTAAAATAGCATGAGTATTTCAGGGTGAAAACTCAACAAAATGTTTGCGATATATTTCAATTGAGGCATAGTTCACATTTTAATAGCCTGCCTACTAAATGATGGTCAAAACTCAATAGTGTGTTTGTGACATATTTTAAGTGTGTTCAATTACCTTTTTCCATACTTTTATCCATCATTTTCCTTCTCCTTAAAATATGTTTCTCAGGATCCTAAGAGGAGTTTATAGAAATAAATTTCTGTTGGGAAAAACACTGTTCAAACCAGTTGCCTTATTCTGTGAGCACCCAGTTGTCTGGCATGAAGTAAATCACTGCAGTTCCCACAGCATAGAAATCTACCAAGTGCAAGGGAAGGTTTCCATGTCAAGTTCATTTTTCTGGGTCTCCTCAACAATCCCAAAACCCTCCTCCACAGAGGAGGTGCCTCGCAGACTCGTCCATAATTTTGAAATCTTTAGGCTTCAGAAATTCCATTTAGACAGAAACCTTTATGTTGGGCTATTCATATTCACCAGTGGTCCAGCCTCTCCTACCTTTCCTTACTCCCATGACCATGACCATGTCTTGTTTGGCATGGCTGGGGGAACTGGGCATCTCTGTGCAGCAGGCTCTCGGAGTGACATAGCCATGGCAGCAGCACGTCACTCCCTAACAAAGGGATAAGTAAGAGAGGCGAGTCCGCGATGGTTCAGCTTTTCATTCACCCTCTCTGATTCTCAATTGGCCTCTCTTCATTTCCTTCCGCCCCCAACTACCTACACCAACTCTTATTTTCATGATTGACTTAGTCGAATGTGTTTACTTTCCTTTATAGCATCCGACTAATGTATTGGGGAAAATACTGGAAAACTGAAGTTAATTTGAACTCTAACTTTGGATAACTGTAAAGCCCTGTGTGTAATTACAAAGCATCCTGAACCGGGCTGTATATCATAGAGGTATTTTATTCTTCGCTTTTGCCTGCGCTTTTTTATTTTTATTTTTTAATCCATTTGAGTTTTTAATTACTCAGTTAGCAGTTCTGCAGTGGGAACAATTCCATTTTGACTTGTATTTTACAGATGGAGATCCTGGGGTCCTAAATTTGTGGCCAATTGCACTGTGTCCTGGAGACAGAGCGGAACCACAGCCCGGAGCCCCTGGGAATTGCCCCTGAAAGGCTGCATTACTTCTCTGTGCAGTCTTCCTCCTCCTGATTATTTTCTTTTTAGGTAAGGTCTATCTTTTTATTAAATCATAAAATGAGCATCCATCATCTTGACAGTGAATGAATTATGAGCTAAAGGCCTATCTATAAAACTTGGCTTCTGTTCATTCCCTCTCTGAGCTCAGTGGAACAAAATGTCCAAATTGAACCTTGCGATCTTCCCACAGGTATTTGTTCTGATATGCAGCTGCTTTATTTTTTTAGTCATTCTTCCTTTGGTCTTGCGCACAGGGTTAGTGGCATATGTGTTATTTTTCAGACCACGTATTAGATCCATTTATATGCCTGTCTTTGTGTTCAGACTCTGGCTCAAAGCCATGATAATGACTATAATGACTAAAGATATGGAAAATGCTCAGAGAACATGAACTTTTTGGCAAAGGATATAGAGAACCGTGTAGATACCTGATGACTGCCTATGTCTATGGAGGGAATAGAATGAATCAGAAATAAGAGTCCCTTTTGGGTCTGTCCAATTATATGATCTTGATCAAAGTTAGGATCCCATAAAAGGAGCACAATTAATTTTCCAGTTTCATTGAGATCCCTTTGCTTTCCCCAAATCAGCCTACATGAGTGGCCTTGAGTGTCTGGAAGGGTGAGATGACCCAATTCATCCCCAACTTTAGCGTATTCATTCAGCCTAAATTCTGTTCATAAATCCACCAGTTCAATATTTTATGCTAATAAAAGCTATTAGCATTTTGCATTTTCTCCCATTACAAAAGTTTTCATGCAGCCCTCATCATTCTGACGGCAAGATGTAAAATTTTGATATTTAATCCAAAGGAAGTTAGGAAATTAGATAGATAGATAGATAGATAGATAGATAGATAGATAGATAGATAAATAGATAGATAGATTTATCTTGTCTCAATACCATCTTCATTCAATTTGGTGTTTGGTTCAGTGAGCTGTATAAATCAGCACTCAACCACATCACAGAGGGATAGAAGGGCCTTAGACATCATGGTCAGAGAATCATTGTCAGGAAGCATTAAACTTAGCTTCCTCAATGTCAGAACGTTTGCACCAACTCTGACACAGAAAGTTCGCTGAGTGATGGCAAAAGTTCCCTGAGTGATGGTAGAAAGCTTGCAAAATAGTTTCTGAATTCAAGCAACCAAAGAGGCTGTATCCCCTCCTTCTGTAAAGTGACACTGTTGGTAGAAAACCATCACATGAAGGAGGGCATGCGGGTGCTGGATTTTGTGCAGCTAGAAAGCTGATAGGTAGGTCCTGTTTAGTCTGTGCCAGAAGTCAAATAGGCTTCAGAAAAGGAGTTCAGGAGTCCTCTGAGCTCCCGGTGATTTACCCTGACTTCCCTTTGTAAGCATATGGATTCTATTTTCTGCTGTCTCTATAAATACTGTTGTGACTGTCTCTGCCAAACCAGCTACCTTTCTCACCCCAGGGAGAAGCCAGGGATCAGACATTCCTACGCTACCGCCCCATTAGACACTGCCGTAACACGAGGGAGCAGACCTGGCAGTCAATATGATGTGTGTATTTGGATCTTTAAAGAGCTAGGCTAAACTTAGAGTCAGCGGACTACCATAAATAACCTGTGTTCCTCTCTCTTTGTGTGGTTTGCCCTGGAATGCCTTGTGCTTTAGTGTTGTACAAGCAGCAAGAGATCAAAGAGTCAACATTTTATGGATGCATAGTTCATTACAAAGTCATCCGTGGGAGGAGACCCTGGCAAAAGCACTAATCGTTCTCTCTTGTGACTGTTTGGTTGCCTGCATTGGGATTGGAGGGCACTAAAAGAACTTGAAACCAGTTTAAATAATTTTAAAGAATAAAATAAAGATGGAAATTCACTTTTAAAGGAGGGCTAAAACTTAACTGGCATCTTTTTCGGGTATAGAATGTGGTAGGAGGAAAGAGGAAATAAAGGAATTGGCCCATTACCACATGGAATGTGGTTGGAGAAGAATAAAAGAAGGCAGAACGGAATCCTGTGTAATTTACTTACCCTTGGGTAAGCATTAGAGAGAGCCTTTGATAAGCAGAGCATAACATCGACAGGGATTTTTTTTTTTAAAAAGCCCAAACTAGATAATGTATCTGAAAAACAGGCTTTGAACTAGTTTGCTAGAATATGAAGAATAAATGTGTTTCAAATTATAGCATTAATGATGTTGCAAACCCAGGATTGTAGATAATCACAATGACACAAAACAATAGCTACTATTTATTTGATATCTGATATCTGCTGCATGCCACATGCTGTGCGGTGTATGTGATATCTTTTTATCTCACAACCACGCACGGGGATGACCTGTTGGTATCCCCACTTACACGCAGGGAAACAGGACTCTGCAAAGTTGAAATGCTTAGCTCAAGGTCACACAGTCACTAAGTGGTAAGCCCAGGATTTGAACCAAGCTCTGGAAGGAAGTGGAAGTGACTACCTCTTAGCCTGTAGTTAATATTTCTGGCTCTTGACACTTTTTCTAGTCTCTGTGGCAGGAGTTGTTGGAACTCTTGCTTTCTGAGTTTGGGAGATTTGCTCTCAAAGACTTCCTCTTATTAAGACTTACTCTGTCTGAGCTGAATGTGTGTAGCTCTGTCTGGGGGCTCTGTCCTTGTGGTTGTCCATAGGCAGTCAGAATTAATCACTCATAAAACATATTGCATAGATAAGACTTTTGATCCAGCATTTTGGAAGTTAGGGGCTGGATATCTTATAAAAGAATGTCTGTTGCATACTTGATTAATTACAGTGATAGCTAAAGAAACATTTTCTCAAATGTATTATTTTAACAGGAATCATGTTCTAGTTTCCCATCCTTTAGCTTACTTTAAGTTTAAGAAAACCTGAGCTGTATGAACTTAAAAAAAAAAAAAAAATGACAGGATAGGCCAGAAGTGGTGGCTCACGCCTGTAATCCCAGCACTTTGGGAGGCCCAGGTGGGCAGATCGCAAGGTCAGGAGATCGAGACCATCCTGGCTAACACGGTGAAACTCCATCTCTACTAAAAAATAGAAAAAATTAGCCAGGTGTGGTGGCGGGCGCCTGTAGTCCCAGCTACTTGGGAGGCTGAGGCAGGAGAATGGCATGAACCCGGGAGGCGGAGCTTGCAGTGAACTGAGATCACGCCAGGGCACTCCAGCCTGGGCAGCAGAGCAAGACTCTGTCTCAAAAAAAAAAAAAAAAGTAGAGAAAAAAATGACACGGTAAAATGCACACACACACAAAAAAAAGTCAATTATTACAGTCAATAAAGTCTCAATGGTCTGTATCCATGAGATCTTTTGTTCTTGTCACAGATAAAACCTGCATCACAGCAATGCCACAGGATCAAATGATTAAGATGGAAAACTACAATGCTCTACAAATGTTACCTTCTTTCTGTTCTTCTCGATGATAGTACCTTTTGTTCAACCCGTCTCTTCCTGCTCTTTTAAAATAAAAAGTTTTTTAAAAGTCAGAAATAGAAGCAAATAACTGATCGATCCTTTTTTTTTTTTTAACCAATTTCATAGCAATTGAAAACATCATCCAAGATACTGTAGATCTTCCCCCCCTTCAAGTTTTCTTGAAAGATTTCACACGTGCAGTGTAAGAAATTGTGAGTCAGCCTTCTCCAATCCTGACTTTAAGAGTTGCAAAAATCATCTGCCAGGGATCACATATGTTCTCGGTTCCATGAGAGGAAGAAAACACATTTGCTGGAAAAAAAAAAAAAAAAGGAAACTTTAAAACCAGTGGAGTTAGAATAAATACACTTGCATTCTGCTAACTTCTTTTCCTTTCCAGGGCCTGAAGGCTTTTCTGGCCCTGGACAGGAAGCAAGGCATCTGTCACCCCAAATACTCCCTCTCTGGGATGGGGGTTCCAGCTGGTCATGGAAGGGAAGCAAAGGAAGTGCAGAATGACCAAAAGATGGGATTAGGATGCAGAAATAATAAATCTACAGCAACTACTTTTTGAAGTCAAGACATCCAACAGCTATAAGTCCAATCTGTCTTTAAGACCTTGCAACACTCCAATATGATTGGTAATAAACTTCAGTCTGCAGTTGAGACATGACCTTTATCAGACTAGGGCACTTGGCTAAGGTCACACAGCTAGTGAGCCAGGTAGAGAATACCAGAGCCTGTGAGTGTAGTATTTCATGCGTAGCATTACCTATGGAACCTCCAGAACATTGGATAGGTATTTCCATCTAAGAAATTGTCTTCAGCCTGGTGCAGTAGCTCACACCTATAATCCTAACATTTTGGGAGGCCTAGGCAGGAGGATCTCTTAAGGCCAGGAGTTTGAGACCTGCCTGGACAATATAGCAAGACCCCATCTGTACAAAAAAATTAAAACATTTACCAGACATTGTGATGCCTGCCTGTAGTCCCAGCTACTCAGGAGGCTGAGGTAGGAGGATCACTTGAGCCCAGGAATTCGAGGCTGCAGTGAGCTGTGATCATGCCACTGCATTCCAGCCTGGGTGACAGAGTGAAATCTTGCCTTAAAATTAAATAAATAAAATTATCTTTAACAAAGCAAAGGAGGAGTCTCCTAACATCCTAAAGCGGCAGATTACTGGCAAGTACTAGTGCCTCCATGTTAACATTGCAGAAACCAGATTCAAACAAGTTGTGAGTTTCTCTTGAAACAAAAGAAATCAATTACAGGGAAAATGAAACTCTCAACTTAGCGCTCGACTTAAGAAATTTAAAACTCGTTTCATGATGCTTTGCCCTTCTTCACCTCTCACTGAAGCAGTTCTGTTCTTCAGTAATTGATGTTGGGTTGTTCTCGTGGGTTGACAGTCAGCATGTTTTTATTTATTAAATGGTGTAAGTAAAAATTGATGTGATGGAACAACCATGGCCGCCCCTGCCACAGAACAAAGGCTTTTCTAAACCAGCATTTCTCCCACAACATCTGGGTAGATGTTTCATGTGGATTTTCCTTCCCCAATATCCAATGGCATGATTTCATGTTCAGACGGAAATGACAGTGACATTTCATTTGACCAAGGAAAAATAAAAAGAAAGAAAGAGACATTTCTACATTTAACAGAACCCAAAGGCAACTTGAAAAACACTTTGAAACCTTATTTCCATTTTACGATCTAAAGCAGACCTAAGGTATATCTGTAGACAGGTGGTGCTGGTTGCAGTTCTGCTGTGAGCCTTTATGAAAAGGATTATGTTGACTTTCTGAGAATATTTCAGGATTCAGCACCTCAAAGGACTCCAAAAGCGGTGGTTTTAAACTCCCATTGAAATGGGTCACTATATAAATCCTAAAGAGAAAACCAAGCCAGGTAAACCTAGGATCTTGGCTCCACATCAAACCTCACAATTTGAAGCCCAGGTTATTCTTACAACTCTCTAAGACCTCTAAGCCCATCCTCACTAGCCACAGCCTGGGGCTTCCTTGATCCTGCTAAAACTGAGCCAAGAAGCAAAAGCTCAGTGAGTGTCATTTTGCATAGAACTACTAAGCAGGATAAAGAGAGGCCGTAGGAAAGAAATTCCCCAGTCACAGAAAACCGGGGTGTCTGATTATAAGATAGTAGTCTCTTCCTTCAAGGCTAGTGGGTAAAATTCTCCCTTGTGCCTTTGAATGAGGGATTTCCCCTAAACACAATAGTGAAGTCTGTATTTAGTTGCTGGAGCTCTGGAGACTGGGGACTTTTTTAACAGGCAGAACTTTCAGAGGAAGCTGGAATATAATGCCTATTATAGTGAACTGTAACTTAGAAGTACCCTGTATTGACAAGAGAAGTCAAGGTTGTTTCTTAACACAGCTTTAACAAAAATTTAAACTTTGGTTGGATTAAGCTATTCCTGATCTCATGCTTCTGTTGGTAGAAAATACACCTTTAATACAAATAGAACTATTTTGGGGGGAATCATAAATCGCATCCTAACTTATAACATTTTTTGTGATTTAAATATAGTTGGTCCTTATTACATGTGGATTCTATATCTGCAAATTCTAAACTCACTAAAATGTATTTGTAATCTTCAAATCAGTACTCATGGTGCTTTTTCAGATAAGCACAGAGTGACAATAAATTTGAGTCACTCAAAGTACATTGTAAACAAGTGTCCCTTTCACGATCTATTTGGTGCCATATTTTTTGCATTTTTATGCCTTTTGCATGTTCAGTGGTGATTTCACTGCTTAAAAATGGCCCCCCTAAGCAATGTACTGAAGTACCATCCAGTGTATCTAAGCACAAGAAGGCTGAGATGTGCCTTACAGAGAAAAAATATACTTGTTAGATAAGCTTTGTTTGGGCATGAGTTATAGCATTTTTGGTCATGATACAATGTTAATAACTCAAAATATATATATTGAATATTTATGTTATTTCAATATACATCTACATATCAATTATATATTAAATAAGGTACCTTTAAGCAGAAACACACATAAAACAAAGTTATGTATTAATCAGTGGACAAAAGTCAAAGGCTTATAGGAACCAAGCCCTGTATTTCCTCTAGGAGCAATGATTCAGTATTTGCTAATTCAACGTCCATGTCTATGTTATAGATCATAATTAGTGTGAATAACAGAATCAACTGCATTTGATTGAATGCTCTGTGCCATCTGGTTACTTGAGTGGCTCTATTGTGTGCAGACACAGTCTCCAACTATCTTTAATGTGACTCAGAAATGTCCTGCTATGTTCGGGATCAGGTTTCAGATAAGTTAGGAGTTACATAGACTGGATGAGAATCCACATAAAATATCACACCTGAGTCAAAGAATGGGAAGCTGATTCTGGAGTGTAGTGAGAGAAGGGAAACTTGGCCATGGGCTACGGGGAGTGCCGCCATGAGGGGAGGGAAGTAGAGGTATGGAAGAAACTGAAGAGAGGAAACCAAAAGTAGAGGGAAAGATGTGTGTGCTCACAGTGACGCCAAGAGCCAGCACCTTAGACAATGCTCTTATTCGTGGGATGTGTCACTGTCTGGGAATATTCAACATTTCTCCTTCCACCAAAGTGTGGAAAATTAATGTGTATACAATGTCATTTGTTATACTTTCTTGACAGGCAGTAGGTGAGATACCAACACATTCCGCAGAGCTTAATGACACCATTTTAATGTGAATTGAGTCTGTTTATTCGTTTTTCCTGTTTCATATAAGGTTATTACTCTGTCTCCTAGCTACCCAGAAAAGACCATTTTGATTTTGGATAAATAGTATCGGTAGAAATGTGTTTTTAAATAAAGGGTGCTTGCATGCACTTAAGTGAATGGACTTTAATAATCTATTTAGTATGCTTTGGCAAGAAAGATGTTTTTACTAGCTACCATGGAGAAACTATGTGTTCTCATATTCAGGCATAAGGTAATTTGTTTTATAGGCAGAAAATAGAGTTTACAATTTGAAATAAACAAATCACTGCTCTAAACAGTGTAGGAGAGAGTACACTACTTCAAAAATAATTGCTTGTTTACGTGCATTTGCTTGTTGGAAACAAAAGACTGAAATGAGAGCTCCTCTATCATTAGTCTGTTATATGAAAAAACGAGAAAATGCATACAAGGACCCAAAGCAGTAGAGAGAATTTCCCATAATGCCATGTGGACATGATAAATTGTACCATTTTGCCAGTTAATGATATATTAGATCAATACAGCATCTAACTCATGAGCTTCGGCTAGAAATCTCAAGTCTGGTGGAAAACTATTTTTTAGTATCTTAAGAAAGATTCTCAAAACTTTGGAAAAAATTAGTGTTTTTGAAATATGGCCAAGTTATATCTTCACACATGAAAAATGTACTATATTTTTCTAGGAGTTTGAAAATCATTTTGAGAACTGTGAGTTTTTCTAAGCTGTGTTAAACCACATTGAATTGCTGTTAAAGGGTAATAGTCATACCTTTTCATATTGTTTTGAGGATTAAACAGAATAAAGCACATGGAACAAAAATTAATACAATATCTTCGATCAAAAATATTATAATAATATTCTTGGTACAGTAAATATTGGCCCTAAAAAAGCATGTAGTTCTCAAAATTGTCCCAAATAAAATATCATTTTCTGTTGGCTGTCATTGCTACGACCATGCCACTCTTGGAAACTGATAGAACTAACAAAGTAAATGGCAAAAAGAAATGTTGAGGACTACAATAATGCTTTCCTGATTCCTCCAAATCATTTCCTATAAAGGGCTGTACAATAAGATTGCTTAGTCTACATGCCTATCTGTTCCATTCATTGATAATTAAAATTAACTGCTATAACAAGGAGCGTCAAAATATCAGTAGCTTAAAACAATAAAGATTTACTGTTGATGTGATCCTTCCATAAGAATCAGGTGGCTCTTCTTGGGGTCCCTCTTAAATCATTTCTTCTATGTTGCAGCCTCCACAGTCTTAGTAGAAGAGAAAGACTTTATCTGATTGTGAGGGAGGTTTATGGCCAGGTCTAGAAATAGCAACATAAGGCCAGGCATGGTGGCTTGCACCCATAATCCCAGCACTTTGGGAGGCCAAGGCAGGTGGATCACCTGAGGTCAGGAGTTCAAGACCAGCCTGGCCAACATGGTAAAACCCCGTCTCTACTGTAAATACAAAACTTAGCAAGGCATGGTGGCAGGTGCCTGCAGTCCCAGCTACTCGGGAGGCTGAGCCAGGAGAATGTTTGAACCTGGGAGGCAGAGGTTGCAGTGAGCCGAGATTGTGCCACTGCACTCCAGCCTGGGCCACAGAGTGAGACTCTTACTCAAAAAGAAAGAGAGAGAGAGAGAGAGAGAGAGAGAGAGAGAGAGAAGAGAGAGAGAGAGAGAGAGAAAGGAAGGGAAGAAAGGAAGAAAGGAAGAAAGGAAGAAAGGAAGAAAGGAAGAAAGAAAGAAAGAAAGAAAGAAAGAAAGAAAGAGAAAGAAAGAAAGAAAGAAAGAAAGAAAGAAAGAAAGAAAGAAAGAGAAAGAAAGAAAGAAAGAAAGAAAAAGAAAGAAAGAGAAACATAAAATCCACTTGCATTTTTAAGACCAGAACCTAGTCCTAAGGCCGCAAAGTAACTTCAAAGTGTAATGGGAAGTGCCTCTTCCTGTTTGCGTGGGGTAAAAAAATAAAACAGGATATGCTTTCTTGATTCTTAAAGCAAATAAAGGTTTAAACTTCCCAGTATGTTCAGTGTATTTCTTCGCATGCCATTAAATGAGCTAAACAACGTACTGGAAGAGGAAAGTAAGGTACCATTTGACACCTTAATTTATGTATCTCAGTATGCATAGTTGAGGTTGGTGTTAAGCACAAAGTTCCAAGTCTCCTCTGAAGCTTCCCTGGTGATCCAACCGGACCTTCTGGTGATGTTCTCCTTTAGGCTGCTGTAGTAACATTGATCAAATATGTCTCTGTAGTCTTTCTTTCTATGTATTGTGTCTGTTATCCTCCTGTTTAAAGAATTCAGTTCTCCTCTGCTTTGTGTAGCTACTTATTTCTTTGTTCAGTTCTTGTATTCTTATATTTATATTTTCAGCCTGGTTTCCTAGGGGTCATCCCTGTGTTTTCTCAACTCGATGGTCAACCAATGATTGGGCAGAGATTATATTCAAACACCTTTCCTACAAAGTATACAAAGAAGCAGGAAAGTCTACCCTGCAGCCTATACTCAGAAAAAAATAGTGTTCAATGAAACTGACTTACAGAGTCAGCCAGGATGTTAGATTTAGCAAAGACGTCAACACAACTATTAAAATTATGTTTAAAGAATTCAAGCTAAGCTTCTTGTGTTTAATAATATTCTACAGTGTAGTATATTGTAGTATAGTATAATATTGTAACTATAGTAAGTAAGGACATGTGTTCTGAAGTCAGACTGCAAGAGTTTGGATCTTAGGTTCATTACTTACTTGCTGTTTACCTTACCTAGTTATTTAACCTCTTTCTGCCTCAGTTTCCTCATGTAAAAATTAGCATAGTAACTAAAGTACCTACCTCATACATTTATTTATTTTAAGGATTGAACATGATAAAATATATACAGCACTAAAATTGGCAAGTATTTTTTAAAAACGTGCAGTGAGCCCTCAAGAGATGCTAAATATAATTATTAATACAATATAGAACTATGACTTTATTTGCTTGAATCTTCTATTGCAGGTAGCATGATAGGCCTACTCATAGTAGGTCTCAATAAATGTTTGCTGAATGAAATCGTGAATTTTGTTTTGGTTGGTTAGTTTTTGTTTTGTTTTGGTTTGGTTTTGGTTTTTTGTTTTGAAACAAGGTCTCACTCTATCACCCAGGCTGGAGTGCAGTGGCACAGCCACAGGTCACTACAACCTTGAACTCTGGGGCTCAAGTGATCCTCCCACCTTAGCCTCTCAAGTAGCTGGGACTTCAGGCATGTGCCACCACACCTGGCTAACTTTAACATTTTATATTTTTTGTAGAGACAGGATCTTGCTATGTTTCCCAGGCTGGTCTGGAACTCCTGACCTCTAGCAATCCTCCTGCCTTGGCTTCCCAAAGTGCTGGGATTGCAGGCATGAGCCACTGTGCCCAGCAAGAAATCATATTTTTAAAGCATGAAGTAGAGAGACTTTCACTTCAATGTGAGCAGACTATAAAAAAATCCTTCCCCAATGTATTTCGTCTAGTTCCACACAGATGCCAACCTTAATTAAGATGTAATATTTTTATTCAGAATTAGGAATCAATGTTAAATGCAAATAAACCTGAAAAAGTAACATACTGGCTTAAATTCACACTATAATTTTCCATTTAAACAATACAGTACACTCAACTTTAAGTGAAACACCTCCTGATACAAGATACTAAAAAGCTGGATAAAATTTAAAATTTTAATTTTATATGTATAACTGCACTGTTGTAAAAGTAGAACTCCTGCAAAGGTCAGAAATTATATGAAAATGCAGTTCCACAGAAGCACAGCCACTTACCCTGGGGAGTTTACCTTTTGCCTGTGACCCAGACCTGGGTTCCAAAGGTCTCACCCGTGGGATAAAAAACCAAGCCTAAAGACATAGCAAGGTGGAACAACATACATTAAAAGCAAAAAAAAATTAGTGTAAGGACAAGTGCACATCTCATTGAGAGTTCATGGAGATAATTGCTTGCCTCACAGTTTAGGAAGAGCACAAAAAAGAAAATGTATTCCTTCAAAATGTCCAACCCCAGCACTACCAGGTTACCTTTGAACCCCCCCAAAAAGTAAGATCTGAGTTTAAAGTGGCCTCAGGTTGGTAGTATCCCAGCTTCTTTCTGCTTTACAGAAGAAATACAAATTCTTTCCAAAAGAATGTACCTTAAACCCAAGCTTCATATTAAAAAAAAAATTATAAAGAATATGTGCTCCCAAACAACAAGTCACCAAGCACAAAAAAGTGAGAACCGATTAGCAAAAGCCAAGAGAAACCACAAAGTGGAGAATTTTAGACATTGGAGTTACCAGACCTAGATTATGTAAGTTTGATCTGTAATATGCTCAAGGAGGTAAAAGCATATAGCAAGTATAGTAGAGTTACATAACATTAAACAATGAAATAATAATTGAAAGTAGGAACTGCATTAATCATTGGATTAGACTTAGCTGAAGAGAGGATTTGTGAACTGAAAGGGCTTTTAATAATTTAAAATGCCACTTAAAAAGACAAAGCGGAGGTAATTGTGAAAGAAGCATTTGAGGAAAAAGAAAATATAGTGGGGAAGACAACATATTTCAGATTGAAGATTTGGGGTAGGGGAGGGCGGACTTCTGTGAAAGATCAGATGGCAAATGTTTTAGGCTTAGGGGCCACAGAGTCTTGGAAATACTCAACTATGACATTGCAGTGCAAAAGCAGCCATAAGTAATAATGTAAACAAATGAGCCCGGCTACATGCTAAGAAGACTTTATTTCTACAATGGTTGCACACTAAATTTGGCCCTTGGATAAGTTCGTTAACTCCTAGACTAGAAAATCATAGAAAATCAGAGCAGAATAAAATTTGAGAAGAGAATGGATTATACCTATATCAAGATAATCTAAAAAATAAAACAACTCTAAAAAGAAAAAAAGAAGAAGTACAATAATGGCTGAGACTTTTCCAGGAATAAGAAAACAAAACAATTCTCAGATTCAAGGACCCCCAAAATCCAAAGTGAGATAAAACAAAAATGAATCCACATCAAGATGCATTACTGTGAAAATGCATAAAAAGAATGACAAAGAGAAGATCTTAAAAGTAGCCACAAAAGTCAGTAAATTCTTTCCCCCAAAATTATGTAGACACCAGACAAAATTGTCAAAAATAACCATATATGGTTCCAGAAATCAACCAAAGGCAAACAAAAATTATGAAGCATTTATTTATGAAAAACTTCTAGAGCATTGGGTGAGAACAGTAGTCCATGACTTTCATTCCTGGGGCTTATCCCCATCACCTAGCCACCAGCAGATGCATGGTTGATGCTGTAGTTTTACAAGAGGGAAGTTGGCTGTGAAAATCAGCAATGTAATTGTCAGAGGGGACCGATTTGATTTGGAATGAAAGGTAAAAACCACACTAGCATTGTCATTAAAAGTAGTAAACTTAATAAGAAATGAAGGAGTAAAATCTGCTGCCCTTAAGCTTGAGGTTGTGGTCTCATTTGGGTGAGCGATGGACAAGCAAGAAACTTAACAAGGAGATCTTGGAAGAAAGGGCTATATAAGCTTCCCACAGCCATGGCTGGTTGGGAAGCACGGATGCCCTCAAGAGAGACCAGAAGTAGACCAGAGAAAAGTAGAAGTCAAAGCAGAGGTGAAAATGCTCAAAGTTTGAACATGTTCCGCAAAACGCATATACACACACACAGAAAGTGGAAGCCTTATCGCTTGAGGTGTTTGAGTACTAGCTCTGCCCAATCATTGGTTGATCACCGAGCTGAGAAGACACAGGGATGACCCCTAGGAAGCCAGCCTGAAAAATATAAAATATAAGAATATAAGGACTGAGCAAAGAAATAAGTAGCTACACAAAGCAGACTCCATAGATGTAATTCCTAGCAAGTTTCTAAAAAAGAAAAAAAAAAAAAAAAAAAAAAGAACCCTTGGAAGAAGTAGAAATGCTGTATTTTATGATCTAGCATGTTATTTTTCCACAAAATGGTACAAAGTATACAAAGAAACAGGCAGGAAAGTCTACCTGCAACCTATACTCAGAAAAAATAGTAGTCAATGAAGCTAACTTATAGAGTCAGCTGGGATGTTAAATTTAGCAAAGATGTCAACACAACTACTGAAATTATGTTTAAAGAATTCAAGGGAAAAAAATGTATAAAGAATTAAAGGAACATATGACTAGTAATGGCACAAGAGATACAACATCTCAATAGAGAAATAGAAATTATTTTTAAATAATTATGTATGTAGAAAATCCCAAATAAACAACAATGACAAAAAATACTGGAATTAATAAGCAACTATAGCAAGATTGTAGGATACGAGGTTAATATACAAAAGCCAATTGTTTTTCTATATACCAGCAATCAACAATTGAAACTTGTAAGTAAAAACACAATACCATTTACATTAGCACCAACAAAATCAATGCTTTAGGTATAAATCTAACTAAATATACACATGATCTTTATATGAAAAACTATAAACTCAAAAAGAAATCAAAGAAGATATAAATAAATGAAGAGAGATACATACTCATGGATGGGAAGACTCCATATTGTCCAGATGTCAGTTATTCCCAATTTGATCTACAGATTCAATGTAATCCCAATGCAAATCCCTGCAAATTATTTTGTGGATATTGACAAACTGATCTAAAGTTTACATGAAAGGCAAAAGACACAAATAGTCAACACAATATGGAAGGAGAAGAATAAAGCTAGAGGACTGATACTATCCAACTTCAGGACTTACTATACTTCCTATAAAGCTATAGTAATCAAGACAGGGTGGTATTTGTAAAAGAATAGATAAATAGACAGTGGAACAGAATGAACAGCCCAGAAATTGGCTGATACAAATATAGTCAACTGATCTTTGACAAAAGAACAAGACAATTCAATGAAGAAAGATTAGCCTTTTCAACATCTGGACATCAATATACAAAAAAAAAAAAAAAAAAAAAAAAAAAAAAAGAATCTAGTCACAGATTCTGACAAAATTAACAGATCCTACACCTAAATGTAAAACCCAAAACTATAAAATTTCTGAAAGGTAACATAGGAGAAGATCTTTTAATCATTTAAGATTTAATCTTAAAAGATTAAAATTATAAAATATACAACATAAAAGCAAGAACTCTGAAAGAAAAAAACTGACAAACTGGACTTTATTAAGATTAAAACTCCTGCTCTGTGAAAGACACTGTCAATAGAATGAAAAGACAAGCCATACACTGGAAGAAATATTTGCAAAACACATATCTGATAAAAAAAAAAAAACTTGCATGCAAAACATACAAAGAACACTTAAAACTCAACAATTTAAAAAACCACGCAACTCAATTTAAAAGTAAACAAAAGACCTGAACAGATGCCTCTCCAAAGAAGATATACATATGGGAAATGTGCATATGAAATGATTCACAATATTATATGTCATTAGGAAATTACTATAGAGAATTTTTACTTACAAGTTTCAACTGTTGATTGCTGGTATGTAGAAAAACAATTGCCTTTTGTGTATTAACCTCATATCCTACAGTCGTGCTATAGTTGCTTATTAATTCCACTATTTTTTGTTATTGTTGCTTCTTTGGGATTTTCTACATACATAATTGATTATTTAAAAATAATTTCTACTTCTCTATTGAGATTTTCTACTTCTCTATTGAGATAGTAAAACAAGAAGATACTATTACCCACCTATTAGAATACCTAAAATCAAAAAAGAAAAAAGAAAAAAAAAAGCTGACAAAACAGATGCTAACAAGGATGTGGAGTAAGAGGAACTCTCATTGGTTGCTGGAGATAACACAAAATGGTCCGGCCACATTTGAAGGCAGTTTGACAATTCCTTACCAAGTTAAACATCGACTTACTATATGATCCAGCAATCCCATTCCCAGGTATTTATCCAAGTAAGTTAAAAACTTATATCTACACAAACACGCACAAATAAATGTTTACGGCAGGTTTTTTTTTTTTTCACGATTGTCAAAATTTGGAAGGAGCCAAGATGTCTTTCAATAAATGAATAAATAAACTGTAGTGCCTTCCTAAATGGGAATATTATTTAGTGATAAAAATCAAGCTATCAAGCCATGGAAAGACATGTAGGAAATTATGACTATCCCAAAAGATTCAAAAATAAAACAAAAGTATATGATAAAAGTCAACGATTATTCATGGTCAAAACTTTTAACAGTCAGGAACTTAAGGAAAAAAATCTGAAAAAAAAGATATCTATAAAAATTTACAGCAAATACTATAGCCAGTGGTGAAATATTGAAGGAATTCTGTTTATAGTCAAGAACAAGACCCAACTGCTAACACCATTTCCTTTCAGCATTCTACTAGTGAGCCTAGCCATCACAGTGAGACAAGAAAGAGAAGCATAAAGATTGGAAAGAAACAAAACTGCCATTATATAGTACTTTTCTCTGAAAAATTCAAATGAGTCCATATATTATTAGAATTGGCAATTTAGTAAAATTTTTTCATGTAAGATCAAGCTGAAAGTTCACTTTTAATACCAAACATGAAGAAACTGGAATTCTCACACTTTGATGAGGGAAGAGTAAAATTTTATAACCATTCTGGCAAACTGTTTGCCAGTATCTATTGAGCTAAATCTATAATATATATAACCTATAACCAGCCGTTTTCCATCTATGTATACACAGTTGACTTTTGAACAATACAGGTTTGAATTGCACAGGTCCACTTGTAAGTGGGCTTTTTTCAACCAAACATGGGTAGAAAATACAGTATTCACTGGGTACAAAAGCTGTGTACTGGAAAGACCAATTGGAGGACCAACTTTCCATATATATACAATTTCTGTAGGGCTAACAGTGGGACTTAAGTATGTGTGGATTTTGGTATGTGTGGAAGTCCTGAAACCAATTTCCTGCATATACTGAGAGACAACTGTAATCAATGAAAATAAGTTTTTATGTTCATCAAAAGATATGAAATAACGTTCATAGTAACTTTAGTCATAATACAAAAAAAGAAAACAAAATCAAATCAAATCATGTTGTTACATAAATAGATACCACAAAGCAATGAAAAAACACAAATGTGTATAACAACATGGATGAGTCCTGCAGACTCAATATTGAACAAAGAAGGCAGAAATCAAAAAGTTCATACCATGTGATCCTATTTATATGAAGTAGAAAAAAGGAAAAATTAATCTCTGTTGATAGAGATCAGATGAGAGGTTCCAAGGTGAAGGGAAACAGTATCGACTCAGAAGGTAAATGCTAGAGCCTTCTGAGAGGCTGGACATAATCTATATTTTGGTCTGGGTGACGGTTACACAGCTGTATACATGCGTAAAAATCAACCGCATTTTTTTGTTTTTAAAAATTTAGATAGTTAAAATCTCCTAAGTTTCATTTTAATCAGCTTTATTGAACTACAATTTATAAATATTAATAATTCACAAATATTTAATATACAATTTTGTAGGTTTCAATAAATACACGCAGTTTCGTAACCACCAACATAATGATGATATAAAGCGTCCCTAACACACCAAAACTTTCCATTGTGCTCTTTTGCAGTCACTCTCCTTCATCCATCCTGGTCCTAAATAAATGGAATCATAAAGTGGGTAGTCTTTTGTGTTTGATTTGTTTCACTTGTAACAATACTTCATCCAAGTTGTTTTGTTGATCAGAGTTTTATTTATTTTTATTTCTGAATAGTATTATATGGGCATTATTTTTATCCACACAGTAGTTGATAGATATTTGGGTTGCTTTCGTTTTAAGGCTTTATAGATATACGTATGATGAGTAGTTGAGTAATTCTACATGTGGACATAAGTTTTAATTTTTCTTGAATAAAAACCTAGGAGTGGAATTGCTGGGTCATAAATAAATACATATCAAATTGTATAAGAAACTGCTAACCTGTTTAAAAGGTGGTTGTATCATTTTGCATTTCTACCAGCAATGTATGAGAATTTCATTTGTTCCACATTCTCACCATAATTTGGTATTTTTAATTTCAGTCATTCTAATAATGTTTTAATTTGCATATCCTTCATAAGCAATGATGTTGAGCATCTTTTCATGTGCTTATTTGAAATGTGTAAATCTTCTTTGGTGAATTGACTTTTCAAATATTTTACTCATTTCTAATCAATTTGTCTTCTTATGATTGAGTTTTAAGAATTCTTTATATATTGTAGATGCAAGTCTGTTATCAGAATATATTTTGGAAAATATGTCTCAATCTATTTCTTACCTATGCATTTCCTTACCTTTAACTTTTTAATTGTGTAATATAATACTTTCTTATTTTATGGTTCACACTTTTTGTGTTCTAAGAAATCTCAGTGTAACCTAAAGTCACAAAATATTCTCCTATATTTTTTTCTAAAAGTTTGAATCTTTTTAGGGCTTACATTTAGGTCTATAATCAATTTGAATTAGATGCTTGTGTTTGGTCTGAGATAAGCATTGAGGCTCATGTTTTGCCTATGAATATGCAACTATTCTAGTGTGATTTATTTTAAAGTTTATTTTCCTCATAAAATTCCTTGGTACCTTCTTCAAAAATCAATTGACCACATATGTGTGGGTCTATATCTGGAATTTCTATTGTGAACCATTGATCTTATTCTAAACATACTTTCTTGCCAGTTGTAGCTGTATAAGATTTGAAATTATGAAGAATTAGATCTTCCACTTTTGTTCTTTCTTTTCAGAATTCTTTTGGCTATTTGAAGTCTTTACATGTTTATATAAATTTTAACATCAGTTGCTATTTTCTACATAAAATCTAGCTAAAATCTTAATTGGGATTACAATGAATCTACAGATCAATTGGGGGACAATTAAAAGCAAAACAATAAGTAGTTTTCCAATTCATGAACATGGTATGTCTCTCCATTTATCTGTGTCTTTCTTAATTTCCCTCAGCAAAGTTTTGAAGTTTCTAGTGTACAACTCTTGCACATATCTTGTTAAACTTATCTCTAAGTATTTCACTTTTTTGTTACTATTCTAAATGTTAATTTTGAATTTTAATTCCCAATTATTCTTTACTAAAATATAGAAATACAATTAGTCTTATATATTTACCTCATCTTCTGTGACCTTACTAAACTTACTTACTGGTCCTAGTAGCTTTATGGTAGATTATTTTGGATTTTTCTACATAGACAATCACGTTATTTATAAGTGACAATAGTTGTATCTTTCTCTTTCTAATTGGAATGCATTTTATTTCATTTTCTTGTGTTATCATACCAGCTAAAGCTATCAGTAAAATGCTGAATAGAAATGGTAAGGGGAAATATAGTATCTTTTTTCAAATGTTAGAGCAACTTTACATTTCTAGGATATATTCTACTTGGTCTACTTGTATTATCCTTTTTATATAGTGCCAGTTTCAAGTTGCTAATATTTTCTTAGAGACTTTTACATGTATGTTCATGATAACTTTTAATCTGTAGTTTTATTTTCTTATAATGTCATTTTCTGGTCTTGGTATCATGATAATTCTTGCCTTAGATTGAGTTAGAAAGTATTCCCTCTGCTTTTATTTTCTGAGACAGTATAAATAAAATTTGTGTTATATTATTCTTAAATGTTTGGTAGAATTTACCAATAAAGACATCTCAGCCTGGAGCTTTCATCTTGGTTAGATTTTTAATCACCTATTCAATTTCTTTTGTAGATATAGGACTATTACTTATATCTTCTTGAATGAATTCTGGTAGCTTCTATCTTTAAAACAACTTGTAAATTTCATCTATGTTGTCAAATTTATTGGTATAAAGCTATTCATAATCATTTATTTATATGATTATATACTCTCTTTCATTCCTGATATTCATAATCTGTGTGATTCTTCTTTTTTTCTCAGTTAGGCTGGCTTGAGTCTTATACATTTTATTGATTCTTTCCTGGAACTAGATTTTGGTTACATTCATTTTTTTTTCCATTGCTTTCTATTATTTATTTCATATATATATATATATGTATATTTGCTCTCTATTACTTTTGTCCTTCTGCTTATTTTAGATTTTTTTTTCAAGATGGATGCTTAGATCATTAACTTGAGACTTTTCTTATTTTCTAGCATAAATACTTACAGTATAAGCTATATAATATCATATAATTCTATAAACTTACCTTGAAAGCATGCTTTAGTAACATCACTCACATTTTTATGTCATTCAAATTTTCATTCAGTTCAAAATATTTTATAATTTTTCTTTTATCATCTTTAACCCATAGGTTTTTTATATGTTTCTTGTTTAACTTCCAAATATTTGGGGCTTTAAAAAATATCTTTCCGTTACTTATTTTTAATTTAATTCTGTTGTTATCAGAGAAAATATTCTACATATCTTCATAGCTCTGTGCAGCACCTCCTCTGACTGAAAATTATGCCTTTGCCTCTCTGAACTAGGAACTCTTGTTTCCTCAACTCAGGGAAACTGCTGAGCTCTGTTTGGGTGTCCCCTCCCTGCACTATGACCTGGAAACTCTTCAGACGATGACCTGGGGCATTCACTGGGCTTACCACATTTGTTTTTATTCTCTTAGCAATCACTGTCCTGTGCTATATATTGCGCAATATCTGAAAACTATTGTTTCATATATTTTGTCTGTTTTCCTGGCAGTTTAAAGAGGAGGGGTGAATTTGGGTTCCTTTTGCTCTAGCATTGCCAGAAACAAGTCAAAAACTATTTAAAGTCATATTATGTTTCATCATATACCAACAAATAGAAAATGCAACTTTAAAATGATGCCATTTACAGTTGCTGAAACAATATATCTAGGAATGTATTTAACAAAAGATATACAATTTGTAGAATATTATAAAACATGATAAAAACACATTATTTAATACCTAAACAAATGGAAGAAAAATACCATGTTAATAGATAGAAAAACTCAATAGTGTAAATTTATTTACAGACAATAAAATATCAATGAAAATTTTAATAGGTTTTGTTTCACAGCTGTTTATAACATTTGTATATAAGAGCAAAGGACTAAGAATTCCCAGGAAACTCCTAAATAAAATAAGACCTATCTGCCCAATCAGAAATCATGATTTATAATGAGTCAGATTTGCACACTGTCTAATAGCACAATCTAGGTGAATAGATTGCCTGAGTTTCAAATCTTGCTTAGGTACCCACAATCCATTTCTTTGAGCTCAATTTCTTCATCCATATAATAACAGTGCCCACTTTGCAAGGTAATGATGAGGATTAAATTAGTTAACATGTGAAAACTGCTTGGGACAGTGGCTGGCATATCATAAATATAAACATATATTCACTATTTTTTATTATTATTATCTAGCTCCAAATCATTAAGACAGCGAAGCATAGAGATAGATAAGTAGACAAACAAAACATATTAGGAAAACCAGAAAAAGAGTCCTACAAAAATGGAATTTTGGCAAAGCTGAGATTTCAGATCTGTGGGAAAAGGTGGGTTATGGTGTGGGATGACTGATCAATTGATTATCCATGAAGAAAAAAATGAACACTGAAAACAAATGAAATGTTCATCAGCTGTAGAATGTAATATATTCATTCATTATAATATATTCGTGCCATGCACCACCACAAAAAGTGAAAATGAATGAATTACAGCATGTCAGATACATACATACATAAATCTCAAAAAAAGTAATGTCGAGCCTAAAAAAAGTCACAGAAGAATAAATACAACTTACTTAGTGACATTTATGTCCTTTTTTTCAAAAACAAAACAATATATTAATTAGCGGTATCTGCACATTTGTAAAACTATGAAAGAAAATAAGAGAATCATTAAAATTAAATCCAGGAAAAGCTGTCACATCAGGGTCCAAGGAGCATATGACCAATTGGAGGCACTTAGAAGATTTCAACAACTTCAAAGGGAAATGTATTATTGGTAAAGCTTGGCAATGGGTACTTGTATATTCTTTGTATTGTTTTTATCTTTACATTTTAGCACATACAGTTTTTATAACTGCTGTATTTTAAATGTTTTATTTCAAAATCATCTGAGGAGTGCTGAAAAAATCTAAACGACTATTATTTGTGCTATACCAATAGTTTCATGCTTCTGTAAATAAGTGTTATGTTGAATATTTTAAAATGTATCACCGTGAAATGAACCTAAAACAATTCTGAGTTATAAATATCCCTGGACAATTCTTTCCAGAAAGCAGGCTTTCAATGGGTTAGAATTAGGGGTCTCCTGAGGACATAAAAGAGATGTCCAGTAAGTGGGAAGAAATACAGGGAGCCCAGGGCTGTGCGATAACATTAGAACATAATAAAACAAACTTATACTTCACAGTTTTCCTAGCTGCGTGGACAATTTTTTTTGTCTATGATTTTTTTAGGGAGAAAAATAATGTAATCATCCAAATAATCCTACCTTAGATTATAGAGGCACGATATCTCAAAAACAGACCTTAAGGACCTCATCTGGTTTTGTAAATTAAAACTGTCTAAAAGGAGGAGGAACATCAAACCTTTCTTTACAATAGACACTGCTCTATTTTTCTACGTAAATATCTGCATTGCCTTGTTTTGTGAACATGAGCCTGCAGAGATATAAGAGGTGTAGACTGTTCTCACACATCGTGCCATAAATTCTTCCTTTCATCTACCCCAAGGAGTATTCAGGGACTGGTGTGAGCTGCTTTTTGCTTATAAAAACAAGTGCAAGGTGCTCAGTGGATCTTTATTTACTCATTTAGAACATATAGAACACTCTAGTTCAGGACCCTCTGTAATATAATTCTGGGCAAATTTTGGAAAGGCCAGAGGATTTACTAGCAAGGATTCTGAAGCCAACTGGGGGAAATTTCTCCCCCTTTATAAGAAGGATTTACTGCACCTCTCAAGAAAGAAGTAATCTCCAAGAAAAATACAAAGCCAGGGCCAGAGAACCAAGGAGCCAGAAGACAAGTTCTGAAAAGACCTTCTTCGAATCTTTATGAGACCATTTGATCTCTAGCCTTGCCCATGATGCGTAGAGTGGCCATTTGCATTTGTCTTCGTTAAAGTGTGGAGACAGAGAAGTTTTAAGTTCCCTTACGTGGGCATGTAGTATCATCTCTGTGTTGCAATGTGGCTGTGTGACAATGCAAGGGAACACGGTGGATCTGCTGGGCAGTCATGGTTAGGCCTCAGAGAGAAAGCCACATCCTTCCTCTGGTCACAGAGTGACTCTGGCCATCTTAAACCTACCTTGTGAAAACACAGCTTGCATCTAGGCATTGCTCAGGCTACAGAATGCTAGAGAGAGAGTGGACCATTATCTAACCCTCATTTTATAAGAAGTTCAAGCATCAACTACATGAAAATATGAATTCAAAGAATTTATCATTGTGATCAAATAGGCATAACATAAAATTCACCATTTTAAGCAGTTGTAAGTGTGCGGTTCTGTGGCATTATGTGTATTCACGTTGTCGTTGACATGGTTTCGCTCTGTGTCCTCATCCAAATCTCATCTCGAATTTTAATCCCTAAGTGTCGAGGGAGGGTCCTGATGGGA
Organism: Macaca thibetana thibetana; assembly: GCF_024542745.1. Classification (NCBI taxonomy): domain Eukaryota; kingdom Metazoa; phylum Chordata; class Mammalia; order Primates; family Cercopithecidae; genus Macaca; species Macaca thibetana. The sequence continues at coordinate 23,873,091 of NC_065586.1, forward strand.
GGCGACTGGATCGTAGGAGTGGTTTCCCGCTTGCTGTTCTCATGAGAATGAGGGAGTTCTCATGACATCTAATGGTTTAAAAGCAGCGCTTCCCCCTTCGCTCCCTCTCTTCTGCCACCGCGTAAGAAGGGCCTGGCTTCCTCTTTGCCTTCCACCATGATTACAAGTTTCCCGAGGCCTCTTCAGGCATGTGCAACTGTGAGTCAATTAAACCTCTTTCCTTTATAAATTACTCAGTTTTGGTCAGTTCTTTGTAGTGGTGTGAAAACTAACTAATACAGTTGTGCAACTATAATCACCATCTGTCTCCGGAACTTTTTCATCTCCCTCAACCTAAACTCTGTACCCATTAAGCATGAACTCCCCATTTTCCCTTCCCCAGTGCCAGACAGCCACCATCCTACTTTCTGTCTGTATGAATTTGACAACTCTAGGAACCTCACATAAGTAGGATCATACAGTATTTGTCCGTTGGTGACTGGCTTTTTTCACATAGTGTAATGTCCTCAAGGTTCATCCATATTGTAGCACATGTCTGAAGTTCCTGCCTTTTCAAGGCGAAAGAATATTCCATTGTATGTATGTACCACACTTTGTTTATCCATCTATCATTGTGTCTTCATTTAGCCATAGACATTAAGGCTGTTTCTACCTTTTGGATCTTGTTAATAATACCATTATGAGCATGGCTGTACAAATATCTGATTGAATCTTTGCTTTCATTTCTTGGGGGATATATCCCAACAAATAGAATTACTGGATTTTATGGTAATTCTAAGTTTAATTATTTGAGGAACTACCATTCCATTTTCCACAGCGACTATCCCATTTTATATTCCCACCCACAGTACACAAGGGTTCTAACTTTTTCACATCCCCACCAACACTTCCTTTTATTGTTTCTGTTTTTTGTTTTTTCATAATATCCACTCTCATGAATGTGGAGCCTCATTGTGCTTTTGAATTGCATTTATCTAATGATTAGTGATGCTGAGCATTCATTCATTCATTTACTTAGAGACAGGGTCTTACTCTGTCTCCCAGGCTGGAGTGCAGTGGCACGATTACTGCTCACCTCAGCCTTGACCTCCCAGGCTAACTAAAGTGATCTTTCCACCTCAGCCTCCCAAGTAGCTGGAACCGCAGCACATGCCACCACTTCCAGCTAATTTTGATATTTTTCCTAGAGACAGGGTTTCACCATGTTGCCCAGGCTGATCTCAAACTCCTGGACTCAAATGATCCACCCACCTTGGCCTCCCAAAGTGCTGGAATTACAGGCTCACACCACTATGCCCAGCCACTGAGCATCTTTTTATGAGCTTATTGGCCTTCAATAATTTTTAAAGCTGTGCAATTTCACATTCAAAAAGCCATTTCCTAATTTCACTATTTGTGTATGTGTCATTTCTTTATCATTTATGTGTAAAATGTATGCGGTTTGAGTAAAGAGGGAAAATGGAAATGGAATCTTTAAATACATTTAAAAACATTTGTGTTTACTTTGTTGATGGACACGTGATTTTCAAAATGTTTAATGGACTCACTTTCTCCTTACTCAACCTTCATCAAAAGTTAATTAAATACGTAGAATTTTCCTAGAAGCTAAGGACATTCTTAGGTTTATTCAGTTTTGCTCATGATTTTGCATACTTCCCACTGCCATTAAATCAGAGCATTGGAAACTACAAAGGATTTCTATAGGTAGCTCAGAAAAACAGCAAATGTGCATTGAACTACATGTCATCCTATGTTTTCACAAGTGCCTATGATTTATGAAATAACCTCTTCTTTTTATGATATTTGGCTTTCAGTAACCAGAAAAATCCAATATGTTGGATGCTTTATAATAACCAAGAAGTTGAGGAAGAAAACTTGAAATTATACAAATGAAACCCCATCACCCTTGTAAGTTACAGTCAAAGACTTAATAAGCTCATCTGATTGCCTAAGTATTCATAGTTTTGTTTTGTTTTGTTTTTGAGATGGAGTCTCGTTCTGTCATCCAGACTGGAGTGCAGTGGTGCAGTCATGGCCCACTGCAACCTCGGCCTCCTAGATTCAAGCATTCTTCCCACCTCAGCCTCCCAAGTAGCCTGGACTACTGCTCGGGAGTAAGTTTTGTATTTCTTGTAGAGATGGGATCTCACTGTGTTCCTCAGGCTGTTCTCCAACTCCTATGCCCAAGTGATCCTCCTCTTAAAGTGCTGGCATTACAGGCATGAGCCACTGTGCCTTGCCTCTTCATGAGTTTTAACTTTTCATTTTCCTCCTCAGAATGATGTAAGTCTCATTAGAATCCTTTAAAGAGAGAGAGGGGACTCCATCATTGGCTCACTTGCATTTTAAAGTAAGAGATCATGCCCACTAGAGTCACAAGTATTTAAAACCTCAGGGATAAATCTGAATACATATTCCTATTATTACTGATAAGTCATAAGAATAACTTTTAAGTCACCCCGTGTTTTGGGGTTGTTGTGCTTTCATGCTTGAAATTATACTTTCAATAATGTCATGGGAGACCATCCTAATAAGAAATAGCTTATTTTTACTTCAGGATTCTACTCTCAAATATAAAATTTTAACTTGCACTGAGAGCCAAGATAATTCTTAAAATGGCACATGGAAAAACTGTGACTACAAAACTCCAGCCTCCATCACAACCTGGCTGTCTAACACATTTTTGTACAACTTTTCGAACTGCTTCTAAATCCACTGTTGGTTCAGATAAGTCGTTCAGCCTTCTATGTAAGGGAGTGTTTTGCAATAAAAAACCAAAAAAGTTCCTCTTGGCACTGAATTTTATAACATAATGAAGCATGTCCTAAATAATTTTAAGATTCTTTTACAATATAGAAGCACAGATGGGTGACATCATGGTATAAAGCAACTTTTACTGAAATCATAAAAAAAAATGCTTTTTAAAGGGTTCTTAGAAATTAGAGTTGTTAAATCAAGAAATCTTTCTGTAGCATTCAACTAGAAAATTGAGGAATCTAAACTTACAAGCCTTTGTCCTGAATCTAGGAAGCATGAAAATTTTACAGGATAAATGCAGACCACAAATTCAGTTATTCAAGCACTCAAACCATGCCTCTCTACATATGGCCACCTATATAAAGTAACTATCAGTGTAAAGTGGCAAAGCATGACATAATCCAAATAGCTAAAGAGGTGGACCTTGCTCCTGTTCCCACTATGTTTTATAATTAAGTTAGAATCAATATTGGCTGTTCTTGGAGACCATCATGACACTTACCACAAGTCCCTCAATGTGATATAATGTCCAAATAGTAGAGTGAGATAAATTTAAGAAATTGTTCACATACAGGTTTGGAGCCAGAACGGAGTTCACCCATCTAGACACAAAGGGAGGCAAAATATCCATATAGCAGGTATTGATCAAGGAGACAGGAATCAGAATATTATTCATACATGGTTGTAATTGGCTGCTACTGAACAGGTGTCAACAAAGTACTACCAAATCTGTCCAGCCACCTGTTTTTACAAATGAAGTTTTATGGGAACACAGCCTTACCCATGCATTGGCATTTTGTCTATGGCTATTTTTACTCTCCAGTGGTGAAGATGGATAGTTGATCACAGGCCATACAGTTCAAAAAGCTGAAAATATTTACTGTTTGGCCCGTTACAGGAAAAAGTTTGCTACGGAACATTCTGCTAAGATATCAAGCCAATCATAAGGCAGGACCAAGTAAAAAAACTGGATTAAGCCAGGATGAAGTAGGACATTGGTATTTTATAACCATTAAAATTATTACCTTTAATTCATATGCATTCTTACGATTGTCAAAGTGCTTTCTTATTCATTATCCCACTTGACTGTTGGAAGAACCCTGTAATATAACAGGGTAGTTGCCACAACACCTTTTCCAAGGTGATTTGGCCCTGAGAGGTGAAGTGTTTTCTCCTGGATTACATAACAAGTGGGGGGTCTTCTAGCACAGTGAGCTTAGGAGTCAAACAAAGCTGGCCAGGTGTGGTGGCTTACACCTGTAATCCCAGAACTTTTGGAGCCCAAGGTGGCGCGGATCGCTTGAGCCCAGGAGTTCAAGACCAGCCTGGGCAACATGGCAAAACCCCTACTGTACAAAAAATACAAAAAAAAAAAAAATTAGCTAGGGATGGTGGCACATGCCTATGGTCCCAGCTATTCAAGAGGCTGAGGTGGGAGGATCACCTGAGCATGGGAGGTTGAGGCTGCGGTGAGCCACGAGCACACCACTGCACTCCAGCCTGGGTAATAAAGTGAGACCCTGTCTCAAAATAAATAAATAAATAAATAAATAAGACAAGTAGAAGTCAGAAAGTCAGACAAAGCTTACCAAGTTACCAAGTTGTTTGTCTTGACATCTGGTCAGAAAGCAAGATCAGGAGGCAGGGCAAAGGTGAAAGTTCAAGAAGCCCAGCAGACACTGTGCTGAGGCACCTTACACCTCAGGAGAAGATGCAGACATCCTGGAGCACGCTTCCCAATGACCTTTGCGGAGACTTGCTGACTGCACACAGGAAGCTGCTCTGCTCACATCCTCCAGGCTGCTGCCTTCCCATCTGCTCTTCCACACAGGATGTTGTTCTCCCAGATCAGAGCTGCTGGATTCCCATGACACGAAGCTCATGCACGCATCCTATCTGGGGATGCTTGTAGCCACCCAAGTGCAGTGCATTTTGGGGTCTGGCACACAGCATCCAAGATGACAGAGGCACTCTTCCCAGGTCACCGCTGTGACTGAACAGTCAGTCTATGTTCACACTCAGTGTGTGTGTGGATTGCAGCCAGACTTTTTGCTTTGTCGAGAAGAGGGCAGATTCCAGGGCCAGACTGACTGAGTTCATTTCCCACTCCTGTACTTAGTATCTGTGAGATCTTGGGCACATTTCTGGGCCTCTGAGAGTTTCAATTTGCTCATCTGTGAACTGGAGATAATAATGGTATCTACCTTGTCGGGTCACCATGAAGGATAAATGACTTAGGATAGTGTTGGGCACACAGTAAGTGTACAATAAATGCTAGCAATTGTTCTTAATGATCATTACTGTCTCAAGGAGAGCCAGGGCCCTACCACAGCCTGTAGTATTTTCTTCTTGGGAGGCAATTTTTCTCTTGGGGTACCTGATGCCTTTACACCCTTAGTTAGATGTAAATTGTCACCAAGATGTTTGCTCACATCTTGCAGATGGGAAAGCAGATAGAACTTTGGAAAAAACAGTCCATATCTAAAACACCAACGTGCTGATATACCGGGAAGAGCCTAATCACTCCAGCTTCTGAGGCAGAGTGTAGCTTCAGGGCCAATTAGTATCACCAGCTCATGATGCAAACCCCAGTTAGATGCTGCACAGAACTCTTGTCACATGAGGTTCTTCTTAGGGACTATCAAGAAATGAAGGAGGGTATTCCCTTATAGATGATCTCTATTTCCATGTTCAAAACTGCAAGAAAAAGTTTGTTTAAAGCCCATAGGAGGAATGTAGGTTAGCTACAAGAAAGAACTAGTAAGCATGGAGATTTCCTGTGCTGCCAACAAAGCAAAGTTGGCTATGCCTTTGGGATTTGGAAAGCAGAATAGAGTCAGAGAGGTGTAAGGCAGCTCAAAGCTAGGTGTTGTTGAACCAGGAGAGCACAAGAGATCCTCAAAGCCAGCCTCTAGCTATGGATGGAAGAAGGAGTCATGCATGAGCAACCATTGGTGTCAAATCCTACCAGAAAACAGAAGTGCACATCACCATGTAGAGCTGCTCATCAGAGCCAAGGTGAAGTCCAGCCGAGCACAGGGTTACTGCAGGCTGTGGCCTCGAACCAGCCCCAGGGAGGAGAGCCCCCAGCAACCACCTCCTTCACTGGGGTAGCCAAAGATCATCCCTAAACCAGGACAGCTCAGGCAGTTACAAAAGCAGAATCAGGGAGCTTTAGCAAAGGCTGAGAAACCAGGAAGAGAGTTCATGGGAAGGGCTAGCCCCATATTTGGAATACTGTAATGTTCTTTCTCTTTGGTGAGGATTTATGTCAACAGAAAGGGCTTCCAGACAGGTGTGGAGGCATCCAGTCACGAAACTAAATAGAGATCTATGTGGGGATGGGGTCAGGGAGGCCCAAAAGTACAATGAATAATTCAATAGTGATATCACTGAAGATGGTTCAGGAAGATGTTCTCATGCTAAAAAAAGTGATGGCAGCTGGATTTGGAATAGACAGGTTTATTTGTCCATTTGCATTGCTATAAAGGAATACTTGAAATTGGGTAATTTATAAAGAAAAGACGTTTATTTGACTCATGGTTCTGCAGGCTGTACATGAAGCATAGTGCTGGCATCTGCTCCTGGTGAGGCCTGCAATCATGGCAGAAGGTGAAGGGGAACCAGCAAGTGTCATGGCAAGAGAGAGAGCAGGAGAGAGAGGGGAGGGCACCGACTCTTTTTAAACAACCAGATCTCACGTAGACTAATAAAGTGAACTAATAGAGTGAGAACGCACTCATTACCACGAGGATCGCAACAAGCCATTTAGGAAGGATCCACCCCCATGACCCAAACACCTCCGCTAGGCCCACCATCAACACTGGAGGTTGAGACTTGGACGGGACACACATCCAAACCAAGTCAACAGGGTGAGCACTTGGAATTTTTAAGTAGGAAGAAAACTTCCAGTCCCATCCTTTCTGAACAGGCCAAAGGATGATCAGCCCAATTCCAGAGGTGCTGACAGTGAAATCATGAGACTCAGGGAGAAGATCCGTAAGGCCCTGGAGAGCAGAGGCCATCACCAGCACATGCAGGAGGCTTGTTACAAAGTCTTAAGGAAAAAAGAAATGTCAAGGTTCAGTGTGTTGAATCCTGCCTGGATTAGGTCATTGTGGGGAGATACTAGACCAGAAGGGACCACACATAGGAGTAAAACCCAGTCCAGGCACAGTGGCTCATGCCTATAATCCTAGCACTTTGGGAGGTTGAGGCAGGAGGATCACCTGAGGTCAGAGTTCAAGACTAGCCTGGCCAACTTGGTGAAACCCCATCTCTCCAAAAAAAAAAAAAAAAAAAAAAAAAAAAAAAAAAAAAAAAAAAAAAACTAGCCAGGCATGGTGGCAGGTGCCTGTAATCCCAGCTACTCAGGAGGATGAGGCATGAGAATTACTTGAACCCAGGAAGCAGAGGTTACAGTGAGTCAAGATCGTGCCACTGCACTGTCTCCAAAAAAAAAAAAAAAGTAATATAACCTATGAATTCAAAGTAAAACTCAGAGCAAACCTGATCAACTGGTGAATGATCTCAGTCTGGAAGTCTTAGGCTCTGGAGTAGATGGGCAAGCTGCCTGTTGATCACAGGAGACAGATTGTCTATTTCAGATTAAAGCAGTATTCTTGGTATAAGCTGTATAGGTGTGTACTGTTCCCAGAGTGAGACAGGGTTTGTTCTCTAGAAACTGGTCTTTTACCCTGAGATCACTCACAATTCAAACAATGTCTTTGTGATATAATGGCTACTTTCTTATTTTTGGACTCAAACTAACGATAAAAATAACATAGATTCTACAAACTCTTCTCTTTCCTTTTTTGCTTTGGTGCTAGGAAGCTCACAGCCAAATTTCTTTTCCTCCAGACTCTATGATTATTCATTTCTTATTTTAATGTCACACAAATTTTATCTTAGTAGTGTAAGTATTTTGCAAGCCAACTCACATCCTTTGTTAGGAATGAGGTAAGGATAGAAACAAATTAACAAAACCTCTCTTCTTTATTTCTGCCTTTATTTTTTAAAGGGTTTTTTTGTTGGGCAGGCTTGAAACTGCATGACCAAGCAAATGTTTCTGTGTCATCTTTCTATTCTTTCCTCGGTTTAAAATAAAAATACACCATGCATTGTTGACCATGGCCCTTGTGTTCAGCCTTTAGATTGGCCTGATGGTTTGATATACACTAAAATGACAAAGCATTTCAGGAAACCTCCATTGAGTGGAGAAGAAAAATAATAAATCACGTGGTACTCTTCAATGCACTTTAAAGTATTGACCTTGTGGATGAACCAGCTTTATTTAAACAGATGCATGAGTTTTGGTACAGACATGTGAAGTCTGTTTCTTGAGTGACAGGGGACACCTTTACCCCAAGTGTTACAGCTCAAACCAAGCATGGTCACTGAAACTCTGATTAGGTGACAAGTGAAATGAGCTTGAAGTTCTCAGGCAGGTTCCCCAGTGTTCCCATAAAGGGACATAACCTGTTTATGGCTGGTAGTCCCTACAAAATGGAAGTAGCAAAAATGAGCAAGCAGCTCTGCAAGTGACCTATCCCCCTAAGGTGCAGTAGCACCTCGGAGGGCAGCCGAGGAAGGTTGGATCCAGTAGTTGCTAGCACGGCCACAGTGAAATGAGACAGCTTTCAGTGACCCAGACAAGCAGCTGATTCCAAAGCCCATTAGGCATGACAATCACCTGAGAATTGCTTTTTTTTTTTTGACAGGGTCTCACTCTGTCACACAGGCTGGAGTACAGTAGCATGATCTCAGCTCACTGCAACCTCTGCCTCCCGGGCTCAGGTGATCCTCCTGCCTCAGCCTCCTAGGACTATAGGTGTGTGCCACAATGCCTGGCTATGTTTTGTATTTTTCATAGAAACAAGATTTCACCAAGTTGGCCAGGCTGGTCTCCAACTCCTAACCTCAAGTGATTCACCCACCTCGCCCTTCCGAAGTGCTGGGATGGCAGATGTGAACCACCACGCCCAGCTGAAAATTGCTTTTGTAAATTTCTGGGATCCTATCTTGGGCTCTTTCCAGAAATTCTAATTCACTGGGCCTGAGATGGAACCCAGAAATGTTGATTTATTTTTTAGAGGTTCTCCAGCTGATTCTCTAGTCTCTCAGGTCTGGAAAAACCACCATGGTCTAAAGACAGCTGCCCTAGCCACCCTCCAGTCCACCCCACCCCCACCCCAGCAGTGCAGACATCTATGTTGTACATATGTATATATTCTGTTGATGTACACACAGTCCCCGACATATGATAGTTCAACTTAGGATTTTTTGACTTTACAATGGGGGGAACAATATGCATTCAGTGGAAACCATACTTTGAATTTTGAATTGTGGTCTATTCCCAGGCTAGTGACATACAATGCAATACTCCCTCGATATGCTGGGCAGCAGCAGCGAACCACACCCCCTGGTCAGCCACAAAATTGAGAGTGTAAATGACAGACACTCTACAGTGTTTTGTGTGGCCAGACGGTTGGCCCAACTGTAGGCTGCTGTAAGTGTTCTGGGCAGGTTTAAGGCAGGCTTGGCTAAGCTATGATGGTTGTCGGTAAGCTATCAACTTACCCTATTTTTTTTTTTTACTTATCCTATTTTCAACTTTCAGTGGGTTTATCAGGACCTACTCCCGCTGTATGTCAAGGGACATTTGTATATACATATGTATGCATATGAATGAATATATATATCTTCTTGACCCTATATATAATATGTATTATATATTATATATAGTATATTATATATAATAAAACATATATAATAATATAATATAATATAATATATAAATAAAATAAAATATATTTTATATATATAATAAAATAAAATATATATTATATTATTACATATTATATATTATATTATTTTATTAAAATAAAATATATATTATATATTATATTTTGTGGTGTGTGTGTATATATATATGTGTGTGTGTATATATATATATATATATATACACACACACCCCATTGGCTCTGTTTTTTTGGAGAACCCTGACTAATACAATTCCCAACTCTACAAGTGGCCTATAGCATAATCATCTTGATTTTTTCCCCTCCCCTTTGTAAAATTAGTCTCATTACACTGGCTCTCCCAGAGAAGGAAAGTGTGCTATAATGAGACGTCATTCTATTCCTCTGAAATGCTTCTATCCACACTGCATGGGATAAAACCACCTGTTTTAAATGGTGTCAAGATGCAGTCACACTTCTTTCCTGGCACTGATCCTTCCAGCCAGCTTCCCAGGCCAAAGTCCTTTGCCAGGTGCCGCAGTCCTGGAAGTCATGTGATTTGTGTCCGCCAGGGTCCAAGCTATGTCGCTGTCCGTCATTATTCTGAGGCATGAGTCTAAAGTGTGAGCCTGGTCTCTGGAGTAGCCTCTTGGCTAGTGGGTGGAGAATCCTGACTGATTCCTCTCTGCTCCATCCCTGCACAACTGGAATGCTGTTCATTTGACAGCCTATAAAGTAGCCGAGGTTAGTTTCTTTGTGAAATCTATTCCTGAAAAGAAAGGTGACCGCTAATATGATGAGGGAACTGAGGAAACCTGAAGAAGCCTGAGAAAGCAATGGTACTTGGGCAGAAATAAAAGATAATTTGGAGAAATGAAAGCATGGAGTTTCTTATTTGGACAGAATTATTAAGAGTAAAGGGCTTGCTTAAATTTTGTAGTTATGCTTTACTAAATTTAATGGAGTGGATTTTATGATACAACAGTATTTGCAAATGTGGTGGTTCATTACATTTGCAGGACACTTCTCATAATATTAAGGGTTTACTCTCACATTTTTTCCTCCCAGTTTATAGGGCTGAGGTTATGAGTGTGATCCTACTACGGACTCTGTGGTCTGAGTGAAGATTTGATCTTGTAACTGACATTTTTTATAAGGCTGTGCTAGACCTGTTAGGAATCATTAAAACTGAAGTTTTGAAAAGACGGGCTAAGGAAAGTATTTATTGAGTGCGACCATGTGCCTGACCAGGTGCAGAGTTGTCATTTCAGTTGATCTATGTAGTAATTCTCTGTGGCAAAAATTACTAACCCAATTTTAATAACGAAAAGCCGGGGAAGGTAACTTGCCCGGGGCTGGGCCCACATTTAGAAGTTAGAGGTAACTCCTGTTCCCATTGATTCCAAAATTTATACTCTCTCCAGCACATAACTACGTCTGATAAAGTGCTAAGTAGCTTCACATTTATCAACTGTAAATGGGGAATAGCACGGTATTTACACTTGGAGTGGAGTTATATGACCACATCTTCCGAGAACCTTTTTATAGTTCATAGAGAGTTTGTGTAGACTCTCCCCAAGGGAATACAGAATAATCGAGGTTGGAAACAGCTTAACCTCAAGTCATAAAAATCACTGACATGGGAAACTAAGAGGGAAAATGGTTATCCTTAGTGGAGAGGTTGTATGCCTCCGGTATGGGCTACATGTTCAATTGGTGGAAGCAATGTTTTCAGCCCTGAAAAATGTGACCCCTTGAACACATTTGATTTTTACATCATGACTATTGTTTTTTGTAAAGCACGCTAAGTACAAATATTTGTTAGAATAAACTCCAAGCTCTTTAAAAGGTAAAATAATTTCTATCTCTTTCCCCAGCTATCTCTCTCTGACACACACACATATGCACGTACACACATACACACACATCCCACAACACATCACACAGACACACAATTGCCCTTTTTTTAGATTAGTTGGTACCCTGTGGCAGCCCGAAGAGGTTGGAAATTACATTCTTCTGTTTTCTTACTTTGTCATGGTTCTGTGCCTGTTCTGTAAACAGCAGGAGAAGTAATTATGTAAGGTGGGTATTCGTTTCACGGTCACCTCTTGGAATATACTATAGGAAGGTGCTAAAGCAAGGAAATATTTGCTTGAACTAATGCCTGGAAACTGAACGTGGTACGCACTTCATAATAATATAAACCACACATCTGGCTCATTTTTATGTATTGTACCTGAGTGGGTGGGGTAATATTTATATTATTTTTCCACTTCTAGGCTGTCTGGTGTGTAGTCTGTGCATGCAAGGGAGTATCGTGTGTGTGTGTGTGTGTGTGTGTGCACGCGTGTTTCGTATTCCCTATTGCAGCATCTGCCGTTTGCTCTGAATTGGAGCATTTACCATTGCAAAACTGTCACCGGCATCTTAGAAACACAGATTTACATTCCACAGGTCCCGTAAATGGGCTACGGGGCTGTATGATGCCTTGTGTTTAAAAGAGATCCAAGTGGCAGCCCAGCACTTTCCGTCCCGCTGCACTTCATACTGTAACTGTGTCCGTTGAAAAGTGAAGCTCAAAGGATTTTTTAGAATCTGCTGCCCCAGCAGGTAACACTCTGGAGTTTTTTTTTTTCTTGTTGTTTTTTCTGCCATTTAAAATGTCCAAACCCTCTCGCTTGGCTAGACCTTTCTTCTCTAACACAGCTTCTAAGCTGCCATCAGCTAGGCGAGATGATTTGAACAGCAAACAGAAAAAAAACAGCTTAGGTGAGAAGATTTTGAGAACTGGGAGTGAAGGAAATTTGGTCAAACAGCAGCAGGTGCAAACGGCGGCAACTTCTGCCCAGCGGAAGGCTACAACACACAAAGGTAATGTTTGAAATCCACTGCTTTTGTGAGCGTTTGCTTAGAAACCTCCTGCTTAACAATACTGACCAGTAACTTCAATGAATGAGACTTTTCATGGCTTCAAAACTTATCCATTTGATTGAATGTGAAATTTTCTAAAATCCTGGAGTGTGTTGCTAAAAATAACCAATAATTATTAGGAAGATGGAGGTGACAGAACTTTCTGTCATTAATTAATGAATAAGAAATGCTGATTGTTTTCACTTGTCTTCCAGAATAACAGATTTTATTATTGGTCGTGTTTTGTAGTCTTTTATAATCCAATCATATCCAAAGTTTCTTACCATTTACCTATAAGAATAGAAACTAAAAAAAGAAAGAAATTGTTCTAAAACCTTATCATTAACCAGCAATGGAATTGTTGCATGCTGAATTGTTTACACTCTCTTTTAAAAATGAATTGTATCTGAAATACTAGTCTAATGTATGGTTCCTTGAAAAGCATGATAAAAATTTCTGCTAGTGTTCTTACCTGGTGCATTTAAATTAGCCTTCTCGGGTGAATGTTGGACTGTTTCACCTAGCAAGAGTATTGGTGGATATTTGCCCAGGAATTGAGAAATGTGATAACTAAAGCTATCTGTTACTTCAGCGTATATAATCACAGAAGGCAATGAAATCATAGCTAAAAATATAATAGTAATTTCCCCCATTGTACAAAGAACTACATATTAAATCACTAAGCAGCATTTATAATACTTATTTTAATAGAGTTTGAGTTATCTACTACAAACATAATATTTGGCCCTGTGATTTTATAGTAAGACAAAAAATTGTTTTAATATTCTTATTCTTATAACTGGGAGTTTTTATTTTCTAAAAAGTCTATTTTATAATTTTAAACCTGACCTCTTCTCCATTAAAAACTATGACAAACAAATATGCAATGATACACTTTTGTGCCCTGTACTATTTCGAAGAGGTAAGTATCTATCTGGAAAATTTTAATTTTTCCCTTAGTTGTATTATTATTGTTTCATCCACTGTGATCAATGACATGCTTGTATAAAAAACTGAGACCAAAATGCTTCATAAAAGGCACATGCAATCAACACTAGAAGACCTTAGAAGTGTTGACAGAAGTGGCTGAATAGAATGAATTTTGGCTGCATAAAAGGAAAACTTTCTTTTCTGTTAGACTATGTATAAAAATCTGAAAAATTCTTAGAAAAAGGAATGTCAACTACCTCAACCTAAAGAGTGTCCAAACATTTATACAGAATATATCCTTTTTTAAACAAACAATCTGAGGCTCGGTGCTTATTCCAAAGATTTATTCAAAATGCTGACCTTTTCATGGCAAACTATGAACAGTTTTGAATAGACTTAGTGGGTGAAAATAATTTTCTTTGATAACAGGTTTGGGTTGGGATTAGTTCAAAGTCATTTAAAACCAAGAGTGAGTATTAAAGTCCAAGATCAATATAAATACGACACACTTTTGTAAAAAATAAACTGGGGGTAAATTATAAAATAATAAGGTGGGTTTTTTTGTGTGTGTTTCTCTGAGAGGAAAAGGAAGTATTCTACCGCAAGACGTTTTGATACTGACAGAAGGACTGGATTATTTTCGAAAGACATCATCATCACGTATATTTGTTTTTCTTCTTTAATCAGTATTTTTTTAATCCAACACACTGTACCATATAGTACCAATAGAAACCTTTAATAGTTGGCAAGTCGGACTATGAGTCTCTTTCTAAGATAGCTCTCTTGCATTAGGCTTTCACAGGACATGGTTGTCGTAAGATCAAGAAATCCAATAATAGCCACACCATCTGAGATTTATGTTGAATTGATGTGGTGTTTTCTTGCCCTCCTCACTAAGATTTTAGTGTCAGTTCTTTAGAATGTTTATTTCATTTGGTGCAAAAGGTTTAGCTTAATCTTGACGCAGCTTATCGTGTGTCAGATTTATTTCTCCCTTGTGTAATTTGTCAAATGAGGGTACCCTGGTACGTTTCTGACTTTTTTTTTAAGTGTGTCTCCCATTTAACTGTATTTCTTAGATTAGTGTAGTGACCCTTCCTTTCACCTCTTTTCCATGCTCCCCTCTCCACTTCTTAAATTTTATCTTCTGTACTTTTATTTGGGTATTAAAATATTGATAATAGTTATGTTTGGTTATCATAATTAGTTTTTCATCATCCATCTATAGGCTAATTCTAAAAGTTGAAAATCAGTAAAGTGTGTAACTAATATGACCTCATAAATCTTTTTATTACTAAGCTGAAAAGTGTGCTAAATCATTTTCTCTTACAGTTTTAAAGTCTTTAGTCCTCTGTCCTCAGCATCTCTATTCTCCAAAGGACTGTATGGTCACGGTTATACTCATAGAACGTCCCTTTTTTTCTAGATGCTTTTCTCTGCATCCCTCAGTTCTTCTGCCCTGCTATTTCCTGCCTGATTTCTAGAACTCCTAAACAGGTATCTCTTACTTTCCTTTATTATTTTGCGAAAGCACATTCCCAAGAAGCTTAAGGAAAACTAAATGACAGGTAAACTTTCTAAATGTTTGCATGTCCAAAAAACATCTTTATTTTGTTTTCACATTTCAATGATACTTTGGACAGGCATAGATTTTTAGACCAAAAATCACTTTTTCCTCGTAATGTTAAAGGCCTTTCTCCATTGTCTTTTGAGATCTAGAAGTGTTGATGAGAAGTCCTGTGTTGTTCAAAGAGTCACAGTTTCCTTTGTAGATGATTTCTTTTCTCTCTCTCTTGAAGCTTTAAGGATCTCCTTTATCCTTGATGTTCTGCAATTTCACTGAAGTATTTAAAAGTATAGGGGTTTTATTCATTCATTTGGCTTGATGAGCTCTTTCAATTTGAAGAATAATGGCCTTCAGTTCTGGGTGTTCTTTCCTATCAATTCTTTGATAATTTCTTTCTCTGTATTTGCTCTAGTTCTCTCTTTATGGGCCTCCTAGGAGTTGGCTCTTGAATCTACTACATCAATTTTTCTGATCTCATCTTTCCGTTATGTTTTTAAGCTTTCATCTCTTGAGTTTTTCTAGGAGATTTGCTTAATCTTATATTCCAACTCTTCTGCTGTCTAGTTTTGATCATCATCATATTTTTAATTTCCAAGAAGCTTTATAAATTCTGATCATTTGGGGACCAACACACATGGTGTTATTTTCTGTATATAAGCAATATACTCGTGTGCTTCATTTACCTAATGTACTTATCATTACCTGTTCCAATCTGATGGTACCATATACCCATGTTTCATGATGAGGGTAACCATATCAGTGTGATACTAGTATGTTTTTATTCCGAACCAATGGTCTGAATTGACTCCTAGAACAGAAGAGCCTGGCAATCAATTTCCCTTAGGACAACAGCCTTGAAACTCATGTTCACCAATGGAGAATTTTTTCATGATACAAACCCACCAAATAGAAAATGAATGTTGAAGTGTATGTGTTGATATATGTCAACAGTTTTATTCAGGATGAGGATATGAGCCAATATCTGAGAATGTGGCATTTCTTCCTGGGTTTTCTGGTTCTTCTGACCCTAAATTGTATTGTCCGGATCTTATTTACTTATTTATTTATGTTTACCTTTTAATTGTTTTAAAGAACAACATTCTTTAGAAAAGGACATAAATACTGACTTCAAACTTGGTTTGAAAAAATAGCTTCTATCTCTTATATATTTGTGATGATGATGATGATGTTGATGACGTTGATGATTATACCTAACCTCTACTGGGCTCGTCCTATGTGGCCAGCACACTTCTAAGCACATTATAAATACATTGACTTATATAGTCCTCACAACAATTCTGTGACGTAGTCCTATTGCTATTCCTATTTTGCTGATGAGGAAACAGACAGAGAGTGTATTAGTCCATTCTTGCACTGCTATAAAGAACTACCTGAGACTGGGTAATTTATAAAGAAAAGAGATTTGATTGACTCAGTTCTGCAGGACTGAGGAGGCCTCAGGAAACTTACAATCATGCCAGAAGATGAAGGCGAAGCAAGCACATCTTACCATGGTGAAGCAGGAGAAAAGAGAGAGTGAAGGAGGAAGTGCCACACTTTTAAACCATCAAATCTCATGAGAATTCACTCACTATCAGGAGAAAAACAAGGGGGAAATCCACCCCCATGATTCAGTCACCTCCCACCAGGCACTTCCCCTAACACATGGGGATTACAATCTGACAAAAAATTTGGTTGAGAACATAGAGCCAAACCATATCACAGAGTTTTGAGTTATTTTCCCAAGATCATGCAGACAATAAGAAGTGGAGCCAGAATTCTGATTCCAGCGGTTTTTGAGCCTTGTACTTGCACATTTCACCATGATGCTAGAGCACCTTTCTACACAGAAAAGAAAAAGAAATTCACTCATCAAAGAAGTTAATAAAATGAGTTAACACTTTGTGACTGGTTAGCTAGTTCCTGAAAAATCTTTCTGGTGACACTCTGTAATTCAGAATAAGCTCTTCTGTTTTCAGCATTTTTATTTGTTGCTCAGGATTACCGTATCTTAAACAAAACAAGCAAATGGAAAAGGATGAGAACAAATTTCAGAGTTAATAAATGTATCACAAAACTGTAAATGTTATACTAATATTGAAATTAAAGGATACATTGCCTATAGGGCCTTGATGTCCTAATATGTATACTTATCCCTGCAGACATGAGTGTATACACACACACAAACACACACTCACACACACACTGCATACAATCCAAGAAAGGCTCTTCCATCACACATGACCTGGTGGTCCTAGTGCAAGCCTGCAGGCCAAAAATCACTCAAGTCTAATTCTCTTCTGACACAGGCTCCCTCTGTGGCCTTGAGCAAGGCAATTATCCTTCTGGATTGAATTTCGTCAACCATTAAAGAATAATAATATGTGGTTTATGGGGAGAAGTAGTGGTGAGGATTAATGACTTAGTTAATGTATGTCCAGTGTTCTCAAGAGCTCATATCCTGCATGAATACTCTTAAGTCAAGCACAATGGGGTCTCTATTTACATACCTACAATTGCTGTACAGAATAAAATCTTACTCTGTTGCAAATACTATCCATGTACTCATACCAGAAAAACTCCATTATCAGCCCCTGATTGATTGCATACCTTGCCTTATTCTTTATGTTTAAGGAGTAAACTTACATACATCTTCTTTTCTGTAGCACATGTTGATTGAGATCGCCTTTAGATACCTGGAGCTCAATATTGTCCACCTCTATATTAATAACTGGAGAACAAAAAGTGTGTCCCCTTGCTAGTGGCACTCAAATTTATTCTGGACCCTGCAGATAACTGCAGTGATCTTAGACCAGTGCACAGTGAAGTAGCCTGAAGGCAGTCATGGCTGTGGATAGGCAATGTCCTGAAAAGGTACACTTAGTGCATGGCTTTTTCCTAATAATAAGGAGCAAGCTGATAATACCAGTCAATCGGTATCGTCCATTGATAGGACTTATACTTTTTCTAGTATTTTCCAGAAGCAGCAATGGATTTATATTGATTATGTGCCTTTCTTTATCTGACTGCATTTAGGACCAATTCCACTCATTTGTTGAGAAGCTCAGAGGTTAAGGGTACAGTATGTATTCAACAGAGCACTGGCAACTTATGCTCACAGTTATTAAATTCATAGTTTTGGCTCATTACTGAGATGTGTTAGTCTAGATCCATGCATTACATATCTATATGGGTCATTACATTTCTCCCCATCCTTTTGCTACAATTTGCATAGCTTACTCTGAACAGACACTGTACAAATGAAAAGTAAACATATTTAATTTGCTTAAGAGTATTTAATGGCAATTTTCCTCCAATTAAATATAGTATGAGCTATAACTGTGTGGATATGAAAACTTACACTTACTTCTAGAGTTTTCCATTTTTTTGACTATTCTTATTTAAAATTTTCTCCCAGGCTGGGCATGGTGGCTCACACATGTAATCTCAGCACTTTGGGAGGCCAAGGCGGGCAGATCACTTGAGGTCAGGAGTTTGAGATCAGCTTGACCAAAATGGTAAACACTGCCTCTACTAAAAATACAAAAATTAGCTGGGTATGGTGACAGACACCTGTAATCCCAGCTACCTGGGAGGCTATGGCAGGAAAATTGTTTGAACCTGGGAGGCAGAGGTTGCAGTGAGCTGAGATCACACCCCTGCACCCCAGCCTGGGTGACAGAGCAAGACTCTCTCAAAAAAATAAAAAATTATCCTATCTAGTAATGAATGAGAAAATAAATATAAGTAATTCTTCCTACCACACTTTATTTTCTTCCTAGATTCTGTTGAAATTCAGTATGTTGGGAAAGTAGTATAGAGTCACCTCTTAAAGTTAATCTGGGGTTTTCTCTGAGCTGATCTGTAGTTTTGGTTACCCTGGCATAGCCCACTTAGGGTAGAGAGATCAATAACTCAAAAGTATGATCAAAAACTAAATGCACTTGCATTACAGAAGCATGAATCACTGTGGAAAAAAGAATTAACAGTCTCTGAATTTGATAGTGGCATAGAAACCTAAAGATAATCTAAATTATCTCTTTTTTTAACTTTATTTATTTATTTTTATTGTTATACTTTAAGTTCTGGGGTACATGTGCAGAACATGCAGTTTTGTTACATAGGCATAGACATGCCGTGGTGGTTTGCTGCACCCATTAACCCGTCACCTACATTAAGTATTTCTACATTAGGATAACATGTGGTGTTTGGTTTTCTGTTCTTGTGATAGTCTGCTGAGAATGATGGTTTCCAGCTTGATTCATGTCCCTGCAAAGGACATGAACTCATCCTTTTTTATGGCTTCATAGTATTCCATGGTGGATATGTGCCACATTTTCTTTATCCAGTCTGTCACTGACAGACAGTTGGGTTGGTTCCAAGTCTTTGCTATTGTAAACAGTGCCGCAATAAACATACGTGTGCATGTACCTTTATAGTAGAATGATTTACAATCGTTTGGGTTTATACCCGGTAATGGGATTGCTGGGTCAAATGGTATTTTTAGTTCTAGAACCCTGAGGAATTGCCACACTGTCTTCCAAAGTGGTTGAACTAATTTACACACCCACCAACAGTGTAAAAGCATTCCTATTTCTCCACATCCTCTGTAGCATGTGTTGTTTCCTGACTTTATTATTATTATTTTTTAAATTTATTTATTATTATTATACTTTAAGTTGTAGGGTACATGTGCATAACGTGCAGGTTTGTTACATATGTATACTTGTGCCATGTTGCTGTGCTGCACCCATCAACTCGTCATTTACATCAGGTATAACTACCAATGCAATCCCTCCCCCCTCCCCCCTCCCCATGATAGGCCCCGGTGTGTGATGTTCCCCTTCCTGAGTCCAAGTGATCTCATTGTTCAGTTCCCACCTATGAGTGAGAACATGCGGTGTTTGGTTTTTCTGTTCTTGTGATAGTTTGCTAAGAATGATGGTTTCCAGCTGCATCCATGTCCCTACAAAGGATGCAAACTCATCCTTTTTGATGGCTGCATAGTATTCCATGGTGTATATGTGCCACATTTTCTTAATCCAATCTGTCACTGATGGACATTTGGGTTGATTCCAAGTCTTTGCTATTGTGAATAGTGCTGCAATAAACATACGTGTGCATGTGTCTTTATAGCAGCATAATTTATAATCCTTTGGGTATATACCCAGTAATGGGATGGCTGGGTCATATGGTACATCTAGTTCTAGATCCTTGAGGAATCGCCATACTGTTTTCCATAATGGTTGAACTAGTTTACAATCCCACCAACAGTGTAAAAGTGTTCCTATTTCTCCACATCCTCTCCAGCACCTGTTGTTTCCTGACTTTTTAATGATCGCCATTCTAACTGGTGTGAGATGGTATCTCATTGTGGTTTTGATTTGCATTTCTCTGATGGCCAGTGATGATGAGCATTTTTTCATGTGTCTGTTGGCTGTATGAATGTCTTCTTTTGCACCTGTTGTTTCCTGACTTTATAATGATCGCCATTCTAACTGGCATGAGATGGTATCTCATTGTGGTTTTGATTTGCATTTCTCTAATGACCAGTGATGATGAGCATTTTTTCATATGTTTGTTGGCTGCATAAATGTCTTCTTTTGAGAAGTGTCTGTTGATACCCTTCACCCACTTTTTGATGGGGTTGTTTGTTTTTTTCTTGTAAATTTGTTTAAGTTCTTTGTAGATGCTGGATATTAGCCCTTTGTCAGATGGATAGATTGCAAAAATTTTCTCCCATTCTGTAGGTTACCTGTTCACTCTGATGATAGTTTCTTTTGCTGTGCAGAAGCTCTTTAGTTTAATTAGATCCCATTTGTCAATTTTGGCTTTTGTTGCCATTGCTTTTGGTGTTTTAGATGTGAAGTCTTTGTCCATGCCTATGTCCTGAATGGTATTGCCTAGATTTTCTTCTAGGATTTTTATGGTTTTAGGTCTTAAATTTAAGCCTTTAATCCATCTTGAGTTGACTTTTTATAAAGTGTAAGGAAGGGGTCCAGTTTCAGTTTTCTGCTTATGACTAGCCAGTTTTCCCAACATCATTTATTAAATAGGAAATATTTTTCCCATTGCTTGTTTGTGTCAGGTCTGTCAAAGATCAGATGGTTGTAGATGTGTGGTGTTATTTCTTAGGCCTCTGTTCTGTTCCATTGGTGTATATATCTGTTTTGGTACCAGTACTATGCTGTTTTGGTTACTGTAGCCTTGTAGTATAGTTTGAAGTAAATTATCTCTCCTGAAATATATAAGGAAAAAGCCAGAGTTACTTGTTTTGATCAAGACTAGAGGTACACTAGTTTGAATCAATGTCTTCTAACTCAATGCTTTTTTTCCTTCTATATATCCTAAGCAGAAAAAGCAAAAACTGCTAGAACACCTCCAGGTTCCCTTCAAACATCCACTTCTTAACATGGCTTCTTTTTTTTCATTTCACTAAATTTGGGGAAACAGTTAGTGTTTGGTTGCATGGAAAAGTTCTTTAGTGGTGATTTCTGAGATTTTGGTACACCGATCACTTGAGCAATGTACACTGTACCCAATCCATAGTCTTTTATTCCCCACCCAACTCATACCCTTCCCCCTGAGTTCCCAAAGTCCATTATATCATTCTTATGCCTTTGCATCCTCATAGCTTATCTCCTGCTTATAAGTGAGAGCATATGATGTTTCATTTTCCATTTCTGAGTTACTTCACTTAAAATAATGGTCTCCAACTCCATCCAGCTTGCTGCGAATGACATTATTTCGTTCCTTTTTATGGTTGAGTAGTATTCCACATTTTCTTTATCCACTCATTGGTTGATGGGCATTTAGGCTGGTTCCATATTTTTGCAATTGTGAATTGTGCTGCTATAAACATCCATGTGCAAGTGTCTTTTTCATATAATGACTTATTTTGCTCTGTGTAGATACCCAGTAATAGGATTGCTAGATCAAACGGTAGTTCTTCTTTTAGTTACTTAAGGAATTTCCATGTTTTGCATAGAGATTCCACTATAAACATATTTCCTTATTTAAGGAATCTCTGTGTTTTCCACAGTGGTTGTGCTAGTTTACATTCCCACTAGCAGTGTCAAAGTTTTCCCTTTTAACCACATCAACGCCAACATCTGTTATTTCTTTATTTTTAAATTATGATCATTCTTACAGGAGTAAGGTGGTATCTCATTGTGGTTTCGATTTGCATTTCCCTGATAGTGATGTTGAACATTTTTCGTATGTTTGTTGGCTATTTGTATATCTTCTTTTGAGAACTGTCTATTCATGTCCTTTGCCCACTTTTTGATGGGATTATTTGTTTTGTTATTGCTGATTTGTTTGAGTTCCTTGTAGATTCTGGATATGAGTCCTTTTTCAAATGCATAGTTTGCACAAATTTTCTCCTACTCTGTGTGTTGTCTATTCGCTCTGCTGATTATTTCTTTTGCTGTGCATAAGCTTTTTAGTTTAATTAGGTCCCATTTATTTATCTTTGTTTTTGTTGCACTTGCTGTTGGATTCTTGGTCATGAACTCTTTACCTAAGCCAATTGGCATGGCTTCTTATTAACCTCTGACATATTGTGTCTCTCGTGCTCTGTTACCTGCAGTCCTATTTTCTGTTGCTACTTGCGTATCCAAGTTTAAGAAGAGTGTGCATTGAGCAGGCAATGGTTGTGCCGATTCTTTATTGGATTTTATCTGTGTAACTAAGCTATAATCAGGGCTCCTTTAATGCTGATAACATGTGAGCAGTATCTCTTATTATGTTTATAAGACACAGGTTTGTTTTTGGTGGCTTATCTCTAATGGATCTGATAAAGAAACTTTCCTTATCTCAGTAACATTAAAATATCACAAAATGATTTTCTGTTTCTGCTTTAACTAGAGTGGAAACTAAAGTAACAAGCTCTATTTTTATAAATGTTTTCCTAAAATCTGTACTAGTCAGTACCTTCCAAACTTTAGATCAATGTCCCAGTGAAATATTTTCTTTGTAAAGAACTTAAGAGATTGTATAGCATCACAAATTATAGTTTTAGCCAACTCCAGTAGAATATTTTGCTATCTAAACTACTTTTCCATTTAATTTCCTTGTACTCAGTTCTTGGTGCATATATTGCTTCCAACTTTCAGTTGTCAAGTCTAAGGAGTCCCTTTACATGTAAAATACTTATATTATATTACATTCATTTAAGCAATCAGAACTTGGCCATTTGAAAAATAACCAGAATTAGTACAGATGAAAGAGTATGTGATTACCTTGTTATTTGGGGCTATATCTCCCAAGCAAATAAATCATTTTCTTATATTATTATATGCTATATATGTTGTTAAGAGTAGTTTTATCAATTTTGGCTGTTTAGGAGCAAACTGTCGTGAGCCTCTCTACCTATCTATCTGCCTTTCAGAGTACCCATCTCTTCTACAATCACGTAATACCAACCTTCCTAGCTCATGGCCCCATATGGGTAGGTGAGGCACCTGAGAATTTGGAAATTTAGACAAAAGAAGAACCTTCCTCCTAATGACAGTGCTATAGCAGGTTAACTACTATGGTTCTTAAGTTAATGATCTTTAGAGTTTGAAGGCAGATCACAAAGTCAGCCTGCATGGTTTTCTCCCCTTGTTTTCTAACAGGAAAAAATGCAGTTAAATTCAGTGTAATTTTGTTCTCTATGTTTCCAAAATATACCATTCCATTACTAACATAACCTAGAGAAACCATAACTAAGTAAAGAATACCTTCTTATATACCATAAACATTGGTTAAATAGATCTCTCAGGAACACAGATAACTTTGGTTGTATTTTGTATTTCTTGGTAATTCATATTTATAAACATGATACACAAGTTAGACTTTAACAGACGTCCATGGTTTAAACAGAATTATTTAGACTATAGAATTTTATGGTTGTATCTGACAGTTTATCGTATGCATTATAAATATATATATATATATGACATTATGCTGGTATATTACATTTTTAACATACTCCTTAGTTTGGAATTAATAAAACTTAAGTAGTTCCATTTTCAATATATGTAGGATATACATTAGTTAGAGTTCTTGAGCCAGTGTTTTAATATTTTACCCTGGCGATCAGATTGTTTTCTGAAAATATAATTCCTACGATGCATTTTCCCACTCCAAAAAAAGAAGAAAGAAACCTATTTAACCATCTACTATGTGTCTGGCATTGTGCTAAATACTGGAAAGTTAAAAATAAGTAAAACATTGTTCTTGCCCTGAGGAGTATTATACAATGATAGAAATAACCAGGTTATCTGGATATCTAAATGGATTTTTCTGAATAGATTTATATACAAAATGGCATGAATGCCCAGAACAGGCCATTTCCCCCAGGTAATATGAGTTCACCAGGCAGAATGAGAAAGGAAGCATCATAATAGACCATGCTGGTTGCATTTAGGAAATAGCAATGTAGACCTGTGTGGCTGGTGAGGGAAACATGGAGAAAGGAAGAGACTGAAATAATTTCAAGAGAAAAAAAAAGTTTGTTCATTTTTTTCTTCCATCAGTGAACATTTACTAGGCTAAGTGTCAGGCATTATTCTAGGATCTAACCAAGATGAATGCCATGAGAGATGAAGGTTGTGCTTCCACAGGGTTTCACTGTGGGCTCTATGACAAAAATTAAGGCAAAGTGATGGAGAGTAATGAGAAGCAGGGAAGGAGCAGGTTTTGGGAATTGAGAAAATCAAGTTTTCTTTGTGATGTTGATGTGGTACAGCTATAAGCATTCAAGAGGAGATGCCAGATAGGACGTTGAATACGTGGATCTAGAGATCAGGGCAGGACAGAAGCTACAGATAGAAATAAATGAAACACCAGTATATGAGTGCTATTTTAAGCCATGGGATTGGTTGAACACCTAGGGAGATGGAGGGGGATAGAAAAGAGAATGTGGCCCATCTCCGAGGACAGAAAGTAGCCCAGGACCCTGGGATATTCCAAGATTCAAGCTTCAAAGCAGGAGCAAAGATAGGACGAAAGTATTAAGGCTTATGTGCACTAACTCGAGAACTTTCTTTTAAAACTCCAGGCCAGGGTATTCTAAATATTTCCTCCCAAAAGAAACAAATTCATGCCTGCCCCTTCTGCAGTTGCAAACAAATACAGTCATATATTACTCAATTACAAGGATATGTTATGAGAAACATGTCATTAGGCAATTTCATCATTGTGCAAACATCATAGAGTGTACTTACATAAACCTAGGTGGCATAGCCTACTACACACGTAGGCTATATGGTATATCCTACTGCTCATGGGCTATACACCTGTACAGTAGATTACTGTACTGAATACTACAGACAGTTGTAACACAATGGTAAGTATCTGTGCATCTAAACATAGAAAAGGTACAGGAAAAAAATATAGTATTATAATCTAATGGGACTCCTGTTGTATCTGTGAATTGTCCTTAACCAAAATTTTGTTACATGGCATATGACTATACTCCAAATAAGAATTTTCTTAAAGTCTGGGCACAGTGACTCATGCCTGTAATCCTAGCATTTTGGGAAGCCGCGGCATGCAGATTCCTTAAGCTCAGGGGTTGGAGACCATCCACGGAACATGGCAAAACTCTGTCTCTACAAAAAAGAAAAACAAAATGCCAGGCGTGGTGGCATGCACCTGTACTCTCAACTACTCCAAAAGCTGAGGTGGGAGGATCGCTTGATACCAGGAAGTCGAGGCTGCAGTGAGCTGAGAGGGTACCACTGCACTTCAGCCTGGGCAACAGAGTGAGACCCTGTCTCGAAAAATAAAAAGAAAAAGAATTTTCTTAGAAATGTTTTCTATTTAAAATGATGGAAGTCTTATCATCTAGCCTATAACATCTTGTTTAATTTAATATTAGTCTATGTTTAACTAAATTACCACCAGAATTAAAATGTTTCCTACCATGTTTAATTTATAGCTTCAAGTATCCACAAATATCTCTCACACATTGCTAAGGGGACCCCTACTCCACCTTAAGAAGAAAGACTCAGCCATGGGTAGCCATTTAGAGGCATTCAGCATCCTTCCATTCTTTCTTGTAATTTCAGATTTGCATCATATAATTATTTTATATAGTTTGTTAGTATTTGTATGGCTGTCCTTCCTCTCTCCTTGAGAATGGAGTTTTCTGGTTTTGATGATGAGCTTCTTTCTAACAAGGTGAGGGCTTATTTGCTACTTCAATTTCTGGCACAATGTAAAGCCATTTTTTTTCTGATAAAACTTCTATTTACATTCTTAGAGATTTGTGAAGAAGCATCTTCAATATTTAAATACACCACACTAGGAAAATCTCAAATCTATTCTATTTGTGCCCTACTTATTAAAGTTATTTCACAACATTTTTGGAATAGCTATAAATAGAAGAATCATCAACAAATAATAACAGGAGCTGTATGTAATAGATGTTCAGAGAATGCCAGTGCAGAAGGCTAAAGCTAAAAACACGAAATTAAAAAAAAAATACCCCAAATGTCTTTTATAATGCCTAGTTGCTCTGGCAGAAAGTAAAGAAATTCCTCTGAGGCAAAAGCAAACAAAAAAGCCTCAATGCAAAGGACTAAGTGAAAGCTGGAGCCATCATTTGCTTTAGTGGCCTCTCTCAATCTCTTGTTGCCTAGAGGAGTTTAAGAAACACATTCACTGACAATAAGGAAATCCTGAGTCTGAAGAATAGTGGTAACACAGTTATTTGTGTGCTGTGGCACGTGCATGTAGTCCCAGCTACTTGGGAGTCTGAGATGGGAGGATCGCTTGAGCTGGGGAGATGGAGGTTACAGTGAGCCAAGATCACACCACTGCACTTCAGCCTGGGTGACAGAGGGAGGCCCCATCTCAAAAAGACAAACAAAGAAACAAACAAAACCAACAGTGACACCATCAGGAGATGAAGAAAAAGTGTTCCTGCCTTGCAGAGGGAGACCTTGGAGAAAACTCTTGGCTCACCCTCTGGTCTGGGTGGAGAAGAAAAAAAGAAAGGACTATACTGAGAATGTCTAACCTCAGGTCTAACGTTCTATTATCATACGACAGGAAAAAAAAATCCAAAAGCCAAAGATGCTATTTAATGGTTCCAGGTTGACCATGTAGCCAGCCACCTGGAGGCAGAAAATGAAAATCCTATTGGAAAGAAGGCACTTTATATTCAGGCATCTAAGAATTCCGACAGATGAAGATCCACAAACATGAGTTCCCAATAAAAATTTCCCTGAACACATAAGGAAACAAATGACCATGAGGAAGAGGCAGGAAGGGGAAAGAACCCCACTGAATCTGATCTACATAAACTCCCAATATTAGAACTATCAGATACAGAATATAAAATAAATGTATTATATTTTGAAATAACAGATTCTAGAAACATTGAACTGTGGTTATTTAAAAAACAGATCTTCTAGAAATGAAAAATGTAATAATCGAAGGTAGAACTCAATGGATTTTTAAAAAGTCAGAGTAAATACAATGAAGAGAAAACTGATAAAATAGAAGACATACTTTAAAAAACAATTTTGGCTGGGCATAGTGGCTCACACCTGTAATCCTAACAGAATACCAGCCTGGGCAACATAGGAAGACCCCATCTCTATGAAAAAAAAAAATTAAAAATTAGGTAAGCATCATGGCACACACCTGTAGTCCCAGCTACTTGGGAGCCTGAAGTGAAAGGATTGCTTGAGTCCAGGATATGAAGGCGGCACTGAGCTGTGATCTTGCTACTGCACTCCAGCCTGGGTGACAGAGCAAGATCTTGTGTCAAAAAAATAAAATAAATAAAATTTATTATGGCAATATAACATGTGATCTAGCTTCTTAACACATTTTTAAGTGTACAATACAATATTATTAACTATAGATACAACATGTACAGCAGATCTCTAAAATTAATTCATCTTGCATAACTGAAATGTTATACTCATTAGATAGTAACTTGCCATTTGTCTCTCTCCTCAATCCCAAGCAACCAGAATTCTACTCTGTGTTTTTATGAGTTTGACTATTTTAGATATCTCATGCAAGTGGAATCATATGGTATTCTTCCTTCTGTGACTGCCTTATTTCACTTAGCATAATGTCCTCAAGGTTCATCCATGTCGTGGCACATGACAGGTGATATCTCATTGTGGTTTTCATTGGAATGTCCCTGATGATTAGTGATGCTGACCATCTTTTAATATTTTAATATACCTACTGGGTATTTGTATGTCTCCTCTGGAGTAATGTCTATTCAAATTCTTGGCCCATTTTTAATCAGATGATTAGGTTTTTTTGCTATTAAACTGTAGGAGTTCCTTACATATTTTGGAAATTATTCCCTTCCTAGCTATATGGGGTTCACACATATTTTCTCCCATTCCACAGGTTGCCTTTTCACTCCATTAATAGCCTCCTTTTCTGTGCAGAAGCCTTTTAGTTTGATGTGGTCCCACTTGTCTATTTTTGTTTTCATTACCTGTACTTTTGTTGTCATTTCCATGAAATCATTGCTGAGGCCAATGTCATGAATCTTTCCCCCTGTTTTCTTCTAGGAAATTTATAGTTTCAGGTCTTATGTTTAAATTCTTAATTCATTTTGAGTTGATATTTTTGTACAGTTAAGGGTCCAATTTCATTCTTTTGCATGTGGCTTTCTAATTTTGCCAACACCGTTTGTTAAAGAGATGGTCACTTCCCCATTGTTTATCTTAGTACTTTTGTTGAAGATCAGCTGATTGTGTATGCATGGGTTCATTTTTGGGCTCTCAGTTCTGTACCATTGGTCTATATGTCTGTCTTTATGCCAGCGCCATTCTGTTTTAATTACTGTAGATTTATAATATATTTTGAAATCAGGAAGTATGATGCCTCCAGCTTTGTTCTTTTTTTCTGAAAATATTTTGGTGATTTAGGATCCTTTATGATTCCATGTGAATTATAGAGTTGTATCTTCTACTTCTGTAAAAAATTTCATTGGAATTTTGATGAGGATTGCATTGAATCTGTAGATTACTCAGTAGTATGAATATTTTAACAAAATTAAGTCTTCCTATTCGTTAACATGGAATATATTTTCCATTCATTTGTGTCTTCTTTAATTTCTTTCATTAATGTTTCACAATTTTCAATGTGCAAGTCCTTCACCTCTTAAGTTTATTCCTAGGTATTTTATTCTTTTGGATGCTATTGTAAATGGGATAAATTTTCTAATTTCCTGTTGCAGTAGTTTGTTCGTGTATCGAAACACAACTTCTTTTTTTATGTTGATTTTATATCCTGCAGGTTTACTAAATTCACTTATCAGTTTACCTTTTTTTCTTAGAATTTTTAGGATTTTCTAAGGGTGTATAAGGTAATGTCATCTGCAGATGAGGATAACTTTACTTTTTCCTTTATGATTTAGATGTCTTTTTTCTTGCCTAATTACTCTGACTAGAACTTCCATTACTTTATTGAATATAAATAAAAAGAGTGATCATTATTATCTTCTTCCTGATCTTAGAAGAAAAGTTTTCATGTTTTCACCATTGAGTGTGATGTTAGCCATGAGCTTGTCATATATGGCCTTTATTATGTTGAGGTAATTTTCCTCTATTTCTAGTTTGCTGAGAGTTTTTATCATAAAGGTTTGAATTTTATGATTACATTTTCTTCATCTATTGAGATGAGCATGTGATTTTTAGCCTTCATTCTGCTGATGTGGTGTATCACATTAATTTATTTTTATATGCTCCATATAAAAATATGTTTGTGATCTTTATATGTGTGATCCTTTTAGTGTCGTGTTGAATTCAGTTTGCTAGTATTTTGTTGGGGGTTGTTTTATCTATGTTCATCAGTAATATGGGCCCGCAATTTTCTTTCCCTGTAATGTTCTTGTCTGGCTTTGGTATGAAGATAATGCTGGTCTCATAAAATGAGTTTGGAAATGTTCTCACTTCTTCAGTTTTTTGGAAGTGTTTGAGGGGGTTAGAATTAATTCTTTTTTAAATGTTTGGTTGAATTCACCAGTGAACCATCTGGTCCTGAGCTTTTGTTAAGAGATTTTTGATTACTAACTCAATTTCCTTACTAGTTATGTCTATGCCAGTTTTCTATTTCTTCATGACCCAGTCTTGGTAAGCTGTATGTTTCTAGGAATGTATCCATTTCATCTAGGTTATCCAATTTGTTGGCATACAGTAGTCTCTTACAATCTGTTCATAGTAGTCTCTTATGATCCTTTTTTCCTGTGGCAGCAGGTGTAAGTAATGTCTCCTTTTTTATTTCTTATTGTCTTTATTTGAGTCTTCTCTCTTTTTTTCCTAGTCTAGCTAAAGGTGTGTCAATTTTGGTTTTTGCTTTGAAAAGCTAACTCTTAATCTCACTGATTTTTTTCCTATTGTTTTGCTATTCTCTATTCTATTTATTTCTGTTCTAATCTTTATTTCCTTCTTTCTGCTAACTTTAGACTTAGTTTCTTCTTTCTTATTGTAGGCATTTATCCCTATAAACTTCTCTCTTACCATTGTTTTTGCTCATTCCATAGTTTTGGTGTATTGTACTTTCATTTTTGTTGGTTGCAAGATATTTTCTGATTTCTCTTCTGGTTTTTTCTTTTACTCACTGGTTGTTCAAAAACATGTAGTTTAATTTCTACATATTTATGAATTTTCAATTTTTTCTTCTGCTATTGATTTCTAGTTTCATTTCATTATGGTTGGAAAAGACACTTGACATTATTTCAGTCTTCCTAATTTCATTAAGCCTTGGCCAAACACAGTGGATCATACCTGCAATCCTACTACTTTGGGAGGCCAAGGTGGAAGGATAACTTGAGGCCAATAGTTTAATACTAGCCTAGGCAACATAGCAAGACCCTGTTTCTACAAAAAAAAATTTTTAATGAGATGTGCATGGTGACACAAGCCTGTAGTCCTAGCTACTTGGAAGGCTGAGGCAGGAGGTATTTGAGCCCTGGAGTTCAAGTTTATAGTGAGCTATGATGGCACTCCACATCTTTGGTGTCACAAGGATGTCACAGCCTTGCCACAGCTTTGGTTACAGAGTGAAATCCTGTTTAAAAAAACAAATATAGCCGGGCGCGGTGGCTCACGCCTGTAATCCCAGCGCTTTGGGAGGCCGAGGCGGGCGGATCACAAGGTCAGGAGATCGAGACCACGGTGAAACCCCGTCTCTACTAAAAATACAAAAAAATTAGCCGGGCGCGGTTGTGGGCGCCTGTAGTCCCAGCTACTCGGGAGGCTGAGGCAGGAGAATGGCGTGAACCCGGGAGGCGGAGCTTGCAGTGAGCCGAGATCGCGCCACTGCACTCCAGCCTGGGCGACAGAGCGAGACTCCGTCTCAAAAAAAAAAAAAAAAAAAAAAAAAAAAAAAAAAAACAAACAAATATACTGACCTTTGTTTTGTGACCTAACATGTGATCTCTCCTGAAGAATATTTTATTTGTACTGGAGAAGAATGTGTATTCTGCTGCTATTGTTCTGTGTAAGTGTTTGGTTCATTTGTTGTATAATGTTGCTCAAATTCACTGTATCTTTGTAGATTTTCTGTCTGGTTGTTCTATTACTATTGCCATTTTGATGATCATTTTCTGTATGTCTTATGGTTCCTTTGTCCCGCTTTTCCTCTCTTACTGTCTTTCTTGTGTTTTGTTGATTTTTTTAAAATTAATATATTTTGATTCCTTTCTATTTTTCTCGTATTTTTTTCTGTAGGTATTTTCTTTGTGGTTACCATGAGGTTTGCATAAAATATTTAAAATTGTAACAGTCTGTTTTAAGCTGATAGCAACCTTACTTCAATCACACATAAGACCTCTACACTTCTACTTCTTCTCCCCTCACAATTTATGTTATTGATGTCACAATTTATATCTATTTATATTGTATATCCATTAACATATTTTTAGTTATAAAATTTTAATACTTTTATATTTTAACTTTTATACTTCAAATACAATGATTTAACCACCAATGTTACAGTAATACAGTATTGTGTATTTGACTATATATTTACCTTTACCAGTCATTTTTATACTTTCTTATGATAATGTGTTGCTGTTTAGTGTCCTTTGTTATAAGTTGAAGAACTCTTTAGTATTTCTTATAAGGCAGGTAAGCGGTGATAAACTCTCTCAGCTCTGCATGTCCTGAAAAGTCTTTATCTCTTCTACATTTTCAAAGAACAGTTTTGCCTAGCATAATCTTCTTAGTTGGCAGCATTTTTTCTTTCAGCACTTTGAATATATCATCCCACTCCCTTCTGAATTGCAAGTATTCTGCTGAAAAACCCATTGAAAATCTTCTCAAAGCTCCCTTGTATGTGACAAGTTTCTTTTTTCTTCCTGCTTTCAAAATTCTTTTTCTCTGACTTTTGACCATTTGATTATAATGTGCCTTTGGGTATATTTATTTGGGTTTATCTTATTGAGAGTCCTTTGGATTTCCTGGATCTGGATGTCATTTACTTCCTCACATTCGAGAAGCTTTCAACCATTATTCATTTGAATAAGCTTTCTGGTTCTTTCTCCTTCATCTTTATCTGGAACCTCTATAATGCACATAGTGTGTACTTGACTGGATAATTTCAGATGACTTGGCTTTGAGTTTACTGATTCTTCTGCTTGGTCTTATCTGCTGTGAAACACCAACCTAATTAATTTTTTAGTTCAGTTATTGTATTCTTCAGCTCCAAGATTTGTTTGGTTTCTTTCCTTAATTTTTTATATTTTTATTGAAATTCTCACTTTCTTCATGCACTGTTCTACTGAGCTCACTGAGCATTTTGGTGACAGTTATTTTGAATTCCCTGTCAGGTAATTCATATATCTCTGTTTTGTTAGGATTGGTTTCTGGAATGTTTGTTTCTTAGTTTGGATCATGTTTCTGTTTCTTCATTTTCCTTGACTCTGTTGATATCTATAAAGTAAAAAAAACTACCACTTTTCCCAGTCTTCATGGACAAGATTGTTACCGGAAAAGACTCTAGCATGACATCAACCCAGCTAAAACTTCTGTTGGCCTCTCAAACCTTTGTGCTACTCCAAGCTGCCGTCTTTGTTCTTAGTGGCCCACAGGTGTCCAGAGTATATCAGATCTCATTAGTGCTTTGAGACAGGTGACAGATAAGACAGTCCCTCAGCACCCAGAGAGGTCAGAAGTTGACTATGCACCCCAACTCTTTTCCTCCTCAGGGAGGTGGGAGCTAGGATTTTTTCTGCAGATTCTGTGCTGGGCTAAGAGAAGAAGCTGTGGGAAGTTTGTGCATACTAGTTTCAACCATCTCCTTTGTTCTCAGTAGCCCTCAGGCATGTAGAATATACCTGGGTCCCATCAGCATTCTGAGACAAATAAGAGAGAAGCCAGTTCCTTAGGCAACCCTTAGAAAAGTGGAACATTTGACACACAATCCAATTGTTTCCCACCACAGGGAAAACCTGGGAGCTGGTTTTCTGCCCACCTGCTCTGCATTGAGCCGGGGGAGGAGCTACGGCAGGTGTTCATGGGCTAGTTCAAACCACTGCCTTTTTTCTCTGGAGTCCCCCAAGGCTGAGCATTTGCTGGACCCCAACAGCACTGCAATACAGGTGAGACAAAAGCCAGTCCTTTAGGTAGCACTGTAGAGGTTGTAATGTTCAATATATGGTTCAACTCTTTTCTCTCCAGGGAAAAGCCGAAAGTGGGTTTTTGTTTTTGTTTTATCTGCTTACTCTATGCTGGACCAGGCAGAGGAGTTTTAATGAGTGCCTGCTTGCTGGTTCAAACTGCCACCTTTGTTCTCTGTAGCTCCAGGTGTCTGGCATAAGGCAGGTCCCATCAGCACTCTGAGACAAGCAAAATAGAAGCCTTTCCTTTGGCCAGCACCCAGAAAAGTTGAAATATTCAATGTGTGGTTCAAATCTTCCCCTCCTCCTGAAGAAGCTGGGAGCTAGAAAACACCTCTCAATCAGATAGTGCCGTGCTGGGGGTAGGGGTTATAGAAGAGGGGTGCCTCCAATTTTCCCACCAGTTTTAATTTGGCTGGTTTTACACTTCCAAAGGGTGCAGGAGCCTCTAAACTAGTTCCTGGAATTTTACAAAGGGAATTAATTCATTTATTGCTGTTGAATCAATGTATCCATGAAGCTAAGAAAAGTCCATCGCTTCCTATACTGTCATCTTACTGATATCACTCCAAGATAAACTTTTAAATTTTTCTTTCTTTCTCTTTTTTTTTCTTTTCTCTTTTTGTAAGACAGAGTCTCAGTCTCTTTCCCAGGTTGGAGTGCAGTGGTGCAATCATAGCTCACTGCAGCTTTCAACTCCTGAGCTCAAGAAATCCTGCTTCAGCCTCCTGAGTAGCTAGGACTACAGGCACGTGCCACCACAAATGGCTAAGTTTTAAATTTTTTGTAGAGATAGTGTCTCACTATGTTGCCCAGACTTGTCTCAAACTCCTGGCCTCAAGCCATCCTTCCACCTTGGCCTCCCATTTAAAATTTCTTATAATTTTGCATTTGGAGACAAAGTAGCATTTGGAGACAAAGTAATCAGAAGTATAAAAGAGGGGTTAAAGGAAATAAGCAATAGAGTGAGAGATCCAACAGAGGTCTAACTAGATGGCCGGAAGGAGACCATACAGAAACTAAGAAAGAGGCATTATGTGAAAGATAATGGCTGAGACTATATCAGAATTGATATAAAAAAAAGATATTAATATCCAAAACCAAGAACTCCATCAATTCCCAAACAAAATACATTGAAAAAAAATGAATAAAACAATAACCCTACTTAGACATAAAATAGTAAAAACTAATGATTTAATTTTATATCTATATGGAGGTTTATGATCAAACAGCAGGTAATAGATTGGTATACAATAGTAATACAAATAATCAATTTTAATCTTTGGATAATTCATTAATATATAATCAGTTTCCAACTCTATTATAATTAAGCCAAATACATTTGAGAGAAGTGTGTTTTGTAACCACATCTTGCTTCTTGAAGAAACCCAAAAGTTAAAAGTCTCAAGGTCAAATCTGATAGTGATAACCTATTTTCCCACTGTGAGGGGGAGAAGGAAGAAATATTAGTGCTAATTTGTTCAGTTTTTGCTAAAAGTGTTTTCAACTCAGTTTCATTTGCACATTATCAGTCAAAGGAAAGGTTGCAAAAAGGGTAAAAACTATTTAGAGAACACTATGCAAATGGAGAGTAGAAAATAGAATTCTAGATGATAATTGTTTTATATTCAGAACATGTATATGGATCACTGAAAGCTTGTCTCTGTGGGATGCAATGAGTATTCAGGTTGGTTGGGTGACTTTGTAGCCTTGTTAATATTTTTAAGGATATTTCTACAATTATCATTTTTTGAATATTCACAAAAGTGGATAGTATATCTACTAAACAAATCACTCTATCTGTTAGCATACCTAATGAGACCAATTAAAAGGAACATTGTGGCATCATCAGGGGAATGAGAACTTCCCTTGATAGATAATTCCCAATTACTGAAGATAATATGAAGCTTGCTTCTTTTTGAATTATCCAGCTAAACAGCTAGAAATTCTAAAAACTGTGCAGATAATTACGTAATCCTCTTCTCTGTGAGTACTTTAGAAGTAAACAAAACATTGCAAGTTTTGTTTGTTTGTGAAACCTTCGTTGGGAAAAAATATGGTTGGAAAATACCATTGTACTTAGTGGGTCATTTATACATTTACAGCTTTATTCAGCTGAAGTTAATGCACTTAACATTGGATATCCTAATGTTAGCTTTCCTCTTTCCCTTTGTTCTTAAGTAATCTCAGCATTTCTCCAGATATCAGCCTTAATTGCTTATTGAAATCAAAAAGGAAGAGAATAGGATTAATTTAAAAAAAACTCTTTACAACTTAATATCTGATTAAATAGACACTATGCTTAATGATTTCTCATTTTGAAGTACATGATTTGGGAAGTCACATTTCTGCTTCAGTGGTCTGTGATGCCAAATGGTGAGTGAAAGGTTAAGTCCAGCCCAGTATGGATTCACTCAGATGAAGAGTATATTTGCACCATGTTGAATGCTTAACTAAATGCCATCAGTTACAAGATGACAGAGAAACATGAACTGTGACTGCAGCAATGACCCTGAAGAGGAATTATTGCCCATCATTAGAAAGTAGAAGAAAAATAAAGTGAGTGTTGAAGATAAAATGGGGAACTATAACACAGAGGGACAGATAGTAGAGAGATGAAAAATATATATTTGGAAAATGACAAAAATAATAGAATTTTTTTTTGTATTATTTTATCATCTTTTAACTTAGCATACAGAATCCCTGGTTAGGAAGTACTTCCCCAGATTTTTTTTAATCACAGTTAGAGAAAAACAAAATAGGAAACTGTTACTCTATTTCACTTATTTTTTTTAGAGATGAGGTTCTACTCCATTGCCCAGGCTGGAGTACAGTGGTGTGACCATAGCTTACTGCAGCCTTGAACTCCTGGGCTCAAGCAATTCTCCTACATCAGCCTCCCAAGGAGCTAGGACTAAAGGCATATACCGCTACATCTGGCTAATTATTTTTATTTTTTGTAGAGATGGAGGT
This sequence comes from Macaca thibetana thibetana, assembly GCF_024542745.1. NCBI lineage: Eukaryota > Metazoa > Chordata > Mammalia > Primates > Cercopithecidae > Macaca > Macaca thibetana. The sequence goes on from NC_065586.1 coordinate 23,909,563, forward strand.
CTCCCTATGTTGCCCAGGCTAGCGCCAAACTCCTAGCCTCAAGCAATGCTCCCACATCAGCCTCCTACAAGTGCTAGAATTACAGGCATGAACCACCACACCCAGTTATCCTATTTTAATAATAAAAGCCAAGTTCCAGAGGACAGATAACTAGAGAAGCACTAATTTAATGTGGATATTCTAAATTTAAGATTGGTCAAATAATTAGAGAAGAAGGAATAAATAAGTTCTTCTTGCATGTATTAAGTAAACATAAATAATAATAAACATGATTATTTTCAGGCTGTTGTTTAGATGTTTACACTAAGGTTCTCAATAATTTGTTACCTTTGTGGGATCCATGGAAGGGCAGTGTGTGTTGCGTAACAAATGTGGTCGAGTAGCTTCAAGGATAATTAAGTCCTTCAAAGCTCAAATGATAAGGGCCATTCTTGGGCAGCCACCTGCACAGATGCCTAGGCTATGCTTAGAACACTGATACTCTAGCAAACCTTTGAAGAATGTTGAGAAAAGGGAATGACATGATGAAATTTACACTATCAAGGTAACTCTGGGAGCAGTTTGAAAGATTGGGGGTGGAGATGAAGAATACAAGCAGAGAGGAGTTATCCCTAATAAAGCCTGTCAGAAAGAAGGACTGTAGCCTGGGCAATCTGGTGAAACCCCATCTCTACAGAAATACAAAAATTAACTGGGCATTGTGGTGCATGCCTGTCATCCCAGCTACTCAGGAGGCTGTGGTGGGAGGATCACTTGAGCCTGGGATGTCAAGGCTGTAGTGAGCCCAAGACTGTAGTGAGTGTAGTGAGTACTCCAGCCTGGAAAACAGAATGAGACCTTGTCTCGAAAAAAAAAAGAAGCACTAGCTTTTCAAACATATTAGCAGCCATTGAGAAAGCAGAACCAAATATACTCACTTTATAAACTCAGCTCAGGCCTGAATCGGGGAGCAAGCTGTGGGGCTAAAGAAGAGAAACAAGAAGGAAACAGAGCTGACGTCTTTAGAGAACAGTGGGTTGTGGGAGGTGAACAAGGAGAAGGGATCTAGATTTCCTGGGCAACTGCGGCAGGCATGTGAGTAGCGAGTCATTCACAGAGCTATGGAAGAGGAGGTGCCTGTTTGGAGGAAGGCACTAGAAATAGTCAAGGGCATATTGAGCTTGAGGAATCTGAAGAACACTCACATAGATGTCCCGGAACCAGCTAGATATAGATGGAGCTGAAGTGCAAGGGTTCTTGGCTGCATATATAAATTTGGAAGTTATCAGCTTATTTGAGTTTTGCATAAGGATAAAATCATCCAAAAAAACATGTCAAGGGCTTAGGTCTCGCACTTGGCATTTGAGATGGTCTTACTCTAGCTGCTACATGTTGGAAGAGGCAGCGATGCACTGAAGCAACTTATGATACAGGAATTGGCTAGAAGGAGGGAACAGAGAGGTGAAATCTATTCCAATAGGAGTGTGCTGTGTGGAGGCTTTGACTCCTCTGAACTTCCAGAGCAGAGCTGAGATCAACTAGGGTAAGTTCATGGAGAACTTCGAGCTTAGTATACAGGAGACCAAATGAATGACTAGAATGCCACGGCACACAGACATTGCCCTAGGAAGTAGACAGGTTCCCGGCAGGAGGCCACAGGGAAGTGGAGATTAAAACAGGGTTTCTGTAGTAGGTGGGGAGCATAACTGGGTGGATTTCACTGCTTCTTTCAACTCTCAGATCTGAGGATACATTGTGTACTGCAGTAGAACAAAATGCAGCAAAATTCCAGGATAACAGAAAATAATTGGACTGTTTCTATAAAGATGTTTAAAAAAAAAAAAAAAAACTCTTTAGGCCAGGCATGGTGGCTCACATCTGTAAGGCCAAGGCAGGTGGATCACTGGAGGTCAGGAGTTCGACACCAGCTTGACTTGATCAACATGGTGAAACACCATCTCTACTAAAAATACAAATATTAGCCAGGTGTTGTGACACATGCTTGTAATCCCAGTTACTCAGGAGGCTGAGGCAGGAGAATCGCTTGAACCCAGGAGGTGAATGTTGCAGTGAGCCAAGATCCCGCCACTGCACTCCAGCCTGGGCAACAGAGTGAGTGAGACGCCATCTCAAAAAACAAAAACTAACAAAAACAAACCTAACTTTAGGCCAGGTGTGGTGGCTCACGCCTGTAATCCCAGCACTTTGGGAGGCCGAGACGGGCGGATCACGAAGTCAGGAGATGGAGACCATCCTGGCTAACACGGTGAAACCCCGTCTCTACTAAAAATACAAAACTTAGCCGGGCGTAGTGGCAGGAGCCTGTAGTCCCAGCTACTCGGGAGGCTGAGGCAGGAGAATGGCGGGAACCCGGTGGGACGGAGCTTGCAGTGAGCCGAGACCGCGCCACTGCACTCCAGCCTGGGCGACAGAGCGAGACTCTATCTCAAAAAAAAAAAAAAAAAAAAAACCCTAACTTTAAAACATGTTTTTGGTGTTGCAGACATTTTCATTTTCTGTCCATATTAACCTCTATTACCCCCTTCCTCTCTGATTCTTTCCCTTCTCTTCATATGGTTCTCCTTAAGAATGTGTCAGTAACAAACTGTTTTTTGTCACATAAAAAATGTCAAAGAAACCAAACATAAAAGAGCAGAGAAAGGAGAGGCAGGGCCTATGACATTTCCTTGAGGTTTGATGTGTTCTTGTTTCTTTTTTTGCTTTCTGTTTGTATTTCCTGAAATAATAATAATAATAATAATTCTTCTTCTTCTTCTTCCTCCTCCTCCTCTTCCTCGTCCTCCTCCTCTCCTCCTCCTCCTTCTTCTTCTTCTTCTTCCTCCTCCTCCTCGTCCTCCTCCTCCTCCTCCTTCTTCTTCTTCTTCTTCTTCTTCTTCTTCTTCTTCTTCTTCTTCTTCTTCTTCTTCTTCTCTTCTTCTTCTTCTTCTCTTCTTCTTCTTCTTCTTCTTCTTCTTCTTCTTCTTCTTCTTCTTCTTCTTCTTCTTCTTCTTCTTCTTTTCTTCTTCTTCTTCCCTTCTCCTCCTCCTACTCCTCCTCCTACTCCTCCTTCTTCTTCTTTCTTTCTTTTTTTTTTTCTTGAGATAGAGTCTTGCTTTGTCACCCAGGTTCGAGTGCAGTGGCCAGCACACTCAGTGTAGCCTTTACCTCCCGGGCTCAAGTGATTCCCCACCTCAGCCCTCTAAGTAGCTGACACTACAGGTTGCATCAACATGCCTGGCTAATTTTTGTATTTCTTGTAAAGATGGGTTTTGCCATGTTGTCCAGATTGGTCTTGAACTCCTGAGCTCAGGCGATCCTCCTGCCTTGGTCTCCAAAAGTGCTGAGATTATAGACATGAGTCACCATGCCCCAACTGGAATTCTTATTTCATCACCTCTAATACCTAGCACCCTCCATACCTTCCTCTGTGCTCTATATGATAGAACCTCCTGCAGGATCAAGAAAGCTGAGAAAGTCCTTCTGCTCCTCCTAAATACACACACACACACACACACACACACACACACACCCTTTCCCCACATGCTCAGTACAGCCTCAAGTTCCAAAATGGGCAATTCATTCCCTAAATGAAGGCAGTCCTCCCTGCAAAAACACAAACCATCCTGAAAGACGTATCATTCCAAATTATTATTGGTTTTCTATACCTTGTATGAATGAATTTTACAACTCTTTAAGAGCTATTTTTGGGTTTTCTGTCTCCCAGGCTGGAGTGCAGTGGCACCATCATAACTATTTTTACTACATATTTTGAGTTTATTCTTTCCAGTTTTCTTTTTCCTTTCCTTAATTGCCACAGCAGTGATTCATTTCAGTGAGTGATATGTTATCGATGTTTACTGAGCAATGTAGATCCCCAGTCTGATCATTTTATGTTTATATTGTCCCTTCCATGGCTTCCCAAGTAACCTGAAAATGCTAGTTCTGTCCCCAAATCTAAAAGCATTTTATCTTTTTTTTATTTTGAGATGGAGTCTTGCTCTGTTGGCCAGGCTGGAGTGCAGTGGTGGGATCTCAGCTCACTGCAATATCTGCCTCCTGGCTTCAAGTGATTCTCCTGCCTCAGCCTCCCAAGTAGCTGGGATTACAGGTGCCTATCACCATGCCCGGCTAATTTTTGTATTTTTAGTAGAGACAGGGTTTCACCATGTTGGCCAGGCTGGTCTTGAACTCCTGACCTCAAGCAATCAGCCTACCTCGACCTCCCAAAGTGCTAGGATTACAGGCGTGAATCACCACACCCAGCCTTAATCTATTTTTATTGTGCTTATCAATGAACCTTAATTTTTTTTTTTTTCCAAATTCTGAGAGGTCATTACTGAAGATAGTCTAACCTGTAACAGAAGCCTGGGAATTTTTCTGTTATTCCAGGCATCTGGAGCCATTTTGCAAGAGGAATCACTTGTGGGGAGTAGAGCCTCTGAGGGCCTAATGAACAACCGATGGGACCTCATCCGTGTATTGGTTTCATTGAGACCCAAGGCAGATACTGGGCTGCCTTTGGTCACTTCCAAACTGGCATGGCCAAGCCGTGAGTCACACCAGGCCATGGTGTTATTTTCCTGCTGGCTAATCTAAAGATTGATACAGAGCCTTTATGCCATGTTTAATACTGAATGCTCAGTGTCCACTGCTTGGAGAACTTACTGATATCATACAGAGTGGAGAGAGGCACAGGGCCCCATAGCCTGGCAGTGTGGCTTTTTTGGGACATAAACAGACATCTTTGCATTGTGGCCATGAAGAAAAGACATTTATCCTTGGCATTTGTGGTCTGTGCCACTCTCTGGAGCACAGCTATCTAATCCTTTTGTTTCTGGCATGTAGAGTCTGAGAATCTCAGGATGGTGGTAAGTGAATCCTCTCTTTTGCTCTCATGAGGAACAGGAAGACGCCCTGCTCCTGCATCTCTATGACACTAGGAATCACATTCACTTCCATGCACACAGATTCTCTCTTTCAATTGCACAACAACCCCATTTACGATGAGGAAGCCACAGCTTGGAAAAGATGAGTGCCTTACTTCAGGCTCTCAAAAATGCCAGAGTTGCAACCCATAGTCAGGATTCTCTGTCTCCAAAGTCCATGATCTGCTCTGTCCTAACCGATAAAATAAAGATAAAAAGGCTGTTCTCTTTTTTATGCTAAGAGAATTCTAGAAAAAGAGGTACAGAGGCATACATTCTTATGAGTTCAGAGATTTTTTAAAAGAAAGAGGTGCTGTTATACTTTCAGATCTAAGAGTTAAAACTACTAATTTTTTATTTCCAATTTTTCTTTTTTTTCTTTTTTTTTTTTTTTGAGATGGAGCCTCACTCTATTGCCCAGACTAGAGTGCAATGGTACAATCTTGGCTCACTGCAACTTCCACCTCCCAGGTTCAAGCAATTCTCCTGCCTCGGCCTCCCAAGTAGTAGGGATTACAGGCATGCACCACCGTGACTGGCTAATTTTTGTATTTTTAGTAGAGATAGGGTTTTACCATGTTGGTCAGGCTGGTCTTAAACCCCTAACTTCAGGTGATCCATTCACCTCAGCCTCCCAGAGTGCTGGGATTACAGATGTGAGCCACTGTGCCCAGCCTATTTCCAACTTTTATTTTAAGTTCAGGGTTACATGTGCAGAATGTGCAGATTTGTTACCTAGGTAAAGGTTTGCCATGGTGATTAGCCGCACAGATCATCCCATCACCCAGGTACTAAGCCCTGCATACATTAGCTATTCTTACTGATGCTCTTCCTCCTCCCACTCCCCACTCTCTAACAGGTCCCAGTGTGTGTTGTTACTACCATGTATTCTCATCATTCAGCTCCCACTTATAAATGAGAACATGTGGTAGTTTACTTTTTGTTCCTGTGTTAGTTTGCTGAGGATGGTGGCTTCCAGCTGCATCTATGTCCCTGCAAAGGACATGATCTCATTCCCTTTTGAGATCAGCATGGTGTTCCATGGTGTATACATACCACATTTTCTTTATCCAGTCTATCATTGGTGGGCATTTGGGTTGATTCCATGTCTTTGCTATTATGAATAGTGCTGCAGTGAACACACAAGTGCATGTATCTTTGTGATAGAATGATTCATATTCCTCTGGATATATAACTAGTAATAGGATTGCTGGATCAAATAGTATTTCTGCCTCTTATTGCTTTGAGGAATTGCCATACCATCTTCCAAAATGGTTGAGCTAATTTATATTCCCATCAACAGTAGTAAAAGTGTTCCTTTTTCTCCACAACCTCACCAGCATCTCTTGTTTTTTTTTTACTTCTTTATAGTAGCCATTCTGATTGGTGTGGGATGGACTCTCACTGTGGTTTTGATTTGCATTTCTCTAATGACCAGTGATGTTGAGCTTTTTTTTTCATATCTTTGTTGGCTGCATCAGTGTCTTCTTTTGAGAAATGTCTGTTCCTGTCCTTTGCCCACATTTTAATGGGGTTGTTTGTTTTTTCTTGTAAATTTATTTAAGTTCCTTATAGATGCTGGATATTAGACCTCCGTCAGATGGGTAGATTGCTAACATTTTCTCTCATTCTGTAGGTTGTCTGTAAAACTACTCTTTTAAAACTAGTAACAAAAACATTTTAAAGGAGATTCAGGTGTAAAGTACCATAGAAGTTAAGAGAAGAATCATTGTTCAGGGAAGGATTTCACCCAACGATTTGAACTGGGCCTTGGGGTTTGGAGGACTGGCCACAAGTGCAGAGGGCAAAGCCTCAATGGAGCAGAGCCCTGGGAACCCTGAGAAGTCAGGTACCTGGAGAAGGAACGTGCAGCTGAGAGGGGAGTTGTTTCCCCTTCGTGTCCCTAATATAGATGGGCAGCTTTCCAGGATTTCCTCCCAGCAAAAACCAAATCCATTAGCTTTCTATAGCACTCCTTTCTCTTGAGTGAGAATTATTATCCCATTGTGCATTCACCAGCAATGCTGATGTGTGGGCAAATACTTGGGCTTAATCTTGGCATTCCCTCCAAGCAGCTGTGTGACCATTCATCTTTCTGAACTTATGTCTTCTCTTATACAATGAAGGGGCACTGATGTCTAAATTTCTTTTGGCAGCATTCTTATGCCATGCGATAGTGATCAGTGCTGAGGCATTTCAGGTTCTTCTTGCATATGGAGATATGCAAGAGTAAAATACTAAAATAGAGACACACAGAGAGCGACAGATCAGAGAGACAGAGACGAATGAAAAGGCTGAATCCAGGCCTTCTGTGGCCCTTCTGTTCTTCCTACCTGTGTCCTATGCTCAATGCCCCCACATCCGTTCTTACAACCAAAGGATCCCTTGTTAAAACACCCTGATTTCCAAGACCTTCTTTTCCTTTCTCATTTCTGTTTAAGGTTTCTCGTGGGTGTGTTGGATCTGGTAACATCTTAACATGGCGAGGGATGAAATCAGGTCCCTTCCGTGGAAGATGGCTGCTGACTGAGCAGGACCTTTCAAACCTGATGATACAGGAGACTTGTGTTAACGCACTTCACCCCTCCATTACTGGATTGATTCACAAAAGGATTCATCAAGTATCCACAATGTGCAGGGATTATGGGAAAATACAACTATGAAAGATGAATGAGCAAAGAAAACAAACACTGGAATAGAGACAAGCAGAGATATTCTGTGATGTGTAACTGAGGTTTACAGTAGAGCCTCAGTATCAGGGCAATAGAACAGTGGTCACCTTTGCGCCCATGGAGGGCCATTTGAAGCTACTATAGGGCCATGAGGCAATTCTGAGCACCAGAGTTAGGGTTAGGTACTTTCTGTCCACGCTCTCCTGGTACACTGTCTCTCTATAGCCAGAATGAAAGTCTCCATTTCCCTTAGAAAATAAATGGGATAATGCCATCTACCCATTAGTGGTTTTGTATTGCCATAAAAAGGAAATATGATCAGCCAGTTTAAATACAAGTAAGGTATCTGATTAGTCCCATTCCTTTGAAATTCTGAAACATGCTTCCTGTGAAAGCTCTATGGTCGATCTTGCATAAGACATTACCCATTCCATAATGCAACATTTTCTGTACCCAGAAAATGGCTCATTTGCAAAGGGGGGGGGGGCGACCCCTGATGATGGTTGTGATAACTTTTGGGATGATGGCAAAGCACACGTCTGCATCCCCGTCACTCACAGTCATGGCACTGTAGCAAAATTTGCATCCCCAAGGTCACACACAACTGAATTGAAACACTGGTGTAACAGTTTCCTCTGAAAATTTGGAATTGGATCTGAGAGACACTGGGAGTTGTGGTTGGTCATTAAACCACAACATCCTGGCACATCCAAGACTGGCCCAGTGCACAGTCAGAGAAGGATGGCTTACAGGGAAAAATAAAATAAAGAGACACACAGAGAGAGACAGATGAGATGGATGGAGACAAATGAAAAGGCTGAATCCAGGCCTTCTGTGGCCCTTCTGTTCTTCCTACAGGTGTCCTATGCTCAATGCCCCCACATCCGTTCTTACAACCAAAGGATCCCTTGTTAAAACACCCTGATTTCCAAGACCTTCTTTTCCTTTCTCATTTCTGTTTAAGGTTTCTCGTATGTGTATTGGATCTGGTGATATCTTAGCATGGTGAGGGATGAAATCAGGTCCCTTCTGTTGGAGATGACTGCTGGCTGAGCAGGACCTTTCAGAGCTTGACGATACCGGCTGTAAGCTGTTTGGTTGTTTCTACGGCATTCCTGGGTCAGTGTTTGTCCTTGGTTTTATTTAAGAGGATGGAGCAAGAAGAAGGGACACTCTGTCCTTGGCGTGCCTAGTATTGTTCAATGGCACATCTGTTTTCCTAAGTCATTAATGGATCCTTCCGGAAACAGCCAATCTTTCCTCAAGCATTAGGTCAGCAATCCTGATTAGAATCGGCATCAACCACTCATGAAACTAGAAACTTCCCTTGTGATTTATTATTACAATAAAACCTCACTAATTAACCATAATTAGGAAGAAAAGCCTGTCTCCATTTTAAGATTCTAAAAGAAGCAACATTTTAATTTCTTCCAACTTTGCACAGTAATTTAAATTATGCTAATAAGTATATTTGACTTAATGTGTAAATAAAAATTATTTCTAAATAGCACATCAACTTAATATATGTATTCTGGCGTGTAAAGTGTCTTTAAAAAACAGCTTGTTCTTTCAAACGTTCTACTTATACTCTTACAATATTAATAGTTTAGTGTTTTTTTGGACTGAAAACACAATGAGTAACTGAATCTTAACATTTGTCAGAATTATTTTTAAACAAGTAGGGCCAGAATTACTGAGATTATTGTATTTTTGAATCAATATGACAATGTTTAGGGAAATGAATCATATGAGTTAATGTGTCACGCAAACCTGTTCTGAAGCTTTCTACGTCTTTCTGAGGGTTTTATGTTGCACTGAAAATGAAGCTGATTTATTTAAGAGTCAGATGGAATGATTGTGTTGTAGATGAACTGAAAATCTTTTCTCCTGCATGTTTGATAATGCTGTGATTTTTACACCATGGTTCCAATTTACAAAGAGACAAAGGTAAAAACAAATAAGCCTGCAATAAAATGTTTGGTGCCCCAAATCATTTCCTCTGATGTTTACTTGCTGTTTATAAAGCCTGAAGAAAATGTGCCAGGAAGCCGAGATTGGTTTTATGAATAGAGATGTCTTAAATGGCTACGCTAATGTCAAGCCTACAGGAATGTCTCATCAGGACACTCGATGTGAGCTGCATTGGGCTACCGAGGCAGAGTTTCTGTCTGTGTTCTGTAGGGGAAATGGATGCATGCTGGGATGAGAGAGGTGGGCACAGCATTTGACCTGACCCTGGGATGGCACCTGCTGAGGATCCCAAGAGAGCCTGACTCATGCTGGCCATTCACCTGCTGATGAAGCGTCTTCCTCCTGGTTCCTTCCTCTTCCTGTTAAGTTGGCTGCTTTCAGCTTCTTGCCTTGCTTTTCACCTGGGCCCCTGAAATGGTCTGCACAGTCTAAAACAGAGGTGTCTGATCTTTTGGCTTCCCTGGGCCACACTGGAAAAAGAAGAATGGTCTTGGGCCACATATAAAATACATTAACACTAGTGATAGCTGATGGGGGAAGAAAAAAAAAAAAATCTCATCATGTGTGAAGAAAATTTATGAATTAGTGTTGAGCTGCATTCATAGCCGTCCTGGGCCACATGCAGCCTGCGGACCGGGGGTTAGACAAGCTTGGTCTAAAAGGACAGAGCAAGAAAACTAAGGCAGGTTTTCAGAATGAGTTGGAAGCTACTTACATTCTAGTGTCCCTTGTTGTAGAAGCTGCTCCCTTGCCCACCTGGGCCCAGAAGTGCTTCTTTGACCTCACAGGTTCAAGTCTACTAGAAGCACAATATTGACAAATCTGCTAGCCAGTTAAGATGGGACTCAATCTGGCATCCAGGTCGTTGGAGATTATAAAGGAAGATGAAAATATGCTTTCTGTTGCTGAAGGCAATAGTGCTTAGTCCCCTCTTGTAATTCAGCCTCTGGTTAGGAATGACTGATGGCTGCAGGCAACTTCACCCCAGAGGAATTCACTGTGCCTCTTCCCCAGGATGCCATCGGGGCCTTTGTTCTCATTGTTTTTGGACATCATTTTTTTTTTCTGTATTCTTATTTTTACTTTTTTTATATTCTGGAGTACATATGCAGGATGTGCAGGTTTGTTACATAGGTAAATGTGTGCCATGGTGGTCTGCTGCACCTATCAACCCATCACCTAGGTATTAAGCCCAGCATGCATTAGCTATTTTCCCTAATGCTCTCCCCCAACCCACCACACCTGACAGGCCCCGGTGTATGTTGTTCCCCTCCCTGTATTCATGTGTTCTCATGTTCAGCTCCCACTTATAAGTAAGAATATGCAGTGTTTGGTTTTCTGTTTCTGTGTGGGTTTGCTGAGGATAATGGCTTCCAGCTTCATCCATGTCCATGCAAAGGGCATGCTCTTGTTCCTTTTTTAGCTGCATAGTATTCCATGGTGTATATGTACCACAGTTTCTTTATCTAGTCTATCATTGATTAGCATTTGGGTTGATTCCACATCTTTGCTCTTGTGAACAGTGCTGCAATGAGCATACATGTGTATGTATCTTTATAATAAGATGATTTATATTTCTTTGGGTGTATACCCAGTAATGGGATTGCTGGGTCAAATGATATTTCCAGTTCTAAATCTTGGGGGAATTGCCACACTGTCTTCCACAATGGTTGAACTAATTTACATTCCTACCAACAGTGTAAAAGCGTTCCTATTTCTATGCAACCTCACCAGCATCTGTTGTTTCTTGACTTTTTAATAATGGCTATTCTGACTGGCATGAGATGGTATCTCATTGTGGTTTTGATTTGCATTTCTATAATGATCAGTGATGTTGAACATTTTTTCATATGTTTGTTGGCACATGTATGTCTTTTTTTTTGATAAGTGGCTGTTCATATCCTTTGGGTATCAACATTTTTAATGTGTTTGCTATTTGACATCTTTGCTGCCTTTTTGTAATTTTTCATCTTTTATGAAATTAAAGCACATGTGAGATACTGAAATCAAGTTTTTTTAGAGGAGAAGGATGAGAAACAGGAGCTAAGGGGTCTTCTCAGGGACACTCTGCTGCTGCTGTCTTTTGTGCTACAGATGACTATTATGGTGCCTCATTCCAATCGTGGGCTCTTGGTCAATGTGGGCGCCATGGCCCAGAGGACATTGCTGGTGCATGGGTGTCACCAAGTTCAAATCCAGACCCTACTGTTCACTATTTGCATAGCCTGCAGCAATTTATTTCATCTCTTGGTGAAGGTATTGGTGTTATGAAAAAGTACAATTAAACAAAATAAGAGGAAGTGCTCAGTAATTACCTTACCAGTAGCCTTAGCCTTGCGGCTTAGCCTTGTGGCTTAAGGCTTAGGGTAATCTGTGGGTCTTCATATATACACATATATGTGGGTGGGTCAGATTAGGGTAATCTGTGGGTCTTCATATATATACATACATATGTGCTGGCAAAGAATTAATCTCTACATTCTTATCTAGCACTTCTTTGCAATGGAGAAATAGCACTTTACATTTTGGAGTACTTTGATACACATCTCTAAATATGTTTTCCGTTGAATGTTAATTAGATTATGGTGACCTAATAGGTGAAGGGATTGAGTGAAATTGAAAGTAAAATAAAATTATAAAATTATTACATTAAAAACATGCAGTTAACTAGATAGCGGGGAGAGAGATTGGGAGAATTGAGGCTGCCTACTGGATTTCTGCCTTGTATAATGGGTGCATGATGATGCAATTGACCAAGCCAAGGACCGCCAGGGAATAGCAGGTCAAGCAGGTGAATGATCAGTTCCTTTGAAGGCTTGTTGCATTTCAGGCATCCTTGGAACATCTGAAGATGTCTCATGAGGAGCTAGACTTCAGTAGAGAAATCTGAAGAGCTAATAAAATATTATAGAGAGTTGTTGAGGTCTTTGCACTTGCTCTCCCTCTGGTCTGGAACACTGTTTCTCCAGGTATCTGCACATTTCACTCTCCATATCCTTCAAGGTCTTTGCTCAAAACGTCATCTTTGCAGTAAGACTCTCGTGGTTACCCAATTATAAATGGAAAATGCTTCCTACTCAAGCTCTTCCTCTCTACCTTCTCTGTGCTATATTTTGACATAGTAAACATAGCATTATCTAACCTACTATATATTTTACTTACTTTAACTTATTTTGTTCACGATGTTCCACCTATTAGAATGTAAGCCCCACGTGGGCAAGGATTTTTGTGTATTTCGTTTACATCTCTAACCTCAGTAGCCAGAATGGTACATATAAACACTCAAGAAATACACATTGAATTAGAGAATGTGCCCTTCCTATGTGCCTGACACAAAGTGCTTTGTGTGTGTCATCTCATTTAATCCAAATAAGCAATGGGTTTATAGATAGTAAAGAGAGCCATGAAAATGAATGAGATTTGCCGGGAGAGTATTTAACGAAAAAGAGAAGAAGACTGAGAGCAGAGACCGAAAGAATACTATTATTTTAGAGACTGACGAGGGAAATGGACCATGCATAGGAAGCCACAAAAACCCATGTAGAGAGAAGGAGGAAAACCGGGCTACTGTGGTGCTATGGCAATGAACTGAGGGAACATTTCCAAAGGGAGGAAGTGATCCAAGGTGTCAGACTAGGTAAAGAGCAAAAAGTAATTGAGAGAGAAGTACAAGCAAAGCCCCTCTGCCTTCTCTGCTGTTTCTGACTCAGATTCACTGCTGACAAGCCTCTCACCAAAATAGGTAGGACTATTTTTATTACTATCTCCTCTGACAGAGTATATTGCAAAGCTATAAATGGCAGAGTTTACTTTTAAGCAAGACATAGATGATGATAGATAGTTCAGTGGTTCGCAGACTTTGGAATTTCATGAACTGATAACATTTCAGGGGAAAAAAGGGGGTCACTGAAACAACAGACCAACTCGCCAGTCCTCTGAATCATTCCACTCAATTCATTAAGGACGACCTGACCAGAGGAAACAAATGAACTGAGAATTGTTCGGGAGATGTGAAACCCAGTCAAGACCATTTGTCTTGCCTTCTGGTCTTCAGTGCAAGTCAAAAGTCCTATTGGAAAGGGTAAGACTTCTAGCCCACGGCCACCAACAATGGGCCCCATTGTGGGCACTGTGTCTGCCCTACTGCTCTGTTCATCATGGTGCCCAGAAGTACCCTGGAAAGTCTTTAGCACCCTTGACCATGAATCTCCATCAACCTCTTCACCCCAAACCACTGATAAATATATACAATTTCAGTTAAAAAAAAAAAAAAAGTGTTGCAGATGGGAGGCATGGTAGCTTACGCCTATAGTCCCAGCACTTTGGGAGGCCGAGGCAGGCAGATCACTTGAGTCCAGGAGTTTGAGACCAGCCTAGGCAATATGGCAAAATCACGTCTCTACCAAAAACAGAAAAATTAAGTGGGCATAATTGCATGTGCCTGTTGTCTCAGCTACTTGGGAAGCTGAGGTGGGAGGATCACTTAAGTCCAGGAGGTTGAGGCTGTGGTGGGCCAAGATTATGCCACTGCACTCCAGCCTGAGCAACAGAGTGAGACCCTATCTCAAAAACAAAAAAGAAGTGTTTATTGAGTCACTTTAAGGCAAATTCCCTGACTGATTCTCCCTGGCCCACTACACACCCCCGCCACACAGACACACCCCTGGTTGATGCCCCTCAGCCTCCTATTTAGAAATTGGAGCACCACACCTGAGCAGGTGAGATTCTACGTGACATGGTGCCTAGTCTTGATTGTTAATAGAGGAAGGCTTTAAAAGGAGATTACTAAAAACAGGGTGGAAGTGACTCTGAAAAGGAGCCTCAACAAAAGGACTTTTATCTAGGGTCAGCTCTGCCTTCGGCAGTTGAGCAAATGAAACATTCCTTTTGCTTTTGACAGTATTTCAAACTGGAGTAGCCGCCCTCACGTTTTGAGAGTACAGACACTCATTCATTATCAGGTTGACATTAGCCAGAATATTTTAATGTCAACAAAGACATGAGAATGATTGTTGTCCTAATTATTGCTTATATCCCCTTTGGAAGTTTCCATGAGTATCAGATTTTAAATAAGGAATACTTCCAGGTTGATTTTGTTGTTGTTGTTACTGTAAGAATTCTGAATCTTATCAAGGATGCAGTCTAAATGAACTTGGAAGAAAGCTTTCATTTCATATTTTCTGGCTAATGTTCCATAAATGTCATAACTTGGCTGTTTAATGGAGAGTATGTTTTTCTAATGTGATAGATTTGCCAAACATTAATGAAGGGAAGAAGAGAGAAAAATGGAGAAATGCCATCTCCATTCATTTGAAAACATCAAAATTAGCAATAAAAATAGAAGTTTCTTATCATCAGGAGTGGGAGGAAGATCATTATAGGCATTTAAATAGACAGAGTCTGCTCTTTGCTCCTGGTTTCCTATGAGGGACTCAGTGGGTAACCTTGACCCAACAGTTCCACTGCTTCATGCCTGTTTCCTCCATTTGTTCCGTGGGAACTGTGATATTCATTTGATTAAGTAATATTTAGATTTCCAGCTGGTACAGGGAAGTTGTAACAGTCCTGCGGATGACATGGCCTTAGGTCATCTCCATGCCCCCATTGTCCAGCAAGGCTCTGGGCAGAAGACTCATGTGTGATATTTATAGTATCCAAATTCAGTAAGTCTACTAATCCTTAAATGAAAGCTGCTTTGTAGGAAAATCTCTAACACCAACTATGACTTAGAATGGGAGAAAAAAAATCAGTATGATTTAGTTGGACTCAGAAAAAAATTTAATACAGTAGTTTTATTACTTGGAAAGATTCATGTTAACTAGGATCAAGTTAAATCCTGGTCTAATGGCAATTTTTTTTTCAGAAACTATTTCGACACATCTTTAAGAATGGTCTGTTTTTAATGTATTGTCTTTGTGTTCTTCTGAAGGTGTTTCTAAAGTAAGAGTTCATGAAAACTGCCTTATATAATTTAAGCTTTCTTCTGCAACTATATGTATGGTGTCACTGGCTTACTAAGAAATGATTTTAATGTTAAATTTTATGTACTTTTTAAAATTCTTAACTGGAGGGGCCCAAATACATGAGGTTTTATTATTGTGTTTCTTTTATCTTTTGTCCCAGGTTTTCTCTGCTCACATAGTGCTTGGCAAACATAATAAATGCTTGAGTTAATGAATGGCAAAAGGCCATAGATTCAACCCTCATAGTTAGCCTTACTTTATTCTATGTGTGGAGACAGAATCCCTGATCCTGAACATCCATTCAGTGCCATTTGTGAAGGCCATTTGCACAGTCTAGGCCATGAAGAAAAGCATATGACTGCAATGTGATGTGGGCTTTATTCCATCATGGCAGTCTTCTTGCTCACGGTGACAGACTTCAGGACTCTTTTCACATTTACACATTCCAATCAAAGAGTTAGGGAATGTGTATACTTCCTGCCTGCAGCGGTGTTAGAAAGAGTGTCTCATGGATTTTCTCTTTATGCCAGATCAGAGCTGTGTTGGCCTCCCAGGGCTTCCCACGATGAAAAGTAAATACAGCAGGGCATCTACCAGCTTCCTAAACCAAGTTAGTGGGCATCCATTGCAGATAAGGTAGC
This sequence comes from Macaca thibetana thibetana, assembly GCF_024542745.1. NCBI lineage: Eukaryota > Metazoa > Chordata > Mammalia > Primates > Cercopithecidae > Macaca > Macaca thibetana. Next base: position 23,925,714 of record NC_065586.1, read on the forward strand.
CCAAATGAAGTAGTCCTTTCTCTCAGCTTGCTGGGCCATTCCCATTCCACATCTCATACTGGTCCTACAACTATATTGCATACAGTAAACTCTAAGGGTTACGTAGATAATGATTTTTTTTTTCATGCAGAAGAAGCTAATGACTTTGAGAAGTCAGAGAGGCCTGGAGGTACATGGATCTCCTTTGCCCAGGTTCAAGGAACTTCCCAAATGGGTGTCCTCCCAGGCTCTGTGTTTTAACGCATCTTGACCACTCTGATTGTCTTGCTCTCCTCTGCTGTCTAAAGTGGGGGGATCCTGCTCAATTGCTGGGATTTAGTAGTCACAGAAGCTTTCTTTTTTTTTCTTTTTTGAGACAGGGTCTCGCTCTGTTGCCCAGGCTGGAGTGCAGTGGCATGATCATGGCTCACTGCAGCCTTGAACTCCTAGTTTCACACAATCCTTCCTCCTTAGCCTCCCAAGTAGCTTGGACTATAGGCAAGCACCCCCATATCCTGCTCATTTTTTATTTTTTGTTTTGTTGAAGAGACAGGGTCTTGCTGTGTTACTCAGGTTGGTCTCAAACTCCTGGCCTCAAGCCCACCTCAAGTCCTCCCACCTCAGACTCCCAAAGTCCTAGGATTACAGGCATGAGCCACTGCACCCAGTCAAAGCTTTCTTAAACACATCTTCTCTAGACTTTCCAAACAGAGCCAATCTTTCCTTTCTGTGCTCCCAAGGGCACAAATCACAGTGGATTATAGTCTCTGCTTTCCAGTTTTTCTCAAAGAGCATTTGTGGGGAGCGACTGTGAGCATTTTGAAGAAGAGAAATGATATTTAATCCACAGTGGATCCCCATTCCCCAGCATAGACCAACTTCTCTCTAAAAGTCTGCAAATGAGTCAAAATCAAGCAACAGCTTCACAATCACAGAGCTACTTCCTAGCATTCTTAACTCTGGTATCAATGGTGCTAAGTATTCTAGAAGAAATTTCTCAAAAGGACAGCAATCTTATTTATAATATGGCAGCCTTCTAATAAATAACATGGCACTGAGAAAAGGAAAACAATAGCCAAATGTCATTGAAACACTAGTTACCTATGTAGATTATGTCTGGATTCACAGCCCAACTCACCATCTGCAAAACTCTTCCCTGAATTTATTACACTTATGATGGTCTCAAAGCCTTTTCCAAAAAGGGGAAAGTATATTTTCTGACTTAAAACTTGTAGCATTTTCAGATCTATTAAGATGAGATTACCACAGTAAGTACTTTTGTATAGAACCATTCCACAAAACATTTATTGGTTCTTACGAGTTTTTAAGGTGTTAAATCTGATACCCAACAACTGACTGTGTTATCATCAGTCCTGCATCACAAATTGCTCTGCTACATAACAACATGAGGTTTTCCAGATCAGAATGTTCAGCTGGGGTCGTTTCAGGTATTTCCCTGAAGGTCTTAAAAATGGCAACTTCTTTTTTTTTTTAATTATTATTATACTTTAAGTTCTAGGGTACAAGTGCACAATGTGCAGGTTTGTTACATATGTATACATGTGCCATGTTGGTGTGCTGCACCCATCAACTCGTCAGCACCCATCAACTTGTCATTTACATCAGGTATAACTCCCAATGCCATCCCTCCCCCCTCCCTGCTCCCCATAATAGGCCCTGGTGTGTGATGTTCCCCTTCCCGTGTCCAAGCGATCTCATTGTTCAATTCCCACCTATGAGTGAGAACATGCAGCGTTTGGTTCTGTTCTTGCGATAGTTTGCTGAGAATGATGGTTTCCAGCTACATCCATGTCCCTACAAAGGACACGAACTCATCCCTTTTTATGGCTGCATAGTATTCCATGGTGTATATGTGCCACATTTTCTTAATCCAGTCTGTCACTGATGGACATTTGGGTTGATTCCAAGTCTTTGCTATTGTGAATAGTGCCGCAATAAACATACGTGTGCATGTGTCTTTATAGCAGCATGATTTATAATCCTCTGGGTATATACCCAGTAATGGGATGGCTGGGTCATATGGTATTTCTAGTTCTAGATCCTTGAGGAATCGCCATACTGTTTTCCACAATGGTTGAACTAGTTTACAATCCCACCAACAGTGTAAAAGTGTTTCTATTTCTCCACATCCTCTCCAGCACCTGTTGTTTCCTGACTTTTTGATGATTGCCATTCTAACTGGTGTGAGATGGTATCTCATTGTGGTTTTGATTTGCAAAAATGGCAACTTCTTAAACAATGCACCCAGCAACTGGCATCCTCATCATTTTGGCTAATGCAACTGTTATTTTTCTTATTCTGCCATTATGGTAGATACCATTTTCTTTTTAAGAGATGGAATATAGGGAGAAAAATTCTAGCCTGTTTTACTCATTAATGAGTCAGAGGAAAAGTCCCCACTGCTTCTAATTATCAGGGGTCAATGTCAAGATCTCTAGCAAGAAAATGTGTTTATGTTATCAAGAAAGTTAACAAATTGCCAAACTGTACACAGTGAGGGAACTTTCATGAACATGCTGCTTGTCCCCAAGTTTTGCACCTACCCAGGTCCTGGTGATCTGAGTGGTAACTGTGATACTGGGATCCCATTGTGAACATCATAAGAGATTTTTGGAGAAACTAGGGTAAAACATACCTCTAAGGATAAATAGTAACAATCTGCTGAACTTGCAGCTTTGCTTCTTTTCCTTAGCAAATTCTTCACCACTGCCAGGCAAGCAAAGGTGCTCTACTGACACCCCCAAAACCCCAAATATCCACTGGCTTTTAAACAACAGCGTGAACGTGGTGTCATCATGAGACAGTCTGGTTGGGGCCAAGAGTTTTTGCAGGTGTGTAGTTTGAAAGGGCTGTACTTGTCTTTTGCCATCCCCTAAGAGATCACGTGAAGGTCAGACTAGGGCTTGGAAAGGCTCACTGCATTTATGCCTTCTCATTAACATGTAAGAGCTACCTTTTTATCAAAAGCCAGTCCCTCCCATCCTACCAGAAACCTCACTATCTCCTTCCTCCCTGACATCCTTCTCTTTCTCTTATCTTCATCCTGTCTGTCTGCTTCCTCCTTCCCATCATCATTAAACATGCTCAAGTATCTTTCATCTCTGACAACCCTTCCCTCCCTAAACCTCATGCCACCTCCAACCACATCCCTGCTTCCCTGTGTCAGCTGAAATTCTCCATGTCCGCTGAAATTAAAGCATTGCTTTCACTCACTATATCCACCTCCTCACTTCCCTCTTTCTTGTTAACCCTCTCCACTCCTGTTTTGACCCTACCACCTCACCAAACTACTATCATTATCAAGATACTAAGGATTATAAAGCTAAACATAGCTGTGCCATATAACCCAGCAATCCCACTCCCAAGAGAAATAACCTAATGTTCAGACAAAACCTGTATGCAAATGTTTTTAATAGCTCTATTTTTAATCAACGAAAACTGAAAATAACTAACCTGTCCCTCAACCTATCAATGGGTACACAAATTGCAGTCTGTTACACCATGGAACACTACTCAACAATAGAAAGGACTGAACTGTTGACTCATGCAATAGCTTGAATGATTCTTAAATATATTTCACTAAGTGAAAGAAACCTGGCTAAAAACACTATATACCATGTGATTTCATTGATAATGTTGTGAAACAAAAAAAAAAAACCTAGGAATGGAAAGCAAATAGTTGGTTTCCAGGAGTGAGGACAGAAGACTGAAGTACTATGGGATAGCATGGTAAAATGTGGGGGTGATGGAACTGTTTTGTATCATGACTGTGATGGTAGACAGCCAACTCTTTGTATTTGTCAGAATCCATAGAACTGTATAGGACAAAGTGAATTTTACTGTGTGTATGTATATTTGTGTGTGTGTGTGTGTGTGTGTGTGTGTGTGTATGAAAGACAGAGAGAGAGCGAGAAAATTAATCAGGATGTAGAGGCACCCCAAAATGAAATATGAACTGAGACTTTTTTTTTTAGACAATGTCTCACTCTGTTGCCCAGGCTGGAATGCAGTAGCATGATCTCGACTCACTGCAGCCTCGACTTCTCAGGCTCAAGTAATCCTCCCACCTCAGCCTCCCAAGTAGCTGGAACCACAAGCACGTGTCACCATGCCCAGTTATTTATTTTTATTTATTTATTTTTTGAGACAGAATTTCGCTCTTGTTGCCTAAGCTGGAGTGCAATGGCGCCATCTCGGCTCACTGCAGCCTCCACCTCCCGGGTTCCAGTGATTCTCCTGCCTCAGCCTCCCTTGTAGCTGGGATTACAGGTGCCTGCCTCCATGCCAAGCTAATTTTTTATATTTTTAGTAGAGACAGGGTTTCATTATGTTGGCCAGGTTAGTCTTAAACTCCTGATCTCAGGTGATCCACCCGCCTCAGCCTCTCAAAGTGCTGGGATTACAGGTGTGAGCCACCACACTTGGCTCTGTCCTTTTTTTAATAGAGATAAGGTCTCACTATGTTGCCCAGGCTGGTCTCAAACTCTTAGACTGCTACCATCCTCTCACCTCGGCCTCCCAAAGTGCTGGGATTACAGGTGTGAGCCACTGCACTTGGCACTGAACTAAGAATGTTTTAATGGTATTAATGGCCTCTATACCTTCATGAGGACTTAATAGTCCATAGCTTACTGCATTCAGTACTGTGACACCCCACCCACTGAACACACCTTCTTCTAATTTCCGGAAACCAGCCTCTTCAGCCTTCCTCCCACTGCATTGGCTTCATTTTCTCAGACTCAAGTTCTTTCTTCTCTACTCAACCTTTCCGTGATTCTGTTCTTTGATTCTCAGGCCCAGGCCACTCTCTCTTCGCTCTATACAAGTTCTCCCTAGACAAACTCTAAGGCTCCTATGGTCTCAACTACCAAATATGCCATTTCTCTCAATTTACCTCTCACACTGGCCCCACTTCTGAACTCCAGACTGACCTATGTTTCTATTATACCTTTTAGATACCTCTTAGAGGTATCCAATTTGGACTAGATTATCCAAAACTAATCCTGCACCTGGCCTGGTGGTTCATGCGAATAATCCCAGCACTTTGGGAGGCCAAGACGGTAGGATTGCTTGAGGTCAGGAGTTTGAGGCCAGCCTGAAAAACATAATGAGACCCTGTCTCTAAAAAAAAAAAAAAAAAGTTTTCATTAGCTAGGCATGGTGGTGTGCACCTGTAGTCCCAGCTACTTGAGAGGCTGAGGTAGAAAGATCACTTGAGACCAGTAGTTCAAGGCTTCAGTGAGCTGTGATTGCACCACTGTACTCCAGCCTGGGTGACAGAGTGAGATCCTGTCTTGAAAACAAAATGAAACTAAGCTATTCTAAACTCAGCATCAACCTCCACACCCATGCCTGCTTCTTTTTCTGGGTTCCTAACTCCTTAAAGAGGACCATGGTCGTCTGTTGTTTGTGCTAAAAGCTTCGACATTATCCTTAATCTCCCTCTTCATCACTTCCCTCCAGTGCTGATCCCCACGGCTGATCGCTCGCGTTCTCTCTTGAATCCATATATTTTCTTCTTTTCTGCTAGCTTCAGTGGTTCTACCCTGGTCCAGGGTGCCACCACCTCTTATCTGCACGCCGCCTCCTATTTAGTCACCCAGGAGGCTCTTGTGCACACCTCCTTCACACTGCAGCTGGGGTAATCTTTTTGAAACACCATAAATTGTTGCATTCCTCTGCTTTAGACCTGCTGTGATTTCCCATTGCTTTTATAATAAAGTCAAATTCCTGAGTACATCCTACCAGGCTCTGCAGGGTCCGGCCCCTGGTGACCTCCCCACCTTTATCCCCTGTGTACTTCCCCATCTCCCTCTGTCTCCTTCCAGACCTGCAGCAAACTTTTTTGTTTTACCACAGGCCCTTTGCATGTGCTGTGTCCCTCACCTGCCCTTCAGTAATTCATCATTATTCACCCTCAGGCCTCCGCTGAAGTGTCACTTCTGCCTGCTGTGACTCCAGAGCCTAGATTGGCTTCCCTCATTACATGCTTTCATAGTTTCTGTTTCTGAGCATTTATTTTTCCTATCAACCCCTCTTCTCTAAAAGGCAAGAAAGAAATGGGTCAGGCTTATTCATTGCTTTCTAGAGCCAAGGATGATGTATGTACTCAATAAATGTCTGCAGGTGTTCAATAAATATCTATTGCACAGAAATAAAAATTAAGGTAATCAGCTGATTAACACTCAGTACAATACATTTTATATAGGTAACGGTGGGCCATTGAAGGCATTCGTGCATGGAAAGATAGTGGGAATTGTGTTAAAAGCATTAACATGGCAATCATGTGCAAGAAAGATTGGGGAAACAAACAACACTATTAAAATGTAATAGGCCAGGCATGGAGTAATATAGCCTAGATTAGAATGGTGACAATAGGAGGAGGAAAAATTTATAGGATCTGATGACTAGTTGTATTTCAAAAGGACAAGGGAAAAAGTAGATTCAGAGATTAGCATCTGGCTGGACTCAGTGGTTCATGCCTATAATCCCAGTTACTCAGCAGGCTGAGGCAGGAAGGTCCCTTGAGGTTGGGAGTTTAAGACGAGCCTGAACAACATAGCAAGATCCTGTCTCTGAAAACACAAAAACCATTAGCCAATTGTGATGGCTTATGCCTGTACTCCAAACTACTCAGGAGGCTGAGGAGGGAGGATCGCTTGAGCCTAGGAGGTCGAGGCTGTAGTCACACCACTGCACTCCAGCCTGGGCAACAGGATGAGACCCCATCTCTAGAAAGAAAAAGAGAGAGAGAGAGGAGGGGGAAGAGAAAAGAAGAGTCTGGAAATTTTTTAAATAGTAAGAAACTAAGAAGAAAAGAACTGGGTTCCAGAGGCAGCTAATGATTCCAGGCCAATAAATTGTCACGGTGATGGAGAGACTGGTGAAGAATTCCAAGTGGCCTAAAAAATAGAAGTCATATTTCAAAGACTGTCTGCATACCTCTTCCAAATCAGGACCATCTGCAAGGAGAGCTGAAGTGAAATCGTTATTTATGCAGATAATTTTCTCGGCAGGTGGTCCCCTTTTCTTCAGGCAGAATCGTGCCAAGGCCAGGCCACGTTTCATAGGCGGGAACGGCCACAGCACCACTGGGGAGGTACCTGCATTCCTCTGGGGAAACTGCCTGGAACTACAGGCCGCCGATCTCTGTATTCCAGGGGCAACACGCCTCCTCTTCTGCTTGCATGCTCTGGAGCTGCCACTGATCTTTGGCAGAGGTGACCCAGAAAGAAGACCAGTTAACCCGCAGAACATAAAGCAGTGCTTGTGAGCATGTGGGTTATGGACCTGGTGACCTTTGGTTTTCTGAGGCAAAGGAGGAAGAGCAGCTGTCAGTAAAGCGTGTGGGATCTTATGGAAACAGAGAAGCTGCAAGGGCCCTGGGAGGTGTGGGACACGAGGAGAAATTCCGGAGACCTGCTGCTACTTACACAGTTAGGTGTGAGCTGAGATTCGCACCTGACTGTGGAGGGGACACAACTGTTTTGCCCATCCTACACTTAGAGGAAAAATAAAGAGTGGCTTTAGACTACAAAGTATAGAGAAAGCAGAGTGTCTGAAATATGGAACTGAAGTTTGCAAAACCCCAAATAGAAAAGAAACCAGGACTTTGGGGACACTAAAAGCCTGCTGAGGCTCTAGATGGATTGCTCTGTTCTGTGAGTGGAGAAGGGTCTACCCAGCTAGGTCTAGTGACCAGAGGCCAAAAGCTATGGCCTCGATACACTCTGTGGGGCAGGGTCCATGCAAGCCACTTTCTGGCAGCTCAGGGACTAGAAGAATTTCTCTGAGCTCTGCGGGGAGATGGGGAATGGATTTAAGGTAAATTTCATAGGCGCTTCATCTGCTCAGACCCCAGACTGACTGTCTCAAAGAAAGCAGCCTGTAACCCTTCCCTCTGAGCGTGCGTGTGCGTGTGTGTGTGTGTGTTAGAGAGGGAGAGACAGACACACAGAGAAAGAATGCCTCTTGGAAGACTTAAATTTGCCTGTGTCCATCTTCGAAGGGTTCAAGTTCAAGACCAGACTGCACCCACTTCAGTCCACTCAGCCAACCTCTGTAGAAAAAACAACAACAGCAAGAAAAGCCATCAAGCTCCTTCTCTAATCTTGCCCAGGAGTCCCACCCTTGTTTGGGCAAACCCATTTCCCGGCTCCCGGGAGAAAGATGGGAAGGCCCTTTTCATATACACCACAGGGGTAGATAGGTTTCTAGTTCTGCCATTGCAGAGATGATTCCCACCTCCAATGCTGCCTCATTTCACCTGCCTTGAAAGGGAGACTTGATTTGATTTCCTCGTCTTTTATTTGCCTGCCAATAATATTCCACCTGATAAGAAGTGGCTGCAGTTGCATTACTGGGACAGCCCTTTTCTTTATTTGTCCTCCTCCTCCCCTCCCTCTCCTGTCTTCACTATAGCAAAATAAGTCTTTGTGTCTCATTTCGTTGGTCTTCAATCTCTTTAGGGTTTTTTTGTTTTTGTTTTTGTTTTTTTAATCACTCCACCAAGAAACAAGGGTCTGAGGCTGCTGTTATGTTAGTTAGGTTGGTAACAAGCTTGAAGTTGTTACTCTGCTTGGTCAATAAAGTCTGAGCCCAGCAGGTTGCACATCTGTTTCATTAAGAATAAAAGGTTTCTGTGCAGAGAGCGACCCGTTGGGTGTACGCAGCTCCCAGAGAGGACACTCTGTGACTCGGTGTGAAGCCCAGGAGACAGCAATAGTGCACTTGTAATACACATTCAAATACATTCATTACTTTGGACATCAAAATTATCACAGAAGAGTGACAGTAAAATCAACATAACTAACCATCACCCTTTCACAATATGCCCTTTTGCAAGTCTGTCTGTCGATCCGCAAGGCTGACTGTAAATAGGGTGCTTTCTCACTCTGTGTCTTATGTAAGACAAGCACTTAATACATAAAGTGAATATTGCTTTTAGCAAGGCTGTCATTTACTTTGTGTCCTGGCCCAGTTTAGACAGTTGCCTTCAAGGCAAGAAATATTATTAACTTTTCCCTTTTCAAACTATTTTGCAAGGAAATCAATTCTCATACTATAGAATAAATTTCTAGTATGACTGCGGTTTTTATTATTCAGATCTTAATTATCTCAGGTATTTTGCTTCTCTGTTTTCTTTTCATGTCAGCTTTAGAGAAATTGGATTTCGTTTGTTTGTTTTATATTTTCCTCACAAAATGAACTAGGAAAATAAAAATTCAGCAATATACCCCTATTATTAAATGCCCTAAAAATATATAGAAAAAATATGCCCAAGGGACCTGGGATAAATATTTTGTATCAGAAATTTTGTGGCCACTTCGTGGCCCTGCTAACAAACATCCTTTAAGCTGCTTTTTATGGTGTTTCTTTTTCTCAAACAAACCAACAAACAAAAAACGGAATTCCACATGTTACTATTGCTAAAAAGAACTAAAAAAAACAAACTACAATTTTTGCAGTCAAATCACAAAAAGAGTCAAGGTCAAAATATAGCCACAGCTTGATGAAAAAAGCACCACCGTGTTAACAGCATATATTATTGCAGAAACCCAGCTGATGGGACATCTGAGAAGATCATTAGCAGTGGGCACACGGTATTGGCACAAGTTCCGTTTTTATCCCTAATGCTTATTAGTGGAGTTTTATGATTCTAAATTATTCATAAAATTATCTAAGACATTTAAATAATGTAAAAAAAGTTTTAAAATTTTGTTTTTAAGTATTTAGATTCCCTTTCTGTGCATGCTTAGGAACCAGCAAGGACATCCATTCCTGTGAAGGTATGACAGCTCTGGTGGACGCTTAAATCGAGGATTTGAAAATGATTTTTTAATGTTTGCAATTTTCATTTATTCATATTTTGTTTGCACGTTATTATTGCTATACTTGGGAGTCAATAATGAATTACATTGAAAGCTATACTCATCAAGGTATTCTGAAGAAATTCAGTGATTTCAATATACTGATACAAATGTTAAATTGGACTATATGAAATTGACATCATTGGGTCATTTTTGCCTGTAAAAATGATAATTTCATAATGTTTAGCCTAGTATTTTTCATTTGGAAATGAGTCATCTTATGCTTTCCATTGTATTTTGGGTCTGGTTTTGCTTTTCTTTTTGTACTTTTAAATTGTATAACAGTAGTTTATTTATCTTGGATGTTGGATTTTTGGTGTAAAATGTGACATATCCAGTGAGTGGGGGGAGGGGGGTGAAAAATAATTACTGGGTATGGGATTTCTTTGGGAGATTATGAAAATAGTCCAGAATTAGATAGTAGTGATAGTTGTACAATCTTGTGACTATACTAAAAGCCACTAAATTGTACAGTTTTAGAGGCTCAGCTTTATGGTACATGAATTATATCTCAATTTTTAAAAATCAAAAGGTGTAAAAATTGGGAAGGAAGAAATAAAACTGTCTTTGGTCACAGATGACATGATTATCTATGGAGAAAATCTGAAAGAACCAAAAAAAAAATCCTGAAATGAAGAAGCAATTATAGCAAGGTTGTAGGATAAAATGTTAATATACAAAAGTCAGTTGCTTTCCTATATACCAGCAATAGACAATTGAGACTTGAAATTAAAAACACAATGCCATTTACATTAGCACCAAAAATTGAAATGTTTAAGTATAAAACTAACAAAATATGTATAAGATCTATATGAAGAAAACTCAAAACTCTGATCAAAGAAATCAAAGAACTACTAAATAAATGGAAATATATTACATGTTTGTGGATAGAAAGATTGAAAATTGTTAAGATGTCAGTTTTTCCCAACTTGATCTATAGATTCAATGAAATCCTAATCAAAATCCCTGAAAGTTATTTCATGAATATCAATAAACTGATTCTAACATTTATATGAAGAGGCAAATGACCCAGAATGCCAACACCATTTTGAAGGAGAAGAACAAAGTCGGAGGACTGACATTCCCCAACTTCAAGACTTACTTTAAAGCAACAGTAATCAAGATAATGTGGTATTAGTAAATGAATAGATAAATAGTTCAGCCAAAAAAATAAATTCCCTTCCCCCCCAAAAAATAGACCAACACAAACATATTCAACTGATCTTTGAGGAAGGAGCAAAAGCAATACAATGGGTGATATGTTTGGCTGTGTCCCTATACAAGTCTCATCTTGAATTGTACCTCCCATAATCCCCATGTGTTTTGGGACGGTCCTGGTGGGAGGTAATTGAATCATGAGGACAGGTTTTTCCCATACTGTGCTCGGGGCAGTGATTAAGTCTCATAAGATCCAATGGTTTTATAAATGGGAGATCCCCTGCACAAGCTCTCTTGCCTGCTGCCATGTGACATGTGACTTTAGTCCTCATTCACCTTCCACCATGATTGTGAGGTCTCCCTAGTCATGTGGAACTGTGAATGAATTAAGCCTCTTTCCTTTTTAAATTACCCAGTCTTGAGTATGTCTTTATTAGCAGTATGAAAATAGACTCATACAATGCAGAAGATAGTCTTTTCAAAATAGGGTACTGGAACAACTAGACAACACATACAATTTAAAAAAAGAAAATAATCCAGACACAGACTCACACCCTTCACAAAAACTAATTCAAAATGGATATAAATGCAAAACAATAAAGCTCCCAAAAGATGACACAGACGAAAACCTAGATGACCTTAGATATGGTAATGACTTATTAGATACAATGAAAAAGCCACAATCCATGAAAGAAATAATTGATAAGCCAGCCTACATCAAAACTTTCTGCTCTCTGAAAGACAATGTCAAGAGAATGAGAAGGCAAGCCAATAAGTGGGAGAAAATATTTGTAAAAGACACATCTGTAAAAGAACATTATACAAAATATGCAAAGAACTCTTAAAACTCAATAATAATAAGACAACCCAGTTTAAAAGTGGGCCAAAGAACTTAGCAGATATGTCCCCAAAGAATATATACAGATAGCAAAAAAGCGTATGAAAAGATGTTCTACATTTCATTAGAGAAATGCAAATTAAAATGATGAGATACCACTACACACCTATTAGAATGAACAAAATCCAGAACAGTGATGACACCAAATGCTGACAAGGATATGGAATAGCCAACACCATATTAAAGAAGAACAAAGTCAAAGGACTGACATTCACCAACTTCAAGACTTACTTTAAAGCAACAGTAATCAGGATAACATGGTATTGGTGAATGAACAGATAAATAGATCAGCCAAAAGAATAAATTCTCTGCCCCCCAAAAATAGACCAACACAAACATATTCAACTGATCTTTGAAGAAGCAGCAAAGCCAGTACAATGGGTGATATGTTTGGCTGTGTCCCCACCCAAATCTCTTCTTGAATTGTAGTTCCCATAATCCCCACACATTGTGGGGATTCATTCATTGCTGGTGAGAATGCAAAATGGTATAGCCACTTTGGAAGGCAGCTTGGCAGCTTCTTACAAAACTAAGCATACTTTCACCATGTGATCCAACAATCATGCTCCTTGGTATTTACCCAAAGAAGGTGAAAACTTCTGTCCACATAAAACCTGTACCCAGTTGTTTCTAGAAGTTTTATTCATGATTGTCAAAACTTGGGAGCAACAATGCTGTCCTCCAGTAAATGAATGGATAAATAAACCATGGTATATCCAGACAATGAACCATCACTCAGCACTAAAAGAAATGAGCTATCAAGCCTTGAAAAGATAGGAAAGAATCTTAAATGCATACTACTAAGAGAAAGAAGCCACCAGTTTGATTCCAAATATATGACATATGTCTCTATATGACATTCTTGAAAAGGCAACTAGGGAGATAGTAAAAAAAAAAAAAAAAAAAAAAAAAAGATCAGTGGTTGTCAGGTGCTGGGAGGAAGGAGGGATGAATAGGTGGAGCACAGAGAATTTTCAGGGCAGTGAAAATACTTTGCATGATACTATAATGGTGAGTACAGGTAATCATACATTTGTCAAAACCTACAGCATGTACAATGCCAAGAGAGCACCCTATGGACTTTGGGTGAAATTGATGTGCCAATGTGGACTCGTTGATTGTAATAAATGCACCACTATGATTCAGATATTGACAGTAGAGGAGGCTGTGCACATGTAGGGACCAAAAGTAGATGGTGACTTTCTGGATTTTCTGCTCAATTTTGCTCTGAACCTTAAACTACTATGAAAAAGTAAAGTGTGATTTAAAAATTTTGTCTATACTTAGAAAAACGATGAGGGATGTTTTCTAAAGTTGGCAAAGCCGCATTTTATTGAGGAGGCTCTTCATCTGGTTTTACCTGGAATAAGCAAGGTGGTTTCCCTCCAACACATTCCTGTCTGTTTAGATTCTGTGTAATTTTCTACTTGGAATTTGGTGAAGATACCAAAGAAAATGTTCAAAATATGAAACTTTCTACTGCAAGATGATGATGATGATGATGATGCATATTTAATAGTTATATAACTGTAGAGATGCATGCCAACTAACTAGAATATAATTATGAAGTCCTAGGTTTGGGTCCAGGTTGAAATTCTGGTGACTCATAGAGGCAAAAACGTAAGGAGCAAGAGAAAACTCAAGCGTCCCAGAAAAACTGACTCAGGAAACACCTGAATAGCACAAAGCATCAAGTTGCAAAAATCTCAAGTCTGGTAGACAGCAAAAATATAAAGACTCAGCCATCAGGTTCAGCCAGACGGAGTGGGTACAGGAGAGGAAAGGGCAGGTGGAGGCCAGGATGTACTGGGAGATATTCACGTACCAAAGGTAGCAGATTTTTAAAGTCCCGCATTCAGCCCATCTCATAGGCGAGGTTGAAATGCCCCTAACAGCAGTGAGCTGGGCCAGGCATAAATAAGCTTCTAGTTCTTCTTGCCCAAGAAACCAGTGGTATCTGTTCTCATCTAGAACTGAGATTCTTTTTATTCCTGGTTCACTGATCGTCATGGCCTACAGGGGCTGCACTTCTGCTGTCTCCCTTGGAGCTTAGTGGGTTCTCTGTGAGGTTGCATTGCTTCTGAGCAGAATAGTTGCATTCATTTCTCAGCAAATCTTGTTCCAGGCAAGATTTGTTCCAGGCATTCTTCTAAGATGTAATAGTGAAGAAACAAATGAAAAGACCAGGTTCCTGCCTTCAGGGGGCTTTCAGTCTAGAATGGAAGCCATGGCAACCATCAATCCAGGAGGCATGCACGTATGTGGAAACTTCCCCTGAGTGGAGCCTTTGGGGAGAAAAGGTACTTGGGCTATGCATTGTGGAAAGAGGGCCTTGATTGAAGCAGGGAAGGCCTTCCCAGAGAGTGGGGAGGCAGTGAGGCCTAAAAGAAGAGTGGAAGTTAATAGGAAGTTGGAGACCAATTCTAAACATCGGGAACCTTGTGATGGAATGGGACCTTGTGCTGCTGTTTTGACAATATCCCACCACATATCAGATGGTGGCAGTGTATGTGGTATGCTCTGTGTGACCACTTCCAGGACACAAGGGTGGCAGAGGCAGTTAGTTGTCTACCATTGCCAGTGCTCATCACTGCGCCCGGCTAATTTTTTGTTTTTTTAGTAGAGATGGGGTTTCACTGTGTTAGCCAGGGTGGTCTCGATCTCCTGACCTCGTGATCTGTCTGCCTTGGCCTCCCAAAGTGCTGGGATTACAGGCGTGAGTCACCGCACCCGGCCTGTACTGCGTTTCTTTATCCAGTTCACTGTTGATGGGCATCTAGATTGATTCCACGTCTTCGCTATTGTGAATAGTGCTGTGATGAACATAGGTGTGCATGTGTCTTTATGGTAGAATGATTTATACTCCTTTGAGTATATACCCAGTAATGGGGTTGCTGGGTCAAATGGTAGATCTGTTTTGAATTCTTTGAGAAATCTGAAAACTGCTTTCCTCAGCGGCTTAACTCATTTACACTCCCACCAGCAGTGTTTAAGCATTTCCTTTTCTCTGCAATCTCACCAGCATCTGTTGCTTTTTGACTTTCTAATCACAGCCATTCTGACTGGTGTGAGATGGTATCTCATTGTGGTTTTGATTCGCATTTCTCTAATGATTAGTGATTTTGAGCATTTTTTCATATGCTTGTTGGCCACACGTATGTCTTCTTTTGAGAACATCACCAAGTCTTAAATTATCCATCTTGGAAGTGAATGTCTGGCTAAATCAAATCTTCTAACAATTTTTAACAACACTATCAGAATCTTTTAACAGACCCTTGTACTCACACAAGGGATGAAAGTGTTGCTTAGTGCTACAAAGGGGAAGAACAGTACTAACAAAATACTGTTTGGGTTATCACCTTTAAGTCACTTTTGTAGTTATAGAACTAGGAAGTGAAGCAGAAAAAAAATGAAATATTAATGGTTTGATTACATTACTCTGTGACATAGTAGGTGGTAGGATGGGGTTGCCCAGGTAAAGGTAGGTCTAGTGGTTCATCTGGAAGAGTCTACAAGCACACAACAGGCATCAGAGGTCAAAGTAAGGAAGAGGGAAGAAGTAGCCAAGAAGGTTCCAGAAGGCTGCACTTGTTAGATTTGACTTCTCATCCTAAGGAAGGCTATTTTATTTTATATGCTAGGTGTGAGCAACTGTGTAACCATAGGAATTATTTATAATGGAAGGATATCACACATCTTCAGAAAAATGCTAACCTCCACTGAGGCAGAGACAGAAACTAGGATTACTTCACAGCCAAAAATGTATCGGTAGCAAAAACAGACAAGAATGCCTGGTGATCATGTTATTAACTAGAATTCAATGACTGGGGGTTTCTTAAGATTGAAAAGATATATGAGGTTGGATAGTAAATAAGAGCTGGAGGGAAAATTTTTAAATGTGGTACTTGCAGTTTTAAAACATATTCACAAAATACATCTTGGAATTTACTGCCCGGAAAGTGTGGCTTGAGTCCTTTGTAAAAGTTAAATGGATAGCAATGGAAAAGAAACCTTGAAGTCAACTAAAGATTAGAAAAATGAGGATCAGGAGTCATCTTTTACTAACTCAATGGCTTTTTTATGGAATGGTAAAATTAATGGATGAGGAGAATGCAATCGATGTAATATATCTGAACTTTCAAGAAGCAGCTATTATTGTCATGTCACCGAATGATACTTGATAAGTCTGTTCAAACATGCCAAGATCTAAATATGTCCCCTCAGTTGGAAAGTAGATGGGAATCTAGGCAACATAATAAATAATGAATGATGGGGGAGACAAGAGGAATCAACATGTTCTCAAAACTGTGCTTTATTTTGTTTTGTTTTGTTTTGAGGCTATGTCTCACTCTGTTGCCCAGGCTGGAGTGCAATGGCTCAATATCAGCTCACTGCAACCTCCGCCTCCCAGGATCAAGTGATTCCCCTGTGTCAGCCTTCCAAGTAGCTGGGATTACAGGCATGTGGCACCACACCCAGCTATTTTTTGTATTTTCGGTAGAGACAGGGTTTCCCCATGTTGGCCAGGCTGGTCTGGAACTCCTGACCTCAAGTGATCCAATGCCTCAGCCTCCCAAAGTGTTGGGATTACAGGCGTGAGCTACCGTGCCCAGCCAAAACTGGGTATATTTGAATTTCACTTTATTTGCCACTCCTTTCCCTAATGATCAGAGAGATGGATCAACACCATGAGTAACAACAAAACAAACAAACGATGGCAGCATTACGGGTGCTTACGTTATTTAATGTCGCAGATGGAAAGACACTAACTCTTTTGTCTGTGTTCCCAGTTGCCTTTTTTCAAATTGGGATAACTATCTTGTTTTATATAGTTAATTGAGTTTATTAACTTTTCGGTTGAACTGTGGTCTCTTTTTTTTGATTAACATGTTTGCGAGATAGATTACTGAGCAGTGTTTACATTGAGCTACAGCTTTATGATCTTTGTATGGCTCCTACCTTCTGTCAATAATTCTCTATGTGGATTAACTGCACTGGAGAAAACCAGGGGGAAAATGAACAGATGGAAACTGGAGGGTGGGGTAGGAAGTAAGTTCATGGGGATCTGAAATCAACAGAAATCCAGATGGACATTCAAGGGAAATTGAAGAGTGTTGAAAAAGAGGAAAAGAAAATGCTTGAAAGTGAAAGGAAGAATGGTGAAAGGAAAGATAAGTCCAGGAATAAATGTAAAAAGAACCAGGAATAAGAAGTCAATGTTTGGGGGATATAAAAAATATAGGAAGAATTCACTAGCTGTCAACATGACAGTCATAAAGGATTTGGTTTGAGATGGGTTTGGAATTGATCAAAATGGAAATAAAAATTCTATTAGATTGTTGTTGATGTCATGGTTTGTTTGTTGTTGTTTGAGACAATGTCTCACTCTGTTGCCCAGGCAGGAGTGTAGTGGCATGATCACTGCCCACTGCAGCCTTGACCTCCTGGGTGCAAGGGATTCTCCCCCCTCAGCCTCCCGAGTAGTTGGGACTATAGCCACACCACTACGCCTAGCTGATGTTGTTTTTGGTTAATAATTGTTTACGAATCTGTCGAGTTATACCAGTGGCTCTGGTATAACTATAGATGAGAATGGACTTTGAAACAGTCTTAATTACTTGAGTTTGTGTAAGAAAATTGTGGTTCCTAGTTCACTTCCCATGTTGGTAAATTAGTTCATCTCTGTCTTCATCTGAAGACAAACTAGTTGTATATTTGTATCAATTATAGCAAAGTAAAGTAGCAACACAGATCTTCAGAGTTCTGTCATCCATATGAGAGAAGTATTATTAAAATTAGTCTATTCTGTCACTTTATTCAGTGCTCGTGGGGAAGCAAAAATGGTTTTAAAAAATGCAGATTCATTTTTCAAAGGAGCCTGTGTGCACTATTATGTGCTCTGTTAATGATTGTTATGATTAAACAATAAAAACATACAAATTTAAAGTATTTGGCATCCCTTGAGTGGTGAAATGAAATGTTGCAGTTATGTGGCTACAGAAGAAAAATATATTTAGATTAAGGCACATTTATGCAAAATCCTGCCCAATAATTTCTTTCCTGTCTTACTGGCTTTGATTCCTTCTGTGGGCCTTAAAAAAAAAAAAAAAAAAAAAACTCAAAATATATTTGTCTTAACTTCTCTACCTAAATCAAATGGATTAGAAACCTTTGTTGAACAGCTCTATGAGAAATAACTCATTAATAAATGTGAAATATTGCCCAATGGCAAAACGGCGTAAGGTTTAAGTGCTCATTATGCCAATAAATGTTTCTGCATTGTAAATTTGGATTTTAAGTTATATGGAGAAAAAATACTCAGGTTAGAGCAGAGCAGGTTTTGGTTTCCTCAAAGTGCATATTAAAACTGAGATAATTTGATAGCCAACCACCAAAATCTAATTTTAAGTTATTTTTTTCAGATATGACATATTTTTAGTAATTTTTTTCTTTATGCATTCTTATAACTTAAATATTCAGATTTTAGCTACAGTGGACATTGTATTAATATTTTCAGTGACACATTAATATATGCCAAGAATGATCGCATTGTGTGGTTTGTTTATACCAGTAGTTATATTTGATGTTAGCTATTTGGTGCAAAATACAATTCTTACACGTTATGGGAACATAAACTTTATTGCTGTCTCATTACCATGCAGAAGCCAAATATGAGCAAAAGAATAATATCCTGTATTAATCTTCCAAATGTTGGCTGTGGGTAACCCAACTGATTGTGTTATAGTTTAATTAATGGAATAAAAAAAATAAATAGCTTCAATGCTGCCTAATAAAGGTAATTCTCCCATGGCAAGATATGTACACTGAAACATGATAAAAGAATTCTGATGGAATGGTTTTTTGTCTAGTTGAATAATGCAATATTCTCTTCTGTGCCCATAAAAAAAGATAGCTCTTTTTTCTTTTAGGATGCTAAGGCTATATTTTGTAGTGTCATTTTAGGTATTCATTTTGGGGGAAAAAAATCCTTGCTTATTCTGCTTTAAGGAATTAGATCTCATTGAACTAGAAAAAAACCTATCTAAAATAGCTTAAGTTGTTTTTTGATTTGTGAAATATAAAAAGTCCTCACTGTGGATAAGTGAAGCCACATTCACTCGAACAACTTCACCGACCTTTTTCTCCTCTGCATAAACGCTTGTCCTTTGCTGATGGTTCTATGGAAATGTCTGCAGGCAGAAAAAAAAACCAGAGGGGTGTATTTTTGCAGCAAACATTTCAAATGAAGGGGTTTGTATTTTTAGATGGCTTCGTTTTTTTGAGTTTTGTTGTTTTGCGACAGGGTCTTGCCTGTCGTTCAGGCTGGAATGCAATGGTGTGAACACAGTTCACTGCAGCCTCGACCTCCTGGACTTAAGAGATCATCCTTCTTCAGCCTCTCATATAGCTGGCACCACAGGCACACACCACCATACTCAGTTAATGTGTTGTTGTTGTTTGTTTTGGTTTTTGGTTTTGGATTTTTGTAGAGACAGGGTCTCACTATGTTGCCCGGGCCTGTTTCAAACTCCTGGGTTCACGCGATCCTCCTGCCTTGGACTCCCAAAGTACTGAGATTACAGATGTGAGCCACTGCACCCCATCAAGATACTTGATTTAATTACAGACATCTTCCTGTAATTTTAAGATTTCCTGCAAACAAAAGCATTGGAAGAAAGTAAAACATCACTACATATGTTGAGGTATCCTCAATAGTAGGGCATGTTTAAAGATAAAAGAAAATGCAACTAGCTTTACTTTCTTTCACAAAATTAAGGTTATCTCTAAGTCTTTCTAACTTCACACATCTGTAGCCGGTTGGTTCAACCAGCCAGGAACAGACAGTCATGAGGCCAAGATGTTTTATTTCTATGTGAACCGGATGGGTTTGTTTTATTCAATAGGCTCCAGGGTATAGCCTGATGTCATGGATTGAATAGTGTTCTGAAAAATTTATGTCCACCCAGGACTTCAGAATGTGACCTTATTTGGAAATTGAGCCTTGCAGATGTAATTTGGTTAAAAAGAGATCATATTAAATTAGGGTTGGCCCTGACTTCAATGACTGGTGTTTTTTTTTTTTTTTTTTTTTTTTTTTGGAGACGGCGTCTCGCTCTGTCACCCAGGCTGGAGTGCAGTGGCATGATCTTGGTTCACTGCAAGCTCCATCTCCTGGGTCATGCCATTCTCCTGCCTCAGCCTCCTGAGTAGCTGGGACTACAGGCACTTGCCACCACACCCGGCCAATTTTTTTGTATTTTTTTAGTAGAGACAGGGTTTCACCGTGTTAGCCAGGATGGTCTCGATCTCCTGACCTCGTGATCCACCCACCTTGGCCTCCCAAAGTGCTGGGATTACAGGTGTGAGCCACCGCGCCTGGCCATGACTGGTATTCTTATAAGAAGAGCGATCACACAGAGACACAGGAGAATGCCATGTGAAAACAGAGGAGGCAGGAATTGAGTGAGAAAAATCAAGGCCTGCTGGTAACCGCCAGAAGCAAGAGAGGAGCGCAGAACAGATTCTCTCTCCAGCCTCCAGGAGGAACCCACCCGGATTCCAGGGTGAGAGACACACCCGGATTCCAGGGTGAGAGAGTTAATTCTTACTGTTTTAAGCTACTCAGTTTGTGACAACCTGTTACAGTAGCCAGGGATAACCCCTAGACCTGGACAGACAGCTTGATCATATTCTACCTCTCACACAGGCATTCAACGGAGACTGCAGACATCTAGGTCCACCAGTGGGAAATAATAGCCATTTTCTAAAAAAGTGCCTATTTTTAGAAAAGCATCTTCACAATTTAAGGTTGTAGCTAACATGCCCAAGTCCATCCCTGGTAAGCAACAGCTCAGGCTCTTTACTTAACGAGGAGCATGTCTAGAATATGGAATCTCAAAAGTGCTACTAAATTCTACCATCTCAACACCAAATCTGATGACAAAGCAGTGGAAAAGCTTTTTAAGGAAGCCAGTTTGTTCCTGCAAGAGTGTCTTTAATTAGG
This sequence comes from Macaca thibetana thibetana, assembly GCF_024542745.1. Taxonomy (NCBI): domain Eukaryota; kingdom Metazoa; phylum Chordata; class Mammalia; order Primates; family Cercopithecidae; genus Macaca; species Macaca thibetana. The sequence continues at coordinate 23,946,643 of NC_065586.1, forward strand.
GATGAGTATTGTAGAAGATGACAGCATCCACTCTATTTTAAACAGAAAAGGAATTTTGCTCACAAAATCACTGGAAAGGCTAGAAGATCAGGATCTAGGCTGAGATTCCAAAAGTGGCTTCCTAAAATGACACCACTGAGCAGAGCTGGCTGCTGGGGAACTATGCCCTCTGTCGTGACCAGGAAGACAAGGACCAAGAAGCTGCTGTCCCAGCTGTCGATTCTTGTATCTCACCATCTGATGCATTATCTAGGGAACCGGAAGCTACTGCCATGCCTCCTAGCTTTTGGGAACACATTACTTCACTCTCTCCGGAATGAAAAAGCTGGTACAAGAACTGTTAGCAGGACCAGCTACATATTCATGTGGCCAGTGCAAAATGAAAATGCAGACCCCCATGTTCACAATTATTAAGACCCAAGACAGCAGCAACAGAGCATTAAGCCAAGCTTGGGGCCCTTCTAATCATGGAGTCCTGTGTGACTGCTCTGGTCACCTCCCATAAAGCTGGCCCCAGCTGTTGGCTTCAGAGCCATGGCGGCCTGATAATCTACACCCGCAAAAGGGATCAACATGGGTGCATCCTGTCCTATCACTCTTCCTCACTTGAGTCAGCAGAAAGTTTTAAGTCTGTGAGATTCTTGAAGACTGGAAGGTAGGTCCCTGGCTGCAAGGGAGTCTGAGGAATGTCCTTGTTAGTTGTCCAGGCTCTATGGTGAAGGAAGCACTCCAGAAGGAGCTGCAAAAAATGCTGACTAAGTCTATCTACTGTATCCACCCAAGTGATAACTTTTTGCAGAGCAATTGGTTCTCTTCTCCCTTACAGACCCACCCTGCTGCAGCCTACTGAGTGCTTTCTGTACACAGCACTCAACAGACAGCTGGCAGAATCATGTGTGTGTCTTCTCAGCACCAGGTGTGTGCTAGAAGATCAGAATACAGTGCTGACCCAGGAAGACAGGGTCCCTGCCCTCTGATTTCCCTCAAGTGAACACACACAAGAAATTAACAAGTGAACATTCTCACTCATTCCCACTCTTTCTTTCCTCCAATCCATTCTCAACAGCACATCTGGAGAAATCCTTTGAAAAACACAAATCAGTTCACACGCATTCCCCTGCTTAGATTATTTCCATAGTTTTGCCTTGCCCTTGGAAAAATTCCAGACTTCCTCATCAATCCTGACAAGAGCCTCACACCATCTGGTGTCTGGCCTAGCTTTCATGCTTCCCTACTTGCTCACTACGCCACACCAGTGTCCTCTCTGCTTTTGGGAACATACCAAGTTCCATCCTGTCTCTATCTTTGATTTTGGGCTTTCCTAGCTCACTGCTCAACTGGTTCCTTTTCAGCTTCCAGCATGTGGCTAACATGCTACCTTTTCAGGAAGGTTCTGTCTAATCCTAAGATAGAATCCTCACCTCAGCCCAGTTTTTCTACAACATATCGCTTTGCTTATTAATCCCCACTTATCACAATCTAAAGTTAGCCTGTGCATACATTTGTGTGTTTCTCTTTCCTGTCCATGAGACCAGAAGCCTTGCCTCCCTGGCTCAGTGCTTTACCCCAAGCTCAGCACAGCACCTGCGTATAGCAGGAGCTCAAGAAATATTTCTTGATGAGCTGTTACTGACAGATTGGTGCATTTTTAAAAAAATAGCTACATTCATGGAAAGTCAGGTTTGCATTCATTATTTAGATGAAAGAAATTGAACCTGAAAATGAAGCATTATTTGGGATGGCTATGGAGTTTGGGAAAATTAAAGCAGAGAGTTCAAGGCAACTGGCAGTCATCAAATCACACAGGTCAGCTATTCTGGAAAAAAATGTGGACTGGCGTTGGGGTAAAAAGGCCAGGCCAAAAACTCTCCAGTAATACACATGATCTCACACTTGTTTACAGGTTATTTTGAGGCTGTTCTCTTCCTGTTCCCAGCGAATGATCTTCCTGCTCACAGTGAGATCACTTACTCACCGAGAGCAGAGACCTCTGTCTTTCTGCAGTGGCCCCCAGTGCCCCAGTAGCTCTAAGAGCAGCTTCCTGCTCCTTGTTTAAGCTCTCTAGGGATGGAAGATGCTAAGCACTGGGAAAGCTTGACTTTCATGCTTCTTGCATGGCGCCACCAGGTAGGATGGCCAACCATCTGGATTCCTTGGACCTGGGGAGGTTCCTGGATACAGGGCCTTCAGTTTTAAAACTGGAACAGTCCAGGGAACACAGCAGGGTACAGTCAGCTTTCCACGGGGCCACTAGAAAGAAGGTGGCCTCATTCTTATTTTTGCTCACGGTCTTAGTCCTACCAGCTTGCTTCAGCCCATGTCATACTCCATTTACTCACTTGTAACTAATCTCTATTATTTTGCCCTCCCCTTATGGCTTCATTGTGCTTCCCAGTCCTCACTCTCAGACCTGCTTCTCTGACTTCCCTGGTTGACAGTGTCTGGATTCTTTCTCTGATTGTGTCATCCTACAACACTGTTACATCATCTGATCCATCTTGCCCCCCTGGGATCTTGGGGGTTCTACCCACACCCCAGGCCTCCAGGAAGCCCCCTTGTCACACTTGCCCCAGGAGTAGTGGGAGGGCATTGAGTGATAGGAATTATCTATGAATATAATTATGGTGATACATCTCTGACTGCACAGCTCAGAAAGAAAAGGCCAAAAATTTCGGCAGTTATCTGGTGACCCTCTCCCATACACAGGAGGAGTCTGAAAACTTTCTCTGTAAAGGGACAGATGGCAAATATTTTGGGCTCTGCAGACCAAGCGGTCTGTGTCATAAGTGTGCAGCTCTGCTGTTGTGGCAGGAAAGCAGCTATAGACAATATGGCAACAGAGACTACATGGTCTGCAAAGCCTAAAATATTTGCTGTCTGTTCCTTTACAGAGGAATTTCTCAATTTTTTTGTGTTCCAGTAAAACTTTATTTACAAATATAGGCAATGGGCCTAATTTGGCCTATGGGCCATAGTTTGTGGATCCCTGATGTAGAACATCCTTCTAGATGACTTTTAAATTTTTTATTGAGTCTATAGAAGTTTTTTTGTCCTCACCACTCATATGGATCAGCCATAGCTCTGCACACACAATTTACACTCTTCTTCCTAATAAACCTCTTTACCTCTCTTAATTTTTCACTGTCACTCACCTGCGCTTGTGGAAACTTTTACTCCACAAAAATTAATTCTTGCTCCAAGACACATGGAAAGAAAGATTGTGTGGTACTTATTTCTAGAAGGATGTTTAACACAAGTTTGTAATATGAAAGATAGTTATGGAGTTAAGAATGAACTGTTAGGATAACTGAAATTAATACATGGTTACTGCTTTGTTAGATTAATCAGGCTCTGATGGGCAGGAGTATTCTTACTCTTGGTGATAAGAAAGGAAATAACTCCAAATAGTGCTTTTTTTTTTTTTTTTTTTTTTTTTTTTTTTTTTTTTTTTGAGATGGAGTTTTGCTCTTGTCGCCCAGGCTGGAGTGCAGTGACGCGATCTCGGCTCACCGCAACCTCCACCTCCCGGGTTCGAGCAATTCTCCTGCCTCAGCCTCCCTAGTAGCTGGGATTACAGGCATGCGCCACCACGCCTGGCTAATTTTGTAGTTTTAGTGGAGACAGGGTTTCTACATGTTGGTCAGTTTGATCTCGAACTTCTGACCTCAGGTGATCCGCCCGTGTTGGCTTCCCAAAGTGCTGGGATTACAGCACCGCACCCGGCCCCAATAGTGCTTTTAAAGGTGAGTTTTGGGGCTGAGCATGGTGGCTCATGCCTGTAATCCCAGCACTTTGGAGAGCCAGTGTGGGAGGATTGCTTGAGCCCAGGAGGTCGAGACCAGCCTCGGCAACATGGTGATGCCTCATCTCTACAAAAATTAGCTGGGTTTGGTGGAGTGTGTCTGTGGTCCCAGCTACTCGGGAGTTTGAGGTGAGGTGGGAAGATCACTTGAGCCCAGGAGGTTGAGGCTGCAGTGAGCTGAGATCATGCCACTGCACTCCAGGCTGGGCAAGAGAGTGAGATCTTGTCTCAAAAATAAAAATTAAAAAGAGAGCTTTGGGCTATTCACTATTTCTGGTTTTGTTTTTGTTTTTAAACTAAAGGTGGCAGGAGAAAGAAAATGCTGATAACATTTTAAATTAATCTTTAGGAATGCACTCACAAAATGCGTGGAGCTGGAAACTGCTTATATCAGATAAGAAACCTGGAAAATGAATGGGAAAAGCCAAGAAAGAGGAGGAGGGTGGGAGAAACAAGAGGAAGGAAAAATGACCCTCAGGTACTTTGCTTAGTACCTGGGGTGACAAAATAATCTGTGTACCAAACACTGACATGAATTTACCTCTATAACAAATCTGCACATGTACCCCTGAGCCTCAAATAACAGTTTAAAAAAAAAAAAAAGAATGAAAGTCATGGAAAAGAAGACTGAATCTAGCAAAACGTCCTTACGTGCATTTTTCTGGTCCTGAGGTAAGATGTGGTTGAAATAGGGATAATGACAAACAGGGCCCTAAAACGTTCAGCCGCCTCCTCCACTTGCTGTTGGTGGAGTTACCGCAGGATGACAGAGTTCTCTGTAGCGCAGAAGCAGCACGTGTGGGTTCATTGCTGAGCTGATTCTGCTGAGCCTAGAAAACTGAGCGCCTTAACAAGTCAATTCCACACCCCCTCGAATTTGTGCCTCGGTAGGGAGTCCTCAGCAGGAAATCCTCCATCTGTTTTCCTTTACTACAAGGGACTTCAGAGAATGAGTTCATTTCTCTTCAAACATCCTCACGTTGCTGTAAAACAGCACTGGGCTGAGTGATGAGAAATGTCACCAGGAATACAAGAGGACGCCTTCAAACGGAGATAGCAGAGACGGTTACACTCTGAATTAGAGTGTAGACTTGGAGAGGATTTCTTTTTCTTTTGTTACTTACATCCTAGATTTGCTTTTTTTTTTTTAAGGGCAGCTTTGTTTTTTACTACTTCTAGTAAAGCATGGATATTTGAAGAAATAAATATAAAAGGAAGATTTCTCAAAGATTTGTCCTGTTGAGTAATGAAGCATACCCTGAGGACCCAGGGATTAGAAGTAGATGAGTCTTTCTTTTTGAGCAAAAAAGCCTAATTTGAAATTCAGGATTACTTTTAAAATATCACTGAAAGTAAGTACTTTGTCTTTGTTTTTTTTTTCTCTTTTCTTTCTTCCTAATCCCCTACTCAGCCTTTCTCGCATATTATAATGTCAATGAAGTTATCAGTTATACTATAAATGTGAGTAAAATGATTTGCCAACTCCTAAATTACTTACAAGATGAGATACTGAGTTTTCTGCTCTGAACACTGTTCGGTACTAGCAGGTAGCAGGCAATATTTATAGTAATGTTTATGTTTTGATGTCGAGACTCATTTGATTTCATTAACATTTCACGTGAATATCTTTTGCCTCATTTCCTCCAGTAATATAAACGATATTTTAAATAGGAAAATGAGCAAGCAAAGTCTCTTCTGAAAAGACCATTGTTGCCCTAGCAAGCAAACCAATAGATTTCAACTTTCGTCGAATTCTCTGGAATATTTAGGTACATTTGCAGAAACATCTGTAAATCTAGAGAGGCAACTTAGCTAAAACAATAACTCTTGTGAACTCCTTTTGAAATTGCCATGAAATCATATTGCAAATGTGTAAAAAAATTTTAAAACAAACAACTCTTTAGCAAAAGGGCATTGAAACATAAAAATATGTCAAACTGCTAATATCTTGGGTTGCACTAGTAAGTTGAGCTACGGCTGTGTGTGTCTTGAAGCCTCCTCAGAACTCCGGGATTCCAGAGCTGTGAGGCTGATCTAGCTATATGTGGTTGAAGGGTACACAGGAAATCAGAGAGATTATTTAGAAGGGCCCAGAGTGTCCTGTTCCCTTAGGGGCTCCTAACATCTACCACCCATCCCTTTACCCTCTCATCCTTATGTAGTAGCTGTAAATCCTTAAAGTTTGCTATTGGAGGGGTCATGCTACCTCTCCCAGCAGTCATTTTGGGAAAGAGATGACTGCTTCAATGTGCTATCTGGCCAATGGCTGTGCAAGAATTAACATAAAAATGATCTGTTCTTCCTACACGTCCCAGGTCCCCTAAGTCACAAAAGTCATCACCTGTGCGAAGGCTCTCTACAGGCCAGCATGTCTGTAGGAGAAAGACAATGGGTGAAACCCACTTCCGTGGAAGTACGGTGCTGCATTCTTCTTCCAGCTTCCCCTATTCTATAGATGCTGTCTGCCTTGACCTCCAAGAAACATGATTCCTATGCATCATCCGTTGCCATAGCCAAGTGCTCCCAGAACCGGCCTTGTTACTGTTTAGCCCTTCAGTTAAAGATCATTATCTGCCAGGCCATCTGTTATTTTCACTTAGGAGAGTGTGTTATTTCAGATCTATAGATGCCCTTTAAATTTCCCCTACATGTTGGTGTAGTAACTAGATGTAGTCCAAGGGTAAAGTCCCACTGTGAACAATGGGAATCAGAGTTCCACTTTTGAGAGCATTTGTGGCAATAGTATAATCTTGGATGGCCACAAACCCACCCTTGGGAGAGGGAGATGGGAATCTAAGAACAGTGAAAAATTAAATAAAATGAGAGTCTCGTTCTTGCCATACAGAACAGTGGTTGCTTTCAGAGGGATTGCTTGCTTTCTGGGGTAGCTATGTTTAAGAAGTCGCGCTTCTTGCTATGGGACATAATGTTGCCCCTATAGCCTCTTTTATGATTGCTGGCTAGCTACCCATCAGCTATGGTGATCTTGGCACGCCACCTTTACAAAAGGGAGCCATGAAGACTAGGAGTTGTCCTACCTGGCACATTCCTCCTTAACCAGTTAAGAAAATGCTCAGTAGACTTTGCTTTCTTTAACTGGCCTGTTTTCTGCCTGCTAAATGAGAATGTGCCGTATGACCTCTTTTCCTCCAATAGAAATTATACTGCTAAATTTCAAAAGGCATCAGGTCATCTCTGGAACCCTGGGGCAGCTGTCATTTGTAAAGAGAATGGTTTGCATTGAGTGGCTTGTTTATAAACCGATATTCCAGTCATATCTGAACTGCCACATCCTGTGGTACAAGGAGATGATCATGAGGAAGATGATGATGACATCTAACAAGTATTGACTGCCATCCTTTGCTAGGTGTGATACTAAATATTCTGTGACACTTATCACATTAAATCCTCCTTACTTTACCTGTGTAATGCAGGTAATAGAGGCAGCTCATTCACATATTTCAATGGATAGGGGACAAAAAAGATCCAAGAATGATCCTATCCACTGGCATCCTGTATTCTTTTTGTTTGTTGTTGTTGTTTCTTTCATTCAACTGTCTAGCTCCCAAGGCTGTGGGTTGTCCAGGCTCCCTTCTCTATTACCTTCACTCATGGGTAGTATTTCTAGGAGAAAACAGGTAGCCTAGCATAGGTAGCAGCCTAGGGTGGGGGTAAAGTGGAAACAGACATTGGGACTTCAGCAGTGAGTTTGTGCTACAGGTGTTGGAAATTGATTTCAGTTGTCTCTCCTCTGTGTTAACCTCTACGTAAAGTATAACTTCACCCATAACATGCTTTTCTGGGCTTCAGTTTCTGCAGGGTTATGGGAATAATTAAGCCCTTTTAGTTTAAAGCATTGACATTCTTGGGAGAAAATAGCATGTTAGTGAACAAATGTGTTTTAGCTGTTTGTGTTGAACTAGATTTTCACTGGGAGCAAATAAGACACTTAGAAGATAGAATGAAGTCTTTCAAATTGCCAGAAAGGAGGGAGATGTCAAATTTTTTGCTGTCATAAAACAAGTTTTAAGTAAAATTTACTGTAACATCTACTGTCATGAAAATTGTATTAGTATACAACAAATAGAGGTTGGCTGATTTGTAGATGATTTTTCAGCACAAAAGGCATATTAAATAATCAGTGAACATGTGAATGAAGAAATAAGTTTGTAAATATGGGAAGGGAAGTCACTGGGGGTTAGTAATACTTTCCTTTGTTTTTCTATTGTTTCTAACCTTGGTTATTGGGTGCATTTTTAGGTTAACTTGCCACCTTTATTACATATTCAATGATTATTTACTGAATATCTCTTGGGGCATCACTAAGGGGTATGGGGGTGGGTGTGTTAGATACAGACATACATGTAACTACATAATGTGTGGCTATCTTGATGTTTTGTGTTCAATTTTTAAAATTATTTTTTAATTTCAATTTTTATTTTAGATTGAGAGGGTACATGTGCAGGTTTGTTACATAGGTATATTATGTAATACTGAGGTTTAGGCTTCTACTGATCCCATCACCCAGGTGTGAACATAGTACCTAATAGGAAGTTTTCAGCCCTTCCCCCCGCCCTTTAGGAGTCCTTAGTGTCTCTTATTCCTGTTTTTATGTCCATGTGTACCCAAGATTCAGCTCCCGCTTACAAGTGAGAACATGTGATATTTGGTTTTCTGTTTCTGCATTAATTCACTTAGGGTAATGGCCTCCAGCTGCATCCAGGTTGCTGCAAAGGACATGCTTTCATTCTTTTTTATGGCTGCATAGTATTCCAGGGTGTATACGTACCACATTTTCTTTATCCAATCCACCATTAATGGGCACCTAGGTTGATTCCATGTCCTTGCTACTGTGAATAGTGCTGTGATATGATCAAATATTAAACATATCAGAATAGTCCATGATTACATTGGAGAACAAATGTACTGCGACCAGGTGATTATATGATTTGAAGATGGTATCTAACGAGACAGAAAAACCAAATTCAGAAATACTATCCTCTCACAATTTTAGATTCACACACGTTGAAACTAGAATGGATTTGGGATCATCTTATCTGACTCCTCTTTACGAATAAGAAAACCAAAGCCAGCATAACAAAATGGTTTATGAAACTTCTCTAATTAGCCGCAGAGCTAGAATGAGAATTCTAGCCTCTGGCCTCCAAATCTAATGCTTTTTTTTTTTGTTTACTTTTTAGTTTTTATGTTTTAAAAATATTATTTTTTTACAATAATTAAACAATAATGAAGCATTCCCCCCATGGTCATGCCAATTGCATTGTTCTTTTAAATATTTTAATATAAAAATAATACAAAACATAATACAAAAATAATATAATAGTCATCTGCAAACCCGCCACCAAAAATGTATGTTATTTTGTATATATTAGTTCAGAAAACTTGTAAAATAAAATGAATCCCATTATAAATACAGCAAAAGTACTATTCTTTTCTCTTCCCCCTCCTTTCCAAGGTAATTATTGTCCTAAAATTGCTGCATAACTTTTCCATGTGTATTTTAGTATCTTGGCATTTTTACTGTGTGTGTGTGTGTGTGGGTGTGGGTGTGTGGGGTGTGTGTGTTATAACAGGCATATTCATGTCTGTTTGTTGTATCTATTTGTGGTTATACTACAGTTTGTTTTTAAATTTTAAAATACATAAAGTATCGTCCACATTCTTTTGTTATTTTGTTTACATTCAACATTATTTTGGGCATGTATTTATATTGCTACCTATATATAGGTCCATTTATTGTAATTGCAGGATAGTATCATGTTGCATAAATAATCCAAGGTTGATTTATCCATTTTTCTACTGAGGGAAGTGTGGGTTGTCCCTGCAGTTCGGCCATTACAACCATGCTGCAGTGTTCCTTGTACATGTCTTTCATGCTATGTGCTAGAATTTCTTGAGGGAAATTTCCTAGAAGTTGTTTACAGGGGGACACATATCTTTGCTTTACTGGATGTTGTTAAATGGCTCTACAAACTGTACTGGTTTATTTGATTATTGAGCAGAAGTTCTGAACTCTAGCCGCCAATGACAGTCACCTAAGGAGCTTTTAAAAATTACTAGTGTTTAAGTCCCACCCCAGACCAATTAAGTCAGAATCTCTGGAGACTCGAAGATGGTATTTGTGTAAAGCTCCCCAGGTGACTGTAACATACAATTAGGGTTAAGATCCACTGGTTATGTATTTGTTTCTCCATATCTTCTCCAACACTTGGAATTATCAGACATTCTTCTTTGCTAATCTCTTAGGTGTAAGGACTTTCTGATTACTGGTGAAGTTGAGTATATTTATATAATGTTACTGAGCCTTCCCTTGAGAACTATGTTATATATTAGTATTCTGGGCAGTAATTTTGAAGGGGGTAATATATGAATTGCAAATGTCTACCCCCAGTTAATGACTTTTTCCTCACTTTATTTAGGCTTTTATCATATAGAAGTTAGAAGTTTTAATACAATTAAATGTCAATATTTTATTTTATGGATAAAAAATACTTTGTGCTTTGGAGAATCTTAAGAAACATTTCTCCACATAGTTTAATAAAGTTCTTTTTCTATGCTTTCTTTTAAGTGTTTTGCTTTTTCTAAATGATATCTTTATCTAGGATTTGTATTTCTATATGATGGCATGTATTATCCTGATTTTTATCTCTTTTGGTATGAATAAGCAATTGCCCAGTACAATTTATTAGTTTATTGTGTTTCCAACCATGTTGGACAGCTTACTTGTTTTAGAAGTTTGTAAATTATTTTCTATTTTTAAATTAATCATTATATATGCAAATAATGGCAATTCTGTTCATTCTTTGGTAATATTTATATATTTTTATTATTTCTTTTTCTCTTGTTGATATCATGATTAGAAACTCTTGTCCAATGTTGAATAGAAATGTTGATAACAGGAATCCTATCTTTTTCTAGATTTAATATGAGATGCCTCTGACTTTAACCATTAAGGATGGTATTCCCTTGGAATTTTAGCATACAATGTATTTTATCGGGTTAATAAAAAGCTTACCTCTATTCCTTGCTTGCTCAACGTTCTTATTAAGAAACTGTTTTTCATGTTATCAAATATTTTCTGTATTTATTGAGATGAACTTGTTTTTTCTCTTTTAATGCATTAATTGGTAAATTATACTAATAAATTTTCTAAAATTAAATAATTCTACTATTCTGGGAAAAACTCTACTTGATCCCAGTTTTTTAAAATATCCATTCTAAATTTAGTTTGCTAACATTTCTTAGAATTTTTATATTCATACATGAGACTTACTCAATTTATGTTAACTTTATCCTGCCTCATAAAATGAGTCAGGAAAGATTATCTGGTTTATTCTATTCTGTGGGACTGTTTTTACAACGTTAGATTTACCTCTCCTTAGAAAGTTGGTAAAGATTTGTTGGCTGGGTATGGTGGCTCATGTTTGTAACCCCAGCACTTTGGGAGGCTGAGGTGGGCGGATCACCTGAGGTCAGGAATTTGAGACAAGCCTGGCCAATATGGTGAAACCCCATCTCCACTAAAAATACAAAAATTAGCCGATGTGGTGGCACACACCTGTAGTCCCAGTTACTTGGGAGGCTAAGGAAGGAGAATTGCTTGAACCCAGGAGACAGAGGTTGCAGTGAGCTGAGATCGTGCCACTGCACTCCAGCCTGGGCGACAGAGCGAGACTGTGTCAAGAAAGAAAGAAAGAGAGAAAGAGAGAAAGAGAGAGAGAGAGAAAGAGAGAGAGAAAGAAAGAAAGAAAGAAAGAAAGAAAGAAAGAAAGAAAGAAAGAAAGAAAGAAAGAAAGAAAGAAAGAGAAAAAGAAAGAAAAAGAAAAGAAAAAAGAAAAAGAAAGAAAGAAAGAAAGAAAGAAAGAAAGAAAGAAAGAAAGAAAGAAAGAAAGAAGGAAAGAAAAGAAAGAAAGAAAGAGAAAAGAGAAGAAAAAAAGGAAAAGAAAAGGAAAGAAAGTTAGTTGGTAAAGATTCGTCTGAAAAAATCCTATGCCTTGTGGGTGGGTGGGTGGGTGTGTGTGTTTGTGTGTGTGTGTGTGTGTGTGTGTGTGTGAATAGACTTTAACTATCAATTCACCTCCTCTATTATTGCTTAATTAAGACTTTGTATTGCTTCTCATGTAATTGTAAGCTACATTTATAATGAATTGACTATTTTGGTTAGATCTTCAAATGTACTGATATAAAGTTGTTTTTGATATTTTCTTTTAAAAACTCTACTTTTTCTGTGGTCATGTCACTTTTTCATACTAATACAAATAGTCATTTCTGATTTCCCGTTCTCTCTATTTTCAAATTAGTCTAGTGAGAATTTAGTCCTTTAGGCTTATTTTTTCCAAAGAAACAGTTTTCAGTTTTGAAGGATATGAATTTAAAAATACCCCCCATAGTCAGACATTAATTTAGTTGGATATATTCTTCTAGATTGGCAGTTATTTTCCTTCATCCTTTTGGAAACATTTTGCTGATTACTGTCGTTTATTTTTGCTTTTGCAGAGTCTACTATTGCCTACTTGTTACCTCTTGGTAGCTAACTTGTGTTTTCTCTCTGCCTGCTTTTAAGGTCTCTTTTGTCTTTGTTGTTCTGCAGTTTCTGCCACAATGTAGCTCATTGTGGATCTGTACTAATCTTCATTTCTCCTTATCTCAAAGTAATCACATATTTAATGAATTCTGGGAAATGTATAGGCATATGTCATTGAATATTGCCAATTTATAATTCTATTCTCTTTCAGAAATTTATATTAAACATGTTGAATTTTTTGTTTTATGCTGTTTCTTAACTTTATAGTTATCCTCTTATAAAATTGCATTCTAAATTGTTTCCTTAAACCTGTCTTTCAGATCATTGATTATGTCTTTAACTTTGTCTGAACAGCTGTTTCACCTATCCATTGAGTTTTTCATTCAGTTGCTATAGTTTTTATTTCTAGATTATGTATTGTTTTAATACCATTTATTTTTCTTTTCATATAGTATAAATGCCTTTAGTCTTAGTCACTTAAAACACGTTAGATAATCTGTTCTTTTGTTCATTTATCCAAACTTCTTAGGATCCAAAGTCCCATATTTATTGTTTCTGGTGATGCAGTTCTTCTCATGGCAGATTGTTTCTTCATGTAATTTGTAATTTGGGATTATGAGCTCATCTTCAGTGGGGAATACTGTATACAGATATGTAGCCAGAGTAGATATAGCTAGCCCTTCAGAGACATTTTGCATTTGTTTTTAATTCATGTCCTAAGTGAATCCTTAGGCTAATTTCTTAATTCAGTTATTCCTGAACTACCCACATAGCCCTGGTTATAAATTCTGAGTGATACTGTCTCTTCCCTTCTCTTGGCATCTATATAGAAACAGATAGGCATCATTATGGTGCCCATTCATTTGGACACTTTCACTATTCTCTTATGTCCACTACATAAGAATCTAAATCTAAGCTTCTAGGTCACTGAGACCCATTAAGTCCCCTTAATGCAGATCAATATCAGTTTGTATTGTATTGCTCTTAGATCTCTGTGCCTTACACCTGGGTCTCTCTTTTTGTTTGCGCTCTCTCTCTCTCTCTCCTTTTGCAAGTCCAATAAAACACTTGAAAAAATATCTTTTTGTTCAGTTATTTCTAAGTGTTTATAGTAGGAAAGTTCTCAGGTTTTTTAAGAAAAAGAAAAAGCAGAACAAAAAGTTCTACTTTGACCTTTTGACCTAAAACAAATCATATTCGCCATACAAAAAACTTTCCTGCTAGCTTCTGTCCAAATGTAGACTGTCCAAAAACCAGCTTGAAAAGTATTAAACTAATGTAACCCTAAGTGCCTTACTATATAACCTTTGGAGAGTTGTGTTCCTTTGAAGTTTTAAAATAAATGCAGCCACAGTCTGGTGTGTTGAGAAAAGATAGGGTGGGGTTGGGGAGGGTTTATATCCTACCTTGAAAAAATTTTCAGGGAGTCTATTCCAGATCATGCAAACGTCTTTTGCTTTTCCTTATTGAGAGACTAGAGACTTTTTAAAAGTTATAATAAAAATCCAAAGCCCTTTCTATCCCTGGAATCCTATGATTTTTCTACTGCCTTGAGACATGTTCCTGACAAATCTTTTTACAGCCTGAGTACAGCTTTGTAATCAAATCCTGGGATCAAAGTAGTCCAAGATTTTCACAGTGCACTCCGGTTCTTTCTTTCTGCTACTCACCATAGGACCCCAGCAGCTTTACAGATATGAGGGGGGCTCTGTTCTCTGCTGTAAATATTTCTCAGATCTCATTGTCCACATAATTGTTATGACGTGTCAAAGAGTACATTCGCAAATGAAATAATTAGTTGATTAAAAATAACTTAAGTTGTCGAATATTGTATAACATGACATATTTAACAATACCCACTGTTGGAAACTTTTATTACTTCCTTTGAACATCCTGTAATTTTGAAATATTTTGCCCTAAAATTCTCTTTGGAAGCAACAAGTTAGTAATAAGTCAGCAATAAGACACAGTTGGAATAAAAACAAAGAATTCACACACGTACAAAAAGAACAATATTGCAAATATTCTTTTCACACTCAGTACCCAAAGTTATTTCTGAAGCCTCACCAAATTATTTTAGATTAAGTATCTAAAACAAATTATTTTTTTTAAATCCATCCTTTGCTGAATTTTATTCTGTGTTTGGATTGAGGTGGAGTCTGTCGTTAGCTGCATGATGAGAACGGAAATGCTGAATCTTTTTATTTTCTTAATTAAGAATTACCATCTCAGGTCCTGGTCAGTGGTTTACAATGGCAATAATCTCTTCCAAAACAGTTGTTAGTCTGGATCCTAAGGGGTTTGCCAGAACATTAACCTCAACTTGACCCCTCATGGTTGCAGGAGGAGGATGCAAGGGTCAATAATCATTTTTACAAAATTATCAAGCCTGGGTTGCACCCTAGATTATGTAACTTGCTTTAAAAATAATGATAATGTGTTTGTCATTTTAAATGACTGGGATCAGCAAAGCTAATGAAAATGTTTAAATCCTTATCAGTTGGAATGAATAGGGCTGGCTCCAGAAAGTGCTGACTTCAACATTTTTGCTCTGCTTTTGTTGATCCTGTCTGCTGATGCACACGACCTATTGATGTGCAGCTTCGCATGCCATGGGGACTCATTCATCCATGTTAGAAGTGAAAGGGGCTTCCGGGCCTCTACATGTGCTGCGGCACATTCCTCTGGTTCTCTAACAAAGCTTTTAATTGGCGTCTGTGACTAATGAGCATGAAGTCCCAGGAGAAATGGAGCACAGTCTTCTACCACCCATTAAGACGAGCTGCAAGTTCAGAGTTTATCAAGCTTGAACTGGGAGCAGGCAGGGCCAAAGACTTGCGATAAATAAGAATGAATAGTTTCATTTTCTACTTTCATAAACTGGCATTAATAATTCTTAACTAAAGTACATTGCACTTTTAGTGTTATTACCTAAGCTCTCATAGCCAAGGCCCTCAGTGGCCCTGTTAAAGGCCGCATACCTCTTTTCAAGAGAATCGGAATTAACCCTACTTCAGCTAAAGTTTAGTCGGAATGCATTCTCTAACAAAGAAATATTTTCCCTCTTTGTATAGGGTAGTAATCCTTTCTCACCTGAAGTCATATGAGATGAAGTAAACGCTGGAGGTGGGCCATATCGAGCTAGGGAGAAAGGTACTAACCACCTTCTATGTACAGAAAATGCTGATGCAGATAGTTCCACCCGAAGGTTTTTGTTATCTTTGTCTTTTAATTTATACTTTCAATTATGTGCCTTAGTGCAGTGTAACAGAGTCATTATGTGGATTAGAGGGGAGCCAGGATGAAAAACTTACAGTCATTACCTGTTATTTATTGTATCTACTCAAGGGCGTCAAATAAATAACATCATTAGAATTAGTACATTGCTGAAATCAGGGGTAGGAGTTATACTTACTCCCTGAGATCTTAACATTAATGTTTGAAAGGACACTTGTAGGTCTCATTTGGTCATTGGTATATTATAGACTTCATACTTCTAAGTGACATAAGTGAGTATAAATACATATTCAATAAATACTTCAAATGTCTTTAAAGTATATAATCATTAATTTTTTAACTCTAAAACGGTTATACTTCATAACCAATAGGACTCCTGCCACTCTCATGGTTAATCTTGATTTTAAACAGCCTATCGTATGACTCTGCTACTGTATGACACCTCCCTACCATGTGACAATGTTATCTCTTGTCCTATATCTCTGTATCTGATCATTTCAACTAATCTATTTCAGTTACTTTATAATTTCCTCTTACCCATCCCTAGAACTTGATTTGAATTTCCTTTCCTCCTATCCAGATGGACCATCCAGTTCTCAGTTTTTCACAGAGCTCTTTTTTCTTTACCCTTTTTACACTGTTCCACTGGCTTATTATTATTTTGATTAAGATTCATGATCTTAGGCCTCATGTGTCTCTCATGATCAAGGGCCAGATTCATGATCATAGGCTGCATGTGTCTCTGCCCACATCCCCCATCCCACATTACCTTTGACTTCCTGTGTCCCCTTCCTCCTTTCCTAATAAGACCTTTATCCTTAGTATCTGCAGATTCTTCAGAAACTTGTTGATCATGCGCTTCTGCCATCTCTCACAGAAAAACCTTTTTACTCACATCCCTTCCTCCTTCAGTGTACAAGTTATAACTCAACCTTTCAATGAAAACTTCCTAGATTGGGCTATTGGGTTATTACTATTATTATTAACTTAGAGACAGAGTCTCATTCTGTCTTCCAGGCTGGAGTGCAGTGGTACAATCATAGTTCACTGCAACCTTAAGCTCCTGGGCTAGGGGGTTATTTGAAGTGCTACTAACTTCAAAGGTATTATAATAACTTGAGCATCACTGATTTCCTACATAAAAACATGTGTGATTGGCATGCGTTGAGCATGCCATGTTTTATTATTTTCCCGGAACCAGATCATAGGCTATTTTAAGGCAGTTATGAAGTTTCATGTCCTGTAGCATCTTGTTGCATCAATGAATCCCTACTTTGCAAAATCCATATCAAAGCAGTTAATGATGATGGTAGTATCCAATTCCATGTGTAAAATGAACTTCTAGCAAATGTATGCCTGGAATACAGAGTTGATAGGGTACTATGGAGTTCCTGCATTCTTCTTTAAGAATTGAAAAATGTCAAGAAATAAATATCCAGGAATTATCCCAAACAGATGTATTATTCAGCTGCTCATAAAAATCAGAATAATGCTGACTGGAATTACCTTTTCATGCACCTCATGACTCCCGTATACTAAGTTCTCAGTAACTATTAAATTTACTGCGGTTGGAATTGTGTTCAGTACCATATAATTCATCACCATCGTTAACTTTTCCAGCAACTTCTCTATAAAATCTCTGGCTACCTTATGGTTACCTCTAGATTTCAAAGGCCAATTGGTAGACATGACTTTAAACTGATGCCTTTTAATCTATGGGCCCAAGCCTCTATCTTTCCTTGGTATACTTAAAAGATAAAAATTTAAAGTTTGTCAAGTTTGGTGAGATAGTGACTACAGTTCTTCCTCAAGGAAGAATAAAAATACGTATCTTTAGATTATTGCATAAATGATTTAGTTAAAACAAAGAATTATTACAGCTCAGTGTTATTGAATATTGAAACATACTTGTTGAAGATATGAAATCGCTTTCCTTATATTTTATTAAAAATAGCATTAACATACTGAGATCCAAGGTGGATTTTAAGATTATTTTAAACTCTTCAGACCTAGAATTTTACATTCATCCATAATAGCTCTGCTGTTCTTCGATTACGTAGTGTTTCTTTCAGGGTATTTTTAACCTGGGAACACTGAAGCAAAGATGTTCAAATTCAACCTTGGAGCTTCATCTCTTTCACCAACAACATTTACCCATCCTGTGTTATTTAAAGGCCAAATGGAACCGTTATGGTGAAAATCTGAAAAGAATGTCGGAATGAACACAATATGGAGAATACATTTTCACAAAAATAGTGATTCCAAGTCTTGTAATTTAATATGCATGGTTGAATGAACTTATCTTTCTCCTACTCCAAAAATACAGCCTACCACATCCTGAACTGAAGCCCTTTGGAAAAGAGACAAGTCTGTAAGTTAGCATCCCATAATTATGCCCACTGTACATCTTTATACCCCATAACAGTTTTCTAATTAAAAATGAATTATTTGCCTACAGGCCCGAGAAAATGATAAAAAGAAGGAAATAATTGTTCTATGTTTCTTTGAACTAAAAATGAAATCATTTAATTCAAAAAGAATGATGAAATGCATGTTAGCGGGGGCATGGAAACTGTCATAGAAAGGAATAGATTGTGTACCTGGAAGTTGAGGAAATATACTTTTAGCATGTTCTCTGAGAGTTAATAAAAAGTTCCTCGAAGAATTTCCTTAGCTTGATTTCAGAAGTATATTATTAGAATCTAGCCCTCTGTGTGAGTAGACATAACCACAATAAACAATATCCACATTTCAGTGGCTTCTCACTATAAAAGTGTAGTTATTACTCACAGCATAGTTCAATGATGGGCAGATGAATACAGCATGAGGCTCTGCTCCATGCACTCATTCAGGGACCCAAGCTACTTATAACATGTGGCTTTGCTATTTTGAGGGCCCCCATCTTCTCTGCCTGCAGTCCACCCATGATAGAAAATCACAAAGGACTGCCTAGGAGATCTTCTGGGTCCAGACCTGACAGTGATGTAACTCACTTCTGCCTTCATCCCATTGGCTAGAACTCAGTCAGACAGTCCCACCTAACTGCAAGGGAGGCTGGAAAATGTAACCCAGCTGGCTGAAAGACAAAAAGAAAATAGGATTTGATGAACACAGAGCAGTCTGTCACATCGTCAGTAATTTTGACTTGGAGTTAATAAGGTGTATGAAAAAATAGCCCTGTGGTTGGTCCTGAATGCTAGTTGCTATAAGAAAATACAGGACCAAGTGTTTCCATTTCAGAGAGCTATAGCTACATATTGCCTATGAGGGAACATGCTCAATTTTAGATGAATTGGACATTGACTCTGCCCTCAGGCAGTACCCAGTCTTCTAAAGGACCAGGTTCTCTGTAAACTGTTTTCTAGCTGTGCACCGAGATGTTAAACTGGAAATTTCTGCTGAGGCCTCCAGTTCTTTCCAAAGTGAGGTATCAGATCAAGGTGCCAATTTCCAACAGAATATCAAGAATGGGTTCTACACGTGAAACATTTCTCAGCATAAAGAGGATGTGTGGCCCCCAAGAGTGAAGGTTAAGAGAGGATTTCATGAGGATAATTTCTATTTTTAAAAAGACACCGGATGAGGCTGGGGGGCTGTCTGCCGCCTCACCTAAATGCTAGGAAGACTGACTTCAACAGTACCATTTTGAGAACTTAACACATACCTCCTGGAGCTGGAAGAGGGTAGATGTGGATTGATGACTCAAACCTGAGAAATCTGGAGGAAGTTACACCCTAACTGGCTAGTAATTCAGATGGCAAGAGCAAAGGAAAGTTGTTGCTGGGTTGAAATCAGCCAGCAGGAGCTTGTTTCTTAGAAGAACGAGAATGCATCTAATATGGCCACTGAGAGAAAAAAAAAAAAAAAATGGAACCTCAGGAGAGAAAACCTTCAAGTGGAGCCTGGATCCCTACGGGCTAAGAAAGAAGCAACCAGCTGAATTCAGACTACTTGCTTAACAAGAATGAAAAGAATAGGAGAATCTCTGAGGAACCCACAAAAAGTAGTCTTAGAGAAAGGATCAATGTTAAATATTGGTTAAGCCGTCATGATTCTATTAGTCAAAAAAGGTCTTGGCCAGGCACGGTGGCTCACGCTATAATCCCAGCATCTTTGGAGGCTGAGATGGGTGAATTACTTGAGGTCAAGAGTTCAAGACCAACCTAGACAACATGGTGAAACCCTGTCTCTATTAAAAATACAAAAATTAGTCAAGCATGGTTGAGTGCACCTGCAATCCCAGCTACTAAGGAGGGTGAGGCAGGAGAATCATTTGAGCCCAGGAGGCAGAGGTTGCAGTGAACCGAGATTGCACTACTACACTCCAGCCTGGTCAACAGAGCGAGACGCTGTCTCAAAAAAAAAAAAAAAAAAAAAAAAAAAAAGAAGTCTTGCCTCTTCCTCTTATCTCTCTTTTTTACTTCAACCCTGGGGATGGAGGCTGATCAGAACAGCAGCTAGTGAGTGAAGGAGAATGGACATGAGACAGATAAAGGCAGCCAAACATATTCTTCGTATTGAAGACACCCATTTGCTTGTGAGCAGCCATGGCTGTAAAATGATGAAATGTTAGCTTTCAGTGATGATTCAGGTACTAATGAATATTGGGCTGGACATCCATCCTAATTTCTGAATTCAGACTGCATTTTGTAACCTACTGTGGAAATAGCACTTTTTCTTAACTACGAGTGGTCAGAAAATAGTGGTTTTCATCAGGGGCAGGAGAAAGAGCTAACCAACCCCTTGGATCAGGTTTAGAGGAACAATGACAGGCAAAAACAACATTCTTTTATGACTCTTGCTGACACAGCCGATTTGTACAATATGGTGTTTGCCTTTGAATTCTAGGGAAGTGCCCCAGGAGAAGTACAAATAAAGTACTCTGGGAGATGAAATAGACATCACTTGCTTCTAGCTGGAGTACGAGTGTGTTTAAGGAAGGGCTTCATGGAGATGAAGGTATATGCAACAGACCTTAAAGATAAAGGGAGTTAGATGTGCAGAGATTTGGGATGGGATGGGTGAGGAGAGGTGGCTGATGGTGCCTTGTTAAGGGCACTTTAGCAGAGCAAACCTAAAAAGGCAAGGAGACAGAAAAACATAGCAGCTGCAGGTAGAAGAGCAATTAGTTCCATTTGGCTGAAACCAAGCATGGGGCAATAATTAAAATTAAGGTAGAATGTGTTGGCTTCCAGCTTGAGCAAAAGCATAAGATACGCTTGAAACCTCAGCAGGTTGTCTGCACAAAAGGCAAGGTATCTGGGACTAGGTAAGGAGGGCAAAAGGAGAACCTTGTAGTTGGGCTGACCTTCACAGTAGGTAGTCAGATGTCTAGTTTACAATATCCATGGTGTCCGTGGAGGTATTGGGCATTAATTAATTTATTTTTAGAGGCAAAATCTCACTCTGTTGTCCAAGCTGGAATGCAGTAGCATGATCAGAGTTCACTGCAGCCTCGAACCCCTGGGCTCGAGTAATCCTCCTATCTTAGCCTCCCAAGTAGCTGGGATTATAGGCACAAGCCACCACACCTAGCTAATCTTTTTATATATATTTAGTAGAGACAGGGTCTCACTGTGTTGCCCAAGCTGATCTTGAACTCCTAACCCCAAGCAATCCTCTGGCTTCAGCCTCCCAAAGCACTAGGATTACAGGTGTGAGCCACCATGCCCAGCTGAGGCGTTAATTTTTACCTAGACCAAGTCGATATCCAAGCGGACTAATGTGATAGGTTAGGTGTGAAAACAAGGAAGTGTAAGCAGTGGGATGATAAATTCAGTAGGTTGTGCTTGAAGGTTGTACCCTCAGCTTGGAGTAAGTTTGGGAGTCAAATTTCTATAGATAGGAGAAGTTTCCTTTCTGACAGGCAGCTCCTATGTTCTGTGACCTCCAACATGTAATTTGACTTCTCTAAACCCCTGTTTCGTCATCTGTAAAGTGGTAATCATAACATATAATAAAACAATCCACACACTCCTTTCTCTTTCCTCCAAGAGGAGAAGGAGGATGGAGATTCCAAGCAGCAGGTTGCCACACAAGTGATGATCCCCGTCTCAGCAAGGGATCTGGAGGAAAAATCAGGAAGATGAGACAGATGTTCTGTTTCATGAACAGAATGAGTGGAAGTTGGGGGAAGACTTTAAGTCAGTGAGTTTTAGCTCCTGTAAATACCAAGCTTACAGCCAGAAGCACCCACCCTCTGCCAGTTCCATCTCTGCTTGCCTTGGCTAGGATCGGCGTGGGGACTGGGCGGGGCTGAGTTTGCAGGTTCCAAGTCCTCTGTGTCTAAAGTGCTCAGGGAGGCAGAAATAAAATGAATAATGGGGAGGAGACATGCCAGCCAAAAGGGTCTGAATGTTATTCCAGTGTGACCACAGGATTTTAAGGAGGACAGAGCTAGAGGAGGGGAGAGAGCTGACACCTGACATATCGGTCCATGCAGCATGGAGAGGAGATGGCAAGGTGAGCAAGGGGCGGGACATTCAAGATAGAGGAAACAGAGCAGACCTAGGCCTGAAGGCAGAGAGGATTGGCAAGATGCAGGAGACAGAGACTGTAGTCCCAGCTCTGCTGCAAAGCTTTCTGAGCTGTGGTTTCTCCGTGTATCAAATAGGTTCTAAGTGATACCTCACGTACTTAGAGGGTACAGTTTGAAATCTCATCTATCCAAAATGCAGACAGACGTGAAAGTAAGTAAAAACTGTCTCTGGGCATTCTATGTAAGTATTATTACAACTTTCACGCTGAAAACAGAAGACAAAACTTCTCTCCAGCTTCTTCTTCAATAACTACATACCTAGTTTGGAGACAATTTTAACATATTTGACATTCTAATTACTCTTCCCAGAGAAGTAAAGATTTTGCAAATAAAGAGGGGTATGAGAGTATGAGATTCAGGCATGTGAGCAGGAACAAGCCAGACTGAAGGGCCCACTCTAAGGAGGAGATAAAAGGAAGCACACAAATTATTTTCAAAATAGCAGTATGGATCCATTCAGCATAGGGACAAAGAAGATCCACATCTCTGTATGCTATGGAGGTCTATGCATATTTATGCTATAGTTTCTGGAATCTTCAAACATAATGAGTAATTGATGCTTGCAAAGATACTTCTGAGGCATCAAAAAATGGATAAATTTTATCCAGAAGTCTAGATTTCTAAAGAGGAAGGGGAGGGGAGTGGAATTTTTTAAGTTCTAGCTGAGATTATAAAAGTTTTAAAACTAGGGATTTTTGAGAGGATAAATTTTCATTAAGTGAACATTTATTTATTCAATGCTTATCTTTCATAAGTAATGTTATTCTTACTATGATAATGGGACTATAAAATATGAAGACTGCTTTTTTTAAAAAAAAAAAGAGAGAGAGATCAGAACACGGTCAAATGACTAGTCATCTTCGAGGGTAGAAACTTACACTGATGATCCCACCTTTGCTGAAAATATTTTTATGATTGTATTCATTGTCTATGTAATCTTTTTCATGAGTTTATAGTCATGCAAAGCAACAGCCTCCTTACTTCAGAATCTCACCTGGATATTTACAAGGAAAACCTCCATCTCCAATAACAACATGTTTTGAGTCTGGTTCTTTGAGGAAACACTGACTGAGCATTTAACTAGCCCTTTGCAGTAAGAGGGAGGTTCTGCACGGTCCTTGAAATTCACTCAGAGTGTAGCTGAATTGTCCACGTTATTCACAAGGCTTGTTCTTTTTAGCTGTTTGCAAAAGCATTAAGCCTGCCCTAAAGGTCAAGATGTTGCTAACGTTGAGAAGATTTTTGTTTAATATACGATATACTCTGTCATCGGGGTCCAAAGTAGAGAATCAAAGGTGGCTTGAAAGATGACAGTGTCATTAAAATAAGGTAACTCCTTTGAAGGGACAGTACTCATTTAATATGTAAATTCTGACATATTCATGTAAAAACATGCATCATGTGGAATCACATGTGAGAGGACATTGGCAACTATTAATCCCCGTACGAAAGTAAAAGAATTGTTGACATCATCATCCTACTGGAGGCTACCTACATGTCAGAAGGCTGCAGAAAGGCAAGTTTGCCTTCACTGCTGTTGGCAAGATCCGTAGTTCTCCCCGCCTCAGGCAGCCACGTGTGGTGATGACTGAATCCTGCAGAAACCCAGTGACTGCAAGTAGGCGTGCTCTCACCTGCTTCGAGCCAAATGCCAGGTTTGCAGCAGGGCATCCCTAGGCCCCCAGGAGAGTGCTCTCTTTGTGGTGATCAGAGCAGAGATTGACACTTTGCAGGCATTTTCTGTTGCTGCAGCAGCACTCTTTGGAAGTTCTCACATTTGAGCAAAACTGCTATTCTTGAGATGTCTAGCACCACTAATGTGGGCCAAGAATCAAAACGTTTGCCCAGACTTTGTTTTAAATTGTTGACCTGAGTTCAATTTTTAAGCATGGAGTTTTAAAAATAGAGTCGAATCATATTATTACATAAAATATGACATGCCATTTATAACTCTACCAGGGTATACCAAGCCTGAACTTGAAAACAATAAAGACGCTGTGTTTTATTTGGAAGGTTTTATTATCAAAAATATCCTATTCCTTTGAAAAAGTATGACATGCTAATGCTTAGGTTCTGTTTATTCCCTTATTAAGCTGATGTCATGACATCTTAGTAAAAACACTTCTTTTCTATGCATGCTCTTAAAAAACAAGGGTTTAGGTGGACATGTCAGTTCGTATTTAGTTCTTCCAAATGCACAAAAGAATCTTGTTAGGATATTTTCTGTTGCAAAGGATGATTGTTTTTCTTTAAATAACTTATTTTAAAACATAAGAATAATGTATTTTTAATGTAAATTTGAAAAATGTAGAAAAATAGAAATTAAGAAAAATGAAAGATAAACATTATGAACGTATAGTAGCATAAGGTTCTTTCCAACCTTAGTATTATGTGTAGTTTTCTTCCGGACTTTTGGTTTACAGTATTTGGTTGAATTTGGGAGGTTTTTGCTTCTTGGTTTTGTTTTAGAGATAGGGTCTTTCGCTGTCGCCCAGGCTGGAGTGGTACAATCATGGCTCACTGCAACCTCAAACTGCCAGGCTCAAGAGATCCCCCTTACCTCAGCCTCCCAAGTAACTGGGACTAGGTGCACACCACTATACCTGGGTAACTTTTTATTTATTTATTTTTTAGAGATGGAGTCTGACTATGTTTCCCAGTCTGGTCTTGAACTCTTGGACTCAGCAATCCTCCTGTTTCAGCCTCCCACAGTTCTGTGATTACAGGCATGAGCCACTGGACTGGCCTATATATATTTTTTCACATACTTGCAATTATTATGCAAGTACTTTTAGACTTTTTTCATTAGATTATATGTTTTTATGTTATTATAAGCTATTTGTAGACACAGTTTTATTGATGATACAGTTTTCTATAAAACGGATATTACATAATCGACTTAGCTAATTTCCTGTGGTTTTAAATTTAGATTTCTTCCATTTATTAACCAAAAAAAAAAAAAAACAAAAAACTCTCCAGTGAACATTTATATATCACCACTTCCCCATATCTGGAATTAATTTTTTGACATACAGTCTTAGAAATGTTACTGATCAAAATTGTAATTACATTTTTAAGAATCGTCACACACATCCTGAACCCAGTGTCTAAAACATTTTTTTAATTTGTAAGCATTTTACAGTTTTATATCAAAGACTTCAGTGTCATGAGATTTTATCACTTTTTAAAGCTCATGTGACATCATGGTGTAGATTCAATGTGCTTTTTATTTTTTTATTTTTTTATTTTATTTTATTTTATTTTTGTTGAGACGGAGTCTCGCTTTGTCACCCAGACTGGAGTGCAGTGGCCGGATCTCAGCTCACTGCAAGCTCCGCCTCCCAGGTTCACGCCATTCTCCTGCCTCAGCCTCCCGAGTAGCTGGGACTACAGACGCCCGCCACCTCGCCCAGCTAGGTTTTTGTATTTTTTAGTAGAGACGGGGTTTCACCGTGTTAGCCAGGATGGTCTCAATCTCCTGACCTTGTGATCCGCCCGTCTCGGCCTCCCAAAGTGCTGGGATTACAGGCTTGAGCCACCGCGCCCGGCCTCAATGTGCTTTTTAAAATGTTGAAGTTTTGTGTCTAATTTTTTAATAAGGAAAGAAGTATATGTATGTCCTTTACGTAGGGTCTGAATGTTTTCTTAAAATTGATGTGATCACTGTATTAATAATAGTAAACTTTGTCATATTTGTGTGAACATTTTTCCCAAAAGATTTTGGCTTTTTCATTTTATTTTAGTTGTCTGTATAATTATTTGTATTTTTTAAACAACAAAATATATTGATTGCTGTTATCACTTTTAAGCTTAGGAAATCCTTTATTTAATATTTACTTCTACTTGTCTAGTTTATTGAGTGTTCCCATTTTTAATATATATATTTAGAATATAGTTTAGGTATATGCTATAACATATAATTATACCTACTCTAACTAGCTAAATAGTTATTCCAAAACAATTTACTTTTGTCCATATTGGTGTGTGGTACTTTTTTGAGTATATATTGATTTCTCATGTATTATAGATTCTGTTTTGAAATTATCTGTGTTGTCTCGATCATCTATATGTCTTTCTGTATCAGTGCCAAAATATTCTAATTATTATACCTTTCTACTATATCTCAATATTTGTTAGGGTTTGCCTGCTTCATTCTTATTCTTTTCAATCATGTTTTCAATTGATCCTCTTTGAGTAAGGGCACAAGTTTGACAGTCTACCCAGTCTAATATACTAGGTCTTCCACAAATCGACTATGTGATATTGAACAACTTACATAATTTATTTTGGCCTTAATTTTCCTATCTGTAAAATGGAGATGGTCATAATAATATCCATTTTATAGGTTTATTATGAAGATCATCTGATTTAATGTATTCAGTAGTCCCCACTTATCCATGGGGAATACATTCCGAGACCCCCAGTGAATGCCTGAAACCACAGATAGTACCAAGCCCTATATATACTATGTTTTTTCCTATGTTATGTTTTTATGCCTATGATAAAGTTTAAGTTTTAAATTTGGCACAGTAAGTGATTAATAACAATAACTAGTAGTAAAATCAAGCAAATATAACAATATACTGTTCACAATTTTATGAATAGATTTGTTCTTCTCATAGGTCTTGGCAACCTCAGCATACTTTTTTTTTCGTTATCAAATTGAGAACTTTCACCTTTTCACCTAAAGAAATCACTTTATGGCTTCTTTTTGGCATATCCAAATTGTCGGCAACATTTTTCTTGCCCTTTGGGGCTAGTATGAAGTAAAATAAGCTTGAACCCAAGCACTATGATACCTATACCATGACAGTCGATCTGATAACCCAGACAGCTCCTAAGTGACTGTGGGTGGGTAGCTTAGACAGGGTAGATCCTCTGGACAAAGGGATGATTCTTGTCTTGTGTGGAGTGAAACAGGACTGCATGAGATTTCATCACACACTCAGAATGGCATGTACTTTAAAACTTAGGAATTGTTTATTTCTGGAATTTTCCATTTAATATTTTTGAACTGAGGTTAATTGAAGTGTCAGAAAGCAAAATTGCAGATAAGGAGGGGCTGCTGTATGTAAATTACCCAAAGGCCGTGCTTAACATACCTTTAGTAGTTGCTGAACGCTACCTCTTACCAGAATTTGCAAATAGTGATCCTGTTGTCTCCTTTCCAATCATTATATCTCATTTCTGTGTCATGTCTTACTGCATTGTCAACAATGTCTAAAACAATATTAAATAATAATTATGGTACAAGTCCTGTTCTGGATAAGAGTAAAGTCACCATGTCTCTCCCATTGAATGCAACTGAAAAACCTGGATAGAATGTATGAAACAACTTTTCAAAGACTGAAAAGTCTTTTGGGGTAGAAGACTAGAACTCAAACTACCATCAAAATGGCAAAGAGTTTACTTTCTTTCCTCCAGCATCTCCCAGACTCAGCTCAAAAGGACATTGGTGCCAACAGAGACACCCTAAGGAGAATCCTCTTATTTCTGACTCAAAGAGCAAAAAGGAGTCTCTTAATGCTCAGAGAAAGAATAAAACCCACTGTTTCTCTCTTTTTTCCTTTTCTCTGTTCTTTGAAGAAGGAGAACGTTCCCCTCCAATCCTTCAATCAAAGGAACTGTGCTTCTAAAAACCTGGGGCAAGTACCTGATGGTTTCATTTTCTTTCTCTCTCTCCATTTTCCTACCACTTGGACACAGACACAGTGTAATCACAAGAAATATGCCATAGCAGCAGAATAAATAAAGTCTCAGATTATTTGAAAGCCTCAGGGAACGAAAAAGGACTATGTTGCAGAGATATTGCAGAAAAGGAGGAGCATAGGAAGGCAATCACTTCAAGTTGTGTATGAACTCCTGGGCCCACCCCCAAATTGTGTGTGCATAGTTCTGACCCTAAGCATCATTCATGCATCAGTCCTTGAGAACTGAATTATGAGAACAGCCACTGGATGAAGATCACACTGGACACAGGAAGGTGCAAACACAAGACAGATGTAAACAGCACTCCAAAAGCTTTGAAATCATAAACAATTAAATTCACATTGGAATCACAACCCATAGATAAGGCTGGTCAGAACCAGCAGCCTGAACCCAACCAGGTCATATGTAAACACCTGCTGGCACCTTGATCTTGGACTTCCCAACCTCCAGAACTGTGAGACATAAATTTCATTGTTTTTTTTTTTAGTGTTTTTAATTTGTTTTGTGTTTTAAATTTATTTTTCAGTCTCAATATATTACCACATTGTAAATTTTTGTTGTTTATAAGCTACCCAGTCTATGGAATTTGGTTATAGCAGCCCAAACAGGGAAAGACACCAATATATCCAAAATATTAGTTCAGCATATAATCAATATTTTTAAATGTTAATGAGATTTTTTTGTTTTTTTTTTTCTTTCTATTAAGTCTTCAAAATCCAGTGTGCATTTTATACTTACAGCACAGTTCAATTCAGGCATTAGATTTTCATCACAAATACCTGATATATATTTAGATTTCATAAAATTTACAATTGAAAAAAGTGGTTTCACATACTCAAGTTGTTCCAAACATACCTACAAGTTTTCCAGTCAGTGAATCAAGTATCAATTTAAGTTCATAAATTGAGGGGCCTAGGTGATGTGTTCCTGGTCTAATCGTTTGTGGCTCTACTTTTTGTTAAATTATATGATTCATTGTTCTTAAGCATTATCTTCCTATAGGTAAGATAGTGTGAAGGCAGTGTCTTGGTGTAGATAAGATGGTTTCCTTGTGTCTACAAAGATGAGAAGAGAACCCAATGGGATGCAGAATAGCTGGAGAAAGAAGGAAGATGGACCTATTGGGTCCAATCCACACTATTCGAGTGATGAGTGCACTAAAATCCAAGACCTCACCACTATGCAATACATCCACGTAACAAAGCTGTACTTATACCCCTTGAATCTATTAAAAAAAAAAAAAACTTTTAATTTAAAAAAGGATAAAGATAGAAGATGCTAAGAACTGTTTTTAGAAAGACAGATAAGAGGAAAGAGAGTTGCTGTCAACCTTGAACACTGTCGAGAATTTGAGAAGGATAAACCAGCCTGGCCTCCCTCGGTGTCATGTGACCAAGAACTGTTACTGAGAAACATCACTGTTGTCCCTGTAGGTTTAATATAAAAAGTGACTGAAAGACCAGATCTGAGTACAGTTCTTGATACTGAAAGACAGGCAGATATATCAGGAAGAGGAAAGGAATTTATTACCAGTGTCAAAGACCAAGACTGCAATAATCCACAGCAGGGGGAAAAACATTAATCCATACCATGCTGAAATTGTTTTCTTATACCCTTAAAAAGCAGAAGGGCAGAGCGGACAAATAGCAGTGAGCAATTTACTGGTTGTCTCAGGTAGATTCTTTAAGGTTACAAGGAGCAGAGAGATGTGTGGTTTACCTTCGTTGAAGAAAGTTTAAAGTTAAATAGAGAAAAGAGGAGGGACATGTCCCCATTTCTGCATAGAAATCTCATGGAACAGGAAAGCCATTGAGGATGCAGCTGTAATTCCAGAGGCCCTCTGGACACACAGGTGCAGTCATCCACTCAAGTCGTTATCCACTCATCAAGCTGTATACATTTCTTATTCTATTTTTTTTTTTTTTGATACAGAGTCTTGCTCCATTGTCCAGGCTAGAGTGGCAAGGTCTCGGCTCACTGTAACCTCTGCCTCCCAGGTTCAAGCGATTCTTCTGCCTCAGCCTCCTGAGTAGCTAGGATTACAGGCATGTGCCACCACTCCCCGCTAATTTTTGTGTTTTTAGTAAAGACGGGGTTTCACCATGTTGGCCAGGCTGGTCTTGAACTCCTGACCTCAGGTGATCTGCCCACCTCGGCTTCCCAAAGTGCTGAAATTACAGGCATGAGCCACAAGGCCCGGCCTAGTATCCATTTTTTCTAAACCTGTGCCCCACCATTTTGGGGCTAAGCTACATTCTGCTTCTGCTTCTACTTATTTGTGCTACTATAACTTACTATCTAGCTAATCTGCCCAGTGTATCCCATATTCAGTCTCACTAAAAACCAGGGTGTGATTGGTTTTACTGGTCACCACTGAGACAGGGCAGCCTTACTGACATATCTGGCCTCCCCCTCTGTTAGCAGCAAACCTTTTGATTGGGAGCTCATTCCTGATAAAAAAATGAAACAAAACAAAACAACAGTTCTGACCAGGACAGCAGGATCATATGGTGCCAGGCATCTGACCTAGAGATTCATCAGTTTTATCAGAAGGGAGTTGTGGGCATGGCAGACACTCAATGAATCATGGACTTCTCAGCTGATTTAGGGTCAAGTCTGTAACTCAATTCTGTAAAAATGAATGTGCATGTTTATTATCTACAGTATTAGACTGGACTTAAATCTACCTAATCTAGATAGAAAAGTGAGAGGAAAAAAAACCCAGTAATAAATAGGATAAATAGAATTAAGTTGATCAAAAAGTTTTCTTACAAGAAGGATTTTGTGTTTATTCATACATTCATTCCAATCTTAAAAGCATTTTTCAATATTCAATGAGGGGCTACCTTTTCAATGTTTGATTCTCATTTTAAATTATCTAAAACACATTAGCAATTGAGAAGCTTTTCATTGATTAACATTTGGAAACTGAGCAAAAGAATATTTAGATATTATCTTGTAGAGCAAAGGGCAGAGGGAAATAGAAGAGCAGATACTGAGCAAAAATTAATGTAGAGTGAACTCTGCTAAGGGAAGAAGGGATGCACGTTTTAAAATGTGTTTATAAGGCACACACATCTGCTTTGCCCTCATGCTTTCATGGTTGATTGCAAAGACAAGAGGGGTAACTATTATTGACTTAATTTCGTGATTCCTGCAAATTCCCAAAGGGAAAGCAATCTAACATAACTAATTTGTTAAAGAAATTAGAGAATCCTGCTATAAGGACCACCGACTTGAAGCAGGATACGCAATCAGTACCTTTGCTGAACAGATAGGAAGGAGATAATACATTTTTAAAACATGCCTTTTTATAGATCTGAACTTGAAATGGCAGGATCTGGAGTACAATGGCAGATCAAATATCTTTGGGACAATTTCCTACGCTCCTGCTATTTTTAGGCGTTTTACCCTGGCTTCTTCCTTAAGTCCCCCTAGCCTGCCTTTTATTGTTCTCCAAGTTACTCAGTATCTCTGCTTTTCTCCTGTTAGCCCCACCTCTCTCCCTCCCCTCACATTCTTGATAAGCTGTATATCCTGCTTCTCTGTCCAGTTTTCCAATCCTAGACAAAGAGTTATTTACAACTGCCAAATGGTCACAATGGTTTTGTAAACAGGGCATTTATTTGAGTTAATGATTATCATCTTATTTGGGTTTTCATTATAGATCAAAGAACACTTTGGAATTTGATTTATGATGAGATTGAAATTCTTAGAGGTCCTGTTTTGGGGTTGCATAGAGAGGAGAATGCAAACAAAGTCTTCCTCGACAGGGGCCGGCTCTTATAAGACACCTCCTCTGTGGTTCATACTTGTTATACCTCTGACCTGTTTCCTGCGGTCACACAAATAGGTCTTGAATTGCTCGAAAATCGGGATAACAATTTTAAGCAATCTGGTCAAGGACAAGTTGTTCTTTTCCTTCTTGTCTGTTTCGCTCTGACTTGGAGACGCTGCTCACAAACACATCCAGGTGTTGATTATTGGAGATTAGTCAGAAGCTTAAATTATAACTAAGCATTGTATGCACCTGTGCATTTGGACCTCTTACAAGAGCTAGTCTGGTAGTTAATTGTTATCAAAGAATCATATAAATCAAACTTCAAGAAAGTCAAAGCCAGAAAATGAGTGTTTACTGAGCGTATCAGTCAGGGTTCTCTAAAGGGACAGAACTAATAGGATAGATGTATATCTGAAGGGAAGTTTGTTACGGAGTATTGATGCACAGGATCACAAGGTGAAGTCCCACAACAGGCCATCTCCAAGCTGAGGAGCAGAGAAGCCAGTCTGAGTCCCAAAACCTGAAAAGTAGAGAAGCTGACAGTGCAGCTTTCAGTCTGTGGCTGAAGGTCCAAGAGCCCCTGGGAAACCACTGGTGTTAAGTCCAAGAGTCCAAAAGCTGAAAAATTTGGAGTCTGATGTTTGAGGGCAGGAAGCATCGAGCACGGAAGAAAGACGAAGGCCAGAAGACTCAACAGTTCTATGCTCTTCTGCCTGCTTTATTCTAGCCATGCTGCTAGCTGATTAGATGGTGCCCATCCAGGTTGAGGGTGGGTCTGCCTCTCCCAAGTCCACTGACTCAAATGTTAATCTCCTTTGGCAACACCCTCACAGACACACCCAGGAACAATACTTTGCATCCTTCAATCCAGTCAAGTTGACACTCAATATTAACCGTCACACTGAGCAACCAGCCAACTAATTTCATTTTGGCTTTGTAAGAAACTTCACATGTACCTGATAAAAGGGAAAAAAGAAGCTACTTGTAGTAAGGATCAACTGCTTCATATTGAATTAATCACATTTGCTCAGAAAGATACAAAAGGGTTACATAAATAATCTCATTGCATGCTTTTCTTTGTATTTTTTTAGTTTCCCTCAAAGCATTTGGTCACCTGAAGAACCTTCAGAAGTTGCCCATTCTAAGTTTTTAAGTCATATGAAGAAATATGCTCTTGATAAAGTTATTTCTATTATTTAATATCTGGAAGAGAATCCAGGCACCAGAGCCATCAAGTTGATCTGTAGAGAAACTGAGTCCTTAATTGGACACAATTTAATTATCATCAAGCATTCGTTAAGACCCTGATTGAAATGTCCAACAAGCCAGCCTGGGCAACATTGGTGAAACCCTAGCTCTACAAAAAATACCAAAGTTAGCCAGGTATAGTGGAACGCACCTGTAGTCCCAGCTCAGGAGAGGGAGGTGGGAGGTTCACTTGAGCCCAGAAGGTCAAGGCTGCAGTGAGCAGTGATCGCACCACTGCACTCGAGCCGAAACGACACAGAGAGACCTTGTCTTGAAAAGAAAAAAGAAATGTCCAAGGAGAATGCAATAGGCTCACCCGTTGTCTGCTGTACTGATGGAAGGAGACAGGCTAGGACAATCCAGCTTTCCACCTCCCAAATGTCCCTCTACCCCATCTCCCAAAAATGGAGAGACAAAGCAGTCACAAAACCAAAGAGAAAAGGAAAGTCAAACAGAAAGTCAAAGAGAAAGTGTCTGGGAAAATATTTGGTGCTTCCAGAGGGATTTGAGCGTTGCTCCTATCTTCAACATCATGCTCTGTTACTCGCACATTTCAGTGTTCCTAAGAATCACTTAGGGAACATGTTTTTGTTTTTGTTTTTGTTAAAAAAGAAAAAAAAAAAAAAAGTGGCCGGGCGCGGTGGCTCACGCCTGTAATCCCAGTGCTTTGGGAGGCCAAGGCAGGCGGATCACGAGGTCAGGAGATCGAGACCATCCTGGGGAACACGGTGAAACCCCGTCTCTACTGAAAATATAAAAAAATTAGCCGGGCGTAGTGACCGGCACCTGTAGTCCCAGCTTCTAGGGAGGCTGAGGCAGGAGAATAGCGTTAACCCGGGAGGCGGCGGAGCTTGCAGTGGGCGGAGCTTGCAGTGAGTGGAGATCGCGCCACTGCACTCCAGCCTGGGCGACAGAGACTCCGTCTCAAAAAAAAAAAAAAAAAAAGTTCCCAGAGATTCTGATTCCAATTCAAAATTCAAATGATTTGGTGAGGCCCCAGGATTTGCAGTTTTAATTACCCTTTCTCTGTGAATCTGGAATGCTGTGGGTAATAGCGTCTGCTGGTTGATAAATACAGAACACGTTGCTCTTTTCTACCATGTTTTCATTGCAGACATCAAAGAAGTCCTCTTATTTTCTTTTGACAGTTTGAAAATGTAATATTTTTATTTTTGCAGTTCAGTGGGGACAAGGGAGAGTGAAGAGTAGATTCTCTTTATTTCCCTAAACACATTTTGTTTCATAGGAAAAGAAAAACTCTTTAACGTGATCTATATTGTCAATGCTTAGAGAGCCTCTCCTAACCTTGAAAGCACCACTTTGAGAATTCTTTGAAGAAGCCAGTTAATATATCTGAGTTTTAGAGAGTAGATTGTCCAACAGATGTGCTATGTCTAAATTGTGGTAAAATAGCCACAATGTCAGAAATGTGTGCTGAGTAAAATCATTTAGTAATTTGAAAAATAAACTTTTGGCCAGGCACGGTGGCTCATGCCTGTAATCCCAACACTTTGGGAGGCTGAGGCGGGCGAATCATCTGAGGTCAGGAGTTTGAGACCAGCCTGGTCAACATGACGAAACCCCATCTCCACTAAATATACAAAATTATCCAGGCATGATGGCATGTGCTTGTAATCCCAGCTACTCAGGAGGCTGAGGCAGGAGAATCGCTTGAACCTGGGAGGCAGAGGTTGCAGTGAGCCAAGATCATTCCACTGCACTCCAGCCTGGACAACAAAGTGATATTCTGTCTGAAAAAAAAAGAAAAGAAAAGAAAAAGAAAAGAAAAGAAAAATGAACTTTCTACTCTGTACCTAGATTCACATTTTCAATTATGTACTTTAGAAAATTCAAAATAAAAGCTATTATACTTAGTGCATGTATTACCAGACCACTGCTTTTTAAAATATAAGGTTAGAATTTTGTTTTAAGTATGGTCACTTTTGAGCATACAAGTCCAAAAGAGGCAAAAGGTTTTTTTCTCCTGTTTTCTAAAAATAAGTTGCCTTTGAATAAAAGCCATATATGGATATTTATCCCTAAAGGAGACTTTTTTTTTCTTGGTTTTAAATTACTGAAACTATTTTGCATTCTTAAGTACTGCATTCATTACTATGAATAGATTTAAAATTTTTCTTGCACAAATTGAACTGAGTTTTATAGAACACTTATGTAGTATTATGTAGAAGAATTGCTACTTCTGATGCTCATCTTTTACATGTAAATAGAAAGATACAGTTTTGTAAAGCTAAAAAAAAAAAAAAAAAAACCTAAAGTTAAGCTTAGTGGTTTTTTTCCATTTACTTATTATTGATATGGTTTGAATGTTTGTTCCCTCCAAATCTCATATTGAAATGTAGCCCCCATTGTTGGAGGTGGGGCCTGGTGTTTGGGTCATGAGGGTGGATCCCTCATGAATGGTTTGGCGCTATTTCCGTGGTAATGATTGATTGAGTTCTCACTGTAAGTTCCTGCAAGAGTTGGTTGTTCAAGGGAGCTTGACACTGCCCCCTCACTCTCTTCTTGCTCCCTCTGTCGTCATGTGATATGCCGGCTTCCCCTGTGCCTTCCACCTTGATTGTAAGCTTCCTGAGGCCTCACAAGAAGCTGGACAGATACTGGTGCCATGCTTGTACAGCTTGCAGAACCATGACCCAAATAAGCCCTCTGTTTTTTTTACAAATTACCCAGTCTCAAGTATTCCTTTATAGCAATGCAAAATGGACTAACACACATCTTTAATTGTTTCGGGGAAAGATAGATGTATATTATTTTTTAATCTGAATATATGTTTCTGTTTCTATACAGTATTCGTTCCTGACCCTCAGATCTTAATCCATGTTACATATCTTAAAATGATATGGAAACTTCTGTAAGTTTTTTACTCTTTGTTGACAACAGATAAGCTCATTCTGTGTTGAGATGAGAATCTTGGTGTTGGCCTGGCCTCTGCTTACTTCCCAATATCCCACTCCCTATGAAATCATAGTTAAAGTTTCCTGAATTTTACGGAAATATGATATGAATTATTTGATAGAACTGACAGTTTATAAAAGAGTATAATATTACCAATTTTTTTTCCTCCTCAAGAACAGTATTTGTTTTTTTTAAGGCAGAATCTCACTCTGTCACCCAGGCCGGAATGCAGTGGCACGATCTCTGCTCACTGTAACCTCTGCCTCCTGGGTTTAAGCAATTCTCCTGCCTCAGCCTCCCAAGTAGCTGGGATTATAGGTGTTTGCCACCATGCCCGGCTAATTTTTTTTGTACTTTCAGTAGAGACGGGTTTCACCCACGTTGACCAGGCTGGTCTTGAACTCCTGACCTCAAGGGATTCACCCACCTCAGCCTCCCAAAGTGTTGGGATTACAGGCTTGAGTTTCCATGACTGGCCCTATTTCATTTTTTAATGTAAGAAAATAGAGGCAGCTTGTTCATAAACAAACACTGAATGTTGTTTGTATGCATCTGAAGTGTCTAGAAATAAGAAAAAAATTTTAGACAAATTTTTATTTTTAATAAAACTAAAAATGGGAGAAGGATGATGAGAAGTTAAGGGGTGCACAAATACAGTTAGCTAGAAGGAATAAGATCTAGTAATAGTACAGAAGAGAAGTTATAGTAAATAATTTATGTATATTTCAAAATAGCTAGAAGAAATATTTGTGATGTTCCCAACACAAAAGAGATAAATACTTGAGGTGATGCATATCCCAGTTACCCTGATTTAGTCCTTACACATTGTATACATATATCAAAACATCACAATACCCCAAAATAAGTGCAACTATTATATAGCAAGGTTTTTTCTTTTAAAAAAGAAGCAGTAAGAACCAGAAGATAATAAAATGATATAAAATTGTGCCAGATGTGAAAGGAAAAACAATAAAGCTTAAAACAGAACTAAAAGATGTTCTGTATTTTTCTTTTTCTTTTTTTGAGACGGAGTTAAACTTTTGTTGCCCAGGCTGGAGTGCAACGGTGTGATCTCAGCTTACTGCAACCTCTGCCTCCTGGGTTCAAGTGATTCTCCTGCCTCAGCCTCCCGAGTAGCTGGAAATACAGGCGCACGCCACCATGCCTGCATAATTTTGTATTTTTAGTAGAGATGGGTTTTCACCATGTTGGCCAGGCTGGTCTTGATCTCCTGACCTCATGATCCGCTCACCTCCACCTCCTAAAGTGCTGGGATTACAGGTGTGAGGCACTCTACCTGGCTTGTTAGAAGGCAGTAAGACCTTGTCACCAGTGCGTCCATATTTAAAAAGAGGCCCATCATTGAGAATCCGTTTAAGAGAATGATCATCTTACCTTCATACCTCCAGAGACTGGTCTGATTCTGTCTCACTGTGGAGTGTTGGCCGTACCAGAGAAGGTCTGCAGGAGCAGAAGGGTTTGTTTTGAAGCCATCCTGGAGGAGTCCTGATTTCCAAGCCTACCATTCCCTCCCTCCCTTCTATTATTTCAATTGTCCCGATAGAGTTTAAGTATTAGAGCTCTCACTTGTCAGGCCAGAAATCAAAATAAATTGGCTTGGTGAAGCAGGTTATAGATAATCAATTGGATATGCAGTAAAATAGCCAAGGACACATCAGCATCAGGCATGGCTGTTTCCGGGATCCCTGAAGTCCTCATTAGGAATCTCCCCTCCTCCCGCCATCTCTAGCTTCTGTGTGGCTTCATTCTCAGTAGCTGAATTATCTGACAGAGCTGAAGTTCATTGAAGAGCATAATTTTCCCATGACAGTCTCGATCACTGGAACTAAAGAGGGTTAGTTATCCTTCTCCAGGGGGTACTGAGGCAACATGCTCCTGGATGTCATCCTTGAAAATTCCAGTTCACACCTGAAATGGAAGGGCATGTTATCCAAAGTGGCCAGGAGCAGGATACGCCTGAGAGTGAGACTTAGGGGCCTAGAGAAGCTGAAATCTGACTCGCGTTCTGGGAGACAAAGCTGGAGGAACAGAGGCCAGGTGTGCTAGGAGCTGAGCAGGGAAGGATGGTAGAGTCAGGGGCGGGAGGCGCATCTGAGCCAATTGCTGCGAATTAAGTATAGGAATGTATGCTTCTCCTATTGTTCATTTACTTTTTGGTTGTGGAAGGTTGGGGAAGAACTTATTAAAGCCAGATATCACATGCTTCATTTCATAGTAGTTGGGCTGCTTGGACTGAATTTCACATATTTTATCTTATTGAATCTTTATTTTAAAGATTTAGAGTTAGCCACTGTCGTGATTAAGGATAAGGAGACTGAGGCATTAAGAGACTAAGAAACTAACCCACGGGCTCTTATGCTGGGCAGGCAAAGAATCTGACCAGAGGAGAGATTTTCCTGGAGTTCATTCATTGAATATCTATCATGCATCGGGCTTGGTTCAAGGTTCTATGATAGGTGCTGGAAGAAGGATGTTCCAGCCACACCATACACGGTGTGTGCTTCAGAGTTGATTTGTAAGAATTCAGAAGGACTTGAGGTCTCTCTGGAGAAAGAATGCTCTCTTAGCTCAAGAAAGAGTTGGCCATCTTCCTCACTGCTGAAATCCCTCCCCGAATTGTGCTGAGTGTTAACATGGAAGTCCCCTTGCTAGATGCACCACTGGTTCTTCGTGTTACTTTATTAGAGAATTGTAGCCTTTCACAGCTACACAGACTTAGGGGGAGGATTTAACCAATGCCCTCATTTTATAGTTTAGAGAACTGAGGGCCAGATCGGATGAGTGGTTTACCCAAAATCACACAGCTAGTTAGGATAGAGCTATGATATTAATCTCATCTGATTCCAAATCCTATCTATGCTCTATCCACACTCTTCCCAACCATTTAGGTTTCATGTTTGAATATCCAAAGGTAAGTTTCTTGCTGTTAACCAGAGTAGTTAAGTTTTGTGACCATAGGTCAGACCTAACTAACATTCTAGTTTTCCTTCCTCCCTTCCCTCCTCCCTCCCTCCCTGCATGGCTCTCTCCTTGTTTTTAGCCTCCACTATCTTAAGAATGCTTTGGTTCTTAGATATGGGCAATAACCTCTCTCTTTTTCTGTAGCTCAGCATTTAGTATTCATGCAGCGAGCGTATGATTTTTTCCTGATGTGGTTTTATGTATTTTAAACTCTGGTTTGACTAGTCTACATTTGCTGTAAATGCCCAGATTGCAAATGGTAGCAACGTGCTATAAAAATAAAATGTTCTTATTGTAGTAAATACCCACAGATACAGAATGAGCGCCTGTTTCATCTCCATTCCCTTTCCTTCTCATTTACTGGCTAAGTACTTAGCCTTTTAAAAACCTTTCCGTGCGAATCAGTATGTAAAATATTTGTTATGTGTCCAAACTGAAAGTTAATGAATTACAAAATATTCTTACTTTGTGAAATAGCATTTTATCTCTTTATGCATGAAGTACACAGAAACAGGCAGTGGCTTTAAGTGTGATGATGGTCTTGACAAAGCAGAGATTATGCTACTTCTGTGAGATTTCTAAATCTCCCTCTATATCCAGTAATTCTCTCTTTGGACTAAATAGGGCAGAACATATTACATCTTTTCTATCCATTGTCTAACACTTAAATAAACTTTACTATCTTGTACTTTCTGTTCCCTTAAAAAAAAATAAAACTCTTTGTAAAGAAAGATTGTGCTGATTTATTTTAAAAGCAACACTAAATCTTTCACTATAAAGGGAAAACTCGAAGGTTGAATTTTTTTTCTTACTAAAAACAATCTGCTCCTAGATATGGTGGAATGCTTGCTTTAATAAGGAATACATAAGTCTCAAATGACTAATATAGAAGAGCAACAAAATCCACTCATTCTGAAGTTAAGAATAAATGTAATAACAGTCTTGTATGCAACAAAATCCTAGAAAGTCTACAAGAAGAACCTATTCAGAACAGTGCCTGCTGGGTACAAATCCTCTGTTCTCCAGCTTTACAGCCTACTGTTAAATTCATGAACTACTAGCCTTAGGTCAGTTTGCCCATCACAGGACTTCTATCCTTTTTACCATGAAGTCTGACTGTGGGGTTGTCTGTTTCGCTCCTGGGTTGATTGGCTACAGCTGGTCTTGGAAGCAAACATCCCTTCCTATAACATTAAGGGTTGCAAATTCCTACACCCTAGGATTCACCAACAGCTGAGACAGCAGCCGGGAAGGGTTAGTTTATACTTTTGAGGGTAAGAACACCACTTGTGGTTATGTCTGTCTGGAATCTTATTCTGTGTTTTCGAGAGACATTTAACTCTAAACATTGGAAGTAATAAAAACATGTTCTGTGGTTACATGGTACCATATGTCTTTCAGAAGGCACTTGGAGCTTTACATATTTGATCTAACTCATTTTTATTTCACCTTGGTTTTAAGAAGGTACCTTGTGTAACTTCGTTCTTAATAACGTACACATACACAT
Source organism: Macaca thibetana thibetana (assembly GCF_024542745.1). Taxonomy (NCBI): domain Eukaryota; kingdom Metazoa; phylum Chordata; class Mammalia; order Primates; family Cercopithecidae; genus Macaca; species Macaca thibetana. The sequence goes on from NC_065586.1 coordinate 23,986,908, forward strand.
AATTTATAGAGAGCCGGAGACTGAGCCACTAAGGTTTTAAGTAGCCTATTATAATCCAGTCAAGGCTGAGAGTTGAATGAATTCCACTGACCTGTATATTGTTCTGAAACTTCTGTTATCTCTTTGCTAGATCACTGCCTTCTCATTAAATGCATTGTTATTGAATTACAGTAATAGAAGTTTCAGGACTTTGAAAGCAGTTAGCCTATGTGTCACTGCTGGGCCAGTGACTTCTTAGTTTATGATATATGGCTTCCCATCAAAGCCTTAGTTTGTTCATCTTTTTGGTATTTTTTAAAAAGATAATTCCCCCGGGTTTATGCCTGTAATCTCAGCACTTTGGGAGGGTGAGGCAGGAGAATCACTTGAGCCCAGGAGTTCAAGACCAATCTGGTCAACAGAGTAAGACTCTGTCTCTACAAAAAATAATTTAAAAAAAAAAAAAATTAGCCAGACATGGTGACACATGCCTGTGTCCCAGCTTCTCAGGAGGCTGAGGTATGAGGATGGCTTGAGCCTAGGATTTCGAGGCTGCAGTGAGCTGTGATCACGCTGCTTCACTCCAACCTAGCTGACAGAGTAAGACTCTGTCTAAAAGAAAATAAAAATAATAGGCCGGGCGTGGTGGCTCATGCCTGTAATCCCAGCACTTTGGGAGGCTGAGACAGGTGGATCACGAGGTCAAGAAATCGAGACCATCCTGGCTAACATGGTGAAACCCCGTCTCTACTAAAAATACAAAAAATTAGCTGAGCGTGTTGGTGGGCACCTGTAGTCCCAGCTACTCAGGAGGCTGAGGCACGGAATGGCGTGAACCCAGGAGGCAGAGCTTGCAGTGAGCCGAGATTGCGCCACTGCACTCCAGCTTGGGGGACAGAGTGAGACTCCTTTTAAAAATAAAAAATAAATAAACAAAAATAATAATAATAATGAAAAGGATAATTTCTACTTCCTGACTTATTGGAAGGATTAAATATGATAATATAAAAGCACTTAGCGTATTGTGTGATGCTGCGTACATGAAGTACCTGGAGTAGCCAAATTCATACAGATAGAAAGTAGAGGGGAGAGGCCGGGCATGATGACTCACACCTGTAATCCCAGCACTTTGGGAGGCCGAGGCAAGTGGATCACCTGAGGTCAGGAGTTTGAGACCATCCTGGTCAACATGGTGAAATCCCGTTTCTACTAAAAAAATACAAAAATTAGCTGGGCATGGTTATGTGTGCCTGTAGTCCCAGCTATTTGGGAGGCTGAGGCAGGAGAATTCCTTTAACCTGGGAGGCAGAGGTTGCAGTGAGCTGAGATTGTGCCACTGCACTCCAGCCTGGGCAACAGAGTGAGACTCCACGTCAAAAAAAAGGAAAGTAGAGGGGTGGTAGCCAGGTGTCTGGGGAAAAGGGAATGGGGAGTTAGTATTTAATGCGTACAGAGTTCCAGTATTGCAAGATAAAAAGAGTTCTGGAGATGGGTGATGGTGATGGTTGCAGATCAGGGTGAAAGTACTTAATGCCACTGCACTGTACGCTTAAAAATGATTATGATGATAAATGTTATGGTACGTGTATTTTACCACAATAATTTTTTTAAAACACTTAGTGCACTCCCAAACAATTCCTGTTAACCTGCTCCTGCCTCCTTTCCTAATCTTCCTTTTTGCCCTTGACAAATGGCTGTCAGGAATTGGAGATAGGATCAGGGGTTATCTGAAACTCTCTGAGCTGGGCAACTTGGATAGATCCACAGAACCCTAGTTAGTGGTGCTGGATCCACAGTTTCGAAATGACAAGTACTTAGAGAACATCTAAGTTCCACATATTCGTATTATACACAAGAAAACTGAGGTCTGGAGGAATTGAATGATTTGCCTAAAATGACACAGCAAATCAATGGCAGAGCTGGAACCAAGACCCAAGATTACTAATTTTGAGTCCAATTTGCTTCTCAAAAAATGTTGGGGGCTGGGCGCGGTGGCTCACGCCTATAATCCCAGCACTTTGGGAGGCCGAGGTGGGCAGATCACCTGAGGTCAGGAGTTCAAGACCAGCCTGGCTAACATGATGAAACCCTGTCTCTACTAAAAAATACAAAAATTAGCTGGGCTCGGTTTTGGGCACCTGTAATCCCAGCTACTCGGGAGGCTGAGGCAGGGAGAATTGCTTGAACATGGGAGGTGGAAGTTGCAGTGAGCCAAGATCAAGCCACTGCATGCTAACCTGGGCGATACAGTGAGACTCTGTCTTGGAAAAAAAAAAAAAAATTTGGGTTTGCAACTATCTCTGGGCAACATTTGGGCCACTCTGTGACCTGAAGTTGAGCTAAGAGTTTTCTTTATTCTGATTAGATAACTTTAGAGACTGGGAAATAAAATATTCCCTTGACAAGCAGTTGTTTGAAATAGCTTATTTGAAGTATAAATGCACACATTTATACCTTTAGTAACTGCACACATTTAAATTTTCCCATTTGATAAACCTCAACATATGTATACACCATGAAACTATCACCACAGTCAAAATGATGACAAATCCATCACCAATTTTTAATGTTTTTCTCCCTCATACCTGATCACCAGGCCATCAGCCGATCTGTGTTCTGTCACTAGAAATTAGCTTGCATTTTCTAGAGTAAATGGTATCATACATACTCCATTTTTGTCTCCCTTTTTCAACCAGCATAATTATTTTGAGATTCATCTATATTTTTGCGTGTATTAATAATTCATTTCTTATTTACTGTTGAGTGGTAGCCTATTATTTGGATATGCCATGATCTGTTTATCTATTTAACTGTTGACGTATATTTGGTTTGCTTCCAGTTTGGGGCTATTGCAAATAAAGCCAACATGAACATTCACATAAAGTTTCTGTATGGAGATAGAATTCTATATTAACCATGTGTTTCTGATATTTTGACATTTGAAACCTTACTGATCTTAGAGACACTGCCTCTCCCAGGGTAAACTAGTTCCTAAAGGTAACAAGACTTACCTGCCAACATCACTTTTATTTGTAAACTAACCAATCCAGAGCCCGGAATCCCCCACTGCTCTTTGATCAGACTCTTACACTCTGGGCCACTATCCACCTGCCCTATCATCCCAGGGCTGAGTACCAGAAAACTAGAGGCAATCTGTACACCCTGGAGCTGGTTGAAACTATTCAAACTAGCCAGTCCTAAGCTCATTTATTCTTCTTATCCTGCCTCACACGTTCCTTCCTGCAGAAACCACATAAAGGCTCATGTTTTCCCCTGGCTCTCTTTACTCGGGACTGACCTGGTGCTTGCTCATATGGCCTCTTTGTGTGCCATGCCTCCCATTTCTAGGGAACTGTGAGTAAAATGACTTCCTTCACAGGTATCTCTTAATGTGCCTGATTAAAGCACATCTCAAGTACAGTTTTAAGTACTCATTTTTCTTGAATAAATCCTAGGAGTGGAATTGCTGGATCATATAGTATGTGTTTCAGTTTTGAAGAAACTACCAAACTGTTGTCCAAAGTGCTTGTCCATTTCACATTCTTAGCAATAGCATATGAAAGTACCAGTTGTTCCACTTCCTTACCACCCTTTGATATGACTGGCCTTTTTAATTTTAGCCATTCTAAGAGCTACAGTCTCATTAATTTGCATGCCCTTGATGAACAATTTTGTTGAATATATTTTGTGTGCTAATTTGCCATCCTTTTATCTTTCAGATGTATCCATAGAAACCCCTTGTATACTTCTTTATTGGGTTGTTTGTTTTCTTATTATTGAAATTTGAAAGTTCTTTCCATATTCTAGATACAAGTCCTTTGTCAGATGTGTGTTTTGCAAAGAATTTCCCCCAGTCTCTGGCTTGTCTTCTTGTTCTCTTAACAGTGTCTTTTGGAGAGCAGAAGTTTTACATTTTGATGAAGCCAATTTGTTCTTTTATGGATTTTGGTTTTGGCATCATATCTAGGAAATCTTTCCTTGACCCAAGGTCACAAAGATTTTCTCCCCTGTTTTCTTCTAGTATACCTGGGATTTGTACAGATACATCTGAAAGAAGATACAAGGATGGCAAATTAGCACACGAAAAAATGTTCAACATAATTGTTTTTTAAGGGAATGCAAATTAATGAGATTATAACTCTTAGTATGGCTAAAATTAAAAAGACTGACTGTACCAAGTATTGGTGAGGAAGTGGAGCAACTGGTACTCTCATATGCTATTTCTAAGAATATAAAATAGAAGTTGCTGACACAATGGCAGCCTTTGCCATGGAACTCCAGGTGCCCATGTTAGGATCTGAACCAATGATGCTGGCTTCATCTCCAAAGCCAGGCGTTAATGCCCCGTTCTTACCTGGATTTTGAATGTGGGATTTGCCAGCTCTGGTGACTCCGCAACCTCAATGAATTAGTGGCCCTTTGGTAGGAGTAGTGTAATTGAGATCACCTTTACTTGCATGTGGGTGACCACCACAACCAGTTGTACCAGCTCATAACGATCAAAGTGGTGCTCCATCAGTTAGAAGTATGTATGATGACATTTCTAGCGCAGGACTTGGATCAACACCTTTAACTTCAATAAGACAGCCAAACATTTCATAATGCAGAGTCCTCTTGCTGGAGTTACATCTACTCCTGGAACAGGGCAAAGTATGTTTAGTCCAGCAAATATCGGTAAGCCATGAAAGATGACATTATCTCCTGCCCAGTTGGATCTTTTTTATACTCAAGGAGATCTTTGACTTCAGAAGATCACCTTGATGACACTTGGGTGACTGTGTTTGGGTTTCCTCAAGCCTCTGCTTCCTACATATTATTATCATTTGCACAGTATGGGAATATCTGAAAAAGTGTGATGTCTAACACAGGAAATTGAATGTATATTCGTTATCAGTCTAAACTGCAGGCTTGGAAAGCCTTAACCAAAGATGGGAGGATTTTTGGAGAATCCATCATGATTGGTGTAAAACCATGTATTGACCAAAGTGTAATGGGAAGCAGTGACAGACGTGCTTTATCATCTCCATCTTTAGCCTTTACACCACCAATCAAAACTCTAGGTACACCAACACAACCTGGAAGTAGTCCTAGATTTCTGCCATGAGACCTCTTGCTACAGCATACAAAGCTACTAGTGATTATCAGGTTATTTCTGACAGATGAAAATCTTGTATCCAAAGCAATGGAGTACATGTTTGGCTGGTAGTAGAAGACCAAGAGGGAGGTTACTACACTAAAACAGAGTTAGCAGAGTGCTGCTGGTTCCTTCGGTTAGTTATATAACCATTTCTGCAGTATTGGATAGTTATCTCATACTTCTTTTAGATAAAAGCCTTTTTCATTAAGGATACAGCCTATTTGTAGCTCGCACTTTAAAAGATGCTTCAGATACATTTTGAAGAAAACTAAAAATCCCTGTAAATAGGATTTTGTGCTTTCCGTAACAGTGCATGCTTCAACACAGAAAACTCAGCATTGATTATTGTAAATTAAGTAACTGACATTGTGCTGAGACTTCACAGTCTTCATGAGAAGGTGGGGATGAATTTCATGAAGGGGGACTATAGTTATTTCTACCAAGACACAAAGATTAGAATTAGCAATTTGAATTATGGTGTTCTAATTTGGATAGTATTTAATATTTTCATTATCCTTGTTTGTGTATGTCCTGTCACAGAGTGTCCTCTTGGTGTATTCTAAAACCAACATTCTTTAAAAAAAAACCTACTACTAAAGTTTTTTGATAATAAACATTGTCAAGGATTTAAAAAACAATATAAAATAAGACACTTTGCACAACAGTTTGGTAGTTTCTTAAAAATTTAAAGACATATGATCCAGCAATTCCACTCCTAGGATTCACTTAAGAAAAATGAGTATATAAAAATATACCTGGGATTTGTTTTAATAGCTTTGAAGTTTTAGGTTTTACATTTAGGTCTATGATATATATATAGTATTTAGGGTTTTTAATCTGGTACAAGATACCCATTGAAGTTTGTTTCCTTCTTTGATATCTAACTGTTCTAGAACTACTTGTTGAAATGCTTATTTTTTCCCCATAAAATTACCTTTGTATCTTTGTCAAAAATCAGTTGTCTATATAATATTAGTGTGGGTATGTTTCTGGATTCTCTAGTCTGTCCCATTGATCTATTTGCCCATCTTTTCTCTGTTAATTCCATACGGTCTAGATTACTATAAAAGCATAAGGCATGATATCAGATAGTGTTAGTTCTCTAACTTTGCTCTTCTTTTTCAAAATTGTTGTGGCTATTCTAGGTTCTCTCCAATTAATGAGCATTTTAATATCATTTAACAAGCATTTAGTAATATCTTATCAATTTCTACCAGAAAACCTTCTGGAATGTTTATAGGAATATATCAATTTAGGCAAAAATGATATTTTAGCAATATTAACTTTTCCAACCTAAGAATGTGGCATATATCTCTCCATTTATTTAGGACTTCTTTAACTTTTTCAGCCATGTTTTATACCGTCGGTGTACCCATAGTACACATTTTTTGTGAAATTTATCCTTAAGTATTTCAAGTTTTGGATGCTATATGAATGGTATTTTTTTCTTAATTTCAATTTTCAATTGGAAAAAAACCTTGTTACTTCAAACTTGAGTGCTGTGTTTCCATAGAGAACAGGAAAACAATAGTTTCCCTGTTCTGTTTTGGCTCCTATCTCTCTAAAAAAGTTCTACAAATGGATTTTCCTCTCAGCCTTTCAAACTAAATGCCAGGAGTCCTGTAATGAGGATGAAAGTGTGCCCATATCACCCAGAAGGAGCTCACTGTATTGTCCTCTTTTGCAAAAGCAGCTGAATAAATTGAGTATATTAGAGACACAAATTTCTAGGACTTGTAAGGATTCTGTCAAAAATGTGTAACAGGGATGAATTACTCTTGCCCTGAGAACTTCAACTTTTGCACTTCCTGACTTTGCTATGGCTAAAATTGAAATACCAAAGTGGTATTCCCCCAAGTGTTTGAATTTAATAGCATTAATGACTAGGCTCCTACAAGTCTAAAAATTCTTGTTTGAAAATTCAGCTATTCTATTTGTACTTTCTGGGAGTGCTTAACTTTTAGTTTCCTACCTGTAAACTTTTCAAAAAGCAAATAACCTCACCTCAGACATCAAGTCCTTGTAAGGAGTGAGTGAGCAGCCCTACCTCCCTAAAGAAATAGCTATACTCAGGAGAGGTCTTGTGGTTTAAATTTAGCTGGATCTTATCTCCTTCTATTCCATTTAACTATTATGCTCTCAGAGCCTTGAGGACACATGTTCTGGTAAACTCCTTCACCACAAAATGTTAAGAACAGAGGGCAAGTTAACACTTCTAAGACCATCCACATTTCAAAAGACGGTAATTCTAATGTACAGGCATTCATGTTAATGGTGGGTTTCAGGCATTGTGGGAAGGAGAGACAGAACAGCAAGAGAGCCTTTCGGCATCCCCTATAATCTCATTGTTAGTCATGCCTTTTGGATAATCTGGCCCAACCTTCACCCCTGACTTTGTGAACACTGGGCTCTACTTCCTGAAATATACCATTAATGCACATAAGACTTTTCTGTCCCTGTGTCTCCAACTGTATGACAATGGATTTTGTTTTGTTTTGTTTTACTTTCCACACAGGAAAGTTGAGAAGATACAACACAATACTCAAAGTCACAATAAAGAAAGTTCAAGTCTAGGCTGAGCTGACGTCGTTACCATTATTCAACTCCTTCCTTACCACCCCAGCCTCTCAGGCACTGGCATTATTTGGTGACATTGATTAAGCCTCCACTGTTAAAGCTTTGAATGTCCCTTACCTTTGAGACTCAATGTTGGGAACCAGGAAGGATACCCAGAGAGACAAAAGGAATGTAGAACCAAGCTCAGCTCTTCTCCTGAATGAGGCATAATGGTTCAAAGTAGATGGATAAGAAATGATACGAGCTAGACAGAATCACTTTAGAAAAACTTTATAAATCTGATGAGCTCAAACCTAACAATGAAGAAGGAAACAGATGCAGTCTACCAGGAAAACAAAGGAGGTATATCTGAGGTGCTCGGTGATGCTTTCTAGACCCAAAGCACACCAGCACAAGTAAATCCCACTCCCTAAACTGCAAGTATTTTGAAGTGTCCACAGCCCTGGAACTGGTAAAGAAAATACCAAATTTAGGTTCAAAAGTACCTTTAAAAATCCTTTCTACAGAATCCAGTATAAACTTGTAACAGGGCAGGGAAAGAACAGCCTCTGGAAATTTCCAGTCCTCCGAACGGGTAAGAGAGCAGCAGGAGACTGTGCATGTTTAAAGGAAGTCTGCCTAAAGCCATGCTTTGTGTTCACTCTTCTCTGTGAACATCAAACTGCTGCCATGCCTTTGTTGCAGTTTTGCCAAGGGAAGTTGAGCACAGGCTAACACCCTTCATGAATTGTCCTTGAGGAGGCGTTGTTGGCATTTGGCACAAACATTCTCCAACTTCTTCATCCCTGTGGCAGAGCCTGAGTTCAGGCGGGCCCTGGAGCAAGCAGGTGCCTGTCTCTCCCCTGTGCAAGGAATGAGAAGGTGAGATTGTCATTAAGTAATGTAGCCCATCACATGGTACCTAGGATGATTTCAATGAATTAAAGCACAATGCCTATATTAGTTATCTGTTCTGCACAAAAAATTGCCCACCAGAATAGCAACATGAATCATAAACCTTTATTATCTCACAGTTTCTGGGTGTTAGGAATCTGGGAGCAGACTAGCTGGGTGGTTCAAGCTCAGGATCTCTTGTGAGACTGCAGTCAAGCTCTTGGCTAGGGCTATAGGTGTGTGAGGCTAAAAGATCTATTTCCAAGTTCTCTTGTGTGATTGTGGGCAAGACTCAGTTTCTTGCTGGCTGTTGGCTGAGTGTCTCACTTCCTTGCTATGTGGGCCTTTCCAAAGGCTGCCTGAGCAATCTCATGACATAGCAGCTGGCTTTCCCCTGAGGACATGATCCAAGAGAAAAAGACCAATATGGCAGCCACAGTCTTTTACAACCCATCTTGGAAACGACACAGAAACAATCACTTCTGTTATATTCTATTGGTCATACAGACCAACTCTAGAACAATGTAGAAGGGGAGTGTCAGGAAGCAGGCATCACTGGGCACCCTCTTGGAGGCTGCCTACCATACCTCTCATCTAATTGTGCTGAGAACACAGTTGGCCCTGGCCTTTGATATAATGTATACCAGGTAACACTTTTTAGAGGTATTGCAATACAGTGGCAAGACTAGTAGACTGCTAGTAAAGAGATTCGGATTCAAGTTCAGTTCTGACAATTACAAATGTTCTGTGTCTTTGGAATGCTGCTTAACCTTTTTGCACATCTGTTATCTCATCTGTAAAATGAGAGTATTGTCATTAATGGCCTCAAGGATGTCTCTCAACTCTCAAATTCCATCTCTTCATTCATATTTCTTAATTGCCGTTAAGAACTATGCCATTTCAGGCATGAAAGTTATGAAGGTGATTTTGTTTTACAAAATGGGCAATTTTCCAATGAGTTTCCCTTATTTTAAAGAAATAAACCAGCTGGAGAAATGGCACCCTAGCGTTTTCTTGGAGCTTATTTCTTTTCCATTCATCACTCATATTTTAGTAAGTAAGCCTCACAATAACATACTGTTGTTTGTATAATGCTTTAAAGTGTAGTACACATATTTTATATATGCAAGTGAATTCATCTGTAAACCACATTAGGAAGGTATTAGGCTTGGAAAGCCTTCCAGCTTCATTCTCCCATTACCTAGTGGCTGATGTTTACATGGGTGGCAATTTGGCCAGAACTACAATAGCCTTCTAATAAAGACACTTCCAGGCACATGGCCCAAATAGATGGGTGAAAAAGGCTCCATCCTGTCTAAAAGCTCTAAGTCTAAGCAAGGCACAGTGACACGTACCTGTAGTCCCAGCTACTTGGGAGCCTGAGGTAGAAGGATCACTCACTATGTTGCCCAGAAGTTTGAGTCCAGCCGGGGCAACATAGTGAGACCTTGTCTCTAAAATTAATTAGTTTAATTACATAAAATATAAATGTCTAAGTCTAAAGAGACAGCTGCAGTGGCCTACCATATGTAGAGTGGACTAGCAGTGGAATGAACAGTGAACTCTTCATCTCCTGTACTAGCCTAGAGTGAGCTAAGGACAGGGGACAACCTCTTGGGAGATTGAACTTCTAAGATGAGAATAGGAAAGCCATCTAGTTGCTTATCGTTTAAGTCCTTGAACAAGACGAACAGGCTCCTGCCCCAGGGCCTTTGTACTTGCCCTGCCTGGGAATCACTTAGGTTCAGTTCAAGGATCACCTTTTCAGATTAGCTTTCTCTAGCCACCAATCTTAAGTGACATCCTCTCCCATACAGGCATTCTCTACCACACCCTATTTTACTATCTTGGTAGCCCTATCTAAAATCATTTTACTAGTATACTTGTTTCAAGAGTTCACCACCAATAGAGTGTAAGCTGTCTGAGAGAGGTAACCCACTCTATCCTGGTTACTGCCACATCTCCAGTGCCCAGAATAGTTCTTGGTGTAGAGTGGGCACTCAATAAATATTTGTTAAATGGATGAATGAATTCAGTCTGAAAAAGTTTGTGGTTTGATGGATGTGTTTTAGGAGACACTTAGATAGTAGTAGAAATGAATATTAAATGGACCTATTTCTGTTCCATTGGAATGGACAAGTGGGGGTGAAATCTGAGAATAAAGAGGCTTGTGCATCCCACATAATTAAGATAACCCCCAACAATTGGGAGCAGACACCTCCCTCAGGGATTCTAGGAGGAAAGGCCCTGCTGTCAGAACCAGTTGTGCCCCAGGAAGAAAAGAAGAAGAGAGAATAATATTTCTGGACTATCTGAGATCACTCAATGGATGTCATGCTCATTGTGACAGGAGATACTTTCCCCTGAAGACAGGAAGCGTGCCTACCCCTTCTTGAAGCCAATGGAAGATTGCATTGAAGGGAAGAGTGCTGGCAAGAGTGGAAGACTGGTACCTCTTTGGCTGGGCGGATGTCTGCTTAGGGAGCAAACCAACAGTTCAGTTCCTGAGCTTTGTTAACCTGGGGAAAAGAGAGTAAGAGAAAAATGGCAGAGTAAAGCAGAGAGAAGTGGCCAGGAAGCCAACTGTACTTACACTGCATGGAATGCAAGGATGGCGGTGATTCCCACATAGACCATAGACAGGCTGGTGCCATCTTGAGAGTTCTCCACCAGCTAACAAGGCTCCCAAGTTTCTCAGAGGATGCACTTGTATGTGTAAGGTTGGAAGAGTACTGCTGGAAATGGAAGAAGTTGAATAGGAGCCTAAGCTCTCACCTCTAGGAACTGTCTGCACCCTGGTCTGGCACCCAAGATCTACATTTGGATGTCCGTCACAGAAGAGATGCTAAGAATGTATCAGCGTTAGTGCAAGATGCAAAAAACAGAAAATGAAAACCACCCAGAAAGGATTCACCTAATCCCTCTCCACTGACCCAGACCCACCAAGGAGCAAGATTTTGAATGGAGGTGGAGGTGGAGGTACCCAGAAGCAGAACGTTTTCTGTACCCGTGGGATATACCCTGAGCCATCGCTTAGCCTGCACCAGAGAAAATAAAGAGATTAGATTTAAGTTGGATACAAAATTTGAGTTTTAAACTGGCCCAGACTTTTTGTAACTCCAAGTGACCAGAAGTTTATAGGATCTTGCTCAGGTATCATCAAAGAATGGGAAAATGGTATTTGACAGGACATGATTGAAGGCCATAACTGGAAACATTGAACAAATGAAACCATTTCATGTTTTCGACACTGAGTTCAAACTATCCAATCTCCTAGCTAGAGCAGAAAAAAGGCAGTTTACTGAACTTTTAGCAAGAGAGTTCTTCAGGCATTTGATTTATCTTTGGGTGAACTTTGCTGGCTTTTGTCAGAGGCCGAGGTGACAAGACAGTTTATAAAAAGCAAGACTCAAGATGCACCCTTGGTACTGTAGACTCAGTTGCCTTTCTTCTGCCATGCTCCATCCTCCTCACCACCTCTGATTTTGTAAGAGTCCAGAGAGAAAAGCATTAAAAACTTATTTTTTGAAAGCCATTTTTCTGCAGCTTCAAAGGAATGTTGAGACCTTTGGACAAATCGTTTTTAAAATTTCAAGGATATTTTTTAATAAAACTGAGTGATTAGAAAGAAAAACACCACCCTCATGTCCTCCTTCCTTGATAAACAAATCACTTTAATAAAGAAATCACCTATGAGATTGTTTCTGAGTGGGTGCACAACCTAGATGTATTTCCTGTGGCTGCTGAAAACTAGATTAAAAGAAAATGCATTGAAATTCATGTTAAGAATAACCTCGGTTATTGATTAACGGGTACAAATATACACTTAGATTAAAAAAATAAGATCTGGCTTTCAATAGATCAGTAGGGTGACTATGGTCAACATCATCAACTGTATATTTCAAAATAGGGGCCAGGCACGGTGGCTTACTCCTGTAATCCTAGCACTTTGGCAGGCCAATGTGGGCAGATCACTTGAGGTCAGGAGTTGAGACAAGCCTGGGCAAGAAGGTGAAACCCCATCTCTACTAAAAATACAAAAATTAGCTGGGCGTGATGGTGCATACCTGTAATCCCAGCTACTTGGGAGACTGAGGCACAAGAATCACTTGAGCCTGGGAAGTGGAGATTGCAGTGAACTGAGATCATGCCACTTCACTTCCAACCTGACTCAATCTCAAATAAAAAAATAAAAAAATTTTTAAAAGCTAGAAGGGCATAATTCAGATGTTCCTAGCATATAGAAAACATAAGTATTTAAGGTAATGGACATCCCAATTACCCTGATTTGATTATATGGATGTATCAGATTATCACATGTACTACAAAACTATGTACAGCTATTATGTATCAAAAAATAAATTAATTCATTTTTAAAAAAAAAAAAATAATTTTGATCAGAATAAACACATTTCAGGTGCTGAGAGCTGGAGAAGAAAGCTATTTTGGAAAGGGATGACAGTGAATAAGTTAAAAGTTAAGCATATAGCTTTGGGTTTCACATCATCTCTTTTTAAAAGGAAAATGCATTTCCTGAATGATTAAAAACAGGAAACACACTTACTTTTTTAAAAAAGATATTGAATGACAGTCAACTGGTAAGATTTCTTTCTGCTTGGACTTCTCTAGTCTTTGTTTTAGGTTGTCTCTCCTTTTACAAATTCCTTTCATCTTTCTGATAAAAAGCACTGAATAACAAAATAACAGTTACTTAGAAATATTAGAAAGGTTTGGTGTGTTTGTGTGTATCTGTGTGTGTTACTTTAGATGTTACAAAAATATGAAGCAAACCAATGCCCTATATTTGTCCTCTCAGAATATTGTAGGATTCAAAAATGTTATGGCATTGGTGAAGTCATTTGTTGGTAACAGCGCAAACTCAGGATGTCTTTATCTTTCCTGTAGTTCTCTACAACACGTGCAAAGTAGAGCCCAAGATGTAAAGACCTCCTGTCCCTCTCTAACAGTCAAGGCGTGATTATCTTGTAGAGGGACAGACCCAAGCCCTCTCACTTCTGAGAACTAAGTGTTTTTCCACCTTTGCCCAACTTGGACAACTGTGAAGAGCTCAGTGGCCTTCCATTATTATGTTTATATTCATCAACAAAACTCCTCACTGACACTACTCCCCTGCCTCACACAAACCCAGTGTTTTCTAGTGATCATTTAGAAAAATATAGGCATGTCTTAGTCTGTTTTGTGCTGCCGTAATGGTATGCCACAGAGAAATGTATCGGCTCATGATTCTAGAGACTGGGAAGTCCAAGATCAAGGGTTCAGCATCTGGCAAGAGCCTTCATGTTCTGTCATCCAGTGGTGGAAGGAGCAAGTGAGTGCAAGAAAGTCCAAGATGGGGGCCAAACTCACTTTCATAACAAACCCAATCCTGAGATAACATTACCCATTCATGAGAGCAGAGCCCTCATGAAAACATCTCTCACTAGGCCCCACCACCCAACACTATTGCACTGGAGGTTAGGTTTCCAACATAGGAACCATGACCTCTGTTAATGGATAGAACATAAGGATTCTAACCCTGGCAGATTCTTCCCTCTCCAGATATTACTGAACTTGAATCCTGGGGATTGCTAGGGGTATGTGACACAAGGACCTAAAAATTATAAGATTTGAATTATTCATCACAATGACAAAAATTATGACCATCAATTAAGTTCCTACTAGATGTCAGGTCATAGAGGTATAGGCATATAATTTTTAATCCTAAAGCTTACTTATAAGGAGGGATTTTTTTTTTTTTCACACAAGAAAAACTGAGGCTCCATGAAAGTAGTAACTTGTCTAAGCATGCACAACTAGAAAATAGATGAACTGGGATTCAGTCCTGAGTTTGACTACAGCATGGCCTCTTTCCAAAGGAAACTCTTAAGCAGAAGCTGAAATGTGGCAGGACATTTCCTCTGTGCTATGGAGACCTTTTGTGAAACAGGGGGGGTGTGGATCTTTCTCTCCCTACATGGGACACCTACATTTTTCTTAAAAGAAACGTGACCAGCTGAATGGCTGATTATTTAAAAATTGGATCCTTTTCTATATGATAAAGTGAGGTGGGAGGAAAAAGCAGACTGGCCAATATATCAGAGGATTTCCTGACACTCCCCAGAAGCAGAAGACAGGCTGTCCCTGTTTCCTCTGTTCACTGAAGCCAGCCTCGGTTCTCTCCAGCCACTGTCTGACATTATCAGTGTTCACACATATTAGCCTCAAAGGCTGTCCTACATAACAGAGCACCTTACCTCTCACTTCCTGGAGAAATTATTTTTCTTTTCTTAAGCAAAGGAAACTCCATAATCTAAAGAGGCCATTTTTCATCTGGATCATCAAGCAGCGGCTCTGAAGGTGTGTTTAAGTTCACTCTCAGGTGTGCTTGCCAAGCACACAATCTAGGTGCTGGCAGAGCACAGGGTCATTCAAGTACATAATTCACAAGACTCCAGCTGCCAGCCAGTGGAGAACCAGACAGGAAGCTCAATTGATATAATGAGCGTAGTTAACCCTTGAGAAACATGAGATGCAACAACATTTTCAAAAGTCTTCGACATGTCAAATTTTTGTGTTATGCCCAATGTTGATCTTCATTTATTATTTATCTACTATCTTTAAATTGCCCGGAGCATTAAAGCTCAGAACTTTAAGGATGTCAGTAAATGTACCATTGCTTCTCATCACACTTGGCATAAAAGTTTATGAGACCTCAATGGTTTGGCCCATGCCTGTTCTTCCTGACCCATGCTCCATCCCTCAATTCTCATTCTCTCCATTCTAGTCCCAATGGCTTTCTTACCCCCAATCACCTTCCCTGCCCACCCTCTGAATAACACCACCATCAGTCTGTAGCATATATTCTGCTTTATCTTTCCTCACTGCATTGACCACTCATTGTTTACCATTGTCTGCACCACCAGAAGGCTATCTCTGCGAGGACAGGGAATTCGTTTTGTTCCCTGCCATAACTGAATACCTAATAATTATCCAATAAATCAAAAATTCAGATGAATGAATAAATGAAGTGTAGATCTAGAAAAGATGGTTATATTCAATCAGCAAGTCCATCAAATTCTACAGAGTATTTAACTTGTTCCATGTTTGCTGTGCCAGGGTCTGCACAGCCCTCAGGCATCCTAGGTTGCCAGGACCCTTCCAAGGAAAAGGGTGCTTCTCTTAGACAAAGATGAGCTCCTCTCCCAGTCTGGGTCATCGTCTGGTTTCCATGGCAACCAATATAAAGTGCCTCTGACCCTGAACAATTTATAGGACATAAAGTATTCCACACTCATAAAACAGTAAACAAACAAACAACAACAACAAAAAACAGAACAGACACCTAAGCTCCCTAAATTGCTATTTTGGAAGATAATTTATTAGTACTCAGAAAGCTTTAAGGGATATTTTTTCATAAACAGGCTATATCTGATAGCAGTAGTTGATTGTGTTATGTAAGTGCAGCTCTCTGCTAGCCATGGAAAATGTAGATTTTATGCTAGTAAAGAGACTATTGGTTGTGATTATCTACATACATCCATGCTTTATACAAAAACCCAAATTAAATTAAGAGTAACATTTTCCAATGATAGTTTGTTTCTGTCCTAAATCCAGCAGCGTTGAAAAGACTTTATTCTACATTCAGTATTTCGCAGCACTGGTTGCTCTTTGCCGAGTGGTAAGTTGGGGCTTCGGAACAGGGAGATAAATAGACTCGCTCCTCAAAGGAGGAGAGGAAGGTGGGACTCCCAGGGGAAGCTGGCCTTTGTGTTTGATGAATGAGTCTTTTTCAAGTATCTCTGTTGTTTGGTTTTTTAAAGAAAAGAGGGACACTCTCCAGTCTGTTCCCAAGCTCATTGTGTGAAATTTGCCTCTTTTGGGAACTTCATTATTTTCCTGGCTGTGAAATATTGAGTCAGTGGGTTTTGCAGGAATGCACTGTCTGGAGACATTCCGAGGGGAGCCTCTTTGACAACATCCCCCGTATGAAGGCTGAGGATGGGTGCAGAGTAAATAAGTCCAAAGTCAGTGATAAAGAGAGGACAAAGGCAGTAGTGAACCAACATGATGGTCAAAAAACCCTCACTGCTTCTGACTCTATATAAATAATCTCCATTACCTCTGCAGCTTATAGAGCAAAAGATTTAAGTTGCTGCCATTCATTTCTATACTGAATTGACTAGAAGTTTCCAATCCAAATAAGTGCCCTATAAACTTGAAGAAAAGTCTGCATGGATTGAACATTACAAACCTACAAAATAGTACTGTGTATAGTAGTGAGCTATCCTCCCTGGAACTGTCTTATGAGTGAAGGGGCACCACATCCTGTGGGTTCTCTGGCTGTGACATCCCCTTGAATGCATGCCTAGTTGGGCCTGTTCTGTTCAGAGATGTGTTCTGCCCAATAATGCCGAGTAGAAAAGCAAATTCCAATGTTGTTTTCTAAACACTCTCTTTTCTCTAAATGGCGTCAGCAAAACTAAGCTTACCAACCCATTGGGGACAGCTAAAAGCTTAGATTGGTAGGATCAATTTGTCAAGGGCAAAGAAGGCATTAAGCACTTCATTCACTCAAAGACGTAATCAGAATTATCTTCAGTCAAATTAGGTACTCCCGGAATGTGAGTGCTCAAAGCGGATGGGTTTGTGATGACATTGTCATCATGATCATCATCTTCTTCGTCATCAGCTTACAATGAATTTATAACACCAACATACATGGCTCTGATAAGACAAGCAACAGGAAACATTTTTATTGAAAAGCTCTCATAAACAGGGAATATAGCATGGCTAGAAGGGACTCCATTAGTCTAGATATTTACAAAGCCTTCATGAAACTTTTAAAAATAAATGATCCTAATAAAAAGCATTGGAAACACCTAAAATTTTAAAAATTGAAAATGTTCAATTTCCAAATTATAATAAATGTTTTTGAAAGTTAATATTGTTTTTCCTTCAATAATAATGATGATCATCTGGGCACGGTGGCTCACGCCTGTAATCCCAGCACTTTGGGAGGCCAAGGCGGGCAGATCGCCTGAGGTTGGGAGTTCGAGACCAGCCTGACTGACATGGAGAAACCCCGTCTCTACTAAAAACACAAAATTAGCCGGGCGTGGTGGTGCATGTCTGTAATTCCAGCTACTCAGGAGGATGAGGCAGGAGAATCACTTGAACCCGGGAGGCAGAGGTTGCAGTGAGCTGAGATTGCACCATTGCACTCCAGCCTGGACAACAAGAGCAAAACTCCATCTCAAATAAATAAATAAATAAATAAATAAATAAATAAATAAATATAATGATGATTGACACCATAATCAAAAATCATAGCAAAAAGCTAGAAGTTATTGAAACCTTCCTGCAAGCTAGGAACTGTAGGAAGGAGTTTACATGCATGGTCTTAATGTCATCCTCACAACATCCTCTGAGGTTGGGGCTATCATTATCCCCATTTAAACAAAGAGGAAACTGAGGCTTAGACATGGCAAACAGCTTGAGAGAGATCATACAGTTGGTATGTGATGAAACCAAAAATTCAGCCCAAAACCTTGGCTATTATAGTGAGAGTATAATTCACACAGGGTGGTACAGAAAAGAAGATAATAAATTTGAATTTCCTGGTTTCTCTTAAGACAGCAACCATTTAAATGGGAACTATGGGCTTGTTCTGTCTTGCCCCATAATGGTGGAAAAGGAGAAGAGATTTACATGAAACACCATCAAATAATTTGTCACTCCTGGAGGAACCGTTTTCCTATGACCACTATGCCAAGAGGATATTCTTTCATGTCCAAATTCATAGAGACAAGATAGACTGCTCTGGGATTCTGAAGGGAGAAAGCACCTCAGTAACAATTTTGCAAAGCAGTTTGTGTAGTCCCTTAGAGCACAAAAACTAGAGCCAAATTCTCTGGGTTCAGATCTTGACCCTAGTGCATCCTAGCTGAGTTACCTTAGAAAAGTTGCTTAGCCTCTCTGTGACTCCATTTTCTAATCTGCAGAACTGAGACAATACTAGTACCTATTTTACTGAGTCATTGTGAGATTAAATAAGTTAACATTTGTCCAATGGTTAAACATGCTTAGCACATAGTAAGACTATATAGGTGTTGGCCATCACTAGTACCAACACTGAAATAACCTGTTGAAGACCTGAAGGACACAGCTGACCAGAGACGTCAGCATTGTTCATAATTCCCTGCCTGTGCACAAGTTCAAACTCAGGCATTCCGTGTATTTTGTTTTTACAGGTATTTGGAATCTGCTTTTCACTTCTGTTTTCTCTCTTTGATATGATACTTCAGATCTGCTCTTGACTGTCTGGCTCATTCTTAAGTGAACTGTGGACTGTTCCTTTGTTTTGTACCCAGAATTATAAGTTTCAATGAAGTCATTAACAAGACAATTCCCGGAAGCATAATACTCTAAAGCAGGGGTCTCCAACCCCCAGGCCATGGACTGGTACTGGTTTGTGGCCTGTTAGGAACCGGGCTGCACAGCAGGGGTGAGTAGCAGGCCAGCGAGGGAAGCTTCATCTGTATTTGCAGCCACTCCCTATCACCCGCATTTCCTCTGGAGCTCCACCTCCTGTCAGATCAATGGTGGTATTAGATTCTCATAGGATCGTGAACCCTATTGTAAACTGAGCAAGCGAGGGATGTAGGCTGCATGCTCCTTATGAGAATCTAATGCCTGATGATCTGTCGCTGTCTCCCATCATCCCCAGATGGGACCATCTAGTTTCAGGAAAACAAGCTCAGGACTCCCTCTGATTCTACATGATGGTGAGTTATATAATTTTTCATTATATATTACAATGTAATAATAATAGAAATAAATTGCACAATCAACATAATGCACTTGAATCATCCCCAGAACCACTCCCTGACCTTCATCCATGTAAAAATTGTCTCCCACAAAACTGGTCTCTGGTGCCAAAAGGTTTGGGGACCTCTGCTCTAAAGTTACCAAGACTACTTACATGGCATCATAATAGTCACAGAATCTAAGACTTCCACTTCTAAAGAGATCATCTGGTTCAGTCCTCTACCTAAAAGATGGTTCAACTTTATACATTAAAATATTACATAGACACTCAAAGTAGAAACTGATTCTAAAATTGGAATTGTGCGTACATAATTCTAGAACTTCAAAAGCTTAAAATACTGCCTGCTTCATAGGAAATGCTTAACAATTATCAACTACCTTTTTAATAAGAGTGTTAGTATTAGTTTGAGTAACCCAAATCTTTTTCCTCTGAAGACTATGACTTCAAAAAAGTCACATTGCCTTTTAAATGTCCAAATTGCAAAGTCCAAGCTGCATCTCTTTGCCATAAGTTTATCAATTTCCATGTGCCCCTCAGGCATTTCTGAATGTTCCACAGGGGCTGTCTTGTACTCTCAAGAACAAGTGTCTTCTGACACCTGTCATGTTCTCCTCCATCATGGAAATGCGCCATCTCTAATTCCAACTGATCTCTGTGATGACACTGTCAAGTCTACCTCCTCCTGACTTCTGGAGAAGGGGCTCAAGTCTCACCAGGGGTAAGACCAGGGCTTCACTGTGCATGGAGACAAGCTTTTCTGGAAGTTTTATGGAATGGCAATAGAGCATGGAATATGAGTTATTGTTACTACTCCTGCCCAGTACGACTCAGAGGCCACAAATGCAGGCCCTTCGATGTCTGTCTAGTTCTTGGCTTGCTGCCTTGCCACCTGGGCAGCTTATCCTTCACCAAAAGGTGTGTCCCAGGTATCTCTGCACATGTCAGCATCCACACCAGAGAGGAGGACATTTCTCCCATCCAAACTATATGCACATATGTGCATGCTTGTGGACACACACACACACATACACACAAATGAGTCTAAAGCTATACCTTGAAACCCTATTTCCTATCACAGAAGAGGATTAACCAAGAAAGTTTTCGTACCTTGAAATCCTATTTCCTATCACAGAAGAGGATTAGCCAAGAAAGGTTTCAGGCTACCAAAAACTGGAAGTGGTAAGGAAGGATCCCCACCTACAGACTTTGCAGGGAGCATGACCCTCCCAACAACTCACTTTCAGACTTCTAGCCTCCAGAACTATGAGAAAATAAATGTCTCTTGTTTTAAGCAACTCAGCTTACAGTACTTTGTTATGACAGTCCTTAGGTAACTAATCGAAGAACTACAGACTTTTTAAACATTTTATTTATTTATTTGTTTTAATAGGTTTTGGGGGAACAGGTGGTGTTTGGTTACATGAATAAGTTCTTTAGAGGTGATCTGTGATAGTTTGGTGTACCCATCACTGGAACAGTGTGTAGTGTACCCAATGTGTAGTGTTTTATTGTTGTTTTTGGAGATGGAGTCTCACTCTATCGCCCAGGCTGGAGTGCAGTGGCGTGATCTCACCTCACTGCAACCTCTGCCTCCTGGGTTCAACTGATTCTCTTGCCTCAGCCTTCCAAGCAGCTGGATTACAGGTGTGCACCACCATGCCTGGCTAATTTTTTTTTCTGTATTTTTAGTAAAGACAGGGTCTCACTATGTTGGCCAGCCTGGTCTGAAACTCCTGACCTCAGGTGATCTGCCCACTTTGACCTCCCAAAGTACTGGGATTACAGGCATGAGCCACCGCACCCGGCCCAGTATGTAGTCTTTTATTCTTCACCCCACTTCTGTCCTTTTGCTGAGTCTCCAAAGTCCATTGTATCATGCCTTTGCATCCCTATAACTTAGCTCCTTATAGCTTAGCATTCTTATAGCTTAGCTCCAACTTATCAGTGAGAACATACAATGTTTGGTTTTCCATTCCTGAGTTACTTCACTTGGAATAATGATCTCCAATACCATCCAGGTAGCTATGAATGCCATTATTTCACTCCTTTTTATGGCTGAATAGTATTCCATGGTGTATATATGTGTGTGTGTGCGTGTGTGTGTGTGTATGTGTGTGTATGATTTTTTATTCCTGAGTTACTTCAATTAGAATTATAGTCTCCAATATTATCCAGGTTGCTGCAAATGTCATTAATTCATTTCTTTTGAGTAGTATTCCTATTTATATATATACACACACACACATCACAATTTCTTTATCATATATATCACATATATCTTTATATCATATATATCTTTATCTACATATCATATATATATCTTTATCATATATATTATATATATATATATATCTCACAATTTCTTTATGCACTCATTGATCAGTGGGCATTTGGGCTGGTTCCATATTTTTGCAATTGTGAATTGTGTTACTATAAACATGCATGTGCAAGTATCTTTTTCATTTAATGACTTCTTTTCCTCTGGATACCCAGTAATGGGATTGCTGGATCAAATGGTAGAACTACAGACATTTTTTGACCTGTGATGATATGTAAATCTGTATCATAAAGATTTTCTACTACTTTTACAAATGTCTACAAAGGTGACAGTTAAAAAATCTCAACTCAGAAAAAAAGTACACAAAATTCCAGTCAATGCTTATATTTATTTTTCCCCAAGTAATTAGACAAATTGAAGGTGGTGGGGGAGGCTAGCTTCACTTGATTTCCAGTGAATAGTGCTGATGAGTCAGGACCATTACATCTCTCAGAAAATGCCCTGTAAAAAGCAAAATCTGAGTGTTGTGTTTACTAAAGTGATACCATATGTTGGTTGATTAACAAGTTGTCAGAATATTAGAAGTTCTTGGCTGATTGCAAGAAGGAGCATCTGTTTGCTGGATCCTTTATCTAATGTGTGTACAGATAGAACCAGGTCTGGTGCTTTTCCTAAATGTCAGATACAAATTCCTGTAGTATTTAGCTTTCAGAGAGTAACACCAATGTATGGCTAGAGTTGAAGATGTTTATTCTGAGGAGAGCAAATTAAGTAAGGCCAGACAAAAAGGTAAATGTGCATAAAAGAGTATGTCATTTAGCATTGTTTTACCATTATCCCTGACATTATGTACCACAATTAATATTTACTTTAATGTCACTTGCATAGGGATTTAGGAAAAACAAAAATCTCCTTTAGAACTGTTTATTGTTTTATCTGTTGATGGAATTTAATAATGCTTTATTTGTATAAAGTGACTTAAAGTTTATAAATACTTTCACATTGAATTCTCACAACATTGTAAACATGGCAAGGAATCCTATCCCCATTTCACGGATGAAGAATCTGCAGTTGAGTTGGGGTACATCCATCTGGCTTAAACATGGTGAAACCAGGACATAAAGCCAGGTCTTCTGAGGTGCTATGATGGGATTTACTCAGGGTGAAATTCTGGACTTTTCCTTTGTAACTTCTTGCACCTGTTCTCCACCACCTTTGATAACAGCCAGCCACCATATATTAGATTGTACCATTTTAATTTCAGCCAGTAGATTCCTTTTCACTACCCATCAAAGCAGACATGAAATAAGTAAAACGGGAAAAGGGACTCTTCTTATGTTAACTGAGTTCAAAGTTAGAATTACATTTAAGTTGTTCCATTTCCTTTGAAGTTTCTCAGCACCCATGGTCTTGGAACTAAGTGGCTCCGTGATATGATGTACATTTCACCTTTCTCTTTAGCCTGAGGTTTTTTTGTTCTATATTTTTATGACATACAGGAAGACTATGTTACAGAGATTTTTTTTAATGTTTCAGGGAAATGGGACATATTAGGAAAAACAGTATTTTAAGTATCCCAAATTTTAGTTATTTATTTAAATCATAAGTCAGATGTCACTTTTGAGCATTTCTTCCTATCATTCATTTGCCTAATGTAAGGGAGGAAAAAAATAACTTTTTCTTTAACCTCTTAGATTCAGTGACTGGGGTCTGTGAATTAAACTGACAAAAGACAATTAACACGAGAAAGTGTCTATCTCCCATGTACACAGAGGACCTCACAGAAAAGAAGTAAAAACCTTCAAAAAGTACTTAGGCATTGATGCTTATATACCATTTTAACAAAGAGCAATAAATTGTGGATAAGTGACAAGACAAAGTAAAAGGCTTTGGGCTTCTGATATGGTTTGGATCTGTGTCCCCACCCAAATCTTCTCTTCAATTTTCATCCCTAATATTGGAGGTAGGGCCTGGTGGGAGGTGATTGGATCATAGGCATAGTTTCTAATGATTTAGCACCATCCCCCAAGTGCTGTCTCATGCTAGACTTCTCGTGGGATCTGGTTATTTTAAAGTGTGTGGTACCTGCCCCCTCTCTTCCTCCTGCTCTGGCTATGTGAAGATGTGCCTGCTTCCCCTCCACCTTCTGCTATGATTGTAAGTCTCCTGAGGCCTCCCCAGTCATGCTTCCTGTATAGCCTGCAAAACCATGAGCCAATTAAACCTCTTTTCCCTTTAAATTGCCCAGTCTCAGGAATTAATTTCTTTCTTTCTTTGTTTGTTTCTTTCTTTCCTTATTTCTTTCTTTCTTTTTTTTTTTTCTTTTGAGATGGATTCTTACTCTGTTGCCCAGGCTGGAGTGCAGTGGTACCATCTCGACTCACTGCAACCTCTGCCTCCCGGGTTCAAGCAATTCTCATGCCTCAGCCACCCAAGTAGCTGTAACTACAGGTGTGTGCCACCACATCCAGCTAATTTTTTGTATTTTTCTTAGAGATGGGGTTTCACCATGTTGGCCAGGCTGGTCTTGGACTCCTGACCTCAAGTGATCCACCTGCCTCAGCCTCCCAAAGTGCTGGGATTACAGGCATGAGCCACCATGCTAGGTCCAGGAATTTCTTTATAATAGTGCAAGAACAGACTAATACAGCTTCTAAGTGCAACAAATTTTAGGAAAGTAAGTATATGGAGAAAACTAGTGGAAGATATGGATTATTTAATTAGTTTTATTATGTAGACTCAAGTTATTACAATCTTCAGTGATAAGAGTTATCTCCTTTTTCTAGTATGAAATTTATCCCCTGCTTTAAGGCAAAAATAGGGGTGGCAGAGAGTTCCTTCTGCATCTCCTCTTTCTCAATTTCCTTTGACTCAGAAAAATCCTTATGCCAAAGTGGCTTCTTTTAAGGTGGCTTATTCTGCTCACCTTCATTAACTTTGAGGACCTCTACAGTCAGGTCCTTCCCTATCTTTCCAGCTATATCTTCAACTCCTCAACCTCTGAACCTTTTTTTTTTTTTTTTTTTTTTTTTTTTTTTTGGAGACAGGGTCTCACTCTGTCACCCAGGCTGGAGTGCAGTGGTGCAATCTCGGCTCACTGCAACCTCCGCCTCCTGAGTTCAAGCAATTCTCCTGCCTCAGCCTCCTGAGTAGCTGGGATTAAAGGTGCATGCCACCATACCTGGCTAATTTTTATATTTTTAGTAGAAACATGGTTTTTACCGTGTTGGCAAAATGCTGCCTGTCTTGCTCTACACTTTTCCTCCTCTGAACTCATATACTCACCTCTCTGTAATACCATTTCCTTTCCTCTTCTCCTTCCCAACCTTACCCATCCTTCAACTCAAGTTCAAATTTATTTTCCTGTTTCAATGTCTCCCCAGACCTCCAGCTATATCAAGTGGCTTTTCCTTCCAAATGTTTTGAAGATACATATCATTGAGGAATTAATTTGATAATCTTTCATTTAGTCCTTCAGATTTTCTGTGGTTGTGTTGCTTTAACAGTTATGTGAGTCTTCTATTGTTATTTAACTTCTCACATTTTGCTCCCTTTTGTCTCTTTTACCTCAGTCGTGCTTCTCTCCCTTGCTCATGCCTGTAATTCTGGAGTATTGCTTTCCAAAGTGTGAGTCAAGAACAGTCTGAGTCAAAATTCATCCCCTGTTGTTGTTGAAAAGGTAGGGTCCTGATACTGATAATGGATCAGCTAAATTGGCTTCCCAAGTGATTCCTCTGCATAGTGAAATTTATGAATCATTGATGTAGACAGCACATGTTACTCATTCATTTATCCATGCAACAACTATTTGAGCACACGTTAGGTGCTAGCTACCTGGGATACAGTAGTGAGTCAGGCAGACATGGACCCTGTTATCTTGGAATTTCTCATTTAGTTTAGAAGACAGACAGTGAACAAGGACTTAAGATATGATGTGGGTTACAAACGAGAGATGTAAAGAGCTGTGGAGATATCTGAGAGGGTAACCTAATCTGGCAAGTGCAGGTATCAGGGAATATTTCCCAGAGGATATGGAGTTGAGACCTAGAGAGAAGTAGGACCTGGCTAGATGAAGCGAGAGGGGGGAGGATGAAAGGCCAAAGCAATCGCCTGTAGAAAGATTCTGAGGTGAGAAAGAGCATGCCCTCTTCTTTGGAGGGACAGGGGACAAGATCAACCTAACTTGAGTCTCCAGGTCAAAGGAGAAAAGTGATAGGAAGTAGAGCTAGCAAGGTAATGCATGGCTGGATTATGGGGGGTTTTGAGGCCATGATAAGGAGTTTGGAATTTCCTAAGGGTAGTAGGAAACAACTGAAGGAGAACAGCCTGATCAGTTTTGTCATTCAGATTATTCCAGCTCTAGAAGGTAACAAGAATGTACCTGAAAAAATAATGAAGGGACGTAATGTAATATTCCAGGAGAAAGGAGATGATAGTTTTGTCCAGGTTGGTGGCAGTAGGATGGATTCAAATGGTACTTAGGAGATAGTTTAGATGGAATTTAGTCATTAATTCCTTTTTGGGTGAGAGAAAGGGAAATGTCAAGGATGTCTCTGATTTTTGTTTTAATAACATTTTGTAGAACCATATAACAATGAGGGCCAGGTTTTAAGGACAAAAGTTTGGTTCTGGGTACATAGGTTTTGGAGTACCTACAGAGCATTCAGGTGGAACGTGAATGTTCTTTTTCATATTTCCCATGGGAAGGGGGAATTTTAAGTGGGTTTTGAGAGAATTGTGGAATTTAGATGAGCACGAGTGGGATCCAGTTAAAGGATCACAAATGTGCTTATCTACCAAAGGGGTCTCTTTGTGTCTTTTTTCTTACTTGATGATTAGTGAGATTAGTGATGCACTGAATTCATAGTTCTGTATTTTTTAATCCATCTTCAAAAATGACTGTGTTGGCCGGAAGCAGTGGCTCAAGCCTGTAATCCCAGCACTTTGGGAGGCTGAGGCAGGCAGATCACTTGAGGTCAGGAGTTTGACACCAGCCTGGCCAACGTAGTGAAACTCCATGTCTACTAAAAAAAAAATTACCTGGGCATGGTGGTGTGCACCTGTAGTCCCAGCTACTCCAGAGGCTGAGGCAGGAGTATCACTTGAACTCGGGGTGGTGGGAGGAGGGCTACAGTGAGCTGAGATCACGCCACTGCACTCCAGCCTAGACAACAGAGCAAAACTCCATCACACACACACATGCACACACACACAGAAACACTGTGTTCTCCAAGGAGATTGTGATGGCTTTGTTTGTTTGTTTGTTTGTCTGTCTTCATTTTGTTTTGTTACGAAGTGATTTGAGTCAATGAGGCTCTTTGCATGGATTGTATTTATGTTTGGTCCTTTGGTTGGGGGTGAGCTAAGGGTAGGGGTATATGTTCTTTAAAGTTAATCTGCAAACACAACTTGTATTTTTCTTAATGTAGTATATTAATCAGTTATGGGTGAGTTCGAACATACTTGAGGATTGAGAGAACTCCCATGAAGAGAATAAGTGAAAGCAGAACTATAACATTTTATAACATTTTATACTAAAATTGTAGTGCTCCTGGTAAACATGTTTGGAGAGGGATTTTAGGAGATTATTTGCAAGGATGAGTTGGTCTTTGATAAAAATACACTCTAGTTATGCAAGGGCCCATGGTTTGAACATGATTTGTTTGTCCCCACCAAAATGCATGTTAAAACTTGATCCCCAATGTGGTGGTGTTAGGAGATGGGGCGTAGTGGAGCTGTTTAGGTCATAGATGCGGATCCCTCATGAAAGGCTTAGTGCCATTCTTGTGGTAGTGAATGAATTCTTGTTCTGAAGGGACTGAATTAGTGCCCACAAGAGTGGGTTGCTAAAAGCTGGGACACCGCTCAGGTTTTCTCTTTTCACACATGTCTGCTTCACCTTTGACCTTCTCTACCATGTATAATGCAGCACAAAAACCCTAACTAGAAGTCAAGGTGATACCCTTGAACTTCCCAGCCTGCAGAATGATGAGCTAAATAAACCTCTTTTCTCTATAAATTACCCAGTTTCAGGTACTCTTTTATAGCAACACAAGATGGATTAAGACACATTTCATAGAACTATTCAGATATAGCCAAATTTCCAAAAAAGAGGAAATAATGGAAAGCTACAGATTCTCCTTCTACCTCTTCTTCTGATTGTCCTTCCCCTCTTTCTGTTAGTCATCTGCTTCTCATTCATCTTCAGAAAAGAGAATAATGAAAAAAAGAAAGTGGGGCTAAATTACTCTGTGTCCTAAAAATAATTCCCCCAAATCATTATTTGCTACGTGTTGAAAATTATACAAAAGGCTTTATAACTAAGCATGAATGATAGAATGTAAAAGCGGGTCCTTTGGTTGTCCTCATGCATTCCAGTGTGAGAAATCCTTCCACACAATTCCTGAGCAATCCTCTACTAGCCTCTTCTTAGTTATTCTCAGCAGTGGGGAACTCCCTCTCTATTTTAGGAATCAACCATTTTTTTTCCACTAAATCTGGTTAGACTGAATATCTTTCCTAAAAATGAATCAAAATTAGTCTACCTCATTGAATGGTTCTGCACCTCACAGCAACACAGAAGGAATCTATTCTATATTCTATATGACAGCCTTTCAAATATATTAAGACAACTGCCATGTCTCTTCAAGTCTTCTCCTCTGCAAACTAAATATCCCCAATTCCCTCAAATACAATCCTTATAGAACACAGTGTCTGCATTCTTCACTGTCTTTACAAAAACATATCACCCCTGGGCCCTCCCAAAGGACAATCACCCCTTTCTGAGTGACGCTCACACTTTGAACAGCACCATCTATAGTAGGACAGCTGCCTCTTGGTTATTCTTGTGTTTACTTTTAATGACAAACACTTTAGCTTTCAATAGAACCAGTGAGTGAAGACTTAGGGATGTGTGCTGTTTTTAAAGCTCAGGCTTTCCAGGTGGGGAGGAATGTGTAGGTATGGTTTAAAACAGAAGTGGTTTTTCATTTGTGGGACTTGAAATGGGCTGAATCCCAGTGGAATCACTGGGTAATAAACGGGAGGGGTTTTAAATTTCATCAGAGTAAAATGGGAAGATATTTCCCCTTTTTCACTTTTTATGTGGCAGTTGTACCTTAATCTGCTTTTATGAACAGCTGCTGTAACAGATGTTCGTTTTAGATGGTATCTTTTTTTGAAAGTATACCCAGCAAATCCTTTTCATAAAGAGATGTTTATGAAAGCCCAAAACTTTTTTCTAATGCAAATAAGCTGTCATTTGTGCAGCACCTTCAGACTATCACCCACACAGACTAAGCACGTTCAAAGCGCACAGTCCTCAAGTGTATGTTATGGAGGATTTCCCATGAAGCCAAAGCCCCATTTTGGCATCAAGGAACTGATTGCTGTCCAGCAGCAGGATTGCAGCCCACGGGGAGGTCACTGGTCAACAGAGCAGGGCTAGGAGAAGCAGAAAAGCTGACTGCAAAACTGGCCATATTCAATTCAAAACCAGGAGCACATGATTGTCCCTTTTCCTAGTTTTCCTCTCTGCCAGATTTTTGGCTCTGGCCCCAAAGGTGGTCTCTCAAACCAGATGAGGTCTTTATCCTTGGAAATCACAGACACGCTGGAGAATTCTGCTTCTGGTTGGTACAGGGACAGAAAACGATATTATCTCAGACAAAAATATGTATTTATCTCATTACATATAGAATCTAATATAGGTATGTGTGACATTTATAAAATATATGTCTCTGTATGTAAAAAGAGAAAGACGCATGGGCTGAAATTTTTTAATCAATAAAAGTTCTATCTGAAATGAAAGAAGATGCTCTTAAGAAGAGACTCCTCTTTCTAGTCTGTGTTCTCTACCAATCTCTCATCTAGAAGGGGAAATTCTTTCTAAAGAATAAGGAATTCCAGCTGGGGGAAGTTACAATTACATACAAGGACACTACTCAGTTCCACAGTCTGTTTGGTCAAGGCTTACTGAGAATCTCCTCCAAGACATTTCCTTCAGCATCTCCTTGCAAGTCCTCGAACTCTTCCTTTGTTGTAACTATCTGTTATTTTTGTTACTTTTAATTTCTTTGAATTAATCCATACCCATGATTTTAAAAATCAAAGACTACTAAATCATACTCCTATTATCTAATTTACCAGCTTTAAGGAATCAACTCTTGGCCAGGTATGGTGGCTCATGCCTGTCATCCCAGCGCTTTGGGAGGCCGAGGTGGACAGATCACTTGAGGTAAGGAGTGTGACACCAGCCTGGCCAACATGGTGAAGACCCATCTCTACTAAAATTACAAAAATTAGCCAAGCGTGGTGGTGTGCACCCCTAATTGCAGCTACTCGGGAGGCTGAGGCAGGAGAATTGCTTGAACCCTGGAGGCGGAGGTTGCAGTGAGCTGAGATCACGCCACTGCACTCTAGCCTGGGCATCAAGAACAAAACTCAGTCTCAAAAAAATATATATATATATCAAAACTTAGCCAAGTGTGGTGGCAGGTGCCTGTAATCACAGCTACTCAGAGGTTGAGACAGGAGAATCACTGGAACCTGGGAGGCAGAAGTTGCAGTGAGCTGAGATCCCACCACTGCACTCCAGCCATGGTGACAGAGCAAGGCTCTGTATTAAAAAAAAAAAGAAGAAAAAAAGAATCTCCGTTTGAAAAATGAGGAAAATGAACATATTTACTCTAATTTCTGTCTGTCTTCCCTTCTCTTCCCCTTCCCAACACATGTTAGCAATATTATTTTTAAATGGTCATTGCTCATAAAATTTAAGTTCTGAAATCATCATTCTAGATTTGTCTTATTTTTAGTTTTAGTA
The DNA here is from genome assembly GCF_024542745.1 of Macaca thibetana thibetana. NCBI lineage: Eukaryota > Metazoa > Chordata > Mammalia > Primates > Cercopithecidae > Macaca > Macaca thibetana. Next base: position 24,017,401 of record NC_065586.1, read on the forward strand.
CTAAGTGGGTTCAGTCCTAAAAGCAGCCCTTTTACCCTGACTTTTTCAATTTTCTGTTGGATGAATGGGGTTTGGACTTCCAATATTTCCTCGAAAGGACTCATGAGAACTATTTTCCTGAGCATTTAAATTTGAAAATTCTCTGGCTTTATACATGGATGACAGTATTGAGCATAAAATTCTTGAGTCATACTTTACATCTCTGAAGACTCTGTATCTATTATCCACTGCCTTCCAGAGTTGACTTTTGTCTCACTATTTGATCTGTAGTCATTTTTTCTTAGCCTATATTTCCATGTGTCAATTCATGTCTTTTATTTCAGTAAAGCTTCTTGAATTATCTTCAGATATAATCATACCTTTTCCTCTTCCAATTACTTGGTTTTCTCCAGTGATACCTATTACTGAGAAGGGGGATATTTGTTGTATCTCCCATCTATACATTTTTAATCTGGCTGGGCACAGTGGCTCACCCCTGTAATCCCACCACTTTGGGAGGCTGAGGCGGGCAGATCACCTGAGGTCAGGAGTTCGAGACCAGCCTGGCCAACATGGTGAAATACCTTCTTTATTAAAAATGCAAAAATTAGCCAGGCATAGTGGTGGGTGCCTGTAATCCCAGCTATCACACAGGCTGAGGCATAAGAATCACTTGAACCTGGGAGGCAGAGGCTGCAGTGAGCCGAGATGGTGCCACTGCACTCCAGCCTGGGTGACAGAGTGAGACACTGTCTAAAAAACAAAACAAAACAAAAAAAATTTAATCTAGTATTTTTCATTCCCTTTTCTCTTCCCCAGTTCATTTCACTCAGTTTCCTCAAATGTGCTCTCTGTGACTCAGGCTATGCTTTTTGGCATCGTCTCTTCTGCTCTACTCCTCTTCCAACGGTGCTTCATTTTTACGATGGTTTTATTGATCTGCCTTTGAGACTGTCCGTACAGCCCTGGTCTGCCAGTCTGACCATTGTCCGTTGGATCTGTTCATAAACAATTGCAGAAAACCCTGATTATAGACTCCATCTATGACTCAATTTTTCCTAACATGAGCTTCCTGTCTTGTCGCTTGTCACAACATCCTGGGTCCACTGCCTCCCTTTCTCTCATTCTTTTCTCTTTTGTATTTGCTCACGTAACCTTTGTGGCTGACTGAGCTAATGGTGATTAATCTGCTCAGAGTTTCTCCCTCTTCGCTGCCTCCCAGGTCATTTATTTTCTTTCTCAGTCCAGAGGGTCTGGCTTCCAAAAAATGTCACTGCTCTGTACTTCTCCATCTCCCTTCACTCATTAATATGTTCTGCACTTTTAATTCATTTCCACTTGGTTATAAAGCATCATAACTACCAGCAGAGAAAGAGAACCAGTACTCTTGGAGATTCAGCATGCAGTACTGACTGGGTGGGCCTCCTGCATGCAATTTCTTTGAAGTCCAGCATTTTATCTCAGAAAATAAGGCAATGGCCAGGTGCAGTGTCTCACACCTGTAATCCCAGCACTTTGGGAGGCCAAGGTGAGTGGATCACCTGAGGTCAGGAGTTCGAGACCAGCCTGACCAACATTGAGAAACCCCATCTCTACTAAAAAAACAAAATTAGCCAGGTATGGTAGCACATGCCTGTAATCCCAGCTACTCAGGAGACTGAGGCAGGAGAATCGCTTGAACCCAGGAAGTGGAAGCTGCAGTGAGTGAACCGAGATCACACCATTGCACTCCAGCCTGGGCAACAAGAGTGAAACTCCATCTCAAAAAAAAAAAAAGAAAAGAAAAGAAAAGAAGGCAATAGGCCGGGCGTAGTGGCTGATGCCTGTAATCCCAGCACTTTGGAAGGCCAAGGAGGGCAGATCACTTGAGGTCAGGAGTTCGAGACCAGCCTGGCCAACATGGCAAAACCTCATCTCTATAAAAAATACAAAAATTAGCCAGGCATGGTGGCAGTGCCTGTAATCCCAGCTACTTGGGAGGCTGAGTCAGGAGAATCGCTTAAGCCTGGGAGGCGGAGGTTGCAGTGATCCTACCACTGCACTCCAGCCCTGGTGACAAAGGAAAAAAAAAAAAAAAAAGGAAGAAAGAAAGAGAGAGAGAGAGAAAAGAAGGCAGTAATTTTATCCAACACCGTAATATCTGTGTTTATTTTTAAAATGTTTATTTGTAGTATTTTAAGTGGCTTAGCTCTTCAATTAATTAACTCCTTTATCCCATCTCCAAACCTCAAATAAAAGTGAAGCCTCAAAAATATAAGCCATAATACTAATGAGCTTTCCAATACTTTCTGTCATGCCCTGGGAATTCTCAGGGAGAGGGGATCACAGCCAGGGATAAATCACATGTAAAAAAGGGTCCCTCATTTCCATCTTTGAATCTCTAGCCTGTGGCACAGTACGAGGCACACACCTGATTTGGTGATTTTTGTGTGTGGAATTGACCAAAATTGAAATTGCAAGCATTCTCTGCAGCGTTCAACAGGCTGCTGCCTATTTCAGTTTATTCTTGGTGTTGTTCTAACTAAAATGGAATCACTCTTCTGTAGGGAAAGAAAGATGGGGGTGGGCCTTAAAGAATCAAGTGTAATGTGTTTGTCCTTTTTCAGGAGTCAGGTATTGAAATCATCTTGGTTAGTTCATTGCTCCCAACATGGAGGAGACCGGACACTTTCCTCAAGCCTCACGTCTGTGGGCTTGATGACTGGCCAGTCAAAGCTTCATATTCCTCACCTGGAATATGGGGATGATGGCAATACCAGCCTCATCAGGTCGTTGGGAGGAATAAATGATGCCACCAATGAAAGTGCTTGCTGACATAAAGTGTATACTCATTCATGATAGCTGGTGCTACTATTAAGTGGTTGGCCGAAGGGGCAGAGAGATCACAGGGTGACCGCAAGTCATTTTGGCTAAAAATACTTTGAAAATATGCCCCTGAAACTGGGGAGCAATTCTAGACAATAATTGATTGCCTTGGTATAGAACTCTACAATTCCCAAAATTAATATAATAATTTTAAATATTTTTATATCCCTTATCTTCCCCCCAAACACACATGTGCACACACTTTTACCCAAGTAGAGGAGAAAGAGTAATACCTTTTTCTCACCCATCACAAGGATCATGGCTGCCACCCTATAACAAAAGACAGATTACCAAGAGAAAAGCATACAAACTGATTCAATATCAGTTTTATATGACACAGGAGCCTTCGGAAATGGGAATCCAAAGACCTAGGGAAGACTGTGTGTTTTTATGGTAGGTTTGATGAAGAATGGACAGTCTTGTACAAGTATGATTGGAGGCTGGATGCAGTGGTTCACTCCTATAATCCCAACACTTTGGGAGGCCAAGGTGAGAGGATTGCTTGAGGCCAGGAGTTTGAGACCAGCCTGGGCAGCCAAGTGAGACCCCATCTATACAACATGAAAAATTTAAAAATTAGCTGGTTATAGTGGTGCATGACTATAGTCCCAGATACTCGGGAGGCTGTGGCAGGAAGATTGATTGAGCCAAGGTGTTCAAGGCCGCAGTGAGCTAAGATCATACCACTGCACTCCAGCCTGGGTGACAGAGTCAGACTGTCTCTATTTAAAAAAAAAAAAAAAGTATGATTGGACATACAAAGGGTATGATCTAACAGTAATAAACTGGGGGGAAGCCTGTTTGTTCAGATTCTTCTTGACCTCTCTTTGTGGCATTCCTTTCCTCTGGGTATAAGGCAAGATACCTGTCACTTGGGAATCTTATGGCCTGTTTTCAGGAGATGTCGGTCAGAGAATTCGTTTATGGCTGGTTCTTAAACAGAAAGACTGGGGAAAGTCAAAGCTAGTGACCTGCAAGGTACCATATTTTGGGGTGACATGTTTTGCACCCCAATGCCCAGAAATAGTAAAACAGCAAGCAGGAGGAGGTTTTACCTACAGGTCCCATGTGGTAGCCATTTCCCCTCCTTACTTTGAAAGACTGAACTTCCCCAAACAGCTTATTGTATATGAGGGCTGAACCCGAACCTCCCTTGACGCAGAGCTCACCGTATGGTAGAATGGTCAGCAGCCGTAAATTCCTGTGGGCTTTAGAAGTTAGGGCTTTCCCATAGCAGGATTGCCCCGGTTGACAAACACAAGGAATCCAGAAGTTTCTCCTACCCACAGATTCCCCCAAATTTCCTGGGAGAACCCAGTGCTATCTAGGAGTTCCAGGATTAGAATGAGCCACAGAGGATATCCTGTTTAAGGGAAAGCAGGCTGCTGACCAGTTATTTTCTTAACACCTTTCCATCCTTTGGCACCTACTCCAGGAAATGCCAGCCAGAGCTCTCCAATTAGCTACCATATGGATAGAGTCTATAAGAAGAAAATGTGTAATCCATATCAGTTAAGTGCTCTGAAGAGCAGATGATTCCATGGAGAGAAAGGGATAACCAGGACATGGGTTTGTCATGCTTTAAAAAAAATGATCAGAGGCGGGGCTCGGTGGCTCACACTTGTAATCTCAGCACTTTGGGAGGCCAAGGCGGGCGAATCGTTTGAGCCCAGGAGTTCAAGACCAGCCTGGTCAACATGATGCAACCCCATCTCTATACAAAATACAGAAATTAGCTGGGCAAGGTGGTACACACCTATGGTACCGAGTACTTGGGAGGCTATGGTAGGAGGATGGCTTGAGCCCAGAAGGTTGAGGCTGCAGTGAACCGAGACTGCGGCACTGCATTCCATCCTGGGTGATAGAGTAAGACTCTGTCTCAAAAAATAATAAAAACCAAAAGATCAGTCATCTTGTACCACAAAGTCTAATTTTTTTATAACGTAATTTTACTCTATTTAATGTGATTTAAAGACCTGCATTCCTGACTTTTAATCTGGTCAGGAATAAGAAACAGTTAACAGGCACAATAGGAAAGTTCTCCATTCAGGAGAGTTATGTAAGGTTTGGAAATACCTGCAAAAATCAGACATACTATTTGATAGTACAATAGGGTGACTATAGACAACAATAACTTAATTGTACATTTGTGTAACTGCATTGTTTGTAACACAAAGGATAAATAGTGCCCCCTTCTCCGTGATGTGATTATTTCACACTGCATGCCTATATCAAAATATCTCACGTACCCCACAAATATATATACCTATTCTGTACCCACAAAAGTTAAACATTTTTAAATTAAAAAAATATATATATTGCAAAAGCAACCAGAAGAGGATCAAGACTGGAGGCATTGAAACTGTAGTGGGGAAAAGATTTCATTGCCAGCTTCATGGTTGAAACACGTGTAACAAAAGACTTACTAGCAAGAGAAAAGTATACAAATTTACTTTTTATATTTTGAGACAGTCTCTCCCTATGTTGCCCAGGCTGGAGTGCAATGGCGCAAGCTCAACTCACTGCAACCTCCACCTCCCCAATTCAAGCAATTCTCATGCCTCAGCCTCCCTAGTAGCTGGGACTACAGGTGTGTGCCACCACACCCGGCTAATTCTTGTATTTTTAGTAGAGAGAGTTTTGCCATGTTGGTCGGGAACCCCTGACCTCCAGTGATCCCCCTCCTTGGCCTCCTCAAGTGTTGGGATTACAGGCATGAGCTCCTGCTCCCAACCACAAATTTACTTAATGTAAATTTGGGTTGACACAAGAGCCTTTGGAAAGGAAGACCCGAAGAAAGAGGTGACTGTATGTATGTTTATGCATAAGTCTGATGAAGAGCAGAACAGTCATGCAGAAGTATGACTGGAAGATGAAAGAAGTGATCTAATGGTAATGAACTTGGGGGCTCAGCCAGGACTCTTTGTTTAGATTCTTCTCTATGTCCCTGTGCCTTCAGAGACAAGGATGCTCCTTTCTTCCAGGTACAGGGAAGGCATCTCTCACATGAGAGTCTTTGCCACCTGCTTCAGTGGGGAAGGATAAGGGGAAGGTGAAAGAGACCTTCCTGCTTCTGCTATTTTCTCAATGCCAAGGTATCATATTTAGGGGGTAGTGTGCTCTGGACCCCATCAAAGCAATCACTGCGACCTTATTTTCCAGTGTCAACCCCATAAGGTTAAGTTCATCACATCCCATTTGTTCATGGCCCAGGCTTCTAAGAGAAGCACATTTGGGGCCCACAGATGGCCCTCCAACCTCAGTTAGAGGTCACGCCCCGACCAGGACTCTTGAGGTCCCTCAGGGGCTGCAGAAATGCACAGGACCCAATTAATTTACTCTACGTATGTGACCAGAGGTGATGTTTACAATGTCTGGGGTGGTGCTTACAGCAAGACCTTGGGAAGCTTCTGTTATTTGGTGTTTCTTTATTTCATTTTTTGAGACAGAATCTCACTCTGTTACCCAGGCTGAAATGCCTGGTAGTGCAATCATAGCTCACTGTGGCCTCAAACTCCTGGGCTCAAGCGATCTTCCTGCCTTAGCCTCCTGAGTAACTGGGACTACAGGCGTGTGCCACCACACCCAGTTAATTTTAATTTTAATTTTTTTTTTTTTTTTGGAGAGATGGAGTCTTGGTATGTTGTGCAGGCTGGTCTTAAACTCCTGGGCTCAAGAGATCATCCCATCTCAGCTTCCTGAGTAACTGGGACTACGAGCATGTACCACCATGCCCAGTTAATTTTTAAATTTTGGGGGGAGGAGACGGGGTCTTACTACATTGCCTAAGATAGTGTTAAATTCCTGGGCTTGAGCGATCTTCCCACCTCGGCCTCCCGCTCCTGAAGTGATGGGATAACAGGCATGAGCCACCACACCTAACCTAAGCTTACATTATTAACGGCTAAAAAACTCTAGCTTCTTAAAGTTCCCTCAGTAAAGATACAAATCTTGTAACTCTGATTTTATAGGAGTCCTGCGGAGTTATCTGGAGAGAAAATTTGCTATGAAGCGACAGTCTGATACAAGATATTATACCAGTGTTCAATTTCAATAGCTGCTTCGGAAAGCGTTCCTCTCTGATCCAAATGTAGCCCCGTGTAGACAATGGGGTCTTTGCTGTCCTATCTCTGGCGATCTGTCCTGCTCAGTTATAAACACAGAGTTAGATGTTTCTTCATCTTCCCCACGGTCAGGTCAGATAATACTCGTCTTCCTTTATCTGCAGGCGACAGTGCTCTAAATTGTTGCTATCTAACCCGAACATGAACGACGGCTTCAATTGTTTCTTCTGGAGGAAATAAATGACTGCCCCATGCAGCACTGTGCTAATCCAGATAACTCCACCTGTGTCAACAGTAAATGAGGAAAGTGCTCAGTTCTTAACATTTGACAGTTAGAGCAGATCACAGTACTCAAGGATTTTTTTTTTTTTTTTTTTTTTTTTTGGTGTGATCTCTATCTTCAGCGTTTTCTTCACACACACACACACAAAAGCAGTCATGTGCATGTTCATGTACTTTGATTTCTTCATTTGGAGATAATTTAAAATAGGCCAGGTGCGGTAGCTCACACCTGGAATCCCAGCACTTTGGAAGGCCTAGGTGGATGGATCACCTGTGGTCAGGAGTTTGAGACCAGCCTGGCCAACATGGTGAAACCCCATCTCTATTAAAAATATAAAACTTAGCCAGATGTGGTGACACACACCTGTAATGCCAGCTACTCAGGAGGCTGAGGCATGAGAATCACTTGAACCTGGGAGGCAGAGGTTGCAGTGAGCTGATATCACACCACTGCACTCCAGCCTGGGTAACAGAGTGAGACTCCGTCTAAAAAGAAAAAAAAAATTATCTCCAAGGAGCATATAAATAAGTTGCCAAACCTTCTATGAAACCTTTCCCACCAATCTTGGCCTTCATATCCCTCCCCTCCCCTACCTTTCCCCTCCCCTTCCTTCATCCGTTCCTTCCTTCCCCTTGCTATGTTACCCAGGCAGGCCTCAGACTCCTGGCCTCAAGGGATCCTCCTGCCTTAGCCTCCCAAGTCACTGGGACTACAGACACTTGCCACTACACCTGACCTCTGGCCTTTATTTTCACTCTGCTGAACTCCCAAACCAGTTGTGTCTACAGCTCACTTTGTCCTTAGCACAGGCAGCCTCTTTTCTTTGTTTTGGGGGTTGTTTTTAGAGACAGAGTCTTGCTCTGTCAACCAGACAAGTTGAATGACATGATCACAGCTCATTGCAGCCATGATCTTCCCATCTCAGCCAGGCTCAAGTGATCCTCCTGCCTCAGCCTCCACAGTAGCATGCACTACCACACACACCCAGCTAATTTCTTTCTTTTCTTTTTTTTTTTTTTAAGAGAGAGAGGAGGGTCTCAGTGTGCTCAGTGCGTTAGTCAGGCTGGTCTCTCAAACTCCTGACCTCCAGTGATCCTCCAGCCTTGGCCTCCCAAAGTGCTGGAATTATAGGCATGAGCCACAGTCCAGCCTGTCTTTATTTCTATTCTATATGACTGTTCTTTCTCTGTACGAGGATAACAAGTCCCCAGTCTTACCCTCCATGTTCCTTCCAAGTGCTGGAGGCCAAGAGAAGAATGAGGCTGTCTTCCTTCTCTCCTGGTCCCCTCCCTGCCAGGCCACTCTGGGTGGGCTGTATTCCTCTAGGGAAGGCAGACTCCTCCAGGCAGCCCTCCCCTTGACTCTCTCTCCAGGCTGGGGAAGGTGCTTTCTCCTCTTGCTCCTTCAGGCCTAGAAGAGATGAAAGTCCCTGTCCCTGGACTGCAGCATCCCTGGAAGTATTTTCAAAACCCTGTCCAGTGCCATGGAAACACTGCAGTGCCTTTTATTAAGCTTCCTGTATTTCCAGCTTTAAGATGCCGTGTCTTCTTACTCCAGATCCTGCCCGAGCAAACCATTAGGAATGGCTCAGGAGTATTTCACCTTGTTCCAGCTGAAGCCCAAATCACCCTTCAATGATGGCTCTCACTCTGCAGGTTGCCCAAGACAAGGAACCCAGAAAACAGGGCTTTTGCGGACAAGGCAGCCATGAGCCTGCCCTGTCTCGAAAGTTCTTTGGGGATTAATTGTTTGGATTGGGATAAGCGTTTCTGTTTTAGGACTTCTACCTCCAGAAAAGAACAGAGCGAGGTTGGAATCAGAGGGCAACAGAGCCACTAAGATAATGTGTGAAAATGTTCCCAGGAAAGTCCGAATATGGGAAAATCTGATGACAGGAAGATACTGAATGAGAATTGTTCTCAGCCAGGAAAGGAAGTGGCTCCGGGGAGAGCCACTGAGAAGCAAATCTTTTAGGTGACATGTGCTAAGAAAGGGAACTTAGGAAAGGTTTTGCTTTGGTTTTTGTTAGTTTTCACAAAGAACTAGGGCTTTGCTGATTATATCATTTAAAAAATATGTATTGGCTGGGTGCGGTGGCTCACGCCTGTAATCCCAGCACTGTGGGAGGCCGAGGTGGGCGGATTGCCTGAGTTCAGGCATTCGAGACCAGCTTGGCCAACATGGCAAAACACCCTCTCTACTGAAAACACAAAAATTAGTGAAACATGGTGGTACATGCCTCTAATCCTAGCTACTCAGAAGGCTGAGGCAGGAGAATTGCTTGAACCCGGGAGGTGGAGTGAGCTGAGATCCTACCATTGCACGGCAGTCTGGGTGACAGAGCAAGACTCCGTCTCAAAAAAAAAAAAAAGAAAAAAAAGAAAAAAAAAAGATATGTTTTGGCCAGGCAAGGTGGCTCACCTCTGTAATCCCAGCACGTTGGGAGGCTGAAGCAGGAGGATCACTAGAGGCCAGCAGTTTGAGACTATTCTGGGCAGTGCAGCAAGATTCCATGTCTGCAGAATTTTTCTTTTAATAATTAGCCAGGTGTGGTGGTGTGCACCTGTAGTTCCAGCTACTGGGAGGCTGAGGCGGGAGGACTGCTTGAACCCAGAAGTTCAAGGCTGCAGCAAGGTATGATTGCACCACTGCACTCCAGCCGGGGTGACAGAGTGAGACCCTGTCTCAAAACACGCACACACACACACACACACACACACACACACACACACACACACAGCTCTCGCAAGTTGGAGCATACTTACGTTAAAGACTTTACCTGAGATTTGAGTTAATTAGGCATCCTGTATTTTCCCTGGCAACCCCACCCACCGCGCAGAGTCTCTGGTCACAGTGCCTGGAAGGAGCACACTGGGGCCTCACAGCTTCCAGGCAATTGCATAGGAAGCAGCTCAAAGCAGTAATCAATCCTGGGAAATTTTCCTGAGTTCTGTTTTCATGTTTAAATTTTTATTAGAAAACAAACAGCATTGACAAAGGTGGATGTTTCCAGTTGCTTGGGGATAAAATATTATTATGATTCCTCATTCTTGCTGTACCAAGTATCGGGGATGATTAGGGAGAAGAAATCTGAGAATGCTTTCATTGGAAATTCAGGAAAAACTTTACACCTTGTAGAGGGCAAGGCGGACGTTCCGATGCAGCCTTTTGACTCTCTCGCCCCCTAGTGGCGATATGCCTAAACAGGGGTTTGCGTTCCTGCTGGTGACAGTTGCATCCCCTGGAACTTCTCCATTGCACTAACTGTGTAGTAAGTGAAATAACAACAAAACACATAGGAAGATGAAGATCCAGGCATATCTAAGCCCCAAAACCAGTCTGTGCGTAAAGACAGGGCCGAGGTGCAGATGCTGTGCTGCTCCCTTGTAGCCTCCAGCTATTTTATGGGGATCCTGGGCTAATAGGGGAAAATCTGGCTTCACGCCCCGGGGGTTGGATCTGCCCAGAGTTGGTTGCCTTTATTTACATTCATTTACCCAATAAATTTTCCTGGAGTGCCTACTATATGCCAGGCACCGTGCCAGGTGCTAAGCATTACACCTCACATCCTTCACTACGATTTGGAGTTAAACCAAAGAGTTTGCACAGAGTTCTAGAAATTGCACCCAAAGCAAACTGAACACACAGCTAGGCACAGGCAGAAATTTTAGAACTGGGAGGGAATCTGTATAACCAATGCCCTTTTAGTTAAACTAATATCCCTGCCACATTCTTTCTTTATAACTCATATATACAGGGTTTCAGCATCTTTTTTGATAAATGGTCATTAGACTTCTTGACAACTATTTATAATTCGGCACCCAGTAATCAATCAGAATTGCATATAGTACAAAATTAATGCCATGTGATATGCCTGGAGCCATTTCTGACTTATGAAAGAAAGATGGTGTTGGCAGAATGTTGAATTTTCGTCCCTGTTTCTAGAACGTGCGATGCTGACTTGCTGACATTGAAAGAATGTAGCGACAGAAACCTATTAGAGCAGTGAACTTGTTTTGGAAATAGTTGGGTTGGGCCTATTTGTGGTAGCACTGACCAAAGTCAATCAGTGGAAAGAATTGAGACAGAATGTTGAAACATAACCTGAGTTTGTTCAGCAGTCTGGAGTATCTCCCAGCTTCCACTACCCTAAGTTCCATTTAATTTATACATCCTGCCAATTTTACTTCCTGAGTATTTCTCAAACCTTTGCCTTCTTTTTATCTTTATAATTCCCATAGTTTCAAATCTCACATCTTTTTTCCTAAATTACTATAACAGAAACTGTATTGTAATCTCTTTTCCTGCTTCTCTCAAATCCATTCTCCACACAGATTTATCTCAAACACAAATCTGATCATGTCCTTAGTCTGCTTTTATCTTGTTCATGACTCCGAGGTGCTGGCAGGACACAGTTCAAGCTTTTTGTGCATGAAATGCATGGACCTGACACCTGTCCTGGGGCACAGAATGCGTGGGACGGATACTTGTCCTGCCATGTCCACCATCATTCCATCGTCTTTCCTATCACATCCCTCCTGAGGTCTTCCAGGTGCTCTGAATCGGTCTGTGAGACTGTTGAGTGAATATCCAAACATATGCATCCACCTCTGTGCTGTGTTGCTTATGAGTTTTCTCCTTGGTAAACCAGGTAACCCTGACGTGACTGAATCCCATTATTCAAAACATGTTACGAGTTTGTGTTGTTTCAAAGAGTCCCATTATCAGTGGGTAATATTTCTGTCAGATTCCAAAGGCTTACTGCCCTTCTCTTTCCCACTGTTCAGCTGCAGAGAATTCTTCAGCTGATTCTCTTTGGTGTTCAGTGTTTCATTAATCGGATTCTGACCTCTACATAGAATGGAACTGTTTGGGATACTGGCTGGGCGTAGTGGCTCACGCCTGCAATCCCAGCATTCTGAGAGGCTGAGGCAGGTGGATCACCTGAGGTCAGGAGTTTGAGGCCAGCCTGGCCAACATGGCAAAACCTCATCTGTACTAAAAATACAAAAATTAGCCAGGCGTGGTGGTGCAGGCCTGTAATCCCAGCTACTTGGAAGGCTGAGGCAGGAGAATCGCTTGAACACACGAGGCGGAGTTTGCAGTGAGCCAAGATCATGCCACTGCACTCCAGCATGGGTGACAGAGCAAGATTCCATCTCAAAAAAGAAAAAAAAAAGGCATTTATTCAGCATCCATGTGTGCCTAGGGCTGTGGTAGGAACTGGGGATTCAGAGATAATAAAGCTGGTCTTATTCCTTGGCAACCTCATAAATCTCATGAGAGAGGCTCACATATAAGCAAAGAAAGTGCGACAAGTGTTCACAAATCTATGGCTTCTCTCATCAGTTTCAACATCCTTGGCCTCCTCCACTGGCAAACTAGGGCCTAATCGTTTTTTGAAAAAATGAAAGTGTGAGTGAATGACGAGATGGATCAATTGATCATCTTTAGCCTAAAGCAGTATTCTCCAAACTACTAGGTCTTAGGAGGCAATGTTCAGTATCACATGAACAAGCCAGGTGTGGTGGCTCACACCTGTAATCCCAGCACTATGGGAGGCTGAGGTGGAAAGATCACGTGAGACCAGGAATTCAAGACCAGTTTGGGCAAGTGAGACCCCATTTCTATAAAAAATTTGTAGAAAATTAGCCAGACATGGTGGTGTGCACCTATAGTCTCAAATACTCAGGAGGCTGAGCTGGATGACCTGAGCCCAGGAGTTTGGAGGAGTTTGGAGCTGCAGTGAGCTGTGATTGCACCACTGCACCCCAGCCTGGGTGACAGAGCGAGACCCTTTCTCAAAATAGAAAAGAATTCAGTAAACAAAATATTTTACATTGTTAATAGTTATATATTTACTATACAGGATGTAAGAAAATATATAACTGTTTTATCAAACCCATAATTTAACAATAATATAGATGAGAAAAAGCTTAATATTTTAGGCAAGTCAGTATAAAGTTAATACTAATATAAATGGTAAGAATTTGACCCAGTCACCTCTTAAAGACCCCAGCTTTCCACACTGCCACACATTAGTGATTAAATTTCAACGTGAGTTGTGGAGGGGACAGACATTCAAACTATAGCCGAAGAGAAATTGTTGATGTTTGGGAAACAAAATAATTTTCACTCTTTCCTTTTCTTCAGGTTTTATTCTTTCCCCAAATTCAGCCTACAGTTGACTGTTTTATGTGCAACCCACGGCAATTTTTAACTACGGCATTGAAACCTTTGAAAAGATAAGACAAGGCTGTGTGTGTGTGTGTCTGTTTTTAAAGATGAGCCAAACCATGTTTATTATTTATTTTATTTTATAAGTGATTCTGTCAACTGACCATGTGAATGTCCTGATTTTCATAGATTATGACCTGTTCAGGTGACAAGAAATGGACGTACTAATAACCTAGTAATCTTGGATTATTATTTATATTTGGAAGTAAGGAAAAACAGGAAATGGCTTTCCCAAGCCTCCTGAGCAACATTTAGGAGACATTTTATATATGTATGTGTGCGCGTGTGTGTGTGTGTGTGTGTGTGTGTGTGTGTGTGTGTGTATACATATGGATCACATTTAGAATACAGCAGTAGCGGCATCAGGCTGACAGCAACTCTGGGAAACCCACAGGACACTGTCCTTCCCCCCATGCACCCCTGCCCAGCCTTCAGTGTCTCCATTCCTGCTTCCTTCTCTGCCTCCTGCTGCTACACAGCCTGCTCTGCTGATCTCTCTCTTTCTCCTTTTCTCTCTTTCTTTGGTTTGTGTCACCTCAAGGCTTTTGCTTGCTGTCACTTTTTTAATTTTTTTTTAATTAATTTCTTTTTTTTTTTAAGAGATGGGGCCTCACTCTGTTTCCTAGGCTGGAGTGCAGTGAAGCTACCAGCTCACTGCACTCTCGAACTCCTGGGCTTCCGGCTAATTTTCTGAAAATTTTTGTAAAGACGAGGTCTCACTATGTTGCCTGGGCTGGTCTCAAACTTCTGGGCTGAAGTGATCCTCCTGCCTCAGCCTCCCAAGTAGTTAAGTTTTAAGACTATAGACGTGAGCCACTGTGCCACCAAGCCACCATGCCACTGAGCCACTGTGCCACTGCGCCACCTGGCTATGCTTGCTGTCTTTGTGCATCTCAGCTTTCACCTGCCATACTGCCTGCATCTGGGGTGACCAACTCAATCCAGTTTCTTTGGGACTTTTCCAGTTTTAGCACCAAAATTTCCACAACCAGGCAACACCTAAAGTCCTAGGTAAGCCGGGATGTTTAGTCACGCCACCTGTACCCCTTTGCTATACATTTCACATTTGAATTCTGTAAAGGAGAAGAGGGGAAATCTGACTGGATCTCTTTGTCCCTTGTCCAGCCCAGGGAGCCTCTGAGCTCTTCCAGCTGAGCCTACTGATTATACCAGTGAGGCTTGGCGGTGACAAAAGGAAGCATTCCTAGCTGATTGTCTCAGAAGGGGCCTGTGAGCAGAGTGAACCTGAGAATATCATCAGGTCCTGCAGTCCACTTTCCACACCAGTTTGTATCAGTGCTGGTGCTGAACGTGTTGGGTGAAGGTATATGCAGACGAGAGGTGTCAGTGGGGGGCAGGCAGAAACAATTTTAAAAATCATTGCACCAGCTGAGTGCCATGGCTCATGCCTGTAATTCTGGCACTTTAGGAGGCTGAGGTGGGTAGATCACTTGAGGTCAGGAGTTCGAGACCAGTCTGGCCAATGTGGCGAAACCCTGTCTCTACAAAAAATACAAAAATTAGCCAGACGTGGTGGCACGCGCCTGTAATCCCAGCTACTTGGGGGATGAGGCAGGAGAATTGCTTGAACCCGGGAGGCAGAGATTGCACTGAGCCAAGACCCCACGACTGCACTCCAGCCTGGGTGACAGAGCAAAACTCCATCTCAAAAAAAAAAAAAAAAAAAATCATTGTACCCTTTTTACCTTTATGAACTCAAGCATTACACAAATTAGGCTCCTAATATAGTGTTATAGAAACCCTGGCCCAACCAGTCATTAAGTATTTTATCCCAGTCAATATTGTCCAGTTCAGAGATTGTAAAGTTTGCAAAAGTGGGTGTTTACAAAGCAAAACAATGTCATCTGGGAAATGAAGAATGTTAATCTCTAGCAGCCTTGGGGACAAACACAAAATGCACTACGGCTTAGGGCGGAGAAGCTGAGCCATCAATACTTTCTAAATCCTGGAGGGCTTCCTCTACCTCCCGCATTCCAGCACCCCCTCTACCCACTTGGCTCCAGAAATTAGTCCTTCTCTATTAAAACTGTTTTTCCATCTGCAAGGAACAGAGGTCCCCACCCGGCCCTACCCCACCTCCACTTCCGCCCCGCCTTCAGTTCTGTGGGCTGAGGTGGGGAGAGAAAAATAAAATCACTGTAAAAATACTTGACTTCTGAAGCACGTGACTGGCTTTCAAGAATTCTATAAACTCGAGGGTGAGGCACTTGAAGAAGTGGGAGGCATGGCTCAGGGCAGACGGGCTACTTTGAGCCCTCTGAGTCTCTGGATGCCCCTCCGGAGCACCCCCACCTCCTGATCACCCCTGATCCTCCTCTCCAGCACCCCATTCCCAACTCTTCCTGGTGTTCTGAGACCCCCGAGGGAGTGCAGGCTGCGCGCAGGCAGGCAGCCCAGCCCCGGGTGCTGGGTGATCCCCTCAGCTCCAGGTGTGGCTGCAGGACTGTCAGCCTCCCGGGGGTGACATGGAAGGGTGAATGCATTTGCACTGCACCTTTCATTCTGTGGCATCTGTGTCTCTGTTTCTCTTAAAGCCTATGGCCATCACTCACCCGGAGGCTGAGAACTGATGAAAAAGTGGAGCAAAAACAAAACAAAACTAGCTGCATTGTTGAAACAAAGTCAATTTCAGTGTTTATTTGGCAGAGAAGCTAGTAGAGGTGATCAAAGTGATCAAGGCAATTCACTTGTTTCGCTGGCCCTGGGAGGGAAGGTGAGGAGCTCTGAATTCCAAAGGTGGGGGGAGAGGAGAGCAAAGCTCAGGGGAGAGAGCGGTCAGGAATCTCCCTGGGCACAGCCAATCCCTGCCGAGACTCCAAGACACCAGTCACAGCTTTCTCCTTCTCCTGCATCAGGGTGACCTCCAGGCCCTGTTCTCTGAGCCTCCACCCTCCACCCTGGGCTGCACCACTGCCCCCAAGCCTTTATGGGCACCCCTGCCCAAAGGCTATGCTCTGGGTGCACCCTTGCACCCAAGCTCCCCTCAGGCGCTTTCCCCTATCCTAGCAGCTCCACACCTCTTCCACACCAGCTCTGAGGGTAGTTTCCAGCTTTGGCCTCCTCCTCCAGGAAGCCCTGCACCCCAGGGAGGTCCCTGGCATCACACAGTCTTAGCTTACAGACTAGAGGTCTCAGTGACTAGAGCAGGCGCCCAGCTCCCCACAGAAATTGATAAATATCTATGACGAAACTTCATGCCGCCTTAGGGCTCCTACAGCAATGCCCCCCAGATAATACCAGACCCAATTCTACTGTTGAAAGAAGAGGAATTTTAGGAAATAGGTATACCAGGCCAGGTGCAGTGGCTCATGACAGAAATCTCAACATTTCGTGAGGTCAGGGCTGGAGGACTGTTTGAGCCCAGGAGTTCAAGACCAGCTTGGGCAACATAATGAGCCCTAATGTCACAAAAAATATAAAATTAGCCAGGCATGGTGGAGTGTGGCTGTTGTCCCAGCTACTTGGGAGGCTGAGGCTAGAGGATTTATTGAGCCCAAGAGGTTGAAGCAGTGAGCCATGATCATACCCCTGAATCCAGCCTGGGTGGTGGAGTGAGAACTTATCAAAAAAAAAAAAAAAAAAAAAGGAAGAAGAGAGATACCTCCTTTTTTATTCTTCATTTCCATCTAGCAAAATAATAATAATAATGATTGAGGGGTCACCTAGGACAATGGCCTTGGACTTCAGTAGTGAAAAAAGAGGATAAAAGATCCTAAGGTATTCACCAAGTAAAGACTGAACAGGATGCTGGAGATGAGAAAGATGGGCGAGATGAGAGCCAGACATTCGAGAATGCTCCAGGAGTCAGTTTGTTCAGCAACAAAGTGGGGAGATGTTGGTGGGGGTAACAGGGAGAAGTGTACTCCATGATCCCAGTTTTGGCAATTTGATTGGTTTCCCTTCCTTCTTGCTCCCCCTATTCCCCACCCCCCACCTCCACAGGTCACTGTAGCTTTGAGAGATGGCCGGGGAGAAGCTCAAGGACAGAAAATAAGCCAGGAGAGTCTCTTTCCAACAAATACTCTATTGAAAGGGTTGATAATGAGGCACTGTGGGTAAAGCGAGGTAGCAACCCAGGTGCTTGTATCTATAGAAGTTCTCATATTCTCGTGGACTCCACCCTGGCCCTTCAGGAACTCTGTGAAATATGCCATGGTTTCGCTCCCTCTGGGATAAACGGGGTGAGCAGATACATGTTACAATTTGCACTTAGAAGTTGCCACCTGGAATCCAGACTTTGTCTGCAGTGACCAGAGGGCAGAGCTAAGCAAGACTCTCAAGACGATGTGCTGTGCAGATGCCAGCTCTGACCACAGTGCTGTGCATACGGGGTCTCTGCTGCCCAGCATCTATCTTCCAACTTAAGATGGATAAAAGAACCCATAATAAAAGCCAACATCAATGGGTTCTCTTAAAAAGAAAGCAAACATGCTTAAAGTATTAACACATTGGATCTATGTGTAGTTTCACATTATATGATCACATGAGGAATTTGTGTGGAGGGGCAAGAGGAGAGTTCCAAGACATCTGATAGGGAGACTTGAGTGTTGCTGGGTAGGGAGGGGCTCTTGGGCACCTCACTTAGTGTCTGGCAGAATCTCCTTGGAGCCACTGGAATTTTAAGGACTTTAAGTAAGGGAAGATTGGTTACCCTCTGCTCTGGAGGGAATGCTGGAGATATAAATGGTTACCTGGTGAAATTGTTGCTCTTAACACAGAAGGGAAAATTCTGTTTTGATCTATGAGTCATATAGAAATGTATCATACTATGGAATTTGTGAAGTTGTTAGTGGGGCTTTGTAATACAGTTCGTGTGAGGCTCACACCTTCGCTCTAATTATTGTTTAAGATTAATTATTTTTTAATTATTGTTTAAGATTCTTTTATAGGGTCTTTGTTGGGAAACTCAAACAGTATCATTATGTTCCCCTCACATTTGGAAACCTAAGGCGCCCAGAGGGCTTATCTTGGGATCACACATAGGTGGCCATCTGTACTGGTTTGCCAGGGACAGCCGTGGTTTCTTGTCCAGTTGTAATTATTAACAGTGTCTCCTTTCCCTCTCACAACTGCGGGTTTATGCTAAGTATAAGGTCACCCTAACCACCTGACACATTGCTGTCAAAACTAGGATTGGAGATCCCACATTTCACATGTGCCAGATCATCCATTTAAGCAAATGTTATCCCAGTTGTTAAAAATCCTTTGTTTTTGACTTACAGGGCCTCATACCATAGTAGTCTGTCTTTTAGAAATAGTTAATGTGGAACACATCAAACATGAGGCCTCTGGTTGAAACACTTTTGTTGACTTCTTTGTTTTTCACTTTGTTTTGATTAACTCCCACAGTTATGGCTGCCTTTGAAAAGTACATTTTAAGGACTTCAGCAAGCATTAGTTATTTCTTTTGTGTCATGATGTCAAGTCATTTTCAATTATCTGGTTCTTAATAGAATTTAAAGTGAAAAAATATTAAATATGTATCAGGGCAATTCCACTTACTCTTGGTTCTTGCAATGATTTCTCTCTTGAAAAACTTACATAGGCCAGGCACAATGGCTCACGCCTATAAACCCAGAATGATTACTTTGGGAGGCCGAGGTGGGCGAATTACCTGAGGTCAGGAGTTCGAGACCAGCCTGGCCAACGTGGTGAAACCCCGTCTCTACTAAAAATACAAAAAAACAAAAAAACAAAAAAACAGAGCCAGGCATAGTGGCGGGTGCCTGTAATCCCAGCTACTCAGGATGTTGAAGGAGGACAATTGCTTGAACCCAGGAGGCAGAGGTTGCAGTGAGCCGAGATCACACCATTGCACTACAGCCTGGGCCACAAGAGCAAAACTCCACCTCCAAAAAAAAAAAGGGGGGGAAAAAGGCCGGGTACGGTGACTCACACTTGTAATCCCAGCACTTTGGGAGGCCGAGGCGGGCAGATCACAAGGTCAGGAGATCAAGAACATTCTGGCTAACATGGCGAAACTCCATCTCTATGAAAAATACAAAGAGTTAGCTAGGCATGGTGGCATGTGCCTGTAGTCCCAGCTACTCAGGAGGCTGAGGCAGGAGAATCGCTTGGACCCAGGAGGCAGAGGTTGCAGTGAGCCCAGATCGCACCACTGGGTAACTGAGCAAGGTGCCATCTCAAAAAAAACAGAGCAAGACACCATCTCAAAAAAAAAAAAAAAAAAAAAAAAAGAAAGAAAAGAAAAACTTACATAAAGGAAATTGACATGCTTTCCACAACCCTGTAATTGGCCTGCTGAGAAATCGCATGCAATTGTTTACGATTTTTGTGATTAATTCTCTTCATGGTGGTTGCCACTTATGTTGCGTTATCAGCACCAATAATGGTCCAGTTCTGTAACAGGTTAGCTGTGACTACAAAATCACCATTTGTCTTTACAGCACTCTATTATCTCATCACTTGTCTTTCCTTTTAAATGACATTTGTTTTATGTGGTAGCTCATTTTGAGTCATGAATTGCAACATATGGAACCACTAACCAAGAAATAGTCTTGCACCTTTCCCTGTTAACAGAAATGGAGTTGAAAACTTAGCCTCCTGGTATTATTATTATTCTAGTTCTCTATATGATTGGAGGGAAATCAGATTTCAAGTTCTTGCCGCTTTCCTTATGCCTTTCACAGCAAATTTCAAAGTATAGCAGTAGGCAGATTGCAATGTAATAGCAATTTTTAAGCCCAGAAATTAAATTAAACCAGAAAGAAATACACCTACTTCTAGTTCAAATAGTGTTTCTTCCGGAAAGAAGAACATCTCCACAGTAACAGCGGTGACAATAAGAGTATTTTCATGAAGATCGGAGTTAGCAGGTTTATATAGATTGCAGAATACAGCTACTGTTTTCCAGAGAAACTGACAATCAGTGTTAAATGGTTAGGAAGGTCTCTGTGCTTTGGAGAAAGATATGGAATAGTCGGTGCAAGGGCTAATAGAGTGCCTTCTCAAATTGTTTTCAGTTCCTCCTCTTAAGGAGGAACGAAAGGCTGGTAAGTAATCCAATAGAAGCTTTTCCCTATAGAATGGTCAGAAAGTTTGATCATTCAAAAGAACATTATTTTACTGTAAATACATGTCTAGATTTCATGGTCCTTAATGATTTATGTTACATGTCTTCCCCCCTAACGCCTTTTTCTCTTGTGCATATCACAGAGTTTTGCTTCCTGGAATATCAGTGGAGAGGGTAGTCAGCTTGGCCCATATGAGGGAGGGGAGGGTTCTAGCAGCTGGAACGCAAGGTGGACTGACCAAGGGGGTTCCTTGGCCTGCCTGGAAAACGGTAGTTCAGACCTGGTGGGAAACATTCCCCTATTTTTGTCCATCTAGGGATCAACAGAGGCCTTGAAAGACTGCTGTGACACCTTCCAAACAGCCCCCAGGAAATCATAATCAGCATCTGCCAATGGATCTCTTCTGCCTGGGTTGAGCTAGCCAGGAGGGCCCCAGGGCAGGGTATGGTTTGTGGCTGCCAGCTGCCATGGCAGCTCTCTGCTGCCTCCTTTATCCTGGGGTTTTTGCCTCTGTGCTACCAAATGACAGGTAGGAGCTGCTAAGGATGGGCTCTCTGGACACCAAAGCAAGGGGCTTGGGGTCACAACTAAAGGCTGAGGGACATCTGATTTGGGCTGCTGCATCTGCAGTGTTTCTCTCTCTCTCTCTCTCTCACTTTTCTCCCGCCCTCCTCTCCACTCTTCCTGGCATTAATGCCTTAAAGACTAATACCACAACAGAGTACAAGAATCAGGATGATCTGGACCTGAAAGGCTGAACATAGGAGGGGCCTCCTTCATGAACATTTTACACCTAAGGAAATAGTAAGTTTAAAACTAGATTCATCTGGCTTTGCCCAGGGGCCACCGGGACAGAAACTGTGTACGATTCATTCCTCCTTACAGCAAGATTGCCAGGTAATTCTGTTGCAAAGTCATAGAGACCTTAAGTTATCTGCCCTGCAAACCCCACTGCCTCTATTCAGGCTGCCAAGGCACTGGTTTATTTTTCTGAAAGATTCACTGCGTCTTCTTGGATTTCAAGAAAAATCCCGTTAGGAATTGAGGGGCTCTCTTCTTCCCCTCCCGACATGAGTATAACTCACTTCCTGGCATGTCTCCTTTCCTTTTGGCCTACATCCTTTGTCTGTTAGGTGCTTCCACATCCTTATGTCTTAAATGACCAAAATACGTCACCCCCACTGCCAAAACACACAGGTCACTCGAGGTCACAATCTGGAACATAGGCCGGCCATTGTTCTGTACACATTCTTGATTTAAATCAATCTCAAACCTTGCTGGAATGCCCTGTAAACTGGGGCAAGGTATGGTCACCAGACTAAGCATTGTCCTTTTTTAAACTTCCAGTGATGGGGCTGCTACAGGTTACAATATTGCACTCTTCCTCCTAGCTACTGTTACCCTGAGATATCTGAGGTTGCAGAGCTAATGTTGCCTAGATTATTTTGCCATCCTTTTTTTTTTTTCCCTCCGGACATCATGCCCCCTATTTTCACTCTCTGGGAACTCTGCCAGTTTTTCAAGGACTGGGTAAAGAACAAAATAAATATTTGTAGGTGGTTTAAAAGGAGAAGAAGTATGTTGGCTGTAACTCTGCCCATCCAAAGAAATGCATTTTCACTGTCTTTCAGATGTTTTGAAGTTGTTAACTGGGAGAGCTTCAGAAGGTTGACTTTACTAGTTTACCTTTTGGATTTGTGATCAAGGGCTGAGTGTGTGAGTGTGAGTGTGTGTGTGTTTGTAAGTGTGTTGGGGAAGGAAGGAGTCTGAGAAAGTGAGGCAAGTAAGTAGAAACTTTTTTTAAAAAGTCCAGATTGAGTGATTGAAATCGACTGTGTGCAAATGACGCTAGACCTCTTCATAGATGTTAATCGGGCCCTAAAAAATTAGTGCCGGAAAGTGCTTACTTGTAGCACTCAGCATAGACCCTTTCTTTCAAATTGTTTGGGATTTTTTTTTTTTTTTAAGGGAGTTCACTGAAATTTGGGAGGTTCGACATGTTGCTGTTTCTTAATATGTGGATCACCCGATTTGGGAGGCTCACTCTCCCTCTGAGATTCAAGAGATGAGGGCACTGGCTCCCAGCGAAGGCTCCTGGCCTTAATCATGTGTGAAATGTTTTCCTTCCTGGGCTGCAGAGCCTCGGTGGTTTGCAGCGGTGGAACCAGGCAGGCCGAGCTGTGGGTAGGAGAGGCCGTCACCTGTTGGGGCCTCCCCGCTCGCGCCCAACCCCCGGCATCGCCCTGCCCTGGCAGAGCCCAGCCCCCAGTCCCCGGGGAGCGCGCCTGCGGACGGACGGACAGACGGACGGTCGGACAGACCTAGGGACGGAGGGCCAGGGGTAGGGGAGATCCAAGAGGCCCGGCGCTGGAATGCAGTTTTCTCGGGCGAGGGAGACTTTGCACCGGAGTGGAAAATAGTTTGGGGTGGGGTTTCGCACCGTCCCCTCCTCCCC
Organism: Macaca thibetana thibetana; assembly: GCF_024542745.1. Classification (NCBI taxonomy): domain Eukaryota; kingdom Metazoa; phylum Chordata; class Mammalia; order Primates; family Cercopithecidae; genus Macaca; species Macaca thibetana. The sequence goes on from NC_065586.1 coordinate 24,040,339, forward strand.
AGCCCCGGGCCCCCTCCCAGGCGCTTTCTGGGAGCTTTTAGAACTGCGCTCTGAAGTTTCCAGAGAGCAAGGAGCTTTTGCGGCAGGCAGAGACAATGGAAGAAAATGAAAGCCAGAAATGTGAGCCGTGCCTTCCTTACTCAGCAGACAGAAGACAGATGCAGGGTAAGTAACAGACCCATTCAAAGATGGAGTTACAGGGACGCGTGCCCCTTGCCGCTTGCTGCTTTTTATAAACTGCAGCCCTGGGACCTGGCAAAGAAAAAAAAAAAAAAAGGCAAATTCTTGAGATGGTACATTTTCCAAACTGGATAGAGAATAGAGAACTGTGATTTCTTAGGCTTGACTTTATCTCTGGCACGATTTTCTTAAGCAGCAAAAGAGGTGGTGGGGTGATGTCACATTTGTAGCACAGTGAGCCATCAGCATGCGCTGTATCTCTAAGCAATGACAAATAAATCACTAAGCAGCTCCTAATCATTTCCTCCCGGGGCTCCAGCCATGGGAGAAAGGAGCTGTTTTTGTGAAACTGTCTCTAGGACGGCAGCTTCCATTCATTGGTTGGGGGATTCCATGTGGCAGATGCATGCTGGCTGCAAAGTTTGTGCAGTATTTTAGAGTTAAATCACAGAAACCAGGCGTGTTTTATTCTACAGATCCTAGCAGCAGGGGAGGGCTTTAGCATCTGGGTGATAGATAGAACTCTGGATCTTCTTTTATGTTTTAATTCAAAACTTGGGAGTTGTTGGACAATTTTGGTAAATATTCTCCAGGCAGTTTCCCTTTAATTGTGTTTATAATAGACTTGTCTTTTCCGTAGGGAATTTCCAGAAGCTTATGTTGTTCCAAAGAAATTTCGCAGCGGGATTGGGTAGCCAGAGGAGGTCCCTGCTCTCTGGCATCTGACGCCTGTGATGCCAAGAACTGATTCTATGGAATCCTATAGGCAGCATGTTCATAAACCGCACAGCCCTGGACCGCCCGACCCACCCTCCCTCAGGTTCATGCAGGGGCCAGTACACAACAAAAAGAAGTGCGGGAGTGCAGTGCTGTGCGTGGGAGTAGGGATTATGCACAGGGGAAAAGGTGTGTGTTTTATGAACATGTAAAAGGGAAGTAGCACATGACTCATCCACGCTGAAAATGCAAAGCTAAGCCAGACAAGAGAACTTACAATGACAAGAGATAGAAATCCCCCAGTGAAATGTAGAAAACTCGAAGTTTTGTAATGGCTGGAGATTCCCTGAGTCTGAACAGTCATCTGTCGAGGTGTCTGCGTTCGTGCCGCCAAAGCACAGCACCCTCCTTGAGGCCACCGGGGTCAGTGGCATCCAGTGGAAGATAAGGCTACCTCCTCCTCCTGACTCCCGCAACCCCTCCATTTTCTGGGACAGGATCTTACTTCAGGAATTCAACCTCTGGGCCTGTCCTGAAAGAAATGACCCAGATTCTAGAGGGGCTGTTAGAAAGGGATCCATTTAAGAAATGACTTTCCAACAATCACGGCAATTCAGAGGCTTCAGAGGCTAGGATGGTCAGGCTGAGAGAGTGTGCTCCTTTGCTCACTCATTCATTCATTCAGTGAATATTGAGCATCTGTTATGTCGTCGTCACTGTTTTAGCTGCCAGACATCCAGTGGTGAACAAAGCAGACTAAAAATACTTGCCTTCATTGAACTTACAGTGTAAGGACCAAGTTTCAGGGGGTGGGGAGCTGGTGGAGACAGACAATGAACAAATAAATAAAATATATAGCATGTTAGATGGCAGAATTTTGCAAATAAAAATACAGAAGGCCCAGCTAAATTTGAATTTCAGGTAATCAGTGAATTTTTATTTTTTAGTATAAGTATATCCTGTGTCATATTTGGGATATACTTACGCTAAAAATACTAATCCATTATTTATGTGAGGTGCACATTTAACTGAGCAGTCCTGTATTTTATCTAGCAACCCTATTTGATGGAAATAAGATTATGGAGAAAATAAAGCAGGAAACGGAACAGGGAGTGAAACTGTAAATAGGATTATTAGAAAAAGCTTCACTAAAGTGATATTTGAGCAAAGATGAGAGAGGTAATAGCAGGAATCTAATGTATTCAAAGAACAACAAGAACATGGGAGAAGGATGGGAGGTAAACAGGTTGAGAGGTCATCCCAGGCCAAATCACCTAAACCATCATAAGGGCCCAGATCACTGCACTGCAGCCTTGAACTCTTGGGCTCAAGCAATCCTCTGGCCTTAGCCTCCAAATAGCTGGGACTACCGGGACATGCCACCATGCGTGGTTTATTTTATTTTATCTTATTTTATTTTATTTTATTTTATTTTATTTTATTTTAGAGAAGGGGTCTTGCTATGTTGCCTAGGTGAGTTACAAAGGGATTTGTCTTTTTAAATGGGGGTAATACTGGGTGCTGTATTGAGCACAACCCAAGTAGGGTTGAGGGAAGAACAGGGAGGCCTTTAGGAAGCTTCTGTAGTCAAGGAGGCAAGAACCAGGACTAGCTTGGACCAGGTGGTGATTAGCAGGTGGCGATAAGCAAGCAAATTCTAGGTGTGTATTGAGGGTAATGCCCAAAGCATTTCCTCTAGCCTGGGCAGCATAGTGAGACCCCATCTCTAGGAAAAAAATTAGCTAGGCATAGTGGCACATGCCTGTAGTCCCAGCTACTTGGGAGGCTGAGGCAGGAGGATCACTTGAGCCAGGAGGTTGGAACTGCAGTTAGCCATGATTGCACCACTGCACTCCAGCCTGGGTAACAGTGTAAGACTCTGAAAGAAAGAAGGAGAGAAAGAGAGAGAGAAGGAGAAGGAAGGGGAAAGAACAGAAAAGAAGAGAGGGGAGTAGAGGAGCGGAGAAAAGAAAAGACAAAACAAAAGCAATTGCTAAAGGATTCAACGTGGGATGTAAGAGAAAAAGAAGAGTCAGAGACAACTTCCAAAATTTTGGTGTAAGCAGCTGAGAGAATGGAGTTGCCATTTGCCTAAGTGGGGGAGCATTTACGAAGAACAGATGAGAGGGTGTTTATGGTTTGAAGGTCTGAAAAGCAGAAAATCTTTTGATAGATTAGGATTGAGAAGTTTATCAGGGATCCAAGTGGAGATGTTGATTGCAATTTGGATATTAATGACTAGAGCTGCAGGAAGACTGAGAAATGAGAGATCCTGTAGGATCGAATCTGTGTGCAGAAGAAAAAGTCCAAAGGGATGCCTCCTGAGGCACTCCAGCATCTAGAGGTCAGGGAGATTGGAAGGAAGAGCTGGAAAAAATGGCAAAAGAGGAATAAAAATCCAAGTTCGATTTTTTAAATCCTGTTCAGTTCTGGGTGAATAGGATGCTGTAGAGAAGCATGGCTTCATTTTTAGTTCTCCCAGTGAGCACGAGACTGCGAGGGAGAGCAATATCTCTGACGCTAACATCACCCATGACGTCCATTTCTATCATTGCACTCTCTCTTGTGTCTGCCTGTGTATCTGTTTTACCCAATGACAATGTGATATTCCACAGCAGGGACCATGTCTTATTTATTCACATTTGCATTTCCAGCACCTAACAGAGCATCGGGCAACCTAATAGAGCACCAGGCACCTCAGAAGGCACTCAGTAAACATTTATTGAATGAAAGGCTAATTATACCACTTTGGGACTTTGAGTTTATTATCCTGCTATAGATAAGGATCCCTGGGGTGATCGTGTAACTTATTGTCCAAATGAGATCCTTTTGAGAGTGAAAGGGAACACTACAAATAATTTTACTGGGACAACAGTTGTAACCCAGAGCTGTTTTGGCAAACTGGGGTATATGATCACCCTAAGAATAGCTCTAATCGATGAAGCTTCCACGGCTGAATAGCCCGGCTACCAGGTAAATAACAATGGGGAAGTGTAGCACATAGTGTGCTTTGCAGAGTAGGCACTCAACAATTATTGGTGGAACCTGAATCTAACTCTATCATTTTCCCTTTGAAGGCCATGGGCTCTTCAGTGTGACCCTGGGGGATAGTCATTCCTTGGGATGACTCTGTCCACAACAGTCCTGACGTGTGTGCTTTTGCTCTGGTCCCTAAGGTCTTGAAACTATGCACGTGAAGTGCTATCAGCCCACCTGCTTACCTTCCCCACACTCTGATTGGCAGCCTCCCATCGAGTGCAAGCCTGGGGAATCAGATATGCAGAAACCTCCTCTAAAACAGCCCCCTCGGTCTCTGTACCCTTATCCCATTTCATTCTTCAAAGCATTTATCGTTAGGTGACATTTGGAATCTATATGATTTGTTTGTGGTTGGCCTCTCTATTTCAAACGTGGACTCCTCTATGGGGGAATGAAGTCTGACTTGATCTACTTCACACTCTCTCTCCTAACTCCTTTCGGTGTAGGAGCAGGCAGTCAATACATATTTGTATGAATGAATGAATGAATCAATCAGTGCTTGACACAGAATGCTGTTCTGGGAAGAGAAGGTCCTGTCTCTACTTTGTCTAAGATCTATACCAGAAATCCTCTTCATCATTGACAAAATTTTATGCTGTAGAGGAATATAATGACCCGGTTTCAGCTGTAATTTCTGTGTTGCTTTGTGTATATGTTATGATAGTAACAAGGGAGCTAACCCCATCACTTTGAGATGCTGAGGCAGGAGGATCACTTGAGGCCAGGAGTTCTAGACCAGCCTGGGCAACATAGTGAGATCCCATCTCTACAAAAAAAAATTTTTTAAGTAGCCATGCATGGTAGTATGCACCTGTAGTCCCCGTCACTCGATTCTGAGGCAGGAGGATCACTTGAGCGCAGGAGTTCGAGGCTGCATTGAGCCATGATTGCATGACTGCATTCCAGCCTGGGTGACAGAGCAAGACCCTGTTTCTAAAAACAAACAAACAAACAAACAAAAAACAAGGGAGCTTGAAAACTGAGGGAGGCTGTAGGATCCTGCGGCCTGCTAACCCATTATGTGTATTAATCAGATAGGCTAATTGTTTTAACCACCCTCTAATCTTGGTGGCTTTGGATGATGAAGGTGAATTGCTCACTCACACACAGCACAGTGTGATTTCTGTGGCCAGGTGGATTTCCTGGGTGGCTGCCGAGGCTACTCCTGCCTTGTCACCCTGCCATCCCCCACGGCCTTGGAGGGTTCTGCTCTATGGATCCTTTGTATTCCACTGGCCAAAGAGTAAAGAGAGAGAGAACATGGAAAGTTATTCAGGAGGTCCAGGGGCCCTGACCAAAGGTGGCTCACGTGGCTTCTGCCGACAATGCATTGACTGGAATTAATACAAGGCCCCAGTGAGATGGAGGGAGGTGGCTGGAAAATGCGGTCTGCCTGTGCGTGCAGCAGAAGAGCATTCTGGTTGAACACATAGGGCTGTCTCCAGACCAAACAGCAACTCCCCATGATGCTCCCTGTGACAAGAGAGCTTCTCAGCACACTTGAGAAGGAGACAGCTAACCAGAAGCCACCAGAAAGAAGGGGGGATGCCTTCCCTCAGAGTCTGCGGCCTACCTAATCTTGACCCAGGAAGAGGATCTCAGGGAAGCCGTCAGCACTGTTGCTGGCTCTGGAGTGGGTGTGGAATGCCTGAGTGATGCAAGGCCCCAAATCCCTTGCTGCAGGTCAGCTGACCCAGCCGGAGTAACCTGAGTTGTGGCGAAGAAGCTGGCCTTGGCAGCTCCTGCAGTTGCCTGCCTGCGGGACTTGCAGTGCGGCTTTCTCCTTGAGGATGCCTCATCTTCCAAGAGCCTCTGCGTGTTTGGTGTCTACCTCAGCCCCTGCTTTCCATGCTTTCTTTCCAGAATGCCAAATCCTAGTCTGGGAGCCCCTTGGATTCCTGAAGTGTCCCTCTAGCATTTCTGTCTGCCTTGTCCTCACTTCTCCAGGGAATGTTTCAGGGATTTTGCTCGGCTTTAAGCTCATATGTTGCTCTTTGCCCTGCTTGAAGTGAGCTCCCAGGAGGAGTTGCCCTGGGCTCTGCAGAGGCTGGGAGGGGCAGGAAAGGGAAACAGGACTGCCTTTCAGCAAGCCTTGCCTTCATGCTACAGCTTCATTATTTTGTTCGACAAGGATTCCCAGAATAGCAAACAGCTAGACACACCCATATTTAAATGTTAACACCAAAGCGCATTCCAAACAAGAAATCGAATTGTATTTCTGTTTTGATGGCTTGGATAATCCACACTTGAGCTTTTCTCTATTCATGTGGATAATGAGGAGTTGGCCAGGCTCAGATCTCTGACAACATGGCTATGGAATTGTGACTAATGTCCTTTGCCTGCTCCCTCTCTTGTTTTAATCGTTCTTAGTTTTTCTCTGCTGAAAAGACCACATTCTCCTGAAATGGCTGGAATGGCAGAGTTGTTGCTTCTCCCTCAGGTGTGGGACTTGACGCTTCCAAGAGCTTAGCCTTGTTGAGGAAAAGGCTCAGATGACGGGTGTGGGTAAAGTGGCTTTGTGTGGAAAGTGGCGTTAGGTGGCTGTGAGTGCTGGTGACAGTAGAGCAGGTGCCTCGAGGTAGGAGGGGAGGCAGACAGGATGCTAGAGCATTGGGCATTGGGTGGAAGGCACAAGGCAGGACATTGAGACAAAAAGAAGAAGTGAGCTCCGAAGGCAATCTGATGTTTGCCAAGTGGCTGCATTGACCCTTCCAGCCTTGCTAATGGTTGATGCTGTTTGTACCTTTCCTCCAAATCACATCAATCCTTGTTAAGCAACTGGAGATATTTTAGAAAAATCCACAAGAAAGAAAAAACAGAAAAGCAACATGGGGTGAAAAGTGCTAGGAAAAAACAGAAGTTTGATGAGTCTAGTCAAGTAAATCAGAGCTGCTCAAAGATTAATGTGGACAGAAGATTGGCTCTGACCCCCAAAACTCTCCCCTTCCAGCTCCCTTCCCAACTCATTTCAAACAAGAAGGAGGGTTTATTGTCCTGGCTGTCTAGACCTCTTCTGATGCTCTTTGGATGAAACAGAATAGATCATATGAGCCTGTGTGGCATAGTAAGGCAGGATGCGACTTTCTGCCCTGTTGTTGCCATTGGACATGCATGGACGCTTAGCCGTATGACTGTACATGTGCATGTGGACAGATGTGTGTTATACTTGCATAAGAAATCCCCCTTCCAGAGGCTCAATCCTGTTAATTCATCTAGCTGTCCTGGATAACTTAAAACATATTTTCTTAATAATGTCAAAACTAATCTTCAAACTCCACTTAAAAGTCAGTAGTGTTGCTAGGTGTGATGGCTCATGCTTGTAATCCTGGCACTTTGGGAGGCTGAGGCAGGCAGATCACTTGAGGTCAGGGGTTCGAGACCAGCCTGGCCAACATGGTGAAACCCCGTTTCTATTAAAAATACAAAACTTAGCCGGGCATGGTTGTGCACGGCTGTAATCCCAGCCATTCGGGAGGCTGAGGCACAAGAATCGCTCGAACTCGGTAGGTAGAGGTTGCGGTGAGCTGAGATTGCACCACTGCACTCCAGCCTCAGTGATGGAGTGAGACTCTGTGTCAAAAAAAAGAAAAAAGGTAAAAAACAAATAAAATACATAAAAATAAAAACATAGCCAGGTGTGGTGGCACACATCTGTGGTCCCAGCTAGTCAGGAGGCTGAGGCAAGAGGATTGCTTGCACCCAGGAGGTCAAGGCTGCAGTGAGCCATGATCATGCTACTGCATTCCAACCTGACAGAGCAAGACCCTGTCTCAAAACCAAACCAAAACAAAACAAAACAAAACAAAAGGCAAGAGTGTTATATCAAGTATACAACAATTTTGGCTGATATGAAACACATGCACAACACTCAAAAGATAAAGCTAAACCTCTTCAGATTGCACAGGTGTTTATCAACCTGAGAGACAGCATTTTGTGCATCGAGCTTTGTTCAATAGATCCTGTTATTTTTATATTATTAAGGAAGAGATCATTTAAAAGGTAGCCATGATGTGAGTCTAAGTGTTAGAAGGGTAAGCTAAGTAAATGAAATGACAGTTTAGCCCTATCTTTTAGCCCAATAGTTCCATCTTCTTCTCCTTGTAAACTTACTGCTGAAACTAATGAAAAGTAGAAGAATTGACTAACTTGCCTGTGCTTTTCCTCCCGTTCCCCATCAGTGTCTGATGGAGATGCTATAATTAGCAATGTAATGAGAATTGAAGGGTAAACAAGAAGAATTATTCCCAGAACACACATCAAGGGTTAGAAGACTGGAACAGGAAAACCAGCCTGAGATTAAAATGTTTTCCCTGCCCAACCAAAGGGCATCTATACCTAGAGTTCTATACACAGATCTTTCCAGGCAAAGACAAGGGAAAGAGTGTTGGTGGCATTGCTTTCTGGAAACTGATTTATGCCTAAACTCTCAACACCTGTTGCTTTGCAAAACTAGCATGAAGGATTGGTTTCTGTTTATCTGGCATTCAACTCAGCAGAACTCCCAAATATTGAATCTGTATTTTTCTGCGCTTAACTTGTAAAGATAAATAATTGGCAAATATGCTTCTATTGGAAACTTATTTTAAAAAAAAAACAATTAGAATAGTTTTAAAAGATTTAGAGGTAGAAGGCTCTTTGCATATCTAATGTTAGTTCAATCATCTTCATTTTATTTATGAAGAGAATGAGACTGAGAGAGGTCACATCATTTGTTCTAAATGTCGGATTAAAGCCAAGATTCCTGAGATCCAGCCTAGTACTTTTTCCAGGGAATTCAATGGACAGGGAAACATTATTCTGCCTGTATCAGCAATACTTTATGATAAGAACTGTTCTTCGTGAAGAGCCTGACTTCATGAAGAGAGCCTGTCTAACTCCTGAAGTGCTTCTGAATGTTTTACTTTTTCTCCATAATTGTTTTTTTTTTTTTTAAATGTAACTCTCTTTTCTCAGCTCACTGGAATATTCAAACCTGACACCCCATCTCCCAACCATCGAGGATGAATGGAGATTCCCTTTACCTGCTTCCCACTCTCAGCGTTGACATCACATGGCTTAGTTGATCTGTTCTTAGCAGAAACCAACTTGTCCCTTCAAAGCCAGCTCAGAAGGCAGGATGTCTTAGGTCCAGGCTATCAGGACATACCATTGCTCTTCTTTTTCATTTGTCTAAGCCTTTACTTTATAACCCCTCGATTGTTACTTCTGATGATATTCTTATGCTTGCTTGGTTTATGCCAATAAGAGAAAATAAAATTGTCAAATGGTTCATGTGTGTCAATAATTACTTATGTACAGGGTGATAGCTATTTTTTTTCTTGGTGATGAAGCAAATGTTTCAGAAATCTGATTGAGCTTATATAACAATCCTGTTACCAGAATGAAACTGTTATTTAAAATACAGAAATAATCAGAATCACTGGAGTTAATTCTTTCTTTATTTTCTTTCTTTCTTTATTTCGAGATGGAGTCTCGCTCTGTCGCCCAGGCTGGAGTGCAGTGGTGCGATCCCGGCTCACTGCAAGCTCCGCCTCCTGGGTTCATGCCTTTCTCCTGCCTTAGCCTCCCAAGTAGCTGGGACTACAGGCACCCGCCACCACGCCCGGCTATTTTTTTTTCTTTTTGTTTGTATTTTTAGTAGAGACGGGGTTTCACTGTGTTAGCCAGGATGGTCTCGATCTCCTGACCTCGTGATCCGCCCGCCTCAGCCTCCCAAAGTGCTGGGATTACAGGCGTGAGCCACCGCGCACAGCCGGAGTTAATTCTTTCTATAATTACAGACAAGGATAAGGAATAACCCAACTGCCTGCACAGAAGTAACCTAACCAAGTGTTCTTGTGGGTTTTCTTTTTTTATGTTTTGAGACAGGGTCTCACAACTGTCACCTACCCAGGCTGGAATGCAGTGGCACGATCATAGCTCACTGCAGCCTCAACCTCTTGGACTCAAGCGGTTGTCTTGCCTCAGCCTCCCGATAAGCTGGGACCTACAGGCGTGCACCACTACTCCTGGCTAATTTTAATTTTTTGTAGAGATAGGGGTCCACCATGTTACCCAGGCTGGTCTTGAACTCTTGGGCTCAAGTGATTCTCCTGCCTTAGCCTCCCAAAGGGCTGGGGTTACAGGCAGGAGCCACCATGCCCAGTGAACATCTTTATTTCTAAAGTATGATTTTTCGTATTTCTTTGATTGTGGATTTTTTTCCCCTGACTGCTGCAAAGCAGAAAAAGAAACAAAAAGAAAGAAGATGTGCAAAGTTAACATTCATACATTAACAACTGCCACAAACTCTCTTGGTGTTCTGCAAATGAGACTTCTAGTGGGAAATCATTAATTGTGAACTGAATTTTTTTGTCTTTCAGAACAAGGGAAAGGCAATCTGCATGTAACATCACTAGAAGATGCAGAATGCCGCAGAACCAAGGAACGCCTTTCTAATGGAAACAGTCGTGGTTCAGTTTCCAAGTCTTCCCGCAATATCCCAAGGAGACACACCCTAGGGGGACCCCGAAGTTCCAAGGAAATACTGGGAATGCAAACATCTGAGATGGATCGGAAGAGAGAAGCGTTCCTAGAACATCTGAAGCAGAAGTATCCCCACCACGCCTCTGCAATCATGGGTCACCAAGAGAGGCTGAGAGACCAGGTACGAATATGCTCTCATTTCTCCTCGGGTAGCTCGCTCTTTAATGAACATCAAGGAAAGTAAACTTACCTTCACTGTGAAAGGTAAAGGATAGCTTAGTGGACTGTGCATACTACTGAGTTGTTCCGGATCTCTTTGGGGGCTTGGGAGGAGGAAGCCGGGTGTAGGAAACTTCTGCCTGCAAGCTCAGTCTTCTTTGCCAATATAGCAAGAGAACAGGAGGCCAGGCCAGAGAGGAAGGGCCTAGAGAGTATGCAGTTCCCCAAAACAGTGTTCCCATGTTCAACCACAAACACATCTAAACGCATCTAAAGTGCAGGTAATGAAGGGGTATTACCTCACTGAGGAAAGCATGGTACCAACTGCTGTGTACCCTGAAAGCACGGTGTGCTTAGCACTGTGAATGAATGAAGTAGCAAATGAATGAATGAATACACAAATACATAAATTTATTTTCAGGGTAAAATAGATCTTACAGATACAGACTTGTGGTAACTCCTTTTCCTTAAAAAACTGACATTAGGGTTTTGTTTCTGCTCTTCTTTTTTTTCTTTTTTTTTTTTGGATGGGTTCTTGCCCTATTGCCCAGGCTGAAGTGCAGTAGTGTGATCGTAGCTCATTGCAGCCTAGAATTCCTGCGCTCAAGATCCTGTCACCTCAGCCTCCTGACTAGCTGGGACTACAGACATGCAGCACCATGCCCAGGCTAGCTTTTTATTTTTGGTAGTGGAGACGGGGGTCTTGCTCTATTGACCAGGCTGGTCTTGAACTCCTGGCCTCAAGCGATCCTCCTGCCTCTGCCTGCCAAAGGACTAGAATTACAGGCATGAACCACTGTGCCTGACATTTTTTTTTTCTTTTGAATCACAGATGTGCTCCTTCTGCAGGCCTTGCTTTGTGCTAGCTTTCTGTCTTCACCTACCTGTTTCCTCTGGTTATTTTGACAGCCACATAGACATTACCCAACTGTGGCTAGGGATGTTTTTGTTTCTTGGCTGTGTGCAATGACTTTTAGCAGATAGAGCAGGTTTGCGGTCACAGGAGATATGAGGCCTCCTCTACTGACCTCACTGGTGTGTTATCAGATTGACCTTTGAGTATGGAGAACGTAGGGAAGGAAGCAGAAAGCACTTAACCATAAGTGTGATGGGTGGGGGTGGGAAGAAGGGCAGGATGATACTGATTTCCACACGAAGGAGACAAGCTCAGTGTTTTAACTCTGCTGTCTTCCCAGTTAGGTGCAAAAATTATGTCTAACCCACTCAGCCTTTGATTATCCATGGAAATGGGGATTGGCATCAGCCCGAATAATTGAAATCTATGCTTTATTCTCAATCTCATATTCTTCCTTAAATTCAACCTTCTCTTCTAGGGAATCATTATCTGAGTGGCTAAAAATGTGAACCGTGCTTTATGGACTTCATGTTTGCTTTTTCTTCACACTTCCAACAGTCAGTAAACCCAGACGAAGAGAAAAGAACAAGAATCCTGCTGTAATTCTTTGATAATTTTAAAAAGGGACTGGGCACGGTGGCTCATGCCTATAATCCCAGCACTCTGGGAGGCCAAGGCGAGGGGATCACTTGAGGCCAGCAGCTTGAGACCAGCCTGGGTAACACAGCGAGACCCCATCTCAACAAAAAATGTTTAAAAAATTAGCCGCGTGTGGTGGCACACACCTGTAGTCCCTGCTTCTCAGGGGGCTGAGGTGGGAAGATCACTGAAGCCCAAAAATCAGATCCTGTCTCTAAAAAGAAAGTATCAGTTTTGCTGAGAAATATAGAAATTGGCCCGTCAAAAATGGTGTATCTTTCCATGTCAAAAATAATGATTATTGTTACTCTTCTTATTTGTGGTGTCCTAATTATTGCTATTGCTGCAATAATGGTGGCTTTGATTAAAACAATTACAAGGGGAGCCTAGTTGTAATTAAGGTTGAAAGGAGTAATGAATATCTTTTGGTGTTCTCCAGCTCTGATCTGCTGTTACGTACATTGCCAGTTCTGCCATGGCTGGCCAGCTGTCCCTTCTCTGGATAATGCGGGATGAACCAGTCACATTCTGTCTTTCTGCCACTTTTGTACTCCACGCTGACCCTCCAAAAGGGAAGAGATTTTAATGCATGAATCTATGTACACATTTTTATTCTCTTGTTAACAGGAAGGGGGTCCTGACCCCAAGAGAGGGTTTTGAATCTCTTACAAGAAAGAATTCAGGGCGAGTCTGTAGAGTAAAGTGAAAGCAAGTTTTTTGTTTGTTTTTGTTTTTGAGATGGAGTCTCGCTCTGTTGCCCAGGCTGGAGTTGCCCAGGCTGGAGTACAGTAGCGCGATCTCGGCTCACTGCAACCTCCACCTCTCAGGTTCAAGCAGTTCTCTTGCCTTAGCCCCTGAGTAATTGGGATTACAAATATGCACCACTACACCCAGTTAATTTTTGTATTTTTAGTAGAGATGGGGTTTTACCATGTTGGCCAGGCTGGTCTTGAATTCCTGACCTCAGGTGATCTACCTGCCTTGGCCTCCCAAAGTGCTGGGATTACAGGTGTGAGCCACCGTGCCCGACAAAAGCAAGTTTATTAGGAAAGTAAAGAAATAAAAGAATGGCTACTCCATAGAGCAGCCCTGAGGACTGCTGGTTGCCCTTTTTTGTGGTTATTTCTTGATGGTATGCTAAACAAGGGGTGGATTTTCATGCCTCCCCTTTTTAGACCATATAGGATAATTTCCTGATGTTGCCAGGACAGCCAGAGGTCACTCTTGTGGCCATGTTGGTTTTCATAGGTTTTGGCTGGCATCTTTACTGTGACCTGTTTTATCAGCAGGGGCTTTATGATCTGTATCTTGTGATGACCTCCTATCTCACCCTGTGACGTAAAATGTCTTAACCATCTGGGAATGCAGCCCAGTAGGTCTCAGCCTCATTTTACGTAGCTCCTATTTAAGATGAAGTTGCTCTGGTTCAAACGCCCCTAACACTATCACTGCACTTCTGCAAGCAAACTCCAGCCAGCATTGTAAACACCAGAGATCAGTGTAGACATGGCCTATGAAATTGCTGCAGACGTGATCTCATCTTCTGTCTTTTCCATTCTTTTTCTCCTACCACCCATTTCCCCTTTCCTCTCTTCCTCTCTGCAATGCCATTTGTTCCTCCTGGACCTTCTCAGTATGGACTATCCCAGGCTTCCTTTGCGGGAAGATTACACAGCCAGCTGTAAGAAGGAAGTCAGATAACACACATCTGATGCTCTCTTCCAGATACTGAGCCTCTTAATACCAGATGCTCTTCTGGCGGCTGTTTTTCTGGCTTCCTCTCAGAGAAGTGTCTTTGATAAGAAGAGAGCCAATCAGCAAGATAGAGAATAAGATGTTGAAAATGATGTATCTGGCGTCTAACATGAAATCTCTTAAAATCTAGGTTCTTTTTTTTTTTTTTCTTTTTTGGAAGACAGGGTCTTGCTCTGTTGCCCAGGCTAGAGTGCAGTGGCATGATCTTGGCTCACTGCAGCCTCAACCTCCCCGGCTCAAGGAATCCTCCTGCCCCAGCACCCACCCCCCCACCCACCCCCAGATAACTGGGACTACAGGAGTGCGTCACCATACCCGACTGAAAATCTAGGTTCTAATTTCCTGCTATTAAACATAAGAAGAATGAGAACATGCCTTATGTTTCAAAATCTGACATCAAACACTGGAAGATTCACGGTTGCAAAACTTCTGTTTGTCTTTAAAAAATATGTTGGTCAAGGGTTTTCCTTAGTCAAAATTATTGAAAGGCTAAGAGGTCACCTTAACTCCCTTTACAGTCTTCAAAAAATGTGGGTGGCCCTTATTGCAACATAATGCTGGTCTGCATAATAGTAGCTGTGATCGTTAAGGACTCTTGTCAGCATAACCTTAATTGTGCAGGGCAATCAGGCTGTACAGCCCTATTGCCTGGCAGCTAAAGGCCTGGTTCTGGAGGCAGGCAGGACTGATCAGGATCCAGCCTTCACAATATGCTAATTATATTATTTGGGCTGATAGCTTAATCTTTCTTTCTTTTATTTTTCATTTTATTTTATTTTATTTTTGGAGACAGAGTCTCACTCTGTCAGTCACCCAGGCTGGAGTACAGTGGTGCAATCTTGGCTCCCTGCAACCTCCACCTCCTGGGTTCAAGCCATTCTTGTGCCTCAAGCCTCCTGAGCAGCTGGGATTACAGGTGTGCACCACCATGCCCAGCTAATTTTTGTATTTTTAGTAGAAATGGGGTTTTGCCAGGTTGATCAGGCTGGTCTGGAACTCAAGTGATCTGCCCGCCTCAGCCTCCCAAAGTGTTGGGATTATAGGTGTGAGCCACTGTACCCAACCTTAATGGCTTAATCTTTCTCTGTCTCAGTTTCCTCATTTGTCAAAGGACAATAGTATCTACATCGTGGAGCACTGAGAAATACAATGATGGAATCTTTTACTGTTTCACTGGCAGCTTTTAGCGTGATAATATTCTGGTTTATAGTGTCCCAAAAAAGAGTCTCAGAGGCTATTTTAAAATTAGTAGTTAAAATCATTTGAGTTTTTAATTTTTTCAAGACAAGATCTCGCTCTTGTTTAGAGTTCAGTGGTGTGATCACAGCTCACTGCAGCCTTGAACTCCTGGGCTCAAGCGATCCTCTCACCTCAGCCTCCTGAGTAGCAACTATAGGCACATGACACCACTTCTGGCCAATTTTAAAAATTATTTGTAGGCACAGGGTCTTGCTGTGTTGCCCAGGTTGGTCTTCAATGCCTGGCCTCAAGCAATTCTCTCGCCTTGACCTCCAAAAGTGGTGGGATTACAGGCATGAGCCACTGCGCGTGGCCTCACTTGACTTTATTATCAACAAGTATTTGAGTGCCTGAAGAGGTTAATTTTTTCCATTGTTAAAGAATAACTTTATTACATTTCTGAAACTGGTATTTTTCTTTCATTCAGTGCTTGGTATTCATATTTATTTTATTTATTCATCCCATATATATTCGTTTGGCACGTACCACGGTAAAGGTATTGGTGAAGAATGGAAGCCACTAGACCTAACCCTGTCTTCAATTCAGTAAAAGAAATAGGCATTCACATATAAAGAATAGTCTTTCAAGATCTAGCCCAGATGTCAGGCCTTCTGAGATGGTCATAACATTGCAGTACTGCAGTACTTACACCGTAGCATCTAATCAGGTTGCATTACGCTTTTTTTTTTTTTTTTTTTTTTTTTACATTTCTTTTTCTCACCTAGAATAATCTTCTGGAGGTAGAAACCTTGTCTTACCACCCATTTCTTCTCTCATCTCTGTAAACTCAGCATTTAAGGGAATACACAACCTAGATTAGGCTAGATCCAAAATATCTGTTGCATGAAGGAACAAGCCACTATTTCTAATACAGTTAGAATGTGATAGATGGTACAGATAGAAAGGGGTACAGAGCCACAGAATTGAATGATTAATTGCAGTTTGAGCAGTGAGAAAGAAGAGATTTCTTAACTAAGAAGTTAAGAATGGCTAAGTAATTTTCCCCCAAGTTAAAAAGTCAACATTTGAACCAGGGCCAGAATTTCCTCCTGTCCTCAGAGGTCTCCGGAAAAAAAAAAAAAAAATTCCAGTTTATGGTCTTCTCATTCGTTACGGGCCTATGGACCTTGATTTTTTTCAAGGTTTTCTTCCACCTCTAATTTTTCCAAAATTTGTTGACATCATGTACATCACATTGGGTCAAGCAATAGAGCCATAGACATGACTTCTATTGCCATTTCTTTAATAAGGCAAATCTGGCCGGGTGTGGTGACTCACACCTGTAATCCCAACACTTTGGGAGGCTGAGGTGGGCAGATCACGAGGTCAGGAGATCAAGACTATCCTGGCTAACACGGTGAAACCCCGTCTCTAGTGAAAAAAAAAAAAATACAAAAAATTAGCTGGGCATGGTGGCACACGCCTGTAGTCCCAACTACTCTGGAGGCTGAGGCAGGAGAATTGCTTGAACCCAGGAAGCAGAGGTTGCAGTGAGTCAAGATCGCACCACTACACTCCAGCCTGGGTGACAGAGCGAGACTCCATCTCAAAAATAATAATAATAATAATAATAATAATAATAATAATTTTTAAAAAAGCAAATCTTACTCTATTCCAGAGCATATTAAATAACCAGTAACCATAGAAAATAGATTCCTATCTGTACTTTATATAAAAAGAAAGTTGCTTCTTTTAAAAACTCTGAGTTCAGAAAGCTCTTTAGTCCAGCAATCCCTCACAGTTGTGGTCGCTGTGTAACCAAATAGCATTTGGAAATGCTATTTTTTATGTCTTCACTAATGAATAGATGTCTGATGGCTTCTCACCTGCAGAAACCAACTTTCTACTCCTAGTCTCAGAAACCATTCTGAAATTAATTTTTCAATCTTTACTCCCAGCTACTCACAGAATTTCTACCTAACTTACTTGGTATATAGAATCTACTTTGTGGTTTCAGTTAGTCTATGTGGATTCTTTTATGTGATGTGGTCAGACCATAAGAGAAATTAATAATACATTTTAACCTAAAATTCTGACGTGTCCAACAAAGAGCAAGAGGGATATGTGATTATTTTTATTATTATTATTTTGAGACAGAGTCTCACTCTGTCACCCAGGCTGGAGTGCAATGGCACAATCTTTTCTCACTGCAACCTCTGCCTCCTGGGTTAAAGCGATTCTCCTGCCTCAGCCTCCCAAGTAGCTGAGATTACAGGCACCCACCGCCATGCATGACTAATTTTTTGTATTTTTAGTAGAGACGGGGTTTCACTATGTTGGCCAGGCTGGTCTCGAACTCCTGACCTCAGATGATCCACCTGCCTCGGCCTCCCAAAGTGCTGGGATTACAGGCATGGTTCACTTTACCCGGCTGGGATTATTCTTTAACATGAACATTACAGGGGGCAAAAATAAGGAGACAAGAAAATGAACAACAATATGATCATTTGAAACAGGGTCAGTGAGGCCAGGAGGTCATTTTTCTGGCTTCTCCCATCAGACCACGGCTTTGCTGCTGTCTGAGTGCCCCTCAGGCCTCCTTAGGGTCCCCTCCTCAACCGTCCCCTCCTTTGAATGTGTTCGTATAGAAACTGCTCTGGAGACCAGAAGAGCTGGCTCACACCTGTAATCTCCATACCTAGGGAGGCTGAGGTGGATCACTTGAGTACAGGAGTTTGAGACCAGCCTGGGCAACATGGGAAAGCCCCTACTCTACAAAAAATACAAAAATTAGATGGGCATGATGACACATGCCTGTTAGGGGGATAAGGTGGGAGGATCATTTGAGCCCGGGGAGGTTGAGGTTGCAGTGAGCTGTGATTGTACCACTGCATTTCACCCTGGGCAGCAGAACGAGACCTCTTCTTAAAACAACAACAACACCACATCAAATATGAGTTATCATAAGAAAGCTGCAAAGACAAGTATGTCTTAAAGCTGATGTATTAATCAGGATTGTCTATTAGGTTGGTGCAAAAGTAACTGCGGTTTTTTTCCATTACTTTTGCACTAACCGAATAGATTATGCTACTTAACAAATTAACCCTGTGATTTGCTAATATTTGTGGTATTTTCTGGTATGACACAGAAACATTTGATTTCTTATGCACGCAAATCTTATTCTCACGGCGACTTAGGAATTCTGGCTACTTCCCTCTTGCGATCATGCCATCTAAACACATGGATTCCAGATCACCATGACAGAGAGACAGAGCTGATGGATTGTACACATGCTCTTAAATATATTGGCCTGGAAGTGGCATATGTCACTTCGCTTCATAGTAGCTTCTTGGCTCTAGTACCCACTGGGATGTTTGTTGTATTCAGGTTTTGGCTGTGGAATCTAGCTTAAGACTAAAATCTTCCCGCTCTAGTTTCTTTCATCAGCTCTCCCAATGTAATTGATTATTTTATCAATTTTGTTATGCCTAGCACTTTATCTGTACAATGACATCATTGGCATTTATACAGAATATACACATATTAACAGATATTTCTATCTATAAGCAATGGCATCTATGTCTCTGTGATGATTAAATTTTTGTGACAATTAAATTTTTGATGAATTTAATGGTATCAAATCAAATTGCAGAACTCTAGCATGGATTATGCTGTATGCTGTAGATCTCAGGGAGTCAGTTTATACCTTGGGGAATACATGTATTACCCTCTGTTACGAGTGAAAAACTCCAAATTCATTAGATATGCATCTGTCATATTTGTCTTGGCTCTGATCTATATCTGTCTATTCAAAATTTACATATATGCATCTATATTTATGAAGGTACCTGCCAGCGAAGGCTGAAAAGTGAGGCTCATTGGAACTAAAGATACATGTATACTATATACTGTTCAGTAAGTCGCAGCCTTCGGCCACGGTGAAGATCTGGATAAAAGGCTAATGTTGTAGAAAGTGTAGGTTTTGAAAAACTAGGCATGTTTTGTAAATAAATAAATAAGTAAAAAGTTTAGAAACGGAACTAGACTCAGCTAAGAATTTCCTCTTCAGAGCTATTAATTTATTCTAATCCAATGGCGAAATGATAGGAGAATAGCCATGTTTAGTAGAAGCAGCTACTTAGTTGTGTGAACTAATGACTGGATATGAGTTTACAGAGCAGTTTCTTTTTTTATTTTTTATTTTTATTTTATTTATTTATTCTTTTGAGATAGAGTCTCTCACGGTCACCCGGGCTGGAGTGCAATGGCACAATCTTGGCTCACTGCAACCTCTGCCTCCTGGGTTCAGGCAAGTCTCCTGCCCCAGCCCCCCAAGTAACTGGAGATTACAGGTGCCCACCACCATGCCTGGCTAATATTTTGTATTTTTAGTAGAGATGAGGTTTCACTATATTAGGCAGGCTGGTTTCAAACTCCTGACCTCATGATACATCTGCCTCGGCCTCCCAAAGTGCTGGGATTACAGTTGTGAGCCACTGCGCCCAGCCTCAGAACAGTTTCTTACCTAAACTTTTGGAGGAAAATGACATATTTTTTTTAAGCAATTAAGAAATCTAGTATACTGTGTGCAGAGCGAATAGTAATAGCACCAAAATCTCACAAATCACCACTGAAGAACTTACTCATTTAACCAAATACTGCCTATTCCCCAAAGACCTATAGAAATAAAAAATAAAGAAATAATTCATAAGCCACAATAGGAAGAGGGAAGAAATATCCTTATACGAATTATGAAGAACACAGAGAAAGCCAGTAACATGCTCAGTATTTTTTAGCACTGTTTTCTCAACAAGTATTTATAATGGGGGAAAAGACTGTAAGGAGAACATATTACTGCCATTAGCTAAAATTGCCGTGCTGTTTCTCTTTACATGTATTACAGGTTGAGTATCCTTTATCTGAAATACTTGGGACCAGAAATATTTCAGATTTCAATTTTTTCGGGGGGATTTTGAAATATCTGCATTATATACTTACTGGTTGAGCATCTCTAATTTGAAAATCTGAAATACTAAATGCTCCAACATGGCCTTTGAGTGTTATGTTGATACTCAAAAATCTCGGATTTTGGAGCTTTTCAGATTTTGAATTTTCAGGTTAGAGATCTTGAACCTGTAGTATAGTCCATCCTCTCTACAACTCTGTTGGGTAGGCACTACTACTTGTTTCGTTTTTCGTTTTTTTTTGAGATGGAGTCTCACACTTTCATCCAGGCTGGAGTGCATCTTGGCAGGTGCAATCTTGGCTCACGGCAATCTCTGCCTCCTGGGTTCAAGCAATTCTCCTGCCTCAGCCTCCCAAGTACCTGGGATTACAGGTGCCTGCAATCACTCCTGGCTAACTTTTGCATTTTTGGCTAACTTTTGCATTTTTAGTAGAGATGAGGTTTCACCATGTTGCCCAGGCTGGTCTTGAACTCCTGGCTTCACGTGATCCACCCACCTTGGCCTCCCAAAGTGCTGGGATTACAGGTGTGGGGTAGGCACTACTATTAACTATAGTTAACAGAATGAGAAACTGAGGCACAAAGCAGTTCAGGCTTGTCTGAGGGGACACAGCCAGTAAGTGGCAGCACCAGTATTTAAATCCAATTATCTTCCTGTGTGTGGGAGCCTTGCTCTTAACTTCTAGATCACACCACCTCTCTGATGGGGGATGAAACAGAAAGATGTTCTGAAATGCTAAGGAAAAGAAGGACTGGACTGGGGACCAGTCTGCCTCTTGTCAGTAAGTGTGAATGAGATTTAATGCTCATCCTGGAATGGATGAAGTACTAGTGTCCTGGTTGGATCTGCCTTTAATCATTTGAAGAAGAAAAGGAGTTTGGCACTAAAGAAGCAGTGGTGTGCATGCCTGTAGTCCCAGCTTCTCGGGAGGCTGAGTTGGGATCATCCAAGCCCAGAGGTCAAGGCTGCTGTGAACTGAGCAGTGATCGCACCACTGCACTCCAGCCTGGGTAATGGAGTGAGACTGTCTCAAAAATAAATAAATAATAAAGAAGCAGTTGCATACATAGTGGTGAGTCTACAGAAAGTGAAAACCAAGAAAATGTTAACCAATTTCAGAGCAACCACTGCACATGAAAGGAGTATAGTATCATAACAGAATCACAAGTCATAGCTGGAGAATTTATAATATTGCATGTGTGAGGCCCGTGAGCAAAGAATATGATAGGATCCAATCAGTAGAAAAACATCTCTTGTCCTCAGAGAAATTCCAGATAATCTTAGATATGTCTAAAGACAATCAGGATGTGGTCAGTGATCAGAAACAATAGTCATTTACATTTGGGTACGATGAAAAACAAAAGTAAAAAAAAAAAAAAAGAACAGAAAGAAGAAGCTGATATCTAAGAGAGATGATGTTCCTCAAGGGATGAGATGAAGGAGTTAGCCTGGATATGATTCCCAGAGGACTGATTTATTTTTTCCTTTTTTTTTTTTTTTTTTTTGAGATGGACTCTGGCTCTCTCACCCAGGCTGGAATGCAGTGGCACAATCTCAGTTTACTGCAACCTCCACATCCAGGGTTCAGCCTCCTGCCTCAGCCTCCCATGCAGTTGGGACTACAGGCACATGCCACCATGCCTGGATAATTTTTGTATTTTTAGTAGAGATGGGGTTTCACCACGTTGGCCAGGATGGTCTCAAACTCCTGACCTCAAGTGAATTTACCTGCCCTGGCCTCCCAAAGTGCCAGGATTATAGGAGTGAGCCACTGCACCCGGCTGAGGACTGACACTTTGACTTGTGACTCAAAGGTCATCTCAGAAGATTTGGACTATTACATAATAGGACATCTTGCAGCAGAAACTGAACAATTAAAAAGACTAAATTCAGGGGTTGTAGTTTTACTTGCAAAATTGACTTACAGTTGACGTTAATCACCCAGAATGCAGAAAAAGAGCAAAGGAATCCTAAATGGGGATCATTCATAACACATCGCTTTTGATCCATGTTTAATTGGGTGCCACCAACCTCAGCATTAGCTTTCATTTTAATTAGCGATATGGAAGAGCAAAAGAACATTATCTTGAGAACAGTGCTATATTAAGGAAAGCTCTGCAAGAAATCAAGATGAGATTATACTAGAAAACCTGCTAAGGAGTGCCGGGGGGTAGGTGGGGAAGTATGGAAAGGCAAGAACCAAAGTCTAGCTAGGCAGTGTCAGGAGACACCTGGAAAGTGGTAATCAGCTAGAGGAAATTGCCACAAAATTAGATGGAAATTTTCAGTATTGAGGGATCTAAAAAAGACCAGTGTGATTCAGTTCAGTGCATAGATGCAGAACTCATATTGCAAATGTCCAGATCGTCCTTCCTGTCTTTTCTTATGAAGCTTGAGCCTTTGCCATTTATTCATTCTTCCTGCAGGTATGTTCTTGGATTAATTCATTCAAATGCTCATTTATTTACTAGGGATCTACCTTTTGAGGTTGGCATTGAACATTATGTAAAAAGTACAAGGCCAGGCACAGTGGCTCATCCCTGTAATCCCAGCACTTTGGGAGGCTGAGGCAGGTGAATTGCCTGAGCTCAGGAGTTCGAGACCAGCCTGAGCAACATGGTCTTAGGAGGCTGAGATGGGAGGATTATTTGAGCCTGGGAAGTCAAGGCTGCAGTGAGTCACGATCATTCCACCATACTCCAACCTGGGTGACAGAGCAAGACCCCGTCTCAATAAAATAAATAAATAAAAATAAAAAGTACAAAACCTAACATCTGCCCTCTTTTAGTCCATTTGTGTTACTGTAAAAAATACCAGAGGTTGGGTGATTTATAAAGAATAAAGGTTTATTTGGCTCTTGATTCTGATGGTTGGAAAGTTCAAGATTGGGCCTCTGCATCTGGTGAGGGCCTTAGGATGCTTCCACTCATGACCAAAAGGGGAGCCTCTATTTGCAGAGATCACATTGTATGAGAGGATGCAAGAGTGCTGAGGAGGTGCCAGGTTCTTTTTAACAACCAGTTCTCATAGGAACTAAGAAAGTGAGAACTCACTCACCCCTAAGGGAGAGCATTCATCCCGTTCATGAGGGATCCACCAGCCACCATAACTCAAACACCTCTCATTAGGCCCCTTCAACTTTGGGGATGAAATTTCAACATGAGATTTGGAGGGGACAAATATCCAAACCATAGCATGCACTGCCAAAGAGGTATCTCTTTACTGAAAACAGTACAAACCTTTGGGTCTGATTTGAGTGTGGAATGATCCAGGAATATTTAGTTTAATATTTAATTTCCAAGAAGTTGAAGCTATCATTATTCATTTATAATTTTGTTAGATGTGATCAGAGAATGCAATCTGTAAAACTCTTACTTTTAAATTTCGCTTAAAGATTAGTTTACAAAGTTTTTCTTAGAATAAAATATACAATCAGTGTTTATAAGTATTGCATAGATAGTCATGGACAATTATCTATTCTGTATGCTCTACACACACACACACACACACATATGTGTTGGGTTTGTTGCTTGTATTATTCATTTCTTCTCAGTCTTTATTTTTTAAGGTTGTTCACTTCTGAGCAAAGTATAATGAAGTCTCCCATATAATTGTATTTTTATCTTTTTCTCCCTTCATTCCTAAGAATTTCTGATTCACAGGTTTTTAGTTGCTATCACACCTTCTTGATAAGTTATGTCTTTAACATTACCAGATGACCTCTTCATTCTGTTTAGTGTCTGTCAGCTTTTTTTTAATATTATCACTCTTGATTTACATTTGTTTGCATCTGTCAGATATGTCTTATCATTTATTTTCAATGTCTCTGTATTAACTCAGGTTGAGTATCCCTAATCTGAAAATCCAAAATGAAATGTTCCCAAATCTGAAACTTTTTGAGCACCAACGTGATGCTCAAAGGTCATGCTCATGGAAGCATTTCAGATTTTGGATTTTTGAATTAGGGATGCTCAACTAGTAGCTATATACTGCAAATATTCTAAAATCCAAAAAAAAAAATCTGAAACCTGAAACACCTCTGGTCCCAAGCATTTTGGATAACAGTTACTCAACCTGTAATGAGCATGTTTATTAGAAACTACATACATATTGGCCGGGTGCGGTGGCTCAAGCCTGTAATCCCAACACTTTGGGAGGCCAAGGCAGGCGGATCGCCTGAGGTCAGGAGTTCAAGACCAGCCTGGCCAATATGGTGAAACCCTGTCTCTAGTAAAAATGCAAAAGTTCGCTGGGTGTGGTGGCACATGCCTATAATCCCAGCTACTCAGAGCCTAAGGCAGGAAAATTGCTTGAACCCAGGAGGCAGTGGTTGCAGTGAGCCAAGATCATGCCACTGTACTCCAGCCTGGGTGACAGAGCAAGACTCTGTTTCAAAAAAAAAAGAAACTACATACAAATAAAACTTGGTTTTGCTTTTTCAGCCTAATTCGGTAGTCTGTTTTTAATGGGAAATTCCGTCCACTACCATTTAGTGTAACAACTGATGGACTTAATTGTATTCCTCCATCTTAATTTGACAGCAAGTACTGTATGTCTATTCTTCTTCTCTCTTAAATGTGGCTCATGCTATTTAAATGCTAAACAATGGCTTGAGTTTAGGTCTTGACAAGCTGTGTCTGAAATGACAGTGGTTGTTCCAAGTGAAAATGACTGTTAGACATTTGGAGATAAAATAGGACTGGACCCTATGCCAGAAAACAAGACTAGACAGATACATGTTGGAGGTATCAGCTGTATTGGTTACAGTTCTTCACAATATCAGAAGCAATAGCAGAATTCCTTTTTCTTTGGGGGATCTCAGTCTTTGCTCTGAAGGTCTTCAACTGATTAAATGAGGTCTACTCACATTATGGTAGGCAATCTGCCTTATTCAAAGTCTAATGATTTAAATGCTAATCACACCTAAAAAATACCTTTACAGCAACATCTACACCGGTGTTTGACCCAACGACTGGGCACCATAACCTGGCCAGGTTGAAACATGAAATTAACCATCCCCCTCTGCACCACAGCAACAGCCGACAAAATGTAAACGGATAATTTCTAAAAACAAGCAACAACTACAATCAAACACAGAGCCAAAGATCAAGGGTTTAGCATTAGAGAATCACCACAGTTCGGATCCATTGTTTCATTAAAGAATCCAAGTATTCTTATCTTTTGGTAATACTTGTAGTGTGGTCTTATGAAATGTATATGGTTTTTTTCTATGTTTGTCATGTTTGACAGTTTTTCTCTAGACCAGAACTTCAGACTGGAGATATTTCTTAAGAGTTGCTATTTCATTAGCCTTATCTACATCCTAGAGATCTGTTTGCCCTGGGGTTTTGAGAGCTAAGCCCTGAGTTGCAATGCATTAACTCTGTTCCGTGCAGTCTTTCTAGGACTAAATACAGCCTGCAGCTAAATACATGCTGCTTCTCCAAGTCTGCTGCTGTGCTGATGTTTCTGTCTGAACTACCCCAGACTCCAGTACCACCTGTTAACTCCGTATCTCGGAGGATCTGCAGAAGGTCTGCGTTGACCCTTTGCAATCCAGTATGCACTTTCAGGCTCATCTACTACATAAATCCTTTCAGCATGGCTTTGTTTAGTTAGAATCTTAGTATCCCAATTAGGAGCAATTTTATTAAACTAGGAGTATCAGTGCCTGGTAGCTAAGTGCAGGTGTTTTGGGTTTAAATCTTGGGTCAGCCTGATTTTAAATCTCAGCTCCAACACTTAATAGCCATGTAAACTTACTGAAATTACCTAACCTCTCTAAGGCTCAGTTTCTCCATTTGTAAAATGGGAATAATGATTATTCTTACATCATACTATTGCTGTGGGACTTAAATGAGATAAAGGTTGGTTATTTGAATGATAAAATATTGATATTTCACTTGAAAGAAAGTATTCCTTTTCTACCTGACAACTTCCAATTCATATTTCTTTTCTCTTTATTTTCCTTTCTTTTTCTTTTTCTTTTTCTTTTTGTCGATGGGGTTTTGGTCTTGTTGCCCAGGCTGGAGTACGATGGACAATCTCAGCTCACTGGAATCTCTGCCTCCCAGGTTCAAGCAATTCTCCTGCCTCAGCCTTCCAAGTAGTTGGGAATAAAAGGCATGTACCACCACGCAGCTAATTTTTTTGTATTTAGTAGGTTTCACCATGTTGGTCAGGCTGGTCTCAAACTCCTGGCCTCAGAGATCCACCCAACTCAGCCTCCCAAAGATTATAAGCGTGAGCCACTGCACTAGGCTCATGTTTCTTAAGAAAGAAGAATTCAGACCATAAATAGTTAAGTCTAAGGTCTTTCACCAGTTGTTTGTATTCTTTTATCTTTGTGAGCTTTTTCAGTGAGGAGTTTTCCTTTGTTTTTTTTTTTGTTTTGTTTTTTGTTTTTTTTGAGGCATGTTCTTACTCAGTTGCCCAGACTGGAATGCAGTGGTGCAAACATAGCTCACTGCAGCCTCAATCTTCTGGGCTCAGGCATTCCTCTCACCTCAGCCTCCCTGGTTGCTGGGACTAGAGGCACACACCAGCACACCGGGCTAATTTTTGCACTGTTTGTAGAGACAGGGTATTGCTATGTTGCCCAAGCTGGTCTCAAACTCCTGGGCTCAAACGATCCTGCAACCTCAGCCTCCCAAAGTGCTAGGATTACAGGCACGAGCCATTGCTCCTGGCCTGTTTTCTACCTCTGCTATAAAACAGGTTTGTTGAAGTGAATTCAAGACAGAGAATCTTATTTGCTCTCCAAGTCAATCATAGGTACCTATGATGTAGTTAAATTTAGAAGGAAAAAAAAAGCTCATCTACATGCATTTATTGAGCTCTGATTTGATTAGTATGATGCTAAGGTTGCCATCAGGCAAATCACAATGTCATTAAGGCTTAGCGAGATGGTTTCCTCATTTAGGGATGGTAGGAAAAATCGTCACTGGACTGGTCACCTCTAATCAACTCTTGGCATTTCTGCCCAGCCCTCATGTGTTGTGCTTATTGCTGGGATCCTTGTTGCCAAACACTTTCCCTGCTCTAAGTTGTTCAAGATCTCTGTGTCTTGATCATAATAATGTCATTGCTGGTTACAAATTCTTCTCTTGGGTTTACCTCTGCTTGCTCACTGAGGAAACGGTTAATGGAGTTGCTTTCCCATCTGAATTATTTCTGGACTCTCTCCATTTGCCTTTACATTCTGACTCTTGTCGCTCTCTTTTCCAAGCCTGAATTCAATAAGCCAAAGCTGAGATACTGTAATTTCCTAAATAACCCAAAGGGAAGATCTGGCATAATATATAACCACTCTGACTGCTGAATCAACTTGCACTTGCTCTTCTCTCTAATGGAACTTTGAAGAATAACTGTAATTGAATAGTGCCTCCACCCCATGTTCAGATTTGACTGAATCAAGCCTAGATCTGGTTATATCTGGTTTTGTTTGTTTCACGTTGTGTTTGTGCCCCACTGGGTATAAAGCCCAAGTGTGGGTTTCATCTGGATGTATTTTCATCTCACAGAGGCATTAATTGAATCTCTGACAATAGTCTTGCCTCCAAGGAGTGCTCCAACTCTGGCTGCGGTATTAAACCAGGGTAGTTCTTGGTTCCCTTCAAAGGTAACCTCCCATCTGTTGACTGTGAACTATGGCAATGCCAAGCTTGCAGAATCATTGGAGAAGAGGATCCAAAGCATTTACAATTCCCTGCTATGCAAAGAGTCATTCTGAGTTTTTTTTTAACCTATGATTGCTCTCTTTAAATACCTGGGTGCACCCAGCAAGGTGTAGAGGTTAATGTTTGCTCTCTGACCTTTGAGGACAGATGCACTGAATCTGTTGCAGTTTGCAAGGGGATCTGTGGCAAGTTACAGCAGACAGCTTGTTCAGCTACTGCTGTTGCCAAAACTCTGCAGTGTCACATCTTGCTCGCGGCTGCCTTAAAGTGCTTCTCAGCTCATTCTGCGTGTGTAACTTCATTCAGCTTCCTGCTGAGTCCCACTGAAGAACTTTGTACTGTGGCATATGACAGCGACTTGATAACATTATGATAAACTCCTATGGGTTTGAACTCAGTCCTATTCAAATTTTCTGGTGCCTAGTGGTCAGCAGTCTTAGACCTGGGGAGTAAGAGCTGTGGCTGCAGTGGATTTAGAGGTAAGAAGAAAGATGGCTGGACTCAGATATTGAGTATCTTAGAGCCTACGGACGATTTTCCAAAGCCTAGAATAGATTTCAGTGTAATTCTGGTAATTTACATAAACTAGAATAGACATGCAAAATATCTGGATATGTTAGGAAGGAGTTAAAAAATTCTCCACACCTTTTCCTACCACCTCTGCAGCCATAGAAGCCAAGGGGAAATGCACACACACACACACATACACACTCTGGCAGGGAACCTGTTTTGCAAGTTTTGCTGGTAAAAAGTTCTAGGAAGGGGGCTGGTGGAGAACAGAGTGGAAAAGAAGTATCAGTTGAAGGTTTTTCAAGACCTGAGTTTTCAAGGTAACTTTATCCTGCAGAGGGAGACACGCATGGCCGCTGTAGGTTTTTCTTCCACCAATTAAGTGCATTGTTAGACAGGGAGGGGCAGATTAACGAACGCCTATAATTTTGATCACTGTTTTCTGCAAAACAGCTCAGGCTTTGAAAATGAAGCCATCGTTCCCGGCTCAGTTTCTGCCAACAGCACAAATTATACTGTGCAGAGATCCAAAGCCCCTAAAAAGGTTTCATTAATGAACAATTTCAGATGACTGTTTAAGTCTTTGCCTGACAGGTAATGTTGGCATGTCGGCAGGTGGGGTTACGGTTTCCATGGAGATTTATGATGTCATGCTTGAAAGAGCATGTCAAGACAGCCGATTTAACAAGTAGCTACTCAAAAAGTCCTATAGGCTACAAGTAGATTTTATGCAAATGACGAGAGTTTCACTGGGAAAAACTGCAAAAGAAAACAGCCCAGACATGGAGGGGGGTTTTACCTGACAGCTCAGAAGGAAGACCCTGGAGTCCATTCCAGACAAAAACTTCCAGAAGAATTAGATTTTCTGCTTTAACTGCCGCCTCACCTGAGGAACTCTGCGTACAGGTAAATACACGGGGTTTTTTTCTTCCAAGTTTTTGCCAAAAATCATTTGGAAACATTTCGCTCTGTTTCTCGGCATTGTTCTCTTGGCAGGAAGAACTGAATCAATAAGCCCAGCTTTCCCATAGCAATGTTCGTGCTTAGGGGCTGTTTTTAAGGGCTTTTTTTTTTTTTAATTGAATGAACTGAGATTTTTGAATAGAGCTGAAAACAAGTGATGCATTGTGCATTCTGCTGACTGTGCTCTGTGAATACTGCTATAAAAATGCCACAGATAAGGGTTAGATGGACAATATGAAAATTGAGATGCTCTATGTATTTGTTATTTATTCCTAGATGTTGTGTCTATGTGTGTGTGTGTTCTTCTACTCTTAAAACAGACCTGAAATGGAGACTCTGTGTAGTTTTGTATTTTCACATTGTAAAAATGCCAAAAATAAAATCCATGGAATGTTGCAGAAATAGTCTTTGAATCAGGTTTATGAACATTACACTTTTTTTAAAGTACGTATCTGTATGCTTTTCTTACCGAGGCATTTTTCCCAGACTAGAAAAAAAAACAATCCTGTTAGAGACATCCAGTTTTTGAGCTTTTAGGGAAGCAGGACTTCTAAATTCCAAGAGGACAGATAAAAACTTTTGGAGGAAGGTGGGGTGTGGGTGATAAAGGTAGTTTTTAAAGCATGGTTTAAAAGAAAATACTGGTCACTTGGGAGTATGAGTTTTTTTGTTTGTTTGTTTGTTTGCCTCAGCTGCCAGTGAGGATAAGTAAACAGTCTTGCCAGCCATTTGGATGTGATAGCAATCACTGGATGTGGCCGTGGATCTCTGAGTTCGCTGAAAGGGGTTAGTTCAGAGGCATGGGTTGCCCTGTGAGTAGTTAGTTCCACCAAGCTTAAAAAGAACACAAAGCCTATTGTTTCTTCCACACAGTGCATGGCAATGTGTGAGGTGAAAGCACAGAGCTTAGAATCATTGAAAGATACCTGTTAAATGGGAATCTGAACTTTTGAAACTAAAACTACTTAGGAGCAAGTGGACCGTCTTTCAAAATGTTGTAAGAACTGTCTCATGTGTGAGAATGAGACCTCCTGAAATTTTGCAGTTAGATAATGTGGATTAATGCCAGGACTCACATTCATATTAAATTGTTACCACAGTTATTGCGAAACACCGAGTGACAAAGAACTGTGCCTCCAACATCGGAAGGCCTGGGCGTTGAGTTCTAGCTTCACCACTTAGTGGTTGTATAACTTGAGGAAAGTAAATTCATGTCCTTAGGCCTCAGTCATCATGTCCATAAAATGGGATGCCAGTAGCTGTGTTGTGAGGATTAAATAACAAAACAGACGTAGCACAGTTCTAAGCATTCATGTTCCAAATGTTAACGATTCTTTGTTTACTGTTGAAATGACATTGGATGTTTAGAAAGTGTTTTTATATTTACTTCCTCTTATCACTACAAGTAATGACTAGCAGTCAAATAAGTCTAGCACCTTTTTTTTTTTTTTTTTAAAGACAGGGTCTCACTCTGTCACCTAGGCTGAAGTGCAGTGGCACGATCTTGTCTCACTGAAACCTCCGCCTCTCCGGCTAAAGCAATCCCCCCACCTCAGCCTCCTGACTACTGGCACATGCCACTGTGCCAGGCTAATTTTTTGTATTTTTGGTAGAGATGGGGTTTCAACATGATGCCCAGGCTGGTCTCAAACTCCTGGGCTCAAGTGATTCACCCACGTTGGCCTCCCAAAATGCTGGAATTATAGGCTTGAGCCATTGCACCCGGCCTTGGCTAGCAGTCTTTATTTCCACGTTACAGATGAAGAAACTGTGGCTCAGAGAGATACTGGGAAATACAACATAATAAACTATCCTAAACTGCCTGCACTTTTTCTCATTTTAGGAGGCATAGAAAAAAATGAATGTGTTATTGAAATAACTCCCAGCAGCAGCAATTATTCTGTAAAGTAATTAAAATACAAAATGTTAAATATGTCGAAGGAGCCAGGGTATTTATATTTTTACACTAATTATGCTTTTGCCACTTTTTTCTAGACAGGCTAAAGAAGTGATATTAATTTACTTTTTACTGGTACCTACTGATAGGAACGCAAGTACTGCACAGACTGAACATTTTAAATTTTACCTGCCTGAAATTTTTCTTGGCCATACAAGTGGAGTCAAATTTTGATGTTACAGGTATTTCCGGAGTGAGAACCCAAGTCACCAAGGCGCTGTGTTTGCTACAGGGTGCAGAAGGAGCCTAGGCGTGGAATATACAGTCCTTTATTCCTTCTGCGTTCTAGACATTGGCACCTCCTCCCTTGCCTCTATCCCAGACAGAAACACAGCCCATAATTATATTCTACATCCATTGTATGTAAGAGACAAATATGTTTTTCATTGTGCTAATTTTAGCCACAGTCTCTCTAGCTGAGGAAAACACTAGCTTCGTTCCAAGGTTTTCCTAACAATTTTTCCAGCTTTTCCATGTCAGACTATTCAGAATTACTCAGTTTCCACACTCCTGGGAGAAGGCTCTTCATGGAGCATTGAGTAGGCTCATGGACGGGGATTCTAGAAGGGTTGTGGCATCTGAGCTGCTGAGGCTGAACTCATTCTGTGACAGATGATGTCTGTGTTCCCATGAGTTAGGCTGCATTGAGGACTCTCATTCCCAGCACTGTTTGGGGGCACTGGGAAAAGGTTGGGTTATCCTATCCCAAGGGTAGATCTATAAGGAGAAAAGCAAGTATCTATTTATTTATTTATTTGAAATTTCTGCTTTTATTTTTAGATATAGGAGGTACACGTACAGGATTGTTGCATGAGTATACTGGACCCAGATAATGAGCATGGTACCCAATAGGTAGTTTTTTTAACACACGTCCCACCTCCATCCCCACTCTAGTAGTCCCCAGCGTATTTTGGTCCCATGTTTACATCCATGTGTGCTCCATGTTTAGCCCCCACTTATAAGTGGGAACATGTGGTATTTGGTTTCGTATTTCTGCATTAATTTGCCTAGGAAAATGGTCTTCAGTTCCATCCGTGTTGCTGCCAAGGAAATGATTTCATCCTTTTTTATGGCTTTATAGGATTCCATGGTGTCTATGTACCACATTTTCTTTATCCAGTCCACCACTGATGGGTACCTAGGTTGATTCCATGTCTTTGTGGATAACGCGGTGATGAACATATAAGTGCATGTGTCTTTTCGGTATAATGATCTATATTCCCTTGGGTATATACCCAATAATGGCATTACTGAGTCGAATGGTAGCTCTGTTTTAAGTTCTTTGAGAAATCTCCACACTGCTTTCCACAGTGGCTGAACTCATTTCACTCCCACCAGCGATGTATGAGCACTCCCCTTCCTCTGCAGCCTCACCAGCATGCTATTTTTTTGGCTTTTTAATAATAACCATCCTGACCGGTGTGAGATGGTATCTCATTGTGGTTTTGATTTGCATATCTCTGATGATTAGTGACGTGGAGCATTTTTTCATGTTTGTTGGCTTCTTGTAGGTCTTCTTTTCAGAAGAAGTCTTCTTTTCAGAAACAGTGTCTGTTTATGTCTTTTGTCCACTTTTTGATGGGGTGGTTTTTTGCTCGTGGATTTAAGTTCCTTACATATTTTGGATATTAGACCTTTGTTGGATGCATTCTTTGTGAACATTTTCTCCCATTCTGTAGGTTGTTTGCTCTGTGGATGGTTTCTGTTGGTGTATAGAAGCTCTTCAGTTTAATTAGGTCCCACTTGAAAATTTGTTTACTGTTGCAATTGAAAGCAATAAATGAAATGCTTATTTCATTCAAAGTTTTAGTTTCAAACATGAATCACAAAGCTGCAATTTTTAGGGTAGAAAAGAGTTGTGAACTCAAACATGGTGCCAAAACTCCATATAGGTTTTGAGTCACTGATGAAAGTTTTCCTAAATTTTCTTTTATTTTATTTTAGATTCGGGGGGACACGTGCATGTTTGTTACATGTTACATGGGTATATTGCCTACTGGTGGAGATTGGGCTTCTAGTATATCCGTTATTCAAACAGTGAACATCATACCCCAGAGGTAACTTTTCAACCCTCACCCCTTTCCTACCCTCCCTCCTTTTGGAGTCCCCAGGGTCCATTATTTCCATCTTTATGTCCATATATACCAATTGTTTAACTCCCGCTTACTAAGTGAGAATATGCAGCATTTGGTTTTTTCTTTGCTTCTGAGCTAATTCACTTAGGATAATGGCCTCCAGGTCCAACCATGTTGATACAAAAGACATGTTTCATTCTTTTTTATGACTGTGTAGAATATTCACATATATAGAGGAATATATATATATATATACACACACACACATCTATGAATGTGTAGAATATTCATATATGTGAATATGAATATGTGTGTATGTATAGGAATATAGATACATCTATGAATGTGTAGAATATTCATATGTGAATATACATGAATGAATATATATGTGTGTTTGTGTGTGTGTGTGTATATATATAGATATAGATCCTGTTTTAGAATTCCAATGAAGCTTTTTATTACACCTAATTGTTGTAGTGTTCAGAGATTGTCGTTGATCAATAAGTAGTGACTGCATTGAGCGCAGCACTTTGCACCTAGTGGGTTTTAGCAAAGGCTTGTTAAATCAGAGAGGCTGTGTTCAGTGACTAAAGAAGTCCACTGCCTGGATTCGGATCCTGCCTTCATTACTTGCTCGTAGCACAGGCTTTCCATTGAAGAACGTATGAAGTTCTCTTCATATTCCAAATAAAATAGAGCATCTGAATTTCCAACGCCTCTTGATAAAGGAACTAGTGATCTTTAAGTATTATATTATTCTCTTTTAAAGACATTTTTGGAATTTTCACAGAAATGATTTCTTCAGAAAGAAAGGCACTGGAATCTCCCAGTACAGAAAATGTAACTAGAAGTTCCTCTCGGCTGGCTACTGGGGAGGTAGAGAGCAGACAGTTAGTTCTCCTGGGTGGGAGGGATTTCTAGAAGCTCTTTACAGCTGAGGCCCTTTTCATCACTATTTATTAATTTGACTTGATCAGAAGCAATCCAGTTTTGAAGATGTAGTTTCTAAAATCTCTTTATTTCAAAGAAAGTCATCCTGAAAAATGGTGTCATCCCAGATGACCTTGCTTTTTCTCTTCAGATGTCTGGCCACAGAAAGGATCAACAGGTAGAATGGGAAAGGTATTTTCATCCTTGGGCACTAATTGGGCTTCCCTCTTTTCTTTCCTTTTTTCTTTCTTTTTTTTGAGATGGAGTCTCACTCTGTCACCCAGGCGGGAGTGCAGTGGCAAGATGTCCAGTCATTGCAACCTCCGCCTCCCAGAGTCAAGTGATTCTCCTGCCTCAGCCTCCCGAGTAGCTGGGATTACAGGCATGTGCTACCATGCCCGGCTAATTTTTGTATTTTTAGTAGAGACAGGGTTTTGCCATGTTACCCAGGCTGGTCTCGAACTCCTGGCCTCAAGTGATCCATCTGCCTCATCCTCCCAAAGTGCTGGGATGACAGGCATGAGCCAGTGCTTCTGGCCAGCTTATCCTAATGGCAGGAAGCTTTGATGCTTTTACTTCCTGACCACAGACTTAGTAGGCAGCAGGAAGAGTTTTCAACTCCCTGGCTGTATAATTACGGAGTCAACGTGAAATATTATGCATTTGGAGAAACCCTTCTCTAGAGCTCTTAAAGAAAGGAAGGTACAGCCAAGTTTATGGGAAACATGAGGACGGTCAGTCCAAAGTCAAGGTAGGTGATAGCACTGGTGGCCCCTTGCAGCGCTGGGAGTCTATATGGTGGTCTAACTTCACACCCCCTATTTGTCACTGCATAGCAGTCTTCACTTTCACCCCTTTTCACTTGCTCGTGATTAAGCAACAAACGTGGTAATAATGGTGTTTCCTACTCTGAATTTCACTAGATTTAGTAAACGCACATGATCACGCTGGTCCCATCGAAGTGATGATAGGAGTCCTCGGAGCTGTGGGCTCCGCCCTGGCTGGTTGCACCTGCTCAGTGTTCTGCTCAGATCATACAAGATGGAGAGAGCAGAGACCCCGTCAGAGAGAGGCTTCTATTGGCTGCAGTGTGACACTGTAGACTTGCCAGAAAGGGCTCTCTTTGGACACACTACTTGCCACTCAGAAGCAAATGGGCTGCTGCCTCATACGTTTTTGGAGTGACTGAGAGAACTAAGATTCTGATGGACCCTTGGTCATTTTCTCTCTTCGATATTATGAATGTTCATGAATGCCCCTCAGAAGGTCACAGGGATGTCAGATCTCATTTCCTCCCCTCCTCTCCCCTCCCCTCCCCTCGCCTCCCCTCTCCTCCCCTCTCCTTTCCTTTCTTTTCATCATGGCTGGTGTGCAGTGGTACAATCATATCACATTGCAGCCTCAACCTCCTGGGCTCAAGCTATCCTCCTGCCTCTGCCTCCTAAGTAGGTGGGACTACAGGCATGTACCACCACGCCAACTAATTTTTTTTTTTTTTAAGTGAGCCAAGGTCTCACTTTGTTGCTCAGGCTGGTCTCAAACTCCTGGGCTCAAGCAATCCTCCCACTTTAGCCTCCCCAAAAGCTTAGATCAAAAGTGTCAGCCTCTTCACCCAGCCAGGCCAGGTCTCATTTTCATAGTAGTCACTGGTAATTAGGTAAATGTGCTGCAGATAATCCTCTGGCCTGTGTTTTGGAGGGACCTTTTTGTTTTTTAATTGTTTCTTTGAATTTTGCACAAAGAAGGGCTGCATGGGATCCCTTCATCTTTAACTTGTCATCTGCATCCTTTTTTATGGTAAGTTTTAAGACTACTGAAGAAAGCAGCTCCAGCAAAGAGCCTCACAAAGGCCGATTTTCAGTTTCTCCCTTGTGGACTGTGTGTGTTTACGATGGTCAGAAAAAGACAGACTCTCATTTAAAACTATTCTCTCTTCAGAGCGATTATAAAGTGGCCCCGTCATAGATGACCTTGACCCCTTTTAATTGCTGGTTAGATTGCTTCTTTTTTCTCTCCCTGTTGTGAACAAGACTGCAGTGACCATCGTTGTATCTGTGCATGTGGGAATGAATCTGAAGGACAAATTTCTAGGACGTCAAATTGGATTGCTAGTTTTGGAAGGTATTGCCCACATTTTTTCTCAAAAACACTCAGTTTATTCTATTGCTATGAATGTTGCAGGGGATATTACGGTACATTCAGATAATACAGTTTACTACAGTGATGCCAATGTGTGAAATACACTCGACGTGTGGGTAGGGTCACATAACGAACTTATATTTAGTAAACAAGCTACAGAGCAGTATAGTTGGTATGAACCCATTTATTTTCTTTTATTTTCTAACAATTACTAGTGATACTTTATTTTGGTTCTTGCTTTTCTAAACTATTAACCGTGAACATATAACTATTTAAAACTTATGCTGGGTTTGGTGGGGCACGTCTGTAATCCCAGATTACACATGTGTAATCCCACCTTGGAAGCCAAGGCAGGAGGATCACTTGAGGCCAGGACAAAAACAAAATTAGCCGGGAGTAGTGGCGGGCGCCTGTAGTCCCAGCTATTCGGGAGGCTGAGGCAGGAGAATGGCGTGAACCTGGGAGGCGGAGCTTGCAGTGAGCTGAGATTGCGCCACTGCACTCCAGCCAGGGGGACAGAGTGAGGCTCCATCTTAAAGAAAGAAAATTTCTAGAATGATGTCCAATAAATCAGAGAGAGGGACTAGAAGACTAATGAGGATAGAAGCTTTTATTCTTAACGCCTATATTTTGCTACCATTTATATTTTCATCATATGCATATAATATTTTAACATTTCAAAACAAGTTTAAAACAGAAATGGTTGCCCTGGAATGTGGCCCATGTTCTTTCAAGGGAGACCAGCAGTTTCTACACGGACTGAGATGGTACCTTCATCTCACACACCCACGCAGGAGTGCATTTGTGCTTTAATGTGGTTGTCCCCTGAAGAAGGAAGCAGCTCTCTTTAGTTTCCCCCTTTTCCTTTATAGGATCAGTCACTTCTTGGGGCATTAGTAGTTTCATTTCTAGCGGCATCTTCCCTTGGCAAGAGGAATCCCATATAGGACCTCACCTGTCTAAACAAACGCTGTTTGGGGTCCTAACCATCAGATGTTTGGTTCAAATATGTTTAAGTTGCCTGGAATTATCAACAAAAGAAGTAAATGTATTGTAGGTCAGGGCATCTTTTGACTCATTGTATAAAACATTCACTTTAAATTTATACCGAAATGTCCTTTAGGCCGGGCACAGAGGCTCACACCTGTAATACCAGCAGTTTGGGAGGCCAAGGCGGGTGGATCACCTGAGGTCAGGAGTTCAAGACCAGTCTGGCCAACATGGTGAAATCCCGTCTCTACTAAAAATACAAAAATTAGCCGGACATGGTGGCGAGTGCCTGTAATCCCAGCTACTAGGGGGGCTGAGACAGGAGAATCACTTGAACTCGGGAGGTGGAGGTTGCAGTGAGCCGAGATTGCGCCACTGCTCTCCAGCCTGGGCAACAGAGCGAGACTCCATCTCAAAAAAAAAAAAAAAAAAAAAAAGTTCTTTATACCTAAACCTTACCTCTTCCTAATTTGCTGAGGGTTCATTTTAGATAAAAGGTATTTAGGTTTTCATATTAAGTTTGTAGCTATATAGCTATGATTCAGTCTCCTAAATGAAAAAAAAATACTGTTTTAATGTACAGACTATTTAGATTTGAAAAGACTATGAGAGATTTTTCTTTTATAGCAAGGCAAGTCAAGAACAGAAGGCACACTGCCAGAGGGGTGTCTTTTGAAAGAAAAGAAACACCACTTTTTATACTCTCAAATCACTGAAGAGAGCTTTAGACATAATTTCAAACTTTAACTCTTGTTTAATTCAGATGCAACAGAATGCATTAAAACCACAAATGTAGTGGATGTGATTTACACTTTCTCTTAGCACAAATCAGTACCTATCTTCACTGTAATTAGACTTTTCTTCCTTTCTCCTTCTCAAAAGCTACTTTTAAAACCTTATGTTTTCCCTGGACATATTTTCTTTACTTCATAAAATAGCTCAGTTCTGCAACTAACTGCAAATATTTGCAAAAGGGAACAAATGTAAAATAAATGTCCCCTAATGCAATGTTTGGTGAAGAAACATATGTCTGACATTAGTTGGTTAACCTGAAAAATAATAAGAAACAACTCTACTTAGAGGAAAGAGGGTAGAATTGAGGCTGTACTGTGCAAATCAAGAGAAAGCTATAATTTACGCAATTTTTATTAAAGAGAATACAATTGCTGTAGGCTTGGGGTGGTGCTAGGTCGTGTTTAAGCCTAATTGAGCTTTTTCTATATCATTAGAAAAATGAGCCAACTTTTCTGTATTACAGGGTAAATACAACATTTTCTTCCTGCAAATATTAAATACCACTGGCCTTTTAAGACATATACATCCACATCTCAAATGTCTTTATGCATGCCAATGCAATACAATAAAAATATTCCCTATACACTCAAATCACTGCAAGTAAGCCTTAGAATCCCCACAAGTATTATTACTTACTATATCTCAGAAACTTTCACACACATTATTTCAAATATAGTTCTCCCAAAAAAGACCCTACGGAGAGATACTTATAAACCAAGGCTGAGACTAACCTAGACAGTTGATTCTTTAGGCAACAGGAGTGGAGATTTGAACCCAGCTATTGTGACTCAAGCAAGCCTAGGGCATGTTTCTGAGATCCCTAAGGTGTGCGCTGTGAAACCGGTGGCTCATTTTACGGGTTGGATTTCCAAACATGACGATCACCATTGTGCCAGGAATCAGTGATTGACTTCTTGCCTCCACAACCTGAAGTTCTCTGCACCTCCTACCTTTTTGCCGTTTCAGTGATGCACCAAAGGGTGGAGGTGAAGAACGTCAGTTTTGCTGCTTGTTGGCAATACTCTCAAAAAGGCGTGGGGAGGGAAAGGTGTAACTCACCCCTAAAGTCAAGCCTGGAGATTACTTGTCAGGAATGTCAAAAGCATTTGTTAAGCAACCTTCTTCCTGGCATTATAAGAAGAAAGCCACATACATAGATCAAATCCCTTCCTTCAGAAACTTGTACTCTGTGAACAGACCCTTGGAATTCAGCCCAGAAAAAGAATACTTGGTGGTTCATAGAACTTGGTTCACAAAAGGGGGCTGCCCACGCATTTTGCACAATGACTCCCAAACACACACAATGCGCATTGGCAACAATTTTATGTGTGTTTGCGAAAGTGCTTACGGGAATTGAAGAGACACATTTGGCAACTTTTTTTTCTCTCTTTTTTTGAGATGGGGTCTCTGTCTGTTGCCCAGGCCGGAGTGCAGTGGCGCAATCTCGGCTCACTGCAACCTCTGCCTCCCAGGTTCAAGCGATTCTCCTGCCTCGGCCTCTGGAGTAACTGGGACTACAGGCACCTGCCGCCACACCTGGCTAATTTTTTGTTTTGTTTTTTGTTTTTGTATTTTTAGTAGAGACGGGGTTTCATCATATTGGTCAGGCTGGTCTTGAACTCCTGACCTTGTGATTTGACCCCCTCAGCCTCCGAAAGTTCTGAGATTACAGGCGTGAGCCACTGTGCCTGGCCATATTTGGCAACTTTCATTGGTCAATGATTGATGCAGGCCAGAATAAGAATAGCTCAGGCTGGGTGCAGTGGCTCACACCTGTAATCCCAGTACTTAAGGAGGCGGAAGAGAGCAGATTGCTTGAGACCAGGAATCTGAGACCAGCCTGAGCAACACAGGAAGACCCTGTCTTCACAAAAAAATATAAAAAATTAGGCCAGGTCCTATGGCTCGCACGTGTAAATCGCAGAACTTTGGGATGCTGAGGCGGGTGGATCACATGAGGTCAGGGGTTCGAGACCAGCCTGGGCAACATGATGAAACCCGTGTCTACTAAAAATATGAAAAATAGTTGGGCATGGTGGTGCAGCTCTGTAATCCCACCTACTCGGGAGGCTGAGGCATGAGAATCACTTGAACCCAGGAGGTGGAGGTTGCAGTGAGCCAAGATCGTACCACTGCACTCCAGCCTGGGTGACAGAGTGAGACTCTGTCGCAAAAAAATAAAATAAAATAAAAATAAAAATTTAGCCTGATGTGGTGGCACGTGCGTGTAGTGCCAGCTATGTGGGAAGCTAAGATGGGAGGATCCCTTGAGCTTGGGAGGTCAAGGCTGCAGTGAGCTGTGACTGTGCTACTGCTTTCTAGCCTAAGAAACAGAAAGACCCTGTCTCAAAAAAACAAGAGAAAAAAAAAAGCAAAAACAGATCAGAGGCCCTGGCCTAGGGTCAGGTTCTCCAGAAAGGCCTGCACAATGGAGTTTTCATGTCAAAATTTTCTTACATCCTAATTTTAAAAATCAGATGATCAGGAAACATTGAGTTCTGATTCCTTTGTTACAACCTCCACTAAAGCTAAGTAACAGCTGCTGTATTAAGATGCGGCTCCCCTTCTCCATGCCACACCTGCCTCCCTTACATGCCTAACTCCTGTTGTAAATAGGGACCCTAATCTGATGTTTTTGTAGTCCCTTTCCTAGGGGCACTGTGGGGAGGTAGGAGGAATTTCACCTTTGTTGTTGGACAGACTTAGATTTGAGAACTGGTTCTACCACTTACTGTTTGTGTGGTCGGGGGCAAGTCACTTGGTCCAAGTAAGCTCCTGCATCTGTTAAAAAAATTTAAAAAAACTGGCAAGGAGCTAAGAATTCCTGCCTAGCAGAGTGGTTTGCAGATCAGAGACAGTGTGTGAGAAGTAACTAACCCAGCACCTGGCATGTAGTAAATGTTCAGGACATGGTAGCAACAGTAAGGGAGACATCTCACAAAACATTTTGTGAGAAAGGATCAGTTTCCCTCTAGTCAGAGTCTTAAATATTCATAGGTTGTTCATGGTGGGAGCTGCTCCAGGAATCATCCTAGTTTTATGGAGAGGGAATCTGAAGCTGGAGGAATTGTCTGGTTCAAGATTACTTAGTTGAAGGCAAACAGGTTCATAACCAGTGGCTCTTCGCCAACCCACAAAAAGTCCTCAGATTATAATTTTGAAGATTAAGTACATGAAAGTGCTATTTGAGTGATTAAGTGTAAGCATCAGATCATTTTGAGCTGGCGAGATGGCTCACACCTGGAATTCCAGCACTTCGGGAGGCCAATGAGGGAGAATCGCTTGAGCCCAGGAGTTCAAGACCAACCTGGGCAACATTGTGAGAGCCTGTCTCTACAAAAAACAAACAAAAAAAATAGCCAGGCATGCTGGCACACAGCTGTGGTCCTAGCTACTCTGGAGGCCGAGGCCAAAGGATTGCTTGAGGCCGGGAGGTTGAGCCTGCAATGAACTCTGATTGCGCCACTGTGCCGCAGGCTGGGCGACAGCAAGACACAGTGTCCAAAAAAAAAAAGAGATAATGTTGATTAGCACAAAGATGGGACAGCTACATGTGATCAGATTTGGGAAAAGAAAATAACCATGCATTCATTCATTTACTCGGCACTGATTGAGTCTAGTTTGGACAGATTTTGCCCTAGTCTCTGGGATGACAGCAAGAGGCAAAACTGACAGACACTCGCTGCCTGCATAGAGCTCAGAATGTAATGGTGGGAAGGCAGAGGAGAAAACAGATATACAGATTTTTTAGATGGAGATACCTGCCATGAAGGAAGTAGAGGAAGGCCAGGTGCAGTGGCTCATGCTTGTAATCCCAGCATTTTGGGAGGCTGAGCAGAAAGATCGATTGAGCCCACAAGTTTGAGACCAGCCTGGGTAATATAGCAAGACCCTGCCTCTTCAAATAATTTAAAAGAAAGAAAGAAAGAAAGAAATAGGATTACGTGAAAAGGAGCCAATCTTGCAAACAGCTAGGCAAAGAGTGAGCGAGAGTTTCTTGGGAAGAGGTGCACACAGCAAGTGCTGAGACCTAGAGGAAGGAAGGGGCTTGTCTGCTGAAGGACCTAGGTGTCCTGGGAAAGGTGGCCAGAGGCTTAGTAAGCTGCAATCAGGATTTTAATCTTAATGTAGTGCTGAGGGTTTTAAGCAGAAGAGTGATAGAAGAGAGTTACCTTTGTGCAAGCACTATTTTTCATGGAAGCCCCCTTTCAATGGGGTAGTGGGGACTCCTAATTAAGCTGTCCTTCTATCTCTGTGACTGTCTCAAAGCAGCACTGTGGAACTCCAGGG
This sequence comes from Macaca thibetana thibetana, assembly GCF_024542745.1. Taxonomy (NCBI): domain Eukaryota; kingdom Metazoa; phylum Chordata; class Mammalia; order Primates; family Cercopithecidae; genus Macaca; species Macaca thibetana. The sequence continues at coordinate 24,082,683 of NC_065586.1, forward strand.
TGCTACATAGCTCACCACAGTGACCCCCAATCCAGGCCACTTACAGAAGCTTAAAGATCTGTGATTTGCTCATCCAGGCTCCCATGCCAAGTGTTCTTGTCACTAACTCAAAAGTCAAATGCTGGTATTTCTGTTCTTGCTTCCTTGATTGTTTGTTTACCAGTTCTCAACGTCTTCAGTGTCCACTGGGTTACTAAAATGTTTCCTCCTTAGCCCGGTGTGTAGACACGTGCCTGTAATCCCAGCTACTCAGGAGGCTGAGGCAGAAGAATCTCTTGAACCTGTGAGGTAGAGATTGAAGTGAGCCAAGATTTCGCCACTGCAATACAGCCTGGGCAACAGAGCGGGACTCTCAAAAAAAGAAAGAAAGAAAACAGAAAGAAAAAGTATCCCGGCATGGTGGTACTCACCTGTAGTCCCAGCTGCTCAGGAGGTTGAAGCGGGAGGATCACTTGAGCCCAGGAGGTTGAGGCTGCAGTGAGCCATGATCACACCACTGCACTCCAGCCTGGGTGACAGAGTGAGACTCTGTCTCAAAAAGAATATAAAAATAAAATAAAATGTTTCCTCTTGATCACAAAAGAAAAAGGATATAGGTCGATGCAATCATGTCTGAAACAGGATACGTGTATCCTGCATCCCTGAGTTTGGGTTACCTCAATGACATGATCATTTACCTGATCTTTTTCATCTGCTCTCAATTGCAAAGAAAGAAACCATTGATTATATTGAAAGATGCTGACTTGTAAGCTTCTCCCCTCTCCTGGCTCAGGTCAGTCGCTCAGAATGCACCCAGCAAAGACTGGCTGAACGAAGTTGGGGAGATGTTGTGAGTCCCACTGATGCCCTTAACACTGGGCATTGTTCAACTTGGGGTCATTTGTGAAAATGATGGGAATGCAACTTCCTCACTTTACAGGTGAGAAAACAGCCTCAGAGAAGTGCTGGGATGTGGGATATGAGTTGGTCTCATAGCCTGTGAGTGCCTGAGCCAGCTGGAATCCAAGTTTCTGACTTGCAGTGAATCTTATCTAGCAGGATGCATTCTTCAGAGGCCATGTGTTGAGAGCAGCCAGTTGGGGTGGGGGCTGCAGGCCATACCTTCAGGAAATGGGGGGCATGTTCCCTGGGTGGTTCCTAAGCATTTGGATGTTACAGCCCTGCCTCTCTTTATTCTGTTCTTCTAGAAGTTCCAACTTGCCATGCTTTTAAGGCAGATATGGCCACAAATGAAGCATATTCACGTGACTGCGTTGCCTTTCTGGATGAAACAATTTGACCACACACTGGTGTGGAGACAGTCGGCAATGTGGGCTTTGCCACGTGGTGGGAATGACACGATAAATAGATTTTGATATGAATTAAGTAAAGATCTGTCGCTAATCTTAGGCTGTATGTGAACATTAACTGTCCAGTGGATACTGGGGAACTATAAATGTCTCCGTCCAACTCTGTTCAACTCTAATTTTTTTTTTTTTTTTTTTTTTTTTGAGACGGAGTCTCTCTCTGTCATCCAGGCTGGAGTGCAATGATGTGCTCTCGGCTCACAGCAACCTCTGCCTCCTGGATTCAAGTGATTCTCCTGCCTCAGCCTCCCAAGTAGCTGGGATTACAGGAGCCCGCCACCATGCCCAGCTAATTTTTGTATTTTTAGTAGAGGCGGGGTTTCACCATGTTGACCAGGCTGGTCTCGAACTCCTGACCTCAAGCCATCCAGCTCCCTCGGCCTCCCGAAGTGCTGGGATTACAGGCATGAGCCACAACACTACGCCTCTAATTCTTTTTTAAAGACTGCCACTGGGTGGAACCCATTTGGCCCAGTGAGATCTACGGAAAAGAGACCCGTTCTTGCCCTCATTTTTGGTGTCCACATCCGGATTTACCTAAACCCCACCCAGGCTGCATTTGCATAGTAATGAAAAACCGGTATTTTCTAGCTGTGAATCACACTTTAAATCCTGAGCGGCTGGCTGTCGGGGGTGCGTCAGGCCTGCTTGCTGGGAGAATGGGTCAGCTGGTCCTGGAGCGGGCGGGTCCTGCCACCCGTGAGCTCAGCACTCGACTGCTCCCAGAACATTAAAGGTCTGGCTGATGTCTCATGCCACATCTGGACATGAAGACCCATGTCTGCCCTTCTGTAGAAGGGCCAAGGAAGAAAGGAGGCGTCACCTGTTTCTGCTGTGGGGGGCCCTTCCGAGCAGCAGACAGGAGCAAGGTACAGGAGTGGCCTGATTTGGGGGGTTCCCTGCCCTCCCTGGGGTCCCTAAACTGCTGTGTGATATGTTTCTAACTACCTGGACAGCTCACCCAAGAGTGAGTTGTTCCCAGTCATTTCTTGCTGAGTATAAGCCAAAGAGGGCCGGGGGCCAACTTGGTTTCTTCTAAGTGAAATTATGCTTCTCAAGCAGAGAATGATTGCCCGCAGCAGTTAAACCTTGTTTCATGATAATTAAATTGCTTTTCTTCACTTTGAAAAATCTCTTAATTTTCTGTACAAAGGCAGGAAGCATTTTTCTTTGATTCTACAGGATGTTTCTAGGTATGGTGTAATCAGTTCATCTTACCTTGCCGGACTCTGAAAGAATGAGTGTGTGGGATCAGATTTGGAAATGCCTCAAACGTTAGAAAGCCGAGTGCTGCTGATTAACTCAAGCTCAGGTGACCAAAAAAAAAACAAAAAACAAACTAAAAAAACAAAACCTGCTTTTCTCCTCACTTCTGCCTCTGGTTCTGCCTCAACACTTTGCTTAGGAGTTTCTTCAAGTAGGCACAGTTGCCTGCGGGTCTGGCGTATATCACCTTTGCAAAGTGCAGATGAGGTCTGGCATGTCCCATCTTGTTCCTGCCTGACTACAACTCTGCACACAGACATTGTTAATCTGGCTTGGAGCCCACAGTGGCGGTCCTTGGAGTGGAGGCAGTAGAGACCTCAGTTCTTCCTAGTGCTTGAGAAGTTAACCAACTGCCTTTCCCGTGAGGAAAATGGTTTGGGACTGTAGAAGCGGAGAAGAGACTTTGCCGAAGCCCATAGAAAATAAAAAGCAGGCCGGGCGCGGTGGCTCAAGCCTGTAATCCCAGCACTTTGGGAGGCCGAGACGGGCGGATCACGAGGTCAGGAGATCGAGACCATCCTGGCTAACACAGTGAAACCCCGTCTCTACTAAAAAATACAAAAAAATAGCCGGGCGAGGCGGCGGGCGCCTGTAGTCCCAGCTACTCGGGAGGCTGAGGCAGGAGAATGGCGTAAACCCGGGAGGCGGAGCTTGCAGTGAGCTGAGATCCGGCCACTGCACTCCAGCCCGGGCGGCAGAGCGAGACTCCGTCTCAAAAAAAAAAAAAAAAAGAAAGAAAGAAAAGAAAAAGCAAACCCTCAAGAATGAAAATCCTGGCCCTGGAATGAGTGCAGGTGATAAGCCTTGGTATCTGATGCCTCATTCCCTGTCTCTACCTTCCCACTGCCTGAACTAAGATGTCCTGGAAAAAAAACCTTGGGAAAAAAGAGCACAGTCTCCACATTTGAAGTAGAAATAGAATGAAGGAGAAAATGTGATTTTCCTGAAGGAACAGAACCAACTCTGGTTTTCAAAAGCCTTAGTTTTACATTTTAGTAGAAACTGTTTGCAGTAGGAGGATTTGCTGTGTGTGTGTATGTGTGAGTGTGTGTGTGTCTGTGTGTCTGTCTGCTTTGCCTTATTTTGGTTCTGACCATACCACTGCTATCTCAGTCTTAGAGATTTTGTGGCCCAGAGTATTTTGTTCAGACGTCTTTGTGTTGAGGTGATATTGAGCCAGCAGCCAAAGAAATGCATGGCCAAGATATGGAATATTTTGTCAACAGAGAATAACAACAGAGTGGGACGCATCATAAGGTCACAGGTCAGTGAAAACAGCTGCTAGCTATTTATATGGAGGAGAGAAGGAAGGCCCAGGGAGTTGGAAAGACTGAAGGTATTTTGGACTGAGCAGAGCAAAGGGATTTGGGGACATTGAAATGTATGGAACAAGATGGTCAGGAAAAAAATTTTTTGCAAAGGTAGCATGAATAGAGTGAGGTAAGGAAATCCATGGCCGTGGTACTGGTGGCCTAATGGGAAAAGGCAGTGCAATGACTTCTACATGGAGACTTCAGTTCTGCCCTTCATACTGTTGAAGAGTATTCTGTTCAGAGAGGCTCTTCCGTTTCTACCTGGTTTTCTAATGGCTTTAAAAAACTTTGCTGTATTGAGGGAATGGAAAGAAGGATATTTACTAGAGAAGTGGTTGGCGAGAAGTGCCAAGCTTATTCCTGAGAAAGGATGGAACGGCGTGGGGGGTGGAGGGAGGGTTGGAACCATACTCCGAATTCCCCTGAGGCCCACACGTGTTCACCAGACGTCTGCAGGGAGCCCAGATCAGATGTGGGGCCCTTCCCCTTTCTCATTTTCTTTCTTTTTTTCTCTTAGATCCTGGATCAAAATGAGTCCCTGATTCCCTCATCCCATCCCAAGACCCTTTTCTAGTTGCGTTACCACCTAGTGAAGTCTTCTGAGTCTTGATTTGAGAATCAAAACAAACTCAGATCAAAGTCAACGTAGGGAATCAGAGAACACAGAAGCTGAGAGATGTATCCAGCCTTCCCTAAATGGCAGACGAGGACGCTGAGGCTGGGAAGCTCACAGTGGATAAGGTGACTCACCAGGAGTGTGCCAGTACTTAGCCAAAGATCTGGAACTGGGACTGAGGCTTCCTGAAAACAGATTCCTGCCCAGAGTGCATGACCCCGCTTGAGAAAGCGCAGAGGGACAGTGACAAGGCGGGATAACGTAGCAGTCCCAGCGACTTGGGCATCGATCCTGATGCTTCCCCTAGGCCCCAATATTCTATTTTCTGATAAACCCAGACCTGAGTCAGGTCCTGTCACCTAACTCCTTTCTCTTCCTTCAGTGGGCCACAAAGCTGGCCATAGAAGCAGCGAGGGGTTCCTCCCAGGTACATATTTACCAGTGCTTGTACCTTGCTCTTTTAAGAACTCTTTAGCCAGGCATGGTGGTGCATAACTATAATCTCAGCTACTTGGGAGGCTCAGGTGGGAGGTTCAGTTGAGCCCAAGAGGTCAAGGCTGCTGTGAGCCGTGATTATACCATTGCACTCCAGCCTGGGTGACAGAAGGAGACCTTGTCCCCTCAAAAACCCTAACTCTGATAAGGACTATATTACAAGTGTTATATGCCAGGTTCTGGATGGAGAAAGGAAAGTGATTATAGGCAAGAGAATATTACAGTTGATTACTGTGTTCTCCAAACCCCAAATGCCTAGATACACACAAACCCACAGACACACACACACTCACACACGAGTGGGACAGGATATTTTAAATCCTCACTGGCTTTGAAAATTTGAGGCTAATAGTTGGAGGAACTGAGGGGTGAATGTGAGAGAGCAAATGTGTAACAAATATACCCTGAGAATCAGGGCTTATAAGTAAGGAGCAGAGTATATTGTACCTAAATCTTACTACTAGCCTAAGCCTACATACTAGAGCAAAACCGTGTGCAGACAGCACACAGAAGCAGTCCCTGTCACTCAGGGGCTTACCTCTTAACGAGCCCACAGCTGCCTGTTGACCTGGTGTCATCACGAAGGTGATCGCTTTTTCCAGCAAGCTCTATGTCCCTCAAAGCCCAGGGCTCAGGGGCAGCTCTTGGAAGATAAGCCACTGCCTGGTTCCAGCGAGGCACATGGAGAGAGGTGAAGCTGCTTGTACCCTGTTCAACTGTGATGAGATTCCAGCGAAAATCAGCATCGAGGGGCTCCGTGTTTGCAGGGGGCTCTGGTACGTTAGAAAAACTAGAGGGAGGGGTCTGCCTCTGTGTCTGTGAGCGTGTGTACTCAAGTAGGAAAGGGGAATACAGATTTTTACAAAATAGACGTGGGTGGTTTCTTGTAGTCTTTCCTAACTGAAACCACGTTTGCCAGAGGTTACTTGGAATTACCCTAATAGGCGCTTTGTCAAAATACTTGGTGCTGGCCAGATGTGTTCACATCTGTAACTTCAGTGCTTTGGGAGGCCGAGTTGGGAGGATTGCTTGTGGCTAGGAGTACAAAACCAGCCTAGGCAACATAGCGAGACCCTGTCTTTACAAAAACAACAAAATTAACCGGCTGGGGTGGTATGTGCCTGTGGTCCCCACTACTCCGGAGGCTAAGGTGGGAGGATTGCTTAAGCCCTAGTGGTTGCGGATGCAGTGAGCTATGATTGCATAACTGCAGTCCAGCCAGGGCAACAGAGCAAAATCTTGTGTCAAAAAAAAAAATACGTGACGGTGAAAGCGAGTCCTACTCAGGGGTCCCTTCTGGCAAGTCCTGGAGCCTGGAACTGAACTCCATGATTCCCCTGCACCTTCCCCCTGGGAGCCTGAGCACCCTTGAAGGTGACAGACACGGGGGAACCTGTGTCCTGTGGAATCACTCCTCTCAGTCCTTCTCTACCACATAGAGAAAGGAATGGATGGGAGAGAAAAGCCAACAAACCTCCACTTCCTTCCTCCTCCCCACTGCCAGAGTTGAGATTCTTCTTTATCCTGTGAAACTGGATTCTGAAAGGCCAAACCATTCCATCTGTTGTGTTTTGGCCCAATTGCTCAAAAGAGCTCAGGTGTCTCCCTTTGCAATTTCCCCATGGCTTAAAATTCAGTCCTGCGGATCTGTCTCTTGTAGGAAATGGAGGGGCTTTCCTTGTGCTTGTTTTTCTCACTCTGTAAAGAAAACATAAAGGTTTAAGTTTTCATTGTGAGGGCCTAAATTAGGAAGGAAAGGTTATTTAAATCAAAGCGCTCTTCATTGTAGAGTCTTAAGCTTGGATTTTGTGTGCATGCCGTGCTAGCTCAAAAAACAAAGCTGAGAGTCAGAGCTCTTTGAAGGATGAGGAAGGGGACCCGGGAATAGGCGGCTCTGCTTCTGGAAGCATGTTTTAATGTGTGTTCCTAAAAAAGGCTCTGGAAAAGTGGTTTAGGAAGCTTCTGGGCTAGGAGGGACACGGTGAAAAACAAGACACATAGTATGTGAGTCAGTTATGATCAATCGTGCCATAATCAACATTTGAACTGTATAGTAGTTAACACTATGAAAAGCACAAACGTATTTAAAAAGACAATTTTGAGGCCAGGCATAGTGGCTCATGTCTGTAATCCTAGCACTTTGGAAGGCTGAGTCAGAAGGATCAGTTGAGTCCAGAAGCTCGAGACCAGCCTTGGGCAACTTAATGAGACCTCATGTCTACAAAAAAAAAAAAAAAAAAGCCAAGTGTGCTGGCACATCCCAGCTACTTGGAAGGCTGAGGCGGGAGGATCACTTGAGCCCAGGAGCCCTTTGAGGCTGCAGTGAGCTATGATTGTGCCACTGCACTCCAGCCTGGGCAACAGAGTGAGATAATCTCTTAAAAAAAATGGAGAAAGATAATTTTGAGATACAACATAGCCCACTAACAGCTTCATTTAGACAGCATACCTTTTGTCTAGACTTGACAGAATTTGTTAAATACTGGAAAGTTATATTTTTTATCTTGTTTCCCCTGTTCTGTCTGTGAATAGAGATGTTTGTTCTTTACCTAGTTTATAGGACTGTCATGAGGAAAGGTGACATAATAATGGGTTCATAGTATTGGAAGCGGGGACAAAATGTCTGTTTACAAAAGAGATCCAGTTACAGAGCTATGTGAAGTAAATACTGAATGTCAATTCTAGGTAACAGTTCTCAATGTCACAGGTACCTCATGTATTAATACCTCTTTGCCATTATACATATGTCCTTCTCCAAATGATGGCTCATTGCTGTAAAAGTGTGTCTTCTAAGCTGCTTATGTGGAATTTGACCCCTGCCTTCCAAACTGTCTTATAGAAGTACATTGAGGCCAGATGTGGTGACTCATGCCTATAATCACAGCACTCTGGGAGGCCGAGGCGGGTGGATTACTTGAGGTCAGGAGTTCGAGAACAGCCTGGCCAACATGGTGAAACCCGCTTTCTACAAAGATACAAAAATTAGCTGGGCCTGGTGGTGGGCTCCTGTAATCCCAGCTACTTGGGAGGCTGAGGCAGTAGGATCGCTTGAACCTGGTGGTTCAAGGTGGAGGCTGCAGTGAGTCGAGATTGTGCCACTGCACTCCAGCCTGGGTGATAGAGCAAGACTCCGTCTAAGAAGAAAAAAAAAAAAAAGCATTTAATCTGGTACTGAGCTGACCTCTTGTACTCTGATTTTTTCATTGTTTAGATTGGAAATAGGTCCTGAGTTTTAATTCTGTATTTGGGACTTGGTGACTGCTTCTCTTCCAGGCTTTGATGGTTTACACAGAAGAAGCCTCTGAGGGGGGAATCTGGGTGATTCTCTTGTGGGGGAAGAAAGAGGGTGAGTGATTGGGGGGTGGGCTGCCATACCCAGGACTCTGATGATAGGCACAGGATCGCTGATGACTGGGAAGAGTTGGAGGTCCTGCCATCGTCTACTTTGCATGGGAAGGACATTTGCCGGTGCTAAGCCATGGGAAAAATCTCAATTTAGATACCTGAGCTCTTCACAGCAACTGAGCCAAGAAAAAATAGACAGAATGATTTGACCTTTTGGAATCCAGTATTTTACATACAATGACTCAATTTCACAGAAAACCCTTTTCAACTCTTATGTGTATATGAAAAGAAAGTTTGACCTGCAGGAATCATTGTAATGTATCAGATCCATATCACAGCTCAGTTATCCCCAAGGATTCAGGGAGGAAAAGCCAACAAAAATGAGAAAAGGAATAAAGCAATTGGGTTGTTATGGAAGAGAAAGCTAAAGGGGATTTATTTTAGGTCTGGAAGGCTATGACGGGTTGCATTCAGATGTCATCCACATGTCCACAGAGAACCACACAAGGACTTCAAGGTGAAATAGTGACTGATCAAGTCCTAGGAGTCTAGGCGATCAAACATTGGCATGTGTTACCAATTAAGTCGAGAGGTTATTTCTGTTTTAGAGCAATGATTGTCTGTCTTGATGATTGTCTTTAAAAGTCAAGATTTACTGGGCGCGGTGGCTCACGCCTATAATCCCAGCACTTTGGGAGCCCAAGGCGGGTGGGTCACAAGGTCAAGAGATCGAGACCATCCTGGCTAACATGGTGAAACCCGTCTCTACTAAAAATACAAAAAAATTAGCCGGGCATGGTGGCGGATGCCTGTAGTCCTAGCTACTTGGGAGGCTGAGGCAGGAGAATGGTGTGAACCCGGGAGGCAGAGCTTACAGTGAGCCAAGATCACACCACTGCACTCCAGCCTGGGCAATAGAGCAAGACTCTGTCTCAAAAAAAAAAAAAAAAAGCGTCAATATTTGTGTGAGTCTCAATTTAAGGGACTAGGTAAATTGGAAGTTCCATCTGAGGTTTCTTTCAAGATAAAATGCCTTATAAAAGTATTGTAAGTCAGCCTGGCCAACATGGTGAAACCTCATCTCTACTAAAAATACAAACAAGTTAGCTGGGCATGGCGGTGGCTCATACCTGTAATGCCAGCTACTTGGGAGGCTGTGGTGGAAGGACTGTGTGAACCTGGGAGGTGGAGGCTGCAGTGAGCCATGATCACACCACTACACTCCAGTCTGGGTGACAGAGCAAGACCCTGTCTCAATAAAAAAAAAAGAAAAGTATTGTAAGTCACTTTAGTATTAGGGATGAGGGCCAAAGTCCACTCATGTATACAAATACCCCTCAGAGGAAGACTTCTGTGTGTGTCTCATGCACCACTTTATGCTGTCTCTGAGGTTGTTCATTCCAGTTTTCCTGCTTTTCTGTTCCAGACTTGGTCTGATACCAGAGAGTATGGATTGCCTGCAGGGCTTCATCCCCTTTTCTCTTTGTATTTAAATACACATGGAAGATTAGCAACTGTGCATGAACTTTCCAGTTGTACTACCTTAATAATGATTACTGTTACTCTTTGTTGGTAGCTGAGGGAAGTGTGTATATGGAGGTGGCTTAGAATTGAAAATGTGCAAAATTCTGGGCTGTTTCATGGGGGCTGGGGGGGAGGCTTGGAAATAAAGGCTTGGGTCATTCCCTTGTGCTTAGTTCTTGCAGGACACTCTTGCAACACCATGTTGTTGTGCTATCATCTGCCTGGGTTTCATCCCCAGGACAGAACGGCATGAATGGTGTCTTTAGTGTCTCACAGAAGGAACACTGGGTTCTTGAGTGCCTGCCATCTGTGTCTCATCTTGACTCCCCAAAGGACATTTCAACCTCTCAATGCCTTGTTTTGCAGTCAAAGATGTATTATCTATTTGTCTCCCCTATGTGTTCTGGGAGATTAACCACTAAGCATTTTGCTTTTTAGGTGTGAGGGACTGTTTCCTTCTAAGACTGGCAGTGTTTCTGACTAACTTTATCCAGTTGAATGGGGTTGTGTCTCTATTTCATGTTATGAGATGCCGCTAACATTTTTATTATGAAAATAATTTTTGTGTCCATTGAAAAGGTTTGGGGGAGTATTTAAGTTTTATAGGGTAATTATAGATACTCTATCAATCATATATTCTATCTTTTAAATTTTTTTCTTGAGACAGAGTCTCGCTCTGTCACCTAGGCTGGAGTGCAGTGGTGTGATCTTGGCTCACTGCAACCTCTGCCTCCCGGGTTGAAGTGCTTCTCCTGCCTTAGCCTCCCGAGTAGCTGGGACTACAGGCACATGCCACCACACCAAGCTATTTTTTGTATTTTTAGTAGAGATGGAGTTTCGCCATGTTGGCCAGGCTGGTATCGAATTCCGGTCCTCAGGTGATCTGCTTCCTTTCCTCTAAAGGCCTCCCAAAGTGCTGGGATTACAGGTGTGAGCCGCTTCTCCCGGCCCATCACACACTCTAAATCCATACAACGAGTACAGCAAGACTTTTCTTTCTGTGTTTTGTGGCAAGTAAGTTGGTAGAACACATTATCAAATAAAGGTCAAAACTGTGTTCAGAGAGCTGGACGTTCATTCTTTTCCTGTTTTTGTTGTATGTCTGAGACATGCAGAGGGACAGACAAAAAGATGCAATTAAAAAAGAACTGCCAGAGAACACATACCAAAATGGAAATTTGGGAAGGGGATGGACAAGATGAGACAAAGCAGGCAGGCTCAGATTTTGTCACGTCGACACAGTTGTGTAAGCAGATGAAAGGGGAAGTCTGTGATAATGTGTCGGACTAGTAAGACCAGCTTTAGAGTTTAAAAAAAAAAAAGAGGAAAAAGAAAAGAAAAAGCACACACACAAACAGAGGTGCACAGAACATTCCAGGAAACCATTGAACTGTGAGTGATAACATGTTTCCTTCTTTTCCTTCAAAGATTTGTTTTAGAGGATAGCCAGGATAAGAACTTGTGCTGAAAAAACAATGCAAAGGATTTGTAAAGAACCAAGGAAACGAATGATCTGACAGGCAATTTGTTACCACCATTTTTTTAAGTTAATTTAACCTAAACTTACTTATTTTTGTGGTGGTTTGTTTCTTTCTTTCTTTCTTTCTTTCTTTCTTTCTTTCTTTCTTTCTTTCTTTCTTTCTTTCCTTTCTTTCTTTCTTTTTTCTTTCTCTCTCTCTCTTTTTCTCCTCTCTCTCTTTCTCTCTCTGTCTCTTTCTCTCTCTCTCTCCCTTTCTCTCTCCCTTTTTCTTTTCTCCTCTCTCTCTCTGTCTCCCTTTCTCACTTTCTCTCTTTCTCTTTCTCTTTCTCTCTCTCTCTGTCTGTCTTTCTTTCTCTTTCTCCCTTTCTTGTCTCACTCTGTTGCCCTGGCTGGAGTACAATGGCACAATCACAGTTCACTGCAGCCTCGACTTCCTGGGCTCAGATGATCCTCCCACTTTAACCTCTTGAGTAGCTGGGACTACAAGTGTGTGCCACTACCCACCACACCTGGCCAAATTTTTGTTGTTATTTTGAGGAGACCAGGTTTTACCATGTTACCCAGGCTGGTCTCAAACTCCTGGGCTCAAGCAATCCACGCACCTTGACCACCCAAAGTGATTAGTGCTTAAGATTACAGGTATGAGCCTCTGTGCCCAGCTTGGATATTTCAAAGACATTAGCCATGGCCTTCATGTTTATCTGGACTTGAAGGCTTCATACCTTCGACCATAGATGATGCTTAAATTGGTCTTTCACGTGGTTTCAGATCCACCAACACTTTAATTAGGTCAAATAACAATCGTCTTCATAATGCCACCATGTATGTATGTAGTCCTTTGGAGACTATTTTAACATCCTTTATAACTGACAACACTGTGACTTTCATCCTCCTCTTAGCTCTTGTGCCTTAATCCCACAACATGTACTGCCCTATAGAGAAATATTCCTCCTTCCTCTTGGCTTGCTTTCTTAGCTTTGTCTGTATCCCAAGACAATATCTGAACAAAGGCTCTTCATTCTTGGTGCAACTCAGAGTTGGAAGAGTCAAGGGTGAAGGGGCGTTGGGCAGCCGGCCATAGCTGTCTTCTTCCTCTCTTAATGTCTTTGTCTCTCCCATCTTCATGTGGACATTTTCACTCTCCTTATTCTCTTTTTCCTCCCTTCCCTGAAAAAATAGAATAACTGTTTTGAACCGGGCATTATGCTAGATGATAGATGTGCACGGTTCAGCAAGATGGGCAAGGTTTCCATCTTCATGTGTATTAAAATTTGGAGGGAATAAAACTTTAAAATAAATAGTTACGAGGGTGGCGAGTAACAAGAAAAGAAAAGGAATGTTTAGCAAGGGGGACTGACATAGTGTAGAGGGGGGCTGAGGAGTCGGCAAAGTCTGAGTAAGTAAATTCAGAGATAAATGAAAGAACTACACTCTAGATTTCCCTTTAGAGGAAAGGAAGGGGAAAGAAATAAAATTCCAAAGAGAAAAGGGCAGAAAGATACTTTGTTTTATACAGAACACTAGAGGCCACAGTGTAATCAACGTCAAGTTTGTGTATCTGCAAAGACTGATTTTTTTTTTTTTTTTTTTTTTTGAGACGGAGTTTCACTCTGTCGCCCAGGTTGGAGTGCAATGGCACAATCTTAGCTTACTGCAACCTCCACCTCCCAGGTTCAAGCAATTCTCCTCCCTCAGCCTCCTGAGTAGCTAGGATTACAGACATGCACCACTACGCCTGGCTAATTTTTGTATTTTTAGTGGAGACAAGAGTTTCACCATGTTGACCAGGCTGGTCTCAAACTCCTGACCTCAGGTGATCCACCCACCTCAGCCTCCCAAAGTGCTGGGATTACAGGCATGAGCCACCATGCCCGGCCTAAAAGCTGATCATATTTTATCGGTTGTCCAAATACTTCATCTTTTCTCCTTCCCTGATACCATTGCATTCAACCGTGGTGCTGAGAGGTTAAGTCAGCTGGACTTCCTGAGTCGAATGGGGACTTGGATAACTTTTCTGTCTTACAAGAGGATTGTAAAATGCACCAATCAGCACTCTGTAGTTAGGACTGTACCAATCAGCACTCTGTAGCTAGCAAGAGGATTGTAAAATGCACCAATTACTGCTCTATAAAATGCACCAATCAGCGCTCTGTAAGAGGCACCAATCAGCACTCTGTAAAACACACCAGTCAGCAGGAGTCTAAAAGTAGCCAGTTGCAGGAAGGATTGAAAAAAGCGCATTCTGATAGGACAGAAATGGAATATGGGAGGGGACAAATAAGAGAATAAAAGCTGGCCACCCCAGCCAGCAGTGGCAACCTGCTGGGTCCCCTTCCACTATGTGGAAGCTTTGTCCTTTGCTTTTCGCAATAAATCCTTGCTACTGCTCACTCTTTGGGTCTGTGCCATCTTTAAAAGCTGTAACACTCACTGCGAAGGTCCGCAGCTTCATTCTTGAAGTCAGCGAGACCATGGACCCACCAGAAGGAACCAACTCCGGACACAGTGCCACCTACCCACGTCTTCCCCTATGGTTAGATGGCAGGAATCCACAAACACCTGCCAGGATAGTATTGTGATCCTGTTACCAGCTATAATTGGAGGTGAGGAGTTTGGAGTAGAAATTTGTCTGTTTTTATAATAACGAGGTTGAATTATTTATAGGTTTGTGACTTTCCTCTTCTCCATAAATATGATTAATTTTATTAGGCATCTATTCCTAAGAGCCAGGAATTCACAGAGCTGCTGGGAAGATGAAGATTAATAAAGACCACTTGTGGTCTCTCAAGGAGTCTGTTGGCAGAGACTCGCATACATAAAACAAATGGAATAAATATTCTGTCAGGAATATGGGTAAGGTCTTAAAGGAATACAGAAGAAGAAAGAGTTCTCCTAAGGTAAGGGAACCTAGAAAAAGTTACAAAACAGAAAGAGCTGTCATCTATCTATATCTGAATCTGTATCTATATATCTATACCTATATCTATAGAGATGGGATCTTGCCATGTTGCCCGGGCTGGTCTTGAACTCCCGGCCTCAAGTGATCTTCCCTTCTCAGGCTCCCAAAGAGCTGGGATTACAGGCATGAGCCACCATGCCTGGCCCCAAGAAGAGATCTTTGAGTTGATCCTAAGAGAACGACAGACTGCTAATTTAGATAAAGCTAAATGGACTTCTTTAGAGAGTCCCATTATTTTTGTATTTTGTAGTTAATGCTTCATATGAGTAATCATGCTTTAGAAAGAGAAAGCACCAATTAAAACAAGCCTGTTTTCTTTTCACCTAGGCATGGTACTTGGTATGAGTTGGCCTAGAAACAACTTCATATTCTACTCACACGGCTGTATGGTTTGCCTAAGAGTACTCAATAGACGGAATATTGAAATTTGGGTGTGGGTTAAATTTTCATAAATCAAATTTCATTTCCCATTTTCTTACACGTAATTAAAGAGATGGTGTGCCTTCTAATTACCCTGTAATTGGCAGTGGTAACTGGCCCTTTAACTCTGTTTCCCTGCCCTGCAGCTCCTGTCTCCAGCAGTTAGTTCATCATCTGCACACTAACAGTAAGCTACGTGGGCAGGCGCTATTTTAAAAAACACACACAAAGTTATCGGTGAATGGCAAAGGAATCGGAGCAAGTCATTACTCTCTGGTTCATTTGGCTAGAAAGGTGAGATCACTTATATTGACTTTTCGTGAAAACTAGGCAAACTAGTAGTTTTCATGCACAATATGTCAGCAACCTGTTATATTTTGAACTCTTTTCAAATTAGGGGAGTGAATGGTATAAAACTTCACTATGTTTTCTTCCTGTCAATTAATTGACTTGCTAAGCTCCTGCCAATATTTGTCCATTTTGAAAAGGATTGTGGCCGGGTGCAGTGGTTCACACCTGTAATCTCAACAGTTTGGGAGACGGAGGTGAGAAGATCACTGGAGGCCAGGAATTTGAGACCACCCTGGGCAACAGAGCAAGATCCCTTCTCTACAAAAAAGTAAAAAATATGAGGTGGGCTGTTGGCACACATTTGTAGTCCTAGCTACTCAGGAGGCTGAGGTGGAAGGATGGCTTGAGCCCTGGAGTTTGAGGCTGCCGTGAACCATGACCGTGCCACTGTGCTCCAGCCTGGGCAACAGAGTGATTCCCTGACTTAAAAAACAAAAAGATTGCTTTAAACATTCATCAAAAAACATAGAGCAGATTACACTTTGGCAGAAACATGAAGGCTAATATTTGAATCCAAGCACCCACTCCCTCTGGGCTTACCACACTGAAGGCAAAATGAGTGGGGTTGGTTTTTCTCCTCAAGAAATGTTGTTCTGGGACAGTGAGTCATTGGTTTTTGTTCTTGCGGCCCTTCATCATAAAACAGGTTTGGTTAACTCAAGAAGTTCTAGGAAATGTTCAAACAATGCAGATATTTATCAAGGGGCATTTTTAGGAGTAGCAGGGTGTCATGAAATCAAATTGACATCTAGTGGCAACCCCTCTAAAGACTGGGGCCCCGTACTATATAACAATGCTAAATTTCCAATTCTATGATTGGAAAAGACCATAAGAAGGCCTCTAGTCTCTTCCCACTACCATCATCTGCAGCATGCCCACACCCAAATCCACACAGGTACGGAAGAGTCGCCCCCTGCCACAGGAGTGGGCAGTAAGTGTTAGAACTCAGATTGCTGAGTCCCATTGTCAGTCCACCCAAGTCTGATCTGTTTCCCTAACTGTAGAAGGAAGGTGTTAGAAATGGAAAATCCTTAATACATTCTTTGATTTTTTTCAAAAGGGAAGAATTGAATTTTATCATCTTTCTTTGTAACCCTTTCACATTCTGCACAATTATTCTGGACTCAAACTGCAGATTGTGGTTGATGCCAAGAGTCAGTTTGGTCACCGAACACTGTCTTATCCAGCTCTGGGACACTCATATGAACTTGGTCATAGGTGACTCATCTTCCCCCACTTACTGGGTTTCCATAATGCCTTTCTCATGAGCTGTTAGATAAAATATTTACAACCCATCCCTGCATCATCATCAAAGCAATTTATGTGCACAAATTCCACTGTCACTAAATCACATGAATACATCCATCTTTCTTATTTTCATCTTCTTGAAAATTAGCAAGCATGAAAAATAAAGGCAATCAATTAAGCTATTGCATGGTGAAGAGTAGCTTAGATTTCTTTCTTTCTTTTTTTCACCCTGCTGCCCAGGCTGGAGTGCAGTGGTATGATTTCAGCTCACTGCAACCTCTGCCTCCCAGGTTCAATTCTCCTGCCTCAGTCTCCCAAGTAACCGGGATTACAGGCACCTGCCACCACACCCAGCTAAGTTTTTTATATTTTTTAGTAGAGACGAGGTTTCACCATGTTACTCAGGGTGGTCTCGAACTCCTGACCTCAAGTGATCCACCTGCCTTGGCCTCCCAAAGTGCTAGGATCATAGGCATGAGCCACTGCGCCCAGCCAAATTTCTTTCTTTTGATGATATTTGGGAGTAACTTTGGAATGCATCCCCCCACCTCCATCATAAAGCGATTTTTTTTTTAACAACAAAGCACACCATATTCTTCACTATTTATTCTGCTGAGGGGAAATGGGTGAGACTGCCAGATTTCTATGAGAATTACAGGGTTTTCAAGTCATTACGGAGAAAATGACTGAGGTTCAGTGTCACTGGAAAAAGCACATTCTTAATTTGTCTATAATTTTTCCTTTAATTGGTAGTTTGGCTCCATTTCCAAAGTACTTTTGAAGCTTTCTTTTCCAATTTGGCATCAAAGTTATTTTTCTAAGTGCCATTCAATTTGGGACTCATTTTCTGTTTTGATTGACATAAAATATGTCATTCTGAAAGGAAAAATATCAACACAGTTTTTCAATAAGAAACTCAGTAATATTGAACTTAGTAATCACCTCCCTAGGAGTGAAATTTCATGATCATAGATATTGAAAAAACCTCACCATATGACCAACATGCTATCTGAATCTTGACTGAGATTCTATATCATAAGTGCTAATTTCAGTTCTGACTATAACCAATTCATTAGTTTACACTTACACTTTACTAAAGGAATAAAGAGTAGGAATAGGATGGGTGCAGTGGCTCACACCTGTAATTCTGGCACTTTGTGAGGCCGAGGTGGGTAGACTGCATGAGCCCAGGAGTTCAAGACCAGCCTGGGCAACATGGTAAAACCCCATCTCTACAAAAAATATAATAATCAGCCAGGCATGGTGGCATGTACTTGTAGTCCCAGGTACTGGAGAGGCTGAGGTGGAAGGATCACCTGAACCTGTGGAGGTTGAGGCTGCAGTGTGTTGAGATCGTGCCACTGCACTCCAGCCTGAGTGACAGAGTGAGACCCTCTCTTAAAAAAAAAAAAGAGTGAGAATAATGAAACTGTACACATGCAGGCCTTTTAACAAACTTTCCTCCTGTATACAGCCCATTCTAACTATAGATATTTCTTGGTCCCAGCCTCTTCAAATAAAAATTGTTTTATGCAAAAGTATGACCTAGCGTTATACAAGATAATATACCCCTCATTGCCACGTTTATGCATCTCCATTGTAGGTTGGTTACAAGAGGCACAGACAGACCAAAGCCCATGGGGCTACTCATGAGAGTGGGAAATTGAGTGGGAAAGGTTCAAAGGTTCCTCATGCCTTCTTTTCCCTTCTCTCTACGTGATTAGGATCCCATTCCTGTAACAGATGGCAATGTGTTTACGCAGTAAAATTAGATAAGGGAGATTACTAGGGAAGTCACTACTCCGTTAGGGATGTCAGTGATGCTCACTGCAGATCCAGCTTAGCAATAAGAACTCCAGCCCAGTAGCCAGGAGGGCTTGGATCTAGATTAGTTCTACTTTCTAACTCTATGTGTGACTTTTTCTCCACTTAATTTTTTTGGCCTTGCTCATCTTACCGGAAAAAAATATTCAAGTTGCACAGATAACTAAATGATGCCTGAGTTTTCATTCAATTCTAAAATTTCTCAACTGAGCCATCTGTTGTTGAAAGGAGAGTACGAGTTCCAAAAGCTACTCTAGGGAGCTCTGCAGTCATCACGCCATTCCATCACCATTGGGAATAAAATACTAAGGTTGACTCATTGTCAAAACCACATTCTACTCAAACTGAATGTACATAACTCGAATTCTAGCCACATTCCAGCCAAATTGAGATAGCTGTTCAAATAGCCGTGGATTTATTTAATAACTGACTTCGAAATTCTTTACTTCTTTCAAGGTGGCATTAACAAGTATCTCGGAATTTCAACAGAGATCGGTTTTCACGCGCTCTTCAATGATCCCTGTGAAATAAATCATATTGAAGGGTTTTTTTTCCCCTTATGAATTATTCGCCTGAAGGAAGAATTCTTCATTTCTTTTTCTTCTAAATGCATGTTAGAATAAAGTCTTCTTTGAAAAGTCTTAATGAAAAGAGCCAACGTGGAATATCATCCGCCCCAGTTCTTTCTCTGGTCCCCGTACTCTGAGAATGAAGTCTTAGATAGCAGAATGTCCGGGGACTCTCATTGCGTAAAAGTCTATGCCCTTCTGCCCCTTGGACAGTTATGGACAGAAGCCTTTAAGAAGAAAAAATTAACACTAGTTAATTTTCTATGAGTTATTTTAGCAACACTACATGTATGAGAGAGAAAAGATGGCATTTTCTGAATGAATGAGATGGCTCTTCATTTTGCCTAACTCATTGGAGACTCAGGATAGAGAAAAGGGAAAAATTATGTTTAGAGGCTGATAAATTTCCCTGTGGTTACTATCAAGAGATCAGACTCTTATTAACATTTGCAAAGTGTGAACAGAGAAGAACTTTTGAACAATAAACATAGATTAAGTACTCCTCTTTCCTTCATTCCCTTTTCTCTAGTCATATTATCAAAGAGTCCAGGCTAAGTATTAACGATTTTCTTTGAGGTGAAATATACCCTTGCTGCTTTCATTACATTATTATTTTTATGTTCTTCCTTTTGGAGTACTCAAGGTAAATGACATGGCAGAATCTGTCCCAGTCCAGTGAGGGTGTCACACGAGGTCCTTGGCTCCCCTCTATGCATAACTGGCCCACATCACATCTTTAATTAGAAGTCCAAGGTATTGGCTGGGCACCGTGGCTCATGCCTATAATCTAAGCACTTTGGGAGGCCAAGGCGGGTGGATCACCTGAGGTCGGGAGTTCGAGACCAGCCTGGCCAACGCAGTGAAACCCTGTCTCTACTAAAAATGCAAATATCAGCTGGGTGTGGTGGCGCGTGCCTCTAATCACAGCTACTCAGAGGCTTGAGGCTGGAGAATCGACTGAGCCCACGAGGTGGAGGTTGCAGTGAGCCGAGATCATGCCACTGCGTGCCAGCCTGGGCAACAGAGCAAGACGCCGTCTCAAAAAAAAAAAAAAAAAAAAGTAGGATCTTAGTCCAACCAGAGCAGATATTTGGTGTAGGGAATTTTCTGATGTAGTATCAATGAATTAGACACATATCTCAAGCCAAAAAACAACTTGTATCCAGTAAGTAATAAGGCAGTGATTTACATTTCACATATTACCAGAGTAATGACTAATAGCACACATGTATGAACTGAAAAGTGACTGATGCTTATTTTCAGATGGGTCCAAATTTATTGGATAATTATGGAGAATAATGAATGCTTTCTGAGAGTTGGTAGTAAGAAAATATTGCCATTTCGTCCGGACGCGGTGGCTCATGCCTGTAATCCCAGCACTTTGGTAGGTCGAGACAGGTGGATCATAAGGTCAGGAGATCGAGACCATCCTGGCTAACACGGTGAAACCCCGTCTCTACTAAAAACACAAAAACATTAGCCAGGCGTGGTGGCAGGCACCTGTAGTCCCAGCTATTCAGGAGGCTGAGGTAGGAGAATGGCGTGAACCTGGGAGGCGGAGCTTGCAGTTAGCGGAGATAGCACCACTACACTACAGCCTGGGCGACAGAGCGAGACTCCGTCTCAAAAAAAAAAAAAGAAAAAGAAAATATTGCCATTGCTGGCCAGGCACAATAGCAATCCCAGTACTTTGGGAAACTTGAGGTCAGGAGTTCATGACCAGCCACCTCAGCCTCCCAAGTAACTAGAACTACTGGTACATGCCACCAAGTCCAGCTAATTTTTTTTTTGAGACAGAATCTTGCTCTGTTGCCCATATTGGCTATATTCTCCATTCTAAGTCCACTGGTTAGAAATTGTCAGGTTCTCACATCTGCAATAAAAGTGAAAATGATGAACCTGCTATGTCTAAATATACTTTGTTGTTTTCCTACAAGTCCTATTTTACATACTTATAGCATTTTTACTGCAGTTGAAAATACAGTCAATTCTTGTTATTCACAGTATTGGTAAATTTGCCCTACATACTGCGTTAGTGAGTCCTGAATTTATTAGTTAATACTGAATTTCCTAGGGGAAATACAGGGTTAGGTTCCCATGAGACTTTGGTTACATTTTTAACTAATCAACAAAAATCCTTGTTTTATGTGTGTTTTTGTTTGAAGACACCTTTTAAAATATATAGTATTCATTAACATTGAATTAAGCTTATCTAATGCATTTATTTTTTGCGTAAGGCATATCACAGCCTTCTTGAGCCTGGGAATGCCAGACAGTACTTCCACACCATACTTAAGGGCCATTTCATTTTATTTCTTATTTTTTAAATTTATTTTATTTTCTTATTAAAAAAAAAAATTATAGATGCAGAGTCTTGCTCTCTTGCCCAGGCTGGAGTGCAGTGACACAATGACAACTCACTGGAGCCTCAAACTCCTGGGCTCAAGTAATCTTCCCATCTCAGCCTCCCAAGTATCTGGGACTACAGGCACACACCACCATGCCCAGCTAATTTTTTAATTTTATTTTTTTTGTAGAGGCAGGATCTCGCTGTGTTTTTGAGGTCTTAATTCCCCAATGAACATGACTAGTATATTCCAGATTGGTCTTGAACTCCCGGCCCAAAGCAATTCTGTTGTCTTGGCCTCCCATAGTGCTAGGATTTCAGGCATGAGCCACTGCATCTGGCTTGGGCCATTTTAAATAGTTATATCACTCACACGCACATACACGCACGCAGGTGCGCACGCACACACACACGAAGACACAAAAATGCGAAACTTGTGGCACTAAAAAGACTGTGGAAAGGGCACTTCTTTACAGTATGAAAAC
Organism: Macaca thibetana thibetana; assembly: GCF_024542745.1. NCBI lineage: Eukaryota > Metazoa > Chordata > Mammalia > Primates > Cercopithecidae > Macaca > Macaca thibetana. The sequence goes on from NC_065586.1 coordinate 24,104,271, forward strand.
TAAAACAAAAAGGCAGAGTGTTGTTTAGTTAGATGCCATCGGGGAACTTGCTTGTTGGGCAACTCCAGTTGTCTACTGTCCTGCTATGTCCATGATGACTGCAAACATTCGGGAGTATTAATTTGAGGGTCACAAACAGATTTTAGGTGATGGGCATATTTACAAATGCAGAATCTGCTAGTAATGAGGATTGACTGTATAATAATTTAGTAGTCTCAAGTATGTTTTTTTCTCATTAAGCCTTTGCTTAAGATGCAGGCAAGATTGATGCTGTTGGTTTGGTCCAAAAGTAATTGTGGTGCTTGCCGTTTATAAGTAATGGCACACACTGCAATTACTTTTTCTCTAACTTAATAGTTGGCTTTATTGACTTTTAGCATCAGTGCAGTTTGGTTAATGATAAAATTTTCCAAAGCAATGTCTCATCTGCAGGAGCAAACTATAGCAAGAGCCTGGCCATCAGCTCCCCCTCTGGGCTTGATAGTCCTTTCGAAACTGTCTTTCCATACCCCTTCCTCCAGTGGGCTTGGCGATGTTGCAGTAAATAGCAGAGGGAAGGAAACTCCTCCCCAGTCCTCACTGACCATTTCTCTTTCTACTCAGTCCTGCTCAGAATGTAGAAAAGTTGAATTTAATTCATAAATTCGAGAGCGTGAGAACTGTCGGTTCTGTCGTGATTTAGTGAAATAGTAATTGAATTGGGCTACAAGGTCATTGGAATCGGTGCTGTTTCATTTCATATCATTTCACATGTTATTATTCTAATAAGAGTCAAATGGAGTTTGATGCCATTTGCTGATCATCCATCGTATTGATGACATTGAACGAACACAGAAACACAAAGGGATTTATAAGGCATTTCAACTTTGATGTCCTTTGAAAAATGAAAGTCTTTTCGGAAATGCAAAAGACAAAATGACTTATAATTCCATCTCGTTCTGCCTGGTTTGAGAGCATCCCTTGCTATTCCTTAGATAGCTGCTAATAAGAATCCTGAGGAAATCTGGGTTTGAATATAAAAACAAAAAATTGTTAAGAGACAGGGTCTCGCTCTGTCACCCAGGCTAGAGTGCAGTGGCACAATCATAGCCCCTGTAACCTTGAAGTCCTGGACTCAAGTGATGCTCCCACCTCAGCCTCCCTGGTAGCTGGAACTACTGGCACATGCCATCAAGTCCAGCTATTTTTTTTTTTTTTTTTTGAGACGGAATCTCGCTTTGTCACCGAGGCTATAGTGCAGTGGCGTGATCTCAGCTCATAGCAACCTCTGTCTCCCAGGTTCAGGTGATTCTCCTGCCTCAGCCTCCTGAGTAGCTGGGACTACAAGCATGTGCTACTGTACCCAACTAATTTTTGTATTTTTAGTAGAGACAGGGGTTCCCCATATTGGCCAGGCTGGTCTCAAACTCCTGACCTTGTGATCCATCTGCCTTGGCCTCTCAAAGTGCTGGGATTATAGGCATGAGCCACCACATCCAGCAAAGTCCAGCTAATTTTTTTAAAACAAATTTTATAGAGATGAGGTCTCCCTGTGTTGCCCAAGCTGGTGTCAAATTCCTGACCTCAAGTGATCCTCCCACCTCAGCCTCCCAAAGCTCTATGATTATAGATATGAGCTGCCATGCCTGGCCTTAAATTTTTCAAAAGCTTTTAAACCAATCTTAAAATGTTTTATCCTCTTAGAATCATGTCCCTAGTTTTAATAGCTTGGAAATTCTTGCTCTTTTCAAATTGTGCTTTAACTCTGGACTGATTGGAAGGTGGCAGCTTTTCAAATACAGGTCATGGCAGCGCTCAACCTGGATTCCTCAGTTGCAGAAGACTGCTTTTGCTAGATTGCTGAATTTACTTCCAACTTTTCAGATGTTTCTGAGGTTGACCCTGGTGTGGTTCCCACTCGAAGTGGAGCAAGCAGGTGGGTGGCAGGTCTCCTTCTTAGAGGCTTCCTAGAGGGAAGCCTTGTGAGTGGGGTGGGGGACAGGCTGCGCTGGGGGAGCCCAGGAATGGGGAGACAGAAGGCCACCTGCTAGGCAGGTGATATGGTTTGGCTGTGTCCCCACCCACATCTCATCTTGAATTGTAGTTTGCTTAATCCCCACGTGTCGTGGGAGGGACCTGGTGGGAGGTAATTGAATCGTAGGGGCGGTTTTCCCCATGCTATTTTCATAATAGTGAGTGAGTTCTCATAAGAGCTGATGGTTTTATAAGGGGCTTCCCCTTTCTCTGGGCGCTCATTCTTCTCCTTGCTGCTGCCATGTGAAGAAGGACGTGTTTGCTTCCCCTTCAACCATGATTGTAAGTTTCCTGAGGCCTCCCCAGCCTTGTGGAACTGTGAGTCAATTAAACCTCTTTCCTTTATAAATTACCCAGTCTCAGGTATGTCCTTATCACAGTGTGAGAATGGCCTAATACAGTAGGTTTTCCTGAGCCCTCTCTCTGACTCACCCTCTGACAGGCAAAAGACAGTAGCAACACTGCCAGCAATCAACTGGGGAACTTCTCCCCTGTGATGGAAAGCGGTGCTTGCTGGCTTCTCTTTGTGATGGTTTTGGACAGCAGGTCTATGGACATATGCCTTTTGTCCTTTGAGGATGGATACACAGTCAAGGACGCCGTCATGGGTGAGATGCTGTGGAGCGTAATGACGCCACCTCTTAGGCTGTGTGTGAAAGTAGCGAGGAGAGGCAGGGTCTGCATGATCCGCTTTAGAGCAGGCCAAAACACTGTGGAGAAGAACATTACAGGCACAGTGAGGGTGTAAAGGGTCAGACTGACCACTGGCTTCTGGAAAGTCTTCATTTCTGAAAGACTGTCAGGTAGAAGATGGATGAGAGTTACTCTGTGAGGCCGGAAACTTAGAACTCGGACCATTGTGTGCAGACCAGGGAGAGGCACCGTTTGGAGTGAGATAAGCAGGAATTTTGAAGTTACACAGACCCGGTTTTGAATTTACTCATGAGCTGTGTGACTTAGAGAAAGCTATTTAATCCCACTGACCTTCATCTATGAAGTGTCCAAAAATAATACAGGGCTTGCAGAGTTGTGTGGATAAGGGATAATCTATCCAAAGCATCTGGCAAGTGGCAGGCACAATGTGGGCACTAGGCAAGTGGCAAGTCCCTTGTATTGAGTCTTGTTTGTCTATTCAGTGAATATTTGGATGCCAACTCTGCTGTTCTGGGCATGATGTTAGTCACTGGGGAGACAGAAGGAATGAAAGAGACAGGTAACCTGATGTGTGCTGTCTAGTGGGGACTGCCAATAAAGAGATGGTTCAATAAAATAGCCTGTGATAAGTTCTGTGATAAAAGAAGATGCTGGTGACAGGCAAATACATAGAAATGCCTCTTAACCCACACTTGTGGGGTCAGAAAACTTTTCCATGAGGAAGAAATATCTACATGGATCCTTGAAAGATGAGTTAGACAGACAAGAAAGTAAGCAAGGACTGGGTTTCCAGGCACACAGAGGAACACATGCAAAGGCCTCAGGGGAGAAAACAGCATGGGGATCTTTAGTGGAAATCAACAAAGTTCATGGCACCTGAGCACAGGTGTAACAGGATGTGTCAGACTCCAGGGCATGGTTAGAAGGGAGTGGAGACAGGATGAGCAGAATCAGGTGGCCATATCAGAGCCTAGAGTTTATGTTAAGGGAGACAGGTGTTAGACGTAGAGAGACATAACCAGACTTGCTTTTAGAAAAGCTGCTGTCTACAGGGTGGAGATGGGATGGAAATAGGGGTTGGGGAGGTAGTGGTAAGAGAGCCAGCAGGGAAAATTGGTAGAGGATTAATCTGTAGAGATTAAGAGAGCCTGATTTAAGGTAAAGGGAGGGACAAGGAGGATAGAGAGAAGCAGATTGGGTCAAGGTGTGTTCAGGATTCCCAGTCCTGGAACCAAACGGGACTTGGTGAATGGAGGAGGGGAAAGAAAGAGAAAGGGAAAGCGATTCTTCAGTTTCTAGCAAAGATATCAGGGTAGATGATATCTTTCACAAAATGAGGGAGCAGCTTAAGAGGTGGAGATAGATAAAGAGTTTGGAGTTGGCTGCTGTGCTTGGGGTTATATAGGACACTCGACTGTCATTAGGCAGTTGAACAACATAGGTTAAGGTCTAGGAGAGAGAAGTAAGCTTAGAGGGAGTGATCTGAGACTCACATGTATGTGGATTATTTGAAACCAAAGAGTAGATGAGATGACCAACAGGAGTAGGCAGAACAAGAAGTTGGGGGCATAGGACAACCTTGTACACAGTGGTGCAGGACTGGAACATTGAGTTCATTCTTAGAGACCTCTTTGCATTTTACCAGGTTTGATTAGTTATATCCATCAGCAACTAGAGTAAACAGAAAGGTTACAGATAATTGTCTACATTTTTCCACTGGGTAATAGCAAAACAAAACTATTTTAACACAGCACATTCTAACAAGTTTAGGAAAGAGGCGAGAAGGACTTTAGAGAGACAAAGTATTCTGAGAAAGTGAGGCATTCATGAGATAAGTTATTGACACAGATCAAGACCCAACAAGACCCTTACAATTTGACCCAACAAGACCCTTACAATTAAATGATGTTCTTTAAAGGATTAAAAAATTTCTTGACTGGGCATGGTGGCTCATGCCTGTAATCCCAGCACTTGGGAAGGCTGAGACGGGCGGATCACCTGAGGTCAGGAGTTTGAGATCAGCCTGGGCAACACCGTGAAACCCCGTCTCTACTAAAAATACAAAATTAGCTGGGCATGATGGCACGTGCCTATAATCCCAGCTACTTGGGAGGCTGATGCAGGAGAATCGCTTGAACCTGGGAGGCGGAGGATGCAGTGAGCCAAGATCGTGCCACTTCACTCCAGCCTGGGCAACGAGTAAATCTCTGTCTCACCAAAAAAAAAAAAAAAAAGAAAAAGAAATTTCTCTCTCAGGATGTCCAATTTGAGCCCTTCTAGACATACATCACTTGTACCTTTTACTTTGCAAGTAAAATTAAATAGAGTTCTATTCCACAGGTAAATGTAGTTGTTTTTAAGTGTGTAACTCAGGGGTGTCCAATATTTTGGCTTCCTTGGGCCACATTGGAAGAAGAATTGTCTTGGTCCACACATAAAATACACCGACACTAAGGATAGTTAATGAGCTAAAAAAAATAAAAAATAAATCACAAAACAACTCTTTTTTTTTTTTCTTGACATGGATTCTCACTCTGTTGCCCAAGCTAGAGTGCAGTGGTGCTATCTCGGCTCCTGTAACCTCCGCCTCCCAGGTTCAAGTGATTCTCCTGCCTCAGCCTCCCAAGTAGCTGGGATTACAGATGCACGCCACCATGCCCGGCTAGTTTTTGTATTTTTTTAGCAGAGAATGGATTTCGCCATGTTGTCCAGACTGGTCTTGAACTCTTGACCTCGGGTAGTCCACCCACCTCGGCCTCCCAAAGTGCTGGGATTATAGGTGTGAGCCACTGCGCCTGGCCAAAAATCTCATAATGTTTTAAGAAAACTTACAAATTTGTGTTGGGCTACATTCAAAGCTTTCCTGGGCCACATGTTGCCTGTGGGCTGCAGGTTGGACAAACTTGGAACTGTTCTCTGGAATCTCTTCCATTCTCTTGAATGGAAGAGATTGTAATTTAAACCTCTGAAATTCTGTAAGTTAGCAGAAAGCATGTAGCAATCAAAATTCACATTTGGGATGCTTGGTATTTGTGTTCAACTGTCGGTCTTGTTAGGATTTCCTGTATGGTAGCAGTGGGGATAGATTCTCTGCATTAGAAAGAGGACTTCTCTTTTTCTTATTGATGTATGGGAGTTCTTCGCTTATGCAATCTCACCGGGCGCGGTGGCTCACGCCTGTAATCCCAACACTTTGGGAGGTCGAGGCAGGTGGATCACCCGAGTTTAGGAATTCAAGACCAGCCTGGCCAACATGGTGAAACCCCATCTCTATTAAAAATACAAAAATTAGCCAGGCGTGGTGGCAGGCACCCGTAATCCCAGCTACCTTAGGAGACTGAGGCAGGAGAAAAAAAAAAAAAAAGAGAAAGAAAGAAGAAAGAAAGAAAAGAAAGAAGGAAAGAAGGGAGGGAGGGAGGGAGGGAGGGAGGGAGGGAGGAAGGAAGGAAGGAAGGAAGGAAGGAAGGAAGGAAGGAAGGAAGGAAGGAAGGAAGGAAGGAAGACTTCTTAGCATTCACTGGTGTCTAGTTGAACCAAATTTTTAAGTCTGTGCCACAGTCCCTGGATCAAGAACAGCCACACAAAATGATCTAAAATGCACATTGGGAAACCTTACTCTCATCTTATTTTGAAAAACTTGCTCTCATCTTATTATCTCTAAATTGCATTTCTATTTGAGACACTTTATTTAAACTAGTATCTGCAGAGGAAATTGGCACAGAGTTAATGATCTAGATCTCACAGAAAGCTAAGAATATAAAATGAGTGCTGTATCCCGCACACATTTTAATTTGTTAGCAAGGTGACTCAGGCTAAAAGGGCCTGCCAGTATCCTGAGCCAAAGTCCCCAACTGTGCCTCAAGTTACAAGTTAATGGCATCATAGCATAAAGGGATTTCAAATCTTGCTAATTTATAGTGAGTGCTTTGATTATGCAATTAGAGATTAATAAGCAGGTTCAAGATGAAGTAGTGCTACGTACCTCATTTGTGCTTGAGTTTCTGTTCATTAAAAGGAACATGCAAACTCTTTCTTGAGCTGTGGACATCTTCAGCCTTCCTCCCACGGAAACACAAGTTGTTTCAGCAGCTGCTTGGCCTTCTCCAAGAAATCTATGCTGACTTGGTCATTTTATACCATAGATGAAAGCAATTCCTACATTATGTCTGTTTGGGCAGAATACTGAAATTTCAAGGGTAATTGTTCTAAATCCCAAGATTCATTTTTGTTAGGGTACACATCATTGGGCTTTGGGAAGTGGCATCAACGCAAGTTTTTAACATTTTATTTATTCTGCATTAAAAAGTTGGAAAAGTATGAAAAATAGCCCTTCATTGTTCCTTCCCAAGAAGCAATCCCTGTTACCATTTTTGTTTATAATGTTCAGTATTTTATGCATAGATATTTTTAGACAAAAATAGGATCTTTTGGAACACTCTGATCTTTTAAATTTGTCAACATTTCCTGAGCTTGTTCTCAAGTCATCGAGTAATATAAATTTTTAATTTCTTTCACAACCTCTAAAAACTGAAAATTCATCCCACTTCAACTGTCCAATCCCTGTGCAGCTGTTCGGCAAACTCCAAATTGAGAGGCTGTCTTCAAGCAGTAAATGGATTGTTACCTTGCCATAACACCTTTGGGAGTAACTGTAATTCTTCTGTCTATCTCACTTATACCAGAGATATCAATTTAAATATGAGATGGACAAGCAGAATCTATTATTTGTCTCATTAGGTTATAGGAAGTCCCGGTTGGATATTCAGCACGTCATAACTGACACCATCTCCATGAGGAAGCATTAACTAAGCATATAATTTACAAAGGATCCCATGATCAACAGAAAAACTACACTCTCCCTACCTTCAAGAATTTACCACTGCAGGTGAATGAAGTGGTTTTTTACCCTCTCAAATACACAGTCTGGCACATCAGGAGTCAAAATTGCTCTTCGCTCCATCATGCATAGATGGTGGTCAGCTAATGTAAAATCACAGACCCTAGCTCAAGCCATGAGGTATGTTCTAGAAAACCAGGATTGAACCAAAGCACAGTGGTTTTTGAGTCCACTAATTCCAACAGCCAGATGCCCCTTGCAGAATGAGTTGGGTGTTACCACTAGCATCCTCTACAGTGTTATGCTAGAGAGAAATTTACTTCCTTTGGCCACCCACTTCCTTGTTTTTAAATAAAAAATGAAATAAAGTTGCTAACTGTGAAGACTGAGTAATTTGAATCTGCTGTTGGTGTACTCAGATTACTTTTTTTTTTTTTTTTTTTTTTTTTTGGAGACAGAGTCTTGCTCTGTTGCCCAGGCTGGAGTGCAGTGGCGAGATCTTGGCTCACTGCAACCTCCGCCTCCCAGGTTCATGCCATTCTCCTGTCTCAGCCTCCCGAGTAGCTGGGACTACAGGCACCCGCCACCATGCCCAGCTAATTTTTTGTATTTTTAGTAGAGACGGGGTTTCACTGTGTTAGCCAGGATGGTCTGGATTTCCTGACCTCATGTTTTTTTGTTTGTTTGTTTGTTTGTTTGTTTTTTGAGACAGAGTCTCACTCTGTTGCTCAGGCTGGAGTGCAGTGGCCCAATCTCAGCTCATTGCAACCTCCGCCTCCCAGGCTCAAACGATTCTCATGCCTCAGCCTCCCCAGTAGCTGGGATTACAGTCACAGGCCTACGCCCAGCTAATTTTTGTATATATAGTAGAGACAGGGTTTGCCAGGCTGGTCTCGAACTCCCGCCTCAGGTGATCCGCACACCTTGGCCTCCCAAAGTGCTGGGATTATAGGCATGAGCCACCACACCTGGCTCAGATTACTTTTTACTCAGATTAATGGGGATGATTGAGGATGAAACAGTGCAGGGATTCTCCATTCTTTGGCTTTCTTCTTTGCGTTTCTAGTATCTGTTTTTTGTTGTTGGTGGTGGTGGTTTTTTGTTTTTTGTTTTTTGTTTTTTAAAAAAAAGATTTACAGAGTCTGTTGTGTTCTTTGCATAACCCAAGAGTCCAGTAGCATCCTTGACTTCGAAGTCTGTTAGCATTGATGGCATCTGACTCAGTCATAACTGTCTGTAATACATCATTATAAAATCTATAATATTGCTCAAGTGAAGATATTATCATATAACTGGGAGATATTACTAATTAATGAGTATGTGGAAAACTTTTCCTAGAAAATGAAGTGTTTGTGAAAGGAACTGTGGAATTTTCACAGAAGAGTCTATGAGAAAGTTATTATAAACCAAAGGGTTATGAATTCTGCATATGAAATATAAATAGCTATTAAATATTTATTTTATTTCTATTAAAAAGTGTAATGAAATTAGAGCTTCTCATTAGGAATCTGGGATTTATATGGAAACTTATAAAACTAAAAGGTAATAAATTCAAAATGGAAAAACAGATTTACCAATTAACTCGAGTTCAAACTTTTTACTTCTTTTTGCAGTAACGGGAGAAAAATACATCCTAAATATGTTAATACAGTAAAAAAAAAAAACATTGCTAGTGAACAGAAAAAATAAAGTCATTAAGAGGGTACAAGTTCATATGATAGTTGCAACTAAGACGTTCTAGGTTCTCTAAGTTTAATGTTTGATTTTCTTAAAAACTGATTTGGAAATTCATGTTGCGTGGGCCTCAGTGAAGGCTCCTCTTGTTGAAGAAATAACTCTCTGAAATAAAACTAACATATAGGCCCTCTGTCTTTTTTAATGGGATGGCGTGCTTGGGCCCATGAGGATAGGTTTGGTAGAGGTTGATGTTCTTCCTTTATCCTTAATCATTGATGCCTCTCTAGAAAAGAAATGCTGATGTCTTTTAGGTGGAACCATAGGATATTGGTGATTACATATGTCAAAAACAGTCAAATATCTGCAGTTTCATGTCACTCATGCTAATGAATTCTAAATAGGATGAAGACCTTGACTCACCAGATTTGGTAAGAAATAGGGATCCATATTTTAAGGACAAAAGGCTAGAAGCCTGTTTGCAAAACTGTAGCAAACATTTTTGCTTTTCTAAGATTTCTGAAATAATCTGGAGTACACACAGGTGAATAATGTAAGTGAAGGAAAGTGAAAGGGTGCTATAAGGTAAAATGAAAAGATGCTGAATTTCAGCACTAATTTGAATATGCCTAGATTCTAGATTGAAAATGACCTTTTCCTCACAGGTAAATAAAATGTTTCCGTAAAAGAATAAACCTAATTATACTTCTTCAACTTAAGATGGACATTTCCCTACCTAAGAATATAAAATTATCAAATACTCTAGAGAAAGTTGGGTTTATATTCAAATAGCACAATATCAACACATGTGAAGGTCAGTATTCCACAGATGGGGATGTTAATAGCTAATTTCAAATCAGTGTGTTTTGTTTATTAAAGCTAGACTGCTGATAGGCAATATTTGGTAGAAAAAATGTAATTTTTTAAAACTTTGATATGTATTTAAAATTAATTTTTTATTTTAGAACAATTTGAGATTTACAGAAAAACCATGAAGATAGCACAGAGCTCCCACATACAATGTATGTAGTTTATCCTAGTATTAGCATCTTACATCAGTATGGTACATTTGTTATGATTAATGAATTAATATCAACACATTGTTATTATCTAACGTTCATATTCATTTTTTTTTTGCCGTAGTTTTTACCTATCTGTAATGTAAGTAATCATTCCATTTCAGTATACATGAATAACAAGATCAGAATTGTTAACCCATGACCTGTGGGAAAGAACTTTATCAATTAGGGTACAGTGTATTTGGGCAATTTCTTTCGTCTTTTGTCTAATAGACATCGTTTGTTTCCACCATTAATTAGGTCAGCATCTTCTCCCCACCTCCTTTCCACATACGTTCACCCTCAGTGAGACTGTGTCATACATTTGTGATACAGTTAGATTGCTTGGTGAGATCTGTTCCTTAGGCTCTTGGCTATGACAGCTTCTCAGACTCTCCTTGTTTTTAATGACTTTGACAATTTAGGGGAGTACTGGTGAGGTCTTTTGTAGAATCTCCCTCAATGGAGACTTGTCTGATGATTTTATTATCAGTAGACTAGGGTTAATATGTTTTTGGGAGGAAGATCGCAGAAATAAAAAGCCATTCTCATTATATCATTATATCATATCAAGAGTACCAATAATCTGGCCAGGCATGGTGGCTCATGCCTATAATGCCAGTACTTTGGGAGGCTGAGGCAGGAGGATTTCTTGAGGCCAAGGGTTCAAGACCAGCCTGGGCAACATAGTGAGACTTCACCTCTACAAAATTTTTTTTTTCAAAAAAAAATACTAATAATCAACACGATTTATTGCTATAAATATTAACTTTGATCACCAGGCTGAGGAGTCTTTGTCAGGTTTCTCCACTGTAAGTCACATACTCGCCCACCTCTTTTCTATGTTGTCCTCTTTGGAAGGAAGTCAGTACATGCTATTCACACTTGAGTGTGCTTTGTTCCCCCTCCTTTGGGGTGGAGAATCTACATAAATTATTTGGAATTGTCTGCATGAGAAATTTGTGTTTATTTATCCCCCTGTGTTTATTTATTCAATCATTTGTTTAGAAAAGTATAGACTCATGGATATTTATTTTCACTTTGGGTTTGAATCCAGTATTACTCGATTCATTTTGTTGCTGACATTGGTCCAACTTTGGCCACTGGGAGCTCTTTCAGTTGACCCCTGTGTTCCCTTGATATACCCTCTTCCCCTCTTCTTTGTGGTTTGTGGGTGCTTTGTTTTTGTTGTTTTGTAGCTCTTCTTTATGGCACTAAAAGATACTCCAGGCTCATCTTCTGCATTTCCTGCCATAATCCTAGAATCAGACATCTCTCTAAGGAGTTCTAAACTAAGATGGGTTCTTTGCTACTAAAGTGTTGCTGCTGCTGCTTCTTTTTTTTTTTTTTTTTTTTTGAGATGGAGTTTCGCTCTTATTGCCCAGGCTGGAGTACAATGGCTCGATCATGGCTCACTGCAACCTCCGCCTTCTGGGTTCAAGCGATTCTCCTGCCTCAGCCTCCCAGGTAACTGGGATTACAGACATGTGCCACCATGCCTGGATAATTTTGTATTTTTAGTAGAGATGGGGTTTCTCCATGTTGGTCCGGCTGGCCTCGAACTCCCAACCTCAGGTGATCCACCCACCTTGGCCTCCCAAAGTGCTGGGATTACAGGCATGAGCCACCGTGACCAGTGTGAGGTGTTGCTTCTTTGAGGGCCTTTCACTGACAGAGCAAAGAAATATATGTGTGGATACTAAACCGTGCATAGACGCATATCTATATTTCCTTCTTTCTTTTGCCTTTCCCAGAATGTCATATAATTAGAATTGTACAATATGTAGCCTTTTCAGACTGGCTTCTTCCACTTGGCAATATGCATTTAAGATTCATCCATGTCTTTTTGTTGCTTAAGGGCTTTTCATTGCTTCATAAGAAACTGACAAACTGGCTGGGATGGTGGCTTACGCCTGTAAAGTAATCCCAGCACCTTGGGAGGCCAAGGCGAGCAGATCACTTGAGGTCAGGAGTTGAGGACCAGCTTGGTCAACATGGCAAAATCCCATGTCTACTAAAAATTTAAAAATGAGCCAGGAGTAGAGGTGTATGCCTGTAGTCCCAGCTACTCAGGAGGCCAAGCATGAGAATCGTTTGATTCAGGAGGTGGAGGTTGCAGTGAGCCAATATCATGCCACTGCACTTCAGCCTGAGCAACAGAGACTCCATCTCAAAAAAATAATTTAAACAAAGAAAAGAAACTGATGAACTGTCCTCTAAATTTGCTGTACCATTTTTGTATTTCCATCATCAATGAATGAGAATTTCTGTTGCTGTGCATCCTGGTCAGCATTTGATATTATCATTTTTTGGATTTTAGTCATTATAATAGTGTGTAGTAGTATCACATTGTTGTTTTAATTTGCAGTTCCCCAATAACAAATGATATTGAGCATCTTTTCTTTTCTTTTTTTCCTTTTTTTTTTTTTTTTTTTTGAGACAGAGTCTCACTCTGTCACCCAGGCTGGAGTGCAGTGGCACGATCTCAGCTCACTGCAGCCTCCACCTCCCGGATTCAAGCAATTCTCCTGCCTCGGCCTCCCGAGTAGCAGGAACTACAGGCACATACAACCACACCTGGCTAACTTTTGTATTTTCAATAGAGACAGGGTTTCAGCATGTTGGCCAGGCTGGTCTCAATCTCCTGACTTCAAGATCCACCCACCTTGGCCTCCCAACGTGCTGGGATTATAGGTGTGAGCTACCGTACCCAGCTGAGCATCTTTTCTTTTTTAAAAGACATTTTAATTTTAGATTCAGGGGGTACAAGTGCAGATTTGCTGCAAGGGTATATTGTGTGATGCTGAGGTTTGGGCTTCTATGAAACCTGTCACCCAGATAGTGAACACAGCACTCAATAGGAAGTTTTTCAGTCTTTGTTCCTCTCCCTCCCACTCTTCCCGTTTTGGAGTCCCCAGTGTCTGTTGTTTCCATAGTTATGTCCATGTGTTTATTAGCTCCTACTTATAAGTAAGAACATATGATATTTGGTTTTATTTCTGTGTTAATTCACTTAGGATAATGGCCTCTAGCTGCATCCATGTTGCTGCAAAGGACACGATTTTGGTTTTATAAAAATGACTGCATAGTATTCCATGGTGTGTATGTACCACATTTTCTCTATCCAGTGTACCACCGATCGGCCCCTGGGTTGATTCCATTCTTTGCTGAGTTCTGTGTCTTTGTGAATAGTGTTGCAGTAAACATACAAGTGCAGGCATCTTTTTGGTAGAATGATTTATTTTCCTCTGGGTATATACCCAATAATGAGATTGCTGGGTCAAATGGTAATCCCGTTTTTAGTTCTTTGTGAAATCTCCAAACTGCTTTCCACAGGGACTGAACTAATTTACAAACCCACCAACAGTTTATGAGCTGTTCCCTTTTTTCTACAACTTCGCCAACTTGTTACCTTTTGGCTTTTTAGTAATAACCACTCTGACTGGTGTGAGATGGTTTCTCGTTGTGGTTTTGATTTGCATTTAATGATCAGTGATGATTAGCTTTTTTTCATATGCTTGTCGGCCCTATGTATGTCTTCTTTTGAGAAGTGTCTGTTCATGTCTTTTGCTTACTTTTTAATGGGGTGGTTTTATTCTTGTTGAATTGTTTAAGTTTCTTATAGATACTGGATATTAGTTCTTGTCAGAGGCATAGTTTGTAAGTATTTTCTCTTGTTCTGTAGGTTGTTTAGCCTGTTGATAGTTTTTTTTGCTGTGCAGAAGCTCTTCAGTTAATTAGGTTCTACTTGTCAATTTTTGTCTTTGTTGCAGTTGCTTTTGAAGACTTAATCATAAACTCTTTGCCTAGGCCAATGTCCAGATGGGTATTTCCTTGGTTTTCTGCTAGGATTTTTATAGTGTGAGGTCTTACATTTAAGTCTTTAATCCATCCTGAGGTAAGTTTTGTATATGGTGATAGGTAGAGGTCCAGTTTCATTCCTCTGCATATGGTTAGCCAGTTTCCCCAGCAGGGAGTCCTTTCCCCATGGCTTATTCTTGTAGACTTCGTTGAAGATCAGTTGGTTGTAGCCGTGCAGCTTTATTTGTAGGTTTATTTCTTATTCTGTTGGTCTAGGTGTCTATTTTTGTACCAGCACCATGCTATTTTGGTTACTGTAGCCTTGTACAGTTTGAAATCAGGTTAATATGTTTGTTCTTTTTGTTTAAGGTTACTTTGGCTATTCATGCTCTTTTGTGGTTCCAGAATTTTAGAATAGTTTTTTTCTAATTCTATGAAAACATGACATTCACAATTTGATAGGAATAGCGTTGAATCTGTAGATTGCTTTGGGCAGTATGGACATTTTAATAATATTGATTCTTCCAATCCATTAGCATGGAATGTTTTTCCATTTGCTTGTGTTGTCTATGATTTCTTTCAGCAGTGTTTTATAGTTCTCTTTACAGAGATCTTTCGCCTCCTTGGTTGGATATATTAATATTTCTGGGTATTTTATTATTGTGTGTGTGTGGCTATTGAAATGAAATTGCATTCTTCATTTGGCTCTCAGCTTGAATGCTATTGGTAGATAGAAATGCTACTGATTTTTGTATGTTGATTTCATATCCTGAAACCTTACTGAAGTTGTTTATCAGGTCTAGGAGCCTTTTGGCAAAGTTTAGGTTTTTCTAGGTATAGAATTGCATATCTTTTCATATGCTTATATGCATCTGTTTGTGTTCTTTGGTGAGATGGTTGTTCAGATCTTTTGGCCATTTTTTTAATTGTTTTGTTTTTTCAAATTGAATTTTAAGAGTTCTTTGTATAACTTTACTTGTTTTTCACAACCAAAATATTCTAAGTATTGTGAGAGACCTTAAATGTGATCATCAACTTCTTAACTTCATAGATTTTAAAAGTTAATTCAGAATAAAATTTACCCTTCCTCATTAACACACTTAATAATGCTTAGTTTCAACAAATTATATATATACATACACATACACCTATATATATATATATATATATACACACACACACACACACACACACACACGCACACATACATACACACAATTACTCCTTAAATGTGCAAGAGCAGGACTTCATTTTGAGAAATTTCAATGCAGGAAGGAAAATTCAGTGGGAGGTACTATTATAGATTTAATTTGAGGGGAAATGAGGCAGAAAGTTTCAAGGACATTATGCCCTTAATATTCTGTTCATCCTTTGCTGATTCTGGCTTTAAAAGACTTCAGAAGTCTTCCAAAGACATTTATGTGTTTTCTGAAGGAATGGTAAAAATCCTAATTCTGGATAACTTTGTTTTACTCCAAAATCTTGGTGCTAAGATTCTGTCTGTAGTTTCTCACCATAGCATTCTGTCCCCTTCAGGTAGTCAAATATTTGACAAAGAAAGATACCCACACCCTCTCACCTTTCCTACCTGGTGCTAATTGTAAAGGCTACCTGATCAGCCCATTTATTTCACTTTCAGTCATGGGGGATTCTAATTATGTTTGATTTAACCAAATAATACAAAATTCCTCAGTTCTTGCTTATGGATTTGGACTTCAAAGCATCTTGTCTTTACCTCTCGGGAGCTGTTCTCACTTGTTTTTTGTTTTGTTTTGAGATGGAGTCTCACTCTGTTGCCCAGGATGGAGTGCAGTTGGTGTGATCTCGGCTCACTGCAACCTCCACCTCCTGGGTTGAAGCAATTCTCCTGCCTCAGCCTCCCAAGTAACTGGGATTACAGGCGTGTGCCACACGTCCAGCTAATTTTTTGTATTTCTAGTAGAGGCAGGGTTTCACCATGTTGGTCAGGCTGGTCTTGAACTCCTGACCTCAAGTGATCCACCTGCCTCGACCTACCAAAGTGCTGGGGTTACAGGCGTGAGCCACTGTGCTTGGCCATCTCACTTGTTTTGAATCAGGATGCCTAGGTCAGTGAGAGCCTGTGTGAGTCAAAAACAGCCACGTTCATCTTTGAAAAAACTTAGGCCGACAAATCAAGTTTTTAATTACAGGAAATAATCACAAACTACTGGAGATGCAATTAAAGGCATTTTTCTCTGAGAGTAGCTTGTTTGTCTTTTATATTTTTCCCCAAAGCTCATTATAAAAAAATACTGTGTTCTTTCATAGTTATAGTCTCAACTCTGTCACTTCCTGCTGTGAGTATGGAAATGAATTTTGTTGAAATCAAAGAAATTAGTTAATAAGATTTTTTTTAGCCTGTTAGTAGAAGTCGCTTAACGTTTGTAAGGAATATTTGCTTTGCTTATAATTTAACTGAACGAGACATCTGACCTCTGCTATCTATCAAATTCATTACCTCTTTTTGGCACCCATGAACTGTCTTAAATTGTACTAGTGGAGAACTGATGAAATAAAACCATAATTCAATTTATCATACTGTTTAGAATTCAAATGTATGAGACATATCTCACTTAATAACATGAGAGTATTTTGTTTTTCTTTTTAAATTGTTCACTCTGGCCTTTAGTAGCCACCAGGGAGACACATGAGTTTGGAAGGGCATCTCAGGTCAATCCTAAAAGCCTGCAGAAGAACTGAGCTGGCAGAATATAATCCTGCCAGTTGAAACTTAGCCAGCCTTTGAAATTATTTTCATCAGGAAAGTACTACAGGATTTTTTTTTAATGACATAGTAGGCGCTCTACTTAGAAGCCTACTCCCTAATTTTTTTTTCTAGTTACTCATTTGCCAAGATGACTTGTTTATTTGAAAGTTATCATGATGGAAGTTGGATTATATGTATTATGATTGCTTTTCTTCCTGTGTGTTATTTTCATTTGAAAATGTCAAAGTATCTCACCAAGTATTTTCCTATTTTATAGACGAGTAAACTGAGTTATATGGTTTTGGTGAGTTTAAGCTTCCAGGGCTAGATCTCCATTTAGCTTTCTCTTCTACTGTTTAGTGTAGTCCATACAAAGTTAGTTGCACCATAGAACATTTTATCTGAATCCTATTCTTGTTCACTGTGCTTTCAGCAAATACATATTAGAGAGCACCCACATGCCAGGCAATAGAATTGCAAGTGTGGGCAGTTCCATTAACTTGCTCTCAAGCCTTAGTGGGAGAGATGGCACAGAATTGCTGTATAGGATGTGAATGCCCGCTCAAGGGACAAAGCATGCAGGGAGACCGGAGAAACAGAGTATGGGAACACTGGAGGGAACAAAAGGATAAGAGGCAATTGGGATCAGGGAAGGCTGAGGCTTAGTTTGCCAGACACAGAAGAGTCCCTTGGAAGCAAAGAGATCATGGTATGTCCTGTGCAGAGTTTAATGAGCACAGTGTGTGTAGGGGACCTGCTTGGACATGAGATAGCTGGGGCTGAATCAATGAAGTACCTGGTTAAGAAGTTTGGACTTAATCCTGTAGACACTGGGAAGCAACTAAAAGGTAATTAGGGAAGTGACATATCCAATTTGCACTTTCGACAAGTCCAATGAGAAGAGTTTGAGTTTCATCTTATGCAAAGCTGCTTCTAGATGCCCTGCAATTTACACAGCTGCCATATATTAATCCCCTACTGTGTACCTGAGCATGCCCATACATGTTTTCCTATACTTTTTACCCTTTTTTTCTCTACTGGCTCTTACCTGCCTCATACTATGCCAAGTTTATAAACATGTTTCAGTTTAGTATTATAAATAAAATAATAATATAAAACCATTAAGATGAATATATTGCCATTGCTGTTGCATTCAGCAACTAGGAGACCCTGCAAATTTGGGAAGAGCTGGTTCAGTGGAGAGCACAGGCACTGGGGTGGTGACTGATTGAGAGGTCAGAAAGGGGACATGGGAATATAGATGCTCCTGGAAGCTGGACAGTGAAAGGAAGGAGTTAACTAGTGAAGGTTGTGAGATGTGTGGGCCCTTCAGAGGCCTGAGAGGAGAGACTCTGAAGGCATGGAAACAGTTGGTGGGTGGATTTGCTTTTAAGAGGGGAAAGAGGAGGAAAAGGTGGAGGAGGAGGGTTGAAAATATTTTTTCCACTGCAAATGATGGAAGATTGGAGTTGGGGCTGAATTGTCTTCATGGAGGAGGAGGAGAAAGAGGAGGAGGAGGAAGTTGGAGAAGGTTTACTGCTTGCCTTCGAATTTTCCAACAAAGATCTTCCACTGATAATGGGAGAAGAGGTTGATGAGAAAGGAGACTGGAAGAGAAGGAACAGGCTTGAGGGAGTTTCCATGCGGGAAGGAGAGGAGAATGTTGAGGAGGATTGTCACTAGGGCCCTGGCAAGGGTAGGGACCACTGGTAGGTAGTCTCAGTAATGACCAGCGACCCAGTGTGGGAACAGGAAAGGATGCTGGGACCCCCTGGGATTGAGATTGGGCTGTGTGGGGGTGGTAGGAGGGAAGGTAAGTGGTCAGAGGAGGTGAAGGCTTTGAGAAAAGTATGGGCAAGTGCTGGATCATGGCACCCAGCCTCTTTGGGAGTAGGCTGAAAGAAGATACAGATGGTCAAAGATTCGGGGATTGTGGGAATCAACAGGTTGTGATCAAAAGCGAAGAGAATAGAATTGAAGATTTCAGACGTAGAGTAACAGTTCTGAGCAATACTAAGCTCCAAGGGATGGCGGTTCATGTGCAGATGCCAGGCAAGAGTCCTAGGAGATAAGGAGGCCAAAAAACCTGGAGGCCAAAGAACCTGGAGGTGACAAGCCTGTCCTAAGGGCCCTGAAACCCTCAGGGTGGTGGCAGAAATTGGAGGGAAGAGAGAGTGGGAGTAGAACTCCCAAATCATCAATGAACAGTGAGCTCATTATCTGCATAAGAGTGAGGATTAATGGGAAATGTGCTCCCCAGAAGAAAGCTTCTTACTTGCATTAAAAATATTAAGAGTAACTCTTAAAACATGATTTTAATCACAGTTTCTCTCAATGGATTTTAGAGTTTTGGAAAATCACAAGTGCCCCAAAGTAGAAATCGATTGGAATTGTGAAAGTATACTGAAAATTGTACCTGCAAATATTACTTGTCATTCATCTCTCAGGTGAGGTTGTATGAGTTTAAAAAAAAAAAAAAGTTCTTTTTTGCTAACTTTCACCTTATCACAATAATGCAACAGGAAGAGAGTTTCAACAAAGCATAATATAAACAGGTGTCTCTTTTTTTTTTTTTTTCTGACGGAGTCTTGCTCTGTCACCCAGGCTGGAGTGCAGTGACGTGATCTCAGCTCACTGCAACCTCCACCCCCAGATTCAAGTGATTCTCCTGCCTCAGCCTCCCAAGTAGCTGGGGTTACAGGCACCCACCACCAAGCCTGGCTGATTTTTGTATTTGTAGTAGAGGCAGAATTTCACCATGTTGGCTAGGCTGGTCTCGAGCTCCTGACAGGTGTTCCACCTGCCTTGGCCTCCCAAAGTGCTGGGATTACAGGTGTGAGCCACCGTGCCCAGCCATGATGGCTCTCTTAAGACCTTTTACTGTGTGTGGCGGGGAGTTGTTTAAAATAAATCCAGTGGGAATAGCAAATTTTGCCCTCTTTTCAAAGTTTGTTTTTCCTCCATCATCTATATTTGAATTGTTCTGTGTGAACAAGTTTTGGAATGCTTCCTCCTTGTTGACCACAATGGTTGTTGAGATAGACAAAGGTTGTTGGGATAGGAAGAGATCCCTGAGGTTGTCTTGTGGACAAGAAGACCCAAGGAAACTGTTCTTCCCATGTACGCATGGGCTATCCTAGAGCCCAGTCCCCTGTGGGATATGACCGACAGTTGTCTTAGAAAATTTCACTCAATTGGCTGGGCGTGGTGGCTCATGCCTGTAATCCCAGCACTTTGAGAGGCTGAGGTGGGCGGATCACCTGAGGTCAGGAATTCGAGACCAGCCTGGTCAATGTGGTGAAACCCTGTCTCCACTAAAAATACAAAAAAGTAGCCAGGAGTGGTGATGGGTGCCTGTAATCCCAGCTACTCGGGAGGCTGAAGCAGGAGAATCGCTTAAACCCGGGAGGTAGAGGTTGTAGTGAGTCAAGATCGCACCATTGCACTCCAGCCTGGGCAACAAGAGTCACACTCCATCTCAGAAAAAGAAAACTTCACTCAATCATTTCACTTCTACCTCCCACTCCTCTTTGGAGTGTGAGGACACTTGTAAGGCAGTCTGTGGGGACAGTAACTTTTAGGTTGTGTCCTGTCCAGTAGTGGGCTTTCATCAGAAGTATGCTTTTGGTCACACTACACCATTTTTTTATAGCACCATAGAATTGACAAACAGCATTCACCCATTTCATTTTGCTTTACTACTCCGATTTGGAGAAAAAAAAAAATCTAAGGATTACATTTCTCTTGCAGATTTTTAAGATCAACAGCTATTATTTAAATACAGGAAATCCTGAAAGTCTAAGACTAAAAAATTCGGGTTCCTTTTATATATGTTAAATTCTCCCATATACACATGGGTCTATAAATAAAGCATAATAAGTAGGTGGCCCCTACCCTTGCAGTTGCATGCAGAAACTAGACTCTGAAATAAAATGAAACAACATTGGAGGATTTTTGTTTAGTGGATTAAAAATTCAATAATACTTGAAAACTTTGTCCAGATCTTCAACAGAGATACTTGGATGAGTTTTCTGGCTTTTCTAATCAGGGAAGGCTTGTTGAAGAATTAAAGGAGATATGATTGTGGAAATAAAACACAATACAAATTTTTTCTGGATTATTATGAATAGAAAGGGACCCCCAAGGATTAAGTGGATGTAGTTTGCAGTTAAGGTTAAGTGGTCATGGCAGTTTACTGTGGACATTGTTTAACTGATGGAAAACTCCAAAACATCGACCCAGGAACTGAAGTAGACCAATGTGGACCAATCACTTAGAGCTCAGAATTAACCACTGTATTTCTCTAGTCCAAATACCCATTCCTCTTCCCTGGAACCTCAGGCTGGCCACACAAACTTTCTTGAACATTCTTATGACTCTGCCTCTACAGGAAAGCCATTTGCCTCACTCATCAAAAGTATTAGGGGTTTATTCTGCATGACCATGAACAGGTTAAAGAGAAGGATGGGGGAGGTCATGAGGGTTCTTACATTCCATGTTGAGTCAAACATCTCCTGTTACCCTCTGAAAGGCGGCACAATTTGCTCCAGACTTTTTTTTTTGTTGCATATCTACTATGGAATTACATTTATAGCTAATGTATTAACTCCAAAAATGGAGAAACCCATTGCTCTGCTGTTTTCACGGTAAGGAAAAACTGCTGAGTCATGACTGACGTGGGCTGTTTCAAGAGTTCCCAGCGAATGAAGATAAATGCTTAGGATATTGCAGCCTGAGTGGGAGGCACTGCAAAGTGTAGCCGCTACTTGAAGTTCTTCAGTGTGAGTGGAGAGGGAATACTGAGCGTGTCCTGGATTAGGAAAAAAAAGAAGAAAGGTGGCCTGAAATATGATCTAAGTATATGTGGAAATATGCAGGCATCTAATACTTGAGTTGCAGCACTCCGTGAACCAGAAGCTCAACTTCTACATGCTGCAAGCTGCACTTCAAAATGCACCCAAAATGCATGCTCAGAAAGTTGTTTTTTGTTTTTGTTTTGTTTCTGAGACAGAGTCTCCCTCTGTCACCCAGGCTGGAGCGCGGTGGCATGATCTTGGCTCGCTGCATCCCCTGCCTCCCGAGTTCAAGCAGTTCTCTTGCCTCAGCCTCCCGAGTAGCTGGGATTATAGGCATGCGCCAACACGCCTGGCTAATTTTTTGTTGTTGTTGTTTGGTTTTGTTTTTAGTAGAGACAGGATTTCACCACATTGGCCAGCCCGTTCTTGAACTCCTGACCTCAAGTGATCCGCCATCGTCGACCTCCCAAAGTGCTGGGATTACAGGCGTGAGCCACCATGCCTTGCTGGGAAGTCTTTTTTAATGGCAATAACCAAATGAACTCTCTTGACCTTGCTGCCTCTGCAGGCACTGCGCCACCCCTGTCCCTTCCACTCTAGAGGAAAGCACCTGGCATTTAGCATCTTTACACCCAGGAAACAACAGATATGCTCAGGGACTTTTCTTCTAGCGTGTAACCAGGGATGGCTGTTGGGCTTGGCAGCCATCAGGCTGAGAGTGGCTCAGCTTAAAAGCTTTCATTCTTGATCTCTGCCCTGAGCATTCCCCTTTGGACTTGGAGTTCCAGGATGTCTTGTGTCTGTGCTTCAGCATCTGAAGCCCCTTGTTGTCTGTTCTTAAGGTAGACTTCATTATCAATGGTGTCTTAAATTAATAGCTTCTCTCTATTGGCTATTCACCTGCCACAGCTGACAGGAAGGGTCTCAGTCCTGAGTGCCTGTTAATGAAGCTCACAGACGGAGTGCAGAAACCCTTTGCAAGATGTTTTGCCAGCTTGCTGGTGTCCTGGCATGAAGGTCTCCTACCGATGTCTTTGAAATGGTTCCTTTCCACATGGGGTGGACTGGCCACTTTGGGGTTCCACCTTTGCCTGCTTGGTTCAGGCAGTTCGGTACCATTTCATGTACATTTCACTCTTTTCCCCTACTAGCTTCTCACAGTTTAAATTATTGATGTGATTGCCTACCCAGACATCTAATTCTTTTAACAGGCAGTGGTTTACAGTCTCCAGTTTCTTTATGATCATCAAGACAGGGATTGAACAACTGACACCTTCCCTGTCTGTCCATCGAGGGGCATGTGTTTGATGTGTGTGGATGCTACTTTCATTAGGCAAGTTAATGGCAGTTACCTAAGTTCACACTGAGTTGGAAATAGATCACTGTGTATGCATTTAGTAAACACAAATGTCGTCAGTGGATCTGTTTCCTTAACAGAACATGGTTCTGCTGCACTGTGTACACTTCAACCAACTACTTCAGAGCAAGCTTTTTCCTTAGAAGAGTTTTCATTTAATTAGGATTTAGAAAGGAACATGGAAACTTTAAGATCTCCTTTTAGTTTTCTGCATACTTCAGAGACTTCTAATGTGTCCTACAGGGACAGGAAAGGAGTCAGGGGTCTGAAACTCTAAGACCTGAAAGGCAAGTGCAATTCGGACACTGTCCACGTTGCCAGGGTGTCAAATCACACATACCCTGCCTGAAAATCTGGAAATTGGAGAATTTAAAATGACAATATTTTCTACTGTGGAACACCTTGCATTCTCCCACTCTGTAAACTACTATTTTGGAGGCAGCCCCTCTCACTGCATTTCAAAACCAGATGCTTTCCTCTGGAAATACTAGAAATATATCTCTTCTGGGCTGACCTAAAACCGACATAGTATTGGGCATTGAAGTAAGGGGACATATGGTCAGTGAAACTAAGACCTCCTCTTCTGAGAATGAAAGATGACTGAGTACTTTGTGTTAGGTGGGACACTATTTGTTAACAGAGAACTTATATCTTAAGTCTCTTAAACTAATTATAGCATCTCTTAGTTATTTCCAGCATAATCCAGGAGTGAGCATTCTAAGAACATCATCTTACAACTTTTAATTAATAGATCTGTCTTGCTCTAACCCTTAAAGAAATGCTGGTAACTGCTTGTCAGATGAGGAAAAGATGGGTCATTATTCAAGTAAGATCCAATATGGGAAACTCAGATATAAATAGTTCAGCATTTTCGTTTCTTATCAAAGATTTATGACTATGTCTATTTGAGGATTTATTTCTTCTGGACTATTTCAGGAGCCTCTTCACTGGTCTTTCAGCCTCTATTTCCTTTCCTCCGCCCCTTTGTTTCTCCCACTGCTCTGAGGACAGTTGTAATAAAGCTCAGTTCTAGATTTCTTGACTCGTGTCCTGGGTGCTTCCCCAGCTGTTCTCAGGCCAATTTCTCAGGCCCCTGTTTCACCATTTTATCCACACCTCCAACAGGCATTCCCTCCCGGAGGAACTTCTCCCTCTTCACCTGAGGGTTAAGGGTCTTTTTGTTGACACTGGCCCCTCTACCAGGCATCCTGTCCCTTCTATACCTCCCTATTGCTACCAATCCTTCCTTCGCTAGGAACTCAACCTAAATGCCACCTTCTTCATCCCAGACGTGCTACCACTCCTGATCCAGGAGTAATTAATTCTTTGTCCTGTTGTATCACTCTTATGGCACATGGCTCTTCAGTTTGGTTTGGAAAAAAATGTATCTCCTTATGCAAATTGTAAGTTCTTTGAAGGCAGGTTCCATGTTTAATTATTTTATTCCCTAATGTGCCTTAGTACTCAAAATGTCCTCTGCTGGCCAGCAGTAACGGCGTCACCTGGGAGCTTGCTCAGAAACAGGCTGTCAGCCCCCAACTGATATGTGCGATCAGAATTCACTTTTTTTTTCTTTTTGGAGAAAGGGTCTTGCTCTGCTGCCCAGGCTGGAGTGCAGCGGCACAGTCATTGCTCACTGCAGCAATCCTCTCTCCTCAGCCTCCTGAGTAGTTGACTTTACAGGTGCACATTATCAAACCCAGTTAATTTTTAAGTTTTTTTGTAGAGAGGTCTCTCTATGTTCCCCAGGTTGGTTGGTCTCAAACTCCTGGCCTCTCAAGCCGTCCTCCTGCGTAGGCCTCCCAAAGTGCTGGAATTACAGGAGTGAATCACTAGGCCCGGCCAGGTTCCACATTTTAACAAGGGGGCCTCCAGGTGATTCCAATGCACCTGAGTTGGGAGTTCTGGCTTTGTACATTGCATAGAACCTTGTATAAAGCAGAGACTCCCTGGATAGCTATTGAACAACTAATGGATACATCACATTAAAAATTGAGTCTCTTCTCATTGACTTCAAGGTAGGTTACCTCATAATTACTCAAACGTAGAAAACGTAACCCAACGTGTATCATTTTCCTCTGACCATTTTGAGTCTTAAAAACATGGAGGCTCTTTTCTTCATTTAAAATCTTGGATTTATTACTTCGGGCCACCTTTGGTAGTTTTTCTTTCTTTCATTTTTTGTATACCCTCACTGGGTAGTGTTTGGTCTTCGCAAAGAAGGATAGAGAGAAAGCTTGCTAATTGGGTCTAAATACAGATTATGTGCAAAAGAAGAAATTGCTAGCATCTAAAAATAAGCACTCTACACGTGTATAGTTTTATAATCTTATCAGCTGTGATCTTCAGGACCAAGTAAGTGGCAGCTACAGGAGGATGGTCTCTGTCGCTGTCAACACCTGAGTATTCCAACTCTCACTTACTTGATACCAACCACAGAAGGACATGAGACTGTAATACACTGGGATTTTCAAAATGCGAAAGAATTTGATATTCAAGTCTTATTAGCTGTCTAGGAATAAAACAAGAGTGGGGAGAAACATATAAAGTAAGGAGGAATACATGTCTACAGCTAAAACTAGGCAACAGGACCACCCACTATGGTGTATTGTGAAAATTTATGGGGCTACTTTTGTTTGTCACAATAATTGGAGCAGTTGGTTGAAGGATACAGTGCAGCAGAGCCATATTCTGTTAAGGAAACAGATCCGCTGACTAAATTTATGTTTACTAAATGCATACTCAGTGGTCTGTTTCCTCCTCAGTGTGACGTAAGTAACTACCATGAATTTACCTAATGGAAGTAGCATCCACACACATCCAACACATGCCCCTTGATGGACAGACAGGGAAGGTGCCAGTTACTCAGTCCCCATCCCAGTGATCATAAAGAAACTGGAGTCTTTAGGCTGGGGGCAGTGTCTCATGCCTGTAATCCCAGCACTTTGGGAGGCCAAGGCAGGTGGATCACCTAAGGTCAGGTCAGGAGTTCGAGATCATCCTGGCCTAGATGGTAAAACCCTGTCTCTACTAAAAATACAAAAATTACCTGGGCGTAGTGGCGCATGCCTGTAATCCCAGCTACTCAGGAGGCTGAGGCAGGAGAATCGCTTGAAGCTGGGAAGTGGAGGTTGCAGTGAGCTGAGATCTTGCCACTGCATTCCAGCCTGGTCAACAGAACAGGACTGTCTCAAAAAATGAAAAATTTAGAAATTTAAAAAAAGAGAGAAACTGGAGTCTTTAAATTACTCCCGTTTAAAAGAGGCAGATGTCTGAGTGGACAATCACATCAAGAACTTTAACTGAAAGAAGCTAGTATGGGAAAAAAGTGAAATGTACATGAAATAGGACAAAGGCCAGGGATACTAGATACCTTGCAAGGTGTAGTCTCATACTGTGTCTCATACTGTGAAGAATTGTCTCATACTGTGAAGAATTGTCACTTGTGGCTGTGACTTTAGAACATCTGGCCTGACATTTTGGGGGTGGAAAAGTGTTTATATTACTGGACTCTAAAAATATATATATATTTTTTCTGTCTGTAAGTTTATTGCCTATATCTGAAAAATCATGATAGAAAATTGTTTGGTTTAGCTCTCAGCACCCCGCTCCTGAGCTCTGAGGAAGCTTGCCTTCTTTTGAGCTACCCGATCCTTCTTCTGAGCAAGGGACATTTTGGGACGGTTCCACCTCTTCTTTTTAACTTCTTTCTTGGGCTTCTTTTCATAGACTGGATTCTCTTGTATAGCAGCATGAGCTTTCTTATACATCTCCATCATGTCTGGAGTTACGCTGTTCTTTATGTATTGAGAGAACTGTTTCTTGTAAGCATCTTCATCTTCTTCCATTAAGTAGCGCATGTAATCTGCAACATTCGGGCCCATGATGCGCTTCCGGTGTACTTCTGCATTATATTCCTTGCTTTCAGAATCGTAACCAGGGAATCGTTCGGTACTGTGAGGGATAGACAAGCCTCCATCCACAGCTCCCTTCAGGGCGCCAAAAACTTTATTGCCAGTGTTAGTTCTGGCAAGGCCTGCATCCAAATAGCAGGTAAAGGCACCTGGCTGACCATCAATGCTTTCCACCTTGTATTCATCGCCAGTCACCTCCACTTGGCCTTCACAGATCTTGTCCATGCCAAACCTATTGAGAAGGCTGCGGGCCAGCAGCAGGCCAGGACAATATGCTGCAGCATCATTTGTCAGGCCAACCTTCACACCATATTTTGGCAGTTCGTGTGCATATGCTGCACAGACTATCATATCCCCCTCTATACGGGCATAAGCAATCTGACAAATGATATCTCAGTTTGTTACACGAACTGTCATCCTGTAGTTGGGTATGTTGTATTTGTTTTTATCCTATATCACCAAGCGTTTCCAAGCATAGTAATCAGTTTTACCCTCTCGTCCTCTTCTAAATTTCACTTGGTATCTCTTAAAGTAGGCCTTATTCTTAACAACTTTAACAAACCCTATCCTGCGGAACAGAGACCGGCGTCCGTGGCTCGACGGAGACCTGCAGGCCCAGCGGCGCTAGCTGGGGGAAAAGGGCTAAAAATATTTTTTATCTAAACAGAAATTAAATATATGCTAAATTTTTCAGGAATGCAGTTACCTTTTCAATTGAGAGGATATTGTTCTTTGTTTTGTTTAGAACTTTACTATACAGTAATGTCTCTGCTCATATCAGTGTGCATGTATAACTACTGAATTCACACTGATACTACTTAGAGGTAGCTCCTGATGTCACTGTACCTGAGCATTTGTATATTGAAATGTTCCTTATTTGTTCATAAATTTTTCTTTCTTTTTTTTTTCTCCTTTATATAATAGGATATTGTATTGATTTTTTTTAAATGTATGTGACTAAGCAAGTTTTTAAATAATTATATCTCAGGATATAAAAAGAGGCCTTGGGTCTGATGGGTTTGAGAATTGCTGGCATGGACAGCCTCATTAGTTCTTGTCTTAAGACAGAGGATAATAAAAGTTAAAGGTTCAGACTTAATCAGAGTGTTAGAAAAAAGAACAGCGAGCCGGGTGCAGTGGCTCACATCTGTCATCCCAGCACTTTGGGAGGCCGAGGTGGGCAGATCACCTGAGGTCAGGAGTTTGAGACCAGCCTGGTCAACATGGCGAAACCCTGTCTCTATTAAATATACAAAAATTAGCTTGGCATGGTGGTGCCTGTCTCTAGTCTCAGCTACTCAGGAGGCTGAGACAGGAGAATAGCTTGAACCCGGAAGGCAGAAGCCGCGGTGAGCCGAGATCGCACCACTGCACTCCAGCCTGGGCGACAGAGGAAGACTCCATCTCAAAAAAAAAGAAAAGAAAAGAAATAGCAAGAACATGTCCCACAGGAAAAGAAGCTGGGAGAAAATCATGAAGGGAATTCATGTATTGGGCAACTTGTCAGAATGGACAGAGCTTGGGCTCAGGAATTAATGCAGGAGTTTGGCACTCTTCTCTCAACTTCCAGAATTCAACTGTCCTGAATTCTGGCTTCTAGGGGTCCCCGCAGGCTCAGAATGAATATTAGAGATAATGACCTTAAAACACCTAGCACAGAGTTGCAAAAATGTTACAAATTGTAAATAGTATACATAATAACACTAATGCCATCTGACTCTTAAAAATGGAAAATGATGAAGCTATCTTACTGGCTTTTAGAGAGGTTGACCGAGTTTTCTACAATTGCTCATGGCTGGATTTCGGGGCCAGGCTCTAAAATCCAGGTTCTTTAGATTATTTTGAGCCTAATAACCAACTGTAGGTTTGACCTGACTTGAATCACTCTCTCCCTCTAAAATTCCCTGGACTCTTGCTTTGTCCATACAGAACCCGTCCATCAAATTACACCAAATATCACAGAATCCTGTGGCTTTCTCATGGCAACATAAGTGCCTTTGACATGTGAGCTCTTTCCTTTTTTTCTGGGAACAGGGTCTTGCTCCGTTGCCCAGGCTGTGATCGCAGCTCACTGCAGCCTTGACCTCCCTGGCTCAAACACTCCTCCCACCTCAGCCTCCCAAGTAGCTGAGACCATAGGGCATGCACCACCACACCTGGCTAATTTTTAAATTTTTTTGTAGAGACAGAATCTCCCTATGTTGCTCAGGCTGGTTTCAAACTCCTGAGTTAATGCGATCTTCTCACCTTGGCCTCCCAAAGTACTGGGATTACAGGCGTGAGCCACTGCACTCAGTCTAGATTTTTCCTTTTCAATAGTCACTTTTACGCTTATGAATAAACTACAATTTTATGAAGGCGGTGGGTACTGGAGTGATACTTCCAGCCCTGGTGCTTCCTCTGTGGGTTCAGCCTGCCCTGTGAACTAATGAAATTTAACCAGTGTGGTGCTCCCTCCCACTTAGACTTCTCTCTCTGACCAAACTGCCTCTGTTTTCCTTCCCTTTGGTCCCCCAGAACCTGTGCAAGCTCCAAGTCCAGCAACAACTTTTCTCCTAGATTCTTTACTGCTTGTTTGATTCCAGATGCAAGAGCTATAGCTTCACTGGTGCTTCCGGTCTTCTTATGGTTTCTCGTTGCCGCAGAGGGTAGTCACCAAGCTTTTGCTCAAACACTGAAACACTCAAACTACGTACAGAGAGATGCTTTACCAGTTACTCATCTTCCTCGTTGGGCATCTGCAGAGACTCCTAGAGAAATGTTTGTGAGACAACATGAGTTATGAATTTTGCATTCAAAATCTTTTAAATTGATAACAAAATGAATCTGTCCCACAGTGCAAAGAGATGACTGCTTGGTCAGTTTCTTTTTGGGAGAATTATTTCTGATTTTTTTTTTTTTTAGTTAAATGCTAGTTATTAGAAAAGTAGCCACATGGCCCCCTGAGTCTGTTCAGATCTTTTGGTCCATTTTCCTTCTCCTCTCCCACACCCCTCGATTTGCTTGTCACATGTGTTCCAGAGATTCCTTCTATTCTTGTCTTTGGCAGGATCATCTTGAATTAAGAGTAGTGTAAATACATCCTGCCTCTGTTTCTACTGTGAAGGCCCCTCTCTCTGCGTTTCCTGCGTAGTTTCCTTAGGCTGTTCTGTGCATTTTGGGTGGCGTCTGCCTTCTTTTATTTTTTTGAGATGGAGTCTCACTCTGTCAACCAGGCTGGAGTGCAGTGGCACGATCTTGACTCACTACAGCCTCCACCTCCCAAGTTCAAGCAATTCTCCTGCCTCAGCCTCCCAAGTAGCTGGGACTAGAGGCAGGCACCACCACACCCGGCTAATTTTGTATTTTTAGTAGAGACGGGGTTTCACCATGTTGGCCAGACTGGTCTTGAACCCCTCACCTCAAGTGAATTCGTCTGTTTGTTTGTTTGTTTATTGAGACAGAGTCTCACTCTGTTGCCCAGGCTGGAGTGTGGTGGTATGATCTCAGCTCACTGCAACCTCTGCCTCCCGGGTTCAAGCAATTCTCGTGCCTCAGCCTCCCGAATAGCTGGGATGACAGGCACCAGCCACCATGCCCGGCTAATTTTTGTATTTTTAGTAGAGGCGAGGTTTCACCATGTTGGGCAAGCCTGTCTTGAACTCTTGACCTCAAGTGATCCGCCCGCCTCAGCCTTCCAAAGTGCTGGGATTACAGGCGTGAGCCCCTGCGCCTGGCCAGGTCTGCATTCCTAATGCTACTTTTGAACCTGGCAATCTCAGACAATAAAATTCAGTGCAGCTGGGGCAGATAAGTGCCCCCTGCTCTCACATTCCTCTTTAGTCTCGGCATCTTCAAGTTAGACCCAGGTCATTATTTTTGTATCAATGACATTTCATCATGCAATAAATACTGAGGTGTTAAAAACACCAAAAAAGCCCTAAAAATGCCTAGAAAATTATCTAAAGCATTTAATATTAAGGAAGATAAATTTTCACATCTCTTTTCAAATATAAATTGATTATAAAGCATATTGAGTGACTTCAAGCCTAAGGTTTTCTGTATCTGGAAAACTGAAATTTAATTGCAGCCTTCTCCATGTCACCATAGTGCCACGCACAGCATAGTGCTCAGTGCCCCAGGCACCTTCCAACTTCCATTCCCAAACAGATCTTCCCTCCTCACCATTCCTAAAACCCCAGCCATCTCCACCTGCTGACACTGTAGCTTCATCCCCAGATCACTTCAGCTTAAAGTGATTTTCCCTTTTCTGGATTCCAAGAAGGACTTTGCTTGCAAAAATGTTTATTTCAAAAAAAAAAAAAAGGCAACAGAAGTTCTACAATTAATCTTTTCTCATAAGTAGACTTTATTTTTTAGAACAGGTTGGCCAGGCACAGTACCTCACGCCTATAATCCCAGCACTTTGGGAGGCCAAGACAGGCAGATCACCTGAGGTCAGGAGTTTGAGACCAGCCTGGCCAACATGGTGAAACCCCGTCTCTGCTAAAAATACAAAAATTAGCTGAACATGGTGGCTCTCGCCTGTAATCCCAGTTACTTGGGAGGCTGAGGCAGGAGAATCGCTTGAACTGGGGAGGTGGAGGCTGCAGTGAGCCAAGATCACACCACTGTAGTCCAGCCTAGGTAACAGATCAAGACTCCATCTTGAAAAAAGAGGAGAGGGGAGGGGAGGGGACTGAAACAGATTAAGACTCCATCTCAAAGAAAGAAAAGAAAAGAAAAGACCGAGAGACAGCAAACGAGATATAGGGTTTATTGGGAGAACTTAAATACAGGGACAGTCCAGTGGTGGCAGGTTGGACAGGAGAACCACTACCATTTGTAAAAAGCTTACAGTTTATATAGCATTTTCACTTAGCACCCTCCACCTAGCAACCTCCATTTAACCCAAAACAAAGGTCCTTGATCCCTTGTATGACCTGCGTTTCAAGAGACAGGCCAGGGGTTCGGATATCCATCATGGATAAGGAGTGAATCCCTGGGTTGGCCACTCCTGGATTCCTTAGCTCAGAACTCTGAATGTACATTCTTCTTGATCGTGGAATCATTCTCAGGGCATGCCTAGGTTAAGTTACTGCTGTCAGGTGCATCTGTATACACTCCCTAATGTGTTGCTCTTTTGTGAGTGAATTACCTTTAATTTGGCATTATGTTTTCTATGTCCATGCTGTGCTTCTCTTTTACTCTTATTTATTCAGTGTATATTTCTTAAGGGCCTATTAGGCACTGCTGTGTAGGTCTGGAAAAACAGGGAACACACAAAGTACTTGCCTTCTTAGTGCCAGCATTTCAGAGAAAAGAGGCAGGTGACAGACAAATAAATAGATGGCATGGGGTATAAGTGCTCTGAAAAAAAATAAGACAGTGTAAGGGAAATTGACACAGGACACTTTAAAGAGAAGGCCTTCTGGATGAAAGGACAATTTGAGCAGTCACCAGGGAGCAGTGAGGGAGGAGGTGGCCATGTGGATATCTGTCTAGTGGAAGAGCCCAGAAGGCAGAGGAAATAAGACAAGTTAGACAGTTAAGACCAAGGCCTTAGGTGGGGTGGCAGGATGGGTACATGGGACTGAGGGACCATATGGGGGTGGGCTGGGGGTGGGACATAGTCAAGATCAAGGTCATGTAGGGTCTTATAGGCTGTGGTAAAGACTTGAATTTTTACTCCGAGTAAGAGGGGAAATCATTGGCTTTTTATTTTTCTAGAAATGGGGTGTTGCTCTGTCACCCAGGCTGGAGTGCAGTGGCTCAATCATAGCTTGCTACAGCCTCAAACTCCTGGGCTCCAGCAATCCTCCTATCTCAGCCTTCCTAGTAGCTGGGACTACAGGTGCACACCACTAAGCCCAGTTAATGTTGAAATATTGTTTAGAGACAGGATCTTGCTGTGATGCCCAGGCTGGTCTCAAATTCCTGGCCTCAAGCGATCCTCCTACCTCGACCTCCCTAAGTGCTGGGATTCCAGGCATGAGCCACCACACCTGGCCTCCACTGGAGGATTTTAAAGACTTGTATGCTTAGTTAAAGCAGTCTGTAGGGGGATGGGGCAAGCCTGGAAGTGGAGAGACCCGTGAGGAGGCTCCTGGACAACTTAGTGACAACAGGCCAGGGTTAGGGTGGAGGCCATGAGAGGTGAGAATCAGATCCCAGTTCACAGAGTTGATGGGATTTGCTAATGGTCTAACTGGGAAGGACTATAAAGAAAAGCAGGGAGTCAAGAATGATTAGAAACAAGGTTTGTGCCTTGGCAGTTGGAGGATTCCTGATGTCATTTACAGAGAATGGGGAGGGGGTCTGAGGTGGGCTTAAGCTTGAAGAACAAACTCAAGTTGGGTTTTGGACAGACTACATTCGAAGTTCCTGTTGGACATTGAAGGCTGTTGGCTGTGAGTCTGCCTTCCAAATCCCTGAGTCCTTGAATTCAAGGTCATGTGTTGGCCGTCTTTGTATTAGGACATCTAACACTTGTGTTTGACTTAATGGGATTCAAATTTGCACGTGTGTGGTTTTCTGAATGTGGCCTACAGTTTCACTTGGATCTTCATATTCTTTTTCATCATAATCTGAAAAAGCAAAAAAAAGACCATTGGAAAGAAATGCTGTACGAAACTTTCTGAAAATGGATGGAACCAGAAATGATGCTGACAGGAGTTTTAGAAATGAAAAATAGAGAGTATTCAGACCAAATATAAGTAAATTAGCATAAATCAGCATTCTCTGATTTCCACGCCTACTTACCCAAGTTGGTTGACTCAACAGCTGCTAAGACTACAGCTGTGTGATTCCTCCACATTTTTTTTTTTTTTTTTTTGCATGGAAAAGTGTTTCAGATTGTCATTGCTTCATCATTTCCAATTCCATATTAGCTTATCTTTTTTTTTTTTTTTTGCCTGACCATAGTAGTTAAGCAAAGTCTTGCAACTGTCCTTCATTCTGCTGAACCAACTGTATCATATGTTTTCACTTGACATTTTGTTTTAGATCTACTTGGGACTTTATTTAAATTTTTTTTACATTTTTTACTTAAAAATTTTTTTAGGTAGAGATAGTGTCTCATTATTATGAATGCATGGGGCATTTGTACCTCCTGGGCTCAAGCAATCTTCCTGTCTCAGCCTCCCAAGTAACTGGGGCTAACAGCACTGTACCACCACATCCAACTAGTTTTTAAAATTTTTTTGTAGAGACGGGGTCTCGTTATGTTGCCCAGGCTGGTCTTGAACTCCTGGCCTCAAGTGGTCCTCCCACCTTTAAGTGCCGAGATTACAGGCATGAGCCACCACACCTGACCTTGGGGTTTTATTTTTGCCTTCGAGGCCGTCCAGACAGTTCTTCTTGGAGGTTTGGGGAAGTCTTCCGTAAAGAAAACTTCCTTATACCCAGCTGATGATGGTAAAAGTTCCAGGTGGAGAAAGACTTCCTAGGCAGAAGGAAAAGCAAGTGCAAAGCTATGTCGCCTCTACAAGAGCGGATGCGTAGTTTAGGGTGACTGCATAGGACCTGGGAAGAGAGCTGAGTCACAAAGGGCAGATGACTGGCAGGTAATGAAGGTCCTTACGGGCTCTACTAAGTAGTATGGAACATGAGGAGTATTCAAAATTTAGAGCCCAGGGTACTGTGATGGGATTGCGTTTTTTGACAAAGCTACTTTGACTGCCATGTAAAGAACAGATGGGAGGTGAGGGAGCCTGATTAAAGGTCTTTGATGATGCAGGCAAAAGATGATGAAGGTCTCAAAGTTCTTTCAGCCTCTACTGGAACACATTTAGTGGGACATGTGTTTATAACATAAAGTTAAATATGAAAGCAGAAACATTGGTGATGGAGAGGAGAGCACAAAATTGGGGAGATACTGTAGCCAGGTTGAAAGCCTATACTGCTCACTGCATAACAGCCAGTAAGTCAAGAGACAAGGAGTTGGGGTAAGGAAAATGACTATATGGAGAGCCAGCAAACCAAGAAGATGGTGGACTGGTCTCCTAAAATACCATCTTAAAAGACATGAATCTCGAGCTTCTTTTTATATTTGGGAAAGGGGAACAAGGAGAGGGTTGAGGTGACAGGTGACCACAGACATCTGAGCAGTAGCAGGAGTCTGAGGATGTTACATTGAATATTGCATTGTTACTTGTGTCTGTGCCCTTTTTACTTCCTCAGTGGTGAGTTTTGGGAAGGGACTATTATCATCCTTGCTTTAAACTGTAAACTAAATTCCCCCCATGGTTATCTTGGCTTATGTGTGGGAATGAGCAAAGGCAGTCAGCTTGAGAGGTTAGAAGCAAGATGGAGTTAGTTAGCTATGTTAGGTTTCTGTAACTGCTACATCTTACATGTAGGATTACAGCATCTACTTGGATGAATGGCGATGTCACTCTAGCATGAGAAGCAGATGGGGTTAGGTGGAGGTTGAATGGTACCATACTTGTGTCAGGACATGACATCTTTGTGGAGCCCAGGGGTCATCCATTAAGCAGCTGGGAATACAGTTCTGGGGCTCAGCAGAGACCTCAGCCTGGAATAACATGTTTAGAAGTCATCAACATCTCATTAGGAAAGAGAAAGAGACCGCCTAGGAGAGGAAATAGAGCAATGAGAGAAAATGGTCAACGAGGGAAAGCATGCTGGGATTGAGTGTCTGTGGTACCAGTGATCTTACTATTGATGACAGAGTTGAAAAAGAAAAGAGAGAGTTGTATTCAAATTCTGGTTGATTTAGTCTTTTATTAACATTTCCTGACTCACCAACTGGTAAATGTCCAAGAAAAATACATTTTTTTGTTTTATCAAAAAATATCCATGCTATTTGATCACTCTTCAGGCATTAACAAATGGTGTCAATGAGAACATTTTAACAAAATGTCCTTTCTACTATT
The DNA here is from genome assembly GCF_024542745.1 of Macaca thibetana thibetana. Taxonomy (NCBI): domain Eukaryota; kingdom Metazoa; phylum Chordata; class Mammalia; order Primates; family Cercopithecidae; genus Macaca; species Macaca thibetana. The sequence continues at coordinate 24,139,979 of NC_065586.1, forward strand.
AATACCCACAGCAACCAACTTGGAAATCAGTCATCATAGAAGATGAGTGCAGGTTCTGGCTCTCCCAAATCACCAATAATTCACACCTTTGTACATGGTTGTGTACATGTTCTGTTCCTACTATTATGCAACACTCAGTGGCACTGGACACTTGGGGAATCTTTAGGACTTTAAGTAGTTCATCGTTTTGCCCCAAACCTAGACACTACTATAAGAAACCCAACAGGCTACTCTTACCAGCAATAGGGGTTCCTGAACAATATCACAGAACAATGAGAAACCCTGTACTTGTGAATCTCTTTACAACCCCAGGTGCTTAAGCGTGGTTTTTAAAGGTGACTGCCTGGTTGCCTGGTAAGTCTGAGTGACTTGCAGGCAGCTATCTGTCTGGAGCAGGAGTTATTCTCTGAAGCCATGGAAAGTGTCAGGGAAGGCCGGATACACATCACGTAAGTGCATGAGAAGTAATACTTTCAACGGCAGCAGCATCTTCCAAATGACAAAAATAACTCAGCTTTAGTCAGTAGCCCTGAAGCCAAGTGTCCCCTTTCGCTGCCTGTCCTCTGTTGGTATTCTTCAAAGGGACATCGTGTCTTTCACAGTTTGGAATGTAATGTTTCTCTTCTCTCTGATGTAAGTGTCTTAGTATCTGTCTGCTCCTCCTCGTGTCATGTATTTGGAAGCTCCTCACCTCTTGCTCACTTGCATTTTACATTCTTCTTGTCTATTGTTCATTCATACGGCAAGAAATTGACGGCCACCTGCCAGGCACTAGTTAGCAAAGTTGCTTCTACTCCGATTTCTATTGTTCTCTCAGTTTTTTAGACTGGAGCTGTTTAATTACAATGCAGCAACTTTCATGCCAGTATTTCTCCTAAAGGTCTTAGTTTATTTTATTCTGCCATCACGCAAGGTTCCTTGCAGTCCTCTATTCTGAAAATAGATGCATTTCTTCCAAAATACTGGATCAGCTTTTAGGTTTTTCAGAGTCCTTGGCAAGTCTCCTTTTGGGAACCTTGACTGACTCGCCTCGATTCTCCTTTTCTCTTAGCTCCGGACTGAGCTCCTTCTCAAGAGCTCTTATGTTATAAAGCTTGTGTTCGTGAGCAGAGATGGACTGATAGTGGGTGTTATTAATCATTTAAAGATGTGGCTGTCCCTGCTCTTATTTCCTGTGTTAAGCTTCCCACCAGCAAACCTGGCCAAGTGCTTTGGCTGGCGCTGTGGAAACAGCCTTCGTGTACACACTGCTTGGCCCTTCACTCCCTTCACGCCCTTCTTCCCATCAAGACGTAATGATTGGCTGGGCGTGGTGGCTCATGCTTGTAATCCTAGCTCTTTGGGAGGCCAAAGTGGGAGGATCACTTGAATCCAGGAGTTTGAGACCAGCCTGGACAACATAATGAGACCTCATCTCTTAAAAAAAAAAAAAAATTAGGCATAGTGGCACATGCCTGTAGTCTGAGCTACATGGGAGGTTGAGGCTAGAGGATTGCTTGAGCATAAGAGGTCGGGGCTGCATTGAGCCATAATTGTGCTACTGCACTTAGCCTTGGTGACAGAGTGAGACCTTGTCTCAAAAAAAAAAAAAAAAAAAAAAGAATGGAGTTCATCTCCACCCAGCATGCTAGAGCAGGCATACCATTCATTGTGGAGGCAAAACTCCTGCGTAGCTGCCAGAATAACTCCTGAGTGCTTTGCAATGGAGAGAAACAAAGGAATGTTGGGTCACTGCCCGAGTCATGGGGTCTCTGCCGGAGCCATAGAAAGCTTTGGATTTCTGGAGCCACATTGAATGGACTGATTATGCTTAAAATTATAAAAGAAACATATAGCCTAAGATAATTGAGTGCAATAAACCAATGTATCTTATTTGTTCTTACATGTAAAAATTGCTGAGTAGGTACCATGGTACCCACTCGATTGCTAAGCCGTGGAAGGAGCCTTGCTTTGGAATTCTCTCAGCTCCTCTTTCCCATCGTTTGCTTAGCTTTGTCCCTTTTCAGCCTCCTGTGCTAACTGATAGCACATGTGTTTCAGAATGGAACCTGGAAAAGGAATGTGTGTAGCCCTCGTAAGGATATACCATTCCACATTCCATATGCTGTTAGATAATATGCTGGCTAGACCGTCAACAGTTACCCCAGGAAGGGGGAATTTGGATTGGAAAGGAATCAAAGGAATTGGAGGTAACATAATGGACTGCAGTTAAACTGTAATAGGGTGGTCTGGACAACTGGACGAAGGCCAGGTTCAAAATTGCAGGCAATCCCCTCTGCCCTTTTAGAATAAGGCAAGGTCCACTGAATGGAGAACAAGGCAGGCCATCAGCCTTCTTAGGGTTTAATTCAAACATGGGCTCTGAGCTTTGTCTTTTGTTCTCTTTAAAGGAACAAAGCCATTGAATCCAGCCAGAAAAACCTGTGCGTATCCATCATAAACATCCACAAAATCTTCTTTAATCTCCCTTGTTATTCTCCCTAAGAAGTAGGGCTCTAAAATACGTTCTTGGTTGCATCCAATAAGTGTCAGCTGATGTTCATGACCCCTTCATTTCCTGTGTCCCCTTGTACTTGATGCAATGACTGGCATAACCTATTTGTTGGAATGAATGAATGAATGGCATTGGTGGCTGGGCACAGTGGTTCATGCCCAGCACTTTGGGAGTCTGAGGTGGCTAGATCAGTTGAGGTCAGCAGTTTGAGACCAGCCTAGACAACATGGTGAAATTCTGTCTCTACTCAAAATTCAAAAATTAGCTAGGCATGGTGGCTCATGCCTGTAATCCCAGTTACTTGGGAGGCTGAGGCCAGAGGATCGCTTGAACCCAGGAGGTGGAGGTTGCAGTGAGCTAAGATCACACCACTGCACTGCAGCCTGGGTGACAGAGCAAGACTGTGTCTCAAAAAAAAAAAAAAAAGAAAGAAAAAAAAAAGCGAAAAACAGGGAAAGCGTGAGTGAGTGGAGGAAAACAATGAAATCCAGTTCTGAGGGTAAGGAGCATGCCATCAGTATGATGAGGGATGTGATATGGTATGAGGATGGGGCTTTTCAAACTGTATTCTGCAGACCAGTAGACCATGACAAATAGGCACGCGTGCGCGCGCGCGCGCACACACACACACACACACAAGGGCTTCCGTGTTCTGACAGATGTTGCACACTATATCTCACTGTGGGATCACAGTGTATGTTTGTATACTGAAGTCTCTGAAAAGACCTGCAATGAAGAGAACCTGGTTAACCTTTCTTTTACTCAGCCTTCCCCTATTGTATTTGACTGTGGAATCCTCTGCGTTATACCCTTTTACATCCTGGAACCCACTGAACACAGTTTTCTCAACATTGGTAGAAATTTACAAAATCATCCTAGTCTTGAGTCCAGCTGACCTGAGTGTGAATCAAGGTTTACCACATAGTGTGTGATCCTGAGTCAAATTAAGTAACCTCCGGTTCCCTCCTTCTTCATCTATATGATGAGGATAATGTCCATCTCCTAAAAGGAGAGAATGAAGGCAGATAATGCAGGTAATCCATCTTGCATGCACCCAGCATACGGTGGCTCTTCCCTGGTTAATTTCTGCCCTGATGCGCGCAATTTCCCAGCACCACTCTGCTACCCATAAAGAGGGGCTTCTTAGGATATAACCTATTGTCCTTAAACTTTATGAGCAGTGCAGTAATTGTTATTTGCACCTGTAAAATGTGAATAACTGGTCTTTCTTTTTAAAATACTTTCCCAAAGGACAATTATGGCAAAGAGATCATGTCCTAAGTAGTTTCTCACGTGTTGGTGCTATCACCTCCTAAGTTTTGGCAATGTTATTTCTCTGCTTTTTTCTTGACTCCCCCCTAGTTCTTCTAAATTGGATATTAAACAGGAGAAGTCTTTTTAATATCCTGGAAATGTGTTTTATTAATCTACCAAACAAATGGCTGTCCAACAACTCCATGAAACAAGAAGAACAGCCACTAACATTCATTTTGCTTTTCCCAGGCGCCAGGTAGCGCTGTAAACTCTTTATGTGTGTAATTCATTTCATCTTCACAACAACCCGATGAGGTAAGTGCTATTATCTGCAGTTTGCAGAGAAGGAAACTGAAGCTGGTGGAGTAACATGCCTAAGGCCACCCTGCTAGGACAAGATGAATGACCATGACACCGAGTGACTAAAGCCTTAGGAAAAAAGATGAGTTGAAAATGGGAGAGCTACCTAGGGTAGAACCGCAGAGTTTTTATTTTCTTGCCAAGTTTTAGTAAAAATTTCTCAGTTTTCAGGAAACAAAAGTTATGTATTTTAAAGTTTGAAATCACAAATTAGGCACCACTCCCCCATCTCTAGCCTCTACATTTTTAAGCAAGATCAACAGAACCCAGTGGACTTCCACGGAGTTCAGGTACCTTGTTCCAGGTGTGCCTCCAAAACTCAGTCCCTTTTCTAAGGCAGGGCACATATAATTGACTACAGGCTGGGCACGGTGGCTCATGCCTGTAATCCCAGCACTTTAGGTGGCAGAGGCAGGAGGATCACTTGAGCCCAGGAGTTGGAGACCAGCCTGGACAACTTCGTGAAAACCCGTCTCTACAAAAAAATGCCAAAATTAGCCAAGTGTGGTGGTGCACACCTGTAGTCCTAGCTATTTGGGAGGCTGAGCTTGGAGGATCACATGAGCCTGAAGAGGTTGAGGTTGCAGTGAGCCAAGATTGCACCACTGCTCTCCAGCCTGGGCAAGAGAGTGAGACCCTGTCTCAAATAAAACAAAACAAAAAAAAGAAGAAGATTGCCAAATATTTAAATGTCAGTTACTATTAATTTAAATGTCCACCAGAGGTGTCCTTGAAGTCAAAAGCTGCTATTTTCCCCAATGCCAGAACTCCTAACAGTGGACCCCAGGCCCTAGGAGGTGGTCTAGAGTCGCCCCTAAAATAAAGGCTTTGTCTTCTGCACACATGAGGCAACCTCAGGATCGGACACTTGGTAGGTCCCAGCCTGTGTCCCGTGACACCTTGGAGAACAATTGAGACTGGTTGATATTTGGAGGGTTAAGCAAAGGACCTTTCTTTTGCCAGCGACTCTGCTGTGGTTGAAGTGTCTTGAGGGTGGTGAACAGGTCCTCACTGGGCTCGTCTCTGAGCTGCACACCTTGACTTGACACAGGAGTCAAGTAGTAAGTGTTGGTTGAAGGAATCAGCGATGTTTGGCTACCCATTGTGTGCTCTCAAATATTTGCTAGGGATATGGTGATAAGGGAAGAAAAAGACCCAAAGAGTAATGACCGAGCAGCTATGTGAGTGAATCAATGATGTGACCACATTGCTTTTTCTTAGCCGATAGTTGCAGCTCTATGCGACTTTTTCTACTTATTGCTGGAGGTCATCACATTCCAACCCTGAGGACTGGTCCCATGCTGGGCGGTACTGCAGTGACCTCTACATTTGAACTGGGGTTTCTTGTATCTCAGGAGGGTCAGGGGCTTATGGGAACTTTTTGTCATCTGGGGGGAAAAAGGCTTTCTTAGGGGAAAAGGAAAAGTCTCCTTTTTATCCTCTAGGGGTGAAAAGGAAGTGCCCTTAGAATAGGAAGGGGCTTCTTGTAGGCTTGAAAAGAGAAGGACTTGGCAGGTGGCACCTGGGCTTTGTTCAGTAGGACTGAGAGGGCAGGAGCATAGCTGGCTTTTTGTAAGACTCACAAACCCTGTGGCCCATTGATGACATGCTCTCTGCTCTACAAAGTGGACTTTCCTTGCACTGGAATTTTATTTTCCTCCCTGTGCTGGTGTGAGATTCTCTGGATACATAAGGTGACCTGAGAAGAAGCAGACTGTGTCATCACAATTTATTTGTAGGATCTGGGTTTTCTCCTTCAGAGGAGGTGCCACTCATGCCCAAGATGCCTGCTCTGTCCCTGAGCCTTTCAGAACAAGGGCAGGACGGAGAGGAGCCCAGCTAAGAGGGGCCAGCTCAAAGTCATTCAGGAAAAACAGATATATACAGACATGGCCGGAAGCCTCAATGTGTTTTTCTAATGTAGGAAGGTTAAAGTGGAACTTTATATCATAGTTTAAAAAAAAAAAAAAAAAAAAAAGGCTGAAGGCTGGGGCCGGGCGCAGTGGCTCATGCCTATAATCCCAGCACTTTGGGAGGCCGAGGCAGGCTAATCACCTGAGGTCAGGAGTTCAAGATCAGCCTGGCCAAGATGGTGAAACTTCATCTCTACTAAAAAAATACAAAAATTAGCTGGGCATGTTGGTGCATGCCTCTAATCCCAGCTGCTTGGGAGGCTGAGGCAGGAGAATTCCTTGAACCTGGGAAGCGGAGGTTGCAGTGAGCCAGGATTGTGTCACTGCACTCCAGCCTGGTGACAGAGCAAGACTCAACAAAAAATAAAAAAAAATAAAAAGCTGGGCATGGCGGCTCATGTCTGTAATCCCAACATTTTGGAAGGATGAGAGGGAGGATTGCTTGAGTCTAGGAGTTCGAGACCAGCCTGGGCAATATAGTGGTACCCCATCTCTACAAAATAAAAATAAAAATTAGCTGGGTGTGGTGGTGCAGACCTGTGGTCCCAGCTACTCAGGAGGCTGAGGTGGGAGGATCACTTGAGCCTGAGGAGGTGTGGGCTGCAGGGAGCCTTGATTATGCCACTACACTCCAGCCTAGGTGACAGAGCACATCCTTGTCTCAAACAAACAAAACCCTACATATCTTGAGAGGTATTGGAGAGGCCTTAATACATGCCACGCACATAGAACTCAATGAGCAATTCTCTGTCTCAAAAATAAATAAACAATAGACATTTAAGAATATACTACCATTAAGCAACTCAGGTATGGAAGTTCATGAAAGATCCTTTGGTTTAATAAGACATGAAGGGAAATTTAGTATCACTGATGGCATCTTTCTCTCTCCTCACCGCGATCTCTTCCAGTTAACTGCTGAAGGCAAATCAACAGTACAGCGAGATGTATTTTGCAGTTCAGTTATTGATTTTTAGGGAGGCTGGGAGGGTACCCTTATCTGTGTCTCTTTGAGGACAATGACAGGAGCCCTCATTGTCAACAGAGATAACAGTGAGGTGGTATTTTTATTTGTTCACAAACACTGACGTGACGAAGGGCTCTTACTGGTAGGCTTGAGGAGAGTAGCCTGGCGATTAAATGTTCTTATTTCGAGTGAGCAGCCGGGCTGTGTTCAGAAGAGCCCATTAGCAGAGCACAAGACCCACCTACAGTCCAATTAAGAGCAAAGGGATGTGACTGCGGAAATATTAATGGGCTGTGTTGGTAAAGCTGCCCGGGATTAGCGCCAGATGGAGCTTTTCTGTAGACAGTTTGTAGGAAACTCTTGTGTATTTTCACGCGGGATGTCCTCCTGCAGAGGGGGGTTGGTTTCAGATAATGACTGTTGTGCTTTTTGGGGATACCACCTGCAGAAATGTGTCTATTTTGACTGTTTATAGATTGCAGAAAGCTGGTGGAACCACCTTCAGAGAGGTGATCCTTTGATTGAATGTTTTTTCCATCCAACACCAAAAAATTACAGGCCATGATTGGATCTTAGAGCTGATTCTTGCTTTGTAAGACTACATGGTTTTGGTGAACATCCATCTTTTTTACTTTTTTATTTTTTTATTTTTTGAGACAGAGTCTCACTCTGTCACACAGGCTAGGGTGCAGTGGTACAATCTCAGCTCACTGCAGCCTCCGCCTCCTGGGCTCAAGTGATTCTCCTGCCTCAGCCTCCTGAGCAGCTGGGATTACCAGTGCCCACCACTGCGCCTGGCTAATTTTTGTATTTTTAGTGGAGACAGGGTTTCTCCATGTTGGCCAGGCTGGTTTCGAACTCCTGACTGAATATCCTTCTTGAATGATGAAGTCAACCTTATTTACCCTTGAAAGATGACTTAATCCTTATCGAGAGAGCTTCAAAAATACCTGTTATTCTGTACCTTCATTTAAAAAAATAAGTCCTGTTGCCTTGTTAACTCCTATCCAATGCCTACTATAGCTCTGTTTACATATTACAAAATAAATAGAACCATGTCTTTGAAGTACCAGCCCTGTTAGTCCATGGTAAGATTTCTGCCTAAAATTTAAGCATCTTGACAACATGCGGAAGACTTAGATGGGGGCAGGGAAGGACCATTTCTCAGAAGAATAACTCCTCAGCTCAGTAAAGTTGTGTCATCTGTCCAAGGTAGCACTTTGGCAGTTTCCTAAATGAGGGAGGGTATTCATGGGTGTATGCATGTATGGTGTCTGTGTGTGTGTGCACACATGCACATGTGCTCACACATGTTATAACTGCAGAAAACAGGCAGGGGAGCCTGTGATTTGCCCTGTGTTTCTGTAAAGCCCCCTACAGCTTTAACTAATTTCCATTGTTGTTGATGGAGGTTCAGATGTGAAATCTAATGGTGTCTGTGATCTGCAAAATAAACCCATTGGTCTGGTGCGGTGGCTCATACCTTTAATTCCAGCACTTAGGAAGGCCAAGGCAGGCAGATCATGAGGTCAGGAGATTGAGACCATCTTGGCTAACATAGTGAAACCCCATCTCTACTAAAAATACAAAAAAAAATAAATAAATAAACCGGATGTGGTGGTGGGTGCCTGTAGTCCCAGCTACTCGGGAGGCTGAGGCAGGAAAATGGTGTGAACCTGGGAGGCGGAGCTTGCAATGAGCTGAGATGGTGCCACTGCACTCCAGCCTGAGAGACAGAGCGAGACTCTGTCTCTAAAATAATAAAATAAAATAATAAAATAAAATAAAATAATCCTTCCTTCATCCAAGAACCTACCCATGTCTTTCGGGTGGCTTTCCATCTTGTCTTGGTGCAGACAGTCTTCCATGGGACCCACTGATTGATACCCAGGACCGTCTCTGGAAGGTTGAAGCGGAGGACAGAGGGGCATGGAAAAGGTGTGGAGTAATACATAGGAAGCTTCCAAAGAGAAACGGGTACAAGACGGCACAGAAACACGTTCAGTTGCCTCAGCTGCTGATGTTCAAAATAACTGCAGAAAATAAATGCTGCTACACCCAAAAGAAAAGGAAGGTGGAACTGGGGGCCTAGAGTGAATTTTTTCAAAGGTAAAAAGGAGCCCAAATTTCACAGAATGCTCTCCCGCTTCAGAAAGGGAAACCCTGTGAGTACACTCTACACTTCCCTGCCTGTTTTCTGGAGAGTGGTACTGAGTGTTTGGCACTGTCTGCAAGGAAGGAAGCAGGGCTCTGAGTAATTGCACAAACAGCAATTTTGTGTTTTCGAAGAGCAAGGACTCAGTCCTGTGTCCACGTAGCCTCCTTCAGGATGTTACTTCTTGACATAGCCCATCAACCGGAGCTCCTGCTTCTAGGTGCTGAGCCTTAGGGTGCTTTCAAATGCAATATCTAGGCAAGGAGCGGTGGCCCACACCTGTAATCCCAGCACTTTGGGAGGCTGAGGCAAGAGGATGGCTTGAGGCAGGAGGATCGAAGTCAAGGCTGCCGTGAGCTGTGATCGTGCCACTGCATGCTAGCCTAGGCAACAGAGCAAGACCTTGTTTCAAAACAAAACAAGAAAAAAAAAAAAAAAAATACGTGCAATATCCACTGATGGAAGTCATCATAAATTTGTTGCCAGAATGGGAATGTATCAGTTTGTACTTCCTACATTTTGTTTTTTGTGATGACTGTAACTTTGGATCATTTTATCAGTGACTGGATGAAAGTTTATCTTTATTTTATCTAATGGGGGTTGGGGAATCCAAGGAGCTTTTCAAAGATAGCCAGTATCATTGATTATAAAGGGTAGTTCCCTGCTAAGCTTAAAATGCTGTCTTCAAACACTTTAGGCATCGTTTCTACCTAAGAGATGCGTTGTGGAGGCCAGTCTAGAGCACCTGCCACTGGTCTTCAATGTGTTCAATAGGTATCCTGACGACACACGAAACACCAGGATCCTCTCACCTGCTTCACGTGCTGTGTGTACTCCAACAGGTATTCTGCAATCCGAGCTGTTCGTCATTTGTTAAACTACCGTGATTTGAGTCCCTTCAAAGTGAGATCCATTGGCAGCAAGAACTGTTTCATAGTATTATGTGTGTGTTTAAGGGCAGAGGGATGGTGTTATCTAACTGGCCTGTCCCAGTTTGCAGGCATGGGAGGAGTTCCTAGGATGTGTGACTTTCAATTTTAAAAGCGAGGAAGTCCTGGACACACCAGGATGAGTTGTCGACCTGCTTGGGGGGCAGTGGATTTGGCCGTAAACTTCACCATTTCAAAATATTAAGTTGTTGGCATTCTGAATGCCCCTGGACCTATTTTGCGTCAGAGTGGACTCGTTCCCCAGCAAGCCATGTCCACCCCTAGTGGACTCGATCAGCTCCTGACACGCCCCTACTAGGCACGCCAGAATGGTTGTAGAATGTGTTTCATTGTCCTCGTCCACAGATACAGACACTTTGGTGACTCTGTGTTCTATCTGAGTGGGGGCCGAGACTACAGGATACCCCACCCCACTTCTGTCTCCTGTCCTTCATCCAAGGTGTCACCATTTATATCTATCAGGGAGGAGGCTTTGCAGCTAAAATTTAAAATAATAATAATATATTTCCGAGCCAGAGATTAGATGCCTCCATATCTCTTCTGGCCTCAGCATTCTGTGGTCTTCTATGGAGAAAGGTTAATTTTCTGAAGGCTTTGAATGGAATGAAAACTGCCTGTTCAAATGGTTCTGAGGATACTGAGAGACGCTCAGTGTGTGGTCTTTTTATTTTTAGTAATAGCGTTGGAAAAAATCAGGTTATGTTTATGCTGAGTGTGTGGGGGGGGGCGCTGGTGAAATTGTGTAGTCTAGAAAAGGCTAGAATTATAAATTATTATAAACGTTGGCCAGGTGGGGAAATTCATACACCAAAAAACACTGCAGTGTATGTCAGCCTACAGATTTTCACGTAGTTTCTTGTCCAAAACTGTATCTGAGAGCAGAAATGACTGATTATATTATGTTCAATATATACCCAATATCTAGCACTGATAGATAAACCCATCATTTGTGACAAGGGTCTTCTGTCCACATTTAATTTTATTTTGTTACTTTTAATTAATTTATTTATTTATTTTTCAGCCAGGGTTCTGCTGTGTTGCCCAGGCTGGTCTCAAATTCCTGGACTCAAGTGATCCCCCCACCTCAGCCTCCTGAGTAGCTGGGACTGCGGGTGTGCACCACCACACCCAGCTTAATTTTATTTTTATGGTCAAATATGACACAGGTGAAATCCATTACCCAGACCTTCAAGAGAGTGTCACGATGCGGTTGGCAATGAGGACAAGGGGTGGTGAGGAAAATACATTGCTGGAAATCAAGTTGATAATAGGTTTGGTGGAAGACGTAAGAAATTTAGTTTGGAACCTCTGAGGTAGGGAAACTGAGAATGCTCCTCTTTAGAATATACATGTATATTGGCATGCACGTAGAATATGCATGTCTGGACCTCCAGACTACAATCTGGGCTGCAGCCATCAGTGTACAGTCAAAGGTTCTTAGGCTTTCTCTGTTCATGACATTCCTGTAGACCAAAAGAAACAGCTAACAGCTCCATTTATTAAGTAGTAAACCCCAAACAACTTAGTATTTATGACCTAACAATTTAGTGGCCAATTGAAAATAGAACACATCAATTGAAAAGAAAAGATGTATTTTTTTCATTTTTAGGTGATGGCTGGTTTTATTCATCAACTTGGGTAGGGCATGGGGCCTAGATATTTGGTCAAACCCCAGACTGGGTATTGCTGTGAAGGTTTGTCTTTTAGATGAGATTAACATTTAAATAGGTAAATTTTAGCTGGGTGCAGTGGCTCATGCCTGCAATCCCAGCACTTTGGGAGGCGGAGGCAGAAGGATCACTTGAAGTCAGGAGTTTGAGACCACCCTGGGCAATATAGCAGACTCTGTCTCTAAATAATTAGATAGATAATTAGATAGAGAGGTAGATTAGCTTAGAGAGGTAGGTAGGTAGGTAGATAGGTAGATGATAGATGGATGGATGGATGGATGGATGGATGGATGGATAGATAGATAGACAGACAGACAGACAGACAGACAGACAGACAGAGTGACTGACTGATTGACTTTGAGTGACGCAGATTATCTTCCATACTGTGGCAAGGACTCATTCAATGAGTTGAAGACCACAAGAAAAAACAGACTGAAACAGGCTGAGGTTTCCATGAGGAGGAGGGAATTCTGCCTCTAGACTGTCCTTGAACTTGAGCTGCAGCATCAACTCTGCCTTGGGTCTCCATCCTACTGACCTTCCTAGCAGATTGTGGATTTGCCAGCCCCCACAATCATGTCAGCCAATTCCTTAAAATCAGTCTCTCTCTCTCTGGTTTTCTCTCGAATACACACATATACACACACCTCCCCCTCTCTTCTCTGGAGAACTCCACCTTCTACACTTACCAGTGGGACGTGTGCACCTGTTGGGCATCGCACAACTCCCCAGGCCTTGGAATCAGATTGGACACCATTTCCTGTTCCTCTTTGATTTTTCTGCAGTACTTGCATTTTGATCCCAGCAACCTCTGAAAACCTCATGTTGCAAAAATGACATCATCAAGAAGAATGCAGATGATGTAATATTGAAACTGTGAACTACCTGAAGCGAGTAGTTTGCACAGTGTGTAACAAGTATTGCTGTGTTTCCCTCGAAAAGTTAAAATATCCACCAGTGCCTCTGTGAGTTTGCCGCAGTATCCCACCCAGGACACCTGGGTGCACAGTTTGGGAGCTGCAGGTAGAGTGGCAGCAGCAGTCATGGGAGTAGATGAGCTCAGGCGGAGGGCACAGGAGGTGGAGACAGCAGAGAAGAGCTTCACAGAGGACATCTAGGAGGAACAGCAGAAGAAGAGCTTCCGGGCCGGGCGCGGTGGCTCATACCTGTAATCCCAACACTTTGGGAGGCCAAGTAGGCGGATCACCTGAGGTCAGGAGTTCGAGACCAGCGTGGCCAACATGGCGAAACACCATCTCTAAAAATACAAAAATTAGCTGGGTGTGGTAGTTCATGTCTAATCCCAGCTACTCGGGAGGCTGAGGCATGAGAATCCCTTAAATCCAGGAGGCGGAGGTTGCAGTGAACTGAAATCATGCCACTGCACTCCAGTCTGGGTGACAGACCGAGACGCCGTCTGAAAAAAAATAAAAAAAATAAAAAAATAAAAAGGCAGGGGGTGGTTTTAGAAAGGGAGCCTAGAGACACAGGGAAAAATTGATGTACTGTCTATGAACAGCAAGGAAAATATGATTACACCTAACAAGTGATTTTGGCATAGGCGAGAAGGCAGAAAAATAATCTATACAGCTTGCATGGTTGGGGGAGTTAGGAGAGGTCAAGGCCACGTGCACGTAGAGCAAGAGGTAGAAGAGGTCTGGGGACTAGAGCGCACCCTGGTGGATAGTATGAGAATTGCACACTGGCTCAAGCAATGCATTTATGCAAGACCCCAGTAACTGGCCCTTGACAGGAGCTTTCACTGGTGGTGTGTGGCGCTGCTTGAATTCAGAGCCATAGTTTTAACAAGCCAGCATTAAATCCACAAATCTTTGCCAAAGCACTTTAAGCCTCTTGACATTTACTGGAATTAATTTACCTGCAAGAAAGTTCATATATCTAGCTTTGTTAACCCTACATTCAGGAAAATGGTTCCGTGAGATAACTAAAACCCACATGGATGATACAGTACTGTCACAAAACCCAAAGGTGACATAATTAAGCATATAAAACTCCCGAGTTTTTTGCAATTACCATCATCTCGTAACTGGTTGTTTCATTAGGAAAAAGTGGATGGAATCAGTGGAATTATATGTATGATATGAAATGCTACTTGGCATCTATTAAATTTTTATTTTGTAAAAAAATAAAGGATAAGGAAAGCATCCTATTTGAAGACTCCGAGAAGGTCATGTTTTTAATTCCACACCACAAAAAATGCAAACAAATTTCTAATTACACTTCACGCATGGAGATCTGTAGAGGAAAAATAAATTGGTATACATCCACCCAAAAGCCACAAATCAGACCTAGAATGGCTAATCACAAATATAGCTTGTGTGCTTGGTGCTGATTACTTTCTCCACAGTCTATTGTGAACAATTAAGAATTTAGATCTTGAGCTGGGAGTGGTGTTTTTAAAGTGTGCCTTAAAAGCATAAAGTTCATTTAAATTTCTCCTAATCCTGGTTTGTACTTTCTCTTCCTTTTTGGTTAGAGTATTCCTTATCTTCAGGAGGCTCCTATTAAACTATAAATATTGCCTTGGGGCAGTGTTCATAGCACCACAGCACCCATCTATTTATCAGAATAATCAGCCCTTCCTGCTGGCTGAGAAAAACACTGTCATTTTTACTCGTTAAAAACAGAACAGCTTTCAGTAGCAGTTGCCATTAATTGATTTCATGGCAGGAAGATGGAAAATTCTCCATTTTTTCATTCTCATCAGTCACCTAAGAACATCTTAAAAGCTACAGAGAGGCCGGGTGCGGTGGCTCACGCCTGTAATCCCAGCACTTTGGGAGGCCGAGGCGGGCGGATCACGAGGTCAGGGATCGAGACCATCCTGGCTAACACAGTGAAACCTCGTCTCTACTAAAAATACAAAAACAAAATTAGCTGGACGTGGTGGCGGGCGCCTGTAGTCCCAGCTATTCCGGAGGCTGAGGCAGGAGAAAGGCGTGAACCCGGGAGGCAGAGCTTGCAGTGAGCCGAGATCGCACCACTGCACTTCAGCCTGGGCGACAGAGCGAGACTCCGTCTCAAAAAAAAGAAAAAAAGAAAGAAAAATGCTACAAAGAAAGGGGCAGCTGCCATGGAAAACAGTGGGGCAGTTCCTCAGAAAAAAATAAAAATAAAATGATCATATGACCCTGCAATCCTGCTTCTCTGTACCCAAAAGAATTGAAAGCAGGAACTCAAAATATTTGTACATCCACGTTCATAGCAGCATTATTCATAATAGCTAAGGGGTAGGCTCGGTACAGTGGCTCACTCCTGTAATCCCAGCACTATGGGAGGCCAAGGTGGGCGGAATGGATCACTTGAGGTCAGGAGATCAAGACCAGCCTGACCAACATACCGAGACCCCATGGCATCAGGACGGGAGAACTGGACACTGGGAAAGAGAGAGACTAGTATTGGGAGGAGCAGGGAAGCACCCACAAGGAAAAGGACCCTGTACATGAACTTGGCTAAGGAATTGTTCCAGTGAGGGAAATACCAGACACTGTAAATGGTTGTGCACATGGGCCAGAGAGGTCTGTAAATTACATTTGAAACATAGACACCTACTATGTACCCATAAAAATTAAAAACTATTTTAAAAGATAAATTTCATTTGAGCCAGTCCTTCGAACCACCCAGAGTGGGTGGATGTCTCTCATGCCTGGGAGAAGCCCCACCTCTGTTCTGCGTCTCACCTTGCAGGCTGCTTATCCGAATCCTGAAGATGGTGGACACCCATCCGCTAAGACTGAAGTGAAATAGGACAGAGGTGCAGAGTGAATGGACCATACTACCTGTCATCTTGGCAACGTGTGATTGAATAAAACAACTTCTTTAGAAGTTTGATAGAGTGATTTGATCATGTAATTTACAAGTGATCATTTCTTTTTATTTTCATTTTCATTTTTTTTTTGAGAGACAAAGTCTCACTGTACTGGCCAGGCTAGAGTGCAGTAGCACACCCATAGCTCACTGCAGCCTCAAGTTCCTGGGCTCAGTGATCTTCCCACCTCAGCCTTCTGAGTAGCCAGGACTATAGGCATGAACCACCATGCCCAGTTAATTAAAAAAAAAAAGTTTTTGTAGAGATAAGTCTTGCTATGTTGCCCAGGATGGTCTTGAACTCCTGACCTCAAGTGATTCTCTCACCTCAACCTCTCAGTCTTCTTTTTGTTTATGTACCTGGCTTCAGCCCTTTTGTTTCTTCAAGGGTCTGGACTTGTCCTGGCCCAGGAATATGTTGTTAAACAGTGGATTAATGGCATGACTTATGCATCTATTTAATTTATACGTATGCCCGGAGAGATTTTTGCATACATCAGTGGCTAACCAAATCAGGCAAACCACAGTTCATTTGAATAAGTCCTCCCATGCCATGAGACATCCCTGACAGGGATCCATTCTCCTTTTCCAGAGAATTTTCTAGGATCAGTAGCAAGGCCTGTTGTTCCTACTCATGCTCTTTATTGAATACAATTCATTTTGAGTGACCTTTACTTCTCAGTAATAGTTCTTTATTTGCGAAGTGCAGTTTGCAAACAGCGTAATCGGCCCTCTGGCTTCTGGTTACTAGTATTCCATCTGCTTTGTAATGTCATTGTAAAAACCAGCTGGGTAGGAAGGGAAAAGATATTGATTGAATCTTTTTCACTGGAAGAAAAATTTGTGTAGCAATGAGATTGCCCTAGATTCAAATGGAATTTGAAGACAATACCAATGTTTTCTTTGTGTGTGTGTGTGTGTGTGTGTGTGTGTGTGTGTGTATTTGACTAACTTAGGGTGTTTTTCTTCGTATTTCTTCTTAGTACCTGAGAGTTAATGTACCCTAGTTAATTAATGATGGTACATTTCTAAAAATCAAAGGAAGAATAATAATTATAATAAAATGTTATAAAGTTAAGCATAAGATCTTAGGCTAAGGAACCACTGTAAATACACCTGTAATCCCAGCACTTTGGGAGCCCAAGGTGGGAGGATTGCTTGAGGCCATGAGTTTGAGATCAGCCTGGACAGCATAGCAAGACCTCATCTCTACAAAAAAAAAAAAAAAAAAGATTTAAATTAGCTAAACATGGTAGCATGTGCCTGTAGTCCCAGCTACAGGGAGGCTGAGACAGGAGGATTGCTTGAGCCCAGGAGGTCAAGACTGCACTAAGCCATGATCACACCACTGCACTCCAGCCTGGACAACAGAGTAAGACCCTGTCTCAAAAAACAACCGCAACAGGCCGGGCACCGTGGCTCACGCCTGTAATCCCCGCACTTTGGGAGGCCAAGGTAGGTGGATCACTTGAGGTCAAGAGTTCAAGACCAACCTGGCCAACATGGTGAAACCCTAAGTAGCCGGGCATGGTAGTATGCCCCTGTAATCCTAGCTACTGGGGAGGCAAAGGCAGGAGAATTGCTTGAACCCAGGAGGTGGAGGTTGCACTGAGCCAAGATCCTGTCACTGCACACCAGCCTGGGCAACAGAGCAAGACTTCATCTCAAAACAAACAAACAAAAAAACCCCACAGTAACAAAGAAACTATGGATAAATTGACCCAGGTTGAGGGTATTAGTAAGGACTCTTGGATTTGTCCCCCTAGACTATGGCTCATTTGTTATTTTGTAGTCCTACCTTTTCAGGAACCTTTGTATTATCTCTTAGACCCTGTTTTGTTTTGCTTAAAAAAGGTGATGTTAATACTTGTCTGTAGGCTGGTCTTGTCAAGTCTTGCAAACTTGTACTGCTGTTGTGCTGATTTCTTGGATAGGAGCCTGAGGTTATCATATTTCCCTAACAATGCTCAAACTTGCCCCTATTCAGCAACTGACTGTTTAGACAAGCCTGGCCTTCTTGGGTTGCCCATGAACTTGACCCCTTAGATACTGGCAGTGAAGAGCCTGAGTTAAAAAAAGGAGTTGAAAAAAAATATGTAAGCAGGTGACTCTCAAAGTGCCGGTCAGTCGCCACCTTCTCTACTTGTAATAATCCTAGAAACTCTCACTTCTACTTCTCGAAGAACAATCCATAGCCACCTAGAAACAAGCACTATATTTACAGAAAAACTCAGGTTTCTGACTTGTCTTCATTCCTTCAACATGTCCTTGTTACAAAAGTGCGGGACAGTGATTTGCAAGTTCTTTGACGGTAGTGGTCTTATATTGGGGGTTTTCTTCTCCCTTTCAGATATGAAACTCAGCTCTTTGATTTCAAGGAGGGAAACTCAAGCAGGCTGCAGCAGTTCAGTGCTCTGCAGGCATCAGTTCCTGGCATTATGGAGAAATTCAGAATTATTAGGGGGAATTGTGGAAGCAAGATGAAATGAGAAAGAAGGGTGTGTATGGCCCCTGAGCGGGCATCTAAGAATGAGAGTGAGAA
Source organism: Macaca thibetana thibetana (assembly GCF_024542745.1). Classification (NCBI taxonomy): domain Eukaryota; kingdom Metazoa; phylum Chordata; class Mammalia; order Primates; family Cercopithecidae; genus Macaca; species Macaca thibetana. Next base: position 24,158,109 of record NC_065586.1, read on the forward strand.
GGTCATCTTGGTTCCAGCCCTTCAACTCACTGATGAGGTCCAGAGAGAGCACAGAGATTGCAAGCAAGCAAGGTCTCAGATAGTTAAGGCAGCTCTGCCACCAGCACCTTTTCAACTGCCGTTTGCACCACCTTCTGAATAGATTGTCTTAAACCTCTCAGACAAGACTAATTACAAGTGGCCGGTTGATCCTATAATTCACTGATTTGTCTGGTCTGGCTATAAGATTAGAGAAAATTATGCTCTTAATGCAGAGTGTGCAAAAACAGAATGGCAGGTAATGGGGTGGAAGTTTGGCTTTGCATGTGGGTCTGTATAGACATGTATGAAATGTACATACATTTCAGAGGGGCAACAAGAAGAAGAAAATAAAGAAATAATTTGCCATTTTCTCTCCTAAGTTCAATTTCAGAATTCAGTGGGAAGCTTCTCTCTCTAAATGAACACTTCAATGACTTTGTAAGGAAAATTAGATAATTCAGAGAGTTATAGTATTTTCACATTTATAATTCTGTGAATAACGCTGAAGTGAGCCCAAGCAACAGTCTTAAGTTTTAGGTAGACCATCCTGGCTAACATGGTGAAACCCCGTCTCTACTAAAAATATAAAAAATTAGCCGGGTGTGGTGGTGGGCACCTGTAGTCCCAGCTGTTGGGGAGGCTGAGGCAGGAGAATGGTGTGAACCCAGGAGGCGGAGCTTGCAGTGAGCTGAGATCACACCACTGCACTCCAGCCTGGGCGAAAGAGTGAGACTCCGTCTCAAAAAAAAAAAAAAAAAAAAAAGGATCTTTTTTTAAGACCTGCCCTGCTAAGGCTTAGTTGGAATGATGTTTCCGTCACTCCAGGACTGTCTAGAAGAAAGCAACACTATAAAGGCCTTGCATATTTGGGAAAGTAAAAGAACTTTACTTCATTTCCAGTTTCTACTTTGTTGTGTTTTTCATCAAGTTCTTTCATTATTACTACAATACCCCTATTGATACTGTTAGATAAAGTGTAAAAGTTCCCATAGGCTACTATTTTGATCATCATCTCTCGTAGGATCGTTAATTTCACCCAAGATGTTGATATTAACACCTTATAGAAAAAAGGACTTAAATCATAAAACTTCAATTTGCTTCTTTGTCCCCCTCACCCTGGAAGAAAGAAAAAAAATTGCTATTTTTTTTTTAAAGTCTATGGCAAAATACTTTGGTTTAGCTCATAACACATAAATATTTTTGGTAGCCCAGCTGGAGAAAAAATGACAAAAGCACTTCTATAAAATAGCTGTTGTGGTTATATAATTCATTTTTTCCAGTATGCTTTAACATTTCTTGAATCTAAAGGTGTGAAAAGCATGGTTAGCCAAAACAAATAGATAGGAATAGTGTTGTTATTAAATGTCATGCTTTTCAACTTGTCAGTCATGTATTATCTGAAAAATGAAATGGATTTTTCTATTCTTATATATTTTTTAAATTTTCTCAACTGGGCTGTCCACAAAAGGTTTGTGGCATTCTTGTTTTTCTAGTGAAAAATGGAAACTTCAATTGCTTTTGGGTACTTTCATAATTATATAAATTAATACTGACCCTCAAAACCCTTACATATAGGAAAGGGAAATAGGATGGCATTTTAATGATAATTAGGGAAGAGAATGATATGAAATTACTTATGATGTGTAAATGATGCTTAATAATTTAAGCAGAGAGAGGTGGTAAATTATTGTCTACATTGAGAGTGTTTTATGCACACCTTTTAGTTATGCATAACTTTTGGTTTTCCTTTTGTTTAATTGTTGCTTCTTAGTGTTTTCAAAACACAGCATAAAATATTTGAGTTTGATTTGTTTTCTGAAAGATAAAATGTAAAGTGTACACTCATTAGATTTATATTAGAATGGACGCAAGCTAGCTGCAGTCTTCTAAATTGGTATTGCTTATCCTTTGTTGAGAACTAGTTTGGGTATCATCAGTGTTTTGGAAAGTCATTTCATGAGCACTGCCTTCACAAATAAGGTAAGATGCCAAATACAGGCCGGGCGCGGTGGCTCATGCCTGTAATCCCAGCACTTTGGGAGGCCGAGACAGGTGGATCACGAGGTCAGGAGATCAAGAGCATCCTGGCTAACACAGTGAAACCCGGTCTCTACTAAAAATACAAAAAATTAGCTGGGCGTGGTGGCGGGCGCCTGTAGTCCCAGCTGCTGGGGAGGCTGAGGCAGGAGAATGGCATGAACCCAGGAGGCGGAGATTGCAGTGAGCCGAGATCGCGTCACCGCACTCCAGCCTGGGCAACAGAGCGAGACTCTGTCTCAAAAAAAAAAAAAAAAAGATACCAAATACAGATGTTTCAGAAACACAAGTTCAGTGGGCTGCCATCACTATGATACCCAGACCAATTATGTTATCTAAGTGAAATGTTTAAGAATATCTCCTAAAATATGGCTACCTATTTGACTTTAATGTGTTTTTGCTGTTTTATTAGTTGATATAAAGTCCCCTGTAAGTGTAAGTTTAAGGGAATTTCTCAAGAGTCCTGTGTGCCTGACTTTGTATTAATGTCTCTTCAATACCTTTTGAGATATATAGTTTCTTTTTTTTGTTTTTGAGACAGATCTTGTTCTGTTGCCCAGGCTAGAGTACGTTGGAACAATCATAGCTCACTATAGCCTCAAACTCCTGGGTTGAAGCGATCCTCCCACCTCAGCCTCCCAAGTAGGTGAGACTACAGGTGCAAACCACCATGCCTGGCTAATTTTTGTATTTTTGTATAGATGGAGTCTCCCTATATTGCCCCAGCTGGTCTCAAACTTCTGGACTCGAGGGATCCTCTCACCTTGGCCTCCAAAAGTGCTGGGATTAGAGGTGTGAGCCACTAGTTTTATTTTTATTTCCATTTTACTGACAAGAAAATGGAGGCACAGAGGATTTAAGTAGCCTGCTTACTTGCTGCTTACCTGCACTCATTGCACAGCTAACAAAGGGCAGAGCCAAGATTCAAACTCTAGTTCTAGAGACCATTATCATTAACCCATTTTCTCCAGGCCCAGGATTCTGGGTCTGATGTTCTTCACCTCCTACATGCAGTCATGCGGCACCCTATCCCAGAGGCTAAATGTTCATGTCATCTCTATGTCTGAACTTGTAACTCTCTGATTGGGACCCAGACTGAACTACTCAGCAGTGAAAGTTATGAAACACCAGGGGCTTGCTCTAGGTCCTGCTGCTCACCTGACAGCCAATCACTGAGACAACAAGTATTGCCAGGGAAGAAGGCTGTATTCAGGTGCTGCAGCCAAGGAGATGGGAGATCAATCTCAAATCCATCTCCCTGTCTGACTAAAATTAGGGGGTTATGTAGCAGGGAAGAAATGTAACTATGTGTGAGAAAACAGGAATTAGGGAGAGGTAAGTGAGGGGAGTTGGTCAACAGGAAGCAGGGGGTCAATGAGGCATCATCATGAGTGAGGGGTCTGACGTCTCATTGTTTAGGCACAGTGATCTGGTGAGTTTCAGCTTCTTGATGCTATCTGGGAGGCCTGATGGTTTCCTAAGAAAAAAACTCAGATAAGACAAATATAACCATCTCAAGTTTTAAGACTGGGAAGATCAGTTTTTATGTTTTTTTCAAAAGAAACCATAAACATCAGCTCTATGGGACAAGTGAGTCAGTTTAAAAACAACTTTATTAACAGAGATGATGATGTATTTATTTTTTATTTACTAGGAATAAATGACTAATTGATATATTGTTTTCAAATTTTCAGGACTGGGTTCTTTCCTCCTCTCCTTTTTATAACCACAACATATCCTCACAAACAACATAATTAATATAAATTTTATCTTATACTTTTTGAGATACATTTAGTTTTCTGTTTGTAGCTTGTCTTAGCTTGATTCTATGCACTGAGCTGAACACCATACATACTACCATTATGCTGGCATCCCAGTTTTATTAAGTGAATTTGCAACACACGATATGGAATCACTGTCTTCAGCATGTGTCTTCCCAGTTTTCATAACTGATGACATAACTTTATAGGGTTCACTAGTAGCAATTTTATGATTTATACCAATTTACATTTATAGTATATTTGCATAGTATAAACATATACTGTTTATATACATAGTATATAAGTAGTACATAGTATATAAATAGTATAAATACAGTATAAATTAGTATATAATTATACTAGAGTATGTATACTATAAATATATACGTAGTTTATATTTATACATAGTATATAAATGGTATATATACATGGTATATAAATAGTGTACCTAGTATATAAATAGTATAAATATATGCTGTTTATATACATAGTATATAAATAGTACAAATATAAATGTTTATAAATATATTTTTAAACAGAAGTATAAATATGTATACTATATTGTACATAGTGTAAATATATACAGTATACTTGCTGCTCTGTGGAAAATAAGAATTATTTGCTTACACTTAAGTAATACAAAGTCTTTTCTAAGGTAAAACCATTATAAATTCCCCTTTCTTCAGCGCCAAAGGAGAAAAATAAATTGTCTTCAAATATAAGTGCATCACTCATAGCATGATTCACCCTTTACAGACCTAATTGGGCGGTGTACCCTCTGATGGAGTATGTCAATGGGAAGTAGAGTGTGAATAGCCCTGCATTTAGTAAATCAAAAGTTATTTAACTACTCTGAACCTAGATGTTCCTGTGTGTTAGATAGGAATAAAAATATTCATCTTACCAGGTTTACTCACATTTAAATATGATCGTGTAAAGTACTTAGCACTGTGCCTGCCTGCCTCCTAATGTCGGCACTCAATAAGGAGTAGTTATCATTGGTTTTTAGTAGACTGCCACTGGGAACTTGGGCAGGTTTGGAGAAGTGGCCATTAGCAAAGAAATCATAATGGAAAGAGGCTAGGAATATACACAAAGCCAGCACTGTCTTATGGGGTTGCCTAAAATAAAGGAAATAAGGGAAAATGGAGGAAAGAAAATCTCTATTATTGACTTAGAACTTGTTTAACTTGTCTAATGCATAATTTACCTAAGGATTCAAAAGTGTAGACTGCTTAAGAACAAGCAGAAACGGCTGGCCGTGGTGGCTCACACCTATAATCCCAGCACTTTGGGGAGGCCGAGGTGAGTTGATCACCTGAGATCAGGAGTTTGAGACCAGCCTGGCCAACATGGTGAAATCCTGTCTCTACTAAAAATACAAAAATTAGCCGGGCGTGGTGGCGTGCACCCAGCTATTTGGGAAGTTGAGGCAGGAGAATCACTTGAACCCAAGAGGCAGAGGTTGCAGTGAGCCAAGATCGCACCACTGCACTCCAGCCTGGGTGACTGGAGTGAAACTCCGTCTCAAAAACACAAACCAAAAAAAAGGACATAAAAGGAGATCGTCAGGCAGAAAGTTTGTTGAGTTTTGGAAGTAAAATTTTAGAAAGAGCAAAAGGAACCTTTGCAAGGACTTTTGATATAGATCTGTCATTCCAGAGAATCCATACATAGGCTTCCAGAACATCTAACTAAGCCATAGACCTTGGAGGTATCAGGGTTCTTGTTGCCCTCTTCTGCCTTATAGAATCAAATAAATTCATAGGGAAACAATAGGGACAGTTTTTATTTTTGAGACAGGGTGTGGCTCTGTCACCCAGGCTACAGCACAGTCGTGTGATCATGGCTCCCTGTAACCTCCTCTTACCAAGCTCAAGCAATTCTCCCACCTCAGCCCCCTGAGTAGCTGGGACTACGGTTGCATGCCACCACACGTGGCTCATTTTTAAATTTTTTTGTAGAGATGGGTTTTTCCATGTTGCTCAGGCTGTTCTTAAACTCTTGGGCTCAAGCAATCTGCCTGTTTGGCCTCCTAAAGTGCTGGGATTATATGTGTGAGCCACCGTGTCCAGCCAGGACATTTAATTTTTATTTTATATATAATTTTTATTTTTTGAGACAGGGCCTCACTCTGTTGCCCAGGCTGGAGTGCATTGGCATGATCACAGCTCACTGCTGCCTTGAACTCCTGGACTCAAGTAATCCTCCCACCTTGGCCTCCCAGGTAGCTGGGACCACAGGCAAGAGCCGTTACTCCTGGCTAATTTTTTATTTTTTTGTAGAGACAGGGTCTCCCTGTGTAGCCTAGGCTGGTCTTGAACTCCTGGCCTCCAGCAGTGCTCCCACGTCAGCCTCCCTAAGTACTAAGATTACAGGCATGAGCCACCATGCCCGACCAGTGGGGACATTTTAAAGAAGGAAGCAGAAGAATCAACTAGGTTGGCTGCCCTCTCCAAAATTAAATATTGCAGACGCAGGAGTTGGATAAGCATTTGGTCATGAAAGATGTCAGGATGACATAGAATCTTTGAAGGCTAAAAAGCAGCGGCATTAATGAAGTTGAATGTGTGAAAGCAGATTTTAGGTGTTGAAGAGGAAGCAGTTATCAACGCAGAGATTAAATAGATGAAGTCACAAGAATCTAGCAGTAGTAATTATGCCTTAATGAAATTCCAGTTAACAAAACAATGAGATAGGGAAGGTAGGAGAAACCCCATCAGGATGAACAAAGAGTGGCTTGAATAGCTGGGTGGCCAATAAGAATGCTGCAGTGAAGCGAAGAGCATGGCAGAGGGCCAAGGAGGAGGAGAAAGGACAAGCAGCAGCTTCAAGCCAGGAAAAGCTCAGGCAGGAAATGAGAAGCAACTTTCAAAATATATCAAGGGAAACATTCTTTAAATACATCTGAAAGAACAGGACAGGGAAATGTCCTTTCTGTTAGGTAGAGGAGGGAGTTGGTTTTATTTATTTATTTGGAGAGGGAGTTTTGCTCTTGTTGCCCAGGCCAGAGTGCAGTGGTGCAATCTCAGCTCACTGCAGCCTCTGCTTCCTGGGTTCAAGTAATTCTCCTGCCTCAGCCTCCCGAGTAGCTGGGATTACAGGCGCGTGCCACCATGCCCAGCTGATGTTTTGTATTTTTAGTAGAGACGGGGTTTCACAATGTTGGCCAGGCTGGTCTTGCACTCCTAACCTCAGGTGATCCACCCGCCTCGGCCTCCCAAAGTGCTAGGATTACAGATGTGAGCCACTGTGCACGATATCAGTAGGTCAAGTTTCTGTTTTCTTTTCTGTGCAAAGCAAAACTTGTTTCAAGAGTCTGGTAGTATTTACTGGAAGTTGAGAGAGTAAGAAAAATGATGAGAAGAGCTGACAAAACTCATTATAGCAGACTTTATATTAAAATCTGTAGACACCCATATCCTGTCTATCAGGGATACTGAAATATTTCTTTAGAATGATCGCCTCGTGGAACATCCAGCATAGAGAGAATATAGAAATAGAAAAGGAGCAAGATGTCATTTGTATGTAACGGGGGGTGAAGAATGGCCTTGAAATGACAAATCTGAAAGCTTTTATGACCTGGAAGGAAATTTGGGATGGGTTGGGGTAGCAGGTGCCATGACAACATCAATTTGGAAATGGCTTGCAAGCTCGAAGGTAGCAGGTATTAGCAATGTGGCTTTAAAAAGAGCAACTCCTGTCAGCCTAATGCATCCTCTCTTGATGACAGAGTAGATGCAGGAAACGTGAAAGATGTAACCTAGATTGATTTTAGGAGAGTTGCTAATGCGTATCCATAAATCACACCTGTGGGACCAGGAAGAAATGATTACTTTTTGCTATACAGCTCTTGGAGGGGCTACCTCATTGAAGCACATGTAAAGTGTGTTTAGTTAGGAATTAAATGGTCATAGTGGACTGGGTAAAGAGGGTCATATTAAGAAATGTTCTAAAGTGATCTGTAATAGATTCAGTGCTCATTCAAAATGTTCCATAACCTGCCAGATGGCAGGAAACATAGAAAATGGCCAGGTTTGTGGCAGGGGTAGGAGGGAAGGAGGAATTTAGGATCAGAGGTCAAAATGATCATGATTATCTAGAGGCACAGTCAGAAATAATGTAGTAGAAGGTCACGTGAAAAGCAGAAGGGCAGGGCAGAGAGTATGTACTGTCTTCTGTGTGTGTGGTTTTTTTTGAGACTAAGTCTTACTCTGTCGCCCAGGCTGGAGTGCGGTGGTATGATCTCGGCTCACTGCAACCTCCGCCTCCCAGGTTTGAGCAATTCTCCTGCCTCAGCCTCCTCCCTAGTAGCTGGGATTTCAAATGCCCAACACCACACCTAGCTAATTTTTGTATTTTTAGTAAACACGGGGTCTCACCATATTGGACAGGCTGGTCTTGAACTCCTGACCTCAAGTAATCTGCCCACCTCAGCCTCTTAAAGGGCTGGGATTACAGGCGTGAGCCACCACAGGGTACTTACTGTTTTATGGGTAAGGATTGTGATAATGAATGAATGCCTAGAAGGCCTACATGCTGAGTTTATCTGGGAGTGGCATTTATTCCCCAAAGCATATCTTTTTCATAATTTCAATTTTTATTTGGGATTCAGGGGGTACATGTGCAGGTTTGTTACCTGGGTATATTGTATGATGCCAAGGTTTGGATATGAGATCCCATCACTCAGGTAGTGAGCTAAAAGCAGTATCAAATGGGTTTCTTCCTGAGCCCTGTAAGTGGTTCTTTCTTGACCAACTACCCTCTAAGGAGAGTTCAGAGAAGATCTTGTAGGTATAAAGCTAAAAATCAATAGGCCAGCCTACAAGGTCAAGTAACAAAGCATGTTGTTTTAAGCTTAGGGTCTTAGGCTTAGTGGAGCAGGGATCTGGTCTGAGCCCTACAAGTAAAAGAATGATTAGAGACATTGAAAAAGCCATAAAGACGGTTAAAAGGTTGGGGAAAATAAGGCTTCCAGGCCAAACAAAACTTGAATTCAGTGTGGAAAAATGTTGAGAGATAAGTTATTCATGTTAAGTATGCAAAGAACTCCTAAAAGCACATGGATGTCAGCTGTTCTGTATTTCTTTTGCTAACAAACTAAGAGGGCAAAGTCTTAACTGAATGAAGGATTTGCCCTACATCAATTTGGAATAGACTTAAAAGAAGATAGTGTGACTATGACTAAACATGGAGATAAGTTAGTGAGGGAGGGTGTGTGTCTCCTTCTAAGAGATCTTTAAAATTATGAGCAGTCGTGGCTGGAGGATAAATACATGTTATACATGTATAAAATATTTGAGTTTGGACTCAAAGTAGAATATGAAGATGAGCCCTTTTGTCTCTTTCAACTGTGCATCAAGATTTGTATTTGTTTTGGACGACTTAGTCTATTGCAAGAAAGTTTTTACTGGGAGTTGGGCATGGTGGAACATTCCTATAGTCCCAGCTACTTGGGAGGCCAAGGCAGGAGGATCGCTTAAACCCAGGAGTTCAGATCTAACCTGGGCAACACAGTGAGACCTTGTGTCTTAAAAAAGAAAAAAAAAGATAAAGGAAGGAAGGAAAGATGGAGGGATGGAGGGATGGAGGGAGGGAAGAAAGGAAGGAAGGAAGGAAAGAAGAAAGGAAGGAAAGAAGGAAGGAAGGAAGGAAGGAAGAAAGGAAGGAAGGAAGGAACTTTAATTGGCATTTTCCTTTTCCTATTACAACTATGCCTTCAGCTCTTTTCTAATTACCATCTAAGTCCTTATAATAAGGACTTACAAATCCTTACATCTAAGTCCATTACAGTAGTGTTTATAAATTCTTACTGCATTTGCTCACCTAACAGTCTTCTTGGTGCCTCTCAGCTCTGTGAATGGACCATGTCTGCCTGCTCACTCACCATTGTAACTCTGCTTCCAACAGTGTTTGGCACATAGTCATAATATCTGTAAAACAAATGATGGATGTTGGAAGAAGTACAGCACAGAAGGTTGCAGGCTTAGAAGGCTGTCGTGTATACAATGATTTGTGGAGGCTGGACTATCACTAAGATGTATTTCCTAATCTTTTTCATATTGTCAAAGTTGCACTGTTGGAAATATGTGTCATTTGAATCAAAGAACTTCCTCTGTAAGCATCTTCTTTTTAAATGCAAATGGAATCCACACAAAAACTCACACATGAATGTTTACAGCATCACTTATTAATAGTTGCCAAAAAGCAGAAACAACCCAAATGTCCATCAACTGATGAGCTAATACACACAATGTGATCTGTCCGAGGAATGATACTAATACATGCTACAACATGGAGTTATGCTATGGGAAAACATTATGCTATGGGAATGAAGCCAGCCTGAGGACCACCAGTTACATGATTCCATGTATATGAAATGTCCCAAATAGGCAAACCCATAAAGGTAGAGAAACTAGACTAGTGGTTGTCTAGAGCTGGGGAGGTTAGGAGGAGATGGGGAATAACTGCTAATGGGCATGGAGGGTTTTTTTGTTTGTTTGTTTTTTGTTTTGAGACAGAGTCTCACTCTGTCACCCAGACTGGGAGTGCAGTGGCACGATCTCAGCTCACTGCAACCTCTGCCTCTCTGGCTCAAGCAGTTCTCCTGCCTTAGCCTCCCTAGTAGCTGAGATTACAGGCAGGTGCCACCACGCCCGGCTAATGGGTATGGGGTTTTATTGTTCTAAAATGATCTGCCATAATAGTACAAGCCTGTGGATATACTAAAAACCACTAGATTGTGTACTTTATTTTATTTTTTAGAGACAGGGTCTTGCTCTGTCACCCAGACTGGAGTGCAGTGTCAAGATTATAGCTCACTGCAACCTCTAACTCCTGGGCTCAAGCAATCCTCCTGCTTCAGCCTCACAAGTAGCCAGGACTACAGGCGTGCGCCACCACACCCAGCTACTTTTTAAATTTTTTTGTAGACATAAGAGGTCTCCTAATGTTGCCCAGGCTGGTCTCAAACTCCTGGGCTCAAGCAATCCTCCCACCTGGACCTTCCAAGGTACTGGGATTACAGGTGTGAGCCACTGCACTCAGTTAAATTGTGTACTTTAAATGGGTACATTTGGCTGGGCACAGTGGCTCAGGCCAGGCGCAGTGGCTCACGCCTGTAATCCCAGCACTTTGGGATTTGCCAAGGTAGGCAAATCACCTGAGGTCAGGAGTTTGAGACCAGCCTGGCCAACATGGTGAAACCCCATCTCTACTAAAACTACAGAAAATTAGCTGGGCATAGTAGCAGGTGCCTGTAATCCCAGCTACTCAGGAGGGTGAGGCAGGAGAATCTCTTGAACCTGGGAGGCAGAGGTTGCACAACCCGAGACCGGGCCATTGCACTCCAGCCTGGGTGACAAGAGCAAAACTCTATCTCATTAAATAAATAAATAAATAAATAAATAAATAAATAATAAATAAATGCATTTATGGGGGCACCTGGCATCAAGATTTCTCTAGCAAGAAAAAGAGCACAAAGAACATATATGGTAGACAACACAAAATTTCAAAATTTTTCCTACTTTTTAGTTTTGCCTTTTGCTAAGTGTGCTTAACAGTTACGCTTGAGAAATACCTTTTCTACAACACAAGCACTGTAGAGTGTCGCTGTTTGCCCTTAGAATGTGTGCAAACTCCTCATCTTGCACTCAGTATGTCAGGTCTGAAGTATGGATGTCTGCGTGTGCCTTGCCCTTCACGATGTGAACCTGAGCACTAAGATCCCATTCTGTTCAGCATTGTGTCTGTGTTTATTATCCCATAACCTGTGGTAGGAGGACCACAGGTATTTGCTGAACTATCTATACTGTGATATAAAGGATATAAAGGCCTGGGAAGATTTTCTTTCAAGAAAGAGTGCAGACTCTGTTATGAGCTTAACAGAGTTGCCTGCTTAGAATATGGTTTTTTAAAAAGTTAATACTCATATTATTTTCATCAACAGTGCCAAGATCACTCCATTGCGAAAGGAAAATCTTTCAACAAATGCTGTTAGGAAAACCAGATATCCACATGCAAAAAAATAAATCTGAATGCTTACCTTATGCCATATACAAAAATTAATTCAAAATGGATCAAACATCTAAATAGAAGAGTTAAAACTATAAAATGCATGGAAGAAAATGCAGGGTAAAAGTTTCATGACATTGAATTTGGTAATGATTTTATAGATAGGACAACAAAACACAGGGGACAAAAGAAAAAATAGATGAATTGGACCTCATCAAAATTTAAAACATTTATGCATCAAAGAACACTATCAACAGTGCAAAAAGGCGACTCTCAGTGTGAGATTAAATGTTTGCAAATCATACACCTGATAAGGGATTTATATTCAGAAGATATTTTTAAAACTCCTTTAATTCAACTATAACAAGGTTTTAAAACCCAATTTAAAAATAGGTCTAGGACTTGAATAGACATTTCTCCAAAGATGTACAAATGTCCATTAAGCCTATGAAAAGATGGTCGACATCACTGGCCATTAGGGAAATGCAAATCCAAACTACAGTTGGATATATATCACACCACATCCTAATGAGTATAAAGGAGTATCTCATTGTAGCCCTGAAAAGGGTCTGGGAAGTTGATGCTGTGCCCACATTGTGTCTTCTGTGAGCTATGGCTTATCATATTGAGTTGGTCACACACATCACACTTCATGAGAACATGACAAATTGCGTTTTCTTAATCTGCAGAATTAAATGTTTTTTTGTTTACTTTATTTTGTTTTTGTTTTGTTGTTGTTGTTTTTTGAGACAGTCTCGTACTGTCGCCCAGGCTGGAGTGCAGTGGCACAATCTCCGGTCACTGCAACCTCCGCCTCCTGGGTTCAAGTGATTCTCCTGCCTCAGCCTCCTGAGTAGCTGGGATTACAGGCGCCTGCCACTAAGCCCAGCTAATTTTTTGTACTTTTAGTAGAGATGGGGTTTCACTATGTTGGCCAGGCAGGTCTTGAACTCCTGACCTGGTGATCTACCCGCCTTGGCCTCCCAAAGTGCTGGGATTGCAGGCATGAGCCACCGCGCCCGGCCCTTAAACATTTTTATGTTTGCCTTTCTCCTAGTCATTTTGCCAGTTTCAGCAGTACATGGGACACTGTAATCTCCCAAAATGTTTTCTAAATTTAACTTTAATCTATAATCTAGAAAGTGACCAACAAATGGCCAATGCAGCATGAGTCTCAGCGTCCCCCAGCCTCACTCGATTCCCCTTGAATCTTTTTGTCACCAGAAGTTCTGAGTAATTTTTGTCCCAGTGTGGATGATTTTCTAGGTTCTGCCAATGCAGAGGTTTATTCTAGTTTATTCAGGTTATTCTAAAGAGACCAGAGACAGCTATCCTTTTCTGAGTCCTAAGGTTGAACCCATACATATATCTATGCGTATGTGTTCTCTGGTGTCTGAAGTGCAGCTTCTTAACATCCCATTATGGAGGATCAGAATCTTTTTTTTTTTTTTTTTTTTTGACTGAGTCTCGCTCTGTCGTAGCCCAGGCTGGAGTGTAGTGGCTTGATCTCGGCTCAGTGCAAGCTCCGCCTCCTGGGTTCACACCATTCTCCTGCCTCAGCCTACCGAGCCACTGGGACTACAGGCGCCTGCCACCACACCCGGCTAATTTTTTGTATTTTTAGTAGAGACAGGGTTTCACCGTGTTAGCCAGGATGGTCTCTATCTCCTGACCTCGTGATCCACCCACCTTGGCCTGTCAAAGTGCTAGGATTGCAGGCGTGAGCCACCGCGCGCAGCCGAGGATCAGAATCTTAAGCAACCCTCTTAGCCCTAGACCCCCAGTCCTGGAGGTTGATATATGAGTGGCCTGAAAACAAATGACATTGGCTGCTCCTTGCTTCTGAAGGACTTACAGATACTCTAAGTCCTATAGCATGTGCACAAGTCAGAAAGCACCTCATGAAATTATTCATGCATTCAAGCTGGACTGAATTTAATCCTTCAAAGACAGACAGCTGTCAACTTTTTAAGAAGCTAAGCATATTTCACAATTTTGACCTTGATGCTCAAGAAATTTCTGTGTCAGACCTAAAACTTGTTTGAAATTGGTTTTCTTTTCACATAATGTAAACTTATTTGCTTTTTCCTCATTCTAGAAGCAATACGTGTTCCTTTTCAAATATTGTCAATTTGAGGCATTTTAAGATTATTTCCTTTATTTGTTTGTTTGTTTTTTTTTTTGTGGGCTAGGAAATCTAGACAGAATTGATTCTTATATGGGTAACTCTTAAGAAATAATAATTGCATCTTAACAGAATCATGTTGAAACTATCTTACAGAAGGATATATAGAAAAATATTAACTAAGATTCATTTCAGAAATAAATTCCATTTACATGGAGAAGGAAAATTTCGAGTCAAAGTGACTTACATTGAAATCCTGGTTTATGCATGAACCAGCTTTTTAAAGCAAGGTTTTGAAGTTTGGTTTCCTGATCTGTATAACTGAAGATTCCATATTTTTCTCAGTGTTAATATGTGGATTGAATAAACTACTACTAGGTATCTGGTATACATAGTAGCTCCCCCAAAATGATCTCTCCAATTCTAACACTATTTTCCTTGTCTCTAATTAACCTCTTTTTTTTTTTTTTAACCTATCCCTTTTTGGATGTCTATTTAGTAGTACGGAAAATATGTTTCTTTGGGTTGTAATCATTAATATTCAGTCATTGAATATATACATGTATTTCCCTTTTGGGCCTTGTCACCCAATTTTAGGCCATTGAATTAGATCTTCATTAATAGTTCATTAGTTATTACTTAATTTCAATATAAAGAAAATCATACTTCTGAGTGGAAAGAAATCCCATGTCACCTCTTGTAAAGGATTTACTTTCTTAGTATCGAAGTAACATGTTTAAAGCTCAGCCTGAATATTACCCGGACCTATTGAATTACTAGGTTCAGAAGCCAGTAACCTCAAAGGTAAGGTGATAGTCAGGAATTTTGGTGTTTGTCGAATATTCACTGTGAGCCAGGAACTAGAGCAGGTACTGTACGTATGTTTCTACACTTAATTTCACAACTCTCTATTAGGTATCATTATCACTATTTTACAAGAGAGGAAATAAGGGCAGCAGAGGTTGGTTAACTCAATGAGGATAGCACATTAAGAAAGTTCTGGGCCAGTGTTGCACCCAGGCCTCTCTGAGACTTTTTTTATTATCCACCATTTAATTGCACTTAGGGACCATGATTATGGGGAGACATCTTTTACAATGAAGAATTTTAGTGTCCCCCCAAAACCAATGTTAGTCTGCCTCCCAAAGCAGATTCTCCCCTTTTCTTTGACTCTGCCTTCTCTCCTACTCTTCCTTGCTTGTCAGAATAACAGGTTCATTGTTGAGAGTGGGTTAGTAAATACAGTGAATTCCAAAGATTTAGAGTGTTGTGACGTCAGGAAAGAAGACCTGCTGCAGGCTGTGTGGTTCTGTGGGGAAGGAAAAGGGTGTCTAACCATTGAACTGGGACTTGATCTCTTGGCTGTTTGGGATTGGGTAGGAGAATGGCTGGACTGACAGCTCTGTGATTGGGCCCTTTTCCTTTGGAGGGGTGTGAATCTGATGCTGTTACAATTTCTGCCTTCTGGTGGTGATATGACTTGGCTATGTCCCCACTCAAATCTCATCTTGAATTGCAGCTCCCACAATTCCCATGTGTTGTGGGAAGAACCTGGTGTGAGATAATTGAATCATGGGGGCGGCTTCTCCTATACAGTTCTCCTGGTAGTGAATAGGTTTCACGAGCTCTGATGGTTTGGTAAAGGGTTAACCCTTTCACTTGCCTCTCATTTTCTCTTATCCACCGCCATGTAAGACATGCCTTTCACCTTCCACCATGATTGTGAGGCCTCCTCAACCACGTGGAACTATAAGTCCATTAAACCTTTCTTTATAAATTACCCAGTCTTGGGTATGTCTTTATAAGCAGCATGAAAACAGACTAATCTAGCCGGTTAATATCCCTACAGTTTCCTCCACCCGCATCTGTTCCCTCCACCTGCATCTCTTCCCTCCACCTGCATCTCTTCCCTCCCTCCTCTGTAGCATCCATCACAGGACTAAAGCCAGACAAGGCTCCCCTGGCCCAAGCAGATCAATTCATTGTGAAGTTTACTCCTGAGAGTTTTCTTCTACTTTAAACTGCCACAAAAAGAACTGTCTAGACAGCTACCTTATGTAATTGACTGTCCCACGTTTAATAGAATGATCTTTTCTTCTGAGATGTCAGCCTCATAAGGAATCAGAAAGTTTACTTGGAAATTATTTTCAAGTGAGCAGAAATGCCTCAGCATTTGATCCAGCTTTCTAGTGGGTGGGAATATTCTTTGAATGTGTGTGAGCACGTGCACGCTTGTAAATGTGTCTGACACATGTTATGTGCAGATAGTTCTCTGTCATGTAATCCTAAGACATGCGAATTTTTTCTCTCTGATTGCTTTGCTCTCCTTCCCTATAGATACTGTGTTGTGCTCAGTAGGCTGCCAAGTCCATATGCATTAGATCTGCTTGTTATCCTTTAACTTCTGTCAAAATAACCAACACAGTGCAAAAGAAAAACCAAGAAATGCATTCTCCCCGGGCTGAAGTTGGACTCAGTGCCCAGCTTGCAAATGAACTCTCCTTATTTTCATTCTTTCTAGAGGCATTACACAGTGGTATATAATAGGATTCCCTTTTCCATGTCTTCTATGTATAGGCAAAGTCTTGATTAAATCCTTAATCGGGATAGAAATCAGGAGGTCAGTTGGAAGATTGTCAAGCCAAGATGATTCTTTCTCTTCCAGTCCTAAAAGAAAAGACCTCATACATTGTTTTTATTTCAATTGGATGTTTTGTTAATCTCTCTCTGGAGTTGAATTCTCCTTTTGCCTTTCTTTTCAGTGGAGACTTGATGTTCATTTCATCACTTCCACTTGTAGATAAGTATAGCATCTCCTCTATCTGAGCCCAACATTCCTTGGAAAATTTTATGAAGTTGAATCAGGGAAACAAAGTATATTTCCTGCCGGGCACGGTGGCTCACACCTGTAATCCCAGCACTTTGGGAGGCCGAGGCAGGCAGATCATGAGGTCAGGAGATCGAGACCATCCTGGCTAACACAGTGAAACCCCATCTCTACTAAAAGTACAAAAAATTAGCCGGGCGTGGTTGTGGGCGCCTGTAGTCCCAGTTACTTGGGAGACTGAGGCAGGAGAATGGCGAGAACCCAGGAGGCGGAGCTTGCAGTGAGCCAAGATCGCACCGCTGCACTCCAGCTTGGGCAACAAAGCGAGACTCCGTCTCAAAAAAAAAAAAACCAAAGTGTATTTCCTTTTATACTCTGTGTCATAGCCAAAGAAACCTTAAATATTTACTTTAATGAACTGAGGTTACAATTTAGATTTCTTCAGTATATAGCTTTTAGAGCAAAGAACATGAAACTGGTATTCAAGAGATGTAGAATTTCCCACTGACTTTCCAATTGCTAACTGATAGCCTTAGACAAGCCATTGAACTCTTATTAGTTCCAGTCTCTTAAATGTAGGAGTTGAACTGAGTGGTTTCAAAGATTCCTTTCAGCTTCCAAATTCTGGAACTCTGAAAAAAAAAAAAAAGCCGCATAGACTTGGAATATCGTCATGTGTTCCTAAAGTATCATCCTTTATAATAGTTGATGTTGTTTGAAAAGAGAGTTGATATACAGATCTTGGACAAATAATTAAAATTTAAGGAAGTCTACCAGACTGTCCTTGCTAGCATGAAATTATGCTTGAAGGCATAGCACTGTGGCCTTTGCAGCCAGAGAGCTTGTTTTAGAAGCACAGTCCACTGTGCACATCCTAGTAACTGGGGAGCTCTGTGTACAATTACACGCAAGCCCACGGTCACAGAGAGCCACAGCCACTAACGTAAATCCAGATGTGGGAACCAGACAATTAAGAAACAAATCGTTGTCGTTTAAGCCTAAGTTTTTAAGTCAGAGAGGGCCACCTCACATACTTGTCCAATTTAGAAGAAGACTCTGACAACAGAGAAAATGGCAGCTGACAGCAGAAAGAGGACTGCTTTTTAAATTACAATTTTAACATTAAATGTAATATATGTACATGGAAAAAATCTTCAAATCATACGTTAAGCTGTGCATACAATCACAAAGTTAAAAGCTTCTACCCTGGCTCATGCCTGTAATCCCAGCACTTTGGGAGGCCGAGGCGGGCGGATCACGAGGTCAGGAGATCGAGACTATCCTGGCTAACACAGTGAAACCCCGTCTCTACTGAAAATACAAAAAATTAGCCAGGCGTGGTGGTGGGCGCCTGTAGTCCCAGCTACTTGGGAGGCTGAGGTAGGAGGATGCCATGAACCTGGGAGGCAGAGCTTGCAGTGAGCTGAGATCGTGCCACTGCACTCCAGCCTGGGTGACAGAGCAAGACTCCGTCTCAGAAAAAAAAAAAAAAAAAAAAAAAAACAACTTCTACCTTCAATTCTCAATCTTCCTTTCTGAACTTAACCATTGTTATTCACTTTTTGTTAGATCCTTTCCTAAAATGACATATGCATAGCCCAGTAGATAGATGCATGGCTTATGTGAACATTTATATAAATTGTAATAATCTGCAGTTATTCTGTACATTGTTTCTCCACTTAGTGATGCATCTTCAAGGTACTCCACATTAGCTCATGCAGATACAACTCAAATTTTATTTTTTATTTTTTATTTTTTTTTGAGACAGAGACTCACTCTGTCGCCCAGGCTGGAGTGCAGTGGCGCGAACTTAGCTCACTGCAACCTCCGCCTCCCAGGTTCAAGCGATTCTCCTGCCTCAGCTTCCAGAGTAACTGGGACTACAGGTGCATGCCACCACATCCGGCTGATTTTTTATTTTTAGTAGAGACAGGGTTTCACCATCTTGGCCAGGCTGGTCTCAAACTCCTGACCTCAGGTGATCCACTGGCCTCGGCCTCTGAAAGTGCTGGGATTACAGGTGTGAGCCACCATACCTGGCCCACTCAGTTTTTAATGATTATATTGTTTACCATCATATGAATTATCATTTATTAAATCAGTCCCCTATGCTAATTTAAATGATAATTTTTCTAGTTTCCGTCTTTCTCTATCTGCAACTCCTGCATTTCCATCTTTATCGAATTTCTTAGGAGGGCAAAGCTGCACTGGATGGTCTGTTCATATATCTGGGTATTTTTTTCCACAGGGTAACTTTCTAAAGGTAGAATTGATTGTCCAAAATGTTTACAAACCTTACCAGAACTCTTAGACCCGTTTGGATATATATAATATTCTGCAACATATGAGAATGCTGGTTGATAGTTGCTATCCTGTATATTAAGTTTTTACAAGTTTTGCTAACCCAAGGAGTTAAAAAAAACTCATTGTTTTGATTTACATTTTTATAATCATTGATGTTAGAGTATATTTTCCTATATTAGTTAGTCAATTTTGTGTTTGTGCGAAGCTCCAGTTTGTCTTTTTACCCATTTTTAATTGGATGATGAGATTTTTGGGGGTATTGATTTGTAAGATCGCTTCATAAATTAAGGAATTAACTTTCACGCTTTATGCAAATATTTCTCCAGTTTTTAAAGTGTGCATATATTTTTCCCGTAGAAATTTAAAATGTTCATGCCATCAGCCTCAGAAATCTTTCCTCTCATATTTCTGCCTTTGGAGTTGTATTTTTAGAAAGACCTTCCCTGTCCTAATATTACATATTAAACATTGTTTGTGTTTTATACTCATGCTGTTGGAGTTTAGCTTCCTTAGGTTGTAATATTTGATCCTTCTAAAGTTTATTTTGAGGCAAGGAGTTTGATAGAGATCTAGCTTTCTTTCTTTTTCCAAGTGGCTAGTCAACAGTACCACTATCACGAACGGAATAATTAATCTGTTCCCTTGTTGATTTGAAATGCCACTCTGTGAGATCCAAATTTCTGCTTGTGTTTGGGTCTGTTTCTGAACTCTATGCTTCATTCCATTGAGCTGTTTTTCCGTCTCCAATTCCACGATGTTTGAGTGACTATATTTTTAGTTATGGGCCATGCAGGGGGAAGGTTTGCAAAATTGGTTGCTCAGTTCACTGTTTTGAGACTGCTTAATGAAGGGGCCTCTTTGTTTCCATTTTCTCTGTTAACACCAGAATTAGTGTTCACAATGACATTGTATCATCCAAAAAGAATTAATTTTGCCATTATAATAAGCTTAAGAAGATTGAATGTAAACAACATTTAAAATAAATAAAATAATGTTAAAAACAGCATCTAGAAGGATATTTTTAAATGTCTTATCTGGAAATCTCACCTCTGGGACAGCATTCAATAAATCTACTGTACCTACTCACACACACATTTGTAGACAATCAGACAGAAAACTGTTTGTATTTCTTGTGCTTTGTCTTTTTAGAATGTGGCACATCAAATAAAGTTACGAGTTGCCCTGATCTGACTGATTTCATATAAATGTCTTTGCTTTGGCAACAGTTGAGACCTATTCCTTCTCCGAGGTAAATCTTCTTGCAGAGCAGGAAGTTGAGGTTTTGGGGTAGAGTCCAAGAGTCAGTTCTGACCTTATTATTGGGGAATGTGGAAACCTAAAGCCTTCCATGAGTTAATAATGTGCACAGTAAAGGATTTTTTTTTCCCTCCTGAACTGATTGGGTATTTTCTAAAAGAGGATGAGCTTTTAATAACAGCAATAGAACTTTTAATTTTAAACAGATCTGTGCTTAAACATGGTCAGGGAATAGTCCCTGCTCACAAATCTCCTTATTTGTACATGTTATCGTTCAAGGGAGAGACCTTCCTATTTATATGGCGAGAAAATAAATGAGATTTCTTTCTATCTGTCTTCCATATGTTTAATGGTAGGAATGTGTCTTGGATCTTGAGTTAAAACAGACTGTGGATTCAGTTAGTTGATACGATTAAGAACTGTTCTTATCTCAGAATCAACTCTGCAGCCTATCTCAGAGAATCCAGTATCAGCCATCCAGGTGGCTAATCCATCATCAACTGAATGGGCAATTTGGTTGTTCCTGTTCAACTGAACAAACAGGCATAGGTACTTGTCAGTTCCACGCCCCAGTCGGAGAAGCAATATGGGTGTGTGACAAAAGGGATATATCGTCTGTTGTTTGGCTTCAAATATGAAAAAGCTTTTTTCAATCTAACTAATTCAAGACACCAAGCATAGTGATTTCTTCACCGACAGCACTGAAAATGAACTTCGTTTTCCTCCTAACACACAAAAAGGGGCTGGTAGGAGCCACGGCAGATCATGACAGATGGCACTTAGGGACAGCTGTGGTGCTTGCCTTGAGTTCCCCTCCGCATGGAGCACAGAGCTGCCCACTATACAGGAATACAGCAATATTTATCTACGCATAGGAGTCATTCCAAATAAAAAGGCTAACAGAAAGAAACTGCAGACTGCTGCTGTGAGCCTATCCAAAGGGTATCCATACATAGCCCAACATTTGAGGTAAGAGCGTGGTTTAAGATCTCAAGGAATCAAAACATTATGGAAACACTAAACCATTAGAATAAATGAATGAACCTAAGATCTTCAGTCTGACTTGATTGAGTGCAGATCCAGTCCCCTTTGGAGAGAGTTGTTAAGATAAGACTTAACTGTGACTAAATATACAATCAAGGAATTGCCTCTGCAACACAAATAAGAGGCTAAGAATAATTTGCCATTTGAGCTTTCCTTACATACTTAGATACTTTGTAGAGAAACCTAGGCTAGGAGTTGGTGATTTTTTTTAGGGGAGGGTCACTTTTTTCCCCCTCTCTCATTTTATTCATTTGACTGTCAGCAATTTTACGATTTTTTAAAATTGTCGTAAAATACACATAATGTAAAATTACCATCTTAACCATTTTAAAGCATATAGTTCCGTGGTGTTAAGTATATTCACATTGTTATGCAACCAATCTTCAGACTTTTTCATCTTGTAAAACTGAAACTCTATCCTTTCAACAACAGCTCTCCATCCCTGCCATCCTGCCAGCCCCTGGCAACCATCATTCTACTTTCTGTCTCTGGGAGTTTGACTATTCTAGACAACTCATGTAGGTAAAATCATAAACCGACTGAAAGTGTCTGGATTTTCCTATGTGACTGGTTTATTTCACTTAGCACAATGTCCTCAAGGTTCACGTATGTGGTAGCATGTGTCAGAATTTCCTTTTTAAGGTTTAATAATATTCTGACCAGGTGCAGTGGCTCACACCTGTAATCCCAGCACTTTGGGAGGCCGAGGTGGATGGAGCACCAGGTCAGGAGATCCAGACCATCCTGACTAACATGGTACAACCCCGGCTCTACTAAAAAAAAAAAAAAAAAAAAAAATACAAAAAAATTTGCTGGGCATGGTGGCGGGCGCCTGCAGTCCCAGCTACTCGGGAGGCTGAGGCAGGAGAATGGCGTGAATCTGGGAGGCAGAGCTTGCAGTGAGCCGAGATCGCACCATTGCACTCCATCCTTGGGGACAGAACAAGACTCCATCTCAAATAATAATAATAATAATAATATTCCATTGTATGTCTATACATTTTGTTTATTCATTCATCTGTCAATGGACGTTTAGGTTTTGTTGGCTTTTTTTTTTTTTTTTTTGAGACAGAGTCTTGCTCTGTCACCAGGCTGAAGTGCAGTAGTGTGATCTCAGCTCACTACAACCTCCGCCTCCCACATTCAAGTGATTCTTGTGCCTCAACCTCCCAAGTAGCTGGGACCACCAGGTGTGCGCCACCACACCTGGCTAATTTTTGTATTTTAGTGGAGTTGGGGTTTTGCCTTGTTGGCTAGGCTGGTCTCGAACTCCTGGCCTCAAGTGATCCTCCCACCTCGGCCTCCCAAAGTGCTGAGACAACAGGCATGAGCCACTGCAACCAGCCAGGTTTTGTTGGCTTTTAATCAAGATAATATGCAAACACGACTTTTGTGCATCTGATGATGTCTCAACAAAGCCGTTTTAGAAGCTGAAGATACTTCATGGTTAAATTGTTACTATTGTTAGTAACCGAGTATTGACTTAGGGAGTGTTAAGGTATATAAGAGTAGTCCAAATAAATGACAGAGAAATAAATGGCAGTGATTAATTACTCACTAGTCTTGATACCTCATAGCTTCCTCACTTCAAGTTTAGGCAGGTGCAAGGGTCATGAAAAAAAGCCAAAAGATAAAGGTCACAAACCACTTGGTGAGGGATGTTTGCTTTCTTGAAATGATAGCCCTCTACCCAGCACCATGAAAAGTGTGTTTTTTGTGGTCATTTTCAGGCCTCTAAGCTTGAGGTGTAGGTTTATGTTCTGAAGGATGCAGTGCGTGATCTTTCTCACCAAACTCTCTCAAATACTCCACTGGATAAACACTCAGAGGTCTGGAAAGTGGGACTGGAGGGAGCTGTTGAGATTTTTTTTACATCATCTTGTCCTGGGGTACTTTCCTTCCTCCACACTTTCCTCACATTTCTCAGAGAAAAGAAGAAAAACTTGGTCATTTGTGTATTGCATACGTGCCAGCTTTGACTACCTTTGGCACTAGGTGAGTGGGAGATTAATTGTTCGGATTATACCCATGGAAAAAGCCATAAAGCTTACGTCACAATTTTTATTTTTTTTAATATTTTGTTTTCATAGCTGGGGATTACTCTGTTGGCCTTCAGGGAGAGAGAATGAAAAAAAATATACTAGGATAAAAGAGGGAGTACTAATTAAAACCACAAAAGCAGTGCAAACATTAAAAGATACAACAAATTCCATGCCAGTTTCATGAAGAAATGCTTTGAAGTTTTTTTTTCCCCCTCAGCCTTATTGAGTGTAATTGACAAAAACTGCATATATTTAAGGTGTATGACATGACAATTTCATATACAAATACATTGTGAAACGGTTACCACAATCAAATTAATGAATATATCTATCACCACACATGGTTACCATCCTTGGAGTTTTAAGGTGAATTAATAGAATGTATGTCATTCATATGCATGTAATTTGCATACCATTCCTTGACTTAAGACAGTTGCTATATAAGTGAAAGGTAATTACTGACTGTATGAACTTAAGATATAATTATTCTCATCTGGCCAGGTACAGAGACTCATGCCTGTAATCCCAGCACTTTGGGAGGCAGAAGTGGGTGGATTACTTGAGGTCAGGAGTTCGAGACCAGCCTGACCAACTTGGTGAAACCTCGTTACTAAAAATCCAAAATTAGTCAGGTATGGTGGCACATGCCTGTAATCCCAGTTACTCGGGAGGCTGAGGCAGGAGAATCACTTGAACCGGGGAGGCAGAAGTTGCAGTGAGCCAAGATCACACCACTGCACTCTAGCCTGGGTGACGGAGTGAGATCCTGTCACAAAAATAAAATAAAATAAAAATAAAATTTTTATATTACAAGAATTACCAGTAAGTGTACTTCTAAAATAGATGTTACTCTAGTTCATTCTAATACTCACATAATAGACTACTTATTTTACAACTATACATTAAATGGTGAAAATATCATTGCAGATAAATTATAAATGAAAATAAATCCTAATATGTAATCCATTAGGAAATAAAATTCTAAATTTAATTCTACAGATTACTTTGCGATTTTGGTAAACTTTACCGAAAGATAAAGGGAAGATTTTAAATTTGTTTAAAAATGGGAAGTTAGTAAAATCTTGAGGAAAAAGAAGAAATGTATACATATCAGGCAAGCCCACCGCTGCATGCTCCATAGAATCTTATAGATAATGGATCCCAAGAACAAGCAGGTGAAATTTTCACACCCATCCCCCAAGTAGGTGAATCATTACGGATTTTCGTTTGGAGAAATTTAGGGCCCCAGCAAAGAGTGGATAGTGTTCTGAGCAAGTTACTACTCCCAAGGATTGGTCCAAGCATTCAAAAACAGCTGGGGGCTGGGCACAGTGGCTCCTGACTATAATCTCAGAGCTCTGGGAGGCCAAGGTAGGAAGATCATTTGAGACCAGGAGTTCAAGATTAGCCTGGGCAATGTAGTGAGATTCCCATTTTTCTACAAAGAAATTTAAAAATTTGCCTATAGTTTTAGCTAGTTGGGAGGCTAAAGTGGGATCACTTGAGCCCAGGAGGTCAAGGCTGCAATGAGCCACGATCATGTCATGCCAACTGCACCCCAGCTGGGGCAACAGAATAAGACCCTGTCTCAAAAAAAAAAAAAAAAAAAAGAGAGAGATCTGAGATCTCATGTTTTTGTGGAAGGTTACACTGAGTGTTAATGGATGCATGTTAACTTACTGATTTTGTTTGTGAAGAACATGTAACCTGGTCATTTGAAAGAAAAAACAATGACTACCAGAATGAGCCAATGTGTAATATAGAAACAATCCCTCTGGCTTTGATCCCCTAACATCTGTGTGTCCTCTGGCAAGATTTTTGAATACAGGTTGGAGAATGAGCAAAGCAAAGGTATTTGTTGGGCACCAACTAGGCAACAGATACCTAAGTTATTTCAGTGGTTCCTGACCACAACTCTGCATAAGCTACAGGGTGGTTTTTCCATTTTACAGGCAAGAAGACTGAGCCTCAATCAGGCTACGTTATTTGGCAGACAGTGCATCTAGGACAACCTGTTTCCACTGCTGTGCCCTTTGCAAAACACCTTCTTTTGCCCGGCCAGCTTGATGGAGCCTCTTCTAACCTGAGGCTATGTTTTGCTGGTGGGATTGTAAACATTAGAAAGTACATGCCAAGAACCGAAAGCCATTAAGGAAAATGAGTCACTTTTTGGATGCATTGAACGTCTTTAGATTATGAGAGCTTCGTGAAGAAATAAAGTACAGATATGATTTTTCTTCTTAAAAAGAAAGGAACATTTCTCTGGAGTAGAGATTGTTGGCAAGTTCATGTATAATCATGGTCAGCAGAAAAGAAATTTAAGCAGTAATGAAAAGCTTGTGTACTCAGAATGCCTTTAACCCAGTGAGCTGAAGAGCAGGCTTTTGGGGAATGACGTTGGATGGAGGTGGAGTTGGGGCAGGAATAGAATCCTGGTCCTGGAGGGAAAGACAGGTAAAAGAAAATGAGACCATTAAAAGCAGGCATGATGCATGATTACTCTTTACCCCTAGCTAAGGTGGTATAAATTGCTTTTGTTTTACCCACTGTCCCCCAAATCATTTTTTTAAAGAAAGAGAAGAAAATATTTTTAAGGGAACTCATTACCTTTTGGCTTTAGGCATAGAAGCCTCAGAAGCTGAAAGCAATGTTGTATTTTTCTACGGTGCAGATGCTTCCTGGTTTTAAAACAGTGACCTGGCTCCCAAACAATTACAACGTCGACATTGAAGGAGAACATTCTGTGTATCGTGTAATTCCAGGAGCAGATGTGGGGTAGCCTTTACGAAATTAGGAGGAGGGGAGGCAGTCTGGTTTAGATCGTGAACTACCCAAAGGAAAGTTACTTGGCATGACTTTGATTGTGTGTTAAGATAATTTTTATTGTGTTCTACTTCTGAGACAATATCATAGATAACCTCTTTTGCCTGGGTGCATTTTGAAAGGTCTTTGTGTTGATTACCTGCTTTTGATGTGTTCTCATGATCAGTTCAGACTACCCGAGCCATAAAACATCAGTAATTAAGAAAAACTCTCCCTCTGGAGAAGAATCAAGAAGATTCTGCTTCTTTTATTTAATTTTTGACATCTCTAAAGGGACACAGTAAACTCTTTTTACCCATTAGTAATTGACTTTGAAATAGGATATGCCATTCCTCTGGAGTCTACAAGTAAGTCTCAAGAGACACTTCATGAAACAGATTGATCCTAAACTTCCCTCCTGCATTCATGGGAATTAACTGACAGGAAATACACAGTGTGAGGAAGTGGTGAGTGAGGAAAACAAAAACAAAAACAGCTAACTGATAAGATCTTAATTGCAAGGGTCATTTTCATGGCGGATCATACCTAATAGGTCATGTATTTGAACGGTTTTTTTGGAAAAGTGATTGTGCATCTTTTTTTTTTTCCTGAGACAGAGTCTCATTCTGTCACCGAGGCTGGAGTGCAGTGGCATGATCTCCACTCACTGCAACCTCCGCCTCCTGGGTTCCAGCAATTCTCATGCCACTGCCACCCAAGTAGCTGGAATTACAGGCGTGAGACCATACGCCGAGCTAATTTTTTTTTTTTATAGTAGAGTTGGGATTTCCCCATGTTGGCCAGGCTGGTCTCAAACTCCTGACCTCAAGTGATCCGCCCACCTCAGCCTCCCAAAGTGCTGGGATTACAGGTGCGAACCACCATGCCTGGCCAGTGATTATGCATCTTGTAAATCAATTTTTGGGATCTAACTTTTCCAAAATTTCTATCTGGTTTCCTCTCTTCCCCTCTAAGAATCTGTATCTTCTTCCTTTCCCTGGGCTTTATTCTTATCTAGAGATCCTGGCAGTCATTACGACCATGCCCTTT
Source organism: Macaca thibetana thibetana (assembly GCF_024542745.1). Classification (NCBI taxonomy): domain Eukaryota; kingdom Metazoa; phylum Chordata; class Mammalia; order Primates; family Cercopithecidae; genus Macaca; species Macaca thibetana. Next base: position 24,185,391 of record NC_065586.1, read on the forward strand.
ATGGCACGTCCAAGGTCAGTGTTCATGCATGCCCTTCTTCCAGTGTGGGTGGATACAGCTGTGTTACATGGTGAATCCTACTACCCACTGTGCAATGGAGGGGTCGGTGTCTTGTGGAAGAAGGAGAGTTGGAGAGCCAGGGAGAATACAGGACTTTTCTTCACCTTGGGTTGAGGCAGAACTCATGAAAAACAATGAAGCAAGGAATAATTTCCTTTTGCACCCATTTTTTTCATTTATGGACCCCGTTTCCTGAATCTCAGCAAAATCTCTCCTCCAGTTCTAGATTAGTAGTGGTAAATTTACCTATCTGATGGGGCTGAGCTCTCCGAGCCGTGTCTGAACTTTTAATAATGAAGTCCACAGTCCCTGCATAGCTTACCAAGCAACTGTGGATTTGCAGGGTGCGGCCAGCAGGTTCCTGGAGCGAGATGGGCTCCTGGTTCTCCTAACGTCACTCTCCACCCTCCACAGTCTATCCACAAGCCACCACCCCGCCTGCTCACACGTCTGACCCTGCCCTGTGGTTGATGGGCAGGACAGGATTCTACATATGCCGGTGTCTGTTAACACAACGGGGAACCCATCAGAGACACCTCACACAGGATCACTTTTCCTCATCTTTCAACAGTGAGTGTTGGCGGTCAGCGTGGCACTCTTCACATCCAAGTGAAGCCGGCCTTCCCCTCTGCCACATTGCAGGCTCCGCTGGGGTGGAAAAGAGGTCAGCAAATGAACTCACAATAGCGCTAAGCATTGGATTCAGCTTTCACCATTAGTCTTTTCAGCTGACCCAAGAACTGCATTGTGAAAGGGGAGGTGGGGTGACTCACTGAGATAATCCTTTAAAGAGTCCATTGGAAGCCAGTCTTCTTTCACATTCACATGGAATAGTCATGAATATTTTTGCATTGATGTGCAATTAATTGCAAGACATGTATGTATACTTTAGGTGGAAACTTAAAAACTTTGTTTTGCCCTTCTCATAAATGGGCTTGCTGATCTGCCTTAGTATAGATTATGGTGGCCAAAGCACCACCCTTCCATTGAAAAGTATAATCTCTTTTTTTTTTTTTTTTGTTAACCAATCAAATGTTCCATCTGTTTAGACTCCGCTCTCTGGTCTGGATTTTAGAACAATGCAGTCAAGGTTATTCTTGCTCAGCAATCTTGCCTTGAAAGAGTGAGTTACGGTTCCCAGAGGCAAAGGCACTGCTTCTTGATGATAGGCAAGTGGGATTTATTAGCTTTGTGAAGGAGGTGGGAGGGCATCGTGATACTTGGTAAATTACGAGAGGGGCTGGGGCGGTGAGAGGGGCTGGGGAGACCGTGTCAAAAAGAAAGGGATTCCTTGCCAGATGTTCCTAAGAGTTGAGTTAGCCTGGAGAAAATAATCTGAAAATATGAGTGACCTTCTCAACTTTGTCCTAAACCCCATGCCTGAAAGTTCAAGCGAAAGGAGGGAATGTGGCTTTATAGGGGTCCGCAGGTAGATGGGGAGTGGGTGGGGGCAGTGTCAGGTCAGTTCCTTGTGGGCTTCCCTAAGGCAGTGCTGGAGAGCAAAAAGAGTGTAGAGGCCTCCCAAGAACCCTAGAATGACCCCACTTCCCTCTACATCAGCTTCAGACCCACAGCAGCCTCCTGGGTCTTCCAGGTGGAGGCTGAGAGATATTCTATCCGGAACATGTTCACAGAAGCCAGGGGCACTCTTATAGGCGGTGTGGTTTCCTCTTTTGCAAAGGACAGGAGATAGAGCCACTCAAGCAGATGTCCCAGATGAAAATGGCTGTGAAACAACAATGTCACCCTAATATTCATTTCGGCTTTATTTATGGCAAAAGCCACCTCTCCCACACCACTGCATTTTGTTTGTTACAATCTCTGTTTTTCTTTCTGTTTCAAACATATTTCTTATTAGATTTATTCCATCCCATATTTTCAGCTTGTTTCTGTGAAGTTCTGACAGGAGGGGTGTTCCAGGAAGCTCTGCAGTGCATTTTATTTTATTTTATTTTATTATTTTATTTTATTTTATTTTTGCCCTTCTCCTGGAAGAGCATTTGGTAATCTTCTTAAATATCTTTTGAAAGCCTTTTAATGACACCACTCAGTGCCCTGCTGATCATTCGTGAACTACAGTTGTACACCAGCTCCAAAAGTTCCATATTTATGATGATAAACAAGAGCTGTAAGATTTTTAATTTTGCTGAGGGGCTATTTTCTCTCTCTCTCGATGTGACTCAGTTTTTCAGCGTAAGGCCAGAGGCTGTTTGCGTACTCAGAGACGATGTTTTCAACTTTTTGCTCTTGATTTTTCCAGGCAATTAGCAAAGTCTGTTTAGAGTAGAATTGTTATGAGCATACATTCTATTTTAATTCATTGTAATTAGAGGGATGAGCATTACACTTCTTCAAGAACTCCTAGAAGTCAATGTTCTGATTTCCAAAGATCAAAATCTTATTTTATGAACAAAAAATGTGACTGGATATGAAAACTGACAACCAGTAATATTCCCCCAGCTGGCAGAGTGTATGAACTCCACTCCAGTGACTTCAAAATCATGCCGCAGAGCTGTAGCTGGGTTTTCTGACTGTTTCTCCACAGATTATCTTCCTCAAATACAATGTTAAAAATAATTATTTGTCACTGTAGCCCTCAGTTTGGTTGTGTTTATTATAATGAAGATTGAACATATGAACTGCCAATTGATGATGACCCATGTTCCTGGTCTGTTTAAGTAACATCAACTCATCTTTGAATTTAAGAAATGGTAGCACTCTCTTATTTGGTTGCTATTAGCCCTGAAATGGAACTGTCCAGAATAGTATTGAAACAGCAGAGTTCCCTGACCCCGTTCATAGGATGTGAGACAGGGGTGTGGCTCGTCTGTCTGGCCACCAAGTGAGCACTCAAACCCCTTACTGGAGGCGGAGCATGGAGATGGGCAGGTGCGGGAGCCCAGGCAAGTGCTTTTGGACTCTAGCCCTGCTAGCATCTAGCGGTGGGTGCCTGCAACTCCTGAAGCTGCAGTGGGTGTGTTACCATGCTCTTTTAGCTCTGCCATCTGCAGACAGCTTAAGTGTTAACCAGCTCAGTGCCCTCTTGGTATCCAGGTCCTTATCCTGCATCCAGGAAGAATCAGGTCACACAGACAAATTGAAGGATGGTAAATGGGGTGGGGGAAGGGGGGAGGTTTATTGCCTCATCAAGGTGGCTCTCAGGAGGAGGGATGGGGAGCTGGAGAGGGGATGGAGTGGGAAGATGTTCTTCCCCTGGAGTTCAGCCATCCTGAAGCCAATCTCCTCTCTCACCATTCCTAGCCAAACTCCTCTCAATGTTCACATGTTCCTTCTCTTCTCTCCTTCTCTGCTGTACTGCTCTTCTGTTCCTCTGCTCTTCTGCTCATGGAGCCTGGGGTTCAGGGTTTACATGGGTACAGGATAGGGAGGTATGGCAGACCAAAAGGCAACATTTGGGCACAAAAACAGGAATGCCCATTCCCATTTAGGGCCACAGGTTTCCAGACTTGAGGGTCGGGCTTTTGCCAGGGAACCACCCTCTTCTATCCAGTATTTCCCTGCCTCCTGTCTGTATCATTTGTACAAGAAAACATTTTTCTTCCAATAAAGCTCATCAGTTTTCACAGAATAATTGTCAGCCCCTAAAGTATTTTTGGCTGTCTCCAGAGGTTAATAGGTAAGAAGCTTGAAGATGAGGCCAGAGTTCAGCATTGAGCTGTCCCAGTTGACACAGACTGGTGAGGGCAGGCAGGTTGGCTGAGCTTAGTCCCTGGAGCTTAGGATCAGAGGAGATTGCAGCTCTGTAGGCAGGTGGAATTCAGCCCCTCAGGAGAGCAAGTCTCACAGCCAGGTCCCCAGCTAGGGATGCAGATGCTAACATCTGTCACATTGTCTTCAGTGGTTTATTATGTTAGTTTCAGCTGCTGCAACCAATACCATTGACTTGGGGGCTTAAATGACAGAGATTTATTTCTCATAGTTCTGGAGGCTAGAAGTCCAAGAGCAGGGTGCCAGCATGGTCAGGTTCTGATGACAACCCTCTTTCTAGTTTGTAGACCACTGTCTTCTTGCTGTGTCCTCACATGGCAGAAAGAAAGCATCTGTCTCATGTCTTTTTTTAAAAGGACACTAATCCCATCACAAGGGCTCCACTCTTGTGACCACATCACACCACAAAGGCCTCACTTCCAAATATCATCACATTGGAGATTAGGGCTTCAACATGTAAATTTGGGGTTGGGGGGCACTCACATTCAGTCCATGGCACTTGTGAACTGAAGCCAAGTGTTGTTGGTCTTCTGTCCCCGCAGCTGAGCAGGCTGAGATGGGCATAGCAAGTCCTCATTCTTTAGCAGCAAAACATTTTAGGGTCTCTTCTCTTTCTTTTGTGCACAACTTAAGTTTCTTCTCCTTAATAATGCTTTATTATTTGTAGACCTTTATAGTTAACAGTGCTTTCAACTAGTTTACTTCATTTGTGCTTCCTGGCGACCATGGTGAAGTAGGTAGGATGATTATTGGCAATCTGCAGATGCATAAATTGAGGGTCCATGGTTTAGTTGCCCCAGTACAAAGCCTGATGCTGGGTTAAGTAATGTATTCAAAGTAAAGCAGCAACGAATGCTGAACCTACATCTTGAACCCACATCCTTCTGACTGCAGGTCCTTCCCATGGGCATTTAGAGATTTACAAAAAGCACTTAGAGCTCCTTCCCATTAGTCTAGGCCTTTCTTGATAAATAACATTGTGGGGGAGACCTCTAGTGTAGAGGATGTTAGGAGGTTGCTGTGGTTTCAATGTGTCCCCCAAAGTTCATGTTTTGGAAACTTAATCCCAAATGCAACAGTGTTGAGAGGTGGGATCTATAGGAGGTGACTAGGTCATGAGGCATGTCCCACAGGAATGAATTAATTCTGTTATCTTGGAAGTGGGTTCCTAAGAAAATAATGAGTTTGGCCCCCTCCTCTGTCACTCACACACATGCTCCCTTGCCCTTCCACCCTTCCACCATGGGATGACACAGCAAGAAGGCCCTCGCCAGATGCTGGCATCTTGATATTGGACTTCCAGCATCCAGCACCATGAGGAATGAATTTGTTTTCTTTATAAATTACCTAGGCTGTGGTATTCTGTTATAGCAACACAATATGGACTAAAACAGAGGCCATCTGTATCTAAAGCAACTTAAAGTTAAAATTTGCCAAAAAGGTTTAATCCAAGTCTTCATTTTAATGCATAAGGAAATTGAGGGCCAGATAAATGCCTAAGTTACATTGTGTTTGAGGCAGGGCCTTGGCTAGAACTTGGTCTCAGATTCTCAGCCCAGTGCTCTCCAGATCATTGAGCCTTACCTCTCCCTTACAGAGTGGCAAGATAAGATGCCCTATTGGTACCACAGCCAGCTGTTATGGAAACTTTCAGGGTAGACATTGTATGAAGGCCAGCCCCTGCCCACTGTAGGCAGAGGAAGACAAGACACTCAGAAGCATCCCTTAGCTGGCTGTCTGGGCCTGGAGTAGTATGAATCACCTGCTTTGGATGCAAGTTGGTCAGAATCTGTGAGTTTCTACACTCTGGGCCTGTTTTCTTTCTTTCTTTCTTTTTCTTTTTTTTTTTTTTTTTTTTTTTTTTTTGAGACAGAGTCTTGCTCTGTCACCCAGACTGGAGTGCAGTGGTGCGCTCTAGGCCTCTAGGCTCACTGCAAGCTCCGCCTCCCGGGTTCACGCCATTCTCTTGCCTCAGCCTCCCGAGTAGCTGGGACTACGGGCACCCGCCACCATGCCCAGCTAATTTTTTTTGTATTTTTAGTAGAGACGGGGTTTCACTGCGTTAGCCAGGGTGGTCTGGATCTCCTGACCTCGTGATCCACCCGCTTCGGCCTCCCAAAGTGCTGGGATTACAAGCGTGAGCCACTGCGCCTGGCCTCTGGGCCTGTTTTCTATGGAAGAAAAGGGAGAATCAGAAGTGCATTCTGGACCAGCTTCAATAAATCATCCTATGTCTTATCCCATCTCTTTTCCCTATTAAAATTCTTACCTTTGGCCGGGCCCAGGCTTGAGAAGGCCACTCCTAAAGCAAGGCCCCTTCGGACTAGGGCCTGGGCAAGCGTTAACTGGCACCTGCTGTGCCAGCACAAAACTTAATTCCCCTGCAGCAGCACACCCACAGGCAACTATTGAAGCAAGGATGGAATGTCTTACAATACAAAGCCTTTATAATAATGAGAGGGAAATAGAAACCAGAGGTTTGCAAGCTCTCTTTTTCTTCGGGGGTTCTGAGTATTTTTAACTTCAGTTTCGTGTTCCAAGGAAGGGGTGTTTTAGTGAAAATTGTGAAGGGAAACCCTGCCAAACAGAAATTCCTTATAGGATGAGTATTTTCCTCCTTTCAAGGTGTGAGAGCGGCCAAGAAGCAATAACGCATAGGGGAGTTGGGGTGATAGATTGGAATTTTCTTGGCTGGAGTGTGATTGGTGTCTGGAAGTGAGTCCCAGCAGGTTGGCTGGTGAGGCCATGTGAGCATTGGGCCTGATCCAGGCCTGTGGAGTGTGCAGGCTTGCTTGAGGCTGTAGGCATCATTGCCTGGGCCATGTACCGAAACTCCCCAGACCGTAAGAGGTAGTTTAATGTCAGGGAGTAAGTCCCCAAATCAAGCAAGCTACACAAAGCCAAGACTCCCAGGAACCAATGCCTTCTTCCAGCCTTTCATTCATTCATCCTGTAAGTGAAAACTCAGCGTGGATGTGGATGAAAATATTCATGCCTTTGTGATCATTACATTTCAGTGTGTGGGTGCAAGGGGACGGAGACAGATAAGAAGTGAGCAAACTAGTATCTAGTGTGTCTAGGGGTTTTAAATGTTATGGAGGCAAAAATAAGCAGAGTTCTCAAGGAACTGGTCATCCCGATGTCCGTGGGCTGCACTTGGTTGGGGCAGTTCTAAGAGTATCTGTCACATTTGCAGAGACGACCTGGGTTAACTCTTCCCAGGAACCTTGTAGAACACCAGGCAGGGACACTTCAATTTCACTCTTTGTTTACTGGGAATGTGGAGGCTTAGGAAAGAACTCTGAGATTTTGAATACCATACCAGTCCTCCTGTAGTTAACCAATGTGTTTATTCATCCTCATACAGTCTTGCATTTGTATGAGAATATTAACTATTTCAAAGCTTTCATAAATCTGTTGCATCATTTTAGTCATGTATCAAAGTAGGAAGAGTAGATATTGAGACACAAAATTGAACATCAATGACTGTGCTGTGGCATGGGTTGTCCAGTCAGGACAGTGGCTATCCACAGTGGCCACAGTGAAAACTGGCTGAATATTCACCCTGTATATGACAGGTTTGCTTTGCAATTATTTTTTGTTTTTTGTTTATTTGTTTTTTGCATGCAATGGCAAGGTCATAGAAATAATCTTGTCACCCTTCAAACTCACTACTTTGAAAGCCAGCACTCCATTGCATGTGTATATATACACATACACACACAAAGTGTACTTGTTTGGTTTTTTAAAAAATCAGTCTCCTTACTTTGACCCATGAGAACAGGAGCACACAGGAGTTCAGACATATCCGTTGGCCACATAGTACCTGAGATCTCTGAATGAGATCACAGTCATCCTGTAAATAGTTAGCCAATGTGTTTGTTCATTCTAATACTATCTTTCTTTCTGTTTTCTTTTTCTTTCTTTCTTTTTTTTTTTTTTTTTTTTTTTTTTTTTTTTTTGAGATAGAGTCTCACTCTATCTGTCACCCAGGCTGGAGTGCAGTGGCGCTATCTTGGCTCACTGCAACCTCTACCTCCTGAGCTCTAGTGATTCTCGTGCCTCAGCCTCCCAAGTAGCAGGGACTACAGGCGTGTGCCACAATACCCAATTAATTTTTTGTGTGTTTTTTGTAAAGACGGAGTCTCACCATGTTGGCCAGGCTGGTCTCCAACTCCTGGCCTCAAGTGATCTGCCTGCCTCGGCCTCCCAACGTGTTGGGATTATAGGCATGAGCCACTGTGCCTGGCTTACCTTTCATTTCATGAGAATATTAATTATTTCAAATTGCTCATAAATCTGCAATACTGTATGTCAGATACTGGCTTTAGTGTTTTTCTCAAGTTATTTCCTACAACAAAGTGTAATATAAACATCATTATTACTATGTCATGAATGAGGCAACTGTACCTGCAACATGCCGAAGGTAATATGCCCAAAGTCTCACAGGTAGTGAGTGTTGAAAATGAGGCTTAAGCCCAGATCTTTCTCTTTCCAGAAATTCTACTCTCAACCACTCTCCTATACTCACTGTAGGATTACTTAAGATTCTAGATTTCTTAGGAAATTAGAAATTTTTAGAATTAGAAGTTCTTGGGATATCTGCCCTGAACTCTTTTTCATTAAATGTTGCTGCTTTTTAGTTTATTTACCCTTTAAGGTCTCTGAGACTTTGTATTTTATTATTGTTATATCAACTATAAATCTTAGTGTGACTTATAAAGTCTCACAGGGCTACGTAGTTTTATTCCATATGTAAGTATTTTAAACAGTTAGAAAAGGAAATATGTTACAATTAAATTTCTCAATTTAGTAACTCTTTTTTAACCCCAAATAACAGAAATGATGTTGCTCCCCCGGTTACTGATAGACTGTGTATCTTTAGGATATAATTTTTTTTTTTTTTTTTTTTTTTTTTTGAGAAGAGACAGAGTCTCACTCTGTCACCCAGGCTGGAGTGCAGTGGCACGATCTGGGCTCACTGCAACCTCCACCTGCCGGGTTCAAGCAATTCTCCTGCCTCAGCTTCCCTAGCTGCTGGCATTATAGGCACACGGCACCACACCTGGCTAATTCTTTGTATTTTTAGTAGAGACGGGATTTCACCATGTTGGCCAGGCTGGTCTTGAACTCCTGACTTCAAGTGATTCACCCACCTTGGCCCCCCAAAGTGTTGGGATTACGGGCGTGAGCCACCGAGCCTGGCCAGGATAGAATTACTTTTAAGACTATTTCCCCCACAGTTGGTCTTGTTGTATTCTTTAGTTTTGTGTCACGGGGCTACTAATTTTTTATTCCTCAGTGGTAACTTTATGAAATCTCTTAGACTTGCAGCAATCAAGTCTCTGCGTTCTATCATGGGTTTTAACTATGCAAGCAGTCAGCCCATTACAGTTTTTTCACAGACTGGTTACATTCAGCCCGAGTGAGTTTGAACCGGGGCCATTTGGGGGCCTTTGGAGAGGATGAAGATTGACCAAAAGCAATCAGTTGACCTGTGTCTTGTTTCCTCCTGAATTTGGGATTTTAGCTGCCTCCTTTGATTATGCCAGAGACTGTATCATACTTGCTAGGTTCAGGGCACCCCCTTGTGGTGCAGCTTGATATGTAATTAAAGTGAGGAAACAAAATGATGGAATGAAGAGGACACGCGTGTGATATGATTTTATTGTTCTTCCCATTTTTAAAACTCTCAAATCAAATCAGTTTTTCTCCTGTTGTTTCAAATTTATCAGTAGCTACAATACTAAGTTTTTTTTTTTTTTGGAGGTAGAAACAAATCAGAAAAGCAAGCACAAATAATGTATTGCTAAACCTCAGGTGAGTTTTTTAAAAAATTTTTATTACAAAAGTAATCATGGATATTCTAGGACTGTTAGAAGTAATAGACTGAGAGTAGGAGAATTATTTACAATCCCATGACCTACATAGAATACCTATGTTAATATTTTGGTGTGTATTCTTCTCCTATTTTTTTTCTAGGCATATAGACTCAAAGGAAAGAAACCACATGCCATCAAGCACATGCCATTCTTTTCTTATTTATGTTATTTTATTTTTTGAGACAGGGTCTAATACTGTCACCCCGGGCTGGAGTGTAGTGGCACAATCACAGGTCACTGAAGCCTCAACCTACCCAGGCTCAGGTAATCCTCCCACCTCAGCCTCCCAAGTAATTGGTACTACAGGCAGACGCCACCATGCCTGGCTAATTTTTGTATTATTTGTAGAGATAAGGTTGCACCATGTTGTGCAGGCTGGTCTTGAGCTCCTGGGCTCAAGCGATCCTCCCACCTTGGCCTCCCAAAGTGCTGAGTTTACAGGCGTGAGCCACAGCGCCCGGCCCATTTTTCCTAATATGATTTTATCCACTTAATCATATGTGTGAACTTCTTTCCCTCCTGTTACAAGATAGCTACTTCATCATTACGTGTGGTTGCTTGATTTTATTGGTTCCACTGTGTGTGGGCAAATACCGTATCACGCAGGGCCTCCTTGTAGATGACTGTAGATTATTTCCTTACGGTCCATTATTAGAAATACAATGGCCGAATCAAAAAGATATGCAAAATCGTAATGTTGTTCATTTGTTAAAATAGAGCATCTTTTTGAGAATGCAATTTTTTTTAAATCTGCAAGTCGCTAACATTTGCATCCTTAGTCTGTGTTAGGAATTGTGTACAGTGTTTTACATGGCTGGATCTCACTTCATCCTCCCAGCAACCTATTATGATCTATTGCTACACCAACTTACTGATGAGGAAAGAGGCTTAAGGAAATTAAAGAGCCGTTATGGGACTTCCAAAGCAGGAGACAGCAGGCTTTCAGAAATTTGAAAAAAAAAAGCACTTTGCATTTCTTGAATCTTGAACTAACTGGAAATTAATACTAAACATTCACCACTGGTAAAATAGAGAATAAGAATATTAACAGTAAAAGAAAAGAAGAAGAAAAGGAAATATGCTTCCATAGATTTAGAAACATAAGTAACAATCTGAGTTAAGGCTTTGGTGATTAGATCTTCATGTTGGAAGATATACTGGATGGCTCAGTGATTGCTGTGTAATTACAAACTCGAGACAGCTTGTAATACAGAGATCTCTTCATGAGATCTTACATTTTTTAGGAATATATTTTCGTTTACCACGATTAGTCTCCTAACTGGTTAAATTGCTTGCAGAGAGCCGAAAGTTGACTCTATGTAAAGTGACATCAGAAAGTCTTTAATTTCCGGGTTGGGCGCAGTGGCTCACACCTGTAATCCCAGCACTTTGAGAGGCCAAGGTAGGCAGATCACTTGAGGCCAGGAGTTCCACACCAGCCTGGCCAACATGGCAAAACCCTGTCTCTACTAAAAATACATAAATTAGCCGGGCAGAGGTTGCAGTGCGCTGAGATCACGCCACTGCACTCCAGCCTGGGTGACAGACTGAAACTTGATCTCAAATTTAAAAAAGGAAAAGAAACGAAAATCTTTAATTTGTGAACTTTGGGTGAGTGCTTAAATTTTAGCAGCCTCCAGAGGTTCATGACATCTACCTTTGTTGCTCCCTAGAGATCGTCATTTTGCTTTTCCCACCTTTACTGATACTTTTCTTTTTGCTTTGTTATAGAATTATATTTATGATAGAAAACCCTGAGATAGACATAGCAAAAGAAAGACAATAAATATCGCTTGTCATTCAGACCATTTTAAGTAGTGTCTGTGTGTTGTTCATTTCTGGTTCTCTCCACTACATCTGCATATTGTGTATTTACCCAACATATATTATTCTTGAGCAACTCTTCTCAGACTCATCAGCATTAGGAAAGAAACTCTGAACTCCTTTCCCTTCCTGCCACATTCAGCCTTTCAGAGAGATCTCAAGTGCCATTTTGGATAACAACAATGTCTGAAATTTCTTTTTGCCATTTTCTTATGATAGCTGATGAATTTATTAGGAGTCTTTAAATAATAAACACTCTTCTGTTTAATTTTTACAATATTTTTGTCATTCCTTGAGGTAGTTGAGTCTTCCTGTTTTCTCAGTAATGTTCCTTTAGCTTTTTTTGTTTTGTTTTTGAAACAGGGTCTCACTCTATTGACCAAGCTGGAGTGCAGTGACACAATCTCAGTTCACTGCAACCTCCACCTTCTGGGCTCAAGCAATCCTCCCACCTTAGCCCTCCCAAGTAGCTGAGACTTCAGGCATGTGCCACTATGCCCAGCTAATTTTTGTATTTTTTGTAGAGATGGGGTCTCACTGTGTTGCCCAGGCTGGTCTTGCACTCCTGACCTCAAGCAGTCGACCCACCTTAGCCTCCCAAAGTGCTAGGATTACAGGCATGGGCCACTGCACCTGGCCCATTCTTTTAATCTTGATCTAACCTCTTTATATGTGATAAACTACTGATTATCATTAGCCTAGATAATCCAGACGTTCACTGAAAAACCTCAGCTCCAGTCTCACCCACTCTTTTTTTGTTTGTTTGTTTGTTTGTTTTTGAGACAGAGTTTTGCTCTTGTTGCCCAGGCTAGAGTGCAATGGCGTGGTCTTGGCTCACCGCAACCTCCACCTCCACCTCCCATGTTCAAGTCATTCTCCTGCCTCAGCCTCTTGAGTAGCTGGAATTACAGGCGCCCGCCACCATGCCCAGCTAATTTTTGTATTTTTAGTAGAGATGGGGTTTTACCATGTTGGCCAGGCTGGTCTTGAACTCCTGAGCTCAGGTGATCCACCCACCTCAGCCTCCCAAAGTGCTGGGATTACAGGCATGAGCCACCGTGCCCAGCCACCCACTCTTATTTTTTAAGAACAATTTTCTATTATATAGTCAAAGCCATAAATCAAGCTTCTCAATTCTCCACGTTGATTTATCAGGTATATGTGAGAGGCCTAATAAAATCCAGTTTGCATTTTTATCGCTCTTATTGCTGGGCTCAAAACTTGTAGGGCACAAAACTTTTCCCACACAGATAGAACCTACTGAGAAGCGAAGAAAGGGTCTCGGTGAGGTTCATTTTGTAATCCCGAGAAAACTTATCTGTGATTATAGGATCCTGAGGCCTAAAGTTCGTGAGCTTATTCCATTGCATCTTCTGAGAAGGGTTTCCTGCCTCGCCAGCATCCCGGGGCCTTCCCTGCTCTGATGCTGGGAGAGTCTTCCAGCTTCTAGGTTTCCATGACCTCAGTTAGCAAAGGCAGGAAAAGATGTAACAGGTAGAATTGGGGTTTGCTCCAACTTTTGGAGGCTTTGAGTAATTGTGTGTTTCTCTTGCCTCTTTTCTTTCTTTCCCTTTCTTTCTCTTTCTTTCTTTCCCTTTTTTCCTTTTCTTTTTTGTTTTGTTTTGTTTCGTTGTTTTGTTTGGACAGTGTTTCTCTCTGTTGCCCAGGCTGGAATGCATTGGTATGATCATAGCTCACTGTACTCACTGTAGGCTCAACCTCTGGAGGTCAAGCTATCCTCCCACCTCAGCCTCCTGAGTAGCTAGGACTACAGGTGCTTGCCACCACACCCAGCTAAATTTTTTCCTTCATTTTTTGTGATAATGGGAGTCTCCCTATGTTGGCCAGGCTGATCTCGAACTCCTGGCCTCAAGCGATCCTCCCGTCTCAGCCTCCCAAAGTGCTGGGATTACAGGAGTGAGCCACCTCACCCAGCCTCCCCTACTTTCTTGACTTTCAGATGATATTTGTCTAAAGCAATGGCTGTAGCAACTTTCCTTGCCCCCGTTTCTCCAGGTATTTCATTTTCTTTGTTGTAAGTTCGTCTAATGAGGGTCACCTAGCAGATAGTGGTTGAAGTCTTTTTGTCCCTCTTGGCAGTCTCACTGGGTCTCTGGTCTCTTCCAATACCCCCTTCCCTTGCTGGTCCTCTCCGAAGGGCTGTGGTTGTCCTGGTTCTCTGCCCCCAGCCGGTGTTACTAATCATCTTATAATGAAAACGCTCTGTGATTTTCTTTCTTTCTTTCTTTCTTTTTTTTTCCTTTTCCCTGTCCATAGCAGCTCTTCAAATCTATCATCCTGTTTTTATCTTACACTTTTATTTACCATGCACCTGCAGGGCTTTATTATTTGTGGTCTACTTCAGTATATTTCTTTCACAGTTGATGAAGCCTGTAAACTACAGAGCAAAGAATCAGAGGGCCCTAAGCAACCGTCACCTTTCTGGTGAGAATATATTCACCTAGAAAAGGGCTTTTATGAGGTCGCTTTAGCTAATCGTTTTCCTAATGGTGTCTCTCCCTTTCTCTCTTAAAGGTCTCTTCAAGTTCTTTTACTTTTTTTTTAACCCCCATGTGCATCTTGGGTAGAATATTTTAGTACAGTTTTTGTCTGGAGACCTGTTGTTTGGGTTTTTGGCTTTTGAGTATAGCCATTTGTGTTCAAATGTTCTTTTATTTGTAGTGGATATTGGTGTCTGATATGTGTGGGACTAAGTTCTAAGTAATATACACACACACATATATATATATAAAAAATCTACACACAGTGGTGATATGGGTCATGGATATTGTATAATTCAATCATGATGGTACTCAGAGGCTCCTATATGTTAATAGTCCTTATGGATATATGTATATGCATGTGCAGTAAGATATGCAGCTATGACACCCCATTGGCTGATACTGGGCACAAGAGGAAGTCGCTCTTCTTGCATGAGGATTATAGAAATTTTCATTTTTTAAGGCACAAAAAATATTTCACTGCCATGTTTTTTTTTTAAAAAAGTTACTCAAAAATGAGTTGGATACAGTGGCTCACAAATGTAATTCCAGCACTTTGGGAGGTGGAAACAGGCAGATCACTTGAGATTAGGAGTTTGAGACCAGCTTGACCAACATGGTTAAACCCTGTCTGTACTAAAAATACAAAAATTAGCCAGGTGTGGTGGTGGGCGCCTGTAATCCTAGCTACTCTGGAGGCTAAGGCAGGAGAATTGCTTTAACTCGGGAAGCACAGGGTGCAGTGAGCTGAGATCGCACCACTGCACTACAGCCTGGGTGACAAAGTGAGACTCTGTTTCAAAAAAAAGTCAGTGGGATCAATGAGAATTAAAATATTAAATACTGGCACCATAAGCATGGTAAAGCAAAGGCACACTCCGGGGTCCACCAGGTTCAAATATTAGAATTAGTGCCCTGAATTACAGTGTGGATCGTCTGTTCCTGTATGTATTCACCTGCGGTGTGCCCTCCTGCATGACAAAGCATGGGCAGACAGCACTGTACCCACAGGCCTGCTTTTGTGGAGTAACCCAGTGGCCAGTGACCCCGGGGTCAGTGACAATCAAGATGGCAGCCTCGGGCATCACCACTAGACTGCATTCTGGCTAAGAAAGCTATTTCATTTGGGTTGGGTAGGCTCTAGTAAGTCCCCTGGAGCTCTGGGAGAACCTCAGGGACAGTGGGTCAATATGACACACACTCAAATGATACAAGGTTCATTCATAAGCGCCTATGGCAGGTTATTTTGAGGCAAACCCATTGCTAGCTAAGGCTTCAACATGTCTTTCTGAAATATAAGGATGGAACTGTCATCACTTTTCTTTCTTTTGGGGGAAGAGAAGTTAACTGTGCTACATTTTCATCATGAATGAATAGGTGGTCCATTTGGTCAACCTATTCTTTTTCTCTTCATGTTTTCACCCCTTTTCTTTCGTATTTTTTTCTTGTTTTCTCCTGGTCCACAGGCTTTGGAGGGCATGCTGATCTCTCTTCAGGCAGAACTTGACATTCAAAGGTACTTGATGAAAATTGAATCGTCTCAGCGAGTTAGTACTCTACCTGTTCTTTTTCTGCATCGAGTTGCACCCTCATCCTGCACCTTTCCCTCACCTGCGAGTGGCGTTCTAATCAGTGTCAGCGACTAAACCAGATGCCTGCACTTTTCGCTGTTTACCCCAATCCCTGATTCAAAACTATCAGAGCCAAGTGCTTGCAGCATTCTGAAATATGTGCATTTCTAAAAATTATGAGAGTCAGTATTAAAATGAACACTAATTGCATGCTTGCTTTGAACTATTTAATTTGCTTTCCACAGATTGGATTGTGGAATCAGCAGTAATGCAACAGCAAGCTGGAGATCTTTGAATACTTGTTTGAAAAGTGGGCAGCTCTAAGCAGAGATCCCATCCTTGCCAGCTTGCTCAGGCAGAATACTCATGGCAGTAAAACAGAAGCCTGAATCATTCTGACAACCCCAAAGCTATATCATTCTGCTTTGCTCAGTTCCGATGTGTCCAATGTTGGGTCCAGATCATTTGACTTATATACATTTTAATAATGATCGTGATGGAAATAAACATATTTCTTTAGAACTTGTATGCACCAGGCACTGTTCTAAGTGCCTTACAAGTATTAACTTCTCACAGCAACCCTGTGGGGTAGGTATACTATGATCCTCATTTTACAAATGAGGTGATTGAGGCACAGAGAAGTTAAGTAACTTACCTAAGGTCACACAGCTAGGTGATGGCTGTGCTTATCACAGCACACTTAGGAAATGTTCGGCCATCTGGCTTTTGTACAAAAGTGACCTCCTTCCCATTGGTCAGTCTTCAGTGACCATTCTTATCTCTTTACCTTCCCCTTCTTAGTAATTAATCTCATTGATCTCTTTTCAGGGTAACAAGCTCAATTTAGAAAGTTCCTGCCCAGACAAATAAACATAAAGGTTCAAGTTTAGACACTAAAGAGAACTGTCATGTCACACATCATCCCAGTTCTGATGGGTGTTTATCCTTAATTTTATTCTTAATCATTTTCACATTCCTAAAAATTCATGCAAAATAGAGGCATCTTTATTATTTCCATGCACATGTATTGTGCACTAAGTTAAAATGCAGAAAGGGAAAGGAAGGGCATAGTGAGCTCTTCCTTACAACTTCACACCCTGCCATTAACCTTTCTTCCTACTTTCAGAATAGAGATTTGACATTGCCTGGTGGGGTTTTCCCATGGGAAGTAATACAGAGTTTGGGATTCCCTCCCGCTATTCTTTTTTTCTTCTGCTTGAAACAGATAAATCTTCAGTACTGACTTTCTTTTTTTTTTTTTTTTTTTTTTTTTCCATATCAGCAAATAATTGGATATCTGAGATTTTTCTTGAAGCGTTTTTTTTTTTTTTTTTTTTTTTTGGCATTTTCAAGCATTTTAAATTATAATGCTGGTTTTTTGGAGATGGAATTGGATGAAGGTTAAGTTTGGAAATCGAAGGTGATCTTCTTCCCCCTTTAGTGAATGAGTAACTCTCAGATCCTCTCCAGATGTCACATTCTGTTTTGAAATTGGCCGTAACTAGTTACCCATCTCACAAGACCAAGACGAAGGCATGGTGGAACCATTAAAGGATTGTTTGTACCCTTCTCCTCTCACATAGGATCCCAGAAGCTACAGGAGTTCCCAAGTACAGTAGGAAGCTGAGCCATCTAGAATCACCCTACTGAGAGTAATACCAGCTTACTACCGAAGGAAAGCTAGATGCTTGGCCTCTTTTATAACCTACCAGTTGCTGTCCCATGCAACTTTTTTCCAATTACTTCTTACTTTATCAAGTAGATATTCTGATTATTTTATAAAAGTGAGAACTGAGGTTCAGAAAGGTTTCATATGGAGTTGCACTGTGAGTTCATGGCAAAACTGGAGTCTGCTTTTCATAAAATAACCTGATAAAAACAGTAAGTCCTCTCATTATAAATTTTGTCTTCTGTCCATCTCTTCGAACACTGGTATACTTTCCTAGAGCAGGACTAGAGGAGAATCAGAATGTTTGGTTCAGAAAGCTAGTTAGAACTTTCACGAGGTGTTTTGTTTTGTTTTCATTTGAAAATCATTCCAGTGAAATTGCACAGGTGGTGGTGGTAGTGGTTTTGGGCTGGCGGGAGGGGGCGTGTGTTTGAAATTGATAGTGAAATTGATTTCCAGGATGTATGGGGAGAGTCTGGCCAAAAGCTCTGAGCCTTGGTGACCCCAGGAACCCACAAGAGTCCCTCTTGCCCAGTTCCCTGTGGCCTTCATCACTGTGGGATGGTGAGGACATCGTAAGCTTTCCCATGGCACAGCTCATACCCTCACTGAGGGTGAGGGCCTTTGCTAGCAAGGAAAGCCTCTTTGGTTTGGCAACAATGCAGTTAAGGTTTAGGGGTACCATTCCGTGGCTTGGGATCCCACATCCTCTCCATAAAGCACTGAAGCCAAGGCTGCAGAGATGAGCTTAAGAAAGACTTTTGTTAAGGAGGTCTTCTAAGATATGTACTTAGCACCATGTTATGCTGGTTGTATTTTACTTGAGATTTCAAAGGCTACAAGCAGGTTTCTTTCCTTTTATCAGTATAATAACAGCAATCCTCACACAGACACCTTTTATCCTATAGCCTTTTAAAGTGCATTCCTGACTCTCTGAATTACAAAAGCATCTGCAGCCTTGCTCAGACCTCAATCAATGAGGATTTTGGGAGTCAAAGCCTATTCAACTTCTTGCTTGTTTATAAGGCATTACTTTTCTTGTTTCAGAAAGAAAGGGGAGAAAGAATAAATTAATTGTTGTATTCAAGGCAACTTGCAATAAAAAGACATCTACCCTAAGGTAGATACACTGAAAATCAAAAGGCAAAATCTCATAAGAAGAGGCAGCAAATTTTCAAATGTAGGTTCTATGATTAGCTTGGACACTAAATTTAGTTTCAAGCTTCCCAACATACATGATACTTTACATAATTCTCACTATATGACAAGGTAATACTTAATCCTTCAGGAAGCAAAATCATATCCTTTGTTTTAAATTCTAAAAGAAACATTGTTCATGCCTTTATAAAAGGTACACAGATCAGCATAGTAGGCAGGACCAACAAGTAAACAGCAGTATTCTTCATGTGGTTTTTGTTTTTTTAGAGACAGGATCTTGCTGTGTGACCCAGGCTGGAGTACAGTGGCGTGATCATGGCTCACTGCAGCCTCGAACTGCCAGGTTCAAGGGATCCTCCCACCTCAGCCTCCTGAGTAGGGTGCACCACCACTCCTGGCTAAAAAAACATGTCTGTTTTTTGTAGAGATGGGGTCTCACTGTGTTGCCAACGTTGGTCTCAAACTCCTAGCTTCATTTATCCTCCTGTCTCAGCCTCTCAAAGTGCTGCAATTATAGGTGTGAGCCACCGCATCTAGCCCAATTTTGTAATTTTGTATTGGCAAATTTGTATTAATTTTGTATTGGCAAGATGAAAAGAAGAAAACACATCACTGAATACAAGTTGCATGAACGTGTTTCCGAAGGGGAAGAACGTCTGAGTTAATGAGATCCAGACTTGGAACTTACTGATGATCTCATTTTCTAACTTGGTAGAAGGATGCTAAATGGAGATCATGGTCGAGCTAGGCTTTATTTTCTTTAAATAGCTTTTATCTCATTCTGGCTTTGGGGAGGAGTCAGAGAGCAGACAATTCGAGGTGGTATTTCAGTAGAGTTTATGTCATGTTACAGGTAAACCACAAGGCAGGCAGGTGGCAGATTGATGTCTAATCCTGGAGTTAAAAAGGCCACCCTGACTTCTGATCTGATAAGAACCCCTGTCTCCTCTGCAAGGCAACAGATTTAGCAGCTCCTCTAGGTGGAACCAAACCTCTTCGAGGGAAAAAAAAAGGAATACTGTATCATCTACAAACTATTAAGAGGTTGAAAGGTAGAAAATATCTAGGGGATCATAGAAAATTGCTAAAATTCCAAATTTACCTAGAATCAAATTTTAAGAGCCTTTAAATTAAATTACTGTAATGGTATCAGAACTACAGATGCGGAAGTCTTGTCTCTTTACAAGTTGGAGTGCAATTCGCATGTCTGAAATTGATTTGATGGCCTTGGCGCTTCTTTTTTAACTGTATCGCTTTATAGAATTGGAAGTTCTTATAATTCTGGATTCTTGCCAAATATTGCATGACATGAAAATGAAAACGTGTTTCCCTTCCCGTGTTTTCCCCATGCATTTGTGTTGTCATTTCAGCGACCATCTCTAACCACAAGTTCTTAAACCTAGAATCCAATCATACAGAATACACGAGAGAAGACAGGAATGGGCATGAATGCATTCAGGTCACCATAGACAGGAATCCTTCTGGATTCTAAATGTTTTATGGAAAAGTCTTCCCTTCCCTTCCTCTGATCTATTCTTTAAAAATATCATGACCTATTTAGCAATTCTCTGATTTGTAAAAACAACATATTCTTATTTTGGAGACATAAAGAAAGTATGTCACTCTTATCCTAAGCAGACTAATGCAGAACAGAAAACCCAACATGGCATATTCTCACTTGTAAGTGAGAGCTAAACATTGGCTACACATGGACATAAAGATGGCAACAATAGACACTGGGGACTACTGGAGCGGGGAGGCAGGAGGAGAGCAAAGGTTGAAAACCCATTGAATACTATGCTTGTTACCAAAACACCAGGGGTTTGGTCTATGTTCTACTGCTCACCAAACAGAAAGCCAATCACTGAGACAAGTACTGCCAAGGAAGAAGGCTTTAACCAGGTGCTGCAGCCAAGGAGACGGAAGCTCAGTCTCAACTCCATCTCCTTGACTGACTAAAACTAGGGGTTTATGTAGCAGGAGAGAAACATAAGAACATGTAAGAAAACAAGAACTGAGGAGGGGCAAAGAAACAATCATGATGAATGAGGGGTGTGGCATCTGGTCTGGTGATCTGGTGAGTTTCAGTTCTTGGATACTTTTTTGAGAGGCCTAAAGGTGTTGCCTGAGGAAGGAACTCAGATTAAACAAATACTGGTTTCCAGCTTTGAGACCAGAAGAGTCAATTTCTTGTTCCGTTTATCAAAAAGAATAATCTGTGGGACTACTGGGTCAGTTTCATGCTCACTACCTGGATGACAGGATCAATTGTACCCCAAACCTCAGCATTTTGCAATATACCCATGTAACAAACCTGCACACTAAAATAAATCTAAATCTAAAATAAAAGGTGAAATTATTAAAAAAGAAAGTACGTTACCCATTATGCCACCATCAAAAGAAAACTCATGCTTGTTTTTGGCTATATTGTGTCCAATTGCTAAATTATACCCCAAAATTCCATTAAAACACCTTTATTATGATTGTGTAGTACTCTGGAGTACACATACATTGTAATTTGTTAACCAGCCTTCCAAATTGTTTCAAGATTTATTTATTCTATTAAAGATGTAATATGTACAGATTTGCTTCCTGACACTCCAATACGAGAGCTACCACTTTTCCCAAATCAAACTAATCTATCCTGGCTTCAGCAATTATTGAGAAATTCATTCTCATCCTATTAAGGGGAGGCATTATCCCCTCACTTGGAGTCATAAGGAAATCTTGGGGAGCTTGTCCAATCCAATAAAACCAGGCCAGGGCCTCTGAGTCTCCTGGGACTCATAGTGAATTGCCTTCCATGCAGCCTGTTTGCAGCCAGGTTTATGGGGACCTTTGCCAAGTATCCTAAGTGTGAGCACCTGGTTTCAGCCACTCTAAGCATGTCACACATCCACCCTCCCAGTTGTGGGTCACTTCTTGCAAATGGAATACAGGTCTTTCGAATTTGAAGAGCACCATCACCAGCCCTGACAACTGCCACCCTCTTCTTGGGTCTGAGAAGTTGTCCACTCCCCTCTTCCTGCCTAATTAGGAACTTCCTCCTTTCCTCTTCTGGAGGCAAGTCCAGATTTCTTTTCCAAATACCTTTACCTTCTCATCCCAGTTTAGGGAGAGAGTCTTCAGAGTGGCCTCTGTAGCATGGAGACACCATTAACAACCCTTCCCTGTGGGAAGACCTTAGAACTTAAAGGCTTGGCAGTTTCCCAGGAGGCGATGGCTAGGAATAGAAGTTCCATAACTTTTGTGTTTGTTTCTGATAACCACAAGGACAAGGCAAATTAACAATACCTCAGAAGATGAATCTGACACACAGATAATACTCTATGGAGAGTATTTGCATAGTGTGGTGCTTCTTTAAACAATGAGGAACTACCCTTTTCTGCACAGAGGTGTCCTTGTCATTTATTTGTTTGCAGCTGTAGGAGGGCAGGGGGCTTTGCATGGTGACACTGGGTTAGCAGAGGGGTCCTGCCTGGCTCACTTCACTCCACACAGTGGATGCCTCAGTGCAGGGATGACTGTGGCTGGCTCTATATGAGCCACCCATGAGCACGGGGTACTAGGCATCACTGCCCTTTCATCTTTCCAATCTGATAATGAAATAATACACATAGAGAAGGAAAGTGTGGAAACAAAAGATGCACTTGTACTTTGCCCAACTGCTGAATCATCTGATTTCCATCCAGAACAAATGCCATTCTGTTTTCACAGGTGAAAATCGTGAATAATGTCTGGGTACTCTGTGGATGGAAAAGGGAGAAAAGTGTTGAAATATTAGCCTTGAAGAAACAGGATATAAACTGAGTGTATCAAGGATATTTCATCAAAATAAATCCTAGAGAAAATGCTTCTCCTTTGTCCAAGTCAGGGAAGAGAAATACTAATTTTCAGACCTCAACTTAAGCTAGGAGAGACATGAGAATCTCAGATATGCACAGTTGGAAGCTGGCATTAAAACGGGGTTAGTGAATATAGATCTATCTTATTCTAAGGTCCAGAAGTTCCTGGTCACTAGTAAGTCTGGCACGTATCCACAAACTGCTCACATGCAGCATCCAGATGTCCACTAAATACTTGATTTTGTGTGTGTGTATATTGTACTGTAGATTAACAGCAGGACCCTCTAGTGCGTGCACCCAAGGTTTCTATTAAAAACAAAAGCTGCTGATTTGTTCTCTTCCACCACCATTTCTCTGAGTCTTTAATGCCAGACCCCCCCCAAAATTACAAGATCATAAT
This sequence comes from Macaca thibetana thibetana, assembly GCF_024542745.1. Lineage (NCBI taxonomy): Eukaryota > Metazoa > Chordata > Mammalia > Primates > Cercopithecidae > Macaca > Macaca thibetana. The sequence goes on from NC_065586.1 coordinate 24,208,030, forward strand.
AAAACTAACTACAGTTCTCTTCTCCACTTGTGTTGCAGTTCTCACACCCACCTGTTGTATTTTAGAATCATGGGGGTCTCAGTCTATTCCCCAGAGTGAGCATAATTGCAAGAATGGCACTAGGGAGATATTGACTCAGATTTTGCTTTTCTGTCCATAAGCCACAGAAGCTGTGGGAAGTTGCCAAGAAGCCATGCATAGCCAAGCCCTTCTGCTCTTTTTTAAATTTTGTATTCTTCTATTATTTTTTAGAGATGGGAGTCTTGTTCTTTCTCCCAGGCTGATGTGCAGTGGTGTCACCATAGCTCCCTGCAGCTTCGACCTCCTGGGCTCAAGCCATCCTCCTGCCTCAGCCTCCCCAGTAGCTGGAACTACACGTGTGCACCACCACACTGCTAATTTTTTAATTTTTTTGTAGAGACAGAGTCTCACTACGTTGCCCGTGCTGGTCTCGAACACCTGGGCTCAAGCAATCCGCCTGCCTAGGCCTCTCAAAGTGCTGGGATTACAGGTGTGAGCCACTGTTCTAAACATACACCTGCTGTTGGTCACAGGACTCACCAGAGAATGGCAAGTGGACACTTGAAGGAAGAAAACCTCCGCTGATGCTGTCACCAGGGAAGGGTTTAGGTAAGGATGGGAGGGAAGATGGAAGCCAGGTGTGCCCGATGGAGCTCCCTATCTTCCTTCCCACCCTTAGTCCTCAACCCAGCATGGACATTAAAGACTGGAAACCAGAAGGAGGGCAGAAAATGGGGGAAAAGGCAACTGCACTGTGGCTTGTAGAAAGGACTCTGTAAGCAAATTTAGAAGCGTAGAGCTTCTGTAGTGCCAGTTTGTTCATTTTCCTTTGGAGTACCATGAAGCAGGAATGGTAGAGAAAACCTAAAGTCTGTGGATGATTTATTTGTTAATTTAATATTTTGTTCCTGGAATTTTTAATAAGAGTACCTAGCAACTAGGATGTTCTCTTCAACTGAAATCAGAATTTTGACTAGGTTTAAGTTGAAAGATACACAAGTGAAAGAAAAGTGTCTGAATGTCATGATTAAATTAACCACATCATTTAATGAGTGCTAGGAATGAGTCATTCCAAATATATTTGCATGTGGAAAACTTCATTGTATTTTCAAATGCCCTGCGGCAAATTGGGCATTAATTAGGATGAAGTAAAACTTCATCACGGCGATGTTGATTTTTCTTTTCACAATAGAATGTAATCTGAAGCAAAGTGAATACCTTGGCTAGCCAGACACCCCACTGTTCCTGGCAATTAACATATTATGTAAAGCTACATTTGCAGGTTCCTTTTCAGGACCTCGGCATTTCAATTTAGGGTTTAAGGATCTGAAAACGGGAATGAAAAATACATCATCAATGCCTCTAGCTCTAACTTTCTTTTATCTTTGTTGTTATCTCCAAATCCAATAGCATTGCAAAGAATATAAATAAATTCAATCCCCCTCGCAAAACAGTGCACTTGGTGAACATTTCAGCAAATATTTGTTTATGATGTTAAAATGAAATCATGGCCATCTTTTAAAAATTAATGCTGTTCAACTATGTTGCATGCACTTGAGGACATAAATGCGGAAAGCCAGATCTTAGCACTACCTAGCTACATATTTCTGTGGAGCAGGTGCTATAGGATAAATAATTCGAAGGCAATCTCAGTAAACTTTTTTTTCTGGGTGACATGATCTTTTCTTCTTGTGTGATGTGTACTTAGACTTAGAAAGTTTTGGTCCTGCAAGGGATCTGAGACACCAACTAGCTCAACCTCTGGCCTTACAGATGAGATAGCTGTGACTCAGTGAGGTTATACGTGGATCAGTTTTTGGCAGAAGCTGAACTAGAACTAGCATTCCCAGACTCCTGGTTAAATAAAAATTTGAGGCAGGGTGCAGTGGCTCACACCTGTAATCCTAGCACTTTGGCAGAACGAGATGAAAGGGTCGCTTAAGCTTAGGAGTTTGAGACCAGCCTGGGCAACAAAGTGAGACCTTGTCTACTGAAAATTTAAAAAATGAACTGTGCATGATGGTACAGAACTGTAGTCCCAGCTACTCAGGAGGCTGAGGTGGGAGGATTGCTTGAGCCTGGGAGATCGAGGCTGCAGTGAGCCATAATCTCACCACTGCACTCCAGCCTGGCAAACAGAGACCCTGTCTGACTGACTGAATAAATTAATGACCAACCAAGCAATCTTACCACTGGTGTCAACTCTGGAGTACACCACACGTGATCTTTGCTCTTTTCATTTGGTAGAATTTCAGAGCAAGCTGCTTTTTCTATTTTCTTTCTTTCTTTTTTTTTTTTTTTTTTTTTTGAGACAGTCTCGCTCTGTCGCCCAGGCTGGAGTGCAGTGGCACGATCTTCGCTCACTGCAATCTCCACCTCCCGGGTTCACACCATTCTCCTGCCTCAGCCTCCCAGGTAGCTGGGACTACAGGTGCCCACCACCATGCCTGGCTAATTTTTTGTATTTTTAGTAGAGATGAGGTTTCACCGTGTTAGCCAGGATGTTCTTGATCTCCTGAACTCGTGATCCACCCACCTTGTCCTCCCAAAGTGCTGGGATTACAGGCGTGAGCCACCGCGCCCATCCCGCTTTTTCTATTTTCTCAGTGATAACTCATAGTATGAGGTTACAGGGAAGGTTAAAGAAGATTACCACATGACAGTTACTTGGTACAGAGCAGCGGGAACCTAATATGTTGAGTCCTTTATTTCTTCCCTCATCCTTTCATTAGGAAGAGAATATTTCTAGAGGGTGAATCACAGATGCAGAAGAGGAGAGAGCTGCATTGAGTCAATTACACCAGCATGTCTTGGTGACAGAGAGTCTCCTTTGAAGAAGAGAAGACTAGAAAGGACCAGTGGGGTTCAGGTGGCCTGACTATACAGACCACCCCCTTCCTGCATGACCCCAAAGGGCTTACTGTTTGGGTTCCCAGGTTTGGGGTTGCCTAATGATTGGGGAAGTCTTTACAAGGTTGTGATGGAAACAGGGATCTCCATGGAGCAAGGAGGAAAATCCAGTCTTATGGACCCTTGAGTCCTGCTCACGTGGCTCAGAGAATATTCCCATCATCCTCTGCTTCCCCCTCAGTTAGGAGGCGCTCTCCACTCAGTAGCTTAGGGTAGCAGCTTCAAACACCAAGCTGTAGGCCATGCATGACTGAGAAAAGTTTTCACTGAAGGCAAAACGAGAATGCTAACTCCAACATAAAGAATTTTTCACTAGATCAAACCTGAAATTGTGGTTGTTTCCCCTTTTTTTGGTATTAAAGTATCTTTTCTTTCTTATGGTAAAAAAATCATACCACAGAGAGTAAGATTTCTTTAATGCCTCTTATTTTGCTAAATAAAATCAACATTCCTGTATTGTAACCCCTCATAAATTTGGGGGGAATTTTTTTTTTTAGAAATTTTCATCTATGAAATATAAAATGATGGGAAGTATTATTATGGAAACAAGCTCCAGAGAGTTTAGCTTTCTCCATGGTTCTTACTAATATGAATATGTGAACATCGTAGCAGCTTAGCCAGGAGGAACCATTAGAATTGGTGTTGGTCAGTGGTGGCTTGCTTGCAAGGCAAAGAGCTATCCCAAACTAGTGCAAGAACAAAAATTGAATTAATTGAATAAATTAATTGGAAGGACCCCACAATGTACTGGAAACGGAAAGTGAGAAGCCCAGGAGACCCCACATGACTGCTGTCTTATCCTTTGCGCTCTCTGAAGATCATGGGGGTCTCACATCTCTATTTTTTAATACAGATTTGCTTTATTTTTTTCTCTGCCCTTTTTCTCTGTTTCACTTTCCCTGCCCATTTTAACCACAGCTTCAAGTTGAAAACTAAGTTGTTTCAAGTTCTCCGTAGACATTGACTAATAGATCCTCTGTCCCAGATCTAAATTTACAGGGGAGAGAATTTAATTGGACCAACTAAGTTCAGGTGGCTACTTCTTGACCCAATCAGGAAAGACATTTCCAGGGGTGAGAATTTGATTGATCCAACTAAGATCAGGTGACTACTGTTTAGTCCAATCAGGAAAGACCAGGCTGGAGTGGGTGGCCCTGCGCTTTATTGCTCAGTTCAGAGCAACCCTTGCACCTCCCTCTTCTCTCCCGATGCCCCTTTAAATTCAGCAGTTACTGCCCCAAACTCCTTCTGCACTCAGGGTGATGCACCTCTTCATTCTTCTTGTCCATCTATTGCATATACATTATCTTTTGCCCCATATAGACCTTATTATATGCTTGACGAGCTCAAGAACTTTTATCTCTGGTGCACTTTTACCCATGGTGCCTAGCACTGTTCCAAAATGCTATTTTGACTTTTTTTTTTTTTTTTTCCAGCATATCAGATCACAGGGTATTTGGCACAAGTGTCAGCAATTTCCATTGTCTTTTCTCTGAACTAAATGATGTCTCAGCAGCAAGCTGGCATCAGAGGGGAGGGTACTGCGTGTGAGGAGACTGCTAATATGTAGTGATCGTTTTCAGTGAGAACGTGAATAAGAACAGCAACGGAAAGAGGAGTTTACATTTGGAGCTAAATAGTTATGTATAGGAAGTGAGGGAGGAAAATATATAGCCCTACATCTTTGATTTTTCTACTTACCTACCACTACGATGACCCTGAACAAGAAACAGATTTGATTTTGATTTTCTTCAAGGATTATTACCTTCTGCAATGGAAAATGACAACTCATCAAATGTATTGTTTCTGCCGTGAGCTACAAAGATGACCATACAGCAGAGGTTATAAATGTAGCCATGTTGCTTAAAGTAATATTATTTCTTGGCTATTTTGCTAAACTGAATCTATCTTCTTTTTTAAAAAAAAAAATGTCAGGGATGAGGACATCATACCTTGATATTCTGCTGAGCATGGTAAAGAGGAAGCTACTTCACTGAGGACCACATGAATTTGTCTAAATCTTGGTGAACTGGGCAGTGATTTAGGGATAATTTTCCTGGCCAAATACTTGTAATGTGTGTCAAAGCCAGATCCCCATAACAGAAGCGGACTTTGTAAAAAATAAATCTAGGAATACACCACTTTGGGGATTTGCACAGAAAAATTAACCAAAGGAGACAATCTGACTGTTAATGCATGTTCCTTCTGGTCATGATATTGGCATGTAATCTGAGCTGAGTTTCCTGTGGAACACCCAGTCATCTTGAAGCCTCATCCCTTAAGAAACACAGGGTGGAAGGTACTGACCTTATCCCTGCTTTCCTCTATGGGAAGGTCCTGAGAGGCGCATAGGAAGGTGTGATTGTCTGGATAATACAATTGATGCTGTTGAGAGGGGTCTTCTTGTACTTTTAGCAAGAAGCTGCTTATCCGATTCTCAAAGGGTACTGCCAGAGTATCGGGCACACCTTGGGCATCCATGAAAGAAATCTGTAGCCCAAACCTCGAGGCCGGACTGGCTAAATAATTGTCAGCGTACCTTGTTCAAAAATCATTAATAAGGCCCGGCATGGTGGCTCGCACCTTGGAATCCCAGCACTTTGGGAGGCTAAGGCAGGTGGATCACCTGAGGTCAAGAGTTCGAGACCAGCCTGGCCAATGTGGCAAAACCCCATCTCTACTAAAAATACAAAAATTAGCTGAACATGGTGGCACATGCCTGTAATCCCAGCTACTTGGGAGGTTGAGGCAGGAGAACTGCTTGAACCCAGGAGGTGGAGGTTGCGGTGAGCCAAGATGGCGCCATTGCACTCTAGCCTGGGCAACAAGAGTGAAACTCCATCTCAGAAAAATGAAATGAAATGAAATGAAATAAAATACAATAAAATAAAATAAAGTAAATATCTCCCTCGCAATGTGAGTTTACTGATTGTGGAAACAGTCTTGGTATGAGACTCTTAAGGGCCAGTTGTGTACAATTTACTCTGGTATGAGTACCTCATCCATCTTGGGTGCATAGAAAAGTATACGGTCCCCTCTGTTGTGAAAGCACTGTTAGAATTTGTCTGGCAAATTGTTTGCTATCGCTGTCCTATAATGTGACTTCTCCTAAACCCCCTGTTCAAAATGGACCACATAAGTCAAATAATAAAAATCTTAATGGAGACTAGGTGCGGCAGGTCACGCCTGTAATCCTAGCACTTTGGGAGGCCAAGGCAGGTGGATCACATGAGGTCAGGAGTTCAAGAGTACTCAAAGTACTCAAAGCCTGGCCAACATGGTGAAACCCCATCTCTGCTAAAAATACAAAAATTAGCCAGGCATGTTGGAGCGCACCTGTAGTCCCAGCTATTCAGGAGGCTGAGGCACGAGAATTGCTTGAACCCAGGAGGCGGAGGTTGTAGTGAGTTGAGATCATGCCACTGCACTCTGGCAATCAATCAATCAATCAATACAATGGAACACTTAAGGGCAATGTTATTTTCCGGTAATTTTCACAACTGATACTTTGACCCACTAGGTCTTTAGTTTTCTCTATCTAACCCTTCTGATGAACTTTTCCCCCTTGCCATATTATTTTTCCAGATTAATAGAGATGGCATTGGACATATTTTCAACATGATTAATAATAGTCTATTTTCCCACTTTCTTTAAAATGTCTTTTGCAGACAAGGAGCCCCAAACTGTCTCACAGTCCTCAACCACCCAGTCTGGGTGACCCGGTCGAGCATTTATCAGAGACGTCCGCTGATTCTTTGGAAGCCATGTCTGAGGGGGATGCTCCAACCCCTTTTTCCAGAGGCAGCCGGACTCGCGCGAGCCTTCCCGTGGTGAGGTCAACCAACCAGACGAAAGAAAGATCTCTGGGTAAGCTTTAGAAGGCAGTTTCTGATGCCCTTTTCTTACTGAATGCGTGTCTTGTTATACTTCTGAACCTATACCCTTTCATTCAACATTCATTTGATATTGATTTGCAAATACTCTAGTACTGGGAAACTTCATTGGTTTAATATCAAGCATTGAGGATTTGCCTGATGGGTAATCAGATCAAGTGCAAGCTGGCTTTGAGTCTGGGCACATTCAGAAGTGGTTGGGATTAGTAATTCAAGCCAAGGGGCTAGTAGTATTTTACCTATGTTCCTGCTACTATACAGCAGGAGTCCCCAGTCCCCAGGCCATGGACCACTACCAGTCCTGTGGCCCGTTAGGAACCAGACCACACAGCAAGAGGTGAGCAGAGGATGAGCGAGGGTTACTGCCTGAGCTCCGCCTCCTGTCAGATCAACTGTGGCATCAGCTTCTCATAGGAGCTGAACCCTATTGTGAACTGCACGAGTGAGGGATCTAGGTTGCATGTTCTTATGAGAATCTAACTAATGCCTGATGATCCGAGATGGAACAGTTTCATCCCGAAACCATTAGTGGAAAATTGTCTTTCACGAAACCAGTCCCTGGTGCCAAAAAAATTGGGGACCACTGGTCTACAGTAAATTGTGAGGAACTGGCCACAGAATGATCCTCTTGTCACTTTGCAAACCTCTTCTCCAGTCCCAGAAGCCAGGACAGTTGGCATTTTTACCCAGTGCTGTGGGTTTCCACCAGCCCTGCTGCACCTATCTGGTAATTCAGTGGAGGAGATGAGTGGCTCCAGGACAAACAGGGACAACGTGGCCAGCATCTCCATGACTATTCATAAGAACCTTGAACACGAGGCTGTTTCCACTACCGCGTGAAAGGATAGAGGGGCTTGGTGTGTGTAGTACACAGCTTTTCTGAAAGGTAGAAGGATTCTTTTTATGCTTTTACCACATATCATTTCCTTTTTGTGTGTTGGAAGTTCACTTTCTATCTTGCTTGGCTTTTTAATTTTTTTTTTTTTTTTTTTTTTTTTTTTTTTGGCCCTTTAACAAAATGGACAAGTCGTGAGGATTTGGACCTCTCTGTCAACTGGGCAGATGTTTCTTATGCTTCACTGCCATGTTAAGGTTCTGATTTGGGTACCTGTGTTTACAAACAGATGGGCTTGGGGCTAAGAGCGGACAGGAAAAGGGTCAACATGCAAAAGCCTTCAGAGTCTGGCGCATGCAAAAGACAGCTGAACTCCGCCATGTAAAACTGAGCAAATGCCTTGCTGGGAGGAGAAGAAAGAAGAAGATAGATATGAGAGAAGGTGTCCTGATTTTGTTTCCTTAGCTGCAGATAATGACCCAAGCAGACTGGATTCAGACATTGTCCTAGCTGTCCTAAAAGAAACCTGACCGGGCGCGGTGGCTCACGCCTGTAATCCCAGCACTTTGGGAGGCCAAGGTGGGTGGATCACGAGGTCAGGAGATTGAGACCATCCTGGCTAACACGGTGAAACCCCATCTCCAGTAAAAATACAAAAAATTAGCCAGGCGTGGTGGCAGGCGCCTGGAGTCCCAGCCACTCAGGAGGCTGAGACCGGAGAATGGCGTGAACCTGGGAAACAGAGCTTGCAGTAAGCCAAGATCGTGCCACTGCACTCTAGCCTGGGCGACAGAGCAAGACTCCATCAAAAAAAAACACACCCACAACTTTGTTATTATTTGTATTATCAATGTGAATATTTAACATTAAATTTTGTGTACTTGATCTTAGTAATCTAAGGTCCTCGTTGTGTAAATGAGAGAAGACCACAGAAAATGTGCTTTTTGTTGATGTGTGTGTTTGCTTGTTTGAGCTCACACAGTTAATTAAATGGCAGCAGTGGGAAGTGCAGGGCTTCAGTTCCCATTAACATCATCTTACAAATGAAGGGACAAGGACACACACAGGAGGGACACACCCAAGGAGCATCATGGGCCAAGACAGTGTCAAGATGACACAGCCTTCCACACCATCACCAGGCTGGGGTTTTCTTTCTGGATTCAAGAAATTTGTGGCTTCTTTTTTTTTTTTTTTCTTGAGACAGAGTTTTGCTCTGTCACCCAGGCTGGAGTGCAGTGGCATGATCATGACTCACTACAGCCTCGACGTCCCAGGTTCAAGGGATCCTCCCATCTCAGCCTTCTGAGTAGATGGGACGACAGGCACGCACCCAGACACCTGACTAATTTTTTATTTTTTGTAGAGGCAGGGTCTCACTATGTTGCCCAGGCTGGTCTGGAACTCCTGGACTCAAGTAATCCTCCCACCTCGACCTCACAAAATGCTGGGATTATAGGCATAAGCCAGCACGCCTGGCCTGAAACTTGTGCTTTCTTAACTCCACTCACACTTAGGAGCCAGGCAAGGAATGGGATTTCCCCTTTGTGCTTGAAGGAAATGAGTGAAACTCAGGTCTCTGTAAAGATAACCTCGGCTTTGCAAACCAAAATGAAGATAAGAATAAATGCCTCTCCGCCTCCCCCCGTACCTGGGGAACTTTGACTCTGTCGGATAATGGATCTTTTGTCTTAAAGGAAGGAATTTCCTCTGCAGCCAAGAACGGTTGGCAGTGCAGGTTGAGACTTGCTGGGTTCAGGAACCAAGCCTTGGGGCAGAGAGACTGCAGGAGCTAAGGCCGGCTTGCCCAAGGAATGGCTGAGGGTGGCGGGTGTTTTCGCACAGGGGTGGCCACGCTTCTGCAAATTGCTCCGTTTTACTCAGCATCCTTTGCTGTAGAGTGCCGGTGTGCTGTCACAGCAGGCTGAAAAATGCATCTGACCTGTTTATTCTGCCCTCCCGGTGAGGGGCTTTTTGACCTGTCATTTTTTACTGCTCCTGGATAGAAACAAAGACACACAGTAAGAGGAGAGGAGAGAAATGAGCAGTTTCTTGCCAACGCGAAGGGAAGCTCTGGTTCCAGAAAATGAGGCTGGCACTGGGCCAGCTGGGTTGATGTTGCCCTTGACCGCCTCTTTGTGGCCGATTGAGGAATGTCCCCCAAGCCGCACCTGGCCCTTATGGCGTAATCCAGTTGAACCTGGACGGGAAATAGAAAGGAAAATGTGAGTCACAGCAAGTGCAAATGCAGTCTCCCTCCCAGAGGCCTTGCTCAGCTTAGTCTTTGGGAAACTCCCCGCCTCCTGGCCTTATTTAACACACAGACGCACGGGTTCCTGGGATAAACAGTGCTCCCCAGAGAGCCCCGGCCATGAGCAGGGGTGTCTCCCAGCACCTGGGTGGCCCAGAAGCACAGCTGCAACTCTATGGGGCCTCAGATATGCAGACTGGATACTTTGAACTGTAACCCCCTGGAAACCCACTGTTAATGCCATCTGGAAGCCCTGGGTGTCTTTTGGGATCTGTACCTTGTCACTTTATCTCAATCCACACAGAGTTTTAAGTTCTCCCATGAAGCCCTGTTGATCTTGCCTTTGTTTAAAATGTTGATGGTTTGTTCATCATGGATTTTTTTTTATCATTTTATTTTTTGAGAGCAACTTTTTAGGTTTGTAACAAGATCAAGGAGAAAATACAGACAGTTCCCATACACCCTTGGCCTCCACGCATGCACAGCCCCCACCTTGATCAGCATCCCCTACTAAAGTGGTACATTTGTTACGGTCAATGAAATGAGACCAACACATTGATATCACCCAGAGTCCATAGTTTACTTTGGGGTTCACTCTTGGTGTTGTGCATTCTGTGGATTTGAACAAAGGTCATGATGTGTATCCACCATTATAGTATTATACAGAATGGTTTCACTTCCCCTAAAAATCCTCTGTGCTCTGCCTATTCATCCCTTCCTCCTGGCTAACCACTCACCAACTGCTCATCTTTTCATTGTCTCCATAGTTTTGCCTTTTACAGAATGTCTTGTAGTTGGAATCCCATGGTATGTAGCCTTTTCATATTGGCTTCTTCCACTTAATAATATGCATTTATGTTTTCTCCATATATTTTTATGGTTGGATAGCTCATTTCTTTTTCACATCTGAATAATCTGTTTTTATGTTGTGTTGTGTTGTGTTGTGTTGTGTTTTGAGACAAGGTCTCATTCTGTCACCCAGGCTGGAGTGCAGTGGTGCAATCACAACTCACTGCAGCCTCAACTTGAGGCATAGATGAGTCTCCCACCTCAGCTTCCTGAATAGCTGGGACTACAGACATGTGCCACCATGCCTGGCTAAGTTTTTTGTACATACAGGGTTTCATCTTATTACCCAGGGTGGTCTCGAACTCCTGGGCTCAAGCAGTCTGCCCACCTCTGCCTCCCAAAGTGCTGGGATTACAGGTGTGAGCTACCACGCCCAGCCTGAATAATATTCTATAGTCTGGATATACTACAGTTTATTTGTCTATTCACCTTCCAAAGGATATTGTGGTTGCTTCCAAGTCTTGCCAATTATAAATAATGCTCTATAAACATTCACGTGCAGGTATTTGTGTGAACATACATTGCAGTTCCTCTGGGTAGATACCAAGGAACAGGATTGCTGGATTACCTGGGAGGCTGCTATTTAGTTTTGTTTTGTCATGGGTTATTGCATTAATTTTGCTTTTTAAAAATATTGCACAAAGACATTCTTTATCATGGTAACTGAGCTTTTGGGAGATCCTTAAATTTTGCACTGGAAGTATGTGCCTTGCTGACCTCACCCCAGTGCTGGCCCCTCATGTCACCCCAGGCGCATCAGATACTGTTACTGCCAGTCCCCAGCCACAGGGCCTGGAGGAAGGAGAGTGAGGAAAGCCCAGCTCCCGGCCTGTACTCTGGCGCATGGTGCCACAGTTTGTCACTGGAGTCCTTCCCCAGCTCAGGCAGCACAGAAAGGCACCTTGAGGGTGGAGCCAGGACAAGATGAAATCCTCACACCACTCCAGCTCCTGAGAAGGGAGGAAACCTTCCCTCACTTCAGTCTGCCTGTGCCTGGAGATAAACCTGCCTGACTCTTAGTTTCTCCACTTGAATAATTTCTCATTTCTATTGCTTCAGTGTATTTGGGGGCTGGGAGAAATGCAGGAAGGCTGAGCATGGTGCATTTCGCAGATGCTGTTAGAAGACATGCAAGAGAGAGAATGGGGAACAGTGGCCATGTTTTGGACCCGTCATATACATCACTGGTGTCTGTGTAATGGTCTCTCTTGGGTGCTGTCCTGGGATGCAAGGTGTCTACTTCTCATTTGAGAGAAGCATTTTACCATTCAGACAGAGCCAAGTGACAGCAACACAGAAGTCCTTTCTGAGGCTGAGAGCCTAGAAATTTACAAAGAAGAAAGGTAAAGAAAGAAATTGATGGGTTCAGCAGCACGGACTCACCCCATCGCCAGGTTCCAACAACCTATCGTGTCTAAATCTCTACTTCCACAGTGGTTGGTTCCCTGCCCTTTCCTCTCATCCAGAGCAAATTCTTTTCAATGGAATTTATGCCACTTCTCCTTTACTCTCTCTTCAGTGAAAACAGAGAAGACCAGGAGAAAGGAAGACTAAAAAGTAAAATGAAAACCGCCTTCCAATAGAATTTGGTTGCAGAAATAATTTCCGTGAAAAATGGTCCTGCTGATATTAGGTCTGGAGTCTTAATGATGGAGTAGTTTCCTTTTAATCATGGTGCTGTCTTAGAAATGCCTGTCTGGAATGTGACCATGGGCGGGGGCTGGTGTCTGGCCGCTGCGTAGTCGGCCTTCGGGGAAAGGGTAGCCACAAGATGTTCCCACTCTTCTGTGAGCCCTCAGGAATTTGAAAATAAAACTCATGTGAAAACAGGAACAACAGCAGCAACTTCTTGATGCAGACAGATTCCTTTATTGACCATATTCTGAATGCATGACTTTAGAAAAGAGACCTCACTGACCAGCCCAGCAGCCAGAGGTGTTCCCATTTCCATAACAAACTGCCTCTGAAACACTCAGACTGAAAAATCAAAAATGATCTTAAATGGCATAGGAGGATTTTAGACTGGTTAGAGGGGGAAGTCCCCCGGCGGGGTGCATTATTGAACATCTATGTGGCTGTTCTTTCATTCCAACATGATTAACTTTGAGGCTTATCATTCCCTATGGGAATTTAAGGAAAAGAAGTCTCATAATTGCCAGAATCTTCCATCCTATGTATATGCAAGGCTGAGTAGGAAATCAGGGCAAAGGAATTGAGGAATTGTCTATCTCTAAAGATGAAAACAAAGGAGGAAACAACTGTAAGACTAATGTGAGACTGTCTGAATGTGAACAGTTATTTCTTGAATATTCAAAGATTTATTTATTTATTTATTTTAGAGACAGGGTCTTGCTCTGTTGCCCAGGCTGGAGTACAGTGCCACAAACAAAACTCACTGCAGCCTTGAACTCCTTGACTCAAGCAATCCTCCCACCTCATCCTTCTGAGTAGCTGGGACTACAAGTGTACACCACCATGCCCAGCTAATTTTTCTGTTTTTAATTTTTTTTAGAAACGGAGTCTCGCTGTGTTTTCTTCTGGTCTCAAACTCCTAACCTCAAGTGATCTTCCCACATTGGCCTCCTAAAATGCTGGGATTACAGGCATGGGCCATGGCACCTGGCCCAAAAGATAAATGAATTTTAAAGAAATAAAAAGAACTATTGCTCTGTAGAGTAAGTGAGGCCAGGCGCGGTGGCTCATGCCTGTAATCCCAGCACTTTGGGAGGCTGAGACCGGTGGATCACAAGGTCAGGAGATCAAGACCATCCTGGTTAACGCAGTGAAACCCCGTCTCTACTAAAAATACAAAAAAATTAGCCGGATGTGGTGGCAGGCACCTGTATTCCCAGCTACTCGGGAGGCTGAGGCAGCAGAATGGCATGAACCCAGGAGGTGGAGCTTGCAGTGAGCCAAGATCGCGCCACTGCACTCCAGCCTGGGTAACAGAAAGAGACTCTGTCTCAAAAAAAAAAAAAAAAAAAAAAAAAAGAGTAAGTGAAGCATTTATTAAATTTGTTTTTCTAAGGGCTTGTAGTGATTGAAAGGTAACACTGTAAAAACAAAAACTTGCAGTAGAGAATTTCATAGCAGGTCAGTAAGTTCATGGTCAGGCTCTTAGGCTGCTAGCATAGAAAATGTCAGAGCAGGCAGAGATACAACAAAAAAAGAGAATTTTAGACCAATATCCCTGATGAACATCGATGCAAAAATCCTCAATAAAATACTGGCAAACCGAATCCAGCAGCACATCAAAAAGCTTATCCACACGATCAAGTTGGCTTCATCCCTGGGATGCAAGGCTGGTTCAACATATGCAAATCAATAAACGTAATCCATCAAATAAACAGAACCAAAGAGAAAAACCACATGATTATCTCAATAGATGCAGAAAAGGCCTTTGGCAAAATGCAATAGCCCTTCATGCTAAAAACTCTCAAAAACGAGATATTGATGGGACATATCTCAAAATAATAAGAGCTATTTATGACAAACTCACAGCCAATATCATACCGAATGGGCAAAAAACAGAAGCATTCCCTTTGAAAACTGGCACAATGCAGGGATGCCTTCTCTCGCCACTCCTATTCAACATAGTGTTGGAAGTTCTGGCCAGGGCAATCAGGCAAGAGAAAGAAATCAAGGATGTTTGGTTAGGAAAGAAGAAATCAAATTGTCCCTGTTTGCAGATGACATGATTGTATATTTAGAAAACCCCATCATCTCAGCCCCAAATCTCCTTAAGCCGATAGGCACCTTCAGCAAAGTCTCAGGATACAAAACCAATCTGCAAAAATCACAAGCATTCTTATATACCAATAACGGCAAACAGAGAGCCAAACTATGAGTGAACTCTCACTCACAATTGCTTCAAAGAGAATAAAATACCTAGGAATCCAACTTACAAAGGATGTGAAGGACTTCTTCAAGGAGAACTATAAATGACTGCTCAATGAAACAAAAGAGGACACAAACAAATGGAACAACATTCCATTTTCATGGATAGGAAGAATCAATATTGTGAAAGTGGCCATCCTGCCCAAGGTAATTTTTAGATTCAATGCCATCCCCATCAAGCTACCAATGACTTTCTTCACAGAATTGGATAAAACTACTTTAAAGTTCATATGAAACCAAAAAAGAGCCCGCATTGCCAAGACAATCCTAAGCCAAAAGAACAAAGCTGGAGGCATCATGCTACCTGACTTCAAACTACACTACAAGGCTACAGTAACCAAAGCAGCATGGTACTGGTACCAAAACAGAGATATAGACCAATGGAACAGAACAGAGCCCTCAGAAATAATACCACACATCTACAACCATCTCATCTTTGACAAACCTGACAAAAACAAGCAATGGGGAAAGGATTCCCTATTTAATAAATGGTGCTGGGAAAACTGGCTAGCCATATGTAGAAAGCTGAAACTGTATCCCTTCCTTACACCTTTTACAAAAATTAATTCAAGATGGATTAAAGACTTAAATGTTAGACCTAAAACCATAAAAACCCTAGAAGAAAACCTAGGCAATCCCATTCAGGACGTAGGCATGGGCGAGGACTTCATGTCTAAAATACCAAAAGCAATGGCAACAAAAGCCAAAATAGACAAATGGGATCTAGTTAAACTAAAGAGCTTCTGCACAGCAAAAGAAACTACCATCAGACTGAACAGGCAACCTACAGAATGGGAAAAATTTTTTTACAATCTACCCATCTGACAAAGGGCTAATATCCAGAATCTACAAAGAACTTAAACAAATTTACAAGAAAAAAATCAACCCCATCAAAAAGTGGGCAAAGGATATGAACAGACACTTCTCAAAAGAAGACATTTATGCAGCCAACAGACACATGAAAAAATGCTCATCATCACTGGCCATCAGAGAAATGCAAATCAAAACCACAATGAGATACCATCTCACACCAGTTAGAATGGTGATCATTAAAAAGTTAGGAAACAACAAGTGCTGGAGAGGATGTGGAGAAATAGGAACACTTTTACACTGTTGAGGGGAGTGTAAACTAGTTCAACCATTGTGGAAGACAGTGTGGCGATTCCTCAAGGATCTAGAACTAGAAATACCATTTGACTCAGCCATCCCATTACTGGGTATATACCCAAAGGATTATAAATCATGCTGCTATAAAGACACATGCACACGTATGTTTACTGCAGCACTATTCACAATACCAAAGACTTGGAACCAACCCAAATGTCCATCAATGACAGACTGGACTAAGAAAATGTGGCACATATATACCATGGAATACTATGCAGCCATAAAAAAGGATGGGTTCATGTCCTTTGTAGGGACATGGCTGAAGCTGGAAACCATCATTCTGAGCAAACTATCACAAGGACAGAAAACCAAACGTCGCATGTTCTCACTCATAGGTGGGAATTGAACAGTGAGATCACTTGGACACAGGGTGGGGAACATCACCCAATGGGGTCTGTTGTGGGGTGGGGGGATGGGGTAGGGATAGCATTAGGAGATATACCTAATGTAAATGACAAGTTAATGGGTGCAGCACACCAACATGGCACATGTATACATATGTAACAAACCTGCACCTTGTGCACATGTGCCCTAGAACGTAAAGTATAATTTAAAAAAAGAAAAGAAAAGAAAATGCAACAACAACAACAAAACTGTCAGATCATTCTCTCTAGCATCAGAACCAGCTCCCTGGCCTAAGTAGCTGGGAGTGAGTGGATAGGGTGCCTGGCTGGAATCACCCATACCACTCTCTTCCTAGTGCACCTGCTGCTACCACTGAGGCTGGAAAGCAGAATCATTCTGGAATATCCAATGGGCTGGGGTCTGGAAGGTGAGAAGCAAGGCAGTTGTGAAGGCTTGGGCGTTTTTTTTTTTTTCCAGCATCATTTGCCAAGGTCCCAGGGCACGGCCAACAGCTCGATCGGGTTGAGACTGCTGGGGCAGGCATCCATCTCTCTAGCCCTGAAGTGTAGGTGAGGCCCAACTCTGCATCAGTGCTGGCAGCTTCCAATCAAGGCAGCATGGCTTTGCAATCACACCTGACCAGAGTTTAAGGAAGCCTCCTCTTTACCAAACCAGGTCTATAGTCACCCAGTTTTACTGTGAAGATTCAGTCCAGTGATTCTGCAAGCCATTTAATAAATCCATTTTTTTAACTGGCTGAACCAGTTCAGTTCTCTGCAACTGATCTCTGACTGCACAGGGCCCTAACTTATTATATTTGTAGATATTGTAGTGCTGCCTGTTCTGTGTGTTTCAGGAAATAGGACAAGTGCTGGCAGGTATAGGTTGATGACTTTTGGAGGCTTGGCAGTGAGCTGGAAGTGTGGTTTTCAAACTATGTTCTAGAGAACATGGAAGTTCTATATTATAAATACTGCAATTTCATGTAAGATCTCATTTGAAAAATAAGCTGATGCTAAACTAGTAAAAAAAAAAATACAGTAAAGTAAAACCGATACACAATAAAAATTAAATAGGCCAGTAGTATGGGAAAAAAATGGAGGGAAGGAGGGAAGGAAGGAAGAACGGACGGACGGACGGATGGAAGGAAGGAAGGAAGGAAGGGAAGGAAGGGTTATGAGGAAATTTCAGAAGAGAGGGAGAAAGGGAGGGAGGGAGGCAGGGAGGGAAGGAAATGAATAAATGTCCTTTATACTCAGCAGGAGTACTTAAATACTTTAATTTGCTAAAATATTATCTCTTAGTTTTCTCGCACTTGATGTAATGAATGTCCTGAGAGGTAGTTTTGTAAAAACTGAATCAATCTTTAAATAAAATGTGGATTTGGGGCTGAGAATTAACCATAGTAAGGAATATGTCAAAAATGTCTTCAGTATAGTGAAATATGCTTTTGTGATATAAGCATCTCTCCACTTTGTTCTTTATCAACTAGGATTTTCATATATAAGGTTTGCTGAAAACAAGGCAGCATTTGTCCAGGTTTGCTAACTTGGCTCCCAATTCACCCGTAAGAAAGAATATTCTTGTAAAAGATCGTGTGGATTCATGATGCATTTGTGCTTACTTTAAAAAACAAAGTTGGGCTGGGTGCCGTGGCTCACACCTCTAATCCCAGCACTTTGGGAGGCCAAGGCGGGCGGATCACGAGGTCAGGAGATCGACACCATCCTGGCTAACATGGTGAAACCCCGCCTCTACTAAAAATACAAAAATAATGAGCCAGGCGTGGTGGCAGGCGCCTGTAGTGCCAGCCGCTTGGGAGGCTGAGGCAGGAGAATGTCGTGAATCTGGGAGGCGGAGCTTGCAGTGAGCCCAGATCGCGCCACTGCACCCAGCCTGCAGCCTGGGCTAGAGTGCGAGACTCCGTCCCAAAAAAAATAAAAATAAAAAATAATGAAAAAAAAAAAAAAGTTGGTCAGATATCCTTAGGAATCTCTTGCGATTAAAATTACTGGATTGAAACTCTAGAAGAGATTTCTTAAACTTTGAAGCAATTGTTTAGTTAATAGGGACCTGAGAGATTCTATGCCCTTTACCAAATATATATATATATATCCTAGAAGATATATATATATCTTCTAGGATTACTTTGCGGATGGGACATGGGTAAAAAAGCATGGACTGAAGTGAGGAGAACATATGATGAATGACAAGGGTGTGAACCCTCAGGCACCATTATTTTAGAGGGTCTTTCAGTGGTCAGGGACTATGATGAGGAAACCGTCTTAGCAGTGAGAGAGGTCTTAGAGAAGATTTAGGTTCTCCTGTTTCGTGTGTGTGTGTGTGTGTGTGTGTGTGTGTGTGTGTGTGATGGAGTTTTGCTCCTGTCACCCAGGCTGGAGTGCAGTGGCGTGATCTCGACTCACTGCAACCTCCACCTCTGGGGTTCAGCGATTCTTGTGCCTCAGCCTCCTAAGTAGCTGGGATTACAGGCACCCGCCACCACGCCTGGCTAATTCTTATATTTTTAATAGAGACAAGGTTTCACCATGTTGGCCAAGCTGGTCTCCAACTCCTGACCTCAGGTGATCCACCCGCCTCGGCCTCCCAAAGTGCTGGGATTACAGGTGTGAGCCACCACGGTTGGCCTAGGTTCTCCTGTTTCTCTTTCTTCCTTTATGGCCAGGCTGTTGTTAAACCTGGAGTATAAGTCACCTTTTTATAAAGTTAACCTAAGACTTTTCAATGCTGAAGAGGGAGCTATAGTGTTGGAAAGGTAGCATATTTCCAAAGCCATTTCAGAAAATCAATCTTGGCATAGTTAGAGTGAACTATTCCATTGTATCTCTGCGTAAGTTAGGGTGAACTATTCCGTTGTCTCTCTGCTATACCCATGATACCCCATCCTAACCCAGACACCTAGCTAATTTTGTTTTCCTGATGTGAAAAATACTCTAATTCAAAAAATAACCCTCCATCAACTTTCAAAGACAACAGAGAAGAAAGTAGGCAGGTTTTATCTATTATTTATACCTTTCTAAATCCAAATTAGATTTGATCTGGCTTCATCAAAACCAATAAAAATATAAAAGAACCATTAAAATAAGAATTAATACAAGTAACAGTTGGGTAAAATATGTGTTCCAGAAAAATTAAGGTAAAGATGATTGCTGCAATTGCAGTTAATATTAGAAAATAAGACAAAAGAAGAAATGTAAGGAGTTACGTGGATTGTATTACTTAAGACAAGGTTTATACTAGCTTGTTAGAAAAAAAAAGTTTTAAGGTATTGTCTTCCAACAATTCTTATATCTTAATGTTCTTGACATCTGATTATCTAGTAAGCAGTTATATGTCACAGTTGTTCTATGCAATGTTTTCCATATGGCTATATCTTTACCATTAAACTTCAAAATCCAACAACAGAGTACTAAGTCATGCAGTGAGAAGGCCATAACTTGGGATCTGTAGCTTTCCAGGGATCTAATTTAATACATAGAGCAAGTTGATATAGTCTTGATAATTACTTTAGCCCTCAGGTGATTGGTCCTTGGCTAATTAGTTGTCTTAGAAGGTTGGGTAACTTCAGCCGGAGAGGAATATTTGAGAGGCAGGTCATTGTTGAAGACCTGAATGGCAAAAGAGAGTTGGAAAAGTCATTTCTCCCACAGTGACAAAATCCCAAAATTTTTAATATGTTCCACTAATACCAGCTACTACTCTACACTTTCCCCAGGAATGAGATTGGAAATTTATGGATTCAGATGCTGTACTTTTAGATGTTCTGCAGTGGTTTGGTTGGAACAAGAGATGAGACAGTAGAAAATGTTACCTGAACTATGTATTAGGGAAAAGATTTTGTTTATCCCATCTCTTTTGTTTCCCTTTGCCGTGAAAACTCTATCTAAATAAAACGTGTTCACCACGCCTTGCTGTTTTCATAAATGCAGAATATATTACACACTTTTTTTAATTAAAAGTTTCTAGCTGAGTTAATTTTTTTTGAAAGTTAATTTTCAAATATGATCCTTTAGGTTTATTTAACAAGTTCCTCCACATTTTTAGCACCGGCTTTTAAAGAACAGTCTATGAAATGTTAGAAATAAAATTAAGATGCAAGCCAGTTTTATGGCATACACCCAAGTAGAACTTCATCCTTGGTATTCTCATCCTAGCAGTGGCCTCCAGAAGGCTGCCTGCTGATGTCCAGAAACTGAGATTTAGGGCAGTTTCTCATATTTCCGGCTCAGCAGAGGAACATCGGAAGCTACACGTTCTGCATTGCTGGAGGGTAGATTATGTCTTCTTAGGCAAAGGAGTTACTGAAAGGTCCTGGTCTGCTGCCATCCAGATTTCACAAGTTAGCTCTGTGGTATGGATTTGAAAGTAAGCAGGCCCCTGTCTGGAGATGAGGTTCTGTCTGGAGCAGGGAGGAGCCGGACTTTCCATCCAGGAAAGCTGCTTTCATGCACGGCAGCAGGCGAGAGCCCCAAGGCACCACCATGACGGTCTTTGGTTTCTTGTGAGTCTGAGCCACCCTCTTAGGGGCTGTTATGGGAGGAATTGTGCCTACCCTCTCCCAAATTCATATGTTGAAGTCCTAACTCCTAATACTTCAGCATGTGGCTGTATTTGGAGGTAGGAACTTTAGAGAGGTGATTACATTAAAATGAGGCCATAAGTGTAGGTCTTAACAGATTTGGATATAGACATGTACAGAGAAAAGACCACGTGAAGACATAAGAAAAAGACAGCTATCTACAAGCCAGGGAGAGAGGCTTCAGAAGGAACCCACACAGCTGACACCTTGATAAAAATAACTCTGTTGTTTAAGTCCCTTAGCACAGCCGCATGTACTTAATTGTGGCAGCCTGAACAAATGAGTACAGGGACTCCTGTCTTCTTCTTACTTCCTGTCTCCTTTGAGGGGAATGTCAGGCTTATGACAGTTGTCACAAACATATTGTGTGTCTTTCTTCAAGACATTAAAATTATGTTTATCAAGCTTTCCATTCACTTTAATTTGTTTTTATTTCAGCACATCAACTTGGTTTATTAGCATTGCAAGGGGAAAGTTTAAAACCTTTTTGTGTATAGACTCCATTTGCATGGCTACTTTTCTTTTCGGTGACTCTCAAGCCCCATCTTCAAATTCAGCAAATGGAAGTTGTTTGACATCTAACTGATTTAACTGCATCCTATCAAGCGAAGCTCCTATTTTCAGCCTGCTGAGTTTGGCTCCTCAAAAGTTGGTTAATGTCATTAAAAATGATATTCCCACCAACTTTTCATTTGCAGAATTTGCTAAGGTGTTAATTGGCTTTCAGATATCCCTGGCTAAACATCTCCCTGTAATATAAAGCTTAACATGATAAAAATAAATTATTTGTTTTCCCCTCTCTTTCTTCCCCAAATTTTGACCACTCTCAGGTTTTTGGGTTTTTTTTTTAACTCTCCATTCATGTATTTATTAAGAATCAATTTGGTTTCTGGCACCACTAAAGGTGCCATGATGAGTTATTTTAAAAATATATAAAATCTGGTTCTTGTATTTAAGGAATTTTCAGTATAACTAAAGACACATGGTAACTATGTAAGGACTGACTTTAAAATATCCATAAATCAAAGACTTCCTGGATGAAACTCTGATTACACCCAGCCACCCTGGACTCCTGGCTGTTCCAGCAGTCTCTCCCCAGCACCTACGTCCCTGCTGCTCTCTGCCTGGATTCACCCCACAAATGCCAGTTTCCCATACCCACGTCTAGACTTCTGCCCATCAGAGAGCCCTCTGGCTGGGTAAAATATTAATAGCACCCCTGCTGCCAGTCTCTGTCTCCTTACCTGCTGCATTCTAGCTTCATGACACTTCTTTAATAGAACAGTGAGTCTCAGACTTTAGCAGGAGACTTGTTAAAGCACAGGTTTCTAGCCCTACCTCCTGAGTTTCTGATTCAGTAGATCTAGGGTGGAACCTCAGAATCTGCATTTCTTACAAGTTCCCAGGTGACATGGATGCTGCAGGTCAGGGAACCACTGATTGAGGGTGAGACATACCCTCAGAAAGAATGAAATTGTTATTTCAGTGATCACCATCACCACATAAGGGCATGTGAATCAGTCCCCAGTGGAGAATAGAAAGTTGTCATTTTACATTGGCGGGAAAATTTAGAGGCCCTTGCAGGGAGGAAAGTCAGAGGTCTGGCCTGGATCGTGTCCCGAAACTAGAGGATTGAATCCCAGCACAGGCGACTAGCCTGGACCTCACTGAAGTACTCTGGAGCCTTCCTCCTGACCCAGGTCTCTCTCTCCCCCTATTCTTTGCCATTCTTATTTTTGATCCCTATTTGATCTCTGAATGACCTCATCTGCCACCTCATCCCCCAGCTGGACACCCTTAGAAATGCACATAGACTCAACATCTGACCTCTGCCCTGGTGCTCGGATCTCGGAGGGTGATCTTTTCTTATGCCTTCGTGCCACTCTGCACATACATCCCAGGTCACTTCATTCAAGGATTTCCCACACCAGTGTCCTGTCCTTCTCCTGCCCCAGGGGACACTCTGGCTCCAACCATGGTCAGTTTAGCAGCCAGATGTTGATATAATTCATGGTGTGGCCGAGGCAGAGGACCAGTGCTTAAGGTCAGTGCACCTGAGGATGTCCCTGGAAAAGAAAGTTCCCTTGGAACAAGATGCTCTATGCTTTGATTCAGTAATTGGCCTTTCTTGATTCTAGGGCTAGGCACGTTCTTGTGCTTTCATTTGGTTCATAAAAGGAACCACATAATGTAGGAGTCTTTTTTTTTTTAAGAGACAGGGTCCTGCTCTGTCACCCAGGCTGGAGTGCAGTGGTATAGTCATAGTTCTACAGCCTCAATCTCCTGGGCTTAAGCGATCCTCCCACCTCAGCCTCTCAAGGAGCTGAGACCACAGGTGTGTACTATCAATTTACACTTGGATTTTGTTGTTGTTGTTGTTAATTTTGTAGGGGCGGGGGTCACTATGTAGCCCAGGCTGGTCTCAAGTTTCAGGTGGTCATCTACCTCAGCCTCCAAAACTGCTGGAATTACAGGCATGAACCACCAAGCCCAACCTATAGGAGCCTTCTTAAAAGTAAAAGCTCAATTAAAACTACATACCAATGCCAGCAATGTACAAGGTGCTTTATTAGGTGGAAAGAAAGAAAGAAAATCATTCTTTTTTTTTTTTTTTTTTTTTTTTTTTTTTTTTTTTTTTTTTTGAGACGGAGTCTCGCTCTGTCGCCCAGGCTGGAGTGCAGTGGCCAGATCTCAGCTCACTGCAAGCTCCGCCTCCCGGGTTCAGGCCATTCTCCTGTCTCAGCCTCCCGAGTAGCTGGGACCACAGGCGCCGCCACCTCGCCCGGCTAATTTTTTGTGTTTTTAGTAGAGACGGGGTTTCGCCGTGTTAGCCAGGATGGTCTCGATCTCCTGACCTTGTGATCCGCCCGTCTCGGCCTCCCAAAGTGCTGGGATTACAGGCTTGAGCCACCGCGCCCGGCCTAAGAAAATCATTCTTTTAAGAAATGCTCACCAGCCAGGCGTGGTGGTTCACACCTGTAATCCCAGCACTTTGGGAGGCCGAGGTGGGTAGATCACCTGAGGTCAGGGGTTCGAGACCAGCCTGGCCAACATGGTGAAACCCTGTCTCCACTAAAAATACAAAAATTAGCTGGGTGTGGTGGCAGGCACCTGTAATCTCAACTACTTGGGAGACTGTGGCAGGAGAATCACTTGAGCCCAGGAGGTGGAGGTTGCAGTGAGCAGAGATCGTGCCACTGTACTCCAGCCTATATGACAGAGAGACTCCATCTCAAAAAAAAAAAAAAAATCCAGGCATAGTGGCTCATGCCTGTAATCCCAGCACTTTGGGGGTCGAGGCGGGTGGATCACGAGGTCAGGAGATTGAGACCATCCTGGCTAACACGATGAAACCCCGTCTCTACTAAAAATACAAAAAAAATTAGCTGGGCGTGGTGGTGGGCGCCTATAGTCTCAGCTACTCGGGAAGCTGAGGCAGGAGTATGGTGTGAACCCAGGAGCAGGAGGCGGAGCTTGCAGTGAGCCGAGATGGCACCACTGCACTCCAGCCTGGGCGACAGAGCGAGACTCCATCTCAAAAAAAAAAAAAAAAGATGCTCACCAAGTATGTACCAGGCACTCTTAGGTTAATAAAAGAGCCACAAACCTCTGAGCTTCTGGAGCTTCCATTCTGTTGGAGGAGGCAGCTGATAAAGAAATAAAATATATACTAGATGGTATAAGTGCTGTGGAGAAAAATAAAGCAGGAGAAGGGATACAGAGAGTGCTGAAGACATGAAGATGGGAGAGTTGTAATTTTATGAAGGATGGACGGGGGAGCCTCACTGAGAAGGCAGCCTTCGAGCCATGACCTGGAGCATGCGAAGATGTAAGCCGTGCAGATATCTGGGGGAAGACAGTTCCAGGCAGAGGAACAGTCAGTGCAAAAGCCAGAGAAAGAGCATGCCTGGAGCATTCAAGGAACAGCAAAAAGGTCATTGCAATTGGAATGATGTCAGAAAGGTAACAGGCCAAATATTATATGGCTTTTCCAAAACAAAGACTCTGGCTCCACTGGCCACATTGGAAAGAGAATGCTACTACATTGCAGAGTTAGGATCAGTGGCGCCACTTCAGATTTAAAGACTATTCTGGCTACTAGGTTTGGAACAGAATAAAGGCAGCATGGACAGGAGCTGGGAGACCAGTTAGGAGTCTTGCAGTAATCCAGGAAGATGGGAGTGTTAGCAGAGTGAGTAGAGAAAAAAATCTGGGTTCTGTAGATGCTTTGAAATGAGACAAAGGTTGGCTTCTGCCATCCAGGGGTTTGTGTTCTAATGGAGAAGGCATAGATGTAAGAAACTCTTTTTTTTTTTTTTTTTTTTTTTTTGAGACAGAGTCTCACTCTGTTACCTAGGCTGGAGTGCAATGGTGCCATCTTGGCTCACTGCAACCTCATGCCTCCTAGGTTCAAGCAATTCTCCTGCCTCAGCCTCCTGAGTAGCTCAGACTACAGGCACGCACCGCCACACCCGGCTAATTTTTGTATTTTTAGTAGAGATGGGATTTCACTATGTTGACCAGGCTGGTCTCAAATTCCTGACCTTGTGATCCACCCGGCTTGGCCTCCCAAAGTGCTGGGATTACAAGCGTGAGCCACTGTGCCTAGTTGATGTAAGAAACTCTTAACCCAGGATATGATGCAAACATCACCATAGTAGCTAACATTTGCTAAGCACTTACTCTGTGCTAGGCAGTATCTAACACACCAACCAGCAAAGCCAAGATTGGAACCCAAGCAGCCTATCTGTAGAACCTACATACTTAACCACTACAATGTACGAAACAGTAAAAAAGACAAAGATCTTATTTGGATAGCTTGGAGAATTTTTAATGAAAAGTAGCATTTGATTTGAGTTTTGAGGGATGACTAGAAATTGACAGTTTGAAAAGGGGGAAGGTCTCTCATGAGAGCAGTAACTATAATAATAAGATTCCACTAATAACCACGTAGTGGTCACTTGAACATTCCAGCAATGAAGCTGGAGCCACAGGGGCGTATTTATCTCTACAGAAGTTATTCCACCCTATCCCATGCCATTCATACCTGTAGCTACAGCTGCTCCCACAACCCCACCCCCAATAAAGAGGGCACTAAGTGTACCCAGAAGCAGCCAGTAGAGTAATCCGGGTCACCTCATCTGGGTTCCATTAGTTACCTTGTTTGTGACATTGGGCAAGTTAATCAATCTCTGAGCCCTTTCTGTAAATACCTACCTCATAGAGTAGAGTTGATCCTTGAGCAATACAGGGATTAGGGGCGCTGACTCCCTATGCACTTGGAAATTCACATATAGCTTTTGACTCCCCCAAAACTTAACTACTAATAGCCTACTATTGAGCAGAAGTCTTGCCAATAACAGAAGTCCTCAATTAACACATTTTGTATGTTCGATGTATTCTATACTGTATTTTTACAATAAAGTAAGCTACAGAAAAGAAAATCTTATTAAGACAGTCATAAAAGAAACTGTATTTACTATTTATTTAGTGGAAGTGGGTCATCATTAAACTCTTCATCCCCATCATCTTCACATTGAACAAAGCTGAAGAAGAGGAGGAGGGGTTGGTCTTGCTGTCTGAGGGGTAGCAGAAGCAAAAGGAAATCTACCTACTGTTAAGAATGGCAAATATCTGACTTATTGGTGGCAAATATGTGCGGGTCTGCAGCAATCTCAATTCTTGCCTCCTTAGAAGAAACCATTCGACTGAGAGGCCTAAGGCAGAAAGAGAAACCAAGGCAAGTTTCAGGGCAGGAGTGGAACTTTGTTTAAAAAAAAATTTTAGAACAGGAAAGAAAGGAAAGTACACTTGGAAGAGACACAAGCAGGCACGTTGGAGGTCAAGTGCGGCATTTTTATATATTGGCATGTTTCCGGGGTCTTGTGTCCCTTTTCCCATGATTCTTTCCTCTGGGTGGGCCGCCCGCATCCACAGTGACCTGCTAACACTTAAGAGTTGAGCATGAGCAGTGTGTTTACTGCAGTTGTACGCATGCTCACCTGAGGCATTCTTCCATTTTCCAGTGGCATGCCCCCAGAAGGTCATGCTTCGCCATTTTGTCTCTAACTGTGCATACCAAAGTCTAGTGGCCCAATTTCTAAACTGCCAATTACCAATTTCAAGTGTTTTTATTTATAGGGAAACTGCCTTTCCCTGGCACTGGCTGCAACCACTTATTATTTTAGAGAGACCATTAACCACCACCTGGCCATCACCTGATGGTTGCCGGACGTTCCTGGTGGGGTTGGAGGGAGCCCTCTCCTGCCCCGCTCATGCCTGGCTAGCTGCCTACTGTAACAATAGAAGTGGACTCACACAGCTCGAACTGTATTGTTCAAGGGTCAACTGTAGTTGTACATAGGCAGTGAGATCATATAGGTCATGTTCTTAATACACTGCCTGATATGTAGTAAGTACTCTGTAAATTAGCTGATGGTCGTAGTGATGAGGGTTTTTTTTTTTTTAATGTCTGTTCCATTCTAAGATAGGACATTACAAATTTCATTTAGAAATATTTACATCATAATGGTTAAAATTAAGACATTTCTCATTTGTGATGTACTCACTTTTAACTAATTTTTTTTTTACTGATGATGTTAACTCAAACCTCATCTCTTTCCCAGTTCAAAAAAATGCTCTGTCATTGTCCTTTTACATCATGTTTCATTTGCTAAGTTCACAAGTTATTTTATAATAATTAACATTTTAGATTGGTCGGCTGAATTCTGATAGTCTTCATTCTCATTGGTAACATGTCATTGAATTATATTTTAGGTTATCTTGGATATCATCTCTAAATTCTAATGGCCACTCTATATTGCATTGTTCTTTTCAGTTCTGTCTTTCAGTTCCTGGGTCCATCAGATCTAAAAATGTGACTGAGGTATTCCAGCATGGAGAGAGTTAATGTGAGGTTGAATGTGGATAATGCTTCAGAAAGAGTCCAAAAAATATAGAAATTATGCTAATAGGAAAGAATGAGTATCAGAAGATTTCTAGCAATATAGCAGCATGAGGGATCTTAGATGCTAACTATACCCCTTGTCACCACAAACACATAGAGACCCAGGATAAAATATAATAATAACAAAAAATAATAATAATACATGGCAAGTTTGAAAGAAAGGAAAGGAAATCTCCAGATTCCAAAAGTAAAGAAGAATATCAAAGTGGAAATAACAATGGACATGGATATTTCAGAGCTGGGTACCAAGTCTTTGAACTAGGACTTTGCTACTTACGTAGCAATGGGCAAATGAACAGATAGATGGACTAGTCGCCCCTGTGTAAATAGCCTAGAGGTTCAAATAGCTGATCATTTATTTTTTTAAAATGGGTAGATAAAACTCTAATCACAGCCCAGGAAAGCGGCAAAGAGGTTTGCCTCTGACCCGAGAATTGGGGCAGAAAAAGGAAAATTGTCTGGGAGAAACAAAAACCCCAGACAAGAAACATGCACAGGGATGAAACCTGGACTTATACCACCTGCATTTTGGGGACTCCCCACAGTATATTAGTCAGGATAGGCTAGTTAATGCTGCAATAACAATTCCCAAATCTCAATGGCACTTATCACAACCACTGTTTATTTCTTGCTTAAGTTACTTGCCCAGTGCAGCTTGGCAAGAGCTCCTGCTTGTCATAGCCACCCAGGGTCCCCATGCTGATGGAGGCCCCATCTCAACATGTCACAGAAGCAGGACAAAGGGAGCATAAGAAATCTTGGCTCATGAAGCTTCTGCAAGAAGTGATGCTTTGGTTAAAAGAAGTCAGCCATGATTACCTCCAAACGGGACAAGAAAATGCAATCCAACAGTGGACCTGGAATATTTGTGAACAATACACAATCACACCAAGTCTATACGTTAACATAAAAGTAATCAGGATCATTGAAATCCCTAGTCCAGAGTATTTAGCCGAAGAGAGAAACAGTCAACCAGAATATAAATATGAGGAAATCTCACAATCTGAGGAGAGAAAACATGAAAGGGCAATTTAGAGACAAGATAAAGCAACCAGGGCCACCTTTGTCTAAGAGGAATTCTGGAAGATAAGGCTAGAAAAAAATTGGGGAAAGACAGTAGTGGATGAGAGCATAGATGAGAATTTTTCTAGAATTGAAGACAAACCTGAGGCTTAAGATTGAAAAATAACACAAAATTCCAAGCAAGAAACATACACACATACACAGAGAGAGAGAGAGAGAGAGAGAGAGAGAGAGACCCACTTAGGAGAAATTGCAAAACATCAAAGATCAAAAGAAAATTTTAAAAGCAGCTGGAGAGAAATGGCAGGTTACTTACAAAGAAAAGAAAACTTTATACCAGCATGCTTTTATAAGTCAGGAAGTCAGAAAGCAAGAGTAATAGCTTCAAAATCCAAGGGGAAAAAGTTACTATCAACATATATATATATATATTTTAAATCCAGCAAAGTTCTTTATTTGCGAGTGAGGGCAAAAAGAGCCCATTTTAAGAAAAACAAGATTAGGAGTATTTACAATTCACAGACTCACTGAAAGTACTATTACTATATGTATTTCACACAAAAATCCTTAATACAATACAAGCAAATCAGATTCATCAAGGTGTAAAAGCAATAATACATTACAACCAAGTGAGATTTATTACAGGTATGCACGGCTGGTTCAATATTTGAAAATTTATAAAGTAATCCACCATATGAACAGGCTGAAGAAGGAAAATCATATGATCGTGTTAACTGACAGTTAAAAAATATTTGATAAAATCCAACAACAATTCATGATTAAAAAAACACAAAAGGCCGGGCGCGGTGGTTCACACCTGTAATCTCAGCACTTTGAGAGACTGAGGTGGGCAGATCATGAGGTCAGGAGATTGAGACCATCGTGGTTAACACAGTGAAACCCCGTCTCTACTGAAAATACAAAAAATTAGCCAGGCATGGTGGCAGGCGCCTGTAGTCCCAACTTCTCGGGAGGCTGAGGCAGGAGAATGGCGTGAACCCGGGAGGCGGAGCTGGCAGTGAGCCGAGATCACACCACTGCACTCTAGCCTAGGCACCAGAGCAAGACTCCATCTCACACACACACACACACACACACACACACACACACACACCCCTCCTAGCAAACTAGGAATAGAGGTGAACTTTCTCACTTCATAAAGAGCATCTACCAGAAACCTACAGCAAACATCGTACTTTCCCTCTCAGATTGGGAACAACCAGGAGTGTCAGATCTTACCACTCTTAACATAATTCTGGACATGCTAGCCACTGCAATAGGCAGGAAAAAGAAATAAAAGGCATGTAGTTTGTAAAGTAAGAAATAAAACTGTCTCTGTTTGTAAGTGACATTATCTACATAGGAAATCCAATGAATGTACCAAAACAAAACTCTCCTAGAAGTAATGAGTGAGTTCAAGATCAACATACAAAATCCATTGCATTTCTATATACTAAGAATGAGCAAATGGGAGCCAAAATAAAAAACACAGTACCATTTACAGTTGCTCCAGAGAACATGAAATACTTAGGTATAAATAAAACAAAACATGTATATGATCTGTATGTTGAAAATTACAGTATGCCGATGAAAGAAGTCAAAGACCTAACAACTGAAGAGACATACTATTTTCGTAGATAGGAAGATTCAGCCACATAAAGATGTCACCCCTCCCCCAAAAGATCTATAGGTTTAAAAATATTCCTATAAAAACCACAGCAAGGATTTTTTTCCTAAACATAAACAAGCTTGTTCTAAAATTTATATAAAAAGGCAAAGGAGGTTGAATAGCTAAAACTATTTTGACAAAGAAAAATGAAGTGGGAGGAATTAGTCCACTAGATTTTTAGGCTTCTTATAGAGCTACAATAATCAGGACTGTGTAGTATTGGCAGACACACAGGTCAATGAAACAGAACCAAGAACCCAGAAATAGACCCACCCCAATACACCCACTTGATTTTTACAAAATCGTAGAAGCAATTCAATGGAGGAAGGATAGTTTTTTTGGCATATGGTACTAAAGCAATGGGATAGCCATTGGCTCCCCCCAAAAACTTAAACCTGAGTCTCACACTTAATACAAAAAGAAAAAAAAACTCAAAATAGATCATGAACTTAAATGTAAAATGGAAAACCATAAAACTTTCATATAAAAAACAGAAGATATTATTCAGGAACTGGAGCATTGTGAAGATTTCTTAGATGTGACAGCAGAAACATGATTCATAAAAGGAAAAATTGATAATTGGATCTTATTCTATTTATGTATTTATTTATTATTTTTTGGCACGGAGTTTCGTTTTCATTGCCCAGGCTGGAGTTCAATGGCACAATCTCAGCTCACCACAACCTCCACCTTCCTGGTTCATGCGATTCTCTTGCCTCAGCCTCCCTAGTAACTGGGATTACAGGCATGCACCACCGTGCCTAGCTAATTTTGTATTTGTTTTAGTAGAGACGGGATTTCTCCATGTTGGTCAGGTTGGTCTCAAACTCCTGACCTCAGCCTCCCAAAGTACTGGGATTACAGGCGTGAAACCACCGCTTTTTTTTTTTTTTTTTTTTTTTTTTTTTTTTTGAGATAGGGTCTCACTCTGTCACCCAGGCTGGAGTGTAGTGGCACAATCTCAGCTTACTGCACCCTCTGCCTCCCAGGTTCAAGCAATTCTCCTGCCTCAGCCTCCCAAGTAGCTGGGATTACAGACATGCGCCACTACGCCTTGCTAATTTTTGTATTTTTAGTAGAGACGGGATTTCACTGTGTTGGCCAGGCTAGTCTCAAACTCCTGACCTCAAGTGAGTCACCCACCTTGGCCTCCCAAAGTGCTGGGATTACAGGCATGAGCCACGGAGCCTGGCCTGTATCTCCTTAAGAGGATGAAAAGACAAGCTACAGACTGAGAGGAAATATTTGTAAACCACATCTGATGAAGGACCAGTATCTAGTACAGTAAAGAACTCTTAAAACTCAATAGTAAAAAATCAAACAATCCAGTTAGAAATTGGACGAACTACAGAAAGAGACATTTCACTAAAGAGAATGTACAGATGATAAATAAGCACATGAAAATATGTTCAACATCATTAGTCTTTAGAAAAATGCAGATTAAAACCACAATGAGGTAGCACTACACATGTATCAGTATAGTTCAAATAAAAAAAAATAGAGATAACACCCAATGCGGGCAGAGATTCAGAGAAAGTGGATCACTTATACATGGCTGGTGGGAATGTAAAATGGAATAGCCACTCTAGAAAGTAGTTTTGCAGATCCTTTTATTACTTTTTTATTTTTTGAGACAGGGTCTCCCTCTGTTGCCCAGGTTGGAGTGCAGTGGCATAATCACAGTTCCACCACAGCCTTGATCTCCCAGGCTCAGGTGATCCTCCCACCTCAGCTTCCTGACTAGCTGGAACTAAAGGTACATGCCACCATGCCCATCTAATTTTTTGTATTTATTTTAGACACAGGGTTTCACCATGCTCCCCAGGCTGGTCTCGAACTCTGGGGTCAAGCAAGAAGCCTCCCGCTTCAGCCTCCCAAAGTGCTGAGATTACAGGCATGAGCCACTGAGCCCACCCCTACAGTTCCTTTTAAAACTAAAAATGGGCCGGACTCGGTGGCTCACACCTGTAATCTCAGCACTTTGGGAGGCCAAGGTGGGAACATCACAAGGTCAGGAGATGGAGACCATCCTAGCCAACATGTTGAAACCCCTTCTCTACTAAAAATACAAAAATTAACTGGGCATGGTGGTGTGTGCCTATAATCCCAGCTACTCAGGAGGCTGAGACAGGAGAATCTCTTGAACCCGGGAGGTGGAGGTTGCAGTGAGCTGAGATCACACCACTGCACTCCAGGATGGGCAACAGAATGAGACTGTGTCTCAAAAACAAAACAAACAACAAAGAAAACTAAAAATGGACTTGCCATAGGACCCAGCAAATGCAGTCCTTTGCATTTATCTCAGACAAACGAAAACTGTATTCACCCAGAAACTTGTACATGAATATTACTAGCAGCTTTGTTTGTAAGAGCCAAAAGCTAGAAACTCCCCAAATGTCTGTCCTTCAGTGGGTGAATAGTTAAGCTATGATACGTCCATACCATGGAATACTACTCTGCAACAAGGGACAAACTGTCGATACACAATGACTTGGATGTACCTCAAGGGATTTATGCTCAGCGAAGAAAAAAAAAAAAGCCAGTCTCTAAAGGTTACATACTGTACCATTCCATTGATACAAAACACTGTTGAGATAAAATTGTAGAGATGGGGAACAGATTAGTAGATGCCAGGGACTGGGGATATAGGTGGGAGAGAGGAGTTTGAATACAAAGGGGTAGCATTTGGGGGTCTAGTTATGATGATACAATTATCTGAATTGTGGTAGTAGTTACACACAGCTGTACATGTGATAAAATTGGATAGAGCAACATAAAATTAATAACAAATGCACACACACATACAAATACACATGTATGTGTATCAACCTGAATAAGCTCTGTGGGTTGCAGCAATGCCAGTGACCCGGTTTTGTTATTGCCCTATAGTTATGTAACTGAGGGAGGGAGGGCAAAGAGTGCCTGCAACCTCCTTCTACATTTCTTTGCAACTTTCTTATTATAACTTTTTTCAAAATAAAAATACATATACTTCACTAAGAAAGATAATAAACCTAGAAGGAAAAAGTGAAATGTGAGAAGTAATGGTGAGAAAATAAATTGGTAAACATGTTGTTGGAAAATCTAAATAAGCATAAATCATAATAAATCATGTAAGGAAGTTAAAAGTAAGATAAAATAAAAATACCTGGTAGAAACAATAAAAGACCAGAGAGAGTGATCAGAATGAAAGCCTCCTAAAAGTCCTCCTGTTTTCTAGAAGGAGACTGATATCCATGTACTTGAAATGTTTTTATGATTGAAAGGCAGAATGGTATCTAAACCTACGATGCTATTTTGATATGAGGTGTCTTTTACCAAGCGTCTGCCCTATATCTGGAAATCTGCTAACATCACAATCTCCATTATAATTCTGAAAGGAAGTAGCTTTCTTCTCTTTTTATTGATGAGAAACAAATGCCAAAGAGGGGTGAATAATGTATAGGTTAGCGCAGTAAGTGACAAAGTCAGTATTTGAACTCAGGGTTCTCTAACTCCTAAGCCTATGTTCTTTTAACCTCCCTGTCCCCTCCTGGGCATAATGAATATGGAAATAAATGCATTTTCTAAAAGATATGCTGCAGTGTTTTGAAGGTGAAGTAGTTTTACCTTTTATAGAATGAAATATGAAATCATCTCCAAACTGTGGGCACAAGAGAAAGCGTTCCTATCTTCCCTTTTCATTTGATTTCATTGACCAAAACTGATTACAAAATAGAAAGCTTTCACATCCTCCCTTTCCTTTCATATCAGCTCCAAACAGTCATTGTGAAGCTGTTTGTCCCAGGAACCCATCATTCAGTGAGCTGTACTACTTGGAAGAATGACGATCAACAATTCACATTCAGATTTAGTGTTTTCTTCATTAAACTATGAGCATAGAAATGAAATTTTTGACATTGTCCCATATGGATGAGAAAAGAAAAAGTGGTATTTTGAAGATCAAAGATAACCACAAATCTATGGATGTCCTATATGATATGTAAATCTTGTTTCTGTTTCTCCTGATGCTAAAATGATCTTGAATTCTAAACATGGAAAGGTGCATTCACACACACACACACACACACACACACACACACACACCCCCCCCCATACAGGATGAACACACACACTGCTAATGGGTCCTAGAAGAAGGCACTGGGGCTTAGTTGCACATGTTTGTTGACAGGTTTAAATAAAAGAAACCTGAATATTCCCCTCTGGTCTATCAGTCTTTTTCTCCTTTTAGCTAAAGCTCTCCAGTTTATACAATTGAAAAGAGGGAGTACTTTTATCTTACCTGAAACATTTTGTGGCAAAAGCTTCTATTTACTGACTCATAAAAGATTTTATGCCTCATCTGTTGTACTTAAGATGACGATAGAGAATATACCAGAAAAAAACATTTGAAATGTGTTGCCTTCTGAAGTTAGAATTATAACCAGGTGTATTACTGAACAATCCTACTTTCCTTAATGTGTACAGATTTCAGCATTGGCAGGAAGTATTGAAGTAAACGCAAATAGAGTATTAAGCAAAATGTAGCCTCAAACTCTAAAAACATGTACGATTGCCACGCCTTTGTGTGAAGACTTCAGAATGATTTTGCCCAACTCTTTCATAATAGTTTCATCTGATGAAACAACAAAAGCACCTGTCACTGGGTGAGCTCACAGCCTTCTATAAAAACATCAGGAACATTCTGATCCCAGAACTACCATCGCAGCTCTGTCACGGCATAAGCCAGAGAGACCCTGGGCAAATCTCTTATCCTTTCTAGACCTTAATTTTCTCATCTATAAAATCCTGACACATTTCCCAAGAAGTTTGAGAGGAAGACTGGCTTTATAGAAATGCTTCTGTACAGCAGAATGTAGCAATATTTTATCATTAGTGATGATAACACAGGAGACTTTATTTTGTGCCCTTGATGAAGATAGCTATTGTTTTGTTTTGGGGTGTGTGTGTGTGTGTGTGTGTGTGTGTGTGTGTGTGTGTGATGAGGTCTCACTCTGTTGCCCAGGCTGGAGTGCAATAGCTCACTGAAGCTACAATCATAGCTCACTGAAGCTTCGTACTCCTGGGCTCAAACAATCTTCGTGCCTCAGTCTCCCAAGTAGCTGGGACCACAGATTCACACCATCAAGCCCGACTAATTTTTTTATTTCAATTTTTATTTTTTGTAGAGAAGCGTTCTGATTTTGTTGCCCAGGCTGGTTTCAAACTCCTGGCCTCAGGTGATCCCCCCAGTTCAGCCTTCTAAAATCTTAGAATCACAGGGCGAGAGCCACCATGCCCGGCCAATAGCTATTCTTTCACCGAGATAAAACCAAAAGGAAAGTATCAGAAAGAAGGAACTCATCAAAACGAAGGCAGACATGGCCATAATATTCTAAAGCGTCCATGTCCAATTCCATTTTAGAGTCGGTGTTTTCCAAAGCGTGACCTTGATGGCAGTCCTTAACAGCAGTCACCATTCCTATGGCCATAGTCATGAAGAGTGACCCGGTAGCCCCACCTTATCCAGGTGAACCCATGAAAAATGTCCACTTGTATACGGTTTATCGTGTTCTTAACAAAAAAAATAGAGGTTACTGAATTTTTTTTGTTTACGATCCTAAGTTTTAAATGAATGGCCATTATATTTCTCAATGTTTTTATTGGTCTAGGTTTGCCTTGAGCAAAATATTATTTACATATTAATTTTGAGAGGTCATATAGCATGTGGTTAACAGGATACTCTGAAGCCAGACTGCCTGGGATCAAGTGCTAGCTCCATCATCTACCATTGTGTGATGCTGGTCAAATCATCCAACTACTCTTTGCCCCAGTTTCCTCATCAGTAAATGGACATAAAAATAGGACCTACTTCATAGTATTGCTGTGAGGATTAAATTAGTTAACTGTTCAGTATAGTGCCTGAACCATAGTAAACACTTCATAAGTTGGGGGTATTGTTGTTAAGCATTTCATAAAACCAATGTGGGAAAATAAATCATGACCTATCAGCCCACCCTCCGAATGTATATAGAACCTGACCACTTCTTACATCCTCTACTCCTAATCCACCATCACCTCTTGCTGGGACTTGTGCAGTAGCCACCTAATTGGTTCCTGTTTTGCCACCAGCAGTCTCAAGAGGGCAATCCAAGTAGTTGTTCCAACTCCTAAGTCACATCACACCTTTCCTCTGTTCAATATACCGCATGGCCCATCATTTCATTCAGAATAAAAGAGTACAAGCCTCTATTCATCCCCTTCCACCCTCCCCTCACCTCTCTGCTCCAATTCCTGGCATCTTGGCAGCTCCTTTAATAGCCTAGTTTATTGTGAACAACCTCAAGGCCTTTGGACTTTCTGTTCTTTTTTGCCTGATATGTTTTTCTCCTAGACGTCTGTGGGAGAGTGGCTTCTCCTTCATTCAATGTTTATTCAAACTCCATCTCATCAGAAGAAGGTCTCTCTGGCCACAATCTCTGAACTGTCCTTTCCTTCCCTGTTAAATTTATCTCTAACCTGCCTTATTTCCCTATAGAGGACTAATAGCCACCTAACATAGTATATACTCATTTTTAAACTGACATATGGCCTGTTTCTTGCTAACCAGCATCGGAGGTCCATGAGACCAGCTATCTTGTTTTGTTCACTGCTGTTTGACAAGCTCCTAGTATGGTGCCTGCACATAGTAGATGCTCAATAAATATGTGTTGTATTAGTTAATGAACTGACATGGATGATACTGTAGTTTATATTGTACTTTCGAAGCACTTTTACATATACAGTATTATTTATTCCTTGGAAATAAGAATCAAAGGGGACAAATTTTTTTCTTTCCCCTATACCTATAAAGATTGGTTCAGATCCCAAAGGGGCTTCCACTTTTTCCAAAACCAAGAACCCTGACACCACTTTATTTTTGTACTTATGTCAAGTATTACTATTTTATTTGATTGAGTTTACGTTGCATCATTTAATGTACTCTTGAGATAAGCAACAGCATGGATGTATCTCAAGATAGTGATGCAGAATGAAAGAAGCCAGACTAAAAGAGTGTATACTGTATGATTTCACTTCTTCAAAGTTCTAGGAAATGCAAATGAATTTATAGTGACAGAAAGCAGATCAGTATTTGCTCAGCGGCTGGAGGATGGGATTACAAATGGCCCAAAGGAACCTTTTAGGGTGATGCAGATATTCATTATCTTCATTTTAGTGATCGTTTCATAAGTATATCCATATATCAAAACTTACCAAATTTTACACTTTAGATGTATGCAATTTTTAAAATTTTTTATTTTCATAGGTTTTTTGGGGAACAGGTAGTATTTGGTTACATGAGTAAGTTCTTTAATGGTGACTTGTGAGGTTTTGGTGCACTCATCACCCGAGCCATTTCACTGAACCCAATTTGTAGTCTTTTATTCCCTCACCCCTTTCCCACCCTTTCCCCCGAGTTCCCAAAGTCCATTGTAGCGTTCTTATGCCTTTAAGTCCTCATAGCTCAGCTCCCATTTATGAGTGAGAGCATACGATGTTTGGTTTTCCATTCCTGAGATACTTCACTTAGAATAATAGTATCCAATGCTATCCAGGTTGCTGTAAATGTCATTTATTTGTTCCTTTTTATATGATATTCTGTTTTATATATATACACACACACACACTCACAATTTCTTTTCTTTTTTTATTTTTTTAATTAATTACTTAATTTTTTTTTTGAGACAGGGTCACATTCTGTCACCCAGGCTAGAGTACAGTGTTGTGATCTTGGCCCACTGCAACCTCTGCCTCCCAGGATGGAAGTGATTCTCCTGCCTCAGCCTCCCGAGTAGCTGGGATTACAGGCACCCACCACCACGCCCAGCTAATTTTGTATTTTTAGTAGAGACAGGGTTTCACTGTGTTGGCCAGGCTGGTCTCGAACTCTCAACCTCAGGCAGTCCGCCTGCCTGGGCCTCCCAAAGTGCTGGGATTACAGGCGTGAGTCACCATGACCAGCCTATACCACAATTTCTTTATCCACTCATTGATTTATGGGCATTTATGCAATTTGTCGTACATTATTTTGCTTAATAAAAGTGTTTTGAAAACAGAGATACCTTGCCCAAGGTCACACACATTCTTCTGCAAATCTTGACTGCAGTCCATGTCTGTGGATTCCTGGTGTGTCCTTCCACTTCCGGTGTTGCTTACCAGGCGGGTAATGAGGCTCAGGCTTTTAACAGTCATGATACCCATTTAGAATAACGGGTATTTATGTATTGCTCTGTGCTGAAAGGAGAACTTTGATTTTACAGTTTGAAGGTGTTCTCTATCAGTTTTATAAGGCTCTATCCCTTAAATTTAGTGAAAATCAAGTAGCCAACATTGATTGGATAGTATTTGAGGAACTGCGGGTTAATAGCACTTTTATATGAACAAATTGAGAGAATTGAATGATTTGACCGAGGTCGTCAAGAACAGCAGCTTTGGCACAGGGATTAGAAACTGGATTTGCCCTTGCATTTTGTTTTTCAGCATAAAAGCTACATTTCTGTTCTCTCCATTCTTTATGGGCAAATTGTAACTTTTCCCCCCCAAGGCCTAAAATAATCTGTTTCTCACAGTCTTTCGTGTGTGCCTTCTTTTTCTCGCTTGTGGATAAGGCATACTAAATGCCTCCTGGCACACACAACAGTGTTATGTTCTTTCTTTTCTCCCAGTTCACCACGTAAGAGAGGCACCACCTATTAAAAACAATATCCACAGACCTGAAGTCAGCAAAGATATCAGAATGTACTGTGCATGTCAGATTAAGGCTGAAATTCCAACGATAGTGTTTAAATGGGGACTCACTTTAATTAATAAATTTGGTTCTGACACTGCAGTTGCTCTTCACTTGATCAGTATTTTGCCATTCAGATGGACAGGTTTTTTTTTAATTTACTGCTGTGTGTGACTGAGTGCCTACTTAATACTCATTGACACAAGAGTATTCAAAGAGAAGTCAGCCTAACTCTCAAGTAGACAGAATAGAACAGATACACATGTGTTTTGCAATTGCAAGGAAGGTATACTAATTTTGAGATACTTGAGATTTGGGGTTTTAAAAATAATTAATGGATCTTTATATTTCAGCTTTACATTTATTGATTTATCCCTTTTATTGTACTTACATTCCCAAGACCCTTGGCTGATTAATTTACAATTGTGGTTTTAAATACATTTTGATACTAACTGCTACTTACAGGATATACTTGGTGAATTCTTTCATATATTAACATTACTCTCTGGTATATCTATTATGAGAAATTGTGTGTTTGTGTATGCGTGTGTGTGTGTGTGTGTGTGTACATATACACACATATACACACAGATACATAAATTTTCTTAAATTGAGACATCCTTTTCTATTATATTTGCAAGTATCACTAAAGAATCTGAGTCACGCCTTTTCTGGCAGAGAGAGAGAACAATGGAAAATTAAAACTCCAACATGACTTTTTTCTTAATTTGTGTCATGCCTCTCATCTAAATGAACACTAGTACGTTTCCTTGGGTCTTGCTGTACATTGAAAACTTTTAGTTTTTCTTTGGATTTTGGAGACTAGATACGA
Organism: Macaca thibetana thibetana; assembly: GCF_024542745.1. Taxonomy (NCBI): domain Eukaryota; kingdom Metazoa; phylum Chordata; class Mammalia; order Primates; family Cercopithecidae; genus Macaca; species Macaca thibetana. The sequence goes on from NC_065586.1 coordinate 24,248,032, forward strand.
TCAGTAGGAAATCGCTAATGGGAATTGATCCTTTTGATTCCAGCCAAGCATACCACAGAGGTCACAGAGGTAACATCCAACTTGTACAGAAAACATGACTTATAAAACTAGAGCAGTCATCGCTGAGGGTGGGTTAGTAATGTCTGCAGAGGAACAGCCCTACCTGTGCTGCCAGACTCATCAGTGTAACCAAAAGTTGTGTTTGCAGAATTCTAAAAGAAAGATCCTGTGTGATTTTTGTTTGTTATAATTTTCCGTTAAGATTGTAAGAATACCACAAAAATGTTTGGTCCAAAAAAAAAAAAAAGAAAAGAAAAGAAATCTGAATCTTCTAAAAATATTTCTATTATTACTGGTGGCGTTGGAGCTGTGTCTTATCTGACATGCTTGTCAGTCTTCAGCAGTCACTTGGGACTATTTCGAGATTGGATGACCTGATGTTTCAGCTTTAATGCCACATACTTTACTCAATCCCCCTCAAGCTACTGGCCTACGTTGACAAAATGACTAGAAAGGGATTATCTAAAAATACTGTTTCCAGTTATTCTCCTTTGATTTCTCTTGGACCCATCCATTGATGCCTTCAATCCCTCCACTCCACAGAACTCAGGTCCAGGTCACAGATGACTCCATGGGTTAACCAGTCTTCTTTCCCTTGACTGTCAACACATCACATGGTAGACCATGTCCCATCCTTAAGACACACCCTTCTCTTAGCTTCCTGGACATCTCTTCCTCTCAGCATTCATATGACCTCACTGGCTGGTCCTCCTGGGTCTCTTTTGTTGGTTACATCTCATTTTCTCATCCACAGATATTGCCTTCTGCCCTAGACCTCATTGCTTCTCTATATTCACGCCATCGGTGTGATCGGATCCTGCCCCATGGTGCCAAATGTCAGCTATAGGATGATGACCCCTGTAGCCTGGATGTGTCCTCTGAAATCCAGATTAGTAGTTCAGATCATCTACTTGACATCTCAACCTCAACAAGTCAAAAAATGAACTTCTTATTTCCTCCAATAAAAAGATATCCTCCCACAGTTTTCCCCATCTCAATAAATTGCAACCCTGTTATGCTAGTTGCTCACAACAAAACCCTTTGCATCTTTACTCATCTTTTCATCTCATTTCATATCTAATCTGATGAGAAATCTCATTCACTCTTCTTCCAAAATATATGCACAAATCCAGCCACTTCTCACCATTTCTATCTAACCTATCAAGTCCAACTCACCATAATCACTTTCCTGGATTATTGCCTTAACTCCTGGTGGTCTCTTGATTTTAGTCCTTGTCCCTTGTAGTTAATTCTTTTTGAGATGGAGTCTCGCTCTGTCATCCAGGCTGGAGTACAGTGGCATGATCTCAGCTCACTGCAACCTCCACCTCCTGGGTTCAAGCGATTCTCCCGTCTCAGCCTCCCAAGTAACTGGGACTACAGGCCTGGTTAATTTTTGTAGTCTTAGTAGAGACAGAGTTTCACCATTTTGGTCAGGCTGGTCTCATACTCCTGACCTCAGGTGATCGACCCTGGCTTTTCAAAGTGCTGGGATTACAGGCATGAGCCACCACACCCAGCCCTGTAGATAATTTTTAACAGAGCAGCCCTAGCCATTGATCTCATCTTGTCACACCTCTGCTCATAATCCTCTGTTGCCTTGCAGCTCAATCAAGAGTACAAGGGCCTCCACCATCTGACCACTTGCCACCTTTCTAACCTCATCTCTTTCCATTTGTCATCTCACTCATTTCCCTCCAAACACAGTAGTTCTCTGCTGTTTCTGGAACACATCCAGCAGGCTTCCATCTCAAGAAAACTTGCTTTTCCCTTTGCCTCCTTCCCCCAGATATCTACAAGGCTTGCTTCCACACTTCTTCCAAATATCTTCACATCAGCAGGATGTGCAACTACTATGAATAAAATAGCAATCCACCCACTTCCACACCACTGCTCTCTAGTCCCCACACCCTGTTTTGTCTTTTTCCTTGTGTCTTGGCACACTCTATGCTTACTTGTTTATGAGTTTATTGTCTATCGACATCAATAGAAGCTATGATCTCTGAGCTTACCATCGTATCCCCTCCTTTTAGAAGACTGGGGTACATGGTGGTACTCAATAAATATTTCTAGAGTAAATGAAATGCATCTTTTACCATACCCATTTTGTTTAAGTGTTAAGTTTAATGCAATACTGCTGCTCTTTAAATCTAAAACAGTCCAACAGTTCTCTATTCCTGAAGAATTTATTTAAGGATCAAGATAATAGTTCAGTCTGCTTTGCTTTAGTTGTTTCTCCTTGCATAAGCACACCACGTAGGTTGAATTATCTTGTCCTGTGGAAAAGGGACACCGACTATTATTCTCCCTTTTGTTATTCTTGTTATATAAGCATAATGTTTATATATGAGCTGAATTGCTATTATAGAAGGTAAAGCTGACAGAATGCACAGATGCCGGTAAGGGAAGCAGATTCCTTCTACCCGGGGTAGGTGCTCAACTTGTTTAATGCGTGTTATGATTGGGGGTAGCTCAGTATGATGACTTTGCTTGGTAAGTTCTTAGGTAACAAAGCAGATGAGAGTGGGGACCTATAGGATTGATTGCTGTTTTTGCAGTGCTTTGAGTTGGAAAGCCAACAATTGTCGTTTTGATCATGAGGTATTTAGGGGGACTTCTACCTCTGTACGTAATGAGGAGAGAAAGGTGATTTATGGTGAATCTTGAAGCAGGAGTTGTATTTTACAGTTGGTGATGGGAAGATCTGGGGACATGGATCTGTCGGAGGACGGGCACCTTGTCCTTGCGGACTCGCTCCACCCACCACTCTCAGAGCTGTTCAAATGGGGCCCTGCATGCTTTTGCCACCCTCAGACATTTGTTCTTTATTGTGTGATCTTGTGGTTGAGAACAGAAGCGACTCTTAAAAGGCAGCGCCAGAACTTCAAAAGGAAATGGTGAGGAGGAAGTAGCCATGTGTGATGTCTCTTAAATGCCTCTTTGGAAGGTATCAGAGGAGAACAAAAGGTAAAGGTACAACCAAAAAGTCCTCTGGAGTTTTTTAAGCACGGATTGGAAAGTTAGGTTTGTGAAGCCTAGCCTTGGAGATTTAAGTCATGGGAATGAGTGCCCCCAAGATGGCTGCTCTTAAACTCCCTGCATGGTTGGAGGCCAGGCAGTTCGGGGCAGCATGGTAGCCTGATCTCTTTTTTATTATTATTATTATTTTTATTTTTGAGACAGAGTCTCGCTGTTGTTGCCTGGGCTGGAGCACAGTAGCATGATCTCAGCTCACTACAACCTCCAACCTCCAGGTTCAAGCGATTCTCTTGCCTCAGCCTCCCGAATAGCTGGGATGATAGGCACCTGCCACCACGCCCAGCTAATTTTTATAGTTTTAGTAGAGATGGGATTTCACCTTGTTGGTCAGGCTGGTCTCGAACTCCTGACCTCAGGTGATCCACCCACCTTGGTCTCCCAAAGTACTGATTACAGGCACGAGCCACCACACCCAGCCACCTGATCTCTTGTTACCCTCCTTGCATCTGCACTTCCAGTAGCAGTGACTCTTCTTTCCCACTTGCTCTTGGGGCAAAAAAAAAATAAAATAAAATAATAATAATAATAATAATAATGGTAAATAAAGATACACTTTACAAACATTAGATAAGCCTTACAAACACATTGTAAAAACCCCTTTCATTACCAGAACACATGCCACCAAATGACCTAGATCTGAACATGAGGCCAACAGATCGGTCTCAACCCCCTTCCGCCTTTGCTTGAGACTCACACACTCTTGCACACTCGCACACAAGACCGTGATCTGAGCACCCATCCGCAGCCTTAGAGAATTAGGCCCTTTTCACTGCCATCTCTCTGGACCCTCACAAGCAGGAGCTCCCTCAGGAAGCCCTTTATTGCTCTGGCCAGGGCTGAGAGAAGGACATTCCAGTTCTCCCACAGGGGTAGGGTGTGTTAAAGGCAGAAGACACAGACAAGACTGCCAGCAGATCCACACCCTCTGGTGTGGGCCTGAGGACATGGGAGGAGCTGTGCTGGGAACAGCAGGGAGACCCAGGGAGGGGAGTGGGCAGAGAGCCAGGGACTAGCCTAGGAAGGGATGATCCGGCTGGCTGCTGGCTTCAGGCTGCAGTCAGGGCTGGATTTGCCTGAGAGTGTCCCCAGGGCAGCTGTACCCTGTCACAGGGGAGAGAACTTTCCCAGCAACCCTAGGAAAGCCTATTGAAAGCTTTCAGTAGTGAACCAGACAGTGAACAAATAACAACATAATTATTACCTAACAGAATTGGAAAACTTTAGAGCTTAAATGGTAACAAAAGTTGTTCACCAATATATAAACCTTGGATACCCTAAAAGCTCAGCATGATTCAGTTTTTGCTACTAACATAAAACCAAAAATAAAGTAATCAAATCCCTGCAGAAGTAGAGGGTACTCAGGTATCCACCTCCGTAGCACTACTTAAGAAATAAAAATAAAACAACCTGTTCATAGAGTGGACAGCACAGCAACTTGAATGCCGAAAGGCGGAGAAGGTCCTGTTCCTGGCTTTGATGTTGATGCTTGGGAAACACCCCTTATCTTTCTGCATCACACATAAGCCTGCCTGGGGCAAGAATCCAGCGGCTTGTATACACCCATGTCTAAATATTTTTAAAGGTATAAATCAAGCTAACAAACTGTTAGATAAAATATGTTCTATCCTCATACTTTGACAAATTTACCTTTGTGATGACCAAGGATGCCAGATTTGATTTTAGACTTCTCTGAGCCCTCACAGTTGTGGGCTGGATCATGTGATCAGGAAGGGTCCCCCCCATATCCCAGCCTGCGGCAAGCCGCCTTCCCTCCTCCTCATCCTCCCTCCGGCTCCCTTCTGCTTTGCAAGGAGGCTGAGGCACACGCGAGTAATTTTCCTGAACTACATGGGCAGGTTCCCTCCATGTGCCCTGCAAACAGCGTTCTTTAGTCACCCCTCAGTATGAGGGGTGTATACGCCAATGTCAGGCAAGGACTGGGGGATAAGGACTCCCTTCCCAGACTCCTCCTCCATGCCACAGTTTGACCCTTATTCCTTTAGGATTTACACCCCTAATCCCTGTACCTCCATCAAGTCAATCACAAGGATTTAGGGAAGCTGATCATTTCTGTGAGAGCTGACAATGGATGGATTAGGTTCCTGTATGTTTTCAGGTCACGTAAGAGATACAGCAAGTCTTTTGTTTTTTTTTTTTAAGAGCTCCAAAATGAAGGCCAGCGTGATATGAATTTCCTCAAACTGCCCACACAGTCTTTCTCCCCACCTTCTGGGGAAAAAAATCTGAGCCTCCCCCTCAGATACCTAAGAAGAAGCTGAGAAAAAACTGCCCAGAAGAAGAACAGCTGCTGAGAGCCTGCCTCACCCTCCCTAGCTGGCTGTATTTCCAACTTTGTTGCCTTCTTCAGTAGATCTGGGGAACGAAAAAGCAAGGAGTGAAATTTGAGTGTTTCCTGAATCTCTCTCCATAGCTGCCCGTGACCAGTGTTACCTTTTGATTGAGGCAGTCACACTTGATGGCCACATGAGTAAATGCGCCCCTAAGTATGAGGGGGGCAAAGAGCAATCATTCACAGACTGATGGGGATTGTTTCCCTAAAATATTCCCCTGAGATGGCCGGGCGCGGTGGCTCACACCTGTAATCCCAGCACTTTGGGAGGCCGAGGCGGGCGGATCATGAAGTCAGGAGATCGAGACTATCCAGGGCTAACACGGTGAAAGCCCGTCTCTACTAAACAAAAAAATACAAAATTTAGCTGGGCATGGTGGCGGGCGCCTGTAGTCCCATCTACTCGGGAGGCTGAGGCAGGAGAATGGTGTGAACCCGGGAGGTGGAGCTTACAGTGAGTTGAGATCGTGCCACTGCACTCCAGCCTGGGCGACAGGGCGAGACTCCGTCTCAAAAAAATAAATAAATGAATAAAATAAATTCCCCTGAGCTGCTAGAGAGGAGGTGATTTCCACCAGAGCATAGACTGATGCGGATTATAATTGCTGGAATAGGGAACTCCCGTGGAGGCCTGGGCATTGAGACACAGTGGAGAGGAAGGAGACCATGGTGTGGTGTCTACGAATGAGAGTGAGGAAAAGGAAAAGGTGGGAAGAAGTGGTACCCAAGGATCAGGCTTTGTGGAATCTAAGCATCCCACATTTACTGTTTTTAAAAATGAACTTGAAAAAGTAGGGTGTCCATCCTATGAAGTGGAATCCCACAGCCACAGGTCTGCTAACATTTGTTTATATTTGTTGTCAAAGAATAGCTTGATTTTTTTTTTTGGTCATTAACATAACTTAAATGGAATAAAAGTATAAAGGAACACCATGGTCTCCCCTCCCCTCCCCTCCCCCTCCCCTCCCCTCCCCTCCCCTTCCCTTCCCTTGTCTTCTCTTCTTTTTTCTTTTCTGAGACAGTGTTGCTCTGTCACCCAGGCTGGAGTGCAGTGGTAAGATCATAGCTTACTGCAGCCTTGATCTCCTGGGCTCCAGGGTCCTCCTGCCTCAGCCTCCGTAGTAGCTGGGACTACAGGCATCTGCCACCATATGCGGCTATTTTTTTTATTTTTTGTAGAGATGATCTCACCATATTATTCAGGCCAGTCTTAAACTCCTAGCTTCAAACGATCCTCCTCCGTCCTCGGCCTCCCAAAGTGCTGGGAATACTGGAGTGAGCCACTGCACCCAGCCAACGCTGTTCCTTTTCACTTGAAAGTAATTTCCCCTGGAAATTCCTGGGATCCCGACTTCTGTTTACCAGAGTGGAAAAGCTAATCAAATTGATACTTCCCCAGTATCTTTCTCCCCCAACTTGAGGACCAAACAGGTTGTACCTTCTCAAAAAGAATATTTTTTCCCAATAGTAGAAAATAAATCTTGAGCAATAAAATTTATATACTTCACATGGATGATTTTTAAATCTACATGCAAATTATATAAAAATTAGCATTTCATGCTGAAAACTTTCTAAAGATATATTCACTCCTCTGTAATAACTACTGGTTATCACTATGTAAAATACCAATACTTTAGCACACAAGAAAAATTTTAGATTAACTCAGGCAGTTTCTCACTAAAGTCCATAATCTCTGTGCCTAAATCTGCTAATCACTGTGACTGAAGAAAATGCAGGAAGTATAAATCTCCCAGGGGGCAGTGTTTGTACCATTTTTTGAAAAGAAATTACACCCAGAATTTTTTTGATAATTTGAAAACATGCACTGGAAACTGTTTCATATCCCTAAAAGGCCACCTTTTATTTTTTCCTGGGGCCATGATTATAGAACTTTTACATTTTTGTTCTTATCTTTAAGAAAATCTCTGCTGGGCGCGGTGGCTCATGCCTATAATCCCAGCACTCACTTCAGGAGGCTCAGGCAGGCAGATTACCTAAGGTCAAGAGTTTGAGACCATCCTGGCCAACATGGTGAAACCCCATCTCTACTAAAAATACAAAAATTAGCTGAGTGTGGTGGCGTGTGCCTGTAATCTCAGTTACTCGGGAGGCTGAGGTAAGAGAATCACTTGAACCCAGGAGGCAGAGGTTGCAGTGAGCCGAGGTCACACCACCACGCTCCAGCCTAGATGGCAACAGAGCAAAACGAAGGAAGGAAGGAAGGAAGGAAGGAAGGAAGGAAGGAAGGAAGGAAGGAAGGAAGGAAGGAAGGAAGGAAGGAAGGAAGGAAGGAAGGAAGGAAGGAAGGAAGGAAGGAAGGAAGGAAGGAAGGAAGGAAGGAGGGAGGGAGGGAGGGAGGGAGGGAGGGAGGGAGGAGGGAGAGAGGGAGGGAAGGAGGGAAGGAAGGAAACAAAAAAGAAAAAAAAGAAAGAAAAATCTCATTCTTTATGACCTTTGCTCTTTGCTTTCTATAACCACTCATCACAAGCTAAGGGAAACTTACAAAATCCCATAACTACATCCAGATTTGGCCTCCTGAGTCAGATGTGTGGGAGGGGAACTATTAAGACAGCTCTCTTTTGTCACTTTTAAAATGATTTTTCTTTAATTTTTTGAATGGAAAAAATACAGAAAACATAATATAATAATACCATAAAGAGATGTTAGTGTCTGTTTAATGTCTGAGAGGCAGAATGTTACAGTGGTGAAGATGATTAGCTAGGCAAGTCACACAACTTACTTCTCTCTGCCTCAGTGTTCCTCATCTGTGAGATGGGGATAATAGTAGTGACCTCATAGAAAAGATTAAATGAATTATATGTGGAAGAGTTTGGATCAGTGCCTGGCACATAGCAAGTGTTATATAGGTTTTTGTCCGATTTTAAAGAGAAAAACATGTTTCCATAATTGCTTGAACCCTCTTACACTTTTAAAGTAAAATATTATAAAAGCCCTGTACTTTCTTTCCCCATCCTTTCCCAGAGCTAACCACATGCTGGAGTTGGAGGGTGTAACTGCCATGCGAATTTTGGCCTTCCACTATACTCACAATGTATATTATTGGTTTGTATGTTATAAAGCTTTGCTTCAATAGGATCATACTGCACGTATCCTTTTATAAGTTTCGGTGTTCACTCCGCATTATGTTTTTGAGATTTGTCCATGTTGATAGAGATGGTTCTGGTTCATACTTTGTTACTACTGTTAACTGTTCCATTGTATGAATAAACCACTGAGAACAAGCAGATGACAGACGGTGCTACAATGAGCTCCATGGAACAAGTGCCCACCTGTGGGATTTTCTCTGTGACGGTCAGCTTAAAAGACTTAGGTAGGTATGGGAGGCACCTCTTCAGCTTCCTCAGGTGTTCGAGAGTGATTATGCAAATGTACACTCTCACCAGCAGTGAATTCACAGGCTGTATTTTCCCACGTCCTCACTAGTACTTGAGGCTGTTAGATTTTCTGACTTTTGCCTACATGATGGGGATAAAATAGTATGTAGCAGTTTTCATTTTTATGTCCATAAGTATTAATTTATTGGCCACTGGAGTTTCCTTCTCATGGAATTGCCTATTTATATTCATTATTGAATATCCATTATTGTCCATGTTCTTATTGGTTTATAAAGGTTCTTTAATTATTCTGAATGCTAATCTTTGGTAGAGGATGTGAGTTGTAAATATCTTCTTTCTGACTGTGGTCTGTCTTCATTACTTTGTTTACAATGCCCCCTGTAGTTCAAAATCCTCATTTCAATGTAGTCTAATTAGGCAGTATTTTCCAGTGCAGTTTCTGATCTTTGTTTCTTTTTAAAGTCCTTCCCTGTACCAATACACCGGGAGACACCACCATGTGGCGTTTTTATTTTTTGTTTATTTGAAGTTTTAGAGTTGAGCTTCTCACATGGATGTCTTTGGTCCATCAGGAATTCATTTTACTTATGGTGTAAGAAAGGGATGTATTTTTTACTTTTTCCATATGGAAAACCAATTTTCCTGACACTATTTATTGAACAGTCATTTCTCTATGGGTTTGTATGACCACTTCTGGCATATATCAGGCTCTCACAAATCCTGTGTCTTTGTCTAGGCTTTCTGTTTCGTTGCGTACTCCTGTTTGTCCTATCCGTGTGCCAAGTCACACTGTTTTAATAGCGCTGATATCTGGCGGAACAAGTACCCCTTCCTATTATTATTCCTCAAAATTGCCAGATTGATGTTATAAGTGTTTTTTATTTGTTTGTTTTTTGTTTTTGTTTGTTTGTTTTTGAGGTGGAGTCTTGCTCTGTCACCCAGACTAGAGTGAAATGATGTGATCTTGACTCATTGCAACCTCATGCCTCCCGGGTTTAAGCAATTCTCCTGCCTCAGCCTCCCCAGTAGCTGAGACTACAGGCATGTACCACCACACGCAGCTAATTTTTGTGTTTTTAGTAGAGACAGGGTTTTACCATGTTGGTCAGGCTGGTCTCAAACTCCTAACCTCAGGTGATCCACCCGCCTGGGCCTTCCAAAGTGCTGGGATTACAGATGTGAGCCACCACGCCTGGCTGTAAGTGGTATATTTTTATTAAACTGTATTCTCTATTTTTTCTAGTATTTCAGGTTGCTGTCGATCCTATATATTGATCTTGTATCATGCAGTCATATTGAATAGTTGTAATAGTGTATCTGCAGGTTTCCTTACATTATTATATCATCTATGAACAAGTACTATTTTGGTTATCTCTTTTTAATCCATATTCCTTTTATTTCTTTTACTTATATTAACCATGCTAGTGAGTTCTTCAGATGCAGTGACAGCAAAAATTCAAATTTTAAAACAATGCTTCTAACATTTCATCATTAAGCCTGATACTTGTTTGAGGTTTTTGCTGAACATAAGAACATTCTTTTTAATTTTTAAATTACTGGTTTTTAAGAAAGTTATGAATGTGTGTTGGATTTTTCTTAACATTTAGCTGACTCTGTTAAGATGAGTGTATGGTTCTTTTATTTATATTGCAGAAAATTTTAGGGCTACACTGTCTAATGTTAAGGATTTTTCTTAACATTTAGCTGACTCTGTTAAGATGAGTGTATGGTTCTTTTATTTATATTGCAGAAAATTTTAGGGCTACACTGTCTAATGTTAAACCAGCCTTACATTCCTGAGATAAATTATTTTGGATCATGATGCGTTTGTTCATATATTGCTATATTTGCTTTACTATTATTTTATTTAGAGTTTTGCATTTGAATGTAAAATCCCTTCTTATTATATGTATTCGTCTGTTCTCACGCTGCTAATAAAGACATACCTGAGACTGGGTAATTGATAAAGAAAAGAGGTTTAATGGACTCACAGTTCCACATGGCTGGGGAGGCTTTACAATCATGGCAGAAGGCAAATGAGGAGTAAAGTCACATTTTACATGGTGGCAGGCAAAGAGAGAGCGGTGTAGGGGAACTCCCTTTTATAAAACCATCATCTTGTGAGACTTATTCACTATCACAAGAACAGCATGAGAAAGACCCACCGCATGATTCAGTTACCTCCCATCAGGTCCCTCCCATGATATGTGGGAACTATGGGAGCTGCAATTCAAGATGAGATTTGGGTGGGGTCACAGCAAAACCATATCATTCTCTTTTTCTAATACCAAGGTTTGTACTAGCCTTATAATATGAATTGATATTATAATATTTGATTTAAACCACAACTCACATTAAGTGTTAGAGAGAATTCAGTTACAGTTGTAGCATATTCATAATTAGAATAGTATTCCTCACAGCATTTTCTTATAATATTTTCTCCCTTAATTGTTGAGTAACCTTTGAGATGAAAACAAGGACTCGATTGATGTTGCTACAAGTTCTGTTGTAACTTTGCATTATAGCTTCTTCATGGACAAGTTTCTAAATATCCATGCAAAGGGACAAGAAGACCTATTTGGAATGACCAGGACCACAGCACTGGAAATCAGCATCTTTCACACAGTCTGAATTACAGAAGTCATCAATCTTTCTTTCAGCCATTTTTTAGAGAAATGCCTTGGGATGCTCATTTCAATGATATTAACATTTCACTTGAATCCCAATTGCACCAATTTGTCTGAAACAAAGCAAAGTTAAAGGGGTAAGCCCCAGGGCTTTCTGTGGAGAATGAGTGCCTCCTGCAGAACGCTGCCCAGTGACTGCCATCTGTCAGGTGGTTATGGGGAGCAAGACTCTCTCACATATTACTTACTATTGATTTAACTTTTTTTTTTTTTTTTTTTTTTTTTTTTTTGAGACAGAGTCTCACCATGCCGCCCAGGCTGGAGTGCAGTGGCAGGATCTGGGCTCATGCAAGCTCTGTCTCCCGGGTTTCACGCCATTCTCCCACCTCAGCCTCCCAAGTAGCTGGGACTACAGGTGCCCGCCACCACGCCTGGCTAATTTTGTTTTTGTATTTTTAGTAGAGATGGGGTTTCACCATGTTAGCCAAGATGGTGTCCATCTCCTGACCTTGTGATCCGCCCACCTCGGTCTCCCAAAGTGCTGGGATTACAGGCGTTAGCCACTGCACCCGGCCTAGATTTAACTTTTAACATGTTTTTTCAGGGTGCTAACATAGGTTTCCCCATACTTATGAGTCTTTAAAACACTTTTTTTTTGAGTCAGAGTCTCAGTTTGTCACCCAGGCTGGAGGGCAGTGGCACAATCTCGGCTCATTGCAGCCACTGCCTCCTGAGTTCAAGTGATTCTCCTGCCTCAACTTCCCAAGTAGCTGGGATTAAAGGCACACACAACCACGCCCAGATAAGTTTTGTTTTTTTGTTTTGTGTTGTTTTTTTGAGAGGGAGTCTTGCTCTGTCACCCAGGCTGGAGTGCAGTGGCACGATCTCAGCTCACTGCAACCCCCGCCTCCTGGGTTCAAACGATTCTCCTGCCTCAGCCTCCTGAGTAGCTGGGGCTACAGGCATGTGCCACCATGCCCAGCTAATTTTTCTATTTTTAGTAGAGACAAGGTTTCACCATGTTGGCCAGGATGGTCTCGATCTCTTGACCTAGTGATCTGCCCGCCTCGGTTTTAGTAGAGACGGGGTTTCACCATGTTGCCCAGCTGGTCTCAAATTCCCAACCTCAAGTGATCCACCTACCTTGGCCTCGGAAAGTTCTGGGATTACAGGCATGAGCCACAGCACCCGGCCTAAAGCACATTCAAAATTGGAATTTAGCTTAAAATTACTATTGCCTGGAATTTCTCAGTCCTTCATAAAGATTCGTCTAGAGACTCTCAAAGTCTTACATTGTCCTCAAGTATCAGGTCACTAAGTGAAATAAAAAATAACTGATAGATCCTTCTTGAATGCAACAAAAAATTTGGTGTTTACCCAATTCAAGATAAAAACAGTGAAATCCAAGAGTAAAGTTATTCCTTTTTTTTTTTTTTAATTCAGACTTTCTGCAGAGAATGAATTTTCTATTATCTTTTTCCTCCTTGCAAGGCAACTGTCATTATTCTGCTTTGTCACCTACTTTAAAAGCTATCCCATAGGAAGGGACTTAGCAGCGGGAGAGTTCTCTCTGGGGTTTGAGAAGTTACTGACATCAGAAGGTATCCTAGAGCCACTTGAGGAACACACACACCCTTGTTCAAATCACTGCTGTGTTTGAAACAAAATGTCAGCTGGTGTTAGGTATGAATTGCTAGCTTCTAAAGAATAGTGTCATTTACAGAACCACTGCGGGGGTTAGAACACAGAGGGAGACCAGAAAACACCTCCAAGAAGAAAGAGATTGAGACTTTTTTTTTTACTGCTTTTGTACTCCCCAGTTCCTGGCACAGGCCTGGCACAAGATGGGAACTTGTCTAGTGAATGAATGAAGCCATTTCTACCGGTGCCTCTAGGGTACCTCTAAGTACATTATATTCTTTCAGGGTGTTGTTTTTTTGTTTTGTTTGTTGTCTTTGTTTTGAGACAGAGTCTCACTCTGTCGCCAGGCTGGAGTGCAGTGGCATGATCTTGGCTCACTGCAACCTCTGCCTCCCAGGTTCAAGCAATTCTCATGCCTCAACCTCCAGTGGCTGGAATTACAGGCACCTGCCACCATGCCCAGCTAGTTTTTGTATTTTTAGTAAAGACAGGGTTTCACCATGTTGCCCAGGATGATCTCGATCTTCTGACCTCGTGATCTGCCCGCCTCGGCCTCCCACAGTGCTGGGATTACAGGTGTGAGCCACTGTGCCCGGCCTCTTTTTAGTTTTAAATCATGAGACTCTTGAATATAGTCTCTTAAGGATACACTATTGTGCTAACTGTACTGGAATCTTTTGCTTACCTTAAATGTCAATGTCTTTCCCATTTCAGATGCTAGTGTACATTCTACCAACTCCACTGAAAGTTTTTATTTGAGCAGCCCTTGGCTTATCTCCTCTGGCTTCAAAAACTACCCAGTTAACTGAGTAGGATTCCTAACTGGCCAGTCTGTTTAGCCATTTTTTAGATGAAAGTTTTAGATTTTAGTGTGGAAGTTGTCTTTGAAGATTATCAAATCAAAACATTCTTATTTTAGAAAGAATATGTAGAAAATCATAAAGAAATCTGAGTGAACTTGCCACTCTTAACATTTTGGTGTATAGTCATCAGATAGGTCAGTAGACTTACCTTGGACTTAATGAAACCAAGGTTCAGGCCCCTCTCAATATAAATGTTCACTTTCATACCTAAGTTTATGTTTCAAATGTTGTATTCTCATTCTTAAAGAGGCCCCTCAAAATTGTGTAAGCTTCAGGGCTCACAAAATGTGGGGTCACTCACCGTCATCAAGGTGATTAATGGATTTTTATAAATCTAGTTCCTTTCTGTTTTATAATATGCTTTGTCACTTAATAAAATATAGTTTTTTTTCTCATTGCCATATTCTCTTACAATTGCTTTTAGTAACTGTTTAGTGTTCCAGTGAATAGATTTATTAAATGAACTACTTATTAAATCAATGTCCTATTGTTGGAGATTCTCCCTCACCCTATATTATTCCTACAAATGATACTTCATTGAGCATCTTGGTAAGGATGCCATTGTGCCTAAATGTGTAAAAGTTGAATTACTGCTTCAAACCACGTGTGTATTTGGGGGCTTTTGATATATTGACAAATAACCCTTCAGAGAAATAGTATCAACTTACTTTCCCAACAGTAATATGTGGGAGTACCCTTGTCGGCACTATTTATTGTATCAAGCTTTGCCAATGTCATAGGTGTAAAAAGTTACCTTGTTATTTTAATTTTAATATTTTTCTTAAGTTGAAAACTTATTTCCCATCAGAAAATGCTATAAGAATCCTTTATATATTTAAGGCATTAGCCATTTGCCATTGGTATTGCAGATGGTGATCTGCATAATCCTAAAATAGATTTGGAGAAACTGAGGCATTTAGTTTATTTAGAATTGTCACCATCAGCTGCCTGCAGAAGACGCCCTTCAGGGAAAATGGTATTGCTATTCCAAAAGGCATGCATACATCATACTAACTTGGCCACATTACAGGGATAATTTAACGTGTTTCAACTAAAGGTATCTGAGCATCTACTAGGTACCTAACTCTGTATCTTACCATCTGGTGAGGGAAACTGTATACAACGAACCATAATGCAGAATTAAAAGCCATGCTTGCAGCCTGGTGTGGTGGCTCACGCTTGTAATCCTAGCACTGTGGGAGGCCAAGGTGGGCGAATCACCTGAGGTCAGGAGTTTGAGACCAGCCTGGCCAACATACCAAAACCCCATCTCCACTAAAAAACTACAAAAATTAGCCAGGCATGGGAGCACATACCTGTAGTCCCAGCTACTCAGGAGGCTGAAGCAGGAGAATCACTTGAACCCAGGAGATGTGAGGTTGCAGTGAGCCCAGATTGCACCATTGCACTCCAGCTTGGGCAACAGAGTGAGACTCCATCTAAAAAAAAAAAAAAAAAAAAAAAAAAAAAAAAAAAAAAAAAAAGCCATGCTTGCAATCTCAACAAAACACAATATGAGCACATCGGTGAGGTAAATTAATGCCTTCATTCCTGATGAGGAAATGATGGAGTAGCAATGGGGGAAGATTGTTCAGAGGACTTGATACGCATGTGAAGCAAAGAGGTGGTGAGAAGCGGGTGGCGCAGCGTGTGGGATGAATGTGCACCGTAAGAGGTCCAGTCTCACTGCGGTGCCCTAGCAAAGTGGGACGCTTTGGAAAAATAAGGCAGGAAGAGGAGTTGAGGTCACATGCTGAATATCCTTGGATACCATGTTAAGATAAAGATATTTTAGAAGATGTCCCACATTCTGGAGCTGATTCTGAGATGCAAAAGATAATGAAGATGTGTGGGCACAAGTGTGACCTGCCAACTGCACCCTGCTTTTTGTAAAATGTGAGTAAGAGATCTTGGTTAAAATCCATGTTGCCTCTGCAAAGCCATGGAGGTGTTCAGGCTTCTCAGGAGGACACTGAGCATTGCAAGGTTCATATCAGCACTCACTCTGGCACAGTTTTCAGAGCTCAGCACCTCCCCCTCCCACCCTACACTCCCCATCCAGCATGTGGATGGATTCTAACCCTGTGATGGCATTCTCTTCGGTTGAGGTAAAGACAGGAATCTTTTCTCTGAGCTGCACCCGGCATGCTTCAATATCTTCAAGCAGATGGTCAGCCTAAAAGTGTGAGGACAGCTCAGGTCGTCCTGAGGGGATGCTTGCAGGAGATGGACAGAGCTAACTGAAGGATTTCAGGAGAAATATGCTTCAAGAAAGAGAGCATGTCATCTGTGGATTTGGCAGAAGTGGACATATCGCTTAGTGATGAGTTGCAACTTTTAGGCAAATTGCTTGGATCTTCTGAGCTTTTATTTCCTTATCTGAGAAACGGGGTCATAGTATCCATTGACAACAGATACTGTGCTGATGAGATGAAATACATACACACGGTTTCTGACATAAAGCAGGCATCCTATAAATGCATTTCTCTCGTCCTCATCCCTTCTTCATAAAAAGGGAGTTTGGGAGGCAGAGTCCCTCGGACAACCTCTGGGAATCTGGGGCAGCCAGCACTAACTCAGAGCGAGGGAGCCTGTGCCAAAGCATGCGGAATCTCTAGAAACCATGTGAGTTTCTGTTCATCACCGTGCCAATAAAATGCCATCGGATATTAAGAGAATTCCTTCTGAGTCTAAGCATTTCTAAATACCTTTCCTGGATTGAGAAAGCAAACCGTGTAAAAGCCAAGCGTGAAAAGACTATTCTGTTTGCAAAGGCATTTTTCCCATCCTCCCTGGCTTGTCACGTTCTGTGACTGGACTCATGCACCCAGCTGGCAGCTGCACCAGCCAGACCCTGAGGTAACTATAGTTTAGGCCTGTTTTTTTTTTTTTTTCCTACTCCAGAGCCTACAAATTCTATTTCAAGCATATGCATGTACAGAATGCAGATGTGGGGATGAAAATCAGACCATCTTGGGGAGCGAGGCTGCGATACTTAACTGTAGGGAGGCCATTAGTGGCCTTTCTGCAGTGGCCTCGCCCAGACATGGCTGGGGCATGGACCTCAAGAGTGGTTTTGGCCTTTTGATGTAGCATAGCAATCACATGGGACAATCACCACACTTCCCACTTGGGGCCAAGGCATTGCGTGATCTGTGATCAGACAGGCTTGAAAGGTGTTCTCTGCATTCTGAGGAATGTGTAACAGCATGGAGTTTCTGGAAAACTAGTTCCCTGAAAAAAGCTGAGGTTCAACACAGGGATGAATGGAGAGGGGGCATGGAGCTCTTATGCCTGACATGAAAGGACTGCTCTAGTCAAGGAAACAGCCACTTCAGAATGTGTTTCTACTGTGGATACAAACCAAGGGCGAGGTCACTAGGCTGGTTACATCATCTAGCAAAAGCTCTTGTAGCTGGGATAGACCGGCAAATGAGACATTCCTTTTCAGTGACTGATACATCATTCATTTATTCATTCAGCAAATATTTATTGAGAAACTACTATGTAACAGGTAGTCTCATAGGTACTAAGGATACAGTAGCAAACAACAAAAACTTAAAAAAAAAATCCCTTAGCCCTAGCTACTCTTGAAGCCTGGAGTTTGAGGCTGCAGTGAGCTATGCTCATACCACTGCACTCCAGCCTGGGTGACAGAGCAAGACTCCATCTCTTTAGAGATAATTAAAATATGAATTATAACATAGAGTAGAAAATGCTAAGAAAGCAGACATAAAGCAAGTATAAAAGTATGAAATAGTATGGAGAATGGGTACTAAAATTCTAGCCGAGGGAGCCAGGCAAGAGAAAACAGCTTTAATAGAGACCTGACTGATGGTTTGGATAGAGATAGACCTAGATCAAAAATATTTCCCTCCAGGTTTTCAAAGGCATTGCTCCATTATCTTTTGGTTTCTGAAGTTCCTGCTGAGAAAGCTATTGCCTTTCTGATACCTGCTCCTTCCTATGTGACTTTTTACCTGTACTGGGGGCTTTTAGAGTTTCTGTTTTCCTCCTGTCTTCTGGAATGTCTCAGTGACAAACCTGTGTGTTGAGTATTTCATGAACTTTTACAATCTGCGATCTCATGTCCTTCAATTTACAGGGAAAAAAGAACATTCTTTTTTCCTACACTGTTTTGGAAAACTCTGTTTTTTCTGATTTCTTTAACCTAAATCTCTATTACTGGGGATCTGGGTGCTCTGACATAATCCTATGTTTCATATTGCTTTTCTCTCTTTTCCCATCTCTGCTTCTTTTTTGGGGGGTGGGGGGGCTCCACTTTCTGAGATTGCATCAACTTTTCTTCTTCACTGAATTTTTAAATTCTGCTCTCATGGTTCCCAGAGACTGGTCTTATCCTCCAAATGCTCCCACTTTTTCTGGACTGTCTGATCTCTTCTGAGTTTCTTTTTCCTGTTTCTTTGGGTGTTTTCATTTGTGTTAGAAGCTTTTATAAAAAATGTTTGTGAAATCTCGGGAGTCTGTTAATGTAAGAGGGAGGCACAGTTGTCATTTCGGGAAGTTTTATACGTGGCTTTGGCTGCTTCACTATGGGGTGACCAGATAGAACCTGAATATGACCCTCAAAAATCTGTTTGTCAGGCTAGGTGTGGTGGCTCATGCCTGTCATCCCAGCACTTTGGGAGTCTGAGGTGGTCAGGTCACTTGAGCCCAGGAGTTCAAGACCAGCCTAGGCAACATGGCAAAACCCCATCACTGAAAAAAAAAAATACAAAAAATTAGCTGGATGTAGTGGTGCCCTCCTATGGTCCCACGTACTCAGGGGGCTGAGGAGGGAGGATAGCTTGAATTCATAAGGTTGGGGCTGCAGCGAGCCCTGATCGTGTCACTGCACTCCAGCCTAGGCGACACAGCAAGGCAAGACCCAGTCTCTCACATACACACCAAAGTTTGTCTCTTCTCATGGGTCATTCAGCATTCCTAGAGGGGGACCCTCCAGTGTCCTGACTAAGGTGCTGGCCCCTTTGCCAGCATTCAGTCGAGGACACATCAGCTCCTTCCCCTATGCCCGGTCAGCCGGAATCCAGTGTGTTTGGTGTGGGCTCTTCCATCTTCTGTGGATGCGATGGTGGCTACTTGGCTGAGTAGGGTGGGAAGAGAGATGGACATCTGCTACATCAGTGGTCCCTGGCCTTTTTGGCACCAGGAACCGGTTTTGTGGAAGAATTTTTCCACGGACAGAGTTAGGGGGAGATGGTTTCAGGATGATTCAAATGCATTACATTTAGCATGCACTTTATTTTTATTATTATTGCATTGTAATATATAATGAAATAATTATACAACTCACCATAATGTAGAATCAGTGGAAGCCCTGAGCTTGTTTTCCTGCACCTAGTCAGTCCCATCTGGAGGTGATGAGTGACAGTGACAGATCATCAGGCATGGGATTCTCTTAAGGAGCATGCAACCTAGATCCCTCACCACGCGCAGTTCACAATAGGGTTCACACTCTTATGAGAATCTTATGCTGATGCTGATCTGACAGGAGGCGGAGCTCAGGCAGTAATTCGAGCAATGGGGAGCGGCTGTAAATACAGATGAAGATTCCCTCGCTCAACCATGGCTCACTTCCTGCTATGTGGCCCGGTTCCTAACAAGCCAAGGACTGGTACTGGTTTGTGGCCTGAAGGCCAGGGACCTTTGTGCTATACCATTTTAAAATCAAGTTCAGTCAGGCATCATGCATTCAACTCACTCTGCATTTCTACCTTCAGAAGGGTCGGGAGCCTCATTTCCTGAGTTTCCCTGGCTCTGCGTGTTTTATGTTGAGTTATTCCCTTGAAGGTTTGGGTGTCAGCTTGCTCTTGTCTACTGTTACTTCCTCTCTCATTCCCTTACTTCTTTGATGTATGCTTTTGTATCCCTTATTGTCACTTTTAATGGAATTTCTGGAGGAAACAGAAACAAATGTATTACATGGGCTGCCATATTGAACCGGAAGTCATTCTTTTCTCTTTTGAGTTTCTCTTGCCAAAGCTTACCCCAGTGGTAGTAGTTCACCCCCAGTAGATTCTCACAAAAAGCAAGACTCAAATTCAGTGTCAGGATTGTAGATACCCTGTTTCAGTTATCTGTTTCTG
Source organism: Macaca thibetana thibetana (assembly GCF_024542745.1). Lineage (NCBI taxonomy): Eukaryota > Metazoa > Chordata > Mammalia > Primates > Cercopithecidae > Macaca > Macaca thibetana. The sequence goes on from NC_065586.1 coordinate 24,268,075, forward strand.
AATAACAAGTCACCCTAAGCATAGTGACTTTACATGACAGTCATTTATTTGCTTATGATTCTGCAATTTGGACAGTGCTTGGAGGGGCCATGTCATTTATGCTGGCATCAGCTGGGGTAGCTCACCTGGGACTGGGGAGTCCACTCCCAAGATGACTTATCCACATAACCTCAGTGGTTCCAGCTGTAAAATGCAGGCTTAGATGGGGTGGTTCTTCAGCATGTGACTTCCCTGTGTGGCTCGGTTGGACTCCTTAGAGCTGAGTTCTGAAAGGAAACATCCCCAAAGCAAGCTCACCAAGAGGACATACTCCAGGGTGCAAACACATATCAAGCTTTCCTTTTGCTTCACACTTGCTAATATCCCATTAGCCAAAGCAAGTCACACAGCCAAGCCCAGAATCAACGTGAAACAGAACTGCTCTCCACAGCGGGGTGAATGCTGGGAGGCAGGGTGCGCTGGGGGTCACATACCCCCTGGGAACTCTGGGATCCTGAGCTTTTTCCATTGTATTTCTGAAACATTGAGGTGCTGGATTCTTTTCTTATAGATAGTTTAGCACGATATAAACATTCAATAGGTATGTATTAGAACCACAGAAATCTTGTTGCATTTCCACTGAAAATGTTTCTGAATGGACTAGAAAGATTTCAGCTATGTAGCTTACCCATGGCTATAATGATTGTGTTCCTAGTTAATGAAAGACATGAAAAAAAAAATCACTCTATGAGGTCAGATTTCTAAATATACCTTTCCAGGGAATTAAGTACTGTCTTTTTTTTTTTTTTTTTGGCTGGAGTGCAGTGGCGTGATCTCAGCTCACTGCAGCCTCCCAGGTTCAAACAATTCTCTTGCCTCAGCCTCCTGAGTAGCTGGGATTACAGGTGTGTGCCGTCACACCCGGCTAATTTTTGTATTTTTAGTAGAGATGGGGTTTCACCATGTTGGCCAGGCTGGTCTCAAACTCTTGACCTTAAGTGATTCGCCTGCCTCAGCCTCCCAAAGTGCTGGGATTACAGGCGTGAGTCACCACACCTGGCCAAGTATTGTCTTTTGCTTTAGGCTATCAGAGGTTTGCTTCTTGCATGTTTGTTTGTTTTTGAGTCAGAGTCTCACTCTATTACTTAGGCTGGAATGCGGTGGTGCAATCACAGCTCACTGGAGCTTCCAGCTCCTAGGCTCAAGTTATCTTCCCACCACAGCCTCCTGAGTAGCTGGGACTACAGGCATGTGCTACCACACCCAGCTATTTTTTTTTTTCCCAAAGAGATGGGATCCCACTATATTGCCCAGGTGAGTCTCGAACTCCTGGCCTCAAGTGATCCTCTTGCCATGGCCTCCCAAAACACTGGGATTACAGACATAAGCCATTGCACCCAGCCCTTGAATTTAAAATAGTTGAAAATTAGGCTCTTTAACACCTGCTTGGACTTCAAAGAATGAAGGTGGGTACTTATGCAATAACCAAACAGTGCATTCCTTGGAAATTCCAAACTAGATCTCTTGTTACATGCTTGCCAAGCTGGTCCTGAATGTTCCCAGGTGCAGCAGGAAAGAAGTGGCGCAGCTTGTGCTGTATCCCCTCAGTCTTGACCTGTGACTAGTAACTGTTTCATCTGTGTGCAGGGGTTCTCTATCTCCAGTATGGAGACGAAACCAAGCAGCTCAGGATGCCGAACGAGATCACAAGTGCAGACACAATCCGTGCTCTCTTCGTAAGTGCCTTCCCACAGCAGCTCACCATGAAAATGCTGGAATCGCCCAGTGTCGCCATTTACATCAAAGATGAAAGCAGAAATGTTTATTATGAATTAAATGATGTAAGGTAAGTTGTGACATCATTTTTTGCCCACAATATTGCATTAGAGTTTTTCTGTTTGTTTTTGAGTTTGTTTGTTTTTACCGACTATGTTGCACCTAGAGTGTGTGTGTGTGTGTGTGTGTGTTTTGGTCCATCATATTGCTTTCATAGAGTTTATACCAAATTCTGACTCCTCTATATCCTAGTGAAGAAAGCAGATTCATTATCCTGATTGGTAGGCTTATTTCACTATCTGGTTTTCTACAATTCATTTGCAAGGTATAGCTTATAAAAATGAGGAGAAACTTCTCCCCCACAGATTGTTGGATGCTACATCTGAAAAGAACATTAGAAATGATTGAGTTCACCATGTTATCTAAGAGTTAGGGAAACTAAGGCCCAGAAAGGTGGTGGAGAGACCTGATCAAGGGCGTAAGAGTTGAAGGCAGTACTTGATATTGGCACTTTCCCAATTCCCTCTCAAGTGTTCTTTCCTCCATAGACAGCCCCTGTGGACATTTTAGGTAATGATCCCACTGGGTCATTATTTACACATAACACGTTAGAATAAAAGCAGTGGACTCTGTATTATTTCCCACAAGAAAAGAAACTGAGGAGCATCCTCACTTTCCATTCATTTCTTAAATAGTTGTCCTTTCCCCAAAGATCTTACTGTCCAGGTAACCTTTCTCCAGGGCGCCCAGTTGAATATCCTCCAAAATTAAGCTCAATGGACTCCTGCTATTGATGGGACTGAAAGTCAGTTAGAAACAAAAGCATCTCTGTCTCTCTCTCTTTTTTTTTTTTTTTTTTTTTTTTTTTTTTGAGACAGAGTCTTGCTCTGTCGCCCAGGCTGGAGTGCAATGGCACAATCTCGGTTCACTGCAACCTCCGCCTCCCGGGTTCAAGCGATTCTCCTGCCTCAGCCTCCCAAGTAACTGGGATTACAGGCACCTGCCACCAGGCCCAGCTAATTTTTTTGTACTTTTAGCAGATATGGGGTTTTACCATGTGGGTCAGGCTGGTCTCAAACTCCTGACCTCAGGTGATCTACCCGCCTCGGCCTCCCAGAGTGCTGGGATTACAGGTGTGACCACCGTGCCCAGCCTCATCTCTCCTTTTTTGAAGACAGGATCTTGCTCTGTCACCCAGGCTGGACCTCAGTGGCATGATCATGGCTCAGTGCAGCCTCGACCTTCTGGGCTCAAATGATCCTTCCACCTCTGCCTTCCAAGTAGCTGGGCCTACTGGCACATGCCACCACATCTGGCTAATTTTTAAATCTTTTGTAGAGACAGAATCTCCATACGTTGCCCAGGCTGGTCTGGAACTCCTGAGGCAAGCCATCCTCTAGTCTTGGACTCCCAAATGGTTGTGATTATATGCGTGAGCCACCACACCCGGCTCAAAAGCATCTTTATTGTCATTTTGGTGTCATGTATATAGCAGGAAGTACTCATTTGATCTGTTCCAACCAGACAACCTGGAAAACAGGACTTAGATCAACACAAGCAATCAGTTGCTAGTATGGCCTCTGAACATTTTAGAACTCCACAGGTTATTGAGTGACTGATCCAGCCATTTCATTTTATGGAACCAGAAACTCAGACTCATAAAATTTGAAGGACTTATTCAAAAGCACACAGCCAACTAAGTACCAAGCTCTGCCCCAAACATGGCTGTCCACATTTCTTTTTTTTCTTTTTTTTTGAGACGGAGTCTCGCTCTGTCACCCAGGCTGGAGGGCGGTGGCACAAGGTCTCTGCTCACTGCAAGCTCCGCATCCCGGGTTCACACCATTCTCCTATCTCGGCCTCTGAGTAGCTGGGACTACAGGCACCTGCCACCATGCCCGGCTCATTTTCTTTATTTTTTAGTAGAGACGGGGTTTCATCGTGTTAGCCAGGATGGTCTCGATCTCCTGACCTCGTGATCCACCCGCCTCGACCTCCCAAAGTGCTGGGATTACAGGCATGAGTCACCGCACCCGGCTGCTGTCCACATTTCTTGGTCAAGAACTTTTTGATCCCTTGGAATGTTCCCTCACCAAATCATTGGGGGCAGGACTTGGGGTTTCTGAGTCCACACCCTGGGGGGATAGCAAGTTGCCCTGTTTCTTCATCAGGGAATTAATGGGTACCACTTTTTAAAAATATGCCTTTAGTGCATAATAAATGTAAAGTGATCTGTATCTACCAATGATCACGAATGACATATTTAGGCATGTTCCCAGGTGTATGAGTAATTTAGAACTTTCAAAGTTTGACACATGCCTCCAGGTATAGATGCTACATCTGTTGCACAACCTTACAGCTTTTTAAAAATGTGTTTAAATATTCATGAGTACCCGAAAATTCGTGTTTAGTTTTGAACTAAATTATTAATCAAGCTGTCACCGAAAGAAATTTTTTGCATTCACAAAGTGTAAACTTGAAACATGAAATAATCACATTATATTTAAAGACTATGTTTGTAGTAATATAATCCCATGTAGTGTTTTTACACGGAGCTGCCAGTTACAACAATCCTCTTATATTTCTGCATTTGCAATTAGAGGAATTGAAGGACACAGTAATAGCAAGTAAACATGCAACTTAGGGAAGCCACACTTGATTATGGAGCTCAAGGCTGACGAGGTTATTATGAGTAATTGGGCCTCACTGTCTTGCAGCCTGTGCAAGGATTTTTATATTACAATGAGTCACCATTTTCTAGAGCCTTTCCCAAGCTTCAAAGTATGGCTACTTTGACTTCCTTTTTACACTGTTTGGGAAAGTCGAGAAGTAGTCACAAAATAAAAGAAATGAGAGGGAGGAAAAAGAAGAAAAGGTCATGATTCTCCTTAATGGAAATCCAGTTGATAAAATGAATGAAATCATCAGTCAATATGCTGATGTTTGTGAAAATGATGATCTTGTTGATCTAAAAGTTGTAGTACTAATAACCTGACTTGTTGTTGTTGTTGTTGTTGTTGTTGGTGGTGGTGGTGGTGGTGGTGGTGTTGTTGAGACAGAGTCTCACTCTGTCACCCAGGCTGGAGTGCAGTGGCGCGATCTCGGCTCACTGCAAGCTCCACCTCCCAGGTTCACGCCATTCTCCTGCCTCAGCCTCAGGAGTAGCTGGGACTACAGGAGCCCGCCACCATGCCAGGCTAATTTTTTGTATTTTTTAGTAGAGACGGGGTTTCATCGTGTTAGCCAGGATAGTCTCGATCTCCTGACCTCATGATCCGCCCGCCTCAGCCTCCCAAAATGCTGGTGAGCCACTGTGCCTGGCTTTTTTTTTTTTTTTTTTTTTTTTTTTTTTGAGACAGAATCTCACTCTGTTGCCCAAGTTGGAGTGCAGTGGCATGATCTCAGTTCACTGCAGCTACCACCTCCTGGGTTCAGGCAATTCTCATTCCTCAGCCTCCCGGGTAGCTGAGACTATAGGTGTGCACCACCATGCCAGGCTAATTTTTGTATATTTAGTAGAGATGGGGTTTCACCATGTTAGCCAGGTTGTTCTCAAACTCCTGACCTCAAGTGATCTGCCCACCTCGGCCTCCCAAAGTGCTGGGATTATGGGCATGACCCCACTGCTCCTGGCCTGATAGCCTAATGTTTTTTAAAAAACTCTCATTTAAAATATTTAAGTGGAAAGATCATCAGTTTATAAATTTGTCTGTAATTTTACTTTTCAGTTACTTTGATTTAAATATAAAAAATGAACCTAAAAATGTTCAAATGAAGACTATGTTTTATTTGGTGATGACAATAATGTTTATGCTATGTGAGCACATGCATGTCGCTTCCAAAGAATTATTCTCTCTTTGATTTTATGCATAAAATGCCTTGATTATATTTTACTTGAATTGTAGAAGAAATTTTCGCCACCAGCATTATATAAGACGAAAAAAAAAAAAGGCTGGGCGCAGTGGCTCACGCCTGTAATCCCAGCACTTTGGGAGGCCGAGGCGGGCAGATCAAGAGGTCAGGAGATCGAGACCATCCTGGCTAACACCGTGAAACCCCATCTCTACTAAAAATACAAAAAATTTGCTGAGCGTGGTGGCGGGCACCTGTAGTCCCAGCTGCTGGGGAAGCTGAGGCAGGAGAATCGCGTGAACCCAGGAGGCGGAGCTTGCAGTGAGCCAAGATCGCACCACTGCCCTCCAGCTTGGGCGACAGAGCGAGACTCCGTCTCAAAAAAAAAAAAAAAAAAAAAAGACAAAAAAAAGTATCATGTAGATTTCAACTGAAGACAGTGACTTTCATCATCTAAATTCAGAGACAAATTTCATTGCACATCCTTCAGTGTTTCTGAAGTGCGAGCATATTTGTTAAACAGTTGCCTATTTCATCATCGTTGTTAGGCTCCTCATATTTTCCTTAGGGAAATGCTACGGAGAGTTCAGGTCAGAATATTGTGTTGTAAATATTGCCACAGTAAGTGCAACCCCGGCCTTTACTGTTGGTTCAGCTCAGATGAATATGTTTCTAAAGTCATGATAAACCAACCTCATGCATTTTAAATACCTCCAGAATCACAGTCTTTTTCATGGCTCCCGTGAGGTTTTCTATTTTTTCATGTCCTCGCCTGTGACTCCTTCCTCTGGCCCAGTGGTGAGCCCCTTAGTGGATCCCCACATCCTACCTCTGTGAGTCTCCCCTTCATAGTCACTCAGCCCCCTTTAATAACAAGGGCTGCTGGTTTCCCCTCAAGCCGACTTCTAACAAGCTACTGGAGAAACCGTGCAAGCTTGGGCTAGTCGTTGCTTCAAAGCAATTACTGGCGGATATTTAAAGAAGAGAAACAAGACTAGTCCAGGAATCCTCCACTTCAGTTAAAACAGAAACACAAGCCAGTAATCCCAGTGGTTGGGTCAGCCTACTAAATGAGGCTGCACCTGGAGGAGAGGAATTCGTCCTCCTGCACACATTTCTCTGAGCTAGCCGAGCCGGCACTGGAAGGGATCGCAGTGTAGACAGAGCCAAAAGGGCCCTGGGTGGCCCTTTTGCTGATGAAAGCTGAACATGGAGGGAGAGGGACTTCGTAGATATTCAGGTGCTCTTCAATAATTTTAAGGTAGGCTCTGACCCTGTCTTTTGCTACGTTATGACACCTTGGCTCTAAGAGCTGGGTTCGGAGAAAAAAGAAGCACTTATCTGCTGCTATTTCTTTACATCCAGCAATTCGATTTGTACATAGAAAAACTATTTTTCTAACCCACTATGGAAAGGAAAAAGGCATAGTAAAAATATTAGATGTTTGTGATACTGTTTCTTTTTTTTTTTTTTTCTGGACTCCAGATACCTTTTCTTTCAGTTGCCGAAAGTGTTTGAAGGCAAAAAAAAAGAAAAGAAAAGAAAAGAAAATCTTCTTTCATGTTCATTCATTAGATAAGCAGCAAACCAGGTGTTTGGGAAAAGTAAATAATTAAATATTTAAATATTAACCAAATCTCTTTGAATGTATTGTAAATATTGGAACTTTATTGTCTTTTTTTTAAAGTCTTAACTTTCCATACTCGGCATCTTGAAAGAAAGTTCGTGCTACCCAATGTTTATGGGTGGGGAGCTATACTGGAGAAATGATACTTTCCTGAGGAACGAGAAAAGCTGAAGTCATTTTTCTTCTTCTTTTCCTTATTTATAATTGCCTGTTTTATGGTCACATAGCTTTTGACCGGCATATTGTAGATAGCCTTTGCATTGTGTGTTCATGTTTTTTACCTGATCTTTAAGGGCAGGCTAAGGAAATGGCCAAAGTCAGGCTTCTTTCATCTGCCATAGTAATTGATGTTTTTGATTCCAGGAACATTCAAGACAGATCACTCCTCAAAGTGTACAACAAGGATCCTGCACATGCATTTAATCACACACCAAAAACTATGAATGGAGACCTGAGGGTAAGTGTTTCTGTCCTATTTTTAATTTTATTCAGTGGGTCAAAGCATCCTTCCTCTTGCTTTTACTCCTGATGTAATCATACTCTACAGCTGAGTTTTGGGGGGTTCTCCATACTCATCTCACCTAGTGGATCATTATTTGTTCTTGGTAGAAAAGTAAGATTTCCTGGTTGTTTAGGGCAAAGGGATTAAAATAAGGCCGGGCACATCCTAATTTATCTTTAAGCAAGGAGTTATGTCCTTACTTTAAATAAATTCTGAAAATCTTCCTATCAAAGGGTCCCTGGTCCATAATACATTAACCGGCTCAGAAGATCTCTTGCATTTTTTTCCTCCAATTAAAGGAAACCTAACATACAAACAGGCAGACAGCAAGGTGCACAATTGCATGGAAAATCTATTCATATTCTTACATGAGCTCTTCCAAGTCCTAACATTCTAATACAATTTCTCACCTTCTAATTCAGGAGCTACCCTGGAAGAATTTTGTTGTTGTGCTGTCTTAAATATTATCAAATCCTCTCTGAACCATGTTGAGGGCATAATACAAAAATCTGCATGATTTGGGAACTAAAATTCTCTAGATTTAGATTGTCTCAGGAGATTATCCGAGCATTCAAAGCACACAGGGATGTTTTGAAGAAAAAAAAAAAAAAGGAGAAACTGAAAAAGCAGATTTTAAGATCACATTAATGCAGGTCCACTAGAAAGGAATTGAGTTTCTAAAAATAATGCTACATTCCTCTGTAGCAAAACTGGGAGGTAAAAAGATTAGCTTCTCAGCCGCGCACCCCCTACACACACACACACACACATTTGGAAGACACTGTGCCATTTTTTCTCATCTTTTCTACAGATTAGCACTTGGCTGGATGCTCGTTTAACTAGAAAAAAAAATAAATGATTACCTTTTATTGCCGAAGAAACCCAGACACTGTTCTGTCTTGGAGTTGCAGTGTTGTTCCTGAGTGAGGCTGTCTCTGCTTCCGGATAGCACATATTAGTTTCCTGTTGCTGCTGTAATAAATTAGGACAAATTCAGTGGCTTAAAACAACACAGATTTACTGTCTTACAGTTCTAGAGTCTGTAGACTGGAAATCTCTCTGGTCTGACATAAGGGGTCACCAACAGTTATGCATTCTTTTCCGGAAGCCCTAGGGAGAATCTTTTCTTTTTTTTCCCAACTTCTAGAGGTCACTGACATTTCTTGGTTTGCTGTCCTCTTCCTCCATCTTCAAGCCCAGCATGATAGCTTCCCTTTGATCCTGCTTCCGTGGTCCGTAGGTGGGTACCAGAGCTGCTGGTACCTACCTACGTCCACTTTTAAGGACGCTTTAAGGACACTGAGCCTACCCAATCCTCCAGAAAAAGCTCCCTATTTCAAGGTCAGCTGACTGGCAACCTTGACTCTCCCTTTTCCATATAACCTGATGTAGTCACAGGTTGAGCGGACTAGAATGCAGACATCTTTCAGGGACCACCATTCTGCTTTCCATATGGGGTAAGTTTAGAACCAGAAAAGAAGCCAGGAGATCTAGCTGAAAGTGCTGGGAGAAGGTCTGTGTCCTTCTGGACTGGAATACGAATGACGACATTGTGGGATCAGAGCCTACACTTCTGGAGGGAAAGGCCTCTCACGTACTCAGCTGCTGTTATTTTTGTGTCAGAAATGATGTGTGACTTGAATTGAAAGCTGTGTTGCTACTTCAGAAATTCTAGGATTTTGAGGTTTATTTCTCCGGTTATACTTTATGTGTAAACCAGAGCCACATGGAGACAGATTGAGTCATGCCAGTCATGAAGCATGGACTAAATATTACAGCACCATTTGCCTTTTCTTACTCTGTTATTCTCTTTCTCGGAGACATTCATCAATGTCTTTGCTCTTTGAATATCTTTATTTTTTGATATGTCTAGCCTTCACACTGGAATTCCATGGTGCTGAGTTCTGTTCCTGTCGCATAGAGCCATTTCCACACAGGTGCCCCAGAATCGCCTCTGATAATCTTGTTTGGGGCTGGAAGGACACCTGTTTTAACCCTCCAGAAGCTCTGGTACCTACCTAAGGAGCATCAGTGAGGACTGAGAGAATCAAATATTGACCGTATGAACAAAGCTGATCAGAATGCAGAGCATGTGCTACGGGTTTCTGCAGAGTGGTTCTGTTCTTCCTTGAAGATGAAACCCTACTGATCACTTTTTCTAGGTTACCCAGAGCCTACTTTAAGCTCTCATTGTGTGTGTGTGGGAAACTCAATCGTTGTCCCCAAATGAAGGGACAGTAAATGTTCACCATCTAACCAACAGACAAGCTTTTGTGTTTCAATGTGGATTACTTAGAAATGAGAAATAGAAAGCGGTTTCAAAGCCAGCTAGGTGTGATCATGCCTGCAGTTTGCAACTTGGTTCCTGTTCACAGTTTGCAGACACTAAAAGGCATGGAATTCAGCTGCCCTCACCTTTTGGCTCTGCAGGTTGGAATCTTTTTTCCTTTTTTGATGAGTGTGGCTGCATTGCCATTAAAGGGCAGGAAGCTTTGTTGAGCCCTGCCTCTGGAGCCCAGCTGCACAAGCAGCTGCCCATGGTGGAGAAGAGAAGCAGGGAACAGAGCAAGGATCAATTGTTGTAGACTAAACCACGCTGCAGGGTGGGGTTAGGGAACTCCATCCTCCCGTATGTTTGCAATGTGAGTATGGCCATGAAGGAATTCAACGCTAACTGCTCACACGAGTCAGTCACTGCAGTCCTGCCCCTGATGTCATTAGACCTCATTCCCCAGCCTCCAGAGACAGCCTGGCACAGAACTCCCAGCTGCCTGCTTATGACCAATAAACATGCATGTCATGAAAAACATCGGTTGGAATAAGCAGAGGGGCAACAGCAGTCACACCAGAACTCCTCAGGGGTTTCGGAGACTTTCCTTAAACAATGAATGTGATATCTTGCCTTTGAAAGAAAAGAAAATGTAAAACTCTCCATCTAAAACAGTCTTCCCAGAGCGGTCTTATGATTGGAAATGTGTTACTCAGGAAGCGTGCTAGACTAGGCCTTAGAGTGTGCGTGAAATGCATGCTTCGTGGGGAAAACGTGTATCTAGATTTTCATCTAGCATCTAGCTGAGCGTTTCTGAGGCTAGTCTGTCTAAGGAGACCTGTGGTTCTCGGCTGGAAGTCAGCACACCTGGCTCCTGTTTCTCTGCGCACCACCCTGATCTCATTTAATTGCATGGCTTTTGTTTCCTTACATCAGATAGGAGCTTTGATAATTCAGTTCCCAAGGGACTGAGCTCACCATATGGAACAGGCCCTTTTGCAAAATTTATATATGTCCTCACAGGGTTTTAAATTCACAAATGTACAACTCGAAGATGGAACCATTCCATTTCATGATTCTCAAAAAGTACACGTTTCTCCATACCACCTGTTTGTTGAAGGAACTGGACAGTTCTCCTGCTTTGAGGGTGACTTGCTAGTCACCAAACCTGGTGGCTTTTCATAGTGTGGGGGCTTCTCCACCTTCTTGTGTGCTTTAAGACAACTTTCCAAGACCCTCTGCTCTCATCATTTTATACTCTCCCTCTTCTCTGCTTCCTTTAATTTCTCTTGCATGTCTTCGATTTTTACTTGCATATAGACAATTGCTAGATTGGCCCTACTTGTGAAATCATTCCCTAATACCCAAGGTAATTGCTGCCTCCCACTCCTCTTCTACTGACCTTTGTGTTTGACACCAGTGAGTGATCTCCTTAGAAATCATTGGTCTCCATGGCACTGCTGTGTCTAAATTCCTCGTCTGCATTCACAGACACCTCAGCCTCCTTCATTCCCTAACTCTTCTTCCTCTTGCGTGTGTTCAAGCGGCTTCTCTAGTTTGGGGTTTATTTGTTTTGTTTTTATAAATTTGCTTTTTTATCTGAACCTTTGCACTTGTGATTCTTATCTTACCACTTGTTTGACTATTACATCGATGTGGATGACCCACGAAGCCATATCCCTAGCTCTGCCATCTCTAGAATTCAAGACCCAAATGTTCAGCTTCTAAGTGTCTTCACATGGAGATTATTTCCACAGTTTCCAATCCTTTCTGTTGAAGAAAAAATTCCTAATATTTCTCCCACTCAAGTCTTTATCCTTCTTGATTACCTTTTGAAGAATGGAGGGGTTATGATGGGGTGTGTGTATGTGTGTGCACATGCATGTGTGCCTGTATGTGTATGCATGCATATTTTGGGGAATGTGGAAGAAGGGATGTAAAACATTGAATTGTCAATGATTCTTCTCTTGCCTGACCTTTGTTCTTCCAACGCATTCACCTGGTCACCAGAGCTCATCCACTCCCCTCTGCAAGGTCTCTAACAGATGAACCTTCTGCCACTGCCTGTACCAGTATTCTTACAATAGCTAACCTATTTGAGCATTTATTAAGCACTTTTGTGGGAATTTTTTTTTATTTTTTTTATTTTTTATTTTTTGAGAGGGAGTCTCGCTGTGCCGTCCAGGCTGGAGTGCGGTGGTGTGATCTTTGCTCATTGCAACCTCTGCCTCCTGGGTTCAAGCAATTCTCCTACCTCAGCCTACTGAGTAGCTGGGATTACAGGCATGTACCACCACGCCCAGCTAATTTTGTATTTGTTTGAGTAGAGACGGGGTTTCTCCATGTTGGTCAGGCTGGTCTCAAACTCCTGACTTCAGGTGATCCGTCTGCCTCGGCCTCCCAAAGTGCTGGGATTACAGGCATGGGCCACCACTCCTGGTCAGTAATTTTAATTATTTAATCCTCAAGATAAACTTTTGAGACAGGTCTTGGTATAAGTCCCCCTATTTACAGATGAGGAGACAGCTCCTTGTGTTAAGAGATTTTCCCAAGGCCACACAGCCAGAGAGTAGCAGAGATTTAAACCCAGGCACTGTGGCTGCTGAAATTACAACCTTCATTGTTTATCTACTGAATCACCTAACAGTTCTTACTTCCCACATCTCATTCTCCTGTTTTCTTTTTCCAAGTGTCTCAAATTCACTCTCCCTCTCTACATATCTGTCTTTCAAAATTCTACTCATCTAACATATTCCAGGACAGTTGTCTAATTCCTTCAGCAAATTGCTGGCATGAAAAAAAAAAAGTGTGGGAGGGAGCGCAGTTAAGTTTCTCAGGGGCCTTCTGTACCATCATAACAAAATGTGGCCTATGCACCATCTTCAGATTTTGAGAAGAGCAAAGCAACTGTAAAATACATCTTTAAAACTATTTGGGAAATTTGAACATGTGTTAGGAATCAGGAGATATTAAGGGATAGCTGGTAATTCTATTAGGCATAATAATAGGTTAGTGGTTATGTTTTAAAAGATGGAACATACTAAAGTATTTACAGGTTAAATGACATGACAAATGGGACTTGCTTTAAAATACTGCAGCAAACCAAGAAACGAAAACGTGGAAGTAGATGAAACAAGATTGGTAAAATGTTGAAAAATGTCAAAGCTGGATGATGTGGGTACCTTTTGTTGTTTCCTCTACTTTTTGTGTTTGAAAATTTTCGTAATAAAATCTGTTTGTTTTTGTTTTGTTTTGTTTTGTTTTTGAGACAGAGTCTTGCTCTGTCACCAGGCTGGAGTGCAGTGGTGAGATCTCAGCTCACCGCAACCTCCACCTCCCGGGTTCAAGCAATTCTCCTCTCTTAGCCGCCTGAGTATCTGGGATTACAGGTGCACACCACCACTCCTGGCAAAGTTTGTAGTTTTTACTAGAAACGGGGTTTCACCATTTTGGCCAGGCTGGTCTCGAACTCCTGACCTCAGGTGATCCACCTGCCTCGGCCTCCTAAAGTGATAGGATTACAGGCGTGAGCCACCATGCCCAGCCCATAATAAAATCTTTTACAAAATAATAAACACTTGTTTTTAGAGCCCCAATGAAAGACTACCTACTCCAGGAAGCTTTCGCTAATGCCCTGTCAGAATTCATCGTTCCCTTTTGGGGGCCTGTTGCACATTTGTGTTGTGTTATAATCATTTAAATGTGTGTTCATCCAAAAGACTGTACACTCTTCAAAGGCACAAGCCATATTATGAGACGGGTCATCTTCACATCCCTCCGAAAACCGGTCATGGCATCTTAACCCCTGGTGAGTGCAGAGTAAACACACTTGTTAAACAGGATGTGCTGAGTGTCCTACGGATGGTCCTACAAATGCCATATTTTTCATTTTCTGTCATTAATGAGGACCCACTGTAAAAATATCTCTCTGTTCTCATCACCAGAAATAGTTGTGCTTCTCCTGGTTTATTTTTATCATATGGACACTTTGAATCTTGTAAGTGATCATTTTCCCTCTTTGTGTTGCTACTCTAAAGCTTAGAATTAAATTTGTGGCCCACCCACAGCAAGGGTACAGGCATTTGTGGCGTGTGTTTTGTGTGTTGGCTTCATTCCTGGACTCTCTTTTTAATTTTCCTACTTTCATCTTCCTTTTGTTGCACACTCCACTTTGACTTCTTTTTTCTGTAAAACTGTAAAAATGTATAGGGACTCTATTAATTTTTTGGTGCAATCTATCAGGATATAACTAGTGTTCATTCTCTACCATCGTTGTTCTAGATAGAAGATAGCAAACCTTTTTGTGTCTGCTGAGTAGGCAATGTGTTAAGTACTTTACATATTATTTAAATGAGTCAGTAACTCTGCGAAGTGGGTATACAGACTTCATTTTCACAGGTGATAAGACTGAAGCCAAACAGGTCTTTCCCAAGCTCACACATCTGATCAGTATCAGTCCCTGGATTTGAACTTCTTTCTGCTCCTTTATACAGAGCCTACAGACTCCCTTCCTTGATATTTCCATTTAAGTTTTGCAATTTTGAAATGATGTTCCTACTAAGACTTCAGAACACACAAACTATCCTTTATTTTATTTTATTTTTTTATTTATTTATTTTTTTTTTTTGAGGTGGAGTCTCGCTCTGTCGCCCAGGCTGGAGTGCAGTGGCGCGATCTCGGCTCACTGCAAGCTCCGCCTCTCGGGTTCCCGCCATTCTCCTGCCTCAGCCTCCCGAGTAGCTGGGACTACAGGCGCCGCCACCACGCCCGGCTAATTTTTTTTGTATTTTTAGTGGAGACGGGGTTTCATTGTGTTAGCCAGGATGGTCTCGATCTCCTGACCTCGTGATCCGCCCGTCTCGGCCTCCCAAAGTGCTGGGATTACAGGCTTGAGCCACCGCGCCCGGCCACAAACTATCCTTTATTTACATTTGTTTCATTTCTTAATTTCATTGTGCATCTATTTCATGGTATCTTTTTATATTTAATTTTGCTTCATTCTCTCCTCTTTTGAGCATACTATAAAAGATATCCATAAAAATTAAAAAAAAAAGGAAAGAAAAGGAGTGGTTTGCCCATTTAGTATGTGTGTCTGCAGTGGCCACCAAACTCAGAGCACTTTTTCTCACAGGGCAGTGTTCTGGTTGAGAAGAAGGGTTTGGGATTCAGGGATTATCAAGTCATCCCGTGGTAACAAAAGAATCCCACAGAAATGGAAGTTTCAGAAAACATGCCTAGCTGATTATCTATTTAGAGATCATTCTTGACCCAGCCGTAATACCCCCTTCACTCATGCAATGACAGTGGTATCACTAACTAACATTCCTGATGTGCTTACTCTGTGCCAGTCACCATACTGAGCAATTTGCTTGTATTTGCTGCCATTTGATTTTCACAGCTATACAATGTGAGAGGCGTTCTTATTCTCCTCCTGTTTCAGAAGTGGAAGCTGAGACTTAGAGAGGGCAGCGTACTTGCTCAAAGCTACCCAGCTAAAGAGAAGTGGAGCTGAATTTAGAGCCAGGCAGGCCAACTCTAGAATTGGCCTTTGTAATCACGCCTGTGGTCACTACTGTCCTTTCTTTTCCACCACTGTCTTCATCAGCATGTCCATGAGTCATCGCCACATGTCCATGGGCCACGCATTTCTGAAAACTTAACCCAGAAGCCACTCTCTTCATCAAGCCTCTCTCACTCTTCTCTTTCCAAACCTCACCACTCACTGTCCCTTCTCGAAACTTCCATAGAACTTCACCTCCCTGCCCTGCTGTCTTTGTGCACTCTCCTTTTCCTGCCTGCACTGAGTTATTGATGCATGTTTCTTTTTCTTCCTTTCACCATTTTATTCTTTTTCTTATGAATGATGTATTTATTTATTATTTATTTATTTATTTATTTATTTTTATTATACTTTAAGTTCTAGGGTACATGTGCACAATGTGCAGGTTTGTTACATATGTATACATGTGCCACGTTGGTGTGCTGCACCCATTAACTCATCATTTACCTTAGGTATATCTCCTAATGCTATCCCTCCCGCCTCTCCCACCACCCCATGACAGGCCCCGGTGTGTGATGTTCCCCACCCTGTGTCCATTATTCAATTCCCACCTATGAGTGAGAACATGTAGTGTTGGTTTTCTGTCCACGCATCTTAAGTGTCTTTCAGCTCTAAGCTTCTCGGGAACGGGGTCTCCATTTCATTCATCTTCATACTCCCTGTGGCTCTCTCAGACAGTGCCCTGCCCTGAGTAGATTCTTATTAAATACCTGGATAGAAAAAGATACTTACTTCAGCCCTTTTCTGTCACCAACTTTCAGTTAGTTAGTGCCTTATCTACTCAGGGCAATCCAATGATTTGTAAAGGTACATGTTTGAGGCTTATAGCACATTACCTAATTTATCCCAGTATTGGCCACTGACCCAAAGGAGAAATAAGAATGTCTGCCTTTCCTCAGTCGATCGGTGTAATTTGATAGAAGTTAATAACCCTGGGCTGAGCATGGTGGCTCACACCTGTAATCCCAGCACTTTGGAAGGCTGAGGCAGGCAGATCACAAGGTCAAGAGATCGAGACCATTCTGGTCAACATGGTGAAACCCTGTCTCTACTAAAAATACAAAAATTAACTGGGCTTGGTGATGCGTGCCTGTAGTCCCAGCTACTCGGGAGGCTGAGGCAGGAGAATCGCTTGAACCCAGGAGGCAGAGATTGCAGTGAGCCGAGATCACACCACTGTTCTCCAGCCTGGTGACAGAGTGAGACTCCATCTCAAAAAAACAAACAAAAAAAAGTTAGTAACCTGAAGTTTAAGAATAACAATAAAGAAAAAAATCTTCTTTGTCAGATTAAAATAAGTATTCATCAGAAATACACACTTATCTAACCTTTTTTGTGGGGGAAGGGGCTGGATTTTTCAGGAGTTAAATTCACCTGTGGTAGAAAGTAAGCTAAATCCCTAGATAACAAATCTGAATAAGATAGATCTGATTTTGCTGTGTTTATAATTCACTAGGGTAAATCTTGCTTTTATTTTGCTTTATTTTTATTTTATTTTGAAGACAGGGTCTTGCTCTGTCACCCAGGTTGGAGTGCAGTGGCACAATCATGGCTCACTGCACCCTCAGCCTCCCTGGCTCAAGTGATCCTCCCTGCTCAGCCTCCTGATTAGCTGGAACTACAGGCCCACACCACCACACTTGGCTAATTTTCTAAATTCTTTGTAGAGACAGAGTCTCCCTATGTTGCCCAGGCTGGCTTTGAACTCCTGGGCTCCAGGGATCCTCCCTCCATGGCCTTCCAAAGTGCTGGGATTATAGGCATGAGCCACTGTGCCTGGCCCCTTGCTTTTAGATTGAGTTGATAGTCAGTATTTCAAATATCTCTAAACTTACAACGTAAGGGTGATGACTTTAGAGCAGTTAACCTAACTTCATTACTGTAAGCGTTTACTGATTCACTCAATCAGCCATAGTGAGTCAGATCCTTCCTCTGGTCTCAGCTCTCATGCAAGATCCTGAAGATATATTGGCAAAAAGCAATAATGATACGGACAATAATCAATTAACTCAATAATCAATAATGATACGGACGTCTATAATTTTTCACATCAGTTCAAGCTAGATGAAATCCTTGTCTGTGTTCTATAATTCGCTGGAGTTAACACTGTGGAACTCATTTATGAGTGATATACGTAATGAAATCTTTTTTATACTGTGCTTTTCTGGGAGGCAAAAAAAGATGTTTCTGTTATGATTGATAAGGAAGGACTCTTACGGAAATGATTAGCTAGGCAAACACATTTGAATACAGTGGCTATCCAGAACGTGGGAGATATTTTCTGGCTCCTTCTCTGCTTCCAGTTACAAAGTCTTATTTTTCAAGAAGCAAGAAAAGGTAATATATGCACATCTGATATGCAACTTCCAAGTGATACAAATCTCATCTTTCCTGCTGCGTAGCTGCTTGCTTTTCCTTGTACTATTTTTTTTTATTTTTTGTCATTGAGAGGTTATGACAACATGAGCCATATTGTATTTATAAACATCACGTGTTTCCTTGATATGGCTTGCAGTTTCTGCCAGACAGAACACATGGAAGAAACATTTCTCGTTAGCTCAGCATTGGTTTTAGTTATGCTGATTTCCGGGACAGGAAAAATGCCTTCCTACTCAGAATTAACTTTCATAGAGTAGAAACAAAACCTCTGAATGTCCGTGAAATAGTTTTAACAAGAGTGGATACTGCTCCTTTAAACCACATATTTTGACTAAAAGCTTCCTTCTGTAAAAAACCCAAGGCTTGCATTTAGTCACCATGAAGACAGGCAAAGCTGAAAGCATTGGAGAGAGGGGTGGTTTCGAGGTCTCTGTGAGTCTAGAAAGTTTCTTCTAGAAAAGAAAGGCTCACGGAAAATGTAAGGTAAGAACTGTGCCTTTATGATAAGATATTATCTTTAGAATTTTTTTTCATGCTCTGGCACGTTTATCTTTCATTAACTTGTCTTCTGTATTCAAGTTCAATGCAATAGGAAATTGGAATTTTAGGTTTTATTTTAACTTCTTGCACACTGCTTAGAAGAAAATCTCTCTTTGTTATTGACATTATTCTGTTTTTTTGAAATCCACTTAAATTAAACTGGGCTGTCTTCAATCTATAAATCTTGTGGTCTTGTTTCTGGCTAACCTTATAATTTGGAAAAGGATTTAAAGTGCCAACATAGTTTGCTTTTACAGGTCTTGTTGATTTATGTGCTCTGTGACAATTTTCAATGTTTTTATGAAGATGTTGACTTACATACAGTGTCTGAGGCAAAGTCGATAATTTGAAGGCATGGTACAAACGAGGAGGGAAATTCATATGTGTCCTTTAACATTCCAGGGAAAAATTCTTTGGTATTTTGTTCTTATGAAAATCACTTTAAATTGTAAAATAAAAATAGCCTTTATTCTGGTCTCAAAAAAAAATTAAAGAAATAGCAATTTAATCTGTATAAAATCACATTTAAAACTTCTACAGTTTTTAAATAGCAAGCTTGATATAACAAGTCTGTTATATCAGGTTTAGTGATTGCCTGAAAAGGTCTTTGACAGAAATCATGTTTACTTGAGATAACTATTCTGTCAACTCTTGCAATAATTCAGTCACAATATTTTTGCATTGATTTCCTTTAAAGGAATTTAGTAGGAGCAATGTCCTTTTAAATTAGTCTGTTTCCTTTCAAAAGTACATGTGTTCATGAATTTGCTTATTCATATTTCTGTGGGTATCTTTATCCCAGTTTATAGATGAGTTAATATACATGAGAAGTTGTTATCCAATGTGGTTTACATCATATCTATTATTTTATTTAGTCATCATCATAACCCTACGGAATAGGTACTATTACACCCATTTTAAGTTTGGAAAACCAAGGCTCAGAGAGGAACAAGATCAAGATCACACACTTGTAAGTAGCAGAGCTGGGGTTTAAATCCAGGCTGTCTTCCTTGTTTTTAAGTCCTGGACGGCACAGCCTCAATAGTAGCTGAGAGCTTCAGGTCTAATGTTTATGTGGCTTCAGGATAAACTATTTTGTATTTTTCTGGAATTTTATTTTATTTTAGATCTGTAGCATCCAAAACCTAGTATCACACTGGTTTTTTATCCAGGGACCTGGTTACAACTTACTCAGAGCATAATGAAAACAGTGAACATCAGATAGTGTAGAGATAGAGAAAAGCACTTTGGATAAACGGCTCTTTCCTCTTTACTACACAGACCTTTCCTGTTTTCTTCTTTGCTTCATGTGCTGTGTTGCTCATAAAAACGGTTTCCATAGGACAGAGCAGGGAGCTTGTCTGGGAGCTTGATTTGGGAGCTAGAAAGTATCTTTGAATGGAGACTGGCTAACTGTGCCTGCCCACTGCCCTTCAGTCTGCTCGCAGAGCTCTCAGGAGGGGGCCGGGAAGAATGTCAAGGCTGAAGGTGGAGGATTCTGAAGTTAGGGCAGCTGGCTCAGCTGCCTGAGAGCCCAAACTTCACCTTCAACATTGCTCTTCCCACCTCCTCCTGAAGAGTGAGACATCAACACAGCAGCAAAAATATCCTGGTGACTTGTTATGCAACGTAATTACTGCTAACAGCATCAACAGGGGATGCAGCTGCTCCCAACACAGGCTTCAGGATCAAGGCTTCCAGCCCCAGTTCAGCCTAAAATCCAGGATTGGCTACACAACCAACACAACTCCAAGTTGATTGGAGCAGAACCTTCCTTCTCCCCAGCAGGTACTAGGGTTGGCTCCCGAAGAGTTCTGAGTCGCTGCTGGCTGGAGTGCACTTGAGAGGTTTTTGCCACATCCCTCTGCCCTTTGATATCCAAACCACATCCCTTTTCTTTGCTCTTATAAGTATAGGTGTTGGCGGAAATTGCCTTTGACTGGGGACATATGTCCTTGCATTTTCAAGTTGCATCCCTTGTACCTACGTATTTTTCACTTGCTGGGGTTTGTTTTTCTGTGTTCTTTGTGGGTGCTCAGCAAGGCATCCCAGACCATACTAGGCTGTTCTCTACCACATCGGCCTAGGCTCCCTGGGTCCCAGACCCAACCCCTTAGAGGGCTTCCAGGGGACCGTGTTTCTCTTGATGCTTTTTCCAACATTTCTCAAATGAGCATGTGTTACTTTTATATAAATTTAGGGGAAGGGAGAAGAACACGCTAATCTTTTAAAAAGAAAAAAGTGCTTTTAAGATACATTTTGCCTACTGGTAACACATTTTCTTCTGTCCTACTTTTTCTTGTGGAGCAGGTGATCTCTGCTTACATGTGATTTGCAGAAGTCATAGATACTCTGTCCGCTTTTGAGGAACTAGAGCTGGCTACCGCAGGTTTGTAATTGAGAAGACAAACCCGACCTGCATCACCAGTGCTCCCTCAAGAAACAGCCCTGAAACTAATAATAATTTTTTAAAAGACACTTAATGGGTACAGAAAAATCATTTAGAAAGAATGAATGAGAACTAGTATTTGCTAGCACAACATAATGCCTATAGTCAAAAATAATTTAATTGTACATTTTAAAATAACTAAAAGAGTATAACTGCCAGGCGATGTGGCTCACACCTGTAATCCCAGCACTTTGGGAGGCCGAGGAGGGCAGATCACAAGGTCAGAAGATCTAGACCATCTTGGCTAATGCGGTGAAACCCCATCCCTATTAAAACTCCAAAAAAAAAAAAAAAAAAAAAAAAAATTAGCCAGGCAAGGTAGTGGGCTCCTGTAGTCCCAGCTACTCGGGAGGGTGAGGCAGGAGAATAGCGTGAACCCGGGAGGCAGAGCTTGCAGTGAGCCGAGATTGTGCCACTGCACTCCAGCCTGGGCAACAGATCAAGACTCTGTCTCAAAAAAAAAAAAAAGAAAAGTATAACCGAAATGTTTGTAACACAAAGGATGAATGCTTGAGGTGGCAGACACCCCGTTTACCCTGATGTGATTATACACATTGCATGCTGTATCAAAATATCTCATGTGGCCCACAGATACATACACCTACTATGTTGGCACAAAAATTAAAAATGAAAACAAGAAAGAAAGAGGCCTGACGTATTTGGAGTCTTAGGGCTTTAGAAATAGAAAGAAGGTCTTAGGCATCATCTTTTGTAACCCATTGCCCTGTAACTTGAGACCCAGGAGGCCCAGAGTGGTTGGAGTGACATGGTCAAGATCACAAAATAAAGAAGAGGCAAAAATAGGGATGGATCTCACGTCACTGTTCCCGAGACCAGACCCTTGTCTCTATGCAGTGCCATTTCAGCCTGTTCCCTGCTTTTGTTCTCACCCCTCTGGAGCTTACGAGGTTTGTCTTCTTGATTGATTTAGAAAAACACTATCTATTTGACTTCTCTTAGCCATCTTTTGTGGTCACTGAGTCTAGCCAGCTTTCACTTATCCTCTAGAAAGCAGGAAAACTCTCTCTCTCTCTCTTCTGGATTGTCTTACTAAAAGAGAACCAGAAATCCTGTAGTTAGGCCAGAGCTGATTAATTGGAAATGTGTGAGCCTGGACTAAAAATAAATGGATTTTAAACTAACCAGATTTAGATTATCCAGTATTTTTTATGGAAGGAGAATAGGCCATCATGTCAACTGAAAAATAGCAGCTGTTTCAAATTATGAGCTACTTTGAATAAAACAATATTGGCTGAACAAGGTTGTACAGTATTATGGCATTGTTTTAAAAAACAGCCCCTTTGCTGTGGCAAATAGCTCCTGCAGTTATGCTGTTTGAAACGTTAATGCATGACTCGTCACATTACTTTCAAAGTTGTCCATTGCTTGGAACCAGTGATTTTAGGTGGCAACTAGAAAAACAGTGCGTAAATGGTAATAATTACACGATGTTGTTTTGAATGAATGTTGGAAAGACTGGTAGCACAAAGAACTTGAGAGTTAATATCCATTAATTCCTTAAGTCACAACTATAATTCTTAGTCACAACTAAGGAGAAAAAAGTCAATTTAAAACTGACTTAAAGAAAATTATTAAATGAGTACTAGTACAGCTGATATAAAGATAGAGCCAAAGTGGTGATGGTATCTTGTTAATGTGTGAAGTATAAAAACCAAGGCTTTAAGATGAAGCCTAAATTGAGGGTTCAAGGAAGGGACGGGGTAAAACTTGATTTAAAAGCATACAATTGGCCAAAAAAAAAAAATTGGATGTCCAAATGAATTCTAATTCTTCTCTAAGAGTTCTCAGGACCATCAGCATGTTACTATTTGGGAGAAAAGAAGAGCTACTCATTAAATAGTTTTTTGAGCAGATTTATTTATTTAAGGTCTCTCCAGATAAAAGGTGTTACTACCTAGCTTTTCATTGAAGCTAGAGGACCTCTTTCCATTACGCAGGCAGCACTAACTCACTCCATATTCCTGCAACAGAAAATATGTTTGACTTAGTTGATCGACACATGTATTTGATTTCTTTCGTTTTCTTCTTTTCTTGTGACATCAAAGGTCGTGCTTTGCCTTGTTCTGGTTTCATTCTTTGAACCTGTTCCTTTTCATGCACCCTTGACAGAGTAGGAAGAGTTCCAAAGAAAAACACAAACAACAAAAAGGAATCATAGCAATGCCAACAATGGGGCAACTCAGAAATAGCAGGGGCCTGATCTATAGGGTGCTTCAACTTCGATGCGTGTCAGCGCCTCTAAAGCATAGGATTGGTGGTCAGGGTCTGATAGCTTCATCTAGAATGAGCATTTAGTACCAGTCCTTGCAGTCACTTGCAAGGAAGGAGGACACGGAATATAACATTTTGTAGATGGTTGACCCCTTGCAGTAGGGACTGAGGGATCATGATGGATACATCATGGATGGAAATCCACAAAGTGGAAACCGTTTTTGCTTGCCTTTAAAAGCAAATCTAAAAATATATTTTCTAGCAGCTGTGTAACTGCAAAAAAAAAAAAAAAAAAAAAAAAAAAAGTCTGCTCCACTGCAGCGCAACTTACTCACCAGATATCTGCAGGGTTCAGATCTTAATGCTTCAGAAATTTGTTGCAGATTTTACTGTATATATTTAGACCGAGGAGCCTATTAGCTTGCAATCTGAGAGAACCTCTGCATTTTCATGAAAATGAGAAATGTGGCACTGTTGGCAACCTCGGGCTATAATTATGTTAATCTGACCATTTTAAGACTGAAATATGTTGTTTTAAAATGTTTCTGTATTTTTATTATTCGTAACAATGATCTGAAGAAATTCACTGAAATGCTAATAAGTTTCTATTCAGTGTCACTTTGAGACTAGAGCATAAAAATGAGTCAGATGTGGAATTTTGATATTTTTAATTTTGGCACAGAATTTTTATCAACAGATATGTACTCATATACATAGAGTATCTTAATATAAAAACTACCCAAATATAATTTTATATTTTAAATATAGATACAGTGAGTATATGTGCAAAGCCGTCTCGACAGATATGTGCAATAACAAAGCATCTCTACATTTGCATTAAATTCCCAATTTTTGCTATGCCAAAAATTAATTTTGAGCATTATTACAAGATAAATGTTTTTCTATCAAGAACCATGCTAAAGCACCCAGCTCCCTGTTTTTAATATAAATATGGGACAGGACTAGAATGGATAATGTAGTTGAAATTCCGAGAGCCTCTAAACACATATCTTGAGCTAATTAGTTCAGTTTCCTCTTCACCAGTCAAAGCTTGCATTCTGGCCACAGACAAGTAATGATACGGATGCTCTTTTCATTCACAAAAGAGATGTTCTCCCAGGTGGTAAGATGGGAAGGAAAAGAGAATGATCCAATGCCAAGATGTGGGTAATCACCCATCTCACAGTGATTATAGATAATTGCAATTTGAGTCTATTTGTTGTTGTAACACTATGAAATGGATTGGGAGTCTTTTATATAGCCTGATCTGGGTTCAGAATGATCAATTAATTTGGGAATAGGAATGAGGAAAAGTACTTTTTTTTTTTTTTTTTGAGACAAGAGTCTCCCTCTGTCGCCCAGATTGAAGTGCGGTGGTGCAGTGGTTCACTGCAACCTCCGCCTCCCGAGCTCAAATGATCCTCCCCCCTTAGTCTCCCAAGTTGCTGGGACTAGAGGTGCATGCCACCCCACCAGGCTAATTTTTCTGTTTTTTGTAGAGAGAGGGTTTCACCATGTTGCCCAGGCTTGTTGCGAACTCCCGAGCTCAAGCAATCCACCAGCTTCAGCCTCCCAAAGTGTGGGGACTACAGGCGTAAGCCACCATGTCCAGCCTGGACCGTTTTCTCAAATATGATGTCTTTGAAATGTAATACAGTGTGATGTTCTTACATTGGCTGCATCCAGAGTCCTCATTCTTTTGCCAGTTCTTGTACCTCAAAAACGAAATGTGTCATTCATTTCTTCCATCTGTGAATATATGTAAGTGAGCATTTTCCGTTTTATTCATTTTCTTCTGCCTCACAGCTCACTGAGTAGACCCCTGAATGTTTGCTGGTGATATTAATAATCATGTGTGCACAGTGACACAACAGTGATGGAACTCATTAGGTATTCACAGCACCAGAAGAGAAAGTGCAAGAAGGTTTTACTGAACCAACTAAGGAGCTGAATCAGGGGCTCAGAGAAGTTCAGTGTCAGGACTAGTCACAGTTATGAGACCATAGCCAAGAAGAGATTCCCAGCAGGGAGAAACCAAGCCTTTTGAGTCATAATCTGGTGCTCGCTCCACCACACCCCACTGCCTTCCTCAAGATGATGGTGTGGAGGAGTACTGATTGATGAGGAGGATTAAACCTTTTTTTTTTTTTTTTGAGACAGAGTCTCACTCTGTCGCCCAGGCTGGAGTGCAATGGCGTGATCTCAGCTCACTACAACCCAGGCTGGAGTGCAATGGCGTGATCTCAGCTCACTACAACCTCTGCCTCCGAGGTTCAAGTGATTCGCCTGCCTCAGCCTCCGTAGTAGCTGGGATTACAGACACCCGCCACTAAACCCAGCTAATTTTTGTGATTTTGGTAGAGTCGGGGTTTTACCATGTTGGCCAGGCTGGTCTGGAATTCCTAACCTCAAATGATCCTCCTGCCTAGGCCTCCTGAAGTGCTGGGATTACAGGCGTGAGTCACTGTTCCCAGCCAATTAAACCCTTTTTAATTAAAAAAAAAAAAAATTGGAAACTAATTTGTATACTTCAGTGCATTGGAGGAAAGGTCATCAAAATGGCCCCAGTGTCTTGCTGCCCTAATTTAAAGAAACCCCTCTATTTATTGTCACTTATCTTCCTGTCCTCTGTGGAAGAAATACTGCTCTAATGTTGCTTTTCAGAAAAGTAAAGATAATGCAAAAAAAAACAAAGGGCTGGGGAGGTTGGTTTGGGCATTGGTGGAAGATAAGCTACCTTTGTTTCAGCCTGGAGCTTGATTCTTTTTGAAGTGAGTTGAAAGCTCTTGGTGCTAATCAAGAACTTTTTGGGGGGGGTGGGGATGGGGGAACAGGATTGTATTCTGTCACCCAGGCTGCAGTGCGGTGGTATAATCATAGCTCACTGCAGCCTTGAACTTCTGGGCTCAAGCCATCCTCCCACCTCGGCCTTCGAGTAGCCAGGGTACAGGCATGCACCACCATGCCTGGCTAATTTTTTAAATTTAAATTGTGCAGAGACAGGGTCTTGCTATGTTGCCCAGGCTGGTCTCAAATTCCTGGCTTCAAGCCCGCCTTGGACTCCCAAAGTGCTAGGGTTATAGGTGTGAGCCACCGTGCTCGGCCCTAATCATGAACTTTGAAAAGTGCTCCGTAGATTACAAAGCATTTTCTTCACTTGCCTTACATCCTGTGTGGGAGGGAGGTCTTTCCTTCCTGGAGGCAATGGGTAAGAAGAGCAACTAGACAGTGTGTAGCTCCTTACTCTCTGCGGGCATTTCATCATACGGAGCATGACTTACTGACTTGCTGTCCGTTCTGTCCATGAGCTACTCAGTGTCAGGAGTACAGGCCTTGACTTAAACGTAGGGATACTCAAAGGCCCACCTGGCAGTTTGTTATTGGGACACACGGAAGCAGATCGTGTCGCTGAAGAGGAGGCTCCTGTCGGTATCAGTACCTGGTGGGGAAGAAGGGATTGGTCAATATTTGGCTACACTCCTTCAGCTGTTGGTGCAGCAAAAGGCATGGCAGGGTGTGGGCAGAGATGCCTGCCAAGCCCAGCCTCAGGGCATGTACAACTCCCAAGCTGGTTGTCTTTAAGGCTGTTATTTATCCAAATAAGGAGAAGCAGTGGTTTTGCTGACCATCTCAGATTTCCAAGCCATGTTCCCTGGCTGGCTGACTGACTTGCTATTTGGACTGAAAACACAAAGGTATTCCTTTGAAATGGAGCAGTCTTGTGGGGCTCGTGGGTACCCTGGAGTCATTACTTGGAAGAAGTTTTTTTTGTTCCCCACATTTGTAGATAACATGAACATGGGTTGGTCTATTTGACCCGTCTCTTGTGACTCTTGCAACACTCGATACAGATGGACCTGATTTGGGACAGAAATAATACTCATTTTTAGAGGTTCTTGAACCACTGCCCTCCTTTGAAGAGGATTCAAAGGTCAGATCTCCACACTGATTTCTTAACACTAGAATGCAAGATTATTCTAGCACTTCATAGATCCTGGCCGTTATCTGACTTCACGCGAGATATTTGAAGTCTCTGAGCCCAGTTTGTTCATCTGTGAAATGGGAATTATAATGTATCTGATGGAAATGAGATGAGAATTAAATGAGGTAATTTTGGAAAGCATTGGTAAATAGGAAGTTACCCAAAATATTCATTTTCTTCCCTGTTTCCATCTTCTCTTGGCAGATTTAGTTGACAATATTTATAATAGGGAAATTCTAGACAATTGTGATTGCTATCCAAAGGATTTAACCAAGCTCACGGTAGAATGGAGATTGTGATGTGAACGTTCAGTGACCCTGTATTACCATGTCCCTCTACTCACTAAAGCAGTGGTTCTCAAAGAGCACTCCCTGGACGAGCAGGTCATTATCACCTGGGGACTTGTTAGAAATACAGATTCCTCGGCACCACCTGAGACCTACTGAATCAGACACAGTGGATGTTAGACCCAGTAATCTGATTTAGCAAACTCTCCAGGTGATTCTGATGCCCACCGTCTGACAGCTGGAAAACCACTGTCTGAGAGTAACTCACTTGTTGGGTCAGTAGTCTAGCCATTCCCCCAAGGCACCTAGACTTTCCTATCTCTTGTCCTTGACCATGCCTTTGTTCCTGCCTACAATACCTAAGAAAGGGACCTCTTTCTTACCTACTGAAATTCTACTCATCATCCATGAACCCACTCTCACCTCCTCAGAAAGGTGTTCCTTAGCCACCCCAACCATAAGAATCTCATTCTTCAATGAACTACCAGAGTGTTTGTCTGCTGCACTCGTCTGACACTTGGCAAAGTTATTCTTGCTTTGTCATATTTTAATGTTCATGCACATGTCTTATTTTTCCTACTAGAACATAAGTTCTTCAAAGGCAGAAATCATGTCTTACAGATCCCTTTTCCTTCATCAGTCTTAACGCTGGGCTTTGTATATAGGTAGCTACTCAGTAAATATATGGATCCACAGAATCTCATCATTGGAATGGGCCTTAGAGAAAATCTACATGAGATTTCTTATTTACAGATAAAGAAAGGGATGTTGGCCAGGCGTGATGGTTGATGCCTGTAATCCTAGCATTCTGGGATGCCTAGGCAGGAAGATTTCTTGAGACTAGGAGTTTGAGGCCAGCCTGGGCAATGTAGTGAGATCTCAGCTCTACAAAAAAAAATTTTTTTAATTAGCTAGGTGTGGTAGTGCACACCTGTAATCCTACCTATTCAGCAGGCTGAGTTGGGAGGATCACTTGAATCAAGGAGTTCGAGGCTTCATTGAGCTATGATCACACCATTGCACTACAACCTGAGTAACAGAATGAGACCCTGTCTCTTTAAAACTAAAAAAAGTGAAAAGAAAGAAAACAATATTAACACCTGGACCAGAATGCTGGTTCTGGGATTCCCCGTCTGGTGTTCTTCCCCCATCACCCTGCTGCGCCCACTGCGGGGAAACGCACCTGGGGGCTTTCAGAGCCGCTGGCCTGGCCCCCAAACTAGCAGGTGCTCTCGTGTTCTCTGCCACAGACTCCAACTAAACCCAAGGAAAGCAGATGGGTTTTCAAAGCTATTGTCATCTAATTTATAAACCTAGAACCTCTTAGATTTTTTCATAACTAATGAAAACTGGGAAAGTACACATTTTTCATTCATAAGCCTATAAAATTGTGTAACAAATGGCATCAACTCCTAGCCTTACACGCGAGAATTTCCCCAGCTCGCACACTCAGTACACCTAGGATACCCATGGAACTTCTTTTATTTTTGAATAAAAGTTCACAGTGGGGCATTCACAGTGGAGGAGGTGGCTCCTCTGAACCCAGGAAGAATTGGCACGAGGGCTGTTTTAATCTGGGTCCCCATCATTGTTTTTTTCATGTTTATTTTTGAGGAAAAATTGAACCTGGCAGATCTATGAATTATTGTCTTGTAGTGTTACCCTCTGGGACCGTTCCCTCAGACAATCCTTTCTTCTCTTGACACATGGGCTGATGTTGTTCGGCTGAGGATCAGAATACTGGCACAACTAAAACACCTTTCATCAGAAGTCATCCGTAACACACCTTTTAAAATTTGCTCCACAGACACAGCTCACCTTGTGCTGTTTTTTCTTTTGCTTGGTAATAGAACCTACACAAATCCTACTGAGATCAATATGAACACAGCAGAATGCAGGCAATGGAATGTGGTTCCTGTAGAAGGGCTAAGACGGTAACCTAGGTCCACAGAGTTGGTTTCAGAAAAGCTGTGATCTAAGAAGGAGGAGCAGTGAAGGGAGACATGAGACAGGCCTGAAGGGGTTAAACCTACTAGGGAGCAATTGGTAGTGAGAAGCTGAGACCACATGAGGCCAGGAGAAAGGAGTTATTAGAGAAACAGACATCCTGGGATTTGAGTAGCTCCGTTGTGAGAAGACATTGACAGACCACGAATAAATGGCCATATGGTTTCCAACTTGACATCTGCCATTCCCCAATGTGTTTACCACCATTTACTCTCATGGGCTCTGAAAACCATCTATCTTTTAAACTGCAATTGTATAGTATGAAATTCTACATAGATCAACATCGATTCATTGTTTAAGTTTAGGTATATCATATCATCAAACTAAAATATATATACATTTTAATTCTCATGTTCTAACCATCCTAAAGCTATACAACACTCTACCTAGCTGTTTTCATATCTATCCTTTAAACTGCAGTTGTAGAGCATAACATTCTGAGTTTTTTTGGTGGGGTGGGGTGGGGGGAGACAGCGTCTTGCTCTGTTGCCCAGGCTGGAGTACAGCAGCGTAATCTTGGCTCACTGCAGCCTCCACCTCCCAGGTTCAAGCAATTCTCCTGCCTCAGCCTTCCGAATAGCTAGGATTACTGGTGTGTGCTACCATGCCTTGCTAATTATTGTATTTTTACTGGAGATGTGGTTTCACCAGGTTGGCCAGGCTGGTCTCGAACTCCTGGCCTCAGGTGACCTGCCCACCTCGGCCTCCCAAAGTGCTGGGATTACAGATGTGAGCCACTGCACCCGGCTGTATAGCATAAAATTCTACACAGATCAACATCACCTCATTGTGTAAATTTAGGTATGTTAATATCATCAAGCTAAAATATGTATACATTTTAATTCTCACGTTGTTGCAATCATCCTAAAGTTATATAATGCTCTAGCTAGCTATTTTTGTTCACAGTATGATCAATTTGGTCAGTCCCTCCAGTGAAAAGAAAGAAGAGCATAGAGGGCAGCGATGGAGACCCTGTACCTCTGTGGGCGGTGCATGCATCTCTGAGGGGCGTGGTCCTGGGAATGTCACCCCGTGACAGAATTAGGGTTATAATGGTAAGGGATTTTAATCAGCTAAGGCTCAGATATTTTATTTTATAAATAATCTGGTGCCTGTGACTGATGATGACCTTGTGCATGTGTCTGTGTGTATATACACATATGTGTATACATATATATAACTTATATGTACATATGTGTACATACCTGTATGTGTATACGTATATATAGCTTATGTGATATGGGGATATCTATATAGTACTGAGTGATGTATAATATAGATAGGTATATATAAGTATAATATATACAAGCATACATACTGATATGTCTTAGTTAAATATAACTAATATATAACTAATTGTGTAACTTACTCATTTTGAGGCAAGTAGATAAAACCTAATTGTAAGTCAAGAGAGGCTCTAAATCATTAGAGCTGAAGCCCATTGAGATGCCCCAGTGATTCTTTTCCTTTGCTGTGAAAATCTGGACCGGTGAATGGAGTGAGGCACTTCTCAGACAGACTTGTTCGTGTTTCACACCAAGGCCAGAAATCGAATAAGGAATCCGTCAGTGATCATGCGTGGGTAGGCATGAGGAGCATCGTTCTTTGCAGAATAGCTCGCAGTGTGCTGAAGTGCACAGCAGGTCACACGCAAACAACCGAGGAAGCTGGGGTTCTGGCTGCTTCACTGCTTAGCAGCTATGGGAAGCTGGGTGAGGTTCTTAACTCCCTGCACTTCTGTTTCCCAACCATTCAAAAAGACATAGGATACCTGTCCTCTGTCTCTCACTGAGTTCTGGAGCCCATGAAATGTCACAATTGAGAGCCCTTTGTAAACTGCAAACTGCTGTGTGACTATTGGAGTGTTTGTGGGTGGGGTATGGTGAGCACGGGGATTTAAAATCCCTTGTTAGAATATGAAGTGTCACAAGCAAATAAAGCAATATATCCTATATGGCAACATGTGGTTGACAAGTTAAATAGGAGTTTCAAGAACTGTCATAAAGAGAAAAATAAAGTCTAAGGCACTAAAAAATTGTAGTTGGGTGCTGTAGATAACTTAGTAGTATCCAATCTAGAAAACATTGAAAGGGAGTTGTGCATAAAAGAACAAGGTCCGTCCAGGAAATGGGTGGATGTGCAGAGATGGAGATAAGAGAAGGAGTTATTTGTACCATCTGTTGCAAGTGGTATAAAGAAGATATCATTTTACAAACTGTAACTATTTTCGGTACAAAAGAAGGTTGTCCTTGGCCTGGAGAACACAGGAGTAGCCCAGCAGAAGATTGAGTATCAGTGAGAAGGACATTTTTCTTTTATCCATCCTACAGCACTGCACAGTTATTGATTGTGGCTTGGAAGCGAAATGATTTATTTAACATTACTTCTTTATTCTGTTCCAGATTGAGATCTTTAATCACTGTTGGGCCCAGGACTGGTCAGCCAGGTCTGGCCACTGGAGGGCTCAGCAGAGTTCCTGTGTCAAAAGATTTATAGAAATAACGCTCATCTTAAATATAGCCATAAGCTAACCGCTGACTGGACCATCTCTTTCCTGGGAATTAAATAATTTTGGCAGCAGTCTGTCTGTCTGCCTCATGTCTGGGAGACATTCCATTTACAATCAAATGAAACAATAGGCTAACTAAAACCTTACAAATGGCAATCTTCCCAATTTTACCAATGCAAACAAGATGAATTTGAAATTTTTTCAACGTAATAATCCCTTCCCTTCCTAATATCATCTTCATATCTATAGGTACAGTTTAGATTTTCTTTGAGCAAATGTAATTTTTTAAAAGCCAATGAAGAAATGAATATGAAAGGGAAAATAGGAAGGAATATGTGTCACAATACTATTGGCTTTACCGGAGCATAAGAATTATTTCCTGTTGAGGTCATCCTGAATATTTCCTAGCACGTCCATTCTTAACACTGACTCAGAAAGAATACATTGCTTCCACTTTGCTTTTAGGCCTAGTCAATGAAAGGAAGAGGGAAAATGAAGAGTAGGACACTTTATACGCTGCTGGGAAGAGTAATGTAGCAATGGCTGTAATGTCCCAAGGTAGAGCAGGCAGAGAAGGGTCTGGTGAAGTCATCAAACCGAAGCATGGGGGTGTTAATGGTTGCACACACTCACACTGAACCAAACTTTGTGGTGAGTTAGCCTGAACTAGCCCTTCTCTGGAGAATGTGCCTTCCACTGAGATTAAGCCACTGGGTCCTAGATGGCACCAGGACACCAGAATATTGTTTAGGAAATTGGCTTGTCTGGTGCATTAGCGGGTACTCTGGGGCCTTTGGAGATTGAGCTCCACCTCTCTCTTGGGTGAACTCCGTGCTTGCTAAAGAGCATTTAACTCATCCTGATTCACCGCAGGATTGGGCTGGCTTTCAAACTCCTGACAGTGAATTACTGCTCTGGTAATGACGAATCCATGCGTGCATGCTACAGACAGTGCCCTGGGGCATTTTGAAAGTGAAAGGAAATTGCTGTGAACCTGGCAGGAAGGAAGGGAAGGCAGAGGTAAACCAGACTTCTCGCATTGAACCCACCGACTCTCATTGTAACAGGGTCAACAGAAGCCACCTCTCTCTAGCGTAATCAACAAGGTTTCTTGTGGTTTTTTGTTTTGTTGCCCTTTTTTTTTTTTTTTTTTGAGACAGGATCTCACTCTGTCACCCAGGCTGGAGTGCAGTGGTGTTATCTTGGCTCACTGTAGCCTCTCAACCTCCCAGGCTTAAGTGATCCTCCCCCCTCAGACTCCCAAGTAGCTAGGAACACAGGCATGCACCAGTATGCCCAGCTAAGTTTTTACTTTTTGTACAGACTTGGCCTCCCTATGTTGCCCAAGCTGGTCTCAAACTCCTGGGCTCGGGAATCCTCCTGCTTCCACATCCCAAAGTGCTAGGATTACAGGTGTGAGCCACATAGCACCTAGCCCATAGCAGATGTGGGATAACGTGTTGAACATGGCATGACTTTCTTAGCCAAGCAGCAGAGAGACAGAGAGAGTTACTGCTCTGTTTCCTGGGGGACAGCCTGACCCCAGACCCTTCACAAACAGTCACTGGAACAAGCAACCCTGCCCGTAATAAGCAGGTAAAGAAGAATTATAAGAGCCATGTCTGTTAGCATACCTCACGCCATAAAACAGGGTCTTTGGGGGATGTGATAGGGGCAGCATCGCGGCGTAATCAGACAAGGGGGACCACCCCTCCATCCCCCTTCCTGGAACGTATGTGCTTGACCGAAGACACAAAACCTGCCTAATGTGTACCAGATTCATCAGAAACTGATAGTGTGTGCCTCCCATACTCTGGTGAGAAATAACAAACCCTTGCTGATTAGATTAAAAATCAAAACAAGAGCTTCCACATTCCTTCTACTGTTTTCCGACCTCTTAGGTGGCATCTGTTACAACCACTTCACCCAAATATCGTTCCTAGTGAGACATCTTAGGAGGGTGGCAATGTTACGTGCTCCATTTGCCCCCTTCTTTAATAACCACAAAGCGATTTGATGGCAGTAAACAGTTTTTTTAGAAAGCCTGCAAAGGACTGGATTTGAACTTGAAAGACGTCATGGAATTCTTTTGGTCAGCAAGAACAACCTCTAAAAGCCTTAAAATGTTTTTAAAATGCACAGGCTGCCCAGAGTGTGGTAGTCGGGTGTGGCGTGAAGCCAGTGGGGCTTCCAGCCCAGTGTGTGGAGTTCCTTGTCACCGTATTCCCACTTGGATAGCTTTCGGTTCCACCCAGTCCCCAAGGGCCCAGAAAACATGATGGTGATCAGAGCCAGCCTGTGAGCGCAGGAGGTGCTTCCTTTCTCCCCGACCTTTTGCTAGCAGTGCATTAATTCCCGTTCTCCGCTGAGCGCTGCACAAGTCACTTCGTGTTGTGGACACGCACCTTCTTGTACCGGTTCCCCTGGAAGAGACCGGCTGTGCTGACAGCGGTTGTACCCAGAGGTCTCTGGGGATCGCCTGCCTCTCGTCCTTCATCTTGTTTAGGGTGGGGCAGAAGGGCTCTGGTTTCCTTTCCAGAATCCCCTCTGCACAGCCATGGTTTGCCCTCTCTATCTTTCCTTCTCATTTCAGATGTATTTTCCAGGGTGACTGCAGTTCCTTGCCCGGCTCTATGTAGGACTGATTAATGGCTGCTACCCAAAGTTCAGCTTGGTAAAACAGGGCTGGTTAATTAATAGACAGCTTCCTTATCTCCCTCATGTTTTCCCTCTAGTATTAAACCAGGGGAAGAGGCTTATGTTTCCTTCAGCTGTCAATTCCCAGACTTCAAGTCTGGTAGCAAACTGGGTGTTGGGTGCTGGTCTAGGTTTAAGTAGCACCTTTAAGTCAACAGAAAACTGATCTGAAAGTTGGTTCCTCTGGATTGAATATGTTGGGTTTTCTGACAGTTTCATTTCTCGGTGGCTGGTTGTTTGCCCTTTTTAATGATCCTGTTTGCCTTCGGTGAAATATATTTTGTAATATTTCCTTTGCTGTTAACCCATTTACCTAGGCCGTTTAAAGTTCCTTCACTGGTGTTTTCCCTGTAAGCAATTGTTGAAGGACTGAGTCACCCGTGAGGTAGCCTGTGGTTGGATGTGGGCTGAGGTTATTCAGTGACTAATTTCCAAGGGGAGGAGAAATTGACTTATCACGGGGAGGGTTACTTTTTATCCATGCCACTGTCAGCTTCTCTCTGAAAACTGGGTATTACAAAATGGTCTTTATTGGTTGTGAACACTCGAGCTGAGAAACATTTTAGGATCTCTGTGTCTTTTGTGATGATTTTGTCTCTGAAGAGGAAGCAGTCTAAAATATTCAAGTGTGGAACCAAGGATTTAGATGAAGCCAGCAAACAAAGGAATCATGTAATCAGGACCTGAGCGAATGTGCTTACTCACGGCATTAGGTACACAGGTGATTTCCTTAAGAAAAAGTAAGTGGCTTTAATTCTTTGAGGGTGAAAGAATGTCATAAGATTCCTTTTCAGTTTTCTCTGCTTACTTCACTGTGTGGTCTGATTGAGTGATATGTTTACAAATTCCAGACTTGGAAGGGTGGGGTTTGAAATACAACAAACTGTACATAATATTCCTTTTCCACAAGCTATATATACACACACACACACACACACACACGCATATATATATTTTAATACTCCACAGACATTATTACATGAGGCGGTTTCCCAAGATGATTTTAAACAAATATCTTTTATACTAGGTTTTTTGTGTTTTCTGGAAACAATTTTAATATGTTGTTTCTTATCTTACCTTCAAGAAACTTCTGAATGAGTGATATTCGATTTGACTTATGGTACTTTTGGGAAATAAAATATAGCTACATGTAAGAATTTCTAACTCAGACTTCAGATCTTAATAGGAAATGGCCCCAGATACTTTCTGGTGTTTCGGATGTATGGTGTAAACAGCATTTTGATCCGTGTGCAGTCTGTGGGCAGCGACACCAGCCTCTCAGCCTGCTATTATGACGAGGCTCTTGAAGAAACTACCCTCTTTCTAAGAACTGGAAGGACTCAAATAACAAAGAGACAATAGAGGTTTGGGCAGTGATGGAAAGAAGAAATGACAGTGCCTAACTGAGCAGATGAATGCGGTGGAACAGTCTTGTTCGTACATTATATCTAGGGCAGGTGAATGAACATTTTCTGTGTCGGGGCTTAGGTGCACATGGCAAATAGGTATCTGTGTTGTATTCAGAAAAGGCGCTGGAAGAATCTTTATTTCTCTGTGTCGGTCATCTCTTTCTTGCTGTAAAATGAAATTGTTTAAAGCTTACATTATGACATTAGTGTTGAAATTCTGTGGGGAAAAAGTGTCAATGATAGAACATAGCTAGTTATTTTAAACTCACTAAGGGAAAAGAGATGATAAGATTAGTAGCATCAGAAAGATCAGTGGTAGAATAAGGGACTAAGATATATTAATGTGAATGGCAACTCTGTGTGTGTGTGTGTGTGTGTGTGTGTGTGTGTGTGTGTGTGTGTGTTGCTTATTTATTTTACTTGTCAGTTTAGTATAATTTTCTCCCACAAGGTCTGACTTTGAGTACCAGTGCAGGAAAAATCCAGTATGTATTTAATGCCATGTCTTTACTCATTAGCAAAGTAACAGTTAAAAACCAAAACAAAATAAATCTGTGTTGGTGATAGATTCTAGGAAGATCTCTCCTTAGTAAGAACACCCGCATCAAAGGCTGGGTTTGTTTTAAATTGTGAATTATACAATCTTAACCATCATGCTGCTTTAGTCTATCAGATTCTGGAGTCTCCAAATGCTACTTTTTATTGTAAGTGTGACCTTGGAAATCACACTGAAGACTTGAAAACATCCCTCCAGTGATGTCCCCTTACCTTCCCCCACATCCTAAGAGCGGGTCGCCTTAGGCTGCTCCCCGTCTTTTATAGTAGGATTCCCAAGTTGTCTGATCGTAAGGGTTCATTCTAGTTGTGGTTTTAAAACAAATTTTCCCACTCTATAAAATGATCATTGTGTCATTTTTCTTCTTGGGCTCTATTTAGAGCCGAGGATGAAATACATGATCCTGGTTCTTTTTAAATCTCCGTTTTGGAAAGTCAGTCATAGCTTGGCAAACCAACATAAGAATTCTGCCAAGACTTCCAACATCTAAGTCACCTATGTTGATAGAGACATTCAACCTCAGATTACCAATTCTGTCATAACCGAATGTTTGTATTCAGTGCCACTGTGGACAACTCAGGTTGACGGTGACTCTTTTGATGACCCTTTTGGATGATGGCAAGATTATTTTGAAGTGGACAGGGCAGGGAAGACACACAGGATTAGCTCCAGATCCGGGATGCTGACTGTTCATGGCAAGCATCCATCCTCATTGGCTGAAGTCCCATTCTGGTTGGTTGGTGTCCCTGCCATACTGGATATTAGCTGTCAAATATTTCGACTATCACCGACATTTCCCACATGAATGCCCAATATAATGTATTAGAATTACTTTAAGTTAATTGTTATATTTCTTTCTAATCTCATCTACACATACCACTAGAAAATCTAATGAGATATTCTTTCTAATTAGATCTTTAAGTGTTTCATTTTAAAGGTTATTTATATATCTTCTAACCACTTTTTGCACGTCACCAAGCATGTTTTTAAAATACCTATGTAAATACCTTTGCTGTTTTCAAAGACATGTACTCAACTTTTTATGAATTTAAATAAATTTTACATTTTCTTTTTACTAATATTCTTTATCCTTCTGGACAGTTCTATACTCCCTGGAATATTTTATTTTATTTTATTTTATTTTACTTTATTTTATTTGAGACAGAGAGTTTTGCTGTGTTGCCCAGGTTGGAGTACTGTGGTGCATTCTTGGCTCACTGCAACCCCTGCCTCCTAGGCTCAAGCAATTCTTGTGCCTCAGTCTCCTGAGAAGCTGGATTGCAGGCACATGCACCACGCCTGGCTAATTTTTGTATTTTTTGTAGAGATGGGGTTTCGCCATGTTGCCCAAGCTGGTCTCAAACTCCTGGCCTCAAGTGATCTGCCCACCTCAGCCTCCCAAAATGTTGGGATTATAGGCATGAGCCACTGCACCCAGCCCCTAGAATCTTAATGTCCCTTTTTATATTCCTGCCAAAAAGAGGAAAGTTTCTGCTGATTAATTGAGGTCATAGTCCCCCAGATCAAGATGTATTCTGAAGGTGGCTAAGGAAGGAAAAGAGAACAGGGAATAGTGATTGACCTAGTTAGGACTGTTGTTCATACAAAGTGGCTTCTAGATATTTTATTGATTGATTGAGACGGAGTCTCACTTTGTCACCCAGGCTGGGGTGCAGTGGTGTTATCTCGGCTCACTGCAACCTCCGCCTCCTGGGTTCAAGCAATTCTCCTGCCTCAGCCTCCCGAGTAGCTGGGACTACAGGCGCACGCCACCATGCCCAGCTAATTTTTATATTTTTAGTAGAGAGGGGGTTTTGCCATGTTAGCCAGGCTGGTCTTGAACTCCTGACCTCAGATGATCCACCTGCCTCGGCCTCCCAAAATGCTGGGATTACAGGCCTGAGCCACTGTGCCCAGACAGTTCTACATATTTTAAATATTTTTCTGGAATTAATAACAATAATGACAACAGTACCTACCATTTGTTGTATGTGATTTGCCTTGGACACCATGTAGTGCTTTATAAACAGTGGCATGTTTGAGTCGATGTGATGAATTTATCTCGATGTTGGTTTTGGTTGGTTATTGCATTGTGTAATCTGATTATGTGGGGAATTTGCCCAGATATCCGCTGCTCACTGAGCCAGTCCCTCCTGTATTTTATGACCTGTGAAGCCCTGTGCTGCTTCCTGCTGAGCCATACATTGCTTTTTATTGGGCTCTGAATTGTGAAGGCAGAGTGAGAGAGGTATTTACAGAGGATCCGTGTTGCTCTCCTGCAAAACCTGTGTCACGGGGTTGCTCAGCCTCCCTGGAATGAGCATCAATCAGGTGTATTATCACACAGTGACCTTGGGACTGTCCCTTCTGGTCTAAAGCACTGAGCATCTGAGTCATGAGGGTGTCCAGTGAGCAGGGAGGACCTCATGGGCTGGAGCATCAGGGCAGGGGCCATGCAGAGCAGACGCACCTGGAGCCTGACCACAAACCTAGGTATGGATCCACAAGAACTAGGACATGAGGAGAGAGACTTTGGACAGCATCAGCATATCACAAGTTAGGTTTAGGGAAGGGAGAACAGATCAGCCTATCATAGTGGGAGCTCTGTGTGTGCGTCTTGGGAGGGGAATAAGGGGGAAGTGGAGATAAAATTGTGACTGTGAGGGAGGAGTCTGCAAACTCCAGGGGGCCCAGAAATAGCCCCTACAGGAGCCAAGAGGTCAATTCTGCAGTGCCCAGGTCCTGTATTCAAAAAGGGCTCCATTTTGTTGCTACATATTCATACCTTATTTGCACTTCTCATTGGTCACTTTCATTATGAAATCCACTTCTCTATGTACAACTCACAGGGCAGGGATTCTACACTGCTGGATCATTCCAGGAACAAGATTAGGAAGCCATGGGAGTCCCACTGGTTGTTCCTGCATTAGCATCTACGAAGTTTAAGAAAGAAGGTGCCCTCTCCATGGCGCTTGGGAGTTTCCGTGGAGCTTGGGGCTTGTTTAGAACTACATCCTAGAATAATGCCAGGCATTTACCAAGTGCTTGGTAAATACCCTTTACTACATGCAATGAGTTTTTATGATAAAGAAGCAGTTAGTTTGTATCCTGTGCATTAGGCTCTGTTTCATTTTCAACCTTCTCCTGGTGCCTCTACTATCCCTACTCTCATCTGCGTCACCCACATCATGGGGTCTCTTGGCTGCTA
The DNA here is from genome assembly GCF_024542745.1 of Macaca thibetana thibetana. Classification (NCBI taxonomy): domain Eukaryota; kingdom Metazoa; phylum Chordata; class Mammalia; order Primates; family Cercopithecidae; genus Macaca; species Macaca thibetana. Next base: position 24,307,895 of record NC_065586.1, read on the forward strand.
ATCTTGGTTCTTGCCATTTGAGCCCCCACCTCGCTCCTCAGGTCCCTACCTCATCCACCCTCCATCCATTTATACCCTTCTTGTCTGTCACATCTCCTGGAAGTCAGGATAGGGACTGTGGGCTCCTGTGACCTCACCAATAGAACTTGAAGAATGGGTGGAGCTTGTCTCTCCTTCCCTCAGTTATTTGGAGAATCTCAGTGGGCATTTCCCCGTGGCACCTTGATCAAAGCAAAAATATATGAAATCATCATATCCTGAATTAGTTTGTATTTTTCATTCTACTCCGTTGCTAAACACAGTAGCATAGTTGCAAATTACAGTTGACCATTGAACAAGGTGGGAGTTAGGGATGCTAACTGCCCACACACAGTAAAACAATAAAATAAAAAATCTGTGTAGAGGCCAGGCACAGTGGCTCATGCCTATAATCCCAGCACTGTGGGAGGCCGAGGCAGGCAGATCACCTGAGGTCAGGAGTTCGAGACCAGCCGGGCCAACATGATGAAACCCAGTCTCTACTAAAAATATAAAAATTAGCTGGGCATGGTGGCCCACACCTGTAATCCCAGCTATTTGAGAAGCTGAGGTAGGAGAATCACTTGAACCCAGGAGGCAGAGATTACAGTGAGTGAGCTGAGATCACGCCACTGCATTCCACGCTGGGAGACAGAGCAAGACTCCATCTAAAAAAAAAAAAATTCGCGCAGAACTTTTACCTCCCCACAAACTTAACTACTTACAGCCTACTGCTGACCAGAATACTTACAGATGACATGAATAGTCGATTAACACATAGTTTGTGTGTTATATATATTATATACTGTATTCACACAATAAAGTAAGCTGGATAAAAGCAAATGTTCTTAAGTAAACCATAAGGAAGAAAAAAAATCTGTTTCCTGTTTATTAAGTGGAAGTGGATCATCATAAAAGTCTTCATCCTCGTCAACTTCATGTTGAATAGGTGAGAAGGAGGAAGAGAAGGGCCTGGCCTTGCTCTCTCAGGAGTAGCAGGGGAAGAAGGATATCTGTGAATAAGTCGACCCACACAGTTCAAAATTGTATTCTTCAAGGGTCCACTGCCATGGTACTCTTATTGCTTCATTATTTCCTTCCAGCCTTTCGGTGCTGATTTATCATAGGCTCAAGTGAAGAGTTGGTGAATGAATGAAACTTACCTTCCAGGTTTTCCTCCATGTATCTCCTTTCCCCCTGCTCATCTCCCTAGATTGTATCCACTTGGAAAGGTGGGAAACATGGTTACTATTTCCCAGGGCTAAAGGTAGAAAAATGTGCTCAGGACAAGTTTTAGAAGAGGCAACATTAGCACTATTGATACACTAGACCTGCATTTATTAAGCAGCGTCTCTAAGAAGCTGTGACATTAAAATTTAAGCCACCACACTATTTTTTCCTGAAACCCCACAAAATTGCACTCTTCATCAGGTGTATTCATTTCTTGTGGTTGCTGTAACAAGTTACCATAAATTTAGTGGCTCAAAACGCCATAATTTTTTAAAACACCATAGATGTATCATTTTACTTTTATGGAGATCAGAAGTCCCAAGTGGATTTTGCACATCAATATCAATGTGTCAGCAGGATCACCCTCCCTCTGGAGGCTCCAGAGCGGGATCCATTTCCTCACCTTTTCCAGCTTCTGGGAGCTGCCCACATTCCTTGGCTCATGGCCCCTTCTCATAGCACCTTCCAAACTCTTCTAACTCGACTTTTATCATCATAGATCTCCCCTGGAGCTGATTTCTCTGCCTCCCTCCTACACGTATAAAGACCCTTGTGATTGCCTCGAGTCCACCAGGATAAAGATCTCCCATCTCACCATCCTTAGCTCCACCCCATCTGCAAAGCCTCTTCTGCCATGTAGGGAAACATATTTACAGATTCCAGGATGAGGGTGTGTACATCTTGCAGCGGAAGCCACACAGTTACACACTGAGACTTCTCTTGAAACATGAGTATCAAAGTCAACTTTCTAATCCTTTGTTTTCTTTTCAGATGCAGAGAGAACTTGTTTATGCAAGAGGAGATGGCCCTGGGGCCTCTCGCCCCGGATCTACTGCTCATCCACCCCATGCAATTCCAAATTCCCCACCGTCTACTCCGGTGCCCCATTCCATGCCCCCCTCCCCATCCAGAATTCCTTATGGGGGCACCCGCTCTATGGTTGTTCCTGGCAATGCCACCATCCCCAGGGACAGAATCTCCAGCCTGCCAGTCTCCAGACCCATCTCTCCAAGCCCAAGCGCCATTTTAGAAAGAAGAGATGTCAAGCCGGATGAAGACATGAGTGGCAAAAACATCGCAATGTACAGAAATGAGGGTTTCTATGCGGATCCTTACCTTTATCACGAGGGACGGATGAGCATAGCCTCATCCCATGGTGGACACCCACTGGATGTCCCTGACCACATCATTGCATATCACCGCACCGCCATCCGGTCAGCGAGTGCTTATTGTAACCCTTCAATGCAAGCAGAAATGCATATGGAACAATCACTGTACAGACAGAAATCAAGGAAATATCCAGATAGCCATTTGCCTACACTGGGCTCCAAAACGCCGCCTGCCTCTCCTCACAGAGTCAGTGACCTAAGGATGATAGACATGCATGCTCACTATAATGCCCACGGGCCGCCTCACACCATGCAGCCAGACCGGGCCTCACCGAGCCGCCAGGCCTTTAAAAAGGAGCCAGGCACCTTGGTGTATATAGAAAAGCCACGGAGCACTGCAGGATTATCCAGCCTTGTGGACCTTGGCCCTCCTCTAGTGGAGAAGCAAGTTTTTGCTTACAGCACGGCAACGATACCCAAAGACAGAGAGACCAGGTAAGGTGCAGTGAGGGTGACCGAGGGTGGTACCTGGGCCCATGTGTCACAATGGGCTGCTCTACAGGGGTCAAACCGACAGAATAAATGTCTGAGCACCCATCTCTGCAACATGCCCTGTGGATGCTGTAGGGGTTACAGAGTGGTGTCAAAGCCACTGTTGTCTGCAAAGAGTTTCTAAACTGGCAGAGGTTACAGCCATGAAGCCATGTTCAAGAAGACAGGTGCACCAACAATAGTAATCAGTTCCTTGTGCCTCTGGAGCATGCATCTAACAGCATTATCGTTTGTATAAATCTGAATAATTTGGAAGAAAATTGTCATTAGCAGAAGCCCGATGAAAAGATCAAAAGGTCATAATAATTGATCTGCTACTGCTGAAAATAAGGAGTGGTTTTCAGTTTTAACTGTTGGAAATAGCAGTTTGTGTTTTTCCTTGTGGAATACAATTTTGTGTTCTCATCTGGTTGTGGGAAGTGGAAAGAATGTGTCTATTTTTTAAGAGGATAAAAATCTGAATTTGCATGAAAATGGAGTGGCTTAGATTTAATACTTATCTAGGAGTGGTGCTGAAATCAGCAAAATTTTTCTAGTGAAAGACTCTCTGGGGATTTGAATTTCTTTTTAAATAGATATATTTTATAATTTACCAGTTCAGATGCTTCCTACTCTATCTTGAAAACCTTCCAAAGTTCATATAGTAATAGAAAAGCTTATTTTGATAAAGGAAATTTCTCTAGCCTGAATTGGTTGAAAGAAGTCAACAAAATAATCATAAAAATCTAGCCAAAGAAATTGAGTCCAAAAGATGTGTAAGCATGCTGCTACCTATTGTTATATATGAATTAAAGGGTATGAAAAATAAGATGTCCAGGCCGGGTGCGGTGGGTCATGCCTGTAATCCCTGCATTTTGGGAGGCCAAGGCGGGTGGATCACCTGAAGTCAGGGGTTCTAGACCAGCCTGGCCAACATGGTGAAACCCCGTCTCTACTAAAATTACAAAAAATTAGCCAGGCATGGTGGCAGGCACTTGTAATCCCAGCTACTCGGGAGGCTGAGGCAGGAGAATCACTTGAACCTGGGAGGCGGAGGTTGCAGTGAGCTGAGATCACGCCATTGCATTCCAGCCTGGGCAACAAGAGTGAGATTTCGTGTCAAAAAGAAAAAAGACAAATAAGATGTCCAGATACTCAGTTATTCAATACCTTATTAGAACCACTGCTTCTCACTAAACAATGTCAATATCACTTACTGTTACATACCATATAAAAAGAAGGCCAAAATTGTGAATGGAATGTGACCTGTCTACCTTACTATTTTCACACACAAGTCAGAAAGTCCTGAAGTCCTCTTTAGCACAGTTTTATTATGAAAGGGCAATCCCTTCTTATTTATTCAGTTACTGGGAATATCATAGCAGAAAGATTTCAGGAGATGGAAAGAGAATGAACATGAAAGTTTTGGGATCATTAATGAAACAAAAAGTTCTACCTCTCTCATGTAGTTAGAATAACAACAACAGTGACTGGCTTGATGATGCAGGACTAAGAAAATATAAGAATTAGAAAATAGTATTCATTCTCTCCTTTTCGAAGTCTTCATGAAGTGAAATTCTAAGCATCAAAGAAAGGGACTCTTCCCATCACTACAGACAGCTGAAGGGTATAGGATAAATATTTGTAGCGGTTCATTGGAGCAAACCATTGTGACATCTGGAGAGGAATCTACCAAGATGTGCCATAAGTCTTGGAAGCCTGTGCTGCATACTTTACAGAAAGGATAACACACCTGTCCCCTTTGGTGGGCCGTGAGGTGCTGGTTGGAAAATGGTATGTCACTGAGGGGATGGAACTGACAGGAGCAAGAATTTAGTCCAGGAAACCGTAAAAACAATCTGTCTCCTGCATATAATGTTGAGAGCCAGAATCCATCCTCCCCATCATCCCCCTGCCTCCCACACTGACCTGTTGTAGATGGAAGAGCATCAGGAGTTGATTTTGCCATGATCATAGTGAACTGTTTCCACCCTGGTTCTTGGATGGTAAAAACCTGAATTTGCATGAAGGTAGATTAGTTTAGATGTAATATTCTTTGGGGAGTAGTGCTGAAATTATCAAAATTTTTGGCCAACCAAAGATGGTGTGCGCCTTCTTTCTAGAACCTAGCTCAGTGTCACCCATGTAGTTACCACACATACACAACTTAATGTACATCCTTGAGCCTCACTTTTCAAGAGATTTAGTTATGGAGAGAAAAAAACAAACCCTCTGCTGACCTGTGGAGTCATCTCTGTATGGGATCAAAATCTTGAAGGATTTTAGCTTTTGGTGCTGTGGGTATTCTTTTAGAGCCTCCACTCCCTTTTTTTAAAAAAGATCTGCCAACCTCAGACACTTCCATTTTGTAAAATTTCAGAAAATTCTATGGACTTGAGTTTTACATGTTAGAGAACCTTTTTAGAAAATCTAAATTATTCTCTTACCAGTTTAACAAATATAAGAAAAACTGACTAAACAGATGAATATTCACCTAAAATACACTGTCATTATCACCACTGTGTTCTGACGTATGATTGTAGTTATGAATGTAATGTTACATGTTCACATTTTTCGTTCCCCATAATGTGAAATAGCAGAGGAAGAATTTTATCTCATACATCTTGCCAAGGTGACTCCCCACCTGTAATCAGCTTATCTCCAGAGGGTGGAATTGGAGTGCTTGGTTATATGTGGGCTAGTTAGATTCTCTTTTCCTAGAAACCTGCACATAGACACACAGACACGCAGAGACACACACATACCACATGGACACACAAAGACACAGACACATGACACACACGAAACAGACACACGTACACATACCCCCACACAGACACATACACACACACACTCTCTCTCTGTCTGTCTACATTTAGAGTCACTATTGCTGAAAGACCTAAACACTCCCTGCTAACTCCACTCAGACACATGTCAAAGGTGAAGAATAATTCTCTGGTCAAAAGAACTTGAGTCTGGAACTTTTGTCCTCAGCACTCCTATGTGCTTCCCCCATTGTTTCTTACATGGACAAAGTAACAAGGGTGGAGCTCATGCCATACTTCCTCCTCCAAGGACAGCTCAGAATCTGGCCCTGAACCCTTTTAGATATCTTGGTAACTAGGCTGACATGTAGCATTCCTGGGGGATGTGTAGGAAGGAGGTGAATGGCACCTATCGTTTGTTGAGAGCCTTTTATGAGCCAAGCACTATGCGAAGTGGTTTCTGTACATTATATGATGTAATCATCATGACAACCCAGTGAGGTATGTACTATCGTCATCTGCATTTCACAGATGCAGAAACTGAGGCTCAGAGAGGTTAAGTAACTTGCCCGAGGCCGCAAAGCCAGTAAGTGGCATAAAATGTCCAGGACTATTAAAGAATTCTACATATTCCATACTGTTTACCACTGTGCACTATTCTGCCTTGCAAATGTGAACTGTAAGGCCCACCTTCACACAACAGAGAAGTTAATTCAGGAGTGAATTCTAAACATTTTAACCAGAATTCTTCAAAAATTGTTTCAGGACTACATGCTAAGTAACTGCTCCTAAAGGATATTTACAATCATAAACACAGAATTTGCATAATTATGCTGCTAAATATATACATGCCATTTTAAATATAACTGCCCTAGCTAGTATATTAGCACAATTATGCAGAAATAGGGGAAGAAAGAGGACAACGTTCTTGGTATACTTCATTTATTCAATGCATCTGAGTACTATGTCAAAGAAAAATGTTAAAAACAGGAACATCAGAAACAATTACTGAAGCACAAAATTATAGTCCATTGTCTCATCTATGCCATGATGTTATTTAGAAATACTTAATCTGTGTAAGTATTGTTAAAGTTTTCAACCCCTTAAAGCTTAACTTCATGAGCACAGGGTCCTATAAAGAACCAATCCAATTTCTGTTGCAATTTCATAATATTAAAAAGCAAATACATCTGAGAATGTTTTTCATACGAGACTCTCAAGTAACATTTTACATCAAAGATGTGAAGCTGCAAAAACACAGGAGGGAGGCTGAGAAATCGGTGGCTGTGCTTTCTGTTGGCACCGCTGGGTTCCTATGCTGTTCTGAAGAACACTTCAATATAATAGTCCAAATAACTGCGGGACATTAGAAATCAGAGGGAAAAATTCTTCCTTCCACATTCATACTTTGAAGACATCCAGTGGTAGCTTTTTGAAGGAACATGATTTGGTAACAGCTCTGTTGACTTGAAAATAGCTCACTCAAGACTAAGTAATTGAGTCTTGAGTCTTATATTTAGTCACATACCTTGTGCTAATGAATTTGGCATCTCTTTCTTTCTAAAGATGCTTCAGTGAGCACCTAGTAATAATAAATTGCATCTAGAATATCTGGAGAACACAGTGTCTATGGAATAACATTCACATGATGGTAGGGTTCTGCTCCCAGGAATACCAGGGACTTTGGGGTATAGTGACAGATCATAGCTGCCTTTGACTTTCAGAACAGCCATTCTAGTGTCTGAGCTTCTATAAAAGAAAGCAATCTCGAGTGATGAAGTGATTGTACCCAAGTGACTTCCATTCAGCTAGGACTCCAAGTAGAGAATAGTCCTAGTGACTAGGAGAGACTGCCCAAGGAGACCATGTGTGACAAATGGCTTAGTGCCCGAGGCTCTGTCTTCTCTAGGTTGTAAAATTACTTCATTAAACAACATCATTATTTCTATTCATGGCACATAAAACAGCCCTTAAGAATTGTAAAATTCTAGGACATTTATGTTTTGCTATTTTCTATTTGTAGTTTGGATCATATACTGTAATGTAAAATACCTTTAGTGAAATAACACTCAAAATCCAGGAGTGCTCATTGCAAAGTGACTACCTTGCCTTCGAAATGTATAATGGATTCCTCCAAATTGATTTTTCAGGACACAGTAAACTTGAACTGAGATTGTATTTTTACACTATTCTATACCTAGAGCAGCTACATTCAACAAATTAGTATAGAGTTACACTAGGAAGAAAAATTTTGCCCATTCTGAGCACCTATAGCTACAGAAAAGCAAGCAACTTGAGTTTCTGTTATGATTTTTGAGACATGCTAGACTTAGCAGAACCTTCAATGTACAGAAGGAAGCCCACATGGCAACTGGCGCTTGTGTCTACTTTTAATCATTTCACATCACTTTCTCGTTTTATGAGAGTTCAGTGTTACTGTGTTGATAACTTTTAGGGGTGAGATGGATCCTTGGTTAAACAGTTAATCAAATGCAAGTCTAAATTTGGATTTATGTCATTGAAAAATGTTCACTATGACTGGAAGACCTTTGAATATTTCCTAAACCATGCTTTATTCTCCTAGAGGACAGTCAGATTGAATGATGGGAAAAGAAGGATTAATTGTTTTCCTTTCTTGCTGGTATAGTAAAAAGTGAGCCACATCAGAGATATCCTAAGTAGTTAGACTTAGCATCTCGGTAAAGCAGAGTTTCTTAACCTCTGCACTGTTGACAGTTAGGGCCTGATAATTTGCTATAGGGGGCTGTCCTGTGCATTGTAGGATGTTGTCTTAGTCCATTCTGTGTTGCTATAAAAATACCTGAGACTGGGTACTTTGTAAAGAGAAGACGCTTATTTAGCTCATGGTTCTAGAGGCCGAGAAGTTCTAGGACATGGCCCTGGCTTCTGGCAAGGCCTTTTGTGCTGCATCATAGCATGGCAGTGGAGGTCAAGGGAGAAGTGGACTCAGGCAAAGAGGGAGAAACCTGAGGGGGATCTGGTTTCATAACAACTCACTCTCAGGGGAACAAATTCATTACTGAGAGAATGAATCCAATCTCTCAAGAGTGAGAGCGAGAAATCACTCACTACCTTGAGAACAGCGAGAGGCCCTTCGTGAGGGATCCGCCACTATAACCCAAACACCTTCCACTAGGCCCAACCTCCCAGCACTGCCACACAGGGGATCACATTTCAACATGAGTTTTAGTTGGGACAAACCATATCCAAACCAAACCATAGCAGATGTTTAGCAGCATCTCTGGCCTCTACCCACTGGAAGCCAGTAGCAAATACCAACCACCAATCCTGCCCTAGCCAGGATAATCAAAGACATCTCTAGATGTTGTAATGCCCTGCCCAGGGGGTGCAAAACGCCCCAGCTCAGAAATGTTGCTCTAAAGGAAATTTGAACTTTTTCTACTTTTAATAAAATAGAGAAATGAAAGAATACCCCATGTTCAAGCAATGTAAATGGTGACATTCGTAAGGCAAGGACCAGGACAGTTATTACCTCCATTCTGCCCTCTTCCTTTTCATAAAGCAACTCATTATTGATAGAACTTGCTATGACTACCTTCGGGTCAATCAATATGCTCATCAACCAAACTTGTAATGGACTTCCAAGCCAGAGTGCCTGGGTTCAAATCCCAGTTCTAACACTTGCTAGCAGCTGGGACCTTTGACAGAATACCACATCTTGCACTGCCTCCATTTGCTCCTCTGTGACATAGAGATTATAATAGTATCTACCCCATAGGATGCAACAACTCATTGCAGTTCAGTGTGTTATGCCAGCCTGGGATATACTAAGTGGTCAAGAGTTTCTAGTCTGAGCAAAGTACTCTAGTAAGTACTACTAAACAGGAATGTAAATACACAGAGTTGGCTAGGATAAGGAACTGCCCGAAGAAGCAGGGAGAGACATTTTTTAATATAATATCAGAAAACACATAAAGGGAGCAAGGGTAAGAGAATTAAACTAAATGTGAACACAGAATAGAATGCGCTGGGCTTACAGATCCAAATTAGAATGTTTAGAGTATCAGAGCTGCTTTTAAGTTCATTTCAGGAAAGCAGTCAGGGTTGCACATCTGCTTAGGTCCAGGGGCAAAAATTCAAGCTAGGTTCAGGGCATCCTTTTAAAACTGCATCTGAGCTATAAGACTGAAGGTAAAGACAGCTAAACCAGGTATGCATGAAATCATTAGGTTATCTGTTTTGATGCCTAATAGTGCCTGACTGATTCAGCTCTTGTCTGAATTGCTTTTTCATGTAGCTGTAATTGTGAATCAATAAATGTTTATCGAGCTGCTCTTATATGCTTAGCTGTGGACTGGATGATTTGCTGCATACAAAGAAACTGAGATATGGTTATATGGTTCCTGTACACCAGGAACATAAACCATGAAGACAGTCATAAAATATTAAAAGCTTAATATAAACATATAAGCTTTGTCACAGTTAAGTACAGGAAGCTTCTGAGTTACAAACGCCTACTGAATACCTGTTTTTGAGAAACAACCACAATCATAGAATTTCACACTTGATATTTCTTTTGGCTTTGGTGATGCCCAGGGATGCTCTTCTTGTCACATCCAGAGTGACAATGTCTCCTGGTGAGTCAGGGAGGAGAGAAGGGGACATGCCAAGTCACATGCCACCCCCAGAGGCTTGAACTCCAGTGAAAGATCTCTTCCCAGCTTCCGAAAGTCCAGCTTGGAAGTCAGGACACGTTTTCCTTGAAAACAATGAGGAACAACGACAGGGCTAATAATACATTGTAGGTTAAAGAGGCTTCCGTGGGCCAGCTGGAAATCCAACCACCATTTATTCCAAGTTCTAAACAATGAAAGTACAAGTAAACTTTTCAATGACAAGCCTGCCATAATTTGGGGTCTGCTTGTACATAATTAATTCCAAAGAAGTGATACAGACAGTAATTGCTATGAATTCAGAAAAGGGAACATTTTCCCCAAGTTATGTGGGTCTGAGAGCCTTCATGAGAACATTGAGATGGTCTAGAATTTAAGGCATGTATGTAATGAAAGGAAAAGATGTCATTTGGGCAAGACCAACTAGTCTGTATCCAAAATTTGCTATACTTTTACCATCAAGGTACCTATAAAAATGACATCTCGATATGATGTTTTGCCAGTCTCAGAAATCAAGGCTGACCAACTGTTGTTATTTCATTCACAGGAATGGAATTGCATGGTTAAGTCATATTGAATTCGTTAGACTCCTGAGTTCAGGCAACAGATATTTGATAAACATACCAGACCAACTAACAAATTTATGAAGCTAGCTCTATTCTTACACCAGGGATACTCTGTCAAAAATGCCAATGGAATGGCAGCCACGAGGTCTGTGTGCTACTTTAAACAAACCAATCTCTCAAAAGGAAAAGGCATCGTCTGTCACTAATTAGATCAATTAAAATGTGCCTCTCTATCTTCTTTGAATATTCACGAGGTGCTGTCAATCAGAAGTCCTAAGTCTGAAACCAGAAACTTAAGCCAGAAAAAACTAAATACTGTGAGGTTCAGATAACTCCTTCCTTTGTCAACTAGAACTTCTTCAAAGAGAAGAGGAATAGCTTAAGTACAGAGTCAGCCTCCTGAAGAGATGGCAAAATCAACTTAATGCAGAATCGTGGGGTTCCCACCCAACCTAAAGATGGATCATCAAAAGAGCCCAGGAGCTGATAATCCTAGACTCTGTTGACGCACAGGACACACAGTTTAGCCTCTCTTGTGATTTACTTGTCCTTCTGTCTGGCGGAAACCATGGAGATTACACTTGTCCTTATTTGAATTCTAGACTTCATTTTTCATGAATGAAGTGATTCAAAAAATATATCTGAGTCTAAGCATGAATTCTAACTTTCAAAAATCGCAGATCTTAAAAAGTGTGTATTGAACTGGGTGCAGTAGCTCATGCCTGTAATTCCAGCACGTTAGGAGGCTGAGGCAGGAGGGACACTTAAGCCCAGGAGTTCGAGACCAGCCTGGGCAACAGAGTGAGATCCCATCTCTACAAAAAATTTTTTAAAAAATTAGGTGTGGTGTCACATGCCTGTAGTCCCAGGTGCTCGGGAGGCTGAGGTGGAAGGATCACTTGAGCCCAGGGGTTGGAGGCTGCAGTGAGCTGTGATTGCATGACTGCACTCCAGCCTGGGCGACAGAGCGAGATCCTGTCTCAAAAAAAAAAAGTCTATTGTGACAGAGCGAGATCCTGTCTCAAAAAAAAAAAAAAAAAAAAAAAGTCCATATATACTCATACAGGGCCAACTTCTATCACCAGTAAATACTTCCTCTGTCTCCTTGTCCATCCTCAAAGCTAAAGAGACCTTAGAGAATACCGTGTCCTAATACCTGACTTTACAGCAGGAGAAACAGCAAGGAGACTTCCTAAAGGTCCAAGGACAGGAGCTACTCTAGTTAAATGACATTTCGCTATCATGCTGCCTTGAGGGTGGCTCCAGCCATTGCTCTCGACCTCGCAGCCACCTGCTGGGCCAAGCCACCTCCATCTGTCATCTGACTTGCTGCAGTGGTCTCCCAAAAGGTCTCCTCACTCAGTCCCTGCCCACCTGCCGCCTGTTCTCAGTGGAGGGGCCAGAGTAACCCTGTTAAAACATGAACCCTTTCATGTCCAACCTCAGCTCTGAACTCGCCATGGCTCCCCTCACATTTTGTCTTTGCAAGCACAAATAACTAAGAAGACAAAACAAAAGGGAAATGCACTAGAGAGACCAAATATAGCAATTTTTTTTCTTTTCCCCAAGAGTCCTTATTTTGTTTCTTTTGAGTCCACCCTAAGATTTACAGCTCTAAAGCAGGCAGGAGTGGGGAGTTCATTTCCACAGTCACCATGAGGTCCACTCAAGAGACCATCTCTGCTGACACTGTCTCTCGTTTGAAGGTAAATTAGCTGACCGTGTTCAGGTGGTCCATAATATGAAGCAACTGCTATTCCTACCTGTTTGTACCTGTGCAAAAAATGAGATGTCACTTCCAGAACATGAATGTTCCAGATTAGCCTCAGGGAAGAGAAAGAAAATGCAAAATAGGTGATTTCATAAAGCAGGGTGTAGGCTCGCCCTGGGGAGCAGCGGCTCTAGTCACCCAGCAGAGAGCCAGCAGGAAGTGAAGTGCCTCACCCCAGATGTGAGTCACTAAGGGAGGCAGCTCAGTGCCACAGAGAGTGCTGGATCCGAGACAGCCTGCAGGCTAATTGCTCTGTTTCCCTAAGAAAATCCCTGCCTGGCTGAGCCTCAGTGTCTTTTATACTAATAAGGGGATGATAATCTACTCAAGAGTTCTGTGCAATTTTTTTTATTTTTATTTTATGTGTGTGTGTATATATATGTATTTGTATTATATTTTTATTATTTTTTATTTATATTTTATTTTATATATTATATTATATTATATATATATTTTTTTTTCTTTTTTTTTGAGACAGTCTCTCTCTGTTGCCCAGGCTGGAGTGTAGTGGTGTAGTCTTGGATCACTGCAACCTTTGCCTCCCAAGTTCAAGCAATTCTCCTAACTCAGCCTCCTAAGTAGCTGGGATTACAGAAGCCTGTTACCACACCCAGCTAATTTTTTTTCTGGAGACGGAGTTTTGTCTTCTTGCCCAGGCTGGAGTGCAATGGCGCCATCTCGGCTCACAGCAACCTCCGCCTCCTGGGTTCATGCCATTCTCCTGCCTCAGCCTCCAGAGTAGCTGGGATTCCAGGCACCCACCACCACGCCTGGCTAATTTTGTATTATTAGTAGAGATGGGGTTTCTCCATGTTGGTCAGGCTGGTCTCGAACTCTGGACCTCAAGTGATCCACCCGCCTCGGCCTCCCAAAGTGCTGGGATTATAGGCGTGAGCCACGGCGCCTGGCCATTTTTTTGTTTTGTTTTGGTTTTTTTTTGTTTTTTTTTTTTTTTTTTTTTTTTTTTGAGACGGAGTCTCGCGCTGTGTCACCCAGGCTGGAGTGCAGTGGCCTGATCTCGGCTCACTGCAAGCTCCGCCTCCCAGGTTCACGCCATTCTCCTGCCTCAGCCTCCGAGTAGCTGGGACTACAGGCGCCCGCCACCACGCCCGGCTAGTTTTTTGTATTTTTAGTAGAGACGGGGTTTCACCATGTTAGCCAGGATGGTCTCGATCTCCTGACCTCGTGATCCACCCGCCTCGGCCTCCCAAAGTGCTGGGATTACAGGCTTGAGCCACCGCGCCCGGCTGTATTTTTAATAGAGATAAGTTTTCACCATGTTGGCCAGGCTAGTTTCAAACTCCTGACTTCAAGTGATTTGCCCACCTTGGCCTCGCAAAGTACTGGGGTTACAGGTGTGAGCCACCACACACGGCCTATTTTTATTTTTTAATGTATTATTATTTTAGAGATGGGGTCGTGCTATGTCTCCCAGGCTGGAGCACAGTGGCACAATCATAGCTCACTGCAGCCTCGAAGTCCTGGGCTTAAGCAAGCCTCCAATCTCTCAGCCTCCCAAAATTTGGAGATTACAAGTGTGAGCCACTGTGCCTGGCAGAGGGCCGAGTTCTGTGCAATTTAAATGAAAATAGCTATTAGATCACTTTGTGTACTGGAAAGTTTTCTATGAACAAATGTTTCATTGACATAAAACCATGAAGCCATATAGTTGTGCCAGTCCTTCAGATCTGAGGGGGATTGTGTCCTTATCCCTGACTTGGGACTCTTTCCTGGTACCAGCCAGAACAGCCTACACAGAAATAGAATTGTGAAATAGATTAAAGGCTGCCTGGAGCCTTCCCCAAGCGCATTTGCTGTGCTGGGCAGAGCACTGCTAGAACCTCGGAAGCCAATTGTGCATGCAGGAACACCAGGCCTGGTGGGGACTGAGCTTGGCCCTCCTGGTTGGACCTGCCTGTCTTTTTTTTTTTTTTTTTAATTGCTTCAGTCAAGATCACAGACCCAGAATGGGAAGACCTATGGGATTTATGTAAATCCCTTCCAACCAGAAACTTATGTAATTCCAGGATTCTAAGTGAGGCTGGATTTCTGTGGGTAGTGGGTGTGAAAGAATGGGTACCCCTGTTTAACAAGGGGTTGGGGCCTTCTGTGATGGCTTATCCTCTACAGAATAAGGGTTTGTTCCGCCTTTTCCATGGCCTGACAAGAACTCAACTCCATATTCTCTCACTTCCTGTAATTGACCATGTCCAGGACTTTCTGACCTTGGAGAATTCACCTTTGCTCTTTCTTCTGCCTGGTGCATTCTTCCACCAAATGTCTAACTGACTGGCTCCTCTCCAAACTCAAGGCTTTGCCAAATGCCACCAACTCAGGGAGGCCTTTCCTGGCCATGACACTTGAAGTTGCAACATTCCCCCACAGTCTCCCGTGTCCCAAATGTAAGTTCCATGAGGGCAAGCCCTGTGCTTTTACCACCATACCCCCAGCATCTTGAACTGTGCCTGGTCCAAGAAATATTTGTTGAATGAATGAATTTAAAGGGATATCATGAAGGCTTATACATCTTCAGTGGTTTACAGGTTATAATGTGCTTCCCTGCACGTTTTTCTCATTTGCCCTCATTTCGATGACTCTGTAGGGTGACAGCCTTTGGGACAGGTAAGGCAGTTGTTTTCCCAGTTTGATGGTTAAGGAAGCAGAGACTCAGAGATGTTAAATGAATTCTGAGTGGAGATTTGTATCTCCCCATGGATGTCTGTTAATGAACTTGAATGCAGCATGCCCAAAAATAAAGTCCTATCGTCCCCATATCAGGTCCCTCAGGCCAAAAACCTTGGTGTCATCTTGATTGCTGTCTCCTCAACCCTGCATTTGGACATCTAGACCCAGAGAACAGTGAGAACGGTACTCAGAGGTTTCCTGGCTCCAGCCATTGCTTTCGACTTCACAGCTACCCATTGGGCCAAGCCACCTCCATCTCTCACCTGACTTGCTACAGTGGTCTCCCAAGAGGTCTCCCCACTCAGTCCCGGCCCACTTTCAGCCTGTTCTCAGTGGAGGGGCCAGAGTGACCCTGTTAAAACATGAGCCCTGTCATGTCCAGCCTCAGCTCAGACTTCCCCATGGTTCCCATCACACTCAGCGTCAAAACGAGAGTCCCTAAGATGACATACAAGTAGGGAGAATGCCCTTCTCAGCTGGACTGGGACAGCTCCCAGGCATCCCTGTTGTCCTTGTACAATACTTGCAATGACCAATGGCTCCCCTGCCCTCTTTCTGAAGTGTCCTGGTGTGGAGAATAAATGATGTGATTCCCCTTCCCACAAACTCTGGCCAGGTCAACCCTCTGCGCCTCTGACATCATTTCAATCACCCTCCCCTTCCTTCCCTCACTGCAGGCACACTGGCCTTCCCAGCTCTCCTCAGACTTGCCAGGCATGCTCCTGCCTTGGGCGGAGTGTATATGTGAGAGTGCACCTGCTCTTCCCACAGCCTGGAATGTTCCTCCTCCAGACAGCACACATGGCCTGCTCTCTCACTTCCTTCAGGTCTTTATTCAAAAGTGACTTTCTCAGTGAAGCCCTGTGTGCTCACCCTGTGTAAAATTTCAGCTCTTCTTCCTATCTCTCTTCCCAGATTTTTTTTACTCCTTCATGTTCATTGGTGTCTAAGGTTTAGCATTTATTTTGCTAATGGTCAGTAGAATGTAACCTCCATGTAAGCAAAGAGTTTTGTCTGTTTTGTTCATGTCTATGTCCTTAGTGCCTGGAGCATTCCCTAGTATGCAGTAGGTGCTCAATAAATGTCGGTTGGATTAATGGATGAAAGAAAGGTCACACCGCTGTAAGGATGGAATCAGAGCACAAATCCGGGTTAATTCCTGGTCCACTGTTTTTGCTTCCACTAAATTGTATTTGGTCTAGGGCTTACTGCGCTTGCCCTGGAACCCTGCTCAGAACACTGCTCCCTTCCCCTTCTTCTTCTCCCTCTGGATAAATTCTACTATTCTTTTCAGCATCATTCACATCTCACCTCTTATAAGAACTTGTTCTTCCCCAGGCTATTGCTCCGTCTCCATCATCCAGGAGCACCTTATTGATAGCACTGAGCACAGAGAAACCCCACAGAATCCTGACTGGGCTGTAGCCACCATGCCCAACTAAGCCAAGTCATCCAAAGCCTAGGATCAGGAAGAAAGGCATCAGCATCACTGACCCTCAGCGCCCATCATGGTGCTCATGCGCAAAGCGATGGTGGAAGTGAACTGAAATTGACATGATATCAATTGTCTCCCAAGGCCTTGAAGAAAATAAACAGCATCCCTAGGAGTATGTAAAGAACTATGTATTAGCGAAAGTACCATCATCTCCACAGCATTCCCTCTCCACATCTCATTGCCAGTTTTCATTCTCTCAACACCTCAGTGAATTTATGAAGAAAGCTTAGAAATAGCTTTTTCCTCCAGATCCTTGTAAATGGAGCTTTATTTTTGCCTGTTTTTTACAGGTGTCCTTAAATGTGTCTACCTTCATGCATTGTAAGTTAAATGCAGAACATTTTAGATGAGCCCCTTTGGCGAATAAGGAGTTGTCCCCCAACTCTGTCTCCTTGAAGATTACCAGAAGGAGAGGGCATAGGAAGAAATAGAAGGGGCACAGGGGGCCTTTTCTTCTCATTTATTACCTGCTCTGTCATTCAGAAAGCAATATTGGTATAGCATGGGAACAGTAAGGCTGAAAAATAGCCCAGATGCAATGGAGTTCAGTTGGGATAATGTTGAAAGTATTCAGCGTCCAACCTGGGTAAGAGCCAGGAGAAATGACCAGAGACTGTTCAGACAGTATCGAAGGTGGAGAAAGTAAGGTCAGGCTGCAGATAAAGAAATAGTTTGTATGAATAAGAGAAATGAAGACAACAAAACAATGCCATACTTAGAAGGGGTTTTGCAGTTTCAGATCTAGACAGTAACACCATTCTGAGTTAGAATTCAAGGTCAGAGGATGGCTGTAAAGATTTTGAGGCTCTATAGTGCCACATTTCTGTAGGGGTTGTAAGTATGGATGTTGAATCTACAAAGGATGGCAGCTGGGGTGTGGTGGATGGGAGCACAGTTCCATGCTGATCACCCAGGGATGGGAGGGATTTCCTGGATAACGGTAGGGAACTTAGGGATGAGATAGTCAAGAATTCCAAAGCAGGGGAGATGCTGAGACATCAGACGAGACAAAAGATTGAAGTGCTTTTTAGGGGAGACAGAACATACCCAGTCTTCTTGCTCATGCCATGAACACAGGGCCTAGGGAGAAGAAATGTCAGCCCTGACCGCCAACTACACCAATGTCTCCCAAATAGATCTAAATGTGTCAATGAGAAGTTAAATGTATTGGGAGTTTGGGGAACAATGTCTTTAGTTACACAGCTTTTCCACCAATAGGTTAACTTCAGGCAGAAATAGAGAGTTCATTGCTTAGAGTCACATTTGAAGCTTTACCACAAATTCAGACAATTTGAATTCCTTTGTTTTGTTGAACTCATCTGAAAACAGTCTTTAATTACTTTAGGTTTTGGTTTTTTTTTCCCTCATACCAGAGTCAGGGCATGAACAAACAAGGGCATAGCCTCGCTTTAAACCTGTTCACTATTGCATTCTGGAAAATGCCTTCGGCACTGCCAAGACTAAAGAGTTTTAGTTCAGATAGATTTCTCCCAGAAAAAAACTGACATTGTGAAAGAAAGGCACTGCCTGGGAAAGCGGGTGTTTTGCCTCTGCTGTATCCACGGCAGCTAGCACATTACCTAGCACATATTAAGGGCTCAAAAATATTTGTTGATTGACTCATTGACCATATAACACTTTCTGGTGAAGAGAGATGAGGGGGAATGAGCAGGAATACAAAGAAAAAATTGCAAAATTTACAACTAGAAGCAAATGGAGGAACCACCTAGTAGGGACTCTCAGAAGAGCAGAATAATGCAGTTGTTACTGACTACAGTGGGTTGAGGCTGCAGTGAACTATGATCATGTTCATTGTACCCCAGCCTAGGAACAGAGTGAGACCCTGTCCCAAAAAAAAAGTTATATAAATGGAGTCACTGGCTAAAAATAATCCCCTAACTAGTTAAGAAGGTTCATGTTTCAGACTAGGGGCTAATCACATCAGCTCGGCTAGCTGGTTTCAGCCATCTCCTGTAATACGTCTTCTGGATATTTAAGAACAAATCCTTTGGGATTCTTAATAGGGGACTCGCCAGCCTCATATGTGTTACGCTATTACTTAGATATATAATAAGGACTTAATTCAGGCTTAGTGATGCCTTGATCAGTACAAAGTCCCTAGTCCAAAAAAAAAAAAAAATCAAGGTGAAACTTGAATCAAAAAGTTATATAAGTGGGCCAGGCATGGTGGCTTATGCCTGTAATTCCAACACTTTGGGAGGCCGATCTCGCTTGAGTCCAAGAGATCAAGACCAGCCTGGGCAACACGGTGAAACCCCATCTCTACTAAAAATACAAAAGAATTAGCCAGGTGAGGCAGTGCGTGCCTGTGATCCCAGCTACTTGGGGGGGCTGAGGCGAAAGGATCTCTTGACCTTGGTGAGTTGAGGCTGCAGTGAGCTATGATCATGCCACTGTACTCCAGCCTGGGAATAGAGTGAGACCCTGTCAAAAAAAAAAAAAAAAAAAAAAAAAAGTTCTGTAAATGGAGTCACTGGTTAAAAATCATCCCCTAAACACAGATTTTTTTTTTCTTTTCTGTGTTGCAAAGACAGAGCAGACCACCAACAGTATGAATTTTGCTTCCTCTTCACAGACAGACATGGAGCTTGCAGGAAAGTTGTTTGGAGTAATCGTTTTAACACTGGAAATAGCACTTCCCTGAATGTGACTTGAGTTTTTTATTAATATTATGTTTGGATCATGAGAAGACTCATTCAGCCAAGCTGACTTAAGACATTAAATGACTAGTTAACCATATACACTAATCACATAAATATGGTTTGTGGAATGATATAAAATGGTTTATGAAATCATTTTTAAGCCATCTTTTCAACAGTAATTATATCAGTCCTGTCATATTTTAAACCAAGTGATATTGGCAAGAATGAGCCTAAATGTCTTTAATATTCTGATGATGAGCATGCAAAATTGCCCCTGCAATAAAATGACAGGGTTGTGTTCATTTCTCTTCTTCCGTGGCACTTTGCTTTCTTCCCTTTCAACTTTAAAACACACTTCCTACAATTTCATCCTGGGAGAAGGCTGCATAAGTTTCCATTGCTGTCATTTACTTAAACCATAAAATTGTTTCCAGATTACCAACCATAAAATGGAAAGACAATCTTATTTATGAATGTATAAATCAGATAATGTCCCCAGAATGAATCCTGAAAGCAGACACAATTTGATGATTAAATAGGAGGGAAAATGTTTTCTCATTACCGTGTGTCAAAAGAATTGTATTTTTGTGAAGTGGCTTTGGCCAAGACAGTAGAGCATACACATGTATTCGGTGCTGTGTGTACTGCCTGCTCCCACCAGGGAGAGAATGACTTCCCCTCTACTGTCAAGCATCTGAACTCTCCAGGGGGGATGTCAGATGAGAAGCCACCTGACTCAGACTCAGTATCTCTGATGCAGCATGTCTCTTTCCTGGTGACCTTGCAGGTGACATATCCTGAAAGAGGCCACCCAGGGAGCCTTCACTCCCTTCCTCACAGATACAAAAAGGCAAGCCAAGCATGTGGGTACCTGGAGTGGGTATAGCCCTTTTGTTCTAAAAACACCCCAACTCTTATGCCAGGCAGTTCTGCAACTCTGTCAATATTAGCCCTAAAGAAGAATAGGATGTTGTTTGGGAGTTGTCTCTCTCTGCACCCTAAAACTATTATCTGGTGGAAGCCCAGGGTAGAAACTGAGTACTCACTGAGCCAAGGAGCATGCCGAAGGTGTGTCTGCAGCCCCACGGACTTCCATGTGCAGATGACGTGGTCTGTGTTGTGACATTCTACAGTTCTCAACTCAAGGATGAATCAGTAGAAGACCAATGTTCTTTATCCAGAATGATTCAAGTGCTTTCTTTCTTTCCTTCTTTCCTTCCTTCCTTCCTTCCTTCCTTCCTTCCTTCCTTCCTTCCTTTCTTTTCTGACACAGTCTCGCTCTGTTGCCCAAGCTGGAGTGCAGTGGTGCAATCTGCTCACTGCAACTTCTGCTTCCTGGGGTCAAGTGATTCTCCTGCCTCAGCCTCCCGAGTAGCTGGGATTACAAGCATGCGCCACCACACCCAGCTAATTTTTGTATTTTTAGTAGAGACGGGATTTCACCATGTTGGCCAGGCTGGTCTTGAACTTCTGACCTCAAGTGATCCACCCGCCTTGACCTCCCAAAGTACTGGGATTACAGACATGAGCCACTGCACCCGGCCTGTTTCAATTTTTAATGCTGATGCTCTCCTTTGTTGGACAATGTAATGAAACCTGTTGACCAGACTGGAAGCAGAAAGAAGGCTGGTCTAGCGCTAACCAGCATTGTTCTCGTGGCCAGCAATGGAATCCCAGGACTCCCCTCTGCCATTTCCCTCTTAGCAGAGTCTTATTTAGTCTCTACATAAATGAGACCTACCTATTTCTTGCATTTCTTAATATTACTGTCTTCTGCATGTACTAAGGTTGTCATCATGCCTTTCTATCCCACACTCCAGCTGTACAGAACCCTTTAAGCCACTTCCTTACCAAAGCTCTCTAGACTCTAAAAATGCCATGTTACCTTTTTTTTCTTAAAGAAATATCCTTTGCATTTGCCTAGGATTGAAGAAGAGCAGTAAACTAGTACATCTCAAGGTAGCCCTGGGTGCACCTCTGCTCTTAGTGTCATTCATTGTACTCCAGCACCACTGTGGATAGAGTCCCTGTGGGACGAATGAGGACTCTGGGCAACTTTCACCTGGGACTGAGCATTCTCCAGAGGAAGTCATTCATTTCCCAAGAGTTTGTGCAAGTCTGTGTCTCCCATGTGGCAGGAAGAGTGACCAACCACCACTCCCATTTTTTCTGAGATGCCACTGTGACTTGGGTCAATAAGCTTGACCTTGCCGATGGATATTCACTAACTGGCTTTCCTTATTTGAATTTCTTACCATTTTTTCCCTTTGATAATGTGGACTATTTTATGGCAAAGAGGGCGCCAAGGTATGACTGAAATCCTGTATGGCTGGGAGGTTTAGCAACAACTGGTGTACCTGGAAACATTTGCAAATCACTCCGGGGAGATACATTTCCGCGCTCACCATTTGAGATTTCTTCTTTCCACTCTATTACAGCAGAGAGATCATACTATTAATACTTAAAATTACTTGGTTTTTTTTTCCCTCCTTGGTGGATTTGCAACCTTTAACTATCCAGACTGCGTGACTTACATATAAGAAACTCAGTATTGTGACAGACCATCAATTTTAAACTAAAGAAAATGTGTGGAGTTCTGATATCAGAGGTTTACAGTTACAAAATTAAGATCAGTGTTACACATGGCACTGAGAGTTACATTCCAAAGGCAAAACTCAAGGCTGCAATGCTTGAGTTGGACAAAATTACCCTTGAATATCATCTTGATTGTCATAAAGTTCAGGATGCAGATGCACCATCTCTCAAAAAGAGCCCAACTTAATCAGCTGGCTTTTTCTGTGAAGGAACAGGCCATCATTACTTTTTTTTTTTTTTTTTGAGACAGAGTCTTGCACTGTCGCCCAGGATGGAGTACAGTGGCGCAATCTTGGCTCACTGTAGCCTCCACCTCCCAGGTTCCGGTGATTCTCCTGCCTCAGCCTCCTGAGTAGCTGGGATTACAGGCACACACAACCACACCCAGCTAATTTTTCTATTTTTAGTAGAGATGGGGTTTCACCATGTTGGTCAGGCTGGTCTCGAAGTTCTGACCTCAGGTGATCCACCCACCTGGGCCTCCCAAAGTCCTGGGATTACAGGCATGAACCACCATGCCTGGCCAGACCACCATTACTTTTTCCACTGAGAATCAGATAAATTAACCAGCTTGTATTTAATAGTGTAAGAATATACTGTTTGCAGAACAGGAATCCCATCACTCACAAACCCAGGGGTCTGTGGGACTGAGATCCGCAGTGAGGAGTGAGGTCCCTTCTCTTATCTCAGGCTCGTGCAAGGACAGTCACTCATGAGAGATAACAGCACAGGCAATGCCATGCCATATACATTGTTCTTCTCTCTCCTTTTCCTGTTTTGGACTACGAAGTATGCATAACTGAATTCACATGAGGTGACATGTGAAGCCTCTATTCACTTACTTGTATTGTTGTTTTTAACGATGTGTTGAAAACAATGGCAATAGTTCTGCAAAACGTCCGTTGTCTGAGGTCTAGAAATGTGAGCCTATTTCAAATGCCAGTTAAACTGTAATGAAGCATCAAAGAGCCCTGGAGAGAAGGGAGCAGTATCTGTGTATGGAAATCATTGGGAAATTTTTCATTAACGTCTTGAGATGGCCAAGCTGTTAGGGATACTCGTTTTCCTGCACGATTCTGTAAAAGCCTCCAGGCTAAAGTTCCGATGACATTAGATCTAACATCAAATCCTACTTTCAAATACTTGGGTTTTTTGTTGTTGTTGTTTGTTTTTTGTTTTTGAGACAGTCTTGCTCTTTTGCCCTGTCTGTAGTTCAGTAGTGCGATCTTGGTAGTAGAGATAGGGTTTCACAATGTTGGCCAAGCTGGTCTCAAACTCCTGACCTCAGGTGATCCGCCCACCTCAGCCTCCCAAAGTGCTGGGATTACAGGCCTAAGCCACCGTGCCCGGACAGGTTTCAGTCATATTTCTCCACTATCTAAAGAAGAGACATGGCAGGGCACGGTGGCTCACGCCTGTAATCCCAGCACCTTGGGATGCCAAGGCAGGCAGATCACAAGGTCAGGAGATCGAGACCATCCTAGCTAACAAGGTGAAACCCCGTCTCTACTAAAAATACAAAAAATTAGCCAAGAGTGGTGGCGAGCACCTATAGTCCCAGCTACTTGGGAGGCTGAGGCAGGAGAATGGCATGAACCTGGGAGGCGGAGCTTGCAGTGAGCAGATTTGGCACCACTGCACTCCAGCCTGGGCAACAGAGCAAGACTCCATCTCAAAAAAAAAAAAAGAGAGAGACATGTTTGTGTTGCCCTTAAGCTGTGACACAAGTGTTACTACCCACACAGCAAACATCTCCATCATTTATACCAAAACCACTCAGCAGCCTCCCAGCTGAGGTGTACGGCATAGAAATGTGTGCAGCTCAGTGAGATCTGGCCTGGGACAGTGCCATGCTAGGAAACAGCCCTTTTGTGCAAGGTGAAAGAAAGAAAGCAGGGCAGAAAGACTCAAAAAACACAGGATGTGCAAACAGGATTGTTTCCAAGGGAGAAATTTTTCACTTTTCCAGGAGGCCGCTGTTGGTCCATGCTGTGTCTTTTTTTTAGCCAGTCAGGTCACTGACTTGATACTGAACACTGATCACGAATCTTGGCCTCAGCTGGGGATGTGCGGCGTTCCTGAGCCAGGTTGGGTGAACTTCCACAGCCTTCTAGGTGGTACCTTTTATAACCATTGGGTGGTGCATCCACCTGGACAAACCGGTCTGAAAGTCAATAGAGCTTTAACAAACAATTCTCTTGTTTTACAGAGAGAGGATGCAAGCCATGGAGAAACAGATTGCCAGTTTAACTGGCCTCGTTCAGTCTGCACTTTTTAAAGGGCCTATTACAAGTTATAGCAAAGATGCATCTAGGTAAAAAAGAAGACAGCCAATGAAAAACAATAATTCAATCTGTTTCTCTTTTAATCATTAAGATAATTCATTCATTCAAATCTGTTTCCTTGTAATCATTTCAAGGCTGAAAATATTCACATCTCTATGGATCATGGGCATTTTTGTTTGTTTGTTTTTTGGGGTTTGGTTTTTTTTTTTTTTTTCCTCCTTCTGGTAATTCTTGGTCGAAGGTAACACTTTGGCCCAAGAAGGTAAATGGGCTTCCCAGTGCATGTGGCTTCATGGACCACTCACCATGCAGTGCCTGCAACCACCACCCTTGCGTGTCCACGTCGCCATCATCTGAAAGTCACAAGTGAGCCTGGCTGCATTCCACCCCCAGTGTCAGGTGCACACCCGGGAAGCCTTTTCCATCCTGGCCAATTGTGATGCTGATGCTAAAATACCTTCATTGCTTAATCCCATCACTGCCAATTGCTTCAAATAGTGAATGGAATGGGCTAAAAGAAAAAAAAAAGGCATTTTGGAAACTGCATAGCTGACTCTTTTTTCCTTTTATTCAGCGAGAAAATGATGAAAACCACAGCCAACAGGAACCACACAGAGAGTGCAGGTAAGTGAGTGTTTTTGGAGTTGTAGGAGGCCTGTGGGCTGCCTGGGATGAGTCCTGACTTGTCTCAGAAATGTTTGACGTTTCCCTAAGTCACTTATTTGGTACGATGTCAGAGGATTCCTAGATATTCCTGCTAATACTGAAATTCCAGATTTATTCATTAATTCAGGGGGCAAAGCACCGTCTTTTCCCTTTGGTTTTCATTCATTCACTCATTTGTTCATTGATAGGGCCATACGGTGGGCATCTCGCAGACATGGGGCTGCCTGCCTAGAACTTAGAATTCAATGGGGAAGATGGAAATGGGACAAGTAATTTTATGTGTGTCGAGTGTTTAAAAGTGCAGGATAAATGCTTCACCAATCGGACTAGCCTATACCAAGGGCAGTCCCCGGAGGAAGTGACACAAACTAAGCCTGGAAGGATGAAGTGACACAAACTAAACCCGGAAGGATGAAGACGACTTAGGGGGAAGAAGGGTTGTCCAGTAAAGGGAATTTAAAATTGTTCTAAGTGTAACATGAAGCCATCGGAAGGTTGTACACCGGGGAAGGACATCAGCCCAGCTGCAATATGGGGATGGATGAGAAGGGACAGTAGCCAATAAGGAATGACCAGTGTCCAGATGGGAGAAAAAGGAGTATTTGGCCTAGGGCCTGCTTTTTATCTTTTTAATCTCATGACAGATGACAGGGCCTGCTTTTTAAATGCCAGCATTCCCCAGAAAGAGAGCCCAGTTCTGTTAGTAGTGGCGTTCACTAGTATCCAGGTCTTTGCAATGAATGTCTCATCCAGCAATCTCAAGCCAGGCCTCTGCAAGAAGATGAGGTCTTCCCTCTCATCGGGTTGGAAATAGAAATCCTTAGCAGGAACACATTCAGATACTAAATTACACAGAAAGCATATGGCAAGTTGGGTGAAACCCCAAATTTAGGGAAGCCACGTGTACTAGTTTTGTGCAGCACGGTAGAGTAGACAGATTTGAGAACTTCAGTTTAGGA
This sequence comes from Macaca thibetana thibetana, assembly GCF_024542745.1. Lineage (NCBI taxonomy): Eukaryota > Metazoa > Chordata > Mammalia > Primates > Cercopithecidae > Macaca > Macaca thibetana. The sequence goes on from NC_065586.1 coordinate 24,333,888, forward strand.
CTCGGTTGGTCGTGGTTCTCCTCTGGCTGAGCATAATTTAGCTACAAGGCCAACAGGTTCACTCTGCCAGCGTTCCTGATCCTGATGGGATTTGTTGTGTTGCTTAGAAATCAATCCGTGGCCTTGGCCGAAGCCAGAGAATTATTTCACGGAAATTGCTACACTTGTCTTCAGAGCAATTGCCAGTTTGTTTCGGAGATACTTAATTTATTCATTTTTTAAAATGTATTGTAAACTTAGGGAGAAGAAAGGAAACTACTAAATATTAAAAGCTCCCATCCTTCTGTAGTCCATTCTAGAAATGACTCATATCTGAAAGCACTGCTCTAATCAGAATCTACGTGCTGTTTTGTATGATCCTTTTATTTCTTTTTGCTTTTTAGAGAATAATAATAATCATAAATACGTAGTGAGTGCTTCCTATGTGCTTTTCATGCATTCACTCATGAACTCCTTACCACAGCACCCAGGGAGAGATACAATTTTTATTCTCACGTTCCAGAGAAGAAAACTGAACACATATCCACACACATGACACACATCATCATATGCCTGTCATTTTAACTCCTTTTATGTTTAGATTCCTCAGTCCCTTTAAAGATCTATAGGTGGTTTCATTTCTTTGTTCTAAAACCTCTTGTCAATTTCTTTTCAAATGTGGGGAAAGGAGCCAGTGCCATTTCCTCAGATATATTTCCCAAAGTGGAATCAGTGAATCCAAAGGGACAGTTCAGTGGCAATGGTGACATGCTGCTAGTTTTCTCTTCTGAATGGCCGAGCTGATTTGCAATGCCACTGGCGATGTGCACGTGGGCTCACTCCCCACGTCTCTGCTAGTTTGGACTTTCTCACTCTAACGTATCAGGGCGAGATATCGTCCACAGGGGCTTCGTTGCCATAGCAGCCTTGTATAGTGCACAAAATAGAATAATTCTTCCAGAATCCTAGGAAGTAAGCTACAAGACAAGTATTATCCCTGTTCTGTAGACAAGTAAATGGAATTATATAGAAGTCAAGGAACTCATCTGGCCAAGAGTAAAGGAAAACCTAGACTTCCTGGCTACTTAAGGAATGTGTAGTTTACTGTGGAGAGAGAACAGATGGAACCTCCCATCTCAAAGATTTTTATACTGCGTATTCAATCATTTAACACACAAAACCCTATAAGGAAGATGTCATTACCCATATTTTACATGAAAGGAGACAGAAGCTCAGGGAGGTTAGGTTAGTTATCCAAAGCCACACAGTTAGTAAGAATGATAGCCAGGTCAGGCATGGTGCCTCATGCCTGTAATCTCAGGACCTTGGAAGGCTAAAGTGGGAGGATTGCTTGAGACCAGGAGTTTGAGACCAGCCTGGGCAACATTGCAAGACCCTGTCTCTACAAAAAATTAGCATGGTGGTACACGTTTATAGTCCCACATACTTGGGAGGCTGAGGTGGGAGGATTGCTTGAGCCTGAATAGGTCAAGGCTGCAGTGAGCCGAGATCAAGCCACTGCACTCCAGCCTGAGTGACAGAGCAAGACCTTGTCTCCAAAAAAAAAAAAAAAAAGTGACAGCCTGCCTGGCTGATAATTGAGTAGATAGTGGTACCACTGGCTAAAGTTAGGCCCTTATTATAATGGACATTGAAGACTCAGAAGCAGGCAGGATGGGAGGGGGTGAGGGATAAAAAACTATAAATTGGATAAAAGATACACTACTCGGGTGATGGGTGCACTAAAATCTCAGATTTCACCACTATACAATTCATCCATGTATCCAAAAACTACTTGTTCCTCAAAAGCTATTGAAATTATATATATAATAAAATTAGGCCCATAGAGACAGAAAGAGGTTTGGGGAAGACGAGTGGAAATAATGAATTTGACTTACTTATGGAAAAGTTCAGTAGTGGTGTGAAGGCATTGGTATGTGGATCTGAAGATAATTGTGTGCTGCAGACGAGGGTGCGGGAGACCTTGGCAGGTGGTAGCAGAAGTGACCTTCCTAGAAAGCATGTCCATCCAGAAGAGAAGTGGACCCAGCGACACAACATGTCAGGACTTAAAAGGTTGGCAGAGGAAGGAGTTAGAAAAGAGATTGACCAAGACAGAGCAGCAGAAAGGGAAGAAGATGATGGAAAGTTTCAAAGTGACTGAAAAGAAGTGGCTGACAAAGCTCAGTGTCACATTGAAGCAAAGTCATGTCAGCCTAGGAGAGAGTCCACAGGGTGACAACTAGAAGATCGCTGAAATGAACATAAAGAGCCATTTCAGGGAATGATGGAGCTATTACATGAACCAAATATAGTGGATTAAGAGGTTATAGATGAAGATACTTTAAAAATGAGTGTAGATTCCATAAAGGAATTTGGTTGTTGGCTGGGCATGGTGGCTCACGCCTGTAATCCCTATACTTTGGGAGACTGAGGCAGATGGATCACCTGAGGTCAGGAGTTCGAGACTAGCCTGGATAACATTGTGAAATCCCATCTCTACTAAAAATACAAAATTAGCCAGCTGTCTTGGTTCGCACCTGTAGTCCCGGCTACTCGGGAGGCTGAGACAGGAGAATTGCTTGAACCCAGGAGGCAGAGGCTGCAGTGAGCTGAGACCACACCACTGCACTCCATTGCAGCCACTGCACTCCAACCTAGTCAAGACAGAGCGAGACTCTGTGTCAAAAAAGAAAAAAGAAAAAAGATAACGAAAAGCTTGCTTTCAGGTCTCCTGGAGCTCCATTGTCAGTCCTTTAAAATGCCTTCTGGCCTGCTCCCCTGCTGTCTCCCCAAGAGGGCCATTAGAGGGGCTGGGAGATTGGCCCTATTTGGATGGTCATTCAAGGATAAAGAGAATGGGGCTCCGGCAGCATCAGTGTCGCCAAGGCCAAGCAAGAAAGAGGATAGTTGCAGGGAGCTTCCTGGCTCATGAGCCACTCTGAGCTCCACTGAGGCCTGGTTGAGTTGTGTGTGCTGGAGAGGGAAAGGTTCCCGAAATGGCTGAGCCATGATGGGAAGACAGGCTACCACCACACTAGAGCCACTCCAGGGTCTGCAAGTGGCCGCAGTGCTCTGTCCTGCAAGGCCAGCTGGCCTGCGACAAAGCTTGCACTTGACCCTTTACAGGAAAAGGAACTGAGCCGAAGTGTGTGTGTGTGTGTGTGTGTGTGTGTGTGTGTGTGTGTGTGTGTGTGTGTGTGGTATGTGTGTGTTTATTAGTAACATGGACCCAGCCTCTTCTCCGGGTACCTGTTCCATAGAATCACATTGTCGCTGTTAGAGCCCTCTCCTGAAGGGTTTTTGCATCTTGCCTTATTTTCTTACTAAAGGAGTTGTGTGCAGACGCCCTCCTTCTTTTGATTTTGGAAATCTGAAGGGATTCGGGACGGTACCCAGTTCTTACTAGTCTCCGCTTGGCGATTGGCCGAATCTCTGCCCAGAAATAAGTTGCATGTCCTTAGGTTACATTTGCCATCCAGGAAATAGTCACATAAGCACTCTATATTAGGTCTCGGAATTTTAAAATCAGTTTTTTTCTATTATAAAATTACACATATTCAGTATGCAGATTTTAAAAATACAAAAAAGTGGCTGAGTGCAGTGGCTCATGCCTGTAATCCTAGCTCTTAGGGAGGCAGAGGCAGGAGGATAGTGTGAGCCCAGGAGTTTGAGACCTGCCTGGGCGATACAGTGAGACCCTGTTCTCAAAAATAAAAAATAGTAAAAACAACAACAACAGCAACAACAACAAAAAACTTATATTGGAATACCATGGCTGGAGATACAATTAACACTTTTATACACTTCTAAGCTTTTCTCTACGCAAACCTGTGTGTTTAAACAGGCTCTTCTTCCAGAGGTTAAGAAAAGAAAAAAAATTAAATTGAAAAAAAAAACCGTAAACAAGATTGATCAATGATAGATCAATCAGTCAATAGATAGATGGGAGCATAGACAGCTCTGTGGCCTGCCTTCCTATGGCACTTTCTTACTAAACTTCTAGAATGTGATTATTGCACACTGCATACTATAACACTGCATGATTCATATATATGCATTTTTTTTTTTGTAATGAGAGAAATGGGCCTTTTTAGAACTACCAGTCATCTGCATTGGGATGGGATGCGTAGCTTAGACTTTCCTTTGTGGCCTTCTGAGTTCTCTGATGCACTTTTCTCATAGGAACTCCCCATGTGTCTGGTGGGAAGACGCTCAGTGTTCTGGAGTCCACAGTGCCTCCCAGCCAGCCTCCACCTGCAGGCACCTCGGCCATCCACATGAGCCTGCTGGAGATGAGGCGGAGCGTGGCGGAACTCAGGCTCCAGCTCCAGCAGATGCGGCAGCTCCAGGTATTCCTCATGCACGGCAGCCTCTGTCTCGGTTGCCCTGAGCTCTTCCTACCTTCCTTTTCCTAAGGGCTCCATGAGACCTAGAAAATATAGAACCGTAACAGCGTGGCTTCCTCTCTCACACACGCTATCCAGGTCTAGAGCCTTCCATTGCAACTACAGTCAATCTATAGCCACTTCTTTAAGCTATGTGTGCTTTTACGCAGGAACAGACTCTGGGGCGTTTGCTTTTGGAGAAGAGCTGAAAGGAGAGGGGCCCCAGGGAGCATGCCGACAGCCAGTGAAGGCTGCCTTCTGACAGCCTGGAGGCTCCATCCTCCTCCACACTGAACAGGCACAAAGGTGGCTAGTCAGCCAAGCCTTTTTTTCTTTTTTTTTTTTTTCATTTTTTTGCAAGGATCTGTGATGTATTTAGAACTATGAGTTTAGAATAGAAGATGAATTCATAAGGAAAAAAAACCACCATGGTGATTTGTTAAGAAAAACATCTGCATTTCATTCAGATACTGTGATCCATCCTTTCCTTGCTCTTTTCTATTGTTAAGAAATGTATGAACTCTACGGGAATCAGGGTAAGTGACCCTTCAGGTCACGAATCTTGGTCAACAAATCCCATAAATCTGCCAAAGCAGAATAAGCTGTCTCCTGGCCCTGGGTAATAAGGAGGTAGAGATGTACGTCTCTGCATGAGACCACATATTTGCTCTGTGCACCTTTTCCCACCTCCCTGGCCTGGCTGGTAGGTTAGGTGTTGAGGATACAGTGCTCGCCTAGGCTGTATACAGACATCCTCCCTGACTTCCGGACGCTCATAATCCAAATGTTGCGAGAAGATACGGCCAGGTGTCGTGGCTCACGCCTGTAATCTCAGCACTTTGGAAGGCCGAGGCGGGTGGATCACTTGAGGTCAGGACTTCGAGACCAGCCTGGCCAACATGGTGAAACCCCATTTCTACTAAAAATACAAAAATTAGCAGGGCCTGGTGGTGTGTTCCTATAATCCCAGCTACTGGGGAGGTTGAGGCACGAGAATCACTTGAACATGGGAGGCGGAGGTTGCAGTGAGCCAGGATAGCAACCACTGCACTCCAGCATGGGCAGTAGACTGAGACTATGTCTCAAAAAAAAAAAAAAAAAAAGATAAATGTATCCAGGATCCTGGAGCAGCCATGGGGATGCAACCTCCTGAGCCCTTTCCTCTAATAGGAAAAAGGCTTCCAATCACAGTTCTTGTTCAACACAGCGATGGCACGAGCCCTATGTTGTTTAACCACCTAATGAAGGCTAAGAAAACAATTTCCCCTTGCCCTCTGCCTACCAGAAAACACACTGAAAGGCATCTGGTTTGAGAGACCTGCCCCTAGGTCCCAGCATAGATCCTGAGGGTTGCTAGAAGAGCGAATGCTCAGATCTCCAAAGGCTACTCTGTCTCTTAGGCAACATCCCAGATGCCTCGGACATCCGATGCAAATTCATTTACATACCCTATTGAATCGCATCATCTGTGATGGTCCCATCCTTTGCATTAGCTTCTCCTTGCTTTGCAATTTTAAAGACACATTGCAATGAAATGAAGTATACAGGTTGGGCTGGTTGTGTCAGGGGTGACAAAGTTACATGTCTTCAGTGTCCAGGCAGCAATTGTAAGTGAAACGGAGGAGAGACCACAGTAAATTGGCCCCTTTAAAGGCTGGTAGCCACTCAGTTCCAACTGGCTCTTAACCTTTAGAATTAGTATCCAGTGTTTCTAGATAGTTCAATATTTCAAGCGAATCTGGAGACATAGGTTTTACATGAATTACCACCATTTTAAAATGTTGGAAAGTAATTAAAAACCGATTACTAAGTACTCTGCAGGCCAAAGGACACAATTGCAGTTCAGAGGGGGCCCGTCAGCTCCCAAGTTCTTTCTTACCTGGGGCTCCTGGAGGTTAAGCCCCTCCTTTCGCTGCTCCTGCCTTTTGGCACCATCTGCTGGCCGTTTGGAAATTGTTACTTCCTCATTGCACCCCATGAGAAAAACATATCTATCATTTGTATGGAAAGACCTAACTGCTCTCAAAAGTGAGCATTTGTCGGTTTGGGGACAGGGATGGAATTGCTTTAGCATAAATGCCACACTTCCCCTGGGAATTTCACAGGCGTTAGAGGTGAATTTGATACCAAGGCTATCTTGATGTCTGTAGCTACAGCATCACCCCATCAGTGGCGGGTGTAGTTTGGGGCTGTGGCCGGCTGGGACGGATCTCCCACACTTGTCTCTCCTCGCAACCCTTGAACTGTGCAGCTTTGTGAAAAAGAACAGTTTTCTTAAACAAAGAAGGTCTTTGGTCAAGGTCTGGGAATGCTGTGTTAACCACACAAGTTTCTTTGTTGTTCCAGAACTACTCAACTTTTCTGGCTTTCTGGGAATAAAGAACAGTGAGCAAATGTGCTTTTGAGCCTGGGAGGTTGGGCAGTTCTAAAGTGCAGACTCACGGGGAAAAATAAGTATGGTGTTTCCTAACCTGGCTGTTACTGTTTCTACCTCTGTCTTTGTATTCCCTGGGTCTCATTCAGCTTTCCTCCCCATCAAACTTCTGTCTTTTCAATCATGGGAGTCTACGTGAGACAAAAACAGTTTAGAATAATTAAGCTATCTCGGAACCAATTCTCCTTCAACATGTGCAGTATTATATACCACAAATGAACAGCAGTCCCACAGTGGTTATAAGTCCAATAATGGAGCTATCATTAGAGATATACGAAACACTAGACTAGTCTCAAAAGAACAAAAATTGAATTAGAAATTCAAATGTTCTTTGAACTGTGTTATAAAATAGTGAAACGGAATAAAACCATTTGTGCTTGGCAGCCAGCTCCAGTAATTAGATAATTAAATCACTGGAAAATCCTAGACTGTAGAGCATATCCTATTTGAGCATTTCATTTTCAAAATTGATGGATTATTCTCAGGAACAGAAATTTGTTGCAGACACATTGGGTTGGGTAGATTTCAAAGGGACAAAGGGAACCTAAGCAGAAGATCAAGGGAACCACTAAAAGCTTGTCCATGTTATCTTCTGCTCTCCAGTTTCACAGGAGTTATCAGTCCAAGAGAGGTTCTCAATCCTGGCTACTCATTAGAATTACCTGAAACTCTTAACAGAAATGCCAGTGCTCAGGCACCACGGCCAGAGTCTGACTTCACTGGCATGGACTGGAGGCTAGGCACTGGTGACTCTAGAACATTCCAGGGTAAAAACTCCTGCTCTCAGGTAATATGAATGCTTAGTCCATCAAGACACCTCCTGGAAATGTTGAGATAGTCAACTATTACCAAGGACTTAAAGCCTTGACTTCAAACAATGCACCTCACTCCCAGTGGCAAATCTAATATGTTCTCTGCTAGCTACAATTGATATGAGAGCTCTATGGAACCTTTATAGCATGTTATTCCCATTCCCAAGTAACAGTTGGGTCTGTAATTAGCTAGCAACAACGAGAAAGGATTTTCTCAAGGTTTTGTACCTAACAGATGTTCTCCTCCAATGATGATTATATTTGCCTGTTACCTTTCCTGACGTCATTTTGAAAAAAGTCCACTTTTTCTAAATAATGAACATCTTTTTCCCAGAATGCCACACTACTTGGATTTTACTAAAGTCATCCCATATCCACAGAAGTGACTGCACTTCTGCCCCTCCTTGTGGGCGCTTGAGGAGAGAGAGAAGCTTCTGGAAGAGATAGTACAGGTTCTGTGGAGGCCAGATAAGACTTGGCCTAAAGAGAGAATGGAGACCTCCAACTTCTTTCATCCCCACAATTTTTTCCTTGCACCCAATCTCTTTGTTCTGCTTCCTGATAAATAAAAAACTGGGTTGTTCTGAACTTAGCATTACATTTGTAGGACTCCTGAGAATTTACTATCTCTTTCCAAGAGAAGGAGAAGGTAAAATATCAACATAAAAAATAAACATAGTAGTGCATAGAGCCCTTGTATTTGAAATGATAAAATTCAACACAGTTTCCTTAATGTGTCTTTTTATAAGATAGCGCCTCGTGGAAATATGCCAGGGTCTCATTTATCTTCTGAGGTACATAACAATGGTCATGGGAATGCAGATCCCCGAGAAAAGCATGTTGGAGTTTCCCATGTGCAACAGACCTGCTTCCCCTGCCAAGAAGAATAAACAGAACGAGTACAGGGCTTGACGATTAGGCTGCTTACAATGTACCAAGCTCTAGTCAGATCTTCAGACAACAAGAGGCTTTCTAAGATGGGGAGACAGTACCCCAATAACACGGGTTATATAGCTGTGACCAGGCATCCCTTGTCTTGTTCCCTGAAGCCTGAGGGAGTGGATCCAGGTGGGATCGGGAGTCATTCTGAGGTCTGGCTTTCCTCCTGAAACTTTCTGATTCGTGGTATAACCACTGTTTCATGTCACTGCTAGACAGCAAAATCAGTCCAATTACATTATCCATTGTTGGCAAGACTGATAGTCTTAGATTTTACCTAAGAAATCAAAACTGAGTATGTGAGATATAGGCCCATTTTCAGGTGGGTGGAATTAGGTTTAGGCAGTTTTCTAGTTTTTCCATGAAGTGATTTGGATAACTTATTTGGTCCAATTAAAATTTTAATGGACAAGAGCATTGTTTCTGTCTAAGAGTGCTTATAAAAATGTCAAGGCATTTTCAATAAATTAGATTTCCTGCTATGAGGAATAACTGCAACTCTACTTGCCCCCCGCCACCCACTGTTGACAACTAGAAAACTGAAAAATAAGCAAATGTATGAAACAAATGTTTTCAGAAATTAGACAGGACTGTAATCCTTAGGAGAATGGGGAAAAAACCTACAACTGACGCAGCTTTCTGCCTGGAGGCACTTTTCAAATCTTGGTGCAGGAAGGAAAAACCCAAGTGTGGCACTGACAGTGAGTTGAGGAGATAAGACCAAAGTTTAGAGAGCTGAAACAGCTAGAATTGGTGGACTGGAGTACCACATACAAGAAAGCTCTGCAGAGAAAGAACTACATCAATAAATGGGTCTGTTATTGAATGCTAAGCCAAGCATGTACAGTATGAAAGCAGCCGATCAGCCAGGCAAAGACTAAGTGGGGGGCTGTAAGTCAAAAAGTTCCGGAAGTTCACACAGGCCTGGGAGATGTTCATGTTTTGAAAAGCAAAAAGTGAAGCGGCCTTGTTGAGCACCCGGGCATTTTGTAGAGCTCGGAGAAGGACTATGCTTCAGTCTTAGCACTTAACTAGCCCCAGAGGAAAGACTACCCTAGATTTAACCTAACAGCTTTAAAAATGCCTTCAAAGGACAAAGCTGATCCACAAGTAACTGGACTGTCGACCAGAGAAAATCCAAAATCTGTAAAGGAAAACAACAAAATTGAAAGCTCCATGCCCAGTATCCACTCAAAAATTACTAGACATGTGATGATGCTGAAAAATGTGACCTATAACCTTAAGAAAAGTTGTCAAGAGAAATCGACCAGACGTGGCAGGGATAATGAAATCAGCAACAGGGACTTCAAAACAGCTATTATAATTATTCTCAGGGATTTAAAGGAAGACATGAATATAATGAGGAAAGAAATGGAAGATATAAAAAATATCCAAGTGGTGCTTTCAGGAGTTGAAAAACAATATCCAAATGTGCTTAACAGAAGACTAACCACTGTCCAAAATGTCAGTCATTCTGAAAACAGCAATGGAAACTGTTCAAACTGAAGTATAGAGACACAAAAGACTAAAGAAAATGAATTAAAATGTAGTGACCAGTGAGATAATATTAATAAAAGCTTAAGTGGAAAGAGAAAAATATTCAAAAAGGTAATGACTGAATTTTTTCCAAATTTGATGAAAGCTGTAAATCCACAGACCAAAAAAGCTCAATGAACCCCTAGAATGGTAAGCACAATGGAAATTACACCAAAGCACGTGGTAATCAAATTGCTAAACACCAGGGATAAATGGAAAAATCTTCAAAGCAGCTGGGGGTGGAGAGAAAACCCATTACATACAGGGAATCATAATTAAGAATTAATGCCAACTTCTCATCAGAAACAAAAGGCAAGTCACAACAGTGGAATGACGTCTTTAAAGTATTGAAAGAAAGAAATTCTTTTAGAAAACAGAGAATACTTCCTAACTCATTTTATGAAGCCTGCATAGAGCAAAACCAGACAAAGATATTATAAGAAGAAAACCACAAACCAATATCCCTCATGAAAATATATGTAACAAATCCTTAAGAAAACATTAGTAACTGAATCCAGCAATATATAAAAAGGATAATACATTATCCTGGGGTTTTATTCCAGGAATGCAAGACTGTTTTAATATGAAAAAAAATCAATGTATTTGACCTTATTAACAGAAAAATCATATTTCAATAAATGCAGAAAACAGCACGTAACAAAATTTAGCATCAATGATAAAAACAGCACTCTGGAAGTAGAAGGAAGCTTCCTTACCTTGATAAACAACATTTGTGAATGACATACAGAAAACATAGTTAATGGTGAAACACTAAACACATTCCCCAAAAAATCAGGAACAAGGCCAAGAAACCTACACTCACATCTGTTTAACACTGTACTGAAGATTGTAGCAAGTTTAGTATGGCTAGAGAAAGAAAGAGAGGCACGCAAATGGAAAAGTAAAATGTCTAATTGGCTTTACTCACAAATGACATGATTGTATACGTGTAGCATTAAATGGAATCTACAAAACATGCTACTAGAAATAAGTGACTTGCCAGGCACGGTGGCTCACGCCTGTAATCTCAGCACTTTGGGAGGCCAAGGCGGGCAGATCACAAGGTCAGGAGATCGAGACCACCCTGGCAACATGGTGAAACCCCGTCTCTACTAAAAATACAAAAAAAATTAGCTGGGTGTGGTGGCAGGTGCCTGTAGTCCCAGCTACTCGGGAGGCTGAGGCAGGAGAATGGTGTGAACCCGGGAGGCAGAGCTTGTAGTGAGCCGAGATTGTGCCACTGCACTACAGCCTGGGCGACAGAGCGAGACTCCATCTCAAAAAAAAAAAGAAAAGGAAAGAAATAAGTGACTTGAGCAAGATCACAAGAATCAAGTCAATGTACACAAATATTAAAATTTTGTTATATCCATTTGTACAATGAAATGCCACTCAGCAATAAAAGAATGAATCACTGAAAAACTCAGCAACAGGGCTGGATCTCAGAAAAAAATATTCTGAACAAAAGGAGCTGGACACAAAGGAGCACATGTTATATAATTCCATTTTTATAACGTTCTAGAACACAAAGAACTCATCTATGATGACAGAAAGCAGACTGGTGGTTTTTTGGGCTGGAGTTTGGGGATTGATTGCAAAAGGTCCCAAAGGAATTTTTTAGGGTGATAAAATATTTAGCTGTCTTTTCAGCAGTGGTTACATCAGTGTATACATTTGTCAAAATTCATTGAACTGTGCACTTAAGATGGATATGTTTTATTGTTTGTAAACTTTGTGCCTCAAGACAATTGATTTTAACTATTAAAATGCAGGTATCACCTCTTAAGCAAAAACCAACTTAACAATTTGAGTTTCCATTAACTAATTGACTTGAAGCATTTAGAGAAAGATGGTGATCCACATCCTATATGTAGCACTTTTTTACACTGTGCTCAGATAAGCAGGAACTGTCCTGCAGCCTGGAGACAGTGGCAAGAACACCAGGCAGGGAGGGTGGGGGGACTGGGAAAGCAGACAGAGAACCTGTGTAGACCCTGTTCATTCACAACTCACTCCTCATTGCCCACATGCCAGCCAGTGAGCTATGACAGCTTCCCCCTTTAGTACCTGTAAGGCCCCGCTTTCTAGACAGGAGGATAACAAAGCCTAGAATTGAAACAGAGCCTTTCCCTCTCCTCCTCTTCTAGTGGAGTAAGTCTAGTTGCGTTTAAACATTATGCCCAGTTGTATTCTTCCAGTATGTTCTTATCCTTCTCAGAAACATTATGTTGCGATTCATTCATAAAGCAAATACAGTTGTGCCTTGAACAACAGGGGGATTAGGGGTGCTGCCCCCTCACGCAGTAAGAAATCCATAGCTTTTGGCTCCCCAAAACTTAACTACTAATAGCCTACTGCTGAGTGGAAGCCTTACCAATAATAGTTGATTAACACGTCTTGTATGTTGTAGGTATTGTATACTGTGTTTGTTTTTTTCACGTGTCTGCTGTCTCAAATACATACTGTATTCTGACAATAAAGTAAGTTGAAGAAAAGAAAATGTTATTAAGAAAATCATAAGGAAGGGAAAATATATTTACTATTCATTAGGTGGAAGTAGATCATCATAAAGGTCTTCATCTTCATCGTCTTCTCATTGAATAGATTGAGGAAGAGAAGGGGTTGGTCTTGCTGTCTCAGGGGTGGCAGAAGAGGAAGGAAATCTACATATAAGTGGACCCACGCATGCAGTTCTAACCTGTGTTGTTCAAGTGTCAACCGTATGTATTGGGTACCTACCACGTGCCACACACGGCTTGTAGCTGTGAACAGAATGGCACGCTCCCTGCCTTGCTAGAAGAACAACTTGGGGTGCTGGGGAAATTGATGAGTTGAATTCAGAAGACCTGGTTCTATTCCTAATTGTGCTCTATAATTGCCAAGCAGACCCTGAACATGTCCTTTAACTTCTCAGGGCCTCACTTTTCCCACCTTTCAATTTTATGAATTTCAAATATTTCACCAATGATGTCTAGCGTGATATCCAGTGTTAATATCCACTATCTAACCAGACCCCAGATTTACGTAAGCTCATTTTAAAATTTGGGCAGGAGGGTTAGGTGCCCTGCTGTGCCCCATAGCCCATGGCACAGTGACATCATCTGTCTATTCAAAAGCCCTTTTCTTAGGCCATGAAATCATCCTTGGTGGCAAATCAAATCATCTGAGGAGTTTTAGAAATTCCCAGCAACCAGACAGTACCTCAGACTGGTAAAATGAGAATCTCTCAGTTGGGATCCGGGCATTGGTCACTCTTAGACCCCTTTAGTTATCTACTCATTTTCCCCTCACATCCCTGTCATCACTCATTCCCCCTCCCCTTCAAAGGCAGGAGCTCTGTGGGATTAGACACAGGGACTGAAGTTGAGCGAATCATCTTGATAGTACGTGGTGTTGCTGCGTGTGGCTAATTGACCGATATGAACAGTGCTGACCTGTAGCCCTGCCACATCCCTGCAGTGAGAGCAAGACAAGGCATGGAAGAGCTGATCCCAACACCTATCTGAGCCCATGGGTCACAGCAGGTTTCAACCATTTAGAGAAGAATTTTGGATTCTTCATTGTTGCCTGTTCTTATCAATGTTACTGATTCATTCAGTTCATTCATTCAACAGATGTATTTTGAGTTTTCTGCTAATATGCCAGACACAGTGTACCAGAGACTCTGTGGAGGGCAGAAATTAACCAGGTGGGGGGAACAGAATTCTGGGAGATGGGAATAGCAGGAGCAGAGTGAGACTCTGTCTCAGAAAAACAAAAAACAAAAAAGGAGACTGGCCCCTATGAAGAACTGAAATGATATATGATTGGAGCAGAGTGCTAGGTGCATGCAGGGAGGGAGATTAGCCACAAGGCAAGGGACCAGTCTGCCCAGTGCCTGGAGAATGGGCTGTAGCCAGAGAGAGCATAGGAGGATGTTGTTCTCTGCACAAAGTCTCTAAAAATGGCACTTTTTGGCCTTGCATGGTGGCTCCTTCCTGTAATCCCAGCACTTTGGGAGGCCAAGGCGGGCGGATCACCTGAGGTCGGGAGTTCGAGACCAGCCTGACCAACATGGAGAAACCCCGTCTCTACTAAAAATACAAAATTAGCCGGGTGTGGTGGTGCATGCCTGTAATCCCAGCTTCTCAGGAGGCCAAGGCAGGAGAATCGCTTGAACCCAGGAGGCAGAGGTTGCAGTGAACCGAGATCATGCCATTGCACTCCAGCCTGGGCAACAAGAGTGAAACTCCATCTCAAAAAAAAACAAATGAAAAAAAAAAGGTGCCTTTTAGCAAAATAGTGACTGACTAGTTTTTAAGACCGCGATAAAAAGACATTAGCAAAAGTGGTATGAGAGCATGATCATGAGTCCTGTAGAGAAAGTAACCAAAAGTGGTATATTTCTATGTGGTTCCCTCCCAGACAAAACGCCAGGCTCCACCCACTAGTTCATGCTCCCTGATAGCAATGGCTGGTATGTGCTCAGGTCTAGATTGGAGCCAGACACTTTATTTTATTGTCTCACCGAGTCTCCATGACCAACCTACGGGCTATGAGATATTACTACCCCTTTTTAGGATAGACACAGAGGTTAATAGCTTGCCCATGGTCACACATCTACTAAGTGGTAAAACTGGAAGTTGAACCCAGGCATTCTTTCCCCGGAGGCCAGTTTGTCACCATGCAGCGCTGACGTTGGGACCTAATGGTGGTTCTGCTTGTGGCCTGTGTTGAAATGTTTTGTCTTTATTCAGAGAAAACAGAAGGCATGATGTGGTTTTAAGCAGGTGGTGGCATGGTCAGATTGCATTTCCCCTCAATTTACACAGATAATGGACGGTTGACAAAGACATCATCACCCCCATGAGACAATAAACCAGTTCATGAAACCGGAAAACAAAGGAAACCATTGAAATTTGTTAAATGATATTTCAGTGGAACTTTAGGGATGATATACTAGGCATAATATCATTATTGTTATGGAGGCTGATTGAGTGAATTCACTTGATGGATCTGCTGTTAGAAAATTGTCCTGCTCCAGGGACTCAAGTGTTCAACTAGACTCTTGTGAAGCCTGAATAAAGCTCCCACCTCCTATATTCTCTGGGATGAGAAACAAGAATGTTCTGGGAACTGTTTGGAAATTGTGAGCTTCTGTATACAGGTAGCCTACCTCCAATCTAGAGAAATTCATAAATTGCCAAGAACCCTGGACTCATCTAGAATCATTATCATTGCCAACATTAAAGTCCTATGTTTTAAGGGTCTGTGATTTTGTGGTACGTGGTACGTGGAATCATATGAATGAGAAGGACACGGACCCTCTTTGAACTGATACTGATATATTTCATAGCCAAATCACCACGTGTTGAGTTCCCGTTCTATACCATGTGGTATTTCATGTAGCCCTCAAGAATGGCCAAGGAAAGTGGATTCCCCATCCTTAGAGGTAAGGAAACGAAGACCAAGGGAGTCTAAGTAATGGGCCCAAAGTCTCACAGTGGGCTAGGGAGAGAGTATGCGATTTGACCCAAAGTCTTCTTGGCTCCAAAGCAGGTGCCCTGTGCTGCTCCCTGTAAAGATTCGTCAATGAGAGTTTATGCCTGTTGTCCGTGATGCATTGACCAGAGTAGAAAAAGGATCCTTTGTCTTGCAGGCAGTCTGGTTGTCAGTTGGCTGCCAAAATTCAGATGTTGGTGGAAGAAGCTGTATGTACAGTCTTTGCTCCCTTTCCTTTCTCACTGAAATAAGTAAAGATTCAGCCACAGGGCTGTCTACCCAAAGTGCTCTGAAGACTTCAAGGCATTCACTCACCTCCATTTCAGGCAGGCAGCGCCCACTGAAGTTGATTTTTTGTGTTCACAGCTGCAGAACCAGGAACTGCTGAGGGCGATGATGAAGAAGGCCGAGCTGGAAATCAGTGGCAAAGTGATAGAAACAATGAAGAGACTGGAGGATCCTGTGCAGCGACAGCGCGTCCTGGTGGAGCAAGAGAGACAAAAATATCTTCATGAGGAAGAGAGGATCATCAAGAAGTTGTGGTGAGTGCCAGTCACTTGCATGTTGAGCTGTTTCACCTGCAAAGGAAAATTATTGTTGCTAAGGAGGTCCTTCCCAGTTGCCCTCTCTTTATTGAGCACCTACTGTGTATAAGTTGGAGTTCTGCTGATGGTGGTATATGTGGACACTTCAGCACCTTTCCATGGAGGCCCAGGAAATTCAGTGGTCCTCAGGTGACTGCATTTCTTTAAAAGTTGCAGCATTGCTGGCATGGTAGTTCACACCTGTAGTCCCAGTTACTCGCGAGGCTGAGGCGGGAGGATTGCTTGAGTCCAGGAGTTCGAGACCAGCCTGGATAACATAGGGAGATCCTATCTTTAAAAAAAAAAAAAAAAAAAAAAGAACAGAGAGAGAGAGTTGTAGCTTCATACTCTCTCCTCCAGGGCTCAGCAATACACAAAATTAAAAGGAGTAAATGGCAAAACCCAGTGACAAATAGGAAGGCTATATTTCATCTCAATAAATTAAAACTAATGGCCAAAATAACACAGCACTAAAATTATCTTCCTATTATTCAACTGTAGTTAAAATCGCAAAAGAAGAATTTAAATGTAAAGGGTATCTGATCCCGAATGAAAGATGCTTCCTTAGCTGTTATGAATGTTATTTAAGGTTCTTATTGAAAGCATCTATCAATTCCTACTATTGAAATGAGCAGAATTTTATTACTCCCCCATCAGCAGGCAGGCACATCTTTTATGGTAATTGTATATTTTGGTATGCAATGAAGATTTATCATAGAACTATCTCACCTTTTAGTATAATGAATAGTAATTTTGAGGGGTTTCTCCAGTGTTGATAATTCTCTTGTTTCTTGGAAAACTTAAATCTCTCAAATTGGGATTGCAAGGGAACAATTTGCAAACTCTTCTCATGGCCATAATGAGAAGAGGTTTCCATGATGGAAAGCATTGTGTTCAATCACCTATCTCCTGTTGGAGCTGTGGCTCATATCACCCTGGATACCAACCTAATGTGTTTGATTAAAATTAGAGTGTCCCTCTCAGCAGTCTAGAGGGGGGAAAAAAAAAACTTCAATTTGAGTTATTCTTTTCCTAATAAATTAAATCAGGCCGCTGTTCATCCACATCTCAAAATAGCTTCCAAAATTCTACTTAGTTCACACATTTATAGGCAGAGTTAATCACCCACCATGAGTTGGTAAGGCTGTTATTTGTCTGAAATGTTTTTGTGACAGCCCAATTATCTAAAACTAGGTCTCCAGATTCTTCTTTAAAACTTCTTTTAAAATGCATATCCTGGCTGGGCACAGTGGCTCATACCTGTAATCCCAGCACTTTGGGAGGCCGAGGCAGCCGGATCACCTGAGGTCAGGAGTTCGAGACCAGCCTGGCCAACATTGAGAAACCCGGTCTCTACTAAAAATACAAAGAAACATAGCTGGCCGTGGTGGTGTATGACTATAGTCCAGCTACTCAGGAGGCTGAGGCAAGAGAATTGCTTGAACCCAGGAGGGGGAGGTTGCAGTGAGCCGAGATTGTGCCACTGCACTCCAGCCTGGGTGACAGAGCAGAACTCCGTCTCAAAAAATAATAGTAAAAATAAAAATAAAAACATTTATCCTTTTAATAACGTTTATATAAATTTTCCAACAAAATTATGAAAAAAATTTTTTTGAGATGGAGTCTTGCTCTGTTGCCCAGGCTGGAGTGCAGTGGCATGATCTCGGCTCACTGCAACCTCCGCCTCCTGGGTTCAAGCAATTCTCCTATGTCAGACTCCTGAGTAGCTGGGATTACAGGTGCACGCCATAACACCTGGCTAATTTTTGTATTTTTAATAAAGTCAGGGTTTTACCATATTGGTCAGGCTGGTCTCAAATTCCTGACCTCAGGTGATCCACCTGCCTCAGCCTCCCAGAGTGTTGGGATTACAGGCGTGAGTTACCATGCCCGGTCAGTAAATTTCTTTTTTAAAAAAATTGTGTTTATTGGTTAGCTGAAATAATTCTCACTTCTGGCCTAGAAAAGTCATCTTTAATCTCAATAATACTCTGAGATTACAGCCTAGCATAGGAATGAGATAGAAAAAGTAATGGAACGAACATATCATAAGAGGGCTTTATTTGGTTGGATTTGTGGGAAGGCCACAGATGAGTAAGATATGCAAAGAGCCCTTAAGAATCTTCAGTCTAGCAAAGCCAACCTGATAAATAGGAGTGTAGCTCCAAACACGGGATTTACAGGTACCAGTTGTACCCACACAAAAGAGAGACTAACCCAGGGATCAGGAAGACTTAACCTGAATGAAGTCATTCTTTGTATGACCTACAGGCCACACACAGTATCTAGCACATAGTAGTTTCAGAAATGGTTTGTTAGGCTGGGCACAATGGTTCACACGTATAGTCCCAGCAGTTTGGGAGGCTGAGGTGGGAGGATCACTTGGGACCAGGAATTCAAGAACAGCCTGGGCAACATAGCAGAACCCTGTCTCTACTAAAAATAAAAAATCAGCCAGGTGTGGTGTCATGCACCTGTAATCTCAGCTACTCAGGAGGCTGAAGCAGGAAGATCACTTGAGCCCAGGAGTTCAAGGCTGCATTGAGCTATGACTGCGCCACTGCATTCCAGCATGGATATTGGAGCAAGACCCAATCTCTAAAAAAAGAAAGAAATGGTTAAACTCAACTGAGATGGCCTCGAAGATGGGGAGATGGCATCAGCAGAGGCTAGACAGGGAAGGACTTCCGGGCAGTAGAACCCTGCAAACCAACAAGTTTCTGGCCTGGAAAATGCAAGATATCTTTGGAGAACTGGGTAGCAGTCCAGTTAGGCAGGAGAGTTGGGTGCAAGATACACATCCCATATTTGGGGAGTGCCATTCCATTTGCACACTGACTTCCTGTATCTTAGACCATACTCAAGGCCTCACGTACCTGCTTGATGCCTGTCTGGGCTGTGCCTACAGAGATTGGAAGATTCTTTAAGAGAAATCTGGATTTCTGGCTTTTCTTGAAAGTTCTGGGGTTCAACCCCGGATTCACAATTTCTGTGGATGAAGCTTAGGAATCTGCAGTTTACAAACAAAGCTGGTGATTCTGAAGCACCTTCACATTTGAGAGTTACTGCCTAGAACGATGAGGAAGACACTGAGTGTTTGGGTTTTTTTGGTTTTTGTTTTTGGTCAAGGAAGTAGCAAAGCTAGAGTTGTATTGGAGCGAGGTCCCTCTGGTGATCATGTGCGGGACTGATTGAGGGGAAAATAGATCAGTGACTCGGAGACCATATGGGAAGCTACTGTCTCCGTCAGGCAAAAGGCAATGAGGCCTGAACCAAGCAGTGAAAGTAAGAATGAAGTCAAATGCAAAACGTCCTATGGTATTCACCACCTACGACTAGCTCTCAAAATTCTTCTTTAAAACACCTTTTGAAATATATATCCTTTTGGCTGGGCACAGTGGCTCTTGCCTGCAACCCCAGCACTTTCGGAGGCTGAAGTGGAAAGATCACTTGAGCCCAGGAATTCAAGACCAGCCTGGGCAACATAGGAACATAGGGAGACCCCATGTCTACAAAATAAAAATTAAAAATAAAAACTAAACCCTAGCCGGGCATGGTGGCACACACCTGTGGTCCCAGCTACTCAGGAGGCTGAGGTAGGAGGATGGCTTGAGCCTGGCAGGTCAAAGCTGCATGATCACACCACTGCATCCCAGCCTGGGTAACAGAGCAAAACCCTGTTTAAAAAAAAAAAAAGCAATTAAAAATAACTATATACATATATATCCTTTTAATAATGATAGTGTAAATTTTCCTTCTATAAGGTATAAAGCAGATTAACTGATTGGATGGCTAGATCTGAATGACAAGAGAGCAGGTTATAAAAGACAGCTGGAAATAGCTAGAAGAGAACTAGAATGTTTCTAGCATGAAAAAAAGACAAATATTTAAGGTGACGGATATCCCAAGTACACTGATTTGGTCTGTACAAATTATATGTACTAAATTATCACATGTACCTCAAAACTCACAACTAGTATGCGTCGATTTTTAAAAAGAGCTTATTTTTTAAAAGCCAGGAATTTCAACTCTGGAACACCAGAACAGCAATATCCCTCTTTCCTTCCCCTCTCCCTCCTCATTCTCCTTTTCCTCCTTGTCCTTCTTATTCCAAGCACTAGAATATAAGCCTCCTTGTGGAGACTTATATTCAACTCATGTTAGGTTGAATTACTGGTGAGCCATTCAGAAGGCAGAGAGATTAAATTTGGGTCTAAAACTATGACGAGATGGGCCAGGCACAGTGGTTCACACCTATAATCCCAGCACTTTGGGAGGCCGAGGTGGGTGGATCACTTCAGGTCAGGAGTTAGAGACCAGTCTGGCCAACATGGCGAATCCCCATCTGTATTGAAAATACAAAAATCAGCTGGGCATAGTGGCAGGCACCTGTAATCCCAGCTACTCAGGAGGCTGAGGCAAGAGAATCACTTGAACCCGGGAGACGGAGGTTGCAGTGAGCTAAGCCTGCACTCCAGGCTGGGTGACAGAGAGAGACTTTGTCTAAAAATAAAAATTAAAAATAAAACTATGAAAAGAAATTGGGTCTAGATAATTTCTACATGAAAATAATAATTAGTCTTCTAATAATAGTCAGGTGAAATATATTCCAACAAACTGGATGCTTCTTTTTAACAACACTAGGATGAAAAGCAACTTAAACAAATAGAATGCTATAAACTGTAACATCTATGAATATCTGACATTCTGTGGAGCGAAGCTGGTATTTCAAAAGTCATATTGATTACCATGTCAAAAATGTATTTCCAGCATTCATTTTAGCCCCATGTCTCTCTTACATTTTTGAATTAATAAATTTGAATTTTAATGTTTTATCTAAAGTAGGTATCATAAACATTTGCGTAGAAGTGACATTGTTGTGTACCATCGTATCAATACACATTTCTGTATATTCCACAAAGCTGTGAAGTTTAAGAGCCTCTGTATGCAAGGTTGTGAAATCCAAGAGGTATATTGTATAGAAGAGATGAAAACAGAATTCTAGGCAGGCTGACTTTGAGTCAGCTGACAGTCCCTTGCAGTATTAATTACACACCGACAGACATGTTGGTTGTTAACGGAACCAGGATAATATTTGTGTCTTAGCTCTTCCAGCAAAGCTTTGCAGGACTGGACACTGTGTCCAGTCAATGCAGGGAAGTCATTCTGTTTGGTTATGCAATGGAAAAGAACTTTTCCACACGAAGTTACCATATTTAGAGCCCTTCAGTGGGGTGGCACAATCTCTTCCTGTCAAGAATGCAATAGCTGTAGGAAGTTTCCCGCGGGTATGTTCACAGAACACTGAGCCCCTTTCCATAGTTCACAGACGTGGACAATGAGCAGATGAGGCTTTCCCCCTCTGGTCCTGAAGTAGCATCATTTCATCTGAAATGACCACAAGCAATTTTGGGTTATTTTTCATAACAGAATGAAAGACATGACCAAAAACTCCATCCCACCTCTTGCAGTGGAGGAATTTGTCATTTTCCCTGGGATCCTGTTGAATGCATGTGGCATCCTGCCTGAACCCCTCCCGCAGCTGCCATGTGACCCAGAGCTCTATCCACTTGCCCACCTAAGTGGAAAGGGCCTTCGAGGGCCATCTGTTTGCAGATGACGCCGTGCATTCCTTTTTCTCTTTCGGATGCTGGCTCCACACTCCGGGCTCCAGGAGGTGGGATCGCTGTTCACTTACCGCCCCCTAGTGGTCGCCATTTCCGAAACGGTCTGCGTTTCCGAAAGTTCTTTTTCCCTGCGTCCTCGAGAGAGATTTTTCTCTTTTAGATGTGTAGGTGTTTAGGATGGGGTTAGTAATGTGCCCAAGGAGGTTACTGTTTTCTCAAGGGTGAGACCTCGATCTCCCTCTCTTGGAGCTAGCATCCCCCTCTATCGACAGACACCACATCTGTCGTCATTTTTGTTTTCTGCAGTCATTTCTTCTCTTGGTAGCCTGGAGAAGAAAGCGCTCATCCTTGTTGATGGGACAATCAGTATAAACCAGAGGTTCTCATTTAGGGGCAATTTTGCTCGCCCTTCCCCAGGGACATTGGACAGTGTCTGGGTCTGGAGACATTCTAGTTTGTCACAAGTTGGGGTAGGCAAGGTTGCTACTGGCATTGAGTAGATGAAGGCCAGGGGGCTGCTGAACATCCTACCGTGCAGTTTCCTCACACCACAACGAAGAATTACGCGGGCCCAAAATGTCAAATGCTAAAGTTGAGAAGCCTGATATTAATCAATGTGGGCTTCTCGTTTTACTGCACCACAGGTCGGTCTCCCTCTCTTTCTCTCTCTCTCTCTCTCTCTCTCTCTCTCTCTCTCTGTCTTTCTCTCTCTCTCTCTCTCTGTCTTTCTCTCTCTCTCTCTCTCTCTCTGTCTTTTTCTCTCTCTCTCTCTCTCTCTCTCCCTCTCCCCCCCCCCACCCTCCCCCTCCTTCCACCTATCCCTCCCTCCGTCCCTCTGCTAGCATCAGCACCATTGAATATAAAGACTGGGTCCTCTGTTAGCCAGGCACAATCGTCCCTTGGGCCAATGTGGAACATTCCCTGGAAAAACCTCCTTGTACCTGCCTCACACCATTGCGAAATGTTCCCAGCCACTGTTAAAGATGAGCGTCCCCTCTCCACCACCACCACATGACAGGCAGGGGAGAGGCAGGGGAGGGGCAGGGGAGGGGCAGGGGAGGGGCAGGGGAGGGGCTGGGGCTCTATACAAAATCAGAGGCTCAGACCGGCACTCGGCCCCGCACTTCCTCTGTGAGGCCCGGTGTTCAGCTCTCTGTGCTGCTGTCCTTGCTCCCGCAGCGAGCTGGAAGACTTTGTTGAAGACTTGAAGGACTCCACGGCAGCCAGCCGATTGGTTACTCTGAAAGACGTGGAAGATGGGGCTTTCCTCCTGCGTCAAGTGGGAGAGGCTGTAGCTACCCTGAAAGGTAAGCTTTGTGCTGCGCCAGGGGAGGAGTCTGAACTATCTTTCCTGGGGTGTTTAAAAATCTGCCACGTAGAGAAGGATTCATTCATATATGCAAGTATTTATTAAACACCTACATGTGCCGGGCATTGTTCTGGGCACTTGGGATATCCCAGAGCACAAACATCCCCCTCTTCCTGGTGCTGATATTATAGTGGGTGCTGTAAGATTTCACACTAAATGATTCCAGTAACACTTTCTATTTGCTAGGCTCTTACAGTGCACCAGGATGCATGTGCCAAACTCATTAAAAACACAAGGTGGGAGGATCACTTGAACCCAGGAGTTCAAGACCAGCCTGGGCAACATAGAGAGACCCCCATTTCTACAAACAAAATAGCCACGTGTGGTGGTGCATGCCTGTGGTACCAGCTACTCAGGAGGCTGAGGTGGTAGGATCTCTTGAGCCTGCAAGATCAAGGCTATGGTGAGCCATCATTGCACCACTGCACTCCAGCCTGGCAGCCTGGGTGCCAGAGTGAGACCTTGTCTCAAAAAAAAAAAAAAAAAAAAAACCCCAAAAATAAAATAAAATAAAAATCCTGTAACCAGGCATGGTGGCTCATGCCTGCAATCCTGGCACTTTGGGAGGCCAACACAAGAGAATTGCTTGAGGCCAGGAGTTCAAGACCAGCCTAGGAAACATAACAAAACCTCATCTCTTAAAAAAAAAAAAAGTTTTTTTCTGGCCAGGTGTAGTGGCTTATGCCACTTTGGGAGGCCGAGGCGGGCAGATCACCTGAGGTCGGGAATTCGAAACCAGCCTAGCTAACATAGTGAAACCCCATCTCTACTAAAAATACAAAAATTAGTTGGGTATGGTGGCACAAACCTGTAGTCCCAGCTACTCAGGAGGCTGAGGCAAGAGAATTACTTGAACCCAAGAGGCAGAGGTTACAGTAAGCCAAGATCATGCTGCTGCACTCCAGCCTGGGTGACAGAGCGAGACTCCATCTCAAAAAAAGAAAAAAAAATTAATTAGCTGGGCATGGTGGTGTGCAGCACCTAAATTGTCCCAGCTCTACAGGAGGCTGAGGCAGGAGGATCGCTTGAGCCCAGGTGTTTGAGGCTCCAGTGAGCTCTGATCATGCCACTGCACTCCAGCCTGGGTGACAGAGAGAGACCCCATCAATCAGTCAAATTACAAAGTAATAATAATAACCCTAATGGTCTATTGGCTTTATCCCAAATACACAGACAGGAAACAGGCCTAGAGGAGCTTTACCCTTGCCCAAGGTGACTTTCTCCAATGCTCCTCTGTGCTCTTAACCCACTGCCACCTGAAGATGTGTGAACCGCCCTGTGGCTTGTGAACTCTGCAATTCTCTGTCCAGTATCGGAGTGCGGGATGAGGGTTGTCGTTCCGGCTTTTTCTCCTCCAATTCACCTGCTGGTTTGGCCTGCAGGAGAATTTCCAACCTTACAAAACAAGATGCGAGCCATCCTGCGCATAGAAGTGGAGGCCGTGCGGTTTCTGAAGGAGGAGCCACACAAGCTGGACAGTCTCCTGAAGCGTGTGCGCAGCATGACAGACATCCTGACCCTGCTGCGGAGGTGACCGGGCCCTTACCGTGCTGGGGGTGGCCTGCGGAGGGGTGTGCTGGGAAAGCGAGAGTGGAGGTTTGGGACTTCAGGCTTCTACCATGCTCCCAGGACATATCCAGTGTCCTGAGGAAAAGCCCCAAGTCCTTCTCACGCTTGAACTTTTATTGCAACATGGCTTGAGGTTCTAATTCTTCAACACAGGATTGTTAGGTGGAGCCCATCCTAGGGTTTAAAATTAATAGACACAATAGACATTTTTTTAAAATCATCTGAAAGGCCAGCTGTGGTGGCCGCTCAGGAAGTAGAGGCAGAAGGAGCCCTTGAGCCCAGGAGTAGGAGGTTACAGTGAGCTATGACTGAGCCACTGCACTCCAGTCTGGGCAACAGAGAAAGACGTCATTTCTTTAAAAAAAAAAAAAAAAATCATTTGAAGGTGGGTTTTTTAAAATAATATTTTGAAGTTGAAAAATTGAAATAGTTTATTCGCCTCCTTCACTTCAGGGGCATAGATAAATTCAGTTCAAAGAAATGTAATAGAAGTAAACAAAGTCTTTCTTAAGTGACCTCCTGAAGGAGTATCTGTGAGATTGTTGGTCCTGCCTAGAAAAGAGAAACAAAGCCTTTTGAGTGGCTTGGGCCAGGCTCCCTTACTAAAGGTAAACCTGCTCATCAAAGAGGTCACAGTGGAGTAAAGACCAAAAGAAATTCAGGACTTTCACTGAAAAGAAAATTTCAGGCCGGGCACGGTGGCTCAAGCCTGTAATCCCAGCACTTTGGGAGGCCGAGACGGGCGGAACTTGAGGTCAGGAGATCGAGACCATCCTGGCTAACATGGTGAAACCCAGTCTCTACTAAAAAAATACAAATAAAGAGAAAAAAAAGAAAAAAAAAACTAGCTGGGTGAGGTGGCGGGCGCCTGTAGTCCCAGCTACTCGGGAGGCTGAGGCAGGAGAATGGTGTAAACCTGGGAGGCGGAGCTTGCAGTGAGCTAAGATCTGGCCACTGCACTCCAGCCTGGGCAACAGAGCGAGACTCCGTCTCAAAAAAAAAAGAAGAAAGAAAATTCCAATACTCCACACTCACTGAAAACACATATGCATGCAAAATTTGTGTTGCCAAAAGCACCTTCACTGGCCAGGCACAGTGGCTCACGCCTGTAATCCCCGCACTTTGGGAGCCGAGGTGGGTGGATCACTTGAGGTCAGGAGTTCGAGACCCTCCTGGCCAACATAGTGAATTCCCGTAGGAATTATAGACAGTGGCGTGCCTGTAATTTCACCTACTTAGGAGGCTGAGGGAGGAGAATTACTTGAACTCAGGAGGTGGAGGCTACAGTGAGCCAAGGTTGTACCACCGCACTCCAGCTTGGGAGACAGAGCATGAAGTCACCTTCATGGAGATGATTATTGAAAATGGGAACGATCACTGGTTGCAGTGGTGCGTGCTTGTAATCCCAGCTACTCAGGAGGCTGAGGCGGGAGATCCCTTGAGCCCAGGAGCTCAAGGCTACAGTGAGCTATGATCACACCACTGCACTCCAGCCTGGGTGACAGAGCAAGACCCCATCTCTACAAAAAATTATTTTAAAAATGAGCCAGGAAGGATGGTGTGCACCTGTAGTCCCAGCTACTTAGGAGGCTGAGGCCGGAAGATCTCTTGAGCCTAAGAGTTTGAGGCTGCAGTGGGCTATGATTGAGTCACTGCACTCCAGCCTGGGCAACAGAGAGAGGCCCTGTCTCTTAAAAGAAAAGAAAAGAAAATGGAAGAGATGGTTAAGGCAGAATGATAGGGAAAGGAGAGAACAAATCCTCGGGGATCTTTAAGAATCTAAGGGATTGGGGTAAAAAAAAAAGTAAACAGCAAAAGAAAGAGCAGTGAGTAGCAGAAGAGTTATAGAATGCAATGGTTTTGTTCAAATGAAAAAAAGTAATATAATACAAAGGGGATGAGGGCCTAATTAAAAATTAGAGGTCAAGTACCATGTTTGACATTGTCTCACACATAACTTTACAATCTTAATGTTAGTCCTAACAGCAGGCCCTGAGGAAGTCATTAGCATCACCATCGTCATCTCCATCTTCATCATTACATTTTATGCAAAAGTACCTGAGGCTTAAAGAGGCGAAGTTCTCAACGTTATATACAATATTAAATAACTGATATTCAAACACAGATCTGACACCAGACACCCTTTTCCACTATATCATGTGTAAGGTGGGGAGGGATATATAGCTTCAAATGACTCCAAACACCAAAGGAAGTTGAGGAGTAAACATGACTGTTAGATTTGGAGTCACTGTGTACCTTGTGGCAAGACTTGGCTGAATCCAGGTAGGGAAGCCAGTGAGCAACAGGCTGAGATACAGAAGAGCAAACAGAAGGAATTAGAGTGAGGGCTGCCCTCCCAAGATGCTTGGCAGTGAAAGCAGGAGGGAATAAGCAAACTTTTGGCTTAGAACTAAGCGTATTTGAGGGCTGCATAGGCCAGAATCGGGTGGTGGAGGAGTTAAGAGAGGCTGATGTTAGACTCATGGCTCATTTTCTTCTACCCACCCCCAAACAATGATGGAGTGGCAAGGGTCTGAGTACAACAGCACCAGCAGAAAGAGATATTTCCATACAGGTCCCTAAGCAGCTACTCTGAGCTTTGGGATGTGTGACTCTCACCTGGCTTTGGGATGACATAGCTTGCAAGTATGCCACCATGAGAAAGTGGCATGAGGGTTAATGCTGCTGTGCATGGTTTCTCCTAGACATGTCACTGACGGGCTCCTGAAAGGCACGGACGCAGCCCAAGCCGCACAGTACATGGCTATGGAAAAGGCCACGGCCGCAGAAGTCCTGAAGAGCCACGAGGAGGCAGCCCACACCTCCAGCCAGCCCTTCCACAGCACAGGTGCCCCTGGCGATGCGAAGTCAGAAGTGGTGCCTTTGTCCGGCATGACGGTTCACCACGCACAGAGCTCCCCTGTGGCCATCCAGCCCTCGCAGCACTCCGTGGCCCTGCTGAACCCTGCTCAGAACTTGCCTCATGTGGCCAGCTCCCCCGCCGTCCCCCAGGAAGTAAGCCCCACCCTGCAGACATTGCAGGCTCCGCAGTCCCCACAGACACCCATGAATGGGTCTGCCATGCAGAGCTTGTTCATTGAAGAAATCCACAGTGTGAGTGCCAAGAACAGGGCAGTGTCTATCGAGGTAGAGTCCTATTTCCATTTCTCATAACCCCATAAAGGAGTCTGATACATGGGCCTTTCCCTCAAAGCATTTATAGGCCGGATGATGACATAATTGTGTAGGGATCAGAGACAGAGTTTTGGAAGTGGAAGTGGGATTCAGTGGCCAGGTGAAGAGATAGGTCATCTGGTTTCAGAGAAGGATGAGACATCTAGCCTGTAGGAAGGTGAGGCAGTGGTGTGCTGGTAAATGTTTAACAACCAGCTCTCTGGTACCGGCTGTGGTGGGGGGTAGGCGGGGGGGGGGCTACTCTATGTGTGGCATTTGCCAATTTCCATGGTGTAAATATCACAACCATGGCTGATTTCAAGTTACGACATGACACCACTGCTGCTGAAGTTGGGAAGAGATGTGACAATCAGCTATCTGGGCCAGGACAGCTTCAAGCACTCCATTGCGGTGAAGGCAGCCTGAGGAGGGTCTGCAACTCATGTAGACGATAAGTGGAACCTGGTTAGCAGGGGAGGGTGGTGAGGACATTCTAGGATACTAACATGCTGGATCAAAGTCTGGGACCATGACTAAGCCTGTCTAAGTGGAACAAGAACGAGGACTAAGACTGGGGAAATGGGCTGGAAACTGACTTGAGAGCTTGAAAACCAGTCCATGATGTTTGGAGTTTATTTGGAAGGTGTCAGAGAAATGCTGCAGCTTGAATCCATGATTTTTTTTAAATGGCATCTTCTGGAAATTAATCTAGAAACAACATACAGAATTGATTGAGGTGGTGGGTCTAGAATTAAGAGAGCTGGATGAGAAGTTACTGTAGTCATCTAAGAATGAACGGTAGAGCAGTCAGAATGAAAAGAGAAAACTAGGTCTTAAGATCAAATGACATGAGGCCATGTGTGGTGGCTCATGCCTGTAATACCAGCACTTTGGGAGGCTGAGGCAGGTAGATCACTGGAACATGAGTTCAAGACTAGCCTGGGCAACATGGCAAAATCCCAACTCTACCAAAAAAAAATATACAAAAATTAGCTGGGCGTGGTGGCACGTGCCTGTAGCCCCAGCTACTCAGGGGGTTGAGGTGGGTGGATCACCTAGGTCCAGGGAGGTCAAGGCTTCAGCGAGCCAAGATCCCATCACTGCACTATAGCCTGGGTGACACAGCGAGACCCTGTTTTAAAAACCATGAGATCAAATGACATATTACATTTTGAAATATTCTTTTTATCAAGGGCTGGTATCAATGCTCCAATAACACATTTGGCTTTTCTACTTACCTTTTTCTTCTTGCCACGTAACTTTTCCTCCACTCATTTGCTTTATCCCCAGCAACCTTGTCCTAACCCTCCTGCCTCTACTGAAAATCACCAGTGGAGAGCTCAGGTTGGGTATATCAAGACGACCTGGCAAAACTGCCACAGCCGCAGTCACAGCCTCCAGGCCTCTGAACACTAGGTGGTTTCTGTCTGTCCCAAGGGCCCTGGCTTGCCCCTAATCAGAGCCAGCTATTTAAAAAATGCATATCACAAGGGTACGGAAATGTGATTGACGGAGTGTGATTCTATTCCCAGTACCTAGTAGGGCAGGGGAGGAAGAGACATTGGCAGACCCGTCACTTCAGATGTCTTGCCACTTTAAACATCTCAACATTTAAAGGATGTCAGTATGATGGCACTCTTATTTAACAAATCTCTATTGAGGACCCAGTGGGCATAGTGATCATTGTGATGTGTGTGTTTTACACTTTGACGGGAGATATGAGTCATCTCTGAAAATGCCCTGATCCACAGGTATGGAGGCCTGGGTTTTTCTGCCAGATCTGCCACTGACAAATGGGGTGAGCATTATTCATTCAACAGAGATTACCGAGCCCGCTATGTGCCAGGCCCTCGTAGGCTCGGGGGAAAGCCAGTGAACAGAAGAGACAAAGTCTCTGCCCTCAAGAAACTTACCTACTTGTAGCAGGAGACAGAAAAAACGTATACGCCAGGTGGTAATCAATGCTAGGAAGAAAAAATAAAAGAGGGTTAGAATGGTGGAGGTGGTGGTTATTATTTATATGTAATGAAACTTGGGCAAATTCTTCATCTCACTGGACCTCAAAGTTCCCATATGTTGATTCAATGATCTTTGCCAATTCTTAGGTTATGGGGTTCCACTAATCTTGGTGTGAATTTCCACCTGGCCCTCTTGGAATTATTAATGTGCTAGTTCAAAAATCGCAGGAAAATGTTCTTTTAAAAAGTGTACAGATGTTTTAAAATGCATTTTATGTATAACTCTCTGTTGTAGAACTTAAAGGAGCTTATGGGTCATCTAAATAATACCTCCTCCCTCATTTTATAAGACAACGCGACCCAGAGGGCATATAGCAATTCCTTGATAGAAGTGGTTCTAAGACACAGGATTTTTGTTCTTAGTGTTGTGGGTTTTGATCATTTGCTTGGACATCTCTTCTATAATGAAAACTCAATTTAAAAAAAATTTTAGGCTGGGCATGGCGGCTCATGCCTGTAATCCCAGCACTTTGGATTATAGACTCATGTCTCACTCAAGGCAGAAGGATTCCTTGAGGCAAATTGTTTAAGACTAGCCTGGGCAACATAACAGACCCCATCACTATTTTAAAAAAAAGAAAAAAAATTAGCCAGGTGTGGTGGCTCACATGTGTAATCCTAGTTACTCAGGAGGCTGAGGCAGGAGGATTGCTTAAGCCCGGATGTTGGAGGCTGCAGTGAGCTATAATGACGCCACTGCACCGCAGCTTGGATGACAGATTGAGAGCCTGCCTCTAAAAAAATAAATCTTGGTAGTAGAAGAAATACTTTTAAAAGCATGTTATTTTAAGTTCAGGGGTAGAAGTGCAGGTTTGTTACATAAGTAAACGTGTCATGCGGGTTCGTTGTGCAGATTATTTCATCACCCAGGTCTTAAGCCCAGTACCCATTAGTTATTTTTCCTGATCCTCTCCCTCCTCCCACCCTCCACCCTCTGAAAGGCCCCAGTGTGTGTTGTTCTCCTCTATGTGTCCATGTAAATTTCTTTACCTGCTATATTCCTCCAGAAAGCAGAAAAGAAATGGGAGGAAAAAAGGCAAAATCTGGACCACTATAACGGGAAAGAGTTTGAGAAGCTCCTAGAAGAAGCTCAAGCCAATATCATGAAGTCAATACCAAATCTGGAGATGCCGCCAGCTGCAGGCCCACTGCCAAGGGGAGATGCCCCAGTGGACAAGCTGGAACTTTCAGGTAAGGTCCGGTCCCACAGCAGGAACATATGGAGGTACATGGCCTTGGGTAAATATGGTGCCATCCACAACAGGACATACTCATCAACAGAACCAATGTCTCAGTTCTTACAAATCTTATAAAATGTAAAACCTGGAAGAGCAAATCCTCTGGTGTTCCTTAGATCTTTAATAGTATCTCTTTTTTTCCTTTCTTTCTTTTTTTTTTTTTTTTTTTTTTTTGAAATGGGGTCTTGTTCTGCCACCCAGGCTGGAGTGTAGTGGTATGATCATAGCTCACTATAACGTCCAACTACTGGGCTCAAGCAATCCTCCCACCTCAGCCTCCCAAGAAGTAGCTAGGGCTATAGATGTGCACACCACTGCATGTGTCTAATTTTTTTTTTATTTTTTGAGAGACAGGTTTCTCACTGTGTTGCCTTGGCTGGTCTCGAACTTCTGGCCCCAAGCGATCCTCCTGCCTCAGCTTCCAGAGTAGCTAGAATTACAGGCTTGAGCCACACTTGATTTCACTACTACTGTTTTACCCTAGCCATAGAGAAGCTGAGTTCTGTGTTAGGATTCTAGAATAATGGCCAATAAAGGAAAATTTAAATTCCTAGTATTTGCGTTTTCTATGCATTTGTGATACTGCACCGCACGAGCTGGGAAAATATTAGGCCTGTATTTAAGACCAGAGCTTTTTGTATGCTTACAGAAAGAAAATGGTAGCTTTTATGAGCTACCAGGGGATATTAGATCATAAGGCAAAATTGCATTTTTTAATCAAAATTATTAGAATATATATTTAACCAACTCAACTATGGAAGTTAAATGCCAACCTGTCAATAATAATGTAACTTCTAGGAATCTCAACCTATTAAATATTCCATCATTTACAAACCATGCGTCTTATTCTGATCTTAAAATTATGGACCCAGATGTTATTTTACTTGCAGCCTAATGTCTCCTCAGTGTCACATTCCACAGTGCCTTATCCAGCAACTAAAATTAATTTGGAAAGGAATCCCCATCTTGACTTGCATGTCAAGAAACATTAAAGTGGATTCCATTTATAACCACTATAGAGTCATCCCTTGGTATCCACGGGAGATTGGTTCCAGGACTCCCATCGGATACCAAAATCTGAGGATGTTCCAGTTCCTGGTATAAAATGGCATGGTATTTGCATGTAACCTACTCACATCCTCCCATATACTTTGTGGGGCCAGCACACCTCAGCTGTGTGACTCCACTGCCTGCCTCCACGTACTTTCAGTCATCCCTACGTTACTTATGATACCCAATACAATGTCTACACGTTACTTCATTTGTGTGGATTCAACATAGTACTTGGCGCAAGGCAAATTCAAGTTTTATTTTTTGGGATGTGGAGGGAATTTTTTTAATACATATTTTCCATCTGCAGCTGGTTGAATCCACAGATGTGGAACCCATGGATGCAAAGGACCACCTGCACCTGTCTCCTCCCCAGTTTTCATCCAGTTCATCCCCTAAAGCTCCACTCACTGCAGCCCTCCCCCTCCGTCTGTGCTAAGAGGCTTTTCTTATGCCTTTCCCCACCTGCCAGTTGTGTCAGGTCTGTCTAGGGTCCTGGGCCGGGCAGCTCTTCTCACACAAAGGTGACTTTCCTCCCACAGTTCCCATGGAGAATTTCTGATGGAGAAAATGCCCTAGCTCATCACACTTTTTTTTTTCCTTTTTCTTTTGAGACTGAGTCTCACTCTGTCACCCAGGCTGGAGTTCAGTGGCATGATCTTGGCTCCCTGCAACCTCTGCCTTCTGGGTTCAAGCAATTCTCCTCCCTCAGCCTCCCAAATAGCTAGCATGACAGGCACCCACCACCACACCTAGCTAATTTTTGTATTTTTAGTAGAGACGGGTTTCACCATGTTGGCCAGGCTGGTCTCGAACTCCTGACCTCAGGTGATCCACCCACCTCGGTCTCCCAAAGTGCTGGGATTACAGGTCTGAGCCACCGGCCAGCTCATCACGTTTTTATCTTGCCTAATTCTGCTCTCTCTGCTGCATTATTAATTTTGTCATAGAATCCTCTGATGTTTCATACAGGTCTCATAACTGTTCCTTCTCATGACTGAACAACAAAAACATATTACATTTTGTTCACTTACCTCATTTTGGCTCTTGATTCTATCCAATTTTTTAAATTTGCATAAATCACTTTTAAAATTACTCCCCAAGGTATTTTGACTTAGTTCAAATGTTCTTGTTTTTTCTTTTTCAATGCATCTCTGACTTGGTCTCAGAAACAGTCCAGTGATGGACAGGCTACCAGAAATGTGTGAAGGTAGCATCCGTGACCTGTAAACATTAGTTTCTGCCATTTTAATTTATTTGTCATGGAATTATCATTTTTAATGTATTTTTATTTATTAATGAGGCAAACTTCTAAGTGTAGAGTTTTAAATACCATTTGTATTTCCCCTTGTGTGAATTTTCTGACTATTTGGATAATGGAGGAATATGGATAATGATCGAAAATTGATAAAGGCCGGCATGGTGGCTCATGTCTGTAATCCCAGTGCTTTTGAAGGCCAACGCGGGAGGAATCACTTGAAGTCAGGACTTTAAGAGCAGCCTGGGCAACATAGTGAGACCCTATCTCTACAAAAATTTTAAAAGCAGCTGGGCGTGGTGGCGCACACCTGCAGTTCCAGCTACTCTGGGCTGACGCAGGAAGATTGCTGGAGCCCAGGAGTTTGAGGCTGAGGTGAGCCGTGATGGCACCACTACACTTCTGCCTAAGTGAAAGAACAATACCCCGTCTCAAAAATAAAACAAAAAAGGCTGGGTGCAGTGGCTCACACCTGTAATCCCAGCACTTTGGGAGGCTGAGGCACACAGATTGCTTAATCCCAGGAGTTCAAGACTAGCCTATGCAACATGCAAAACCCTATCTCTACAAAAAAATAAAGAAAGAAAAAAATAAAGAAAATTAGCCAGGTGTTGTGGTGCACACCTGTAATGCCAGCTACTAGGGAGGCTGAGGTGGGAGGATCACCTGAGCCCAGAAGGTCAAGGCCTCAGTGAGCCTTGATCACACCACTGCATTCCAGAGTGGGTGACAGTGAGACCTTATCTAAAACATAAAAAAATTTTAAAAATTGTGTTTAATTAAAAAAATCAAATCTACTTCCTCTCCAACTTTGTTCTCATTTGCATTCCATTTTTTCTCTGGCCCTCCCTAGGCCAGATTCTACTGTGACATTGACCTTCAGCAGAAAACCCTCTTGCTGATGCTATTTTTTCAGACTGAGGGATGAAGGCTTTGGAGGCCAAGCAGGGGGCTATGGATTTGCCTTTGGGCTCCAATTTTTTTTTAATCTATCCAAGTACTACTCAGCTTTTTTACATAACAAGAATATTATTTAATAATATTAATAATAGGTAGTACTTTACATAGCATTTACATTAAGCCAAGCTCAGTATGTAAGTCATTCAATCCTAATGACACCCCAAAGGAAAGTTTATTATAATACGCATTTAACAGATGAGAAAACTGAGACTGAGAGAGGTTTAGTAACTTGTGCAGGGTCTTTTTGGGATTTAAATCCAGTTGCTCTTTAGGGTCTATACACTTAATCCTTGCTCTATGGAGAGAACAGAAAATTTTTAAATCAGATTGCATTGAGTTTGTAGCAATATACCAGACTTTCTGGATGTTTTCTTGCAAAAAGATTATTCTTGCAATGGTGCACTGTTTTCCAGAAGATTCTCCAAATTCAGAACAGGACTTGGAAAAGCTGGGGGGAAAGTCGCCCCCTCCTCCTCCCCCACCTCCTCGTCGAAGCTACCTGCCAGGATCGGGACTCACCACCACGAGGTCAGGCGATGTGGTCTACACCGGCAGAAAGGAGAACATCACCGCTAAGGTCTGATAGGCTAAGCCCTGGTAAACTGGCCTCTGGGTTCAGATGATACCCTTAGACAAGGTTCTGTCTGTTAGAACATAAAAAGTAGTGAGGCAGAGAATTAGTGACTCGACCACACAAGATCCCCAGGAAGCACCACAGGTGGGACCGTGGCAGCCAGTATGATTGGACTAGACCCAGACCATGAGTTTCATCCTTATTTGACTTTTAGCTGCAACAATATGAAACGCAACTCACAAGCTATTTCGTATGTGGGCATCATAAAATTGAAAATGAGGGTAGGAGGGGGAAACAAAGATTATCTTCCAAAGGTAACTGAGGTGAGCTGACACTGTTGTGGGAGTCTATACAGAAAGATGTTCAATGAGCTTTAGATTCCACTTAACTAGCGAAGTGTTAGCTTTTATGTTAAATGTAAAACACAATTTCCAAAGAGATGGAGTATGGGGGGGTCCTTTCATGAGGACTGTATTAGTCTGTTCTCAGGGTGCTGAAAAACACATGCCTGAGGCTGGGTAATTTACAAAGGAAAGAGGTTTAATAGACTCACAGTTCCATGTGGCTGGGGAGGCCTCACGATTATGGCAGAAGATGAAGGAAGAGCAAAGGGACTTCTTACATGGTGGCAGGCAAGAAAGAGATTGTGCAGGGGAACTCCCATTTATAAAACCATCAGATCTCGTGAGACTCACTCACCACCACGAGAACAGCATGGGAAAGACCTGCCCCCATGATTCAATTACCTCCCACCTGATCCCTCCAGTGGCACATGGGAATTATGGGAGCTATGATTCAAGATGAGATTTGGGTGGGGTCACAGCCAAACCATATCAAAGACACTGAATGTTGAGGAGTTCCAATTATATTATCATTATTTAATCCATTCATCAAAATGACAACTTATGCAAACACAAACCCAAACTAAATGCAATGGGATAAAATAACCTTTCAGCTATTTTCTCAGCTAAGATCTAGGAAGCCAGTGTTATAGGCAGTGAGGGACCATCTGTCCCTTTTTCGCTAGCACTTAGGAGATGTTAAGCCACTATCCATGGTTTCAATCTCCCACAGGCAAGCAGTGAAGATGCTGGACCGAGTCCACAGACCAGAGCCACAAAATGTCCAGCAGAGGAGCCTGCTTCAGCCTGGACCCCATCCCCACCCCCTGTCACTACCTCCTCCTCAAAGGATGAGGAGGAAGAAGAAGAAGAAGGAGAAAAAATAATGGCAGAACTCCAGGTATGTGGGTGCGGTGAATGACATTGGCTCCTTGCCTCCTGCCTGGGTCTCTCCAGCCATGGTACTTACAGATTTGTTAGCGAGAGGGCCAGGAAAGCGCATGGACTGGGACCATAGAAGCTGTGTCTTCTGGCCTTGGCCTTTGCTTTCCCAAGACGGTGCTGAACAAGGCTCTCAGGGTGCCTAGGTGATGTGCAAGGAATGACCGTTTCACAAAACAACTCACGCTTTCCTAACTCTGGCTGGTAGGATTGACTCTCCTTTCTTTCCATCTTAAGAGACTCTGCTTCATTTCA
The DNA here is from genome assembly GCF_024542745.1 of Macaca thibetana thibetana. Lineage (NCBI taxonomy): Eukaryota > Metazoa > Chordata > Mammalia > Primates > Cercopithecidae > Macaca > Macaca thibetana. The sequence goes on from NC_065586.1 coordinate 24,370,416, forward strand.
AAAGCAAGTAAGATAAGGATTAGAAATACCAGCCATTGTCCTGTCTTGATAAGGACAGACTGAAGCACACGTTAGGTGGGTTCCCGTTCCTTGGCTTTACCACTTAGAACCACTGACCTTGGATTGTGGACTCAAGGCCAATGACTGGCTTCCTGTGGTCCATACCAAGTCCCTGTTCAATATCAATGTCATCTTTTCAGATATTATGAAAAGCTGAATTATTTTGTTTTCCATTTTCCTTGGTCTATTTGAGAAATGATACTGTATTAGTTTTAGATATTTATTTTTTAACTATGACATAGTCCACTCATAGGATGAAGGATGGGGTGCCAAGGCTGTGCCCAAAACTGATCCCACATTCCCATCATGGACATGATTCTACCTCAGGTCTATATCCTGAGAACTTGTCTCATCAGAGACATGTACACAATTCCTAGAACAAACTTTGTGTAGAATATTTCATTTGCCTCATGCTTCTTATAGGATTTTTCTGTCAATCAGATAGTTGGAACACCAGCACCTTGAGGCTCAAAACCATGTTAGCTTCTTACCAGTGTACCAGTGGCTTCGTGCCAACCCATAAATTTTCATTTTTTCTTTGGAGTAGGAAGAACTTTCAATCCACATTATTTTCACTGCACTTGTTCTACTCTGGTTTCCATGGTAATAACTGCCAAAATTGAGCTGCCTGGATTTTGCAGGGAAAACAGAACTGCTGGTTGAATTGTCACATTCGTGAGCCCTTTCACGCTTCACTAAAACTCACAGACTAGCCTGGGACATCCCCACAACCAATCAGGCTATTTGCAGGTTTTTAGAAGGCTTGGATAATTGTTTTCATAGGAACCACAGATTTATAAAGCTGGTATCTTTCAGGCTTGTGGGTAATTTTTTACACCTCTGTAAGAGAAATACTAAATATGTTGCAGCCACTTACAGCCCGCCACTGAGGGACACTTTTCTCCATTGAAGTCTAAATATTTGATGCCCTTTTTGACTACTTTACAGACATTGGCATATCTGGCTTCATGCCATATTCTTGGTGGTTAGATAATAAGAGTGGTGGCCAGGCGTGGTGGCTCACACCTGTAGTCCCAGCACTTTGGGAGGCCGAGGTGGGCAGATCACCTGAGGTCAGGAGTTCGAAACCAACCTGGCCAACATGACGAAACCCCATCTCTACTAAAAAATACAAAAATTAGCTGGGCATGGTGGCAGGTGCCTGTAATCCCAGCTACTCAGGAGGCTGAGACAGGAGAATCACTTGAATCCGGGAGGTGGAGGTTGCAGTGAGCCAAGATCATACCACTGCACTCCAGCCTGGGTGACAAGAGTGAAACTCTGTCTCAAAAAAAAAAAAAAAAAAAAAAAGTGGTGAATGAAGTACTCTAACCTTAACTCAACCAAACCCTGTTAGCCCTCTGGCTGGGATAGAAACCCAGCCTGCTAAATCAGCAACTCGGTCAATGGCCTGTGGCCATAATGCTTCTCTTATTTCTGCACCTTCTCAAGGCAGGACAAGGAGCAGCTGTGGCCCCTTCTAAGGACAATTGTGCAACCACTTTCTGTGCTCCACATCTCCAGGCATCAGAAGAAAAACAGGCTCTGAAATCGAGGGCCAATAGCTCAAAAGGAGATGGCAGTTGGCATTTGTAAGCAGCACTCTGAGTAAGCGGATAAACCAAACACATCCAGGGCATGCTAGGACTGGTGTGACTAAGGAACAGCAAGGAGGCCAGGTGCAGCAGAGACAGGGGAGCAAACAGTCTGGAAAAAAAGGCCAGAGAAAGTCCCTCATCAGCCACCTTGAGATTTTAGGAGCAGTGATGGAACGTTTACTGAAGGAGGACGTGTATTATTCTTTCTGCCGGCAGAGATATCTCCAGATGACAACATTTGACATAAAGAAAACACTAGGCAATTATTTAGGCTGATTCATTTAAATACGTGGTCTTTCGCCAGGCACAGTGGCTCACACTTGCAATCCCAGCATTTTGGGAGGCTGAGATGGGCAGATCGCTTGAGGTCAGCAGTTTGAGACCAGCCTGGCCAACATGGTGAAACCCCGTCTCTACTAAAAAAACTACAAAAAATCAGCCAGGCATGGTGGCGGGTGCCTGTCATCCCAGCTACCTGGGAGGCTGAGGCAGGAGAATTGCTTGAACCCAGGAAGCAGAGGTTGCAGTGAGCTGAGATCTCACCACTGCACTCCAGCCTGGGCGACGGGGCGAGACTCTGCCTCAAATAAATAAACAAACAAATAAATAAAAATAGTTTTTAATCCTAGCTGCACATTAGAATTATTTTGGGAGTTTAAAAAAAAAAATTCCTACAGCTCAGAGATTCTGATTTGTGTGTTCTCTGAGTGGGGTCTCAAGAGTATTTGAGAACAACAGTATTTTTTTTTTTAACCTGGGTGGTATATAGCCTGGTTGGGAACCACTGATGTCCATAAGTTTGGGTCCCTGAGTTAACAGTCTCTCCTCTCATGATCAGGACATTGCCCATATGTCAGCTTCGTTTTTAGCCCTGTAGACACCATCTATGTCTGTACTTTCTCCCTTTGTCTGAGAACTGGCCTCCCTGACTTAAATTCACAAGAGCCAACTGTTGGCTCTTACAGTTTTCAGACACAAATCTCCAGGGTGCAGGCAGCTCCTAGGCCACTCGGAATGACATCATTGCTTAAAAGCATCACTTTATTCTCAATGAGCCTCAGAACGCCCTGGAGCGCGGTAGTACGTATTTCAGAGAAGGATTGCTTAGAGTACTTTTATTCTAAGACTTCAAGGTTTAAAATGTCTTCTGAGCTTTTGCTGTATAATTTCAATAAAGCTCATAAAAAAACGAGGAGGAAGAAAAAAGAAAGATAGTTTTTTGTTTTAATTTATTTACATATTGAGCATTTTTTAAAAGTGAAAGCAAGAAGCCCTCTTAAGTACCAATTTAGGTTCACCCCAGATAGGCAGAAAAGGGAGTAGTGTCTATTTTATCTTGGCATTCCCCAAGAAAGGAAGGCAGCCTTTGCCCCAGGCTCAGCCTCCAAGCCAGCTTTGTCAACATGAGAGAACGTGGGGAGCAGGATTTCAGGGTGCTGCCTCCCTGGCCTAAACCTGCCTGCAGGAGCCGGGCTGGGGTCCCCAAGCGTCCGGTTGTTCCTGCCTGTTTCTGTCCGTTCTCCTCAGTACCCTTGGATCCCTGTTAACCTCAGTATTTTAATTCCTCAGGCATTCCAGAAGTGTTCCTTTATGGACGTAAATTCAAACAGTCATGCCGAGCCATCCCGGGCTGACAGTCACGTTAAAGACACTAGGTCGGGCGCCACGGTGCCACCCAAGGAGAAGAAGGTAACGTGGCAACTGCACATTTGCCACACGGTTGGGAGTCCTTCCTTCCTTGCTCTGACACTAACACGGCTCTTGTACTCGACCTTTGTCCCCTCTGTCTTTTTTCTCTCTCTTTTTTTTTTTTTTTTAAACTAATGGAGACACAGGTATAGGTTAAAATCAGAGAGATCTTGCTCAGGTTTTCAGAGCAAACACTGTGTTCCAGCCCACAGCACACAATAGTCTATGCAGAATTTAGACACTATCTTCCCAAACTAAAGAGTATACACCTGTCAGTACTTTCTAGAACAACTCTAGAAAGAAATATATAGAGACAGCAACCAAGTATTTAGTAGTTTTTCTAATTTGTAACATCCTTTGGGCAAAAAAGAAAAACAACTATCTATGTTTAAAAAAAAAATTAGGTAAAAACCAGCCGGGTGCAGTGGCTCACACCTGTAATCCCAGCACTTTGGGAGGCCGAGGCGGGTGGATCACCTGAGGTCAGGAGTTCGAGAACAACCTGGCCAACATGGTGAAACCCCATCTCTACTTAAAATACAAAAAATTAGCTGAGTGTGGAGGTGGTCACCTCTACACTCAGCTACTCGGGAGGCTGAGGCAGGAGAATCGCTTGAACCCTGGAGGCGGAGGTTGTAGTGAGCTGAGATCACACCACTGCACTCTAGCCTTGGCAACAAGAGCAAAACTCTATCTCAAAAAAAAAAAAAAAGTAAAAACCTTTGATTTGGGGAAGAAAATGCATGGTAGAAAGTATCTACCACCACACACAGGTGTAACTTCATGGAAACATACAAATGTGTATTTGCACAAACGTCCAAGGATGCCAAACAGAATTTTTGCTAAGTATTATCCATTTATAAAGTATACCTTCCAAGATAGTAAGTTCAGTATAGTTTTAGTGTTAAAATATATGTGTGACGCCAAAAAAAAGAATCCAGGCTCTGAAACAAAGTCTGCTGTCATTGTATAAGTACTCTAGGGAAACGACCATGGCCTGAATGTTTGAAATGCAACTTTAAGTTGCACCTAGAGCATCTATGATTTTTAGATATAGAGACATCCTACTTGAATTAAGCCTGCATCTAAACTTCAGGTTAAAAAGCTTGCAATGACCAATTCAAGGCCTAACATTTTTCTCCAGGGACTTATCTTTCAGAATTCAAAGATTCTAGCTTTCCTTAAACAAAGTTAAACTAATCAGATGCAAGATAGCCCGATAGCTACTACAGATAGGTACCTCAGTCCATGTATGACAGCTCAAGGAGGTAGATGTTGTATCACAAAACTGAAAGGCTATTCTAACACAACAGTTCAAGAGACACAGTTTTGGGCTCCCAGCTCCCAGCCCACCTTGCCAAGGAGGCCAACCCACTTCTCCTTGCCTCATAGCCATGATGGCGCCCTTGTGTAAACTCTCTGCCACATAAACTGACATGTGACACTGTTAATAGGGGGAAGAGAATCTCACTATATACCAAGGGGGGTTACTGTTGATAAATGTTTCTCATGAAGAAAACCTAGCCTGGCCTGGTGGCTCACACCTGTAATCCCAGCACTTTGGGAGACCAAGACGGGAGAATCACTTGAGGCCAGGAATTATCCAGGGTGCTTACTCTGGATAATTAATCTTAGTAGATTAACCTACTTCAGAATGACCATGAGTATCAGACTTCTCTTATCCCCAATTTTGGGTCCTTATTAACCTCTTCCAGGGCTGAGTGTTTATCCTTCCATAAATCAGATGTTTTCTTAAGCATTTTTTTATCCTGTCATCACTGAAACTCCAGCCTAGTTCTTCACTTGTATGCAATTTTCCTGTAACCCTGTCTCTCATTTTGGTTTATTGTCCATATGCCTATTGGATGCTTTTCCAATTGTCTTCATAATCCAAATCTCAGGGCCTATAAATACATATTAAAGAGGCATAATTACCTTTCACGCAGAGTCTTGACTAAGAAATCATCGTGAGTTTACGTGACAATTACGACCAAGCTCATGCACTTGCTTTGATACATTAATTCATTTTTTTGTGGCCCAGTGATAAAAAACATAGGTCGTGTGAAAACCAAACTTCACATTTCTATCCTAGTGACTTTCCATTGGAGCATTTGTGCTACTACTCAATTTTAAAATACATATATTATGGGGGGGGGTGTGGTTGAAATTTATTTATTTATTTTTGAGACCGAGTCTCGCTCTGTCACCCAGGCTGGAGCGCAATGGTGCAATCTCAGCTCACTGCAACCTCCGCCTCCCGAGTTCAAGCGATTCTCCTGCCTCAGCCTCCTGAGTAGCTGGAATTACAGGGGCGTGCCACCATGCCTGGCTAATTTTTGTATTTTTAGTAGAGACAGGGTTTCACCATGTTGATCAGGCTGATCTCAAACTCCTGACCTCATGATCCACCCACCTCCACCTCCCAAAGTGCTGAGATTACAGGCGTGAGCCACCACACCTGGCCTGAAACGTTTAATGATGGGAATGGCATGGGCCATGACCAACCAGAACAGACGCCAGCCCTAACCCCCAGTAAATAGACCCCGAGAACATCTGCCACATATGTGTCTTTAGATCACATTCCAACTCCATCTGCGATTCAGGGTCAAGTTCTCATTCGGGTCCTGGCATGATACGCTGACTCCATATCTGGAGTTGTAACCTTAGGCTGAAACCTTATTTTTTTTTTTTATTTACACGTATATATTTTTTGAGATGGAGACTTGCTCTGTCGCCCTGAAGGCTGGAGGGCAGTGGCATGATCTCAGCTCATTGCAACTTCTGCCTCCCAGGTTCAAGCGATTCTCCTGCCTCAGCCTCCCGAGTAGCTGATATTACAGGTGCCCGCCACCATGCCCAGCTAATTTTTGTATTTTCAGTAGCGATGCAGTTTCACCATGATGACCAGGTTGGTCTCGAATTTCTGACCTCAAGCGATCCACCCACCTTGGCCTCCCAAAGTGCTGGGATTACAGGCGTGAGCCACTGCACACAGCCTATTTTTACTTTTTATTTTTGTGTGTATGTGATGGAGTCTTTGCTGTGTTGCCCAGGCTGTTCTCGAACTCCTGGACTCAAGCAATCCTCCTGCCTCAGCCTCCCGAGTAGCTGGCATTACAGGAAGCTCAATTATTTTTCTTCTTTAAAACCTTTTACTTGACATAGTCATTGTTTCATATTTTAAATTTAAAAGCCCACAAAAGAAGCCCTGTGGTTCCACTGCAGCAGCCGAATCACTGCACTCATTTGGGGGCTTCCTGGGGAGCAAGCAGAAGTAAAACAGGAGGTATTTGGTGGCTCGTGTACCCTGTACTTCGCGCAATATTTCCGTGTGATTAATTCTGACTGCGTTGTTTGTGTGTCATTCCTTGGGTGTGTATGAACAGTCTTTCCATTCTTAACCAAGGTCATAGGGTTGCTCTGGGTTGACTTTGGCTGGGCCCGGGTGTTCGTGCTTTGTGTTGTCATTGCTTTAACCGTAGCCTTCATGGGAATTGTGCTCCATCCTGCTGTAATGAACCACCTCAGCAAGAAGAAAGGGCAGCAGTGCCTTGGAACCGACAAGGCATCACTAGTGTTAGTGTTATGTCAGGGCCTGAGGCTACTGATACACCCTGGGAAAGGCCAGGCCTCCAGGTGAAGCGCTTTGAATACCTGGGTCCTCACCACTGGATCCTTCAATCCTGAATCTTGGTGGGACCCTAAGACATGTATCTTCACTCTACACTGGGAAATACAGAGAATGAAAGCTGAGTCGTGATGTCACCGTCACCAATTTAACCTCAAATATCTGCTTTGTGAATGTTTAGGTTATATTGTGACAGCATGATGGCTATGAATTGAGGTTATATTGTACCAGCATGATCACTCTGAATTTGGATTTGATCATCTTGGCTATGAGGCATGTGAAGGTGATTCTGACACTTTGACACCTACAGTATAAACCGCATTTCCATTTGTCATTTGATCAGGAGAAAATAATGTTTTTTCATCCCAAAATGCCAAACCCAACCAAGGCAGATGTCTTTATAGGACAATCTCCATAATAGAAGCAGAGAGAGGACCGAAATAACAAGCTGTAAGGGAAACTAAAATTCCCCTGGGCTGGCTCCTAAGTTTATAGGCAAGAAAACTGAGGCCAAAGAAGTAAAGTGATTTATCTAAAGTAACACAGTTTAGTGGCAGATCTGGATTAGAATCAAAACTTTTCTGTCAGCCCACACATTGTGCTTTTCACAATTCTTCAGGTTTTCGATTCTGCTAGGCTCACAATCTGATGTTGAAAAGAGGACATGTTAGTAATGACTCTGTCCCTTTATTCTCTTCACTACTCCCCCACAAAATTTTAAATTCTTGAAATCTTTTGCTAATTGAGATTTTCATCTTGTGCAAACACAGGGCATTTTTGGCAGTTGGAGAACAAAGCAATCCAAGGTAAACAGCTCTAGGCTTTGGATTGGTGTGTAACAATTATGCGTGGCCCGCATGTCTTAGAAATGTAATTAAAGGAACGGTTTAGTTATAGTCCACTTTTGGGGGCAATGTGGTTTTGTGGAGTAACATGTCCTACACTGTTCTACCAGAATTTGGAATTTTTCCATGAAGATGTACGGAAATCTGATGTTGAATATGAAAATGGCCCCCAAATGGAATTCCGAAAGGTGAGTTCACCAGATCTGTTTTCCAACCGATACCATGCACATTAATTGCCTGGCTCTGCGGATCCATTGCTGATTAACGTGTGTGGTTTCCCTCCTCCGTTCTCCCTCTCAGGTTACCACAGGGGCTCTAAGACCTAGTGACCCTCCTAAGTGGGAAAGAGGAATGGAGAATAGTATTTCTGATGCATCAAGAACATCAGAATATAAAACTGAGATCGTAATGAAGGAAAATTCCATATCCAATATGAGTTTACTCAAAGACAGTAGAAACTATTCCCAAAAAACTGTGCCTAAGGTCAATTTCAGCTTCTCTGGCGTTAGTTCATTAGAAGATGAAATAAGCAAAGGGTCTAAAGTCTCAGGCCCCCAATACTCTATAGCTGACACCGAGAACCAGAAGCTGAATTATGGAAAGACAAAGGAGATGGAAAAGCAAAATACGGATAAGTGTCACATTTCCTCTCCTAGTAGAGTAACAGAATCAAGTGTGCATGATTTGAAAACAGAAGATCAAGAGGTTATCATGACAGATTTTGGCCAAGTTGTTCTAAGACCCAAGGGGGCAAGGCATGCTAACGTGAACCCTAATGAAGACGGAGAATCCAGTCCAAGTTCTCCCACTGAAGAAAATGCAACCACTGACAACATTGCCTTCATGATTACCAAAACCACTGTCCAGGTTCTTTCCAGTGGGGAGGTGCATGATATTGTTAGCCAAAAGGGAGAAGACATACAGACGGTTAATATCGATGCCAGAAAAGAGATGGCCCCCCGACAAGAAGGGACTGACAGTGAGGAGCCAGTTGTGTGCCTGGACAAGAAACCAGTGATCATCATTTTCGACGAGCCCATGGACATCCGGTCTGCATATAAGAGACTTTCAACTATCTTTGAGGAGTGTGATGAGGAATTAGAGAGAATGATGATGGAAGAAAAGATAGAGGAGGAGGAAGAGGAGGAAAATGGAGATTCTGTAGTCCAGAATAATACCACTTCCCAGATGTCTCATAAGAAGGTGGCCCCGGGCAATCTTAGAACAGGACAACAGGTGGAAACAAAGTCGCAGCCACACTCTCTGGCAACAGAGACCAGAATCCCAGGGGGACAGGAAATGAACAGAATGGAGCTGGACAAGTTCAGCCACGTGGATTCTCCACATTCGGAATGCAAGGGTGGCGACCTGACTGATGACCAGTTTGAAAGCCCCAAGAAAAAGTTTAAATTCAAATTCCCTAAGAAGCAACTCGCCGCTCTCACTCAAGCCATTCGCACGGGAACTAAAACAGGGAAGAAGACTTTGCAAGTGGTAGTCTACGAAGAAGAGGAGGAGGACGGCACCCTGAAACAACACAAAGAAGCCAAGCGCTTTGAAATCACTAGGTCTCAACCTGAAGACAGCCCTGGAAACATGCTGAGGAGGGAAGAGCAGTCCAGCATCGAGAGCACGTCTCCGATTTCAAGAACTGATGAAATTAGAAAAAACACCTACAGAACGTTGGATAGCCTGGAGCAGACCATCAAACAGCTTGAAAATACAATCAGTGAAATGAGTCCCAAAGCCCTAGTTGATACCTCAGTTTCTTCCAACAGAGATTCTGTTGCAAGTTCATCCCACATAGCCCAGGAGGCCTCTCCCCGGCCCTTGCTAGTTCCGGATGAAGGCCCCACTGCCCTAGAGCCCCCTACGTCGATACCTTCAACTTCACGTAAGGTATCTTGGTCTGCTGGAAAATGAAAAGACCCGGCTGCTTTCCTAAATCTGCCATAATCACCATTAGCAAAAGGTGTCTTGTGACTTAATTGCTTTCTTTCAGGTGGCTTTTTTTTTTTTTTTTTTTTTCTGTTCGCCATGAAACCCTTCTTTCATACTTTCTCCCTCACCTTCAAAACAACAACAACTAGGTGTCTAACAGCTAATCAATTCTGTTTTTGCCTCTGTTGCTGACTGGTGTTGGGTAAACACGAGGCTGCCGGGTCAGCCATGTGCTGTTGAAATCATTGCTCTGATACTCACATTAAAATCCGTTTGATCAGTAGTGAGCAGTTGATTCTGTTTGATTTTTCTGATTAACCCCAGTTGGTGTCTCCTAGATCTGTCCTGCATGTAGGGCTGTGGCTTCTCACCCTGAGCTTCTCTGAACATAGCGGAGCAGCCTCACGGATGACCTACTCACGTGCTTCTCCTTCTCTTCCCCCTCTCACTGGTCCTTCCCACAGGGCTCCAGCGGGGCCCCACAGACGAGCAGGATGCCTGTCCCCATGAGTGCCAAGAACAGACCCGGAACCCTGGACAAACCTGGCAAGCAGTCCAAACTGCAGGATCCCCGCCAATATCGTCAGGTAGTTTTACCTTAAACCCAATTTTGGATGGACGCTATTTCAGTTAAGAAGCAAGTCACTGACTTAGTTTATACCAAATATTGTGCTTTCTTTGTAAGATAACGGTTTACATAGACATCCTGGATCTGGGGGCATGAAGAAAGTCTAAAAACCATTTGTTAAACTTTTTCACCACGCTTTTGCATGCTTACAATAAAACATCTTTTACTTTGTGACTCCAAGCTCCAAATTTTAACTGTTAACACACGGTGCCAGACCAGGTGGCTTTTCTTTGGTGAATGTAGTGTTTCATCTGAACACCTCGGGAAGCAGAGACAAACCAACCTGTGGTGGAACTGCCCTTAACGTCACCACTACTAACGTCTATGTTGACTGTATTGCGTTAGAAGCACATTAACGCTCCGTCAAAATGCCCGACCCCCACCCCAGTAATTATCCAGAGGCATGGCCCACCTGGCACACGGGAAATGGTAGAGCTGGAATCATGGGACTCCTCTCACAAATGCGTTCTTCCTTTCCTCCTTTCCTGTCCATCCTTTGCTATGTACGTGGGGGGTTTCTACCAGGTCCAGTAAAGCACAACAAGACTTAGCTCAGGCCTTGAACTGTGTGTGGTTGGTTTTCTTTGATTGAATTATTCTCAGAAGGGCTGTGTTGCCAGGCCCTGTGGGTTGATCACGTGTCCACCTTTCTGACAAAATGTCTCCCACCATCTTTATTTGCAGGCTAATGGAAGTGCTAAGAAATCTGGTGGGGACTTTAAGCCTACTTCCCCCTCCTTACCTGCTTCTAAGATTCCAGCCCTTTCTCCCAGCTCTGGGAAAAGCAGTTCTCTGCCCTCTTCTAGTGGTGACAGCTCTAACCTCCCTAATCCACCTGCTACTAAACCATCGATTGCTTCTAACCCTCTCAGCCCCCAAACAGGACCACCTGCTCACTCTGCCTCCCTCATCCCTTCTGTCTCTAATGGCTCTTTGAAGTTTCAGAGCCTTACTCATACAGGTAAAGGTCACCATCTTTCATTCTCACCGCAGAGTCAAAATGGCCGAGCACCCCCTCCTTTGTCATTCTCCTCCTCCCCTCCTTCCCCCGCCTCCTCCGTCTCACTGAATCAAGGTGCCAAGGGCACCAGGACCATCCATACTCCCAGCCTCACCAGCTACAAGGCACAGAACGGAAGTTCAAGCAAAGCCACTCCATCCACAGCAAAAGAAACCTCTTAAAGGTCCAATCCTATCAGGCACAAGTCGGAGTTATGTTAAAAAAAAAAATTAACAGTCTACAACAACTGTTTTCACAAGAGAATGTAACATATTGCTGTATCGTTTGAGGCTTAATGCTAAGTATGTGCTAAATACTGGATTAATAGATTTCAGTAAAGCTCGTTTTTTGTTTTTTGTTGTTTTTTTTTTTTTTTTTGGTTTTGTTTTTACCTAGTTGCTATAGTGTCTACCGTCTATACTCAATACCTATAAAATGCAGTAAGCGTGTGTCACAAAACGAAGTTCTGGTGGGAGAGAAAGGTGCGTGTGAGACGGGAAAATTGTCTTAAGCATATAAAACATGTATGATTCCAGAATTTTAGTATGTTTTGTATAAAACTATTTTTCATTACGGAGACTAGAAGTGAACAGAGAATTACACAAGTGTGACTATACAAATTGTAAAAGATACTATAATATTTCCTTTTATTTTAGTGTTATTTAGCTTTATTACAGATTTCTATTTTTGTCAAAACTTCATGATTCCTTTCAAGATCTTTTTTGCCAAAACATTTTGATACTATAGCATTGTACATTTGAAAGTAGTGTGCTAGACTATAAAACCAATGAACTTCTACCTGAGCCCTACAGACAGGCATATGTAGAAGGCAATTTATCAAACCTATTGCACTGCCATGAAAAGTATGTATCATAATTTGCTAGCCCAAGCAAGCTAGTTTTCTTTGCTTGCTTCTTTTCTTTCTTTTTTCCTTCCTTTTTTTTTTCTTTTTTCTTTTTTAACATGTTGAGGTTCTCTAGTTGTTTTCTTTGGAGTATCTAACCCCTTCTTTTGTTTTCTGAGACCTGGTAACCCACGCTCTTGCATTGTGGATTTTAAAATGTACACTCTGTACGGTTCTGTAAACCGAAAAACTTTTGTAAATATATAAATATACATAGACATTAAAATACTGTATGTGTCAGCACATAGAGTAGTTTTCCCACACCAAAGTTAATTTTTATGCATGCTTTAAAAGTATATATCGGGATGGGCAGAAATGGAAGTATCCATACATTTTTAAAAAGCAACAAGTTTGCACAGCTAGAGTGTTTGTAAATAAATGTATTTGTATAACACAGTCATGTAATATACAGAACTATAAGCAGAGACCTTGCCAAACTAAATAAAGGGCTGCATGCTTATTATTTTTTGTACCTTGTCACTATAACTACTTCCTAGTCAAAGAACGAAATGTAACTGTTACCAAGTTTAATGTTTTTCTGCTTTGAGGCTTTGAGGGATATAAGCACATCCACTCAAGAGGACACTACTTTTCTGAAAGCTCTGGGGTGACTAATGATGAGTTCCTAATAAATTAATTGCAAGTGTGGTGCCTTGGATGTGACCTGTTGGCTCTCTCTCTTCTCTGTGGCTTATCAAGGTGTGGATGACAGAAAGCAAACCTGGACACAGAGTTTCCACCCTCCGTTCCTGGAGGGGCTCTTATTATTTTCTCTCTTTTGCAAAAACTTCCAGCAGGAGTAAAGTGGAAATAAAACGACTTTATCACTTGGCTTTTTTTCTTTTGAGTCCTCAACTTAAAAAAATATTGTTGGCCTAGAGGGAAATACGCTAACATTACACCATGTGTTTTCATTTTTTAAAATGGGAAGAAGCCAGGCACAGTGGCTCATGCTTGTAATCTCAGCATTTTGGGAGGCTGAGGCAGGAGGATCACTTGAGGCCAGGAGTTCCAGACCAGCCTGTGCAACATAGTGAGACCCCATCTCTACCAAAAAAAAAAAAAAAAAAAAATTAAAGTTAGGTGGGCATGGTGGTGTTTGCCTGTAGTTGCAGCTACTCAGGAGGCTGAGGCAGGAGGATGGCTTGAGCCTGGGAGGTGGAGGCTGCAGTGAGCTATGATCACACCACTGCACTCCAGTCTGGGTGACAGAGCAAGATACTGTCTCAAAAAAAAAAAAAAAAAAAGGAAGAAAGTTAGTGAAAACAATACCAGGATTATGAATTAACCACAGGAAGAATCTCAGGAAACTACTTAGATTTTTCACCTCCAGAATGTTTCATTTGGTGATTTGACGTAAAAAGCAAATATTCTTGGAACTCGGTTGTTCAGTGTTACTGAGTTTCAGGCTTACTTACTTCAGGATGCCTTTGCCAGAAATATTCATATCTCTGCTCATTATGTTAATGGCAGTCCCGTGTTTCAGGTGGCACTTAGGAAAGTATTTAGGATCCAACATTTCAATCATGTCCCATAATCACCTTAATGACATTATAGTCGTTTATATATAAATATATCTCATAGCTAATTCATGCCAATTTATTTGCTTCTGTTTGTGGACAAGCTGAAAATTCTTTATAAGCAGTAGGACAGCAGATGGTGGGCTCACTTTTGCAGTTTAACTTCAGACTTCCCGGAGCACTGGCAAGGTCACAGAGATGATGGCAATTTCAGTTAATGTCATGAAGGATGGGACCTGTTCACCAGGTAAGGGAAAACCCCGCACGGTGCCATCCACTGCCCTGAAATCCGGCCCCATGCTGCCTGCCTCTTCAGGAAACTAGAGGAGGAACTACCATGATTGGAGAAACCAGCATCAGGTGTTGCAAAGACTTCCTATCACAGCACAGACCCAGGAGGTGCCTGTCTAAATTAGTGCAATAGAGCTCCTGCCTCGGTACCCATTCTTAGGCCCAACCTAAGTGTTTTGAAACCTTGTTGTACCCCTGCCCTCTCTGGCTTCATTAAAACTTTCCCTCCCTGTGTGGTTGTTTGAAAAATAGAGCCCAGGCCCCTTCCTCATCCCACCAACCAAAAACCCAACACTTCCCACACCTGTGGGCTGGTGGTAACACCTGATGATTAACACCAGAGTCGTGTCAGTAAGTTTCCCCTGTGCACCTGTTTTCTTGAAACTAACGAATCCACGACCCCCATGGGAAAGCCTAAGGGGTAACGCCCCTGGATCCTGATAAAAGCATAGCCCCACAGGCTCACTCACTCTCACTCGCTCCCCACCTCCTGGATGAGCTCTGCTGCCGCTGCCTCCAGACCTCCCATGGAGGCTCCCCCCCCCCGCCCCACCGTCTCTGGAATCTGTAAGTAAGACATTTCCTCTGTTTGATGCATTTTGGTTTCACCTCATTGGGCCTTAGCTGACCAACACACCCAAACCTAACTACACCCCATTCCATCAGGGCTTCCCTAAAGAGGCGCTATCTCGGCTTACGGCCACTCTTGACAGGGAAACCTCAAGACCACGTTAGAAACTGTAACAATAAAAACTCACAACAGCACCTCGGTTCTTTGAATATCTCCAGTGAATGACATTGGGTAGGATGAGCTGAGCTCCTGGGTTTTCAGATTTTGCTAAACTACATTTAACAGACACTTAGTTAAGACAGTCTCTTTTCTTTTTTTTTTTTTTTTTCTTTTAAGAGACAAGGCCTTGCTCTGTTCCCCAGGCTGGAGTGCAGTGGTACACTCACACCTCACTGCAGCCTCAGACTCCGGGGCTCAAGCGATTCTCTTGCCTGGGCCTCTGGAACAGCTGGGATTATAAGCATGCACCAGCACACCTGCTTATCTTTTAAGTTCACCATTCCATTATTCAGTTAAACTAAAAAGACTCTTAGAAATAAACCATGTGGCTTCTCAGGTACATTTAACAAAATCGGTCCATTCATCCAGCCCTCACTGAGCATCTTCTGCACATAGGGTGGGGTGGGGTGGGGAGGGCATCTGGCCATGGCATCAGTGCTGCTTTCTGGTTGACCACCTTGGGCATGTTTTGGCTTCTTCACCTGTTCATGGAGAATAATAGCACCTACTAAATAGGATCATTGGGAGGATTAAATACAATGTATACGAAATTCTGAAGACAAAGTAGAACATACTGAGCACTCAAAAGTTAATGAGGGCCGGGTGCAGTGGCTCACGCCTATAATCCCAGCACTTTGGGAGGCCAAGGCAGGTGGATCACCTGAGGTCAGGAGTTCAAGACCAGCCTGGCCAACATGGTGAAACCCCGTCTCTATTAAAAATACAAACAAATTAGCCGAATGTGGTGGTACACATCCGTATTTCCAGCTATTCAGGAGGCTGAGGCAGGAGAATCGCTTGAACCCGGGAGGCTGAGGTTGCCGTTAGCCGAGATCGTGCCACTGCACTCCAGCCTGGGTGACAAGTAAGACTTTGTCTCATAAACAAAAAACAGTTAATGAGAATGATGATTATTACTGCTGTGGTGACAACCGGGACACTGTTCTGACCTTAAGAGGCATCGGTCTAGTTGGGGAAAGCGTGGCACACATACCGACACAGATCAAGTCACAGTTGATGCAGATGGGGGAGTGTGAGCCGTCCTGGCAGTCAGCGGCAGCAGTGCACAGCAGCGGGCTTGTCTGGTGCTTCACGGAGGTGGTGGCACCTGGCGCTGACAGGTATAATACAGAACTTAAAATAGTGTTAAAGCATTTTTAAGGAAGCTGGTTTTCTTTTAATGCTACTTGTGACTGGATTTTTTTCCAAAGTAAAATAGGCATTCAATCGGATACAGAAAAGCCCAGGCCCTGGGAATTGTGGCTCAGAATTGTGGTTCTTTTGTGAAGTTATATTTGCAGGCTTGGGAGAAGGTGCTCCCAGGTCACCCCAACCCATATTCCCCAGATGATGCTCATTCCTGGGCTTGAGTGACAGGGGCCAGGCCCATGGGGTAAGAGGGGCCCATCCACTGGGTGCTGAGAGCAGGCCTAGCCACTCCCCTCCCTGCAGGCCAGATTTGAAACATAAACCTGGGCCTCTTCCTGAATGCCCCACCTTGTAACTCTAGCTAAGGTCCTTCCCACCTCCAAGGCTCAGTAAACGCAAAGGTATTTCAGAGCCACCGGGAGATGTTTTGGAGGAAGTAGAGGAATGACAGCTGCTTCAGCTGAAAATTCAAAAGGTAATTTTGCAAAGAGGCCAGGTGAAATTGTCCAGGAAAACCTACCCCCGGCACTGGGCAACCACTCATTCCTTGATCTATGCTCCTAAGAAGGAATGTCCGAAAGAATAACCCCAAAAGCACCTCTGAGAAGAGAGCCCCAGGCCCTCCCAAGGTGCATGTCCATCTAGCTCCAAGTCAGGCGCCCACCTTAGAAGCAAATGTTCGCCCTGATGGAAGCAGGAAGGTTAAGTTATGCTCACCACTCTGCCAAGAATGCAGGAGAGTCTACAGTGCATGCCCTCGATTTGCACAAAATGCTTAATATTTTAATTGCCCAACATACGGGGTGGTCCTTAATCCTTGTGTCTGTGAACACATCAGCAATAACTGCCATCTGTTGCCTATTATGGGCCACGTAGAATGCTAAGGTGTTTTGCATCTATTGCCTTTTAATCCTCACAAACACTGAAAAAGTTCCCGTCATTTATCCCTCCCCACTTCACTGTAGGACACTGAGAACAGGGAAGAGGTGACAAGTGCAGTATACATCTCTGGGCACTCGGCCATCCTGCTGGAGGTGGGGGCTGCTCAGGTTCCTCCTTTGAAAGAAGGTGGCTTTAAGGGGAGATTTTTCATTCCTGGAGCACACAAATGAGCACAATGCAGAAAATTATCCATTTATGGGATTATTAGATTGCAAATTTTGGTTGCCTCACCTTCAAAAGATGCATAGGTAGAGACGCCCTCCACTTAAAGGACTAACGTTCTCATCTAGTATTGTTGGAAATGCTGTGAATCTGGATTGGAACCTGGGATAGGGACTCCTCTTCCCCTAAGCCCCAGGTAGTCAACTACAACTCTAGGGCCCTGGGCTGGGACTGCAGGGAAGGCTTCACCTGCCAGACAGACCATACCCCAGACAAGTCAAGCCCAGCCTAGGTCCTATCCATACCAGGCCCCGTCCTCCTGGCCTTGCCACGCCCCTCCAGGTAATCCCTCATCCTGCCCCAGCTAAGACACACCACACCTTTCTGGTCACACCCCTCGAGCCTCAGCATGCCCCTCCTGCTGGTGCCTTCGGGAACTTCAGCTGCTGGAGACCAGGGTAAGTGGCCCCCAGGTGCCTCCTAAAAGGGTTTACTTGAAGTATGGCTTCTCGGCAGGGACTTGTAAGTAGGTACCTCAGACTCTCAGAGTGATCCTTTGAAATTCAAGGATAAGTCTCAATTCCAATGGATCCAAGCTCCCTTTTGTTACAAATGTTTTGTACGAGATGAAATTCCTTATGACATCTCCTACCTACTCACCTAGTTTGAAAAATAAAATACAATGCCCTAGTGACACTATAACAAAGTTCTCGTTATATCCATGCCATACACGCACCCATCAGCAGAGTGCGTGTTGTACCAGGGACTCGAACGCTGTGAACTGGGCTGGTAATGTGACTTTTCCCAAATAGCGAATGACTCTGTTTAAAGCTTTGAACAAAGTAGAATATGACTCTCCCTCACTTTACATGTTCCTGAAAATTTTCATTGCACATTTTAGGCTGCAAAAGGATTTAAATGTAAAATAAAATTGGCCTCTACCCTCGGATAATTATAAGCAGGGTTTTCCCTTATGCAGATGTCCAGGAGGATGTGACCAGGTCGTGCTGGGGGTGGGGGTGGGGGGGGGCAGTTTTTCCCAGGCAGCTGACTGTAGGACATCCCGAATCAGCATCCCTGACCCCTACACACTAAAATGCCAGTTTTGCCTCCAACATTGGGACAACTAGAAAACTCTCCACAAATACCCAAAACTGCCTCTCAAGGGCAGCACTGCTGTGACTCAACCACTGGCACAGAATAATGAACAGGGGCCTCACTGTTGAGTTGGGACAAACCCTGAGGGCATAAGGACCCAACAGGGAGCCTCCAAAGTACCCAGCCCAGTGACCCCTCCCTGTGTAAGAGCAGCCCTTAGGGATACATGGAGAGCTGGGGGTGCCTCAGTGACCTGCCACTCCTGGGGGATTTTCGGGAAGCCCATACTGGTATTAGCCTTTATGTTCTTTTCCTTCATGCCCGGAAGACCAAATGATTAACCAGGAAAGGGCCAGGTGAGGTGGCTCAAGCCTGTAATCCCAGCACTTTGGGCGGTTGAGGCAGGTGGATCACCTGAGGTCAGGAGTTCAAGACCAGCCTGCCCAACATGGCAAAATCCCATCTCTACTGAAAATATAAAAATTATCCGGGTGCGGTGCTGTGTCCTGTAGTCCCAACTACTTGGAAGGCTGAGGCAGGAGACTTGCTTGAACCAGAGAGGTGGGGGTTGCAGTGAGCCAAGATAGTGCCATTGTACTATAGCCTGGGTGATAGTGAGACTCCGTCTCAATTGAAAACAAAACAACATGAAAGGAACCCAATCTCTAAGCAATTGACAGGAGGGAAAGAAGAGAGCATCTTGGAACAATGTGTGGGAATGGATGTCTCGGGGTAGAGTGCTGAAGCCTGGGCTTAGCAAGATGGAACTGGGTGCCTGGGACTTAGAACCAGGGCCCTAGCCTGACACAGACACCATCTCCTTTCTGACTTAAACATGAAAACATTGGGAACAGGTGGTGACCAGTGGGGTACACCGCTGCAGGCGAGGAACCGAAGAAAGCCGGACCCTGTACTGGGAATAGGCTCGGCTGGTGTTCCAGCTTCTCATACCCATCTGCACACTGCAGTCCCCAAAAAAGCTTTCAAAATTCTGCCGCCTGGGCCCTTCCCACAGATTCTCATTCAGGTGCTCAGAGGTGCTGCCTCAACAAGGGGAGGCTTTTAAAATACCCCCAGGTGATTCTAATGGGAAGCCAAGGCTGAGAACCACAGTGTCGAGCCAGAAAGGTGGAGGCCCAGGTGCAGTGAGAAGATGCTGTTCCTTAAAAATAAAGGTGACTGTTACCAACTACAGGAGAGCCGCACTTGAAAAAGTACGGCTCAGCCACCACTTCTGCATTTAAAAAAAAAAAGAAAAAAAAAAAATCCAAATGTTTTTGAAAGAAACAGTTGAAATGTATGGACTTAATTTTTGTCCTCTATGTAGTGTCACTTGGGGCATTTTAGAGTTTGGCTTTGCGTTTTGATACTTCCAGACTGCAGGGGCCTTCCAGTGTTGGCTAAGTTTGGAGCTTGTTTTATTTGCCAGAAGCTAATGTGTATATAAGTGCCCTTGAACTTGTAGTAATTTAGGGATTAGAGTTCAAGAAAGTACAGACGAAGCCCTTTTCTTAGCCTCTGGAAATTCTAGTAGTCCAAAAAATGGTTCCTCATACTTGGCTGAATGAGACATTTCACACGTATTTGTTACAGAAGTCCTATTAATAATGCCTGTCATTTTAGTGATGTATTTCAAATGTTCCTCCAGGCTTCTAGTGGACACAGTGTCAATAGGTAAAGCTAAAAATCAGAAGTGCAGAGCCACTCCTTGAAGGAGAGAGATTCTGGGAGGGTGGCTCATGCAGCTATGATTTGGGATCTGAGGATAGGGCAGGAGAGTGAGGATACGGATACTCATGGTTCCAGTAGAGGAACCCTGGGCAGGAGAGAGCCCATCCCAGTCTTCAGCCTTGCGAGGCAAGACCCGGAGGGTGGCATAGAGGTCCCTGCCCATCAGGTTAAAAACATAAGCAGCACCAGGCCAAAACTAACAGGCCCCCTCTCCTCTCCGATTGCCCTCAGTCTGTCCCTCACTGCTCAGAGATTTTGCACTTTCAGGGAGCCCCTCCCCAACACCACCAACATCTACCCCGCACGTGATCCTGCCCATCAGCATGTAGACAGGTTGCTTTTGCTGCTTCACCACCCTCAGCCCTTCCTCAGTTTCCCTATTTTGTATGCATGCCCGGTCTTCATCCCCTGCTTCACCCACTTCTGGTTCTTGAATCACCGTGAAATGATTACCTCTAGTGTCACCTACATCTCTGTATCTCCATACCTGGGACACATTTTTATTCCTTGCCTTTGGGTTTATTTAAAGCCTTTACCTACAAGTGTTCCATATGAAACAAATGAGATGAAAGCCCCTTTCTATGGATGAAGGACAGTAGGGACCAACCTTGCATCCTTACCGATCAACACACCTCTGCCAGGCAACAGGAACCCAGATGATCCCCAACGTTGGGAAGCAACAGTTGAGCCATCCTGTCTGCAGCATGTTGATTGGATCACACTTTGATCCAGCATTAAAAGTGGTGTTCGGGACCACTCCTTAAAGAGATTGAATCTAAGTACATTAGACAGATTTAGGATTGCAGATGGATTAGACGCTGTATTAGTCCATTCTGGAATTGATTTAAAAAAAAAAAGAACTACCTGAGACTGTGTAGTTTACAAAGAAAAGAGGTTTCACTAACTCACAGTTCCACAGGCTGTACAGGAGGCAGGGCTGGGGAGACCTCAGGAAACTTACAATCATGGCAGAAGGCGATGGGGGAAGCAGGCACATCATACGTGGTGGGAGCAGGGAGAAGAGAGTGAAGGGGGAAGCGCTACACGCTTTTAAACAACCAAGTCTCATGAGAATTCTATCATAAGACAGCACTGGGGGATGGTGCTAAACCATTAGAAACCACCCCCATGATCCAGTCACCTCCCACCAGGCCCACCTCCGACACTGGAGATTACAATTCAACATGAGATGTGGGTGGGGACACAGAGCCAAACCGTATCAGAGACCTACGACTTCTTAGATCTGTAAGGAAGCCAGAGTGTGTCTTTGACCTGTTTGGTCTCCTCCCTTGAGTGTTGTCCCCTTTGTGGTTTTGCACTCATCTGACCACACACACCACGGTCTGAGTCTGGGGCCTCAGCTGCCTCCTTCCTCATATCTCTGGTGTCCTCTGGGCTGGAAAAGGAGGTCTCTAGTCCTTTCTGAGAAGTGCTTTTTTGATTCTCAAACAGTTGGCTAACTTACTTGCAAATGGAGTCAGGGAAGAAAATGTTCAGAAATAACTAGATCATTGTACAGTGATTGTAGTTGCACATTCTTCAGTCTCACAAATGAATAGAATCTATCGCACAGCAGACGTTGCCCTGCCAGGCCTGTCACACCTTCCCCATCCTGCAAAAAGAATGCCCTCTCGCTGAGTAACTCCAGAGAAAGGGGCCCTGACCACCTCCTGCCCCTTCTGTCTGAAATCCCTCAAAGGAGACACTCCCAAGGTCAAGCGCGGCATCCCTGCCCCACGGAATCTGGCGTCTCCCTATCTTTCAGTGGGCGCCTCACCCACCTGCCCCGCGGCTCCCTCTGGCCCAGCTACCCTGTTCTCTATTCTGTTCCTGAAGCCCCAGCCACAAGCTGCTTTCTGTGCCTGGAATGTTCACCCCACCTCTTCTTCATCCTTCTGATCTCAGCTCACGCTGCTCACTCCTGGAAACCTAGATCTCGCCCTCTATGAGTTTGCCCTCTTTTACAGCACTTAGTGGAGACTAAAGCAGACAGTGGGGGCGAGTGGTGGTCAGTAAGTTAAGAGCAGGAATCAATGTCTGTATTATACACAGAGGACCCCAAGGCAGGACCTGCCAAAAATCAGGAAGGTTCACATTCTTCTGTGGGGTGCAGGCGGGGGAACGAGGCATGGGAGGCACGTAGTTCCTTCTGTTCACGCCATCCACATTTAACACTCTTTTAAGACTTGAGATTGAAGGCTCCTTTAAGAGGCTACAGCATCTCAGGAAAATACTGTTCACCTGCTGCCATCTGGTGGTCACCTAGAACTTCTGCACCTCGTTGAATTTCTCAACTTCCTTTATCTCAGTTTTTCCGGCAGCTATGTTACATAGTTTCAAATAGCTAGAAGGAGGATTTTTTTTTCTCTCTCCCTCTCTCTCGAGATGGAGTCTTGCTCTGTCCCCCAGCCTGGAGTGCAATGGCGTGATCTCAGCTCACTGGAAGCTACGCCATCTGGATTCAAGTGATTCTCCTGCCTCGGCCTCCTGAGTAGCTGGGATTACAGGCTCCCACCACCACGCCCGGCTAATTTTTGTATTTTTAGTAGAGAGGGTGTTTCACCATGTTGGCCAGGCTGGTCTGGAACTTCTGACCTCGTGATCCGCCCACCTCGGCCTCCCAAAGTGCTGGGATTACAGCCGTGAGCCACCGCGCCCGGCCAGAAGGAGGATATTGAATGTTCCTAACACAAATGAGAAACGTTGAAGATGATGGATATGTTAATCACCCGGATCTGATCACTATTCCATATATATATATAACCATCACTATGTACCCCATAAGTATATATAATTATTTGCCAATTAAAATTTTTTGTTAATGTACGATGTACCCGCCATACGCAGCTGTAGCCCCGGATGAAAATGTGAGGCGGTTGGCATTTGTCCTTGGCTTGGGGCTTCTTTTGAGAACTCCTTTGTGCCTTCCACCATTTCTATCTTTGGGGGAAGCGACAAACTGAGATACCAGAAAGCTGATGTTCCTTTCCAAGCATGTTAGGGCAATAGGAAGAAGGCAACAATGTAATCAAAGGGTCAGGTGTCCAGTGGTGGAATGCCAAGCGTCAGAGGGCAGATCCAAAGTAGAATCTTTTGGGAATTCAGACTCTATGGGGCAGGAATGGGAGTCCCCAGGGTGCTGCCCTTTCCCTTTCCCCTGCCTACTGTATGTTTCACTCCACTGACGGTGAGTTTGCTGTGCTTTCATTTCCACGTGTGGAACTTCTGGAGGAAGTCTTGCTGTCCACCACAGGGCTGAAGGAGCTAGAAGCTGTAAGTGTGTGGATTAAAAAGAATGTGGATTAAAAAGCACTATGGGAGGCCAAGGCAGGAGGATCACTTGAGCACAGGAGTTCCAGACCAGCCTGAACAACGCAGTGAGACATTGTCGCTATTTAAAAAAAAAAAAAAATTAATGGTGGTGTGTGCCTGTAGTCTCAGTACTCAGGAGGCTGAGGCTGGAGGATCACTTGAGCCCAGAAAGTGGAGGCTGTGGTGAGCCCTGATCACACCACTGCACTCCAGCCTGGGCAACAGAGTGAGACCCTGTCTCTAAAGGAGAAACAAAGTATGAACTGGGGAAGGTCCTTACTCAGGTAAGCTAACCAAAGCAATGGTTCAATTCAGAAAAGGTAGGTAGGAGCAGATGATGGTGTATTTTATCAAAATCTGAACAAACATCAGCAGGCAGAGCCTACTGGGCATGTTCCATCTCTTAGCTCGCACATTGTGTTTCTAGTTGAGCACCTATGACTGCATTAAATTCTGAGCAGCAGCAGCCCATGGTTAACTTAATAAAGGCCGTCACCAAAAGCCCCTGAGTCCCTTCCACCTGTGCAAAAGCTAAGCCATGTAGCAACTGCTCTATACTTGTGCAATTGCTATTGTGGACTCAAAGACATTTTTATATATTTATATTTTTATATTTATATATGTGTATATATATACTTGTATATTTATATATATTTGTATATTTATATATATTTGTATATATATATATATTTGTATATTTATATATACATATATATATATATCTCTCTCTCTCTCCCTGTCCCTGTCACATTTCCACCTGTTGGATTCAACAGACCATTCAGGTGCATTTAAATAAAATCCAAAACTTTTTCTAGGGCCTGCAGGCTCTGTCAACATCTCCAACTTCACCTCCTGCTATTCCACAGTAACGTTTTGCCTGATGAATAAGCGAAGACATTATCTGTGGATCAGTAATTCTCAGCTTGTGGGTAACCCTTATTCTCCCCCAACGCCATAGGATGGTCAGGGGAGCTATGTAGAATTTTCTTTCCTCTTTTTTTTTTTTTTTTTTTTTTTTTTAAGAGACAGGGTCTGGCCGGGCGCGGTGGCTCAAGCCTGTAATCCCAGCACTTTGGGAGGCCGAGACCGGCGGATCACGAGGTCAGGAGATCGAGACCATCCTGGCTAACCCAGTGAAACCCCGTCTCTACTAAAAAATACAAAAAACTAGCCGGGCGAGGCGGCGGGCGCCTGTAGTCCCAGCTACTCGGGAGGCTGAGGCAGGAGAATGGCGTGAACCCGGGAGGCGGAGCTTGCAGTGAGCTGAGATCCGGCCACTGCACTCCAGCCTGGGCGACAGACCGAGACTCCGTCCAAAAAAAAAAAAGAGACAGGGTCTTGTTCTATCAGCCAGGATGGAGTGCAGTAGAATGACCATAGTTTACTGCAGCCTCAAACTCCTGGACTCAAGTGATCTTCCTGCCTCAGCCTCCCAAGCAGCTGGGACTATACAGGCACACTAAGATTTAGTAGTAGTAGTAGTAGTAGTAGTAGTAGTAGTAGTAGTAGTAGTAGTAGAGACAGGGTCTCACTGTGTTTCCCAGGCTGGTCTCCGATTCCTGGGGTCGAGCAGTCTTCCCTCTTCAGCCTCACAAAGTGCTGGATTACAGACATGAGCCACCACACACAACCCTGGAATTTTCATCTCTAACAAAGGGTTACATGCTACCAAAGAAGGGAGCACTGCTTGGGCATCTGTTTGAATTTCTACTGTCAGTCCTTCCCAAGTCCAGGCTCTCAGACACTGGCACTATGTGAAGGCCCAGGCCTGGGGTGGTGTTATTTCAGGTGTGCTCTGAGTTCTCTGCAGCCTCTGTTGACTTCCCCCAGCAGAACTGATGCCTCCAACTTCTGGAGACCACAGCTCTACCTTGGAGGTTCTTAACCTGATGTGATTTCGTGCCCCCCCTCCCCCCGCAAGGGGACATTTTGACAGTGTCTGAGATGGTTTTGGTTCTCACAGCTAGGGTGATGGTGTGCTACCAACATCTAGTCTATAGAGCCAGGGATGCTGCAGGGCAGCCCCCACCCCAACAACAGGGAATGATCTGGCTCAATGCATCAGGTGTGCCCAGGCTGAGCAGCTCTGCCTTAATTCCACACCTTATTTGTTGGGTGTTTATGTCTCTTTCACTCAGGTCCCTGTGAGGACAGGGATGAGGTTTGACCACTTCTGTTCTTGGCCCATGGAAGATGCCAGTGAGTGAGTAGGTGGTGTCATGTTTTGTACTCAAAAGCCATTCTCTTTGAAGGAAATCCTACACTGGCAGCTGACTCTGACATAGGGTGGCCTCAGTAGGGGAAAAGATAAACGGAGCATCCCATTCCTCATTTGCAAGGGGCCACCTTTCTCTCTCTTTAAACCCCTCTCCCTCTTTTCCTCTCGCACAGTTTCGCCTCTGCAAACTTTTGCCCTTTCATGTTTGCTTTAACATAAGTTGCCCTGTTACAGATAGGGTCAAAATTTCAGCCATCACAGGGTGCAGAGTCCTGTCCTCATATCCCAGTACTCAGAATGGGAACAGGAGGCAAACCCATGGCTCTTCACTGTAGCCACTGTGAGAATTAACTGTGGGCTTTAAAAGCTCATCAGCACAAGGTGTGAAGTTGCCCAGGATTCTGAAGCTCAGCTGGGATGGGGAGCTGTTGGGGTGACAAGGGGCTGCTCTGCACACCTCTGTCTGGCTTTGCAGTGGGACAACAGCATCAGGCTGGAGCAAGTGGCCCAAGGAAAGAGGTCTCAAACCTGCCAGGGTCATGGCCCCTTGGAGAATCAACTGAAAGCAGTGGGCCCTCTCCTGAGGCCTGTCCACAGTTTTGACCATATTCTAGCTCCCTGAGCTAAGAATCTCTGATTTTTGTTTCTAAGTGGCCCCCCAAAAGTTGGGAGTAGATGGCATTAGGGGAGGCAGTGGAGAGCCAGTAGCTTGCCTCCTCCTGCATCCCCAGAAGGGCTCCTGCCTGCTATGTGCTCATGTCTCTTCCTTCCCACCACCTATTAGTGTGCACTGACCTTGGAAGAAAATCAGGGCAGCCCTCAGCCTCCCTACTGGTTGCTCTATCTTAACAGGATCAGGATTACTAGTTCCAAGATGACCCAGATGATGAGTTACTGTGAAGACAGACTTCCATATGAATGACTCAGTTGTATTTTTTTTTTTAAATATTCAGTGGTTAGTTTGATTAGAAGGAATATCTTGTGTGTATCCTAGATCCCAAACATGCGTAAACCAGTTTTCTCATGTGCAAATACACCTTTCAGGTTGTTTACCTGTTTTTAAAGAATGACAGTTGCTGTGGACAAAATGTTTGTGTCTCCCTCAACTTCTTAGGTTGAAATCCAAACTCTCAATGTGATGGTATTAGCAGATGGGGCCTTTAGGGGTAATTAGGACATGAGGGAGGAGCCCTCAGGTGTGGGATTAGCCTTTATGAAAATGATACTGAGCATTCCCTTGCCCCCTCCACCAATGTGAGGACACAGTGAGAAGACAGACATGTATGAACCAGGAAGTGGGCACTCACCAGACTAGAAATCTACCAGTGCAAGCCTCAGTGTCTTGATTTTGGATTTTTAGTTTCCAGAACGGTGATAAATAAATCTCCGTTGCTTATGAGCCCCCCCAGGTATTGTGTTACAGCAGCCCCAACAGAGTAAGACAGCAGTTCATGGATGCCAAGTGCTTTGTAAATTCCAAAATCCCACAAGGTACATTGTTGTTTGTAATTAACATGAATCAGTTTTTCAGTCCAGTTTCTATAAAGTATAACATACATAAAAGTACACATACTAGAAGTTTACAACTCCGTTTTTATAAAGTATACATAGCTGGTGTACCTCCCACGCTACATCAAGAAATAAAGTTAGCAAAACCTTCAGGCCTCCTCTGAGATGCTTCACAAAGTAACTGTGATTTCCTTATTACTGAGTCTATAACCATATATTAGTTTGACTTGTTTTCTACCTTAATTAAGTACATTTTTGTGTCTTGCTTGTTTTGCTTATTTCACCCAATTACGATTCTGAGATCAACATCCAAGGTGTTGGTTGTATGGATAGTTTATTATATCTCATTGTTGTACAGCATTTCATTGTATGAAGATACCATCATTAATCTATTTTATTGCTAATAAGACCTTGACTTGCTTCTAGTTTGGCTCTATTACTAACTTCTTTGAACAGTATTGTATATATTTTTAGTGCACATATGGTTGCATTTTTGCTGGGTCTATCATTAGGAAAGGAATTGCCAGACCATAGAATTTCCCAAAAAAGCAGCAATTTATACTCCAGTCTATAAGGGTTCAAATTACTCCACTTCCAAGCATTCAGTATCATCAGCATTTAATTTTAGCTCCTTGGGTAGCTGTGTGAGTACTACTCATTGTAGGTTTTTGGTTTGTTTACTTGCTTGTTTACTTTGTTTAAAAAATTACATTGGTTATCTGTTGCTGTGAAACAAATTACTGCAAACTTAGTGGCTTAAAACAACACAGGTTATGTGGGTTAGGAATCCAGATAAGTTTAACAGGGTTATCTGCTTTAAAAATCTGCCAAAAAAAGGTCTTAGTTCGGACTGGGTCTCTCCTGGAATCTAGACTGGGGTAGGATCTGCTTCCAAGCTCAAGTGGTTGATGGCAGAGGTTCTGTTCCTTGTAGGCTGTTGGCCAGAGACCATCTTCAGTTCCTTTCCCCGTGGGCCCCCCCAGTATAGCAACTGGCATCATCAGAGCCAGCAGGGCATAGAGTGAGCTAGCAAGAGGGAAGTTAAAAACTTGGAAATGAGATCACCTTAACATCAAGGTAGGTAGTGTGTTGATTAAAAACAAGTTTCTCAAGGAGAGAGGGTTGCTCGAGGCTGCCACTGCCAGTAGGTGGGATCACTGCAGGGGCATCTTAAACTTTGCTCACTGCATTGAATAAAATTGATGATACACAATAAACTGCACACATTTATAGGGTATGATTTCCTAAGTTTCGATACCCAGAAAAGCAACATGACAATAAAGGTAGCAAACGTACTCCTCACTCCCAAAATTTCTCTCATGTTCCTTTCTAATCCCTCCTCCCCACTGTTCCCCATCCCCATCCCCCCTTTCCCAAACACTGATCTCCTTTTTGTGACTATGGGCGAGTTTGAGTGCTCCAGAATTTTAAATAAATGGAATATTAGACCCTGTATTTATTTTTTGGCTTCTTTCTCTTTAATTATTTTGAAATTCATCCATGTTATTCTATCAATAGTTCATTTCTTTTTATGACTAAGTAGTAGTTCATTGCAGAGACATACCATAATTTGTTCATCCATTTACCTGTTGATAAACGTGGATTATTTCAGGGTTTTGGCTATGACAAAAGTAGTATGAACATTCATGGAGAAGTCTTGGCATTGACAAATGCTTTCATTCTCTTGAGCAAATACTTAGGAACGACATGCCTGGATCGTAAGGGAACTCTGTTTAGTGTCTTGAGAAGCTACCAGCTTACTTTCCAAAGTTGTTGTATTAAATACATGTACATTCCCATCACCAGTCTGGGAGTTCCTATTCCTCTGCAACCTCATTAACACTTGACGTGGTCAGTCTTTTCGAATGTTAGCCATTCTAGAGTCAGTGATTAGTGATTCAATCTCACTTTGATTTTCGTATTTCCTAAATTACTAATGATTAGAGCCTCTCTCTGGTGCTTATTTGCCACCCGTATATTTTCTTTTGTAAGGTGTCTGTTAAAATCACTGTTCTTTTATTGAGTTTTTCATTTTATTCTTGTTTTAAATTTTATATATGTTCATTTATTTGTATCAGATATAAGCTTTGAAAATATTTTTTCCCAGTTTTCCAGCCTTTATTATTATTATTATTTATTATTATTATTTAGACAGTCTCACTCTGTTGCCCAGTCTGGAGTGCAGTGGCACAATCTCAAATCACTGCAACCTCCATTTCCTGGGTTCAAGCAATTCTTGTGCCTCAGCCTCCTGAGTAGCTGGAACTACAGGCAGGCACCACCACGCCCAGGTAATTTTTATATTTTTAGTACAGATGGGGTTTCACCATGTTGGCCAGGCTAGTCTTGAACTCCTGGCCTCAAATGACCCTCCTGCCTCAACCTCCCAAAGTGCTGGGATTACAGGCATGAGTCACCACACCCAACACTCCTTTCTTTTAATACTGTCTTTTGGAGGATAGAAGTTCTAAATTTTTTTTTGACCAAAAATCTGCCTTATTATTTTATTTGAAAACACAAGATGGCATATATTTTAGAAATATAACTTATAATGAAGTGGTTCTCAACTTGGAGTAATCCCCTTCCCAATTCGCAGGACATTTAACAATGCCTGGAGAAATTCTGGGTATCACAACTATTGGCATCTACTGGATAGAGGCCAGGGATGCTGATAAACATTTTCCAATGCACACAGAAGTCCCCACACTCCACACAAAAAATAATTGCCTGCACCAAAATGTCAAAAGGGCCTAGAAGGAGAAACACTTCTGTAGTGGAAGATCCCCCTCCACCAACAAATTTCTGGAAGTTTGTATTTCTCACCTGACCTGAAATTCATCAGTGTACGTCAGTTTTAGTTGGCAAGGTACTCCAAGCCTAAGGCAGCTCAATTCAAATAGAGAATCAATTATGGACCAAGTTAGAGAGCTGTTATTCATAGGTACAGTTGATAAGGGCTTCCTGACTGTCTCCTTCAGGAAATACAAAGTGATCTCATTAGCTCTTTCCATTAGATCCTGGGACCTGTTTTGGCTAACACTTCTCATGCCCACACAGTAATAACATGGCCTGTTCTGGGGTGGGGGAGGTGGGAGGGACAGCACTAGGAGACATACCCAATGCAAATGATGAACCAATGGGTGCAGCACACCAACATGGCACATGCACACACATGCGTCAACCCCACACGCCGTGCACATGCACCCCAGAACCCAAATAATTTAAAAAATAACATGAAAGATGAAGCTGGCTTTACTCATTCACTACCACTAAACAAATGTAAACTTATATTCTTTTTCCATTCTAACAATCGCAATTACACTGTTGAATAAAAATCGAGTTTATTAAAGTAAACAAGCTTAAGAAGGTTCCTTATAACATTACTCTTTCCAACATCCTTAGGGATTCAAAATAACAGGTCATAGGGCATGAAAGGCAGGAGTGGAATCAATCTAGATAATGAAATAATCCGCTGTCACAATCAGGCTCCACTTTCCTCCTTTTATATTAACTCCCTACTGATTATTACATTTCTTGAAATACTAGAAGTTGAGCTTTTAAAACGAAAAAAGGTACATCATTGTAAAGAAATAATAACTAATTCCAATGTCATTTCCTTAAAATTCTAACCAAAGGAGTAACCCATTTTAACCCACTCCAGTATTTGCTTCTAAAATGTTCTAAACAATGCTATTACCAATTCTTCTACTCCAAAAAAATTCTACTAAGGAACTATTTGCTATTTAAGTTTTTTTTTTCTTTTTTCCTCATTTTGTTGTTGTTTGGTTTTGTTCCGATTTTTCCTCAAAAAGAGCCAAGACAAGCCCGAATTTAAATCTGTGTTTGGAAGAATTCCAGGACCTCAAAAGCAAATATTAGAAACCATGGAAAAGCCTGTCAGAATTTTTGCCGATAGAAAGGTTTAGGGAATAGGAAGTCATAAGAGCTTTTAAATTCATTTTCTTTAGTCAGAAGACTAGAAGTACAAGGGTCAAGAGAGGCTGCCCTACCTGACATTCTTGCACTTGCTGTAAATAATAGTGACCTACCTGTAAATAATTTCCCCCATAATCCAGACATCTATACACTAAGTTCAGTCATTGCTTTCTTTAGATGGGTTCCCTAAGGGTTAAGTGTGATCTGTGAATGGTAGTTGAGATAAAAACTAGAAACAAGGAAAAGAAACTGTCTTTTTTTTTTTTTTTTTTTTAATGCTTTAAGTTCTAGGGTGCATGTGCATAACATGCAGGTTTGTTACACATGTATACATGTGCCATGTTGGTGCGCTGCACCCATCAACTCATCACCCACACTAGGTATATCTCGAAATGCCATCCCTCCCCCCTCCCACCTCCCTACAACAGGACCCGGTGTGTGATGTTCCCCTTTCTGTGTCCAAGTGATCTCATTGTTCAATTCCCACCTATGAGCGAGAACATGCGGTGTTTGGTTTTCTGTTCTTGCGATAGTTTGCTGAGAATGGTGGTTTCCAGCTGCATCCATGTCCCTACAAAGGATACCAACTCATCCTTTTTTATGACTGCATAGTATTCCATGGTGTATACGTGTCACATTTTCTTAATCCAGTCTGTCACTGATGGACATTTGGGTTGATTCTAAGTCTTTGCTATTGTGAATAGTGCCGCAATAAACATATGTGTGCATGTGTCTTTATAGCAGCATGACTTATAATCCTTTGGGTATATACCCAGTAATGGGATGGCTGGGTCAAATGGTATTTCTAGTTCTAGATCCTTGAGGAATCGCCACACTGTTTTCCACAATGGTTGAACTAGTTTACAGTCCCACCAACAGTGTAAAATTCTTTCTATTTCTCCACATCCTCTCCAGCACCTGTTGTTTCCTGATTTTTTAATGATTGCCATTCTAACTGGTGTGAGATGGTATCTCATTGTGGTTTTGATTTGCATTTCTCTGATGGCGAGTGATGATGAGCATTTTTTCATGTGTCTGTTGGCTGTATGAATGTCTTCTTTTGAGAAGTGTCTGTTCATATCCTTTGCCCACTTTTTGATGGGGTTGTTTGTTTTTTTCTTGTAAATTTGATTGAGTTCTTTGTAGGTTCTAGATATTAGGCCTTTGTCAGATGAGTAGATAGCAAAAAATTTTTTCCCATTTTGTAGGTTGCCTGTTCACTCTGATGGTAGTTTCTTTTGCTGTGCAGAAGTTCTTTAGTTTAATTAGATCCCATTTGTCAATTTTGGCTTTTGTTGCCATTGCTTTTGGTGTTTTAGACATGAAGTCCTTGCCCATGCCTATGTCCTGAATGGTACTACCTAGGTTTTCTTCTAGGGTTTTTATGGTATTAGGTCTAACATTTAAGTCTCTAATCCATCTTGAATTAATTTTCATATAAGGAGTAAGGAAAGGATCCAGTTTCAGCTCTCTACTTATGGCTAGCCAATTTTCCCAGCACCATTTATTAAATAGGGAATCCTTTCCCCACTGCTTGTTTTTGTCAGGTTTGTCAAAGATGAGATGGTTGTAGATGTGTGGTATTATTTCTGAGGGCTCTGTTCTGTTCCATTGGTCTATATCTCTGTTTTGGTACCAGTACCATGCTGTTTTGGTTACTGTAGCCTTGTAGTATAGTTTGAAGTCAGGTAGCGTGATGCCTCCAGCTTTGTTCTTTTGGCTTAGGATTGTCTTGGCAATGTGGGCTCTTTTTTGGTTCCATATGAACTTTAAAGCAGTTTTTTCCAATTCTGTGAAGAAACTCATTGGCAGCTTAATGGGGATGGCATTGAATCTGTAAATTACCTTGGGCAGTATGGTCATTTTCACAATACTGATTCTTCCTATCCATGAGCATAGTATGTTCTTCCATTTGTTTGTGTCCTCTTTTATTTCACTGAGCAGTGGTTTGTAGTTCTCCTTGAAGAGGTCATTTACATCCCTTGTAAGTTGGATTCCTAGGTATTTTATTCTCTTTGAAGCCATTATGAATGGGAGTTCATTCATGATTTGAATGATTTGGCTCTCTGTTTGTCTGTTACTGGTGTATAAGAATGCTTGTGATTTTTCCACATTGATTTTGTATCCTGAGACTTTGCTGAAGTTGCTTATCAGCTTAACGAGATTTTGGGCTGAGATGATGGAGTTTTCTAAATATATAATCATGTCATCTGCAAAGAGGGACAATTTGACTTCTTCTTTTCCTAACTGAATACCCTTTATTTCTTTCTCTTGCCTGATTGCCCTAGCCAGAACTTCCAACACTATGTTGAATAGGAGTGGTGAGAGAGGGCATCCCTGTCTTGTGCCAGTTTTCAAAGGGAATGCTTCCAGTTTTTGCCCATTCAGTATGATTTTGGCTGTGGGTTTGTCATAAATAGGTCTTATTATTTTGAGATTCCATCAGTACCAAATTTATTGAGAGTTTTTAGCATGAAGGGCTATTGAATTTTGTCAAAGGCCTTTTCTGCATCTATTGAGATAATCATGTGGTTTTTGTCTTTGGTTCTGTTTATATGCTGGATTACATTTATTGATTTGTGTACGTTGAACCAGCCTTGCATCCCAGGGATGAAGCCCACTTGATCATGGTGGATAAGCTTTTTGATGTGCTTCTGGATTCGGCTTGCCAGTATTTTATTGAGGATTTTTGCATCGATGTTCATCAGGGATATTGGTCTAAAATTCTCTTTTTTTGTTGTATCTCTGTCAGGCTTTGGTATTAGGATGATGTTGGCCTCATAAAATGAGTTAGGGAGGATTCCCTCTTTTTCTATTGATTGGAATAGTTTCAGAAGGAATGGTACCAACTCCTCCTTGTACCTCTGGTGGAATTGGGCTGTGAATCCATCTGGTCCTGGACTTTTTTTGGTTGGTAGGCTATTAATTATTGCCTCAATTTCAGAGCCTGCTACTGGTCTATTCAGGGATTCAACTTCTTCCTGGTTTAGTCTTGGGAGAGTGTAAGTGTCCAGGAAATTATCCATTTCTTCTAGGTTTTCTAGTTTATTTGCATAGTGGAGTTTATAGTATTCTCTGATGGTAGTTTGTATTTCTGTGGGGTCAGTGGTGATATCCCCTTTATCATTTTTTATTGCATCTATTTGATTCTTCTCTCTTTTCTCTTTATTAAGTCTTCCTAGCAGTCTATCAATTTTGTTGATCTTTTCAAAAAACCAGCTCCTGGATTCATGGATTTTTTGGAGGGTTTTTTGTGTCTCTATCTCCTTCAGTTCTGCTCTGATCTTAGTTATTTCTTGCCTTCTGCTAGCTTTTGAATGTGTTTGCTCTTGCTTCTCTAGTTCTTTTAGTTGTGATGTTAGGGTGTCAATTTTAGATCTTTCCTGCTTTCTCTTGTGGGCATTTAGTGCTATAAATTTCCCTCTACACACTGCTTTAAATGTGTCCCAGAGATTCTGGTATGTTGTATCTTTGTTCTCATTGGTTTCAAAGAACATCTTTATTTCTGCCTTCCTTTTGTTATGTACCCAGTAGTCATTCAGGAGCAGGTTGTTCAGTTTCCATGTAGTTGAGCGGTTTTGATTGAGTTTCTCAGTTCTGAGTCCTAGTTTGATTGCACTGTGCTCTGAGAGACAGTTTGTTATAATTTCTGTTCTTTTACATTTGCTGAGGAGTGCTTTACTTCCAACTATGTGGCCAATTTTGGAATAAGTGCAATGTGGTGCTGAAAAGAATGTATATTCTGTTGATTTGGCGTGGAGAGTTCTGTAGATGTCTATTAAGTCTGCTCGGTGCAGAGCTGAGTTCAATTCCTGGATATCCTTGCTGACTTTCTGTCTCATTGATCTGTCTAATGTGGACAATGGGGTGTTAAAGTCTCCCATTATTATTGTATGGGAGTCTAAGTCTCTTTGTAATTCTCTAAGGACATGCTTTATGAATCTGGGTGCTCCTGTATTGGGTGCATATATATTTAGAATAGTTAGCTCTTCCTGATGAATTGATCCCTTTACCATTATGTAATGGCCCTCTTTGTCTCTTTTGATCTTTGATGGTTTAAAGTCTGTTTTATCAGAGACTAGGATTGCAACCCCTGCTTTTTTTTGTTTTCCATTTGCTTGGTAGATCTTCCTCCATCCCTTTATTTTGAGCCTATGTGTGTCTCTGCATGTGAGATGGGTCTCCTGAATACAGCAAACTGATGGGTCTTGACTCTATCCAATTTGCCAGTCTGTGTCTTTTAATTGGACCATTTAGTCTATTTACATTTAAGGTTAATATTGTTATGTGTGAACTTGATCCTGTCATTAGGATATTAGCTAGTTATTTTGCTTGTTAGTTGATGCAGTTTCTTCCTAGCATCGATGGACTTTACATTTTGGCATGTTTTTGCAATGGCTGTTGTTCCTTTCCATGTTTAGTGCTTCCTTCAGGATCTCTTGTAGGACAGGCCTGGTGGTGACAAAATCTCTAAGCATTTGCTTATCTGTAAAGGATTTTATTTCTCCTTCACTTATGAAACTTAGTTTGGCTGGATATGAAATTCTGGGTTGAAAATTCTTTTCTTTAAGAATGTTAAGTATTGGCCCCCACTCTCTTCTGGCTTGTAGAGTTTCTGCTGAGAGATCTGCTGTTAGTCTGATGGGCTTCCCTTTGTGGGTAACCCAACCTTTCTCTCTGACTGCCCTTAACATTTTTTCCTTCATTTTAACTTTGGTGAATCTGACAATTATGTGTCTTAGAGTTGCTCTTCTTGAGGAATATCTTTGTGGCATTCTCTGTATTTCCTGAATTTGAATGTTGGCCTGCCTTACTGGGTTGGGGAAGTTCTCCTGGATGATATCCTGCAGAGTGTTTTCCAACTTGGTTCCATTTTCCCCATCACTTTCAGGCACACCAATCAGATGTAGATTTGGTCTTTTCACATAATCCCATATTTCTTGGAGGCTTTGTTCATTTCTTTTTACTCTTTTTTCTCTACACTTCTCGCTTCATTTCATTCATTTGATCTTCAATTGCTGGTACTCTTTCTTCCAGTTGATTGAGTCGGTTACTGAAGCTTGTGCATTTGTCACGTAGTTCTCGTGTTATGGTTTTCATCTCTATCAGTTCTTTTAAGGACTTCTCTACATTGGTTATTCTAGTTAGCCATTCGTCACATGTTTTTTCAAGGTTTTTAGTTTCTTTGTGCTGGTTATGTAGTTCCTTCTTTCGTTCTGAGAAGTTTGATTGACTGAAGCCTTTTTCTCTCAACTTGTCAAAGTCATTCTCCATTCAGCTTTGTTCCATTGTTGGCAATGAGCTGCATTCCTTTGGAAGGGGAGATGCACTCTGATTTTTTGGATTTCCAGCTTTCCTGCACTGCTTTTTCCCCGTCGTTGTGGTTTTCTCTGCCTTTGGTCTTTGATGATGGTGATGTACTGATGGGGTTTTGGTGTGGTTGTCCTTTCTGTTTGTTAGTTTTCCTTCTAACAGTCAAGACCCTCAGCTGCAGGTCTGTTGGAATTTGCTTGAGGTCGACTCCAGACCCTGTTTGCCTAGGTATCAGCAGTGGAGGCTGCAGAAGATAGAATATTGCTGAACAGCGAGTGTTGCTGTCTGATTCTTGCTCTGGAAGCTTCGTCTCAGGGGTGTACCCAGCCATGTGAGGTGTGAGGTGTCAGTCTGCACCTAGCAGGGGATGTCTCCCAGTTAGGCTACTCAGGGGTCAGGGACCCACTTGAGCAGGCAGTCTGTCTGTCTGTTCTCGGATCTCAGCCTCCATGCTGGGAGAACCACTGCTCTCTTCAAAGCTGTCAGACAGGGACTTTTACATCTGCAGAGGTTTCTGCTACTTTTTGTTTAGCTATGCCCTGTCCCTGGAGGTGGAGTCTACAGAGGGAGGCAGGCCTCCTTGAACTGTGGTGGGCTCCACCCAATTGGAGCTTTCTGGTGGCTTTGTTTACCTACTTAAGCCTCAGCAATGGTGGGCGCCACTCCCCTAGCCTCACTGCCGCCTTGCAGTTAGATCTCAGACTGCTGTGCTAGCAATGAGGGAGGCTCTGTGGGCGTGGTACCCTCTGGGCCAGGTGTGGGATATAATCTGGTGTGGCATTTGCTAAGACGCTTGGTAAAGCACAGTGTTAGAGGGGGAGTTACCCGATTCTCCAGGTATCTCAATTTCCTTTGGCTAGGAAAAGGAATTCCCTTCCCCCTTGTACTTCCCAGGTGAGGTGATACCTCACCCTGCTTCAGCTCTGGCTGGTCGGGCTGCATCCGCGGACCAGCACCAACTGTCCGACATGCCCCAGTGAGATGAACCCAGTACCTCAGTTGAAAATGCAGAAATCACCCATCTTCTGTGTCACTCAAGCTGGGAGCTGGAGGCTGGAGCTGTTCCTATTTGGCCATCTTGGGTGTGCCCCCCAGAAGTTCTAAATTTTAATCAAGTTCAATTTATCAACTCTTATATATTGTGTTTTCGATGTCATAAGAAATGATTAATTCCTGATCAAAATTAATTATGCCTATATTTTCTTCTGCGAGATTTGTAGTTTTAGGCTTTACATGTAGGTCTGTGATCAATTCTGCATTTTGTTAAATACGGTGTGAGGTATGAATGAAAGTCCTTTTTTTGCATGTGGATATCCAGTTGTTCCAGGATTGTTTGTTGAAAAGGCTGCCTTCTCTCCATAGAATTGCCTTTGGTCTTTGTCAAATCAATTGAAGACAGATCTGTGGTTCTATCCTGGCTTTCTTTCTGTCCCATTGCTCTATTTGTCTGTCTTTACATCAATGCCACACTCTTGTTTCCTGTAGCTTTGTAATAAAAGTTGTTTTGGCAATTCTAGGTCTTTTGAATCTCAATATGAATTTTTAGAATGTGTCAATTTATCTGATAAAGTCTGCTGGAATTTTTATCGGGATTATGTTGAATCTATAGATGAGTTTGGGGTGAGTTGACATCTTAACCTCTTAGGTCTCTTGACTCATAAACAAGAGGTGTATCTCCATTTATTTAGATGCTCTTTAATTTCTCTTAGCAATGTTTTCATAGTTTTTAGTGTATAGGACTTTCATAGTTTTCATCAGATTTATCCCTAAGTATTTCATATGTATTGATGCTATTATAAATGGTATTTCTAAAAGTTCAGCTAATTTCTAATTGTATTTAGAAATACAATCTATGGCTGGGCACAGTGGCTCATGCCTGCAATCCCAGCACTTTGGGAGGCCGAGGCAGGCAGAGCATTTGAGGTCAGGAGCTCGAGACCAGCCAGCAAACATGATGAAACCCTGTCTCTACTAAAAATAGAAAAATTAGCCAGGCATGGTGGTGCATGCCTGTAATCCTAGCTACTTGGGAGGCTAAGGCAGGAGAATCATTTGAACCTGGGAGGCGGAGATTCCAGTGAGCCGAGATCACACCACTGCACTCCAGCCTGGCGACAGAGCAAGACTCCATCTCAAAATAAATAAAATAAAATAAATACAATCTATGTTTGTATATCAACTTTTTATCCTGCAACCATGCTAATTACATTTATTAGTTCTAACAATATTTTGTAGATCTGTTACATTTTCTACATAGTCAAGTATGTTTTCAAATAAAGGCTCTTTTTACCTCTTTGTATATCAACTTTTTATCCTGCAACCATGCTAATTACATTTATTAGTTCTAACAATATTTTGTAGATCTGTTACATTTTCTACATAGTCAAGTATGTTTTCAAATAAAGGCT
Organism: Macaca thibetana thibetana; assembly: GCF_024542745.1. NCBI lineage: Eukaryota > Metazoa > Chordata > Mammalia > Primates > Cercopithecidae > Macaca > Macaca thibetana. Next base: position 24,409,088 of record NC_065586.1, read on the forward strand.
CTTTTTACGTCTTCCTTTCCAATCTAGATGGTGTTTTTCCTCTTATCTCATTGCAATGATTAGAGCCCTCAACACATGGGGAAGTAGAAGTGGTACAAGTGAGCATTCCTCTCTTGTTCCTGATTTAAGGGAGAAGGTATGCAGTGTTTCATCATTAAATATGATGTTGACTGTAAGTTTTTTCATAATGTTCTTTATCAGATTGAAGATATTCCCTTATATTTCTAGTTTGCTGAGATATTTTACAGGAATGGATGTTGAATTCTTCCAAATAACTTTTTAATATCTCTTAAAATAATCATATGGTTTTTCTTTAATTTGTTAATACAGTAAATTATATTTTTTTAATGTTAAACCAACCTTGTATTTTTGGGATAAACCTCACTTGAACAGGGCATATAATTCTTTATATACATATTGCTTGATTCAATTAGCTATTATTTTGTTGGACACTTGGGGGTATAAGTTCACGAGGAATGGTCTGTAGTTTTCTTATTATATTTTTTTCCGGGTTTGGTATCATTTCAGGGTAATAGTGGCCTATAGAATACACTGGGAAGTATCCCTACTTTTTCCTGTTCTGGAAAGAATTTGGATCAAATGGTTTCATTATTTTCTTAAATGTTTGGTAGAATTCATCAGTGAAACTATCTGAACCTAGACTTCTCTTTGTGTAATGGTTTTAAACTACAGCTTCAATTTCTGTGTAGATTCAGGGCTATTCAGGTTGTCCATTTCTTGAGTAACCTACCTTCCTTCCTTCCTTCCTTCCTTCCTTCCTTCCTTCCTTCCTTCCTTCCTTCCCTCCCTCCCTCCCTCCCCCCCCCCCTCCCTCCCCCCCCCCCCCCCCTCCCCCCTCCCCCCCCCCCCCCCCCCTCCCCCCTCCCCCCTCCCCCCTCCCCCCTCCCCCCCTCCCCCCCCTCCCCCCCCCTCCCTCCCTCCCTCCCTTCCTCCCTTCCTCCCTTCCTCCTTCCTTCCTTCCTTCCTTCCTTCCTTCCTTCCTTCCTTCCTTCCTTCCTTCCTTTTACAGAGTCTCGCTCTCTCGCCCAGGCTGGAGTGCAGTGGCACCATCTCAGTTCACTGCAAGCTCCATCTCCCGGGTTCACACCATTCTTCTGCCTCAGCCTTCTGAGTAGCTGGGACTACAGGCTCACGCCACCACACCTGGCTAATTTTTTGTATTTTTAGTAGAGACAGGGTTTTACCATGTTAGCCAGGATGGTCTCAATCTCCTGACCTCATGATCTGCCCGCCTTGGCGCCTCCCAAAGTGCTGGGATTACAGGCATGAACCACCATGCCCAGCCTATTTTATGTTACTTTATTTATTTATTTTTGAGACTGAGTTGCACTCTGTCTCCTAGGTTGGAGTACAGTGGCGTGATCTCAGCTCACTGCAATCTCTGCCTCCCGGGTTCAAGAAATCCTCAGCCTCCCGAGTAGCTGTGATTACAGGTGCCCACCACCACGCCTGGCTACATTTTGTATTTTTAGTAGAGATGGGATTTCACCATGTTGGCCAGGCTGGTCTCAAACTCCTGACCTCAAATGATCTACCCACCTTGGGCTCCAAAGTGCTGGGATTATAGGCGTGAGCCACCATGCCTGGCCTCTTGAGTGATCTTCAGTTGATTGTTTTTCAAGGAATTTTTTCACTTCCCTTAATTTGTCAAATTTATTGACATAAAGTTTCTCATAATATTCCCTTATTTCCTTTTAATACCTGTGCAATATGTAGCAATATCAACTCTCTCATTCCTGATGCTGATAATTTGTCTCTTCTCTCTCTTTTTTGCTAGGTAGAATTGGCATTAGCAGTTACCCCCCTTTTGTTCCTGCTCTGAGGGGTTTACAGCTTTCAGTAGCTTTCAAGAATTTAGATTCTTCCAAATAACTTTTCAATAGATGTCTCTTGAAATGATCTTGTGGTTTTTCTCTTTTTAATTTGTTAATACAGTAAATAATATTGATTTTTTTAAAATTCTCAACCCACCTTGCATTTTTGGGATAAGCCTCACTAGATCATGGCATATAATTTCTTTTTTAATATATTGCTTGATTTAATTTGTATTATTTTGTTAGAAACTTGGGAGTATAAGTTCATGAGGAATGGTCTGTATAGTTCTTGTATCTTTTTCTGGTTTTGGTATCATTTCAGGTAATGGTGGTATTACCATTATCTTTATACTTTATAGCATTAAGTATAAAGTTTGCTATAGGTTCTATGGTAGAATAATCTTCATAAGATTATATTTTATCAGATTATATTCTATTCCCAATTTGCTCAGTTTTTCTTCCACCTTATGAAGGAATATGAAATCGTATTAAATGCTTTTTCCACATCTATTGAGATGACCACCTGATATTTTCCCCTTTATTCTGTTAATGTGATTAATGACATTGATTAGGCATAGTTATTAATATGGTACACTGACAAAGCAGTATATATTATAGTGGTTAAGAACAGAGCCCCAGTGACAGGCTGCCTGGATATTAACATGGTTACACTACCTACCAGCTTCGAAGACTTGGGTACTTTCTTAAACTCTCTGTTCCTAAGTTTCCCCCCTCTCTAGAAGGAATATAAATCATAGTCCATCTCATGAAATTGTTGTGAGAATAAATCGGGTCACATGTGCAAAGAGCTTAAAACATCTGTGACTTAGTGCTCAATAATGTTCGCTATTTTTATTATTAGATCCTGGCCTAGATTATTAAAACCTGACAGCAAAAAGAACTGCCCTGAGATCTGAGCAAGAAGGACCCATGCCTCTACTTCAGAGGGCTCTATGGTGGCCCTGCTCAGGTGACACTGATCCTGCAGAGGAGGCATCTTCAGGGCCTGATGCCTGCAGACATGCTCCAAGTGTGAGGACAGACACCTGATCCAGACACATGTCCACTTACGCTGGCCATGCTCCAAGTGCAGGGACCCTGGAACTCTGCCCAAATGCCCCAAGCCTGCCCTCTGGGACTCAAGACGTTCTACCCTAGGTCCAACGTCCAGATGGTAGAGAGCTTTGGGGTACAGACTTCAAGGCCAGAGAGGTCTCCAAGGGATGGCTGTTTACAGTAGGATGTTGATGGAATTTATGAAAATAGGCTTATCCAGTCAGAAGCATAAAACAGATTTATTTAGCGGTTCATCAGCTTGATGTATTACTTTTCTACATGTACACATATGGTATGTACACATCTACTTGTACCATTGTCCTGAGCCCTGCCCAATGGTCGGTTCTCAGCCACACTGGCATACCAGGTCATCTTAATTTGCAGAGGCCAACCTGCAGCCTTCTCTTGGCCTGGGAGTGTGAAGCACACGTGCTTATCTCCAGGTCAAAGCCCTGATGTTCCCAGATATGTTGATTCATTGTTCGGGAAGCAGGAGGAAAGGGCTGAGAGCAGTTCTGGGAAGGGGGTCTTCCTGGAGACAGCCGTGAGGGCCCGTTGAAGAGCAGGGCTGCCAGGGAGGCTTTGATTGGCTCTGCAACAGAAAAGAAGCCACTCTCCTGGCCAGAGCTCCCCACGTCTGCCAGCCTGCAGCCTTCTTGCAGGCATGGGGGTCAGGCCATCGGCAGGATGTAGACTGCACCCTCCAAGGATGAACATAGGCCAGATTAAGGAAAAGGAGCGTTGGTGGGGTACGGTGGCTCACGCCTGTAATCCCAGCACGTTGGGAAGCTGAGGCAGATGAATCACCCGAGGTCAGGAGTTCAAGACCAGCTGGTTAACATGGCAAAACCCCATCTCTACTAAAAACACAAAAATTAGCCAGGCGTGGCAGTGGGCGCCTGTAATCCCAGCTACTCGGAAGGCTGAGGCAGGAGAATCGCTTGAACCTGGGAGGCAGAGTTTGCAGTGGGCCAAGATTTGTCTCAAAAAAAAAAAAAAAAAAAAAAAAAAAAATTAAAGGATTGTCTTTAAGGAGTGCAAGGCCCAAAGGGATTGGGGTAACAGCATCACGCAGACCCTCCACAGCCACCTTCACCAACTTGGGGCCCTGTGACCCACTCTTCTGAGTTCTATATGGCTGAGGATTGAGGGGCAGCTGACCTAAGAATCCTCCCTCAGGCCGGACGCGGTGCTCACGCCTGTAATCCCAGCACTTTGGGAGGCCGAGGTGGACGGATCACGAGGTCAGGAGATCGAGACCTTCCTGGCTAACACAATGAAACCCCGTCTCTACTAAAAATACAAAAAAATTAGCCGGGTGTGGTGGCGGGTACGTGTAGTCCCACCTACTCGGGAGGCTGAGGCAGGAGAATGGCGTGAACCCGGGAGGCGGAGCTAGCAGTGAGCCGAGATCGCGCCACTGTACTCCAGCCTGGGCGACAGAGCGAGACTCTGTCTCAAAAAAAACTCTTAGCAGCAGGGCAGAAGCTGAAGGCAGCATTGAGAAATGGGAGTACAGGGAGTGCTTCTAATTTTATGTGGCCTCAGCATCCAGTTTTTAATATAAGTTTACCTTTCACATACCAGGAGCAGGGCTTAGTTCCCTTGATGGGGTTTCCAGTAAGTACTCCACCCCACCCAAATGGCTCCAGCTGGTGGCCAGAGATAAGAACTTGGAGGCGCCTCTCCCACCTAGCAGGGGGCGTGCCCTGCTTGTGAGGTCACAATGTGGCCTCCTGGGACTCTTGCTTGCTTGCCTGAAACCCACCAAGAAATGGTCCCTGTGGGAAACCTGTTTGGATAACACCCTGGACCCAATAAAGGCCCTGCTCAAACAAGGGGATCCCTTCTCATTCCCTGTTTGCACCCCCCAACTTCCATGTGTATGCATGTGCTTGTATGTGTGTGTGTGTGTGTGTGTGTGTGTGTGCACGCAACCTCCAGGTGTGCCAAGTACCCCCACCAGGGTCTGTAAGTACTAAAAACTCTTAAATTTTTGCATTGTGGTTGTGCCATTGTAGCCCTGCCAACAATCCAGTCCCTGATAGTGAGGCTGCCCCAAGGGGACCCACACAGGTGGATCTCCAGCTGTGCTCTTCTAGCCTCTGTTGGCTCCTGGGGACAGGGGCTGCCAGCTAAGTTGATAAACTCAGTTTCATTCAAAACTGGCAGTTAGGCTCCTAGTTGGCCTGGAGCCAGCTGCAGTTAGGAAGGGACCAGAAGGAAAGGAGAGGAAGAAGGCAGGTATGCCCAGAGAAGCTGAAGAACCCGGGGGGTTAGGGGTTGGGGGGCAGGAGAGAGGCAGAGACAGATACACCTGGCGCTGCTCCATCTCCCGTAGCTTTGAGGCCCAGGGCCAGGTCTGAGGCACCCTCAGCTTTGTTCTCGAGAGAACCCAGGGCTCTTCCTTCTGAAAAGAACACACCACATCCCAATGTTCTAAGAACCCCATCAGAGATCTTGTCTGATGTGCTCATGACTTCTCAGAGATCCTGTTCCTGGAAAAGCTAGACTGTGACCTAGAAGGAGTGACCTGGGGTCTTGAAATCTCTCCTCTTCCAAGCAGAAAGGGCATGAGAAACGTTGGCACCTCGAGGTAGAGAAGCTGTGCTCTGGGAAGAAAGGAAAGCCTCCCGGAAGAGCGGTCACTGAGCAGAAGCTTGATGGGCAGGGAGAAGAGGAAAGGAGTGGGCAGGCAGAGGCGGGATGCAGGAGAAGGATGCTGAGCCATCTGGTCACCAGGACTCGGGAGCGGCAGCCAGTGGCGTGCAGGAGGAGGAGCAGGCGCCCACCGTGTGGTGGAGGAGCTTTGCTGAAGATTTGCTCCACCTCAACCAGGCCCTGGTCACTCTGGCCCTCTTCCCTGGAGAGGCGCTGGCCCTGCATGCCTTAGAGAGAGTGGTCTCCCCCACTGCTCACCTGCCTAAGGGCACAAAACCTGCAATGCCACCAGGTCTCCTGTGTGCCTCCTTAGTCAGCAATGTGGGTAACACTCCACCCCTATCCTCAAGGATCTCAAAATCCGGCAGGAAAGGCAGAAAATGGACACACAGTCATGGTGCCGCCAGTGTGAAGGTTCCGGGTAGGTGCAAGTGCAGAGAAGAGAGGGCCCACTTTACCGCAAGCTGAGGACACAAGTCATTAGGCCGGAGGGCAGAGTGTGTTGGCGTAGGAGTAGTTAGACCTAAAGTAAGGGCTTCCTATGCTAGGCAACCAAGTTTTAGTCACTTGCTTTATAGGCAAAAGCAACGTATTCGTGGATTTTCAGCAGAAAACTGTTTTGAAAAGCATTTTGAAAGCAGTGAGGGGAATGACAAAAGGGAGCTGGAAGCTCAGAAAGAGCTGAGGGGGGCTGGGTACCTGTGATCTCAGCACTTTGGGAGGCCCAGGCAGGAGGACTGCTGGAACCCAGGAGCTTGAGACCAGAGTGGGCAACATAGTGAGACCTTATCTTAAAAAAAAAAAAAAATATTAATGGCCAGGTGTGGTGGTTTGTACCTGTAGTTCCAGTTACTGGGAGGCTGAGGTGGGAGGATCGCTTGAGACTGGGAGGTCGAGGTTGTAGTGATCCATGATCATGCCACTGCACTCCAGCCTGGGAGACAGAGCAAGACCCTGTCTCTAAATAAATGAAGGAAAGAAAATAGAAAAAGAAAAGAAGGCAGAGGGGGCTCCTGAGTCTGATCTGTGGCTGTGCAGAAGCTCAGGGGATGGGAGGCAGAGCCTGACAAAGTGGGTGACTCTACCCGATGCCTGTCGAGCCGAGTGGGGCGACTTGCTCCCAACTGGTCCGAGGCCTCACTTCCCCACCCCTTCCTTCCACCTCCACCTTCTGCAGCATTAAAACACACTGCTTGCCCACGGGCAACACTGAGGGGACATCTCTGGATTCCATCATGTCAGTCACTGTCCAGGCAGTTGGGCACATTTCCCGTATTCTTTAGCTACGGCAATGTCAGGTGCTTCTGTCTAGGTGGAGGCATCGAGAAAAATGAACAAGATCTTTACATTTTTTTTTTTAAACTGGAGACCAAGGTTTTGAAAAATTAGCTCAATTGCTGTCTCAAGGTCAGTCACACCATAGTCTAAAGGGCCGACCTCCCAAAAAATGCTTCCCCAAAACACCCCCATCCTGTGTGCAGCCATACCATCTACCACCTCTGGGCTTTAACGGCCCCCTTTGCTGCCAGAGAAAATGCCACTCCCCTTCTGGTACCCCCTGAGGTGGTGACAGCAGCTTGATCTGGGAAGAGCGCAGTCCCGCAGATGGACCTGAGTGGCACGTGGCCTAGCTGAGAGAGTTCCACACCCGGGCGTCAGCTCCAGGCCTGCCTGAGGTTCTGGCTACCTTCCACACCTCAGTGCCAGCCTCTGGTGCCCCAGGAAAGAAAAATGGCTTTCTGCTAGGTTGTCTTCCTGCCGCAGAACTAGAAAAGACTCGAGCATGGCTTTGAGGAAGTGAAGTGACCCAATCAGTTTCTTTCTCCCAAGACCTCTGCTCAGGGCTTCCCCAGTGGGAAACAGGGCTGGAAAATGGCACCTGATTGGAGGTAGCAATTGTTGTTGCCTGGAACAAAGGAAAGAAGGAGGGAGAGAAGATCATTAGGGATAGGAGAAGGTGGCTGAGGAGACAGTGACATTGTGAGTGATGTGATGGTGACAAGTGCGGCTCTGAAGTCAGGGAGAGTGGCCACGATGTGTGAGCAGCTTCCAGAAGCCAAGAACCTCCAAAAAGGCAACAGAGGTTGAGTCAGGGAAGAATCCAGGCAACGTCTGCAAAGCCAGTGTTGTCAGTGGAAAAGCTCTGGGGAACAAAATGAGGGCAATCATCCTAGAATGTGGCAACGGAATCTTTGCAGACCTGACATATTTTGTTTTGCTTTTAAGAAAAGAATTTGTGTGCACAAAGCTGTTATTTGAATTTCAAGTAGGAATTGAGCTGTGTAGTATTGTTCAGCTTGACTCATTGCAAATAAGTATTTTACCTCTCTCCGAAATGACTTTTGGTAGCAGAAAATGAAATAACTTTAAAGCAATCAAAGCATCTTTCCTTGAGGGAGTTTCATTTCTCATAGCTCTTACTCTGCGCTTCATTCTCCTGTGAAAAACTGAGATTGCTTATGAAAATGACTGAGTTAGCAATTAAAAGCATGTTTAAATTACGTATGTAAGAGAAGTTAAATGCATTTAAACAAACTTCTGTGTTCTATGTGTTCTGTTTTATTTTTTTATATACTTCACCCAGTAAATTCTATTGTTTCAGAAAAGCCTTAAGTCTTGTAATGTTGGGGCATGGAAAAAAAAAAAAAAAAAGAAAAACTTCATTTCTAAGTGGCATAAATAATACGCCATCATCTAAAAATCCTCAAGTGGGCCAGGTGGGGTGGCTTATGCCTGTAATCCCAGCACTTTGGGAGGCTGAGGTGGGTGGATCACTTGAGGCCAGAAGTTTGAGACCAGCCTGGTCAACACAGTGAAACCCCATCTCTACTAAGAGTAGAAAAAATTAGCCGGGCATGGTGGCACACACCTATAATCCCAGTTACTCGGGAGGCTGAAGCATGAGAATCACTTGAACCCAGGAGGCGGAGGTCGCAGTGAGCCGAGATCTCGCCACTGTACTCCAGTCTGGATGACAGAGTGAGACTGTCTCAAAAACAAAATCCTCAGGTGGGCTAGATTTTATTCAAATACACAATACTAACCTGAGGTTTCCATTTACTTTTGTGTTCTTAGTATATTACAAAAGGGTAGAAATCTCTCAAATTTTTATAAGTTCTGGAATTCTATGTTATCAAAACGAAAACTGGAACCACTGAAGTCAATCTGACAGATTCTAACACCATCACTAACCATTAGAACATGCGGGGGGTCGGGGGATCTGATCCTAACACCATCGCTAACCATTAGAACATGCGGGGGGTCGGGGGATCTGATCCTAACACCATGGCTAACCATTAGAACATGCTGGGGATAAGGAGGGATCTGATCCTAACACCATCAGTAACCATTAGAACATGCCAGGGGTGGGGGGATCTGATCCTAACACCATCACTAACCATTAGAACATGCTGGGGATAAGGGGGTGGATCTGATCCTAACCCTGTCACTAACCATTAGAACATGCTGGGGGCGGGGTGGGATTTGATCTAGGTGGAGATCTCAGATTTTCCATTCTTAAGACTGTCCCGAGCTAACCTTGGACAAACGGCTGAATCTCTCTGTGCCTGAGTTTCTTCATCATAAGACAGGGATATTATACTCCTGCATCATCTGGGGCTAGGTTCAGCTGCACATGACAGAAAACCCAAAGTAATAATGGCTGAAACGAGAGAAGTTGATTTCTCATGTCCAAGCAGCCCAGAGGTAGGCGGCCCACAGTGTCATCTACTTGGGATCCACTGTGCAAGGCTCTCGTTTTGAGATTCCCACGTGTTTCAAGGGGATGTGGAAGCTGGGCTGTGTCCAGTCTGTGGTAAGAGGAAAGCATGTAGAAGCCCGTGCCCGCTGCGTGTGCAGGCAGTGGCTGGAGTTGGCGTTAAACCACTTCTTCTAGGCAATGGGCACGAACTCAGTCCCGTGGCCACACCTAGCTGCGAAAGAGGCTGAGAAGTGTGGTTTCCAAGAAGCAGTACTGGGAAATAACCAGGACTCTGCATCACAATCTGTTTCACTGGGCAGTTGTGAGACCTGGGTATTGATGCATATCAAATACTTGGGACAGGGCCTGGCACACAGTATGTGTCAGTGAATGCTGGCTGTTATACAGGAAGTGGTGGAGGCAAGCAGTTTGGCGTTATGGAAATGCATATGTCCAAAGGAGAACTGCTTCTCAATTGTCCTTTCCTATTCTTATCCTAGATGAATTGCTGGGATCGGGTAGAGACGAAGTCAGTTTGGTAGAATGTATTGGCGCTGGGTAGAGGCCAAAGGGTTGTTGTATTTGTAATTCAAGGACATCTCATTCATGTCAGGAGTGAGGGTAGTCATTTGGAGTTTAAAGCAGTGATTGCCAACTGTTGTGCAGCAGGTGCAGGCAAGTGGGGAAGCAGCCTGGTGGGGTTGAGAAAACTGGGGAGCACACGTACTCTCTGAGGGGCGAATGCAACCTGCCACTACCCTGTAGTAGGACTGGCGCTACTAGACCTTCTAGTTTTTAAAAAGTCTGGATTTTTATGTGACATCTTTTTGTTCGCCTTGAACATTGTCTTATGGCCACAGGCAAGCAATCAGTTCAGTAAGACCACATGAGATGAAAATAATTAGATGAGGGACAGGCTGGAAAAAGCTATCAGGAGCTGCAGCTGGAGGGCATGATCGTGACAAACTCCCGGACAAGGTTATGTAAGAAAGGACATCATGGGTGGATCTTCAGTTTTCAGCCCCTTCTCAGCTGGGTAAGAAACCCAAGGAAGGAAGAAATGCTAAAGCTACAGTTTTATGACTTTTGTTTGCATGATTTCTGCTAAAATAGGCTGGAGGAATGGGATGATGACTATTTTCTAACATTTAAAATGCTGTCAATACTAGAACTGTAATACAGCACTCTTTCAAACAAGAAAAATCCACATTTCTGTTTTTGTGGTCGACTACATGATTTAAGTTCTTGTTCTGTTTTCTCCAACCCCTCCATGAGAAATCTCCAAGCGTAAGATTATTTTGCTCATCTCTTCTTTGAGGATAAATCCCTCTGTTTGAATGATGTTTTCTCAGGGCAGGGATGGGAAGTGTCTGCTAATCGATAATGACCCACCAAGAACCACAAGGGTCTGTAAACAAAGCTCTGGTTCCCCTCATTATCCTACAGCCCAAGCATCCTGTGGGACCATATGTAGGTTTGCAGAAGAGGTCACTCATGGAAAATGGAAAGGGAATAATTGGGTATTTCTCCTTGTAGGAATTCATGAGAAGGAAAAATATGTAATGTTATAAGAAAGTCAACATGGCCTAAGAGAAACTTTACCAGGCTTTTCGAGTCAGTCACTTGGGCCAAAACGAAGAGAATGATAAAGATGCAAGGCTCTCTGGCTGCTTGAAACATGAAATAAAGGAGACTTTCTTTTTTTGGTCAACAGTATAGTCTAAAAATGTCAAGGCTTATTGCCCAGGTTAATGGTTTTTGATTTCTTGGTATCTGAGGTTAGCCACAGGGGAGCGTATTATTATAAAGTCACCTGGCTTCACGGTGGCTCTCATTGGTTTTACTTACCGATAGACTTTTATTCTTAGATTCTTAAGATAAGAAATCCTCTAGGAAAACCTTCCTGAGACTCCTGTTTGAGTCTGAGCTACTAGGAATCTTCTGCTGTCTTCCAAAGTCACTGTGTAAATGTGCATTTATCAATATGATTGTATTTCTCCTCCCCCTTAGTCTTTAAAAAGCACTCTTTGGGTATTCTCAAAGATTAAAACAAGATAAAATTCATTTGGGTATATTGAACTATGTACACCATGACAAATGTTTGCTTTTCTGGCTCAAAGATAATGATAAAATAAGTCTATTATCCTGATTTCTATAAACTGTGAACGCATGCTTTACTATATGAGAAAGCAGATCACCATAGGCACGAGTCAGTAGAAATATCAAAGAATCAAACCTGCTAAAACTGAAGGTATGATAGCTATTGGATCCAGATATAAAATAACAGAAAACACAGTAACTGAGAGAAGGAGTATTATTTCTCTCATTTTACATATCACAAAAACTAACATGTAAGTTGGGTAGCTTGTCCAAACTCATCCACTTTGTAAATGGCAAGGTCTAGATTTGAAGTCAGGCAGTTTGGTCCTATAATTCTTATAAAATGTTTTATATTTTACAGAAATAAAAGGGGATAAAATGTGATGCAAGCAAAAGAGATCTGAAAACTAGGCTGTTTTAAAAAACAGCTAAAGAGAACTTTCTAGAAGTGAGATAAGTGAAATTTAAAACTCACTGAACAGATTAATAAGACATGGCTGAAAGTAAAATAATAAATTGGAATATAGTTCTGGAGCTTACCCAGAACGCAGCACAGAGAGAAAATGAGAAGTAAAATATAAATAATAAGGTAAAAAATACCTTATTGTAAGTTCATTCAACGTACGTTTAACAGGAGGAGCTCCAAAAGGAGATAACAGACGAAAGGGGGAAAAGCCAATATTAAAAGTGACTGAGACATTTTACAGAATCGACAAAAGATACCAATCCTCAGTTTCAGCAAGCCAAACAAATCCTAAGCAGAAAAGAAACCCACATCTAGACACATTGCAGCAAAGCCTCAGAACACCCAAGACAAAGAAACGATCTTACAGCAGTCTGAGAATAAAAATACACAGACCTCGACTGAAAACTGATTCATAACTGCAACACCAGAAGCCAAGAAAAAGGGACTAGTATCTCCAAAATGTTGAGGGAAAAAGATTGCTGTGTACCTATTTGTGTATCCAGCAAAATGGTCTTTCAAGTGTGAAAGCAAAATAATTACATTTAAAGATAAACCAAAGCTGAAAATGTTTATCCCTAACGACTCTCACTAAAACTTCTGAAATACACAATTTAGGTAGAAGGAAAATTATCCTACAAGGTAGGTCTGCAGTTCAAGAAGGAACAGTGATTATTGAAAATGGTAAAAATATAAGTAAATCTAACCATTAGCATTGATTGTATAAAACAACAATGGTAGTATATAAATTGGGAGAGGATGACTGGACTTAACGTAGGCTTAGATCTTTGTGTTGCTTGTGAGAAAGGTATAGCTATTGATTAAATTTGTTTCCTATGCATATTAAATTTCCTAGGGTATGCACTAAAAGGATAGAAATTAGGGAGGAAACGAAAAGTGAAGGAAAAAATCCATCTAAATTAAAGTAAGAATGAAAAACATGTCACTAAAAAGGGGTCACAGGAAAAAAACAAAACAAAACCCAAAATGCAATTCAACCAGGTGATGAAAACAGATCAGTTAAGTACTATCAATGGAAAATGACTAACTGGGGAAGTTAAATGATACGGTTTGTAAGACTAATTTAAAAAGGGAAAGGAAAGGAAATGCAGCTCTGTGGCATTTAATATATAGACAAAAGATATTAAAGATTGTATTTCCTCAATGGTGTGTGCCTTTCAACTGGAGAGTACATATCTTTTTCAAACACACCTACAACATTAGTTAGAACTGACTAAAATGGAATGGAAAAAATACAAGAATGAAAAACATACAAACCAAAACAAAGCTAGTGTAACTAAATTAATACATGGTAAAATACAAAATAGACTTTAAGTAAAAGTAGAAATGAAAAGAATCACTAGAAAATAATAATTTAATTATTATGTAATCACAAGTGTCCTAGAAGAAACAGGAAGTTATAGCCATTCTAAATGTGCAAAAAAAAAAATAACAAAAAGAAAAACCAATAAGGACAAAGTGACAAATTCATCATCCACCCCAAGAGGCAGCCATGCTCAGCAACTGATAGACCCCCCAAAATCAGATGAATTTTGATGCATCAGATCAAGTATGAATTTGAAATCACAACAGACATACACTCAATGATGTGTGCCTTTCAACTGCAAAGTACAGATCTTTCTCAAACGCAGATACATTAGTTAGGACTGATTGTATACTTCCCTCAACAAATTTCAAAGAGCTAGGATCACATAGACCACATACTCTGCCACAATGCAGTTTAGAAAACTACAAAAAGAAAAACTAGAAAAGTCCCATCTCTTTGGAAAATTTAAAACATACTTCCAACAACCCATGTGTCAAGACAAAATCATGACAGGAAATACAAAAATGCTTAGCATTAAATCTTGTTTGACACAGTTTATACTATTTACAAGGAAATGTATAATCTTAAATAACTGATACTTGGCCTAAGCATTCAACTTGAGAAATTAAAGAGAACAGAAGAATCTTCTCAATAAAAGTAAAGACAACGTCATATTGAGTTATAAAAGAAATTCATGTGGAAGCTCATAGGATCCAGAATGGCCTGGATAAGAGGAAACAGGCAGGGAAGCTTTCCTATCAAGATTTATAAGGTGTGTATTAGGACCAGTGGACTAGAACTGGCCAATGGAACAGTGAGCCCCACACAGTCCAACACATATATGGGAAGTGACATGGCAGAGCTGGCATTGCACCCCGGAGGGGAAGCGGGGTACTTTCAGTACATGGTATTGGGACTACAGGATAAAAAATATAGATCCCCACTTCCTATCACACACAACAATCAATGCAATATAGATCAAGGTCCTTTATTTTCAGGTGTCCAGTGTTAGATAAATTATACAATGGCCCTGCTCCTAACCATGTAATTCTTTTTCTCAGTCTAGGCTTTGAACAAAATCCCTCTTCATCCAACAAATATTTTCTGTGTGCCAACTATGTTCCTGCCAATTGTTCCAGGCATGGAATACACCAGTAAACCAAAGACCTCTACCTTGGTGGGATTTACAGTCTTGTGGATAATTGATATATATGGCAGTTATTATGTATCGGGCACTTTATTAGCCCTGACATATTCATTAAATACTTGATAGATACTACTATCTGTAAGTGCCAGAGCTAGGATCTGAAGTTAGCCTGCCAACTCTCAGAATCCCAGCTAACTACTGTATTACATCTAGTGCCTTCCTTATTGCCTTGGTGAAGAATATGCCATGAAATGCTTTACTTAAACATGTATGTGATGATCCAAACACATTGTTATGTGTAATGAATTGACTTTTCTTCTGCAAATCTAATGTACTGGATAGGTACCATCCATCCTTGGAAGAATTTTGAGATTAGCTACTCAATCATTTTCTGTGTTGTGTGGTTCAGATGAAAAAGCCTGAGTGGTGCAGAGATGGCACCACTGTGCTCTAGCCTGGGTGAGGGAGGGAGGCCCTGTCTCAAAAAACAAAAAAATAGGCCGGGCGCGGTGGCTCACACCTGTAATCCCAGCACTTTGGGAGGCCGAGGCGGGCGGATCATGAGGTCAGGAGATGGAGACCATCCTGGCCAACACGGTGAAACTCCGTCTCTACAAAAATACCAAAGAAAACTAGCCGGGCGTGGTAGTGGGTGCCTGTAGTCCCAGCTACTCGGGAGGCTGAGGCAGGAGAATGGCATGAACCCGGGAGGCGGAGCTTGCAGTGAGCTGAGATCGCGCCACTGCACTGGGCAACAGAGCGAGACTTTGTCTCAAAACAAAACAAAACAAAAAACCAAAAAACTGAGGTACAGTGATTCCACCTTCTGGGGAAGCTTATCCATACCTTAAAATCTAATGCTGAGTAGGTGAAATTCGAACGATGTCATACATGAGCACCTAGTTTTTTGCTTTGTTCTGTTGGTAGATTTTTACAACTGCCATCTTCATTCTACTCTCAGAAAGTAAAGGTTTCAAGACATCTGTTTTGTGTCTGTAAGATAGCATCTTCAGGACCCTATGGTCAACAAATGTGACAATCAATAAATCTTTATCTCTAATTCCCAGTATTTTCCTTTTGTAACTGCTTCATCGGAAGGTTTGAGCATATCTTACAATGTCTCAACCTTCTCCTTGGCTGGACAAAAACTAAGTTTCCTTTGCTGTGTATTTCCTTCTACTCTCCTAAGATGCTGTTCCAGCTCTGGTGGTATTTAGCTTTCATAGCAGGGATGCTGGGAGGTCTGTGTAACAGATGCTTTTCCCCTAGTAGAGCTCCCCTCCTTCCTTCCTGGGCAGCCAGCTGAGATGTGTTACTGTGTTACAACTGGCTCCTACTGTTCTCTGTTGCACAAATCAGTCAGCTAAAGCAGCCCTGCTGGTGTCCTACAGTGTTTAACCTTGCTACAGTGAAATGGCAAGTGGGACAGTTGGTAGTCTTGCATATGAATCCAGGAATCTGACATTTTATAGCAAAAAGCTCATCAAAAACGACCACAGGAAAAGATAATCCTGCCATTCCACCTAATATCAGTCACAAAATAAATTCCAGCACATGAAAACCAACTTTAAGCCAAGCAAATATATACCATATGTCTGTGGATAGGGGAGTATGTCTTAGTGGTTCTCAAAATACACATATAAAAGCCGATAAATCAGGATAAATAAAACTTAAAACTATGCAAAGAAACACCTGAAACCAAGTTTAAAAACTATAGACTGAAAGAGGGGATCTGAAATTAAGATTAGTGTCCAGATCTTGTAAAGATCTGTGAGAAAAAGATAACAGAAATATGGTCAAAGGTTCACATAGCTGGATGCAGTGGCTCATGCCTGTAATCCCAGCACTTTGGGAGGCTGAGGTGGGAGGACTGTCTGAGCTCAGGAGTTCAAGACCAGCCTGTCCAACATGGTGAAACCCTGTCTCTACTGAAAATACAAAAAATTAGCCAGGTGTGATGGCACGCAGCTGTCATCTCAGCTACGCGGAAGACTGAGGCAGGAGAATTGCTTGAATCCAGGAGATGGAGGTTGCAGTGAGCTGAGATCATGCCACTTCACTCCACCCTGGGGACAGAGCGAGACTGTCTCCAAAAAAATTAAAATTAAAATTAAAAAGTTAATTCAGTTGGAAACCAGAATAGCCAATGAACATCTGAAACATGGTCTCTTCCCTAGTAATGCAGGAAAGGAAATGTAAACCAGTGAGAGACCTCACACCCATTGACTTTGTTTTAAAAACAAAATTTTTAAACACTGACAGTACCTAGTGTCCTTGAAGAGATGAGAATCCTCATACATGGTTGGTGAACTCTGGAGATGAATTTGACAAAACCTAGTAAAGCTGAAAATGTGCCATGTCAGTGCAGTGGCTCACACCTGTCATCCCAGCACTTTGAGAGGCCAAGGCAGGCAAATCGCTTGAGCCCAGGCGTTTGAGACCAGCCTAGGCAACATGGCGAAACCCGGTCTCTACAAAAAAAATACACAAAGAAGTAGAATCCAACTTAAATTATATTTGGTTAAGTCAAGGATGTCACTAAAAGAACATATAAATATGCTAATAGAAGGGTGAAATGCTATAATAAAAATATTAACCCAAAAGAGGCAAGAAACAAGAGAAAAGAGTATGTAAAATGCCCTGGTCATGGAGAAAACAAATGGTTCAGATGCAGATGTGAATCCAAACACATAAATAATTATATTAGATGTAACTGGGCTACGTATTCCAACTTAGACTATGTTTAAAGAAAATCTATATGCTGTTATGAGAAAAATACAAAAGGATTAAAACAGATAAAAACGATGTATTATGCAAATACTAAACAAAAGTAATACAGCTACATTAATATATAAAATACTTTAAGGCAATAAAGCTTTGGTTGAGACTGATTATGAAGCACATTTCATAATAGAAGAGTCAATCTACCACAAAGACATAACAATTCTAAATTTATGTTCACTTAGTAAACTAACTTCCAAATAAAAGATTGACACAAAAGATATGCAAATCTACATTCACATCATAATATTCTATCACTTCTCAGGAACTGGTAAGAGCCAGGTAAGAAATCTGTAATAATCTAGATCTGTAAAACATGATTCAATTTGACCTAATAAACCAAACAGAAACCATCCAGTAAGGATAGAATACATACTCTTTTCAAGCAATCATGTAATATTTCTCAAAATTGACCATATACTGGGTCAAAATGGATGTCTCAATTTCGAATATATGTTTAATGATAATGTAACATTATACTGGAGTCAACATGACTAGAAAGGTTTCAAACGTTTGGAAATTAAGCAGTACATTGCTAAGTAATTCACAGGTTAAAGAAAAAAATCAGAATGGAAACTAGAAAACATTTTGAAATGAATAATAAAAATACAGCATATAGCCTTAAAACGCAGATATTAGAAAACAACTAAAAATCAATTTTCTAGGCAATCGTCTCAAGTTAAAAAGTCCAGCAAATTAAAGCCAAAGAAAGGCTGAGCATGGTGGCTCATGCCGGTAATCCCAGTACTTTGGGAGGACAGGGCAAGCGGATCGCTTGAGCCTGGGAGTTTGAGATGAGCCTGGGCAACATGGAGAAAGCCCATCTCTACAAATAATACAAAAAACCCCAAAAGTTAGCTGGGCGTGGTGGCACGTGCCTATAGTCGCAGCTCTGCAGTGAACTGTGATGGTCATACCACTGCACTCCAGCCTGGGCAACAGACTTGAGACTGAGACTCTGTCTCAAAAGAAAAAAAAATAGAAAAAATAAACTTAGGAGCAAGAATGAATAATAAAAAACTATTTCAGCCTTGAAAGTAACTTTTAAAACATGTAAGTAAAAAGTGTTTTTGACAGTTTTAATAATACTCTGACTTTTCCAAGAACTCCCCTTCATGTAAACTAAGGGAAGTGTGTGCTTTATTTTGTTCAAAACTTCAAAAGCAGGGCATGACTCTTGGTAAAATCTTATCACCAGCAGCAAACTATTCATGGTACCATCTCCATGTGTAGTTACCATTGTGATTCTATATACTGGAGCAAACATCTGACTATTGCATTGTTATTTTTGTGCTGTAGTTGTACCTGAGCATTTGCATATTGAAAAATTTATTATAAATCACTTTTTTCTTTTCTACTGTAATAGGGAATTATAGTCTATATCATAACATACTGAATATAAAGTTATGTTTAGATATATTATGAATTTCATTTCATGATGGTAAAGGGGAAATTTCAAAATACTTTTAAGAAAGTATCGGGTTTGACAGTTGAAAATCTCTGGATTTGATGATTAAGGTCCTTCTCAGCCTTAACAGTCTGAGATTTTTTTGTAACCATTACTACCAACAACAGCTTTGTTCTATTTTGAAACTAGTGTGTGGCAGGCACTGTAAGTGGAACAGTATCTCATTTAAATCTAATCACCCTTATAATAGGTAGTAATACTGTCACTGTTTATAAGAGAAAACAAATTCAGAGGAGTTAAATAATGTGTTCAAGTTCACATATCTAGGAAGTATAGAGTTGGAGTGACTCCAAACTCATGTTCGTTTCACTCACGAAAAGGTCATTAACATACATTACTTTCCCTAGAAGAATTAAATACTATCTGTCGTCAAGTGAGGTTAGGCTCATGTAAGCATCTGTAAGAGTCTCTGCCCACCACAGCAAGAAAGAGGAGAAGATGGAATGTATAAATATAGTAGGTGTCTTTTGAAAGTCAGGTACCTTTTTAATCACGTAAGGTAGTTATAAATGGATGACATCTAAAAATATATCAGAATAAGTTTCAAGCCATGCAAAGTTCACCAAAACAATGTTTATTTCCAGTGTTTAATTGGGTATGCACACAGGCATGACACAGGTTTGGATTCATTAAGTCCTCATGCAGAATTATATTCTTCTCGACAAAGAAGCCAGTTCCATCCAGGATCCACTATCTACACACCTATGTTACAACATTTATATCAAATCTGGTATCTGAAGAAAAGATACACATTTAATATGTTCATTTAAGTTACGTATTTTACAGAAAGATTAAAAATTCAAGTCACACAAAACTCAAAAACTGTATTAAAAGTTTGAATATAAAACTCAGATCCACCTGGAATGACTAAAGAATGGAAGTTCTGTATCCACCTGTGTTAAAACTGGTAAATGTAATGAAATTTGTTACCGATAAAACGCATTCATTTATTCAATGTAAGTTATCTAATTTTAACAATATGGCACCCTAAAAACCAACTGTATTTTTATGATGAGGCACTTTTGTTAGTGATGAAACCAAAAGAACAAATTTGCTGCACACTGATGCCAGCGATTTTCTTCAGTGATTTTGGGTATATGCTATGTAGTAAGTTGCAACAAATACCTTGCTCATTTGTGTGCAACTATCCGATATATTTTTAAATATATATATATATGTTCTTCTGGCTGTAGTAATGCACTGTAAAGCTATTTCACAGTGCAAAATGATGAAACCAGCCCAAGTGAAGGCTGCATAATAACAATTCTGATACAAGAAAATATTGACAGAGTTACTGGAACATGTAACAGTAGTTTTTTTACTTGCTAGAGTGGACATACCCCCAGTTTAAAGACAGGGATGAAACTCTGCTTTATTGCCTGGGGTTTCAGACAGTTTACGAGGCTGGGCATTCGCTGCAGAACTAGCATTTTTGCTCATGTTCTGGAAGCTTTCTCCGTTTATTTGGTCAGATGACTGCGGTGGTATGGAAAGAAGGGGCCTGTTGGTTGAAGCCAAGGTGCTGGAAGAACTGCCTGTGTCACACTGAAAAGACAAAGGTGTGTCGGTCGTGGCTGTTTCTCGTGTGCTTGGGTTCTCTGTCTGGGGATCTCCGATTTCTCCTCTGCTAAGGTCAGAGGTACTGGTGCGTAGGCGTTCCCTGGCCAGCCAGTCTGAGATGGAAAGGTCCTGGGCTGAGCATTTTGGTTTTAACCGGTTCACAGCTGAAAGTTCTGATTCTCTCTCCCCGCTCTGCTCATGCACTTTCCAAAAATTCAAAACACTGATTTCAGTAGCATCTCTGTGCCCTCCTAGCGTATGTCTGCGCCGGATGCTTTTCCTTTTAGCAGTCTCAGCATTCGCTTTGTGATTCCCTACTCCAAACATGTCATCCGCAGGGGCTCTGGGTCTCAGTTTTAACCGATCTGCTATTTTCGTTTTCCATGTGGGTTCCTGTTTTTCGGATTCGCCTCTGGTGGGGGTCAGTAAACTCCCAGTTGACTTTCCTTTTTTCATAACATCAAACACTTTAGTTAATGAAGGTGCTTCTTTCTCATTCTTGGCATCTCCTAGACTTCCACTATCTGACTTGAACCTAGCTGATTTTTTCCTGGAGAGAGTATCACATTCGATGAGTTTATGGGAACTGAAGAGCTGTCTCCGGCTATCTAAACTTGATGTTAAACTTCCCTCGGTGCAACTCACTTCGCTTCCTTCAGAATTTCTCCGGCTGTTCTTAGTCACTTCTTGCAGTTTTCCTCGGAAAAGCCTCTCTGAAGTCAAGGCTGTGGGGAAAACGGGAAACTCGCTCTCGCTGTCGGTTTCCACAGGCCGCCCCTCGCTGATGAGTTCGCTTCTCTCGTCGTCTGCCTCGTCCCCCTTGCTCTCTGCCACGGATTGCACCTCAGGGCTCAGTCGACTGGAGTCCAGGCTAGTCAAGTATGTAGCAGATGATGTGGTGGAATAATCTGAGGTGATGGTGCTGATGTTGGCCAAAAACTCGCTATGTTTCGTTTCTGGACTGGTTGATTTCTTCATGGAAAACCTTGCCAGGGAGGCCTGGGAAGACGTGCTAAGCAAAGTGCCAGAGTCAGAGCCTGTCTCTTCAAGGTGGGAGGACTTCTGTGCCAGAAGTGACCTGGGGCTCTCTTTCAGGATGGCAAAGCGACAGCTGAGAGTTGGGGACTTGTTATGTTTTGAGTTGTGTGGCGGTGAGGGTTCTTCGGAAGGCGTGCTCTCTTTTCCTAGTGATATCTTTTCATCTTTTGTCGTGCTGGGGTCTTTCCTAGTGCTGTTGTCTTTGGCAATGATGATCTTCTGTTTTCTGCCCAGTGTCTCACTTTCCTTTTTGGACTCTTCTTTAGTATCATTGTGACACTGTTCCACATTTTCTTTCTTAAAAAATACATTGTCCAGTTCATCTTCTGAGCTGCTAGGCTGTGCTTTTTCTTTTGGCTTCTTCCTCTTGCGACTAGCGGCTGCAAAGATGGAGGACACAAGCAGCTCCCTGCTATACTGATCCTTGCCAGATCCCCAAGAACCCTGGGAGGCGAGAGAGAAGACAGACTCTGAGCATGAGAATGCAGCTGAGTTCATGTTCCGACAAGCTTGTCTCCCAAATATTTCTTATCAAATTATTATCTACTAAAGCTCTGGAAGCATCAACAGTGCAATTAGCTTTTTTTTTTTTTTTTTTTTTTTTTTTAAACACCTCTTTTTACCTTGCACCAAAGCCAAATTTTTATTTAATGAGTCCAACTTCTTGCCTGGTGGTATTTAACTGCCAAACCACAGCTCATACACATCTGCCTTTCCGGCAAACAGTCTCTGCTTAGTGCCAGTTCCTATCAATATCCCCCAAACACCTGACCTTCCCTCCTTCCACAGTGCCCAGGCCTGCTTCACTTCCTTCATTTGGAACACAGGCATGAGATAGGTTAACCAATATTGTGACATGGTCAAACATCATAGTCTGATATAGGTTATTAAATGTTTATGACTGACTTTAATTTTCTAATTACAGATATCACATGATATAGATACTGTATCAGATAAGCTCATTGAGATAAGGAAACTCTGGTCTTCCATTAGTTCATCCAGGAGGGATCTTCAAGGATCTGCCTTAAGTAAATCAGGTTGGTACTGTCTTCATTTATCTCAAGGTAACAACGGAATTAGAATATTCAAAAAACAGGTCAGGTGTGGTGGCTCATGCCTGTAATCCCAGCACTTTGGGAGGCCGAGGCGGGTAGACTGTTAGAGCCCAGAAGTTCGAGACCAGCCTAGGGAACATGGTGAAGCCCTGTCTCTACAAAAAATTAACTGGGCATGGTGGCACGCACCTGTGGTCCTGGCTACTTGGGAGGTCGAGGTCAGAGGATCACCTGAGCCTGGGGAAGTCGAGGCTGCAGTGAGGCATGAGGGTACAATTGCACTCCAGCCTGGGTGACAGAGTGAGAACCCATCTCAGGAAGGCAGGAAGGAAAGATCAATTAACATAAGTAAAAATAAATCCTTACCACAGAAACACTTTAGTGCACTGTTATTGGGAAAGTTATTTGCTATGTATAATGGGTTCTTTAAAACATTTTTTTTCTAAGATGGAGTTTCACCATATTGCCCAGGCTGGTCTAGAAGCCTTAGTCTCAAGCTATCCTCCCACCTCAGCCTCCCAAAGCGCCAGGATTACAGGCATGAGCCACTGCATCTAGATATAATAGGTTTTCGATTGCAACTATTAATTCGTTCCTAAATATCTGCTGGTTTAACCACACACTTTTTGAGACAAGCAGGTAGGCGGGAGGTACGCTGAGTAACAGAAGCCGACAGTATATTTCTCTATTGCCTAAAAATCTTAGACAAGTTAAAACTGCTCTATTTAAAGTAAAAATTCAGGCTGTTCTATCAAAGAATTCACCAAGATGGAATCACAGATGAATATAACTTTGTTTTTATATTATAAAGACTTTCGTAATTATCCAGCACATTTTCCCCACATTTTGCTAAAGACTAATAGTTGTGACTGGGCTCTGAACTGGGAGACCTTGATGTCCATCCTCTCTAGCTTGCTAGGTACGAGCAAGTGATTCACTTTTAAACATCTCAATTCCATGGCAAGAAGCAATTAGATTATACTGTCTTTAAGATTTCCTTAAGGGTCTCTTTACAATTCTATGATCATATGCGTGTTGGGGCAAATTACTCTACTTTTCTACAGAGACTGTTAGAAGTAGTTACTCATATCATTGGGATATCCACTATATTACAGGCATGATATAACACCACTATAGATAAGATGAAAAGGCTATTGTAATAACAGGTTAAGAAAAATGCACCTAGAGAAAGGAAAAGCAGGGATTTCAACAGAATTAACAAAACTGTTCTAGATTAAAGAATTCTAAAGAGATTTGACAATGAAATGCAAGGAATGATCCTTGACTGCATTCTGTATAAGGAAGTAAAGAATATTACTGGGACAATCTGTATAAACACTGCACATTAGATAATAATGTATTGTACCTACATTAGTTTCCTGAGTATGAAAATTACTCTGTAATTATATAGGAGAATGCCTCAATTCTCTGGTGATACATGCTGAAGTATTTAGGTGTAGTGTTATCTCTACAAGTAACTATCAAATGATTCAGAAAAATCTCTACAAGTTAACTATCAAATGATTCAGAAAAAAAGTGTGAATTTACAACTGATAAATCTAGGGTAAAGGATTTGGGTGCTATCATTTTAGCAGCTTTTCTGTAGGTTTAACATTTTTCAAGATAAAAAGCTGGGCGAAAAGATGAACATCACAAGTAACAGAGACATGATAAAATATTTTTGTAAGAATTATAATTTAATCATATGGAGTCCTATTATGATATTTAAACATGATACATAAAATTCATGTCTCATTACAAAATATAACAATGTTTTAAGAAGTCTGACAATTCTAGTTGCTACTGCCTCAACAGAGCAAAATTTAGATCCACTGACTTGACAACAAACTATTCAAAAAGTTGTATAATTGAGGGAACACAGATTGTGTAAAAATATTATTAAAAAATTAGTGATTTCACTGAAAAGGCAAGACTATAGTGTAAAAATGCATAACAAAAAAATTGATAGTACTTCTGAAATATTTACAGATGATACGATGTTTGGGATTTGTGTAAAGATGGTCCTACAGGGAGGGAAGCAGGTGGCATGCAGAGGAAACAGAGCTGGCCGAGTGCTGATAATTATTGGAGCTGGAGATGGGTACAGGGAGGCTTCTCGTTTTATTATTCACTTCTGTATACGTTAGGACCTAATTTTCACATTAAAGAATGGCCGAGATCTTTGTATTATGCCAAAACTGCACAATGAGAAGAATATGAACTTTTGAGTTTGTATTCCAAGTCAAAATCCAGTATTCTTCTATCATATATTGTTTTAGGAATTCATTTTTTATTATACTTTGTTGCTCTGTCATTAGACACAGAGAGGAATGCATTTGAGTATCAACCATAACAATCAACAATTCCCCCCTAAAATATTTCAAATTGTATGAAACAATTTACCTTAGATTTTGTTGAGTCACTAGTAGCTGAATCTGTGAAAAGTTAAATAAAACATGGTCAGTATTAGCCAATCTTTACTGCTTTCCACAAACAATGCAAAACTTATGGAAAGACAGGCACAGAACAAAATGTGAAAGCAAAACTCAAAACAATAGAACACAGTGGATAGTCAGAGCTCACAAAGATGCAAGCTGCACCACAGAAAGCCACCGCCATGAAAGGATGCTGTGAATTGTAGGCAGAACCAGCTCAATGATAGAAATGGCAAAGGAGCCCTGTACTAAACAAAAACAGAAATACTCGTGTTTATTAGATTTTCTAAATATTAAATCTAGCAATAAAGAAGCTTGAGGACTTTTTGTTTTTTTATGTACCACATCCTGTATCTGAGACTGATACACAATGTAGAACTTTTAAGAGTGTTGGCCGCCCTAGCTACAATTGAGACACTCATACTGGTGTGTTTGATTTTTGTCAGACTTAAATTTTCTAAGCATTATGCCGTACACGTATGGATGCAAAAGAGGCATTAAGATAATCTTGCTTCCAGGTCACTTTGGTTTTATAATAAATAATGTTTATCTTTGTGCTTCAGACCCCAGTTCCATAGCAGTGCAGTGAGGGATCCTTTTGACTAACTTGCTACCAGTTTTGCAATTATCTATTAACAAATGCTATTATGGAAATGAAAAAATGGAGACCATAATTTTACTGTCTGGCAAAAACTCAGATTATACAATTACAAAGAGGGTAGGAAGGGGCTAGCAATATTCAGGATAATACCAATTTTGCAGTTTCATCTTTCAACATTAGGGAAATTGGTTTTCAGAATAATGAGCTGAGCCCCATGCCACGCCCCTTTTAACACATGGCTAAATGCTTTATGACTTTAAGAACTGGTAGACCATACCATGCTATTTCTCCTCAGGGTCTGCTTCAGAAATAACAAGAAACAGCAGAAAAACTTTTAAGAAAGTAGTAGTGATCTGTTTACAATAATCTTAAGAGAAACTTTACACCACAGATCAACTATGTTTGCATTTACAAGAATCGGGGGTTTCTGCAGACAAGGCAGCTACAGTGTGGACAACAGTCCTCCTTCTTCCTACAGTTCCAGCTGTCCATCAGGGACATCACAGAATCCACTAGTGACATTACCGTGTGATAGACTCCTCCCACTTCGCCTGTTCAACATCAGTATAGATTTGCCTGTGTCAGTAAGAGCTGAAAAAACCCTTTAGGACTAAAACAAGAACTAGAGACAAAGGGAGAACATTGTGTAAAACAACATGCTAGATTAGTGCAACAGTTTGGCAGGAGAAAGTTTTCATTCAAAAGAGCCTAGAAGAACTAATACTTAACCAAGCATTAGGGTGGCAACAGGAAACGGAAGAAAATAAATCTCAAATAGGCTGGCTTTTACTGTGACAAATAAAACACTGTTATTTATGAAAATGGAGCCCATTACCAGTTCAACAGATTTAACTTGCTGCTTTTAAACATAACTCCTGGCTCAAGAATAAGAACTACTTATACAGCCCAGATCATACTTTCTGCCATCACAGCAACCACATACTCAGTAGCATATATCTGTTTTACCTTGTGATGACTATTACATGGAAACTGTGAATTAAAAAAAAAAAAAAAAAAAAAGAACAAAACAGTGGTTTGCATGCTCATTTCCCTCATAGTTCCATTCTGACAAACATTACATTACAACTGCATGCACTGCCAATGGCATTAGAGTCACTGGAAGATAATTCAGATCAATCGGAAAAGGAAGATTAAGGTTTTTTATTAGTAGAAAGGAAGAGAAAAAGAAAAAAATCATAAGTAACAATTCACTATGATTGATTTGCTCTTTCATATTGTAAGAATGTAGCTTTCAGCCTAGAGGTCAAGACTGCCCAGGCAAGAGTTACCTGATACATCTCCTGGGGAGACTCCTGTCCTTCCAATGTTGGTGAGTAAATGATCTATGTTTGGCACTGGCTGGGAGTCTACTGTGCTTTCCTCCTGCACTGTTGTCTATGGTTAATAAACAAAGATCTCTTCATCATCTCTTCAAAGATACTTTCTTTAAAATTTAAACAACATTTAGTAAAAGATACATTCCTAAGTAAAGCACCTGTGCTTAATGTTTTTACACTGTTTATGCATAATTATCTGCAAAATAAGCACTGTACTGGTATATTCATTAGATCAGAAACTGAGCTAGAGACCTGCTTCCGGGGCGCAAAGCGGACAATAGCATACAAAGCAGGAAGTTGACATTGTTGGCGCGCCAGGATCTTGTGTCCCAAATGAAACTAACTGAGTACAAATGCTGACGGACAATACTTACAAGAGGCTCATCAGCACCTTCTTCTGTGAAAAACCAGTCATGCTAAAATTTAAAAAAGGTAAGAAGAGAAATTAAACAAGCCTTTAAATATATTGAGATCTTGGAGGATAGTATAGAAAAAGGGTAATTTTCTTAGGGAAAAATATTACAACCAACCTCTCTGACCACATAGTGGCTGCCCGTGAAAATGAATTTTCTTGTAGGGATGAAGCATGAACTTACGTGCTGGATGAGCGTTTCTACGATCTTGTACTGGTCAGGCATGTGGGTGACCATGTGGGTCATGTTGTCTTCTGATGTTCGAACAAGGGTTGGACCAAACACTATTGCTAGGTTCCTTGGTTCCATCTGAATGGGAAATACCAGAATTTTTCTTAAAGAAGTAGGCTGAAATTCCCATTGTAGGATTTTTGGTGAAAAAGAATATAAACAGAAAAATGGCTTTGATGTAGATTTAAAAAATGCTTTCTAGCAAGGTATTTTTTTTTTTTTTTTTTGAGACAGGGTCTCACTGTCACCCAGGCTGCAGTGCAGCGGCATGATCATAGCTGACTGCACTCTCGACCTCTTGGGCTCAAGTGATCCTCTTGCCTCAGCCTCCTGAGTAGCTAGGACTATAGGTATGTACCACCATGCCTGGCTAAGTTTTTTAAATTTTTTTTTGTAAAGATAGAATCTTATAATGTTGCCAAGGCAGGTCTTGAAATCCTGGCCTTAGCTTCCCAAAGTGCTATGATTCCATGTGTCAGCCACCACAAGTGGCCTAGTTAGGATTTTCAAAGCAAATGTGTACAAAATGTTTCTTCTGCATTAATGATAATGTGCATTGCATAATTAGCATTCATTTTTTTTCCAAGAAGTCTTTGATTGAAAAAACTGATTTGGTTCAAAACGAGGGTTACCAAAACTGGACTAACTGATAAAAATGTTAAAATCAAAGGAAAAAAAGCTTGCAGAAGATTACAGGCACACCTGTAGTCCCAGCACTTTGGGGGACCGAGTCAGGTGGATTGCTTGAGCCCAGGAGTTCAAGACCTCATCTCTACTAAAAATAGCCAGGCGTGATGGTGTGTGCCTGTAGTCCCAGCTACTCTGAGGCTAAGGTGGAAGGAGGTAGAGGTTGCAGCTTGGGCGACAAAGTGTGACCCTGTCTGAAGAAAAAAGGAAAAAAAAAACAAAACAAAATTCCCCTTGAGAAATGAAAGTGGAAGAAATATGAAAGGTTACAGATTTTCCCTCTAGTACATCAAAATCACTAATGTGTAAACACCCAATGGTTGGAAATAGTACTTCTGACCCATTTTTACCTGAAACCAATCTTCTGAAGCTCTTTGGTTAGGTTTGCTTTGCTCTGAATGCCTCACTCTTTTGTATACTTCTCTGTTTATGCATTAATTTCTATAGACGGTATTCCTTGTTTAATTATCAGACTGTCAGAGGTATGGATCTTTTGCTTTCCTTCATTAAATCTTACAATGTCTGATATATTTTGAATTCAGTATTTGATTAAAATAACTTTAATCAACCCTAATAACATATCAGGGGGCTAAAAATCACCACCGAACTCAAAAAGCCAAACTGGAAAAAAGGGAAAAGCAATTGCTGCACACCTAACATGTTAACTAGTGTAGCACATACCTAACGACACCATCACTGCAGAGGAATAAGAGGAAATTGTGTTGAAATCAGGATTTTTCTAGAGAGTTGGCTTGGTAGAAAGAAACTATGTGTGGGAAAGGTGTACTTAAAACTGGGCACGCAGAAATGTTTCTGGTCTCCCTCTTAGAATATGTACTCATCCTACTCTTCTATCTGTGCTGGTGTTGGTGGCTCAAAAAACACAAGTCTACCACCTCAAATGCCTTATGTAAAATTTTTACTAGATTCTTGACTATGATTTATGTTTTTAGACTAATGATAACATGCATTAATATTTATATGTATACACAGTAATATTTTATCTGGGTAAACAGTTTCAGCTGGTTCCTACATAAAACGGATAAAATAGTGTACAGTTTATTCATAAATTTAAAAATTCTATTTTTCTTTAATATTCCATAAAATACCATACCCTTCTTCAAGATTCAGTGTAATTATATTAAAGACACAAAAAATTCTGCAGTAAAAACCTATGCTAAAGATTAATTCAGTACTTTCTAAACTAACTAGACCAACACTCTTTTCTCTGTACTGATGAATGATATAATAGATTTCAGGAAACACTGACATTAATTGGAGACTACTTCAGATACAATTATATTGAAAACTCTTTGGCTCCTACAGTATGAATTTCTGGAAACAGTCTAGGCTTTCATTTCCTTTTTTTTTTTTCTCCCTAACCATTTTGTAGCCCTATCACTACGGAGGAAATTGAGCATCTAAAGGAAGTAAGCTTCTTGATTTGCAGGTAATAGAGGTTGACACTCTTCTCATATCAATCCTTACTACAACTTCCAGAACATGCACAACGACTAAACTGATCCATCTAAATCACTCAGAAAAGAGTGTCAGCAATATTCCTGAGCTTGTGGTATTCTTTCATTTTCTTCTCCAGAAATTAAAATGACTGTTTCAGTACTTTAAGAAGTAAAGCCCTTGAGTTAGAAAATCATCATTTTACAATCTCTGATGATATAATGGATTTAGGCAATAATCATCAAAAAACTAAGTTAAGACTACAACCTGTCAACCAAAATACCATGTGTAGACCTTGTGTGGATATTGACTTAAGCAAATAACCCTACAAAGACAGTTTTACAATCAAGAAAAACTGAATGGGGTTGGGCATAGTGGCTCATGCCTATAATCCCAGCACTTTGGGAGGCAGGTGGATTGCTTGAGCCCAGAAGTTTGAGACCAGCCTGGGCAACATGGTGAGACCTTGTCTCTAACATAACTTTTAAAAAAAGAAGAACTGAGTATTAGACAATATAAAGAATATATTTTGTGGTGTTAAAAAGGATGAAAATGACTTATCTGTTACTGTCTGTTTTCACTGTATTCTATTTGGCCTTTTGACTGTTGTAGCGTATGCATATCTTACCTCTTCAAAATACTGATATACAGCTGAAAAATCAGAGCAGTAAAATTTCTGACTTTTTCATTTTTCTTACTGAATAACCATACAAGAAATCTTTAAAAATATCCTTTTAAAATGGTGACAACTGGTATTTTGGGATCTTTTGCTTTTAAAAACAATTTTAAGAAGAACTTACCCAGTTTGATGTTGAATTTATAAACCTTTTATTGACTATTTGGCATGAAGTAATGAAGCATATCTTTTAAACTAAAGCCACTAAAAGTACATTTCTCAAATAAGCCTTTAACATACCTTATTTTTTTCTGAATTTTCTGCCACTGTCTTCAGATGAGCTGAAAGGAACTTAAGTGTTTCATAATGATGTTCAGGCAAATCGTGAATCTGAAACACATTATTTTCACGATGGATTTAGAGGCTGAATTTTAGTTGTATCCCCCAAAATATAAAATAATACCTACTAGTCTTTTTAATGTTTTCAGACGATCTAGAGGATCTTCTTTACGATTGGCTTCAATAAAATCAGCATATTTATCTGATGACAAGAACAATAAAACAAATTTATTTTAAATTGCTTAGGTGAATTGTAATCTAGTTTCCCTTTAAGGATTAATTTTAAACCACAACATAAGAAAGATTTCTACATAGTCTTTGAAATGTAAATCTCTAAAATGTAAGTTCCCTGCAGGAACCATCCTATATTTACACAGCCTGTCCATTCTTCCCCCACCCTCCAACAACATCTAGTAAAGTGTCTTACATGGCATTTAAATACTTGGCTTGACTGAAAAAACATTTTTCTACTCATTGTACCTTATTACGTCAGAAGCCATTTGAATGGTAACAATAATATTAATTTGGCTGCAAATATGTATGAACAAGATAATACATATGTTAATCAACCTAAACAACTTTTATGTTTTTAATATATGAGGGAGAACTCAACAAAGCCTCCTGTTTCCTTTGACCAAGACATTTTGTCCTGGTTCAATGGAATATTCTATGGTTTTCCAACTGTAACTTGAACCATTTCATCTGATTATCTATCTTTCATGGGAGTTAACTCACCATTTGTGAAGAGAGGCTCAGGGAGTTTTCTGAAGAAGGATTTTAGTAAACTGCTTATCACATTCAAATCTCGCCATTTCTAGGTGTACAAAATAGAAATACAGTATTTTCATATCCAATACCACCAAAGGGAAAAAAAAGGATCAGTTATTCAAATAAGCAAACTTACATCATCTTGTATATCAATATCAGCCATTCCCTTGTTGAGTTCTTCTTGCATACTTGAGATGGCTGCATTATTTCCAGGAACTCTATAAATACCTGTATATTCAAGACCTCTTTCTTCAACTAATTTGCAACATATGTCAACTATTAATGGAATATACTGAAAAACAAGAAATAAACATTTTATTTAATGCAGCACAAATGTTTAGTAGTTGTATATCACAGCTAAAATGCCCCTTTCGTCCAAAAGGAAACATAAATTGCTGTTATGTAATATAAAGAATAGAGACATTACAGATCTGGGAATAGAAAAAACCTGCAAGAGATATTTGAGACAGTAAGAAGAGAAATAGACTGAGAGAAAGAGGGACCCCCAGAGAGATAACATTCTAAAAAATAAGAACAGGTAAGGAGAATGTGGAAACCGTTCAGCTGAATAAAGAGACAGTCAAGAAAAGAAGGAGGTGAGAGTAACATCAATTCATGATATGAATCCTAGCATAAATATATACACACACATTTGCATGTATTATATTTTCTTAATTAGGTCCTTGTTCTCATCCTTGTTTTAAGATGCTAAAAGCAGAAACAGACATGATTTGAAGATGAATTGTTACCGACCATTTCAGACACATTCCTAATGGTTGAATATTCAATTTCAGAGTCAATACATTAGAAAAAAAGCATTACAGGTCAGAAATACTTAGGGAAACTAAAGTCTGCTACGAAGAAGAAAATAGATTGACAGTCTCTGTTGTCTGAAAGGCTGTATACTCAGATCCCATTATAATCACAACCGAATTAATGACTTTAGGAAATCCGGTGGGCTGGTGTCTCCTACCCGATTAGTATGAGCTGGTGGGCAGTCATCTAGTCGGACGCCGAACGTTCCTGTAGCAGTTGGCTTTTTCTCAAATGTCTTTCTCATGATACTTGGAATGCCTTTTCTCCATGTGCCTTTGTCTTTTGGGGGACTGGTATCATCTTTTGATTGCCAGTCAAAATAAAACAACATAATAAAACGGAAATGAGTGTTTAAATCATGACTTTAAAAACATTTTATCAATGTTTACATAAATCCAAGTCCTGTAATATAAATAATACATCCTATATTTAACAAAAATATGTTCTCTTCCATATAACTTATACTTCTTCATTCTTTTATAATGTGTGCTATAATTTTCTTTAAAACAGCAAAAAAATAAATAAAATCAGTGTGTCATCTTTATAGTGAGACTTCAACAAAGGGAAAAATAATAGTTTTATTTCATAAATGATAGGACCTGAATCCTCCGAGTCATTTAAATTTGTAATGTCTCTGATTTAAGTATTGTTTGTATTTTCCTTCACTTTCTCTTTATAATGAAGCTGGTGTCTTGGGCCTCACAAAGGGAAAGGCCCAATGAGCCCAGACCAGGCCTACTGTGAATTTTGAGCTAGTTGACATGCGGCCTGGTCAGTAGAAATGGTACAGAAAACATAAATGTACCTCTCCGATGCCAATTTTAAATCATCTTATTTACTTGTTAGAAAGCTAACATCAATACCTTTACTGAGAAGTTTCCTTTCCGACTCTTCCTTCGGAGAGTGTGGGCTTTGAGTCTTTGGCTCTGATTTAGCACCAAGCAAAGTTTGCCTGATGCTGAGACTCTGGCGAGGTGTTTTTGGCAACTGCTCTGCTTTGCTGTTGAAGGAAATGACATTTGTTAACTATTACAGTCATCCTCCTCTATCTGTGGTTTCAGTTACCTGTGGTGAGCCATGGTCTGAAAATATTAACTGGAAACTTCTTGGAATAAACAATTCATAAGCTTTCAATTTTGTACAGTCCTGCCCAGAATAAGAATCATCCCTTCATCCAGAGTAGCCACACTGTATACGCTACCCGCCCGTTACTATATGGGAAAAAATACAGTGTAGAGAGGATTTGGTACTATCTGCAGTTTCAAGCATCCACTTGGGGTCTTGGAATGTATCCTTGCAAATAAGGGGGATGACTGTACTGATTTTATATCCAAATTAACTGCAGGCAAGGTGGGATTCTCACCTCATCAGACTGTTATATTCTTTTATTCTTCGACTAATTAGATCCCTGTTAGTGACTCCAGTGTCCTACAGAATAAATAAAGTAAAATTAGAAAATCAATTCTAAATATCAATAAGTAAGTGATGATCCCTACTCTTTTGAGGCTTTGTATTGTACTGCTTTGCTTGTTTAACAAAAACATTACTATCATCTGTTCTCAGTGGAGCTGTTTCAAAGCTTCTATTCAACATCACCATGTGACAAATGTTTCAAGTGCCTCCCAACATTGCCAAAGGGTTTTGTTTCTTTTCTGTATCCATGCAATACCTAGGATAGTACCAGCAAGTAACAAGTTTTCAATACTTATTGAACTGATCTGTCCATTTAAAAATAAATGACTACGAAGCAGTCAGTGTTTTCTCTAATACCAGAAAGAATCATCAGTGTTTAAAAAATATACATGTAAGTGATTTTTCTTCAAAAAGAAAAAGAAATAATATAGGTGGATAAAAGATGGAAACACACTGCCAGAATGTGTTAGTGACTAATTTGTAAGGACAGTGAAACCAAGGATCAACTAGTATCAAAAGTGGCAGTTACATTACCAGAAAAGAAAAAAAGAGAAAAGCTTAAAATTTGCTTGATTTTTTTTTTAACCTCTGTGAGTTAACTTGTATAAAATGCTATAAGGTAAACCCAGAGTTGACCATAACGTGATCCTTTTATTCCTATTCATTCCAATTATACATTGATATTGAGTGGGGTTGTCAATTTTTTTTAACTTGCCTCGTTTTGATTGATACAGTTTACAAAGAATACAGTCTTTAAATACAGGAGTAAGTTATCTTGAATTTAAATAGACCATTCCAACTTATCAGCTAAGAGATCATATGATTAAGATCTAGAATAAGACTGCCTGGATTTAAATCCTACCCCGATGCTTAAGTCGCTGTGTGACCTTAGGGAAATGATTTAGCCTCTCTTTGCCGCAGTTTCCTTATTTGTAGAATGGTGGTGATGATAATAGGACACATTCATATGGTTGCTGAGATTAATGCATGTAAAATGTTTAAAATAGTATGTGCCATATGCTATGTGCTCAGTGAATTACTGTTTTCTCATCTATGAAACTGGGGAAAATACTTGTGTACCTGTGTCTTAAGATTAGATGGTGATGATAATAGCTCACACCGAGTAAATGTTTATTACCTGGCAGGCATTCTTCATATGCATTACCTCATTCAGTCATCCAAACGGCTACCATGTGTCACAGAACAAGTCATCTGAAGGAGTTTCAACAATGACAGTCTACTGCCCGAGAGAGTGCCTGACACATAGTAGGTGCCTGTTACACAGAACTCCTCTGAACTATTACTTAAAGCTGAAATCCACATCTAAGTTCTTATTCTCCCTGTTTATTTTGCAAAAATTCAGGTCTGATGCTCTCTGTATAGCGGGTAGTTGTACAACATAGGTTGCACTGATAAAGATCTGGTGTTACTTTTTAACCACAAACAAGGCAGAGTGTGAACTACCAAAGGAAAAAAGCACACTTTTCCTATGGTACACGTTTTAGTACTTTGAATTGGATATAATGGAAATGACTAAATTAGAACATAATCTGCATAAATTTACATTTAATGTAGGCATTCCTGAGTACTATAAGAGAACTCTGTGCCCCTTTTTTGGTTATAATAAATGGGCATGAAAAGTGAAAACACAGTGAAGAAAAAACTGTGTTAATGATAAGAAAATACTTCAGCAAATGCTGACTTAATCATTGCTAAATTTGCTTGATAAAGTTTATAGTTATATGTACTTTAAAAACCATCTTTCCTGTTGAAATTCCTACTGTAAAAATATCTTGATGATCATAATTCTCAAATCCCTAAACACTTCTGCATGAAAAAGAAAAGCTGGGCTAGGCGCAGTGGCTCACACTTGTAATCCCAGCACTTTGGGAGGCCGAGGTGGGCAGATCACGAGGTCAGGAGATAGAGACCATCTTGGCTAACATGGTGAAACCCCATCACTACTAAAAACACAAAAAATTAGCCGGGCGTGGTGGCGGGCACCTGTCGTCCAAGCTACTCAGGAAGCTGAGGCAGGTGAATGGCCTGAACCCGGGACAGGGGGCTTGCAGTGAGCTGAGATCACGCCACCGCACTCCAGCCTGGGCAACAGAGGAAGACTCCGTCTCAAAAAAAAAAAAAAAAGCTGACTTATTTTTGAAAATGCAAGTTTTCTTAGAAACTAATTATTGTATGACAGTAGGCTATATCATATTCTTGACTGTATAATTCTATTAACAAAAATCATCAGTATCACTCTGCATTTATATGGTTATTTATACTGGTAAGTATGTTTACTGTAACTTAAGCACTACAACGATCCTGTCTTTGAAAGATGGAAATGGATCTGGAATAACTTGGTCACAAACGACCAGGACTAGGAATGTAGTTCACTGCTTCTCGGTATGCAGAATATATAAATAACCTATGTTTCTAGTTCAGTGATGGTGATTTTCCAATATGTGAAAATAATATAAAATAGGTATGTCTGAGTTTTCCATCAACTGTTTTACATGAAAATAGCACATTATAATTTTTTATAAAAATGATGTATCATATTCCTTAGATCTTTGTAAGAAAGTGTTGTGAAAGGGTCACATTTCTCCAGCATTCCTTTGAACACCCACCTCTTCGTTTAGGTTGCTGCTGTCCTGGATCGTCTTGATCCAAGCTAACATATCGTCTCTGTCTTCCGCCTGAAACAGGCATTCGCAGTCGGATGTGGTGAGTCGAAACACATTTTTCCTCTTGGTCTCACTGTAAGAGATGTCTATCAAGCAAGCATTAACACTGATGGGCTGCTCTTCCTCAGACGGAGTCGTCTGCTCTCTTTTATCTTTGTACAGGTAAAGTGAATGACCCCGAAGTACAACGTACATCTGTTTCCACGGCCGAATACTTCCACCAACTCGCTAGAAAACATGCGACATTGCATGAATAGTCAGTAT
The DNA here is from genome assembly GCF_024542745.1 of Macaca thibetana thibetana. Taxonomy (NCBI): domain Eukaryota; kingdom Metazoa; phylum Chordata; class Mammalia; order Primates; family Cercopithecidae; genus Macaca; species Macaca thibetana. Next base: position 24,445,341 of record NC_065586.1, read on the forward strand.
TTGGCTAAATCTTTGTGACAGGATAAGCCCATTAAGCAACACCCTTCCTCTGCGCTTATACATAACTAGTGTAGCAGGTGGCAGATTTAGCTCAGTACCTATTTGTGAGGAGAGGAAGATAAAAATTGTGGACCGTAAACCGAGTTAGGCAGTGTATGCATATCAAAGTCAAGGACAGTGAAATCCCAACTTTAGTTGGGAAGGCAAAATGAACAAAGCAAATCAAAGAAAACAAATGTAGCAAAATACATCAAAAACAGTAACGGAACAGAAAATTTAAAAATCAGTCCAAAAAACCTTTTGAGTGAAAGACTTACGACTTAGAGCACACAAATGACAGAAACTGCAGAAGTTCTCAAACAATTGTATACTTAACTAATTAACAGAGTTCATCAACTTAATATGGCTTAGTAACTCTATCCACATCCAAAGTGAGTTTTCTGACAGCATTAAAATATTCTTATATATAAGCTGTCCAAATATTATAGAACATTTTTGCGGCAAGGTTTTTTTCTATTGAAATCTACTGGATGCATATATTGATATTTTTATGCTTGTTTAATTCTTAAAATACAATGAAACAAACTTATAAAGGTAACTTAAACTGAGAAAAGAGATATAAAAATTTAAAACTGAACTGCCACTTCCTAAAGGACAATGGGAATAACCCATTGCTAATAAACTAATAAGAAGGGCAGAGTTCCTTCTTAAATACTTTGGTTTCTTTTTTACATTGCCAAAACGTAAGACAATATGCATGTTGACTACATGCAGCTAACACACAGGACAAAAAGTACTAAATTAAAGCAATAATTAGAATTTTTTTAAGGAATACTTTTTTAATGTAGAAAAATATAAATTTTTTTTTCACTCTTTAATCTGGGTATCATGCCATTTTATGTATACAGGTTTTATGGTTTATTTGTCAGGGTCTGCATTTCTGACAGTCAGGGTGGCTTAGAAAACACACTACCTTGCCCTTATCGGTGACAAGAGGCCGGAAATGGAGCCACCCTTCCTTGGCAGCATCACTGAAGACCTCTGAGGAAGAATCTTTTCTGGACCCAGAGTCTTCCGATGACTTTTGGCTGTCTGTGATCTATAGAAAGGACCAAGAAAACAAGGGAAAACAGCATTTTCCTTTATAAATATTTGCACATTGAAACTGCTTTGTGGAAAACTCTTATTTAATGTTTCAAGTGAAGGGCTATTTTTGAAAAATCCTAACTTTGTATTTTTAAAAATTTCTAGTCTCATTTAAAAAATGTGAATTGACTATCATTTTTTAACCATTAAAAATAACAAATGGTATAATTTTCCTGTTCTCATCAGTTCACATTTTAGTGAAAAATGAGAAAATGATCGTTTTGTGATTTATGTCATTTGAAGAATGAAAACAGCAAGATGCAATAACGAATGGCTGAGAAACAGCTAGAAACTGGTGATGCTGTGGCAGGGCTTCTCTGAAGAAATAATATTTTGTTGAAATCTGAAGGAAAAATAAGGAGCCAGCCATAAAAGGTCAGAGGGAAGAGAAGTTTGGTGAGAATGTATAGCTAATGACTGTATATCATCATTATCACTTAAAATGTTCACTGATTAATGTGATCAACAAACAGCTAATTCTAGATCATTAAGGGTCTTTTAGGCCATGGTAGGAAGTGTGAAAGAAGCATTAAGTGACAAATCAGGGGAGTAACTTAACACCCAGTTCAAAGCTCACTCTGAGTACTCTGTTGAGAGTGGATTCTAAAGGGACAAGCATGAAAAGAGCTGCGACTACAGGAATCCAGGTGAGAGATGATGTCAGCTTGCATTTAAGTAGCATAGGTGAAGACAGGAAGATTCAGGGTAGTCTGGAATTGATATGGGGGAGAGTGAAAAAGAAGAAACATGGCTAGTTCTGAGATATTTGGCTTCATCAAGAAGATGAATGGAAGTGAACTTGCTGAGATGGGGAAAACTTAAGGGATAATGAGGTCTGGGGGTAATGGGTCTAATCATCACGTAAACCTTGAGTTGCTGATTAAACATCCAAGTGACGGCAGCTGACATGAGCTGCAGTTCAGGAAGGAGGTCAAGGATAGCCACGTAAACTTTGGGAAACCTCTGCATAAGATCACTGAGGAAATCAGGGTAGATAAAGAAGGGTCAGAACAACTCTGGGCATTCCAATATTTAGATATTAGGTGGAGCAGAGGGGATGGAGAAGTAGCCTTTCAGTTAGAAAGAAGAACAGGAAAGTGTGGCAAGATGGAAGCCAGCAGAAGAAAGTGTTTCAGGAAGGGAGCTGGAAATTGCATTGAATACCAGCAAGAGTTCAAGTTAAAAACCGACGTTAACCATTAGTTTCGGAACCTGAATGTCAGTGTTGTTCTGATGTGTGTGAGCTGAGAAGAAGTAGAAACTATAGTTTTTTTCAAGGGGTTCTGCTGTGAAAAGGAGTAACGAATAAAGCGGGATGTGGATTCCAGGAAGGTTTCTATTTTAATGTAGGAAATAGAACATGGGTGCATACAACAGTGAACAAGTCACTGGAAAAATGATGACTGCGCAGAAGGGGACTGAGAAACTTAGAGGCAAGAGAATCCAAAGAAGTGTGGGGGTGCACAGTAATATTTATGGTAAGAATAAGGAAGGCAGCAAGTGTGGGTATAAAGGCTGGGGATGGTGGCTCACGCCCGTAATCCCAGCACTTTGGGAGGCCAAGGCGGGCGGATCACCTGAGGTCAGGAGTTTGAGCCTATCAACATGGCAAAACCCCATCTCTACTAAAAATGCAAAAATTAGCCAGGCGTGGCAGGCGCCTGTAATCTCAGCTACTTGGGAAGCTGAGGCAGGAGAATCGCTTGAACCCGGGAAGTGGAGGTTGAGAAAGGCAGGAAACTGATATTTTTGGAGATGGTAAATAAGGAAATTCCTGTCTAATAGTTTCTATGTTTTCAGGGAAGTACGAGGGGAGGGAGAAGAGAGAGAACAGGGGTGGAGTGAGGGGTGTTAGGGGAAGCCACGAAATAATTTCCAGGATAGAAAAACATACAACAAAATACAAAAAGGACTGCTGGGCAGTTAGATTTCTGGCCTTGAACTGATAAAGTCAGAAAAATCAGCACAACGTGCATCAAGTATTACGTACTTGAATATGTATAGAAATTAGAAGAGAACATTTTATACATGATATTTTCCAAATGTACTCAATACTTACAGAATAAAAGATTACAATATTTAAATATTAAATGTCTACTGGGTAAAAGAAGTACTTCTCTATGAAGAGAGAAACTAAGGTAAGGAGAAACTCTAATACTAACCTTGATTCCCTTCAGACTAGATACGTGCTTAAAGGACCTGTTGGGAAAAAAATACATAAATATTTTCAATAAGTGCAAAAAAAACTTAAAGATATAAGAATAATTTTATTACCATTAATCTTTCAATAATAATCTGACATTTCATCATTAATACGTTAAATGTCCCCTATTCAATGGAAGTGAAAAAAAAAAGCTAATTTTATAAAAAACTTTCCACTCAGTAATTAAAACTTTCTTAATTGATCTGGTAAGTTAAAATTGTTTCTGCTTAAAGTGTGGGATTTTCTATTTTTTTTTTTTAATCAAAGACAAAGCTACACAGGCTGAACACTGGGTTTTATGTTATTAGTTAACCATAGCTGCAATGCTATATTAAGAATTTCCATGATGTTAATTATGATCAGTAAGCAGTTGCCAGCAGCAGCCATCTTCAGAGAGATGTTTCCTGTCATCTCCACTCATCCTGCTGGTGGATACCCTGAACTGGAAATGTGGCAGGGAGGGCGCAGTTAGGGACAGTCCCGGCCCTTTACTCTTCTACTCCAACCACATTCTGACTGCTTTCAAAAAGGAGGACAACTGTTGCCACTGAAAAGGCTCAGTGCTTCAGGAGACAGGTTCATGTTAAAGTAATCGAAAATAATTTAACTTTTATTAAGGGACAATAAAACTTTTTAAAACTCAAAATTCATTTAAGAAACTTAGAGTTTCTTGAAGATGTTACTAGAGGTGTCACTGTTCTCTCCTCTCAGAAACGCCCCCACCACGCCACAAACAACAATGTAATAAGAAACAGATATGCAAACTCAATCTTCAACCATATCAGAAGACACTGTAACTCTGAACTACCCTATACAAACAAAAAAAGGTGGCTAACTGCAGTGAAGTAAACAATGGATACAGGAAGAAAGAAGAGGGCACTGTTACTTGCAGATCTCAAAACTGCAGTACATTGATTTCTGAAAGATTGAAACCAACCATCCATTGTTTGGAACAATGGAAAATAGCGTGCTGAAGCTGGCGACAGGAGCCTCGTTTGTTACCACGGAGTATCAGAGGAGAATGAGGAAACATACAGTCCTGCCATCACTGCAGGAAAGAGTGTGTAGCTGGGGTAGGCTGCGGTAGACTCTGAAATAACGGCAGTTTTTGATATCTTATAATGAGGAAGAAATAAAAGCTAAAATAGCTCACAAATCCAACCCTGTATCTTTAGGAAAATTCCTGCTAGCCTGGAAGCAAGCCCTGCTAGCCACACACAAACCTCCCTGAAATAGCTGGTCCAGAAAGAACTAATTTTATTGGAATATAAAGAATAACCAAATGGAACCCTCAGAGGACTGTATGCAAAAATAAAAAAGACAAATAGCTCTTTAACACAAGGTTCAATATCATAGATGTCAGTATTCCCCAAGTTAATTTATAAATTAATCATTGTATCAATGAAAATGTACATAAGAATTCAAGAACTACAAAATCTGAATTTAAGGTTCAAATACTAAAATAAAAATAGCCAGGAGAATTCTGAAAAAACATAAAATAATGATGGATAATAGTCTTACCAGATAAGAAAGACACCATAAAACTACCATAATTAATAGAACCTGTTATACATTAATATACAGATAAATCAACTGAATAGAGCCCCAAAATAAAATTAAATACATATGACTTAGTATATAATAAAGATAATGTACTGGTGGGAAAAGGATGACATTCAACAGGTGCTTTTGGGACAACAGAGATATTAGAAAATGTAAAGTCTCTTTATCTCACTAATTAGAATAAATTAATTCCAGGTGAGTCAAAGTTGTGAGTTTACAAAAAAAAAAATAAGTAAACATAACTTTTGTTATAATTCTGGAGTAGAGACAGAATTTTTCGATACGACTCAAAATTCAAAGGCCACAAAAATATTTCCTAAATTTAGCCACAGAAAAAATTTCAAATATTTTTGCATGGTTTAAAAAAAATGAAAAATATTGAATTAGGAAAGACTTGCAACACATCACAGAAAAATGTTAGCTTCCTTTATATAAAAAGGATGCAGAAGTCAGAAGAATCCATAGAAAATAGTCAAAAAATATAAAAAATCAGTTCACAGAAAAATATATCTTAAATATATGAAATGGTGTTCAACTGGTAAGAAAGCGTCAAATTAAAACTGCAAAATGCTATTATGATAATTAAAAAGATATGTATCAAAGTCTAAACAATACACTGTGTTAGAATATAACAGCAGAGGCTTTTGTATATTGCTGGTGGGAATGTGGTTCGGTATAATTTTTATGGAGAGCTATTAACAATATATATTAAAATTAAAAATATGGCCAGGCATGGTGGCTCATGCCTGTAATCCCAGCACTGTGGGAGGCCGAGGTGGGTCGATCACCTGAGGTCAGGAGTTCCAGACCAGCCTGACCAACATGGTGAAACCCTGTCTCTACTAAAAATACAAACTTAGCCGGGCGTGGTGGTGCATGTCTATAATCCCAGCTACTTAGGAAGCTGACGCAGGAGAATTGCTTGAACCCGGGAGGTGGAGGCTGCAGTGAGTCGAGATCGTGCCATGGCACTCCAGCCTGGGCAACAAGAGCAAAACTATCTCAAAAATAAATAAATTTTTAAAATAAATAAAAATATACCTTTGATGTAAGAATCCTATTTTCAATTGTATTTATTCACACATGTGCTAACTGCACTATGTACAAATATAGTCAATAAAGTATTTGTGATAGCATAAGATTTGATCACTATAAATGTCTATTAATACAGAGTATTGGTTAAGTATATCATGGTATAAACTACTCAATGGAAAATTAAAAAATCATGAAACAGCATGAGCCAGGACTATATGCATTTAATGATCTCTAAGATCAGTGTCTATATCATGTGTCATTTGTTTGTAAAAATAATTAGAATACAATACACATATATGCATATTTAGGTAGTGTACATATGATTTTATGTACAGAATAGCTCTAGAATTACACAAAACAGTAACATATTATGTCTGAATAGTACTGAATGGCTGCAGTTTTTAGGGTGAGAGTATTTAACATTTTTCTACCATGTTTGTGTGTTATTGATTTTTAAAATTCAATTTAATGTTACCATTAACAACTTTATTTGCATTTCTAATGTCAAAGTTAGAAAACATAAGACTATCATTCAATTCTGAACTTATATGTCCAGGTCATGCTGAATACCCATCCACATGCAAATATTTAAAATAATACACCTGAGACTTACAATTTTGCATCTTCTCTGTAATCATCCAGACCCTCATCATATGATTTTGATCTTTCTGTCTTTGAGTTGGGCTGAGCATCCAGGCTAGGAGGGCCAACAGATTCTGTAATTAATTAAAATTCAGTATTTAGACATTCACAAGTGGTTCCCAGATTCTTTTAATGGTGGAAAGATCAGTTTATCATACTGTTCTAAGCGGAAAACAGAGCATGAGATATCGTTTACAAAACCACCCTTTAGACGTACCGTGGTCATGTGAGAGCTGACGGCGAATTATGGGAGCTGAAGTTGTGAGGCTGGGAGGAACTGTTGCTATGGAGGGGACCTGAGAGGTAGAGGCTGATATAACAGCAGAAGCAGGGATATGTGCAATATCATGATCAATGCTAGGGCTAGTTGGTTCATCTGTAAGAAAAAAGGAAAATCAGAATGTTCAATGACCTAATTGTTATTAATAAAACTCATAGTCAGTAACATTATTAAGGGGGTCAGATAAAGATTTTAACACTTCACCACCAAAGCACATCATTAAATGACCTATTCAGTCTGCTAAAAATTGATTTACAGTTATTACTCTAGTAATTCTAAATAATTCTGAGAATACGGTATAAGAAATTAAATGAGCTGCTCTGCCAACCAATTAATGCCTTCACTAACTAATTGTCAAGGTACTAAAGTTTATAGGTACCTCGAACCTAAACCTATCAAACCAGAGCAATAATCATATACCACCCAAAAGAATTACTTTTCAAATTTTAAATGTATCACAGATTATCACTTCAGGAAATTAAGCAAGGTGATTGGTTGAGGCTCAGTTTTCAAAGCATTAATTCCTAAAACCGTATCTCCTCCCTCATCCCCACACAAGTGTATCTCAATTTCTGTAGAAAGACAAAGTCCAGTCTCTAGCTTACAAAATAAGTTTCCAGAGACATTTGTACAAAATTCTTACTCTTATAAAAACATCAATGATTTAAATTCTAATTGAGGCCAAGAAATGTAATTCAATAGGATGCTGGAACTATAATCCTTAAAATTAAATGCCCCAGAATAAAACCTGTTAAAGAATGTACTACAATGATAAACCAGGGTTTTGATGCCTTGATTTAAAAGGTCCAGCTATGTTAATTTTGACTAAATTCTAAGAATGCTGTACCATATTATCAGGATTTTACTCAAAAAGACCGATAATGTTACAAAAATATAACATTTCCATCTTATGGCCAAAATCAGTAAATTCTAACTAAGTTTAGCTTATTTTCTATTTTTACAACTTTCTTTAAAAGCAGCTCTTTACATTTTAGCAAGAGAAGACATTTTGGAAATTTCTCTATGCACCACTTTTTACTAAGTAAATGACAGTTTACTATCATGTCAGTAAGAATACAGTAATTCTTTTTCCAAAATCAAGAAGATAACTGAAGTTTTAAAAATTCAATGAGGATAACAATTTAATTTCACTAAAACTTGTATTTAAAACTGATTTTGATATTTAAATTAGCACATGTAATAAAGTTTCTTTAAACAATACATGATATAAAGCAGGCTGGTTTTATAGAGTCTGCTGATCCATAACTCTGTTATAGATTAATGAATACTGATGTGAATAGGAATATACTGTATTCTTCAAAAAGTATCTGACTCATGCAGAATTAATAAATCTTTATACTGGGATAAATATTTGAGGAGAATGATTCTATGCCTTGCAAAAGTAATGAACATGAAATTCAAATTGTACATGGATTAAGCATTATTGCAAAGCATTAAATACAATTTTCAAATTTTGTGTCCCTGGATTTCCTGATGGTATTCATTCAATCCCTTCCGACTTACTATATTTTGGAGAAAATTTCTGAAACACACTGGATTAAAATAATCAGTTTTAGATATGTCTGCAAAAATAGGTGGGAGGATAGATACTCACCTGTTCTAAAGTTGGACTGAATGGAGAAGGCGTGGGAGAAGAGACTAACATTGGGCTTACTCATTTCAGTATTGTTGCATTCTTTATAATAAATGCCTTTTACTGGTATGTTAAAAGGAGAAAAGGAAAAGCTAAACATACTTTTAAAGTAAACACAATTATATTACCTCACATTTACAGACTATACTAATCCCATTCTTTATTCCCTTTGAAAATATAAAAACTTTTCTACCGGTTTAAAAATACTGTGTTAGGAATAATCCAAATTCAAAAACTCTATAATTTTCACATACAGTTTAATTATTACCAATATGCAGATTACATAAAAACAATTTCAATTTATCTTATTTTCCAATGTAGAAAAATAGACATTAGTTGACCAAAGGGAAAACAAAAATTTATCATCTCATATACAAACATATTCAAAAGCATCATGATGTCACACTCTCAAACGACTTCTAAATTTTTAAATAAAATATTCTGTTAGATGAAAACCAATCATCTTTATCCTAGGCATACCACATACTACATTAAGACATTAATGCATTCAAAACGTCTTTATGAACTACTGGGGTTACAGATTTGTTATTAAGTGGCATAAACATTCGTGTTAAACTAAATTACATAATCAAAGAACTGACTTAAGAAATGAAGTCTTGGCCGGGTGCGGTGGCTCACACCTGTAATCTCAGCCCTTTGGGAGGCCAAGACGGGTGGATCACCTGAGGTCAGGAGTTCCAGACCAGCCTGGCCGACATGGCAAAACCCTGTCTCTACTAAAAATACAAAAATTAGCCGGGCATGGTGGTGCATGCCTGTAGTCCCAGCTACTTGGGAAGCTGAGGCAGGAGAATCACTTGAACCTGGGAGGCGGAGTTGCAGTGAGCTGAGATCATGCTACTGAACTCCAGCCTGGACGACAGAGCAGGACTCTGTCTCAAAAACAAAAAAAAAAACAACAAAAAAACCTGAGGTCTTCATTTACTTTCTTCACTAAAAGACCCAGAGCTCTTTTTAATAAAAAGAATGGTAAAGAATACGTAAGTTGCTACACATCAAAATTCAATATGGTTACTGTTTCTTAACATGTAAAAAAATACAGGCCTATATATCCCAAAATTTTGCTTTGGAAAACAATGTTTTCCAAAAGTAAATAATCCTCACAGATAATATCTACTCCATTATTCATTTAGATTTTTTCCAAATGGAAAATATTTCAAATTATGTTTCTATTGATAATATTCATATCTGAATAGGAAACTTTCACTGTTTATTGCTTATCAATATTTTAGAAAAAACATCTTAAAGATTTCATATTGTGAAACTTCATGCATAACTGTTACATAATCATTTTTCAGATATCAAAGCATGAAAGAAGAGAAGTCCTTCTATATGAAGAGCTCTTATAAGTAAGAACCACCAAAATCACAGCGGAAAGAACAAAACACATGAAAACACAACTCATGGAAGAAATACAAAAGCCTCATAAAAATGTAAAAAATACTTGTAAAAACCTATTACTGAACTGATCAAATAAAAGCAAGATGAAACAGTGATTTATAACTGTCTTTTCATCTCATAAACTGACAAGTATTTTCACTTTAAGATGTTCTCATCCTACTTGATCCTCTTCGTATTCTTCAAGATAACTACAGAGAGTGTATCTATGCCTGTCTATCCCAGAGATTCAACAGGATTTCACAGGAGTGGCTGGCCCTCCTGTGGGTGGGCATGATCTAGGCCTATCCCTCTCAATCCACAGAGATTGGCCAACGGGTGAGAACCACGCAGTCAGGGCCCCTGATATTAATAGTATCTCCAGGATTCAATACATGGGCAGTGAGAAAACTATGGGCTTTCTCTTCTTTTCCTTGAATAGCAACTGTAGAAATCAGTAAACTGTTGAGTTGTCACCAATGGCCACCTTTTCTACTATGTGGAGAAAAATTATCTGAGAATGAAGAAAGCAAAACAAAAAAAGACTCACAGTGGTGGCTCATGCCTGTAATCCCAGCACTTTGGGAGGCCAAGACGGGAGGATCACTTGAGGTCAGGAGTTCGAGACCAGCGTGGCCAACATGGTGAAGCTCCATCTCTACTAAAAATACAAAAATTAGCCAGGCATGGTGGCGCACGCTGGTAATTCCAGCTGCTCAGGAGGCTGAGGCAAGAGAAACGCTTGAACCTGGGAGGTGGAGGCTTAATGAACTGAGATTGTGCCACTGCACTCCAACCTGGGCAACAGAGTGAGACTCCATGTCAAAAAAGAAAAGGGAAAAAAAAACCTCACTCTTGATGTCATCACTTGGGTATTTAGATCCAGCCATGCATGGAACCGGGTCTACCACAGAAGTTCTTCTCTGTGAGCTAACATTACTTCTTGGCATGAGCTAATTTGAAATAATTGCCCTGTTCCTGTAACCAAGAGAATTATGATGAACATAAATGTGGAGGGCAATGCGTTTCTACCACCCTAACAAATGTGCATGTCTTCTCAGAACACCCAGTGTCCACTGGTACAGGTTAGGGCACAGAGCAAAAAAAAAGTCCCTTCTAAGATGAGCTGAGTTATGAGGAATGTTTCTCACAGCTTATCATAATTACAAAGAAGCATATAATTAATGTACTTTATATTTTATAATTATAGTTGACAAGAGTTTTATGTAACTCGGTGAAATTATCAGAATTTTCAGCATAGACCATGGCAGAATAATCAGTTCCCTGACATAATTCTGCTATTTTATTTCACCTCTGCTACGAAGTAGTATTCCTACCCTCTCCCCAAATTACAGCATAATAATTTAAGGAATATTAACACTATTACTTATTTTAATGACAGAGTAAACTGTATATTGCAAAGACAGGGATAAATTTGTATAAGTTGAAAGAAATGGCAACTAACCTGAAATTATATATGCGGTTCCAAAATAGCAACAGCATGTATATATCTTTTTTACTAAAATATGGAAATTGAATAAACTGTTTCTGTTCCAACTCCTACCAGAAGGGACATACCTCAAGCAAAATACACTTAAAACCTTGATTTTTCCTCATCCTTAGGGAAAAGGAGAGGAAATACAGCTAATGGATCCTGTGTCTTAAAAATAAATTCAGGCCGGGTGCAGTGGCTCACGCCTGTAATCCCAGCACTTTGGGAGGCCCAGGCGGGTGGATCACAAGGTCAGGAGATCGGGACCACCCTGGCTAACACAGTGAAACCCCGTCTCTACTAAAAATACAAAAAATTAGCCAGGCGTGGTGGCGGGCGCCTGTAGTCCCAGCTACTTGTGAGGCTGAGGTAGGAGAATGGCGTGAAGCCGGGAGGTAGAGCTTGCAGTGAGCCGAGATCACACCGCTGCACTCCAGCCTGGGCAACAGAACGAGACTCTGTTTCAAAAATAAATAAATAAATTAATTAATTAATTAATTCAGATGTGACAAATATCCTTTCTTTTTACTTGCCTTCTGAGATATACACTCAATTTAAATCAAAGGAGGTGAAAGGCTAAAGTTAAATGATCTTATTAACAGTCAAGCATAAGCTCCTTCTTTCAAGTAACAATGTATTAATCTTTGGTAATGCCACTTTTTTGGTATTTTTTTTTTAAATCAGAGTTAAGCCCAATGAAATAAAGACATCCTAAAAAATTGAACTCCTTAGGCAAGTTTAAATTAGTCCCATTAATACCAATTACTGAACATCAGGTAAAAGAGCTGATAAAAATGGCATGCTGGAGCTGGAACTCCATTTACATTACATTTAAAAGGCCTGAAGAAAGAATGTTTAAAAATGATGCTAATATATTCACATGGCCTTCTCATCTTTGACCCAGCAACAGACCTTGAGTAGGCTCACTAAACATTTTTCACTAATTATAAATAAAATTTTTGAAGCAATAAGTCTTGTTTTATATGAACTGGTAAGGGGTACCCATCACCTAGTTCAAATAGTCCCAATTTTTACAATAATTAAGCTCATTATCATAACTGGAATTCAGTTTTCTAATTAAGACCAAGTTTCTTTAATGGTCAGTTCTGTGAACATGGATTTAAATTAACATTTGGCTTTTTGAAAGTCATTTGGAGATCTGGCTATCTTAATAACCAAAAGGTCAATGCTATATCTCCCTATTAGATAGAAATGATTTTACAGTGGTTAGGAAGGGGAGTATTTTGAATAAATTCCCTATTCATGTTTGCCATAGCAAGATGGCAGTCAGTGCTGACGATGAGGGAGTGGAGTTATAAATCCAAGAGGAACTACTGTGAAGTAGGTATTTGAAAGGGAGGTGACAAAATCAGAGCAAAAGCAGGGATATGTGTGATATGGGCAGCTCGTCTACAAGAAAGCAGGCACCAGTGAGCAGAGCAATGGCTCTAAATCTACAAAGGGCAAGTGCAAGGATCACATCTAGATTTGCCACGGTTAACAGGTTACAATTACTTGGCTGAGGTTTTGCAGTCCCATAGATCAAAGATAACTAAACCTTTAAGATCTGGGGGTGAGGGTGTGTGTCCATGGGCCCATGCACAAGCATGTGTGTATGAAAAATGATCCAGCTTGCCAGCTGACATGCTGCAACAATTTCAACAAATTCAACATTTACTTAGAAATTTAATAAATATCAGGTCACCAATTTCACTAATCTATCTTTTATTCTCAATTCTAGTACACAGAAATGCAGTGAGAGAGTAGAAATGTGGATGACTGAGTAGGGAAGTCAAGAGACCTGGTGTGTTTCACTTTGCAAAAGCCACTTAACTTTTTTGGATATTACATTCACCACCTATAAAACAAAGAAGTTGGACTTGGATGGTGAGAAGGGCCAATTCTAGTTCAAATGGCCAATAGTTACAAATCCACTAAAGGGGCAGAATTACCTATTTAATTTATGTAAACATATAAAATATTTTTAGGTTTTTATAAACCAGGCATTTGTTAGAGGGCTTCTGAGATTTGGGTCTATTTTCAACATTAAAGGAACTAGGTGAAAAGGCTCCAAAGTCTATTTTAGTGAAACAATTTCAGTTTGTAAGAGCTAGGTTTTGGGAGGGCACAGTGGCTCATGCCTGTAATCCCAGCACTTTGGGAGGCTGAGGCAGGTGGATCACCTGAGATCAGGAGTTCGACACCAGCTTGGTCAACATGGTGAAACCCCGTTTCTACTAAAAATACAAAAATTAGCTGGGTGTGGTGGCACACGCCTGTAATCCCAGCTACTTGGGAGACTGAGGTGGGGGAATCGCTTCAACGTGGAAGGCAGAGGTTGCAGTGAGCCAAGATCATGCCACTGTACTCCAGGCTGGGTGACAGAGTGAGACTCCATCTCAAAAAAAAAAAAAGAGCTAGGTTTAAAAAAACATATTTCCCTAAATAAATAAGCATAGCAATCTATAAAGTGTGCTACAAAGAAATTTAAAGTGTTTCAGAATAAAAGCTAATGTGGCCGAGTGTGGTAGCTCATGCCTGTAATCCCAGCACTTTGGGAGGCTGAGGCGGGCGGACCACCTGAGGTCAGGAGTTTGAGACCAACCTGGCTAACATGGTGAAACCCCGTTTCTACTAAAAATAAAAAAAATTAGCTGGGCATAGTGGCGCGTGCCTGTAATCCCAGCTACTTGGGAGGCTGAGGCAGGAGAATCACTTGAACCCGGGAGGCGGAGCTTGCAGTGAGCCGAGAGCATGTCATTGTACTCCAGTTCAGGCAATGAAAGTGAAATTCCATCTCAAAAACAAACAAACAAAAAACTAATGGTACTACCAAAGAAAAGATAAAAGAGCATATAAAATTATTTACTGGTGGAACATTTTTGTTAACCAACTTAACACTTCTAAATCATCTTGATATGGCAGTGCCAATAAGGCAGTGACCATCAAATTCAATTTAACCTAGGCTAACCCTCACTGAGCACACACACAGCCAACGTTGGGGTAAGACGGAGTAGTCTTAGAGATATGACAAAAGCATGGAGAAAGAAAGTGAAGATGAAACCCTGGGTGTGGGTAACAGTCACAGTGTTTTTGTATTACTAGTAATGAGGAGTATAAATCAGAGAAGTGTAGGAAGTCAGGATTTTAGAACACACTGCAGTATCTGCTACTCACCATAGGATTACTCATGAACAGCTCACATTGTTATGGTTTGTGTTTACTTATAAAAGAAGTTGAAATTTATTTTCAGGACTTACTATGTAGCTTTATAAAGTGGGGGGGGGAGTGGGAACAGTAAACAAAATACTGTTAATGAGTAATATTTCAAATTTAAAAACAAAATGTATTCATTTTGTATGCCTGTATGCCTCCTAGAACCTTAGTATATAGGAGGGGTCCCCAACTCCTGCACTGCAGACTGGTACTGGTCCATGGCCCATTAGTAACTGGGCCGTACAGCAGGAGGTGAGCAGTTGCGGGAGGGAGACAAAAGTCAAATAAGATAGGAACTACAGAGTACTTTTATTCTTAGTAAATAAAATGATTTCTTTTCATCAATCTATATGTATACAGAATTATACAGATCTTTATTTTCTATTTTAGCCAAAGTCCCCTCTTTAATAACATAATTAACTCTTTATTTCTATACTTCATAACTAGGAAGAAATATTAACAGATATATCCGGCACTTTTTTTTTAATACTCCAGTGTAATCTAATTATATTGTTGTTATTACGTAGGAAGAAAATATGATGCCACTGTTCTGATAAGATCGCACAGGCCAGTGAAACACAGCTACAGGTTGTAGGACTTTTTACATTTTAAAACCTCATAAAACAATCATTCGCCTCAGTTGCTTTCTATAAAATATCTATTCTAGATGATGTATAAGATTTCATCTATGACAGGAGTCTACTATTTGCTGAGTTTGGCCTTAGGGGTATACATATGAATATAGGTACAATTTAGGTTGGGATTCCCTACAACATTGACAACTTGAATATATCCTATTTATAAAAACACATAAGCTGTGTGGAACTTTTTTAAAAAGCTTTTAGTGTCACCTATCCAATTAAGTGTTTTCTTAAGAAATATTTTTAAAGCTATCAATAGCTTTACAATTGATAGCTTTAAAAATGTTTCTATAGAAAAGAAACAACAGTCCTCAACAGCTTTAAAAATGTTCCCATAGAAAAGAAAAACTCAACTGGTACTCAAAGAGAAGCATATTATACTGTAAAATGATGGAGAACTCTTTTCATAAACCCACTGGGCACCAGGGGAATAGAAGTATGGGCCTTGGCTGGTGGCAAAAAGAGAAGGAAAAAAGCCCCTGCATCGTGCGCCTCCAGGGGGCGCTCTTCACAGGCATTCTACATACACAGCACCCTCCCTGGAGCTGTGCTCTGCGATGAGGCTGAATGAGGCAAACCTAGACACCCTGTCTCTATCACTTACTGTGCGATTTTAAAGAAGTTAGTCTCTCTATTCCTTAAATTTCTCACTTATAAAATGAAGATAATATTAAGGACATAAGTCATCACCCGTTAGCAGATGATTTAGAGCTGCACAGTCATTATGATGAGAACTGTCTTGTTTTGCTATACATTTAACCAGCATTTCAAAATTCTTTCAGCCATTATCTCAACAAATACTTACTGAGTGCATTCTTTATGCCACACAGTGTTCTAGGCATTAGGGACACAAAAGTGAACCAAAGATTTAAAATTTCTGCTCTCATGTAGTTTATGTTTTAGTTCTACTGAGAAACATGTAACAACAACAACAAAAAAAACCATGTCAAGTGGAAACAGTAATACGAAGATAAATAAAAAAGCTTAAGAAGAGAATGTCAATTTCTGTGTCTGTGTGTGGGATACCTGTTTTAAATAGGTGAGTCACAAAGGCTGCTTGGATAAGATCTTTGAGCAGAGACCCAAATGTTATGAGGAAGTCAGAGGCTTGTGACTATCTGTGGAATGTGTTCCAGGGTTGGAAACCAGCTGTACCTGTCCCTGTAGCAAGGCACGCCTGACAGCAAGGAGGCTGTCGAGGCTGTAGATGGGATGCACATGGAAGACTGTGATAAGAGACCACGAGGCAGGACCTCTCTGACCCCATCAGAGACGGAGCTGTGAGGCAGACCATGGAGGGCCTTTCAGACCACAGGATTTTGCATGCTATTTTGGGTGAGATGGATGGGAAGAAAACAGAGGGTTCTGCACAGAGGAGTGGTGTGATCTAATTGACTAAAAACATCACACTGGCTGCTGTATGGAGAACAGATCTGGGGTGGGAGGGAGCAGACAGAAGACTCAACAGGACGGGTGCCAGCAACTGTGGCACACGCTTATAATTTAAGTAACTTCTCTAAATCTATTCTAGGATTTACAGTATGGCAAACTAACTTGACAATGAAGAGGTCTTTTCTCTCAGTACACGTTAAATTTACAAAGAAATATGCTTTAGAGAGTAAAAGCACCATTTACATGAAAGGTTGGTAACTAATTATCAAAACTGTTCCACTTGGTTTTTGATTCACATGAATCAACAATTAGGTACAATTTGCTTTGCTGATTTCCTTAATCTCAGGAATTTGTCTCATCAAAATAAAAACTTGAAATGGGTACTAGGTACATGAAATTTTTTTTTTTTTTAAAAAGGAAAATTGGTACTAGAAATAACCTTTAAAGAGGATAAAAGCTCTGGTTGAAGCACAGCTTATGAGATTCCCTACAAACACTTTGAAATCACACTGTTAAGATTTCTGTGCCTATTGAACTAGAAATAATACTTTTCTTCTACATTTGGCATATTAGCCAATGACTCTAAATAAGCTCACCTATAAATGGGATGGAAGCCAAGGAATCGCCAGGCGGACTGGTACTCGAGGCTTTTCTTTCCTCCATTCTTTTTATGTGGACCTCTCGACGTGCATCATTGGGCAGCCAGCAGGTAGTGTCTGACCCAGTCTCCTGGTCATTTACTGCCAAGATGTAAGACTGATGCCTTAAAGGCTGTGGTGTCTGGCGTCCAGATGGAGGTTTTTCCCTTAGGATGACAGCTTCTTTATTATCTAAAGTATCTGATTGCTCAATTTCAGCCTCTTGTAAACTTAAATCTTGATTCCTTTGACTGATGGGTAGTTCTAAATCTGAAGTACCGGCGTTTTCACTCGATTGAGGGGCAGGCTTGGCAGAGGCTCCAGATAAAGAGGGGGATTTCCCAGTCTCCACTTGCTGATCGGGGGTGCTGTCAGTCCTTACCCATGTCTGCTGATTCAACAGACTATTCTGATGCAAGTGATTTACTGGTCTTTGGTCTTTGATAGAAACAAATGATTTCTGGCTAAATGATGGTTTTGTGACATGCGTCGAAGGAGCTTTCAGAGAATTACTTCGGACTTTCACAAGAGGTGACCTGTCTGGTGAAATACCCCGAGGCAGTGACATTCCACAAGTAGTCTGAAAATTTCTGTTTGACTGCAGTGCTTTTAGATCTGGTGGAATTTTTTTAAACTGTGACACAGATCCCACTCCTCTACCACTCAATCGCCTGTTATCAGAATTAACAACGCTTGGGGCCACAGTAAAATTGGAACCTCGAAAAGATTTATGAATTTCTTGCTGCCTAGGTCTTTCATAAATACCTCGTCTATCATCCTGTTCAGTAAACCCACTCCACTTGTAAGTCTGTTTTTTCTCTCCATTGGAATCAGGTATTGGAGTTCCAGAACTGACATTTTCTAAGGTTTCATCCTGTCCCTCAATATAATCCCATGAACGAGTTCTATGATTACTAAAACTAACAGATGGAGACGTCAGTGCTCCTTGAGATGCACTTCTTGGACAATACTTCATTAGCACTGAGTCTTCCAGTCTTTCTTGGGACACACTGCGTTGCCGTATCTGGACAGACTGGGGCACTCGATCATGAGAGGTGCTTCGACGTCGTCCCTGCAAAGTAGTGCGGTTGGGGACGACCTGGTTATAATCCGTCGTGCTTTGAGATGCTGCTCTTAAACTATCTAATCTTTCTTGTATTGTCCGACAACCTATGTGCAATCGTCTGTTATCAATATACTCTTTGTAAGTTTTATAGTTTTTCCAGTCTATGTGCTGATGGGAATTCGGCGAATAGTGATTAACAGATACAGAGGGAGCCTCCACAGTTTGAGATCTGCTGCTTGAGATTCCATCAGAATGTCCACTGTAATTTCCAGATTTAAGTAAAATTCCAGAAGGTTCCAATGATCTGGAGCCTGCAGTCTGATGAATTAGATGAGTGGTGGGAATTGATAATGGTGGTGATGTGGTTCTTGACACTGTTTTTAAAGAGGTCTGCTCATTCACGCCATACCTCACTTCTTCAGTTCTATGTGAAGGACCTGCATGGTTGTTTCTATTGGATAACAAATCTACAACCTTCTCAGAAGGCACAATGACAGTCCTTACACTTTCATTGCAAACACACACTGCTGTGTTTGATTTTGCAACATCTGTTGGTGATGGAGGCACTTGTATTTCCATTCTATAGGCCCTGCCAGGTTGTGTCAGTACTGGTGTACTGGTTTGCTGTTTGCTCAATGATGAGTCAGGAGGAGATATTTCAACTGGCTGTGCCATGGCTGACGGGGCAGATGGCAGCCAGGGATAGCAGATTGGTGGAGGTTCAGGTATATTGCGGGCATTGCCACTATAAGCTTCGTTGCCTTTCAGGTAGGCATCTTGAGAATATGCCTGTATAGAAATGAGAGAAAGGTGTCACTGGAAATTCACAAAAAGAATAATAATTTCCATTTTTACAGTTTACTATTTTATCTGACTATGCCCTACCTCGTTCCTGAGTGACACTCACTATAGCATGCATGCAAACACAACATAAGGGTACTCTACAAATCTAGAAAGAGCTAGTCTCTCAGAAATCAAATACATTGTAGAATCTGCAACACATACAAATTACAATCACCTCTGCTCAAAACATGTGAAACTCATAAATTTCTACCCAATCAATTAGATGTACCCATATTGCTTCTAAAATTCTCCCCATTCAAGCCTTCTGATTTTTCAGCAGTCGACAGGTTAAATGGCTGCCAAATAAATCCCAGTAAAGGAAGATTCAGGTATTTTGCCAGAGAAAAGGTGAAAATATTAAAAATCTTAAATGCATTTTAAGTACTACTACTATCATAAATTAAATCTAATTTATTTGAAGCATCTTGTCAATTAACCATTATAGAGTCCCTGAGAATAATCCATTTTGACAAACTAAGCCCATCAGCAGCCATGCTACCTATTTTAATATTTAAAGTAAGAGAATATGCAAGTTTAAGAAATAAAGCACACACAATAAAGGCACAAAAATATGAAAAAAGGTAACTCATCGTTCTGTATATAATTTATACTTTTATTTTAAGCTAATGCAAAAGTATATCATACAAATGTATTTGGTCTCTTTTACTTATTATGAGGAGACATTTCTCTATTACCAACAGGCAGGCATGCAGGTCAAATTGTTTTTTATCAACTATTTGTAAAATTATTCAGCAATATTTTTAAAGCCTTAAGAATAACAGAAATTAACTATAGAGACTTTACAAAACAGAGCTCATCAGTGCAACACAGGGGCTATGTTCAGCATCTGAGACAGGTGTGGTAACACATCTTCCCCTAATCAAAACAAGCTTAACTCAAGACTATCAGCATATCTTGTCTTTGCATTCGACAGCTTGCAAAGCTCAAGTGCAGCCACAAACATAACAGCAAAGTAGTAGGGACAGGAAGAGGGTGAGATACTTAAAAAAAAAAAAGAAATATATATATTTTTTTTTTCACACACACATACACTGATGCAGGTAAATATTACGTTGTAGCATCAGTTATGTATAGGATACAAAAAAAAAAAAAAACCAAACATAAAAATAAAAAATAAGGATGGAAAACCATCTATCACAAACACATTCTGCAAATTAGTAAGATTAACATGATAGAGGGACTTCTCTAAGCAAACTGAACAGTTTTTAATAGATTGGCTTATTACAAATCTCTACAAAACATGACTTAAAAAGCAAGGAAATGGCTACTGTGCATTTCTTACCAGTGCTGTGACATCCTTTGTAAATTGTAGCTAGCAGAAAATAGGAAAACATAGTAGAAGCTGCTTACTGATATAAAGACAAAATCATGTTGTCATATTGATGCTGGAAACGGCAAGCTAAAAATACATCTATACTTGTTTCTCTGGAAGGTACCAAGAGAGGTAAAGGGCAGTGAAGCATAAAGAATAACTCCAGTATTCTTCTGAACATCTTTTTCTCAAGCTTTTATCTGATTCTTGTTTGATGTGTCTACCATTCTTGAAAGCAAAATACATCTGGTGACATGCATTCCTAACAAATATTTTCTTCAATATGCACTGCTGTCTGATAACATGCTACAAAGCTTCCCTCCACAAGAGCAACAGTGATGTCTCTCATTTCCCCCGAGCTTCTTCCATCTCTGCTTCCAGATGACGAAACGAATGCTCTATTATGCATTTAAAATAGTACAACCTCCTCCTTCCCCAGTAAATCAGAGCATAACCACAAGCTGTCAGCAGACTGCAGCTGCCTTTACACTAAGATTCAGGGGGAAAATGACTTTTATTAAGTAAGTTTCACTCAAAAATTAAGATCTTTCAACACTGTGCCTTTTGTACTAATGTATTAGTTTGCAAAAATAACTACTGGATACACATAAAAATATTACTTCCAGAATAATTCTTGTTAACCTATAATAAACATTATAGAACACAGACTAGAATGCAGTGAGAAATTAAAGCTAGGCATATAAAAGAAAACATGTCTACATAATATTTTTATGGCATGAATACTGTTAATCCAAACATGCAGTTTGGGTATGTGCATTGACACACCAGGTCTATCTTTTCCATGCTGATTAGAATCCATACCAATACTTTTCTGCAATAGGAAAATTGTGTCTGGATGAGAAAATACTGTGCTATCTGGTAACAGCATTTCCCACAGTGTCCTTGTGTCATTTTATTATATACCACCTGAAAAGGAGGATGGGGGAGAGGAGGTCCCCACGGTCAATGATGTAGAGTCACTTGGCAAGCTTTTGATTTCTCAAAACCACTATGACATTAACGTACATTGTGAAAATCGAAGGGAAAATATAAACTTATTCACTATGGAGGCCATTTTTTCCCAGAGGTTTTAACAAAACTAGAATATCTACTTGTGTAATGCTATTCTAGAACTAGTATTTTAAAAATAACTCCTTTAATCAAATTTGGGAAGAAATATTGTTTAGTAATAGAAGTATATGGCTGGAACTATTAAAACTTGGGAATATTTTACATACTTCAGACATCTCTACTATTTCTGTATGGCAATTCTAAATGCTAAATAGCGTGCAATACAGTCACAGGTCCCCGCTTCTGAGTTATCGCAAGGGGTCCTGAAATCCATACACATGCATGCATGAACAGTGAACATCTCACACATGCAGTACTATTATCTAATGTAAGCAATATGGTTGAGATAATAAAATATGGATTCATTCAAGAACATTTTTCACAAAATGTACATTGTGAAACTTCAAAGTACAAACTTATTCACTAGGGAACCTATTTTTTTCCGCAGAGGAAAAATAATTAGAATATCTGCTTGAGAAATGCTGTTCTAAAACTTTTTTTTTTTTTGAGACTGAGTCTCACTCTGTTGTCCAGGCTGGAGTGCAGTGGTGCAATCTTGGCTCACTGCAACCTGTGCCTCCCGGGTTCAAGCGATTCTCCTGCCTCAGCCTCCCAAGTAGCTGGGATTACAGGCATGAGCCACCAAGCCCAGCTAATTTTTGTATTTTTAGTGGAGGTGGGGTTTCACCATGTTGGCCAGGTTGGTCTCGAACTCCTGACCTCAAGTGATCCACCTGCCTCGGACTCCCAAAGTGCCAGGATTACAGGTGTGAGCCACCATGCCCGGGTAGAACTAACGTTTTAAAGATATGTCCTTTATTCAAATTTGAGGAGGAATATTATTTTTGAAACCAATGTCATAAGAATTACATATTCAGTATTAACAATTCTGAGTTTTAGTTAGGTTTTAAGCCCAAATGGATACTTTACAATATATGTAGGTGTTTTGATAGAAATAGACATTTAATTTTTTCCCAATTGACTAGCTCTTGTGAATTCAACAGAATATGACAAAACATTTTTAGCCATTTTTTCCATTCAGCTTTTTTGTATATCACTTCACATTCCTTCTTGAGCTTTCTTTACCCTTGTACTTAAGTATTACGCCTTATAGGAGTTTAAATAGCTTGTATTTTAAAACTGAAGCCTTCTCTAATGAAAACAGAATAGTGGCAGCCCTGTTTTGCCTACTAGATACAAAAAGCTCTAAAAAAGCGGGGGAAGAGGAAGAGGAAGGAAATAAGAAAGATGACCCAAAGAATTCTTTCTTTGGAATTAGAACTCTAAAGGGTATGTTAAATACAACTTAATACTAACAGCCTGGATCTTGATTATATGTACAGTGCCTAATAGTAACTAAATAATCCTAAAATAATCTTCTAGTTCATTTTTTACAGTCACATCAAAATCACCATGACCATACCTATGATACTGTGTATTAAATGGTAAACAAAACAGAGGAAAAAAAAAAAAAAAAAAAAAACCCTGAAGAATAAAAAAGGTGGTAAGATTAAAATTCCTGCCTTTCAATTCATCTTTAACAGGTCATTAATTTAATGCCATTACCTATGATAAAAGCAAGAATAACTTCATGTTTGTTGGTAGATGCCAACCATGCCAGCGTAGGGAATGGGAGAAAGGGATGGTATAGATGAAGAAGGACTTTCTTTTTATTATACCTTTCTGCGTTATTTCAAATATCTTCAACCAGCACATGCTATTCTTGTAATTATTTAAAAACAGATTTAAAAAAAATTACAAAGTAAACTGCTGCTAACTTGCAAAATATGAAAGAACCCTCCAGAAACATACTCTTGCTTCCCTTACTCTACGCCGGACCACCTAGATATACACTTGACAAATGGCTAATCTTAAATAGGATATTATACTGATTATAAAACACATGAAATGCTTATTTTAAAAGTAATTCTAATAAACCTCAAGAAATACTTAGTTTAAATTACATTTTTCAACTTATGTCACATATCCATAGAGCAGCAAAAAAGAAAACTGGACTCAGAACCCCAAGGTTCACGTTAGAATAACAGTTCTGATACCAACTGGCAGGGTGACTTATGGTAAAGCCACCTAAACAATTCATCTCCACTCAACAGCAGTATAGGACTGTGATTTAGAGTACAGGCTTTCATCTCAGACCTGCCCGAGTTCAAATCCTTATACCATTTGCTTTCTTCCTTATTATACCAGACACGCTGTTTAACTTTGCTGTGTTTAACACAGAACAGCGTAAAGTAGGTTTAAAATGTCATGGCCAAATATTAGACATACCCAAGAATCTCCAGAGTTACAAAAACCGATTAACTTAAAATTTAATTTTTGAGTCAATGGAGTCAAATGCTTAACAAAATATCTTGGGTGATGAACCAAGAGGAATGCCCCGATCTAGTTCTCCTACCACTATTTCACTCAGGGAAGTATTCTCTTTGGTCAGTGCTGTGGTCTGAATGTTTGTGTGTTCCCCTCCCGCAATTTGTACGTTGACACCTAATCACCAATGTGAATGAGTTAGGAGATGCGGCCTCTGGGAGATGATTGGGTCATGCGGGTAGACCTCATGTATGAAATTAGTCACCTTATAAAAGAGACCACAGAGAGCTGTGTCAGCCCTTCCACCAAGTGAAGACACAGTGAAAAGGTACTATCTGTGAGAAAATGGGCCCTCATCAGACACCAAGGCTACCTGAGCCTTGACCTTGGGCTTCCGAGCCTTCAGAATGTGAGAAATAAATTTGTTTATAGTCCATCCAGTCTAAAGTATTTTGTTACAGCAGCAGCCCAAATAGACTGAGAGTCAGGATCACTGTTTAGGTGACTGGATTGGTGTGGCTATTTCATTCATGCATAGGTAACATTTAATGGGGAAACAAAACCATTTTGGTTTTTGAAAATAAAATAAAAAACTTTTTTATTTTGCAGTAAATACGAACCTGCCTAAGATACTGGAGTCTAAAATATTACAACAAAATACTGTCAAAATGATTAAAATGAATGTAATACTATTCATATTGTTAAGCTAGAAAATATATGCTGGTTTAGAAAATGAGGCTGCCAAGCACAGGATGACTATTACTAGCAGTAGTTTAAAAACAGAAATGAATTATTCTTAATTTTACTTCATGGTTTTCAACATTCTGTCATTGTCATCCACGAATTATGAAACCTATAATCATATAACTGTCCTTACATGAGTCAAGTTTTAAGCCAAATTAAATTTTCTAGGCCACCTCTCAAAGGCAAGCAGAATGCTTCTAAAATAATTGGCCGGGCGCGGTGGCTCAAGCCTGTAATCCCAGCACTTTGGGAGGCCGAGACGGGCGGATCACGAGGTCGGGAGATCGAGACCATCCTGGTTAACACGGTGAAACCCCGTCTCTACTAAAAAATACAAAAAACTAGCCGGGCGAGGTGGCGGGTGCCTGTAGTCCCAGCTACTCGGGAGGCTGAGGCAGGAGAATGGCGTGAACCCGGGAGGCGGAGCTTGCAGTGAGCTGAGATCCGGCCACTGCACTCCAGCCTGGGTGACAGAGCGAGACTCCGTCTCAAAAAAAAAAAAATAATTTGGTCTGTATATCACTTCAGGAAAAGAGAAAAAACCTCCATGCACTACCCAATCCTGTGGCCCAGGCAAACATATACAACCTACAAGTGTTTCCATGGGCAAATGATTTTTACGGTGGCTGTAAAAATGTTCACATTACCCATTGCTTTTCTTTACGATAAATTTTCAACCTCATGGGAACAAATACATCTTTAAAAGCACATAGTTTGAATAACAAATTTAAGGTCTGCATAAGTACTTCTGAAGACCGCTTAAAGAACATTTTAACTCTGGAATATATGTCAGAGACAGAGAATTATATACTCCTTTGATTTCTTAATGAATTACACTACATTCAAATGTGAATTAAGGATAGGTTTAAAAGTAGGGTTTTCTTTTATGATTAAAGGCATGTGCTTTTATTTCTTAATGATTACGGTAATTCAAATACCATGTTTTAAAAATACATTTTATGTTACAGTATACCAGAACTCTTTACTGCTGAGCCTTGAAGATCTGTATGCTCATGTTATTTACTAAACTGGTTTTTCTCTGTTTCTGGGATACTTTATATTTTACTTTTACTTTAGATTTACTTAAATAAAATATAACAAGACAGACTATTCTAGAACATGAATGAGTAACAGAAAAAAACGAATTTTTCTTTAAGTAACCTATTTTTCGATTAATCATATCATTACAAAATTATTCCTTCCATTGCATGAAGTGGTTTGCTGCTCTTCATCAATCACACTGCAGGATATCATGGCGATTCTGCATTTAATTGCTTCCTTGCCAGCCATTCTGTGAAATGAGCACTGTTCCAAGAGCCATCCAACCAGTGCCTTCACCTTGGCAAGGAAAGGGTCTACTGAAGATCAGAGAACAGTTCAGTTTCGGAAGCTGATCCTGTCTTCAAGCCTTCAGATTGCAAGGAGGAAGCCAGGTAAATCCTTCGCTACCATTATACATCATCTTCTTTATAAGAAGAGCACTAGAGAAGAATTCCCTATTTATTTCTAGTCTAGTGATTTTCACAGCCATTCGTGTCTGTGGTTATGTCTGCTACATGATCACTATGCTGAATTGTCAGGGTAGGAACTCTACAACCACTTTTGCATGCCCAGGAAAATTACTGCAGCTAACTGTACCTGCCTTCCTGAGCCTCCCAACTCCAACTGAACTGTGTACTTCAGAAGAGTAATTGTTTTCAGTACTAAGCCATTCCTACATAAAATCTACATGCCTTGAAAACACGGGGTTAATCCCCATGAGTTTCACTTCATTATAGTTTACATGTCAGTGAATGACTCTTTAGGATCAGCTTTAGTGATTTTTTTTGTAAAACATGTTTACAGATTATTTAGGCCTTTGATGAGCTAAGTTCAAACTACTGCCTTACAAATGAAGAACATTACTATACCATTTCTATTACCATGACAAAGAGTGGATAAAGCTCCCTGCTTTTCTTGAATTTAGCTATAGATAATAAGAAAAAAATCCAATTATTCACCAAAAAGAATTAAAAATAAATACTTCAGTGGCCACTGCCATTTCTTAGATCTGTTAGTTGTCAGTATGTTACTTAAAGAGTTTTTCTATTTTATTCTACTGAACTGCAAAATCAATGGAAGGAAAGTATTATTTTATTGAATGAAATATATATGTGCATATATTTATATATGTATGTGTGTGTATATATGTGTATATATACACATATATACATATATAAAGTAAAATATATAAAGTATTTTATTGAATGAAATATATGTGTATATATTTATATATGTATGTGTATATATGTGTATATACACACATATATATACATATATATAGATAGATAGATTTTTTTTTTTTTTGAGATGAAGTTTCACTCTTTAGTCCATGCTGGAGTGCAGTGGCACGATTTCGGCTCACTGCAACCTCTGCCTTCCGGTTTCAAGCAATTCTCCTGCCTCAGCCTCCCAAGTAGCTGGGATTACAGGTGCCCACCACAAAGCCCAGCTAATTTTTGTATTTTTAGTAGAGATGGGGTTGCACCATGTTGGCCAGGCTAACCTTGAACTCCTGACCTCATGATCCACCCGCCTCGGCCTCCCAAAGTGCTGGGATTACAGGCGTGAGCCACCGCGCCCAGCCGAAATTTATATTTTTATCATCTTCTTTCAGCAATATTTAAGCTTAATAAATAAGTATTCCATTTATTTCTTTATAAACATCAGAAAACAATTTTAGACTAAATACTAAAGTTTTCAACTTTCATTTCAAGACTGTAACATATTTTCCCCTTAAGGTGCAGACTCTGTTCATTGTGAACATTTTAGGAATGAATTGATACTACTTACAATACTGCTTGGTGAATTTACAAACAGTAATATCTATTGGAAAATTAGGAAATGGCAATCATAAAATTTGTCCTCATATAAAAAAAGAAGATTCTATTTTTTTTTTCTCTGTACATAGTGAGAAGGGGAAAAAAAAAAAGATTCTAATTCCTGGGGATATGCACTTGCACTCTGAACTCTACCTTTGGTCCAAGGATGAACTAGAAGGCAACACTAGGACAAACGCTTTAGGAGTCTCATTCTAAATGACAGCAGTAAGAGTTCACTGTAGAATCAACATAACATTTCCATGTCACTTAATTGCAAAAACTTGACAATGGTATTTTTGGTCTGATTTTTGTAAAATGTAGAGAATTCCAGATTCTGTAAAAGGAACTAGAGGGTTTTTAAATTCTAGAATTTTTTTAATTCAATCTTTAATACTTCCATCCCAAAAATCTTTTCCTAACATTCATGACTGTAAAACAACTCATATATGAATAAATAAAACTTACCACTTGGAGAATGTCTTCATCTTTTGGCATAACACTAAGTTCCAATGTTGTATCACTGAAATTGAATATATATACTATTTTAGGAGAGGTAGAAGTGTATCAAAAGACTTAATGGAAAAACAGTTAACTCAGAAGTATTTTTTAAATTGTTTAAGATTTTGGTATTCTTTTTTTTTTTTTTTTTTTTTGAGACGGAGTCTCGCTGTGTTGCCCAGGCTGGAGGGCAGTGGCACGATCTCGGCTCACTGCAAACTCCGCCTCCCGGGTTCACGCCATTCTCCCGCCTCAGCCTCCGAGTAGCTGGGACTACAGGCGCCCGCCACCACGCCCGGCTGTTTTTTGTATTTTTAGTAGAGACGGGGTTTCACCATATTGGCCAGGCTGGTCTCAAACTCCTGACCCTGTGATTCGCCTGCCTCGGCCTCCCAAAGTGCTGGGATTACAGGCCTGAGCCACTGCGCCCGGCCTATTTTTGGTATTCTTACATCTTTATTTTTAAAATCAAATCATTAGAATGAGAAGAAGTCACCTTTGTATACATAAGTTAACTACACACAAAAGAGGGACGGACCCCTGGCATGTTTGTGCTATTCATTATCAGTAAAGTCTTCTTCATAACATGTTTCTAATTTAGAAATATAAAGTATGTTGCTTATATTAAATAGTCCCAAGACAAAACTCCTAACAATATCAGTATACAATTATTTGTTTTACTCAAGTCACAAAACAAATTATAGATTGTCATATATTCTGTTCATCAAGTTAAAATTCATTAACATCAAAGAACCCTCAAATTTAATATTTTAAATAATTTCTTTTTTTTTTTTTTTTTTTTTGAGACTGAGTCTCGCTCTGTCACCCAGGCAGGAGTGCAGTGGTGCAATCTTGGCTCACTGCAACCTCTGCCTCCTGGGTTCAAGCAATTCTCATGCCTCAGCTTCCCGAGTAGCTGGGACTACAGGCACACGCCACCACACCCAGCTAATTTTTCTATTTTTTAGTAGAGAGGAGGGCTCACAACGTTGGCCAGGCTGGTCTCGAATTCCTGACCTCAAGGGACCTGCCCACTCTGGCCTCCCAAAGTGCTGGCATTACAGGCGTGAGCCACTGCGCCCAGCCAACTAATATTAAACATCTTAATTGTGCAATATTCCCTCCTGGCCTCAGAAGTGAAGGAAATCGCTTTACCATCACAACGACTGAGATGACTCATTTTTAATAACTATATAACATTTCAACTATTTGCTTTCTTGCCTATGATTTACTTTTAGTGCCTTTGCAGGGATAGCTCAAAGTCTAATTTTATTTTGGTTCTGTAAATTTCCTGTTGAAAATGATAGAGAAATTTCCTTAGGTTTTGAAAGTTCAAAGGGGTAAACACAACTGAATCCTGTGATCTGGAGTTACGTACAGATATGGCAAAGGCACCGGGCGAAGTGGCTCACACCTGTAATCCCAGGCTGAGGTAGGCAGATCACTTGAGGTCAGGAGTTCAAGACCAGCCTGGCCAACATGGTGAAACCTGGTCTCTACTAAAAATACAAAAATTAGCTGGGCATGGTGGCAGGTGCCTGTAATCCCTGCTACTCAGGAGGCTGAGGCAGGAGAACTGCTTGAACCTGGGAGGCGGACACTGCAGTGAGCTGAGATCGCACCATTGCATTCCAGCCTGGGCAACAAGAATGAAATTCCCTCTCAAAAAAATAATAAAATAAAATAAAATAAAAAGTTATGGCAAAGGCAGTGCTACTATCTCCACCAAATGCTAACAGTATCAGATAGATTTTCCCCCAATACAGTCAAGAGATTAAGAAACAATCAAATAACAACAAAAAAACAAAATAACCTACTGGTGTCTCTTCTTAACAGATTTGAATCATTATGTTTCGTTTCATAAATGCTCAGATTATGCTAAACCCATGAGAACCACAGGTTCAAATAAATTTAACTAGTAAAATATGTAGGTACTTTTATTTCAGTATTTAGCATTGGTAGAAACTGATGTTTCAATAAACTCCCGCACAAGGACACATCTGTTTGTTTTTGTTCTGAGACAGGGTCTCACTCTGTCACCCAGGCTAGAATGCAGTGGCTCTATCAAGGCTCACTTGATTGACCTCCTGGACTCAGGTGATCCTCCCACCTCAGCCTCCCAAGTAGCTAGGACAACAGACACACACCACCACGCCCAGCTAATTTTTTGTATTTTTTATAGAGACAGGGTTTCACCATGTTGCCCAGGCTGGTATCAAATTCCTGGGCTCCAGTGATCTGTCCACCTCAGATTCCCAAAGTTCTGGGATTACAGGCATGAGCCACTGCACCTAGCCTGCAGGGACACATGTTACATTAATACACTGCAGAATCTCTAGGGCTTTGTGCTGCATTACCCATTTGCTACCAACTGCAGAGAGAAGAAACACAACTTTTTTAATGGAAATAAAATTATGAAAAAATATTTCTGTAATATTCAAATTGATTTTAGTGGTTGAAGTGTTATTACTCTGAAAGATGAACTGCACCAGGAACAGAAGAATTAAAGTAGATTTTGAAGAAAACAATGATTAAGTTGGTTTTTAAAGAAGAGATATTAACAAATACACTAAAAATCTTTTAAGTTATGGGCTGACAAAACATATCGTTGTACTTGTGATGATCTAAATTATTTTGAGGAAAAAAATTTGGGCAAAATCTGTTATCCCTTGGAGAGGCTTTAAATTCATTATCAACATTAGAGGCAATATTCGAGTTGTTTTCTGTTAAAATCCCATTAAATATTAAAACATTAAAGAAAATACTCTGAGATCAATTAATCATGACCATGTCATTTAATTGTAAGAAATGGCAATGTATTAGGGCATTGGTGTAAATAATTTAGATTGCAGCATGAGCCACTCTAGATATGGTTAGGAGAGCTTGATAACAATCTTCAGAAAATGAAGAATTGCACTTCAATTACAGACAGGTGAGTTTGGCCAACAGAAAGCATTAGATAATCCAAAAGTTCCTACATTTGAATCTGAGAAGAACCTCTTACAACAGAGTGACGATCTGACTGGGCTCAGATCCATGGCCTAACCTTGACAGAAATTCAATATGGTAATAAATGGTTATTTGTAATTTGGAAAAATTTTCTGGTTGTGTGGGTGAAAGACAGTAGGACTAAATGATCTCCAAGGTCTCATAGACAGTCACTCTATAAATACGTATCTAACTTCAGAGCTCAAAATCCTATTATTCTGTAAAATGCAGGCAGACAAATGGATTAAAAGGGAATGTCTTGTTGTCTTGGTTACAACAAATGAATTAATTTAGGAAGATTATTCAAAAGGATACTTAAAAGTAACATACCCCAGTAAGAGGTTTTAAAATAAATTATGTATGCATTTATTTATATATTATAAACAAATTATACATTTGTCACTTCAAATTAAAGGGGTAAACACAGTAAATCTAAAATGTGTGCCTCTCAGCCTCTATGGGATTTTAATCATAGATCTGATACATCTGTCAAGCCAAAGCCACCAACTAAGCTATCCTCAGATAGCTGGTCCTTGGCAACTCTCAAATGCATTATATCTGAGGGAAAGTTCCACATCTCCTTGTTACCACAGTTCCTTATAAGAATAGAAGATTGTAGTAAATCTATGTGCTCTATTGATTTGTAAAACTCATCTGTGGCCAAAATTAATGTTTTAAGAGTCTTACCTGTTTTGAATTAAAGCAATTACTTGGGAATAGGTTTTGCCAATAACACTTTCTCCATTGACTTTTATGATTCGGTCACCTTCAAAGAGAAGTTAAAAAACACATGAGAAATCCTGCAGAAAGTCACTTTTGAACACTTTTGAAATATTTCTTGAATAATGTCCTTATTTTTAATGTGGTATATATTAAAATAAAAAAATACAGAATTGTGAGAAAATTATTAGTATAATTATATTACAAAATAATTATATGAATATCCTAGCTTATTACTTTTAAAGTATCTTATTACTTTTAAAGTATCTTTTAAATACATTTAATATATCCAGCTTTTTGTGCAACTAGCCATGTTCTAAGTAAGAGTTCCAGTCATTACTGAATTGAGAAATTTCGAAAGGTCTAGTCACCAGGGGACCAGTGCTATACTACTTATGCTCCTATCAGTTGTTGCCTGAGTTGCAGAACTAATTATCTCTCCACTTACCCTTTTTTTTTTTTTTTTTTTTTTTTTTTTTTTGAGTCAGAGTCTCACTCTTGTCGCCCAGGCTGGAGTGCAGTGGTGCAACCTCTGCCTCCCGGGTTCTTTCTACTCTGAGTAGAGTAGAAAGGAAAAGACAGAAACAAAGAACAGAGGACAGAAAGAACAGAGGAAAGAAGCAAATAGACAAAAATGCACTTTCTGTGTGCTTATCACAGCATATCTCCACTTCATCTTCCCAATCATGTGGGGCTTAAAATATAACAGATAATACATTCTAAAGAAATCTCATATGCACACTAATATTCATATTATACATATTAATGATATTTAAATCAGGCTTACTTTAAGTGTAATAAAAAAAAAAACTCAGGTGAGTAATACATTAACAGTACATCCTTACAAATCTTAGCAATGATGTCCACTACTTTCTAATATTTGTAGGTGAAAATATAGCATTTTATTTAAAAGGCAGTGAAATATAGTTTTTCAATAATTCCCATTTTAAATTGTTTGATGTTTAAAAAACGAAAGAAAGTAACTATTTTAGAGTGTGCACTAACATAAATGAAATCTCTACTTAGGTTTTATTAAAATCACAAATCACAAAACATTTTAGAACAAACAGCTACTACATCCAGCCAATTAGGCCACATATACTGACACCTTCAGATGAAGCCAGGCTTACATTGCATTGGAGACTTAAGCCACTCTTTGTGCTGCAAATTAATTAACTCAACTCTGGCAGATCAGGCACTTCCAGAACTTAAAAATCCAAGATCATTTCACATATATCATATAAATACCTTCATCATTTTGCTACTTTGTAATCCTTTGTCAAAATTCAATGCATGAAAAATATGTTCCTTAAAAGAGCCTCTAAGAGTCTATTATCTGTGTGGTAATTAAAAGTGCTCACAGTGTATCAATTTATATTGTTATTTCTGTTCAAACCCATCCATATGGGCATCAAGAAACATAATTAGTTCTCAAAATTAGTAACAACAGATGTGAAGGAAAAGGAAAAAGCATACAGAAAGATGCAAAAGGAAAAAATATCGAACCTGAAATATGGAAGACATAAAGTGAAAAAGAAATTAAAAGGTATTGTTTAAAGAAGAGTATCAGCACCTGTACATAATCCAGCTTCAAAAGCAGGTCCTCCTTGTTTAACTTGTTTAACAAATATGGTATCCATTGGTTCCAAGCGGTTTCTTTGTTTTCCTGTTGCAGAGAAGCCCAAAGCATGATTTTACTTCACAATACCTTACTAAAATATCAAAATATAAAATAGTATTTGAGACAATTAAGCAAATATTTTTAATGAAGTATTAAATACATATCCTGAATTTGGATGCTAAAATTATAATGCAAGAGTTTTCATTAATTCAAACATTTATTTTGCTTCTTCCATAACATAATGACAACCACAACACTGTAATGCTTTCCATTTACTTGCTACATTCCGTATGTCAGTTGCCACACTAAATACTGTACATACCTCAGAGCTAATTTCCATAGCAAGTAAGTGCTACTACTACCATTCATAAAAGAGGAAACTGAAGCTTAGAGGGATTAAATAAAGTCTCCAAGGTCACATAGCTAACAAGTGCCAAAGCTGATTACACAGGCAGTACTCACTCTACTGCTTTTGTTTTTTGTTTTGTTTGGTTTTTTTTGAGATGGAGTCTCACTCTGTTGCCCAGGCTGGAGTGCAGTGGCGCAATCTTGGCTCATTGCAACCTCCACATCCCGGGTTCAAGTGATTCTCCTGCCTCAGCCTCCTGAGTAGCTGGGACTACAGGTGCATGCCACCATGCCCGGCTAATTTTTGTATGTTTTAGTAGAGATGGGGTTTCACCATATTGGCCAGGCTGTTCTCAAACTCCTGACCCTGTGATTCGCCTGCCTCGGCCTCCCAAAGTGCTGGGATTACAGGCCTGAGCCACTGCGCCTGGCCTCTACTGCTTTTTAATACTGCATTGTGCTAATAAGCTTTAAAATGCAACAATGAATAAGACATATTCCTTTCCCTTCAGGGAGTCTGGTAGGAGGAGAAAGACATACAAACAAATAACAGTGTAATATAAAAAACAATCAGAGACAAATACAAAATACAGTCATGGCAATGAAGAGAGCATGATCAACCCCGTAAGTTGGAATTTCACAAGCTGTTTTCCATGGATCATTGGCATTAACATCTAAGGTGCTTGCTAAAAATGGATGTTTTGGAGTCTGACCAGAAATCTGCTTTGTCAACAAGTTTCCCAGGTGATCCTAATACACATTAAATTTTGAGAACAACTAGTTGTTTCAGTGAAATAGAAGTCAATGACAAATTCGCAGATGAGAGGACATTTAAGCTAAGTGATAAATAGCGTAAGTATTGTGGGGGAAGAAGGAGGTACACGGTAGTTCTCAAAGTGTGGTCCCAGGACCAGCAGCATCAGTATCACCTGGGAATATGTTAGAAACGCAAATTTGTGGACCCCGCCCTAGATCTCCTGAATCAGAAACTCTGAGGTGATTGCAATGCACACTTAAGTTTGAGAATCACTGAAGTAGAAGACACAGTCCTGACCCTTAAAGAAGAATGTAATAGAGAAAATAAGGCATATACATGTGTTGAGTAACATACTACCTGTTAAACAGCAATACTGAGCAAAAAATGATTGAGTGTCAAATATAAAGAGTTCATAATTATTGCCATATAAAACTGAATTGTTACCATAGTGTATGCACCAAGATGGCTCAAAAGAAGTTACTTAATAAAGGAATATCTATCACTAGCTCCCCTTAAATACTTAGCCATTTATTCTGAAAGATGCCCTCTAAAGCAATGAATGGCGAGATTTCAAAGGCAATGGGGCATAGCAGAAATTGCTTGTTTTAGAAGCCAGCAGACATCAGTCCAAATCCCTTCCTTTGCCACTTGAAATTTTGTGTGTGTGCTGCACTTCTTCTTCATAAAACTTACAACTCACTACCTAAAATTACATTTTTATTTGCTTACATGTTTGTTGTATATCTCTCTAACATAAAGAGCAGGAATTTTTGCAATGCTCACTAATATCCATAGCACAGAGCAGGCATTCAATAAATAATTATTCAACGAATTAATACATTTATTATTTAGTTTAAATTCACACAAGCCCTCAAGATGGGCATTATGATCCTAAAATTGCCATTTGAGTGAAGAGGAAAAAG
This sequence comes from Macaca thibetana thibetana, assembly GCF_024542745.1. Lineage (NCBI taxonomy): Eukaryota > Metazoa > Chordata > Mammalia > Primates > Cercopithecidae > Macaca > Macaca thibetana. The sequence goes on from NC_065586.1 coordinate 24,480,742, forward strand.
AGACTCAGTAAGTTGCTAAGAGGCAGCGTAGGGATTTGAACCCAGGTCTGAATTCAAGTGTGGCAATTCCATGCTGCCTCAAAAGTAACTGAAAGTGATTCATTTCTCAAGCTCTACTGTATTCAAGTAGACAGTCCATCTGCAATTAATTTAAAAGGAAAAAAATACTTTCTTATCAATTCAAGTCACTTAAAATGCAAACGCTGAATTCCGATCAAGTTGGTGATCGGGTTAGGTCACTCTGTGGTCAATCTAAAATTTACAATAGTTGGCATTAAAGAAAAAACATCTATATTCTTGGCTAGAGATCTAAAGGCTTAGTAAGTTTTGTTGCATCAAGTCACTGCTTTCATGGAAAGATTTATATAATAAAAGAGAAGAGACATTTTTCCTATTAACGTCTTCTAGTCCACTGTGTCTCAAAGGTGATTATATCATACTTAAAAATACAAAATGTAAATGACCATTAATGAATTCTACAAAATAATAAAAAGTTGGTTGGGTAGCAATGCGGTGACTTCAGAAAATTCTGATAGAAAATTTCACTTACACAGAATAGAGGTGTTCCAAAATAATGTGGTGTTAATTCTATAAAAGAAATACTAATTTTGAAATAACTGCCATTGTAAAGTCAGACACACTTTGTCACTGACAAATCTTTCAATACACTATGCCTGAAAACATATGAAGATGGAACAGATTAAAATAGAGTCCAATCCTATAGCAAGCACTGTTACATCTGCTGAGAGTTGCACTTTTAATTCTTGCTCACTTTTTTTTGTTTTTGAGACAGAGTCTCACACTGTTGCCCAGGCTGGAGTGCGGTGGCATGATCTCGGCTCACTGTAACCTCCGCCTCCCAGGTTCAAGCGATTCTCCTGCCTCAGTCTCCCGAGTAGCTAGGATTACAGGTGCCCGCCACCATGCCTGGCTAATTTTTTTGTATTTTTAGTAGAGACGGGGTTTCACTATGCTGGCCAGGCTGGTCTCGATCTCCTGACCCTGTGATCTGCCCTCCTCGGCTTCCCAAAGTGCTGGGATTACAGGTGTGAGCCACCGTGCCCGGCCTCTTGTTCACTTTCCTTTCTGAACTTTCTCCAAAAATCTGACTTGTTACCTAGATATCATCCAATTCCTCCTAGAGAGAGAAAAACATTTCCCGTAAGTATCCCTTAAAGATAAGCAGATTTCACTAAGAAATATACTTTTCTTCAATTTCTATACACCTTGGCTCTATGTCTTGAGTTAAACACTTGACTCATGAATTTTAAGAGTGTCTTCTTTTTAAGGTACGTGCTCCGCAATTTTGCCAGAACTGGAAATCAAAAGTATCACATTTAACACGTGTGTCATTCACAAGCTCTCTCAGGTCTATAGCTTTTATAAGTAAATTTCTAGATATGCAGAACTGAAAGCCTGATCCCGAACCGTGGTAATTCACCAGGAAAAATGACTCCTTACTTCGCTGTATGATTACTTAGCAGACCCAGATGGCTTCCCTGGCAATTCTTAGTAAAAGCATCTTTCAATTCCACATCTGTATTTTATAACTTCTTGATTTTTTGAGAACACATGGGACATGTTTCAAAGAACTGTTAAATACCTTATTCAAATATCATTTCCTAACCTTATCAAAAGAGAGTGTCTTTTTGGCACATACATGCAGTGAAATCTTCCTATATTTGCAGAAAAGAAGGTAAAAAGTCAATTATCTTACATGGATGAGAATGGCTAAAGTAACCAGGTTCAGAAAAAGTACCATTTTATGTTATAATATATAATTAGTACTGACTTAAAAAGACATAAAAAGCACAGGTAAATTTACCTGAACTTGAACAGTACATTTGAAATCAGAAAGAATACACATATGTCTACAATGAAGTAAATGTGATCAGTTGGGGGAAAAATAACTTGAGTAAAAATATTAATTATATATAGGTAGTAGCTGCCATATATATAATTATATATAGGTAGTACCTATATATATTAATTATATATAGGTAGTACCTGAATGTTCAGGTAGATGTGATTCCTATTCTCTCTATTCATTAGAGTGCAACAGTTAAGACCATGGGCCCTATAACCATATTACATGGTTTAATACCCCACCTCTGTCATTCATTTCCAAGTGGGGTCATCAGATTGTGCAATATTTGATATATATTTAAACTAAAAAATAGTAGTAGTCTATCTGAAATTCAAGTTTAATTAGGCATTCTGTATTTCATATGGACAACCCCATATGCAAGTGATTTTAGATGATTTGTATGTGCCCCCAGTTTACTGATCTGAAAAGTGGGGATGATGATAATAATTATTCCTATCTCGCAAGGCTGTTGTGAGGATTAAAAAAGATAATCCAGTAAAGCATTTATATAATATTTAGTGCACATAGGTATTTAAATTACTATTATGACAGTCCTGATTATAAACTTTTCAGGTTTACAAACAGATCAGAGACGATCTTGGGTACACAGAGCCTGTCACATCACAAGTGAGCAATAAATACTGGTTGAAAGGACACCCATAAAACTCAACTGTCATATTATAGGGAAGTCAAGGAATATTGCCGGGGGAGGGGATGGGACGGGAAACATGAAAGAAAAGAAAGTGAAAAGGTAAGAAGAGATTATACTAAAAAAATTTCCAATAACTCTGACACAAACTATAGACTTGTCTTCAAAGAGATTGTGTCTAAAACCGAAGTGCTACATCTATAGGTCTGGGAGCTTTGTCAGTCAAAAAGGATGAGTTAAATTGCTAGTGACCTCCTTCTCTGGAGAATGCCTAAGACAAAAATCACTTGCAACATTTAAATTATTTGAAATTTTTAAATATTAAGTATACAAAAAAAAACAACAACAACAGACTAAAGCTAATAGATTACTTTTAAGAAGCAACAAAATTTGAACTATGCCAGTTACAAAAAGGACTCTATAATGAAGATCACAGAGAAACAGATCATGATAGTAAGAAAATCCTACAGTTCTGAGGACAAGACAAACATATTTCTTAACAGACTGGAAAAATACATAGTTTATACAAAGAAAAACTATCCTACATTTTAATCAAGAGCAAAGCAATAGAAAATAATGGCTCTTGTCTATGGCCAGACCACCTTAAATGTGCCCAATCTTGTCTGATGTCAGAAGTTTAGCAGGACTGAGGCTGGTTAATACTTGGATGGGAGACTGCCTGGGAATACCAGGTGCCATAGGCTTTAAAAAATAATAAAATATAAAAGAAAGAAAGAAAATAATGGTTATCACTGAGATTGAGCTTTTGTTTCTTCTCTCTCAAAGTTCTCACACTTGGAGAATTTTTTTAGTCAAACCAAATCTCTGATTTTATGAGACATATTTCAAAAAATGGTATTTTTTCCATTGGCTTCTTTATTGCCAAAGAAAAATGTCTATCTCTATACAACAAAAGACCGTTGAAATAAGACTGCTCCAATCTGAAAGTTAGATAAGCTTGGGAAGAAGTATACCCTCCAGAAAGGTGGAAAGCTAAAGAGGTTTATCACATAATGGAATATGAAGGCACCAAGCATCAGTTATTTAAGGGAAATAAATAGCATACTGAAATTAATATCTATTTTTCAGATAAAAAAATAACTGAAACCCCAACACAGACTGAAATACATAGCAAAGTTATGTCTGAGTGACGAAAAGGGATCCTTATTTTTCTTTGATGGAGAACAGACTGCCACAGAAAAAAACAGGATGTAGAAGAATTTATTGAGCAATAGAAACTGTGGATCTATTAAGGAAAAAAACAAAAATAAGGAGTAATATACACCAAATTCAGGCTAGTAATTACCTCTAGAGGAAGGGAATAGGAAAGGAGTGGCATAAAAGGGCCTTATATTTGCAGTCATTTATGTCTTCGGGAGAGAGAAAGGAGGAAAAGGAAAGGTTGTGAGGGGTGGAGGTGAAGCTGAAAGGTTAAGAGGACAAAGATGGGTGGCAAGCATTTAGAAGTAACATTTTTTCCTATATTTTGTTTGCCTAAAATATTTTATAACTATTATTTCTTAATGTCGACAACAGGCTTCTAACTTTTATTATGGGGATACGGTTTACTGGTATCACACAGTTATCTTAAGAGTCTAACAGAGACCACAATGTCCAATATTAAAAATCCGTACGTATCATATGATAAATACATCCTACATAAGTCATTAAGCAGAATCCAATTTAAGAAGAAGACTGCTATGGCAGATTATTAGTCCTTTCTTAGTATATTTGTTTGTTTTTTGGTAAGGAGAGAAGTACTAACAAAGATGTGCCAACTTATTAAATCTAGGTGTTCCCCAAATTCTCACTCAAAATGCTCTCACTTGCAGAGTGATAGCTAGCACTTTGAACTTGTATCTCCAAGTTTCCAATCTATAGATCCAGCAATTACCATGAGCTCCCAAGCCCAAATTCCAATAATCTCTGGATACTGTCAGTAGAATGTCACCTGTCAGGTCTCAATCACATTATATCTATTATTAGTAAAAACATACTATCTTTCTACTTAACCCGATCTTCAAGTAATAACAAACAGAACAAAATAAGAAAATCTGTTCAATATAAAAAAGCAAACCATGTTTTAACTGAATCATGCTAACCTTTCTTTCAACCCACACCTCTCTAGTTTTTAAACGGTTTTGCTGGCCAGGCACGGTGGCTCACGCCTGTAATCCTAGCACTTTGGGAGGCAGAGGCTGGGTGGATCACGAGGTCAGGAGTTCACGACCAGCCTGGCCAAGATGGTGAAACCCTGTATCTACTAAAAATACAAAAAAATTAGCTGGGCATTATGGCACATGCCTGTAATCCCAGCTACCTGGGAGGCTGAGGCAGATAATTGCTTAAACACGGGAGGCGGAGGTTGCAGTGAGCCAAGACTGTGCCACTGCACTCCTGTCTCAAAAAAAAACAACAAAAAAAGTTTTACTGTGGAAATGTCCAGCATACACAAAAGTAGAGAGGACAACAAAGCCCCATGAATGCAGCTTAAATAATTATTTAAAAATCTGTCAATCTTGTCTTGCTTCATTGAAACCTACCCACTTTAAAACATTTTAATGCAAATCCCAGATATCATGTCATTCATAGATACTTTAAATATATCCATATACACCACTAACAGATAAGAACTTTACATTTTCTTAAAGGCAAGACAACAAAATCCTTCAATAGTTCTTCACAGTATGTAGCTTCCTGCACTATGTGATTTCTACTGTAAGCTGACAAACAAACCCACTCTATATTCATCTTCCTAAATACCTACTTAACATTAATAAAAAGCAGTATGTCATGACAGAAATGATAGCCCCAAAGGCTATGAAATCAATTTAGAAAGGTTTCACATGTAAAAATCATAATAGAATCCTAAGTTAAGTGTCTTAACAAGTAGCCCATTCCCAATGCAACTGCTCTACCAATGTATTCAAGTTCATTGAGTTCATATAGGCACGAGAATATACAGTACATGAAAATCTCCAGCACACAGAACAATGCCTGGCACATAGTAGATGCTCAATAAATGTTTGCTGACTAATTAAAATTAGAGCCCTGGAAAATGCCAATAGTAAAAATTCCCAAAACCAACCTGGAGAGTTGTTTCAGGAACAAAGCAATTGTGCTACAACTAATCTGTACTATTTCCCTCAAATAGTGTAAGGAAAATGCTGCCACTCAATAGCAGTTTAAGTACAATACCACTAGATGTCAGGTGTGAATCAAAATTTTCTGGCATTATGAAGTATCTAGGCAAGAAAGCCTGTAGATGGGTGTTATTCATTCAACAAATATTTACCAAGCTCTTACAAATGTGCCAGGCATTGATTATCCTACAATGAACAAAGAATCCTGGCATCTGCCTTCTGAAGTATTTGAAGTTCAAGTAGCATTGGGTTTTTTCCCCCTAACATTTCACACATTTCACAAACGATATTATATCTAGATTCATAACCCTATTATTTCTGTTATGCTAGAATTTAATTTCTTTGCAAACTCAGAAAAACTCGTTATGGTGCTCTAACCAATTACCTTTCTATCTGACTTTATCCTCTCAATCCTTCAACCAATTAAACTTGCTTGACTTTATCAAGACCTTCCATTCCCTTTAGTCTTCTCCATTCTTCTAAGCTATCAGTCTCCCTCCAGAAATTACTTCCATGCTCACTTTGGCAACACATATACTAACACTGGAACAGAAGTAACTTTCTTTCTTACTAAGATTACCCATGGATCAGTATTTCAACAAAATTCACCAGCACCCTCAACTTCCTTTCCCCTTAACCTTTCAAAGCATTTGATTTGCCAACTCTGACTATGGAGAATTCCAAAATACGCCTGCTCTGTTCTTCTTGGCCTGCTACTACAGCTGAATAAGACTGCATAACAACCACTGATTTACAATTTCCCAGTTCAGCTAAGTTCTTGACACTGCTCAGAAAAGTCTCTTGCTTGCATTTTAATTCCTGCCCGCTCAAAGTTGCTGTTTCAAACTTCTAGTAACCTTCTTTTTTTAAATTTATTTTTATAGAGACAAGGTCTTGCTACGTTGACCAGGGTGATCTTGAACTGACTTCAAGTGATCCTCCTGCCTCGGCCTCCCACCCAAAGTGCTGGGATTACAGGCACGAGTCACCACAGCCGGCCATAATAACCCTCTTTAACTTGCTGTTCCATGCTGATTTCCTCACGCTAGTTCGATAACCTTGTTTCCCAGTTCACTCAGTTGCTATATCCTCAACTTTTTTTTCTTTGCCTGTCCTCATGTTCTTTGTCTTATTTCAGGTGGGATTTAGTCATCAGCCCTCTTCAGGACCTTGCCTCCATAATTATCTCTTCTCACATGTAAAACGTCATGTGAGAAAATCCCTGGTCTTCTCTCCAAATCTCATGGATATACAAAAGCTTCCCAAACTTAAAACAACAAAAGTTCTCTCCACCTTTCCATATAGCTATGTTCTCTATCCCATTGTTTTTCACACTTCTTAAAAATGTAGTGTATATATCACTTACCTTCACTTACCTGTCAAATCTATTTTCAACCCCTAACCTCTCTCTTGAGAACTCCAGAAACAAATTTTCAGCTAGATACTGAACTCTCTACAGGCATCAGAAATGCAACTTATCCCAAACTAAACTCATTTCTCCAGAGGAAGGAGAGATATATTTCACTTCAATATCCTTCAATCCTTAATTTAATGACACCCCCATCTATCCAGTCACTCAAGTCAGAAAAGCATAATGCTCCAAAAGTCATCTTTAACTGGAGACGTACACTCCATCCTCAAATCCTTCCACCAAATCTGTGCAAATGTAACTTCTAAATGTCTCTAAATCTGTTCTAGAATGCCATTTTTCCTTCCTCCTGATAAACTCCTATTCATCTGTTAACAACCCAATGGACACCCCACCTGAGATCCCCTCGCCTGGTGGTTAAAACTCTGGCTTCAAGAAGTTCCGGCCAGGTGTGGTGGCTCATACCCGTAATCCCAGCACTTTGGGAGGCTGAGGTGGGTGGATCACCCGCAGTCAGAAGATAAAGACCAGCCTGGCCAACATGGTGAAACCCCATCTCTACTTAAAAAATACAAAAATTAGCAAGGTGTGGTGGTGAGTGCCTGTAGTCCCAGCTACTAGGGAAGCTAAGGCAGGATAATCGCTTGAACCCAGAAGGTGTAGGCTCCAGTGAGCCAAGATCGTGCTGCTACACTCCAACTGAGCCATAGAGCGAGGCTCTGTTTCAGGGAATAAAAAGAAAAAAGTAGTTTCTAGTTTGGTGGAGGATATAAAATAATTACATAAGTGCAAAAATAAAGGTATATGCAGTTGTTGCAGGATCATGGCCCAAGGAATCAGAGTCTGTATTCTATATATATTCATTAGATATATACGTGCCAGGAACTGTTCTGGGCTTTAAGAAATAAAGAAAATGAAGTCTCTGCTCTACATTCCAACTGAGAGAGAAAAATGCTCAGGAAGAAATAAGTAATATGAGAAATGGTAATAACTGCTGTGAAGAACAACAAGCAGAGTGAGAAGGAAAGGAAGAGGGAAAGGCAGGGCTGTTTCTCTGAAGTGGTCAGAGAAGGCCTCTCTAACAGGTGACATGTGCACAGCTATCTGAAGGAAGTGAGGTTAGAGGCCATATCACTTCCTTCCCAGTAATTAGTTTAGTGAGTGGCTCACAGGACTGACTCAACAGATGTTTGCTAAGGGAATAAACAAACAAAAATTATATTTCTTGATTTAATGTATTTGGCATTTACATGTAAATATTTCTGTTCTGTTTTTATAGCAAAGATGAAAACCTATCTGTTAAACATCAAAACAGGAACTATAACTCTTATAATTAAATCTTTACTAAATGGATTTATGAATCAAGTACTTTCAATGCAGGCTAACTAGCTGGACAACAATCAGGAAGGAAAATGGGACTACCCAACAAGGGGGTGTCTATGATTAAGGTCTTAAGTTACAGAGCAGTTGAAAAAAAAGACAGCTCAACTTCTATGAAATCAACTTGGCCAGGTGTGGTGGCTCATACCTGTAATCCTAGCACTTTGGGAGGCAGAGCCCGGAGCCTAGGAATTCAAGACCAGCCTAGGCAACATGGCAAAACCCTGTCACTACAAAAAATAGAAAAATTAGTCAAGCACGGTGGTGCAAGCCTGTGGTCCCAGCTATTCCAGAGGCTGAGGTGGAGGTTGCAGTGAGCTGAGATTGTGCCACTGCACTCCAGCCTGGGAGACAGAATGAGACCCTGAATTTAAGGGGGAAAAAAAAATGGCTCGGCATGGTAGCTTAGTCCTGTAATCCTAGCACTTTGGGAGGCCAAGGTGGGAGGATCACTTGAGTTCAGGAGTTCAAGACCAGCCTGAGCAACATAGTGAGAACTTGTCTCTAAAAAACTTTAATAATAAAAAGAAACCATTATACAATGATTTGATCATTATACAATGTATACATGCATTAAAATATCACACTGTATCTCATAAATATGTACAATTATTTGTCAATTACAAATTTAAAAAATAATTTTAAAAAAAAAGCTCAAAATTACCTAATTAGAGTTACCTCTAAAATAACATTTCTATAAAGAAGTTATTTCCAGAGGAGAAATTAACATCTTGGAGAACATTAATACTCTGCCATGTACTTTCTTCTTTTTTACCTGTATCGCCCTATCTGTTCAGGGTCTCCAATTAGTTCTCTGAAATCCTAAATTCCATGTGAAATGTTTTAGAACCCTTAAAGAGATTTTTAAAATTTCATTTATTTTCTTGGCTGCCAAATTAACTTCATGCACTTTTTTTCAAACTCTTAAAATCTACTCCTAGAAATGTAATTTTCTGACAATGCTACTTTAATCCAACTGAATTTCTTGCATTTTAGATCACTATAAACAAGGTTTCCTGGGACTTGAAGTAAAAGATTTTTTTTTAACCCTTCATCTAACTTGACCACCTTACTTTACCAGTTTATTTTACAAAGAGGAAGTCCAAATTGTTATGTAAATCCAGGATTGCCATATTTTTGTTATCACTGTTCTAGCTTACACACATAGCAGCTATGTGAAACTGATTTCTAAATCAAAAGAGTGTCACTGGCACTCTGTGTTAGAAAGGTTGATGGGAAAAGATGAAAAGTAGGAGGGCAGTTGGAAATCTGCTTTTCTTCTTCAACAGCAGAGGTTAGACACTAACATACTAAATTTTGCAGCTTTGGGAACAGTCATTTTAGAAGCTTGGGCCAATTCAAGATGGTAGTCATCATTCGAAACACCCCAGTGCACCTCCCTTTATTCAACACATTTACTCAGCAAACATCTGAGCTCCTACTATATATAGGTGCCAGGTACTTACTAGGCACTGAAAACTCAGCAATAACAGACAATTTCTATTCTTAATGATCTTTGCTCTGAAAGTAATACATAAAAAAAATTCTTGTCCATAAAAATACTGAAAAGTCAAAGTATGTAAGAAAAGTTTACTTTGCTTTTATTTTTTCCAGAGTCTCACTCTGTTCCCCAGGCTGGAGGGCAGTGACATGATCTTGGCTCACTGTAACCTCTGCCTCTTGGGTTCAAGCGATTCTCCTGCCTCAGCCTCCCAAGTAGCTGGGATTACAGGCATGTGCCACCACACCCCGCTAATTTTTCTATTTTTAGTAGAGACGAGGGTTTCACAGTGTTGGCCAGACTGGTCTCAACTCCTGACCTCAGGTGATCCACCCACCTCGGCCTCCCAAAGTGCTAGGATTACAGGCATGAGCCACCATGCCCAGCCTGCATATTCTAATACCCAGCCTTTGCCTCTCATTTCTCTATTTGCCTTCATAGGTTTGTGCTGCTGCCACCACCTCCCTAGAAGAGGTACGTCAGGAGGAAGAAATTCCCTACTCGTTTACCACATAGCATGAACGATCACTCAGACTGTCTCCAAAATATGAGCAGGAATTTTCCAGTAGAGAATTAGGGGAAAGGTCCATCTATAGCTTTTAAAAATTGTGAAACATCAATCTACTCCATTTATCCCTTCAAACATCTGAAAGCAGCTATCACTTTCTCTCTAAGCAATTCTCTTTCAAGCAAAGTTTCAAGTTTTCTCCATCTTCTTTTTAAAAAATACATATCCTAGGTCAGCCGGGTGCAGTGGCTCACGCCTGTAATCCCAGCACTTTGGGAGGCCGAGGTAGGTGGATCACCTTGAGGTCAGGAGTTTGAGACAGCTCGGCCAACATGGTGAAACCCTGTCTCTACTAAAAATACAAAAATTAGCCGGGTGTGGTGGCAGGTGCCTGTAATCCCAGCTACCTGGGAAGCTGAGACAGGAGAATTGCTTGAACCCAGAGGCGGAGAGTGCAGTGAGCCGAGATTGCACCATTGCACTCCAGCTTGCGCAACAAGAGCGAAACTCTGTCTCAAAAAAAAAAAAAAAAAAAAAAAAAATTTCATCATAGGGTCAAAATGTATATATATTCTTACCATCACAGCCCCTTTATATCTGAGGCTCCCAAGTGTTTTAATCATGTCCTAGTTAGTCAGAAGACAACCCTGGAGACCTCCTTTCCCATATATTCCCACCTGTCCACTAGAGAAGAACAAATAAATATTTTGAAATTAACTTGTTACTAGCAACATATAGAATCACTTATTACCTTTGTGTGTGTTTATGTATGCATATGTGTATGTGTCCATATATGAATATAAGTGAGTTTATACATTTTACATTAGGAAATATTACCCATAATAGCAAACTACAAATAACTTGGTAATTTTATTATAACTACTTCTTAATAGGACAAATACATGGGCAGCAAATTATCTAATGACTTATCAATGTACTAGCTAATTGGGCTAATATAGAGAGATGGGTAATTTATATCTGAACCATAGTATATATACATGTAAAGCCTAGCTGTTAGAAAATTACATTCCAAAATACTATTGATAACAGTGAAACAATACATGCCCAGGACACTGAACATGAGCATCCATTTTAAGGACTTTTCTACCCAGCAAATAGAAGAAAAAGCCCCAAGTCCAGTTAGGAATCTATCTGGAGACTCACCCACACTTAAGAGGAAGGGTAACTACAAATAATTCCCCACCAACCCAGAGGCTACTTTGGGGCTACAAAGTAGGAAAAAGAAAAAAAAGGAAGGGAAAAGATAGCTCTAAGAAGTGGCCATGGGCTAAACTGCACATGGACATGGATTTGTAGGCTAACTCAGGTAACAGCCTGTTCCTTGTCAAAAGCAAACACCAATCAACTTGGAGAAGAGATTTTTCATCTTAGATCTCAAAGAATCCCCAAGTAATAGTTTTTGAAGGTCAAGAAACACAAAGCAGTTTAAAAAAAAAAAAAAAAAAAAAACCACCATGGAAAACAACAATATTCTAAGCTAAAGCTACCAGAGAAAACAAACAAGAGAAACAGACTCACAAACACTTCTGATAAAGGAATCACCAGGCACAGATTATAAAAAAATTCCGCTTACCATGTCTGAAGAAATAAAAAGATAAACCTAAAAGTGATCCAGGTGAAGAAACTATAAGAAGTGATCAAGCATATTTGCTGTAATACCCTAAAAAACTTCTCATAATCAAACTTTAAAACTTAACTAAAAAGAAATTTACTGAACATATATTGGAAGAAATTATCCAGAATGCAGACCAGAAAGACAAAAAAGAAGAAAAAGAGAAACTAGAGAATTTAGTAGCCATGGGAGATGGAGTACGAATGAAATAATATCTTCAATATTACTGAATAATTGTGTACCCAGCAAAAATACCTTCCAAAAACGAGGGGAGAACACAGATATTTCAGGGAAAAAAGAAGAGAGAATTACATCACATATAAGTAACATGTTGGAGCCAGGCGCAGTGGCTCATGCCTATAATCCCAACTACTCAGGAGGCTGAGGCTCTGAGTAGTGCCTAAGTGGGGACTGCCTGAGGCCAGGAGTTCAAGATCAGCATGGGAAACACAGTGAGACCACATCTCTTTAAAAAAAACAAAAACAAAAACAAAAAACGCAACATGTAGATAGGAAGGAGATAGTGGAGTTAAAATGTTCTAGGGTCCTTATATTGTGTAAGAGTAGAACAGAATTAAGTAGCATTAGACTTTGATGAGTTTGCATATTGTTTCTAGGGTAACCACTAAAAGAAGGGTAATAATGTTATTTAGCCTTTCAAGTAGAAAGTATAAAAGAGAAATTATTTTTTAATTTCAGAAAAGAGAAAAATGTAAGAATGAACCAAGAGGAGTTCAAAATAAAGGTGAAGATTAAACAATAAATACATAATTAATTACATTAAATACATAGGTGAAAATTTCTAAATCTACCTACTGTGAACTAGCTGGTTACAGAATCAACTCTTGCACCCATGAACAACAGCCAGAAAAGCTAGATGATGTATAATCACTATTGTGTGAAGGCACCAGAAAGCTACCAAGGCAAAGATGGCCTAATGGAACAAGCTTCCAAATACATGGAAATCCAGAGAGGTGAGTCCAGTGCTTTGTACAACTGTTCACCTTGAGGCATTTCCTGTTTCCAAAGTAATGGCTGAGAGACTGACCAGCTACACAGAGCTTCCATCAATCTCAAAAGGCTGAGGAGACAAAAAAAAAAAAAAAAAAAAAAGGAACTTCAGGACCAGCCAAGGAAAAGAGCTCTAGAAAACACCATGTTTTCAGTTGAGGTCCCCAAAAGAACACAACTTGTGAGCAGGGGTGAAAAGAAAAAGCCCAACCATGTCAAGCATGGAGGTGTGCTGTTCCGCCTTCCTTCTGAAGAACCTGCCGCAGGGAAGACTGTGACTGACAGCCCCAGCTGCTGCCCTTTGGATCCATCACCATGTTCATGCAGAGGCCACATTTCCCCATTTCTGCCCAAAGCAGGATTCTTCTAAAAGACAAGCGTTTGCCTGGGGATTCTTCACTGGCCTAGCAGAGGAGTTCTTAGATCTGTGCTGCAGTCTGGGGCCCTTCCTTCCAATTCGTTCCTTTCCTCTCTTCTTTCACAGAGGTCAAGCCTGTCTCATGGTCTGAAGTTTTCTCCTGTACTCTCTTGCTTTCTTCTTTATCCTTTATAGGCATGGCCCCCAATAAGTCTTCTGCATATCTCATCCTGGTTTAGTATCTGCTTCCATCTTGATGTCTGCCACTAAATATCAATTATCAGACCAAGGCCCGCCTTTAGGTGAAGGCAATCCTTGAGCGAGATGCAAAAATTCTAAATGAAACAGAAAACCAAATCTGGTGATACATAAAAAGCGTCACACATTGTGAACAAGTTTGGTTTAGTCCAGTAATGCAGGGCTGGTTTCACATTTGAAAACTGTATCAACATGATCTACTACATTAAGTGATTAAGGAAGAAAAATCAAAGGATTCATGAGAGAGATATACCACATTCATGGATCAAAACATTCAATATTTCAAATATTCCAGTATTATAAACAATATAAAATCAATCAAAATTCCAACAGAATTTTTTCTTGTGGGTATAGAAACTGAAAATTCAATTCTAAGAAGACTTATTCTACCCAACAGCAACACTTATTATAAAGCCATATTAATTAAGATAGTGTTGTCTTGGTGCAAAGAAAGTGATCAATGGAATAGAACAAAGTTTGGCAAACTTTTTCTGTAAAGAGCCAGACAGTAAGTATTTTAGGCTTTCTGGGACACATACAATCTCCGTTGCATATTCTTCTTTTTTTAACAACCCTATAAAAATACAGATCTATTCTTAGCTTGGAAGCTGCACAAAAATGAGCCATGGGTCAATCCCTGGAATAGAAGCAAGTCTAGAAACAGACCTACACACATACACTTTATGATCAAGGTGGTATTACAGACCTCGAGAGAAAGTATGGACTTTCCACAAAATAGTGTGGGATCAAATCAATATCTACATAGGAAAAAAATTCACCTTGACCTCACACCATATGCAAAAATAATCAATTTTAGGTGAATTGTAGGCTTAATTGTGAATAACATATCTTGAAGATAACACAGGAGGATATCTTCATGACCATGGAGTAGAAAAAAATTCTTAATTAGAACTCATGAACAATTATTAACCACAAAAGACTGATAATTCACATGACATTAAAATTAGAAACTTCCCTTTATAAAAATTACTAATAAGAAACTGAAAGGCAAGTCACAGGTTGAATTACCTGCCAATTGTATATCACTAACAAAGTCCTCATCCACAATATTTAAAGAATGCCTACAAGTTAATAATAAAAAAGAACTGACAGGTAAAATCCAAATAAAAGGTAATCAACCTCATTAGTCTTCAGGAAATCTAAATTAAAGCCATAGTCCACACCACTGTACATCCACTACAATGACTAAAATTACAAAGACTGACAATAGCAAGTGTCAGTGAGGATCCAGAGCAAGTGGAACTCTCATACACTGTTGCTGAGTGTGTAAATGGGTACAGTCCCCTCAGAAAACTGTTTAGCAGCATCTACTAAATGTAACCATATGCATACCCACGACCCAGCAATGCCTACATATACATACCCTCTAGAAATGAGTACATGTGTGTACAAAAGTACACATACGAGAATACTCATAGCTGCATTGTTTGAAGTAGCTAAACACTGAAAAAAATTCAATGTCAATTAACAGTAGATTGGATAAGTTGTACATATTTTTTTAAAAATCAGCTTTATTGAAGTATAACATACACAAGATAAAAAATACCCATTTTAAGTGCAGGGTTCAATAAGTTTAGACAACTGCAAACACCCATGTAACCACTACCATAACCATAATATGGAACATTTCTATTATGCTAACAAGTTCCCTGGTACCCTTTACCAGTCAATTCAGGTGACCACAGAACTGTTTAGAAGAGGATTTTGTTTTGTTTTGTTTAAGAGACAAGGTGTTGGCCGGGTGTGGTGGCTCACGCCTGTAATCTCAGCACTCTGGGGGGCCAAGGCAGGCAGATCACGAGGTCAGGAGATCAAGGCCATCCTGGCTAACACAGTGAAACCCCGTCTCTACTAAAAATACAAAAAAATTAGCCGGGCATGGTGGGGAGCGCCTGTAGTCCTAGCTACTTGGGAGGCTGAGGCAGGAGAATGGTGTGAACCCGGGAGGCGGAGCTTGCACTGAGCCAAGATCATGCCACTGTACTCCAGCCTGGGCGACAAAGCTAGACTGTCTCAAAAAACAAAATTTTTAAAAAAGAGACAAGGTCTCGCTATTTGCTATGCTGCCCAAGGTGGCCTTGAATTCCTGGGTTCAAGCAATCTCTCCATCCTCAGCCTTCCCAGTAACTAGGTCTACAGGTGCAAAACCACCATGCCAACTCACAAACCTGTTTAGATTAGTCTTTCCTAGGATTTTATATAAATGGAACCAGGTACTACTCTTTTGTGCTTGGTTTCTTCCACTCATCAAAATGTTTTTAACAACAAGAACATGAGCAAAATAATAAAAAGTAGATAAATTATATTTTATCAAAATTAAAAACTTTTGTGCAGCAAAGTACATTAAGAAAGTGAAAAAAAAGGTGAAAAGATGACCTACATAATGGAGGAAAATACATGCGAATCATATATCTGACAAGGACCTGGTAACCAGAATATATAAAGAATACTTATAGCTCAACAACAAAAAGACAACCCCATTTAAAAATGGGCAATGGATTTGAACAGACATTTCTCCACATAAGATACACAAATGGTGACAAGCACACAAAAAGATGCTCAAAATCATTAGGCATTAAGGAAATACGAATCAAAACCACAATGAGATACCACTTCACACCCACTGGGTTGGCTATAATACAAAAAATGGAAAATAACACATGTTGGTGAGGATATACAGAAATTAGGACCCTCATTCATGGCTGGTGGAGACAGAGAAATGGTGTAGCCACTATGGAAAATGGTTTGGCAGTTCCTCAAAATATGAAACATAGGATTACCATGTGACCCAGCAACTCTACTCCTAGGTATAATCCCCAAAAATTGAAAACAAGAATTCAGACAAACACTTGTACATGCATGTTCACATCAGCACTATTGTCCAAAGAAGATATACAAACGGATCTTTTATTATTATCTACCTTTCAAGGGAACAGAATCCTTTATTTTTTTTTTGAGATGGAATTTCACTCTTGCTGCCCAGGCTGGAGTACGATGGCGTGCTTGGCTCACTGCAACCTCCACCTCCCGGGTTCAAGCAATTCTCCTGCCTCAGCCTCCTGAGTAGCTGGGATTATAGGCATGTGCCATCACACCCGGCTAATTTTGTATTTTCAGTAGAGATGGGGTTTCTCCACGTTAGTCAGGCTGGTCTCAAACTCCCAACCTCAGGTGATCTGCCCACCTCGGCCTCCCAAAGTGCTGGGATTACAGGCATGAGCCACCGTGCCCGGCCCAGAATACTCGTTCTTACACATTTTCAAGAATGAATTATGCGAGAGTAAAGAACTTTCTTTTTTTGTGTTGTAGATACAGAGATCTTGCTATGTTGCCCAGGCTGCTCTCAACCTCCTGGCCTTGGCCTCCCAAAGTGCTGGGATTACAGGCCTGAGCCACTATACCCAGCCAAGAGTAAAGAACTTTATTGAGAAGCTGTGGTAGAAACTTAGAGACTTCCTGAGTTGCAGTCCAGCTCTGCCACCTGCTAGTAACTTAAACACTCTGCATTTTAGTTTCATCATCTGAAATATGGTGGTGATAATAATATCCACCTTAGAAAGCTGTTGAGAGGGTTAAATGAGTTAATCCATGGAAAGTCTTGGATTGCAGCAAGTACGCTGTTAAATTAGCCTCCACCACCACTACCATCATCATTATTGTTATCATCATCATCATTATTCTTCCTACTTCCTAAAATATCCTCAAGAATATTTAAGACACCTGTGATTGTTCTAATGACTAGTATTAAAAGTTCATAAAAAACATACCTAATTAGTATGTTTACCTAACTGCCAGAGAAACTTAGTTTAAATGGCCAATATAGTTAAAAATGACTCTGGGAGGCAGTGGGGCACACCTATAGTCCCAGCTACTTAGGAAGCTGAGGCAGGAAGACGGCTTGAGCTCATAAATTGGAGGCTGCAGTGAGCTATCATCATGCCACTACACTCCAGCCTGGGCACAGAGCAACACCCTCTTACTCGTTAAAAAAAAAAAAAAAAAAAAAAAAAAGAGATGCTAAAGGGTTCAGTGAATGCTCCTTCCCAAAGCCTTCAGAAGAGATCCATGTAATGCTGCTACCCATTTTGAAAGCAATTCTAAACATGCTTCTGATATCCCACCCAAAGCCTTAGATCATGGACCATGCTTGAAAAGTCTCCCATCAGTACAGGATACCTTTACCAAATGAGGTTTTGCCAAGGTTATTGCTGAATATCAATCCAACACTGGTGGAAACTCAGTTTCTAATAGTGTTTTATAATATCCAGATCTCTTTGATATTATATCTGATTTTTTGCACCAAGGAATGAAATGCTTACAATCCTCCATTCCCAATATAACATCATACACTTTCTGCATTAAATAG
The DNA here is from genome assembly GCF_024542745.1 of Macaca thibetana thibetana. NCBI lineage: Eukaryota > Metazoa > Chordata > Mammalia > Primates > Cercopithecidae > Macaca > Macaca thibetana. The sequence goes on from NC_065586.1 coordinate 24,498,806, forward strand.
CCTAAAATCCTCCTCTCTGAATATTTTCTTTTGTTTATCAATGGTGCAGCGATTTTGAAGAAAGTTACTGCACATATCTCCTTAATCAAAATTGACGTATGTAGCGGAAGAGCTCTGCTCATCAGTATATCACAGTAAGCTAAATATCTGATGTTCTGCTCGGCCCCCATGCTGGAGCCAGGGCTCCGACCACTGTCATCAACTTTGGATGGCATCCCGAGACCACCCTTCTCTCAAGGCCATCTGACCAGTTCGAGCTACCGAAAGACTCACAGAAGCTGGTTGCCACCATCCCACTACTCTTAATATTCATAAATTCTGTAAAATATTATTTATATTATAATTATATTATATTAGAACATAGTGTTATACTATATTGTTATATTATAAATTATTATTTATATTCTCCAGAGATTTAAGGGAATACAGGATGTCAGCAAGATATTAATTATTCACAAGCAACTATTACCACCAAAAAAATATTCTTTTACTTAACCTTTTTCTTATAAAACATCTGCATCATAGTACAGAAAACTAACCAACAAGAAGAAAAAATACCTTTAAAATATGAGTGCACACATAAAGGATACGAGAAACATAACAAAATGCAAACACTGGGTAAGTAAAATAATCAGAAAATTAAATGGCTCAGTATTTCTTGGTTGATAAGAAAGAAACAAGAAAATTAAGTGGCAAAAGAGATTTCACTAAATTGCCAAAAGGGAAGAAGACCAAAACAAAATCGTTCAACTGTTTAATAGAATTTTGGCATTATAACAGCATCTCTTAGGAGTTTGAATAAAATCCTGGCAATTATTTTCTCTCCAGTGATTCTAGGCTTTGACTGTGATCATTACACTGGAGGCTCCGTTTCAACTAAACTAACACAAAATTCTACATAAAAGGATTTCGTGATCTCAATATGCTTGAAAATAAGTTTTCAAAAGAAATGAGACAGTAAGATAAAAATCATAACATTCTGTTGAATTAAAATACTAAATTATATATAGTTTGTCTCTGAATAGATTGCATTCTAAAAACTGACTTGTAAATAATTGTCTAAAAGTTAGAAGAAATTTTTTTCACATACAATATGGTATAACTGTTGATCAGGTTATTTGCAATGATATCATGACTATTATACTTAGGGCTAAACAGGCCTTTGTGAAATAGCCTGTGACCCCAACTATCAATTGGGATGCCAAGATCAAACTCACACTTGGAAAGCAAAGGTGCAATCAAGGTAGGTGGAGCACTAGGACTCCATAACCTCATTAAGCTTTGCAGGTCCACGGCTAGCCAAGTACTGAAACTGAGTAACAAGTGATGGTTGCTCCTGCAAAGTGTTCACAGCCTCTAAACTTGGGATCTCCTTGACCTTTCTCCATGCAGGATGCACAGAATTAATTTCATAACATACTAAATATACCCTATATTTATCTTCTAATTCTTAACACTACATAAGTCACACCCTTTTTTAAGACTAGAATTATTTTTAAAATAAAATTAAAGAAATGAGGAAGGGGACTTAAAAAGATGTTAACAGAAGTAAGATGGCAGAATTATAAGATGGACCTAAGAGTTAGACCCAACTGATTTGGAAATCCAGTTACTATCCCTTACTAGCTATGTGATTGTAGGCAAGTTATTTCTCAGCCTCAGTTCCCTCATCTACAAAATAGGAATATTATTTTGTAGGAATATAGGAAATCTCACACCTTACAGGGTTAGAGTGAAGGAAATAGGAATATCTCACATCTTACAGGGTTAGACTGAGGATTAAAGACGATTAAAATATATATTATGATGCCTGGAACAGATTAAGTTCTCAGTCATGTGCTAATTTCCACCACTCTCCCAATCCACTCCCCAAAATCAAGCAGTTCTTCCAAATATATTACAATTATATTATAAAACGCTTTCTCCAAATACTCTCATACCTTTTCATATTCTTCTTCGCTTAGGAAGAAGACTACAGATCTGGACTTAATAAATATCCAACTTTGTTGAAGTTTGCTTCAGAAGAGGTAAGGTACTTGAATTTCTATTTCTCCCATTTTAAAGCCTTAGTTTTGTGATTTTTGAAATTATCTTATTAGTCTTTTAACTAGCTAATTGATTTACCTTTTTGTTAACCTCACTTATCATTATTTTCTCCCTTAATCTGTTAGACCTCTGATGGTAAACTTTTACTACATTTCAATTACAGTTGTCCCGTGAACAATGGGTTTGAACTCTGTAGATCTGCGGATTTTTTTTTTTTTTTTTAGTAAAAATATGGTATTCACAGTAACACATGGATGCAAAAGCTGTGTTTCCAATACATGGGTTCCACAGGGTCTATTACAGGACATGAGTGTGTGCAGATCAGTACATATGTGGGTGGTCCTGGAAGCAATCCCCTGGGTACATCAAGGGATGACTGTATTTACATCCTTCATGGACTTTTTCTTTCAGCCATTTTATCTTCTAGTTATTATATTAACTCTATATTTTCTTATGATGTAACTTTTCTTACTTAGGATTATCCCTTAATCAACATCATAAAATATCAGTAGAGCAACCAGATAATTTAACCTCACACTATAGCAGTAACTCAGTTCAGAACTCAAGTTCAGCTGTAAGGGATAATAATCATAAAAGATCACTGGATATACAGCCTTGAATATCCATTCTTCTAAACGCTTTGAATGTTGTCACTGGATCAAGCCAGACTCATGGGTATACACTTGGACCACAATGCTTTGGTGCCCATCACTTTAAACCAGGGTTTCTTGCCCTTGCATTATTAATATTTGGGACCAGGTAATAGTAATAACTATTATTATTTTGAGACAGACTCTCTTGCTCTGTCATCCACATTAGAGTGCAGTGGTGCGATCTTGGCTCACTGCAACCTCTGCCTCCCAGGATCAAGCGATTCTCCTGCCTCAGCCTCGTGAGTAGCTGGGATTAGAAGCATGCACCCCCACCCCTGGATAATTTTTTGTATTTTTAGCAGAGAAGAGGTTTCACCATGTTGGCCAGGCTGGTCTCAAACTTCCGACCTCAAGTGATCCACCCACCTCAGCCTTCAAAAGTGCTGGGGTTACAGGCGTGAGCCACTGGGCCTGACCCAGATAATTCTTTGTTGTGGGGGGCTGCCCTGTGCACTGTTTCAGCAGCACCTCTGGCCTCTATCCACCAGATGCCAATACACACTCCCCCTCTCCCAATTGTGATCAAGATGCGTATAAAGAGGGTACATTACCATATACCCTCCAGGGAGCAATATCATTCCCAGCTGAGAAGTGCTTTAAGCTGAATGAGACCTTGGGGTTTGCAGTCAGCTTACACTGAGGAACCACTTTAAAAACAGCCGTAAGAAGAAATGGTGTTGAAAATATCATCTACTGTATCACTGTTTGTTTTCCAAGGGAGAAACCTGTCTCAGACCTCAGTGCAAACAGAATGTTTTTTCTTAGGAATAATGTGTATCCTTAACTGATCATATTCTCATCTTTTCTATGGCCACTGGCAAGCTCAAAAGCAAACTTACAGCCCAGCTTTAATAACAGTATAGGACCAGCCGGGTGCAGTGGCTCACGCCTGTAACCCCAGCACTTTGGGAGGCCGAGGCTGGCAGATCACCAGGTCAAGAGATAGAGACCACCCAGGCCAACATGGTGAAACCCCGTTTCTACTAAAAATATAAAGTGGGTGTGGTGGCGCACACTTTTAGTCCCAGCTTCTCGGGGTGGGGGGCGGGGGGGCGGTGAGGCAGGAGAATCCTTTGAACACAGGAGGAGGAGGTTGCATTGAGCTGAGATCATGCCACTGCACTCCAGACAGAGTGAGACTCCGTCTCAAAAAATAATAACAACAACAACAATAACAGTCTAGGACCTAAAGCATGAGTTTACATGTACTAAATCTTCTGAATGTGAATTCATTTTTTACCATAAACTCTTGACCTTATATTTTATCTTGCTATAAATAAGGTATTTCTTTATGTGGTCATAAACCCTTTTTCTGAGTGAAATTAAGCATATATTAATAATTAAAATAGGCAAACTGTTATCTTCTCCAGCAGATCATAACCTTCAGGCTCACTCTATTATTCCTCTTCAAATCACCTTCTGCTGAATCTACAATAGATCTTCTAGTTTTCCCTTATAAATATTCAAGTTTATTCTCCCTAGCCAAAGCACAAACTAAATCCATTCACTTCAGTGAGCTATGTCAGACACATGATGATCTGCATGAAGTTTTATAACAATGTCTTTCTACATTTATTAGAAGTATATTCCCCTCATAAGAGGCATGAATTCTAGACGCTGTGTGTCCAGTAGGTTGTCCAGGCATCAGCACATCAGCCTTTAGGATGATGGGAAGATGGAGTACTTATATCCTCTTTTCTCTTGCTGATGCCAGCTTTGTGAGTTTTCCCTTTCCCCACTAAGGCTTACTTCTAACCCATGCCAAGTAGCATTTGGAATTCATCCTAAACCCTGGTACATGACAGATGGTGATGCAGGAGTGGCTCATCTTGTACCAGTGACAACTATGAAGAGTCCTGCCTGGCCCTACACCCTCGGATTACTTTTGATAGTGCAAAAAAAAAAAAAAAAGCCATTTCTTTCTCATTTTAACCCATAACCTTCTCAAGACCTCAAACGGTTGTTACAAAGGTCCATCAACAGGTTGAGTGGTTAAACAATCTGTGGTATATTCATGCAAATGAAAAAAAAAGTAGTACTATACACATAATAGTACCCATACACATAATACAGTGTATTATGTGTAGTAGCACCCATACACATAATACAGTAAAGGTCAAAAATATTGTGCCTGACAAAAGAGTACATGCTGTATTATTTCATTTATAAAAAAAAAAATCTAGAAGAGGCAAAAATTAACCTATATAGTGATAAAAATCAGATCAGTGATTGTCTGAAGACAGCAGAATAAAAAGGAGCACAAGGGAACTTTATGGAATGATGGAAAGGTTGTTTTTGATATCACATCTTAATCGGGATAGTGATTTCACGGTTATATATTCATCAAAACTTACCAAACTGTACACTTAAAATAGATGCAAATGTGGTATTCTTGCTAAACATGTATGACCTTGAACTAATGAGAAAACATCAGATAAACTGAAAATGAAGGACATTCTATAAAATAACTGATCAGTACTAGTAATAAAATACAAGGAAAGACTATAGGGACACGACAAGTGAATACAACGAGGGATTCTGGAAGAGAACAAGGATACTAGCAGAAAAATTGATGACATCCAAATAAAGTCTGTAGTTTATACAGTAGTCCTGTATCAATGCTAATTGTTTAGTTTTGTTGATTGTACCATGGTATTGTAAATTTGTTTTGTTTTGTTTTGAGACGGAGTCTCGCTCTGTCGCCCAGGCTGGAGTGCAGTGGTGTGATCTTGGTTCACTGCAAGCTCCGCCTCCCGAGTTCACGCCATTCTCCTGCCTCAGCCTCCCGAGTAGCTGGGACTACAGGCACCAGCCACCACGCCCAGCTAGTTTTCAGTATTTTTAGTAGAGATAGGGTTTCACCGTGTTAGCCAGGATGGTCTCGATCTCCTGACCTCGTGATCCGCCCGCCTCAGCCTCCCAAAGTGCTGGGATTACAGGCGTGAGCCACCACGCCCGGCCCCCCATGGTATTGTAAGTTTTTAACACTAGAGAATAAGTAAAATAAAGGATACATGAAAATTCTCTGTACTATTTTTGCAACTTTGTTGTTGAAAATTATCTAGAAATAAAAGTTTTTAATGGGTGCATTTTGTTGAGTGTGAATTTTAACTCGTTCAAGTTGATTTAAAATCAGTTATTAAGAAATAATTTTATCTCCAGCCTGACTGTCCTTTCACGTTCATTAATGTTTAAATCAACAGTAACATTAACTACAAGAATAACCCAAACCCTCTTCTTTTCAATATCTGACTCAATAAACCTAATTGATAAAACACATAGCATTCCTTACCTAAAATAATCATCTCATTTAGAAAGATTACTAATTGAAATAAAAATCTTAAGTACTCTCCTTGGAATTATGATATATTCCTCCACAAAAACACATACAATTAACAATAAAATCTTTACATGTTCAAATTAAGATGAGACAATGGAATTCATAAAACTTTGAAGTCCACAGTAAAAAACATTTAATTCTATGGCTCTCACACCTAAGAATTATTATACATTTGAACACTAAAAATTATATCATCTCATTTAGTATCACTTAAAGAACAGAAAGAAATGGGTAGAAAAACATTGAGACAAATTAAAAGGTTTATAGCATACCTCCTCTGTTTCCATTTTCTTCATCCTACAAATAAAAATATATATATACATACATGAGTATACATTTATAAACTCTTGTTAATCACAGCAAGGCTCATTTTAATTCAAATTGACCTCCCTAAATTGTGCCAATTACGATCTCACCTACAATATTCTTAATTGATCATATTCTCTTCTATAGCCACTGCAAGCTCAAAAGCAAATGAATAGCCCATCTTCAATAACAGTATAGGAAGTACCTTTTACTGGAAAGATAAGAGTTTTCACAGAGATAACAAGGCTGTGGGTGAAGCCAACTTAGGGGTAGGACATCAGTTCAGTTTTTGGCATTTGAGGGTAAGCTTTCTAATGGAGTCAACTTGTCAAGTAGGCAGTTGGAGAGAAGGAAAGGCCAGGTCATCGCTTACTGTACCACACTTAAATGTGCCTTTAGGGGATATTACAGGACCCAGAGCTGTCTATATAAATGGACTGGTCCAAAATTGCTACATATTTAAGTTCTTGTATTCAATTTTGAAGTTTACCTACTTGGTCTCTTTCATTGTTACCGAGCTGTCTTGCTGCCATGTTATCTACCTCTAGCTGGAAAACTAGAAAAGGAACCTTTAAAAACTAGTCTAAAAATACATTTTTTCAAATATTTGCTGAGCCTCTACCATACTGGAGCTACCATGTACCTCAGAAAGAAAAACAGACATTGGGTGAAGGGCTGATAATTTATGACATAATTTTTTGACCTTTATTTAGGCAGCCCAGTGTTTTTTTTTTTTTCTTCTTCTGATTATAAGATCTGGTCTGAGACTGAAGTTGCCAGCTAAGTGACAAAATAAGGACACTGTTATATTAATTACACATTTTCTAAAAGCTATACAATATTAAAATTTTTAATTCTTTTGAAGTGAATTGATAAAATTTCTTAATTAACATGGAAAATATTCCAATATATATTTTCCATGTAAAATTTACAAGACAGAGCCCTATTTGCAAGAACATCTGTATTTAATAATAGCATTAATAGCTAAAATTTATTGAGCAATTACAGTGTCAATTTCTATGTTAAGTGTGTTACAACTACTGTATCATTTAATCATTACACAGCCTGTAAAGAAGGTACTACTATTGTCTGTTAGTTAGCTTATCCAAGGTCACAGATCTAACAGGAGGCAGAAATGGAATTCAAATCCAGGCTCTTTTGACGCCAATGACCATGCTGTTAACAAGTGTAAGCATGTCCTGGAATACCATCATTTCATGCAAAGTTGTTTTGTTGTAATGTTCACGAGAAAAATTAATTCCCCACTGGGGTTCTGTATGTGTGAAGTTTCCACATTCTCCCCACTGTGTGGGTTTTCTCTAGGTACTGTAGTTCCCTCCCACATGCCAAAACTGTGCCTGTTCGATTCACAGGTGTGCCCACATTGTCCCGGTCTGAATGAGTGCAGCTGTGTGTGTGCTCTGCAATGGGACGGACAGCGTCCTGTCCAGGGTTAGGTCCCACCTCGTGCTCTGAGCTGCATGAACTGCTGGGATAGGCTCCAGCCACCCTCAAATCTGGACTTGTTTTTATAACTCTTTCTTAAGTGTATGAACACCTCACATTTACTTCAATGTTTAATACTGGAAATGTTTTGGTCTTTATTTACAAGTTTAGTGATTTTTTTTTTGACCAGAAATATGCCAAGTAAACTCTAGCCAACATAAGATCAGTTATCAATTAAATACGTTTCACTTAAAGTTGTAGTTTCCAAAAATCAACTGACAATGTTAAGTGAGGATTTATTGTAGTATGCTACTAAAATTTCTAGAAATATTTTCTAATAATAATAATACATGTTTATATAAGTTTGGTAAAATTATCTTATAAAACATTGTACTACCTATATGTTCATCATGACCCAAAGTTCTTATTCAAAACAAAACCAAAACAAAGACAAAAAAAATACACAATCCTAATGTAATTATCAAGTGCTCTCATATATGACCTAATGCATAAGTAACACTGAGACTTTTTAATATCAACTAGATTCTTAAGAGATGAAAACCCAAACAGATAAATTTCACTCCAAAGGTAGCAATTATATACAATCCTTAAGAGATATTCAGTTGTTTCCTGTTATCTCAGTGTTAAAGTAACCAAATATTAAAAAATTAATTGAAAAAAAGAAAAGAAAAAATAAGCTATTCTGTATTTCAAAAAAAGCATATCCTGTAGGACATTACTAGAAAGACATATTTAACCAAAAAATAATTTAAAACTGTGGTCTCTAGATACAAATACAGACACTACTTTTTAAAAGACAGTTTAGCAGTCATAGATATTTAGAATTAGAAAAGACTTTCTCATACCCTAGTTCAATTCCTACAGATGAAAATGGAAATCTAGAGGTCAAAAGAAGTGGCCTGGCCAGGGTCTCATAACTCTTCTGAATATCATTATTTCCATTATGCTATTGTGTAACAGTTCAGCATCAAGCATGCATATTGGTCAAATTCAAATCCCAGATCAACTACTTATCTGTTTTATGACCCAGATCAGTTTCCACATCTGTTATATGGGGCCAATAATACCACCTGCTCCACAGGATTCTGGTGTGGATAAAGTAAGATAACGCTTATAACAAATGGTAAGGAACACAGAGCAAGTACTCAGTGTGTCAACTGCACTTATAATTATCTCAGGCTGTCCTTTTCAGGCTGTGTTACTGTCCACTGAAGCCTGTCAATGTAATTCATTCTGATGAGAAGCTGTGTTTCTAAATTCTAACATGCCATCATATTACATATCTGAAAGTTAAGTATTGTTCTAATTCTACTAATTTTCTATAACTGCTGGAATATTTTAGTGAACCATTTCCTCTGCAGAGTCTGCCCAGAAAACTCACTACCTTTTTAGATAACAGTTACATATTAGAAAAAGTAGAATGAAGTCTGGAATTAGAAGTCCTTAAAAAATACAGATTTGGAGTTTAGAATCAATATGATCTTTCAGAGAAGACTAAAGTTTTGTTTTGTTCTTCAAGGTGGGAAAATACCTAAAAGGAGAAAAATAATATAATAAAAATTCAAATGTAATGCTTAATTCTTTTAAGACAGAAAAAAGGCCAGAGGGAAGGAAGAGGAAGACTAGAAGGGGATAGGAATGGCCTTGTGGTTTTTTTCAAGTTGTTGTAACTATTTCTCTTACCTTGTATGAAAATTGAATTGCAGACTCTGGGGGATAAACAATAAAATGTCTTAATGTAAACCCAAAGCCTTGAGATGTTCTTTTCAACATAACTGTTTTGGGACCTGGCCAGGAGAATGTTTCATCTTCGGACAGTGATACAGTTTCACTTTGTTCTTTTCCATCTTTATTTTTTGAGACCTAAAGTGAAAAGATATGTAAAAGTTAATTACATAACACAATAAACTTCCTCACCTAAAAAAAATTCTATGTAAACATGTTAATACCTAAGCGCCGATATGAACTATTTTCGGATGCATAAATTATACAAAGCATGCAATTATCAAAAACAAAAATTTATTATATTATTATAACAAAGCATGCAATTATCAAAACCTAGAGCTTTTTTCTAGAAAATCATGCTATACAAAATTAGTCAGAAGAAATAACACTCAGAAAATAGAAATATAATTGCTAAAATTAGAAATGCAATAGAAAGAATGAAAGATAATACCAAAGAAATTTTAAAGAACACTATGGATTAAGAAACAGAAAGCATGAAAGAAGAGATACAAAACTGACCAAGAAAGAAACCTAAACCTTATCAGATAGTCCAACAGCAAGAAAGGACGTTAGAAAATAATAGAAAAGGTCTTCAGGTTCTGAGCACGAATTCAATATCCACATAGATAATCCTTCTGATACCCTGGCCTTCTTGTTCTTTGACCTCCTCTCCTCCACTCTGCTTTCACTTGGGCATGACTGAAACCCCCTTACAAGCCCAAATCAAGAATCCCTGCTAGAACCACCACCTATTATTAGTTCACTATTTAGTTCATTCCCTCTCATTCCCCAGCCCTTACAATTCTTCAATCTGGAGCTGACCCTACCACCCTTTCCCTGTCCCTCATCACCCCATGTTCTCACTTTCCTCTTAAGCTAGCTTCAACTCACTCCTTTACCCTCTCCCACTTCCTCCAAGTTGCCTGACAAAACCTAACCCTGGATAAATCAACACAGCCTACTCCGGGCCTGCTGCACTTACGCAGGCAAACATGGGTGGAGAAAAACAAAAAACTAAGCTATTTCACTCTAAGTTCATGACTATCAACCTCAAGAGAGCCTTTAGTGTTGTCTGTCAATAGTGACACATTTCTCTCTGGTCATTCATCCTAGATGACTATTTCATCCCTTTTCCCCACCCTCACCTGCAGCAGATGGTCCTGCTTTCTATTACACTCAGAAAACAGAAGCAATAAAATGAGAACGGAATCGCCTGCCATGATCACCCCACCAACCTGCAACCGTGCCCATGTTCCCCTGCCTTCCCTTCTGCTATGATGGATGAGCCGTCCACTCTCCCAAGGCGCCAGCAGTTGAGACGAGATCCTCCCCTCTTACTATTCAAAGATACAGGTCCAACAATTCTCCCCTCTCTCTTTTGCATCACTTATTCTCTCTTTACTATATACAGCATTCCCATTTGCATACACGTATTTTGTAATTTCTTTAATCTTAACAAAATCTTTTTTTTTTTGGGGGGGGGGACAGGGTCTTGCTCTGTGGCCTGGGCTGGAATGCAGTGGCATGATCGTGGCTCATTGCAGACTGGATCACGGGGGCTCAGGAGATACTCCCGCCTCACCCTCCTAGGTAGGTGGAACTACAGGTGAATGTCACCACGCTAATTTTTTCTTTCTTTCTTTCTTTTTTTTTTTGTAGAGACAAGGTCTCACTATGTTGCTCAGGCCCGTCTTGAGCTCCTGTGCTCAAGCGATCCTCCCACCTCAGCCTCCCAAAGTGGTGGGATTACAGGTGTGAGCCACCACACCTGGCCAAAATCCTCTCTTGATCACACACACCCCTCTCCAGCTACCACCTCGTTTGTCTGCTTCTCTTTGGAGCAAAACTCCTTAAAGTTATCTGTACTTGCTGTTTCCAATTCTTTTCCTTCCATTTCTCTGAAATCCCTTTAAAGCAGGCTTTTATCCGCCTAACTCCCAGAAACTGCTCTTGTCAGGCTCACCCACGACTTCCACATTTTAAACTGAATGATCAATTCTCAGTTCTCATCTTATGTGCACCTTATTGGCACAGGGGTCACTTCTTCCTTCTTGAAGAATTCTCTCCACTTGACTTCTCACACTGATTTTTCTTCCAACTCACAGGCGACTTTGTCTCAGGATCCTTTGTTTTCATCTGCTAAGTTTCTGAACCTGGAGGCACCCAAGGCTCAGTCTATGGACTTCTCTAGCTATACTCTGTCTTTTGGTGATTTCATTCCATTTACTACATTAAACACGGACTATATGCAAATGACTCCCAAATTTGTATTTCTAGCCCAAGCCTCTCTCCAACCTGATAGGTATCTTACACTTAACATGTCTGCATAGCTACTCAGATTTTGTTTTAAATTACAACTCCAAGTTAATCCCAGCATTTTGAAAAGGTCACCTTTATTGAATTGCAAATACTTGAATAGTCTTGCTTCTTTTATATTGTTTATTATCTTCCACCAGTGAGTCTATCTACTCTGCCACAATAATTTGCCTCATATAAAGGTGAAAAGGTAACTAGGTGGTCACATTGCCCAGCCAAACTCGAAACTTGCAGTAGGGGTGGCCATATGATTGAGTTCTAGTAAATGGAATGTTAATGAAAGTAGTAATACAGTACACCCCCCCCCAAAAAAAAAAAAGCAATTCCATATACTAGCAATAAGCAACTGGAAATTTAAAGCTTTTTAAAATACCATTTATAATTACATTAAAAATATGAAATATTTAGGGATAAATCTGACAAAAGGTTTGTAAGATCTACAGACTGAAACTCTAAAACATTAAGAGATATTAAAGCATAAATAAAGAGAGATGTACCATGTCCATGACTTAGAAAACTCAGCATTGTTACAATGTTAACTCTCCCTAAACTGATCTATAAATCCAGTGCAATCCCAATCAAAATCTCAGGAGATTTTTGTGTGGAAACTGCTATGGTATTTCTAAAATCCACTTTATAATGCAAAGAACCTAAAATAGTCAAAACAACTTCAAAAAAGAACAAAGTTGGAACACTCAGACTACAAATCTTCAAGACTTACAAAGCTACAGTAATCAACAGTACAGTATTGGCATCAAGATACACAGATTCACAGAACAGAATATGGAGTCCTGCTCTAGACCCATAACCACATGATGCTGTCATTCTACTCCTAGGTATTTATCCAAAAGAAACATGAACCCATGTCAATATTGTACAAGTATAATAAAAATACTTGAAACACAAATCGCCCTGGAACGACTGTGTGGAGGCTGTGTGCAAGAAAAGAAAAGAACTTTGATCCATAACTCATATCACAAACAAAAATTAACTCAAATGATCATACACCTAGGCAGGCCACAGTGGCTCAAACCTGTAATCCCAGCACTTTGGGAGGCCGAGGCAGGTGGATCACTGGAGGCCAGGAGTTCAAGACCAGCCTGGCCAACATGGTGAAATCCTGTCTCTACTAAAAACACAAAAATTAGCTGGGTGTGGTGGCACAAACCTATAATTCTCACTACTTGAGAGGCTGAGGCAGGAGAATTGCTTGAACTCAGAAGGCGGAGGTTGTAGTGAGCCGAGATTGTACCACTGCACTCCAGCCTGGATGGGGAGTGAGACTCTGTCTCAAAAAAGTCAAATAAAATAAATGATCATAAACCTAAATAACACTTAAAACTATGAAACTTCTGGAAGAAAACAGGGGAAAATCTTTACGAACTCAGGTTAAGATTTCTTAGCTATAACCCCAAGGAACATAATCCATTAACAGAAACAAAAAAAAAATATTCATTGGAAGAATATACAATGAATTTTTTAAAAAAGATAAATGAAACTTCATCAAAATTAAGACCCTCTGCCCTTTGAAAGACACTTCTTGGCCAGCCATGGTGGCTCACACCTGTAATCCCAGCACTTTGGGAGTCTGAGGCAGAAGGATCTCAGCCAGGAGTTTGAGACCTGCCTGAGCAACACAGGGAGACCCTGTCTCTACACAAAATTTAAAAATTAGCCAGGCAGCCGGGCACAGTGGCTCACGCCTGTAATCCCAGCACTTTGGGAGGCTAAAGTGGGTGGATCATCTGAGGTCAGGAGTTCAAGACCAGTCTGGCCAACATGGTGAAACCCCATCTCTACTAAAAATACAAAAATTAGACAGGTGTGGTGGCATGTGCCTGTAATCCCAGCTACTCAGGAGGCTGAGGCAGAAGAATCGCTTGAACCAGGGAGGTGGAGGTTGCACCAAGCCGAGATCATGCTACTGCACTCTAGCCTGGGCAACAGAGCCAGACTGTCTCAAAACAAACAAACAAACAAACAAACAAATTAGCCAGGTGTGGTGGTGCATGCCTGTTGTCCCAGCTACCAGGAGGCTAAGGCACGAGAATCACCTGAGCCCAGGAGGATGAAGCTACAGTGAGCTGTGATCACACCACTCCAGCCTGGGTTACAGAATGAAACCCTGTCTCAAAATATATATATATTTTATGAAAAGTATATACACACACACACATATACATACATATATATACACACTTACACTTTTATGAAAGCGAAAAGGCAAGCCATAGAATGGGAGAATATATTTGCAAATAATGTATCTGATAAAGGACTTGTATCTAGAATACATAAGGAACTCTCAAAATTCAATAATGGAAATGCAAACTAAAAACCATAATGAAATGCCACTGCACATATAATAGATGTGCTATATAAAAATTAACCATACCGAGTGTTGGTCAGGATATGAAGCAACTAGAGCTCTCAGACACTACTAGTGGGAATGTAAAATGGTGGAAAACCGTCTGACAGTTTCTTAAACATACATCTAACATATGACACAGCCATTCTACTTATAGAGAAACTGAAAGCATATGTCAACATAAAGACTTGTACATAAATGTGCATAGCAACTTTGTTATAGCCACCAACAGGAAAACAACTGAAATATTTCAACAACAGATAAATGGATGAACTGTGACACAGCCAAAAAACAGAATGCTACTTAGCAATAAAATGAAATCAACTACTGATATATGTAGCAATATGTTAATTAGGCTTAGTTAAAGAACCCAGACAAAAGAGGGGGAGGAGGAGAAGGAGTACACACTGTATGCTCCATTTATATAAATCCTAGAAAAATTCTAAATACTAGTCTATACTGACTGAAAGATTAGCAGTTGCTCTGGGTGGGTGTAAGGATGGAGATTACAAAGGGGCATGAGGAAATGTGGAGGCTGGTGAATAATCTTGACTGTGGTGATGTTTTCACTGGTGCATACCTATGTACAAACTTACTGAACTGTACAGTTTACACATGTACAGTTGACTATATATCAAACATATCTCAATAAAGACATTTAAACAAAAGAAGCAGCAATAGGATGCTAATCATGAAACTCAAGAAAGTGGTTATCCTGGGGGGATAAGAATGTGTGAATGAGGAAGCATGGGGCTGAGATCTGGGGAAAACACACACATTACTCCAACAGCATGGGTAATTTATAAGTTAAGATCTGTGGGGAGTTCCTAAGGGGTCATTTTATTATACCATATTAAGTCAATATGATATACAAAATGATATATATGTATGCTTCTTTTTGTATACAGCAAATATAAACATAAAAAGTAGACTGCGTTCAGTGGCTCACACCTGTAATCACAGCACTTTGGGAGGCTGAGGCAGGCAGATCACCTGTGGTCAGGAGTTTGAGACTAGCCTGGCCAACACGGTGAAACCCCGTCTTTACTAAAAATACAAAAATTAGCTGAGTGCACCGGCACGTGCCTGTAATCCCAGATACTGGGGAGGATGAGGCAAGAGAATCACTGGAACCCGGGAGGCGGAGGCTGCAGTGAGCCAAGATGGCGCCACTGCACTCCAGCCTGGACGACACAGCGAGAGACTCTGTGTCAAAAAAATAAAATAAAATAAAAATAAAGAGTAAAAATTATTCTAGAATTTAACATTGGAAAAAATAATCACTCATTGTTTCCTATCTCCCATCATTCTTTAAGAACACAAGATTCTATTTTGATTCTATCTCTTTTTTTCCAACTTTTATTGTAGGTTCTGAGTGTATATGTGCAGTTTTGTTACAAAGGTATATTGCATTGCTGCATGCTGCTGAGGACTGGCATAGGAATGTAATTCTCTCTTTTTATCTGACCCAGAATTTTAATTTTCAGTTTAGCATTATGGTTCAGAACATAGGCTCACATTCTCACTCATAAGTGGGAGTTAAACAATGGGTACACATGGACATACAGAGGGGAAAAATAGATACTGGAGACTCCAAAAGCGGGGAAGGTGGAAGGGGATGAGGGGGAAAATTATCTGTACAATGTTCGCTATTCAGGTGATGGTTATGCTAAATGCCCAGACTTCACCACTATGCAATATACCCATGTAACAAAACTGCACTTGTACCCCCTAAATCTATAAACCTAATTTGAAAAAAACAACATAGGATTTGGAGATTTTGAGTCAGCTCAATCAGGCACTAACTCTGGCTCTGCCATTTGCAGTTTGCTAGTTGCAATTATTTAACCTCTCTAAGCCTGTTTTCTCATCATTAAAATAAGAATAAAAGCACTTCTCCCAAAGAATGAATGTGGATTAAATGCGAAATGCATATGAAGAGCTGAGTATATAAACATTTAATAAATATTAACTCCAGGCCAGGCATGGTGGCTCACACCTGTAATCCCAGCACTTTGGGAGGCTGAGGTAGAAGAGACCAGCCTGAACAACATGGTGAAGACCCGTCTCTACTAAAAATACAAAAATTAGCTGGGCGTGGTGGTGGGCATCTGTAATCCCAGCTACTTGGGCGGCTGAGGCAGGAGAATTGCTTGAACCCAGGAGGCGGAGGTTGCAGTGAGCCAAGATCGTGCCATTGCACTCCAGCCTAAGGGACAGAGTGAGACTCCGACTCTAAATAAATAAATATTAACTCCTCATTCTTTCTCTGCAAGCTCCATTGTCTTTTCAAATCTGTTTTTCCTGATGGCTCTTTAAATCACAATCTCTCACAACACTTTAACATACTTGTGTGTAAAATGCAACTGGAAAGATGCATCAAAGCAAATAATGGAGCACTGGAAAAAACTGGGTTAGCAATCAATAGTGTAAGTAAGAAATAAGAAAATAAGTAACTGAATCTTGGATGAACTGCTAACTTTTTCCTCCTTATTTTTAGCTATTTGTGTGAATGAAGTCTCTGAAGTCATCTACGAGGCTATGTATATTTGAAACTATTTATCATATTTATCATAAATCCATTGTAGTTTATCCCCCACTTCTAGGATTTAGCAGGGTATAACATGAGAGACTCAAGCTGAGTCCCAAGCAACTGCAAAAGCAAGCATATGATTAGGTAGGGTTTGTAGGGCAAGAGTTATTCTAGGCTTAGTTTCCCAAATAGTCTAGTTAAGCTGTAAGTAATGACTGGATCCTCCTTTTGAGATCCAAATGAGAGTTCACTGTATACATGCAGATCACGGTCTCACTCACTGACACACTCTCTCTTCACTCATTCAGTAAATAAATATTTATTGGGGACCTACTATTACCCAACCTTGTTCCACAGAGTTGATACACGGATGAATAAAATAGTCATTAAAATTTTAGTTCTTTTTTTAATTAAGCCTCTCATTTTGAGACAACTACAGATTCACAGGCAATTTTAAGAAATAATACACAGTCAGGCATGGTGGCTCATGCCTGTAATCCTAGCACGTAGGGAGGCAGAGGTGCGGCACAGTTTGAGATCAGGAGTTTGAGACCAGCCTGGGCAGCACAGTGAGACCTCACTCTCCACAAAAAGGAAAAAGAAAAAAAAAAAAAAGAAAGAGGGAAAGAAAGATACAGAGAGATCCTATGTAATCTTTATGTAATTTCGTTCAACAATTAACTTCTTAGAAAACTACAGTACAATATCACAACCAGGTTACTGACCCAGATACAATCCACTCGTGCTATTCTTATTTCTCCAGTTTTATTTGTATTCATTGTGTGTTTAGTACTATGCAGTGTTATCACTTTATGTAAGTGTATATACCCACCACACCAATCAAGATACGGAAGTGTTGCATCCCCACAAGGATCTCTCTTGTTGCCCTTTCATAACTATACCTATACCTGCTCTCTCCCTCCACCTCCTACCTGGCCCCTGACCCTTGGCAACCACTAATCTGTTTTTCTTTTTGTTTGTTTCTGTTTTATTGCTGTTGTTGTTTTGTTTGAGACAGAGTCTTGCTCTGTGGCCCAAACTGGAATGCAGCGGTGCAATCTGGCTCACTGCAGCCTCAACCTCCAATGATCAAGCAATCCTCCCACCTCAGCCTCCCAAGTAGCTGGGTCTACAGACACGCACCACTATCATGCCCGGTTGCCCGGTTTGAGGGTGTTTTTTTGTTTTTTTGGTTTTTTTTTTGGGGGGGGGACAGGGTCTCACTATGTTGCCCAGGCTGGCCTCAAACTCCTGGGCTGATGTTATCCTCCTGCCTTAGCCTCCCAAATTAATCTGTTCTATATTTCCATCATTTTGTCATTTCAAGAATGTTATCCAAATAGAATCATCCAGTCAGTAACCTTTTGGGACTGGTTTTTTTTCACTCTGAATAATTCTCTAGAGATTCACCCAGGTTGCTGCATGTATCCATAGTTCATTCTTTTTCATTGCTGAGTTGTATTCCATGGCATGGATATGCCACATTTTGTTTAACCATTTATCTGTTAAAAGACATCTCAGCTGTTTCAAGTTTTGGGTTACTATGAATAAATACGCTATGAACACTCATGTACAGGTTTTTGTATGAACACAGTTTACATTTCCCTGGAAATGTCCAAGAATGCTACTGTTAGGTCATATGTCATCTTAGTACATCTGGGCTGTTATAACAGAATACCATGGGCTAGGTTGCTTATAAACAACTGAAATTTATTTCTCATGGTTCTAGAGGCTCAGGAAGCCCAGGATCAAGGCACTGGCAGATTCAGTGTTTGGTGAGGGCCTACTTCCTAAATAGGCCGCACATTCTTGCTTACCTAGTGGAAGGGCAAGGTTCTTTCCCGGGGCTTCTTTTTTAGGGGCATGAATCCCATTCACGGGGCTCCACCCTCAGAACCTAAATAATCTCCCAAAGGCCTAACTGGGTGTCAATATATGAATTTTGGGAGGACATTCAGACCATAGCATATGATAATTGCATGTCTACTCTTGTAAGAAACAGCCAAACTGTTTTTCAGACTGGTTGTACCATTTTACATGCCCACCAGCAGTGTGTAAGTGATCCATTTCTCCACATCCTTGACAGGACTTGGTATTGCCACTATTGTTTATTTTAGCCATTGTGACAAGTGTATAGTGATATCTCATTGTGATCTTAATTTGTACTTCCCTTATGGCCAATGATGATGAGTATCTTTTCATGTGCTTAGCTGCCATCCCATTATATAATTTTAGAGCACAAAAGAATCTTTTAAGATTTAATCTAAATAAGTGAACCCTTTACACATGAGGTCCAGATTTGCAAAGTGATTTATCCAAGATTGTAGCTGGTTTACATCACAGTAAGAATTAAAATAATGGTCTCCTGAATTCGATGCTAGAATATTTTCTCTATGTTAAATTGCTTTTCGTCATCTCTTTTATTTCATAATCTACACAGATTCTTCCCTGTAACAGCTTTTTGATCTAATTTATTATCTTTTACAATTTCCCTTTCCTGTGGGACTCATATTTGAACACTTTAAAAACTATACAGTATTAAATTTATTTCTAATGTACTATTATGACTTGGCCTCACAGCTCCCAAATATATCCAAGTTTTCTCTTTTAAAAAATCATATAGGTAACTCTTGGATCACGGTTACATGCTTCACATTTCTGAATTGAGCCTGCTATGTCTTGTTTTACTGGGCTCTTTACACAAACAGAGAAGATGGGATGCAGAGTAGGCAATTTCTTTCTTGCTCTCTGCAAACTAACTAAGATTTCTGAATGTGACATAGCTCAGGTGTCTCAGTCATTCCACCCACACAGAACGTAACATTGAAGTTCCCCTAGTCTCCTAAAGGGTTACATATCTATGGGCCTTCACAGAAGGAGAAGATGAAAAGAAATACATACATGTGCCCTCTTCACTCTTACCCACATTGCCGCTGATCTTTTAGATCTTATAACAAGGGCAAGCTATAGGCACACACAATGAAGGAGCCAGCAGTCACGGGTTTCTCCACCTAAGAAATATCCCTCTACACACATCTTATTTCCCTAATGTGAGTGCCAATTCATGTAACATCAGAGTGCAAGAAGACAAGAAGTGACTGGAATAATAGCAGTAAATTCCTGTGGACTAAGAACTGTCATTTGACTCCCTTAAAAGACTTCATAACAAGGTCATTTGATTGAATAATAACTCAAGGTTAAAAGAAACCAAAATAAAGATTAAAAACTAATTCCATAAAAATTAGATATAACAAGTAGACAAAGCAACTCAAAGAGGGTGAGAGAGAGTGTAAGGGGAAATCACTAATCATAAAGCAAATAAAGGTGATAAAAACCTCACATAAGGGAATGCGAACCAGCATTCCAAACTGGAACAATGGAAATGTTCCAAAAGACTGCAATGAAAGTTTCACAACTGCATAAAGTTGCTAAAAATAATTGCAACGTATGCTTACAATGGATGGATCTTATAGTTAGTAAGTTATATTTAAATAAAAATGTTATTTAGGTAGATGTGTTATATCTGGTTTCCACAGATAAAAAGTACAAAGTCTAAATGTTCGCCAGAGGTGAAACAGATAGGGCTGTCACAAAAGTAAATGCAAGAGAATTATAAAAGAATGCCTGTATAAACAATATATAAGTCCTAATCTATCTTTTGTAACTATTTGTATTTTAAGTAGAACAGGGTCCTAGTATATTCCAGGAATCATTCATAGTAAGACCGAAGAAAGCATTTTATACTGTGTTCCTCTTAAAAGATACTGATATTAATTCCATCATGTATCTAAGATTATAAGCCTAACTCCTATGGACTTTTGGAAGGCATTTTGTCTTTTTTTTCCCCATCTTACCATCAATATTAATAATACCAGTTACCTAAAGTAAAACTTCGTTCCTTACTTTAGGGCCCGTTTCATGGTGACACAACACCTTTTTATGATGTCATTAGTTGAGAAAATACAAGACAGGATTTGAATGTGTGCAGCCACATGGCTTTTTATTCTTGTATATAAACTGTTGGAACTAGTATGGTATGACCGTCCCCTGGCTCGCTTTTTCTTTTGTACCACTGGAAGATGGCATGCTTGGGGGGAAGGACATGGACTCTGGAGCTAGAATGCCTGGGTCTGGATTCTTGATTTGTTAAGTTGTGGCTCGTGGGCAAGTTCCTTAACACAACTGTGCCTCAGTTCCTTGTCTTTAACATGGGGATGATAATGACAGTGCACTTCATATTCTTGTTAAGAAGATTAAATGAGTTTGTAAAGGGATGAAAACAGAACCAGGCACATAGTACACGCACTATTTAACTACCTAAAAAAAAAACATAAAGGTCACTGATACATAAAGGCTTATTTCAAAAACGTATTGTGATATCACTTTTGAGATACTTGGGAAACCAGTACGCAAAATATTGTTTTGTAGGAAGGGAAAAACAAAATCTTGAACATCCATAAAACTTTTAGCATATTATTGCAGATATCACAAATGTGATGGAAAAACAGGCTTGCTGTGATGAATTTGTCCAAAATACACAGCTAATAGTAGGTGATGGAGCTAGCCCATGTTTTTCTTTATATGCCATGAATAGGAAGTGAATAAAATGTTTTTCAACATTTAAATATTGCTTATTTTTAAACTACTCTATCCATAGTCCTAATGCCACAGAAATCAATCATATTGTAAATTATTCCTCACATACTAGGATTCTTTGACAGGGCATTTCTCTGCAAAATTTTTCAACATGTGGAAATCTGATGTTGGGAACTAAAGGGTTATTTAAATTCCAACTGAGACAGAAGACTCTTGAATACAATTTTTTACATGATAAGTATATTTGATAACTTCACAAGCAGCTTGTTTATGCAGTTTCTTTCTAATTTTAAAGATTTCTTTCTCTTTTTTTGGTCAATAAAGGTTGACAACAATGGGAAATGCTTTGATAATAAATATCTAGATTGTATCTAGATGCTTTTTCTCAAAAAGTAACTGTTTTTCAGTGGGTATTGAACATGCTTTGATAATAAATATCTAGATTGTATCTAGATGCTTTTTCTCAAAAAGTAACTCTGTTTTTCAGTGGGTATTGAACATTTAAGGGATAAAAGATGATGACTGCTCAGGAGACCAAGACCATCCTGGCTAACACAGTAAAACCCCACCTCCACTAAAAATACAAAAAATTAGCCCAGTGTGGTGGGGAGCGCCTGTAGTCCCAGCTACTCGGGAGGGTGAGGCAGGAGAATGGCGTGAACCCGGGAGGCGGAGCTTGCAGTGAGTGGAGATCCTGCCACTGCACTCCAGCCTGGGCGACAGAGAGAGAGAGAGTCCACCTCAAAAAAAAAAAAAAAAGATGACTAATGAGACTGTAATACTCTCACAACATGAAGATGAATCTAAGTGCCTTTAGTCCATAATACTTCCAATTAAACATTTGGGCTTAATTTTTCTCAATGTTCAAGTTCATTATTTACTTGGACATTCATTTATAACAACACTTTTCATATAGCTGGCTTTAATAAACTGACTGTTGACATGAGTCCTTTCTGCCGGTTCTGTATGGCTTCATGTGTGGATTATTTTTGAATCACTGATATTTCACTATATTTATTTCTCTATTCAGGGTTCTGTTTTCTTAACTTAATAGCACTTTTCTCTGTCTTTCTCTGATTTACTTTATTTTCAAAGGCAAGTTTTTCTGTTTTTTTTTTTTCTTTTTGAGAGAGTCTCGCCCTGTTGCCCAGGCTGAAGTGCAGTGGCGTGATCTTGGTTCACTGCAACCTCCACCTCCCACGCTCAAGCAATCCTCCCACCTCAGCCTAAGGTATGTCTTTATAGTATAATGCCAGAAGATGGTTTGTTAATATAAATTGTAAAGGAATAACTCAGAAACCTGGGCTATGTCCATAAGCAGCTGCTATCATACTCTATCCCCATCAGCCTCTCAACCTAGAAGGGCACGTGGTTAGGAAACCACCTTCCCTTTGGACATGCACAGATCTCAGTCAACATTTTATCTTCAAAGTTTCAATTGTACTCCTCAGTGCTATCCTCAGGAAAATTAAAAACCATCTACTTCTCATTTTTCAGAAACAGTTATGGCTTCAGTTTTAGAGAAAAACCAATAAAAATAAAAATACTTTATAAAGTAATTTGCAGATGCTACATACATTGCAGGATTGTTTCTTAAAAAAAAAAAAACAGAAAGCCTAGGCCAGGAATGGTGGCTCACACCTGTAATCCCAGCACATTGGGAGGCCAAGGTGGGCAGATCGCTTCGGGTCAGGAGTTCAAGACCAGCCTGGCCAACGTATCGAAATACCGTCTCTACTGAAAATACAAAAATTAGCCGGACGTGGTGGTACATGCCTGTAATCCCAGGAACTCAGGAGGCTGAGGTACAAGAATCACTTGAACAAGGGAAGCAGAGGTTGCAGTAAGCCAAGATCGCGCCACTGCACTCCAGCCTGGCTTACAGAATGAGAAAAAACAAAACAAAACAAAACAAAAAAACTTGAACATACAACATTATAAAACACTCTTCAAATACTAACCATAATTAAATGATAATACATGATCCCCAAAATTTAACTAACAACTGCCACAATTCACTATTACTACAACTTTGAGAGGCCTATACAGTATTTACATTTGTAAAATGAGGCTCAGAGAAATGCATACTTCAAGCATTTTCTTTTTAAATGAAATCTTAAAAAATTTAGATCTTGCTGAAACAAAAACTCCTGTCAAAAACAAAACTTCCCATGAGTTTATCAGTTTGACTACTGAACAACTCTGAACAAACTAGGAATGGGTTTTTTATTTATGTTTTAATTTTTGTTTTAAGAGACAAGGTCTTACTCTCTCACCCACGCTGGAGTGCAGTGGCATGATCTCAGCTCGCTGTAACCTTCGCCTCCCGGGTTCAAGCAATTCTCCTGCCTTAGCCTCCTAAGTGGCTGGGATTACAGGCGCCCGCCACCTTGCCCGGCTAATTTTTGTATTTTTAGTAGAGACGGGGTTTCACCATGTTAGCCAGGCTGGTCCCAAACTCCTGATCTCAGGTGATCCCCACCCCCATCCTCAGCCTCCCAAAGTGCTGGGATTATAGGTGTGAGCCACCGCGCCTGGCCTAGGAATGGGTTTTTAACAAATAATGACTGATATTCAGATTGTTATAATCATTTAAATCTGCTTTATATACATTTTCGTTTACTTTTTTTTTTTTTTTGTAAAGAAACACAGACGGATAAATCAATATATTTAAAATTGGGGGGCTGTGGTCTAAAAATGTAATTTTGGCCATTCATGTATTTCTTCCTCAACAAACCATGTAGCAGTACTACAGTAGTAAGTACTCAAATTTCTGCTTAATTGTTTTTTCCATTCCTTATTTTAAAAAACATGCAACTTCCTAAAGGCAGAAAGACAGCCAAATGATGGAAAGAAATAATTTGCTGAATATATATTCAAAAGAGTTTAGTGGCAGTCAATCACATTTAGTATAGGCCCAAAACAACAAGACAGCATCCAATCAATATACATATTAGCAGTTTATAGTGGCACAAGCATTTGGCCCCTACTCTCAAAGCCTAACTAGCTCTATTAAGCATTTATAATCAGTTACCTTTTAAGCATGTCTACCAAAATCAAAGATCACGATTTTATTTACATTCCTGATTTGCTGTTAACTTCCCAAAGAGTATCTACCAAGCATAAAGATACAATGAGATTATCATTTAGTGCAACAAACCTCTTTCTTTTCTAAGTATAATACTTTATTGATAGAACTGTCTTCTCGGTTGGTTGCGGTGGCTCACACCTGTAATCCTAGTACTTTGGGAGGCTGAGGAGGGAGGATCACTTAAGGTCAGGAGTTTAAGACCAGCCTGGCCAACATGATAAAACCCCGTTTCTACTAGAAATAAAAAAGATTTGTTAGGCATGGCGGCAGACGCCTGAAATCCTAGCTACTCAGGCGGCTGAGGCAGGAGAATCGCTTGAACCTGGGAAGTGGAGGTTGCAGTGAGCCAAGATCGCACCACTGCACTCCAGTTTAGTTAACCCACTCACTAACATTATTTTCAATAAGCAGAGGACACTGAAGAAAAGATACGACGCTAAAACAAATCAAGAAAAACATGGTACCACAGCGTTCAGATGAAATCAAATGGGAATTCACATATACTTCACTGGAAGTACAATGTTCCTGTAAACCTACTTGGCAATATCTACTAAGAAACTTGAATTTTATACTTGTTAAGCTAGTAAATAATGAAATAAGAAATAAGGGCAAAAAGTCATATTACAAGCTATTCATTCCAAGGTATAATAACTCAAATTGGAAACTACTTAGGCCGGACATGGTGAGTCACGCCTGTAATCCCAGCACTTTGGGAAGCCAAGACAAGAGGACCGCTTGAGCCCAGGAGTTGAAACCAGCCTGTGTAACATCATGAGGCCCTGTCTCTACAAAAAAATTAAAAAATCAGCCAGGCATAGTAGCATGCATCTATCTGTGGTCCAAGCTACGTGGGAGGCTAAGGCAGGTGGATCCCTTGAGCCCAGGAGGTCAAGGCTGCAGTGAGCCGAGATAGTGCCACACACTCCAGCCTGGGCGACAGTGAGACCCTATCTCAAAAAAATAAATAAATAAAAATAAAGATAAATAAACTTAAACTGGAAACTATGTTAATGTCTAACAGCAACAAAAAAGAATAGTAAGTAAATTACGATATAGCTCCTAAAGTCATGACTGTGAACATTTTTCAATGGCATGAGAAAATGCCCAAAATATAATGTTAAGCAAAAATATAACATATAAAACTCCCCAATATGATCAAAATTATTTTAATCACATACACACTTTCTGGAATTAGGAGCTGTTTAAATTTTTTTCCTAAACGATTCATGGATTTTCTATAATGAACATGCACGCAAGCAGTTGTTACCTTTCACATCCAGTTGCAATATTGGGTGTCACATCCCTGCAGATGAGTTATGACTGTTTTCACATGTTTCCTGTGTACTAACTGAATAAACTATTCCTTTCTCAGCACCAAAGTGCCTTACAGCAGAACTTCCTCATCAGTGTACTTTACTGCTTAAAAGCAGTTTCTAAGCCAGGTGAGGTGACTCACATCCATAATCCCAGCACTTTGGGAGACTGGGGCAGGCAATGGTTTGAGCCCAGAAGTTCACCTGCAATTTCCAGGAGAGCAAGGGCAACCTGATACCAACCTGGGCAACATGGTGAAATCCCATTTTCTACAAAAAACACAAAATTTAGCCAGGCATGGTAGTGCCTGGCTGTAGTACAAACTACTCAGGAGGCTGAGGTGGGAGGATCACTTGAGCCTGTGAGGTCTGGGTGACAGAGAGATCCTGTCTCAAAAAAAAAAAAAAAAAAAAAGGCAGTTCCCCAGGCCCTCCACTGTAGAGAGTGCCTTTACTGTAGGACTTACTGACCATATTGTAATTGCTTGTTCATGCATCTATCTTTTTAATCACAGAGCAGCTTCCTGACAAGATGCCCAAGTTTTACTCTAGTGCCCAACACAAAACCTGACAGAAAGTAGGACCTCAAAAATGAATGAAATTTATATGAAATAAGTAAAGTTTACATAAAACAAGGATAAGAGAAAATGAAGACTTTAAAACATTGCTGGGGAATTGTTCTTATTTCCTTATTTCTCCATTTTCCTCATTTGAGGCAGTAAGTGCATACAGCACATTTCACAACAACTAGACAAAACCAGAGAAACAGACATAAACTCAAATACAGATATGTCTATTTTTTACACATATTTTCTTGTAAAGAAGTTTTACCAACTATAATAGAGATATTTTCAAAAGCTACTTACTTTATGCTATGAATAAAATCTTGTTTTCTATGAATCAAGGAACAGATTGCATTTTTATGGTTAAAAACAATTACTTCCCTTCCCTTTGGGTAGACAAACTTCAATTTGAGTTCATCCTAGCTACCAATGAAATAATGCAGTCCCCTCTGAGAAGATATAAGCAATACCAAGCATGTATATAGGATACTGAAGATATAGGTACAGACGGTCAGACATATATCATGGGGTTTCACTATTTTGTTTGAAGAGCTATGATTATCAGATTATTATTATCAGATTATCTTATTAAATGAATGTATAAATAAGTTTTTATAATATAAGTTAATTTTGAGCTATCAGTAATACTGTATCAGCAACCAATGTTAATGGTGGACTCATTTTCATTGGCAACACTTGAGAGACTACACAGTTTCAAAGAATTTTACAGCTAGAAGGAAACTTAGAGATAATAGAATTCAATTTGGTGGCCAGGTGCAGTGGCTCACGCCTGTAATCCCAGCACTCTGGGAGGCCTAGGCAGGTAGATCACCTGAGGTGAGAAGTTTGAGGCCAGCCTGGCCAACATGGCGAAACCCCGTCTCTACTAAAAATACAAAAATTAGCTGACTGTGGTGGTGTGCTGTCTGTAATCCCAGCTACTCTGGAGGCTGAGGCAGTAGAATCCCTTGAACCAAGGGAGGTGGAGGTTGAAATGAGCCAAGATAGCGCCACTGCACTCTAGCCTGGGTAACACAGAAAGACTCCGTCTCAAAAAAAAAAAAAAAAATTCAGTGTGGTTATTCACCATTTTATAGAACAGAACACTGACACTCCAACAGATTAAACGATTTGACAAACGTTACACAAATATTGGTGACCCAAGCTATTCATTAGGGTCCAAATTAAGGCAGGACAGACCAGTAAGAGTGTACTACTCCAATGGGCCAAGACTAGACGGGGAAACAACTCATAGAAGATGCTGAAATGGTTTTTCACGTGTGTAAAAATATACGGTCTCTATGTATCGGCTAGGGTGAAGGCACTCTCCTATCAGACATTTACTCATTAGTTCTCAATGAAGGTAGACTGTCATAGTCTGCTACTTCCAGGAGACCAAGGGCAGCCTGACACAGGAGTTAAGCTCTGTCCTAAAAGAACTCATGCCCCATGAATAGGAAGAAAGACAGAAGCTTAAAGGGAGTAGCATCAAACATACCTAGAATTACTGAATCTCAGAGATGGGGTTTCCTTTTTCTTTCCCTTCCTCCCATTTCAAATCTCTGAGACCTTTCGCTTAGAACAGAAACTCAATATACAAATACTGAATACTGTATACAGAGCTGCTCTGCTGGGAGAGAGAGGCAAGGGCGCTTTTACAGAAACCTACTCTACTAATTCCTTGGAAACACTAACGGTCTGATAGGGACTTTTAAAATCATAGATCTAGTTCAGCCGATTCATTTTACAAATACAGACACCAAGGCCCTGAAAGACTCACTGGTGGCCTCATAGCTAATTAGTGACACGGCTTGGACTAGAACCTAAGTTTCCAATCTTCTGATCTTGGAACTTTTCCACCACACCACTAACAAATTGTTTTAACAATCTGAAGATAATAGCTATTGGCTAATATACCATTCTTTTTTTTCCAATTTATATTTATGAAAACATAATGTATGTTCACTTAGAATAAACCAGAAAATAAATCTAAGCAAAAAGGAAATAATTTAACTTACCTGTCATTCCCTGTCTAGAGAAAATTATGTCAATACTTTGAGACATACACATATTCTTCCAGACTTTTTCATACATAAATATACAGTGGCTGGAAGCAGTGGCTCACACCTATAATTCCAGTACTTTGGGAGGCCAAGGTGGGTGGATCACCTGAGCCCAGGAGTTCAAGACCAGCCTGGGCAATACGGCAAAACCCCATCTCTACAAAAAATACAAAAAATTAGCCCAGCATGGTGGCACATACCTGTAGTCTCAGCTACCCAGGAGGCTGAGGTGGAAGATCATCTGAACCCAGAAGGTTGAGGCTGCAGTGAGCCATGATCATGCCACTGCACTCTAGCCTGGACATCAGAGTCAAGGTCTCTAGTCTCAAAAATAAATATATGTATATGTATTATATATATACACACACACACACACAAATACATACTTTAGGAAAATCTGCTTCTAACCTATTTCTTTTTATTCAATATTTTATAAATGTCTTTCCATGTCAACGACATATGCCTACATCATTATTTTTAAAGACTACATTATTTTTAAAGACTACATGGTATTTCATTACATAAATCACATTTTATTTGTTCACTCTTATCTGTGTTCATTATTTTTTACACTACATTACTACTACTATTACTATAACTACAACTGCCTTGTAGACCAGTGTCTACGAAAAACCATTGAGAATTACATTAGGATAAATTCCTAAGAATGGAGCTGCTGGCTCAAATGTTTACTTTTTGTTTGTTACTAGTTTTAGATACAATATTTTAAAGTGCCATCCAGAAAAACAGGGAACCAAATCCACTGACAGCAAGAGATTGCTATCTCCGTATTCCAGCCAACACTGGGTATTTTTTTCATCTTTGCAAATATGTTAAAGATGAAAATGGTTCTTAATATTTTAATTTTTTTATTCTTTCATTACTAGTGAGGCTAGACATCTTGGCATATAACATGCTATTCTAAGTGCCCCATAATATAAATAACATAGAAACGCAGGATGGGCTCACTCCTGTAATCCCAGCGCTTTGAGAGGCCAAGACAGGCGGATCACCTGAGATCACGAGTTTGAGACCAGCCTGTTCAATGTGGTGAAACCCTGTCTCTACTAAAAACACCAAAATTAGCCGGCGTGGTAGCATGAACCTGTAGTTCCAGCTACTCAGGAGGCTGAGGCAAGAGAATTGCTTGAACCCGGGAGGCAGAGGTTGCAGTGAGCTGAGACGGCACCACCGCACTCCAGCCTGGGCGACAGAGGGAGACTCTGTCTCAAAAAAAAAAAAAATATATATATATATATATATAAATACATATATATGTATATATATACACACACACAAACAAAAAAAAACAGAAAGACAGATACAATATAGTCTCCAGCTTCTTTAAGATTAAATTAGAAAAGTACATGGTGTCATTGGTGTTCAGAACACAGCCGCCATATAAAATTATAAATTGGGGTTAACAAGATTGTCTTAAAGTGTAGTAGAAACCAAAGCAAAATCCCTGGGGGCTGGAAAGGAAGCTTAAAATACACAGAAACTGAGAGGTCATCAGCTGGGGTAGCAGACCCCTTAGAGACGAGATAACAAGCCTTTCAGGGTAAGAGGATCAAGCTGTCTTACATTCTGATTAGTGTGAGCACTGGTATGTACCCTAACTTTAGGTGGAAACATCAGAGTTGGTCCAGCTTTGAGTTCTTGGGTCCAGCAAGGCAAATGGCATGAAGCTGAGCTAACAGCATCCACAGTTCCCTGGGGAAAGACAGGGCTTAGATATGGAGCAATGAGGCTATCATCCAACTTCTAATGTGGTAATAACACACAGTACACTCATGTTCTTTCAAATACATTGCTGAGGTCACACTGAATTGTGTCTTATTTATTTCAAAAACCCAACTAAGTAAAAAATTCTAAATGTAGAAGGTATTTGTTTTATATCTTGTTCATGAAAAGTTATGATTAAATATCAAAAAGTATTTTAGATGCATTTTAGAGGCATTGGTGGAACTTACTATTTAAAACCCTGGAGGAAGGCCTTTTAGAAAGCAATAAATTATTTTAATCACTTCATAATTTATGTCCTATAAATACAACTGCCTTTCAACACAATGTATTTCTGGAAACATTATGAAATGGATTATTTTAATAGGCAATATTTCTACACAGAATAAATGCTTTAACTGGCTAAAATACAGAAACGACCCAATAATACCAGAGAAGCCCAACCAGAGACGGCTGAACAATCAGAAACCTCTAAAACCTTTTACAAGGCCAACTGTTATGATTTTTAAGTAAGCATAAATACATAAGATATTTTACAAAGAGAATCTTCAAGTATTATGAAGTACACACAATACTCACAAAAAATAGAAATCCAAAATACCATAAATTTTACTAAAAATGTATAAGCTAGAAATAAGAAACGTGAATCACTCAGATCAGCCTGAAGAGACAAAATGGAATTCTCTGTTACAAGAAGGGCAGTAACACTGCTTTACTAATAGTGCAGGTGTTCACGGCTCCATTCGATGCCCCAGGGCATGTCTTTAAGCACTAGCTGGCTAGATCATTTCTAAAATCAATTCTCGGATTTTTGCTGATGATGTTGATATTGTTGTTATTACTGAAGTCTAGTAGATGGAGAGGAATGGTGTTAGGAGGGAAGGACATAAGTTTACTCTGTAATATGGGTTTAAAACACCTGTAAGGTGCCAGTGGAGATACTTACTAGTTAAACAAATGAATCTAAGCTCAAGAAAGTGATCTGAGATTTGGAAATCATCAGTCTATCATATGATATCTATAGGTATGGAGTCGATGAAAACATCCATGAAATTATAGGCTATGGGGGAAAAACTGGTACAATTGTTCTCACCAAATTATATAAAATATTTAATACAAATTTTAAGTAATTTTAATTTTCACAAGAAGAAACCATTTCTAAGAGTTTGTCTTCTTATAAACCAGCTCTATATTTTGGAAACTGTAACAGCCAAAAGCTAGAAACAACCCAAACGTCCATTAAGAGTAGAATGGATAGGCCAGGCGCCATGGCTCACGCATATAATCCCAGCACTTTGGAAGGCTGAGGCGGGCGGATCACTTGAGGTCAGGAGTTCGAGACCAGCCTGGCCAACATGGCAAAACCCCATCTCTACTAAAAATACAAAAATTAGCTGGGCGTGGTGGCAGGTGCCTATAATCCCAGCTACTCGGGAGGCTGAGGCAGGAGAATCGCTTGTACCCGAAAGGTGGAGGTTGCAGTGAGCAGAGATTGCACCATTGCACTCCAGCCTGGGCAACAAGAACGAAACTCTGTCTCAAAAAGAAAAAAAAAAGGAGTAGGATAAACTGTGGTGTATTCATACAATGAACTACCATCAATACATTTTTAGACAATTTACAGCTAATGCAACAACGCGGATACATTTCAAAGATAATGCTGAGTGGAAAAAGTCTAACACAACAGGCGCATACAGGGTGATAATATTCACACAAAAGTTCAAACAGGCAAAACCACTATATGGTGATGAAGTCTGGAGAGGGATGATCTTTGGAGAAGAAAACAATGACTGCCAAGGGCATAACAGAGGCTTCTGAGGCGCTGTTCATGTTCTATATCTGGGTGGCCAATGACGACACAGGCATGTTCACTTTGCAAAATTCACCAAGCTATGTATTTATGATTTATGCATTTTATGTACTGCTATATTTCTATTTAAAACATTTACAAAAACAAACATGAATCTGATTGTCATTGTCATGCTAAAAAGCCAACAACAGAATTCCCATCACACTGGGAAGGAAATATAAAACCTTCTGTTTTTTTTTTGAGATGGAGTTTTGCTCTTCTTGCCCAGGCTGGAGTGCAATGGCACTATCTTGGCTCACTGCAACATCTGCCTCCCAGGTACAAGCGATTCTCCTGCCTCAGCCTCCCCAGTAGCTGGGATTACAGGCGCTCGCCACCACGCCCGGCTAATTTTTTTGTATTTTTAGTAGAGACGGGGTTTCACCATGTTGGCCAGGTTGGTCTTGAACTCCTCAGGTGATCAGCCTGCCTCGGCCTCCCAAAGTGCTGAGATTACAGGCGTGAGCCACCGCACCTGGCCCCTAAAACCTTCTCTTGCAGAGGGATTGACTCTAACCTAATACTCTCATCCCTCTCCCCCATTCACTGGCTCCTACCACACAAATCTCCTGGCTGCATCAAAGCTCACTACGCAAGCGCTGTCTCATCTTAGGGGCTTTACCACCATAAACCAGGTATGTAAAGAAACTGTACTGAGTAGAAAATGAATGTTTTCTTTTCCTGTAAAAGAGTTTTATTTTTGTAATTATATTTTTATTTCTGTGTTTATTAATTTAATATCTGTCTCCTCCACTAGGCTATAATCTTCAGGAACACAGACATACATGTTCACCATTTTACAGCCTATACCCAGCACAGTGGTCAGGACAAAATCAGGTGCAAAAGATACACACCAATGGCCCACTGAAACTTCATTTTTTTCTCAATTCACAAGTATACATTGTAACACCAAGCTGAGATCTAAATGTTAGGATTATTGCCTGAATTACATTCCTTTGATCTCTACGCCCCAGAAAGTACCATTCAACTCACCCATACCCCCTTATGCCTAGGCCCACAATCATCAAATTTAATAAAATATTTTGACTGGTCACTATTGTTTGTGGTACACTGAACATAAATTCCCATTCCCTATTGTACAAGAAAGAATTAACACAGGAGGCCTGACTGCTATCCTTAGAAAGGCCAGCTTGCGAGGCGGCCCTCCGCTGGTGTTTGGCAACTTGGATTTCAAGAGGGTTCCCATCATTCCTTAATGATAGTGGCTCCCCAGTGCCTAGACTGTGCAAACAATGTGGTTTATGCTGAATACTTCCTTTCCTTCTGGGAGTCCAGAATGTTAGTATATACTAGGCTGAAGGTACCTACGTAACCCGTCCCCAATAAACATCTTGTCTTGAATGAGCTTCCCTGGTAGGCAACATTTCACACATATTTTAACAATCTGTTGCTGGAAAATTAAGTACATCCTGTGTGGGTCCACTGGCAGGGGACTCTTAGAAGCTTGTGGGTGGTGTCCTCTGAACTTTGCCCCACACACTTTTTCACTTTGCTTTTGTATTCTTTCACAATAATACATCATAGCTGCCCGCGTACTACTTTATGCTGAATCCTGTAAGTCCTCCCAGAAAAGAAATGAACCACGGCCAGGCATGGTGGCTCATGCCTATAATCCCAGCACTTTGGGAGGCTGAGGCAAACATATCACCTGAGCTTAGGAGTTCGAGACCAGCCTGACCAAATGGTGAAACCCTGTCTCTACTAAAAATACAAAAATTAGCTGGGCGTGCTGGCACGCGCCTGTAATCTCAGCTACTCGGGAGGCTGGGGCAGGAGAATCGCTTGAACCTGGGAGGCGGAGGTTGCAGTGAGCCGAGATGGTGCCACTGTACTCGAGCCTGGCTGACAGAGCAAAACTCCATCTCAAATTAAAAGAAGAAAACAAAAACAAAAACAAAAGAAAGAAAAGAAACTCCCTGAACATTATCTCCCAATTCCTAAATGGATTATCATCAATCACAGTGATAGAAAAAAAACCGTGATCCCTACCTTGTAATATTCATGCTATGTGTCATCCCCTACCCTTGAGTGTGGGCTAGACCTAGTGATTTGCTTCTAATAAATAGAATCTAGGGTGGGTACGGTGGCTCACGCCTGTAATCCCAGCATTTTGGGAGGCTGAGGCAGGTGGATCACTTGAAATCATGAGTTCAAGACCAGCCTGGCCAACGTGGCAAAACCCCACCTCTACTAAAATTACAAAAATTAGCTGAGTGTGGTGGTGGGCGCCTGTAATTCCAGCGACTCCGGAGGCTGAGGCATGAGAATCACTTGAACCCTGGAGGCAGAAGTTGCAGTGAGCTGAGATTGCCCAACTGCATTCCAGCCTGGGTAATGGAATCAGACTCTGTGTCAAAAAAAAAAAGAAAAGAAAAGAAAAGAAAAAGAATAGAATTTAGCAAATGTGATGGGATATCACTTCCAAGATTAGGTTACGAAGGACTGTGACCTGTCTCGCCTGTACTGTCTCTGGCTCTCTTCCATCATTTCTTCTCATGAAGCCAGCTGCCCTATTGTTAACTGCCCTCTGAAGAGACCCTTGTGTCGAGAAACCTCTGAGGGCAGCCTCAGCCAACAGCCAGCTTAAGAACTGAGGCCCTCAGCCCAAGCACCTGAGGGGAGCTAAATCCCACCAGCAACCCATGAGTGAGCCTGAAAGCAGACCCTTCCCCAGACAAGCCTCAAGATGACTGCAGTTCTGGCTGACGCCGTGATGACAGTCTCGAAAGACGCCCTGAGCTGGAGGACCCAGGTAAGCCACACCTGGATTCCTGACCCCCAGAGAAACAGAGATGATAAATGTTCTTTTAGTCACTACATTTTAAGGGTAATCTATTACTCAGCAATAGATAACTGAACTGACACACTCTACTACCAAAAACAACTAAAAATCCAGACAATATATGTGAAATAATGGTTTCCGGGCATTGGACACTAGGCCACAAGGGACAGTGATCCCTCAAAAAGATGACACAAACAGCGGGCCCTATGGGCACCCTAGCTTACTGCACAGAAAGTTTCAGGGCCTTGGCACAGGGCAGGGGAACCAGGCAGGGTGGCTCAAGTTCACAGCACAGAGTCCTGGAGAAGAAAGCGGCCCAGAGAGACAGAAAGCGCTGAGAATCTGCAGGGGGTCCTCCCCGACCCCAGTCTTCAGCTGAGCAATGACAAGGGAAAAGAATCTCCTGAAGAAATTACAGGCACCAATCCTCAAAACTCACACAGGACGAAGGACAGAGCCCGTTTTCGCCAATGAGTGGGAAAATCCTCAGCATCCAGGGGCAGTGGGGAAAGTATCAGAAGCGTACTGTGCCTCTGTCGGGGGGCAGAGTGGTTCTGAGAATGTTAACTCAAGGGGGTAAAATGTGACGCTGGATGAAGGCTGAAATGAGGCACTATGACCCAACACAGGATTAATACCGAGGCGCAGACTCAGTGGAGCCTCAAATATACTACTGGGATGGCTCTAGGAAGTTTGGAAAAAATGATGGCCCACATTAAATGAAGTAGAGATGCCAGAACTGCTCTGACAGACCACGGCAGAAGGGATCTGAAGGCGCAGAGAATCGGGCCTGCTAAACAGGTCTATGTGCTATGTGTTACATCAGAAAACCAACCAGCTAACAGCGACCCTGGGGAGGGCCCACAGGACACTCCGTGTACCATGGCAATACTGAATGTGCTGATGGAGGCGGTGCCAGTTCGCTGTCCCCTTCCGGTCAGCACTGACAGGAGAAGATACTGCTATAGGTCTGGGCTTGTTAAGGACCAGCGAGGATTTTAGGATCACAGAACGGCAGAGGCCAGGTAGCAGCATTTCACATTCAAAGCCAGTGACATGTAGAAATGAGGATCAAAATCAAGATGACATCCAGAGGCCCGACCCAGAATCTCTAGAGGTGGGGAATAAAACATGTTCCTAGGGGTGGCCCTTCACTGGCTCTCATCCCTCCCTGGGAAAGGTGAAAGTGATGTCCCAGATGGGGCAAAACTCATTATGCCAAGGGAAACCATCCAGAGGAAAAGGGCAGCTGGAGGTATTCGCTGCTGAGAAATGGGTGAAATGGCCTTATAAAGGGGTCTGGGTGAAGGGGTGAGGGGTATGAGGACAATATGACAAATAAAGGGATGAATTTCAGCAACAGAAAAAGAAAGACAAAGAGAAAGCAAAAAAGAAAAGAGACACCTTTTGGTCCAGTATGCTCCCTCTCCCATTTTCCTATCCCATCTTTTCTTCTTCAGGTTCCCCTTGTTCCCTTTCACTTCACATTTTCTCCACTACTCCCTAAATGAGCCATCAATTTAAAGGATGCTTCTTTCTTATATTTTGTACAGAGCTTTATAATTTCTCATTTAAAACCTGATGAGCTGGCCGGGCACAGTGGCTCATACCTCTAATCCCAGAACTTTGGGAGGCCGAAGTGGGTGGATCACTTGAGGTCAGGAGTTCGAGACCAGCCTGGCCAACACGGTGAAACTCCGTCTCTACTGAAAAAATGCAAAAAATTAGCTGTGCATGGTGGTGTGCAGCTGTAATCCCAGCTACTAGGGAGGCTAAGGCAGGAGAATCGCTTGAACCTGAGAGGCAGAGGTTGCAGTGAGCCCAGATCGCACCACTGCACTCCAGCTCGGGTGACAAGAGCAAAACTCCGTCTCAAAAAACAACAAAGCAAAACAACCCAATGAGCTGAACGCTATCTTCAACTAAGAGGCAGTAGTGTCATAGTCATATGTACCACATTTGGGGGGGAAATTCTAAGTCATTTTGTTGATAAAGCTAGTAAATTCAGCAGCTCCCACATTTGCTTATTATCTATGACCACCCTTAGAAAAATTAAGTGCTACATTCTTTAATGGACCTATTATACAGTTTGTATTAAATGAAGGATTGTCCCATTCATCCTCTAAATTGAAAGACTATGAACGGGACCCTACACAAGAAACTTTCCCCATCAATCGTGAATTAAACGTGGTACAACACGGGAGTCAAAATTGCATTTCTTAAATATATAGTACTATGTAACAACTTATCCTGCTTTTCTAAGAATCACTTTTTGTTAGAACTGGAATTAAGAAGCCCAGGAAATCATCTAATCAGTTTATAACATAGGAAAACTAAAATCCAGAGCATTAACACACTTGCTCAGTCACACAACAAAGCAGCAGCAAAGTGACTAGTGAGTTCATGCCTCTACTCTCAAGCAAACTGTTTCCCCCAAAGCTGGGGAGAAGGTAGTATTTTTAAGTGCTTTTCTCTTTGCAATCAAGTCTAACTATCATCAAGAAGCCAAGACAGATGGGTCTGCCATCCATTCATCCACACACCATTTAGACTGTTCCTTTAAATTCTTCCTTTTCCTTCAGAGATTTCCATTTTCTCTTTCTTATTCATTTAAATCTGATTTCACCCATCAACCAGAGCTCCCAGGCAGAATACCCTACTAAGGTATTTTGGCCAAGTACCTACTAGGGTCCTCTAAGTTATAGATCTAGAAGCACCTGGCTTGCTACTGACCATCATGTGAACCAGAATTAAAGCAAATTGCTTACAGTCCAAACATAACCACTTTCCAACTAAAAGCAATTATGCATATTGTTAAATGACAGTAATGACGCCACTTTTTAGAATTTTAACATTGAATTCTGCTCACATAGGCTCAATGTTTATAATTATATTGCTTATATATAACACGTACACCAACTCACAATATATTTGTACACATATATCAGCAATGCTAAAGGTTTCAGTAACAGAGCAGAGGAAGAACATCAACTAATCAACACTACAAAAGGCGCCTCACAGTCACTAATAGTTACTGCAACACCTGATTTGCCCTTCCAAAGTGTTTTCCTACCTTAGCTTTGCTCTGTTGTAGAGCAGAGCTTTAGCTCTTCAGTACTGTGTATCTATCATTCCAGACATTCCTTTCATCTTTTCTTCCCCTTTCTGGTTCCTGTTATCTCTTTTTCAGTCTACTTCTCGCCACTACTCCCTAAATTGGTCAGCAACTGGGAACGGGACGGAGATATATAATTTATGCATATATTTGCATATTATATCCATGTAATTTTATTATTTACTCTAGATGTCTGATACAGCTTTAGAATTACTTTTTTTTTTTTTTTTTTTTTTGAGATGGAGTCTCACTCTTGTCCCCCAGGCTGGCGTGCAATGGCGCGACCTCGACTCACTGCAACCTCTGTCTCCCGGATTCAAGCGATTCTCCTGCCTCAGCCTCCCGAGTAGCTGGGATTGCAGGTGCCTGCCACCATGCCCAGCTAATTTTTGTATTTTTAGTAGAGATGGGGTTTCACCATGTTGGCCAGGCTGGTCTCGAAATCCTGACCTCAGGTGATCCGCTCACCTTGGCCTCCCAAAGTGCTGGGATTACAGGCGTGAGCCACCACGCCCGGCCTAGAATTACTAGTTTTAAAAGCTGATGACTAGAACACTACATTATATTCTTCGGTAAAGAGAAGGCATCACGCACCCAGACTTTGGAGTCTCACTCCCTGGGCTTGCGTCCTGCTTTGCAGCTTCTTAGCTATGTGGCCCTGACAAGAGACTTAAGCCCTTATCAGTTTCTTCGTCTGTAAAACGGTAATGTGATATTCACAGAATCTCTGTAGAGTTGGTTAAATAGTCTGACACATAGTTAAGTACTCACTAAATATTACCTATTCTTCATCACTCACAAAATATTGAACTGAAGTTCCTGTGGCATTTTTCACCATTTTAGAGGTTTGCTGTGAGGGGCAGAGAGAGGTGTTTTTTTCCTCCCCTGTTTAAGGCCAACAGCTGTGATAGCTACAATTCTGAAGATTAGGTCAATGGTTCTCCAATACTGCTGGTGAAATACAGAAGCAGTCTGGCTGGATTTCTCCTAACAATGGTTAATAGGCCTCTGTCCTTTAATCCCCATCCCCTTGCTCTCACCTGCAAGCTCCACCTGTGGAAAACCAGCCACCTGGGCATTCTGGCAATGCCAGCTGTGTCCCCGCACATATTAGTTCCTCTGCTCATCCTGTAGGCACCCTGCCCACCAGCAAGGTTTCCCTGTGCCACTTGCAGCTGATGTCTCCTGCACAAGGTGATGAGTGCGGAAGTGCGCCGCGAGCATGTTCAGAGAGAACACTCACACAGCACACCCACAACGCTAAAGAGGCTGGCCTCGAGGTCAAGCCAGGAAAAAAGCCAGTTTAAAGTATTACACCTAGGCAAGGCAAAACCCTCGGAGTTCTCAGCCTGAAGTCCAATTTTCAGGCTCCCTAATTGATTAAAATAATAAGAATTAAACATGGTTTCAATTTTTCCCATTTATGTTAACAATGAAATATAAAACATGAAAAATTGAGTTTATTTCTGATTAGGTATTCTGGATTAATTTAGGATCTTATCTAGTGGTTGCAAAAAAGAGGTACCATTTAGCCACTTAGAAATTTTCTACATAATTATTTAAATAATATGGCAAGTGGTAACACCGTAACACTTTGCATTTGTCCTAATTTTTAAAAGGCTGATGCAATGTAAAGTAATATTTAAAGAAAAACAAATTAAGTACCTCTCAAAAACAACCTTTAACTGTCTTTTGGCCATTGAAGGCAGAGCTTTAATGTGTGGAAGAATCACCTGACCATCTTGTTAAAATGCAAATTCTGATTCCCTAGAGTCTAGAGTGAGCCCTGAATGTCTGCATTTCTTACAAGCTTCCAGGAGTGTAGATACTGCTGGTCAGTTCATAGACCACACTTAAAGTAGCAAGAATTTAAGGTACCTTAAATGTCAAAAGGCCTATTTCCAATTTCCTAGCTTATCAGCGTAAAGCTTCCTTCTACTGGTGTTAGAAGCAGCTGCTGATTTTAACAGCTCTGAGGAACAGAGACCTAGGATACCATTTCTTAACAAAAAAGGAGGAGTGGGGGAGGGAGAGAAGAGGAAGGAGTTTCAGGGAGAAAGCAATTAAAAAAAAATGCTCTATGCAGCCTCTTTCCCTCTTCCATTTGGTTTCCCCAGGGAGAGAGGAAACTTCACTACGCGTGGGGCCTCTTTGATGTGGCTATCTCCTTGTTGTTTCCAGTCCGAAGGATCCAATCCAGGATTCCTCCGGCTCTTCTTTACTGAAATGGACTTATACAAGAGTGAGATTTCCATTAAATAATAAAAATTTCTAATCATTTTACAACCTTCTTTCAAATAAAAAAAAAAGTGCCTTCTTTAATGGCATGATTGTTTTTCCCTTTGTAACATCTAAATTGGCACAGAACATTTCTCTGAGAAGGGAACATGGAACAGAACCCTAAAGAAAGCAAAGCAGCAGCCTATGCAGAGATCTGAAATGAAAGCATTTCAGGCAGTGGGAACGGTGAGTGCAAAGGAGGCCCGTGTGGTTAGAGAAGAATGACTAGGGTTTGAAAAGTAAGTGGAAACAGGGCACTGGAGATAATGAAAGGAGGGAACAAAACTTCTGAAGGCCCTTGGCTTTTATGCTAATATGGGCAGTCTCTGGTGGGCTCTGGTAGAATACCATGTTCATGTTCATGTTTAAAACGATCATACTCGATGCTGAGCTGAAAAGAGACCACAGGCTGTATACAAATATCTACAGAAATGATAATGCCAGGATCTCCCATGCTTGATGCTCCCCAGTATTCCTTCTGAGTTCCCTATGTATGTGGCTGTGTAAAAACAGCTGTCACTGGACTTGAAGGAAACCAAGAACTGGGATTATGGGATATGCCATATATATAAAACCTTAATGCACAACTTCTTCTACTATCTGGCTCCAGTATCACCAAACATTCAACCCCTATTTCTAAACACTGATTAGAACATTTGAAATTTATCACACACCTTGGTGGGGGGAAGAAAATACCTCCGGTTCTTTCTTTTCTTTTTTTTTTTTTTGAGACTGAGTCTCGCTCTGTGGCCCAGGCTGGGTGCAGTGGTGCGATCTCAGCTCACTGCAAGCTCCGCCTCCCGGGCTCACGCCATTCTCCTGCCTCAGCCTCCTGAGTAGCTGGGACTACAGGTGCCCCCCACCACACTCAGCTAATTTTTTTTTTGTATTTTTAGTAGAGACGGGGTTTCACCGTGTTAGCCAGGATGGTCTCGATCTCCTGACCTAGTGATCCACCCGCCTCGGCCTCCCAAAGCACTGTGATTACAAGCATGAGCCACCGCGCCCAGCCAATACCTCCATTCTTAATGGTGGTGTGGGAATAACCAGTATTGTAATCTATAACTTTTTTTAGTTCACTCGTCTGTCAAGAAGCCCAAGAACAATCACCTCTCTAAGAGCTTTAGAATATAAAAATGTTTTTTTTGTTGTGGTTGTTTTTTTTTCTGAGACAAGGTCTTGCTTTGTTGCCCAGGCTGGAGCGCAGTGACACAATCTCGGTTCACTGCAACCTCCACTTCCCCAGCTCAAGCAATCGCCCCACCTCAGTCTCCCAAATATCTGGGACTACAGGTGTGTGCTACTATGCTCAGCTAATTTTCTTGTAAAGATGAGGTCTCACTAAAGATAGTATCACTGTGACCCAGTAATTTCAGTTCTAAGAGTATCCTATGAAAATAATCCTGAACAGGGAACAGTTTAGAACACAAAGATATTCACCATACATTATAACAGCAAAACACTAGAAGCAATTTAAATGTTCAACAGATAAATGGCTTCAACACATATACATACACATAATATATAGTGTATAGTACAGTGTATAATAGTATAATATATATTACAGTATATTATACACTGTACTATGTACTATATATTATGTAGGCACTGAATTATATACACTGTACTATACACTATATATTATATAGGCATTGAAAATAATGTCCTAAAATGGAAAAATGTACATAATATGATTCCAGCTTGTAAAACACACACACACCAACTAGATGCACTGGGTGAAAAAAACAGCAGTATCAACATATTAACAGGAGTTGAATTTGAAAGATTTAATTACGTAGACCAATTTTAATTTATATATTTTCCAGTTTTTACAAGTAACCATGTATTTTATTTGTAATTTTTAAAAGTAATGGCTCTTTTTACTACCATCTCTTTAGTTTTAATGTAAATCTCGTATAACATCACCTATAACAACCTAGAATACATTAATAATAATTGTAAGCATGTATTAAGCACTCAACATGCCAGCACTATGTTAAATGCTATATCCAGGTTACCTCATTTTAATCTTCACAACAATCCCTGATGGAGGTACTGTTAGAGGGGAGAAGGCAAGTAACACTCAAGCCATACCACTGCCACAGAGCCAGGAACAACTCCAGGCCTTGAATTCAGTTCTTGGGCACTAAACTCTGCACTTTCAACTATAACACTATACTGCCTCCATACAACAGTGGTAATATTTAATAAGTAATGTTACCTTGCAGAATTCTCAGTATGCCACCTGAGAAACATGATGGCCACTCTCCCACTTCCCATGATATCATTTCTTTTCTGTCTCCTTCAGTTCTTCTTCCTTCCCATCCTGCCTTTTCTGTGACTTGTTTCCTCTCACCCATAGTTCTTCCCGACCTATACCGTAAGCTTCCCAAGGCTATCCAGCAGCATCCTTGATAACTGCTTAGCTTCAACGGTGAAACTCAAAGAAACCAAGTGCTGCCCTAAGTATTCCTACAAACAAGAAGTTATACACTAAAAGCCTAGCACCACATCTGGCCAGCAGATGTATTTTGCTTAGATCTCACTATTTTGAAAACCTTGAATTAGTCATCAACATTTAAAAATCAGGACAAGTTGGCCAGGCACGGTGGCTCACGCCTGTAATCTCAGTACTTTGGGAGGCCGAGGCGGGTGGATCACGAGGTCAGGACATTGAGACCATCCTGGCTAACACGGTGAAACCCCGACTCTACTAAAAACACAAAAATAAAATTAGCCGGGTGTGGTGGCGGGCACCTATAGTCCCAGCTACTCGGGAGGCTAAGGTGGGAGAATGGCAAGAACCCGGGAGGCAGAGCTTGCAGTGAGCCAAGAACGTGCCAGTGCACCCTAGCCTGGGCGACAGAGCAAGACTCCGTCTCAAAAAAAAAAAAAAAATTAGGACAAGTTCACATGAAAATTCAAATGTTCAGCTTCTCTTGAAATCTAAATGATCTGACAACAGTGGGTACACA
Organism: Macaca thibetana thibetana; assembly: GCF_024542745.1. Taxonomy (NCBI): domain Eukaryota; kingdom Metazoa; phylum Chordata; class Mammalia; order Primates; family Cercopithecidae; genus Macaca; species Macaca thibetana. The sequence goes on from NC_065586.1 coordinate 24,541,948, forward strand.
CCCAGCTACTCGGGAGGCTGAGGCGGGAGAATGGCAAGAACCCGGGAGGCAGAGCTTGCAGTGAGCCAAGAACGTGCCAGTGCACCCTAGCCTGGGCGACAGAGCAAGACTCCATCTCAAAAAAAAAAAAAAAAAATTAGGACAAGTTCATATGAAAATTCAAATGTTCAGCTTCTCTTGAAATCTAAATGATCTGACAACAGTGGGTACAACATGACAACAATCTCCTAAAGCCAAATCTCTAGTAATCCAGTCTCCACCCGCCTCTATTGTCTAATTCCTGACTGTCATCCACTCACTTTCTTTACTCTTCAAGTGCCTGGCTCCCAAAGCACTGATTGTGTGACCTCCACCAAATACTTTAAGTGGTGGCAAAGAAGCCACATGAGATGTTGTCATATGCCATTTTTACTTTATGCTAAGTTCTACGTTTTTTTTTCTTTTTCTTTTTTTTTTTTTTTTGAGACAGGGTCTCACTCTGTGGCCCATTCTCATCTCACTGCAACCTCCACATCCCAGGCTGAGGCGATCCTCCCACCTCAGCCTCCTGAGTAGCTGGGACTATAGGTGCGCACCACCATGCCTAACTTATTCTTCTATTTTTTTTTTTTTTTCTTTTTTGAGACAGTCTCGCTCCATTGCCAGGCCAGAGTGCAGTGGCACAATGTCGGCTCACTGCAACCTCTGCCTCCCGGATTCAAGCGATTTTCGTGCCTCAGCCTCCCAAATAGCTGGGATTATTAGGCATGCGCCACCACACCTGGATAATTTTTTTTGCATTTTTAGTAGAGACAGGGTTTTGCCATGTTGCCCAGGCTGGTCTCGAACTCCTGAGATCGGGCAACCCTCCCACCTTGGCCTCCCAAAGTGCTAAGACCACAAATGTGAGCCACCGCTCCTGGTGGTATTTTTTCTATTTTTGGTAGAGATAGGGTTTCTCCATGTTGGCCAGGCTGGTCTCGAACTCCTGGGCTCAAGTGATCCTCCCAAGGTGCTGCTATTACAGGTATGAGCCATTGTGCCCGGCCTACAAATTCTTCTTCTCAGAGACTTTGGCAACTAAATGGCCAACGATCAGACCTAAACCACAAGGATGGTAGCAACAACAATCCTAGCAAAAAACGCCAGGCCAAGGCACATCCAAAAGCACTTGGTATCACTGGCTTACTGGATCAATGCATCCCTAGATTCTATTGCAACTCAAATAAAATTCCTTTGGGATTACCCAGAATGAAGAAGTCTTAAAAAGGTCTCAGACCTCAAACTAGAAAGTTTTCTGATGATGAGACTAATGAGTTTAGTAATAGCTGTAAACGAGTCACTAAACACTAAAATATGTTAAGTTTTAGCTTTGTTAGGCTCCTGATACTATGAATTTTACATGTTAAGATAATTGCAGCCTCTATCTTCTTTTATCCTCTTAGCAGCCATCCAAAATCTATATTTTTTACAGTAATGTAAATCCATTAGGGACAGAACTAGAAAGTGCATTGAGGGATCAATCTTACGCTGAAATAAACAGAGACTAAATGACCTTCTCCACCTCTGATTTCTCTGATACATTAGTCTATTACGCCCAGCCTAAACTATGAAAATATTTCTTCACCATTCCAGAATAGAGAAAACAGGACATAAAGTATTGGAGACCCCGAAGTCCCACTGGGAACTAATTCCATATCATAAACGAAGAAGCTCACATCACAGCTATGGAAGAACTGAGAAATGGTTGGGGCTGGGGCAACCATGGTCAGCGTGCTTTATTTATTATTCATTGCTTTCAATAACATTTTCAACTGTTTTCCTCTCAAATTTCAAGCAATATTAAATAAGTTGTATTTAGTAAGGAAGACAAATACCCACAAAGTGATGAATAACCTACTAGGTAAATAATTCATAGTTTTAAAAGATTCACTGATAACTGGAATAAAAGCTATCATCCAGGTTACTTTCTATTCTGTAAAAGAAGCCATTATGCTGAATATGTACAATATTATCTATGATTAACAACAACAGTCTGATAATAACAGTGTTGATCAAGGGATAAAAGGAAAAACAAGAGCTTTTGCTTCTTAGGGAAGAACACTCAAAAGCAGATGATAGCTATCGTAGTAGATTTTCTCTATTGCAAAATAACCATTTTCTAAACAGACTAGTAATCGAAAAAGTTTTAAAAAGTACTTCCATTTAATCCCACTGTGAAAGAACTCAAGAACCATATTTCACTAAAACTGAAAAACTAGCTAAAAAGCAACTCATTCCAAAATCTTTCCTACTTTCTAATAAATACAATGTCAGATGCCTTCAAAAATATGTAACATTTACTTATGTTACAATTATATTGCTTTAATTTTTTTGCCAGTTTTAAGTAATTCATTCTAACTTCCCCTCCTCCACTACTTAAATCTCTGCAAATAGTCTCATCTATGCTACTTACGAATTAACTTAATTCTTTTAAATTCAGATCATTAGATTTGTCACATTAAAAAAGTATTTTGACAAAAAATATATTCTAAAAGATTACTTTCCTACTCTTACAGGAAGACAGTGTTTTCATATCCTGATTTACTTTTGCTTTATACATCATAGCAGTTTTGAATTAAAAAGCAAATACATACATACACACTTATGAAACAAACCTGACCACTCCATGCACAATACAGATTGCACAACAAACTCCAATTGTGGTTGATCATGCAGTCTAAAATCCTGAACTGGGCCATGACTGCCTATAGCGCAGTCTGCATCTCTTCTCTGACTCAGCTTCTGTCAGCACAGCAGCGGGTTACGAGAGCTCTGCAGTGATGTGGTCCACAAATAAGATCTTCCCCTCCCTTTCCTGTCTAAGCAGCAATAGCTAACTGCCAGAACGACATCATCTTCCCAAATGCAATTCCCACCAGTACATTTAAATTATTAGATCATGAAGGAAAGTTTTCATAAAATTCTTATTATTTAACATTATTTGATTTTTAAAAGGTTATTGCTTTTCCTCCTTTTCTGGGCATGTTTAGTCATTCAATGAAAACACAACTTGGGGAGGTAATATATAAATCAATCAACTATGCTGGCTCCGGTCCACAGCAAACAAATTCCAACACAAGGCTGTGCCATCATTAATGACGCTCACAATGACTTGATCCCAAGGGTACCAAAGGGTACTCCATCCTTTCTTAACCTCTCAGTAGCGCCACACAGAGCTAACAACTCCTTCAATGACTCTCATCATGGGTACCACAATTCCACTCTCTTTGTTCTCTTACAACTTCTTTAACTATTACTTCTTTGCAAAAGGCAATGTAGCAATGTGAGAAAAGCCTAGATCTTAATAAGACAGATGTGTGACCAAGGAGGCTAAAGACTTATCCTTTAAGCTTCAAATCATTCATTTGTAAAATGGAGACAGTAACACATACATGAGGTTTAACCTGAAATAACATCTGTAACATGCTTAAAACAGTGTCCAACAGATATCTAATAAATGATTAACAGTTTCAAGATTATCACCCCTTTCTGTCTAAATCAGAATTCTATCCTTGACCTCCCTCTAATTTCTTACACTTCCATAGGTGTTGTCACCTCAACCTGTGATTTTAACTATGAATTACTTCTAAAGCCCTCTTCAACACCACCCTTTCTCCCAAGCTCCAAATCTGCATGACTAAACACTTGCTAAGCACAAACACCTACATACTACATGTCCAAAACTGAATTCATCACCTTCCCTCCAAACTTGCACTACCTCCTCTATTCCCTAATCTGCATAGTGACTGTACAACTCATCCCCCTAGTCACCCAAACAGAAACCAGAGTCATCTTAGATTCCTTCCTTACCTCTCATATCCAGCTACCAAATCCTGTCACTTCTCCTAAAACATATACTAAACTGTCCTTTTTCCATTCCACCGGCACTGCCTAAATTCAGACTCCCATCAACTTTCTCCTAGATTATCACAGGGCATCTAGTTGGTCTCCCAAACATCCTGTCACTCCTCTCTGGAATCTTGTCTGTGGAAGACTAACAAAAGCATCTTTTAAACCAAAAGCTAATCATATGACTACCCTGTAAATTCCTTCTGTTGCTCCTTTCTGCCTGTATACAGCAGTGGTTCCCAAAGTATGTTACTACTTGTTTTATAGGATGCAGAATATAAACTACAGTTAAGTAAAAAAAGTCTTCAATAGCAAAAGAAGTTTGAGAGAAGCTAGGTTAAACAATGCTGCTGCTGGAAGCTTGCCAAAGGCTAAATATAAAGCTCAAATTCAAAGTCCTCAAAATCTGAAAACTGAGGCTACTGAAAAGCTTGTTTCTAACTAGTTCGTCTTGGTGGCTGGTTTGTCTGCCTCTGTCCGTCCCTTAACTGGTGGTATTCCCTCAGGTTCTGGACTTTGACCCCCTTCTCTCCCTCAATGACCTCATCAACTCCCAAAACTATAATTACCATAGATGCTGGCTTAATTGAACTCTGCCTGACTTGCTAGACCAACCAAAATTCTTCATTTCCTGGCTAATTCTTCAATACTGGCTGATCCCATGGCAAGCTCAACTCTATTATAATTATTTGTATAAATTTATGGGGTATCATATGCAATTTTGTTATTTGCATAGATAGATTGTGTAGTGGTCAGGTCAGCTTTTAGTATATTTATCACCCAAACACCACACACTGTACGCATTAACTAATTTCTCGTCATTCACCTGCTCCCACCCTGTCACCCTTCTGAGTCTCCACTGTCTATCCTTCCACTCTCTACATCCATGTATACACATGTTTAGCACCCACTTATGAGTGAGAACATGCAATATTCAACTTTCTGTGCTTAGTTTGTTTCACTTAAGATAATGTCCTCCAGTTACATCCATATTGCTGCAAAAGACATGATTTCATTCTTTTTTATGGCCGAATAGTATTCCATGAATAACCTTCCATTCCAAATATACCACACATTGTCTTTGTCTTTGTCTATTCCTCCACTGATGGACACTTAGGTTGATTCCATATATTTGCTACTGTGAACAGTGCTGCAACAAACATACAACAGCAGGTAACTTTTTGATAAATAGATTTCTTTTCCTTTGAGTAGATTCTTAGGTCAAATGGTAGTTCTATTTTTACTTCTTTAAGAAATCTCCACACAGTTTTCCATAGAGGTTGTAACAAAGAAAAGAAAGAAGACCCAAATAAACAAAATCAGATATGAAAAAGGAGACATTACAACTGATACCACAGAAATACAAACGATCATCAAAAACTATTATAAATAGCAATTATGCTCACAAACTAGAAAACCTAGAGGAAATGGATAAATTCCTAGAAACATACAGCCACTCAAGGTTGAACCAAGAAGAAACAGAAAACCTGAACACATCAATAACAAGTAGCAAGGCTCAATCAGTAATTTTAAAAAATCTCCCAACAAAGAAAGCTCAGGACCAGATGGATTCACAGGCAAATTATATCAAACATACAAAGAACTAAAAAGAACTAGTTCTCCTGAAACTGTTGTAAGAAATCAAGGAATAAGGAATTCTCCCTAACTCCTTCTATGAGGCCAGTATTGCCCTGATACCAAAACTGGAAAAGGGCCCAGGCACAGTGTTTCATGCCAGTAATCCCCACACTTTGGGAGGCCGAGACGACAGGATTGCTTGAGCTCAGGAGTTCAAGACCAGCTCGGGCAAAACAGACCTCATCTCTCCAAAAAAAAATTAAAAATTAGCCAGGTGTGATGGTGCATGCATGTAGTCCCAGCTACTCAGGAGACTGAGAAGAAAGATTGCTTGAGGCCAGCAGGTCGAGGCTACAGTAAGCCATGTTCATGTCACTGCACTGCAGTCTGGGCGACAGAGCAAAACCTTATCTCTTTAAAAAAAAAAAAAAAAAAAAAAACCAATCCAGACAAGGACACAACAAAAACAATAACAACAACAAAACCCGACGGACCAATATCCCTGACGCACAGACACAAAAATCCTCAACAAAATACCTGCAAACTGAATCCAACAGTACTGCAAGCTCAACCCTTATGTCTGGGAAGATAATCTAGACACTCAATTCTGCTCCCAACAAGTGACATTCAAGCTTAACATAAGTCAGCTGTATTTTTGCACAAATCTCTATGTCTGTTTTTTTCTTGTTTTTTGTTTTTTTTTTTTTTGAGATGGAGTCTCGCTGTGTCACCCAGGCTGGAGTGCACTGGCTCACTGCAACCTCCGCCTCCCGGGTTTATGCCATTCTCCTGCCTCAGCCTCCCAAGTAGCTGGGACTACAGGCGCCCGCCACCTCGCCCAGCTAGTTTTTTGTATTTTTTTTTTTTTTTAGTAGAGACGGGGTTTCACCGGGGTGGCCAGGATGGTCTCGACCTCCTGACCTCGTGATCCGCCCGTCTCGGCCTCCCAAAGTGCTGGGATTACAGGCGTGAGCCACCGTGCCCGGCCTCTATGTCTGTTTTATTTGTGTTATGGTAATAATGTAATGTAGATGGTATGGAAACTGATGAAATATGGGTAAAAACAAGAGTTGCTCTTTCTATGAAAATTAACTTGAGGTACACTGAAAGGATATGCTACAGCTAGGGAAAATATCCAGTATCTTCAGATATAGATATTCTAGATATACTACATGTAGAATTTCTAAATAGAGAGTATCTGGTGAGACACTAGATATTCTCCCTAGTATTCTAGAGATAACAGATATTCTACCTAGCTGCAGCATATTCAGAAACTAAAGCTGTTCCCTCTGCCACAACATTCTTCTCTTCTACCTAGTTAACTCCTTCCCGAGTTAGCTTAGACACAATCTTCCCAGGAAGATTTTCCCTGATCTCTACAATAGGTGAGGTCGGCCTGCTATGTGTTTTCATAGCTCCTTACTCTTCTCCTAAAATCCTATTCATTGTAACTCCACTATAAGTACTTGTTCAATTGTCTGCACTTCCCATTGCCCATGTATATCCATGAAGGTAGGAGCCAGACTATGTCTGTATTTTTATGCTGCTGCACCCTCAGTGTCTGGCACTTAGAAGGTGCTCAATGTTTGTTGAATTTATTAATAAATGTGGAAGGACACTTCTAAATATAACAGGAAAGTCTGGTACTAGATCAAATTTGAATCATTTTTGATTAACTTTTATCTTAGGAACAAAAGGGTCATTATCACCAGTTGTAGGCAAAACACAAGTTGCTTCCTTCCTCAGTCTCACTAAGAAAGTAGTTGGTGCAGTAACTCCCGCCTTTAATCCCAGCACTTTGGGAGGCTGAGGCAGGTGTATCATCCAAGGTCAGGAGTTCAAGAACACCATGGCCAACATGGCGAAACGCCATCTCTACTAAAAATACAAAAACTGGCTGGGCATGGTGGCAGGTGCCTATAGTCCCAGCTACTTGGGAGGCTGAGGCAGGTCCATCATTTAAACCCGAGAGGCAGAGGTTGCCATGAGCTGAGATTGCACCACTGCACTCCAGCCTGGGCGACAGAGTGAGACTCCATCTCAAAAAAAAAAAAAAAGGAAGGAAGGAAGGAAGAAGGGAAAAAGAGAAAGAGAGACAGAGAGAGAGAGAAAGAGAGAAAGAGAAAGAAAGAAAGAAAGAAAGAAAGAAAGAAAGAAAGAAAGAAAGAAAGAAAGAAAGAAAGAAAGAAAGAAAAGCAAGCAAGCAAGCAAAGCAAAGCAAAGCAAAGCAAAGCAAGAGGAAAGAGAGAGAGAGAGAAAGAAAGTAGTTGGAGCACTTTGGCTTCTAGCAAAATCGCTGCATATCTAACAACTGATACTATTCCATCCTCTAAGATGCTGAAAAATTCTGGGAGAAGGAAACGAAGGGTTTCAGGCATCTGATTTTCAGGAGTTCCCAGGGGAACCACTAAACAAAAGTTCATACCAAAAAAGAAAAAAAAAGAAAAAAAAGAAAAACTCACAGACTAAAGGCCCAACTATAATCAAGCTTTTATAAATCATTACTAAACATAGTCTACTTTTCCTGTCTTCAGTCCCCATGTCAGAATATCTTCATCTGTAAAATCCTTTAGAAAACTCCACCAGTTTCCCATGAAGGATAATATTCATGGAACTATCTTTTCCTTATTTAAGAATCAACAAGGAAATCTCCCTGAATTCCCTTCTCCCCTCAAACAAAGATAGTGCAGCCAGACAGCAAGCCAACAGCAACAACAAAAACACATGGGCAATATTTACGACAAAACTAGGTTTCAAGGCATCCCTATGAACCCCAAAACAGACACGAGAAGAGGCAAATCACTAACAACACTTTAAGTTGTACACAGCATCAGCATCTGGAAAGAAAGGGGCAAAGAGAGACATCTGAGCATGTGACCAAACAGAAGAAACCCCAGTGTAGGGGTGTGAACAGTAACCCCCCTGAAAGGATATGTCCTTATGTCTTTGCAGATGTAATTAAGTTAAGAACTTTTTTTTTTTTGAGACAGAGTTTCACTCAGTCACCCAGGCTGGAGTGCAGTGGCTCCGTCTGGGCTCACTGCAACCTCTGCCACTTGGATTCATGCGATTCTCATGCCATATTAGCCAAAGTGGTCTCAAACTGACCTCAAGTGATCTGCCTGCCTCGGTTTCCCAAAGTACTGGGATTACAGGTGCGAGTCACTGCACCTGGCCAAGTTAAGGATCTTTAGAATTACCTAAATCCAATGACATATGACCTTACAAAAGAAAGGCAGACGGAGACTTGGGCATGCAGTAGAGAAGGCCATGTACGGACAGGCAGAGACTGGACCTATGTTGCCACAAAATAGATATGATCTATGCAGTGGTCCTTCAATATTCGCGGGAGATTGGTTCCAAGACCTCCTGCGGATACCAAAATCCATGCATGCTCAAGTTCCTAGTATCAAATGAAGCAATATTTGCATACAACCTAACACGCCTCCTGCAGTAAATCATCTCTAAATTACTTACAATACCTAATACAATGTGAATACCACATAAATGGTTGTTATTCTGTGGTTTAGGGAATGATGACAAGAACAAAAAGTCTGTACTTGTTCAGTACAGACACAATTTTTTTCCCAAATATTTTTGATCCACAGTTAGCTGAATCCACGGATGTGCAACCCCATGGATACAGAGGGCTGACTGTTTATACAATCTATGGACAGAGAAGGGCATCTATATGATTAAATGAAAACAAAAGTAAAAACAATTTCCTAAAAGGATAAGAATAACAATCTGATGTGAATGGGGCGCCCAGAGCCTTTCCTTTCCCTCACATCCACTAGCACATAATGTTTCCAGAAGCCAATATCCAGAACCCAGAGAAGAAAGTAGGTCTCACTGATCTGGCTTACACAAATTCTTTTAAATATACAATCTGTATTTACTAGGAAAATACTGGGTATTACAGACGTATTACCTCAAGGTAAAAAAAAAAATGGTGCTGATGAATCCCCAAGATCACACTAGCTATGCCACATCCAGAAGAATGTCTAAATATAATCATAAATGCAGCTTTGTATCTACTGATATTTAAGGACACTCTCTACATTGTGAGTAATGAGAAAATCAGGACATATACTTAAGAATATGTCTTCTCAATATATTAATTAGTGCAATGAACAAAAAATAGAACTCAAGAGAGTATCTTCCTTAGGTTGTACGAAGGGCAAAGAAGTTGGGGGATTATAAACAGTGCTGCATACATAGCACTACTCCTGACTATGCCAGAGCCCTCTTCAGAACAGAGATAAGCAACAGGGGGAAAGGCAATAAGTAACCAATTCTGAATCAAAAACACACCCAATATCAAATAGAAAACTCAACAGCAGCTAGTCACCAGGGAAAAGTAAATAAAGTCTTTAACTTCCCTGTTGCTTTATTTTTTTTTATGATAATAAACAGTTTCTTCTGATCTGTCTACTTTCCCCAAAACAGATGAATAGTCAGAAATATCAAATTTGGGTTTATCGATCTATTCTTTTATTCACAAATCTACACAGTGGAAATTCTTGCATATTAAATAGATAACTAGAAGTAAGAGGACTTATAAAACATTTCCATCACATCAAGTTTCTTTTTTTCTTTTCTAGAGATGGGGGCCTCCCTATTTTGTCCAGGCTGGTCTCGAACTCCTGGGCTCAAGCAATCCTCCTGCCTCAACCTCCCAAAGTGCTGGGATGACGGGCTTGAGCCACCATGCCCAGCCCGCATCAAGTTTCTTAAACCTATAGTATAGTATATCCATTTGTCTTTTGGATTATTTGAGAAGCACGAAATGTCATCATCCAGATTATATTGTGAAATAAACTATTTGTACAATACCCAATTTTATAAGAATATGGCAACTTAAACCATAAAACTATTTCAGTGAAAGCAATCCAAAATTGAGTTTTTTGCATTTAGATATCTTTCTACTTCAAACCAGGGAAGATATGGAAGGCTTATAATATTTTAACACATTTAATTACTTATCGTCAATTAAAATTAGATAAAATAGTAGGACATCTTTAAGTCCAATAACCTTTCGTTTTAGTAATCTAATCACATCAACCAGACAGAAAAACAAGTGCCTACCATATGGTCGTTCTGTAACAGAAAATAGCTGCATTGAATAACAGCATCTGTGCATCTTATCAACACTAGCATTGCCCATACTTAAATCAGCATATTGTTAACTATAATAAGATGACAGGACCCTTCCCAAAGCAAAGAACAAAAGAAACTGAATATTACTTTTGTGCTAGATTACTTGACCTGGTAGTAACTAAAGAAATGAAGAACATCAAGGCACAATGAACTTCATAAAATGCTTAACCTGGAAGAAATGAATGGGAAGGAACACTAACAATTTATGGAGAAATTATTTAGATCTGGGTACCCACTTTGCTGATGGCTCTTATCTAGTGATAGGCCCCACTCAATACATTCAAATCCAGGCTTCTGCCGAAATGCCACTTAATGATCCCTGCTGCTGCTACTGCCATCATTCTCAATTCTAACAGGTTTTAGCTTTAACCCAACCTTGCAGCATAAAACTTTTGGCACGGAACAGTATTCTGACACTTACATTCAGGTATGTGAAGAAACACACAATTACAATTAAATAATAGAGTTATACGGTACTATAATTAGCCTAGAATGAAGATCCTATGCCTCCAATGAAGAAACATGCTTTTTAAAAATTGTTTTTTGGCCAGGTGTGGTGGCTCATGCCTGTAATCCTAGCACTTTGGGAGGCTGAGGTGGACAGATCACAAGGTCAGGATATCGAGACCATCCTAACACGGTGAAACCCCGTCTCTACTAAAAATACAAAAAATTAGCCAGGCGTGGTGGCGGGCACCTGTAGTCCCACCTACTCGGGAGGCTGAGGGAGGAGAATGACGTGAGCCCGCAAGGTAGAGCTTGCAGTGAGCTGAGATCACGCCACTGCACTCCAGCCTGGGCGACACAGAGTGAGAGTCTGTCTCAAAAAACAAAACAAAACAAAAAAATTGTTTTTAAGTATTGTTTTGAGCAGTGTGTATGCTTTTTAAGTATTGTTTTAAGCGGTGTAGTTTGCTACAAACCAAATTTTCACAAGACTGATTACATATTACCTATTTTAAAAGTCTATACATAGTGTTCTTTTATTGTCGTTTCGGTAATAAAAAAGAGAAAACATAAAAATAAAATAATCCTGATATTCTCATCATTCAGAATAAACTGTTAATCTTTCGTCACAATGTTTGTGATTTTTTTTTAACTGGTTATGAAATATTTGTGATATGAAAAAATAAAAATATGTAATAAGGAACATTCATATGCTAGCCATTCGTTTTAAGAAATAAAACGTCATCCATACACAGATTATCTTTTTACAGTTTCTTTTATCGACCAGATTGCTCTTTCACTTGTCTGTTAATTATCATGATCTCATCTCTTAGTGGAAATTGTTTCATACATTTGTACTACACTCTGTTACTTGGTTACCAGCTTCCCAGAGGTAAAAAAGGTGCAAAGAAAAAAGGCACCAAAAATTTTGACAGCAGTTCTAACGGAAATAGAATGGAATTCAAGGTAGGCACGAGGTCTAAGGGAGAACATACTTCATACTGTACATATTTTGTATAAACTAAAATAAGTGTTCAGCCAGGCATAGTGGCTCACACCTGTAATTCCAGCACTCTGGGAGGCTAAGGTGGGCGGATCACTTTGAGATCAGGAGTTCGAGACTAGCCTGGGTAACATGGCGAAACCCCATCTCTACTAAACATACAAAAATTAACCAGGCGTGCTGGCACACGGCTGTAATCCCAGCTACTCAGGAGGCTGAGGCAGAAGAATCACTTGAGCCTGGGAGGCAGCGGTTGCTGTAAGCGGAGATTGTGCCATTGCACTCCAGCCTGGGTGACAATGCAAGGCTCTGCCTCAAAAATAAATAAAATAAGAATTCACATACTACACGTCCAAATGCAAACTCAGTAACATTTTGGAGTTTTTCTAAGTCTTTATTCATTCAAAAAAAAAATTTATTGAGAACCTATTATGTGCTAGGCACTCTTCTAGGCACAAGAAATACAATGCGAACAAAACAGACAAACTGCACTCTTAATGCCTGCATTCTAGATATATTACCTGTCTCAAATACACAAGCAAAATCAAATGCATAAGCATGCTGGGTGGAGACTAAGTGATACAGAGACAAAGCAAAGAAGGAAGGCAGAGCATGGCACAGGGAGCAGGGGAGGGGCATTCAATAAAGGGAGTGGTTGGCAAAGCTTCACTCAGAAGGTGACCTCTAAGCAAGAGCCCGAAGGAGCCAAGGAAGCAAGCCGTGCAGAGACCGAGTGAAGAGTGTTCTAAGAGGAGAGTTCAGTGAGTGGGAAGGCTCTGGGGACTCCCATGTTTGTGTACATGCAGAAAAGCAAGAGACCAGAATGGCTAACACAGAGTGAGGAGGGAAGAGGCACAGGAGTTACGCTCAGGGAGGGGGAGGACCAATTATACAGGGCTTTGCAGGTCACTGCAAGAACTCTGGCCTTCAATCTTCAGAGAAATGAGAAGCCATTTGAGGAATCTGAGCAAAGGAATGACACAATTTGATTTATAAATTGTCTGTCCTGATTGCTGTGTGGAGAACAGACTTCAGGCTGGCAAGGACTGAAGTGGAGAAATAAGTCAACCGGATCCACATGTCATGTATGAGAAAAAAGAGAGACATCAAAGATCACTCCAAGATTCCTGGCCTGGAAGGGTGGGATTGCTATTGCTTGAGATGAGGAAGACTGGAAGGAGCAGACTTGGGAAGGTGAGCTAGGGGAATGGAGGTAGAGTCAGGATTGTGGTTTTAGATACGCCTATTTACTATCCTAATGGAGATTCTAGGCAGTCAGGTCAGTTGGATATAGGAATCTGAATCTGAGAGACAGAGCAGCAGGTCAGCAATAGAGATACACACACGTACACGTAAAGAAATATAAGTGAGTGTGTGTATGTCAATTATCTGCATATACTTGATATTTAAAACCATGAAACAGTATTGGGAGAAGAAAAGAGGATTAACTGAGGCTTGAGGTGTAGGAAGGTTTAGCAGACCAGGATGTTGAGGAAACTTCAAAGAGACAGAAGGAGGTGACAACGAGGAAGGAAGATAATTAAGAGAGTATAATGTCCCGGAATCTACATGAACACTGAATAAAATGTAGAGCCTTTCCTGCATATTCATTTATTCATTCAAAAAATATCACCTGACACTTACTGTGTGTCAGTCACTGTGGAAACAAACATGGTCCCTGCTCTTATGGGGACTGCAATCCAAGGGGGATATAGATAAATAAACTTGTAACTGGTATTCCTGAAAATGAGGATGTTTTGAGAGAATACACCAGGGGCAGCTAAAACAGTCCTGCGGGTCAGGGAAGGCTTTCCTGAGGAAGCAGTATTGAAGACAAGACAGTAAAACTCAGCCATGGAGCAGAGGGAGGAGGAGCAGGGGAGAGTAAAGGGAAGGGTGGAAGAAAGGACCTGACTGGAGTTCAATCTAGGAAGAACAAAAAGAAGTAACAGGTGAGACAGAAGGGCAGACCAAATTACCGAAGTCCTTTCAGACTTCCCAGAAGTCTGAATTTTATTTCAAAGGAAATGGGAAGACAGAAAATTGTCTTATAGGAGGTAATGTAATGATCAGCTGGAGTACAATGGCGCGATTTTGGCTCACTGCAACCTCTGCTTCCTGGGTTCGAGGATTCTCATACCTCAGTCTCCAAACAGCTGGGACTACAGGTGTGCACCACCACGCCCAGCTAATTTTTGTATTTTTAGTAGGGACGGGGTTTCACCATGTTGCTCAGGCTGGCGTAGAACTCCTGACCTCAGGTGATGTGCCCATCAGGAGGATCATTCTGATTATGGTAGGGGCAGAGCTGTGGAAGGGGACAAGGCTAAGTTATTGGGATACTCCATAGGGAGTCTGTTTCTGTGGTTCATCAGGGAGATGCAGCTGACCTGAACTCGGGTGGGGATAGTGGGTATTGGGAATGTGGACTCCACAGGACTTTGCATATGAGGAATGACGAGACAGAAGAGTGAGGATGCTGACCTAGTTTTTGACTTGGACCAATAATAAAGAGATGGTAGTGCTACTCAGAGAAAGAAGGCGCACAGGAAGAGGAAGGGTCAGTGGTAGCGGTGAAATTTGATGAGTTTGCAATGCCTGGGGAATATCCCCCAAAAGTGTTCATTCGGTAAATAGGCAGCTGGCTGAAAAGGTCTAGAGGTCAACCATAAAGCCTGAGATACAGGTGTAGCTATGGAGTCACCAGCACACAGGAGAGTGTAAAATAAAACCCAGGGAGTGAGAAAGAGAATAAAGGAATGGAATGGCCTTGGCTCTGGATGAAACCAACAATGAGGCAAGAGGAGGAAGAAAAACCCTACAAAAGAGGCAGACAGGGAAATAGAAAGGAGGAGGGGAAAAGGAGAGTGACTGAGAAGGAATCAGGGAGTCTGGGATGAAAGCAAAAGCAACTGTCCAGCATTCCAGAAGGAAGAGTCAACGCGTGGATTCATACAAACTCGTACCCAGAACAATGTCTTATTGTATTGTTTACAGTATTTCAAAATCAACCAACAAGTGTATTTCATCAGCCATAATACATTTCAATCATAGAATAATCTTAGCCTAGGTCAAGAAGCAAAACAAAAATAAGTTCATTTGCATTAGTAAAAAGTTTAATAATAAAGTGTCAAAAATTCTATTACTGGACAAGAGTATGGACTACAGATAAAAAGTGAAATAAATGTTAGAAATTGAAAAAAAATTATGTGGTTTAGAAAGCTGAGGGAAAGTTTTCTCTTCTTTGGCTTAAAAAAAAAAAAAAAACGTTGAACCTTGAAAGATGAAGCTATATGGATATGAAAAGGGGTGATAATATCACAGAAGAATCTATATAAAGTGATTTTGTGAGCAAAGTTACTCAAGGATTGGTGTCAGAAGACTTGACAGACTACACACACACACACACATACACACACACCAAAAAATCACTTAAGAGGTTCAGAGTGAGTGATTTCAAGTTTTAAAAATACACCTTGAGATGTATAAAGTAAATAAATTCATGTGAGTACCATCTGGACCATCCTTACTGTATAATGCCAAGACATATTCTACTGAACTGTCCTAATTTTTTATTTGAAGAGGGCTGTTGATTTGTTTTGAGCCTTCCAACATATCCTGGGGGTGGGGAGGCCTAAATGTATTCATATATCAACACAATAAAATTGTAATGCTTAAGATGAACGAGTATTTTGCTGTTTTTCAACAAAGTGCAAGACCTTATTCAGAGAAGGTGGAGTTGGCTAATTAAAGCATGAAAGAGAGACTCCTATTAATTCATTACATTGATTTCTGCTGTCCTACAAAGTTAGGTTTTCTTGGCTGACTGACAGCATTACTATTGAGCATACATACTCATCTCTTTGTTAATTAAAAACACAATAATAAATGTAGTACCCAAACACATTATGGATTTTTAACATTTTTTAAAGAATGATAGTACCACTGTGGAATGTAGTGCTTCTAATAAAAGTGAGGACAAAAATTAAGAGCAGTGTTCAAAAACCTAAATATTAGCCCGAAGTATTTCATTGGCAACTCCCTATTACTAAAAAATATTCACAAGATTTAATGTGTATCAGAAGCATCAATCACAGATAAAAACACAACACAACTAAATACAGGTAATAATCACACAAGTTCTCTTCACTCCCAACCCTGAGGTTTTAAAATGTTTTCTGACAGCATATATGCCTTTATTTCCACTTCCACATAGAATCTAGGCAAAATATCTATTCTTTAGAAAGTCAAATAATATTGTAGTTTAATACCAAACCTAAATATTGTATATATATTTCACATGAGCAAAATACAGGTGATATTGTTTTCTTCATTCCCAAACTAGAAACAAGATAGCCATGCCGCCAGCAGTAAGGTCCAAATGAAAACGAATTTCACAGCCGTTAAAAAATACATAACTGTCATTGTTAATAAAAGCCAAGTGTGCAACAAACTGGAAATACTGCTTGCTAGCCAAGGACAAGATGTGTCTAAATTCTTTGTTTCGGGACATCTCTTAAATGACCAAAAAATAATAATCATCAAATAACATTAGTTCTCGCAAATAGAATGCAAATATAATGCTAATTAAAGTATTCACAAGACAATGACAAATAAGGCTTCAGGACCACAATACATATTATTATGTAACTGCAATACACATTAAGCAATCACCAGGTTGCAGGTAGGCCTTCCAAAAGGAGTTATTATGGTTTACCGTGATCAGAGGATTGTGGTGTTCTATTTAATCATGCTTTTGCCTGCAAGCAGGTGTTTACAGATGTCAAAAAGTAAAACACTGATTCTAAATGTAAACCTATAGTTCTAATAAATTGTACAGTAATAGCACGCTGTACCTCACAGCGTTTTCTGCATAAACCTTCTAATCCGACATGAAGTAAGCTGCATGAAGCAAGTTTCTCTGCATGCTTTATGAGCCAAAATTTAACTTCTGATTCATTTTTATTAAAATGCCAAAACTCACACACTGACAACCAGACCTTGTTTCAAGGACTATGAAGTTAAAATTCAACATCCGGTGCAAAAGAACGTGAGACGGTGAATGAGGGTTCACTTGGGTATGTTATTGTCTAAAGTAATCCTCAACGCTTCAATGAAAACATAGGCATCTCAAAAGTAAAATTTAAAGGATAACAATATTCAGTCTATTTAATGAACAAATTACAGAAACCGCCAATAATAAACATAGTGTATTCATAATGGAAGTAAATTCCGAATACTTCAATCTCCAAACGCGAGGAGGAAAAAAAAAAAAGGTGAGAGGCAACAGGGTATATGGGTGTCATAAATCAATGTATTGTCTATGATTTCTGTCCTGCCTACTCAAAAATTTTTAGGAAGTCTGGAGTAAAATCTCTGGGCCTTGGGAAGATGCTAGATGCTACCCTAAGCAGCAACGCAACCCACCTGACACCCCAAAGCGGCTCACAGAACTCCAGAGGTGTGAAAGGGAGGGTATAAATAAGAGAACAGCAAAGGCACGAGATTTTTTTCCGGGAGTTGGAATTACGACTCTGTAAGGTCGTTTTCCAGAGCTGTGCTTGAATTGTTCACGGAAAAACACGTCTTTTTCTACCTAAAGCAGAGATCTGCAGCAACAGCAGCCAGGCGCCCACCGTCAGTGCCAAAGAAAGACTAAGTTCCAGGTGCAACAAGCATATTAGCTGCCGTCTCTGCACCCGGGAGGGCAAATCCTGGACACAGACACACAAAACGCTCAAAACCACCCCCAACCAGCTCAATTCCAAATATCTTGGAAGAGGACTGAAGGAAAACGGATACTCAGGTGCCCATTCTCAGGCTTGCAGTACCCACAGCCACAGAGATGGGACAATTCCTGGCTCTGAGGAGTGACCAAGATGAGGACATTCCAAAATGCGGGACGTGTTCTTGCAAAAGAAACACGGGAGTCTCTGGAAACAGACGTGGGCCAGGCTTCACCTCGCTACTGGTTAACCTGGGGCGCTCCCACCAACCAGCTCAAAGCCCCGGGAAGCCCCTAGTGAGGCCCGGTGGCCGGTCACCCCCAACTTGTAGGACACTCAAGACACAGGCCACCGCCCTGCTGGCCAGGAACGCTGGCTCCGCGCTTACCTCGCAGGCCTTGAGCTTGTCACCATCTCCCTCAGGCAGACCAGTCCGACGCGTGGCCATCATTTCATTTCAAATGACAAAGAAGGGACAAATCCTTTGGAATCCACATTGGAGGTGGGGGGGGGATGCCACCACACACCCGAAGGGGAAGAATTCCGCAAGCAAGCTCCGAGGGGCAGGGCTGGTGAAACAGACAACGTGCCAGGGAATGAAGGTTTTCAGGAAGCGCCTTCAAATGCCTTGCTGATTTCTCGCGACTTCAACTGACTTCGCCTTCTTCTTCCATTTCTGGAGACTTAAAAACAAAGGCGACAGGTCTTCTTGGAAGCCAGTGTCGAGGCCAATTGCAGAAAGCGGTCCCCTTCTTCCCAGTGCCACTCCTGAGTCCTGGAAAAATCCGAACGTGTCGTGAAGGCTCGAGTGTCAGCTCCCAGAGAGATCTTAGGAAAAGGAGAAGTTAAAGGGCGTGAACTTTCTCCAGGCGCCTATCACTGTCTTGCCCACATGTCCACACCAAGTTCGCGTTTCCTCCCTAACAAAACAAAACAAAAAAAAAAAATTTTAACGTAAACAAACAAAAAGCCTATAAATTCGAGGGGGTGTTTAAAAAAGAAAAATCTCAAAACTGCCCAGCGGTTGCGTCAAACACATCAAACACACCTGGCTGTTATGCAGCCTTCAAGAAAATCGTTCCCCATTCAAGTGCATTTTACTTCATGTCTTTCCTGGGCAGAGCAGAGGGCTGTGCATGTTCTTTTCTGCATCACCCAGACAGGGACACTTCGGGGAAGTTTTCTCCCCCACGAGGTTGAAATGGGATCACACTTTTCAAGCCCCCTCCTCGTTCCCCTCCGCCCCCCAAAAACTCAAGCACAAAGCCAGCCTGGCTGGGGCCGGCGTGGGCTCGGCGGCGTCTCCGGGTGACTCGGGCGCCGCCCCTCCGCCCCTCCGCCCCGGCCGGCGTCCCCGAGGAGGCGGCTGTTTTCCTTGGCCCGCGGCGGGGCTGGGTGGGGACGGCCGGGGACGGCCGGGGAGGCGTGCGCGGCCGCGGGTGGGACGCGGGCGCCGCTCCCGCTCCGGGGCATGATTCCGAAGCCACACTCGAGCAACTCTGAAGTCGCGGCTTTTCCCCCAACTACAACTCGACACGGCTTTCCTTCCCCTGTGGCCACCTAGGGGGGAAAAAACTAGGAAAAAGCAAACCACCACCCACCTCCCCCACGATTCCCCCGCCCCTTCCTGAGGCGGGTCGGAGACCTCCAGCTCCCAAAGAGAGCGGCCCCAATATGGGCTTTCTCAAAGGTGCTAGGAGCCCCTGGGCGAGACAAAACCGGGGGCCTTACCCTTCCCGCCCGCTCGGGCCAGGCGGCCAAAGCGCGGCGGCGAGCTGGAGCGGGGACGCGGGCCGGGCGCCGGGCCCGGCCGGGACGCGCTAGGCCGCAGGCTCGGTTAATATTCATGAGCGGCCCCGGGCGCCCCTCCTCCAAGGCCGGCCGGCCGGACCCCGGCGCCCGCCGCCGGCCTTTGTGCCCTTCCCTCCGCCCCGCCGCCCGCCCTCGCTCTGCACACGCGGGCGCGGCCCCTCCGCCCCCGCCGGGCGCCCGCCGCGGGCTCCCTCCCGCCCCAAGCCAGCGCCAGGCCGGGTGGCCTGAGGTGGCGGGAAGGGAGAGAGCCTGCGGCGAGCCGGGCTCACCCCGGCCCGCGAGCGCGGCGCCCTCCCGGCTGAGACGGAAAAGAAACCAGACACGCACCAGAGGAAGCGGGACGAGTGGATCCGCACCGGGCTGGCCGGCTCCGGGACAGCGCGCCCCGCCCGGCGTGAGCCGGACCCCGCAGCAGGACGATCCCGCGCTGCCCGCCGCCGCCGCCGCCGCCGCCGCGCTCCGAGGCCGCCGCCCCCGGCCGGCCGCTCCCAGGCACCGCCGCGACCTGCCCCGGCCGGCCCCGGGCTCTCGGCCGCCGCGGGAGGGCGTGGGGCGGGGCGGCGGCCGCCGGACTCTCCCCTCGCCTCGCCGGGCCGGGCCGGGGCCCCGCTCCGGCGCCCGCGAACGCCAAGTGACAGAAGCGCCTCGCTCCGCGGCCGCGCGGAGCTGTTTCCCGGGGGCGGATTTCTCGCTTCTTCCTCCCTGGATCCACCTCCTCCCACTCCACCTCCTTCCCCTCCCCTCCCCAGGGGAGGCTCTGGGGCTGAATATTTTCTGTCTTGAATAACACGGGCCTGGGGAACCGACGCTGGAGAAGGGGGATTACCCGGAGGCCGGAGGGGGGTGCTCGCCTGCCCCCTCCCCGTGGGTCGCGGGACCTACAAGCCCTCGCCCCCCAGCACCCCAAAACCAGGCACACACAACCCTCCCCGCCCCTGCAGTCTCCCAAGCGCTGAGTGGCAGCGTCCAGGGATGGGCTTGCTCCCGGGAAGGAGACCTGGTGGTAGGCGTCTGGGGTGGAGAGGGGGACAAGCCTATAACAGCGACATCTGCAGACTCGAGGGATCAAAGGTCCTAGACCGGGGGACGGGGATTGGCAAATTGTGCCCCCCCTTTTTTGCAGCGGGCAGGCAATGAAGCTGCGACCAGACGTGGGACTTGCAGATAAGGGAGTGTCCCTTCACGCCTCACAGCAAAATCTCTTCCTTTGGTGGGAAGGGGGAAGTTAGCCAAGCGTTGCTCATTCAGTTCTTTCCCTTTTATAAATTCTGCAGAGCGACTGAGCGAATTTGGCGCGGCTAGCGGAACTGTGAAGAGGCTGCTGCGCTTCTCTGTCCGCCACACTTCAGGTCACAGCCGCTCCGGAGCCGCGGCACAACCGCCTCCCTCCCCACCCAGCTCCCGGGCCTTGTCACAGACCCCGGCAGCTCGCTCCGCCCCACCGCGCTTCACAACATCTCCCGCTGCAAATTGTCCAATCGGGAGACTCAATGGGAGAACGCGAGCCAATCAGGGACTGGTTAGTCAGGCTTCCCTCCGCCCTCTTCCCCGCCCCCAGGTGAAGGCCACCGCCCCCTCGGCCTCCCCTTCCCACCCCGCCCGGCTCCTGGGAGGTGGCTCACCGGCTCCGAACCTCGCGGGTCTGGAGGGGAGTTGCTCGCAGACGGAGGCAGCGTTTGTCACCTTGTCACCCTCATCCTCGGCCCCTTCCCATACACACTCCCCTCTCCTTTTCAGTGCTCCTGCTGGTGCTGTTGAGGGTCATTTTTATCCTCACTGCGGCGGGGGACTGCCAGCTATTGTGTCTGATCAGCTGCCACCGCCGTCCAGAGGGGAAAAAAAGAGGAACAAAACCTAGAAGCTATGGAGTCCGCTTACCTTTTCCTTCTTTCTTGCTACTCTCCCCGGTAGACTTAGAGTCTTCCCCCGCCCGCCCACCACCTGAGGTCCTGTTTCTTTGTGGGGGACAGGGGAGCGGGGACATAAAGCACGCCCTGCAGCTGGGGCACCTGCGCCTTCGTTTTTACATCTTCCTTAAAGTGGATGGTGCCAAACCAAATCGACAGCTAAATCCTCCGCTTCAATTCGAGGAAAGACGTTGACGAGATCATTTTTAGATGGCCACGAAATTTGCATGTTCTTGACAGCCCGTCACCAAACAAGTCAGCTAACAATCAAGAAAAGAAAAATAGAATAAAATACAAGGAGGGATTGCCAGTCAGATGGTAATTTACTAAATAGCCCACTGGCTGTAGCAGTATCCAGTGCTAGATACTATTGAGTAAATTAACAAGAAGTGAATAGAAATTCAGGGTTCAAGTAGCTCACCGCTTGTGGGTTTATAGAATATGTCCAGAAAGGAAAAACAATTTACAGCACAAAACAACTCCTTACACATGCAAATGTGCATGCACGGCATAAACGGAATACCTAACAGCTAAGGACATTTGGGTTAAAATTTTTGCACTAGAAATTTTTGTAAATGTCGATTGTGAAATTTGCAGTTTGATAAAGGAGAGTAAAATGTGGGCCATGAAAGGAGAAGGAAAAGGAAGGAAAACACATTCTAAGAATTATGGAAAAATAACATAACCTAGAGAGACAATATTTCTATAAGAGGTAATAAGATGTAAGGACCAAGATTACAATCCAACTCCATTTACCACATAACTTAGCGCGAATTATTACTTATGTGTCTAAGTACTAGAGCTATCAAATTCAACGCCTCCTGCTAGGTATTCCTCTAAAAGCTTTACACAACAAGATAGGTGGGTGGTGAAGGAAGGTTTCAAGCCCAGGGGATCTGGCTCCAGAGTCCATTCTTTTATTCACAATACTATACTAGGCTGGGCTCAGTGGCTCACGCCTGTAATCCCAACACTTCGGGAGGCTGAGGTGGGAGGATCGCTTGAGTCCAGGAGTTTGAGACCAGCGTGGGCAACATAGGGAGACCCGTTTGTACAAACAAAATGTTAGCTGGGCGTGGTGGCATGCGCCTGTAGTCCCAGCTGATTAGGAGGCTGTGAGGCAGGAGGATCGCTTGAGCCCAGGAGTTCAAGGCTGCAGTGAGCTATGTCCAAGAGTGGCACTCCAGCCAGGGCAACAGAGCCAGACTGTGTCTCAAAAAAAAAAAAAAAAAAAAAAGATAAAACAACAGTATACTACCTCTTAATATGGGTTTTTAATAATAACAGCTAACACTTAACTTACTATGTGTTAATTATTGTGGTCTTTCAGTGCCAATGTAACTCTACTCCTGGGACAAATATAATCGTGATGTTCCAAAATTTGGGAATGTTTTTAAGAACTGTTATGATAAGTTACTCTCTTAGGTGTCTCATGCGTATTAGGCTATCTGGATGGAGAGTGCAAAAGGCACATAGTTAAAATTTGAAAACTTTAACTGGGCTTCCACTGGGCCTCTGAGTTGTAACAGCACCCTCCCTATCTTGCTGGACTGTTGAAGAGAATCAAATGAGATATAGATGTGAAGAAACTTTTAAGGCCAGGTGCAGTGGCTTATGCCTGTAATCTCAGCACTTTGGCAGGCCCAGGCAGGAGGACCGCTTGAGCCCATGAGTTCGACAAGCCTGGGCAACATAACGGGGTCCTATCTCTATTTTAAAAATTTTGTTAAGTTAGCCAGGTGTGGTGGTCAATGCCTGCGGTCCCAGCTACTTGGAAGGCTCAGGTGTGAGGATCGCTTGAACCCGAGAGATCAAAGCTGCAGTGAGTCTTGATCACGCCAGCGCACTCCAGCCAGGGCAACAGAAGACACTTTTAAAATGTAAAAAAAAAATTATTTCAATTAAAATATTACGGACTGAGCATGGTGGCTTATGTCTGTAATCCCAGCTCTTTGGGAGGCCAAGGCGTGCGGATCACTTAAGGCCGGGAGTTCGAGACCAACCTGGGCAACATGGTGAAACCCTGTCTCTACTGAAAATACAAAAATTAGCCTGGCGTGGTAGCACGAGCCTGGAATCCCAGCTGCATGAGAGGCTGAGGCATGAGAATCTCTTGAGCCCGGGAGGCAGAGGTTGGAATGAGCTGAGATTGCACCACTGCACTCCAGCCGGGATGACAGAGCGAGGACTCTATCTCAAAAAATAAAATAAAATATGATTATGAAGCAGAAGTTTGTACTATTTCCCCAACAGCAACCCTACTGTTTATAACATTTTATTGTTACTGTTTAGGAATATATGAACCCAGTTAAAAATTAGGTCTATTCCTTTCTGAAGCCATGAACAAGAATATTTTAATATCAGCTCTCATTTGGACGCTTTTGCTTGTTTGTTTTGTTTGTTTTTGTTGTTTTTGAGACGGCGTCTCACTCTGTCACCAGGCTGGAGTGCAGTGGCACAGTCTCGGCTCACTGCAACCTGTGCCTCCTGGGCTCAAGAGATTCTGGTGCCTCAGCTTCCTGAATAGCTGGAACTACAGGCACACACCACCACACCAGGGTAATTTTTCTTTCTTTTTCTTTTACCCCCCCCCCCCCACCCCGCCGCACCCCCCCCCCCCCCACCCCCGTAGAGACAGGGTTTCGCCATATTACCCAGACCGATCTCGAACAACTGACACCTCAACCTCCCAAAGTGCTGGGTTTACAGGCGTGAGCCACCGCGCTTGGTCATTTGGATGCTCTCTGACCAGACCAAAAAGTGAGTGTGGCACCCCTATGCATCTGGAAAGAGGAAGCCTACAGCTGGTTTTCCTCCATTCCAAAGGCTAATCGGCTTAATTGCTGGAGGGTGCAAGCCTTTGGAATTCTCTTTAGCTGCCCATGGTGGACATCTCACTTGTGAACACCTCCACCAGAGGGAGGGCAAGGGAAAGGAAAGGGGGCCAAACTTCAGTCATGTGGCTATGTGTTAGTTTCAGTAAGAGATTTGGTGAAACAATAGGTTTTGGGGCCATTGTAACTGAAAGGAGATTGAAACTAACTGGTTGCTATCTTGATAGTTTTCTTTATCCTCAAATATCATGGATAAGCAAGAGCTAACAGTAATTCTAGCGTTGTTTGCTTTGAAAGGCTATTGTCCTCCTTAGAGTATAGCTAATAAATGTGTGGGTTTCCTATAATCAAACTTCTTGGAGTATCCGTTGAAATAGCCTCTGAAATTACCATAGCTATATTAATAAAAACAAGGAAGTTTTATACACTAAAAACTAAGCAAGACATTTTTGAAGATGGGAACTGTATCCTTGAAAGGTAAGTGTTGGCTTTGCTAACCACATAATATCGTTTTGGTGAATGATTATCAAGGGAAAAAATGTCAAAGCCAGAAATAGAGTCAAAGTATCCCAGTCCCTGATGTGGAAGGTCATTCTATGATAATCTATGAATGATTTCTACTCTGAATATGTTAACAGAAGCTGGCAATTCTGAGAAGCACAAGTGTTTCCTAGTGAATCCACAAATGAAATTTGCAATTTGGGTGAAGCATTTGCAAAACTATGTTAAGACCAGTGGCCCTCAGAGGAGTAAGGGGTTTTCTTTTGTTGGTTTTAGGAAAATGCTTTTGGATTTTATTTCTTATTCACACATTACCAAAAGACACATTACCTACTAATATTACTATGAAAAAGCAAAAGACTTTTTTTTTTTTTTGAGACAGAGTCTCACTTTGTCATCCAGGCTGGAGTACAATGGTGTGATCTTGGCTCACTGCAACCTCTGCCTCTTGGGTTCAAGCGATTCTCGTGCCTCAGCCTCCCCAGTAGCTGAGACTACAGGCATGCACCACCACACCCAGCTAATTTTTGTATTTTTTAGTAGAGACAGAATTTTACCATGTTGGCCAGGCTGGTCTTGAACTCCTGACCTCAGGTGATCCACCCACTCAGGCCTCCCAAAGTGCTGGGATTACAGGCGTGAGCCACCATGCCTGGACAAAAAAGTGAAAGATTTTCATATTGAACTGAATAGCTACAGAAATCCCACCACACTTGCAAGGCATTTAACTATTGTAATTGAGAGAAGGGAATGATTCTCCACCGTCAACAATTTCTAGGATTCTTCCTTCATCTCTTTTAAACAAATAATGTAAATGATTTACTAATTTATTGTTCTGCATTTGCTAAATTTATATCTTATTATTTCTCTTCACATGATTACTATCTTTGATGATTAATTTCTAGAAGGCAATGACATTATTTAATTCATTATATACGATGCCTAGTAAAGTGCCACACACAATAAATATTCTTAAATAATTTCTGTGCCCTCAGTGTATTGTCATCTTTTCCTTCTCTGGACTAGAGTATTAGTGTTTATTTTGGGTTTTTTGTTTGTTTCTTTCTTTCTTTGTTGCCGTTACTTGATTATAAATAGTCTTCTTTTGTTACATGGATATATTGTGGGAAAAAAATAACAAATCTTATTTAGCTAAATATTATCTCCTTTTTTATCTAGATTATAAACTTCTCTAGAGGAGATTCCTGGAGCTTTTACTACTTGCACATCCCCATAATATCTACCACATCTTTTACACATAGAAATTACTACAGAATTATTCAAGAAATAAAAGATGGTTGTGTCACTATTATTGATAAATATTTATACCTCAAGAAATTCCTGGCTGACCAATAACAGTACAGGTCACAGGAAAATATACATATAGGCCTGTGTGAATATGCCTAAAACAGAGGGTGTAAATTATAAGAGGTGTCCACAAAGAGAATACTTGGTATGGGCCTCAACTTTCAGAAATGCCACATTTTACCTCCCTATAGAAACTTCTCTGGCTGGGTGCAGTGGCTCAAGCCTGTACTCCCAGTACTTTGGGAGGCCCAAGTGGGCAGATCACTTGAGGTCAGACGTTTAAGACCAGCCTGGACAACATGGTGAAACCCCATCTCTACTAAAACTACAAAAATTAGCTGGGCATGGTGGCACGCGCCTGCAATCCCAGCTTACTCGAAAGGCTGAGAGAGGAGAATTGCTTGAACCCGGGAGGCAGGGCCCAGCCTGGTTGACAGAGTGAGACTCCATCTCAAATAAATAAACAAATAAATAAACTTTACCGCCGGCGATTTAGCTGTTTTTCAGCCATAAGACCATCCTAAAAATTAATATCACTTGCATTTTGGCAGAAACTATAAAATTTCACCCCAAAGCTTATCCATAATCATATATCAAAAGTTTTCTTTAGATCCAAATTATTATTCAGCATTAGAATTTCCATAATTAAAATTTAGTGGTATGCTAGTCATAATCATCAACATTCTTAAGTTTATTTATGTTTTAAGAAAAAATATGAATAAAAAAATCCATGTGCAAGTTTTTATTTCATCCTAAGAATCGTGACTTTCATTTATAAGTATTCCAACTTTGCTTAAAAATATGAGACCAGTTTTTAAAATGTTTCCACCCACCCAACTAAATATGAGTTGGAACATTGTGAAAATACCGTGCAATCTGGAGAAACCCATATTACAACTGGAGAATTGAAGTATGTTTTTATCATTTTGGAATGGAATGCTAAATTCCAACCATTTTAACTAGGAAACTGTGCTAGCAGTGGATTTTTAATATCATAGGCCTAATCCAAAGTAACCAAATCTTTTCATCACAAAAAAATAAAAAGTTCCAGCCTTCCCTTTCATCGTCATTGAGCAGAATTAGGAAAGACACCTAAAGACTTCTCTATTCCTTGATTCAAGAACCTCTGAGTATCTTTCAATATTGTCCAGCACTGTAGATTCCATTCCTCTATTCCTATAATTGCCTGCATTCCTTATTAATCCAAAAGTCAACTAACCAAGGCTTCTTCCCCCAGATAGGAGAAGATTGCAGGACGATATGTGGTAATTCACATCTGGGCTTAAGTAGGATAGATGGCAGGCTTACATAACCTTTCTCCTCAAAGATTTTTTCAATTATATTTTAATTTTTAAAAATTGCAATGTAAAAAAGAAAAAAAAAAACACAAACTATGAAGGGGCCCAATCTCATACCATTTTGTATGAACCCATTCTCATGCCTCCTTCCAGCTTTCTTCTGTGGCTCCTCATTGCTTGAATCCAACAAGAAACATGGGGTCCTCAAAGATAATTCATCCACCCTGTTTATTTCAATATAAATAGAAATTTTAAATAGTAAATATTCATCAAAGATGAATGAAAAGGAAATAAGACTGATATAAACATTTTAAATTGTGATATTGGGGAAGAGATGAAATAAAGAAATATATTCTTGTGTCTTTTGGCTGTATGAATGTCTTCTTTTGAGAAATGTCTGTTGAAAAAATGCTCATCATCACTGGCCATCAGAGAAATGCAAATCAAAACCACAATGAGATACCATCTCACACCAGTTACAATGGCAATCATTAAAAAGTCAGGAAACAACAGGTGCTGGAGAGGATGTGGAGAAATAGGAACACTTTTACACTGTTGGTGGGATTGTAAACTAGTTCAACCATTATGGAAAACAGTATGGCGATTCCTCAAGGATCTAGATCTAGAAGTACCATATGACCCAGCCATCCCATTACTGGGTATATGCCCAAAGGATTATAAATTATGCTGCTATAAAGACACATGCACACGTATGTTTATTGCGGCACTATTCACGATAGCAAAGACTTGGAATCAACCCAAATGTCCATTAGTGACAGATTGGATTAAGAAAATGTGGCACATATACACCATGGAATACTATGCAGCCATAAAAAAGGATGAGTTTGTGTCCTTTGTAGGGACATGGATGCAGCTGGAAACCATCATTCTTAGCAAACTATCACAAGAACAGAAAACCAAACACCGCATGTTCTCACTCACAGGTGGGAACTGAACAATGAGATCACTTGGACTCAGGAAGGGGAACATCACACACCAGGGCCTATCATAGGGAGGGGGGATGGGGGAGGGATTGCATTGGGAGTTATACCTGATGTAAATGACGAGTTGATGGGTGCTGACGAGTTGATGGGTGCAGCACACCAACATGGCACAAGTATACATATGTAACAAACCTGCACGTTATGCACATGTACCCTAGAACTTAAAGTATAATAATAATAAATAAATTTAAAAAATAAATAAATAAATAAATAAAAAAGAAAAAATTGATTTCTTACAGTTATAGAGGGTGAGATGTTCAAGGCAGAGGGGCTGCCTCTGGTGAGGCCCTTCCTGCTGATGAGAATCAAAAAAAAAAAAAAAAAAAAGAAATATATTCTAAAAAGAAACGATACATTATGGAGGAAGATTAACCCCAGTAAACAGAAGAAATATAGAGACAAATGTTTCATACCCTGAAGAAAATAAAATATATCAAAAGAGAAATCACAAGAGAATGAATGAAACATAAAAGATGTTAGAAGGGCTAAGAGAAGGTATTGAGAGGGAAAAGTCATACCGTTGCAGAAACAGCACATGAATTAGAAATAAGAAGAAATAAGAAATGTCTGGCTGGGCACAGTGGCTCATGCCTGTAATCTCAGCACTTTGGGAGGCCAAGGTGGGAGGATCACTTGAGCCCGGGAATTCAAGACCAGCTTGGGCAACACAGTGAGATCTCATCTCTAGTTTTAAAAAATAAAAATAAGAAATATCTAGCAGAAAATTGCGGGATGGATGACGGATTTTTTTTAAAAGCACATCAAATAAAAAGGAAAAGGATAAAGATTAAAGTGATTAGACAGGAGATGAAAACATAGAAGACAACAGAAATCTGATTTAGAGAAATTGATGTCTCTGAAAGAACTTACAACTAATGAAACTAAAAAAATTTTTTTTCAAAGATATATATACGATGGTAGCCTGCTAAATGTTCCCCCAAATCTGTTCTCTCCTTCTCCTGTAATAGTAGCATTTTAGGCACCTGGTTAACAAGCTAGACTTTTGATCTAGGTGTGTCTGGGTGTGGCCATGACTAAATTCTAGGCAATGAAATGTGGGCAGGAATGATTGTGTGTCACTCTGGAAGCCTTCCCTTGAAAGGCCTAGATCTGTGCCTTCCTAGACCCTTCCCCGATTCACAGTGACTGGAGACAGGGTTGCCAAGTTTAGCAAATAAAAACAATGAGCACACAGTTCAATTTGAACATCAGATAAACAACAGATAACTTTTTAGCATAAAAAAGCCTGGTTCAAATTGGTGTTTGAAACAAAAAAAAGAAAAGAAAAGAAAAAAGAAAAATGTTGCAGGCAATAAACAAATCAGATTTTAGTGTGTGTCTCATTAAAAAAAAATACTGTTGGGCACAGTGACTGACACCTATAATCCCAACGCTTTGGGAGGCTGAGGCATGAGGATTCCTTGAGCCTGGGAATTCAAGACCAGCCTGGTCAACATAATTAGCCCCATCTCTACAAAAACATTTAAAAATTACCTGGGTGTGGTAGCTAATTTTTAGCCCAGGCTATTCTTGAACTCCCAGCCTCAAGCAAGCCTCACACCTTAGTCTCCCAAAGTTCTGGGATTACAGGCATGAGCCTCTGCACCCAGTCTTTCAGCTGCTTTTAAATGTGAATGACCACATGATTCAATCTTTAAGTCACATTATTTGTTTTCTTCAAAATTTTTCATATCAATTAATGCTCAGAAAAATTTTTAGGTGAATAATGGTTTTGCTTTGGGTCAGTGATCAGCAAACTTTTTCTGTAAAGGGCCGGATAGAAAACATTTTAGGCTTTGCAGTGCCACACGAACCTCTGTTGCAACTACTCAACTCTGCTATTACAGTGCTAAAGCAGGGATGGACAACATATAAATGAATGAATGTGGCTGTTTTCTATAAAACTTTATAACAGAAGACTGGATTTGGTAGATGTGCCACAGTCGGCCAACCCCTGCATTAGGTAATTCACTTTGATTTGCTTGCAGGATTTCTTTTCTCTTTTGAGACAGAGTCTCACTCTGTCACTCAGACAGGAGTGCAGTTGCTTGATCTCGGCTCACTGCAACCTCCACCTCCCAGGTTCAAGCAGTACTCCCGCCTCAGCCTCCTGAGTAGCTGAGACTACAGGTGCCCACCACCACGGCTGGCTAATTTTGGTATTTTTAGTAGAGGCAGGGTTTCACCATATTGGTCAGGCTGGTTTCAAACTCCTGACCTCAAGTCATCCATCTGCCTCGGCCTCCCAGAGTGCTGGGATTACAGGTGTCAGTCACTGTGTTACAGGCTGGAGTTACAGGCTGGAGCCACCTTGCCTGGCCAGATTTCTTTTCTTATACCAAAGTTTAGTAACTTCCTCCAAGTCACTATTCCGTTTTCATAATCCCTGAAACATGGTAAATTTTTTTTTAATTAAAAAGAAGTTTTTTAATAGAGACAGTGTCTCACTATATTGACCAGGCTGGTATTGAACTTTTGGGTTCAAGTGATCTCCCTGCCTGGGTTTCCCAAAGTGCTAGGGTTACAGGCATGAGCCACTGCACCTGGTCAATCCTTTCAATCCTTGGAATTTTAAGAAAGTTTTCACATATTGGTTAGGACAAAGGCTAAGCTCTTGCACCAAAAATATTTTTTAAATACCACAGTACTTGTGTATAGAAGTGACTACAAACAAAGTTATGTCTTTTTCAGGTAATGATCCCAAAGTGTGCTCTTCAGGCCTGCCACAATAGCTCCATTGTCTTCCATAGGTGGTTTCATCTCTGGGTCAAAGGCAGATGCTCCAGTTCTATCTCCTGTAGGGTTCTCAAATAAAATATAGGATACCCAGTTCAACTTGAATTTTATTTATTTATTTATTTGATATGGAGTCTCCCTCTATTGCCCAGGCTGAAGTGCAGTGGCACAATCTCGGCTTACTGCAATCTCCGCCTCCCAGGTTCAAGCGACTCTCCTCCCTCAACGTCCTGAGTACCTGGGATTACAGGTGCACGCCACCACGCCCAGCTAATTTTTTTTTTTTTCTGTAGTTTTAGTAAAGACAGAGTTTCACCATGTTGGTCAGGCTGGTTTCGAACTCCTGACCTCGTGATCCGCTCACCTCGGCCTCCCAAAGTGCTGGGATTATAGGTGTGAGCCACCATGGCCAGCCCCTCAACTCTAATTTTAGATAAATGACAAATACGTTTTTAGGATAAATTTTGTTGTTGTTGTTTTTGAGACAGGGTCTTGCTCTGTTGCCTAGGCTGGAATACAGTGGTGCCATCACAGCTCACTGCAGTCTTGACCTTTTGGACTCAATCAGTCCTCCTACCTGAGCCTCCCAAGTAGCTCAGGGACCACAGACATGCACTACCATGCCTGGCTAATATCTTTTTAATTTTTTTGTAGAGACAGGGTCTTGCTATGTTGCCCAAGCTGGTTGTATGTTATTTAATCTGCCTTAAATAATGGTTTGAGTGACCAAATAATTAGTAAAAAAATGAAAAAACAAGCTACAGTCTATAAGAAGATATATGCAACTGATATGACCCACCAAGGATTTATTTATTTATTTGCAATGGAGTCTCGCTCTGTCGCCCAGGCTGGAGTGCAGTGTTGTGATCTCGGCTCACTGCAACCTCTGCCTCTCCAGGTTTAGGTAGTTCTCTGCCTCAGCCTCCAGAGTAGCTGGGATTACAGGCGCATGCCACGATGCCCAGCTAATCTTTTGTGTTTTCAGTAGAGACGGGGGTTTCACCGTCTTGGCCAGGCTAGTCTTGAACTCCTGACCTCCTGATCCACCCACCTCGACCTCCCAAAGTACTGGGATCACAGGCATGAGCCACCGCGTCCGGCCTCCCATCAAGGATTTGTAACCTGAGCCTCCATAAACCAGTAACTAAAATAGAAAAGATGAATAGGCAATTTATGAAAGAGAAAATACATGTTTTCACCAAACATAATAAAAGATGCTCAGTATCACTGAAATCAGGATAATGCAAATTAAAATGATAATGAGACCAATTTCAAACCCATCAGACTGGCAAAAATCAGTCTGAAAACAGCAAAAGCTGAACTGTTGACGAAAACAGAAACTCTTCAGGTGGAAAATACAAAACCAGTAAATAGGCGGAGTATAGTGGCTCTGGCCTGTAATCCCAGCACTTTGGGAGGCTAAGGCAGGCAGATCACCTGAGATCAGGAGTTCAAGACCAGCCTGGCCAACGTAGTGAAACCTCATCTCTACTAAAAATACAAAAATTAGCTGGGCATGGTGGTGGGCGCCTGTAATCCCAGCTACTCTCAGGAGACTGAGGCAGGAGAATCACTTGAACCTGGGAGGCGGAGGTGGCAGTGAGCTGAGATCATGCCATTGCACTCCAGCCTGGGTAACAGAGTGAGACTCTGTCTCAAAACAAAACAAAACCAGTAAATGGCAACTCAAGTTGCTCAGGTCCCAAACCCTGAATAATTGGAAATGACTAGCTCCACTTCGAAATTCAAGAGGTCTCAAATTAAAGACACCCTAATCTGCCCTTGCCACATTAAGTGTCAATTCTGTTTGTACTGTTGCTCCAGACCAAGAACTTCAAAACAGCCTTGACCCCGCTTTCTCTCCCACCCTACAGCCCCACATCAGTAAACTCTGTCAGCAACACCATCATATTATATCTAGAATCTGATCACCTCCACAGCGATCACCCGAATCCAAGCAAAGTCATCGGTCACCTGGATGAGATGACAGCCTTCAGCTAGTCTTCTGCCCTGTCTTTATTAGTGTCGACTCTCAACACAGGAGCCAGTGCAACCCTTTTAGAGCCTAAATCAGGTCTTGTCTCTTCTTTGCTTCAAACTCTCTGATGGCTTCCCATTTCACTTAGATAAAAAGCCAAAATCTTTACAGTAGTTTACTTCATCCTGCTGATCCACCTCCGGGCTATACCAATCTGCTTAAAGTTCATCAGGCACCCAGACTTTCCCCCACACCTGTCACTCACCTACTGTTTGCACCTGTTATTCCCCAAGGCTAGACTATGCTTCTCCCTGCCAGATATCCACTCTCCTCATTTGATTCAGGCTTTTGCTCAAACAGGTCTTCCCTAACCCTCCTACTTAAAATAGCACCATAGTCACCTACCTGACTCCACCCCACCCCAATTACCCTTTCTCTCCACCTCCACCCCTTATACATACCTTATTTAATTTTTCAAAAAGCACTTATTGCCACATATTGTTTTATATTTTATTTATTGCCTATCCTCTCAGCCTAGAATGTAAATCTCCGAAGAACAGGAAGCAAGTCTATTTTATTTATTGCTATATCCCTAGTGCCTAGAACAAATCCTGGCATATACTAGACATCCCATAGAATATGAATTGAAGAGTTTGGGCACAGCAGCTCATGCCTGTAATCTGAGCGCTTTGGGAGACCCAGGTGGGAGGATTGCTAGAGCCCAGGAGTTTCAGGTTGCTGTGAGCTATGATTGCACGGATGCACTCCAACCGTGGTGGTAAGAGTAAGACCTGTCTCTGAAGAAAGAGAAGAGAAAAGAAGAGGAAAAGAAAAGAAAAAAGGAAAGAAAGAGAAGAAAAGAAAAAAGAAAAGAAGGAAAAGAGAGAAGAATGTGCCATAAACCCAGAGGCTTCCTGGGAGATGGCAATTTTTTTTCTAGATCTTTAACTCTTATGCAATTTAAATGTTTCTGGGGCATAAATAAATTATCTAAAATCCTTTATCTAAAGCATGAATGATAAATATACGATAGAAATGACCAGGTGTGGTAGCTCATGCCTGTAATCTCAGCTCATGCCTGTAATCCCAGCACTTTGGGGGGCTAAGAAGGGAGTATTGCTTGAGGCCAGGAGTTCAAGATAAACACATAACAGAAAAAAAAAAAAAATACCAGAAGACAGAAGACAATTTCACATGAGAATGATTTTTTAAATCCCAATTAAAATATTACTATTAACCTTAAATAATATATTAAATGTACTCTGGATGGAAGTTCATTACATAAATGGAACTATTGTTTGAAATTAGGACATTGCTCCATTAAAAAAAAAAAGTCGGTTTTATTATTGATGAAGCTGATAGGAAAACCCAGCTTTCAATGTGAGCCAATTAGGTTTAGTAATCCTCCCCCTAAATTACAAAGACTCCAGCTGTCTTGGGCCCAACTGAACCACAGGAGGTAGTACCCCTGCGTCTGAAACTGTCCCAGTTGTCCCACAGAACTGATATTTACAAGTTTTTTTTAAATAAACATAAAAGTTGACCCTCCCAGTCTTGAAATTTGAAACCCATTTGTCTTATCCGAGTTCTTTTCTTAGGAAATCAACCCTCAGGCAAGGAATTGAAACTCTTCAGATCACTGCATCCAGACTTAGAAGACCCCTCATCCAACATGATTGCTTCCTTACCCCTCCCTAATTCTTGCTTTCCCATCTTCCCTGCTATATAAGCTCTCCAATTTTAGTAGATTAGGGAGATGGATTTGAGACTTTCTCCCATTCTCCTGTAGCACCCAATTAAAGCCTTCTTCTCTAGCATTAAAAGTAAGGGGAAGGCTGGGCATGGTGGCTCACACCTGTAATACCAGGCTTTGTGTAAAAAGTGTTTTCACGGGCCAGGCGTGGTGGCTCACACCTGTAATCTCAGCACTTTGGGAGGCCGAGGTGAGCAGATCACGAGGTCAAGAGATTGAGGTCATCCTGGCCAACATGGTGAAACCCTGACTCTACTAAGAATACAAAAATTAGCTGGGCTTGGAGGCACAGGCCTGTAGTCCCAGCTACTTAGGAGGCTGAGGCAGGAGAATTGCTTGAATCCGGGAGGCGAAGGTTGCAGTGAGCCAAGATAGGGCCACTGGACTCCAGCCTGGCAACAGAGTGAGACTCTGTCTCACACACACACACACACACACACAAAAGGAATGGGAAAAGGCTGGGCACAGTAGCTAACACCTGTAATCCCAGCACTTTGGGAGGTTGAGGTGGGCAGATCACTTGAGGTCAGGAGTTCCAGACCAGCCTGGCCAACATGGTGAAACCCCGTCTCTACTAAAAATATAAAAACTTACCTGGGCATTGTGGTAGGTACTTATAAACCCAGCTACTCTGGAGGCTGAAGCAGGAGAATTGCTTGAACCTGGGAGGCAGAGGTTGCCGTGAGCCGAGATCATACCACTGCACTCCAGCCTGGGCAACAGAGCGAGACTCTGTCTCAAAAAAAAAAAAAAAGGGGGATGGGAGTCTCAGTGACCAGTTGACCATTTCCACTTGAAGGCTGTGTGACATGGGGGATGGAGTGACCAGAGAGAAGACATTGAAAAGGCAGAATAGTGGTGAAGAGATGTATGGCTGAGAGAGGGGCTGTATTTTCAGCATGTTTCTATAAAGGCAAAACACTAGGGGTGGGACTGTCTCAAGAAGATTGGGGTGTTCTTTCTGTATGATGCTTGAAGAAAACCTTCTACAAAGAGTTGTAAACACTTTTTGGGGGGGGCACGGTGGCTCATGCCTGTAATCCCAGTCAGTACTTCCAAAGAGAAAAATCTTATGTAATCAACATTACCCTTGAAAATCCTTTAGGAAGTGAAGATGGATACAATGTTACCCAATAGGCCCCTACTAGTGTTTCTCCCAGCAAGAGAGTCATTGTTTCTTCAATTGCATGCTGAATAAAATGGATATCTAATAGCAGGATTAACCTTAGGACAGGCAGATGAGATGCTTCCCAGACTGCTACCAAGGAAGGATATGTAGACTCATGTCTCTCATCTCATTTTCACTTTCAGTTGAAAGCTTTTGAAGAAAACAGACAGTGTCACCTGCACTACACAAATTGTTATTATTCTCTATTATTTAAAGAGGGGTGTATTGCAGTTGAATTTGAGTAAATTAAGTGAATGCATGCTGCAACTCCATTTTGGGAAATGTACTCTGAGACTTTTCAGTGCTACGTATTACCTTGATTAGGCAAGGAAGCTATTTCAGAGGGAGGGAGGAGTTTTTCCAGTAGTATAAAGAATTGGACCTATAATCCTAGCACTTTGGGATGCTGAGGCAGGCAGATCACCTGAGATCAGGAGTTGGAGACCAGCCTGGTCAACATGGTGAAACCCTGTCTCTACTAAAAATACAAAAATTAGGCGTGGTGGCAGGTGTCTGTAATCCCAGCCACTCAGGAGGCTGAGGCAGAAGAATTGCTTGAACCCAGGAAGCAGAGGTTGCAATAAGCCAAGATCATGCCACTACACTCCAGCCTGGGCAACAGAGTGAGACTCTGTTTCAAAAAACTAAAACAATAATTGAAGAAAGGCCTTTCTGCAGAAATATATAGAAAGGTAGATCTTGAGACAGAAAAGACAGTCCAGGAACTGGACTGTGCCAGAGAGGGCCTTGTGAGGAGTGCTTGATTTCTTCTTCTTTTGCCTTAGGTTCTGAAAATAGCTATATTTTGCCTCCTGTTTAAAAGTTCCTCTGCCTACATTGTAATTCTCTCTCTCTCTCTTTTTTTTTTTTTTTTTTTTTTGAGATGGAGTTTTGCTGTTGTTGCCCAGGCTGGAGTGCAATGGTGTGATCTCAGCTTACTGCAACCTCTGCATCCTGGGTTCAAGCGATTTTCCTGCCTCAGCCTCCCAAGTGGCTGGGATTACAGGCATGCACCATCACACCCCACTGATTTTTGTATTTTTCATAGAGACGAGGTTTCACCATGTTGGTCAGGCTGGTCTTGAACTCCTGACCTCAAATGATCCACCTGTCTTGGCCTCCCAAAGTGCTGAGATTACAGGCATGAGCCACTGTGCCTGGCCTGTAATTCTCTTTTTATGGGACAAGGTCTTGCTCTGTCACCCAGGCTGGAGTACAGTGGCATGATCATAGCTCATGGCAGTCTTCAATGCCTGGGCTCAAGGGATCCTCCCACCTTAGCCTCCTGAGATGCTGTGACTACAGGTGAATGCCATCACACCTGGCTGATTTTTTTTTTTTTTTTTTTTTTGAGACAGGGTCTCACTCTATCACTCAGGCTGGAGTGCAGTGCCATAATCTCGGCTCACTGCAACCTCCACTTCCCAGGCTCAAGTGATCCTCCCACCTCAGCCTCCTGAGTAGTGGGAACTGTAGGCATGCGCCACCACAGTCAGCTAATTTTTGTACTTTTTGTAAAGATGGGTTTCACCATGTCACCCAGGCTGGTCTCAAACTCCTGAGCTCAAACAATCTGCCTGCCTTGGCCTCCCAAAGTGCTGGGATTACAGGCGTCAGCCACCACACCCGGACTAATTTTTTAATTTTTCATGAATTGGCGGGGTGGGGGGTCTTGTTGTGTTGCCCAGGCTAGTCTTGAACTCCTGGCCTCAAGCAATTCTCCCACCTTAGCCTCACAAAGTTCCGGCATTATAGGTATGAGCCACGGAGCCTGGCTGTAGTTCTCTTTAGTTAGTTGCATAACTTCAGCAAACCTCATGTACTCAGGTGGAGTGTTGTCAAAAACCAAAGGATTGGGCAGTAAATGGAAATTTGGCCTTCCCTAAATCATCCCTCCACTCAGCATGGCCGTAGAACCTTGTGTCAAGAAAGGTGAGTAGGACAAGGTATTTTGGGCCGGGCACAATGACTCACACCTGTAAAACCAGTGCTTCGGAGGCCGAGGCGTGTGGATCACTTGAGATTAGGAGTTTAAGACCAACATGGCCAACATGGTGAAACCTCGTCTCTACTAAAAATACAAAAACTAGCTGGGCATGGTGGTGGGCACCTGTAATCCTAGCTACTCAGGAGGCTGAGGCATGAGAATTGCTTGAACCTAGGAGGTGGAGGTTGCAGTGAGTCAAGATCACGCCATTGCACCAAGCCTGGGCGACGTGTGAAACTCCATCTCAAAAGAAAGAAAAGAAAGGAGGAAGGAAGGAAGGAAGGAAGGAAGGAAGGAAGGAAGGAAGGAAGGAAGGAAGGAAGGAAGGAAGGAAGAAGGGAGGGAGGGAGGGAGGGAAGGAGGGAGTACAAGGTTTTCAGCATCAACTAGCTACAGATTGAACAGAGGCCTAACACAAAAGCTGGCAGTCATGAGAGGGAACAGGGGATAACGGACATACAACTATGCAGCTGCATAAGCCAGGAACAGATATGAAATTAGTTTGCTATTTCTTTCTCCCTACATGTGCTATAGAAAGGTGGCTGACTTTTTTTTTCTAGTTTATGGCATTTTGTTAAGTGACTGATTCTTGAAAGAGGTGAAGAATATAAG
This sequence comes from Macaca thibetana thibetana, assembly GCF_024542745.1. Classification (NCBI taxonomy): domain Eukaryota; kingdom Metazoa; phylum Chordata; class Mammalia; order Primates; family Cercopithecidae; genus Macaca; species Macaca thibetana. The sequence goes on from NC_065586.1 coordinate 24,580,630, forward strand.
CATTCCTGAGAAGGATGGAAAACACATGAGCTATATAAGCATGGAAATGCTTTACAATTGAATGTTTTTCTTTTTCTTTTCTTTTTTTTTTTGTGAGACAGAGTCTGCTTTGTCACTCGGGCTAGAGTGCAGTGGTGCCATCTCGGCTCACTGCAACTTCCGCCTCCCAAGTTCAAGTGATTCTCAAGCCTCAGCCTCCCGAGCAGCTGGGACTACAGGCGTGTGCCACCACACCCAGCTGATTTTTGGATTTTTAGTAGAGACAGGTGTTTCACCATGTTGGCCAGACTGGTCTGAAACTCCTGACCTCAAGTCATCCACACATTTCGGCCTCCCAAAGTGCTGAGATTACCAGCGTGAGCCACTGCTCCCAGCCTACAGTTGAATGTTTTTGAGTGTTTTTTATGTATATCTTTATAAAGCAAGGTAACTGTTATTCTTATTTTATTTTATTTTTTTGAGACAGGATCTTGCTCTGTCACTCAGGATGGAGGGCAGTGGCATGATCTCCGCTGTCTGCAACATCTGCCTCACAAGCTCAAGCCATTCTCCCACCTCAGCCTCCATAGTAGCTGGGACTACAGCATGTGCTATCATGCTTGACTCATTTTTGTATTTTTTTTGTAGCAAGACAGTCTTGCCATGTTGCTAATGCTGGTCTCAAACTCCTGGGCTAAATCCATCCTCCCACCTCAGCCTCCCAAAGTGCTGGGATTACAGGTATGAGCCGCCACGCCCAGTGTGCTCTTTTCATTTTCGCCAACATTTGCTTTCTCACTTGGACGTCATTTTTAACCAGAAGACAAAGGTGTTATGCAGTAAGCCCACCTACAGGAAGTAGTTACTGCAACACTGAATAGAGACGTGGATGCTCCTGTCACTCAAATTTGTGCTTCTGCCCAATTACAGACTGACTACACGTCAGAGAACTCCAGTTTGTCCGTGGGAGCCCAGGCAGTAAAATCTAGCTCACTCATTTTAAATTGTGCTCTCTCATAGCTGAAGGTGGGGAACTTAGAACCCTGATGCAAAGTCTGATTTAGAAATCGGGGTTACACGTCTGAAAATGCAGGGCTCAGGTATGGTGGCTCACGCCTGTAATCCCACCACTTTGGAGGCCAAGGCGGATGGTTCACTTGAGGTCAGGGGTTTGAGATCAACCTGGCCAACATGGTGAAACCCCGTCTCTACTAAAAATACAAAAATCAGCGGGGTGTGGTGGCACATGCCTGTAACCCCAGCTACTCAGGAGGCTGAGGCAGGAGAATCGCTTGAACCCAGGAGGTGGAGGTTGCAGTGAACTTTAATCACACCACTGTACTCCAGCCTGGGTGAAAGAGCAGGCTCTGTCTCAAAAAAAAAAAAAAAAAAAAAAAAAAGGAGGGGGTGGGGAATAATCAGGCTAGGAATTGAGTTGATAAAAGCGGTAAATTAAGTAGCACCTGGATTCTCAACCTGGGCTACACACTCGAATTCTTCTGAGAGTTTAAAAACTCCTGTTGGGTGCAGTGGTTCACACCTGTCCTCCCAACATTTTGGGAGTTCAAGACCAGCCTGGGCAACATAGTGAGACCCCCATCTCTACTATATATATACACACCTACACACACTATGCTTTATATATATATACACACATACACTATATTTTATTGTGTGTGTGTGGCGATATATATATCTACACACACACATATATATCCGCATATATATATATATATCTCCACATACACACACACAGTTAAAACTCCTGAGATTCAGGCCACCATGGAGATAGATGAATTCAAGCTCTCTGGAGGTGGGACCCGCACATTGGGATTTTAATACTCCCCTCAGGTGATCCCAATCTGCCACCAGGGATGGGAACCACCTGCTAAAGAGGCAATTAGTGGAAAAGGAAATGCTTACTTCACAGAAGCCATCAGAAGCCTGACACTTCAGAACATGTGCAAGAATTTGTATGTTGCTTTCTCTTATTCTGGAGCAGAAGGCATTTTAGGAGTTCTTAGTCCAGAAATGTAAACTATTCTGTTTGGACTTCATTAAAGCACGTGTGGGCGATGTCCCCGTGAAATCACTTCAACCATCTTGCCAGATGGTTGCAACAGGAAGCTATTCTGGTTTTGTATGAAACGGAACAAGTAGGGTGAGGCAGCAATGAAAACTTACCCATTATAGCACTGATTTTCTGAGGGGTATAGAAGGACCTTCATTTCTCCCAGGGGATTCTTTTCCTTCTCTTTTATTTCTATAGAAAATATTCCTAAAGCAAATATTTAATTTGATTGAATTATGACTTTTATATTAATAAATACACATACTTCAAAGGCTTTAGTAAAAACATGAAGCTCAACTTTTTTTTTTTTTTTTTTTTGAGACAGATTTTTGCTCTGTGACCCAGGCTGGAGTGCAGTGGTATGCTCTCAGCTCACTGCAACCTCTGCCTCCTGGGTTCAAGCAATTCTCCTGCCTCAGCCTACTTAGTAGTTGGGGTTACAGGCATGTGCCACCACACCCAGCCGATTTTTGTATTTTTAGTAGAAATGGGGTTCACCATGTTGGCCAGGCTGGTCTTGAACTCCTGACCTCATGTGATCCACCCACCTCAGCCTCCCAAAGTGCTGGAATTACAGGCGTGAGCCACTGCACCTGGCCTAACTTCTTATTTTCATGGAGAAGAATGTATACCTCCAAGTAATGGGCATTTCAAATGATTTTTCCACTCCTCCTCCTCTTCCTCTAAAATGAATATTGAAGCGCTATTAAAACTGAAACAGGGGCTGAGCATGGTCATTCACGCCTGTAATCCCAGCACTTTGGGAGGCTAAGCTGGGTGATTACCTGAACCCAGGGGTTCAAGACCAGCCTGGGCAACAGAGCAAGACATCTGCCTCTAAAAAGAAAGAAAAAAACCCTGAAAATTAAAAAATGTATGTAGGAAGTGGCTGGCATAGGAGAAAGTTGGGAGCATTAGGCAGATGAAGTGAGGGGGAGAATAGCCTGTATAACATGCTGTTACCATCACTTAGTAGGTATGGGATTTTGAGGTAACCCCGCAAAGGCTAATTCCTCCTAAAATCCATGTCTGCAGCCTTACTAACAGCATGAGACAAACAGCACTGAGCATAGCCAGCTGTAGATGATACATCTCAGAGTCCTTTGCAAACAGATATTCTTTTTCAGTATAAATATAATTCTTGATTATAGCAATGTATAAAAATATACTATCACAATCTGTAAACAAAACAAAGCAACAACAACAAAAATTCACAGCATTTGGATGGTTACTAGCAAAAAAACAAAACACAAAAACAAAACCCAGAAAATAACACGTGTTGCCTGGAACATGGAGAAACTGGGAACCTTGTGCATTGTTGGTGGGAAGGTAAAGTGGTACAGTCACTAAGGAATACAGTATGGCGGCTCCTCAGAAAATTAAAAATAGAAAAATAGAATCACCGTATGATCCAGCAATCCTGCTTCTGGGTATATAGCCAAAATATTTTAAAACAGAGATTAGAACATAATTGTATACCCATATTCATACCAGCATTATTTACAATAGCCAAAAGATAGAAGCAACTCAAGTGTCCAGCCGTGAATGAATGGATAAAACTTGTGGTTGATACACAAACACACTGAAATGTGTTTTTTATATATATATATACACACACACACACATACATATATATATATATATATATATATAGAGAGAGAGAGAGAGAGAGAGAGAGAGAGAGAGAGAGAAGGTCTTACTCTGTCACCCAGGCTGGAGTGCAGTGGCACCATCACAGCTCACTGGAGCCTCAACCTCCCAAGCTCAGGTGCTCCTCCCACCTCAGCCTCATGAGTAGCTGGTACTACAGGCGCACACCACCACACCCTGCTAATTTTTGAATTCTTTTGTAGAGACAGGGTTTCGCCATGTTGCCCAGGCTGATCTCGAACTCCTGGGCTAAAGTGATCCATCCACTTTGGCCTCTCAAAGTGCTCGATTACAGTCATGCACATAATATTATTCATTATTTTGTTTTCTTTTTAAAGAAGGAAACTCTGAGGGAGGAAGGGAAAGAGGAAAGATATATTATGAATTCTTTTTTTTTTTTTTTTTTTTTTTTGAGATGGAGTCTCACTCCGTCGCCCAAGCTGGAGTGCAGTGGTGTGATCTCAGCTCACTGCAACCTCTGCTTCCCATGTTCAAGCGATTCTCCTGCCTCAGCCTCCCAAGTATCTGGGATTATAGCCCCCAGCCACCACACCCAACTAATTTTTGTATTTGTAGTAGAGATGGGGTTTCACCATATTGGCCAGGCTGGTCTCGAACTCCTGACCACAGGTCATCTGCCCACCTCGGCCTCCCACAGTGCTGGGATTATAGGCGTGAGCCACCGCGCCTAGCCTATCAATTCTTAAAAAAAAGGAAATTTTGACCAGATGCAGTGGCTCCTGCCTGTAATCCCAGCACTTTGGGGGACCAAGGTGAGAGGACTGCGTGAGGCCAGGAGTGTGAGACCAGCCTGGGCCATATAGTGAGACTCTGTTTCAAAAAAAAAAAAAAAAATTAGCCAGGCATGGTGGCATGCACCTGCTGTCCCAGCTAGAATCACTTGAGCCAGGGAAACAAAGAGCCATGATCTGTCACTGAACTCCAGCCAGGGCAACAGAGAGAGACCCTCTTTCAAAAAAAGAGAGGAAATTTTGACACATGCTACAACATGGACAAACTAGAAGGCATTATGTTAAATGAAATACGCCAGACACAGAAGGACAAATACTCTATAATTCCACTTATGAGGTGCATAGAGCGAGACTCTATCTCAAAAAAAAAAAGTTAAAAATGGTAAATTTTGGTATATGTGTATTTTTCCACAACTGAAAAAACCACAAATAACAGTTTTGAAGGAAAATTACTCTATTAGATCCAAGTTGATCCTCTTTACCTGCTAACCTCCAACTGTAATTAGTTCTCCCTTACAGAATCACTGTCTATAGACTAAATCTCTCACCAGTAGTGTTTTAGGAAGATAACAGTTTGACGTGAAAACTCACCACTTCAGTGTGGTTCTCTCTCCCTATGCTCTTCATGTGCTCAAGTTCTACTATTTTTCTTTTCTTTTTTTTTTTTTTTTTTGTTTTTTTGTTTTTGTTCCTTTAGATGGAGTCTCACTCTGTTGCCCAGGCTGGAGGGCAGTAGTGTGATCTCGGCTCATGGCAACCTTCGTCTCCCGGGCTCAAGTAATTATTCTCTGGCCTTAGCTCTGGAGTAGCTGGGACTACAGGTGTTCACCACCACGCCTAGCTAATTTTTGTATTCTTAGTGGAGACAAGGTTTCACCATGTTGGCCAGGCTGGTTTTGAACTCCTGACTTCAAGTGATCTGCCCACCTTGACCTTCTAAAGTGCTAGGATTCCAGGAGTGAGCCACCACGCCTGGCCTTTCAACCTCTCATTTTGAAGAACTTCTTTGAGCACCAACGCCACTCTCTTTTTCTCCCCCATCCCTAAAGGGTAATAGTTTGAATAATGTGGTATATCTTAGCATCTTATTGTTCTTTTTTTTTTTTTTTTTTGAGACCGAGTCTCACTCTGTCTCAAAGGCTGGAGTGCAGTGGTGCTACCTCGACTCACTGCAACCTCCACCTCCCGGATTCAAGCAATTCTCCTGCCTCAGCCTCCCGAGTAGTTGGGATTATAGGCGTGCACCACCACCGCTGGCTAATTTTTCTATTTTTTTTTTTTTTTTTTTTTGAGATGGAGTTCCACTCTTGTTGCCCAGGCTGGAGTGCAATGGCACGATCTCAGCTTACCACAACCTCCACCTACCAGGTTCAAGCGATTCTCCTGCCTCAGCCTCCCTAGTAGCTGGGATTGCAGGCATGCACCACCACACCTGGCTAATTTTGTATTTTTAGTAGAGATGGGGTTTCTCCATGTTGGTCAGGCTGGTCTTGAACTCTCGACCTCGGCCTCCCAAAGGGCTGGGATTACAGGCATGAGCCACTGTGCCCGGCCATAATTTTTGTATTTTCAGCACAGACGGGGTTTTGCCATGTTGACCAGGCTGGTCTCAAACTGTGGACCTCAGGTGATTCGCCCGCCTTGGCCTCTCAAAATGCTGGGATTACAGGCATGAGCCACCATGCCTGGCCATATTTTTCTTTTTATTTCCTGCTTTTTTTTTTTTTCTTTTTTTTTGAGACAGAGTCTCACTCTGTCACCCAGACTGGAGTGCAGGGGCCTGATCTTGGCTCACTGCAACCTCCGCCCTCCGGTTTCAAGTGATTCTCCTGCCTCAGCCTCCCCAGTAGCTGGGATTACAGGCGCCCACCACCACGCCTGGCTCATTTTTGTATTTTTAGTAGAGATAGGGTTTCGCCATGTTGGCCAGGCTGGTCTCCAACTCCTGACATCAGGTGATCCGCCTGCCTCAGCCTCCCAAAGAGCTGGGATTACAGGCTTGAGCCACTGCGCCTGGCCTATATTTTTATTTCTTAATTAGACTTCTTATTTTGGGAAAATTGTAGATTCACGTGCAGTTATAAGAAATACCCGGTTTCCCCCAATGGTAAAATCTTGCAAGACTATAAAATAGCCAGGATATGGATATTGGCATAGTCAAGATACACAACACTTCCGTCACTTCAGTAATCCCTCAGGTTGGCCGGGCGCGGTGGCTCACGCCTGTAATCTCAGCAATTTGGGGAGCCGAGGCGGGCAGATTGCCTGGGGTCAGGCATTCAAGACCAGTCTGCCTAACATGGTGAAACCCCATCTCTACTAAAAATACAAAAATACAAAAATTAACCGGGCGTGCGGGCAGGCACCTGTAATCCCAGCTACTCCGGAGGCTAAGGCAGGAGAATCATTTGAACATGGGAAGTGGAGGTTGCAGTGAGCTGAGATTGTGCCACTGCATTCCAGCCTGGGCAACAAGAGTGAAACTCCGTCTCAAAACAAAACAATAACAAAAAATCCTTCAGGTTGCCCTATCTTTTTTTAGCCACTCCCACGTCTCTCCCAGCCCCTCCCCCAATCACCCCTTAACTTGACAACCATTAACTCGTTTTTTTCCTATACCTTTGTCATTTCCAGAATGTTTTACAAATGGCATCATACAGTCTATAACTTTTGGGGATTGTCTTTTTTCACTCAGCATAATTATCTGGAGAGTCATCTATAATATTACATGTATCAATAATTTATTCCTTTTTATTGCTGAACAGTATTCCATGGTATGGATGTATCACAGTTTGCTTAACCATTCACCCATTGAAGGTCATCTAGGTTGTTCCCAGCTTTTGGTTGTTATAAATAAAGCTGCTGTAAGAACATGTGTGTACAAATTTATATTCCATGAATATAAATTGTCATTTCTCTGGGATAAATACCCAGAAGTACAATTGCTGGGTCATAGAGTAGTGACATGTTTTTAAAGAAACTGACAAAGTGTTTTCCCGAGTGATTGCATCATTTTATACTCCCCCAACAGTGTATTGTGATCCACTTTCTCTGCATCCTTGCCAGTATTTGGTGTTTACAATTTTTTCTTGTAGTCATTCTGATAGGTATATGGCGATATCTAATTGTGATCTTAATTTGCATTTCCCTAATGGCTATTCATGTAGCACATCTTTTCATGTGCTCTTCTTATGTTTGTTTTATATATAACGTCTGGGGGTTTTATTATTTATTTATTTATTTATTTATTTATGAGATGGAGTCTCGCTCTGTCACCCAGGCTGGAGTGCAGTGGCGCAATCTCAACTCACAGCAACCTCCATCTCCCGGGTTCAAGCGATTTGCCTCAGCCTCCTGAGTAGCTGGGATTACAGGCGCCTGCCACCATGCCCAGCTAATTTTTATATTTTTAGTAGGCTAGGTTTCATCACGTTGGCCGGGCTGGTCTCAAACTCCTGACATTAGATGATCTGGCCGCCTCGGCCTCCCGAAGTATTGGGATTACAGGCATGAGCCATTGCACTCGGCCTAATGTTTTAGGTTTTTAACTATATTTTGAAGCAGCAGGTCGGGGAAAGTACCACATTGTCTCCTATGATGGGTCAAAATAGAGTCGTGGTTAAGAGATCAAGTTCTGTTCTCACATGGCCAAGGTCCAAATGCTGGCTTACCCATGTCTAGCTTTGCATGGGTAAACTTGCAAACCTTGGGCAACCTCTCTTTCTTCAGTTTTCCAAGCTGCAACATGGGGGTAACACCTACCTTGTTTTGAGGATTTAATGAGCTAATCCATGCAAAACACTTCAAACAATATGTCCAATTATTTTTAGTTATTATACAGAATTCATAGGCATTTGGTAAAATTGATAATAGTTTCACAACATTTTAAAATTTGCTTCACTCCCTTCTGATATTTAATATTATGGCAAACAATTTTGATGCCAACGTATTTTTGCCTTTTTAAAGTAACCTTTTCTGGGTGTGTCAGTATAGCTTGCGGGATTTTTGTTTTTCTTTGCAATTCCTAGCTGTCATCAGCCTATGTATGAGGAAGTGTCTCTTCATGCCTGATAAATACTTGATAAGCTCTTTCAATCTCAAATTGCAAGTGCTTCTGCAACTCACAGAATCATGAATAGATATGGTTCAGATTCCCTGAATCTCTAAGCACGATGAAGCCACATTTCTTTACCCAATGTTCAGTTCTTTTAATCTTTTCTGAAATTGGGAGGAGATGGGTATACAGAAAGGAAGAGCATTTGAAACCTGATTATTCTATTCAAAACCAAAGATTCATAAGCAAGGCTTACCAGCATTTACTCTATGGTTCATAGTGAAATAATACATTGAACATTTAAAAATTTACATATTATTATTATTTGAGACAGTCTGGCTCTGTCGCCCATGCTGGAGTGCAGTGGCCATGATCTCAGCTCACTGCAACCTCCACCTCCTGGGTTCAAGCTATTCTCCTGCCTTAGCCTCCCACGTAGCTGGGATTATAGGCATGTGCCGCCAAGCCCAGCTAATTTTTGTATTTTTAGTAGAGACAGAGTTTCACTGTGTTGGCCAGGTTGATCTTGAACTCATGACCTCAGGCAACCCACCCACCTTGGCTTCCCAAAATGCTGGGATTACAGGCATAAGCAACCATGCCTGGCCAAAAATGTCTATATATTTTAAAGTATAATATACACCTTTGAAGTATAAGGCTGAAAAAACTTCTTTTCCCAGTGTCAAGGAAGAGACAGTCAAGTCACTGGTAAAATAATAATTTCGAATCACTTTCCAACCATGTTCTAATCCTTAAAAGATATCTACAAATTATGTGAGAAGCATCTTCATGGTTTTTCATATTTATTGTACAACAAATAGAATGCAGAATTCTAAAATGAGTTTGATTACATGCAGAAAGCTGTCCCCGTAGGTCATGAGCATTTGGCTCAATGGCTGTAAATATGGATTGGTAAATAAATTATGGTACGTATCTGAAATTAAATATGTGGTTGCTAAAATAAGTTAGATATGTGCACTGGTATGCAAGGTAGTAGTAGATACAGAATTGTATGAAAACATAGATTATACATGTATATGTATAATGTATATATTCAAAAATATTTATGGAAAGGTATGTATTTGCCAGAAATGACAAACAAACTCTGAAGATTGTAGGACTAAGTACTGTGTGATAGACCAAAGACTTATTTTAAAACTTTCCCTATTATTTGAAAAATTTTAACATTGCGCAGTATAAAAACAATAGTTGTTGTTGTTTTGAGGCAGGGTCTTATTCTGTCGCCCAGGCTGAAATGCAGTGATGCGATCTCGGCTCATTGCAACCTCTGCCTCCCAGGCTCAAGCGATTCTCCTGCCTCAGTCTCCCATGTAGCTGGGATTACAGGCATGTGCCACCATGCCCAGCTAATTTTTGTTGTTGTTGTTGTTGTTGTTGTTGTTTTTTGAGATGGAGTCTGGCTCTGTCGCCCAGGCTGGAGTGCAGTGGCCGGATCTCAGCTCACTGCAAGCTCCGCCTCCCGGGTTCACGCCATTCTCCTGCCTCAGCCTCCCGAGTAGCTGGGACTACAGGCGCCCGCCACCGCGCCCGGCTAGTTTTTTGTATTTTTTTAGTAGAGACGGGGTTTCACCGTGTTAGCCAGGATGGTCTCGATCTCCTGACCTCGTGATCCGCCCGTCTCGGCCTCCCAAAGTGCTGGGATTACAGGCTTGAGCCACCTCGCCTGGCCTATTTTTTGTATTTTTAGTAGAGACTGCGTTTCACCATGTTGGCCAGCCAGGCTGGTCTCGAACTCCTGACCTCAAGTGATCCACCTGCCTTGGCCTCCCAAAGTGCTGGGATTACAGGTGTGAGCCACTATGCCCGGCCTATTCCTGTTACGTCCGGCCTATTCCTGTCAAAAAAAGAGAAAATATTGATATATGGATGTTAGGATCTACCTCAATATAGAAATAAGTGTTAGTTGGCTGGGTGTAGTGACTCCCTCCTATAATCCCAGCACTTTGGGAGGCTGAGGTGGGCAGATCGCTTGAGCTCAAGAGTTCGAGATCAGCCTAGGCAACATGGCAAGACCCTGTCTCTACAAAAAATACAAAAAATTAGCTGGATGTGGTGGAATGCACCTGTAGTTCCAGCTACCTGGGAGGCTGAGGTGGGAAGATCACTTGAGCCGGGGGGGTGGAGGTTGTAATGAGCTGAGATTGCGCCACTACACTGCAGCTTGGGTGAGAGTGAGACCCTGTCTCAATTTAAAAGCAAATTTTGTATTAAAAAAAGAAATAAATGATGGTGCCAGATTTTGTATTTATCTACGATGCTGTGTTTTCTTTGTATCTCTTAACAACAAGCTATTAGACCAAATTAATAATAGGGAAAACAAAAATCTTGGCTGTTATTGCAGAACACTGAACCTACTTTTTTAAAATTTTACTTTTTGCGACAAAGTCTTGCTCTGTCGCCCAGGCTGGCGTGCAGTGGTGTGATCTCAGCTCACTGCAACCTCTGCCTCCTGAGCTCAAGTGATTCTCAAGCCTCAGCCTCCCAAGAAGCTGGGATTACAGGCACATACCATCACACCCAGCTAATTTTTGCACTTTTAATAGAGATGGGGTTTCACCATGTTGGCCACGTAGTGTCTAACTCCTGTTCTCAAGCAATCCACCCACCTTGGCCTCCCAAAGTGTTGGGATTACAGGCATGAGCCACCGCGCCTGATCAAAAGCCTGTGTTTTGGTTGTTATCTTTATTGTTTTCTGCCTTGTATGCGAATCTACATACATCTTTTTTTTTTTTTTTTTTTTTTTTTTAAAGACTCCAACCACATATTTCACTCTGTCACTGCCAGAAGCAACAGTACAGTATTATACTCTCCAATTTCTCTACCAGATTCAAGGGTTATGGCCTCTTTGGCAGGGAGAGAGTTACTGTCAGGATCTTACTGTTGGATCCAGGACAAACCATTAAACAGTTGCATAAGTCTTTGTCAGCTTGGAGTTGTTGTTCTGCAGGTGTTTTGCTATGTTGACACAGCTCATGTTTGCCGTGTTTTACTTATTGCTCTTTCTTTTGGAGGAAATCATAGAGAAAACAGGACTCAAACCACAAACGGAAACAGTTTATCTGTTTAGCTGTTGAACTCCCCGGGAAAGAAGAAAGAAATCAGTTAAGAAATACATGAGTGAATCTTTTTAAAAATCCATCTTCAAAACACACCAAAGAGAGTAATGAAAGTGATTGATTAGAGGCATTTGCACCAGAGAGACACAAATGCCTCTAAGTGAGGCATTAAGGTTAATAATTATGAAAGTCCTGTCATGCTGAAGGCTCTGCAGAAGAGACACAGGTAAGTAAAACAAGCCTCTACTCTCATGGAGCTTCTTGCTCAACAGAGAAAAAGAGCAGGCAAGTGACTCTAACATACAGCAAACCATAAAAATGTGGCCATCATCCTCGTGACATCCCCCATTTTAGCAGATCTTAATAATTATTCATAATCAATTACATTTACAGATCTTGTTTCTAAACACATGTGAAAATCTTGTATATTTTATTCTAAACATATGTGAAAATCTTGTTCTCAAATACAACATTTAATGAGGCCAATGAACAAGCTTTCAGGGAATAATATATTGTTGTCTAAGAAGAAGGGAAGGTTTTGGAAAATAGAAGTGACCTGTCCCTGTGCCTTGCTGATGGCCACTGAAAAGGCTGAGCATATAGGAAATAGTCTTCATTCTAATGTGAAAGGCATATTTGTGTCCCGTGGAATGAGAGGTATGCATGGTATGAGAACAGGACCCAGGGTCATTGCAGGGCTCACAGTTGTTAAGGCATATTTCGTGAGTTATATTCCTCCACATGGATCATTGCTTGTTAGTGATCACATTCGTTACTTCTATTAGATCAGTCCTAGGGTGTTTAATTATTCCTGTAATTTTCATTTGTTCTTCCCTTTCTTCATCATTCTCTGTCTTTGGTATTGTGGAATTTCATTTCAGTCTCGAAGTCCATTTGATCTCATCCAAATGCTAGTTCAGGAGCATTTGTTTTCTGTTTTCTCAGAGTCTTTATACATAGCTCAGCAATTCTTATATTTCTTAAAACTTTTATCTGTTGGATGAAATAAAGGCTCAGAACTATATATGATTTTTACAAACACCTACATTTTAAGTCTAAATAGATTATGTGTAGTTGATATTTTACAGAGTGAAAATTTGAAGATTACTTTTACAAAATTAAATACCTGTTTATAGCTTATAAACAAGCTGTATAAACTATTAATCATGATCTATCACCTGACAAGGCTAATATTTATCTAACTTTCTTTTCTTCTTTTTCTTTTTTCTTTCTTTTCCTTTTTTTTTTTTCCAGACAAGGTTTTGCTCTGTTGCCCAGGCTGGAGTGCAGTGCCATGATCTTGGTTGACTGCAACCTCCACCTCCTGGGCTCGACTGATCCTCCCACCTCAGCCTCCTGAGTACCTGGGAATACAGGCATGCACCATCACACCTGGCTAAGTTTTGTATTTTTTGCAGAGAGGGGTGTATTCGTCTGTTTTCATACTGCTGATAAAGTCATACCCCAGACTGGGAAGAAAAAGAGGTTTAATTGGACTTACACTTCCACACGGCTGGTGAGGCCCCAGAATCATGGCAGGAGGTGAAAGGCACTTCTTACTTGGTGGTGGCAGGAGAAAATGAGGAAGAAGCAAAAGCAGAAGCCCTTGATAAACCCATCAGATCTTGTGAGACTTATTTGCTATCATGAGAATAGCATGGGAAAGACCGGCCCCACGATTCAATTACCTTTCCCTGGGTCCCTCCCATAACACAGGGGAACTCTGGGGGATAAATTCAAGTTGAGATTTGGGTAGGTCACAGCCAAACCATCTCATTCCACCCTGGCCCCTCCAAATCTCATGTCCTCACATTTCAAAACCAGTCATGGCTTCCCAACAGTCCCCAAAGTCTTAACTCATTTCAGCATTAACCCAAAGTCCACAGTTCAAAGTCTCATCTGAGACAAGGCAAGTCCCTTCTGCCTATGAGTCTGTAAAATCAAAAGCAAGCTAGTTACTTTCTAGATACGATGGGGGTACAGGTATTGGGTAAATACAGCTGTTCCAAGTGGGAGAAATTGGCCAAAACAAAAGGGTTACAGGCCTCACGCAAGTCCAAAATCCAGTGGGGGAGTCAAATTTTAAAGCTCCAAAAATCATCTCCTTTGACTCCAGGTCTCACATCCAGGTCACGCTGATGTAAGAGGTGGGTTCCCATGGCCTTGGGCAGCCCCACCCCTGTGGCTTTGCAGGGTACAGCCTCCCTCCTGGGTGCTTTCATGGGCTGGCATTGAGCATCTGTGGCTTTTCAATGTGCATGATGCAAACTGTCAGTGAACAATGGTAAATGGTACCAATTTACCATTCTGGAGTCTGGAGGACAGTGGCGCTCTTCTCACAGCTCCACTAGGCAATGCCCCAGTAGGGAGTCTGTGTGGGGGCTTTGACCTTCTATACTTCCCTAGCAGAAGTTCTTCATGAAGGCCCCACCCCTGCAGCAAACTTCTGCCTAGGCATCCAGGGGTTTCCATATATCTTCTGAAGTCTAGGCGGAGGTTCCAAAACCTCAATTCTTGACTTCTATGCATGCACTGGCTCTACACCACATGGAAGCTGCCAAGGCTTGGGACTTCCATTCTCTGAAGCCACAGCCAGAGCTGTACATTGGCCCCTTTCAGCCATGGCTGGAGTAGCTGGGACACAGGGCCCCAAGTCCCTAGGCTGCACACAGCATGGGGACCCTGGGCCTGGCCCACAAAACCATTTTTTCCTCCTGGGCCTCCAGGCCTGTGATGGGAGGGGCTGCCATGAAGGTCTCTGACGTGACCTGGAGACACTTTCCACATGGTCTTGGGGATTAACATTAGGCTCCTTACTACTTATGCAAATTTCTGCAGCTGGCTTGAATTTCTCCTCAGAAAATGGGTTTTTCTTTTCTACTGCATCATCAGGCTGAAAATTTTCTGAACTTTTATGCTGTGTTTCTCCTTTAAAACAGAATGGTTTTAACACCACCCAAGTCACCTTTTGAATGCTTTGCTGCTTAGAAATTTCTTCTGCCAGATACCCTAAATTATCTCTCTCAAGTTCAAAGTTCCACAAATCTCTAGGACAGAAGCAAAATGCTGCAGTCTCTTTGCCAAAACATAATGAGAATCAGCTTTGCTCCAGTTCCCAACTAGTTCTTTATCTCCATCTGAGACCACCTCAGCCTGGACCTTATTGCTCATATCGCTATCAGCATTTTTGTCAAAGCCATTCAACAAGTCTCTAGGAGGTGCCAAACTTTCCCACATTTTCCTCTCTTCTTCTGAGCCCTCTAAGCTTCCAACTTCTGCCTGACACTGAGTTCCAAAGTTGCTTCCACATTTTCAGGTTTCTTTTCAGCAACACCCCACTCTACTGGTACCAATTTACTGTATTAGTCTGTTTTCATGCTGCTGATACAGACATATCCCAGACTGGGAAGAAAAAGAGGTTTAGTTGGACTTACACTTCCACATGGCCAGGGAGGCCTCAGAATCTGGCGGGAGGTGAAAGGCACTTCTTACATGGTGGTGGCAAGAGAAAACGAGGAAGAAGCAAAAGTGGAAAGCCCTGATAAACCCATCAGATCTTGTGAGACTTATTCACTATCATGAGAATAGCATGGGAAAGACAGGTCCCCATGATTCAATTACCTCCTCCTGGGTCCCTCCCATAACACACATGAATTCTGGGAGATACAATTCAAGTTGAGATTTGGGTGGGGATAAAGCCAAACCATATCATAGGGTTTCACCATGTTGGCCAGGCTAATTTTAGAGGGAAATTATTCTGTGTTTCAAAATTAGGTATAATGTTATCTGCAGAATTTTTGTTGAGAATTTTCATCAGGAGTGGATGTTGTGTTTTGCCAAATGCATCTGCTGTGTCCATTGAGATGATCACATAATTTTTCTTTTTTTGGTTTATTAATATGGTGAATTACATTTATTGATTTTTGAATGATAAACCAACCTTGCATTTCTAGAATAAACCTCACTTGGCCATGATGCTTTTAATGTGTTGTTGGATTTAATTTTAATAAAATTTTATTTAGAATTTATGTTCATGGGGAATACTTTTCTATAATGTTCTCTGGCTATATTTTCTCATTTTTTTACTCCTCCTTGCAAATCTATTAGTTTTTTGCCTCATGTAATTAAAAGATCTGTAATTTGGTGCACAAACTTATGTTTTGTGCTTGAAGGTTCACTTAGCTTGGTGGATCTGTGAGTTAATAGTTTCTGTCATATGTGGAAAATTGAAGGCCATTAAATATTTTTCTGCTCTCTCTCATCTCCTTTGCAGATTCCAGTTACACATACATTAGGTCATTTGAAGTTATCCCATAATTCACTGATGCTCTTTTCATTAAAAAATTCTTTTTTCTCTTGTCTTTCACTAAAGTAGTTTCTATTGGTCTATCTTCAAGTTTATTAATATTTACTTCTTCAATGTTTAATCTGCCATTAACCCCATCTAGAGATTTTTCATCTCATACATTCTACATTTTATGTCCAAAAGTTCAATTTGGGTCTTCTAAAAACATCTTCCATGTCTCTATGTAAATTTCTGAACATATGGAATGCAGTTATAATAACATCTTTTAAAGTTCTTATCTATTAATTCTAATATCTATGTCAGTTTGAACTGCCTCAAATATTTCTCCTCATTAGGGGTCCTATTTTCTGCTTGTTTTATGTCTGATAACTTTTGCCTGGATGCCAGACATAGTAAACTTTACTTTGTTAGGTGCTGGATATTTTATATTCCTGTAAATATTCTTGAGCTTTGTTCTGGGGTGCAGTGACCTTACTTGGAAGCAGTATGGTTTGTTTGGGTCTTGCTTTGAGTTTTCTTAGGTAGGACCAGCAGAGTGCTCAGCCTAAGGCTAATTGTCCACAATACTGAGGCAAGACCCTTCTGCATACTCAACCCAGTGCCCAGGGAATTACAGTATTTATCCAGTCTGTCCAGTGGAAGCAGGCACTATTCCTGCGTCTCTGTGTGGAATGGGTGCTGTTTCTTTAATCCTTTTGAATGGTGCTTTTCCCAGTATCAAGTAGTTTCCTCATGCATCCACTTTCAATGTTCTGCCGCATACTTAAGGGGGACCTTCTGCAAATATCTGGGTCCTCCCTTCCTTCCTTCCTTCCTTCCTTCCTTCCTTCCCTCCCTCCCTCCCTTCCTTCCTTCCTTCCTTCATTCCTTCCCTCCTTCTCTCCCTCCTTCCTTTTCTTCTTTCTTTTCTTCTTTCTTTCTTTTTCTTTCTTTCTTCTTTCTTTCCTTCTTTCTTTCTCTCTTTCCTTCTCTCTCTCTCCCTTCTTTCTTTTCTTTTCTTTCTTTCCCTGTCTTTCTTTCTCTCTTTCTCTTTCCTTCTTTCTCTCTCTCTCTCTCTTTCTCTCTCTCCCTTCCTTCTTTTCTTTTCTTTTCCCCTTTTTTATTTTATCTTCCAGTTTTATTAAGGTATAACTGACAAATAAAAATTATATATATTTAAAGTGTACATGTGATGATTTAATATATTCTGTAATAGTTTAGAGAGGAGACAAGGTGAAACTGAACCATGGCAGTGACCTAAAAATGGGATGGAAATGGATACAAAAGATTCTGTAGAGGGAAAACCAGTAAAACAGAAATCGGAGATGAAAAGAAATAGAGAAATTAATGACATACCTGATTGACATTTTGGGATTAGAGAATTAGGAGAAAAATGATGCCATTCATAGAAATAGGAATCTAACAGGAAGAGTTGCTTTGAGGAGGTAGTTATCAATCTTGAGTGCCATTTACCTGTGCATTTTGTAGGTGAATCTATTGATCAGGCAATTGGAAACATAGTTCGGGATCTCAGAACTGAATTGTGGTTTAGAGACATTGATGTGAGAATCATGCCCCTAAAGGGGATATTTAGTCCTAGGTTACTGATGAGGTTAGTGAGAGAGAAAGAGAGAGAGAGAGAGATGTAGACACAAGTGGAGAATCCCAAATAGACAGTTTGGGGGCATAAGCTTTAGGAGGCAGAAGGATATCAACAAAGGATATGGATTAGTCAAGTTTTCCAGAGTCGGGAGCAGACTCTAGAGAGTGTAAAGGAAAGGAAAGGACAGCATTCTGAAAGTAAAAAGGTCGGCGTCTGGAGTGCCAGAACTAGGTCTCCACTCCAATGACATCCCTGACAATGTCCCCTAACACCACACTACATCCTTTTCTTTCTAACATTCTTCAGAAAAGTAGATTTATTCTCAGGCCTATATTCTGTTTTCATTCATGTCATTCTTGTCTGTCTTGCTAGGAAACCCGTGGAAATACTCATCTTGGATGCTGCCGGCTCTTGTCAGTGACTTAGAAAGGGTAAAGACTCTGAATCTGTTCATCATTATAGGGTGGTGGTGGTTAAAATAATATAGGTTAATAAATATTTTTAGGAGCTTTCTCTTTCTATTAGAGCAGCAGACACAACTAACAAGTACATCAACTTTTCCTCACCAATTCTTTAAGTAAATTAAACATGCTTTGTATTTGTTTAGGTTTAAACTTGATTAAGACTCACATATGTATTTTCTTTCTTCATCTAATTAGTGATTTACTGTTATTATCTGAAAGTCACACAAGACTAATTGAAGGTGAGTAACATTTTATAAGTACACTATACAGTACCATAAGACCTGGAACAGCATGTCTTTTGTTCCAAGACTGTCAAATGTGCATCCTGAAAGGCAAAAGTGTGCAATGAGGGGTGCAGAGAATTCTGACTTTCTGATTTCCGTTTTCTTTTTTTAACCTTAAGAAAGAAGAAAGACATTGGAGATAGTTAAGCTGATGGACTTGGTTTCTGCCTTAAATAAGGAGCTAATATGGGACAATCATGTGTGCTATTGTCATTTTTCAAAAACTAGAACAAATAAACAGACAAACAAACAAGAAGATAATTGTTCTACCCGCGGAATCCATTGTTAGAATCTGTGAGAAGAACATTGAGTCTGCTTATTTCTATAATGGGCATTTCTACATAGGAAGAACTGACCCCATCATAATCAAGGGTCATTGAAATGCTTTCTATTAGTCTAGAGAAGCTCGCGAGTTCATTTAGTTCAGAGAAGAGTTGTAATTATTGTCCTGAAAGAGCTAGTGTGTGGAGCTTGAAAAGAGGGTAGCCACTTTAAGGGCAAGAGATCTCTTTATAATGCAGTCAATAAAGGTGAAGACATGTTCTAAAATGTAAGCTTAGTTGTCTCACTATTGCCCCTAGCATAATTCTAATGCCAAAGTTTTTTTAAAAAACATATTTTGGCCGGGCGCGGTGGCTCACGCCTGTAATTCCAGCACTTTGGGAGGCTGAGACGGGCAGATTATGAGGTCAGGAGATCGAGACCATCCTGGCTAACACAGTGAAACCCCATCTCTACTAAACAATACAAAAAATTAGCCGGGCGTAGCGGCGAGCGCCTATAAGTCCCAGCTACTCGGGAGGCTGAGGCAGGAGAATGGCGTGAACCCAGGAGGCGGAAGTTGCAGTGAGCCGAGATTGCGCCACTGCACTCCGGCCTGGGAGACAGAGGGAGACTCTGTCTCAAAAAAAAAAAAAAAAAAAAAAAAAAAAAAAATATATATATATATATATATATATATATATATATTTAAATCTTTAAAAAAATACAGCTCGGTCTCACTATGTTGTCCAGGCTGGTCTTGCACTCCTGGGCTCAAGCTGTCCTCCTCCCACCTTGGCCTCCCAAAGTGCTGGGATTATAGGCATAAGCCACCACATCCAGCAAACACCGAAGTTTTGAGTAGGTTGATTCTTCTTTGAGAGCCTCTGTTCTGTGCGTATGTTAACACCCTTTTCTATGTTTAAAATGTATTGTTATAGGGGCCAGGCATGGTGGCTCACACCTGTAATTGCAGTGCTTTGGAGGGTCAAGGCAGGAGGATTTGCTTGACGCCAGGAGTTTGAGATCAGTTTGGGCAACATAGCAAGACCCTGTCCCTACAAAAAATAAAAAATAATTTAGCCAGGCATGGGGATTTGCTCCTATAGGCCTAGCTACTCAGGAGGCTGGGGTGAAAAGATTGTTTGAGACCAGAAGTTCAAGGCTGCAGTGAGCTATGATTGCATCACTGCATTCCAGTCTAGGTGACAGACGGAGACTCTGTCTCTAAAAAATAATAATAATAATTAATAAAAATAAAAAATTATTTTATAATTGATGCTTTTTTTTTTTTCTTCAGAAGAAAACAAGGACAATTTTAAGAGCATTTCCATGGATATTCCCTTTTCCCTTGCCAAAAAGTAATGAGACAAGCCTACAGGCTCAGTTCCATTTTGGTCAAATTGCAAATATGTGACATTTTAGGAATCTTGGGCTGTTTTACTCTTCACACCCATTTAATCACAGTTTGCTGACTGGGGTTTGATGGAATAAAGTAGTTCTGTAGATTCACTGCAGTTCTGTTCCTGGGATTTTGTAGCAACTATGGTTTCAAAGGAGAATGGAAAAAATAAACACACTTAGCAACTCAAAGGCCAGCTGACTTAAAACTGGCTTGGACATTCTGGACTCATCACCATGACTTTTTCAATTTTTTTTTTCTTGTTCTACATTGTAAACAGACTAGTGTGGATTCTTTTTCTGTATATTTATATTTAAGGAAAGACCAGGTTGGAAAATTCCTCTCGGGGTATACATTTATATAACTTTTAAAAACAAAATAAGGCCAGGCACGGTGGCTCACGCCTGTAATCCCAGCACTTTGGGAGGCTGAGCCAGGTGGATCACTTGAGGTCAGGAGTTTGAGACCAGCCTGGTGGTGAAACCTCGTCTCTGCTAATCATATAAAAAAATTAGCTGGACATGGTGGAGTGCACCTGTAGTTCCAGCTACTCGGGAGGCTGAGGCATGAAAATCGCTTGAACCCAGTAAGCAGAGGTTGCAGTGAGCTGAGATCTTGCCACTGCACTCTAGCCTGGGCAACAGAGAGAGACTCTGTTTCGGGGAAAAAAAAAAAAAAAAAAAAAGAAGTCCCAGGTTTCATATGTATTAAAACTGAAAGCAAAGACTTGAAAGAAATGTATTTACTGACTAATGACACCATTACCTTCCCATTTAGGGGAAAATGGATAACAATATCCTTCACCTTAAGAAACATTCTCTAGTCTAGAGTGCCAACGAGCTTTAGAAAACATTAATTTAGACCCAGAGACCTGGGGTATCTATGGTGGCTATTGTATTGACTTACATTGTAGGTATCAGAGGGAGAAATGTGGCACAAAACCCTATCTAGTGGAGGTTAATTTAGTTACCCCAGTTTATGCACAAGCATAGCTGGGAGGTTGCCCATTTACTGTGTCTCTCTTCCTTGGGTCTGGGGAAAACTCTTAAACTTGAACATCCATTATTATGGTGCATTCAATAATTCTTACGATACTTACCCAAAGATACATATCTTTTCTTTTCTTCTTCTTTCTTTCTTTCTTTTTTTTTTTTTTTGAGAGAGAGTCTTACTCTTTTGACCAGGCTGGAGTGCAGTGGTGTGACCTCAGCTCACCGCAACCTCTACCTCCTGGCTTCAAGCGACAATCCTGCCTCAGCCTACTGAGTAGCTGGGATCACAGGCACCCACCACCATGCCCAGCTAATTTTTAGATACGCATCTTTTAATATAGCCTACATTCAAAACGATTTTAAGGACTTTGGCCATATTGAAACAGAACAGTTAGTTTGGAGGGCCATTGTATAGAGTGGAAAATGTGCTGTTGGGACTATGGAAACAATTCAGGCTATATTATTATTGCCTGAGTCTTGAGACATTCAGCCCAGCATTTTAATATATCCTTAGACCTTGATTTAGAGAAACAGCAAACATGAAAGGTATGGTGGATATTTTTATGGTGCTTACCAAAATGTATCTTCCATTCTTTGCTTTAAAGTACTCCAACTTGTTTTGGAGGAATCTCTTTGCCAACTCATTGGATAGCAGCCGTGAAATTGTAGTCATTACAGTGAAATTGCCCCGGGCTTGAACCTGATTGGCTTAAACCAATCAGAACATCCTATCTCTCTAGCCATAAGGATTACTCAGAGATGGATACGATCACATTTGGAACAATAAGGCATAACAATATTATAGTGAAACTTCTGGGAAAAATGTTCCCTCATACTTCCAGCAACCCCAAAAGAAAATTCTTCCTCTAGATGGAATGGGAAGGTTTTTACTTCTATAGCCATTGTTGCTACTGTGAGTGGAGCTGACTTTAAGACAAAACTGAGGCATTGGGAAGAGCAGGGAAGAGAGAATTAGAATGTAGTCACTAGAGACACACTGTCCAGTAGAAATTTCTGTGTTGCTGGAAATTTTCTATGTCTGCACTGCCCAATATGGTAACCACTAGCCCCATGTGGCTACTGAGCATTGAGTTGTGGCTAGTGACAGAGGAATTAAGTTTTTAAGTTAGCTAATGAAAATTTAAATTTAAATAGCCACATATGGCTGGTGGCTACTATATCGAACGGTGAATCACGAGATGGTGCACATAATACTTATGAATAGATCCATATGTCACCTAAACAAAAATCTGTTGCCAACACATACAAGACATCTGATTTTCAGACAGAATGGCTGTATTAGATTTATGTTTTCATCCAAAGCTGTTATGACAGCTAACTTTTAAGCAAGTAACTAGAAGATCAATATCCACTACTCTTTTTTTTTTTTTTCCAGACAGAGTCTCACTCTTGTCGTCCAGGCTGGAGAGCAATGGTGTGAACTCAGCTCACTGCAACCTCCACCTCCCGGGTTCAAGCAATTCTTCTGCCTCAGTCTCCCAAGTAGCTGGGATTACAGGTGCCCAGCACCGTGTCCAGCTAATTTTTGTATTTTTAGTAGAGATGGGGTTTCACCATGTTGACCAGGATGGTCTCCATCTCCTGACCTTGTGATCCACCCACCTTGGCCTTCCAAAGTGCTGGGGTAACAGGCGTGAGCCACTGTGCCCAGCCTACTCTTTTTACATCTGGTATTTTATAGCTGGGAGGACTTGGGCAAATTATATCAAATCTCTGATGATATTTCAAAGATTAAATGAGATGATCCATATAAAGGACTCAGCATGAAATCTTATCTGTAGTAAATATTCAATGAACGGTAGCCTGCTGCTACCACTGTTACTTACCACTGACATAATATAAATGACTGTCCACCTTTTAGTACCTAGACATGCCTATATCTTATAGTAATAAGTCACTGAGACATGAACATATCAAAGTTGAAAGAGAGTTAGAAAGCAAGTAATCCAAGAAGATATCAATGCAGAAGGTAAATTAACTCTCAGTTGTCAAAATGACCAGGCAATTAGTAGAGCACAGAAGAGACATTATAGCCAAGACAAAATTACAACCAAGATCTCCTACTTTTTATTTTTGCTTCAACTTCTCCCAGATTTTTCAAAAGGCCTGGCATTCTCTATTCAACTTAGCAAACAGGTTAATACTAGTGACTTAGAGAAAATTCCATTCATCTTCTAGGCAGTTTTACAATAATAAGATAATCTTCTCAAGACCATTTAACCTCATGGTTGACTCTAGTTTCACTCTTCAAGACGTGGTGGGAAGGATTTTGCTGTCAGTGTTATTGAATGCCTGAATCACAGCTGTGCCTAAAAGATTTCAAAAGTTCAAGCACTGTTTTGATCTCATTCTCTATTTCCTTTGAAAAAATTTTCTTAGCAGGGGAAAAGAAACCCTTTTTCTTGAGTTTATAGCACTGTATCATAATGGTCAAAGGCAGAACTGGGTAAGTTCCTCAATGAGTTATGTATTTTCCTCTTTAGTTTCTTCTCTTGTCCACAGGCCACCATTTTACAGCTTTCAAACTGGAGCCAACAATACCTAAAAACTAAGTTCCTACTGATTCAATACTGAACGACTTCATCTTTGAGTTAAGATGGCAGGATACCAGGGCACCTATAATTTATGACTACATAAGCAGATACTGTTTGTTTTACATCAACAAATTTTGGAGTTTCAAAGTCATTTCAATCCTTCTTTACGTAGCACTGTAGGGATAAACTGGTTGGAATGTGGGTTTTATAGCTGCATCATCTCATTAAAAATTATTGTTAGACTGCAGTCCTATTAGATTATGATCAATACTTTACAACTAGGAAGTCAGAGTGAGAAGGTGAGACCCCATTTGAGTTAATTTTGTATTATGTTTCTTCTACATGGATCTGTTTCAAGTATCATTTATGCAACTGTGTGAAATTGAGTTTGAAATGAGAAATCTCTGATTTACAAAGATCTTTTTATCTTACCATCCATCCTAAGCCATACCAGATGTTCTAAGATACTCACCTCAATTGCCACAAAAAGGAAAAAGTTCCCATACTTCCACATTCTTTCTAAAAACACATGCCAGCGGTTCGTTGTTTCCATGGCCGTAAAAGAGATAAGAAGTGTGTTCCTGGCACTTTGGGAGGCTGAGGTGGGAGGATTGCTTAAGTCCAAGAGTTCGAAACCAGCCCGGACAATATAGTGAGACTTCATCTCTAAAAAAATAAATAAATACAATGTGTTCCTAGGGCTTTACATTTCTTCCCTTCTCCTAAGATAAAGGATACAAACATTTTCTCCAAATCAATGCATACCTTTTGTTAATGCCAACAGATTGTTTTTCTCCTACATTGCTGTAAATGGTGATTAGACTTCTAAGATGACCACACAAAAGAAGTATGTCAATTACTTTAGGGGTTAACTCAGCTGTGGATGACTGGGATGCGAACTAACGATGAATCTCAGAATTTTTATTTCTGGGAAATGTCACCCATGCCCTAAAATGCAGACTATAAATCTTCAGAACATAACCCATATGGAAGTTGGGGACTTCTTATACTTCAATCAGGTTTCAAATCTGGATGGCATTTACTCAACCATTTTCTTAACAATATAATTTGATGTATGGGCAACAGTGCAAACTCAAATAACAGATTCTAAAAATATAATAATGAATACGTTATATGAAAAACTTCAAAATGTAAAGCATTAATGCAAATGAAAGACTACCAGACATATTAAGGAAGGCATTCTGATGCTGGTAGCCAAAAATATGTCTTCTTGGAGAAATAAATGTTATGGTTGATATATACGTACAAAAGACGCATGGATCAATGTTAATCATATTGCCCATTGTACTTTTATACTTTGAAAGCACTAAAAGATCCAGTAGTGAGTCATAACTGTGACTTCCAAACTAGATCAATTTCGAAGGAAACTGATTCCTGAGACTAGCTGATAAATGTCATTTGTAATGGGAAACATTTGCTTTCTGGCTAGTTTAGTGCATTTAGGTAGACAGTAATGAGTTGCAGCTGAAGGGTGGAGATCCTCTAAAAAGAAGTATATTTTTTCTTTGCCAAATATCATGAAAAAAGTATTTCTTCCAACTCTCCCACTATTGATAGTCATTCAAGAAAGATTCTTGCAATGTGACTCTTTCACAGAAAAAAAAAAAACCCACTGGAAAATCAGAAGAGAAAAGTATTATAGCTCAATAACTAGTATGGAGCTGTAAGAATAATAATCAACATTTATCACTATAGAAACAAAGACACAAAGTACAACAAAGAAATACAGCTTAATGTACAGGAAAAGAAATGTATGATAAACCACATATTAGCGTGGACTAGTTTATGTTTTAAATACAAAGAAATCTCAAATCTCAGGTGCTTAAGACAGCAAAGGCTTATTTTTCATTATGCTACATGTTGAGCACGGGTGTGCAAGCATGCTTTGCTCTGTTATTTTCTTAATCATCATGGGACATGGAAGCGAGCAGTAAGGTACCTGCCACTGGCAATGAAATGCCTCCTCCAAGAAGAGTCCACAGATCACCTTCAGTTTCATTTCATTGGCCAAAGCAAATCACATGGCCATGAGCAATTTCAGTAGGACAAAGTTCAGTTCTACTATATGCCTAGAAGAAAGCAAATTAGAATATCTGAGAGCAGCTGTTTGACACACTTACAAAAGAAAAACTAGTTATAGGCCAAGGACCACTACATGCAAAGAGAGTCTACAGGAACTATTAATATCAATCGCTACAAGGTACTTGTTGACTGCAGAAAAAAAAAAACCCAAAAACTGTCAAATTTACTACTAATCAATACATGAACATGAGGATCTAGAAAATGTATTGCTTAGGTTGAAAAGAAGGACACAAGTCATCATGAGAAATGGTCCTAACATAAATTTCAGGCAAAACTTTATTGGTCTGGCGAGGCGAGATGTCTCATACCTGTAATCCCAGCACTTCGGGAGGCGGAGGCAGGTGGATCACCTGAGGTCAGGAGGTCAAGACAAGCCTGACCAACATGGTGAAACTCCGTCTTTATAAAAATACAAAATTAGCCGGCTGTGCTGGTGGGCACCTGTAATCCTAGATACTTGGGAGGCTGAGGCAGGAGAATTGCTTGAACCTGGGAGGTGAAGGTTGCAGCGAGTTGAGATCGCGCCTTTGCACTGCAGTCTACAACAAGAGTGAAACTCTGTCTCAAGAAAAACCAACCAATCAAACAACAAAAAAACTTTATCGATGACAATATATTTGCTGAATTCAGCAAGTCAAGCATGTTTTCTAACTAGTTTTATTAGGAAGTCTGGTCTTTGTTAGTAGCCTTCAATCTTTTATTTATTTATTTTTTGAGACAGAGTGTCACTCTGTCACCCAGGCTGGAGTGTAGTGGCACAATCAGAGCTCCCTGCAGCCTCAGCTTCCCTGGTTCAAGTGATCTTCCCATCTCAGACTCCCAGGTAGCTGGGACTACAGGTGTGCACCACCATGCCCAACCAAATTTTGTATTTTTTGTAGAGAGATGGGGTCTCACCATGGTGCCCAGGCTGACCTTGAACTCCTGGGTTCAAGCAATTCACCCTCCTTGGCCTCCCAAAGTGCTAGGATTACGGGTGTGAACCACTGAACCCGGTCTTTTATTTTTTTCAAGCCAGGAGAAACTCCTCCCCCACCCCCACCTGAATTGCACTCCCAAATAAAATCTTATGTAGCACCATAGATACAAAAACAGAGTAGGAGTAGAGCTACTTAAACTGGGATTGGAGGCCCAGAGGCCCCAGAGTGGTTCTGAGACACTGGAATACCCTGGAATATTCTAGAATATAGTTTTACAAAACATTTGTCAATAGAAGAGTGTTCTCTGTTAACATGCATCTGCAGTCCCCACTACTCAGGAGACTGAGGTGGGAGATCTCTTGAGCCCAGGAGCTCAAGGCTGAGGTGAGCTATGATTGCACCACTGCTCTCCAGCCTGAGTTACAGAGTGAAACTCTGTCTCAAAAAAAAAAAAAAAAAAAAAAAAAAAAAGGAAAAGAAAAGAAGAGAAAAAAAAAATCAAGAAGTAGAAGTGTAATAACAAGGCTCTTTGTTCATTTATATGTTAACCTATTTGTCTTTTATGTTTTAAAAAAATGTACTATGTTTTAAAGAAGTAGTACAATATTTATTCTCCAAATTAATTATGTGATTCATGTGATGATATTATTTGTATCTGTCTGTGGTTGTGTTACATAGACCTTAGTAATGTGTGTGTGTGTGTGTGTGTGTGTGTGTGTGTGTGTGGTGTATGAGTGAAAGAAAAGTTTCACAAAATAAAACCTGCACTTACTATCTGCAATAAATTCTGACATACTCTCTTCTATTCTATGCTATTTTTAAAAAATGCTATTTTTAGTCAACAAAATTATTTCACTACCCAATGAAGGATCACCACCACAGTTTGAAAAAGCCCAGCCTGAGAGAAGTTTCTAGTTGCTAAACCACAGGGATCTAGCCTGCTAAACATTTCTACTGGTGGTTTGAATTAGGACTTTGATTGCACATTGCTCATGTTTGCAGATGACATGAAGCTGGAAGATGTAGCTAATATGACCTTAATAGACTGCAATAATGTGCCCAAGAAAGCGACTTGAGGTTAAAAAGAACTAAATGTAGAACTCTACACTTGTGTCTAAAAGATGTAAATCATATATACCAAATAGGGGACATATTTAAATTTTATTTACTTATTTATTTATTTTTGAGACAGGGTCATTCATGCCCTGTCACCCAAGCTGAGTGCAATGTCACAATCTTAGCTCATTACAACCTCAAACTCTTGGGTACAAATGATCCTTCCACCTCAGCCTCCTGAGGAGCTGGGTCTACAGGTGCATGCCACCACACCTGGCTAATTTTTAATTTTTCTGTAGAGACAAGATTTCGCTTTGTTGCCCAGGCTGGTCTTGAACTCCTGGCCTCAGTCAATCCTCCTGCCTCAGTATTGGGACTGTAGGTGTGAGCCACCACACCCAGCTAAAATTTTAGTTTAGTTTTGTGGAAGGAGATATGGCATAAAAGTCAAATATATGGAAAATATTTCATGATTTTAATTTACTATAGGCACAATATAAGTCACCAGTGTTAAGTGTTTGTCAGATAAAACTGAGATGAAAAGCAATCAGATAGAGTCCTGAGAGCCTTCTCTGAGGCCAGAGCTCACCTGGACCCTTTTTAAAATTAATTAATTAATTTTTTTGAGAAAGAATCTTAACTCTGTTGCCCAGGCTGGAGTGCAATGGTGTGACCTCGGCTCATTGCAACCGCTGCCTCCCGGGCGCAGGTGATTCTGCTGCCTCAGTCTCCTGAGTAGCTGAGATTATAGGTGCCCACCACCACACCTGGCTAATTATTTGTATTTTTAGTAGAGACAGAGTTTCACCATGTTAGTCAAGCTGGTCTTGAACTCCTGGGCTGAAGTGATCTGCCCACCTTGGCCTCCCGAAGTGCTGGGATTACAAGCGTGAGCCATCGCATGCCCAGCCTCACCTGGAGCCTTTTGTCTCTCTCTTTTTCTTTTTATCCCTGGAGCCTTTTGTTTCCTTTTTTTAAAAACATGGTCTTGTTCTGTCACCAGGCTGGAGTGCAGTGGTGTGATCACAGCTCACTGCAGCCTTAACTTCCTGGGCTCCAGTGATCCTCCTGCCTCAGCCTCCTGAGTAGCTGACACTACTGGTGCTCACCACCACGCTGGGCTGATTTTTGTATTTTGTTTTGTTTTGTTTTGCAGAGACAGGGTTTTACTATGTTGCCCTGGCTGGTCTGGAACTCCTGAGCTCAAGCAATCTCCCTGCCTCAGCCTCCCAAAGTGCCGGGATTATAGGCATGAACCACCACGCTCAGCCTTCGTTTTTTTCTTGGGACCACATTTTAATCAGGGGGAAAATGGCAGATGATAACGAATTCAATAAGGATGGTAGGGAAAATGACATCACATAGGAATAGTTGAAAGAGCTAAGGATGCAGAACCTGAAAATATCAGACTAAAGAAATAGCAGTTGGCCAGGTGCGGTGGCTCATGCCTGTAATCCCAGCACTTTGGGAGGCTAAGGCGGGCAGATCATGAGGTCAGGAGATCGAGACCATGCTGGCTAACACAGTGAAACCCCATCTCTACTAAAAATACAAAAAATTAGCCTGATGTGGTGGCGGGCGCCTGTAGTCCCAGCTACTTGGGAGGCTGAGGCAGGAGAATGGTGTGAACCTGGGAGGTGGAGCTTGCAGTGAGCTGAGATCGCACCACTGCACTCCAGCCTTGGTGACAGAGTGAGACTCCATCTCAAAAAAAAAAAAAGAAAAAAGAAAAGAAAAAAAAAGAGAGAAATAACAGTCTTAGGCAGGGTGCAGTGGCTCATGGCTATAATCCCAGGGCTTTGGGGGCCGAGGCAAGGAGGGTCACTTGAGGCTAGGCATTCAAGACCAGCCTTGGCAACATGGCCAGACCCTGTCTCCACACACACACACACACACACACAAATAAATAAATAAATAAATAAAAGAAATAATGATCTTCAAGTATCAGAAAGTCGAATATGAAATCCCATCAAAGAGGGATTATACCTGTTCCCTTTTCTCCCAGAGGGCAGAACCACACATTTATTCCTTCCTTCTTTCCTTCCTTTATTTATTCATCCAACAAACATCTGTTGAGCACTTACCACATATCTCTTAGACCAGATATCTCTTCGTAGTACAGAGTACAAAAGCAACTCTCCCTGCCCCTAAGAGTGCAATTCAGTAGGAATGAAGGACAGTATCCAGTTTTCTGAAACTTGCGTTGGTGTCTTTTGTGGCAACGCTGTTTCTTTGGGCCAACATGAGCCACTGAGGATGTGTGGCCTTCCGTGTGTGATTGTTTTGCTGTCCTGATATGTAATCTGTCTGCTTTGTCCGATCATGTCACCATCCAGTGAAAGAAAATCTTTCAGAAGCCCGCAGATACCTTCAGGATACAATCTAAAATCCAACCAGGCATGGTGGCTCATGCCTATAATCCCAATGCTTTGGGATGCCAAGACAGGAGGATGGTTTGAGCCCAGGAGTTTGAGACAAGCCTGGGCAACATATCAAGATTCTGACTCTACAAAAAATTTAAAAATTAGCTGGGCACGGTGGTGCACACCTATAGTCCCAGTTACTTGGGAGGCTGAAGCCAGATCTCTTGGCCAGGAGGTTGAGGCTGCAGTGAGCTATGATTGCACCATTGCACTCCACACTGGGTGACAGGGCAAGACCCCATCTTTAAAAATATATCTATATTTTTTGAGATGGAGACTTGCCCTGTGGCCCAGGCTGGAGTGCAGCGGCACCATCTTGGCTCACTGCAACCTCTATCTCCCAAGTTCAAGTGATTCTTCTGCCTCAGTCTCTCAAGTGGCTAGGACTATAGGCGTGCGCACCGTGCCCAGATAATTTTTGTATTTTTTGGTAAAGACAGGATTTCACCATGTTGGCCAGGCTGGTCTCAAACTTCTGACCTCAGGTAATCTGCCCGCTTTGGCCTCCCAAAGTGCTGGGATTACAGGCATGAGTCACCTTGCCCAGCATAAAAAATTAAAAAAAAAAAAAATCAAATGGCATTCAAGGCTTGTTTTCAAAATATCTCTTTACTTTCATCAATACCTCCTGCCATTCTCCTAATATACACCCCACATTCCAGCCATTAAGAATTAATCTCCATGCTCTGTGTGTGCCTAGTTTCCTTTCTACCTGCACAATCCTGCACGCCCCTTCCCCACTCAGCCCCTGGCTGACTCCTCTTTGTTCACATGACAGCTCCATCACCACCTACACTGAGAGGCCTTCCATGATTCCCACTGGCCATGTTTCAGGAGCTTTTCCTCTGGGTTTTCAAGACACTTCATGAATAGTTACTGTCTGACCCTTATCCTCATTACCAGGCACAGCAGGGGCACAGAGCTGGTCCTCACCAAATGTTTAACTATATTAATGAATGAGGTTGAGAGTGGTAGCTGACATTTGTAATCCCAGTGCTTTGGGAGGCAGAGGCGAGAAGATCTCTTGAGGCCAGAAGTTTCAGACCAGCCTGGGCAGCATAGCAAGACCCCATGTCTACAAAAAGAAAAAAGAATGAATGATACAAAATCACTCCATTCTCACATTGCTATAAAGAGACTGGGTAATTTACCTGAGACTGGGTAATTTATGAAGAAAACAGGTTTAATTGACTTACAGTTCAGGAGCTGTTTAGGAGACATGGCTGGGGAGGCCTCAGGAAACTTACAGTCATGGCAGAAGGCCAAGACCATAAGAGGAGGAAGAGAGAGAAGGGGGAGGTGCTACACACTTTCAAACAACCAGCTCTCGTGAGAACTCACTCACTATCATGAGAACAGCAACGGGTAAGTCCGCCCCCATGATCCAGTCACCTCCCACCAGGCCTCTCCTCCCATACTGGGGATTACAATTTGACATGAGATTTGGGTGGGAACACAAATCCAAATCATATCACTCTGCAAGTTCAGGTTGCACCAAACAGACAGCTATTTATAAAGATTAAGGTGTCATTGACTTTCAACTTTGGATAATGAATCTAAATAGAGGAAATAATGAGAGAGATTCTTAGAAACTCCACTTCTTCTAAGCTCAAGACCACTGTTGGCTGCAAATGCTAGTGCTGTTAGTGCTCTCCTAAACCTGCATCATGGAGACATAAAAAGAGAGGATGATGAATTATTGACCGTCATGATCAGATGGTTATCCCATTTGCTGCTTTGGAAGTTACCCTTGCAACACAGGAGACAACCATCCTTTCTGTCCTGCGAGAAGGCTGGTACCACACAGTCTGTGTGTCCGGGCATGAAAACCATCAGGCATGAAGGGCAGCACGTTGCCGGTGGGCTGTGCCAACCCAAGGAAACAGTGCCTCCTTTGAGAGACACAAAGAGCCACTGTCTTCGCCTCTTTTTTTCTTCTCCAAAAACTGTTAGAGTCCAAAACTCACTGTGGAGATAACAAAGGCTCCTCGAAGACGGAGCAGAGGGCTCCAGTCATTTCACCTGGAGAATTTCAGCCAAAACCAGCCCACAGAACACAGCTCACAAGATTAGGGTAGTCAAGCTTCCTTTTCACCTGGCCTGCAATCTGGAAGAAAAATAAACTCCCCTGAAAACAGAATGTCCCTTTTTTTCCCAGCATCATTCTGGACTGCTCTGTCCTCATCAACAGAGTGATGATTCCTCTTTCTACCAAGATGTTTTCTTGCTAATGTTTACCCCACATGCTAGTGTTTTCTATGACAAGCTCATGTCCACTTGATGTAAGAGCATTAAGAATGATTTAAGCAGAGATGGAGTGACTCTTCATAAGGTGAGTTCTGTGCTAAACGGGAGGTTGGACTGGCTGACCACTAAGATCCCTGTAATTAGGAGGTTAGTAGAGATAACATGTAATTCATTCATTCAAACCTGTGGTCCCCTGGTGGTCACATTAATAGTGAAATGGCTCAAATGTGGACAGCGCTGCCATCAATTCAAGCACAGAGGGCAAGGGTGATTAGGAGAGAAGGCTAAGGGGTAGGGATGCTGTTAGGAAAATTGCCTTAACAAGCCTAAACTGAGCACTTGCTGTATGCCAGGCAGCGGCTGGAGAAAGAAAGATGAAGCTCAGATTGCGTTTAGATAAGTAGTGAAAATAGACATGCACCCAGGCCATTACAATAAAATGGAATGGGTGCCACGGTGCTTATGTGCTATGCAAGTAGCATGGAGGAGGAGCCAATGTAGAACCTGTAGACGGCACGAAAGATGACTCATTGCAGGAGGTGACAAGTCAGCTTTCACTTAGGAATGAATAACAACTGACATATGTTGGGAGGAGGGCGTGGAAAGATATTCCAGGTAGAGGGGCCAGGAATGCCACGCAAGAAGGCATGAGGGATCATGGCAGATTGGCGAGCTGCAGGTGGTTTCTTGGTATAGCAGCCATGGAGGATGTCTGTGAAAGCGGGACAGAGGTGGGCTGAGAAGTAGGCGGCAACCAGACTGGGAGGAACTTTCCTGCCATGGGGAATAAGAGCTACCTCCAGGGAGTGGCCTAGGAAGAGGCAGAGGCAAGAATTCAGAGAAGGAAAAAGACCATGCACACTGGACTTCCCAGCCTAATAGAAGATTCCTTTATTCCGAGTGTGGTGAGGGCATGACTGAAGGGCCCATGTGGACTGGGGGCCCGTGGCCTGTGTAGACATCTCAAAGATGAACTTGAATCCCCCACCTTCTATCCCCAACAACGCCCCAGTGCTGTGTAAGGCTCTGGAACTGTGTCCCGGGATGTGGGTGAGAAAACCCTAAGAAGATCTAAAGTTAGATACCCTAGCATCCCAGAGGGTTAGGGCTCAGAGAATATGTGATTTTAAAAACTACTTATATATGTGTATATATAATTTTTTCTCCAGGCAAAATGACATATGTATGTATACATATATATGTATATACATACATATATATAATTTTAAAAATCACATATTCTCTGAGCCCTAATCCTCTGGGATGCTAGGATATTTACTTAACCTCTCAGATGCTAGAATTTATATATATATATATGCCTGTAATCCAAGGCTGGCCTCAACTTGTATTTTTAAACTTTAATGCTATCATTATTGCTTCCCACCTTATAAGGTAGATACTTTTTTTGTGTGTGTGTGACAGTCTCACTCTTGCTCAAGCTGGAGTGCAATGGCATGATCTCAGCTCACTGCAACCTCTGCCTGCTGGGTTCAAGTGATTCTCCCATCTCAGCCTCCCAAGTAGCTGGGATTTCAGGCACCCACCACCAGGCATGGCTGATTTTTTATTTAAGTAGAGACAGGGTTTCACTATGTTGGTCAGGCTGGTCTTGAACTCCTGACCTTAAGTGATCTGCCCGCCTCAGTCTCCCAAAGTATTGGGATTACAGGCATGAGCCACCACAACGGGCCAAACAAGCACTTAAAAAATTTTTTAAAATTATTATTGTTGTTATTATTATTATTATTATTATTTTGAGATGGAGTCTTGCTCTGTAGCCCAGGCTGGAGTGCAGTGGCACGATCTCAGATCACTACAAGCTCTGCCTCCTGGGTTCACACCATTCTCCTGCCTCAGACTCCTGAGTAGCTGGGACTACAGGTGCCTGCCACCACGCCTGGCTAATTTTTTTTTTTTGTAGAGACGCGGTTTCACCGTGTTAGCCAGGATGGTCTCAATCTCCTGACCTTGTGATCCGCCCACCTCGGCCTCCCAAAGTGCTGGGATTACAAGCGTGAGCCACCATGCCCGGCCTTAAATTATTATTATTTTTTGAGGATGGTGTCTCACTCTGTCATCCAGGCTGTAGTGCAGTGGTGTGATCTAGGCTCACTGCACCCTTTGCCTCCCAGATTCAAGCAATTCTCTTGTCTCCGCCTCCTAAATAGCTGGGATTACAGACACCCACAACCACAGCTGGCTAATTTTTGTATTTTTAGCAGAGACAGGGTTTCGCCACGTTGGCCAGGCTGGTCTTGAACTTCTGACCTCAAGTGATCCACCCATCTCAGCCTCCCAGAGTGCTGGGATGACAGGTCTGAGCCACCATGCCTGGCCAAGGCAGGCGTATTTGAAAGGCAAATTTCCTGCAGATATTCCACTTTTGGAATCTTAATTGTAGCCTAAGACTATAGGAGCATGCAGGGCACAAAAGGCCCTGGGTCTAACAGGGTTAATCTCTTCCTGAAATTTCTCCAGTCCTGGGCTTCCATACAAGGGTCAGCAAATAAAAGGAAAGAGAGAAATTTCTGGAAGGTCTGCTGCTGCTGCTGCTGCTGGGACAAAAAGAGGACCCAAGAGCATCTAGTTTAAGAATGATGCCAGCAACCCAGTGAGATGTGAGAATCAGCCGAGCCAGCCAGTGGGCCAGGGGCATCCTGGCTAGAGGCAGAAGTTCCAGCTCTACTGCAAACCTTCTCCTGGCTTAAGGAGGAATCTACTACTGTCATGCACCGCATAATGATGCTTCTGTCGGGACAGACTACACATACAGGGGCGGCCCCATAAGATTACAATGCAGTTGTCCGTGTGCAAGTGGCTCCGGCCTGTAATCCCAGCACTTTGGGAGGCTGAGGTGGGCAGATCACTTGAGGTCAGGCGTTCGAGACCAGCCTGGCCAACATGGCGAAACGTCATCTCTACTAAAAATATAAAAATTAGCCTGATGTGGCAGTGGGTGCCTGTAATCCCAGCTACTCGGGAGGCTGAGGCAGGAGAATCATTTGAACCTGGGAGGTGGAGGCTGCAGTGAGCCAAGATGGTGGCACTGCACTTTAGCCTGGGCGACAGGGCAAGACTCTGTCTCAAAACCAAACCAAACCAAACCAAAACAAAAACAAGGTTACAATGCAGTTGAAAAACTCCTACCCCTAGTGGCATCGTCACTGTCCTAACGTTGTAGCACACTACATTACTCATGTGTTTGTGGTGATGCTGGTGTCAACAAACCTGTTGTACTGCCCGTCATATGAAAGTTTAGTGCATGTAATTATGTACAGTACATAATACTTGCTAATAGATAATTATGTTACTGGGTTATGTACTTACTATACTATGCTTTTTATTGTTATTTGAGCTTGTACTCCTACTTATTTTTAAAAAGTTAACCGTACAACAGCCTCGGGAAGGGCCTTCCGGAAGTGTTCCAGGAGAAGACCTTGTCATCACAGGGCATGAGAGCTCTGCGTATGTTACTGCCCCTGAAGACCTACCAGTGGGACAAAATATGGAGGTGGAAGACAGTGATGTTGGTAATCCTGACCCCGTGTAGGCCTAGGCTAACGTCTGTTTGTGTCTTAGTTTTTAACAAAAATATTTAAAAAGTAAAACAATAAAAATTTAAAAATGTAAAAATAGAGAAAAGCTCATAGAATAAGGATATAAAGAAAGAAAATAGGCCAGGCACGGTGGCTCATGCCTATAATCCCAGCAGCTTGGGAGGCCGAGGTGGGCAGATCACTTGAGGCCAGGAGTTTGAGACTGGCCTGGCCAACAGGGTGAAACCCTGTCTCTATGAACAATACAAAAATTAGCCGATCGTGGTGGTGGGCGCCTGTAGTCACAGTTACTTGGGAGGCTGATGCACAAGAATCGCTTGAACCTGGGAGGCAGTGGTTGCAGTGAGCTGAGATGGTACCACTGCACTCCAGCCTGGGCAACAGAGCACGAGTCTGTCTCAACAACAAAAAAAAGAAAGGTACTTTTGTACAGCTGTACAATGTATTTGTTTTAGGCAGCATTATTGCAAAAGAGTCTGAAAGTTTTAAAAAGTCTGGTTTATAAAATAAAAAAGTTATAGTGAGCTAAGAGTAATTTATTATTGAAGAACAAAAAAATTTTAAATAAATGTAGTGTTGCCTAAGTGTACAATGTTTACAAAGTAAGTCTACAGTAATGCATAGTAATGTCCTAGGCCTTCACATTCACCCACAACTCACTGACTCACGTAGAGCAACTTGCAGTCTTGCAAGCTCCATTCCTGCTTGCTGCCCTATACAGCTACACCACTTTATTTATTTACTTATTTATTTTTTTGAGAATGAGTCTTGCTCTGTCGCCTAGACTGGAGTGGCAGTGGCACCATCTCGGTTCACTGCAACCTTAGCCTCCTGGGTTCAAGTGATTCTCCCACCTCAGCCTCCTGGAATTAGCTGGGATTACAGGATTGCTGGGGGTAGCTGGGATTACAGGCACCCACCATCAAGCCCAGCTAATTTTTGTATTTTTGTAGAGATGGGGTTTCACCATGTTGGTCAGGCTGATCTTGAACTCCTGACCTCAGGTGATCCTCCTACGTGAGCCTCCCAAAGGGCTGGGATTACAGGTGTGAGCCACCATGCCGGGTAGGTATACCACTTTTATCCTTTATACCATATTTTACTGTACATTTGCTATGTTTAGATACACAAATACTTACCATTGTGTTAAAGCTGCCTACAATATTCAGTGCAGTCACAGGCAGTGCAGATTTGTAGCAGTAGGCTATACTAGATAGCCTAGCTGTGTAATAGGCTATGCCATTTAGGCTTGTGTAAGTACACTCTACAAGATACAATGAAATCATCTAACAATGCATGTCTCAAAAGGTATCCCTGTTGTTAAGCAACACACGACTGTATTTCCAAGTATTTCTAGTATGTGCCAGGAGCCCTCACCTATGTAATCTGACTTAATTGCAGTGAGACTACTGTGAGATAGGTATTATTTCCACTTCATAGGAGACGAAACTGATGATCAAAGAATTTAAGCATCTAGCCTGGCATGGTGGCTCACGCCTGTAATCCCATCACTTTGGGAGGCCGAGGCGGGCAGATCACTTGAGGTCAGGAGTTCGAGACAAGTCTGGCCAACATGGCGAAATCCTGTCTCTACTAAAAATACAAAAATTAGCCGGGCATGATGGCAGGCGCCTGTAATTCCAGTTACTTGGGAGGCTGAGGCAGGAGAATCACTTGAACCTGGGAGGCAGAGGTTGCAGGGAGATCGTGCCATTGCACTCCAGCCTGGGGGACACAGCGAGACTCTGTCTCAAAAAAAAAAAAACAAAAACAAACAAACAAAAAAACACCCAAAGAGCTTAAGCATCTTGCCAAAGTCAGAGAGATAGAAATTGGAGGGCCGAGATTCAACACTGGGCTTTTCCTGTCTCCAAACCCCATTTGCTTTTGTTTTTGTTCTTCCACCCCACCACTGATTAATTTTTATGCCAGATTCCTTCATTGGTTTTTCATGTATGAAAAGGGGGCTACAAAGAGTTAGTAAAACAATTTTTACCTTCCTTAAGGTGGAGTGAACAAATATGAAAACGTGTTGGAGGAAAAGGGTATAGGATAAATATAAAGGGTTCTTGGGATAGAGAGAAAGATGGGATTAGATTTTGCATCACTGAGATACATAAACTCAAGTTCCCCTACTTAGCATCAACATATAATACAAATCCATTTTGATTCTATTACTAGCACAGGAGAGGCGGGGAGAAAAAAAACACTGTACTCTCCAGTGACTGTTTTGGGGAGAAAAAAACTCCTTGGTGAGCTAACTGTTCCTTTATTGTCCAGCTGCTGCCTTTGAATCCTGTGTTTGCATTACCAACAATTGCAACGGAAGTGTTTAATTTCAATTATTTATTATTCGTATCCCTCCAGCTTCCAAAGAGAAATGCAAGGCATGGAAATGAAGCTTTTTGAGTTTTCGTACACCAGATTCATATCTCAACTACTTGGTTTCACTGGTTTTGCTGATACATCCATTTAAAACTCACAGAGCTGATACACACCCCGGTTGAGAGGGTTAAGCTATGGCAATTTACTCTAAAATTCAAATATTTGGATTTGATGCAGAGGCCGAATGCCAAGGCCATGCTGATCTGCGACCGAAGAGCTAAAACATGAAAGTCCCCATCTTATTCTCTCCTGACCATGCTGCAGAGATGCTCTGTCGGCTTAATCTCTTTAATCTGCCTTGCTGCCTCCAAAGCCTCAATTATTTTGAAACCACGCAAGGGCCTGGTAGCGAGGCAGAGCTGGCTCCTGAGAGCAGTTCGTGGCTGGGACCAGATCCCTGCGGACTCTTTGTTCGGTCAGCAGAGGATTCTCTCGGTGGCCAGCTGAAGGCCTTTTCTTTGTGTCGTGATTGACAGGCATGAATTAAATATCACCCCACTGGGCTCTCTGATTGGTGAATGATGACGTATTACAAGAATGTCTTGGGAAAATGGTGTTTCATGATAACGGGACAAGACCAGAAAGGCTGGGCTTTTTCAGCTAATCCTAAACTTGACAACAGCAGAGACCTTGATTCTGGGCTCTGTATTTTGTTTTTGTCTGGGTATGCCTTGTTCAGGCCCTTTAAAGGATGATCCTTAAATGGCTAAGAGAGGAGCAGAGGATGAAGCCCAACGAAGTGCAAATTTAGGAGCGAGAAAAGGATTGTTTCTTTAAATGACTGATGTTTCTGTAGATGTGCTTGAAGGGTTCTCTTCTAAAATGAGCCTGGCATTGTCTTTGAGGCTTTTCTTCCTTCTCAATTTATCAGCAAGGCAATTAGTATTCCTTAGGGCAATAATAGGCTCTGCAGGGTCCTGGCTATTCCCAACATATACTGGCCTGGCGTTGCCTCGGGCATAAACAGCTCTGCGCACACAATGCTCTGGTTTTGAACAAGCAGAAATAGTGTGATAAGAAAGTGCAGAGAGAAGAAATGGAAGAGCATGGAAATGCACCCCGGAATCCGAGGTGACACAGCATGTCTGTGGCTAAGTGGAGGAGGAAGGAAATGGGGTGCAAGATAGAAACTAATCTGTCATCTAGCCTAACAGTCGGTGAGGGATTGGGAGAAGGTTCATTTCAGGGTAAGGTCATTGAGCTGGCTCAGTGGATGACACCCCAAAACTGAAAGGGCGATTGTAATGAGAGCTCTCGCAGAGGTTGGGGGCAGCATTATCAATCTTAGTTTACATTTCGTGAAGTTTTTTTTTTAAATTTTAGATTCAGGGGGTACACGTGTAGGTTTGTTGCAAGGATGTATTGCATAACGGTGAGGTTTGGGCTTCCAGTGTATCCATCATCTAAATAGTGAACATTGTATTCAATGGGTAGTTTTTCAATCCTCATCCCTTTGCCAACACCCCACCTTTTGGAGTCCCCATTGTCTATTGTTTCCATCTTTATGCCCACGTGTACCCATTGTTTCACTCCCACTTATAAGTGAGAACATGTGGAATAAGTTATCTTAATTAAACATAACTTCTGCTTCTCACTTATAGAGAATTACAGCTCCCACTGATAAGTGAGAAGCAAAAGTGGATCTTGACATGGCCAAGCTGGGGATGTGGTGTGATGTTTTTGCATTAATTTGCTTAGGATAAAGGCCTTCAGCTCCGGCCATGTTGCCGCAAGGATATGATCTCATTCTTTTTTTATGGCTGCATAGTATACCATGGTATTATATGCGCCACATTTTTAAAATACAGCCCACCATTGATGGGCATCTGAGTTGATTCTGTGTCTTTCCTATTGTGACTAGTGCTGCAATAAACATACGAGTGCAAGTGTCTTTTTTATATAAGGATTTCTTTTCTTTTGGATAGATACACAGCAGTGGGATTGCTGGGTCGAATGGTAGTTCTATTTTGAGTTCTCTGTGAAATCCTCATACTGTTTTCCATAGAGGTTGTAATAAATTATCCTCCCACCAATAGTATACAAGGGTTCTGTATTCATTCGTTCTCATGCTGCTAGTAAAGACATACACGAGTATGGGTAATGTATAAAGAAAAGAGGTTTAATTGATTCACAGTTTTGCATAGCTGGGGAGGCCTCAGGAAACTTACAATCGAGGCAGAAGGCGAAGCAAACACCTTTACACGGCAGCAGGAGAGAGAATGAGAGCCAAATGAAGGGAGAAGCCCCTTATAAAACCATCAGATATTGTGAAAACTTACTATCACGAGAATAGCATGGGGGAAACTGCCCCGAGGATTCAGTTGCCTCCCATGAGGTCCCTCCCACCACATGTGGGGATTATGGATTACAATTCAAGATGTGATTTGGGTGGGGACACAGCCAAACCAAATCAGGTTCCCTTTTCTCTGAATCCACACCAACATCTGTTGCTTTTTTGACTTATTAACAGTGGACATTATGACTGATGTAAGATAATCCCTCATTGTGGTTTCAATTTGCATTTCTCTGATGATTAGTGATGTTGAGCATTTTGTGAATGATATTTTCTGGTGCATCTAACATAAATTCCAATGTGAAAGGAAACTGGGTCCTTAGGTTTGCCAAGTAGGCTTGCTACCAGTAATATTGATAGAAGAGAGCATCAGGGAAGAATCTTGTGCCCAGCTTTCAGTAAATATGGAAGTTGTTTTGCCATTGAGTTGGGCACAAAGATTCTTTCTACAAGATTCGAAGAAGGGAGAAATATGTAGATGTTGGCCATACTTTGGGCAGTAATAAGGTGATTTGTGCAAAAAGCTTGCTTTGCCTAGGGACTTTTTACTAGGTCTGGAAAGATAGTGTATTAGGTCAGGAGAACACCGGCAGGACCATAACCATCAACTAGGAGAACTAATGGGCCTGGTTCAGGTGAGCAGGTCAGATTCGGATGACGCTCTCCAGAGGAATAACTGAATCTACAAGTCAGGCAGCTCAGTCATGGTCTCATTGGGAATGGAGGGGTTGTTATAAGAAGCACACAGGGGCCAGGTGTTGTAGCTCACGCTTGTAGTCCTAGCACTCTGGGAGGTGGAGGAGAGTGGTAATCTGGTAAAACTCTGTCTTTACAAAAAAAAAAAAAAATTAGCTGAGCATGGTTGTAAGTGCCTGAAGTCCCAGCTACTAGGGAGGCTGAAGTGCGAGGATTGCTTGACCCTGGGAGGTTGAGGCTGCAGTGAGCTGTGATTCTGCCACTGCACTCCAGCCTGGGTGAGTGGATGAGACCGTGTCTTGAAAAAAAAAAAGAAAAAGAAAAAGAAGCATAGTAGGCACAAGGC
Source organism: Macaca thibetana thibetana (assembly GCF_024542745.1). Classification (NCBI taxonomy): domain Eukaryota; kingdom Metazoa; phylum Chordata; class Mammalia; order Primates; family Cercopithecidae; genus Macaca; species Macaca thibetana. The sequence goes on from NC_065586.1 coordinate 24,622,086, forward strand.
TCATGAGATTAGGGGGAAAGCTGGGAAAATAGTTCAAAATGCTGGCAAGAAATTAGGGCAACAGGAGGAGACCATAGCCAGAAATGTTCCCTGGAGAAGCAAAAGTGGATCTTGACATGGCCAAGCTGGGAATGTGGTGTGAACCCATGGCTCTAGTGGAGTGTGTGGGGCATGGCAGGGAGAGGGTTCAAAGGGAGGGGAAGTACAAGGCAGACATTTAGGAGCACAAAGCTAAGGCGCTGATCACCTATATTCGCTGACTGCTGGAAATGGCTTCCTTCTTTGGAGATTAAAGTTGGAGAGTTTTCGTATTCATATAAATTATAATCTGGGTCCTTGTTAAAAGACTGCACAATTTGACTGAACTGCTGGTGACTGTGGTAAACACGTTCCTGGGTGTTGAGCATTGATGCAGCAATGCCAGCTCCAGGGAGCCTTCCTACACTGGAAGGAAATGTGAGTAATAACAAATATGCTTTTTTAGCAGATCGACAGCTTGCTGAGCTGGGACATGGTACATTCCAACCCCCTCCCCACCATATTTTTTTCTTTTCCTAAAGCACACTGTGTTGCTAGGAATACTTATTAGCTGTGTAGTTCTTCAATTCTTTCATGAATCAAAACGGTTCTGTCCTAATGCTTTGGATATGATTTCTGTCTCAAAATGTCCCTGAAGGGACTGGGATTATTAAATTGCAAGAGAAGTAGCCTGGGCAATGATAGAGTGTGTTCGTTTGCTAGGACTGTCATAACGAAGTACCACATGCTAGGAGGCTTAAACAACAGAAATTGATTGTCTCACAATTCTGGAGGCTAGAAACCCAAGATCAATGTATCAGCAGGGTTGGTTTCTCCTTCTCCTTTTTTTTTTTTTTTTTGAGATGGAGTCTTGCTCTGTTGCCCAGGCTGGAGTGCAGTGGCACACTCTTGGCTAACTGTGACCTCCGCCTCCCAGGTTCAAGCAATTCTCCTGCCTCAGCCTCCAGAGTAGCTGAGATTACAGGTGTGTGCCACCACGCCTGGCTAATTTTTGTGTTTCTAGTAGAGACAGGATTTCTCCATGTTGGCCAGGCTGGTCTCGAACTCCTGACCTCAAGTGATCCACCCTCCCAAAGTGCTGGGATTACAGGCGTGAGCCACGGCGCCTGGCTAGGGTAGATTTCTTCTGATGCATCTCTTCTTGGCTTGTAGACGATCATCTTCTCCCTGTGTCTTCCTTCACATACTCTTCTTTCTCTCTGTGTCTGTGTCCTAATCTTTTCTTCTTATAAGGACACCATTCATGTTGGATCAGGGCCCACCCTAATGACCTCATTTAAGCTTAATGCTAGAGACTGAATGTTTGTGTGCAAACCATCCCCAGAATGTATATGTTGGCATCCTAGTCTCCAGTGTGATGCTATAGGGAGTGGAGACTTTAGGAGGTAATTAGGCCATAAGGGTGGAGCCTTCATGATTGGGATTAGTGCCCTTAGGAAAGAAAGCCCAGAGAGCACCCTTGCTCCTTCCACTGTGTGAGAACACAGTGGTCCTCATGAACCAGGAAGCAGATGTCTTGCCAGATACCAAATCTGCCAGCACCTTGACTTCCCAGCCTCCAGAACCATGAGAAATAGCGTTCTGTTGTTTATAAGCCACCTGGTCTATAGTATTTGGTTATTGCTGTCCAAACAGAGTAGGACACTTTCTTATCTCTTTGAAGACTCTATCTCCAAAAATACTGTCACATTCTGAGGTACTGAGGACTTCAACAAATGAATTTGGGAGGGACCAGGACATAATTCAACCAATTACACATGTGCCACTACTGGCCCCCATGAATACCCAGAGATACAGCTGTTTTGGATTCTACAAGACTGTGGCGAAAGAGTCTTCACATAAAAAAAGAATACTTATGGACCTGTAAGGAGTGAATTTTCATTTAATCAATCACAGACCCATTTATTGTCATAAACCTGTTATCAGACACATATAAATATCATGTCAATATCAATAAATGTTTATGAATGAACAAATAACTCTTCTTTCTCAAAAAGACTCTTTTTCCTTTGTAAGAGGGATTTGATGCTGGGTACCATGGCTCACATCTGTAATCCCAGCATTTTGGGAGGCCAAGGTGGGAAGAGTGCTTGAGGCCAGGGGTTCAAGACCAGCCTGGACAACATAGCAAGACCCCATCTTTACAAAATAATTTAAAAGTTAGCAGGATATGGTGGCACAGGGCTGAAGTCCCAGCTACTCAGGAGGCTGAAGTGGGAGGATCCTTTGAGTCCAGGAATTTGAGGCTGCAGTGAACTATAACTGTGCCACTGCACTGCAGCTTGGGGGACAGAATGAGACCCTGTCTCTACAAAGGAAAAAAAAAAGGATTTGACAGTTGAGAGGCAGACCAAGTTCTCTGGTTACTCTTCTGGATTGCTTCCTATTGAAGGACTTGTGGGCAGTCTCTAGTGGACTATAAAGCATCATGAATAATTAAAATTAAACAACGCTTGTCAAAATCAATGAATAGAGCACTCTTTATGACACAATACTTCAGTCTATTGGCTTGGTCACCAATTTGGAAACTCTAGCACCAGGTCCTGAGGCTGCCTACCCTAAGTATGAGGTCCTGTCCTGGCAATGGAGGAAGAAATACCCAGGAAAGAGCCTCCTTCTAAATGAGCTTCCAGGTTGGGGCACAGTGGTTCACACCTGTAATCCCAACACTTTGGGAGGCCCAGGCAGGAGGATCGCCTGAGTTCTTGGGGTTCGAGATTGGCCTGGGCAACATAGTAAGACCCTGTCTCTATAAACAATAAGAAATGAGCTGGGCATGGTGATGTGTGCCTATAGTTCCATATACTCAGGAGGCTGAGGTGAAGGATGGCTTCAGCCCAGGAGTTAGTGGCTACAGTGAGGTATGATCACACCACTGCACTCCAGCCTGGGTGACAGAGTGAGACCTTGTCTCTATAGTTAAAAATAAATAAATAAAAAATAAGAAGTGCTTCCGGCCAGGTGCAATGGCTCACTCCTATAATCCCAGCACTTTGGGAGGCCGAGGCAGGAGGATCCCTTGAGCCCAGAAGTTCAAGACCAGCCTGGGCAACATAGTGGGACCCCGTCTAAAAAAAAAAGTGCTTTTGTGACAGTGGCGAGATTGGCAGGGATGGGGATGAGGATTTTCCATGTCAGCCCCAGTCTAGACTAGAACCAAACAAACCTTCTGGTTAATTAATGAGCCTGCTACATACAAGTTTATGGGAAGATGAGCCCTGACTAGAATGTGAGCCTCGCCCTGGAGGGTTCTAGCTTTAGTCTGTTGACTGTGTCTGCTAAAGACAAGTCCCCGCTCTGGGAACATAGTTTTCTCTTAGCTAATCTTTCATCATCATCACTGCAGCCATGAGGCAGGCCCACGTCAGGAGTAGCTCCAATGCAACCCAGTCCTTAGAAGGAGGGGTGAAGCTGTGGGTCAAAGCCAGGAAAAGAGGTGAGAAATTGAATTCTGTAATATCTAAGGGCCAAGGATGGGCTGATTCTTTTTTTTTTTTAATTGAGGTGAAATATACATAATATAAAATTTACCATTTAACCTTTTATTTATTTATTTAATTTTAAACAGGATCTTGCTATGTTGTCCAGGCTGGACTCAAACTTCTGAGCTGAAGCAATCTTCCTACCCTAGCCTCCAAAGCAGCTAGGACTATAAGGAAGCACCACTCACCCAGGTACTTTTGTAAAACTTTCTGTAGAGATGGGGTCTTGCTATGTTACCCAGGCTGATCTTGAACTCCTGGGTCCAAGAGATCTTCCTGCCTCGGTACTGGGATTACAGGCATAAGCGATTGTGCTCAGCCCTAGGCTGATTCTTCCAGCTAGGCATCTCAGCCCATCTTTAAGCCCAGAAGGGAACAATAAGACCAAACAGAGACACGCACAGAGCTCTGGAACTGAGGAGAAGATGGGAAGAGAAAGCTGGGCAAAGAGATAACCCAAGTCCAAGCAAGGAGTCTGGGCAGCAGGAACGCCATCCCCAGCTTTCCTTTTTTTTGAGAGCCGGTCTTGCTCTGTCACCTAGGCTGGAGTGCAGTGGCACGATCTTAGCTCGCTGCAACCTCCATGTCCCGGGTTCAAGCGATCCAACCACCTCAGCCTCCCAAGTAGCTGGGACTACAGGTGTGCACCACCACACCTTGTTAATTTTTGTATTTTTAGTAGAGACGGGGTTTCACCATGTTGGCCACGCTTGTCTTAAACTCCTGATCTCAAGCGATCTGCCTGCCTCAGCCTCCCAAAGTGCTGGGATTGCAGGCATGAGCCACCGTGCCCAGCCTGTCTCCAGCCTTCTGAGATATTGTTTATCAGGAAACATTTCTGCTTTTAGATGATGCATCTCCTTTGGATCCCATAGCTCTATATCTGTACTCTTCTACCATCTGTACTACTTTCTACATTGGAGGTTTATTTATATGTGTCTGTTAAGTTTCCTGCTAAACTATAAACTTCCTCAGGGCAGCAACTATACCTCATTCATTTTGGAAGCTCCAATAGCACCCAGCACCATCTCTGGATTGTAGCTCATGGTTAATAACTATTTACTAAATAGATGAACCTAACATTAAACATTGAAGAAACAGTCTACTCATTCCCTGCGTTTCTTCAAGGAAAGCACCACCACTCATGTCTGCTTAGATGTTATTATTAATAGTGGTTCAGTCATAATAATATAATAATAATTATAATTATATAATAATAATAATACCACTGTGGAAAATTTAGGCCACATCCAAAATATGTGCACTTCCAGATCTGCCACAGGTTGTTTCTATCCCAGGTACTGGAGATAATCTAAAAAGAGCTCAGGGGAAAGGTTGTCAGAAGAACAAAGCGGCCAGGTGCGGTGGCTCAAGCCTGTAATCCCAGCACTTTGGGAGGCCGAGACGGGCGGATCATGAGGTCGGGAGATCGAGACCATCCTGGCTAACACGGTGAAACCTCGTCTCTACCAAAAAAGTACAAAAAACTAGCTGGGCTTGGAGGCGGGCGCCTGTAGTCCCAGCTACTGGGGAGGCTGAGGCAGGAGAATGGCGTAAACCCGGGAGACGGAGCTTGCAGTGAGCTGAGATCCGGCCACTGCACTCCAGCCCGGGCGACAGAGCGAGACTCCGTCTCAAAAAAAAAAATTAAAAATTAAAAAAAAAAAATTAAAAAAAAAAAAAAAAAAAAAAAAAAAGAAGAACAAAGCATTCGGAAGCTGTCAGGTGAAAAACAGTTCAATGAATTGACTATTTGGGTCAGAGACAAGAAGACTAAGGAGACAGACATCAAAAGTGTTTGCAAATATCTGAAAAGCTTTCCTGTAGAAGAGGAAGCAGACTTAGTTTTGCTGTAGAGGTAGAGCCAGGACCAGTGGGTTTAAGAGCAAGGAGACAAAATTCAAAATACAAGAGAACTGTTAAACTTTTAAATTAGAGCTCTCCAACAATAGAGTAGACTGATAAGATTGTGAGCTCCCTGTCAACACAGAGATGGTCAATAATGCAGTAGGAAGGAAAATACAAATGAGATCTGAAAGATTATCGTTCTGACCATTGTTGCCCAGGCTGGAGTGCAGTTGGCACAATCTTAGCTCACTGCTGCATCCCGGGTTCAAGCGATGCTCCTGCCTCAGTCTCCAGAGTAGCTAGGACTGCAGGCATGCGCCACCACACCTGGCTAATTTTTATATTTTTAGCAGAAAGAGGATTTCACCATGTTGGCCAGGCTGGTCTTGAACTCCTGACCTCAAGTGATCCACCCACTCGGCCTCCCAAAGTGCTGGGATTACGGGCATCAATCGTTGCGCCTGGCCGTGGTTTTGACTTCTATGTCTCTAATCACTTAGGGAAAAAAAAAAAAAAAAATGGCCAAGGCATGGTGGCTTATGCCTGTAATCCCAGTACTTTGGGAGGCCAAGGTGAGAGGATCACTGGAGACCAGAAGTTCGAGACCAGCCTGGGTAAAATAGTAAGCTCCTCTCACTACAAAATAAAAAATAAAAAAAAATTAAGCCGGGCATAGTAGCACTTGTCTTTAGCTCTTCCAGCTACTTGAGAGGCTGAGGTGGGAGGACTGCTTGAGTCCAAGAGTTCAAGGCTATAGTGAGCAATGATCATGCTATTGCACTCCAGCCTGGATGATGGAGTGAGACTCTATTTAAAAAAAAAAAAAAAAAAATCCTGTTCAGTTTCAGGGATGTAATATCGTCTTTTATCTCTCTGCGGATATTAATTCTGTGTCCTCAGAAAAAATGAGCTTCTGCTTATTGAGTTTGATATCACTCTTCAGGATATTGGTTTTTTAAAAAATGAAGCCCATTCTTAGGTGTGAACTCATGTGATGGCTGGCATGTCCTTAGAGCCTGTCTAGAGTGCTTTCTCTGCTTCCCAGCATTCTCAAGAAGGGGTGAGTTATACCTACTGTCAAGTGGGCTATACCCGTAGTCAGTCTCCTGGATATGGGGACTCCCCATTATTTCTGAGTGTTTGCAAGGCTTCTTCCAAAGCTCACATTCATTGCTTCTACCCGAGGGCAGACACCTCCACTTGGCAAGGAGAGATCGGAGCTTATCTCATCTGGCTGCTCCTAATGCATGTCCCAAGCCAGTTAACTCCAGGTTTGCCTCCAGGCTCCCCTCTTACTCCTCACAATCTGTACCTCCAGCTTGGGGTTGGAGGCTTGGAGCATTCCAGAATGACTTTCTCCTTCTACAACAGTCGTTTGCTTTCAGAAAAACAGCCTCCTCTATGAACCAACCCTGCTTGCCTTCCCTTATTTAGATATTCCTTCTTATTTCTGGTCCTCCAAGAATACCCCTTCCTGTTCTCCAGCCCTATTATGGGTTTATTATTTTAAACTTGTAATCTCTTTTCTGTCATTTTTAAGCATCTGTGCTCAGTTAACCATCTTAATTCAATCTCCTGTCTCTTCCAATTCTAAATGTTATAATTTTATAAATGCGAAGGGGAAAGTAAACAAAAAATACAGTCATTACAAAAATAGCTCATTTTAAAGCTGTGGTTTTTTTTTTTTTCCTAAGTACATCAACAATTAGATAGGTAGTGATCTACTACCCATTACTACGGGTAGTGACCTCTACAAGTCTTAGCAAACACAAAAACATGTCATCTGCCACCCTAGACACCTGGAAAGTCTAGCTATGATAGCTATGATTTAAAGTGCATTAATTTAAATTTGTTTCAAAGTAACTCATCAATGTAGTTTAGAGCTTTAAGCCCCTTGGCCAGGCGTGGTGGCTCACGCCTGTAAGCCAATCACTTTGGGAAGTTGAGGAGGGTGGATCACTTGAGATCAGGAGTTTGAGACCAGCCTGGCCAACACAACAAAGCCCTGTCTCTACTAAAAATACAAAAATTAGCCGAGCGTGGTGGCACACACTTGTAATCCCAGTTACTTGAGAGGCTGAGGCAGGAGAATTGCTTGAACCCAGGAGGTGGAGGTTGCAGTGAACCGAGATTGCACCATTGCATTTCAGCCTGGGCCACAGAGTGAGGCTTCATCTCAAAGAAAAAGAAACAAACAAATTAAAAGAAAAAAAAACCTTTAAGACCCGTCTCCCAGGCCTTCCCAGCTGGAATCCTGCTTTCTAATGATATCTACTTCAAAACTGTCCCCTATGGCATTTTTCTCCGTCATTCTTAGTAATGTGTTTATAGCACCATGTTTCACTGAATCCATTTTGAAATGTAATCATCTGTTATCCTAGATGAGGATTTGGCTTTCTTACCCCATTGCTGTCCCGACTTCTCATTCTTCCTAACTTATATCATAAGTTTTGGGTAAATCAATATTTGGAATTCACATTATTATGACTATGTAAATGTTTTTTATTTTTTGGCTGAGGTAAGTAGAAGAGCATATGTTCCTTTTCTTATTTAAAATTTTAAAATGTTCCTGGAATTTTATTTTTTTTTAACTTGGCTTTTTGTATTACAAGATATCATCATGCAAAGTCCCTAAATGTTCCTGGAGTTATTGACTCAATATTTTTTTAATATTTGTGCAATCATTAATTCTAAATACTCCAATAGCTCTGTAATATGCCTCTTGATTCTATTTTCCATACAAGTACATCGATTTTGTTTTGTTTTGTTTTATCCAGGAGATCTTCTTCTTGGAGACTTCTCTCCTCATAGTCTAACCTGAATTGGTTGTTCACTATGGCTCCCATATAGCCGTCATCCTGTGTTGCGTTCTCTGGTTTCTATAATTTCTGTTTCTTGCTTTCTCTCTTATTTTTCTAAAGAACATCATTCTGTATGTCATACACACTTGTGTATGAAAGGTAAAATACTTGTGGATTTAAATATGTGAAAATATCTTTTTTTTTTTAAACAGAGTCTTACTCTGTCACCCAGGCTGGCATGCAGTGGTGCAATCTCGACTCACTGCAACCTCCGTCATCTCCTGGGTTCAAGTGATCCTCCTGCCTCAGCCTCCGGAGTAGTTGGGACTATAGGCACGTGCCACCACACCCGGCTAATTTTTGTACTTTTGGTAGAGACAGGGTTTCACCATGTTGGCCAGACTGGTCTCAAACTCCTGACCTCAAGTGATCCACCCGTCTCAGCCTCCCAAACTGCTGGGATTACAAGTGTGAGCCACCACGCCCAGCACACGAAAAGACCTTTTTTTTTTTTTTTTTTCCCCTATCTTTATACTTTGTTCATAATTTGGCTGGATATAGAATTTGAAGTCAAAAAACAAAGTCCCCTTGGGTTTTTTGAAGATCAAAAACTAATCCGTTGATCTATAGCTTCTGCTATTGTTATGAAGAGATTCAAAGCCATTTTGATTCTTGATACTTTTTATGTAAACTGTTGTGTATTTTTTTCCTCTCTAGAAAATTTTAGGATCTTCTCTTTATCTTTTTAGGTTCTGGAATTTCCCAGTAATGTTTGTGGTTTGGGTCCTCTGTGGTAGGTATACCACAGGCCCCTTTAAATCTAGAGACTCAGATTGACAATAATATCTTGTTTCCTATGTGTGTGGGATGGAGTTAGGGTGGGTGGGTGGGTAGGTATCATGTCTGGATATATAAGGAAAAGGAGACAACCTATATTGTGTATGCAGTCTTTTTGTTTTTTGAGACAGGATCTTGCTCTGTTGCCCAGGCTGGAGTGTAGTGATGTGATCATCACTCACTGCAGTGGGGACCTCCCAGTCTCATGTAATCCTCCCACTTTAGCTTCCCAAATAGCTGGGACTACAAATGTGTGCCACCAGGCCTGGCTAATGTTTAAAATTTTTTTTGTAAAGATAGGGTCTTGTAATATTGCCCAGGCTGGTCTTGAACTCCTGGACTTAAATGATTTTCCTACCTCGCCCTCTCAAAGTGCTGGGATTACAGGCATGAGTCACCATGCCTGGCCTGTATATGTAGTCTTTTCATCTAATATCCATCTTTTCAGTTCTGTGCCTAATACAATCTTCCATATTAGTTGGTGATTCCAAAACATGATGCTCTCTGGGGCTCTGGTGGGGGTAAGTGGGAAAAATAATTCTTTTTTCTCTGCAGACATTTAGATGGTTGAGTTCTCAATTCTGCGTAATATCTCATCCATCCATTTTTTTATTCATCTAAAGAGACATTAACATATCATTCATTGGTCTTTCCAACATTTTACCTTTCTATCCCTGACACTTTATTATTAACATTTTGTTAGATTTATTAGGTATTTGTTAAACCCGCCGTATTTAATCAAAAGTCTAAGGAGTTGTTAGTGTGAGTCTTTGAAGCCAGAAATGACCATAGTTTGCTGTCCATGGAATGACTGGGGACATGTTTCTGAACAGGACAAAGAATAGGGATGGCCGGACGCAGTGGCTTACGCCTATAATTCCAGCACTTTGGGAGGCCAAGGCAGGTGGATCATGAGGTCAAGAGATTGAGACCATCCTGGCCAACATGGTAAGACCCCACCTCTACTAAAAATACAAAATTTAACTGGGCACTGTGGCACACACCTGTAGTCCCAGCTACTCAGGAGGCTCAGGCAGGAAAATCATTTGAACCCAGGAGGCAGAGGTCGAAGCGAGCCGAGATCGCGCCACTGTACTCCAACCTGGTGACACAGTGAGACTCTGTCTCTAAATAAATAAATAAATAAATAGGGATATACTGTGTCTCGGTGTCTTGTTTTGTTTTGTTCTTGTTTTTGTTTTTTTTTTGGAAACGGAGTCTCACTCTGTCACCCAGGCTGGAGTGCAGTGGCCTGATTTTGGCTCACTGCAACCTCCGCCTCCTGGGTTCAAGCAATTCTCCTGCCTCAGCCTCCCGAGTAGCTGGGATTACGGGTGTGCACTACCACACCCAGCTAGTTTTTGTATTTTTAGTAGAGACAGGGTTTCACCATATTGACCAGGCTGGTCTCGAACTCCTGACCTCACATGATCCGCTCACGTCGGCCTGCCAAAGTGCTGGGATTACAGGCTTGAGCCACCATGCCCGGCCTTCTGTTTTACTTGGCAAACCTAACTTCTTGCCTCCTGGTAGCAAATGATACAAATGGCATCAGTTGACTCTAGCCTTTCCCTCTTGCCAGCTAGCCTCCTTGGTTGCTAACAATTCAAGGATCTATTGTTTCTCTTTCCTGGGCTGACCAATGAATATGGAGCTAGGAGTCATTTTGAGTGGCAGTCTGCAAATCTGATGTAAATACAGAGATTGTAAGAGGAAACTGTGGGGGCTGGGTGCAATGGCTCACACCTGTAATCCTAGCACTTTGAGAGGTCGAGGTGGGTGGATCACTTGAGGTCATGGGTTCGAAACCAGCCTGGCCAACATGGTGAAACCCCATCTCTACTAAAAATACAAAAATTAACTGAGCATGGTGATGGGTACCTGTAATCCCAGCTACTCGGGAGGCTGAGGCAGGAGCATCACTTGAACCCGGGAGGTGGAGGTTGCAGTGAGTGGAGATCACACCACTGTACTCCAGCCTGGGTGACAGAGCAAGACTCTGTCTCAAAAAAAAAAAAAAAAAAAAAAAAAGAGAGAAAAAAAGAGAAAATAATAATAATAATGCCTCACACCTTATAAGTATTATATATGTGTTTGCTATGATTATTGCTGTTATTTCAAATGACAGGTGTTGCTTTGTTTTTTTTTTAGAAAACCATTAGAAGAAAACCGAAAACAGAATAGTCTGCAGCTGTTGATTAAATACAAGATGTGGAGCTCATTCTGTAGGAACTAAGCCTCAAATGACATGCAAAGGACTCTTTAGGAAGACCCACTGGATTCCTTTGCTGTATGAGTTGTCGGTATTTCCAAGGTGAATGTTAAAGTTTGCCTAATAAAGCCACATGTGCCCAGAGTGGGTCGGGGATACTCCGTGTGGGCTCACGTGGCATCCCTGGATGTCTTCTTCCCTTCTCTTCAGGAAAGCCCCTTTATTTATTATTTTTATTTTTATTTTTTGAGATGAAGTCTTGCCTTTGTCACCCAGGCTGGAGTGCAGTGGCACGATCGCAGATCACTGCACCCTCTGCCTCCTGGGTTCAAGCAATTTTCCTGTCTCAGCCTCCTGAGTACCTGGAATTACAGACACCTACCACCATGCCTGGCTAATTTTTGTATTTTTGGTAGAGACGGGGTTTCACCATGTTGGCAGGCTGGTCTCGAACTCCTACCTCAAGTGATCCGCCCACCTTGGCCTGCCAAAGTGCTGGGATTACAGGCGTGAGCCACCACGCCCGGCTTGGGAAAGCCCCTTTCTTATTTGATTCCTTTCAGTAAATAGCTGCCGTGTGCCTGGAAGGGTACGATGAACTCAGGATTTGGAATGGAAGTTTTTGTGGGAAGTGGGACACTTTGCTCTGGTGGGTCTGTGACTTTAAACCCTTGCGTGTTGTGGGAAAAGAAAGGGGCTGGCAGGGGCTGGGACCCACACAGGAGCCGGAGGTCGGCAAGCTCAAGCAGACATGCGGATGCCCTAACCCTGACTTCTTCCATCCCAAAGGAGGACCTCTGGTGTGCCGGAAAGAGCCCGAATTCAGAGTCTGTTTGATCTGAGTTCTAGTTTTATCCCTGATTCAATTTCTCACAGCTTTATGAACTTTGCTTTTTTCATCTGTAAAATGAATACTTCTCAGTGTTGTCATGTAAATGGATGAGTTTGCATATGTAAAAATTGTCTGGCGTATCCTAGAAGTCCCTTTGCTCCCATTTTTTGCTCCTTTTCCCACTGTACATAATTATCAGTCCAAAATACAACTCCCAGATTCCCACAGCAAGACAGGATCTGGCCCAGGCAACAGCGGAATGCAATTACACCGCTCCACTGCAATTATATTACTATAGGACATTCACTTTTAAAGGATCTGCAGAGGCTAAATTTTTCGGGACTATCTGAAATTCTCTCTGATAATGACTTGTTTTGCTCAGCAATTGAATAATGTTGTATTTAATCACTTAAACAGTATTTATTAAGCCCGGTCCAATGTCCTGGGTAATATGGAGGACATAGAGGAAGAAGAAAAGAGCTTACAATTTTGTGGAAGAAACCAAACAACTAGATAAGTCATCTAGAACTAAATCAAGTAGTGGACTATGGACAAAAGCCTGGAGACTTGTTGCATTTCAAAGTGGGAGAGACCTTGATGGCTTTCTTCACCCAGCTGTGCAATAGAGCCTAGCATCCATCTTCACCTGTGCAGAGCTAACTGGGACTTAGGGAGTTTCATGCTAATGTGGGGTGGGGTCTGGGGGATTCTGGGAATGTGTGCACATGCTGACTTGTCTTCAGGAGCCAAAATGCTTTCCCTGCTCAGAGCTGTTTTAGTACAGGGTTATTTTCTCATCTTTCTGGGAAAAGGAAAAAACCCAAAGGGAGAATGCTAGTGGATACAGCGAGTTCTTTTCAGAACATGTTCTGTGCCAGGCTCAGCTGCCTACCAATTTTTAATTTTTTGGCGATTTGCTAGATGTAGGGCCTCATTTTTAAAAATTGCTGTCTTCTCTAGCGTACAGATTCTTTTCCTGCCTGCATCCTCCATTTTTCTCGTAGAGAATAGACTTCTGTTTCAGGCATCCACGATATACTTGGCATATATCTACATTACTTCTCATTTATAGCTCTTCAAACCCTCTGAAAAGACAACTAAAAATGGGCCAGGAGTGGTGGCTCACACCTGTAATCCCAGCACTTTGGGAGGCCAAGGCTGGCGGATCACTTGAGGTTGGGAGATCGAGACCAGCCTGGTCAACAGGGTGAAACCCTGTCTCTACAAAAAATAGAAAAATTAGGCAGGTGTGGTGGTGGGCGCCTGGAATCCCAGCTACTCAGAGGCTGAGGCAGGAGAATGGCTTGAACCCAAGAGGCGGAGGTTGCAGTGAGCCGAGATTGCGCCACTGCACTCCAACCTGGGCGACAGAATGAGACTCCATCTCAAAAAAACAAAACAAAACAAAAACCACAACTAAAATCAGCCACTTAGTGACCTTCTGTTAAGGTTCTATTTATTGGAACTGGATATTGATTATCGGCAAATGCCTCTGTTTTTTCCTCTCTCTCCTCTTGTAGAAGAATTGGAAGGTCGGTCTTGCCATGCTAACTTCTGCTTTTCTTCTTTTCTTTGCTACTTCTACCTTTCATTCTGATTTGATCCACAGTAATACTCTTTTCTCTTAATTCAACTGTGTGCTCTGCATGACTGGAAAATTCCTAGTTTTTGCCCTGCAAATAAGTAAAGGCAGATCCATGCAGAAGAGCAATGCTTTCTTGGTTCTGGCTTTCCTCTGCTACTGTAGTATCTCTGGGACCCACCCAAGTCCATACCAATCTTTTTGAGGGGTCCTAGTTAATGTTTCACGTGGGTTTGCAAATATGTCTTTTGAGTGTTGGCCATTTTCTTTGGCTCCTGTAGGAAATGCCATCCCTGAAGTTGCTGCTCAGCCCCTCATCTGAACAACAGTACTGATACTTTGCTCTCATCAGCTGCGGCTGATGTCACCTGCAACCACCGAAGACATGTTGCTCTAGGGATGCTGGGGCTGATGTTGGGGTGTCTCTGCCAACACTGTGCTGAGACTGCTGGTGCCATTAGGATGGACTTGCCCACAGATACAGCCCTAGTTCTTGTTCTGGGCTGGGGTCTGCAACCCCTTATAGGGCAGGCACCACCAGAGCAGGTGCTGGCCTGGGGGCTGCAAATAGTGATACTGTGTGCTGCTTCCCAGGGCTGCAGCCTTAGGGCATCCATGGCTCCCCATGCAGAGGTGGCCCTACAGGAGTAGAGATAAACCTTCCCCATCACTTTTTGGGCATGTTCTTCTACCTCAGACCAAAGCAGTCCTGTTTTATGCTCCCAAAGTCTCACAGAGTTTTGCATGAGAAAGCACTTTTTGACCGGGCACGGTGGCTCATGCCTGTAATCCCAGCACTTCAGGAGGCCGAGGCGGGCGGATTATGAGGTTAGGAGATCGAGGCCGTCCTGGCTAACACAGGGAAACCCCGTCTCTACTAAAGAATACGAAAATATTAGCCGGGCGTAGTGGCGAGCGCCTATAGTCCCAGCTACTCGGGAGGCTGAGGCAGGAGAATGGCGTGAACCCAGGAGGCGGAGGTTGCAGTGAGCCGAGATTGTGCCATCGCACTCCAGCCTGGGTGACAGAGCAAGACTCTGTCTCAAAAAAAAAAAAAAAAAAAAAAAAGAGAAAGCGCTTTTTTTTTTTTTTTTGAGATGAAGTCTCCATCACCTAGGTTGGAGAGCAGTGGCGTGATCTTGGCTCATTGCAACCTCCACCTCCTGGTTTCAAGTGATTCTCCTGCTTCAACCTCCCAAGTAGCTAGAATTGTAGGCACACACCACCATGCCCGGCTTCTATTTTTAGCAGAGATAGGGTTTCACCATGTTGGCCAGGCTGGCCTCGAACTCCTGACCTCAAGTGATCTTGGCCTCCCAAAGTGATGGTATTACAGGTATGAGCCACCATGCCCAGCTGAGAAAGTACTTTCATATTTGCCTCCCTCTTTCTCGCATCAAGATTCTGATGCTTGTTTGCTGGGAGAAACTGGTGGAAACATCTACGTTCCAGACGCCATGCTGTTTGCTCCTAGCACACTGAGCATGATGTTGAAGCAAACTGTTGAGTGTTTCCCAGGCTTGCTCCAGTCCCTCAAATCATAAATCTACCTCAAACTCTCCTTCCAAATTCCAGTCATAGATTCAGTTTTTAAATCTATTTTGTGACAGAGAAGTATGACAGTATGATTAATAAAACAATTTTTTTCTGGGTGCAGTAGCTCACACCTGTAATCCCAGCATTTTGGGAGGCTGAGGTGGGGGGATCACTTAGGCCCAGGAGTTTAAGACCATTCTGGGTGACCCCAGCCATAGCAAAACCCCATGTCTACAAAACATTTTTAAAAATTTAAAAATTAGCTGAGTGTGACGGTATGAACCTGAAGTCCTAGCTACTTGGGAGGCTGAGATAGGAGGATCCCTTGAGCCCAGAGTTCAAGGCTACGGTGAGCTGTGATCTCCCTACTGCAGTCCAGCCTGGACAACAAAGTGAGACCCTATCTCAAAAACAAAACAAAACAATTCCTGGTGCTGTGACTTATGCCTGCAATCACAGCGCTTTGAGAAGCCAAGGTGGGAGGATTGCTTGAAGCCATGAGTTTGAGACAGCCTAGGCAACATAGCAAGACTCCATGTCTACAAAAAAAAAATAAAAGGCTCTGGGCATAGTAGTGGGTGCCTGTGGTCCCCCCTACTAGGGAGGCTGAGGCAGGAGGATCCCTTGAGCCCAGAAGATTGAGGTTGCAGTGAGCCATGATCATGCCACTATACTCCAGCTTGGGTGGCAGGGTAAGACCTTGTCTAAAAAAAAAACAAACAAAATCAGAGATAAGAGATAAGAATCAATTTCATTACGATAAAATTATATGGGGGTGTAGAATGGATATAAAAAGAAAAAAAGACGTTTTATTTTCAAATATTAAACTACGACTTTCATATTCTTTCTTTTTTTTCAGACAGAGTCTCGCTCTTTTGAGCCCAGACTGGAGTGCAGTGACACAATCTCATCTCACTGCAACCTTCGCCTCCCAGGTTCAAGAGTTTCTCTTGCCTCAGCCTCCTGAGTAGCTGGGATTTCGGCGTGTGCCACCACACCCAGTGATTTTTTTGTAGTTTTAGTAGAGATGGGGTTTCACCATATTGGCCAGGCTGGTCTCAAACTCCCAACCTCAGGTGATCCACCCACCTCAGCCTCCCAAAGTGCTGGGATTATAGGCATGAGCCACCGTGTCTGGCCTCATATACTGTTTAGTGAATGAAAATGAGTATTAAATTGCCCAGATATTTAGATTCCATCAGACACATTTAAAAGTGATCTGTGGGCTTAGTTTACAATATTAACATTTACAATCCACTGGAAATTGCATCCCTGGCAACTATTTAAACTTATGTTGAAAAATTTTAGATGTTATCCTTCAAACAGGTGAGAAAGTGCTGCATAGTTTTTCAAATTTCTTTCTTTTTTTTGAGTGGAGGTGGGGAGTTGTGAGTAAAATGTTTAAGGATCTCCAATTTAGAGTGTTTTACAAATATGCTCTGAACAACTGACCAATTTCTATGAATTTGTTTTTTTCACATGTTGTTTATTCACGTAAGTATTTTATAAGTTAGTTTAAATTTATTTTGCACTGGAAACCATGAAAAACAATAGTTATGCCAGAGAAGTCAGTTCATTCAGCTTAATGCTCTATCCCTTAATTGCTGCTCAATCTACTGCTATCCAGCCGCTTATGAAAGCAAGTGGATCTGAAATTACCAATTGCTAGATCAGAACAGAGCCTGCGGGGAACCACTTTGACACTTCTATTTTAAAGCCTAATCTGTTCCCATTCTCTGCTGCCTCCCTTGCCTTCTGCTGTTTTTCAATGTTCAAAAAACAATAAAACAAGGTGCCAAAACCCAGGAAGGATGGGTGGGAAGGGGAACATAATTAGCTTTCAATGTGATATTATTTTTATGGCCATTCCAAGCTTCAAATATCGGTTGGGAGGGGAGAGTTTAGAATAAATTGGTAACTTGATTATTAAAAGAACCCTTCTCTGTTTGGAAAAAGAGTAACTGTCCCAGGAAAAGGGGGCTCCCAGGGATGCTCTTTCCGTAAACACCTTTACACCCTTCTTTGTTGGTTGTAAGAAAAACAGCATTCAGGGGCTAGAAATGGAGAGAAGACAGGGATTTCCTTTAGCAAAGGAATTGCAGGGAATTTGGGTTCTCAGGATCAGTGGTCAAAGATAATATTCTTTTACTAGGGTAATTAGAGCTAGCAGAAGATTCATTTATTCCAGCAGCGGAGAAAACTGTGCAATGGCTTTAAAATGTTTTTATTTTTATTTTTTTTGAGACAGGGTCACCCAGGTTTGGGTGCAGTGGCATATTCACAGCTCACTGCAGCCTCGACCTCCTGGGCTCAAGCGATGCTCCAGCGTCAGCCTCCCCAGTAGCTGGGATTACAGGCGTGCACCACCACACCCAGCCAGTTTCTAAAATTTTCTGTAGAGACAGGATCTCGTCATGTTGCCCACACTGGTCTCAAACTCTTGGGCTCAGGGCAATCCTCCTTCTTTGGCCTCCAAAGTGCAGGGATTATAGGCAGCCTGTGCAAAGACTTTTAATGCTAAAGTCGTTGTGTAAAAGTTGAGCATAAGCCCCAGACTTTTAGACTCTGAAGAACAAGTTGAGTGAGTTAACTTTGTTTCCTCCTTTGCCCTGTTTATGAACATCAGAGTCACACTTGATAGTGAAAACTGGAAATTTGGCCAGTCAGGAAAAGTTACATCTATGTATTTATTTGGACTTAGTGAAGTCATGTTCTTCTAAATTCTACTTAATCTAAACTTTATTGGCAACTATTGATATATTGTGTTTGTTAGAGATTTATTCTTTTTTTTTCTTTTGAGACAGTGTCTTGCTCTGTCACCCAAGCAATGGCATGCTCATGGCTTACTGCAGCCTTGACCTCCCAGACTCAAGCAATCCTCCTACCTCAGCCTCCCTATTAACTGGGACTACAGGCATGCACCACCACACCCAGATAATTTGTGTATTTTTTTGTAGAGACAGGGTTTCACTGTGTTGCTTGAACTCCTGGGCTTAAGTGATCCAACTGTCTTGACCTCCCAAAGTGTTGGGATTACAGGCGTCGGCCACCACACCCAGCATTAGAGATTTATTCTGATAAGTGTATATACATGGTTTTATAATTACACGTACATAGACATATAGATACACATATATGTTTTAGAGCAAATGTTTAGCTTATGGCTCCTCATGCAAAATGTTCTGTTGAGCACCACTGCAGTCCAAGGAAAAAAACAGATGGTTGGTTCACTTTACACAACCAAGCCTAAAACCCCATCATTCAACAACCAAAATTGTAGGCACTGTGCTTAAGAAAGAATGATCAAAGTTTCTAAGTCAACCCAAGCCTCAACTGTCCCACCTAAACAGTTGCCAAGACTTGATATGAATGTTCACCTATGAACTCTGCCTCAGTCTTCCTTGACTCCCATTTCTAGCCTGGGAGCGGATATTTCTTGTTTTTTTTTTTCATTATTATTATTTTTTAAGACAGAGTCTCACTCTGTTTCCCAGGCTGCAGTGCAGTCTGACTCGAGTGCACGATCTCAGCTCACTGCAACCTTCGCCTCCTGGGTTCAAGCGATCCTCCTGCCTCAGCCTCCCAAGTAGCTGGGACTACAGGTGCCCAGCACCATGCCCGGCTAATTTTTGCATTTTTAGTAGAGACAGTGTTTTGCCATGTTGGCCAGGTTGGTCTCGAACTCTTGACCCCAGGTCATCCACTCGCCTTGGCCTCCCAAAGTGTTGGGATTACAGGCATGGGCCATCATGCCCGGCCTCCTGTTTTTTATTTTTCATTCTTTTTTTTAATAAAGATAGGGTCTTTCTATATTGCCTAGGCTAGTCTCGAACTCTTGGCCTCAAGCGATGCTCTCATCTCGGCCTCCAAAAGTGTAGAATTACAGGGGTGAGCCACTGTGCCCCGCCAAGTGTTTCATGTTCTGATGGATTAAATATGTGTCCTATGGGAGGTGGGCCATATGAAACCCGAAAGGACCACACAGTGTTCATAGAGTCACCCTGCAAATTAGCCTCACAGCTGTCATGGTGTGAAATGATGGGGTAGGACACCCCCTCGACTTCATTTACCATAGGGGACACCATTTGGCCCCAGAGATCGGTGGCAGGAATAGCCTTTGTAGTTATTAGATTCTGTTACCTTGGGTCTCTGGGTCCAGGAAGTTGTGAATGGAGATTCCCTGTAGAAATTGGAAATTATTACCCAAAAAGTCCCACCTCTGAATAGCCCAGAGGTGCGTACATCAAAGGAGGCCACTGTTTGTTTGTTTTTCTTGGCCAAGTGGGAGGAGGAATGCCGGAGAGCTCAGAACATTCCCAGAGAAAACGAGGGCTCTGACTTGATATGTTTTTCCCAATTCCTTTCTGAGTGAATTCCACGGCCGATAAACTGGCTCAGGCACAACTGTTCACAGCTGCATGTAGGATGTTGCAGGGGACACAATAGCTGCTGTGTGTGCAGGAGGACAAACAGTCCCACACAGGCCTGAGCCTGAGGAACAATGAGCGACAAACGGCCTTCAATACAATGCATTCATTTCCTGTAATAACACTGGGCTAAATGCGGCCTGGGAGGCCAGTTCCACCTGACCGAGAGACACTCCGCTTCATGCCATCATTTTTAGAGGCCCGCTGTTCATGAAGAAAGACACATATAAAAAGGAGAGAGATGGCAAGCGGTCGAAGGTTTTTTTTTCCCCCTCCTGCAAAGCAAGATATAATTAAAACCATATATATTTTTAATGCCCAGATAAAACAGTGTGGTAAAAATACTGTCGAAGTGTTAGAAGCTATTTCAATTTTAAGTCTTTCTGACACTAACTGCTCGTGATTCACCATCGCTGCTAAAAATACTGGCAGGCGGCACCCTGGGCTTCTCTGCTTGCCAGCAGGTAGACTGGCTCTAATGTGAGCTTACCTCCCTGTCCTGCCAGAGCTTCCATCCTCATGTGGGTAAAAGTCCTACTGGGAATTGGCTTGAGAGCCTATAATAGTAATAATAATTGGCCGGGTGCGGGGGCTCATGCCTGTAATCCCAGCACTTTGGGAGGCCAAGGTGGGCAGATCATCTGAGGTCAGGTGTTCGAGACCAGCCTGGCCAACATGGTGAAACCCTGTCTCTACTAAAAATACAAAAAAATTCGCCAGGCATTGTGGTGGGCGCTTGTAATCCCAGCTACTTGGGACGCTAAGCCAGGAGAATTAACTGAACCTGGGAGGCGGAGGTTGCAGTGAGCCAAGATTGCACCATTGCACTCCAGCCTGGGCAACAGAGCAAGACTCTCTCATAAAAAATAATAATAATTAATAAAGCCCTAATAATAATCAAGATGATGATGATAGCTAACATCTACTGAGTGCTTACTAAGTAGCCAGTCTGGGTCTAATTGCCTGAATCCTCACAAGAACCGTATGAGGTGTGGATCCTTATTCATCTCAGGTGAGAAACCGAGGCACTGAGAGATTAAGCAACTTGCCCAAGCTCACAGCTATTCATCCTTTTCAATATATACCCAGGGGCCGGGCGTAATGACTCACACATGTAGTCTCAGCACTTTGCGGGGCCAAGGTGGGTGGATTGCCTGAGGTCAAGAGTTTGAGACCAGCCTGGGCAATGTGGCAAAAATCATGTTGGTTTAAGAGCCAATAGTAATAATAATTAATAAAGGCCTAATAATAGTAAATACGATGATGATAACTAACATCTACTTAGCATTCTACTGGACCACAATTGTGTACCACCATGCCCAGCTAATTTTTAATTTTTTTGTAGAGATGTGGGTCTTGCTATGTTGCTCAGGCTGGTCTTGAACTCCTTACTCAAGTGATCTTCTTGTCTTGGCCTCCCGAAGTGCTAGGATTATAGGCATGAGTCTCTGTGCTTGGTCTTTCTCCTGATTTTAGAATTGAGAGGCACGTGGGCAGGAATGAAGTGTCCCAGCTAATACCACTCAGGTAGTTCAAGAGAGAGCCAGGGCTAAAATGAAAGTCTGCTCTTTCTACCTGTATCAAAGAACAAACTCAGAGCCATGTATTACATACTTACTGAAAACTGAATTAATTAATATCTGTACTAATAAGTGTCCTGGCAGGGATTTGATAGGAAAGAAATAGAAGATATGATTTTATGATTTCTACCATCCCAAGACTTGTGATTTTTCTGAGGACACACAGGATGCATAAATACAAGACTTGATGGACATAATCTTACCTCGGCAATCCAGCACGTATGCAAGAACAGAGGGAATGTGACTTCCGGAATCACCTGGTTAGGATGGTGATAACTCAGGAGGAGATAAATGGGAGGGGTATGAATTGGTGCAGAGAAAGTAAAAAGCATTTGTGAGATGAAGTAGCAAACGGAAGCTATATCTGCTCATTTCTGCTTGCCAGCATAATTTCACCAAGCACCTGGCTCTGTGGTGACATGCAGATCTCTGGAGGGATGCTTTGAAGACAAAACAGGACAGAGCATGTGGCCCTCTGTGTCTCTTACTTGAGTCACCATATTCCTTAAAAGATAAACGACCCTTGTTCTTGTCTTTCCTTAAACATAAGATAACTTTTTTTTTTTTTCATCTTGAGACAGAGTCTTGCTCTGTCGCCCAGGCTGGAGTACAGTAGTGTGATCTCGGCTCACTGCAACCTCTGCCTCCAGGGTTCAAGCGATTCTCCTGCCTCAGCCTCCCGAGTACCTGGGATTATAGGCACATGTCACCACACCCAGCTAATTTTTTTGGTATTTTAATAGAGATGGGGGTTTCACCATGTTGGCCAGCTGGTCTTGAACTCCTGACCTCAAGTGATCCACCCACCTTGGCCTCCCAAAGTGCTGGGATTACAGGCCACTGTGACCAGCCAACATAAGATAACTTCTGATGAGGTTAGTGACTATGCTTTTGTAATCTATAACTAGATGGACTCATGCTGCAACCTTGATGTGATTCTGCTTCAAAGTAACTACCTCTATTAGCAAAAACCGCAATGATTTTTGCACCAATATAATAACTTTCGAGTATGTTGGATACGACCTGTCATCGTAAACCTCCCCCACCTGTATATAAAAACACTGGCTGGGAGATTTCTGACAAAACCTCCTCTCTGAAAGACTCCTCCTGAGCTATAGGCCTCAGACCATAGTCCTCAGTAAGACTTCTGAATAAAACTAACCTTAATTCATTAAAAACTTGTTTATTTGTTTTTTTCTTTCGTTCACACATTCAATGTGGAAATACCATTTGTGCAGAAGGACAAAGAAGCCATGAGTGAAAGCCAGGAGCACGGTAGCAAACAGGTTTGTTTGGCTGGCACAGAGACGACGTATCAAGTCATGAGAAAGGACTTCATGAACAGCAACCAACTTTAAAAATATTCCTGTCATACCTTGAGGTAGCTAGCTGTTTGACATTTGAGACACAGAGGTAGAGCGCGATGGCTCACGCCTGGAATCTCAGCTTTTTGGGAGGCTGAGGTGGGAGCGTCCTGAGTCCAGGAGTTTGCAAACAGCCTGAACAACATAGCGAGACCCCATCTTTACTAAAAATAAACCAAATTAGCCAGGCGTGGTGGCATACACCTGTAGTCCCAGCTACTCGGGAGGCTGAGGTGGGAGGATTGCCTGAACCAGGGAAGTCAAGGCTGTAATGAGCTATGATTATGCCACTGCACTCCAGCTTGGGTGGCAGAGTGAGACCGTGTCTCAGAAAAACAAAAAGGTGGGCGCGGTGGCTCACACCTGTAATCTCAGCACTTTGGAAGGCAGAGACAGGTGGATCACTTGAAGTCAGGAGTTCAAGATCAGCCTGGTCAACATGGTGAAACCCCGTCGCTACTAGAAATACAAAAATTAGCTGGGTGTGGTGGTACACACCTGTAGTTCCAGCTACTTGGGAGGCTGAGGCAGGAGAATCACTTGAACCTGGGAGGCGGAGATTGCAGTGAGCAGAGATTGCGCCATTGCACTCCAGCCTGGGTGATGGAGTGAGACGCTCTCAAAACAACAACAAAAACCACAGACATCTGAGACACTGAAGACTGCCATAGTTTGATAGCTAAAGGACAAACCCAGTTATAGGCAAAACAGTGAAATTACCTGCGTGGTTTCCCAGCAGGCCACATTAGCAACCATTAGTGACCTCAATGGTGTTAACGGAGCTACATAAATCAGTCAAGAACAGTGATGGAGCTTTGTACTATAGTCCAGATACGGTGCTGGGCTCTGGTATAGGATGAAAAAGATGGACCCAGTCCTGCCCTGAGTGTGTGTTCTTTATAGGTGCATTTTGTCCTAACAGTTCCAGCAAGAAATCAGCTCTCTTTATGAAAAGTAGGGAAGTGTAGCAGTTCTCAGGAGCAGTAAATAATCAATATGTGTTTCATGGCTGTTTAAATGAGTGAATAAAATCGCTGCGCTCGTTCTGTTCTGTCACTGACTCATGCAGCGAAATGGGCATCTTAACCACAGCTTAGAGGGAGCTGAAGACAGCAGGGAGGACTCAGGCCATCCAGCCTGGGATACCCTGCCTCCACATTTCTGTACCAAGAGCTGGTCAACTTGAGAATCAGTCTGTGAGAGACCTAGTCATTACAACACACAAGATTTCCTTCCTTCTCTCCCTCCCTCCCTCCCTCCCTCCGTGTCTCTTTCTTTCTTTCCTTCCTTCTTTCTCTCTCTCTCTCTTCTTTCTTTCTTTCTTTCTTTCTTTCTTTCTTTCTTTCTTTCTTTCTTTCTTTCTTCCTTCCTTCCTTCCTTCCTTCCTTCCTTCCTTCCTTCTTTCTTTCTTTCTTTCTTTCTTTCTCTCTCTCTCTCTCTCTCTCTCTTTCTTTCTTTCTTTCTTTCTTTCTTTCTTTCTTTCTTTCTTTCTTTCTTTCTTTCTTTCTTTCTTTCTTTCTTTCTTTCTTTCTTTCCTTCTTTCCTTCCTTCCTTCCTTCTTTGTTTCTTTTTCCTTTTTTTGAGACAGGGTCTTGTTTTATAGCCCAGGCTGGAGTGCAGTGGTGCAATCATGGTTCATTGTGGCCACAAACTCCTGAGCTCATGTGACCCTCCTGCCTCAGCCTCCCAAGTAGCTGAGACTACAGATGCATGCCACCATACCAGGCTTTTTGCTGTTGTTGTTGTTGTTTAGATATGGGGCCTTGGTATATTGTACAGGTTGAACACAAGGTTTTCCGAACAAGCTTCAGACTAGAATCAGAGGGCTCTGGGCAAGTGGAGAGGGCGTACAGGGAGAGTCAGGAGAAAGTCGGTTTGGTGCTGGTCAGTGGATGATTAATCAATTTTGGTTTTGCAGAGTTATTTAACCTTTCTGAGCCTCAGTTTACTCACCTGGAATATGGAGAAAATACAGAGCAGGCTCTGGAGGCAGAGAAACTAAAATTTTCATCACCTTTAGCAATTTGACCCTGAGAAACTACTTTCAGCTTCTCTTCGCCTGTTTCCACTTGTGTAAAATGAGAGTGATTATGATCTATCTCAGAGCTACAAGAATGAAATACGATAATACATGTTAAGTGTTTAAGACTGTCTGGTTCACAGTGTTTAATAAATGTCAGCAATGTGTATACTAGGATGGGTCTGAGGATTGGAGAAATGGATGCAAAGCACTTAACATCCTGCCTGACACACAGTGGGTGGCTGATAAGCGTTAGCTATCATGCGACTTTGAGCAACCTGATAAATATATATTAAACAAATGCCCACAGGATGAACGTGTCTTTTCATCTTTGACTCTCTGCCACTTAGAAGTATTAGTTTCTTATTGTTTCTTATTGCCAGTCACACATTTAGTGACTGAAAACAACACAAATTTATTATGATAGCTCTGGAAGTCAGAAATCCAAAACAGCCTTCATTAGGCTAAAGTCGAAGTGTCAGCAGAACTGCTTTCCTTTTAGAGGTTGCAGGGGAGACCCTTTCCCTGCTTTTTCCAGGTTCCAGAGGCTTCTTGCACTTGTTGGCTCGTGTCCTCTTCCTCCGTCTTCACAGCCAGCAGTGAAGCATCTTCAAATTTCTGTCTGTGACTCTGACCTCACTTCTGCCATCCCATCTCCTTCTCTGAGTCTAACTCTCCTCCTTCTCTCTATTTATTTATTTATTTTTTGAGACTTTCACTCTTGTTGCCCAGGGTGGAGTGCAATGGCATGATCTCGGCTCACTGCAACCTCTGCCTTCCCGGATTCAAGCAATTCTCCTGCCTCAGCCTCCCATGTAGCTGGGATTACGGGAATGTGCCTCCACACCCAGCTTCCTCCTTCTCTTATAAGAAGGTTACACTGGACTCACCCAGCTAATCAAGGATAATCTCTCCATCTCAAGATCCTTAACTTAATCGCACATCTGGAAAGTTCATTTTGCCAGGTTAGGCAACATAGTCACAGATTCTACGGATGAGGATGTGGAAGTCTTTGGGGAGCCACAATATCACCACAGAAGGAGTGAACGAACGATGTGCTGCACACAAGCACGGCCTTCAGGAGCCTCTGTTCAGCACCTGACCTTGTTCAGTTTGTCTCATGCTGAACAAGTCTGCCCTGGACCTTATGTAAATTCCAAGGACATTTGACTTGGCAATAGGCCTTTCTAAATGCTAGCGTTTTCACAGCCTTGCCTCAGAGAAAAAGGCAGCTTGTGATGAAAATAACCATCTCAGGCTATTTTTTTTTTTTTAAGAGACAGAGTCTGCTCTGTCACCCAGGCTGGAGTGCAGTGGCGTGATCATAGCTCACTGTAGCCTTGAACTCCTGGGCTCAAGTGATCCTCCCATCTCAGCTTCCTGAGTAGCTAGGACTACAGGTGTATGCAACCATGCCCAGCTAATTTTTTAAATTTATTTTTTAAATTTTCTGTAGAGACAGATTCTCACTATGTTGCCCAGGCTGGTCTCGAACCCCTGGCTTCAAGCAATCCTCCTGTCTTGGTCTCTAAAAGCACTGAGATTATAGGCATGAGCCACCATGCCCAGATTCAGGCTATTTCTTGATTTCTACTTTTTTATCCCAAGTTAATTATAAGGATCTCATTTGCTATTGATGATACATTTATCTTTGTATTATTAGCTAATTAATTATTCATCATAGCTATGCTGAGGAGGAGGCCTGTTTGTCTCTCTTAGTTTCTTAGATGAACAGAGCCAGGCCTGGAAAGGATCCACTGAGCCTGGAATTATAGCTCAATGTTGTAGCCATCAGAATTACTTGAGTTCTGAGTATTGGCTTCAATCTTTTACTTCTTTGCCTTTAATTGGAAAAGAAGGGTGGAACATGGTAGGTCTTAATTGTCGACATCACCGAATAGAGTTATGATGAGATTAAGACTCTCTCTGTTTCCCTGTCTGTGGGCACACTTTCTTTACTGGTGCCTGACTTGAAAGATACTATATAAAGTGTTCATGAACTTGGGACACTAAACGAATACGTCTTTGATGGTTTCTTCCCTCAGTGTAGAAATGATTTACCAAGTTATTCTGGGTTCCAGATTAAAAACTGGAACTTCTGACTGGGTGTCGTGGCTCACACCCATAATCTTGTCCTCTTTGGGAGGTCCAGGTGGGAGGATCACTTGAGCTCAGGAGTTTGAGACCAGCCTGGGCAACACAGTGAGATCCCGTCTCTACTAAAAAACAATGAGCTGGGGACTGTGGCGCATGCCTGTTTTCCCAGCTACTTGAGAGGCTGAGGTGGGAGAATTGCTTGAACCCTGGAGGTGGAGATTACAATGAGTCATGATTATGCCACTACATTCCAGTGACAGAGTAAGCCCCTATCTCAGAAAAAAATCCCCAAAAACAAAAAACAAAAACCCAAAAGCAAAAACCAAAACTTTTTTTTTCTTTTGTTTTTTTAAAGTAGAAATGGGGTTTTGCCACAGCTGGCCTCCAACTTCCGCTCAGGCAGTCCTCCTACCTTGGCCTCCCAAAGTGCTGGGATTACAGGTGTGAGCCACAGTGCCTGGCCATAAAACTGGAACTTCTTTTAAACATTTTTATTGTAATCAGATCAGAAAATGGTTGCCAAAATAATTTGTACTTAAACAAAAAAAGTCATCTGTTCAAATTAGAGCAGCTCCACAATTATTTTAACCATAGATTTGATAAAGGTAACTTTAAAAACTAAAATTTTGTACCCTGATAAAGAAAAAAACCAGGTTCTGACAAATATTACCTGGCCACAGAAACATATAGTTATTTCTTAAAGTATGCTGTGACGTAGCAAGGACTGAGATGAAAGAGAAGGTATCCAGAGATGAATGATTAAAAAAATGTAAGCCCTAAGTATTTACATGTAACTATATATTTTATATGTGTGTTGATTAATACTATTTGGTAAGAACTGCACATATAGTGTCTCATTTAATTCTCAAAACAACACTATGAGGTAGGTATTATCTCTGTTTGGTGGAAGTTTAGAGAGGTTAAACCACTAGTCCATGGTTGAAAGTTAGTCAGTTTCCGGGCTGGGCAACACGGTGAGACCCCGTCTCTACCAAAAATAAAAAAAATTAGCTGGGCATAAGTGGCATGCGCCTGTGTCTCCAGCTACTCAGGAGGCTGAGGTGGGTGGATTGCTGGAGCCCTGGAGGCTGAGATGGGTGGATTACTGGAGCCCTGGAGGCAGAGGTTGCAGTGAGTCAAGATCACACCACTGCACTCCAGTCTGATCACATCGCTGCACTTCCCCATCAAAGAAAGAAAGAAGAAAATAAAGAAAGAAAGAGAGAGAGAGAGGGAAGGAAGGAAGGAAGGAAGGAAGGAAGGAAGGAAGGAAGGAAGGAAGGAAGGAAGGAAGGAAGGAAAGAAGGAAGGAAGGAAAGAAGGAAGGAAAAGAGAGAAAAAGAGAAAGAAAATTGGAAATCTCAAACACAGACCTGACTATCTGCAAAACCTATGCTTTTAACCTCCTCTTTCCAGTATTATACCGGGAGAGCTAGCAGAAGTGGGTTAGCTTAGGGCCTGCATTTTAAGTTTGAGTTCTGCAGAGGTAAAATGATGTGTTGATAACATAGACAGTAAGAGGCTGGATGAAACTGCAAGGTGATCTCTAGTAAATTTGCTCCCATTTGTTTCTAGGGAACATGAAGGAAACTTCTTTCTCTGTTAGCTTTTATAGTTTAGGAAGTAAATGTGCAGTCGGAGTCGCTCTAAGGTTGCTGGGGGTTAGAAGAAAATGCCTTTGTTTGAGTCAGACACGCTAGAGGGAGGTAGATGGGATATCACCTTGGAGCTGAAAGGGTGACCTGCCCCCATTAGTCACGACTGTCAAGCTTGGGCTTGAGCAGCAGTGGATCATGGAGACAGGGCACAAAGCCAGAGGCAGATTGGAAATGCCAAGGGCCCGTGGCTGTAGGATCAGCACAGGTCCCGAAGTCAGGTGAGCAGGCAGGAGTGTCCATGGGCCAAGGCAAAAGGCAAGGAAACCAGCCAGCCAGTCAGGCTGCCCTGAGGCACCAGCCCCTGCTCCCAGCAGGCCCAGGCTGGAGGCCTTGTATATTTCGGCTGCTCCAACAGTAGCCTGTCCTGCGGTCTGTATAGGGGAGCCTTAGACCAGAGCTGGGTCACAGGAGTGAGTGTTCAAGGCCAGGGTAGATTCCTTGTGAGCAAGCTCGTGCCAGCACCTCCATGGGTACTTTGGGAAATACCACACTTGAAAGATGGCTGGTTTGTTTATTTCCATAAATGGTGCAAGAATCTGTGGTGTAAATTTTAAAAACATGCCTCGTTATATATCTAGTATTTAGTTGGTGGTCAGGATCATCATTTTAGTTGGGTTCTTATAGTCCCAGCTACTCAAGAGACTGAGGCAGGAGGATTGCTTGAGACCAGGAGTTCGAGGCTGTGATTGTGCTTGTGAATAGCTATTGCCTTCAAGCCTGGGCAACATAGCAAGACCCATCTGTTAAAAAAATCATCATTCAATTTAAGTCGAGTCATTTTTGAGATACTTCATGATTTTTAAAGGGCTAATATCTAGGATACTAGAGGGTCATACTAAATAGACATGCACTGGACTGTAAAGGGCCACTGCCTAGTGTATCTTAAATAATAAATATTTGTCAAATGAATGAATGAACCTGAACTGACACAAACAGAAAGTCTAGGCCAGGTAAGATACCTCATGACTATAGTCCCAGCACTTTGGGAGGTCGAGGTGGGAGGATCACTTGAGGCCAGGAGTTTGAGACTATCCTGGGCAACATAGTGAGACCACGTCTCTACAAAAAATTAAAAAATTCGCCAGTGTGGTGGCTTGGGCCTATAGTCCCAGCTACTCGGCTACTCGAGAGGCTGAAGTGAGAAGATGGCTTGAGTCCATGAGTTTGAGGCTCCAGTAAGCCATGATTGCACCACTGCACTCCAACCTGCTAGGTGACAGAGCAAGACCCCATCCCTTAACAAAAAGAACAAAAGGGTCTATGCAGTAGTCCACCTTAGCTGTAAAGGATGCATTTCAAGACTATCTCAGTGGGTGCCTGAAACCTCGGATAGTACCGAATCCTGTATATATTATGCTTTTCCCTATACATAGATAATTATGATAAAGTTTATAAATTAGGCACATATGAGATGAACAGTAATAACTAAACATAGGGCAATTATAACACTATTCCAGCATCACTACTTTTGCACTTTGAGGCAATTAGTCAGTACGATGAGAGTTACTTGAACACAAGCACTGTGATTTCTTCATAGTTGATCTGAGAACTGAGATGACATGGCTACTGAGTAAGTCAGGGACAGGTGACCTCTGTAACTCAGGATATGCTAGACAAAGGGGTGATTCACCTCTCAGGAGGGATGGAGCAGGGTAGTGCAAGATCTCACCACACTACTCAAAACAGCATGCAATTAAAAACTTATCCATTGTTGATTTCTAAAGTTTTCTGTTTAATATTTTTGGATCACAGTTGACTGCGGGTAAGGAAAGCTGCAGAAAGCAAAACCACGGATCAGAGGGGACAATGCTGCTTTCTGGAACTCTGTAAGGAGACCGACATAAACCCAAGAAACTAGGAACTAATACCTCATGACGTACTTTTTCTGTTTGGGAAGTGGAGAAACCATGCCCTTCTCCACAAAAATGACACTTACGAAAGAGACCCCAGGAAGGGTGGGTAGCAAGCGGAGTGAGGGCCGAAAATAACCGATGAAGGTCAATTTCAGCCTTCCTGCCTCCAACCTTCTCACAGACTCCGGTGCAGAAGAGAATGTATTTAGCTTCCTAAATCTGTGTGTACCACTAACAGGTTAAGAAATGAGTTAAATGCCAGATTCTTAAGTGTTGCACGTGGGAGCATCTGAAACAGAGACTTTAGTCACTTTGCCTCTGCCTTAAACACCCACACAACAGAAATGGATCATGGCATTGGCTGAGCAAGTGGGAAGAGCAGAGAAGCAAGAATACTAGAAGTTACTCTGTGTTTTATACAGGTCGTGCCTTCCCGATCTGAAAGCCTGAAATGCTCCAAAATTCAGAACTATTTGAGCTCTGACATGACTCCACAAGTGGAAAATTCCACACATAAATACTTAATACAAACTTTGTTTCGTGCACAAAAAAAGTATGCAAAATATTGTATAAAATTACCTTCAGATTATGTGTGTAAGGTGCACATAAAATATAAATGGATTTTGTGTTTTGCCTTGGGTCCCATCTCATTGTGTATATGCAGATCTCATTACACACACGAAATTGCAAACACTTCTGCTTCCAAGCATTTCACATAAAGAATATTCGTCCTGCACCACATATGTATCCCCTTCTTTCCAAGTGCTTTCCTCTTAATCCAAAACGAATCTTCCACCTCATTTGATGAGAATTAGTAGTTCCCTAGGTGAGCGTGGGTATGAGCTAATTGCAATTTTCAATACCCTTTTAAAAAATATAGTGCGTAATTCCTTTCGAATTTCAATTTAAAAATTCTTCTGCCTGAAAACTGGAAACTTCTAAAACCCAATCAATGGCCAGGCACGGTGGTTCATGCCTGTAATCCCAGCACTTTGGGAGGTTGAGGCAGGCGGATCACTTGAGTCCAGGAGTTCGAGACCAGCCTGGCCATCATGGTGAAACCCTGCCTCTACTAAAAATACAACAATTAGCTGGGCGTGGTGGCGGGTGCCTGTAATCCCAGCTACTCGGGAGGCTGACATGGGAGAATCGCTTGAACCCAGGAGGCAGAGGCCGCAGTGAGCCAAGATCACGGCACTGCACTCCAGCCTATGTGACAGAGCTAGTCTCTGTCTCAAAACAAAACAAAACAAAGAACCCAATCAAGTTTGACAGGGTAAATTATTTAATACCTATGGAGCTTAGTAAAGAAAAAAATGGATGAGTGTGCTATTTTTAAGATACTATGAGACGACAGGTTTCCATTCCTTTCTCACCACAGTGGGAAATGTTTAAGTCAAATAAACTTTGGGAATGAGAAGCCTCTCTGAGCAAATAGTAATTTCTTATATATTTATATACTTATAATTGTGGTAAAAAACACAGAACATAAAGCATATCATCTTAACTACCTTTAAGTGTACCATTCAGTAGTGTTAAGTATTTGACATTGCTGTGCGACAGATCTCTAGAACTTTTTCATCTTGCAAAACTGAAACTCTATACCAGGGGTATCCAATCTTTGGGCTTCCCTGGGCTACATTGGAAGAAGAAAAATTATCCTGGGCCACACGTAAAATACACTAACACAAACTACAGCTGATGAGCTAAAGAAAAAATTATATATAAAAAAAACTCATCGTATTTTAAGAAGGTTTGCAAATCTGTGTTGGGCCGCACGTGGCTCATAGGGCCACGGGTTGTACAAGCTTGCTCTGTACTCATGGAAAAACTGATTTCCTCCTCCCCTCCTGCCAGCTCCTGGCAACTGCCATTCTGTTTTCTGGTTTCTATGAGTTTACCTACTACTTACAAGAGTGGAATCGCATAGTATTTGTCTTTTTGTGACTGTCTTATTTCACTTAGCATAACGTCCTCAAGGTTCATCCACGTTGTACTATGTGACAAGATTTCCTTCCTGTTTGAGGCTGAATAATACTCCACTGTATGTATATACCACATTTTGCTTATCCAATCATCTGTGGATAGACAACTGGATTGCACCTGCCTCTTGGCTATTGTGGATAGTGCTGCTATAAACATAGATGTGCGAGGAAATAGTGATTTCTTATACTGAGACAGTACTGTGTTAACTAGAGAAGAATGAGTGTATTTAAGCTCTTAGTGAGGGGTAAAAATGGGGGAGGAAAGATACTGGTGACCCTTTGAAACATTAGCAACTTTTGAAACTATGCCAAGACCTCAAAGAATTTTGCTGGAAACTTTTCAAGTGCATATGATTTCTCTTCAAAAGATATTGTTTTAAACCAAATTGTTTTTCTTGGGCTTAATGACAGGATTTAGTCTTTAATGAAATGTTCTGGAATGAAGGTTGAAAGAGGAAGTAGAAATATTACACTTATTAAAACCCTCCAAACTATCAAATATTCAAGTGAACCCCTTCCATTTATTAGAAAGCTAAAATACTTTCATGCAAAGATAAGTATAAATAGCTTTTGTTGAACACCTTATTTAGAATCATTATTAATTATTATCAATTGTTAATCTTCCTATATGAGATGTCAACATCTTTTTTCTAAAATTCCATTTTGATGTTTTTAAGTATTTGGAGCCAATTATTATCTTGTCAGTTTGATTGCAGTGTATTTCTTTTAACTCTTGGGGTATTTTTTTCCCAGCAAAATAGGAATGCAAACACCTGAGGAATAAGTGGCTCGAATGAACATTATTTTTTTTTTTTTTAATTTACTTGAAATTCTGGGATATATGTGCACAACATACAAGTTTGTTACATAGGTATACGTGTGTCATGATGGTTTGCTGCACCTGTCAACCCATCACCTAGGTTTCAAGCCCCACATGCATTATGCATTTGTCCTAATGCTCTCCCTCCCCTTGCCCCCGACCCGTGACAGGCCCTGGTATGTGATGTTCCCCTCCCTGTGTCCATGTGTTCTCATGAACATTTTTCTTTCTCTGTCTGGAGAAGCAACAGTAGAAAAATTTTAAAGGACTCTAAGTGTGTATAATTCCTTTGCAGACAGCAGGTTTATTTTTCCCCACTTCCATTTTAAAGATAAATAAAAGACTAAACTAAAGTAAGAATATCAAGAAAATGCAGGGACATGTTTCAGGAATCTTTAGTAGTGTGAATATTATGCATAGTTTATCTCTGTCTGAAGGACTGTGAGTCAGAAAGGATGTGAAAAACATCTGGGTAGAAAAAAGTAGTGTATCTAGAGATACATTTTGCAATCTCGGATCCTTATCTTCTTTTTAGTGGTTATCAAAGACTACAAAGATTTCATAATATCAAACACCCTAAAAGAAAGAACAGCCTGCATGTGAAGTGCCTAAGATTGATATCTTGTTTCTTATTTGTTCACATTTATTTTTAGTTTCCTTTTTTCGAGGTTGGACAAACTCAAAACAAATTAATAAAAGAGACTTAGGAACTAATCATTGTAAAAGTTTATGGTGCAATATTAGACCAAATTCCTGCACATGTTTGTCTCTAGGAAAAAGATTAAGATGCCAATGTTAGACTACATGAAGAGAGCAATAACTCAGGGAAAAGATGGAAGAGTGCCCATCGTAGAAACATGCTGTCCAGAAAAATCACCGATTGTAAAGAACATCCTCTCTTCTTATATAAGCTACCAGATGTTGTTGAATTGAATTGAGAAAAGAAAAAAAGAAAAAGCTTATGAGTCATCGGGTGCAACCACAGTTGAGCAAAGTTTAGCAGCCCTTTTGATTAAAGCATGTCGTGGTATGTGTAATAAACAATGTTACAAAATGAGAAAACATTGATTCTCTACCAAACAGAACTTAGGTATTCAAAACATGATTTGAGCCATAGATTAGAATGGTATTGAAAATAGATGACATTTAAGTGAACAGTGGTCACACACATAGTGTATGATAAAAAACAAAACTATCTTAGGGCCAATAAATATGACATGCCTTGGGAGACATTTTACTTTTGATAATCCTAAAGATCACTTTGTTTATCAAGTGTGTATGAACATGGAGAAGTTAATCAGTATGTGTATTTTAAACACTAGAGAAAAATACTTTCAACTCTTGCCCATTTAGAAATTTTTATTTTTATTTTTTGAGATGGTGTCTCGCTTTGTCACCCAGGCTGGAGTGCAGTGGCGCGATCTCAGCTCACTGCAAGCTCCGCCTCCCGGGTTCACGCCATTCTCCTGACTCAGCCTCCCGAATAGCTGGGACTACAGGCGCCCGTCACCATGCCCGGCTGATTTTTTTTTGGTATTTTTAGTAGAGACGGGGTTTCATGGTGTTAGCCAGGATGGTCTCAATCTCCTGACCTCGTGATCCACCCGCCTGGGCCTCCCAAAGTGCTGAGATTACAGGCATGAGCCACCGTACCCAGCAGAAACTCTTGATAGCTTAATATAGCTGAAATGACTTTGGAAAGTCTAGATCATCACTTCTATCATCCCTCCTACTTCCCCTCTGGACCCCAAGACACATTTCAGAGAGATCTATTTTTTTTTTTTTTTTTTTTTTGAGACAGAGTCTCACTCTGTCGCCCAGGCTGGAGTGCAGTGGTGCAGTCTCCGCTCACTGCAAGCTCCGCCTCCCAGGTTCACGCCATTCTCCTGCCTCAGCCTCTCGAGTTTAGCTGGGGTTACAGGCGCCCGCCACCACACCTGGCTAATTTTTTTGTATTTTTAGTAGAGACGGGGTTTCACCGTGTTAGCCAGGATGGTCTCGATCTCCTGACCTCGTGATCCGCCCGCCTCGGCCTTCCAAAGTGCTGGAATTACAGGCGTGAGTCACCGACCCAGCTGAAATCTATTATTTTTAAGAAGTTGAAGTGTAGACCAGACAGAGAATTGACAAAAATGTTCTTTTTTTTTAGACGGAGTTTGGTTCTTGTTGCCCAGGCTGGAGTACAATGGTGTGGTCTCGGCTCACTGCAACCTGAACGTCCAGGGTTCAAGTGATTCTCCTGCCTCAGCCTCCCAAGTAGCTAGGATTACAGGAGTGTGCCACCACACCAGGCTAAATTTTTTGTATTTTTATTATAGACAGGGTTTCACCATGTTGGCCAGGCTGGTCTTGAACTCCTGACTTCAAGTGATCCACCTGTCTCCGCCTCGCAAAGTGCTGGGATTACAGGCATGAGCCACCGCACCCGGCCGAGAAAAACATTCTTACATCAGAATAAATCCAGGTTGTGGCTTCTGTTTCTTTCTAATGGGGAGCAGGAACTCTTGGACTTGATTTTCAAGAATGGGGTTCAGCCTTTCACCTCCTAACATTGCAGTTCAACTCTAACACCTCAACTCTACCCCATCCCTAGATTTTTCTCTAAGTTCTTTTATTCTTTCTTTTGAATTTTACTTCTTTACAATTTTTTGCTTTCTCCTTATCCACTACTTTTTTTTTTTTTTTTTTTTAATGTGTTATTCCCAGAACTAACGCTGGTACTCTAGAAAGTCAAAGTAGTCCTTCGATCAATGGGACCAAATAACTTTTTTTTTTTTTTTTTTTTGACGGAGTTTCACTCTTGTTGCCCAGGTTGGTGTGCTGGAGTGCAATGGTGCAATCTCTGCTCAGTGCAATCTCCGCCTCCCGGGTTTAAGCGATTCTCCTGCCTCAGCTTCCCGAGTGGCTGGGATTACAGGCCCCGCCACCATGCCCAGCTAATTTTGGATTTTTAGTAGAGACCGGATTTCACCATGTTGGTCAGGCTGGTCTTGAACTCTTGACCTTAGGTGATCCAAACACCTCGGCCTCCCAAAGTGCTGTCACCACGCCCGGCTGACAAAATAGCTTTGTTAGCTCTGCTTCATTCAATCGACATTTAGCAAATGCCTATTGTGTCCTACCCTTGTGCACACACCGGAGACAAAGAGGAAACAAGATAGTTCCCACTCTTTCTATCATTTTTGCAGTTGTCTCCAAAGGCGGATGTTCGTATCTCCAGATGGGTTCAAATGATTCATGAGAGTGAGCAGAAAGTACGAAAACTTCTTTTTATGTTTCTTCTTTTAAATTTAAAAAAAAGAAAGTAAGCCTTATTAACATTTAACATGTGGACTGCAGTGAAGCCCTCCTTTGGCCCATATGTCAGATGTCACATGTCAGGTACAGTAATTAAAATAGCCTAAGGGAAGAGAAGAGATCCTATAATGTCAAAGGGGTGACCGTCCAATAGGCGTAATATATGTTATACGTAATATATTTCTACATAATAATATAATACGTAATAATAATACGTAATAGTATTTCCAATGTTATACGTAATATATTTCTTTATTCTCTTTTGTTTTTTGAGAGAGAATCTCTCTCTGTTGACCGGGCTGGATTGCAGTGGCGCCATCTCGGCTCACTGCAGACTCTGCCTCCTGGGTTCAAGCGATTCTGCCTCAGCTTCCCAAGTAGCTGGGATTATGGGTGCTGGCCACCATGCCCAGCTAATTTTTATTTTTATTTTTATTTTTGGTACTTTTAGTAGAGACTGGCTTTCTCCATGTTGGCCAGGCTGGTCTCAAACTCCTGACCTCAAGTGATCCACCCGTCTTGGCCTCCCAAAGTGCTGGGATTACAGGCTTGAGTCAGCGCACCTGGACTTTCTGATAAATGATATGGGATTGTATATCTAGTTTTATTTCCTCAAATAGGCTTATTGAGGTATAATGAATATGCAATAAACTGCCTATATTTAAAGTATACGACTTGATCAGTTATAACATATGTAACATACTCATGAAACCATCGCTGAAATAAAGATAATTAACACTGACAATAGTTTCCTGGTGCCCCTTGGCCACCACCTCCTTTCATCTCTCCCTGTCCTTGTCCTTCCATCCCCTATCCACAAGTACCACTGGTTACTTTCTGTCACTATACGTTAATTTGCATTTGTTAAATTTTATGTAAATAGAATCACACAGTGTGCTCCCTTTTTCAGTTGGCTTCTTTCACTCCATATAATCATTTCTGAGATCCATCCATGTTTTAACACGTATCAGTAGTTTTCTGTTTAGTGTATTCAGTTGTATGGAGATACGCCAATTCCTTTGTCTATTCACATATTGGTAAACATTTGAAATGTTTCCAGCTTTGCTATCGCAAATAAAGCTTCTATGAACATTGCACATGAATTTCTTTCTTTCTTTTTTTTTTTTTGAAACAGAGTCTTGCTCTGTGCCCAGGCTGGAGTGCAGTGGCGAGATCTCCGCTCACTGCAAGCTCCGCCTCCCTGGTTCACGCCATTCTCCTGCCTCAGCCTCCCGAGTAGCTGGGACTACAGGCGCCCGCCACCGGGCCCGGCTAATTTCCTTTTGTATTTTTAGTAGAGATGGGGTTTCACCGTGTTAGCCAGGATGGTCTGGATCTCCTGCCTAACCTCGTGATCCGCCGGCCTCGGCCTCCCAAAATGCTGGAATTACAGGCGTGAGCCACCATGCCCAGACCATTCACATGAATTTCTCTTTCTTTTCTTTTTTCCTTTCTTTTCTTTTCTTTTTTCTTTTATTTTCTTTCTTTCTTTTCTTTTCTCTCTTTCTTTCTCTTTCCTTCCTTTCTTCCTTTCTTTTCTTTCTTTCTCTTTCTTTCTTTTCTTCTTTCTTTCTTTCTCCTTTTCTTTTTCTTTTCTTCTTTTTTCTTTCTTTTCTTCTTTCTCCCTTTCTTTCCCTCCCTCCCTCCCTCCCTCCCTCCCTCCCTCCCTCCCTCCCTCCCTCCCTCCCTCCCTCCCTCCCTTCCTTCCTTCCTTCCTTCCTTCCTTCCTTCCTTCCTTCCTTCCTTCCTTCCTTCCTTCCTTCCTTCCTTCCTTCCTTCCTTCCTTCCTTCAACAGTCTTGCTGTCACCCAGGCTGGAGTGCAGTGGTACAATCTCAGCTCACTACAACCTCCACCTCCTGGGTTCCAGCTATTCTCCTACCTCAGCCTGCGGAATAGCTGGGATTACAGGTGCCCACACCATGCCCAGCTAACATGATCAATTTTGAGTTAATTTATGTATATGCTTTGCAGTATGGATCAAAATCCATGTTTTAGCATATGCATATCCAATTATTTCAGTATGATTAATTTGGGGAGTATTAACATTTTAGCAATATTGCCTCTTTTGACTCTAGAACACAGCTTATCTACTCATTTGTTTAGCATTTTAAAAATTTCTGTTAGCACTTTTAGTAGTTTTTAGTGTGCAAGCCTCTCACACCATTCCTCAGATTTCTTAAATGTATACTTCCAGTATTTCATATTTGTGGATGCTATTATAAGTTTTGTATTTTAACTTTCAAATTTCTGATTGTTTCTACTGCATACATTTGTTTGTATATATTGAGCTTGTGTTCTACAGCCTTCTTAAACTCACTTAGTTCTACTAGCTTTTTGATAGATCTCATTAGATTTTCTACATCAGTGATCATTTCATCTGTGAATAAAGACAGTTTGACTTTTTCCTTTCCAATCCGGATGCCTTTTATTTCTTTTTATTACCGGGTTACACTGAATAGATCTTCTACCACAATGTTGAATAAAAATGATGAGAGCAGAATCCTTGCTTTTCCTGATCTCAAGGGAAAAGTATTTAATCTTTCACCATTGTGTATGACATTAATCGTAGGTTTTTTGTTTTTCATGGATGCCATTTATCAGGCTGAGGAAATTCCCTTCTTCTTCTAGCTTACCAAGAGATTTAATCAAGAATGGATGTTAGATTTAGGCAAAGACTTTTAAAAATATGCATTAAGGTGATCCTATGGTGTCTATTTTGTTGTTGTTGTTGTTGTTTGTTTGTTAATATGATGAATTATATTGATTTTTGAATGTTAAACCAGCCTTGTAATCTTGAGATAAACCCCACTTGGTCATGACATATTATACTTTTATATATGTTGAATTCAGTTGACTGAAGCTTTGTTTAGAAATTTTTGCATCTGTGTTCGTGAAGAATGTTGGTCTGTAGTTTCTTTTTCTTATAATATTTTTGTCTGATTGTGGTAGCAGGGTAATGTTGGTTTCATAGGATGAGTTTAAAAGTATTCCCTCCTTTTCAGTTTTCCGAAAGAATTTATGTGTAATTGCTATGATTTTGTCCTTAGATGTTTGGTAGAATTTACTAGGAAGATCCTGCAGACACGTTTTCTTCATGGGAAAGGTTTTGTTTGTTTGTTTTTTGTTTTTGGAGACAGAGTCCCACTCTGTCACCCAGGCTGGAGTGCAGGGGTATGATCTCGGCTCACTGCAACCTCTGCTTCCTGGGCTCAGCTTCACCAATGCCTGGCTAATTTTTGTATATTTTGTAGAGACGGAGTTTTGCCATGTTTCCCAGGCTGGTCTCGAACTCCTGAGTTCAAAGTGATCCAGCTGCCTCAGCCTCCCAAAGTGCTGAGATTATAGGCACATACGTGAGAATACAATAAAAATATTCTTGGGCATACAAAGTCTTAGAAGATTCATCACAGGAAGACAATATTGGAAATATGCTTGAAGGAAGTATTCACATATGCAGTCATGCACCATGAAATGAAAATTCAGTCAACAATAAACCACATATGTAATAAAGTCCCATAAGATTATATTATCATTGGCCGGGCGTGGTGGCTCAAGCCTGTAATCCCAGCACTTTGGGAGGCTGAGACGGGCAAATCACGAGGTCAGGAGATCGAGACCATCCTGGCTAACCCAGTAAAACCCCATCTCTACTAACAAAATACAAAAAACTAGCTGGGCAAGGTGGTGGGCACCTGTAGTCCCAGCTACTCGGGAGGCTGAGGCAGGAGAATGGCGTGAACCCAGGAGGCGGAGCTTGCAGTGAGCTGAGATCCGGCCACTGCACTCCAGCCTGGGCGACAGAGCGAGACTCCGTCTCAAAAAAAAAAAAAAAAAAAAATAGTAAATGGTTTTATGTTTGTCCTTAATGAACTTCATCCCTTTTTTCCTTCCTGATTCTACTCTTGTAAGGGTCATTTAGAATTCTGATCCTGTTCCCTTAGATTGCTGAATGACTAGAGGATTATCTGTATTAAAATCATTTGGAGAAGATTAAGGAACTGTTAAAAATGTAGGTTTTCACCTAAGTCTACTGAATCTACACCTCTAGGGATAGGTTCAAGTAATTTATATTTATTTGTCTCCTAGGTGATTGGTAAACATTAGAAGCTTGATAATTCTGTCTCTAAGTGCAATATTTCTGGAATGTTTTCTCTTTCCATCGACCAGTTCTCCAGTTCTCTGGATACCAAGTGGATGTCCAACAATTTAATTCAGTTCTAACACTAACTACCTGGAGTTAGCATCAGCCTCCAGAGGTTTAAAAGCTGGATTCCCTAAGACTGCCTTCACTCCAGAGACCAGCCACAAGTATCAGGTCCCCAGGTAACCCACACTTCTGTTCAACTTGGCTACAAATCTGTGGGTTCCCACCCGTCCTAAGTTTCCATAATTTGCTAGAACATCTCACAGAACTCAGGAAAAAGTTTTTTTTTTATTAAAGAAAAAGAAAGATAGGTTGTTAAAGATACGAATCAAGGCATGCCGCCTTCCCTTCTTGGCACTGTGTTCACTGACCTGGAAGTTCTCTGAATATTTTTGTCTGAGAGTTTTTATAAAGGTCAATCTCTTGCCCCCAGCCTCCTCTCTGGAGCTCAGTGGGAGGGTCTGAAACTTCCAACCCTCTAATCACTTGGTCTTTCTGGTGACCAACTCCATCCTAAGTCACTTCATTAGCATAAACTCATAAGGAGTTTCTTACGAGTCACAAAAGATGCTCCTGTCACTCAGGACATTTCAAGTGTTTCAGGACCTGTGCCAGGGACTTGGGACAAAGACCAAATATGTTTCCTATTATACCATACCATTCTTTCTTACCCTCATCTGAATGTCATCTATACATCTGTCTATACACTTTCTATGGTTTCATTAGTCTGTTTTCACACTGCTATAAAGAACTACCTGAGACTGGGTAATTTTTAAAGAAAAGAGGTTTAATTGACTGACAGCTCCACATGGTGTACAGGAGGCATGGCTGGGAGGTCTCAGGAAACTTACATTCATGGCAGAAGGCAAAGGAGAAACAAGCATGTCTTCACATGGCCGAAGAGAGAGAAGGAGAGGGGAGAGGCGCTATGTACTTTCAAGCAACCGGATCTCGTGAGAACGCTATAACGAGACAGCACTAGGGGGATGGTGCTAACCCATTAGAAATCACCCCCATGATCCAATCACCTCCCACTGAGCCCCACCTCCAACATTAGGAATTACAATTCAACATGAGATTTGGGTGGGGACACAGAGTCAAACCAGCTATACATGACGCTTAGTCCTGTATGGTGAAGTGAGTACTAACTCAGCAGTCCAACAGTATTAGTTCAGTTTCTGTCTTTGAACAAAGCTGTGTGACCCTGAGGAAGTGATTCAACCTCTCTGACACTTACTTATCTCTAAAATGGAGATGCCAATTCCTATCTCAACATTTTGTGCTAAGTATTCAATTAAGAGTTATTTTCAGGCTGGGCATGGTGGCTCACGCCTGTAATTCCAGCACTTTTGGAGGCTGAGGTGGGAGGATTTCCTGAGCTCAGGGATTTGAGACTTGCCTAGGCCAAATAGGGAGACCTCATCTCCACTAATTTTCTCTAAAAAGTAGCCGGGGTGGTGGTGTACACCTGTGGTTCTGGCTACTCGAGAGGCCACGGTGGGAGGATGGCTTGAGGATGGCTAGGAGGTTGAGAATGCAGTGAGCTATGATCACGCCACTGCACTCCAGCCTGGATGACAGAGTGAGACTCTGTCTCAAAAGAAAAAAAAGGGTATTGTCAAGTTTTTGTACAGTGCATGATCCATGGAAGTTGCAACCAAATTGCTCATGAAATGTCAACAAGCTTGAGGGCCTAGGCTCGAATCTTTCACAATATGCTTTGCTATGCTTAGGCCAGACCTCTTCTGAGTACAACTGTAAAGATCAGTGCAGTCACCCAGTAGCTATGTAGTGTCAGTTATTTTCTCAGGCAACGATGAATATTCTTCATAGGGCACAACCTTGTTAAAATAAAGATAAGACAGATTTCATCCATTTCTTTTTTCACTCAACCAACTCTACCACTCAATATTAGAAGATTAGATAAATCAGATAGAGCAATTTTCATTGTAAAACCATGTTGTTAGTTGTCAATCTGGTGTTTTAAAAATGTTTATTAATTGATTTGAGGATTACTGGATTACTGTTTCCAGGTATAACATTTTATATATATATATTTTATATATATATAATATACAATTATTATATAGAGTTCAGTATATATATTATTATGTAGAGTTCAGTTCACCCAGTTATATTTATTGTATTTAAGGAAACTCCACTGTGGATTAGTTTCTTGGCCAAATTATTATGCAATTTCTTTCTATAAAAATAGAACTGCTACTAAAATTTCAGTATGAGTTCACACTTATAGAATACTTAACTAGCAAAATCTATTTTCCTAAACTTTTTTGTACTGCAAACTTAAGCCATTTAGAAATAAATCTGCTCTTTCTTTTTTTTTATGATACGAAGTTTTACTCTCTTACCCAGGCTGGAGTGCAGTGGCACGATATCGGCTCACTGCAACCTCCATCTCCTAGGTTCAAACGATTCTCCTGCCTCAGCCTCCTGAGTAGCTGAGATTACAGGCATGTGCCACTTCACATGGCTAATTTTTAGTAGAGATGGAGTTTCGACATGTTGGTCAGGCTGGTCTTGAACTCCTGACCTCAGGTGATCTGCCCTTTTTGGCCTCCCAAAGTGCTGGGATTACAGGCATGAGCCATTGCCCCTGGCCTAAATCTGCTCTTTCAATGTCTTCATAATCTATTCCAAACACTATCAGTAGGCAAATATGTACGTGTGCACACTGTCTGGTATTCTTTTTGTCATCTTCTAGATAGTATTCTGTAATTCTTTAAAATCTATAAAAGTAGGCTTGTTTTCATAATTATACATCATGATCAATGAATAATCAAATCATTTAGTGATCTTATTAATAGAAAGTGTGCAGGGCTTTGGGAGGCCATGATGGGAGGATCACTTCAGGCCAAGAGTTGGAGACCAGCCTTGGCAACTTAGTGAGACCCCATCTCTATATAAAATAAAAAAAAATAATTTTTTAAAAAAGAAAATGTGCAGGGCACATAACTTTTCAGTGGCAAGTTATATTTTCTGTAGATCACCACCAATATACATGTTATCCCACTTGATGTTCTTACAATATGATGCTGCTGTTCTTCCATCAAATGACGACAGTCTGTGTTCTCTCCCTTTGAACCCAGGCAAATCTGTGTAACTGCTTTGACTAACAGAATATGGCAGAAGTGAGCCTGCTGTATAAAAGGCAATATGGCTTCCATCTCCTTCTTCTCTTTGTCTCCCTCCACTTTGGAACCCAACCACCATGTTGTGGGGAAGCCCAGACCACACGGAGAGGCCACATATTAAGGTTCCAACAGCCTCAGCTAAGGTTCCAGCTAACAGCTAACATTAACCACTAGACAAAAATAAGCCTTCAGACTAGAGCTTTCCATAAAACATTCTACGATAATGGAAATGTTCTATGTCTTCACTGTCCCATATGGTTGGTAACTTACTACCACATGAGGCCATTGAGCAGTTCTAACATAGCTAGTGTGAACGAGGAAGTAAATTTTAAATTTTATTTGACTTTAGTTAATTTAAAT
Organism: Macaca thibetana thibetana; assembly: GCF_024542745.1. Taxonomy (NCBI): domain Eukaryota; kingdom Metazoa; phylum Chordata; class Mammalia; order Primates; family Cercopithecidae; genus Macaca; species Macaca thibetana. The sequence goes on from NC_065586.1 coordinate 24,666,014, forward strand.
AACCACATAATTGCGGCCACATTGTGCAGTTCAGTTTCTCTTGGTTGCAGCCATCAGCCTTGGAGTCTTCCATCTGAAGCACCGGACATCACTGAGCAGAAACAAACTACCTCCAGTATGTCTTCTCTGTATTCCTCTTTTTTTTTTTTTTTTTTGTGAGACAGAGGCTTGCTCTGTCACCCACGCTGGAGTGCAGTGGCGAAATCTCAGCTCACCACAGCCTCTGCCTCCTGGTTCAAGTGATTCTCCTGCGTCTGCTTCCTGAGTAGCTGGGACTACAGGCATGCATCACCATGCCCAGCTAATTCTTGTATTTTTAGTAGAGATGGGGTTTCACCATGTTGGCCAGGATGGTCTCGATCTTCTGACCTCATGATCCACCCGCCTTGGCCTCCCAAAGTGTTGGGATTACAGGCATGAGCCACCTCACCTAGCCTCCTAACTCTTGTCAACCATTAAAGAGAATAACTAATTATTGTTGATTTAAATTGCTGTTTTGGAATGATTCGTTACAAAACAATCAACAACATTTATTTATTTATTTACTATTTTTTAGAGACAGGGTCTTGCTTTGTCACCCAGGCTGGAGTGCAGTGGTGTGATCATAGCTCACTGCAGCCTCGAACTCCTGGGCTCAAGCAATCTTCCCACCTCAGTCCCCTGAGTAGCTGAGACTACAGGTACATGCCACCACCCCTGGATAACTACATTGTTTTTTGTTTTTGTTTTTGTAGAAATAGGGTCTTGTTATGTTGCCCAGGTTGGTCTTAAACTCCTGGCCTCAAGTGATTATCCCACCTCAGCTTCCAAAAGACAGACGTGAGCCACCCCAAACCCCACCCCTGTCAACAAGGAATATGCTTCCTCTGGTTTATGTGGCTGTTTCTACAGCAAATAAAAGCTTGCAAGTCTCTCGCTTTTTTTTTTCCTCCCAGGTGAGTTCACAGGAATCTCCCATCTTTTAAAAGCCCTCTGGCTATGATTGTATATGTCTTCTCTTCACAGCCAGGCTTCTTGAGTGACCTTAACACCTTCCTCACTCGCAGCTTACTTTCTACTCCATGCTCACTAGGCTCTGGACACAAAGGAGGTCACAGTAACTTAGTTCAGGCTTCCTTCTCCCACTTGGGCAATGGAGGGCTTCAGCGCCCCACCCTGTCTTAAAAAGCCACTTCCTCCTGGCTGAGAAATTGCAAAAACCTCTCTCTTCTGAGATCACTAGAAAGAGACACTGTTTTTAGGAAAAGGCACCCCTTCCTGAGGGCTGATACAGTCGTCAGCCAGGGTCCACGGGTTGGCAAGTGGAGTGTGGGCTCTCCTTGGCTTGATGTCTTTGCAAGGGCACCAGCAGTGCAGGCTGCACAACCTGATGCTGTAGCTGGGTTTCTGGGGTGCTCTGAGCTTTCTGGAACTTGTCCATCAACATTCCTCTCGTGTGGCTCCTGGTCTCCTTGTGGATGTCTGTGGCTCATGATGCCTTGGAGGGTGGCATCTTGGGAAGCGTGCATTCCAGCCCACAGTGCTTCCCAAATTGCAGAGCCCTTGGGGGTGCTAGTACGGAGCTACTTTCCTCCTTCTTCCCACCCTGAAGCTTCCCCGTGCTCCTCAATGAAATGTGAAGAACGGCTGGCCTGTCAGCTCCACTATGCAGCACAAAGATAACCATGAATGCAGCTCTTTAGGCTGCTGTCTTAGTCTTCCTCTTAGTACCGGGTTCAGAAGCCACCATGGGTGTACAACCGGCCAAGAAACAATGCAGCCATCTCCATGCACACCCTCTTCCTATTTCTGCACACCTCCCCTCAGCAGCATGCAAAGGCCCCTCTTGAGATCCCCTTCCTCTCTTCCTGAAACTGGCTTGTTGCCAGCTCGCAAGTGTCATCTTGGGATGCAAAGGAGCTTCGTGATTGCAAAGTCAGTGAAACTCCCGAATGCTAAGTTTGCCCAAATTAGACAACTGGGTGGAGAGTGTGGTTTGGGGTTTCAACTTCCTAGAACACACTACCTCTATGACGAAAGGGAGGGCATATTTCCATGACACCAGGTCTCTAGACGTGGGATAGCCTGCTGTTTCTCTCCATTGGGAAAACACAAGTTGATTTCACAGGAGGCTGGGCAAATGCCTGCCTGTGCTCTGAAAGGCTGTTTTCACAGTCTCGGAAGGCCTGAAACATGGCACACCATCTTATACGCAAAAATTACACGAGGCACGTCGGAATTTGACTATTTGGCGTTTATATCTAGAGAGTCCGTGGGTCAACAATGAGTACATTCCAGTCCCTTTAAGAAAGGACCAATTTACAATGAGGGGTTCTAATTTGTTTGGAAAATCCCAAAGTATTACTAATTATGTTGATTATAACTGAATCCAGACTTCCCAATGAAATACACACACACATACACGCACATACACACACACACACGCACACACACACGCATACTCACACATTTTCCCCCTTACAAATCAGCTTTGGAACACTAAATTAATAATGGATTTGTTATTAACCAAGTAATAAGTTTTTGCATTTTTGGTTTAGAGTGAATAAACTCGATGGTATTAACTAGACAGGAGTTTTGCAAGAGAAAAGGAAATGCTATTTTTCCCAAGATGACTTTTCTTGGATATCACTGTGAAAGTATTGTCTGGTAGGAAAAAATTGCAAGCATGATTAAACTTCTTGTATGTTTAGTGAATTTTCAGCATTAACCATACAAGTCCTCACAATCTTGTGAAGTGGATAAATTTCCTTTGTAATTTGAGTAAACAGACTGTCCTCAGAAAGGATACTGATGCTTACTAAAATTCAACGTTTTTAAGAAAACATTTTCATATTGCATACTTTATGGATAATTTTACACTTAAAACCAAATGTGTGCCTGGATTTTTCTAGGTCTTCTGACATAAACATGGCATTGTGAAAAAAACACTATGTTCAGAATATTAATTTTGATATTTCAAGAAATTCACCGGTCAGACACAATTAGAAATCTAAGCTTGGGTACCAATGCTTCTGTGAAACAAAGCTAGAGGAGATTCCTTTTGCTGACTTATCCCTTGGGATATTTGGGTGTGGCTTGTTTTCTTCTCCGAGCGAAACAAAGATATGCAGGAAAATCTTCTTTTACAACTAAAATTTCTTGTTCTTACAAACAAGCTTGAGGAAAAAAAAAAAGCAGATCTAGCCCAGCTTAATCATTTGCTTATACTAGTGCATATATTGGATTTAATCCAAGTTAACAAAAATAAAGCCGCAGGATAGGTACATGCAGTTGTATATTTAAGCTACTGACTCACATACATTTTAATGGCTGAAAGTATTTAAAAAATATGAAGGCAGAAGAAAAACAGTAAGCAGTGATAAAACATACAAGTTTTCTTATTCTTTATTAGTTTAAAGGAAGCTAGAACCTAATAACAATACGCCACATACGGTTCAGAACGAAACAAAAGCTGCTTAGTTATTTATTTTGCATTTGCATTTTCTAGGAAGTGAGAAAAAAACAGCTCTATTGAGACTCAAGTTTATTTTCAATTAAAATCCCCATAAATTAGGAAATGTCTCATAAAATGAAGAAATTGGAAAAAAATGTTATTCAGAAAAAAACTTTCTTAAGTGTGCTTGTTTCCTGTAGCACCTTGGATTTTGTGATCAGCCTTTTAAAGATATTTTTTAAAAAATTCAACCTCTGTCTTCACGTTTAGGACAGGGCATAACGGTGTCTTTTTCTTCCATGCAAATACGAGGAAAAATTTGTACTTGCTTAGTTTCGAGCATAGAAAGCACTCGCCCCTAATTCTGCCATTTGCTCATGTCCCACATGAATAAAAGGATACAGCTTAGAAACCAGGGCCTTGCTACTATTGTATTTTTTTCTAATTAAAATTCAGAGTATTAAACACAGTTGAGTACATCCATGCATACATGACATACCGTCATCACATACCGGAAGCTCCAATCAAGAGCCCCGAGCAAAGCTGGTTTCATAACATCATTAAGATTCATTGTACACTGCGTTTCAGAAAGGCTTTGTCAAAGCAGATAGTAACGGCCTGTCAGAAATGCACAAACAGAAATTTATATTAAATTGTCCCTTCCCTCCTTTTAAAATATGGGAATCTATTAATAGTTGCATTCCCGGTATAGGGGACGCAAGGCTTCAGTTACAAAAAGGTCCCCAGCTTCCTAATATTGTAAGCTTATTACCAAAATAAGGGTATAAAAAGTTAAGTGAAAAATATTTGAGTAACTAGGTGGGGGTATTCCTGGGAATAGTAATCAAATATAATGACTGTATCAAAACAAAGGAAGGCGGAGCTCAGGAGTGCGAAGGTAGATAGCATTGCTGAGTCACAAGGCGGAGTGTTTAATTTGGAACAAGTCAAATAAAAGCACTGCTTTCTTTCCCTTAAGAACCTTTGATACTCTTTATATTAACCTCAGAAAAGAAAGCTCTCTCATTTGAACATTTTTTTCTTTTATATCCTGCTGAATGAAGATGCCTGGGGAGACAAACTTGACAGCTGGCTTCCCGAGAACAGGCGTAAGTATGATGTTATCTGGGACTTTAGTGGCGAGAATTCTTGTCTTTAGACTCGATATTTTTCTTTACCGTGCTCATTGATGACGCATATGTGCTGAAACAATAAAGGATTTAAACGCATCAGTTTCTTACCAAAATCTGAGACACAGAAAGTGTGATGCAGTCATAACCGAATGCCATCCTGTAATTGGCTATTGATCATTTAAATATAAATGTGTGTATTTATATGTGTGGGTAAAATCTAAAGAGACCCATTGAAATGCTTGACAAAAGGTCCTTTGTGGTTTTAGTTTGGAGCCTTATACTGAATCTGGCTCCCCAGGTCCCTAAAACCCAGAAACGCTGAGGGAGCAGCATGTTTAGCCCTGCTAGAAACTGAAGTCTCCTACTGGTAAGATGACAACTGCTTGGGTGAATGGAGAAATAACAGTGGCAAGCACAACATGGGCTCTTATTCAACCCTTTTTGGGCAACAAGCAAAGGGTTAGGAATATTTTGATTGAAAGCAACAGAAATGGGGCCAGGCTAATGTAAGCAAAAAAGGAGGATTTGAGGCCGGGCGCGGTGGCTCAAGCCTGTAATCCCAGCACTTTGGGAGGCCGAGGTGGGCGGATCACAAGGTCAGGAGATCGAGACCACAGTGAAACCCCGTCTCTACTAAAAATACAAAAAATTAGCCGGGCGCGGTGGCGGGCGCCTGTAGTCCTAGCTACTCAGGAGGCTGAGGCAGGAGAATGGCGTGAACCCAGGAGGCAGAGCTTGCAGTGAGCCGAGATCGCGCCACTGCACTCCAGCCTGGGCAACAGCGTGAGACTCCATCTCAAAAAAAAAAAAAAAAAAAAAAAAAAAAAAAAGGAGGATTTGGCTGGGCTCAGTGGCCCCTGTCTGTAATCCTAGCACTTTGGGAGACTGAGGTGGGAGCATGATTTGAAGCCAGGAGTTCAAGAACAGCCTGGACAGCATAGCAAGACTCCATCTCTACAAAAAGTAAAAATATTAGGCAGGCATAGTGGTGTGTGCCTGTAGTCCCAGCTACTCAGGAGGCTGAGGCAGGAGGATCTCTTGAGCCTGGGAGTTCAAGGCTGCAGTGAGCTTTAATTGCGTCACTGCACTCTAGCCTAGGTGAGACCCTGGAGCGAGACCCTGTGTCTTTAAAAGGGGGGGAGGGGAAATTTATTGGTGGAATACTGGGGTAGCTCTCAGAATCCAAGGACGAACTGGGCAATGAAGCAACTAGAAGGCAGGAACAAGGGCAGCTCCAGAGGCTTTCACCCATGGTGCTATGGATACTGTCTGGGGCACTGCTGTCCTAGTAGCTGAAATCTGAACACACTCAGTCTCTGTGACTTTTGGTTTAAGTTTCTGATTCCCAGGAGAGAGAGACTGATTGGTCCGCTTTGGGTAAGTTGTCTACCTCTAGATCGTGCAGTGTTGGTCAGGGTCACACAGCTGGGGTCCACACTGGGGGTCCACGTCTGTGTGGTGAGATCATTTCCCCCAAAGAGGGAAGAGTTATGAGCTGCATGCCCCTGTAATTGAAACCTGCTAGAGTTCAAGCACTGACACAAATCAGTGTATAGAATATTGGCTATTGTTATGGTTGGTTGAGCACAGTCAATGACTATGGAGAAGAATCAGTGTCAAACCATAGTTCTGCTTTTAGCTTCCTATTTCTTTAGTATGAAATAGAGATAATCATAATTTGCCTCCATCATCCTGATACCTACCCTGCAGAATAGTAGTGGGAGTTAATGGGAGTATGGATGCAATGTGCTCACCATACTCCTGACATAGAAGATAATCAATAGAAGACATCACTAACACGTATTCAATACATTTCTAAATTGTTAAGTTCTTATAAAAAGGGGGGTTAGGAATTTGCATGCAAGACTTACATTCAGATCTCTGAAGTATTCATTGTAATCTAAGGCATATCCCACCACAAATAAGTTTGGAATCTCAAATCCAGCATCTTAGCAGAGAGAGAAAGAGGAAAAAAAAAAAGGAACAAAATTTAGATTATATAAATGCAAGTCACCATATGCTGCTGTCAGCACTCAAACTCGAGGACCTTTCATTGAGGCAGGAGGGAGTGAGAAACGGTGAGCAATGCACAGGATAAGCCCAAGAGGGACCTGGACCAGAAGGACTACTCGGGAGGAAGGAGGCAAGGCAAACAAGCCAACCTACAATGAAGAATGACTGATCTAGCATGCAGAGTTGAGAAATGGCTCAGGAAGCCCGGTGCGTAACAAGAAATATGCATAATTGAGTCACATGGCCCTGGTGTTCTAAAGCAAGCAATATGCAGTGATACGATGCCAAAGGAAACATTCTCAATAACACAAAGGAAAGTTCAAGCAGAAGGCGTTACGATGCTGCATTATGTGAACAGGTGTGTGGGCCACAGCAACTGGAAAGCAATTCTCCCGCTGTACTCAGTGTCTCGGCTGTTTAAAGGGCTGGAAAGCAAAAGCCAGGACACAAGATGAAAGGCAACAGGATTGTTCAACTTGAGGAAGAGAATGTGGAGGTTGCGTTAATGCTGGTCTTTGGGTTTGTGATGCAGAGGATATTAATGAGCTCTCTATTGAGGGCAGAATGAGATGAAGTGGATTTAAGCACAGTGCAAGGTACTTATGATAAGCAAAAGAATAATTCATTGAAAAGATGATGATTTTTTATCAGAAAGGATTCTTTTTTTTTTGTCTGAGATCGAGTCTCGCTGTGTCACCTAGGCTGGAGTGCAGTGGTACGATCTTGGCTTACTGCAACCTCCACCTCCAGGGTTCACGCAATTCTCCTGGGTTCATTTTCCCGAGTAGCTGGGAAGACAGATGTGCGCCACTATGCCTGGCTAATTTTTGTAGTTTTAATAGAGATGGGGTTTCACCATGTTAGCCAGGCTGGTCTCGAACTCCTGACCTCAAGTGATCCATCCGCCTCAGTCTCCTAAAGTGCTGGGATTACAGGCATGGGCCATTGAACCTGGCTATTTTTTGAGAAAGGGTCTCACTTTGTCGTCCAGGCAGAGGTGCAGTGGTGTGATCACGGCTCACTGCAGCCTCTACCTCCACAGGCTCAGGTGATCCTCTCACCTCAGCCTCCTGAGTAGCTGGGACTACAGGCATGCACAACTACGCCTGGCTGATACTTATTGGAGAGAATTCTTAAGGAACAGACAATAGCTCTCCTTCTTCAGAGGTCTTGAAACAGAATAAAGGTGCACGGTCCAATGATTTTCAATTTTTTTTCAGTGTTTTGGAAACTTACAAGTTTGTTTATTACAGTAATATAGGTGAGAGATTTATTTGCTTACTTTTAATGAAACTGTACTTGGGTATAGCCAGTGGGCTTATAGCCCAGGCAAAGTTGTTTCCACAGTGACTGTGACCAACGATGCTTTCACAAGAAAACAACTGGTTCCTGCTCACAGACAGGACTGGAGGTACTTATTTTCTAGGGGGTTACATTATGGAGTCCCTTGCTAGGAAAATAAGTACTGGAGGTGAGGGGCTTATTTACTAGGGGGGTGCATTATGCAGTCCCTTGCTAGGAAGCCTGCTTGATTCCTCCAAACTGCAGAGTTCCTTGAAAAAAAGAATCAGAGAGGAGAAGTGAGAGCAGAAGAGGTCAGCAGTTACACTGAGCATAATAGAATCAATCAGGAGAAAGGAACACAAAGTACAAAGCCTCATAAATCCAGAGAGAAAGAAGGAACAGAGATTCTGAGCTAGCTAAAAGAATATGAAGGTGGGCGTGCGCCTGCAGTCCCAGCTATTCAGGAGGCTGAGGCAGGAAGATCACTTGAGGCCAGGAGTTCGAGACCAGCCTAGGCAACAAAGTGAGATCCCATCTCAAAAAGAAAAAAAAGGTGGGGTGCAGTGGCTCACGCCTGTAATCCCAGCACTTTGGGAGGCTTAGGTGGGTGGATCACCTGAGATCAGGAGTCCAAGACTGGCCTGGCCAACATGGCGAAACCCCATCTCTACTAAAAATACAAAAATTAGCCAGGCGTGGTGGCATGTGCCTGTAGTCCCAGTTACTTGGGAGGCTGAGGGAGGAGAATCACTTGAACCTGGGAGGCAGAGGTTGCAGTGAGCCGAGATCGCACCACTGCACTGGGTGACAGAGTCAGATTCCGTCTCAAAATAATAACAATAATAATAATAATAAGAGCAAATCCCAAGAAACCCTGTTTGTAACCAGCGCTGTAATAATGACTTGACAGGGAGCAATGCAATCCTTCCATCAGGCAGGGCAACTCACACTGAGAAAATGAGAGCCCAAAGCCTATTTAGAAGGCCAAACCTTGAGATGTCATAGAATAAAAGGATGATGGTTCAGCAGGACAGTCATGAATCAGAGTGACCTATCCTTAACTGGTAAATGAGGGCAGCTCCTACACTTACATTTGCCATAGCAGATGTTACTTGCAGATGTAGTGGAAGAGTCAGGGCACTGACTGAAACCAGATTGCCTGGGCTTAATACTGGTCTGACACTCACAGCTACATGACTTTGGCAAGCTATTTAAGCTTGCTGTGCTTGATTTCCTCATCTGTAAAATGGGTATAATAACAACTCCTACCTTTAGAGAGCTATTGTGAGGATGAAAGGAGCTAATCTCTGTATAGCTCTTAGAACAGTGCGTGGCACATCACAACCTCTTCCTAGTGTTAGCTGCTATTATTTTATTGCTGTTATTATAAGTGATATAAGAAATTTGTCATTAATCGGATATGTTTGAAGTGAATGTTTTTCAACTTCAGTTAAAATCTTATCTATACAGTGAGTATCCTGTACTATTTTGTTAGACAATTTCTGCTAAGTAACCTCAAGCAACCTTCACTACATCCAGATTATACCTTTGATACTAGTAATAGATGGGAACATGCAATTGGGTCTCTCTGCCCAGAACTGACATGGTCTAGAGTTAACACATCCAGCACAGGAATGAAACTTGTTTTTAGAATGTAGAGTCACTGGCTAAATGTCGCTGGCATGTCACCCATCCATACTGTGCTTGTCTTTCGCTAATGTTTGTTCAGCTTGCTGAAGAGAACTGTAGCCAAATTATCCCAGGGACTTTGGAGCAAATGTAAGTTATAAAAATCAAGCTGAAGGCTGCCTATGCAAGTGAAAAAAATTCGCCTCTAGTGTTAGAATAATAAATAATCAGGCTGCATGTTTATCCTTCCTGGAGTTAGAACTAGGCTTATTGTTAGGAGAAGGGAGGAGTGTACTCGATGAAGAAGCCCTACAGAACACACATCTGAAGTCACGCGTGAAGATGGTATCTAGAGATACCTGCTTTGCTAATTCTCTGTGTTTCGGAGGTTTGGTTTGGAGGTGATGGGGAGCTGTCTTAGATTTCTCCTTCTGTGCATTACAATTCAGGCTTGCTAAAGGTCACCATTGTGCATTGTCTGGTAATAGTTCTGGATGATGGCATGAGACTCCCTTTAAACCTCCATAGCACCTCTCCTTGTCTGAATGGTGAGAACAGAGGCTAAGGCAGGGAGCCTAAGTGTCTGAGTCAGTCCGGTGGGATCAGGTCTTCCTCTACTCCCTGAAACTTTTCAGCTGACTTCTCTGTAGTTAAGGTGCTGTGTGAAACATACAAATAAAAATACCCAATGCACGGAATAGAGTTCCTGTGAAAGACGCAAATTACAACATTGAAGGCCCTCATTTTAAAGGGTTCTGTCTTCCCTATCAAGGTGGGGGAGACCATGAGGAATCTGTGGGACTATCAGCCCTACACAGTTTCAACTCCACTTGCAGTGCCGTCAAATAGGAAATCAAAGATTCTTAAACATAAAATCAAACACCACAAGCACAAAACAAACAAAAAACTAAAAATCACTTACAGTCAGGTCTAAAGCCGTCACTTCTGGGTGTTCTCTTCACCAACAAACTACCATTAAAAAAGACATGCTTTAGTGAACTCAATCAAATCTCTGTGATTTGTAAATAGAATCAAGCATCATTAAAAGATGTAGTTGAAATACATATTTTGCTACTGTGGCACTATATAGACGGTTCTGGATAAAAAGAAGACAGCAGGTCAGGCACAGTGCCTACATCTGTAATCCCAGTGCTTTGGGAGGACAAGGTGGGAGGATCACTTGAGCCCAGAGGTTCAAGACCAACCTGGGCAACATAGCGAGACCCCTGTCTCTACAAAAAAATAAAAAATTTAGCTGGGTGTGGTGGCACCTGCCTGTAGTCCCAGCTACTTGGGAGGCTGAGGTGGGAGGATTGTTTTAGCCCAGGAGTTGAAGGCTGCAGTGAGCCATGACTGCACTACTGCACTCCAGCCTAGGTGACAGAGTGAGACCCTGTCCCAAAAAATAGATAAAATATAAAAAACTTTTAAAAAAGGTAGCTGTCAGTCAGGCATGGTAGCTCATGCTTATAATTCCAGCACTTTAGGAGGCCAAGAAGGGCAGATCACTTGAGCCCATAAGTTTGAGACCAGCCTGGCCAACATGGTGAAACCGCATCTTTACTAAAAATACAAAAATTAGCTGGGCATGGTGGTATGCATCCGTAGTCTCAGCTTCATGGGAGTCTGAGGCAAGAGAATCACTTGAACCCAGGAGGCTGAGGTTGCAGTAAGCTGAGACTGTACCACTGCACTCCAGTCTGGGTGACAGAGCAAGACTCCATCTCAAACAAACAAACAAACAAACAAAAAATAGGGGGTAGCTGTACCTAGCTACTCAGGAGGTTGAGGTGGGAGGATCACTTGAGCCCAGAAGTTTGAGGCTGCAGTGTGTTATGATCACACTACTGTGATCATAGAGCAAGACCCTGTCTCTTGCTCTAAAAAAGGTCTGGGTGCAGTGGCTCATGCCTGTAATCCTAGCACTTGGGGGGGCTGAGGCAGGCAGATCACTTGAGGTCAGGAGTTCAGACCATCCTGGCCAACATGGTGAAACCCTAGCTCATCTCTGCTAAAAATACAAAACATTAGCTAGGCACGGTGGCGGGCGCCTGTAGTCCCAGCTACTTGGGAAGCTGAGGCATGAGAATTGTTCGAACTCAGAGGGCAGAGGTTGCAGTGAGCTGAGATTGTGCCACTGCACTTCAGCCTGGGCGACAGAGAAAGGCTGTGTCTCAACACAAACAAACAAAAAAATGAAGGGAGAAGAGCAATTGCACGGGGGCTCATCCAGCTGCTCCTGGAAACAGCTAATGGAGGCTCAGTAAAGAGGAACTCAGAAACATGGCGAAGCACGTCCTCTTCCCTTTCTTCTCTCAGGCTAGCAGTCAAGGGCTGCTTTTCAGTGTGGTCAAACTGTAATACCCCAGGGGAAAAGGTCACTAGATTGGAATATATTATACTGTTTGGAAAGAGCATCCTGTGTTAGCATACCTTTTGGGCTTGCTTGGAAAACCAGAAATCACCATGCTATGAATGTCCAACTCACCTGGCTACCTTAACCATGTTGGGCTTGTATTTCTCTATATTGCTGAGTAGTGCTTTCATGGTCCTCCCAGTTCCGACGACATCCTTTGCAGAAAGGACAGATAAATTCAACAAAGTGCATCTGAGCAGCACAACAGACTTTTCATCCAGGGCGATACTCCTGATTAATAATGCATCGTAATTAAAAATGCCATCCAATTTGGAGCCAAAGGAGGAGGAGGAGTGGGTTATGTTTTATCTAGACAGGCACTCCTTCTGGAAGCTGAGTTTTGGGGAATCTACCGGAGACTCTTTCCTCCTTGAATCCTTTAGCTGTGTTGAAGGGCCAAATTTAGCCTTTGGACAGCATGTGGGACTCCTCATTGAGTACATTTGGACTCGCGTATGCACATTCAAGGACTAAATTTGGCCCTGAGGTTATGTAACACAATACAAGGCACATGAATTTTCATGGATATGTACATCTGAATACACTGAATGGATAAATGCCTCCCCCTCATTCTCCCCCACTCAATAGGGCATTCTATGGCTGGGAAGTGAGAGGTGTCTGGACAGCAGCTGGTGACAGCCTGTGAATTCTGAGGGTCCACGGCTGCAGTGAGCTCGGGCTCATCTCCGCTGATGAGCTGCTGCACAATTAGAGGAGAATGGGCAGCCGCGATTTATTGTCCTAAGGACAGGAATCAGCTGTCACGAGCTGATTATCAAAACAACAGGTCTGAATGTAACCAGGCTTGGGCAATTCATTTGGTGAGAGGGTCTGCTCCATGGGTTATACTGAGCAAGAACTCCAGATACACATGGCGCACACAGGCAATTGTGTAACAAAAGGTTGAAAATAGCTCCCCTGAATTTTTTGCTGTTTGATGAGACGAGCGTGCTCCTGAAGGAAACGTGGCCATTTGCTGTATTAGTCCACTACTGCCATAGGGATCCCACGTTCTCTTTTTTAACAGAAAAACAAACGTAAAACAAAACAAAACAAAACCAAAAAAACCCAAAACCAGAGCTTTCCCCATAGCTCACCATTTTTAATTTATTGTGTTTATGATTTTGATGCTGAAAGTATTTGAGAATTCTCAAAATCGTCAGAGGTCCTTAGCAAAAACACTGAATTCAGGGTGAACAGAGTTCTAACCTTGGTTTCACTGTGAAATGAATTTGGTTCGGTGAGCTAGTTTCCTCTTCTTTAAACTTGTCTGATTCACAAAGAAGTATAAGAATCAACACAGAGATACGTGGAACTGGATACACAAAAAGGACAAAGTCGTCCACAAATATTGTTGCCAAGCTCTTATTCTACATTATTTGAAATCAGGGATGCTATTTGGCCCGTATTCATTAAATTTGGAGAGCATGCACCCAGTGGGAGCTCAAGAAATCCTTGGTCAGTTTGATAACAAGGTGTGCAGTTTAAAACTCACCATTAGAGTCTTTCAACCTCCAAATATGGAAAGGAAATGCCAGCTTACCTCAACAATGAGAACATTCTGAAACAAACAAAACCTGTATTTTAGAATGCGATGCCAATCTGACTCACAGGATACATACACATTTTTTTGCTTATAGTTAGAATTTCACAATTTGCTCAGACAGTCCTTCCCCATCCATCTAATTCAAAGGACTAGAGGTGATCTAGGTTTTCCAGATTCATTTTAACAGGTCCTCCGGAATTAGTTGGTGATGCAATGTTAGTATCTATATTTAGGTTAGAAGCAAGCTTATGTTAGACCTGTCTGACGAGCTCTCCATAAAGTCATCCCTTCTCAGTAATTCTGCCAAGGGCCTCCCACCCCCACCTGGGAGGCAAAGCCTGTTAAGAGTTTCCCAGGAAAACAATGCAACATGAACCGCATCACTAACGGAGATTGTGCTTGGTAAATGCATCATGGGTTCAGCTGTGACAGCCTCACTCTTGCACGACCACCAAAATCCCTGGGGACTCAGGATTTCCTCTTGGATTGCCAACCTAGATGAAGAGGGTAGGCTAGAGAAAATGAGCCAGGTACTGGGTACAGTAACTCTGCCTCCTGGGTTCAAGTGATTCTCCTGCCTCAGCCTCCCAAGTAGCTGGGATTACAGGCACACGCCTCCATGCCCTGGTATTTTATTTGTGTTTTTAGTAGAGAAGGGGTTTCACCCTGTTGGCCAGGCTGGTCTCGAACTCCTGACCTCAGGTGATCCACCCGCTTGGCCTCCCAAAGTGCTGGGATTATAAGTGTGAGTCACCGTGCCCCACCTAGACTGACTTTTTTTAGGGACTAATGCAGTTGGTGACTTTAAGTTGAAGCCAATGCTCAATTACCATTCCAAAATGCTAGGGTGCTTAAGAATGATGTGAAACTGACTTTGCCTGTGGAGCAAAGTCCACAGCAAAGCCTGTTTATACAGGCACATCTGCTTACAGCATGGTTTATTGAAATGAATATTTTATGGCCACTCTTGAGACCTACTGTGCAGAAAACAAGATTCCTTTCAAAATACTATGCTCATTAACCATCTACCTGGTCACCCAAGAGCTCTGATGGAGATGTTTACAAGGAGATTATTTTCATGCCTGCTAACACAACATCCATTTTGCAGCCCATAGAGTCATTTAGACTTTCAAGTCTTATTATTTAAGAAATAGATTTTGTAAGGTGATAGCTGCCCATAGATAGTGATTCCTCTGATGGATCTGGGTACAGTAAATTGAAAACCTGAAGATACACCATTCTAGATGCTATTCAGAGCATTCATCATCCATGAGTGGAGATCAAAATATCAACATGAATAGGGGTTTGGAAGAAGTTGATTCCAACCCTCATGCCTGACTTTGAGGGGCTGAAGGTTTCAGTGGAGAGGCCGAGGGTGGTGGCTGCTGCAGGTAATCCTAGCACTTTGGGAGGCCGAGGTGGGTGGATTGCTTGAGCTTAGTAGTTTGAGACCAGCTTGGGCAACATGGCAAAACCCTGTCTCTACAAAAACTGAGGTGGGAGGATCACCTGAGCCTGGGGAGGTTGAGGCTGCGGTGAGCCATGACTATGCCACTGCACACCAGCCTGGGCGACAGAGCGACAACTTGTCTCAAAACAACAACAACAACAAAAAAGACTTTCATGGAGGAAGTACCTGCAGATGTGGTGGCAATAGCAAGAGAACCTAATTAGAAGTGGAGCCTGAAGATGTGACTGAATTGCTGTAATCTGATGATCAAACTTGAACAGATAAGGAGTTGCTTCTTATGGATGAGCAAAGAAAGTGGTTCCTTGAGATGGAATTTACTCCTGGCGAAGATGCCATGAACATTGTTGAAACGACAACAAAGAGCTTAAAATATTATATATACTTAGTGATAAAGCAGTAGCACGGCTGGAGAGGATTAACTTCAATTTTGAAAGAAGTTCTACTGTGGGTAAAATGCTATCAAACAGCATCACCATCTGCAGAGAAATCTTTCATGAAAGGAAGAGTCAATCTAAGCAGCAAACTTCATTATTGTCTTGTTTTAAGAAATTGCAACAGCCACCCCAACCTTCTGAAGCACCCACCAGCCTGATGAGTCAGCAGCCATCAACATCGTGGCAAGACTCTCCTCCAGCAAAAAGATGATGACTCACTGAAGGCTCGGATGATCATTAGCATTTTTTTTAGCAATGAAGTATTTTTTTCATTAAGTTATGTGGCTTATTTTTTAGACATAATGTTATTGCACACTTAGTAGACTACCATGCAGTATAAACATAAGTTTTATACGCACTGAAAAAACAAAAAATTTGTGTGGCTCTCTTTATAGTGGTGGTCTGAAACCAAATCCACAATAACTCTGAGATATGGCTGTGCCTAACATTAGGTAAAAGAGCTAAGGAGCCAAAATTATTTATCTTTATATAATCAATATATAACATGGAGGCTGGGTGTGATGGCTCACATCTGTAATCCCAGCACTTTGGGAAGCCAAGGCGGGCAGATTGCTTGAGGCCAGGAGTTCGAGAACATCCTAGCCAAGATGGTGAAACTCTGTCTCTACTACAAATATAAAAGTTAGCCAGGCATGGTGGCGCATGCCTGTAGTCCCAGCTACTTGAGAGGCTGAGGCTCAAGAATTGCTTGAACCTGGGAGGTGGAGGTTGCAGTGAGCTGAGATTGTGCCACTGCACTCCAGCCTGGGTGACAGAGTGAGACTCTGTCTCAACAAAACAAAACAGAACAACAAAAGAAATACTTGTGTAGTGAATCAACAATTTTGACTTCATTTCTTTCACTTTCTCTAGTTCATTGTATTTCTGATTCATCCCCTCCATTTTTCCTTAACAATCTGCAATTCCTCCTTAACCAAGCTGTCATCAATGTCTATTGCTTTTAATTTTGCACTAAGCAATTTCCTAAAACTCGCGTTTTTTGAGTGGGCAACTTCTTTTCTCAGTACACACTGTGCCTCCTACACACTTCCAATCTGATAACTCTGATCACTGCATCTGAGATGTTTGCCAGTTACTGTCTTAGTCATCTCATCACACCTAGCTCATTTCCTCCCAGAAAGCCAGTAAAATCTGCAGCCTAGGAGCTGCAGGCAAAAACTCTATGAGGAATCTCTGGAGTGTGCTTTCTTTGCTGTTGCATGATTCTGATCAAAACTAATCACAAGGGGTTTCCTAACAAAAAAGAAAAAGAAAGGAAGAAAGAAGAAAAGAAGGGAGGAAAGAATTGCACAAATCGACATGATGTTCTTAAGTAGGTTATTCCTACTTCTAGCATTTTAGAGCACACAGTGATTTGCACACCACACTGTCTCATCTGCAGCGGTGTAGTTTGGTGGCTGTGGTCACACTAATCAAGAGCAATGGCAGCAGTGACAATGAGCTGTAATGTGGATGTGGAGAATGAGCAGGAATGTGAATATAAACCCCATGGAAAAGGGAATGTAGTTTAGCATTTCATTTTATGTGATAAATTCACAAAATTTCCAGAATCATCAGTCAGTGAGTCTTTCCATTATTGTTCTCAGCTTAGTCAGATGCAATAAAAAAAGAATGATTTAAACAGTTAAGGCAGCCAAGGGGGAACTTTTGGCAGGTTCTGATGATGCTTCATTCTGGCATTTAATTAGAATCTTAGGCTGGGTACAGTGGTTCACTCCTGTAATCCCAGCACTTTGGGAGGCTGAGGAGGGTGGATCACTTGAGGTCAGGAGTTCGAGACCAGCCTGACCAACATGGTGAAACCCCATCTCTTCTAAAACATACAAAAATTAGCTGGGTGTGGTGGTGCACTCCTGTAATCCCAGCCACTCAGGAGGCTGAGGCAGGAGAACCGCTTGAAACTGGGAGGTGGCGGTTGCAGTGAGCTGAGATCATACCACTGCACTCCAGCCTGGGAGACAGAGCAAGATTCTGCCTCAAAAAAAAAAAAAAAAAAAAGAAAAAAGAAAAACTTATTTGAGGGCAGATTTGAGGGGCATGTCTCCCAAAATCTTGGGCTTAACCTGCACATCTGTGTTTCCATGTTGCCAGATTTGTGTCTGTTTCCATGCATTTTGTTTTATTCCACCCTTTCAGAGGTTTCTCGTGAATATGAATAAAATCTTGCTTTAATAGATACACACATTTTATGAAGTGCCAGTATTAAATCAACTTTGGAAAAAAAAATCAGTCAGAGAGTACATTGTGTAGACAGCTTAAACACACCAAATAAAATGCTTTTAACGTCATGAACTGAAGAGGCCATTTAACTTGATCATTGAGGGCTCACTTTATTCAACAGCAATGACCTATTTAGAACCATGACTCAGACAGCTTCCCGTGTGAGCTTCTTTTCCTTGGAAGAAAAGAAAGAGAGAGAGAGAGAGAAAGAGAGAGAGAGAGAGAAAGAAAAGGAGAGAAAGGAAGAGAGAGAAAGGAATTTAATAAAAAGCAAAAAAAAAAAAAAAAAAAAAAAAAGAAAAGAAAAAAGAAAAAGAGAGAAAGAAAGATAACAAAAAAAGAAAGAAAAAAAAGAAAGGTAGTTTCTCGGGGTTCAAAGCAAAACATTTTTTATTTACAAAAAGGAAAGAAAGGGAGAAAGAAATGGAAGAAAGAAAGAAAAGAAAGCCAGAGATAGAGGGAGGGAGGGAGGGAGAGAGAGAGAGAGAGAGAGAGAGAGAGGGTGGGGTGGCTGTGTAGCATCTCCTTTTCTTCTAAATATTTTAATCCCATGTCTTCAAGGGCTCCAGAAGTACTATACAGTTATGTTCATAATGCCTCTAACTCACATCATGACAAGATTATGTAGGTGAGCCATGTCCCCATGTTTTACAGAGTTCTTTCATACACAAATTTAATTTTAAAAAATCCTTTCTAGCCCTCCCTCCTTCATTTAACTCTGTCACGTCTCCTTTTGATGCCAGGATTCCTTCTCTTCCACCCTAACTTGGCTCCTGTAGTTCAAGCGCTCCTGCAGGCTCCGCCCACCCTGCCTCCAAACTGCTCTCTCCCCTCTTTCAGCCCTTCTTCCCTCTTGTCAGTTTCATTTTCCTGAAACACAGCTCCATGATGTCATCTCTGCTCAAATACTTTTGTGTCTCTTGTTTGCTTTGCTGAGCAAGTTCAACTCTTCATTGGGACTTTCAATGTATTCTACACACCAAACCCCGTGTTTTCGTTTTTTTTTTTTTTTTCTACTACTTTCCCGTTTTTGATTAATTTCCTTCAGTCATGCTGGTCCACTCCTGTCCAGTGATCTTACTCTTTTCCCACTTACCCCATTCCGTATTTTTATTTTTAGTAAGTATTATTCTTGTTGTAGGCTTTGTGGAATTTTCTTCAAAGCTGTCACCTATTTATGAAGGATTAGGGCTAATTATTAGTGGGGGATAGGTTGTGGTATTGTATTAAATTTTGGTGGGGTTTTTGTGGGTTTAATTTTTTTTTTTTTTTGAGACAGGGTCTTGCTCTGTTGCCCAGGCTAGAGTGTAGTGGCATAATCTTGGCTTACTGCAACCTGTGCCTCCCAGGTTAAAGTGAGTCTCCTGCCTCAGCTAGGATTAGAGGTGTGTGCCATCACATCTGGCTAATTTTTGTATTTTTAGTAGAGACCAGGGTCTTGCCATGTTGGCCAGGCTGATCTCAAACTCCTGACCTCAAGTGATCCACCCGCCTCAGTCTCCCAAACTGCTGGGATTATAGGCGTGAGCTACTGTGCCTGGCTGGCTTAATGGTTTTTGAAATTTATTTGGAGGGAATGATTGTTGGTTTTGGGTAGATGACAGTGATAGCTACGGAGGAGTACCCTGGGGCTTGGGGATCAAGTGTTGCCACGGGGGACCCTTCCCCTCTCTTCTGTGTTAGTCACAAACCCTTCTATTCCAGGCAAAAGCTCACCCTCCCCTCTCTAAGACTATCTGAATCCTAAGGAATCCTTCATTCTTTGGATTTCATTAAACCCAAGGAAAGAGTCTTGTGTGGAAAGATGTATGGGACTCTTCTTAGAGTGCCAAGCATTAAATAAGAGAAGGTGTATTCCTGGGAACAAACTCCTGGCAGAGTAATAACATGATGATAAACGTACTTTAAATGTAAGTTTACTGAATGACTGACAAATTCTATTACGACTACAGGAGAAAGGAGAAGTCACTGCAGCCTCAACCTCCTGAGCCCAAGTGATCCACTCGCCTTAGCCTCCTGAGTAGCTGGGACTACAGGCATGCACGACCATGCCTGGCTAAATTTTAAATTTCTTTTGTAGAGACGCAGTCTCACTATGTTGCCCAGGCTGGTCTCAAACTCCTGGCCTCAACAATCCTTTCATCCAGTGGAGATATTTATTGCAGTTTCAGACTTTCTTCTACACCCATTAAAACAAGTACCCACTAATTGTTGGGTGCCTTTTCCTTTTACATTTTTTTCCAGCTAGTGTATATTCTGCATGATGGAAAGATTTTGGAGAGCCTCTAAAATATATTTATAAAATCTTGCCAATTCTTATTTTTTAAATTTTATTTTTTCATTGATACACAATGTTTTATGTATTTATGGAGTTACATGCACAGAATATGTAATGAGCAGGTCAGGGTATTTGGGGGAGCCACTGCCTTGACCGTCTATCATTTCTATGTGTTGGGAACATTTCAAGTCTTCTAGCTACTTTGAAATATACAACACATTGCTGTTAACCATGGTCACTCTACATTGCCATTGAATAGCGTGTCTTATTTGTTCTATCTAACTTAATTGATAACCTTTCATGGAGAGGCTGAATGAAGAATGAATGAACAGGGTGGGTCATATGAAGGCCTTTATCTTTTTTTTTTTTCCGATCTTACTCACGTATTGTATTTTATTTCTTATGAAAACGGCTACCCAAAGAAGTCATTGTAGCAGCCCTACTATTCTAAGGCAGCAACTATAACTTAAATGCTAACAAACTCACTCCATAAGACCTAAAACCCTTCCCCAGGGCTGTAATGGGTATTTAAGTTTCCCAAGCCCAGTGACAACTAATGATTTTTATTACCTATCGAATAGGAACAAATGGATTTTAATAGTTCCCCTATAGCTGAAAAACTCCACAAACAATACGTTGCCTCTACCTACATGATCCATTGACTCATGCCAGAAATACTTTCTAAAATGCTTACGACTGTGATGTTCAAACTGGGCTCTGGCTACTTTTGGTGGTTATTTGGTGTTATGCCAAGGCATATTGGAAGGCCTTTATCTTTTTTAAGGAAAAGGAAATTTTAAAAGCTAAGTGAAATTTTTTTCACTGCTCCACCTCAGCTGTGTTGCATTCACTTCCTCAGTCCCCCTTGAGTCTCCTGTGAGGAAGCCCTCCTGCCTCAACAAAGAGGGCGCTCTTCCCTCACTCAGCACCTTTCTCTCCACCTCTCAACTTAACCAGCTGGTGGGTGTGTCCTTGGGTGTGACCAGGTGGGTTTATTTACCATTTCCCTCTGCCCTGTCCTCTCTTAATCGAAGACTTCTTTCTAATTTCCACATAAGAGGACCATCCACTTGTTCAGTCACCAAATATTTATTCCAATTTGTTATGGACCAGGTATGGTCTCTGCCCACTGCATGCTGACTTCCTGGTCGGGCAGACAGGCAAATAAAAAGCCCTAAGGTAAACATTGCAACTTGTGAAAAGGACTCTAGTGGAAACAAGGTATGGATATAGAGATTATTATTATTATTTTTTAAGGGACAGAGTCTTGTTCTGTCGCCCAGGCTGGAGTGCACTGGTGCGATCATAGCTCACTGCAGCCTTAACTCTTGGGCTTAAGTGATCCTCCTCCTCAGCCTCCCGAGTAGCTGGGATTACAGGTGTGCACCACCATACCTGGCTTATTTTCGTATTTTTAGGAGAGACAGGGTTTTGCTATTTCGGCCTGGCAGGTCTCGAACTCTCGACCTCAAATGAACTGCCCACCTCGGCCTCTGAAAGTGCTGGGATTACAGGCATGAGCCACCATGCCCCGCCGTCTATGTGCAAATTTCTTCTTGGCATTCATTTAGGAATCTTAGAGTTGTCACTTTGACAGACTCCACAGCAAAAGCACAAGGTAAACTATTTCTTTTGTGTAATAAACCTGTAAGGAAATGTCCTACAATAAAATCCTGAAATGACGTGCTAAAGACCACTCCAGGGTCGTTAAAACTTATGAATTTCTGGAAATTACTTTTAGTATTTTAGCTTTCTAGGATGTTGTTTCAGGTACCAATGTAACAGTAACATCAAATGGTGGCTTAGTGATGCATTAACATCAGCAGGTTAATTCCAATTTTTATGGAACACAATTTACTGCTGGATAGCCATTTAACACATGAATCTACTATGCTGTCTTCAGAGTAGAGGGAAGTATGCTGTTTTGTAGTCAGAGTCCTTGTGGCTCCACTTTGGGTGGCCAAAGCAGGTGGATCACTTGAGGTCAGGAGTTTGAGACCAGCCTGTCCAATGTGGTGAAACCCCATCTCTACTAAAAATACAAAAATTACTCGGGCATGGTGGCAGGTGCCTGTAATCCCAGCTACTTGGGAGGCTGAGGCAGGGGAATCATTTGAAACCAGGAGGTGGAGGCTGCAGTGAGCTGAGATCATGCCACTGCACTCCAACCTAGGGACAGAGTGAGACTCTGTCTAAAAAAAAAAGTCCTTATGGCTCTATAGCGATCCTAAGATTATTACACATATTTTTATTAAATGTGGCTGCTATTTTTTTCCTACCCAGGCATTGCATAACAATAACAACCACAAGTATGAGAGATTAAGCTTGTGTAATAGACTAATCCATTTTACTTAGAAAGCCAAGCTGTTCAGGGATAAGGGATACAAGCTAGGTCAGTACTGCTGAACAAAAACAAATTCCGGATTGCTTTTATTCACAGCAAACTTGCATTTCAAGTAACATTCCACGAACATCATTTTCGTTAGGAAACAACCCTTCTTTCCAGTTTATGTATTTATGTCAGAATCTAAACAGTCTTTTCACTTCATTATTATTAAGCACTGGCAGATGTGGAACTCCAAGTTAAAACTGGAGGTGTTCTTCCTATTATTTAATAGCTTACATTCTTTTTAATAGAAAAAAAGGCAAAGTGCTGAAAATGCGCTCTTAAGAGGTCCTTTTCTCTTCCCTCCCAAGATTTTGTACATGTCATTGAACCTGTGTAAATGTCTTACTGAAGAGCCTAGGTGCGGAGGATGAATGAGAAAAAAAAGGCAGATGAATAAATAAAGGGAAAGCTTCCTTTTCAGAAGGTGCCTGGAAAGATGAGTAGAAAAGGATTAGAACAAGGTGGGCAAAGGGGTTTTGCTGTCTGAAATAAGATTGGAAGGAAGCTTGGAGAAGAAAGATTTGGTCTGCATGGTGTCTTGGAAGCATTCTAAAAAGAGTGTTTTAGAAAGGGGAGATCATTAAAAGGATTCACACAGCCATTTGTATGAATTGGAAAACCCGGGAGAGTGTCTGAAATGTCCTGTGAGTGCTGACCTGAAATGCAGGTCACCGATGCCCCCAGACATCAATGCAGTCTGAGCACAGCTACATTAACAAACCTTTCCAGCCAGTGTTGAAAGATCATCGCCTCCGATTATCTGCATCTCACCCATGGACTGGTCATTCTGCAAAAAAGGAGAAAAAAAAGGGAGACAATTTTACCACGCAAGAAAACCTTTAAAGCACATTTTCCTGTTTACCCAGTTAGTGGCCGGAATGTGCCTTACAAATATAGCACAAATAGCTAATAGGGATTCATGGTTGCCTATGGTTACCAAGAGCCACGCTCCTGCTACTGCCCTTGAGACAAAGCTTTCTAATGGCTGGTGGGGAGAGGGTGGGTATGCAGGGGGAATGGGAGAGTGGAGAGAGGACAGACAAACCGAACATGAAGCAAAACACTCTGGAAGGTGCCTGAGCCTATCCTGGAGCAGAGGGAACTGGAGAAGACAGCCACACTCCTGTGCTTCGCCTACCTAGGGGTGGACCGAGTACGTGTCAGCTTTGCCACCAAGCCCTGATTAAAGATCTGCAGTGGAGAACAGTCAGGTTCTGGTTTCCTGAGAGACTGGAGGCCTCCTCTACTCCCCAACATCGGAGATCCGGCCCCTCATCTGACATCCAGAGCAATTCTAACAGGCCATGAATCAAGAAGTACTGTACTTAGACCTTCTGACATGAAGGATGAGGCCTCAGACAATTTCTGCAGGTCCTAAGAATGTGACACTCAGAACTACATGTGTGTGTGTATATGTATATACACAAAATATATATAATATACAAAATATATATACAAAATACATATATACAAAATATATATGCACATGTGTGTGTATATATATGTGTGTGTGTATATGTATATGTGTGTGTGTATATATATACACATATACTTTTTTTTTTTTTTCTTTGAGACAGGGTCTCACTTTTGCCCAGGCTGGAGTGCAGTGGCATGATCACAGCTCATTGCAGCCTCAATCTCCCAGGCTCAAGCCATCCTCCCGTCTCGGCTTCCCAAGTAGCTGAGACTACAGGCAGGCACATACCACAGTGCCCTGGCTAATTTTTTTTCTTAATTTATTTTTATTTTTAGTAGAGAAAAGGTCTTGCTATGTTGTCCAGGCTGTTCTTGAACTCCTGAGCCCAAGTGATTCTCCTGTCTTGGCCTCCCAAAGTGCTGGGATTACAGAGAGGAGCCACCACGGCTGGCCTTAGAACCATATTTAGAAGACTTTTCATTGAAATCATGTTAGAGTTTATGATCATTTACTTTCATCATGTTTGTGTATGGTATATTATCCTGTCCTAATGAAACCTCACAAAACAAACAAACAAAATGGATTGTTACATAGTGACCATCATAATAGAATGACACAGAGGCAAAACAAGAAACAGAACCAGCCACTTGTCTCCCAGCCTCATTACAGACCCACATTAAAGGAAGCAAAGCCAATATATTCAGGCAGTCTGTTTCATGACCAAGCAAGAATGCTGTGATGTTGCAATCCCTTGATTCTAACAATAACCTTGGGGAGAAAAAGACGATCTAGGCACCATATGTGCTACATGCTGAACCAGGAAACGTCTTTAGTTACTGCTGTGGACAGCTGTCACTTTTGCTAGCTCAGCATCTTCCTCCTTTATCCTAGCAAAGAGGCCCTCCCTCTTCCTGGGGGGAGTCCATTCTGCACGGTTCAGGTAGGGCCAGGCCTTCACAGTGCAGGCCAACCAACTGGGCCTGAAGCTATATCCAACCGCAGACTTTCCAGCTACTCAAGCCAATTCCTTTAGGAATTTTCTTGGGCTGGTTTGAAGACTCACTTGTAAGTGAGTCTCTATCTAGAGATACAGTTACTTTGTTATGGAGTTGGTCATCTGGGAAGGGAAAAAGGAGCCAAACCACCAGTAGGACAGATTTGCCAATGAAACACATTTTGTCTTTTTACCTTGCTGCTCAAACGAAAAAAAAAAGACCTTAAAATTTTTTACCTTTTTTTTTTTTTTTAAAGAGACGGGGTCTCACTCTGTCACTTAGGCTGGAGAGCAGTGTTGCAATCATAGTTCACTGCTGCCTGAAACTCCTGGGCTCAAGCGATCCTCCTGCCTTAGCCTCTCAAGTAGCTGGGACTACAGGTGTGCACCACCATGCCTGGCCAAATATCTTTTTACTTCTGCTTGGTAAAGCATTCACTCCTTACCATGGATGGTTGGAGGGAGCACAGGCAGACAAGGAGAGAGGCTTCACACACTAGCTCATCCTAAAAGTGGCCCACTAAGTTAGATAAACCCAGTTATTTTATTCTTACGGGAACTGATATATCAAAAGGAGAAATATCAAAGGATATTCAGAATTTACAGATGTTTCATTGTTTTTGTACATTTATCATCAGATATTCACAAGTAGTCATGATAGTGGTCTTTTTGACTTGTCAAAAATGTCAAAGGAGAAAATTTTCTTGTCACTGCTAGAGGTGCTGAAATAGAGGAATTAACATAGGAAGAATTTCTGCACGTTAGACTTAAATATGTTAATAGCAGCAGGAAAAATAAAATGTCGGTACTTCCAGGGGACTGGGTTATACAGAATTGAATACAACTACTAAACCACAAAGTTTAATGTAACCAGTGAGATTTATAGTCTGTCAGATCAGAGTAAATTTCACAATAGTTCTACATTTTCATCTTCATTCTATTGATTAAAACCAAAAACCAAAAAAATCAGAGAACTAAATAATGTGCTAAAAGCCATAGAGTATGTTGCCAAGCAAGTGTTACTGAAGAAATTCTTCTTCCAAGTGTATAAACATGTTTTTTAAAAAAATTTTTAATTGACCAACAACTACTGTATATATTTGATATGATTAGGCTGTGTCCCCACCCAGATCTCATCTTGAACTATAGTTCTCATAATCCCCACGTGTCATAGGGAGGGACCCAGCGGGAGGTAAATGAATCATGGCGGCAGTTCCTTCATGCTGTTCTCATGACAATGAGTGAGTTCTCACGAGATCTGATGGTTTTATTAGGCGGCTTTTCCCCCCTGCTTCCTTCTGCACTTCTCCTTCCTGCCATCATGTGAAGGAGATGTTTCACATGTTTGTTTGTTTGCTTCTCCTTCCGCCATGATTGTAGGTTTTCTGAGGCTTTCCTAGCCCTGTGGAACTGTGAATCAATTAAGCCTCTTTCCTCTATAAATTAACCGGTCTCGGGTATGTGTTGTTATTAGCAGCATGAGAATGGACTAATACAATATTTATGAGGTACAATGCGATGTTACGATACATTTCTGCATTGTGGAATGATCAGATAAGGCTAATTACCATATCCATCACTTCAAATATTTATCATTTCTTGTGTTGAGAACATTTAAAATCCTCTTTTAGCTATTTTGAAATATATATTAATTATAGTCTCTGTGCTGTGCAACAGAACACCAGAACTTATTCCTCCTATCTACCTGTAACTTTGCATCCACTGACCAACCTCTCCCTTTTCCCTATTCTCCCCTGCTGCCCCCAGCCTCTGGTAAGCACCATTCTATTCTCTACTTCTGTGAGTTAAACTTTTTTATATTACATATAAATGCAATTATATGGTATTTATCACTCTGTGCCTGGCTTATTTCACTCAGCATAATGTTCTCAGTCCATTCATGTATATACATGTTTTTAATATTAGATTTGTCCTTAATTCATCTGGAATTTATATCTTCCAAATGGGTATACTGTCAATTGTTCCAATATAATTTATTGAATTATTATTTTTCCCTACTGGTTTGAAACATTATTTTGATCATATCTATCATTCTCATATGTAAGGGTCAGTTTCTGTATTTTTCTAATCTAACACATCTACATAAACATTAATTAATCTAACATGTCCAATTAATTAATTAATCTAACTTATCTATTTCCAACACCCAAATCATATTGTTATAATTCTCGTGGTTGTTTCCTTTTTCTTTTCTTTTTTTTTTTTTTTCAGATACAGGGTCTTGTTCTGTCACCCAGGCTGGAGTGCACCCTCAAACCCCTGGCTGCCAGTGATCCTCCTGCCTTGGCCTCCCAAAGTGCTAGGATTATAGGTGTGAGCCACCACGCCTTGCCTTATCATAGCTTTTTAACATGTTTTAATATTTGGTAGGACTAGTCCACTTTTTAGTTCTTTTTAAAAATTGCCTTGAGGCTGAGGGTGGTGGCTCATGCCTGCAGAGGCAGGCACTTTTGGAGGCTGAGGCAGGAGGATTGCTTGAGCCCAGGAGTTTGAGACCAGCTTGGGCAACATAGTGAGATCAACATTTCTACCAAAACAAAACAAAAAACCCCACAAACCCAAAACTGTCTTGGTAACTTTTGTACATTTTCTTTTTTCCTGTCTGGTGGGTTGTACAAAGATCAACTGAATTAATGTATATGGAACATTTAGAACAGAACCCGGCACATGCTTAGCATTCCGTAAATGCTAGACAGGATTAATTTCTTTTCTAAAAATTGTATGGCCAGGGGCTGTGGCTCACACCTGTAATCCCAGCACTTTGGGAGGCTGAAGCAGGTGGATCACAAGGTCAGGAGTTCAAGATCAGCCTGACCAATATGGTGAAACCCCATCTCTACTAAAAATACAAAAATGAGCCAGGTATGGTGGTGCATACCTGTAGTCCCAGCTACTCGGGAGGCTGAGGCAGGAGAATCGCTTGAACCTGGAAGGTGGAGGTTGCAGTGAGCCAAGGTCACATCACTGCACTCTAGCTTGGGCGAAAGAACGAGACTCCATCTCAAAAAAACATTGTATTATTATTAATTTAATTTAATTTAATTTTATTTTTTATAGAGATGAAGTCTCACTGTATTGCCCAGGCTGGTCTCGAACTCCTGGCCCCAAGCAATACTCCCACCTCAGTCTCCCAATTTTTTTCTTCCTTCCCCCAACCCCCGACCCTGACTCAGCCCCTGAGGAAATGGCTACTCCTCAGTCCTCCACTGGTACACTGGACTCTAGAGCTCCCCTGGTTTACACACTCCAGAAAAATAAGCCTTTTATTTCCCACTGGGATGGTGAAGGAAACTTAGAGGTTCAGCTTCTCCACTCAAAGGCTTTCAACAACCTTGTTCTTTTCATTCCATTCCTTCCTCACTCCACCTTCTAAAAACCTACTCCTGAGCCCTTCAGAAATTTGTGGCACGACCCCCCTACTTCTCACTGTTGGTGTCCTCCACAGGCATTTTGATGTTCATTTTCCCTATTTGGCCGAGTCAGTGCTCTTCCTTGATCAGGCACGTACCACCAAGCCGGGCTAATTTTTTTTTTTTTCAGTAGAGATTGGGTCTATTTTGCTCAAGCTGGTCTCGAACGACTGGGCTACAGTGATCCTCCTGCCTCAGCCTCCCAATCACTGGGATTAGAGCCATGAGCTATCCCCATCAGGCCTAACCATGATATTTTTCTAATGGCTCAAAATCATCCTATATCTCTTGGATTGATGTTTGTGTGTTTTTAATGAACGTCACTGGTTTGAAGAAAGATGAACAATCCCAAATAAAATATTACAAGTAAGACTAGTCTATTGTTTTATTTTCTTTCGCTACCTTTGTGTATTTTTAAAGCAAAGTAATGTGAGCTTCATATAAGTTGGTTTTTCTATGAGCTAGAAGATTCTGTATATAAATAGATTTAGCTGTTTTGCTAATGTTCAGTAGAGCTCAGAATAAGTTTTATTTTATTTTATTTTATTTTATGTTAGAGACAGAGTCTTGCTCTGTTGCACAGGCTGGAGTGCAGTGGTACAATCTCGGCTCACTGCAACCTCCACCTCCCCAGTTCAAGCAATTCTCCCACTTCGCCCTCCCGAGTAGCTGGGATTACAGGTGTGTGCCACCACGATGGGCTAATTTTTGTATTTTTAGTAGAGATGGGGTTTTGCCATGTTGGTCAGGCTGGTCTCGAACTCCTGGCCTCAAGCAATCTGCCTGCCTCAGCCTCCCAAAGTGCTGGGATTACACGTGTGAGCCACTGTGCTTGGCCAGAATAGATATTATTTAATCTCCAATTTGAAAATGAAGAAACAGAGATAATAAGAGTTTAAGAAACTTTCCCAAAGAGGGCTGGGCACAGTGGCTCACGCCTGTAATCCCAACACTTTGGGAGGCCGAGGCGGGTGGATCACTTGAGGTCAGGAGTTTAAGACCAGCCTGGCCAACATGGTGAAACCCCATCTCTACTAAAAATACAAAAAGTAGCCGGGTGTGGTAGCACGTGCCTGCAATTCCAGCTACTCAGGAGGCTGAGGTGGGAGAATCGCTTGAACCCGGGAGGTGGAGGTTGTAGTGAGCCAAGATTGCACCACTGCACTTCAGCCTGGGTGACAGAGCGAGACTCTGTCCAAAAAAAAAAAAAAAAAAACTTTCCCAAAGAGGTGCTGCTAGTAAGTGAATGAGTCCAGTTCAATCCTAGATTCGCCTGACTCCACAACATTCTGGTGGAGCCCCTGGCTCTCCCCAGTATTCCTGGGGGAAAGAAGCACATCGTGGGTGCTCTCTGGAGAGAAACACCAAGGGGTACAGGGTCTGGCTGCATCAGTGAAGTCAGAGGCATAAGCTGAAATGGACAGGAGAAATCAACATCTCCGTAGGAATGCTGGTGGCAGAGGATGTGTGGATTTACTTAAATACAAAAGGAAACCTCTGACCTATAGTCACGCATCTTTGGAAAAACTATTTTGGAAATGTTAGGTGACCTGGTCTCTAGGTACTCCATACAGCATGTCAGATAGCACAGCAGGGGAGACGATTCCTCACCAAACAGACAATTTGGACTGCTTTGAGAACGTTCAGGAAAAAAACAAACTGAGGAAGAATAAATATCTTAAATATCCTGCCCTTCTGAGGAACCAGAAGAGGAAAAGTAAAGAAAATAAATAAACAAGAGAACCACTCTCTAAGCCATTCATTTCAAGAGTCAGAGCGCAACCTGCTTCAAAATCTCTACACAAAGGCTGTCTCAATATTCTCCGCCCCCACGGAGGCCTTAGCTTTGCTTTTCCCCTTCTTTCATCCTAATCCGTCCTCTCAGCTATTCTCCTGTGCTCAGGGAGGTCGCTGATACTCTATGAAATGGACAGAGATGCAAAACAGAGTCAGCAACATTTCATTGTAAGAAGATTTAATGATCAAGCTGGAGAGCTCCTAATTAAAATGTTGCAAATGGCTCGAATTGATTTTTTTCAAAACTCTGAGCATTTGATACCAGCTCAGATAATAAGGACAGGTGAATTGATTCTAGTATTCCTAGTTTTCCAGTCAGTGGTTGATGTGAGATGTGGCTTGCAATTGAGTCCCTCAGTCTTTTAAGCTACATGGAGCCAAAGTGGAAGCTGATGCAGAGCTAAGGTCAGTGAAGCTCTCACACCTGTCCCTTGCTTCCACCAGAGCTGTTCTGTCTCTGTTGTATTTACCGATTTTTTTTTTTTTTTTTGAGATGGGGTTTCGCTCTTGTTACCCGGGCTGCAGTGCAGTGTTGCAACTTTGGCTCACTGCAACCACCTCCCGGGATCAAGCGATTCTCCTGCCTCAGCCTCCCAAGTAACTGGGATTACAGGCACGTGCCACCATGCCCGACTGATTTTTGTATTTTTAGTAGAGACAGGGTTTCACTGATCTGGAACTCCTGACCTCAGAGGATCCGCCCGCCTCGGCCTCCCAAAGTGTTGGGATTACAGGAATGAGCCACCGTGCCCGGCTGTATTCACTGAATTCTAAAGACACTGGGGAAGAAATGTTCTGCTATCAAAAAACCCAAAAGTGGCTGGGCGCGGTGGCTCAAGCCTGTAATCCCAGCAGTCTGGGAGGCCGAGACGGGCGGATCACGAGGTCAGGAGATCGAGACCATCCTGGCTAACACGGTGAAACCCCGTCTCTACTAAAAAAAATACAAAAAACTAGCCGGACGAGGTGGCGGGCGCCTGTAGTCCCAGCTATTCGGGAGGCTGAGGCAGGAGAATGGCGTAAACCCGGGAGGCGGAGCTTGCAGTGAGCTGAGATCCAGCCACTGCACTCCAGCCCGGGCGACAGAGCGAGACTCCGTCTCAAAAAAAAAAAACAAAAAACAAAACAAAAAAAAAAAAAACCCAAAAGTTTGAAAACTATTAGGTTGGTGCAAAAGTAACTGTAGTTTTTGCCTTTTTTCAAATGGCAAGGACTGCAATTACTTTTGCACCAACCTAATATCCTGTTAATGTTTTTATCTCTTGAAATCAACTTACCTTCTTTTCAGTTTCCTGTTCATTTAAATACCTATTTGGTGCTTAGATTGTTTTTGTGGAGAAATTCATGCTTTCAATCTCTGTGGGGTGAGTGGGGAGAAAGGAGAATGTGGAGACCAAGCGAACAGGCAGCTAGCGTCTCATGAATTCAGGCACCAGGCTGCCTGGGTTCCCGCCACAGCTCCACTTTTTGTGCACCAACCTTAAGGAAGTTATCTAACCTTTCAGCGCGTCAGTTTCCCTATGAATAAAGAGTATATTCAGAGTTCCCACTTCAGAGGAGCGTAGGGAGGATTAAATGAATCAGTACGCATTAAGCAGTTTGAAAAGTGCCTGGCATTTTATAATAAATAGTACATAAAGTATGCTCTGTCTTCTTGACATCTGCTTTTAGTATTTTTTTTCTTTTTTTTTGAGACAGAGTCTTGCACTGTTGCCCAGGCTGGGGTGCAGTGGCATGAACTCAGCTCACTGCAACCTCCGCTTCCTGGGCTCAAGTGATTCTCCTGCCTCAGCCTCCCAAGTAGCTGGGATTACAGGCTACCAGGCCCGGCTAAATTTTTTGTTGTTGTTGTATTTTTAGTAGAGATGGGGTTTCGCCATGTCTTTAGTCTTGCCTTTAATCTTAAGAAACATGCACATCTGTTTGAGTCTCCTGACATTGGTTTTGTGATTTATTCTTTGTTCATTCACACAGCAGATAATACATACATGTAAGCCATGTGCTCTGTGGTTAGGGTTTACTGAGGTGGACTGACGCCATGAGGCACATGGTTAAGAAGGACTGCTGTCCCTCTGGTGCCAATCTATTGATTGGCTACCACCTTGGAAACACACTCATCTGTGTGTTCCTTCGGGGTTTCTCAGTGAACTCCCAGCTCCCATGCTGCAGTGTCTGATGTTTACACTGAGCCATTGCATGGGCACAATTTCCATCATTCCACTTTACTGCTTGCTTTCTTTTCTTTCTTTCTTTCTCTTTCTTTCTTTCTTTCTTTCTTTCTTTCTTTTTCTTTCTTTCTTTCTTTTCTTTCTTCTTTCTTTTTCTTTCTTTCCTTTCTTTCTTTTCTTTCTTCTTTTCCTTCTTTCCTTCCTCCCTCCCTCCTTCCTTCCTTCCCTCCTCCCTTCCTTCCTTCTTTCCTTCCTTCCTTCTTTCTTTCTCTTCCTTCTTTCCTTCCTTCCTTCCTCCTTCCATCCTTTCTCCCTCCCTCCCTCCTGCTTTCTTTCCTCTTTTTTCTTTCTCTCTCTTTCTTTCTTTCTTTTCCTTTCTTCCTTCCTCCCTCTCTCCCTCCCTCCTTCCTTCCTTCCTTCCCTTCCTTCCTTCTTCCTTCTTTCTCTTCCTTCTTTCCTTCCTTCCTTCCTCTTTCTGTCCTTCCTCCCTCCCTCCCTCCCGCTTTCTTTCCTCTTTTTTCTTTCTCTCTCTCTTTCTCTTTTCTTTCTTTCTTTCTCTTCCTTCCTTCTTCCTTCCTTCCTTTCTTCTTTCCCTTCCCTCCCTCCCTCCCCTCCCCTCTCCGCTCCTCTCCTCTCCTCTCCTCTCCTCTCCTCTCCTCTCCTCTCCTCTCCTCTCCTCTCCTCTCCTTTCCTTTGAGACAGAGCCTCACTCTGTCATCCACGTCGGAAACGAGTGGTGCAATCATAGCTTACTGCAGCCTCGAACTCCTGGGCTCAAGCCATCTCCCACTTCAGCCCCGCAAGTAGCTGGGACTACAGATGTGCACCACCACACCCAGATACTTTTTTTATTTTTCTTTTTAGAGATGGGGTCTTACTATGTTGACCAGGCTGGTCTCAAATTCCTGGCCTCAAGTGATCCTCCTGCCTTGGCCTCCCAAAGCACCTGGCCTCACTTTGCTGTTTTCATCCTTTTTCTCGATGGACAGCGGCCACCTGGAGATCATGCTCTGATCCATGTTTGTACTTATTGGCTCTCCCTGGACCCATGTTGGTTTTTCTAGAGAGCTATTTACAGTCAGCAGGGCATGGAGTGATCCCGAAACTGCTTTGCAGGATGGAGGTAGAAGATCTGTGGTAGAACATGAGCATGGAGTTCCTGATATTTTTCCAGGTCTGGTTGCATTTTTATCTTGGGGATCAGGTCAACTCCTTTCTATAAATCCACAATTTTAGCTTGTGGGAATTTAAAAAAGAATTCACTACTTGTAAACAAAACAACCTCAACGATCACTCTAGTTTACAGGAAAAGTCAATATTCCACAAATTTCGATAAACATTGTTAATTACTAATTCCTTGTGACCTCTCTCATGATGGCCAATGAACACCGACCGCCGTTTTGCACTGAGGCCCCTGGAGTTCTGGGTACAGGACATGCAGTTTGGTTCTCGGTCTTGGCTGGGCATGGCTCACACCACACCTCTCCATCTCTCTTCAAGTGGGTAATTCTTATTCTTTCTTCAAGGCTCAGTTTGCGGGACACAGTGGCTCATGTCTGTAATCCTAGCACTTGGGGAGGCTGAGGCAGGCGGATCACCTGAGGTCAGGAGTTCAAGACCAGCCTGGCCAACACGGTAAAACCCTGTCTCTACTAAAAATACAAAAATTAGTCAGGTGTGGTGGCAGCTGCCTGTAATCCCAGCTATTAGGGAGGGTGAGGCAGGAGAATCGCTTGAACCCAGGAGGCAGAGGTTGCAGTGAGTCGAGATCTCACCATTGTACTCCAGCCTGGGTGACAGAGTGAGAATCTGCCTAAGGAAAAGAAAGGAAAAAGGAAAGGAAAGGACTCAGGCATCATCTCTTCTAGGAAGTTTTTTTTCCTGGACTCCCCCTGGCTTCCTCTGCATGGGTGCCCCAATAACACTATGCATATCTGGATGTCAACAAAGCACATTCGACTGAAATTTTCTGTGAATGTAGCAATTGCCGATGGAATGAAAACTTTTTCAGCATAGAAGCCGACTTTCATCCTAATTGTACCCCCAGTGGCTGGCATGTTGTAGCATTCAGCGTTTGTTGAGCCAGACTGAAACTTATAAGCACGCATGTTAGCTGTATTTTTAATACTTCTTCCCCGCCCACTTTAGCCACGAAATGTTGGCAAGCAACACTTCCTGTTATGTCTGAGTGATTCCCACCCAAACTACATTTCTTTATTCTCATTACTATTATTTTATTATCTCAGTTCCTGAAAAGCCTCCTTAATATATACTTTTTATTTTTATTTATTTACATTTTTTTAGAGATGGGGCTCTCACTATGTTGCCCAGGCTGGTCTCAGACTCCTGGGCTCAAGTGATCCTCCCACCTCAGCCTCCCAAGTAGCTGGGACTACAGGCATGTGCCACCGTGCCCCACAACCTCAAAATGTTAAAAAAATAAAATAAAATAAAAAACCCTAAATGCAAAAGGCCATGCGAATTCTGAACATTGAAAATACAAAAATACGAATTCTTGATATTTTAATACCAGTAGTTCATTGGATAATGAGTAAAGGATACATTTTTCAAGTGAAACTAGCAATTTTAGCCAGGAAAAAAATTATATCTATATATATGTAATTACATATATACAAATGTGTTTATATATAAACATATATACATAATTTATATATACAAATATTTATATATAAACATATAGAATATAAATATAATATCTATTATAATTATAAATAATAGAATATAAATATTGTATATCTATGTTCACCTGTACAATTTAGTTCATTTGAAAGTACATGTCTATCTTGCATTTCCTGACTTTGGTGTGCCTGACTCTCCAAACGTGATGTGACTTTCTTCTAAGACAAAATGGCTTTCTGTTTAATGACAATGATTAATCACTGCATTGTGATTTGTATTCGACTCCACCCAGTTTCCAAGAGGGGTCCTGGTTAGCTAAGCGTAATCCCCACCACACAGAGAAAGGCGCTTTCCTTTATGAGAAAGAAAGGGAGGATGGGTCAGAAGGAGGGACACAACGATGGGAAGAATCCACAGGCTAATGGGAAGAAAGAAAGGCCACCACGCAAAAGGAAAAAGGGGAGGGGGGAAGGGAATGGATCTTTATTTCAATTTAGTTAGAGACGACCCCAGGAAAGAGGAAACTCAGTTTAAAAACAGAGTCAGCCGCATTGCTTTACATGAACTTTGTTTGAAACCTTGAAGCAGGATATCCTTCTGTTTTGAACCTTGGTATGGACTTCTTGTTTTGATTTAAATTATGTTTCTAAACCATGAGGCAGAAGGACAAACACACGGAGCCTCTTGACACATCTGAAT
This sequence comes from Macaca thibetana thibetana, assembly GCF_024542745.1. Taxonomy (NCBI): domain Eukaryota; kingdom Metazoa; phylum Chordata; class Mammalia; order Primates; family Cercopithecidae; genus Macaca; species Macaca thibetana. The sequence continues at coordinate 24,701,427 of NC_065586.1, forward strand.
GACCCCAAAGACTCCAGCAAAGTTTATGTTTTAAAATGTAGTTGATGATATCCTAGCGGTGATCATTTCTTAAGAGACCATTTTCTTTTTCGTTTTTCTTTCTTTTTCTTTTTTATTTGTTTAGACAGAATCTCGCTCTGTTGCCCAGGCTGGAGTGCAGTGGCGCAATCTTGGCTCACTGCAACCTCCGTCATCCAGGTTCAAGCGATCTCCTGCCTCAGCCTCCTGAGTAGCTGGGACTACAGGCACCTGCCACCATGTCTGGCCAACTTCTGTATATTTTTATATTTTAGTAGAGATGGGGTTTTGCCATATTGGCCAGGCTGGTTTAGAACTCCTGACCTCAAGTGATCCACCTGCCTCGGCCTCCCAAAGTGCTGGGATTACAGGTGTGAGCCATAGTGCCCAGCCAAGAGACCATTTCCTCCTCACAATTATTTTTTTTTTTTTTTAAAAAAGGGAAGATTTAGAATTATCACTTAAATAATTCAATGAAAATGATTGTTCAAAAGTAACAACATCTTAAACCAGCTCTCATGAAACTGTTTTAAGATTGCCAGGAGGATGACATGGTGTTGAGGAAGGGCCCAGGGAGAGAAGTGGCAGCAGATTCTGTGCCATGGAGCCATGGAAACTTCTAGAACACTCACCCACCTTCTGACATTTGACTGAATCTATCTTTATTTCCAAGCTACCGTATTTGGGCCCAAAAAGTTGAGCTCTGTGTGTCACTTCTCAGCTCAAAATATTTCTGAAGATTCCCATGCCTGCAAAAGTCTGGTTTTGTCATAACAATGGGCAGAGCCACCCGCAGAGCCAGGCAAGAGGAGCCCTGCATATCACAAATACCAAAACACAAAGACATTTATTGTTGCTGTTTTTCTTTTTGGTCTTATAAAGAAGATTTTTAGAAAGTTCTGTAACGGATTGAGCTAACGGAATTATTCAAGAGGACATGCAGGCTGAAGTAGGCCTCCCCTCCTCTTTGCAGGGTAGAGTTAGGGGCAGTGGTGGAGAAAAGAACAGCCTACCTGGGGAAATAGGCAAAGAGAAGGGGATATTGGCCACCCCAAATCACCCAGGGTAGGTGTCTCAGCAGGACGGCCTCCCCAGATGATGACGCTGCCTTCAACCCCTTGGCTCAGAAGGTGTAGTCTCGGAGGCATCTGAGTTGGAAAAGAGGGACATGGAGGAGAAGGACCTAGGTCCCCCAGTGCTCTGAAGAGCTTCCCGGGTCAGGTCCATCCAGGTTTCCGGAGGGTCCTGTCCCTACCTGGGGGCCCCGTCCTCAGCTCATGCCCAGCCTTGCCAGCAGATACCATGGTCTGCTCAGGCTTGCAGCCTGCAGGGATGAGCCTGGCTCCTTTAGTCAATCTCCAGGTCGAGTGAAAACCTGAGCTTGGCCATGAACAAAGCTATCAAGTTTCAAAACCTTAACTATCTGGGCAAAGGGTATGTGGATCGGCCTTTGTATTCTTGTCCTGGGACCCATAAATGTTAGGGGCAAGCCTGACTCTCAGAATCATTTACTGAGCATTTAAATTTACCAAGTGCCTGGCATATTAGTAAGCACATTACTTACATGAATCCTAACACGGTCCTATGAGGTACGATCGAGCAATCACACTCCTTAATATTTATCCAAATGAATTGAAAACTTGTCTGCAAAAACATTACCTAGATGTTTATAGCAGCTTTATTTATTTATTTATTTTGAGGCAGAGTCTCACTCTATTGCCCAGGCTGGAGTGCAGAGGCATGATCCTGGTTCACAGCAACATCGCCTCCCAGGTTCAAGTGATTCTCCTGCCTCAGCCTCCTGAGTAGGTGGGATTACAGGTGTGTGCCATCACACCAGGCTAATTTTTTAATTTTTAGTAGAGATGAGGTTTCACCACATTGGCCAGGCTGGTTTAAACTCCTGACCTCAAGTGATCTGCCTGCCTTGGCTTCCCAAGTGCTGGGATTACAGGCATGAGCCACCGCACCTGGCCAGCAGCTTTATATGTAATTGCTAAACTATGGAGGCAACCCAGAGGTCCTTCAGTGGGTGAATGAATGAATGAATTGTGATGCATCCATGCAATGAATTATTATTCAGTGCAGATAAGAGTTATCAAGCCATAAAAAGACATGAAGAAAACTTAAATGCATATTACTAAGTGAAAGAAGTCAATCTGAAAGGCCACACACTGTAAGATTCCAACTAAATGACATTCTAGAAAAGGCAAAACTATGGAGACAGTAAAAAGATCATTGGTCGGCAGGGGTTAGGTGGGAGGCAGGGAGAAAGAGGCAAAACACAGGATTTTCAGGGCAGTAAAACTGTCTTGTATGATACTACTCCACTGGATTGATATCATCATACAGATCTAAACTCATAGAATGTACATCACCGAGAGTGAACCCTAACGCACACTAAGAACTTTGGGTGATAATGATGTGTTGATGTAGGTTTTCTTGTAACAAATGTTCAACTCTGGCAGGGGATGTTGATAAGCGGGGAGGCTATGGGGGGCTATATGAGAAATCCTGTACCTCCCAGACAGCTTTGCTGTAAAGCTAAAAGTACTCTGAAAAATAAAGTCGATTTTAAAAACAAATCTTATGAGGCAGGTAGTAGGTACTGTTCTCATCCCAATTTAAGTAACCTTGTTAAGTAATTTTGCCCAAGGTCCCACAGCTGGGAAGTCATGTTGCTGGAGCCAGGGTGGAGATTTAACACAAGACCCCATCTTGCTGCAAAGCCTCCACCTGACCAACAGGTTTGGCAGCTTCTCTATTGGCCTGATCACAATCTGCCTTTGAGTGTGACCTGCACTCCACTCCAGTGTGTTCCACTGTGCATGGATCACTTGTGCAGACTGTGATTCTGTATGTCTGGGGTGGGGCCTAGAATCTGTGTTTCCTTCTTTTTTTTCCCCCCTTACACTTGGGGTCTCATTATGTTGCCCAAGCTAGAGTGCAATGATGCCATCATAGCCCACTGTAGCCTCGAACTCCTGGGCTCAAGAGATCCTCCTGCCTCAGTCTCCAGAGTAGCTGGGATTGCAGGTGCGTGCCACCATGCCCAGCTAATTTTTTACGCATTTCTAACCAGCTCCCAGGTGATGCGGGTGCTGCAGGTCCCCAGGCCACCCTTTGAGTAGCCCGGGTCTATGTTCCACCCACACCAACTTGTGGACTAAATCTAGTGCATACCCTGCATTTTACCATCTTTGTATTTTACATCTTTGTATCTTGTTAATACTCCCTCTGATAGGGTTTAGCTGTGTCCCCACCCAAATCTCATCTTAAACTGTAGTTTCCATAATCCCCACGTCATGAGAGGGACCTGGGGGAGAATCATGGTGATTCAATTATCGTGGAGAACAACCTCCATGTTGTTCTCATCACAGTGAGTTCTCACGAGATCTGAAGGTTTTATAAGGGGTTCCCCCTTCCCTTCGCTCTGCACTTCTCCATGCTGCCACCATGTGAAGAAGGACGTATTTGCTTCCCCTTCTGCCATGACTGTAAGTTTCCTGAGGCCTTCCCAGCCCTGCAGAACTGTGAGTCAATTAAACCTCTTTGCTTTATAAATTACTCAGTCTCGGTATGTCCTTACAGCAGAATGAGAACGGACTAAAATACCCTCTATCCAGAATGTCTCTCTGCCACATCTCTGCCTGTCAAAATCATAATCATGCTTAGATATCCAAATTAAGTTCCACTTTCATTATAAAATATCACCCAAACCTCACCCCACCACAGCTGTTGGCCAGAAGTGATCTCTCCAGCCAACCCGCTTCCTTTGCGTGTAGCACCCATGCAGGCAGCACTGGTTACTTCCTTGTTATACTAGCTACCCCTTGTTCACTGCATATGCATCTGTTCACTTCTGCTGTTGTTTTTTAAATTTTAAATTTTTGTAGTTTTTGTAGAGATAGGGTCTCACTATATTGCCTAGACTGGTCTCAAACTCCTGGGCTCAAGCAATCCTCCTGCTTCAGCCTCCTGAGTTACTGGAACTGACTAATTTTTGTATCTCTGTGGAGACAGGGCCTTGCTGTGTCATCCAGGTTGGTCACAAACTCCTGGGCTCAAGTGGTCCTCATGCCTTGGCCTCCCCAAATGCTGGGAGTACAGGCGTGAGTCTCTGCACCAGACCCACTTCTGCTGTTTTGAAAGCAGCTTGAAGATGGGGACTTTACATCTATCTCCTTGAAGGTTCCTTAACACTGAACAGGGCCTTGGACATAGAAAGGAACATGGTGTGGGACTCGAAGAGTGGCCCAGATTCTGCCCTGCCCCTGTCTTAAGCTCCCTGATGCTTTCTCTTCTAGAAAATGAGTACAGTGACACCTACCCGTTTGGGTTGTTGTGAGGTTTAACTTTAATGTCATATGTAAAGTGCTTTACCCAATAGGCCCTTGATATATGTTTATTGGATTGAATTTGCTTCTTGTATTATCTGTAAAAGGGAAGGGAGTGGACATGGTAGTGAATTAAGGACAAAGCCAGACCTAGAACCGAGTGTCTTAGCTTTTATTCCAATGCTTTTTCTACTCTCCCAAGCTCTGCTGCCTTTTAGTTCTATGAATAGCCCCCATGTAGCTAAAATTTGTTGGTGTTTACAGAAAAACACTAGAATATTATTTACGGGGTTCACATTTTCTATACAAATCACTGACCAAATTCAGATAGGGCTTAGAAAGAAAAGGCATAAATGTACCCTTAGGTCTTGGTAAACCATAAAGTAACATAACATATAATATACATCAATAATGTGGTGCTATCTCTATGTAACTCAACACAACAAAACTTAAAAGCAGGCAATGGTTTCCAGATGTAATGTGGAAAAAGAAATTATTATGATCAGCTGGAATAATTGACTTAACCAGTTACTTTCTGGGACGCTTTGGCAAACTCACTTGATTTCTCATTTAATTCATCTGGAAAATGGAGCTGCTGCTACCACCTGCCTGTTATGGTCTGAATGTTTGTGAACCCCCAACTCCCCAACCCTGCCCAAAATTCAGATGTTGAAATTGAATCACCATGATACTAGGAGGTGGGGACTTTGAGGGGTGATTAAGTCATGAAAGCTGAGCCCTCGTGAATGGGATTAGTGTCTTTAGAAAAGAGATCCCAAAGAGCTTGCTTGCCCCTTTCGCCAAGTGAGGACACAGTGAGAAGGCACCATCTACGGACACAAAAGTGGGACCTCGTCTATGGCCATACCACCTAGAACGCACCCGATCTCGTCTGAAAGTGGGCCCTCACCACACACTGAATCTGCCAGCGCCTTGATCTGGGAATTCCAAGACTCCAGAACTGTGAGAAAGAAATCTCCGTTGTTTATAAGCCACCCAATCTGTGGCATTTTGTTACAGCAGCCTGTACAGACTAAGACACCACCTTACCTGCTTCTCGAAGTTACATAAGGTGCCAACAAATTACTGATATATGCAAATACTAGGAAAAATGTAACACACTGTATGCCAAAAATTATTAACAGTATCATTAGGCATAATATAGAGCTAAGGGGAGAAGGCAATTGATGTGAAATAGAAAGTGGAAGACTTGAGGAAGAGCAAATACCAAGTGTTTCATGCATCGTTATTACTTTTTAGGCTTACGGTCTTTGTTCAGACTTCTCCAGATCTCAAATGAGACATGGACACTATGGAAGAAAGTCAGAGAGCAGAATGTTTCTAGAACCACTTTCCATTTTTCAGAATAAGAAAAGATGGTTTATTTGATGTAGGCATGTTGATTGGCAGTGCAGGCTTGCAAATTCCTTCAGTATTAAGTCATGTCTTCAAAACTGGGTGGGGCGCTGAGTTACCAAATTTTTTCTTTTCCTCTGGAGGCTAAGGGCTTGGAAAGCTGGAGGCTACATGTGAAATGAGTTGGGTGGTCTCGGACGAATTCTGTGTAAACAGTGTTGCTCATCTAAAAGTAGCCCAAAACACTGCACATCTGTCTGTCCATATTATCCAAGCAGAATCTGGACTCCATTAATGTGCCTGAGGAATAAATGTATCCTCTAATAAATGGTTTTGTAATCACAGTGAAAAGGAAGTTCCAGGACCCCTAAGGAAATGAGACTCGGCTGTACCAATTTGTTGGCGGAAGCCTGGAAGAGGAGTGGGAGAAGGACGCCGACCACAGCTGTGTCTGACTTAGGTTGTGCCTCCTTTGAGCATGAGAAATGTGAGGTTCGATATCAGAAGCTACTATCTGAGTACCATAGTCTAGGCTGCCGATGAGCAACGCAAAACCACCTGGGTAAGGTGGCCTCTGCTCTTAGGTTTTTGTGGGAGAATCTAAGAACAGCTCCTCAATGAGACATTCCACGGAGGCTGCATACTGGGCAACCACTGAGCTCCGAATTTCAGGCACATCCACACTACGTGGCCTAGTAAGGGCCAGTGGCTAGGGAACAAGGCACACGGGTTGTCCAGTTTTTGCATTCAGATATTGCTAGCACGTAAAACATTTACTCTTCTCTCCCTCTGTCCCCATCAAATATTTGTGGTCATTGGCTGATGAGCACAAGGGCTTTTGTTTTGTAAGGAAGGAAGGAGAAGTTTGACTGAGTCAGGGTGGCAGGGAAGAGGGAACAAGAGGGTGATATGAACTCTGTTCCCTGTCTGACTCCTTTGGCCATAAACTGAACTGCTTTCCTCAGAGACTGTAAGATCTTGGGAGGAGTTAAAGGCCAGAAGCAGGTTATGTTCAGAACTGTTCAGGGTCCCCTGCCTCTGTGAGAAACCTAGCCCTGCCTGGCAGCTTTAGGCAGCCCTTAGCACTGATACGGGCACTCCTTCAACAGGCACCGTCAGCAAAGGCTTCACTAAGGATCCTAGAAGAGGCTTCTCAGGGAGAACCAGGAAATGCAGCAGGGGCTGGCGGAGGAGGTGGCAGATGCTCTGTGGTAACTGCAGCTGACAGGCTGAATTGTGGACGCAAGGGAGGACTCATTTGGGAACGCCGAGAAATAACTAGAGATTAAATTCTCAGGAAGGTGGGAAGAGTTCAACCCATATCCAGTGTACTTCAGGTACAGTCATAAAAGGACCCAATTTTGTATTTACTGACCGGTTATGCCAAGGGTTAAAGCCACACAGAAAATGACATTGGAGGCTGTGGCGCGGTGGCTCACGCCCGTAATGCCAGCACTTTGGGAGGCTGAGGCGGGCGGATCATGAGGTCAGGAGATCGAGACCATCCTGGCTAACAAGGTGAAACCCTGTCTCTACTAAACATACAAAAAATTAGCTGGGCACGGTGGCAGGTGCCTGTAGTCCCAGCTACTCGGGAGGCTGAGGCAGGAGAATGGTGTGAACCCGGGAGGCGGAGCTTGCAGAGAGCCAAGATCAGCCACTGCACTCCAGCCTGGGCGACAGAGTGAGACTCCATCTCAAAAAAAAAAAAAGAAAAGAAAAAAGAAAATGATGTTGGGTGTTAGAAATTTCAGTAATTTATTCAGAATCTATTTACTCTTCTTGTGATCATGTAAATTTCATTTGCTGTAAAACTCATGATATATCATGAAACTCCACTGAGTATGGGTATATATCCTTACATATACAGGATATATATACCCTTAACATAATGCAGTTTGCAAAACTGTTTTCTAATGTAACAAAACTTTGTTTCTTAATTTTAAATGATTTGAAGGGAATGACTTTTATTGCTGTAGTTTAAAGATGTCATTATACTTTGGATAAGCCCCTGTGACTTCTGCTGCTTGCCTAGATGGAGTACCAAAGAGCAGATTTATCCTCTTTCCTTAAAAACAAAAAAGACAGGCTGGGTGCAGTGGCTCATGTCTGTAATCCCAACACTTTAGGGGGCTGAGGTGGGATGATGGCTTGAGCTCAGGACTTCAAGACATGAAACTCAGTTTCTTAAAATAGGTATATATTAGCTGTAGTCCCAGCTACTCGGGAGGCTGAGGTGTGAGGATTGCTTGAGCCCAGGAGGCTGCAGTGAGCTGTAATTGTGCCACTGCACTCCAGCATGGGCAACAGAGGGAGAACTTGTCTCATGAACAACAACAACAAAAAAGAAAAAAATACATGAAACAACAGTTTCAAGATACTAGACATCAAGCAATAAAGGACAGAAATCCTTGCAAGACAGAGAAATAAGATGGGCTCTATAATTGCCTCAGCTTACTGTCCTGCTAGAGTTCTCAGGCCACTTAACATAACCTCCTCCAGGTTTGTCTGTGTTGTCACAAATGACAAGATTTCATTCTTTTTAATGGCTGAGTGTATATCTACCACATCACCTTCATTCATCTGTTGACGCACACTTAGGTTGGCTATTATAGTGAGTCATGCTGCAGTAAACATGGGAGAGCAGGTATCCCTTTGACATACTGATTTTGTTTCCTTTGGATAAAGGCCCAGTAGTGGGATTGCTGGATCATATGGTAGGTAGTTCTATTTCTTTTGTTTTTTGTTTTTTTTTTAAGAAACAGGATCTCATTATGTTGCCCAGCCTGGTCTTGAACTCCTGGGCTCAAGCAATCCACCCACTTTGGCCTCCCAAAGTGCTGGGATTACAGGCATGAGTCCTTGCAACTGACCTAGTAGTTCTATTTTTAATTTTTTGAGGAACCCCCATACTGTTTGCCATAGCAGCTATGCTACATTCCCAAAAACACTGTATAAGGGTTTCCCTTCTCTCCATCCTCATCAGCATTTGTGATTTTTTTTTTTTTTTGTCTTTTTCGTAATAGCCCTTCTAGTGGGTATGAAGTGGTATCCCATCTGGTTTTGACTTGCATTTCCCTGAAGACTGGTGACACTGGGCATTTTTTCATGTACCTATTGACCATTCGTATATGAGTGAAATTCTTCACAGAAACAAAAAATAATCTTTTCATTATTCTTTTTTTTTTTTTTTTGAGATGGAGTCTTGCTCTGTGCCCCAGGCTGGAGTGCAGTGGCACGATCTCAGCTCACTGCAAGCTCCGCCTCCCGGGTTCACGCCATTCTCCTGCCTCAGCCTCCCGAGTAGCTGGGACTACAGGCGCCCACCACCATGCCCAGCTAATTTTTTTTTTTTTTGTATTTTTAGTAGAGATGGGGTTTCACCGTGTTAGCCAGGATGGTCTCGATCTCCTGACCTCATGATCCGCCCGCCTCGGTGTCCCAAAATGCTGGGATTACAGGCTTGAGCCACCGTGCCTGGCCCTTTTCATTATTCTTATGGAAAAATGACACTGAGGCCAAGTAGGTGACACAGTCCTGGTCTGTGGTCACATATTTCTCAAGCACTCCTAATTCAACAATTCAAATTTAGTAACAAATTGTGTGTATCGTAAATCCACTGGTCCACAAGTAGAAAGAGACTGAGGTATTTCACAAGGCAAGTGGCAATGAAGTCAGTATTCTTCAGTAGAAAACTGGCATTTTAGATTCTTATTTCTGGGGCATTAAAGACCTAAAAGCCAATTTTGGTACCACTGGCAAGCATGGGTACATATTAAGGATGCATGAATGATTTTCAAACCTGCCACATAAAATGTTTGATTTTTATCACTCCAGTTTGTATTTGGCTGAGGAGTATGGGGAGGAGTTTCTAAGTTCTCTTAAAACCCTGGGATCTAGCTATCCATAGCTAAGACAATCCACCCCAATTCTGATCATATAGTATCCGTCTTTGTAATAGCACACCTGACCGAAAGAAAAATAGAAGTAGCACATCCTATGTTACATAATGTTATATATTTGAGAATGAAAACTCACTCGAAATTCAAACACAATTTAAAAGGAAGGTATCCAAACTTAAAAAGTTTTCATGAGTCCATCTCTTAATAATTAGATAGGCATGTATAGTCATAAAGTTTTTGAAAACACTGATTCTTTTATCTTTTTCTTTTCTTCCTTTCTTTCCTTCCTTCCTTTCCTTCCTACCCTTCCTTTCCTTCCTTTTCTTTCCTTTCCTTTCTTTCCTTTTCTTTCCTTCTCTTCTTTCTCTTTCTTTGTTTCTCTTCTTTCTCTTTCCCTTCTTTCTTTCTTTCTCCTTTTCTCCCTCCCCCCCCCCCCCCCCCCCCCCCTTCCTTCAGGGTCTTGCTCTGTTGCCCGGGCAGGAGTGCGCCGATACAATCATAGCTCACTGCACCCTTCAGCTCCTGCTCTCAAGCAATCCTTCCATTTAGGCCTCCCAAGTAGCTGAGAGTACTGGCGAGTGCCACCACAACCAGTTAGTTTTTTTTTTTTTTTTTTTTTTTTTTTAGCGACAGTGTCTCAATAGGTTGCCCAGGCTGGTCTCAAACTCCTGGCCTCGAGTGATCCTCCTGCCTCAGCCTCCCAAAGTGCTAGAACTGCAGGCATGGGCCACTGTGTCCTGCTTCTTCATTTTCTTGTAACTAGAAGAATATGTTTCATTAGCTTATAAGAGTAATAATAATAGCTAGTCTAACCTTTATAGTGATGGATACTGTACAGGGTTGTACTTACTTGATCTCATTTTCTAGATGAGAAAATGGAATCTTAATTAGTTGATCCAAGCTCGCTCAGTAATTGGCAGAGCCTGAATGTGAACCTAGGCTTGCCCCATAGCAGAGCCCTCCTGTTTGACCATTATGTTGAACTTCAGGGAAATGACACAAATCGATACAAATGAACTTGGGAATGCTGGCGGTAGCAGTGCTCAACATGGGTGCCCACAGGTTGTCACCTTATCACTTCTATTGGAATGTGCTTGGGTCAAGGCAGAGGAGGTGCAGAAACTGCTTATCTCCTGATAACATTACTGTGGTCCTCAAAGGAAGTATGAAAATAGGACCGTGTTGGCCGGGCGCGGTGGCTCACGCTTGTAATCCCAGCACCTTGGGAAGCCGAGGTGGGGGGATCACCAGGTCAGCAGATGGAGACCAGCCTGGCCAACAAGGTGAAACCCTGTCTCTACTAAAAAACACAAAAATCAGCTGGGCGTGGTGGCGTGTGCCTGTAATCCCAGCTACTTGGGAGGCTGAGGCAGGAGAATCACTTGAACCTGGGAGCCGAAGGTTGCAGTGAGCCGAGATCGCGCCGCTGAACTCCAGACTGGCGACAGAGCTAGACTCCATCTCAAAAAAAAAAAAAAAAAAAAAAAAAAAAGAAGACCGTGCTGCTGGCGCTTTGGCCGTGGGAAGTGCTGCATGAGCTGTGAGTCATGCTCTTGGGCTTCGGCCTCTGTGGATGCTGACTGCTGACCATCACCAGCAGGCTCCGGACAGGCAAGGTGGGTGTTGTCTGTCACAGTCATGTGTAGTCAGGGGAGGAGAGTGGTTTTTTTTTTTCCCATGTCATGCAGCTCAGAGTTCTGTGAAGGCACCTGGGAGCCAGTCTAGGTTTGTGGATGAGGCAAAGTGGCCCACAACCAGGTTCCTGCCCTGCGATCCCCAGGGCAGCTCCATTTTTGAGGTTTTATGGAAGACATCACTTAAAATGTTTCAGTGCTGAGAAAAAGTTTGAAAACCACCCTCCTCCTGGGAGACAGCACAGGATAGTGGTTAAGATCGTGGCTTTGGAGTTTGACAATATGGGTTCAAATCCAGGCTCCGCTCCTGTGGATTGTGTATGCCTTGGGCAAATTAACCCTTTGGAGCCCCAAATGCAGCCTGGCTCAGAGTGGGCATCAGGAAGTGGTGGTGACACACGCCACTGTCTGGCCCCATCCGTGGGTGGTGAGATAGAGGGAAACCAGGTTAAGCTCAGAAACAGAGACAGAGATGCCTAGTGGTTCATGAAAGCAAGCCCTGGGCTTGGCTTCCCAGACAGGTTTGAAGCAGAGAGGGGTTTGCCTATGTCATACCAGTCAATGTCTCCTAAGATCACAAAACTGGATGCCACCTTAGAGAAAAGGCAATCCTTGTCTTGCTATAAACTGAAAACTGAGGTCTGGGGAAGTTGTGCTTTGTACCAGGTTTAAATTAGAAAGCTATATCCTGCAAAACATCCTATTTCTATATCTGAGTAGGATTTTTCCTTCTTCTGGAAATCTCCACTTTCTTTTTTTTTTGTTTTGAGATGGAGTCGCTCTTGTTGCCCAGGCTGGAGTGCAATGGCATGATCTTGGCTCACCACAACCTCTGCCTCCTGGGTTTAAGAGATTCTCCTGCCTCAGCCTCCTAAGTAACTGAGGTTACAGGCATGCACCACCACACCTGGATAATTTTGTATTTTTAGTAGAGACTGGGTTTCTCCATGTTGGTCAGGCTGGTCTCGAACTCCTGACCTCAGGTGATCTGCCCACCTTTGCCTCCCAAAGTGCTGGGATTACAGGCGTGAGCCACCACGCCCAGCCTCCACTTTCTTATTAGTAGTTTTTAACACCTTAGTCAGAGAATGTGGGGGGTGGTGCATGAAGGGCCTGGTGTGAGCTTAGGGAAAAGGAACAGCACTGGAATAGAAGTGAAAGAAAATCTAAAAAGCTAGGAGGGCAAGAGCTAGGGTGGAGATATATACACACACACACACACACACACACACACACACACACACACACACCCCTCTGTAAATACATATACATGCATACACACATTCTCTATCCATATATGTAGAGATGGAGACTGATTAAAAAATGGAAATCAGGGCTGGGCGTGTTGGCTCACACCTGTAATCCCAGCACTTTGGGAGGCTGAGGCGGGTGTATCACAAGGTCAGGAGATTGAGACCATCGTGACTAACACGATGAAACCCCGTCTCTACTAAAAATACAAAAAATTAGCCGGGCGTGGTGGCAGGCACCTGTAGTCCCAGCTACTTGGGAGGCTGAGGCAGGAGAAGGGCGTGAGCCTGGGAGGCGGAGCTTTCAGTGAGTCGAGATGGCACCACTGCACTCCAGCCTGGGTGACACAGCGAGACTCCGTCTCAAAAAAAAAAAAAAAAAAAAAAAAAAAGATATCCCTTAATGCAACTTTTAAGCCACTACAACAATAATAATGATATAAGTACAGACCTTTCTGTATAAAAATGTTTTCACATAATAATTTTCAGACACCTGGAAGTTATGTTAACGCATATTTAATCTAAAAATAAAACTAGTTCCTCCTCTTCCTTTCTTTCACTGCACTGACACAGTGAAACATCTCTGGCCTCAGCTAGCTCTGTAGCCACACGGTGCTCCCACCACACATGTACAGAGAGGGGATTTTGGTCCTGGGAAACTGGGGCACAGAAGTCAACAGCAGGTGTTCTAGAGCAGGGGTCCCCAAACCCCAGGCTGTGGATTGGTACTGGTCTGTGGTCGTTGGGAACAGGGCCACACAGCAGGAGCTGAGTGGCAGGACAGGGAGCATTACTGCCTGAGCTCCGCCTCCTGTCAGATCAGTGGGAGCATGAGAGTCTCATAGCATCACAAACCTATGGCGAACTGCGCATGCGAGGGATCTAGGTTGCGCACTCCTTATGCGAATCTAATGCCCGATGATCTGAGGTGGAACAGTTTCATCTCGAAACCATCCCCCCGCTCTTCCCCAGTCCATGGAAAAGCTGTCTTCCACAAAACTGGTCCCTGGTGACAAAACAGTTGGGGACTGCTCTTCTAGAGGATGCTTCCCCAAGTCTTTAATTAGGAAGAAAGGCCATTTCTTCACTGGGCCTCCTCATGAGAATCCCAGAGTTCACTAGCTCAACTGCTGACAGTGCGATGCTAGATTTAGTCTTTTCTTAATGGAAAGGGAGAAAAAGATGAACGCAAATGCATCTTATTTTGGAGGCACTTCAGAGGAAAGACAGAAAGTATGTCATTCGGTCTGTTGTGAGGAGCACTGGGTGGTCAAGCACTAAACACTCTGGAAAAATCCTGAAATGTCCTCTGAAAGTCAAGGTCTTTCCAATACCAAACAAAAGGGCATACTACTCAGTGCGTTCTAAAACATTGAAAAGGCCGGAATGTACCTCACACCTGTAATCTTAGAACTTTGGGAGGCCAAGGAGGGAGGATCCCTTAAGGCCAGGAGTTTAAGACCAGCCTGGACAACATAGCAAGACCCTGTTTCTACAAACAATTTAAAAATTAATCAAGTGTGGTGGTGCAAATCTGTGGTCCCAGCTACTCAGAAGACTGAGGTGGGAGAATTGCTGAAGTCCAGGAGTTCAAGACTAGCCTGGGAAACATGGCAAAAAACCATCTCTACAAATAATACAAAAATTTGCTGGGCATGGTGGTGTGCACCTGTAGTCCCTGCCACTCAGGAGGCTGAGGTGGGAGGATCGCTTGAGCCCAGGAGTTTGAGGCTGCAGTGAGCAATGATGAAGCCACTACACTCCAGCCTGACAGAGAAAGACTCTGTTTTAAAAATAAATAAATAAATAAACAACCCCCAAATGGAGAGCATTCTGAACCAATAGAAGTCCCCTTCTTGGAGTCAGTTAACAGGCATTCCTATCCCTTTTCTAGTTACAAGTCTAAACTTAACAAACACCAAACAAACTAAAAAGGTACTCCTACTACCTGCTGTCCTCTTTTAGGATGTTCACTGATGGCCTCTCTTCCCCTCCTCTCAGAATGAAGAAGGTTGTTGGTATTTAGGATAAAAAATGAGGCAATGTGATGTTTTGGCAAAACCCTTTGATGGCAGGAAGCCCTGTTAGCGTTTTGATAGAGTGAGTCAGCCATTGAGGCCTTCAGGGGGGTGGTAAGAGTGTCCTCAGGGTGACACTCCACAACTTGATGGAAATCCAGGGCTTCTTTGTAAGAATGACCATTTTTCCCAAGAAGCGCAAACTAAAAACACAATGAGGTAGCACTTTTGGCCTATAACATCGAGAAACATGTTAAAGAAATGTAGTGATAATATCTAATATGTGGTAACAACGTGAAGAAATAGACACTTTCTTTCATGAGTGACTGTGGGATATATACATTAAATGCAACTGTCTGGCAGGGAAATTTGGTTATAAGGTCTCAAAAGCTTTCAAAGTGCATGTGGTCTTAGGAGCAAGTCTAATGGAACAATCAGAGATGTGCACAATATTTTTTGAATAAGGATGTTTATCACAGCATTGATTATGGTACAGGGAGTCTTTAAACAATCGAAGTGTCCTATAATAGAAGAATACTTGAAAAGTATGTAAAGATACGTGTATCACAGGATGCTTACCAGCCATTAACAGTGACCTTGTAAAGTACTTTTTTTTGATAAGTGTCCAATTCAGGATTTTCTCAACTACAAGTGACAGGAACTCCATTTGAACTAATTTAAACAGAAAGGTGATTGAAAAGAAGAGCCGAGGCTGTGCACAGTGGTTCACACCTGTAATCTCAGCACTCTGGGAGACTGAGGTAGGCAGTTCTCTTAAAACCAGAGTTTGAGACCAGCCTGGGCAACACGGGGAAATTCCGTCTCTACAAAAACAAAAATTAGCCGGGCCTGGTGGCATGCACCTGGAGTGTCAGCTACTTGGGACGCTGAGATGGGAGAATCAGCTGAGCCTGGGAGGTTGAGGCTGTAGAGAGCCATGATCATGCTACTGCACTCCAGCCTGGGTGACAGAACGAGACCCTGTCTCAAAAAAAAAAAAGAAAGAAAAAAGAAAGGAATGAAGAGTTGGACCAGCAGGCTTAGGAAGGCAGTTCAAGTGACAGTGGCAATCTATAATAGTACCAGGAACCCAGATGACTTCGGGTCTCCCTCTCTTTTTCTCCTTCTTGTCTCTGCTTCTCCCTCCATCTTTAGGCTCACATTCTTGCCTCATCACCCAAGAGGAAAGGATTTTGCCCTCCAAACTCCAGTGTGAAAAATTCCAAGAAAGACTTGATTGGTCTGGCTTGGATGACACATCTACCCCTGGACCAGTCATTGTGGTCAAGTATACGCGAACCATAAGGATCAGCCTACCGTGTATGAGATATTGCTACGAACTGAATGTTTATGTTTCCCCCAAATTCACATATTAAAATCCTAACCCCCAATGTGATGCTAGAAGGAGGGGGGCCTCGGGGAGGTAATTAAGTCATGGGATTAATTTCCTTATAAAAGAGTTCCCAGAATGTTCATCTTTCTAGATACAAGATGCCGGCCACATGCAAACTGGAACCCCTCACCAGAGCCCAGCCACGCCAGCACCTTAACCCTGGACTTCCAGCCTCCAGAACTGTGAGAAATAAATTTTTATTGTTTATAAGTCAACCAGTCTATGGCACTTTGTTACAGCAGCCCAAACGGACTAAAATACCTACCCTTCCATCAAGTGCTGTGACCAAGGGGCCGTGTGGATCCCCTGTGAGAGCAGTGGAGTGAATAGAATACTGCAGTTGGGGCGACTGAGGAAATTGCTGGAACCAGGGAGCCACCCCCCAGTTTGTGTCTCCCACAACTTCAGCTGATAATATTATTGGTCAATGCTTTCTTTCTACTACAGTTGGACCTCTTCTTCTTGTGAGGTTAAAGCACAACTTTGTCTTATTTTACTGCATGTGAAGGCATTCCTTTGTGATTGTGTGGTTGGGAAATGCTCTGAGATCAACTGGATTGAGGTTATATGCTTGGAGCTGTGTATGGCTATTCCCGGCTATACTGTTTGAGTGGGACCAAGCAGAACGACCTGCCACCAGTGACCAACAACCGCATCCTCCACAAAACTTAGAGGGTAGGAATTGATTTGGGGAAACAACAATTCACCCATTATATGGAAATCAAGCAGAGCATTTCTAGAACGTACTGATTTTTAACTAACCAGAAAATGGACTCTACCATGCTATCATCAGAGATGCCACATCTGACATCTGAACCATATACTTTAGAGACAAAGAAAAAATACAACATGGCTCTTTAAAAATCCAAGTTTTCAGGATAATTGAGACAGATGACGATGATGAATGATGGTCATTTTAAACATGTTCCCACAACAATGAAATGCTCTAATTCAGTTAGAGAACAGCCAACAATGTTGCGGGAAGTATTCCGAGTTGAACAATAATGCTGCTTTTGTGGATTTCTTTATTTCACAGACATGGGTATCCGTGGACTCCCATCTACTGGTATTGGGGGATTTAGGGTATGGGTGGAAAATGGATTGGAAAAGAACTCACAAATTTTATAGAACTCACAAATTTTATTTATGAAGAAAGTGGTAGATATGTGGAGACTGCTAGTTGGTGACAGTTTAAAAATCAATTTTAAAAAAAAGCTATTGCATCAATGGGCAGAATTCCACAGTTCTCCTAATTTATTGATGTAACCTCTCCCTTTTGAAAAGTGGCCTACTTATTTATTTGATACTATTTCCCACACTGTTGGATTAGGAGAACTTAAGTAACTTCGCCCCTACAGAATTTCCTCCCGAATATAAATTCTTGAGAAAACCTAAGCCAATACTGAGCAGATGTGAGAAACAGAACATTGCCTTGGTCTTGATTCCCAGTGGCTTAGCTCTGGGTGTGTAGTTTACACACTGTTCCATGTCTAGGCTCAAAGAGGCAGAGAAACTAACAAGCCAGAAACTCGGAAGCTCTGTGGCTGATATTTTAGCCTTATGTAACTTAGAACTTTTGCATCTGAATTTTTCCCATCAACTTTTGCAGCTTCATAGAGTTATCCTCTTACTCTGACTTATTAACAGGAAGACAACACCTCAGATCCTTCTAGAATCTTGAGTGGAAACAGAGGGAGAAGAAATGTGTGGAATAATTTTGTGAAAGAACAACTTGCTAAAAAATGTGATCTTTTTGATACACAATTCTTCATTCTTTTAAATATTCTCATCAAAGTGATTCACTGAATGAAAAAATTCGTTGAATAAAAAACATTCTATAAACCAAATCAACAAATCTATATAATATTGTTTGCAAGCCAGTTAGTTTGGAAATTTTAGTTCCTAAATTTTAAACATGTTTATATTTAGAATTAAAAAATAAATAACCTGGGTAAGTACTGTTTACAAAGACTCGGGCCGAACATTTTATATAAATAAAAATCTATGCATAAAGCTTGTACTTAAAAGGAAGAGTTCTGTTTCCCAGGCATGTCCCTAAGAAAGGAGATTGTTTTGTGGTAACTTGTCACTAACAGGTGTTTGCAGTTAGATTTTGAAATTTGTGGTCTGAATATGGAACCTGAAACTATCAAAGTACAAAGTAAGTACAACCCAGAAGTCATATTCTAGCACTGGAAATGTGCCTAGTTTTCTCGAATTTTTCAGAATCATATGCTTCAGCCATCATTACAAATCTAACAGAAAATTGTGTCTTGGTTCCTGTATGTATGTGTAGCACAAGGTCACAATTATAATTCCTCTGTTTCTCACGTGGCCAGATCATGCTCTTATTTCTTGTTTTTTGAATGGCTGAGCAGGGTAACATCAAGTCAGTAAGAAAAAAGGAACCTGCAACTATGTAAGAAAGAAACTAAGTGGATGTTTCTTTGTTGGCAGAATGTCAGCAATTAAGGGTGAAGGAACCCAGCAGGCCTGAGAGAGTGTAATAAAAATAGAAGTTATAGATGGAAAGTCTCATTTAAAGAGAAATGACCACCACCGCCTCACTTACTAACACACCCTAAAATATTTTTTTATTTTAAAGGCTGAAACAGGACTCTAATCCCAGCACTTTGGGAGGCCAAGGTGAGAGAATTGCGAGTCCAGCAGTGTGAGACCAGCCTGGGCAACATAGCAAGACTCTGTCTCTACAGAAAGTTAAAAAAAAAAAAAAAAGAAAATTGGCCAGGCATAGCAGTACATGCCTGTAGTCCCAGCTACTCAGGAGGCTGAGGTGAGAGGATCTCTTGAGCTCGGGAGAAGGAGGCTGCAGTGAGCTGTGATTTCGTTACTGCACTCCATCCTGGGTGACAAAGAGAGACCCAGTCTCAAATAAGTAGGAAAGTAAGTAAGTAAATAAATAAATAGAGGCTGAAACAAGGCGACTTCATTTCTTATCTTTCACATGTTTTTATATTAGTCACACAGAGAATCTCTTATCATTGTATTGGCTCACTCTGCATTTGTGATGAATTTTTCTTCCAGAACACGCACGAACAGCCAACTCCAAAAACACAGATGGTCTAAAGGCACGGTGACTGATGCAGGTATCCACCCACAAGGGCCAAAACCCCTTGCTGCAATTCCTGCACCCTTTATCTAAGGCATGGTTGGTTGTTAGGAGGTGGCGGGGAGCAGAGTGGAGGGGTGTGTCCTGGTGACAATCCCTGCACAGCTGTAGTGGTTACTGGCAGTGAAAACTGCTGCAGCAAAGGGAGGGAAAGAGGGAAGCTGATGGCTCATAGCAATCAATGGATTACTCATCAAAGCTGCCATCATAGCTGGATGGAGGAAGGACGTGATTGCCCAGGAATTCTTCTTTTCTCCTTCTTAATCTTTAAACTGTTCTTTTGCAAAGCAGCAATCCACACTCTAGTTAGGCATTAATCTCTGCCTGGTTAGTTTGACTGGCCAACTCATAGAGCTGTGGACGGATGCCAATGACTCACTATTACGGGGCCCTAGTTTATTTTTATCTGCTCCAGGGTCACAGACTGCACCCTTCAGTACAGCCGGTCATCTTGAAAAAGTGCATGTCATTGAAACCTTGAGCAGGAATGAATTCTAGGAAATATCTAGTTCACGTCTTTTACAAAGGAAAGACCCAGTCAACTTCCGTCCAACACCTGGTGGTTTGGTGGGTCACATCAGAACCAAGACTTGAATCTCCTCCTCATAAATTCCATTGCAATGCAAACTATCTTAGGAAAGGCGAATTTTCTAGGTGCTCTAGAGAAAATTGACTTTTCTATTTTTCTTCAAACTTAGAGCAAAGAGAATGACTAATTCAGAGAACTGTCTTTTCTCGCCACCCAGTGACAAGGTAACAAGAAGGAAAGTAAACAAAATGGCGTCTAACAAGATTACAGCTAGATTTCCTTCTTCCTCATTGCCTTGGTACTCTGACATAATTATTGGTTTGGATATTTATTCATTTATTCTTTTGTCAAATATCTGCTGATTTTAAGAAGGTCGTGAAAGACTGAGTTAGATTATTTGGCTCACGTTTTCTCCCGTGAATTTACTAAGAAAATATAGGGGCCAGGTGCGGTGGCTCATGCCTGTAATCTCAGCACTTTGGGAGGCCAAGGCAGGTAGATCACCTGAGGTCAGGAGTTCGAGACTAGCCTGGCCAACATAGTGAAACACCATCTCTACTAAAGATACAAAAAAGTAGCTGGATGTGCTGGCAGGCACCTGTAATCCCAGCTACTCAAGAGGCTACTCAGGAGAATCGCTTGAACCTGGGAGGCGGAGGTTGCAGTGAGCTGAGATCGTGGCATTGCACTCTAGCCTGGGTGACAAGAGTGAAACTGCGTCTCAAAAAAAAAAAGTAAAGAAAAAAGAAAATATAGGGATTGTTGTGAGAAAACATGCTTGCACCTTTTACTAAGGTGCATTTACTAAGTAAATTATTTATTGGGCATCTCCTATAAAGTGAAGACAAATAAAGCCAACGATTGGTAATGTTCTATTTGCTGTTAACTGGTAATGATTATACACAAGGTGGTTCACCTGGTGGAAAATTCATTAAGCTGAACACTCATGATGTGGGCACTTTTCTGAATGTATGTTGCACTTCAATTCAAAGTTTTTAAAAGGTGCCAAGTATAGGAAGAAATGAGTAGGCACAGCCCTAGTTCCTAAGAAGCTTCTATTTTAATATAATCATCCTACACTATTTATGGAAAAAGAAGTCCTAGGAGAGTACTGAAGTCTAGAGAGGTCTCACAGCTGCCTTGGGCAGAGCCAGGAGTAGGAGCTGGTCTTCCTGGTTTGATATTCTCTTCATTCTGTGCTTCCACTCCTTCTCAGGATGAAGTTGTATTTTTTTTTTTTTTTTTTTTTTTTTTTTGAGACAGGGTCTTGCTCTGTCATCTAGGCTGGAGTGCAGTGGTGCGATCTCAGCTCACTGCTGCCTTGACCTCCTGGGCTCCAGCGATCTTCTCTTCAGCCTCCCAAGTAGCTGGGACTACAAGCGAACACAACCACACACCTGGCTAATTTATTACTTTTATTATTATTATTGTTATTATTACTTATAGGGCTGGGTCTTGCTGACTCTCCCAGGCTGGTCTCAAACTCCTGGGCTCAAGTGATTCTCCTGCCTCAGCCTCGCAAAGGGCTGTGGTTACAGCTGTGAGCCACTGCATCTAGCTGGAGTTCTAAGAACTATATTTGAAGAGGGTCACTGAGGAAACAAAGTATCACTTTATTCCTTCTTGGCCTTGTTCTATTCTTTCTATGTTTTAAACTGAAAATTTTAGTCTTTCTTTGGGCTAACTAAACTGTAAAGCACTAAAATTTAACAGAGGTAGCACGTGTGGATGAAGTTTATCTGATGGGAACAAAAGGAGTTGTTTCAGTACCTGCCCTCAGTGGGCTGCACATTTATACCACTAAGATTCTCTTTCACCTAAAATGTTATACACACACACACGTGTGCACGCACACACACACACACAGAATCTCAGACTTGCAAATATTATCATTATGAAGCTATCAAAAGCTAGCCTGTGGGAATGACCCACTTGTGAGGAACAGGTCACATTAACATATATCTTTATTGAGCTGTCCCTCCTCAAAGACATTCTGGGCAATCATGCATTTCCATCAGTAACAAAGTTCCAAAGGGCTCCTGCAAGTCTTCCAGGTAGGTGTGCTGGTCTTTGGGACAGCATGTCAGGGAGGCAGGCAAGTCAGCTACATGGAAGGCTGGGGACACTTCAGCCCTGTGAACTTGTCACCTTCTATGACACCTCTTGAATCCCCCTACTCCCTGACTTAAGGTTCCAGAGCCTTCTCTTCTAGAAACACCTTAAGAATACATCTGAACTTCTAGGGATCTCTAACAATCCTGGAGAAAAGACTAAGCCACGGTTTAGAAAGACCACTCTTACGTGTTCCTTTAACTATGCTACTGATCCTGTCCATGTGCCCCTCTTCATCAGCCTGCCACCTCCTGTGGATTTCATCCCAAATCCTATCCTCCACCTTCAACCCCATTTCATATTCCCTAGTCAATCCCTTCCATGGTGTCAATTTCCACCTTACGCCAATGACTCCTTGTTTTACTTTTATCTCTTATCGAGACATCTGTACGGTACCAAGGTTCATCTTCCTAATGGTCTGCTGGAAGTCTCACATGGGTGTGCCACGGCTCCTTCGAAGTCGTTATGTGCAAAAGTCTATGCTAGCCAGGTGTGGTGTCACATGCCTGTAATCCCAGCACTTTGGGAGGCTGAGGCGGGCGGATCACTTGAGCGCAGGAGTTTAAACCAGCCTGGGCAACGTGAAGACCTTTTGTGTCTACAAGCAAAAAAAAAAAAAGAAAAAAATTAGCCAGGCACAGTGGCGTGTACCTGTAGTCCCAGCTACTTAGGAGTCAGAGGTGGGAGGACTGACCATTCCACTGCCCTCCAGCCTGGGCAACATAGTGAAACCCTGTCTCAAGAATTTTTTTTTTTAGACAGAGTCTTACTCTGTTGCCAGGCTGGAGTGCAGTGACGTGATCTTGGCTCACTGCAACCTCCGACTCCCTGGTTCAAGCAATTCCCCTGCCTCAGCCTCCCAAGTAGCTGGGATTACAGGCACACGCCTCCACACCCAACTAATTTTTGTATTTTTAGTAGAGACAGGGTTTCGCCATGTTGGCCAGGATGGTCTCAATCTCCTGATCTTGTGATCCACCTGCCTCGGCCTCCCAAAGTGTTGGGATTACAGGGGTGAGCCAACGTGCCTGGTCAAGAAATATTTTAAAAAGTGTCTTGTCTGTCATCTTTATCTTTCCTGCTGGATGGTTTCTTTCTCTTCTGTTTCTTATCTCCGTGATGGCACGTTATCCATCAAATGCCCAAGCTGGAAACCACAAGTCTCTTCTTCCTTTTATCAACTGTATTCCATCAGTTGTCTATTTAATCACCTAGAGGAATTAGTAGTTATTGGTTACTTATTAAATAATATTCTGAGGCTTCATTCTTTCTAATTATTTTTTGTACCAATTTGCAATCCCCACTCCCTCCTCTCAGCCCTCCCTTTTCCAGCCTTTGGTATCCATCCTTCTACTCTCTATCTCCATGAGTTCAATTGCTTTAATTTTTAGCTCCCACCAATAAGTGAGAACATGCACAGTTTGTCTTTCTGTGCCTGGCCTGTTTCACTTCACAGAGTGTCCTCCAGTGCCATCCATGTTGTAAATGACAGGATATCCAGGCTCATCTTTGTAGATCTGCTCCTGTCACCTCCCATGCATGGCGTGCTCCATCCATCCGAGATCAGGCTTCTTCCTGTAATCTCGGGCAACTATAGACATTGCTTTCTCAACGCTTTCTCATTGCTTTCTCTGACTCCCCATCTCCTCTTGGCTGCATAGAAAGCCCCACTCCACGTTCCTAACTCAGCTAAAAAAGCCTCTGCCTCTGCCCCCATGCTTTGTGCTTGTGCTTCACTATGGTTCTGATCATACTGCAAGTGCCAGCTACTCCCTGAGGTAAAGACACACCTGGGCCACCCAGCTTATGAGGACTCTGATATATTGAATATGAATAAATAGTAAGAATTACAAAAACATGGTGTCGCTTGAATGCTTACATCACACACACATGCCTACACACACACAGTCCCAGACACAGAGGGAGTATGCTGATACATGAACAAATGACTTGTATGAATGAATGAATGGATGTGTCTTACCGTGTGGAACGAAGAGCTCTCCCTTGAAACACGGACAGAATGTAGATCACACAAAAAACTCTTTAATTGTTTGATATCTATGGCATTTCTGCGAAGGGGCCAGTTAACTAGAACGTTTTTACTTATCAAGGAAATAAAAAGGAGATTGCTACGAGACCTCATTTCACGGGAGCAACTGTAGCCACCAAGCCCATGTGTAGGTTTTCCTCAGCTGCTCTTGAGAGCTGGCTTGAGGGCTCTGAGCTACCTGCTCCCGTTTGAGCATCACAATCTTTGGTTCTAAAAGGCACAGGGCCAAAGAGGAGAGAAACGGACAAGCTGTCAGGAGGCTGTGGCACTGTTCTTGGTTTTACTATTAGTTCATCTTTCCTTATATGTTTGGAATATAGGCATATCATTATATACATTTAGCATATAAAGCAACTTACGTTTTACTTTCCTGACTATAAAAGTCATATGAATATGTTACAGAAAAATGGAATAGCATAGATAAGTAGAAAAATGGGGCCAGGTGCGGCAGCTTACACCTGTAATCGTAGCACTTTAGGAAGCTGTGGCTAGAGATTCGCTTGAGCCCAGGAGTCAGACACTGCACTGAGCTACAATCACACCACTGCACTCTAACCTGGGCAACAGAGCTAGACCCTGTCTCTAAAAAAAAAAAATGAAATAAAGATGGAAAATTACTCAGGAAATGAGGACTAACAGTGACTTGTATGAGTTAGAATTTCTGTAGAATAAAAGTATTCACCTTAGGCTGGGCGTGGTGGCTCATGCCTGTAATCCTAGCACTTTGGGAGGCTGAGGCGGGTGGATCACTTGAGGTCAAGAGTTTGAGACCCGCATGGTCAACATGGTGAAACCCCGTCTCTACTAAAAAATATAAAAATTAGCTGGGTGTGGTGGTGCACGCCTCTAGTCCCCGTTACTCGGGAGGCTGAGGTGGGAGAATCGCTTGAACCCGGGAGATGGAGGTTGCAGTAAGCTGAGATCACACCACTGCATTCCGACCTGGGCGACAGAGCGAGATTCTGTCTCAAAAAAATAAATAATCGTTTTTGGCATTTTTACACTTCATTTGAGTTCTGAATATCCTGGGTAGCTTCACTAACACTATTGAAGTTATATTCTTTCAGATGTAATGTGTTAGACATTTATTGTTAGAATAAAAAAATTGGAATAATTGTTTTCTTTCTTTTACTTTCTGTCCCTTTTTATTTTAAAACTACAATCAAGTTCATTTCAAAGTGAAGTATTCTAACTCATATAAATAGAGAACACAGAATAAAAGACTATTTCATTCTAGGGCTAGGCAACAAAATGGCATGACCTTTGTTCTAAGAGTTTGATTTTCAGTAAAATTTCTTTATAGAGTTTTCTAGCAACCAAGTGTTTGGAACATTAAAATGTGGGAAAATTTTACTTGAGGGCAACACTGCTTTCTAGGATATGGTCCAAGACATTTAAAATGAATGTTGAATAGGGCCTTTTATAGTAAGTTTCACTGAGTACTGCGAGATCCACACCAAACTCCCCCAGGGCCTGGGGCTACATCATACTCTCGTATCCCCACCATTGCAGCGGATACATTTTTGTCGTGTTGCATTGAATTGAGCACGCTGTGCCCTCTGTCTTTAACAGAACAAAGAACTAGAAGACTACCATATTGAATTTCAAGGCAATATTTTTATCCAGCAATGTTCCTTTACATATTTTGACATTTTTCACAACCTCAAGCAAGAAGAAATACATCATCCAGCAGACAAAGGGTCCAGTTTCTTCCTGAAGACTGTGGGCACAGCCAGGGCCTGAAGACAGCCCTAGAACGGTCCAGGTGCTACTATACATCTCACTGGATCTCAGACCCAATTCTGCTCTGATCCTGGTAACTGAAATCGGGTGTGGAAACAGGGAATGAGCACTTGGAGGTAACCCCTTTTGCTTGAGAGCGTATTTGGAGATTCTTGCAGGGGAGCATAGCTACTTGTATACCTTTGACCGAAGGCCAGTCCTCATTTATCATGGATGGTTGTCCTCTTCAACTGCGCACACAGCTTTGGGAGGGACACACATGGAGCAGTGAGGGAGGAAGGGGACACCCGCGTATCTAGTCAGATCAACCAGATCAACCCTAGCGATCAATGGGGTGACTGATGTCACAGCCAGATAGCCCTCACATCCCCCTTTTCCAAATAGCCCCTTTGATTCCAGCCACCTCAAGAAAACCAGAAGACCTCTGGCTGGGGTGAGAATGCAGGATGGAGGTCAGTCGTTCTAAATGTAAAGTCTCATCCTTAGGAAGATCAGCTCTAAACAAGGCATCCAACCTTTCTGAGCCTCCGTTACCTTCTATATTAAGTAGAGATAAGAATAACTACCTCAGGCCAGGTGCAGTGGCTCACACCAGCAATCCTAGCACTTTGGGAGATTGATGGAGGCCAGGAGCTCAAAACCTTGCTGGGCAACACAGTAAGGCTCCCACCTCAACAAAAAGCCAAAAAACACCCAGGCATGGTGGTGTGTGCATATAGTCCCAGTTACTTGGGAGGCTGAGGTCGGAGTATTGCCTGAGTATAGCAATTCGAGGATGCAGTGAGTCATGATAGTGTCATTGCACTCCAGCCTGGGTGCCACAGTGAGACTTTCATCTCAAAAAAAAGGGGACTATCTACCTCAAAGATAAGAAAGAGAGATTGTAGAACTTTTAATACATATGTGGCTATAAGCTATCTTTTTATTATAAAAATATCCATTACCCCTTATCTCATGGTCCAGCTTTCATTTAGTTGTTTGCAAGTCAGCTTCCTTTACTAGGCTATGGATCTTTTTAAGGATGAGAATTGTATATAGCTTTTTTTGTCCCCCTAATTCACAGGATCTAGCAGAATCACTGATGCAGAGAATATCAGCAAATGCTAGCTGAATGGATATTTTAATTTGTATAGCTTTGTATAGAAAAATAAATCCCCTTCTTCCAATAGGTAAAGGCGAATATGCTATACCTGGCAATAAGTTTAGATTTCAAATGTTCTCATTCCAGATTTTATCCTCCACATTGAGAAATGCCATTTAGCTTTATCTCACCTCCGACTGAAATTTCATGATGCCCTTAGCATCTCAGTAATTAGGTGGGGGTCTAATCTAGAGGCATAGGGTCTTTCTCAATGCCCATAACCTGACCTTACACATTCCAACAAAATACATAAATTTTGGCCAGGCACGTTGGCTCATGCCTGTAATCCCAGCACTTTGGGAGGCCAAGGCGGGTGGATCGCTTGAGGTTGGGAGTTCCAGACAAGCCTGGCCAACATAAGGAAACCCTGTCTCTATTAAAAATACACACACACACAAATAGCCAGGCATGGTGGTACATGCCTGTAACCCCGGCTTCTCGGGAGGCTGAGGCAGGAGAATCGCTTGCACCCAGGAGGCAGAAGTTGCAGTGAGCCGTGATCGTGCCACTGCACTCCAGCCTGGGTGACAGAGTGAGCCTCCATCTCAAAAAAATAAAAATAAATAAAAATAAATAAATTTTTCCAATAATCTGAACAATGGTGGAAGCTGAAGATTCAGCAAATGAAGGACAATCAGAATCTTGACAGCTCACACATGTTTTAAGAACTAGGGGAAGAAGGCAGCTTTGGTTGAGGAAAGAATATTGCATTGAAAACCAAGAAACCTAAGATTGAATTCTCGTTGTAAAAGCTGGCTGAGCACAAGTAAGTCATCTAACAACTGATAGATTTTTGTCTCATTTCATGTATAATGGAGGTAAGGAGACTTACTTCAAATTGCTGCTGGTCAATTAAGATAATGAACATGAAAATACAGCATATGATCTTAGTAAAAATCATAATCAATGTTGAGTGTGAGTGAATCACTAAAAACCTAGAATTTTAGGCTGTCAGTATAAGAGCAAGCATTCGTCTCCCTTCAGGAATATGTAATTATAGATCCATCTAGCTTTAATAAAATCTAGTATACAAAAATACAAGCCTACAAAATAATGCAAGTCCATTTATTACACTATGAAAGATACTTAATAAAATGAACCACCATTGGATTTCATTAAATAAAAGCTGAACTTGAGGCAATTAAAATTCAATACAATTTACAAAAATAGTTACTACACATGGCTTTTCAGATTAAAACAAATCAAAAAGGAAATTAAAAAAAAAAATCACTGAATCAGGCACCCTGATCTTCATCTTCCTGCTAAGGAGACAGATGCCTAGAGAGTTAGGTAATTTTTTTTTTTTTTTGGCAACCTCCACTTCCCAGGCTCAAGCGATCTTCCTACCTTAGCATCCCCAGCAGCTAAGTAATTTTTTTCAAGACCACTTAAGCACTGTACATCTATTTCTTTATCGAATCCCAATTAAAATGTGCTGCCCTCAAAAATAAAACATAGTGATATTTAGAGTTACTTGTTTAAAAAAATCAGCTCTTTTGAGGTATAATTTACATATGCCACTTTTGAGTATATCATTCAATGAGTTATGATGAATGCACAGTCACCTATCTATCATTACAATCATGATGTAGAATAATTCCATCACCCCTAAAAGCTCCCCTGAGCCCCTTTTTAATTGCTTCCTTCCTCTCCATTTGTAGCCTCTGGCAAACACTGTTCTGCTTTCTGTTATGAAAGTTTTTGAACTGTTATGAAGTTCATTTAAATGGAATCACAGCCGGGCGCTGTGGCTCACGCCTATAATCCCAGCACTTTGGGAGGGCGAGTGGGGGTGGATAATGAGGTCAGGAGTTTGAGACTCACCAACATAGTGAAACCCCGTCTCTACTAAAAATACAAAAAATTAGCCAGGTGTGGTGGTGGGCGCCTGTAATCCCAGCTATTCGGGAGGTTGAGGCAGGAGAATCGCTTGAACCTGGGAGGTAGAGGCTGCAGGGAGCCGAGATTGCACCATTGCACTCCAGCCTTGGTGACAGAGTGAGACTCCATCTCAAAAAACCAAAAAACCAAAAAATTAGCTGAGGGTGGTGGCGCACACCTGTAATCCCAGCTACTCGGGAGGTTGAGGCAGGAGAATGGCGTGAACCTGGGAGGTGGAGATTGCAGTGAGCTGAGATGGTGCCACTGCACTCCAGCCTGGCGACAGAGCAAGACTCCATCTCAAAAAAAAAAAAAAAAAAAAAAGAAAAAAGGAATCATACAGCACGTAGCCTTTCAAGTCTGGCTCTTTTACTGAGCACAGTGCACTTGAGATTCTCCTGTGTTGCTGCTGGCATTCCTTGCATGCAGTGCATTGCTTTGTCTTGCTGAGTAGTACACCATTCACTGATGTACCACAGTTTTTTCATTTCGTCATCAGTTTGTGGACATTTGAACTGTTTTTAGTTTGAGTTATTACAAATAAAGTTGCTATGAATATTTGCATACCGGCCTTTGTGTAAAAAGTATTTTCATGGGCCAGGTGTCGTGGCTCACACCTGTAATCCCAGCACTTTGGGAGGCCCAGGCGGGTGGATCACGAGGTCAGGAGATCGAGACTATCCTGGCTAATACAGTGAAACCCCATCTCTACTAAAAATACAAAAAATTAGCTGGGTGTGGTGGCACATGCCTGTAGTCCCAGCTATTCGGGAGGCTGAGGTAGGAGAATCACTTGAACCCAGGAGGCGGAGGTTGCCGTGAGCCAAGATCACGTCACTGCACTCCAGCCTGGGAGACAGAGCAAGACTCTGTCTCAAAAAAAAAATTTTTTTTTCATTTCATTTGGATAAATATGTAGGAGAGTATGATTGTAGATCACATTGATAAGTGTGGGTTTACTTTATAATAAATTGCCTGCTAGGTGCTGTGGCTCATGCCTGTAATCCCAGCACTTTGGGAGGCCGAGGCGGGTGGATCACTTGAGGTCAGGAGTTCAAGACTGGCTTGGCCAACAAAGCAAAACCCTGTCTCTACTAAAAATACAAAAATTGGCCAGATATGGTGGTGCATGCTTGTAATCCCAGCTACTGAGGAGGCTGAGGCAGGAGAATCATTTGAACCCAGGAGGTGGAGGTTGTAGTGAGCAGAGATCAGGGCACTGCACTCCAGCCTGGGCAACAGAGCAAGACTTCATCTCAAAAAAAAAAAAAAAAAAAAAAAAAGAAAAAGAAAAAAGAAGAAATTGCTGAAGAGTTTTTCAGAGTGGCTGCAGCGTCTTCCATTCCTATCAGCAGTGTAGGAGAGTTCCAACTTTACTTCCTCAACCAACAACTGTTCCTATCTGACTTCCTGGTTATAGGCATCCTCTGGGTGTGAGGCGGTATCTCTTTATGGTTTGATTTGTATTTCCCTGATGACGAATGATACTGAAAATCTTCCATGTTCTCATAGGCCATTCATATGTCATTTTTGGTAGAGTGTCATTCAAATCCTTTGCCTGTTTTAAAAATATTGGGTTGTGTTCTTATAGGTGTACTGTAAGAACTCTATATATCTGGATGTAAGATCTTTATCAGACATAGGTTTTACAAATATTTTCTCCCAGTCTCCCAAACTTTGAAGTCATCCTTAACACCTCTCATTCTCTTTTACCTCATATCCAGTCCTCTTGACTGTAGCTTAAAATGTATCCAGAATCTGACATTTCTCACCATCTCCACTCACCCACCCTGATCCATCAGCTCTCACCTGGATTACTATGGTCACCTCTGAACTGGCCTTGCTTCTCCCTCCTATCCTAAACGTGGCATCCTGAGCGAGCCTTTTAACCCATAAATCAGATCATGTCACTTTTCCACTCAAAAACTTCCAAAGCCGTCCCTTTACTAAGTCAAAAACTACAGACACTTATAGAAATAGAGAAAATTCCACTTATAATTTTTTGAAATCAGATTTGACAATCCAGTTTAATAAAATCTTTTCACTAAATAAAATACAATGGATTCAAGTATGGCAACTAAAAGTTTTAAGCCCATTGGCCATTGAAATGTCAGCCACTTTATGGAGAAAACACGAACTTCCCTAGGGCTGCTCAGCTTTCACAGCAAAGCCACTGAGTAGAATAATTCAGTGTCGAAGCTGAGATAACCTTGTAATTAGCTTCCCCATGTTGGTTCACTTAGGTTAGCTATCATTTTGGAAGGTATAATATTGTCAAGGAATAATGTCAGGAAGTCTTGAGGTTCTTACTGTTCTTTTAGCTGACCCGTTGGATAATTGCATGTGTGTTTATTAGCTTTATAAGATGATTCATCGTGCAGCTTTAAATTGTAATAAAGTTCTCTATTGGGTATTAGTGACATGCTTCTTACTGTAATTCCTAACATTGTGACCTATTTCAGGCCCAAAGTGACAATTCTTTGTCCCAGAGAATTGGTTAAGTAAATTTCCACCATGATCATGACAACAAAGAGGCGAGAATCAAGTTAAGCTTAATATCTCTTATCCGAGTATTTAGAAATTGTCATCTCTGCCAGAAATAATCCTTTCAAGTTAATCTCAATGATTTTCAATGCCCCTATTAGAATGTATTCTCACCCAGATTATATAGTCAGAAGCTAGTAAAGATAAGGCCACTTTGGCAATGATTTTAAAGCAAATTTTAGAATCTATTTACCTCTAATGGGGACTAGAACTTACATAAGTAAAGGTCAGGAAACACACAAAGCAGTTGTAGATTCAAGATGCACAAACGAATCTTTGAGTCTTATGTGAAGAAACAGGATTTCTATGGTTATTTTTAAATGGGGTTAGGAGATTTTTAAATTCAAGGACTGACGAAATTTTATTTTCCCTCTGGGGAAATTGCTTGACTTCTGGGAAATATCCACTTTGTCTAAATTTTTGTACATTGATAAACTGAATGACCATGAACTCTAATAGGAAAGCTGAAATCCAAAACTAACACTGCCCTGTGAATTTCTTGGCCAAAGTGCTTTCACGCCATCAAGTTTCACAGTCAAATCAGATAGAAAAAAAATAATAAATCATAGAACCAAGACTCAAAATCATATATTTAAATAAGAAAATGTAGTTAATCACAGCCACAAGTAAACATTGTTTTAGGACACAGAATTCATTTGCTAAATTTCTAAATATTTTATTCAAGAGTCAGGAATGTGACTATTTCTACTAGAAGTATTCCAATTTGGTCTGAGTTACTATGAAAATAAAAAGAGAGTCATAGTGTACTCTCAAAAAATTATTTCTTAGGCATTTGCTATCTGCTTTCTATTTTGTGAACTAGGGAGAATACAGCCAACACCCATGTGTACCGAGAGCTCTAAAGTAAAAATACATAAGGGTGAGAAGAAAAACACAGAAGAAAGGTGAGCTTAAGGCCATTTTGTGCCTCACAAAAATGTACTTCTTGGCATCTGGCAACACTCTCATGCAGCAAGGTGAACTTTTTTGCCCTTAGCATCCCATGGGTGTGATATTATCTTAACCTTATACATGCTATGATCTGGTTTGAAGAGCAGAGTTTAAGAGAAGTCAGTGAGATTTATTTTGGAATATATCAAGAAAATATGGCCTTGAGACCTCTGCTGATTCTTCCAAGGTCTAGGCCACAATAAATGCCTTTTAAAGAACTTTATTAAAACTACAGCTCTAGCCAACTCCTTCTCTGACTAGGTTCATGTCAACAAATGCTTCATCTTTCTCACATTAAAACAAGTATCTTCTACCTCAGGCCTAGCTAAGATGTAAGAATAATCAAAGTTGTTACTTGGTGATCACCTGTTTGTTTGATACAGTACTAGGGGCCTTCCATATGCCATCCAATTATTACTCATAAAAAAATCTTCTCATAGGGGTCAAGGGTTGAAAAACTACCTACTGGATACTATGCTCACTACCTGGGTGATGGGTGCAATCGAACCCTAAACCTCAGCATCATGCAATATATCCATGTAACAAACCTACACATGTACCCCTTGCATTTAATATGAAAATTGAAAAAAAAAATCTCATGAGATACACATGGCTAGTCTTATTTTATAGAAGAGAACACTAAGGCTCAGAAAGGTTCAGTAACTTGGTTTCAGAAATTAGCATGTGATATTGGAATTTGCACCAGATGCGTCTTTATTCTAAAGTTTGTGCTTATGGTTTCCATATTCTCTTCATTATGCTTGCCTTTTCAAAGACTTCTGACATTTGAACAGGGAAATGGGTCCTCTAGCTTCCTTTAACGTGCTTCCAAATAAATAACAGCTTCAAAAGGCGTACCTGCTCAACTTAAATGGTACAATCAGAGCTTCTTATTCTCCTTTTCATGACCATTTCTCACATTTGGCTTCCATATCCCTAGAGGCAATGTTGGAATTGTGCCCACTCCCTAGGCAAGGGGTCATTTCACCATTTCACTCGACTTCCCATAACTGGTGTACAGATAGGCTGCTACTGCTGACACATCATCCTTGGCTGAACCTCATTGGTTCTTTGTTCTTAAAGACACTTGTGCCTTATCAAGGTTACCAGCAGTATCCATCTTGCTAACTATGGTGGTCAATATTCAGTCTTCTTACTTGTTCTATTAATTGCATTCGATGGCTGATCAGCCCTTGCTTCACTCGGCTTCCAGGACATGATTCCCTGGTTGCTCCTCCTCAGACTCCTTTACTAGTTTCTTCTTGTCCTCCCAGCTTCTAAATAGTGGGAAGCTCCAGGTATCAGTCCTTAGAGCTCTTCTCTATCCACCTTCACTCCCTGGATGACCCATTCTTTAGCATAGCTTTAAATCCCTTCTACACATTGACCACCTTTAAACAAATACCTTCATCCTATGCCTCTCTTTCTTGAACTCCAGACTGGTATATCCAACTGCCTGCTTATCTTGGATGTTTAGGAGGAAAAATATTCCAAAACCATATCCCTGGTTTCCTTTCCAAAGCTCTTCTTTTCACAATCTTCCCCATTTTAGTAAATGGCAACTCAGTTTATACTCTTGCTCAGTCCAGAAACCTTACGGCCATGTCAATGTCCACCAACGTAAAATTCATCAGCACATATGGGTGATGGCTTTGTCTTTACCTATAAGATATATACAGAATCCAAATACTGCTCACCAGCTCCTCTGTGACCATCCAGGTTCAAACAATCATTATCTGTCACTGCAATTACTGCAATATATTTTCAGCCATCTCCCTGGTCCACCTTTACCCCTTTCATTCTATTCTCAGCACCACACACAGACTTACTCTTTAAAATATAAGTCAGATCATGACATTCTGCTCAAAACCCAGTGAAATCTTCCCACTTACTCAGAGCAAGAGGCTAACTCCATACAATGACCTGAAAGAATATACAAGATTTCACCTCTCATTATTTCTCTAAGTCACCTCTGACTAATTTCTTCTCACTCTTCTCTGGCCTCCTTTGCTTTGCTTCAAACGTGTCAAGCACATTCCCACATAAGGGCCATTGCACTTGCTACTTCCTCTTCCTGGAACTGACTTCCGCCATCTATATGGGGAGCCTTTGTTTCTTTCAAGTCTCTGCTTCAGTGGCGCTACTTACACCTTCTCTGACCACTCCCCACAACCCTTCCAGCCCACTCTGTCCCTTTTTCTCCATAGCATTTTCCACTTTTTGGTATATTTCATGTTTTCATGTTTTGTTTTATTTTCAGTTTCCTGTCTGTTTTACCTAGAATGTAAACTCCTGACATACGAGTGTAACTACCTATTTAGTGAGTGAATGGGCTATGCAATTTAAGGCTTGTTGGAACCCTCGATAGCATCATCTCTTTCCCGACAAGGCTGTCTCTTCCACCTAAACTCTAGATTTTCCCTTACAGTCCAATTACCATATATGTATATCTTCTCATTGCCCTGTATGTAGATCCTCAGCTTAATGGTGTACTCGAGGATCCAGGCTCTGTCCCTTCCCCCTTTGCCATCCTTAGTAATTAGCTGCATTCATATACTTGTCTTCTCATTGACCCAAGGAGATTGCCATAGTTCCAGGAGTCACTTAAAGACAAAATAATGTTTTGCTAAAAAGAGCAATATTTCCTCCGATAATCTACTTTTCAGCAGGGAAGTAAACCATTCCCTCTGGGAGGACTCTCAGCAGGCTTCCCTTTACTGTGTCAAATGCCCCATTTTTTAAGTGCAAGGGAGGCTGGGAAAGCAAGCTGCTGGTGTGAGCAGCCTCTGCAGTGGGATGCAGAAAGTGTGGTGGGGGTAGGGATGGTTGTTGGATAGAAAAAGCAAGTGTGTCTGTTGCAGTCCACATATTTTTAACTCCCGAGAAATTTTTCTTCTCCTCTTATTTGTCTTCTCTTATTGTGTTACAGACTCTTGTTCTTACTTTAGAGATACCAAGATTTTATTTTGTCTCCATGGGAATGTTAAACATAATATTTTGATGTTTTCTTCTGTTCTCTGGTTTTGCTCTATTTTCTTGGGGATCCTTTTTTAGGGTTTTTTAGTTTTATTTTGTTCTGTTTCGTCTGGTGTTTCATGCTAGACAGTGTCCTCCCTGTTTCTAAGTGAGGCACCAAAAGAGCTAATGGGAAAGAGTTGTGTCCATCAAGGGGCAGAGATTGATGACAGATGGATTTACTAGTGGATTCCCATGGAGACAAATGTCCTTTTCAGTGGGGGAGTCCCAAATGCAATAGATGGAGGTCTTTTCTTTACAACCATTCAGTTTCCTCAAAGAACATTCACTGTCAAACCTCAGTGCCTTATTGGTGGGGGCTATGAGTGGTCACATGCCTGGCTGCTAAGGATCTCAGAATCTCATAAAAAGTTTAGCTGGATCTCCCCAGGCCTCTGTTTTACCTGGTGTCCATGTTTTTGGTACTTTTTTTGGCACATTTTTTTCTGAAAAATTAATCTTCAGTTTCCTGCAATAGTGGTAGAAAGGGATGAGGCTGGTGGGAGGGGAGGAGAGCTGTCACCTGACTTCCAACGATGGAAGTGGGGTGGAGGACCAGGGAGTCCCAATGATCTTTACAATGACATCATCTCATTGCCTGCTATCCCTGACATCGCTGGAGCACTGAGTCTCTCAAGGCCTCATTTAACTGGGTTCTTCTTTGGTGTCATTCACTGCAGGCACTTGGGTCCAACTTACCTCCATGCCATTAGGTTCATTATCTCTGGATCTGTTGTCTTCTCTCTTGTCCAGTTTGTCATTTGAGGTCACTTTTAATTATATCATATATCATATCATATCATATCATATCTCCATGTTATTTTAGTAGAGAATGCAAATCAAACATGTGTGGTCAATATCTTTTTAAAATTTTTATTTTAAGAAATGGGGTTTCACATTGTTGCCCAGGCTACAGTGCAGTAGGGATTATAGTTCACTGCAGTCTTGAACTCCTGAGATCATGGGATCCTCCTGCCTCAGCCTCCCAAGGGCTGTGACTGTAGATGCATACCACCATGCCTGGCTAATTTTTAGATTTTTGTAGAGACAGGGTCTCACTATGTTGCCCAGGCTGGTCTTGAACTCCCGGGCTCAAGCAATCCTCCCCACTCAGCCTCCCAAAGCTCTAGGATTACAGGTGTGAGCTACTATGCCTGGTCCAATCTGTCTTTTTAAAATAGACATTCCAAGACGTTAAAGATTAAATAACTTCAAATCTGTCAGTGATCTTACAGATCTTGAAATCCAACCTCATCATTTTACAAATGAACAAAGGAAAACCCAGAAAAATGAGTTCCTTGCAAAAGTGAATGGTGGTGATGGGGCCCTCCTTTGGGAAGCAGTGTGGAAAGACTGTGGCCTCCATGCTCTTGAATCAGCCTGTCTAGTTTTGCATCTAAGCCCCATTCTCAGCCAGCTCTGTCTTAAACTGTCTGTGAATCACTTTCCTTACATGTAAAAGGGGGATAATAAGTTACTTAACTTATCAGGTTGTGGTGGGCACTAATGAAATAATATTTATAAGGCACTTAAAATAGTACTTTCAATAGTAATCAATCAATATATTATTATTAGTTTAAGTAAATCAAATTCAACTTTTAAAATCCTATACCTTGTACTATTAAACTAGAAAGATATCTTAGGATATATAAGAAATAAATCATTTTCTTAAAAATATACTATAAGGCTATAGTAACCAAAACAGCATGGTACAAGTACAAAAACAGACACATAGACCAATGGAACAGAATAGAGATCTCAGAAATAAGATCACACATCTACAACCATCTGATCTTTGATAAACCAGAGAAAAACAAGCAATGGGGAAAGGACTCCCTGTTTAATAAATGGTGCTGGGAGAACTGGCTAGCCACGTGCAGAAAATTCAAACTGTACCCCTTCCTTATATTTTATACAAAAATTAACTCAAGATGGATTAAAGATTTAATGGAAAACCCAAAACTATAAAAACCTAGGAGAAAATCTAGGCAATACCAGTCACGACATAGGCATGGGCCAAGATTTCATGACAAAAATGTCAAAAGCAATTGCAACAAAAGCACAATTTGACAAATGGAATCTAATTAAACTAAAGAGCTTCCACACAGCAAAAGAAACTATCATCAGAGTGAACAGACAACTTACAGATGGGAGAAAATTTTTGCAATCTATCCATCTGACAAAAGGCTAATATCCAGAATCTATAGGGAACTTAAACAAATTTATGTAAAAAACAACCCCATTAAAAAGTGGGCAAAAGACATGAACAGACACTTCTCAAAAGAAGACATTTAAGTGGCCAAAAAACATGAAAAAAGCTCAACATCACAAATCATTAGAGAAATGCAAATCAAGACCACAATGAGACACCATCTCACGCCAGACAGAATGGTGATTATCAAAAAGTCAAGAAACAACAGATGCTGGTAAGGCTATGGAGAAATAGGAACGCTTTTACACTGTTGGTGGGAATGTAAATTAGTTCAACCATTATGGAAGACAGCGTAGCAATTCCTCAGAGACTTAGAGCCAGAAATACCATTTGACCCAGTAATCCCATTGCTGGGTATATACTCAAAGGAATATAATAAATCATTCTATTATAAAGATACATGCACACTTATGTTCATTGCAGCACTGTTCACAATAGCAAAGACATGGAATCGATTCAAATGCCCATCAATGATAGACTGGATAAATAAAATATGGTATATATACACCATAGAATACTATACAGCCATAAAAAGGAAGGAGATCATGTCTTTTTCAGGAACATACGTGGAGCTTGAAGCCATCATTGTCAGCAAACTAATGCAGGAACAGAAAACCAAACACCACATGTTCTCACTTACAAGTAGGAGGTGAATAATGAGAACACATGGACACAAGGAGGGGAACAACACACACTATGGCCTGTTGGGGATAGAGGTTGTGGTGAAGGACAGCATCAGGATAAATAGCTAACACATGTGGGGCTTAATACCTAGGTGATGGGTTGATAGATGCTACAAACCACCATGGCACATGTTTACCTATGTAACAAACTTGCACGTCCTGCATATGTATCCTGGAACTTAAAATAAAATTCAATTTTTTTTTTCAAAAAAGGAAATAAGTCATTCTAGTAGATGTATTCTGCATAGAGTAGTTAACAATATTGCTGATGGAAAAATAACTATCCCTGAAAAAGTCTACAATAATCTATCCATTTGATACATGTTTAAATTTATCCATTAAAAGAAACAAACATGGAATTCCATAATGGTTTTCAAAATAAAATATTTCGCTAATCTTCTAAAATTACTAACAGTTCTAACTGTTACAGGAACACTACCTCAAAGCATCTAAAATGGTATTCTATTTGCAGATCTAAATTGACCTACACTGAAAGTAAGTCGCTTTTGCTTTAAGTATAGGAATAAAACAAGAATATGTCAGTTTCACAGTTAAGTATTTCCCTGCCTACAACACAGCGGTTACAAGTGATTAAAAAAAAAAAAAAAAAAAAAAAACCCAAGAAAACAAAGGTGTCATTATCACTTCCTGAGTGATCAGAGCTCAGATATTGATGGAGTAAGGGATATGTTTAAAAAACTATTTTTGTCCTAAGAAATTATCTTAATATGAAGATGAGGGAGAATATTACACATTTTCATTTCTTAGATCTCTTAGACATAGGCCAATGTGAATTTTGGAAGTGCGAGTTGGGGCAGCCCTCTGAGCCTGCCTTCCAGCTATCTTTCCTAATTAGAGGAGGATCCACACCCCAAAACAACACACAGAGGTCTATAGGGCACCAAAGCCCATCCTGGTCCTTCAGCACGGAATCCTGAGAGCTGCAGAGAGGAAGGAGTCATTCCCGGCCTCAATGATCACATGCTCACCAACACTTCCCACTGCTGTATTAGATTAGCATTTTTAGCAAAAGTACTGCTGACTCATCACCAACTGCTGGCCTTTTCCTTTCCACTCCTGCCTAGTCATTCCTCTCTGTGGCGTGGGCTGCGGGGGCCCTTGACGTACTGTTGTGCCCTTTTCCTCACCAAGAGTCATCCTGTTTTTAATGACATTATTCTCCTATTTGTCAATGTCTGTTTGAAATCATTTCTGTTCTCTAGGAAAAAAAAAAAAGCTAGGCAAACAAAACAAAAAAAAATTTAGAAACTATCCTCCTCCAAATGAATCCCAAATTAATAAGTAGAAAATTAAATAATTCTTGTCCTTGAAAGATACAGATTGAAAGCATGTTGAATTACCTAAGTGGTTAACAATAATACTGTGTTTAATAATGGTGAACTCATGCAAGAAAGGAATATACACTATGAGCTAAAACAACAATAAAACAGTTAAACTCAAACTTTATTATAGTACAATGAACATCATAAACAATTGTCAAAGGCATTATTTTTCCATAAATATTTT
Organism: Macaca thibetana thibetana; assembly: GCF_024542745.1. Lineage (NCBI taxonomy): Eukaryota > Metazoa > Chordata > Mammalia > Primates > Cercopithecidae > Macaca > Macaca thibetana. The sequence continues at coordinate 24,740,853 of NC_065586.1, forward strand.
CCCCAATCCATTTTATTATATATCCAACTGTGTTTCTTTACCCCTCCAAATCCAAATTATTTCCTGGTAACTTTTCTAGCCTTTAAAGTGCATGTGTTTTATAAAATACATACAGAACGTGTAATTTCAAAAAGATTTTCATGGTCTTGATGCTAAATTTTACATTCTACATCAGTTACAAAATGTTGATAAAAATAACCTAACATAAAATAAGGATAATTATTAATATTTTGCTGCCTGCAATTATTTTCCTGCAGAAAATGAGAAATTATCTGGGCATAATTAATAAAATACATCATTAGATCCTTTTTGGAAAAGATCAGGTATATATCAGTTAAATTGATTACAGCATTGATATGGTTTGGCTCCGTGTGCTCACCCAAATCTTACCTTGAATTGTAATAATCTCCAGGTGTCAAGGGAGGGACCCTGTGGGAAGTAACTGAATCACAGGGGTGGGGTTTTCCCATGTTGTTCTCATGATAGTGAATAAGTCTCATGAGATCTGATGGTTTTATAAAGGAGAGTTCCCCTACACATGCCCTCTTGCCTGCTGCCATGTAAGACATGATTTTGCCCCTAATTTGCCTTCCGCCATGATTGTGAGGCCTCCCCAGCCATATGGAACTGTGAGTCCATTAAACCTCTTTCCTGGGTCACTTCCAAGATGGCTGAACAGGAAGAGCTCCAGTCTGCAGCTCCCAGTGTGACTGACGCAGAAGATGGGAGATTTCTGTATTTCCAACTGAGGTGCCTGGTTCATCTCATTGGGACTGGTTGGACAGTGGGTGCAGCCCATAGGGGGCAAGTCAAAGCAGGGAGGGGCACTGCCTCACCCAGAAGCACAAGGAGTCAGGGGATTTCCCTTTCCTAGCCAAGGGAAGCTGTGACAGACTGTACCTGGAGGAACTGTATACTTTCGTCCAAATACTGCACTTTTCCCACAGTTTTAGCAACTGGCAGAAAAGAAGATTCCCTCCCATGCCTGGCTCAGCAGTCCCACGCCCATGGAACCTTGCTCACTGCTAGCACAGCAGTCTGAGATCGACCTGTGACGCTGCAGCTGGGCAGAGGGAGGGGCATCCACCATTGCTGAGGCTTCAGTAGGTAAACAAAGTGGCTGGGAAGCTCAAACTGGGCAGAGCCCACCACAGCTCAGCAAGGCCTACTGCCTCTCTAAACTCCACCTCTGTGGGCAGGGTATAGCTGAACAAAAGGCAGCAGTCAACTTCTGCAGACTTAAACGTCCCCATCTGACAGCTCTGAAGAGAGCAGTGGTTCTCCCAGCACAGAGTTCGAGCTCTGAAAATGGACAGACTGACTGGGAGACACCTCCCAGTAGGGGCTGACAGACACCTCATACAGGTGGGTGCCCTTCTGGGACGAAACTTCCAGAGGAAGGATCAGGCAGCAATATTTACTGTTCTGCAATATTTGCTGTTCTGCAGCCTCTGCTGGTGATACCCAGGCAAACAGGGTTTGGAGTGGACCTCCAGCAAACTCCAACAGACCCACAGCTGAGGAGCCTGTTAGAAGGAAAACTAACAAACAGAAAGGAATAGCATCAACATCAACAAAAAGGATACCCACACCAAAACCCCATCTGTAGGTCACCAACATCAAAGACCAAAGGTAGATAAAACCACAAAGATGGGGAGAAACCAGAGCAGAAAAGCTGAAAATTCCAAAAACCAGAGCGCTTCTTCTCCTCCAAAGGATTGCAGCTCCTTACCAGCAATGGAACAAAACTGGACAGAGAATGAGTTTGAGGAGTTGACAGAAGTAGGCTTCAGAAGGTCAGTAATAACAAACTTCTCTAAGCTAAAGAAGCATGTTCTAACTCATCACAAGGAAGCTAAAAACCTTGAAAAAAGGTTAGACAAATGGCTAACTAGAATAAACAGTGTAGAGAAGAACTTAAATGACCTGATGGAGCTGAAAACCACAGTATAAGAACTTCGTGATGCATGCACAAGCTTCAATAGCTGATTCAATCAAGTAGAAGAAAGGATATCAGTGATTGAAGATTAAATTAATGAAATAAAGTGAGAAGACAAGATTAGACAAAAAAAAAAGTAAAGAACAAAATCTCCAAGAAATATAGGACTATGTGAAAAGACCAAATCTACATTTGACTGGTGTCCTAAAAGTGATGGGGAGAATGGAACCAAGTTAGAAAACACTCTTCAGGATATTACCCAGGAGAACTTCCCCAGTGTAGCAAGGCAGGCCAACATTCAAATTCAGGAAATACAGAGAAAACCACAAAGATACTCCCTGAGAAGAGCAACCCCAAGACACATAATTGTCAGATTCACCAAGTTTGAAATGAAGGAAAAAATGTTAAGGGCAGCCAGAGAGAAAGGTTGGGTTACCCACAAAGGGAAGCCCATCAGACTAACAGCGGATCTCTCAGCAGAAACCCTACAATTCAGAAGAGAGTGGGGGCCAATATTCAACATTCTTCAAGTAAAGAATTTTCAACCCAGAATTTCACATCCAGCCAAATTAAGCTTCATAAGTGAAGGAGAAATAAAATCCTTTACAGACAAGCAAATGCTGAGAGATTTTGTCACCACAAGGCCTGCCTTACAAGAGCTCATGAAGGAACCTCTAAACATCTAAAGGAACAACCAGTACCAACCACTGCAAAAACATGCCAAATTGTAAAGACCATCAATGCTATGAAGAAACTGCATCAATAAACAGGCAAAATAACCAGTTAACATCATAATGACAGGATCAAATTAACACATAACAATATTAACCTTAAATGTAAATGGGCTAAATGCCCCAATTAAAAGACACAGACTGGCGAATTGGGTAAAGAGTCAAGACCCATCAGTGTGCTGTATTCAGCAGACCCATCTCACATGCAGAGACACACTAGTCTGAAAATAAAGGGATGGAGGAAGATCTACCAAGCAAAGGGAAAACAAAAAAAGCAGGGTTGCAATCCTGGTCTCTGATAAAGCAGACTTTTAACCAACAAAGACCAAAAGAGACAAGGCCATTACGAATGGTAAAGGGATAAATTCAACAAGAAGAGCTAACTATCCTAAATATATACGCACCCAATATAGGAGCACCCAAATTCATAAAGCAGGTCCTTAGAGACCTACAAAGAGACTTAGACTCCCACACAATAATAATGGGAGACTTTAACACCCTACTGTCAATATTAGACAGACCAACGAGACAGAAGGTTAACAAGGATATCCAGGACTTGAGCTCAGCTTTGCACCAAGCAGACCTAATAGACATTTACAGAACTCTCCACCCCAAATCAACAGAATATACATTCTTCTCAGCACCACATCACAGTTATTCTAAAATTGACCACATAATTGAAAGTAAAACATTCCTCAGCAAATGTAAAAGAACAGAAATCACAACAAACTGTATCTCAGAGCACAGTGCAATCAAATTAGAACTCAGGATTAAGAAACTCACTCAAAACTACACAACTACATGCAAACTGAACAACCTGCTCCTGAATGACTACTGAGTACATAACGAAATGAAGACAGAAATAAAGATGTTCTTTGAAACCAATGAGAACAAAGACACAACATACCAGAATCTCTGGGACACATTTAAAGCAGTGTGTAGAGGGAAATTTATAGCACTAAATGCCCACAAGAGAAAGCAGGAAAGATCAAAAATCAACACCCTAACATCACAATTAAAAGAGCTAGAAAAGCAAGAACAAACACATTCAAAAGCTAGCAGAAAGCAAGAAATAACTAACATCAGAGCAGAACTGAAGGAGACAGAGACATAAAACACCCTTCAAAAAATCAATGAATCCAGGAGCTGGTTTTTTGAAAAGATCAACAACATAGATAGACCACTAGCAAGACTAATAAAGAAGAAAAGAGAGAAGAATCAAATAGATGCAATAAAAAAAGATAAAGCGGATATCACCACTGATACCACAGAAATACAAACTATAGTATTCAGAAATACAGTATTCGTTATATTCAGAAATATAGTATTCAGAAATACAAACTATAGTATTCAGAGAATACTATAAACACCTCTATGCAAGTAAACTAGAAAATCTAGAAGAAATGGATAAATTCTGGATACATACACCCTCCCAAGACTAAACCAGTTAGAAGTTGAATCTCTGAAAAGACCAATAACAGGTTCTGAAATTGAGGCAATAATTAATAGCCTACCAACCAAAATAAGTCCAGAACCAGATGGATTCACAGCCAAATTCTACCAGAGGTACAAGGAGGAGCTGGTACCATTCCTTCTGAAACGATTCCAATTAATAGAAAAACAGGGAATCCTTCCTAAATCATTTTATGAGGCCAGCATCATCCTGATACCAAAGCCTGGCAAAGACACAGCAAAAAAAGAAAATTTTAGACCAATATCCCTAATGTGAAAATCCTTAAAAAAATTCTGGCAAACTGAATCCAGCAGCACATCAAAAAGCTTATCCACCACGATTAAGTTGGGTTTATCCCTGGGATGCAAGGCTGGTTCAACATACATAAATCAATAAACATAATCCATCGCATAAATAGAATGAATGACAAAAACCACATGATTATCTCAATAGATGCAGAAAAGGCCTTCAACAAAATTCAACAGCCTTCATGCGAAAAACTCTCAATAAATTCGGTATTGATGGAATGTATCTCAAAATAATAAGAGCTATTTACAACAAACCCACAGCCAATATCATACTGAATGGGCAAAAACTGGAAGCATTCCCTTTGAAAACTGGCACAAGACAGGGATGCCCTCTCTCACCACTCCTATTCAAAATAGTGTTGGAAGTTCTGGCTAGGGCAATCAGGCAAGAGAAAGAAATAAAGGGTATTCAATTCGGAAAAGAGGAAGTCAATTGTCCCTGTTTGCAGATGACATGATTGTATATTTAGAAAACCCCATCATCTCAGCCCAAAATCTCCTTAAGCTGATAAGCAACCTCAGCAAAGTCTCAGGATACAAAAATCAATGTGCAAAAATCACAAGCATTCCTATACACCAATAACAGACAAACAGAGAGCCAAATCATGAGTGAACTCCCATTCACAATTGCTACAAAGAGAATAAAATACCTAGGAATCCAACTTACAAGGGATGTGAAGGACCTCTTCAAGGAGAACTACAAACCACTGCTCAACAAAATAAAAGAGGACACAAACAAATGGAAGAACATTCCATGCTCATGGATAGGAAGACTCAATATCGTGAAAATGTCCATACTGCCCAAGGTAATTTATAGATTCAATGCCATGCCCATCAAGCTACCAATGACTTTCTTCACAGAATTGGAAAAAACTACTTTAAAGTTCATATGGAACCAAAAAAGAGCCTGCATAGCCAAGACAATCCCAAGCAAAAAGATCAACGCTGGAGGCATCATGCTACCTGACTTCAAACTATACTATAAGGCTACAGTAACCAAAACAGCATGGTACTGGTACCAAACAGATATATAGACCAATAGAACAGAACAGAAGCCTCAGAAATAAGACCACACATCTACAACCATCTGATCTTTGACAAACCTGACAAAAACAAGCAATGGGGAAAGGATTCCCTTTTTAATAAACGGTGCTGGGAAAATTAGCTAGCCATATGTAGAAAGCTGAAACTGGGTCCCTTCCTTACACCTTATACAAAATTTAACTCAAGATGGATTAAAGACTTAAATGTAAGACCTTAAACTGCAAAAACCCTAGAAGAAAACCTAGGCAATACCATTCAGGACATAGGCATGGGCAAAGACTTCGTGACTAAAACACCAAAGCAATGGCAACAAAAGCCAAAATAGACAAATGGGATCTAATTAAACTAAAGAGCTTCTGCGCAGCAAAAGAAACTATCATCAGAGTGAACAGGCAACCTACAGAGTGGGAGAAAATTTTTGCAATTTACCCATCTGACAAAAGGCCATATCCAGAATCTACAAAGAAGTTAAACAAATTTACAAGAAAAAACAAACAACCCCATCAAAAAGTGGGCAAAAGACATGAACAGACACTTCTCAAAAGAAGACATTTATGCAGCCAACAGACACATGAAAAAAATGTTCATCATCACTGGTCATCAAAGAAATGCAAATCAAAACCACAATGAGATACCATTTCACTCCAGTTAGAATGGCTATCATTAAAAAGTCAGGAAACAACAGATGCTGGAGAGGATATGGAGAAATAGGAACACTTTTACATTGTTGGTGGGAGTGTAAATTAGTTCAACTACTGTGGAAGACAATGTGGCAATTCCTCAAGGATCTAGAACTAGAAATACCATTTGACCCAGCCATCCCATTACTAGGTATATGCCCAAAGGATTATAAATCATGCTGCTATAAAGACACATGCACACATGTGTTTATTGCAGCACTATTCACAATAGCAAAGAGTTGGAACCAATCCAAATGTCCATCAATGATAGACTAGATTAAGAAAATGTGGCACATATACACTGTGGAATACTATTGCAGCATAAAAACAGATGAGTTCATGTCCTTTGCAGGGACATGGATGAAGCTGGAAATCATCATTTTCAGCAAACTATCACAAGGACAGAAAACCAAACACTGCATGTTCTCACTCATAGGTGGGAGTTAAACAATGAGAACACATGGACACAGGGCGGGGAACATCACACCGAGGCCTATGGGGGAGTCGAGGACTGCGGGAAGGATAGCATTAGGAGAAATAACTAATGTAAATGTTGAGTTGATGGGTGCAGCAAACCAACATGGCACATGTATACCTATGTAACAAACCTGTACATTGTGCACAGGAACCCTAGAACTTAAAGTAAATAAAAATAAATAAATAAACCTCTTTCTTTTATAAATTACCCAGTTTCAGTTATGTATTTATTAGCAGCATGAGAACAGATTAATACAAGCATACTTTTTGTATATATATATAGCATGCTTAAGTTTCATGGGACCAGCAAGCTCTCAAATGATAAATGGAGGAAATGCAGAGAACATGAAATACAACCGAAATCTTCAGGCATCTGTTGTGATTAATGCTAATAACACGTACACTTTCTTGTGGGTCTGACCCTTCCTAGTTTCCAGCTTCTTCCCTCCTAACTGTTAAGTCACTTGCTCCCTATCCTATCCCCACCTCACCTACTGGCTCGACCTCATCAAATCGCTAGGAAGAAATTCGACCTTAGCTGGGGCTGGAACTCTCTGGAACTGCTAGGCAGCCAACTGGAGTCTGATGCCCAGCCACTGAATGTTATGCCTCTCACCATGGTTTTGGTCTTTCTGCTCTGTTCCCAAGTTGCAGTATCCACTGTGTGCTCTGGATTTGTCCCTTGTCCTGTGCCCACGTCCCTTCCTGGGAGCTTGCCCAGCATTCCTGCAGAACTGGGGGGCCTTTTTCTCCTGCCAGTCCACCTCCTAGGGACTGGAGTCCTTTTCCTCTTCCATAGATCCAGGAGACAGACGTGGTGTTAAAGGACCTGGTTTGGACGTCATACAGACTGCCACTTCCTAGCTGTGTGTCCTTGGGAACTCAGCTAACCCCTCTGGCCTCTATGTCCTCACCTGTGAAACTTTATAAGGATCTTGCAAGGGCTTAATGAGCTAATAGATATAAAGCATTTAGAACAATAGTTGGCCCTAAGTAGTCAGTGAATATTATTTTTTATTAGGAGTGGTACCAACATACATAGGTGGGCTGATACCTGATACTGGCTTGGAGTTCTGAAGGTTGTGATCTTTCATCCATCTTTTTTTGAGATGGAGTCTCGTTCTGTCAACCAGGTTGGAGTGCAGTGGCGCAATTTCAGCTCACTGCAACCTTCCCAGTCTCCTGAGTAGCTGGGACTACAGGCGCCTGCCACCACAACTGGCTAATTTTTGTATTTTTAGTAGAGCTGGCATTTCACCATGTTGCTCAGGCTGGTCTTGAACTCCGGAGCTGAAGTGATCTGCCCGTCTCAGCCTCCTAAAGTGCTGGGATTACAGGCATGAGCCACTGCGCCTGGCCATTTCATCCATCTTTCAACTACTTATGACCCCTGCTGCACTGGACTTCAACTTGCATCTGTAGCAGAGTGAGTCCCTTCCCTGATATGTCCGCTCCAGGGCTGGGTCATGTTCCCGGTCCTGGATTCAACCCCAGCCTGTTGCAGTCAGCTGAGTTAAGCACAGCTCTGTCCCCAGAGTGATCTCTCAACACTGGATTGATGCTATAATCTAATAATTACTTCTGCATCATTCTCCTATTTTCCCTCTCAGTGTCTGCTTTTCATAAGGAAAAAAACTCTAACGAGAATCTCTATAGAGAACTAAATTTGAATATAAAGAATGTATATTAAGAATATGCATGGCTATTTATAAAATAAAAAGGCTGTAAGGAGTGATAACAAAAAATATTGAGATTAACCATATTACATAAATGGGCTTTGGTTTCACTCTAAAAAAAATATTTCACTTCATAGAATTAACTATCTCAAAGTAAACTTGCTTAGAGCAATGCTAGATGATCTCTTTTTAAGGCCAAACTAGGTATTTGTTTCATGCCAATTTTCTTCATCCATGCCCTGCTGAAAGCCCCTAGTAAATATCTCTTAAAACCCAAAAGTCAAAGAGAAAACGGGTCCATCAACACTCTTTGCTTCAGTACACACAGGAATAAGACAGATGTTTCAACGCTTCTATCCAGAGGGCACATAGAAATTATGTTCTGGTTTTCGTAAATACTTCTGATTAATTTTTAATGATTTACGTGAACTGATTCAAACTACCCAGGCCTGTTCCTGACTTACTCTTTAGTTAATAACTCCCCCTTTGAAGTGTGCAAAAATATTTTGAGGACGTTAAAAAATATTTTAGACACTAACATGGAAAAAATCTGTAGCTTCAAAGGAAATATCCAACTGTTTGCAAAAGAGTATTGAAGTGACATTGCAGGACCCAAGATTGTTGTTTTTTTTTTTGAGACAGAGTCTCACTCTGTCCCCAGACTATAGTGCAGTGGTGCCATCTTGGCTCACTGCAACCTCCACCTCCCGGGTTCAAGGGATTCTCCTGCCTCAGCCTCCCAAGTAGCTGTGACTACAGGCGCACGCCACCACACCCAGCTAATTTTTGTATATTTAGTAGAGGCGAGGTTTCACCATGTTGGCCAGGATGGTCTCGATCTCTTGACCCTGTGATCTGCCTGCCTCGGCCTCCCAAAGTGCTGGGATTACAGGCGTGAGCCACCGCGCCTGGCACAGGACTCAAGATTTTTAAATGACCAAAGAGTAAAGACAATGTTTTCTGTTATATTTCAGCTATTCGAGCACTTGCAAATAAGATTACTGAAAAAGAGGAGGAGCTACCAATTTTCACTAACTCCAAGTTGCACATTTTTTGTTATATTATAATATCTCCCAAATCAAGATGCATCTTACATACAATCCAAGTCAAGTCATGGCTTAATTTAGAGCATTTTTTATTTCATAGTGGTACATAAAGTAACAATCTATGATGTCTTTAGATTTAAAGAAATATGGTAAGTTTTAGAATTTTTTTGGTCTCTCATCTTCCTTCTTCTATTCCTTTATTTTCTTCTACTTTCCTATTTCTTTATTTTTCTTCTCCATTTTTACTTAAAAACATATATGTGTGTGTGCATGTGTACCTATAAACCTGCTTTGGACCCATCTAACACCCCCAAAAACTGAGGAACTCTTCTCCTATCTTCAAAGAATTGGAGTCTTTTTTCCTCACCCAAAGCCCAAGGTGAGACTCTGCTAAAAACAGATTTCCTGTCTCAAAAAGAAAAGGAGGCTTTCTTTTTCTTTTTTCTCTTAAGATGGTGTCTTGCTCTGTCACCCAGGCTGGAGTGCAGTGGTGTGAACTCAGCTCATTGCAACCTCCACCTCCCGGGTTCAAGTGATTTTATTGCCTCAGCCTCCCGAGTAGCTGGGATTACACGTGCCCACCACCACACCCAGCTAATTTTTGTATTTTTAGTAGAGATGGGGTTTCAACATGTTGGCCAGGCTGGCCTCGAACTCCTGACCTCAGATAATCAGCCCACCTCGGCCTCCCAAAGTGCTGGGATTACAGGTGTGAGTCACTGTGCCCAGCCAAGAAAAGGAGGCTTTCGGCTGAGCGTGGTGGCTCACACCTGTAATCCTAGCACTTTGGGAGGCCGAGACAGGCAGATCACGAGGTCAGGAGATCGAGACCATCCTGGCTACCATGGTGAAACGCTGTCTCTACTAAAAATACAAAAAATTAGCCGGGCGTGGTGGTGGGCGCCTATAGTCCCAGCTACTCAGGAGGCTGAGGCAGGAGAATGGTGTGAACCCAGGAGGCGGAGCTTGCCGTGAGTCAAGATCGCACCACTGTACTCCAGCCTGGGTGACAGAGCGAGACTCTGCCTCAAGAAAAAAAAAAAAAAAGAAGAAAAAGAGGCTTTCAATTCCAGACACCCTTGCTACTTGGAAACAGTTCAGCAAAAGTTCACCTTGGTATTGGGTGAAGACTACTCACTAAAACTGAAGACACTGGACCTGGCTTATCCATTCTGTTCCCGTTCCTCACTAGCACAGATAACAAGAGCTGACTGATTTAAACCCTTTGTTCTGAACTGTGGGAATGAGAGAGAAAAAATGTATTTAGCGTTTCTCTTCCCTCAAGGGAGCAGGTTTGTGGCTAACCCTTAGCTCTAATGAGCTTCTTTAATACGAACGCCAGCTTCCCCAGGGGCCCACATCCCCTGCGTGGCAAATCTCTCAGCCCTACTGTGGTTACGCTGTGAGTTGTATTTGAGCTCCAAAAAATCTCTTGGTGTTGCCAGCATGCAGGGATTATTCATACAAAGCAGGGCACATTCAAACAACATGGGGCGGGATCTAGGGCAACTGTGGCCTGCCTAAAATAAAGTTCATCCTCAATTTTTAAAGCCTTGAAGTTGTAGTTTGAAGGCTGTACTTTGTGCAGAGGTTAGCTAACCAAATTGGTGGAAAACAATGAGATCAGAATGTTGCACCTCTGAATTACACTTTATCCTCACATTGGATTGCATATAAATTAATGAGCTTTTAAACCAGGGCAACATTTGAGAGGGAATAAAGGGGAGAAACTTGGCAAATAATGCATCCACATACAAAAAAGCTGTCTAAAAAGTCACTTGCTGGCACCTAACAATACTTCCCTCAAATTCTCCTGTTTCTTCACTCAAAGTCCCTTAGAATAGATATCCCAAAAGGCCTCCCACTTCTACCCTGATAGAGCTTTCTCAAAACACACTAAATCTGATTGCAGTCCTAGCTATTTGGGAAGTTGAGGCAGGAGGATCATTTGATCCCAGGGAGGTTGAAGTTGTAGTGAGCTATGACCACACAGCCTGCGTGATGGAGCGAGACCCTGCCTCTAAACACCCACCCACCCCCCCCTACACACACACGCAATCGGGTATCTCAAGGGGCTGCTGAATTATGCCTGTTTCTCTTCAATTCGAGTCTCTATAAGCTCAGGAGTGGGTATGAAGCCTGAAGCTCAAGGTTCTTTCTGACTTTTTCTGGATTTGGCCTCCCAAAAGCAGCAAGCAACCTTTAAGTGAATCCAGAGAACAAGCAGGTAGAGTGAAAATTCATGTCTTGTGGAATATCTCCATGGTGCAGGGCAGAAAGAGGAAAAGAAAAGCATAGTGTTCCATAATTTACAGAAAAACCCAGTGTTGATATTAATATTCATTTTCTTAGAAGGTACTTGTTCATAGCTTATTAATTCAACATATAAAACATTTCAGAATAAAAAGCAGGCAATTGTCTATTTATGGATATTGTCATTCTTCCAGCAATTATAAAAGCTGGCTTAGCCGGGTTAGGTAAATGTCAAAATAAAGCTCAAGAAAAAATAATGCTGATTCATTTGGTCAAATGTTCTTCCTTTTAGCCTAATTTATCTCAACACATCTCTAGGGAGACTGTACGCTCCAGTGGTCACAATCTTGGGCTCTGGCGTCGAACTGAGATTTAAATACTAGATCCACCACTTACATGCTGCTTGACCTTGAGCATGTTACTGAACATCTCAGGTCTCCGTTTCATTATCTGTCATACAAATATAATAAGGCTACCTGTTTCTTATTTTGTGTCTACTATTGAATTAATCAAGTTTGGAGTTTCCTTTATTCCTTTTCGTCCTCTTTACTGGCTGAAAAGTTACAAATAACATTCCTAGTTTTTCAGTGGTCACCCTTAAGAGGTGCTGTTCAGAGAAATACACAAGGAAAAGGCATGAGAAATTAGAAAGAAATAGTGGTATTTAATTTGACATGGATTACAATGGTGATAGTTTCAGCAATATCAAATATATTCTGGGCCATAGAACAAGTCTCAAAAAATTTAAAAGAATTGGAATCATACAAAATATAGTTTCTGCAACAGAATTCACCTGGAAACAATGCAGGAATTATCTAAAGAAAATCCCCCAAATACTTGAAAATCAAACCACATGAGACAACCAATGAGTGAAACAGAAAATTAGAAAATAGTTTGAATTGAATGAAAATGAACACAATATATCAAAATGTATAGAGGTAGCTAAAGAAGTACTTAAAGGAAAACTTACAGCATTATATGTTTGTATTAGAAAATAAGAAAATCTCAAACCTATGACTCAACTTTCATTTTATGAAACTAGGAAAATAAAAGAAAATTAACCCCAAAATAAACAGAAGGAAGGAAATGACATAAAAGCATAAATCAATAAAATGGAAAACATTAACACAAAAGAGACAATCAAGGAAGCAACAAATTGGTTCTTTGAAAGAATTAAAAAAATTGAAAAACCTTTAGGCATACTGGTGAAGAAAAGGAAAGAGACAGATGATACAATTTAATAATATCAGGAATAAAAGAGAGGCATTAAAGGTAATAAGGGAATATTATAAACAACTTTATGTTCAGAAATGTAAAAACTTAGATAAAATAGCAAATGCCTTGAAAGACACAAACTATTAAAGTTCACTCAAGAAAACTATTAGCCTGAATACTCCTGTATCTACTAAATCAATTTAATTCCAATTAAAAAAATCTTCTGACAAAGAAAACTCCATGTCAAGATGGTTTTACTGGTGAATTCTACCAAATACCACAGATGAATTAGTACTAATTCTACACAAACTCTTCTGAAAAAAAGATGAGGAGAAAATACTTCCCAATTTATTTTATGAGACAAATATAAGCCTGATACCAGAACCAGAAAAAGGCATTACAAGAAAAAAACAAACAAACAAAAACAAAAAGCCATGGTTTAATATCCTCCAAGCACTTAAATGTAAAATTCCTCAAAAAAATTAGCAAGCTGAATCCAGCAATATATGAAAAGGATAATATGTCATTATACTATATTAATGGAAAGATAGTCCAACATAAGAAAACCAATCAATGTATTTTACCATATCAACATATCTAGAAAAAACACTGATGATATTCATTCATAATTTTTTAAGAAAATACCAAAAAACCACTTGGAAAACTAGGAATAGAAGGAACTTCCTTAACCTGATAAAGAACATCTTGTAAAAACCACCAGTCAGTATTATGCTGATTGAAAACAAGGCAAGGATGTTTTCTTCCACCATTCTTATTCAGGAGCGTACAGGAGGTCCTAACTGGCACGATCATGCAATAAAAAGAAATACAAGGTCTATAAGTATAAAGGAATAAGCAAAATCATCTCTATTTAAAGAAGAAATTATTATCTTCATAGAAAACCCACAAGAATCTATGAAAAAGCTATTAGAACTCATAAGTGAGTTTCATAAGTCATAGGATTCAATATGCAAAATTAATAGTATTTCTAAATATTATCCATAAATAATTGGAACTTGAAATTCAAAGAAAAACTTACTGAATATAATAGGATCAAAATCATTAAATATGTAAGTATATATCTAACCAAATATGTCTAAGATCTGACACTTGAAAACTAGAAAACACTGAAATAAGATCTAAATAAATTAGGAGATACACTGTGTTCGTGGAATGGAAGACTAAATAGTGTTACAATGTCAATCCCCCCAAATTGATTTATAGATTCAAAGCAATCTTGATGAAATTCGAACGTGTTATTTTGTAGAAATCAGCTACATGATCTTAAAATTTATAAGGAAAGACAAAGAACAAGAATAGCCAAGAACAAAGTTGGAGGACACATACTACTTAATTTACAGAGTTATTATAAAGTTACAGTAATCAAAGCAGTGACAACGTAGATGAACAGACCTGATAGTGTCCAGAAATAGACCCACATACACATGTAAAGTAGGCTGATTTTCATGAAAAGATCAAAAGCAATTCCATGGAAAAGGATCGTCTTTTTGGCAAATAATCCTGGAATAATCAAACACTTCATGCAAAAATGAAAGGAAAAGGAATTGCAATCCATACCTTATATCATAGTAAAAAATTAACATGACATGTCTCATAGACCTAAATTTAAATCTAAAACTATGAAACTTTTTTTTTTTTTTTAAAGAGAAAATCTTTGTGATCTTGAGTTAGGCAGTTTTCTTAGGTACACCAAAAGCATGATCCACAAAAGGAAACACTAGATTAACTGGACTTTTAAAAAAATTTTAATTATGCTTTTTGAAAAACAAAATGAAAAAATCTCACTGACTGGAAAATGTATCAAAACACATATCTAATAAAAAATTTATGGCCAATATAAAACTCTCAAACACAATAATAAGAAATCAACCCAATTTTTTAAATGGGTAAGATAGTTGAAAAAACACTTCATCAGAAAATTTATATGAATAGCAAACCAGCAAATGTAACTATGTTCAAATCATTATTTATTAGGGAAATGCAAATTAAAACCACAATGTGATATCATCACCTATTAGAACAGGTAAAATCAAGAAAAAAATAAGGAAAAACTGATAATACTAAGTGCTATTGAAAATATGGAGTAACAGGAACTGTCACATATTGCTGGCAGGAATTCAAAATGATTCAATCCTTTGGGAAAAGTTTGGCAATTTTTTTTTTTTTTTTTTTTTTTTTTTTTTTGAGATGGAGTCTCATTCTGTTGCCCAGGCTGGAGTACAGTGGCACGATCTCGGCTCACTGCAACCTCTGCCTCCCAAGTTCAAGTGATTCTCCTGCCTCAGCCTCTTGAGTAGCTGGGATTACAGGTGCGCGCCACCACGCCTGGCTAATTTTTGTATTTTTAGTAGAGATGGGGTTTCACCATGTTGACCAAGCTGGTCTTGAACTCCTGACCTCAGGTGATCCACCCACCTCGGCCTGCCAAAGTGCTAGGATTACAGGCATGAGCCACTGCACCTGGCCAGGTAATTTCTTATATACATTCATCATATGACCTCCCATCTTGCCTCCAAATATTTACTTAAGGGAAGTGAAGTCATAAGTACACAAATACCTGCACGTGAATATCTATAGCAGCTTTACTTCTAATTGCTCCAAAATAGAAACAACCCAAATATCCTTCAGCTGATGAATGGACTAACAAACTGCACTCTATCTATATAATCAAATTCCACTGGACACATACACACACAAAAGAAAAAAGAAGAAGAAAAGAAGAAGAAGGGAGGAGGAGGAGGAGGAGGAGGAGGAGGAGAAGGAGAACTACTGATACTATAAACCAAAAATAAAATTCTAAGTCCCCCAACCATGGGGAATGAACCCCTCCTCTCAGCAAGGGCATTCCAAAGTTAACCTGAAAAACTTGTTCAGGCCATGATGGGAAGAAGCAGCCAGACATGCCTCATGTTGCCCTCCTCCCTTTAGGAATTGCTGATAGAATAGACCCCTTAGGTCTGATAAGAAACATTTACAATCTATTCTCTCTGAAGCCTGTTACCTGAAGGCTTCATCTGCATGATTAAACCTTGGCCTCCTCCACAACCCCTTATCATAATCCAGACATTCCTTTCTATTGATGACGACCCTTGCAACCAATTGCCAATCAGAAAATCTTTTAATCTACCCATGATCTGGAAGCCGCCACTTCCAGTTGTCCCAGATATCCAGACCAAACCAATGTACACCGAACATGTATTCATTGATAACTTCTGTCTCCCTAAAATGTGTAAAACCAAGTTGTGCACTGATCACCTTGGACGCATGTTCTCAGGATCTCCTGAGGGCTGTGTCACAGGCTACTTGTCACTCATATTTGGCTCAGAGTAAACCTGTTGAAATATTTTACAGAGTTTGACTCTTTTCATTGACAACACACACAATATGGATGAATGCACTATGTTATGATTTATTGATTTACTAAAGCTACATGATATATGATTACATTTATAAGACATTCTGGAAACGGCAAAACTTTAGGTAAAGAAAACGTATCTGTGGTTTCCAGGGCTTGGGAGTTGAGGAGGTTGACTATGAAGGACACAAGGGCATTCTTTGTGTTGTTAAGGAAACTGTTCTATATCTTGACTGTGGTGATTTACATGATTATATACATTTGTTGAACTTCACTGAGCTCTAAAAAGGATGGATGTTACTGCATGTAAATGATGGCTCAATAAACCTAACTTTAATTTTTAAGAAAATGTTAACAGGTTTTTAAAATGCTGTTAACCAGGGACAAATATAATAAGGGCCAGGGCCAAGTGAGTAAGAAAAATCTGGTAAGAAGGAAGCACAGGGATTTAACCCAGAATGAAGAGAATCTAAAGAGAGAAAAAAATTCTCAGGAGAAGATAAAACCAAGAAATTAGAGCTAAGATGTCTTCAAAAACCAGCTTCACTCTGGCCTGAGAGGTCATCAGGAAAACACAGAGTATCTTAAGAAATCAGAACTAATTTCCCACTGCTCTAGAACTGAGCCAACTGAGAGTCACATGAGGAATGTGGAAGACAGATTGCTGGCCCTGAAGACCATGGTCCCCTGGTGTACACACCCTGCATAATCCTCTCCACTTGAGTGTGGGTAAGACTCATAAAGGTGGCAGGAATTCGCATCAAAGATTAGATGACTAGTCAGGAGATTTTGAGTTCATCAAAAGGCAGGTTGCCTGGGTGAACATGATCTAATCAGGTGAGCTTTAAAAGAAGGGCTAAGATTATTCCATCAGACTTGAAGAAGCCAACAGCTAATGGTATTGTGAACGATCTGTGTGTAACTGAAGCAAACACCTGAGGACAACCCCTAGGAGTGGAGAGTCTACCAACTCCAGCCTATAGTCAACAAGGAAATGGGAACTGAGCTTGCCAACAGTCAGTGACCTTGAAAGCCTCAGATGATGTCAAAATCCCAACTAACACATTGATTTAGTCCCTGTAAGGTTCTGAGCAGAAAACCTAGCTACACCATGCCCAGATTTCTGACCTACAGAAACTTTAAGATAATACATGTGTCTGTTGGTTTAAGCCACTACACTTGTGGTGAGTTTGCCACACAGCAATAGAAGGCCAATTCAAAGAGTGATTCATGAATTAAAATGCAACAAGTTAGTTTAGTCAATGAGAATATTTTCATGGTTTGACTCCAAGGGCTCTTCACCCAATAGTAAGTTATTTTTAATGTTTTACTATGCATTAAATCAGAAAGCATCACAGAAGTTAACATCATAGAGGGAGGAGGAGGGAGACTAAGGAAACGACAGCTTTTTTTTTTTTTTTTTTTTTTGGCAAGGGTTTCATTGTCATCCAGGCTAGAGTGCAATGGTGCCATCAGAGCTCACTGCAGCCTCTGTCTCCTGGGTTCAAGTGATCCTCCCACTTCAACCTCTTGAGTACCTGGGACCATAGGCACATGCCACCACACTCAGCTAATTTAAAAAATTTTCTTTTTGTATAGACACGGTCTCACTATGTTGCCCAGGCTGGTCTCGAACTCCTGGTCTCAGGGGATCCTTCTGCCCTTGGCCTCCCAAAGTGTTGGGATTATACACATGAGCCACTGCATCTGGTTAGGAAACATCTTTGGAGAATAATTTCATTAATTCTGCCCAGTGGTGGCCACAGAAAGCCAGGATTAATGGAGTACACTGGTGGAGAGGCCTTCCGCTAGAGCTCCCTGGCCTTGTTTCCTCACACTTGGCAATGTGCTGTCCCTACAGCCTTTTCTTCTTTAGTTCCAGGCCACAACTGCAGCCACCCAGGTACTAAGACTCCTCTCTGGGCTGGACACCCTCCCACAGATCCCCAGGACCCACAGTGACATCCAGAGTAGAAACAACAAATCAGTGTTCACACTGACCACACTCAGTTGTGGGGCTGGGCACCAGGATATAACCACTCACTTTATCACCATAAAAGAAAGAACAAATCATTACTGCAGAGTCCTCCCGTATATGTGAAAATACAGAGACAGTCCCCACCCCACACCCTAAATAATATCGTTCGAATTCTTATGTTAGGTTGCAGTATTCTTGCAAATTAAAAAAAAATTACCCTGGCTGGGCGCAGTGGCTCACACCTGTAATCCCAGCACTTTGGGAGGCTGAGGCTGGTGGATCACGAGGTCAGGAGATTCAGACCTTCCTGGTTAACATGGTGAAACCCCTGTCTCTACTAAAAATACAAAAAATCAGCCGGGCACGGTGGCGGATGCCTGTAGTCCCAGCTACTCAGGAGGCTGAGGCAGGAGAATGGCGTGAACCCAGGAGGCGGAGCTTGCAGTGAGTCGAGATCGTGCCACTGTACTCCAGCCTAGGCGACAGAGCGAGACTCTGTCTCAAAAAAAAAAAAAACCACCCTTCATTTTCATCTCCATTTTTTAAAATTGCACTCTTCATTTTCATAACATTATTGATTCTTTTATCCTAAAGCATTGTTAAATCGAAATATCATAAAACGGAACTTGCAATAACTTACCCTGTAACTTTTTAGTCTGATGAAATCAACCTTCATAGAGACAAATCGATCTGAATTTCGGCTGATGTTCTTAAGGTGTTCTACGAGATCAGCACAGAATTTGTAACCTCCTTTAAGCACACACAGGACCATGATGTCACTATATCCTATGTCTTTCATAATATCCTTGGCCAGCCGCTCAATTCTGAAAGAAGGATAAAACATATATTAAAGCACAACTAATTCTGAGTATTTATGTTGCTTTAATACAAATGCATGATGTATTATTGTACATATTCGATTACTCAGGGGAATGTGGAGAAAAGCTTGGGACACAGAAACCCGCAGATAGAAAAGCTTTGTTAAGGTTGAACATAAGGTGTTCAAAATATACTTCTTTTTTTTTTTTTTTTAAGATGGAGTCTCACTGTGTTGCCCAGGCTGTAGTGCAGTGGCACGATCTTGACTCACTGCAACCTCCACCTACTGAGTTCAAGCGATTCTCCTGCCTCAGCCTCCCAAATGGCTGGGATTATAGGCGCCCACCACCATACCCAGCTAATTTTTGTATTTTTAGTAGAGACGGGGTTTTGCCATGTTGGCCAGGCTGGTCTCTAACTCCTGACCTCAGGTGACCTGGCCACCTCGGCTTCCCAAAGTGCTGGGATTACAGGCATGAGCCACACTGCGCCTGGCAGTATTTAGTGAATTCTAAAGAAGACATGTGATCATAAAAAATGTACATCAGAATATCTGGCATGCTCCTTAAGAAGGAACATTTGGGCCACGAGTGGTGGCTCACACCTGTAATCCCAGCACTTTGGGAAGCCAAGACGGGCGGATCACTTAAGCACAGGAGTTCGAGACCAGCCTGGCCAGCATGATGAAACCCCGTCTCTACTAAAAATACAAAAATTAGCTGGACATGGTGGCGGGTGCCTGTAATCCCAGCTACTCAGGAAGCTGAGACAGGGGAATTGCTTAAATCGAGGAGGCAGAGGTTGCAGTGAGCTGAAATTGCACCACTGCACTCCAGCCTGCACGATGGAGCAAGGCTCCATCTCAAAAAAAAAAAAAAAAAAAAAAAAAGGAACATTTGTTTCCAACATGATGAAGTAAGGAGGTGAACACATCCTCTCCAGAAAAGCAACTAGAAAACTGGGCAAAACTGCCAACAACAACCATCTCATCATGTTGGAAATCAACCAAAGGCACACAACAAACTGAGAAGCATTTGATTTTGAAAACACTGAACACTGGGTGGAAACAGCATGAGTCTGGGGCATTCTTGTGTGGGGATGCTTTTATCACCCGCCCCTGCCCCCATCCCCAGCTCTGTTGTTCAAACAGGTAGTTCCATCCAGGTGGTGCATGGCCAGAGGGAGCTCACCTGATTGGGAACACTGTAAGCTAAAATGGTCACCTTGGTGGCAGGGCTCCATTATCATGAGGTGCAGTCCCCGCTGAGCAGTGCACTGACAGGCTGACTGGGGATTTGATAGAAAGTTCCAGGGAGGAGGTTAGACAGTCATAGAACAGGGGCACACAATAAGTTCTTCATGCATCTCGATTGACCAGAGGCTGTACATAAGCACAGCAAAGCGAGTTCAAGCCACCCACACATCCCTGGACAATGGAGGCTGTGTACATGTGCGGAGAAGGCACAAGAAAGCTCCGGGGAAAGTAAAAGTCAGAAAGATTTGAAAATGGTTGGAAATTTGAATCTACTTTCAAGCCCCCACGCACCCCCATCAGCAGAGACTGGCAGACTTACTGGCTTGACGTATTTGAGCACAACTTCTAACCAATTGAAGGCCAAACACTACTATTCAGACACAGGGCGATCCCTAGTAAGTGAGGCTTAAAAATAAAAACCGGAGAAAAATAAACCTCACAGACAACAGAAGTCACACAGTGAGGTGGGCGGATCTCTTGAGGTCAGGAGTTCGAGATCAGCCTGGCCAACATGGTGAAACCCCATCTCTACTAAAAATACAAAAATTAGCTGGGTGTGGTGGTGTGCACCTGTAATCCCAGCTACTTGGGAGGCTGAGGCAGGAGAATCACTCGAACCCAGGAGGTGGAGGTTGCAGTGAGCGAGACTGTGCTATTGCACTCCAGTCTGGGCGACAAGAGTGAAACTCTGTCTCAAAAAAAAAAAAAAAAAAAAAAAAGTAGAATTTCACAGAGTGGAAGACAAAAAAAGGAAACAATAACAGCAATGAATAGAAAATAGGGTACTAAACTGATTATATCAATACTCATTTTAAATATGAATGGTCTAAATATAGCAATTAAAAGACAGACTGTCAGGGTGGATTCAAAAAAGATCTAACTCTATATTGCCTACAAAAAACTCACTTTATGGCTTACACTTGTAATCCCAGCACTTTGGGAGGCCGGGGCAGGCAGATCCCTTCAGGTCAGGAGATCAAGACCATCCTGACCAACATCATGAAACCCCATCTCTACTAAAAATACAAAACATTAACCAGGTGTGGTGGTGCATGCTTGTAATCCCAGCTACTTGGGAGACTGAGGCAGGAGGATCGCTTGAACCCAGGAGTTGGAAGTTACAGTGAGCCAAGATTGCGCCACTGCACTCCAGCCGGGGTGACAGAGTGAGACTCTATCTCAAAAAAAAAAAAAAAAAAAAAAAAAAAAGAAACTCACTTTAAATATAAATATAAAAACACAGATAGATTAAAAGTAAAGGGATGGAGAAAGACGTGCTATGCTAACAATAATCAAAAGAAAGTTGGAATAGCTATTTTAATTTCAGACAGAGCAGACTTCTGAGTAAGGAATATGCAGGGATAAAGAGCATCATTACACAATAATAAGGAGGTCAATTCTGAAAAGAGACATAATTCCCAATATGTATGCTCCTAACAACAAAGTGTCAAAAACCTAATAGAACTGCAAGGAGAAACAGGCAAATCCACTATTTGGAGACTTTAACATCCCCTCTATCAGTAATTGACAGATCCAATAGTCAGAGAATCAGTAAGCATATAGCTGAACTGAGAAGCGCCATCAACTGACTGGATCTAATTAATCTAATTAACACATATACAAAACTTCACCCCACAACAGCAGGATATACATCCTTCTTAAAAGATACCAGTAAGAAAATAATAAGACAAGCCATAGGTTGGGAGTAAATATTTGCAAATCATATATCTGATAAAGGACTATTATCCAAAATATATAAAGAACTCTTACAGTTCAATAAGAAGACAGTTGAATTTAAAAATTGGCAAAAGACTCGAAAAGACCTCTCTCCAAAGAAGACATATGAATAGCTAACAAGTATACTAATGATTAGGAAAACACAAATTAAAACCATGGTGAGATACCATTAGACAGCCACAAGAATGGCTGTAATCAAAAAGACAGACAATATTAAATGTTGGCAAGTATGTGGAAAAACTGAAACCTTCATATGCTGCTGGTGGCAATGTAACAATGCAATGCAGCCACTTTGGAAAATAACTGGCAGTTTCTTACACTTACCAGAAAACCCAGAATTCCACGTTGAGAAGTCCATCCAAGAGAAATGAAAAGATATGTCCACACAAAACTTGTATGTGAATTTTTTTTTTTTTTTTTTTTTTGAGATGGAGTCTGGCTCTGTCACCCAGGCTGGAGAGCAGTGGTGCGATCTTGGTTCAATGCAAGCTCCGCCTCCCAGGTTCACGCCATTCTCCTGCCTCAGCCTCCCGAGTAGCTGCGACTACAGGCCTGTGCTACTATGCCTGACTAATGTTTTTTATTTTTTTGTAGAGATGGGTTCTCACTACGTTGCCCAGACTGGTCTCAAACTCCTGGCTCAAACAATCCTCTTGCCTCGGCCTCCCAAAGTGCTGGGATTACAGGAACAAGCCACTGCACTCAGCCCTATAAATTACATCTTAATTTTTTTTTTTTTTGAGACAAGATCTCACTATTTGAGACTACCCCAGGTTAGTCTCAAATTTTTGGGCTCAAGTGATCCCCCCATTTCAGCCTCCGGAGTAGCCTGGATTACAGGTGCATGCCATAGCCCCTGGCTTATAAATTTATTTTAAAGGTGAAGACGGACATTCTTGGGCCCCACTCTAGAATATCAATTTGAAATTTCTAGACATAAAGCTTAAGAATATGCATTTTAACAAGTTCACTGGAGGATTCTCTTGTACAAAGAAAAGGCTTGGGGTAACCCTACCCAGGAGTCAATCATGTTCTGACTGATTTTAAATTAATTTAAAATTAGAAAATTCAGGTAAGAAATGCAAGAAGTTGTTTAAATTAGGAGCTTCCCAAACTGGTGTTAAGGGAAATCTCTTCTGAGCTTTATAAATAGGTAAACTGAGTACAGAGTCTCCCTTTACACAGAAATGGTTGGTTTAATTGTTAAAGTCAAGCAGGTTTCTTTTCTTTCTTCTTCTTTACTTTTGGCTGGAATTTCCATATTTTTAATATGCTAATGTTTGTTTTGATTTGTCAACTGAGAGACAAAAATATGGGAGATACAAAAACAAAATTTCCAAAGTTTATTTGATCATGGAACTGTCCCCCCTCTGTGAGGGTGGTTGGGACTTCTATGCCACGGAAAAGCCATCTTAGGACATTGTTATTTTGAGGCTGTTACTTATAATAGCTTATGTATGTATATCCTTCTTACCATATTACCATACCGCCTGAACAAATGTCCAGGTAAACCGTTCAGTTTAAGCATACATTCATTTTATTTCAAATTCACTGCCCTATATAAAAGTTTTCTCTACCATTATAAAAAGGAGCTCAGGAATAGGGTCCTAAAGTATAAAGTGGGATTCACACAAGTGTGGGCCAGCCCAATGCAGGACCCAGATTGACACAGGAAATCACACTCACCTGTCCACAATGATGCCATGAGGGATGAGGACATATTCCAAGTCTCCGTAATAGTGCTGTGGGTACGTGAATAAATTCAAGTCATACCCTGGCCAATCGTCCATAATCTGCAAATCAAATTATTTAGGTTATGTATTTTTTCATCAGAAATTTCTGTTTAAAACATAACAAAAGAGTATCATTTGAAAGCAGAATTCCCTCAACTTATGAAAAGTTGAGTGGAACAAGGTTGTTTCCACAACTTGATACAAGGCTTAGTACTAAAGAGAATGGAGCACTCCATTCCCAACTATTGGCATCATAAAATATTCGTTTTGTTTTGTTTTGTTTTCTTTGAGACTTTGAGACAAGAGTCTTTCTCTGTCACCCAGACTGGAGTGCAGTGGGGTGATCTCAGCTCACTGCAACCTCTGTCTCCCAGGTTCAAGCAATTCTCCTGCCTCAGCCTCCTGAGGAGCTGGGACTACAGACATGTGCCACTATGCCCAGCTAATTTTTGTATTTTCAGTGGAGATGGGGTTTTGCCATATTGGCAAAAGACCAATGGTCTTGAACTTCTGATCTCAAGTGATCTGCCTGCCTCGGCTTCCTAAAGTGCTAGTTTACAGGCATGAGCCACCACGCCTGGCCTATCATACAATAAAAATATGAAGTCAGTGTTTTATAGCTAACCCAACAGTATTATTTATGAGTGCATATGTGTAATATATAATTTGTCTCCAAATTATATAATTATCATAAATATATTATAATAAATAACATATTTATAATTCTAAAATACACACAGTATCATTATTATATTATTATACGTACTACTACATTTCTATTTATTGTACGTGCCTCATCTGCCTGGAAAAGATTTCTTATTAAAAGTATGTATCTCCTGGGATCAGAGCAGACCCAAACTTTTGAGTGTCTAGTCATTACAGTAAAGACTTTAAAACGACGTACTATGTTGGACACTTAAACTGTCCTATTAGAAACTGATGGTCCAGAAAATTGGCCTATTCACATAGTGGATGGACTGATTGTAAGTCTCCCTCTTGCTTAGGACTTGATGTACTAGTTTTATGGTCAGAATAGTAAAGAGGTGGGGGAGAAAGGGAAGGGGAAGGTGGAGTTACTTTTACTCTCGGAACATCAAGAAAAGATGTAACAATGAAATGTTATGCACTCAAATCATACTCTAGCTGTATACCAGTTTCCCATTCTTTTTTTTTTTCTTTTTCTTTCTGGGACAGGGTCCCGCACTGTCACCCAGGCTGGAGTGCAGTGGTGTGATCTCTGCTCACTGCAACCCTGCCTCCCAGGTTCAACTGATCCTCCAGCCTCAGTCCCCTGAGTAGCTGGTGTGTGCCACCATGCCCAGCTAATTTTTATGTGTTTTTTGTAGAGATGGGATTTTGCCAGGTTGCCCAGGCTGGTCTTGAGCTCTTGGACTCAAGCCATCTGCCTGCCTTAGCCTCCCAAAGTGCTGGGATTACAGGTGTTGTCCAGCACACCTGGCCTCAGTTTCCCATTCTTTACTCAGTTCTGCACACTTTTGACTCCTCTGTCCAGCTTTGAGCTTCTGAGGCCTTTCACAGTGCAGACCCACCCTAATTTCCCGGCTCAACTCCCTACATCTTTGCTTCCTGCCTTCAGAATGGTTTGCAGTCAAGTCAGGATCCTTCCCAGCTCTGGGTTTCATTCACTCATTTGCCGTGCACCCCTTCATTCTCTCTCCCCCTTTCCTCCTCTACCTCTGTATTCCCAACTCAGAAGCCCAGGTCACACCCCACTTCTTCATGGAGGGCTTGCTGACTGCCCCCAGCCTCTGATCTGCTTTCCCAAATTCCTGGTGCCCCTTGTAGCTCTCTGTCCTACCCAAGGCTCCCATGCAGGATCCTTGAGAAGGCTCCTGTCCCTTGGAATTGTCACTGACTCCTTTCTTTCATCCCCCTCAGGCAACACAGTAGAAAACTATATCTTCAATTCCCTCAAAATTTATCCAGGACCACCTCTCAGCACCTCCACTGCTATTCCCCCACCCCCAGGCCAGTCCACTGCCACCATCATTTCTCCCAGGACTGTCCTAGGAGCCACTACAATTGTCTCCTTGCTTCCACTTTGCAGCCCCTCCACATGGAAGCAGACATGCTCCTTTAAAAATGCACATCATAGCCAGGTACAGTGGCTCATGCCTGTAATCCCAGCACTTGAGAGCCGGGGTGGGAAGACCCCTTGAGGCCAGGAGTTAGAAATCAGCATGGGCAACACAGCAAGATCCTGTCTCTGCAAAAAATTAAAAAATTACCCTGGCACGGTGGCGTGTGCCTGTAGTCCGAGCTACTCCGGAGGCTAAGGTAGGAGGATCACTTGAGCCCAGGAGTTAGAGGCTGCAGTGAGCTATGAGTGCCACTGCACTCCAGCCTGGGTGACAGAGCAAGACCTTGTCTCTCAAAAAATAAAAATAGACAAACAAAGGACATCTTATCATGGCAGCCTTCTGCTTAGATTTTTTTCAAGGGCTTATCATTTTACTCTGAGTAAAGGCCAGAGTCCTCACTGTGGCTCACCAGGGGTTACCTGTCTGACTCATTCCTGGCACTCTTCCTCTTCCCTCTGCTTCAGCCGCTGTTCTCTTGCAAGTCCTCTGATCTGCCAATCACGCCCCTGCCTCCCGAGTTTTGCACTGGCACCTCCTCTTGCCTGCAACACTCTTCCTCCAGATTTCCACATGGCTGTCCTCTATTTCTTTCAAGTCTCCATTCAATGTCACCTCTGCAGAGAGGCCTTCCCTGACCTTCATAGCCTGTTTTACCACTGAATGACGTGTGTGTGCATGGATGTGTTCTGTCGGAACATGAGCTCCTTCTGGCGGAGACTTTTTCTGATTCATTGTTCAATCCCTCAGTGCCCAGAATGCTGATCTGGAATACGGTAAGTGCTCAAAAATGTTAAATGAATGAATGGATGACATAGTCTCCATCCTCCGGCTACCTGAAAACCTGAACTCCAGCCTGAACTCTCAGTGTGTCTCCTTGTGATAAAGAGCACCACTGTTCAAGGTTCTGGAGATTCCAGTGTCTCATATCCATTGGCTGACTGGTGGCCAAATGATGTATATCACCTATGTTACTTTTTAAGAGACAGACTCTCCCTCTGTTGCCTACACTGGAGTGGAGGGTCACAATCATAGCTCACTGCAGGCTCGAATTCTTAGGCTCAAGCGATCCTCCCACCTCAGCCTCCCAAGTAGCTGGAGATAAGGAGTGCACAATGACGCTCAGCTTATTTTCTTTGATTTTTTTGTAGGGATGAGGTCTTGCTATGTTGCTCAGGCTGGTCTCAAACTCCTGGCCTGAAGGGATCCTCCCACCTTGGCATCCCAAAACACTAGGATTATAAGTGTGAGCCACCATGCCCAGTCAATCTGCATATTTGAAAAGTGTCTCATTTGCTCTTCCTCTACCGTCAAACTGGCTGGTGGGACTGCTGGATTTGCACCAAGCTCCTCCGGCTGCCACCCTGAGAACTCCTTGTACCTGCTATAACCTCTAACACCACAGCAGCTGGCCAGAGTCTAGACTACCAGCTCTACATGAGGAGACTCCAGGAGAGCCTCTGGCAGGCCACAGCAAAGACCAGACCAGGAGAACCCTGACTGGCCCCAGGCCCCAGGGGGATCACCCAGGTGTACAGCACTTTCTGGATCCCCTTTCAGACCACATATACTATCTACCCAACGTTCTGCAGCCCCTCCACCAGCGGCACTATTAACAGGTGGTCTTCTGAATCCATTCCTCCAACCACATCAATCCTTTACTGCCCCCTGCTCTGGTTGAATCTCGGAGAATACTCTCCACTCCACGTTCAAGAGTTTGGCTCTGACACTTATTACTGTGATGTTAGGGAGATGACTTACCCTCTCTGCAATCCAGTTTTCCCTTGTTTTAAATAAGACACAATAAAACCTATGGATAGGGTTATTGTAAGGATAATATACTTAGAATACCTGGAGCACTGCATGGTGTATAACACATGATGTTTGACACGTGATGCCAAAAAAAGGAAAGAGACTAAAAGTGCCAAAAATGAATGCCAAAAATAGGAAAAGATGATAAGAAAATGACAAATGAAACAAACCTATAGATTAAAACTGTAACATGGATCCACAGCCCAGAGGCAGCACAGAGTACTGTGTTAAGAGCATGGACGTGGAAGTCTCACACACCTGGGACAAGTCTGCCAGCCATAAGGCCTTGGGCATATTACATTCTCTAAGTCTTAGTGTATTCATCTATGAAATGGAGTTAGTGCCTGCCTCATACGGCCATGGTGAGCATTAAATAAGATAATGAATGTAAGACTCATATCAGTATCTGGTCTACAGTACTTATGCAATAAATGCTGATCATTTAGATGAACTGAAACATCAAACATTTAACACCAAATTATATGTGTTAATTCATCTAAAGAAGTGCCTCAAACCTACATACCGGTCTTAGCATCTTAGTTAAAACTATACATTTGAGGCCTGGCACACTGGCTCATGCCTGTAATCCCAACACTTTGGGAGGCTGAAGTGGGAGGATCACTTGCCCAGGAGTGCGAGACCAGCCTGGGCAATATACCCCATCTTTACAAAAAAGAAAAAGAAATTGGTCTGGCGTGATGGCATGTGCCTGTAGTTTCAGTTACTTGGGAAGCTGAGGCAGGAGGATTGCTTGAGCCTAGGAGGTCAAGGCTGTAGTGAACCATGATCGCATCACTGCACTCCAGCCTGGGCAGCAAAGTGAGACTGTCTCAAGAAAACAAAACAAAAAGTATAAAAGTAAAAAATATATTTCTCTAAAACTGTTCTATAATCCAAATTGGCCATTATTTTCAATTAATTTGAAATAGTGAGTTTTCATTGTTGAGATGAAAGTCAATTCAAGATGATGGAAATACTGGTTTATGCTTTGTTAATTTCAATGGTGCATGCAAATTCTGTTGTAAATAAATTGAAACCTGTAGGAATGGAGGTTGCTATGAACTGTAGATAATTGTTATTCACGTGTTTTTTAAAAAATCAAAACCAGAGTCTGTAGATAGTTTCAGTATCACAGATAATATGCTCTAAGTGTATTCAGCACAATGCTTTCTCTGTTCAAAACAGCAAAACATAGCCAAGCTGGGGGAAGTGACAAACCCATGAACTGAGTCATTTTATGCAACATCCAAATCCCAGAACTCATTCTGATTCTCTTTTTCACACTGAAGATGCACTGAAAACTTTGTAAGTCATTAAGAATATTTTTTTTTGTGCTTAGACTATTTTTTGCATTATTTTTCTCCCTGAGGGAGAAAACACATATAAGAAGCTAATCTCTACTCTTCTCCCCCGCTGAGCTCCACAGATTGACCCCGCTCTCTCCTTCAGGCCATAGCTCTCATCTGTCCTCCACCAGCAAGAGAAAGGGGGTCTCGTCCCTTCATTGTAATTCAAAGAATCCCAGACAGGAGTTCTGGGATTCCTGTCCCAGCCCCAGAGCCAGGGAGGGAGGTACCCTGGGAAGGGCCTCACCTCAAAACCACACATCTTGAAAAGTGGGGACAAGTGGTTTGCTAAAAGATTCCCAGGTTCTGCTCACAGAGGAACAAAGGAAGTTCGACAGGCCAACCACCTGGTATCCACATGCCTTCCTCTTCTGTGGTGGGTTTGCCCTTCCAAAGGCAAACTCATTACCCCCTAGTAGAGCTGTGCTTTCGATGGAGCTATACCTGATTACTTATCTCTGCTACTGCCATATTTTCACTGGGGGTGATGGGAAGCCAGCCATAACAGAAACACAACAATCATTTCAGCTTTTTCTCTTCTCCTGATTCCTACCAAACTCACTTAGGTAAGTACTAATGATGGCTCCCTTGATAATCCTTTGGCGAAAACCAAACCAGACAAAAACAAACAAACAAACAAACAAACAAACAAAAACATGTCTAATAACCCAATCCCCAAAAGCCAGGTGGATAGAGAAGATCTTTCTCTCTCCCTGAGAAGTAACAAAGAGGTATCAACCAGGAATCTGGTGACTTTATTAGCTCCAGATCAAATGGCAAGCCAACTCCGAGCAAAATTTCTCACCTTAGGATCTACCTCTCTTATGTGGCAATTAGCATTTGCTACCATTTATTGTTAATGGTATAAATGTCCCACCTCCCCAGTTCAACTGAAAGCCATTGATAGGCAAGAGCCATCTTAAATCTCTTAATATTCCCTTCTCTTGCACAAACTTTACCTCTCGTTTCATGCTTATAACATCTGACTCTACATCCCTTGCCGTCTTTATCAACAAATTTCTACCAACTCAGAATTTTCTTCTCTACCTCATTCCTGGACAATTCCTTGGGTGATTTACTCCAATACCTACCTCGACAATCCTTCCAACAACTTCATCTTGTAGCTCCTCCACCAGCTCAAACTACATACCTAGCTCAAACCACATCTTTATTCCCCATTTAGCAATATATTCACATAGCCACACCAGTCCTACAGACAGCCCCAACCCCGAAGTTCCATCCTGGAATCACAGCTTCCTATGTAGCATAGTGATTGAAAGCTGGTTCAAATCCTGCTACTGCCATTTGCTACTTATATGACCTGGGTGATTTACTTAATCTCTCAGTGCCTCAGTTTCCTCCTCTGTAAAATGGGGAGTATGCTAGACCTCCCTTACAGATTTGTGCTCAAGAAATGCTTGCTATTATTACCTGCCCTCTGCTCCTTTTTTGAGACAGGGTCTCACTCTGATGCTCAGGCTGGAAGGCAGTGGCGCGACCATGGCTCATTGCAGCCTTGATTTCCTGGGCTCAGGTGCTTCTCCCACCTCAGCCTCCACAGTAGCTGGGACTACAGGCATGCACCACCACGCCCAGCTAATTTTTGTATTTTTTGTAGAGAGAGGGTTGGCTGCCCAGGCTGGTCTCGAACTCCTGGGCTAAAGTGATTCACCCACCTCGGCCTCCCAAAGTGCTAGGATTACAGGTGTGAGCCACCACTCCCAGCCACCTGCCCCTTTTGAAAACTGGTACTAATTTGATATTTTGTATCTCATCCATGAGAGCATTCTATTCTCCCAGTAAACTCACCCTCTCCAGATTTCCCTTCCCTCCTGCCTTACCTGCCATGAGTTGCCTTCTACCAGCAGCTTCGATTGACTCTGAAATTGCCTGCTTATATCCAACTCGAGGTTAATCTAATTATTCCAAGTTCTACTGGAGAAAAGGATGTAAATGCAGGGACTATCTCCATTATACATGGACTATTTCCCACCTTGGTGGGCTCTCATTCAAGCACCAAGCCCCATGGCAGCTGGTCCAGTTTATACTCATTTTTTTGTTTTTATTTTTATTTTTACTTTATTTTATTTTATTTTATTTTTTTGAGAAGGAGTTTCACTCTTGTTGCCCAGGCTGGAGTGCAATGGTACAGTCTCAGCTTGCTGCAACCTCCACCTCCCGGGTTCAGGCAATTCTCCTGCTTCAGCCTCCCGAGTAGCTGTGGTTACAGGCATGTACTACCATGCCCAGCTAATTTTGTATTTTTAGTAGCAGCTAGGTTTCACAATGTTGGTCAGGATTTTATTGAACTCCTGACCTCAGGTGATCTACCCACCTTGGCCTTCCAAAGTGCTGGGATTACAGGTATGAGCCACCTCACCTGGCCCTCTATTCTCTTTATACCCCTCTTACTACCTCTTTGCATTTTTCAAAAAATTACCTTGCTTCCAGGAGGACCTCTGTTGACACCAATAGACTGGGCTATTTACAATGTTCTCTCACTTGTTTCTTAGACTTCAACAATTTACCTACTCTATCAGTGCATCTAGATCCACCTTATTCTTTTCTAAAAGTATCTAGTATGTTATGGTAGTGCAAGTTGAGTACGCCTCACCCAAAATGCTTGGGACCAGATGTGTTTCTAATTACTGATGTTTTTTTTTTTTTCTTTGGATTTTGGAATATTTGCATTTACTTCCTGGTTGAGCATCCCTAATCTGAAAATCCGAAATCCAAAATGCTCCAGCCAGTATTTCCTTTCAGCATCATGTTGGCGCACAGAAAGTGTCAGATTTGGGGGCATTTTGGATTTTGGATTTTTGGATTAGGGATGCTCAACTTGTACTATATTTTAACTGTTCTACCAATGGAGTGGTTATTTAAAAGATTCTCCCTACTAATGACTTTGTAATTGTTAAATACAGTGGCTGTTTTCCATCTTGGTATCCAACTTGCTGTCCCTGTAGCATCTGACACTTCTGATGACCTCTTGACACCGCCCCTCCCGCTCAACAATGCTCTGTTCCCAAGGCACCCACCACCCTGCCTGCCCTCCCACCCTTCAGCGTTCTTTCTCGGTTCCTTCAACCGGCTTCTCCCCCACAGGCAGCCTCCTACATTTGGGACTTTCCAGGCTTCCATCCTTAACAGTTGCTTTAATTGTTTTTTCCACATTCACTGAGCATTCCTGAACATTAAATATTATTCTTTCTGCTGATTTCCAAATCTCTCCAATCGCTCTCCTGAATTCCAAATGTGAATTTCACAAATTGCCTACAGTGCAGCCCGATCTGTGGGCCTTACAGGCACTGCAGACTCAATTTGTCCACAATGAACTTAGTGATTGCCCTTTTTGCGTTTTAGTCTCCCTCCCATCCATCACACCGCTAGGCTTGCCCCTCCTCCTGGGGCAACTGGAATGGTTTTTGTAAAAGCATAAATCGGATACAATGATTCTTTTGCATTTGATATGCGGGTCTCCGCCTGCAGTCCACATGGCTACTCCTGTGTACCCTTCAGATCTTAGCTCAAAGGTCACCGCGGAGAGGCTGCCCTGACCACCTGAGCAAAAGCATCACTCCCCGCTTCTCCTCCAATTACCCTCTATCCTGTTACCCTCCTCCTATTGCACATCTCTACTGGAAATTTTCTCTATTTGTTTACACACTGCTTGCCTGTGTCTTCTCTAGAACGCAAGCTCATGAAGACAAGGCCTTTGTCTTTTGCACCCCAGCGCCTACAACACCTTCTGCAACCCAGCAGGACAATCAACTTGTGGAATGAATAAATAAATCAACTCCTCATCCTTTAAGAAGGAAAGGGCCTGCTGTTAAATTAAGCACTGAGCCCCACATTTCAACCTGACCGGTTCTGTCTGAGTGTGTCACGTTTCCCTCCCCAGCCCACTTACTTTAGTTCAGGCCATTCATATTCATAAACAGATTATCTGTGAACGACAAGCTGATCCCTGGAAAGAGATGGCAAGTTAGCTCCACCCACCATCCTCACCACCATTGAGTTTCACATTGAACTTGACACAAGTTATAACCACCACCTTCTAGGAAAACCACTTCTCAGGGAGCAGGGAGGACGCGGCCACAAGGTCAAGAACGGATTAGATCCTAGCACACTGACCCTCTGGCTGACACCGCCAGGAGGCTCAGTTCTGGGAAACCAGCATCCCACACCCTCCCATCCGGACACACTGCTAGATATTTTACATGCATCCTCCCAATTCGCTCCGGAGACCAGCCTGCTGTTGCTCCCTTTTACAGACAAACCATAGGTCCCGCAGGAGTGTGTCCCAGAGCTCCTGCAGAGGCCTCCACTGCCAGAGAGCCCCCCAACCTGGGTACCAAAGGCTTCAGAGCTCAAGCTCTGTCAACTTGAGCTACTTTATTTCCTGGCTGCCTTCAAAACCCCTCAGTGTCCTTTTTAAAAACAAAACTTGAAGCCCGCTCTGGAAGAGGAGGCCCAGGAAGAAGGAGGCCTACAGAGCAGCACGCGGGTGTCTCGGCCCGGCCGGCTCCCAGAAGCTGCTCCCCGTGGCTCGCGGGGATGGGGACGGCTGGGCGCCGGCGGGACGCTGCAGGAGCGGGCTACCGGCCGGAGGACGCGGGGGGACGCTGGGAACTCGGGGTGAAGGGACGGGACTCGGCGTTTCCTCAGATTGGGGGCGGGGAGAGGAGGCCAGGGTCTGAGGATGGAAGCGATCCCCGCCAGGAGGGAGAACAAAGCGGTGGCCCGCTTTCTCTCCCGACGCACGGCAGGCATTTAATCTACAAGCAGGGTGCCAGGGAGGGAGGGGAGCGGGGCGAGCCCCAAAATCGGGAGTTTGCATTTACCACGACGCCTCGCCCGTAGTCTGGCGCCTCCTCGCTGCTCCCGGCCATGTTTCTCCCGGGGAACGCGGGAAGGGAAGACGGCGCGGGAAGGAGCTGGGAGGGCAAAGGCTGCGTGGGGGAAGGGACTTGGGGATGGGGACCCGGCCGCCCCGCCCCGCCCCGGGCCCGCCGGCTGGAAGCAGCGGCCTGGCGCGGATCCAGGGCCCCGGCGCGGCGCCCCCTCCCCTGGCGAGGCCGCGGGGGCGCGGGGAGCAGCTGCCAAGCCGCGACCGCTCCCAGTGAGCGCGGGCCCCGGGCGCGTCCCTCGCGGCCACCGCTGTCGCCGCCGCCGCCTGCCGGATGGTCGCCTGCAGCCCCCGGCCTCGCCGCCAGGCCCCGCGGGGACTCGGGAGCACGAGGCAGCCCGCGGCAGGAAGAGAACGTGTCCCCCAGGCCCCTGCTTCCCAGATCCACCGTCCTAGCCCTCGGGCTAACAATCTCCTTGGCTCTTCCCTGCCAGATTTCATGCACGCGATTGTCCCAAGCAGAAGCGTGAAAGAGCCTGCGAGCCGGCGTGCTCTTGGAGGATGGGCAAGTGTCCTGGATGTGTTTTCAAACCCTGGAGCCGCCACCCACCTCTCTCCACCTCCCCTCACCTCCCTCCACCTCCCCTCACTTCCCTCCACCTCCTCTCACCTCCCTCCACCTTCCTCCGCCTTTCTCTGCCTTCCCCCCACCTCCCTCATCCCAGGGCCTGGAGCTGGAAAGATTACACCCGATTGCTTTTAGGGTGGCCCAGATCTGCAGGGATCAGATCTGGGCTTTCAGGATCCGGCCTTTCAGCCTTTGGTCAACTGCATTCAGGGGAGGAGGGGGAGAGATTTTTTCACATTCTCTGCTTTACCAGTTTTGCAAGAACATCTGGTCAGATTGTAATTGTTCCAGGTTGCAGCTTTATTAAAGCAGTCACTCTCTTCTGATTAGAAATCCTTCTCGTATGAGTCTGTTGTTCATTTCAACCCCTCTCACATCCCTGTGCTCCAGTTCTTTGTCCACTCCTGCAGGGTCCTGCTTTTTCTGGGTGTGTCTTCAGTCCCCAGGTCCCTGACATCTCATCAGCATCTTCATTCACTCAACCCAATTCGGGTTGAAGGCCTGAATCCAAGAGAACTGAACACAGTTTTCCTGATGCAGGCCTCTTTTGTTCATCTTCGGATTCTGGCACACAGAGGGGAGAGGAATGCTGATTTTGCCTAGTTTAAAGGGAAAATAGTTATCAATCGGTTAATGACGTTCTAGATTGGAAAAATATTAGTCATTCAGACTTGGCGCCCTGGTCCTGCTCAGCAGGGCTGGCTCTTTGTGTCGTTTCTAAGCGCCACTGCCTTGGAGGGTGCAGCTCCAGAGATCCTGAAATCAGGCATCTGCTTGGGAACTGCCTTACAAAAATGAGGGGTGTTGTTTCCCAGCGCACAGGTAAACATTTTCTCTTAGTAATTGTCAGAGGGTGTTGTTTTGAGCCATTTTTGTAGTCTGCCTCTCACTTCTTTTCCCCAAAGTCAAGCACCATCTTCCCTTTTCATTTTCAAAGACCAGGCCCAGGAACCATATTCACCAGCAACTTCATTAAAATTTCCAGGAGCTGAAAAGTGCTATCATTAGGGTGGTGATCAAACTTGAGAGTTCACAAGACTCTCTTGGGGAGCTGTTTAATGCAGCTTCATTGGGTGGGGAAGATCTGTGGAAGCACCTAGAATCCTGCACCTGCTGAGAGACACCAGATGGGTGTGATGTGGATGGCTCATGACCTGTGCTTTAGGGGATTCTACTAGACCATCTTACTGCTTGGATATCAAACTTAGCCATGAGGCTCAGTGTGGATACAGGGCCAGATTAGGGTGTACAAGGAACTTCAAAATATGTCACAGGAGTAGTTGCCATGCAGAAGTCAAAAAGCGACAACTTTGGTTCCAGCCTAGACACTATGGAACATGTAAGGGAAATGGTAGATAAATCATCTTCCCTTAGAAAGGCTATTAGTTTAAACGTAAAATCCAACAAGTTCACAGTGAAAAATGAAACTTGCTTGAAAGGCAACAATTATGAATGTGTGCTCAAGAACATCCTACATAGACTTATACAGGTCATCCTATAAAGGGCACAGAATGATGAGTAAATAGTTTTTTAAAATCTAATTCATTTTCTTTATTATCTTTGTATATTTTGATAATATTTTGTGCAGTCTGATTATACTTTGATACTTTGGAGAGCATTAACATAATACAAGATAATACTTGATAACCCAAACAGTATTTGCAAAGACCGGTATCCAGAAATAACAGCTCATCTGTCCAGGCTTTATTCTTAATCTTGCATTATGAGGATTTAGAGGCAAAAATTCTTTTTAAACCTCAAATTTCTCTTATGTGTTGTATTAATCTGTTCTCATATTGCTATAAAGAACTACCTGAGACCTGGATAATTTATGAAGAAAGAGGTTTAATTGACTCACAGTTCTGCAGGCTGTACAGAAAGCAAGGCTGGGAGGCCTCAGGAAATTTACAATCATGGCAGAAGGCAAAGGGGAAGCAAGCATGTCTTACCATGGCAGAGCAGGAGAGAGAGAGAGAGAGCAAAGATGTAGTGCCACACACTTTTAAACCATCAGACCTCGTGAGAACTCACTCACTATAACGAGAACAGTATGGGAGAAATCCACCCCCATGAGCCAATCGCCTCCCACCGGGTCCCTCCCCCAACATTGGTAATTACAATTCAACATGAGATTTGGGTGGGGACACAGAGCCAAACCATATCACATGTCTAGTAGAATAGCTTTGGACTAGGACCTCTTTTTCTGTAACAATCCATGTTACTTTAGCCAATGAGTCTAAGCCAATTATATCAGTGTAATATACATCAATTTTCTCATCTGTAAAATGGAGCAACACATTTATTCTCTACTGCATATGATGATGAGATGAACGTGAGATAACATACAAGAGAATTCTTTGCAAAATGCTATGAAACTGTAATATATTATTAACCTGAGATGCTGTAAAAATGTATGACCAAATGTTTGTGAAATTATTCCATGTGAAAATGACAAGGAATTGTCTTTTAAGGTTGATGGGGCTAGGCACTATGACTTACACCTGCAATACCAGCACTTTGGGAGGCCAAAGCAGGAGGCTCACTTGAGGCCAGGAATTCAAGACCAAAGCTGGGTAATATAGTGGGACCACATCACTATAAAAAATTAAAAACTTAGCCAGCTGTGGTAGCATGGCACCTGTAGACCTAGCTACTGGGGAGGCTGAGCTGGAAAGATTGCTTGAGGCCAGAAGTTTAAGGCTACATTGAGTCATAATTGCACCACTGCACTCCAGCCTGGGTGACACAGCAAGACCCTGTCCCTACAAATACATCATAATAATAATAATAATAATAATAATAAAAGATCGATGTAAGGTGAACAATCAGGGATAGTTATCTAGGAATAATCTAGAGCTGGTATGAGAATAAATACAGAAAAATGATAACATTATTAAAATAATGAGATTTTCCATAAAAAGGGATATTTTAGCTCAGACTGTCCATTTCCTTTTCTTTTTTTTTCCTTTCCAACTTTTATTTTAAGTTCGGGGGTACACACGCAGGTTTGTTTGGGAAAATTGCATGTCACAGGGATTAGGTGTACAGATTATTTTGTCACCCAGGTAATAAGCATAGTACCTGATACATAGTTTTTTAATCCTCACCCTTCTCCCACCCTCCACCCTCAAGTAGGCCCTGGTCAGACTGTCCATTTTCTAATATGCCTTTGAAGGAGCTATAAGAATAAAGATGCGCATCTTTGCAAAGTTAATAACCAGCCAATATACTTGCATTTTTCTGTCATTCTCTTTATTACCTTTTAGCAGTAGGTCCCCTGCATTTTATTTTATTTTTTTTTTAGTGTTTATATTGTGTTCACTTACATTTCTTTTTTGTTTTTTTTAGTTTTATTTTTAATTGACACATCATAGTTGTACATATTATCTATGGGGTACAGTGTGATATTCCACTACCTGTGTACATTGCATAATGGTCAACTCAGGCTAATTAGCACACCCATTATCTCAAGCATTTTTCATTTCTTTGTGGTGAGAATATTCAAAATCGTCTCTTCTAGCTGATTTGAAATACGCAACACATTATTGTTAAATATATCACTCTACTGTGCCATAGAGCAGGCGTCCCCAACTACGGGGTTCCAAACTGTGGTCTATTAGGAATTGGGCTGCACAGTAGGAGGTGAGCGTTGGGCAAAGCATTCCCACCTGAGCTCTGCCTCCTGTCAGATCAGCAGCTGCATTAGATTCTCATAGGAGCACAAACCCTATGGCGAACTGCACACAGGAGGGCTCTAGGTTGTGTGCCCCTTCTGAGAGCCTAACTAATGCTGGACGATCTGAGATGGAACAGTGTCATCCTGAAACCATCCCCCTCAAAAATCTGTGGAAAAATTGTCTTGCACAAAACCGGTCCTTGGTGCCAAAAAGGTTGAGACCTCTGCAGTAGAGTACCGGAACTTATTCTTCTCATCTGACTATAACCTAATGCCTACTAGCCAACCTCTCCTACTCCCGCCACTCCTCCCCACTTTTCACCTGACTCTGATAACCGGTATTCTACCAGAACTTACTCCTCTCATCTAACTATAACCTAGTACCTACTAACCAACCTCTCCTACTCCCACCACTCCTCCCTACCTTTCAGCTGACTTTGCTAACCAGTATTCTACTCTCTACTTCTATGTGATCAACTTTTTAAAATTCCGCATATAAGTGAGATCATGTAGTATTTGCCTTTTGTGTCTGGCTTTTCTTACTTAACATAATGTCCTCTAGGTTCATCCATGTTGTTGCAAATGACAGGATTTCATTCTTTTTATTGAGGTCTTATCCAAAAAATCCTTGCCTGGACCAATGTCATGAAGTGTTTCTGCTATGTTCTCTTTCTAGTAGTTTCATCGCCTCAGGCTTTACATTTCAGTCTTTATTTTGAGTTTTTTTTTTTTTTTTTTTTTTTTTGAGATGGAGTCTTGCTCTGTTGCCCAAGCTGGAGTGCAGTGGTTTGATCTCGGCTCATTGCAACCTCTGAATCTCAGATTCAGGTGATTCTCCTGCCTCAGCCTCCCGAGTAGCTGGGATGACAGGCGTCCATGACCACGCCCAGCTAATTTTTGTGCTTTTAGTAGAGACGGGGTTTCACCACGTCAGACAGGCTGGTCTCGAACTCCTGACCTCAAGTGATCTGCCTGCTTTGTCCTGCCAAAGTTCTGGGATTACAGGCATGAGCCACTGCATCCAGCCTTGAGTTGATTTTTGTATATGGTGAGAAAGAGGGGTCTAGTTTCATTCTTCCATGTGTGGATATTCAGTTTTCCCAGCACCGTGATTCTCTGCATTTTAAATTCTGTAATTATCCTGTGCTACTACCATGGTGAAAACACAAATATTTATAATTCACTGAATTCTCTGCCAGCCTGGAGACTTTTGTCCTGGAAGTATACACTAATTTTTTTTGACATTTTGGTAATTAATTTTTGTCAATACAAATCTGTAATTGAAGGAACAGTTCAATCTATTCACTGAATTGTTCCAACCCCGTCACTCAGTGACACTAGATTGGAAATACGGAAAGGCATTTATTTCTTTCTTCACTAGACTGGAAATACAGAAAGGCATTTAATTCCTTCTGAGTCTTGAAACATGAAAATAAATTTTAAAAAAAAACTTTCAGTCTGGGAATTGTGTTGAAATCCATAAACATCTGAAACTTAGTGACTCAGATTGTTAGTCACAGAGTCACTGGTTAGAATCTGGATGGAATCCACTGTGGACAAAGGCCAGTAATAATGATGATGATATTTTGCTTTTCCATAGTGCTGAACAAAACTCTTTACAAATGTTACAAGCACAAAAGAAAGAGTAGCAAGACATTTTTTCTGCAAATGCTCAGGCTAAGTAAGACTCTTGCTACCTTTGAAGTACTTTATTTTTCCCTCTACATAAATACAAAAGAAATGTAGTGGCAAATGCTTGCAACAAAACCCAACTTAAGCAAAGGCTTCATTAGTATTCAATTAGCATAGTAACCCGTCTTTCCCGGTCTCTTGTTTGAAGCAGACTGGATCCAATGTGTAGTCTTGGAGTAAAGAAAATAATGTCTCCAGAGTAGGTCTTATAAATAAAGCCAAGGCTACACTCAATTGTGTTTTGTATTATCACACTTTCGTTAGTAATTCACCTTCCACTGAAGAACACACAGAGGGTAGATCTAAGTCTCTTCTCTTGCAATAATGTCAGACATGAGGAATATCAGCAGTAAGTGCTGGGCAATTTCAGAGATATCCTCCCACTATCTCCCCATCTGACCGGAACAGGAATTGGATAGCTTCAGAGCAAAAGAATAATGTGTCCATGTGTTCCTCCAGATCTCAGAGTCCTGGCAGTCGACCTCAACTCTCTTGGCCACCATAAAGCAGTCACTGAAAGGACACAGCTGCAGGAACTAGGGACTAAGCAGTAAATAAATCCACAGGGCTGGAGGCAGAAGTTACGTACATGACCCTAAAACAATATTCTGTGGTTATGAACAAACGAATTAGCATCTGTTGGTGCGTGGCAGCTTATGCAAAATTAATTGGTGCCTCAGCCCGTGCTGAGTTTCTAAGGGAAAGATGTTCACTTCAAAAACAAAAACAAAAACACAAAAAAACAAGGGGGCCTCCTTAGTCAGCAGCAATTTTGGCTGGTGTCCTGGGGAGACGACCAACTAGAATGGGAATGGAGCTGTTTATTCTCTTAGCTGTACATGGATTCTCTTCAGATCAGAGCTGATGTATAACAACCACTGGCAATATCCCAAGACATGATCCAGTTATTGCCAGGTTATGGGTTGTGTCTTAGAGTTAAGGTGAGAGGAGCTTGGGAAAGGGTTGAGAGATGTGGCTTGAGAGTGGGAGAAATGGAGAAAGTAAAAGAAATTGAACACTGATCTACATAAAGCAACACTTCCCTAATTGCGTGTTTGATCCACTTTATGTTTGATGAAGATGGCGTTTTGATTCATTAGGTTTGAGAAACAATTAAATAAGCAAAGTTAAGCCAACGTCTATGTTGTAGGAGTATTTAATATGCCAATATGCACTGCCAATATTCAAGAAAACTGTTGCAAAATGCAATATTTCCCAAGCTTTTCTTTTTTATTTTCTGTCTGTGCAAACCTTTCTGGAAGGTGTTTTATAAAGGTTTTAAAAATATTATAGTATTATGAAATGCTTAAATTTATGGTTTTAATGTTATCTCCAAGTAAGAGGTTTTATATATTCTTAAAGATACACTAAAAGGACTAAATATTTTATATATAATACTGTTTTCAAACTGTGCATAGATATTTTTTCTTTGTAAAAACATATAATAGCAATTTGAATGAAAATGGCTAAGGCCTTTCTCATCTTGTGAAATAGCCTGGATTTGCAATTTGGGTACCCTTCAGGTTGGTATGCAACTTGGTATTTTCCTAGAAGATGAGGAACTTATTTCCACCTCCCTACCTCCACCTCCATCCCCCACCCCCACTCCCATTTTTGCCATTTTTCTCTCCCTCATGTGTGAACAAAATCAGCCTTCTGAACAGCAAGAGAGATGAAAGTCACCTCATTGTGGCAATTCCCTTTTGTCTTTCTCAGTGACTATGTGGTAGCTTGCACAGCTAATTGTTTGTTTTTAGACATTGCCAACATGTAGAATATCCCAGTGAACCAAGAAGCAGAGCTGGGATGTGGTATTAAAAGTCATACAAAGGTATGGGCATACTGGGCTCATGGTTCCTTTCAAGGAACTCTCCCAGTGGAAATCTACTGCAGCTCTCACATTAATAGTCCTATGGGTTGCACTTGAAGGAACTGGGCGCCCGGCCCATTTCTTTGTGTTTTATTTCATTAATAGTCCTATTGTTATTATTTCTTTGTGTTTTATTATTTATTTTTTTATTTTTATTTTTGGAGATGGAGTCTCTCTCTGTAGCTCAGGCTACAATCTCAGCTCACTGCAACCTCTGCCTCCTGGGTTCAAGTGATACTCCTGCCTCAGCCGCCCGAGAAGCTGGGATTACAGGCATGCTCCATGACACCCTGCTAATTTTTGTATTTTTAGTAGGCACAGGGTTTCACCATATTGGCCAGGCTGGTCATGAACTCCTGACCTCAAGTGATCCGCCTGCCTCGGCCTCCTAAAGTGCTCCTTCATCATGCCTAATCCTCCCAAAGGATTACAGGCATGAGGCACCGCATCCAGCCTTTATTTTTTTATTTTTTATTTTTTTTTTAAATAGAGACAGGGTCTCACTCTGTTGCCCAGGCTGGTTTCAAACTCCTGGGCTCAAGTCATCCTCCCGCCTTGGCCTCCCAAAGTGCTGGGATTATAGACGTGAGCCACGACACCTTGCCATTCCTTGTGTTTTCTAACTAGGCATCTCTGAACTACATTCACTTCCTCAGTTGGAACTGTAGGATCCATGGCAAGTTGAACCTGACTCATAGAAGGTCAGATCTGCTATGTTTCAGCCGTTCTGTTTATAACTTTTTAAAAGAAAGTTCAGATATATTTTTCCGTTTTAAATTAGCATGTACAAATTGTTATAAACTGGAAAATACAGAAAAACATAAGTAAAATATAAAAGCATGTTAAACATATTTTGGTGCCTTCTTCCAGTTTTGTGATTCTGGGAAGTTTATCTTAACTAGTTCTGACTAAGTGTGCAGGCTGTAGTTCTGTTCCCTTCTTCTCTGCTTTACATTCTAAGTAAAATAAACATATAACACAAGTGTTTTTCCATAGTATAATAAACTTCTTATAAACATCATTTGAAATAGCAATGCCATCACTTATTTAACCGTTCCCCAGTATAAATATATTACTTCCAAATTTTGATTTTATAAATATATAAATAAATGTGTTTGTGATAAAACATTTATATGCATTTTAACTATTTCTAGAGGATAAACTCTCCAGAAATGGAATTTCTAAGTTAGAGAGTATAAGTATTTTAAGGCTCTTGATATATGTATTGCTAAATTTAGCTTAAAATATTAGTGTCTTTTTTTTCCCAACGGAAGAATACAGTAAATCTTATAAGATTTTTCGCTGAAAGTGAATTAAATTTTACTGTGAAAACACTTTGAGGTTCGAGGGAAAAGAATATTAGCTAACATATGTTAAAAGCGTAGTAATTGGAACTAATAAGAAAAGTCAGTTTGAATTTGTGATTCATTCTTTACTATACACTATTTTAAAACAATGTGGTTTTATCGTTGTAGTCCATAAAGTAATACCTAGACTAATGAAAAGTTTACGGTGCTGTGTTTCAGGGTTTTGGCTCCAACTCAGGCAGACTCAGCTTTAAAACCAGACTCCACTACCTACCACCTGATTTTGACTGTGGGCAAGTTTCTTACTTTCTTTGCCTTATTTTCCTATCTGTACAATGGAGATTATGCCAGTTCCTGCTTCTTAGGGTTACTGTGAGGATTAAGGAAAATAATGTATTCAGAGTGCTGAGTACGTAAGGAGTGCTCAAAACATTTTACCCAATATTAAAATAGAGTTACTGTGGTGGAATTCCTGGTCAGTTAGAAGTTCTGTGTTATTAATGATAAACAGGTCAGTTAGCAGTTTAAAAAAATAAACCTGCAATCTGTAAAAGCTTCATCATGTAGATGAGCTAACATTCTCCTATGAAATTATATTTATGTCTTGTGTTATCAATTCATTCTATACATGTTATATCATATATTTATATGTGAGCATGTAAAACAAAAGTAAATTACAAGAAAATCTCTGTCTAGTTAGTATAAATAGTGATGGATTCTCAATTATTTTTAAACTATTTTTAAAATTATTGCTTTATTATTTTTATCTTACATTAGGAAGAAGATATTAGTCTGATTTGATGCTCTTAATGTTTGGAATATAAAGGACAGCAATACACATTAACTTCAAAATCTATGAATATACTTAAAATAAGCTCTACAGCAAACATAACTACATCACTAAATCTCAATATTTATAGTTTATTTCTAAGGAACAAATGTAAATGGATCAAATTTTTAAAATCATTTAAACATTTTTCTAAGTGTCTGTAAAAAGGATTAGAAGAAGTGTAACATACATATTGAAAGACTGTCCCTCGATGCAGAAGTGAGCATTGAATTTGGTATTTGGGTTGAAGCAGTTTTCACTTTCCATAGCCATTTTATATGCTGTTCTGTTACTGTGGTCAGCGGTTTTCTTTCCTTAGAACTCACTTTACCTTAGATTCTCCTCTGCGTCTTAGCTCAGCAAAACGATCATGATTTTTCTGAACCTAAAGCTCAGGACAACACTGTCATTTTCTCAATTTGTCTCTTGGCTTGAGAAAGAACTTTCAGATTCTCTTCAGTTCATACCAAACCCACAAAGCAAATAACCCCAAAAGTCACACACACAGGTGAGAACTTTTCAACACACTTTAAATTAAGGCAATTCAAAGAATAGGAGACTAGAAAAATCTAGTTTGCATGGTAAGGCCAGATACTGAACCCAGAAATAATAATTTCTTTCTAACTCCAAGATTGATGTCACTGGCTTTCCATCCTCAGATTTCTCAGCATGTTCATTACAATCAGCCACAGAGTACAGCTGACACCTAGGTCACTTTTTCCAGAGAATAAAGAGATGAGAGATGGGTGACTCAGACTTTTCTGTGGGTCTGGGGATTTTGCCAAAGCTTCAGCGATATAGACAGAATACCTTAGCAATTGTAAAAGTCATACCTGGACTCCGTACTCATTACCTTTCACCTTGTTAGTCAAGTCATATTACCTTTTATATTCTGTTTTTGTGTGTGCAGTGTTACTTGTGACCTTTCTGTATTCTTTTTCAACATTTATTTTCTAAGTCTTAAAACTAGTCTGTGTTTCTGAGCTCTTGCTTTAGGCATAGTTCTCAGGTTCAGTCCAATTGTCTAATCAACTGGGTTGATTTTTAAAATAGCAGACTTTTGAAAATGGCAAACATGAAGTATGGTTATTGAGGTTGTGATTATTCAGAAACCTCTTTCAGTTGCTTTGGAAAACCTGG
This sequence comes from Macaca thibetana thibetana, assembly GCF_024542745.1. NCBI lineage: Eukaryota > Metazoa > Chordata > Mammalia > Primates > Cercopithecidae > Macaca > Macaca thibetana. The sequence continues at coordinate 24,785,821 of NC_065586.1, forward strand.
AACGTACAGCTCTGATGATTTTTCTTGTTCTTAGAGACACTACACAGGTTTTAAAAGTTTTTTCCAAATCTCCTTCCATATTTTCTTTTTCTTCTTGTAAAAGACAAATAAAAAGAAAAACCCTGATATTAAAAGCAAATCCTGAAAAATGATGTAAAATGTCAGGCAACCAGAAATTCCCAAAAGCCAGTTTGCTTTTTCCTAGAGAAAAATAAAAATGGTGGAAAGAAAGATCTAAGAAACATTGCCTATTTCACACAGCACACTCTAGGAACTTCTGAAGATTAGTGGCGAGTGCAGGAAAGGCTTCTCTACCCATTGTTAAAAGCTGTGGACAGCTCTGTCATGTTGTCATTTTCTAGGTTTGGGAGCTTAGAAGATTTTGCCAAAGGAAGTACCTAGGTTTGTAAAACGCCATGCATTTTACCTGGTTTTATAAAGATTGGGGTTTCTCAATATTAGCAATATAGACCCTTGGAGCTCTGTGAGTCTTTGTATGGAACTGTACTGTGTATTGTAAGCTGTTTAGCAACATTTCTGGCTTCTTTTGCCCCTTAGGACCCAGTAGCACCCCCAGTTGTAACCATCAACAATGTCTTCAGAAAGTGCCAAATATCCCTGGTGGTTGGGGGTAGAAGGTGATAGCCCAAACTCATCCCTTGCTATTCTTAACCATCACTGCCCTAGAGTAACACCCCTTATACTGGCCTCAGCTGTTTCCTACTCTCTTTTTAGGAGGTAAATGAAAGTGTTAGGCTCATAGCTGCTAGACCCATAGACAGTAGGTCTGTAGCTCTCTTGAATATGGGGAATAACGAGAGAACAGTTTGTGGTGGGAGTAGGCAGTTTCTTTCTTTCATGCTTCCTGGAATAAAAAACATAAACACGAAGAAAATATAAATTGTTTCAAACATAGATAAATATAAGTTAAATGAAGCTCATGTCAAAATGCAAAGCCAAAATCAGAGACCTGCACTTTTTTTAAAAAAAATATAAAATCAATCATTTCCATTTTCTCCTAGTCTTTCAGAATTGGAATTCGGAGTTTATAATATTAATAGACGTCCAAGATTCATTGATATTACTTCCATTTCATATAAAGGAAGATGACTCTCGGGAGACTAAGCAACGTACTTATGACTATCCACAGTAATGATATTTTAAATTCATGAGGCTTACAGCAGGATCCAGAAGTGAGCTCCCCTTCTTAGACCTGTCTTTAACATAGAACTGTCCAGGCTGAGCAGTGTGGCTCACGTCTGTAATCCTAGCACTTTTGGAGTCCCAGGTGGGCAGATGGTTTGAGCCTAGGAGTTCAAGACCAGCCTGGGCAACATGGCAGAACCCCTTCTCTACTAAAAATACAATAAGTTAGCTGGTCATGGTGGTGCACACCTGTAGTTCCAGCAACTCAGGAAGCTTAAGTGGGAGGATCACTTGACTAGGAGGTTGAGGATACAGTGAGCCATGACTGTGTCACCGCACTCCAGCCTGCATAACAGAGTGAAATCCTATCTCAAAAATAAATAAATAAATAACATAAATAAATAAATAAATAAATAGAATCCAGGCTAAGATGAACAAGCCATTGTCCTGCTATTATGCGAAAACGTGGAATCAGGAATCCCAACCCTGAAATCTACCATGTCCTGCCTCTATCACTTACTGTGTGATCTTGGGACTCACAACCCTAACGTTCAATTCCTTTGTGTGAAAAATGAGAACAACTGCAATTGATTGATGAAACCATTGTGATGATTATGTTAGTATCACTATCACCTCCACTCACCTTATTCTTCCTCGTTTCCTCCTTTTCCTTCTTTCCTCTCCACTTGTGTCTGGTCCACTGGCCTCCAGGGGCCACAGCCCTCATTGACTTGCCCAGCCCTGATTCTGAGCCCCAGCCCTAAAGAGAGATCATGCAAACCTCTGCAGAGTTTTCAGAAAAAGAAGTTTACATGCTTCATCAAGTTATCTCTGTCAATTTCTTACTACTTGAAATGATTTCTTTAAATTTCCAAGTGCTTAGATGTCTATGACTATGGAAAATTAAGTTCTCTGAGAAATATAATCAGAAATGCCTTCGGGTTGAGTAGGAGGAATATTGGCAAGGATTCCTTTGTAGATGGATACTCAGTCCTTTGCAGGGCACTCCATTTCATTTTTCAGCAGTTCTAATTATTGAAAAGTATATACTTTCTTCTTGATTTTTCTTCTGGAACAACACTGGTTGCATCTCTTTCCTTGTTCACTAATGAGCTACAGAAATCAGCAGGTCATGGGCCTATAAACTTGCTGCATTTAAAGATTTTATATGAGAATACATCAAATACAAAATAATGAAACGAATTCTACAGCCACACTATCACCTGAAACCTGGTCTTGTTTCTTGCATTTAGTAGAGGTTGTGTAACTTGGGAGGTTGACCTGATCCTTTAGTTAAACGATTCATGAAGTGTGAACATTAAAATTTCAGAATAAGAGATAAAACTGGCAGAGAAAATAAGTTACACTTAGCTTTGCCTGCAATAGTGTTTGGATATTGACTCAATAGAGGATGCCCATAAGAATACTTTGCCAAGAACACATCCAGATTCATCACCTCCCTCCTGAAGAATAAGTGCGAAGCACAGTGCAAGGAGAGTAGAAACCAGAACATGGAACCTGTCTGCTGCATCCAGAAAATAGAAAATCAAATATGTCACTTACACAATTTGCCATTTTGGCATCAATGCCACCTTTATATTTAAAGAAGAAAAATGAAATGTGTGCAAAGAAAGGCCTTAAAAATAAAGTGGCTAATAAAGGAGAGACCCCAATGTGTCATACGTGCAACCTTCTCATTAACTTTGAAAGCAGCACTGACTTTCGCTGAGACCACAATACCCTCTGGCTTTCTTCAGTCCTTTCTCCCAGTGCTGTGGGCCTTTTTTTGGACATCAGAAACACAGTTTCTCTGAGATAATTTCCAGCATTAACTGAGCAGCCTGGGCTGCAAGCCCGGTCCCCTAACACCGTTTTCATTATTCTCTTAATGGAATCGCTCTCTGTTAGAAGGTGTCACTCCACATGTGTAAGGATTAAAATGGATGGAATATGGCACAAGAAAGATGCTGGAGATTAAGTGAAATCTTAGTGAAGAGTACTTCCTGTACCTTTTAGGTGTCTGCGTATATTCCTTTATTTATGGGCATCCACACTCCCACCCAAATCAACACCTCTAATATGAATTATTGATGGCGAGATCTTGGACAACTACCTAACCTCTCCATGCTTCAATTTCCCTATCAGTAAAAGAGGATGATAATCATATCTACATCATAAGGTTATTATGAGGACTGAGTGAGTTAATTTAGATTAGGCACTTAGAATAACACAGGCCCTAGTAAGAGTTATATACGTTTGCTATTGTTACTACAACAGAGAAGAAAATGTGGCAGTGTCTCTGTTTTTCACTTTATTGGCTATTCATGGCTTTGAAAAGTCATAACAATTTATTTATTTTTTTTACCTAACTAAATAAGCAGATTTACTGCCAGTTATTAACAAGAACTGCTGCTTTGCACATCATAACAGGCCAGAAAGATTCCAGATTCCATGGGTACCAGGTTCAATTTCTGGCTTGCACGAATTCAGAGCTCCTGAGTCTTCTTTTTCTGGTGTGTGTGTATGTGTGTGTGTGAACGTGTGTGTGTGTATGTGCATGTGCGTGTGTGCACTAAAGAGTGGCAGAGACAGATCCAGCTGGTCCAAACTGCTCGTTCTTCTGTCATTACTCTACATAATGAAACCGTGTGATTTCTTTCATCAGGTGCAGCTGGTACCACCTGGTCTGCCTTTGATGGATGTTCTGCCCAGAAATGATGAAAGGCTTTGGCTCTAACAAATGAGAATAAACCCCCAAATGAGCTGAATACGCACCATAGAGGTAGAGCGGGAAGGATGGGGAATTTTAGTTCTTCTCTTTCTTTCAGTGAAGCTTTATAGTTCTCATTGTGTTACTCTTTGCTTAGTTCAATGTTTAGATCCTCGAACAAATTTTACAAGAGACTTTTCATCAGACTCGCCGTAATCCTGACCCTCCTTTATGCCTTTGATGACCTTGATTGGATACTAATGACTCCTATGTGCGTGCGTGTGTGTACGTGTGTGTATGATGTGTGTGTATGATATGTGTCTATATGTATGTATGATGTGTGTATACTTGTGTGGTATGTGTGTATGTATGATGTATGTATGTGCATGATGTGCATATATGTGTGTGAGTATGTGTGTATGATGTAAATGATGTGTGTGTATATGTGTGTGTATGTGTGTGTATATGTGGGTATGATGTGTGTATGTACATGTGTATATGTGAGACTGATGTGTGTATGATGTATGTGTATGAAATGTGTGTATGTGTGTATGTATGTACGTCTGTATATGTGAGAATGACATGTGTGTATGAAATGTGCATATGTGTGTAAGATGTGTGTATATATGTGTGTATATGTGTATATGATGTATGTGTATATGTGTGTATGATGTGCGTGTATATACAAATGTATATGATGTGTGTATGATGTGCATGTATGATGTATATGATGTGTGTGTATTGTGTGTGTAAATGTGTGTGTGTATGTGTATGATGTGTGTATATATGTATGTATATGTGTGCATGATGCGTGTGTATGATGTATGTGTATGACGTGTGTGTATGTATGATGTGTGTGTATGTGTGTATATGTGTGCATGATGTATGTGTATGATGTGTGTGTGTACTATGTGTGCATATATGTGTGTTTATGTGTGTATGGTGTGTGTGTATGATGTATGTGTATGTGTGTGCGTGATGTGTGTATATAAGTGAGTATATGTGTGTATGATGTATGTGTGTGTATTTATGATGTGTGTATACATGTGTGTATATGTGTCTATGTTGTGTGTGTATGATTTATGTGTATGTGTGTATGTATGATGTGTGTATACATGTGTGTATGACGTGTGTGTATATGATGTATGTGTATATGTGTGTATGATGTGTGTATGATGTGTGTATATGTGTGTATGATGTGTGTATATGTGTGTATGTGTGTCTATGATGTATGTGTATATGTGTGTATGATGTGTGTGTATATGTGCATACGATATGTGTGTATGATGTGTGTGTATATATATGTGTGTGATGTATGTGTGTGTATGATGCGTGCATATGATGTGTGTATACATGTGTATATATGTGTGTGGGATGTGTGTATACATGTATGTATATATGTGTGTATGATGTGTGTATATTCATGTGTATACATGTGTGTATGATGTGTGTATGAGTGTATGTGTGTATACAAGTGTATATGTGTGTGTATGATGTGCGTGTATGATGTGTACATACATGTGTGTATATATGTGTGTATGATGCGTGTATACATGTGTGTATACATGTGTATGATGAGTGTGTGTATGTGTGTGCACATGTGCGCATATATGTGTATACATTGTATATGTGTGTATATGCGTGTTATGATGTGTGTGTATATATGTGTGTATGATGTGTGTATACGTGTGTGTATATATGTGTATGATGTGTCTGTATATACGTGTGTGTATATGTGTGTATGATGTGTGTGTATACATGTGTGTATTATGTGTGTGTATACATGTGTGTATATGTGTGTATGATGTGTGTATATGTGTGTATGATGTGTATACATGTGTATATGTGTGTATGATGTGTATACATGTGTATATGTGTGTATGATGTGTGTGTATACGTGTGTATGATGTGTGTGTACATGTGTGTATATGTGTGTGTGATGTGTGTATATGCGTGTGTATATATGTGTGTGTGTATGATGTGTGTGTGTGTGTGTACAGGCTGCTGATAGTCCTGGCCACCAGTTACATCATCACTGGGAAGCTGCAAAGAGTGCAAAATATTAGTGGGAAATGTCGTTACCTGATAGATTTTTAAAAACCTATCTGCGAGTAAGAGCTTGGGCTATATCATTCCTTCTTACTTTTGATTCTGATATAGGGAGCAAGGTTTTCCCAGGCCCAGAGGAAAGAACTCTCTCTCTCTCTGTTGCCTTTTTCCTTTGTCTCTGACATAAGTCCTTTCCCAGGGCTGATGCACAAGGAAAACAAAGCATAAGCCTAGCCGTTCTGAGGTGCTCCTGCCTGTGAAGTCTGAGAAGGCACAAATTCGATGTCTTGCTGAGCCAACGAGGCAGACTTAAACAATAGGAATCTACCAATCTACAGTCAATCTCTACCTCACAGGTGCCGACATTCCCTTGCTCATCCAGAAGCTAACATCCTCCTTGGGTGTTAGACAGCATACTTTGGTGTCTAAGATCCTTCCAGTGGTGCTGTACCTAGACCTGCCTTGCACAGTATTGCTGCACACCCACGACTTTTCTCAGCCCCTACACTGCCTCTTCTGCTCCTTTGTATGCCTCTGACTCCTTCGGCTGCGGCCTTTCTATCCTTAGCGTATTTGGATAAGTGAATTCAGTACTGCCTGAAAAGATCTGATGGCGGGATTTCAGACACTGTAGCAAGTCGACAAAAGCAGACCAATTGTTTGAAAACCCATAATTTCACCTAGATATTCTGTATCTTACTCAAGGCTCTGTTGTACACAGAGCTTGCTACCTTTGGAGAGACAGAAGTCGAATCACATATGATCACTCACTCTGTCTCTATTTTCCCAACTATTGCATTTGACTTCTTTGTTGTTGTTGTTGTTTTCTTGAGATGGAGTCTCGCTCTGTCACCCAGGCCGAAGTGCACTGGTGAGACCTCTGATCCCTGCAACCTCTGCCTCCCAGGTTCAAATGGTTCTTCTGTCTCAGCCTCCAGAGTAGCTGGGATTACAAGTGTGTGTCACCATGCCCGACTAAGTCTTGTATTTTTAGTAAAGACAAGGTTTCACCATGTTGGCCAGGCTGGTCTGGAACTCCTGACCTCAAGTGATCCACCCGCCTCGGCCTATGGAAGTGCTGGGATTACAGGAATGAGCCACCGCGCCCGGCCACATTTGACTTCTTTATAAGTAGCAAGATGAATGTTTTCAGTCCTTAAGAAAGCCCATGCTACTCCTTTGGCTGTGAAGACTCACAGTTTTAGAGTCTGTAAGTCATGTTTGCTCAGGATGAGTGTTATGTACTTAAGATATTATGAACGTTTCATAACTCTTTTTCTGTATGTCCATCACAGAACTACAGAATCAATGGGTCTCTTTTTACAAGTGAGCTCTGAAGAAAAAAAATCATATAACATGGAAAAAAAGAAAAAGGAGACGATGATGCTGAGTTTTCTAACAAACACTACAAGCTGTAGTTTGGTGTATTTATTTCTCTGCTTTGATAAGATGGTAGCATATAGTTTTTAAAGGAAAAATATTCATAGAGAGCAGCGAATTTGAAGAAAAACGTTGGAGGGGACGCTTTGTTTGCAGAAATACAAATAAGGGCAGTTTCAAAGCGGCTACTTAAGTGCTGTCCATAGTTACAAAGCCCCTGTAGCTGATGAATTTTATCATGCGGAACGACATTTTAGGCCTTCATCAATATTTATCCTCTCTTATCATGAATATTTCTTATAATATTCCCTAAGGAAGTCTAAAACATTTCTAAGAAACTTTTGCATCATCTTGAACTTGCATCTGCTAAGCTTGATTGCCTTAGAAAAAACCCACTCTTTTATATCATTTTGCATAGCAACATCCCAAACAGAGCAAACATGATGATGCATGGAAAAGAAAAAGAGTCTGGGAGAAATACAGCTATGAAGGGACAAGCATGTGTTTCCAGAAACCACTTGAGGACGGTGTTGTTACTCTCCCATGAGAGCTGCAAGGGGCTAGCCCCATTCATGGTTCTCATTTCCTGAAGCTCTTCTTTAGCCATTCTTACAAAGTTTTATTTTATTCTTAAATCACATGAAGAGGGGGAAAGAATCAATGTTTATTGAAGGAGGGAAAATCCTTTCAAGATGATCTGTACTCCCATAGGAGTGGGATGCATATTTTAGAAGTATAGTAAGTATGCACGGTTCTGAAACAGTTACCATAGGAACAAAATTTTTTCCCGTTAAATGGAAGCGTAATCACTGTCGTAAATTTCCACACAAATGTCTAAGCTACAAAAATTAAGCGTTGGTTGGTAGTCAAATCCAACTGACTGCATATTTACACACTCTTTCAAATAGGCAGATGATAGAGAGGAATTATAGACAGAATTCTTCCTTTAAGATATTTGCATATCCAGGGAAGGGTGTGGTGGCTCATACCTGTAATCTCAGCACTTTGGGAGGCAGAGGCAGGAGGATCACTTGAGGCCAGGAGTTGGAGACTAGCCTGGGCAACATAGCAAGACACTGTCTCTATAAAGAAAAAAAAATCAAAATTAGCTAGGTGTGGTAGTGTACACCTGTAGTTCCAGCTACTTGGGAGGCTGAGGCAGGAGGATCACTTGAGCCCAGGAGTTCAAGGCTGCAGTGAACTATATTTGTGCCACTGCACTCCAGCCTAGGTGACAGCATGAGATCCTGTCTCTATTAAAAAAAAAAAAAGTTTGGGGCTGTGCATAGTGGCTCACACCTGTAATCCCAGCACTTTGGGAGGCCTAGGCAGGCAGATCCCCTGAGGTCAGGAGTTCGAGACCAGCCCGGCCAACATGGTAAAACCCCATCTCTACTGGAAATATAAAAATTAGCCAGGCATGGTGGCACCCGCCTGTAATCCCAGCTACTCAGGAGGCTGAGGCAGAAGAATCACTTGAACCCAGAAGGCAGAAGCTGCAATGAGCCGAGATCGTGCCACTGCACTCCAGCCTGGGCGACAGAGTGAGACTCTGTCTCCAAAAAACGTTTGCACATCCAACAGCCAAACTATATATTTATTAAACAAATCATCAAAGAGGGCACTTTGACACTCACTGCTCTTTTTTGAGACAGGGTCTTGCTCTGTCACCAAGGCTAAAGTGCAGTGGCACAATCATAGCTCACCGTAGCCTCAAACCCTGGGCTCAAGCAATTCTTTCACCTCAGCCACCTGAATAGATGGGACTACTGGCGCAAGCCATTACACTTGGCTAATTTTTTAAAAATTATTTTTTTGTAGAGCCTATGTTGCATAGGCTGGTCTTGAACTCCTGGACTTAAGCAATCCTTCCAGCTAGGCTTCCCAAAGTGTTGGGATTACAGGTGTGAACCACAGCATCTGGTCACCCATTGCTTTTTAGTTCAGCTGTAACTTCCTAGGAGGGCATCATCCCAGCTCCTATCTGGAAAGCCTCCCAAGCAATATCAAAGAGGATTATTATAGCCTGGCTTATGAGGATTTATTGCGAAGAAGGGAGCAAATGTAACATACCACTGTGTAGTGGATACATAGAGTTCTGTAAGCAATACCAAGTGTCAAGTGAGGTTTTAATTATGGAAGGCTTGCACAGTGAGCTGAATCTGAGCCAGATTTTTAAAAAGGTAACATCTAGGAAGCAGTGGGATGTTTTGGTAGAAGAGTATATTCCATTTATCTTACAATGTGCTGTTTTCATGTTTGAACATCTCTAAAATCAATGGTGTTTCACATCACCATCAACCAGGGGGCAGTTGTGATGTATGCGACGTTATGTACCCAGGAGCAAACTTGGTTATTGTCATTTCAACTGAGTTTTGTCTACTGTTGGTTCTGTGCATGTTAGGTTTAACTGACATTTAAAATGTCTTGGCCAGGCTCAGGGGCTCACACCTGTAATCTCAGTACTATGGGAGGCCTAGGCGGGTGGATCGCCTGAGGTCACGAGTTCAAGACCAGTCTGGCCAACATACTGAAACCTTGTCTCTACTAAAAACACAAAAAAATTAGCCGGGCGTGGTAGCAGGCACCTGTAATCCCAGCTACTCAGGAGGCTGAGGCATGAGAATCGCTTAAACCCGGAAGGCGGAAGCTGCAGTGAGCCAAGATGGCGCCATTGCACTCCACATCTTGGGTAACAGAGCAAGACTGTCTCAAAAAAAAAAAGCTTTACAAAAGATTACACTAGGCCGGGCGTAGTGGCTCACGCCTATAATCCCAGCACTTTGGGAGGCTGAGGCGGGTGGATCACCTGAGGTCAGGAGTTGGAGACCAGCCTGGCCAACATGGTGAAACCCCGTCTCTACTAAAAATACAAAAATTAGCCGAGTGTGGTGGCGAGTGCCTGTAATCCCAGCTACTCGGGAGGCTGAGGCAGGAGAATCGTTTGAACCCAGAGGGCGGAGGTTGTGGTGAGCCAAGACTGTGCCACTGCACTCCAGTCTGGGTGACAGAGCGAGAGTGTCTCAAAAAGAAAAAAAAAAATTGCACTACTATTTGTCCTGGGAAAAGAAATGTTTTTTGTATACAGAAAGATGCCAGAACTGAGCAGAGTGGCAGAATTTGATATTAGTTGAAGGAAGTGGTTGTCTTAGGAGGAAAGACCAATATCAAATGCAGATGAGGAGTTGGTAGCTTGGAATAAAATCCCAGAGATGATGCTGGAGTCCTCTTGTGTGAAAAGTTGGAACATTCCTGACAGTGCAGAAAATATGGTAAAATATGGACACTGACAACTGTGAGTGGGATAGTAATCAAGATAAATCCAGCTATGAATGTAAGGATATTTTAGGATTACAGCAGTCCCCCTTATCAGCGGGGAATACATTTGAAGTCCCCCAGTGAATGCCTGAAACTGCAGATAGTACTCAATCCTGTATATACTATATATTTTTTTCTGTACATATCTAAATTAAGCTTTAATTTATAAATTAGGCACATAAGAGATCAGCAGCCACTAATAATAAAATAGAACAATTAAAACAACAAGCTGTTCACAATTTCACAGACAGAGCATTCATTCTTAGCATAGATCTTAGCAACCTCTGCATACAATTTCTTTTTCTTTCCTTATTAAGTCCATAACTTTCACCATTTCACTTAAAGGAAGCATTTTATGGCTTTGCTTTGGCATATCTGAGTTGCTAGCAGCACTACTCTTGCACTTTGGAGACATTATGAAGTAAAATGAAGGTGAACTGAGAGTTGAACCCAAGCAGTATGATACCGTAACAGTCGATCCGACAGCCTGGTAGACTAAGTGAGACCAGTAAGTGCTACTAGATGGGCAGGGAGTGTCGACAGCGTGGATCTGCTGAACAAAGGGACAATTCAGGTCCAGATGGGATGGAGCAGGACGGTGCAAGATTTCATCACACTACTCAAAACAGCATGCAGTTGAAAACATATGGATTGCTATTTCTGGAATTTTCCATTTAATATTTTCTAACCATGTTGATCACAAGTAACTAAAACTGCAGATACTGAAACCACAGATACAGGAGGACTATTGTACCACTGTACCTTATCCTTAATCTTTTTATGAGAATACATGAAAAAATTATAAGAATACATGAAAAAAATTGTATCTTAAGTCTAAAAGGGCTCTTTCCGCAAGTATAAAATTTGAAGAGAGAAGGAAACATTAAGACAATTAATTGTTAGAGGTTTTTTTTCCTTTGATATAAGATAATGAGAACTTTTTTTTTTTTTTTTTTTTTTTTTTTGAGACAGAGTCTCACTCTTTCGCCCAGGCTGAAGTGAAGTGGTGTGATCTCAGCTCACTGCAACCTCCACTCCCCAGGTTCATGCAGTTCTCCTGCCTCAGCCTCCCGAGTAGCTGTGATTACAGATACCCGCCACCATGTCCGGCTAATTTTGGTATTTTTAGTAGAGACAGAGTTTCACTATTTTGGCCAGGCTGGACTCAAACTCCTGACCTCAGGTGATCCACCCACCTCGGCCTCCCAAGGTGCTACGATTACAGGCTGTAATCGTACCATGACATTTTAGGTTTAATGACATACAGACATGTAAAAAAATTGAATAAGCACAGTATGATATTAGAACATGTTATAGGAGAGCAGAAGTTCAATGAGATGAGAATGGGGCAGAAATCACACTCCGTAAGATCCTCAGAAAAAATATTAGTAAATAATTTTATAGTTTGTTTTCTTTTAAACATTTGAATAAATTGTCTAGAATGCTTGAATTCTGATGTGATTTAAAAAAAAAACTAACAAGTGCAATATAGTTTAAAAATCTATTGTAAGAAAATTAGCCCAAATACGTGTATTAAGGGGATTGTAATAATAAAATATCAGTCGGAAATAATAAAATATCAGTCTGAAAACTCACTTTCTGTACTTTAATTGTATTTACATGGAAAATACAATAGTTCTTAAAGAAAAGCAGACGTCTTATGAAGAATCAATGCCAGATACTATTTAAATGTCCTTATATCTTATGAGATAATGCTGGGAACATAAGACTAACTGACAATATAATAATGCAGATTTTACAAAGTGGATTATTCTGATTAAGGCATTTGGCTTATATTTTTGCTTTTTGAAAACTTTTTTTTTACTTTATAAAAAGTATAATGATCAGTTGTCATCAGCTTGCTTGGTTAATACTGAAATAACTAGAAATTTTGAAGGTTTAGAATCTTGGCACATTCTTTATTTTAATTTTTATGTTATAAAATATACTTAGAAAAAACACAGGATTTACAACTGTATTTTAATTCCATAAAGGGTGTGCCAAAGCTATCTTTAATAATGTTTTGGGTACATTACAAAAGAATTACAGCAATTTAATGGTACAGAGAGATGGTGATCCAAATTCTAAGATAATGTTAAAATTTGCAGACTAACTCATCCATCTCACTGTTTTTACCATCTATAACTTTAAAGCATTCTTGCTAGTTAGTGCTGGACATCATCTTACTAAGTGGGTGGCAGCTGCCCGTCATCTCAATAATTCTGAAAAAAAGCCAGGGAATTTGTTTTAAAGCATTTGTCCAGATTAAACCACATGTGGCCTCCAGGGTGCTCTGGGCCTAAAGCCTAAGCCTGCTGGCTGTGTTGAGCCATCGAGCTTATTCAGAAAAAAAAAAAAAAAAAAAAAAAAAAAAAAAAAAGAACTGCATTCTCAAAGCCAATAAAGATAAAAGAAACCTACATTAGTCCAAAACAGCACAGCTCATGGGTGGGAATTGCACAAGATTAAGATTTGTCCTCAGTATTGGCCTCAGAAAAGTCAGGGGATAGAAAGGAAAGTAGACAGCTGCTGGGTCCTTCTGTTTTTTGTTTTGCTTGCTTGAAAGAAACTTGAATTGGACAGTTAACTTTCTCTTGATTAACTCTAGCGGTGAATAGTGGCCTTGAGAACACAATAGCAAACCATGGTTATGATGTTGATGTGGTTAGGCTTTGTGTCCCCACCCAAATCTCATCTTGAATTGTAATCTCCAGATGTTGAGGGAGAGACTGATGGGAGGTAATTAAATCATGGGGGTGGTTTCCCTTATGCTGTTTCATGATAATGGTTTTTCATGAGATCTCATGGTTTTAAAAGGGGCTCTTCTCCCTTTGTTTCCTACACAGCTCTTCCATCTGCCGCCATGTAAGATGTTCCTGCTTTCCCTTCCACCATGATTGTAAGTTGCCTGAGGCCTCCCCAGCCATGCAGAACTGTGAGTCAATTAAATCTCTTTGCTTTATGAATTAGCCAATCTTGGTTAGTATCTTTATAGCAGTGCGAAAACGGACTAATACAGATGTCTACTTAGGTAATACAGTAGCTACATTGAATCTTTGGCACAGAATCCTATGAGAGATAAGACTTGATAGAATTTCAGCATCTTAGAAAGGATCATAATTTGATTCTTCATGATAGTCATTGAATAAAGTGACATCTAAGTGATGGGAAAGATTGTTAGGCAGGCTGTAAAGCTGTTGACCTTATTATTCCATGACAAAACATTTGGTAAAATTGTCACATGCACTGTCAGAGAAGGGAAGCCACATGCCTTTCTACCCCTTCCTGGGAGTCTGATTGGAAAAACTCAGAATATTGTGGTGGGTTAGAACGACTGCTCCTAAGTCCTGTTAGCAAGATCATATGGAAGAGAAGGACTCAGGCAAGAAGTGTACAGTTTGCATGGAGAGATGTAAGTGTATAGTGGAGATTTTATTGTGTGTGCAGGGAGGGTCTCTCTGCATGCAGCCTGCAATCTAGAGTTAATAAACAAGTAGACTCTCAGCACTGGAAAAATACAATCAAGAAAGAGAAAAACACAAAACACAGGAAGCAGCTGACCCAATGCAGACCCCACCACTGGGATAATGAAAGCAGAACTCAGATGGTTGCAGTGTTAAAATTTGCAGCCTAACTCGTCCATCTCACTGTTTATATCATCTATATCTATAAAGCATTCTTTTTTTTTTTTTTTGAAACTGAGTTTTGTTCTTGTTGTCCAGGTTGGAGTGCAATGACGTGGTCTTGGCTCACTGCCACCTCCACCTCCTGGGTTCAAGTGATTCTCCTGCCTCAGTCTCCCAAGTAGCTGGGATTACAGGCACCCGCCACCACGCCCAGCTAATTTTTTGTGTGTTTTTAGTAGAGACAGGGTTTTCACCATGTTGGCCAGGCTGGTCTTGAACTCCTGACCTCAGGTGATCCACCTGCCTTGGCGTCCCAAAGTGCTGGGATTACAGGAGTGAGCCACCGTGCCCGGCTATAAAGCATTCTTACTAGTTAGTACTGAACATCATCTTACTAAGTGGGTGGCAGCTGCCTGTCATCTCAATAATTCTGCAAAAAGCCAGGGAATTTGTTTTAAAGCATTTGTCCAGATGAAACCAACGAATTTACCAATGAATCCAAATTGGAAAATTCAACACAGTGTGGCCAAGGACAGGGCAGGGAGTGTCCCATATCCATAGCCCCTCTTCCATCCAGAATAAAAACATAGGCATTGAAAATCAAGGAAAGCATTGCTTTCTTAATGAGATCCACAATATTGATGGTGTGTGGTTGATAAAGAATGAAACAATAAAAAAGCTATTCCTAACATAAAGGCTTACACTCATACATGATGCCTTTTATCACAAGAGTCTTCTGATCTTTGTAGGCTATGATAGAAGAAAACCAAGTATCTGTCAAATAGGTGTAATTCTTCTATAGATACATGTATAATTATTTTCATACTATGGCTACTTATATGCATAGAATGTATCCATTTAGAACAATAAGAAGTTGGTCATAGTGGTTGCTTATGTGGAAGGGACATGAGAAAGATGTCTTCTTCCTACTTACCTTTGGGTAAATTATACATTTTAGGTCATGTATATACATTACCTAATCACACACAGGCAAAAACAGCAAAGTAAAAATTAGTTCCTAATAAAATCAACAAGTGCAATGTTCAAGCTCATTCACTGCAACATTGCTTTT
The DNA here is from genome assembly GCF_024542745.1 of Macaca thibetana thibetana. Lineage (NCBI taxonomy): Eukaryota > Metazoa > Chordata > Mammalia > Primates > Cercopithecidae > Macaca > Macaca thibetana. The sequence continues at coordinate 24,801,122 of NC_065586.1, forward strand.
AATAGGAAATATGAAAACAATTAGATGTCCATCAATAGGGTACTGGTGAAATATATACACCTACACAATTCAACACCATGCATCTACAAAAAGGAATGAAGAATATGTATGAATAAAAAAATGAGCTTTACAGCATTAGTAACTGAAAAAGGCAAATGTTATTGCATGCTCTCATTTAAATTTTAAAAAGTGAGATGAATATACATATGTGTGTGTAATTATTATGTTTGTGTGTATATATATACACATTTGTTTTTATATAATATTTATAGAAAAGTTACATTAAAAATTGATAACATTAGTTGTCTCAAGAAAAGAGAACTTGGTAGCAGAAGTTCAGGAATGGGATGGATATTTTTTATTCCAAAAGAATTCCACAGATGTTTTTCACATCAGCAATATCATTTAGATAAGTATATGTTCTTGCTTCACAGACATCACTGACTTGAGTGCCTAAGGTAAGGCAGTTTGAAGAAAAAATATACTACCCTTGTTTTCTATATCGGCACCTCCTTTAGAATAAAAAATCTACATCTAAAGGCCATATCTGCATGTGCAGTTTTAAAAATTAGTATGTGCATGGCCTTTTTACACCAGTCCTGTGAAACACTATCTTTCAGTTTGCAGGTATAATTGGTATTCACTTACTCTGTTGCTAATCTCAGTTCTTTCTCATCAAGCACGTTATGTAGAAAGAAAAAAATGCTATTCCCTTTGGCTTCACTCAACAATTTTTAAAATTATGAACACACAGTTTTTTTTTTATTCGTGGCCTCAGACATTGTCCTAAGAGCATAGAATGTTCTTCTATCATTGGAACCTCTCATTCTAGATAAAAGAACACATGCCATTCCTTTTTTTACTTTTCTTTTCCCATCCCTCTCCTTCTCTCCTCTCTCTCCTGTTCCCTCTTTCTCTCTCTCCTCTCTCTCTCCCTTTACCTCTTTTTCTCCATCTTCTTCTTTTCTTCTCCTTCTCTCTCTCTCTCTCTTTTTATAAATAATAGCACTGGCTTCCTAGAGAGACCATGTATTTAAAGTACTTAGAAAAGTAACACTCTGTGGTTGAAAACCTCAAATGACTGTTGTTAAGGAAGTTTTCATCTGAAAACACTGAAAAATTAGTGACAGTTCTTGCTTTACTTAACATTCTTTCTAGTTTGTCAAATCATGTTCTTGGGTTGACACGTGTTGGTGCAAATCATTGGTTCTGTATCCACCAGCGCTTTCCTGCATTCTGATCAGTTTGAAGACCAAACTCTTGTTTGCAGTAACTTGAAATAGTCTTAGAGTTTTATAGTTATGGACCATTAGGACTGGAAGGAGGGTTGGACAAAATCTGGTTCTGTTTCTTTGTATTACAGATAAGGAAAATGAGGCTGAGACTCACTAAGTGATTTTCCAAAAGTTACATAACTTGCTGTCAGTCAGACCTGCTGATTTTTTTTAAACCATAGCACATTTCAACAGAAAGAAACTAACTCTCCAGAAAAATTATCTGGCTCTTTTTTTCCCCCTGATCTATGTTTGTCTCTTACAGGGAGTAACTAGTGTTTACAAATAAATCAAATAAAGAACTTGGAAAGGAGCGAAATTAGATGGTTCTCTTGAGAGTTACTTATGATGTTCACCAGCACTGGCCTCCTTAACTGCTGAAAAATGTCTTTGACCTTTTGAAAAGTTTCCTTCAATTTGGTATTCAAACTGTATTACTGTGGACTGTGTTAATAGGCATGGTGGATCCCATACTAATGTTGTGACTAGTGTTAATGGCATTAACATGTCTAGAAAGAGCAAAGGATTCAATGGTGGAGTTTGGACTACAAATAATGAAACAGAGGCCAGGGTATCAGTGTAGACGTTGACCTGTGTCCTACTCAGAGCCAGGAGAAAGTCTTGGCCAGGGTGTTGAGAATGTCATTCCCATTGTCAAGGATCTACTTTAGGGAAAAGGTGCTCCTTTCTTGAATTTTCTTGGCTTCCTGGTTTTCTTTTGACCTCTCTGGACACTAAACTTTGTTTTGGCCTTTCATCTACGGACTCCTTCTCTCCCACCTTACCGCTAAATGGTAGTTGCTGAGAGCTCATTCATTGCCTTCTCAGTTTGTCCCAAGGTGATCTCATTCACGCTGATGAATCTGCAAACATACAGGTCTACCCCACTTCTCTTTTGATACAAAGCTCTCGCTCTTTCAATGTATCTTTCTGTCTCTTGATCTAAACTTCCAACTAGATGCCACAATTTTCATAAGCCTAACATGTTTAAAATCATATTCTTGATATCTTTACCACATTCTTCTCTTAAACTGCTCCTTCCCTAGGTTTTCCCAGTTCAGAAAACGGCAGCCCCACCGCTTGCCGCCCCACTGCCTGGCTGCTCAAATCAGAATTTGGTTGTCAATTTTGAAACCTCCCTCTTCCCCCGTTCAATCCATCACCAAGTTATATTTTTACCTCCTAAATATTTATTGAAGCCAACAGCTACTCTTTATCTGCACTACTACAACCTTGGTCTGTGCCACTATCTTCTTTACCAAGTAGTCTACTAACTAGTCTCCCCATGCTCATCTGATCTTCCACTTCAGTCCACATAGCGAATGATCATTTACAAATACTGACTGCCTCGTGCCACCTCTCTGCTTAAAACGCATCAGTGGTGCCTGCTTTCCTCCTCTTCAGCTTGCAGCTTTCTCCCCTTTTCTAAGTTCACCCCAGCCCCATGGCTGTCTTGCCTATCCGTCAAGGGTTTCCTGCCCCAAATCCTTCACACATTCTTCTCTCTGCTTGGAATTCTTTCCCCTCTGCAACCCTTTTCTTCTCAGCTTTTCCCAACTTCCACTAATTCTTCAGTCTCATTTAAAATGTCAGAGCCTACAAAATCTGATTTAGGATTCCCTTGATATTCTCTTGCATAGCATCCTGTTGTTTTTTTTTTTTTCTTCCAAAACACTAATTTCAATTTCTAATTATAAATGCATTATATTTGTGTGATTATTTCTGTCTTCCCAACATAGCTATTTTGTTCACCATTATATGCCTAGCAACTAGAACAGTTCTTGGCACATGGCAGTCAATATGGGTTGAATGATAATGAGTGAGCTATATCAGCTGACAGACTTTTTACAAAATAATTTTTTTTCTCTTGGCTCTGTTTTAGCCAAAGTACTTGTTGGGTATTTTTTGTTTGTTTTGTTTGTTCAAGATGGAGTCTCGCTCTGTCACCCAGGCTGGAGTGCAGCAGTGCCATCTTGGTTCACTGCAACCTTCGCCTCCTGGGTTCAGGCGATTCTCCTGCCTCAGCCTCCTGAGTAGCTGGGACTACAGGTGCATACCACCATGCCCAGCTAAGTTTTGTATTTTTAGTAGAGACAGGGTTTCACCATGTTGGCCAGGCTGGTCTTGAACTCCTGATCTCAACAGATCCACCCACCTCAGCCTCTCAAAGTCTGGGATTACAGGCGTAAGCCACCGTGCCTGGCCCAAGGTACCTTTTGATTATGATTTTTCTTCCCACATAGCTTGACAACTGGGACAGAATGCACTTATTATGGAGATTTATTTAGCTGAGAGGTATTTCTTAATTTAAAAATTGATGTTCGGGCAATAACTCATGCTCACATAGACTTTAATTCATGTGTGTCTGACTCTGAGTTTCTGAGAACAGGGAAGCATGGGTCCTCAGGTCAGGTCCTGGGACACATTAATTCACTAATAAATATCACCCATGAGGCTTTGTTGGACACAACCTTGCAGACCTTTCTCAGTGACTCTGGCATCATTACTGATTTAAGCTTATCTATCTTTTTGGAATGCCTGTGCTGAGTAACTTAGGATGTATTGCCAAATTTTTGCCAGTTACTAGAGATAAAAGTTACCAAATATAGTTATCATCTGTGTGTGCCACTGAAGAGATTAACCAGGCTAGGCTAATCTCAGGCTAGAACTTCTAAGCAGTTCAAACAAGTCCTTTTCTGCAGCCAGATTTTATGGGTGTGGGAAATTCTATTGATGTTAATGGGCCTAGCACCAACTGGACAAAAGGACTATGGAATTGAGAGTTCTTAATAGTAAGTCATAGTATTAAGTTGTCTTTCTACATGCCAGGGACTATGCTGTTATGCACATATTGTTCCATTCATTCTTATCATAACTCTACAGATCATGGAATGGGTTAACAACCCCATTTACAGAAAAGGAAAACATGGTTTAGAAAGGTTATGTAGCATACTTAATAAGCAGCTGAGCTGGAATGCAAACCAGAGGCCACCTGACTTCAGTATCTGAGCTCTTAAGCACTATGTGAAATTGCCTCCTCCTACTTTGATTATGTGTTAACTGATGGGTATGGAATCATCTGGTTTGTTTAGTAGTCAAATTCTCTATCCTCCAACTCTGACTTATGTCATGATAATAATGTCAAGAGATCATTAAAATACATGTTTGGGTACGGTCCATTACTTTATTCATTAAGGATTTTTTGAGTATCTTCTCTATACCAGCTGTCCTGCAGATTCTAAGGAATGTAGATGAAAAGATACACAGTGTCTTCTCCCCCACAAGCTTGCAATTTCATGGAAAACAGGCAAATAACCAGATATGCACAATACAATATGACCAGTGCCATAAAGGAAGACCAGATTCTGAGGAATCAAAGAGGATTGTCATGGAAATGTGATGTGAGCTGATGAAGACTAGGGATTTGCCAGGCAGCTATGTAGGATGAGAGAAAGAAAAAGGCAGTTTTCTGGGCAGAGGGAACCATGTGTGCAGATCTGGGAGGCCTCTAGTACCTCAGTACTATCGGAATGCCAGTTACAATGGGTAGGGAAGAAGCAGCATTTCAAGAAATCAAGCTAAAAAGATCACAGACAAGGGGCCAGACCACATCAAATCTTTATTCTACCCATTCTTCCTTTGAACAGGAAGAGAAACCAAGTCAAACTAGCTGCATAATGAAGTTTGACTTTTTAGTTTCAGGTGTCTACTCCCAAGTGACTGCAGTCTCCATGTCTCTTAATTTATGCTCTCAAGAGAGAGAGAATCTGATCAGTCACTGGCCAGCTGTCCAAGTCAGGTGTTTGTCCCTCTTCTGGGTGATAGGATGACCCAGGTATATATGTGTATGGATTGGGGGAGGTTGAACTGGCTTTATCCAAAGTTGGGATCCCATGGTAGGGATCACCCTCCCAGGAACAATGGATGGGAATGTTTCACTCTGAAGGCTGTGTGAAAGAAAAGCAACAATGTCCATCTAGGACAACAGTGTAGACCATAGAGAAAAGTCTAGATTCTTTAGTAGACATTTACAGAAGGCAAAAGAATTAGCTGTTAAAACCACAAAGTTTTCATTTTAACATTTAAGGCAACTCCCACTCATGACTTCAAAGCATAATATCCATAAGGCTAAAGTAATTAGAATATTTTTGCATTGCTACCGATTTTGAATTATTTAAAAATGAGTATGTATAGCAATCATTTCACAAATAAAATACTTACCTAAACATCTCATCCTGAACTGGCAGAGAAAGGCTGCCTGGATCAACAGAGCCACTAGACAAAAGGAGAGTGGGCCCCTGAGTGACTGAGGGAACAGAGTTATACCCCCACCCTTGGTCGCATTGCACAGTGATGTACATGAAAAATGTATCTGTATCAGGCAACTGAGATTTGGAGTTAGTTTGTTAAAGTAACTTAAGTTGCTTACTTAGCGATGCAAACGGGAATGATATGCATCATTTCTAGGCCTGGCCTGTACATGCCTCTCCCTAACTCTGGATCAGGTGCATCCTACCCACTCTGTAAGTCTGGGTCCCTGAGTGACTGCAGAAAAGGGTTCCTGCTGGCCTGCTCACAGCAAAGCACTGCTATGTTAGCAAGAATTGAATATATGTTTATGTAATTATACATTTTGGAGTGTACTATCACAGCTGTTAGCCTACCCTAAATAGCAACCAACCATTCTTGGTAAGTGAGAACGTATCATATATTATCCTTTATTTTATATCCACCCTAAGTTAATAAAGGAATAAAGATACTCATACAGACAAGTTTCAAGTGAATCTTCAAAAAAATTGTATGTGAACTATTTTTCTTTAAGTAGCCAAAATAAGCTTTTCTATAAGGCTTCCAAATTCTGTGTTTGCAAAAAAAGCTTGAAAGACTCCCATATTTTGTTTTTCATGTTGTCCAGAGGATAAAAACCAGTGTAAGTAGTAGGAATGGTTACTTCTCTGATATTTTATAGTTGCATATATTTTACCCAATTTTTCTAATTTAAAATTTCATAAAATAACTTTTTCCTCCTAGATATTTAGAGCTATTTTTCTTATTTTGGGTTGAAAACAGCTCTACTAACATAAACTTATTGCTTAATAGATTATGTAATCTTACAAATGTAACTTTAGAATTCATAAAATAGATAAGTAGAAAGGACCAAAAGGAAAAAAAACATTTAAATAAGATATGCATAGTGAGTTGTGGAATAAAACAAGAATATCGAAGTTAGTATGCTAGAAAGGAGGCTATTCTCCTTAATCATCCTCAGTGATGCCTTTTACAAGTTGTAGTCTTGATTTTGTAAGTTGTCTTCTTAATTTTTCTTCCTCCAAATAGAAGCCTTTCATCATATACAGTGTTATGAATACTGAAAATATTTATCACTTGGAATAACTGCAAATGTCATGGGCCACAGGAAAATACATCTTTTGCATTTGTGGAGTTCAGAAACAATGTGTTGGAGACACTTAGAGTAGTAAGAAGGCACATGTTACCATTTCCAGTTCAAAATACTTAACAGTTTTCAAAGTTGTGCTGTTGGTATCATGCACTGCAGGAAAAAAAAAGTGAAGTTTTGAGTGCTGACTTTATTTTTCAGTACCTAGAAATTAATGTTTATGTGAAACATGTAATAATAATGAATTACATTGTGGAACTGGAACACATATTCTCAAATGTAATAGTTTATATGTGGAAAAGGTGACACTAGTAAAAACAAAATTTCTTCTTGTGTAAGTGAATAACTCAATTATTCTTTGCACATTGCCTAAGCATTCTGATTAAGTCTATTTTTATTCTCTTCATAGTATTTTCCTTTTTGAAAAACGTGGAGTTTTATTTTTATATTTTCCATGTTTTTTTTCCCTGCATTGAAATTGCTATACTTTAAAGATCCATTCTTACTTATTGGCAATATAAATAATTTTGTGCTTTTCAATTACACCAATGTCGTGTTCCAGTTGTTTCATTTCTTCTTCCAGCCTCTGCTTGCGGATCTTCTTTGGTATGGAATCTATAAAGACCGAGAGGGACTGGAATTCTTTATGCACCTCTTCCCAGTTCTTTTTCAGCCCCTGCAAATGGTCAAAGAAACTTGTAAATACCAAAGCAAACTGCAAAAGTAAAGGAAATTGGAAAAGTTAATCGGTAATGAAAAATGTCAATAGGTAAAAGAAACTGACAAAAATAACTTCTAAAATGAAATGTATTTATCAAGTACTTGGCCACAGTAACCAAAAATACTGTACAGAGGCCAAATCCCATCCTTGACTGTGTGCTCAGTTCCCACTGGGAGTATTTGTTTGCTCTGATTTTGTTGTTACTGTACTTGTTTTTACCATCAAAAATGCACATGCAGAGTTATGAGTAGTGTGAAGCTAAAGCTCATGGCAAATATGTGGGTAAAAAACAACTTAGAACAACATTTTTGAACAGGAAATTGTTTTGTAAAATTTTCTTTTTTATCTTCATTCTTCAACAGAGAAATCACATCAAAAGACCTAATTCTGATGTTCATGGCCATATTTTCTTATTTCTAACAAATGGGATTTGTAAAATTGCTGAAATTCACTTGTACAAAAGAAGATCTTCTAAGTGTCTTTTCAATATATTAGAAAGAACCAACTGCCCTCTATATAGTTAAGGGATCTATAGTTCCTATTAATATATTCTATAAATGATTGAAAGGTCATTAAATGTAACACACATGCTAATTCAGTAATGTAGCTAACGTTTTCTATTCTCACAAATCAACAAATGTAAAATTAGGGATCTCTTAGGAGCAATAAAGGTTATTTCTGTTTCTGTATAATTACCATTTTTTATCACAGTGCCCTATGGGCTCCATAGACAAAATGGTCTTAAACTACTAATTAAATTAATTCAATGAAATTTTATAAGTCAACACTTTTTAATTATTCATTATGGGCACATAGATTATTTTATTTACACAAAAGCAAAACAGAAAGTGCAATTTAAGATACTGCCTTGACGGTGAATTGCTTGAGTCCAGGAGTTCGAGACCAGTGTGGGCAACATGGCAAAAACCTGTCTCTACAAAAAATACAAAAAATAGCCAAGTATGGTAGCATGGGCCTGTGGTCCCAGCTACCTGAGAGGCTGAGGTGGGAGGATCACCTGAGCTCAGGAGGTTGAGGCTGCAGTGAGCCATGATTGTGCCACTGCACTCCAGCCTGAACAACAGAGTGAGACCCTGCCTGACAGCAAACCCAAAACCAAAACCCAAAAACTGAAAATACTACCTAGAAAACATGGTCCTTGAAAACCATGGCTGTACATATAGGTGTAAAAGAGGATTAGAAGTGACTCATATAATAATGCCTTCATCGTAAGCTCTCACGGTACAAATTTAATCTTGTAGAAACTTCCGGGGACAATAAAATTTCAATGATTTATTTCCATGCTTCGATAAAAGGGCTGATGACAGGTCATGGCACACCGTATAGAAGAGGTTGGTTGGGGAATGGGGCAACAAATTATGAGACCTTCTTGAGTGAGCTAAGGATCTGGGAAAGGAAAAGGATAGAAGAAAAAGTATCCAGGTTAAAATTTAAGAAGAGGAGGCTACACAGTTCTTGATAGTGTATGCGATGTATTCCAAAAAGAAGCCCTCAAAAGAATTCTATTTCTCCACAGCCTTTCATTATGGAATGTGAAATAGGTTCCCACAGTGCTCCACAGGGGTGTCTATTGCAGAGAGGAAGTCTATGTATTTGTACACTTGCGGATATCAAAGGTTTTTCATAGCTAGTTGGGTGATATTTCCATATTACTTGCAGTCACAGCAGCTACAGTTTTCCTCCATATTTTCTTTTAAAGGATAGTTTGCTTTTATCTTCCAGTGTGTACAATAACGTTTGGATCAAAGTCAACAGTCAGGGATGGAAACTAAATGTAGCAAATATTTCACATTATACTGAAATAGGCTACTTGCTGCCTTTAAGAGGTTTTTTCATTATTTCATCTAAAAAGATATTTCATGTGTTGCAGCAATAGCGATTTTCCCTTATTTTTATTTCTTAATTTTCCTCTCTTCTATTTTAATGCTGAAATAATATTGTTCATTTTGGAAAAAATTCAGATAGGGAGAAGTGATCTTATAATAAGAAGGGCCTTCAGTTTCATGCTCCTTTTGCACCCCCCGCCACCCCCAAACATTCTCCACCTTATGGGGTGCTCCCAGCTCTTTTGCCCTTTGGCCCCAGTTCAGCCACAGAAAGCCCTGGAGGGCGGACAGTGAGGTTGGGGCATTTCTCCTCCTCTCCTAGGACAGTCTGGACACGGGTTCTAGCTGCATTCATCTATGACTGTGACCCTCAGCCCAGCTCCAGCTCTCACTGGATTCTGAGAGCACTGCTTCTTCTGCCTGCTGCCCTTCAAGCCTAGGTGGTGGTTAATTCCTATTGTCCCTACTCCTGGGGTGCCTCAGTGCTTCTTGTTGGTTCCCTTAACCCTACTTCGCTTCTGTCAATAATTCCTTCATGAATTCTCTTCAGTGGCCACTGCTCATGCCTGTAATCCCAACACTTTGGGAGGCTGAGGGAGGAGGATTGCTCGAGGCCAGGAATTTGAGACCAGCCTGGGCAACATGGTGAGACTCCCTCTCTAAAAATAAAAATAAAAAAAAATGAAATAAACAGATTACAAAAAAACCCAGCCAGGCATGGTAGTATCCCAGCTAGCAGTGAGCCGTGATTGTGCCACTGCACTCCAGCCTAGGCAACAGAGCAAGACTGTCTCAAATAAATAAATAAATAAATAAACAAACATAAGTTCTCTTCCAAGTCCTAGCTGAGTGTGCCTTCGATTTCCTGCTGGAGCCCTGACCGATGCAGCCTCCCTTTGCTACCTCCTCTGCAAGTATGTGTTCTGTAGTGGGGGAAACACCAGCCTGGCAATTGGTAAATGAGTTTTGGTCCCTGTTGATGCACTTGATAGTTTTGTGACCGAGGACAAATGAAAATCAAACTCTAAGTTCACTGACACTGAGGACTGTGTTTATTTTGCTTTCTACAGTATCCTTCTGGCTGGAACACAGTAGATATTCAATAAATAAACGAATAAACAAAGGGGCCTGCTTAATGTATTAGTATTAAGGGCTGGGCATATTGGCTCATGTCTGTAATCCCAGCACTTTGGGAGGCCGGGGTGGGTGGATCACCTGAGGCCAGGAGTTCTAGACCAACCTGGGCAACATGGCAAAACTCCATCTTTACTAAAAAATACAAAAAAAATTAGGTGGGCGTGGTGGTGCATGTCTGTAGTTCCAGCTACCTGGGAGGCTGAGGCATGAGAATCACTTGAACCTGAGAGGTGGAGGTTGCAGTGAGCCAAGATCATGCCACTGCACTTCAGCCTGGGTGCCAGAGCAAGACTCCATCTCAAAAAACTTTATATATATATATATATATATATATATATGTGTGTGTGTGTGTGTGTGTGTGTGTGTGTGTGTGTGTGTATTTATATACATAAATAAAATTTATTTGTATATATTGTATATACGTCATATATAATTTATATATAAAATATGTATAAATAGAGAATTTTGGAATTTAATTGGTGAGAGGAACTATGGATCTATGTACATGTGGAGATATGAATGTGTGTATGTATGCAGCTCCTCAGTTTCATAAGGTTCCAAGGCACCAGCCACCACTGGAGGATTATAGATCTTTAGCTGGCCTGAAAAATGTAGAGTGACACAGCATATATATATATATATATATAGCCCTCATTTTAAAAATAAGAAATTTGGAATCACTAGACCAGACGATCCTGTCCAGGTATAATGAGACTGTTATTTTATGAAGAATGAGCAGAATGTGGCTTACTCAGGGGCACACAATCAGATTGTCATCGAACTACACGCAACTCTTGCCCAGGGAAGGATCAGGGCTCATCAGGAGGCCGGCCAGTGGCTTCGTTACTATGGCAGCTCTGCTCCCTGGCTCATAAGGCATCCAGTGGAGGATTTGCTATTGTCACATCAAAGGGTAACTCTAGTGACCGTAATAGGAAGCTGAGGGCTGCTTATCTCCTGCAGCCAAAAAGACACAGAAGGGAAGGACCTGTCACTTCTGAGTTCTTCGTCATATTCCTATTTTTCAGCATCATTTAGGTGTAAAATCCTGGCTTTCACAAAGGCATATACTTTCTGAAAATGGGAACATCCAAATGAGAGAGACAGAATGGGCCACAGACCAGAGCTCTCCCTGAAAATGACATGCCAATTCTCACTTCCGTGTCTGCCAGCCTTCCTTCCTGCCTGTCTGCCTTCCTCCTTTGCAGCAGACCATTTCTGAACATCTGCGTTTCCACTGAGCACTGTGCTAGGCACTGGGGATGCTGCTGTCAGCAAAGAGACACCGTCCTTGCCTTTGAGCCACTCCTAATGTCTGGGACACGCCGTCACTCTACATTTTCAGGCCCAGCTAATGATCTATACTCCTCGGGGGGGACTAGTGCCTTGGAACCTTGTGAAACTTAGGAGCTGCATACATACGCACATTCACATCTATACATGTACATAGATCCATAGTACCTCTCACTAATTAAATTGCACAATTCTCCATAGTAGACATTTTAAAAAATCTTATGCCTTTTAAAATATCCTCAGGGTTTAGCATTTAAGAAATGTTTATTGAGGATTATGATGACATTGATAAAATGTTAAGAATTTATATCAGCATATGAATCCACTTTTCAACAGATTAATAAGACACCAGAAATGGCTTCGTGGGATGTTTTCAAAATGAAAAAAAAAAAAAAACCAAACAATTAAGTATTATTTCTACCTCTATAAGAGAAAGTATGACTATAAAAACCAAAGAGGTGCTTGATTAAACACTTATACAAATGATGAAGCAGAAACTCTGCTTACGCCCCCTAATATTTTAAATGCTTCAGATAAAAGTCCTGCATTAAAAAACCCAATATAAATATATCTTTAAGTCTATTTAATTAAAAACAAGAGAAACATATGTGAAACCTAACACTTGTTTATTTAAAATTTTGGACATGTGGCTTATAGGAAAGAAAAAAAAAGTTGTTTTAAGGACACTTTCAATTATTCTAGAGCTCCATCTAGTGAAAAATATCTAATTTATTATTCTTCACAAACTCAGGGGCATAAAAATGAAAATAAAAATGCTTTATTTGCCTCATTTCATGCGTGTTCATTGTAGAGGAAGGTAGGCTTCCTTACAACCGTAGTTCAGGAGAAAAACAGTTCACCAAATTGGAAATAAAATATTATTCAGTGAATCCCTATATTATAACTTTTTGCTCTCTCCAAAGAGTAAGCTTTGCTGTATGTAGTTTTTAACTGTAATCCAAAGAGATTGTTCTGATTTCAAAATCAAAGTGCTGCCTTTAATCATCAAGGTGCTGGTACACCTTTCTTTCAGAGGTGATCCAAAGAGTTACAGATGAATGTAAATGGCAGAACACACACCTGCAGAACCGCCTCTCTTTCTTCATCGGAGAGCCTTTTCATAGCTGCTTTCTTAAGGTTTTCCTGGATATAGCGATCATATTCTTCTTGGGCTTTCTTTAGTTCCTCGTTTCGCCTACATATGTATTCAGGTGTGACACCATAATCCTAAGAAGATTTTGCAGAAAAAAGTAATCAATATTTTGTATGCAATCTTATATATGTGTACACATCAACCGATGATGGGAGAAAAATAAATGGTACGGACTTAAAGCCTTTGCTCAAAACCCTGTAAATTGACAAAATTCAGTGATTCCCCCCGCCCCTCGTTGAGAGCTAGTAGATTTCTGCCTTTTAAAATGGAGTTGTTATTGGCCAGGCATGGTGGCTCACACCTGCAATCCCAGCACTTTGGGAGGCTGAGGGGAGTGGATCACTTGAGGTCAGGAGTTTGAGACCAGCCTGGCTAACATGGTGAAACCCCGTCTCTACTAAAAATACAAAAATTAGGTGGGCATTGTGGCATGTACTGGTAGTCCCAGCTATTCAGGTCGCTGAGGCATGACAATCTCTTGAATTCAGGTGGCTGGGAGGCGGAGGTTACAGTGAGCAAAGATGGTGCCACTGCGCTCCAGCCTGAGTGTCAGAGTGTGACTCCATCTCTAAATAAATAAATAAATAAATAAATAGATGGAGTTGTTACTGCAGTTGCTTGTTTTTCCTTTTCTTTTTTTTTTTTTTTTCTTTTTTTTTTTTTTTTTTTTGAGACGGAGTCTCGCTCTGTTGCCCGGGCTGGAGTGCAGTGGCCGGATCTCAGCTCACTGCAAGCTCCGCCTCCCGGGTTCCCGCCATTCTCCTGCCTCAGCCTCGTGAGTAGCTGGGACTACAGGCGCCCGCCACCTCGCCCGGCTAGTTTTTTGTATTTTTTAGTAGAGACGGGGTTTCACCGTGTTAGCCAGGATGGTCTCGATCTCCTGACCTCGTGATCCGCCCGTCTCGGCCTCCCAATGTTTTTCCTTTTCTGAATGTTTCCCACGTCTGTTCTTGGCTGATACTTTACTCCTAAGAGTTGGCTTTTCTACCTTCTATGTTCTTCAGTTTTTACCTGAAACATCTTGAATATGATATTCAAGAGTTGGCTTTTCTACCTTCCACCTTCTACGTGCTTCAGTTTTTACCTGAAATATCTTGAATATTTTGAAGTCTCTTTTTCGTGGTCTTGTTAAAGAAAAGACAAAATCTTCCAAAACATTATAAAAACATGTCCCCATCCTGTGCCTATAAAAACCCCCAAGACCCTACCTAGCAGGCAGGCACACAAATGGCTGCACGTGGAGAGGAACACATCAATGGAAGGACATATAAATGGAGGCGGTCGAGAGGAGCATGCCAACATAAGAGCACACCGTTGGGCACTGGCATGCTGGCAGGCCATCGACCAGTGGAACGACACAGAGTTTGGACGGGGTGGTGGGAGGAGAGCCCGAGTCACAGAGCTGCCCGGCTCCAGGGAAAGTCCATCTCCCTTCGGGCTCCCCCATCTGCTGAGAGCTACTTCCACTCAATAACACCTTGCACTCATTCTCCAAGCCCACGTGTGATCCAATTCTTCCAGGATACCAAGGCAAGAATCCTGGGATACAGAAAGTCCTTTGGAAGCCCTCTGCCCTTGTGATAAGGCAGGGAGTCTAATTGAGAAAACACAAGCCGCCTATGGACAGCTAAATTAAAAGAGCACAGCCTGTAACACATGCCCGCTGGGGCTTCAGGAGCTGCGAACATTGACCCATAGACACTGCTGTGGAGTCAGAGCCCCACAACCTGCCCGTCTGCATGCTCCCCCTAGAGGTCTAAGCAGTGGGGCACCGAAGAAGTGAGCCACAGCCCTATGGTACACCCTGCAAGGGGAATAAGACAACTTTTCCCATTTCACAGCGACTGACAGTGAAACCATCAGCTATGATTCTTTCAGCTTAGTAAATGCGTTTGATTTCACCATGTGTAGAAACAGGACTACTATGTATTCCTTCTTTAAAAAATATTTGAGAATGTACTTGGTGTTAGGTATACTGGTGAATAAAAAAGGCAAAGTTTCTGTCTTCAGGGAATTTGCATTCTATGGTGACAGAGACTCACCAAAAATAGAGAATGAAATAATATGTATGTGTTCTGAAGTAAAATAAATAAGGATAGTGAGGGAAAAGAAAATACTAGGGGCCATTTTAGATAAACAAGGAGGTCGGGAAGGACCTCGCTGAAGAAGCAGCAGTTGGGAGGTATGGTAGTCATTAAAATTCTGACAAACATTCTGTTTTCCTTTTGGACACTTGGTAGGACAACACTTTCCTGTGTTGTCCTCATAAAGTAAGATGTAGCCATATGCCCCGAATTGCTCAGTGTCAGTGGAGGTGACCTCTGCCACTTCTGGATAGAAGCCTTAAGAATTAGTGGATGACTTGCTGTGTCTTTTCCTGTCTGGTCTAGTGACAAGCAATGTTTAGATTTTTCTGGGTCCTGGAAGAAGGAAAAGAAGCAGAGCCTGTAACAACCCTCAAAGGGCATGTGGCGAAAGCAAACAATAACACTTTGTGGTTTTAAGTTACTGAAATTTGGGGGTTGTTTGTCATCACAGTGTAACTTAACCCATCCTGACTGAACAAGGGATAGAAATCCTAGATATAAATGTGTCTGGAAGCTGCAGAGGACAACACAAATAGACTCTGGGAGCCCAGTATTCTGGTCAGTTGGTGCAGTGAGACAGGCCAATCCACTTCGGAAAACACTGAGGGAAACACCTCATTACAACTTAATAACAATAATGGAGCTTCATCATGATGATTCTGCAGGATCGCAAAAAGATTAAGTTATATTTGGCATACTCTGTTTAAGAAGGAGAATGACTGGGCACAGTGGCTCATGCCTGTAACCCCAGCACTTTGGGACAGCTAGGCAGGAGAATTGTTTGAGCCCAAAAGTTCAAGACCAGCCTGGGCAACATAGTGAGACTCCCATCTCTAAAAAAAATTAAATTACATTTTCTTTTAAAAAGAAAGGGAATGGCATGATACAGTTCAGGAAAAAAACTCACAAATGAGCAAAAGCGTCAATGATCTGAAATATTTCTATGGGCTGAATCACTGGAGGCTAATGCATACTGTTAATAAAATTGCATATATTATAATATTCACTCTTTGTTCTTTTATTAGGTGTCATATTTTGTGCCAAGTGCTCAATATATTTTATATTATTTAATCCTCACTACGACCCTGTGATAAATCCAATGGATTGTTGGAAATCACGGTTACTAAGTGGCAGAGTTACAATTTGAAATAATGTCTTTACTACTATTGCTAAATACCTCATGAGATCATCTATCCTTGCTTGTTTTCAGAAATCGTTTCTCATGGTACGAATGGCATATAATTCACTTGGAACTGAAACAGGAGTTCACTCATTTTATAAAAATATGACATTGACTTTAAAAGAATTTATTTACTATCTCACCTACCAATAATAGATCTTTAAAACTTAACTCTGATAAGGGAAAAGTAAATTGAATAAGTCTTTTGTGAGCACTGATTGCTAGTCAGCAACACCGAAAGGACATTATGTGCACGGTGCTTTCATGGCTTGGTAAATGAGCATAGACAGATCTGGTATTTTTCTCTTTCCAGGATGGATACTTCAAATTTCCTGTTGAAGTTAGAAAATGCAATAAAGTGGACAGCTTAGAGAGCAGCCAGAAGGAGGGGCAGAGTGTGTGGCAGGTGGTGGCATGACCATCGAAGACTTTTCATATAATCATGGAGAAAAAACGGATTGGAAGTGGCTTTAAGAGCCAGGAGAGTGAGTTTTCCACTTTTCCCTATCCTGTGGGACAAGGAGTATAAAACAGTTTCCAGGGGCCACAGAAGGAGGAAGTACCTGGAGAAGCCTGAAGTAACTTTATTGGCTTATCCTGCAAACTCCTAGATTCCTGAGAAGACAGTGTCCTCTGAAAACAGCCTTGAGGGTCCTGTTTTGATTTTCCTCTGGCATTGGATTCATCATGGTAGATCGCTGGACTCTTTAATTCAAGGCCCCTGTACATCACTATTGCAGTTTCTTTTCTTTTGTTCTTTTATCTCTCTTCCTTTTTCCTTATCTCTCTCCTCCTTTTTCCTTCTGTCCTTTCCTTTCTCCCTCCCTTCCTTCATTTCTTCTTGACGCAACTTATTATTTAGAATTTTGCACTCTTTTTGTTTGTTTTTTGACAGAGTCTCGCCCTGTCACCCAGGCTGGAGTGCAGTGACACGACCTTGGCTCACTGTAACCTCTGCCTCCTGGGATCAAGCGATTGTTGTGCCTTAGCCACCCGAGTAGCTGGGATTCCAGGCACACACCACCATGTCTGGCTAATTTTTGTACTTTTAGTAGAGACGGGGTGTCACCATGTTGCCCAGGATGGACTTGAACTCCCGACCTCGAGCAATCCGCCCGGCCTTCTAAAGTGCTGGTATTACAGGTGTGAGCCACTGTGCCCAGCCTGCATTCATATTTTGTGTATTTCAAACACTTTAAAGCTTTATAAGTATGCAAAATAAAGTAGGATTAAATAAGATTTTTATAAGCTTTTTTATTTTAAAGATCTGTATTTGGCTGGGCGCAGTGGCTTATGTCTGCAATCCCAGCACTTCCGGAGGCTGAGGTGGGCGGATCACTTGAGGTCAGGAGTCAAGCCCAGCCTGGCCAACATGGTGAAACCCCCTCTCTACTAAAAATACAAAAATTAACCAGGCCTGGTGGTGCATGCCTGTAATCCCAGCTACTTGGGAGGCTGAGAGAGGAGAATCACTCGAATCAGAAGCTGGAAGTTGCAGTGAGCTGAGATTGCACCATTGCATTCCAGCCTAGGAAACAGCGTGAGAATATGTCTCAAAAAAAAAAAATCTATATTTAAACTAAAATGTTCACCAATGAAATTATACACCTTTTCAGATACAAATGAAGGACCCAAAATGACTAGATTATTGTATAGTACTTTCAAGTCTTCACCCAAAACCCAAAACCAAATAAATATATTCACGTTAAAATAGGAATGTGAATTATTTATACTACTCTGATGAGATGGATGGCTCTAAAGCTGCATTCTGCTTCATTTTTCTTATTCAGCTGCCAAGTTACTGTAATTAATGACTAAATCTTAAGACCATCTGACAGCTTATTCCTTCTAGATTTACAGTAATGACTGCTTTTAGTGACATTTCCACCTAACCAAAAATATCTTTCAGAGAATGTTTATTGAAATTGTTAAATATATTGATAACCAAAATTAAGGAAAACAACAATAACTTTTATCTACTGAACTATACGGAATTGTTTACTACGAGTTCTTTGTAACTTTATCACATTAGATTTGGACCAAACACAGATTGCAGAAGAATGAGAATCAGCAACGTAGACAATGTGTCCAATGAGAGCACTAATCATGATAATATAGATGATCACCATGAACACCATATTTAAATTATTTGAATCTCAGCCCTCTCATTAATATACCACAAGGCTACCTTTTTATTGATGTACTTTGGAACTAGTCCTGAAGGCTCAACATCATGCTTGTCTCCCGTTCTTTTATCAACATAAATTGGTTTAGGCTTTTTAGCCACTCCCATGATGACATCGGCTGCATTTGTATTTATAAAATTTTTTCCACTCTGTATTCCCATGACAGGATGATCAGTCCTCAATGGCACAGCAGGCTTTTTGGGCATGTTCCGATCAAACTTTTTTTCTGTTAAATATAACATTTCTTTGTTAATATTAAACTACAAACACTGCTACTCAGTACTATTTATAATATCCAGATATTTTACCACTTGTATATTTAAGTTTTAGTCATCATATATTTAAATATTTAAGATAGAAGTTTATACTTATCCTCAAACTCATTGACTTGTGGATATCAAATATGCACAGCTTTTTACCTGTCAATCATGCCTCAATAAAATAATTTTTTAAAAAGAAAAAAAGTCAGTAATTAAAATGGAAATAAATTAAGGGCAACATAATCAATTAGTATGTTGAGAAGGCCAGGCACGGTGGCTCATGCCTATAATCCCAGCACTTTGGGAGGTTGAGGCGGGCAGATCACTTGAACTCAGGAGTTCGAGACCAGTCTTGGCAACATGGTGAAACCCCATCTCTGCAAAAAATGCAAAGTTAGCCAGGCATGATGGTGTGCACCTGTAGTCCCAGGTACTCAGGAGGCTGAGGTAGGAGGATTGTTTCAGCCTGGGAGGCAGAGGTTGCAGTGAACCGAGATCGTGCCATTGTACTCCAGCCTGGGTGACAGAGTGACATTCTGTCTCAAAAAAGATCACATACACACACACACACGCACACATACATATGAACAGTATATACACGGAAGAAGTATTTCTTGCTTATTGGCCATTTTTACATAGCCTCTTCAGCTTGATCATTCCCATTGATCTATTTTGATATAGCCAAATGGTTTGCCACAATGCAAAAATGTGAAATAATTTATTTTTAAGAACTGAAAGCAACAGCTATCTTGAAAATGCCTTATTCCAATTTTAACCCCATCACCATTACTAAGGACTGACTTTATTCATTTATGCATAATTTGACCTTTATTATGAGTTTATATAACTTTTATTATCAGCAAAGCCAATACTTATTGTCAAGTCTATAAACTGGATTAGCCTCTTGTTAGGGACTGAGTTATGTCCTCCTAGAATTCACATGTTGAAGCCCTAACCCCCAGTATCTCAGAATGTAACAGTATTTGTAGAAAGGGTCTTTAAAGAGGTAATTAAGTCAAGATGAGGTCATTAGAGAAGGCTCTGATCCAATATGACTGGTGTCCTTAGAAGAGGAAATTTGAACACAGACATACATATAAGAAGAACGTGTAAAGATACAGAGAAAAGATAACCATCTACAAGCCAATGAGAGATGCTTTAAAGAAACCAACCCTGCTGGGTGTGGTGTTGCATGCCTGCAGTCCCAGCTACTTGGGAGGCTGAGGTAGGAGGATTGCTTGAAACCAGGAGTGTGAGGCTGCAGTGTGCTTTCATCATGCCTATGAAGAGCCACCACACACTCCAGCCTGTGCAACATAGACCCCATCTCTAAAAATAAAAACAAATAAAAATACCCCCCAAAAAGGAAAGCAAAAATCAACTAATCCTCTGACACCTTGATATTGAACTTCTAGTTCTCCAGAACTGTCCTCCAGAACTGTCATTGGACTGAGTTTTTAAAGCTCTTGCAAAACCCTGCATGTCTTCCTTTTTTTCTCTCCCTTTTTTTGAGACAGGGTCTCACTCTGTTACCCAGGCCGGAGTGCAGTGGTGCAATCATAGCTCACTGCAGCCTCAACTTCCTGGGCTCAGGTGATCCTCCCACCTCAGCCTCCCATATAGCTGGGACCACAGACGTGTGTCAGCACACCTAGCTAATTAAAAAAAATATTTTTATAGAGATAGGGTCTCACTTTGTTGCTCAGGCTGGTCTCATACTCCTGGGCTAAAGCAATCCTCCTGTCTTGGCCTTCCAAAATGCTGGGATTGCACTCATGAGCCACTGTGCCCAGCCCTAACACCCCGAATTGATGAATTACTCTAAAGGTCAATGGAATTTTGGGTTTGCTTTTGCCTTAAAATGTTTATAAAATGATAGGTTTCTTCCTTTATTTCTTATTTGACACAAAGGAGATATATATATATATATATATATTGTGTGTTATATCATATGTTTAACCCTAGAGAGGCTATATGAAGACCCGAGGGATACCAGTGGTCCTAAGGCATTGAAAGCATCAAATTCACTTTAAGATTTTCCTATATTCTCAAATGGTATTGTTAGTCATAGAATGCTGGGGCACAATAGGCCAAGACTAGAGGAAGATACAAAAGAGACTTCTGAAGTCACGAATGAAGGATGAATGTTGTATTTTCACACTTGCTTCTTCCATCTTGCCATCTTGCCTCATAGTGCCCTTACCCTTTGTCATGAGATATGGGTTGAGAGAGGATTTGGGGACATTAAATACTGCCATAAAGAGAAGTAGTTTCACTTTTGTTAAAATGTACATCTCTAGCTGGGCTTGAGATGTTGCATTATTTCCTTGATGCCAGCAGACATAAAAAGCCAACATTTTGAAGAGACAGACTCGTTTCTTTCTGTCCTTTCCTTTTCTTTTTCTTTCCCTTCCCTTCCCTTTCTCCTTCCCCCCTTCTTCCTTCCTTCCTTCCTTCTTTCCTTCCTTCCTTCCTTCCTTCCTTCCTTTCCTTCTTTTCCTTCCTTCCTTCTTTCCCTCCTTCCCTCTCTGCCTCCCTCCCTCCTTCCTTCCTCTTTCTTTCTTTCTGTCTCTCTCTCTCTCTCTTTCTTTCTTTTTTTTTTGAGATTGGGTCTCACTTTGTTGTCCAGGCTGGAAGACAGTGGCTTGATCATAGCTCACTGCAGCTTCGAACTCTTGGCTCAATCGATCCTTCCACATCAGCCTCCAGAGTAGCAAAGACTACAGGTGCATGCCACCACACCTAGCTAATTATTTTTTAAAATTTTTTGTACAGACGGGGTCTTGCTGTATTGCCCAGGTGCTCTCTTTTCTTTATTACCCTAAGACATCTGGGGAGACATACCTGGGTTGTGAAGAAATTGCTTCCATGCAAACCTGTCACAGATCACTTTTCGTCTACTCTCCCTTTCCCTGATAGCTTTCTTTCCTGAAATCATTCAATAGACTCCATAACTAGGATCAACTCTATAATTTTTGAGGCCCAGTAAAAAATAAAAACACAAGGCTACTTGATCAAAATTTAAAAATTTTAGTACAGCAAGAGTACAGCATTAAAATAGGCATGGGGCCCTAAGCTGGTTCTACCACTTATTCATGAAGCCTCCTTCATTACATCTAACTCATTACAGTCCAGTTGATCTTAGAGGTCTGGAAGAGTAAAAGCCTATACTCAAAAGTGAGTCTAGTAGTTGCTTCAACAACTGGTAGTAATGGTTGTAATTTTCATCTGTTGGAGAAAAGGCCAGACAGGGTTTAGATGCTGGGCAATCTTGCCCATTAGTCAGATACTGTCTCTGGGGTCTTGACTCTTCCTATAATTGTTGTTTATAATTGAAGCCCCACAGCTAGGGACTAAGATGGTTCGGCATGTGGGCTTCATTGGATAGTCCAAACCCAATCAAAAGTCTATTTGGGGGGCAATTTATCATTCTCCATTCTCTTTTTCTACTCCATTCTCTACTTCCACTTTCTCCTAGTCAAATTCTGTTTAATATGAGGTAAAGCTGCTATCACCTGTGCACGTTTAATATTCATCAACAATACAATAATAGTTAAATCACCTGCTAAAGCTTTTAATATTAAAAAGAAAGCATGATAAAACCTACTGGGTGGTAGAGTTTTTTCCTTTGAATGTTTCTTTAGGAAATCCTTTGGAGAAGGTACTTCAACTTTTGCTGGTCCCATAGTTTTCATTGCAGTTTTAGCTTTTTGCATGTCATCTTTTACAGTTGCCTTAAAAATGGATATGTACCTAAAATTAAATTTAAAAAGTTGTAGCATTTATATTTCTAGTAAAAATTACTTAAAGTTTAAATTTCACATTTTAATTTATTTAAGTCTATATTCATATGGAGAAGCATAATCATAAAACACACTTACCTGAGCCCTGTCCATCAGGCTTAGAAAAACTAGATGGAAGCTCTGCTCTAAGAAAGAGGTGCTAGGGCAATAGTGTTCATAGTATTTCCTTATTATCCTTTGAACATCTGTAGCATTGATAGTGATGTCACTCCTCTCATTCTTGATGTTAGTAATTTGTGTTCTCTGTCTTTCTCTCTCTTTCTCTCTCTGCTGATCAGTCTGGCGAGGGGTCTATTAATTTTATCAATCTTCTCATAGAACCAGAATTTCATTAATATTTTCCAGTGTTCATGTTTTCCATTTCAATGATATCTGCACTTATTTTTACTATTTCTTCTTACTTTGGTTTTAATTTGTTTTTCTTTTTTTACTTTCTTAAGGTACAAGTTTAGGTTTTTTATTTTGAACTTTAATACTTTTGAAGTCTTCTTTGATTTAGAAGTTTGTTTATACATGTTTAGTTTTCATAGATTTGGGATTTTCCAGATATCTAATTGATTTCAGATATATTTCCATTGTGGTTAGAGAATATACTTTGTATGATTTCAATTCTTTTAAATTTTCTGACATTTGTTTTATGGCACAAAGTATGTTCTATTTTAGTAAATGTTCCGTATACACTTGAAAAGAAAGTATATTGTGCCACTGTTGGCTGGAGTGTTCTATAAATGACAATTATGTCAAACTGAAAGTATCTTCAAATGTACTGTATCCTTCCTGATTTTGTCTATTCTATTAATTATTGAAAAAGAGATGTTAAGATCTCTGACTGTGATTGTGGATTTGGCTATTTTTTCTTTCAGTTAAAAGAGTTTTTGCTTTATGTATTTTGAAGATCTGTTTGTAGGTGCATAGCATTTAGGATTGTTATATCTTCTTGAAAAACAGATCACTTCATCACTACAAAATAACATTCTTTATTCCTTTTAAAATTCTTTGCTCTAGATTCTACTCTGTCTGATATTATGGTAGCTACTCAAGCATCCCTTTGACTTGCAATAGTATATGTTTTTCCATTCTTGGACTTTCTACTTGTCTGAGTTTTCCTATAGACTGCATAGAAATTTTATCCAGCCAACAATTACTTTTGTTTAGTATGTTTATACAATTCACTTTTAATGTGATTTTAAAAATTTGTTTCTGCTTAAATTTTCCAGCTTGCTGTTTTTTAAATATCCCCTTGCTCATTCTTTCTATCTTGCTTTTTGTTTTGTTTGGTTTGGTTTTGTGGAAACTGTAGCTTTCCAGTATACCGGTTTAATTTATCAGAGCCTACTGTCAAGTAATATTATAGCATTTTATATATGGTATGAGAACCTTTCAAAAGAATACTTGCATCCAACCCCACCCTTGTCCTAGTGTTGTAGTATATTTTACTTTTCTGTGTGGTATAAAAATCCATAAATGATTGTGATTATGTTCCCTTTATATAATTATATTTTAAATATATTTGAAAAAATCTTGAATATTTACACATATATTTGCCATTTCCAGTGTTCTTTATTCTGCTGTATAAACCCATATTTCCAAAGGATACCATTCCTTCTCCATAAAGGACCTTTTTAAACTTCTGGCTTCCATTGTTTCTAATGATACATTTGCTGTCCTTTTTTCTTCTTCTTCTATATAATTTTTCTTTTTTTTCCTCTGGCTGTTTTAAACTTTTTTCTCTTTATTAATAGTTTTAATAAGTTTGATGATAATGTCTCTTGGTATGATTTTTTTTTCCACTTGGGGTTAACTGTGATTCTTGGATTTTTGGATTTTGAGATTTCATCAAATTTGACAAATTTTTAACCTTTATTCAAGTATTTCTTCTGTTTCCTCATCCGTTTTCTCCTCTTCCACGATTCTTTGACTGATTGATATTGTTCAAGCCTCATTGATTCTCTGCTTTCCTTTTCAGTCTATTTTTTCTCTGTATTTCATTTTGTATTGTTATATTACTGTGTCTTCAAATTCACCTAAATTTTCTTTTTCAGTGTCTTAGCTGCTGTCAATCCAATCTATTACTTATAGTTACATTTTGTACATGGTATTCTTTATGGTTAGAAGTTAGATTTGGATCTCTCCTTCCATTTCTTTCCCCATCTTGGTTCATGCTTTCTTGTACCTTTTGAATACATGATGAATATTTAAAATAACTGTTTTAAGGTCTTCTCTGCTGATTCTCTCATCTGTGTCATTTCTGTGTCTGTCTTTACTATGTTTTCTCTTGGTTATGCATTATATTTTCCTGCTTCTTTGTATGCCTGGTAATTTTTGATTGGATGCCAAACATTGTGAATTTTACATTGCTTGCTGCTGAATTTTTCTCTTCTTTCTCTCTTTTCTGGTGTTCTTTAAATTTTTTCCTTAGCCTTTTTCTGGGATTCAGTTATGATAGTTGGAAACAGGGTGATCATTTTAAAGCTTGCTTTAAGTGTTAGGGTAATTCCACAAGTGCTTTCAGTCTATTTTGAATTTGGCCCCACTACTGAGGCAATATGCTTCTGAGTGCACTACTCAATGCCCTGTGTATTAGGAGGTGTCTCCACCTGGGCTGGTGGGAACACGAACTTTACCTGGCGCTACTGCTTTCTGTTGGCTATTTTCTTGGCCTTGGTTGTTTCATTACATACGTGTGCTATCAACCAAAGACTTTAGGGAAATCCTTGTTCGTATTTCCACAGTCCTGTCTCTATGCAGCTCTCCTCTCTGGTACTCCATGCTGTGAATTCTAGCAGCTTTGGCCTTCACAAACTCTGAGTTCTGTTTCAACTCAGGGAGACTCCTAGGCTTTGTTTTAATTTTTCCTTCAGGATCTTGGCCTGGAAATTCTATCCAGAGAGTATGCTGGGGCAATGGTAGGGTTTGCCTCACTTGTTTCTCTTCTCTTATGGATGACTGCTCTGTGTTGTCTATTGTTCAGTGTCTGATAACTATTGTTTCATATATTTTTTTCTGGTGTTCTGGTTATTTAAGTCGAGAAGATAAATCCCATCTTTGGTTGAAAGCAAAAGTTCAGCGATACTGTTTGTAACAACTTGTATTATCTTCTTCCTTATGTAGATAGACTTATTTGGAGACACATTATTGTTTTTTTCCTTTTAGGAGCCTTGCCTCAATCCTGAACTTAAAGGCTGGGAATCAATTATAGTCCAAACCGAATGAGCTCATTAGATACTTTCAAGAAATAATGTTCAAGCCAAATCTGTGCCTTAAAATGCCCATAGAAGTTGGGGTTGGCAGATACGGTCTCGTGATTAAGAAGATAATTTCATTTGGGGTTAAAAAAAGGTGTCTCTACCCCCACCTCTTTTAAATTTGTAAACCCATGATTCAATATGTTTTTGTGTAGGTATACGAACTGAAAGCCTGTCCATCTATTATAGAAAATAAGATACTCTATTTTATATAAATGATATTTTCCAAATTACAAAAATAACATTAATAAGTAAATTAAAATCTAGGTCTCCTCCAGCTCTCCAACAAATTTTCCAGAATAAATTCCATTTCAGTGTTTCTTTCTTTCCTTCTTTTTTTTTTTGTCTGCTCTGTTGCCCAGGCTGAAGTGCAGTGGTGTGATCTTAACTCACTGTAACCTCTGCCTTCTGGGTTCAAATGATTCTCGTGCCTCAGCCTCCTGAGTAGCTGGGACTACAGGCACGCATCACCATGCCTGGCTAATTTTTGTATTTTTAGTAGGGACAGGGTTTCACCACATTGGCCAGGATGGTCTGGAACTCCTGGCCTCAAGTAATCCACCTACCTTGGCCTCCCAAAGTGCTGGGATAACAGATGTGAGCCACCGTGCCAAGCCTGTGTTTCTATTTTTGTACGAATTGCAACCAGATTTAAAAAACTTAATATAGTGTGATATCTTAATACACATAAAGCTTATTCTTTATGTTAAATAGCTGCATTTTATTCCATTTTCTGAATGGTGTGGTTTTATTACAAAGATCTAATGGTGACTTTATTAGATAATTGGCTCTATTTTCTTTTAAGTTCAGGGATACATGTGCAGATTTGTTATATAGGTAAACATGTGTTACGGGGGTTTGTTGGACAGATTATTTCATCACGCAGGTATTAAGCCGAGTACTCATTACTTGTTTTTCCTGATCCTCTCCCTCCTCCCACCCCCACCCTCCGATAGGTCCCAGTGTGTGTTGTTCCCCTCCATGTGTCCATGTGTTATCATCATTTAGCTCCCACTTTAAGTAAGAATCTAGCAGTATTTGGTTTCATGTTCCTGTGTTAGTTTGCTAAGGACAGTATTACCGCAGCATTACACTATTGCATGGGACTCTGAACTCTGGAGCCTAGGCTGTGTTAGAAAGTTATCCAAATTATTTATTGAGGAGAATTTTTACATGCACACATCCATGTCCTTGCAAAGGACATGATCTCATTCTTTTTTTTATGGCTGAATGGTATCCTGTGGTGTATTTGTATCACCTTTTCTTTATCCAGTCTATCACTGATGGGTATTTAGTTGATTCATGTCTTTGTTACTGTGAATAGTGCCGCAATGAACCTAGGCATGCATGTGTCTTTATAATAGAACAATTTCTATTCCTTTGGGTATATATCCAGTTATGGGATTGCTGGGTTGAATGGTATTCCCATCTTTAGGTCTTTGAGGAATCGCCACGCTGTCTTCCACAATGGTTGAACTAATTTGCACTCCCATCAGCAGTAAGTGTTCCTTTTTCTCCACAACCTCACCAGTATCTTTTGAATAATGGCCATTCTGATTGGTGTGAGATGGTATCTCATTGTAGTTTTGATTTGCATTTCTTTAATGGTCAGTGATGTTGAGCTTTTTTTCATATGATTGTTGGTTGCATGTGTGTCTTCTTTTGAGAAGTGTCTGTTCATGTCCTTTGCCCACTTTTTTAATAGCATTATTTGTTTTGTTCTTGTAAATTTGTTAAAGTTTCTTATAGATGCTGGATATTAGACATTTGTCAGATGCATAGTTTGCAAAAATTTTCTCCCATTCTGTAGGTTGTTTACTCTGTTGATGGTTTCTTTTCCTGTGCAGAAGCTCTTCAGGCAGTTGATTAATTGGCCTCTAATGGGCAAAATGGGCATCTGATTAACAACTTTTCTTTTTCAATTTTTGGCCAGTGTTACTGCAGCATTACACTATTGTGTGGAACTCTGAACTCTGGAACCTAGGCTGTGCTAGAAAGTTATCCAAATTATTTCTTGAGGAGAATTTTTAGATGTACACAGATACCCTTTAAGACCCCCTACAGGCTTGAGATGAGAGTGTTCAATTCAGGCTCATGTCTATATCAAGTAACTAAATTTTCAAAAATGGATGCCAATTCCTCCCCCAGCCTGGTTGTCTGTCATAGCTCTGCTCTGCACTTACTTGACAACACAGACATATGTCATTGAGTATAATGATGATCTTAGTGCTGCTCAATACCTCTCACAAGCTGTTGAGTGAAATAATACATGGAATATCAAAAGACTATGTAGTTAATGTATTCATCTACATCTGTGCTGTGTAATACAGCCACATGTGGATACTGAGCACTTGAAATGTGGCTGGTGCCACATGCTGAAATCATAGTATTTTAGATATATTGCATTAAATAAACTACATAACGTAAATTTTTCCTGTTATTTCTACTTTTAAAAGTGATTAAATTACATATATGATTCTCATTACATTTCTGTTATACTGTGCTGATCTAGATAGCAGGAAAATCTATCCTTGAATTAAACTATATAGTCAGATAGCTGCACACCCAGAGTACAACACATTGCTGTCTCCAAAACTGCTTTGGTTAAGTTATGTTATCGTACTGGGATACTGATCTATAATGAGGGCAATATTAGACTTATGAAACTCAGTACATTTAGTGTAAAAGTGCGGCTGAAATCTTTATTATATTACACACATGGTCTCCTCTCTCCATGAATTCTGGAGGAAGTGTATTTGTGGCAGCACACCAAGAACATTTGTGCTCCTC
The DNA here is from genome assembly GCF_024542745.1 of Macaca thibetana thibetana. Lineage (NCBI taxonomy): Eukaryota > Metazoa > Chordata > Mammalia > Primates > Cercopithecidae > Macaca > Macaca thibetana. Next base: position 24,829,496 of record NC_065586.1, read on the forward strand.
TTTGGCTACTGCTTTGCTTTTGTCTTTGGACAATGTGACTTAGAGTGTAATTGAATTTTAAAGAAGCATGGGAAGCATCTTTCTTCCTTTGTGGGCTGGCTGCTTAACTAATAGAGTCAAATTTGTTTCAGACTTTAAGCAAATGTACATGATTTTAAAGCGTACATTTCATGTAGGTCCTCATTTGTAGCTTTACTATTGTATCATAAATTTCCCATTTGCTTTGATAGCCTCATCAAAAACACTTACTGCATTAGAATAAGGTTGTGTACAAACACCACATAGTAGTTGATATACAATAAGTTATCAAAAACTAAACAACTATAGATGTTACTGAAACAAAAAAGACTCAGTTTGTTTAACTGACTCAGGCCAAAAGACTGTGCAAACCAATTAAAGTTATGAGCTTTGGTATTAGATTTGTGTCTCCATATCAGCCCTTGTTCTTCATCATTGCCTCAACTTCTGGGCCAGAGATTTTTCTTCTGTAACAAGAGGATACTACTACATATCCGATAAGATTCTTGTGAAAAGAGCAATAACTGGCATATTTTAAATTCTAATACATTGAACATATTGCTATTAATAGTAATAGTATTCTTGTGGTTATGATTATTATTGGATATCCATCCTGATAAAATGTTTTAAAACTGAAACTGTTTAACCCTTTACTTGATTTTACCTGTGTCCTGGAAGACACAGTCTTATTCTGTAAAAATTTGAGTCATCATGTCTAGGTGGTTATAACAGACTGACATATTTCCCTGATTTGCAAAAGTGAATTCTCATATACAATATATTGTTAGTATTGCTTAAGATATTAAACCTTATTCTGTAACAGAATAATCTAAAAAATGAGTCTAACATTCACAAAAGCTCACTTACACATTTCCTTGGCAACTGATTTTAAGAAATATTGTTGTCATATTTTCTTCTCTCAACATTTTTGTGTATATATCAAATGCCAGAGAGGTGTGCTAATACCTTTTACCACATGTTATATTATGTATAGGTTTCTAAATTAGAGGCAGTAACTCAAAATACATATTAAGCCAGTAAATGCAGATGGAAGCCACAATGTTCCTTGCTGAAAAAAATTCTGTATCTGGTTGTCTGTCCCCTCATCCGTATGCCTGAAGGGAAAGGTGCCTTTTGAATTACCCTGTTAACCACATAGTTTTCCAGGCCTTCAATTCTTCTACATTCTTCAGGTAATTCTATTAATTCCAACACATCTTCATTTGTGTGCCTGTGATATATATATGTATATATAAAACATAATATGAATAAATATAAATATATGAGATACATAAGCATGAGAAGGGCAGTTGGACAAAATGTAAGAGATGAAGAGAAGTATTATTGTGGGTCTGCAGAGACTGCCTAGCCAGATGAAAAACATATTCTAACACTTAAATTCTAACACTAAACACTAAAACACTAAAATAGCTACTAACACTAATCATAATGCTCAGAGACCATATATTGCAGCAATGGGAATTTTAGCATAAAATGTCATCATGCCAAACAAAAAGAGACTTTGGAATAGTCTAGACTTTCTTTGAGTATAAGTTAATTAAAAGGGTTACTGCTTTCCTTGATTAAATTCTTGGCTGTAATTAGTTAGCAAAGTGGGTAAGACAAGAAACTCTGGATCAGAAGAAAATGACCATGTCACCTAAGAGTTCCTAATAGTCAAGGAACAGATTTCTCAGCAAAGTCAGATACACAGCCATACTTGAAACAAAGAGACGTTATAAAGACTTCAGAACATATAAGGGTTAACAATATTGACACTGCATAAAGCAGAAGGTAGTCCAAGAAGAATAGGAAGCTCCAAAAATGAAACTCTGATTATGTGTTACAATTAATCACAATGAAAAACAGAACCACGTTAAACAAAAACTAGTGGTGTTCACTGCCTTAAATATTCTCATTTTCAAAAAGTATGCATGCAGAAATTCTATACTATAGAGCCTGATGACAATTTCTGTAAGAGTTGTAGAGAGAATTTTTATTACATTCATAGAGAAGCAATGATTGCATAAGGCCATCTGGAGTTTCAGGTCACCACAAACGAAAATCAATTAAAAAATAAGATTATTTGATAAATAGATTAGGGAAATATTTTAGACATAATAATTTGCATGTTGATGTTAGCAGAGAATCTTGTTAAATCCTTGTTGATAATGTAGAGAAATATGAGTTAATAGGTTCCCTTTGGTGACTGAACACTCAAAAGTATTGCTATCAGCCTAGAGAGAGGTGTCTGGTAGCCTAGTGAAGTATATAGCACTTGCCGTGTGATATGGTTTGGCTGTGTCCCCATCCAAATCTCATCTTGGATTGTAGCTCCCATAATTCCCATATGTTGTGGGAGGGACCCAGTGGGAGGTAAGTGAATCATGGGGGTGGTCTTTCCCATGCTGTTCTTGGGATAGTGAATAAGCCACATAAGATCTGATGGTTTCATAAAGAGGTGTTCCCCTGAACACACTCTCTTGTTGGCCACTATGTAAGATGTGACTTTGTTCCTCCTTCACCTTCTGCCATGATTGTGAGGCCTCCCCAGCCATGTGGAACTGTGAGTCAAACCTCTTTCCTTTATAAATTACCTAGTCTTGGGTATATACTTATCAGCAGTGTGAGAACAGACTAATAACAATAAATTGGTACCAGTAGAGTGGCATGCTGCTATAAAGATATCCAAAAATGTGAAAGTGACTTTGGAACTGGGTAACAGACCAAGGTTGGAACAGTTTGGAGGACTCAGAAGGGGACAGAAAGATGTGGGAACGTTTGGAACTCCTAGAGACTTGTTGAATGGGTTTGACCAGAATGCTGATAGCGATAAGGACAATAAAGTCCAGGTTGAGGTGGTCTCAGATGGAGATGAGGAACTTGTTGAGAACTGGAATAAAGGTGACTCTTGCTATGTTTTAGCAAAGAGACTGGTGGCATTTTGCCCCTGCCCTGAAGATTTGTGGAACTTTGAATTTGAGAGAGATGACTTAAGGCATCTGGTGGAAGAAATTTCTAAGTGGCAAAACATTCAAGAGGTGAGTTGGGTGCTGTTAAAAGCATTCAGTTTTATGTATTCACAAGGATATGGTTTGGAATTGGAACTTATGCTTAAAGGGAAGCAGAGCATAAAAGTTCAGAAAATTTGCAGCCTGATGATGCAATAGAAAAGAAAAACCCATTTTCTGAGGAGAAATTCAAGCCAGCTGCAGAAATTTGCATAAGGAGAAGCCAAATGTTAATAGCCAAAACAATGGGGAAAATGTCTCCAGAGCATGTCAGAGGTCTCCACAGTAGCCCTTCCCATTACAGACCCAGAGACCTAGGAGGGAAAAATGGTTTCATGGGCTGGGCCCAGGGCCTTGCTGCTTTGTGCAACCTTGGGACTTGGTGCCCTGAGTCCCAACCATGGCTAAAAGGGGCCAACGTAGAGCTCATGCCATTGCTTCAGAGGGTGCGAGCCCCAAGCCTTGGAGGCTTCCACATGGTGTTGGGACTGCAGGTGCACAGAAGTCAAGAATTGAGGTTTGGGAACCTCCATCTAGATTTCAGAGGATGTATCAAAATATCTGGATGTCTAGGCAAAGATGTGCTTCAGAGGCAGAGCCCTCATGGAGAACTTCTGCTAGGGCAGTGTGGAAGGGAAATGTGGGGTTGAAGCCCCCCAATAGAGTCCCCACTGGGTCACCACCTAGTGGAGCTGTGAGAAGAGGGCCACTGTTCTCCAGACCTCAGAATGATAAATCCACTAAGAGCTTGCACCATGTACCCAGAAGAGCTGCGGACACTCAACCCCAGCCCATGAAAGCAGCCAGCAGGGGGTCTGTACCCTGCAAAGTCATAGGGGCAGAGCTACCCAAGACCATGGGAACCCATCTCTTGCATCAGTGTGACCTGCATGTGACACATGGAGTCAAAGGAGATCATTTTGGAACTTAAAGGTTTAATGACTGCCCTATTAGAATCTGGACTTGCAAGGAGCCTATAGTCCCCTTTGTTTTGGCCAATTTCTGCCATTTTGAATGGTTATATTTACCCAATGTCTGGACCCCCATTGCATCTGGGAAGTACCTAACTTGCTTTTAATTTTACAGGCTCATAGGCAGAAGGGACTTGCCTGGTCTCAAATGAGACTTTGAACTGTGGACTTATGAGTTAATGCTGAAATGATTTAAGACTTTGGGGACTGTTGGGAAGGCATGATTGGTTTTGAAATGTGAGGACATGAGATTTGGGAGGGGCTGGGGTAGAATGATATGGTTTGGCTGTGTCCCCACCCAAATCTCATCTTGAATTGATGAGATCCCATAATTCCCACGTCATGGGAGGGACCTGGTAGGAGGTAATTGAATCATGGGGGTGGGTCTTTTCTGTGCTGCTCTCATGATAGTGAATAAGTCTCATGAGATCTGATGGTTTTATAAAGAGGAGTTCCCCTGCACACACTCTCTTGCCTGCCACCATGTAAGATGTGACTTTGCTCCTCCTTTGCCTTCCGCCATGATTGTAAGGCCTCCTCAGTCATGTGGAACTGTGAGTCAATTAAACCTCTTTTTAAATATAAATTACCCAGTCTTGAGTATGTCTTTATTAGCAGTGTGAGAACAGACTAATATACCATGTTCAATGATAGATAAGAGATATAAAAGACAAACTTATTAAATTTGCAAATGACACAAAGCTGGGAAGAATGGTTAACAGAATGTATAAAAGATTCAAATTCAAAATGATCTCCATAGATTAATGAGTTGAGATAAAAAGGAATCAGCTACATAATTAGAGGATGGGAGAGATCAACCTTAGTCAAAATCCATACAGGGTATTTCAATGTGAGCCAACAGTTGGACACGACTGTCAAAATACTTATGGAAGCTTAGGCTGAATGGATGAAAATATTGTGCCAAGAATTATGGAAAAGAGATAATGGTTTCATGGACTGTTCAGACCATAACTGGAATATTGCTTTAAACAAAATGGAAAGAGGGAATGACTGGAGATATTCAATAACTGCAGACATCAATAAAGGGTGATAGGCCAGGCATAGTGGCTCATGCCTATAATCATAGCACTTTGGGAGGCAGAGGTGGGTTGATTACTGGAGGTCAGGAGTTCAAGACCAGCCTGGCCAACATGGTGAAACCCCGTCTCTACTAAACGTACAAAATTAGCCGGGCATGGTAGCAGGGGCCTGTAATCCCAGCTACTTGGGAGGCTGAGGCAGGAGAATCGCTTGAATCCAGGAGGCAGAGGTTGCAGCGAGCCGAGATGGCACTACTGCACTCCAGCCTGGGCAAAAAGAGTGAAACTCTGTCTCAAAGAAAATTAATTAAAAAAAAAAAAGGGTGACAGATTTGGTGAAAATCTTGGAAACCATCTTATGCATCAGATTTTGAAAACTGAATCATGACTTCCCATTGACTTTGAGACTTTCATAACTTAAGTCTCAGCCAATAGTTCAACTGCAGAAAAGTGCCCTTCATCCGATTTTGGTCACATACATTCATCTTCTAAGTTCTCAGTTAGTATCTTCATCTCTCATTAGGGTTTTCAATGATAAATTTTAGTGTTCATATTTCAGTTCCCCAAAAAGACTGTAAACTCTGAGGCGTGGGAGATCAAAAGGTGGGCAGTTGTCAGAATCTTGACAGTGTAAATTGACTTTAACCTAACAGAAATGATTCTTGTGGCATCACATTTGGGTGCCTCTATTTCCTCTCATCACAAATCTTTCTTCTACTCATTTCTTTATAGTAAAACCAAGAAGTCTGTGCTATCACTCCAACAGCACCAAGAACAGATATACTAGTGCAATATTATACACATAATTGGGGCTCCATTAATGCTTGCCAAATGAATAAAGACTGTTCCTATAAATGTTTTCGAAAAAAAAAATCGTCTAGATGCAGTACAACTTTTCAATTTGCCAAAGAACAGAGTACCTACTTAACAAAATAACACTCAAATTCAATATTCTATAGAAATACAATCTACCAATGTGTTACAGAGAGGAGGAGTTTTATCTCGTGTAATATGCAGGAATTTGAAACCAAAAGTTGGTTCAACAATAGACAATTTGAACTCTACTCATAAATTCTGCAACCGTGCGATAACTTACTTTATATTCCTCTTTCCAATCTCTAGATTTTGATATGCTGATGGAAAAGTAATAAATATAGTTACTGCTCTGGTTTAAACCAAATATTTAAAGTTGAAGAAGCTGCCTACTTGTTGAGCTATTACCCTAATACTAGTAAAAATAATTGACCATTAGATCTAAAAGGGGCCTTGGATATTACCTAGTACATTTATCTCACAGATCAGTAAACCAATGAAACTTTATCCAAGATCACAAAGACAATTAATCGCTAGGCCTGATTTTCAGTCCGACAAGGTGATGGTATACCAACAAGCGTGATGGTAAAAGACAGGAAACATTTCAAGTCCTAGGAGAGCTGAGATTTTCTCCACTACTTTCTTTGCTCCCCACAGATTTAAGTAAGTTCTAAGAAGTCCCTACAGATGGGAGTAACTGAAGTGCTTCCTCTGCACGTTTTTGAGATTTGGAGAATATAAGAGGTTCTAAGACCTATGTAAAATTTCAACTCAATTACATATTTTTTGGTTCATTATCCACCAAGTCTTTCTTCCATTAAACCATTAGATCTGAAAAAGTCCTTAGAAACTGCCTAATAGTAGTAGATATTTCGTTTCACTGATCAAAAACCTGAGGTTCAAGAGCAAATGTAAATTTATATTTCATAAAAATCTTGGGGGGAAAGATAAGTACTATCCCATTAGAGAGGGAGAAGTAGTGCAGTTAGAAATACAACACCGAACTCCTGAAACCAAACATCAAGTATACTTAAACAAGGTAACAGAATTGTTATTTTTCTCTTTTCAACAACATGAAACTTCGTGCTATGTTGTATACATATCACATATAATTAAATTACACAATAATCATATGCAGTATTAATAAGAGGTTAAGTGTAATATAATCAAATGGTCATCTCACAGCGCCGGACTGCCCTCTCTGTAAAACTGTGAGATGCTAAATACCTAGATATTTCGACCTTTTCTCTAACAAGTTATCCTCCAAGGCTACTTCATCGAGGCATAAATACATTTTATTATTAAAAATCCCAGTATATGTATGTTTAATTAATACTGACTATTCCCCATTCTTGTTTCAAGTGATGGTCTTTGCTTATCCACATACCTAGGAGGCTGGGGAGGCTCCTTCAAGTCACTGGGTATGAGGTTATAAATGCACTCAGAAGGGCACGTTGGATCCATGGTCACCAAATGACTCCTTAAAAGCTATTCTCAGCTTTTTTCTCCCTGTCCCAGTATCTCTGTCCTTCTTCACTGCTTCCCCTTTCTTACTTCTTCGCCTTCTCAAGGACCAGTTTCTCTCTTCACATCGTCCCCCCTTTGACCCCCTCTTAGCAGTCCTCTCTCGGGAAGAAAACACCCTATTTCTCCCGGGATTGCTAAGCGTCGTTGACTGTGCGGTTGCCGTGGAAACCGTTACTAGGCAACGAGGAAGTACACGGCGGCACTGCAAACTAGGTCTCCGCTCTTTCTGTATCGCCTTCTACTGGAGAAGCTCATTTGGAAGCCACTGTTTTTACGTGCCTTTGAAAGTTAACGGGGTGAAAATGGTGTCCCCTTAAAAACTGCTCTTTTCTATCTCTGTGTATCTGGGGAAAAAGAAAAATCCTACTGCAGACACAGCAAAGCGCAGCTGGTGCGCAGGCGTGACACAATAACGTTTTCGTGAGCAGGCCCCAATCCCGGTGTGGGCGGAGCGATCGGCTGAGACCGAGCAGACGCACGGCCAAGGCCGCCAGCGGGACGAGGAAGGGGAGGAGCCCGAGGAGCTCGGAGTGCTTGGATAGGCTACAGTGAGAGAGGAGGTCACGTGCCCTGCGCGAGGCTGCTCCTGGCGTGGGCGTGGAGCGGAGGTACGCTGGCCGCCACAGGCACAGGCAGAGTCCACTGCGCGGGGGCGGGACCGGGGAACTAGCCGGAGGTACGGTGCTCCGTCTCCTGTATCGGCTTTAGCGGTTCGTGGAAACTGCTTCCCCATTTCCTTTCATTTTCCCCGTCTTCTCAATGAGATTTCCTTGGTGAGTTACTGGAGGAGAGAGAAAGGAAAACTGGAAGCCACCCCGCTCCCATCGCATGCCTTTCCCTGCACCGTCCCTTCCCCTTTCCGCTACTCGCTGGTCATCTTAACTCTGCGCGCATTTTTCCTGCCGATTCTGGTCGAGGCCCCTCGGAACCCCGCGAAGCCTTGCCCGCCACCTGTGTGAGTGCGCGCCCGGGACCCGCGGCCTCCTCCGCCTGCTGCCTTTGCCCTGCCACGCCTGCGCCCGCTACAGCCTCTTGGGCGGCCCTCGGGGTCTGCTCTGCGCCTGCTCTCCCCCCGCCCCCCCGCCCCGGTCGGGACCCTTCCTCTAAGTCCTTCAGGAACCAGTGGACCTGCTCTTTGTAAATGAGCATCCTAAACTGGGAGGAGAGCCTTTTAAGTGGGCCTTTACGTTTTTGTCCAGTTTTTGGCGTCCCATGTTGAAAATTGTCTTCTGAGAAGCAGTTTTATTCGTTTTCGCTCCGCCTAGTCACCCGTAAATCTACGCACATAGGACTGCCATAGGAAAGTCACGTAGACGCTTTTACCTGAGTGTTTAAAAGACATTTTGGTAATAGGATTTGGGGAGGAAAATGGATGGCTCTGAGCCACCCGTACAGAGGCCACTCTGCCCGAAGGAAATAAAGCTTCCCGGAGAGGAGAGAAAACACAGGAGTTTGGGTTTCTCACTGCCTGGTTGCCTGGTGGAGACATTAAAACAACACAATGGCCTGGTGAACCTTTTAGTTTGTATAAAAAGGCTTTACTGAATGTGGAGATCCTTATTTTGGGCTCTTACTGAATTGCACTAGATAAGAATACAGTAAGTTTTTTTTTTTTTTTGTATACATTTGTTTTTAATTTTTGTCCCAGACGCTTAGGGAAAATTCTCCAGATTTCTTCACATCAGATTGTCTTCCAAAACATTTTAGATAGATAGATCTATAGATCTATATTTAGATCTGGATCTAAATCTATATCACTTTGTCCTTTTCTTTTCGCCCTTGAGTATTTTATGTTTGGGGTTTCTGTTTTAGCAAGTGTAGAGAAAAATTTTGGCGGGAAACTTCCTGTATTTACGAAGATTCAAACCAAGGACTCATGGAATAATAACACCATTAGCCAAGTGGATAGTCAAAGACTAAAGCTTATAAATTTTCTAATTAGAAGGAACACCTTGAGACTATTTGTGTTAATCAGTTCCTGAAATAGCAAGTAAGGGCAAAACATGATTTCTGCAGTTAGCACTAACTGGCCTTAGGTAGCCTTGATGTTCTGGGGTTATTGAAATAAAATAATTTAACTGATGTCTGTATATTTATTATGCTTTAAAAAATGCTAAACAATTTGTGCTAGACCTCACTGTAGTATGGTTAGTGTACAGTCATGAGCAGGTTGTTAAATCATTTGGAAAAGAACTTTTCTTTTTTCTTAGACATTTAATCTGCAATTCTCCTTGTCTTTCGAAAGTGTGTTTAAGCAAAATTATTTCTAGTTTTTATAATTCTCTTGAAATGACAGTTCAAAAAAAATGCCCGTGTCCATCTCATGTCCACAGGGAATTAACTGGTATATACCTATAGGGATGAACAAACTATCTGTAACGGGGTAGACGGTAAATATTTCAGGCCTTTGTGGGCCAAGTGGTTATGTTGCAACTACTCACTTTTGCCACTGTAGCTCAAAAGCAGCCAAAGACAATACTGAACAAATGAACAAATGTATGAGCACATGAATGGGACAGGGTCTTTATAATTCTCAAAGTTACAGAATTGTGGATACTTAAGTTTTTTCAGTTAAATATTTGAGATCATTAAGAACATGTCTAACAGCAGAAGTCTAACGGCAGAAAAGGCTTAGCTTTGATAGTAATATAAAGACTTAAGTGATGAACTTGCAAAATTAATTGTTTTGGTTGTAAGATCCTTGTGATTACAGAACAATACTGGATTGTGTGGTCCTTCCACCCTCACCTCTATTTCATGGCAAGTGGGAGGCCCTTTGAAAGAAGGGTTTGAGAGAATTTTTGATTAGAAGTCAGAAGCAGTAGAGCTTAACCTCCTTTTGGCTAGTTTGTGTCCTGATACACAGTTGGATCTCCATATCTGTGAATTTCCCATTCTCAGATTCAACTAACTACAGATTGAAAATATTTTAGTATTTTGGTTGGGCGCAGTGGCTTATATCTGCAATCCTAGCACTTTTCAAAGGCCAAGGCAGGAAGATTGCTTGAGCCCAGGGATTGGAAACCAGCCTGGGCAACATGGCGAAACTCCCTCTCTACAAAAAATACTAAAATTAGCTGGGTATATTGGTGCGTGCCTGTAGTCCCAGCTACTTGTGAGGCTGAGATGGGACGATTGCTTAAGCCTAGGAGGTCAAGGCTGTAGTGAGCCAAGATTGTGCCACTGCACTCCAGCCTGGGCAACAGAGTGGGAGCCTGTCTGAAAAACAAAAACACGAAAATAATGGAACAGTAAAAATACCACAAATAAAAAAGCAAATTAGTATACCACCTCTGTACGTAGCATTTGCATTGTGTTACATATTATAAGTTATTCAGAGATGATTTAAGGTATACAGGAGGATGTGCACAGGTTATATGCAAATACTACACCATTTTATATAAAGGACTTGCACATCTGCAGATTTTTCTCTGAAGTCCGTCCTGTTAACCACTAATTATCCAATAGCTCTCTCAATGCTTAATCCAAATAATTGTTAAACACATTAAAGAGAAGAGTATCGAGACCGAAAGCCTTGGAGTGCACTACCAGAAATTTCCCTCTATTCAACAGAACCATTTTTTATGATCATTCAACAATATCCTCAAATCCTTTTTTCCATTTCTCCGTGAATTGAACAAATATTTAGTGAACCGTGGATAATGCTTTGGTGAAGTCCATATATATGCCTTCTGTGTATATTCCTGACTGGCCATTGCAGCAGACATTCTCAAAAAGAAAATGAGGATATCTTTTCCTCATTTGGTTTGTTAAAAAATGTTGAGCCCCTAAAATTAATTTGTGGTTAAATGTTACAAAATAAAATTTAGTATGTATCTTAAAATAGAATATATCTTTATTGTTCTTTAGAAATAATATAGTACTTAACTGCCTTCTCCTAGTCTAAGGAACATGTTTTTGGGAAATACTGATACAGAATTTACAAATTGAACTGTCATAATTTAAAAATATATATATATATATGTCTACCCCAAAGTCTTGAAAAAGGGAAGTGAAGTAAAATTTTAAAACGAGAGGGTAGAGGGGAACTAATATATAGGAAAAGTAAGATTGCAAAACATAAGGTGAAGGTAACATAATGTTTGCCTTACAATCTACTTTTAATGAAGTTGATGTTAGGCATGGTAGCAAGCAACATAAAGCAGAAGAAAAGATGAAAGATTTACTGGGCCGGTGTGGTGGCTCATCCCTGTAATCCCAGCACTTTGGGAGGCCAAGGTGGGAGGATTGCTTGAGTTCAGGAGTTCAAGAGCAGTCTGGGCAACATGGTGAAACCCTGTCTCTACAAAACCTACAAAAATTAGCTGGGTGTGGTGGTGCACACCTGGTGGGAGGATGACCTGAGCCCAAGAGGTTGAGGCTACAGTGAACTGAGATCATGCCACTGCACTCCAGCCTGGGTGACGGTGGGAGACCCTTTCTCAAAAAAAAAAAAAAAAAAAAAAAAAAAAAATTACTGCACTTGAAAACCAGCCACTCAGATTATATACAATTATTCCTGATACAGATACCAGAAAGTTATGTATTGGAAACTCAAAAAGAAGAGACTGTAATGTTGCAAGCAAAAGCTTCCTGAATAGGAGGTTAATCAAACTGTTTTACATAAGTGCCCTAAAAGCAGCTTGTGCTTTTAAAGTCCAGTACCAGAATACCGTTTAATAAAATAAATTGATGTTATGATTCAAGTATATAATTCTTTCTGGTCCCTGGTTTACTTCAGGGAAAGGATTAGACTGTGTGTGGCAAAACAGTTCTTGATTCATGGTTGAACACCACTGTATTCTCTGAAGGTTTATAAACCAAGCCATAAAAAAAAAAATGCACATTGCCTTGTACCTACATATTTGGATTCAATTTATATATTCCTAGCTCATTGTCAGTGAGTGACAATGATTAATCTTACTGTAAATATTTTGTGCTAACCACTATGATATGTGCTTTGATTTTATTATAGAGACACTTATATAGCTAAAAGAGATCTTTTTGTGGCAAGAGTTTTTTTGGGCTTTTTATAGTGGATATTGTTACATATGAATATATAGTGATTTTGATAGATAATACAGCCTAAAAAACAATTCAGACACTAATTTCATAGCTGTAGTCCACTGATTTTTTTCCCCTCTGATCATTATACAGCAAAATCATTAAAATTCCAGGTATCCTTCTGAAAGGTTTTGTATTTGTTATTATTTGGTTTTTTATTGCTTGATGGTAGAAATTCCTTCCGTACTGTTTAGTGAAATTATTTTTATAATGAGACACACATGTTTAAAAACGGTATCTTAATCTAATAACAGAGTTGGGGAAACATGAAAAGGGTCAACTTTTCTGTATTTTTAAAATTGCAGATGAGCTTTTCAAATAATAGACTAGTCTATATGTAGAATTTTATGATACTGTATACAGTTATAATTAACTTAAAATTTTTTCCATTATAGACTCCACGTTTTGCAAAGATCAGTTTTGCCTCAGAGTCAACCAACTCTTCAGATTGGTTCTGGTGTGTCCTGTGTTTACAAGTCAGTGGAAATTAAGCACAGCACATACAACTTGAAAAGTCAAATAAGGAAATGAATTACTTCCCTTGACAGCTCTAATTTTACTTGTAAGTTAAATTCAGAGTTAGCTTAAAATCATTTAAATGTTTAATTACAAAACAGAGTTTAAGTAGCATAGAAAGTCAGTATTACATGATTAAAAGTTGTCAGCACATACTTAAACATATTATCTAGTATTTAATATGTTTTAGTTGCATATTGGTTCTACCAGAGAACACGTGATAAGCCCCACTATGTGTCTGTGACATTACTTCAGGCAGTTTACATGAACATTGCAGAGGTATTATATTGCATTTTACATAACCAAAGACTTGACTTGTCTGGCATACATTTTTGTTTTAATGGTGAGTATATTTCCAAAGACAAGGACTTGGTCAATATGGGAAATTATAGAGCTTCTTTGGATGCCAGAATAATTGTTTTCTCTCATCATTGGAAACATTCCTGAGGTTCTTGGCTATTGCCCTGGGCCTGGAAATTGAGTTAAATCTCTCCACTGAAGATTATAGGATTAGAAACAAAAATGATGGTTCCATGCAGATAAGGTTATATGTAGCCTTTGACCTCATTGCTGATTATTAATTTTTCTTAACTATTTGTATAATAGTATACCTTTCACTTTGGCTCTTTTTAAAGCCTTCAGTATGAATAATATGTCACAATGATTCTTAATATGCATGTAAAAGGCACATAAGAAAGAAAATATCATACCTTTGTTCTGTAGTTTGGAAAACTAAGCATTTTATAAGCAAATATGTTCTTTTATTCTGGTTTCCTGTTATGAATTCTGTAAGAAATTTATGAGTAATATAGTCTATCATGATGTTCATATAACTGAAGAGAAATTAAATATAAAGAATATTATTCAACTTTTGTGAATTCTAAGTAGATAGCACTCCAACTCCAAATCATCTTTATATGTGATATAAACAGATAAACCATGAAATAATTTCCATTAAAAGATCTCAATACGAAAAGAAATAGTAATTTGATTTAGTATATATATACTTTTAAAAGCATCTACAATCTGGCACTCTGTGAATACAAGTTTCTGTTGTTTATAGTTACAAATTTTGTCGAAGTTTTGATTTTTCAGTGTCTTGAGATTTTAAAAGATATCATTAAGAAGGATAATATGCAATATATAAGAATTTGGGTTGGAATACTTTTTTTAAATTCCATAAGTTTGGCAGATTTTTAAACAGTTTATGTACCATGGGCATGGTTATATTCAATCCTGTTGGGATTTTAACAATCTACTGAAATTAGTAACCAAATTATCTTTTGTTGTTTGTTTGTTTGTTTTGTGTTTTGAAAAGGGCTAAAGCCCATTTTTAGGTTGGTGTGGGCAGAAAAGTGAAAAGAGAATGTTCCACTTTAACCGATGTCAGCATCTGAAAAAGATAACACAGAAATGTTTTTCTAGTATACATGTTAAAACGGATAAACACGCACAGCAATTTCTTTCAAGAACCTTTGCACTTGCGGAATTAAGGAAGTCATGGTATTCCACCCACTCTCTTGTTGGAGACAAAAATATTATCCTGATGGGACCTCCTGGTGCTGGGAAAACAACAGTAGGCAGAATAATAGGTCAGAAACTAGGTTGTTGTGTCATAGATGTAGATGATGATATCCTTGAAAAAACCTGGAATATGAGTGTGTCTGAAAAATTACAGGATGTTGGTAATGAGCAATTTTTAGAAGAGGAAGGAAAAGCTGTGTTAAACTTCTCTGCATCTGGAAGTGTGATTTCCCTTACTGGGTCCAATCCAATGCATGATGCTAGCATGTGGCATCTGAAGAAAAATGGAGTAATTGTATACCTGGATGTACCTCTACTAGATCTAATTCATCGTCTGAAATTAATGAAGATAGATAGGATTGTAGGTCGGAATTCTGGAACATCTATGAAAGACTTACTTAAATTTAGAAGACAGTATTATAAGAAGTGGTATGATGCTCGTGTTTTCTGTGAAAGTGGGGCTTCCCCAGAGGAGGTAGCTGACAAAGTGCTGAATGCAATTAAAAGATACCAAGATGTGGACTCGGAAACATTCATTTCAACAAGACACGTTTGGCCTAAAGACTGTGAACAGAAGGTTTCAGCAAAATTTTTTAGTGAAGCTGTAATTGAGGGGTTGGCTTCTGATGGTGGACTCTTTGTTCCTGCGAAGGAGTTTCCAAAATTAAGCTGTGGGGAGTGGAAAAGCCTAGTAGGAGCAACCTACATAGAAAGAGCACAGATACTGTTGGAAAGATGTATCCATCCTGCAGACATACCTGCTGCCAGGTTGGGAGAAATGATTGAAACTGCTTATGGGGAAAACTTTGCCTGCTCAAAAATTGCTCCTGTCAGGCACCTTTCAGGCAACCAGTTCATCCTGGAGTTATTTCATGGACCAACAGGATCATTTAAAGATTTGTCTTTACAGCTTATGCCTCATATTTTTGCACACTGTATCCCACCAAGTTGCAATTATATGATACTTGTAGCTACTTCAGGAGACACAGGGAGTGCAGTCTTAAATGGTTTTAGTCGTCTTAATAAGAATGATAAGCAAAGGATAGCTGTGGTCACATTTTTTCCTGAGAATGGAGTAAGTGATTTTCAAAAAGCACAAATAATTGGCAGTCAGAGAGAAAATGGATGGGCAGTGGGTGTTGAGTCAGATTTTGATTTTTGCCAGACAGCTATAAAAAGAATTTTTAACGATTCTGATTTTACTGGCTTTCTTACTGTGGAATATGGAACAATTTTAAGTTCGGCTAATTCCATAAACTGGGGCCGACTACTTCCGCAGGTAGTTTATCATGCTTCCGCATATCTCGATCTTGTTAGTCAAGGATTTATTTCTTTTGGAAGCCCAGTC
Source organism: Macaca thibetana thibetana (assembly GCF_024542745.1). Lineage (NCBI taxonomy): Eukaryota > Metazoa > Chordata > Mammalia > Primates > Cercopithecidae > Macaca > Macaca thibetana. Next base: position 24,845,328 of record NC_065586.1, read on the forward strand.
GATGTCTGTATTCCCACAGGAAACTTTGGTAACATATTAGCAGCAGTGTATGCCAAAATGATGGGAATCCCAATTCGAAAATTTATCTGTGCCTCTAATCAGAACCGTGTTTTGACTGATTTTATAAAAACAGGACATTATGATCTAAGGGAAAGAAAATTAGCACAGACTTTTTCACCGTCGATAGATATTCTCAAATCTTCAAACCTAGAACGACATTTACACTTGATGGCTAATAAAGATGGACAACTAATGACAGAATTATTTAATCAATTAGAAAGTCAGCATCACTTCCAGATAGAAAAGGTTCTAGTTGAGAAACTTCAGCAGGATTTTGTAGCTGACTGGTGCTCTGAGGGAGAGTGCCTAGCAGCTATTAACTCCACCTATAATACTTCAGGGTATATTTTGGATCCACACACTGCTGTTGCAAAAGTGGTTGCAGATAGGGTGCAAGACAAAACTTGCCCTGTGATTGTCTCATCTACAGCCCATTACTCAAAGTTTGCACCTGCTATCATGCAGGCTTTAAAGATTAAAGAAATCAATGAGACTTCATCAAGTCAGCTGTATTTACTGGGTTCATACAATGCATTACCTCCACTGCATGAGGCTTTATTAGAGAGAACAAAACAGCAAGAGAAGATGGAGTACCAGGTCTGTGCAGCTGATATGAATGTCTTGAAGAGTCATGTGGAAAAACTTATCCAAAATCAATTCATATGAAAGCTTTCAGAGTAAAATTTTTTTTCTGGCTATAAGCATGCAATAATAAATCTCAAACACTGATTTGGAGTACAGTAGCATTTTGTCTTTTATGTAAATATCTCTATATCTGTTTGGAATTTCAATAGTCTGGTCTCTAGGGCTGACATTAGACCTCCATGGCACCTCCTCAGATCTTTAATCTAGAAGTGACAAAAGGTAACACAGTGCACGGACCTTTGAGCTGTCATGCTTTGCCTTGTGCTCATGTGGGGTATATCAGTTTCCACTCGCACACCCTCATTGTTACGTGGACCAAAATATCTGCTACACTATTTGGCAATTACGATATTTAAGCCTAGTTTTCAGGTACTACATCTGTAACTAGTGAATAGTTCTCTATTAGAAAGTTAATTTACCACTCAAAATGGCTAACTTGAATGGAGGAAGTAGTAAACTCTTCTATTAGGATTAGGGCCAGTGTTTTGTTTTGTTTTTGTTTGGCGCAGTTTCAGCTCACTGCAACCTCCGCCTCCCAGGTTCAAGTGATTCTCCTGCCTCAGCCTCGCAAGTAGCTGGGATTACAGGCATGCACCACCACGCATGACTAATTTTTTTGTTTTTAGTAGAGATGGGGTTTTGCCAAGTTTTCCAGGCTGGTCTTGAACGCCTGACCTCAGGTGATCCACCCACCTCGGCCTCCCAAAGTGCTAGGATTACTGGCGTGAGCCTCTGCAGCTGACTATGGCCAGTGTTTTTAACCCTCCTCAAATTCCATTTTGGACTACAACTAATGTGTTTCTCACACTGTCTAAATTAAATATGTACTCTGTCCTTCGCTGTCTTTTGGATGTTTATGGTTAGGGTGATGATGTTTGAAAATCAAGACATAACTGAAGTCCAGGATGAAACAGTAAGCAGAACTATTTAGAAGTGAATACAGAAATAAAATGATCTATTTCAAGAGGAAAGTTTTCCAAAATTAAGAGTACTTGAGTAGTCTCAATAGGAGGGTATTTATAGACAGCAGTTTCACTATATTATTTGGAGTCAATTCTTACGTAATTTGTTGTTTCTTCAGTGAACATTGTATTTTTCTGGCAGCTGAAACTGCACACAACTGATACATGTATTTAATTTGTATTCCTTTGTCGTAGTACATTTTAACCATGATTTATGTTCGTGAATTTAATGGATGTTTTCTTTCTGAATTAAAGATTGTCAAGACCAATTAGTGTAATGGACTACTGTCAACCACAAGATGGCATTCCTAACATAATTTGTCTTTGATAACATTCAGTTTCATATTCTGGGAGAACAATCTCCAAGAAGAAATACATTGAAAGTTGTAATGAAGAAAACATTTTAATAGTTTAATAAACAAGATAAATTTGTTTTAAATTTTTTAAAAAAATTAAGCCAATTGTATATTAGCACCAGATCTCTGGCTTAGCTTCTAAAAAGGAGGTTCTAAAACCAAAAATTGAAAATCAGGAGCAGTTACAGGAAAAAAAATGGAAGATTCAAAGTTCTGTTTATTCATGTATGTCTTTATTATTTTATCATTTACTTTTAAGGATATTTCAGTAGATGATATATTTAGAAACTGCATCTAAATATTCACCATACATAAGAATGCATTATTTTGCTGTGTGTGGTGGCTCACACTTATAATCCCAGCACTTTGGGAGGCCAAGGCAGGCAGATCACCTGAAGTCAGGAGTTCAAGACCAGCCTGACCAACATGGAGAAACTCTGTCTCTACTAAAAATACAAAATTAGCCAGGCATGGTGGTGCATGCCTGTAGTCCCAGCTACTCAGGAGGCTGAGGCTGGAGAATCACTTGAACCTGGGAGCTGCAGGTTGCCATTGAGCAAAGATCACGCCATTGCACTCCAGCCTGGGCAACAAGAGCAAAACTCCATCTCAAAAAAAAAAAAAAAAAAAGCGTTATTTTTCTGAAAGTAAGAGGAATAGTGTTTTAAAAAGACATGATTTCTGGCTGGGCACAGTGGCTCACGCCTGTAATCCCAGCACTTTGGGAGGTCGAGGAGGGTGGATCACCTGAGGCCAGGAATTCAAGATCAGCATGGTGTAACCCCATCTCTATGAAAAATACAAAAAATTAGCTGGACATGGTGGTGCACACCTGTAGTCCCAGCTACTCAGGAGGCTGGGACACAAAAATCGCTTGAACCTACGAGGCAGAGGTTGCAGTGAGCCTAGATCACACCATGCACTCCAACCTAGGCAACAGAGCAAGACTCAGCCTCAAAAAAATAAAGACATGATTTCTGCCTTCAATAACTGTAGTTAACAAAACAACGCAAAAATTAAATCATGTACAAGCAAAGAGTTACTGCAAGATGGTGTGTCAAATGAAAAATGAATGATACAGCTAAGTGCTGTAAGATTTAAGAGGGAAGGATTACTATGGGATAATCAAAAAAGGTTTCACAAAGGACATAGAATCTAAGATGAGTCTAGAAGGATGGGAAGATTTTCTAAATGAAAAGGAACGGGGAAAACATTCTAGCAGAGGCAGGAGAAACAGGGAAGATGAAATGCCCAAAGAGTTCACGTGTATTTATTTGTGGACAGCACGTTCTCTTAATGGCCAAAACAGATTTCATGTCTTTTTCTGAAAACCAACTCTGGCCCTTCACTCTCAGCTAATAACTTTGCTTCATTCTAGAGGAACAAGTGACCATACATAACATACCTCAGGCTTCCCATCATCAAGTGTATATGTTTGCTGCACCCATTTCTGTCCTTTTCCCCTCCCCTTTGATTGAATTGGGTGGCATTCCTTCTCTTTTTAAAGACGAGTCTCTTCACAGTGAGACAAGGAACTTGCCCGGGATCACACAGAGGAGTCATAGTTGGCAGTGCTCATCCAAGTATACTTTAGAGAATCTGGTCCTAGCGGCAGGTCTTGCTCTTTTGTGGAATTGATGTAATCAACCATCTTATCCTCATGTCATTAAACATTTAAATCATGTAAAAAAAAAAAAAAAAAAAAAAAAAAAAAAGACGAGTCTCTTTAGATGTGCCTTGGATCCTATTCCCTTCAACCTACTTAAATGGCGTGTGTCATCAGGTACCTTCCTCTTGTTTCTTCAACTTCTCCCCTCCTGTGTAACCTTACTTTCTATGGCATTTAGAGTCTTTTTGTACTTTAGCATAAGAAGAAAGTCTCTGTGAACATCAACCTTTTTCCCATCTGTGCTTCTTTATTCTCCAATCAAGATAAAGTTCTTCACAGAGTTATCTACATATATGGTCTCCACTTTCCTGCCTTTCTTTTTCTCCAGAGTGTAAAATATATGTACAGTTTAAGGATAAGCATTAAATACGTAAGTATTCATCACCTCACTCAATAGAACATGACTCACCTTTGACTCTTCTTTGATTACATTCACTTTCTTCCCCAGCCATAACGACATCATACATTTTCTGTTTTTCATTCCCTTTCTCATAGTTGTACATTGTTTAGTTTTGACTCTTTGAATTTTATATAAATGGAATCATATTGTATGTGTTATCCCATGACCTATTTCTTTTGCTCAGAGGCTTCCAAATTCATCCATCCAGATGAATGAAGCCACAATTCATTGAATTGTATTACTAAATAGTATTCTATTGTATGAACACCACAATCCACTTACCGACTACTGGACATTTGTGTAATTTTTATCTGTTCTTGTATCAAATAGATATACTGTTTTATAAAATTTATATTGAAAGTTAGTGACTGTAAACTTCTTAACATTTGTGACTCTTCTTAATAGCATGTAAAACCATCTTTTATGTCAACATTATTAAAAATCTATGAGTTTATGAAATGAAAATTGATAAATTTTCAGGCTATGGTTATCTCTAGCTTTCACTGTTTGAAATTAATTTATAGTATCATAAATGTAGTGAATTTGTAAGATATTTGAGAAAAATTAGATTTTTAAGTTATATATGAAAGTTATAAAATGTGTTTTCATCAAAATAGAGTTTAGAAGACAATAAATTGTATGAAGTTTTAGTTAAATTTTAATAGCAATTCACTTTCAAAAATAATCATGGATGACAAATATTGTTTCTCTCAATCCATTAAATCATTTATAAACATTTTATAATTCAGACTACATAATGTTAGTTAAAAAAAATTATGAAGTACCTGTTTTCATGTGAACTTCAAACCCATGGAAACATAATACTGTTTTTGTCCCTATCCAGGAAAATGAATACAATCTACATATGAAAAAGTAGTTTGTGTAGGCCTCATCTGTGCACTTCAACCATTGCTCAAATCATTAACTTATTATCATTTTGAAACTCTTACTTTAAAAACAAACAGTCTCCTTCAAAAACAAATATGCTTTTCTGACTGAAAAAAGCCAAGCCAAGAAAGTCGCCAATGTCATGGAAAAGGGACAGGTCAAGTGCAGGCAACTAAATCAGCATAACTGATATCCGGCAATACTTTGATCAGCTGGTATCAGGGGAACTGGCCCCCAATATTTCAACGTAGGTTCTTTCTATTTTCCATAAGTGTCGGTGGGCTGAGAAATAAAGAGGAAAAGTACAAAGAGAGGAATTTTACAGCTGGGCCTCTGGGGGTGACATCATATATTGGTAGGACCATGACACCCACCGGAGCCTTAAAACCTGCAAGTTTTATTGAGGATTTCAAAAGGGGAGGGGGTGCAAGAACAGTGAGTAGGTCGCAAAGATCACATACTTCAAAGGGCAAAAGGGAAAACAAAGATCACATGTTTCTGAGTAAACAGGAAAAAAGGCAAAACAGAACTACTGATAAGGTTCTATGTTCAGCTGTGCATGTATTGTCCTGATAAACATCTTAAACAACAGAAAACAGGGTTCAAGAGCAGAGAACTGGTCTGACCTCAAATTCACCAGGGTGGGGTTTTTCTCCACCCTAGTAAGCCTGAGGGTACTGCAGAAGACCAGGGCGTATTTCAGTCCTTATCTCAATTGCATAAGGCAGACACTCCCAGAGCAGCTGTTTATAGACCTCCCCCCAGGAATGCAATTCTTTTCCCAGAGTATTAAAAATCAATATTCCTTGCTAGGAAAAGAATTTAGCAATATCTTCCCTACTTGTGCGTCTGTTTATAGGCTCTCTGCAAGCAGAAAACTATGGCTTTATTTTGCCAAACCCCACAGGCAGTCAGACCTCATGGTTGTCTTCTCTTGTTCACTAAAATCGCTGTTATTCTGTTCTTTTTCAAGGTGCACTGATTTCATTTTGTTCAAACACACGTGTTTTACAATCAGTTTGTACAGTTAACACAATTATAGTGGTCCTGAGGTGACGTACATCCTCAGCTTATGAAGATAACACGATTAAGAGATTAAGACAGGCGTAAGAAATTATAAGAGTATTATTTGGTAACTGATAAATGTCCATGAAATCTTCACAATTTATGTTCCTCTGCTGTGGCTCCAGCTGGTCCCTCCATTTGGGGTCCCTGACTTCCTGCAACAAGCTGGCAATATTTTGATCGTAGTCCTATGATCAAAATGCAGAGTTGCTAATGGCAGGTAAGTTTCATTTACAAATAAAGGGGAGTTTATAATTTTAAATTCACAATGGATTATTTTTAATGAACAAATTCTTATTTGGTGAATGAATTCTAAAATGCATCAATTCAATACCATCTAATCATAAGTTTAATAGTATCTTTGCAAGGGATTTTTTAAGCAAATGCTTTATTACTAATTTTCAAAACAGCAACTTTGAGGTAGATATTTCAGAGCTCATGAGAAATACTGAAATTAAAAAAGCCCTTAGGAACCATTTTGAACAATAAGAATAAGTTAAAAAAATAATAACCACCACAAACAGTCTTCTTGGTACTCTTAAAGCACAAATATCAACATATGTTAATTTTTAATGACTTAACTTTATTTCAGACTAAATTAGACTTACCTGTATTTGTGATGACATTAAAACTTAATTTATAACTATAGGCTCATCAATAGGCTTTCTTTGGAAGCCATGTAAAAAATAACATTTGGGGGTTTCTTGGCAGCACATGGTCCAGGTTTGCAATCCTTGTATCATATTTTGTTTATCCATTTATTGGTCTGTGGACATTTGAGTTGTTTCCACATTTGGCTATTGTGGATCATGTTGCTGTGAGTATGTGTGTACAAACACCAATACACATGTGCTTTCTAGACCTTTCTTTCAATTCTTTTGGTCATACACCCAGAAGCAGAGTTGCTGGATCATATTGTAATTCTATTTTTAATTTTTTGAATCTCTTGTATTGTTTTTTATAGCAGCTACACCATTTATATTCCCACCAGTGAAAACTTGTGTTACATCTAGAACACAAATTTATGCATAGTTTAAGAAGTCAAATCGTTTTATAAAGCTAAAATGTAAAACAGTAGTACCCACTCCCCAGAGGTAATTACTCTCAAATCAGCAGTTTCCTCTGGTATTACCCTCCATATTTCTTGATAACAAGCTATACTACCATTTCGAATTTTGGCTTTAGATATTACCTACTGACATTCTTATATAAAAGTAAAATATTTGGCTGGGCGTGGTGGCTCACACCTGTAATCCCAGCACTTTGGGAGGCTGAGGCAGGTAGATCACCTGAGGTGAGGAGTTTGAAACCAGCCTAGCCAACATGAAACCCCATCTCTATTAAAAATACAAAAATTAGCCAGGCACAGTGGTAGACACAGTGGTAATCCCAGCTACTCGGGAAGCTGAGGCAGAAGAATCACTTGAACCCGGGGGGTGGAGGTTGCAGAGAACCAAGATTGCACCATAGCACTCCAGCCTGAGTGACACAGTGACACTCCATCTCAAAAAAAAAAAAAAAAAAAAAGTTAAATATTTACTTCTGCTCCCACTGTTCTGTCCCACTATCCTCTCATTTCCTTACTTCCCATCCTCCTAATATATTGTAATTTTGGATTAGGTTAAGATTACTGTTTGCCTTATAATGACTATTACCCACATTTGAATTACATAGTATGCTATAATTTTTGGGTTTGTTTTATTTTTTGGATTAATAGTTGTGGTGTTTATTCAATTTGTTTAACTTTCTACATATGTAACAAATTCATCTCCAAACTTTCTGCCAGATGCACAAATGTCAACGACTATAAATTCATTAGGTAATCCAACCATTTTATTTTTTTTCTTGAAGATTTCCCCTCTTGAGTGCTCGGTTTTCCTGTTTTAAGGCAGACTGGTTGATTTATAGGGAGACTACCCTATAGGGTCTCTCTAGTCACCTTTCCTTTCTATTCACATTGTCCTTCCACTTTTTGCTGAGTGGATCCAGCTTCTTACTTTTCCTTGGTTTATTCCATAATTTTGGTAGAACTCACTCTCCAGTAGCTTCCTATGATAATGTTGTGATTTTAGCATGTGCTTTTAATTATTTGAGAAATTGTTTGTCTAACAATGTCTTTATTCCATTTCAGACTAGATTAATAGTTTTGCTGTGTATAGAATCCTACGTTGGAAATAATTTTTTTCTTCAGAAATTTGAAGGTATTGCTCCACCATCTTCTAGGTTCTCTTATTGTTTTTGATAAGTCTAATGTTATTCTGATTCTTGATTTTTAAAATGTAATCTTTTTTTTCCTCTCCTGTAGAAGCTTTTAGGATCTTCTCTTTATGGTCAGGGTTCTAACATTTCATGGTAGCATTTATTGGTATAAGTCTTTGTGCTTGTTTGTTTTGCTACTGGAGCACTTTGATGGGCTTTCTAAATATGGAAATTTATGTCCTTCAGTTCTGATAATTATGATAAAACTTATTTTTGAATTTCTTTTTCCTGTCTTATATTTTCTGTTCTTTCTTTCTCAAACTCCTATTTTAGGGATTTTGGACACCTTAAAATGATCTTGTGTGGTGTGGAGGATTGATTCTAAAGGTAGTGCTTGGCCAGGCAAGGTGGCTCATGCCTGTAATCCTAGCACTTTTTGAGGTGGAGGCAGGTGGACCACCTAAAGTCAGAATATTAAGACCAGTCTGGCCAACATGGTGAAACCCCATCTCTACTAATAATACAAAAATTAGCTGGGCATGGTGGCAGGCACCTGTAATCCCAGCTACTCAAGAGGCTGAGGCAAGAGAATTGCTTGAATCCGGGAGGCAGAGATTGCAGTGAGCCGAGATTGCACCACTGCGCTCCAGCCTGGGTGACAGAGTGAGACTCCGTCTCAAAAATAAAAAATAATAAATAAATAAAGATAGTGCTCAATGATACCTCCCAAACCTTATGTGCATGCTATTCCTCACATCAACAAATGAAGTCCATATTCCCTTCCCTTGAATCTGGGCTGATCTTGTGACTTGCTTTGATCAATAGAAAGTGGCAGAAGGTATATGGGATTTCAAGGCCAGGCCATAGGGGTGCTAGATACTTCTACATCCTTCATTTTTTTATGTAAAGATACTTGGCATGGATTATCTCATAATGAAAGGTCATGTGGAAAGAGGCCTCAGAGAGTGAAAAGACATCTTGGATTATTGAGCCCTAGCCAAGTTACTAGGTGAGTGTAGCTATGTGACTGCCTTAAGCAAAAGAGCAGAAGAAATGCTACACTGAGCCCAGTCAACCCACAGAATATTGAGAAATAATAAATTGTTTTAATCCACTAAGTTTTGGGGTAGTTTGTTATAAAGTATTAAATAACTGAAACACCCTCTGATTCTCTAGAATATTTCTTTCCCATGTCCCATTTCTTCTTCTTTCTTTGAATTCATCCATTTATCCTTTCTGGGAGGGATTCCACTTCCTGGGTTTATTTCTTTGTTAACTTTTCTATTATAAGTTATGATTATCATGTTTTTAGTTTTTTCTTTTTTGTGCCTTTTAAAGTTTTTAGTTGCTTTCTGTTTTTGTTTCATGGATACAAAAATCTTTTTTTTTTTTTTTAATTTAAACTCTTTAAGGAATTTTTTAAGCCTTTTTCTTTTCCTATAGAGATGGGATTTTGCTATGTTGCCTAGACTGGCCTTGAATTCATGGCTTCAAGTGATCCTCCCACCTCAGCCTCCCAAAGTGTTGGGATTACAGGCTTGAGCCACTGTGGTCAGCTAAGGAATTTAATTATAGTTAGAAAATTCATTTGAAATTTGTTTCTGTTTCTTCTGAAGTCCACTTTTTGTTTGCTTGTTTTGGTCTCTGTATTTCCTATTGAGACATTCCTCAAGTGATCTTCCTCTCTTATTCACATTTAATTTTCAAGCAGTAAGAAATTGATTGGAAACCATATCCTGGATGGGCCTTATCAATTGCTGGACTTCACTGTATGATTATGAATTGGGCTATTTCAGTGAGTACCCTCAATTCTATCTGTAGGACTTTTCTTTTAGCCTCTTTAGGCTTCCTGGAAAGAAATCCTCCAGGGAATTAGAATCAGAGTAAAGAAAGGGGGGGTTATGATTGTTAACATTCAACATGTAGATTTTTCAGTATGGAACCTCTCACTATTTTGTGGTATTGGCATGTACTATTTCTGCTCTCACCTATGCCTAATATCCCAGAATTTGAAGTCTCTCCATAGAATAAGCGCTTATTCAGCAGTTGCCCTGCTACATGGGGTGGGGAACAGTTTCCAAGGCTATAACTGCTTTTCATACAGATTTTCGATGAATTCTCTTGTTGTTAGTCCTATACTCCTTTCCCCCAAACCCACTTCCGGGTTCAGAAGTAAATGTTACCTCTAATTCTTGAACTATTTTAGAGTCTTGATGTGCTAATCAGCGTAATTTTGAAGTTTTCATACTAGAGACATAGAACTCAACTCTCCCTAGTCTATTAAAGTAGTAAGCAGTCATTTGTGTGCTTTCTGGCCTCCAAACTGCTACTGCTGGTCTCTTCCCCTGCTGTATTTGTCAGCTTATGACTTTCCTTTTTCATGGATCTACTGCCATTTTAGTGGTGCCAAAACAGCAATCCAGTGATGTGACCTGGGAATTGTTTCTGGTGCTAGCCTCTAAACTTGATCCCTGGCTTCCCTGGAGAATATTTTGCCCATTTTTTATCTCTTAATAAATTTACTTTATGCTTAAACTTGTTGAGAGTTATTTTTATTATTTGCAATTAACAACCCTGATTAATATAGTACTAAATGATGATTACAGGTAAAAGTAGTGATACTGACACCAACTACTATAGAGTAGGTAAACATTTTTAAGTTGGTTCATTAAACTTAAATAGTTTTAGCAAAAACAAAAATCTGTGGTCAGCAGGGCATGGTGGTTCATGCCTGTAATCCAAGCACTTTGGGAGGAGAGCTTGAAGCCAAGAGTTCAAGACCAGCCTGGTTAACATAGACCTCTCTACAAATATTTAAAATATTAGCAAGGCATGGTGGTGCATGTCAGCAGTCCCAGCTATTTGGGAGGCTGAGGCAGGAATATTGCTTGGGCTCAGGAATTTGAGGTTGCAGTGAGCTATGATTGTGCCACAGGTCTCCAGCCTGGGCGACAGAGCAAGACCTCATCTCACAAAAAAAAAAAAAAAAAAAAAAAATTTCTGGTCCAATACTTTTAGTAAATGTGCCTTCTATATTTCCTTTTTATAGGATTTATAATGCATATTAGCATATTAATCCTACATTAAGGAAACTCATTTAAACTTTGCTTAACCCTTTCTTCTGAAACTTATTTATCAAGGAAAAGAAAACTTGTAAATATTTTGCAGGAAACAGTTAAAAAATACTGGAATAGGTGAATATAAGCTGGAGAATTTAGAGAAGTTTAATGGGTCCTAAAATAGGGCTTCTAAACTATGTATGTTTGGTTTTTTAAAATCAAGAAAAAAACAAGGAAAGTACAACATAAAATTTGTAGAGATGCAGCCATAGTGGAATTTAGAAATGTATGGCCTGAACTGTGTTCATTTAGTATGTATGTATGTATGTCTATATATCTATCATCTATCTCTATCTGGATGCAGACGTATGCCTATCTCTCTCTATATATATGTATTAAAATAAATGAGCAAGTATTCAGTTAAAGAAACTAAAAGGAGAACTAGTAAACCCAAATACGGATTTAAGAATAAAGGAAAACACCGACAAACACTCATGACTAAAGTACATTTCTACATCAGTCACAACCATAGGTTAACTATGAATGTGAAAGCTATGCAAAAATTAATGAAAGCATTCTGTGAAATCAAAAGTAATTTACAGTAAAACGTATTATTTATTTTTATTTGTAATTTTGTGTTACAGTTTGTTTATATCAGTAAAATTTATAATAAACTTATATGTACTCATGCAAACTTTTTCAGAGAGCCACTTACTACCTACTGCACTGACTATGTGGCAAACACATGATATTACCTTTCTAAAATCTGAAAATATTTGAATTCCACAACCCAATTACCCTAGGGGTTTTAGAAAAGCAATTGTGAACCTGTTCATTTTAGCATAACACAGTTTTCTAATCTAACAAAAAAGATGTGAAAAAAAAAAATAGTATTTCTACTGGGTTGAGTGGCCTAATCTGAATGGTTCAGTTTCCCAATTTGATGAAATTTAAGATTATCCATATTTGTTTTAAATGTTATAAAGCTCAAGTCACCAAAGTTTTCAGGGAATAATTTTACTTGCCCTTGATATTACCTTTTTCCTGGAACTATCTTTCCAATTTGCTCGAGACTTTAAACATAATTGGTTGACATTATATTTAAACAACTGCCAAGTCAACATGGGTCATTACCAGAAAATAACACCATTTCTTGTAAATTCCGCATATGTGTAGGATTCTTCTCTATTAAAGTAATGTAATTTAATCCTAACAGATCATTACAGCTTATTTTTTCACAGTATTCTGTATATTTTCCAGAAAAAGAGTCATCAGTTCAAGAGAGACCCCCTTTTCCCTTAAATGTTGTTGCTTACTATGAAGAAACACAGAACATCTTTCTCTTGAGGAAAGTTGAGTATAACAATATTTTACTGGCAGCAGAAAGAAGGAAAATATTAGTTTAAATCAGGTCAAGAGCATAAAATTTATTTGGCTGGCCAAAAGCAGTACCAAGATAAAATTTTATTTTAGAGAGACAACAATCAAAGCTAAAATATCCTTTGAAATATGAAAGTCATTCTTGTCAAAGAAAAAATATATAGGAGCTTTATAACTTTGAAAACAGTTACACATATATTATTGGATTTTATTTTCCCAAGACCTCAGAAAGGTGACAGTGCCAAGTGAAAGGTCTAGAAGTAACTTTTTGTCCATATACTCAGTTGGTCAAATTTAAGACCTTGCCTGCTAATCTTACTTGTAAGAGAATAATGCACAAGATAGAATGTAAGTTTATCAATCAGGCACAGTGGCTGACCCCTGTAATCCCAGCACTTTGAGAGACTGAGGCAAGCGGATCACCTGAGATCAGGAGTTCAAGACCAGCCTGGCCAACATGGAAAAACCCTGTCTCTACTAAAAATACAAAAGTTAGTTGGGCATGGTGGTGTGCACCTGTAGTCCCAGCTACTTGGGAGACTGAGGCAGGAGAATTGCTTGAATCTGGGAGGTGGAGGTTGCAGTGAGCCGAGATTGCGCCATTGCACTCCAGCCTGGGCAACAAGAGTTAAACTCTGTCTCAAGGAAAAAAAAAAAAAAAAGAAAGAGTGTAAATTTATTGATTTATAATGGTTGCATTTTTCCAGTGACCAGAAATTTGGTCTTCTCCCTCCAATATTCTTCATTTTTTCTATGACAGTATCTATGAAATTGAACGAACAGTCAGTTATCTGGTGAATATGAAGATAAACCAAAAAGAGAAAAATAATTTTAAGGGACATTTCTCTCACAATGATTGGTATCTGACTCACAATAAAGAATGCCTCTTTAATGAACAGAATATTCTTATCTGTTTGACTCAAGGTCATTCTTCTCTGGACAGCATTGAACATACGCTGCTAAATCTTGATCTTTGGGTGTCAGTTCATTGCACTTAAAGATCACACACTTTGGGTGAACATGTTTTTCATATTTGTTACAAAACAAAAAAGTTTTGGCCTTTGTCCTTGTGAAGCTTATGGAGACCTTAGACAAGTAATTCAACAATATTGTGCGATAAATATTATGATCAGGACCAGACAGAAACATAGCATGGCCTGAGAAAGCTAATTAGGTATTTGGTTTCTGATATGGTTTGGCTGTGTCCCCACCCTAATCTCATCTTGAATTGTAGCTCACATAATTCCCACATGTTGTAGGAGGGACCTGGTGGGAGATAATTGAATCATGGGGGCAGTTTCCCCATAAGGCTCACGAGATCTGATGGTTTTATAAGGGGAAACCCATTTTGCTTGGTCCTCGTTCTCTCATCTGCTGCCATGTAAAACGTGCCTTTCACCTTCCTCCATGATTATGAGGCCTCCCAAGCCACGTGGAACTGTGAGTCCATTAAAACTCATTTTCTTTAAAAATTACCCAGTCTTGGGTATGTCTGTATCAGCAGCGTGAAAATGGACTAATACAGTTCCCCTTCAAACAGATGTTTTTAAAGTATTTGTTCCACTTTTCTTTGGGGAAAGATCACAGTTTTGCACAGACTACTGCACCACAAGCACAGTGCAGTGAAGGATGAGGAAGGATGTCTGCTAGCAGAGTATTGTTCTAAGCAGTTCAGCTCTGACTTCAAATTTGCATACCTACCTAGCAGAACAAAAACAGAAAGTAACCAAACCCTCTTTGAAAGGTATTTTAAAAGTGATTTATTACTATTGAAGCATATTCCTGGGTCATTTTAGACTTCTAATTCCTAGAAGCTTGTCAAAGCAGTCTCCCAGCCACATAGAGTATTGATCTGCAACATTCCTAATGATGTTTACATTTTCTTGAGGATTGGAGCCCTGGACAATTGCCTGCTGGTCCTTTCCTAATCCCCTTCAGGCTATGATGGTGTTTTACACCTGAGGCTATTGGAGGGGAGCCAAGAAGAGAAACATCAAAATCAGACTGAGAGATTAAAGAAGGCAGGCATTCTGAGGAAACAATCCCATGCAAGCCAAAATGTAAAGCCAAGTGATAGTTACACAGGCAAATTGATGGCTGAGGGAGACAGCATGGCATGGAGTATGTGCTGTTCACTTTCCTGGAACAAAGAGTACCTGTATGGAGTCGTGAAGATGAAGCTAGAAAATTAAGCAGGTTCCATGAGCATACACTTTTTTGAAAGCTATGAGGTGTCACTGAAGGATTTTAAGTAGAACACCATAATCCTCTTTATTTTAGAAAGATCATTTTGGCAACTTAGTAGTGATGGAGAAATTAGACTCATGGGCCTGAGACCAATTAGGAGGACATAGTATGGACTTAAGAGGTGGAACCAGAAAGCAGTTGTCAGTCAAGAAATATTTTTAAAATAGCTTTATAGGATTTGGTGACAAATTAGATGAGAAAAGCATGCAGAGAAATTCTGGCTTGGAAAATGAGGAACAGAGTAAGGAAGAGATGTTGATTGTTTTGCATGTCTAGCTCATCAAACATTTGATTTTCACTTTTATTTCCCATTGCATCTTAAAATAAATGATTTCCAAACCCTCTTCCAGGAAGAGAAAGCAAAATGACTCAACTACTAATGAAAGCATCTGGAAATTTGGAGAACTTTTACCTCCAAACAAATGAATTCCTATTTCTGCCCATAACTAACTTATAAAGCTGTTTTGCTCTTCTTTCCTCTTGTCTTTCCTTATCATTTCCTTAAAACAACCTCCTAGATGACCTCCTAGATCCTGCCAATTTACTTTAAACATTTTCAAGTTGGAATTCAGGATTGACTTCACTTCATTGTTCCCTGAGCAGATGCCATCCTGTTCATTTCAGCTTTAGCATTTATATGCCGTTTATGACTCCTCTCTGGTTAACTTGCTAAGATCCTGGATTTCTTTCTCCTTATCATTTTCATAATTTAATCATAAATTTCTTTAAAAGGGTAAATTCTCAGTTAATTGGCTTCTTGTTATGCTTCATTCTGATAACTAGCAGTAAAATAGATCCCACAATAAACCACTGAATTTTAAGCTTATTGAGCAGCCTTAATGGAACATTTTAATTTGCAGTCGCTTTCTAAAGTACATACTATAATAGGATACTTCTGGTTCTCTCTAGGTACCATTTGTCTTCAATATCTACTCTCAATTGTTTTGTGAATTGTTTTGTTTATTGTAAGATAGGGTATCATAGGAAATGATGGTTTCCTTTTAAAAGGAACTGTTGTTTGACTCTTTTGGTAATCAAGAAAAGTGACTGAAGTCTGATAACTGTCTGAAAGATTTCCATGAAAGTTATACTTTAAGTAGACATGGAACTGTGTTATGTCCTCACTTCCCTACCTGTGTTACAGGGCTGAGTGTGCCTGTATGTTGTATCTCCACTTATAATAATACATGAACTAAGCATTAGACATTCGTTTTACTTTTAGGAAGCTTAGGCTTAAAATTTAACTTCATTATAGTGACAGCGAGCATCCTTCTTGTCTGCACAGACCTCTGTTTCTAACTCTATAAAATTGATATATGCCCATTATGAGGATCTAATAAAATAACGCGTGCAAGGAGGGTTTTAAAGGATACATCATATTATTCTTATGAATGCTGTTGCTATTACTGTCAAATTTGGAGAGAATTCATCTTAGGAAATCTGTGATCTTTTTAATATAGCAGCTTCCTTTTCTGGGAATGATTTTAATATAACCGGGAAGAATCCCTACAACCCTGTCTTAGGTTGATGTCTGAAATGAATGCCAGTTATCAGCACCTGAACAGAATGGGAGACTATGATTTTAAATGCATACTATGTTTTTAAATGAATGGTAAAAGGTATCTGTTTCTCATAATGTTAACTATGTGAAATGACCTGAAGTTGCTTATTTAGGACTTGGAATGAGAAAGATTCAATAGTTGTCAAAGGTTGTGTGAGTTATTTAAATAAAAATGTGTACAGTGAGAATTACTGAGATCACCTTGATAATTTGTTGCATGGTAGATGTCTCTACACTGAACTCAACATTTTTACTGCCATGAATTATTATAGTCACTTTAGCAGAACATTTTTTAAAATTATTTGCTCTGTTACTGTGGATTTTCAAATATACGTTTGTAAAATGAACTTAAGTCTACATTACAATTTTAAATGTCAGAATCACAAAGCTTTAAACATTTTTTTCTTATAATAGGATATTGGTGACTGATACCCGCTTGGAAATCAAATTCATTAAGCTTTGTTTGAATACCTCAATTCAGTCTTTTCAATAAGGAGAGTTTTGCTGTTGTACTGTCATTCAAAATGATTGCTAGGCCAGGCACGGTGGCTCACACCTGTAATCCCAGCAGTTTGGTAGGCTGTGGTAGGAGGATCGCTTGAGTCCAGGAGTTTGAGAGCAGCCTGGGCAACATGGCAATAACCCATCTCTACAGAAATACAAAAATTAGCAGGGTGTGGTGGTGCATGCCTGTCCTCCTAGCTACTCTGGAGACTGAGGAAAGAGAATCACTTGAGCCCGGGAGGTGGAGGTTGCAGTGAGCAGAGATCATGCCACTGCATTCCAACCTGGGTGACAGAGTGAGACCCTGTCTCAAAACAAAAACAAAAACAAAAACAAAAACAAAAACAAAACAAAACAAAAACAAAAACAAAGTGGTCATTGCTTATTCTGACATTGCTTATTCTCTAGCTATGTGCAATGCATACCTTGTTGTTAAGATTTTTAACTGAAAGTATTATTTCAGTCATCTACTGCTGCATAACTATCACAAAACAGTGGCTTAAAACCACCAGCATTTGTTGATGACCCTGTGGATCAGGAATCCAGGCAGAACTCAGTGTAGAAGGCTTATCTTTGTTCCACATTGTTTCAGCCAGGAAAGCTCAACTGGAGCTGGAGGATCCAAAATAGCTTCACTCCGGAGTCTGGGCCTTGGTGCTGGCTGCTGGCTGTGGTTAGTACTCTGTTCTTTACTGTGTGTCCTCTCTCTTTTATGGCCTCCCATCCTCAGGGGCCTCTCTCCTCACTTGCCTTCTCTTTCCACTAGAGTAGCTTTTACATAATTGCTGGGTCCCAAAAGCAGAAGCAGAAGCTACAAGGCTGCTCTTTAAGGTATAGGCTCAAAAATCCCAGAACATCATTTCCGCTGCATTCTAGTGGTCAAAGCAAGCCACAAGGCCAGCTAGATTCAAGGTGCGGGGAAACAGATTCCACTTCTTGATGGAAGGAGTAGGTGAAGTCACATGACAAAGGTGTGTGGACTAGGGAGGCACAATTCATTGATGCCACTTTAAACACTCTACCAGAGGTACATTAAATGGGCTTTTCTTTTCTTTTCTTTTCTTTTTTTTTTTTTTTGAGACGGAGTCTCACTCTGTCGCCCAGGCTGGAGTGCAGTCAAGCTATCTCGGCTCACTGCAAGCTCCGCCTCCCAGGTTCATGCCAATCTCCTGCCTCAGCCTCCTGAGTAGCTGGGACTACAGGCGCCCGCCACCACACCCGTTTATTTTCTTTTTGTATTTTTAGTAGAGACGGGGTTTCACCATGTTAGGTAGGATGGTCTCGATCTCCTGACCTCGTGATCTGCCCGCCTCGGCCTACCAAAGTGCTGGGATTACAGGCGTGAGCCACCGCGCCCAGCCCTAAATGGGCTTTTCAAGAGGAACTCATTTCAATCAAGAAGACATGGCTTTTTGGTCACGATTTGAGAATTGTAACACTAAGATGAAATAATGTTGAAAAGAATACTAATTTCTGAACCTAACAGTAGTTTGACCATTTGATTTTTCTTCCTTAGACAAAGTTGGGCTATTGTCTTTCTGACCTTAGTGAGAACTTGCTGTGTAAATTCAGAAACATACATAAGTGCATCCTTTTAATAGTCTGCTGTTAACACTCAACAAGATTGTGGACATCTTTACATGTCAATAAATATATGAGTAAGATTTGTAATGGCTGCCTAGTAATTTATATAGGTACCCAATAATATATTGAACCCTTCCTCTGAAAAATGTTTATTATTTACAGTTTTTGCTGTTATAGACAATACTGTAAATAGCATCCTATGTGTACATTTTAGTCACTTTTTTTTTCGTTTATTCACGACCAATTCCTAGAAGTGGAATTCTAAGATAAAGGGTGTGAATATTTAAAATGTTTCATGCTGCCCTTCTGAAAAGAATTTGTTCCACTGTCTTCTGGTTTCTATGATTTGGATGAGAAACTGCAGTGATTCAGATCATTGTTTCCTTGTATGTCCTGTGTCTTTTTTTCCTAGCCGTTTGCAAGGGTTGTTTTCTGTGCCTTCTTTTCAGCAGTTGAATTTTCATATGCCTAGCCATGCCTTTCTTTGAATGTATCCTATTTGGAGTTTGCTAAGCTTCTTTAATCTATACATTTATGTCTTTCACCAAATATTGGAAATCTTTTGGTCAATATGTCTTCAAATATTTTTTTCTCTCTCAATCTCTTTCTCTTATCTTTCTAGAATTCTAGTTACATGTATGTTAGATGTTTTCATGTTGTCAAACAGGTCCTGAGGCTTTGTTATTTTTTTCTCTGTTATTTTGTTTTACAACCTTTTTCTCTCTGTTCTTCACGTTGGATAATTTTGATGGCTCTATTGTCAAGTTTACTAACTTCTTCCTCTGTCATCCCAATTCTTATGAGCTCACCCAGTGATTTTCTTATATCAGTTATTACCTCTTTGAGTTCTAAATTTCCCATTTGGTTCTTTTCATTGTTTTTATTTGTCTGCTGAGATTTCCCATTTTTTGAGGGACAGTCTATAGGATAACTGGCTTGTATGGTTGAAAAATGCCAAGGTCATGAAAGACACAAAAGACTACAGAACTATTTCGGATTAAAGGAAAAAAAAAAGCATGACAAACTAAATGAAACTTGTGATCCTGAATTGAACCCTGAACCAGACATTCGTTTTCTTTTGACAGAAATAAAATTAGTAAGTGATTGACAAAATTGAATGTCTGTAGTTTAGATAGGAGTATTAAATCAAGATTAATTTTTCTAAGTTCGGTAACTGTGATACAGTTATGTAAGAGAAAGTCCTGGTTATTAGGAAACTCACATTGAAATTTTTGAAAGTAAAGAGGCATCGTATCTGCAACTTACTCTGAAATGTTTCTGAAAAAAATTATTTTATGTACATATATAGGGAGAGAGAGAGAAAGATTAAAGCTAGATGAACAGCATATACAAATTTTCTGTACTATCATTTCAAAGATAGTATGTTGCCCAGGCTGGAGTGCAATGGCATGATCTCGGCTCACTGCAACCTCCGCCTCCCACGTTCAAGCAATTCTCCTGCCTCAACCTCTCAAGTAGCTGGGATTACAGGCGCCCACCACCACTCCCAGCTACTTTTTGTATTTTTAGTAGAGATGGGGTTTTACCATGTTGGCCAGGCTGGTCTCAAACTCCTGACCTCAGGTGATCCACCCGTCTTGGCCTCCCAAAGTGCTGAGATGACAGGCATGAGCCACCATGCCTGGCCCTGAAAAATTTTTAAGTCAGAAGTTAATTCAAAATATAAAGTTAAAAAAATCCTCAAGATCATGAAAATTAAGAAATGACCTGAAAACTGTACAAGATGGAAGAGTACCTGGGCCAGGCGTGGTGGCTCATGCCCATAATCCCAGCACTTTGGGAAGCTGGGGTGGGAGGATTGCTTGAGCTCAGGAGTTCAAGGCTGCAGTGAGTTATGAGCACACTACTGTACTCTAGTGAGGGTGACAGAGTGAGATTGTCTCAAAAAAATTTAAAAATGAAAAATGAAAAGGTGGAAGAAATGTAAATGCCGTGCATGATCTGAACTTAATCCTAAACCTACTTGGGATAATATTAGGACAATCAGCAAAATTTGAGAGAAATATTTGGATTAGGTGGTAATAAGATATCACTATTAATTTCCTGATTTTGAAGATTATGTTACTGTTATATGTGACAGTGGCATTACGTTTCAGAAATAAACACTGAAGTATTAAGGGAGACCAATTCACCAAAATTAGGTTTGAAAATATGAGAAGACAAAATATCGAGGAAAGGAATATAATTCCACCACATTAATGTAATTGCCATTACCATCTTTTCTCCCCCTTTCTACACACAATAAAAGGAAGTGCTTTTAGTTTTAGTTAACAATAAAACTACTCTGAAATTTTTCTACTCTGGGAGTTCTCAAAGCCACTGAAATAAAATTATAAGAAGATGTAGTGGAATAAATTTAAAGTATTGTTAGTTATGCATGTTTTTATATCAATAGAATTGTGTGAAAGCTTTTTATGTTCTAATTATAATTAATTTTTAATTGTTCAATCTCTAATTAAAAATTAGTCATCATTTATACCTTTTCCCATCCTTGTTCCTGTGTATATAACATCTTTTCCCCAGTACATAATATCTTTTTGTATTGGCTGCTTTCAAGAGTCTCTCTGTCTTTGCTTTTTAGAAGTGTGACCATAATATGCCTAAGAATTTTTAAAAAATATTTATCCTGATTTGAGTTAGCTGAGCTTCCTGGATCTACAGGCTAATGTTTTGGATCAAATTTGGAGGTCTTTCAGACCCTATTTTTTTCAAATAATTTTTCTTTTCTATTCTCTTCTGTTCTACTGGGACTCCAGTTACATGTGCATCAGACCACTTGGCATTGTTCTAAGGTCTTCAAGACTCTGTTCTTTTTCTCCAGTCTTTTTCCTTTCAGCTTCAATTTAGATGATTTTCATTGACTAGTCTTTAGTTAACTCATTCTTTCTTCTGTTGTGTCCAATCTGTTATTAATCACATCTAATAAAATTTTAATTTCAGATATTCTTTTTTTTTTTTTTTTAGTTCTAGGATTTCTGTTTGATTTTTTTTTATACTTCCCACATTCCTTGAATATTCACACCCATTGCAGCCCCATTTTTCCTGTAGATTTAAAACATATTTATTAGAGTTATTTAAAGTCTTGGTCTACTAATTTCAATATCTGGATCATGTGTAAGACTGTTTCTATTGATTGATTATTCTTTTAACTGTGGGTCACATTCTTCTGTTTCTTTTCAGACCTACTAAGTTTTTATTATATAGCTCACATCATGGATAAATCATTGTAAAGATTCTGAATTCTATTATCTTCTCTAAAAGAATGTTAAGTTCCACTCTAGCAGGCTGTTAAATTTCTTGCATATAACTTTGAATTTGTGAACGTTTGGTTTTAGGCTTTATTAGGGTAGGTGTATTTCAGTTTTTCTCTGAGTTCTAAGGCAAATACTTTAGAACTGGGAGGTAGATTTTAGTCCTAAAGCGTGACCCTTGTTAGGGTAGGGTTTTTTTTTTTTTTTTTCTTAGAGATAGCGTTTCACTCGGTCACCCAGACTGGAGTGCAATGGCACGGTCTCGGCTCACTGCAACCTCAACCTCCTGAGTTTAAGCGATCCTCCTGCCTCAGCCTTCCAAGCAGCTGGGACTACAGGCACATGTCACTATGCCTGGCTAATTTTTTCGTTTTTTGTAGAGACATGGTCTCGCTATGTTGCCCAGGCTGGTCTTGAATCCTTTTGCCTTCGCCTCCCAAAGTGCTGGGATTACAGGCATGAGCCACCATGCCCTGCTGGGTCAGGTCTTAAACTCCCTTTGTCTTTCCTGCTAAAAGCTCTGCTCAGTTCGTTCTTTCCAGTTTCTAGTTATTGTTTTCCCTTGAGTATCCTTAGAGTCTTGCCTTGTACATGCTGCATTCAAGAATCAGCCAAGTATTTAAAGGTAATTTATGCCCAGATTTTTGGGGCTCATCTTGACTGTGGATTTCTCCCTTTATGGAATTTCTCTCCTCAATTTCTAACCACTTGGGCAGCTCCCTCAGAGAGGGAGTCAGGTCAGCAAAGTAACTGCTTTTCACTTAAACTTTATCCATTTATGCCTTACCATCTGAGGAGTGCTCTCAGGGAAAAGGTGAGTACATGTGGACCTCATCCAATGTAGTTGCCCTATTTCAAGGGTTGAAATCCTTTTCATTTTTGCTGACTTTTATTCACGGTCCATTACCTTTAAGAGGCTGTTTGATTTATTTTTATTTTGTCTAGAGTTCATAATTTATATTTTTAAGTGGGTTAATCTGATAAAAGTTTCTTTACCTTATCTGAAGCTGGTAGAATGGGCAAGATGAGACCACAACTAGTTAATTTCTTCCAGTGTATTCTTATTATATGACTCATCCTGCCCTATGCTTTTCTTTTGAGGGTCAGATTTCTATTCATTGCCAAGTTATGAAAAGGTAAGAGGATAATATGATATTAACATAATGATTTTTAAAATATAAGCTGTAGTAGTGAGAAAAATAATGAGTTTCTTTCTAAAAAAAAAAAAGAGGAATTCTCCAAGAAATGAAACAACTTCAAATATGCATGAAATATATTCGCATAAAAATATAAACATCTAAGTTTTAGTCACATAAGATCTGCAGGCTAACCATCCCCTGAAAAGTAGTCCTCTGTATTTCAGAAGCTATTTTCTGACTTTTAAATTTGAAACTGAGACATTGATGACTAATAAATAAGAGACAAAAGAATCTACTTCTCTTCTGCTTATAATAAGACAATACAAACAATGTTAAAAGCCATGTTTTTGTTTTATTAAAAACTGTTCAAGCACCCTAAAATGCAAGCTTATGGTGACATTTAAGGGCAGAACCAGTTGTCCTATCAAGTTGAAGTAACTGTGTGCAGCAATTCTACCAAAGGTGGCTTCAGAGAAAAAATAAAAGATATGTATATAGATATAAATACAGACAGAAACATGACTGATAGAATTCTAATCAATGAACCTGATTTCATAATTCAAATATAATTTCCAGAAATTATTTAAGTCATTCTTTGGTTTAACATTGATTAAAATCAAAATGTTCTCATTATCCTTTTTGTCAATGGTAACAGGATTGAAAGAAAAACAAAACTGCAAGAGGATATATCAATCAAAGCTTAGCAAATGCTATGAGAGGTTTATTAATTATTATAACTCAATCTGGCTATTTTCTTCACTGAGGAGATGGAATATCTCCTGGTGGAACAATCAGAATGATATTAGAAATTCTGTCTTTGCAAGGCCAGAATGAGCTATTAAATGCTTAAGTACATTCTATCAAGTTCAGAATTAATCTCACTGATTTAAAAAAATTCACAACCAATAGTACCTTCAGGCTTTTGATGAACACATTATGTCAATCATTAGAACTATTGCCTTCATTTTCTCGTGTGGGTAGTAAGCCCTAATTCCATAGTTGAATTTTTTTTCTTGCATCTGATAATCTCTACAACACCATAGAGATGCAAAACTTTCCATAAGCTTTATAGAAGCCACTCTATAGCCAGATCACCTGCGTGCATCCGCGTCCTGGCTTTATCACCAGCATCAAGACCTTGGGCAAGTGACTTAATCTCTCTGTGCCTTTGTTTCTTCGTCTAGAACATAAGGATAAAAATACCTGCTTTCCTGGTTTGTGAGGATGACAGGAGATAGTGCATATAAAGCTCTATAATTTTTCGCTTTCTACAAAATCATGGCCCTTTCATAGAATGAACCTAAAATAATCTTGTTTCATAAAATATTAAAATCTCACTATAACTTTTCATGAACAGATTGACTTTTTTTTGTTTTTAACCAACCTCTGCTATTGTATCCCAGCCAAAGAGTTTATTTACTAAAGCACCCCAAGGACTTTGTTAAATGGTGACTGTACTTGAAAGTAAGCCCTCTGTGTTAATTTCCATCCTCTAGAAATTCAGAATGTTTCAGTAGAAGCATTTTATTTTATTTAGGTGGAAAAAGAATTTGTCATTTGCAAGTTAATTTGTGGTCAGTCGAACCTGTGGACTCTTACTTTGCTTTTCAACAAATAAAATTAGTTTTTGGCAACAAACTTCAGAGTAATTGACTCTGAGGCTGCTGGCCATTTGGGCATTGTCTATCCAAATTCTTATAGTCCACAGAACGGAAAAACCCAATTTTTCCTTTTATAAATTTAATTCAAACTCTCAAGGTTTGTTCAGGGATGCTAATTACCCTCTTCAATTTTTCCATGATGAGGCTATTACTGAATGTCAGCAAGTAGGATTCAACATCAGGAGCATGTGAGGCCACTGGAAAATGTTCCACTGTCTCTCTTTCTTTCTAGGTCACTCAGTATTTGATTATCCAGACTAATTGTGAACAGGGAAAGCATGAAGAATTGAATTGTACAGACAAGCTCTTGTACCTTATTTTGGCTGAAGACTTCCTTCACCCTGCTTCTCAAACTTTTTCTGTTTTTCAGAAGAACTAACAAGTAAGGTAGAATAGTGTTTCCTGGTTTTGCTCAATTTCCTCTGTCCTTTCAGAAAAGTATTGACAAATAAATCTCCCTCCCAAGTGCCCCATTTCTTCTGCCATAACAAAGCAGTATCAACAATTAGAAACAAAGCACAAGTCTAGGCAATAATTTTATGAATAAGGTAGACTTGCCTGTTCTAGAACTTTCTGATTATAAAAAGGAAGCCAGATCTTGAGCTTGAGTTCGGCTTCTAGCTTTTCCTTTTCTTGATCACTTTCCAACAATTTTAAAGGCGACTTTTCCCCTTTCTTCTCATTATAGGCTTTTTATAGTCTTTTTTAGCACCTCAGAAGTAACAAAGGAAATAAACATTTAACAGATGGTCTCGGCAGTTTTCCTAAAATACATACATAGCACAAAAAGAAAGTGTATAATGGAGTTGGTTAGATCTATTTTAATTTGTCTTGTTTCCCACAGAATGGTCAGTTGGTCACAATTTTTTTTATTGTCATTGTTTCTGCCTTTTATCTTTGTGGTTCCTCACATACAGTTTCCGAAGCATTCTTCAAGGTCAAGTCCTGTACTCCCTCACCCTAATCTCTAGACCACAGAGAAAAGTGGATCATACTGTTATCAAAAAGGGCTTCACCACGGCTCCTCTGAAGAGCGTCTGTGGGAAAAATTTGGAAAATCCCACGTCTACATGTGGTTCTCTCACGAAACCACAGGTCATGGGGTGGAAGCAAGCCAAGGAGTATCAGTAAGAAGTGGAAGCAAGGGAGAAGCCAAGAGAATACACTGAGGACTTCTAATTGATAAGTGGGAAAACAAGAAAACCTAGGGTAAAGATGTTAGCCTCAGGTTATAGGGACGGTCAAGAGAGGAACAGTAGATGATGAAAACTAGGGGTCTATATCCATGAAGCCTGTAGGTGATATATGTGTTCAAGTCCAGAATGTTCACGAACATAAAAGGGGCAGGTAAGTCTCATTAGTTGTAGAAAGCAAAGCCAAGTTCTGAATCTGAGCATTCTAAGATATAAAGGGACGGGCAATGGGTCAGAGCATCAAGGTCTCCATGGGGAAGCACAGTCCAGCAGAAAGAAAACCAAGCCCCAGTCATGGAGTTCACACCAAGCAGAAGCTGCTGATGAGAAGCAGAATCCTACACAAGCAATGGCCGAAATCAACAGCCAAAGCAAATGAGATTCAGTCCATGAGCCAAGGTCTCAGATAGCTGTTCTCAGCCCTGCTTTTATGACTTTGCAAAGGGTGTGCTCAGGCTAGGATTTCAGGGCATGCTGGGAGTCCAGAGAGGCAGGGGATTCTTCCAAAGTCATTCTCAGATGGTGGAATCTCTTGCAGTTGAGGTCTTTTTGTATCTTTACCCCAGAAATTTGGGGTAAGGGTAAAACTTCATTTTTTTTTTCTTGAAGATAGATACAGATCAACTTGGAAATGTCCAATGTTATGGGGAAAAGGGAGGAAATGGAAATGGAAATCAGAAGGGAAGAGGAAGGAGACGGCATTCAGTGCATTTTAGGAGGCTGTATACAAAGAAGGCAATTAAGAAGGTTGGCTTTGAAGTCGTGATGCCTTTATTTTAACCACATCACTACTATTTGCTAGCTGAGTGACCAGGGGAGCATGTTATTGAACCTCTTCACATTTCATCTGTAAAGTGAAGATGATAATATATCCTTTCTCTAAAGTTGTTGGGAGGGTTAACTGTAAATTACTTAGGTGAGTACTTTGCGCAAAGTAGGTGCTCAATACATTTTAGATGCTACTTCATTCTCTAGGGTTACATTCTCTCAGATAAGTATTGCTCTCCCACAATGTGCTAGGCACTTTGCTAGGTACTGGGGAAACTGTGATAAACAAAATGCACAATTTCAGGAGGTAATAAGTGAACAGAATTTGGAAATCTCATTAAGGGTGTGTAAATCAAAACTTATGGAAGATAAAAAAAGTCAACTTGAGTTACAGATGTCAGGAGATCATCACTCTACTAATTAAGTTGGGGAAATAGAAAAAGTAATGTTTGTATCAAAATAAGACTTCGGTCGAGCACAGTGGTTCATGCCTGTAATCCCATCCCAGCACTTTGGGAGGCTGAGGCAGGTGGATCACCTGAGGTCAGGGGTTCGACACCAGCCTGGCCAACATGGTGAAACTTCCTCTCTACTAAAAATACAAAAATTAGCCAGGTGTGGTGGCACACACCTATAATCCTAGCTACTCAGGAGGCTGAAGCAGGAGAATCACTTGAACCTGGGCAGTGGATGTTGCAGTGAGTCGAGATCATGCCACTGCACTACAGCCTGACAGAGTGAGACTCCATCTCAAAAAAAAAAAAAAAAAAGACTTCAATAATTAAAATTTAAAAAAGGAAGAGTAAGTGTACCTGGGAGAGAGTAGTGTATTAGACCATTTTTACATTGCTATATAGGAATACCTGAGACTGGGTAATTTATAAAGAAAAGAGGTTAAATTGGCTCATGGTTCTACAGGCTGTACAAGCAGCATAGTGTCAGCATCTGCTTCTGCTGAGGGCCACAGGAAGCTTCCAATCAAGGTGGACGGTGAAGGAGGAGGAGGCACGTCACATGATGAGAGCAGGAGCAAGAGGGCAGGGGAATGTCCCAGGCTTTTAAACATCCAAATCTGGTGTGAACTAACTGAGCAAGAACTCACTTATCACCAAGGGGATGGTGCCAAACCACTCAGGAGGGATCTGCCCTCATGATCCAATCACCTCCCACCACTGGGGATCATATTTCAACATGAAATTTGGAGGGGACGAGCATCCAAACCGTATCAAGTAGTAAGAGAAACCATTTTGTATTAGTCTTCTCACTCTGCTAATAAAGACATACGCAAGACTGGGTCATTTATAAAGGAAAGAAGTTTAATTGACTCACAGTTCCACATGGCTAGGGAGGCCTCTCAATCATGGCAGAAGCCAAAGGAGAAGCAAAGTCACGTCTTGCATGGTGGCAGGCAAGAGAGAGAGCATGTGCAGGGGAACTGCCCTTTATAAAACCATCAGATCTCATGAGACTTATTCACTATCACAGGAACAACATGATTCAATTACCTCCCACTGGGTCCCTTCTATGACACGTGGGAACTATGGGAGTTACAATTTGAGATTTGGGTGGGGACTCAGCCAAACCATATCATGTTTCATCCTGAGAAACGTGTTAGTGTCATGACAAGGAGCTGGGGTGATAGGAATGTGCAGAAGAGACAGTAAAACCCAGGATTAGATACTGTGGTTTGTGGAGAATTTCTTAAAAGGAGGTAATGCTGTCAAAAAGAACAAGGGAACAGCTATGAGAACTACAAATAAGTGGAGTTAAGTCAGATTATCAAACAATATATATGTGCCCTACTTAAGTTTCAAAAAAGGTGAAGGGCATTTTATGCTAATAAGTGAGAAATGATTACCTTAGTTGAGCAATTTGATAAGACAAAGCAAACGAAAAGTAACCCGAAAGCTAGCCCTGGCCGTCTGTTAAGTAAAGAGGTTAGTATGCTCAACACTGCGTTTTATGGATCACAATAAGAGATGGCCTCATTCGGGCCTTTCAAATTTTTCCTTCATTAACGTATTCTTGTTTAAGTATTAAATATTCTTATATATTATGGCAAGATTACATAATGTTGACTGAACATTTCTAAATCCTCAGGAATAGTCACCTAGTGAATACATTTTCACTAATCATGGATTTAATAAAGTACTAGAGGCGGGACTCAGTGGCTCATGCCTGCAATCCCAGGCCAAGGTGGGAGAATTGCTTGAAGCCAGCAGTTTGAGACCAGCCTGGGAAACATAGTGAGAACTCATTTCTACAGATTTTTTATAAAAATTTAGCCGGGTGTGGTTCTGAGCACCTGTAGTCTCAGCTACTTAGGGGGCTGAGGCAGGAGGATTGCTTTGAGCTCAGGAGTTCGAGGCTGCAGTGAGCTATGATCATGCCACTGCACTCCAGTCTGAGTTACAGAAAGTGAGACTCTGCCTCTCTCTCTCTCTCTCTTTTTTTTTTTTTTTAAACAGAGTTTTGTTCTTGTTGCCCAGGCTGGAGTGCAATGGCACAATCTCAGTTCACTGCAACCTCCACCTCCTGGGTTCAAGTGATTTTCCTGCCTCAGCCTCCTGAGTAGCTGGAATTACAGACATGTGCCACCATGCCTGGCTAATTTTGTGTTTTTAGTAGAGACAGTGTTTCACCATGTTGGTTGGGCTGATCTTGAACTCCTGACCGCAGGTGATCCATTCACCTCGGCCTCCCAAAGTGCTGGGATTACAAGCATGAGCCACCGTGCCCAGCTTGTCTCCAAAAAAAAAAAAAAAAAAAAAGTACTGGAGGAAATAAAATGGGAGGAAACTACTTTTCAGTTAGGCACCTTTTTAATTTTTTTAAATTTTATTGTCAATTGACATTATAATTATATATATTTATGCAGCACAAAGTGACATTACAATATATGTATACAAGGTGGAATGGCTAAATCAAGTAATTAACATAATCCATCACTCCAAATACTTCTCCCTTTTTGTGGTGAGAACATTTGAAATTTATTCTCTTAGCAAATGAAATATACAATACATTGTTATTAACTATAGTCTCAAGCTATGCAATCAATCTCAAAAAACATATTCCTCCTGTCTAACTGAAACTGCACCCTTTGACTAATATCTCCCCATTTCCCCCCCTTTCCAGCCTCCAGTGATCATTATTCTACTCTGCTCCTAGGAGTTCACTGTTTTAGATTTTGCATATGTCAGGCCCTGCCCTATTCGTCTTTCTATGGGCACTAATTTTCTATCATAAATAGTTAGATGCAGCAGCTAGCTCAATGAAAGTAGGTGACTTCAGGTTCATAGGGCAATAATAGTAATATTAACAATATTACCTTTGGGTTTTTTACTGTACCATAATTTATTCAATGAATTTTCCATTCTTGGTCACTCAGGTTGTTTGAAATATTTCAAATTCTGTAAATAACCCTGCAGTGAGCATTCTTGTACATACATCTTTTTACCCAGCACTGATTTTTTAAAATTTATGCTAAAATATTTAAGACACATGAAAAGGCATAAAAAATAATTTAAAAAAATACTCATGCACCTACCACCCAGCTTGAGAAAGTAAACTTTACCAATATGGTTGGAGCCCCCAAGCATCCTTCTCAATCTCAGCTGCTTGCTTATACCAGTGGTCATGTCCTGACATCGGTGCTTATCATTCTGCATTCCTTTATATTGTCACTACTGGTTGGGTAACTCCAAGCCACACATATATTAACTTCTGAATATAACTTTTCCCGACTGCAAATGTAACACATGCTCATTGTAGAAAGGTTGGGGATAAAAAGTTGCTTTAAATTGAATGGTGCTGGCTGGGCACGGTGGCTCACGCCTGTATAATCCCAACACTTTGGGAGGCTGCGGTGGGCAGATCACTTGAGGTCAGGAGTTTGAGACCAGCCTAGCCAACATGGTGAAACCCCATCTCTACTAAAAATACAAAAAATTAGCTGGGCTTGGTGGTGGATGCCTGTAATCTCAGCTATTTAGGAGGTTGAGGCAGGAGAATCACTTGAACCTGCGAGGCAGAAGTTGCAGTGAGTGGAGATCATGCCATTGCATTCCAGCCTGGGCAACAAGAATGAAACTCTGTCTCAAATAAATAAATAAACAGAATAGTGCTTTTTCTCTTTTCTTTCTTCCTTTCTTCCTTTCTTTCTTCTTTCTTCTTCCTTCTTCCTTCTTCCTTCCTTCCTTTTTCATACAGAAGGTGCGCTCTTATTTCTCATCTCATTTAATTCCTTCCTTCCTTCCTTCCTTCCTTCCTTCTTCATACAGAAGGTGCTCTCTTATTTCTCATCTCATTTAATTCCTTCCTTCCTTCCTTCCTTCCTTCCTTCCTTCCTTCCTTCCTTCCTTCCTTCCTTCTTTCCTTCCTTCTTCATACAGAAGGTGCTCTCTTATTTCTCACCTCATTTAATTCCCTAGCATTTCTATGATGTGGGTGATTCATTTTATTTTATTTTTTTCTGAGACAGGGTCTCACTCTGTCACACAGGCTAGAGTGCAGTGGCACCATCACAGCTCACTGCAGCCTCGACCTACTAGGCTCAGGTCCCAGCTCAGGTCCCACCTCAGCCCCCCTAGTAGCTGGGACCACAGGTGCATGCCACAGTGCCTGGCTAATTTTTGTATTTTTGTAGAGACAGGGTCTCACCATGTTGACAAACAGATCTCAAACTCCTGAGCTCAAGAGATCTGCCTGCCTTGGTTTCCCCAAGTGTTGAGATTACAGGTGTGAGCCACTGTGCCTGGCTGGGTTATTCTTTTTCTCCATTTTAGAGATGGGGAACAGAGGTTCTGAGTGATGAGTAAATATCTCAAGATCTCTTGGCTATTAAGTGAAGGAGCCAGAACTCACATCTAGATCTTTTAATTCCAAGTTCTGTGGTCACTTTGTTAAAATATCCCACAATGATGCCACCATATTCCCCCATTAAAATCACCAAGAATCAGTGATGGCCCTTCCTTCTCACCCTTCTCACTCCTCTCTCCTTGCCCTCTTGTGACTTCATTTCAATTTAAATGCCAAGTATCAAGTTTATTTTACATTGATCTTGCTTGCATGCAAAAGTTGAGCAGGGAGAAGAAATAAGGGGTGATTTACTGTAGAGGCCACTTCTAGAAAAAAAAAAAAGGTCCTAGTTTTCACTGGTATTATCCACTTTCCTTCCTGTCTAAAGGCCTGCATTCTGGGCTCAGGAATAGCCCTAACCCAATGCTCTGTGAAAGGCCTATACTTCCCAAACATGCCAAGTTGCTCCCCTGTAGTATAATCTCTCTCCACAGACATGAAATTTCATACATCATTCAGGGAGGAAACAAATTGCCAAAAAAAAAAAAAGGGACTGCCCATCAGATGACTCTCTAAATTTGGTCGAAGTTGGAACGATAATTTCAACAATCAGAAGATTCTACAGAAATGGCAATGATCAAAAAATTATCTTGGATTTTTAAAATTTGGGATACCTTCTATTCCTTTATGAGTGACGGCTGAAAGGACATGGTGAAGCTCCATTGTGTATCTTTTCAGCTGCTCTTTATACTTTTACTGAAGACCCTTAAAATGTTACAATGCATCTGTTTATCCCTGCAGCACCAACCAAATATCTACTTTTCCATTAGAGAAATTCAAGCCAGCAACTGAAGCAACTCCAGCATGCCAGGTATGAAGAAGACTATGAAATTCTTCTGCAATCTTTTTCTGCTGGCATGGGTTGCACTGTATTGCTTATACTCAGAAGTGGGTAAGAATGTCGCACCATTGTCATTGTCATGGTCGTCACCATCATTGTCATTATAAGGGCCATTTAGAGTATCTACTGTATTCCTGACTCTCTTTATCTCCTTCAAGATATTGTTATCTCCATTTTACACATGAGAAAACTGAGGCTCAGGAAGGTTAATCAGCTAGCCTGAGTTCACCCTGATAGTCATAGAGTCAGAATTTGAATCCAGGTCTGTTGGAAATCAAAGCCCATGCTCTGCAATGAGCAGTGCCTTTGTGAAGCACTTATATCACTCATATGCCATGCATTATAGGCTATATACAGAGATGACAATACCTGCCTCATACCCCAGAAGTTCTCAGCTCAGTGGGAAGGAAACAGCACACACAGAATCAATTCCAATGCAGGTCAGTCATGTAAATTTCTATAGAGGGACTAGGAACATCTCTTATGAGCATGCAGGAAGACACATTCATATTTTGAGAAAATTAGGGATTTGAGAAGGCTTTAAAAAGGTAGAACTTCATCAGTTATCATTATGGAATCATTTGGTAAAGAGGATGTACAGATGTTAAGTCTCGAGTTGGGAGAACGTACTTAGTGTTTAGTAGTTGTAAGTAGGTACGAAGATAAGGTGATTGACAGGTGTTATTTCGAGGGAAATATACCTAGAAAGCCAGCAGTCCATTTTTGGAAGGGCTAGAATTCTAATAAAAATAAGAGTAAAGGACTGCAAGACATACTGAAACATTAGTGCCTAATGTACTCTTAGGAAATGACTGGTGTCCCCAAAGGCTAGTGGCGTGTGTGATATCATTGGGTGTCAATACAGAGGGGCTATTTGTTCTGTGTATTAATGGCAAAGTGCCGAAAAGTCAAAACTCAGCACTAGGACCTGGTCTAAATGAGACAGGCACCTGCAGCTAGGATGTTGCCAAGAGTGGCCATTATGGAAGTGATCCAGGTAGGTTCTGGAATCAATACCCACTGAGCACCTGTCTGTGGACAGGTGTCATAGCTGGAGCAGAACTGGTTTCCTCTCTCTCCAGATCAAAGTTGCTGTCAAAGCATTCTTCTCCAAGGTCAGAAAGACACATTTTACTTGGAAATAAATCCCTCCTCCTCTAAAGACTCAACTAATAGCAGTTGGTGAGAAAAAATAAAAAGAAAATGAGACATATAGTACATAATGTATATAAATTTAGAATTGATTTGTCCAAAGTAACACATATTTTTGCAAGATGGTATACATCCACAAAGATACAAACTAAAGTCATCAAAATGGCTGCCTGGAAAGGGAAGGGGAATGGGAGTGAAGTAATGAGATAGAAGAAATCAAAACACAGTGATGCCTTGTGTGGTTTACAGCTAACACTCTGTGAGGGACTGAGATATGTAATCAGCTCAACCCTCTGCACTTGTGGTACACACACACACACGTACACACAATGCCTTTAAATCGCTCTTCAGTTCTTTTCTATGAATGTTGGGGAGATTAAGGACACTAGTATTAGCTTGGTGACCCATTATTGAAAAACAATAACATTTTATCAAATGAATGAATTGGCTCCATAATGCTTCTAGACTCCTAGATTCTGGAAAAGTCAGTATCAGGCTATTGCTGCTAAGTCTGCCATGTCAAAATTATCACCCTTGTACCACTACCTCTGTGGGGTAAGGAAATGGCCTTACTCAACAATCAAGCACATACAGAAAAGGGCATTGTCTCTCAATAGTGTTGGTAGCTGAATTTTAGTGCCCCATTCCTCTTGCCCTCTTGACCAGCATTTTTGTCTAAGAGGCAACCTGCACCTGTGTTTGAGTGACCCTGCCCAGGGAATCTTGGAGAAGGGGCAGTTAGATATTTATTTCAGATCACTGGAAATCTCACAATGCAAACTTTACCTAGTATTTACATATATAAATAGGTAGGCATGGTGGTGCAAAAGTAATTTTATATATATATATAAAATCATGATAAAACAGTGTCTTAAGTTACATCACAAAAGCCTCTCTTCTGTTATCTCAGCCTCAGTAACGCCAAACCCCAAGAGTGGACTGAGGTGAGGGTGGCAGGAAGGAAGCCCCTGTCAGTTGAAACACTTTATGCCCAGAGTCCACGAGTAATCTGTTTCCTTCCTGGTTCAGGAAGGTCTTATGGCTATTGTCACCTTCCTCCCTCTACGTGTCCTCTATCGCTTAATTTTTGATGTTTCTGTTGTTGTTGTTTTGGCTTGGTGTGGAACAGAGTCTAACTCTGTCACCCATGTATAGTGGTATGATCTCAGCTCACTGCAGCTTTGAACTCTTGGGTTCAAGTGATCCTCCTGCCTCAGCCACCCGAGTAGCTGGGGCTACAGGCATGCACCACCATGCTCACTAAATTTTCTGTTTTTTGTAGATATGGGGGTCTCGCTATGTTTCTCAAACTGGTGTCAAATTCCTGGCCTCAAGTGATCCTTCTGCCTTGGACTGTCAAAGCACTGGAATTACAGGCATGAGTCATTGGGTCCAGCCTCATTCAATTTTAAACAGAGCAAAATTGGTTCTCACCCTTGATCTATCCCATACTGATTAGAAATGACACAGAGATAGCCAACAAGAGAGACCTATAGCTGGCCAATTAGTAAGAAGGGGGAGGCTGGGTGCAGTGGCTCATGCCTGTAATCCCAGCACTTTGGGAGGCCGAGGTGAGCTGATCACCTGAGGTCAGGAGTTCGAGACCAGCCTGGCCAACAGAAACCCTGTCTCTATGAACAATACAAAAATTAGCCGGATATAGTGGCTCATGCCTGTAGTCCCAGCTACTCGGGAGGCTGAGGCAGGAGAATCACTTGAACACAGGAGGTGGAGGTTGCAGTGAGCTGAAATTGTGCCACTGCACTCCAACCTGGGTGACAGAGTGAGACTCCATCTTAAAAAGAAAAAAAAAAGTAAGGAGGGGGAGACCTAGGGCCCACCTGAAACTCAGATACAAACCCATTGCTCCAAGAACCAGATGCCCACTTCCCTCCGCACTGGCGCAACCTTCAGATTGTAGTTTCCCCCTTTGTAGTCTAATTTTCTGTTTAAGAGGATGCTTCATTGATGTTTGTTTTGTCTTAATTTTCTTTTTTCTTTCTTTCTCTCTCTCTTTTTTTTTTTTTTGAGAAGCAGTCTCGCTTAGTCACCCAGGCTGGAGTGCAGTGGCACAATCTCTGGTCACTGCAACCTCCGCCTCCCGGGTTCAAGATTCTCCTGCCTCAGCCTCCCGAGTATCTGGGATTACAGGCACCCGCCCCCACACCTGGCTAATTTCTGTATTTTTAGTAGAGACAGGGTTTCACCATGTCTGCCAGGCTGGTCTCCAACTCCTGACCTCAGGTGGTTCGCCCACCTCAGCCTCCCAAAGTGCTAGGATTACAGGCATGAGCCACCACACCCAACCTTGTCCTAATTTTCTTAGTATAGTATTATACTATGTATGGAGATCTGTATATAGCATAAAGAAAAAATTCATATGGTAAAAATAACAAACATCAAGGCAGCTTTCAATACCTCCATGAGGGAGCAGACCCACCCACCTATTTCATTCATTACCATAGCGCCAGCACACAGACCAGTGCCTGCTACTCCCACTGGGCCCTCCCCACTCCAAAAAAAAATGCTAGCAAGCACTTGTTGCATGAAATTACATTTTAGGGCCAGGCATGGTGGCTCACGCCTGTAATCCCGGAGCTTTGGGAGGCCAAGGTGGGAAAATTGCTTGAACAACCCAGGAGTTTGAAGCTGCAGTGAGCTATCATGGTGCCACTGCACTCCAGCCTGGGTGACAGTGCAAGACCAGTCTCTAAAAAAAAAGAAGGAAAGAAATTACATTTTAGTGGGGATAGAAGACTATGCCAGCTGGTGTTGACATAAGGAGAGGCTAAAACCTCCTGGATGAATTGGAGTTGGTTCACCATGTTGCCTCGGGCAGCCTTGTGTGCGTTCTCTGGGGTTGGGAATGATAATCGCTGTTCCTAATCCCTGGTTGTCCCAGGTGAGTGGGTGTCTAATATATGCAACCCTTTTATCTGCCTGGGTTTCTCTGCTTCCTGAAGGCGGGGTGCTTGGGAAGCCTGTGAAGCCGACCTGTCTGTACAAGGAGAGGCCAAGGTAATGGGATGCTGTGGAGTTGAATTCAATGTGATACCAAGAAGAAAACCCGAGGATGACTCAGACTCTAAAAATGTGTTGTGTAAGCAGACCGGGTGCCAGGCTCCCGGGGAATTTGGCTGGGCTGGAACAGGCTCCGGAGGAGGAATGCTGGTCTCCATTCTCATAACACACACTCCAACAGGGAGCCAAAGAATACCGCGACCAGAAATTGATCCACACTGCTCTAATTTCTCAAATAGATCCGCAGCAGGAAACACAGTTCTCATCCTCACAAATAAAGTCTACTGAAGAAAAACAATACTTGAAAGTCCCTTAGTTACAAATAAACTGAAGAAGTACATTATCCTTTCCCCACATACTCTCCACATAAGCATAAATACACCAAAAAGACGATGCCATTTTCCCAGAGGGAACTTTTCCAGTTTCTGTCATCTTCAATTATAAAGTTTGAATGGTGCTTGAACCTAAACTGAATGCTAGAGAGTTCACTCTGTTGGCAGGGTAAACCCCACACAAGCAGTGCATAGGGAAAGATGATAGAAAACCCGCATTTTTTTTTTTTTTTTTTTAGAGAAAGGGTCTCACTCTGTTGCCCAGGCTTGAGTGCAGTGGCACAATCATAGCTGACTGCAGCCTTGAACTCCTAGGCTCAAGCTATCCTCCTGCCTCTGCCTCCTGAGTAGCTAGGACTACAGGTGTGTGCCACTATGTCCAGCTAATTAAAAACACTTTTTTTTTGTAGAAACAACGTCTCACCATGTTTCCCAGGCTGATCTTGAACTTCTGACCCTAAGTGAACCTCCCGCCTCAGCCTCCCAAAGTGTTGGGACTATAAGCATGAGCCACCACGCCTGGCCCTCATGTTTCTTTAGATGAGACAAGGATGTCTCGAAGGCCCGCTATTAAGCTGGCTGCCCAGATGCAAAACCTGTGAGCACAAGAATGTCAGTATTACCTGGGGAGCCACCTCCAGTCACCTGCGCTGTCTTCATGCTTCTTGGTGAACAGTCTCCATGAGAAGTTCATAGGTGTCTGACACGTGTGGCCAGGCCGTGAGCTCTGAAATCGATCCTGGTTTGCAGCTGTATGGTTGATGCTGCCAGACACATCCGAATAGAAAATCAGCTTTCTCCCAGGCTTTCCTGTGCCGCTCCTCCAGCCACCTGCTCTGTTGGGTGTAGCTCCTTCTGTTCCATTTTGCTTCATGGGCTCTGGAAGGAGGAGTAACAGTGCACAGATGGCAAGGTGGAACCTCCCAACACAAACTGAATCTCTCCCTCCTTCTGCTCCTCATTGCCTGAGCCTGCTGTTCTCCCCCCACCCCCGACATTTCTATTTTCAGGAAAAAAAGGAAAAAGCTTCGGTGATCTACAAACTTTGGGTGACTTTTCCTTTGGGCAGGATAACCAGAGCAGCTAGGTGGTTTTCCAAACGCTGGCTATGGCTAAACCCAGTCTCAAACAAAAATGGGAAAAATCAACATGTTTCTCTTCAGATTTTCCAACAACCCCTTTCTTCTCCTCTCTCCAACCTACAGGCTGCCCTTCTCCACCTGACATCCCAGTAGTGGGTGACTTCCAGCAGCTAGAGGCACTTCCCACCTTCCCCAAACCTAGGCCTGCACGTTCTTCTCTCCCTTCGTCTCTGTCTCTTCAGTCTGATAAGTTAGTCTGAGGCGTGACCCATGCGTCATCAATGGGTGCGTTAGAAACCCCAGCGATTCACTGCTATGGTCTTTATAAGTAGGATAGTTACTGGCACATGGAAGGCACCCAGTACATATTTGCTGAGTCAGACTGCGAAAGTGTGCAACCGGCTGAGTCTCTTGGGGGTATTTGCACAGAGAAATAACATAACGATAACGACTACTAGCTAACTGCCGTTTACTAGTCACTTTACACAGTCTAAAAGCAGGATCTCGGCATTTCTAACAGCTTGATGACTTCACGTTTAATGTGGTTTTGTACAGAAATTTCCCTGGAACCCCACGCATGACATTGTTTGGAGCGACTCCTTCCTTGCTTACCTATAAGCCTAATCCTTCTCTTCTTGAGCAAGTGGGACTTGTTGCTGTCTTATCACTTTTCCACCTGTGTTTCTCTCTCAAGGCTTTTTCTCTCTCACTGCTTTTTCAGTGTCTATAGACCGTTGTGGAATGTTTGAGGAAAACCTTGGACTTTTTCACAGCCACTCCCTGTCTGGGCAGCCTTAGGTCAGCCTCCTCCTGCAGTTTTTCTTTCTGTTTTTCCCCTCCGCATGTCCCTCCTAAGAATGTGGTCCTATTTCCTGGAGCAGGAGCCTGTCTGCAGGCATGGCTGGGAAGGAAGCCCTGGCCGTGAGCTGGGGCTGATGGCACCTCTGGAGCTGGCTTTCCGGCAGCCGGTGACACAGGGGGTCTGGCCTCATTCATTACTAATTGTTGACGCTGTGTTCGGAGGAACATGTTAGTAACAGCACGTACCTTGATCGGCCACACTCAGGCCTGGGTGGAGGAGACAGGTGGTGACTCACACAGTGGTGGAAGAGGGCCTGGTCACCTGGGCTGCCCGAAATTGACAGGAAAGGCAGGGCCAGGAGAGGAAATCCCCCTGCACATCACCTCCCTCCCCTTCCCATCACCTCCCTCCCCTTCCCACCATATGCTCCACCCCTGCACCAGAGGCACTTGCTTCCCACTCCTCTGTGCTCTTTTTTTTTGAGATGGAGTCTTGCTCTATCGCCCAGGCTGGAGTGTAATGGCATAGTCTCAGCTTACTGCAACCTCTACCTCCCGGGTTCAAGCTATTCTCCTGCCTCAGCCTCCCAAGCAGCTGGGACTACAGGTGTGCACCACCACTCCCGGCTAATGTTTTTGTATTTTAGTAGAGATGGGGTTTCACCATGTTGGCCAGGATGGTCTCAATCTCCTGACCTCGTGATTTGCCTGCCTCAGCCTCCCAAAGTGCTGAGATTACAGGAGTGAGCCACGGCACCCAGCCTTGTTTTTTTTTTTTTTTTTTTTTTTTTTTTTTTTTATTTTTTTTGTTTTTTTTTTTTTTTTTTTTTTTTTAGAGTCATTGTCTTACTCTGTT
The DNA here is from genome assembly GCF_024542745.1 of Macaca thibetana thibetana. NCBI lineage: Eukaryota > Metazoa > Chordata > Mammalia > Primates > Cercopithecidae > Macaca > Macaca thibetana. The sequence continues at coordinate 24,884,882 of NC_065586.1, forward strand.
GCCCAGGCTGGAGTGCAGTGGTGTCATCACAGCTCACTGCAACCTCAAACTCCTGGACTCAAGAAATCCTCTTGCCTCAGTCTCCCGAGTAGTTGGAACTACAGGTGCGTTCACCATGCCCAACTAAGTGTTTAAAAAAAATTTTTGTAGACATGGGGTCTCACTATGTTGCCCAGGCTGGTCACAAACTCCTGACTTCAAGCCATCCTCCCATCTCGGCCTCCCACAGCACTGAGATCACAGCTGTGAGCCAGCATGCCTGGCCCCTGTGTTTTCACATGTCATTCCCTGTGCTTATAATGCTCCTCCCTCAAATCTGTATTGCTTTGGTCTTCCTTGTGCATCAAAACCCCATTCAAATATTTCTCCCCTTGGAGATTTTCTCCTGTTCCCCCTGGCAATTGAGAAGCCCTTTGTGCCAAACCACACTCTGTAGACAATTATTAAATTGTGTCATAGTTGCTCTGATGTGACTCAGTTGCCAGCAGATTTGAATTACTTGAGGACCGGGGCTCTCCCATGTCCATCTTTGTTCCCACTTTACCTAACCAGGAGCTGCCAATAACAGACACTCACTAAATGTTCATGGGCAGATTGTGGAACAAGGCAGACACATTCTGCAAGGGACAAGTGACACCGGCTCAATAGGTCAGACATGCGCAGATGGTTTGAGAGCAAAGTCTGTAATTCTGGAGTGTTCTCCATCTTCAAGCCCCCTCAAAATCTGTTTGCTCTTCCCAGAAAGATTCTTGCCATATATTTGGTGGTTGGAGTGGTCTTGTCACCGGCCTTCAAGAACACTGATTATTGTTTGAAGGGGATGCTGCCATTGAAAGAGTAGCTGATTTCCTCAGCCACTGTGTGCGTGTCAATAAGATTTTATAAAGTACCTGTCTCAGTGCTCAGCTTTATAAGAAATGAAGTGGAGGATTCAAAAGGGGTAGAAGACATAGACTCCACTCCTGTAGACCACAAAGCCTCGTCCAAAAGAGAACGTGGCTGAAATGAGAACATATGAATCACCAGTGGCAGACCTGTGGTGGCAAGGGGAGAATCACTCAATGTTTTCAAATAAAGAAATTCCTGCTTGTCATTTACCTGGCTCCTTCTATATGAACTTGCTCATGTTCGAAACAGCTTAATAAAATAATTTTAGATTGCACTGAAAATCAGTACTTGCAGTTAAGAGCACTTTATTTTTTTTGGATTTTATTTTTTATTTTTGTAGAGATAGGTGTCTCCCTATGTTGCCTAGGCTGGTCTCGAACTCCTGGGTTCAAGAGATCCTCCCGCCACAGCCTCCCAAAGTGCTGGGATGGCAGGCGTGAGCCACTGCACCTGTCATTGCTCTTGAATTTCAGATTGAGGTGTTGATTCACAGGGCAAGATGGAATGGCATGATGGAAACTCAGTGGGAAGGAGAAACAGAGGCAGAGAATGGTTAAGAGATTCTTATTGTAGTTCAGCCAGGAGGCTACAGGGACTAGACTAGGCTATGGGGACCAGACTAGGCTGCCACGGGGAGAGAAATAGAAGGAGCGGCCCAGATAACTGGTTGCAACCTCTCCTATCTCCCGTAGAAGGAGGGAAGGGTAAAATTTTGCCAGGATAAAGAGCGGGTGACCAAAGAAACAGAGCTCCAAGCAAAGAAGGGATTTTTTTTTTTAATCACTGAAGGCTACCATTATATTTGATTTATTTTATTTTATTTTATTTTATTTTATTTTATTTTATTTTACTTTTGGAGACAGTGTCTCACTCTGTCACCCAGGCTGGAGTGCAGTGGTGCAATCATGGCTCACAGCAACTTCTGCCTCCTGAGTTCAAGCAATTCTCATGCCTCAGCCTCCCAAGTAGCTGGGATTACAGGCAGCTGTCACCATACCTGGCTAATTTTTGTATTTTTAGTAGAGATGGGGTTTTTACCATGTTGGCCTTGGTGATCCATCCGCCTCGGCCTCCCAAAGTGCTGGGATTACAGCCATTAGCCACCTCGCCTGGCCCTTTCATTCTTCAAATAAGAATCGTTTTACACTGACTTCCTCTCTGTCTGGGGCTGGGGATTTGTATAGGAGGTGGTGATTCGTATAGGAGGTGGTGATATGGTTTGCATCTGTGTCCCCACCCAAATCTCATGCTGAATTGTAATCCTCAGTGTTGGAGGTGGGGCCTGGTGGGAGGTGACTGGTTCATGGGGTGAATTTCTCGTGAATGCTTTAGCACCATCCCCTTGGTACTGTCCTTGCAACTGTGAGTGAGTTCTCGTGAGATTTGGTGATCTTAAAGTGTGTGGCCCCTCCCACCTCTCTCACTCCTGCTCCTTTCATGTAGGACACTTACTCCTCCTTTGCCTTCCGCCATTTTTGGAAGCTTCCTGCGGCCTTCCCAGAAGCAGAAGCCACTATGCTTCCTGTGCAGCCTGCAGAACTGTGAGTCAATTCAACCTCTTTCCTTTATAAATGACCCCATCTCAGATATTTCTTTATAGTAACATAGAAACAGATTAATACAGGTAGTAAGGAAGAAAGAAATTCCACGGGAAAACCGTACTTCTGCTTGAAATCTCAACTGCCCCTAATTTTGCATCTGTGTCTTCTTAGACCTGGAAGACGTCTGATCCCTAGGCCCATGTTCTGCTCTCTCTGCCCTTGAGTTCCATCCCCAAGTCCCTACTCTACTCTCCACAGGAAGAGGCTACTGAACTTGATGTTAGAATTGATCCTAATGTACAGACCTAACCCTCAGAGAACCTTTGACCCACCCGTAGGGAGATGGACTCATATTCTCCATGACTCCGGAAGATTCTCTAGCACGCTCCTTCCCTGGGGTCGTAAGAGCGCCTGAAAGTGGAAGCTCATAGATTCTTAGAGTTGAAAGGCCCATGTGCAGGGCATCTTCTCCCATCCCCCCGCCCTATATAGGAATCTATTCCTTAACATCCCTGCCAGGCAGCAACAACCTCAGCCAAACATTACCAGGAACAAGGTTAGACAGAGCAGGGATCCCCTATAGGGGCCTGCCAGTCACCCCAACAATCTTCCCAAGCATGGAAAGAAAGAAAAATGTTGAGTTCATTCAAGTGAGTTCCAGGAAAGAAAAAAAATTTTGAGTTCATTCAAGGGAAGTTCCAGGAAACTAGCTAGCCTTGAGAAGTAGATGAGCAACTTGATAATGGAGAAGGTTTGCTGAGGATGTCAATCTGAACATCCTGCACATGTACCCGGGAACTTAAAATTTTAAAAAAGATTATATCAACCCTCTGTCAGAAAACATCATGAAAAAAACAATACAAAACATTTAAAAAGTGAATAGCTTAAAACAATCCCCAAGGAAGTTAGAGTCACAAAATGTTTTGTGACTGTAAAAACTATAGAAGCTAAAGATGACATCTTAACATATGTCCCTGAGCTGTTTTTCAGAAACCCAGACGCCACCGAATGGAAAATACCATCTGCTAGAACGTAGACCTCAGAGAAACGGAAGCTGAGGACTGAACTCTGACCACCATTCGTTGTTCTAAATTTCTTCCTAGGGGTCCTGGAGGAGGTCACACCCATGAGCCAGAGCTAACATTCTTTTCTGCTGGCCTCAAAATTTTAGAGAAAGCTTCAGCTCCTTAACCAATCTCAAATCAGAAAATCTTCGAACCTGGCTGGGCGTGATGGGCTCGTCCCTGTAATCCCAGCACTTTGGGAGGCCAAGGTGGGCGGATCACGTGAGGTCAGGTGTTTGAGACCAACCTGGCCAACAGGGTGAAACCCCGTTTCTACTAAAAATACAAAAGCAGCCAGGAGTGGTGGCATGCTTTTGTTATCTAGCTACTCAGGAAGCTGAGGCAGGAGACTCACTTGAACCCAGGAGGCAGAGGTTGCAGTGAGCCAAGATCACATCACTGTACTCCAGACAGGGCACAAAGAGCCAAACTTGTCTCAAAATATAATACAATAAAATACAATAAAATATCTTCGAATCTACCTATTACCCCTGGATACCTATTTTGAGATGTTCCCCCTTTTTAGGTCAAACCAATATATCACCTTCATGTATTAATTTATGGCTTTGCTTGTCACCACTGCCTCTCTACCTTTGAAGTCCCGTACCTGTAAGCTGTCAGGGAATTCACATCTTAACCACGTGCTGTCAATTCTCCTTCCTTGGTGTCCTGCAATAAATCTCCCACTTTCTCTTGCTGCAATCCTGATGTCAGTATCGGCTTTGCAGAGCCCAGTGCGTGGACCCAAGTTTGGTTCAGTAAAAGGAAATCAGGACCATTTAGGCCACTGTTGCACATTCCCAAGGCCAGAAAATTCTTTATTTTAAGCTAAAACCCAATTTGAAATGAATTGACATTATGAAAAATTTATTTACTTTATTGCAATATTTTGCCCTCAAAGAAAATAATTTTAGATTGCACTGAAAGACATAATATTTCAGAAAGCACTGGGCATGGTGGCTCATGCCTGTAATCCCAGCACTTTGGGAGGCTGAAGCGGGTGGATCACTTGAGGTCGGGAGTTCAAGACCACTCTGGCCAACATGGTAAAACCCTGTCTCTACTAACAAAAATACAAAAATTAGCCGGGCATGGTGGCGAGCACCTGTAGTACCAGCTATTCTGGAGGTCGAGGCAGGAGAATCACTTGAACCCATAGGCAGAGGTTGCAGTGAGCCAAGATTGCATCACTGCACTCCAGCCTGGGCAACAGATCGAGATTTTATTTCCAGAAAAACATATTTTAGAAAGGGATGAGGGAGTTCATAATCCTCCTGAAATTATGTACAAAAGTATGTATATGTGTATGTGCTCTTCATGTTTTTTTTTTTCTGTGTATTCGGTCCAGAGCTTTTATGGGGCACCTAAGGGTCCTCGGTGATTCTGTACTATCCCCGAAGTGCGATGTTGAGTTGAAGGTGTCACACTTAAACGAAATACAGACAGGCCACATCTCGCTCAGGGGAAGGCATCCTGGCTCGGTCAGCTTGCCCAGCGTGCCAGGGTCTTCTCTGTAGCCCAGAATAAGTCCCTTTTCCCAAGCAGAGCCCAGGGAATGTGCCATCTATCTCAAGCCCAGCCACACAAAATCATGATACCACCTAGGGCCTTTTGTTCGGGTAGTGCTCTCATTTTTCAGGGTGGCAGCCTGTCTGCGCCTTGACTCCTCTACGTCAGCACTGCTCAGCTATGGAAAAGTCATGAGCGATAATGGTGGTGTTGGTAGAGCCAGCATGTGTCATGTGGGTTTTCAGACGAAGGGATACAGACAGATACTCATGCTTTACTAACTCATCATCTGCGCACCCATTCAGGAAGAGGAAACGACTGGGGCCACATCACACCAAGCTTGTCTCTACTCGTCCTCGTGATGAGTGTCTCACACACATAAAGGGACACTTTTTTCTCTTGTTTTCACTAGCAAGCCCTATGTAGGGATGACATCATCTCTGTGCTGATTTACTTTAAAATACTTTGGTGCAATCGACACCCTAGGAGGAGGGAAGAAGGAGGAGGTATTTGAAGTACCCTAATCAGGCATCCACATTCCAAGAGTTGTTAGTTAGCATTTGAAACATCCTAATTAGGGATCCACACTTAGGAGGGAGTTACTTAGCACTTCAAATATTGTTACTGAAATCTACCCCACGAAGGGTATGTTCATTAGCATAAGAGATGGTGGAAGTAAAAATTTCCCTGGTGGAATGGTAGCTTTCAAGGGATGAGTTTGGCTGGAAAGAGTGTGCTTCCCACCACCCCAGCTGGAACAAGGTTTAAGAATGCAGCAAGTCAAAGACAATACTCCCATAGAGCCCCGTGTTTCCTGAGGCCCCTACATCCCCCCTTTCATACTGCATGTAGGACCCTGTTGTCCTGTCTTTAAAATATGGTGGCACTCCATTGCAGTGTGCATTTTGATGTGCATTTTTGGTGCGAGGTGCCTACCAGAGTGTCCAGGATCAGAGAGCAGGACTAGACGTCAACAGGTGAATGACAGTTTCTGTGCCTGCTCGTTAAGTCTTACTTTCACCAGCTAATGAGTGGTGAAACCTACTGAGTAGTGACTACCTGTCACTAACTGCTGTTTAGTCCCCTGTTCAATGGAATGGTCAAACTGGCAACACCAGGTCTCAAAGAAAATCAAAGATAAATAAACTAGAGCCTTAGCATATAAATATCCTCAAGTTTCTCCTGTACTGTTCAAGATCTTTCAAGAAGGCTGGGCACAGTGGCCTGTAATCCCGCCACTTTGAGAGGCCGAGGCAGGAGGATTGCTTGAGCCCAGGAGTTTGAGACCAGCCTGGGCAACATAGGGAGATCCTGTCTTTACAAAAAATGAAAAATTACCTGGCTGTGGTGGCATACACCTGTGGTCCCAGCTACCCAAGAGGCTGAGGTGGGAGGATCGCTTGAGCCTGGGAGGTGGAGGCTGCAGTGAGATTATGTCTATAAGGAGCTCAGTGACTGCACAAGAAAAATGTGATCATTTTTGCTTTTATTATTAATCACCTAGTTAACTTCCACTTGATCATTAAAATTCATCTCAAGTGTCTTCCTTTCTTAGAAGTTTCTCTGGTCACCTCCTTAAGTCCCTATTCTGCCATCAAAAAGCCTGACCAGCTTCTATGGAAGCATGTACCATACTCTATGGTTAATTTCTTTTTATGTGTTAATCTTCACCTGTTAGCTCCTTGATGGCAGGAATTATGCCTTGTTTGTTTTATGTCCCCAATACCTAGTATATAATAGATATTCAAGAAATGTTGAATGAATGAACAAATGCATAAATGAGCTGGGGATATACGTCTTTAAGCAGACACCCCTTGGGAGGGGCCTTTGAGAGTTACCATCCTGCCCAGTGGTTGAATGGTAGCCCGGGGAAGAGGAGAAAACTGAGTTTGATTTGGAAATTACAGATAGAATTTTGCTTAATATACAGAAGCACTTCTGTGACTACCAAAAAATGGAAAGAAATACTTCAGTGGTATTTCTCCAAAGTTATTTCAGCAGAGGTTAGTAGTGTGGTAAATTGTATTCACCCACTTGATAAGAGATTTGCCTACGAGGTGTTTGTCTCTAACATTGCGTGACAATTCCACACGAGAAATAAAGGACTGTGAAACAGTCTCCCATGAATATTTGGGCTTTATTGCATGTTGAGGCTACGTCTTAATATCCTTATCTCTTCTTCTAAGTGTGCTTTTTAGTTTTCGAATGATCTGTATCTCTTTTCGATCAGTTCCTTCCTTATATATGTACTTATAGGCAGTTTTATTGAAAGATGACATACTCTGTGAGGCTTTTGCTTGGCTGTTGGGAAATGGAGATAATTGTAAATTATTCATATCAAATTGTCGGATTTTAGGTCTACTTGCTGAAAACACAGGGATGGCCAAGGAGGTCATTTTGGTTTTAAAACCAGAATGGCTTTTAACAAAAAACAGCTTTAAGACCAAAAGTCAGGTAAATCTTGAGCTGAACTAAATCTCTAACCTCACAGTGTTATTCATTAAATGCTAAAAAAATGTTATAAAGCCTCCAGAGAATAGTCAAACCTCCAATAAATCCAAGGCCCAGACTACTTTTTCCAATTACAGTAGCCAATTGATGATTGAATGGGAATATTCGCAAGCCATAACTGTCTTCAGACCATGTAACCAGGAAACTAGCCATGTTGTCTCTGAAACAAGCCTTTCCACTCAGTGCGGGACACAAAGGGGACCTTTCCACTAAGCAGACAGACTTTGTATTTTGTGAATAGGTAAAAAACAGATCTAATCTACTCATCTAGAATGATCTTGCCATTTTTATTATCAAAATCAGAGAATGGCAGCACTGTAGTAAACTTTAGCAATATTGTTTTTTCCTTTTTTTCCTGAGGCTTTTTTGGAAATACAGGGAGACATCTATTACCTTAGGAAAGAACCGGGTAACTCCAAGTATTTATCTCTCATACATACTTTTTCCTCATTCCTTTATGGATTTTTCTCTGTATCAGTTGAGTAAGGATCTGAGATAGAATGGAAGCTACGCTTTAAGAATACGGATGCCTCTTTTCAGCACCAGGTAGAACGAAGACCAAGATAGGCAGCTAAAATGTGATACTTCCAAGCAAAATAGATTTGAATGGATTTGATACTGATCTGATTTGGCTCTCTGTCTTGGACATAAGAACAGAACATTGGCTATATCTTGGCTTCACTTGAGGCCATGTAGAGACACGGTTTACTGACATTTAACCCTAAGAATTTTGCTTGGCTTTAACAAACTATAAGTATGCTCTTGTTCTTCATGATGAATGTGACAATTGGTCACACCTTGTGGATCACATTAAGGAGATTAACATTCCTGGCAAAAACCTGTGTATAACTAAGTGGATTCATGGCCCACTGACAAAAATAAGCCATTATGGGGTTTCTGCAGGTCTTTCATTATTTGAAAAATATGCACCACATGGTGCTTAGGACAAGCTCACAATAAACTCCATTAGGTTCCTAAAATATTTCATGTTGTATAATGTTGATAAGGTAATAATATTCTCAATCTCGTTACACTGAAATTCCATTTTTCTTTTCCTTTCTAATATGCGGTGTCAACAATAGAATGAATAAAATGACATTAAGTATCTGAGCAGCTGGATACTGAAATTAATCTTATAAGGGTGCCTCACTCACAACTATATGTTACTGTGATTTTTTAATGAAATAATTTTAAGAAATCCTAGGGGAATGTCAGGCTTACAATGTTTTTAACCAGAGAAACAGAATGTGCTAAAAAACAAACAAACAAAACAACAACTGTGTTATATCAATTCTTGCCTTTTTGGCATTAGATGGACTTAGTTTAAAAAATTCCTTGTTTATAAAGAAGGAGGAGGCCAGGCTCAGTGACTCACATCAGTCATCCCAGCACTTTGGGAGGCTGAGGTAGGAAGATCACTTGAGGTTAGGAGTTTGAGACCAGCCTGGCCAACCAACATGGTGAAACCCTGTCTCTACTAAAAATACAAAAATTAGCCGGGTGTGGTGGAGAATGCCTGTAATCCCAGCTACTCGGGAGGCTAAGATAGGAGAATTGCTTGAACCTGGGAGGCATAGACTATAGTAGTGAGCTGACATAGTGCCCCTGTACTCCAGCCTGGGTGACAGAGCAAGACTCTGTCTCAAAAAAAAAAAAAAAAAAAAAAAAAAAAAAAAAAAAAAAAAAGGAGGAAGAGGAAGATAAGAAGAAGGAAAACCCTAATAGTCAAGGTCTGCCTGAAAATTTGCCTTAAGATCCTGTAATTCTTCTTGAGGAATAATGTTTTAGTTTTGAATTTATAACAACTTCTCTGGAGGTAATGCTCGAGAGTCTAGAATTTTCTTAAATTAAGCAATCCTATGAGAATAAAATAGTGGCAGCTATGAGAAAATCAAATGCATGAATTACTTACCACTTATTCTGAATCAAAATAGCCTTAAGCTGTAAGTATTCGACATGGTGCAACCTTTTAGGGGGAAATATATCAGTGCATCTTTACATTAATCCAAATGAGTCAGTGTAAAGATCCAAAATGAATTAGGTCTGTTTGGTCACCATTCTATTCTATAGGGTATGAGTTACATGCTCTGCCCATCCAAGACACTAGGATCATGACTATACATGCCACCTAGGTCCTTCCAGTTAATTTATTCATCCCTTAAGAGATTTTAAGGTAAACGCTACATAAAAAACTCCCCACTGCAACCGAGAAACACTTCATTCTGTTGTTGCTTTCTGTGTCCTGTTACTAATGCCCACTATGGCTATAATAGATTCTTTTTAGTTTATTTTTTTCTAAAGTATACTTATCTATATTAATGTGACATCCTAATATCTAAAGTAGATACATTAGTCATTTCTTTCCATGGAATAATTTCCTCCCTGAAGCCAGTAACATCTGTCAAGCTAAGGAACGCACACAGCCAAATGTCTTCCTGTAATTGTAGAAAACCATACTAGTCTCCTAAATTACCTGTTTGATTATTTGCTTTAAATAGGGTTTGGGGGAGGGGGTTGGAGTGGGGAAGGTGAGATCTTTGACAATGGTGTGGTGACTTCCATTGACCCTGGAAATTTTGGGCATATCCAAGTAAGCTATCATCCATGTGAGACACAACTCATGGGAAGTTACCTACAGAATGGCAATATTTGGTGCATTCTGTTATATTTCTCATCCTCAAATATCTGAGTTCTCTTTCAATAAGTAAATTTCTGGGTAAGAAAGCAAGAAAGCAAAAGGACTATGGAAGGAAACCACTATAGGCTCTTTGCTACGAAACGGTAGTTGGGGTCAGGTCCAAAAGTGTGTGTGTGTAATCGTGTGTGTGTAATCATGTGTGTGTGTAATTGTGTGTGTACATACATATGATCATGTATTGTATAAATATTTGTGTGTATTATGTGTAGAGAATCAGATTTTTGATAACCCTTTTCTTGCTGACAATGTACTCACAGCAATTACTTTAAGTGCAAAGGTTTTTCTAAACTTTAATAAAAGAATTGGGGATCTTTACTTTGAAAAAATGATCATCTGGAGTGTGATGAAGAGGGTGTAGAATGGACCTGATGGATGCTTTCAGTGTGAAAGATTTATCTCATAACAGAGGGATTTAACCCTGAGAGATGATGTGAGGCAGATGTACGATGTTAAGGGCGGAGTGAGAACTGATGAATAGAAGTCATGGTAAAGAATGCTTTTGCTCAAAATATGGAAGAACTTTCTAAATTCTACCTAAAATTGGCTGAACCGAATGATCACTTTTCAAGGGCACTGCGAAGCCAATTTATACACTGGGTTGAAAGATGGACTCTAAGACTTCTTCTACCAGTAACGTTGGGGAACTCTGTTATTCTAAATTGAAATTATACCTGCTGTGTGCTGAATTTCCCTCTGAACTCTTCTTTCAGAGCATGATCCAGGGATCAATTATAAAGCTATTAGAAGAGTGGCTTCCTCAAAAGACTGACTTTGTCTCCTACCTGTCCTAAAGCCTCCGTGTGCTGCTCAGACACTCCGGACTAGGTGTGATCTAGCCAGAAGGTTCTTTGAATGACTCAAGGGAGACAGAATATATTTTCAGCCCAAGAATGTCAATGACATTCATTACACTAACACATTCAAAAGGGAAATTGAAAGATTAGGAAGGAATATATATGAACTCAAAATATTATAATATTTCATTCATCAATAGAAGTCAGGCAAACAGCAGATGAGGTCATAGCAATAGCAATAACTAACCTTTACTTTATCAGTAATATTACTGTTTGACTGTTTGTTTTTTTTTTTTTTTTTTTTTGGAAACAGAGTCTCGCTCTGTTGCCCAGACTGGAGTGTAGTGGCATGATCTCAGCTTACTGCAACCTCCACCTCCTAGGTTCAAGTGATTCTCGGGCCTCAGCCTCCTGAGTAACTGGGACTACAGGCACCTGCCACCATGCCTGGCTAATTTTTGCATTTTTCGTAGAGATGGGGTTTCACCATATTGGCCAGACTGGTCTCAATCTCCTGACCTCAGGTGATCTGCCTGCCTCAACATTCCCAGGTGCTGAGATTACAGGCATGAGCTACCATACCCGGCCTTGAATGCCTATTATTTCACAGTTTTGTCTCATTCCACCTTCATAACAATTTTATAAAATAGACACAACTATTAGCCCAATTTCATGAGCATAGAGATGTTCCAAGTAGGAATGACTAGTAAATGGCAATGAGATTTAAACCCGGATCTGTCTGTTCCCCTACCCCACCACAATCTTAACCACTGTACTCAGAGGAGATTGGGGTCTCCCAAATATCTTGAATGGCCCTACCCAGGTGGCCCTGAATCCGGCTCTCTGTGGGAGATCTTTGATAAAGAACCTGAAAAGACCACACCAGTCCTGGAGCACACAATCTCAGGACTATATGGAGCTTTGGAAGCAAAGGAGGGTGACCTATATGTAACGTATGGGGAAGAGATGAGTAAGTTCAGAATTGGAGGTTATTTGAATGACACGGGAGAAGTTTGAGGAAGTAGACCAGCATTTTCACATAGGCGAAGGTGTATTATTCTATTGTATCTAGTAATGTAGTGCTCTTTCTTTTATTAAGAGCAAAGTAAGAGAATATTTTGAGAGAAATGGTCTAGGTCCAATATGAGGAACTAATTCCTGGAAGAGAAAATTGTAGAGCTTAGGAACACATTGCAAAGGAAAGTTGTGACTTTCAAAAAAATTACCCCCCAATGTGGACTAATTTGTGCTTTGACTACACAAATGACCGTGTGACACTCACACAACTTCAGTAGGGGAAAACAGCTAAATTTGTTGTTTACTCTCATGTAGTCTTAAAAAGAAAAAAAATTAAAAAAAAAAAACTTTTTTGCTTTTGAACTAGCCATACAAAGAGAAAATGAGGACCCATTTCACTTTTTCCAAATGGTTGTGCTGTGACTTCAATGGCACATTGCAAAGCAATGTGTGCTCACATTTTTAGTTTTTTTTGTTTTTTTTTTTTCTTTTTTTGCACTTGGCCAATTTCTGAGGTGGAAGAGTAGGCAGAGGTTATTTGGGTTGAATCTCCTCCTGCTTCTTGCTGCTTTTGGATCCTGGTTTTCAGACTAACAGACACAATTCTCTCCAGTCCATGTGCGAAGCTTATGTGAGTAAGGATGGGCGAGGAGCTTGGGCTCCCTCGCTACACAGATAAATCAACATTTCAACCTCGGGAAAGCCATTCAGGGTGTGATGATCACACATTGCCATTCCCTTGTGATTTCGTGATTCATTCATTTCAGGATGGATAAAATACTAAGTATGGGTAGTACTTTCCAACAAGAAATTTAGATGTCACTCAACCTTTTGGAAAAACTGATAAATCTGTCACCTTGGAGCTGATGGAACTTTGTGAGCAGCAGGAAGGAGATATCTTCAAGAGACTCCTACCATGTGGTTATGATGCCAGAGGCTTTTCCTGATGGGCTTTCTCAGTTGAGTCTTGGTTTTCTCAGCTGTAAAATGGGGACAATGGGACCACACATGCGAAAATGCATGCTAATCTGAATCATACCAGAGATACGCTATGGGAGGTATTAGTATCATTGATAGAGTTCCTGTTGATGTGACATCACTTTTCAATTTGGATCAGTTATCTTTTTTATTTTTATTTTTATTTTTTTTGAGACAGAGTCTTGCTCTGTTGTTGACGCTGGAGTGCAGTGGCGCCTACAGCCTCCACTCACTGCAACCTCCACCTCCCAGGTTCAAGCAATTCTCCTGCCTCAGCCTCCCGAGTAGCTGGGATTACAGGCACCTGCTACCACGCCCGGCCTGGGTCAATTATCAATCAATAATTCCAATATTATTGGAAACGTTGCTTTCCAAATTAACAATAACCCCTAATTATAGAGCCTTTACTATGTGCTAGGTACTGGGCTAAACTCGTTAACATATAAGGTCTTGCTTAATACTTACCACATACTAAGGTAGTGTTATTATCTCTACTAATACAGGTATTTACATTTATTAATCTATAAATGAGAAATCGAGGTTAAGAGAAAGTGAGTAACTTGTTTGATATTACCAAGCTTGGAAGAGCCTAGCAAGCACCTCTCCTACCGCTGTCTGACTCACGCTCCCTGAGAATCTTACTGTGGCTTTAAATTCATTTTCTCAACTGCCAGGACAGGAAGGACTTCCTGGTAAGATAGGAACGGGTTTTAGCGAATGTCTACAGTAGCTTCCTATCATGTTCAGCCGCTCTTCTGCCAAGCCACCATCAGGGCACAGACTTACAAAAGAAAAATAAAAACCCAGGACCTCAATTCATGCTCCCAAAAGGAAAAAAGTAAGCTGAAAGCTGAGTCATGCAAGAAGCTGCTTTCCCTTTTGTTCCTAAGTAGACAGCTACAGATAAAAGGTTAACTGTCTCCACAGGGAGCAAATCTATGTTCATCTTATCTTGTGAGAAGCACCGATTTACTGAGCACAGGAGCAATGTGTCATTGGTTCTTCCCCTACCTGCTCCTTTTCTCTTGCAACATGTAGATTCCCATGCCCCCCCTCTTTCCTCTAGCCTGCTTTTCCCCTTTAAAACTAAAACCCTCAAACTCATCTGTGGAGAAAGGGACAGAACTGTCTCCCCAGTGCATCCTTAACTTTGGCAAAATAAACCTGTAAACTGATGGAGACCTGTCTCAGACACTTTTCGGTTTACAGCCTGATGCTTTTGTAGTGACGGCTGCTTGATATAGTAGAGGCTGTTGCCGCCCCACTTACATTCTCTCCACGTGCCAGCTCATCAGCCTGTATCTTCCAACAACTCACAGCTGCCTCCATTCTAAAGCATTCTCCATTCACCCTGTCAGACCTAGGAGCCTTGCATAACCCACCCACCCACCCTCACAGGCCTTGGCCGATGTTGGACAAGCCCAAGCCAGCCCCTTCACCTCGAGGTAGGATGCAGCTCTGGTGCAATGTACTCCAGGGTGTCCCCATGCGGTCTCCATCTGAGACTACATTCTCGCTTAGCTTCCCCAACCCTAAACCTCCCTTTTTCTCTTATTGTCCCTTCTTTCTTTCTTTTTTGAGATGTAGTCTTGCCCTGTTGCACAGGCTGGAGTGCAGTGGTGCAATCTCAGTTCACTAAAACCTCTGATTCCTGGGTTCAAGTGATTCTCCTACTTCAGCCTCACGAGTAGCTGGGATTACAGGCGTGTGCCACCATGCCTGGTTGATTTTTGTATTTTTAGTAGAGATGGGGTTTCACCATGTTGGTCAGGCTGGTCTCAAACTCCTGACTTCAAGTGATCCACCCATCATGGCCTCCCAAACTGTTGGGATTATAGGCATGAGCCACTGTGCCCGGCCTTATTTTCCTTTCCTCAGGGTACAAGCCAATAAATCACTTGAATAAGAATCCTCATTTCAGGATCTGCTAGGTAATCTGAGCTAAGACAGTGGGCATGGTTGAAAGTTTTTCCCTGCTCTAATACTTAATTCAAAGTATTTATAGTACTTAATTTTTTTGAATTAAGTGTATTATAGTATATTATAGTACATAAGTAAAAAATTAAGTACTTATGGTACTTAATTCAAAGTACCTAATTAAGTACTTAATTCAAAAAAGTAATTAATTCAAAAAAATTTAAAGGCTTGGAATTCAAATAATATGAAAGGTGTAATATCCTAAACAGTGGCTTCAAAGAGGTTGTTTTGGCTAATTTACTAAGTCTAATTAAGACATAGTAAATGGCTTAACACAGGTTGAGAATTCCTTATTTGAAATGCTGAAGTGTTTCAGATTTTGGATTTTTTAAAATTTTGGAATAGGGATGGGACCCAAATCTAAACACAACATTTATTTATGTTTTATATTCACCTTATGTCATAAGCTGGAGGTAGTTTTATACAACATTTTAAATAATTTGTGCATGAAACAAAGTACTGACTGAGTTTTGACTAGAATTCATCACATGATTCTTAATTTTCCACTTGTAGAGTCACATTGGTGCTCAAAAAGTTTCAGATTTTAGAGCAGTTCAGATTGTGGACTTTCAGATTAGGGATGTTCAACATGTCCCTTCTAGTTGGGCTGCTGCTTCTTGTCATACATTTACAAAAACATGCTATCTCCTCAGAGAATCTGTAATACAGACAGTTCCCATTTGGGGCACTATGATTGTGATAGCTCCAGTTCTCCAGGGTTTCCAGCCATATGAAGGACAGTGTCTCTTTCCCTCTCACAATGTCTAACATGTATCCTTTTTTTCTTCCCCAAGGGGAGGCATCTTCTCATGGTTTTCTCTTTGCCTTGGCTTCCACGCTGGTTGCTAAATCAGGCTCCAAATAGGACTGTGGTAATTGCGCTGAGGAACTGTGACTATGCTGTTCTGTGTTGCCCTGAAGCAATAACAACAATTCCTTGAGCTAAATAAATACATATACTTTTTCCAAAAGGACCAATTTTAACAATTTGGAAGATAAGTTACTAACACACACACACACAAACACAAACCCACTATTGGCTGTTAAGGGAAAGTATCTGTTTGGGGAAACCACCAAAAGGACTAGGAATTTTGTTTCTACCAGTTAATCATTTACAATTTTTAAGTCTAGGCAGGCAAACAAGGTCCATGACAAAAAGATAAGAAAGTTGGAGACCATCACAGGAACATTCACAGGTTCAAAGTCTAACGATTAGTCTACGTGGCTGATGTGATCAATTTCATGGTTTCCATTCCCCCCCACGGTGCACAGTGTGGGTTGTGTCTTCAGGGCAATGTGAGGACGACAGTGAGAATGGTTTCAGGATTTCTCCACGGCACTAAGCTCTTACTAAGCCGTGGACCCTCCTGACATTTACTTTCTTAAGACAGAGCACTCTGTCTTCAACTCTACAACTTTCCCCATGTCCTAGTGGTTTTTCGCTCATTTGTTATAATCATGATTTACTTAATTTCTTTACACACAGCTGCCCATTGATGAATCCCGTCTCCCCCAAATTTTTATAACCTTTCCTTTCTGATTGAACTTTTTCCAGATCCTGGTAACCTGCAGTTTTTCCCTTTCTGTACAGCCTATCTCTAGGTGAGTTCCAGAATGACTGTTACAATGTAGCTGATATAATTGTTTAGACTCCTGTAGCTCACTAGCAAAAGTCTAGGCGCTCCTTTGCATGATAATTTAAGTTAACCATTCTAGCTTTCTTGCCTCCTCCTTCCCAGAGCATTCTCCTGCCAGACATGGCCTCTGTGGGTCAGCTATAGCCAAGCAAGAGTCTTGAAAAGAGTCTAAGACTAAAGAAGGACTTGTTCTGTACCTGGAGTAGACACCTCTAAGCTTCTTTCGAATCATAATGTATTCATCCAGGTAGTAATTTCCTGCTAACATCACTTTACCAAGTAATGTTCCTTTCCTCACATGGCAAATATTTGCTCCATGGCATTTAATATGAATGTTTTTCTATATGCAAAACACATCCATTCATAGACACTCGCGCATGACCAAATGAATTATACGAAGTATAAAACACCATTTACAACTCATTAAAGATTATTTGAGTCATTCTTAATCAATGTCAATTGGTTATGACTTATACAATCATGAATAAAAATACAACTTGACAAAATGGTAACTAATTTTTCTATATTTTCTGCCTTGTAAAGCCATCAAAGCAAATATCTAAAAAGTTCATTTATCAGTTGGTCTTTTATTGAAAGGACTTGTTTTCACTGGGTAATGTCTTCAATAATGTCATCATTTTTGTTTGTTTGTTTGTTTCGTGATTTTTGATCCTGGAGAATGATGACTGGCTGGGCCCAATGCTGTCCTCTTGCCAGGGAGGCAGAAGAAATGAGTTCTTGGTATCCTCTTACCACCCCTTCCTCAACGTTTTTTTCCCTTTCCTCTATTCACTCCACACCCCCTCTTCACATGCCTGCCTGGGCATTTTCCTATCAACCATCCATTGTTCTTGGTTAGGGGTTGGAATCTCTTTATAGAGAACCACAAAAAGTCTGCTGCCATTTTTTCAGGAGTATTGGGATATAAATTCAAAATTACTTCTTTCCAGTTATAAATTTTAAAAACATTTATTTTAACAGCTTTTTTAAACACACACAAAAAATTGGAAACATGATGTAAATTCACCTGTAATCCTACCTTTCAGAGATAAATTTGTCTTAGACTTTTGGTACCTTTGCTTTAAAAAAAAAATTACAATAATTGAGATCATTTTGTACATCAGTTCTTTAATATGCTATTTTTCACTTGACACTAATTTGTAATTATTTCCCAAGTCACTAAAGTTATTATTGAAGCACGATTTTAAAGGATTCATCATATTGTATTATGTGGCTTCATCATAATTTACTCTACCATTCCTTTGATACAGAGCTTTTAGTCTCTTTCCAATTTTGCTATTGTAAATAATACTATAACAAATACTTTCCCCCACATGTCTGGGGCATTTTATTTTATTTTATTTTATTTTGATAGATTTTGCTCTGTTGCCCAGGCTGGAGTACAGTGGTGTGATCTTGGCTCACTACAATCTCCACCTCCCGAGCTCAAGTAATCCTCCCACCTCAGCCTCCTGAGTAGCTGTGACAAGCACATGCCAACACACCCAGCTAATTTTTGTATTTTTTCTACAGACAGGGTTTTGTCATGTTGCTCAGGCTCCTGGACTCAAGTGATCCACCCACCTTGGGCTCACAAAGTGCTGGGACTACAGGTGTGAGCCACCATGCTGGGCCTCTGGGGCATTTTATCATAATAGGGGATTCTTGAAGAAATGTCTCTTTGTGGCTAGGCATGGTGGCTTGAGCCTATAGTCCTAGCTACTTGGGAGTGAGGTTAGGGCTAGAGGATTGTGTGAGCCCAGGAGCTCAAGTCTAGAGTCCAGTCTGGGCAACATAGTGAGACCCTATTTTTTCTTAGAGAAAAAGAGAAAAAAGAAAGGTCTCTTTGACACTGAACTGCACGAATTGGCTACAGGCAGCAGCTATACTTTTGAAGAGATAAGGGGCTCTTGCTTTGCTTGCTTGTTGAAAATGTTAACTATTTTTGAGTATGTTCGAAGTCAGAGATGATCAAGCAACTGCTGTTGACACCTGCTTAGGTTATCACTTTGGTAAGTCAGGTGAAAGTTGACCGGTTTTCAACTAGTAAACCGAGTCTGCAGGCTTCCCAGTTTCTATTTTCCATGCCTTATTCCAGGATGGGAGTAAGGCTGGCCCTTCTGTGAGTGTTGATGTAGTGTTCCCCATTGTCTAAAACACTGTATCTCCCGTCAGTGATGATCTGTTAAAGGAAGAAAGACATCCATGAATAAAGTGTTCTCCAAAGTGTGATATGTCCCAAGTAGAAGTGAAACCCTTATCCCCTTCTTGCTTCCATCATTGTATTTCAGATGGCTGCATTCTTTTGAAGTTCTTCCCTGTAGAGCTCCGTGGAAGGACCCTGACTCCCTCTAGTGGACAGCACCACTAGGCAAACAGTAATTCTGCCCAGCAAAGTCCAGAAGCCAAGAGTAAGTGTCCTTAAATGCCCTCTTGAAATAATGGAAGCTGTGTTTCTGAAGGAGACTCTTCCCAGTTCACAGAAGTTTTTGTCTTTAGTGGGCCATGTGTGCAACTGCTGCCACAAGACATCAGGGGATTTTTTTTTTCCTTCAGGGCAGCAATTAATTCAATAATCTACAGAGTTGTGTTTCTTTTTCACTAGCGTTAGAGACTTGTTATGTCCAGATTTACTTTATGCCACAAGCAAGAGGCATTACTAATATGAACAGAACCCAAAAGAAACGAGCTATGAATCTGAGAATGCTCATATAAAGAACTGGAAAAAAGTCGTAAAATCATTCTTTTGCTTTAAAAAAATCCATTAGGAATGTAAAGAAAAACAGAAGAGACTGTTACAAGCTGTCTTAATCTGTTTCATGCTGCTATAATAGAGTACCATAGACTGGGTAATTTATAAAGAACAGAGGTTTACTTCTTACAATTCTGGAGACTGGGAAGTCCACTATCAAGGTGAAGGCACCTGGTGAGGGCCTTCTTACTGTTCTTGCTCTGTCATCCCATGGCGGAAGAACAAAAGAGCGAGCGAGCGAGCGAAAGAGAGAGAGAGAGAGAGAGAAAGAGAAAGAGGCAACTTGAAGACTTGAAGCCTGAAGTCCTTTTATAATTGGCACTATGACCTAAATATCTCCTATTAGGCCCCACTTCCCAACATTATTGCATTGGGGATTATGTTTCCAACACATGTTTTTTTGGGGGATACATTCAAGCCACAGCACAAGGATTACTGGAAAACCATATACTGTGTCCAAAGGGTCTATAATATTTTTTTCTCCCAGTTCATTTAATCGCCTCAGATAACCATCCTGCCATTTTAGGAAGGAATTCAGAAGCTTCTATGTATGAATTGTCTAAATCATTTATTGGTCTCTACATGTGCTTATAACGAAGTCTTGGTAACCCAGATAATACAACCTGGCAGTGGACCTATACCTCCTACGTATCTACTTACCTAGGGCAAACTGCTTGGAAACGCTGGGTTTAGATTTTCTTATTTGTAAAATTACAGGATTGAATTAGATGACATGTAAACAGCTCTTCTAGTTCTAAGTGTATATAAAAAAATAACATGTAGTCTCTTCTTAGAGAACACCTAAGGGAAGATTTCTTTCCACTGTTGTCTGCTACCATCACTATTTGCCTGTGATCTAAGGCAAGTTCCATCAACAGAGCAGGAAACATTTCCTTTTTTCTCAATCCTGCCTCAAGTGTCCTCTAAATGTGCCATTGCTGTTATGACCAGGGCATTTGAGCATCTCAAATCTGTACTTGTTGAAGAGCAGACAGCCTCTAGTACTTAACGTGCAGCTCCAGTGGGTGAAGAAAAATGCCCCCATTTTATGGGAATCTCAAGAATGGAATGGCTGTACGTAAATCCTTTGTCTTTTATTTAGACTGAGATCAGAGTGAACACTATAGCTCTGACCTGTGCAAATACAATAAGCACTTCAGCCCAGAAACAGTTTTACCTCTTTTATTAGGTTGGGCTTTCAGTATGTATTTGAAGAGGAGCTATTTATGGGCTTGCAAACAAAGTGCTGGAGGAAAGGAATTTAAAGGACGTCCTTGAGCGAAATCAGGGGGTTTTATTTCAAAAGGCCAAACTGTGCATTAACCCTTCACTTCCTGGCACATACCACCTACATACTGCTCTTCCAGGGGCCTGGGAGAGATGGGTGATTAGGTAGCAGGTGGGGAGGGCAGGATTCACTTGCATGGTCTTGAGAAAGTCACTTCCTCAGGGTGCTGGCTCTTGCTCTGGCTGATGGGGACCTGTGGAATTGGGAAGAAAAAGCAGCTGAAGAAGAAGAAGAAGAAGAAGAAGAAGAAGAAGAAGAAGAAGAAGAAGAAGAAGAAGAAGAAGAAGAAGAAGAAGAAGAAGAAGAAGAAGAAAGAAGAAGAAGAAGAAGAAGAAGAAGAAGAAGAAGAAGAAGGGAAGGGGAGGGGGAGGGGGAGGGGGAGGGGGGGAGAGGGGGAGGGGGGAGGGGGGAGGGGGAGGGGGAGGGGGGGAGGGAGAGGGGGAGGGAGAAGAAGAAGAAGTCTTTTTGAGTAGGGATGTGCGTGCATTGATGCTGACTAGGTTATTTGCATGTCATTCAAGACTTGGTATTTTTTTTAAAAGCTTGATGTTTTCATTTAGTCATAGTGGAAGAATACATGAAATTTTTTTGAAAAAAAGTAGACTACTACTGCATTGGCATGCCCATTGTAAAATATAACTATAGTAGATTTTAAAATAAAAACAATTTGTTGGACAAAACTGCAATTAGTCAAGGCTCAGTTTATTGGAATGCCTGCAGAATCACCTTTCTGCCTGCTTAGGTGCAGACAATAAACACTGTGATGTAACCATGTCATTTTGGTTTTAGTCTGCTCTGTTTACAGTGTACTCATTTAACATCTTTAAGCTTGAGTTAGAGTAAGAAATAAATCTTTTATTTGACTACTGGTTACCTTCTTAAAAATTTGATGAGGGAGGTGGCTGAATCCCCGTTAGAGTAGGGCAGCAATACAGTTCCCAAAATATTTGCATGTGATGCAAGTTAATAAATGATACCCCAGAAAAAAAGGTTTTGTGCTCTAATGAATTTAGTATGTCTCAAAGGGAACAAAGTAATCCCTGTTCTCGCTGGAACCTCAGCTGACCCTGCTGCCGTGTCATCCCATGACTGGTGATAGAAGAAATGAGAGCATCCTTGTGTCCCCTGGCACTTGGACTTGGTCGGAGGAAAGTTGCTGGTCTGTTGCTAGGGAATGTGTGTCTCCTGATCAAATGACTGGACTCCAGTGTTGAAGAACGGCTACATTGCAAGGTGCAGACATCTCGTACATCAGACTCTGTTGTCTCCCAGGCCACCTGGTATATATTCTGCCACGGCTAAGTCAGGCTGGACACAAGAACTCTGGGCCCTGTGTTTCAGAAGACCCTGCCCTGACTCTCCTCCAGCTGATCCCCTCCCAAAAGGGCAATGAAACTATGCCCACGCAGAGCCTGCAGCCCCTCATTCTAGATCAGTAGTTCTCAGAATGTGGTCCTCCAAAGAGTAGCATCACATCACCTAGGAATTTGCTAGAAATGCACATTCTTGGCTCCTGACTCAGAACTCCTGAAACAAAAATTCTGAAGGACGGCTCCTGCAGTCAGTATTTTAACACCGCTGTTGGTGATTCTGATGCTTGCTCAAGTTTCAGAACTGTTCTGAGCTAAACCATGCTCTGGGATGCCCGAGACCCAGGAATTCACTATTCAAAGGTCTCTGCCCACCTTGAGGGATGGCACCAGCGTCCTTCCTGGGTCTGGGAAGAGATGTGCTTCCAGTGGCCAAAAGCAGCTCTCCTAGGAGAGTTGAGAGCTAGACAGACCTTGAACTGGTAGGTAGCTCATTCACAATTATACCTTCTATATCTAAGTCATTATTAAAGTACATCTTTTAAGCATGAGGACAGAACATGATTTATTTAACAGTTTGTTCACTTGATTTCACATCTATTTAGACATATGGTATACAGGCCTCCATTTTTACTCTTGTCCTGGCCTTTGCAAATGTTAGAGGTGGGCATGCTGCTAAAAGTCTATATTCATTCATTCATTCACCCGTTCATTTATTTATTCATTTATTTGTCTATCTCTTTACTGATAGTGTCTATTTGATGTGACATCATCATCACACCTTTCTTTACTTCTTTAATCATGGCTTCCTTTAGTTCTCTGAATAGATTTATAATGGCCTTTTTGAAGCCATTTTCTGTTAACCCCACAATCGATTTGTTCTCTCAGGCAGTTTGTATCACCAGCCTGGTGTATGGGTCATACTGATCTGTTTCTTTGCATGCCTTGTCATTTTTTTATTGGAAACTGGACATATTGCAGTAAACTCTGAGTACCGATCCGCCCCTGCCCTGTCCCAGAACTTGTTATTGTTCTTTGCTTATCTGCTTAGTGACTGCCTATATTAGTTTAGTTAAGTGTTCCCCCCTCCCCAGCCCACTGGGCATCTGCCTCACTGAGCTAGGAAGGGGCAGAAAGAGAGTAGTTTTGGCTCAGATAACATACTCTTTTTTTCTTACTAAATTTTCGTAGATTTTCTTGAATAGGTGTATCTTCTTTTGCTGTATGTCTTTAGGCTTTATGTGGTTGTTTTAAAAATAATTTTCACCCATTTCACTGGGAAGCAGGCCTGCAGAGCTCCCCATATTGTGCTCCCAGACGTTGATCTTTGTGTTAATTTCTTATATTTAAACATTCTGGCTGGGCGCGGTGGCTCACGCCTGTAATCTCAGCATTTTGGGGAGCCGAGGTGGGTGGATCATCTGAGGTTAGGAGTTCAAGATCGGCCTGGCCAACATGATGAAACCTCATTTCTACTAAAAATACAAAAATTAGCCGGGTGTGGTGGTGGACACCTATACTCCCAGCTACTCAGAAGACTGAGGCAGGAGATTTGCTTGAACCTGGGAGGAGGAGGTTGTAGTGAGCCAAGATTGTACCACTGTACTCCAGCCGGGGCGACAGAGCGAGACTCCATCTCAAAACCAACCAATCAACCAACGAACCAACCAACCAACCAACCAACCAACCAACCAACCAAAAACACTGTATTGAGCATCCACTGTATGTCAGGTGCTGTATTAAGTGTTGGGAGTACAGTGGTGAACAAAAGGAGCACAGTCTTTTAGTTTGTGACCTAGCCATGTGTTTGGCATATGTGGCAAACTCAATAAATATCACATAATTAAATGACTAATAAATAAGTGTTTACATTTTTTTTTTCACCAGAGGTCTGAGGAATTCCTAGAACATCTTGATAACTGAGTTTCCAGATATCTAGAGGCACTAGGAATGCTATAAAGACAGTATCTTTGTACAATAATCTTGTTCTATCATGATATTTGCACAATCTTCTTCTAATTCCAACTGTTTCAAAGGAGTACAGGTGGCAGTTACTATCATTAGTCCCTGTTAATTTTTTCTGTCTGCTTTTGGGGACCTTCATTAAGGGTTAAAAGTGTGCTCTTATCACAAGGCTGCAGGTTTGGTGAGTGCTAGAACACACTCTTGGCATGGTCTTGGCCAGAAAAACCTTAGTTTGGGTTGTGTGATTTCAGAAGATCAGTTTGTACTCATCTCCCTGGAGTTCTCTAATTTACGTTTTCGTCTAGAATCTGACATGTCCTTTCCAATGACCTAGAATGTGATTTCTTCCGATCCTTATTGTTCTTTTAGGAAGGCACTACAGAAATGCTGGAACTGAACTCTGATAAGAGGAAAAATGAGGTGTCTAGTCCCAGAAGAACCTTGCTGCTGTTGCTCTGACCCGAGCACGTCATTGGTGAAGGAAAAGTTGGATCAGTTGTCCAGGTGGGTTGTATTTGGCCAGATGGGTCTGAGGACGTATTAGAGTAACTGGAAAGCTTTATCAGAATAAATACATTCTGGCTGGGCATGGTGGCTGATGCCTGTAATCCCGGCACTTTGGGAGGCCAAGGTGGGTGAAATCACATGAGGCCAAGAGTTCGAGACCAGCCCAGCCAATATGGCAAAACTGGATCTCTACTACAAATACAAAAATTAGCCTGGCGTGTCGTGCACATCTGTAATCCAAGCTACTCGGGAGGCTGAGGCAGGAGGATCACGAGCATCGCTTGAACCCGGGAGGTGGAGAATGCAGCAAGCTGAGATCATGCCACTGCACTCCAGCCTGAGCAACAGAGCGAGAGTCTATCTCAACAATAACAGTAACAACAAAAAGAATGGATATGTTCCTACCTGTAAAAGCTTGTCAGAGTCCGAAGTGAGTGTAGCAATGTGGTTGGGTACTTAAAGGGATTCAAGGAGGAAACGGGATGGGTGCAAGTTGAAAAACTTCTCCCCCCAAACACAGATTTAATTTTGGAGAACTAATTGGGTACCCCCAGAAGCTTGTAGATCAAGACTATAGTTTCAGTAAATCTCCAAATAAGCATGTCCTGCCTCCAGCTCATGTCTGTTTGTGCCCTGAACTAAGGCACATCTAGACCCAGCGATAAGCATGTTATTTTAATAACCAGGAGAAGTGCTAAATTAGCAACCCTGGAGAATAGCATCCTTCATGCACAAAATGAAGCAAGAATCTCTTCCTGGAACTCAAGAAAGCCAGGTGAGAAGGAATTGGACTGGCTGGTTGAACTTCTCAGGATTGCAAGGTTGGGATACTTATTTATTTATTTATTTATTTATTTATTTATTTATTTTACATAAAAGCAGTTCTTCAAATATATAATTAAATGTAATTTTACTTTTAGGATTTCCTAAGAATTTTCATATGCTTAAGTTAAAAAAAAAACCCTTATCATTCATATGTTCATTCATTTACTTCATCCATGCAGCCAGCACTTATTATGTGCTAATTATATGCCAGACACTGTTCCAGGCACTAAGATAAAGATGTAAGATACAGCTGGGTGTGGTGGCTCATGCCTGTAATCCAGGCACTTTGGAAGGCCGAGGCAGGTGGATCTCTTGAGGTGAAGAGTTCAAGACCAGCTTGGCCAACGTGGTGAAACCCTGTCTCTACTAAAAATAGAAAAATTAGCCAGGTGTGGTGGCAGGCACCTGTGGTCCCAGCTACTCGGGAGGCTGAGGCAGGAGAATTGCTTGAACTTGGTGGGGGCGGAGGTTGCAGTGAGCCAAGATCGCACCACTGCACTCCAGCCTGGGCAACACAGCTAGATTCCATCTCAAAAAAAAAAAAAAAAAAAAAGATGTAGATGTAAGATACAGTCACTGACCTCAGGAAGTCAGTCCAATAGGGTTAATGGCTCTGTAGGCACATAATTATAATTTGGCAACATTCACAGAGTGATAGAGGGCTCTTTGAGAATACAAAGGGGAAGAATCTAATTCTGATTGGGTGGATGGGTGTTTCAGAGGAGGCTTCTTGGAGGAAAGGACACTTACATTGAGTCTTAGGTGAATAGGAATCAGCCAGAGACTACAGGGATGGCCATAAGAATCTGGGCATAAGGTGAGCCTATACACAGACACCGAAGTGAGAAAGTGAGAAACTTCATGGGCATGTTTGGAAAAGTGCAAGAGCTGGGTTTGGTGAATCATTAGTTGGAAGATGAGGGATGAGAAATGGTGGTACTGTTCCAGAGAGTCTTTTGTGGCTCATTAAGGAGCTTGGATTTTTCGCTCTAGGCAAAGAGCAGTTATTAAAATGTGTTATACAGTGAGGGGGCATGGTCGGGCTGTTGGAATTGGGTAAAGTGGATTGGGGACAATACTGGAGGCAGGGAAACCAGAAGACTGTTGATTGATATATGGAAAGGGAGGGTTACATTTGAGAAATAGTTGAGAGTTATTATCTGGAAGAACTGGAGATTAGTTGAATGTAGGGATAAGGAAGACGGAGTACTGGATGATTGTCAAACCCCACATACTACAGCCAACCTCACCTTAAGAATAAACAGGCTGGTTGTGGTGGTGCACACCTGTAATCCCAGCTATTCAGGAAGCCGAGGTGGGAGGATTGCTAGAGCCCGGGAGTTCCAGGCTGTAGTGAGCTATGCTTGTGCCACTGCACTCCAGCCTGGGCAACAGAATATGACCCCGTTTTACCCCAAGTACTTTGGATTGCAAATCACATGCTTGGAATTCTTCTTTTTTTTAATTTTTAATTTTTGTGGTTACATAGTAAATGTATATATTTATGGAGTACCTGAGATGTTTTGATATAGGCGTGCAATGAGTAATAATCACGTAATGTAAAATGTGATAAACGTCCCTTCAAGCATTTATCCTTTGTGTTACAAACAATTCAATTATACTCTTTTAGTTATTTTAAAATGTACAATGAAATTATTATTGACTTAAGTCATCTTGTTGTGCTATCAAATACTAGGCCTTATTCATTCTTTCTAACAATTTTTTTGTACCCCTTAATCATCTCCATCTCCCGCTGCCCCACTACCCTTTCCAGCCTCTAGTAACCATTCTTCGACTGCCTATCTGCATTACAATTGTTTTGATTTTTAGATCCCACAAATAAGTGAGAACATGCAATGTTTGTCTTTTTGTGCCTGGCTTGTTTCACTTAGCATAATGACCTCCAGTTTCATCCATGTTGTTATTGTGAGTGACATGATCTCATTCCTTTTTTTATGGCTGAATAGTACTTCACTGTGTATAACTGCCACATTTTCTTTTTTCTTTTCTTTCTTTCTTTCTTTCTTTCTTTCTTTCTTTCTTTCTTTCTTTCTTTCTTTCTTTCTTTCTTTCTTTCTTTCTTTCTTTTTTTTTTGAGACAGAGTCTCTCTCTGTCACCCAGGCTGGAGGGCAGTGGTGTGATCTCAGCTCACTACAACCTCCACCTCCCAGGTTCAAGCAATTCTCTGCCTCAGCCTCCCGAGTAGCTGGGATTACAGGCGCCCACCACTACGCCTAGCTAATTTTTGTGTTTTTAGTAGAGACAGGGTTTCAGGCTGGTCTCGAACCCCTTGACCTCGTGATCCACCCATCTCAGGCTCCCAAAGTGCTGGGATTACAGGCGTGAGCCACTGCGCCCGGCCAAGTGCCACATTTTCTTTATCCATTCATCTGCTGATGGGCATTTAGGTTGTTTCCAAATTTTGGCTATTGTGAACAGTGCTGCAATAAACATGGGAGTGCATATATCTCTTCGATATACTGATTTACTTTCTTTTGGGTATATACCAGCAGGGGAATTGCTGGATCATATAGTAGCTCTATTTTTAGTTTTTTGAGGAACCTCCAACTGTTCTCCATGGTGGTTGTACTAATTTACATTCCCACCAACAGTGTATGAGAATTCCCTTTGCTTCACATTCTTGCTAGCATTTGTTATTGCCTGTCTTTGGATATAAGCCATTTTAACTGGAGTGAGATGATATTTCACTATAGTTTCAGTTTGCATTTCTCTGATGATCAATGATGTTGAATATCTTTTCAAATGCCTGTTTGTCATTTGTATGTCTTCTTTTGAGAAAAGTGTTCAAATATTTTGCCCATTTTTAATCGGATTATTACATTTTTTCCTATAGAGTTGTTTGTGCTCTTTATATATTCTGGTTACTAATCCCTTGGTGGATGAGTAGTTTGAAAATATTTTCTCCCATTCTGTGGGTTGTGTCTTCATTTTGTTGATTGTTTGCTTTGCTGTGCAGAAGCGTTTTAGCTTGATGTGATCTCATTTGTCCATTTTTGCTTTGGTTGCCTGTGCTTGTGGGGTATTACTAAAAAAAATTTTTGCCTAGACCAAAGTCCTGGAGAGTTTCTCTGATGCTTTCTCGTAGTAGATATATAGATTAAGGTCATAGATTTCACTCTTTGATCCATTTTGGTTTGATTTTGGTATGTGATGAGGGAGAAGAGTCTGTCTAGTTTCATTTTTTTTTTTTTTTTTTTTTTTTTGCATATGGATATTCAGTTTTTCCAGCACCATTTATTGAAGAAACTGTCTGTTCCTCAATGTATCTTCTTGGCACCTTTGTTGAAAATGAGTTCACCGTAGGTGTGTGGATTTGTTTCTGGGTTCTCTATTGAGTTCCATTGGTCTATATGTCTGTTTTTATGCCAGTATCATGCTGTTTTGGTTACTATAGCTCTGCAGTATAATTGTAAGTAAGGTAATGTGATTCCTCCAGTTTTATTCTATTTGCTTTGACTATTCTGGGTATTTTTTGGTTCCAAATACATTTTAGTTTTTTTTTTTTTTTTTTTTTTTTTTTTATTTCTGTGAAGAATGTCATTGGCATTTTGATGGGGATTGCATTGAATCTGTAGTAGTATGGACATTTTAACAACATTGATTTTTCCAATACATGAAGATGGACTATTTTTCCACTTTGCGGGACTCCCTTCCATTTCCTTCATCAGTGTTTTATAGTTTACATTATAGAGTCTTTCACTTCTTTGTTTAATTCCTAGGTATTTTATTTGTAGCTATTGTAAATGGGATTTTGTATCCTGCAACTTTACTGAATTTGTTTATCAGTTCTCATAGGTTTATTGTGGAGTCATTAGGATTTTCCAAATATAAGATCACGTCATCTAAAAATAAGGATAATTTGAATTCTTCCTTTCCAATTTGGATGCCCTTTCTTTCTTTATCTTGTTTGATTGCTCTACCTAGGACTTCCAGTACTGTGGTGAATAACAGTGGTGAACGTGAGCATCCTTGTTGTGCTCCAAATCATGCTGTGTTTCCCCATTCAGTATGATATGAGCTGTGGGTCTGCCATATATGGCTTTTATTATGTTGAGGTATGCTCCTTCTAACCCAGTTTTTTGAAGGTTTTTATTGTGAAGGGATGTTGAATTTTATCAAATAATTTTTCAGCACCAATTAAAATGATCATATGTATTTTGTCCTTTATTTTATTGATATGATGTATCACATTGATTGATTTGCATATGTTGAACCATCTTTGCATCCCTGATCCCTGGGATAAATCCCACTTGATCATGATGAAATATATATACACATGTATATATCTATATAATGATTATATTATATAATATATAATATTTATGTACCTATATGTATTTACCTGGAGAGAGAGAGACACGAGGTCTTGCTCTGTCACCCAGGCTGGAGTTCAGTGGTATGATCACAGCTCACTGCAGCCTCAACCTCCTGGGCTCAAGCGACCCTGCTACCTCAGTCTCCTGAGTAGCTGGGACTACAGGAGTGTGCCACTATGCCAGGCTAATTTTTGTATTTTTTGTAGAGATGGGATTTCCTCATAATGCCCAGGCTGGTCTCAAACTCCTAAGCTCAAATGATCCACCCATCTGAACCTTCCAAAGTGCTGGGATTACAGGTGTGAATTACTGCACTCAGCTGATGATTTTTTAAATATACTGTTGGATTTGGTTTACATAATAGTATTTTTTGAGGATTTTTAAATTAATATTTATCAGAGATATTGGTCTGTAGTTTTCTTTTTTCAATGTGTCTTTTTTTTGGTTTTGATATCAGGCTAATACTGGCCTCATAGAATGAGTTTGGAGGTATTCTCTCCTCCTCTATTTTGCGGAATAGTTTGAATAGGATTGGTATGAGTTCTTTAAATGTTCTGTAGGATTCAGCAGTGAAACAGTCAGGCCCCAGGTGTTCTTTCCTGGGAGACTTTTTATTACAGATTTGCTCTCGTTATTTGTTATTGGTCTGTACAGATTTTGGATTTCTTCATGGTTCAATCTTGGTAGATTGTTTGTGTCTATGGAATTTTCCATTTCTTCTAGATTTTCCAGTTTATTGACATATAGTTGCTCATAGTAGCCACAAATGGTACTTTGAATTTCTGTAGTATCAGCTGTAATGTCTCCATTTTCATCTCTGATTTTATTTATTTGGATATTCTCTCTTTTTTTCTTAGTCTGTCTACCGTTTTGTCAATTTTGTTTAACTTTTCATAAAAGCAACTTTTTGTTTCATTGATCTTTTGTATTGTTTCTTTATTTCAATTTCATTATCTCTGCTCTGATCTTTATTATATATTTTCTTCTATTAATTTTAGTTTTGCTTTGCTCTTGCTTTTTTAGTTCTTTAAGATGCATCATCAGGTTGTTTATTTGAAGTTTTTCTACTTTTTGATGTAGGCACTTACAGCTATAAACTTTCCTCTTAGTAGTGCATTTGCTGTATCCCATAGGTTTTATTATGTTGTGTTTCTATTATCATTTGTTTCAAGAAATTTTTCTATTTTCTTCTTAATTTTTTCATTAACCCATCAGTCATTCAGGAGCATATTGTTTAATTTCCATGTGTTTGTGTAGTTTCCAAATTTCTTTTTTATTGATTTCTAGTTTTATTCCATTATGATCAGAGAAGATGCTTGATATTATTTTAATTTTTTTGAATGTTTTCAGGCTTGTTTTGTGACCTAACATATGGTTTTTCTTTGAAAATGGTCCATGTACTGAAGAAACAAATGTGTATTCTGCAGCCATTGGATGAAATGTTCTGTAAATATCTATTAGGTCCTTTTGACCTAGAATGCAAATGAAGTTTGATTTTTTTTGTTGATTTTATGCCTGGAAGTTATGTCCAATGCTGAAAATGGGGTGTTGAAGTCTCCAGCTGTTATTGTATTGGGGCCTATTTCTCTATTTATCTCTAATAATATTTGCTTTATGTGTCTGGGTGCTACGGTGTTGGGTGCATATATGTTTAAAATTGTTATATCCTCTTGCCAAATTGACCCCTTTACCTTTATCATTTTATAGTGACCTTCTTTGTCTCTCTTTTTTTTTTTTTTTTTTTTTTTTTTGAACCAGGGTCTTTGTCTGTCACCAGGCTGGAGGGCAGTGGCACAATCTCGGCTCACTGCAACCTCAACCTCCTGGGCTCAAGGCATCCTTCCTCCTCAGCCTCCTGAGTAGCTGGGACTACAGACATGCACCACTGTGCTTGGCTAATGTTTGTATTTTGTGTAGAAATGAGGTTTTACCATGTTGCTTAGGCTAGTCTCAAACCCCTGGGCTCAAGAAATCCATCTGTCTCAGCCTCCTAAAGTGCTGAGATTACAGGCATAAGCTTCTGCACTCAGCCCTTTATATCTATTTATAGCTATTCCTGCTCTTCTTTTGGCTTCATTTGGCACAGAATATCTTTTCCTATCCCTTTATTTTCAATCTCTACATGTCCTTATAGGTGAAGTGTGTTTCTGGTAGGCAATAGATCAATGGCTCTTGTTTTATCCAATCGGCCACTCTACATCTTTTGATTAGAGAGTTTAGTCCATTTATATTCAATGTTATTATTGGTAAGTAAGAACTTACTCCTGCCATTTTGTTATTTGTGTTTTGGTTGTTTTGTGGTCTTAATTCTTTCTTTTCTTCCTGTTTTCCTTTTAGTGAAGGTGATTTTCTATGGTGATATGATTTAGTTTCTTGCTTTTCATTTTTTGTGTGTCCATTGTATCCATGAGGCTTGCAAATACTATCTTATAGCCCATTATTTTAAGCTGATAAGAAGTTAAAATTTTTTGCATAAACAAACAAACAAGCAAAAAAAAGAAAAATAGTAACGATTCTCTAACTTAACTTTGTCCCCTGCTTTTAAACTTTTTGTTGTTTCTATTTATATCTTATTGTACTGCTGTCTTAAAAAGTTGTTGTATTTTTTTATTGCTTTATTGTTTAGTCTTTCTACCTAAGATAAGAGTAGTTTACACACCACAATCACAGTGTTACAATATCCTGTGGTTTTCTGTGTACTTATATTACTAGTGAGTTTTGTATCTTCAGGTAATTTCTTATTGCTCATTAGTATCCTTGTCTTCTTTCAGATTGAATACTCAACTCCCTTTAGCATTTCTTGCAGGACAGATCTGGTGTTGATGAAATCCCTCAGCTTTTGTTTGTCTGGAAAGTCTTTATTTCTCCTTCATGTTTAAAGGATATTTTTTCCAGATATGCTATTCTAGGGTAATTTTTTTTTTTCTCCAGCACTTTAAATATGTCTTGCTACTCTCTCTTGACCTGTAAGGTTTCCACTGAAAGGCCTGCTGTCAGATGTACTGAAGCTCCATTGTATGTTATTTGTTTATTTTCTCTTGCTGCTTTTGAATCCTTTCTTTATCCTTGACATTTGGAAGTTTAATTATTGAATGCCTTGAGGTAGTCTTCTTTGGTTTAAATCTGCTTGGTGTTCTATAACCTTCTTGTACTTAAATATTGATACCTTTCTCTAGGTTGGGGATGTTCATTGTTATTATCTCTGTGAATAAATTTTCTACCCCTATCTCTTTGTATACATTCTCTTTAAGGTCAATAACTTTTAGATTTTCCCTTTTGAGGCTATTTTCTAGATCCCATGGGTGTGCTTTGTCATTTTTTATTCTTTTTCTTTTGTCTCCTTTGACTGTGTATTTTCAAATGGCCTGTAATCAAGCTCCCTAATTCTTCTTCTTGATCGCTTCTGCTGTTAAAAGACTCTGATGCATTTTTTAATATGTCAATTGCATTTTTCAACTCCAGAATTTCTGCTTGATTCTTTTTTACTATTTAAATCTCTTTGTTAAGTTTATCTGATAGAATTCGGTATTCCTTCTCTGTCTTATCTTGAATTTCTTTGGGTTTCCTCAAAGCAACTATTTTGAATTCTCTGTCTGAAAGTTCACATATCTCAGTTTCTCCAACATTGGTCCCTGGCACCTTATTTAGTTCATTTGGTGAGGTCATGTTTTCCTGGATCATCTTGATACTTGTAAATGCTCATCTGTATCTGAGTATTGAAGAGTTAGCTTCTTATTATAGTATTTGAAGCCTGGGTTTTTTTGTAGCCATTCTTCTTGGGAAGACTTTCCATATATTTGAAAGGACTAGGGTGTTGTGATCTAAGCTGTGTCTGTTTTAGGGGGCACCCCAAGCCCAGTAATGCTGTGGTTCTTGCAGACTCATAGAGGTATCACCTTGATGGTCTTGGACAAGATCCAGGAGAATTCTCTGAATGACTGGGCAGAGACTCTTGCCTCTTTCCTTCCTTTCTCCCTGAAAATTGGAGTCTCTTTCTCTGTTCTGAGCCACATGGAACTGGGGGTGGAGTGACGCAAGCACCTCTATGGCTGCCACCACTAGGACTGTGCTGGGTCAGACCTGAAGCTAGCACAGCATTGGGTTTGACTCCAGGCATGCTGTAACTACTCCCTGGATATGGCCTGTATTTGCTCAAGGCCCTGGGGCTCTACAATCAGCAGATGGAAAAGCCAGCCAGGCCCATGTTCCCCAGGACACAGGTGATGCATTCGCTCAGGCCCCCAGTGAGTCCAGAGGTGCTGTCGAGCAGCCAGGGACTAGAGTCAAAAACCTTAGAAATCCACCTGGTGTTCTATTATACTGTCGCTAGGCTGGTGCTCAAACCACAAGATGTGGTCCATTCCACTCTTCCCTCTCCTTTCCAAAGGAAGAGGAGCCTCACCTCATGGCCACCACCACCACAGGCCCATGGGTGTGCTGCCAGACTACTGCTGATGTTCTCTTATTACCCAAGGTCTCTTCAGTCAAACTGTGGTGAATGCTGCCTGGCCTGGGACTCACCCTTTGGGGCAGTGGGTGAGTCTGGCCCAGGGCAGGTCCAGGAATGCCATTTAGGAGTCAAGTCTTGGAACTAGGGACTCCAAGAGCCTGCTTGGTGCTCTACCCCTCTGTGGCCAAGCTGGTACCTAAGGTGCCAGGAAAGTAAAGACAAAATATCCTTTACTTTACCCTCTGCTTTTCTCAAGTTGAAAGAGTCTTGCCCTATAGCCACCATAGCTGGGAATGTGCTAGTGTCACCTAAAGCCAGCAAGTCTCAGAGGCTCATCCAAGGCCTTCGATATAGTATCTGAGTATTGCTACCAGTAATTCAGGGCCCAAGAGTGGGTCTTCAGTTAGCAAGTAATAAATCCTGCCAGGACCAGATCTTCCATTGAAGGCAGCAGGGTCTGTTTTGGCTCAGAGTGTGTCTAGACATGTCCTTCAGGAGCTAGGGTCTAGAAAGGGGGCCTCATGCCTTTAACCGGGGCCTTATACTACCAATTGGTATACAAGGTGGAAGACAAAGTCCTTCCCACTCTTCCCTGTCCTCTCCTCAAGTGGAAGGAAAGGGTCTCTTTTGGAGTCACAAGCTGTGCTGTCTGGGTTTAGGGGAGGGGTGATGCCACCACTCCCAAAACCATGCCAGCCTATGTCGCAGGTGGTCACATGCCCGCCACCCTCCCCCCAACCAACTCGCTGCCAGCCCCAGTCTACTGTATTTAGGCCTAGTTCAGCACTAGGACTAACCTGGGAGTTGTAGTCCTCGTAGCCTAGACTGTCTTTCAAGTTTATTTATGGCCCCAGAGCACTTTAGCCTATGGTGGCGAGGATTGTGGGAACTCACGTTTTGATCACAAGGATCCGCAACTCCCCCTGGCCAGGGCTGATTTCAATACTCCCTCCATGCGCTGGTGTCAGCTGAGTTTGGTCCTGTTTTGTTTTCTGTAACCACAGGGCAACACGGAGTTCAGTGCCTCACAATTGCTGTGCTCTCCCTCTCCCCGGGGCACAGAAAGGCTCTCTGTACCATGCTGTCCCTGCCAGGGGTTGGGGGAGGGGTGGTGTCAGCAATTCAAGACTGTTTTTCCTACCACTTCAGTTCCTTTTTAGGTTATATGAAGTTAAAACCAGGTACTGTGAGTGCTTACCTGATTTTTGGTTCTTTCAGTGTGTGGATAGCTGTTATATTGATGTCCTTGCCAGGGGACAATTCAGTGAAGCCTTCTATTCTGCCATCTTGCTCTGCCTCCTTCTCCACATTCTTGGAATTCTTTTTAATTTCTTCATGTCTTGAAGATTCTTCCTCTTTTTTCCCCCTCAAATCCTATGATAAAATGTAAAAGTTACTAAGAAGCAAATACCTTTAAAACCTGTGATGGTGTTAGCCGAAAGAATTTTTTAAATTGTTGAGCTAAGATGTTTGTGGTTATGACTAGATTATGTTAGTGTATAGTTTGGGGGCATTTTTCTTCCTCTGGGGACTTTTATCACCTGAGCCTTAAAAAAAATATTTTTGTACTTTTTTTCTGAAGGGAGTAGAAGAAGTGGAAAAAGCAAAGGTATGTTGCCCTTAGCAACTTGACTTGAGCTATCATAGCGCCACTAAGCAAAAATAGCAACTTAATTAAAGGATATGGCTCTGTGGAACTTTGCCAGCCTACAGGGGAAAGTCAACCCACCCTGGCTCCAATTGCCATACAGAGGGCCAACATCTCCAGATTGGAATAGAAATTTATCTTTGGTATGAGTGGTTTAATTTATTCAATGAATGTTCTTTAAGCACCTTCTGTGGACAGCACAAAGACAAACACACTGTCCTCTGGAGAAAAGAGAGAGACAGAAGGAGGAAATGGAGGAGCAGGAAGAGACAGAATTTTAGACAGTTAAGATATGCTATGTAGAAAGTGAAACAGAGTAAAGAAGCAGAGAGTGATCAATGGGGCAGGTGTGGCCTGGAGTAGGGGCGTAGATCATACAGTAAGATATGAGTGCCCCAGATTTTCCATTGTCATTGCTGCCATGTTTGACACCTGAAGTGAATGAATCATAATTTAACAACCACCTCCCGTACACAGCAAAAGTATTGCTCTCAATAGGAATTGTAATAGGAAAAGAAGAATGACCAGGAAAGGGCTGGGTGTGGTGGCTCATTCCTGTAATCCCAGCACTTTGGGAGGCTGAGGCAGGAGGACAGCTTGAGCCCAGGAGTTTGAGACCAGTCTGGGCAATATAGGGAGATTCTGCCTCTACAAAAATATATTTAAAAAATTAGCTGGGCATAGTAGTGCATGCCTGTAGTCCCAGCTACTTGGGAGGCCAAGGCAGGAGGATCAGTTAAGTCTGGGAGGTTGAGGCTGTAGTAAGTTATGATTGTGCCACTGCACTCCAGCCTGGGCAATAGAGTGAGACCTTGTCTAAAAAAAAAAAAAAAAAGACCAGAAAAGAAACAGTAAGATTTTTCTTTTCTTGAACTTTGTTTATATATTTAGGCCAATAAAAATAATTTTTTAAAAATAAAGCCTAAGATAAACATTATAACACATAAAAGAGAAAATGTACAGCACTTCAACAGATCTTGTATCTATACAGCAATTTGAACTAACATATAATTAGTCTGATATAATATCTCATGAATAATTTTTAGTAATTATTAGATAAATATTAATAAAATAGATCTGCAAAAAGTATAATTTAGGTAACTATGAAATCATACCATAAATATTTTTTTCTCAACTCATTCTCTACTTTTAAGGCAATTATCTGTAGTCCCAGCTACTTGGGAGGCTGAGGCAGGAGACTCGCTTGAACCCGGGAGGCGGAGGTTACAGTGAGCCGAGATCGCGCCACTTCACTCCAGCCTGGTGACAGAGCGAGACTCTGTCTTGAAAAAAATAAATAAAATAAAATAAAATAAAATAAAATAAAATAAAATAAAATAAAATAAAATGAATACACTTCAAGTTAAAAGATATTATGAAAATTCAGTAAAATATTTAATGTATGAAATAAAGTTTGCACCTAAACCCCCCACCCAAAAAAATAAATAAATTATAACTCACCTCACAGTTCTCATTACTTCACTGTTTTGAAATTTATTTTCATTTTGTTTTTTAAACTTTATTTCAATAGCTTTAGGGGTACAAATGGTTTCTGGTTACATAGATGAACTATACAGTGGTGAAGTCAGGGCTTTTAGTATACCCATCACCTGAATAGTGTATGTTGTGCCGAATAGGTAATTTTTCATCCCTCCCTCACCCTCCTCCTTTTCTCCCCTCTTCTGAGTCTCCAATGTCCATTACACTGCTCTGTATGCCCCTGCACACCCATAGCTTAGCTCTCTCATAAGTGAGAACATGTGGTATTTGGTTTTACGTTCCTGAGTTATTTCACATTGGATAATGGCCTCCTGTCCAAGTTGCTGCAAAAGACATGATTTTATTCTTTTTTATGGCTGAGTAATATTTCACGGTATATATAATACCACATTCTCTTTATTCTCTCATTGGTTGATGGGCAAGTAGGTCGATCCCATATCTTTGCAATTGTGAATTGTGCTATGATACACACACACATGCAGCTGTCTTTTTTGTAGGACTTCGTTTCCTTTGGGTGGATACCAAGTAGTGGGATTGCTGGATCAAATGGTAGATCTGCTTTTAGTTCTTTGATAAATCTCCATACTGTTTTCCATAGAAGTTGCACTAATTTACATTCCTAGCAACAGCATATAAGCGTTCCCTTTTCACTGCATTGGCACCATCATGTGTTGTTTTTTGACTTTTTAGTAATGGCCATTCCAGCTGGGGTAAGGTGGTATCTCATTGTGGTTTTAATATGCATTTCCCTGATGATTAGTGATGATGAACATTTTTTCATATGTTTGTTGGTCATTTGTATATCTTCTTTTGAGAAATACCTTTTCATGTCATTTGCCCACTTTTTAATGGGATTATTTGTTTGCTTTTTCCTGCTGATTTGTTTGAGTTCCTTGTAGATTCTCGATATTAGTCCTTTGTGTTTTAACATTTAAATATTAAATAACAAAAAACTGGTAGTCATGCCCATAATCTCAGCACTTTTGGGAGCCTGAGGTGGGAGGATCACTTGAAGCAAAGAATTTGAGACCAGCCTGGGCACCAAAGCAAGATCCCTGTCTCCACAGAACATTTAAAAAATTACCCAGGTGTGGTGGCATACACCTGTAGTCCCAGCTACTCAGGAAGAAGAGGCAGAAGAATTGCTTGAGCCCCAGAATCAGAAGCTGCAGTGAGATATTTTGGCTCCACTGTACTCCAGCCTGGGAGACAGAGTGAGACCCTGTCCCTAAAAAAACCAAATATACAAAAACAAAAAAACTCTATTAGTGGTCACGCTGAATGCCAAAATTGAGACTCAAATCCATCTTTATAATCATTGAGCTATCGTTGTTTATTTAGAATCCACTGTTTAAACGCAAGGGCATATGGTACCATAGGGATTGCAGACATGAACTTCACCCAAAGCAAGCTCAAAAGATTCTGAATGGGGAAAAACTTACTCTTCAAAGGAACATGTATAGCTGTGTCTGTGTTGGAGGCCAATTGTGTAACTGGGATTTCTCCAAATTAAATTCCGTATAGAATACAATGTGTATTCTAGAATAAGTTATTAAAATGAGGTCATTTGACATTTACATATATTATTAATATTGAACAATAAACTGCAGCAATTGCTCAGAATTTAAACCAGCTAAAGATTTTTTAGTGGGGAGGGATACTTTATCATTGACATTGTTTCAAACTGCTTACAAAGATGATAATAAAATGCAAACTGGTTTTGGTCAGATGTTATTGCTTTGAAATTCTCTGCAGACAATGTTCCCTTTTATCATCTGGGTCTGAGGGCTTCAGTTGCTCTTCTGCCCTTGAAAGGCTATTGGATTTCCCCTAAACTCTCCTTCCCAACTACCTGTGCCTAAAATTCTCCTGTTTTCACCATTTAGGTGAAAGGCTTTTAGAATGCACATACCCTGGAGTCATATTGCTTGGCCCTAATGATAATGTTCACTTTAATCTGAAAGAGTTCATAATAGCTTATCCTGAGAGTTTAGCCATTCATTCTTCCATTGATGTATCAAACATGTTTAACAATCCCGTAATATGGGCCAATGAATGTGGCAGGGTTGTGGTCCTAAGGGAATGTACAATCTTGTGGGGGAAACAGGCACATGGAGCAGCCATTGACAGCAATTGACCTCTGGCATGGTAAGGACGGGTGCCTGGTTGGATGTCCGGAGACCCCACTGCTCTGTATGAGGCTGGGGGAGGGGAGCTAATGGGAAGAAACACCCAGGGGGAAGCCGAGGCCACTGATTACCATCTTAGAGCCTGCATGTTTCCAGCCAAAGGCAGTACATCTGTTGGCTGTGCACCATCGCAGAGGTGGGTTCTGCTGGTGCCAAATACTCTGCAAAGACTCATTTCCGCTGCTGTTGGAGACAATAAAGAGGAAAGTGTCTCACCAGCGGGGACAGGAGGAATGGGAAGATTGAGTGATTCCCTAGAGGAAAGGCAGGACCACTTCTTCCTTAACAAACACCCCGACCTGCCTGATGCAGTGACTCCCTTTAGAGTTCCACTTCCTGAGAGCGGCTTTGATATGAAATGCAGCATGAACCTCCTTTGCATGAATTTCCTATTAATTAATACACTGCTTCCTCTCCGCCTAGACATTGGTGTAAGAGTTTCCATGATACGAGGTAACTGAACTCCTGCCAAACTGTCTATCTTGTGCCTGCTTTGCATAACACAGCTTGTCTGAGGTTGAATTTGGAGTACAGCGACTGGTTCTGGGACACCCTCCCGCCAGGAGCTGAGTTTGTAAGCTGCGGTAGGTGAATGGTTGCTGTCAGGGAGCCAGAATGAACTCCAATAGGGGAAGGCTGGAAGCTGGATACAGCCAACTTGCCTTGTTTTAGGCATCCTGGAGCTGTTTTCTTTAGGGGTAGAGGAGAGGAAGGGAGATGCAGAGAAAAAGGGTTTAAATGAGAAAAGTCTTGGGAAGCCCTGTGTCCAGTCATTTCGGGTCAGGGCTGAGCTGGACTCTGCCCAGGAGCATGGCTAATTAGCATCTGAAGGCAGGAACAGGAGACGGACCTGAAGGCAGGCTCCCCGTAGCTCCAGGAGTTGCAAAAGTAGAGGAAGGGTAAAGAGCAGGCTTTGCTTCCACCTCCACCTCCTCCTCCTCCTTTAAAGCCCAGGGAACCATCTATTTGATACATGCAATAGAACTGGATAATGCCACTCACTAGCTATATGATGTAGAGAAAGTTAACTTTTATGGGCCTTGGTTTTCTCTTCTGAAATATAGATTGGTCTTTTTGTTCTGTAAGCTCTCTCTCCCTGTGCTGAGAATCTGGCCTTGAAGTTCAGTCCTGCCCTGGGGTGGAGGTTAGGAGGGGCTCACGGGCAAAAAATGGCCCAGCTGATGTGTGGAGATCCCTTTCATCTCCAGGGTGGTGTGCTGATGAGCTGGTGAGCCCGGAGGGCACTCAGATGTCATTGGTCATGAAGGGCGTATTTTCATATTCTTGCATTAAAGTGATCACATATTAAGTGTTTAAAAAAAACAATTTCATGGCCCTTGTTCTCAAGGAGTTTCTATAAAAACAAGACATAGACATACAGACAATAAATGAAAAACAACTCAAGATGAAAAAGCTGCTTTAGGGGCCTCTCCTGAAAGCATCATGGGAAGGGGTGTCAGCTGAGTGTTGGAAAGAACAGGTTCTTAGAATTCGCAGAGGGACTGATTAGAGCCTGCTGATTCATGGCTCAGGAAGCATCTCCCCGGTAACATTTTGCAGAGTTCTTTTGGGGAAAAAAGAAGTGGCAGTCATTTGAAAGCTGGAACGAATGAGGCCAAGGTCACAGGGGCTCTGTCTTATACCAAGGATTAAAAAAATTGTTCCGGGTGGGGTGGGAGAAGGGAGAGTATTAGGAAAAATAGCTAATGTATGTTGGGCTTAAGACCTGGGTGATGGGTTGATAGGAGCAGCAAACCACCATGCCACATATTTACCTATGTAACAAACCTGCACATCCTGCACACGTACCCCAGAACTTCAAAAATCAAAAATAAATGTTCCTTAGCCACACATTGTGCCTTCTGTGCCAGGCAGCAAAGAGGACCTCAGTGCCCAAGTCGGGGAATGCCAGCAGGTCCATGTAGCAGCCCCTCCAGGACTGTCTCAATGAAGGAAATTAAACTGCAGGGGCTGCCAGATCAGCACTCCCCAAACCCTGGTTCTGCAAATCCCCTTGCAAGATCGGCCCTGCCAGCTCTCTTCTCTCCCAAACTCCCCAGCAGTGTTGGCATTGGCTTAGTAAGGGGCCTCAGGTCAACATAGCTGGGTCCCACTAGGGCTGAACAGGTGCCAGCCAGTCAGAACCTGAAGTTGCTTCCCCATCCTTGCAGGGACACCGAGGTAATCTCATACCTCTGGGTAGCTGCTTCTTTCTGCCCTGTCTCCACAGCCAGCCCTTCTCTGCCTGCCTATCAAGATCCATTAGCTGTTGCAGCCCTGGCTGTCTTGGATCTCTCAGTTCCAGTGTAACCCAAAGACAATCTTCTTTGGGTTACAATTCTACTTCTTGAGACAAAGAATCTGTTAGCCCATGTTGAGTCAGGTATTGTCATGCCGATGCCTATCGACTTCAATAGGGATGGTACCGCGGCCAAGAGGCTGAAGAAAGGATCCAAAGCCAGTCAACAAGACCTAGGGCTTCTTCAGGAGACTTACATACAGGGATGGTCCACTGGCAATGAGCTGGATGGGAAGACTACTGCTATTTGTGAAAAGCATGCGGTTTGTATAGCATTTTCACTTAGCACCCTCCACCTAGCAACCTCCATTTAACCTGAAACAAAGGGTCTCAGTCCCCTCTACAGCCTGTGTTCAAGGAATAGGCCAGCCTTTTCTCCAAGAAGTCTCTATGCATTCCTACTGCCATCAGAGCGTGTCTCATTTCTTTTTTTTTTTTTTTTTTTTTGAGACGGAGTCTCGCTCTGTCGCCCAGGCTGGAGTGCAGTGGCGCGATCTCGGCTCACTGCAAGCTCCGCCTCCCGGGTTCCCGCCATTCTCCTGCCTCAGCCTCCCGAGTAGCTGGGACTACAGGCGCCGCCACCACGCCCAGCTAATTTTTTTGTATTTTTAGTGGAGACGGGGTTTCACCGTGTTAGCCAGGATGGTCTCGATCTCCTGACCTCGTGATCCGCCCGTCTCGGCCTCCCAAAGTGCTGGGATTACAGGCTTGAGCCACCGCGCCCGGCCCATGTCTCATTTCTTTAATTACTCATATGCAGAGCAGTCCTCCTCCTGCTAAACTGCGATGGATGGTGACTTTCTGAGATAAGAACTGGGTTTTGCTTGGGCCCAGTGGTTCACTCTTATAATCCCAGCACTTTGGGAGGTCGCGGAGGGTGGATCAACCTGAGGTCAGGAGTTCAAGACCAGCCTGGGCAACACAGTGAAACACCGTCTCTACAAAAAATACAAAATTAGCTGGGCATGATGGTGGGTGCCTGTAATCCCAGCTGCTCAGGAGGTTGAGGTGGGAGAATTGTTTGAACCAGGGAGGTGGAGGTTGCAGTGAGCCAAGATCGTACCATTACACTCTAGCCTGGGTAACGGAGCGAGACTTAGTCTCAAAAAATAAATAAAATAAAATAAAATAAAATAACCGGATTCTAGAGTCATTTCCACATCCCCAGAGCCTAGGACCAGGCCTGAAACATGAGCCATGGAAGATTCTAGATACTCAATAAACTCTGTAGACAGAGGCAGTGAGTGATTGGGTCACTTCAGGGTTATCTGGCCAACGAAGGGGTGGCAGAGGGCAAGGAAGTTGGCATTGCGAGGAATGCATAGGATAAAGACTTCATTCAAGATGTTCTCTGTCTGCAGCCCAACAGAAGACCCAAATCTGCTGGTGTGGGAGCAGACTGTTGCAATTGCCATGTGATATTCGTTTTCTTCACACTCATTTCCTATTAATTAACACAATTTTTCCTTAGCAGATGAATTGGCTGGGACCTGCAGAATCAGAGCCGATGGGATATCTGCCAGCCTGTCCATCTTGTGCCTGCTTTGCATAATGTTCCTTGTGTGAGCGCTGGCTGGATCTGGCCTTGCCACCTGAGAAATGACACTTGGCTTCTGCTTTGACAGGAAGATCTCCACCTTTGCTGTTCTTTCCACATCATGGATTTTACTTTCTTGACCCTTCCCGAATTTCAGTTTCAGGACCAGTTTGCGCTCATGAACCAGCTTGTCATATCTGGGAGGAGTTATCTTTTCAAAGGAGGGTCCTGTCACATTCAGAAGTGTTAAGCACTAACCATTCCACATCCATCTCTGCAAGTTTATTGGAACTTCCATTTACAGAAAGCTGTCTTGTCCTCATAATGAAACAGACCTTGATGCTTGGCAACAGGCTAAGGTTAAGCACCTTGATTCCTGTCTCCCATCCTTTCTGGAGGTTGCTCTCTCCAGTTTCACAGAGTTCTTTTTGCTGTAAGTGAAAACTCATTTCTGTTCCCTGAAAGCTACTTTTTAGCTCATTGCCTGAAGCATAATGCTATGGTTCACATTACAGAGGTTTGGATAACAACTTCGCATCTTTTTTTTTTTTTTTTTACAAAACATTATTTTAAAGGAGGGGAGTGACTGAGTAATTTACAATCCCCAAATTATTCTTCTTTTAAAAACCCAATGAATCAAAATTTATAGACATCGTTCTCATTGCCATTCATTTAAAAATGAAGCGAAGTGTTTATATGGGACAATGTCTATTCTCCTGAAGAATGTCCTGGTTTGGGCACTTAAGGATGATGAGATCATTGTCAGGTGCTGAAATTCACACTGGGTAACTTAGGGACTCATCCTGTGACTCTTTATTTGGCTCTGATTGCAAATGCATTTTAAAAGTCTCCTTAAAGAAAAACAAAGCTTTTCATATTTATGATGAGTCTCTGGAAATTATGAAACACAATAGTCTTCTTCTGAATGTGTTGTGAATGTCTTAAAATTGTCAAAGTTTTCCTAATTG
Source organism: Macaca thibetana thibetana (assembly GCF_024542745.1). Classification (NCBI taxonomy): domain Eukaryota; kingdom Metazoa; phylum Chordata; class Mammalia; order Primates; family Cercopithecidae; genus Macaca; species Macaca thibetana. The sequence goes on from NC_065586.1 coordinate 24,929,072, forward strand.
TTGGCTATAAAAATCTGCATGGACATGTGTTTTTTATTAAGACATAACGTCACACATCATCCATTCATAACACATTACTGACTCTACTCCCTCTATTAGCAGCTGGAAGGAGAAATGGAAAGTTGAATTGAAAAAATGAATTTATATATTCATTTAGCTTGGTTAATTAGCTGCTGAAATAATGTCCCCATTTTTTAATGGGTGCTCCACTCGATGGATAAGACAGATGCCCATGAGGAGGTGACAGTTCAAAAAGGCACCTGGTTTATGATAATGTTTGTCAAATACATGACAGGAAAAAGCAGGTTGCGATGTTCTATCTGCCAACAAACTAGATGCTGGCAAGCCTGGAGGCAGTTGACTGACAGCTCGTTTGAAGTGAGGCTGCTTACATAATAATAGTACCATTTTGTATTCTTGGTAATGCTAATGTATGCAGATTCATGGGTAATACATTCCATTGGACTACTGTGTACTTGAGCTCTGATGCTGACCATCTGAATACAAGGAACCCCGGGATGCAATCTGATGCTTAACTATACATGATGCTTACCCATGATTTGTTTTTTTTAAGAGGGGTAAATGATTCACGTTGTGCTTTCACTTCTATTAATTGGCATCACCACCATCAACCTTCTGAGGCCACCTCTAGATTGCAATGGCAATTTTTTTGAAAATTGAAGATCTCATTGGAAGGGGAGATAACCTTTCTGGTCTTCAAAAGCCTGACTGGAGTTGACTCAGAGCATCTCCATTTTTCTTTTCCTTGGATATTCTAAAGTTCCCAAAGTTCATTTTATCAGGTTGAAATCATTTACCTTCTCTACATTGCTGAAAGTATGTTGAAGGTAGATATTGTCATTTTTATTTTGTAGAGGGGAAATTGAGATGCAGAGAAGTTGTGGCCTCCACTCAGTTGATTCCTCTGATTTCTAGTTAATGCATTTTTTATATCCTCCTAACTAGGTCACTAGTGAGGGATGCCTGATAATTGGACCAGAAAAATGCTAGGTGTACAGATCTACTGGAGCTGGAAGAGGGGTGTGCACTTCTATTTCAGATGTGGTTAGGAGAGGGCTGAGTGTGGTTTATGAACCAAGCCTCCCAGAGTTGACTCCTACTCTGTCTCCTCAGTTCTTCCTGTCAGTCACAGACAACAGTATTCACTATGTATCTCCTAAGACTTTTATTTTCAGCTTGTTGCTACTTTTTAAATACAACAGGATGTTAAAAATAAAAGTTACTGCAGAGAACATCTATCTCAAACCTTTCTTTTCTTTTCTTTCTTTCCTTTTCATTTTTCTTTTCTTTCTTTCTTTCTTTCTTTTTTTTTTTTTTTTGAGACAGAGTCTTTCTTTGTTGCCCAGGCTGGAGTGCAGTGGCGCAGTCTTGGCTCACTGCAGCCTCTGCTTCCTGGATTCAAGCTATTCTCATGCCTCAGCCTCTCGAGTAGCTGGGATTATAGGTGTGCACCACCACACCCGGCTAATTTTTGTATTTTTAGTAGAAACGTAGTTTCACCAAGTTGGCCAGGCTGGTCTCGAACTCCTGACCTTAGGTGGTCTGCCCGCCTTGGCCTCCAAAAGTGTTAGGATTACGGGCTTGAGCCGCCGCACCTGGCCTATCTCAAGCTTTTCAATTTGTGGACATTTTATGAGGGAATAGACCCAGAGCGTTTAAATAATTTGCCTGGTGAAGTTGCAACTTTCAGCTCTAGTTAGTAGCAGTGTCTGGTTCACTATACATGTCTTGACTTTTCATTATTCTTTATCTTTTAGTGATGGTTACTATTACAGCTAGTTTTAGTTGACCTTCTACTGTGTCAAGCACTACATCTTCCAAACGGGTTACATTATCCTCATTTTGCAAATGGAGAAGCCAGAAGTCTATATAGTTGAGTAACTCATCCACACAACTGCTAAGTGAAAGACAAGTGGCTTGAGTTTAAAGAGCTGGCTTAAAAGCCCTGGCCTTCCTGCTTGTTCTTCCCATTTCACCTCTTTTCTGAAGGGAATGATACTGTTGCTTATTATCAGGATGGCCTAGAAATGGTATCACATATTTGCCATTAATTTATAAAGGAATATTTTGTAATAATGATTTTTTATAAAAATACTGCAGCCCAGGCCTCTCCTGCAGACATTCTGGGTTGGTACCCAGGGAAAGTTTTTAAAGCTCGCCAGGTAATTCTAACCTTCAACTAGGATTTAGAGGTATCGTAGGATGTCAGAGACAGGAGAAATCTCATTACTAATGGCTATCCTAGAATCCCAGATGAACTTGGATTCCCAGAATGTGTTTTCATCATTACTGTAATCACCACTGCTGTCAATCATACTCACACAATGCATTAGAATCAGGTCAAGGAAAGGGTTAGCCCTATTCTGGTACTTCACACTGTAGCCATGATTTAGTTCCTATTTATATTTACCTTGATATGGATGTTCACTTTGTGGAGAAATGCAATGATGCCTGTACCTGTTAACCTCCCTGGCTAGTCATAAAGCCTTGCCATTTGATGTGGTGTGCAGGGCTCAGTCTGGATATCGTAAGTGCCTCTATCGTTTGTACCTCTATTATTTTGCTGGTAACCAGTGGGCTCAGTTGAGGAAAGTCTATCTGGTGCTCAGGTCTCTTTTGAAGATTACGTAAAACAAAAATAAACTCCTAAGCCCCCCAACCAAATGAATGGACCCCCTCTTGGCTAAGGGGATCACAGAGAAATCTGAAAAACTGAATTCCTGGCCATAACAGGAAGGGAAGTTGAACACACCTCATTATACCCTGTGGAGTTCAGGCACAACTGACAAGCATTAACATTAAAATACAGATCATAAGTCTGACCAGACAGACTCTTTGTGGCAATAAGATACCAAATCCCAACCTGACTTCAGTACAGCATCACATGATAGATAGCAGACCCGGAAGGAAATCAAATATAGTTTTTATCTGACCCAAAATATATTTCTTTGATGTAATTTGGAATGACCCTGCAATGCTATCTTTTGTGGTAGAAATTTGCATCTGCAGAGAATCTCCATTAATGCAGCCAGGCCTTCCCAGGATCTAAAAGAGAGCAACTAAGAGTCTCACACCTGTTTAAGATCCCAAAAAAGATATTTACCATCTGTTCTCTGGAGGCTTCATCTACATAACAAGAACCTTGGTTTCTGTAATCCCCCTTATATTAATTCAAGCATTTCTTTTTCACTGGTTTCAAGTCTTTAGATACAATGTAACTCTTTCAACTAATTGTCAATCAGAAAACCTTTGAATCCATTTTTGACCCACTTTGAGAAGTCCTACCTTTTTAGGCTGAACCAATGTATATCTTACACGTATTGAGTTATGTCTTTGTAATTTCTGTCTCCCTAAAATATATAAAACCAAACCATAACCCAACCACCTTGGGCACACTTTCTCATGACCTGTTGTGACTATTCCCTGGGCCATGGACACTCTTGTTGGCTCAGGATAAAACTCTGAATACTTTACAGAGTTTAGTTTTTCCATTAATAGTTTCTAGGGGAAGCGCTCTTCCTTAGGATGATAGCATGCTGAGTTTCAGTGGAGCGATAGATAGCCCAGTCTCTTCTATTCCCAATTTTGACTTTGACTGTTTAGCTTGTAAACTCCTTAAGGACAGATTCCTTGACCTAGATCTCCAATTGCAACAATGAATGGGTTAGGTTGCAATAGTGTTAAGCAGAAAACATAAGAGGCCACAGCCTGGTGAGGTAGCTCACAGCTGTAATCCCAGTACTTTGGGAGGCCGAGCTGGGAAGACCACTTGAGCCCTGGAGTTCAAGACCAGCCTGGGCAACATGGTAATGTTACTGGGAAAAAGTCCCAATCCACACCCCAAAAGAGGGTTCTTGGATCTCATGCATGAAAGAATTTGCGGTGATTCCATAGAGTAAAGTGAAAGCAAGTTTATTAGGAAAATAAAGCAATAAAAGAATGGCGACTCTATAGGCAGAGCAGCGGCTTGAGCTGTTGGCCGAAAGATTCTTACTGTTACTTCTTGATTACATGTTAAACAAGGGGTGGATTATTCATGAGTTTTCTGGGAAAGGGGTGGGCAATTCCTGGAACTGAGGGTTCCTCCCCTTTTTCTGGTAACTTCCTGACATTGCCATGCCATCTGTAAACTGTCTTGGCCCTGGTGGGAGTGTCTTGTGGCATGCTAATATATTATAATTAGCATATAATGTGCCGTGAGGATGAGCAGAGGTCACTTTCATCGCCATCTTGGTTTTGGTGGGTTTTAGCCAGCTTCTTTACTGCAAACTGTTTTATCAGCAAGGTCTTTATGACCTGTATCTTGTGCTGACCTCCTATCTCATCCTGTGATTTAGAATGCCTGATCTCCTGGGAATGCAGTCCAGCAGGTCTCAGCCTTATTTTCCCCAGCCCCTATTCAAGATGGAGTTGCTCTGGTTCAAACGCCTCTGACAGTGAGACCCTGTCCTTACCAAAAATTAAAAAAATTAGCCATCCACATGCTGGGTGTGGTGGCTTACGCCTGTAATCCCAGCATTTTGGGAGGCGGAGGTGGGTGGATCATGAGGTCAGAAGTTTGAGACCAGCCTGGCCAACATGGTGAAACACCATCTCTGCTAAAAGATACAAAAAATTAGCCGGGGCATGGTGGTGGGCACCTGTAATCCCAGCTACTTGGGAGGCTGAGGCAGGAGAATCGCTTGAATCTGAGAGGCAGAGGTTGCAGTGAGCCAAGATCACGCCATTGCACTCCAGCCTGGAGACAGAGAGAGTGTGTCTCAAAAAAAAAAAAAAAAAAATTAGCCATCTGTGGTGGAATGCACCTGTAGTGCCAGCTATGGGAAGCTGGGGGGCTGAGGTGGGAGGATTGCTTGAGCCCAAGAGGTCAAGGCTGCAGTGAGCTGAGATTGCGCCACTGCACTCCAGCCTGGGTGACAGAGCAAGAGCCTGTCTCAAAAAAAAAAAAAAAAAAGAAAAAGAAAAAAGAAATGCCAGAAGCCATTATTAGTGTGGAACCATTAGTAACTTTAATGGGATATTTGCATTATGCAGCTGTCATTCAGGCTGATGGGAGAAGGTGTAGAGAGGAGGCAATAATTTGGTGGGTTTTTTTTTTTTTTGAAACAGAGTCCCTCTCTGTAGCCCAGGCTGGAGTGCAGTGATGTGATCTCAGCTCATTGCAACCTCCGCCTCCTGGGCTCCAGCGATTCTCCTGCCTCAGCCTCCCACGTAGCTGGGACTGTAGGCGTGTGCCACCACGCCTGGCTAATTTTTGTATTTTTAGTAGAGATGGGTTTTTGCTATGTTGGCCAGGCTGGTCTCAAACTCCTGACCTCAAGTGATCCTGCTTTGGCCTCTCAAAGTCCTGGGATTACTGGTGTGAGCCACTGTGCCCAGCCTGGTTGTTCTTTTTAAATTTTGTTTCCATTTTCATCTACAGTCAGGTTAGAACTGGTAAGAACCAACTAGAAAAATGGCCAGTGGAGCAGAGATGCTGACCACCAATACTTCTAAATCTCAGGGCCAGTGTGGTCTAAAAAAATTCAGGCAGGGTGTGGTGGCTCACGCCTGTAATCCAAGCAATTTGGAGGCCAAGGTGTTTGGATCATTTGAGGTCAGGAGTTCAAGACTAGCCTGACCAACATGGTGAAACCCTGTCTCTACTAAAACACAAATATTAGCCAGGCGTGGTGGTGGGCTTCTGTAATCCTGGCTTCTCGGGAGGCAGAGGCAGGAGAATGGCTTGAACCCAGGAGGTGGAGGTTGCAGAGAGCCAAGATCGCCCCACTGCTCTCCAGCCTAGGCAACAGAGCAAGACTCTGTCTCAAAAAAATTAAAAAAAATTTCAAAACTATTACTCCACATCAGGAATTTTATCAGTTATTGTAAAAGACAAGTGGATTTTCTGACTCTCTCATGTCACTTACCTATTTCAGAGCCTTTGCCCGTGGCCTTCTAGTCCAACAGTGCAGCCCAGCCTGCAAGGGCTGATCCGACTCCTTCTCTCCTCTCAATCCCATCTCATCCTGCTTCTCTCTCTCTCTCTCTTTTTTTTTTTTTTTTTTTTTTGAGACACGGACTTGCTCTGTCCCTCAGGCTGGAGGACAGTAGCACAATCATAGCTCACTGTCCTCAAACTCCCAGACTCAAGCGATCCTCCCACCTCACCCTCCCAAGCAGCTGGGACTACAAATGCGAGCCAACATGACCAGCTAATTTTTAAAAAAATTTTGGAGACAGGGATCTTGCTACATTGCCCAGGCTAGTCTTGAACTCCTGGGCTCGAGTGATCCTCCTGCCTTGGCCTCCCAAAGTGCTGGGATTCCAGGCATGAGTCACTGTACCCAGCTCATCCTGTTTCTCACTGCAACCAACACTCGCCATGCTTATAGAGCATCCCTTGCTGCCTCCCACATCTTTGCCTTTGCTCACAATGTTTCTTCTGTTCACCCTTCTCTTCCCTTTTCTGTCCAAGGATTTCCTGACCCTTCCTTCCCCTCTTGGTCTCCCTATTTTATCTACCACACAATAACCTCTTCAGATTTCTGTCTGAGGACAGATAACACTTCCTCACGCATGTTTATTTAGATCATGAGCTTACCCTGTGACTCTCTGAACTCCTATGATGGACTGCATGAACTTCTCAGTGCTGGACCCGTTTGACACAGTCTTTCGGAAAGATACTTAACAACTTTCTGCCTTGGTTTCCTCATCTGTGAAATGGGGATAACAAAAGGATTGTGGAAGAGATAAAGGAAGTGATATGTATAATAATGCATAATAATACTAAACATAAGAGTTACTGATATCCATGACATATAACAACAACTTTCCTAATAACTAACACAGCATTCACAATGTGTCAGGTTCTGCTCCAGGGGCTTTACACATTTAACTCATTTAGTCCTCTGGGTAACCCTATCAGGTAATTACTCTTATTACCCCTGTTTACAGATTAGAAATCGGAGGCACAGAGAAGTTAAGGAGTTTTCCCAAGGTCACACAACTTGTAAGTGATAAAGATGAGGGTTGATTCTGGGTAGTCTGGGCACCAGAGCCTATGCCCTTAGTCACCAAGCAACATTCCTTCAAATGATCGGTGTTTGTTAATTACCATTAAGTATGAATATGTCTAAAATCTATGATCAAGCTTAGCCTGGAAGTTAAAGACCAGTGAGCCAATCCACAGGGAATACTATTCAGGGGCTGCCTTAAAGACATGAGCCAGCCCTGAGAGTTTCCCTCCTGTCCCCTTACTGACAGGTGGACCAAGAAAAAGGGAAAGAAAACCGTATTCCATCTTCACAGAGGTTCCAGTTAGTTCCTAGGCAAAGAAGCAAGAAATCAAAAGCATCCACAGATGTTGTGTCTACCACTCTGAGGCAGAAAGAGCTTAAGGAGAAGGTCTGACAAGGGACAGACAGTTTACTTATGGAAACAAGCAGAAAATTAAATTTGGTCTCTGCCCAGCAAGCATCTCACCTCCCACCATAGTGTCTGGCAGAGAAATGAGCCAAGGTGGCCTCTGGTGCAGCAAATGTTTGGCACGTCCATTTGCACAGGGGAGGGAAGAAGGCGCCTTCCCAAACCCTTCCCATCACCTTTCAGGATCTTAGGTGCCTTCTCCACAGCCACGGCACAAACCTTTACCACTAGGGGGCGCCTAGACATTTCGGTTGGCTACCAGAAAAGCGGCCCGCTCAGGACAGCAGCAGTGCTCTGTGAAAGAATGGATTCCTGCTTTGTTCTAAGTACAAACAAGGAGGAAATGCTTCTGCAGAGTTAAATGAGGTTGACGCGCTCCCCGCGGCTGACGCGACAGTCCCTCCTAACTCTCACCCGCCCTGGGCAGCTCTCTCAGCTGGGTGTGGGGTGGGAGTGGGAGCTGATGGAGGGTGTTCTCTATTGAGACTCTACTTGTTCTAGACTGAGTCACTGGTGGGGGCAGCGGTGTTTGAAAGTGGGCATCACTCGGGCTTCCACATTGACTGTAGTTTTACAGAATGTTTGGTGAGTAACTAGTTTTCTAACTTTATTTCTCTCATGCATTTGTCCATGTTCTTTCCTATCTCATCAAAGAGGATGCCAGGTAAACCCAAAGAAAGGCCCTAGGAAGAAACGAGTACGAGTGCCAAGATGAGCCAGATCCAGGGTGGGGCTGAGAGGCGCCCAGGCAGCTGCTTTCACTGTGCGCCTTCCCCCGAGTCCCAGCCCCAAATCACCATGGTGACAGATACCCAGCGGCACTGAGAAACAGCTTTTTGTTTTCTGCTACTCTTTTAACTCCTCACTCCACTTCTCTCCACCTCCACCCTCTTAAACCTATGTATCTTCTTGCTCATTCCTGTGAAGGTATTGGCTGATAAGGAATAATAAGGACTTCCTAAACAAAGGCCTTTAAAATAAAAGTAGCTAACATTTATTCAGCGCTTACTATATGTCAGACACTCTTCTCAATGCTTTGCAAGTATTGGCTCACTTAATTTTCTCAACAATGTGGCAAAGAAGGTATTTACTTTACAGAATAGGTAACTGAGGCCCAGAGAGGTTATGTAACTTGCCCAAGGTCACACGGTAGATGGGGTAGTCACGATTTGAATCTAGGGAGTTCTTACTTTTAAGATCACACCTTGCTTGAGATACCAGAGAACCTTCAGAGATGTGAAACACTGGACTGTGGGCTACCAGGCCTTCAGAGATGTGAAACACTGGACTGTGGGCTACCAGGGGCCAAAAAGGGATTGTGATTTGGTGTTCTTAGTTGGCAACCCCCAAAATCACAAACGATGTCTACGTGGCAGGCTGGCCAGGGCTGAGAGCTACTGCCTTTGGCTTACATTTGAGCAGATTGCTGTTCTTCTCCTGAATACATGGTTTGGCATCCTTAGGGTTGGTTTATTATGATCCTAAAGACTGGATTTACTTTGTTTTCTTTTTGTTTTTTTGAGGTGGAGTCTCACTTTGTCACTCAGGCTGGAGTGCAGCGGCACAATCTTGGCTCACGGCAACCTCCACCTCCCGGGTTCCGGTGATTCTCCTGCCTCAGCCTCCCAAGTAGCTGGGATTACAGGCGCCCACCACTATACCCAGTTAATTTTTGTATTTTTAGTAGAGATGAGGTTTCGCCATGTTGGCCAGGCTGGTCTCAAACTCCTGATCTCAGGTGATCTGCCCACCTCAGCCTCCCAAAGTGCTGGGAATACAGGCGTGAGCTACTATATCCAGCCTGGATTTCCTTCTTATTCTTATTCTGGCCTGGCTCCCTCTAGATGATTGCAAACCCGGGATCAAGGAGCCATACCCTACCCATCTTTGTATTTCCCACAGCCTCCAGATCTTGGGCTTAGTAGGTGCTCATTGCATGTTGACTTATTTAGTCTGTATCAGCCACCTTGAATTATGGGCTATGGCAAAGCTGCCCTTCTGGGACAGGCAAGTGTCATGTCCCATGGCCACTGATCCTTCCTTCCTTCCATCCCTCCCTCCCTCCCTCCTTCTTCCTCATCTCTGCAAAGGGGCAGCATTTTTTTTTTTTTTTCTCGATTCAGATCTAACATGAGGGGGCAGCTATCTCTGATAACTATGGGAAAGAACCTGTCCTGTGTTTCCCACCGCTCAACATGTTTTTTTTTTTTTTTTTTTTTGCTTTTTTTTTTTGGTTTTATATGAGTAGAAAGGGCTAGAAAAATCTACCTGTTGTTTCTAATTACTTACCTTCAGTATAAAGAGTAAACTAAGCTGTATTATCTTATCTCAACCTGTCTTTTTTTTTTTTTTTGAGATGGAGTCTCGCTCTGTTGCCAAGGCTGGAGTGCAGGGGCAAGATCTCAGCTCACTGCAAGCTCTGCCTCTTGGGTTCATGCCGTTCTCCTGCCTCAGCCTCCCAAGCAGCTGGGACTACAGGCACCTGCCACCACGCTCGGCTACTTTTTTGTATTTTTATTAGAGACGGGGTTTCACCGTGTTAGCCAGGATGGTCTTGATCTCCTGACCTCGTGATCCACCCGCCTCGGCCTCCCAAAGTGCTGGGATTACAGGCGTGAGCCACCGCGCCCAGCCGACCCATCTTGTATCTACCATTTCCTGTGCTTTTCTCTGCCACATGCTTCCTTTCCCCGTGTATTTTATGAGCATTGCAAATCATTTTGTTCTTCATCCTCCTTTTCTTTTTTAGAAACAGGTCTCTCGTTCTGTTGCCCAGGCTGTATTGTAGTGGCATGACTGTAGCTCACCGCAGTCTCGAACTCCTGGGCTTCAACTTCTGATCCCCAGCTTTTTGACTAACTGAACTCATCCAAATATGAATTTAGATACTGAAGTCCGTTGACCAGAGGCTTGGATCCCAGGAGTCTCCAGGATGCAATTATCTTTCCTGAGTAACAGGATCTCTGGGAGACCCTAGATTCCTAGAGTAGGGCAGACTTTGCTTTAGAAAGAAAATTGGGGAGTATGCAGAACATTCTGGAACCCCCTAATCTGACCCAGAGCAGACAAGGGTATCTTTACCAAGGCTGACTGTAAGCCAGAATTGCTCCTTTCGAGGTGCGAGGGTTAAGCAGCCTCACTTGGCATGTGTGGTTATTCCAGTCCATGCCTTACTGTAGACATTCCTGAGATCTTTCATCTTCCTCTGCCATTATGTTCCCAACACATTGGAAATAAAATTCCCCAAATCGCTTCCTCCATATGGCCACACCTGATCAACCCTAAAGATCTCTAAGTCTTTCTTTATTCTACATCCTGTCATCATCTAAATTCCAAAATTTAATTATGGATTTTTTTCCAGACTTCTTCCATAGACCTGGAATATTTTTAGCATCTTTTCTGCAATAAATAGATTGGTGAGGATCTTGAGGTTATATGGAAGGTTTCCTACAGTTGTGTGTTTTAAATGAAACTTGGCTTTTATATTATTTTGGTAACCTGTGAATCTTTTGCTTAATAAAAATCCTCCAGGCTCTCTGCGTGATGTTTTTCTTACCAAAGACACAGACCTGGGCTTCCTGGGGTCCCCCTTCTGCAGCTGTGATAATCAGCAGTCTTCCTGGGGTGAGAGTCTCCTTAAAAGGGCCCTCGGTAATTTATCTACATCTTAAAAAGTTCTGTCAGCATCCAGAAACAATATACACTACCACGTAAGGTACGAGTTCTGTTACTCAGCAAAGGCATATTTTCCGGGCCTGGGTTTGGGGGCATGGGTCCTGAAATTCTCTCTGTGCCATACTTATGTAACTTTTCTCGTTGCGCACCTGCACCACAGCCCAGCAACCTCCTTTCCCCTGCTCTGGGATTACAAGATCTAGGAATTTTCCACTAAGTCCTGCCTTTTCAGGAGCAGACCTGGGCTGGCCTAGCATACAAGTCTACCTTCTTCAGCTCATTCCCTCTCTGTATCTCACAGGCTTTGCTTGTGGTGCTCCACACATGCTACACCAGGCTACATTGAATCTGGCCAGTGGGAATCCCGGAGGGAGGATTGCCTGCATAGAAGCATTTAATCCACACTGCATTTGAAGCTGATAGATTGCTGATCTTCTCATGGCAATGATGAACCTCCTTGGCTATTTCTTTATGCCTAGAAAGAGATTATCAAAACGAATTGAGCATACTTTAATTAATATTTTGGTTTTTTAGACGCAATCAGGCTCTGTCACCCAGGCTGGAGTGCAGTGGCGTGGTCTCAGCTCACTGCAACCTCTGCCTCCGAGGTTCAAACGATTCTCCTGCCTCAGCATCCTGAGTAGCTGGGAGTACAGGTGTGTACCACTATGCTTGGATAATTGTTGTATTTTTAGTAGAGATGGGGTTTCACCATGTTGGTTGGGCTGGTCTGGAACTCCTGACCTAAAGTGATCTGCCTGCCTCAGCCTCCCGAAGTGCTGGGATAAGAGGCGTGAGCCACTGTGCCAACCCAGCTTTTTAAAAAAGGTTAAAAACAACAACAACAAAACCCAGGACCACTAATCAACACATAATCAATTGCAAAAGAATTTGAATAAATTTTCTTATTTTTCTCCTGAGAGAAATAGAGAGTAACGGGAAAGGGGAAATGGGGAGGGCCACTCATTAAAACATATTTTAATAAATTTGCTGTCTATTTCAGGAAGGTTTACTTTGAAACTTATAACATAGACAAATGAAAGAAACGAAAAGGTGCCTCATTAGTTGGTATTTTTCTGGAAGGCTGATTGATAATGTTTTCACGTATTTGAGATAATCAAGTTCAGAGAGCAAAGTCATGGATATGAGTGATGCCCCGTGACCATGGGGACCGCTGTTGATATACGGATGTCTATTTTCTGTCTGTTGGGCAGTGTGTCTGCGATGCCCCTCCCACACACTTGTCTTGCTCTTTCTTCCCCTGACCCTTTCACATGACTGACTCCCTCTTGGTAGTGACTTTTCCTAAGATTCTTTTGTTGTAATCTAGTCATGCTATCTTTATACAAAGGAAAGTGCTAGAAATAGGTACTCAGAGTATGACACAGCTTTCCTTCTCCTCTGAAAAGGCCATGACCTTATTCAACACAGCTTCTACTAGGTATTTGAAACAATTATTATTTATATATATACACATTTAATTGATATATGAGTTGTACATATTTTGGGGGTACCTGTGATAGTTTGATATCTGTATACAATGTTACTATATCTTAATGCAGTAAGTGACCTGTGTCTTGTGCTGACCTCCTATCTCATCCTGTGACTTAGAATGCCTAACCTAATGTTTCTATGCACGTTACCAATGGTCTTCCTTTTACAGACACTAACGGCAAAAATCTATGTCACCAAGCCCACGTAGAAAAGTCATTGTATTTCACAGGATTAATGGTGGCAATCCCAGTTTGGATTGTTCTTCCATGCCCTAGTTAGCCCCTTTTATGGGAATGAGGAGAGGCAGGAAATGCTGGCAATAAATGGTTGTGGCCAGGCTCATTTACTATTTTGCTTTTTTGTTACTGTTGTTGTTAAAATGGAGTCCCTACTCTCAAACTAGTCTTTAAGAAGAAGAAGAAGAAAAGAGGTCTTGCTCTGTCGTCCAGGCTAGAGTGGAGTGGTGTGATGATAGCTCACTATAGCCTCAAACTGCTGAGTTCAAGGGATCCTCCTGCTTCAGCCTCCTGAGTAGCTGGGACTACAGGCATGTACCACTATGCCTGGATTGTTTTTTTTTTAAAGTAGCATCATTATTTTTTTCTGGCTATAGAAGTAGTCATTCTGACCATTTAAAAAGTACAGAAAAATATGAAGAATATAATTAATAGCCCACAAAATACAAGTGCTATTAAATTTCAGTGTCCTTTCTGTCCACGTTTTCTAAAAAGAAAAATGTATTTGATAAAGTTTTAGTATAATGACACATCTATCTATCATCTATCTATCTATCTATCTAATTTCTATTATAAGATTGGAATCATATTCTACATAAGTTTTGTATCCTGTTTTCACTTAACTGTATAAGGTGGCCATTTCTTGAGGTCTTTAAATATTTCTCAAAAACATAATTTCAATAGCTTCACAATAGTCCACCTCATATGACTGTATCAGGATTTATTTAACTGGTCTCCCTCTTGCCAACATCTCAGTTGTTTTTATAGTTTTTACTACTATAAAGCAATGATAAATAGCGTTTAGGTAAATCTTGTATTCTCAGTTTCATTCCTTAGGGTAGATATCTACAAAGTGAATCACTGGGCCAAGTGGTAGAAACACTTCTGGAGCACATATATACGTGTGTGTGTGTGTGTGCGTGTGCGTGTGGGTGTGTATCTATCTATCTATCTATCTATCTATCTATCTATCTATCTATCTATTCATCTTGCCCAGTGGCCCTTGAGAAAGACAGATGCAAACTAAAATCCTATCAGCAATAGATGAGAGGCCCACTCCCACTGCAATTTTATTAGCACTATTTGTTTGTGTGTGTGTTTGTATGCATTTAAACATACCTCTGCAAATAAATAGAATGAGATAGATAAGAAGAGATGGTGTCTGATTTTAACTTGCATATTTTACAATTAGTGAGACTGAGTAATTTTACATAGATACTTGGATATAACATGCTGATCAACTATTGACTTGAAATATATTCATTTTTCCAGTGGATTTGTAAGGTTGTTAAGAGATTTGTATGTTTCTTTTTCTTTTTTTCATTCATCTTCCTTCTTCTTATAGCATCTGAAATAAAACTAGCTTTGCACATTTAGAAGTAGGGACTCTGTATGCATTGACATGAAATATAAATTGTAGAATTATTGTGGCATTTGAGAGCTAATCAGACCACACAAGCAAAGCACATAGCGGCGGAAGGGAAGGCATAGGAGAGACAGCCTGAAGTTGATAGAGCAAACAGTGGTATTGTTGGAGGATTTGAGTTTAAATGAAAAATGTGAGGAGGAAATTGTTAATCATTCCCTCGATTTTATTTGTATTATCCTATTCCAATAAATCCAGATGCCACTGGCGAGGTAGGCAGCTTCTATGTACAGAACCACCCAGAAAGCTTAGGCTATAGGAGTCAAGGGCACCTGCTTTGCACCAGAACTGGGTTTGGGCATTGCCTGGGCATTTTATATTTACTTTCCAAGAGCCCTTAGGCAAAAACTGCTTAACCTCTCTTAGCCTCAGTTCCATCAATTGTGCTTTGAGAATAATAATACCTCCTCCCCTCTGTTGTTGTGAGGATGAAAAGAAAGAATTTACGTAAGCCTGGAGCACAGTGTGTGACACAGAATAGGAACCCGATATATGGTCGCTGTCATTGTGGTCACATGGGAGTGTGACACGTTACCTGCAGCCAGCATCTTGCGCCGAGGTCACTGTGCCATGCCTCTGTGTAGTCCTCGGATGGTAAAATGATGGTAAAATAAATTCAGTTCGTTCTTCTTATTAATGCAAGTTTAGCCATGTGGCCTTAATTTACCTCCCACCCCCGTCATGTGTCAAGGGATGCTGATTTTCTGAACTCAAATGGAAATGAAAATGACCCAGTTAGAGGAAATGAAATAAAAAGACCAACCAAATATAAATCAGTGTGTTTTATTCATCCTCCACTCATGTGAGTCTCTGGATTTGACAAGCAGAATATGGTGGTGCACGGGAATGCAGACCCTGAGGTCTCTGTGCTTTAATTGAGTAACACGCTTCTTGATATCGACAGTCTTAGGACTATTGAAGTCATGCCTTTTGGCTCTTTGAATGGCTCTATTTCCATTTATTTTCCATTTCTTTTAAATTTTAATCACATTAATCATACACACATAATTTGGATATTAAAATTTGAACCTCATGCAAGCAGCCGATATACATAAAAAATGCTCAATATCACTAACCATCAGTGAAGTGCCGATTAAAGTCTCAGTGAGATACCACCTTATACCGTCAGAATGGCTATTACTAAGCAGTCAAAAAACAACAGATGTGGAGAAAAGGAAGCACTTATACACTGTTGGTGGGAATGTAAATTAGTGCAATTTCTATGGAAAACAGCATGGAGGTTCCTCAAAGAACTAAAAATGGAACTACCATTTGGCCTAGCACTCCCACTCCCGGGTATCTACCTCCCCAGAAAAGAAATCATTACACAGAAAAGACACCTGCACTCATGTTTATCACAGCATTGTTCATAATAGCAAAGTCATAAAATCAACCTAAATATCCTTCAATGGATGATTGGATGAAGAAAATGACGATTGATACATATACACCATGGAATACTACTCAGCCACCAAAAAGAATGAAATCATGTCTTTTGCAGCAACATGGGTGGAGCGGGAGGCCATTATGGTGAAATAACTCAGAAACAGAAAATCAAATCCTGTGCGTTTTCATTTATAAGTGGGAGTTAAACAATGGCCACACATGGACATAGAGATGGAAACAATAGACACTGTGGATTCCAAAACGGGGAAAGGAAGTGTCAGAGGTGTGTGAACCAGAGCAACTCCATCTTGAATAGGGGCTGGGTAAAATGAGGCTGAGACCTACTGCGCTGCATTCTAAGATGCTTAAGGCTTTCTAGTCACAGGATGAGATAGGAGGTCGACACAAAATACAGGTCATAAAGACTTTGCTGATAAAACAGGTTGCAGTAAAGAAGGTGACCAAAACCCATCAAAACCAAGATGGCGACGAGAGTGACCTCTGGTCGTCCTCACTGCTACACTCCCACCAGTGCCATGACAGTTTACAAATGCCATGGCAACGTCAGAAAGTTACCCCATATGGTCTAAAAAGGGGAGGCACGAATAATCCACCTCTCATTTATCATCAAGAAATAACCATAAAAATGAGCAACCAGCAGCCCTCGGAGCTGCTCTGCTTATGGAATAGCCATTCTTTTATTTATCTACTTTCTTATTAAACTTGCTTTCACTTTACAGACTCACCCTGGATTCTTTCTTGCATGAGACCCAAGAACCCTCTCTTGGGGTCTGAATTGGGACCCCTTTCCTGTACCATCTTTCTGTTGACCAGAGAAGGGACTATAGTGCAGAAACCCCTGACCCAAAGGTTAACTTTGGGTAAGTTTGGGGTCCTGTAATATCTTTCTGGTGACCACAGATGGGACGATAGTGTGGAAACCCCCAGTAAGTGGTGGGGTCTGGTAACATCTTTCTGGTAAACCCCCCAAAAAGTTGATACTGAGGAGACCCCCCAATCCAAAGGAAATAGACTGCAGCACTGATTAGACAACTTTGGGTAAGTGGTGGGGTTCCCGGGTAGAGGATGGGAGTAGGTTAGAGGTCCAACTCAAGGGAGTTAGAGTCTCTCCTAAGACAGTGGCTTAGAGGCCCCTCTTAATAAAAGGCAAGGACACTTGACCAACCTTGGGTTAGAGGCCCAATTTAGGAGTGGTTAGAGTCCCTTCTAAGATTTAGGGGGTGAGTGCCCCTCTCAGTAAAGTCCTTCTCACAAAGTCCCTCTCAGTTAAGAACAGGTTTGGCACTATGGGATATTAACTGTTATTCTCTTTGGATTAATCTGCCTTGCACTCTTTGCTGACAGCTGTGGGTGACAGGATTAGGCATGTACAGGATCGTGGGACATGGGGAGCTTTCTCCTCCCTAAAAGGGGAAACTTGAGAGCTGATGGGACTGCTGGAAAAGATCCCTTCACTACCGAGAAGCGGCTGCCTGAATTTCTCAGGGTTGCTGTGCCTCGCCTTCCCCACCCTGCTTCAGGCAATGCTTTTGTCTCTCTCTCTTTCTCTGTCTGTGCAAACTGGTTGAATGGTAAAAATGATTGTTTATCTCCTGTAAAGTTTTGATTAATGGGAAAAAGGATTTGTGAGGCTCGCCTTTAACTGTAGTGAATTTGGGGTGCTTTGTATGTCTTTCTGTACTGTTCTGTCATAAGAGGGGTACCTTAGGATAGAACACAGGCTTAGGACACATGTAAGCCTGCTGTTCAAGAAGGCCCAAAAAACTGGTCACTCATTTCCTTGGGAGCTTGACCTCGTAACCATGTGGCCATACTTTCTCTTTTCGCAATGATGGCCCCAGTTTTGGGTCCAATTCCTGGCTTAGGGAACGAATGGGTCCTTTATCTTCTGTTGGTCTATGTATTTATATGTATTATGTGTGTGTAATATAAAAGAGCTTTGATTAATTGATTTAATAATAAGAAGAACCTAAATCAAATGTCAGAAAAGTAAAAAGTGTAATGCCTTTTATTTAGTTCATGTGACTTTAGCAATCTTTAGGAAATAAAAACAGCTTTAAAGATTATTGGTAAAATAAAAACATTTGGTCTAAGTTATGCAGGTCAGATATTAAATTTGCTAAATGCTTTAAGGTCATAAACTGCTTCTTTGACTTTTAAAAATTGTTCAATGTATCTCCTTTGGAGCATTAGATTCTAGATAAGGCCTGGGGACATGTGGAGTTAGCCATGCCTCTAGCTGTGCTGGAAAAAGTCAGCCCTTATCTGCACTTACTTTTGCCTGGTGTGTCCTGGGCTAGGCTCCACACCTAGCACATAATTAAAATCCTGAACTTACCAAGGTTTTCATCACAAATAAGCATCACTCAGAGCTAACATTGTAATATGTAATTGTGACCACTGAAGAAAAAGTTAGATACACTAGACATGTAAGGAAAGTAGAATGTACTTTTGGTAAAAGATTATAAGAAGGCATAGAAATGTGGATTTCTTGCCTAACTTTAGAGGGTAAAAGGATGGTTTTAAGTGAGATGGGAAAAATCTGAAGGTCTGAACAGTTGTGGAAGAGATTCTGTGTGCAAACATATTGGCTAAAGTCAAAGGGGTATTCAGTTTTTCTGTAAATTAAACATTGTAATAAATGCATACGTTTTTTTCAAGCAAAAACCTGCTTATGATCTGGTCTTTGACAAAAATTATAAAGCGTTATAAAAGGTTTATGAGAATCTTACCTTATGGTCAAATTGATTAAGATTAAATACACTTGTCTGTAAGGTTTTATTAAGAATTGGGTTTGACATCAATAATGCACTAATGCAACAGTAACATTTGGCTTATTTGGTATAAAGGTCATACAGGGAGCATTATCAAATGTGAAATAGTGTTTGTTTGTTTTTTTTGGCTGTATTTGTATAAATATGTTATTGGTACATGATCCAAAATTATGGGAAACTCCTATAAATCTGGTATGACCTAGTGTATGTTATTAATAATTTTTATGTTAAAATCATTGTATGCCATAGAGGAACCAAATTTCTTTGTCAATCGAGTTTTTGACTGTGGCTGTCTTAAGATGTTTTGTCATCCACAGATAATTGTTGTCATGTTTTAATCCTCTTTAGGAGATGGTTTATAATCAGCTATAGAACTTTTTTTTTTTTTTGAGATGGAGTCTTACTCTGTTACCGAGGCTGAAGTGCAGTGTTGTGATCTCGGCTCATTGCAACCTCTGCCTTCCAGGTTCAAGTGATTCTCCTGCCTCAGCCTTCCTAGTAGCTGGGATAATAAGCATGTGCCACCACGGCTGGCTAATTTTTGTATTTTTAGTAAAGATGGGGTTTCACCATGTTGGCCAGGCTGGTCTCGAACTCCTGGCCTCAGGTGATCCACTTGCCTTGGCCCCCAAAGTGCTGTGATTATAGGCGTAAGCCACCATGCCCGGCCAGGACTTTGACAGAAGTTCTTAAATGCAAGTTTCTGATAACTTTGGAGATTGTGACATTATAATAGAGGAAAAAAGTTTCAGGACACATGGAGAACTGGAATGTTCATACATATCAAGCAGAACAGGAGTTAAATGAATTGACTGCACCAACAACAGTCTAAAAAAATCTTTTTCACTTTTTGCTTAAAACATTGCTGATCCTTTGTTTTGCTTTCCAGAGTCCAGAAAACTTTTCTTTTTAGTTATTTACAGCTTTTAACAATTGAGCAAAGTGTACTCCTTTGAACAAAATCTGGAGCATATTTGTTTCTCTCTACCTGATTTCTCTAGAATTTGGAAACTATTTGTAAGATCTTAATTTATGGCAATATAGTTATTTTCATAAGTGCAATAAGAACCTGTTTTCTTTTGCCACAGGACAACATTGGAGAAATTGGTTATTCTACCAAGGCTTTGACTGGAATGGATGCTTTCCTTTAAGGAATCAAACTTGACTCATAAAGTCAATAAAAGCCGTTTGAGGAGCTGGCCTCATACCTTGCCTAAAGAGTCCCTGTACAGGGTTTCTGACCTGTGGTAAGTAAAGAATGTCACTTTCTAACAGGTCCAGGAACCCCAAGTTATCTTTGGATTCCAAGAAAAGAAGAATTTACTCAACTCATAGGTATTTGAGGGTACAAACCCATGGCAGGGTTGGGCTCTAAAAAAGTCTTATCTAAGATTCCTTCTATGCAATAGAGTTCCATCAAAGCCAATTTAAAAAGAGCTTATGTGAAAAACAATTATTCTTGCTGCACTTTATACACATAATTAGGCCAAGTATAATAAAGCAAATCAGTCTTACCGTGATTTGTCTTTAATAAAAATGGGAAACTGGAGAGAGAAGTTACGTTTCAGAAACTATGGTACGCTTGTATTAAATTTTTCTCATCAGTTGTTTTTAAGTTTGTTTCTACAATTTAGGCTAACCCTGCTTATTCCTGTGAACCAACTAGTGATCTCTGACTGCTGTTCAGAAAAAACAAGAGGGATACATAATACAAAAATCTAAATCAATATTCTAATTCTGGGCAAATTGCAATCAGCTAGCAACCGCATCTCAGCTTGGTTCCAACAGTTGCCCAGTTCATGGAAAGCCTTCTAATTTAGTTTACTTGGAATAATTTTACTTATTTTGCTTTACTGTTGTGGAATATATTGCTGTTTTACTCTGTATAGGAATGCAGGATAAGCTTACTCAACATTGTCTTAAACTGAACTCTTACTATTTTTTCAGATAGCACCTTTTGTCAGAACTTAAGAGTTATGAATGGCCCTTACCACACTGATGCTTTCTGATAGATCTCCCCTCTACCCCTAACACAAGAGACTCTTATAGGCAGGAATCATCACCCCTATTCAGCCTGAAGAAGTTACAGAAGATGAATCTTTGTCCCTCTACAACCCTTAGGATTAAGGGTTCTTTTATAAAAGGGAGAGGGGAAATGTAAGAGGTGTGTGAACCAGTGCAACTCTATCTTGAATAGGAGCTGGGTAAAATGAGGCTGAGACCTACTGGGCTGCATTCCCAGATGGTTAAGGCATTCTAAGTCACAGGATGAGATAGGAGGTTGGCACAAAATATAGGTCATAAAGACCTTGCTAATAAAACAGTTTGCAGTAAAGAAGCTGGCCAAGACTCACCAAAACCAAGATGATGACAAGAGTGACCTCTGGTCGTCCTCACTGCTATACACCATAACAGTTTACGAATGTCATGGCAATGTCAGGAAGTTACCCTATATGGTCTAAAAAGGGGAGGCATGAATAATCCGCCCTTTGTTTAGCACATCGTTAAGAAATAACCATAAAAATGGGCAACCAGCAACCCTTGGGGCTGCTCTGTCTATGGCATAGCCATTCTTTTATTTCTCTACTTTCTTAGTAAACTTGCTTTGACTTTACTCTAGCGACTTGCCCTGAATTCTTTCTTATGTGAGATCTAAGAACCCTCTTAAGGGGTCTGGATCAGGACCCCTTTCCCTCTTACGGGGTCTGGATCAGTAGGAAAAGGGTACGTGTTAAAAAGAGACCTATTGGGTACAATGTTTACTATTTGGGTGATGGGTACATGAGAAGCCCTAATTCACCATTATGCAATATATCCATATGACAAACTTGCACATGTACCTCCTGAATGTAAAATTTTTTTAAAAATTAACTTATTAGAAGTTTTCTCCCACAGAGACTCCCACCTCCCCTTTCTACTTCTTTTGCCCTCAAGAGACAAAACCCACCTATTTGAATATTAGCTACATTAGTATTAGTTAAAGGATTTGCCCAAGAGAACTCAAGAACAGAGACAGGGCCTGCTTGGTGGCTCATGCCTGTAATCCCAGCACTTTGGGAGGTCAAGGCGGGAGGATGGCTTGAACCCAGGAGTTTGAGATCAACCTGGGCAACATAGCAAGACCTCATCTGTATAAATAAAAAAATAAATAAACAAACAAATAATTAGCTAGGGGTTGTGGTGCGTGCCTGTAGTCCCAGCTACTTGGGAGGCTGAGGCAGGAGGATTGCTTGAGGCCAGGAGTTCAAGGCTGCAGTGATCTATGATCGCAGCACTGCACTCTAGTCTGGGTGCCAGAGTGAGACCCTGTCTCAAAAAGACAGACAAAACAGACAAACAAAAAACAGAGACAAAAATAAAGCTTAGTATGACACATGCAATTCAAAGGCTTCCCAATGACAAAACCACTGTTGAGATTGACAGCAACCATCCATGCATCTTCCTTAGGCATGCCTTTTGTTCTCCTGGACGGCATTGGCATGTCCTTCCATGGAAGGAGCTAAGAGTCAGTCCCTCCAGGCACCACAGGAAACGTCTGGACTCCCAGGGATGCCTCTCACCTAAGGTGCACCCTCGCTAGAGCTCGCCAGACTGGGGGCCCAGGAGTTGTGCTGGCACAGACGGGCTCCTGCAGCTGAAGCTGATCTCCCTCCTTCATGGTTTGGTGGGCAAGGAATCCGGTTGCCATGGCAACTCCAGCAGCCATTCAGGCTAGAGGGAACATTCCCTAAGGCTCATCTCCATCTGTGTGTCCTTGGCGATTTCCCTGCCTTGGTGAAGGAGGTGGGGATCCACTTCCTCCAGGGATCTCCCCCAGCTCACCGATGGTATAAATGGGCAGGGGAAATGCGTTGCCATGGCAGCAACTCCTCTAGTTCTTCCATTCCGAGAAAGTCTGGCTCAAGGGATCTGCCTGGTGTTCCCAACGGCAAAGCTGGCAAGGAACTGCATTATCATAATGATTTCCACACTGTCTTTCCAAGAGAGGGTTGACTTTGTTGGGTGGCTGCTGGGGGCTGAGTCCTTATTCCCACTGCCATGGTAATATCCCCAGTGGCACGGACCAGGTAGGTTTCTCACCAGCCAAGCCCCAATGCCGCCTTTCAAGTCTGTTCTTGTTTCCCTATGCCCCTTTTCTTCTGTTTCCCAAACCCCAGACATTCTGCTGGCGTCACCTCTCTTAATCCTGGAGATCACTGTGATCAAGCCTTTCTTCTTGCTCAAGACTAGTTTTAGGGTAGGAGGCTGTCTTTGACTGTGCTCACCTTCCCTGCTGTCCACCAGAGTTACCCCCAACCAAAACAAAATTCCATTTTGGAAAAAGGAGGGTTTTGTATGCAAGATAATGGGATACAGTGAAATCAAAAGAGTAATCATGGGAATGTCCACCAATCCTGTAAGTCATACTGTGTTCATCCATGTGAGGGCGTCTTTTCCCTTCAGCCCTCACACTGTCTTCCTATTCCTGGACTTGGAGCCGTTGGTGGGAGCAGAGGGGGCTTTGGTGTTGGAACATCTGGGTTTGAATCTTGTTTCAGTCATTTTTGTTTTTATCAGAGAGGAAACCTTGCTATATCACTTGGGCTGTTGCAGCTCACGGCAGGCTCACTGCAGCCTCGAACCCCTGGGCTCAAATGGTCCTCTCACCTCACCTTCCCAAGTAGCTAGGACTATAGGCCCTGCCAGTGTGCCCAGCCTCAATCTGCTCTTACGAGCTGAGAGATCATGGGAGAGTCACATTTTTCTGGGAAGGAGAATTAGAAGGAGGAAGTAAGTGTCTTCCTTGCCGAATTGTGGTAAGAGAGAGGCAATACGTAAGAAAGTTCTTTGTCAGTACTCTAGGCACTTAACAAACCTTGATAATTTTGGTAGTTTTTATTCCTATGGGACATTTGTAATTGATGTATTCATTCAGGTAGTCCTTCAGTGGATGAATTATGGGGTTCATTCCAATACTTCCCTTCAGGCAAGCTCTTTAACCTTCCAGGAGCATCACTTTTCTCATCTGTACAATGGGACAGTACCAGTCTCAGTGGAGGATTTTGAAGATTAAATGAGGTACTGAATAGAAATGCATACAGCAGGCCCAGGCAGACAGTTCCTGCCCGATTAATGGTTATTATTATTATCAGTTGCCTATTATATGCTCTTACAGGATTCCCCTCTGAAGTCTTGAGTCAGTTTGCTGCTGCTGTGGCTCAGGCCTTTCCCACACGTACTCTAGTGCATTATTTATTTATTTAGAGATGGAGTCTCCCTCTGTTGCCCAGGCTGGAGTGCAGTGGCACAATCTCAGCTCACTGTAACCTCCACCTCCTGGGTACAAGCAATTCTCCCACCTTAGCCTCCCGAATAGCTGGGATTACAGGTGTGCACCACCACACCTGGCTAGTTTTTGTATTTTTAGTAGAGATGAGGTTTCATCATGTTGGCCAGGCTCGTCTTGAATTCCTGACCTCAAATGATTTGCCTGCCTTGGCCTCCCAAAGTGCTGAGATTACAGGAGTGAACCACCACGCTTGGCCCTATTTTTCAATTGACAAATAGTAATTGTATATTCATGGAGTACATAGTGTTGTTTCAATTACAGATAATGTACAGTGATCAGGATAATTAACATATCCATCTTCAGAAACATTTATTATTTCTTTGTATTGTGAACATTGTATATACTCTTTTTAGCTATTTGAAACTATGTAATATATAATAATAATAATAATAATTATTATTATTTTGTTTTGAGATGGAGTCTCCCTCTGTTGCCCAGGCTGGAGTGCAGTGGTGCAATCTCAGCTCACTGCAACCTCTATCTCCTGGGTTCAAGCAATTCTCCTGCTTCAGCCTTGCCAGTAGCTGGGATTACAGGCATGCGCTACCACACCCATCTAATTTTTATACTTTTAGTAGAGACAGGCTTTCACCATGTTGGCCAGGCCGGTCTCAAACTCCTGACCTCAGGTGATCTGCCTGCCTCAGCCTCCCAAACTGCTGGGATGACAGTCGTGAACCACTGTGCCTGGCCAGAAACTATGTAATATATTATTGTTAACTGTAGTCATCCTGCAGCGCTATAAAGTACTGGCATTTATTCCTTCTATCTAGCTATAATTTTGTATCCTTTAAATATCTCCCTACCCCTCTCTTTGAAGGCTGAGAATAAGCAAAAAGGGATGGGACCATACAAGACCCCCTGCAGACAGTGACTGTGCCCCAGGACCAGGGGTTATTTGAAATGACCAGAGGGCCCAAAATACTTCCCCCTCTTTTAATACTCAATGGTGGGTGCTATAGTTTCAATGTTTGTCTCCTCCATACCTCATCTTGAAATTCAGTCCCCAGGGTTGGAGGTGGAACCTGGTGGGAGGTGTTTGGATGATGGAGCTGGTCATGGATAGGTTAATAACCTTCCTGTGGGGGCGAATGAGTTCTCACTCTATTACTTCTTGCCAGAGCTGACTGTTTAGAAGATCCTGGAACCTCCCCACTTGCTATCTGATCTCTGCACCATTTGCAGCTCCCCTCCACCTTCCACCATGAGTGGAAGCAGCCTGAGGCCCACCCTCACCAGAGGCAGATGTCCAATCTTGAACTTTCCAACCATCAGAACCGTGAGCCACAGAAACCTTTTTTTCTTTAGAAATTATCCAGCTTCAGGTATTACTTTAGCAACACAAAACAGACTAATGCAGTGGGTCAGCAAGCGTGGTCCTGAATTTTAGAGCAGGGACAAATTGTTTTGGGGAAACTTCCTCTCCTGGTTGCCTCTTTTCTTCCTTATGTCTCTTTTTCCACCTTGACTGTCAATATCCTCTTGCAGACACTGGGACTCTTACCCAGGCCTACCCTCCCGCAAGTGGTGCCGACCAGCTCTCAGACCTTCCCCGAGTCCTCCTTCTCCACACTCACCTGACTATTGCTTTCAAGTACAGCTCAGCGTTCAGCAGTCTAATCAATAATTTATAGATAAGACATGAAAAAGTAATGAGCACTTAAAACACTGCCCCTCCCAGAAAATATTTCTGCAGTTCAACTGGGACTTTCAAAGGCTTTGCTCCTAACCCCTTGTGAAAGCTTTTCATATCTACATCAGCCTGCAGTGGTGGAGCCCTCCCCTCCCCGAACTACCACTAAACTTCCAGGACTTCAGATTTAATTGTGCTTTAATTATTTCATGTGCTAGTCTGTTCTCCCCAGTGAGACTGTAAATTTCAGAATTTTTTTTTTATGCCAGCATTATTGGGCATCAAATGAACTTTCAGTAAATTTTTTTACAATTGATTTTAATAAGAGTGAGCATTTTTTTTTCAACCAGGAAAATGTCTTCTATCATGGAGTTATATTTTGAAAGTTGGGTTCTCCTAAACCCCTGAGGATTCTAGCAACAATTATTTTTGAGGTTCTGTGCTATTTGCTTCTTCCTGAATAACCACAATAGGATGATTCTATTTCAATGAGGATGTCATCTCAGGTGGGCTAGCTTTAAGAGAGTTCCTAGGATGGCTGTGTATAAATTTGCATCCAAAGAGGTAGCTGTGGACCTATAAATGTACTATATTCAAAATGTCTGATTGTTTCTGATAAACCACTGGATATCTTAGTTCCAGGAAGTCCAAGTTTAAAATAGATTCTATTAAAGGAAGTGATGCATAATGGGGTTGCATCTTCCTTATTGATTAGATATTTTTAAGATGTACCTTTTACTCAAAACCAAAGGACAGAAATATAAGAAAAGCATACTCTAAGATAATTAATTAAGTCAGAGGAAAACAGTAGGTAAAAGAAAATAAATGTTTAAGCCAGCTAGGTTATTTCCATTTGTAAAGAATGTTTCTTTCTCACTAGAGTTTTTCAAACATAGGACCCCTTCAGAAAAAGGTTTCTGGTCTTTAGCTCCCACGAGTATAAATTAAGGAAATGCTAATAATATCTCACTAGGTGTTACTAACTGTTATGAAGATATTTCAGGGTAGAGCTGTTCACAAAGATAACATTCAATGCATCAAATTCCTTTTTCTGGCAGATAAATTAAAATGCCCTTTAAAAGGGAGTGCATTAGCTCAGTGGGGTCAACGTAACATCCTCTGTAATGCCAAGGAGCCTGGCTTTCCTCTGAGGACTGTTTGCAGAATTGACTTATGCTCACTCACACCATCAGAGGAAAGCTAAGTGAGGAGGACTCCAGGGATAGTTTTTCCTTCAGTAAGTCCCCAGACGAAAAACGGGATACCTTGGGTCATGATATGGGGACAGAAACTGGAAAGGGAAGAGATGTGGCTCTGGTTGCCTCGGTCCCCCATCCAGAGGATTTAGGGGTAGGACACGCAGTGGGTGCTGTGCTCCAACACCCAGATCCCCAAATCTCCCATCAGGATAGAGACATTCATATGCCCTGATTTATGGGGGTGTTGGCTATTGAAAGTTTGCCTCTGAATCCTTTCCAGGCAGTTGTCAATAGTTGAAGAAAAACTCTTTGCCCAGGGTTAGGTCCCTGTCACTGGAGGAAGCCGAGTCTGGGGACTTGATGGTGGGGAATGGGATAAAACACAGGCTCCTTGCCTCAAGTCGGACTCTGAACGGTCATCCAAGCTCTCCTGCCGTCTGTGTGATGATGACTGAGGCCTTCATTAAGATTACACTGCAACGTAACCCCTCCCTTTCCCAATCCTGTTTCTTTCTCTTCTGCATGAGCGTTGATTCGAAGAGTGCTTCCCACAAACTTCCTCATATAAATCTCCATCTCAGGGTCTGTTTCTTGGAGGGCACCCGACTAAGACAGAATGTCTTAAATTTTGAACTAAGATTGAGACTTTTCTACTGGGGAAGTTTCACTTGGCTCAGGAAACCTAGAACCTTAAGACATGAGAGGGCAACATTAACCAATTTTGCAGAGAAGGAACTGACACTCAGAAAGATGAGGACTAAGATCACACAGTAGACACTGCAGAATGGCCCTGCGTAGAACTCAGTTGGGTTAATGTCCAAACCAGTGGTCTGATCCATATCAAGTGTCCTCCCTGACATCTTCGTGATGAAAAGCAGGCAGCTGATAGGCAGGTAGATATGAACTTGCTCCCTTCCAAGAAAGGAGTGATGAGAGATACTGAACCAGTGAAGGGTCTAGCCCATTCCTGCAAAGGTGTTTAGATTTGTGCTGAGAAGGGGCTGCAAGGAGGTGTCCAGGTTCCATGACTGCTCAGCTTCCTCCTATTTCCTTTGTTTTAATGTTGAGGGGACTATGAAATAGGTAATAAGCATCATAGAGAAGAACGAGGAGCTGAAGAACCCTGTAGGCTCAGCTGGTCCCATCATAACAATCTCGGTGAGGAGGACGGCTGCCAGAGTAACAGTAGCAGAGTCATCCTGAGCTCAGGCAGGCTGCAGAGTTAGTGCGGTTATGAAGCATTCCAGTGATCACAGTCTTACTGTTTAGTAGGTCATTCTTACAAAATGCTTTACAGGCACTGATTCATCTCTCCAGAAATCTCTCACCATATTATTGCCTTCCTTTAGTGAATGAGTCTGAAGCTTTCCAGTGTCAGAGGAAACTGAAAAGTCTGAAAAGAGGTCTATAAAATTGCCTGTTTCACAGCCCCCTTCAGACCTTTTCTGTGGTGTATGTTGTTACTTTCCTTTCTGGTAAAATCTTCCCCTTCCTGCTTCCTAACCCGGATATTTATGGGTAAGATTGACTCCTGACACCCCTACCCTCAGCCAAAAGTGGGGAGGGGTGGGTCCTCAATTCTTAAACCAATCAGCGCAATCCCATCCATGTTTCCTTGGTGACTGTCTTAGAGAGTCCCTTCTTAGTTCTAAACCAATGAAAGTCAGCCCCTTACAGTGTCCTGGTCTCACCGGTTAGTTCCAAGAGGATATGAGAGCTAACTTTGGCCAATTAAAGTGTAAGAATTGATGGTTAGAGAATTAAAGTTTCTTGTCCTCCTAGATGGAATGATGTGGAGCTTCTTTTCCTCCTAAATGGAACGAGGTGGAAATAGGAGGCCTGGGACTGATGCCTCCATGTATACCTGTCTTGTCTCAAAGATGTCTAGCTTGAGGATGAAGGTAACACACCCTTGAAGGTGACATAGGTAAGAAATGTCACAGAGAAATGGAGATAACTGCCAAGATTGTGCTGGAGTCCTGATCAAATACCATTTGATTTTTACTCTGTCTCTGGATTTTTTAATTACTGTTTTTCTTTTTAACAGCCTTTAGAAAGCATGGCTTCTCAGGACTTTTTTTTTTTTTTTTTTCCTTTTTCTTTTTTGTTTTTGAGTTGGAGTCTCGCTCTGTCACCCAGGCTGGAGTGCAGTGGCGTGATCTTATCTCACTGCAAGCTCCACCTCCCGGGTTCACGCCATTCTCCTGCCTCAGCCTCCCGAGTAGCTGGGACTACAGGTGCTCGCCACCATGCCCGGCTAATTTTTTTTGTATTTTTAGTAGAGACTGGGTTTCACTGTGTTTGCCAGGATGGTCTTGATCTCCTGACCTCGTGATCCACCCGCCTCAGCCTCCTGAAGTGCTGGGAGCCACCACACCCGGCCATCTCTGGACTTTTTAATTGCACATGCAGTTTGTGTTGAGTTTTCTATTTCTTACAACGAAACACATGCCACTCAACGTGCTTCCTACAGAGGCCACATCCTCTGCACGCTCCTTTCCTGTGTAGTCCTAATCAGAGCCTGGGGAAGAGCAATTTCAAATAGAAAATAAAACTCTCGCCAAAAGGAAGTCAAAAGACTAGTTCTATGAATATCCACAGATGGATTTTACCCAATAGTCTTAGCTCAATTTACCCTGGTGTTCAAGGACTCAAGTTGGAGGTCATGCAGATTGGCTTATCTAAATATTTGGCTTCCCTAAGTAGTTTGTAGTATAATATCCACAAGGACAGTGGCGTGTATTACATGGTATAATTATACTAATCGTAGAGTGCTGAATACATGTTTTGCATCTTATAGGTAATTTGAAAATGAGAGTTGAACTCAAGTAAACTCAACTCCTGTTGCTGCTGTTGTCATATTTTCTAGGTGTCGGGGAGAAAGGACACTCCTCGTGACATGGTCAAGTTTGGTGATATAAAGTCAAGTCCTTTGGGTAGACTCCTCTCTTGTTAAATCACTAGCAGAGCACAGACCCGGAGCAGGCACTCAAATATTTGCTGAATAAATTCACTTTGAATTTGGAACCACAAAACTCAAGTGGTGACTTAATTTCACACAATCCTACTTTTCCATTCTTCACTTTCCTCCCTTGTAATGTACCTCTCTTAAAAACTAATTCTCTGCTGTAGAATGGTGATTTTGGAGGTTGTGGGGGTGGGGGGAACGGGAAGGTGATGGGTACAAAATCTCAGCTAGACAGGAGAAATACGGGTGTTTTTTAAGATCTATTGCAGAGAGTGGTAAATATAGTTAACAATAGTGCATTGTAAATTTCAAAATTGTCAAGACAGTAAATTTCAAATGTTCTCACCACAAAATGCGATAAGTATTTGAGGTGATGGATATGTTAATTAGCTTGATTTAATTCTTCCGTATGGTATTCATGAATTATAACATCATTTTGTTCTCCATAAATATGTACAGTTATAAATTGTTAATTTACAATTAGAAAAACCCCCAAACAAACAAATTCTCAGCCAATAACTTGGGGTGAAAAATGATCAAGGAAAGAGTGGGCCTCCTTTGTATTTCTACCAGCAAATTCTTAGATCTCCCTTCAACTGCATTTATGTATTCATTCACCAAACATGTTTATTGAGCATTTACTACAGCTAGGCCCTGTTGATGCATAGTGAAGAAGACAAAGTCCCTTCCTTTGTGTATTCTAGTGGGGTGAGTAAACACAAATAATCATGAAAAACAAACAACCAGAGTATCCTTTCAGGTAGTGATGATGTGCTATGGGGAGAATATATGGGGGCTGGGGACTAGAGAGGGATTGGGGGTGTAGTGGGGAGTGATTAGGGTAGTCAAGGAAGTCTGTTTTGAAGCAGCCATGTTTAAGCAAGGACTTAAATAATAGAGAAAAAGCCATATTAACATTTGTGAGAAAGACCTGGCACCGTGGCTCACACCTGTAATCCCAGCACTTTGGAAGGCCAAGGAGGGTGGATCACTTGAGCCCAGGAGTTCAAGACCACCCTGGTCAACATGGTGAAATTCCATCTGTACAAAAAATACAAAAATTAGCTGGTTGTGGTGGTGCATGCTTGTAGTCCCAGCTACTCGGGAGGCTGAGGCAGGAGAACCACTTGAAACAGAGAGACAGAGGTTGCAGTGAACCGAGATCATACCACTGCACTCCAGCCTTGGCAACAGAACAAGACTCTATCATTAAAAAAAAGTCCAAGATTTGTGAGACAGACATCCAGGCAGAGGAAATAGCAAACATACCTGGCTAGAGTCTCCTATCTTTTTCTTTTTTCTTTCTCTCTCTCTCTTTTCTTTTTTTTTTTTTTTTTTTTTTTTTTTTTGAGACAGAGTCTTACTCTGTCACCCAGGCTGGAGTGCAGTGGCGTGATCTCACCTCACTGCAACCTCTGCATCCCAGGTTCAAGCGATTCTCCTGCATCAGCCCCCTGAGTAGCTGGGATTACAGGCACCTACCGCCATGCCTAGCTAATTTTTGTATTTTTAGTAGAGACAGGATTTCACTGTGTTAGCCAGGATGGTCTCGATCTTCTGACCTTGTGATCCACCCTCCTCGGTCTCCCAAAATGCTGGAGCTACAGATGTGAGCCACCAGGCCTGGTTCTCTCCTGTCTTTTTAATGGTGTCACTCAATTGCTCCAGCAAAGAACCTGAGTGTCATTCTTGTTTCATTCTTTTACTTACACCCCACTTCGGGTCCATCCTCTAGCTTTGTAGCTCTACCTCCAAAATCTCAAATCTGGCCGTTTGACTCCATGTGCACTCTGCACTGTCACTAACCCTTCATTTCTCACATGGAACAGCTTGTTCTTCTGTTTCTAACTTGTTTCTCCACCTGTGAAAAAAATCTATCCTTCATAAAACAAATTATCTTTAAAAAGGTAAGCCAACTTATGAAAATTCCCTTTTTAAAACTTTTCAATATCTTCCAATAACTTTTTTATTGTACCAAAATACACATAAGATAAAATTTATCATCTTTAATAAAACTTTTTTTGGAGACAGGGTCTTGCTACATTGCCCAAGGCTGAATTTGAACTCATGCGCTCAAGCAATCCTCCTACTTCAACCTCCTAAATAGCTGGGACTACAGGCATGTGCCACCACGCCTCGCTTAAAATATCGAATTTTTAAGTGTGTGATTCAGTGGCATTAAAGTACATTTACGTTATTGTGCAACCATCAGCACCATCCATCTCCAGAACTTTCTTGTCACACCAAACTGAAACTCAATACCCAATAAACAACTTCTACTTTTCCCCTTTCTGTAGCCCCTGGCAGCCACCATTCTACTTTCTGTCTCTATAAATTTGCCTATTCTAGGTAACTAAAATAGGTAGATTATACTGTTGTCCTTTTGAATTTGCCTTGTTACACTTAGCATAATGTTTCTAGGTTCATCCATGCGGTAGCATGTGTCAAAATTTCATTCTTTTTAGCTTTGAGTAATTTTCCATTGTACATGTACACATTTTGTTTATCCATTTATCTGTTGACGTACATTTGGGTTGTTTCCACCTCTTGGCTCTGGTGGGTAACGCTGCCAGAATACTGGTGTACAAGTATCTGTTTGAGCCCTTGCTTTCAGTTCTTTTTGGTGCCTACCAGGAAGCGAAATGCTGGATCAACCCCATGTTTAATTTTTTGAGGAACCACCATACATTTGTCCACAGTGGCTGTACCACTTTTTATTCCTGCCCAGCAGTGGCACAAGGGCTCCAATTTCTCCACATCCTCACCAACACTCGTTATTTTCTGTTTGTTTTGAAACAGTAGCCATGCTAATGGGTGAAGTGTTACCTCGTTGTGGTCTTCATTTGCATTTCCATAGTGATTAGTGATGTTGAGGACCTTTTGTTGTGCTTATTGCCCATTTGTATATCTTCTTTGGAGAAGTATTTATTCAAGTCCTTTGCCTATTTAGGAATTGGACTTTTTTTCTTGTTGAGTTTTAGGAGTTCTTTCTGTATTGTGGATATTAACTGCTTATCAGATATATGATTCACAAATATTTTCTCCCATTCCATGGGTTGCCTTTTTACTATCTTGATAGTGTGTCTTGGATGCATAAAACCTTCAAATTTTGATGAAGTTCAATTTATCTACTCTTTCTTTTGGTGCCAGTGCTTTGGGTTCATATCCAAGAAACCACTGCCAAATCTAATGTCATGAAGCTTTCCCCCAATGTTTTCTTCTAAGAGTTTTATAGTTTTGGTTGCTATGTTTAGGTCTTTGACCCATTTTGAGACAACTTTTATATGTGGTGTTTCAATAATTTAAAAAATAAAATCCAAACTCAATGTAGCATATCTTACGACTTTATCTCAGCACTCCAACTTCCTCACCCTACTACATGACATTGTTAGAGTCCCCTTTCTGTTTGATTAACACATTAAGCTTTTGTCCATATCTGAACTTTTGAATTTGTTCCCTCTGTGTAGGTCACTCTGCATGGTTCATGCTGAAACATCACGTTCTTACAGAGGCCTTAACTGGCTACTCTCTCTTTTCTAGCTTCCCCATCTATTTCCCTTACCTCCCTTTTCAGGTTATTCTTCTTATTCCATCCCACTTATTTCTTGATAACACTTAGAAAGTCTGCAAGTGCCATGTGTATTTGCTTGCTTGTTTCTGGCCCATCTGCCTTTCTATAAGTGAGGAAATGTGTCTGCCTGGATCTCTGCTGTATCCCCTGCCTCTAAACACTAACCAGCACAAGCAGGTCCTCAGTACAATTTTGATAAATGAATGACTGCCTACAAGAATGAGTCATTTAAGGCATGGAAGTTAGTTCATGAAAGGCCTTAGGCAAGAATTCTCAATTTTATTTTTTTTAAAAATACATGCATTCTATTTAACCTCAGAACTGTGGAAAAGCACCCCAAGTCTCCCATTAAGGTGGTTTAAGTCTATCAGTCAGGGAAGTTGTGGATCTCAAAGACTGCTTATTTTCCTTTATGCTTGTTTAAGATACTATGAATAAGTGTATTAAAGTCTAAATGGTGCTGTGTTTGGATTTGATCTACTTTCCTTTCTGTCCACCATTTGACACATGCTGCTTTGTTGTTCTACTCTGAGAACTGAAGTGTGGTAAACTTTTTGAGGGCCTGGATAAACAGGCCTTTCACAATGAGGGAAGAAAGATGTTGGGGGGAGGTGGAGGTGAGGATGATGATGGTGGTAGTGGATATTTCAGAGAAAGCCCTGATGGGGCTAATCTGTCTATAAACAATGTTCTAGGACAATGGCCCTTTGATGGTTGTTGATAATTATTATGCTGAAAGACAAAATGTATACACAGACTTCTACTGGGGTGAAGGAAGTGATACTTCTCTAAGTGGTTCATAAAACTACTCAGTCATGATAAATGTTGCATTGCAAAAGATGTTTTATTAGGGAATAATCATGTTCTCTGGTGTGATCTTATTCTGCCAGATAATTGCTGCTTCCAAATGAGATAAAGAGTGGTCCCTCATTTCTATCAGGCTGAATAGCAGAATACTACGGGTATAGGGAATAGGACTGTCCAGAGTCTGATGTTTATGTTCCTTGGCCAGCTTTTGGGAGAAGTTGCATGGAGATTGTCTCTACTTTGTGGGAATCCTTCCAAAATGTGAACAGAGCTGTGGCTTCCTCTTGCTGTGACTACAGCAAAAATGAGTTAGACTGGTTAACCAGGTTGGTGGGGAATTTGTCTAATTTGGTTAAAAGCATCTGTCTGAGGTGATTGAAATGTAAACAAGATATATCTTGCTGTTTAAATCATATTGGAGTTATTTATTTATTTATTTATTTATTTATTTATTGAGACAAAATCTTACTCTGTTGCCCAGGCTAGAGTGCAGTGGCGTGATCATAGTTCACCGCAGCCTCGAGGGAGCTTGTCTTTTTGATCTGATGCCCACAGAAGATTCAACCCTGGGTGGACTTTAGTCCCTCCTCTAAATTCTCCTAGCACTCTTGTTTCATCTATACTGTATATATATATATTTCATCTGTGTGTGTGTATATATGTATATATGTATATATATACACACACACACGCACACACACATATATATATAATATACATACACATATATATTTCTTATGAGGAACTGGTTTATGTAATTATGGAGGCCACGAAGTCCCACGATCTACCATCCACAAGCTGTAGACCCAGGAAAGCCAACTGTGCGATCAGTTCGAGTCAAAAGGCCTGCGAACCAGGAGAACCGATGGTGTGAATCTCAGTCTAAGGGCAATAGAAGATGAGATGAAACGTTTCACCTCCAACAGTGAGACAGAAAAAAAGCAGGCAAAAGGAGGCAAATTCCTCCTTCTTCCACCTTTTCTTCCGTTCAAGCCTTCAAAGACTGGATACTGCCCCGCCCTTATTAGGGAGGGTGATGTACATTATTAAGCCCATGGATTTAAATGTGTTGTTTTGCTTTTTTTAGACAAGGTCTTGCTCTGTCGTCGAGGCGGCAGTGCAGTGACGTGACCATGGCTCACTGCAACCTCAACCTCTCAGGCTCCAGTGATCCTCCCTCTTCAGCCTCCCTTCAGCTGGGACTACAGTTGTGAGCCATCACATCCAGCTAATTTTTTTAATTCATTTTTTGTTGAGATGGAGATCTTAATATCTTGTCCAGGCTGGTCTTGAACTCTTGGGCTCAAGTTATCCTTTCACCTCGACCTCTCAAAGTGCTGGGATTAATGTGGCTCTTATCTGGAAAAACTTTCACAGACACATTCAGAAGGAATATTTAATTTGTGGCCCAGTCAAGTTGATACATAAAATTAACCATCACATTTACCCATTCACCTACTTAACAAGCTCTTGAAGGGCAATATGTTGCCTGATTTATCACTGCATCCTACATATCCTACAGTACCAAGGATTCTATACACAAAAATTGATAGTAATAATAACAATAATTAACATGTATTTATCCCACACACTGTGGCCATGTGCCAAGCTTTGTGATTTATTCGTATTAACTTAATTCTCCCAACAACCTCTTGAGACATGTACTACTAAAAGTCCTATTATCTGATGGGGAAACAGAGCTGCTCATTAACTTGCCAATGGTCACACAGTAAATATTTGACCAGGCCACTGACTCTAGAAACTGTGATCTTAACCTCTACACTATGTTCACAGATGGTGAATAAATGTATGCAGCATGTTGGGTATCTATACCCTTGGGTGACGAAGGTTATTTGACTCCAAACCACAACAAGCCTGGAGGATTCATATTGGTTTCTACCAGTTTTAAGCACTATTTTTTACAGAAGATTTCCGGATTATCAAATTAGGATGAACCTTGATGTTCATTCATTCATTCATTCAAATATGAATATTCAAATATTAATGGATCCTTTCAACAAATATTTATTGAACAAAAAAAAATGTGCTAGGCACTGGCTAGGCATGAGGATACAATAGTGAACAAAACAACTATGGTCTGGGCTCTGGTATAGTTTACTTTCAAGTGGGAATGACAGACATTGAAAAAATAATTATGCTAATGAACATGTGAATTACTGCTAACTGAGGGGTTCTGAAGAAACAGGAGGCTAGTCTAAGACAGCGCATAATGGAGGAATCAGGTCAGGGCCAGATATCAGGGAAGGCTTCCATGAAGAATATATCCTTCAGCTGTCTTCTGAAAAATGATTAGAGCTTTACCAGGTGATGTGATTTGGCTGTGTCGCCATTCAAATCTCTTCATGAATTGTAGCTCCCATAATCCTCATGTGTCATGGGAGGGATGGGGTGGGAGGTAATTGAATCATGAGGGCAGGTTTTCCTGTGCTATTCTCATGATAGTGAATAAGTCTTAAAAGACTTGATCGTTTTATAAAGGGGAGCTCCCCTGCACATTCTCTCTTGCCTGCCACCGTGTAAGATGTGACTTTGCTCCTCTTTCTTCTTTTGCCATGATTGTGAGGCCTCCCCAGCCATGTGGAACTGTGAGTTCATTAAATCTCTTTCCTTTATAAATCACCCAGTCTCAGGAATATCTTTATTAGCAGCAAGAGAACAGATGAAGACACCAGGGGTGGAGGATGAGATGGTGGGAGAACAGTCTACGTAGCTAGGCAGAGGAACAGCATGTGCCAAGTCCTAGACCAACAGGGACCTTGGCACATCAAGATCTATATCAGAACTTTGGCCATAGTGGTGAGCTCAGTTTAAAGCAAAACAAAGATCTTTATCTATATATCTGTATATGTACCTATCTATCTACATATAGGTATGTGTAATCATATATTGTGTATATTATATATATATACATGTGTATCTATATACTGTATAAAAAACTATCTCACTGTTTTTTGTTGTTGGTTGTTGTTGTTGTTGTTGCTTTTTGTTTATTTGTTTTTGAGACAGGGTCTGGCTTTGTCACACAGGCTGGAGTATAGTGGTGTGATCATAGCAGCCTTGAACTCTTGAGCTCAAGCAATCCTGCCACCTCAGCCTCCCAAGTAGCCAGGACTAAAGACACATGCCGCCATGGCTAATTTTTTATTTTATTTTATTTTTGTAGAGATGGAGGTCTTGCTTTGTTGCCCAGGCTGATCTTGAATTCCTGGCCTCAAGTGATCCTCCCATTTCAGCCTCCCAAAGTGTTGGGATTACAGGCATCAGCCACCTTGCCCAGCCGTTTCTCAGTTTTTATTATACATATATAATACGATAAAAATTGAAATTCATATGTAATACTTTTCTATAATTTTTATTTTAAAATATAATATGAATATTCTTCATGCTTATATTTCTTATGACCTTTAATAATACAGTATTTTATTATATGCCTCATAATTTATTTAATAAATCCTTTAATATTGCATATTTATTTTTTCTAATTTTTTCATGATTATAAGTAACATCTCAATAAATATCTTTATATAAAACTATTTTTGCGTTTTTTTTTGAGACAGAGTCTCATTCTGTTGCTCGGGCTGGAGTGCAGTGGTACAATCTTGGATCATTGCAGCCTCTGCCTCTTAGGTTCAAGTGATTCTCTTGCTTCAGCCTCCCAAGTAGCTGGAATTACAGACATGCACAACTATGCCTGGCTAATTT
Source organism: Macaca thibetana thibetana (assembly GCF_024542745.1). Classification (NCBI taxonomy): domain Eukaryota; kingdom Metazoa; phylum Chordata; class Mammalia; order Primates; family Cercopithecidae; genus Macaca; species Macaca thibetana. The sequence goes on from NC_065586.1 coordinate 24,966,742, forward strand.
TTTTTTTTTTTTTGTATATTTAGTAGAAACGAGGTTATGCCATGTTAGCCAGGCTGGTCTCAAACTCCTGACCTCAAGTGATCTGCCTGCATTGCCCCCCAAAATGCTGGGATTACAGGCATGAGCCATCACACCCTGCTGATTTTTGCATATTTTTGATTGCTTTCTTTATGTAAACTTTTGTAAGCTTTTGATACATATTGCCTAATCTTGTCCCTATTTGTAATCTTACATTTGTATATGATTACCTATTTTACTCCTTCCTCACAAACCTTGGTATTTTTTCTTTATGATTTTAAGTCTTCCCTAATACAAAATGCAAAAATGCTTTATTTTGCTCTCTTAATGATAAATGAGATTCTCCTGCCCCTTTGAAGGAAGTGATCCCATCCTTATGTAATTGCTTCCTGGATGTCGTTCCATTGCCACCGTAAGGTTCTCCTGTTAAACCCAGATTCTGAAACATCTCTCAGTCCCAAGCAGAGATGGGGAGCGTGGGAGCCCCAGATAGCCAGGTCCCTTGCTGTCCCATCCCATGCACCCTAACCTGTGCCTGCCTGGCTTGGCTTGGCTGGAATACTTCCGGTTCTTTGTAGTAGCCTGCATATTCTCTACCTCTCTTGACAATTTCCTTCTCATGTTTGCTTTCCAAATACATACCCAGAGTTCCCAGCTGCAATTTTTCTGAATGTTTCTTTTCTTTAATTTTCACCTTGCTCATAGTCTCCAGGGTCATCCATTAAAAACATGCTTCCCCTAGCGTCCCCCACCTCCATGTCTCTCTCTCCCTTATTCTGCTCCTGTTGGTCAGAGTGTGAGCAATGGCTCACGTCATCCCTGGTCCCTCACGCCATCCCTGGCCTCTGATACATCACTTTAATGACACTGCTGACACCTACACAGCTCTCCTAAAATCCCTCCATTAGTCATTCCTTTGGTCAGGGCTCTTAAGGTCTTTTTAAAATTCATGCATGCTCTGTGGGAAGGTGGCATATCTAGCTAATTCTTAGCTATTAGTTTGTCTAATCAACTAGGTTCAGAGAACAGGGCCGTGAAGCATTTTTTAATAAAGGAGTTGAGAAAATATGAGGCAATACCTTAAAAGATGTTTCAGCAAGGACTAAGCAGGCTTGAAGAGGTTCCAAAGGGAAGTAGGAGGAGATGCTGACAGAAAAGGAGAGTGACTTCCAGAGCCAACTGGGTGGGAAGAATAGGAACGATCATTCTGGGACTGCCCTTCACGTCTTCAGATTGATTTATTTTGGCAAGGGGGAGTTCTAGGCAACCATGTAACGTACTGCCCAAAGCAGAGCACTTTTGAGAATGAAAAATGGGGTGTTCCACGAAAAGACTATATATACAAAGCAACCCCTAAATGTCAAAGGAGCTGAGAAACCAAAGAAGGAGGTAGATCAGTCCAGTGTGTTCTTAAAGGTGTTTTATCGGGGAACTGACAGACGGAGGTGTGGTCTTGGGTGGCCACAGGACAGGTGGCCCTCTGCACTGTTATTCCCCAGAGTCAGGACTTATATCCCACAGGGAAAGGGTATCTGTGCTCCAGCAAGACAAGGCAAAGCAACTCTTCAGTACAGGCAAGAGTGCTATCCTGTGTGCCATAGCTTATAATTTGTGTGATAACATTAAGGTAGATTTGTTCTTACAGTAGGGACAGCAAATAAAGGAGGAGTCAGGAGGCGTTCATGTAGCCAGGGAATAATCAGAAGTCAACATGGCAGATTAGCCTCTAAGATGGAGTCACGGCTGGGCGCGGTGGCTCATGCCTGTAATTCCGGCACTTTGGGAGGCTGAGGTGGGTGGATCACCTGAGGTTGGGAGTTTGAGACCAGTCTGACCAACATGGTGAAACCCTGTTTCTACTACAAATACAAAAATTGGCCAGGTGTGGTGGTGTGTACCTGTAATCCCAGATACTCGGGAGGCTGAGGCAGGAGAATAGCTTGAACCTAGGAGGAGGAGGTTGCAATGAGCCGAGATTGTGCCACTGAACTCAACCTGGCAACAGAGTGAGACTCTGCCTCAAAAAAAAAAAAAAAACAGCCAAAAAAAAAAAAAATTACATCTGTCTTGGGATCCCCCTGCTTACAGGAAGTACTCAGGAGGAAACTGTCTGATTTTTTTTTTTTTTTTTTTTTTTTTTGAGACAGAATCTTGTTTTGTCACCCAGGCTGGAGTGCAGTGGCATGATCTCGGCTCACTGCAACCTTCACCTCCTGGATTAAAGAGATTCTCCTGCCTCAGCCTCCCAAGTAGCTGGGATTACAGGCGTGTGCCACCATGCCCAGCTAATTTTTGTATTTTTAGTAGAGACAGGGTTTTACCATGTTGGCCAGGCTGGTCTTGAACTCCTGACCTTAGGTGATCCACCCTCCTTGCTCTCCCAAAGTGCTGGGATTATAGGCATGAGTCACTGCACCCAGCCTCTCTATGAAAGGTTTAATAAAGAATTGTGCATTTTCCCCTATGGAGGCAAATAAAAAGTCTGCTTCCATCTATCAGGTCCATACGCAGTCATAAGACAATTATTCATATGAAATTTTTAAGTGTCTTGATTCCTATTTAGGTATTATTGGTTCAAAGTAAAAGGTGAAATATAAAAACAGACTCCAAATGGAGATATAGGCTGGGGCCAGGTTGTGAAGGGCCTTGAATGCCATGTTGAGGGGTCTCCACTTAATCCTGTCTGTAAAAAGAAACTGCCAGAAGGGGATGGATGCAAAATGACCTGTGGCTTATGCATACCACCCTGGAGATGATGTTGAGAATGGGTGAGTGTAGCAAACACATTGGGAGTGGCGACGCTTTTGGCGGGAAGTACATCGTGACCATGGTCCAAGTGACAGTGCTGGGAAGCTGAGTGAGAGCAGCAGTGGAGGTCACAGGGAGAAGTGATTGTATCTGAAAGACAGTGTGGAGCTAGAATCAGTAACACTCAGTGAATTACTGTATACGGGGAATGAAGAAGAAGAAGGAATCAAAGATGGACTCAGGGTTCTCAAAAGATTGACTAGGTGAAGGGCAATGCTATTATTCCCCATCAGGGACACAGGTAGACAAATGAGATTAAGGACAAGGTAACTCCTGTATTTTAAATAAAGTTTAAAGAATGTAACTGGGTGTGGTGGCTCACGCCTGTAATCCCAGCACTTTGGGAGATTGAGACAGAAAGATCGCTTGAAGTCAGGAGTTCAAGACCAGCCTGGACAACATAGGGAGACCTTGTCTCTATTTTAACAACAATAGAAAACAAAAACAAAAAGAAAGAAAGAAAAAGAAACGAAAAGAAAAAATAAAGAATGTATATGATGCACCAGGGTTTTGCTGGCATTTTATGTATTATCTCAATCTTAACAGTTTTCCAAAGTAGACCTTGTCATTATCTCCATTTAAAAAATCCTAACACATTTTAAATTGACAAATAATAATTGTCCGTATTGAGGGGTACATAGTGATTCTTTGTGTTGGGAGCATTCAACAGCCTCCTTCTAGCTATTTGAAACTGCATAATATTTTGCTGTTAACCATAGTCATCCTACAATGGAATAGAACACTAGAACTTATTCCTTCTTTCTAGTGGTAATTTTGTATCCTTTAATAAATCTTTCCCTATCTCTTTCTTTCCCCTACCCTTCCCAGCCTCTGGTATTCTTTTTTTGCTTCTATGAGATCAACATTTTTAGCTTCCACTATGAGGGAGTATGAGTGAGTACATGCAGTATTTACCTTTCTGCTGCTGCCTTATTTCACTTAACATGAGTCCTCCAGTTTTATCCACACTGTAGCAACTGACAGGACCTCATTCTTTTTTATGGCCGAGTAGTATTCCACTGTGTGTACACCACATTTCCTTTATTCTATCATTTCTCGTTGGACACCTGGGTTGATTCCATGTCTTGGCTGTTGTGACTACTACTGCAATAGACACGGGGGTGTAGATGTCTTGTAGGCATAAGGAAATCACAGAGAGGTTGTGTGCTTCACTCTGGCCACTCAGCTAATAGATGGTAAACATGGAACGTGAAGCCAGCAAGGGCTCTCACTCTTTATCATTGTGCCTTTCACTCAGAGATGAATTTAAAAGTGTGAGGTGGTGGCAACTCTGGAGCTATCTGATTATTGGTATACATGTGGCAGAGGCAAAGTCTGTTCCTTTTCTGTTTTTTAAAAATAATTTTCTCTATTTTATTTATTTTATTCTATTTTTTTTTAGATGGAGTCTCTCTCTGTTTCCCAGGCTGGAGTACAGGCATGATCACAGCTCCCTGCAACCTCTCTCTCCCGGGTTCAAGCAATTCTCCTGCCTCAGCTTTCTAAGTAGCTGGGATTACGGGCACTCACCACCATGCCCAGCTAATTTTTGTATTTTTAGTAGAGACGAGGTTTCACCATATTGATGAGGCTGGTCTTGAACTCCTGACCTCAAGCAATCCACCCACCTCGACCTCCCAAAGTGTTGGGATTACAGGCGTGAGCCACCGCGCCTGGTCTGATTTGCTTTTGTTTTCCTTCGATGTAGGTGTGAGTATCTTTTAAGACTTGATGCAGAGCCCCATGCTCTTCTCTTCCTAGGTTATACCTACTTTCGTGGCTACAACCATCACTCCATCCACAGGATGACTCCAGAGCATTTACCTCTGTCCTTGACAATTTCTCTAAATGCTTGTGGCACATCTTCAGCTGCCTGCAAAACAGTCCCAATCGCAAGGCTTCTGCCATGAATTGATGCAATCTTGGCTCACTGCAACTTCCACCTCCAGGTTCAAGCAATTCTCCTGCCCCAGCCTCCTGAGTAGCTGGAATTATAGGCATCTGCCACCATGCCCGGCTAATTTTTGTATTTTTAGTAGAGATGGGGTTTCATCATGTTGGCCAGGCTGATCTTGAACTCCTAACCTCCAGTGATCTGCCAGCCTTGGCCTCCCAAAGTACTGGTATTACAGGCATGAGCCACTGCACCTGATCCCCATTCACTCAATTCTATTCTCCCTGTATCTCATAGTAGCATGTAACATTACTGTTATGGACTGAAATGTGTCACCCTCAAATTCATATGTGGAAGCCTTAACTTCCAATGTAACTGTATTTGAAGATAGGGCCTTTAAGGAAGTTTTAACCTATAGATTAAAAGAGAATTGGTCCCTAATCGGATAGGTTGTTCCTCAGCAGGCTCCTGTGGCTGAGAATATCCCTATGCAGAGAAATGCTGGAACCCATTAGGGCATACTGGAACTCTCTGTCGTGACCTCTGTCAGGGCCAGGATTTGGGGGAGACAATTAAGTCACCCTAGGCACAATTTAAGGATTGTGGACTTACTGAGCTGCACTTGTACAAATCTGAGAACAAGTTTTGACCTTGACATCTGGGACGGGCCTTGGGGATAATCTTGGGGCACCAACAGTGTTCCTCATTGTTCCATGGCCTTTTTAACACTTATTACAATATATTCTCCTTTATATTACAGTTATCTCTGTGCAGGCCTTTCCCCTTAATAAATCTTAAGTTTCTCGAGAGCAGAAACTTATTGTTCTTTCTAATCTTTCCTCTCCAAGTGCTTAGTCACTCAAAAGAAATGGTTGTGATGTTGAATTCCCTCTAACGTTGGCCTGTCTCTGTAGTGGAAAGCTTCCAGTCCATTTCCCCATTCTGAGTTTCATCCTAAACCAGCAGAAATAATATCTCTAAAAGATTTGGAAGGACTAGGTGTGGTGGTTCATGCCTCTACTCCCAGTGTTTTGGAGGCCAAGATGGGAGGATCACTTGAGGCCAGGAGTTTGAGACCAGCCAGCCTGGGCAACACAGAAGACCCTGCCCCTGCGAAAAAATACAAAAATTAGCCAGGCATGATGGCCTGCTTCTGTAGTCCCAGCTACTTGGGAGGCTGAGGTAGGAGGATTGCTTGAGCCCAGGAGATGGAGGCTGCAGTGAGTTATGATCACACCACTGCACTTCAGCCTGGGTAACAGAGTGAGATCTTGTCTCTTAAAAAAGTATTTGAAGATGAAAGAGAGTCAATGCAGGAACAGGGTCAGAGATAGTAATTCAGAAGAGCTAGAGCAGTGGTTCTCAAAGTGTGGCCCCTGGATCCACTGCATCATCTTCCCCTTGGACGGCCTCCCAGGCCTCACCTGAGACCTCCTGACTCAAACTCTGGGAGTGGGGCCTGGCAATTTGTGTTTTTATAAGCCCTTCAGGTAATTCTGAGCTAGAGAATCACAAGGTAGTGAATCAACCTTAGGGCTGGAAAGGATTTCTTGGAGTTAGCCAGAGGGAAGATTCTGTAACCTTAGGATATCAGTCTTTTTCAGTAGCAGAGCTGAGCAAGACTGACCTTGGGGAATGTGGTTCTATTAAAAAAAAACAAAAAAAAAAACAAAACAAAAAAAAAAAACGAAATCTGAAATGCTTTCACATTAAAGAGAAGGGTTTAGTTTGTGGAGATTTCAATCTGTTGAATAAAGACTAATAGAATGAAATAGATCCTGAAAGAACTGAAGCATGTCAGAGGACGCTTGAGCTGGGACAGGCCTGCCCAGAGGAGATCCAAATGTCAGAGCAGACACAAAAGCACAGCAAAGGACCAGAACTTGACACAGGTACCCATTTCTTGCAAAAAATGTATATTTATTTATACAGGGAAAAAAATACAGTCTATTCCCTGTAAAGACACAGAAAAAATCGTGGCATTTGAGAGACTGAGACAGTGGTCACATTTAAGACTATGAGCATCAGAGAGATTACAGAAATGTACATAGCAGTCTTCACATAGAACTAGGAATACAAGGAAGCCAGGAAAATTCATGCCAGGCTTATTCAGGTGGGGAAATGGACTTTTCCTAGGTATTAAGCTTTGTATTAGCCAGAGTTTTCCAGAAAAACAGAATTAAGAGGATGTGTATAGATGTGTGTGTGTGTGTGTGTGTGTGTGTGTGTGTGTGTGTGTGTGAGAGAGAGAGAGAGAGAGAGAGATGATAGAGAGAGACTGAAATTTATTTTAAGGAATTGGCTGATATAATTGTGGAAGCTTGGTGAGTCCAAAATCTGCAGGTAGGTTGGCAGGCTGGAGACTCAGGGAGGAGTTGCAATTTGAGCTCCAGGGCAGTCTAGAGAATTCCTTCTTGCTTGGGGAAAGTCAGTCTTCGTTCTATAGAGGCCGTCAACTGATTGGATGCGGCCCACCTACATTTAACAAAGCAATCTGCTTTACTCAAAGTCTACCAATTTTAATGTTAGTCTCATCCAAAAAATCACCTCCTCCCCAAGAATAATGCTTGACCAAATATCTGGGCACCATGGCCCAGCCAAGTTGACACATAAAATTAATCATCACAGGCTTGTACACAGGAAAGCTGCCTGCTACCAGACTGGGGGAAGTGGTGCCAGTGATGTGGTGTGCTGCTACTGCACTGAATAAGTAAGAGGAGTAGAGATCTGATGGGGAGCTGCCTCCTAAAGGATATAATACTTTATTTACTTTCAGCTTATTTTAACTCATAAACTAATATTCTTGTTAGAGGAAAGGGACGAATGATATGAATTTTGACTATAAACAAAGTAATAATTATATCTCTCTCTTTTTCCTCTCTCTCTCTCTCTCTCTCTGTCTCCCCCTTTGTTTTTTTTTTTTTTTTTTTTTTTTTTTTGAGACAGGGTCTCGCTCTGTTTCCCAGGTGGGAGTGCAGTGGTTCCAACATGGCTTACTTCAGTCTTGACCTCCTGGGCTCAAGCAATCCTCCTGCCTCATCCTCCTGGGTAACTGGGACCACAGGCACACATCACCATACCTGGTTAACTTTTTTTTTTTTTTTTGTAGAGATGGGGTCTTGCCATGTTGCCCAGGCTGGTCTCAAACTCCTGGCCTCAAGCAATCCTCCCACCTTGGCCTCCCAAAGCACTGGAATTACAGGCATGAGCTGCTATGCCTGGCCTAATTATTTCTTTTAAAAAACTTATTTATTATTTTTGTATTTCTAAAAGCTGATATTAGATCCTAAGGGAAAAGAATAAATATAAAAACAAAATAAAACAAAAAAGATATATCATACTCGTACATATTTTTGGGCTACATGTAATATTTTCATAAATGTATACAATGTGGAATGATCAAATCAGGGTAATTGGGATATCTATTATTTTAAACATTTATCTTTTCTTTGTAGTGGGAACATTACACTTCTCTTCTAGTTATTTTGAAATATACAATAAATTATTGTTAACTATAATTTCCTTACTGTGCTGTTAAATACTAGAATTTATTCCTTCTATCTAATTATATTTTTGTACCCATTAACCAGTTTTTTGTTTGAGACACCATGTCTACAATTTTAATTTAATTTCTACCACCATTCTCTCACTTAGGGCTGTTCCAATTTCTAGGCCCTCTGCTTCAGCATAATCTGATTGCTTTTTAGGTGTTTCTTCATTCCTCTTTATATATTTTGACTCTATTTTTCTTTTTTTTTTTTTGAGACATAGTCTCGCTGTCACCCAGGCTGAAGTGCAGCGGCATGATCTTGGTTGACTCACTGCAAACCCTGCCTCCCAGGTTCAAGCAATTCTCCTGCCTCAGCCTCCTGAGTAGTTGGGATTGTAGGCACCCACCAACACACCTTGCTAATTTTTGTATTTTTAGTAGAGATGGGGTTTTGCCACGTTGGCCAACTGGTTTTGAACTCCTGACCTCAAGTGATCCAACTGCCTCAGCCTCCCAAACTGCTGGAATTACAGGCATGACCCACTGTGCCCGGTCATCTATTTGCTATAAAAATTAACAGGAATTTAGACTATTTCATTTTTTTGTTATTATGAATAATACTAGTACAATATTACAAAAACTAGGACATTGACAATATTTTACATCTCGCTTTATGGTACTTTTCTATCCCATCCTCATACCTTACCCCACCCAAGGAGCTCAGCCACCTCCCTGAATCCTGTGTTTATAATTTCCTTGCTTTTGTTTTTATAAGTGTGAGTATCCCTTATTTAACTGTTCTCTTGATGAGTCTTTAGGTTGTTTTTAGGTTTTTGCTATTTAAATAGTAATGTTATTAACATTCTTGCACATATCACAGGGTATACATGTGCAAGAATTTCTTTGGGGCATATATCAAGAATGAAAGTACTCAATCATAGAGCTCAGCTTTGCATGGGAGATGAACATTTTTATGCAAGTGTTTTGGTATATACATATACTCATTTCTGTTGAGAACATTCCTAAAACTGACATACATGCATGCCTTAGTTCATTTAGGCTGCTATACCAGAATACCATAGATGAGTTGGTTTATTGATGCAACAACAGAAATTTCTTTCTCACTGTTCTGAAGGCTGTGAAGTCCAAGCTCAAGGCATGAACAGATTTAGTGTCTGCTGAGAGCCTACTTCTTTGTTCATAGACAGGGTCTTTTGACAGTAACTTCGCTTGCTGGAAGGGGCAAGAGAACTCTCTGGGGTGTCTTTTACAAGGGCATTAATCCCATTCATGAGGGCTGTGCACTCATGACCAATAACCTCCCAAAGTCTTCATCTCCTAATACCATCATATTGGGGATTAGGATTTCAACATAAGGATTTTACAGGGACACAAACATTCAATGTATGGCAATGCACACACTCAATTTTAATAGATTATGTCAAACAAGTCTCCACAAACTGTGTCAGAGCATTCCAGTTGCTCTACATTCTCATCAACACTTGGTACTGTCAGTCTTGAGATTCTGGTGGGTTTGAGTATTTTACTGTGGTTTTAATTTGCTTTTTCCCTAAGTACTAATATGTTTGGATTCCCTTTCACATGGCCATTATGATATCCTTTTGGGAGAAGTGCCTGTTCCCTGTTCAAGTCTCTTGCTGTTTTCTCTATTGGGTTGTCAACCTTCTTCTTCTTCTTTTTTTTTTTTTTGTCTTTCTTTTTATATTTGGGATACAGGTCCATTGTAGATTATAGATATCGTGCATATCTTCCCCTATTCCATGGCTAGTCTTTTCACTCTTAGTGATATCCTTTGATAAAATTTGTTAAGTTTTAATGTAGTTGCATTTATCAGTCTCTTCTTTCATGGTTAGTGTTTCTGTGTCCTGTTTAAGAATATTTTTTTTCTACTCCAAAGTAATAAAGATTTTATGTCAGAAGCTCTCTTAGAAACTTTATGGTTTTATCATTTACTTTTAGATAACCTCTGGACTAGAAGTGGTTGTATGTTAGGTATGCGCTAGGGTCAAGGCTAATTTTTTCCAACGTGTTTCAGGTCAAGATCCCTGGGAAACAGAATCTGGGACACTGAGATTTGTGTGAAGTTTTACTTGGGTAAAACTCTCAGGCAGAACGTAAAAGGGAGTGAAGGAAGCAGAACTGACACTTCCCCCAGAACGATGGAGGGAGAACTTAAGCTGTAATGGTACTGTTGCAATAGTGACCTAAACTATTCCCAAGGGGAGATTTGAGCCAGAAGTATCCTTCAGAGACCAATCTAGGCAAGGGGCCAGGACTTTGAACCTATGCATCAAACAGTTCTTGAATATGGGCTACTCTCAGGGAGAGAATGTCATGCTGGATGAAGCAGTTTTCTTCAGCTAAGAAAAGTTCCAGAGAAGGATGCGGCTCCAAGCCATCTGCAGCCCACTTTCCCAGCAACTGGGAGAATGAGTGCCTCAGTGCTGAAGGTGGATCTGTGTAATCCAGTGGACTAAGAATCACGTATTGAGAAGTGTCCTATTCCCACTGTTCTGCAGAGCCGCCGTTGTCACAGATCAAGTGACCATATACATGGGTCTGATTTTGAACTCTATTCTGTTTTATTTGTCTCTTTGACAACCCTTGAGCCAATACCACAATGTCTTAATTACTGAAGCTTTACCGAAAGTGTCAATATCTGGGAGTTTAAGGACATTTTGTTTTTCGAGATTGTCTTGGCTCTGTGCAGCTCTTTGCATTTCCATTTAAGTCCCAAAATCATCAGGCATAAAAACATCTGCTGGGTTTTTAGTTGGGCTTACATTAAATTTATAGATTCAACCAGAAGAAAATGGACACTTTTTCAGTATTAAGTCTTGTATTTAATCAACATCATCTATTCTTCCCTTATTTTGGTCTCCTTTAATTTCACTAAATAGTATTTTATAGTTTTCTGTGCAGAGTATTTGCAAATCTTCCCTTTTTTGAAGCCACTGTAAGCTTTTCTTTTCTTTTCTTTTTCTTTTTTTTTTTGAGATGGAGTCTTGCTGTGTTACCCAGGCTGGAGTGCAGTGGTGCATTCTTGGCTCATTACAACCTCTGCCTCCCGGGTTCAAGTGATGCTTCTGTCTCAGCTTCCCAAGTAGCTGGGACTACAGGGATGCACCACCACGCCCAGCAAATTTTTTGTGTTTTTAGTAGAGATGGGGTCTCACCATGTTGGCTAGGCTGGTCTCAAACTCCTGGCCTCCAGTGATCCGCCCTCTTCAGCCTCCCAAAGTGCTGGGATTAGAGATGTGAGCCACTGCACCTAGCCTAACTTTTTAAAACAAATATTTCAACTTTAAACTACATTGGTGTAATATATATATATATATAGATACATATGATCCAATATCCATATTGATGTAACTAATATTTGTATATTGCACATGCATCTAGCAACCTTGTTAAACTCACTTATTAATTCACATAATTAATATGCAGATTATTTTAGATTTTATGCAAACACAGTTATGTTGCCATTGGATAATTGCAATTTTATAACTTCTTTTCAACTCTTTATATCTTTTAATTTCATTTTCTTTAGAAACTCTGAAACAATGATAAATAAAATATCCAGCTTAATAGCTGTAGTCGGTAATTATAACAAAATTTATTTAGCCAATGTTAGATTGAAGGACATTTAAATTGGTCCACACTTTTGTCATAAACAATGCTGCAGTGAGCATCTTTTTCACATATATCTTGTGCAGCTGCGCCATTCATTCCTCAGAATGAATTCCTGAGTTTGTTGGAACAATCTAGTCAATGAAACATATATAAAATAAATAAAACACATTTTAAAAACAAGCATGTGTAGCTGTCAGACAACAATGTATTTTCTTAGTACTTCTCTTTTCAGTTATAATGGGATCACACTTATACAGAGAAAGTCTTCCATCTTGAAATATAAATCTAAAAAAAAATGATTTTGGGAGATGTGAATATATTTGCCCCTTCGTATTTCTGCTCTAAGGTGCCTATGGCTTCCTGGGATTCTAACATCTTATTGTATTTAAACAAATCTCTTTCATAATTTCAGAACTGGCCTAATCTCTTGATAAGAAGAAAAATGCTTTTTTCCAATATTTTCTTTTGATATTGTGAAAAGGAAGCAGAAAGAAGTGGGAGGAGTGGTGGGGGGGGAAGAGAGAAGGAGACAGAGAGAGAGAGAGAGAGAGAGAAGGAGACAGAGAGAGAGAGAGAGAAGGAGACAGAGAGAGAGAGAACTAAAGGGAAAAAACAAAGTATAGGCAAACCTTTTGAGACTTTAATTTCTCCACTCTTTCAAGTTTGTAGACGGTAATTCATGGTCTCAGGGCAGGTATGTGGCAGGTAGAAAGCAGAACCATCTGCAAGATGTTCCTGGCTTTGTTTCAAAAAGTCTATTCCAAATGAGAATAAATTCCCCAGGAAATTCCCCTGGTCTGGTATTAGAAGTGGTTCACAATCAGCCAGGTGCAGTGGCTCACACCTATAATCCTAGCACTTTGAAAGGCCCAGGTGGGAGGATCATTTGAGCTCAGGTGTTTAAGACCAGCCTGAGCAACACAGGGAGATCCCATCTCTACCAAAAATTTTTAAAAAATTAACTAGGCATGGTGGTGTGTACCTGTGGTCCCAGCTACTCGGGAGGTTGCGGTGGAAGGGTCCCCTGAACCCAGGAGGTTGAGGCTGCAGTGAGCTATAATCATACCATTGGATTCCAGCCTGAACAATAGAATGAGAACCTGTCTCAAAAGAAAAAAAAAAAAAAAAGAGAAGAGTTTCATAATTTCAGAGCAACAGTGACCCAGGCCTTGATTACTGACAGTGTCTCAGGGAGGCAGCAAGATTTAGAGAAGAATATTGGTAGGTAGGGATCATAGTAGGGCTGTCAGATAAAGGGCAGGATGTCTAGTTAAAATTAAAATTTATATAAATACTGAATACTTTGTTTAATTTATAGTTTTTGAGACGGAGTTTCTCTCTGTCACTAGGCTGGAGCACAGTGTCATGATCTCGGCTCACATCCGACTCCCTGGTTCAAGCAATTCTCCTGCCTCAGCCTCCCAAGTAGCTGGGATTACAGGCACGTGCCACGATACCCAGTTAATTTTTGTATTTTTAGTAGCGATGGGGTTTCACCATGTTGGCCAGGATGATCTTGATCTCCTGACCTCGTGATCCACCCACCTTAGCCTCCCAAAGTACTGGGATTACAGGAGTGAGCCACCACGCCCGGCCATTTGTTTAATTTTTTAAATTCATATATTTATTTTTTCACTCTGTCAAGTTTCTGGAAAAGACTTTATTAAACATTTTTTTTCCAGTTTTTAAAATTATTTGTAGAGATGATGGGATCTCACTATGTTGTCCAGACCAGTCTCAAACTTCTGGCCTCAAGTGATACTCCTACCTCTCCGAAGTGTTGGGATTATAGGCATGAGCCACCACACCTGGCTAATAATGAATAATTGTGTAGTATGTCTAAAATATTTCATGCAACGTACTTATGCTAAAGTATTATTTGTCTGAATAATTTCAAATTTCCAAATTTTTCCAAATAATTTCAAATAATCCAAATTTAATTGGACATCCTGGGTGTTTGGTTGTTTGGTTTTTGCTAAATCTGGCAATCCTAGGTTACACGCACCTCAGAGTTCAGTATGGCATGAGACAGAGATGCCCGTGGCCCATGCACAGTCTGGCATGCATCAAAAAACTACTGGGTCTGGGTCTATACAATCAAGGGCAGTTTATATCTTAGTGGTAAACAGCACGGCTAGATCCCGACGACTATGCCCCAATGCCTTGCCACCATGTGAGGCCCAAGAACTGGGTCCAGTCTGATATAGGACAGGCAGATCTTTCCAGAATGGTTGAGGCTGAATTTCTGATTTGCTCCTTTAGATGAAGTATTAGAGTAAAAATTTAGCTTCTAGAATATTTAAAGCCACAATCCATATACATCTGAGTTTGTTAACCGAAATTTTTGCTTATGATGATTAGAAAGCAAAAAACTAAAACAAAAACAAATTTGGAGTTTCAAAATCTTGGTGACTTGCACTTGACTCTTGTTGTACAATGGTCAGACCTCAAGAAAAAGTATTGTTTGCATTGAAAAGGAACAGAACGGGCACAGTGGCTCATGCCTGTAATCCCAGCACTTTGGGAAGCTGAGGTGGGTGGATCACCTGAGGTCAGGAGTTCAAGACCAGCTTGGCCAACATGGTGAAACCCCATCTCTACTAAAAATACAAAAATTAGCCGGGCATGGTGACAGGTGCCTGAAGTCCCAGCTACTTAGGAGGCTGAGGGAGGAGAATCACTTGAACCCGGTAAGTGGAGGTTGTGGTGAGCTTAGATTGGGCCACTGCACTCCAGCCTGGGCAACAGAGTGAGACTCCATCTCAAAAAAAAAAAAAAAGATTCAGGATGGATGCATGCTCTTGGTCCCCTACTCCTGTGTCTGACTGTGTTCTCACATGGTTCTTCTGTGTTCCCTGTGGTCCTTCTGAGTTGCAGAGTACCTGGTATGAGAGATCTGCCCAGCCCAGGTCAGAGGGCATGCTCCTAGCCTACCCTTCCTGGTCACAGGCAGTACTCCTGTATGCCACCTCAGAGCCATCCAATGGCAGTGGGAGGTATGAATCAGGCTTGGTCATAAAGAATGTGCCCAGCCTGACTGAATGGGGTCCTCATTCAGCTTTATGTGTAGGAGGTGAAAACCACCCCCCAAGTCACACATACTGTTAATTGTTAGAATTTCTACTCCAACCTGGACATGGCCCCTCTGTCTAGTGCGTTCAGCTAGGAGCAGTTGCAAGAACTTTTTCTTTTTTTTTTGTCCCTATGACATAGAAGCCTATCTGGAAGGCAACCAAGTGGTTTTCTTGGCTATTTTTCCCCCAGGCTCACACTCTAAACTTGGAATTTCATGCCTTATCACTTCTATGGCAAGGAAAAAACCACAAAAGCCAAGCCAAACCAGGAAGAGATAGTTTATGAATTAAAACTTAGCGCTCTTAGAAAGAAGATCTAAATGACCAGGCTGAACTGCCCACTTAATGGTACATTTTCCCTTAGCTCCCCCTGGTTTCTTTTGACCTTTGATTGGAGGCTGTTTTTATCGATTTGTTTTAGCGACGATGTTGTTGGGGTGAGGGTAGGAAGTGATTTTCTCACTAAGAAGGGGGTCCTGGGCCCATATTTTTACTTCAGCTGCTCAAATGACAAGTTTAAATAAGGAAAACGATTCTGAAAAAGGAATTCACGTGGGTATACTATACAGAGATAAGATGTTTTATTGATTAAAATGGATTGATTTTTAAATTTTATCTTCTGAACTCTTTTTTTTGAGATGGAGTCTCACTCTGTTGCTCAAGCTGGAGTGCAGTGGCAAGATCTCGGCTCGCTGCAAGCTCTGCCTCCCGGGTTCATGCCATTCTCCTGCCTCAGCCTCCCGAGTAGCTGGGACTAGAGGCGCCCGCCACCACGCCCGGCTAATTTTTTGTATTTTTAGTGGAGACAGGGTTTCACCGTGTTAGCCAGGATGGTCTCGATCTCCTGGCCTCGTGATCCACCTGCCTCGGCCTCCCAAAGTGATGGGATTACAGGTGTGAGCCCCCGCGCCTGGCCTATCTTCTGCACTCTTAATTCCTAAAAGCCTACCCCTTAGTGCTATGGTCCAGTACTGTCCTGGTCCTTGTCCTACATCTGCCTTCTTCATAGGCGGGAGTAGATGTGAGTGTGGGGAAACCTAGCTTCCTTCCTAGACAGTGTAACACAAAGCCAATAAACTGGAGGAGAAAATAACTTTCTCTGTCCTGGCTTTTAGGAATTCACTAATTCACAAGTCATTTGGCTATGTTGACACCTATTCCTGGACACTTTTTGTCTGAGAACTACTCTTTTCCTCAGCTTTGGGTCAATATTAGAGACAAACTTATTAGTGATCAAGGAATTACTGTATAAAATCTAAAATCCTTTGCCTATATTTAAGAGGCATTCTGTGATCTGGCCTTTCCAACTTCAATTCTTAATTTACTTGAAATGAGTAGTAAAACGTATGAGTACTAAAAAGCAAAAGTCTTAGGCAAATATTTGAACTAAATTTTATTGATATGGATTATTGAAAGTACGGCTGTTTTTCTAGATTACTTACATATCTAGTTGTCCTTCCTACCAGCTCCCACTGAAGGGCTGCTCAGTTTCACAGTTTCTTGATGTCTAGATAAGTAAATAAGCACAAAAACAAAACCCACAGTAATAATTTCTCTTGCTGCTAATCTATTATGAGACCAAGGTCTGACCTGAAGCCTTTGACTTCTAAATGAACACTGAAATCAGCCTCTCTAGGGTATCTAACTATTTCTTCTTCCAAAAGAACTTCAAGAAAGTACTGTGGGAAGTCATCCTTCTCTGAACTCATACCTTTAATCCTTTTTAGGGGATGACGACCAGAAGAGTGGCCTGTGACCTCCTTCTGTCAAAGGAGAAGCTCATTAACTTTATCTTTTCTCTTTCCCATCATTGGTCCGAGGGAATGTCAGAAATAACTATTATTGCCAATGAATTGCAAAGGAATGAGTTTTTATGTCTAGCTTTCAGGTGCCATAATTATCATAATGTATTATTAAATGTGCCAGATTAAATTTGGTAAATGATACGTCTTCTCTAATTTCTGCATTACTGTTTATTTGTGTTTTAAAATCCAGGGACATTTCATGTAGGACCAGGCTGTGCTGCCGTTGATCACAACTGGGCTTTCTGGAGAATTCCGCTGTGCTTCTGTGATCTCGCTGTGGGCCCCATGCTGGAAGCTCTGCTCCTCTCCCAGTGGGGACTCCACTTCTCATTTCCTGGGCCTTCTGTTCATGATTTACGGATGAGACAGAGGATGATGTTGGCTCCATCTGGAAAGTGGGTCAGCCAGTCTTCGAGGAGACACTTGGAGGCCTATGAATAGTGCTCTGGATACAGATGACATAAGCTTAGAGACAGATAGGAGAGGGAAGAAAGGACTTGACCCTCAGAAAGTGAAATTCAAGTTCAGCCTGAAGTGGAGCATTGTTCAAGATAAAGGCTCTGCAAAATGTACTGTAAATGATTCACAACTGTTATTAATGCAAAGATCCAGTTGAAGAAATTCCCTGAAGAAAAATCCATCCTGATCTCAAATGCTACCCCCACAGGCCTGCCAGAGCGCCGAACTTTCCACAGGCAAATTGCTGGACCACTGGGCTAAGGACAGTAAGAAGGACTGGCCGTGTTACTCAGGAGGCAAAGTGTGTTGGCACCTATGGAGACATTTGTTCCGTTGGCTTATCAGATGTGTCAGCCCAGTGACCTGCAAAGGGTGAGGGTGGTCATGTAGCCCATGAAGCTCATTCATTTGGAGCGAAGACCATAGAAGAAATGGAATTTGATAATGATTTATTTCCTTCCTTTCCCTTCCCTTTCTGTTCCTTTCTTTCGTTTCTTTAATTGACCTCAGGACCCCTGATTAACCATAATTCTTGGTTCTATATACTTTAATCATTGGTCCACTTATGATCTCATTTATTTAATTATTTTAAATAGGCACCCATGAGTCCACCACTTAGTACAAAAACTAGGACATTGACAATATTTTGCATTTAAATCTATAGTCCTTCCCTTTCTCATCCTCATATCTCACTCCATCCAAGGGGCTCAGCTACCTCCTGGAATCCTGTGTTCACAATGTCCTTGCTTTTGTTTTTAAAAGTGTGAGTATCCCACAGTTTATGTAACTGTTTACCTGTTGATGAGCCCTTAGGTTGTTTTTAGGTTTTTTATATTTAAATAGTGATATAGTAATGTTATTGTACATATCACAGGGTATACATGTGTGAGAACTTCTTTTGGGTATATATCGAGATGGAAATTGCTCATAGAGTAGGTGAATACTTGACATCACAAGATAGTGCAAATTTTCTTTCAAAACATACTAATTTTACATTTCTACCAGCAGCGTCCTAGACAATTTGTAGATCCACATCCCCTGCATTTTCTCCATGTCTGATGCCAATAACTTGGGTTTTATTGGACTTTTAACTTTTTGTCAGGCATGTAAGTTTCACTTGTATCTCACTGTGTTTTGATTTGCATTTCCACACTTAGTAATGAGGTTGAACAACCCTTTCATGTTTACTGGTCATATATGTTTCTTTTGTTTTGAAATTTCTATTCATGTCTTCTGATCATTTTTCAATTGGGATGGAAGTACTTTTATACTGATATGCAGGAACAGTGATTTTTCTAAAGAATAAAAATCTTTCAAAATTTAAATTTAGGATTCTACTCCCAGATGGATTTACAGAAATGATTTTCTATATTAATATTATTTCTACATGAGGAAAATCATATTTGCATGTAATATACAGGGAGTATTATTGGAAAACATTCATGACCTTCTGAAAATTATAATCTTTTTAAACATTAATTAAAAAATTTTAAAATTATGAGTACAAAATCGTTGCTTATATTTATCAAAATATGATGTTTTGAAACAGATGTACAATGTATAATGATACATCAGGGTAATTGGGGTATCCATAATCATAAGTATTTATCATTTTTTGTGTTAGGAACATTCCAATTCTACTCTTTCAGTTATTTAAAAACATATAATAAATTATTATTAACTGTAGTCATTCTATTGTGCTATCAAATGTTAGTTCTTACTCATTCTATCTCATTGCACTTTTGCACCCATTAACCATCTCCACTTTATCCCTGACTCCCTGCTATCCTTCTCGGCCTCTGGTAACCATCATTCTACTCTATCTCTATGAGTTCAAATTTGAAATTTCAGCTCCCACATATGAGTGAGAACATGTAATATTTGTCTTTCTGTGCCTGGCTTATTTCACATAACAAAATGACCTCCAGTTCTATCCATGTTGTTGCAAATGACAAGATTTCCTTCTTTTTTATGGCTGAATAATATTCCACTACGTATGTTTACCATGCTTTCTTTACCCATCGAAAATTACAATCTTAAATTCAACAATTTTCAACCGCTATGACCATTATCATCCTGCCTTCCCCACTCGTCTTTAGTGCAAACCACCATCACCTCTTACTTTGGCTACTTCAACAGCTTCCTAACTGGTTCTTCTGTTTCTTCTCCTACCCTCCCTCTTAAGTCTAGATGGCAGCCCCTATGATTTTGTCACTCCTGGAAAAATCTCCCTATGACTTCCCATAAAGCCTTACATGATTTGATCCTTGCCTCCTCTTTCCATCCCTAATTCCCTGGCCTCCATCCATGCAGTTGTTGATGCTATTCCTGGGATAGACTGAGCTTGATCCTGTTGATACACCGAGCTTGATCAGGGCCTTTATGTTTGTTATTTTTTGCCAGGAAAGTTGTTCTCCTGGGTGTTCCTGTCCATTACTCTTCCACATCATTCACTTGTCTGCTCAGTGCTTCCTAATCAGAGGTGCCTTCCCTGACCTCCAATCCCTTATATATTCTTATTCTACTGTATTTTTTTCAAAGCATTTATTACATCTTAAAATTATGTCATATTGTGTTTTCATTTGTTTATTGTTGTTCTCCTCCGTGGACTGCAAGCACCATGATAGCAGAAACATGACTGTTCACTGCTATATCATTTCCATCTAGAACAATTGGATATCTTTTACATAGAACATCAAATATATTGTCTAGACTAGGACTATGTCTGGCACATAGTTGATGCCCAACAGATATTTGCTAAGTAAAATAAAATAATAGATTATATAGATGAGGAGGCAACCAGAAGTTTCTTGAATTGTTTACATAGATGTTCACAGATAACATCAAATCAGGAAATATAAAACACATTATACGAAATGAGTTTATAAGAACTGAGATGATTCTAGAAAATCAAGTGAATTTTTGATTGAATTGTGAATTGTTGTGGGACTACTTAGAGTGGTAGTTCTGATTTTAAAATAAAATTATTGGCCAGATGTGGTGGCTCATGCCTGTAATCCCAGAAATTTGGGAGGCCAAGGTGGGCATATCTCCTAAGGCCAGGAGCTCAAGACCAGCCTGACCAACATGGCAAAACCCTGTCTCTACTAAAAATACAAAATTAGCCAGGTGTGGTGGCGTGTGCCTGTAATCTCACCTACTCAGGAGGCTGAGGCAGAAGGATCGTCTGAGTCCAGAAGGCGGAGGTTGCAGTGTGACAAGATTACGCCACTGCACTCCAACATGGGTGACAGAGCATGACTCTGTCAAAAAAAAAAAAAAAAAAAAAAAAGTAAATAGAAGAAAATAAAATTATTGAGGTACATTTTACATATCACCACTTTCAAGTGAAATGAATTTTAGTAATTTCACTGAGTGGTACAGCTATCACCATTACTTAGTATTAGAACATCTTTTATCCCACCAATAAGATCCTTTGTGCCTATTTACAGTTGATTCTTGTTCTCAGTTTTAGGCTTGGGTTGTTACTAATCCACCTTCTGTCTCTATAAATTTGCTTGTTCTGGATTTTTTTTTTTTTTTTTTTTTTTTTTTTTTTTGAGACAGAGTCTAGCTCTGTCTCCCAGGCTGCAGTGCAGTGGTATGATCTCGGCTCACTGCAACCTCCACCTGCTGGGTTCAAGTGATTCTTCTGCTCAGCCTCCTGAGTAGCTGGTATTGCAGGCATGTGCCACCACGCTTGGCTAATTTTTGTATTTTTAGTAGAGACAGGTTTCATCATATTCACCAGGCTGGTCTCGAACTCCTGACCTCCTGACCTGCCTGCCTTGGCCTTCCAAAGTGCTGGGATTACAGGTGTGAGCCCCTGTGCCTGGCCTGTTCTGGATATATTTTTATTTTTATTTTTTATTTTTTTTGAGATGGAGTCTCACTCTGTCGCCCAGGCTGGAGTGCAATGGCGCAATCTCGGCTCACTGAAAGTTCCGCCTCCCTGGTTGGTGCCATTCTCCTGCCTCAGCCTCCTGAGTAGCTGGGACTACAGGTGCCCGCCACCACGCCCGGCTAATTTGTTTTTTGTATTTTTAGTAGAGACGGGGTTTCACGTGTTAGCCAGGATGATCTCGGTCTCCTGACCTCGTGATCCAGCCCCCTCGTCCTCCCAAAGTGCTGGGATTACAGGCGTGAGCCACCACGCCTGACCTGTTCTGGATGTTTGTTATAAGTGCATGGTCTCTTGTGTCTAGCTTCTTTCACTTAGCATAATGTTTTTGGGCTGTGCCCGTGATGCTGCACGGGTTAGTGGTTTGTTCATTTTTACTGCCGAATAGCATTTTGTTACATGGCTGCACCACATTTTCTTTATCCATTCACCGGTTGACGGACCTTTAGGCTGTTTCCAGGTTTTGGCTGTTATGATCAATGCTGCTGTGAACATTCACATCCACACCTTTGTGTGGACATATGTTTTCATTTCTCTCGGGTAAGTGCCTAAGAGTGGAATTGCTTGGTCATTTGTCAGTTACTGTTTAACTTTTGAGAAACTGCCAAATTGTTTTCTAAAGTGGATATGCACTTTACATTCCCATCTGCTCTATGAAGGTTCCTGTTTTTCCACACCCCTACCAACATTTGTTATTGCCTATCTTATTTATTATAGTCCTTCTAGAAAATGTGTGATGGTATCTCATTATTGTTTTGACTTTCTTTTTTTGTTGTTTTTTTCAAATACCAACTTGAACCTGATGTTTTGATTTTCACTTTTCTAATCAGTAATGAGGCTGAATATCTTTTCATACACTTATTAGCCATTTATATATTGTCTTTGGATATATGTCTATTCAGAGAGTTGGCAGTTGTTAAAGGTTTTAAGAAGAGGAAACACGTATTTGTGAAAGTTTTCTCAATAGGATTAGTTTCCACAAAGGCAGATATAGGCCTAGAGTGTGCAAATAACTTATAATGGGAGAGTGTAAACAGGTTAACTTCGTTGGAATGGAGAATCTCCAAAAGGTAGGGAAGAACTGGTGGGATAAGTAAAAAAAAAAAAAAAAAAAAAAAAAATCAGTAAATGGTCTTAAATGTCAGGTTGAAAAATGTGGCATGAGAGAAGTGGTGACAAAGATAGATTGGATTCTTATGCTTAAAACAAGTATTAGGGTTGAATATATATTTACTAGTTTTTCTGTTTGTGTGGACATAATAGGATGTATTCCTTAGTCTATCATAGAACAGTAGGAAAGGGATGGCTTCCCATGGTTATTTGGTTCACCCGTCAATCTAGTCAGAATTAAATAATGCTCATTTCTGATACGTGGATATTGTTTTACTGGAGACCACAATTGATTCTTTAAGAAATGAGATTCTCTTCATTTCTTGGTTAATCCATTTCAGTGAAAACAACCTTGACATTCAGAGAGCTTTCGTATCACTTTTTTTGTCTTCCTTAAATTTTATTTTATTTTTTAAGAAACAGAGTTTCACTATGTTGCAGAGACCAGCCTCAAACTCCTGGGCTCAAATGATCCTCCCCTGTCAGCCTCTTGAGTCGCTGGGAATACAGGCACATATCATTGTGCCTGGCAAATTTTAATTCTTTACTTAAAAAAAAATCTGATTTGGGATATAAAAACAACCAGTTGAAACAGTTACATTTTAATCACATTTGGTACTCATGACACTGTGGATTCTTGAAAATTGTTTCTCTTTTTTGCCTTCTCTCCTCTAGCTTGTGTTTTTCGACACAATATATAAGAACTTGTTATTTCTATATAGTGCTCTAAAAGAACTCATTCCTTCCCAGATATTGTGATGAGTGATGGTCATGTATTCTTGAAGTCAGTCCTATTATTGAAGAACCTTCTTTGACACAGAGAACAAAGGGAGCCAAAAGCTTGTACCAAAACTCTAAAATTCTTGTGTGTCTGAATAGAGAGCTGTTGATAAACAGCACGCAAAATCTTGCCCGATACTCTTCATTCCAAAGTGTACATCAAAGTGACAAGTAGAAATGATTTATATAGGCCACAGCAGTTAGGCTTCTGCATCAGACCTACTTTAATGGTAATACCCAAAGCAATCAAAACAAGCCACTTTTTAGTACATTTTAATAAGTACCTCACAGGTATGAAGTTCCCTCTCTTCCCTTCCCTTGGGGACAATTCACACTTACAGCTAATTTCTCATTGAGCACCTGATGCTTGTCAGAGAAAAAGGAAGAAAAAGAATAGAGGGAGATGGAGGAGGAGAAGGAAGAGGAGAAGAAGGAGGAGAAGGAGAGGAAGGAGAAGGAGGAGAGACCAACTGACTAGAGGTTAGATTAAAAAAAAAAAAAAACCTGAAAGTAAATTTGTCACTATTATTTTTTCTTTAGGGACAGCAGGGGTCTGGAGGAAACATTTTTAGGCATACATAATATTACAGTTAAAATACAACTATAGATCTACAAAACAGTTTTCTATTTTGACTCATACTTCAGTAATAGTCCATTTTCTTGGCATGAAGATATTTCCATCGGGACACATGCAATAATTTTCTTTTTTCACAACATTTTGTTAGAACATATTTCTGTGACATGTTTGTTTCTTTGTTTTGTTATTTCATACAGTCCTAACTTTAAGATGATACCTGCGCTAGGTGCAGTGGCTCATGCCTGTAGCTGCAGCATTTTGGGGGGCCGAAGTGGGAGATTTGCTTGAGGCCAGAAGTTCGAGATCAGCCTGGGCAACATAGTGAGACCTTGTCTCTATAAGAAAAAATAAGATAAAATAAAATCTATTAAAAAAAGATAAAATAAAATCAAGATAATATCTGAAATTTGAACAAAATCAACACTACTGGATTATTTTCCCTCAATTTTTTAAAAATAGTAAACATTTTACAAGTAGCTTCATATTATTTTAAACTGATCTTTGTAAGTTTGGATTTATAATTTCTGCTTTTTTTTTTAAATTGACAAAAATTGTATATATTTATAGTATATACAACATGATGTGTTGAGATATGTATGTATTGTAGAGTGGCTAAATTGAATTATTCAACTTTGTTTTTTTTGAGAGGGCGTCTCGGTCTGTTGCCCAGGCTGGAGTGCAGTGGCCTGATCGTGGCTCACTGTAACTTCCACCTCCTAGACTCAAATGATTCTCTTGCCTCAGCCTCCTGAGTAGTTTGCGATTACAGGCACCTGCCACAATGCCTGGTTAATTTTTGTAATTTTGGTAGAGACAAGATTTCATCATGTTGGCCAGGATGGCCTCAAACTCCTGGAATAAAGTGATCTGCCCGCCTCAGCCTCCCAAAGTGCTAGGATTACAGGTGTGAGCCACCACCTTAATTATTCAATATTTGCATTACCTTACATATTTAGCATTTATTTGTGGTAAGAACACTTAAAATCTACTCTCTTAGCAATTTTGAAGTGTGCGATACATTACTATTAGCTATGGTCACCATGTTGTGTAACAGATCTCTTGAACTTATTCCTCCCGTCTAACTGACATTTTGTATCTTTTCACTATCTCCCCAATTCCCTGCCCCTGCCCTAGGCCCTGGTAACAATCACTCTACTTTCTGCTTCTGTGAGACTTTTTTAGATTCCACATATAAGTGAGATCATGTGGTGTTTGTCTTTCTGTGCCTGGCATATGTCATATGAGCATAATGTTCTCCGGGTTTATCCATGTCGTCACACACGTTTCTCTCTTTATCAATGAAGAATTGCCATGAATTAGTGTGTCCTGTGTGTGTGTGAGATGTGCACACATCATATAGGTGTGGTCCTGAGGCAGGAGAATAGGGTCTGGAGGCAGGGAACTTAAGGCCAGTTGGTACTGACTTCCTAAAGCTGAACCAAGGGAAAACACCAAAGTCTGGGGGCAGGGAATCTAAGGCCAATTCATGATAATTTCCTAATGTTAACTCAAAGGGAAAACACCTAGGTCTGCAGGCGGGGAACCTAAGACCAATTAACACAAACTTCCTAAAGCTAAACCAAAAGGAAAAACTCCATCTCCCCACACCTGAGTAGCAAAGGATCAAAGGCTACTCTCCCTACAGCCCTCCCCCATCCACCAGGGCTCAGATGGAAAGGAAAGTGTCCTGGATTGGTGTGGGCCAAGTATGGACCATCCCGTCATCTGCATAGGGTGCCAATTCACCTCAGCCTTTAGCCACGGACCAAATCCGTCATCCAGATAAGGGGAAGCCAATAGGGACCTCAAAAGAAGTACTTAAAACCCAGAAAACTTTGTAACTGGGCCCTCGAACTGCTTGCTGGGGCCCACTCCCACCCTATGGAATGCTTCCTTGCTTTAATAAATCCCCGCTTTTGTTGTTTCATTCCTGTGGTTAATTCCTTTGTTATTAAGGCTTTGTGTGTTTTGTTCAATTGTTTGTTCCAAATGCCAAGGACCTCATGGCCATCCTTCCGGTAACAGTCCCAAATACTTGAAGTTCCCAACTTTCAAAAGCTCCTGTGTTCAGATGGAAAGCGAAGTCCTACATTGATTATGAAATAAACCCCCATGACACCCAAGGTAATATGCTGATGGAAACAATGTTATGAGCTCTGACAACATACATATACATAAGGTATGATGTGCTTCCCTCCAGTAAGGGGAGCAGGCAAAATTGAGCAAAGAAAAAGTAATCCATTTCTCATCTCTTCCTATCCACAAAATCAATTTTTTTCCAGTATATTTTGTTTCAAAGTTTTGGTTGCTTTTATTTCTTGATGAGAGAGGGAGTCAATCTTTGGATTCAATGGAGTTGGGCTGTCCATAATTTGCTATAATTTTTAGTAAACGGTATATTGGCCCTTAACTGTCCCGTCAATGACATGGAAAGTCATTTAGGTAAATGTTTTGCCTTAGCACATTCAGGATTTTCCTACATAAATACCATCTCCTAGTGTTTTCTTCCCTTGTGGTTGGAAAGTTCTTGAGATGTCTTTGGGTTTACCAATCAATTTTGTGTGATGGGGAGAAGATGGAGGAAACTAGCAATTTGGGTCAAAGCCCCAGTGACTATGGAGATGATACTGTGTTTAGTAGTACTTAAAAAAAACAACAAAACCAAAACATTTCATTGAGAATTCAGGGACAGCCCAAGTCATGTCTTCATAGTGAAAAGCAGAGGAGATAACCGTAGAAAGAGTTGGAGTGTTGTTAGAAGTGATGCTGACAGGGAGTAAGAGTTTAAGGGTAAACTGGAGGCAGATGAGAATAAATTGCTAAGTGAAAAACATAAATATCTTGGGTAAGCCTTCTAAGTTGGAAATAGACTGAGAGATTTTTTTTCTTAGCAGATTTTAGGCATCTTTGCACTCATTCATGTTGACTTACTCCTTTTTTCCATGTAAAATACATGGAAACGTGTAAGCATATATAGGCAACAGATTATAATGGTAAAAAGCATGGTACAGGGCAGTGGTTCTCAAAGTGTGATCCCTGGGCCAGCAGTATTAGCATCACTGGAAATGTGTTAAGAATGTGGATTCTTAGGCCCTATTCCAGACTACTGAATCAGCAATCTGGGGAGTAGGGGCACTAATCTGTGCGTTGACTAAACCTCTCCAGATGAATCCAATATATAAACATTTGAGAGTTACTGGTCTAATGATTGTGAGCATGACATCTGGAGCCAGATGGGTGAATTAGGGCAATTTATGTTTTTGGTTGTTTGATTCCCATCTGTAAAATGGAAGCAGTACCAAACTCACAGTGTTATAATGAAGATTAAATGAGCTAAAGTATGTCAAATCCTTAGCATAATGCCTGGCCACTGTAAGTGCTATATAAATATAATAATAGTAATACTTTTTACTGGTTTTATTTTTTCACAGGCTACATTTCACAATTGATAGTAAGACTTTGTGTTTACCAAAAAAAAAAAAAAAAAAAAAAAAAAAAAATACCCAAAAACAAAACAAAACAAAAAACAAAAACAAACAATGAAACAACTTTTCTCCTAATATCTTAGAGTTATTTTCCTTGGCTCAAGGCAGGGCAGTATTTCTTAGCATGTGTTCCACGGATCATTTGTATCAGAATCACCTGAGAATGCAGATTCTAAAGTCTCACCCAGATCACAAATTTGAATTCTTTGGTGATAGTTCTGCATCCTGAAATTTCAAAACCATTACTCTTGGATAGCAAAGACGATGATCTTCATTTTGCAAATGAGCACATGAGACACAGGGATAACATATGCTTGGGGAGAGCCAATCTCAGTCGACTCAAGAATAAGAACTGGATTTCTGATTTTGTGTTATATTAAAAAACTATATTGTCTGTAGTTTTATTTACCTTATCAGAAGTTTGACTGGAGTTGTGCTACCTTGTTTACTGAGATCCATTATTATTTAATCTAAAAATAACCTTTACTGGCTGGGCGCGCTGGCTCACGCCTGTAATCCCAGCACTCTGGAAGGTTGAGGGGCTCAGATCACAAGGTCAGAAGATCGAGACCATCCTGGCTAACACGGTGAAAACCGGTCCCTACTAAAAATACAAAAAATTAGCTGGGAGTGGTGGCGGGCACCTGTAGTCCCAGCTACTCGGGAGGCTGAGGCAGAAGAATGGTGTGAATCTGGGAGGTGGAGCTTGCAGTGAGCCGAGATCATGCCACTGCACTCCAGACTGGGTGACAGAGTGAGACTCCATCTCAAAAAAAAAAAAAAAAAAAAAAGAAAAAGAAAGAAAGAAAGATAACTTTTACCTTATAAATCTGGGAGGACCAGGAACAATGAGTTCCTGGTAAATGTACATAGAGCATGATTCACACTTAGTTGTAATTATTCCAGTTGTGGATTGTGTATCTGAACAGAACTCCTATTTTATAGATGCAGAAAAAGGGCTCAGGGAGGTTGAAAGAATTGTCAAAAGTCACATGATTAGAAAATGGTAGAACCAATTAGAGCTGAGTCTCTCAATGGCCAATCCAGTGCCCTTTCACTACGTCCTATAGTCTTAATCTTTGCTTATTTAAGTGATTTAATGCTGCATTTAAATATTTTTTAAAACTCAACCTATACTGCTCACTTAAAATATGATCTCAGTAGTTTGTGACCTTTTTCTTTTATTTAAAGATATGTTAATGTCACATCTTCCTTTTTATAATAGTGATAAATCAATCATATAAAGACAACTAATAACCTATGTGTCTATTACATACTACTTTCTCATCAGTGCAAATTTGGTTGTTCTAAAGCAATTAGATTGACTTTTCAGGCTGTGTTGAAAAACTCCTTGGGCTTTTCCACCCAGGGTCACAGGTCATGTACCAATAGTTCCATTAAAATACAATAAAGCTCCTACGCAGTATACATGTTCATTTAGACGACTTAGCTCTTAATTTTGAAGCAGCATGCATAGGGATATTTATCTCTATCTACAAAGTATGCTTCTATAATTGGGGGAAGGAGATAATCATCCCCTCCCCACTTCCTGTTTTATCTTATGAAATGATTTTCCTTTGTGTCAATTGTTTGTTCTATTCTTATTACATATGACCTTTAGCATATTGCATTTATTTTTTTCCACTTGTCTTTCCTGCCAAGGATAGAGTATTTGTATTCTTAGTGCATCCATTCACTACTCCCTCAACTTAAGGTAAGTTTCTTACCATCTTACATTTATCTGGTTCACTATTACATACTACCTAGGCAGTTACTCCTCATTTTTAGGGTTTCAGCTCAATTGTTACCTCCTCGTAGTCTCTTTCCTTTATCTCTTTATATATGTTCTCTGCTCTCATACCATGCATGCTTTACCACTTTGCAGTGTTTATTTCTTCATGGTACTTATCACAACATGCTATTGTCTTATTTATTTGTTTGCCTTTTTATCTCTAGCTCTGTCTCTACCCACTTGGCTGTAAGAGCCACGTAGCCAAAAGATGTGCCTATTTTGTCCCAGTACCAAGCACAATGCCTGATACATAGTAGAGGCTCAATGAACATTGGTTGAATGAATGAATATGTCTTATGCAAGATGGTGTAGAATTTTGTAGTCTGCTTTGGGGAGTGTGTGTGTGTGTGTGTGTGTATGTGCTAAACCTTGATCCCTTAAAAGAACCTCTTTTGGATTATTTTATTTATTGATAGACACTAACATAGACGTAGGATTGTCTACCTACTCAGTCACCTTGATTCCAGACCTATTAAATGGACCAGAACCCTTAGAGCATTTGGAACTTTGTGCCTTACCTTGCATGGACCTAGGTTTCTTAGCACTCTGGACTGTAATGGACTGTCTTCTAGAGCTTGCACTCTAGGGTAGCCTCTGGCCACGGGTGGCTAGTGAGCACTTGAAATGTGGCTAGTGTGAAGTGCCTTGTGCTGTGAGTGTAAAATAAACATCAGATTTTGAAGACTTAGTGTAAAAAGTGTAAAATATATCATTAACACTTTTACATTGTTTACTTATTGAAATGATAACAATTTGGATATATTGGGTTACATAAAATATATTATTAAAATTAATTTCACTCTTTATTTTTACTATCTTAATGTGCTATTTGAACATTTAAAATTATTTATAAGGATCCTACTTCTGGTTCACATTGTATTTCTATTGTGCAGTGCTCTTCTAGATACAACTAGCTCATCCCAGCTGTTTGGCAATGTAGGTTGAAGGGGATCCATTGAAGGGAATACTAGAATTGCAAAAGTCTCTCATAGTCTGCATCTTTCTCATTAGATGTGCACTTGTGAAAGGATTGGTACCCTGGGAGAGTAGCTCAGGTGCCTCTCCAGTACAAACTCAATACGAAATCCCGAGGCCGACACACAGTTTGTGTCCCAAGACACAGAAATGTTAAATGTCTTGCCAGTGGTCACATATCTTCCTTTAAAATAAAGCTAGAACCAGAATCCAGGTCTTTTGATTGTGCTTAGTTCATTGGATTACTTATAGAAGGATCTACTAATATAAGTATGTCTTCTTTTTTAAGTTAGATACTAGAGAATTTTAAAGAATTGTTAATAAGTTATGTAGGTTTTCTAAAAAGATCAATGAATGAGGAAATTATACTTTGGCCTTTAGATGGTTAAGTAAATGGAAAACCATAGTGTATACTTTGATACATTAGACAAGCAGAAACTCTTCCTGTTATTATTGCCACCCATACTGTGGCAGAGCACTAAAATGGGATGACCTTTACTTAGCATAGGAGCATACATTGCAAAGCAAAATTTAAACAAAAAGTCGGATATGAACATGAGATCTACTTGTAAGTAAATACAAATCTAATAACCACTCTTTGCATAACTATAAAAACTCATTTGGAGACCAACCACTGCAGTCTGAAAAACTGGTTGCTGTGTCTTCTTCCAAAAACCCTCATCACTGGCTGTCAGGCAGACTTCTCTTCTTGGGTGAGGAGATTGATTTTTAAGTGAGCTTCATCATCATGATCTTCCTGTTCATTCACTAACTTAGCCACTATTTAGTGAAAGCCTACTATGTGCCAGGTAGTGTTCTGGGTGCTCAAGGTACCTCACTGACCAATGCAGATAAAGATTTTTGCTCTTTTGGGGCTTACATTCCAGTCCCTAAGTATTTTCTCAATAGGAAGGATGACATAAAATAGTACAGTGAATCTAAGCAGTGCCTGCTTAGAATGCCACGAGGGACATTTTTATTAGTTGGGAATTAAAGTAAGTTGGAGATTTTCTATTTGTGTCTTTCTTGGGTAATTTGAAAATAGAGGTGCATATGGAAAGTGGAGCTAGCTGTGCAAAACACTACATATCTGGTATCAGTCTACTTTTGGAGTGTCAGAAGACACTTAAATTCTCTAATAAGCGTCAAAACATCAGTTAGATTGTGGTAAGAAATTTACCAATAATTTGGAGGGCTTGGCATACTTGCTCAGTTCTTCTTTCTTCTGCTGGGATATCCCAACCTTTAGCTAACTAGAAGTCTTAGTTCTTATCTCTCAGTTCCAGGAACTCCCAGTCAGGACGATTTCACTTCTCACTCTACACAGGTTCCTTCTCATTCTCCCACAGCTCATGAGTCCTGCCCCTTGCTCTCTCCCTTACACATCTTTACTTGCATACAGTTTTACAGGTTTCCCTCCATTCTGGCCCCCAGACAGAGATTCCTTAAATATGACTTTTTTTTTTTCTCTCCTTAAAACACAGCTGGTAGATTTCTCCATTACTCCCTCAGCTAAGATGAGCCTAGACAAGTATATTTAAATCATTTCTTTAACTGACAACAAGGAAGAGGATTTGATAATTTGCCTAAAATGAGCAGATGCTCAGGAGGACAAGTCACCATCCTATGTCCCTTCTGTCCGATTTCACCTAGAAATGAAAACTACTCCCTTCTCCCTCTTTTCCAGGCAAAAGGCTGATTTAACTAAGCATGCAAGACGCCAACACCCTCCTCCTCAGTACGTCCAAGTTTCCTTCGCTCTGAGCCACGGAATCTCAGCTTCTCCCCCCTCTCCCGCCCACCCTACGCCACCCCCGCAGGTTTCCGAGTCATCCGGAACGCGAGTGGGTGCGAGGACTCGGCAGGCTGCCTCCCGCGCCCCCGCCGCCCGCGGGCCGCCTCGGGTTCAGCACTGGACAGCTCCCGCCCCGGCCCCACAAATGGCAGTCGGCTGATTGACAGAGGAGCCGACCAAACAGGGGACAAGACGACTTGCAGCCGCCCTACAAGGGTTTGGTTGCGGCCAAGCTGCCTCTTTAAACTGGCTTTCCTCCCCCGAGCCGGGAGCAAGGAGAGAAGCTGGAGTGTGGTTTGCGGCCAAACCTAGAGGCTGCAATTAACCAGCCGCCCGGCCTTCCCGACTCCGGAGAGACGAACGTCTTAAAGGACGTCTTTGCTCCTCGGAACTCGCGGCTGCGCTCGCGGTGCGGGTCTGGGCGCGCGCCCCGCGCCTCCGGGCAAAGCGGTCGAGGAGGAGCCAGAGCCGGGAGGCGGGAACGACCTGCGGCGGGTGAGACTATGGAGCAGCGTCTTCGGCGGCTGCGGCGGCAGCAGCAGCAGCAGCAACAGCAGCTTCTGAACGCGCCTCAATGAGAGCAGCGGTGGCGGCAGCCGGGCCGAGAGACGGACGCGGGCTGACTCCAGCCGCTGGGAGCGCGAGGCCATGTAACCCGCCCGGCTTCAGGCTGCGAGGTGCGTAATCCCCAGCCGGCCCCTCTCGCAGCGGGCACGGCCAGCGCTGCCACAGGTGACTTGATTTCCGCGACGGTAGCTTAGCCACCCGGGACCAATCTCGAAACATTCTTATTTTCAAGTCCTTTGGACTGGGTGCCATCTGGAGAAGGTGGGAAGACTCCTGGAAAAAGTCTGACTGTTGAAAATTGACTATCCAAATTTAAAAAGTGATTCCCCCCGTTCCCTCCTCTTCTCTCTGCGAGGGAGATGGGAGCCATGGCTTACCCCTTACTCCTCTGCCTCCTGCTCGCTCAGCTGGGATTGGGAGCTGTTGGCGCCAGCCGCGATCCCCAAGGACGGCCGGACTCCCCTCGAGAGAGGACCCCGAGGGGGAAGCCGCACGCCCAGCAGCCGGCTCGAGCCTCTGCCTCGGACTCCTCGGCTCCCTGGAGCCGCTCCACCGATGGCACCATCTTGGCGCAGAAACTCGCCGAGGAGGTGCCCATGGACGTGGCCTCTTACCTCTACACCGGGGACTCCCACCAGCTGAAGCGAGCCAACTGCTCCGGCCGCTACGAGTTGGCGGGCCTGCCGGGGAAGTGGCCAGCCCTGGCCAGTGCGCATCCCTCCTTGCACGGGGCGCTGGACACACTGACACACGCCACCAACTTCCTCAACATGATGCTGCAGAGCAATAAGTCGCGGGAGCAGAACTTGCAGGACGACCTGGAGTGGTACCAGGCGCTGGTGCGGAGCCTCCTGGAGGGCGAGCCCAGCATCTCCCGGGCGGCCATCACCTTCAGCACCGAGTCGCTGTCCGCGCCGGCCCCACAGGTCTTCCTCCAGGCCACGCGCGAGGAGAGCCGCATCCTGCTCCAAGACCTTTCCTCCTCTGCACCCCACCTGGCCAACGCCACCCTGGAGACGGAGTGGTTTCACGGCCTCCGGCGCAAGTGGAGGCCCCACTTACACCGCCGCGGCCCCAATCAGGGGCCCCGGAGCCTAGGCCACAGCTGGAGGCGCAAGGACGGGCTCGGCGGGGACAAGAGCCACGTCAAGTGGTCTCCGCCTTATCTGGAGTGCGAGAACGGGAGTTACAAGCCTGGGTGGCTGGTTACTCTTTCCTCTGCCTTCTACGGGTTGCAGCCTAACCTGGTCCCGGAATTCAGGTAGGGATGGCCGGGGGGCACGAGGGAAGGCAAAAGCTTTCCTTCCGGTCTTGCGGGGGGGGGGGATGCACGTGTGGGGAAGGAACCCTTGGCTGTGACACGAACGCTTCTCACCCTCAGAGCAGAGACCCGGGCTGAGAGACTCCCCACGCGGGCGCGGGGTATTGGGGGCGAGAAGCGCCCCCCGCCCGTCAGCTTCCGGCGCTCGGCAAAAGCCATTCATTCTCTGGGACCAGTTTCCCCGCACGGGGCGAGGGACGGGCAGCCCTCGGCAGGACGGAGACACCCCCGCTGCTCTGTGCTTCCCTCAAACTGTCGGGAGAGCAGGGAGGGGCGTTCCTCACGGGGGCGATGCGACAACTTGGCGAGCGCCGGGTGTGTCCGCGGAGTGGCAAGCCTCAGATGAGAGGCGAAAAGGGAGCAGGAGGAACAGAGAGTTCCTTGTTTCTGCCACTTTGGGGTAGCCTCTGCCTGCTTCCTACGTGTGCAGTTGGGGGCACCGGTTTGTTGTTAGTCAGAGCTTATAATTAAAACTGTGCCATCTCTTCGCAGTTCCGGCACCTCAGCAGTGAGTCAGTCCCAGCAGCTAGCTGTCTCTGGGATCCAGAGTTTGCAATTTGGTCAGGGTGCTCCTTCTACTGGTCTCCCCTCTCCCCGCAATTGATCTTTCCTTCCTTGGTGGCCTTTTCCTCCTCTTCCCAGTGTTAGGCATACCTAAGGGTTCTCCAGCCCTTCACACACTCACATGATTTACAAATGGACCTAGTTATATTCGAGAGGGAGGCATCAGTTGTGACTGAATTCATTCAAGGAGACTGGAGGAAACTTAAGGGAGTCTGTATTTCCTGTCTCAAACTATAGCATTTGAGGGAAGCAGAGAATTTGCAAATTAACAGGTTTTAACTTCTGCCTGGGGAAGTGCCTGACCTTTGAGGCAGGTAATTTCTGGAAGCAACCTTTAAGAGTGGATGTGAGGAAGGAACTGAAAGAGTAGATACACCCAAGAGGGCTTAGGAGAGGGCCCAAGATGGACTGAGATCATCCCTTAGTCCCATGACGGAAGGCTCTGGAAAGAGGGCCTCAGGGGCTGAGATTGCTTTTGTACTTTTTGGGAACTTGGACAGGAGTGAGAAACCTTTGTGTGTGGATTATCTATTTATTTTTTAAATACCCTGGCACAGCGAGGACAGGATGCTGACCTGCTGAAAGATGCCAGATCAAGTACTGGGTGGGCAAGTGGGAAAGGTCAGAACGCTTGTTTGTCTTGGTACTGCCATTCACTGCTGAATGACCTCACGCAAGTTGCGTAACCTCTCTGGGTCTCAGCTACTTATCTGTCCAGTGAGGGAGTTGAACTAGACAGTCTGTAGGGAGCCATCCAGTTATCAAGTTCTGTAGCTTTTAATGTTGGCAATACTTGTGAAGGCATAAAGGATAATAACCCCCTTTGTCTGATTCCGTATGACCATATTAAATGTATGTGTGTGTGTGTCTTTGTATGTGTTTCTATCTCTTTTAAAGGTCTTGTCTTAAACCAGACTAACTCTTTTCTACTTTCAAGATAATCTCATTTCCTCCTAATTCTTGCAGGATCGTATTAGTAAGAGCTGAGCCCAGCTTTGAATCTTTGCCATGCTGTTTGCTCAGAAGAGGAAAGACCAGCAGATGCCATTCACTGCCAGCAAACTGTTTGTAGCCTTTAAACGAGTCTTTTTAGGGAGCCTGAAGTTCCAGGATTTATCTATCTTTTTCATCTAACATTCACTTTATGTCAGGCTCTGTGCTAACTGCTTTGCATGCACTGTCTTGATTAGGCCTTACAGCAACCTTATGAGTTAAGTTTTATTATTTTCTCTATTTTACAGAAAAGGAATCTGAAGCCCAGAGGGGTTAAGCTTCTTGCCTAAGATTGCACAGCAGTAAAATAGCAGATCCAGGATTTAAGCCCACTTCATACTTCATATCATATGTACCACCATTCCAAATTCTGTTCTATGAAGGTGTCCTAGGGGTTGCTATAAACAATGTAGTTACTGTGTAAAATATATGTATTTTCGAGGGCCACTGTGGAACTGAGGATGAAAACCATTCATTTTCAGAATTATCTCTCTTAATCATATGGATCAGAAAGCATAGTTTGCCTAAATGAACTCAGTGCCTTCTGGCAGCCAAGTTGAAAGGCTGAGGACACAAAGGGTCTCAGGTTGACAGGGCTCAGACATTCCCTGTTTTTTCACTCTGTTTAGAAAATAGTTTATTTCTTTAAGTGTCTTCCTACACAAAGGATATAAAGATGGTATTCTTCAGCCAAGGCACAAAGCCAGCCATTTAGTGTCTGGCTCTCTACTGCAGCTGGCTGGTCTCAGTAGAATCACAAGGTAAATGCTCTCCTGTGAGTGCTTTGGCCCCATATCCTGTGCCCTTCAAATGCTGTATTGAGGGTCCACACAGTAGAAACCAGAAGAAAATCTTACAGGCATCAGATAGTTCCACCTGTTGTCTCCTAGATGAAGAAACAGAGCTATAAAGTGACTTGTCCAAAAATCACGTATCAAGTTTGTAGCAACAACAGAAATGGGATCCAGGCCTTCTGCCTCTAGTTTATCCTATACTTGATAAATATATACCTAAAGCAGGTATCTGTGACTCTCTGGACCTCTGTATACAACCTGTGTTGGGGACATACTTTATTCTCTATCATCATTTATCACAACCAAAAAAATTAAGCCATAGAAAACAGCTATCACTTAAAAAAGAGATTATATTGTTAATTTCACATATTGAGATAATATTTAAATGGGTCATTTATGTATATCTTCATACTCATAAAAGGAAAAGGTTTTTTGTTGATTATATTTTATTATATAAAATACGCATTCTAAAATTCTACAGTATAGGTGGATAGTATTTGACAGGTATGGTAACAAGGTAAACCTCTAATGAATTTTTGGGAAACCAGATAAGGAGCCCTGATCATGATTTTAAATAGTCTTTTAAACATGTGAAATGTTATTTGCAAAAAGCTTTATGTATAACAGAAAATCCACGGATAATGGTTTACTTATGAAAGAGAAAAGGAGAAATAACTTTTAGTTAAGGTTAGTTACTATTTTCCCAGGTCTTACTTACAAGATTCAGACATTTAAATTAAAGTAAATTAAATTGTATTTTATTTTTAGGTAATATAAATCCAAAGCATGAACTTTAAAAGTAATATGTAGAATTTCTTATAAGAAGTTCAATATAAAAATATCTTCTCATATTACCGTTTATCACTGTAAAACAATCTCTCAGAATAAATTCTATTCCCCTGTGTTTCAGAATGACACAAGTATCTTAAAATTTAAGATGTAGCATAATGCACATATGGAAATAGAAGTTTGCTGCTCATTTTTTGTCTTTGAAAAAATGGCACTCATTTCTCTTAAGTATTTCTTGAGTCTTTTGTTACATATCTATAGTGTATGAACACTTGGTTCTCTTTTTCCATCCTAGTAAAAAACAGAGAGTAATAATTTAAGATATACCCTGAAAATATTTTTACTTTTACCATTAGGTTTGTAATATCCTCGTAGCATTTTCCTTAAAGCTAGGGTTCTTTTGTTTGCATAATGATTTTTCTTCGTGGAACTTAAAGTACTATGGAGTTGGATCCCATTCTGTTGAATGCATAGATACCTCTCTGGCAGTGGTTGGAATCTTTCAGTGCCTAGGATGGTTAGCAGGTACTTAAGTGTCTGTTGAATTTAAAAGAAGATGAATTTCTTTAAAATTCCTTTAAAGAATTAATTCTTGATGAACTTGAGAGGGAATTTGGAATTCCTTTGGTTTCTTCTCATTTTATAGTTGAGGAAGCTGAGACCCAAATAGCTAAAGGAATTTGCTAGAAGTGGAATAGCTCTTTTGGGGCAAGTGGGAATT
Organism: Macaca thibetana thibetana; assembly: GCF_024542745.1. Taxonomy (NCBI): domain Eukaryota; kingdom Metazoa; phylum Chordata; class Mammalia; order Primates; family Cercopithecidae; genus Macaca; species Macaca thibetana. Next base: position 25,004,108 of record NC_065586.1, read on the forward strand.
AAGGGAAACCAATACTTAACTGAGTATCTACTATACATTAGATATTTTATATATTTCAGTGCATTTAATTCTTAGAACTCTCAGGTCGCAACCAGTTCAGAAAAGTTGAGCAACCTGCCCAAGCTAATGTAGCTAGTAAATGAAGGACCTAAAATCAAATTTAGATCTGTCTAGCTACGAAGCCTGCGTAGTCTTTCCACCATCCTGTGCTGATTTCTATCTCTTGATTCCCTAATTTTGTCATTAAAAATGTATAAGATGATATTGGTTTGAATTAAGTAATATACTTGGCCCAAACCAGTGATACACACTTATTCTTTTTGGGCCAACGATGCAACCAAGTATGTTGTACAGTGAGAAGAGTATTCAATTTGAAGCAGAACTTTGCCTCAAGTCCCAATTTTGTCTCTGACTGACTGTATTACCTGTTTGGAAATCAGTTTCTGCATAATAAAAATGTGGAAATAGACTTGATGATTTCCATATACCTCTTAATTGGCCTATCCACATAGTCAACAAATACTTTTTGGAAACAGGGCTGATACACATAAATCTAGTACCTTGTGGAAATGATATGGGAGAGTCACATGCAAAGGAAGAGGAAACCAAGTGAATATTAGACTTGGTATTTGGTTAAAAAAAAAAAAGAAAGAAAAGTCAATAGGGAGATAAAGGAAAGATCACAATAGTGTGGAAATCTCTTTTTAGAAACTAATAAACATTAGTGTCACTGATTCACTGACTGCCTGAGTGCTCACTCCACTTTCTCTCCTTCACACAAGACACCCACACACCTCCTTCAGTGATTCTATTACAGATTTCTGCTTTCAACAAAAGAGGGCAATTCACATAGTGTAAGAGAAATGACCACATAGGATAGGCCAAACGTATCCTATGTCTTTCTTATAGGAGCTGAAAATGATGTGTAGGCTTACCTACAGAAATAGCCCAGAGGTGTTTGCCTGGGTTATAGATTAAAAGGTTTTCAGATGAACTTCTGCTGTGGAGGCTTTTAAGCCTCAGTTACATCATCTTTAAGCTATGAAGAGTAATGTGTATCTCCTTTGAAATTCTGTAAAGGCTAAATGAAGAACTGTCATCACATAGGAAGTTTAGTAAATATTTTTGTATTGTAGCTTCTGTCTTCCCGAATACTATCCTCAGCTGGTCATAACTGTCTTCATTTACTTGTATTAGAGTCATTTGACTTAGAGTAATTTGTAACTTATATAGCAGTTTAGTTTTGTTTCTAATCATTATGAAGGCTTGTAATGGCAATGGGTCATGGTAGAAATACTGGCCTTAGAGACAGATGTTGGTACCAGCCTAGACCATATCGTTGACTGAGGGTGTTACCAGAGGCAGGAGTTGCCTCTTTAATTTTCAGTTTCTTCAACTGTAAATTGAGGATGTTGGACGAGATAACTCCTTATAACCCTAAAAAATCAATGATTATGCACATCATTCAATATGTCACTTTATTTTATTTATTTCTTTTTTTGAGACAGGATCTCACACTGTTGCCCAGGCTGGAGTGCAGTGGCGTGATCTTGGCTCACTGCATCTTCAACCTCCCAGGCTCAAGTGATTCTCCCATGTCAGCTTTCTGTGCAGCTAAGACTACAGGCCCGAGCCACCATGCCCGGCTATTTTTTTCAGTTTTTGTAGAGATAGGGTTTTGCTACGTTGCCCAGGCCGGTCTTGAACTCCTGGGCTCAGGCGATCCACCTGCTTCAGCTTCCCAAAGCATTGGGATTACAGGCATGAGCCACACCTAGCCTGATGCATTGCTTCAACTTGTAAAGTTTTATTTGATTTGCTGCTGAAATCAGTTAATGAATGCTATATAAATGCAGAAAATGCTCATGTGTTCCATGTTTGACTTTATAATGATCATTTACTCACAGAATATTTACAGAAAGTCCTATCAATGTACAATGAGTTAAGTACATAAACTAGTAATGGAAATGAGAACTCCATTTCAAAATAAGAATAAGCACGATCTAATTTACAGGACTTAAGACTTCCTGATTTACTTGGAGTCAACATGAAGTTGCTTCATAGATTTCTAGACCAAGGGTCTCAGAATACCTCTATAATTTCTCTCAAGAGAATAAATGTTCAGACATTTGGAAGCTCCCTACTTACTTTTTAAAAACAATCTGTTTTCAATTTGCCTCTGTAGTTGGCTTTGAAATTTCAAAGAAGGGCTATATGTTGTGGTGTAGCAATGGTACAGGATTATCTTCCCATTTTCTAGGATATGCATTTGGAAGTAGAAATGGGATTTCCAGAACTGCAAAATAAATTACAAGAATTATGCTTACTGTCTGGAGAGATAACTGAGGCTCTCACTAGACTGTTTTTCCAGCCTCAACTTCTGGATAAGCCAAATGTTGCTTTCAACTTCAGAAAAGCAGCAGTTTGTTGCAAATGGTTCAGATTTTAAGGCTACCCTTTTTCAGTCTTAAGAGTGCTGTTGAATTCAACATACACTGCATTTTATGATTATATTGTAATATACTGTGATGCCAAGGCGTATGTTGTTGATGCTATTTTGCACTTGGTTGGTACAGAAGCATTAGGCCCTGGCTGTTTTCTCTGTTCAGTTCTGATTTGGTGTTCAAAGAGTTATTTATGCAGAATTACTAAGATAGCACATTGGGATTTTGATAACTTTGGCAGCTTGATGGCTGTTATGTGCAAATAGGCAGTTCACTAGTACTGGGGCTATGCTTGGGAGAGTCTGCAGCCAGCAGCGTTGTGAAGCTTTTCCCAGCACAGCAATGTCATGTGCATCAGTGGGGCTTGTTTTGCTTGCCTTATCTGCCTTTCCGCTTTTGGTAATAAACTGAAATTTGTTTAGTAACAAACTAAAATTACACATAGCGTAATTTCCACTTTGGCTGGCCAATTACTCTCCCAAGTCTTTCTTCCTACAGGAAGAAAAACTTGACCTACACAAATATTTGGGTAGATGACTGCTCCGTGAAATACTTCTTCAGTTTAGGAGAGGATTAATCCTCTTGGGTAAGTCTTTCACAGCTTCCCCCCTCCACACCCTCCTCTTTCCTGCAGTGCCAAATCTAGTATAGAAACCATGAGTGCATTTCTTTTTTATACCCAAGGATATTATCGAGTGCCTCAAAGCAATTATAGGATACATCTAGTTTTATTACTTTCATTATAGGTAGAGCTCATAGGACACACAAATTAGCTTAAATATAATCTGATCCCAAGGTAGTAAAGTTTATTTTTCCAAACAAAAATCCTGTTACCTATCTCTTTGTACAAGGAGGCAGTTTCTGTCTCTTTTCTCTTCCCTCATACAAAGTTGCTAATACTTCTGTTTAATTGAGATCCAATTAATTTTTATTCATTTTAATACCTGTTATAATCTTCCCCATTTAATAAATATGACTAAAACAAAACAATGTAGGATTTTAAAAAACCTGTCCAATTGGCAAAGTACCCACTGCACCTATAGCTTAAAAGGAATCTTTTAAGATTATGTAAGTTATGTAAGATTTTGGTTTGTTTAGCTTTCTCACAATTTATGTGTCTTGTCCAATGTGTATGCCTTGTTACATTATTATAGAAGAACTTGACACATGGCTTTTATCTGAGAAAGAAGGAATGGTGTGATAGTAAAGAATAATATTCTATCGATTCTAACATGCACCATTTTCACATTTTGATGTCTTTCAAATTGAGATGTGTCTTAATAATTGAGGGCATGTCATATTCAGTTGGCACTTCGTTTCTTTCTGTGGTACACAACATAACAAGGCATCTTACAATTAATGCCATCTTATATTTGATGAAATGTGATATCAGGAAATAGGAAAACAAACAAACTCCAGGGTCTCTTCAACTACAAAGTTCTTTTTTTTTTGGTTGTATATATTTATGGGACACATGATGTTTTCAAACAGGCATACAATGTATAACAGTTGAATCAGGGTAATTGTCAACTACAAAGTTCTATTATCATCTATAAGCTATCAACTTGTAGCAAAATATTCATATATGGAAGCAAAATGTAGACCTTACTGCTATATGTAAATTTTTAATTTAATTTTATTTTTTTAAAAAAGAGACAGGGTCCCACTCTGTTTCTCAGGCAGGAGTGTAGTGTTGAGATTATAGCTCACTGCATTCCTAGGCTCAGGTGATCCTCCCACCTTAGCCTCCTAAGTAGCTGGGAGAACAGGAACATGCCACCATGCCTGGCTAATTTTTTTAATTTTAATTTTTGTAGAGACAAGGTCTTGCCTTGCCTTCCCAAAGTGCTGGGATTGCAGGCCTGAGCCAGCATACTCAGCTCCTGCTGTATATAAATTAGATTGCTATTTGTCTTCATAATAGTTTTATTTAAAATAGACAAGCTATACTAAAACATGTAGCCACATTTTCTTTTTATATTGTGCTAGAAACTACAGCAACTTTTATTTTCCGAACAGGTAAAATCAGAATTATCATAATTTTTCTCACATCCTCTGGCAGTTTTTCCCTTACACTGTGGGAAAATGCCTAGGATCGTGAAAATGAAATACCACTGACAGACTAAGAATAGGAGGGAATAGATATGGTCTCTCCTTTCTGAACTGTGTAAAGGTTTCACAAGGGAAGTTTCTTCTTATGTAGCCGTGTAACCAGATTTGACCTGTGAGATTTAAATGAAATTGTGAAGATAAGCATATTTTTTTCTTTTTATCGCATCAATTGCTTGGAATAAAATGAAGAGTTTGATTTTCCTCGTATTTGATGCCTCAGACCACTATGCCGAACAAGGTTTCTCAACCTTGGAACTACAGACATTTGGGACCACATAGGCCTTTGCTGTGGGGGCTGTCTTATTAATTGTAAGATGTTCAGCAGCACCTCTGGCTTCTATCCATTAGATGCCAGTGGCAACACGCCCTGCCAGTGTGAAAACCAAATGTGTCTGCCAAAAATACCAAATATCCCCTGTGGGGCAAAACTGCCTCTGGTTGAAAGGCACTGGTGTAGAGGAGCACATATGATACATAATGTATAAAATGCTGCTCTGGGATTATCCCTATTTCAAGGGTTCTGTATGTATGTGTACACATATGTGTGTACATATATCTGTGCGTGTGCATATAGATATGCTCATATATGCATTTGTCAGATTACATATCTATTTATTTATTTAAAATATAAGATCATTGTATATATAGAACCTGACACAAGTGAGAACTGAAACATTTTGACAGATCCATGAAATATGAATTCATTTACATTTGTATGTCGTCAGGGCTCAAAAAGAACATCTGACTAGATTTGTAGACTCTGTTGCTAAGCGTGGTTTTGCTACCTATATGGTTAAATGTTTAATATTTAAGGTTTCCCATAAAAGATGAATTTTGAAAGGAAAGCACTTGGCCGGGCGCGGTGGCTCACGCTTGTAATCCCAGCACTTTGGGAGACCGAGGCGGGCGGATCACGAGGTCAGGAAATCGAGACCATCCTCGCTAACACGGTGAAACCCCATCTTTACTAAAAATACAAAAAATTAGCCAGGAGTAGTGGCGGGCGCCTGTAGTCCCAGCTACTCGGGAGGCTGAGGCAGGAGAATGGCGTGAACCCAGGAGGCGGAGCTTGCAGTGAGCCGAGATTGCGCCACTGCACTCCAGTCTGGGCGGCAGAGAGACTCCGTCTCAAAAAAAAAAAAAAAAAGAGGAAAGCACTTGTGTGTGTGTACGTGGAAGAATAGAAAAAGGGAAGGGACAGCTGGGTGTAAAGGAAGATGAATGAACTGATAGAAAACAATTATCTATCTCTGATGCTGTGGAATATTGCCTTACTGTTACGTGAAGCTCCATTTACCATTGAGCAATTTTACAGTTCTGATGAAACTGAACTATTTTTCCCTAGTAAGTAGTTGAGGAGTTAAGTTCTTGATGATTTAATCATTATAAAGATAAGTTGACTGTGCTTGCATTTCAGAACTTTATTTCAGCTTTTCCCATTAAAGGAATATTAGTACCTTAAAATATATATTTTAAATATTCCATTTGCCATTTTAACTTATTGATTCAACTAGAAGTTGTTCAGAATTTGAACTTATTACAAATGAATTTCCTAGAAGAAATGATTGAAATGCTATATTACATAGACATTATTATTATTATTATTATTATTGAGACAGGGTTTTACTCTGTCACCCAGGCTGGAGTGCAATGGCATAAATATGGCTCACTGCAGCCTCAACCTCCCAGGCTCAAGCGATCCTCCCACCTCAGTCCCCCAAGTAGCTGAGACTACAGGTGTGCACCACCACACCCAGCTAATTTTTCTATTTTTTGTAGAGGCAGGATTTTATCATGTTGCCCAGGCTGGTCTTGAACTCCTGGGCCCAAGCAATCCACCCATATCAGCCACCCAAAGTGCTGGGATTACAGGCGTGAGCCACCGCTGCTGGCCCTACATATACATTATTTAAAGCTTTAATAAGCATATGTTTAAAGATGCAGTTTTAAATATTAATAATGCTTAGAATTCTGTTAAGTCAGAAGCAAGCCTAAGAAAACAAAAACAATGACCACATGATTAAAAAAAAATGTTTAGGCTTCATGGTGCCAATTACCTTAGCACAAACTGAACAGTGACCAATTCTTTACTCCCTATCCATAAACACAATACATACACGACCTACTGTGATAAGGGAGGAGCTTGCTGTTGTACATTATGTTAATTATAGAGAAATAAGAGACAATGTTGTGAATATTAGAGATGAATCCAAGGCTCCTGAAAAGAAAGATGAAGACTATGATTTTTCTGGATAAGGCAGACTTTTAGGATGATTGTTTTGGGTACTGACTTAATAATTAGTTCTTTGGAAAGCCTCTCACAATATAGTCCCCTGAAAGTTATTTAGCAGCGCGTCTGTCTTTCCATGTTTAAGAAAAAGAGGCAAATAACAAATGATATTGAGGCATTCTTTAAAGAAGCAATGTTTTTAGTAAACATCTTGTGAAAAGCTCCTTTCTGAGTTGGAAGTTTAGAAGTAAAGGGGATTTTAGAGATCACGTAATCCAATTTATTTTTATGGGTGAGGAGAATGAGAGCAAGGGAATTGGTGACCATCACTTGCATTAGCGATGGCTGCAGCGAACTTGCAGTTTAATAACAGACACAAAGAAAAAGATGCTGAGTCATCAAGTAAAGGTTAATTTATGTTCATTATTCACTGACCCCAAACATGACTGGGCATAAGGATCACCAGAAGAGCCTGATAATATGTTCCCAGGCCCTCCCCAGACCTTGTGAACAAGACAATCTGCAATAGGATCCGAAGTCTATATTAAACACAAAGTCTTAGTAATTCAGAAGTAGTTAGTCCTTAAACACAAACTTGGGAAAAAGTAAACAGTATTTGATAAAATTGAAACACATATAACTTATATAAACAACTTCATATAAACAGCTGATAGAAACAACTGCAGCTTTAGTCACTGAAAAAATTTGGTTACGGACCATTCTGGGTACATGAAATATTCCAATATTGTGAATGAGCCTATCAGTATTGCAAATTTACAATGTCCAGCAGGTTCTTTATGAAGGCAGGGAGCTCACAGGTTCTGAGCCTTGGAATGAGAAATCACTTGATTGTATACTCCTATTTCTCCCTCACTTTAGTTTGGGTTTTTTGTTTTCTCAACTTTAAAATAGGGGCTATCATAGGAGCAACCTGCCTCCTGTTATTATCCGTCTCTTTATGTAAACGTCCTGTTTCCCAAAGAGTTCTACAGGTTTTTAAAGTACAAGGACCATATTTTATGACTTCCTGTATTCAGTGCTTGATATGGTTTGGCTGTGTTTGCACCCAAACTCTCATCTTGAATTGTAATCTCCATAATCCCCACGTGTCAAGGGAGAGACCAGGTGGAGGTAATTGGATGCTGGGGGCAGTTTCCCCGGTGCTGTTCTCATGATAGTGAGGGAGTTCTCACGAGATCTGATGGTTTTATAAGTATGTGGTAGTTCCTCCTGTGTTCATGCTCTCCACTGCCACCTTGTGAAGAAGGTACCTTGCTTCTCCTTCATCTTCCGCCACGATTGTAAGTTTCCTGAGGCCTCCCCAGTCAAATGGAACTGTGAGTCAATTAAATGTCTTTCCTTTATAAATTACCCAGTCTCGAGCAGTTCTTTGTAGCAGTGTAAGAATGGACTAATACAGTGCCTCTTGAAAGTACCTTCCCTATTTCAGAAAAACAGCATGGGAATGGTGTCTAGGAGGAGGGGTTTTGGGATCATAAACCTAGGTTTGAATCCAAAAATTTCCATTTTCACTTACAGTGTGACACTGGAAAGTTACGTAACTTTGTGGCTCAATTCCCTCATTGCAAAAGGTATAGAATACCTCTTACTGTTGTAAAGAGTAAACAATCTTATATATGCAAAGAGGCTAACATAATTTCTGAAACGTACTAACCTTTTTAAAAAGTTATAGTGTATAGTCTCTAATTTATGATGGTTCTCCCTACAATTTTTCAAACTTTTGAGGTGCAAAAGTGATACACATTCAGTAAAATCTATACTTTGGTACAGCATTTATTCACATAAAGTATTCAACATTTTAGTAAAAAATAGGCTTTATTTTAGATGATTTTGTCCAACTATGGGCTAATGTAAGTGTTCTGAGCATGTTTATGGTAGGCTAGGTTAAACAATTATGTTTAATAGGTTAGATGTATTAAACACATTTTCGACTTACACATTTTCAACTTAAGATAGGTTTACTGGGATGAGTTTATCAGAATGTAACCCCGTATAAGTTGAGGAGCACCTGTATATTACATGCACCTGGCTATGGCTACAGGTGCTAGGGATAGACTAGTGAAGACAACAGACAAAATCCTTGTCCTCATGGACTCTTTTGTGGGAATGGGGGAGATGCATAATAAACAGGCAAAATAAAAATAAGTAATTTTTGATAGAAACAAGTGCTATAAGGAAAAAAATAGGGGAATGATAGGGGAATGTGGCAGAGAATAGCTGAGAGGTAGGGTAGAATGCATTCAATAGGATGGTCAGGAAAGACCTGTTTGGAGACGTGACTCCGAACTGAGAAAGGAAGGATGAGAAGACATTCATGGAGCAAGCTGAGGTCATCACATTCCAGACAGGAAGCCACAAGAACAAAGACCTCGAGATGGAATGAACTTAAAGTGATCTAAGAACAGAAAGAAAGCCAATGTTTCTGGAATGTAGTGAGAGATGGGTAATGTGGTAGAAGATGAGAGGAAGGCATGCAGAAGGTGCTCAATAAATGGTTAAAATGCTGTGGTAACATAGAAACATGTGAAGTTCTTTACAGATTTCCACCCCTTTAGGAATATGTAAACTGAATGCATCTTCATCTTTTTCCCCTTTGGGTGTCTTTATTGTAGCATTCTGGTTTTACTTTGTCTTGCTTTTTCCTCTTCCTTTCAGTCTTGGCCTTCCTGTCCACTTCCTCCCTTAGCTCTAGGAGCTTGGGTTTTCCAGTTTCTGTGATGAGACTTCAGTCAAAGAATAAGCTATTCATAGTTGCTCCATTCTCAAATTTAAATGAACAAACTGAAATATGTGAAAGGTAAAGGGATACAAAAAAAGAAAATCCAGAATTCCTTGTAAAAATCAGTTTGGTGCTTTTCTTCCTCTTAGGCTTAAGCCTGTAAAATGAAATGTTTTCAAGACACACATAGCAGTAGCAGAATAAGGAAAGAGGCACATTGGGTTCGTTCATGGCTCAGCATTTCTTTTCCTCACCAGCCCACCTGGGATGACATCCAGCAGGTCCCTGACCTCTTTCAAGCTGGAGGCTGGCAAGTCTGGTTTTCTGGCATTTCTTGACCCACACGTTGCTGCTTTTTATGGTGGGGTCTAAAATGTTGAAGTCAGGGCTGCTGAAAGAACTACCAGTAAGAGACTCAAGGCACAGGAGTCAGACTGAAAGGGCCAGGCTGGGTCCAGTGGCTCATGCCTGTAATTGCAGCACTTTGTGAGGCCGAGGCAGGTGGATAACCTGAGGTCAGGAGTTCAAGATCAGCCTGGCCAACAAGGTGACACCCCATCTTTACTAAAAATACAAAAATTAGCCAAGTATGGTGGTGCATGCCTGTAGTCCCAGCTGCTCAGGAGGCTGAGGCTGGACGATTGCTTCAACCTAGGAGGCAGAGGTTGCAGTGAGCCAAGATCACACCACTGCACTCTAGCCTGGGTGACAGAGCGAGACTTCATCTCAAAAAATATATAAAGAATGGAAGAGCCAGAAGTGAGACGACTTGGAGGAGTTAGAGGAGGTCAATTCTGCATGATGGGAAAAGGAAGTATAGGCAGACTTATCCCTGGTGAAGAGTAGTCACAATCGAAAACTGGCATTATGAGTTTTAGGAAATAAAGTGATCATTAGCTTCTCCAATAAGAAAAATGTGGAATTTGGTCTCGTTATGGTCTTTTCTTTCTTTACCCTCTCCATTGTTTTATTATAACTTTTCTATTGGTTATTTTGATTTTTACATCTGTAAATTTTAGATATCTTTTATTCTCTACTTTTCTTCTTTTGCTCTCCTACCTCTGTTGACTATTCTAATATTTTTGGATAATTAAAGACAATAACATTTGTATTCTGTTACCAGAGTAAAAGAATTTTCTGCTTTGTCCATTAATTTCCTCTAAGAATTGACAGATAAATAATTGAATCCTGCCATTTTAAGAATCTTCCAAATTTCAAGGTAGGTCCAGTGGATCTCTCTTTTTCTAGATCACTTGTTCAAAACCATGCTATGTTTTGTTTGTGTATATCTCCATCAAGATTCTTTTCCCACCCCTTGGAGTTGCTAATTGCCTTTTCTTCATGTTAAAACAAAAAAAACCAAAACAAACAACAACAACAACAAAAAACAAGGAATCACATTTATTTCTAAGATCAACTTTTTTTTTTTTTTTTTGGAGAGAGAATCTCACTCTGTCACCCAGGCTGGAGTGCAGTTGCATGATCTTGGTTCACTGCAACCTCCTCCTCCTGAGTTCAAGCAATTCTCATGCCTCAGTCTCCCAAGTAGATGGGACTACAGGCATGCACCACCACACTGGGCTAAATTTTTGTATTTTTGTAGAGTCAGGGTTTCACCATATTGCCCAAAGTGCTGGGATTACAGCCATGAGCCACCACACCCCGCCAGCCCAACTTCTTAATCATTCCGTTTGTTAAAGAAAATTCGTATTTTTCTTGAAGACTTTTCTGGAGTCCCATAATTTGTAGAAGTTTCTTTAGGTCTTTTTGAAGAACAACTATGGACATCTTTTCAAATTATGGACCTTTTGGATTAGTTCAACAATTGTGTGTTGGATGCAAGGCTTCCTATTTCTAGAATTCTTCCTCTTCTTTTTCTTTTTTTCACCCTATGGAACACTCAAACACATTTTTCAGACAAGATATGTGGAATATATAATTTCTAAATCTTCCCATGTCAGAAAATGTCTTCTAATTGTTAGAATACAGAAGTATAGGTTCAAAGTCATTTTGCCCTCAGAATTTTAACCATGTTATATTGTTTTTAGCATTCACTGTTGCTTATGAAAACTTTGATGTAACCTGATTTTTTATACCTTTGTAGGTAATATTTTCTCCTTATGGAAACTTTTAAGATCTTTTCTTTTTCCTTGGCGTTCTGAATATTCATGATGATGTGCTTCGATGTGATTCATTTTATTGATTATACTTGCTACTTAGTGGACCCTGTCAGATTTTTTCACTCAGAAACTTTCTTTTATGATGACATAAATTATTTTCTACTATCCAGTTTCTCTTTCTGTAACTCCTACAGTTGAATATTTGACTTTCTGGATAGATTTCTATATTTCTTAAATTTTCTTTCATTTTCTCCTTTAAAAAAAAAAAGCTTTACCTTCTGGGAGATTTTATTGTTTCTTTCTTTTTGTGTTATTTTGAAATAGTTTTCCTTTGGCAATTTCTCTTAAAGTTCATGAACCCTTTTTTTGCTCTCGGATTATTTTTCACAGTTGTCTGTTCATTTTCTTAAATTTCTTTGAGGATCTTAATTTAAATACCTATAAATTCTCGTTTGTTCTCTGAATTATTTTTGTGTCAATTTCAGTTGTTTTGCTTGTTTATATCTGTTCTCCTTTATGCCACCAGTTCTGCTAAATGTGATCCTTAGTTGGTCATTATTCTTATGATTGAAGGACTAGGTTAGATTGTAAAGTGAGATGGCATGTATCTTGTGACAGATGTGCAGGCCTCATTTCTCAACAGATTAGCCTTGACTATTGGTCTTCTTTCCCCTTAGGAAGCTAGAGAAAGAAGCGGGCAGTTTCTGCCCCACCCTGGACCTTTACTCTAGGAGAACTAATAACCATTCTAGAAACTTTTCACTCTTCCCAGAATTCTTTCAATCTCTGCAGAAGAGTTCTTGATTTTTTGCTTGGGAAAAAAATGCCATCACTGCGCTCTAGGGAGGGGATGTGCCAACTCATGTATCTGTTTAGAAGTAAGTCCTTCATTTAATCACCTTGATGCCTGCTTTAGTTTCCACTCACGCTCCTGATGCCTGCCAACTATGGTCTTAACACAAGCTGTCCTGGATGAGCATTTTCCACCTGTGCTCCAGGCTTCTGCTAAGCATGTCCTTAGCTGCCACCCCTCCCTGGCTTATCATCATGATCCTGGAGAATTCGTTCGAATCTCTGGTCAGCTACTTCTCCTCACTGTACTTATTCCCTCTTGTATGTGCTTCCTGTCATTACAGTTGGATATGGAGGGAGGAGGTAGAGAAACATGATCAGTTCACTATTTTAAACAAGAACATGAACCTAGGTCTTCTGACCAGTCTTCTTACCCTTATACCTAGGATATGAACATCACATTCCACCCTTTTACTTATTGCCTATGTCTTTAGGTACAAGCCATTTCACCTCTTTGTGTCCCAAATTTCTTACTATTATTTACGGAGAATAATACTGACCATATGTGGTGGTAATATAAATTGAGGAGAATAGTATCAGTCACATACAGTTTCAACGAGGATGTTTTAAGGGTGTCTAGCATAATGTCTATTAGGATCTAGAAAAAAAATCTAAAATTTAAAAGCCTGTGTAAATTGTCAGTTTTGTAATTTGACTTTCAGAGCCGTATGAATAAGATCCAACATAAAAAAAGAGTATTTAAATTTAAGAAGTTATTAAGTTTTAAAGAGTATTTAAAATTAAGAAGTTATATATTAAAAAGATATATTTTTGTTTGAAAATTAAAGTAAAATCTTAACACAAATGGCGCGTTTAATGAAATCACTAGATCTCAAGGTATGAGACAGCTATTGTGTATTTTAAGGCAGATTACAGTGTTCACATACATTTTCTTTCTCTGACAGAACATGCTTTGTTCTTATTTCTTCTTCCCCGGCAATGCAAAATAATATAACTTTGGACATGTTATGAAACTTTTATGAATCTAATTTTCTTCATCTATAAAGTGAGAAAAGTATTTCCTCCTCTCTCTCTCTCCTAGGACTCTTTGAATTAAACAAGTCAATAATAGAAGTGACCTCCTTGCACTGGGTTCCCTTACAAGAAATTGTCTCATCCCGTTCAGAAATGGTCACATCCAAAGAGGTTCTTTAAAGAATACTGTGGATGTGTTTGATAAAATTGTAGCTAAACATGATTACAGTGAAGGAAAATCACAAAAATGAGATGTTAGTCCGCTACCTTTGCAAAAACAGCAGGCTCAAGATATATTTTTCAGGGGTACAGTCACCTATTATTGGATTTGAAACCTTAGCAATTTTAAAAGATGTGCTGTATTTAACCTGCAGAAGCCCCAAAACACAAGAATTGTATTTGTGGATAGAGGATAGATGTTCCATGCTGATTGACCTTACTTCATTATATATTTGTTGACTTTCTTTTTATCAAACTTATATTTTGCCGCATAAAACATACAGAACTTCCCAAAGAAGCCTTGACCTGATTGCCAAAAAGACTTCCAAGAACAAGAAGCCAGACAGATGGGAGACGTGAATACTATGTAAAGTTTTGGCAAGCTTCTCTGGATGTGTCTGCTGCAAAGCGGTGTGGGGGATGAGAACATTTCCTTGCTTTCAGACTTGCTGCAAAATTCTCTGACATGCTTTAGAGGGTATCAGGTCTTACAATTTATATTATCACAGGAATATCAGGTCATGGTTGAAATTATGGATAGTTACATGGTTGGAAAATAGATTTCAATTTTTTTCTGGCAATATGTTGGGAAGATTATTATTATTTAATGGCACTAGAGAAAAAAGATGGCTACAAATGCCTCTTAAATTTGGCCTTCTAAATAAGCAGAAAGCTATTTGATAGTAGTATTCTTGTATAACTAATGCTAATTGTTTTGTAGAATTTAAGAGGCAAAAATAAGGGGAAAATGCTGTGACATTGTGTTCAGTCATCAATGGACCAAGTATATTTAGTTGTCGGATGGTCTACGATTGGTATTAATATAACTAACAACTTAGTGCTCTGGCTATAAGTGGGGATGAGGGTTTGGTTGAAGTCTGACATCATTATGACAAGGCAGCTTCGATTATGCCACTGACATTTTCATCCTTGTTATTTGCTATAAGAGCATGTTAAAATAGTTCTAATCAGGCTGCCAATATTTAGAGAATTTGCTTTAAGTTTTAGAAATAATCATTTGCTTTCCTCCCCTGACTGTCTCAAACATGCTTGGTTGAATAGATGGAAGAGGTCCACTTTGGGCTCAAATATAGCTATTTTTTTAGCTTTTATTATAGGTTCAGGAGTATATGTACAGGTCTGTTATATAAGTAAATTGCATGCCACAGGAGTTTGGTGTACAGATTGTTACCCAAGTAATAAGCAGATTATTTTTGTTACCCAAGTAATAAGCATAGTACCTGATAGGTAGTTTTTCATTCCTCTCCCTTCTTCTACCCATCACTCTCAAGTGGCCCTGGTATCTGTTGTTCCCTTCTTTGCATCTATGTCTTCTCAATGTTTAGTTCCCATTTATAAGCGAGAACATGCATTATTTGGTTTTCTGTTCTTGCATTAGTTAATGGCCTCCAGCTTTATCCATGTTGCTGCCAAGAACATAGCCTCATTCTTTTTTTATGGCTGCTGATATGGTTGGGCTCTGTTTCCCAACCCAAATCTCATCTCAAATTGTAATCTCCAGCATCCAGGGAGGGACCTGGTAAGAGATGATTGGATCGTGGGGACAGTTCCTTCATGCTGTTCTCATGATAGTGAGTTCTCATGAGATCTGATGGTTTAACAGTGTTTGGCAGTTTCTTCACTTTCTCTTTTGCTGCCATGGAAGACCTGCCTTGTTTCCCTTTCTGCATGGCCTTCTGCCATGATTGTAAGTTTCCTGAGGCTTCCTCAGCCATGCAGAACAATGAGTCAATTAAGCCTCTTAAAATTACCCAGTCTCGGGTATTTCTTTGTAACAGTGTTAAAACAGACTAATATAGCTGCATAGTATTCCATGGCGTATATGTATGACATTTTCTTTATCCAGTCTACTGTTGATGGTCACTTAGGTTGATTCTCTGTCTTTGCTATTGTGAATAGTGCTGCAATGAACATAAATAGGCATGTGTCTTTATGGTACAATGTTTTATATTTCTTTGGGTATAGTCCCAATAATGGGACTGCTTGGTCAAGTGGCATTTTTGTTTTAAGTGTTTTTGAGAAATCACCATACTGCTTTCTACAATGACTGGACTAATTTACATTCCCACCAATAGTGTATAAGTGTTCTTTTCTCTCTGCAACCTTGCCAGTATCTGTTGTTTTTTGACTTTTTAATAACAGCCTTTCTGACTGGTGTGAGATGGTATCTCATTGTGGTTTTGATTTGTATTTCTCTAATGATTAGTGATATTGAGCATTTTTTCACATGCTTGTTAGCCATGTATATACTTTCTTTTGAAAAGTGTCTGTTCATGTCCTTTGGCCACTTTTTAATAAGGTTGTTTGTTTTTTGCTTGTAAATGTGCTTAAGTTCCTTATAAATTCTGGATATTAGACCTTTGTCAGATGCATAGTTTGCAAATATTTTCTCCCATTCTATAAGGTGTCTGTTTGCTCTGTGGATAGTTTCTTTTGCTGTGCAGAAGCTCTTTAATTAGGTTCCATTTGTCTAATTTTGTTTTTGTTGCAATTACTCTTGTCTTCATCATGAAATCCTTGCCTATATCCAGAATGGTATTTCCTAGGTCATCTTGCAGGGTTTTTAAAGTCTTAGGTTTTACAAGTCTTTACTGATCTTGAATTGATTTTTGTATATGGTGTAAGAAAGGTGTCCAGTGTCAAAATCTTCTGCATGTGGCTAGCCAGTTACTCAGCACTGTTTATTAAATAGGATGTCATTTCCCCATTGCTAATCTTTTGTCAAAGATTAGATGGTTGTGGGTATGTGGCATTATTTCTGGGTTCCCTATTCTGTTCCATTGATCTATGTATCTGTTTTTTTTTTTTTTTTCCCCCCCCAGTACGATGCTGTTTTGGTTACTGTAGCCTAGTATTGTTTGAAGTTAGGTAATGTGATATCTCCAGCTTTGTTCTTTTGCTTAGGATTGCCTTGGATATTTGGGTTCTTTTTTGGTTCCATATGAATTTTAAAACATTGTAATTCTATAAATAATGTCATTGGTAGTTTGATAGAACTAGCACTGAATCTGTAAATTGCTTTGGGCAGTATGACCATTTTAACAATATTGATTTTCATGAGTATGGAATATTTTTCCATTTTTTGTGTCATCTCATTTCTTTGAGCCATGATTTGTAATTCTCATTGTAGAGACCATTTACCTCCCTGGTCGGTGTATTCCTAGGTATTTTATTCTTTTTGTGGGAATTGTGAATGGGATAGTGTTTCTGATTTGGGTCTTTGCTTAGATGTTATTAGTGTATAGGAATGCTAGATTTTTGTGCATTGATTTTGTATATTGAAACTTTGGTGAAGTTGTTTCTCAGATCTAGGAGCTTCTGGGCAGAGACTACAGAGTTTTCTAGCTATAAAATCATACCATCTATAAGCAGAGATAGTTTCACTTCCTCTCTTCCTATTTGATTGTCTTTTATTTCTTTCTCTTGCCTGATTGCTCTGGCTAGCACTTCTAGGAGTATTGTGAGTGGGCATCTCTGTCTTATTCTCAAGGGGAATTCTGCCAGTTTTTGCCCATTCAGTATGTTGGCTGTGTCATACATAGCACTTATTATTTTGAGGTATGTTCCTTCAATGCCTAGTTTGTTGAGGGTTTTTAACATAAAGGAATGTTGAATTTTAATGAAAGCTTTTTCTGCCTCTATTGAGATGATCATGTGTTTTTGTTTTTAATTCTGTTTATGTGGTGAATCACATTTATTGATTTGTGTGTGCTGAACTAACCTTGAATCCCATGGAGAAAGCCTCCTTGATCATGGTAGATTAGCTTTTTGATATGCTGCTGGATTTGGTTTGCTAGTATTTTGCTAGCATATATGTTCATCAAATATATTGGCCTGAAGAGTTTTTTATGTGTGCCTCTGCTAGGTTTTGGTATCAGGATGATGCTGGCCTTATAGAATGACTTATGGAGGAGTCCTTCCTTCTCAATTCTCTGGAATAGTTTTAGTAGGAAAGGTATTAGCTCTTCATTTTATATATTTGATAGAATATGACTGTGAATCTTTCTGGTCCTGGGCTTTTTCTGGTTGGTAGGCTTTTTATTACTGATTTAACTTCAGAATTTGTTATTGGTCTGTTTCAGAATTTGTTATTGGTCTGTTCAGGGATTCAATTTCTTCCTGGTTCAATACTGGGAGGCTGTATGTCTTCAGGAATTTATTCGTTTTTTTAAATAAGTTTCCTAGTTTGTGTGCACAGAGGTGTTCCACAGTAGTCTCTGAGGGTTTTTTTTTTGGCATTTCTGTAGGGTCGGTAGTAATGTCCCTGATATGGTTTGGGTGTGTCCCCAACCAAATCTCGTCTTGAATTGTAGCTCCTATAATTCCCACGTGTTGTGGGATGGACCCTGTGGGAAATAATTGAATCATGAGGATGACTTCCCCCATACTGTTCTTGTGGTAGTGAATACATCTCATGAGATCTGATGATTTTATATGGGGAAACCCCTTTCACTTAGTTCTCATTCTCTCTCTTGCCTGCCACCAATATAAGATTTGCCTTTCATCTTCCAGTAAGATTGTGAGACCTCCCAGCCATGTGGAACTGTGAGCCCATTAAACCTCTTATTCTTTATAAATTACCCAATTTCAGGTATGGATTTATCAGCAGCATGAAAATGGACTAATACAGTCCCTTTTGTCATTTCTAATTGTGTTTATTTGGTTTTTCTATTTTTCTTTATTAGTCTAACTAGTGGTCTATTTTGTTATTTTTTTTTTTTTAAACCTACTCCTGGATTCATTGATCCTTTGAATAGTTTTTCATGTCTCAATTTCCTTCAGTTCAGCTCTGATTTTGGTTATTTCTTGTCTTTTAACTTTGGGGTTTGTTTGTTCTTGTTTCCCTAGTCCTTTTTTCTTTTTCCTTTTTTCTTGTTATGCCATCTCTAGTTCCTTTATGTGTGATGTTAGGTTGTAAATTTGAGATCTTTCTTTTTTTATGTGGGCAGTTAGCACTATAAACGTTCCTTTTAACACTGCTTTAGCTGTATCCCAGAGATCCTGGTATGTTGCATCTTTGTTCTCATTAGTTTTAAAGAATTTCTTGATTTCTGCATTAATTTCATTTTTTACCCAAAAGTTATTCAGAAATTCAGAAGCAGGTTGTTGTTTGCTTTCCATATAATTCTATCAGCTTTAGTAATTTTCTTAGTATTAATTTCTATTTTTTTATTGCACTGTGGTCTGAGAGTGTGTTTGGTATCACTTTAGTTTTTTTTTTTTTTTTTTAATTTGCTGAGGGTTGTTTTATGGCTGATTCTTTGGATGATTTTAGAGTATATGCCTTGTGCATATGAGAAGAATGTATATTCTGCTGTTTTTGGGTGGAGAGTTCTATAGATATTTGTTCAGTCCATTTGATCAAACGTTGAGTTCACATCCAAATATGGGTTCTTAAATATTCAGAGTTTTAAGAAATAGTTGATTAAATATAAGAACAAGCCATTTAATTGGTACAAGAGAAAAAGTCTGGAAGACTGTGAAATCTGTTACTTTAAAGGACTTTCAAGGAGTGAAATAATTATTTTCTAGTTTTAAAGTTTAACTATTTTTCCTATTATAAAATTACCTATTCACTTGGAAATTATAGAAAATAATGATCAACCAAAAGAAAAACATTCTAATCACCCACAATCTTAATGCTCAGAGTTAATAACTGATAACATTTTGGTATATATCTTTGCTGTAAAACATATATGTTAAAATAATTTTCCTGTTTTCCAAAAATGTATACCAAATATCCTACACTGTGTTTTGACTTATATTTCAAAATTCATTAAGTATCCTTTTGTAGAACTATTCTTACTGGCGGCCTATTATGTACATGTATTCAAGGTTTACTAGAAATGCAGCTTTGATTTCTGATGGTTAAATAATTTACTTGCTAGAAGGTAGGGTGATTGACAGGTGATTTGTAAAGGTGCTGTGTAGATCCTACCTAGATTTTACTTGTGAGCTAACAAGCTAATTCTTCACTATTTTATGGATGCTGCCAGAAGACATGAGGCTCCTAGATCAGAGAGAAAGGACTTAATTATTCTAGAGCTTCAAGTCTGTCTGTGTCAGTTCCCACTTTTGCCCAAGTCCCACTGGGGAAATGCAAAGAGCCCATAATGGATACTTGCACATGAATAGGTTGCATTATAGTAGGAGAATTATGAACTCAGAGATTCACTGCCTTTACATTAAGCAGAAAGAAACCTGCTCTTTGTCTGGGGGGAGACATTAACTCATCACTCAAGGTTGATCACTGCAAAACACAAGCCTAGAAATGATCCAAGTGGCTAAGTCAGGACTTGACATTCTTGGCATATTCAGCAAGACCATGATGGGAAGCTCAGGGCCCATGGTAGATTGCTTCTCCCAACAGGTCGCTTTTGCTATATGACTCATTCCTTGGTGCTTCTGGACAGATTTCTTGTCTTGCTGTGACTCTAGTAGTCTATTCACCCCCCCACCTTTTTAGACTGAATCATAAGATAGAATATTGGTCCCCAATGTTTTTGGCACCAGGGACTAAGTTTTGAGGAAGACAATTTTTCCATCAACGGTGGGGGAAGGGAGATGGTTTCAGGATGAAACTGTTCCACCTCAGATCATCAGGAATTAGGGTCTTTTAAGGAGCATGCAACATAGATCCCTTCCATATGCAGTTCACAATAGTGTTTGTGCTCCTATGAGGATCGAATGCCACTGCTGATCTGGCAGGAAGTGAAGCTCAGGTGGTAATGCTTACTCACCTGCTGCTCACCTCCTGCTGTGCTGCCTGTTCCTAAGAGGCCATGGACTGGTACCGGTCCATGACCCAGGGGTTGAGGGACTCCTGGGATAGAGCATAAGGTTATATTTACTACTAGGTTGAGTTTATGATTCTACTTAAAGAATCATAAAGGATAGCTTCAGAACAAGTAAGTTTTGGGGTCGATTAGTGGGCTTTGTGTTTTCATCTAAAAGATCTTTAAGGACTCAGATAACAATGTAAATGCTACCTTTCCTAATTAATATTCTTTGTATGTTGGTTAGCTGTTTTTATATTATTTTGCTCTTACGCTATCATTAAGACAACTATGTATTTTATGCCTAGTGGTTTGGTAAAGATAAAATGAGGTAATATATGTCAAAAGTTCCTTGAAAACTAGAAAGAGCTAAACACTTGTAGGAGTTTAAAATATAATGTTTACCATGTGGTATATTCAACTGTACAGAGCAGGGTTTATAGAATATGTTTGCTTTGTTCATTAGTCACGTAGCTTATTATTGGTTAGGGTTAGTAACCATTGTTATTTCACTTGGTTTTTCACATTTTAACAATTTTGCGTCTCTAGCAAACATACAAAGATTATTTTTTCCTGCTTTTACTTTAATTTTGCAGAGGTTGCATTTAGAAATGGAAAGTTTTGAAAAAAGAAAACTTTATCTCAATTACCTACAGCGCTATAATTGAAATAGGAGGAAAACACGTTTTAAAAGTTGATTGACAACTAAAGAAATGATGGTATTCAAGAGGCTTTTGTAAAAGAATAAACAAAATCTGCATCCTGTACATCTGATATTGGTATATATGTTATTCTTCTACCAACCATCTCATCACCAGAACCACTGTTCTCAGTATGAGACTCTGGTCCTATGTGAATGTGTGTGTGTGTGTGTGTGTGTGTGTGTGTGTGTGTGTGTGTGTGTATTAGAATTGAGAAGTAAAAGAACGGAGAGAAGCACTGGAACTGTGTCACATGGTGCTGGCAGCAAGAACATCTCAACATTTCCTGACCACATGGTGGCTTCTACAAACTGTCAAATTAGGTATGTCCCGAACCTGCTTTCACATGAATTAACCTGCAAACCCACTAGAGTATGGGTTTGGGATTACTTGGAGACTGTATAGGAGAGCAGCTCACTTCCTGTTTTTCTTTTTTTTTGAGATGGAGTCTCACTCTGTCACCCAGGCCGGAGTGCAGTGGTACGATCTCGGCTCGTTGCAACCTCCACCTCCTGGGTTCAAGCAATTCTTCTGCCTCAGCCTCCCATGTAGCTGGGACTACAGGTGTGTGCCACCACACCCAGCTATTTTTTTTTTTGCATTTTTAGTAGAGATGGGGTTTCACCGTATTGGCCAGGCTAGTCTCGAACTCCTGACCTTGTGATCAGCCTGCTTTGGCCTCCCAAAGTGCTGGGATTACAGGTGAGAGCCACTGCGCCCAGCCACTTTGTGTTTTCTTTAGGCAGTTCTCTTTTATGTGTAATATGTAAATTGTATGGAGTATAGCTTTCTCCTTTATTCTTCTTGTTGACTACTATTAGATCTGTGTACCGCTCTCTCTTTGTCTTATAAGACAAACCTTTAAATGATCTGTGTCTGCTTACTGGATTGCCTGTTCTTGAAAACCCTCATCATGGCACAATGCCACATCAGAGGGCTGAAAAGAATGCAGAACAACACTGGTAATTCAGTGCTCAATGCATTTTGTGTAAATGAATGAATAGATTGTATCTTTACTTCTGTTTTTTTTTTCTTCCCCCTAAACCATTTTAAAGAATGACATCCTATGCTTTGCATCTGCACTACCACCTAGCAAAGAGCCTTACATGTAGTAGGGACACACACGCACAATCTACTTTATAATCTACTTTATAACCAAAAAGTGTTACAGATAAAGAAACATTAACTGTTGATATTATATTTCTATTTTAGTCTTTGGCTCCAAATCCTATCTAGTTTCTGGTGTCTTGACCCTTGGCTGTGTTTGCTCAATGGCTGGTGACTTAAGTTTTAGTTGTGTTGGAGGAAAAGTTAGCCTTATCCTCAAATAACCTAGATTATCTGCTTATATTTGCTAAGTAAGCAGCCACCAAGTACTTTGGTACTGAGGTCATGCCTAATTGCGGTAGATTTGCCAAATATTTTCTCTGTCATTAAAGCCCTGGGAGAACTGTGTTCTTGGTGCTCTTGTACTTTTTGTAGTTATGGGCATGAACTAAATGATAGACATGCAGGGTGTTTTGTGAGCAATGTTTTCTTAGTATGAGAGGCCCCAGATAAGGAAGACACCCAAAGATGACTTCAGCTAAACTTAAAAGTCATGAAATTATGAATCTAGAATCTTCAGTTACACAGTAACAGAAAAGAAATCACTCTTCTTCCATTTACAAAAAAGTATCTTGTTTCCGTTGAACCCATCCCATTTACAACTATCCTGTGCGGTGTATTCTCTTATTCACATGCTATTTTTTTTTTTGTAAATAATTTTGATTAAATAGTTGCTAGATACCTCATTATTTTGCATTTTATTCACACAAATCTGCTTTGACAATCTCTTAATGTTGCTGCATATACAACCAATGCATTTCTCTACTGTTGCATAGTGTGTGTTCCGTGCCCCTTTAGGAATGAGTGTGGATTTCTTTGAAAGAGAAACACAAAAGCAGGATTTCTGAGTCATAGGGAGGGGTAAACTCAATTTTACTAAATATTGTAAAATTACTTTCTAGACAGCGTGCTTCAGTTTCCAGACCCACCAGCAGGGTTCCTATAGCCTCACATTCCTGCCAACACTTGGCATTATACAGCTTTCTAAATTTTTTTTTTTTTTGCCAGTCTAACAAATGTGAAGTGATATCTCATTATTGTTTCAATTTGCATTCCTGATTACCAATGTACTCAAGCATCTCTTCATATGCTTGTGGGCCTGTTGGGTTTACTTTTTTTTGTAAACTGTTTATATCCTTTGCCCACTTCCTATTATAATTCCTGTATTTTTGTTGACTTGCAATAAATCTTGGTGTATTCATGACATTATATCCTTGTAAATTTTAGACATTGCAAATCATCCAATATGTCATCTTTCAGTTAACTTTGTCCATAATGGTCTTCCTTGAAAACCAGAATTTTGGCCAGGCACGGTGGCTCACGCCTGTAATCCCAGCACTTCGGGAGGCCGAGGCGGGCGGATCATAAGGTCAGGAGATTGAGACCATCCTGGTCAACATGGTGAAACCGTGTCTCTACTGAAAATACAAAAATTAGCGGGGCAGGGTGGCGGGTGCCTGTAATCCCAGCTACTCGGGAGGCTGACGCAGGAGAATCACTTGAACCAGGGAGTTGGAGGTTGTAGTGAACCAAGATCGTGCCACTGCACTCCAGCCTGGCAAAAGAGGGAGACTCCGTCTCAAAAAACAAAAACAAAAAAAGCAACCAACCAAACAAACAAAAAAACCCAGAATTTTAAAAAATTTCTGATGTTTTTTACTTAATCAAAATTTTGCCTTGTGGTTTATGCTTTTGGGTTTTCTTTTTGGTCTCATTCTATTTTCTACCACTATAACAGTACTTGAGACTGGGTAATTTATAGTGATTAAAATCATTAGACATTTATTTGGCTCACAATAAATGATTAGGAATTTATTTGACTCCCAATTCTGGAGGCCAGGAAATCCATTGTTGGGCGGCCCCACCTGGTGAGGGTCTTGTTGTTGTGTCATCTTGTGGCAGGAGGGGAAAGGGCAAGACAGCTTACTCATGCACAAGAAAAAGGGAGCACGTGCACTAGAGGAGGCCAAGTTTGCTTTTATAGCAAACCCACTCCCTTAATAACCACATTAATCCATTCCTGAGGGTAGAGCCCTTATGACCAATCACCTCTTAATGTCCTATCTCTCAACACCGTTGCACTGGGGATGAAGTTTCTAACACATGAACTCTGGGGGACACATTCAAGCCATAACATTTATGAAGTCTTTTAATATCTTGTCAAAAAATTATCTTATGTTATCAGCTACTGACTTTATAGTTTTACCTTTTGCAGTCGAGTTGTTAACATTTGGAATATACTTGTGTACATGGTATTGGGTAGTGATCCAGTTATTATATTTATCCATTAGTGGCCCAAATTCCTAATACTACCTTCCTTTATCATAAACATAAATGCCTCATATCCCTGTGTCTGTCTCTGAGCTCTCTATTTGGTTCCATGGCTTCCCAAGTCTGCCACAATTGGGTAGTATGTCCTAATATTTGGTTGAGCAAGTCCTCTTTTTCTTTTTCACAACTGGCTTTTATTATTCTACTTAAGCTTAAGCTATTTCTCAAAAATTCATACAGAATTTTGGTAGGTTGTGCTTAATTTTATACTTTCATTTGATGAGAATTCACATGTTTATTACAATGAATTATCCCCTGTCAGAGAAGGGCATGGGTGTCAGTCCATTTTGCACTACTATAAAGAAATACCTGAGACTGGGTAATTTATAAAGAAAAGAGGTTTAATTGGCTCGCAGTTCTGCAGGCTGTACAGGAAGCAAGGCAGCATCTGCTTCTGGGGAGGCTTCAGGGAGCTTTTACTCATGGCAGAAGGCAAAGTGTAAGCAGGCGTCTTACATGGGAGGAGCAAGGGGGGGTGTGCTACATACTTTTGGACAATCAGAACTTACTAGAACATACTCACCATCACAAGAACAGCACTGAGAGGATGGTGCCAAGCCATTCATGAAGGATCTACCCCCATGATCCAATCACCTCCTACCAGGTCCCATCTCCAACAATGGGGATTACAATTTGACATGAGATTTGGGCGAGGACACAGATACAAACCATATCAGTATGTTTCTCCATTTATTCAGATCATTCATTATTCTTCATTAAGAGTTTTCAAAAATTTTCCGTAGAGGTTTTGTGTATTCTTACTTAACTACTAGAGAATTTATAGTTTTTTTGTTTGTTTGTTTGTTTTTTTTTTTGGAGATGGAGTCTTGCTCTGTCACCTGGGCTAGAGTGCAGTGGCGCCATCTCGGCTCACTGCAACTTCTGCCTCCTGGGTTCAAGCGATTCTCGTGCCTCAGTCTCCTGAGTAGCTGGGAGTACAGGCGCCTGCCACCATGTCCAGCTAATTTTTGTATTGTTAGTAGAGACAGAGTTTCACCATATTGGCCAGGCTGGTCTCGAACTCCTGACCTTGTGATCCACCTGCCTTGGCCTCCCAAAGTGCTGGGATTACAGGTGTGAGCCACCATGCCTGGCCTGTAGGTTTTGTTACTATTTTAAATGTTGTCTTTTTAGTTATAATTTTTTTACTGGAGATCGTTGGTGTAGAGAAATGCTAATGCTTTGTGTTCTTTGATCTGGTATCCAGCAATCTTGCTGAACTTTCTTATTGTTCTCATGTATCTACTGATTTTAAATGATCATATCATGTACAAATAATGACAATTTAATATCTTCACTTCTGATCTTTACATCTCATTTTTCTTTTTCGGTATTTTTGGTTCTTATAGTATTAGTCAAGATTTCAGTACTATGTTACATAGCATCAGTGATACAGTAAGCATTCTTGCCTTAAAGGGAACATCTTAAAAAAATTTCTCCCTTAAGAGTAATGTTGCTAGAGGCAAGCCTTGCCAATTTAAGAAAGTTTCCTTCTATTTGTAGCTTGCCTTTAAAAATAACTAAGTTGTTGAACTTTGTAAAACGCCTTTTTAGTTTGATTAAAATAATTTTTTCTCATTTCTTCTATTTTGAATTTTTTGGGCATATTTTTCTAGTGCTAAAATAACCTTTCATTCTGATATATATTCCACTATATCATGACATATAGTTATTTTAATATATTTAAACATTTGTTTAGCCCATATTCCCTTTGAGACTCTTAAATCTACATGCATAGATAAAATGTGGCTGCAATTTTTTTTTTATTGCCCTCATGTGGTTTGGAATAAAAATCATGTAAAGTGAACTGGGTGGGGTTTTCTTTTTCTTTTTTGTTTGTGAAAACATAAAACCACAACTGTTCCTTAAAAGTTTGGTAGAATTTGTATATAAAGCCATCTAGGCCTGAAGTTTTCAGGGAAGTGAATGATTTAAATTTTTTATGCTTATTGCACTATTAAACTTTTTTCTTCCTTTTGGGGCAAACTGGCGTTTTATATGGTCTATCAACTTATCCTTTTAATCCTTCTCTTTTAGTTTTTCAGTTTGAGAACAATGTATCCTAATACTGCTTTTTAAACATTCCTTTTTATCTCTTCATTCTGCATATGATTTGCATATTTTCTGTTTATTTGCATATTTTCTCTTTAATTCTTGAGTATCCCTTACTATTATGTTTTTTCTTTTGAGACAGAGTCTCGCTCTGTTGCCCAGGCTGGAGTGTAGTGGCGCGATCTCGGCTCACTGCAAGCTCCGCCTCCCAGGTTCACGCCATTCTCCTGCCTCAGCCTCCCAAGTAGCTGGGACTATAGGTGCCCGCCACCATGCCTGGTTAATTTTTTGTATCCTTAGTAGAGATAGGGTTTCACCGTGTTAGCCAGGATGGTCTCCATCTCCTGACCTCATGATCCGCCTGCCTCGGCCTCACAAAGTGCTGGGATTACAGGTGTGAGCTACCGTGCCAGGCCGAGTCTCCCTTATTTATTTTATTTTATTTTTTTAAAACTAGTTTTCTATAACTAGGAAGTTTTTAAAAGTATTTTAAAATACTTTTAGACTTTCAGAAGATTAGTAAAGATAGAAAAGAAAGTTTCTATATACTCTTTATACAGCTTCCTGTAGTAATACATCTTACATAACCATGGTAAAATTATCAAAAGTTAGGAGCTAATATTAACTACAGGCTTCATTCAGGTTTCCTGTTTTTCCACTAATGCCCCTTTTCTGTTCCAGGATATAAATCAGGATACCATATATTGTGGTATGAATTGTGTTCTCCAAAAATTGATATGTTGCAGTCCTAACCTCTAATATCTCACATTGTGATTGTATTTGGTGACAGAATCTTTAAAGAAGTAAGTTAAAATGAGGTCATTTAGGGTGGGTCCTAATCCAGTATGACTGATGTCCTCCTAAGAAATGAGGAGACAGACATGCACAGAGGGAAGACCATGTGAAGACACAAGAAGATGGCCATTTACAAGTCAAGGAGAGAGCTCAGAAGAAAGCAACTCTGCCGACTCCTTTATGTTAAACTTCTAGCTTAAAGAATTGAGAAAATAAAGTTCTGTTGTTCAAATCACCCAGTCTGAGATGCTTAGTTATGGCAGCCTTAACAAACTAATACACCATATTTTATTTGCTTGTTGTGTTTCTGGAGAAAGTTTTATTTCAAATTCAGCAGTCCTGGCTTTTTCTATTTCTTCTAAATTTTGTTAAAAATCTAAGCAGCTCCATACCAACATTATTTACAATAGCCAAAAGGGGAAGGAACTCAAGGGGCCCACCACAGATGAATGGCTAAACAAAATGTGGTGCATATAAAAAATGGAATCTTGTTAAGCCTTAAAAAGGAAGGAAATTCTGACACATGCTACAACATGGATGAACCTTGGGGACATTATACTAAGTGAAATGAGCCAGTCATGAAAAGACAAATGATGTATGATTCCACATATATGAGGAACCTAGAGTAGTTAAATTCATAGAGAGAGAAAGGTAGTTTTAATCTAAGAGCTTGGCAGAGTTGGGGAATAGGGATTTGTCATTTAAAGGTAACAGAGTTTCAGTTTTGCAAGATGAAAAGAGTTCCCAAGATTGGTTGCACAATAATATGTATGTACTCAATACTATAAAAGCATATGTTACAAATGGTTAAGATGGTAAATTCTGTTGTGTATATTTTACCACAATTAAAAAGCCAAAACATGGCTGGGCACAGTGGCTCAAGCCTGTAATCCTAGCACTTTGGGAGGCTGAGGCGGGTGGATCACCTGAGGTCAGGAGTTCAAGACCACCCTGGTCAACATAGTGAAACCCCATCTCTCCTAAATATAGAAAAATTAGCAGGGCATGGTGGTGCGTACCTGTAGTCCCAGCTATTCCGGAGGCTTAGGCAGGAGAATCCCTTCAACCGGGGAGGTGGAGGTTGCAGTGAGCTGAGATCGTGCCATTGTACTCCAGCCTGGGTGACAGAGACTCTGTCTCAAAAAGCCAAAACATAAAACCATGAACCAGCCCCTACTTTAGTCCATGTCTTTTTATATTTATCAGAGGCAGCTAGAAAGAGCCAGGTGTAGCATTTCTGCATTTGTCTAGAAACTTCCTCAGCCGGATCTACAAATTCACTTGTTCACAGGGGATGGTGCTGTCAAACTTTCTACTTACTATATAACAAAAGTCCCTTTTGTTCCTGCCTCCAATAACATTGTCTTCATTGTCCTTCAAAACTCACCAACAGATTCCCACTTTCATTAACCATCACTGAGGCCCTTTCAGCGTTTGCTTGGTCCCAAAGTCACTGGCATAGGTTTAGAGTTTTCATTATGGCAATAATCCATTTCTAGGCACTGGATTCTGTTCTGGCTGTCTATTGTTAGAAGTGAGTGACTAATGGCAGCTGATCTACAGGCACCTGTTTTCATCAATCTATTTCAGCAGAACTTCTACCTTGATATCCCATCAATAATGACCACATAGGCTGTTACTGTCCATTTTTTTTGCAGTGACGGAGCAGAAAAATTATTGTCCAAGGTAACATGGGGAGGGAGAAAAGCAGAATTTCAAGTCTTTCCATCAGCCTATCCAGTCTTTCTCTCTATCCATTCCTCCATAGCAGTTTATGATATTTTCAATTTGCTTGGGTATTTTTTTTCTGGAGGGGTGGGATGTTGGTTTAGCTACTCCTTGCTTCTCTTGTGTCTGCAATTCCTCCAAAGTTAATTTTTGGCTGTGGGCTGATTTAGGAGCTGAGGAAAAATGTTAAAAAAAGATACAGACCATGTAAATTTCAGTGGGGAAAACATATCATTGAAAATCAAATATTATAATATAGCGTGCTAATTGATATGAAGAAGGTAAGCACAGTGTATTATGGGAGAATAAGGGACTGTCTTCCATATCAGACTTGGAGTTCATGGGAGGCTTTATAAAGTGGCCAGGTAGAAGGTATAATGTAAAGCATACTTTAGGCAAAAGGACTTCATGTATAAAGGCATCTATGAAAGAATGGTTTGAGATAGCATGAATTTTTTAGGACTCTAAATGTAGTTCTGAATTGTCTGGAACAAGGAATATATGCATGAGAGTGGTTGGAGAAGTTGGAAGTAGCAGGGCCCTGCTTATGTCATTCCAGGGAACTTGGATTTTAAGCTTTAGGAAAGTGAGCAATACTGATTTCAAATAGGGAATTGTCAGGATTGGGTTTATATGTTTCAAATATTACATAGAAAGTAGTATATGATTCTTCGGCTTCAGCAACCCTTACTTGCATGGGAACTTTCTAAAATCCTGGAATGGGTACTAGAAATGAGTTTTGTGGTCAACTGTTTTTGTAAAATTTGCAAAAATAAGATATTTTGAATGCAATGGTCTCTTTCTGGTATAATGTGCCTCCATTACACTTTTCCTAGGCTGTGGGCAGTTTTGCAAACTGGTTAAGAGGAAGTTTAGGATTTTTGTTTTAGTCTGGGTTTAGAAATATATATTAAAGTTGTTTGTGGTCACTTCTGTGTATAGTGAAGTTACTGGCCATTCTGGAATAGAAATGGCTTCTGGTAATACTCTTAATGCCCATGGTGCCTACCCATCCAACAGCTATCACCCAAAGACCTAGGGCCAAAGGTCATCTTGTCACTTAAATGTGTATTCATGATTTTGTTTTTCTTAAAGAAGGTCCCTACACCATACAAACGTCAAGAGCTACAAACCAGGATCTTTACTTGGAGCAATGTCAAAAAGGACCCAAGAGTATGCTATTATTAAACATTTTTAACCCGGGAAAGATGAGGGCCTAGAGCAAGGCAGTGGCCATGCATATGGAAGAGAAGGGTCAAGATACAAGAAGCACAAAGGGAATCCAAACTCTGGCACTTGGCCATTGCTTTGACTTGGAGGTCCATTCACAGAGAAAGACCAGTAGGTAAATGGTGTTTGATGGGCTGAATCCTGCTTTGGGCTTGTTGTTCTATTGATGGACAAATAGAGGAAAATGCTGGTCTGCAGTGTAGCTGAGCACCCAGGTGTTTGGGGGATCCTATTTGCTATATTTTCCATTCTCTGGAGGCCACTTACAGGCTATTTTTTGACCCTCACTTTCGTGCCCTGAGGCCATGAAACAACAGCCAGCTTTCTCACCCTCAGAATTTCCCAGGAACACTTCCGCCCCTGAGATGCCCACTCAGGGGATGCAGGGCGCAGGCCCGATGGGGCTCTCGCCGGGCCTGGTCTGTGATGGGACACATGGGTCCTTGGGTGTTGGATCTTCGCGTCCCTTTCGGCAGGATGCTCTTCCCCACGAAGAGAGGGTTTTCTTTCTGTTATATTCCCCAAACCTCCACTTCCCCCGGACAGGAAGTCTACAGCAGCTTCCCCCAGGGTTTTATAAGTCTCTAGGCGCCCAGGCTTAGGCTCTAATGAAGAAGCCTCAGTGTTGATTTCCCAGCTGGGAAACATAGCTCATTATCTTCCATGGTTTTGCACAATCTGGAATGCTTCACAAGCTGGGCTTGAGGTCTGCGGTGACTTTTTAGTTTCCATGTATGAACTTGGAATGAAGGGCAAAAGCTTTCAGTCAGTGGAGTTGCCTTTTTCTGAAGTCAGTTTTCCCCAGGGAAGGAAACCACCACAGTAATTGCAGCTTTTTATTTTCCAAGTTAGCCGATGTCTGAGTAAACTGGAATTCCACTGTCTGGGAACTGAACTGCCATGGCAAGATTGTTGAGAAAAACTTGACCTCATTATTACCAGCAATTGTGGAACGAGTAGAAATGCATATTGATTAGTTTGCCAATTGCAAGTATTTTCTAAATAAGATAGTCAAGAAAGAAAACCAAAATGTATTGGACAACAGTAGTCCGGTGAGAAGCTTTATGATACTGATGATTTAGAGTGTTTTTATAAACCTGTTCTAATTATACCTTGAACTGTGTTGAGTCAGAATAGAGACTTAAGTGTTAGACCTAATACCATAAAAACCCTAGAAGAAAACCTAGGTAATACCATTCAGGACATAGGCATGGGCAAGGACTTCATGTTTAAAACACCAAAAGCAACGGCAACAAAAGCCAAAATTGACAAATGGGATCTCATTAAACTAAAGAGCTTCTGCACAGCAAAAGAAACTACCATCAGAGTGAACAGGCAACTTACAGAATGGGAGAAAATTTTTGCAATCTTCTCATCTGACAAAGGGCTAATATCCAGAACCTACAAAGACCTCAAACAAATTTACAAGAAAAAAACAAACAACCCCATCAAAAAGTGGGCAAAGGATATGAACAGACATTTCTCAAAAGAAGACATGCATACAGCCAACAGACACATGAAAAAATGCTCATCATCACTGGCCATCAGAGAAATGCAAATCAAAACCACAATGAGATACCATCTCACACCAGTTAGAATGGCAATCATTAAAAAGTCAGGAAACAACAGGTGCTGGAGAGGATGTGGAGAAATAGGAACACTTTTACACTGTTGGTGGGATTGTAAACTAGTTCAACCATTATGGAAAACAGTATGGCGATTCCTCAAGGATCTAGATCTAGAAGTACCATATGACCCAGCCATCCCATTACTGGGTATATACCCAAAGGATTATAAATCATGCTGCTATAAAGACACATGCACACGTATGTTCATTGCAGCACTATTCACAATAGCAAAGACTTGGAATCAACCCAAATGTCCATCAGTGACAGACTGGATTAAGAAAATGTGGCGCATATACACCATGGAATACTATGCAGCCATACAAAAGGATGAGTATGTGTCCTTTGTAGGGACATGGATGCAGCTGGAAACCATCATTCTCAGCAAACTATCACAAGAATAGAAAACCAAACACCGCATGTTCTCACTCATAGGTGGGAACTGAACAATAAGACCACTTGGACTCGGGAAGGGGAACATCACACACCAGGGCCTATTGGGGGGAGGGGGGAGGGATTGCATTGGAAGTTATACCTGATGTAAAGGACGAGTTGATGGGTGCAGCACAGCAACATGGCACAAGTATACATATGTAACAACCCTGCACGTTATGCACATGTACCATAGAACTTAAAGTATAATAATAATAAAAAAAAAAGAAATTTCACCTCAGTGAGACTTATCCTGACCACCCTTTAAAATTTTTTTTAAAGTTTTCTATTTCATCCCCTTTATCTGCTTGAAATTGTTTTCCCCATGGAACTTTTTTTTTTTTTTTTGTAAAATATAGTATAATTTAGTCATTTATTTTACCTATTTCTCTATCCCACACTAGAATTAAGCTCTATGAAGGCAGGATTTTATGTTCCTACTTACTGATGCATTTCAAAAACCAAGAAAAATTCTGGCACATAGTAAGCACTCACTGAGTATCTACTGAATGAATGAAAGAATGTTATTTCCAAAGAGCATAAAGTAGAATGAGAAGCGGGCTTAGATGATTGGATTAACTTTTATGGAACATAGTTCGATGGAAGGTTCTAGTGGTGAAAGCAGTCAGTATGTCAACGAATGGTGATTGAAGCCCTACTTTACTCCAAATGATAGTTCCCCAAATCCTCCAGAATTTAGTATCTACTGTCCATTAAATACTTTTGTCATTTTCAAAATGTCTTATGTCTTTTAGTGTTCCTTGGGGGTAGGTTTGCCTTTCTGTCGTACATAGTGTGTCTTACAGTGATATGCACATACCAAGCAAATATTTGTTGAAAGAGGAAAGGAGTGAACTGGGTTAAGGCATTAGGTTACTTGGAAATCCATTCATTTATCACATAAACATGTGTTTTATTGCCTTATGGCCCACAACAGTAATATTTTGCAAGATGGGGTCTATATTTCTGAATGATCAGCGTGTTTTCTGCAATCTTTGGGTTTTCATTTCTCCGATCATCTGGAAAATCAACTCAAACGTATTCTGGATTATCTGGATAAACCAAATACTGGCAGGAAGTCTTAGTGTCCCTATTTGTTTCTGTGTATCTTTTGAGCATGTAGGCACTAGGTAATGTAGTACTTTTCTCACAGGTTAAAGAAAAGAACACAGGCAGACTGAAAAAAGAAATGATTTATTCACCCCAAAGGAAGCCCAAATGGCATTAAGCCATTCTGTTAGAATGCTTCACAGTAGTTTAAAAGGAGAAAAGAGATGAGAGGAATGAGTCATAAGATGTGTGGCAAAATAAGATTGCTGAACTAGCAGTCAGTGCTACATTCCTGTTTTGAGAGGTGACTTTGTTTTGGCAAAGCATAAGGTTTGGTTTTCTTAAATGAATATTTTAAATTTGGTTTTTGTTGGTTTTATAGTTTTGTTTGCATTTATTTTGTAATTCTGTGGGATTCCTTGTTGCTACAGGAGCTATAAAATCAGGAATTTGAGCCTACTTTTTTGTTTTATATATATGAGTGATATCATAATGAAAAATTGTTTAAATTAGGGGTGTGGGACCTTGAAAATGTGTTTTCATTTGAGTAGTTTTTAGTGGGGTATATATACTTAAGTTTGTGAAAAATGACATTATAAAGCTTCAGGGCCCAGGATGCAGAATATTTATTTCAATAAAGTCCATGTGTGATAGTTCAGTGTTGGGCAGCTATTTCTGCAGCAACTGCTGCTAGTGGTGCTGCTGGTGGTGACAAATAGAAAGGAGGGAATCTTAGGAAAATATAGAGAGAAAGTTGGTTGGAGGAAGTGGAGGAATTTTAGACCAACTTGGAGCTTTCTTTGCAATTTAGCTTTTGACTGGCTCTGAATTTGTGAGTTGTCTTTCTTAGTGACACTTCTCAAATGGCTAAGTGAAATGCAGTCTCTTCGTTTCCAGATTTAAAAGAAAAAAATTGTAGTCAGCATTTCTGTAGTGAGGCAAATCTCTATGTGTAATGCGGAACACTGGGAGACATAAAGAGCTGTTTCGAGTTATTAGGATGGGAGATCAGAGGAATGAGATGCTTATTTGCTGATACTGTCCTCCCTACTCCCCAATCTTCCTAGCCCTGCAATGGGAAATAGGAGTAGAAAGAAATAAACCGAAGGCTTTATTTCAATTTACTTTACTAGAAGAGGTTCTGAGAGCAAGTGTTATTTTACAGTCACATTTTCTGCCATGTCTAGAGCAATATCGTCCTGGAGTTCAGGCAATCAACACATATTTATTGAGCACCTGTCATGTACCGGCCATTATATAAGGAAGTGAAGACAGCTCCCTGCCTTTGGACTTACATAAAGCCAATACTTAATGATTTTCTTCTACTGTGTGTCTTCTCTTGGTACACTTTGGTTGAATATGAGTGGGCAATTTGACAATTTTTGGCATATTCTTTATGATAATTTTATAATTTCAAGGATAAAGTACAGAGAAATCATAAATGCCCAGATTAATTTGTTCTTTTTATCCTTTTCTGTTTCTAGGGGTGTCATGAAAGTTGACATAAATCTTCAGAAAGTGGACATTGACCAATGCTCAAGTGATGGCTGGTTTTCAGGAACTCATAAATGCCACCTCAATAATTCAGAGGTAAGAAGATGAAAATAAAATCCTTTTTAAGCTCAGAAATATGTTATTTTGAATATGTTATATTTGTGGGGGTAAATGAACAAGAGGCATCTTACTGGGAACAAAATCTTTGTAGGTCTCAGTGCCGCCAAATGAACTGAACTAGGAGTAGAAAATAAAATTTGTGTAGAATAACTGTTCATTTGGGGACTGAAAGAAGGCCAAACTACAATTACATCTGAAGTTTGACTTCAGTCAAAGCCTGGCCCTATTCTTCAAAATGGGCTGGAAATTTAAAATAGTCCTGAGATGAGAAATCAGTCCCAGGAAGGGTCAAATTATGCCTGTTTTTATGGAATATGATGTTTATTGAAATATTGGTGGTATTCATTCAGACACACTGCTATCTGCTAGAAGAGCACTAGACAAGGTATGGTGGGGCAATTTTGAAAACAAGGAGAAAACACTGTACAGGGTCCTGGAAAGGAATTGTGTATATGTGTGTGTATTTGTTCAGTTTTTAGTCCCTATTCATGCTGAATTTGATGATAACTCTGGTTGATAGGAAACAGGCATAGAGATCATGCTTCTGGAAATAAGACTATCGCGTGTCTTTTGTAGTTTCAGAGAAGAAATATGACGACATAATAGTGATTTCATTTTTAGTAGTCCATTTTCAAGGTCCTCAAACTGTGAAATAAACATACAATAAAGTTCTTGATCTTAAATACTTGGGCTATTTCAACATTGATTCCATGACTTTGTGAGGAAAGTCAGCTTGCTTTATTTAAAACAGAGGGGATATTTCCACAAATGTAGTAATTTACATCTTTAATTTGAATTTTTGCCATTTGTGAAAGGTGATTGTACATAGTGTAATTTTTAAGGAAGGAATTTTAAATCAGAAGGAAATTTAGGAATAAGCACTTATTTGTACCATTACACACAAAAAAATGCACAGACACGTGTACAGGTATATATGCATGCATATACACGTATATATGCCCATTGATTATTTACCATGTATACACCCACCATGCATACTCCTGCCACACACAACCCACATACCCCTGTACTCCCACACTCCTAAATATCTTTTCACTGTTTCCCACATCCACCATGCATTCAATACATACTTCCACCCTGCCACCACACTCTCCACAGCATCCCTCAATCCTCTTGCCCCCAAACCGTAAGAAGCCCCCATAATGCCCCATATCCCTCTAAATCTATCACATCTCTCCACCATATCCTGATGATCCCCCACTTCGTCAATACATTCCCACAGCCCCCCCATTCCCTCATATCCACACCCCTCCTCCCACATCTCCATACACCTCCACAGAGATTGCCATCCACAGTTAATGTTTCCGCCTTGCTAACTCACAAAATTGAGCTCTTCTTTTGGTCTCCTTTAAATGTTCTTAGGGTTTTGAACATTTCTGAGCCTCCACTTAGGATGATTCGGGCATTTCTAAGATATGAATTTCAATTGCTTGGCTTGGTGAATATCTTCAGCCTGATTATTATCTCCATGCCAATGTCTACAGCAATATTCTTCTGTTAAGAGCAGATAGCCACTTAGTATTGTCTTTTAGCCAGAGTGGACTTTTTTCTGCATGTGTGTCATATTGTGGATATTGATCTGTGTGTGTTCATTTCTATATAGCCTTGTGTTAGTGGTGCTCCTGGGTGGTTCAACAAGCAGTCTGCCTAGAAATAAGGAGATACTTACTTTTCAGTTTGTTACAGTTGCTGCTTGCCTCTAATAATCATGGTGTGGTTTTGTGTCCTTACAGTGCATCTGTTTATTTGACTAGATGGTCATACTACAAGAACCTCTTTTTCCTTTTGGAAGATTGATTTATTTTCATTGCATCAGGATGATTAATTTTCTGGGTTTTGTGTCTTTTTAAAGCTTTGAGATAAACTAGGTTATTTCAAGATAAAATATTATCCTCTCTTCTGATTAACAAAGATTAGGTTGAAATGTATAACTTTTGGGATTATATATGGGAGCATTATATTTATTAAATTCCTACTGAAAAAGGTGGAAAAATATTCTACAATTTCATTAGAAAATATTGTAGAAAGAGGCTAAGTGATCGAAAAGCAATATCAAAACAATGGATCTACAGAGTGTATGTTCAACTTGCAGTCTGTGTCCCTCTTGCCACCTTTTGTTGCCCAGGTACTGGAGTTGGGAGTAAAGAATCTTTGTGTCTTGGCTATGCTCAGGAGGCCCTCATGGGGTAGCCTTCCCTGCACAGGTCTGTCCTGGAACTCTTCACACATTTTATTGGGCTTCTCTAAGGTTGTATAGTTTGTGCTGGTCGCTCTAGGCACCTGCAACAGTTCTGGGCCACATCCTCAGTGTAGTTACTGGGAATAGTTTTTCAGTCCCTTTCCCATACAAATGTGAGTTAGAGATTAGAAGCTGGCTTCTCTGGAGGTTTTTACTGCTTGGGAAAACAGAAAGAAACATCTCTCGCTTGTGGCATTTTTCATGTGGTCTGGCTCTACTTTATTCTTTGTAACAACCCCCCCATTACCACCCCAAGGATTGCTGTGTAAGCTGGCTTATTTTGGGAAGCACTTACCATGATCCACATTTGTGGGATGTAGGGTCCTGTCTTTATGAATGTCCATTCGTTAGAAATAAAGACACTCGTCTTGGTTTACAGTGGGTTTTATCTTGCTGATGTTTGACATTCTTCTCTTGTAAACAATAGACAAAGTTACAAATTTCAAAGTTATAAATGAGGCAGACTTTTCACTGTAAAAATTTTTCTAGCGATGTTGGAAAACTTTTCAGCCTCTAGGGTATGTACAACCAGAATATCAGGTCTGATGTTGGAAACAGATAAGTGACATGGAAGCAATGACAAAAGCCTCAGGAGCATTTTAGAAAGGCACGGAATGGTTTGTGAAGAAAATAATCTCTCGGGTTTAGGTCTTCATAAGGTCTAGGAGGCCAGTAAGCATTTTTCGAAGGACATGTCTTCATAACTAATCTAGATTACTGCAAAATGGACTTGGTCAGTTTTCACATCCTCTCCTACAGAATAGTTTAAACATAAAATTAATTGATATTAATTTTTGTTTTAAATATTTTCTTTTGCTTTGTTTCCACTATAAGAAGTTTTAAAAAAAGTTGTTTGAAATAGAAAATATTAGGAGAGTATCCTGGAAACTCTTTGGTTATATTCCATTAGTAAATACCTTCTAAATATCAGTCCATGGTATATACATATTTTAAATTTAGAGCATATATACATTTTTTGTTATATTTTTGTGTTAAGTATATTATAAATCAGAAAATTTTACAAGGTTGAGATGAAGATGAAATAACATTTTAATGTAAATTACATTACTTTGTTAAAATACTTGTATTTTTATAGCAATAGAATTGATTCATAATTTTAATAAAATTTTTGGTGAGACTTAAGATTATGTCATAATTTTTGAAAATCTTTGTTTAATACTTAGTAATGCAGTGATTCAGAGGTCTCTAAGTTCACTTTATTTTTTATTTATTTATTTATTTATTTTTTTTTTGAGACGGAGTCTCGCTGTGTCGCCCAGGCTGGAGTGTAGTGGCCGGATCTCAGCTCACTGCAAGCTCTGCCTCCCGGGTTTTTACGCCATTCTCCTGCCTCAGCTTCCTGAGTAGCCGGGACTACAGGCGCCCGCCACCTCGCCCGGCTAGTTTTTTGTATTTTTTAGTAGAGACGGGGTTTCACCGTGTTAGCCAGGATGGTCTCGAACTCCTGACCTCGTGATCCGCCCGTCTCGGCCTCCCAAAGTGCTG
Source organism: Macaca thibetana thibetana (assembly GCF_024542745.1). Taxonomy (NCBI): domain Eukaryota; kingdom Metazoa; phylum Chordata; class Mammalia; order Primates; family Cercopithecidae; genus Macaca; species Macaca thibetana. Next base: position 25,043,028 of record NC_065586.1, read on the forward strand.
GGATTACAGGCTTGAGCCACCGCGCCCGGCCCTCACTTTATTTTTATACTTAGTTTTAATACTGTCATGGTTGAAAAAGATTCCTCACAAGGATAAATCAGTCCAAATTGAAGTAATAAATTGTCAACTGTGTTTGCTACCAATTTTTGCAGAGGTTTTCTTTGCAGAGATACAGCTGGCAATTCTTCATCTTACTTGATGTCAATTGGTCCTTGCAAACTAATTCGAAAGCTGGTCATTTTAATATTTTAAAGGAATAGGTTAAAAACCCACTGAATCTCTTTGTGTTAAATATATTAAAGCCGACTAGGACATTTTATTTCCAAGTTTAAACTGTAGAGGTATGTGAATATTTATAGGTTTTGGCAACAAAAACCACTTAACACTGAAAATATTTTCAAATATCCATTTTCAAAATGCTCACTTGAAAAGACTTTCTCATGGATTGTTAAAACGGCTTTGAAGGAATTTTTTTTTTTTTTTAAATACCTGTTTCACAGACGTTATTGACAACCAACCACTTGCCATCCCAGAACAGATCAGCAAATTTGGAACATTTGTCTTTTTTTGTAAAAAGCAATATATAACCCATCTTTAAGCTCAGAAGTGAGCAGTTCATTTTGAGATAATCAGAGAATCTTTATGGGGGAAGATTTTCTGGGTCACACACCATCTTATGAAGAATCGTGAATATTTTACACTTTAAAATAATACACTCTGAAAATTCATCTAAATGGCCAAATGTAGAGGCAATAAATGGAAAATTGAAGCAAATGAAGGAACCTAGTGACCAGTGTCAGTGTTTTTCTGTCTTGAAACTCCCAGTTTTCCTTCAGGATGTCCCAAGTGCCTTCTCAGATTTGTGATCATGTGAAGGGTAGATTGAGTGAGGGCATTCATATTAATTCAAGTCCTAAATAAGACAAGGCTTAACAGCTTATGTTTCTTTTATTAAAACGTTAAATGTAAACAGATTCCAGTATTTTCCTTATGCATGCCAATTAAAGTTGTGTTTGCTCTGCTTCGGAGACCACTTTTTGAAGATAGCAGATTCGCTGGAGTGGTTGTGTTATCACCCCAGTCATTGGTCTTATATTGCTCTAAGACAGTTTCCCCTGTCTCCTCTTTTCTATGGAATGTATTGGGTGAAAATCTATTTGTAACTCTTTACTACTCTATCAAATGTAAGTTTAATGAATCTCTAAAGATAAATTTTAAAGAAGCCTGAAAAGGTAAGAAAGCACATCATTTGGTATATGAGAAGACGAACAGAATACAAAGATTCAAAGACAGCAGAAAAACCCTCTTACATACAAAATGTAACTTACTCATTTGGCTACAGCAGGTTTAGAGTACTTTTCTAGAGATCTTTCATTTGACTTTTCATTTAGTGACTCACTTAGAAATAGCTACGTGTCAGTTCCATCTCATGGTTGCTATCTCACCATTGCTCTTCTTTTCTCCAGAAAGTTTCTGTTTAACAAACACTATTGTTCACCTATCTCTAGAGCCATGCTGTCTAGTATGATAGCCACTAGCCACATGTTGCTTTTGAAGTTTAAACCAATTAAAATTAAACAAAATCAAAACAGGAAGTTTCTAGCCTCACTAACCTGATTTCAAGCATTTAAGAGCCCATAACTAGTGGCTACCATGCTGAAAAATACAGTGGACAGCTCTGCTCTAGGATATAGTCTAGCTTATAGCATAGTCCAGCCGCACAGGTTTTTTAAAACTTTCAAATCCCTGGCTTTCCTTGTACACTTGAGTCAGTAACATTGCCTTAAAATTCACTGAGGGACATTTAAGGACAAAGTTAAAATGAATTTTGGCTTATGCAATCTTCTTATGATCTGTGTTAGTGCAATTGAAACTAAGTAATGAGAATGTTGCAAGCTATTTTTAATGCCATTATTTCACACTGGAAACTGTAACAGTCTTATAGTAAGTGAGGAGTAAACACTGGTAATCATTGTGGATATTTACATTTTAATTGTATTTGTAGCACAACTTCTCTTTTCCCCTATTACTAGGGTGAAATGTGGTTATTTAATATAAAGTCACAGTCTTCTTTTGGAATGTAGGACAATGATCAGGTGTTCATTTGTGCCTAGAACAGTACCTGACACTGTGGAATTAATGGAGATAATCTGCTGTTGTTAGATGGCCTCCCTCTAATACATGGCCATCATTTTTGATCAATTGCCCAAAATAAATTTAAACAAAATACTTTTTTTTTTGTAGCGGTTGCCTTTCAGGTATTTGAAGACTGCTGTTAGCTACCTTCTAAGTCTTCTTTCTTCTAGGCTAATCTTCTGTTTCAGTCACATATCACTGGTTTACCAGGCTTAGCCAAAGGAGGCCATATCACCACTGTATGGATCCTCATTTGTTTTTGGAGTGCTAAAGCCTATCTTGTTTGATTTTGTTACAGTCTTTCTTTTTAAAGTTAATAGAAACCGACGGTATTTTTCTGAGTTTTCCACTATGCTCTCGAGAGTTATTTGGAATAGAGATTCTCAGATCGTTTCAAAGCTAGGGTTAGAAATCACTGTGCTAAAACCACTGAGCCGGGAGCCTAATAAGTCAGTTAAGGGCAAACTGCTTGTTTCCGATGTTTCCAGCAACTGAGCCAAGAGTTCACCAGTGGCTATCGCCATCTTGTGGTTGGGGGAAAGAGAGAGAGAAAATCTGTAGTAGGAAATTAAATGACATTAAACTATTTCTTTGTTGTCTAGATGTCTCTTTTACTATTAAAATGCAATACATGTTTCCCTGTGTACAGTTGCAAGCTATTTGTGTGTTGTATTCTGGTTAAATACTAAACCACCGTTTCCATCACTGTCTCATGTAACCCAGTTCTGACTTTAGTCTCTTCACATACAATTAGGTGTACTAGGCTTCTCTCTTTGAGGACACTTTAAAAGTTTGCTGAACTATTATTCTTAGTAATTCTTCTTCTTATTATTATGGTTAATAACATATAAGCTATCTTTTCCATGCGATACATTTTATAACATTATTTAAAATTCGTTATTTTAGGTCCTAGTGGTGAATAAGACAGAGGAAATTTATAATTTAAAAGAAATTATTGCATTCTAGAGGGAACCAGAGAACTTAGAAATATACCAATTGACTTTAAATTTTTTATGTACTAAATTTTCTAGGTGATATATACTAAAATATATTAATTTCTGAGACATAAGACTTGTCATAAAAGAGAAGTCTTCACATGTATTTTAGAAGTGCAGGAATTTATTGAATTGGCAAGCAGTAAAAAAGAATTATACTCAATGTTGGTGAGGATATTCTCATGTGATATTGGTAGGATGCAAATTGTTATAAATTTTTCGACAATATGGTAAAATTGTATCATTAAAAATGCATACTTTTTTGTTCTACCTGTGTTTTCTCTACTTCTACATTAAATAATTTATCTAAGCCTGGGGAACATAGCGAGACCCTGTCTCTACGAAAAAATGGTAAAAATTAGCAAGGTTTAGTGGCACATGCCTGTAGTTCCAGTTACTCAGGAGGCTAAGGGGGGAAGATCTTTCGAGCCCAGAAGTTTGAGGCTGCGGTGAGCTATGATTGTGCCCTTGCACTTCAGCCTGGACAACAGAGTGAGACCTCATTTCTAAAAAATAATAATTTATCTAAGAAAACATTAGAACATTCTAAAATATATAAATATAATTCTAAAATATAATTCATAAATATATATGTACTCGACTGCTTATCACAGTATTACATATTGTCGTAAAAATTTAGAAACAAATGCATAATAAAGAATTGGGTAAGTAAATTATAGTGGACCCAAATAATATCATACCATTGTGCTACTTAAAATGAGTACTATTCATTCATTGATGTACAATGATGTTCGTTACATATATTAAAGAAAATAAACAGGTTCTCCAGTATGGTTTAAGGATTAGTAAGCATTTGGAGATATAGAGAAAAGTGATGTTTGTAAGAAAGGCTTTCTGGCATGTATTGAGTGGAGTAGATAAGTAGAGGCTTGGTAAGAAGGAGCCAATGTTTCCGCCCCCCCCACCCCGAATGTGAACCCCTTTAGTTTTTGTTTGTTTTGTTTTGTTTTTTGTTTTTATTTATTTATTTATTTTATTATACTTTAAGTTCTAGGGTACATGTGCATAATGTGCAGGTTCGTTACATATGTATACTTGTGCCATGTTGCTGTGCTGCACCCATCAACTCGTCAGCACCCATCAACTCATCCTTTACATCAGGTATAACTTCCAATGCAATCCCTCCCCCCTACCCCCTCCCCATAATAGGCCCTGGTGTGTGATGTTCCCCTTCCTGAGTCCAAGTGATATTATTGTTCAGTTCCCACCTATGAGTGAGAACATGCGGTGTTTGGTTTTCTATTCTTGCGATAGTTTGCTGAGAATGATGGTTTCCAGCTGCATCCATGTCCCTACAAAGGACACAAATTCATCCTTTTGTATGGCTGCATAGTATTCCATGGTGTATATGTGCCACATTTTCTTAATCCAATTTGTCACTGATGAACATTTGGGTTGATTCCAAGTCTTTGCTATTGTGAATAGTGCTGCAATGAACATACATGTGCATGTGTCTTTATAGCAGCATGATTTATAATCCTTTGGGTATATACCCAGTAATGGGATGACTGGGTCATATGGTACATCTAGTTCTAGATCCTTGAGGAATTGCCACACTGTTTTCCACAATGGTTGAACTAGTTTACAATCCCACCAACAGTGTAAAAGTGTTCCTATTTCTCCACATCCTCTCCAGCACCTGTTGTTTCCTGACTTTTTAATGATTGCCATTCTAATTGGTGTGAGATGGTATCTCATTGTGGTTTTGATTTGCATTTCTCTGATGGCCAGTGATGATGAGCCTTTTTTCATGTGTCTGTTGGCTGTATGAATGTCCTCTTTTGAGAAGTGTCTGTTCATATCCTTTGCCCACTTTTTGATGGGGTTGTTCGTTTTTTTCTTGTAAATTTGTTTGAGTTCTTTGTAGGTTCTGGATATTAGCCCTTTGTCAGATGAGTAGATTGCAAAAATTTTCTCCCATTCTGTAGGTTGCCTGTTCACTCTGATGGTAGTTTCTTTTGCTGTGCAGAAGCTCTTTAGTTTAATGAGATCCCATTTGTCAATTTTGGCTTTTGTTGCCATTGCTTTTGGTGTTTTAAACATGAAGTCCTTGCCCATGCCTATGTCCTGAATGGTATTACCTAGGTTTTCCACTAGGGTTTTTATGGTATTAGGTCTAACATTTAAGTCTCTAATCCATCTTGAATTAATTTTCGTATAAGGAGTAAGGAAAGGATCCAGTTTCAGCTTTCTACTTATGGCTAGCCAATTTTCCCAGCACCATTTATTAAATAGGGAATCCTTTCCCCATTTCTTGTTTTTCTCAGGTTTATCAAAGATCAGATGGCTGTAGATGTGTGGTATTATTTCTGAGGACTCTGTTCTGTTCCATTGGTCTGTATCTCTGTTTTGATACCAGTACCATGCTGTTTTGGTTACTGTAGCCTTGTAGCATAGTTTGAAGTCAGGTAGCGTGATGCCTCCAGCTTTGTTCTTTTGACTTAGGATTGTCTTGGAGATGTGGGCTCTTTTTTGGTTCCATATGAACTTTAAAGCAGTTTTTTCCAATTCTGTGAAGAAACTCATTTGTAACTTGATGGGGATGGCATTGAATCTATAAATTACCTTGGGCAGTATGGCCATTTTCACGATATTGATTCTTCCTATCCATGAGCATGGTATGTTCTTCCATTTGTTTGTGTCCTCTTTTATTTCCCTGAGCAGTCGTTTGTAGTTCTCCTTGAAGAGGTCCTTTACATCCCTTGTAAGTTGGATTCCTAGGTATTTTATTCTCTTTGAAGCAATTGTGAATGGAAGTTCATTCATGATTTGGCTCTCTCTTTGTCTGTTACTGGTGTATAAGAATGCTTGTGATTTTTGCACATTAATTTTGTATCCTGAGATTTTGCTGAAGTTTCTTATCAGCCTAAGTAGATTTTGGGCTGAGACAATGGGGTTTTCTAAATATACAATCATGTCATCTGCAAAGAGGGACAATTTGACTTCTTCTTTTCCTAACTGAATACCCTTGATTTCTTTCTCTTGCCTGATTGCCCTAGCCAGAACTTCCAACACTATGTTGAATAGGAGTGGTGAGAGAGGGAATACCTGTCTTGTGCCAGTTTTCAAAGGGAATTTTTCTAGTTTTTGCCCATTCAGTATGATATTGGCTGTGGGTTTGTCATAAATAGCTCTTATTATTTTGAGATACGTTCCATCAATACCGAATTTATTGAGAGTTTTTAGCATGAAGAGCTGTTGAATTTTTCCAAAGGCCTTTTCTGCATCTATTGAGATAATCATGTGGTTTTTGTCTTTGGTTCTGTTTATATGCTGGATTACGTTTATTGATTTGCATATGTTGAACCAGCCTTGCATCCCAGGGATGAAGCCCACTTGATCATGGTGGATAAGCTTTTTGATGTGCTGCTGGATCCGGTTTGCCAGTATTTTATTGAGGATTTTTGCATCGACGTTCATCAGGGATATTGGTCTAAAATTCTCTTTTTTTGTTGTGTCTCTGCCAGGCTTTGGTATCAGGATGATGTTGGCCTCATAAAATGAGTTAGGGAGGATTCCCTCTTTTTCCATTGATTGGAATAGTTTCAGAAGGAATGGTACCAGCTCCTCCTTGTACCTCTGGTAGAATTCAGCTATGAATCCATCTGGTCCTGGACTTTTTTTGGTTGGTAGGCTATTAATTATTGCCTCAATTTCAGAGCCTGCTATTGGTCTATTCAGGGATTCAGCTTCTTCCTGGTTTAGTCTTGGGAGAGTGCAAGTGTCCAGGAAATTATCCATTTCTTCTAGATTTTCTAGTTTATTTGCGTAGAGGTGTTTATAGTATTCTCTGATGATAGTTTGTATTTCTGTGGGGTCAGTGGTGATATCCCCTTTATCATTTTTTATTACATCTATTTGATTCTTTTCTATTTTCTTCTTTATTAGTCTTGCTAGTGGTCTATCAATTTTGTTGATCTTTTCAAAAAACCAACTCCTGGATTCATTGATTTTTTTGGAGGGTTTTTTGTGTCTCTATCTCCTTCAGTTCTGCTCTGATCTTAGTTATTTCTTGCCTTCTGCTAGCTTTTGAATGCGTTTGCTCTTGCTTCTCTAGTTCTTTTAATTGTGATGTTAGAGTGTCAATTTTAGATCTTTCCAGCTTTCTCTTGTGGGCATTTAGTGCTATAAATTTCCCTCTACACACTGTTTTAAATGTGTCACAAAGATTCTGGTATGTTGTATCTTTGTTCTCATTGGTTTCAAAGAACATCTTTATTTCTGCCTTCATTTCGTTATGTACCCAGTAGTCATTCAGGAGCAGGTTATTCAGTTTCCATGTAGTTGAGCGGTTTTGATTGGGTTTCTTAGTCCTGAGTTCTAGTTTGATTGCACTGTGGTCTGAGAGACAGTTTGTTATAATTTCTGTTCTTGTACATTTGCTGAGGAGTGCTTTACTTCCAATTATGTGGTCAATTTTGGAATAAGTGCGATGTGGTGCTGAGAAGAATGTATATTCTGTTGATTTGGGGTGGAGAGTTCTGTAGATGTCTATTAGGTCTGCTTGCTGCAGAGATGAGTTCAATTCCTGGATATCCTTGTTAACTTTCTGTCTCGTTGATCTGTCTAATGTTGACAGTGGGGTGTTGAATTCTCCCATTATTATTGTATGGGAGTCTAAGTCTCTTTGTAAGTCTCTAAGGACTTGCTTTATGAATCTGGGTGCTGCTGTATTGGGTGCATATATATTCAGGATAGTTAGCTCTTCTTGTTGAATTGATCCCTTTACCATTATGTAATGGCCTTCTTTGTCTCTTTTGATCTTTGATGGTTTAAAGTCTGTTTTATCAGAGACTAGTATTGCAACCCCTGCTTTTTTTTGTTCTCCATTTGCTTGGTAAATCTTCCTCCATCCCTTTATTTTGAGCCTATGTATGTCTCTGCGTGTGAGATGGGTCTCCTGAATACAGCAGACTGATGGGTCTTGACTCTATCCAATTTGCCTGTCTGTGTCTTTTAATTGGACCATTTAGTCCATTTACATTTAAGGTTAAGATTGTTATGTGTGAACTTGATCCTGTCATTATGATATTAACTGGTTATTTTGCTCATTAGTTGATGCAGTTTCTTCCTGGCCTCGATGGTCTTTACATTTTGGCATGTTTTTGCAATGGCTGGTACCGGTTGTTCCTTTCCATATTTAGTGCTTTCTTCAGGGTCTCTTGTAAGGCAGGCCTGGTGGTGACAAAATCTCTAAGCATTTGCTTATCTGTAAAGGATTTTATTTCTCCTTCACTTATGAAACTTAGTTTGGCTGGATATGAAATTCTGGGTTTAAAATTCTTTTCTTTAAGAATGTTGAATATTGGCCCCCACTCTCTTCTGGCTTGTAGAGTTTCTGCCGAGAGATCTGCTGTTAGTCTGATGGGCTTCCCTTTGTGGGTAACCCGACCTTTCTCTCTGGCTGCCCTTAAGATTTTTTCCTTCATTTCAACTTTGGTGAATCTGGCAATTATGTGTCTTGGAGTTGCTCTTCTCGGAGGAGTATCTTTGTGGCATTCTCTGTATTTCCTGAATTTGAATGTTGGCCTGCCCTACTAGGTTGGGGAAGTTCTCCTGGATGATATCCTGAAGAATGTTTTCCAACTTGGTTCCATTTTCCCCCTCACTTTCAGGCACCCCAATCAGACGTAGATTTGGTCTTTTTACATAATCCCATACTTCTTGCAGGCTTTGTTCATTTCTTTTTCTTCTTTTTTCTTTTGGTTTCTCTTCTCGCTTCATTTCATTCATTTGATCCTCAATCGCTGATACTCTTTCTTCCAGTTGATCGAGTCGGTTACTGAAGCTTGTGCATTTGTCACGTATTTCTCGTGTCATGGTTTTCATCTCTGTCTGTTCGTTTATGGCCTTCTCTGCATTAATTATTCTGGTTATCAATTCTTCCACTCTTTTTTCAAGATTTTTATTTTCTTTGCACTGGGTACGTAATTCCTCCTTTAGCTCTGAGAAGTTTGATGGACTGGAGCCTTCTTCTCTCATCTCATCAAAGTCATTCTCCATCCAGCTTTGATCTGTTGCTGGCAGTGAGTTGCGTTCCTTTGGAGGGGGAGATGTGCTCTTATTTTTTGAATTTTCAGCTTTTCTGCCCTGCTTTTTCCCCATCTTTGTGGTTTTATCTGCCTCTGGTCTTTGATGATGGTGACGTACTGATGGGGTTTTGGTGTGGGTGTCCTTCCTGTTTGTTAGTTTTCCTTCTAACAGTTAGGACCCTCAGCTGTAGGTCTGTTGGAGATTGCTTGAGGTCCACTCCAGACCCTGTTTGCCTGGGTGTTAGCAGCAGAGGCTGCAAAAGATAGAATACTGCTGAACAGCGAGTGTACCTGTCTGATTCTTGATTTGGAAGCTTCCTCTCAGGGGTGTACTCCACCGTGTGAGGTGTGGGGTGTCAGTCTGGTCCTAGTGGAGGATGTCTCCCAGTTAGGCTGCTCAGGGGTCAGGGACCCACTTGAGCAGGCAGTCTGTCCCTTCTCAGATCTCAGCCTCCGTGTTGGGAGATCCACCGCTCTCTTCAAAGCTGTCAGACAGAGTCGCTTGCCTCTGCAGAGGTTTCTGCTGCTTTTGTTGTTGTTGTTGTTGTTGTTGTTGTTGATGTTGTTGTTTAGCTGTGCCCTGTCCCCAGAGGTGGAGTCTACAGAGACTGGCAGGCCTCCTTGAGCTGCTGTGAGCTCCACCCAGTTGGATCTTCCCAGGGCTTTGTTTACCTACTTAAGCCTCAGCAATGGTGGGCGCCCCTCCCCCAGCCTCGCTGCTGCCTTGCGGTTAGATCGCAGACTGCTGTGCTAGCAATGAGGAAGGCTCCGTGGGCGTGGGACCCTCCCGGCCAGGTGTGGGATATAATCTCCTGGTGTGCCCGTTTGCTTAAAGCACAGTATTGGGGTGGGAGTTACCCAATTTTCCAGGTGTTGTGTGTCTCAGTTCTCCTGGCTAGGAAAAGGGATTCCCTTCCCCCTTGCGCTTCCCAGGTGACGTGATGCCTCGCCCTGCTTCAGCTCTCGCTGGTTGGGCTACAACAGCTGACCAGCACCGATTGTCCAGCACTCCGCAGTGAGATGAACCGAGTACCTCAGTTGATAATGCAGAAATCACCTGTCATCTGTGTCACTTGCGCTGGGAGCTGGAGACTGGAGCTGCTCCTATTCGGCCATCTTGCTCCGCCCCCCTGTTTTTTGTTTTTAGACAGAGTCTCACTCTGTCGCCCAGGCTGGAGTTCAGTGGTGTGATCTCGGCTCACTGCAAGCTCCGCCTCCCGGGTTCATGCCATTCTCCTGCCTCAGCCTCCTGAGTAGCTGGGACTACCAGTGCCCACCACCATGCCCGGCTAATTTTTTGTATTTTTTAAATAGAGATAGGGTTTCACCGTGTTAGTCAGGATGGTCTCGATCTCCTGACTTCATGATCCGCCCGCCTCGGCCTCCCAAAGTACTGGGATTACAGAGCTCCTTTAGTTTTGAGAAGTGAAATTTATCACTTTGGAAATGTGTACAAGGTGATTTGTATAAGTTAGCTGGGGGGGTAGATTGAAGGCAAGAGGGCATATGCAACCTCAAAAGAAAAATCTGTCTATCTTGTAAATGTTGGTGGTGTCTCTATCTAGAACTTGTATGGAGTTGTGAAGATGATGGAGAAACACAGCTTGAAGAACCTTGAGCATATCTGTGAGGAGGTGGTAGATTCATCGCTATATTTAGAGACTTCCTTTTCCTTTGTGGATCATAGCGAGGACTGCTGATGCAAATAACCCCAAAATTGAAGGTTACAGTAGGAGGTGGATGAATTCACAGTAAAGACTCTGGATAAATTTTACTTTTTCTATTGTTTCAATTCAGTAGATTTTTATCAAAATCTAAAAGCTTCTTCTTAATTTTAACACTAATAATGGCTGCAATGACTTGGTGGTGCTTGGTTTGGGTCAAGAATTGGTGTTTGTGTTTTATACGCATTTCTTTAATCTTTAAAGCCTCTATTTTACTGATGAGAAAGCTAGGTTAAATAACTTATTTATAATCATACAAATAGTAGTTGGTAAGACTGGGATTGGAATCCAGATTTATCTGATTCTAGACCTATTTTTGTTTTACTACAATCATATACTTCTGGTTATTTTCTAGGAAACATGTAACCAGATGAATTTTTTTTAGGATTAGATATGAGGATATATGGGGTATTTTAGATTACAAACTACATTTAACCTTCAAAATTGGGTAGGAGAGATGATGGGATATTATCCTATACCAGGCATCACTTTAGACATGGTGCTTTAGCATTTCATAAAGTAATTGCTGTGAAAATCCAGCATCATTCTTAGTAGGAGAGGGATTAAAGTCCCATAGGCCCTGGATTTGTGTTTGTCTAAGGCTATATATTAGGAAGTGATTGAATGGACTATTAACTTTCAGTGAAGGTTATGGTCCTTTGTTACAGGGTTTTATGTAGGACTTTGTGTTTGCCAGAATGTTCATCTATTCTTTGAATAATGATATAGGAGACACATAGTTAAAAATAACAAATTCATTCAAAGTTAAAATCAGAGACTAAAAAGATATTGCTCGGTTAGAGAAATGGACAACTCCATCACAATGAAAGTTAATCAGAACAAAGATAAGATCTTGAATGTGAATCAAAATCCCTATCTTTCTGAGCACAGGAAGAATGATGTGGTTTGGTTTGATCACATGTGAATGATATTTGGGAGGATAATTGAAAGTTGAAAATAAGTCAACTCTATGGTGTGGCTGCAAAACCATAGCAAAAGCCAACATAGTGTGAGGTTGTTCTCGAGATCTGGAGAGGCTTGTATCTCAGCTGTATTCAGACCTTAGCAGAAAATACCTAAAATAGTATGACAGGTTTCAGTTCTTGTACATTAAAATGTGTGTAGATAAAGCAGAAGCACTCCAGAAGAGAAAATTTGTATTATCAAGGACTTTGAAACCTTACTTTTTGAAGAATCAAAGACATTGAGAATGTTTTTCCAGGAAATAGAAAACTTGTGGGTGATCTGGTAACTGTCTTCAAATATCAAAAGAGCTATTATATGGCTATTTATACTTTTTCTTAAGGAATATAGGGGCTAGTCTGTGACTTACTGGTGAAACAACAGGAACTGCAGAAGGCTCTGTTTACCTCAGTGTAAGTGGAACTTTTTAATAATCAGAATTGTTAAAAAATGAAATATACACATTTTAAAATAGTAGATTATAAATTTGAATGTCACAGTTATTCAATCACACCTTGCAGGGATGACCACTTGGAGAGGATGCTGTAGACCTTGGTATTTTCAACAGTGAAAGGTAGCACATGACAATTTTGTGGGGCTCATTAAAACTGCATGCGATATTGGCTATATGTTTGGACTAGATACCTCTAAATTTTTCTGTAGCATTAAGATTTTATACCTAGTATACTCTAAATGGAACCACTAAAAGATGTTTCCATCCAAAAGAATACTCTCATTGTCCTTGTACCGGTAATACTTTAAATTCTCACTTTAATGTGCTTGTACTTGCCAAACGTGAGATTTTCTGATTTTTCTCTGTGATAATGATAAAGCAAACCATTATTCAGCATTGCCACATTCATTCAAGCTAGCTTATAGGAGTTAATGTCCAGTTACCCCTTAAGCACGGTTGGGATGTTAATGCAAGACTGATAAATTTTGATGAAAGTGAGATGAAAAAGCCAAAAAATGTTTAGCTGACCTTCTATTGCAAATCTGGGATAATCTGAGCCAGAAAGGAGGCAATATTATAGGAAGCACCACTGATTTTTAAAAATAATCTAATTTGCCTCTTCTGCTTATCAAGGAATCAGATAACTTAGAGAAGGAGATAAATCAATTTTCCAGCTAGAATAGGGTCATCGTGTTTGGAGTCTGCTCCTGAATGACACCCCTTTTATATATTCTATGTCACTGGATTGTATCACCAACCTTCTTGAATCTGTTGCTCTAATGTTAGGACCTTTGAAGTATTTGAATTAGAATATACAAAGGAGACAGCTACCTGACTATTCAAGGTGAATAGACTGCCTCTCTGTCTGTGCATGTTGTCTGGGCATCAGTTAAAAGGCTGGTGTTAAGGGAAGGGACCTACTCCTAGTAGAGAATTAGAACACAAATCGGAATGCAGGAATAAAACAAAGGTGAACATGGAGGACGGCAGCTTACCATGTACAGGGATGACGAGGATTCACTACATTTATGATAATATATTATCATAAATTGTAATGTGACAATATATAAGTTATGAACTCTAACCATTGCTAAATAGAAATGTGTAAAATGCTTTGAAGCTTCTCTGTGGCCTCGGGATCAGGGTGAGGCTGAGTTCGAAGGTGGTGATCTACAGCATATGCAGGGCATGGCAAGAGTAGGCTGGGGCGAGAGAATTGACTTGCACACACCAAAGGATGTGAACTCGAAGTACCAGACTTTCTTGATCTTTTCAGTTCAGTGAGAGAACATCTGATGAAATATGAAGTTAGTGAACAGATTTGGAATATGTAGCTAAATTTATAATGGAGCCAATCGGGGGGGAAAAAAACTACCTATTAAACCTTTGCTTTTGTCATATTCAGTAGCAGAAAAATTGCTACTTGTCCAATTCTAGATATGAGAGGCAATCAGAATATACAGTGACTGCCGGAGGGTGACTTTTTTGGGGTTAAATATAGCTTTGCATCATTAGCGTATGTGGGAAAAAATCCCATTATGACAGCAAATCAGATCTAATCTGGCACTCCCTCTGCTACAATTACATAAAATATGGTGGAAACTTGTCAAAGCTTTCAGTGAGAAATGAGGCTCCTGATGCTTGGCAGTCCCCTTTTTGAGCAAGTGAAGAATCATGTTGCTTAGCTACAGCCCTTGGCTGATTCAGAGAGCTTTAACTGACTGTATTATACAAGAGTTAAACTCTGTTCCTTGATATCTTCTTTTTCTAAGATGAAAGGCCTTATTTACCACCTTCTTATTTTGTTGTATCTTTACCGAGTCATTTCTGTGTATTCTTCCAGGACAGGTTTCTATTTATCATTGTTTTTCCCTCCCCAAGGGCCTATAGATTGAGAGAGAACAAGTGGGTGTGGATGACACAAGCAGAGCATAAAGTATTGAGATCAGTTGAAAATGCTTTTGTCCTCAAAGTAATGTACAAGTGTTTATTTCAAATTATTTTTGTCATTTGAAGCCATTGTTTTTTGCCCCCATCTTCTTTTAGCTTATTCATAGTTTGGGTTACTATTGTCTCTAAAATGCACAAGATTTTTGTATTTAAAACATAAGGTCACACGTAGGTGTATGGAAAGGGGTAGGGAACAGTGAATGTAATTGATGAAACAAATAAGAGTAAGGCTGGAAATGGAACAAAGGACCATTGAAAACAGAAGGATTCAGGAGAAAAAACAAAAACAAAAACAAATTGCAAGTGGAGACTATTTAGAGCAGTTATTGTGCATGAAGTAGAAAAGTGTGTAAGGGGGGAATCGTTAGATTATCGGAGCCCATTTAGTGGGATAAAGACGCTCAGAGGGACTTGTAAGTCTGGGGGAGGATTTTGGTCCATGCTCTGTCTCCAGAAAAGAATATCTTTATTCTAAATATGTGCGTATCCACTTTATTTTTATAGCTCTTCAGGAAAGAGAGCTATCCCTCAGCAGTGCTTTCTATTATCTTACCATAATGATTGTAATGAAGCGAAGCCATGACCTAATCTTGATTGTGTAATTATTTCCGTAGATTTTATTATTGACTTGTCAGTACAATCTTTGTTTTATGCATGCAAAAGCAGTTTCTTTTTTTTCCCTGCTGGTGGTTACAATTTCATGATCACCTGGAGGAGATTCTATTGAGTTGATTCTATATTTACACTTGGAAATAGGATAATGGATAATTGTCTCTGTAGGCTTGGCCCCATTGCAATTCTAGATCTGTTGAATATAAGAATTTATAGGTGTACAAACTGAGCAACCCTGCTTAGGAGCCATGTTTTTACGTTTGTCTGCAAATCATCTTCGTCTGCCACTTTTTAAAATATGTATGTGTAATGCAGTCATTTTCAAAGTGTGGTCCTGGGACCCCTGGGGGTCCTCAAGACCCTTTCAAGGGAGTCTGTGAAGTTAAAAGTATTTTCATAGTAATTCAGAGCCATTATTTGCCTTTGGAACTCTCCATTCTCTTATGAGTATCCAGAGATTATACAAGATGTGATATAGAAACAGATTAAATGCAGAAAGAGAGGAGAATCCAGTTGTCTTGTAATAAGTCTGATATTAAAGAGATTTGCAGAAATGTAAAACAATGACACTCTTCTTGCTAAATATTTTTCATTTTAGAAAATACAGTTTTTTCATAAATATGTTACTTATGTTAATATATTTTATTGTTTTTAAATGAATACATATTTTGGAATTTTATCAATTATAATATATAAGATGGTAAATATCAATGGACATAACCCCCATAAATCATAGCTCTTTGGGATACATAGTAATTTTCAAGAGTGTAAAGGGGTCCCGAGACTGAAATGTTTGAGAGGTGCACTCATCAGCTGCTGCATGATTTCTGACCTTAATTCCACTTCCTGGTTTCTGCACTTTCTCTCTCTTCCTTGCTTTTGTGATTCGACTGGCAGACTTTTATAACTCACTTTTTCCCCTCTGCCTTCCCTCCTGATCATTTCAGCCTTAGACCCCACTGAATTCTTAGCCCAGTGTCATCAGAATTGGTGATGACACAAGCACAGTAATCACATTAATTAAAAGAGCAATCTATCCAAATTAACATTTCACATATAAATTTGATACGTATTTCTAACTATAGTGAATGCATTGTAGGTAAGAACATTCCTTTATTATTTCACTTATATAGCTTGAGTGAAAACCACACTTTTAGGATTTTTATTTTGACTTCATTTTCTTAAACAATTTTGAACGAAACGCCAAAGGATGGAATATTCTGTATTTTACTCTTCAAATTTTTCATATTGGGATTTTAAATGTAAATTGAAAATCATTTACATGCCAAGGTATTAGAAGTACATAGAATTCTGCAGCCCTAAGTATATGTAAAGACCAATTTGTCTGTCTGAGTAGTGCTGATTGTTAATAATTTTAGTATTTTGTTACCAGTTAGATGGCTTATTCAAGTGATACCTCAAAAGTTTTTTTCTGAAGATTGGACTGAAATTTTACACTGATCATTTGGTAAGCTGGCCATCTGCTAATTAATTTAATTTTTAAGCAGCAGATTGTGAATTCAGTAAGCGTCATTTTTTTGTGTAAATCGTCAAGATACTCTTAGGACCAAATGAATACCATATATATGCAAAATAAAAAATGAATTTGACGTTTTGTTCCTTTGTTGAAATAGTTCAGAGATTCCAGAATCCTTTTTTATCCAAGTTTTTCACAGAGTTCTCTTTAAATAGGTAAAATACTTAATTGCCCCCTGTGTAATGATATTTTGTTACCCTTGGCACAAGAAGGTATGTGTTGAAGCTGAGCTTGGGTTAGGGAGTGGCGATGAGCAGCAATGAAATCCTCCATCTTTTCTCTGTTATCAGAGTTGAATAGATCTTAAATTACACAAGTGCTTGGCAGTCTGGTCTCTTTGATGGCAATATGTTAGGTGCTCCCTTTCATTCTACTTTAGCCACTTGGGATATAAATCTGACTTTACTATCTCATGAATCTATTTTCTTCTTTTATTCTTACTACGATTTAGTTCTATTCCTAATCACTACTTGCTTGGTTTTTTTTTTCTTTTATAATTTTAATGTTATTTTTAAGTGTATATACTTAATGTATACAACATGATGTTTTGATATGCTTAGGAAAGTGATTACGAGAATCAAGTAAAGTAACATATCCATCTTCTCACATGGTTATTTGTCTTTTTTTTTTTTTTTTTAAATGGCAAGAGCACCTGAAATCTGCTCTTAGCTTGCTCTTAGCTTGCTTGTACTTTTGCAATACTATCTGTCTACAGTTTTCTTCCTCTCCAGTTCATCATTCATCAGGCAGTATATTTTTCTACAGACAGTATTGCATAGTAGTTAAAAGTGCTTGTTTTTGATTCAGACCACCCATATTTCTTAACTATTTTATGCCTCAAATTTCTGTAAAATTAGGACAGTTGTTTTTAGCCTATGTAAAGTGCTTTGCACAGTACATTCTTTTATTTTTATTTATTTTTATTTTTTAATTTTTTATTATTATTTAAGTTCTAGGGTACATGTGCATAACGTGCAGGTTTGTTACATATGTATACTTGTGCCATGTTGCTGTGCTGCACCCATCAACTCGTCAGCACTCAGCAACTCGTCATTTACATCAGGTATAAGTCCCAATGCAATCCCTCCCCCCTCCTCCCTCCCCCCTCCCCATGATAGGCCCCGGTGTGTGATGTTCCCCTTCCCGAATCCAAGTGATCTCATTGTTCAGTTCCCACCTATGAGTGAGAACATGCGGTGTTTGGTTTTCTGTTCTTGTGATAGTTTGCTAAGAATGATGGTTTCCAGCTGCATCCATGTCCCTACAAAGGACACAAACTCATCCTTTTTTATGGCTGCATAGTATTCCATGGTGTATATGTGCCACATTTTCTTAATCCAGTCTGTCACTGATGAACATTTGGGTTGATTCCAAGTATTTGCTATTGTGAATAGTGCCGTAATAAACATACGTGTGCATGTGTCTTTATAGCAGCATGATTTATAATCCTTTGGGTATATACCCAGTAATGGGATGGCTGGGTCATATGGTACTTCTAGTTCTAGATCCTTGAGGAATCGCCATACTGTTTTCCATAATAGTTGAACTAGTTTACAATCCCACCAACAGTGTAAAAGTGTTCCTATTTCTCCACATCCTCTCCAGCACCTGTTGTTTCCTGACTTTTTAATGATCGCCATTCTAACTGGTGTGAGATGGTATCTCATTGTGGTTTTGATTTGCATTTCTCTGATGGCCAGTGATGATGAGCATTTTTTCATGTGTCTGTTGGCTGTATGAATGTCTTCTTTAGAGATATGTCTGTTCATATCCTTTGCCCACTTTTTGATGGGGTTGTTTGTTTTTTTCTTGTAAATTTGTATGAGGTCTTTGTAGGTTCTGGATATTAGCCCTTTGTCAGATGAGTAGATTGCAAAAATTTTCTCCCATTCTGTAGGTTGCCTGTTCACTCTGATGGTAGTTTCTTTTGCTGTGCAGAAGCCCTTTAGTTTAATGAGATCCCACGAGCAAAATAACCAGTTAATATCATAATGGCAGGATCAAGTTCACACATAACAATATTAACCTTAAATGTAAATGGACTAAATGCTCCAATTAAAAGACACAGACTGGCAAACTGGATAAAGACTCAAGACCCATCAGTCTGCTGTATTCAGGAGACCCATCTCACACGCAGAGACATACATAGGCTCAAAATAAAGGGATAGAGGAAGATTTACCAAGCAAATAGAGAACAAAAAAAAGCAGGGGTTGCAATACTAGTCTCTGATAAAACAGACTTTAAACCATCAAAGATCAAAAGAGACAAAGAAGGCCATTACATAATGGTAAAGGGATCAATTCAACAAGAAGAGCTAACTATCCTGAATATATATGCATCCAATACAGCAGCACCCAGATTCATCAAGCAAGTCCTTAGAGACTTACAAAGAGACTTAGACTCCCATACAATAATAATGGGAGACTTCAACACTCCACTGTCAACATTAGACAGATCAACGAGACAGAAAGTTAACAAGGGTATCCAGGAATTGAACTCATCTCTGCAGCAAGCAGACCTAATAGACATCTACAGAACTCTCCACCCCAAATCAACAGAATATACATTATTCTCAGCACCACATCGCACTTATTCCAAAATTGACCACATAATTGGAAGTAAAGCACTCCTCAGCAAATGTACAAGAACAGAAATTATAACAAACTGTCTCTCAGACCACAGTGCAATCAAAGAAGAACTCAGGACTAAGAAACTCAATCAAAACCGCTCAACTACATGGAAACTGAACAACCTGCTCCTGAATGACTACTGGGTACATAACAAAATGAAGGCAGAAATAAAGATGTTCTTTGAAACCAATGAGAACAAAGATACAACATACCAGAATCTCTGGGACACATTTAAAGCAGTGTGTAGAGGGAAATTTATAGCACTAAATGCCCACAAGAGAAAGCAGGAAAGATCTAAAATTGACACTCTAACATCACAATTAAAAGAACTAGAGAAGCAAGAGCAAACGCATTCAGAAGCTAGCAGAAGGCAAGAAATAACTAAGATCAGAGCAGAACTGAAGGAGATAGAGACACAAAAAACCCTCCAAAAAATCAATGAATCCAGGAGTTGGTTTTTTGAAAAGATCAACAAAATTGACAGACCGCTAGCAAGACTAATAAAGAAGAAAAAAGAGAAGAATCAAATAGACACAATAAAAAATGATAAAGGGGATATCACCACCGACCCCACAGAAATACAAACTACCATCAGAGAATACTATAAACACCTCTACGCAAATAAACTAGAAAATCTAGAAGAAATGGATAATTTCCTGGACACTTGCACTCTCCCAAGACTAAACCAGGAAGAAGCTGAATCCCTGAATAGACCAATAGCAGGCTCTGAAATTGAGGCAATAATTAATAGCCTACCAACCAAAAAAAGTCCAGGACCAGATGGATTCACAGCTGAATTCTACCAGAGGTACAAGGAGGAGCTGGTACCATTCCTTCTGAATTATTCCAATCAATAGAAAAAGAGGGAATCCTCCCTAACTCATTTTATGAGGCCAACATCATCCTGATACCAAAGCCTGGCAGAGACACAACAAAAAAAGAGGATTTAAACCAATATCCCTGATGAACGTCGATGCAAAAATCCTCAATAAAATACTGGCAAACCGGATCCAGCAGCACATCAAAAAGCTTATCCACCATGATCAAGTGGGCTTCATCCCTGGGATGCAAGGCTGGTTCAACATTCGCAAATCAATAAACATAATCCAGCATATAAACAGAACCAAAGACAAAAACCACATGATTATCTCAATAGATGCAGAAAAGGCCTTTGACAAAATTCAACAGCCCTTCATGCTAAAAACGCTCAACAAATTCGGTATTGATGGAACGTATCTCAAAATCATAAGAGCTATTTATGACAAACCCACAGCCAATATCATACTGAATGGGCGAAAACTGGAAAAATTCCCTTTGAAAACTGGCACAAGACAGGGATGCCCTCTCTCACCACTCCTATTCAACATAGTGTTGGAAGTTCTGGCTAGGGCAATCAGGCAAGAGAAAGAAATCAAGGGTATTCAGTTAGGAAAAGAAGAAGTCAAATTGTCCCTCTTTGCAGATGACATGATTGTATATTTAGAAAACCCCATTGTCTCAGCCCAAAATCTCCTTAAGCTGATAAGCAACTTCAGCAAAGTCTCAGGATACAAAATTAATGTGCAAAAATCACAAGCATTCTTATACACCAGTAACAGACAAAGAGAGAGCCAAATCATGAATGAACTTCCATTCACAATTGCTTCAAAGAGAATAAAATCCAACTTACAAGGGATGTAAAGGACCTCTTCAAGGAGAACTACAAACCACTGCTCAGTGAAATAAAAGAGGACACAAACAAATGGAAGAATATACCATGCTCATGGATAGGAAGAATCAATATCGTGAAAATGGCCATACTGCCCAAGGTTATTTATAGATTCAATGCCATCCCCATCAAGCTACCAATGAGTTTCTTCACAGAATTGGAAAAAACTGCTTTAAAGTTCATATGGAACCGAAAAAGAGCCCACATCTCCAAGACAATCCTAAGTCAAAAGAACAAAGCTGGAGGCATCACGCTACCTGACTTCAAACTATACTACAAGGCTACAGTAACCAAAACAGCATGGTACTGGTACCAAAACAGAGATATAGACCAATGGAACAGAACAGAGTCCTCAGAAATAATACCACACATCTACAGCCATCTGATCTTTGACAAACCTGAGAGAAACAAGAAATGGGGAAAGGATTCCCTATTTAATAAATGGTGCTGGGAAAATTGGCTAGCCATAAGTAGAAAGCTGAAACTGGATCCTTTCCTTACTCCTTATACGAAAATTAATTCAAGATGGATTAGAGACTTAAATGTTAGACCTAATACCATAAAAACCCTAGAGGAAAACCTAGGTAGTACCATTCAGGACATAGGCATGGGCAAAGACTTCATGTCTAAAACACCAAAAGCAACAGCTGCACAGTACATTCTTTATAAATGTTAGCCAACCTCCATAGCACTTTGTATGCTTGCAATTATTATTTATGATTGTTTGTTTGTATGGATCTTCTATGCTAGACTGTAAGTTCCATGAGGGCAGAAATCAAATTAGTGTCGTTCACCACTGTCTCAAGTGCCATAACAATGTTTATAATAAAGGCATTTAAAAAGTATTCGTAGTTTGCTTTCAAAATCTAAATTTCGGCTGGGCGTGGTGGCTCATGCCTGTAATCCCAGCACTTTGGGAGGCCAAGGCGGGCGGATCACGAGGTCAGAAGATAGAGATCATCCTGGCTAACACGGTGAAACCTCGTATCTACTAAAAATACAAAAAGAAATTAGCCAGGCGTGGTGGCAGGCACCTGTAGTCCCAGCTACTCTGGAGGCTGAGACAGGAGAATGGTGTGAGCCCAGGAAGCCGAGCTTGCAGTGAGCGGAGATCGCGCCACTGCCCTCCAGCCTGGGAGATAGAGCGAGATTCCGTCTCAAAAAAAAAAAAAAAAAAAAAAAAAAAAAAAAAAAGAAAAAAAATCTAAATTTCTTCTCATTCTACAATACCCAAGCACTTGCCTTCCATGATTCTACCATGATTTTTCATTTTTCCATGGATTTCTTTGCACATGTTCTTCCTTTGGAATAACATAGTATTTCCCACTTTGGCCACCTGATGGATTCATGCTCATCCTTTGAGTCCTAGGGTTGCTCTCGGTGAGCCTTTGGCAGCCTATTCTCCACTTCAGGCAGAAGATTGTTTTCTCCTATGTGCCACTGTAGTACATTGTACATGTTTTTACTGTAACACCTGGAATGCTGTACTAAAGTTATTTGGTTGCTATTAATTACAATAACTAAATTTATTGGATGTCTTTCCTTTCACTTTGTCAAATATGTATGTATGAGTACACATACAAATGTATATAAACATATATGAAGTTGTATTTAATCTCCAAAGTCATCCTAGAATATGTATTATTCTAATTTTACAGCTGAGGAAACTGAGACTCAGAAATTTTAAGAAATTAATATAGATTACCTATGAATTAATAATTTGGAGTGATCAATTACTAATGCGAGAGCACCCTGAGGCAAGGGCTGTGACCTACTTGTGCATCTCATTGGTAAGGCTGTTTTGGTGGTTCAAGTTCATGGTTGCTGGTTTCATCACTAACTTATCTTAACACCCTTAAGAACGATTTAGATGAATTCTATAGTTTGCCAGGCAATCTCATCTTCCTTCAGGAATGGAAAATTCCAGATAGAACCTGGTTACTCATGAAACTCTTCATAGTATCTGAAAACCTTCTTGGATGTTTAGATTCTAAGTCTAACTTTAATTTGTTTTATGTTTTACTTCATTAACGCATTTCATTGCAAGCAGTCCTAATTAAAAAATGAATAGAGGTTGAATTAAAATGAATACTTTTAATTCTTATTAGGGAATGTCTATTATCATACATACTATAATCAACTTATTTTTAGAATCAAATAAAAACTGCATATGCCATAATGACTCAGTTATGTGCTTTAGTTTCTTTTGTTTTTCATTTGTGACAGATGAATTTTATAAAAAGGGGGTACAGAATTTAAAGTAGGTGGCACTACAAATTGACTAGTGATTATTCTCAATTCACCATTCTCATGTATTTTTGTCATTTATCTAGATTTGAAAGAATGAACAGACACATGATACTTTTTAAAGCTGCATCTTTCTCTCTCTTTGACAAATAGTGAGTTTTACAAATGCTCTCAGCTAAATCCATATAAATCCTTCTCCACACCAAACCACTAAATTAAAAATTAGATTATGTTCTCGACATGAAGTTTTACACTATATCTACATGTAAATGTAATTGAAAAACTTATCGTAATCAATTTTCAGCTTTGCATTTCTTCCTTTCCTCTCTATCCCCTCCTTTTCCACCTCCCTCTTTCCCTCCCTTTCTCACTCCCTCCCTCCCTTTCCTTTCTTTGCCCTTCCTTCACTTACTTCACTCTCCTCTGTTTTCTTCTTTTCTCTCTTCTCTGCTCTCTTCCTTTAAAAAAAAATTATTGTCTTCTCTTTTCTTTTCTTTTTTTTTTTAATAATCTCTACTTCCCAGAAGGAAAGGTGAAAGCTAGATGCTCTAATTCCAAAAAGAAATGGCTCAATTTGGGTCAAGGCTGTGGGATTCCACTTCAGAGGCAGGCTTTCCCTTCCAGTTTCTTCACTCCATACACACTCCATATCCTCCCTCCACACTCACTCCCACCTCCCCAAGTAGATGAAACTGTGTTTTCTCAGAAGGTAATCTTTCCAGTTCTGATTATAATGTGTGATTGACAGGCATCATTAGACTGCATAATACCTGGGAGTCCTGAAGTATCGGTTGCATATCTTTTACAGTATGCTTGTAATGTTAATATCTGTTAATAAATAAAATAATAAATTCATAATTTAATGTATCCTGAATCACAATGTCTTTTATATACATCTGAAAAATGAGACATAAATGGTCAAGATATGTTTTTAAGTTAAACTAGAATGATTGCTTGGTGTGGTTTCTTGAGCGTTTTTAACTGCTTATGATAACCCTGTGACTCCACAGAGATTGATGAGCTGCAGGTTATACACTGCTTCCAGAGAGTTTGGGGATTTACTGCCTAGCTCATCTAGTTCTGCTTTTTAAAAGGCATGTAGGACTTAAACCATCAAACAAAATCAAGAATGGATTAGAAAATGGGATTTGTTTGCATGCAAGCTGTATCAAATGCCAATCCAGCGGATCTTCCCTAAGCTTTGCAATATACCTGCAGAACATGATCACATTTAGGGTTCTTGTTCAGGACCCTATGATTAGAATATGTTCTGTTGAACTGCTGCACATACTTAGCTTCACACTTTATACAGGTATAGCTGTGAAGATTAAGGACATGTGATCCTTCCTCAACTTGGTAACTGAAAAAGATCTCAAGGGTGGTATTGTATGATCTGTCAATCATACACTATAATTCAGAACTGGAAAGATTATCTTCTGAGAAAAGAGCTTCATCTACTTGGGGAGGTGGGAGTGAGTATGGAGGGAGGGTGTGGAGGGTACAGGGAGTGAAGAAACTGGAAGGGTAGGTCTGCCTCTGAAGTGGACTTACTTTTACTTTGTCTAACTCTTGCTAATGAAAAGCTAATTTTGACTTGTCTTTAAATTGGATGAGCTGCTGGGGAAGCTTCTTTTGTGAAATTCAGGAGGTATGGAGTGGGAGAAATGGGTGAGAGGACCCCCAGCTGCAACCAACCTCAAGATTGACCAGCTATGATTAAAACAATCGGGACCAGGTGTGGTGGCTCATGCCTGTAATCCCAGCACTTTGGGAGCCCGAGGCAGGCAGATTTCCTGAGTTCGAGACCAGCCTGGCCAACATGGTGAAACCCGGTCTCTACTAAAAATACAAAAAATGAGCCAGGCATGGTGGCGGGCACCTGTAATCCCAGATACATGGGAGGTTGAGGCAGGAGAATCATTTAAACGTGGGAGGCAGAAGTTGCAGTGAACCAAGACGACACCACAGAACTTCAGCCTGGGTGATTGACCAAGACTCTGTCTCAAAAAAAAAAAAAATACATATATATACACACACACGCGCACGTGCGCGCACACATATATGCACACGTATATATATATATGTGTATCACATATATATACGTGTGTGTGTATATATATGTCACCAAGTTTTCCTGGTTGGTGCACACTACCCTGTATTTTCTCTACTAGATAAGATATGCCTGCCAGTAAAATTTAAAATTTGACTATTTCCTTCATTGCAGAAAGTTCTGTTGGATTGGCCGGTCTATTGGTATCTACTATTTGGTTTGTCTGGTTTTAGGTATTGAAGATATTGTAGTAAGCAAAAGAAAGCCAATAACATACCAGGCACTGAAAATACTAATAATGAGTATTTAATAGATCTTAGTTTTAGTTACCATCATCGTCTACTGAATACCAACTCTAAGTAGTGTACTGTACCAGGAACTGTGGAGATTTTATAAAGTAGTTTAGTATGCAGTTTGTGTCCTCTAAGGTTTACAATCTTTGTGGGAAGATAGAACATCTGTCTTAATATTATAAGACAAACAGCAAAACAAGTCAATTACTCTACTACATATTTCCAAAGACATTGATTAATCTAGTCATTTCAGGCGCGAACTCATGATAGGTCACCCTATATTGTAATGGGGACAAAATTATTCTGTTCAAATGAATTGGCACCATAAGTATCAAATAAGTGCTCTGAAAGTTCAGAAAGAGGTCACTTTTGGCCAGGCACAGTGGCTCATGCCTGTAATCACAGCACTTTGGGAGGCTGAGGCGGGAAGATCACCAGAGGTCAGGAGTTCGAGACCAGCCTGGCCAACATGGCAAAACCCTGTCTCTGCTAAAAATACAAAAATTAGCCAGGCATGGTGGCGCACGCCTGTAATCCCGGCTACTTGGGAGGCTGAGGCAGGAGAATCGCTTGAACCCAGGAGGCAGAGGTTGCAATGAGCCTAGATCACACTACTGTACTTCAGCCTGGGAGATAGACTCCATGTCAAAGAGGTCACTTTGATGAAATGGTCAGGACAGGCATCAGGATGTATGCCTTTAAGAATAGGAAGAATTTTGATTAGAAATAATAAGGAAAGGTCAGCTTCCTGCTGATAGAATGAATGGATGGTACTAAATGTAGGGAAATGGAATAAGCGAAGTTTGTATCATGTACTTTGTGTTGGATTCTTATGTAATAAGATATAAAAATTTTTATTTCAAATATGCATATCATAATTTACTATCAACAATTGATCAATCAGTAAAACTCTCTTAATTTGGAGTAGAGCTACATTTCGGAAGAAATTCCTTAAAATTCTTTACTCTTGAATCAATATGTACCTATGTACCTTCAGGAAGATGCCCAATTGATTTGGACCAACTTTCTCAATAGCGTATTTACCTGTCATTGGCTGCTAAGGTGTTGATTCAGAGAATACCTTCCTTAAGATGGATTCCTCTTGTTTTCATTAAGAGGGTGAGGAAAGTGGTGATTTCTGAACATAATTGAATTATGACTACTTTTGGTTCTAAGGAAATTTCCTAAAGAGCTTTTATTTTTCTATACAATTTTTAATTCAATTATGACCAAATGTTGAATTTTTACTTTGATTTTCTTTTCTTTTCTTTTGAGACAGAGTCTTGCTCTGTCTCCCAGGCTGGAGTGCAGTGGTGCAATCTCTGCTTTACTGCAACCTCTGCTTCCCAGGTTCAAATGATTCTCCTGCCTCAGTCTCCTGAGTAGATGGGATTAGGGGCATAAGCCACTGTGTCCGGCTAATATTTTATATTTTTAGTAGAGATGGGGTTTCACCATGTTGGCCTGGCTAGTCTCGAACTCCTGACCTCAGGTGATCTGCCCGCCTCAACCTCCCAAAGTGCTGGGATTACAGGTGTGAGCCACCGTGCCTGGCCCTTTTACTTTGATACTGAATAAGAGAACTCTGTTCTACTTCTTTATATTGTTATGTGGTTTGCTGGACCTCAGTAAACTTAAGTTATACAACTAACTTCTGAATTTGGTACAACTGAATTCTCACAGCACTAGGATAGTTGCTGGACAATTTAAATACATTTTTCTATATCTAGACCCATTAGTTGAGACACTCCAATGAGGCATTTTAAAAAGTCTCTTGTAGTTTTAGTTGGGCACCTATTCCCCGTATCTACTTAACAAATATTGGCTGAGTGAGTAAATGAATGGCTTAAATGAGTAATATGTTTCTATAAACTAAATATGGCAATTTAATGAGAAAATTACCAATTCAAATGACCTCTCAGTAGCCATGTAGTTTTGTGAAATCTGCAGGAAAACCCAAAAGAGGAGGTAGCAGCTTTTAATAGCATAAAATGACCTAGGCCACGCTTCGGGTAATTAATTCACAGATGTAGACAAACATTGGCAGTAGACCTGGTGAATCGTCATTTCGTTAAGCAGTATCAGAAGCTAGATGGAAGGCACCAGATGCTGAAATAAATTTTCAAAATCTAGGTGGTGTAAAAACTGGTTATTTATTTCATGGAAAATATGTGCCATGAATTAGAATAATAGACTTAAAAAACTTTAGAAATTATACAGTAAAACAAATCTCATTATTTTCTGAGTGATTGAATTCCTTAGAGAAAACTGGATTGAAAGTAAGATTTGGCCATATAATTTTTTTTATATGGACAAATAAGAGACAAAAGACATCTCCTTTGTCTATGCTAACAGGAAAGTGATGTGGAAAACATTAATGTTAGGAAATTTATTTATTAGAACTGTTAACAGAAACTTTGAGGATGACTTTTGGATAATCCCTTGGCCATTGTCTCTCTTCAAATAATGCTTTCCTTTACTTGATTTGAAACATTTTACATTTAGACTGGATATTCCTTTATTTAAGATTAATATCAGAATAATGTGTGGAATAAAAATTATTTATTTTAGTTCAATAACTTAAGTGTGCTTTTTTTTCCCCCATTTTATCAGAATATGTAGAGTCCTCCAGTTATATTCAGGGAATCTCAGAGAACACATATCATGTGATCAGTTTTAAGGTTCATCCAAATAGAAATAAATGTTTTAGGTCTGCATATTTTCCTTATTGCCTCTTTCAGAAATGAGTTTATTACCTAACTTATTGCTAAAATACTCAGTTCCTGACCATATCCCTTTACATGCCAGATTTGGAATTCGCAGGCCTGGTAACATGGCAGGCCCTAGGCATAGTTCACAAAACTGAAATAAAGACAGAAGCATACAGCACCAGACAATGGTTCCTCCTGCTACTACATCAGGTGCAATCTTGTCACCGTGGCCCTTAATGCCATCTGCACGGATTCTAGCTAATTTAACCAACGAATCTCCCTGTCTTTACAAGGTATTCTGTCGTTCACTTACGTCATAACAATCCCTTTTTCCAGCTCTTTACTTGTGTTCACCTGGCCTAGAATGTTTCTTTACCCTTGTAAAATTTACCTGTTTTTCAAAGCCCAATTCAAGACCTGTCACCTCACTGGTCATCAACAGAACCAAGCTGTAATTGGCTATAAAATGGAAGGAGTTTTCTGTATTATGTTATTCAGCTTGGTCTTTAATCATGCGTTCTGCTTGTAAATTACTGCGTATGTTTCAAAGCCCATCACAAGTGAATCTTGGCCGGGCGCGGTGGCTCAAGCCTGTAATCCCAGCACTTTGGGAGGCCGAGACGGGCGGATCACGAGGTCAGGAGATCGAGACCATCCTGGCTAACATGGTGAAACCCCGTCTCTACCAAAAAAATACAAAAAAACTAGCCGGGCGAGATGGCGGGCGCCTATAGTCCCAGCTACTCGGGAGGCTGAGGCAGGAGAATGGCGTAAACCCGGGAGGTGGAGCTTGCAGTGAGCTGAGATCCGGCCACTGTACTCCAGCCTGGGCGACAGAGCGAGACTCCGTCTCAAAAAAAAAAAAAAGTGAATCTTTTTGGAAGGCCTTTCCCACAATGCTATCCCTCATATGAAGTTCTTTAGCAAAAGAGTCTATTAAAGTTAGTTGAATGCCTGTGATCTGTCATTCTGTACTTGACTTTCAAGCATTTTTCCAAACTCGATTAGATATTAACTGCCCTGGAAAGACATGTTTTTATCCCAAAGGAACATTCCCTTAATATAAGTTCTTATAGCATGCAGTATGTTTTCACAGCACATATACTTTTATTTAATTGTGTCTCCAATCTTTTATATTGTGCTCTTTTAGCTGCACTGTGTTACTTGTTCATTACTGTGTCCCTAATACCAGCCACAGATATGATGCCTGAACTAAAATGGGTAATCAATAAAATTGCAAGTTTGTTGGATGTTTCAAACTGCGAGTCCTCCATCTCCAGTAAGATTAGGCTACTAGAGAGTTTCCTTTATGTGTCCTTTGTGTTTAGCATAGAGGCTTATACACAGAAGACATAATAATTATGTATTTCCTTTTTCTAAGAGACTCTAAGTAGGAAAAGAGACAGGAAATGCTAATAATATTAGAGGAGATTTAATGGACAGTAGATATTTCCAGGCTTTTGGGGGTCTATTTTTTTTCTGGGTCCCAACAATTTTAGCCTTGCCTCATCCACTTAGAAAAAGAGTCATCCTTTCTATCCACGTGTTTATAGGCATTTCATTATTTAATTGTCTAGGTTTGCAAAAGTAAATAAACCCCCTTGCTTGGTTAATAATCAGAAGACGAGTGGATGACCCCACTCTGCTGTTACCACTGCTCTCTCATCCTTCATGTATTCAGTAGCTATTTTATCTCATCATGTGTTTCTCAGTCATTTCCTGAGACTGCTCCAATTCTGAAGTAATACCAGTGATAGCCTAGGGCAGGAGCCACCTTAGGAACCACTGCCTTTTCTTTTTCTTTTTTTTTCTTTATTCTTTATTAGGGTCCTTTTCTCTCCATCAGATTTTAAGGTAGGAGTATCACACTTAATGCTAGAAGTTAACAACTCTATAGTGCTACCTATGTGGATATACTTAATATCTTAGAATGCAGAAGGTGAAATCCAACAAGATCAGGGAAGGAGTATAGAAATCTAGAGGAATCTAGAAGTATCCACTGTCACTTGCTTTCTCATTTTCTGTCTTCAGCCCTTTATAGTGGCCAAAGTGCAGACCCCAAAGCAGGTCTGAGTCCTTACTCTGTACCTCAGGTTTAGCCTCAGGTATGCCAGACAGTCCAGTCCCCAGCTCTGAAATAGAGCTCGAGGACTTGGGGTACTCTTGACCCTAAACACTATCCTGATACATATTGGAGGGTTATGACAACAATGATCAGTGAAAAAGGTTTGATACTCCTTACAATGGAAACAGTAATTATCTTGGGGTTCTTATCTCTTTGTATCCTAGACGGTTTTTTTTAATTCTTGAAACCAGTGGCTTGGTATTTAACCTCCTTTCTCCTGGATTTCTGGTTTATTTAACCAGAGGTGCATGTTTCTTTTGGCAGGCACAGATGATGCTGGTCACTTGGTTGGATTAATGCTACAGTTCTCAGTAAAGCTTTCAATAACATGCTGTGCTGAACGGCTCCTTGGGCATTACTTATCCCAGTCATTGCTTCAGAATTCTTCTTATTCCCAAGTTGGACTTTCTCCCAACTACTAAATTTGTCCATTGCTCCTGGAGAACATTGAAAACGTCTTTGTCTATCACGATGCTCAAAGGAATGCCAGTTCACCTGAAGGGGAAGTAAAGGAGGAACCCAACAGGGGGATTAGTGTGCATTTGTTAACAAATAACCTGTTCTTCTATGGAGAAGAGGCCCATGATAGGTCAGGTCTTTAAGGGTGGGCCTGGCCCAGGCCACGTCTTCTGTCAGTGAATCCTATGGTGAGTCATAGGATCATGGGATTTGATTATTTCTTTGTATTAACATATGATAGCATGTTCAGAGAAGAGGAAGAGAGGATTAAAAAAAACCCAACTCCTAAATAGTAACCTAGAAACTGTTTATCTATTTTTGGAATATGACCTATTCTTCACATGAAACTGAATTCTAGTTCTGTTGTGTATGTGTGTGTGTGTGGTGGGGGGGTGGGTGTAAGACTGTGCTTCTCAACCTTGATTTGTGATGTCATTGACAATCTCCAGGGTTGTGGTAAAGTTCCTTTTAAAAAAAAAATATCATAAAAGTTTAAACATTTTCCTTATTAAACTCCTGCCATGGAACTTTTTAAAGAGAAGATAAAGGTGCAGTTTAATTAATCTCAACATAGAGTAACTTCTCTCCTGAGACTTTGGAAATCACGTTTTCAACATAATCTAACTTCTATTAAAAATACTGAAAAGGATGGGAAATAATGCTAATTGTGCAATCAATACTTAATCTTGAAAACACTGAAGAACTATTTCAGATATAGGTAAAAATTATGAAATCTTTTATAATAGTTATTTTGTTATTAAATTAGGCATTATTTGTTATTATTGAAAGATACTCCAAAGCTAATTTGAATCTTTGCTATAAAATAGAATTTTGCTTCTGTTTCCTCCAGTTTTTCCCATTAGAAGCAGGAAGGGCTACTATTGGCACATAGCCATGTCACCCCTTATGACAAATCTATTCTAAGTTGATACAAGTTTTGAGGATCAGTCCTTTAATAAAGATGGTGAATGAGTTTCCTAAACCCATATAAAGTTTTTAACCTACTCTGTCCTTGGGAAAAGCTCATTTACAGTGATTTTAAAAATAGCTGTGAGGGCTTGTTCTTTCTGAGCAAGTAGTGATGCCAAATTTGATAGTCATTGTAGAATACAAATCATAGAAATATAAATATTATCCTTGAAAGCCGTGACACCTTTGCAAAGAGAGAGACTTAACTATATAAAGTGATTTCTGCATTTTTTTGTGTGTATCAGCCAATAATAAATCATCACTGTTTCTTGGTTTGTGTTACATGCTTTTTCCCCCTAAAAACTGGACTCAGTTTTAATTTTGAAAATGATTTTTCAAATCTCCAATCAGAACTTTTGAGACCGAGGCACCACCAATTGGGAAATTAAGTGTTAAAGCTTTAATATTTACTGTTAGATCAATTAAGTATGTAAAAGCTGATGAGCTGAGCATGATCAGGGAATAGAATGATGAGAGACATGGCACCTGACTGCAAGGAGCTTGACGTTTCATTGGTGGTGGGGATAGGAAGCATATATGGAGCAAACGATGCTTACGCAATGAGTGATCAGTAAAGAAACTCCTAAATACTAGATCTAGCTTTTAAAGCAATTAATAGTGACTCCTTCAGAAACAAGATTGTTCTTGCAAGTTAAACAGTCACTGCTTTATGCAGTTGATTGATAAGAAGGATTTTTGGGTGTGGCACTAGCAAGCATGAGATCCTTTTCATAGTGCTTTTATTATGGTCTAATATGTTCAGGATAGGCACTCCAGTCAATTAATGAGGGAATTGTGTATGCTTATTAACAGGTATTGAAGAGATTAATAGGTATTAATCTAAATTAACAGATTCTTCTGAAATCATTCCTTTGGAAGCCTCAGATGCTTTGGTGAAAGTCAACGGTGCCTTTTTTAGCTAACTTGGAGGTTTTGAGGAATGTGTAACAACAGTTGTACCAGAAAAGATCCAATTTGTTTTCCCACCATTCATTTCAGCACTGGCTGGAGCCATGCTTCTCTTCCTGAGAAGGTCATTTGTACTCTGACATCCCATTGAGATGACAGTCTATTTTTTATGATTTTAAAATTGATGTTGCATCAACTATCTTATCAAATATCTTGGAATCCTGAACTGAGTCTTGTGCACAATAATTTCTTCAACAACCTATCATGGTTTTAAAATTCAATTTATTCTTTAGAATAATGGGGCAGGGGTCCCTCTGAGGAATTACTTGTTGGAGCTAATACTAGGAGATACTATATTCGTGCTTAAAAGAGCTATGAAATGTCACTCTCAGATTCATGAAAAGCTTAAATAAGGGGACTCCTAACTGGGATTCCACCTTTGACTCCGAGATCGGAAGGAGATTGGAAGGAATGGTTAATTATTATTGGTAATGTCATTCAGAGTCTTCTTTGACATAGGCAGAATATAATTATCTAAAGTATGCTTTATTTTACAAGCCTGCTGTAAAAAAAAAAAGCTATTGTTAAGATGTGACAATTTTTTCCAATGAATTATGCTCTATAAACATACGAGCCATGCTGAAACCATAATATATAGATATATATGTATATATATAGAGCACTTTGACAGTTTCTGAGCTGTGTTGCAATTAATGATGTATAAAGTGGTTCTGACTTGTTGATGGGAAAATTCTTTGAAAGAGAAGTTTTCCCTTTGGAAGAAAATTGTAAAATTTGCTTTGGGACAAAACCAGCAAACCGAATATTGTCCACTGCTCTTTGCCAATTTTGTAATTTAAAAACTAATACATCAGAGTAATAAAATTGTAGGAACCATAGAAAAGATTCCATTCCTGGTATTTCAAAACAGCTGTCTCAGTCTAACATAATTAGCATTGTTTATTCTGCTCCTTCAAATGGAAGGATATATGTGTATGAATTCAAGAGCTTTGGCTATTGTATAAAATTCACTTATGGATCATTAAAGATAACTTCTGTGGCTAAGACCTAAGAAACGTTGTGATTGGTTTTTAAGGTTTATTCTACCACTTGTACTTGGGGCTTTGGCTCTTTGTTTGTGGTTTATAAAATACCGTCCAAGAAAATCAACGCTGTCTTTACAAATTAGTTATTTCATTTCTCTTTCTTTTCTTATTTTAATTGAAACATCCATGGAGCTACCTTGATAAAAGTGTTTTTTCTCCATGGCAAAACAGGACAAATAGATTTGCAAAAGTACATGAGCTGATATACTCTAAAAAAGAGTTTATAAAAATACTGTACGATATAGCAGATCCTGAAGAACAAAGCTTATCACCTGAAAAAAACACAACTGCTTTAGTTTAAAATATTAATTTCTCTGAAGAATTCTGGTTTGTTTTTAAAAGGAGTAGACAATTTTCTTGAATAATTTCAGTGTAGTCACTGATCTAGAAAATTCTAAAAGGCTCATAAATAAATGAGATAGGGGATCGCTAAATTATGAAATTAGTAGTGAAAAAATAAATTCTATTTCTAATAATATAGCATTTATATGACTGCATTTAATTATATACAGTAAAATGAAGTTCAGGAAGAGAAATGGGAAGGGAATTTTTAAATATCTACATCCAGAATATCTTCTTGTTTTTGTTAGAAAACAGTTGAGTGTGGGATTGGAGACTGAAAATCCTTTTCGAAAGGATATTAGTGTAATGTTTTTGTTGATTACTGTTTATTTCTAAAAGTTTTAGCAAATTTCTCACCTTGGAAACATCTAATGACTAGACATATTCTAAAACTACTTTTTCAAGAGAGTTGATTTGGAGGCTCAGCTTAGTTAATTTCAATACTCAGACCTTGAAATCAACATAGAAAGTCTTCGAGTAGTCCTTCTGGGTCTATTACTTCCTGGAAATTCTTTCTGCAGGTTTTGTAATGACATCAAGTATTCCATGGGTCTGGACTCCCTGCTATTCCTGGATGCTATTTTCATCAGTCTCTCCAGTTATGTAAATAACTTATATTGATTCTCTCTCAGTCTTTCTGTTTTTCTCTCTTTGCAAATAGCTCTTTTACTGAGAGCAACACAAACACAATACTGCCCCAAATAGAAAACCTTGACAATGATAGCTGAATTTTGCTTTTCTGTTAGGTTCCCTTACAGCTTTCAGTGTAGCTCAGTTCAGCTTTGTCCATCAAATCACTAGGTATTTTGATGGATGGCAGGGTTAGAATGGTTGCGTCTTATTTCTTGTATGCTGTATTAGTTTTGTATTGCTGCATAACAGACTACAACAAAGTTCATCATTCAAACAACAAACATTTATTATATCACAGTTTCTGTAGGTCAGAAGCCTAAGCATGGATGACCTAACTGTGTCCTCCACTCAGGGTCTCTCTAGGTCTCTAGGCTTCAGCTGGGGCTGTGGTCTTATCAGAAGCTTGGAGTCCCCTTCCAAGTTCATTCTGGTCCTTGGCAGAATTAACTCCCTTGAGGCTGTAGGATAGAGATCCCTGTTTTTTTTTTTTTTTTTGGCCTCAGCTCCCAGAGGCTGTCCTCAGGAAATGGCCACGTATTTCTCTCCCAGCCTGGATGGCTTGCTTCTTCAGAACAACCAGGAGAGTGTCTTTCATTTCAAATTTCTTTCTCTTTTGAATAACTCACCTGATTAAGTTAGGTCATCCAGGATAATTTTCATTTTGACTCAAAATCAACTGATTTGAGATTACATCTG
The DNA here is from genome assembly GCF_024542745.1 of Macaca thibetana thibetana. Classification (NCBI taxonomy): domain Eukaryota; kingdom Metazoa; phylum Chordata; class Mammalia; order Primates; family Cercopithecidae; genus Macaca; species Macaca thibetana. The sequence continues at coordinate 25,078,331 of NC_065586.1, forward strand.
CAATATTCCTTCATCTTTGTCAGGTAATATCACTTAATCATGGCAGTAAAATCCATCATGTTTATATACCTGTCCGTACTCAATGGGAGGGGATGATAAATGGTGTGTGCGAAAGGGAGGAATCTCAGGGACCATCTTAGAATCCTACCTTCTGCATATGCCGTATCTTTTCAGAATGAGTTTCTATTTTTAGCATTGGTTCAGAATTGAAGTGTTGAGTTGCAGGTGTATCAGTGAGTGCTGTGACTAAAGACCTTTTGGGTCCATAGCTACCACAGCCTGTGACTGCCATCGGCCATCATTGTCTGGTAGCGCTTGCCATACTATTAATTAGTACTTTAGACTAAAAAAAAAAATCCCTTATGCTTAGCAGCAGAAACACCAAACAGCATTTAAAATTACTATTATAATCCAAAAATATAAAAATATTTATAAAATGCTGTGTGTTTAGAGATAATTTCCAGAAATCTGAAATTCAGTGTACCTTATCATGAATTCCACATGGTAGAAACTGCTCTTTAAAAATAGTGTGCTTGGCTGGGTGCAGTGGCTGATGGCTATAAACTCAACACTTTGGGAGACTGAGGTTAGGAGGATCATGCGAGGCCAGGAGTTCAAGACCAGCCTAGGTAACATAGTGAGGCCCTGTCTCTACAATCTACAATTGTTTTTTAATTAGCTGAGTGTGGTGGCACATGTTTATGCACATGTCCTGTGGTCCTAGGAACTCAGGAGGCTGAGGCAGAAGGCTGAGGCAGTGGGATTGCTGGAGCCCAGGAGGTTGAGACTGCAGTGAGCCATAATGGCTCCACTGCACTACAGCTTAGGTGTCAGAGTGGGACTCTATCCCCCAAAATAAAAATAAATAAATAGAAACAATAGTGTGCTTTAGTTGTCCTCCTTGGTTGTCCTGTTCCGTCCCTAATTAAACATATAGATATGCTCAGCAAATCTGCAGATGAAACAAAGCTGACAGCATTAGTAAATGAATTACAGTTATAAAATGGAGTTCCAAAAAGTATTCTAGTGGAATAAAAATAATAGGCTGAGATTAACAGGATACCTTTTGATAGAGATAAACCTAAAGCCCTGTACTGTTGTTTTCCCTAAAAGAAAAACATTGTTTCAGGTACAGATTAGTGGATAGATTTCTTAGCATATATGTCTTAGTTCATTTTCTGCTGCTGTAATAGAATACCACAGACTGAGTAATTTATAAGGAAACGAAGTTTATTTGGCTCATGGTTTTGAAGACTGGGAAGTCCAAGAGCATAGGACTGGTATCTGGTGAGGGTCATCCCACAGCAGAAGGGGAGAAGATGGAAGCAAGTACATGAGACAGAAATGGGTTGAACTCAACCTTTTCATCAAGAGCCCACCCTAGAAATAACTAACTCACTCCTGTAATAGGAGCATTAATCCATTCCTGCAGGCTGAGCCCTCACGATCTAATCTTATAAAGGCCCCCTCTTTACTATTACAATAGCAGTTACATTTCCAACACATGAACTTTGGGGGACATATTCAAACCATAGGAATACCTCTTAATACATTTGGAAAAGGCTTAGAAATTCTGATTAGCATTGAGTTTCATGTGAACGAACAGTGGTATGGGCTGCCAGAAAAAGCTGATGGGCTATTTTGAAAAGGAAAGTAATAATTCTGCTCTATTTTCTGCACTTGATCTTAGCCAAAAGACTGAGAAGCAATCTGCTCTATTTTCTAATCATCAGAATAAGTAAAGTATATCTGCTGTCTTTTCCTTTTCTAATTTATTCAAAATAATTTCTCAAAGCTTGCAAACATTTTTCTTCCCTATTTATGTATTCTCATTTTGTCCATTCTGCTTATTAAATATAAATCACTTTGTATTCATATTATATCATAAATTTGTGTCAACATTTATTTTGAATGGCCCTTAAGTTTTGGCTATAGTTTGCAAGTTACATGGGTCCATTTTCATATGGATATATCACTTATGCAATTAGACTTGTTTTGCAAGTTTCTTGGCCTTGCAACAGTCCTCTCTCTTCTGTCCAGGAGGGTTAGGAAAAATGAAGAGATGAAAAATCCTCCACATTCTTGCTCATCCTTCCTTTCTTATGTGCCTCCTGACTCTTCGAGATGGGAATGCTTTTTTTCTACAAAAGAGAAGTGAAATGTGGCTTTACCAGTTGATTCCAAGGCTATACACTGAAGAAATAAAAATAATCCCCTAGTCTCTAGGGAACTAATTCTATGAGATACTTTTCACTATCAGAAAACTTCACTTTGTGCCCAGAGTCAAAAGGAAATGTGTAAGCCTTTTAAAATGAAAGACCTCAAGCAAAATCTTAAACCAAGTGTAAGAAACTGCTTATTCAGGGTGCTTAATCACCCCTACATAAAGCATGCATGCATACCTTCTCTCATTCACTTATTCATTTGTTGGTGCATTTAATATACACTGAATATAGAACTTAACTGCGTTGTAGGCACTATCGTAATTTTTATAGCTGAATTATCCTAGCTTAAAAATAGGAATCAATATCCAATACGCCAGTGGCCTTTTTTAGCCTTTAAACTTGGCTGCTAGGCTGGCTTCTTTCTTCCTTTCTTCCTTCCGTTTTTATCATGAAATATAGCATGCATACAAATGAATGTGTGTGTATATATGTATATATGTTAATAGGGCAGACAACAATAACACGAAGGCCCATGTAAATACCATTAAGCTTCTAAAACAAATGTTTGAAACTTCCTGCGAGTTTATCTCAAAATACATCTTCCTGTCTCTACCTACCAACAAAACAACTCTGTCTCTCTCACTTTAAAAAATAAATTTAGGGCAGATAATCTTCATTTCATCTTAATTCATACTGTTAAATGTTTTTCTTCCTGGTTGCTCCCTGATCTTTCCTAGATATACTGGATTTCTTTTTTTAAAATTGTTATATATTTGGGGGGTCAAGTGTAGGTTTCTTACATACATCTATTTTGTAGAGGTGAAGTCTGGATTTTTGGCGTAGCCATCGCCCAAGCAGTGAGCACTGTACCCAATAGGTTATATTTCAACCCTCACCCTCCTACCACTCTCTGACCTTTTGGAGTCTCCAATATCTATTATTTTACTCTTTATGTCTGTGTGTACCCACTGTTTAGCTCCCACTTATAAGTGAGAACATGTGGTGGTTGACTTTCTGTTTCTGAGTTATTTCAGTTAGCATAATGGACTGCAGTTTCATCCATGTTGCTGCAAAAGACTAGATTTCATTCTTTTTTATGGCTGAGTAGTATTCCATGGTATATAAATACCACATTTTCCTTATTGACTCCTCTACAAATCTTTTTTAAGAGTTTTTAAAAAATCTTAAAAAATGACTTCTTTGTTGTTCATGGTTTTACTATATATGTATCTCTGAACAATAAAATTTTTAATTTTTGAAATGTTTTATAAATCAATTTATGCCTATTTAGCTTAATGTAAATTTTTTGATATTCTTCCTTATGGATGTGTGAACCTGTATTCATTCATTCTGTTTCAGTGTTGCATTCTATTCTATTGTATTAATATACTACAATGTATTTATCAGTTGTATGGTCATTGAACATTTATGGGTTTTTTTTTTTTTTTTTTTTTTTTTTTTTACAGTTTTCCTTTTCAGTTTTTTTGTTGGAAACAATTTCAATAAACATTCTTGGCCATATCTTCTGGTGCATGTACACAAGAATTCCTCTAGGGAATAGAATTTCTGGGTCATAGACTGTCTACCTGCTTCATGTTATCATGTACTACTGAATTGCTTCCTAAAGGGCTGTACCATTTGTACTCCCACCAGTGTTGTATGAGATTTCCAGTGCTTTGCTGTACTTGTAGCCCTTGGTGTTGTCTAACTCTTTGATTTTGGTTTACTTAGATATCTTAGTTTGGGCTACTGTAACAAATTACCATAAATTTGGTAACTTATAAACAACAGAAATTTATTTCTTGCAGTTCTAGAGGCAGGGAAGTCCTAGATCAAGGTACTAACAGGTTCAGTGTCTGGTGAAGGCTCCCTCTTCTGGTTCATAAATGGCACTGTTTCTCTGTGTCCCCACATGGTAGAAGGACAAACAAGCTCCCTTGGGTCTTTTTTATAAGGGCACTAATCCCATTTGTGAGGGCTGTACTCTTGTGACCCAGTCATTTTCCAAAGGCCCTGCCTCTTGATACCAGTGCATTAATGATTAAGTTTCAACATAGGAATTTTAGGGAGACACTCTCAGGTCATAACATCAGAGGATGTGAAATGGGCATCTTATTGCAGTTTTAATTTCATTTGCTTGCCTACTAATGAGATCAATTTTTTCTTTGTATGTTTATTGATCCTTCATGTTTCTGTTACATGAAATAGATTTTTTTCCCTTTTGGTCTTTTAGGTTGCTCATCTAATTAATTTGTAGATTTAATTATATAGCATGTATATTAATACTTTGGTGATTTAATCTGACATAAATATCTTACACCTGATTGTGGCTTATCTTGTTTTAATTCTTTTTGTAGTTTCCTCGATGAACTAAAGTTCTTAATTTTAACTTATTCAATTTTTATAAACCTTTTCCTTTACAGTTGTGCTTTTTATCTTATTTAACAAATCCTTCCTTTCTTCCAAATCATAGACATATTTTCTATAATCTCTTCTATGAGTTTTAAAATTTTGGCTTTCACATTTAAATTATGCATCTATTTAGAATTGATTTTTGTTATGTAGGAGGTAGGAATTCATTCTAAATTTTGTTTTTCCGTATGAACCGAGGGTCAGCAAGCTTTCTGTGACAAACAGGATAATAAATATTTTAGGCTTTTTAAGTCATATGGTCTCTGTTGCAACTATAGTTGACTATTGAACAATGCAGGGATTAGGGTCCCCAACCGCCTGTACAGTGGAAAATTTACATATAACTGTCAATTCCCAAAAAGTTAACTACTAATAGCCTACTATTGACTGGAAGCCTTGCCTGTAACATAAACAGTCAATTAAGATATTTTGTATGTTCTATGTATTACATACTGTATGCACATAATAAAGTAAGCTAGAGAAAAGAAAATGTTACTAGGCAAATCATAGGAAAGAGAAAATATATTTTTTATTCATTAAGTGGGAGTGGATCATCATGAAGTTCTTTTTGATGATCCGTGACCTTTATGACAATCCACTTCCACCTGTCATCTTCGTGTTGAATAGGCTGAGGAGGAGGAGGAAGAGAAGGGGTAGGTCTTGTCTCAAAAGTTGCAGAGGCAGAGGAAAATCCACATATAAGCAGTTCAAACCTGTGTTGTTCAAGGGTCAACTGTACTTTACTCTGCCATTGTAGCATAAAAGCAGCCAAGGACAAAATATAAATGGATGGGCATTGCTAGTTCCAACAAGACTTTATTTACAAAATCAGGAGTCTCTTTGGAGTTAGCCTGTGGACTATAGTTTGCCAGTGCCTTGTGTAGATAACTAATTGTCTCAGACAATTTCTTTGGTCTTTCTTTTCCCACTGATGTCCAGTGCCTGCTCTTTTGTATAGTGTTTCCATATATGTGTTTCTAAGTTCTTTGTGTGTGTGTGTTTTAAATTGTTTTAGTTGTTGTCTATCACCGTTCCAATATCTCACTTTTCTAAGTACTATAGCTTTATTATAAGATTTGCTATTTGGCAGAGAAAAAAACTTCTTTGTGATTCTTCCTTAGATGTGTCTTGGCCTTTCTTGATCATCCCTCTTCTAAATATATCTTAAAAATCATATTGTCAAGTTCCATAAAAACTCTACTCCACTTTGAATTTGGTAGAATTGTGTTATATTCATATAGAGAGAACTAACATTAAAATATCATATTCCTGTTTTTGAACATATCGTATCTCTGCTTTTATTTGGGTCATCTTTAATGTCTTAACTAAAGTTTATAATATTCTTCAATGCCTTGCACATCACTTTTTAGACTTATTCCTATCTATTTTTGTGTTGCTATTATAAATAGTATGTTCTTAAAAATTGCTTTTTCTGACTCTTTTTGCTGATGTGTATAATTTTGATCAAATTGTATATGCTGCTTATGTGCATTACCTAGCTAAACTCTCTAAATAATTCTAATAACACTTTTCTTTGGAGTTTATTCTATTGTCTGTGTATAATGACACTTTTGTTTCTTTATTTCCATGGCTATTTTTAAAAAAATGTGTCTTATTTTATTCCACTGAGTACAACCTCTAGTACAATGTTGAATACAAATAATAAGAGCAGGAATTTCTATATTTTCCCTGCTTTTTAAAGAACACGGTAACTGACTACTGCACATAACATTTGTAATAGATTTTTTATTTGTTTGTCAGGCATACTTTACAAGGTCAAGGAATTGCTTTGTTTTCTATTTTGAACCCGATAATTACAGTACTTGGTGTGACTCCTTGTTTTTTTCCCCTTATAACTCTCCTTCAAGGAGGCTTATTTTGAATATATTATGAGGCCACGTTTCTTAGAATTTCATCTCCGGAAATCTTTTAGGCCTGGATCAAAGTGAGCGTGTTCTTCCAGAGACAAATTGTGTTTGCTTTTGTTAGCATGATCACTATCAATTCAGGACCCCTTCAGTTAAATTTTTGTCCTGAGACTTTTTAGGACATAAAGTTAATATGAATTTTTACATATGTTAGACTTTTTTTTTTTTTTTTAACTTTTCTTCCAAAGAATCCAGAGTTCGGGGCTAAGACTGATCAGTATTATTCTTTTGGTGGGACAGTTGCTTCTGTTTTGTTTTTATTCCTTCCTCATTTTATGTTCTTAGAATATCACCCTTCGAAGGCACTGGGTTTAAGGGAGCATCTCTAATCTGACCTTCTACCAAAAGGGCCTTAGGTTTTGTCTTGTTTTCCATATGTAGCTGATTAATACTCAGGCTCTAGGTTAGCAAGAATTGCTGTGGATATCAAAGCAACTGCCAGCTCCCATGCTACTTATTTCTCTGGATTTTTGCTTTCTTTTCATCTCTGGCCTCTGAGAAGGATTTCTGGCCTCTTAATTTCTTGTTAGATGAGGAAGGCATAAAAAAATGTTTTAAAAGCTTTAAATTGGCATTTTTAGTTGTGCTATACCAGAAGCAGATTGAACGTTTATTCTGCTATCTTGCTAAAACCAGTATTTCCCATTGGACTTTACCCAAGATCACAGACTCTTGTCCTGAGCTATCCTACCTGACCATGACTAAACTTTAAATCAATGGTTCTCAAACCTCCCTGCACATTAAAACCATCTGGGAAGCTTTTAAAAATCCTGATGCTCAGGCCACACTCCAGAATTTAATAAATTAGAATATCTGAGGGATCAGTAATTTTCAAAGTTTTCCACAGGATTCCATTTTCAGCTAAGGTTAAGAAAAACTGCTTGAAATCTAGCTGCCCATTTGATTCATGTCTGTTTGAGTTCACCTGCCTTTTCACTGTCCTCAGCCAAATAGTTTACTTCTGAGGCCAGATGTCCACATTCCCATAAAACACCAAGTTTATAGTACTCCTGACCTACTTCTTCAAACCAATATACTTTCTGTGAAACTAAGTCTACTATACTTGTGGTCAATTAATAGCAAAATGTTCAGCTTGTTTTTATTTTATTTTTTTACATCATTCTCTTTTTTTATGTCTTTTGCACCAGGCTGATACAATTTTGTTTTCCTCCGCTGAGAAATTTTTAGTGCAAAGTCTCTTAATTTGCTAATTAATTCTGATAGACTAGTTTCATAGTCTCAGCAAATCAGCGTGTGATACACTTGGATTATGAATAGCTTAGCACAGAAAATGATGTAATTTCAATGGAATAAATTAGAGCCAATTAACACGGCGGAGTCAGTTGTCTTTTTGAATAATGCATATTTGCTCAGAGAAGCACTCTGTTTTATTTGTAAAATGATCCACACTTTTAACCATTATGACTGCCATGGCCCTTTTCCCTTTGGAGCTAATAGAAACGGGGAAGATAAATGACAAGAGCAGCTAGGCCAGATGTTGCAAATGGTAAAGTTTTGCCATCATACTTTGTTCAAGGTCACAGTATGTTAATTGACCATAACATGTTACTAATCTGCTGTTTTATGACCGTCTTTAATGTAGTGCTCAGAGCATCTGAAAATATATGACACAATTATACATTAATAATTATTTATCCTTGGGAAGTAATAATGACTTGTCTCTTGCAAGTAAAACAAGTTGTTACATGTTCTGAAGCTTAGGGTTTGGGACCAAGTAGAGTAAGTAGAGATCTAGCTGCAATATTAGCAAATGATTTGTTTAACACATTAATTTCAGTGTCTATGAGATAAAATATATTTCCCAAAGTGAACAGATGGCTTAACTAGGCACAGTAGACTTCCCGTGACTTAGTGGGGAGAGTGGAGGTCTGGAATGCTTTAGAGAAAACTCACATTCTTTGGGTATACACTTGGGCGAGTTGGTCTTTAGAAGTCTGCTATTGCTTTCTATAATAATGGATAATTATCATTATTTTCCTCAGGGGAACATTGTGTGGAATAACTAATTAATGATTGCAATAGACTTTGGAACACATTCTGTAACTTCTTAGTATCTAAGAGAGAATGAATATGGATAAAGGAAACCTGGGAGAAAGCTTTTATTTCCAAATTTTGTAATATATTATTTTTCTTTAAAAATTATTTTAATAAACACCCACAAATTTCTAGGTTTTTTTGTTTTACAATTTTGCAAAATTAATAAACATTTTTAAGAGCAATTCCAGGTTCACACCAAAATGAATGGAAAGCATAGAGTTCCTATATACCCTCTATCCCTCACATGTGGAACCTCCCCCACTGTCTACATTCTGCACCACAGCGGTTCACTTGCTACAGTCAAACCTATGTTGATACATCCTTATCATCCGGAGTTCATAGCTTATATATAGGTTCACACTTGGCATTGTACATTCTACTATAGATTTTGGCAAATGTACAATGATATGTATCTACCATTGTAGTATCATACAGAAAAGTTTCAATGTCCTTAAAATCCTCTGTGTATTCCTTGCCTATTTTTAAATTAGGTTGTTTGCTGTCCTGTTGTTGAATGTTAACAGTTCTTTGCATACTTTGCATGGCAGTCCTTTATCAGATGTGTATTGCAAATATCTTTTCCCAGTGTGTAGCTTCTCTTTTTATTTTCTTGATGTTGTCTTTTGCAGAGCAAAAGTTTTTAATTTTAATGAAGACCAGCTTAGCAATTATTTCTTCCATGGATTGTGTCTTTGATACTGTATCTAAAAAGTACTTGCCATACCCAAGGTTGTTTAGGTTTTATCCTATGTTATCCTCAAGGAGTCTTATACTTTTTTTACATTGAGATCTCTGATCCATTTTCAGTTAATTTTTATGAAAGGTTTGTAAGGTCTGTGACTAAATAATTATTATTTTTGCATGTGGATGTCCAGTTGTTCCCAGCACCATTTTTAAAAAAGCCTGCTTCTCCTTGTTGTATTGATTTTGCTTCTTTGTCAAAGTTCAGTTGACTGTATTTAGGGGGTCTATTTAGGTGGGCTGTCTATTCCATGACATTTATATATGTCTGTTCTTTTCCTAATACCACACTGCCTTGATTAATATAGCTTTATAGTAAGTCTTGAAGTCGAGTAATGTCAGTCCTCCAACTTTGTTCTCCTTCTGATGTAATTTTTTGACATTTTATTTTGTTAATAGGTTTAGTTTCTTTTCAAAATGCTATTTTATTTCATGTTTAAAGATGCTGCTTCTCACTATTTAAAAAAAAATCTGCTGTGTGATCACATGCATGCCTAGAATTGGCTGTAGGGGCCATTATATGCTATAATAAATTTTAAGGGCTGGTGCTGTGGCTCATGCCTGTAATCCCAGCACTTTGGGAGGCTGAGGTGGGTGGATCACCTGAGGTCAGGAGTTCAAGACCAGCCTGGCCAACATGGTGAAACCCCGTCTCTACTGAAAATATAGGAACTAGCCGGGCGTGGTGGTGGGTGCCTGTAATCCCATCTACTCAGGAGACTGAGGCAGGAGAATTGCATGAACCCAGGAGATGGAGATTGCAGTGAGCTGATATGGTGCCGCTGCACTCCAGCCTCAGTGACAGAGTGAGACTCTGTCTTTAAAAAAATGAAATACATTTCACTTTTTGGTTAATGCCATCTTTTGGTATTATCTTTTGGATACTTTTTTTTTTTTATTGGATCTATAGGGGTTTGTCTTCAATAAAATCATTCCTAATTGATGAATATCAGGTGTTTTTGAGTATGGCTCTTATTACCCAAATCAGCATTGTGGTAACTAGTTTCCAAAGATTCCTTCCTTCTAATGAATCACACCTCCTGGTTTTTATGCCAGTATCCAGTCCTTTGTATGCTGAAACTGGACTGACTCTTTGCAACCAATAGAATATGACCAGATTAATGCTGCACATCTCCCAAGGCAAGGTGATAAGAAGCTCTGCAGTTTCCACTATGATTTCTTGGAATGCTTGCTCTTGGGGAAGCCAGTTGCCATGTAAGGAGTACAGCTAACATGACGTTTCCAAGCTGCAAGGATGCTCAAGGCATTTGGAGAGGTCAGGTGGAGAGAGGGAGACTTGATCAGTCCACAGCTGTTCCAGCTATCCCAGCTGAAATGCCAAATATTTGAGTGAAAAAACATTTTGGGTGTCTGGATCAGTCAAGCCATAATATGACTCCCAACCCAATTATCATCTAAATGCAACTGCATAAAAGAACCCAAGCAAGAGCTGCCCAGCTAAACCTAATCCACACACAGAACTATGAGAGATAATAAGAAATTGTCATTCAAAGTCACTAACCTTTGAGATGGTTTGTTACACAGCAGGGAGAACCAGAATAAGGGCCAATGAAGACTTGGACACTGATTGCTAAGCTATTACCGTGGTAATTCTTATACTTTGATTACTGTTGTCGATAGTATCTTGCAGATCCTTCATATGCCAATATGATGTTCTTGAAATTTGTCACAGTGATACCTAAAAGTACCTTTTCCAGTTTCCAGTGCTATCTGTGGGGTTCATGCTTGCTTGGAAGTAGAATTGATACTCTGTGAACTATTTTTAATATTTCTAGAAGCCTAACTTACATGGTCCATTTACCCAAGGTAAGGCTGTACAGTTAACACATTTCCTTGCTTTTGGCTACGTGTATATCACCCTCTCATTGTATCTCATTAAAATGAATTATACTGAAATACAGAGATTTTGATTCTTTTTTGTAGACAGAATTTTTAAAAATATGGGATCCTCATGAGAAGAACAAAATGGCTTTCTTGGTGTCTTAGACTGTATTAATGTTTCCCAATGTTTAGTACTCCTTCCCTTCTAAGCCCACAGAAGTCTGCACATTTTAACTCATTTACTTTTGGGTTGGGCTCTGTGGTTGGTTCTGAACAATAGACAATTGGCTGTGAACAGAAATGCTGTGTGTCATTTCTGAACTGAAGCATTTATTACTGGCACAAAACATCACATTCTCTCTCTTCTCTTGCTGCAGTAAGCAAGAAAATCATATGTTCCAGACAGTGCAGTTTCAAGAAGGAGGAAAGTCTGACATCTTGAGTCCCTAAGTGGCCATGTAGAGCAGAGTTCCCTGTAGACTTGAGTTGGGCATGTAATAGAAAGGAGACATTTTTTTCTTGTGAAATCCCATCATGGGATTTCATGATGAATTTTTATAATGCAGCCTAAGTCAACCTACCTTAATATGGTAAGATACTAGTAAGGGTACTTCTACTCTTAAAGTAAGAGCAAGAATGGGAGACATGGCATTCTTCATCGATCTATTAGCACCTAGTTCTGATTAGTGAAGGTAGGAAGCACAAAGCAGGTTATTGGGAGAATGAAAGACCTTTCAGTTGGCTTCAAGGCAGAGGGAACAGGTAGGAAACTGGGATTCTGCCGAGAGTGTGATCCTACATGGAGTATTTTGCCAGAAGAACCAGGCATGCCAGGCTCTGAAAACAAAACTTTCCTTCTTGATTTTGTTCAGAACTGCTCCTGATCTTTTGTTTTTTTTTCTTGAACAATCCAGTCTCACATGGATGCTTGAGTGTTATTTTCAAAACAAAACCATGAAGTTACCACCCGCCTGCTTAAAACATTCTAATGGCTTTACATTGCCAACTGGGTTCAGATCCACATTCTTGGATTGGTGTGACTGCTGTCTCCCTCTTCAGTTTGTTCGCTTCAGTCTTACTGGATTTCTGAGGGCAGGTTCCTTCTTTATCTGAAACCTTTTCTTCCTTTACCATCCTTCCAACCTCCAGTCTTCTCCTAGTTAATCCCCGCAGCCTTCAGATCTCAGCTCAGTCTTCATGTTCAGGAATCTTGCTCTGACCTTAAGTTTCTTTGTTAGAGGTTTTCATAGAACTGGGTTTCTTTCTTTCAGAGAGGTTGTCTCCATCTGGAATTTACATGTTTAAGTGCAGTTGTTTGATTGCTTGTCATTCAGTTCATGAGGGAATTCCTTTGTGTTTCCTCATCACTTTATGCCTAGTGTTCAGGACATAATCAGTACATGGAAGGTAGAATGGATGCCTTTGTGGCATCCCATTAGAAAGAAAATCCGGTGATCTGATTATGGGATGGCCAACAATACACTAGATTACTTCTTCCCTCCAGCTCTTCAGATCCATTTGGACTTCTCTGATCCTTGACAGTAAAGGGCCCGCAAAATTACATATGCCAATTTTTGGAATACTCTCTCTATAAAATCAAATGAATACTCAATAAAGTGAGCTCAAAGAATACTCGTTATCCTATTGATAGGATGAGGGGTAAACTGTTTAACCTGAAAAGAATTTTTACTTGAATATGACTCCCTTAGGTGCTTTGCTATTTCTTGATCAAAGGTTCTTAGGATCTATCTGTGAGGGCGCCTGGAGAAACTCTAGCATATCTGTGAAGTCTTTGTGATTTTAAATAAAATATTGGCCATATGTGCATTTTTAAAAGGGAGAGTCTTCCTGGATTAGATCAAATTCATAAATGAGATCTTTGACCCTAAGACTCATTGAGTTATACATGTGAAATTTTGTTGTACATAAATTGTACCTCAGGGCAACTCGACGTCCCCCAAAAGCTCTGAATCAGTATTCTCAATGAACAGCTTAAAAAACACTAGCAACAGACAGTGAGAGACTTGGGAGGTATCTTCTCTGAGGAACTTTTTTCAGGTCTGCCTTTCGTTCTAGAATACCGCGAAAATAGTTTCTATTTTTGTGTGCACACTTCTATAGTCCACATGGAAGTGGAGTCAGAGAATGGGATAGAATATAGAAGAGTAGAAGAGTCCTGCAGTAACCATGCTGCCAACCTTGGCCTTCACAATGAACGCCACATAAGGTCAACGAAATGTCATTGCTATCCAGCAAATTCTTTCCAAATAAACCAATACTATATAAAAGCTGTGTTAGGAACTTCCTAACTGTTTCATGGTGTTGCTTACATCCTTTTGTTATTTAGTTTTTTATGTTCTTTAAGGTGTGAGTAAAACACCTAGGCTTTAGTCTTTTGTCAATAACCTGTTTAAGCAATTACTTGTACCTTTAAAGCAAATTACAAATTCTTCTCGTCTCATTTTTTTTACCTATGCAATGGAGATAATGTTACTTTATATACATTAATATCTCAATACTCTGACAAAGAAGTGGGCACATGGTTAACCCTTCATTCAGTTAAAAAAATAAACCAAAGAATTTCTGATAATCATATTAGTTAATTAATTGACTAATTTTAGCTTGAATAGAGCAGATGGTTTATGTAGGAAAATGGGAGAACGTGAAGTTGGATTCCGAATAGTTTAGATTTTAAACTTATTTTCAAAATCCCCAAGAGTAAGTTTGCATATGATAACACAGCAATATGCTAGTGAGCAGAGTGTGTGAAGAAGTTCTACTTTATATCCTTTGTCTACGTTTATATCATAATGGAACCAGAATGGTAAAATGAATTTGAAAAGTATCAATCCTATGTTATTTGACTCCGTGGCTAAAGAGCCTGTGATTTTTCAGTTATATCCCTCCCCCAATCCCTGACCTCATTTTAGTTTTATATTTTAGCATGGAAGGAAAGAGCAGGGATTAAATTCTAGTTTTACTTTCACTAGCTGTGGGACCTTTAGCAAATCAATCATTTTGACTCATTTTCCTTAAAGCAATAGCAACTTCAGCTAACATTATTGAACACAGTATAGACCAGACATTCACGTAAACTTTACATGAGTTAAACTATTTAGTTCTCACTGCAACCATGTGATGAAATTGCAGCTGTTTTCCCCATTTCATGAATAAGAAAACAGAGGAACTGAGCTGATGTTGCCAGGCTCTGTCACAAGTTGTTGCATATATTGTTACCAATGCAGTGAGATCCTGATATCCTCAAGTGTTCATCCTGTAACATTTGTATTATACCCATGGTACCACTCAGTTTGTTTCATTTTAGTATGCTTACTGAAGCTGTCAGTTCTCTTATTGAATATCCTAAGCTAGAGTCTCAGATTCTATAATCTTAAAGCCTGGACTTTTGGCCTTTATATTAGGAATTCAAGCTCTTTTACCACCTATAATGCAGAAAGAAGTTCTACTGGTTCAAGGACAAAGATTTTGGGGGAGATCTAGGGGTTGATGGTTGCTGTAGACCTTGAGGACACACAGAATCTTCATCAAAGTATAAAGTAAAATACTTCAGGTGTACTCCATTGTAGCTTCAGAAAGGTTAATTCTTTTTTGCATTATTACATATTTAGTATAAAAGGGAAAAATTGCTATTTAAAACCATATGAGCCTTTCAAGAAAGATGATTCTGCTAGAATTGTATAGATTCTTTGGTTACTGAAGAATAGATGGTCTTCTGTTTCACCTAAACAGTTTGATTTTTTTTTCCTTCTATGTGCAGGCGAACTGAATATGGAAGTAGAACTGGTACAGTTGAAATTGTAAAATAGAGTGAGATGAATTTGGAATTCCTAGAAGGCATGCTTAAAGTATAAGAGAAGAAGGACATATGAGAAAAGCCAGGCAACAAGGCAAATGGTTTGCACCTACAAACCACCTACTTTTGGCTGTCCCAAAGGCACCTCAGACCCAGCACACCCCAAACTGATCTCACTAATGCCACTCTGCTCCAACCTAGTCCTCCTCCATGCTCCCTATCCCAGTCAGTGACACTATCTGTCAACCAGAAATGTACCAACCAGAAATCTACAGGCCAGAAGTCTACAAGTCTTCTTTTAAATCTCCTTCTTCTTCATCACCTTATCAAAGTCCCATTGATTTTATCTCATACATATTTTTGTCTACTTG
Source organism: Macaca thibetana thibetana (assembly GCF_024542745.1). Taxonomy (NCBI): domain Eukaryota; kingdom Metazoa; phylum Chordata; class Mammalia; order Primates; family Cercopithecidae; genus Macaca; species Macaca thibetana. The sequence continues at coordinate 25,093,662 of NC_065586.1, forward strand.
ATATCTATCCAGCAACACCTCAGTTTCAGCTATCGAAAACTCAGTCTTTCTAATAGATCTCTTCACATCCATTATTGTCTCCTCTGCTGTCATTTTTATTGCAGTTAAGAGAGTTAAGAGACTGAGATGCTTAGTTTTTGATGCTTATCACCGCTTTTAGGATAAAGTCTAAATCCTTATCAAGACCTATAAAGTCCCGCATACTCTGGCCTGACCACTTTTTAAAAATCTTCATCTCACACTTCATAGATATTCTTGCCCTAGTGACAATGGCTTGACGTTCTTTTAGCTCCTCCAATGTTCTGAGCTGCTTCCCACCTCAGGCACCTATGTGCCCAGGTCACTGTGCTTGGATCTCTCTTTCTCCCATTTTAATCTAGTTAGTTCATTCTTTCCCTTAGTAATCTGCTCAAATAGCATTTTCTTAGAGAAGCTTCTTCTAACTTCAGACTAGGTTTGTTTTCCCTGTTACTTGCTGTAATGGCATCCTGTCCTGTTTCTTCATAGTGTTTATAAAAATTTTTAATTATGCATTTATTTATGTAATGATTTTTACTTATGTCTGTCTCTCTCACTAAACTTCAAGCTACATGTGTCTGTTCTACCCCCAATTTTATCTTTAGTTTTTAGCATAATGCTAAACATTAACAGCAACTCAAATATTAAATGAGTCCAATAGTTGACATTACAGGAGGCTCTCTTATTGACATACCGTCTGATTTTCAGAGTTGTCTGTTTCCAATTGTGCTCCTGGAAGAGGTAATGGACATACTCTCTTCCATTCACTCTGATCACACATGTCATATGGCAGTTCGAAGTTAAGGGTTTAGAACGTGGCAACAGATACCAAGGACTTTTGAATACCTATATACAGTTCTATGCCAATGCATATAACGTAGAAACATTTTTGAGATGGAGTTTCCCTCTTGTTGCCCAAGCTGTAGTTCTATGGCATGATCTCGGCTCACTGCAACCTCCACTTCATGGGTTCAAGTGATTCTCCTGCCTCAGCTTCCCGTGTACCACACCTGGCTAATTTTTTTAATTTTATTTTTATTTTTAGTAGAAATGGGGTTTCACCATGTTAGCCAGGGTGGTCTTGAACTCCTGACCTCAGGTGATCAGCCCACCTCGGCCTCCAAAATGCTGGGATTACAGGCATAAGCCACTGCCTCTGGCCACAATATCATATTATTACGATTTCTTTGAGGGCAAAAATGCCCAGAAGTACCTTTGATTGGTTCTTTGTTAATAATGAATTCTTCCTGAGTCATCTTAAACCATCTCATATCCTATTTGCCATCAGAGGACTCAGAGGGTTGCTGTCTGAAATCTAGATCAACAGTAGTGAGAGCCTCTGATCCTCAGAGGTTAAAGGAACGTTTCTGATTAATATTATAATGTAGCCACTTAGTCCAAAGGTACTAACGTAATTCAGTAATGTTCCCAAACAGTTAAAATAATTTGACTTGAGTTTTCCAAGTTCTTCCTAAGCTTTTTCAAAAAATATTATTTTTAGGAATGTATTGTTTTCTTATTTGCTTTTTGATTCTCTTGTCTCACATTTTCTTAATGAGAGAAAATTTTGATATGGTGCTTTTTCAGATAACAGAAATAGTGTAATGTGCTCACTTCTCTGGTAGATGATTTATTTTATACTTCCTTTATTTTCTATCTCCTCTGCTTCCCTCTCCTTCCTCACCTTCCTCTCTGTAGCTCTTTTTTCTTTACCTTTTCACAAGACCCCACCTCTTGTTTACACGCCTTTATGCTTAAGTCAATCCATAAATATAGACAGAAAGACAGAGAAATGTCAGCTTTCTATTTTGAGCAGGAAATTACCTTGTGAGAATGTTTATAAAAATGGATTGCTTCTCCCAGGAGATTCATTCATCAAGACAGAAGTTGGTCCTCCTGTACAAAATGGAATGGAAATAGAAACAGTCAAGATACACTAGGATAAACACGGCAATCAGAGATTGGGTGGGGAGGGGAAGCCTAATTTGGAGGAAAAACGTTGGCTGCTTGTGTGAGGCAAAGAAATAGAACAGCAAATGTTCCTTCAAATTGCAGCAAGAAAGGAAGGTTATCCAGGGATGTACTAGACTTCTAAAATTTTATTCATAACTCCTTTGAACCAAGGCTGAGCTCCTAGAATTATAAGTGATCCCCATGCATATGTCAACATCATAATTTCATGGGATTCTAGATCATAAAAGCTAGAGGACAACCTAAATAAATAAAGGCTGTATCTTACCAAAAGTCACACAATTAATTCACGGCATCTGGGACTATAATCCAGATATTCTGATACCCAAGTCAATTTTTATAAGTCACTGCTTACAGGGACTGTAATGGATTTCTGGTTCCTGAAAATGCACCTTCCATATCAGCTATGTCCTTCCATATCCTCTCTAGTTTGCTCTATGGGATGTGATCATCAGGTATAATTCTAGTCATGTCTCCCAAACTGGCAACCTCATTGTCAATATCACTACCTCTTAAAGAAGAGTGACATGTTAGATTATGCAGTCTAACAGGGTATCCTTACTTTTACCCAAGGAGAAGAAGTTTGACAAATGGTCTATAGTTGAACATCCATCCTAAGAATATTCAAGGATTTTCTTAACACATTGGCATCTTTACTTTTTTTTTTTTTTTTTGCACATATATCATGAAGTAAAGATTTTTGGTTGTTTTCCCATTATGTGTAGAAAATAGCTCTTGCCATACTTTAAACATATTTTTCAGATACAAAGACTTATGAGGTAATTTGCACCTACTACAACTAATGTACTACCAGAAGTCTGGGTAGGCAGTCTACTATGACATTAACTTCTTAGGGAGAATGCCTTTGTTTGCTTCCCAAATCTCTCTGCCTTTTCTATAACTTGTTTATTCATTGAAGAAAATGGTTTTTTTGTTTGTTTTATTTTTTTTGAGAGAGGGTCTCTATCTGTTGCCCAGGCTGGAGTGCAATGGTGTGATCTCTGCTCACTGAAGCCTCGACCTCCCAGGCTCAAGCAATCCTCCCATCTCAGCCTCCTGACTAGCTGGGACTACAGGTGCGCACCACCACACTGGGCTAATTTTTTGTATTTTCTTAGAGACAGGGTTTCGTCATGTTGCCCTGGCTGGTCTCAAACTCCTGGGCTAGTGATCTGCCTGCCTCAGCCTCCCAAAGTACTAGGATTACAGGCATGAGCCACTGTGCCTAGCCTCAAAGAAAATGTTTTTTTGCTAGACATAGTTTTTCTCTGCTCCGTGTGGTTTAGAAGGAGACAAGTGGGCAGTGCACAGCTTCCTTTGTGATTGTCCTTTCGCAGTGGGGATATTTTTCTTTCCCCCTGGAGTTATTTATTCTGCCTTTGAAGTCAATATTTTTATTACGTTTATTTACACAACACCAAAGATTGTTTTGATTTTGTTGCTCAACTCTTTCTAAACATTTTTCTTTAGGTGATATTCATTTTCTTCCTATCTACAGAAAACATGTACATGCACACAATTTATTGAAATAGTCTATTACTTTAGGTGATCTTATCACATCCTATATAACATGAATAATAGGTTTGATTCTAAAGTAAGCTAGTTATAATGTCTTCAAATAGAAATAATATAAAAAGAACATAAAAGTGTTCTATTGAAGAGATAGTTTTATGTGAAGATTAATTTATATGTACTCCCCTATCCCTCACTTGGTATTCATTAGTTTGCAATATAGGTGATTTAATGTGACTTGTAAAACAACTTAATCCTCAGTGCTAAACACATACAGACTCTCATGAGGAAATGGGTGACAGTTGAAAAACAAATGATCAACTTCCAAGGTATATTCTTTTGAGGTCAGAATGTGACCCGCACTCATATCTAAAAGCCCACTAGTGCAGATGGTTTAAAAATTAATTTTACTTGATGCCTTGTAACAACCAAAGCCATATAACTATTAGGTGGGCACAGAAGAGATATTATGAAGTATTAATTCTAACAAATGTTAAAAAAAAGTTAACTATTTTTGTTGTGTTCTTTGGTGTATTGTAGTGAATTAAGTCCCAGTTGTAAATATAACTTTGTCTTCATCATCTGTATTCTAAATTCTGACTTTTTTGTGTGCTAAGAAGCTCTATAAATGCTGAGTTATGGTGACAAAGACGAATTACTCTCCGGAAAACAATACTGCTGGAATTAATAGAAATGTTTCCTTATTTGAAAATGTAGTTGGGGAGAAATATGTTAAATTATGCTACTTTAATGATATTTTCAGTTCTAGAATTCTGATTATATAGCCTGTTGCTATTAAAAGATCATGTGCTGGGATTTTGGTTAAATCTCCTTAAAAAGTTTCCAGAAAGTTCAGTTCTGTAGGCACTGTTCCACAATTTCATAGGCAATTTTGTAATTTGAACTCTGTTTAGAGATGTGTTTTTAAAAGTGCGGTCCAGGACTACCTTTATCACAATAATCTGGGGAACCTGTCAGGAGCAAGATTTTTGAAGCCCACCCCAAATCTTCTGAATTTCGAACTTAATAAAAGCCCCAGGTGACTCTGATACACCCTAAACACTGGGAACCACTGGTTTATTAAGTAGTAACGCTTTTCCTTTTATAAATGTCTTCCCATGGAACTCTTTGAACTCTTGTTCTCTCCCTTAGCCCCTCGTTAACTACTACAATAGCAGAAGAGATAAATTACTTTCCTATCAGTAACAACCTTTTCCAACACCCTTTCTTCATGTGCTGCCAGCAAGAGAGATTTGGGGTGGTTTTCAAAGGAAAAACATTGAGAAGTGGATGCTTGATATTTATTTATTGCCACTCTTCCTTATTCATCTTTTCTTGCTCCAACTCTGACACAGTGTCAAGGAATGATCATGTTAAGGACTTTCATTTATATAGCCCTCTGCCATGATAAAGCACTTACATGTTGTTTTTAAAAATTCATATAACTTGCTCCTAGAAGGACATTTAGGTCATTTTGCCCAATTCTGTCATTTGACATATGGAGAAAGTGATGCTTAGATAGGTTTTGTGGTTTGTTCGAGATCACAGTCCTAATTATTGAAGGAACTAGAACAGGGACCCAGGTATCTCGACTCCCAGAGCACTGATGTCTTCTGGCATGTTATTTTAAAAATCTTGTATGTTGCAGTTATTTATGTCAAGAGAAAATTGTTTTGTAGTTTGTTCATCATCTTTGATTTGTTATCCTTAATGGTCTCGCTGCTTCCCAGGTCTGTTTCTATTTATTGTTATGTTGTGGGAAAACAGCTGAAAAACACATTTCTCATTGAGTGAGCTTTTGTGCAAATTGTAGCTTTCAGAGGAATTTGATCCCTGCGGCTTGAGGTTGAATTTGGTAACACTTTATTTTAGGTGTCAAGGCATGGTACATTTAATTAGCATTCGCTATAATAACACTGATCAGTGTGAATTCTGCTGATTAAAATGTGGATGGTAGTATTACTGTACCGTGAGCAGAATCCACCCACATGCTGTTAGGTTCACTGGACTCGCTTTCTCTCTCTTGCCCAGTTTTAATTTAGAAAAACCAAAAAACAAAAACTACTTTCTCTTACTTCCTTTGGAGTGTTTAATTAATGGTTGTTGGATATGCTCAAAGTATCCAGTGGAATGGGTATAAGAATAAAGTTCTTTGCCCTCCCAATTATGTGATTGCTCACTTGAGGAGTTAATTAAATTTCAAATGTAGGCCACCTTGTATAACATACTATGGTGATAAAGTCATAATGCTCTAAAACAGAATCTAGACAGAGAGCTAAGAAACGCAGAACATTCCATTAATAAAGAACCTTGTAATTGGACCTCATCTGGAAAGAGATAAGGCAACAGGAGCATTGTAACTGGAATGAGAGGAGTGTCACATTCTGTGCATGAAAAATGGCGGTCCTGGAGAACAGAATCTGCTGAGCACAGGGACCATTTTTAATCAATAAAAATGCTTTTTCTGAAGGAAACCTAAGCAAAAAACTCACCTGAACCAATTCCAGAGATTTTAAGTCAAGAAAAGTGAAGGCAAGTAGAATGATTTGGGAATAGATTTGTCACAGAAGCAGTACGGACATTAAAAGAACAGTGAAAGATCCTAGAGACATTTTCCCCCACATCCAGAGTACTACAAAAGTATCCAACTATTTTTTTTTTTTAATAGACAGAGTCTCACTCTGTCACCCAGGCTGGAGTGCAGTGGCATGATCATAGCTCACTGCAGCCTTGAACTCCTGGGCTCAAGGAATCCTCCTGCCTCAGCCTCCTGAGTAGCTGGAACTACAGGCGCATGCTACCATGCCCATCCAATTTAAAAATTTTGAAAAGAAAATAGAGCCTTACCATGTTGCCCAGGCTGGTCTTAAACTCTTTTCTTAAAGGGATCCTCCCATCTTCACCTTTCCAAGTAGCTGGGACCACAGGCGTGTTCCACAATGCTCAGCTCACCTATTAATTTATTTTAATCTTTGTAAGGAAAACTAAAACAGTAATGTAAATTTTCGGGTAAAGTTATAATGAGTAGGATAGCACTATAAGCTCGTATAGGAAAAAAATGAATAAAAAACTACTTCTGGCAAAATGATAAATATGATATTCTGAAAAGCTGAATAAAATAAACACAATTTTAATTGAGTCGCTGACTTTGGGGGAAAAAAGCAAGAGAGAGAGAGAGACAGAGCTGATCCCCAAACAAACAAACAAGAAAGAAAACCAAAACAAAATCCAAACTTGAAGTAAATAAGAAGTTGAAACCAAGGACATAACCAAGTGTGGGAACTGAGGCTGCTGTGGGAGTGAATGCTGGTATGAGAGCACTTGTCATGTGAATTAATGGCTTCCTGGTGGAGAATCCTGTGGAGACTATACCTAGGACTTCTCAGAAAGGGGCTAAACCTGGACCCTCAAACAGGTAGCACTCTTCAGAGGAAAGTAGCCTAGAAAAAACTTCACTTGGCTGCAAACTGAACAAAGAAACCAGTCCGACGCCTTAGTAGCTCTGGTTTTAGGGAAGAGACAGGAACTTCCTTGAGAATTTGCAACTATAGATCTCAGGCCTCCCCTCATCCAGATGTGGAGTTTGAATTTAAGTGGCCAGTTTATTGAAATACGAGTCCAGACATTATTTTAAAGTAATCCTAGTTTGGAGACTTCCCTATAGTATCTAATTGAGGCAAGTATAAAACTTCCTTAAAAAAAACCACCTGCAACTCAAAACCTCAAAATTCCTAGATACTGAGTTTAGCCAAATAATAATTGATGAAAAATAATGACCATGTTGGTAAATCACGAGCAAGTTAATGAAAATGGCAACAGGTTTAGATTTTCAAACACTTCAGATATTAAGATTATTAATAAAAATAGCATACACAAAAAATAAAGATGACAAGAAAAAAATGAGCAATAAGTGAGATATTGTCAAATATGCCATGCAGATTTAAAGACAAATGAACATGTAGAAATAAAAATAAAATTGATAAAATTAACTCATAAATTAAATATATTAGAGTCAGGTGAAGAGAGAATTAATAAACTGGAAGATTAATCCAAGGAAGCTATTCAGAATGCAAAATATAGAGGAATAGATGAAAAATATGAGAGATTAAGATATTTGGAGTATTAAATAATAAGTACTAACATATAGCTACCCAGATTAGTAGATTGAAAAAATAGAATGAGGAAGAATCAATATTTGAAGAAGTAATGCCTTAGTATTTTCCAGCATGGATGAAAGATGGAAAATTCTTAGATGAAAAAGTGCTGAGTGTATTTCACTAACAATAAATAGAAACTCATACTGAGACATATTATGAAAAACTGTAAAATAATAAAAACAAAGAGAAAATATTAAAAGTAGACTGAGTAAAAACATATACAAAGCAGTAACAGACTTAATATCTTCAAAAGGCTGACAAAATGATTGAAATTAATTTAATAATTAAATTATTTAAATAATTAGTAAAATTAAATTTATCTGAAGTCAGGTGCCTAGAAGAGTTTTATATCAAGAATGAGGAATAACTAAATAAAAAGGTGAGAGCACTTACTATTACCAGACCTTCATTAAAGGTAGTTCATAAAGATAATAGAATATATAAGAAATAGATAAAAGAAAATAATCCCGGAAAGATGTTCTGATAATGCTTTTAAAATATGTGCAAAGAAAATAGTATGTATGTGTGCAATTACAAATTTTAAATATAAAGTATTAATAATGCATAATATAAGATGGTAGAAGAAGTTCTAAGATCCTAAGACATAAATAAAATATTGTACAAAAACAACACATAAGACAGGAGGGAGTTGATTAGGCCTCAGCTCAGAAGGTACATGACAATACTGCTGCTGCTGCTGCTACTACTACTACTACTACTACTACTACTACTACTACTACTACTACTACTACTTTACATGAATTTCATGAGAGTGATATGCCAGCTATGTTCTGATTGCTGTATGTATATTAATGGAAATTAACGGCCATAATAACCTTATGAGGTCAGTGATATTATCTCCATTTTTCAGATGAGAAACCTGACAATGAGAAGCCACAGAAGTGGCAGTGCCGCGGGATAATTAAGGAATCAGAGAGACCAAGGGGCTGAGGAGGAATTATTTAATTATTTAGGTGCACCGACCCAGTTGGATTAACATCCAAAGAACTGAGCCCTGAACAGAGTCAAGCTACCTTTTAAGCATTTCGTCAGGTGGAGGGAGATTTGTACAGGGGGAAGCATATTACAGAAGTGAGAAACAAAGACAGTTATTTAATTAAGACATGCATTACATTATTTCTTACTTTTCAAGGAACAACATGTTTTATGACTCTTGCAGCTGCACAGCTAGAGAAACAGAGCCTTCACAATGCCTGGGAAAGGGAGAGAGAAGGCTCACTAGCCACGGAAAAACAGGCAGTTAATTTTTAAAGGACTGCAGCTCTTTGTTTTCCTCAGGGGAATTGCGTTTTCTTACATACAACTGAGTTTTTGTTCACACATTCTTTAATTTCTTTTAATTCCTGTTCCAACACAGGATTTGAGTCCAGATGATCTGGTTTGGATCTATGATCCTAACCACTGGGCTGTACCACTAGTGATTAATTTTAGACTTTTGTGCCTGGCAAGGTTTAAAAGGTAACCACTAAAACAAAAAAATAAAATATTATAACTACTTATGAATAAGAGGAGAAAAATGGAATAAGGGAGGGATCTTGTTAGCAATAAAAAAATTCCAAAAAAGCACAGAGAAATCGGGTCAAATAAAAAGCACAAGATGAGATGGTATAAATGGATCAGAAGAATTCACTAATAAACAACGGTAAAAATGAAGTTGCTTTTTAAAAGATAGGTTGACAGATTGCATTAAAAATACAAGATCTAGCTATATTCTGTTTAGAGAAAACACACTCAAAGCATAAGGACATAGATAGTTTGAAAGAATAAGGATGAAAAACGATATGCCAGGAGAATATTAATTAAAAGAAGGCTGAGATAGCTATCTTATGTCATTAATAATAGACTTGAAGGCAAAAAGTAGTGTTGGTCATAGTCACTATATAATAGATTTTTTGCACTAAGGAATAGATAACAATTCTAAACTTGTATGCACCTAATAAGATAGCTTTAAGTTATGTAAAGCAAAAATTGATAGAACTTCTTGGAGAAAGTGACAAACTTACCACAAAAGCAGAAGCTATGAAAAATTGTTGGGTCAAGCAGACAATAAGGAAACAGAAGATTAACCACATAGTTAAGAACTTTGACTTAACGTACATACATTGAACTCTGCAGTCTCAAATTACAGAATGCATTTTTTTCTCAAAGAAAACATTCACAAAAGTTGACCATGAAGCCATAAATCACATATCAACACATTTTATGTATGTATATATACATGTATGTATGTATGTACATGCATATTCTCTTACCAAGAAACTTGAATCTGAATCAACACATTTTAAAGAGCTAGTCTACTGACCACATGCTCTGCCTCAGCAGTTAAATTACTCATCAGGCCGGACGTGGTGGCTAGCGCCTGTAAACCCAGCACTTTGGGAGGCTGAGGTGGGTGGATCACTTGAGGCCAGGAGTTGGAGATCAGCCTGGCCAACATGGCAAAACCCTGTCTCTACTAAAAATGCAAAAATTACCTGGGCATGGCAGCGTGTGCCTGTAATCTCAGATACTGGAGAGGCTGAGGTACAAGAATCGCTTGAACCTCGGAGGTGGAGGTTGCAGTGAGCCAAGATTATGCCACATTCCAACCTGGGCAACAAGAGTGAAACTCAATCTCAAAAAAAATATATATATATTACTCATCAGTTAAAACAAAAAAGAATCTCTTCTCCATCTTTTCATAGGTTAAATTAAATGACCTCTAAGTAACTCATTGGTTAAAAAAAAAAATCAAAATTAAAATGAAAAAATACAGTTAGGCTGGATGGGGTAGCTCACACCTGTAATCCCAACACCTTGGGAGACCAAGGCAGGTAGATCACTTAAGCCCAAGAGTTTGAGACCAGCCTCGGCAACATGGTGAAACCACATCTCTACCAAAAATGCACATATACACACAAAAAAAATAGCTGGGCATGGTGGCACGGGACTGTAGTCCCAGCTACTTGGGAAGCTTAAGTGAGAGGACTGCTTGAACCTGGGAGGTCAAGGCTGTAGTAAGCCAAGATGGCACCACTCCACTCCAGCCTGTGCGACAGATTGAGACTCTGTCTCAAAACAAACAACAACAAAAACAACTAAAAATAATGAAAATAATAAATATTAAAAATTTGATGGCATTTGGAAATCACTCCATAACCACTTAAGGAGGAAAAAAAGGCTGGAAAATCAATGAAGTATGTAACTAACTTAAGAAGTTTAGGAAAGAGTAGAATAAACCAAAGAAAGTAAAAGGAAGGAAGTAGTAAAGAGAAGAATTAGTGAAACAGAAGACATGCCATATACAGGATCAACAAAATCTCAAGTTAGATTTAAAAATCATAATTTCCAATGACATTTTTTTCACTGAGTATAAAATGTGAAGATCCATTACAAGGATACCAGTGTAGATACAGAAATATAATCTGAATAGAAAGAATGATTTGAATTTTTTTCTTTTACCAATTTTACATTTACTTTTTAAATTTGCATAAACTAAAATTAACTTTTTGGTATACATATCTATTAGGAGTTTTGATGAATTCAAAGATTTGAGTATTTATCCATCATCATAATCGAGCAACGAAACAGGTCAATCATTCCCCAAACTTCTTGGTGATGCCCCTTTAAAATCAACCACTAGCCTTCACCCTAGACCCCTGGTAACCACTAATTTTGTTCTCTTCCCCTAAAGTTTTGCCTTTTCCAGAAAATCATATAAATAAATTATACAGTATTTGACTCTTTTTGTCTGGCTTCTTTTATTCATCATAATTCATGAGATATTCATTCATATTGTTGTATGTTTTAATAGTTTGTTTCTTTTTATTGCTAAGTAGTATTCCATTGTAGGGATTGTAACATATCCATTCACCGGTTGAAGTACATTCCATGTATCAAATTTACAGTTTCTTAACAATTATGCTTACAGCTTATAAATATTCATGTGCAGGTTTTTGTGTCAACGTAAGTTTTTTCTTGATATATACCTAGGTGTGGGACTGGCATATAGTAAATGAGTGCTAAACCTTCTAAGAAGGAGACACACTGTTTTCCAAAGTAGCTCTATCATTCTGTATTCTCGCTAGCAGTTTCTGAGAGTTCCGTTTGTTTTGCATCCTTGACATCACTTAAAATTTTCAGGTTTTTTTTTTTTTAATTTCTACTATTTAATTGTTATTTTGTACGTGTTGACAAACTTCTTCCCATTCTCTATCCCTCTCCCCTTTCCTCTCCCCAGTTTGTAGAAATTTTTTTTTTTTTGCATTCTTTTTTTTTTAAAATTTCTTTTTTTTTTATTATTATTATACTTTAAGTTCTAGGGTACATGTGCATAACGTGCAGGTTTGTTACATATGTATACTTGTGCCATGTTGCTGTGCTGCACCCATCAACTCGTCAGCACCCAACTACTCGTCATTTACATCAGGTATAACTCCCAATGCAATCCCTCCCCCCTCTCCCCTCCCCATAATAGGCCCCTGTGTGTGATGTCCCCCTTCCCGAATCCAAGTGATCTCATTGTTCAGTTCCCACCTATGAGTGAGAACATGCGGTGTTTGGTTTTCTGTTCTTGTGATAGTTTGCTAAGAATGATGGTTTCCAGCTGCATCCATGTCCCTACAAAGGACACAAACTCATCCTTTTTTATGGCTGCATAGTATTCCATGGTGTATATGTGCCACATTTTCTTAATCCAGCCACCACAATGAGATACCATCTCACACCAGTTAGAATGGCAATCATTAAAAAGTCAGGAAACAACAGGTGCTGGAGAGGATGTGGAGAAATAGGAACACTTTTACACTGTTGGTGGGATTGTAAACTAGTTCAACCATTATGGAAAACAGTATGGGGATTCCTCAAGGATCTAGAACTAGATGTACCATATGACCCAGCCATCCCATTACTGGGGATATACCCAAAGGATTATAAATCATGCTGCTATAAAGACACATGCACACGTATGTTCACTATTCACAAAAGCAAAGACTTGGAATCAACCCAAATGTCCATCAGTGACAGACTGGATTAAGAAAATTTTCAGTTTTAAAATAATGTTAGTCCATCTCATAGATACGTATGTACTTCCGGTTTTAATTTGTATTTCCCTTATGACTAATAATGTTGAGCATATTTTCTTGTGCATGTTTGCCATTCATACATCTTCTTGGTGAAGTTTCTGCTTAATTTTTGAGTATGTGTGCTCATTTTCATTGTGTTGTTTGCTTTCTTATGAATTATCTGAGTTTTTTGTATATGCTAAATATTGTTACTTATGATGTCTTATTATATATTGCTCGATGTTGTTTGCTAATATTTTGTTATAGATTTTTGTGTCTATGGTAATGAGAGGTATCAGTCTCTAGTTTTCTTTTTTTGTAATGTCTATCTGGTTTTGGCATTAGAATAATGCTGGCCTCATAAAATCACTGGGGAAGGGTTTTATCCCTTTTATTCTGTGGAAGAGATTTTGTAGAGTTCAGAGTACACATTTCTTAAATATTTAGCAGAATTCCAGAGTGAAATCATTTAGATCTGAAGTTTACTTTGTGGAAGATTTTAAACTACAAATTCAATTCCCTTGCTAGGTATCGCATTCTTAAGATTATCTATTTCTTCTGGAATAGTTTGTGGCTTTCAAGGAACTGGTAATTTTATTTAAGTTGTCACATTTATGGGTATAGAATTTTTCATAGTATTTTATTCTTTTAATGTTTGTAGGGTTTTTAATAACGTTCTCTCTTTAATTCATAATGTTGATAACTCATGTCTTCTCTCTTTTAGTCACACTAGAAATTTATTAACCCATTTATGCCAGAGATTGCAAATTCTTTTTTTGTGAAAAATCAGACATTGGTGATGACCTTGAGCAGTAGAACATAAATAACTCCCAGAAGTTTAGTGTTCAAATAATGGAACACTAGGCATAAATGGGTTAATGTTGTTAATCTTTTAAAATAACTCACTTTTGGTTTTATTGATTTTCTGTATTATTTTGTCTTTCGAATTTCATTGATTTTCGCTCATATTTTCACTCTTTCTCCTTACTTGGGACTTAATTTGTTCTTTTTCTATTTTATAGTCAGAAGCTTAGATTACTGAGTGGAGACCATTTTTCTTTTCTAATATAAATGATCTAAAACAATTAATTTTTCTCATAAGCATTGCTTTTGCTGAATTCAGTCAGTTTTGATATATTGTATTTTTATTTTAATTTAGTTCAAAATATATTTAAATTTCTCTTGAATCTTCCCATTTGGCCCACAGTTATTTTATAATTGTATTAATTTTAAATATTTTGGGATTTCCATGCTATTTTTCTGTTATTGATTGCTAGTTGAATTACTGTATGGTCACAAAACATACTTCGTATGATGTATATTCTTTGTAATTTGTTAAGGACATTTGTGGCACAGAGTATTGTCTGTCCTGGTAAGTATTCCATGTATACTTGAAAGTAAGATATATTCTGCTCTTCTTGGGTAGAGTGTTCTATGAATGACAAGTGGATCAAATTGGTTAATAGTTTTGTTCAGGGCTTTGATAGTCTTCCTGATTTTCAGTGTACTTATTCTGTCAGCTTCTGTGGGAGGAGTCTTGAAGTCTCCAGCTACGATTGTGGGTTTATCTATTTTTCTTTAAATTTGATTAGTTTTTGCTTCACATATTAATGTTTTGAAGTTCTGGTGTTAGTTGCATGTATATAGAGAATTTTTTATGTCTTTTTTGGGAATGTCATCTTTACCATTAATTATGTAATGTCGCCCTTTATGTATGATATTGTTCCTGTTCTGAAGTCTGCTTTTTCTGATGTTAATGTGCCTATTCTAGTTTTGTTTTAATTCATGTTGGAATAATATATCTTTTTCTGTGTCTTTATCTTTAACCCATCTTTATTTTTATGTTTAGGATAAATTTTCTTTTATATAGCATATATTTAGGTTTTGAGTTTTATTCAGTCTGATAATCTTTTAATTTGCATATTTTAATTATTTACATGAAAGGTAATTAATGATATGCTTGGATTAAAAGACAATGTCTTGCTATGTATTTTTTATTCTTTTTCTTTATTTTTGCTCTTTTCCTTTCTTCTTTTTGAAAAGTTGGGTATTATTCCATTTTACCTCCAATATTGTCATTTTATTTATACTCCATTCTTTAAAATATTTTAGTGGTTACTCTATGGTTTACAATACCTATCTTATTTACTCCCAAGTCTACCTTAAAATAATATTACACTGTTTCAATGTAGTATAAATACTTTATAGCATTTTTTTCTAATTACTTTTTCCTATTCTATGTGCTATTTTATGCTATTTTACTTTCCTCTATACTATACACACAATGCATTGCTATCATTTTTTATTTAGGCTGTTAGTTATCTTTAAGATAATTTACAAATAAAAGTTAATTTTGTATTTTTTTGCTTTACTGCATTTCCAGTTCTATTCATTATGTGTGTGTGTGTGTGTATGCATGTGCATAGATCTAAATTTCTGTCTAGTATGATATTATTTCTACCTGAAGAACTCTTTTAATATTGTTTTTAGTGTAGGTATTGTATTAGCCAGGGTTCTCCAGAGAAATAGAATCAATGAGATATAGATACCGATCTCTTCCCCCCTTTCTTTCTCTCTCTCCAAACGTATACACACACACACACACGTATTGATATGTATGTATGTATGTGTCTGTCTATCATCTAGCATCTGAGAAAAGATTTAGTAGGGGATTGGCTCATGTGATTATGGAGGCTGAGCAGTCTCATAACAGGCTGTTCTCTAAGCTGGACACCCTTGGATGTTGGCTGAATGGTTCAGTCTAAGTGCGAAGGCCTCAGAACCAGGGAAACCAGTGGCCTGAGAACCTCAGGAGGCACTAGTGTAAGTCCTGGCATCAAAAGGCTGGGGAACCTGAAGTTATCCAAGGACAGGATAAGAAAAGTATATTCCAGTTTCTGCAGATAGATCAACACATTTGCCCTTTGTTTCTGCCCACCTCCCCCCAACTCCCAGATCCCCAGTGGATTGGATGGTACTCACCCACATTGAGGATGGATCTTCTCCAACCCCATCAGACTCACATGCCAATCTTCTTTGAATAAAACCTTCACAGACATCTCAAATATAATGCTTTATCAGGTTTCTAGGTATTCCTTAATCCAGTCAAGTTGACCCCTAAAATTAAACATTTACAGGTATGCTGGCAAAAGATTCGCCTTTGGTTTACCTGAGAAAAGTATTCATTTCTCCTTTATTCTTGAAAGGTAATTTCAGTGGCTATAAAATTCTGGGTTGACTTTTCCTTTTCTTTCAGCACTTTAAAGGTGGCATTCCATTGTCTTCTGACATGCAGTGCTTCTTATTAGAAGTCTACTGTAATTCTTACCATTGTTTCTATGTAGTATTTCCTTTTTCTCTGGTGACCTTCAAGACTTTTTCTTTATTTTTAATTCACAACTGTTTGAATATGATATGCCTAGGGGTGTGTGTGTGTGTGTGTTTGTGTGCAGTTTTTTCCTCTTGTGGTTTAGTATATATTTTACTTGGAGTTATCTGAGCCTCTTGGATTTGTGGTTTTGTCTTTTTTAATAAATGAAACATTCCTTCATATATCTTGGATGCTTTGTTTTGATCCTTCCCCCTGCCTCCCACTCTGTTTTTCTCTTGTATTAGTTTGGGCACTTTCTATTGACTTGTCTCTAAGTTCATGATTTCCTTATTTGGCTCTGTCAAGTCTACTGATTAGACTGTCAAAGGCATTCTTCATCTTTCTTACTGTGCTTTTCAGTATAACATTTGCATTAGATTTTTTTTTCTTATAGTTTTTATCACTTTACTGAAATTACTCATCTGTTCTTGCATGCGGTCTACCTTTTTCTTTAGCACCATATCATATCAATAATAGTATTTTAGGCACCTATCAATAATAGTATTTTAGACTCTCTGTCTAATAGTTATTATGGGTGTGATATTTGTATCTGGCTCCTTAGATCACTTTGTGTCTTGACATTGTTTTTTTTTAATGTTTTGATGGCTCATACTTTTTTGTAGAAGTTTATGCATTTGGTGTAGGACAGTAGGCACAGAAGTAGATAGCTTTTATTTTTTTATTTTTTGCCCGTAAATGGGTATGCCTTTCCTTATGTTAAGCTTTCAGTGTGGCATTTCATTTAATATGGACAGGAATTGATCTAGTTTTGGAATTGTTGCTATGATTACCCTCATTGTACCCCCAGCTTACCATTTCTGTAGTTGTTACCTTGTGTTTAGGGTAATGGTAGTTTGCCCCAATTTTTTTCTCAGTGTCTGCTCTGCACCAAGCTTCAGATCTTCCCTTTGTGCTGTGCCTTAGAGAGAATTTCTCTCCGCTTTCTCGGTTCATCTCCCTGCAGTATACCATTGTTACTTGATGCCTACTATCCTTCTGGTGAGGGTTGGGGAGATTTTTATTATAGTTCTAATTAAGCTTCTATTTTAGGCACATACTGTGCCCCCTAAGACTCATTTCTTAGGGTTATGAGTTTCTCAGTGCTCCTACTCCACTCCTAGTGGCATTCCTGTTCTTCCCCAAGATGTGGAGAGATTTTTCCCTTTTCTTTTTGCCTAGTTTCAGTTGATTTTCCACTGCTCTTCACCAAGATATAGGGAGTTTTCTTTCCTTTTCTTTTCTCCTAGCTTCTGATGATTTTCACTAGTACCCTAAGGGTGAGCATCTTTCTTGAACCCTACCAGTAGTTGAAGGCATTTGCTTTGTAGGGGAGAAAAAAAAGGTGGATTTAGGTGGGTTTTCATGTCTTTTTTATTACCCTCCTTCATTTCATGCCCAAAGCCATGAAGGGTCCTATCTTAGGACCCTCGCCAATCTTTTTTTGTTTGTTTGTATTGGTGAGCAGCAAGTCAGGACTGTGAAGAAGTGAAGAAGAGCATGCAGGTGGTATGAATCTCCCTTTTATATGTGGCTCCTTATGTGTGGTTCTCTAACATTTTATCCTCTTGACTAGCCCACATTTAACTTTTACCAATTTACTTACAATTTTAGCTGAATTGTTACTGATGTCTGACAGTGTCTGTAAGCAAATGCATACATCTTGTCTGTCCTTGCAAGTACCTGCCTTTCCTTAGATTTGGGGTTAGAGGTTGTTGCTCTTCCACCTCAGCTCTCTAATGATTTCAAGAAAAGTTAGAGGTTATCATATTGTTTGCCATTTTATTGGGTATTTTTATTGTATTGAGGTTGGAAGCAATGCCCTTTCCAACCTTCTGCATCCCAAGTAGGAGATGGCAGCACCAATCAATTATGTTTTAGTGGGAGAATATGAAAATGTAGAATATATATGCATGGAATACATCTGCAAATCACCAAGTCCTTGGGTTTGGATCAGCTCATGTGGAGGTCCCATTGTAACATAATTTTTACATTCTTATATTCACATTTCCATTACTGAAAGTTAGAGGGGTAAAACAATAATAACTAAAACATGCATAATGCATACTATGTGTGAAACACTGTTTTAACCTTGCTTCACATATTAACTTGTTTAATCCTCACAACTTTTATGTTACTGATAAACTCAGGCACTGTCAGGTCAAGTCACAAGGCATCCGTGATAAACTCAGGCACTGTCAGGTCAAGTCACAAGGCATCCTACCTCCTAACTAGTTGATTCTGTGTTTGAACACAAGTGTTTTTAATCAGCTTTATCACTTCTCAAATAAAAGTATAAAAGGACGATTAATCAGGGTAATTCAGAATTCTGAAGAGCATCTAGTCCTGCTCTTTTATTTTACAAATGAGAAATTTTAAACATGTGAGTTAAATGACTCATCAGGACCAACCACATAGTTTGAGGCTGATTCCATATAGAACCAAGGTTTCCATTTCCCATGCTATTTTTATTTAATCACAGCATTCGATTACAAATGGGAGTTCAGTTCCAGTGCTCCAAATCTAGAGATTCATTTTTAAACGATTTCTTATTTGGGCTAAGGTTTATTTATTTATAGGTTCAGCTCAAATGATGGAGAGGAATGTAACTTTCAGATTGCCATTTAATTTTATCACATTAACTTATAAATGTCCAAGAACAGAACACATCCAAAGTTAAAATATCCATCTTTATTCAGGCAAGGAACAAAGTGAGTATCTGTAGTTGGGAATTTTTCTATCAAAAGGCTTTTTCCTCCAGTGTTTATTAATGAGTACATTTGATTGTAGAAGCCATTTGTTCTGCTAAGCTTTAAATATAATAACTCTTGTTAGTCCTCTGAAAGACTGTATCTTAAATATACAGTTCATTCATTATCATAGCTCTGTTTTCTAACTCTTCTCTTTTATTTAATACAGTGCCTGTGGAAATTTATATGCTGCTTAAGGAAGACTTTCCATCTTCTTCCTTTCTCTTCATTCACCTTTCTATGATGGTTACATATACATAGTAGCATGTAGTGGGACAGAAGTCAGAAAACTTGAATTGTTTATCATGTTTTGTGACTTACAAGCAACTTGGCCTCTGGCAAATGTTTTGATATCTTTTAGCCTTTGTTTTCTCACCTGCACTGCATGGTGTATGAGGATCATTCGTTTACCCGCAAACATTTATTGAACTTCTGTTATAAGCCTGGCACAGTGGTGGGCACTGGGGACACAAAGTTGAATAGGACATAGCTACTACCTTCCAATGAACTTATGGTGGATCCAGTATAGGTATTGATGTGTAAATAATTATGACATGCAATAAAATGTATACAAGTTTAATATAGGAGAGGCAGATCGGACAGACTCAGAATATTCACAGAGGGTGTATTTAAAAGTAAGAGTTCAGCAAGCAAGTGAGGAGAAAGCCTTTCAGGCAAAGGAAGAGCATTTAAATGTTTTCTAACTGCACATCAAAAACTGGTTGAAGTCCACAAACATGAGGGACTGTCATTGCTTTTAAGAAATAATGTATCAAGGGATTATGAAAACTATGATTTGAATTTTGAAAACCATCATGTTATAGTTACAGATAATAACCTTAGAGAAATCCTAGTTTAAATTCATTAATAAGATACAGAGATAGAATGACAAATCAAGACTGTAATTAATTGTAAGAAATTGGATCCTGCAAGTCTTCATTATCATGAGTCGTGTTAATTAACATTTTCACTAATTAGCTTGACAATAAAATCATCACACAGTTAGTGACCCTGTGAGGTCACAAACACAAAGTAGTATTGCTTACAAGGTCAGGGTTAAATAATTGATAGTAGGATTGACTAGCGCTATAGTTAAAACCCATACAACACAGGCAGACCAAGAGATAGGAAAATTTACTCAGATTAAATATGGCTCTTTTTATCAGATATATCAAAGACATTTCATAACATTGGCATTTTAAAAAGAATTTCATATACTATCTCTGATTTTTTTCACATGATTAAATTACTGTTACTACTAGCCTCTTGTATAATGCCATTTGTAATAAACTAGGCAAAAGTTGCTTTCAGAGGTTAGTATTTAAGAAGAAAAGTATCACAAAAATCTATTAATGACATGAAATATAATGCTTAAGGATGTACTGACAGTCCACAGAATCCACTGAAAAAGCTTAAGAGCAAAAGAGGACAATTCATATGATGGTTAAACCTTAAAATAGTTTATCAGTGAGGAAAAAATAAAATGTGATTTTGAAAGGAAAGGCAAGGACAGTAGAAAATGTCTGAGGAAGAAATATATCAATACTCAGATAAAGTAATGATCAGAAAATGTAGGCCTTTGTCATTAGCAATGGAAAAATGTTAGATAATCAGGTGATAAACGACTTTGTGGGATGGAGGTGTTCATATGTATCAGGCAAATGATTTCATGGAGTAGTTTCTTATATTTATCTGTATTACTATGTATCCTCCCTCTTTGAACCTAAATAGAATAATTTGTTTATTTCAGTTCTTTTAGATCACTAAATGTTATATTACCTTTTCAAATATTTAGTTAAAACCTAAGCTTAACCAAATCAAATGTACTCTTTTCCTTTGATCGCACAAGGGGCCCTAAAGTACTGTACATTAAAAACAAAATTCTATTGTAATAAAAATTTAACCAAATTATTTAAAAATTTAATGAAAGTAATGTCATAATTACACAAAAGTAAAAATAATACAATCTCATGCAATAATCTTAATATTTGCACATTGCCTTCTGCATGCAGCTATATTTTTAATATACTTGCAGTCATAATATGCATTTCTATATTATAATTTTTGTATTGTGAATAGCCATTTCTCCCCATCTTGTTGAAAATTTAAATAGCTTACAAAGAAATGTACGATAAAACAAAGTAACGTTAAATAAAATCAATAGGAAAAGAAAGAATTCAGGAGAAAGAAAGGGAAGGGTGGGATAAAATAAGAAATATATGAGGTAATATAAAAAACATTTGTCATTAGCTATTAGACACAGGCCATGGATTTATCTTTGAGCAGGCACTTAAAGAGGGAAATGGGATCAATTTCTGATTTATCGTGTCTAGTAGATTAAAACAGATCAGTTGTTTAGGAGAAGTAACAAATATTTTTAATCCTGAAACCATAGATACATTTCTTTTGTTTTTCTTCATAAAGAGGATACAATGGCTTAAACATCACTCTAATGTCAAATATAGCCATGAGTTTCATAAGGCTGCTTCTTGTAACACACGTTTTAATAGTCTCAGTGTTGGCAAATACTATAGAAGTAAAGTTAGCATACCATAATGCATTTAAAGAAAACCCAATAGAACAAGATTATATTTCAATATACACCTTTTGTATAACCAAAAAACAAAACACCACAGTAAAATGATGACAAAAAACATATTTGCGATTCTAGACAAAATGTTAAAATCTTTAATCATAAATGAACTCTTTAGAAATCAGTACAAAGAGACTAAAACAACAAGGGAAGTGAAAATAAAAGGAACAGGAAAATGGAATAGCACAAATGAGTTATAAGGCTATATGAAGATGATATAGTTAACATTAATAGTTGAGAAAGAAATTTCATTATAAATTCCGTTATTGATGCTTACAGATATTGATATCTGATGTTTGTGCAGCTTTAGGAAATGAAGAATTCTCAAATTCTGGGGAAACTTACTGTAGTCATAGGGAGTTTACTCAAAAATTGTAGATTTTTGCATAAACTTGGCCCTGGCAGTTCCAAACCACAGGAATTACTCCAACAAAGTAATTAGATACACACCCGCACACATACACATACATGTTTACTACATAGAAAATGTGTAAGTAATATATCATCCCCCAAGAAACTACTTATGTATCAACTGGTTTATAAAAGATTTTGTGGGGTTAGAAATAGAAAAAAGGCACTTAAGCAAAATTACTACATTTCTCAAAATTCTATGTCCTTTGAATTCTTATGAAACATTTTTAATGAATCAGTTTTATATGATGCATTTTAAAAAAACATTTAGATTAATATTTCTGTTTACTTTAGAACTTAGAAAGTCTCTTTGGAATGAGCTGATTGCTCCTTTTCTCTTAAAAATAATCTTTCAGGTTTACTTTGAATGGATAAGTTTTTTTCTTTCCTTTTTGATGACTTTTCCATGATGAGTAGACAATTTAAAGCATTTCACTGATGTAGTTATGCTGTTCGATGCAACCTTCCAGCAATCTTTTTATCATTAGATTATTCGCTCTATATAGCAGAATCATTGAATGGGGGAGTACAGAGTTTGAGAATGGGAAGTAGATAGAGCTAAATTTAGTATAATGACCTATGAGAAGAGCAAAAAAAAAACAACTGAGATCTTTTTAAAGATTAAAGATTTTAGAGATAGAAGCCTAAATTGTACAAAGTTGAGCCAAATTTCATGCACAGAAAGTTGCTTTTAACTTCCTCTCCCCACATATACACATTTAGAAAGATAGACATTTATTTCTTAGAAAAATAATATTTTCCTGGTTAGACATTTATTTTCTACAAGAATTATTTATTATTTGCTACCAAAGACACTCATTTGTCTAGAACTATGTGGTTCAATAAGAAAGCAAACAATGCCGGACAATGATAAAAGCAACAAGAGTTGTAAGACAATGGAAGGAGAGATCAGTCACAGTGAGTTGGATGTGATTGTTCCCATCATGAAATGGATGAGAGATCTGATAAGTTGAAGACAGCACACAAAAAATTATCTCTTGCTGTTAGTAGAAAATTGTCTTGTACTGTCACTGACCAAGTACATTGACCTCTAAATGAAGCTTTGAGATTTTGCAGCTTTTTCTTTGTGGATTAACTGCAAAAGATACATCCTTTATATGCTGCTGCCTTGAGTTGAGAATTGCTTTCCTAGTAGAGAATAGAGGAATTTGCATTGTTACTTATTCTCTACTTTTATCTGTAGGTGGAAAAACCTTCCTTGTAACATGGTTACTTACTCTGTGGAGTCAAGGGAAGATAGCTGACCATGAAACTGAACCTGGTTTCTGACTCTCCCACTTACTTAGTAGGTATGGTCTGCCTTAGACTAAGCATGTTTTAAATAAATGGGGATCATCTTCACAATAAGGTGAATCCTTGTTTAGAAGATTAAATGAGAAATTATATACCTAACACATGGATATCAAATACTTGTCCCTCAAAAAGAGTTAGCCGTTATATTATTATTGCTGGTGGTGGTATTTTTGGAGGCAAATTGGCAAAAATAACGACCAAATTTTCTGCCAGGTTTTTGTAGACCCACTACTTTACTAGGTAAGTATTTAGGACTGGAGAGAGAAAATACCAGATAATCAGATGCAGAATTGTTTTCTCCATAGCAAATTATTTTCTTCCTCATATGGATCATCTTGTCTCCTTGATTCTGGATTGGGTATTTTAATAAAGTAGTTTTTTAAACTTATAAGTTTTTGGGTTTTTTTTGTGTGTTTTTCGGAGATGGAGTTTCACACTGTTGCCTGAGCTGGAGTGCAGTGGCGTGATCTTGGTTCACTGAAACCTCCGCCTCCTGGGTTCAAGCGATTCTCATGCCTTGGCCTCCTGAGTAGTTGGGATTATAGGCGCCCGCCACCATGCCCAGCTAATTTTTTGTATTTTTAACAGAGGTGGGGTTTCACCATGTTGGCCAGGCTGGTCTTGGACTCATGACCTCGTGATTCGCCCACCTCAGCCTCCGAAAGTGTGGGATTACAGGCCTGAACCACTGCGCCTCGCCTAAACCTGTAATCTTATATTTTAAATGATATAGGTTTACTTACAAATAAATTAATTTTCTTTCATCTTGCCATTGTTGCATCAACTACATTTATATTGCTATTGTATAATCAATCAACTAATAAAAGATGAATGAGATTCCAGTTATCTGAACCAAGAAAGGGATTGCTGACCAAGAGTAAGCAAATAAAACATCTTTTTTTTTTTGTTTTCCAAATAAAACATCTTTAGTAGGAGGATAGTGGGAGAAACTTTGTGAGTCATAACCATGTAACAGAATTTCTAACGAATATTAAAATCGTGTCTTAATTTTAATACTTTATTATAATTAAAAATAAAAGGAGTAGAAATCCCTCTCTAAGTCAACTTAGTTTGCTCAGCCAGATAATTTCAGTTCATAAAGGCATCTTTTTGCTGAATTTTCTGAGTCGTGCTTGTGACTCACTGAGCTGGCTTTGCTGATCATGAGTCATTTCAGATTTTCTTGAAAAAGGCTACTATCACTACCTTGTCTTTGGTTTGCAATGAACAGGAAATACAGCATTACAGGTGATAGTACAGATAGCAAGAGGAATATGGAAAAAAATGGCAACCTCTATAATTTGGATATAATCATTTCTGTCTGGTAAAGGGCCAATGATTTGTGCAGTTAAAGAGATACTGCTCTAGCAAGTGTTCTAATATAGTCAAGAACCTCCTTCTTTCCCTCCTAAGAGCATGGAAGCAAAATTCTCCATAGGCATTGACATTCTCTTTGCCTTTTAAAACATAAGGTTAGACTGGGGCAAGACACTGGTCCTGTCTGTGATTTCATGTGATGTCAAATTGCTGGTCAGAATGTCTGCTTCTCAGGTAAACATCTAGGTGTATGGGATGCATAGAAACTAAAAATAAAAATGAGAAGAATCGTTAACACCTGATAATAACTTTACCCTCTACTAATTTAACACTTGGAAAGAAGAGGACATGGAAGTTGACTGCTTTGCCAGTGTTTCATTTGAAGATTTTCTTTACCTAGCCCTGTCCCAATCTGTCCCTTTCCCTAGTCTGGCCCATATGCAGACCTCCCTGTGTTACCCACTCCTATGAATCCTGGCAGTGATTCATAACTCTTGTTTCTGATTACTGACATCAATTCTATTATTTCTATATCTATCTCTTCAAAGTACATCCAACATCCATGCACTTCTCATCAATTTCACTGTGATATCCATAGTCCAAACCATCATGTTGTCTGATGTGGTCTCCTAGCTGGCAGCTCTACATGTATGCTTGCACGCTGTAAAGTCTGTTCACCCATCAGCCAGAGTAACTGACTTAAAAAACAAATGAGATCATGTCTCTCTCGCTCAAAACGGGGAAAAAATGACTTCCCTTTCTTTTATACTTCAAATAAAACCTAAACAAACTTTTTGTGGTCTACTGGGATCTTTTTCTTCCTTAAATGTGCCAAATTCTCTCCAGACTGAGAGCATTCTGTTTGCCTGAAATACTTGTCCCCATATCTTTACAAAGCTCTATTATTTAGATTCCTGTCAAATATCAATTCTTCAAGGAGGCCTTCCCCGAATCCCCCGTTAAAAAATAACGCCTTAGGTCAGAGATCTCAGAAGCCAAGACTGCTATAGGTATTCTTGTGAAAGTCATTTATTGAAGCAGTGCTCTTAGTGAAAGGGAAATGAGAAAAACATTGCAGGGGCAGGGAGGGGGAAAAAAAAAAAAAAAACCTAAGCAAGGACGTCAGCTGAGCTGGGGACGTGCTTCGGCCTGGTTGCAGGGGATGCCCTGGAACACAAATAACGTCAGAGACTTATTCCCACCTCGAGGCAAGGAAACTGGCTGTTGGTACACAGTATCAGTCAATTGTTGGCTGCCCCTGGGATAGTGATAATGGGACACAGTCTCCTGGGTGAGGCAACTCTCCTTCAGTTGAGGGCAGTTTTCCAGAGAAGCGGGTAGCTGTGAGCCCGTAACAGCCAACAGTCACAGGTACTGCTAAGGCCAGGCACATCACCTAGTGAAGAGGAATCTGGTAGGGGTATTAACAACGTCTGCTACAGGTAGCCACCCCTATTAGATACCCTGTTTAACTTTTCATTGTAACATTATATCATTATATATTATCTACTTGTTGGCCTATCATCTGTCTATCTATCTATCTAATCTATCTATCGATTGATTGATTGACTTTCCTTGTCCAAGATTACAATGAAGAGGGTAGGGATTTTGCCTTGCTTATTGCTATATTCCTAGTACCCAAATGAGTACCCAATACATTAAAAGTATCAAAAATAATCATAACTAACATGTATTAAGTGTTTACAACATGCCAGATGTGATTCTAAGTGCTTTACAAGTATTAATTCATTTACTTCTCATAATGATATTATAAAATAGATACTATTATTATCTTCATTTTACAGTTGAGGAAAGTGACACAGAGGGGCCAAGTAACTTACCCACAGTCACACATTTAGGGAGTGGTGAGTCTAGGGTTTTATTCCAGGCCGAATTCACTGCCTCTCTATAAATAGCGTTGAGTGTTGAAGGAGTAAGTCAATGGAGTTAGATTCATGAAGCATTTTCTAGATAGTTTAATCATCTTTTCATTTCAGCACAGTAATGAAATGGGAGTTCAGTAAAATTCTTCCTTTGGCATATTCTTGTGTCTGTGTCCTGCAACACGGACTTAGGTAGCAAAAGGCTGGTACTCTCCCACTCTACCCATCACTTGTGACCTTGGCCTGTATTTTAATTAGCTCTCCATCACTCAGGCATTTGTTTATTGTATGATATATTCCATATCAGAAGAACTTTACCAAGAGTTCAAAGATATAAATTCTGCTCCTCGTTCTGACATTGCTATCTTTACACACTGGGATATTCTGTCTCAGTTTCTCTGAGCCTCAGTGTCTTGATTTGTAAAGTGAGAGGTTTGGTCCAGATGAATAAACTTGTAGCCTGAGGCATTGTATGACATCAGTCATACAAGGTTTGACATTGGTCTTAAATGAGTATTTTATGAGTGAATCAATACATAAGCTAATGAAGGAATCAGATGTGTAAGTATCATTTGAGATTCCAAAGAATTGTTTTGTGTTGCTTTAACTGTTTGGACCAAGAAGCCAGAAGCATAAGAAGATACGGATCTAACCAGAAGCATAAATGTTTATTTAACATTGTCCTCAGTACATGGCAGAAGGTCTATCATCTGAGGATCTTCATTTCAGAAGCTGGAAGTATGTTCTGTTTCATCTCTTAACCCCTATCTCCCATGTAGATTGAATTTATCAAAGTTCAGATGGAGGTTAAAGACTCAGGTGAATCAGTTTAGTTACCAGGCAACATACTTATCAGTGGCTTGTGAACCATAACCTATAGAAAGAAAACTAGATTTGGGGCCAACAGACGCAGAGTTGAATTTCTACTTGTGTCAGTAGCTGTGTAATTGTGTTTTAAAACCACTTTAGATAAGCAAGGACGCCTCCTACAAGAACAGTGACATCTCAGAAGTGTGTATATAATGTTTGTTGTGCTGTACATTGGCAAGAGCATGCATGGATTTGGGAGCCAGTCACATCTGGGTTCAAATCCCATCTTTGCCCCTTAATAGCTGAGTGCTTGGGCAAGGAATTTAGCATCTCTGAACCTCAGGTTCCATCTGTATAAAATGAGTAAATGTGGCATATTGTGGGGACTGTGTCTCAGAGTGCCTATTGAAACATTTAAACAATAAGTGCTAGCTAATAATAATAATTTAGATTATTCTGTATACTTATAGGTTAATTCCACTTTGAGATGTTCCTATAATTACTATGCTGTGTTGTAAGGCTTAATTCTAGGGTTCTAGATATTAGAATCTCTGCTTGAACTTTGCCACTTTAATTCTAGTCTTCATATTTTATTACTAAATACTGTTTGTTTTGTTAACTTAGCAAACTTTTGACTTTAAATAGTATTACCGAACAAAATAATTGTCAAAGCAATCTTTTAAAACAGGTCTTTTCTTAAAAAAATGTAAAGTTGTTTTATTGTTTTATTACCAATGGGTTTTGCCTTTGAACTAACAAAGTACCTTTTAGAAAATTTGCCTTATTAAAAGAGAACTATTGCAAATTAAAATATTAATGCATATTTTAAATCTAAAAATGGTGCTTTTGATTCTCTTTAAGGGTGGAATACAAGTTTGTTCTCTTAAGCAGCTTAAGGCACATTTTTATCTTTCTCATTAATTTTTATTTTTTCCTTTATCAGCTCAGCCAGAATCCTGGCTTTGAATTAAAAGGTGGGTTGTTCAAATTTTTGTGTGAATCATAATCATAAACATCATGGCCTGTGTATTTCTCAGCAGTTTGACTCTTTTTTATGTTATCTAAAAATTATTTTTTATTCTCTCAGTTTCAAGTCTTCTGTATTTCCCTGCCTAGGTGTTTCAGCTTAAAAATAATGCTTTAGTGTGTTTTTATTTCTCATCTATTAGAGCCCTCAATAAAGTTGCTAAAAAGACAGAAATCTCCATGTTTATTTATTTACCACAATCAGAAGGAGCTTTTTCACTTTACCTTTAAGTTTCATTCTTGTACTTCATTTCTTTAGCTGAAGCTGAGTATAACAATATACACACAGTGCTTGTTAATTTTGTAGACTTTGGTGAGCAAAGATTGAACATTTAGCATAATTGAACATTTCTCTTAAATTTGTTTTAAATTTGAAAGAGCTATATTCTTCACTTAGAATAGTTTGAATAGGTTATCATTATATATTTTGTTTATTTTTGTATATGTTTAAGGTATATAACATGATGTTTTGACATAATATAGATAGTAAAATGATTACTGTAGTCAAGTCAGTTAACATATTTGCCATCTCACACTTAAGTGGGTGTGTGTGTGGTAAAGGCACCTAAAATGTGCTCACTTAGCAAATTTTTGATATACAGTACAATATTATTAGCTATAGTCATTGTAATGTATCTTGGATCCCTAGACTCATTCATTGGAGAAAAACTGTATCTTTGTACACTTTGAACAATATTGTCCCATTTTCCCTATTCTCCCATCTCAATAACTACCTTTCCACTCTATATTTATACGTATTTGATCTTGTTTTAGATTCCACATATAAGTGAGATCGTACAATTCTTTTTTTTTCTCTGTCTGGCTTATTTCACTTAGCATGATATCCTCTAGTTTCCTCCATGTTGCAAATGACAGGCTCTCCTTTTTAAAGACTGAATAGTAATCCATGTTGCATATATACCACATTTTCTTCATTCATCTTCTGACACTTAGATAATTTTTGTATCGTAGCTATTGTGAATAATGCTCAATGAACATGGGAGTGCAGATATGTTTACACTCGTGTCTTTCTTCAAATCCTACTAATTTTTGACTTAGTAGTACAAATTTTGCATGCCAAGCTTAACTTACCTTTTTACATATTAGAAGCATTCTGTATCAGCTTTCTTTTTTTTTTTTTTTTTGAGTCAGAATCTCACTCTGGCGTCCAGGCTGGAGTGCAGTAGTGTGATCTTGGCTCACTGCAACCTCCATCTCCAGGGTTCAAGTGATTCTCTTGCTTCAGCCTCTGGAGTAGCTGGGATTACAAGTGCATGCCACCATGCCTGGCTAGGTGATCTGCCCACCTCGGCCTACCCAAGCGCTGGGATTATAGGTGTGAGCCACCATGCCCAGTCCTGTATCAGTTTTCTATTGCTGCTGCAACGAATTACCCACATTTTAGTGGCTTAAAACAATGCAAATGTACATCTTCTCTAGATTAGAAGTCTGACACAGCTCTCGTTGTGCTAGAATCAAGATGTCAGCAGGGCTACATTCGTTTCTGGAGGCTGTCGGAAGAATGTTTCCCCTGTCTTTCCCAGTTTTCTGTGGCCACTTACGTTCCATGGCTTGTGGCTCCCTTTTTCCAGCTTCAAAGGCAGAAATTTGCATCTCTGTGCATTCTTCCATAGTCATCTCCAGTTGACTCTCTTCCGCCTCCCTCTTTCACTTTCAAGAACACTTGTGATTATACTGTACCCACCTGGATAATCCGGTTACTCTCTCTATTTTAAGGTAAGTGACCTTAGCTGAATTCCATCTGCAGCCTAATTCTTTGCCAAGTAAAGTAACATTTACAGATTCTGGGTATTAGGGTGTGGGCATCTTTGGGGCTGGAAGGTTAGGGCATTATTCTGCCTACCACGTATTCTTAAATAAACTCTTTTTCTTCCAGTCGAGTATGAATAAACTGGGAAAATATTGCCTGGTAGACGTCCTCACGAAACTTGCTTTGCTAAAGAGATAAGAATAATTTTAACTAGTCCATTAATGTTTATATACAAATTTATCTTTTTATCATGAGTGAGGGTATAAGAAACCAGTTTATTGACCTCAATTGTTTAAATCACCAGGTAACCCCTTGTGATGCAAAGAAAGAGAAACATGGAAATAAAATAAAGGGAGGAGGGAGCAGGAGAGAGAGGGAAAGAGGAGGAGGGAGCAGGAGAGAGAGGGAAAGAGGAGGAGAGAGTAACCTTATTAGACAAGCGGAAGTAAAACTGATTGAATTCATTTGGCTTTGTCTAAATGAGGCAGTATCAGATAGGACACAGTGGAAACATCACTACTTCATTGATTGATGTTTTTTCATGTGGAGGCTGAGACTAATGTGATATCTTATTGCTCCTGAGTTTATCTCATTCAGCTATTCTTTCCTCAAGTTTTAACCATTTTGTGTAATATCAACATAAGCTTTATATGATAACTATATATGGTTATACTTGCCATTCTTAATCCCTTCAAAATATATTGAGAGAATTTGTCCAAATGTTTATATATCTATGAAATGGAGAGTTGGCAAGGGGAAGAATTGTTCAGAAATAATGTTCTTCTGTAAGGTTTTTCAATTAATAGACTGCCACAGCTTAGTTTCTCCTCCTCTAAAATAAGATGTTCTGACTAGAAGACCTTTTAAGATCGTAGCTTCTAGCTTTAAAAGTCTAGTCCCAAAGGATAGTCCAGTTCTCAACTCTGGCTATTAGTTAGAAATGAAATAGAGAATATCATTGCCCAGTCCCTACCCCCAGAGATACTGGCTTAATTCCTTATTACAATTCAGTGTTCTCTTCCAAAATAAAGATTTTCAGGAGAAAAGGGATAGGGTAAGTTAAAGTGAATGTTATAAGCTAATAAGTGGATACTTATTAGCTTTGAATTACTTCGTGGCCTAGATAAATTATATTCTGTGTGTTGGGATTGTGAGGAATTTGTGAAAAAGTAGAAAGATATTGAAAAACTGGAGGAGGATAATATTCTGATTTTCAAAAGAAAGAAAATAGTTGAGTACCATGAACTGCAAATTGATACCTTTGACACAGATTTTTTTTGAGATTCTAGAATAAACTTTTAAAATCAACTTTGTTGAGGAATAGTTTATGTATAATGAAATACGTATTAAGGTCAACTACTTTGGACAAAGATATATGCCTGTGTTAGCACTTGCCAATTAAGATGTGTGGGGTTTTCCTCCCTTAAGAAAGTTTTCTGGTGTTTCTCTGCAATCAGTCTCCTCCTACCTCCTCTGCCAGGAAACTACTGGTCTGATTTCTATCACTATGGATTTGGCTGTTTTAGAATTTCATGTAAGTAGAATCATACAGTATGTATTCTTTTGTGTCTGGCTTGCTTTGTTCAGTGTAATGTTTGTGAGATCTGTTTATTGCATCTATCAGTAATTTGTTCCTTTTTATTGCTGAATGGTAATCTGTTGGAAAGTCCAAGATGTTTCCTAAGTCATTCTAGTTTGGCAGGACTCAGCCTTGAAACTATCTCCCCTGAAGATCTTTTTGGGGACTTGTTTTTAGGCTTTTCTAGGTAGGGTCTAGAATACATCCTCCCTTTGGACAGGGGACAACATACTTTTTCTATAAATATCCAGGTAGTAAATATTTTGGGATTTGTGAGCCACATATGGTCTCTGTCACATATTGTTCTTACTTTTTTTTAGATAACTTATAAAATATGTAAAAACAATTCTAGCTTGCGAGCCATACAAAAACAGACTGCAGATCAAAAACAGTTTGGCAGTCCCTGTTCTAAATCAATGCTGTCTAATAGAACTTTCTGTGATGAGTGTATATCTGAGCTGTCTCTTATGGTTAGCTGCTAGCCAAATGTGGTTATCGAGCAGGGAATCTAGAATGGATTTTTAAAAACAATTTATGAATGATGTGAAGAAGAAACAGCAATCAGATGATACCAATGTAGGTTCTGAACAAATCACATGATTTACTATGATTTATTTCTCTGACTCTATTATTAGTCTGGTAGGTGAATAGAATGCAGTAATCATAATACGTGACATTAGACAAAGACTCTCATGGTGCCCCATGTCAAGATGGAGAAATTAGATATGAAGACAGTTAAGGATTCTTACTTGGTAAATGGTGATAGTAATTTAGGTCAAAGCTGGCTGCTCTGAATACTAACTCTTGGTGTGTTAATTGCTCTGCTAGCTAATAAGTAACCAGTAGCCACGTGTAGCTATATAAATTTACATTTTAATTAATTAAAATTAAGTTTAAAATTCTGTTCTTTAGCTGCACTAGCCACATTTCAAACACTCAATAGCTACAGTGGCTTTTGGCTACTGTATCGGACAGCCCAGGTTTAGGACATTTCCATTAGGAAGCTCTATTGGACGTCACTGCCAGAGAGAAGTTTCTAGGGGCATGACAAAGAACTCTGTCCTTAACTTTGTATTATCCAGCATTTTTACTGTAATTTAGAGGAATATGATACAGATCAAGAGAATGTGATTATCCAATTTGTAGGTAAAGCTGGGAAGGAAAATAAATACATTAAAATGACTCATCTTCTCGAAATACCTCGAGAGCATCTTAGGAATAATAGTAGCCCAAACCGTTAATAAGTTAATATATGTTATATGAACATTGTGTTTCTTGGCAATCAATCTCCGCCTTTATTAAAATAAATTCGATAGTAATCCCTTCTTTGTAAGTCAAAATGCATCTCAGCATATTGAAGTTTCTGAGAAATCCTGGAGTAAGCAATATGTTTTATTTTGTTTATTAACCTAGAGACATGGATTAGATCTAACACGGTAAGATGTAAGAAAAATAAAATGTAAACCCTGTCTTTTGGTCTCCATATTATTTGCACAGTTGCAAGAACGAGTGAGATCTGGCCTACACACAGCATGTGTATAAAAGGCTTGGAGGTTTTCTCCAGTTAGAGACTCAATGCAGTCAAGAATGTAAATTCCTACCTCCATCCCTGGTGAGATGTGATTGTGATTTAGGCTACATCTTTATGTGTGTGGTGCCTATCTATGAAGAGGTGATTCAGTTGTGAATGTTATCTTGGAATTTTGTAAGTAGATTTATGTTTATTCTTTATAAACATAAAGTTTGTAAGTTTTCCTCAAAAGAAAGTGCATTTGTGTTTGTTTGTTTGTTTGTTTTGCTGTTTGTTTTGTTTTTCTCCAAAAGCTACTATATGGCAGACAGAGCTTGAATTTGGAAATATCTGGGTTTGAATCTAAAATTCACGGTTTGCTAAAATTATATCACCTTAGCAAGTGTCCTTATAATGACATTAGATACTATCTTATAGTATTATCTGCATGAATATCTAAACTCAAGATTGCTGACAGGGCTATATGAGATATAAGTGTTTCTTACACAAAACTGAGGTAGCTATGATGGGAAAGTTGAAGAGATGTAAGATGTATCACCTCTTTTATAACGCAGTGTTTCACAATTCTGGTTCCAGAAGAAGACAGCCTAGGTTCAACTCGCCACTCTCCCACTTTCATCTTGAGGATGCCACCTAATCTATCAGTGCCTGTTTTCTTATTTGTAAAAGAAAGATGACAGTAGAACTTCATAGAGTTGCTGTGAGGTTTTTATATATGTATT
The DNA here is from genome assembly GCF_024542745.1 of Macaca thibetana thibetana. NCBI lineage: Eukaryota > Metazoa > Chordata > Mammalia > Primates > Cercopithecidae > Macaca > Macaca thibetana. The sequence goes on from NC_065586.1 coordinate 25,127,457, forward strand.
ATATATATATGGAACATATATAAGTATATATATAGAGAGAGATTTATGCTGGATTTTTCCTCATGTATTTCTACAAATCTTCAGAACAATTCTGCAAATGAGTTTCCACATTTTACATATGAGGATCGACAAACTTAAGCAGTTTGTCCAAAGTCATACTGGCTAGTAGTCTAGTAAATAGTACAGTGAATTGTAGCGGCACCTCTCTTTGATGTTGCTTCTGAGAATATGAGTCACAGGACTATATATAGCCTCATAAGCCTCAAGCCTATAAAGGATGATACTGGTAATATAATCCAGTTATTCTCGGATTCTTGCATAGCCTTTGTAGCAATTCAACAAATAGTTATCTAACCTGTATTTGACGAGTACATTCTTTTGGAGGTGAGAAGTTCTGCCTTTCTATAGCCCTGACTCTCAGCTCTTGAAAGATCTTCTAGGGCTCTACCTGTTCAGATATTCCCACACCCTTGGTGGTGGCTTCTGAAAACATTGAATGAAGCACAGTTTGAAAACAATCATCCTATACTTTGTTTGCCTCTATGACCCACTGTAGAACTTGGCAAGGTCACCTAAGATGGAGAGAACTGGTTATCAGAAATCAGATTGTTATATGTCAGAAGCAGTGTGATGGCAAATCCGTTCCAGTTTGGTGGGATGCGCTCTTTTCCCAAAGGATTCCTTCCCAGACACTTAGCATTACATGCTTTGTTTATGTACATTCAGTAGTTCATTCATCAGTCATATTTTAAGCCTTTACTATGTGCCAGGGTGTGTTAAGTGCTAGAGATACTGACAAGAGTAAGATTAAATCACGGTTTTCAGGAAAACTCGAAGTATGGATGGGGACCATACATAGGCCAACAGATAATTACAATAGTTGTAAGTTGCAATGATTCTATATTATATGTGAGTCCAGAATCCTATGTGGATGGATACAAAGATTTCATCCCAGTTTGGAAGTATCAGCAAATGTGTCTCAGTGAAGGAGATGCCTGTGTTGTGCTAAGGATGATTCGGAGGTAAAAAAGAAGGAGAGAGGGGTCCTTTGGCAGTCGAGGACTGTGTGCCTCTGCAAGCTTCCCTTAACTGTGGTCTTTAACTTTCCCTTGGCTGGGTGCTTTTGCACAGAGATTAAGGGGCACACAGTAACAATTTACTAGGTGCCCTATGACATCATGGAATTAAATCATAAATATGGCTTAGAGTGGCTCAGATCTCCTCACATGTTAATGTACTAGAGGTAGAAGTAGAGGCAAATTAACCATGAAGCAGAAGAGGTATTTTAGGAATTGTATCCTTAGTTTTAGTTTAAGTTTGTGGCTCAGTCGCCAAAAAGCGAATGTAACTTATTACAAGCAATTTAAAAAATGGCATTAATGATTCCTATGTTTTCATTTTTTTATTTGAAATCCCTCTTTGGATTTTTCCTCCCTCTCTACTCCCATTATTATCACACTAAATTAGGCTCTTATCACTTCACATTTAGTGTACAGTTGTTGGCTCCCAACTTACTTTGTTGTTCCCTGTTTTTCTCTTCTCTTGCTAATCTGTTATATACCTACCATTTCCCTAAAATTCCATTTTACAAGATCATTTCCCTGATCAAGGATGTACAGTGGCTCCCTACTGTCCAATTTATTCATCACTTTTATTTACCTTTTGATTGACTTTTAGATCATTCATAATTTGGCTATACTGGGCTTCTCCAGCCTTAGTTTTTACTCAGTACTAAATATCTCTTACTAAGTTTCAGCTACAGTCAAACTAGTCTCCCTGGCTTCATTCATTATTCCATAAATACTTGCTAAAGTATTGTGGATGAAACTGTGACCGAAAGAGACATGAAACCTCTCATCGTGGTACACAGAGTCAATTGGAGAATACACGTGTTAATAGAATAACTCATTAAGAAAAAGTACAGGGACATAAATTAGTCTTTTACTACCTTTTCACAATACATGTAGGCATGCATGTATGTGTATGCATGTGCAGACACACACATATACACTTCTGTTGTTTTCATATCTTTCCATATGCTAAATCTGTTACAATGGATTACTTCCTTCTTTTACTACCTTATAAGTAGAGCTTCTCCCGAACTCCCTTTATATATTAGTAATGTGTCATGCATGCCAGAATAGTGGGAGACATCATGTCCTTTTTCCTCTTTATCCCTCAGATATAATCAAACGTATAATCCTCCTCGTTTTAAAAATATTTATTTCTGTAGATAGTCATTATTTTTCACCTGGTCTAATGACTTCTAGTGTCTTCTTGCTTACACTCTTCACAGTTAGTCTTCCAAAATTTTTCCACAATGCAGCAAAATCACATAACATACTTGTTAAATTTACAAATTCAGCAATTATTTTTTAGGGAAAGGGTCTGGGGAGACACACACACACACACCCCCCCACACACACAGAGAGAGAGAGAGAGAGAGAGAGAGAAAGAACTATTTAAATATTTCTGATGATTTCACCTACCATTCGTTAAATGTGTGCCCTGAAGTAAGTTTAAGATGATGAAGGTTGATCTGCTCCTTTCAGGTAGTCTTATAGTTTGAGCATTAGCCAATATAAGCATAATTCTATTTAAAGATAGTTTTTTTTTTTGCATTACAAGACTCCAAATGCAATTAAGCTACTTCGTCACGTGGTTTTTCATGAAATGCTGACACACACAGAGATATACTCACACTGCTTTTTCCTTCAAGTCCCCCAAAGTGCCGTCCTCTCAGTACTCTCTTGTATTTTAATCCTTTTTTTTTTTTCTTTTAAGGCAAGGTCTTACTCTGTATTTCAGGTTGGAATGTGGTGGTACCATCGTAGCTCACTGCAGCCTTGCCCTCCTAGGGTCAAGTGATCCTCCTGCCTCAGTCTCCCAAGTAGCTGGGACTATAGGCACATGCCACAATGCCTGGCTAATTAAAAAAATTTTTTTGTTTTCCTATGTTGCCCAGGCTTATCTCGAACTTTTGGGCTCAAACAATCTTCCTGTCTTGGCCTCCCAAAGTGCTGGGATTATAGGCATGAGCCACCATACCTGGCCTATTTTAATATTCTATTCAATAATATATTCTGAAAATAATTTTCTGTCAGTTCTTAGAGTTCTTTATACTTTTCTACAGCCGTAGTGCTGCATCGTGTAGATGTTCTGTAGTTTATTTAATTACTCTTCTGTTTCGCTTTTATTTTTTTTTTTAATATTGTGTAGTTTCTTGCATTGTTCTCCTAAATAACCTTGTGCTTATGTGTATTTATATTTTGAAGGTGTATCTTCAGGAAAAATTCCCCAAAGTGGGATTACTATATCAAAACATATTTTTTTCTTACATATTATCAGATTCCTCGCTAGATTGTTATGTGATTTTACATTCATACCAGCAAGATATTAATTCCTGTCTTCCCATAGCCTCAACGACATGTGTTGTCAAACGTTTTAATTTAGCCATTATGATAACTACAAAATGTCTCACTCTAGTATTTACATGTATTTTTTAATATTGGTAAAAGCGACTATCTTTTTTATTTATTTATTTTATTTTATTTTAAGTTCCGGGGTACTTGTGTAGGTTTGTTACATAGGTAAACATGTGCCATGGTGGTTTGCTGCACCTATCAACCCATCACCTAGGTATTAAGCCCAGCATGCATTAGCTATTTTTCCTAATGCTCTCTCTCTAGCCTACCACCTGACAGGCCCCAGTGTGTCTTGTTCCCCTCCCTGTGTCCATGTGTTCTCATTGTTCTGCTCCCACTTGTGAGAACATGTGGTGTTTGGTTTTCTGTTCCTGCATGAGTTTGCTAAGGTGACTGTCTTTTTACGTGGTTACGAGCCATTATTCTATTGCCTGTTCAGGATTTTTACCCATTTTAGTACCCGATTTTTTTCGTCATTTTCCCCTTTAAGTTTTTTTTTTTTTTTTAACATTGTAAACTACACACAACATAAAATTTACCATCTTAATCATTTTCAAGTACACAGTTCAGTGATACTAAGCACATTCATCTTGTCATGCAACAATCACCACTATTCATTTCCAGAACTCTTTTCATCTTGCATAACTCAAACTCTGCACCTGTTAAACAATAACTCCTTTTTCTTCACCTCATCCATCTCCTAAAACCACCATTCTACTTTTTGTCTCTACGATTTTGACTGCTTTACATACCTCATATAAGTGAATTGTATAGTATTTTTTATGACTGGCTTATTTCAGTTAGTACAATGTCCTCGAGATTCATCTAGATTGTAGCATATGTCAGAGTTTCCTTCCTTTTAAAGGCTGAATAATATTTTGTTATATGTATATGCCACATTTTGCTCATTTGTTATCTGTTGATGGACACTTGGGTGATGTCCATGTTCTAGCTATTGTAAATAATGCTGGTATAAATATAGGTGTACAGATATCTCTTTATGAGACTGCTTTTAATTTTGGGGGGATATATACCCAGAAATGAAGTATCTGTGTCATATAGTAAGCCTATTTTTAGGCTTTTGAGGAGCTGATATCCTGTTTTCTGTACTGGCTCTACAATTTTACATTCTCACCAGTGGTGTGTAAGAGTTCCAACCTTGCCACTTCGTTGTTATTTTCTGTGTGTGTGTGTGTGTGTGTGTGTGTGTGTGTGTGTGTTTTCAATAGCCATCCTAATGGTGTAAGGTGGTATCTCCTTGTGGTTTTTATTTGCACTTTCCTAATGATTAGTGATGTTGAGCATCTTTTCATACACTTATTGGCCATTTGTATATCTTATTTAGCACAAAGTATCTATTCAAGTCCTTTGCCTATTTTTGAATTCATTTTTTTTTTTCATTGTTATTGAGTTTTAAGAGTTTTCTATATATTCTGGATATAATGCTTTATTAGATATATGATTTGCAAATCTTTCTATTATTCAGTGGGTTAACTTTTCATTCTGTTGATAGTGTCCTTTGCTGCAGAATTTTTATAAAGTTCAGTTTGTCTATTTTTTCTATTTTTACCTTTTGCAGGTTTTGATATGATTTGGCTGTGTCCCCACCCAAATCTAATCTTGAATTGTAGCTCCCATAATCCCCATGTGTCATGGGAGGGACATGGTGGGAGATAATTGAATCGTGGGGGTGAGTCTTTCCTGTGCTTTTCTCAGGGTAGTGAATAAGTCTTACGAGATCTGATGGTTTTATAAAGAGGAGTTCCTATGCACACACTCTTTCTTGCCTGCCACCATGTAAGACATGCCTTTGCTTCTCCTTTGCCTTCTGCCATGAATGTGAGGCCTCCCCAGCCATGTGGAGCTGTGACTCCATTAAATTTGTTTTCTTTATAAATTACCCCATCTTGAGTATGTCTTTATTAGCCATGTGAGAACAGACTAATATACCTTTGCTGTCATATTCATGAAATCATTACTGAATCAAATGTCATGAAGCTTTTGCCCTCTGTTTTATAGTTTTCACACTTATGTTTGAGTCTTTGATCCATTTTAAGTTATTTTAATATATTGTGTTAGGTAAGGGTCCAGTTTCATTCTTTTGCCTGTGGATATTCAGTTTTCCCAACAGTATTTGTTGAAAAGACTGTCCTTTCCCTTTTTTTTGAGTAGCATTGGCACCTTGTTGAACATCATTTGACTGTGTACTTGAGGGTTTGTATCTGGGCTCTCTGTTGAATTCCATCAATCTATGTATTTGTCTTTGTGCTATTACAAAACTGTTTTATTCCCATACATTTGCAGTAAGTTTTTGGATCAGGGAGCGTTAGTCCTCCAAGTTTGTTCTTCTTTTTCAGGATTGCTTTGGATATTTATGTTCCCTTGAGATTACCTATGAATTTTAGGGTGGATGTTTGTGCTTTTGAAAAAATATTGTGATTTTGATAGGGATTGTGTTGCATCTGTAGATCACTTTGGGAAATATTGACATTATAATGTTAAGTCTTCTGATTCATGAATATGGGATGTTTTTCCATTTCTTTATGTTTTCTTTAATGTCTTTCAGCAATGTTTTGTGGTTTTTATTACATCAGTTTTAATTTTTAAGAGCACTTTATTTATTAGGGATGTTAGTATTTTATCTGTGAGAAAGTTGCAAATCTTTTCTCCCAGTTAAATATATATTTCAACTTGGCTTATTGCATTTTTTTGGATATGTATAAGTTTAGTTTTTGAAGTGAAATTTATTTTTTCTTTCTTCTGGATTTTGAGTCATAGTTAGAAATCTTTTTCTACATCCAGTTTATGCTAGAATTTACCAATAATTTTTCTATAACTTGTAGTAGTTTTGTTTTTTGTGTCTGGATTTTTTATATGCTTAGAATTTTATATGTTTGAGGTATGGATCTGATTTTATCTTTCCTCAAATATCTATCCAGGAGTCCCAGCACCATTTATTATTATGTCTCTTCTTTTAGCCCCAGTAATGCGAGTGGTCACCTTTATCATTTACTTAAAATGTATATTGGGTTTACTTCTCTTTTGTTCCCCAGTCTCTTATTCATATGTCAGTATCACACTATTTGAAATACAGAGATTTTTTAAATTTAATATTTGTTTGGGCTAATTCCCTAATAGTTTCTTTTCTTTCTCAGTTTTTCTTAATTTAGTTTGCATGTTCATTTTTCCATATGAACTTTAATAAGCCCATACAAACTTTTTATTATATTTTTTGGAATAACATCAAATTTATAAACTGACTCAGAGAAAATGAGATCTTTATGATGTTGAGCTTTTCTATAGAAGATAAAAGAACATCTTCCTATTTATTCAAGATTATTCGGTATCTCTCAGATATGTTTTAAAGTTTTTCTCACCTAGGCTTTGCATTTTTGTCATATTTATATGAAATGTTCTATTTTCTATTTTTCTATTGTAAATGCCTTTATTGTAACATTATATTCAGTCTACCATGTTGTTTATTGTGTATATGAAAGTTATTTCTGTATGTTGAGTCTGTGTTCTGATAGTTTATTGGCTCCTTTTATTACTTTATTTCATCACTGACATTCTGTGATTTTTCAGAAATTGCAAATTGAGATAGTTTTACTTATTTTTCCATTCCAATGCTCGAATTCAGCATTTCTCATTCGTTTTGGTCTTAAGACTTCCTTTACATGCTTAAATATTTTTGAATGTCCCCAAGACTTTTTGATTATGTGAGGTATACCTATTAATGTTTAGCTTATTAGAAATTAAACTCAGAATATTCCAAAAGTTCATTAATTTTTTAAAAGGACAATGGTAATCCATTGCGTGTTTGCACAGATCTTTACAGTTAAAAAACCCTATGTTTTGTGAAACATGCAAAGCTAGTGAGATGATTGATGTGGTTGTACATTTTTATAGATATCGTTGACATCTGGCCTAATAGAAGACAGATGGATACTTATATCCATTTATGAATTTAGTCTTTTGCAATATTTATTATGGTCAAACTATATGAAGATTATCTGGCCTTATACAAATTTGTAGTTGGAAAAAGAAGATATTTTTGTAATATTTTTCAGAGAGTTGTGGATATTTTCCTTTACACTCCCAAACTTGACATGTGGGAATTTCTTTTTTTTTTTTTTTTTTTTTTTTTTTTTTTGAGACAGAGTCTTGCTCTGTCGCCCAGGCTGGGGTGCAGTGGCCGGAATTTCTTAAATGTTATTTGCAATCTGAAACCATTTTGGTGGACTTGTTGGACTACGTTACTTAAAATTCATTAGTATATATAGCAATTTGAATGGATCTTTTACCCATGCATGGCTTTGTTATATATGTCAGAGAAATGGTTTTGCCGAATTATGTAGATATTTCAAATGTTGATACATTTAATCCAAAATGTAAGACATCACATTTGTTAAAATTACCACTGATCTCATCAGAAGCTTTTAATATTGGGAAGCTGTCAAGCCATGGTGGTAGATACAAGTTTTCTTAAACTTGAATTTTGTTATTGTCAGAAAATTCTGCCAGTTGTTTTCCTTGAAGTAGAGTTCACTTTGTGCATTTTCTAGAAAATGTCTGCCAGATATCTTTAATCTGAATAACCATAATTTATCTGTCAATTTTTCTTGGAAGGAAAATGGTGTTCCATGAAATAAATGCTAATTCAGCACACAACTAAAACAATTGTACAAGTGATTTTCCTTGAGATAAACATTATAATTTGGTATGCAGCATAAGTGCGTTCTGCATATTCTCCTATTTATTGCACTGAATATTAAAAAGAAATGTATGCAAATCCTTAGATTTAGTAATATTCATAATTTTTACTTTTTGATCAAAAGATTTCTTAAGTGAAATTGAATTAATTTCTTCTAGTGGCTACAGTGAAGAATTCAATCATTATTAATCAAATTTGATGCCATTGCCTTGATTAGTGCTAAGACGCCAGCAAAATTTTAACCCCCATGTTTTTGCATTATCAGTACAAATAGTACAGTAGAAAAAGCAATAATATTATTGCTCCAATAGTATTATTGGAGGAAAAGTTTTGACAGTGAGGACCTCTTGAAAGAGTCTGGGGGATCCCTTGGGATTTGCAGACCATACTTTAAGAACCACAGATATAATAATAGATTTTTCATTTCTATTTGCATTAACTGTTGCTTCCAGTACAGTCTTAAACAACAGTGCAGGACATGGGTGACCTTACCTTGTTTCTAATATTAAGTGAAATATATTATATATTTGCCCACTAGATAGGATGCTGTCTCTAAGACTAGGTATAAACTTTATTATGTTTAAAAAGTATATTTTAATTCTTGCTTTCATGAGGGCTTTTAAATCAGAAATTGATGTTACATTTTCCCAGAGATTTTTGGCTGTTTATGGCCATAATGATGTTATTTTTCCCCTTAGATGTTTTGCTGTAGTGTGTTATACTAATGGACTCCTTAACCCATTACTATAATTCTTGGAATAAATCTTACTTGGTCATGATGTATACATATCTTTATATAGAATTATATTCAGTTTGTTAATATTTTACTGTGTAGTTTTTGCTGATATTGATAAATTATATTGATTGGTAATTTTCTTGTACTCTCATTACTGATTTGCACTTTATTGTTATACTTGCTTTATAAAAACAGTTTGGAAGACTTCCTTCATTTTCTGTACTCTGGAATAATTTAGGTAGCATTGGGATGATCTGGTCTCTAAAGGTTTGGTGTAATTATCCAATGAAACCATCAGGGCCTGACACTTTTTGGTTTGACAATTTCTTTAAAACTTTCTGTATTTAGTACATAAATCAGTATTTTAAAACATTTTATTATTGAGTAAATTTTATAAGCTGTATTTTTCTTGGAAATTATTTATTTTAGCTAGGTTTTCAAATTTATTTATTTATTTATTTATTTATTTATTTATTTATTTAGAGACGGAGTCTCGCTCTGTTACCAGGCTGGAGTGCAGTGGTACAATCTTGGCTCACCGCAACCTCCACTTCCTGGGTTCAAGCAATTCTCCTCCCTCAGCCTCCCAAGTAGCTGGGACTACAGGTGTGCACCACTGCGCCCAGCTAATTTTTGTATTTTTAGTAGAGACGGGGTTTCACCATGTTGGCCAGGATGGTCTCAATCTCTTGACCTCATAATCCGCCCACCTTGGCCTCCCAAAATTCTGGGATTACAGGCGTAAGCCACTGTGCCCAGTTGATTTTCAAATTTTTTGGCATAAAGATTTGCATCTATGCCTTTTTAATTTCAATCGTTTTTCTTCCTTATCATTTTATGTGTGATATTTGCTTTCTCTTTCCCTCCTCTTAAAAAAACAAGCATGTTTTTTATTTTTTCAAGAAATGAGGACTTTGATTTATTAATTAGATCAATGTTTTTCTTCACCTCATTGATTTTTGTGCTTACTTTTATTATTTCCTTCACTTTGTTTCTTTTTTAGCTTTTGATTAGCTTTACCAGCACATTTATTCTTCTGTTTTTATCAACAAACATGTTTAAGACTATAAATTTTCCTCTGATGATGTATATACACACACACACACACAATGCACAGTAAAGGGGAAAGAAGTCTTTAGTCATGCACACACACGCACGTATATACATATCAGGCACACACACACGTATATACATACGTACACCGTCATATATATATATGACTAATGACTTTACACATACACACACACACATACACTGTTCAGGAGGAAGGATATTTTGTATAATTTATTTGATTAATTTTTAGTTTTTCTGAATTTTTGTCAGTATTGTTTTTTATACCTCTATTTTATAAAACTTACTCATGCTTTTATTGTGACCTAAATATGATGAACTTTTGTGAATGTTTCGTATGCACTTGAGATGATAGTGTGTTATGTAACTCATGAGGATAAAAAGTTGGATATACATCCATAATTTGCAGCTTAATTGATTGTGTAGTTTTGGTCTGCTCTTTCTTTACTTTGTTTTACTCTCTTACTGAAAGTGATGCGTTAAACTACATTTTTATTATGTTTTTATTTCTTCTTGCATGTCTTGTCATTTCTGCTTAGTAAAGGTGGTTGCTGTGTTAATTGGTGCATGAGTATTCATGAATGTAATATTTTATTGCGAGTTGTGGCTTTTAGTCTTAAAAATATCTTTGTTATGTTTAATGCCTTTCTTTTTAGATTCTACTTTGATAGCAAGATCACAACCCCTGCTTTCTTATTAGTTTCATTCACTTTGGATGCTTCAGCCTTCCTTAATCACTTTGTTTTAAGTGTGTTTTTGATTATTTAGCATGTAGTGGAGTCTTATTCTTGAACTAAATTGAAAAATTCAGTCATATAATGAGTTTGTTAAGCCTATCCACATTTATTGATATGACTATTGTATTTGATCTCAACTCTGTAATATTATATTGTTATAATTTCTATGTGTTTTATAGTATGTTTTATTTGCTGGGTTTTTTTCACTCTGTGATTTGTTTTCTTTGCTCTTTAATTTTTATAAAGTTTCTTTTGGGATTAGAAAGGCTTAATTTTTGTTCCAGCAGTTGCCTTTGTACTTAAAATACCTTTTGAAATGCCTTTAGACCCTGTTGTTAAAATTTCACCCTTTGCTGTCTCATCAGTCAGATTTTAATTTTATCCTTTGATGTATTGTTTGTAGGTTGCTAAAGAAGGGCTCATGGTGGACTGTATTCCATGGTTCTTTCATGTTTAAAACTGTTTTTCTACATGCTTGATACTTGAAGAACAGTTTAACTGAATGTAAATCTTGTATTTTATATTTTCTTTGCTTGAGTTCTTGAAAACATTTTTCTATTGTAGTCTTGCTTTATATGTTGCTTTTCAGAATTGTGATGTCAGTCTAATTCTCTTGCGCTAGTAACTTAATTTGCTCTTTTTCCTTGAGGCCTGGAAGATTTTTCTTTATCTTTAAAGCCTAATAGTTCCCATAGGATATGTTTCAGAGTTGATCATTGAAGATCAATTTACCCAGGTATCTGGTAGGCTCTTCCTATATGTAGATTAAAGCAGATATTCTAAACTTTCTCAGTTCATAGTGCCTATAAAATCTCAGAAATATTTTCATGGAGTTCCTAGACCAATAAATAAGTATAAAAGTTCTATTTATTAAGTAGTTTGGTCCAAATAACTTAATAAATATTTATGTTCTAACAACTTGGTGGCCATTTGCAAATGGTTGCAAGAAAAAATGATAGTGTTTTTGTTTGTTTGTAACTATTGCATTGTGTGAGCTTATTGAGCACTGTACAATTTCTCACACCTTAGAATCAAATTGGACACTGTCTGTTCCACACTGATTTTCATGTTGTGTTTGCTTTTTCTAAAATCACAACTATTAACAATTTAACTTCAGAAATATTTGATGTCATGAGATATAGTGCTATCTAATGTTCTGTGAAATATTTTGAACTAGTGCAATTTTCAACAGATGTTATCTATTGGTGTGTTTTTCTCTAAAATTTAAAATATATTAAAAAAATCACATACCATGCTTGTGAGTTCACTTAGCATACTGATATGTCTCAGCACACAGTTTGGGAATCATTGGATTAAGGTCATTTAATTCTAGAATGTTCTTTTGGTACATATTTATATATATGTGTATGTATTAGTGTGTGTGTATATATGTACTATATACATATATGGTACATATATACACACACATATGTATATATATGTACATATATACACACACAAATGTATATATACACATATATACACACACTAATACATGCATATTATATACACATATATATAATATATATACTATATATATACACACACACACACAAAGCAAAAGAATATACCACAATAATCCAACTGAATTAAATATTCTCAAACAAGTATATGGGGGATATTAAAACATATATTGCATTGTGTCTGTGTGTATATATATACATATATATATGTGTGTATATATGTGTGTATATATATACACATATATATATATACACACATATATACACACACACACACACTTTTCCACTGTTTCATTTTCTTTCCTTAAGGACTTCAATTATACCTATACATTATTTGAGTATTTTTTTTTAATTTATTTATTATTATTATACTTTAAGTTGTAGGGTACATGTGCATAACGTGCAGGTTTGTTACATATGTATACTTGTGCCATGTTGGTGTGCTGCACCCATCAACTCGTCATTTACATCAGGTATAACTCCCAATGCAATCCCTCCCCCCTCCCCCCTCCCCATGATAGGCCCCGGTGTGTGATGTTCCCCTTCCTGAGTCCAAGTGATCGCATTGTTCAGTTCCCACCAATGAGTGAGAACATGCGCTGTTTGGTTTTCTGTTCTTGTGATAGTTTGCTAAGAATGATGGTTTCCAGCTGCATCCATGTCCCTACAAAGGATACAAACTCATCCTTTTTGATGGCTGCATAGTATTCCATGGTGTATATGTGCCACATTTTCTTAATCCAATCTGTCACTGATGGACATTTGGGTTGATTCCAAGTCTTTGCTATTGTGAATAGTGCTGCAATAAACATACGTGTGCATGTGTCTTTATAGCAGCATAATTTATAATCCTTTGGGTATATACCCAGTAATGGGATGGCTGGGTCATATGGTACATCTAGTTCTAGATCCTTGAGGAATCGCCATACTGTTTTCCATAATGGTTGAACTAGATTACAATCCCACCAACAGTGTAAAAGTGTTCCTATTTCTCCACATCCTCTCCAGCACCTGTTGTTTCCTGACTTTTTAATGATCGCCATTCTAACTGGTGTGAGATGGTATCTCATTGTGGTTTTGATTTGCATTTCTCTGATGGCCAGTGATGATGAGCATTTTTTCATGTGTCTGTTGGCTGTATGAATGTCTTCTTTTGAGAAATGTCTGTTCATATCCTTTGCCCACTTTTTGATGGGGTTGTTTTTTTTTTTCTTGTAAATTTGTTTGAGTTCTTTGTAGGTTCTGGATATTAGCCCTTTGTCAGATGAGTAGATTGCAAATATTTTCTCCCATTCTGTAGGTTGCCTGTTCACTCTGATGGTAGTTTCTTTTGCTGTGCAGAAGCTCTTTAGTTTAATTAGATACCATTTGTCAATTTTGGCTTTTGCTGCTGTTGCTTTTGGTGTTTTAGACATGAAGTCTTTGCCCATGCCTATGTCCTGAATGGTACTACCTAGGTTTTCCTCTAGGATTTTTATGGTATTAGGTCTAACATTTAAGTCTCTAATCCATCTTGAATTAATTTTCATATAAGGAGTAAGGAAAGGATCCAGTTTCAGCTTTCTACTTATGGCTAGCCAATTTTCCCAGCACCATTTATTAAATAGGGAATCCTTTCCCCATTTCTTGTTTCTCTAAGGTTTGTCAAAGATCAGATGGCTGTAGATGTGTGGTATTACTTCTGAGGACTCTGTTCTGTTCCATTGGTCTATATCTCTGTTTTGGTACCAGTACCATGCTGTTTTGGTTACTGTAGCCTTGTAGTATAGTTTGAAGTCAGGTAGCGTGATGCCTCCAGCTTTGTTCTTTTGACTTAGGATTGTCTTGGAGATGCGGGCATTGAATCTATAAATTACCTTGGGCAGTATGGCCATTTTCACGATATTGATTCTTCCTATCCATGAGCATGGTACGTTCTTCCATTTGTTTGTGTCCTCTTTTATTTCACTGAGCAGTGGTTTGTAGTTCTCCTTGAAGAGGTCCTTTACATCCCTTGTAAGTTGGATTCCTAGGTATTTTATTCTCTTTGAAGCAATTGTGAATGGAATTTCATTCCTGATTTGGCTCTCTGTTTGTCTGTTACTGGTGTATAAGAATGCTTGTGATTTTTGCACATTAATTTTGTATCCTGAGACTTTGCTGAAGTTGCTTATCAGCTTAAGGAGATTTTGGGCTGAGACAATGGGGTTTTCTAAATATACATTCATGTCATCTGCAAACAGGGAAAATTTGACTTCTTTTCCTAACTGAATACCCTTGATTTCTTTCTCTTGCCTAATTGCCCTAGCCAGAACTTCCAACACTATGTTGAATAGGAGTGGTGAGAGAGGGCATCCCTGTCTTGTGCCAGTTTTCAAAGGGAATTTTTCCAGCTTTTGCCCATTCAGTATGATATTGGCTGTGGGTTTGTCATAAATAGCTCTTATGATTTTGAGATACGTTCCATCAATACCGAATTTATTGAGCGTTTTTAGCATGAAGGGCTGTTGAATTTTGTCAAAAGCCTTTTCTGCATCTATTGAGATAATCATGTGGTTCTTGCCTTTGGTTCTGTTTATATGCTGGATTATGTTTATTGATTTGTGAATGTTGAACCAGCCTTGCATCCCAGGGATGAAGCCCACTTGATCATGGTGGATAAGCTTTTTGATGTGTTGCTGAATCCGGTTTGCCAGTATTTTATTGAGGATTTTTGCATCGATGTTCATCAGGGATATTGGTCTAAAATTCTCTTTTTTTGTTGTGTCTCTGCCAGGCTTTGGTATCAGGATGATGTTGGCCTCATAAAATGAGTTAGGGAGGATTCCCTCTTTTTCTATTGATTGGAATAGCTTCAGAAGGAATGGTACCAACTCCTCCTTGTACCTCTGGTAGAATTCAGCTGTGAATCCATCTGGTCCTGGACTTTTTTTGGTTGGTAGGCTATTAATTATTGCCTCAATTTCAGAGCCTGCCTTTGGTCTATTCAGGGATTCAACTTCTTCCTGGTTTAGTCTTGGAAGAGTGTAAGTGTCCAGGAAATTATCCATTTCTTCTAGATTTTCCAGTTTATTTGCGTAGAGGTGTTTATAGTATTCTCTGATGGTAGTTTGTATTTCTGTGGGGTCGGTGGTGATATCCCCGTTATCATTTTTAATTGCATCAATTTGATTCTTCTCTCTTTTCTTCTTTATTAGTCTTGCTAGTGGTCTGTCAATTTTGTTGATCTTTTCAAAAAACCAACTCCTGGATTCATTGAGTTTTTGGAGGGTTTTTTGTGTCTCTATTTCCTTAAGTTCTGCTCTGATCTTAGTTATTTCTTGCCTTCTGCTAGCTTTCGAATGTGTTTGCTCTTGCTTCTCTAGTTCTTTTAATTGCGATGTTAGAGTGTCAATTTTAGATCTTTCCTGCTTTCTCTTGTGGGCATTTAGTGCTATAAATTTCCCTCTACATACTGCTTTAAATGTGTCCCAGAGATTCTGGTATGTTGTATCTTTGTTCTCATTGGTTTCAAAGAACATCTTTATTTCTGCCTTCATTTCTTTATGTACCCAGTAGTCATTCAGGAGCAGGTTGTTCAGTTTCCATGTAGTTGAGCGGTTTTGATTGAGTTTCTTAGTCCTGAGTTCTAGTTTGATTGCACTGTGGTCTGAGAGACAGGTTGTTATAATTTCTGTTCTTGTACATTTGCTTTACTTCCAATTATGTGGTCAATTTTGGAGTAAGTACGATGTGGTGCTGAGAAGAATGTATATTCTGTTGATTTGGGGTGGAGAGTTCTATAGATGTCTATTAGGTCTGCTTGCTGCAGAGATGAGTTCAATTCCTGGATATCCTTGTTAACTTTCCGTCTTGTTGATCTGTCTAATGTTGACAGTGGAGTGTTGAAGTCTCCCATTATTATTGTATGGGAGTCTAAGTCTCTTTGTAAGTCTCTAAGGACTTGCTTGATGAATCTGGGTGCTCCTGTATTGGGTGCATATATATTTAGGATAGTTAGCTCTTCTTGTTGAATTGATCCCTTTACCATTATGTAATGGCCTTCTTTGTCTCTTTTGATCTTTGATGGTTTAAAGTCTGTTTTATCAGAGACTAGTATTGCAACCCCCGCTTTTTTTTGTTCTCCATTTGCTTGGTAAATCTTCCTCCATCCCTTTATTTTGAGCCTATGTATGTCTCTGCGTGTGAGATGGGTCTCCTGAATACAGCAGACTGATGGGTCTTGACTCTTTATCCAGTTTGCCAGTCTGTGTCTTTTAATTGGAGCATTTAGTCCATTTACATTTAAGGTTAAGATTGTTATGTGTGAACTTGATCCTGCCATTATATTAACTGGTTATTTTGCTCGTTAGTTGATGCAGTTTCTTCCTAGCCTCGATGGTCTTTACATTTTGGCATGTTTTTGCAATGGCTGGTACCAGTTGATCCTTTCCATGTTTAGTGCTTCCTTCAGGGTCTCTTGTAAGGCAGGCCTAGTGGTGACAAAATCTCTAAGCATTTGCTTATCTGTAAAGGATTTTACTTCTCCTTCACTTATGAAACTTAATTTGGCTGGATATGAAATTCTGGGTTTAAAATTCTTTAAGAATGTTGAATATTGGCCCCCACTCTCTTCTGGCTTGTAGAGTTTCTGCCGAGAGATCTGCTGTTAGTCTGATGGGTTTCCCTTTGTGGGTAACCCGACCTTTCTCTCTGGCTGCCCTTAAGATTTTTTCCTTCATTTCAACTTTGGTGAATCTGGCAATTATGTGTCTTGGAGTTGCTCTTCTTGAGGAGTATGTTTGTGGCGTTCTCTGTATTTCCTGGATTTGAATGTTGGCCTGCCCTACTAGGTTGGGGAAGTTCTCCTGGATGATATCCTGAAGAGTGTTTTCCAACTTGGTTCCATTTTCCCCCTCACTTTCAGGCACCCCAATCAGACGTAGATTTGGTCTTTTTACATAATCCCATACTTCTTGCAGGCTTTGTTCATTTCTTTTTCTTCTTTTTTCTTTTGGTTTCTCTTCTCACTTCATTTCATTCATTTGATCCTCAATCGCTGATACTCTTTCTTCCAGTTGATCGAGTCGGTTACTGAAGCTTGTGCATTTGTCACGTATTTCTCGTGTCATGGTTTTCATCTCTTTCATTTCGTTTAGGACCTTCTCTGCATTAATTACTCTAGCCATCAATTCTTCCACTTTTTTTTCAAGATTTTTAGTTTCTTTACGCTGGGTATGTAATTCCTCCTTTAGCTCTGAGAAATTTGATGGACTGAAGCCTTCTTCTCTCATCTCGTCAAAGTCATTCTCCGTCCAGTTTTGATCCGTTGCTGGCGATGAGCTGCGCTCCTTTGCCGGGGGAGATGCACTCTTATTTTTTGAATTTCCAGCTTTTCTGCCCTGCTTTTTCCCCATCTTTGTGGTTTTATCTGCCTCTGGTCTTTGATGATGGTGATGTACTGATGGGGTTTTGGTATAGGTGTCCTTCCTGTTTGATAGTTTTCCTTCTAACAGTCAGGACCCTCAGCTGTAGGTCTGCTGGAGATTGCTTGAGGTCCACTCCAGACCCTGTTTGCCTGGGTATCAGCAGCAGAGGCTGCAGAAGATAGAATATTTCTGAACAGCAAGTGTACCTGTCTGATTCTTGCTTTGGAAGCTTCCTCTCAGGGGTATACTCCACCCTGTGAGGTGTGGGGTGTCAGATTGCCCCTAGTGGGGGATGTCTCCCAGTTAGGCTACTCAGGGGTCAGGGACCCACTTGAGCAGGGAGTCTGTCCCTTCTCAGATCTCAACCTCTGTGTTGGGAGATCCACTGCTCTCTTCAAAGTTGTCAGAGAGAGTCGTTTGCGTCTGCAGAGGCTTCTGCTGTGTTTGTTATTGTTTACTGTACCCTGTCCCCAGAGGTGGAGTCTACAGAGACAGGCAGGTTTCCTTGAGCTGCTGTGAGCTCCACCCAGTTCGAGCTTCCCAGCAGCTTTGTTTACCTACTTAAGCCTCAGCAATGGCGGGCGCCCCTCCCCCAGCCTCGCTGCTGCCTTGCGGGTAGATCACAGACTGCTGTGCTAGCAATGAGGGAGGCTCCGTGGGCGTGGGACCCTCCCGGCCAGGTGTGGGATATGATCTCCTGGTGTGCCTGTTTGCTTAAAGTGCTGTATTGGGATGGGAGTTACTGGCTTTTCCAGGTGTTGTGTGTCTCAGTTCCCCTGGCTAGGAAAAGGGATTCCCTTCCCCCTTGCGCTTCCCAGGTGAGGCAATGCCTCGCCCTGCTTCAGCTCTCGCTGGTCGGGCTGCAGCAGCTGACCAGCACCAATCGTCCGGCACTCCCCAGTGAGATGAACCCAGTACCTCAGTTGAAAATGCAGAAATCACCGGTCTTCTGTGTGGCTGGCGCTGGGAGTTGGAGACTGGAGCTGTTCCTATTGGGCCATCTTGCTCCGCCCCCTATTTGCCTATTTTAACTACTTTCTTTGTGATTGTAAAATTTTTAAAATGTAATTTTTTTTTTTTTTTTTTTTGAGACAGGGTCTCACTTTGTCTCACCCAGGGTGGAGTGCACTTGGCGTGATCTTGGCTCACTGCAACCTTCACCTCCTGGGTTCAAGTGATACTCCTGCCTCAGTCTCCTGAGTAGCTGGGATTACAGGCAGGCACCACCACACCCAGCTAATTTTTTTTGTATTTTTAGTAGAGATGGGGTTTCACCATGTTTGTCAGGCTGGTCTCAAACTCCTGACCTCAGATGATCCGCCCACCTCAGCCTCCTAAAGTGCTGGGAGTAAAGGCATGAGCCACTATACCTGGCCTGTTATTTTTTTAATGTCTTTTAAAGCTTACTTTCATTTTCTTCAGTACCTCTTGTTAAATTTTAATTGAAATACATTCTTCCTTGGGCATTTGGTAATTTAATCTTTATTTCTGATATGATGTTTATTTTTTTCTTCTATTTTCTGAGTTCAAAAAAATTCTGAGTTCCATCATTTCTTACTCCTTCCTAATTAGTTTTCTTCTTAGTTTTGGGATTTCTTTTGCAATATTTGTTTTAATATCCCCCATATACTTGTTTGAGAATATTTAATTCAGTTGGATTATTGTGGTATAGTCTTCTTTTGCTTTGTTTAGGTTTAAATCAGTTGAATTGTTTCGATTCTTCAATTCTGTTTTCTTCATAACGGTTTTTTTGTTTTGTTTTGTTTTGAGACAGAGTCTCGCTTCTTCACCCAGGCTGGAGTGCAATGGTGCAATCTGAGCTCACTGCAACCTCTGCCTCCTAGGTTCAAGTGATTCTCCTGCCTCAGCCTCCCCAGTAGCTGGGATTACAGGCAGGTGCCACCACACCCAGCTAATTTTTGTATTTGTAGTAGAGATGGCGTTTCACCATTTGGGTCAGGATGGTCTCAACTTCCTGACCTCAAGTGATCATCCTGCCTCCCAAAGTGCTGGGATTACAGGCATGAGCCACCGCACCTGGCCCATAAAGTACTTTTGATTGTTCTTGTACTTCCTTGTATAGGGCTGGCAGTTTTGATGTGAGCTGTGAGATTTCTATTTCAAGAGCTACCCACTCTTGTCAGTGAAGTGAAATATAGTTTATTTAATGGATGGCTCCTTTGGAGCATAGTGATAGGAGGGGAGGGAGTATGTGTCTTCCAGCTTTTTAAAAAATGATGTGTCTTGCAGCATCCTTAATGTACCCTTTTGCCTTATTTTTCCCCTTTACTGTGCAATTTCCAACAGTTGCCTCTCTCTCACTCATCTTTCTCTGTGAGCACTGCCTTTTCTAGAATGCTTTCTGGAGTCCCTGGTGTACTTTTAAGTCATTTCCATATAATTACACTTTGATCTATTAGGACTTCTTTCTGTAATACTTTCACACCTAGGATAGATGCTCTCTTTCTGAGGGTGGCTGAGTTTAATCATAAACCCTTCATTCCGTTCTCCTTTCTTCTGCACAGTTTTTGTGGATCCTGGCTTCTTGTCTGTCAAGGCTTAGGGCAGGGTGTTAAGAAACGATTCTACTGAAAAATGTCACTTATTTGCTCTCTATAGAGCTAATTTGATGTTTGTAGTGTTCTCTCTTCTAGTTATACTGCAAGTGTGTTTTGTATGGCTTCATTTATTCTTACTGTTTATATAGTTTTTGAAGGCTATTTTGCAATTTTTGTTCATATGATCACTATTATTTTAGCTCTACTCACTGTATTTTATTAAAAATGAAAATCTGACATGTTATGTCTCTGCTTTAAATCCATCAGTTGCTTGTAAGCCTCAATCAGGTGCAGTAACTGCAAAAATGGCTATATTTAATACAATGAAGGATGTTATTCTCTGTGGAACACAGGAGATTGCATATCCTGTCTTTAAAATGTTCTAAAAAGTCTCAGCTGATGAAACGAGACAGTTCTTCTGAGTCTTTAGGTACATTAAGTTTGCTATACACTTTGCAGTCCCTGAACTAAAGGGGTAGGCCTCAATTGTTTGATGTAATATGGAAGATTTTTCTCCTACTTGACTTGTCCAGACTTCTTGCTCCAAGGGAACGAAGCTGTACATAGTTCTCTTTGTGCTCCAGGCTCTTTCAGTCTGTTTTTTTTTTAATGGAATAGCCTTTGCTTTCCTTGTTCCTTTACTCATTTTTCAAGACTCTTCTGAGGTGTGATATCCACCAGAATTCTTTTCTGCCTGACCTCTAATCTAGAGCAGTTACCTCCCAGTGTCCATCCTTAGAAGCCTGTGGACACTTCTGTCATCACACTTGTCACTGTATATTGACATTTACTGTGTACACAGAGACCTGACCCACTAGACTGACCGTTCTGAGAGCAGAGCCATGTCTTTTGTTTTTAATTCCCATTGTGTTAATCTAACACAATGCCTTGTACATGATGGGTATTCCATAGGATTTGTTGAACAGGGTACTAAAAGTAAAGTCGCAGAATTTCTAAGAGAATCTCTCATATTTGATACCCTGGGTTGCTAGAATGAAACCTAATGTGAACAGGTAAAATTCTGAGAATAAATTAAAAGCTATAATATATTTTTCTAGTTAATGAGGAGCCTTATATTTGCTGCCAACTGGGTCAATTTTGTCTAAAACATAAAAGAATATTATAATTAAGATAAATAGTTGCTGGCTGAGAAATGTTTTCTTCTAAGCTAATCACATCGGCGACATCATTCTTTATGTAAAACACTCAGAGTTTTTACTTACTGTTAGCTCAAGTCCTGAAGTTATTAGTCTGTTTACATTCATGGATGGTGAAAGTTGATATTGCTAAACACCTCACCCTCCAAAAAAAGCCTGACCTGATTTTCTGTGTACTGTGGTAAATGAAAAATAACTTTTCAAAATCCAACCAGGGCCCCTTGCCTCATTGTGATGGGGGTAGGAAAAAGGTGGGCCTAACCTGAACTTTGGGATTGTTCATCCAAATACCTTATTCTTTTTACCTCTAGTATATCTCTCTTCGACGTCCAACCCCCTCAAGTCACACTGCTTTATGATCCACCCTAATCCAACCCAGTCAATTCACACTGTTTTATAAACATGTTTCTTCATTACAGTTAATCATGGTACAGCACAGCTGCCTTTAAGCATAGTTTCCTGAGATATCTTTATATGTCTCTGAGGCCTTCTTTTCTCATAGCTGCTCCACATGGTGTATCTCACCCTTCACACGCTACACTTGTGACCGTCCTCCTTTTTCTACTTCTGTAGTCCTTAGTAGTGAACTTTTCGTGGTCTATTTATGTTTCGTGCTTCTTGTGACTCAGAGGACAAAATGGTGTTAAAATCTTTTAAATTGCATCTTCTTCATTAAAGAGCCAGGCACATGAAGTCTGTGGTCACGGAAGAGAGAGAAGCTGCCTGGACCATCTGTGGGTCTGCTCTTCACGCTACCATGGTGTTTTAGCCAACGGGGCTGTTTGCTTGTTAAAAATGGCACCAGAAATCACATTGAGATGGCCTTTCCAGTGGTATAATAGTTTTAGCAATTGCTGTGCCTAATATAGAGATACCTTTAATGGGTTTTCTGGGTTTAAGTTGATGGCCTACTATGGGATACCTGTATATGAGTATGGCCTTAATCTAAAATGTGAGTCACAAATTTCTTGCTGTTTCTCTCTACATATGAATATTCTATTTTCCTGCTGATTTGTATTATCGAACTGTCATTTTTGTATTATTCCTAGAACGGATCAGCATTTTGAGGTGAAATTAAAATATTCTGAAAAATAATACAGTCAGCCTAGCAGGAATTTTTATTCTAATCAACTAATCTGAACTGTAGGAAAGGTAACTACTGTTTTGTAGATCTCAGGTGGAGGTAAGTGAATTTTATCTAATTTTCCCCTTAATGTATCTAACTTAGGAGAAAATCATGAATTTGCATGTATAATTTATACAATGGCTTTCATATGTAACATACACATAGTGGATTCCATGAAAGTTTGCATAGCACAAAGTAATATAAATGTTTCTGGATGGTCTAAGTGGACTTATTTTTAATCCCTGCTTGGCACCAATGAACTGTTTGAATTCAGTCAGAGTACTTAACCTTTCTAGGACTCAGTTTCCTCAACTGCAAAATTAGAAAGTCATAACAGACAATCTCTGTATAATATATTCTCCTGTTCTGCAGGGAGATATACAACTTAATGCTAAATATGTATTTCTATTGTTGTGAAACTGGACAGTACTGAGTTGAATGTTGTTGTCATTCAACTGAACATTACAATATGAAAGAATCTCTAGATATATTGGAATTTATATTTCCAAAGAATTGTAATAATGCTTAATAAAAATGCTTAAAAAATAAATTTATACCTGAGAATCTTAAGTAACAAATTAATGTCTCTTTGAGTAAACATGAAGACCTCTACTAGTTTTAGATCTAGCACATCTATATGAAAGTAATTAAAGAAGGGAAGCTGTTTGGAATGATATTTAGGGAATTGGTCTGCAAGCTGTGTTTATACAGAAAGCACACTGCTTTTACTTAGATGTTTTTGGTATAATTTTGGTGATTTAAAGGAGATAGGGATGATTGGAACCACCCTGGACCTGTCACAAAGAACTCTTTTAATAAAGAATGTTTATATAACCCTTCTTTAAAACAAACAAACAAACAACAAAAACCAAATAGACCAGCAGGCAAAGAGATGCTTATGTACCCTTTGGTCATCCAGTTTTTTGTTTTTTGTTTTTTTTTTTTCACTGAGCTTGCCTAGAATTGAGTTGTATATAGGTGTCCTCAAAGCCAGGCAGGGCTATAAACCTCTGAAACTTTACAATAAGGAAGATGTAACTTATGTGTATCAACTTGTTCATTATCTTACATATTTTGTAGTTCTAGCATTTCATATTTTTATTTTACTTGTAGTAAGGATATTTAGAGAATGTGGAGAAGAGAGTGAATATGTTTAAATCATATTTTTCTCTCTTTTATTCTGAAAAACAAGGACTAAAAATAACTGAAATCTTTTTAATAGGTCTTCTAATAGATTGTTCAAATTTGACTATATTCAGACCACTGTGTAGTTATATATTACTGGAAATTTCTTAGAAAATCACAGACACTTGTGGACCCATCCTTAGATGAATTATTTTATATCCAAAGATTCCTCTTTAGCTAGAAAAGTCTTTGTATCTTTACAAAATTTTGCCTGTAACTCCTGTTACTGATGATATTTTGACTTTCTAGCATGAATCATGAATGTTCATAATGGCATTTAGAATGGTGAATCCTTTCCAGAAGGTTTATAATTTACTTTGCTCAGATTCATCAGAGGAATCATTATCTATGGCAGCTATAGCCATATGAAATGTATTCCTTAAATAATAAGACTTGAAAGTCAAAATCACTCCTTGATCCCTGGGCTGCAGAATGGATGTTGTGTTAGCATTTAGACCACTTAGACCACTAAATCCATTTAGACCACTAAAACTTTCTGCATATCAGTGATAAGATTGTTTTGCCTTATTATTTGTTTGTTTCCTGCTGTAACACTTTTAATTTCCTTCAGTAACTTTTGTTTTGCATTTACAACTTGGCTAACTGTTTCACACAAGGGGCCTGGCTTTCAGCCTATCTTGGCTTATGACCTGCTTTCCTCACTAAGTAATCATGAAACCAACATCAATCTTCTTGTATATCTCCATCAGAGCTCTTGGGTGACTATGTCCATTGTCAGTGAGCAGTAGTATTTTGAAAGGAATCTTTTTTTCTGATTGGCAAGTCTTAACAGTGGCCTTAAAATATTCAGTAAGACATGCTATATACAATGCTGTCATTTAGGCTTTGTTGTTACATTTATAGAACAGGCAGAGTCAATTTATTATAATTCTTAATGGCCTTAGGGTTTTCAGAATGGTAAATGAGTATTTGCTTCAACTCAAGGTCACCAGCTGCATTAGATCCTAGCAAGAGACTCAGCCTGCCCTTGGAAGTTTTGAAGCCAGGCATTGACTTCTCCTCTTTAGCTATGAAAGGCCCAGATGACATCTTCTTTCAAAGAAAGACTGCTTTGTTTACATGGAAGAGCTGTTGTTTAGTGTAGCTACTTTTATCAATTATCTTAGGTAGTTTTTTTTTTTTTGAGAGACATGGTCTTGCTCTATTACCCAGGCTGGAGTACAGTGGTGCAATCGTAGGTCACTGCAGTCTTGATCTCCTGGGCTCAAGTGGTTTACCCAAGCAGCTAGTACTGTAGGTGAGCACCACCACGCCCAGCTATTAATTTTTTTTTTTTTTTTTTTTTTTTGGTAGAGACAGGGTCTTT
Organism: Macaca thibetana thibetana; assembly: GCF_024542745.1. NCBI lineage: Eukaryota > Metazoa > Chordata > Mammalia > Primates > Cercopithecidae > Macaca > Macaca thibetana. Next base: position 25,152,343 of record NC_065586.1, read on the forward strand.
CTATGTTGCCCATGCTGGTCTCAAACTCTTGGCCTCAAGTGATCCTCAAGTGAGCCTCCCGATGTGTTTGGATTGTAGGCTTGAGCCACTGTACCTGGCCTATCTTTGCTAGATGTTTTCGATAACTTGCTACAGCTTCTACATCAGCACTTGCTGCTTCACCTTGCACTTTTATGTTATAGACATAATTGCTTTTCTTAAACCTCATGAACCAACTTCTGCTATCCTCCAACTTTTCTTCTGCGGCTACCTCACTTCTCTCAGATTTCACAGAATTGAAGAGAGTTAGGGCTTTGCTTTGGATTAGGTTACAGATCAAGGGAATGTCTTGTCTGGCTTGATTTTCTATTTAGACCACTAAAACTTTCTGCATATCAGTGATAAGATTGTTTTGCCTTATTATTTGTTTGTTTCCTGCTGTAACACTTTTAATTTCCTTCAGTAACTTTTGTTTTGCATTTACAACTTGGCTAACTGTTTCACACAAGGGGCCTGGCTTTCAGCCTATCTTGGCTTATGACCTGCTTTCCTCACTAAGTAATCATTTCTTGATTTTGATTTAAAATGAGAGACATGCAACTCTTCCTTTCACTTGAACACTTAGAGTCCATTGTAGGTTTATTAATTGGCCTTATTTCAATATTGTTGTGTCTCAGGGAACAGAGAGGCCCCAGAAGTGAGGAGTGGAAGAGATATGGGAGAACAGCTGGTTTGTGGAGCAGTCAGAACAATATACAACATTTATTGATTAAGTTTGCTGTCTTATATGGGCATGGTTCATGGCACCCCAAACAATTATAATAACTTCAAAGATCACTGATCACAGATCACCATAACAGATATAATAATAATAAAAGCATTTGAAATGTTTCTAGAATTGTCAAAATGTAACACAGAGACACAAAGTGATCACCTGCTGTTGGAAAAATGGTGCCCATAGACTTGCTCAATGCATGGTTGCCACAAATCTTCAAATTTGTAAAACATGCAGTATCTGTGAAGCACAGTAAAGCAGTATCTGTGAAGCACAGTAAAGCAAAGTGTAATAAAATAAGGTATGCCTATGCCTGGGTGTCTTCTTCTAGAGGAAGATGGCGAATAAACAATAAGTAAAATTTATATTAGGTAATTGTATTTTCTTTTTTTTTTCTCTTCTTCTTTCTTTCTTTCTTTCTTTCTTTCTTTCTTTCTTTCTTTCTTTCTTCTTCTTCTTCTTCTTCTTCTTCTTCTTCTTCTTCTTCTTTCTTCTTTCTTCTTCTTTCTTTCTTCTTCTTCTTCTTCTTCTTCTTCTTCTTCTTCTTCTTCTTCTTCTTCTTTCTTTCTTCTTTCTTCTTTCTTCTTTCTTCTTTCTTCTTTCTTCTTCCATTGAGACAAGGCATTGTTCTGTTTCTCAGGCTAGAGTGTAGTGGCATGATCATAGCTCACTCCAGAATTGAACTCTTGGGCTCAGGCAATCCTCCTGCCTCAACTTCCTGAGTAGCTGGGACTATAGGTACTCATTACAATATCTGACAACTTTTAAATTTTTATTTCTGTGGAGACAGGGTCTTGCTATATTACCCAGGCTGGTCTCAAACTCCTGGGCTCAAGTGATCCTCCCGCCTTGACCTCCCAAAGCGTTAGGATTACAGGCATGAGCCACTGTGCCTGGACCATTCTTCCCTATAATTTTCACAGATTAAATCTCCACATCAGAGGAAAATGTGAATATGGAAGAGATGGGGAGAAAGGGGAGAATTAGAGTGTAAAAACTGTGATTGACATTTAATATTTGTTTTATTCTTTCAGAAAGTATGGAATACAGTGTTTGTCTTTCTGGGCCTGACTTATTTCACTTAGCATAATGTCCTCCAGGTCCATTCATATTCGTGTAAATGACAAGGTTTCCTTTTTTTTTTTTAAGACCAAGCTGAATAGTATTCATATATATGTGTGTGTGTCTAAATATACATATATATGTATGTCTAAGTATATATATAATTACACACACACACACACTCACACTCACCACATTTGCTTTATCCATTAATCTATTCATGGATACTTAGGTTGATTCCATTTATTGGCTACTGTGAATAATGCTGAACATGGAAGTGCAGATATCTCTTTGACATACTGATTTAATTTTCTTTGGCTATGTCCCAGAAGTGAGATTACTGGATCATATGCTAGTTATGTTTTTAATTTTTTGAGGAGCTTTCATACCATTTTTTATAATGGCTCTACTAATTTACATTCCCACCAACAGTGCATAAGGGTTCTCTTTTCTCCGCATCCTCACCAGCCCTTGTTTTCTTTTGTCTTTTTGATAACAGCCATTCTAACAAGTGTAAGATGATATCTCATTGTGGTTTTGATTGCATTTCCCTGATGATTAGTGATGTTGAACATTTTTTAATACATCTATTGGCCATTTGTATGTTTTCCTTTGAGAAATGTCTATTCAGGTTCTTTGCCCATTTTGTTTTCTTCAACTTTCATTTTAAGTTCCAGGATACACGTGCAGGATGTACAGGTTTGTTACATAGGTTAATGTGTACCATGATGGTTTGCTGCATAGATCATCCCATCACCTAGATATTTAAGGCCAGCATCTATTAGCTATTTTTCCTGATGTTCTCCCTACCCCCAACAGGCCTCAGTGTGAGTTGTTCCTGCCTGCATGTTCATGTGCTTTCATTGTTCAGCTACCATTTATAAGTGAATAAGTGAGAACATGTGGTGTGTGGTTTTCTGTTCCTGCATTAGTTTGCTGAGGATAATGGCTTCTAGCTCCATCCATGTCCCTGCAAAGGACATTATATTATTCTTTTTTTATGGCTGCATAGGTATTCCATGGTGTATATGTACCACATTTTCTTTATCCAGTCTATCATTGTTGCTTTACCCATTTTTTAAAATTATTTGTTTTCTTGCTATCAGGTTTTTTTTTTTTTTTGAGTTTTTAAGTATATTTTGGATATTTTTCCTTGTCAGATGTAGGGTTTGCAAATGTTTTCTCCCATTCTGTAGATATTCTCTTTACTCTGTTGGTAGTTTCCTTTGCTGTGCACGATCTCATTTACATGTCGAATCTTTAAATACTTGAATTCATAGAAGCAGAGACTAGAACAGAGGTTGCCAAGAAATAGGGGTTTGGGAGAAATGTTGGCCAAAAAGTAAAAAGTTTCCCTTAGACAGGATAAATAAATTCTGGAGATCTATCATACAGCATGGTGACTATAGTTAGTAATAACATATTGTATACTTGAATATTGTTAAGAGAGTAGATCTTCAGTGTTTTTACTATAAATAAGTATATAAGGTGATGGATATGTTAATTAGCTTGACTAATTTCACAACGTATACATATATCGGAACATCACATTGTAGACTGTAAATACAGATGGTCACTGATGATTATTTGACTTAGGACTTTTTCACTTTATGATGGTGCAAAAGTGATACACGCTCAGTAAACTCTTCATCTTATGATTGTGCTATGTCTTGATAAAGCCATTTTAAGTTAAAAATGCTGTGTAAGCCGAAAATGCATATGTGACTTACTGTATTTCTAATTTACAGTGGGTTTATCAGCATGTAACCCCATCGTAAGCCAAGGAATGTCTGTATCTACAATTCTTAATTGTCAATTATACCTTAATAAAGTTGGAGGGAATTTCTGCTAAGAAAAATAAACAAAAGAAATAAAGCACACACACATGCACACGCACATCCACAAGAAGTGTGAAATGAAGAAAAACCACCCTAAATACCTGCAATATCTTGCTGCCTTATGCACACGACACTTAGACACACACACACACACACACACACACACACACACACACAGAGTAACCTTAAGCCTTGATTCAGTCACCTGACAACCTAGTTCCATTGACTTCTCCTGGTTTTCTGTGGCCTTAACAGTTTGCTACCACAATACCTCACAGATGGCAAATCTATTGCTATGCTAAGCTGCATTTCTGCTGTCCGCAGTACAGCAGCAAATGAAGCACCTCACAAGGGAACCATTGAATTAAATGGTGCACACTGGACTGGCTGTGTTCTCTCCCATTTTGGAATGACTTCACCTTCTCAGTTACCAAGTGAAACAAAAGCTCCCTTCATCTGTGACTAGACTTTTGAAGAGGTTTTTGGGATTTATGATTCTTAGAGAGGGAAGACAGGAACAATGAAACACTACCAAATTTAAATTGCCACACTCGCTTGTATAACTGCTACTATTGATAGGATGGTTAATTGCCTGTGTGCTTCATTTTTAACTATTGGGCATAAGTGGAAACTGAAAAGTTGACAAAATTATAAAAAGGTTGAAAGAGAGCAAAAGGAAAGAATGAAGAAGAGACTGAAATTCAGCATGAATTGGTTTGAAATATCAAACTTGGTAAAACGATTGGAATATTTTTAAAATTTGTATTTTTTGAAAGTTTGTATACATTAAGTTGTTATAGAAAACCTATCTGTAGACATTCATTGTTGACCCTATTCCTCTAGCTTAGCTTAATGGTTTGGTAGCTAGGGAAGCCATTTTCCAGAACTGAAGAAAAAGATTTAAAGAGTGACAGTGTTAACAGTATATCTATAGATAACTCTAAAACATACACAGTTCATCTGTATAATTTGATTAGTGCATTGGGTTTGTGAGTTAATTTACTTGGAATGTACCTGAATAAGAAAGCACTAATTCCTGTCTTCCTAATGGAGAAAGAGAAATACATAGATATATATAAATATAGACAGAAATACATAGATGCCAAGGAATCCTCACGATTTTCTATCCTAGAACCCATCTGTGGCAACAATAGAACAACAGAACTGTGATTGAAGTGAAGGTCTCAGAGAGATCGGAAAGACTGAAGCCTATTGATAAACTTTATTTAGTATCCAAAAACACATTTCATATTTGTAGGAAATTGTTAAGTGTCAATAATAGTACATAAATATATGTACTAATATTTGTTAGTTCTAATATAACATATATGTACTAACATAAATATGTACTCTATTATGTAAATTTTTAATACCTAATGTTTATTTTGTTGGAATATTTCCTTAGTCACTAGAAATCCTAAAGAACATATTCATAGCATATTTTAATCTTTAATGACTTAAAAGTCAATGTGTCCAGTAAACAGATGAAAGCTATTATAAATACTTATTTTTATCTATAGAAATGAATCAATTGGCCAGGTGTGGTACCTCATGCCTGTAATCCCAGCACTTTGGGAGGCCGAGGCAGGTGGATCACCTGAGCTCAGGGGTTCAAGACCAGCCTGGTCAACATGATGAAACCCCGTCTCTACTAAAAATACAAAAATTAGCCAGGCATCATGGCAGGTACCTGTAATCCCAGATATTTGGGAGGCTGAGGCAGGAGATTTGCTTGAACCCAGGAGAGCTGCAGTGAGCAGAGATCGTGCTATTGTGCTCAGCCTGGGCAACAAGAGTGAAACTTCATCTCAGAAAACGATAAAATAAAATAACACATTAAAAAAAAAAGAAATGAAAGAATTAAGGTAGCATACTAAAGAAAAATAATATGAATGACATTTTATACATCTCAGTTTAGTAATATTTCTGTATATGATTACTTTCCATGTACTATTCCTAGCTAACTGGAAATGTTCTAGGATTGTTCTTCCTGGCAGTTTGGGAGTTGGATTGAAATGCTTATAAATTTGTTTTGCTCTATTGTAGACAATATGCATACTAAGATGCATTTTATTTTCATTGCTTGGCCTGCCATACAAATATTCAATGGTTTTAAACTTTTATGATTTGGATTTATTAAACCTGCCCTTGGATCTCACTGTGTCTTTCCTGAGACACAATCCCAAAGGGCAAACTCTTACCTCTCACGTATTATCTCACCCCCTCTTTCCTCACAGATGTAGGATTGTGTAACATCTGTGTTTATTTCCTTTAACTTTTTAGAACCTTCCTCTTCTAGCTAAGATATTCTTTCATTTCTCTTTTCTATTCCAAACACAGCCCCTCTTTTTATAATTGTCTCCAATGGTGATGACTCACATTTATTGAAACTAGAATTTTTTATGGTTGCTGAAAGAGTGCAGAAGCAAAGTCACATGTACTAAAATTTAGTACAAAAGAACTCAAGTTTGGCGAGGCATTGGAGTACCTGCAAGGAGCATTTCTGTTCTTTGGACAGTTTATTAAGTAGTGTTATAAAGAGACCAAAATCAAAGAAAACCAGGCTACCCTCGGGATGCCATATAGGATTTGCAGCTTAGTGAGATTGATCCTGTTATCACTCTGATTTGATTATGTTTAGAAGGTAAAACCTGGGAATGTTTAGGAAACAGTTTATGGTCTGTGATATTGGGGTTGAATTATACTGTCCTCCACCCTTCATTAAGAAAAGCTTTTTTTTTTTTTTTCCTTCATGGATGAAAACAAGTTAAAGCAATGTTAAATTGTTGAAATTTGACTCATTGACGTTTGAATGGTTAAAGCCTTGAGGATTTTAGAACAAAACACCATTCTTTTAACTACCTAACAGAATCCAGTAGAGAAGAATGGAATGTTTTTCCATAGTAGAAGGACTTCACAACTGCAGAATACAATGTTTGTTCCTACATATTGAATGCCCGAATTATAATAAATAGTAATAGAATAGGAAATGCCTATTTTTCCTTTTTAAAATACTTTATTTTGGAGAAAGGGTGTTGCTCTCTCCCAGACTGGAGTGCCAGCGGTGCCATCAGAGCTCACAGCAGCCTACTCCTGGGCTCAAGCAATGCTCCTGGCTCAGCCTCCCAAGTAGCTGGGATTACAGGTGCATGCCACTGTGCCTAGCTAATTTTTTATATATTTTTTGTAGAGACAGTCTCACTATGTTGCCCAGGCAGGTGTCAAACTCCTGGCCTCAACTGATCCTCCAGCCTCAGCCTTCCAAAGTGCCGGGATTGCAGGTGTGAACCACTGTGCTCAGTCTAATAAATGCCTCTTTTTATTTTTAAGACAATACTTTCTATCTACTGAGTAGAATACTGCTTTCATATCTGCCACTGGAAAGAGAAAGGGAGGACTATTCTTCTTTAGGGGACAGTATACCACATTTAGGAATATTTCCAGCATTTTTTTCTTTGCTGACATAATTTTAGTACTCAGATGAATATCTCTCTTTTCTATAATTTAATGTTGTTTGGATGTGATCAGCTGGTTTTGATCTGTCTAGCATTTATTGTGATTAGAAGTAAAGATGAACAAGGGAATTCTGTCTGTGAACCTGTAGCAGAAAAAGATTCTGACTTAAACATTACTCCAGGAGGTATGAAAGCACATTACAGTGTGTAGAGAATAACTTAACCTTAAGAAAGGCTAACATCAACGGCTCTGTAAAGATGTGGTTACCACTGCCTATGGCTTTCATCGGTATATCTGTCCTCTCTCACCCCAGTCTCTGCACTCCAAGGTTAGAGGCTTGGGTCCTCATGCCTTGTTCTCTACATCAGGGCATGACATATTTGAGAAGAACCCATTTTATAATGATTTAAGAAATATCCTTTGCTTTCTCTGGGATCTGATTCAAAATAATATATGAGAGTGACAATGGCAGTATAGATAAAGTAAGACTGGTAATGAATGGATAATTTTAAATGGGGAATGACTATTTGCCTTATTGGTGTATGTTTGAAAAAAATCTGCAATAAAAAGTTAAAACAAAAGAATATATAAACAAAAAATTGAGTCCAAAAAGTGAAAAAAAAAATTAAGAGTCCTTTGTCTATATGTGGCATCCAATAAAGTATCTGTCATATGGCTCTGTGATGTTAAACCTGGAGATTCCTAGAATGCATTGATTAGAATCACCTGGGAGAGCAAATACATTTCTGGTTTCCCATACCTAGGGATTCTGATTCAGTAGATGGGAGGAGGGCAGCAGTTTCCCAGTGATTCTGACGTGCTGACAAGCTTGGGGGCCCCTGCCATTGTTAGTTGGCTGGATTATGTTATGAAACTAATTTTGGCAAAAGATTTTGATGAAGATAGAAAATGGTAAAATTGATGGAATTCACCAATTTGGTGATATTGACAATGTTTCTTAAGCTAGGACTTTCTTTTTCTTTTTGGTTTGTAGCCTATGATGTTGGTTTACTCGGAATGAGATTTAGTAAGAATTCACAGAATATTGAAGCTAAAATTTTACTTAGACATCCCTATCCTAGCTCTTTATTTTATGATAAAGAAGTTGAGACATAGAGAGAACATGGCACACAACTCAACATCTAAGTTTAGCAAATGTTTACTGGAAACCTGTAAGGAGCCAGGTACTGTATTTGGAGAGGCACTTGGGACACAGACAGAGCTGTAGCTCCTGACCTGGAAAAACTTAGCCATACTTTCTGATTTTCATTTCATTGTTTTTCCCATCATGCTGTGCTGCCTCCCTTCTCCTTTTCCCTCTAACTTTAAATAATAAGCTGATTTAACTTCAAAGAGAACATTTCGATTTTAATTCCTAGTATTTAGGATCTCTCTTCATAACTTAAAAAAATTGACACTAATCCTAGAAATAACTTCTGTTTACCACTAAGGAAAGATAGTTATTCTCCATTATATGAATGGCTTCAACATACTTTAGGGTTCTGGGGTTCCCCCAGCATCAGCATCTGAAAAAGAAAGATGTCTTAGAGTAGCAGGAGAAATATGGAATACATGAGCTATTCATTCCTGCCTGACATGAACTGGCCTCTAGAGGATGAGCTGGGCATTTGGTATCAAGTTTAGAGAAATCTGACAGCAAAATTTCACTTCCTTGGGATTCACAGGACCATAGAGTATTACCAACGAGAGAGGCACTCAAAGAAGGTGAAGGTTCAGTTGATTATTTTTTAACTTAGGCTTGGCTGTAGAACATAACTCTTTTTCATATGACGTTTTCATTTCCTGAAATTCTCCTAACAACAAAACCAGAGGCTTAGTATCCAAAGGGAATGGAGTAAACACTGCAGGCAAGCAGGAGCACGTTAGAAATTTCTACCTATTCTTTGTTAGGTAGGGATTTAGTAGTCATCTTAAATGGCATTAATGGTTTGAATACCCACACTTCTGCATGTGGTCTTTCTCTTGGTTCATTTTTTAGGTATCCCAGTGGTTCTTAACATGTAAAGGAATTACTGTAATGCAAGGTTGTATATACATATCTGTATATGAACTTTAGAAGAGTTTAAAAGGATTTTCTTAATGTTAATTCTGTAGCATTTGGCTACAGGTGATGTTACAACCCATTCTCAATGTAAGATGTGAGTACTGTAATGGTGCACTTGTCCCACTGTAACTAAGTAGCTGGATATGTTATATTGGAAAAGGGAGAATGAATGATTGAAAATAGATTTTTCTTCAAGAGGAAAATAATCATTGTTTACTAGTTTCTAAATATCCTTCAAAATGAGAAGACGCTAAAGACATATTAGCTAAGTGTATAAACAGAAGTTGTCTACCAATATTCTTTATTTTCAAAGGACATAGTGGTTCTTTTTTCTAAGAGTAGATAGTGCAAACTATTTAAATGTAGACAATTTCCTGGAACTTTGAAAAAAAGAAAATGACTGGGCAGAGCTTCTTATTTGACATCATTTGGGTTTAATTTCAAGTGTACTGGCCCAAGTATAGACAACCCACAGACACACTCCTCCATATACTCTTGACAGAGTTCCTCAGATATTGCTTTATTTTGTTAACCTATACATTATAGTTCAAATATACTGTGGTTCTTTTAGAGAAAATGCATTAGTTCTATTTATAAAAACAGTAAAAGGAGAGTGATATCCTACTGGAAATCAAAGAGAATATTTTATTTATGAAAAGCTAAAATGGAATTCTTAAAAAGACAATAGGCAACTTTTATAAAATGACAATTAGAAGTTAAGGTAGATGTATTTTAAGTTTTGGCATATGTAATAACAATAAAACCCCAAAAGTTAGGCATTAAACTATTCACTTTGTAGCTAACAAAACATTTTTATGAATGTAAATAAAGAGTAAAATTTGGAACAATTATTAAAATAACTCCAAATGGAATGCACTGAGAGCTTATACTGTTATCGCTATTTTCTCAAAATCTATAATTATCAATTTTGTCCTGCTGGAAATATAGCCTACCCCCCTTTGCTTAATCTCCTGTCATTGTGAAGCTTCAATGCATATGACAACAGAATTGACATCAGGAGTCCCAAGAAGTCCAGAACTGCTGTGACAGGTCAGTTTCAGTTTTCAATAAGGAATGCAATTTCTTTCACACTGTGCAAGCAGAGCTAGAATGTACAATATCTGAAGGAACCAAGGTCTGAATGGGCAAAACTTGAGAACCGGATTCTAGTTATGATTGTTACAGAATAGCTGGGTCACTTCAGGCATTTAATGTCTATGTGACCCAGTTCTCCTTGTAAGACATTATCAATATTACCTCCTTTACTACCTCATAAAGTTCTTGTGAGAATAAAATGTGATACTAGATGTGAAAAGGGAAGTACAAGACAAATATGAATTGAGATATTTTTTCTCAACTCACTGCTTTATTTGATATTTCCATCCTACTTGTTTCCATATTTTTCAAATCAAAGTCCTTTCAGTTGTATCTTCATTGCTAATACGCAGGTCAGGGAATGGATGGAAATCAATGTGATGCTAAAGAAAGGTCAGGACAGAAGGATCTCATGTGAACAGCTGGCTAGATAGAAAAGGTCAATGCAAATCTTTAATTTTTTTAAAAAATATTTTTCCTCTGCATTTATTTTTAGAGAGAATATTGCACAGATCTCTAGGCTACTGGGAGAACCCCAAGTGTTGCAGATACTTATTCAGGATATAAGTACAGTCAACAGATTCTTGTGATGTTACATTTCTAGAATAATCCAACAAACTTTTGAGTTAGTACTTAACAGAGAGAGAGCAAATGAGCAAATGAGTGCTATCCTTGGATTTTTTTTGGCATAAATACAAATGGATTTACTAATGGCTTAAATTTTGTCAGATGCCAAAGATGCAACTACATTCTTGCTATTAATATTTCATTACTCACTAACAGCTTTTTGCATATGAATAGAAATATCTAGGCTTATGAAGTGATGCAAAAACAGTTCCTTTTGTTGATGTTAGGATGATGTTAGGATGGAATATTGTTTTTATTAATAACTTGTTGACTTTTATATGTTGAATCTGCACTAAAATACCTCAACATGCTAATTCCAATAGTCCATGGCTTCATGGTATGAAAAACGTTCTTCTGCTATTGCTTTATGGTTCCATGGAATTTTCCTAAATTCAGGAGTTCACTTTTGTGTTTTGTCCAGTAAGTAAGACCTTCTCTCTGGATCATTCCTTCCCCTCCCTACAGAGAGATTTGCATAGTCTGAAGGAATAGCTATTCTGATAAACTCTTCTTGAAGTTTGTTAAACAATTTTAGCATTTTGCTTATAGTTTATGGTAAATAAGTACCTTAGTTGTATCATATTTGCTTCTCTGAGACTACACCATTTTATCGTAAAAAACAAATCCTTGATATGTACCATATTATATTAGGTGTGTTCTTAATAATCTTTCAAAATTGCCAATCAGAAAATGACTAAATGACTCCAGGGAGTACTAGTTGTGTGTCCTTGGGAAATAAAACAATCCTTTCTGTGATTCTGTTCCATTATGGGTAAAAGGGGGATAACAGTAGTACCTCAAAGATTTACTATGAAGATTCAAGAAGTTCTTTATATTGTACATGCTGAAAATAGTGGCTGCGTGTGTAAGCACCTGGTAACAATTAGCTGTCATTGTTATTATTATCAACTGTGAAGACAGAGCATTGTCATACTATTATTGTAAAAAAAATATGGATGATGGAGCTGTATGTGTATTTACTTAAATACTTAAACTGGTGAGTATTTTGTAAAGTGAATCCTTGTATTTAACCTGTCTACCTATCATAAAAAAAGACACAAAATATGGATAGATCAATTCTTTACTTGAATGTTTACATTATTTGAAGTCTGTATAATTCTTGCAAGATACATAATGGAAACAAAAGACTATTTAATAATTAATAGCGTGACAAATATTATGAATAATACTAAAGAATCATTTATATTCTTCTTCCTTTATTGTGATTGAATTGGCTGTCATAGCAGATGTTTTTGGTTGCCTCTCTGACAACCATCTTTCTGCTGCTGTTACTTGGTAACAGACTTCTAATTCTATTCAGGTAGCTGCTTTCCCACCATTGCCTCAGGGTTAGATTCTGATAGATCTTATCCTGTTTAGTGCAATCTCCTATTCTCTGGGTCCATAATTGGTTTAACCAAGGGCATGTTATACATCTCTAACTAATGAGACCTGAGGGAAAGTCTGCTGAAGGGATTCAGATAAATGGTTGATTGGTTCAAAATGGAAAAGGCCTCATTTTCTGCTCCTGGACACTTGCAAGGATAGGATGCTCGGAACTGTTGCAGACATCTTGTGATCACTAAGTCTCAAACTTCAAGGCAAAATTGATACATGAAGTTGGTAAAAGAGTGAGATGAAGGAAAGATTCTCCTGGAAGATGGTGCTTAGGCAATCAATTAACCAACCTTGGAACTGTCAACCTCTTGGATTATTTTATAAGACAATAAATTCCTACTGGTGTAATTCAGTTGTGTCAGGGTTTTCTGATACAGCTAAAATAGACATCTTCAATGATAATGTTATTGTATATTTTTGTTTTCTTATATCCTTCAGAGAATTATGCAAATGGAAAAATAAGTAATTTATAACTGCAGGATTCTGTAGATATGTAACATTTTATACGAATATTTTTCAAAACATAGCAGCATTTGACATCTCTTTCTCAAAGAGAAATAGAACCACTTCACACAGTGTTAGTAATACTTTGAAAATATTTTTTAACTTTCGAAATTTAAGAAAGACATACATAGAGTAAACTGCATCAATCTTAGTTGACACTCAATGAGTTTTTATAAAGAGAACACATCAATGTAAATCACCATCCAGATCAACATAGAGAACATTACTAGCTTCCCAGATGTCTTCCTTGTGCTTCATGCAGTCAACACCATTCCCTCAAGGGTAACCACATTTCTAACACCATAGATAAATATTTCTGTTTTTGAATGTTATGTTTGGATCATGTAACATGCACCCTTTTGTGTCTGGTTTTTTTTTTTTGCTTAACAGTTTGAAATATGAGATTCATGTATATCTTGCATAGCAATAGTAGTTTATTTCATTTCTCTATAGTATTGTTTTATATGAATATTCCAGTTTATCCACTTTATTATGATGAACATTTAGATTTTTGGCTACTACAAATGATGCAGGTATGAACATTTTGATACATGTCTTCGATTGTATACATATTTATACATTTCTGTTGAGTAAATGCATAGGTGTGGGATCGATGAATCATAGGGTGGGCAAATACTACTTTTTAGTAGATATTGTCAGAATTTTCTAAACTGATTGTGTTGATATAAACTTCTACCAGTCGTATATGAGTGCGAAATTTGCTCCACACGCTTGCCAACCATGAAATTGTCAATTTTAATTTTAGCCTACCTGATGTGCAGTGCTATCTCATTTTAGTGTCTATTTTCATTTCTCTGATAACTAATGAGGGTGAACACCATTTTATATGTTTACTGGTCATTTGGGCATCCTTTTTTTGAAATTAATATTTAAGTCTTTTGACTGTTTTTTAAAATGACTTTTTTCTTATTGACTTATAGGAATTCATTATATATTGGGGATGTAAGTTATTTATCAAACGTAGGTATTGAAATATCTTTTCCTCTATGCAGCTTGCCTTTTCACTCTGTTAATGATATCTGTAGAAGAAAAGGTTTTGGTTTAGTGAAGTCCAATTTATTGGCCTTTTCCTTTATAATTATAGTTTTTGTGTTGTGACTAAAATATCTTTGCCTACTCTAAGGTTATAAATAAAGTCTTCTCTATTACCTTTAGAAGATTTATTATTTCTTTCATTCATTTGGAATTGATTTTTAAATTAGGTGTGAGGTAGGGGTAAAAGCACATTTATTTCTGTATAAATTCTGTTGATTCCAGTGTTTTATGAAGCAGCTTTCCCATAAATCTGATGACTATATACATCTCTCTATATATAGATTTATTATTGTATATTATTGTATATAATAAAAATCATATAAATATATGAGCTGTGCTGTTTCATTTGTCTATTTTTCATCCTTGTATCAATACATCACAGTAGTAGTCATATGTTCTGTAAATTCTGCAACTTTGTTCTTTCTTCAAAATTGTTTTTATTATTCTTTGAACTTTGCATTTCTATACATAGTTTTAAAGGAGTTTGTTAATTTATTCCAGAAATAAGCCTGCTGGAATTTTGATTGGATTTAATTGCATTTAATCTGTAGAATAATATGGAGAGAATTGACATCTTTACAATATAAAATCTCCTAAGCCATCAACATTTATTTTGATTTCCTTTATTTTCTCTCAGTGATGTCCTCAGATTTTCTGTTAAAGGTCCTACACATATTTTATCATGTTAAATTTATTCCTAAGTTAGCTTGCTTGCCTGCCTGCCTGCCTGCCTGCCTGCCTTCCTTCCTTCCTTCCTTCCTTCCTTCCTTCCTTCCTTCCTTCCTTCCTTCCTTCCTTCCTTTCTTTCTCTCTCTCTCTCTGTCTTTCTCTCTTTCTCTCTCTCTCCCTTTCTCGCCTTCTCTCCTTCTCTCCTCTCTTTCTCTCTTTCTTTCTTTCTTTTCTTTCTACAGGGTCTTGCTCTTTGCCCAGCCTGGAGTGCAGTGGTGCAGCTGTAGCTTACTATAACCTCAAACTCTTGGCCTCAAGTGATTCTCCTGCCTCAGGCTTCCAAGTACCTGAGACTACAGGCTTGCACCACCATGCCTGGCCAGTTTCAAAATTTATTTTATACAGATGGTGTCTTACTATGTTGCCCAGGCTGGTTTCAAACTTCTAGCCTCAAGCAATCCTCCCACCTTGGCCTCCCAAAGTGCTAGAATTATAGGTATCAGCCACCATGCCTAGCTATTTCTAATTTTTTAAATGTTTTAATGCTATAGTAATATCTTTAAAATTTTAATATTCTACCTGCCTGTGGTTAGTATACAAAAATAAAATTGATTAGTAGTTCTAATAGTTTCTTTGTGATTCTCTTAGGGTTTCTATTTGCAGATGTTTGTCATCACTGAATAATAACATGTTTATTTCTTCCTTTCCAATTCTCACACCTTCAATTTGTTTTTCTTTCTGATTGCATTGGTTACGAATTTCAGTACAATATTAATAGAAGTGTTGATACAAAGATAACAGGCATTTTTGTTCCTATTTCAGTGGGAAAGCTTTCAATATTTCAACATTAATTATGATGCTTGCTGAAGGTTTTTGTAGATAATCCTTATTATATTAAGAAATGTCCCTTTTCTTCCTCATTTGCTAAGCTTTTGTCATGAAGTGGTTGAATTTTATCAAATGCATTTTCTATATTTGGTGCACTGCTAGGATGATCATATACTTTTTCTAATATATTCTGTTAATGTGCTGAACTAGACCGAATGGTTTCTTAATGTTAAACTGACTTTGTATTTCTGGAATGAACCCAAGTTTATTATAATAGATTATCATTTTATATGCGGCTGGGTTCATTTTTCTTCACATACGTGCAGCTTAGAAATCAGAAATGCCTTTGGGAAAAGTTCTTGCATAATGTTAGCTTACTTCTTTTTAGTTTTTGTGCTTTTAGATATTAGTCTCTCAAGTTTTGCCTGCCTTAGTGTCACCAAACTCCAGATTTTGTCTCCCCAGGTCAGTCACACTGATGTAAGCTCTAGGCCAGCCCTATGTCCTCAAGGGAAAAAAAATCTATGGTGAGTAGAGTGCTCACCTCAGTGAGGTTTTCTTCTTTCAGGATCTTGGATCCTCAAGTCCTGGTTGCTTTGGTTGCTCTCCAAAGCCTTCAAACAATTAGAGGTTTTGTTTGTTTGTTTTATTTTGTACAGATCTTTGAGTTAGTTTCAGCAAGACGGTTGATTTGAAACAAGTCATACCTGTTAAAGGCCATTAATGACCAGAAGTGGGGGTTCCAAAATATGTAAAAACGCTCATAAGCGTTGTGCATACATTTTGGGAGGATACTCGCGAAATAAATATTCCTGTACTCTATCAAATGTATATGTTAAACAGAAACATTCCAGTCAGAGGAAGACTTTAGATAACTATGTCTAGTATGTTCATGAAGTTAAATACAGCTTAAAATTTCAACGGAGAACTAGAAACCAGTAAAAGAATCAAATGGGTAGTGTAGAAGAGAAAAATACAATAACTCAATTATCGAGAACCCCATGTTTAGATGTAAGAGCAGATGAACTAGCTGGAGGAAGAAAGTTAGTGAATTGGAATTTAGGTCAGAAGAAACTATTGACTAGGAAGTTTAGAGAAACAAAAAGATAGACTATGTAGAAAAGAGCTTAGAAAACAGAACAGAGTGAGAAGTTACAACCTATGTGTTACCAAGGTCCTAGAGGAATAGAGGAGAATGAAACAAAAATATTTGAAGAAATGATGGCTGATAATACTGGTGAGAGAAATCAAGCCACAGATGTAGGAAGTACTATCAACTCCAAGGAGGATAAAAATGAAAACCAAAACTATACATATAATAGTATAATGGGTGAAAACCAAATACAAAGTTTTTAAAAACAGACAAATGTTATAGGGGCTACAATAAGACTGAAAGCTGACTTTCTATTAGATAGGATGGAAGAAGGCAGAAGACAGTGTAATGACATCTTCAAAATCCCAAAAGAAAATAAGTGCTAGCTTTTAATGTTATATCTTTCATAAATGAATTTGAAATAAACTCATTTTCAGACAGGTAAAGACAAATGTATCATCCTCAGAGCAGCACTAAAGAAAATATTAATGGGTATTCTTCAAGCAGAGGAAAATATTTCTAAATGACAGTCTGGAGATACAGGAAAGAATGAAGGGGAATACAAATATTGAATGTGGGTAAATGTAAATGAACATTGTACAAATCAGTAAGAATAGTACGTTAAAATATGCTAGAACGTAAATTGGAAGGGAAGTTGACTGTGTATTTTAATGCCTATGCATTATCTGGGAAGATAATTTATATTAGATTTTGGTAAGCCAAAGGTGTATATTGTACTCTCTTGGGACACATCTAAAGTAATAGTAAAAGAATAAATAACTATGAATCTAATAGATAAGAAAAATGAAATAATAAATAATGGATCCAAAAAAGGGAATCCAGGAGAGAAAAAGAACAAATATATATGTTTTAAAAGATCTACTTTTATTGCAGTGGGAGTGCCCATCACAGTATCTGGGTCACTTTATTGCCAGCAGTGGAAAATCCTTTATTATCTTTTTTTGGTATAAGCAAATCATTCATCTCTCCTTCACCTTCATAAACTATTATTTTTTAAGGATTTTTACACTCTTATTTATTCTGCATTTTAGCCTGATGTCTGTCACTCTTAAAGGTCTGTGCCAATCTTTTTCAGCGTTTATTTAAAGTTAAGTCTATCCTTCATATGTATTCTGGAAAAAAAAAAACAAGAGCAAATGAAAATCTAAGAATATGAAAGACTCACTTTCTGGTTCCACCTCACCACCCCCTTCCCCGCCCCAGCAAATGCCTCCATTTTTCTCTCTCTATAACTGGCTGGGATTAATTGAGAGAGTTCCTGGTAATCCTTGCTCTTATTTTCTGTTCTTGCATCTTTAGTGGTACAAATATACTATACCTATACCTTCATATCTTCTTAAAATCTAACATACACATTTGCCTGGTAATTATTTATTTTGTTCCTTGGTTATTTAACCCTCTTAAAGAGCACGCTGAATTAATCACCAAGTTCTTATTTCTTCCACTTCAATTTAATCATTAAGACCTGAAGTATGTGTGCTATCTCTGGCTCTTTAAATACTGAAAGGAACGGTTTTCTTTTTTTTTCAGTCCTAGATGCTAGCACTGACTCTCCATGTCTGTTGATAATTCCTGCTGCCTTACATCATCCCCCCTTCAAGCCTTGTTCCGCATTCTTGTTTCTGCAGCTCTGTAGGCTCTTGCCTTCTTCCTTGGATCCTAATACCTGTTATGCTTGTTCTTTAATAACCCGCAGAGATGTGTGTTTCTGACTGAGCATCTTTTCAATTCTTATTTTTAACAACTCTATTATTGTTTTTATAAGAAAAGCAATTTAGCCTTATTGTACAATTTTGGAAGACACAGAAAATCACAACAAAGAAAATAAAAATCACATGAAGCTTACCATCCTGAGAGAATCACTTAAAATATTGGTATATATGCTTGGGAAAAAATGTAATCCTTCCTGTTATTTCAGACAATTATTTTCATTGTCTCTGGAATCTGTCCTTTTTTACTGATGGCATACAGGAACAGAGATTAGTACCTTTTTTCCTCAGGCTTTGATACATATAAATTATAATGCAAGAATGAGGACTAATTTCTTTTTTTTTTTTTTAAATAACTCATATTCTCTGTCCCAGGCTCATGATTTTGCGTACTTCTTGGTTTTAATTCTGTCACAGAAGCTTAACGTTTATGGTTAGGAGATGTTCCTATTGGCATTGTCAGCAGGTGGGGAGTGTGCTGGTGATAAGTGGGTCTCCAGCTTTTTTCACCTAAGGAAAGAGTTGCATCTTCTTAGGTTTTCTGAAAGATAAGACACTCATCAAGTAAAATATCAGTGAAAATCTCTGATTTGAGTAAAATGAGACTGATTAGATTACTAGCAAACTTCCTAGTGAGATTTAGATCTTGGTCATATGAAGATGTGCTTAAAATGTCTTTGTAGCCCCTTGTAGTCTGCTCAAGTATTAGAAATGAATGTCGTTTGCCTCTTTAAGCAATTGCTAAATATCCAGAATTTCCCAAATTAAATGTTCAGGGATTTTCAGAGCTAAAGGAAACTAGGACTCTCTTGCTTCTAAGTTTTGACTTAATAGGAGGAGGAAGAAAGTTAGCAGATAACTGAAATCTGATAAGTTTCCTGATTCATTTAATTTTGTTCAACCCATTTAAAACAGAATATAAAAGATCTTGGATCTCCTACACTAACTGGAAGCCACTGGTCACTTTTTGCTTTCATTAGTGTCTGAATTTCCATTATTGCTCTGTGCTTAGCATTCTTCTCAGAAGAGACGTTCCTCAGGACTCACTGCTTTAAAGGTTCAACCAGCTGAAAACATTTTTCATATTGTACAGCATTGAATTCAAAATGGATCTCACAATATTAAGATTGAAATAATTCACTGGCAGTATTTTGCTGGTGGTTTATTTTGCTATGGGGCTAAAGATTATAGTTAGAAATCATTATCTTGATTTTTAAATTTAATTTTTTAATTTATAAAATACGTATTTATGGTGTACAATATGATGTTTTGATATATTTATACATTGTGAAATGGCTAAATCTAGCTCATTAGCACATATATTACCTCACATAACCATTTTTTGTGGTGAGAACACTTAAAATCTACTCTCTTAGCAATGTTCAAGTATATGGTATGCTATTAACTACAGTCACCATGATATATAATAGATCTCTTGAATTTATTTATCTTGAGTTTTTTTTAAAAAGAGATTTTAGAATCTAAGGCCCTATCTGCATTAGAGCTAATTCATTCATGGATAAAACATTCTAAATGTTTGATATTAAAAACACGGAAGTCTAAACATGATGCATTTGCACCATCATGAAGCATAGAAATGTGAGCCTTATTCACAGTTATTATATTCAAGTAATGCAGCTGTATTTTCTGAAATGAATGCTATTTGCTGTACTTGGCCCTGACTTGAAATGGAAGCTAGTGTTCTATATGTTAGTTTGGGCTGCTGTGATAAAATACCATAGACTGGGTAGCTTAGAAACAACAGAAATTTATTTCTCACGGTTCTGGAGCCTGGAAGTCCAATATCAAGGTGCCAGCAGATTTTCTGGTGAGGGCCTGCTTTTCATAAAAAGTGACTTCTCACTCCATCTTCAAATGGTGTAGGAAGCAAGGCCACTCTCTGGGATCTCTTTTATAAGGGCACTAATACCATTAATGAGGGCTCTGCCTTTATGACTTAATCACCTCCCGAAGAGCTCACCTCCTAATACTATCACCATGGGGGCCAGAATCTTAATATATGAATTTGAAGGGCCACAGGCATTCAGACCATAGCAGTTTATTTGCCAAGTAACTAAAGTGGACAGATTCCATCTGTTCCATATTGCCCAGCAGAACATCTAATCTGTTCCCTCAGTGGTCCTGTCCGGCAACATTTGGCAACTAGAGACAAAGGGACCCTCCTGCTGGTTCACCAGTGGGAGATCTACTAAGCCTCTCTCGACAGAGGCTCTTCTGTTGCCCATCTTACCCCTTGGCAAGGCTCTTGGCAAGGCTCTTGACAAGATATCTGACTTCTATCATAGAACAAAAGTTAACAGTCTTTGCAGTACTTGGATCTCTTGTGAAATCAGTCAATAAGAGTACCCCATAGGGATTCTAAACCTAAGTCTGAAAGATACCCATATTTCTATCAATCTTATAAGGTACTCATTTATATTTTTATAAATTTAAACATAATCCAGATTAATATTAAAATATTGCAAGGAAAGAAGTAAAGGATTTGCCGATTAAGCATGGAGAGATACCAGCTCTATTCTCATATCCTAGTAGTTTGTGGTTATTAATGATGCAAATGTACTGTTGATGCTATAAATCAGCTTGTTTTCTGATGTTTTTTATTAGTTATAGTTCTCTGGCAAAAATTGTAATTTGCTGGCTAATATTGACTTTCACCATAGTTTTCACATCAGCTGTAGAAGATGTCTTAATAAGGGCTTTTCTGATTTTATAGGAAGGGAAACCGAGGAAGAAATTGCCCAAATAACTGATATAACTGATCCTATCCCGGAAAGCCTCCAGATGAGGTCCAGGATCATAATCCATTTTAGTGATGCTTCAGCATTAGGCAGAAGACGTTTGGATTGAAGGTAGGGAAGAGCAAGTGATAAGAGCTCTAGAAAAATGTTGGATTACAATCTCTGTGAGCAGTATATCCTGCTTCTTGAGCATAAGGAGCAGAAGGCACCAAAGATAATAGGAAACTATTTTAAATATATAATAGCATATCTAGACCTAAAGCCTGGAGCTGAACCACTGATCTAAGTCACTCCTCAATGGACTTAGCAAGGCTGCTCTTATGTATCTCATATATAATGAGAATTTCCTTTCTACTAAATTATCTGTAATAAAGGAGTACCAAATAGCCACATGTTAGGTTCTTATTGAAGTTCTCGTGTTTCTGGGTGCTCTCAATTATTTTGAACAAAGAAATATTTTGCTGGGAAGACAAAAACAACTGGACATTACTTCATTCGATTCTAGTTTTAATGTGCATTAAGTCATCTGACAATAAAACTCACCTCCTTTACCCTCGCAAAAGGGGAAACACTGTAACATACTTAGGAATTACTCCTAGTGCCTCAAAAGTACAAGTGTCTATTAACAAACATTTTTATCTTATACCTGAATGAATTCATAATTTAAAAAATATTTTTAAAAAGATGGAAGCAAGCAGACAGGACAACATATTGAGCATCCTTAGGTGCACATTAAACTTCACCAACTCTTCCCAGGTGCATATATTCCTTATAGATCTCCTGGGTGTTTTTCTAAGGTATTCTTCCCATAGGACATTTAGGTAAGAGATTAAATTGAAGTACCATTTATGATATAAGTTATTGTGTTTATGAAGGCAAGATTGAGTTCATTTTTGTTTTGTTTCCTACAAAGAGTTCTCATTGAGAAAACTTTTGCAAAAATGAAGAAAATATGTCAACATTTTGAGTTTAGAACCTGAACCTAGTTACTTCAACAATTGATGAAAGATCTAAATTTTGCTTTCTGCTATCCTCCAATATACCTGACACAGAAATGAAAAGCCCTGAAGCATTGGGTTAAGACAACAAAAGTGGAGTCAGATGTATCCAAGTTCATATCCTGGCTTGATTTTTTCTTTTTTTTTTAACCAGTTGTGTAACCTTGGAAAAGTTACCTTACCTCCATGAGTACCAGTGGCCTCATCTTTAAAATAGTAATTTTTATAATTTCCACTTCATGGGATTGCATTGAGGATTAATTGAGGTGTTTGCAAAGTACCAAGCATAGTGACTGCGTTAGTTCTCTTATGATGTTACGGTTCTGTAGGTTAGAAGTTGGATACAAGTCTCACTGAGCTGTGGTTCAGCCAGGCTGCATTCCTAGTTTGGAGACTCTAGGGGATAAGTGGTTTCCCTGTCTAATCTCACTTCTGGAGACCTCCCATATTCTCTGGCTCATGTCCCCTTTCTCTGTCTTCAAAGTCAGCAAGTGCCATCTCTCTGATCCATCTTTTGTACTCTCATCTCTTTCTGACCACAGCCACAAGAAGTTCTCTACTTCTAAGGACACATGTGATTAGCTCAGAATCCAGGATAATCTCTACATCTCGAGGCCCTTAATTTAGTTATATCTGTCAAGTCTTTTTTACCATGTAAGGCAGCATATTCACAGGTTCCAGAGATTAGGATGTGGCCATCTCTGGGGGGCCTACCACCATGCCTAATGCTTTATGGTAAGTCTAACATCATCATTATACAAGCTATTTTCATCATCACCATTCTATTTGACATATGTTAGGAGCTCAGAAATACTTGGTGTGTAGTTTTTAAATAAATGACTACCTAGAAAATTGGAAGATACTCTTTGTAGGGTATATAGATAATGGCATAGGCCATTTATTTTAATAATTAATTCATTCCTATGATATTTTCCCAATATTTTAATGTATCTTTACATAGAATTTTGAACTTTTCAGAAGAATTACAGCATTTTGAAACTTAAAGTAAGTTGATCCAGTTATGATTTTATAGATGGAGAAGCTACAGAATAAGCAAGTTGAATTACCTGATCACAGCCATACAATCTGTTAAGAGATCATGTCAGTGTAAGAAGCTGATGATTATTCTACTCCATCATGTTGCCTCCACCATCACCAATATTAATACCCAGCGTTTCTGTGGGCCCTACTAGGCTAAAGTCTTTGGTGAAAATGTCTGTTGGAAGACCTTCGTTCCTCCTGTGTTATGTGCATGGCCTCTTCCTCCACATTTCTGGGCTATCATGTAGGGATCTGGGCCTGTGCTCACCTGAAACCTGCCAAAGAGTTAATGCAGCTCTCTGAATTATCCTATCTCTGACTGCTTTGTTCTTCAAAATTGTGATGTATGATCAGTAGGTTATATAGGTTTTCATGTTTCAGTGATTTCAGACAGAGGTTTTAAGCCAACTCCTGAAAATTTTGGGTAGGAGACCTTTAGGGGTATATCTGTTGCTTTTCTGAATACTTTTTAATGTCTAAGACACAAATGCATACAGACAATAGAAAACTTTAAAGGCTATTCATACTGTTACTACAAGCATTACCCAGAAATGAAATTTTAGGAAGACCATTTTATACACACACACACACACACACACACACACACACAACTGGGGAAAAACCCACAAATTTATATCTTCGTCAATAAGTATTATAATTTTGCATAAACAAATTACAATATTAATAGCACTAAGAAGCTACAAATAGTACACTGGTGTCAAAAGTTAACGGGATAAGGAGAAGTAATACTAACAGCCCTACCTGGCATTCTACAATGTCAGGAAATAGAAACTGAACACTTATCTCCCCCAGTGAAGCCAAAAGCAGATTGTTCGTGAAATACACAAATAATGAATTTGTAGTATCCTCCAAAAGATTCCTCTTTCTTAATCCACGATAAATTTTTCCCTATCAGTAGGATTATTCTACATTTCAAGTTATAGAATTGGGAAACTAGCATGTGGTATGTGAAAAAGAGGAAGCTTCAATAACAGCGCTCTTCAGGCCACCTGAAACTTGCTTTGAAGATTCACTGTAGTCAAGCAGCTGTTAATTCACAAAGTGTTCAGTTCTACTTTGGAGCCTAAAGAAAAGAAACCACCTGAACTCTGATGTTCATTGTTATTTCACCATTAATAACCAATTCTGATGGTCTGTGAAGAGGTGAGTTCATTTCCTATTGCTGTTTTACAGATTATGCAAACTTAGTGTCTTAAAACAGTATAAATGTATCTTACAGTTCTGAAGGCCAGATTTCTGAAATGAGTCTCACTGGACTAAAGTCAGGTCATCAGCAGGGCTGATTCCTTCTGGAAGGCTCTGGGGCATAATCTATTTCTTGGTTGTTTCCAGCTTCTAGAGGCTTTCTGTATTCCTTGGCTCATGGACTTTTCCTGGCATCACTGTGACCTTTGCTTCTGTTGTCTCATCTCCTTTCCTGACTCTGACCTTCCTGCCTTCCTCTCATAAGGACACCTGTAATCACATTGGACCCAGGTAGACAATGTAGGCTCAACTCCTCATCTGAAGATCCTTAACTTAAGCACATCTGCAAAGTTTCTTTTCCCATATGATATGGTTCGGCTCTGCGTCCCCACCAAAATCTCATTTTGAGTTCCCAATGTTGGACGAGGGACCTGGTGGGAGGTGACTGGATTATGGGGCAGATTTCCCTCTTGCTGTTCTCATAATAGTGAGTTCTCACAAGATCTGATTGTTAAAAAGTGTGTAGTACTTCCCGTTAGCTCTCTCTTTCCTGCTTCGCCATGGTAAGATATGCTTGCTTCCCCTTCACCTTGTTCCATGATTGTAAGTTTCCTGAGGCCTCCCAGCCATGCTTTCTGTACAACCTGTGGAACTATGAGTCAATCCAACCTCCTTTCTTCATATATTACCCAATTTCAGGTAGGTTTTATAGCAGTGTGACAATGGATTAATTCACCATGTAAGGGAACATATTCACAAGTTTCAGGGGTTAGGATGCAGATGTCTTTGGATAGGGGCATGATTCAGCCTACAGCAGGTAGAGCTACCATAGCATCCCATGAAATCACACTGGTGACCTTTTCTGGTGAGACTAATGGAAAGCTGTACTTGACAGCTTCATCTGGAAATTCTGCTGGTGGAATAACATTATGGAAATGTATCTTGTGTGCCTTCTGGAAGTAGTTTGATTCTTCTTGTAAAGATGACCTTGGTGGTAATAAATGTTGAATAAAGTTAAACTATGAGTGTTATGGGGATAGGGGCTGAATTTTCACCTTGAGCTAGTGAAGTGCATCCAGGCCTGGCTGATTTAAAAAAATATATGAATTAAAATAGATTATCTTAATTGGGTTGACCCTAACTTATTAATATCAGTAAGGCATGAGGGTGGGGGGCAATCCCATTCATTAGTGACTTTGTATTATGAATATTCAGAAATTTATACTTTTAAATAAAATTCAATATTTTTAAATAAAATAGACTAATGGTCATAAAATTTTTTTGGCAGGGTTACGGTCAGAAGAGGGCTATTGGAGAAATGGATTAAACTGACCCTTAGGCCTCTTTCTCTAACATACATTGTCAATATTCTTTATGTAAATCAAAATTCTTAATTGCTATCTTTCTTTCACTTCTTTCTAACCTGCCCCTTACATGTGAACATAGTATTGAATGTCATATTTGTGGAGCAACAACACTACTTTCTTGACTTAGCCCTGTTGGTCAATTTTATCCTAATTTTAAAAGGATTGTCTGGACAAGAAGTCAAGATGGTAAGGAAGATAAGGGTATTGAAATTTTCTCCATAATCATTCTCCAGGTAGAGGTGTATTGGCAGGGAAGCCATACTTTCTTATTTTCTAAATGCTTTTCTGAGTTTTGGTTGCCTTGGAGACAGGACAGTTGTTTCAGGATTAGACCTGAAAGCTGGAGAGTATCAATTGGTGACCCCTCCTCCTTTTGCTAGGATTCATCTGCCTTTCTTTCCTCGACCTCCTGTATATCAAGAATATATGTTGTATATACATGTGCTCATCATAGCATTTTTATTTCGTGGACTTGAATTATTCATTCACTAATTCATTCAACAAATATTTGGTTACCAGTTATTTCCAGTCCACTTGACATAGATAAATCATTTTAAAACAAGTTTTATAAGGGGTTATAATAAAAATGCAACCAAAATGCTAGGAGAAAATGGTCCACTCTCTCTAGGTGAAATGGAGATTCCTTCGCAGAAGAGGTGACACCTATGCAGTCTGTGAGCCTGAACACATGATGTCATGGTTTCTTTGATTTCTTTGTTTCAAATATTGATTTCTTGAACACATGATTTCTTTGTTTCAAATAGGATATCTAACATTTGAAATAAAAATGTGACCCCTTTAAGAAGTCTCCAACTAAGACAGACTTAGGGAGTGAGGGTTAAGTGGGGCTGTGTGACAGCTTCAGCAGAAGGCAGTGGGTGGTGCTAATGGTAGCAAGTAAACAACTTTATTTTCATGTTAAACTATCCTGGGGAGCTGGAGTGGGGGGTGGGAGGGCTGGCAAGGCCTATCCTGGGATATATGGTGTAACACATCAAAATCAGACAACGTAGGATAAAATGTAGATATGAGAGGTTTTCAGGCTTCCTGGTTGGACCACATGATATCATATAAACCAAGGGCAACAGATAAAGGAGTAAAGGTAGTTACTTTCTCCTGCAGTAACTTTGAAATGGAAATTGAATTTTTCATTTTTCATTTGAATCAGTTACCTGCTTCTTTTAAGGGTGACACCCTGGTCTGGTGTACAAGTGCTGTCACACCAATAGTGTTTTTCTTTATTTAAACATTTTTTTTTCTTTTTTCCAACTTTTATTTTAAGTTCAGGGGTATGTGTGCATGATGTACAGGTTTGTTTTATAGGTAAATGTGTGCCATGGTGGTTTGCTGCACAGATCATCCCATCACCTAGGTATCAAGCCCATCATCCATTAGCTGTTCTTCCTGAGGCTCTCCCTCCTCCCACCCCAACCCTCAGACAGCCCCCAGTGTGTGGTGTTCCTTCCGAATGTGTGTCTATATGTTCTCACCATTCAGCTCCCACTTATAAGTGAGTACTGTTTTTCTTTAATAGTGCATAGCCACTACCCAGAACCACTCAAATACATACTTTATCCCCTCCCGGTCCTGACCCTTCCATCAGAAACCCTTGCAACCTCCGAAACTGAAAAAGGACCTCTGGATCTGCAGAGATTGTTTGATATTCATGCCATACTAGTCATTAAATACTGTGAATATCACTCTAGTGAAACTGGTAGTGATAAAGGTAAGCCCATTAGTTTAGTTAATTAAAAACTAACACCATGAGCTTCACAGCAAGCTCAGCAATTACTACTACTGTGTAGGGCACTCCTCAAATTCAGATAAAAATGGGAATCTTTGAGGGAGCAATGAAAAATAAGCAGAGAAATAAATATATGCAAAATTTTAAGATATTTCTTGGCATTCATCCTTGCATTAAAATAATATCTTAGTTTTTAGAACCTTCCACGTAAGTTTTTCACATGTTTATATTAATATTAAATAATAAATTTATAATGTTAAGAATAAAGGCAGATATGACTTTGCTGATTGGTTACTTTTGCCTTTTTAACCATCAGAGCCTATATGAATATCAAGGCTCAAATTATAGATGTTTTATAAGCCTACCCTGGCATTAGTGATGCTTGTGCCAGATTAAAGGCACAGATTCTAGAGATACCTTCCTGTTCTAAGAGGATAAAGGTGGCTAATGATATAATTTCACAGTGTGTTTATAAACCATTTAATTTTGTTTGTTGGAATCTACATCTGACTCATGTTTTAGATATTTATGGAATTAGGATAGGCATTGAACAGTTACTCTGTATGTTATTTTGCTAATTCTTCCTGAATTTCCCAGTATTGAGCATGGTCATTTTAACCATGTAACAGAATTAAATATATGCTCAGAAAAATACATAAAAATATAAAGTAAATGACATATGCAGTGCTAGAAAGGAGATAAAAGACAATCTGAAGTAGTTATTTCTAAGATTATATTCTACAGCTTTGCTTATATTCCTTGGCATCCTTAATATTACAGTATTGCTGTGATAATGGCATTACTACTATAGTTATAAACCTTATTAAAATTCTGCAAGGGCAGTAATGACTACAACTATCTACAAATTAGGGGAAATAGATTTCTGCTGTTGGGTACTTTGTTCTCTTTGAAAATCCAATTTTTAATTTAATAGTTAATTTTTGTAGCACTTAAGCTTCTTATTTAACATTTCTGTAGCACTTGGTATTTAAAAAGTCCTTTACAATGATTAATTATTTCTTACATCTCGGTTTCATAAGGTAAATTTAGCCTAATTAGAATTGTTGAATCTAGCATAAAATGGAGGCCAAGTTTTTTGCTTTAAATTGCAAAGATTTCCGTAACTGTTTTTTTTAAATAATAAAAATTGGGATCAAAGCCTAAAAATGAAATGTAGAATTCAGAGCTCTGAACGTCTACCTCTTGTTCACATGTATGTTTGTTATATTTTATGGTGGGATTAGAGGAGGATCTTCTCCCCTGCTACTAAATCACATAATTTTCCTCTGCAGAGAGGCTAAAAAATGTTACAACAGTGATTTACCAGTGTTCACTTTTTAGGTTTCAAATTTTATGGAATATCTTTTTCAACCTCTTTACTTTTCAGTCTATGTATCTTTATAGAATTGGGTTTTCTGAAGGCAGCATGTAATTGGCTCTTGTTTCTTTATCCATTCAGCCACTGTAAACCTTGCAATTGGAGAATTGAGACCATTCACATTTGTATTATTGAGTAAGAACTTAGCTCTGCCATTTTGTTGTTTGTTCTGTAAATTCTCTCTTGCTTTTTATTGTCTTCCTTTGTGGTTACGTGATTTTCTCAGGTAATATGTTTTCATTTATTTTTAGTGAATTGCATTTGGTGAATCTATTATAGGGTTTTGCATTGTGGTTACCGTGACACTTACAAAAATCATGTTACAGATTTAAAAAGTTGTTAAAGCCTGGGCACAGTGGCTTATGCCTGTAATCCCAGCATATTGGGAGACTGAGGTGGGTGAATCACCTAAGGTCAGGAGTTCGAGACCAGCTTGACCAACATGGTGAAACCCTCTCTCTACTAAAAGTACAAAAAATTAGCTGGGCATGTTAGCTCATGCCTATAATCCCAGCTGCTTGGGAGGCTGAGGCAGGAGAATCACTTGAACCTAGGAGGCAGAGGTTGCAGTGAGCCGAAATTGCACCACTGCACTCCAGCCTGGGCAACAAGAGTGAAACTCAGTCTCAAAAAAAAAAAAAAGTTATTAAGGAAGAGACAACTTACCTTAGATCACAAAGAAAAGCAAACCAAGAAAAAAATGAAAAAAACTCTCTACACTTTAACTCCATTCCCCCCCACATTTAGACTATCTCAATTTACATATTTTTATTTTGCCTCTTAATAGGTTGCAGTAGGTATTATTGTTTTTAATAGATTTACCTTTTAGGCTTTATATATTTGGGTTATGAGTAGGTTGCATACCACAGTTCCAATATTAGAGTGTTTTTGGCTTATACATGTACTTAATTTTGCCAGTGGGTTTTATACTTCAATTGTTTTCTTTTTGCACATTAGCATCTTTTCTTTCAGATTGAAGAGCTCCCTTTAGCATTTTCTGAAAGACAGTTCTTGTGATGGTGAATTCTCTCAGCTTTTGTTTGTCTGGGAAATACTTTATTTGAAGGACATTTGAAGGACAGCTTTGCAAAATACAGTATTCTTGCATGGCAGTTGTTTTCTTTCATCACTTTGAAAATGTTGCCCCACTCCCTCCTGGCCTGTATGGTTTCCATTGAGAGGTCTGTTGCCAGACACATTGGAACTCCTTTATATGTTATTTGCTTCTTTTCTCTAGATGCTTTAGGATCCTCTCTTTGTCTTGACCTATGAGCTTGATTATTAGATGCCTTGGGGTAGTCTTATTTGGATTGAATCTGTTTGATGTTTTCTTACTGTCCTGTACCTGGATACTTATAACTTTCCCAAGTTTTGGAAAGTTTTCTATTATTATTTTTTTAAATAAGCTTCCTACTTCTAGATCTTGCTTAACTCCCTCTTGAACACCAGTAATTCTTAGAATTGATCTTTGAGATAAATTTTTAATATCTTGTAGGTAATCTTTTTACTTTTAACTTTTTTCTTCTTTTTTCTCCTCTTTATTTTCAAATAGCCTGTCTTTGAGTTTGCTGAAGCTTTCATCTACATGAACTATTCTGCTGTTGAGAGCCTTTAATACATTTTTCAGTTCAGCAAATGTATTTCTCAGTTTGAAGGTATCAGTTTGATTTTTTAAAATTATTTAAATCTCATTGTTAAATTTATCTGATAAATTTTGGAATTGCTTTTCTACATTATACTGGAGATCAGAGAGTTTCTTTAAAAGTGCTATTTTGAATTCTTAGTCAGAGAATTCATATATCACCATCTTGTTACTGGTTCCTTTATCTGTTTGAGGAGGTCATGGTTCCCTGTTGGCTATTTGTTTCTTGCAGATGTATGTCTATGACTTTGCATTGAAGGATTATTCATTCCAGTTTTCTGTGTCTGGCATATTTTTTTTTATTGGATCTGTTTGCTTAGAGATTCTTTGTAATTTACCTCTTGATTTTCTTTCTTTTGTATTTTCATTTTCTGCCAGGTTACTGTATTCTTTTGGCATGTTTGCATTGCTTCTGGTAAACGATCAGAGTGCTGTTTATTTTAAATAGGGTAGGTTTCAAAGGCAATATCCTAGTCATGTGGGAAGGCTGGCTATGGGTTTGTGCCCAGGGAACCTAAAGAATATCCAGGGCTAAATATGGTGGTTTCACCTCCCCACTTTGTGTCCAGCTGTCTTCAGTGATGTTTCTTCCTCAGGAACTCCCAATGCTTCTCATGGGTTGAGGCAGAGACAGGTCTCCTGCTAGGCAACAGAAGATAGTGGGGCTGATTGTCTACCTCAATCTGTTTTTCTTTTCCAGTGTAGAAACTACGAGTCAGGGGAAAACTTTCTTCACATTTTGTGCCAGGCAGAGTGGGGAGAGGGGCATCATGGATATAGAAATGATTTTCTTACCATGTACTCAGAGTTTTTTCACTTGTGTGTGGCCCAGGAACCTGCCTATCCACATATTTGAGTTCTGGGGTATTGCTGATAATAACCTCAGTGCTGTATATTTGTTTTTGATTACAGAGGGAGAGCCTTGGGGAGTGAAGCTAGCCTGCTTCTACACTGCCATTTTGGAATCTGAAGTCCTCCTTTTGTGATTTTTTTTTTGACTCATTGGTTGTTTAAGAGTATTGATTTGGTTTTGCTCTGTGTCCCCACCCAAATCTCATCTTGAAGCTCCCATAATTTCCACATGTTGTGGGAGGGACCTGGTGGGAGGTGATTGAATCATGGGGGAGAGCTTTTCCCATGCTGTTCATGTGATAGTAAATGGGTCTCACAAGATTTAATGGTTTTTAAAAATGGGAGTTTCTCTGCACAAGCTCTTTTTAACTGCTGCCATCCACATAAGATGTGACTTGCTCCTCCTTGCCTTCCACCATGATTTTGAGGCCTACGCAGTCATGTGGAACTGCAAGTCCAATAAACTTCTTTCTTTTGTAAACTGTCCAGTCTCTGGTACATCTTAATCAGCAGCGTGAAAATGGAATTATACGGTAAATTGGTACCAGGAGTGGGGTGCTACTATTAAGATACCTGAAAATATGGAAGTGACTTTGGAATTTGGTAACAGGCAGAGGTTGGATCAGTTTGGAGG
This sequence comes from Macaca thibetana thibetana, assembly GCF_024542745.1. Lineage (NCBI taxonomy): Eukaryota > Metazoa > Chordata > Mammalia > Primates > Cercopithecidae > Macaca > Macaca thibetana. The sequence goes on from NC_065586.1 coordinate 25,184,139, forward strand.
GCTCAGAAGAAGACAGGAAAATGTGGGAGAATTTGGAATTCCCTAGAGACTTGTTGAATGGCTTTGACCAAAATGCTAATAATGATATGAACAATAAGGTCCAGGCTGAGGTGGTCTCAGATGGAGATGAGGAACTTGTTGGGAACTGGAGCAAAGATGGTGCTTGTTATGTTTTAGCAAAGAAACTGGTGACATTTTGGCCCTGCCCTAGAGATTTGTGGAACTTTGAACCAGAGAGAGATGATTTAGGGTATCTGGCAGAAGAAATTTCTAAGCCAAGCATTCAAGAGGTGACTTAAATCTGGGGAAGAAGTGCATAAAAGTTCTGAAAATTTGCAGCCTGACAAAATGATATAAAAGAAAATCCATTTTCTGAGGAGAAATTCAAGCTGGCTGTAGAAATTTGCATAGTAAAGAGGAGCCAAATGTTAATCCCCAAGACAATGGGCACAGTCAGAGGTCTCCAGGGCATGTCAGAGGTCTTCATGGCAGCCTTTCGCATCACAGGCCCAGAAGCCTAGGAGGAAAAAATGGTTCTGTGGGCCAAGCCCAAGGCCCCCATGCTTTGTACAGTCTAGGGACTTGGTGCCCTGTATCCCAGCTGCTCTAGTCATGACCAAAATGGGCCAAGGTGCAGCTCATGCTGTGGCTTCAGAGGGTGCAAGCCCCAAGCCTTGGCAGTTTCCACATGATGTTGAACCTGTGGGTGCACAGAATTCAAGAATTGAGGTATGGGAACTTCTGCCTAGATTTCAGAGGATGTATGGAAATGCCTGGATGTCCAGGCAAAATTTTGCTACAGGGGTGGGGCCCTCAAGGAGAACGTCTGCTAGGGCAGTGTGAAAGGCAAAGGTGTGGTCGGAGCTCCCACACAGAGTCCCTACTGAGGCACTGCCTAGTGGAGCTGTGAGAAGAGGGCCACCGTAGTCCAGATATCAGAATGGTAGATCCACTGAGAGTTTGAAATGTGTGCCTGGAAAAGCTGCAGACACTCAACAGCAGCCTGTGAAAGCAACCAGGAGGGAGGCTATACCCTGCAAAGCCACAGGGGTGGAGCTTCTGAAGACCATGGGAACCCAGCTCTTGCATCAACGTGACCTGAATGTGAGACATGGAGTCAAAGGAGGTTATTATAGAGCTTTAAGATTTGACTGTCCTGCTGCATTTTGGACTTGCATGGGGCCTGTAACCCCTTTGTTTTGGCCAATGTCTCCCATTTACTATGGCTGTATTTACCCAATTCCTGTACCCCCATCGTTTCTAGCAAGTAACTAATTTGCTTGTGATTTCACAGGTTTATAGGTGGAAGGGACTTGACTTGTCTTGGATGAGACTTTGGACTGTGGACTTTTGAGTTAATGCTGAAAATGATTTGAGACTTTGGGGGACTGTTGGGAAGGAATGATTGGTTTAGAAATGTGAATATATGAGATTTGGGAGGGGCCAGGGGTGGAATGATATGGTTTGGCTCTGTGTCCCCACCTAAGTCTCATTTTGTAGCTCCCATAATTCCAATGTGTTGTGGGAGGGACCCAGTGGTAGATGATTGAATCATGGGGGCAGGTCTTTCCTGTGCTATTCATGTGCTAGTGAATATGTCTCATGAGACTTGATGCTTTTTAAAAATGGGAGTTTCTCTGCACAAGCTCTTTTTACCTGCTTCCATCCACTTAAGATGTGACTTGCTCCTCCTTGCCTTCCACCGTGATTGTGAGGCCTCCCTAGCCATGTGGAACTGTAAGTCCAATAAATATCTTTCTTTTGTAAATTGCTCAGTCTCGGGTATGTCTTTATCAGCAGCATGAAAACAGACTAATACAAGTACGTTGTTCATTTCCACATGTTTATGAACCCCCAGATTTTTCTGGAATTAGAAATTTATTTCTAATTTCATTCCATTTTAGTCAGAGAATATACTTATATCACTTTAATTCTTTTTAGTTGTTTGAGACTTGTTTTATGGCATAAATTAAGGCCTATACTGAAGAATGTTTCATGTGCACTTAAGAAGAATATGTGTTCTGCTATTGTCGAATGAAGATTTTTTCTGGGTATCTGCTAGATCTGGTTGGTTTGTAATGGTCAAGTATTCTATTTTTTTTTTAATTGATTTTCTGTCTACTTATTCTATCCATTATTGAGAGGGCAGTCTTGAAGCCTCTTATTATCATTGATAAATTTTGTATTTCTCTGCAATTTTGTCATTTTTGTTTTATGTCTTCTGGGGCTTTGCTTTTAAGTAGATACATGTTAATTTTGTTATATCTTCTTGAGGGATTGATTGTACCATTCTGTGACACATACACACACATATATCACTATAGTAAAAATACATTACATAAAAGTTACGTTCCTAACTTTTTTTTTATACTTTAAGTTCTGGGATACATGTGCAGGTTTGTTACATAGGTATACATGTGCCATGGTGGTTTGCTATCCGCCTCCACCCGTCATCTACATTAGGTATTTCTCCTAATACTATCCCTCCCCTAGCCCCCAACCCCTGACAAGCCTGAATATGTGATGTTCCACTCCCTGTGTCCATGTGTTCTCATTGTTCACCTCCCACTTATGAGTGAGAACATGTGGTGGTTGTTTTTCTGTTCCTGTGTTAGTTTGCTGAGAATGATGGTTTCCAGCTTCATTCATTTCTCTGCAAAGGGCATGAACTCATCCTTTTTTTGTGGCTGTGCACTATTTTGTGGTGTATATGTGCCACATTTTCTTTATCCAGTCTATCACTGATGGGCATTTGGGTTGGTTCCAAGTCTTCGCTATTGTGAATAGTGCTGCAATAAATGTATGTGCACGTGTCTTTATAGTAGAATGATTATTATAATCCTTTGGGCATATACCCAGTAATGGGATTGCTGTGTCAAGTGGTATTTCTGGTTCTAGATCCTTGAGGAATCGCCAGACTGTCTTTCACAATGGTGTAACTAATTTACACTCCCACCAACAGTATAAAAGAATTCCTATTTCTCCACATCCACTCCAGCATCTGTTGTTTCCTGACTTTTTAATGATTGCTGTTCTAACTGGCATGAGATGGAATCTCATGGTGGTTTTGATTTGCATTTCTCTAATGACCAGCAATGAGGAGCTTTTTTTCATGTTTGTTGGCTATATGAATGTCTTCTTTTGAGAAGTCTCTTCATATCCTTCACCCACTTTTTGATGAGGTTGTGTGTGTGTGTTTTGTTTTTGTTTTTGTTTTTGTTTTTTTGTAAAAAAAAGTTCTTTGTAGATTGTGGATATTAGCCCTTTGTCAGATGGATAGATTGCAAAAATTTTCTTCCATTCTGTAGGTTGCCTGTTCACTCTGATGATAGTTTCTTTTGCTGTGTAGAAGTTCTTTAGTTTAATTAGATCCCATTTGTCAATTTTGGCTTTTGCTCATTGCTTTTGGTGTTTTAGTCCTGAAGCCTTTGCCCATGCCTATGTCCTGAATGGTATTGCCTAGGTTTTCTTCTAGGGATTTTATGGTTTTAAGTCTTATGTTTAAGTCTTTAATCCATCTTGAGTTAATTTTTGTATAAGGTGTAAGGAAGGTTGTCCAGTTTCAGTTTTCTACATATGGCTAGCCAGTTTTCCCAACACCATTTATTAAATAGGGAATCCTTTCCCCATTTCTTGTTTTTGTCATTGTCAAAGATCAGATGGTTGTAGATGTGTGGCATTATTTCTGAGGCATCTGTTCTGTTCCATTGGTCTATATCTCTGTTTTGGTACTAGTACCATGCAGTTTTCATTACTGTAGCATTGCAGTATAGATTGAAGTCAGGTAGCATGATGCCTCCAGCTTTGTTCTTTTTGCTTAGGATTGTCTTGGCTATATGGGCTCTTTTTTGTTGCCATATGAAATTTAAAGTAGTTTTTCTAATTCTGCAAAGAAAGTTATTGGTAGCTTGATGAAGATAGCATTGAATCAATACATTACTTTGGGCAGTATGGCTATTTTCTTTTTTTTTTTTTAATTTATTTATTATTATTATACTTTAAGTTGTAGGGTACATGTGCATAACGTGCAGGTTTGTTACATATGTATACTTGTGCCATGTTGGTGTGCTGCACCCATCAACTCATCATTTACATCAGGTACAACTCCCAATGCAATCTCTCCCCCCTCCCCCCTCCCCATGATAGGCCCCTGTGTGTGATGTTCCCCTTCCTGAGTCCAAGTGATCTCATTGTTCAGTTCCCACCTATGAGTGAGAACATGCGGTGTTTGGTTTTCTGTTCTTGTGATAGTTTGCTAAGAATGATGGTTTCCAGCTGCATCCATGTCCCTACAAAGGACACAAACTCATCCTTTTTTATGGCTGCATAGTATTCCATGGTGTATATGTGCCACATTTGCTTAATCCAATCTGTCACTGATGGACATTTAGGTTGATTCCAAGTCTTTGCTATTGTGAATAGTGCTGCAATAAACATACGTGTGCATGTGTCTTTATAGCAGCATGATTTATAATCCTTTGGGTATATACCCAGTAATGGGATGGCTGGGTCATATGGTACATCTAGTTCTAGATCCTTGAGGAATCGCCATACTGTTTTCCATAATGGTTGAACTAGTTTACAATCCCACCAACAGTGTAAAAGTGTTCCTATTTCTCCACATCCTCTCCAGCACCTGTTGTTTCCTGACTTTTTAATGATCGCCATTCTAACTGGTGTGAGATGGTATCTCATTGTGGTTTTGATTTGCATTTCTCTGATGGCCAGTGATGATGAGCATTTTTTCATGTGTCTGTTGGCTGTATGAATGTCTTCTTTTGAGAAATGTCTGTTCATATCCTTTGCCCACTTTTTGATGGGGTTGTTTGTTTTTTTCTTGTAAATTTGTTTGAGTTCTTTGTAGGTTCTGGATATTAGCCCTTTGTCAGATGAGTAGATTGCAATGATATTGATTCTTCCTGTCCATGAGCATGGAAAGTTTTTTCATTTGTTTGTGTCCTCTCTTATTTCATTGAGCAGTGTTTTGTAGTTCTCCTTGAAGAGATCCTTCACATCCCTTGTAAGCAGTGTTAATTATATTCACATTGTTGTGAAACAGATCTTCAGAACATTTTCATCTTGCAGATTTGAAAATCTATACCCATTAAACAACAACTCTCTTTTTCCCCTTTCTCCTTACCCCTAGTAATAACCATTCTACTCTCTGTTTCCATGAATTTATCTACTTTAGGTACCACACATAAGTAGAATCATACAGTATTTGGCTTTTTGTGAGTGGCTTATTTCACATAGCATAATCTCCTCAATGTTCAACCATGTTGTAGCATATGATGGGATTTCTTCCTTTTTTATGTCTGAATAGTATTTTATTGTTTCTATATACCACATTTTGTTTATTGTTTCATTTGTTGATGGGTGTTTGGGTTACTTAACACCCCTTGGCTATTGTATATAGTGCCACTATGAACATGGGTTTGCAAATATCTCTTAGAGATCCTGCTTTCAATTATTTTGGATACATACTCAGAAGTAGAATTGCAGGACCATACGATAATTACATTTTTGAGTTTTTGAGGAACCTTCATACTGTTTTCCATAGTGCCCGCACTATTTAATATTCCTACCAACAATGCACAAGGGTACCAATTTTTGCACATTCTCACAAACATTTGTTATTTTCTGTTCTTTTGATAGTAGCTATACCAATGGATGTGAGGTTACATCTCATTGTGGTTTTGATTTGCATTTCCCTGATGATTAGTGCTGTTAAGCAAGCATCTCTTTGGGTACTTCTTAGCCGTTTGTATATCATCTTTGGAGAAATGTCTATTCAATTCCTTTGCCTATTTTTTAACTGGGATTATTTGATATTTTGTTGTTGAGTTGTAGGACTTCTTTATATATTTTGGATATTAACCCTTTTTCATAGATATGATTTGCAAATATTTTGTCTCATTACATAGGTTGCCTTGTCACTCTGTTGCGTTCTTCAGTGCGCACAAGTTTTTAAGTTTGATTTAGTCTCGTTTGTATATTTTTGGTTGTGTTGCCTGAGCTTTTGGTTTCATGTTAAATTATTCTCAAGTCTCATATCCTGAAACTTTTCCTGTATGTTTTCTTTTAGAAGTTTCATGGCTTTAGATCTTAAATTATTTTGAGTTAACATATTTGGCACAAGGATCCAGCTTCACTATTTTGCATTTGGATATCCAAATTTTTTTGGCATTATTTGTTGTAGAAAGTGTCCTTCCTCCATGTTGTGGTCTTAGCATTCATGTGGAAGATCATTACATCGTTACATGAGGATTTATTTCTGGGCTGTCATTCTATTCCATTGGCCTATATGTCTGTCTTTATGTCAGTACTACACTGTTTTTGTTATTGTGGTTTTATAATTTGTTTTGAAATCAGGAAGTATGAATTCTCTAAATTTTTTTTTCTTCAAAATTTTCTTAGCTATTTGGGCTGCCCTGATATTCCATATGAATTTTAAGATGAACTCTCCTATTTATGCAAAAATGTTGGGCTTTAAATAGGAATTGTGTTGAATACAAGATTGTTTTTTGTAGTATGTACATCTTCACAATGTTAAGTTTTCAATCCATGAACATGGGATGGTTTTTCATTTATCTGTATCTTCTTTAACTTCTTTCAGCAAAGTTTTGTAGTTTTCAGTGTACAAATCTTCAACTTCCTTGATTGGGTTTATTCCTAAATATCTTAACTCTTTTTCATACTAGTATATAGAATTGTTTTCTTAACTTTTAAAATGTTCAATGTTAGTGTATAGAAATGTAACTGATAGTTGTGTGTTGATTTATATTTTGTAACTTTACTGAATTTGTTTATTCTAACACATTTGCCTCATCCTTGTTAATTGACTTTCTTTGTCTCTAATAACTGCTTTTTATATATTGTTTAATATTAATATAACTGCACAAGTTCTCTTTTGTTTGCTGATTTTATGGTATATCTTTTTTTGTGCTTTTGCTTTCACCTAAGGTGTGTCTCTTGTTCACAATATATGGTTGAATCGTGGTTTTTTTAAATCATTTTTTTTCTGTTACCTCTTCTATTTGATTATAGTCTTCTTGCTCTGTCCCCCAGGCTAGCGCAGTGGCCGGATCTCAGCTCACTGCAAGCTCCGCCTCCTGGGTTCAGGCCATTCTGAAAGTAGCTGGGACTACAGACCCGGCTAGTTTTTTGTATTTTTTAGTAGAGACCAATGGTCTCGATCTCCTGACATCTGTGAAAGTTATTGAGCCACCACGCCCGGCCTTTTAGTCTAGAAAATTGATACTTAATCCATCTGTGATTATTTTTTCTAGATTACTTTATTATAATTAATGCCACCAAAAGTTGTTTTAGCATTTTTTTTTTTTTTGGCAGCCATACCATAACTTTGCACTGATGTGGCTGGTTTTTATGGATCCAATCACAGCATTCCACATTTTTATGTTAAATTGTATTTTGTTATTACTAGCTGACTGATGTCTTTTCACATTCTGTTTTTGTCATCCAGTATATTCATTATCATTCCAATGATGATGATAATAATGAATGCTAATATTTAGTTCATATGACTGAACATTCTGTTGATTAAACCCCACTCTGCCACTTGTTAGATGTGTGACCTAAGATGAATTGTTACTGATCAATCCATGGGCTCGCTGCCCAGTGTGCACAGAGGCCAATACCATGGCACTGGCTTTTGAGAAAAGAAAAGCTTTATTGCAAGTCATTTGGCAAGGAGGCAGGAGGAAATGCTCAAATCTGTCTCCTTGAGCTGGTGGCTGGGAAAGGTTTTATAATCATAGAGTAATGAGATGTGATCTGATTAGATTTTACAAGGAGATGATGCCTGGGGACATGATCTGACTGGATCCTTTCATGGGGTGATGCCAGAGCTCAATCTGGTTGAATCCTGGATCCTGCTATGTTGTGCCTGCTCCATAATGCTGTCCCTGATCCTCAGTTCAAGCCCCTAGGTTCCCCCTGTGGTTGCATGCTTGATTCATCTAAGCATGCTCAGGTTACATGACCCTGAGGGTCCATGACAACTGAAAAATGACTGACAACTTTATTACATAAAAGTTGAACCAGATTGGTCTGGTGTGGTGACAAAGTGACTTAAGCCCTCTACCCTTGTCTTCTCATCTACAAAATGAAAATAATTATAATTAATCACATCTACTCCCTGAGTTGCTATGAGAATTACATGAATTAATGTTTGTAAAGTGCTTAAAATAATGCCTAGCATATAATAAGCACCATATATGTAGTTGTATAGTGAAATAATCAGTTCTATGGAATAAGAAGTATTATTCTTCACATTTTATCAGTAAGGAAAATAATATTTAAAGATACTAAGTAACTTGCCCAGAGTTCCATTGCTATTAAACGGTATTACTGGGACTTTAATTAAAGTATGTCTTACTCCGAAATCCGTGCTCTTAACCACAAATTCACCAGCATCATCTTCTCAATGATTCATCCAAATCCTTGTTAAACACGTTAAAGAATGTCATGACCAGGGCCTTAGAATACACTGCCAGAAATCTCCCCCTATTAATCAGAGCTGTTTGTTAAATGATCATTCAACAATATCCTCAAATCATTTTTCCATTTCTCCATAAATTTGAAAAATTTTAAACAATCCATGAACAATGATTTGAAGTACACACATATGCCTTCTATGTATATCCCTAATTCGCCATTGCAACAGATCATCTCAAAAAGGAAACGAGGGTACTTACAAATCTTTGACTCTTTAGTGCTAATGCTGATTACTCCTTGTGTTCCTTCAAAGGATATTATTTCTGATTCTGTATTCAGACTGGTACTTTTAAGAGTTTCTCAGTGTTCCTGAATACCTTTCCTGTCTGAATTTTATGTATATTTTACTGAATAATTTTTCTTTTCTGCATTTAAAAATCTGTCTTTTTAAAGTCTAGGAGAGCTGTCAATTATAGTTGACCTTCCTACTGACAGATATTAGGAATGTTAAGAAGATATAGCTACTTTCTTTAGAATTTATATTTCCGGCCAAACATGTTTGTTTTGGTGGTTAGAATTAGATTTAGAGTAGCAGACAAGGCAAAGCATACTAAAGTTCTATTACTTGAAAGAGTGTGTGCAGGACTATGAATGTGTTATGCCATAGAGAGTATTTAGAAGGGCTTGCTTTAATAATAAATAATAAATAGAGAAATAATCAACATTTCAACTGTCTATGTAAAACTATATTTTCCTAAAGTACTTGAAGACATTTTTGTACGTTAAATATTTATTTAAAATTTTTCCTATTTTGGAAAACATTATTTTAGTAGTTTAATAGTTAACTAAGGACATATAAGCATCCTGTAAATTTTTCTGGAATAACAAGATAAATTGTTAAAAAATTTTTCATGTTTGTAGATGAAAAGATAGCAATTACATCAATTAAAATAATTTTCCTTGTGAGTGATACACAATATTTAATTTTCTCCCCATAATAAAAGCTCAGTGTAATTTGGGAATATAGCATTTAGTTTTGATTTAGCATTTAGTAGGCAGTGTAGTTCCTGCTTTTTGATTTGGCCCTGTGCCCTTTATTCTTTACTTGATTAGCTAATTAGTATTGAAAAACCCTGCAAAATTTCAGTGGGGAACTGCATATGTATATTCAGATTCTCAATACTTGAGAAGCAGCCAAGTATTTGATGCATGCAAACACATTCTGAGTTTTGCATAATTCTTATATAATTACTTTTAATATCCAGAGGCTTCTTCCTTCAATATCATTACATAGATCCTATGTCTATCAGCAAGAATGGAGTAGACAAAATATTCTGATTCTATCAAATAAGTCATAATAAAAAATACAATTTCTTTGACAGGTGAAGGAGAAAGGAACTAAAAGATTCTTTGAAGGGATAGTATGGCTTAGTGTAAATTTTATGTTTTTATTGACATACAAATATTTCATAAAAGCACATAAGTATACAGCACAATGAATCGTCACAAAGAGAACATACTTTGAGAGAAAACATTCCAAAACTCCAGAAGGTCTTCTTGTGTCCCCTACCCAATCACATCCTCCTCACTGTTTCCCCAAATTAGCAGAAATTCTGGTTTTTAACACTGTATACTACATTTTTCTTTTTAAAAACCTTACATAAATAGTATTATATAATCCAGCATATATGACTTATTCAACAGTGAGTGATTAACAGATACATCCATCTTGTATATAACACTAATATATTTACTTTTATTGTTGTAGTGTATGTTATTATTTGAATACAGCACAATTTATTTCTTCATTCTACTGTAGACAAACTTTATTTTATGTAATTTGGGACTGTTACAAATAGTCCATTTATTTTTGCATTTATGTTGGGGCATGTCCACCTATCTTTCAGTTGGGTATTTACCTAGGATTGAAATAGTTGGATATTAGGATATGTTATTTTCAAATTTAATAGATAATTCCAAACGTATATACAGATTATATCAATTTATACATTCACCAGCTCTTTGTGAGAGCTGAAAGTTTTATTCTCACTAAAACTTTGTCAGTTTGAGTTTTATCCATTTTGATGGGTGAGCACTGGCTATTTTATTTTAGTTTTTAAACTTTAACAAATAAAAGTTATATGTGTTTATGGTTTACAACATGGTGTTTTGATCTGTGCACACATTGTGGAATGACTGAATCAAACTAACTAAAATATTAATTACCTCACATATATATATGTGTGTATATATATATATATATCATTTCTGTGATGAGAACATATAAAATCTACTCTCAGCAATTTTCAAGTATATAATGATTAATTAATGATGTGTGTTAACACCATGTACTACAATGGATCTCCTGAACTTATTCCTCCTGTCTAGATGAAATTTTGTATTCTTTGACCAGTGTCTCCCCAATTCACCCTGTCCTTGCCCCCAGCCATTGGTAACCACCATCCTACTCTCTGCTTCTATGAATTTGACACTTTTAGATTGTGTATTGGTTACATTTCTTTGATGATTAATGAGGTTGAAACCTTTCTATATGTTTATTAACCAATGTAATGTTCTGTTTAAGACTTGCTCCATTTCACATTGGCATGTCTGTCTTTTTCTTATTCAGATGCAAGAGTCCTTTTATAGTGTAGCTATAGACTTTCTTTATTTGAGATACTTTTTCCTATTCTGTAGCTTGACATTTTACTTTATAAATTGTGACCATTGGTCAAAAGTTTTTAATTTTAATGTATTTCTTTCTATTCACTAATACCCCAAATCATGAAGTTTTTCTTCTTTGTTATATGTTAGAAACTTAATTACTTTCTACTCCACATTTCATCTATAATCAAAACCAGAATTTATTTTTATATGTGCTGGGAAGTAGGGGAAAATTTTGTATTTCTACATATACCTACCCAAGGGACCCAGCGTCGTATAGACTATGAAAAGACTATGTTTTTTTCCTACTACCTGTGTCATACATCATCAGGCCTTGGGTACATGGATTTTTTTCCCCTAGACTGTCTATTCTGAATCATTGTGCAATTTTTCTTGACTTATGTCAATATTACATTATAATAATTACTGTTGCTTTACAAAAAGTTTCAATAACCTATACGATAAGCCCTCCAGTTTTCTTTTGTTCTTTTTCAAGATTTCATTTTGGCTCTTCTTGATCTTTTGCATTTATATACACATTTCTATATAAAAGTTGGACTTGGTTTGTCAATTTGAAAGTTTATTATAGCTATAGATGAATTCTGACAAATGCACATCTTGATAATAGTCTTTCAGTCCATAAACATGAGGATTTAATTTATTTATTTATCTCAGTAGGTAGGGTTTTTGTTTGTCTCTTTGACCTCTTCATTTATCGCTTTATATATTTCAAAGGTACATATATAGATACAGAACAATTTGTGTTGTGACACCTTCCTGCTAGATTGGCATTTTTATTTCCTTGGATGTCCCTTTTAAACTCTGGTAATGTTTTTTTGCCTTAAGATATACTTTGTTTGATATTAAGATAGTTGCACAAACTCTCTTCAGTATATGTTTGCAGGGAATTCTCTTTGGATATATGCCAGTGCCCCATCCATATACTGTCAGATTTTCCAGTGATTGTAAACAGGCTGGATTTCCAATTGCCTGAGTGCTGCCCCTGTTGCCTGGATCATAGAAACTTCAAGTACTGGAGAATTAATATTTTTGAGAATAGCTTTCAACCTTACTCAGATGTGGTGGCTCTGAAGTTCTTCATTTAAGCTGACTTCTAGAATTCCCTAGAGGAATTAGCCCCACTTGCCAGAATGGCAGCTCTCTTGATCTGCCGTTGTCTATTTGATCCTGCCCTCCTTTTCCTTTCTACCTTACTTCCCTTCTCCAGTTTTGTGGAGTTACCTCCTAAATAAACTACTGTTATTTTAATCCTTGTTTCAGGATCTACTTCTGATGGTCCCAAGTAAGACAATATGTTTTTTAGAGTAAACAGACAACCTACAGAATGGGAGAAAATATTTGCAAATTATGCATTTGACAAAGATCTTATATTTAGCATCTATAAGAAACTTAAATTTGTAAGAAAAAAGCAAATAACCTCATTAAACAGTGTGCCAAAGACATGAATAAACACTTTTCAAAAGAAGACATACATATGGCCAATGATCATATGGAAAAAATCTCAGTATCACTGATAATTACAGAAATGCCAGTCAAAACCACAATGAGATACCATCTGAACCAGTCAGAATGGCTATTATTAAAAGTCAAAAAATAACAGTTACTGGTGAGGTTGCAGAGAAAAAGGAATGCTTATACTCTGTTGGTGGGAGTGTACATTTGTTCGACCATTGTGGACAGCAGTGTGGTGATTCCTTAAAGACCTAAAAACAGAACTAACATTTGAGTCAGCAGTCTTATCACTGGCTATGTACCCAAAGGAATGTAAATCGTCTGTCATAAAGACACATGGATGCCTATGCTCATTGCAGCACTATTCACAATAGCAAAGGCATGGAATCAACCTAAATGCCCATCAACAGCAGATTGGATAAAGGAAATGTGGTGCATATGTACCATGGAATACTGTGCAGCCATAAAATACGAAATCATATCCTCTGTAGCAGCATGGATTGAGCTGGAGGCCATTATCCTTAGCAAAATGACACAGGAACAAAATATTGCATTCTTGTTTATAAGTGGGAGCTGAATGATAACACATGGACACAAATTGGGAAGCAACAGATACTGGGACCCATTGGAGGGTGGAGAGCGGGAAGATGGACAGGATCAGAGAAAAAAACTGTTGGGTACTAGGCTTAATACCTGGGTAGTGAAATAATTTGTACAACAAACCCCCATGACATGAATTTACCTATATAACAAACCTGCACATGTCCCCCTGAACCTAAAATAAAAGTTTTAAATCTCTGCATGATTAAAAAGAAGAGACAACATGTTTTTTTAGGGTTTTATTTAGAATATTGTTATGTCCTTGTATTTAAAACACGTCTCTTTAAACTGTATGCTATTTGCCAAAAAAAAAAGTAAAATAAATCTCTTGTTAGCAGCTTTTTTACTTCGTTTAATCCAGTTTGACAATGTTAATATTTTATTTTATTTATTTATTTTTACTTCTATCTCCCTTTCCTGGCAGACAATAATAATACTTTAAGTATTTCAAATATGTGTCTGTAATAATTATTGCTATAGATGAGATTTAAATCTACCATCTGCTTTACATTTCTTTTTCTTATTTATGTATCTTCTTATGAGTTTATGCATGTTTTTTCAGTCCTCCTTTCTAATATATGAATTTAGGGTGATAAATTTCTTATGAGCACAGATTTAGGTGTACTCAACAGCTTTTTATATGTCATATTTACATTATCATTTGGTTCAAAATGTTTTTAATTTCCATTTTGATTTTTGAGTTTCTTGACCCAAGGAAATATAGAAGTAAATATGTTACTTAGTTTTCAAGTATACTAGGATTCTTTAGTTATATTTTTGTGACTTATTTCTATATGACTTCTAATGTGGCCAGGGAATATACCCTCTATTGTTTTAGTACTTTGAAATCTGTGGAGAGTCCCTTTTAGTCCACTGTATATTCAAATTTTATAAATCCAATTTATACACTTGAAAAGAATGACATTTATGCAGTGCTTTTTAATATAATGGATATATCATTTAGGTCAAATTTGTTGATTAGGTTGTTCAAATCCTCATACTTAATGAATTTTTGTTTATTTTTCTACCATTACTGCAAAAAATGTGTTAAAATTCCACACTGTAATTGTGGATTTGTTCACTCCTTTTTAGATTTCTGTTAGTATTTTCCTTTTTAAATTTAAATTTACATTATTGGTGTATATATATTTAGAATTTTTGTTACTCATAAATGTATCATTGTGAAATGCCACTCTATTTCTTAGATTTATTTGGCTTAAATCCTTCCTTGTAAATGAATATAGAGGCTTTCTTTTTGTTAATTTATATATAATATGTAGTTGTTCTTTCATAATAACTATCAATTCTCAGAAAGTTGCAGAAAATATAGAGGGAGGTCTTCTATATTCTTCATTCTGTATTCCCCGAAGGTAACATCATATGTAACTGTGGTATAGTATCAAAACTAAGAAACTGACATTGGTAACAGTCCATAGAGCTTATTCAGATTTCATCAGTGTTACATGCATTTATGTATATGTATGTACTTCTATGCAATTTTATCACAAATGTAGTTTTGTATAACCATTACCACAATTACAATACAGAACTTCATTATGAAGCTTTCTATTCATAATTGCCATACCCACCTGCTTTCCTCCTAACAACCATTAATTTCTTCTCTGCTTCTAAAATTTTTAAATTTAAAGAGTGCTGTCTAAATGGAATCATGTAATATGCAACCTTTTGAGATTGACTTTTTTCTCAGCATAATTTTTGAGATCTGTCCAAGTTGTTGTGTATATCAGTCATGTGTTCCTTTTTTATTACTATGTAGTATTCCATAATATGGATGTACTATGTTAGTTTAACCTTTACTCAACTGAAGCGCACTTGATTTTTTTGCAGTTTTGGCTATTACAAATAAAGCCAAATACTCATGTACGGGTTTTTATGTGAACAAAATTAACCTTTTTTTCTGGTTTAAATGCCTAAGAATGCAATTGTTATATCACATGGAAAGTGCAAGTTTGATTTTATAAACAATATCCAAAACATTTTCAGAGTGATTGTACCATTTTACATCCCTATGATCAGTATCTGAGAGATTTAGTTTCTCTGTGTTCTTGCCAGTAGTCGGTGTGATCACTTTTACTCCTTTTCATAGATGTGTGATAATATCTTTTTGTGGTTTTAATTTACATTTCCCTAATTGTGAAGGATGATGAACATTTTTTCTTTTTTTTTCTATTTTTTAAAATTATACTTTAAGTTCTAGGGTACATGTGCACAACATGCAGATTTGTTACACATGTATACATGTACCATGTTCGTTTGCTGCAACCATTAACTTGTCATTTACATTAGGTATTTCTCCTAGTGCTATCCCTCCCCCAACCCTCCCACCCCATGACAGGCTCCGGTGTGTGATATTCCCCACCCTGTGTCCAAGTGTTCTCATTGATGAACATCTTTTAATGTACTTGTTTTGCATAAGTATATCCTCTTTGGTGAATATCTATTTATGTCCTCTGTGCTTTTTCTAATTGCAGTGCTTGTATTTTTACTCTTGAATTTTTTTTTTTTTTTTTTTTTTTTTGAGACGGAGTCTGGCTCTGTCACCCAGGCTGGAGTACAGTGGCCGGATCTCAGCTCACTGCAAGCTCCGCCTCCCGGGTTCACGCCATTCTCCTGCCTCAGCCTCCCGAGTAGCTGGGACCACAGGCGCCCGCCACCTCGCCCGGCTAGTTTTTTGTATTTTTTAGTAGAGACGGGGTTTCACCGTGTTAGCCAGGATGGTCTCGATCTCCTGACCTTGTGATCCGCCCGTCTCAGCCTCCCAAAGTGCTGGGATTACAGGCTTGAGCCACCGTGCCCGGCTTTACTCTTGAATTTTAAGAGTTTTGGAAATATTCTAGATTTTTGTTGGATAAGTTGCTTGCCATCATTTCTCCCAACCCATAGCTCTTGTTTTCATCATAGGGTTTTGAAGAACAAAAGATTTTAATTTTGATGAAGTCCAATTTTTAATTTTTTTCTTTCTGAATTGTGCTTCTGATGTCAAGTCTAAAAATGTAATGTTTTTCTCTTATTTTTTCTACAATTCTTATAGTTTTACATTTTAAATTTTAGCCCATGATCCATTTTGAGTTAGTATTTACATAGTATCACATAAGATGCGAATTTTAGGTCAGTTTTTTTGTTTTCGTTTGTTTTGTTGTTTGTTTTTGCCTATCAATATCAAATAGCTCCAGCACCGTTTGTTGAAAAGGTGCTCCTTTTTGCATTTAATTGTATTTGTGCATCTGTCAAAAATTAGTTGGGCATATTTTCATGAGTCTAGGTTTTCTATTTTTAAAAATTGATTATTTTGCCTATTCCTTTGCTAATATCATAGTGTCTTAATTACTGTAACTTTATAATGAATTATAATATTGAGTAGATTGATTTCTCCCATTTAATTCTTCCTTGTCACAATTGTTTTAGTTATTCTAGGAGCTACAAGTTTTAATGTAAATTAATAAGGTTCCTTATGTATACAAAATCTATAGTGGGATTTGATAGGAATTGCACTAAATCTATACATTACTTTAGGAAGAATTGACATCTTTATTATAGTGAGTCTTCCAATCCATGAACATAGTATGCCTCTTCATTGATATAGGTCTTTATATGTTTCTTTCAGCAGCATTTTGTAATTTTCAGCATACAGATTCCATACACTCCTTGTTAGATTTATGCCTAAGTATTACATTTTCTTTTGGGTGATTATAAATGGTATTGTGCTTTTAATTTTAGTTTCCATTTGTTTATTGTTAGTGTTTATAGATACAGTTGATTTTCATAAGTCTCTTGTGTATTTTTTTCCAATTAAAGATACATACATATATATAGCTTTTAGGTATGTTTTACTTAAACAATCTTAAAATATTTTCAATTATAGGGTTTTTTGTTTGATATAGTTAATGATGTATTTAACTTTGTATATACAGTTTTACAAATTGACTTCTAATTATCTTTCCTCTTCTATTCTTTCTATGATTTCTTCTCACCACTATCAATTTCTGTGTTTCACATGAGTCTTCTCTGAGGGGTATCCTTACTATACATAATTGTCAGTGATTTAAACCATACACATTAATTTGGATTAATCCACATATTTATCCATTCCATTGCTTTAGATTCCCTTTTGCAATTTCAAACTTTTATCTGGGATCATTTTCTCTCTGCTTAATAGACACTTCTTAGTACTTCCTGTAGTATTGATCTGCTGCTAAAAAGTTATTTCAGATTCTAGATTTCTGAAAATATCTTTATTTAATTATTGTTATTGATGGGTATTTTTATAGTGTATAAATCCTGGGTTAGCAGTTATTTTCTTTCTGCACTTTCAGTCGCTAATTTATTGTCACCTTATTTTTATTATTTGTGTTAAGAAGTCAGCTGTATATTTTTATGCTGCTCCTTTGAATTATGTATGTAACATATATATACATATAATTATATATGTATAATAATTGTAAGTGTATATTTTTTAAACTACCAGTTTTAAATGTTTCTTTGTTTTTGATTTTAAGAAGTTTTATTATGATATGTGTAGGTGTTATTCTCTTTGTATCCAGTTTAGGGTTTGTAGTGCCTCTTGAATACAAGCTTAATGTATCTTTGAACATTTTTAGCCATTATCTTTTAAAATTGTTCTTTTTGCTTCATTATTTCTCTCACCTCT
Source organism: Macaca thibetana thibetana (assembly GCF_024542745.1). Classification (NCBI taxonomy): domain Eukaryota; kingdom Metazoa; phylum Chordata; class Mammalia; order Primates; family Cercopithecidae; genus Macaca; species Macaca thibetana. Next base: position 25,202,002 of record NC_065586.1, read on the forward strand.
GCTCTGGCTCTCCAATTATAGGTATGTTAGATATTTTTACTGTTTTCTATTGTTCCCATGTTCTTTTCTATATTGTGTACTTTTTTGTTTTTCTGTGTTTAATTCCAGACTTTTAAAAATAATCAGTGTTCTAGTTTAATAATTTTTTCTTTGTCTGTGTCTGATGGATGTCTAGTCTCGATTTAATTCTTAAAGTTACTTTTTCAGTAACTGAAAATCCATTTGGTTCTTTCACTTCTTTGAGGATCTCTGCCAATACTATCAGTCTTGTCTTTTATTTTCTTAGATACGTTAAGCATTACCCCCAAGAGCCTGAATTTTATAACTCTGTTACCTGTATGCCATCATGTATGTTTGTTTCTGCAGTCTGTATTTTTTTTAGTGTTCAAGGAAATGCCTTCTTGTATTTACTTGATTGTTTTTTTAAAACAGTTCTATTAAAATGTAATTCACATACTATAAAATTAATCCTTCTAAAGTGTACAATTCAGTGATTTTAGTATATTCATAGAGTCATGTAACTATTATCACTATCTAATTTTAGAATATTTTTGTCACTCCAAACAGAAACCCTGTACCCATTAGGTTCATTCTCACCACCAGCCAACACTTGGCAACTACTATTGTACTTTCTGTCTTGATGGATTTGCCTATTCTGGACACTTTATATAAGTGAAATCATATAATATGTGGTCTTTTGTGACTGACTTCTTTCACCTAGCATACTTTTTTGAGATTTATTTATCTTTAGCATATATTGGTACTACATTCCTTTTTATTGCTGAATAATATTCCATTATATGGATAAACAGCTTTTTATTTATCCATTCATCAACTGATGGACATATGGCTTACTTTCATTTTGGGCTATTATGAATAACGCTACTATGAAAATTTTTGTGCATATTTTTATGTAGACATATGTTTTCAATTGTCTTGGATATATATGTAGGAGGGGAATCTGGATCATATAGTAACTCTGTGTTTAACATTTACAGTGACTACTAAACTGTTCCAAAATAGCTGCCCCATTTTACAATCCCACCACAATGTATAACCATTCCAGTTTCTCTGTATCCTTGCCAATACTTGTTTGCCTTTTATTGTTTAGCCATCCTTGTAGGTGTGAAGTAGTATCTCATAGTGGTTCCCGGTTATTGTTTAAAACTCTTATTGATATACAAAATAAATGCAGAATAGTGAACAAACTTAACTTGTCTAACCAGCATTCAGATGGGAACAGAGAATAATACGAGCAAAATTCATTTTTGTTCTTTCAATCACCAACTTATCCCTTTAGAAAGGTAACAACTATCCTGATTTCTAAGAGCATCTATTAATTGTGCTTGTTTTGTCCTTTGTATAAATGTAATCATACTTCATATAAACTAAACGGCTTCAAATGCAAATGAAGTTGCTTTCTAATCAACACTGGAAAAACTACATAACAATGATAGGCAATTTTTTTTTTTAATCATTGTTAGAAACCTGACAGCCTGCTTGCCCTCCTACTTTCCTTCTTTCTTGTTTATTTTATTCATATATACCATCTTAATTTATGTTTTTCCATTTGTCCCACTATGCTCCTTTTTTGTCTTTCCTTATGTTATTTGGTATTCATATAGTATCTCTTTTTTATTATTTAACTTTTCCTTCTCTTTGCCTGTTAGGCATATATATATATATATATATATATATATATACACACACACACACACACATATTGCTTATATTACTTTTTTAATACTTTTAATAGTTATTCTATGGATTTCAGCATGCATCCTTAGCTCACTAAAGACTGATGTAAGTTATTCCTTTTACCTTTCTTATACAAAGTTAGATATCAGCACCATTTAACTGGATTTACTTCCCACCTGCCTTTTTTTTTTTTTTTTTTTTTTTTTTTTTGAGACAGGGTTTCACTTTTGTCACCCAGGCTGGAGTACAGTGGCACAATCATAGCTTGCTGCAGCCTCAAACTTCCAGGGTCAAATGATCCTCCTACTTCAGCGCCCTGAGTAGCTGGAACTATAGACATGTACCACTACACCCTGCTAATTAAAAATAAATTCTTTTGAGATGGGGTCTCACTGTGTTGCCCAGGCTGGTCTCAAAGTCCAGAGCTCAAGTGATCCTCCAGCCTTGGACTACCAAAGTGATGGGGTTACAGGCGTGAGCCGCTGTGCCCAACCCCACCTGCCTTTTATATTGCATTTAATTTCAATATATGTCTTAAATCCATGAGATATTATTATTACTATTACCATCTTGTATAATCAATATTAATTTAGATTTACTCACATATTTATTTTCTATTGCTATTCATTCCCTCCTGTATCTTTGGGCTTCTGTGTGGTATAATTTGAGATTGAATATCAGGCATCGTGTTGTTACAGTGGTTCTGGATGCATTATCTTTTTCCAGAGAGGCTTTAACCTATCTCTGATAAGTAACTTGATATAGACATATCACCTTAATCCAAGCAAGGCTTGAGCTGTCTCAGTGATGGATAGTAGTCCATGAAAGACTCAGACTGGTTTTTATTCACTCTTACTTATAGCGGGTCTCATTGAGAAAGCCAGGATTGTTTACTAGGGCCCTTTATCCATAGAGCGCCCTAAATTCCAAGGTAGTCTCCTTAACATTGTGATATGGCAAAAGACCTCTTTTTCACTTCAGCTTCTGCTTAGCTTCTTAGAGTTTCACCCTAGGCAGATTAAGAATTCACCAACATTTTTTGAGGATTAGCTTCTTTTTTATTTTTTTCTGTACTTCCTTTCTCTCTGAGATTTTGTCCTCCTGAATATTTTTGTAGCCCCAAACTTGATTTTTTCTTTTCTTCTCATGCCTGTGAGAGTGCCAAAATTTAGCTGGCATCTCTTCTTCTTATCAGCTTACATCTGTCTGGATTCTCAGTCTTCCCCCAGTGCTTCATATCGTGAAATACTCGGTTTAATACAGAAATGCAGAACACAGGACTTTTATTTACCTCCTTTTTTTCCTTGGATCTTGGTCCCTCCATTTTGGCTTCGCATAAGCTTTCTTATGCTTCTACATAGGTTTTTATTTTTGTTTTTTCTTTTGTATTTTATCCAGATGTTCTAATTGTTTTGATAGGCACTACAGCTTGCTAACAAACTATTGTTTCGTAGAAAAAAAACTGAGTTCAGGTTTCTTCTTTTTTTCCCTCATTTCACTAATATTTATTGAGCACCTACTATGTGCCATGCTTCTGCTAGGATTTGGGAACGTTGCAGTGAAGAAGACAGCCAACTATCCAGCTTAAGAAATAGATTGTTACAAGTCTCTTAGAAATCCCATGTGCTCTACCCTCATCCTATACCTGTCTCCCTCACCAAAAGGTAATCATTATCCTGAATTTTATGTTGATCACTGTTGTTCCTTATAGTTTCAAATGTGTACATATCCTAAAGTGTACTTTATAAAGTTCTACATGTTTCTGAGCTTTAAAAAACTGAAATCATATTATATGTACTCTCACACAATTTGCATTCGCTTCTTGATGTTTTAATTAGATCTATCTGTATGTATATAATGCAGTTCATTCATTTTCCTTGTTTTTTTAATATTACAGTTATTAATATATTAAATTTTATGTGTTTTTTGAATAAACACACATTTTGAATGTTTTGGAGTACAATTACTTGGTTGTAAGGTACATTCATCTTCAACAGTGTAAACAATGCCAAATCATTTTCCAATGTGTGTATATTAGATACTTTAATTTTTATTATTTTAACTTTTATATTAAGAACTTATTCATGTAATCTATATGGAATTAAGAGTAATAATTAAAAATAATGGTAAGATCACTCTGTATAATACATAAGAAATGGATTCAAGGAATGCAAATTTGAGAAACCACATATGAAGCAGTTACACTAATTCTATTGAGTGATTATAGAGGCTTTGATTAGTATTGTGACAATAGGGATGAGAAAGGCATTGATTTTACATATAGCTAGAAGGTAGAAGTGATGGAACTTGGAGAGTAAGGAAAAGTAAGTTTCTAATCTGGGTTTCTGCAGTTTGCAAGTATGCAGATAACCTTAACATTTGCTTGGAAGTTATAAAATGACACAGAGATCAAATTTATAGTAAGAATAAGTATAGAACAGAGCCCTAGAAACCTCAGTTGGTAAGTTCAGTAAGAGGAAGAATATCAGTTCAGGACTGAAAGGGAGTGGCAAAAGAAGTAGGAGGAGAATTGAATATTTGAGAATGGGAAGCCAAGGAAAGACGTGTTTCATGAAAGAGGGAATAGTCAGCAATGTCTCATTCTGCAGAAAAGTTAAAAAATTATGACCTGAAAATAGCTAATAGATTTAATGATGTGAACATCACTTGCGAATGTGACAAGATCAGATCAATGGAGCAAGGGTGGTGAGAGCCAAATTGCTCTGGTTTGAGGACGGAGGTAAGTAAATGGAGATAATGAGCATAGATAAATCCTTCAAGATGTTTGGGTAGTAACTGGAAGTGAATTTAGGGTTGAGAGAAGGTTTGATTTTGTTACTATGGTTTTAATATGGCTGAGATTTGTGTATAGTTAATAGTGAGGAAAGTTGCTAGTAAAGAGGAAAAGGTTGAACAAGAAAGGGAACATTCTTGCTAGAGGAAGTCACTGGGAACGTGTATGGCGAGAGTGGACAAGTATGGGAATTAATCAGCTTTAAACAGTGGGAGGGACGTGGTTTCCATTTTACTAGGAGAGTATGGGTGGAGATTTAGGTAGACTTGTTGGTTTGCTCAAAGGCAGTTGAGGGAGTTTCTGCTCATGGCTTTTATTCACATTTAAAAGTATTTTTAATTCATCTTGAATTCAAAGATATTCATATTAACTTATTTTGTTTAACATTTTTTATTTTAAACAATTTATTTTAGCAAAATATTTAAAGAAGGACTACTCAAAAACAAACAAATCAAGCACACATGAAGTTTTTTTTTAATAGTAAATAGGGTAAAGCACATTTATAACAGGTCCAATTTTTCTTTTTGCTTGCGGGTTGTAAGCTGCCTGAGAGCCAGACCATGACTTTGTTCTTTGTTGCCTCAGCAAATAATGCACAACAGGGTTTGGTAAGCAAGAGTTAAATTCTGCCAAGAGTGAAAAAAGAGTCCCCAGTGATGTGAACTGTGACCGCAGGGAGCATGGGGTGTCAAAGTTAGAGCATAGATGCATCATAGTGAGTTTGCGATTTAGTGGATGGGAGTGTTTCATTATCTGAAAGTGTCGAACATATAAAGAATTTACGTTTGTCAAGCCTTCGGGCTGTTTCTGTAGGAGGGCCTAGAAAATTGGCCTTGCTCACTCAGCAAGATGAATTCTGACATTTTCCTGAGTCAGTCTCAGCCCCCACAAAGCATCTTGCTGTGTGTCAGTGTGAAGTCTACAGACTTGTAATGTGTCTGAACCAGATGCTGTATTGCCATCCCTTAGCCCTGTTTTGTGGAGCTGGCTCCATAGAACATAAGAACATTTCCAAAATTAACAATAGAAAAGTTTCTTTTTTAATTTTAACGATGTCATAAAACAAAACATCCTCTCTTCTGCCCCCCAACCCTGCCCCAGTTTATCATTCTTTTCAAACTGGGTTTTGACAGCTGCTGAATAATAGAGATAAGATGTAGTTCTTTTTCTCCCTGCTGAAACACTGCATTATTTGTTATTCATGGGTTCTTGTTTTCCTGGAAGATGGTTTGGTAAAATATGTGGGTGATGTGTACCCTATAATTGCCTGGAGGCCTTTTAGATTTCCTGTTTGAGTGTTTTCCTTTGGCTTTAATAAACTTGCAAATAGTTGTGGGAAAGAGGCTACTGAATGTTAATATAATTGACCTGTTTTAGTACAAGGTCTCCCCAAACCCACTCCCAGATGAGCAGATTCATTTATTTTATTTTATTTTATTTTATTTATTTTTTTGAGATGGAGTCTCACGCTGTCACCTGGGTTGGAGTGTAGTGGCACGATCTCAGCTCACTGCAACCTCCTTCTCCCAGGTTCAGGTGATGCTCCTGCCTCAGCCCCCTGAGTAGCTGGGATTACAGGTGCCCACCACCACACCCAGCTTATTTTTGGTACTTTTAGTAGAGATGGGGTTTTACCATGTTGGCCAGGCTGGTCTTGAACACCTGACCTCATGATCCACCTGCCTCTGTCTCCCAAAGTGCTGGGATTACAGGTGTGAGCCACCGCACCCAGCCCAGATGAACAGATTCAGCATTTTAAAGTATTTCTTCGTAAGTTACAAAGAAGAAGTAAAAAAATATTAAAAGCTGCTGCCTTTTTAAAATCTAGAAGGCTCTATTTCTACTCCATCTTGCCAGTGTCAAGCTTTTAATCTTTCTTTATGCCTCTGTGGTGTTGCCATCTGCTTTTTGAATAAGGCTCAGTAATCAATACAGCAGGAAACTTGCTGGGGCTAGATAAGTCTCCTGTCAAAACAAAGGAGAGCCATGCATTTGCCACTAAAGCAAAAAAGAAGTGACAGACCAGTCTGCCATAGAAACACCTTTGTTTCCATTGCGGAGACTTACCTAAGGCACAAGGGGAGTTTCATTTTCAGGAAATTTAGGCAGAGAAGAGGCATTTCACCTGGATGCCCTGAAATGAAGATTTGTTTCCTAAGATTTGAGTTGAGGAATTCTGCATTGGGAAGAGAGAGATTCATTTTTAAAAATTGTAACAGGTGTGGGACTTAATTGCATTTCTTAAAATACGTTTCATATGTACATTTTAAAATTAATAATCTTCCCTTATTTGAAGCTTAATGATCCAGCAAACTGGTCCATCTGGAATACTGCCTGAAACCAATAAGAATAGGAAAAAAAAAAGTTGAAACAATCAAAATAGACTCTAAAGTGACCATATCCCAGCATCTGCTCCTCATTTATGGAATCCTTCTGTGAGCCTATATTTCCTAGGCAGTAGTTGATACTCTTTGGAGCCAGACCCTTGGGATTGAATCCTGGCTCTGCCAGTTGCTAGCTGTGTCGTTTTGGGCAAGTTACTTTAGCTGTTTGTTCTTCAATCTTCTCATCTCTAAAATGGAAATAATAATAGAGTTGCTATAGAATTGAGTTAATACCCATGCAGCAGTGCCTGGTATGTGGTAAACAGTAAATATTAACTATTTCTTATCTTATTTGCTGTTACTTTATTATTTATTATCTCATATACCCTGCATGCTTGGTGATCTAGTTTCCAGATATACAGGCAATTATAACTATGATTTAAAAGGGAGAAAAGACATTTATAGAGTTAAGTCTATATTTTAGGATTAAAATAGCCTATATTTTAGGATTTGAGCTGATAGCTCAAAATAAAGAATAAGAAAACTTGAAAACTAAGCATAAGAACTTAAAAAGTACAGCATTCTGGGCTGTTTAAGAAAATGGTCATAAACTTTCAATGACTCCAGAGGGCATTAGTGAATTTCAACACAATTCAGTACCTATTGTTCAGAGTAATGATTCTGATTCATGAAGAAGATGTTAAATTCTGTTCATAGTGTTCAGTTTAGAGAAATCAGAAAGAATTTTATGTTTTAGGAAAATTCCAAAACAAACATTTAAAAAAGGCATTTAAAGGTCCATTTCTAGAAGATTTGGAATTACATAAACTTCATTTATTTGAATTTTTTTCTGCCTCTTCTTTTCAGTCCAAGTTAGTTTTTTTCAGAATTATTTATAAATGTGGTTTTCAGACACAAGTATTATTTCTGTTAAATGCCAAACACGTCTTCCCTGTACACACCTCATCTTAGCTTTCATTTTAGCCATTCCACTGCTCAGTAATATCTCCATACAAATCTCCTTGATTGTCAGGCTGACCAGGTTTTGCTCTGCAAATTATGTTTACCAGGAATTGGCAGTCTGAGGTATGTGAGATGAGATATACATCATGCCAGTTGCAATACAACCTTTAATGTTTACATACACATCTTTGAATTAGAAAGGTCATTTTGCTCGAAAATGATTTTTTTAAAAAAATTTAATTGTGGTAAAAATACATAACATAAAAATCTAACTATCATTCTATTTAAGTGTACAATTCGGTAATATTATTCACATTTTTGTGTGACAGAGCTCTAAAAATTTTTCATGTTGCAAAATGGAAACTCTACACCCATTGAACAACTCCTCATATTCCCTTGCCCCTAACCCTTGGAAAACACCATTCCACTTTCTATTTCTATGAGTTTATCTACTTTAGGTACCACATATATGTGGTATCATAGAGTATTTGGCCTTTTGTGAGTGGCTTATTTCACTTAGCATAATGTCCTCTATGTTCAACCATGTTGAAACAGATGATAGAGTTTCCTTCTCTTTTCAATCCTGGATAATATTCTATTATTTTTATATATCACATTTTGTTTATCCATTTATTTATTGATGGGTATTAGGTTTACTTACAACTCTTGGCTATTTTAAATAGTGCCACTCTGAATATGGGTATGCAAATATCTCTTCAAATTACTGCTTTCACTTATTTTGGATATATACCAAAAAGAGATTGCAAGATCACATAGTAATTCTATTTTTAATTCTTTCAAGAACCTTCATATTGTTTTCTGTAGTGGCTACACCATTTCATATTTTCACCAACAGTCCACAAGGGTTCCAATTTTTTCCACATCCTTAGAAATGTTTATTATAATTATAATTTTTTGATTGTGGCCATATTAATGGAGGTGGGATGATATCTCATTGTGGTTTTGATTTGCATTTCTCTAAGTATGTAGTGATGTTTAGCATCTTTTCATTTGCTTATTGGCCGTTTGTATATTTTCTTTGCAGAAATTTGCCCATTTAAAATCAGACTATTTGTTTTTCTGTGTCATTGAGTTGCAGAAGTTCTTTATGTGCTCTGGATATTAGCCCTTTATCAGAAACATGGTTTGCAAATATTTTCTCATATTCTGTAGGCTGACTTTTCATTCTGTTGATTGTATTGCATTCTTTGATGCAAATACATTTTTAAATTTGATGTAGTCCCATTTGTCTATTTTTGGTTTTGTTGGTTGTGGATTTGATGTCATATCCAAGAAAACATTCCCAAATCTAATGTCATAAGGCTTTTCCCATTTTTCTTCTTGAGTTTAATAGTTTCAAGTGTTTAGGTCTTAACTCATTTTGATTAAGTTTTATATTTGGTGTTAGGTAAGAATCTGACTTTATTCTTTTGCATGTGCATATTCCATTTTCCAAATACCACCTGTTTGAAGAGAATGTCCTGTCCTCACTGAGTTGTTGAAGATAATTTGAACATTATATGTAAGGGTTTATTTCTGGGCTCTCTATTCCATTTGTCTGTATGTCTTTATGCCAGTACCACACTGTTTTGATTACGATAGCTTTGTAATGTGTTTTGAAATCAGAAAGTGTGATGCCTCCAACTATGTTCTTTTTCAAGATTGTTTTGACGATTTGGGGTCCTTTGGGATTCCATATAAGTTTAGGAAATTTTTTCTATTTCTGAAAAAAATGTCATTAGGATTTTGATATGGATTACATTGAATCTGTAGTTTTCCTTTGCTTTGAATAGTATGGATATTTTAACAATATTAAATTTTTCAATTCAGTGTTGCAATGAACACTGGATGTCACTTATTTATATCTTTTAACATTTCTTTTAGCAATATTTTACAGTTTTCAGTGTATACCTCTTTCACCTTCTTGGTTAATCCTAATCATTTTGTTCTTTTTGATATTGTCATTTAATTCTTTTTGATATTATTATAAATGAGATTGTTTCTAAATTTACTTTTGGATTATTCATTGTTAGTATATAGAAACAACCAATTTTGCCTTGTTGATTTTGTATCCTACATGTTTGCTGGATATGTTTATCAGGTCTAGTAGTTTTTTCGTGTGTGGAATTTCAGGGTTTTCTACCCTCAAATTCTACCTTTGTCATCTGTGAACAAAGATAATTTTACTTTTTAATTTCCTTTTTGGATGCCCTTTAGTTTTTTTCTTGACTAATTTTCCTGGCTAGGACTTGCAGTACCATGTTGAGTGAAAGTGGAGGGAGAAGGCTTTCACACTTTGTACCTGAGCTTAGAGGAAAATTTTTCAGTTTTTTACCATTGAGTATGATGTTATCTGTGGTTTTTCATATATGATCTTTAATATGTTGAGGTATTTTCCTTCTATTTCTTGTCTGTTGGGGGTTTTTATCATAAAAGGGTGTTGCATTGCATCAGATGCTTCCTCTGCATCACTTGAGATAATCGTTTGGTTTTGTCCTTCATTCTGTTGATGTAAGTAACTACACTGATTGATTTTTGCATGTTGAACCATCCTTGCATTCTAGGAATGAATCCCACTTGTTCGTGGTGTATGTGATGTCCTGTTGAATTTGGTTTTTGAATATGTGGTTGAGATTTTTGAATCAATATTCATCAGAAATATTTGTCTATTGTTTTCTTTTCCAATGGTATACTTATCTGGCTTTGGTATAGTGTAATGCTGACATCATAAAATGAATTTGGAATGTTCCTTTCTCTTCAATTTTTTTTTTTTTTTTTTTTTTTTTTTTTTTTTTTTTTTTGAGACAGGGTTTCACTCTGTCACCCAGGCTGGAGTGCAGTGGTGTGATCTCAGCTCACTGCAACCTCTGCCTCCCAGGTTCAAGTGATTCTTGTGCCTCAGCCTCCTGAGTAGCTGGGACTATAGGCATGTGCCACTACACCTGGCTAATTTTTCTATTTTTAGCAGCGATGGGGTTTCACCATGTTGGCCTGGATGGTCTCAATCTCCTGACCTCATGATCCACCTGCCTCAGCCTCCCAAAGTGCTGGGATTATAGGTGTGAGCCACCGTGCCCGGGCTTCTCTTCAATTTTTTGCAAGAGTTTGAGGAAGATTGTTGTTAATTGTTTTATACATCTTTAGTAGAATTCTCCAAGGAAGACATCTGGTTATGGGCACCTTTTTATTGGGAAGTTTTTTTTATTACTGAATTTAATCTTCTTACCAGTTATATATCTGTTCTTTTTAATTATTATTTATGATTCAATCTTGATAGTGTGTATGTTTCTAGGAATTTATCCACTTTACTCTAAACTCTTGACCACCATATCTTATGCAATTGGATCTGGTCTACTCCTAGGAACCTGGATTTGATTGTGAGTTCTTAAGAGCTGTCTTTTGTAAATCTCAGCTGGTGGTTCATCAAAGTAGGCTTCCAATATTGTAAGCAGCTTCCTCATTCACAGGGGTACAATAATGATGGCAACGGTAGACCACCCAGAGCAGCTGCTGTCATTATGCCAGCTGCATTGGGGAGGTGAGAGCAGTGGCAGCAGGAGTGGTTGCAGGAGCAGCAGTGGCAGCAGTGGGTTCTCTGTGCCCTGGATCCATGAGGCAATCAACTGCACCACCCCCACCCTTGTATGGCCAGGCAGAACCTCTTCCCAGGCCCAGAGCCTCTGCTGTGGCCTCAACCTTGCTCCCTGCCACATCCCATGGGCCCATAAGCACCGGGCCAAAGGTGCAGCCAGAACTCACGGGGCCAGCCCCAGAAACATCAGAGTCATTTGTGTGGGGTTGGCCGGGTCCACTGTACCACGTGCATCTCACCCATTGCCCTGAGAGCCATCGCAATGGGACCAGGCCGGGTCACCTGCTGGTGGGGGAGCAGCATGGTCAGGCACGAAGGGCGGGCAGAGGTGGAGCTGGGTTCCAGGGCAGTGCTGTGCTGCATGGAGCCAGTGGGAGCTGAGAGCAGGCAAGACCCCCCCAACCCATGTGTGGCTGCAGCTGCCCAAGTTGTGGCTGTGGACTCAGGCATTTTGCACTCTTGGGGGGGCCTGGGACGGCCTCCTCCTTTGCCCACACAGGCTTGAAGGTGTCTGCTCCCATTACCTGGCCTCTTCTTGCTTTCATTGCCCACTCCAATCACGGAACCCAGGTGCTGTTGCAACCTGACAGGGTGTGTGCATGCTTGGGGCAGTGCTGACAGACCAGCCCCCTGCCACATTGGCCCCCTCTAGACTTTGGGCACCAACAAGCATGGAAGGGAGGCCCAGCAGGTGCTGAGGGCAGCTTGGCACTAGCCTGCAGGCACCCCTGGGCACAAACAGCCTGGGTGCCATGAATGGTGGCAGGCATCAGACAAGATCCTGGGAAGAATTGGGGAGGGTCCCCAGTGAAACCCCACCTTCAGACTGGGGAGGGCCTGAAGCCTGGGGGCTGGGCTACTGATCCCCTGGACTGAAGTGGGAACTTGTGGTGCCTTTTCCGGACCTGCCCATGGCCACCCATGGACCAATGGACGTGTACTTCCTCTCCCCTGAGACCCATAAAAGCCCTGGACTCAGCCAAACTCAAGGAGATGATGGGACAACCAACTGCAGAGAGAAGCTGCCCACCCCAGGATCTCCTCTTTGCTGAGGGCTGAGGAGATGATGAAACATCCAGTTGCAGAAAGAAATTAACCTCTCTGCTGAGAGCTGGACAATTATCAGGATGACCTGCCCCACAGAAAGGAGCTACTCTCTCTGCTGAGAGCTGAACACTCATTGGAACACTCTGGCTATAGAGAGGAGTTCCCCTCTGAGCTGTTCTATTGCTCAATAAAGCTCCTCTTTATCTTGTTGGCCCTCCACTTGTCTGTGTACCTCATTCTTCCTAGATGGAGTACAAGAACTCAGGACCCACTGAATGGTGGGGCTAAAAAAGCTGTAACACAAACAGGGCTGAAGCACCTCCCTTGCATGCCATGTTGTGGGGGACAAGAAGGAAAAACTAGAGAAGGAAAGAAGAGCTGTGTCCCTTTGGGGAGCCCAGACCTAGAAGCTCCCTGAGCCAGAGCTGTGACACCCTTTTTAGGTCTCTGTGGTTCCTGGCATCTCCAAGCTTCTGAGCACCACACCATGTTTCTTGGTGTTAGCTGTTGATATGGTTTGGCTGTATTCCCACCCAAATCTCATCTTGAGTTTTAGCTCCCATAATCCCCATGTGTTATTGGAGGGACCTGGTGGGAGGTAATTGAATCATGGAGGCAGTTTTTTTCCATGCTGTTCTCATGATAGTGAATAAGTCTCATGAGATTTGATGGTTTTATAAAGGGCAGTTCCCCTTCACATGCTCTCTTGCCTGCCACCATGTAAGACATGCTTTTGCTCCTCTTTTGCCTTCCATCATGTTTATGAGACTTCCCCATCCATGTGGAACTGTGAGTCTTTTAAATCTCTTTCCTCTATAAGTCTTGGGTATATCTTTATAGCAATTTGAGAACAGACTAATACAGTAAATTGGTACCGATAGAGTGGGATACTGCTATTAAGATAACCTTAAATGTGGAATTTACTTTAGAACTGGGTAACAGGTAGAGGCTGGAACAGTTTGGAGGGCTCAGAAGAAGACAGGAGGCTGTGGGAAAGTATGGAGCTTTCTAGAGACTTGTTGAATGATTTTGACCAAAATGCTGATAGTAATATAGACAATGAAGTCCAGGCTGAGGTGTTCCAGATAGAGATGAGGAACTTGTTGGGAACTGGAGCAAAGGTGATTCTTACTGTGTTTTTAGCAAAGAGACTGGCATTTTGCCCCTGACCTAGATATCTGTGGAACTTTGTACTTGAGAGAGATGATTCAGGGTATCTAGCAGAAGAAATTTCTAAGCAGCAAGGTAGCAAGAGGTGACTTGGGTTCTTTTAAAAGCATTTAGTTTTATTCATTCACAAAGATATGATTTGTAATTCGAACTTATGTTTAAAAGAGAAACAGAGCATAAAATTTTGGAAAATTTGCAGCTGGCAATGCAATAGAAAAGAAAAATCCATTTTCTGAGGAGAAATTCCAGCCAGCTGCAGAAATTTGCATAAGTAACAAGGAAATGCAGAAACTTGTACAATCACCAAGACAATGGTGAAAAATGTTTCTGGGGCATATCAGAGGTCTTCATGGCAGTCCCTCCCATCACAGGCCTGGAGGCCCAGGAGGAGAATTGGTTTCGTGGACTGGCTCCAGGGCTCCCTTGCTTTGTGCGGTCTTAGGACTTGGTGTCCCGTGTCTCAGCTGTGGCTAAAAGGGGCCAAGGTACAGCTCAGACCATTGCTTCAGAGGGTGCAAGCCCCAAACCTTGGCAGCTTCTGTGTGTTTTTGGGCCTGCTGGTGCACAGAAGTCAAGAATTGAGGTTTGGGAACCTCTGCCTAAATTTCAGAGGATGCATAGAAACACCTGGATGTCCAGGCAGAGGTGTGCTGCAGGGGCGAGTCCTTCATGAACAACCTCTTCTAGGGCAATGCAGAAGGAAAATGTGTGATGGGAGCCCTGACACAGAGTCCCCACTGGGGCACTGCCTAGTGGAGCTGTGAGAAGAGGACCACCATCCTCCAGATCCCAGAATGGTAGATCCACCAACAGCTAGCACTGTGTGCCTGGAAAAGCCACAGATACTCAACACTAGCCCATGAAAGCAGCCGGGAGGTGGACTGTACCCTGCAAAGCCACAGAGGCAGAGCTGCCCAAGACCATGGGAACCCACTTATTGCATCAGCATGACCTGGATGTGAGATGTGGAATTAAAGGAGATCATTTTGGAGTTTTAAGATTTGACTACCCTGCTGGATTTTAGACTTTAATGAGGCCTGTAGTCCCTTTGTGTTGGCCAATTTATCCCATTTGGAATGGGTGTATTTACCCAATGCCTGTACTCCCATTGTATCCAGGAAGTAACTGACCTGTTTTTGATCTTATATGTTCATAGGCGGAGGGGACTTGCCTTGACCCAGATTATACTTTGGACTGTGGACTTTTGAGTTAATGCTGAGATGAATTAAGACTTTGGGGAACAGTTGGGAAGGCATGATTTGTTTTGAAATGTGAGGACATGAGATTTGGGAGGGCCTGGGGTGGAATGATATGGTGTGGCTGTGTCCCCACCCAAATCTCATCTTGAATTGTAGCTATCATAATCCCCATATATCATGGGAGGGAACTGGTAGGAAGTAATTGAATCCTGGGAGTGAGTTTTTCCCATGCTGTTATCTTGAAAGTGAATAAGTCTCATGAGATCTGATGGTTTTATAAAGGACAGTTCCCCTGCACGTGCTCTCCTGCCTACTGTCATGTGAGATTTGCCTTTGCTTCTCTTTTGCCATCTGCCATGATTGTGAGGCCTCCCCAACCGTGTGGAACTGTGAGTCAATTAAGACTCTTTCCTTTATAAATTACCCAGTCTCGGGTATGTTCTTATAACAGCATGAGAATGGACTAATACAGCCATGGAAGCTGCTTATGGTATACCTGGTTCAGCTGCAGCCTTGCAGGGAGCCAGTGCCCTTGCCAGTGCCTAGAGCTGTCCTCTCTTCTGCAGCTGGTGTGCCTTGCTGCACAGTGTGTGGACCCCACACTCACTCACACCCCCCTTACTGCTCCACACCTGGCTTGCCCTTGGCAGGTGTGGGATCCAGGTCAGTAGCAGGAGCCAAGGACAGCCTTCCAGGCTGAGTGGGCATAATGCGCCTAGCAGGCCAGAGCAAAACTCAGGCCTAGGCGCCACTGGCCACTGAGGTTTCTGGCTGGCAAAATGACACTCCAAGGATCCCATAACAATAACTCTTAATTTTTATATTTTTTATTAATTTTTATCACAGGCTACTCATAGAGCAGTGAGGGGAAAGAAGTGCTACTTAACAAGCAGCCCCTCAGTCCAAATGGGGTAAACATTAGTTGAGCATCACTATATTTACAGTTTTTTTTTAATTATAATTTAAGTTCTAGGGTACATGTGCATAACGTGCAGGTTTGTTACATATGTATACTTGTGCCATGTTGCTGTGCTGCACCCATCAACTTGTCAGCACCCATCAACTCGTCATTTACATCAGGTATAACTCCCAATGCAATCCCTCCTCCCTCCCCCTTCCCCCCTCCCCATGATAGGCCCCGGTGTGTGATGTTCCCCTTCCCGAGTCCAAGTGATCTCATTGTTCAGTTCCCACCTATGAGTGAGAACATGCGGTGTTTGGTTTTCTGTTCTTGTGATAGTTTGCTAAACTAGGTTAACTAATTTTCTAATGTTAAAAATGTATAATTTTGTTTAGGAGGTAACAGGGATGAAGTAGCAAGGGAATCATGGTGGTGGATACAGCAAGAAAATATGCCTTCCAAGTTTATTGAAAATTGTAAATTTTCGATTTACAATTCTTCATTAAAAAATAAGCCGAGACCACTTGTATACTTCAAGGCAAAAGTATGAAAACAGTAGCACATTTGATTCCGTGCAGGCGCTGCTGTCTTGGAGGTGGAGTCAGTGTAGCAGGATAGTCTACTTTTATTGATTTTAATTGACTTAAGTTTTTTTCTTTCCTTTGAGATCATAAAATTATGTATTAATAGAACAACAAGTTTGAGGTGGCTAATAATTCATGTTTCTGTGTTTTATGTAATGAAATTAGGAGGCATTTCTTTCAAGTTCAAGGAATATTTTATTTGGCAATATGTACCAGATCTAATCAGTTCAATTTTTAAACATTCATTTTTTTAAGTTGGCTGTAGTTTGTTTATAGCAGAGAGATACTTTAATTCCAATAAACTTTCAAATCTTCCATAAGAATTTAAAATTCTCAGCTGAGTCACTGTTGCAGTGTTGTCATATCATCATGAAATCAGTGATGTTCTAGGTTCTAATGAATAGCATTAACCTCTGAATTTCAGCAAGTTAAAATATTTCAAGAATTCTAATGTAGTCTTAGTATCTAAGACTTAGTTTACCTGGTTTACCTTAGTTTACAAATCCTTGCTGGATGAAGATTTAGTAATTGTAACTTACAACAAACTCCACATGCTACATTCATAGTATCGTGATGTCATAATAGAAATAATGATACCCCACTGAATTGCTCTTCTCAGGATCCTTTGATTCTTTCTTTCTGCCTAACTTTTTAGCTCTGAAGTGTTCTGAATCTCACCACTTGGACCTATTTCCTTGATAGTATGTTTAGAGGTTCTGGCAGGGAAATACAGCTGCTTGTGTATCCTTGAGTGAAGAATGGTTCTCCTCCATTTGGGAAGGTCATCCTCTTTGACCTAGCAAGTAGCTTCCGGAAGGACACACATGGAGTAGTGAGGAAGAAAAAAGACACCTGCCAAGTCAGCCAGATTAGCTGAATCAATCCTGGCAATCAATGAGGTGGCAGATGTTGCAGCAGGGTTACTCTTATATTTTTGGATCTATTTCCTTCACTGACTGAAGGCATTGCTTAGTGATTTAATCTTATCTAATCTCATGGATTTATCTGTGATCTTTATGCAAATGATTCTCAAATTATACAGCCCAGACATCTCTTCTAAACTTTATAATAGTTTATCAAACTACCTATTTGAGATCTAGATCTAAATTTTTGAATAATCACTTCACTGTGATTTCTAAAACGTGGTTTCCAAAACTGATTTCCAAAACGTGATGTCCAAAACTGAACCTCTGATCT
The DNA here is from genome assembly GCF_024542745.1 of Macaca thibetana thibetana. Lineage (NCBI taxonomy): Eukaryota > Metazoa > Chordata > Mammalia > Primates > Cercopithecidae > Macaca > Macaca thibetana. The sequence goes on from NC_065586.1 coordinate 25,219,471, forward strand.
TTTCCCTAAATCTATAGCCTTTCTCAGATCAGTTGAATGACAACTCCATACTTAAGTTTGCTCAGGCCAAAAACCCCGGAGTCATCCTTTATTTTTCTCTTCCTCTTATACCCTGTATTTAACCCATTAGGCCATCATGGTGGCTCTACCCTTTTCAGACTATGTCTGTGTCTGGTGGAATAGTTATTCTCATTACTTAAAGACAATAAGGCTCAGAGACATTAAGAGAACAGCCCAAATCCACACGGTTGGGAAGTGATGAAGTCAGATTTCAAATTTATCTTTTCCGACCGACCACAACTAACATGCTCTTTCCATAATACTAATGCTTCTCCTAAATAAATGTTATAATTACTTTTTTATTTACATAGTTTAGAAATATGATTTGACCTATTGTATACCTGGAGATTTATAAAACAGTACATGTTATTTTGATTAGTTTCTGTAGGAATTCTCTATGCATGCTGCGGTTATTTCGTAAATACTTGCTAACTCAGTTGAATTGACTGGTACTCTTGCTATTTTATGTTGCTCTGGGTTAGGAAATGTGTTTTCAATTGCAACATATAATTGGATATGTGTGTGTTAGATAGAAAAGAAGAGGTTATTAATGAAATTAAAATATTCGAGAAGGTCCTTTGGAAACCTCTTTTTCAGAGATTTCTTGCTATGTCTCTGACTTTAGAATATGTATTAGCTTTTTTTTTTAAATCTTACCTGAAAATACTTGTCTAATTGCTAGAGTTTTTGTGACATGTAATATTGATCTTAATGCTAATCATTTAAGCTTAGATTATGGAATAATTTAAATTCTTTAAAATTTTATGTCAAGGGCCTCTGAAAAGAGGGACATTTTATAATTCTTAAATTCACTCGATTCTAAGTTCCTCTAATAGATTATAGTGTCAAAAAGGCAATGTGCTGGAATCATGGTAGAGCAATATCATAAAAGAAATTTCAGTGTTGGTTAGATTATTTAAATACTCCAGTTTTACTGATGTAGTTTTTGTAGTTTAGTAGAAGTTATCCCTTGCTATGTAATTAAATGTAGCAAAAATGAATTATGTTAAGCTAGATTTTGCTTGGTTAAAATTATATATATATATATATAATATATATTAAAAATATCTATATATAAAATATATATATATTTTGAGACAGAGTGTCACTCTGTCGCCCAGTCTGGAGTGCAGTGATGCGATCTCCGCTCACTGCAAGCCCCTCCTCCCGGGTCACACCATTCACCTGCCTCAGCCTCCCAAGTGGCTGGGACTATAGGCGCCTGCCACCATGCCTGGCTAATTTTTTTGTATTTTTAGTAGAGACGGGGTTTGACCATGTTGGCCAGGATGGTCTCTATCTCCTGACCTCGTGAACCGCCCACCTCGGCCTCCCAAAGTGCTGGGATTACAGGCATGAGTCACTGCACCCAGCCTAAAATTGCACCTTTTGCTTGCTAGGTTATATCTTTGACCCTTGAAAGAAGTCAAGTTTAAATTTTTGGGAGATTTCTATTGTTTGTGATTGTGACATATTTTGAAAGCTATTTTTCTTCTTTATATGTATATGTAAAACATTTATCTATTAAACAGATTTTAGGTAAACAGCCCTGGGATAATTGATCTTCATTTTTGTCTTCTAAATTTGCATTTTTAAATTTACTTGTTTTATTATTTTATCAATTTGTGTTATTTTGATTGATTCCAGGATAAAATTTGATGACTATTTAATTCATAAAAGCAATTTTCACATCTTAAATTTTATATATCTGTTTACCTACCTACCTGCCTATCTACCCACCTACCTACCTTTGCTTTGATAGAAACATTCAGTATGGAATCACTTTTGAAATATTCTTATAGGCTTTGGAACAATTTCTTAAAGCAATAAAATGATATGTGAGGCACTAAAAAGAAAAACTGTGTCTAGTAATTAACTCATTCCGTTGCCACAGGAAGTAAAGATGTGTGCAACTGCAGCTGTAATGGCATAAATTTAGAAAGCAAACTTAATTTACTGCTTCTAAAAAAATATCTGTTGGCACAACAAAACTAAAAAGTTCAAAAAAGAGCTATTTTATTTCTGGAAAATGTGTTAGTTTTCTGTTACCATTTGCAAGGATGGGTGTCTGTGAGCCTTTATACCATGAGATAAGCCATGATCAACTATGTTGCTGTCTTTTCTTCTTCATAGTGTATGCCAATTAAAGGCCTAGGATTCGTTCTTGGAGCCTATGAGTGCATTTGCAAAGCAGGATTCTATCATCCTGGAGTCTTACCAGTGAACAACTTTCGGAGTAAGTGTCCTTTGTTTCTATGCATATATATGTATATACATCATATATACTATTATTACGAAGATTTTCTTTTATCCTTGTTAGAGTTATATGGTTGAATAATCATTGGTTTGGCATTCTTTCATCACTTAAGGAGTTTTAGTTTTAGTTTGCCATCTACAATGCTCTGGAGAACCACTAAAATATACCAAAAATATCCTTAGGTATATATTAGTTTTTAATACATTTTAAAAGTCTGAAGATATTGTAGCTATCTGGTAAGACCAATGGAGGTTTAGTTATTGAAAGATGCTATTACAGAAAGTTCCTAAAACTAATTTTGTCAGTTTGTTTATTTTACTTACCAATGTGTTTATATGTTTTTAATGCTGCATAAAAGTTACCGTAAAGTGAGAGGCTTAAAGCAGCACAAATTGGTTATCATACAGTTTCCATTGGTTAGGTTCCTAGTCCTGGGTTAGCTAGATCCTAAGCTCAAGGTCTCACCACTCTAAAATCAAGATGTTGGCTGGGTATAGTGGCTCACGCTTGTAGTCCCAGCAATTTGGGAGGCTGAGGTGGGAGGATTTCTTGAGCTCAGGAGTTCAAAACCAGCCTGGACAACATAGTGAGACCTTGTCTCAATAATAATAATGATAATAATAATACAATGCAGAGATCATCTTCAAAAAAATATAAGTCTACTTGCTGTTATTTGCATTATCTGACCTCTATAAACAATCATGACCAGAGCCATGTCTTCATAAATTTAATAAAATATTACATGCAGAAATTTATAGTTTCAAAAAATAAAAATAAAAGAAACTCAAGGTGTCACTTGGGTGTGATCTTCTCAGAGGCTCAGGGTCCCCTTCAAAGCTCTTTAGGATTGTTGGAAGAATTCAGTTCCTTGCAATTGTAGGCCTGAGGCCCTTATTTTCTGGCTGGATGTCAGCCCAGGGTCAGTCTTAGTTCCTAAAAGTTGCCTCAAGGCCTAGCTATGTCACCCTCTCACAATATGGCTGATTCCTTTTTCAAGGCTACCAGGAGAATCTCCCTAGCCTGCTAAGACAGAGTCTTAAATGACAGAGTGTAATGATGGGAGTGACTCTCCCATCACTTCAGCATATAACGTAGCCCAACCAAAAGAGAGAATGTCCCATCATTTTTACGGATCTACCCACATTCAAATGGAAGTGATTATATAGGGCTTCTATTCCAGAATTGAAATTTGGTCATCTGGTTATTTTATTCCTACTCCGGAAAATGTCAGTGTTACAATTCAAGTATTGAGCATTATTCTATCTCTGGAGAAGGAACTTTTGCCACATCACCTTATAGCGATTGGATATAGTACCTAAGAAGAAAGACTGTAGTGGTTAACGGGGTGGTTTCATGAAAGTTAGGGTTTGGGAGTTGCTAAAACTAGAGTACAGGTCTTTTTTAAATAGTTACCCATAAATCTTTGCCAGCCCTATTATCTGTGTAGGAATTTGGATTTCTCTGAGGCATACTTCAAAGGGTTCATTGAGATTGAGACCTGAATGTCTTCCTCTGGGAATTTTGGTAGACATTTATAGATTTATATATAGTGCTTTTTCTCTCTCTTAGAAGGCACTATTCTTGGTCCTGAGACTGTTCACATTTAACTTGTAGGTTCTGGAGGTGAGAAACATTTTGCTGTCTCCTCCGCCACATATTTCAGAGTTTAGTCCTTGTTCTGAGTGAGTTGTTGTAGGCAGAATTCTAAGGTGGCCTCTCAGGTTCTGCTTCCACATCTTCTTAAGTGTGGGTGTGAGCTATGAATTTGCTGGGATGCTCACTCCCTTGCTTAGGTTCTGTTATTTAGCAACATAAGAGAGTAAGGATGTAGTCACTTTTGTGATTACATTGTTTTATCTAAGACTCTATCATAGCAGACTGGATAGAATCTTCTACTGGCTTTGAGGAAGTAAACTACCTTGTTGGGGAGACAGCCATGTGGTTGGGGCTTGAGAGCAGCCTGTAAGAACTGAGAGCAAACCCCACTAATAGCCTACGAGAAAACAGGGACTTCTAGTACTACAGTTGCAGGGAAGTAAATTCTTCCAACAGCCTGAATACTCTCAGAAGAGGACCGTGAGCTCCAGATGAGAATGCAGCCTAGCCAAAACCTTGATTTCAGCCTGGTGAGGCCCTAAGCAGAGAACCCAGTTACACTGTGCCAAGACTTCTATTCAACAGAAACAGGGAAATAATAAACAGACATCTTAAGTCCCTAAACTTTTGATCATTTATAATGCGGCAATTGCAAATATACAATAGCAATCCTGGTAATATATTTTAAGGATGATTATGCTTTTTGGTGTGTGCGTGCCAGACCATGGCGACACCGGAGCTACTTCGGCATTTTTCACGTTTATGGTCCAGACATAACATATGATTCAACACTGAAGGATTAAGGGAAAAGGTTTTAGCTTATGTTCTGTGAAGGTATTTTGTATCTGGTTTACCCACATTTGTTCTCAGCTCCCACTATGTGACTGAAATAAAACATCTAAATATTGTAGAATCAGAGAATGACTATGCCATTTGCTTATAACACTACCAGGAGAAACTGGTTAACCTTTAACAACTTATCTTTATTTAATTTGCACACTCCTACTTTCTTCCTTATTTTAAAAGCCAGTGTTTTCTTACTGGACCTACACTCTAAGAAAAGGCTGCCTCTCTGTGTGAGTCTAACTCCCATGTTATACACATTGCAGCCATGGAAGAGAGGCCACTCTTTCCAGGAAGATGATCTATAATTGAATTTAGATTTGATTCAGCTTTGACCTCAGCACATACTTAGCCAGGACCAACATTCCTCAGTGACAGAGCCGAACAGTCACTGCCTGTTGTAATTTGAAGCCAGTAAGGCAGGGGTCCCCAACCCTTGGGCTGCAGACTGGTGCCAGTTAATGGCCTATTAGGAACCTGGCCGCACAGCAGGAGATGGGCAGTGGGTGAGTGAATTAGTCCATTCTCATGCTGCTATGAAGAAATATTCAAGACTGGGTAATTTATAAAGAAAAGAGATTTAATCGACTCACAGTTTCACATGGCTAGAGAAGCCTCAGGAAACTTACAATTGTGGAAGGCACCTCTTCACAGGGTGGCAGGAGAGAGAATGAGTGTTGAGCGAATGGGGAAGACCCTTATAAAACCATCAGATCTCATGAGAACTCACTATCACGAGAACAGCATAGTGAAAACTGCTCTCATGATTTAGTTATCTCCACCTGTTCCTGTCCTTGACACATGGGGGATTATTACAATTCAAGGTAAGATTTGGGTGGGGACACAGAGCCAAACCATATCAGTGAGATAGTATTAATGCCCAAACTCTGCCTCCTATCAAATCAGTGGTGGCATTAGATTCTCATAGAAGTGCAAACTCTAATGTGAACTGCACATGTGAGGGATCTAGGTTGCACGCTCCTCATGAGAATCTAATGCCTGATGATCTGAGGTGGAGCAGTTTCATCCCCAAACTGTCATCCTGCATGCCCTCCACCTCAGTCCATGGAAAAATTGCCTTTCATGAAACCAGTCTCTGGTGCCAAAAAAGGTTGGGGACCACTGCCGTAAAGTACTCTTTAACCAGAAATAGCTTTCCTGATAGCCTTGTCAAGTTTCACAAAAATCCAACATTAATCACTTCTTGTCCTAAAGAGAGAGTACAACAACCTGACTAGGAATATGAGCTGTGTAACTCACCAGTGTCATCATCCAAGAACTACTCAATATTTTTTATATTTTGGGCTTATATGAGAATATATTGCATGTCTCTGTGTTTTAATTTATTAGGTCTCTTCATCATAGTATCCAGGCAAGTTATAGGGAAAGTTATTTTTATACTTTCTTGATGAGGTATCTGTGAGATAAGGAATGACCACATGTAGCCCTTGAGCCAAAGGTAAGAAAGGCATTAAGGACCCAACATATAAGATAACATGGAAAACTGCTAGCACAGTACATGGCATATAATAAGTGGTCAATACACAGTTAAATAATTAAATACACATATACCCACATATAAAAACAAAATATTAATCATGCATGTAAAGAGATATCTCCTAAGCACCACTGGTCATTAGCACCTTATCTCAAATATTTTATTATATTAGGATAACTAGTGACTTTAGCTGGGACCTTTGGAGAATTAATTCTACAATAGGAGGAAGTTAGTTGAGAAACAAAGGATATACAGCAAAGACAAAATTCACTTGATTTATAATTGTAAATACAGAAAAAAGACCCCAAATTCCTAAATCTCTTGTAGTCTTGTGTCCCCTTTGGAGAGAGGAGCTAAGATGTGGTGCTGATCTCTTAGAGAAAATATATATATGACTTAAAAATTCTGTTAAAATGTGAAGTGATTTAAAAATCTTTATTTAGACCTAGGCCCACAGTAAACAAATGGCTCATGAAGACCAAGAGAATGTATTCAAATAACATGATATGAAATTGTGCTGACAGTCCAGAGACCTTGTTCCTGGCATCTCTCTTGAAATTAGTAATCATATGCGAGTTAATGGGATCTGACATCTGGATAGTAGCAGGATTTCAGAATAACCAAGTACTGATGTTTCGCTGTCTTTTCAAATCCAGGTTGTTCCCTTCCAGGTTGATGAAATACAAGCTTGTGACTAGCTCATCTTCCTCAAATTCATCTCTCCTAGTATGGATTCTGTCTTCAGTGAAACTGCTTTTATCTTTTTTGTGGATATAGTGCCAGTCTTTCAGTCTTATTTCTTTCACCTTTTGGATTGACTTCAGCCTGTATACATTTCCAAATCTCAATTTACAAGTGACCCATATCCAAAAATGATAATCCCTACTTACGCAGCTCTAGTGGTATTGATATGAGAAGATACGATGGGAGGAAAAAGATAACAAAGTAATTAGAGACATAAAGAGTATGCAGTTCTGGAAGAAAAAGAAGGGAAGCTCTTTGAAAGTGGTACAGTTTAGGGATTCTGGCTGAGCTCTATAGCAAATGTTAAGCAAGGCTGACTTGTCTCTGGGATGAGTCTTGGTTTTCTTGCCTTGCTTGAGTCTCACATTCTCTTCCTACTCTCTTTCATGGCTGGAGAGTTGGGACATGTGCCTTTCCAAAAATCTCAAAGTTGAAAAGAACAAAGACATTCTGAGAAAATATTTCAGATCAGAGGCTAAGAAACATGGCAAGTAAATTCAATGCATGATCCTAGATTTCACCCTAGATGGAGAAAAGTAGCCACAAAGGACATTATTCTGGCAATTGATGAAATTTGAATGTGGGCTATGTATTAGATGATAATATTATATCAGAATTAAATTTCCAACTTTTATAATTGTAATGTGGTTTTGTGTGAGGATGCCCTTTTCATAGGATATGCTAGCTGAAGTGTCTATGGGTAAAGGGATATAGAATCTCCATCCTATACTTACATGGTTCAGGAAGAATAGTATACGTTAAATTTATATAAACATCTATCAAGACAATAGACATTTGCTTTCTGAAGACTAAGCTCAGTATCAGTCTCTAGTATCTATTCCAAACTTAGACGGAATAGATTAAAAGAGCTTGAACACCACAATCTCATAAATAGCATCGTCACTTTCACCACTGGTCTGACTTCAACCTTGTAGTCTCGTTCTGAAGCTAGGCTTTTACTGTATACCTTGTAGTCTCGTTCTGAAGCTAGGCTTTTACTGTATTATAGGAACCTAGTCCTAATCAGTTTTACTCTAGTTATAGAAGAAAGCTTCTCCATCCAGTTGCCGATCTTATGGTTTTGCCTCAGTAATTTGCTCAATTTTCATATATTTTTCATTAGTCTTATTTGTAGGGACTAAGGAAAAATGCAAATCGAACGTATTTCCAGATCTCAGATTCTTTCAGTTCACTTGTCCTAAAAATGGGCTGTGGACTGAGAAATAATACTTCAGTCCTCTGAAAATCTTCCTTTTCCTCCACTAGCTGAAGTACTACTTTATTAGACTTTTCCCCTCATTTAATATAATTGTATATTTTTGCATTATTTTACTTTACTAGACTGCTAATTAGAGACTTATTTATATTAACAATCATCTTTCCCCAAATATTAAAGAAAGACCTCTGGAAGGGAAATATGACTATTAATTAGCTCACTGTGGTAGGAAGAATGTCTGAAACTTCATTTACCAACATAATAGTGACAATTTTCTTTACATGGTAGAATTATTTGTAATTTTTGTCTTCTTTTTGCTTCTGTGTTTTCTTTTCTCCTAAGTAAAAATACATTTCTTACACAAAATCATAATGTTTTAAAAATATAACATTCAGAACATATTCCTACCTGACTTAGCAAATTTAGAAACTTTGAAAAGATACAAGGTATTTATTTACATTGCCTCTAAGTATCTCTCCACAAATTACTATTTACAAAGAAAAAAGTAACCTACAGTGAACAGACTTGTGGCATACCACCTTCCCAAGTAATCAAAGTAGCATACTCAATTATTGGGAGAAACTGACTCCTTGTGCCTCCTGGTATGTTACACTGAGGATACAGCATTATTTTTACGGTGTTCCTACCAAAAGTTAATAATCTGAATCTAATCATGAGGAAATATCAGGCACATCAAAACTGAGGGACATTCTATAAAATAACTGGTCTGTGCTTTCCAAAAATCTCAAAGTTGAAAAGAACAAAGAAATGCTGAGAAACTGTTTCAAATCAGAGGCTAAGATACATGGCAAGTAAATTCAATGCATGATCCTAGATTTCACCCTAGATGGAGAAAAGTAGCCGCAAAGGACATGATTCTGGCAACTGATGAAATTTGAATATGGGCTACGTATTAGGTGATAATATAGTATCAGTATTAAATCTCCAACTTTGATAATTGTAATGTGGTTTTGTGTGAGGATGCCCTTTTCATAGGACATGCTAGCTGAGGTGTCTATCGGTAAAGGGATATAGAATCTCCATCCTATACTTACATGGTTCAGGAAGAATAGCATACGTTTAAATTTATAAACATCTATCAAGACAATATGAATGGTAAAGTAAATACAGCAGAATGTAAATAATTGATGAATCTGGGTAAAGAATATATTGGATTTATTTCTACTATTCTTGTAGATTCTCTGTAAAATTTAAGTGATATCACAGTTAAAAGTTACAAAATCTAACTTTCAGAATATCTGTTTTAATTCAAAGGACTTAAATATTTCAATAATTGTAGCTTTGGTGAGTTAATTAGACATTTGTGATTTGGAGCAAAAATTCACTTACCAAAGGGAATTTATTGCTATCAAAGCGACATGACTTTAAATTATTTTTATTATAAAAATGTTATATACTCATTAAATAAACTTTGGAATGTATACAAAGGTAGAATTTTAAAGGCCATTCAAAGTCTATTTTTCATTTAATTCTTTTCAGTTTATAGTTTGTACACAAATGTCTGTATATATCATCTTTCTAAAAATTTGGAATTATATTTATTTAAAATATCATACATAGTTTCCTTGAATATAATTTTAATAGTTACATAGAATTCCATTGAATAAACACACTGTGGTTTGCTTAATCATTCTAAGGTTTATACTTTTACTAGTTTCTATAAATGTAAGACTATATTTATATAAAAATATCTAGAAGTTTTATGGGTTTTTTTCTTGTCAATGAAAATAAGGCAAGGAAATAAGTTAACATACTGTTCACAAATTGTCACAATTTATTTTGGCAGGCTTATGATATAGGTGAACATTTTAGATTCCTCAGATGGCCTGTAAATGCTACTGTAACCTTCTCCCAATGTCCTTCTCTGTATTTTTTCTCAAGGCAACACTCATATAGGAAACAGAAGAGCTGCTACTGCCAAAGCTATATAGCTTTATACATTTGCCATTTGTCTTCAGGACGTATTTGTTTTGTCTGAAAGTTCTAAGTCTCATCTTCAAGGGTTTTTAGATTTCAGCAAGGCAGATCAGCATTCTGTGCACGGAGGATGCGTTTCCAGTTGCTCAGTCAAATTTTGATACAACATGGTTTCTAAACAGATTTGCCCATAGGTGCCAAAGTCAGCAGTGCTAACTCATATTCTTAATGTGTTTTTCTAGTTTGTTTCCAGCAACTTGAAAAATACTACTTTGATTAAATTTCTTAAGCATACAGGGTTTGAGAGCATAAACAATGAAGTAGTGAGTTGAATGTTATTTTCAACTAAGCATCTGTATTATAGATCAGTTAATTTATTCTTTTGAGAGAGCACTTTCTTCAGTAACAATTGTTTATTGAGTATCCAATATGTATAAACTACTAAGGTGCTAAGTGTATAAAGAGATACATCTATAAATCATGGCCCCATCTCAAATAATGTAAAATTTTAAAGAATCATAAGCTTAAGAAGAGAGCTTATTTATTTATTTATTTATTTATTTTATTTATTTGAGATGGAGTCTCACTCTGTTGCCCAGGCTGGAGCGCAGTGGCTCGATCTCGGCTCACTGCAAGCTCCACTTCCTGGGTTCACGCCATTCTCCTGCCTCAGCCTCCCGAGTAGCTGGGACTACAGGCGCCCACCACCATGCCCAGGTAATTTTTTATATTTTTAGTAGACACAGGGTTTCACCGTGTTAGCCAGGATGGTCTCGATCTCCTGGCCTCGTGATCCGCCTGCCTTGGCCTCCCAAAGTGCTGGGATTACAGGCGTGAGCCACTACGCCCGGCCTAGAGCTTATTATTATTATTATGTAGTAGTATGATTTCTACTAGCGGCATATATTCTCTTTTCCTAGATAGGGAACTTTAGCATAAATCAGCAAAATGTTTTTAGAACTGGAAGATTATTAAATTGTGCTTTGAGTCCTAAAGGAAACACTGAATATCACAAGCTCTGTCTTTAATTTTAGTTGCTTTTTGAGCTTTAGAAATCAGATCTCTTGACTTTTGGTTTTGCTTTCTCTCTCTTACAACTTTGTGTTCCTTATAGAACTTCATGAATTTTGACAGTCAAATGAAGTTAAATACATTGTTAAAGAGGAAGTTTTTTATGATGGCATGTTACTGTTTGCCATTTGTGAATTGATCTCATGGTATTTGTGAGCACAAATAATAAAATGTCCTCATAATTTATTTTCCAACAAGTTGCCTTTTATACATGAATATTGAAATACTTATCTAACCAACAATTTATTTCCCATATCAGGAAATACAGAATTGTTTGGAGTTACATTCATTTTTCAACCTTATACCTAGTTGCTACTAATTCAGTAGATGGAATACCTGTTAACTATGATTTCTCTCCTACTTGAGGAAGATAATAAAGTGTATAGGCTTTTTCTATGTCCTGTACTCATGACTGTATTTCATGGCCCAGTATTTTGAGTCTTTTGTAATTTTAATATAGGTGGGAAAATAAAGATACAAAACCATTGTTCTATTCTTAGAGAGCTCACAGTTTCTTTTCACGTACCGTTTAGATCTGTGGAACTCTACCAGTAAGCAGAGTAGAATAATACAGTCAAGTAAAGAAAATCACAATGGCATGTAACCTCAGGAAAAGAACTGAGCAGAGACAGATTATATCAGTCATGGAAAGCTCTCCATGTTGATGTGGATCTCTGGACAATGATGGAGCAAAGGAAGTACATTGAAGTGCACCTTTGGACAGCAAATGTGGACTATTCAGCATACTGTCTACAATTCACATGTTTCAAAATTCTACCCCCGATTCTCCATTTCAAAAGGTTGAACATAGACAAGTAATTCAGTCTTCCCAGTGAATCAAAATTGGAGAACATTGCAATCACTATGCAAGAACCTTAATTTATGTGAATAATGAATTACATCAATGTAGAGGAGACCATAATTAGGAAAGGTAGATGAACAATAACATTGAATTAGTGACAAGATATATATCTTTGTATTATAATGCAGAAATGAGATCAAAGTCCGATTTAGAAATAACATTTTCTAGTAAGAGAAGAAAAGGACACCAATTTTTCTTTAATTATATAAATTTAACCCACACAAATACATTTCTAAAAGAATGTACTGCATTTTTAATTGCAAAAGATACTTTTTTAACTAGGGTATATCTTATGAAAAAGAAATAAATAGCTGATCCTAAGCCCAACTGTTTAGAATGTTTCATAATGGCTTAGTTTATTTGACAATACTCTATACTTATTAGTTGAATTTGGCAAAATCTGACAAGAGAAACTATTTTCTTTTTGCTAACCTGACATTAAGGTTGTTCCTTTGGTGATGATGTCAGCTTATTGGGCCTCCAGATGTTAAAAGCCCTGCTTGGGTAGTTTGATTAGCCCAGATATTAGAGTATCTCACCATACAGCAGTTGAGTTATAATCAGAGGGTTCTACTCTTTAAGTGCAGTGGTTTAACTGGAAGCAATTTATTTTGTTCTCTACTGTATTTAACAAATTGATTTAGATGTAGTATTATCAAGGAGCAAAAATGACCACAGGCAAGAATAAACTACTTCCAGGAAGTAAATTGTTTTGTGAATGTAAAGGAAAGCCTTTAACATCATGATTAGAGTTACCTTTGCGATCTACAAGATCCCAAGTTAGTTCACTTTTCCATGTCCATCACATGATTACCATGTTGTTCAAATCTAGGGGCACCATTCAAATTCTATTCTGTATGAATGCTGCCAGAGACAGCTCACTTTGGAATGTGGAAGCTATGATACAAGCTTTTCTTGCCCTGCATCACATACTGTTGACTCACCTTAGATATTAGCTACAGTAGACAGCTAATATTACTGAACATGCTGCCAGTATCCAACTTCAAGTGCCCATAGAATTTCTTTTCTTTTCTGCCTCAGGGCTGTCTCTGAAGCCCCCTAAGCTTGCTCAGCCCTTGCCCAGAAGTGTGGTGAAATGGAAGTTTCCTGGGATAACTGTCAAACAAAGGGATTGGTAGTTGCTGCATAAATATTCCAGCCTTCCACCCTCTGGAAAGTCAAATCTGAAGGGCATTGTATACAGTTTTAGAGGGATCCCAGCAGGATTGATCCCCCGTTTTCCCACAGTAATATCCAACTCAGTAATCTACTTTTATTATGTTTTCTTTCTTCCTTGTCTTACTATATCTGATTTCCTTCTATCACTCTATCTTTGGTCAACCTGAAATCGTTGAAAGGATCAGATTTCAGTTTAAAAGAGTTTATTCAAGCAAAAAGGTGGGAATAGCCAGCTGGGAAACATGGACACCGGAGAACTGTGGTCAGTGCTACTAAGTTAAAAGTTAAATGTCTTGCTTATTGGAAGAAAACAAATAAATTTAATAGGATTGCAGTATTTTCTATAAAAAGCTGGTTTATGAGTTACAACAATTTAATTAGTTATAATTTGCTTTCTTTTCCATCTGGCTTAATTTCTTTTCTTTATAGCTGGTTTTCATTTTCTTTCCAGTTTACAAAACTGTATTTAACATTCCATCTTATGACAATGTGATAGCCATGAAGTCTTTGTGTGAGAAACAGTAGGAGGGAAGTTAATCTATAATAAAGATCATTAAGATCAACAATGAAGAGGAAGGCGATCTTTTCTGGTGCCTTTTAGTTACTTGCAACATTTTACAAAACAATGTAGGTAAGGAATAAGGCTAATCTATAATCAAAGATACAAAGGTTATAGCTGCCGGTTATGTGACTTGAGCACCATAATCACATTCCTTTTAGGCCCAAAATAATTTAGAGTTCCAACAGCTTAGATTTTGAATTAGTTATTTTTATATTTTACACCTTCTTTTAGGAGTCATCTCCTAAATCAGACATCTGTGTCCAAGTTCGTATCTCAGGTTCTGCTTTCTGGGGACCAAGACGAAAATAGCAGCTTTAGCTGTTTGGTAGTGGCAACTTGCACATAAATTCAGGAAAAAAATATTATTTTCTGTTAAAGCTTTCTGCATTTGCAGTTACAGAAAGAAATAATTCTTTGCCTCTTATAAAATAGGAGGCAGAGTGAGAGATAGTTTGGGGATAATTAAGAATTTTGTTTGGCATTAATATTGGGGGAGCCTTGGCATCTTTGCTATTTTTATTCATTCTTTGGGCAATGTTATCTAGTCTCGTGGCTCTAAATACTCCCTAAGTGCCCATTATTTTCAAATATTTATCTTCAGTGCAGGCCTTTTTCACATATATCAGGATGCCTTTTAGACATCATCACTTGGCTCTCAAGTAGACATCCTTAACCTGACATGTCAAGATTGGACTTAGGATTTCTTCCAAAGCCTTCTCCACATGTGTGCTTTCCCTTCTTGGTTAATGGTAACTTTTTTCTTCCACTCATTCATACTAAACACCTTGGAGACAGCTTTGACACTTTTCTTTCTGTCTCACGTGATAACCAAGCCATCTAAAATTATGTCAACTCCACCTTCAAACTCTGCATGCAACCATTTTTACTGCAATACTGTGACCCCAGCCTTTATCAAGTCTCACCTGGATTATTACAGTAGCTTCTCATCACTATCCTTGCTCTTTCCCTTGTCCTCTAGAGTATGTTTTCTATACAATCAAAGCAATCCTTTAATTACATAAACCATATCATGTTACTCCTTTACCCAAAACCCTAACCCTAACCCTGCAAAAACTAAGCTTAAATATACTGAGCACTTAACATACTGCAATATTTTTCAAGTTTAAGTGATTCGAGGTGCTAAATAGTCTCTACTTATCCCATCTCAGAGAATTAAACCTTAGCTGATGTGGGTGAAGTTTCAAGTTTCATTTGTATTGAAAGTAAATAATGTATACTGTTTGCTTTAAATGTAGCTAATATCTTCCTAAGCCAATGAAAAAAGATCAGCCTATTTAGTTGAAGCAAGAAAGCAAAGATTTGTGTAAGAAGGACTATTTTGTAAAACAAACAATACCTCCACAGATAATTTTTTGATTAATTTAACTTCTATTGTACTTCTTTTTATGGTATTTTGGTTTGTGTGGTGATTGCTTGCACCTGTTAGGATTCACTGTCCTTTGTTGCTAATGTCCAGTGCCTGGTAAAGCCATTAGGTTTCAATTTGTCCATTGTTTTTGGTTGTTTCTGATGGGAAGATAAATTTAATCCCTGTTCTTCCATCTCATCCAGAAGGGGGAAATCCTAACCTCTGTGTCTCAAATCTGAATCTTAGAGCTCATACTTTATCATCTCCTATTCTACAGTGCTCTATGATTCTTCACATTGTAGTCACCATCATTAGACCTTCTGAATCCTTGACACTTTTACCTTAGTGAAATGACTCTGGCTTCACTTACGTAACTATCCAGTTCGTACTCGAGTTAATGCATTGTTTTCTCAGTATCCTGGCTTCTCATACTTCTCAGTTTTTGACTTGACTATGATTCTTCAAGTTTTTATCTGCATTGGATACCTTTTTTTAATCATCTCAAATTGCTTTTCGCCTCATCTCTTTCTCTACCCATTGCGATCACCATTTCCTGAAGGTTTTGAATGGCTTTGTGTAAGTGCCATTGTGGTGTGCCTTTCCTCATATGCTTCTCACTTTCTGTTCTGCTATGAGGTACCTCTGTGGTCATGACACAAGATGTGAGAACCTGCTTTGGATCAAGTGTGCATAATGCAGGCACGTGGGGGCAGTTGATGATTCTGGAAACCCTTTATCAATTAGTAAGGTTGATAATGGAGACATGTTTTCCCCTTTATCTCTACGATTGACTCAGATTCAAGAAGTCCCTGGAGGATTGAGCACAAACTGCTCCAAGGGAGTGAAGGCTGCAGATCCATTATACAGCCTTGTGTTGGCTTTCCTCCTTTGCCTTTTTACCCCTCCTCTCACACTCTTGCTGTCTGGGAGCACGTTTTGTAGTTACATGAAAAGAAGCCTAAAACTGTCATTAGCAAAATCCTTTCTTTATTCTCTGTGTGTGACTGCTCTATCCTCTGCGTTTGTTTCTATGCTACTGATAATCGTACAAAATCACACACTATCTTGACTATGTTTCTTAGTAATGCATACTGTCTTACTCTAACTGGATTATTTTTCTGCCAAGTGATCTGACAAATCATCTTGTAGTATATTTCTGCCTCAACCTTCATGTCTTTAATCTCAAAAAAGGCCTTCTTCACTCTCAATAAGTATTCTTACCTGCTTTGTTGAGAAGGATAAGACTCTACAAGATTGGCTGCCACATTTTTTCTACTTCAAAATGTATTTTTTTCCAACTGATTCCTTCTTTCTGCTAAAAAACAGTACACCTTTTAAAAATCTTTGATTTATCTCTACTTTTTTCCAGTGTCAGAAGAGATATCAAATATTCTTAGAGTTAATTTCTCCAACTATGCTGTTGATTACATCCAATCATGACTTCTCAAATCCTTCCTTTACCAGTTTTCTCATATAGTTACTCAATTTCAAATGGCCCATTTTTACTGGATGCAGTTGTGTTATGATCGCACCTGTTTCAAAGAAAACGAACAAACAAAAACAAAATCACTTTTTAAAAATACCATCATTATTCCTCTCAACCATGAGTTTTTCTTGCTTTTTTCATTCAATAGTGCATTTATTTAAATAATATACTATCTTATTACTTATTTAGTACATAAGCCTTGACAATTTAGGGACTAAATCTCCTACTCTTTGGAAACTATTATCTTATAGGTCAGTGAAGAATAAAATAATTATTAAATCTTGTAGACTTTTCTCAGTCATATTGATCACATTATAGCATTTTTTAGTAAATTTCATTTCTGTTATGACACTGTAAGTACTCTTCCCTGTCTAGCATTTCCCTCTGTACATTTCCCAATAATTATCTTATCCACTCCCAGAGATCTCTGCAGGTTCTGTCTCTAACATTCACTCTGTATCTCAGTTCTTTCTTCTAACTTCTCTGTTTTGGAGGAATATCTTTTTTTAAGGCACCATGAATTCCTAATTACTCTTTGCATCTCCTATATTTGGAGAAGAGGAGAAAGGGCCAGTCACTATGATTTCTATAAATATTAATAATCTCAACCAGGCGCGGTGGCTCACACCTGTAATCCCAGCACTTTGGGAGGCCGAGGTAGGTGGATCACGAGGTCAAATGTTCGAGACCAGCCTGACCAACATGGTGAAACCCTGTCTCTACTAAAAATACAAAAATTAGCCAGTCATGGTGGCCCGTGTCTGTAGTCCCAGCTACTCAGGAAGCTGAGGCAGGAGAATCACTTGAACCTAGGAGACGGAGGTCGCAGTGAGCCGAGATCATGCCACTGCACTCCAGCTTGGGTGACAGAGTGAGACTCCATCTCAAAAATAAATAAATAAATAAATAAGTAAATAATCTCATTTAATCCCACAGCAATTCATGTTTCATAAATAAGTAAACTAAGACCCCAAGTGGTCTAGTGAGTTGTCTCATGTCATAGAGTTTTCTGGAGTAGGGAACAAAGTCTGCTTGACAATAAAATCCATTTGCTTTTCATCATGTAACGGAATGATGACTCTTAAACAGCATTATATCCATAATCATCAGAGAAATATTCAATTGTGTTTTTGCTATTGTCTTTACTGAGGAAACAAAGCAGACAAATACATTGTACAAAGATTGTGAACCTTTAATAGGGGTTGAAAGGAACCAAGACTTTCTGTTAAACTGTATATTATTAAAATGCTGTTACCTAGAGGAACCTCTTTCCCAAATTCCTCAGTTAATCAAAGCTGTGTTATATACTGAAGTGGGTTCATATTCATTGATGTCTTTTATATTGAATTCAGAGTTGGAAATCATTTCTGTTTCTTTTTTCTTCATATTTGGCATTAATTGGATAGATGTTGGTGCTAAACTCATCTTAACTATTAAAGAGAAGCTTTACCTATTGAGCTTCAGAAGTAACTTAAGGTTGATAATTGAGACAGAAGAACCTAAAATTAAAAGGAGGATCGATAGCAGTAAGTGAATAGTGTTGAAAATGTCCTAAGAGCATGCAAAGTGGGAAATTACATGATAGCTTGTAAGTATGGACTGTACTCTTGGCAAAGGATGTACCATCATTAGGCAAATTGCACACTGAACAACTGTCAAATACCATTTCACCTAATTTAGACCTAATGAACTTGGTAGATGAGATCCCTGATGAATGAATTAAGGAGCAGTCAAAGTCTCATTTTGGATTCTGTGCTATCTAGGTCAAGAAGTTCCCAAAGGTATGCATGTATTTACTCGGTACATAAAAACATCAACTTTCTTATTCCTACTTCTGGTTAATTGTCTTACAAGTATTTATGGAATATGATTTGTGCTTTTCAGTTGGTAAGTGGTAGATAATGATATAAAAAACTTAGAAGGCCGGGCGCGGTGGCTCACACCTGTAATCGCAGCACTTTGGGAGGCAGAGGTGGGCGGATCACGAGGTCAGGAGATTGAGGTCATCCTGGCTAACATGGTGAAACCCCATCTCTACTAAAAATACAAAAATTTAGCCGGGCACAGTGGTGGGAGCTTGTAGTCCTAGCTACTTGGGAGGCTGAAGCAGGAGAATGGCATGAACCCGGGAGGCAGAGCTGGCAGTGAGCCAAGATTGTGCCACTGCACTCTAGCCTGGGGGACAGAGCAAGACTCCATCTCAAAAAAAAAAAAAAAAAAAAAAAAACTTAGGAAAACTGTTCCCTGCCCTCATGAAGCTTTTGAAATTTTGCTAATTTTCCTCAACCACTGTCACTGATGATTTTTAAAATCAAAAGGATAAAAAGAATTTTGTAAGAGTCTAAAGTAACTCTTTCTCCTAGCAAGAGGGTTGATAAAAGGTCTATAATAAATGAGAAAAGGAATGAGGAGTCAAGGATGTCTTTTGACTCTATACTCAATCTTACCTACCTAAGAGGTGCAAATGACACTGTGGTTTTATTTGGAACTTTCAGGAAGGGGTCCGGATCAACATATTTCAGGAAGTACAAAAGATGTGTCAGAAGAAGCCTATGTCTGCCTACCTTGCAGGGAGGGCTGCCCCTTCTGTGCAGATGACAGCCCGTGCTTCGTCCAGGAGGATAAGTATTTGCGACTTGCCATCATCTCCTTCCAAGCCCTGTGTATGCTGCTCGACTTCGTTAGCATGCTGGTGGTCTACCACTTTCGCAAAGCAAAGGTAAACCCAGGTATCCTGGTTATGATCCTCTTGTTATAGAGCAACCTCTTATTTTTTTAAGCAAACAGAGTTTTCACATTCAAGTTCCTTCTCTACTAAGCAGCAGTCTTTCTATAATGTGATTGGACTAGAATATGAAAGTTATATTCTTTAGCTGACCAGAAAAATAGAGATTAAAACATGATACTTTAACATTTACAGAATGTTTCCCCTTGTTTAGTCTGGATCTCAAGTGCTTCATTGACTTAAATGACTCTCCTTTACATCATGTCTTTGGCCTCTAGAGAAACTTATTCTGCCACTTTCCAATGTATTATTAATTTTTTTGTATCTAAGAAGCTTTGTTATGTTTATTATATTTTTCTTTTGTTTAAACATGGTAAATGACTCAACTATTTTTTAGCACATTATACTTTGAAGAATGAATTTATTTATGACCTTATATTTTGTCTTACATTAGTGTCCCAGAATAATAACAATCCTGGGAAGAACTTATACAGCTTTGGAGAGAACATATCCTTTGGTTCTATTCTAAGTAATCAAGAATAGTATAGACCAGGAGCAGTGGCTCATGCCTGTAATCTCAGTACATTGAGAGGCCAAGGCTGGAGAATTGCTTGAGGCCAGAGAGTTTGAGACCAGCCTGACCAACATAGCAAGACCCTGTCTCTACAAAAAATAAATAAATTAAAAAACCATTTCTCTCCAAAAAAAAAAAATTAAAAATTTCTCTACAAAACAAACAAACAAACAAAAACAAAAAAACAAAAACTAGCCAGTGTGGTGGTGCCTGCCTATAGTCCCAACTGTTTAGGAGGCTGAGACAGGAGTATCTCTTGAGCCTAGAGTTCAAGACTGCAGTGAGCTCTGATCACACCACTGTACTTCTGCCTGGGTGACAGAGTGAGACCCTGCCCTGTGGGTAGATAAATAAAAAGGGGTGGGTAGAAGCATTTGTATGCCTTTCAGTCAGGGGTAAATGAAATGTTAAAATGTGCAGGACAAAGCTTTGGGGGAAGCTTTCTCAAGTTGGCCACCCAATTAGTTCCATGTAGCCAGTGTTGTATTTGAATTTGTGGTTCTGATGCTTGCAGAAATGTATTTGTGCCATTGGAAAGAAAACAAAACCTAAAGTCTCCAATCTTTTCCAAATTCAAAGGACCTCTTTATACTGGGAAAGTTGTACAGATTGGTTTAGATTACAGAGTTCATTGAAGGTATAAAGTGTTCCCATTAGAAACTGTTTTAAAAACCCTCTGTGAATGGCATCTATTATGAAGCCTCAAGTTACACATTTTATTTTATTTTATTTTATTTATTTATTTTTTTATTATTATTATACTTTAAGTTCTAGGGTACATGTGCATAACGTGCAGGTTTGTTACATATGTATACTTGTGCCATGTTGCTGTGCTGCACCCATCAACTCGTCATTTACATCAGGTATAAATCCTGTGCAATCCCTCCCCCTCCCCCTTCCCCCCTCCCCATAATAGGCCCCAGTGTGTGATGTCCCCCTTCCCGAGTCCAAGTGATCTCATTGTTCAGTTCCCACCTATGAGTGAGAACATGCGATGTTTGGTTTTCTGTTCTTGTGATAGTTTGCTAAGAATGATGGTTTCCAGCTGCATCCATGTCCCTACAAAGGACACAAACTCATCCTTTTTTATGGCTGCATAGTATTCCATGGTGTATATGTGCCACATTTTCTTAATCCAGTCTGTCACTGATGGACATTTGGGTTGATTCCAAGTCTTTGCTATTGTGAATAGTGCCGCAATGAACATACGTGTGCATGTGTCTTTATAGCAGCATGATTTATAATCCTTTGGGTATATACCCAGTAATGGGATGGCTGGGTCATATGGTACATCTAGTTCTAGATCCTTGAGGAATCGCCATACTGTTTTCCATAATGGTTGAACTAGTTTACAATCCTACCAACAGTGTAAAAGCGTTCCTATTTCTCCACATCCTCTCCAGCACCTGTTGTTTCCTGACTTTTTAATGATCGCCATTCTAACTGGTGTGAGATGGTATCTCATTGTGGTTTTGATTTGCATTTCTCTGATGGCCAGTGATGATGAGCATTTTTTCATGTGTCTGCTGGCTGTATGAATGTCTTCTTTTGAGAAATGTCTGTTCATATCCTTTGCCCACTTTTTGATGGGGTTGTTTGTTTTTTTCTTGTAAATTTGTTTGAGTTCTTTGTAGGTTCTGGATATTAGCCCTTTGTCAGATGAGTAGATTGCAAAAATTTTCTCCCATTCTGTAGGTTGCCTGTTCACTCTGATGGTAGTTTCTTTTGCTGTGCAGAAGTTTTTTAGTTTAATGAGATCCCATTTGTCAATTTTGGCTTTTGCTGCCGTTGCTTTTGGTGTTTTAGACATGAAGTCTTTGCCCATGCCTATGTCCTGAATGGTACTACCTAGGTTTTCCTCTAGGGTTTTTATGGTATTAGGTCTAACATTTAAGTCTCTAATCCATCTTGAATTAATTTTCGTATAAGGAGTAAGGAAAGGATCCAGTTTCAGCTTTCTACTTATGGCTAGCCAATTTTCCCAGCACCATTTATTAAATAGGGAATCCTTTCCCCATTTCTTGTTTCTCTCAGGTTTGTCAAAGATCAGATGGCTGTAGATGTGTGGTATTATTTCTGAGGACTCTGTTCTGTTCCATTGGTCTATATCTCTGTTTTGGTACCAGTACACACATTTTTATTATTAAAAAGCCTCTGTTGAGATTCTAGGAGATTGTGTTCATTTTGTTAATGTTATAGACTTTGATAGTCATTTAAAATGGACAATTTCATTAACAGAAGAATCCAGCACAAATTAAAATCAAGCTTAAAGTCAGCAAGAAAGTGCAAACAGGCAGATTGCTCCTCATTTAACCAATTAACCTTTCTTTTGCAACAAACTGTGTGTTATATAATAAAAATAGTAGGCAAGTAGAGTTGAGAAATATATAACCACTGTTACCTAGATAAAATTAATTGGTTTTGTAAAAAGCCTGTCAGTGGCATAGCAGGTAGAATTGAAAGGTCTGTTTATTAATTTCTCTGAAATCTCTCTGATATAATGTAATTCATTTATATGGTAGATAACACATGGTTCCCTATGAATTTTAATTGAGTTTGATAATTAATGATTGCTCTGCTAAATTAGTCAGTAATACATTGTAGGTAAAATATTACATTGGATATTTAAAAACCTGAGATAGTTCTGACAAGACCAATGTCTTAATAAATGTTAATGTTACTTAGCTTTGCCAGTTATTAAACCTTGCTAATTTTCCTGGACCTTCATGTGAAATATCATTTTAATGACCAAAATCCTACTTTACAGGACTATAATGAGAATACATAGTTTTACATGTCATTTTAGTGAAATTTCTATAGATTAAAAACTATTAATAGTAGGAATTGATAAATTAAACATTATCTAGTTTTCAGATGGTCACCTTTCGAAGAATCAGTTTTTGCAGAATGTAACATAATAAAAGAGGGATATAAGCTAATAAAGCGAATGAACATAGACCATGTATATTGATGAAAAGAAATGTTTGATGCAATTTTCTGCTGTGATTTCAATTGCTAAAAGCAATTGTAAAAATGATAGAACATTCCAGTATAGAGATTGGAGATTTATAGCATGTAGAATTTGGATTCGCTTTTTAAAGATTTCCTGTGTCTTTGCAACATTTCTTTGGATGAAGAAGAAACTTGATGATCTCTTTTATAGCAATATTGACATTTCTTTAGGAGTTTCCTATTACATTCTCTACTCATTGATAATTAAAAGAACAAAGCCCACACAATTTATCAATTTACATCTATTTTGACAAAAAAATCCAATTGTAATACAGAAGTAGCATAACAATTGCGGGTAAGTGTGCAGACTCAGATTGTTTAGATTTGAATACTGTCTTAGCTCCTTGCATACTGTGAGACTTTGTGAGAATTGCTTAGCCCTTTTTTGTCTAGTTTTCTCCTCTGTAAAATGGTATTCACACGCCATGTACAAAAACTAAATTAAAATGGATCATAGATCAAAATGAGAGAGTAAAAACCCAAGGAAGTTTTATTAGGATAAAACATTGGCATAAATCTTCATGAACTTCAGTTAAGCAGTAGGTTCTTAAATATGACATCACAAGCATACATGACAAAAGTAGATAAATTTGACTTCATGAAAACTTTTTTGTATCAAAAACAGCATCAAGAAAGTAAAAAGAAAACACATAGAATGGCAGAAGATATTTGTAAATCCTACCTGTGATAAGGAATAGCATCCAGAATATGTAAAGGACAGGTAACCAATCAATGGAAAGAGAAGTAAAACCAATTTAAAAAGTGAGACAAGGATCTAAATAAACATTTATCCAAAGAAAATATATGAATAAGCCAAAATGTGTATGAAAGGATTATCAACACATAGTCACTAGGAAAAGGCAACTCAAACTAACAATACCCACTAGCATAGCTAAAAATAGAAAAGATGGTAACAAGTGTTGCGGATGTGGAGAAATTGACACTCTCATTCATTCCTGTGGGAAATGTAAAATGGTACAGCCCTTTTGGAAAATAGTTTGGCAGTCCCTCAAAAAGTTAAAACTTGAAGTATGATATGACCCAGCAATTCCACTCCCGGTATATATCCAGAAGAACTGGATATATATGTCTACAAAGAAATATGCACACCAATGTTCATAGGACACAGATGAACCTTGAAAACTGCTAAGTAAAAGCGTTACAAAAGATCACATATTGTATCATTTCGTTTAAATGAAATGCCCAGAAGAGGCAAATTCATGGAGACAAGTAGATTAGTGGTTACCAGGGACTACCAGGAAGGAAGAATGGGGAGTTAGGGCTATTGAGTTCAGGGTTTCTTTTTGGAACAACAAAAATGTTACAAAATTAGATTAGGGTAACAGTTGCACCCCTCTGTCAATAGGCTAAAAACTACTGGATTATATACTTTAAAAATGTGAATTTTAAAGTATGTGTATTATATCTCAATAAATCTTTTACAAATTTTTAAAGGAGTTTACATCTTATTAATACTTACCTTCCGGGATTATTTAAAAGAGTTAATGAGATAATCCATGTAAAATACCTTCCACTTAGTCTTTACTAGTTGTTTGTCTTTTGTAATATAATTTTGGACCTCTTTATAAAATTCATAATTCATGTATGCTTCCCACATTGGGGGCCAAGTATGACATTTAAAGTAGTTCAAAAGAATGAGAAGTTGGGAAACATAGCTGTGCCTCTTTGAACGAGGCACCCAAGCTCCATAAGTATTCATTCATAGGCACATATGCAATCGCATACACATTTCTGTGCTGATAATCTTCTTCAAAAACCATTTACTGTGCATTTATTTATATGTGGCTTTTTGTCCTTTTCAAGAGTGATTACTTAGCATGCAAATAAAACCCAGTTTATTTACCTACTTATTGATACTACTGGCTTTTCTAGGAAGTTTCAATTTCCATCCGCACCCTCAAAATGAGAAACTTATGGAAATCTTTCCTGGGTATTGATTATGAAGTCATTAGGGATATTGAGAATTAGGACACATACTCCTTCTTGTGTTGTTATAATAGTTAGGAAAAAAGTAACAAAATAAAAATTTGTAATATAGGAATAAGTTTGTTACTATAATACTTTCCTGGTTTTAATTTAGCAAGATGAAAAACAGTTCAGAGCCAGAATGGCGAAACCTCTCATTTTATAGATAAGAAAATCCAGGCCGGGCGCGGTGGCTCAAGCCTGTAATCCCAGCACTTTGGGAGGCCGAGTCGGGCGGATCACGAGGTCAGGAGATCGAGACCATCCTGGCGAACACCGTGAAACCCCGTCTCTACTAAAAAATACAAAAAACTAGCCGGGCGAGGTGGCGGGCGCCTGTAGTCCCAGCTACTCGGGAGGCTGAGGCAGGAGAATGGCGTAAACCCGGGAGGCGGAGCTTGCAGTGAGCTGAGATCCGGCCACTGCACCCCCGCCTGGGCGACAGAGCGAGACTCCGTCTCAAAAAAAAAAAAAGAAAAAGAAAAAGAAAATCCAGCCCCTGAGAGATTAAGTTTCCAAAGGTCACACAGCTAGGTTGAAAAGTTTATGCATGTATATTTAGCCTTATTTCAGCATATGAAATAAAAACACTTCTAGAAGATTAAAAGTGTAAGTTAATAAATTAAGGCTAAGTGAAAATAAGTTTAGAAAAAATTAGTTGAAATCAAGGGTGAGGTTAAGATATCAAATGGATTCCATGAGGGCTGAGATACTGTTCTCACCCCGTGCCAGTGGGAAGAGCTTTCCTGGAGTTTTCTAGTAGCAGTGCAAATGGGAGGAAAAAAAATAAGTCATAGTAGCCATAAAATAAAAACCAACCAGTCACTGAGATGAAATTCAAATATTCCTGGCACCGAGTCTTGGAAGAAATTTCTCCTGTGGATCTTTATATAGACAATATTGTAAAATGTAGTGAATGATAAGCATTCTTACATGGAATACGATAATTATTTTCATGGCTCTGTTCCTGTTAATTTCCCCAAATGTGTGCTGATATTTGAATACTTAAATACAGCTCATGCAAATAAATTCTGTAGGGGTGTCATAATGTGGTCCTGATACACTGTTCTTGGCTGATGTTAATGCAGGTAGTTTTAGAGTGTCTAGATCACAGTTGGCCAGTGTGCAGCCCACAAGTTACTGCTACATGACTATGGTAGACACACATGGTTTTTTTTTTTTTTTTTTTCTCCATTTCATTCAGAATCAGCCTCAGAACCATTCTTAGGACTCTAAGCAGATTCTATGCATGAAATCTATTTGCTCTCCTGGATCTTGAAACACAGGAGGGCTGCAAATCCTTCATATAAACTTTTATAAGTACTGCTGGTCGTTACTGAGTTTTCAAAAGGTATTCACTGA
Source organism: Macaca thibetana thibetana (assembly GCF_024542745.1). Lineage (NCBI taxonomy): Eukaryota > Metazoa > Chordata > Mammalia > Primates > Cercopithecidae > Macaca > Macaca thibetana. Next base: position 25,245,811 of record NC_065586.1, read on the forward strand.
GTGAAAACAAATTTGAGGTTCTATTCCCTATTAAGAGCAAGAAGGCAGTTGATTGTGAAGGTGTGTGCTATTATAATAGGTGAACCTGGGGATAGAATGCTGTGTGCTAATGATGGCTGAGGCATCTACCTAGACACACACCTGAAGAGAAGTACACGCTCTCAGATGCCAGAAGACACCCTGAGGAAGGGCCAGGAAACACCTGGTTAGGGATGGCACCTAAGCTAGAATCTGAGACTTTTTCTCTTACTTCTTCTTTTGCCAATATGTGAACCAGGTTCTTTAATCCAGTTTCACAAGAATTCATAAAATGTCACATCTTAGTTGCCTTTAGGATATGCACCGTATGCCACTGAGGTCCTGCTGGAAGTGGGCCATTTTGGAACTGAGGCCCCTTTTATTCATATTAGAGTAGTTCCGAGAATTGACAAATCAAAGATAGGAAAACCAATAGCAATGTCAAACCTAGCAGCTGAACCAGTCCTTTTGGGCGACAAGCAAACATATGTAGGGATAATGGAGAGTTCTCTGTTCTCAAATGAAATATTAGGTGATCATGTTGAAGAGACATAATATAGTATAGATACTTACGTCTTTTCAGTTGCATGGTTCTTCCAGGAAAGTCTAATTTTGAGTACATTTAATTGAAAGAGATTTGTCCAGGCCCAAAACATCAACGCTAGTAACTAACTACTAACCATCATTGACGAAATATTGGTTTAACATTTTATCATTTTAAATGACACAAATGAGATTCCGTTATATTCCAGGGTGAGACTTGTGGGATGATACCTCCAAGAGCAAATTAAAATTCACCCTGCAGAAACATTTAGGAAACTAATTACACACATTTGTCCCTATGCCTTTGGTTAAAGATGAAATCTGTCAGTAAACTGTGAGTAATTTTGAGCCCAGTGTGTTCTTCTAAAACAACAAGAATTTTAAAACAGTATTTTAAAGAGCCTGAATATTAAATATTTTTAAATTTATTCTACAGTTTTTTACCAAATATTATGACAAGGAACATATTTTTCCATTCGTGATTTCAAAGAGAGAGTATGGTTCCTTACAGCTATTAATAATGTCAAGTGTTAGTATAATTTATTTTCAGATGAAAATTTTGGAGAAACAAGGTACACTAGAAGGAACAGCAGCATATACCATTTCCGAACATAATCTTTTGTTTGACTTATTTTTAGTAAATTTTAGCATGTTTTGAGTTTAGTAATTTAGAAGAAAAAACTGATTTTTTAAAAACATGAACACACTGTAGTTGGTATTTTCTCCTCTATTTTTATAATCTTTCTTTTTTAAAAATTAGAAATTGACAAGAGATTTAATAACAATGCTAATTTTTTGTTTGAAAAAATGAGATGTTTTAGTGTATGTGAAATGACTTTCTAAGTGAAATTCTAATAGGTTAATTATAATGTTCTAATGACTATTTTGGTAAAATAAAGATAGGTATGTCATTTTTATTTTAGAAAAATTTTTATTGTTCATTTTCAGAACATTTTTTTATCATCACAAACCAAACTCTCTACCCATTATACAATAACATCCCATTTTTCTATCCCTTGGTAAACTCTCTTCTACTTTCTGTTGCTAAAAATTTGCCTATTTTATGCCTTCTGTAAGTGGAATCATATAATATTTATTCATTTGTATCTGACATTTAGCATAATGTTTTCAAGATTCATTGACGTGGTACCATATGTTATAACCTGATTTCTTCTTGATGATGAATGACATTGTATATACCACATTTTGCTTTTCCATTCATCTATATTGATGGCCATTTGAGTTGTTTCTACTTTTTGGCTATTGTGAATGATGCTGCTGTGAACATTCATGTACAAATATCTGTTTGAATCCTTGTTTTAAATTCTTTTGCTATATACCTAGTAATGGAATTGCTGGATCATATGATAATTCTAGGTTTAGTGATTTGAGGAACCACCAAACAGTTTTTCACAGAGGCCCCACCATTTTCCACCGGTAGTTTGGAAGGTTTACAATTCCTCCACACCCTAACTTACATTTGTCATTTTCTGTTGTTTTGTTGTTGTTGTTTTAATATTAGCCATCTTAATGAGTGTGAAGTGGTATCTCATTGTGGGTTTGACTTCCATTTACTAATGATTAGTGACAGTTGAACATCTTTTCATGTGCCATGGACCATTTATATATCTTCTTTGAAGTAGTGTCTACTCAAGTCTTTTGCCCATTTTATTTTCACAAGTCTATACATTGTGGTTCACTCTTGATGTTGTACACTGTGAGTCTGGACAGATGTATAATGCATTTATCCGCAATTATATTATGATGCAGATTAATTTTATTACCCTAAAAATCCTCCGTGTTCTGCCTTTGCCCATTTCTTAATCAGGTTATTTGGTTTATCACTGTCGACTTGTAGGAGTTCCTTATATATTCTGTGTATTAATCTCTTACTGGGTACATGGTTTGCAAATATTTTCTTCCATTCTGTGATTTTTCTTTTTACTTTATCAATAGGGTCTTTTGAAGCCCCAAAGTTATTTATTTATTTATTTATTTATTTATTTATTTTGAGATTAGGTTTTGCTCAGTTACCCAGGCTGTAATGCAGTGGTATGATCACAGCTTACTGCAGCCTCAAACTCCTGGGCTCAAGCAACCCTTCCACTTCAGCTTTCTGAGTAGCTAGGGCTACAGATGCATGCCACCATCCCCAGCTATTTTTGAAATATTTTTGTAGAGATGGAGTCTTGCTATGTTGCCCAGACTGCTCTCAAACTCCTATCCTCAAGCAATCCTCCTGCCTTAGTCTCCCAAAATGCTGGGATTACCACCATGAGCCACATTGCTTGGCCCCCAACGTCTTTCATTTTGATAAGGTGTATCTATTTTTTCTTTTGTCACTTGTGCTTTTGGTGTCATATGCAAGAAATGATAGCCAAATCTAAAGTCATAATGCTTTTCCTCTATGTTTTCTTCTAGGAATTTTATAGTTTTAGGACTCACATTACGTCTTTAATCCATTTTGAGTTAATTTTTATATATGGTGTAAGATCAGAATCCAACTTCATTCTTTTTTGCATGAGAATTTCCAGTTTTCCCAATACCATTTGTTGAAGACATGGTCCTTTCCCTGTAGAGTTGTCCTGTCACCCTTGCCAAAGATAATTTTATCATATATGTTAAGGTGTATTTCTGGACTTTTTACTCTATTCCGTTGGTCTGTATGCCTGTCTTTATGCCAATACCACATTGTTTTGATTACTGTAGCTTTAGAGTAAATTTTGAAATCAGAAAGAGTGAGGCCTCCACTTTGTTCTTTTAAAAATTGTTTTGGCTATTTGAGCTGCCTTGAAGTTCTATATAAATTTTAGGATGTGTTTTTCCGTTTCTACAAAACTATTGCTGGGATTTTGATCAAGTTTGCATTGAATCTGTGGATTACTTTGGGTAGTATTGCCATCTTAACAGTATTAAGTCTTCAGATCAATAAACACAAAGTATCTTTCTATTTATATGTGTCTTTCATTTCTTTTAGCAATGTTTTTAGTTTTCAGTATATGAGCCTTTTGGATTATCTCACATATTATCTTCCATAGTCTCAATGAATAACAAGTCTATGATTTTTCTTTTGTACTTAGCAATTGATGTTCCTCCTTCATGCTTTCTATTTCCTGTGGTTTATGGGAGGGAAGTATGGTATAATATGTGAAAATACATAATACATAAAAATTGGTCTAATGGTTAGAAGCCAAGACCTGTAGCATTTCTTGTACCTGTAGTCCACCTATAGGGGTATTGTAGAAGTTCCTTACTGATTTATAGAATTTTTTTCTTAAACCGAATTCTAGTAATGGCCAGCTGCTATATCCAATATAGATGATGTTATTTACTTCTATAGGTTTATAATGGATGATACTTCCTTCAACTTTTATTTTTCTAAGGCCTACAAAATTAATCTTAAATCTTATTCTATTGAACCAATAAATATAACATTATTTTAATTTTATTGAACTAAGAAAATATCACATTATTACAACAATATGATTTTGCTCCCTTTAATGGAATATGAATAAAAAATTTGGTGCATTTATTTTTTCCTTTTATCCCCCTTCCCAGTTTATTAAAATTTAATCTAGAGTTAGTTGCCATCAATGTTCAATAAGAGCAATCAGTCTTAAAAGGAAAACAATTCTCTAATGTTTTCTGGTTCTCACTATATTTAAGTAAATTGTTGGGACTTTCTATATGTTTATTGGGTATGATCACTCACTATTGGAACTTTCCAACTGTAATTTCTTGCTTTTGAGTTCTGACTTTTGGCTAATATTTTCTCATTATGAAATTTCTATATCACCAAGTAGTTTGTTCAGTAAATGGTAGTTTTAGATGCCTGTCATACCTGACCATCCACCCACCATTGACTGTTGCTTCTATACGGCAACAACGTGGCTCTGGGCAGAATTTGGGGTTACTGTCTTTTTCTCCAAAAGCCCTGTTATTACCACTTTATCATCTAGAATTGAACATGGCCCACATTTTGTCCTTTATAACAGGGATCCCAAACCCCCAGGGCTGCACAGCAGGAAGTGAGTGGCAGTGGGTAAGCCATCATTACCACCTGCGCTCCATGGCATTAGATTCTCATAGGGGCACAAACCCTGTTGTGAACTGCACATGTGCACTCCTTATGAGAATCTAATGCCTGATGATATGAGGTGGAACAGTTTCCTCCTGAAACCATCATCCCCCCCACACTCTCCACACCTCCGTCCGTGGAAAAATTGTCTTCCAAGAACCCAGTTCCTGATCCCAAAAAGGTTGGAAACTGCTGCTTTATATAAAAAAAATTCCTCATCTGAATCCTTATTGACTTCCTAACTCTTACCATCATTGATTGTTCTCTTTTTATTGTAGTTGCAAAAAAAATGTGACATATACTCTCCAATTTCAGCTTGAATTTTTTCCTGAGATTGGAGAATTTCTTGTGTTATTATTTTATATTTCAATAGGGTTTTGGGAAACACGTGGTGTTGGGTTACGTAAGTTCTTTAGTGATAATTTCTGAGATTTTGGTGCACCCATCACCTGAGCAGTGTACACTGTACCCATTGTATAGTCTTTTATTCCTTACCCCCTCCCACACTTTCCCCCGAGTCCCCAGAGTTCATTATATCATTCTTATGTCTTTGCGTCCTCATAGCTCGGCTCCCACTTATAAGTGAGAACATACAATGTTTGGTTTTCCATTCCTGAGTCACTTCACTTACAAAAATAGTTTCCAGTTCCATCCAGGTTGCTGTGAATGCCATTGTTTTACTTTTTATGGCTCAGTAGTATTCCATGGTGTGTGTGTGTGTGTGTGTATATATATATATATACACACACACACATATATATGCACACACACATACATGTATATATGTATTTTCTTTATCCACTAGTTGATTGATGGACATTTGGGCTGGTTCCATATTTTGCAATTGTGAATTGTGCTGCTATAAACATGCATATGCAGATATCTTTTTAGTATAATGACTTCTTTTCTTCTGGCTAGATACCTGATAGTGATAGATCTACTTTTTACCAAATGGTAGATCTACTTTTAGTTCTTTATTATTTTTATTTTTTATACTTTAAGTTCTAGGGTACATGTGCACAATGTGCAGGTTTGTCACATATGTATGCATGTGCCATGTTGGTTTGCTGCACCCATTCATTCATCATTTACATTAGGTATTTACTTAATGCTATCTCTCCCCCATCCCCCCACCTCATGACAGGCCCCAGTGTATGATGTTCCCTCCCCTGTGTCCAAGTGTTTTCATATTCAATTCCCACCTGTAAGTAAGAACATAGTGTTTGTTTTTTTGTCCTTGAGATAGTTTGCCCAGAATGATGGTTTCCAGCTTCATCTGTATCCCTGCAAAGGACATGAACTCATCCATTTTTATGGCTGCATAGTATTCCATGGTGTATGTGTGCCACATTTTCTTAATCCAGTCTGTCATTGATGGACATTTGGGTTGGTTCCAAGTCTTTGCTGTTATGAATAGTGCCACAATAAACATACATGTGCATGTGTCTTTAAAGTAGCATGACTTATAATCCTTTGGGTATATACCCAGTAATGGGATGGCTGGGGGCTGGGTCAAATGGTATTTCTAGTTCTAGATCCTTGAGGAATCACCACATTGTCTTCCACAGTGGTTGAACTAATTTACACTCCCATCAACAGTGTAAAAATGTTCCTATTTCTCCAAATCCTCTCCAGCACCTGTTGTTTCCTGACTTTTGAATGATCGCCATTCTAACTGGTGTGAGATGATATCTCATTGTGGTTTGGATTTGCATTCCTCTGATGACCAGTGATGATGAGCATTTTATTCATGTGTCTGTCGGCTACATAAATATCTTCTTTTGAAAAGTGTTCATATCCTTTGCCCACTTTTTGATGGGGTTGATTTTTTCTTGTAAATTTGTTTAAGTTCTTTGTAGATTCTCGATATTAGCCCTTTGTCAGATGGGTAAATTGCAAAAATTTTCTCCCATTCTGTACGTTGCCTGTTCACACTGATGGCAGTTTCTTTTGCTGTGCAGAAGCTCTTTAGTTTAATTAGATCCCATTTGTCTATTTTGGCTTTTGTTGCCATTGCTTTCGGTGTTTTAGTCATGAAGTCCTTGCCCATGCCTATGTCCTGAATGGTAGTGCGTAGGTTTTCTTCTAGGGTTTTTATGGTCTCAGGTCTAACATTTAAGTCTTTAATTCATCTTGAATTAATTTTTGTATAAGGTGTAAGGAAGGGATTCAGTTTCAGCTTTCTACATATGGCTAGCCAGTTTTCCTAGCACCATTTATTAAATAGGCAATCCTTTCCCCATTTCTTGTTTTTGTCAGTTTGTCAAAGATCAGATGGTTGTAGACGTGTGGTATTATTTCTGAGGCCTCTGTTCTGTTCCATTGGTCTATATTTCTGTTTTGGTACCAGTGCCATGCTGTTTTGGTTACCATAGCCTTGTAGTATAGTTTGAAGTCAGGTAGCGTGATGCCTCCAGCTTTGTTCTTTTTGCTTAGGATTGTCTTGGCAATGTGGGCTCTTTTTTGGTTCCACATGAACTTTAAAGTAGTTTTTTCCAATTCTGTGAAGAAAGTCATTGGTAGCTTGATGGGGATGGCATTGAATATATAAATCGATAAATTACCTTGGGCAGTATGGCTATTTTCACAATATTGATTCTTTCTATCCATGAGCATGGAATGTTCTTCCATTTGTTTGTGTCCTCTTTTATTTCATTGAGCAGTGGTTTGTAGTTCTCCTTGAAGTGGTCCTTCACATCCCTTGTAAGCTAGATTCCTAGGTATTTTATTATCTATGTAGCAATTGTGAATGGGAGTTCACTCATGATTTGGCTCTCTGTTTGACTGTTATTGGTGTGTAAGAATGCTTGTGATTTTTGAATATTGATTTTGTGTCCTGAGTTCTTTAAGGATTCTCCACACTGTTTTCCATAGTAGTTTTACAAATTTACATTTCCACCAGTAGTGTAAAACTGTTCCCTTTTCAGCACATCCATGCCAATGTCTATTTTTTTTATTATGGTCATTCTTGCAGGAGTGAAAGGGGTATCACACTGTGGTTTTAATTTGCATTTCCCTGATACTTAGTAATGTTGAACATTTTTTATATGTTTGTCGGCCATTTGTATATCTTCTTTTGAGAGTTGTCTGTTCATGTCCTTAGCCCACCAAGAACCCAAAAGCAAATGCAACGAAAACAAAGATAAATAGATGGGACTTAATTAAACAAAAAAGCTCCTGCACAGCAAAAGAAATAATTAGCAGACTAAACAACCCACAGAATGGGAGAAAATCTTCACAACCTGTGCATCTGACAAAGGACTAATACCCAGAATCTACAAGGAACTTAAACAAATCAGCAAGAACAAAGCAAACAATCCCATTTTGTGTGTTATTTCTTATATTACCTCTCCTGCTTTAGCACTCCTGGGCTTCTCTCTTAGGACATCCTATTGCATATAGATTGGCTCTCAGCTTTCTTTTTCTATGTTTTCACTGTGTTATATTTGAATAGTTTCCTTTGTGCTTTGAGAAGCAGATCAAGATTGTCCTCTATTTCACTCCTTCAGCTTTCAGCAGTCTCCAAGCTGCTGTTTCCTATCTACATGTTATTTTAATATTGAGCAACTGTCTTTAATCTGTGTGCAATTGTTCCTTATGTTTTCTCTCTTTATCTGTGAAGGTTTGGGGGTTAAACAACCTGAGTTAAAATTCTGGTTCTTTAATTTTCTAGTTGTATGACACTAAGGTTGCATAGTTCAGCAAGTCATGGAATCTCTCTAGATGAGTTTTATCATATGTAAAATGTGGACCTCTCTCAGCCTTCATCGAATTGAAGAGAGTTATGGTCTTGCTCTGGATTAAGCTTTGCCGTAAAGGAATGTTGTGGTTGCTTTAATCTGCTATCTAGATACTCAAACTTTCTCCATGTTAGCAATAAGGCTATTTTGCTTTCTTATCATTTATGTGTTCACTGGAGTAGCACTTTTAATTTCCATCAAGAACTTTTCCTTTGCATTTACTACTTAGTTTACTATTTGGCACAAGAAGCCTGTTTTTTGTTTTTTTTTTTGTTTTGTTTTTTTTTTTTTAGCTCATCTTAGCTTTTGATATGCCTCCCTGGGTGTAATCATTTCTAGTTTTTCATTTGAAGTGAGAAACATGTGACTTTTCCTTTTTTTTTTTTTTTTTTTGAATACTTAGACACCATTGTAGGGTTATTAATTGGCCTAATTTGAAGATTGTTATGTCTCAGGGAATAGGGAGGCCCAAGGAGGGGGAGAGGTACAGGAGAACTGCCAGTCAGTGGATCAGTCAGAATACACAACATTTATGAAGTTTGCAGTCTTACATGGGTGTGGTTCATGATGCCCCAGAACAATTACCAGATTCACATGAAAGATGCGTGATCACCAGTCACCATAGCAGATATAATAATAATGAAAATGTGAGAATTACCAAAATGTGACACAGAGACATGAAGTGAGCATGTGCTGTTGGAAGAACGTAAGTGAGAAATTTGCTTGATGCAAGGTTTTCACAAACCTTTAATTTGTAAACAATGCAGTATGTTTGGAGTGCAATAAAGTGAAGCTCGATAAAATGATGTATGCTAGTATGAGTTTTACTTACCACAGTTTCAACGATGCAAAGTCCTCTAAATTATTGCCAATAATTCAAATTAGGTATTTTTAGTATTTTTTGCTATACATCTCGAGAAACAGTTCTTCAAAAATTATGGATTTATTTTTTTCAACTGCACTAGCTTTGCTTTGATCTTTTCCTATATTAATCTGTAATCAAATGATGGATAAGCAGAATTCTGTCAGGAGCAATTCCAAAGCTCAGACAGAAGGTTAAAGAGAAGTAGATGATTATCAATTAACGATATAGCAGTGGGTGTGAAGGGTGTTGGGAGAAGGTCAAACCACTGTGTTAGTGACATGTGGGGCACTTACTCTTCGGGCTTCTGATAAGGAAAAATCATTATGGAGGGAGACTCATATACTTCCTGCCACCTTTTTTTACTCCTACCTCTCACCACATCTCTGCTGCGTGTGCTTATTTATAGTATTGCTAACCTTAAGCCTACTCAGTGCTGACGGAAATGCAGAGAATTTGTTTTTTTCAGGAACTGGTCACTGGTTGGACTATAATAGTTTATTTCAGTCAGTATTGTATCTACCTATAACATTTCCCATTTACTGATATAGGAACACCACTGATGGCTGGCTGTTACTGCTAATCTAGGTTTTTAAAATTTGTATAATTTACATAATTTCAATTTTGGAATGAGAGAGGATTGTCACTTGCATGCCTTGCTTACACCACCATACCACCTAGAAATACCTGCATTCTTTAGTATTTTCTATCAGTCAGAAAATCTTAGACTTGATATGGATTCTTCTTTTCACATCAAGTTCTTACATATGAGCTTTGCGGACTTTGGATTGAATTTGCATATTTGCTCTACCCCACCACAGATTTAATCATTACTTGTTTTTCTTAAGTTAATATTCACTTTTATGTATGTGTTTCCATTTAATATAATAACCAGTGTAGGGCTGATTAGGTAACCTTGTATTCATGATTTTAATGAATTTAAACCTGTCTGACTATGTCCCTACAATAATTACTCAATCTTCCTCTTTATATATAAAATAACAAAATTAATGTCATTCTTTTATAGTCATACCTCTTACTAAAAGATGAATGAGTTGGAATATATAAATTATGTTGGATTGCTTTATACATTTGTTTCACTGACAGGATGTATTTGATGAAGAAATGAATTTGTAGATAATATAGCAAAAACAATGTTAAGGTAATATTATAAAAGAAACTGTTAGTTTTTGTAAAATATTTACTTGTTTTTCTGTTGAACAGTACTACTATTGCTTATCTTGAAAATCATTTTATTTAATATTTTCTTGTCACTTGGAAGTTAAGAGACTAAAATTCTACTGATATTTATTAATTTTCTTTAAAAATGATACATTTGGCTAGGTAACTTCTTAAAAAATTTAAGCATTAATATTCTTTGAGTCTTTGAATCTGGTAGATCCAAACTCTTCATGAATTATATAGAAAGATTAGCTAGCAGTGATAACTGTCATTCCACTGGCTAATGTATTTTGGACATAAGTGTAATTGGATCCAGACAACTCTTTTAAGGGGTCCAGGAGTTTGAGGTTAAAAAGTGTATGTACTCCAAAGTCAAGCTTGATTAATGTCGTAAGCAGTTCAGGGAAATATGGAATCCACAAATAGGAATCATATTATGCTAGCTAGTGTGAGATGAATTTTTAATATCCTATGTGTATTTGAAGACAGATTGAAGGGATTTCCGGACCATTTCGAGAGTTACCAAAGGAGAATGTATCACTACTTTCAATTCCATACCTTTGTCCTTACGGGGGTAAGAAGACAAGTAATAATTAAAATTTATGTCATTAGCAATGAAATAGTTGATTCTGTAACACGATGTTTGATTTTATTTGCTTAACATTTTATTTCCATGCAATAAATTCAGATGTACATATGAAGAAACCTGGAGTGCTAGGCTTAAAGGTTGGAGCAGTATAATCATGCTTTTTGAATTATCTTCTTCGGAGCCTACGAAATATGCGTAGGACCATCCTTAGCATATTATACAGTTGGGTATAGCATCCTTATACAGTTGGGTATAAGCAGAGCAATCAGCATGGCCAACGGAACTGTTCTGTTTAGGGATAGCCCACCTGAAGAATTATATTAACATTCAGGGTTTCTACAGAGGATGAAATACTTTATCTATCCAAGATATATTGAATTTACTGGGAGTTATCTCATTGCATAGCCTACTAGCCAATTCTCAGGAATTTTGAACTTGAGATAGTTTGAAAAGTATTTTCACAGGTGCTTTTCCTAAATATTTAAACATAAGTGAATTTCAAATAAAATGTAGTACTTTCAATTCTTATTAATTTTTACTTTTCTTCTAACAAATATGCATGGTATATGTTATTAAAATGCTAGAAGAAGTTTTATCTGAAAAATATATGGCCTTCATGTCAGCACACAACACACACCTCCATGTATTTTGTCAAAAAGCAAATATTTTATGAGTTTCAAATGAAGCTTAGTCCCACGGCTCAAATTCAGAGTTTTAAATGTTTATTTTTTCTTGTTATTGTGAAAATTATTTAGCTCATTTGTAGATTACCTTTCCTTAAAACTTCTTGTTAGGGATCAGGAATGTCTACATTCTCTGGTCAATGAGATTTTAAAATGCAAAGAGTGGGTTTTAGAACTACTATATCTTTATATAGTAGCAAGGAATTAGCATCCTTAACCTAAAAACCAGTCAAACAAACCTCTTGGGAATCATGAGAAAAAAGAAAAACACTCAAAAGAAAAAAGGGCTAAGAATATTAATCAGAACTTTATAAAAATATATTCTCTATTTCCACGAGTATTAATAAATGCAAATTAAAGCAATGGCATGTACGTCCATAAAAATAATAATTCTCTCTGTTGGTGAAGGTGTTAGGAACTAACTACTCCCATCTATTGCTGATGGCCGTGTAAAGTGATAGAATGTTTGGATGAAGTTTGATATACATGTAATAAACTTAAAAGTGCATGGTAATTTTAATTCTATAAGTCTGTGCTAAAAAAACATATATGTGCACCAAGATTTACAAATATATGCATATACGTACATATACTTAGATCACTATATATAGTGCAAACTGGGAAAAATTATATGTTCAAAATTCGGTTAGGTCATCATGCATTTACGTATGTAACCCATAAAATACTCGTAAAATACTAAATGATGACTGAAATGTTTTTAATGTAGTATTTAACCCTCATATTCCCTATTACATTTCCACCATTTGTTGACATTTTATTATGTCTTAAGCACCAGGCTTTAGCACTTTCCAGTTTTTTCTTTTTCCTTTCCTTATTCTTTTCCCTCACTCTCTGTTGCCTTCCTCCATTCATTCTTTTGATCCATCATTCATCTGCTGAACATCTGCTCAGTGCTTGGAGTTATTATCCATATTGGGTATATGATCATGAACAGGACAAACAAGAACTGTACCCTTAAGGAGTTTCTGTTCCAGTGTGGGGTTGGTAGTGATAGATAGTAAAGAAATGAATGTATCAGACTATGATCACAATGAAACAGTATAATGTGTTAGTGAATGACTTTGGGGCTATAGAATTCTTACAGTCACATTTTAGTTGGATATTATCTTCATTTTACATTTGAATAAACCCAAAGCCTAAAGAATTTAAGAAACCAGCCTAATGTTATTTGAGGAAACTAGGATTTATACTCAGGTCTATTTGACTTTACAGCCGATTATACCTGTTAACTACTGTGCTATCCTCTCTCTCCCTCCCTCCCTCCCTCCTTTTCTTTCTTTCTCCTTCCTTCCTTCCTTCCTTCCTTCCTTCCTTCCTTCCTTCCTTCCTTCCTTCCTTCCTTCCTTCCTTCCTTCCTTCCTTCCTTTCTTTCTTTCTTTCTTTCTTTCTTTCTTTCTTTCTTTCTTTCTTTCTTTCTTTCTTTCTTTCTTTCTTTCTTTCTTCTTTCCTGTAGAGGTGGGGTTCTTGCCATCTTGCCCAGTCTGGTCTCGAACTCCTGGCCCCAAGAGATCCTCTTGCCTTGGGCTCCCAAAATGCTGGTATTACAGGCATGAACCACTGAACCTGATTGGTATCTCTTTCTCTGTGTTCTCCTTAAGAATATCATTTAAAGTGGCCAGGCGCAGTGGCTCACACCTGTAATCCCAGCACTTTGGGAGGCCGAGGTGGGCAGATCACGAGGTCAGGAGATCGAGACCATCCTGGCTAACACGGTGAAACTCCATCTCTACTAAGAATACAAAAAATTAGCTGGGCGTGGTGGAGGGCACCTGTAGTCTCAGTTACTTGGGAGGCTGAGGCAGAAGAATGGCGGTGTGAACCCAGGAGGTGGAGCTTACAGTGAGCCAAGATTGTGTCACTGCGCTCCAGCCTGGGTGACAGAGCAAGACTCCATCTCAAACAAAACAAAACAAAACAAAACAGAAAAAACACAAGAATATCATTTAAATAACCTGCTACTCCATCTGGTGGCAGCAATAATAATTATGAGTTATAGAGAATGAGTAAAGTGATTATAACATATTTGTATATGTCTTAAGACATATAAAATGCTTAATGGTTACCAAGCTCTATTACCACATTTTCTTGAGGTACTTATATTTACTTATGTCTATTTGAGTGATAAAGCCAGTTACTTATCAAATATGCTAAAAAAGAACTTTATAAATATACCAAATTGCTTGCTATTTTTAAAATATTATGAGAGATCAATCACTGGTGGTTTTTCCAAATTTCTAGAATTTTCATTATTAAATCCCAGCAAATGTTACATAAGCAAAGGACTTTACACAGTTATAAATTAATGCCTTCATTAATCATTTGTTCAGGAATGTTTAGCTAGGTTTATGAAAATGATGTCGATACTTGTTTGCCCACGAGAAGCTCACAGTCTAATGGAGAAAGGAATATAAGGAAATACATATAAAAATATGTAGCACGGTGTGTTGAGAATAGTGATTAAGTTCACAGACATTAAAATCCATATATCTAGGACTTTTCTTTCCTGGCTTCTCATGTGATAGATTGTAAACCTTCTTTTATGTCAGTGTTCTCCTCTGTATAAGGGAGCTAATAATAAACCTAATCTCCTAGGGTTGTGGTGAAGCTTAAATGTGTGGAATGTTTATAAACTTCTTATTACAATTAATTGCCTGTAAAAAGTGCTCAATAAACGCTAGCTGTTAATAAGGGCATGTACAGAATATGACAGCAGCATAAAAATCCATATGGTTAAGTCTACCTTGGGTGGTCTGGGAAAACTTCAAAAAAGTGATTAGAGTCTTGAAAAAGGAATTTCACTCGTCAGACTAGTAGAAGATAAGAGGGACGGTCTAGGCAGAAAGATATATATGCAAAGGTATTAGAGAGCACACATACATTTTGAGAAATTTCAGTATTTCAATACGAAACCTGGAAAACCTGGCTAAGCATTTTCACTTTATCCTACGGGCAGCTGAGATAAATTGTTGAGTTATCTAAGGATGTTAGACATGTGGTCTGGCACTACACAGATAGGTTTGTAAGTCATTCCATTCATTGAGTGTGTTTTGAGGGTGCACTAAGTTCTCAGGCATTGTTTATAAATGATGAACAAAACAGGCATCCTCTGTGATCCTATGGGTAGAGTTCATAATCTTGTAGGGGTGTAAAGACAAGTGAGTATATAAATTAATATAAATAATGCCAAGTGACATGAAGGAAAGTAACAAAATAAAGTGAGAAAGGATAAGGTTGGAGAGATAATGGGGTTGGGGAGAATCTATTTAAATGAGGTTGTTTCTGAAGATTTCTCTGAGGTCCCAACATTTAACCTGTGCCCTCAAGGATAACTGGGAGGTGGAGGGGGAAGAATAGGGTTAGAAAATGGGTATCCCAGAAAAAGAAAGTTATGTCTATGAAGGCACCCAAGTGTGAAGCAGCTTGAAGTGTCCTAGAAACTGAAGGATGCCACACAGATGGACAACAGTGGCAGAGTGGAGAGTGGAGAGGTGAGTTTGGAGAGGTCATCAGGATTCAGTCATCCAGAGGCCTACAGGCCATGGTCAAGTTTTATTTTATTTGAAGTGCAGTCAGAAGCCACTCAAGGATTTGAAGCAAGGAAATAGAGGATCTGTTTATTGGAATCTCATTTACAGGTGGTCCTGTTGATTGATTATTAAACCAATTTTTTCTAGCTGCACTGTGGAGAATAGATTAGTAAGGGACAAGTGCAAAAATGGGGGAAATGACAAGAAGTCTATTGAATTAGTCTAGGTAAGAAACAGTCATGGTAGTGCAGATGGAGAAGAGTGGCTAACTGTAAGATACATTTTTTGGAGATAGAATTGGCAGGACTTGCTAATGAATTTGATGTGAGGGACATGGGAAAAAATAAAAATCCAGATAGATTCCTGTAGCTTGGGGAACTGGATGAAGAGTGGGACTACTTACTAAATTTAAAAAATGGAAAACACTGAGAAGAGGATGGTTTGCAGGATGAGAGAAGGAAAAATCAAAAGTTCCATATTGAAACTAGATTTAAAAAGTTAGCAAATAAAAATACAGGATCGCTAGTAAAATTTGATTTTCAGATAAACAGTGAATAATGTTGTAGCATAAGTGTGTGCCCGGTGTTACATGAGACATGTATATACTAAAGCATTATTTATTGTTTATCTGAAATTCAAACTTACCTGAGCATCTTGTATTTTATCTGACAATCCTAATGGTTAACCTATTTATGAGAAATCCAAGTTGAAATGCCAAGTGGGCAGGTAGATATTTGAGCTGGAAACTTAGTGGAGAAGTTGGGGCAAGAGCTATAAATGAGGAGTCATGAGCATTAAAACATGAGAATTTAAGCT
Source organism: Macaca thibetana thibetana (assembly GCF_024542745.1). Classification (NCBI taxonomy): domain Eukaryota; kingdom Metazoa; phylum Chordata; class Mammalia; order Primates; family Cercopithecidae; genus Macaca; species Macaca thibetana. The sequence continues at coordinate 25,261,870 of NC_065586.1, forward strand.
GCAAGAATGAATGAGACCATCCAGTTAGAAGTATAGAAAGAAGAAAACAAGGAAAATGCCCAGAGCTGAACTCTTTAACGTTTTGAATTAAAGTAGAATGCAAGTCCTTTGAATAATTCAAAAGTGACCAGAGACAATGGAAGGAAGCCAGATCATTGTCATGCTACAGATTCCAGGAGAGGACAGTATTTTTAAAAAGGAAAAACCAGCCAACTATCAGGGACACTACTGAGTGATGGAATAAAATGTGGAGTGAGAAGGATGCAGTGGATTTGGCAACATTAATTATTGGGAAACTTAGCAGTACACATTTATATGGTGGTTGAGGAAGTAGAGAAAGCACTTGTACCAAAACTTCCAAGAATCTTACTTGAGAAGGAGCAGAAAAATAGCATGTTGACTAGATAGTGATAGTCAAAAACATGAAAAATTCTAAGCTCTTTCAGGGAAGTGTTTAGGAAAGAAAACACTTGAAACAATTTTTGGAATAGAGAGAAGAAAAGAAAGAGGCCAAAGCAATGGAGGGATGAGGTCTGAGCTACCCCTAAAGGAGGAGTTTCACAGAGTTTTCACAAAAACTCTTCACGAAAAGAGAGAGAGGAGCAAAAGAAGAGATAGCAAAAAGGAGAGAATAACAGGTTGAAAATACAGAGAAACATGGAATAATCGATGGAGCAAGGAACCACGGGTAACAGATGGGAATAGGGTCCTGAGTGCAAGCGGAGCTATTCGCTTTGGACGGCAAAAGATCTGAATTTTATCTGCGACTACAGCAACAATGATGCTGATGAGGCAGATGTCAATAGTTTGGGGTTAAAACAAAACTGAAAACTTCTAACTTGAATTATCTGGCTGCAATTTGGAATAACGTCACTTACTGAGTGTTCTTGGCTAGAGTTAGGTAGAGATTTGAGAATATTGCCACTGTGGGGAAGGGAGGATGAAGTTCAAGTGCACTTAGAAGGATTGCTGAAAGCCAGGATCAGGGTGGTTTCTCTGTAGTTTTGATCAAAGGAAGAAAAGGCAAAAAACTGAAAGGTAGAAAAGATTGACATAGGTAGTTTTGTTAACTGAATGGTTATCATCTGATGAACTGCAAATATTTTGCAAATGGCATTTATGTCCATTTGTTTGTTCTTAAAGTGGATTTATGAATTCATTCTCCATTCTTCAGCACATTTACAGCATTGATATGTATGACCATTAATTAATTTTAGAGAAATCCCCAGGAGGGAGAGAAATAACAGTAATTAGCATCTTCAGTTACAAATGGAAAAATTGATGTCTAAAGATACTCCTGAGGTCATACTGCAAACCACTGTTTACCCGTAATTAAATGAACATCCTCCAAATTTAATGACAGGAGCATATTTTATGACTTTAGTGGGAATAATATGGTTGCAAGGCATCTCGAGCCAGTCCTATCATAGGAACTCAGGATATTGTTATAACTAGTCCAATCCTAGTGAAAACTGAAGTCAGGAGTTTATTTCTTGAGTCTTATTTCCTAATATAGCAGAGATTAGCAAACTATGGCTTGCTGCCATTTAGAAAAAAACATCAAATGAGAAAATTTTATGACCTATGAAAATTATATGAAATTCAGATTTCAGTGTCCACAAATAAAGTTTTATTGGAACACAGCCACATTTGTTTGTCTACATGTTGCCTCTGGCTGATTTCATGCTACAGTGGCAGAATTGAATAGTTAAAACAGAGAAAGTGTGACCTGGAAGGCCTGAAATATTTGCTATCTGGCACATTACAGAAAAAGTCGTGTATTAGTCCATTTTCCTGCTGCTGATAAAGACATACCTGAGACTAGGCAATTTACAAAAGAAAGAGGTTTAATGGACTCACAGTTCCACATGGCTGGGGAGGCCTCACAATCATGGTGGAAGGTGAAAGGCACGTCTCACATGGTGACAGACAAGAAAAAAGATTGAGAAAGAAGAGAAAATGGAAACACCTTATACAACCATCAGATCTCATGAGACTTGTTCACTACCACGAGAATAATGTGAGGGAAGCCGCCTCCATGATTCAATTATCTCCCACTGGGTCCCTCCCACAATACATGGGAATTATGGGAGTACAATTCAAGATAAGATTTGGGTGGGAACACAGAGCCAAACCACATCAAGTTTCCTTTCTCTTAAAATATAGCACTTGTCTGGTCCAGTTTCTGCCCCTATCCCCCCATCTCTCACTACCTTACCCATTGGTTCTATCCATTGGCTAGTGTTACATAGTGTATGTCCTCCATGCATTTTGAAGCTTCCTACTAATTTTTTTGTAGCAGTGTTTCTCAAATGAGAGGTTAGGAGCCATCCTTGAGGTTGCAGAGTTAATTTATACCCTCCCTTCCATGGACATTTTTAGTCTTTGCCTTGAAACATGTAGAAAGCTTGTCAAACTTAGTGCAAAATCCTATTGGAATTTTTATTGGTATTGCATTTAATAGTGCAAAGAACAATTGTCTACAATTGTGTCTACAAAATTTTTTCTTCTTTGGCATTCTGTCTTCATCCAGTTAAAATCACAGGGCTCTAAGGCTACAGGAAGGCAACCACAGCAAAGAGTTGCACGTTTTCTCTTTCCATTGAATATTTTTAGAGACGAGCTTTCATGAAGTCAGGGCTCCATCTTATCTTCCCCTTTCTTGTCCATAAAAAAAAATCATGTTGTCCTCCACACATCTGTAATTATATAACCTGGTTTCCTGAAGGTAAAGGTGAAACTGTTGGTAGGTTTTATTGTTAGTAATGTTTCGAAGTGATCGATTTCCCCTGGGATTTCACTTTAATTTTGGATCTGAACTCTTCCTCCAGATTCCCTCTCTTGTCTGTCTGTACCGTACACAGATCTTAGAAAAGGAATGGAATGAATAGTGGCTGAGCACAGGAGCCTGGGCCACTGACTTCAGACTGAGCCGAGCTCTACTTAGCCTTGAGGGGTGGATAGGGCTGTTTTGGAAGGACACTGTGGATCATGCCTTGAGCTGGGATCCTTTAGGATAGCCAGTAAAAGAGAAAAAAGGCCACTCAAACAACACCCCCATTGATTGCTGCTTAATGTTTGTAGAAGCAAAACATTGGTTTCCATTTTCCCCTTCAATTTTCCGTAATAGCACTCTACTAATGGTGCCTAAGAAATGCATCTGACACGGAGATACTTGTTGCATTTGGAAAAAGGCCGAGTTGACGTAAGAAAGTTTAAGTTCAACAGAAATAACATTCATACTAACTTTTAAAATGTTGCTTTGCAAAGTCTCTGAGGTTAAGTAATCTCTTTAATGCTAATTATTAATAGCAAAGTGAAAACTCCTTATTTATAAAAATACTAGATAAGTGCAGGATTTTTGAGAAATTAAAATGTCTTTAAAGTTTGTCTGCTGATTCATTTAACTTTCTAGTTTATTTTATTTCTCCAGAAAGCATTCCTAAATGTAAGTGTAATATTGTTTTATAATACCGCTGAGGGCTCTTAAGGGGTATATGTTATTTTCTCTTTCAGAATATAATATTCAGATAGGATCATCTTTGACATTTCAGTAATACAGTCAATTTTTAGCTCTAGGACCTGAGTTTAAAATAGATTAGAGGTAGGACTCATAGTCTCGTTTCTAAAATATTTGGCCTCATTTTCCTTATGAAAAATAAAAAGGATAGGGAAGCAAGGTGCATAATAATAACAGATAAGCTTAAAACAAATAAAAAAGACTATAACCCTTGTGGGCCTATGGCAGTAGAAATTTAATACATAATTACTATGGGGCTTATGAGCATCCGTATTTATTGTTTATTTACCTTCTCTTTTTGAGCTTCAGGACTCTTTTTATCCATAGAATTTTCTTGAAATTTCTAGAAATTTCCTATTAACTCTTCCTATTAACTCAGAATCACAGAAGTCATGATTCTGGTGCTCTGTCTGGCTACCTGCTTCTGTTTAAAGGCATCTCTATACCCAATTCAATTAGCAATTAGCAAAATGTTTACTGGCCATGCCAAGATAACCAGTTTTCCTTTTTCTGGCTCTTGTCATTTGGAGTTTGCCCTTTCTGCTTTGTAATTCATTCCATGTTCCTCACCCTTCTGACTGCTAGACTCGGGCTGTCCTATTTAGTCACTATTATTAGACACTCGCTGTTGGCAGGTGACTGCTCTTTCCAATGAAGTCTTATGTGCTTGGGTTGGGTGGCTGTCAGTTAAATCTATTATGCAATCAATTTCAAAATCCGTTGGCAGCCTTTTGAAATTAGGCTGAGCAGACCCCTTCTCAGACCTTAAGAAGAAGAGTTCCTTGGAATAGGGTCTCCAAGAATGTAACTTTAAAAAATCATTTAGATGTTTGTGGTATACCTCCAACATTGGGAATCATTGACTTATAATGTTGAAAATTATTTTTTATATCCTTTTCTATGGCTGGAAGTGAAACCTAATATCAATTTTTCTTATCTGAGTACCAGAAATGAGACTTTTTTTGTTGTTGTTAATCTTGTGTTTTTCACAATCACATAGATGCTACAACTTTAAGATATCACGGTTCATCTCTTTTTTTGACTTTCCTTAGTCAGGGAGAAATGAAGCCAAGGGAAGCTGCGTTCCTTGAGGGCAGTGAATTTCAGAGACGATGGAACGTGAATGGAGAGCGAAGGGCCCTTTCAAACTATTCAGGATTCTCCCAGTGAAATTAAATTCCTGAGCTGTTTGTCTCAGACCATGAAAGAGCTAGAAGGACATTTTATTTTAAAATGTCTGTGAATGTAGAGAGGGCACAACTGTGAAAGCTGATTCTAAAAGAAATCAAATGTGAAGGAAAGCCCTTGATTAAACTACTCTGGGTGTTTAGCAGCCTGAAGTGACTGAGAGATAATAAAAGCTACATGAACAGAAAGGAATTTTAAGGTTTTTTATTTTTTCCATTGACACAAATAAGCAAACTGAGGAATGCTTGCCTGAAACTAAATGAGCAGTTAAACACAACAAATAAACCAACATTGCAGAAAGCAAACACGAGTGGCTCACCAGTGAGATAAATATGGGAAATAAGCTAAAAGACATGACTACATAAGAGATGTAACAAAAAACAGACAGCAGATGAGAATCACATATAAGTAACAGGAGCAGCTGCAGTTCAGTTTAACCCAGAACCCTCTCTTCTTCCATAATCTCTGTCTGGGCAATCTCAGACATTTTCTCTCTCTCCAGACTCAGAGTTTCAACTGCCTAATTGACATCTCTGCTTGTATATTAATACGCCAGTATATTAATGTGTCAGTATGTTTAAAACTAACTTCCGGATCTTTCCCTACCAAACCTAATCTGCTTTCACTCTTCCCTGTCTTAGGGAATGCCACCACCATATATCAGAGAGCCAGTGAGAACCACATCTTTCTCATCCTTGACATAGCTCTATTCCTTTCTCCATAGCTAGGTCCACTTGGAAGTTCTGTCAATTTTACAGCCTCGAATTGATTCTCTTTTCTCCATCCCCACTGCTACCATTCCAGTCCAAGATACTGTCATCTCTTCCATTGATTGTTTTAGTACCTTCCTGCATCCAACATCCTCCTTCAATATATTCTTCACCCCACAGCCAGAAACATGTTTTCTAAATTCAGATTTTATTATTTTAATACCAGTGCCTTCTCTTCAAAACCCTTTGATGACTTTTCACTGCTATAGGATAGAGACCAAAATCCTAAACCACACTTAAAACTTGCAGTATGGTCATGATTGACATGGACCCTTTCTATAACTTCCACACTGACTTCTCTCCCCACTCCACTGTCTTTTTTTAAGAGACAGGGTATTACTAGGTTACTGAGGCTGAAGATTAGTGATGTGATCATAGTTCACTGCAGCTTGAAATTCCTGGGTTCAAGTAATCCCCCATGCTTCAGCCTCCTGAGTAGCTGAGACTACAGGCATGTACTGCCAAGCTTGGCTATTAAAAAATTTTTTTTGTAAGGCTGGTTGCAGTGGCTCACATCTGTAATCCCAGCACTTTGGGAGGCTGAGGCGGGTGGATCACCTGAGGTCAGGATTTCGAGACCAACCTGGCCAATTTGGTGAAACCCCATCTCTACTAAAAATACAAAAATTAGCTAGGCATGGTGACACCAGCCTGTAATCCCAGCTGCTTGGAGGCTGAGGCAGGAGAATAGCTTGAATCTGGGAGGTGGAGGTTGCAGTGAGCCAAGATCGCACCACTGCACTCCAGCCTGGGTGACAGAGCTGAAATAATTAAATAGAATGTTTCTGGTTTACTCAATTACAATGACTATAATGGCACTTCTAGCCGTTAACACAAATGGACCATATGCCAGATAAAATACAGATGGGAGCCACTGCAACCAGCCTTACAAACAAAGTTTTTTTAATAGCCAAAATAATTTTTTTTGAGATAGCATCTCCCTGTGTTACTAAGGCTAATCTCAAACTCCTGACCGCAAGTGATCATTCCACTTGGTCCTCCCAAAGCTCTGGGATTACAGTTGTGAGCCACTGCTCCCAGCCCTTCTTTTTTCTTTGGTACTCTAGCAATGCCTTTCTTTCAGTTGGTGAGACATGCACCCCAGGGACTGAACACCTGCTGGTGTACTTTTCTCTCTCTGTCATTGCCCCATGCAGTCAGCTCCTGTTTCTTCTATAGATCTTTCAGACCTCAACTCCTCCATCGCTCTCAGAGAAGCCTCTCCTACACTGTCAGTCATGGCCATATTTATTTTCTATGTCCTATTGCAGTTTTGGGTATGTGCCTGTAGCGTGGGTCTTCTCAGCCTGTGTGCTGTGAGCTTGCTGGACTACATGATTTGCTGGTGTGCTGGAGAGGGCTCCTGTGCTTTGTAAGTGGCATCCCTGGCCTCTGCCCGCTAGATGCAAGTTGTGACAATCAAAAATGTCTCCAAACATTGCCAGGTATCCCCGGTGGGGGCGGGTGGGGGGGAATTACTCCTGGTGGTTGAAAACCTTAGGTAGTCAGCTTCTTCTACTGCAGTCTGTGATGTGTGTCTTTCTCAAAAACCTGAATAATCCAGAGAGCAGGAATAATGGGGGTGTGTGTGAGAGTTTGCGGGGGAGGGGCATTTGTATGTATGTGAGTAGGGGTGAGGGTATGTGCGTGACTGTGTGTTTTGGGTCGTGTGTGGAGGTGTATATGTGTGGTATGTGTGTGTGGTAGGTGCGTATGGGGGTGTCGTGTATGTAGGTATATGTGGTGTGTGTGAGTGTGAGTGTATATGTGCGTGTGTATGTGGTATTTGAGTGTGAGTGTATGTGGGTGTGTGTGGAGGTGCATGTATGTGTAGGGGAAATGTGGATGTATGTGTGTGGGTATGTGTGTGGGAGTGTGTGTGTGTGGTGTGTGTGGAGATATGTGCTTTTGGGTGGAGGAGTGTGTGTGGGGGTGTGTCTGGGTATGTGTGGGGTGTGTGGGTGTGGTATATGTGAAGATATGTGTATTTGTGTGGAGGGGTGTGTGTGCGTATGTTGAATGAAAGAATGGTGAAAAAACCCACCAGTGGGGTATAACATCGCTACTTGCTTCTAATCTTAAGTTCATTATTTTGTTTCCATCAAGAAGGAAATTTGATAATACCATTTATAGTATCATTGAGTTTTAAAGCATCATAATTTTGAGGTAAAGTTCCTTAGAGAACAGTAGTCATGTGATGTATGCTTCTGATCCATGACTGAAAAGCTTCAGATCATGACACTTCTTAAGGAGGGGACTCAACTTCTCTGATCTATACAGGTGGCCTAAAATCCATTAATATTCTTCATGTAGTTATATGAGAACTTAGTATTAATTAGTTGGGGGGAAACTATACCTACACTATAATATTTAAACTTGAAATGGAGATGGAATATAAAGTCTTTCTTAGATGTAACAGGAATGTACTCTATGATTTGATAAGGTATTTTCTAGCAGCTCCAAGTAGCTAGTAAAAATGGTAGATATAAAGATAATAATAAATGAGAAAAAATGAACAGGTATACAGAGGAAGTAATGCTTGGTTCTAAAAGGAAAAATTAGGAACGTCTTCCTAGAAAAGATGGTATTTGAATGGCTTTAAAAGATGCATAAGACTTTTCTAGATAAGAAAAAGCAGCATCTGCAAAAGTCTTGGAATTAAAAGGGGTACAGTATATTCAAAGAAAGTCACTGGCTGGAAGGAGCACAGCATGTAGACTGTGGAATGTTTCAGATGAGGTGGAAAGATTGGTAGGGGCTAGAATATGAAGAGCTTCAAATGTTGAGCTTATAGAATTTGGACTTATGTATAGCAGACCATCATAAAGATTTACAAAGAAAATGACATGGTTACATTTGTATTTCATAGAAATCTCTCTGGTTGAATGTGGAAAGTAGCCTAGAATGTGCGAGACTAGAAATATGAAGATTAATTAGGGATCTGTTATAATAGTTTCCAGGAGAAATGATGAAAAGCATAATTCAAGGCAGCAACACTAGGGGTGGAAGAAAGGGGATAATTTCCAAAGACCATAAGAAGTAGAAATGACATGATATTGGTAGTGGCAGTGAGAGAGTGAGAGAGAGAGAGAGAGAGAGAGAGAGAGGAGAGAGGGAGGGAGGGAGAGAGAGAGACAGACAGACAGACAGACAGACAGAGACTAGGAGGACTCTCAGAGTTCTAATTTGATTTTCCACATGAATTGCAAAGCCATTAACAACGAGAGGATTTAGAAGGAACAGGTTTGAATGGGCAAAGATGAGTTAGATTTTGGACATCCTGAGGTAAGGGCATTCAAGAACCTCTAGTTGGAGAAGTCAGAACTGGCACTCAGAAGAGAGATCAGAACCAGAGTGAGATTTGAGTTACTATGAGGAAGTGGTAACTGATGCTATGGGAATGGAAGAGGTACCTCAGAGGAAGGGTATGAAGAAGAGAGGCAGACTCCTATCATGTATCACCAAGGAAAGGTTCAGCTAAGGGGAGCCTTGTTCTAAGTCTTTAATCCGAAACTTTAATCACCTGAAGGATTTGTATTTTAAGATTCAGAAAGAGAAAGTAATGGAATTACTTTCATGTCTACTTGCATTGATTTATTTATTCTATTGGTATCAGAGAACTAGTGCAGAGATGCCTTAAAATAAGTACTCTGTTCTATTTACAGCTCTCTGTGAGTCAGGAAGTCACAACATCTTTGTAAATTTTGCAAGTCTTTGAGAACAGCCTTCATGATATGTGCTTTCAGACCACAGGCATATGGTGAGAGTTCTTGCCTTCCAAAAGCAGTGATTGAAAAATAGGAGGGTTTGAAAATGGGTTAGATAGGTTTTGGCACTGATTTAACATTAATGAATCCATTCTATTTTAATGATTATTTTATTGTCTTGAGAGTATACTTTGTCCATGGCTTTCCGTGTGTGTTTATTTCAGAACTTCGTATATTTTATCTGGCATATGGTCCATTTGTGTTAACGGCTAGAAGAGACATTATAGTCATTGTAATTGAGTAAACCAGAAACATTCTATTTAATTATTTCATGATCAAATCAAGTTCTAGCCTATTTACTTGTTGTGTTGTGTTGGGTTACTATAAAAATGTGTCTTCCAAAACCAGTTGTAAGTAACTAGGTAATACGAATAGATTCTGATAGGAATTGATCAAATGTTTAACAGCAAATGGTACAACAGTGTCTCTACATCAGCCATAGGACAACTTTTTTGTATTTGTAGTGATATGTCAAATCGGCAGATAAGATAGGGAAGATCAATCCAACAAAATCTGTCAGTTTTAATACAGCAAATGGAATTTTGTTGCTTTATTTATTCATATAAAGGCATTATCTGAGGCCAGGAAAAAGTGACTTACAAGTTAAAAGATTATAAAAAAATGATATTTTGAATTTAAACACAATTAAAATATAGTGGCAATAATTCACTTATATCAGAATTGAATTTAAAAATTCACTGAATGGCAAAATTATTTATACCTAAGGAGGACAGAATTTAACAATAAATTTATAGATAGTATTTTCAAAATAATTTTTATGTGCAGTGAGAAATGAGTACGCATATATATTTTATTAGTTATGGTACATTTTACTGGATATAGCATGTTCTTGAAAGAATTGGATTTAAATTGAATTTCTGATAGCTTTTAAAATAAACTAAATGAATATTAATATATTTGCCCAAAGACACACAGAACCAGTGAGTGGCAGAGCCAGTATGGAAACTCAGGTCATAAAGACTGCAAAGCTTATACATTTAGTTACCACCTTATGTGTGGTGCTCTGTCTGAGCCTTTCATGGCATGTGGGTGGAGAACACTGAGCTGCTTTCTGTTAGTTGCTTGTTCTTTTTCTTATAGGGCTTTCTTTCATCTTTGCAAAGTGATCAGATAGGTGTAAATGAATAGGAAGCGTGAAAATGTCATTGGCTTAAATGTGAGCTAATAAAATATGCAAACTGAAGGAACAAATGGTAGAAATAGCAGAAAGTTGTGTAATGTGGGATTACTTGCTAGTTTATCCCTCCTTCATGATAAGTCTTGTAAATTGGTGGCACTGACTTCATATATGTGAAGGTAATAAAGATCTATTGACTTGTCATCTTCAACCACTTTAATGTGGATTTTCAAATCCTTTATTTTTTATGGAAGTATAATTTACATAGAGTGAAATGCTTTGATCTTAAGTGTACAGTGCAGTCAGTTTAATAAATGCACACACCTACATAACCCACATCTATGAAGATGTGGAAGTCTCCATTAGCTTCAGAAGGTTCCTATATGCCCCCTTGCAGTCAGTGCCACACCTTCCTCCACCCCTAACCAGAGATGACTGCTATTCAGATTTCTAGCAACATAGATTAGCTTTGCCTGTTCTAGAACTTCAGATAAATGACATCATGCAGGGGATGTTCTCTTTTGTGTCTGACTTCTTTAGTAGATAGTTTTGAGATTAATCTCTGTTGTGTGCATCACTTTTCCCTTTCTATTGCTAAGGAGTGTTTACTTTATGAATGTTATATAATTTGTGCCTCTCTTTGCCTGTTGGATAGATATTTGTATTGTTTCCATTTTTGGCTATTATAAATAAAGTAGTTATAAACAGTCTTGCGCTAGTCTGTGTTCAAATGTTTTTCTTTCTTTTAGGTGAATACCTAGGAGTAGAGTTTCCTGGCCACAGGGCAGATGTGTGTTTAATTTGATAAAAAGCCACAAGACCATTTTCCAAAGTGGTTGTACCATTTTAAATTCCCATTATCAAAGTATGGAAATTCCATTTGCTGTAAATCCTCTCTTATTGTGGTTTTGTCACTCTTTTTAATTTTAACCATTCCAGAAGATTTTTCTTTGTGGCTTTATTCTGTCAAATGCTTTTGTGAAATTAAACTATTCTATATCGTAAAGCAATACAAATTGTATTTTATAGAGTTTGGAAAATATTGAAAATTTTAAGTAATAATGTAAAAAACACCTACAATTCCAAATTTTGGTGTTTAAAATATTTAATATGAAAATATTTTATAGTATGTAAGTTACAATTAGACACTGTTTAGTCATTAAATGTATCCCAAAACCTTGAATTTTATGACATCATATTATTACACCAGATTGTATGATAATTCATTTTACTATTTGTCTACTTTTTGGGATTCGGATTGTTTGTAATTTCCCTCCAACGTGAATAATGCTGTGCATGAAGCATTCCTATAATCAAATCTTATGTATGATTCTGATTATTTCCTTTCAACAACTTCCTGCCAGAACATGATAATGATGTCTCATTTTCAGTCTTGATAGCTCTTATTTCTTTTTTTCTTACATCATTGGATTTTATGGAAATTCCAGAATAATGTAAAATTGCAGTGTTAATATTGGGATTTATTATCCGTGTCTTGTTCCTGCCTTTAAGAATGCCTGCTTCACTACTAAGTAAGACGTGGGTGTTTGTTTATGGTAGATGTTCTTTCTGCTAAGGAAGTGATTCTTATCAATGTTGCTTTCAACATTAATTCCAGTTGTGATAAGTGTGACACTCATGGAAGTACCGTGTGCGGTGAGCACAAAACATGGGGAACGTCACCCAGTGTGGTTACTTCAGAAAAGTCTTTCCTAGCAGACAGTAGAACAGTAGTTACCAGGGGTAAAGGTGGGTACTGGGAGATGTTGGTCAAAGGAAATAAAAAAGGAGGAACAAGTTCAGGAAAGCTGTTGTACCGAACAGTGACTATAGTTAATAACAATGTATTGTATACTTGAACATCCGTGAGAGGAGATTTTAAGTGTTCTCACCACCAAAAAATGTGTGTGAGGTAATGGATATGCTAATTAACTTGATTTAGCCCTTCCTCAATGTATGCAGATATCAAAACTTGTACATCATAAATATAAATTTTCCAATTAAATTATTTTAAAAACTTATCCCAATACATCCAGTTATAGAATGTGGATTTCTTATGTATTGTATGTTTTTATAAAAAAATAGTAAAATGTGACATACTAAATGAAACAGAGCCAAGTAAACCAACAAGCAAAAAGCAAATTTAATAAAAATAATCAGAAAAAAAAAACCTCTCCCCTGACACTCCCATGTCCATCACCTTGCCTGGTACATGAGAGACATTCAAAAAACAAAAAATTAAAACCACCTTCATTGTGTGAAAAGTCAATGAAACTTAGACCTGAGGACTAAGCTGAAGTTAGCCAGGCAAGAGTGAGCAGGGAGGTGGAAACAGGCCAGGGTGAGGAACAAGAGGAGCTCTGCAACCCTATGGTGGGGAGCAGCTGCATTCATAAAACATGACCAGGTTGACAAAAGCCTAGTGAGCCAAGGGGGACCCGAGGCTGGAAGAGCGGAGGGGCGAGCCAGGGCTGTGCTGTGCTGAAGATGCTCTCCATCTTCAGGGATTCATGCCTTCTTTTTCCCTTTTCTGCTTTTTTTTTTTTTTTTTTTTTTTACCTTAAATTTCAACTTCGACAGATATTGACATTGTGAGTTTTTTTCTTTTCCATGATAAATCTTTGTTAATTCCCTTTACTGTATACTTTACTTTTTCCATCTTCCCTTTCATTTTACCTCCACTTATCTTGCTTCCTTCTTCCATAAGAATGTTTAAATGCTTACAGTATGCCAGACCCTGGAGACAGTTTGGAGATCTCTACTCTTGATTCTGGTAGTTCAATCACCTGTAAATAGAATCTACTTTGATTATATTTTGTTGGTTTTGACTTAAACCAAGAGTATCTGTCTCCTTGCACTCATTTCATTAATTCCTCTCTTCCCTCCTTCTTCCCTTCTTTGATTGGTAATAGGGACTTTTAGTTAATTGCTGCTGTACAAAATTAACACATAAAGAAAAATATGAAGCAGAAAGTAAAAGCTCCTCTGTTTCCCCCCATTTCTATTTATCTTTTCCAAATCTGCCATCAAGGGTTAGATACCTGCATGCATACTCATATCATGCCTTCATCTAATAAAGATTTTCAAGAATTATTTCTAAAATATCCTTGGAACTTTTTGCCTGTCTATGTTTCTTTTTTCATTTTTCAAATAGCAAAATATCACATATGGATGAACCATATGTTATACTGTCTCCTATTAATGGATATTCCAACTCTTTCAACATTTTCAACAGGTACTGTACCAGTGGTGCTTTGGTAAACATTCTTGTGCATATATTTTTGTTAGACATGCACACAAATAGTGCTTAAATAGTGCTTTAAGATAAGCCCCCTAAAAGTGAAGTTGCTGGTACAATTAAGTATTCACTTAAAATTTTCATAGACCCTTCAAAGTTGCCTACCCAAAGGATTCATCAATGTGTATTTCCATTAGTATGAAATTGCCCACTTCCTAGCATTTTAATCAGTGATTGACAGTATCAGTCTTTTTAACTTTTTCAATCAAATATGTTTAAAACGAAATAGAATAATTTTCATTTGTATTTCCCAATTACTTGTGAGGAAGAGCACTTTTTCACATTTTTTACTTCTATTCGTATTTCTGCTTTGAATTCTCTGTTCACAGCAGGGCGTGATTTCCTATTTCACATACATTTTTATATTTGCAGTAGAAGGTTAATAAAAGCTACTTCAGGAGCCACTATCCAGATACTATTTTAAAATGACAGCTTTACAAAATGGGATGTTGAAAGTGCTAGGGGCAGAGTTGAGTAATACTAGTGCGTAATGTCAGTTCCACCCATTTCTTCGGCCATATGTTTTTTTTAACCTCTCTAATCCTCAGGCTCTTCATTTATAAAGCACATACCTACCATTTGTTGTGAGGGTTAAATGTGTTTTGTGAGGTTAATAAGTGTGAAGTGCTAGAATGATAGCTGGTACAAAAATGCAGCTGTTGTCATCATTATTGTTATCATTGTTATTACTCACTACCACATTTATTATTAACATTTTGTTAGAGTGAAGAGGTCTCTTCTATGGAGAAAAATTTCCTTGAATGGATGAACTAGCAATGCTAGATATACTTCTAGGTCCCTGTTTTACCCAGTACAGTGGTTCTAGATGTATCTCCCCACCTTCTCCCAGATTGGCTTTTTGTTTTGTTTTGTTTTGTTTTTGTTTTTTGAAACATGGCCTTGCTCTGTCACCCAGGATGAAATGCAGTAGTGTGGACATAGCTCACTGCAGCCTCAACCTCCTGGGCTCAGGCGATCCTCCTGCCTCAGCCTCCCTGGTAGCTGGGACAACAGATGTGTGCCACCATGCCCAGAAAAAAATCTTTTAAATATTTTTTGTAGAGATGAGGTCCCATTGCATTGCCCAGGCTGGTCTCAAACTCCTGGGCTTAAATAATCCTGTCACTCCTGCCTCCCAAACTGCTGGGATTATAGGCATGAGCCATGATGCCTGGCCAAAATTGGCTTTTGTATTCCCGCAATTCATGCATTTATATGTCTTTTATAGTCTTAAAAATGTAGCCAAAAAAGAAACAGAAAAAAAAAAACTACAGTACATAGAGTATATTTGTGGCAGTGGAAGAGAGTTGCTGTTCTGAACCTTGAAGTGGCACCCATCCAGCATGTCATCGCACTTGTCACATCAGAAAAGCTGGACTTCCTTATTATACAAACTTCTGCTTCAACAAAAGAAATGGATAAAGGGAAGCAAATCTACTCACATATCTTGTCTTCAACAAGTCCTTAGGGGTCTTACTGAGGCACAGATGTGTGGTAATTGTGGTTAGATGGACTTACTCTTTTGAATTTTGAAATATGTAATTGACAAAGATATTCAAAGTATACAACATAAGTATATGATACACATTGTTTATTATCAAAACCAAATTAACACATCTATCACCTCCCATTCTGCATATTAGATCCTCAGAACTTATTCACCTTATAACTGAAAGTTTTTATTCTTTGATCAATATCTCCCTGTTTCCCCTGTCCCCCAGCCCCTGCAGCCACCATTCTCCTCTCTGGTGCCATGAGTTCAACTTTCCTAGATTTCACATCTGAGTGAGATCATGCAGTATTTGTCTTCGTCCGGCTTACTTTCACTTAGCATGTCCTCCAGATTTATCCATGTTGTCACAAATGACAGGATTTCCTGCTTTTTAAAGGCTGAATAGTATTCCATTGTGTACATACACCACTTTTCTATATTTTCTATATCCATGTATCCGTGGATGGACTCTAAGGCTGACTTCACGTCTTGGCTGTAGTGAATAATGCTGCAGTGAACATGGGAGTGCAGATACCTCTTTGACATACTGATTTCATTTCCTTTGAATATATATCTGTTAGTGGGATTACTGGATCATATGGTATTCTATTTTCAATTTTTTGAGGAAACATCATACTGTTTTCCACAAGGGCTGTACTAATTTTCATTCATATCACCAGTATGCAAGGATTCCCCTTCCTCTATATCTTTTCTAATACTTGTTATTTCTTGTCTTTTTGATAATAGCCATTATAAGAGGTGTGAGGTGACATCTTATTGTAGTTTTATTTCTTGTATCTTTTTCTTCATTTCTCTGCTGATTAGTGATGTTGAGCACATTTTCATATATCAGTTGGCTATCTGTATGTTTTCTTTTAAGAAATTAATATTCTTACTAACTCCAATTAATTAGTGGATTTTTGTGTATGTGTATTATGTGATATGAGATAAGGATCTGATTTCATTGTTCTGCTTGTGCATATCCCATTACCCCAATACAATTTACTGAAGAGACTGTTCATTTTCTATTGTGTGTTCTTGGCATCTTCATCAAAAATCAATTGACCACAAATGTATAGATTTATTTCTGGGCTCTCAATTCTGTTCCATAGGTTTACATGTCTGGTTTTTATGCCAGTACCATACTGTTTTGATTACTATAGCTTTGTAGTATATTTTGAAGCCAAGTATTGTGATGCCTGCAACTTTGTTCTTTTGACTTATAATTGCTTTAGCTGTTTTGGGGTCTTTTGTAGTTTACATGCATTTTAGGATTTTTTTTCTATTTCTGTGAACAATGTCATTGGAATTTTCATAGAGATTGCATTGAATCTGTAAATTACTTTGGGTAGTATGGATATTTTAACAGTATTAAATTTTTCAATTCATTAACATGGGATAGCACATTAATTTGTGTTTTAGTTTCTTTCATCAATATCTTATAGTTTTTAATGTACAGCTCTTTCACCTCCTTGGTTAAATTTATTTCCATATTTGCTTTGTAGGCTATTGAAAATGAGATTGTTTTATTAATTTCTTTTTTAGATAGTTTGTTGTTGATGTATAGAGGCACAACTGATTTTTGTGTGTTGATTTTGTATCCTACAACTTTACCGAATTCATTCATTTATTCGTGATAAAATGTAAACGTATAACTGGAAATAAAACCTTTTTGAAATGTGAGTTCCTTCTTTAAAAAATTATCTTCAACACAAGATTGGCAAGCTGAGGTTCCTTTTATTACTAAAAGGAAATTCTTTTTTTTTTTTTTTTTTTTTTTTTTTTGAGACAGAGTCTTGCTCTGTCGCCTAGGCTGGAGTGCAGTGGCGCCATCTCAGCTCACTGCAAGCTCTGCCTCCTGGGTTCATGCCATTCTCCCGCCTCAGCCTCCCGAGTAGCTGAGACTACAAGCACCTGCCACTATGCCCGGCTAATTTTTTGTATTTTTAGTAGAGACGGGGTTTCACCATGTTAGCCAGGATGGTCTTGATCTCCTGACCTCATGATCTGCCTGCCTCGGCCTCCCAAAGTGCTGGGATTACAGGCATGAGCCACTGCTAAAAGGAAATTCTATATCTCAGTTTCTGATTGAATGTTGATACTTTGGTTAGTTTTATATGGGAAGAGTCTCAGTGACAGACAGTGATATTTGAGGAAACGAGAAGGCTCACTGTGCCAACATCTCATTCTCTAACTTTCAGAGGTAAAGATCTTTGCCTTTAGATTTTACATGTTGGCTATTTGGCTATTTTGTCTTCCAAGTCTTACCTGGAGGAAAAATGATTAAATTACTCTCAATTATGAATAGCCTAATTGAAATGTATTTATGCTTTTTCTTTATAACAGATAAGTAAGATTAAGACATGGAAGAAATTGAAAGTTATGAATTAGGAGGGATAAGGGAATTACTTTGAAATGTGTGCCTTACTTGAAGAGGGCAAGCCTGGATGAGATGACAGAAAAGGTGACACGAAGCTATTAGTTGTCTGAGGTGGGAGGGCTGAGGGCAGGAGAGTAACAGTAAACACAGATGAAGGTGAGACAGGTAAAAGGACGGTGATTTCATTTACGCCTGGGTCCTATTCTGCCTCCACGCACCCTGTCTGGCTTGCCCATTTTTATCCCTGTGAAACCAAGATTAGTAGTATGTTAAACCAAATATAAACAGTTTTTTCTACCTCCCCCATTTTCCTCCTCTTTCTTTTTTATCCTCCTCCTTCTCTTCATAAGATTTGGACTGTTTGACTTATTCTCTAAATCATAGAGACCATGTATTAAAAATGAAGAATTTCCTCTCCCCTTGAATATGCATCAACAGTATTGGATTTTGCCATTTAATCATTGATTTAGGCAGTCACTCATTCATTCATTTATTGAGTAAGGCAGTTGGTCAACAAAATTTTGGGAGTTCTGAAGAAGACCGAAAGTTGAACATGAATATTTCATAAAACCCACTTCTTTATTTCTAGCCTGTATATATATTTTTCAGATATAGTTTGACTATAACATAGGTAAATTATTTATTATATTTCACCACGATGGGAAATTTCAACAGAAAAGCAGGTTGGGAAAATTTAGTTTTTGACATCTTGAGTTTGAGGTGCCTCTGCATAGGTCATTCAGGTGGAAATGTCTCATAAGCAAATGAAATATGAGTCTAAAGGTTAGAAAGAGGTTTGGGCTGAAAATATCTGTTTGGAGTTATTAGTTTAGAAAGTTTCAAAAAGCTTATTACTTCCAGGAAACTGATTTAGTAATAGTTCAGCTTTTGATAAGGTTAAACAGAATTGCTTTTAAAAAAAAATCTGTTACATTATAAAACTTTTTCTAATGTTTGGTTTTATAATATTGCCTTAATTTTTCAGTAATTCTCTACTGTCAGATTTCTGTATGTATTTATTTCTCTTCTGTCTTTTGTGTCTTTCTGAGTAGATAGTTGATCCTAATGTGTAAAATAATCTATGTTAGAGCAAAGGATTCATCACAGATAAGAAAGAAAACTAATTAAAACATCCATCAGTTAATGTGACCTTTACGAATGCTGTACAAGTTAGCATTCATTATCTAGTTAAGGCTTGTGAATTCATTATTTGAAAATCATTACTCATGTTCATGATAGAATATATGAGACTCTAAAATATCAAGATATGTAATTGCAACATGTTAATAATTCACTGATAAGCATAAAGACCAATGAAACAGCAGAATTTGGTGAAGCAAATGCCTAAAACTGACAATAAAAGTGTAACAGGATGTTAGCTAATTAATACTTTCCCCGCTTTTTTTTTCTCACTTTGTCCTTTGGTAGACAACTTGAAGAATGATACATTCAATGTGGACTAAATTTTATAATACCCATTGGGCAGTTCTTAATGCTCCCAACTTGGAGGCAAATCAGAATCCAACTTGATATATAAATGTTCATACCATTTTAGAGATTGAGTTTTGAATTCCTGTCTTCATCACGCATCTAAATAAGAATCGCTACCCCAAAACCCTTTATAGTCTACCTTTGTTGCTTGCCTGTCAAAATACAATACTGCTAATTTCTGAACAGCTTTCTCTTCTTGCAAATAGGGGGCATCTGTTACACCTTATTAAATCAGTTTTTGTTTGTTTTCTTGCTGAAATGCTTATCACACTTTTTTGTATCCTTCTAAATGTCTTGTCAGAATCATAAATTGTTGTGTTACATTTAGAGTATAGCATAAGGAACATAACAAGCCCTGGAATGTTTAGGCTATCTCCAAATGTCAAACAAAACAGGAAATGTTTCTTTGTTTTACACTTTTTCTGGGCATTTCATATACTTCCAAACATACTATAGAGGATAGACAGTGTGTTAAAGATAAACTTAACACTTCTGAGAAATTCTCTTCCTATTATGACATTTTTTCCCCTTTTTTAGAAGACTGAAGCATTACTGATGAGTTCTAGCAACCAGTTGATGGGCTCTTTTGCCTAGGTGTGAGCAGCAGAATTTTAAAGTACTTGCCTTGCAGAACACAGTTCTTGACATTTCAAATTTTTAAAAAACCAGAAACTTCTGAGATTAAAAAGGTTCAAATGTTAAAGAAAAATTATTTACATCTTTATTATTATTATTATTATTATACTTTAAGTTCTAGGATACATGTGCAAAACATGCAGGTTTGTTACATATGTATACATGTGCCATGTTGGTGTGCTGCACCTATTAACTTGTCATTTACATTAGGTATATCTCCTAATGCTATCCCTCCCCCCCACAACAATAGGACCCAGTGTGTGATGATCCCCTTCCTGTGTCCAAGTGATCTCATTGTTCAATTACCACCTATGAGTGAGAACATGAAGAATTTGGTTTTCTGTTCTTGTGATAGTTTGCTGAGAATGATGGTTTCCAGCTGCATCCATGTCCCTACAAAGGACACAAACTCATCCTTTTTTATGACTGCATAGTATTCCATGGTGTATATGTGCCACATTTTCTTAATCCAGTCTGTCAATGATGGACATTTGGGTTGATTCCAAGTCTTTGCTATTGTGAATAGTGCCACAATAAACATACATGTGCATGTGTCTTTATAGCAGCATGACTTACAATCCTTTGGGTATATCCCCAGTAATGGGATGGCTGGGTCAAATGGTATTTCTAGTTCTAGATCCTTGAGGAATCGCCACACTGTTTTCCACAATAGCTGAACTAGTTTATAGTCCCACCAATAGTGTAAAAGTGTTCCTATTTCTCCACATCCTCTCCAGCACCTGCTGTTTCCTGATATTTTAATGATTGCCATTCTAACTGGTGTGAGATGGTATCTCATTGTAGTTTTGATTTGCATTTCTCTGATGGCGAGTGATGATGAGCATTTTTTCATGTGTCTGTTGGCTGTATGAATGTCTTCTTTTGAGAAGTGTCTGTTCATATCCTTTGCCCACCTTTTGATGGCATTGTTTGTTTTTTTCTTGTAAATTTGATTGAGTTCTTTATAGGTTCTGGATATTAGCCCTATGTCAGGTGAGTAGATTGCAAAAATTTTCTCCCATTCTGTAGGTTGCCTGTTCACTCTGATGGTAGTTTCTTTTGCTGTGCAGAAGCTCTTTAGTTTAATTAGATCCCATTTGTCTATTTTGGCTTTTGTTGCCATTGCTTTTGGTGTTTTACTTAGCAGTCGGGTGAAACTGAGGAATGACTTGTGAAGTCTGTTGGATTTCTCTAAATATAAAGTACATTTTATGTTTTAAAAAATTACTGATGTCAAACTCACTAATATGTGAGTTTATCTGAGTGTAAGAAAGAGTGATGTTTTGAAAGGGTAATCAAGTGTTTTCTGTCAATAGTGTCACATTTTTAAATATCTAATAAAATTTTAGAGTTTAATTTTTATTCTCTTAGGATTTTTCATGGGGGGTATTTGTTCTTTTAATAGTCTAATTTTTGTTTGACAAACAATGTTAATAGATGTGTGTGTGTGTGTGTGTGTGTGTGTGTGTGTGTGTGAGATAGAGTCTCACCCCATCACCTAGGCTGGAGTGCAGTGGCACGATCTCAGCTCACTGCAACCTCCGCCTCCCAGGTTCAAGCAATTCTCCTGCCTCAACCTCCCATGTAGCTGGGATTACAGGTGCCCACCACCATGCCTGGCGATTTTTGTTGTTGTTGTTGTATTTTTAGTAGAGACGGAAGTTTCACCATGTTGGCCAGGCTGGTCTTGAACTCCTGACCTCAGGTGATCCACCGGCCTTGGCCTTCCAAAGTGCTGGGATTACAAGTGTGAGCCACTGCGCCTGGCCTGTTAATAGCTTTTAATGAACAGTAGAAGTCTAAGAAAATGACATTGTGTGCTTCCGTAATTTTATACCACTGTATTTAAGAATGGTAACCCATCAAGGCAAGATCTCTTTATGTGGTATTTTTGACTGTATGACTTCTGTATGATTTAATTTCATTTAGATTATTTATTTAAGTGAAATATGAGTTATGCTCTGTAGTACTATTGGAAGAAAAAGGAATTTGAAGGTCACAAATAGATTACAGAGAAGTAACAGCTAATTTTGCATATTTTTACAATGAAGCCATTGCAAAAATGAGGCCAAGTAAGGACATAATCATCCGTATCTTAGGAATGTATTTTAAAGGCTTCTTAGCCAGAAAAGGGGTCCGAAAGATAGGGAGAAGGCTGATAACAAGTGTTTGGGTGCTAAATTGCTTTTGGTCATGTATATGAGGGATAAGCTAAGTTAAGGGTATCAAAACATTCCCTCTCCTGCATCTAAGCTATTCTGCCTCTCTGCAACTGCAGTGAGTCAGCAATTTTGAGACATAAAATCAGATGAAACTGGAGGGGAATACATTTAAGTGTGCACATTATTTGAAACAAAGCAAAACGAATTGACAAGCATCTCATGTAAATTTTGAAAACAAAACAACAACAACAACAAATCACCATAACCATGGGAAGTTTCTGCCCAGCAATAGATGGTAAATCATAATAATTAATGACTTGTTATTTCTAATTTCACATGTATATAACATCATTAATTTTTTAATGTAGTGTGCCATACCGTTGTAAAGAACAGAAAACTATGTATAAATCAATGTGAAGTTTATTTTTTGATAAATTTACTCTTCAAAAAGGTCGTATTAAACTGTTCATGTATAAATTACACTGTATGAAAAAATGGCTTTCTTATGAAGTCTTACAAGTTAGAAAGAATACCTACTTAAGGCCATATGACAATTTCTTTTAGTGTTTTAGTTAAGACTGTGAGGAATTTAAAATTGACTAGGAATTTTTTTTTTTTTTTTTTTTTTTTTTTTTGAAATGGAGCCTCGCTCTGTCGCCCAGGCTGGAGTGCAGTGGCCTGATCTCTGCTCACTGCAAGCTCCGCCTCCCGGGTTCACACCATTCTCCTGCCTCAGCCTCCTGAGTAGCTGGGACTACAGGCGCCCGCCACCAGGCCCGGCTAACTTTTTTGTATTTTTAGTAGGGACGGTATTTCACCGTGTTAGCCAGGATGGTCTCGATCCCCTGACCTTGTGATTTGCCCACCTCGACCTCCCAAAGTGCTGGGATTACAGGCGTGAACCACCACTCCCGGCCGTAAACTTTTTATAACACCTGAACCAAACCCTTACTTGTAATTTATTTTTAAGTAGTTTGGTAGTGTTACATGTTTTTGTTATTATATTATTACATGTTTTATTGTTGTTAGTTTGGGTGAGAAAATCACTGAGGAAATCTCACTGAATTGGGAACCAGCAACTGTGGAAGACAGGACTGGTCTGGCACTGATCAGCTGAGTGAGCTTTGCTTCTCTGCTGACTTCATTTCCTCTGTCTGTACTTGACAGATTCATGAAGAACTACCGTTGACTGAGCCCCTGCTCTGTGCCAGGCAGCATTATTGCCAATCTTTGCAACAATATACACCTGGGCATTATTACACCCATCTTATAAATGAAGAAACTGAAGCTCAAAGGTTAAACAACTTACCCAAGATCTCATAGCTAATTAATGGTTAATACCAAAGTTCCAGACCATCTAGTGATCAAATCTGTGTGGTTTAATCCATCAATTTGTAATTCTCTGAATTACATACATTTTACTTTGGGAGTCTCTGCCATGACCCTATCTCTTCATTTTTCTAAAAATAGCTTTTTTATTGCTGAGAATTCTCCTAAAAACCTAAAATTGATTTTAACTGACCACATTTTATACAATTGTGCCTTGACAAATTTTTCTAAATTTGATTGGTTTTTAAATATTTTATCATAGATCTTAACAAAAGCTAACTACATGCAGTCTTTCAAACTGGATGTAGTCCATTCTTTTCCATTTATGTAATTGTTAATAAAATTATTGAAAGATAGTGTCCTCATACCTCTCAATGTTAAGATTCTCTTTAGGATCACATTTTACATTTTTTTTTTCCAATCCATATTGTGTAATTATTTTATCGGGTGTTTGTCAGGTTTCATATGAAGTCCCTCTGTCCATGAATTTCTCCTTGAAAGAGCATAATTTTAAAAGAAAAAGTACAGATCATAAGTTTTTCATCCTGCTTGCATTGGTATATCTTTTTTAAAAGGATATAGATTTATATAGTCTTGGTTTGTCTTTCAAACTTATGCTAGTTCATCTCTTTCAAAATATAATTCTGTTGTTCTCTTATATTTTCCTCATAGATGCTGGGTCCAACTATATAAAAATATATTCATGTTCAGAGGTTTCTTTTGTAATAGAAAC
The DNA here is from genome assembly GCF_024542745.1 of Macaca thibetana thibetana. Classification (NCBI taxonomy): domain Eukaryota; kingdom Metazoa; phylum Chordata; class Mammalia; order Primates; family Cercopithecidae; genus Macaca; species Macaca thibetana. Next base: position 25,285,774 of record NC_065586.1, read on the forward strand.
TCTAAATGTTGTAAGGCTGAAGAAATCAGCAGTGACCAAAAAATAGCTGCCCTGTTTTAGCAAGATATACATTAATTTCCCCAGAGGTTAAAAATGTTTTAAAAATATAAATGAAGTAGTTAGTCCCCATAAAATCAGGAAAATAATAATAAACCATTTTAATTACTTCTAAAAATGCAGCCTTGAGCATTCTTCTCTTGTTATATCCAATGACTAAGCTTCTTCTGGGTGCTTATATCCCAGGCAAATCTTTTATGGTAGTTACAACTGTGCTTCATCTTATGCTTCTATACTTGGCATCCAAACATGGAATTTAGAAATTGACTTTGATATAATTTGATAGAAATTGGTATAATTTGACTTTTTTTTTTTTTTTTTTGTCTATGGGTTTGATATCTGGCTGTTATAAACCTCCATAAGTCAGTTCTGAAAGTTTACAAAGTAGGGAAGTTGGGATGGAAATGGAGTAAGGTAGAATATACTCACCTCTATTGTAAACTTGGGAGGTATATTTATTAGGGTTTATGGGTTCCAAACCAGAGAGTTAGGCTCAATGATAATACCTCCAGCTTTATATTCACCTGCAAAAATTATAAGATACAGTCTTTGATGATTATATGAATCAGCTGGTGCCAAATAAAAATTCATTAAAGAATATTAAAGGAAGGGCTTTGTTTAGACTTATTGAGTAATATTTTGCATATTACGATACCAAATCAGAGATTTTCTCTTTTTTTGTTTTTTTTCCTCCTCTTTTGAGATGGTGTCTTGCTCTGTTGCCAAGGCTAGAGTATAGTGGCTCGATCTGGGCTCACTGCAACCTCTGCCTCCCAAGTTTAAGTGATTCTCCTGCCTCAGCCTCCCGAGTAGCTGGGACTACAGGCACCTGCCACCACGCCCAGCAAATTTTTGTATTTTTAGTAGAGACGGGGTTTCGCCATATTGGCCAGGCTGGTCCTAAACTCCTGTCCTCAACTGATCCGTCCACCTCGACCTCCCAAAATGCTGGGATTACAGGCTTGAGCCACCATGCCCCGCCTAAAATCATAGATTTTCAAATAGTTGGGTTGACACAAAGGTTTTTAAAAATTTATGTATTAAAGTATATTACATAGCAATAAATGACTACCTCTCCTTCAAAGATATTAACATATTTCCAGGTAAGTTGATCTATCCCCAAATCTACCCTTTTGTCCGGAAAAAATAAACAAACAAACATTGTTATCAACTTAGTATGTATCCTCCAGACATCTGTTTGGTGTGTATATGTATACAGACATATCTTATTTTATTGCACTTTGCTTTATTGTGCTTGACAGATACCGTGTCTTACAAATTAAAGGTTTGTGGCAACTGTACACTGAGAAAATCTATCATACCCATTTTTCCAACAACATGTGCTCACTTTGTATCTCTGTGTCGCATTTTGGTAATTCTTGCAATATTTCAACAAATGCTTTTAGTATTATATCTGTTGTGGTAATCTGTGATTACTGATCTTCGATGTTACTATTGTAATTGTTTTGAAATGCCATGAACTGCACCCACGTAAGACGGTGAACTTAAGTGATCAGTGTTGAATGTGTTCTGACTGTTCCACAATTAGCAATTCCTCCATCTTCCTCCCTCTCCTCAGCCCTCTTTATTCCCTGAGACATAACAATGTTGAAATTAGGTCAATTAATAATCCTACAATGGCCTTTAGTGTTCAAGTGAAAGGAAGAGTCACATATCACTCACTTTAAATCAAAAGCTAGAAGTGATTGAGCTTAGTAAGAAAGACATAGTGGAGGCTGGCTTGCATTCAATAACCAATTTGTAAATGCAATGGAAAAATTATTGATGGGAATTAAAAATGCTACTCCAGTGAACGCATGTATGATGAGAAAGCAAAACAGCCTTATTGCTGATATGGAGAAAGTTTGAGTACTCTAGATAGAAGATTGAACCAGTCACAATGCTGCCTTAAGCCAAAACCTAATCCAAAGCAAGGGCCTAACTCTCTTCAATTCTGTGAAGGCTGACACAGTTGAGGAAACTACAGAAGAAAAGTTAGAAGCTAGCAGAGGTTGGTTCATGAGGTACAAGGAAAGCAGCCATCTCCATAACATAAAAGTGTAAAGTGAAGCAGCAAGTGCTGATGGAGAAGCTGCAGCAGGTCATCAAGAAGATCTAGCTAAGATCATCGATGAAGGTAGCTACAAGAAACAACAGATATTCAGTGTCGATGAAATCGCCCTCTAGTGGAAGAAGATGCCATCTAGGACTTTCATAGCTAGAGAGGAGAAGTCAATGCCTGGCTTCAAAACTTCAAATGAAAGATTGACCCTTATGTTAGGGGCAAATGCAACTAGTGACTTTTAAGTTAAAGCCAATGCTCATTGACCATTCTGAAGGTCCTAGGGGCCTTAAGAATTATGCTAAAGCAACTCTGCCTGTGCTGTAAAAATGTAACAACAAAGCTTGGATGTGATAGCATATCTATTTATAGCATGATTTACTGGATATTTTAAGCCCACTGATGAGACTTACTGCTCAGAAAAAGATTCCTTTCAAAACATTACTGCTCATTGACAATGCACATAGTCACCCAAGAGCTCTGATGGAGATATGCAAGGAGATTAACGTTGTTTTCATGCCCACTAACACAGCATTCATTCTACTGCCCAAGGATTAAGGAGTTAGACTTTCACATCTTCTTATTTAAGAAACACATTTTGTAAGGCAATCGTTGCCATAGTGATTCATCTGATAGATCTGGGCAAAGTAAACTGAAAACTTCTGGAAAGGATTCACTATTCTAGATGCCATTGAGAACATTTATGATTCATGGAAGGAGATCAAAATATCAACATTAACAAGAGTTTGGAAAACGTTGGTTCTAACCCTCATGGATGACTTTGAGGCATTCAAGACTTCAGTGAAGGAACTAACTGCAGATATGGTGAAAATAGCAAAAGAATTAGAATTAGCAGTGAAGCCTGAACATGTGTCTGAGTTACCGTAAATCTCATGATAGAATTTAATGAATGAGGAGTTGCTTCTCATGGATGAGCAAACAAGTAGTTTTTTCAGATGTAATCCACTCCTGGTGAAGATGCTATGGACATTGTTGAAATGACAACAAAGGATTTAGAATATTGCATTATTATAGTTAAGAGGATTGACTCCAATTTTGAAAGAACTTCCTCTGTAGGTAACATGCTATCAAACAGCATCACATGCCACAAAGAAATCTCATGAAAGGAAGAGCCAACTGGTACAGCAAACTTCATTGTTTTCCTATTTTAAGAAATTGCCACAACCATCCGAAGCTTCCAGTAGCCACCAACCTTATCAGTCAGCAGCCATCAACATGGAGGCAAGACCCTCCCCCAGCAAAAGAGATTAGAACTTGATGAAGCCTCAGATGATTATTAGTATTTTTCAGCCATAAAGTATTTTTTCCTTAAGGCAAGTACATTATTTTTTAGACATAATGCCATTGCATACTTAATAGACGACACTATAGTGTAAATGTAACTTTTATATGCACTGGAAAACCACAAAATTTGTGTGATTCACTTTATTTTGGTACTTGATTTATTGCTGTGGTCTGAAACCAAACCCAAAATATTTCTGAGGTTTGCCTGGATGGATGGATGGATGGATGGATGGACAGACAGATATATAGATGAGGTATGCCTGGATAGAGAAATGTATAGTGTTGTTTTTTGTGTATGTGTTTTGTAGAAATAGTGTCATACTGCTTATTACTGATCATCTTTCAATTAAGATTTTTTTAAGTTTCCCAGTTAACAACTCTGCTTATAGTTTCACATCACTATTTCTATCTCAGGAATAACTGTGAAGGAGATGACTTTTTTTCTTGGTCTCTGTTATTTTGCTCATTATCTCTCTCATCCATCTTCAGTTTTCAACCTCCGCCACCCCCCGTACACACTTAGTGTCTTTTCTGTCCTTCCTCACCCTACCAGTGAGACTCTAAACAAGATTCCTATATTTTGCTTTGAACTTGTCAATGTATTACTTACAAAATTGTATATTAATCCTTGGTACCAAGCATAAAATAAAAGGCTCTGTGCCAGTTAAAAGATTTTCTAGTACCAATAAGACAGTGGAGGAAATATTTTTGGGAGCATGGGTCTCTTCTCTGTCTTAAAATCTCACCCATTGGGTTCCTGCTCATTCTGCGAGGCCACAAAGCCAGCTCTTCCAAATAATATTTTGAAAGAAAAAACGTGCACATTTGTAACAGGACTTACATTTTATTATGGAACCACCTGTCAGAGTTCCAATTTGTAAACTGAAATTATGGGCTCCTCTGCTTAGCCAGGAGCAAGGCAGTGAACTCTTAAGAAGACTGTTCAACAATTACAAATGAAAAGGAGACAGATTATTTGCTCTGAGAAAATATAAAAGCATGTACTCCTGCTGCTGTTATGTGGCAGTGATGGTTGTGACACTGCTACCAAGCCTACTGGACCTAAAATCTCAAGAGATATTGCAGGATGGAAGAGGCCATCAAACCATAGCATGATCACAGCCCTGGGAAGGAACTGTTGGTCCCCTGCTCGAGGCATTCATCTCTGTTTGGGTCATTTTGGATAACAAGCATTAAACAAAATTTGACTGTCAGCGATATATTCCTTCTAGTTTTCAAAGTCATCATCCTGTTGCTGTTCTCTACCTTGAAGAATACGTACCTACTTATTAAGTACCAGGTACAATGCCAGCCATTTTGCATGCTTCATATTTAATAAATCTGTCAGATTTGATAAGGTAAAGATTAAAACACCCATCTTATGGGTGAGACCATTGAAGTTCAAGGTTGCCTAACGCAAAGTGGTTATTTCATCATTCAAACTGAGAGGGAGTTAACTCCAAAGTCTGTCTGCTTCACTGTACCTTGCAGCAGCTTTTCATGTCCTCTTATTCACTCAACCAATAGTGTACAAATTATTTTACAGACAGTCATGTATAATATTTTGGATTTTCATTTTTTGTGTCTTTTTTGGGAAAGTTTAAAAAATAAGCTTCATAACTAGGCATACTATGCAAATGTACCTTGCCACTTTGGGAATTCTGCCAGCCAAAACCCATTTAAATGCTTGTTGATAGAAATTTTCTTTTCACCAAAAGCACCTGCTATCTAACATAATGACCAATAGCAAGAAGCCACTCAAATAATCAAGGCTGTTCACTGACTAAACTTGTTTCTCTATTCCCAAATTCTTAAATTAATGCAAGTGCTGAGTTTTTTTGAGGGGTTACACAAAGTAGTAACTATATATTTAACAATGCCCCACAGAGATTTTTGGAAGGGCAATTAGAATTTTTTCTCTCTGGGTATCCAGTTGTCTGACAGTTCTTTTATATAATGCACTACTGTGGTTTGGCCTTTCAGAATTTTTTTATTGTTACAAAATTAGTTATTACTACTGCAAATTATTTCCTGTTAAGATATTTACACCACGTGTAATTTCTGTATACATTTTGTATTATACTTATTGAAAACACAGCTCGTCTAAAATGACCTACTTTTGTGTTTGTAGTATTAATTAATATACTTGCTGTATATTGATGCTTGAATTCATGAAAGCAACATTTATTGTAGAAAATAAGATTGATTTTTCTGGTCTTTCATTTCTTGCCTCAATTCTAAGAATTTTGCTTTGAGAAGATAATGCTATTTTTAAGTCTAGCAAAATATCTTAAGGTTATTAGATATATTCATGCTTAGCAAACTATTCAGAAATTTATTTGAAAATCAAATCAACTAATTCTTTTGAATTTTGAGTAAAGAATAACATGTATGCATGTTCACAAGGTGAGATACCCCTGTTATTTAATGTGATTTATATTGTTCACATAGCGAAGCTGTTTGTGAGTTTTAGGGGTTATATTTTAGCATGGGGGGAGATATGAAGACTTCAAGACCTTGTGCATGTGCTTTTTTTAAATCCACCAACACTATCCCACAGGTATTTGTGAAATAGTTTAGGGATAGCATTCAGTATGCACTGGTGGCTCATATTTTAAAAATGCAGGCAAGATCTCATTTGTAAATTTCTTGGATTGAAAGTGAGGGACTAACGGCTAAGTTGGCTGGACTTCCTGGGTCAATAGGGACTTCCCTAAGGGAACTTTCCCCCAAGCCAAATTGAGTCATAGCTGCAAGCTAAGGAATTGAAACCTCAACCAATCAAAGGCGAGTTTAAGCTCTAGCCACAGCGATGTTTTTAACCAATCAGGCCCGCCAACCCACAAGCGGATAGAAAATAAGCTAATTCTATAGGACAGAAAAAGGAAAAGGGGAGGGGTCATAAGGGGATATAAGCATAAGACACCCAAGCCGGAAACGGCAATCTTTCCGGGACCCCTTTCACCGTGTGGAAGCTTTACTTTCACTTTTGCATTAATAAATCTTGCCGCCGCACACTCTTTGGGTCTGCCCCTTTCTCTAATCGAGCTGTAACACTCGCCTCTGTGGTTGGTCCACGGCTTCATTCCCTGAAGCCTGTGAGACCACGAACCCTTTGATGGAGAAAAGACCTTCAATCGGCAGAAGACTTCTCTGCTCAAAAGTATCTTCAGAGTAGTGTTCTTAGCTGCTCAGACTGTTTAATGATTCAAATTTTAGAGAACAAAACCTCATGAAGCCACTGGTGATATTATTAAGCCTATCATCACCTTTATAATCAGTCTTTTTGCATGTTTGTTTTATACCCACCTGAATACTAACCAATTTTCACTTATTTATTTAATTTCCCCCAAAGAATGCTGTCCTACTGTCTTGTGGCATTTTCACAATAGCATAATTCTCCAGGCTTAGAAATGTAAGTTAGTAATAACGTTTTTATTTTGTTTTACAGAGCATCCGGGCATCGGGCCTTATCCTGTTGGAAACGATCCTTTTTGGGTCTCTGCTCCTATACTTTCCAGTAAGTAACATAATTATGTTTTTAAAGTAGACATTTATGTTATGTTGCATACTGTAAAACTACTGTTTGCACGCACACACACGCAAACACACCCTGGTGTTACCAGGAAGTGCAGGAGTTCCTGGCTCTTGTCTTACTTGAGAGAAAGAATTTGGCCAAAAGACAATTAGTAAAGTAAGCAAATGTTTATTGAAGGAAGTTGTTGATGAAAAGAGTCAAACTCTAAAATATTTGAAGAGATTTAATCTGAGCCAAATATGAGAGACCACGGCCCCTGATACAGCCCTCGGGAGGTTCTGAGAGCATGTGCTCAAGGTGGTTGGGGTGCAGCTTGGTTTTATACATTTTAGGGAGGCATGAGACTTCAATCAGATTCATTTGAGAAATATGTTGGTTTGGTCCAGAAAGGCAGGACAATTTGAAGTTTGGGGGACTTCCAGACTATAGGTAAATTAAAACACTTTCTGGTTGACAATTGATTGAATTTGTCTAAAGACCTGGGATCAATAGAAAGGAAAAGTTCAGGTTAAGATAAAAGACTGTGGAGACCAAGGTTCTTTTGAAGTCTCATAGTGGCTGCCCTTAGAGACGATAGATGACAAATGTCTCCTATTCAGACCGTTAAAAGGTGCTAGACACTCAGTTAATATCTTCAGGATTGGGAGGGTCAGGAAGAAAAACATCTAGCTATGTTAATAGAGATTCTTTACAGATGCAGATTTTCCCTCACAATGGACAGTTTTGCAGGGCCCTTTGAAAATATGGCACAGAAACATGTTTTGGGGTAAAAGTATTTTGATTTTCTTCTTTGTCACATAATGTTACGCCAGAGTCAGATTGGAAAGTAAGACATGAGATATAGGGTTAAATAAAAGCTGATAAGAATTTATGGTTTGTAGGGCATGACTCCCAAGACTCCTTAGATAGGAATTTGCGCAAGATAAAAAAAAAAAAAATCAGAGCTTGGTCTTCAACGTACACATCAAGAGAAGAGTGGGTTGATCTGGGTGGAAAGTAGTAGCAGAGAACAGTACATTCGGAAAGATGGGGCAAAGTGGGCTCCTTGAAAGAGGATGAGCCAGCAGCTCCAAGAGTTCTACATTGCTCTTTTTATGTCAGACCCTTTAAGTTCCTGTCTGTGTCTCAAGTCTCTGCCTTTGTCTCTGATTAGTTTCCCACTTCTGCCTCGAGTCCCCACCCAGTTGCCACCCCGGGTTTGTAGGATTCTCCCTTGCTGTCTGTTGATGTTCATGTGCGGCCTAGCATTAGATACGAATTCTACCTAATGGCAGCATTGCTCCTTACCACCATCCCAGGAAGGTCATGTCGTGGCTAAATCTGTACTTATTGCACCTGCGTATCTCTTAGGAATTTCTCCTTTGCCCTCTTTCCCTCTTCTCAGCATGTAGCTAGCTACATTCTGACAGGTTAACTACAGAATGAGTGATCATTGGGCATCTTAAGGGGTGTTTGGGGGCATTCCTTTCTACATAGGTATTTCCCCTCTCTCTGCTCATACCTAGCATGCAACCTCTGGGGTGTGAAATTTTTTGGACTTCCCTTTTTCAGGGGCTCCCCGCTCCTGCTCATGTCTGGCTATCTGCCTACTCTAATGCAAGTGCTTTACAGATATTTAAATCCCAGTTTTTACCATTTGAGTGACCTTAGACAAGTTACTTAACATTCCTAAACCCTGTTTTTTTTCTCTTATAAAATTGAGCTAATTATACTTTTCTTTGCAAATTTGTGAGGAAGGTTAAATGCTTAAATGTGACTACATATGAAAGGCAAATGTATGCATATGTATACAGTTGTATTGGTATGTATGCGTAATATGTACAAATAAGTATTGCTTTCCTTCTTCCTTCCCTTCTACCTGAATCAGAATCATGAGACATACCAATTAATGTCAGAAAAATTGAAATTGTTACATAGTAAAATAAGCATGATGAAATAAATGTATGTATGGTGCTAGTGGCTTAGATAATCATAGTGGACTCTAGTGTACCAGTAACATGTCTGAAACCAGAAGATAAGTACTGACTTGACAAATTCAACTCAGCCAACTTATGTTCAGTGGTGATTGTGTGCCAAGCACTATGCTAATTTCTGGGAATACTCTATGAGCAAGACAACTTGATTTCTCCTTTCAAGAAGCTTACAGTGTAGAGGAAGAGATGAGTTAATGCAAACAATGGTAATACAATGTGACAAACACTAAGAAAGCAGTAAAGACAGGATGCTGTGGAGGCACTTAGGAGAGATATCTAATCAAGTTTAGGGAATAAAATATCCCTTGGCAGAGACCTGAAAGGTGAGTAGGTGTAAGAGAAGGAAAGGTAGGACTGCCGGGACACTAGATTCTTTTTGGTTTTTGTCTTACCTCACTCCCTGCTCCATCTCAGCCTGCTTTGTTGATTCTTCATCTTAACTCCCACTTCTTCATACTTGAATGCCTCAGGACTGAGTTCTTGTAGCTTTTCTTAATGTACATTCTCACTTGGTGATCTCATCTAGCCGCAAAGTTGAAGTACTATTTATATGCCAAAGACTGCCGAATTTATATCTCCAGCCCAAACCTTTCTCCTGAGCTCCCAGCTCATATTCAGCTGCTTAGGCAACCACTCCATTTGCACATCCAACAGAATTCCCTATCATGTTCTCTACTGAAGCACTGATCTCTCCCTCAGATTCAGCCTTCCAGTGTCCACTGATGGCAGCTGTATCCTTCTAGTTACTCAGGCCAAAAGCCTAGGAGTCATTATTGATACCACTCTTTCTCTCACATTAGAAAACCTTTAAAGATACAGCAAGAATCGACCAGGTGCAGTGGCTCACGCCTGTAATTCCAGCACTTTGGGAGGCCGAGGTGGGTGGATCACAAGGTCAGGAGATTGAGACCATCCTGGCTAACATGGTGAAACTCCATCTCTACTAAAAATACAAAAAACTAGCCAGGCGCATTGGCGGGCGCCTATAGTCCCAGCTACTTGGGTGGCTGAGGCAGGAGAATGGCATGAACCTGGGAGGCGGAGGTTGTAGTGAGCTGAGATGGCACCACTGCATTCCAGCCTGGGCGACAGAGTGAGACTCTATCTCAAAAACAAAAACAAAAACAAAAACAAAACAAAACAAAACACAAAAAAGATGCAGCAAGAATCTAATGAGCCCCTCCCACATTCACGGTTACCACCTGGTCTAAACTGTGATCCACCCCTTCTGGATTTTCACCATGTGCTCTTACTAGCCTCTCTTCTTCCGTGCTGGCCCCTAGAATCTTATCTATTTTCAAAATGTCAGCGAGTTTTAACATGAAAATTAGACTGACCATGTCACTCCTGTTCTCAAAACTCCCCAAGGATTCCCCATTTTACTTAGAGTAAAAGCCAAAATCCTTCCTGTGACCTCTAAGGCTTAACGTAATTTGGACACTGCCCCCTCTATAACATTTTCTAATCCTTTTCCTGCACTCAATGTTTAGATCGAGTGTTTTTTATTCTGGTCTCGAATAAATTTTTCTATTTATTCTTAAAATGGAGATATATTTACATATAATCAGTGCTATGATCTGACTGTGTCCTCCAAAATTTATGTGTTAGAAATTTAATCTCCAATGCAATGGTGTTGGGAAGTGGGGTATTTTGGGAGGTATTTAGAGCCCTCATGAATGGGTTAATGCCCTTACATGTAAAAGGGCTTGGTGGAGGGAGTTTGGCCCTTTTTGTTCTTCTTCCTTCCACACAGCAAGAAGGCTCTCACCAGAAACCAGATGCTGACACTTTGATCTTGCATTTTTCAGCCTCCAACACTGTGAGAAATAAGTTTCTATTCTTTATAAATTACACAGTCTCAGGTATTTTGTTATAGCAGCACAAACAGACTGAGATAATCAGTATTAATTTTTTCATAAAGTCATCCCTATTAAGTTTTCTAATTTTCTAGCATAGAGTTATGCATAGTAATTAGTAACAGAAGCAATGCAGCAGTATAAAGACCGAATGTTTATTATTGGTACACTTCTTGTATAAATGGGGTGTGTCATGCATCTTAACATTTAATCTTTCCCACAGAACCCTGGGGCAGGTATTTAACCAGAGTCGTCAGATCACCTATTAAATAATGAAATATCTGAAATGACCTCAGTAACCTGATGAGAAACTTTAATTATCTGAATATCTGTGGCTACTATTATCTTTTTTTCTGAACCTCTGCTATTTTAAAATCAATTTTCCACCCAGTAGCCAGAGGGATTTAAAAATGTCAAATCCAGTCTGTCACCTCTTTGATGTCTTCTTTTGACATGTTAGGTATACTGTGGTTTTTACCCACCTCCCCAGCCTCATGTTATATTACCTTTCTTCTCACTTTCTGCTCTCTAACTACCCTGACCTTATTTCAGTTCTCAAATAAAACATGATCTCTTTCATGATAGACATAATAATGGTCTCCAACAATGTCCACAATCCTAATCCCTGGAACCTGTTTGAATATGTTAGCTTACATGGAAAAATGGACTTTACTGATATGATTACGTTAAAGACTGAGATGGGGAACTTATCCTGGATTGTTTGGTTGTGACCATGGATCGTAAGTGAAAAGAGAGAAGCAGAAGAGAGAGAACCAAATAGATGACATGGTGAAAAAGATTGGCTGGCATTGCGAACTTTGAAGATAGATGAGGGAGGTTGCAAGCCCAAGAATGCAGGCTGCCTCTAGAGACTGGAAAAGGCAAGTAAATAAGTTCTTCCCTAGACCCTCTACAAGGAAGGCAGCTCTGCCAACACCTTGATTTTAGTTCCTAAGACTCATTTTGGGCATAGGACATCCAGAACCGTTAAATACTAAGTCCATGTTGTTTAAAGCCACTAAGTTTATGACACTATGTTATAGTGGCTATAGGAAACTAATATACCTCTTGCCATAGGACCTCTTCACCTACTTTTTTTTGGTTTTGAAGAATTTTCCTCTTTTCCTTTTCCTCACCGCTACCCTACTGTCCTTTAGGCTAATTAGCATATAATCACCTTCTAGATTTGTACATAAGTATCACTTTTTCAGGAATGCTTTCCTTGACCCCTAATCTGAGTCAGATTCCTGGCAATAACTTCTCATGGAATCCTGCCCTTTTTGACAACACCTATTTCAGTTTGTAATTACACATTGAAAAGTCTGATTATTTGATAATATCATTCTTTTGCACAGATATTAAATTCTGTGAGAGTAGGGCACGTTTCTGTCTTGCTCAGCACTGCATCTGCAGCAATTAGGCCAGTGCCTGTCACTGTAGTAGAAGCACAGTAAATAGGCATGGAATGAGTGAATAAGTTATACTTAGGTGAACTTAGAAATGTATCCCAAGCTAGTGCCTACTGTCCTGTTGAAGCACCCTCCAAAGACTCTGCTTTTTTTGTGGAAGACTGAGAATGAGGGCCCTTATTTATGTTTATTTAGCACCTGCAGTTAGGCAATACAAACACTTTCTCGTGTTATTTTTGGGACTTAGCAGAAGTTCAGTTCATTTTGACTTCTAATATTCATACTTATTCAAAACAAGTGGTTGTATTAATGAGCACAGTCCTATAATCTGTAGAAGAATTGTAAAGCTTCTTAAATAGAAATACTCTAGAAAAGTATGACATTTGAAAGAATAGCAAGTGTCAGGTTACTAAATGTTAAAAGTAGTCACAAGGGAACCTTTCCTTGACTGAGATTCAATTTTGAAAGATATCTGATTGACCTGTACTTATGGTGATAACAGATACAGAGAACTGACACATTAAAAGAAAAAGATTGTACTTCATGATAATTCTAATATGCTTGTAAGGAAAAAAACAAAAAGGGAGGCTTACCAAACAAATTCTACCCAACAGAAACATTAGGATACCTCATACTATTGACTTCATGCTTAACTAGCTATTTTATCTTTCAGAACATAAATTCTTTTTGTAACGGCTCGAGATAATAACTCTGTACCTTGGTTTTCATTTAGGGCTTATGCTCTGAAGATAGAAAGGACCATGTTATTTAATAAAGATTTGGGTGTAGCATAAGATACCAGGGGAAAAGGAGATTAAAGGCAAAGAATAACCTGTTGTTGGACTGGACACATTGGCTTCATTTGGCTTTGTGGAAACAAATTTATAACTTTTGCCCAGAATTTTTCTATAAGGAAGACCCATATTAAGTGGTTAAGACGACTAAGTAAACCAAATATAGCCAAAAAATCTAATAAAGTTGGTGGTATAAATGTACCAATATCTTTTTGGTTAAATACCTTACATACATTCTGTGTTCCTGGTGTGGACTATACTAGAATTTTTCATGAAAGTTCTACTGGGAGGTTACAATTTTTTAAAAAGCATACTTGCATAAAATAGAATTGTTTTTAGGGCTAGCTAACTCTATGGAAGTAGGCTTTGTGGATATTCACTGTTCTACTGAGTTATGCAATGAGCCTTTTCTTCTTTATATGCTGCATATTGTTGTTCAGATTTGCAAGAATTAAGGTTATTTTTGCCTTTTCTAAGCAATCTTAGACTACAGACGATTTCATAACAATGCTTATATTGGAAAGTCCAAATTAGAGATTATCATCATTGTGCAGATGAGGACAAACCAAAATCTGACTAAATTTAGCATTGTTATATTGGGTAGCAGAGAGCCGAAGCATTCAAGCATTTTCTTACAGATTCTCAAAAGAGACGCATGATTTGAAGTCCATACATTTGTGAACAGTGATCACTGTTCATAATCACCTAGCAACTTTTGTATAATTTATAAAAGAAAGAAAAGAGAATTTTAAGAAAAAACTAAAGTTTATTTTTTGTTAAATTACATTTAAAAAGACATTTATGGATTCATAAAGCACATTCTTTGTAATTTAAAATCTAGAAGTTTGTTCTGCCTTGACTAAACCATCGGTTTCATTTAATAAGGGTTTTTTTTTCTTTCCCCTCTAACCTTGGTTACTTTATTTGGTTGGTAGATATGTCTTCCTGTAAAGGACTCCAATGCATATGTAAATAATACTCATGTTTAGGTTTTTCCTCCCTACCCCAGTCTTATAAGAAGAATCGCCAAGTATTAGAACTAGAAGGGTCACCATTTACAACTCAGTCTTTCTCCAAAAGAGAGACAGAGAGAGATTATGATTCAGATTCATCCACCTTTTTTTTCAGCTAGGTAATGAGAAAGCCAAGAATTAAATCCATTCTCTTACCTTCTGGTCTGCTGTTCTTTTCACTGCATGGCAGTACTTCTCACAAAGGATATAAATGTGATATTCAAATGACATCAAACGGGAGGCTGGGAAGGCCCATGTTGTACCCCTTCACCAGTCACCCTTCCTCATTAGGAAACAAAAGGCACAGAGGATGACTGAAACCAGGAATCAATTCATAATGGCTCAGAGTTTGCTTCTAAGACCCAATGTAAATTCCTGAGGAACTTGGATGGACCATGTTATTGAGCCATCTGAAGTTTCTGATATTCAGCCATCTTACCTATAAAAAAGGCAATTTTATGTTCCAGACTAACATCAGGTTGGTTTTAGTGGCATAGAACCTATGTCAGTTAAGAGATTGTTTTCTTCAATGATCAGCCCAAAACCTACAACTAAAACTTAAGACGTTTTTTAACTACAATTTTTTCCAATGTAGAAAAAACCCATCCAGAGCATAGCTATTGCCCAGAAGCAGAAGGAAAACAAGAGAATGTGATCTCATGTTACAGCTTAAAGGAAGGGAGGTAAAGGAGGGAGTTGAAAGTAGAGAGGAAGAATGAAACAATGAGAATATAGCTAAAGCAGCCAAGTTTTAATCCATTACTATGATTGTTTATTTTCATTGCTAAAATTACTTTAGATTTGGCCAGTGAGAACCCCTTTAGGCTGGCTCCTGTATCCTTTTGATATGACCCCGTCGTTCTTTGAGCACTTTCCTATGTTCTAGTGCAACAGAACATTCCAAACTAGTTTTATACTTCACTCCCCCAACCCTGCAATCCGTCTTTTCTCCAGAGAGCCCTGGTTCTTTTTAGAGCAAAATGGTAGCATTTCATTTCTGTGACAGATTGACTTCCATGACTGACAACAGAAGGTTCCCCAAGCTTTACAAGTAGACTATGGTTTTTAAACTGATCCATAGAATCCATCTCATTTGGTGTCCTTTAGAACCATTTGGATTGATACAAGAGAAAAAGAAAACAATGAAATTGGAAAGAAAGTTAAATACTTATGAACATAACATTACTATCAGGGACACAATAGTATGGGGATAGCCATTTTATGCCAACATAGCTCAGAAACTATGGGAATAGTAGACTCTTAATCCCCAAACTATTGGAGGATTTCAGGAATACTGGCTCATATAGAGGGCAAAAGACATCAGAGATCTGGACTTTACAGGAAGCTTGAAGAATGGGATGCCAAGACACTTTGTTCTCTTCTATAGTGTAGGTTAGAGAACTAGAAGAAATAGCCATAGATGCCCAGAAGTTCTATGTAGTTCCATTTATCCACTTGGCTTGTCTCCTCTTCTGTACTCAACCCATCAGAGAGAAGTCTGATCATTGGTGGGAGTGGCTGTCAACATGTAAAGGCATGGAGGCTGCCCACTGTGCATATTCTAGGATATATGGTTAAGAGCCTTACTCCAATCAGTGATGTATGAGGAATTAACCAATAATATTCCTTTTGTTGAAAGAATTTTAATAAACTTGGCCTTAAGAAATTAAGAGCTGAAATCTTGGTTTCAGTTTGTCAGTGAAAAGCAACAGGTTATCATCTTTGCTGCAGTAAACACCAATTAGAGAGTGTCTCTTGAAAATACCTTGTTGCGTTAGTGAAATATAATAGTCTCTAATTATTTACAAAGTAGAACAAAATTGAAGAACACAATGAAAGAGGTAAAAGATCAACTAAAGTCATTATCATTCCAGAAATATATATATACACACACATATACACACATACACACATATATACATGTATATATAATCATACACACATATATACATGTATATATACACATATATCATGATTGAAATAAAATGATAAAGTGATATATAAAATGATTGAAATAAAAATGATATATACATGTATATATGTGTATATATGTGTGTATGTGTGTATATATGTATATGTACATATGTGTGTACATATACATGTATATACACATGTATATATATGTGTATATATATACACAGAGAAGAAAGAAATGGATGGATGGTGGATTAATCTATGAGATTTTATGAAAGATACTAATTGTAATCTTTATTAGTTTAACAAAACCCAGATATAACTGATTTTTAGATTAATATGTTTTACAATAAGCATTATTGGTTCTGAAAGATCTTTCTAAAGTTAAAAAAATTGTAATTTAGAAGGTTGGGCTAATTATTTTTTATTTAGCTATATGTTTCAACTTTAGACAGTATCACTTGACTCCAGCTATGACAGCTAAGAAATTGAACTCAAATACAGTTCTTTTCGTCCTTTCTTTGTATCTAGTGGCTGAATATTATTGGGTCTTAAAGATAGCCTGATTTCTCTCTCCTGTAGATGACCTTATGTTTCTTTCCAGATTCTAATAATAAAAGTCATTTTTTAGTCAGGCTGGAGTGCAGTGGTGCAATCTTGGCTCACTGCAACCTCCACGTCCCGAGTTCCAGTGATTCTCCTGCCTCACCCTCCCAAGAAGCTGGGATTACAGGCACTGGCCACCTCGCCCAGCTAGTTTTTGTATTTTTTAATAGAGATGACATTTCACCATGTTGGCCAGGCTGGTCTCGAACACCTGACCCTCAATTGATCCACCCCCCCTTGGCCTCTCATAGTGCTGGGATTATAGGTATGAGCCACCACGCCCGGCCTGAATTTATTGTTCTTTATAATTTTATTTCAATCATGATATTCCCTTTAAATACATAGATTTAAGACCCCTTTTATTTCTAGATTTATCTTTAATTTTCTTCTGTTATTTTCTCCTCTTCTTCATGGTACATAAGTTATGGGTACATCACATTTATCTCTAATCTTTCTAGTCATTTGTATAGCTTTGTCCTTTTACATTTTATTTTATGTGGTTTCCTCAAGTCTTTATTCTATGACCTTTACAGCAATTTCAGTTATGTTTATCCTGCATGAGTTGATTCTGATATATCTGTGACCTCTCCAATGTTTTTGTTTTATTTTCATTTTTCTCCTCTACATCCCTGCTTTCTTGGAGCCGTTTTATCTCTTTGTTTTTCTTATCTCTTCTTTACTCTCTAGTATCTTTTCCTTTGAGTTGATTTGTTAGAAGGAACATGTTTTTTATAATTTCTTTGAGGCCATGAGAATTACCTACTTGAACCTTTATCTGTTTTGTTTGATAATGTCCCTTTTGTTAACATTCCTTATCTGCCCCCTTCCCACCAATATTTAAACAAAGAGTCTGCCCTGGTGGTTCTCTGATTTTTATTCATTTTTATTATAACCATTCTTTTTCATTATGGTAAAATATACATAACATAAAACTTACCACTGTGACTAGTTTAAATGTACAATTCAGTGGCTTTAAATACATTCACAGTGTTGTGCAGCCATCGCTATTATCTATTTCCAAAACTTTTTCATCATCCCAAACTACAACTCTGTATTCATTAAACGATAACTTCCCATTCCCTCTTCCCCCAGCCTTTGAACTTCTGTTATACTTTGTTTCTATGATATTTTGCCTTTTCCAGGCCCCTCACATGAGCGGAATCACACAACATTTATTCTTTTCTCCCTGGCTTGTTTCATTTGCCATAATGTTTTCAAGCTTTATCTATCTTGTAGCATGTATCCGAAGTTCATTCCTTTATGTGGCTTAATGATACTTTATTATAGATATATACCACATTTTGTTGCTTCATCCATCGCTAGACACTTAGGCTGTTTTCACCTTTGGGCTGTTGTGAATAATGCTTGTTGTATTTCTCTGTATAGATAGAGTGGCCATGAACTCTACCCCAGCCCTGATGGGGCTTTTGGGATTGTCATGGATGTTGACCATGTGCCTTTCAGGAGATACTCTTTTATCCTGGTGGACAGCCTGCTGCCTGAGTGTCCAGCCTGTGACCAGGTGTCCCTTTCATCAGTTATTAATACTGGAAGACACCTTCGTGGCTCTTCCCTAAGTTTATTTCTGCCAAGATAGCCACTCTCCAGAAGAACCTCCATTGGGAGAAAATTGGGCTGAAGTGTGTCAGTCAGTCAGACACATAGGAGACAACACAACAAAATAAATAACAGAAGCAGTTTATTACTTACAGGTTCATGAGTGATGAGGGGTACCAGGAAGAGCTGAGGGAAAGGTCACAGGGATAATGAGCTCAACCAGCAGGTGGGGAGCCAGACAGAGACAGACCTATGGACTGAGACCTTTACTGGGGTACAGAGTGTCATCCAAGCAGATTTCCTGCTGGGAGTTCCAGTTGGTGAGTTTAAAGCAAGCAGGCATGTATTCCGCAGTGTCACGGTGTGGCCACTGCACGCCAAGCTGCAGTTTCTGCATTTATGTGGATTGTGGGGGTCAGTGAGATGAGTAAAATAGAGTCGAGTATATGTTCCAAGAAGATGATCGTCAGGACGTGATGTATAAACCATATATCTGGATTGACTACCTTAAGGTACTAGGAGAGGGCAGGGAGCTAGAAATTGTGTCAAGGATAACCGGGCCCTGTTCCATGTATGAGAAAGTTAAACCTATATTCAAAATGCGTGCTGAGGCAACATCAAATTATAGGAATTTACTGCATGCTGCTATGAACATTAGTGTACAAGTATCTGTTTGAATCCCTGATTTCAATTTTTTGGGTCTATGCCTAGAAGTGGAATTGCTGCATCATATGGTAAATCTATGTTTAACTTTTTGAGAAATCGCCAAACTCTTTTCCAAAGTGGCTGCACCATTTTCCATCCCACCAGCAATGCAGAGTGTTTCAACTTCTCCATATCCACACCAAGACTTGTTATTTTCCATTTTATATTTTTATAGTAGCCATCCATATGAGTGTGAATTGGTAGCTCATTGTGGTTTTGATTTGCTATTTTTGATTTTTGAATGAGGCAGGTTTTTAGGGTGTCTGTTTTATACATAGTCATGTAGAGAACTGGGCGGAGGGGAACAGATTGAGGCTACTCCATCATTTTGAAATCACATGGAGCCTCAGATTTTCAGGCTGTGTTATAATCTGGTGCTTTGACTTCCTGCTCGACCATACCTTAGCTCTGGCTATCTTCTTTACCTAGTGTACCACACAGGTACTTAAACAAAGATGACATGTCTCTAAATCTCCCACCAATCTGGGATGATGCTTTTTCTACCAGAAAATTCCCTAGTTCTGCTTTGGCCTTCCATGCTCTAAAATTCTATTCTTTTTTTTTTTTTTTTTTTTTTTTTTTTAAAGAGACAGGGTCTCTCTTGCCCAGGCTGGGGTGCAGTGGCATGATCATAGCTCCCTGCACCCTCAGACTTCTGGGCTTAAGTGATCCTCCCACCTCAGACTATTAAGTAGCTGGCTCTATAGGTGTATGCCACCACACCTGGCTACTTTCTAAATTTTTTTAAAGATGGGGTATTGCTATATTGGCCAGGCTGGTCTTGATCCCCTGGCCTTATGTAATCCTCTCACCTTGGCCTCCCAAAAAACTGAGATTACAGGCATGAACCACTGTGCCTGGCTTAAAATTCAGTTCTCTAATGAACAGATTGTGGTTTCAGGCCTGGAACAAGGCTTCCTGCTGAACTCTGAAGCAGGCATGTAAGAATTCTCTGTCTCCTTTCCTTTTGGTACAGCTATAACTCAGTTCTTGGGTCTTTTCTCTTTTCCCTTATGATCTCATCCATTCTCATAGCTTAATATACTCTGCATGCCAACACCACCCAAATTTATATATCCAGCTCAAATCTCTTTTTTGAATTCCAGACTTGTATGTACATATATCTATTCAAAATCTCTACATGGAGTCTGATAGACATTGCAGTTAATTCATCTGAAACTTAACTTCTAATCCCACCACCACCACCAAACCTGCTCTTCCAGCAAGTTCCCTAATTCCAGCTAACAATTCATTTTTTTCTGTTTCTCAGGACAAAATCTTGGAGTCATCTTGACTTCCTTCTGTCTCTCATGTCACATATCTAACTCATCAAGAAGTCCTCTTGGTTCAACTTTCAAAACATATCAATAACCTAACCATTTCATATTACTTTCACTGTTATCACTCCTGCCTGAGTCACCGTCATTGAGTATTAGGTTATCAACACAACCCTTTAACTAGTCTCCCCATTCTTCATTCTTGGCCTGTTATAGTCTATTTACAACACAGCAGCAATAAATCCTTTTTTAAACTTAGGTAGTGTTACCCCTACTCAAAACCCTGCAGTAGCTCCCTATTTCATTCAGAGTGAAACCTAGAGACCTAAAAGATCTGCATGATCTGCTCCTGTAACACTATCTCTTCACCCTGCTCACCTTTTCTAGTAACACTGGGCTCTTCATTGTTCTCAAACAGACCAGGCACACTCCCACCTCAAAGCGCTAGCACTGACTATTGCTTTCATCTGGAACTTGCTTCATCCCCTTCTTCATGTCTTTGCTAAAATACATTCTTCTTGATGAAGCTCACCCCGACTACCCTGCTTTAAATTGCAGCCTGCCCCACTCCTCACAGTACTTCTGATCTCTCATCCTGCTCTTTTTGCATAGAATTGACCACTTTTTACATGCTGTGTTACTTTATTATCTTTATTTCTTACACATACTTTTTTATTTTTTTTTTTTTTTTTTTTTTTTTTTTTTTCTGTTCTCCTCACCTCACCCGAGAATTTAAATTCTCAAGGCAAAAATTTAAATCCACTGCTGTTTTTCAGCACCTGGAACAGTGCCTGATACATACTCGATGCTTAAAAAATATTTGTTAAATAGTGAACATTTTTCAGACATTTCTTCATCGATTAATTTATGGAGTATGGCTCTTCCCTTGTATTATTAATAACAAATTCTTGTACCTTTTAAAATTTCTTTTTGATGTTTTAAGTTATAATCAGATTTTTTTAATTGTAAATCTTTCAAGACCAGGACCACGTCTGCTGCATCTATTTCCATCACAGCACTTAAAAAGTTTGTTGAATTTCAATATAATTTTAACTAAAGCAATTATACACATGCACCACACAGAATATAAATGTATGGCTCGGCATCTCTGTTTTTATCTTTGTGTTTCTCTTGCGAAATCTTTATCTCTAATTTCCCTATGGGCTCATAGAAAAGACCGATAATAAAGAGACTGGAATTCTAACCTGTAATGTTCTATGTAATCTGGCTGCTGTTCTCCCACCTAAAGCCCTACCTCTGTGCTCCGTTCCCTCTGCCACAGCAATTCTGATCTGTTTGCTCACCCTTGAACATGCCTGGCACACACGCCCTGCAGCCTTGGCATTGTCTGCTTCCTCTTCCTAGAGCACTCTTAGCCCACGTATCTCCATGGCTCACATTCTCATCTTCTTTAAAGCTTTGCTCAAATGTCACTTCTCATTGAAAGGAAGTTAAGGAACTCATTATTTTGGAATAAGCAAGGAAAGGTTAACTCAAAACTTGTAACATTAAAATGAGAATAAACCACCACCATTGCAGAGAATTTCCAGTCGGACCAAATGGAAACAGATTCAGTGGTGATGTGAAGGCAGAAATGACAAAATTTGGCAGTTGACTAAGAACATCATCAATGATCCTGAGATTGCCTTCATGGGAATAAATGAAGAGATGCTGGCTCTAGCATGATAGAAAACTTGACAGTGAGACAGTTTGAGTCGAAAGATAAGAAATTTTGTCTCTGCAGTAATGTCATAGCTGGAATGTTTTAGCTGTGTAGAAAGAAAATTCTGAAATGGGTAAAGTATCAGTTCATTTCTAATTCTCTTTCTATAGTTAATATTTTTGCTCATGGGCAGAACATGGCAGGGGCTCTTTCTGTCTCTTCCAGTAGTTACTGTTTCTTCCTTGAATACAAAAATGCTTCTCAGATTTTCCCATGTAGGTCCAGGACACATAAGTAATTATTCATTGCTAGAGTCTGATAAGCAATTTTTCAGTTAATTAAAAGACTGACAAACCTATACTTTAGATATTATGTATTATATGTAAATGCAATTTTAGAGAATTTTAACAGTCTCTGGGAAACGTTCTCAGAATTGTCAGACATCTATATTAGCAGACGACTAATACTGTGATGTCCATGTTTATCTCTGTGGTCTTATAGGTAAACAATCTGACATAAGAAGGTATGAAATACCCAGCGATGTTTGAAATATAATTAAGAAAACAGCTATAGACAGAAAAAAAAATAGTTGTTAGAGTTCAGCAATGTGTCCTGAGAGATAGTTTATCTTCAAAGATATTGGAAAAAATTGTAAAAGCTTAAAAGTACATTGAAAATGGTTTCAAGTATTTTTTTAAATGACAAGTAGATGACATTTTGACAAGGTGTAAATCATACTTTAAGTGTCGAGGGCTACATAATGTCTCTAAAGAGTCACAGTTCAATAAAGCAGATATGTTATTTAAGAAAATAGCAAAAGAAGAGAAATATAAAGACATCATACTTAAATAGAATCATATAAATAAAAACCCACCCTAAAAAGATCCAGAGGCATGTAAACGTGAGATTGAAGGGAGCATTTAGAACCATAGCTAAAATTAGAAAGGACAATGTGAACTTCTAAGGGAAAAAAATGCTTTTCCAGAATTTATCAGAAAAGTGTCTGAATTGATGTGTTTTTACATTTATCTAAAACTGTCATTGTTTTATATGAATAACTTCATGTTATAGTTGCTGAAATGTGAAGAAAATATTTTGTGAAAATATAACTATTGAAAATACTTCATATAATTTACCTAAAGTAAATGTTATTTGTGACTAGATATATATCGTCTCTATGATTTGTCTATCCTTGAGTATTCCAAATTGAGATTTATTTTCAGTGCTATCACTAGGCTTTGGGGTTTGTTATGGTCTGAATATTTCTGTCCTCCCAAAATTCATGTTGAAAACCTAACCCCCAAAATCATGCTACTATGAGGTAAGCCTTTGGAGGTGATTAAGGCATGATGATGGGGCCCTTATGAATGGGATTAGTGCCCTTATAAAAGAGGCCTGAAAGAGACTTCACTTTTCCCACCATTGTTAGAGTGAGAAGAAAGCTATCTCTGAGGAAGCGAGCCCTTGCCAGACACCAAATATATGGATGCCTTGATCTTCCCAGCCTCCAGGACTCGGAGAAATAAATTTCTGTCATTTTTAAGCTACCCAATTTGTGGCATTTTGTTAGAGTAGTCCAAATGGGCTAAGGCAGGGATCATATAAACATGATTAATTCAAAACTAGACTTATTCAGATGACATCCTAATTCAAATCCTACTTTCAACTTTGTCCTTCTTCATTATTTTATGTCTGTAACCAGTATCTACCTTAAATTTGCTTACGTATCTGAACAATCTTGAGCTTTACAGTATAGCAGTTAGGAGCATGGACTATGGAGCCAGATTATAACTGCCCCTCACTAGCTGTGTGACTTTGGGTTAGTCAGTTAACCTCTTTGGACCTCGATTTCTTCATCTGTAAAATGAAAGTAATAAAAGCATCGTGGGAGACTAAATGATTACATGAATGCAGAATGCTTAAGGATATGCCCCTTTACCAGCTAACCCTTATCCAACCCCTAATATGTTAGTTGATGAAGTGCATATCCTCAGCAAGTGTAAGCATCAGCCAGGATTGCTAAAACGCAGCTTGTTGGACCTCACTCCCAAGTTTCTGATCCAGTTAATCTAAGACAAAGTTGGAGAATTTGCATTCTTACAAAGTTCTGGAGGGATGCTGATGCTGTTGGTCCATGGTCCTTGAACCACACTCTGTGAACCATTTGCCATAGCTTTTCAAACTATGTGTGGTAAAGGAATGGTTGCTTTCTTCTTGTTTGTTTTCTAACTATGATAGATCATTTTTGGGGGGATAAAATACAATAAATATGAATTACCAGGAAAGTGAAATAATAAAATAGATAAATGAGAATGTTCTATTCTTTGAGTTTTCCAGTTGGTTTATTTCTAGATAAATGGGAATTTTCTGTATACCTTGGAAAAGGGGGAGAATTCATACAGCAAATAAAGTGAATGTCTGCACTTTCATGTTAAGGCTAGTCCGTCTTGGTATGTTAGCAACTCTTTCTTTTATCCCCATTTTAAATAGGAATCTTGATATAACAGATTCACAGGTTCCTGGGATTAAGAGGTGGATATCTGTGGGTGCTGTTATTCTGCTTGCCACACCAGTCATAACATTCCAATTCAACATGCTCATCAGGTGATCCTGATTTAATCAGAGCCGCCACAAGTCTCTGAGACATTCTGATATCCAAAGCCATATTCTCAATGTCAGCAGCCTACAAGACAAAAAAACCTTCTGTTTTATAGCTTATACCAGGAATCCATGCTTTGGAGAAAGTTGCACTTCTGTACGAGGACTAATTTATTTTTCTGTAAATTGTTGGCAACATCATTTAAAAATTAGGAAAATTAACATAAAAAGGCCATTTTCCTCCTTAGCTGTAAATACCAGGCCCTCATTCCCACAATGACCAGCCACCTGTTGAAGTGGTGTAGTGGCTGCCCCAACTAGGAATGTGCCTTTGTATCCTAGTTTTCATAGTCACAGTGTAGAGGTTAAGCGTGTGGACAGTGGAGCCAGACTATAACTGCCTCTTAGGAGCTTTGTGACCTTGGGTTAGTCATTTCACCTCATCGGACCTCCACTTCCTTATCTGTGAGTTGAAAATAATAAAAGTATCCTGTGAGAGTAAGTGACTTTATGCATGCAGACCCATTTTATTAATATAGAATAAGTTAAGGCCTGGGCTTTCAGTATATTGTTTGATTTTGCTGCCCCTGAAATTGAAAGTTTTGACAAGAAAAAGGAAAAGCATTTTTCTTCTGACACCTATGTACTGCAGTTCAGATGAATAAAATTGCCTTTAGATAAGGAAGCTGTATACTCCATGAGTTTTCAGTGTAAATTAAATAAACTAACCAATTAACCTAAAAATAAAAATTAAAGAGATAGCACATAATTGTAAGCATTTAAGAGCTTGAAAGGTAGGTAATAAAAATAATTATTACATTGAAGTATAATACTTTAGCATTAGGATTGGCTGCAAGTACCAAGGAGCATAGGAAGAGAAGCTTTAAAAGGCTAAACTTTCTTTCTTTCTCCCATAAAAGTATGGAAGTGGATAGTCCAAAGCTAATGATATTTCAAAGTGCCAGGGATCCTGGGTGATTTCCATTCCCTCTACTGTGTCCAACCATTGCATCTTTATCCATTGAAGAGGCAGCAGAAAAGGGGACATGGGAAAGGAATATTATACTTCGCTGCCATTTAACCTCATTAGTCAGAATTTAATCACAAGGTCACGCTTAGCTTCAAGGGAGGCCAGGAAATAGTCATTTATGTAGGGGAGCCATGTGCCCAACTGAAAAACTGGTATTCTTTTCATGAGGGAAAAGGGAATTACGTATATTGTGAAAACTCTATCTCTGCTATACATGTGGCTTTTGTTTTCTTCAAGTTGCTTATTTGTATTTCTACATTTTCACAATGCATATATGTTATCTTTGTGAAACAAAAAAAGATAAGTCTCATCTCTGATTCTTCCTAGCCCTTACTTTTGAGAAGAAAACTGAGGTTGCTGAGGTACTGATTATGCAACTCACAATACAGGCTTCGTTTTGTGGAAAACTGCCTATCAATTATTAATTATAATCTTTATATAGCTCTTCCTTCTTGTTCTTTCTTTCACTTGCTTGGAAGGAAAGTAATTATGTAATAGATGTGATTCAGACATGAAAGAAAGTGCTTATTTAACCTATGAGGCTATTATAGGACTACTAAAGAGGGATTTACCTAAGATGGATTTTCATATATTGTTTTTTTTCTGATAACAGCTCTATTCTTTTTTAGGGTGCACTAATTTCAGTGGCTCAAAAACCTTTGAAAGTTATTTTAAGCTATAGTGTAGGCACACTAAGTATAGTGTGCTAAAGTTCATGAAAAAAGGGGGAAAAAAACTATGCTTTTATCTAAGCTTCATTTCCTTTGCCATGACTTTTTTGTAAAATGAAGATAATATTTATACAAATTGCTAATTTTAATGTATAACAAAATGTCTACAATTTCTTTGAAGTCAAGGGAGAAAAGTATACAAAAACTTTTGTTGGGTCTGAAATCCTAGTTAAAATGGAAAATAATGAAATAGAACATTTTCCTCCAAATGATTTTTCCAAAGTAGAACAAGATAAACATCTACTGAAATTTCTGCCTATCGATAAATTAGAGACATCTTAAACAGCGAGAGTTGCTAAAGAACTTTAAGGAAACTTCACATTTAAAACTGTATAAATTTTATCTGGACTGGGCTAGGACTCTTGGCAAGTGGTATTTCATATATATATATATTCAGTTTTTACCTCTATTTTTATTTCCATTCCATACTTCTAAGTTTTCTTCAATCCACTAAGCAGTGATGAGGTTTCATATTGTATGAATGGCTGATGTGAATTTTAAAAGTATTAAGAAAACATGTATTCTGAGAAACCATTTGCAAATCGTGTTAATGGATATTGTAGAACAGTGAATGAGGCACGAAGTTTTCAAAGAATACAAGGGTTTCACACTAGAATGCTTCTTCAAATAATTATTCATTTTTGGTCCCCCCAACTCTCTACCCCTAGCTGTACTCCCCCTTCTTCACCTATTTAGCTTCTCATTGTCCTTCAGGTCTACCAGAGGAGACTTCCTTAGACTGCTGCCTTCTCTTCAGTCTCTCCTGCATGTGTTCCCACCACAGATCTGTATGGGATATTGATATATGCACAAAGTGACGTCAAAACAGTGGGGAAAGGACAAACTCTTCAATGAGTGCTACTGAGACAAGGACTTCTGTATGGAAAAACTAAAATCAGATTTTTACCTCACACCACACAGAGAAGTCATGTACATCCAAAATATAAATATGAAAATTAAAAAGTTGAACTGGTAGAAAATATGGAACACTATCTTTGTGACCTTAAAAGATTTACTAACTAGTACACAGACAGCAAGAAAAAAAGCAGATTTATATTTTCAACATTCAAAACTTTTTGTATGATGACATACATATATACTAAAGTATATCAGAAGAAAATGTACAGAAGAGGAAACGGAGCTGGGCAAGATTCACATGAAGAACTGTGCAAGCTCAAGGGCAGTTAAGGAAATGCAAAGTTTTAAATAGAGATTCCATTTCACATCCATTGGTTGTGGAGATATTTGGAAACATAAACCTAAACTGGAACTCTCACTTGTGTTTGTATGCAGAGACACTTTGGAATGTAAATTATCAATATTTATACAAATTAAAGATACATACACATTTTTATATACAGTGTGTATAGCTAAAATCCTTATAACATGCAACCCAAAAATACTATTTCTAAACATATACTTTAGAGAAAAACTCACAGTTGTTTATAAGTAGATGTGTTTAGGGATGGTTATAGTGAAAACTTGTGTGGGGGGGATCCTAATATCCACTAATAAGGAGAATAAAATAAATATACTCATTTTAAAAACCTCAGAAACCAAAGAAAAGCATGAAGAATTGAGCTTTGTAATGTTCAAGGTAGATTTTTGATGTGGCCATATAAGGGGTGTGTGTGTGTGTGTGTGTATAAAAAATTATCACACTCAGTTTGTTTTTCTATAAACCTTTGTATAAGAGTCAATTATTGCTCACCCAATATTACTCTGTTTCTTTACATTTCCCAGCCTCCCAGCCTTCCCAGCAGTTAAAGAGCCATATGTCTAGGTCTGGTAATGAAATATGCACAATGATTTGTAAAAAGCAATTACAAGCTAGTGTGTCTCCTTTATATTTCTCCTCCTCTGCTATGGTAATTTTGGAGGACATATTTTCTACATGAATGGCTGCAAGATAGAGAAGGACTGCCTGAGCCACAATGCACTTTAAAATAATGAAGTATAAGCCTTTAAGTCACTAGGATTTCAGAGTTCATTTGTTTCTGCAGCTTAGCTTAGTTGAATGTTGACTAATAACTATCTTCAAATAAATATACTTTTCTTAAAATTGTTGAAATATATTATCATTTATCACCCTAAAAGTCCTCAAATTTATTCTCTAATTTAAAATATGTAATTCTTGATGGGTTTTGTATTATAAAATAATATTTATTTTAGAAAAATTGGGAATTGAAGTTAAGTATACGCATGGTCAAAATTACCCATAATTCTATTTCTTGTAAACAACTATTAACAATTTAGCAATTATCTTGCTTACTTAAATGTACATCTGTTCTTGATATCACTGAAGAACATTTTACTTAACTATTTAGCTTATCATTATATGGATAGGTCAAAAATGCATTTATCACATTCTCAATTGATAAACATGTAGTTTCCTCTATTTGTCATTATAGCTATTACTACGATAGTTATTACTCTAAGCTTCATTTCCTTGTCTTGGTCTGTTTGTGTTTGTGTTGCTATAAAGGAATACCTGAGGCCGGGTAATTTATAAAGAAAAGAGGTATATTTGGCTCATGGCTCTGCAGGCTGTACAAGGAGCACGGTGCCAGCATCTGTTTCTGGTGGAGGCTTCAGGCTGCTTTCACGCATGGTGGAAGGCAAAGGGGAGCCAGCTTGTGTCGATCACATGGTGAGAGAGGAAGAAAGAGAGCAAGAAGGTGCCAGATTCTTTTCAACAACCAGTTCTTGGGGAACTAAGAGTGAGAACTCACTCCTGTAAGAATAGGACCAAGCAATTCATTAGGGATCCACCCGCACAACCCAAACACCTCCCACCAGACCCTGCCTCTGCCAACCCTTGAGTCAAAAAACACTATTCAAATAGAAAGTGGGCCGGTGAATTTCTTCCGTGAGAAACAATCCCTTGCTCACAGACTTTTCCCCACCATCTCTAGCTTCTTCAGCGGCACTTATTTTTTCTTTTTTTGTCCCGTGCTGCTTAGGACTTTTCCATGTTAAGATGCGCTCATTGTTCACGCTATGTTCCAGTTAGTGAAAGAGCTGCTCTTCCTCCATTTCTTTTCATCCCTTAGTCTTCAATACTACCTTGAAAAGAAAAATGTTTTCCCATTTGGACTCTAAGCTCTTTATGCTCTGGATCAAAACATTACAGAATTTTTTACTGTTATATCTGCATGTGGAGAAGGCTTATTGAACATTTAATGTGAAGATGGTCCATGCACAAAAAAAGACTAGAGCAATGAATAAACCAAGACAATTCATATGAAGGGATAAAAATGAAAACACTCATCATAATGAACTCATCTTACTGGTCTCATAACAAGTGATAAACAATTCAAGCTATCCAATCAATAGAAATTATCTTTTTCTATTTTGATACTGATATGTATTTTAATATTTTATTAATATATATTTGATATATAAACACATTAATATATTAATATATAATTTAATATCGAATTTTTGGATCAGAGACTTCCTAAATTTCCCTTTTTAATATTTGAAAATGATTTATCAAGTTTGAATTAAAAATTAGCATTTACAAAGAGTAAAACCAACAATGACTGCAAAAACCTTCACGTACAGAATTGCAGCTTAAGAGAAAACCACATGTTCTAGTAGGTTTTAAAAAAGTTATTGACATAGGGCCCTTTCAGAAGAAGAGAGTTTTGGGGGTGTGTTTATGGTTGAGTCATGAGTGCCTTTGTTCAGGCAGCGCTGAAGAGCTAGACTTTGAGAGGTTCCCTAGCATGGGACCTGCTTCAACACAATTGCAGCAAACGCCCTGTGTTCTGCCTTTGTCCTCTCTGGTCTGACTTCAGCATTACTCACTCAGTTCCTCTCCCTTTCACATAACCCAGTGTCATTCTATTCCAGCCAAGTTTATCTCTGCACCACTCAGATAAGCCCAATGCTGCTCTTTGCAAATGTCACTCTTAGAAGAAGATAGGGTGTTTTCTGAAAGAGTTCTTTTTTAAAGGGTTCGCTGACTGAATCCATTCTGAAGGATAGTTTGGGTAGAGGGCTTCTTTAAAAAAAAGTTTCATTTTTTTAGCCTTGTAGGAGAACATCTGGAGACACGTACCCCATTACTTAGGAAACTCCCTAGACTTTGTAGATGGATAAACACAGAGCAAAAAAAATATGTCTAAGTCGATTTTTTTTTTTTTTTTTTTTTTTTTTTTGAGATGGAGTCTCATTCTGTCGCCCAGGCTGGAGTGCAGTGGCCGGATCTCAGCTCACTGCAAGCTCTGCCTCCCGGGTTCACGCCATTCTCCTGCCTCAGCCTCCCGAGTAGCTGGGACTACAGGCACCTGCCACATCGCCCGGCTAGTTTTTTGTATTTTTTAGTAGAGACGGGGTTTCACCGTGTTAGCCAGGATGGTCTCGATCTCCTGACCTTGTGATCCACCCGTCTCGGCCTCCCAAAGTGCTGGGATGACAGGATAAGTCGATGTTTTTACAGTATCTGATTCAGGCAGTGAAGTGTCTTAGTGATCTCATCTGTTACAAATTTTTAGTATCTGTATTGAGAAATTATGCAAACAATGTTAACCATATAGACTAGTAAATTAAATGTCTATAGTAAAATATCCTTTGAATCTCAAGGCTATGAAAGTGTGTATTTGGTGACAGCTCAGTCAGATACATATTGTATAATTGGACTCAACAACACAAATGACCTTTCTGCTTTATTTACAAAAAGTAAATGAGGTGATTTTGTAGTTATTTGCTTATTGTGCTAAAGCTTTTCCTTATGGCTGCTTATGGTGTTTAAATCAATAATAAATGACTCCCTCTAAGATTTAAATCATTTCAAAAATGTAACACAAAAGCAAGTACCGTCTGATTTCTACAATATATTAGAGTTAAAACAATTTCATCCGTAATAAAGTCACAAAAGTGTTGCATACTAGAGAGGAGGGTTGACTTCTGCATTTCTTAATAGTCCTGATACTAATTTGAGGAAAAAAGGGAGGGAGAAGAAAGCCAATAATACAATCCAACACGACACCCTAGGTTAGGGGGAAATAATCTTTGGTATGTGTAATGGTGTTGCTAAATAATATTGTTTTGGATAGCATAAATCAATATGCAAAGAGAATTTACCAATCTATATTATGAGTTAATTTTAGACACTTGTTCACTAATATCTTAACGGATATTTTTCATATTTTTCTAATCATAAATTTTTATGTTTTGTTAAGGAAGTTTATTCAATGTAAAGCTATACGAAGAAAAAAGTAAAGACCACCCGTATTCTATCACTCAGAGATAACTGTCATTAGTATAATCATGTATTTTGTCTGCTACTACTTTTGTCTAAGTATAAAAATTGGATTCCTACTGTAGATAATATTATTCTTTTTTCATTTACCTGTACGAATAAGTATTCAGCAACATTATAACTTACAACAATTGCATGTTAGTCAACTATCTGGATGTACTATAGTACCAAAATTTATTTAAGTACACTTAGACTTTGTTTAACTATTCCTCGACTTTTTTTTTGTTTTGTTTTTTAATGTTTCAGACGATTTTAAACCACTGCACAGCAAAGTTCTTTGGATGTGACTATCTGAATTTCTAACTGTTTCTATAAAGTGCATTGCTACATTAGGGGGTTTAAATACATGGACTCTTTTAAGTTTAAACTCCAAATATTTTCAAACTAATTTGCTATTTTAAAATAAGTCTTATTTTTTCAGAGTAAGCTTTGTTATTTATTCATCATAGCCCCAAAGTGGAAACAGTCCAGATGTTCACCAGCAGAGGAGCATGTTACCTCTCCAGAGCACACATCCCATATTCCGTTTATATGAAACTCTGGGAAAGACAAGTTTAATATGTAGTAATGGAAAGCGGTGGTTTTCTGAAGCTGAAGGTCCATGGCGGGGATTGATTCACCGCAGAAAATTTAGAAAGCATAGATAAGCAGACAGGAGGAAGTTATCTCACCGTTTAGAGATAGGTATAATCCACTAACTTTTTTTTTTTTTTTAGATACATAAGTGCATGAGGAACAAATTCAGCTTAGTGAAGTTTATTTATTGACTTAACAGGTAAAATGTCATGGATAACGCTATACTTTTGCTATTTTAAGCTATCATTCTTTTCTGCTTTTCTGATTTTTTTTTTTTTTTTTTTGAGACCGAGTCTCACTTTGTCACCCAGGCTGGAGTGCAGTAGCGCTATCTTGGCTCACTGCAAGCTCCACCTCCTGGGTTCACACCATTCTCCTGCCTCAGCCTCCCAAGTAGCTGGGACTACAGGTGCCCACCACCATGCCCAGCTAATGTTTTGTATTTTTAGTAGAGATGCGGTTTCACTGTGTTAGCCAGGATAGTCTCAGTCTCCTGACCTCATGATCTACCCGCCTCGGCCTCCCAAAGTGCTGGCATTACAGGCATGAGCCACTGCGTCCGGCCCTGATTTTTTTTAAATGTTGTATGTTACCATGTCATTCAATAGTAAAGAGAAATTACCAAATGATGATGAGTTGTATGTTGTCGGCGCATTTCCTCTTAAGTGTTTCTATGGCTTTTATCTCCATCTATTACAGAAATTAGTGGAGATTCTGTAAAATTATTAGCAACCTGCATCATAAAATTACTAGTACCCATTTAAATTAAACAGTAACGTCTTTTCTTCTTTCCTTCAGCTGCAAAATAAGGAATTTTGCCTCCGCCTCAGCTTATATTATTTCCTTTAGAGCAGGATTTTTCAACCCCAGCACTATAGACATTCTGGCTGAACAACTGCTTGTTGTGGGGGCTGTTCATGTTTAGGGGGTTCTCAACCCCCCTAAATGCAGGTAGCACCCCAGCCCCAGTTATGACAACCAAAAATAGATATTGCCAAATGTGTCCTGGGATTGGGGGGCAAAAATTACTCCTGGTTAAGCAGCAAGGATTTAAGGCTAATTCAGCACTTTATTACTTTATTAATGTCCTCTATTACACTTGTCCCCGACCCCCCGCCCTCCAACCATGTGAACATCCTTTTGATTACTGGGCTCTGATCTTTCGATCCTGCTGATTTTAGGTTAGTAAAGGTAGACATGAGAGGCCTTGGCTGTGACGTGTCCATTACGCCCCCATTACTTCTGCACATCGACTACACTACGGGATCCTTTGGAATGCTGCTGTCTGGTAACATGAGAAATGGAGAGACACTGTGCAGATATGACCATGGCTCACCTTACAGCGTTACGCCAGGCATTTAACTCCACATGCCTCTCTTTTGGATCTCATTCTAAACAAATGAAGCGGGCTTAATTTTACTTTTTCTGTAGATAAGCTGGTGTTTAACAAGGTGAAAAGTAAAAGACTCTAGGGAGTTTTCAAGTTAGTAGAAATCCTTCGTGCTTTTCCAATTAGCTGGTAAAGGATGCTTGGAAGAATTTGGAGGCATTTGAGAGGAAAGAAGGGACTTTAACTGCTGACATAGCTGTCTAATTCTCATTTTGCATTAGATAAGGATTATCCTGCAAGAGCAGCACGTGGGTATACCTTAGAACAACTGTTAACTCGTGTTCAGTAGTCACTGCTGAAAACACAGAGCCAGGCCACTGAGGGAGAAACAGCGAGAAAGGAGCAGAGCCCTGTGCATCATGGAGCTTACAGTCTATGGGAAATTATACACAAACCTTGTTGCAGTTGGGTAACATTACTAGTAGTGAGAAACAGTTGTTTGATCAATGAGGAAGTATCTCAGTTGCCAGATGGGTAGTACAGACAGTAGCAGTGGAAACTTAGGAGAACGAGAGAATCCTGTGGACTGCAGAGGTCAAAGAAGAGGGCCTGCAAGAGCTGGGATCTGAGCTTGGACTGGTGATGGGCAAAGGTGAGGAAGAGTATCCCAGTGAAGTAAAATGGTGTGCATTAAGAGGCTGAGATAAGAGCTGAAAGCATATTTGGTGTGTAAAAACTGAGGGAGAAAGCCAGAAGGGGATCCAGATCTTGAGTTTCTTGAATAGCAGGCTGAGGAGTTTTGATTGTATAATGGAAGCTAATGTTTCCCAAATTGGGCTCCATGAAACAATAATCCCAGGAGATGCTCTTTGAATAAAGTGTCCTGTGGTTAAATAAACTTGAGAAGTGATGCATGCCCTCCTGTGGACTTAACATGCATATTGGTATCTAAAGGCTTAACTTTGTTTAATACAGCATTTCCCAAAGTATTTGCCCATAAGGTGGATGTGAGGGAGACTTATGAGAAATAAGAACATAAAGCCCTTATTAACAGTCAGTGGATCAATTTAGAATTTGAATTTGGCAATAGGGAAGCATTAACCATTTTCATAAAGCAGGAGGTGATATAATTAAAGAGATATTTTAGTCTAGTACTAGCGTGTAGACAGATTGGAATAAGGATGTGTAAAATATTCAAAAGATAGGACTCTTCAGGAGAGAGTCTCTGTTCTCGGTATTCATTAGTTTGTTGGATTTTTTTTCATTCTTTTGTCCATCCGTGAAATATTAAGCAAATACTATATGCTGTGTGCTAAGCGAGGTGAATAAAATGGTGAAGAAGGGAGAAATAGTATCTGCCCTCATGGAGTTTAAGAGCTAAAGGGAGATGACAAATGTAGAATTAAATTTTTATGTGTACTATAAAAAGGGAACAAAGAAGAATACCCTTCTACTTTTTTGTTGAACAATATGATGGAGACCTTTTTATTTCCTCTTAAATACGTCATCAAGACACATCCATTTAATATTATCAGTATCACTAAACCTTGTAAAAATAATTTAACATTGCTGCGTTTTAATGTTTAAATGTGACTTCACTTGATCTTGGACCAGTTTAGCATTTTGGAAATAAATTTTAAAATATTAATTTGGCGAAAGGAAAGAAAGGAGGAGGAATAGAAAGAGAAAGAGGAAGGTTTTGTTTTGGCCTTTGCTTAATGTATATTGTATGCAAAAAAGTGCACATATGAGAAGTGTGCAGCTTGATTAATTTCCACAAATGAACACACTTGCGTAACCAAACTACAGTGTTACCAGCCTTCCAAACACATGCCTTACTCAATTCCCTTTCAGTCCAGTCCACCAGAGTAACCACTATCCCAACTTCTTTCAGAATAGATGCAATTTGCCTGTGTGTGTATGTGTGTGTGTTGTGTAGTGTAGTGTATAAATGCAGTCATTCATTATGTTGAGAATTTTAAGGGAAGCCCAGAAGGCACACTTAGCTCGAAATACAGACTTCTTTGTAATGTAGTGGTTCTCAAACTTGGTCACACATTGGAAGCATCTAAGGCCTTTACAAATTACTGACATTTAAGTCCTACATCAAGGGATACTTACTGTGATTGGTGTGAGGCAGGGCCTGGGAACCAGCATTCTCAAGGCTCTTCAGATGATTCTAATGCGCACCCAAGTTTGAGAATCACTTCTGTAATGTGTTGAAGGTAAAGCCATAGATGTTTGCACAATATTGGAGCTAGTTTTGTGCCCAGCTGTCTAATATTTGTAAACCTGGGCTTTCTGTGTCTAGATTTTGGGTTGTAGCTTGGCAAGAGAAGAAGATATTACGCATGACTAATAATCCTCCCACTGTCTGTCACCTGGGCAGCAAACCATTTCTCAATGCAGGGATGTGTGGGAGGTGAATAGGGTTGCCTCGCATTGGAACAGCCTTTGCTTAGAAGATGTTGGAATGCCATCAGTAGGTGCTGGATGGCAGAGCTGTCGGATTTGTGTCAAAAGGCAATACATCCCCTGCATTGAGACTGGAGAGCATTGAGTCATTTGCTTGAGGACTTTAGGAACCCTAGAAGCCTGCAGGGCCTCTTCTCATGGCCTAATGATGCCTTCAGGTGTGACTAAGATATTTCAGACTTGGAAGAATACAGAATTGAATCCTCAGGAATCTGGTGAAGTGGGAAAGGCAGAAACATCTCAGTTCTGTGAAATTATTTGTATTTTAGCCAGAAGATTGTCTCAGTGGCAAGCTGATAAAAATCGATATATTTATTTTTCTTTATATTTTTCCAAAAGTTTTCTGATTTCAGTAAAATTGTAACAGAATTATATTTCACAAAAAACAAATAACATCGCAATTTCCAGAGTCTGAAAGAATTTCATTATGATTCAGTGAGAGGACGATTTACCATTCCTGAAATACAATGCGCTCACAAGCTCTATACCCAGGACTCCAAACCCTTTTGCAAATTCTCCTGATGAGTGGTTAACCCGCCATTCAGAAGAGCAGAGCGGGTGCTGGGAAGCCTTGGTACCGAGATGGAATGTGGAATCTCAGCCAAGAGCCTAGGATGCTTCTTCCTGCTCTGTGAAGATCACATGTTTGTTCCTTGCTTTTGTGTATTTCCTTTGAACTAATCACCTGTTTGCTTTTGGAGGATATAGCAGTTAATAAGAGACAAGACACTTGCTCTCATAAAGCTGATATTCTAGCAGAGAAGACAGAAAATAACATTAATAAACATTTCAGATAATGATAGATGCTATAAAGAATACAGAACGGGAGAGGGGTGGTGGGTTGAGGCATTAGAAGGCCACTGCAGAAGTGACATGTGACACAAGACATAAATGAAGACAAGGGACCATTCTTGTGCACACACCCACAACAACAGCACTCCAGGCAACATGCATAGCAAGTGGAAAAGCCTCGAGGCAGGAATAGGCTTTGACATGTTGGAGGATGGAAAAGGGGCCCAGTGTGCCTGCATCACTGTGGGAAGGGAGAAGAACAGTAGGAGGTGAGCTCAGAGACAGATGGGCTAATTTACCTAGGGCCTTGGTGACCATAAGGGAAGTGGATTTTATTCCAAGTTCAGTGAGAAGCCTTTGAGCCCAACAGGTTGATTGCCTTCACTTGATTTGATTTTAGCATATGATTAACCGGATTTTTAAAATACAGAATAAATCCATTTGTCTCATAAGATCAGACATTTGTGAATTTTCTTTTCACTTACACGTGAACTTTTCACTTACATATGAACTTTGATGGTATCAGAGGAAGATATGACAGACGTATGTTTGAATTCCCGTCCTTTACTCTGGTAATAACTGAGCTTGTAGTTTCTGGCAATCATTACTTTAATTGAATTTGGTTTGTTTAAAGCTGGAGACTTCTTTAAAAACCTGGATTTTATACAATAAGAGTTTGTGTACTGCAGATAAATATGGAAAGAGGTACTTGTGTGAGACCTTCATTAGACTTTAGAATGGTATCTGCTTTTAAATTGATGGTCTACTTGGATTTTTTTCAAAATACCTGGGGATTACTACGTGCCTTTTGGCAGAACACAAAGGAAAAAATGAAAGCGCAGATTGAATTCCTATCACTTCTAAATCCTGAAAGAAGTCAGACAGGACCCTTATTAAGTTACTCTAGAATGTGACACATACAACCTTTACACAGTCATTTGTTCGAGATGATCAATCTTCACTAAATGATCAAGTTTTTATTTGTTTGGAATTAAACATAAATGCTGTTAGATTTTCTCTGTTTCCTTTGCTGACCTGCAGAACTCACTGGGCTTACATTTAGGTAGATGCGTGCATTTAAATCTTGGAGAGGTATAGACAGCGTGAAGTGACTGATAAATGAACAGCATTTACAGTCACAAAGTTATTGCACATGGCAGCTTATTGGAGTATACATTAAACTGCTGCAAGGTAGAACAATGGAAGAAAAAAATAGGTTGCTGTGTTAGATCAAATTAATTTGAGAATCGTTTCAACATTTTATTTCTCTGAAAGGTTTGCTTGGAGGTCTCCAGCTGTGTGTGGCATCAAGTCGCATTCATACTGAAGGAAAATGTGCTTTAGGAGTCAAAGTTATACAACATGCATTGCTATCAGCCTATCATATGCATAAATGGAGGTTGCTTTATGGAGATAATTTCTGGTAGGAGATAGAAGCCAGGAAGACGCACAGGGAAGATTAGGGACTCCGACCTGTTGTACAAGCTGGGCAAGAGAAATCCCCCAGATCATGGCACAGAATGGAAAAGGTCAAAGGTGGCTTTGAGAAGAGAATTGCCAGGAGTGGGATAGGTTAGCACCAGATAGCATGGGAACCCCTCACAGAGATGCTGCACTGCACAGTCTCACTCGGGGCATGGTGTCCTTCTTCTACTCGCTCATCCTTCAAGTCTCAGCTTAAATGCCACTTTCTTCAGAGGAACCTTTCCTGACCGTCTTATCAAAGGTCTCTCCTTCCATGATTTTCTATGATTGACTCTACTTTTGTTTTCCTTCGTGATAATTTGAAATTACATCTTTATATGCTTACTCGTATATTGTCTTTCTCTTACTAATCTACTCACAATTTGCACTAGGGCGGGCTCATGTTTTCTTTGTGTGTCTCCAGCATTTAGCTCTGCCTGGCAGATAGTAGGCATGTATGAAATATTTGCTGAATGAACATAGAACCTGCAGGAAAACAATCTGAAAACTGCTGTGGACTGGGGCTGTACCCCACATGAAACAGACTTGGGAATGCGGCTCTGGCCAGTGTGTGCTCAGAGACATGTGTGTATATTCCCCACGCAAGTAGCCGGAGCGCAGACTTGAACCTGCAAACTGGGTTGATGAGGGTGCTGGACAATATCTCATAAATTCTCCTAATAACCTGTGAAATAGACTGGGAGAAATCATAGTTTCCATTCTAGTGTTTAGAAGACGGAACAAACACCGGAAAAGAAAACTACCCAACTTGCTTGGCTAATTTGAACTCCAACACCAGTCCCTCGTCTCCCTTTCTCTCATCTCCTCATGCTGCTCTCTGTGTGCTTGGTACCCTCAGCACTTGCAAACTGTTTGTCTCTCCCTACATACACCGAGTACCAGGGAACTGTTTCTGAGCTCTGTAACGCTTCTGCCTCCAAAGCGAATCTGCTACTCGCCTCCTGGGTGCCGCTATAAAACACGCCCAGTGCCCTGGAAGATTACAGGCTCTGATTCCTGCTTCTTGAGATAAAACAATTCAGCCCAGGGCTAGTTCCAAAGCAGGAATGCCTGAGTCTGAGACTATTTTAAGCTTCCCCTGAGACAGAGATGGGCTTATATAACCTCAGACCAGTCATGATTTCCATGGCTCACTGCAGAGCTGATTAAAGTAGATAGATACAGCCAGGGCATTTCCACTATCAACTACCCTCCCTAGGACCCATGACAGGGGAGAAAACTTTCAGGTACTGAGCACCTCCCACGTGTCAAGCATTTTACATATATCATCCTGTACACGGTGAACCGAGGTAACTGGGGGGTACAACCAAAACCCTGCATGAGGCTGTCATTTAGATCCACATTCACAGAGCTGCCCTGGAAACAGAAGTGTGACTAAGGGGCAAGGTGGGACCACTTTGCAGCCCAGTAGTCCTCTAAACACTGAAAATAATCTGGCTTAGTTTCCATGTTCCTGCTGGGTAATGAAGCACCAAACAGTCGGTAGGTATTTCAATATGGGGGACTAGCTTGCAAAAAGTACAACAAGCAAACTAAGAAGCCGTGAGTTGCTGATTCACAAGGACACCATCTATAGGCAGGACCATGTCTGCTGTCAAACAGACTGAATAAATTTCAAGCAAGGAAAGGCTCTGAGGTACATTTGCAGCTTCTCTTCCCTGCATGTAAAGGTGCCGTGGAATTTATCATTCCTTTCTATAAGCACTGGAATGGCAAAAATGATAAAGGTGGGTAGTAAATTGGCTGGTTCCTTTACAAAAAAGGGCACCAAACACAGGATTACTCAGCAATTCCAGAGAAAGTTCCCAAGCCACCTTTTTAAAATTGTTATATAGTGCTATCAAAAAGGCAAAGCCTCTCTTTTTTGATAACATGTTTTAGGGAAGATCATTTTAAAATCCTTGCTCTGAAATCATGAGTGTAACTTTATAGTTGTAGGAAAATCTAGGAATATGTATGAAATGAAAATTGAGGTCCACATTGCAGTGGCTCATGTCCGTAATCCCAGCACTATGGGAGGATCTACTGGGGCCAGGAATTCAGAAACTAATGACCAGACAGGGCAACATAGCAAGACCTCATTGCAGAAAAAAAAAAATTAAAAATTAGCCGGACATGGTTGCACATGCCTCTAGTCCTAGCACTTAGGAGGCTGAGCTGGGAGGATTGCTTGAGCCCAGGAATTTGAGGTTATAGTGAGCTATGATCGTGCCACTGCACTCCAATCTGGGATAAAAAAAAATTAATTCAGTTCCAATTTAGTTTTAAAAAAATCCCAACCTTTGTCATAGATATCTAAGTATCTGTGGACATATTGCCCTTTGCCTTGTAATGGAGTCCACATTATTAAGAATGGAGAAAAGTGCAGTCAGCATAGGCAAAGGAATTTAACTCTCTTACTGAAGCAGAATTCAAAATCTCTACTGTGTTAGTATTACAGGGAGAATCACTCGGTATATTATTACTTACCAGTTCCTTGGAATGTATTAAACTGCACAGATAGGCATGCTGTGATCTCAGCTTGCAATTGTTGTTTACTGCATGTCACATGACTGAAACCAAATTCTTGTCCTGCCTTTGATGTCGCTTCCTCAGAAAGCCTTCTGATCTACCCACAGCTCCCACTCTCACTGTCGTGTTCTGTCTTTGCATGCTATTTCTTTCTTCAGTCACACAATATTTCATAATATCAGTTTACTTATTTATAGGGTCCCCCCTTCATTTGGTTTCAACTCTATTTTTACTTTTGTTTTTTGAGACAGAGTGTTGCTCTGTCACCCCAGATGGAGTGCAATGGCGCAATCTCAGCTCACTGCAACCTGTGCCTCCAAGGTTCAAGTGATTCGTGTGCCTCAGCCTCCCAAGTAGCCTGGATTAGAGGTACCTGCCACCACGCCCAGCTAATTTTTGTATTTTTAGTAGATGTAGGGTTTCGCCATATCCACCAGGCTAGTCTCAAACTGCTGACCTCAAGTGATCCACTTGCCTCAGCCTCCCAAAGTACTGGGTTTACAGGCATCAGCCACCATACCTGGCCCTATTTGACTGTATTTTTAATTTACTAACATTATCCTTTGCCTAGCACAGTGCCTTTTATATGAATTCAAATATGTATTGAATAAATGAATGGCAGAATAAGTGAATTAGTGGGGCTCCCCAAGTACCCCTGCCTTTTTCTAAATATGTTGAGCCCCCCATTCCTTAACTTGGTTTTATCTTTATTCACTCTAAGGGGTTGACTGCCTGAGCCCTGTCTCCCAAGAATCGACTCTAATCTCTTAGCCTTGTTTGGTTCTTTACTTCTTAGCCTTTGGCTACCTTCCAACATGGTGGATAGCATTTTCACATCCGTCATCTGAAGATGTGTTAAACAGTCACCTTCACAGTCAGGACCAACAAAGGCACGTCTCAGCTCTGCTGCCCTCTGCAGCCTTCCCGCTGAGTCTACGTTCCCTGAGGGAAGTTTTCTCCCCAGAGTGTCTTGACTTCATTGAGAATCTTGTTCTTTAGGTGACATCTCACCTCCTACCTGCAGGAGTGTGGCTTTTTCCTACTGACCTAACCGTTTTATCACAGCTGAATACTCTTAAGTTTATATAAAAGTTTTTTTATCCTTTCACGGAAAAGTTTTCATTCTATCATGTCATCATGTGCACTGGAGTAGAAACGAGTATTTGTTCTGAGTCAGCTGTTAGCTGTGTGGCTTAGACGCAGTAAGTATAGAATTGAGAGCAGTTGCAGTTCAGTGCGGAGTTGACAGCATGAGCTCTAAAGTAATACTGCCTGGAATTCAACTGCAGCACCTACTAGCTGTGCACTCTTAGGAAAATTGTGTAATCTTTATATGCTTCACTTTTCTCATCTGTAAAATGGGGGCAGTAATAGTGACTGCCTCATTGAATTGTTGTGAGGATTAAATTAGATGATATGTGTAAAACTTAGAACCGTGCCTAACACATAATAGACAGTTTATAAACATTAGCTCTTATTTTGATAATGATGTTGACAATGAAAGCCTTCTTGTGTATTTTCTGTTCTCTGTAGATTTTGGAAGTAAAGGAGATGTGTGAGGTATGTTCTAAGGTCCCTTCTGGATTCAAATAAATCCAAGAGTCTATGCTGCTGTTTCTGAGCACAGAATTCTAAGACTGTAGAATAACTCCTTAACATAAAGGCAGACAAATTCAGAACAACCTCTTTCTGGTAGACAAATCCTTTTCCATTTGCCTCATGCTTTAAGATCATTCCTCTGAATTAGAGGTTCTCTACTCTCTTCTCTGCCTACTAAGGTTACAATTCAAAGTCCACCTCAGTGTCTG
This sequence comes from Macaca thibetana thibetana, assembly GCF_024542745.1. Lineage (NCBI taxonomy): Eukaryota > Metazoa > Chordata > Mammalia > Primates > Cercopithecidae > Macaca > Macaca thibetana. The sequence goes on from NC_065586.1 coordinate 25,328,108, forward strand.
TATCTTCTAGCCTTCCAGGTCCCTGTGGTTTCTCTCATCTCTAGATTTCTTTTGCACCTTTTACTTCAGTTCCATCTATGTTCCACATAATTGACAGGATAAATTTTCAAAAACATAAGTTCAACTAGGTTACTCTACTGCTTACAACCCCTCAGTGGCATCTTATCAACTGTAGGATGAAATCTCAGCTCGTTAGTATGGTATGCAAGGCCCTCAGAGACAACGCTGTCCTCATATCCAGCCTCCCTGTTAGCACCCTCTACTCCACACTTTGTATTATCAGGAAGTCTGATAGTGCTTGTGCTTCTCCACAATCACAAAACTATCCCACACCTTCATGCTCTTGTATGGGCCTCATGCAAACACTCCTTCATTTTTTTTCAACTGAGTAATTCCTTCTTGTCCTGTAAGGCTCATCTCAGGCTTTTTTGTCATCAAGAAAGTTTTCTGACCCAAGCTTTCTTCCCTGTGCTGCATGTCCTTCTACCAGCACACATTTGTCATTGCATTGAAGTGATGTAGGCACAGCTTTATCTCCATCTGTAGACTCTGAATTCCTCCATAGCAAATGCAGGTCTTAGCTTTCTTTGTGGTCCAACACAGTATCTGACACATTTTAAGCAATCAATCAACGTTGAGCTATTTTGTTTCTCTTGAACAACTTGACACTAGGTTCTGGCTGTAGCACACAGTGGTGATTTGCCTTTAAATGCTAGAATCCCGCCATAGCGTTACAGATCATTTTTGTTACATGACTTATATACTTCTAAAAGTAACCATCAAAGAGGAATTTCAGGAAATGTTTATGGTGATAGTAGCATTAAGATAATAAGATATGCTGTCCAGTGTTACTCAAAGGATGTCATTCTGTTAAGTCTCATAAAGTTACAGTCATGAAGAGGTTATTGAAAAACTATCCTCCAGAAAGTAGACCCCAACTTAGGCAGATCTCTCAGGCTTAAAGGGATAATCATCCATTGTTATATTCCTAATCTAATCCAACAGGAGGATAGCTAAATAAGCATATGGAAATATAAGTAAGGAAGAAAGTCATTGTTGAAGCATTCTATTATATTTTGTTGAAACAATAGGCACTGTTAACCACAAACCCCTTTTATCACAGGCATTCCTCATACCAAAGTTCAGAGACTCACATAAAGAGACGACTCTGCTGTGCTTTCATGTTCCTCTGACAAGTGCAGTAATGAGTTTCTTAGGGATATATCTTGAAATAATCATCAGTGAGGGCTGATAGCATGATACAGAAATGCAATTCAGGAAAATCTGTAAAGGCTCAGCCAATGTAGCATGAGCATGCGGTACTCTGATGATAGTATGCCTTAATTCAGATAATTAAGCATAGCTAGGAGAGTATATTATTCTTATTTCTTGCAACTTAGCTTTTGCTACATATTGCTTGACATAGAATTATGTATCTGATATGCAAAGCACAGACATTATGTATTATAATTTGAGGGTCAACCTCACAAAGGAGTTTTGGCGGTAATGTCCTATTCATCAAAGTCTATGACATACCACTAGGCTATGCTGTGATAATGAACAATCTCAAACTCTTAATAGTTTAGAACAAGAAGGTTTGCTTCCAGTTCATGACATAAATCTATCGTGCATCAGCCAGGGCCTCTGGTCAACATACTGGTTGTCCTCATTCCAGGATCCAGACAGCTACATGGAGCATTGTTAGCCATAGGACAGATGGAAAGGAGAATGTGGCAAAGTACACACTGGCTCATATAACTCCCAAGAAAAATCATATGGCTGTTCCTAATTTTAAGAGGAAGAAGTGGAACGGCAGTCTAATCATTTATTGCCTGCATGGAAAGAGAAGAATATTTTTGAACAGCACTAAAGATTACTACACAGAGCTGAGGAGCCTGGTTAAAAAGTCATCACCCTTCAGAAAGAAGATAGAACCAGGAAGCACACACACTCAGAGATGATGTTTCTGTCTGTAAACAGTTTGGGGGTAGATAGAAAACACTATCCATAAAACATAGGTGATTGGGAGCCCAAATGTACATGCAGCAAAGCAGTAATTTTCATGTTGTGTTTGTACAATTCAAGAAATCTATGCCATGCTGCACAGATTCTACCAGCAAAAGGAAACATAAATCTGACTGTAGAAATACGTTTATAGCATTCTTAAAAGGCAAGCTATATATCACAAAGGAAGAAAAGATAACACTGTATCAGGGAAAATCTTTTAAAAATTTAATGACATTGCAACAATGATCTGACATGTCAATCACTCTGGTATGTTATTTTAAAATAAAATTATCAGAGTCATCAGTTAATTTCTCTTTATGGCAAAGGGGAAAGGGAAATTCAAAACTCCTTTGACACACAAAAGAAGTCAAAGATTTATACTTCCAGAAATCTAGGATTTCAGCTTGACTATTGTTACCCAAAGCAATCAATTTGAATACTTTTTTTAAGGAAGAACCGACAATACCAAAGTTATATTCCATAAAATGTAGCCATAGTTTCTGATGTGCAGGTTTCTTTAGTCTTTTTTATGACAGAAATTTTATAAGGACAGTTTTTTAAGGTAACAAAAAGAGCAAGATGATTACGAATGTAAATTTCCACCTGAATTCCCATATCAGTCAAGGGAGGATAGTTGGTGTTTTTGTGTGTTTGGTTTCCAACTTCATCATAATTTTTAGAATTAGATGCTAGAATTTAATCTTTTTTTCTTTTTTGTAACTGCTGTTAACCAATGACCATGAGATCTGTGGAGGAAGGAAAAGGAGAACACTTTTATCTTCACAGAGACAATCTGCAGATCAGGGAAAGTCACCTCCAGGAAAACCGAAACCACGTGCTCAGAAGAGAGGCAGAGGGAGAGGGAAAGCTGGCATTCCTGTCTTTCAGGTCTGCCTTCCATCCTTTTTTAGCAGGTTTGGGGAAAATTATGGGTACTTATAAGGCAAGTCAAGCACATATGCAGTAAGCAAACCTATATGCAACATATATTCTATGTTCATTTTAGGGTTTACTTTTAACATTAAAATGAAGCGGAATTTGGTTTTTTACAACCAAAGGTGAACTAGAGGGTATAAACGCATTTTGTGCACAGTCTCTGTATGCTGGCTGATGCTAGCTGGAGGCCTGTGGCTCTTTATCGGGAAGGAATGTTTGCAAGGTCAGTCTCCTGTCCAGTCAGAGTTGCTGATGGGACCACAAGTCGGGGGTAGGGGAAGTCAGGTCAGCTGGCGTCTGGCAGGTCACCAGGGTCAACTGGGAAACTCCTAGTTATAGTTGTTTTGATAATGTTTTTTAAGCACTAGTTTCTGCTTAATTACAGGAAAGAAGACCTTATAGCAATTAGTAATATAAGGGTATTTGACCAGCCCCTCTCCCTGCTATGGCTGCTTGGTTTTGTTTCTGGTATGCCTTATTTTAGCCACAGGGAATCCATTTAGTCTGTCATCTGCAGGCATGTTTTAACATGCCTTAGCATCTTTTTTTTCCTCTCACTTACCTGTTAAGAATTTCCTTCACAAGTAGCTACTAATTGGTAAAGTCTATGTGCTCAAAGCTGTTGGCCTAGTTCAAGGATTCTCAGCTTTGGCACTATTGCCATTTTGGCCCAGATAATTCTTTGTTGACGGAGAGGGTAGGCTGTCCTGTGCATCGCAGGATGTTTAGCAGCATCCCTGGCAACCACCCACTAAACACCAGAAGCACTGCCTCTCTCACTGTGACAATCAAAAATGTCTCCGGACATTTTTTTCTATTTTTTTTTTTTTTTTAGGCAGAGTCTCACTCCGTTGCCCAGGCTGGAGTACAGTGGGGCGGTCCCGGCTCACTGCAACTCCGCCTCCTGGGTTCAGGTGATTCTCCTGCTTCAGGCTCCCGAGTAGCTGGGATTACAGGACTGTGCCACCACGCCTAGCTAATTTTTGTATTTTTAGTAGAGACGGAGTTTCACCATGTTGGTCAGGCTGGTCTCGATCTCCTGACCTCGTGATCCACCAGCTTCGGCCTCCCAAAAGTGCTGGGATTACAGGTGTGAGCCACCACGCTGGGCCGTGTCTCTGGACATTTTCAGATGTCACCTGGGAGCACAATTGGATTCTGATTGATTGAGAACTACATGCTTAATTTAATCAGAATCCACCTCTGGGGCAATATATAGAGTGTCTCCTGAATATCATGGACTTCATTGTGCAGGGTTGTTTCAGTTACTGTGGCTGCATAACAAATTACCTCAAAGCTTAGGCATAAAACAGCTACTTATTGTGCCGATGGAACCTGTGGGTCAGTCATTCTGACAAGGTACTGCAGGAATGGCTTCTCTCTGCTCCAGGATGTCTGAGCCTCTTCTGGATGACTTAAAGGCTTAGGATGACATTTTTCTGAAGGTTTCTCACTAACACATTTACTGTTGGTGCTTGTTCTTGACTGGGATGACTATGACAGCTAGAGCTGTGGCTGGAACATATACACCTAGCTTTTCTGTGTGGATGTTTGACTTCCTTACAAAAACATGTCCATGTTCAAAGGGCAGGCAATCCAAGGAGAACAGAGCCAGGTGTAAGCTGTATTGCCTTTACTTTTACTTTTTTTATTTTCTTACTTTTTGACACAGAGTCTCGCTCTGTTGCCCAGACTGGAGTGCAGTGGTGCCATCTCCGCACGCCACAACCTCCACCCGGGTTCAAGCTATTCTCCTGCCTCATCCTCCTGAGTAGCTGGGACTACAGGCATGCGCCATTGCATCTGGCTAATTTTTGTATTTTTAGTTGAGACGGGGTTTTGCCATGTTGGCCAGGCTGGTCTTGAACTCCTGACCTCAGGTGTTCCACCTGCCCTGGCCTCCCAAAGTGCTGGGATTACAGGCATGAACCACTGCACCCAGCCTATATCTCCTTTTATGACTTAACTTCCAAAGTCCCATAACATCACTTCCAGTGTACTCTACTGGATGAGGCAGTTACAAGGTGCAAGGAGATAAGTAAGCATCACATTGTAAGAAGAGCATGTGGGATGAGACACAGATCAGTGTGCTCATCTTTGGGAAATAGAGTCTTCCACAGAGTTGGACCCTTGAATAACATCTGAATTCTGTTGGTAATGAAGGAGAAGAATTTTGTTCAGATAGACAACCAAGAGTGTTTCCGAATGTACCTTTATTTGATAAAATAGTTCAAAGAAAAATAAAATATATACCATATAGCTAATAAATTAATTCCAAAGATGATATTGTATAGGAACTTTACATTTTAATAGACTAGCCATGTTGTAAATCCCTTGGTTTTACTTATTTTAGCATGATATGTAAATGAGTACAAAGGTGATAATAATATTATTTGGCAACTTAGCCCAATACAATCTAATTGTTTAGATGACTTTTCAAGAATTCTTCAAAGGACTTTGTTTTATTTATTTATGTTTTATTTAAATAGGTTTTTGGGGAACAGGTGGTGTTTGTTTATACGAATAAGTTTTTTAATGGTGATTTCTGAGATTTTGGTGCACCCATCACCTGAACAGTGTATGCTGTAACCAATGTGTAGTCTTTTATCCCTCATCCTGCTACCACCCTTTCCGGGAGTCTCCAAAGTCCATTGTATCATTCTTATGCCTTTGCATCCTCCTAGCTCAGCTCCCACTTATGTGTGAGAACATGTAATGTTTGGTTTCCCATTCCTGAGTTACTTCACTTAGAATAATGGTCTCCACTTCCATCCAGGTTGCTGTGAATGCTATTATTTTGTTCCTTGTTATGACAGAGTAGTTTTCATGGTATGTGTAAACCACAGTTTCTTTATCCACTCATTGCTTGATGGGCATATGGGCTGGTTCCATATTTTTGCAATTGCAGATTGTGCTGCTATAAACATGCATGTGCAAGTATCTTTCTCATATAATGACTTCTTTTTCTCTGGGTAGATACCTGGTAGTGGAATTGCCAGATCAAATGGCAGTTCTACTTTTAGTTCTTTAAGTACTTTCCACACTGTTTTCAGTAGTGGTTGTACTAGTTTATATTCCCAGCAGCACTGGAGAAGTGTTCCCTATTTTGCCACATCCCTGCCAACATCTATTATGTTTTGAATTTTTGGTTATGGCCATTCTTGCAGAAGTAAGGTGGTATCGCATTGTGGTTTTGATTTTTATTTCCCTGATCATTAGTGATGTTGAACATTTTTGATATGTTCGTTGGCCCTTTGTATATCTTCTTCTGAGAATTGTCTACTCAGTCCTTAGTCCACATTTTGATAGATTGTTTTACTCCTGCTGATTTGAGTTTGTTGTAGATTCTGGGTATTAGTCCTTTGTCAGATGTATAGACTGCAAAAATTCTCTTCCACTCTCTGGGTCGTCTGTTTACTCTGCTGATTGTTTCCTTTGCTGTGCAGAAGCACTTTAGTTTAAGTCCCATCTATTTATCTTTGTTTTTGTTGCATTTGCTTTCGGGTTCTTGGTCATGAAGTCTTTGTCTAAGCCAATGTCTAGAAGGGCTTTTCCAGTGTTATATTCTAGAATTTTTATGGTTTCAGGTCTTAGATTTAAGTCTTTGATCCATCTTGAGTTGAGTTTTGTATAAGGTGAGAGATGAGGATCCAGTTTCATTTTTCTACACATGGTTTGCCAATTATCCCAGCATCATTTGTTGAAAAGGGTGTCCTTTCCCCACTTTATGTTTTTGTTTGCTTTCTCGAAGATCACTTGGCTGTATTTGGCTTTATTTCTGGGTTCTCTATTCTGTTTCATTGGTCTGTGTGCCTGTTTTTATACTGGTACCATGTTGTTTTGGTGATTATGGCCTGACAGTATAGTTTGAAGTCAGGTAATGTAATGCCTCCATATTTGTTCTCTTTGCTTAGTCTTGCTTTGGTTATGTGGGCTCTTTTTTCAGTTCCGTATGAATTTTAGGATTGTTTTTTCTAGTTCTGTGAAGAATGATGGTGGTTTTTTGATGAGAATTGTATTGAATTTGTAGATTGCTCTTGGCAGGATGGTCATTTTCACAATATTGATTTCACCAATCCGTGAGCATGGATGTGTTTCCATTTGTTTGTGTTGTCTATAAATTTTTTCATCAGTGTTTTGTGGTTTTCCTTGTAGAGGTCTTTTACCTTCTTGGTTGGGTATATTCCTAGGTACTTTATTTTTTTGCAGCTATCATAAAGACAATTGAATTCTTGATTTAAATCTCTACTTGGTCACTGTTGGAATATAGCAGAGTCACTGATTTGTGAACATTAATTTTGTATCCTGAAACTTTGCTGAATTAATTTACCAGTTTGAGGAGCTTTTCGGATGAGTCTTTAGGGTTTTCTTTGCATACTGTCATATCATCAGCAAACAGCAACAATTTGACTTCCTCTTTACCAATTTTGATGCCTTTTATTTCTTTCTCTTCTCTGATTTCTCTGGCTAGGACTTCCAGTACTATGTTGAATAGAAGTGGTAAAAGTGGTCAGCCTTGTCTTGTGTTCCAGTTCTCAGGGGGGATGCTTTCAACTTTTCCCTGTTCGGTATAATGTTGGCTATAGGTTTGTCATAGATATCTTTTATTACCTTAAGGTATGTCCCTTCTGTACTGATTTTGCTGAGAGTTTTAATCATAAAGGGATGCTGGATTTTGTCAAATGCTTTTTCTGTGTCTATTGAGATGATCATGTGATTTTTGCTTTTAATAATGTTTATGTGCTATATCACATTTATTGACTTGTGGATATTAAACCATTTCTGCATCGCTGGTGTGAAACCCACTTAATCATGGTGGATTATCTTTTTGATATGCTGTTGGATTCAGTTAGCTAGTATTTTATTAAGAATTTTTGCATCTGTGTTCATCAGGGATATTTGTCTGTAGTTTTCTATTTTTTGTTATGCTATTTCCTGGTTTTGGAATTAGGTTGATATTGGCTTCATAGAATGATTTAGGGAGGATTCCCTCTTTCCCTATCTTTTGAGATAGTGTCAATAGGATTAATTGGGACCAATTCTTCTTTGAATGTCTGATAGAATTCAGCTGTGAATTCATCTGGTCCTGGATTTTTTTTGTTGGCAATTTTTTTTTATTATAATTTCAGTCTCGCTGCTTGCTGTTGGTCTGTTCAGAGTTTCTATTTCTTTCTGGATTAATCTAGGAGAATTATGTATTTCCAGGAATTTATCCATCTCCTCTAGGTTTTCTAGATTTGTGTATAAAGGTATTCATAGTAGCCTTGAATGATCTTTTGTGTTTCTGTGTTATCAGTTGTAATATCTGTCATTCCTTTTTTTTTTTTTTTTTTTTGAGATGGAGTCTCGCTCTGTTGCCCAGGCTGGAGTGCAGTGGCTGGATCTCAGCTCACTGCAAGCTCCGCCTCCTGGGTTTATGCCATTCTCCTGCCTCAGCCTCCCAAGTAGCTGGGACTACAGGCGCCCGCCACCTCGCCTGGCTAGATTTTTGTATTTTTTAGTAGAGATGGGGTTTCACCAGGTTAGCCAGGATGGTCTCGATCTCCCGACCTCGTGATCTGCCCATCTTGGCCTCCCAAAGTGCTGGGATTACAGGCTTGAGCCACCGTGCCCGGCCATATCTTTCATTTCTAATTGAGCTTATTTGGATCTTCTCTCTTGTTTTCTTGGTTAATCTCGCTAATGGTCTATCAATTTTATTTATCTTTTCAAATAACCAGTTTTTTGTTTCATTTATCTTTTGTATTTTTTTGGTTCAATTTTATTTAGCTCTGCTCTGATATTATTTTTTCTTCTGCTGGGTTTGAGTATGGATTGTTCCTTTTTCTTCAGTTCTGTGAGGTGTGACCTTAAATTGCCTGTTTGTGCTCCTTCAGACTTTTTGATGTAGGCATTTAATGCTATGAACTTTTATCTTAACATTACTCTTGCTGTATCCCAGAGGTTGTGTCACTATTATCTTTCAGTTCAAAGAATTTTAAAATTTTCATTTTGATTTCATTGTTGACCTAATGATCATTCAGTAGCAGGTTATTTAATTTCCATGTATTTGCATGGCTTTGGGGGTTCCTTTTGGAGTTGATTTCCAATATTATTCCACTGTGGTCTGAGAGAGAGTACTTGGTATAATTTCAATTTTTAAAATTTATTGAGACTTGTTTTGTGTCCTGTCATATGGTCTGTCTTGGAGAATGTTCCACGTGCTGATGAATAGAATGTACGTTCTGCAGTTGTCAGGTACGATGCTATGTAAATATCTGTTAAGTCCATTTGTTCTAAGGTATGGTTAAATTCATTGTTTCTTTGTTGACTTTCTGTCTTGATGACCTGTCTAAGTGCTGTCAGTGGAGTATTAAAGTCTCCCACTATTATTGTGTTTGCAGTCTATCTCATTTCTTTGGTCGAGTATTGTTTTATAAATTTGGGAGCTCCAGTATTAGGTGCATACATATTAGGATTGTGATATTTTCCCGTTGGACACTTTTTAAATCATTATATAATGTCCCTCTTTTTTTAACTGCTGTTTTAAAGTTTGTTTTGTCTGAAATAAGAGTAGCTACTCCTGCTCACTTTTGGTGTCCATTTGCAAGGAATATCTTTTTTCCATGCCCTTTACCTTAAGGTTATGTGAGTCCTTAAATGTTAGGTGAGTCTTGTGAGTCTCTCGAAGACAGCAGTTACTTGGTTGATGAATTCTTATCCATTCTGCCATTCTTTTTTAGTGGAGCATTTATGCCACTTACATTCAAGGTTAGTATTGAGATCCTGAGATGTGAAGTACTCTTCTATTCATCGTGCTGTTTGTTGCCTGAATACCTTCTTTTTCATTGTTATTGTTATGTAGGCCCTGTGAGATTTGTGCTTTAAGGAGGTTCTATTTTTGTGTATTTCAAGGATTTATTTCAAGATTTAGAGCTCCTTTTAGCAGTTCTTGTAGTGCTGGCTTGGTAGTGAATTCTTTTAGCATTTGTTTGTCTAAAAAAGACTGTTTCTTTCCTTCATTTATGAAGCTTTGTTTTGCTGTATACAAAATTCTTGGCTGATAATTGTTTTGTTTAAGGAGGCTAAAAATGGGACCCCAATCCTTTCTAGCTTGTAGGGTTTCTGCTGAAAAATCTGCTGTTAATTTGATAGGTTTTTCTTTATAGGTTACCTGGTGCTTTTGCTTCATAGCTCTTAAGATTTTTTCCTTCATCTTCACTTTAAATAACCTAATGACTATGTGCCTAGGTGAGGATCTTTTTGTGACAAATTTCCCAGGTGTTCTTTGAGCTTCTTGTATTTGGATGTCTAGATCTCTAACAAGGCCTGGGAAGTTTTCCTCAATTATTCCCTCGAATATGTTTTCCAAACTTTTCTTCTTCAGGAACACCAGTTATTCTTAGCTTTGGTCATTTAACATAATCCCAAACTTCTTGGAGGCTTTGTTCATTTAAAAAATTTTTTTTTCTTTGTCTTTGCTGATAAATTCAAAAACCTTGTCTTTGAGCTCTTAAGTTCTTTCTTCTACTTGTTCGATTCTATAGCTGAGACTTTCCAGTGTATTTTACATTTCCCTAAGTGTGTCCTTCGTTTTTAGAAATTGTGATTGTTTTTATGTTATCTATTTGACTGAAGATTTTTTTCCTTCCTATCTTGTATCATATTTTTGATTTCATTAAGTTGGACTTCACCTTTGTCTGGTGCCTCCTTGATTAGCTTAATAGTTGACCTCCTGAATTCTTTTTCTGGCAAGTCAGAGATTTCTTCTTGGTTTGGATCCATTGCTGGTGAGCTAGTGTGATATTTTGGGGGCGTTAAAGAACCTTGTATTGTCATATTACCAGAATTGTTTTTCTGGTTTCTTCTTATTTGGTAGACTATGTCAGAGGGAAGATCTGGGGCTCGAGAGCTGCTGTTCAGATAAACATGGAACGCTTCATGAATTTGTGTCATCCTTGCACATGGGCCATGCTAATGCAACACACATCAGATGACTTTGGTAGAATGTTATCTTGCTGATGGTGTGAAAGCAGTGGCAGAAAAAAATCCTACAAATATTAGTTTATATGAAAACTGCTGCCAAAAGGTATTGGAGTAGTCATTGAATCCTACATAGACAATAAGATGATAATTATTCAGAGCTGAGGCACTCTGGTTGAAAGGAGATAAGGTCCCGGAAACTAACTTGTTTGATCTTCTCTTTTGACTGTCATAAATAACCTCTGAGATGTCTCCACAGAGGCCAGTTTAATAACCAGTAATTAGTGTAAAAAGCAGAGAACAAGGGATCAGAACTGAGTTATAGTTCTGGTGTAGCCAGTTGTGTGACCGAGCACAAGTCACTTGGTCTTTTGGGATCTCAGCTTCTTACTATGTAAGTTGAGAGTATTGACATAGGTGTTCTCAACAGCTCTTCTCACTTCTGTAATTTCTTGGCAGTTTTAGAGAAATGCCCCAAACTATTTAAATCAACATTTTTAACTAGTTCCTATTAACCCTGTTACCATCCCAGTGCTTGGCATGGTCAGGGAATGTAATAAATCCCCTGCTTTTAAAAAGCTCTGGTCATCCATATGAGTCCTGTTTTCAAGAAATTTGTAGGCTTTCTTTTTGATAAAGAGAGATATTCCAACAGAGTCATGGCCTCCCTATTACTTGTAACCCTGTTGATGGCAATGCCAACTTCCATCAAATTCTCTTTGGCTTTGGTAATGAGATATAGATGTTGGGGGGAAATGACTAATGAGAAAAGGGATCTGGCTTTAACTTTGCCTTGAAGGAAATTGCATTTGTTTAACTTAATTCACTATAAAGACAGACCTGTGAGTTGCAGAAGGCTGAAACACAATTTACTGCTTACATACAAGTTTGAAAACTCACAAAATAAGGTTATATATTATTTATGGATACATATAAATGGAACATAGAAAACATGTACTGGATGGATTTATGTCAGACTTTTTAGTGCTTGCTTCTAGAGAAAGTAGGAGAGATGGGACTGTGAAGGGGAATTAGGAAGTTTCTCCTTAATATGGGTAAAGTTTTCAGTTTTTTTAAAGACGCATAGCAATTATAACAAAATATATACGTGTATTAATTTGTGTGGTGTGCAGATGGCAAAGTTATATTAATCTCAGTCAATTTCTATATTTTTTAAAACTTAAAAAAAGTAAAATTGTGTTTAAAAGTAGTTTCAAGAGCTGACCTGAACTGGAGCAGGCTGAGCTGCTAGATGTCAGAATAACTGGTTAAGACAACAAGGCGAATGAAAGAAACAGTCAAGCCCTTAATCACTTAGTGTAAGCAAGAGACTAAACCGAAGAAAGTGCTGTCTTCCCTGCTGTTCCATTTTTCCCCATGGGATGGCACCATGCACAAGGGTCAGATGGGTCAACACAGGCATGGGGAATGTCTCACTGCAGTGGGAGCCCTGAACAGAAGGCTCCTGAAGTCCTATGGATCCAGGGGTTGGGAGAAGAGCTAAAAATGGAAAAGCACTGAGCAGAGTGGAGAAAACATCTTTATGGCCCTCTGTGTGGAAGAACTCTTGGATGACTCGGATGGAGACAGCTCTGCTAGGAATGCAGATATGAGTAAGAGCATGGCTAGCCAGGGAGCCTGAGTCCTTGACTGCAGCTCCCTCTAGCAATTGCAGTGCATCAAGACTGTGTACCAGGTATGGAGGACAGAGTTCCCCTAAAAGGATTGCCAGGTAAAGTTTTGTATTGCTTTTTTTTTTTTTTTTTTTTTTTTGAGACGGAGTCTTGCTCTGTTGCCCAAGCTGGAGTGCAGTGGCACGATCTCGGCTCACTGCAAGCTCTGCCTCCCGGGTTCATGCCATTCTCCCGCCTCAGCCTCCCAAGTAGCTGGGACTACAGGCGCCCACCACCACGCCCGGCTAATTTTTTTGTATTTTTAGTAGAGACGGGGTTTCACCGTGTTAGCCAGGATGGTCTCGATCTCCTGACCTCGTGATCCGCCCATCTCGGCCTCCCAAAGTGCTGGGATTACAGGTGTGAGCCACCGCGCCCAGCCAGGTAAAGTTTTTATAATTGCCTGTGGTTGGGCCTGAAAAATCAGACATAGGTTTTGGTCAGTAGCTGTACTCCTCAAATTCTAATAAGTTTTTCTGCTACAGAAAGCTGTGTAGCTGAGAAATAAACAATTTAATAAAAATATTTGGAGACTTCAGTACCCTACTTTTTGTAATGAATAGAACACCTAAACAGGAGATCAACAAGGAAACAGTGTAATCCAACTAGACCTAGCAGACATCTGTAGAATAATCCTCTAAGATCAGTAATAACACAATGATTCCTACTGTTACAACTTCTATTCAACATTGTACTGGAGATTCTAGCCACAGCAATTAGGCAAGAACATGAAGAAGAAGTAAAAAAGGCTTTTAGTTTAGAAAGGAAAAAGTAAAACTCTCTCTATTTGCAGATGAAATGATCTTATAGAGAGCAAATTCTTAAGGAATGCACAAAAACGATCTTTAGAACTAGTAAGTTCAGCAAAGTTGCAGAATACAAGATCAGAATATAAAAAGCAGTCTTATTTTCATATACTAGCAATGAACAATCCTAAAATGAAATTAATAAAACAATTCCATTAGAAAGAGAATAAAATATTTACAAATAAATCTAATAAAATAAGTGCAAGACTATACAATGATAACTACAAAACATCATTAAAAGGCATCCAAGAACTAGATAAATGGAACTCTGGATTAGAAAACTGAGTAGGTTAGCAATACTCCCCAGATTGATCCACAGATCCAATGCAAGCCTATGAAAACCCAGCTGTCTTTTTGTTAAAATTTCCAAGCTCATTCTAAAATTTATGTGGACATGCGAGGGGCCCAGAATATCTAAAATAATTTCAAAAAGCCGAACAAAATTGGAAGACTCATACTCCCTTACTTCCACCAAACTTACTACAAAGCTGTACTGATCAAGATAATGTGGTACTGAGATAAGATAGACATGAAGATCAGTGGAATAAAATTTAGAAAGTTTCAAAATAAACCTTTCCATTTATGGTCAGTTGATAAGCATGTGAAGAATGTTCAAGGCCGGGCGCGGTGGCTCAAGCCTGTAATCCCAGCACTTTGGGAGGCCGAGACGGGCGGATCACGAGGTCAGGAGATCGAGACCATCCTGGCTGACACGGTGAAACCCCGTCTCTACTAAAAAATACAAAAAACTAGCCGGGCGAGGTGGCGGGCGCCTGTAGTCCCAGCTACTTGGGAGGCTGAGGCAGGAGAATGGCGTGAACCCGGGAGGCGGAGCTTGCAGTGAGCTGAGATCCGGCCACTGCACTCCAGCCTGGGTGGCAGAGCGAGACTCCGTCTCAAAAAAAAAAAAAAAAATGTTCAATGGGGAAAGAATAGTCTTTTGAATAAATGGTGCTAGAAGAACTGGATATCCATAAGCAGAATAATGAGTTGGATCCCTAGTTCGTACCATATACAAAAATTAACTCAAAACAGCTCAGAGTCCTAAATGGAAGAGCCAAAACTGTAGAACTCTTAGAAGGAAACATAGATATAAATTTTTATGACCTTGGGATAAGCAGTGGTTTCTTAGATATGACACCAAAATCACAAGTGACAAAAGATGAAATATGTAATCGAACTTTATCAAAGTACAAAACTATGTTGCAAGTTATACTACCAAGAAAGTTCAAAGAAAGCACACAGAATAAGAGACAATATTTGTATATCATATGTCTGATAAGGGACTTATAACCAGAATATCATAACTCAATAATAAAAAGACAGATAACCCAACTAAAAAGTAGGCAAAGGATCTGAATAGACTGTTCTCCGGAGAATATATACAGATAGCCAATAAGCATATGAAAAGATGATCAACATCATTTCTCATTAGGGAAATGCAAATCAAAACCACAATGTGATAACACTTCACACCCACAAGGATGGCTATAATAAAAAAGATAGGCAATGAGTGTTGGCAGGGAGGTAGAGAAATTGGAAACATCATCCATTGCTGGTAGGAATGTAAAAATGGTGCAATCAGTCTCCAAAACAGTTGAAAATTTTCTCAAAATGTTAAGCAGAGTTACCATATGACTCAGCAGTTCCATTCCTAAGTATATAACCAAGGGAAATGAAAGCATATGTCCACAAAAACACTTGTACCTAAATCTTCATAGCTACGTAATTCCTAATAGCTCAAAAGTGTAAGCAATTCACATGTTCATTAACTGATGAATGAACACAATCTATTATATCTATACAGTGGAATATCAATAAAAAGGAAAGAAGTAGTGATACATGCTACAGTGTATCAGTAGTATACATTGTATGGAACTGTAGTATACATTGTATGAATGAACTTCATACAATGAATGAAAACATTCATACAACTGAATGAAAACATTACACTAAATCAAAAAAAGCAATTAAAAAAGACCATGGATTGCCTGATTCCATTACTTGAATTGTCCAGAATTAGCACATTTATAGAGACAGAAAGTAGATGAGTGGCTGCCTGTGGCAGGGGAGGAATGGGGAGTGACTGCTAATCATTATGGGGTTCATTTTTGAGGTGGAGAAATGTTCAAAAATTAATTGTGGTAATTGTTGTACAACTCTGTGACTATGCTTCAAATGAATGAATGATATATGAATTACACTGCAATAAAACTGTTTATAAAAGTCATAGTAGGGCCGGGCACGGTGCCTCTCTCCTGTAATCCCAGCACTTTGGGAGGCTGAAGTGGGCAGATCACCTGAGGTCAGGAGTTCAAGACCAGCCTGGCCAACATGGTGAAACCCCATCTCTACTAAAATACAAAAATTAGCCAAGTGTGGTGGCGTGTGCCTGTAAACCTAGCTACTCGGGAGGCTGAGGCAGGAGAATTGCTTGAACCCAGGAGGCAGAGGTTGTAGTGAGCCAAGATCGTCACCACTGCACTCCAGCCTGGGTGACAGCCGAACTTTGTCTCCAAAAAAAAACAAAAGTCATAGCAATTCTGGTTCTAGTAACTGAATAGTTATGTTGAATTGACCTTCTAGCAGATGCAGCTCTGGAAAAAAATATATAAAAACACAATTATTTGAGAGAACTGAAAAACTGTTAAGCAGGCAAAAACCAGAAGGTATTTAATCCTTTAATAAGGGAAATGCACTAGGTGGGGGGCGGGGGGGCTACATTACCTATTTGTTTGCAGAGGGCACTCCTGGTTTATGTAGTGTGTGAATACTAGCACTTAAGCAAAAAGCTGCAATCTGTTTGTCTTGAGACGTCAGAGGATAGAGTTTAATCCTGCTAGAGAAGCTGGAAATTGAGGGGGTAAATTATGAAAAGGAGGGGGCCACAGGAGGCAGATGTACCCATCTGGATCCAATCAGGAGACAGAAACTATGCAGTAATTTGGATAGTGGCAGTTTATGTAAAGAGTTGTTAAACTATGATAGGGCAATAACTGTAAAGATATAAAGAGAACTCAGTAATATCATAGGGCTGAAGGAGCATGCTCAAGAAAGAATAAACTTGGAAAGAGGCTTCCTCGGTAAAGCTGGGGTTCAGACCTTGTTGCAGAAGATATGTTTGCAGCCCACTGGATGGCAGAGAAATTTACTGAGTGACATAGGCAGAGCTGGTCCACAGATGCCAGACAAGCAAGAAACAACCCCACTGAAGTAAGATTAATGGACTGGCTTGCAGAGAGACTCAGGGCTTTGGAAGCCCACTCACAGACTGGGAAGCAATTGGGCAAAGATTACCAGACTGGCAAAAAAGCAAGCCCCAGCTATCGGCTGTACAATATATAGATAAAAGTAACATGATTGCAAAAGACACAGTCATAAGAAAATTGGAATGGTTATATTAATATCAGACAAAATAGACTTTAAGAAGGGAGATATTAACAGAAAAAAAAGGGACTTTTTATCATAATGATAAAACTCCATTAGGAAGCCATAATTCTAAACATATATGCACATAATAATAGAACTTCAAAATGCATAAAGGAAAAGATCAGTCAGAGCTAAAAGGATAGATGAATTCACAGTCAAGTCAGAGATTTTTATACCTTTGTGCAAAATAATAATGATAAATAACAAAACTGTACAAGTGGTATAGAAGACTTAAAAACATGACCTAAGGGATATACACAAAACTACACATTTTTTAAAGTACATATGAAATGTTCACCAAGATAACCATATGATGTAACATAAAATGAATCCCTATAAACTTTGTAAAATGGAGATTAAAAAATATCCTATGACTTCAATTTGAATTAAATTAGTAATCAATAGTACGTTAACTTAAAAGCCCCAAATATTTGGAAATTAAACAATTTTTAAACAATCAGCATGTAAAACAAGAAAATCTCAATGGAAATTAGAAATATTGCAAATGGAATGATAGTGAAAATACGAGATATCAAAATTAGTAGGATGCAGCCAAAGCAGTGTTTATAGGGAACTTTACAGAATTAAATGCTAACATTAGAAAAAATATGAATTATGATTATATCCTATGCATCTAGAGAAAGTACAAATCAAACCCCAAACAAGTAGAATAAAGGGAAAAATAAAGTAAGAATCTGCTTGAAATCAGACATATAATAGAGAAAATTAAACCCAAAAGCTGTTATTTTTTAAGTAATAAAGTTGATAAACCTGTGGCAAGACTGATCAAGAAAAAAATGGAATACACAAATTACCAGTATCAGGAATGAAAAAATATTGCTAAAGATCCTGCAGAGATTAAAAGGATAATAAGCTAGTATTACAATAAAACTTGATGCCAACAAAGTCCACAACTTGGAGGAAATGGACTATTTTTTTTTTTTAAAAATACAACTTACTAAAATTGACAGAAGAAGATTATCATAAAAAGATTTCTCAGAAATAGAACTATAGCTAAAGATATCTTTGTCTATAGTTCTATTTTCTATTTTCTGTTACACATTTAAGAATGGAATAGTGTCAATCTTAACTCTTTCATGCAATTCAAGGTTACTATATTTTTAAAATATATTAAATTTATCACAGAATAAAGGATAAAAGTTGTATCATCTCAATAGATGCAGAAAAAAAGCATTTGATAAAATTCAACATCCATCTATGATTAAACATTCCCAGTAAAAAGGAAAAAAACGGCTCGCTCTTAGTATAATACAGGGCACCTATCTAAAATCATAGTTAATGTGAAAGAATGTACACTTTTCTTGAAACAAGGCATGGATATCTTTTTAAACTATTTTCATTAAACATCATACTGGAGGTCTTGGCTAGTGCAATAGGCAAGAGAAAGAAATAAAAAGCTACAAATTAGATGGGAAACATTGAAATATTTTTAAAATATACATACAACATAATTGGGTACATTAAAAAACCTGAAGAAATCTACAGTGTTAGAACTAATAAGTGAATTTGTCAGGGTTCTAGGATATTCCTATATACAGTAGCAAACTACTGGAGCATGAATATTTTAAAATTACATTTACAATAGTACCTAAAGGCACTAAACACTTACAAATAGATTTAAAATTGTGCAAGAAATCTACACTGACAACTAGAAAATATTGTTAAGAGAAGATAAAGGAAACCTAAATAGAGAAACACTTGATGTTCATGAATTAAATGGTGTCAGTTCTCTTCAAATTGGTCTATAGAACCATTGCAATTGTAATCAAAACCCCAGCAGGCTTTTCTTTTAGTAATTTACAAGTTTACTCTAAATTTTATATGGAAAATAAAAGATGCAAACTAGCTAAGTCAGTGTTTTAAAAGAACAAAGCTAGAGGATTTATACTATGAAATTTCAAAAATTACTCTAAAGTTACAGGACTTAATACAGTGTTAATTGGCCTAAGGGTAGAGAAATAGATCAATGTGACAAAATAAAGCAGCCAGAAATATATTTACACATATACTGTCAATTGATTTGTTTGGAAGCTTCAAGGTAATTCAACAGGGAAAGTTAAGTCTTTTCAATGAATGGTGCTGAAACAACTGGATAAATATGTGGGAGGAAGTAACTACCACGTTAGGCAACAATTTGGGAGGATAGGGCCAGGCGCAGCGGCTCACGCCTGTAATCCCAGCACTTTGGGAGGCCAAGGCGGGTAGATCACGAGGTCAGGAAATCGAGACCATCCTGCTAACACGGTGAAACCCCATCTGCACTAAAAATACACAAAATTAGCCCGGCGTGATGGCATGCGCCTGTAATCCCAGCTACTGTAATCCCAGCTACTCGGGAGGCTGAGATAGGCAAATCACTTGAACCCGGGAGGCGGAGCTTGCAGTGAGCCGAGATTGCGCCACTGCACTCCAGCCTGGGCGACAGAGCGAGACTCCGTCTCAAAACACAAATAATTTGAGAGGATACACAAATCACTGGACATAAAAGATAAAGTGAATAGTTTGGAATTCATAGAAAGTAAGATTTCTTATCGAAAAGCATCTTTTGGAAGCCTCTCGTTGCGGAAATAGGGGAGTGGCAAGTTGGACCGGAGGTTGCCCCGGTTACTCAGGTATTGCCTTTACTTGTGCTTTATTATTTTACTCGCAGATACAAGATAAAAAAAGAACAATATAAAGGTTACTAATAGAAAACAATACCAAGAAATTGTGGTGAAACACGTGAACACCAAAATAACTTTGATGTGAAGATTGAGATGGGATTAAAGGAAACAGGAATTTTATGCCTTGGCCTGAGAAAAGTCACTCTCACGACAGCCTTTTTCATTCCTGGCCATTGGGACCAATCTTTCACTTTCAAGTTTCCCTCTGTTTTGAGTAACAGGCCTTGGTTCCCGCGCCTAGATCCGCCCGGTTCTGCCCATATTTTTCTTTTGCTCCTCTAACAACTGCCAAGCAACCAGCAATTGTTTTCATATATTTTTGTCTCACTTTTCCATCCGTTTGAGTTAGGAAAATTAAAACCTACTGGCCTTTCGTATCTTACTGCTTTAGTTTGTCACCACCAAAAATGTCTGGTCTCATCCTCTCTCCCTTTTGCCTCCTCAGCCCTTCTGCTCCTTGTAGGCTGTGGGTGGGGAGGCGGGAGATGGAGAGGCAGCTGAAGATCTTTGTCCTCCTTATACTTCGGAGATGGTCTCCTCATGAGCTGAAGTGGAACTGTAACTGTGTGGCTTCTTCAATGAGATAATACATGAGAAAAGTGAAAAGTGTTATTAAAAAACAAACACAGAACTCCAAGGGCTTTCCCAATAGGTGGGCATATTGTAAAGCCAGCGTGAATCTGGTTACGGCTCCAAGAAGGCAGTAGTCACTCAGTCTCACAAAGGAACACACGCTCTTTGATTGTGTTTCTGTGAAGCATAAGAGCAGCTCAAAATGACCTGTAGTGGTAAAATATTATTACAGATGTAGAATCCACAGGACCTCCCACCTGACTGGACACTGGAAAGGCAGGAGGCCCATCTGACAACCTTTTGAAATGTCTGCAGCTAAACGTCCTTGCCCCACCTCCCCGCAGAGGGTGTGCGGCAGTAAGAGTGCTCTGTTGCTAGTGAGTCCACAACAGGCAGGAGAGTTTAAAGACATATGAAACAAACAAAGCTTATCTATTATCCAAAGAAATAAGCACATATGCAGAAACACATTCTGCTTCAGATCTTGCTTACATTAAGCAATCTTGATGCGGTAACACTTAAACCAACCAATTTTGATGCAATAAGACATCTTTAGAGGAAGTGACAGGAAACAGGTCAAGGATCGTTTAACTCCTTCTCAGTCGCTCTCTGCCTCTCCTTGAACAACTCTTTCTGCATCGGTACCAAGCCCTTTTCCAGCCTTGTGTCAGCTCTCTGGTCTGCTGGAGATGGCCTCACTGGGATCTCTCCATCTGAGCAGTAGACCATGCCCTGCATATTTTCTTCCCTTCTACTTTGCATCAAAACTTACCCATTCTGTGCCTATTCCATCAGGAGCTGCTTCTGTCCTAACTGGCTTTCAGTTACTTGTCATTCTAATCCTTTCACATACATATCTATAGGGATCTTTTGAAGATTAAAAAAATGATGCTAATGGTAGGTATTTTAGACATTCCAATGATTAGTAAGAAAAATATTCTTGAACAATTATTTTTTTGGAACCTTTAAGATACTAACATTTTTATATTAAAACAAATTTTTTATAGAGAATGGCATCTTGTGTGGAGACTGAAAATGTTGACAATTCAGGGTAATTCTACCTTGGAATTATGTTGTCCTGGGCAAGTTACTTAATGTCGTAAGTATCTCAAGTCAGGAAAAGAGAAACATCAACTACGTAACAAAGTAAAAACCCTGTGTCCATGCTGGTTTTATTGATAATGACCATGTGTTAAGCAGAGCCTTCTAGAAAAGTAATAGGAGGAAGACTAAAAATATATGGAGAACATCCACTTGTTATTGTTTACTGACAAATCTGAAAAGGTTCTATGGCAACCTATAGTTACACCTAGATACTTATTTTCAGCCCTTTTTATTTGGATCCGAGTAATAAAGTGTCCTGTCAAAAGGGATGAGGC
Source organism: Macaca thibetana thibetana (assembly GCF_024542745.1). Lineage (NCBI taxonomy): Eukaryota > Metazoa > Chordata > Mammalia > Primates > Cercopithecidae > Macaca > Macaca thibetana. Next base: position 25,349,557 of record NC_065586.1, read on the forward strand.
AGTGAGTCAGACTGAAACAGGCTGGCAAAGCGGCTCCCTCATGATGAGATTTGGTATTATTTATGTTAATTTGCCATTGAGGGAATTTATAAGGATCTGGTAGGATCACCTAATGCTCACTTTAGACAGGAATAAAAAGGGTTTTGCATCAATCTTTAAGGAACAAATATTGGAGAAATAATTATACCACTTTAGTTGTTAGTACTTTCACATAATTCTTCCTGTCTTGCGAGGGAGGGAGGGTTATTACTCAGCTTTCCACATGAGGGAGGAGACGGTCAGAGTGGGCTGCTCAAGGTCATGCCGTTAGGAAGTGGTAGAGCAGTCCCTTGGACCTCCAGAGCCTATCATCTTGCCACTGTACCACCCTGCTCCTCTAGAAATAGATGCATATTTCTGCCTGGAGCATTGGGAGATCATACTGACAATGGTAATGGTGACTTCTTCACAGAGGGAGACATAGGACTATCAGGACAATTCTGATTCTAGGTTGTGACTGCAATTTGCATAATTGACTTTAGACTTCTAGTGTAATTTGTGGCTTTTGGAACCTGTTGTACTATATGTTTTACACATTTTCTTTAACCAAGTTGAGAAGGAGGACTACTGCCATGAATCTTTGGATCCTAAAGAGAAAGAGGTGGGTTTTGTTGTTGTTGTTTTTCCCCAGAGAATGGTCTATGCAAGACTATCTGTGAAACCAGTGAGGCAACATACTGAGCTAAACAGGTGGGCCACTGCCCAGAGACAGGGTACGCCTAAGACTGATGCATTTTTTTTGTGTGTATTCTGTTCTTGGCTGTAAAAAAGCTTTTGCCTGTATCACTTAATTCTATATTGTGTCTCATCATCATTTTTTCATCTTTCTTCTCAAAATACCATACCTCAACTATTTTCCTGTGAATTTTTCTGCAGTTTTGTTTCTTTGTTGAGGTCTGGAGTTCTTAAGATTCTCTTGTCTCTCCTTGGGTCGTTGTCTGTATCTTTCTACCTCCACAGAAGGTCACCATATAGATATTACATATGATACGAAAGTATCACTTTGCTCTCTGATCCCCAGTGTGTAGAGCCAGGCATTTATGCAATGATATAACGAGAAATCCTTTCATGCATTTTTTCACTCCTTTATTACAAAAATAATACATTTGTTGTAAAAGAAAAACATACCAAGGAATATAAGAATAAAATCCCCTTTGGCCCCTTGTCTTCTCATTCCCAGCCAACCTACTCAGAGATAGTCTTCATAGTCTATTGAATGTGCATCTAGATATTCCTTTTGATGTAGATACAAACAGAAGCATATGCTAATACTGTTCTGCAGCTTTCTTTTTATTTAACAATTTATCTTAAAGGTGTTTTCATAGCAACAGAATCAGATCCACTTAATTCCCTTAAATTTCATGGGTTTCCATTGAATGGCTGTAACTTTAATTACCATAGTGAACCTGTCCCCTACAGGTGGAGAATGTTTTCAGTGTTTTTGGTCTTCCAAAAGATGCTTTAGTGAATATCCTTGCATATATATTTCTGCTATTTCGTATGGATGTTTATGTAGGACAGTCTTCTATAAATATAATTCTCACTGCACTTTAGTAGTTCTTAGACATTTTCCATCCCTAGTCTTCATCTGAGCTTTGGCTATACCGGTTCCACACGTGACTTGCTTCTGGGTTGTGGGCCAGTATTAGCAGCCCTTAGTCCTTGTCAGATTAAAACCACCTGTTAACCGTAAGAAAAAAATCATTCAGTTTGTGCTCTCAATTTACTGAATCAGTTTCTACAAGAAAAACCTGGACTTATATATATATTTTAAACCATTATAGTTGGTTCTGGTGTTCAATCAGGGTGGAAGACCAATACACTGGTCCCTGGCTTCCACTCTTTCTCATGACTATGGCTATATCTTCTCTCTAACTCAGTAGTTTAATCTCTGGGATATCACTCTGCTTTCACAATTCTTCTACATGAATTATTTGGTTTAAAACATTCATTTTACTATTTGTTAACTTCATTCTTTGTATATTTCATTTATTTTCCTTGAAAGTTATTTTTACCTTGTCAGCAGTGTTTTCAGTTCAGCCCTGCCTTGTTCACTTCATTGAACAAACTGGTCAACATTTTATAGCACCAGGCATTCTAAAACATCCAGCCTCCATCAAAGATCACTAATTTTAATCTTTCTACTCTGTCCTTCCTTTGTAAAGGTAAGGCAAGCATAGCAATAATGAGTTCAGACTCCAGACCCCAGCTGAGTTTAAACCCAGCTCTGCCACTTACCAGCTATGTGACCTGGGGCAAATTCCTTAACTTTGCCTCAGCTTCCCCATATATAAGGTGAGAGTAATAATAATGCCTACATCACAGTATTGTTGTAAGAAATACATAAGTTATTTTATGTAGGGCGCTTAAAAAGTAACTGGAATATAGCATGCACTCATTAGATGTTGTTATTATCCCTCGCCAAAAAGATAATGAGATAGACTCTGAGTTGCTTCCTTCTCTCCTGGGCCAGGTTTCAGCTTTCTTTGACATCTTCATCTGGTTATGCTTTGGCACTTGCTTTTCCTCTCTATAATTGTGTTGATATCTATCATCTGTTGTCATTCTTACTAAGATTCTTTTTTGGCCTTGAGTGTTTTTACAGTCATTTAGGGTTTCCAAAAGTAGCAGACATAAACATGTTCAATCTGCCAGGTTTTACCTGACATCTTCATTCTTCCTTAGTTACAATTTAAACATAGACATACGTACTTTTACAGATCTGAATTAGGCCAGGCGTGGTATCTCATGCCTGTAATCCCAGCACTTTGGGAGGCAGAGGCAGGCAGATTACTTGAGGTCAGGAGTTCAAGACCATCCTGGCTAACATGGTAAAACCCCATCTCTACTAAAAATGAAAAAAAAAAAAATTAGCTGGATGTGGTGGCACGTATCTGTAATCTCAGTTATTTGGGAAACTAAGGCAAGAGAATCACTTGAACCCAAGAGGTGGAGTTTGCAGCGAGCCGACATTGTACCACAGCACTTCAGCCTGCGTGACAGAGCAAGACTCCATCTCAGATAGATAGATAGACAGACAGACAGACAGACATCTGAATCATATCTCCCAGCCCACCATGACCATACCATTTTTCTTATTTTTTAAAACAGTACAATGAAACAGTCACTTCCCAGCAGTTCTTAGTCATGAGCTATGTGTAGTCATTTCTCAGAAGTTCTTAGTCAAGAGTCATGATCTTGATGATGGGTTAGACTCTGTTGGAGAAGGCAGCCTTACTGGATTTCTTTTACTTGCTTTCAAAATTTCTCCTTTAAAATAGTTTTTCACATTATTTTTTCTCTCAGTGCATGCTTTGGGGATCTAATGGCTTTGTAGTCTATATTCCTCTTACATCATTTGCTTTGAACCCAGGTAGATAACAGCATTTCTGATGATTTAAAAGTAGAGTCTCCTTTTGTGGTAAATAACTAATAGCTCCAGTGTTCCCTGCCTCCTGGTAATCATGGCCTATGTAATTCTCACCCCTTGACTAATTAGTTTCTAATCAATCAAACAAATTAACGTTGAAAGAATGGACTTCCACAATGAGGTTAAAAAAATTACAACTTTCATCTTGCTAGAAGACTCTCTTTTGCTGGCTTTGATGAAGCATGTGGCCATATTGGAGTGGTCCACATGGCAAGGTACTGAGAATGGCCTCCAACCAACAGCCAGCAAGGACAAAGAGCGTGTTCCTCTAGTCCTCAGGGAGGCAAATCCTGACAACAGCAGCATGGGCTTGGAAGTGTATCCTTCTCCAGTTGAGCCTTCATATGGAAACCCAGACCTGAGTAATGGCTTGATTAGACTTGTGAGTAAACCTAAGGATGGCAGTGCCTGGATTAATGAGACACTGAAACTGTGAGATAAGAAATAAGTATTGTTTTCAGTCATTAAGTTTGTGGTGATTTGTTATATACAAGTAGATAATGAATGCACCTTGATTCTCCTGGTTTTATCCATCATATTAATAATTCTGATTGCTTCGACAAAGCTCAGTTTGCCTAGTCTGCTTCTTTCCTCTTCCCTCTATACCCCATTCTCAACTCCACACTATTCAGAAGCTTCTTTTCTGTCTTTATTTGAAGATACATTTGGAATAAGACAAAATAGATTGTTGATTCAAATGTGACAAATATCAAACGTAATTCTCATATGTGAGTAATAAAACTGGCATTTCTCCATTGTTTTGTACTGTTCTAAGTACATCCACACTGTGTCCCCACTAAACTGTTGAGGAAAGTGAGGCCCAGAGATATTAAGGAATTTGTCCCAGGTTATATGTCTCATTGGTGGTAAAGCCTAGCCTGGCATTTAGGGCAATTAACACCAAATTCCTTGTTTTACCCACTGCATTAGGCTGCAGTTCCTTTCCACCTGGCTAGTAGGTAGCTCATGTATTTGTATTATTTTACAAATAAAATTTAATTTTTATTGAAGAATATTTAATTCTTTAACATTAAAGATTAATATTCTTTATTTAAAAATTCATTTGTATAAAATAATGCAAATAATATTTTACATTATTTGTCACATAAATCTCTAGCCTCCTTTACACATAGTGGTTTGACTAAAACTAATTAAGTATTTCCAAGTGTGTGTATTTTATTTTGCTCTAAACCAGGCATATTATTCGGCCAGTAATGAAAACAAATCTTTCTGAGATGTGTGCTACAAATATTTTGTATTCTGAATGATGAAGTGTAAAGTCTCCAATTTCTAATGGCTTTTGTTAACATCCCATTTACCAACTCTTGTACTGTTTTTGTCCTTTATTAAAAAAAATCCTGAATCAGTAAATAATTGATCGTATTCAGAGCTCATTTGTTTCTGAATTTGTCCATTTCTTGAGAAATATAGTTTCACCTCTCTGCCAATTATTTTAGCTCATGAACTGCATCTTTCTTTTAGTCACATTTTAGGAGATGATTCAAAAGATTTAACTTTATCTTTCCATTATCTGCACAGATTAAACTGAAAGATTCAGTTATCCTGGGCTAGCAGGCTTCACTTTCTGGGTTTTGCCCAGTTCAGCCAACCCATGGTACTCTAACTGTGATCCGAGGACCAGCAGGATTAGCGTCCCGAGGGCTTGTCAGAACTGCATAATCTTGGGCCTCATCCCAAACCTACTGAAGCACGCTTTGCATTTTGACAAGCTCTCCAGATGATAGTATGCATGTGAAGGTTTGAGAAACACTGTTCTTAGCCCCTTTTATGGCGAAGTCCTAAGTGGTCTGGCTCACACAGTGACAACACTTCCGGTCTAAACTCCACCTGTGTCTCAAGTCACTTGTCATCTGCCAGAGAATGATTGTAATCAATCTAAAGTAGACAATGTATTCAAGATATTCTTGCTAGTTGTGTAATGCACAGACTGCATACTCATGCAGAGGCCATGCCTTACTGTATATTCTTTCCAACCAAAACAAAGTAATTCCCAGGAATTATTCTATTGTGCTATCCATATTTCCATTATTTCTGAGGACTCAATTTATTTAGCTCTTTCAGCTTTAATATAGTAATATGATACCAAATAAAATTATCTTATTTCTAAAGCATAAGACTATATACTTCTTTGTATCATGACATGAATATGTTATTTACCATTTACTAAGCATCTGTAACAGATATTGGAGTAGTTTCTTATTTTAAATTTTTCTGATTATAGAAAATGTGTAAGATACTGGGACTTGGAAGCATATCTAATACTAAAACCAGAGAATCTCTGTCAACACAGTTTACTTTGTGGTTGTGTATATACACACATATAAAATGGTATATATATTTATATTATTCAAAATTAATCTTTTCTCACTACACATTTACTGTAAGGATTTGAACTGGAGCTTAACTACTTGATATGGTATGGATTTGTGTCTCCACCCAAATCTCATGTGAAATTGTAATCCCCAGTGTTGGAGAAGGGAGGTGACTGGATCATGGGGGTGGATTTCCCCCTTGCCATTCTCGTGATAGTGAGTTCTCATAAGATCTGGTTGTTTAAAAGTGTGTAGCACCTCCTCTTTCACTCCCTTCCTCCTCCACCATGTAAGATGTGCCTGCTTCCCCTTCACCTTCTGCCGTGATTGTAAGTTTCCTGAGGCCTCCCCAGCCATGCTTCCTGTAGAGCCTGTGGAACTGTGAGCCAATTAACCCTCTTTTATTTTTAAATTACCCAATTTCAGGTATTTTTTTATAGTAGTGCAAGAACAGACTAATACACTGACCATTTTAGAAAAGATCAATCTTTTCAAAACAATACAAAATGAAAAAAATTTTACCATAATACTTTGATCACAGTACTCAACATTCCGCTCACTAGTGTGTGTTTTTCTCTCAGAGGCACATGCAGTTTGCTCATAAGGATATCAGGAGAGAAAACAGGAAGCCAAACCAAGCCAAAGCTTCAGATTTGTTGTTGTTGTTGTTGTTTTGCTTTTTTGGCAATTATAGAGAACACATATTTTAGATGAATATCTTAAGAGGAACAGACATTCCAGGATATTTTCCCCATTAGCTTTTATGCATAGCTCCTTTATGCCTTGTTCTATAGAATAAGTTAAGGATGTTAAATTCAGGGTAATAAGCAGGGAACAAGTGTGCTTTCATTTCTCTGTGTATGTTTTTATGTATGTACATATGCTCATATATACACACAAATGTTTTGTTGTTGTTGTTGAAGAGATGGATTTTCACTGTATTGCCCAGGCTGGAGTGCAGTGATTATTCATAGGTGTGATTATCACACATTATAGCCTCGAACTCCAGGCCTTAAGTGGTCCTTCTGCCTCATGTGATCCTCCTGCCCAGCTTCCCAAGCAGCTGGGACTGCAAGCATGTGCCACGGTGCCTGGCTACACATAAATGTTGAATATAACTGCTATCATACTGTATATTTTATATACATTTTAGGTGCTGCTGATTTTTTCACTAAACATTTGTCCTGAGAGCCTTCCCATATTTATTATTTTTGAGGACATGATTGTTAAGGATGGTATAAACATCTATATTAAGTCATGCATCATAATTTATTCTTGGCCAAAATAGTATTTATTTTGAACCCATAAACTGAGAAGTTGTGAAAGTTTAGAGCAAAAATAGTCATATGTTTCTGTGTTTATTACGTGTATTAGAATGGGCTGTTTCCATGAAGTGCCTCCTTGTGGAGAGATGGGTAAACCGAGACCAGGGAAGGCACCTGGACTTTCCATCGTGTGCCCTCCCAGCACACTGGTTTTCTGTATTTTGCAGTGCTTTTCCTTTGAGCAGCTAAATGTCACATTTATGAATGCAGTGCTGCATCCTGGGCGTTCTAACCTATGAATGGATGGAGATGAGAGGTGCTTCTAGGGGAAGAGCAGTATTGGACTAGGAGGCTCCAGGACTGGCTTATGTGTAATAGAAAGAGTTGCTGCCTAGTTAGAGCATGACCAAGGATTTTTAAATTTGATCTTCTGTTTAGTAAAAAGCTATGGGTCTCAGAGTTAGAAGACCCCAGTGAGGAGGAGTATGAATGAAAATCTTTCCTTGTTATGTGTGGGAGGTTTAGCATCTTATTCTGGTTCAGAGAATGAGGCCTATGGTGTTTTATTTAAAAGGTACTTCCTTATTGGATAAGATCTACCAAGCTGTGAGTAGAATCACCACTAAGACTTTGGCAACTTATCCTCTTTGCCCTTAATTTTTAGAGCTGTAACCCCTTTTAATTTTTTTTTTTTTTTGACATTTTCGGGTGTATTCCATGGGAATTTTGGAGAGGATGTTTTGGGGTACAACATATCATCTGCTGCCACATTAACCCCCACATCTTGTATATTTTATAATTTTTAAAATGTTACTTCTGTATTACTATGGAAGCTATCCACTTTTTGTTTTGAGGTGATAGGAGCCAAATACTAAGTTCTAGGTCATGGTTGTATAAAGACACGTAATCACAATTATAGCCATTCTCATGTATGTGGTGATTGTATAAATGTAAAACTGCATTAGGTAATTTTGTTATTTTGAATCCACAATTACTATGGAATCAAAAATGAACCGGTAAGATTTGAAGGACATGCATTTTTATCCTAAAGAAGTCCCACGTTTGGAAGCATATCTCTTGCCAAATATAGAAAAATATAAGAATTTTCGAACACGCCACAGGACATTGCATAAAGGTCCATAAAAGATGATCCTGAATAAAAGTGCTTCAATGCATATGGCTCTGGCTGATGACTCATTTCCAGCCGCCTACTTCAAACAGAGCAAACCTGAAGAGGTTACACACAAGGTTTAGTACTAGGTATTTCCAAGTATGACCTTTGTGGTGTGTCCTCCATCAAGGAAAGTTATCGGCTTAATTCTTCACATGTTGTTAGGATTGTTGGCAGAATAGCAAACCTGGGGATGAGCAGCTCTGGAAAATATTTGACTAGTAAGCCTTCTCCTTGTAGGAAGCACTGGGAAATTATAAATATAGTAGAGAGTCCTTAAAGCCTCAGATGTTCTTCAAATCCTTATCAAAGGACAACTTCATCAACAAAAATCTTGCCACTTGAGTCTGTTACCATGCCTCCTGGTACACAGTAATCTTTTCTTTTTCTTCTGTTTCTTTTTTAAGTAAAACTGTTCTCACACTCTCTTACTAACAGAAACCCCAAAGCACATAACACCTCACTTACCTGTAAAAGTGGTTCAATTCACAACCAGTTTCACTGAACTGAAGCAAATAACACTTGGAGAGTCAATTAGGAAAGGGGAACTGCTGTGTTGAACACTATTGCTGAGATTCTAAAGAGATTAGGCCTAAACCAAGAGCTTCACACCTTTGACTCTCAGAGCTTTGGAACAGCATTGGACCATGCTGAATTCTCATCACTGTACCTTGTCAGCATCCCTCTTTTAAAAGCACTGGGCATTGTGTCTACTGAGCAGAAATTGTGGAGATTAATTTTCTGTCTCTAGCAACGTGTCTATACTTGCAAATAAGTTATTCTGTTAAAAAAAAAAACTCTTCTGTGGGCCAGGCACGGTGGCTCACGCCTGTAATCCCAACACTTTGGGAGGTAGAGGCAGGTGGATCACATGAGGTCAGGAGTTCAAGATCAGCGTGGCCAACATGGTGAAACCGTGTGTCTACTAAAAATACAAAAAAAATTAGCTGGGCGTGGTGGCGGGTGCCTATAATCCCGGCTACTTGGGAGGCTGAGGCAGGAGAATCACTTGAACCCTGGAGGTGGAAGTTACAGTGAGCTGAGATCGCACCACTGCACTCCAGCCTGGGCAACAAGAATGAAATTCCATCTCAAAAAAAAAAAAAGTTCTACTTCTATGTTGAGCATAATTGAGAAGTCTAATAGTCTCCTTTATAGTTCTCTATTTCTCCCCTCTTAGCTGTGTTCAATAGCCAAAGAGTCCAGGCAATAAAGCAGACTTCAAAACATGCTAACAAAATCACATTCAATGAAATGGGAGAATAATTTCTTTGTTATTGAAATTGAAATCTTTGAAATGGGAGAATAATTTCAAGATTTCTTTGTACTTGAGAGGAAAGCCTGAAGGGCTGTTTCCACCGCAGCAATACTTTTTATTTTTATTTTTTAATTTTATTTATTTTTTTGAGATGGAGTCTCACCCTGTCACCCAGGCTGGAGTGCAGTGGTGCAATCTTGGCTCACTGCAACCTCCGCCTCCCAGGTTCAAGAAATTCTCATGCCTCAGCCCCCCCGAGTAGCTGGGATTACAAGTGCTCACCACCCTGCCCAACTAATTTTTGTATTTTTAGTAGAGATAGGGTTTCATCACATTGGCCAGGCTAGTCTCAAACTTCTGACCTCAAGTGATCCACCCACTTCAGTCTCCCAAAGTGCTGGGATTACAGGCATGAGCCCCTGCGCCCAGCCAGCAATACTTTCTATTTTTTTTTTTGGAGACGGAGTCTGACTCTGTCACCCAGGCTGGAGTGCAGTGGTGCTATCTCGACTCACTGCAAGCCCCGCCTCCCGGGTTCACGCCCTTCTCCTGCCTCAGCATCCCGAGTAGCTGGGACTACAGGCACCCACCACCACAGCTGGCTAAATTTTTTTGTATTTTTATTAGAGATGGGGTTTGTTTCATTGTGTTAGCCCACGATAGTCTTGACCTTGTGATCCACCCGCCTCGGCCTCCCAAAGTGCTGGGATTACAGGCGTGAGCGAGCCATCACACCCAGCCCCAGCCAGCAATACTTTTTAAAAACTCAATGCCTTGAGTATCCTACCTCTAAGATCATTTGATTGAATTTAATGTAAATTTAAGGGGTACAAGTGCAATTTTGTTAAATGGCTATATTGTGTAATGATGACTGGGCTTTTAGTGTATCCATCACTTAACGTTTTTTATATGCACTGAGCAATTTCACATCAGCCAGCCCCTTTCACTTCTCCACTTTTCCAAGTCCCCTTTGTCTATCATTCCATACTCTATGTCCCTGGGTACAGATTATTTAGCTTCTACTTATTAGCGAGAACATGCAGTAATTTTCTTTCTGCTTCTGAGTTGTTTCACTTAAGATAATGGCCGCAGCGCCATCCAAGTTGCTATAAAAGATATGATTCTATTTTTTATGGCTCAGTAGTATTCCATTGTATATGAATTTTGAGAGCATTCGAAAAAACTTCCCATGGTTATGAACCAATACCTTCAAACACACACCGATGTACATCTACCTTAGGTCATCACACTGAAACCTTGCTCTCAAAGACTGTGGGAGAAGCAAACCTCTAGGCAAATTATAGTGAGTTCCCAAGAGGCATTCTTAAAGGTAAAAGGAAGTTGGCGGTTTGGTTGTGACATCTGCTGCTGCTGATCCTGGATGTCTTTTCCACTCAGCCCATCCTCTTTATCCTAGGACGTCTCGCTTTACAACACCTATAATTTATATGCTGTGATCATTCATCCAGCAATTATGCATACTCTTCAGTCCCTAGGTTACTTAATAGAGTGGTACGCTTTACTCCTGCAGCCCACAAATTAAATGCAGCATCTTTATAACTATCATTGACCCCAGTATCGGAAAGAGAATCAGCATAGTGTTTTATTATTTTTTTTGTGTGATACGTACTTTGGAATTATGCCTTAGGCAGTTCTTCCAGTAAAGGAACTTTTTATGGGTTCTTGTTTAAAAACTATTTTGATAACCATGGGCAAATTAATTAATCCCATTACAATTCAGTCTGTTCTTCTTTAAAATAGAGATAATGAAGTATATTTTGGACCCTAAATATGGGTAATATGTCTAGCATAGTAATCAGTGAGTATGTCTTGGGAGGCATGGGTAGCTATTATTGTTGTTGGTAGATAAAAATGATAGCTATCAGTGTGATATCAGTATTATTGTAACTTATAAATTCTTCAGCTTAGTGGCTTGATTTTCTCAATTTCTTCACTGTTACAGTCTGTTAGGAAATTTGTCATTGAGATTTCAAAAGGAATGTTTTATAATTTGTTAAAATATATGTTTATTGTTTATACGTAATTTTTGTTATACTTTAAGTTCTGGGATACATGTGCAGAACATGTGGGTTTGTTATATAGGTATACACGTGCCATGGTGGTTTGCTGCACCTGTCAACTCATCATCTACATTAGGTATTTCTCCTAATGCTATCCCTTCCCTAGCCCCCCACCCCTGACAGGCCCTGGTGTGTGATATTCCCCTCCCTGTTTCCATGTGTTCTCATTGTTCAACTCTCACTTATAAGTGAGAACATGCAGTGTTTGGTTTTCTGTTCCTGTGTTAGTTTGCCAAAAGAGATGGTTTCCAGCTTCATCCATCTCCCTGCAAAGGACATGAACTCATCCTTTTTTTTTATGGCTGCATAGTATTCCATGGTGTATATGTGCCACATTTTCTTTATCCCTTCGATCATTGATGGGCATTTGGGTTGGTTCCAAGTCTCTGCTGATGTGAACAGTGCTGCAGTAAACACGTGTGCATATGTCTTTATGTAGAATGATTTATAATCCTTTGAGTATATACCCAGTAATGGGATTGCTGGGCCAAATGTTATTTCTGGTTCTAGATCCTTGAGGAATCGCCATATTGTCTTCCACAATGGTTGAACTAATTTACACTCCCAACAGTGTAAAGGCATCCCTCTTTCTCCATATCTTCTCCAGGATCTGTTGTTTTCTGACTTTTTAATGATCACCATCCTAACTGGCATGAGATTGTATCTCATTGTGGTTTTGATTTGCATTTCTCTAATGACCAGTGATAATGAGCTTTGTTTCATATGGTTTTTGGCCACATAAATGTCTTCTTTGGAGAAATGTCTGTTCATATCCTTTGCTCACCTTTTGATTTGCTTGTTTATAGATAATATTTTTAATGGTAAAAGGTTAAATTTGGGGGATTTGAAAATATTAAACTTTCTAATCTCATTTTTGGTTTTGGTTTTTGGCTTCTTACAGATTATATTAACTGTTACAAACCTAGACCCAAATTCGATGTCCCATAGGCATTTTTTACTCAGTATTTCCAAAAATGAAGATATTATTCTCCTTCCTTGCTTACTTCCTCTCTTCCTCCCATCCTTCCTTCCTTTTTTAATCTCATTCCTTCCCCATCATGTACTGATTATCTCTTATTGTCAGGTTACTATCTTAGGGAATGTATGTGCAATCAAGAATTAGTTACAATCATTGCCCTCATACAACTTATAAACTAGGAAGATACATTAAACAAATGAATTACAGAAAGAATTATTTCCAAGTAGAGCTGATGAATGCAACAATGGAAAGCTCAGCATTCAATGAGAGTAAATAACATGCAAATAAGATGGAAACCTAACTCAGTCTGAGGGATGCTGGAGAGAGTCATGGATGCCCGCCCTGAGCCGAGACCTGCAGGATGAGGCAGGGAATGACCACTTTCTCTTGTTAGCATCTCTCTTTTAAAAGCACTAGGCATTGTGTCTACTGAGCAGATACTGTGGAGATTTATGAGTCTCTAGTGGTGTGTCTATACTTGCAAAAAAATTATACTATTGTAAAGCATTCTTTTATTTTGTGCATATTTGAGAAGCCTAATAGTCTTCTCCTTTGTGGTTCTATTGTTCATCCCCATTAGCTGTGTTCAGTATCCAAAGAATCAAGGCAATCAATCAGACTTCGAAATGTCTTCTGCAGACTTATGCATCCTTTTCTTTTTGCTGTTTCATTTCAAGTACAAGCATCCTCCAGGTCACTCAAGCTTAAAATCTTACATTACGTTTGACACTTTATTCCCTTTTGCCTCAACAAGTAACAGGTTGCCCACTTTTCTTGATTTGGCATCTTCTTTCCTGTGTCCCCATGAATGAATGAATTCTCCCTCTCACCATATTAGTTACATCCTTCTTTGCCTTTGCCCCAAAGCTTTATTTTTCCTTTCATCCAAGAAATATTTACTGAGCACTTCCTGTGTGCCAGGACGCTGCTAGTGCCAGTGTCACAGAAGTGAATGAGAAAACCCGTGGTCGTCACAGAGCCTGCAACCTACCTGAAGGAAGACACAATTAACAAATAGGGACAGTGTGCTAAGCCACAGGGGAGGCATGTTCTTCCTAGAGGAAGGGATATTTGGGGCTGAGACTTGAAGGGGTGAACGGGAGAAAGCCAGGTTCAAGTGAGATGGGGGTTGTGTAAGGAACATCCAGCCAGAAGAGACAGCAAATCCAAGGACCTCAGGGATCAGGTGAGTGGAAGTAATGATGTTGTAGAGATCAGCTAGCTCCAAGTGTGAAGGCTCTTGCTAACCATCTTAAATAATTTTGACTATTTCCTAAGAGTATTGAGAGCCACAGAAAGGTTTAAGCAGGGCAGTGAGGTGATGAGAAACATCCCATCAGTTGCCATTATGGGAATTGAAATGACGGACACTGGAATAAGAAATAGGAAAATGCTCGGTGGGGAAGATAAACTTGGTTTTTCTTTTTTTCTTCCAGCTGGTCCTCTCACCTTCAGTCTCTCCCCTTTCCATAGCCCAACCTATGCTGTTCCGTGCTGTAGCCAGATTGGCTCCCTGGTGCACACACTGCTGACCTCAACTCAGAGAGCTTTAATGCCATGTATACTGCTCCTGGAATACAATCTGCATTTTCCACCCTGTTATTCAAAGCTTACAATGATCTGGCTCCATCTCTGTTTTAAAGCTTTCTTTATATGATTCCTCTTGTCTTCCTGGTTGTAACTATACACTCCACACACTCCGGAACTTTCCCACAATATCCTTTTGTCCTGGGCTCCCTCCCCCTCTTTCCTCCCTGCCTGAATGAACACTGAAACCTGTTCCTCCTTCCGTTCTTGCTCACTTGTCAGCCCTTCCAGGATAATTTCACTTGTTTCCACTGCCAGTAATTTCCCTTTCCTCTGAAATCCTCATTATAATGCAATTCACAGGGTGATGGCGTTCATCACCTCCCCCACACAGTAGAGCCGGTTCAGAGGCAGGGTGACATCATTGTTCTTATGGTTCTTAAGAGCACGAACTCTGGAACCAAACTGCCTGGATTCAGATCCTGGCTCTGACAGTTCCTAGCTGTGTAACCCTGAGCACATCACTTAAATTATCTTTGCCCTATTTCCCTCCAGTAAAATCAAAGTCTCGTCTTTCTAAGGTATTGTGAGGATTAAATGAGTAAATGCATGCAAAAGTGCTTAATTTAGTGTCTAGCATATAGTGTTGCCTAAATATTTAGAAATCATATTTATCACTTACATGTAATATTCACTCTATGAAATTATAATTTTTTGAAGGACCTAATCCACAGCTGACATTTTTTATGACTTCCAGATCCCTTACTGCCTCACGCAGAGTAAATAAATATTGAATATGTGAATTAGGATACCAATGATTAGGAAGCCCTAATCAGTTTTCAAATAGTTTATTTTGAAGGTAACATTTTCCCTTTAAAATTGGCTAAAATAAATCATTGAGCAAATATTTAATATGCATAAACTTTTGGTTGTAAAGAACACAGAATACACTGAGGAACAGGCCCTTCTTCAATTTTACAATAATTCAGAGAGGCAACCATACAGATAACTACAATATAAGATACAGTAGAAGAAGCATAAAGTCTATAAAAGTCATGGTAGGAATTCAAAAGAAGGGGTGGCTGGGGTGATCAGAAAAGAATTTGTTGAGATGATGAGATATAGTTGTGCTGCAATGAGAATAACTTTCAGAACAAAGCATAAATAAATCAACTCTCCTATTAGCCAATACTTATTGAATACTCATCGTACTGGGCACTGTGACTGCTTACCATACACTATCACACTTAAGCTTCAATATATTTCCAAGATGAAGTATTTTTGTTGCTGTGCCCATTTTGCAAACGGGACAACTGAAGTATAGCAACACAATGTTAAATAAATTGTGGAAGCCCACAGCTAAGAAAGAGTAGAGCCAGAACTGGAACCCGGGGAGCCTGGATTCAAAGCTTGTTCTCTCTCACACCACCAGCATTGCCTGTGGCACATGCACACTAACAGTTACAGTCCACTATTTGCTGAACTATTTTTAATGACAAATGTTAGTTTACTAGAATTTCATTGTTTATTATTTTTAAACTTACACCTCCACCAGGGATGCTAAAAAATATTGTTATTTCATGTATTTCTGACCAACCCAATCTTTCACTTATACTAACAAGTCCTAAACTTCTTTATCTGTGAAATAAAAAGTTTGAAGGTACATCAGTAGTTCCCAGACAGCTCAAAAGTAAGTATTTTTAAGTAAAAATTATGTAGACTTCTATATTACAGTTGTTCACCTTTGCTCATTCATTACCTAGAGAAAGCTTCGTGGATAATGAAAAGCTTTACTGATAGGATTTCGCAGCCCCCAAGAATCCACTGTTCCAGAAGAATTTCTATGGCCATTTCTAGCGGAAATATTTGAGATTTTACATATTCCAGACTTCAGAACCCTGTGTGTGTAGTCTCTGATCTATCATTCTCTCTACCATGAGAAGGAGCAGATATGCTCCCCACATGCTTTTATCTTCTGTTGAGGATTCTCCAACTTGTCTTTCTCCCCTAAGTTTTTCCTCCTCCTTTTAGCTTCAAGTCCTTAGTAAAACATAAAGCTTGCTTTGCAGAACTTGTTATTCCTATCGAACTACTATGCAAAGGAAATATGTCTAAAATACACAAGCTCAAACTTGGAATACAAATTTATAGAATTTTAACTTGTTCTGTGAAAATAGTAAAAGAACAGGTTTTTATTTCCTTCTTTTTTTTTTTTTTTTTTTCTGAATCTAGACCTTTTTCTGGTAGATTAAATCCTGAAGGAAAATATTTGTATCTTCATATAGACCTAGCAAATTGGAAAACTAAGGACAAATTCTGTGTCTGTGAAATAATAAAGTTGAATATTTTTTCCTGACTTCAGGAGCATGCAAAACCACATTATCTCCTGTTTACACCTATTTTTATACCTTTCTTTAATTTCTCCTTAACACTTTTGTCCATATTTTCTCCATTCCTTGAGAACGTTTTATTTTTGTGTAATAGAAATACTTGAGAAATGCCAGGAGAGTTTAGGTAATTCATTCTAGGCACTGCTAGAGAGAGGGGCTATATTTGTAAAATATCAGCAAGAAAATGTCAGTACCTACCCCGTGACCCCCAGCAACATGCACATCTCTGGCAGGAAAAAACAAAAGTCATACTCAGGGTTTTGGCAGTGGGCATATTTTCTGTTATGACCTCGTTTTCAGCAGAAACAGTTCAGCAGCTGCTTCAGCGAAGATTGAGTCTGTGCTCTTCAATAGTATTAATCCTTTAACACTACAAGGTTTCTTAGGCAGGGTCAAACCAATTCTTATTCTACAAGGACTCACTCAAAACTGCCCAGTAGCATATGAAAAGTAGTAGAGTGTCTTGCACGTACCTGTTCACTCTCCGCTGGAATTGGCCGCTCATTTCTTTGTGGTCCCACTGAAATTGCAGAAATATTTATCACAGTACTTACGTTACTTGAATGCAATTTCCTATTTCCATGTCTCTTTTCGCCCTCTTCCTGGCCTTTGTATCTTGTATCGGCAGCACCCAGCACAGTGCCTGGCTCATGGTAAATGCTTAATTAATATTTGTTGAAGGAAAACTCTGGAGTGAGAAAGTATGGAATTAGTGAGGTAATTGAGCCAAGTAGGAAATATGAAGTGGTAGATTGTTTGCAAGATGCAGTACAACACAGCAGTCTCAGGGCTGTTTCAGACGGGGGAAAGGGATTGCCAGAAGTGTGGAGGTGGGAACAAGGGGCTCTGGGGGAGAATGGCAACGGGACTATCCTTGCTTGCTCATTTTGGACAATAAAGAGAGGTAAGTTTGGACATACACCAAAGACTTAGAGACAGTTGATGGAAACTTCTAGAAGTTAGATTTTAAGAATTTAGATGTTATTTAATAAGCAGTAGGGAGACTCTGTATTTCTTTGGTCCGGACAATAAATGGTCAAAATAGTATTTTAAATAATTATTCTGATGGGTATATGCTTATATCAAAATTCATATGTATGAAACATCAGGTTATGAGATATTGACTTGGGTCTGTGGGTCATCAGTTGATCCTGAAGGTCTCTTTCTGTTTTCATCCCACAGGTTGTTATTTTGTACTTTGAGCCAAGCACATTTCGCTGTATTCTGCTAAGATGGGTCCGTCTTCTCGGTTTTGCTACTGTTTACGGAACTGTCACTCTCAAACTTCACAGGTATATATATTTTATTCATCGTCATTCTCATGGAAGGATCAAAGTGATTAGCTTAGCACATAATTGTTAGCTGCACTGACCACTTAAATGACTCAATTTCAAGATACTGTATATTTTTCACTTTCAAGGTGACGTCTTTGGATTCTTCAGGGAAATATTTAATACAACTGAATTACTTGAACAAGATGCTTCAATAAAATGTGTCATTGGTTATGGAAAGGGTTAGTTCCTAATAAGTTTAAAATATGAAACAGTATAGTTCAGAACAGGAAGGAATACAAAGGTAATACTGCTGAAATAATGATACACAACCAGAGTGACCATAGAGAAACACACTTATTTGACAAAAACTACTGTCCTCCATTCCCAAGTTCCATGCCCCAAGGTAATCCTGCTGATATTCGATGGGTGAAGTTCAGAAAATAGTGCTTTTGGCTTTTCTCCTTAACCAGTGTGCTTCAGTGATTATCAACCTCGGAAAATGGAGAATGCCATAAGTTCCCTAATACTTAGTTCTAAAACCACCTAAATATTGGGTGAGGGGAAAAGCAATAAAATAAACTACCTATCTACAAAGGCTGGGAATGGCTGGAAATTATTCCAGGGCTTTCCCTTGCCTCCTTTCTCCAAGTTTAAAGAAAGTCTCAATGAAGTGGTGCCAAAGAGCATAGGAGATAAACAATAAACTTTCCCTGCAGGGTAAAACTGTATCCCTGTAGAGAAAACCCTTTGTACTGATCAGCTTTAAAGCTGTTTCGATAACCATAGTTAGCCATTCATGTGTTCATGCTAGTCTGGCCATACATGTTTCTGAATAAAAATCTCCTGATATGGGTCATACTGTGGTTTAATTACACTGTCTACCACATAAGAAATTGTATTTTCATTTTTTTTTCTTTTTTGGTACTTAATTATTGAGAATGCTCTAGATTACCCTTTTACCTTTTTGGAAAAAAAAAAAAGTCAATGTGTTTGACTCTCAAGATTCCCTTCTTACATATGTGGTAAAGTACAAAGGATATTAGATTAGGTTTCAGAAGATCCTATTTAAATCCCAATTTAGCCTCTAACTCTAATAAATCATACGCTTCTGTTTCCTACAAAAGGAGAGATTAGACCAGTCTCTAATGTTCTCCCTGACTCTCACTGTATTCTATCCACATCACAGCACACTTCCCTCCGGCATCCTTCTTTCTTCAACTACCTTCTAGGTTTCCATTGCTTATGTGATAGCTGTTTTCCAACTGGTGCTCACCAAAGAAAATGAGAAATCAATGACAGCCCATGTGGACACTAAGCCTTCTAGAAATCCTGAAAGAATAGATGCCCTATTGAGACTTGAAGATGAACTCTGTCCCTGTTACTCTAGCATTTAGTATCTAGTGGGTCCTCTATTATAATACTTATGGTAGCTTATAGTTTTCTTATTTAATTGCCTTCACTTTCTTTTACTTTCTCCTTGTAGTGAGAATGATACCATTATTGAATCCCCAGCACTCAGCACAAATAACTGACCCATGGGACATGTTTAATACATATGAGTAGATGAATGAATGAAAAATGTCAGATGCAGCCCTGAAAGCTGCTTCCCGTCATTCTCTCCACACATAACCCATTCATATTCCCCTGACTTACTGTGCTCTCTACCTCAGCATGTTTCCAAGTGTCTGGAACACATAACACTGTGGTCTGCGAGAGGATGTTTAGGGGGATGTGAACCCAGTGTTCAGTGGCACTGAATCATTTAATGAGAAAATTACTTCCACGCAGGTTCTCCTTCAATCCTTCTGATTATTTTCAGAAGAAAGATTAGTTGGAAACTACTAGGACTTTAACACTTGCCGAATAGTTGCCAATGTTCCTTTGCAATGAGGAGCAGATCAGGCTTCAGTTTCAGAGCTTTTCCCTGCAATGCTGTCTCCCTAAGATTATCTTTTGTTCATTGCATTTATTTTTATAGTTATTTTCTATTTATTTAAAGTTTGACTATCACTAGATAGTGATAAGGTAGTGATATAAAGCTTCCTTTAAATATTTTAAAACAATAAATATAAATTTAACTAAAGAAATTAATAGCTGATGCACAGATACAGCAGAAATCTCGACACTAGTATGCAAATGATTGGAATTTGGGGAACTGTGTTATAACATTATCCCTTTTATTTTAAAAAACGAAATTAAAACTATTCGAAATTAAAACTATTTTCCCTCTGACTTTGTATCTCTAGAAGTCATTGCAGTGAAGAGAGTTTCTCCACCAAAGGCTTAAATTGAAACTATTGCTAATGTAATGAGCTGAATCATTCTTATCCTCTGTGAACCAGATGGCTTTACTATTATATTATTCTATATTGCTTAAATTTAACTGATCCCTACATTGTTTACATCTATAAACTGAACAATCAGCATCCCATAGAAATGTGAACAACCTGAAGGAAGGACGAGCTGAACCAGCTTTACACTCCCCAGATTTAGTGCTGTATTTTTCTCATATTATGTATTGAGATATTTGTTGAATTAATGAATGAATGGGTGGATGGTTCTAGTGAATGAAGCTGCAAAGGGTGGTTTTGACTCTAGGTGGTCTTCTAGAGTCAAGAAACATGTGGCCCTGAAGGAGAGACATGATAGAGAGGAAAGACATAAATCCTGACAAATCCAAATTGGAACTTCAGTTCTGCCATTACTTATTTATACAACAAAGAATAAATTAACATCTTATAATTAGTTTTCTCATCTGTAAGATGGTTTAATCTCTCATCTGTAAGATGGTTTAAAGTTTAGTAACTTTAAGATGGTAAAGTTGTAGGAACTAAGTATAATTTGAATGTAGGCAAATATGTCAAGTAGGGTTTTTTGGTTGCAAACAAAATGGGTTATGGCTGCACAGAACCAAATGGATTTGGCTGAACAGAACTGGATTATGGCTAAATTAAGCAAAAAGGGGATTCATTGGAAGGATAGGGGGAATGTCACCTATTGACGGGAAAGCTAAAGAATCTGGATTTGGAAGGAGCTGACCCAGGGATCAAAGTAGCCCGAGCTAAGGGATAATGCCTTTTGAATACCATAGCTTCATTTTTATAGGAATTCCACTTTTCATTTCAAGGTTTTAAAAAATTAAAAGTAAACCATACCTCCAAAGGGAGAAAATTCTCAGGAAATTATGAGTACTGATTTGTGAAATGACTGTTATAGTCCCTTGAGGATAGGATAGGTAATAAAGATCTGAGTTTTGGTTTTATTTCAGCCATTTCCCTTCTGGCTTAGTGGAATTATTAGATACTTCTTCCTCTTATGACCTGGGTCTCTCGTTAATTGATCATAGTGTTTATAGAATTCCTGTAGCACTGAAGACTTGAAACATGAAAGAGGAACAGGGTCACACTCTGTCACCAGAAATGAAAATAAATACTATTTTCATTTAATAAATACTGTTAGTCTGAGATGAGAACATAATGGTTTTGTTCACTTTTACCAAGTCTCCCACTTTTTTCTACGGTGGTCTCTCCCCACATTTGAGAGTCATATGGCCAAAGACTACTATAATAATCCAAAGGAAAATTATAAAAGGGTCCCTTGTTTATTAACAAAGAAACACAGTTGCACCAAGTTGGGGTTCGGGGTGAAGAGGCCTGTCCCTTTAGAATGGTGTATTTTGTTTTTTATCACTGACATTGTTTAGAATCACCAGTATATGGTGATTATAAAAAGACCAGCTTTTAGTTGTCTTTATTATTGCCTTAAATTCTCACAGACATTTGGAAGAATGTCCTCTTATTGCCTACACCCAAGGCAGACCACTCACATAGCCCCACCTCACTGGCAAGCCATTCATGCAATGTAATTTATTCGAAGCTGAAACTATTTGAGAGAGAGGAAAGAAAGAAAAAGAAAAAAAAAGGAAGGAAAGGAAGGAAGGAAGGAAACGGAAAGGAAGGGAAGAAGGAAAGAGAAAAAGGAAGGAGAGGGAGAGAAAGGGAAAGGAAGGAAGGAAAGAGAAAGGAAAGAGTACAGCTTTTAGTTAAGTCAATGTGGATCATAAAGGAAAAAGAGCTGAAGTAGGCACAAACGATGAAGGTTTATTTACAAGAAGGAACTTCCTTCAGGAACCTTGGATGTGTTTGACTTAGTATATGGTGATGGGGGGCAGATCTAAAAGAACATCTAGCATTCCCACGATATGTGGGTTCACAGAACCCCTGCTAAGCAATTTTCTTTTACAAAAACTTGAGAAGGCAGTATCTCTACGCTCAGAAAAGCCAGGTATATTTTCAGGAGGCAGAGTGAGCAAGTGTTTGAAATGAAAATGGGGTGAAAAAAGATTGAAAAACTTAATGCTAAAAGAACATTTTCCTATTTCCTATGATATGGTTTCTGAAGACTCTCTGGCTTTTCCTTCTTCTAAGGCTAATCAAGAAAAAAAGACTTTTTTTTTGGTACTATGTTTCAAGTAAATTTTTAAGCAAGCTGTGAAAAGCTATCTTCTGGCTCTGACCTGGGATTTATCATTTCATGCATTATTCAGTACTCTTTGCTCTGGATACAGCCCTTAACTCTTTTCTTCACTGTCCTCATTAGCACCAAATATTTACAGTTTTGGGGAAGGTTTTCTATTTTAAATGTTTTAGTTTGTTTCCTAGTAAAGTTTGAAAAGTGACTGGAAGATATTTACATTTCTTTATTTTATGTATTCTTATAAGGATATATAAAAGCAGCTTAGCTTGTGACAACCACTAGGTGACAACAGAGAGTTTAAGATGGTGTTTTAGGCAAATGCCTGAAGTGCAGTTTTTGGACTTGATTGGGTGTAGACTCATCTGCCTCAACAGACCACAGAACAGTGTTGCTTAGCCCTCATTTATGAAGGCCAAAATATAAATGCCTCTGACATCCAGAAGATTCCTCTAATAAAAGTTTTCTTCCATTGACCACACCCAGCACACAGGTGGATGGTGTTTAAGATCCTAAGTCATGATCCCAAGGGTTTTAACATGAAGCAATTTCAAAACGGTTTTAGCCAGTTTCCCACCTCAGCCAAAATAATACATCAAGAAAGCATCCTTTGAACACGTAGCTGTGAACATTGCATTCTGACTAGAAAATATAAAGAGCTTGCCATGTGAATCCTGGTAATGATATGGATTTCAGGCCCGCCTTTCTGCTGAACTCATGGGGGTTTCTGTCTTTACTGGCTGCCTACTCGGGGATGTAGAGTATCTTCAAGTGGAGAATTACTCATAGCGACATTTCTTAAGAACCACGGGATTCACCAGAAAAAGGGGACTCATTCTTAAGCTTCTGAGGACGGTCTCTTTCCCATTCAGTGAGTGTACTATTTGGACAGGAAGCTGAGCAAGTTCGAAAGCCAAGGAAAGTCCACGAGCCGCAGGGGTGAGTTGGAAAATATCCAAGCCTTACCTCATACACTCACACTTCGCATATACCAGTAGAACAGCCAAACATCTTACAGAGAATTAACATGCTCCAGATGAATGCTTACAGGATTAAGGATTGAAATGATCTTTCGGAACTAACTGTCATACTAGCATTTAAAAATATTGAAAAAAAAAGTTTTGTAAGTGACCTGACTTTCTCCTTTCCTGTTTATTAAAGTGCCACCTTAGGCTTTTTGCGATGAAGATTTAGTTTCCCTAAAGACATTTTTACCATTTTAAATGGTACTTAACAGGAAAGATCAAAAGTCCTTTGGCTCTTAATAGAAATTTTCTTCATAATTTTATTAATCGAGAAAGCGTTAGTGTGGAATCCACCATCAACACCCGTGCTGGTGCCCAGACCCATTTGTGTGCTATCTCTATTCTAGCTAAATCTCGCAAACTGTGTGTAGTTACAGGCCTTAGTTTTGCAAACCCTACATATTTGTCATTCTCATCATTCATATGCTTGGAAGCACAGACGGAGGCCCTTGAAGCCTGAGGAATAAGTAGGCAGTGACCTCTCACTTCTTCCTGCATTTATCTTCTCTTACTTGGCGTACTTGCAGTCTGTCTGGAGCTACCCGGAGCTCCCTTGGAATCTTGCACACAGCTTATCATTAGGAATGGCTCCTCCAGAAACCATGAAGACAAGAACGAAACTTTCTAAGCTCCAAAGAGTCACTCTTTAATTGTAAAATCTCTAACTGGCTAGAAGATGAGATAGTTCCCTCTGCTCATTCCTCCCCACCCTGCCGCCTCCAGTAACTTCTGATCCTACTGTCCTGTCCGGCATGCAGAAGCTCCCAGCTAAATGGCCTAATGCTGTTAACTGGATTGGCATATACATTTAAGTGTCAGGAACCAATCAGGGATTTCTGCCGTGAGTAGCTCCATTTCTAGATGAATATGTTTAGTCTACTCATAGAAGTAAGAGATTTGGGAAATACAGGCATATTGACAAGACATGTTTTATTAACTAGAGGTCTGTATTCATGTAAATCTTTAACATCAGTGAGTACCATTTGAATAAAAATAGAAACAAAAGCCAAATCACTTTAATTGTCCTTCCTTTCAGAACACATTAACTATTGGATATGAATAAAATAAGAATGTAGTTCACTCAGAACTAAGGAGACTTAAAGCTTTACTTATTTTGTCCATCTGCAGATGTCCTCCTTGCTTTGTTGTATGACACATGACTTTGAAATACACTTTATTTAACATCTACGTTCAAAGCTTTTCAATCTGGAGCTTCTCTTTTTAAAAAATATTTATATACATGTTCTAATTTCTAATTACAGCATTACTATTTTATGTCTAGATTTCTGAAAAGAGGCTTGGTTAAAATATGTAGTTTAAGAGCTGTGTGCCACATCTGAAACACAAGATTTTTTGTTGCCCGAGTTGTTATGGTTTCAACTTGTTACATGTGTGTGTGCGCATGTGAGTGTGTTTTCTAACCAACTTTAAAATTATAAATAAAAACCCATCTGGTAATTCAGAATTAGTACTTAGCAGACTGTATCTGATAAACACTTTATTATTCTAATATTCTTTGTTAGCAATTCTACGTTCAAATCTTGTATAGCCTCAAGTGGAAATATTTCTCTGTGTGAAGTTGGTAAGAGAATGAGTGGGAAGTGAGATTACTTCAGGCAGCAAAAAGGGGAGGGGCAGGTTTTTTAAAGGTCAAGGTGAGATTCTCTGCTCATGCAAGCTGTCCACTGGGAGCACCTGCCTGCCGTCGAACCTGCCTGCTGTTGTCTGGGCCCAGAGTCGGGGTCTTGGCTTGTTTTTGGACGGCTAGAACCATGATTTCTGTCATGTGCCAGAGGCCCACCTGCCTTCTGCTTACTCTGCTGCCCCTCACCCAGCATTTTTGCACATGTTCAGTCCAAAACAACTGATTTGTGTTTTTATTTCCACTCAGTTCAAAATAATTTCAAACTTGATTTCTTTTTAACCCACAGGGTAGTTAGAAGTGTGATTTCTTATTTTCCAAATATTAGGGGGATTTTCCATGAACCTTTTGTTATTGATTTACAATTTCATTCCATTGTCGTGAGAGCACATACCTTGTGTGACTTAAGTCTGCTTGAATTTATTGAGACTTGTTTGAAGCCCAGAATATGATCTATCTTGGTAAATGTTCCATGGACACTTGAGAAGAACGTGTTTTCTTCTGTTTGGGAGTTGTTTGGTAATGCTGTTCAAATATTCGATATCCCTACTCATTAGCTCTCTATTTGTTCCATCAGTTATTGAGAAAGGGGTTGGAAATTTCTGATATGTCGTCTATTTTCTTCACTGTTCTTTCAGTTTTTGCCTCAGGTATTTTGAAGTTTCACTCTGAGATGCATAAACATTTAGAATTGTTATGTCTTTTTCATGAATTGAACCTTTTATTATTATGAAATGACCTTCATTATCCCTTGCCATATTCTCTGCTCTGAAATCTATTCTGTCTGGTGCTAATATAGCCACTCCAGTTTCCTTTTGGTGTTAGCATGGTATTTTTTTTTCACTATTTTACTTTTGACCTATTTTTGTCTTTAAAGTGCATTTCTTGTAGGAAGCATATCGTTGGACCTTTATCTAATTTGATATCTCTACATTTTAATTGCTGTATTTAGACTATTTCCTTTTAAATATGATTACTGATAAGCTTGTATTAGTATCACCTCTGTTTCTTCTAATGTGTCATTGGTTCATCTGGCCTCTGGTCACTCAAAGGTTTCTCACCCAGCATTTGTATGTGTCCAGTCCAAAAGACCTGAGTTTTACTTACAAGAAATATGATACTAGAAACACAACTATTCTAGGTATTCCTAGAAAGACACAAACCACTGAAAATAACTCTTGAAGAAATGGAAAATCTGAACAGATCCCAAACAAGTAAAGACATTTAATTAGTAATCAAAAAACTTAGATATACGCACACACAGAGTGAGCGAGCAAGAGTGCCCAGGACTAGATAGCCTCACTGATGAAGTATATTAAAGATTTAACACCAGTTCATCACAAATCATTTTGAAAAACAGAAGATGAGGCAGCACTTCCCAACTCATTAGAAGAGGCCAGTATTAGTATGATAACGAAACCAGACAAATATATCACAAGAAAATGAAACTACAAACCAATGGCTCTTATGATTATAGGCACACAAATCTCAAAAACTACTGGCAAACAGAATTCAGCAACCTCTAATAAAGGGATTATACATCCTGATTGAGATTTAGCTCAGAAATGCAAAAGTGATTCAACATACAAAAAATCAGTATGCTAGAGCACATTAACATAATAAAGAAAAAAACCACATAATCATCTCAACAGATGCAGAAAAAAGCATTTGACAAAAATATGCACTCCCATGATGAAAACACTCAACAAACCAGGAATGTAAGGGAGATTTCCCAACTTGATAAAAGCCATTTACAAAACAATCCTACAGCCGACATCATGCTTAATGATGAAAGACTTAAGGCTTCCTCTCTAAGATCAGGAACAAGATAAAGATGGCAGCTCTTGCTACTTGTAGTCAACATTGTCCTGGAAGTTCTCACCTGAGCAATTAGGCCACAAAAAGAAATATCAGGTATATACATGGAAAAGAGAAATAAAGCTATCCTGTTGGCAGATGACATGTTCTTCTGTGGAGAAAATCCTAAGGAATTCACCAATACAGTATTATAACTAATATATGAGGTTAGCAATGTCATAGAAGACAAGATCAATATACAAAAATCCATTTTATTTCTGCACACTAGCAATAAACTGAAACTGAAATTAAGAAAATATCCATTTACAATAGTATAAATAATCAAATTTGTAGGAATAAATTCAACAACAGAACCACAAAACAGATTCACTGAAAACTACACAATGCTTCTGAAAGAAATTAGAGATGGATAAATTGAAAGACATCCCTGTTAATAGCTTTGAAGATTTAGTATTGTTAAGATTGCAATACTCCCCAAATTAATCTAATCTGTATCAAAATCTCAGCTGCCTTTTTTGCAGAAATTGACAAGCTGATCTTAAAATTCATATAAAAATGTAAAAGGTCCAGAGTAGCCAAAACAATCTTGAAAAGGGAGAACAAAGTTGGAGGACTCAACACAGTCATCAAGAGAATGTTGTACTGTTCTAAGAAGAGACGTATAGATCAGTGGAACAGGATTAAAACTCAAAAGCTAAACCCATACATTTCCAGTCAGTTGATTTTTGATAATGATGCCATGACAATTCGATAGAGAAACAGTAGTCTTTTCAGTGATGATGTTGGAAGAATTGGGTATCCACAAGAAGGTACAGCCAGATATCCCTAGATAAAAGAATGAAACTAGATCTCTCTGCCTTATACTATCTACTACAAATATTAATTCCAAATGGATCAAAGACCTAAACGTAGGAGCTAAAACCATAAAGCTGTTAGTATGAAGGAATCATAGATATAAATATTCATAACCTTGGAGAGATACCAAAAGCACAAGTAACAAGGGAAAAAATAGATAAATTGGACTTCATCAAAATTGAAAATTTTGTGCATTAAAAGACAATATCAAGAGAGTTGGGACAGAGAAAACCCACTAAGTGGAAGAAAATATTTGTAAATCATATATCTAATAAGGGTCTAGTATCTATAATATATAAAGAATTTTTACAACACAGTAATAACCCAATTTTGCTGGGAAAAATTAGTGCTAGATATGTATTTGTTGAATGGATAAGCCAAATGATAGAAATTAAAATAATTCCAACGTTCATCTTTAAGAATAAAGAAGCACTAAAAACAGTTGCAGAAATATAACAGGATGAGATTATAGATATTCCAAGGTATTATCAAAAAATGATATTCAAAAGACAAAAATGATAGATCAAAAGGACAAGGTAAACAGTCCCCAACAGACCTTTATTCCGGAAGATCTAACTGTATGGTAAAGAGAGTGTCCCCAGATAATGGGGTAACAGCAATGGCCAATTCAACAAATTAGGATTAGCAAATCAGCTGTATTTCTAGAAAAATGCTACCTCTGATTCTCATCTTAATGTACTAGAATTTCAATAAATCATAAAACTAAATGCAAAAAAAGAGTGAAAAGATGAATTACAGATTGATATTTAATTTATTTCAGGTTGGGAAACGGAAGAAATAATAAAATGTCAGTTGATTGGATTATATAAATATTTTAAACTCCTGCCTGGCAAAAAAATAAAATTAAAAGGCAAACAATAAATTGGGAAATAGCTGTAGTATATTTTTAGACTGGTGCTGTTCAATAGAAATATAGCTCAAGGCATAAATGTGAGTCACATACATAATTTTAAATTTTCACTAGCCATATTAAAAAGAAACAGGTGAAAATTAAATTTAATGATATATTTTACTTAACCCAACATATTCCAAATATTGCCGTTCCAACATGTAATAAGAGCACTAATTAATAAAATATTTTATATTCTTGATTTGGATAAGTCTTCAAGACCTTGTGCGCATTTGGCCCTTAGGACACATGTAAATCCAGACAGGTGTTCAATGGCCAGGCAGGCACAGCTTCCCGGGTCAGTGAATTAACACCAGCCCGCTCCATGTGGATTTAATGGCTAGCATCTGAGAAAGTGCAGTTACAGAACAACAGGGGAAAAAATGGCTAAAGATGTGAACAGACAACCCAAAGAAGAAGAACCATTGACCAAAAAGCACATTTTTAAAAGTGTTCAATGAAACTAATCATGTAAGCAGGGCGAAAACATTTAGTGCAATTTTTCACAAATTTGAATAAGAATACTTTCTTTAAAAAATAAAATTGGGCCGGGCGCGGTGGCTCAAGCCTGTAATCCCAGCACTTTGGGAGGCCGAGACGGGCGGATCACGAGGTCAGGAAATCGAGACCATCCTGGCTAACACGGTGAAACCCCGTCTCTACTAAAAATACAAGAAAATTAGCCGGGTGAGGTGGCGGGCGCCTGTAGTCCCAGCTACTCGGGAGGCTGAGGCAGGAGAATGGCGTGAACCCGGGGAGGCGGAGCTTGCAGTGAGCTGAGATCCGGCCACTGCACTCCAGCCTGGGGCACAGAGCAAGACTCCGTCTCAAAAAAAAATAAAAATAAAAATAATAAAAATAAAAAAAAAATAAAATTATAATTGTCAATAATAGTAAGTATTCAGTGGGGTGAGACACTCTCGTATGCTGGACAGAGTGTAAATTGATACAGCTCATCTGAAATATGCAGCAATGTGTATCAAGAGCTTTTTAAAAGCTAGGTTATTTTACTTTTTGAAATCTAAAGAGAAAAAATCAAAGGTGTGAACAGAGATTTACCTGCAAGAATATTCGTTAGAGTGTGGCTTATAATAAATAATGATTTAAGTAAATGGTATATGCTGTCAAAGATCATGTTGTTTACAAAGATAGACTGTTAGAGAATGCTCAGAAAACCATATTATATGAGAAAAGCATAACAAATGATATAATCCTAATGTTATAAAATATTTTATGTATGTATAGAAAAAATACTAGAGAGTAAAATCCACCCAAGAGCTAACAGTTTATATATAACTAGTGCTGTTTAGATGGTATTAATTTCTTTCTATTTGGTTATAGTTTTATACTTTGACCATGTATCACAGTTTTAATGGAGGAATCAATCTGCACTAAAAAGTAGATGAGCCTTTGTCACAATATGTAACTCTTCTGATCTATGATAGGCAAGGTGGTGTGGGAGGCACCTTGGGACCTGCAAGGAAATTTAAGTCAAGAGTTTTTAATATAGTGATGTGCAAAGGGAAAACAATTAAATTGTACAACAACCAAAGAGTCATCACAATAGCACGTTATAATTAGTTTCCAAAAGTTTCAATGACAGCGACTGAAAGTTATTCTACTTCAATATTAATAATACTATCTAACCATCTATAAATATGAGCAGTCAAACTCAGCAGTTGTTATGTACTCACGCAGTGTACCTCCTGAATTACTTTTGTGGTTGCAGCCCCTATTTGTGTATTTTACTGTGGGTTAAGGTTAAGGTGAATGCAATGGTAAGCAGGATTTTTAAAAATATTATTTTTAGCACTTCTTTTATATTGGACTAACACCTAAAGTACATAAAGATATTAATGTGCAACTAGGCTTTGAGAATTAAGTAGATATTTTGTCTTTTTGTAAATGTGATCACACCAGTTAAATGGGAAGTTCATATTTACAAAGCATTTTGTCATCTTCTTGTGGTTCCCTGTAGTCTGGTACCATTTTTTATCTAAATAGTATGCCAAAAAGCCTGCAAAAGTAGAGCAATTAGGTCTTATAAAAATAGATGGAAACTTCCCTTGGAAAGAGAAACATTTTTGCTGTTAGTCATTTCTACCGCATTTCAGTCGGGACAATCTTGATTACAGAGAAAACAGATTCAAAAAGCTTTCCCTTGTGATATCTCTAGGAAATAGTTATGTGCTTAACTTTTGTTTAGAGAAAAGGCTTTTTTAGACCAGAAAAACTAAATCTTGAATTAAGAGTAAGAGCAGATCAAGATTTAAATATTAACATTAAGATGGTGTCATTTTAGATATTTTCTATCTACAAAACCGTGCAATTTTGTGATGCAATTAGCGATGTTTCCCTATTGAGACTGTAGTAAAATTGCTCATTTAAGTAATGATGCTATTAGGCAACCATCTGTAATAATTTTGTTTTTATAGTCTATCTGAAATTATGTTCTTGAATACCAAAATGTTAAATAGTAAAACATTACATTTTTAAAAAATAATCCTGGAATGAAAATTACTTCTGCTGATTAATCAGTGCTAGATAATTGAGATATAAGGACAGAATTTCTTCAAACAGGTACCTGGAAGACCATGGTCCTAGAATTCATATTTACTCTGGATATAAGGAGATAAACAAGCATGTAATTCCCAAACTCAATAATCTGGTTTCTTCTTGATCTTCAGAATAATTGACCATCTGCTTATTGTTTGAAATATCTTTCTGTAGTTAAGCTGGGAGTAGGGAAAGCAGTGGGGGAGGAAGCAATAGTATCCATATTTAAAACTTTCTCTGTAAGCTTTTATACCAAACTTTTCAAAACTAAACATTTTTGGAGCACAAGCACCCAATGGCCATCAAATGTCCTTTATTTGCAATATTATTACAGCTGAAAAGGCTTCAAAGGAGTGGTTTAGGGAACAGGTGTTTATGCTTAGTTAACATTTAGGCCTGATTTGAGTTCATTCAGCATTGTTGGCCTGTATTTAAGGGAATCAACCATGATATATTATCACATTTCTTCAGTCTTTTCTTACAGATCTAAGATTGCACAATGAACTCTGATGAATAAGGAAGGGTGCACATAAGTTTAAAATAGTCATACTGCAG
The DNA here is from genome assembly GCF_024542745.1 of Macaca thibetana thibetana. Classification (NCBI taxonomy): domain Eukaryota; kingdom Metazoa; phylum Chordata; class Mammalia; order Primates; family Cercopithecidae; genus Macaca; species Macaca thibetana. The sequence continues at coordinate 25,381,138 of NC_065586.1, forward strand.
GTAACAAATTAGTGCACAGCCCAGGTTTCAAGCCTGCTGAATCTCATATATGGGAGGAGAACAACAACCAGATGGCTGCAGATACCCTGGGGCTACAAGAGCCTGGGTCTGCAGTGTTCAGGAGGATACAGAAGAAATTTGTGTGTGTGTGTGCAAGAAAGAGAACCACTGTATATTTTGTATTGAGGTAAAATTCACATAACAAAATTCTCCATTCATAGTATTGTCTTATAATTCTTTTTATTTACATAAAGTCAGTAGAAATATCTCGACTTTCATTCCCGACTCTAATGAGTCTTTTTTTCTTGCTCAGTCTAACTAAAGGTTTGTTAATTTTGTTTATCTTCTGGAAGAACCAACTTAGATTTTTTTTTTATTGTCTCTGCTGTATTTCTACTCTATATTTCAATTATTTTCACTCTAATATTATCTTCTCCCTTCAGCTTGTTCTGGATTAAATTTGCTGTTCAATTTTTAGTTCCTTAAAGTAAAAGATAAGGTTATTGACTTAATGTATTTCTTTCTTCATATAAGCATTGAAGTTACTGCATTTGCTGCAATCCTTAAATTCGGATATGTTTTTATTTTTTCATTTATCTCAGCTTATCTTCTATTTTCTCTTTGGTTCTTCTGTAACCCATTCATTAAGAGTATTTTGTTCAATGTTTACTTATTTGCGAATTTTCTAGTGTTCCTTCTGTTATGATTTCTAATTCAGTTCACTGTGGTCAGAGAAGATACTTTGTATGATTTAATTTTCTGAAATTTATTGAGACTGGTTTTGCAGTCTAATATATGGTCTGTCCTGGGGAATGTTCCATGTGCACTTGACAAGAATGTGTACTCTGCTGCTGTTGAGATGAGTACCCCATATTTGTCTGTAAGGTCTAGTTGGCTTATCATGCTGTTCAAGTCCTTTGTTTCCTTATTGTTGGTATGTGTAGATAATTCAATCCATTATTGAGAGCAGGACCTTGAAGTCTCCAACTTAGATTATTGAACTATCTTTTTCTCTCATCAATTATGTTACTGTTTGTTTCTTATATTATGGGGATCTGATGTTTAGTACAGATATGTTCATAATTGTTCATCTTGTTGAGGGATTAACCCTTTTATAAGTATGCCATTTTTTGTCTCCAACAAATTTTATCTTATATCTAATCTGATATTAATATAGCTACCATAGTTCTACTTTGGTTATTATTTATATAGAATATCATTTGCTACCTTTTAATTTATAACCTACTTATTTCATTAGATCTAAGGTAACTAACTCTCTTATAGAAAACATAGTTGGATTGTCTTTTAAAAAATTTTTTCTACCATTTCTACCTTTTAGTTTACATTTAAGGTAATTACTCATAAGGAAGGACTTGTTCCTTTTTGTGATTTGTTTTTATATATTTTATATCCATTTTGTTTCTCAGTTCCACATTACTGCCTGCTTGGTAAATCAATAGTTTTTAGTGTATCATTTTGATTCCCTTCTTCTTTCTTTTACTACATATGTTTTGGTTTTCTTAGTTGTTGCCCTGGAGATTACAATTAATACCCTAAATTTATAACAGTTTAGTTCAAATTAATACCAACTTTGTTTCAGACGTATACAAAAACTTTGCTCCTATGAATCTTTATGCTCTTTTACATTTTTATTGTTGCAAATTATATCTTTAAGCATTGTGAACTCATTAACAGATTTGTACTTATTGTTTTATGCATCTGTATTTTAAATCATTTAGGAAAAAGAGTATTAATACTGACTTTTATATTTATCAGTGTAGTTACTTTTAGCAGTGTCTCTCATTTCTTTACATGCATTTGAGTTATGGTCTATAGTCCTTTTATTTTAACCTAAAGAATTCCCATTATTTCATATAGGGCAATTCTGCTAGTGACAAATTCTCTCCATTTCTGCTTATCTTGGAATATTTTAGTTTCTTTTTCAATTTTGGTGAGTTTTTTCAGATATAGAATTCTTGGTTGGCAGGGTTCCCTCCCCTCCCCTCCTTCTCAAATACATGATTCAACTTTCTCCAGCCCCTATGGTCTCTGATAAGAAATTATCTTTTAATCTTACTGAGGATCCCTTGTATGTGATGGGTTGCTTTTCTCTTAATGCTTTCAATATTTTAAATTGTAATAGTTTGATTATACTGTATCTTAGTGTGAGTCTCCTTAAGTTTATCCTACTTTATCCTTGAGCTTCTTGGATGTTTAGATTCATGTCTGCCATCACATTTGGAAAGTTTTAGCTATTATTTCTTCAAATATTGTTTCTCTTTTTCTTTCTTCTGTCTTTCGGGGACTCCCATTATGCATATATTGGTATGTTTGATGGTATGCAACAGGTCTCTTAGGCTGTGTTCATTTTTCTTTCTGCTTTTCAGACTGGATAATCTCAATTGGCCTTATCTTGAAGTTCACTGATTTGTTCTTCTGCCTGGCCAAGCCCCTCCAGTTGTTGTACCACTTTAGTGAATTTCTCTGAAATGAGAAATTTTATTTTGCTTTATCAGACTTTCTATTTGATCCTTATTATTTCTCTATGTTTATTGATATTCTATATTTCATGAGACATCATTATCTTGGTTGACTTTAGTTTTTTGTCCATAGTGTCTTTTACCTCTTTGAGCATAAGACAGTTCATTTAAAGACTTTGTCCCTGATGTTCCATAGCACTGTAGGATGACTCTGGTTAACAATAATATATTACACAGTTTTAAGTAGCTAGGAGGAGAATACTGAATGTTGCTAACACAAAGACATTATACATGTTTGAGGTGATGGATATGCTAATCACCCTGATCTGATCACTACATATTATATGCATCATAACATCATTCTGTATCCCATAAATGTGTCAATTTAAAAAAATTTAAAATTATATGTACATAACTTCTGTGATATGGACAAAAGATTAAAGTATCAGAATTTGCAAAAAAAATTTTAATAAACTTTATCTCATAAGGTTAATGCCTGGATGTCTTCAGGTATCGTTTCTATTAGTGTCTTTTTTTTTTTTTCATGCTTATGGACTGTATAATCTTCTTTGCATGCCTCATTTTTTATTAGAAGCTGAACATTTTGAATATTATATTCTGGTAAATCTAAAAATCAGATTCTCCATCCTTTTCAGGCTTGTTTGTTAAGTGACTTTTATAGTCTATATTCTTTGTTTTGTGTGGCCATTGAAGTCTCTTTTCTGTTAGGTTAGTAGTCAGCTGGTAATTCAACAGAGATTTTCATAAAACTTGGACCAAAAAATACTTTTTAAAATCTGAATTATTTGCAGATGAACTGCATGTTTGTGTGTTGGGTATGTCTTCAACACACATAAGCCTGTATTTCCTGCATGTGCAGAGCCTGAGGTCAGCAGGAGATGAGAGCTTTGGGCCCTTCTCATGCCTTTTGTGAGAATGTTCCAGGCTTCTAGATTCCTAGAAATATATTGGTACTTTTCAGTGCTCTTATTCCCCAGATCATCTCATTCCCATTCCTTCTTCACAATCTTTTTGTTTAGTCTATTGTTTGTCTTAACCATTATTCATTGTCCTTGGTAGCACTGACTAATCCATTTGCCTTTAAATGTTTTAGATAAATGACCCCCGCTAACTTTGTCAGCCCTAGGAAAATTAGCAGTTGGGTAAAACAAAAGCAAGCCCTTTGAGCCACTCTTTCAGGGATCCACCAGCCAGGTCAAAATAAACAGCAGTTCTTTGAAAATAAGGTCCATTGTGCTCCTCTAGTACTTGGTACCTGTCCTGAGCACGCAGATGTCTTGAAAGCCGTCATTGAGCTGAGGAGCATGAGATAGAATCAAAGTAAGTTAAAATGCTGCATAGCTCTTTTACTCAGATTCAGCTGTGTTTTTGTTTTTTCTTAAGTATCCCTCTCATTTCTATAAGCTCCTAAGTAGTTTCTAGAATTCCAAAAAAGTTGACTAACAGTTCTTGCTAGTTTGTTGATTGTTTTTATGAACTGATAGACTTTTGAGTTCCCTACTCCATCATTTTTGAGATTGTGTTTAAATTGCCTGTTCATTTATATTTACTGAGTTAGAATGAACATGAAAACAGGTAAATAACTGCCATTTTCAGCATTGAACCTCTTTGATTTAGCAAAATACTGACACATAACAGGAGCTAATGTTTATTCTCACATCCTATATTGTTATCAAAATTCTTCCAAATTCCATTTTACCCTGCTTCTTCCAGTTTCTGGGATCCTGTATCAACCATAAAACTTTTTCTTGCTGGTCATACTGTCAGAAGGACATGTTTAACTAATTGGTCAATTAAATCTTCTTGCCTTCATGTGCTAGATTATGTGGGGGCTTAGAAAATAAACATCTCCCAACTTCAGGAAGATTTACAAGGGCATAGGAGATATCAACTGAATAATAGTGGTAATTGGAGAAAATTTTGTGGCCTGGAACTGTCAGACAAAAATGTACATTGGATGAGGTTCCTGAGATGAATCTACAAGGATAAGTGAGATTTGAATCAGTTTAGATAGACGGAATGGCATTCAAAGGTATGAGCATCTAGATTAGAGAGAAAAGAGCATATAGGAGAGTAGAGGAAATGTGGCATGTTTGGAAAGGCAGATTCCTGTTGTGCTTTTAAAAGATATGGCCCTGAACCAGGTGCTAGATAGTTCTATTTTGGTAAAATACTGTAACTGAAAAAAGTACTCACATGAGAGTAAGAAGATAGGAGTTTTGAGGTGATTTTGCTACTGACTGTTTTCCTTTAGATAAATGACTCCCCCTCACTGGGCCTCAGAATTGTCTTTCATCACTGGCCATCAGAGAAATGCAAATCAAAACCACAATGAGATACCATCTCACACCAGTTAGAATGGCAATCATTAAAAAGTCAGGAAACAACAGGTGCTGGAGAGGATGTGGAGAAATAGGAACACTTTTACACTGTTGGTGGGATTGTAATCTAGTTCAACCATTATGGAAAACAGTATGGCGATTCCTCAAGGATCTAGAACTAGATGTACCATATGACCCAGCCATCCCATTACTGGGTATATACCCAAAGGATTATAAATCATGCTGCTATAAAGACACATGCACACGTATGTTCATTGCGGCACTATTCACAATAGCAAAGACTTGGAATCAACCCAAATGTCCACAGTGACAGACTGGATTAAGAAAATGTGGCACATATACACCATGGAATACTATGCAGCCATACAAAAGGATGAGTTTGTGTCCTTTGTAGGGACATGGATGCAGCTGGAAACCATCATTCTTAGCAAACTATCACAAGAACAGAAAACCAAACACCGCATGTTCTCACTCATAGGTGGGAACTGAACAATGAGATCACTTGGACTCGGGAAGGGGGACATCACACGCCGGGGCCTATCATGGGGAGGGGGGAGGGGGGAGGGATCGCATTGGGAGTTATACCTGATGTAAATGACGAGTTGATGGGTGCTGACGAATTGATGGGTGCAGCACACCAACATGGCACAAGTATACATATGTAACAAACTTGCACATTATGCACATGTACCCTAGAACTTAAAGTATAATAATAATAATAAATAAATAAATAAAAAGAATTGTCTTTTATACATTAGTGGGATCAGAATAGATAATACGGAGAGGTCCTTTCAGCTCTAACTGTAACGCTTAAGGTTCTTGCCTAGCCACGCCAAAGAACTGGTGTGGCGGCTGACCATGCGAGTGATAAGAGACATGAACCGAGGGTGAGAAAAAGCCATAGGCTTTATAGAGCCAAGTGAAAGTACAAAGCTTCCACAGTGTGGAAGGGGTCTTGAATGGGTAGCCAGAGTCAGATTATACAATTGTCTTTGAAATTCTTTAATGTTGGAAATATGTGTGGCGGGAAGATGTTACTAGAGCGAGAAAGCCAGTAAATTATTTTGTGACATGTCTTAGATTTTGAGGAAAACCGGAATTGCAACTTAGGTTTTATCTACTTTATGACCTTGCAGCAGCATGGCAAAGGAGACAGGATCTTACAGGACTTTATAAAGTATGTTTACAAGTAATTGGAATTGGGAGCATAGATAAGGTCTGCTGGTCACAGAAAAATGGGCAGTTAACATTCCTTTTAGTTTTGGGGGAGGGCAAAGGGAGAGAGGACACAGGGAAGCTTACAGCAAAATTTTCACTGTTTATAGCTTTCTTGGGGAAGAAAACACATGCACAAATTCTGATGTTAGGGATATTTTAAGCATATATCTTCAATATTATTCATCCAGGACCAAAGTTAAGTCCTGATACAGGAAATGAGTGAGTTTCACAGCTTTCTGAGCCCCTCCTCAACCCAGGAAGCCCAGATGGCCCCACCTCTCATAACCATCTAAGATATGACTTGTAACAGTCTTGCAGCCCCTTCTTTCCTTCCTTCCTTTTTTAATTATTCTTCCTTATTCCATCTACCTTCAATTAAAGAAAAAAGGTAAGAAACAAGGAAAAACACTATGAGATATGAGAACTCATGCAGCTCACAAAAACTGACAAAAAATATGTCAATATATTTAGAACCCAGTTGTGAATTTTCTTTCTTGTAATAGCAATTACTTAATATACTCATAATAATCTTGTAGAACTTCATGTCTGATAAGCATCTAAAACCTATTTCTGTGCCGGTGATGCCAGTCTTTTTAAGTATTTAACTAAAATTCATCCACTGACCAAGAAGTAACTTTAATTTACTTCTGAAAATGAAATTTTGAGAAATTGATGAAAAGCTTAATGAACATGGGGATTTGTCACCATTAAAAGCAGAATGACAGGCAGAAGCCTCCAGCACTTTTTGAATTGTTAGCTCTCGGGACTCTTGTCAATAATTGATTGGCTTTAAAGTTACAAGAAGTGTCACCTCATACCTTTTATCTCAAGCATTTCTTCTCTGGAATTTCTATGAACACAGTAAGATTAATAGAAATTAGACTCTAATGAAGAAATTCAGGACATTAGGATTATTCCAGTTAAGGTAATCGGACAGAAGACTGGATGGCTTGAGGATATATAGTTTTTCATTCCTTTTTTATAAATAGAAGAGATGCTGCAAAATCACATACAAATGCCAATGTTCTGAAAATGGAGAACTATTATTAGAAGCCTTGCATTCTGTCATCGGCATAATAAAGACTGAAAACTCTACCTGGCAGGCTAGAGCGGTCAGCCTATTGGAAAGGCACCTACACCAATCTTAGATCTGATAGGAAGAATTGCTTAGAGCAGCAGCTCTCAAACTTTACCCTTCATCAAAATTACCTGAAAAGTTTGTTAAAATAGATTGTTGGACCATCCCTCCAGAGTTTCAGAGTCAGTGGGTCTGGGTGGGATCCAAGAGTTCTCATTTGTACCAAGTTTTTAGGTAAAATTGATGCTACTTGTTTGGTAAGTGCTGGTGTCAATGGCAAGTAACATCTAAACTGAGACATGAAGGAGATATAGGATTTAGCAAAACACTGTGTTTGTATAGGTAGGAGGAGGGATGGTGAGGAAAGCTGAGGGCAAAGGCTCAGATAGAGGATAACTGCATGTCATCCAGAGGGACCTGCAGAACTATAGGATGTAGAGAGTGTGGAGAGATGTGGCTACAGAGGTGAGGAGGAACCAGTTTTTAGAAGTGTTTTACCATACTAAATTTTGGTGGAGAGCCAGTGACTATAAGCAGGGAAGCAACATGATCAGATGTACAATAGCAAAAGACCATGTTATCCATCATAGAATGTGGATTGAAGGTGGGCCAGACCAGTAAGGAGACTAGTTAGGAAGCTACTATAGGAATGAATTGGTGGCTAGGAGCTGTATAGTGGCAGTGAGGATGGAGAAAAATAGAAGAATTTGAAAGATACTTAAGAGGTAGACATTAAATTCTTCATGATTCATTTGATTGCTGGAACGTGGATAAGGGAGAAAAATCCAAGTTTATTCCTAAGCTTCTGCTTGGTACAGTTAGACAGGGCTGTAACACAACAGCAAATGTAGGTTGGAGAACAGCAAAGTGGGTTGGAGAAGGAAGGAGTGGAGAGAGGGGTGATTTTGTGTCAGGCCCTGCTGATGTCCGGTGGGCCCCTGAGTATACAGGGATTGAGCCCAAGAGAGTGATCTGAACTGGAGGTATAGAGGTGGGACTTGCTGGCATATAGATGATAACTGAGATAGGGGAGCCAATGGAGTTGCTTGGGTGCAATATGGAGTAATAATATAACGTGGCCACATTTAGGAGATCCTTGGAAACACTGCCATTTAAGGGGAAGACTGAGGTAGAGAAGTCTGCAATAGAGATTGAAAAGCAGCTAGCCAAGAAGTGGGAAGAAAGTAGGAAGAGAGAACTAGGAAGAAAACCAAGAGAGTGTGACATCAGGGAAACTGAGGGTTCCAGCCACATCAAAAGCTGGGGAGAGACCATGTAAAATAAGAAGTGAACAACATCAGTTCGCTCTTGGAGGAAGGTCATGGGTAACCCAAGTACAAGTTCTTATGGTGAGCTATATAGCTTGAACCAGAAATATCTAGAAAATGAGAAAGCAGAGGCAGATGAATATGATGACAATTTCTGGGTTACCCATTTTATCATTTCACAATGATTTCCATGAATTTGTCTGCTATTAATAATGAAAATTGAATGTGCCCTTTAAATATGCCTTTTCATATTAAATTTTGGATGTTTCTTGCAGTCTTCCCATATATGTTGGGCTTTACTTCAGAAATAGTGAAACCTTCTGAACTCATGGTCTCCTGAAGATTTAGCTATGAAAAAATAGTGGAAAAGTCATCCATATAGGAAGTCCAATGATTTGAAATTTTTTCTACAGTTGTATTTCATACAAATGCATGTCTGCATATTCTTTTTTATAGTCTGACCTGTAGGCTTTTCAGACAATCCTAGAAAAATGCATCTTATTCCATTTTACAAAAACCAATATCCTGAAATGCTTAGATTGAAGTGTAGAGTTGTGTTTATTATGTTTTCTATTATTTGAAAGCCAACAAAATCAATAATGGAAGACTCAAGGGATTTTGCTTTGGTTCTGCTCTCTTGAAATGAGATTATAGGGATTTTACAATCTTGAATTCTCAAGCTATACAATAAATACCCAAAGGGCCAGCTAGAAAACATAAACATTTCTGATAATTTAGAAATGAGATTTGAGTAAAAGTTACTATAACTGGAATCATAGATTTCCTTTGCAAAAGACAAAACTGATTAAGAAGTATTTTAAAGGAGACAGTTACTTAACAAATCCATTATTAACTCTCTGAGATTTAAAGTTTCGATGGGAATTGTGAAACAAGCATAAAAAATATATTTATCACATTTTGACCATGGGAAGAATATATAGTTCATAACTATTTTTTTCTCTGAAGCACTCTCAACCTGATGAAAACTCCTTGCCTTAACTTGAAAACTCCCTAGGAGTTGCTGGGTATTGAGAACCAAACTTTGCTTCCTGCCAACCTGTTCCCCCTACTGTCCCTAAAGACAGTTTGCATTTCCCTGCTTTTGATTCCCATCAATTAGAATATCCCCTTATATATTTTCCACTTTCCTTCATTTCTACATATTGATATCCCCCAAAGCCCAGATCAAACACTACCTGTTCTATTGGGTTAGATTTGCTGCCACATAGAATATATAATGTTAGCTATTGCACATGGTAGCTATTTGCAAACTTACTTCTAGTTAAATTGTAAGTTTCTAGAGACAAAAATTGTATCTTATACCTTCCACATTGCCTAGCATGATGCCTAACATATGGTTGTCACTATATAAATGTTTGTTCATTATATTTAAAATGTTTACATTAAGAGTAAAGCTAGAATTTGGAACCATTTTCTCTTTTTCTGCCCTTGCCAAACTATGGAAGAAAAGTGGGTCAGGTTCTCTCTGGAGAATGTAGTCATTCAAAATTTAGAATTCATCCAGGTTCAACTAGAAACAAATATGTGTACATTATGATTACAAGTTTCTCCTACAGAAAATAACATTGGAACTGGCAAAAATACTAATTTTCCAAGAAATTTCTATTTCTAAGGTAGAATTCTTGAATCTTTTAATCTGCTAATTACAATAGAAACCTTCTTATCCAATATAACTGGACTTAGTATTATATTTGGTCAATTTGTTGAAGTTTTTTAAAGTAGAAAAGCATTAAAAAAATATATAGATACTGTAATTTAAAACACAAATAATCACTCACCAGTCTTTTTGAAATAAGGCTTCTTTTTGACTATGGGTTTGATATTTAGAGTTCATTGTTCTCCCTATAGCATAAATCACCAAAATGTATTATCTACTGCATTGTGTTAAATTTTTTTGAAGTAATCTGAGTGTAGAAATTTTTTAGCTTTTTGTTTATTGACCACTCTCTATTTTAAAATTTCTTCACTTCCACTAAGTTAACATTTTATTTTAATGTTTTATCTTTCCAAAACATTCAGGAGAGATTTCATAGAAAAAGTTTCCTTGCCTGGGCATGGTGGCTCTCGCCTGTAATAATCCCCAGCACTTTGGGAGGCCAAGGCAGGCAGATCACCTGAGGTCAGGAGTTCAAGACCAGCCTGGCCAACATGGTGAAACCCCGTCTCTGCTAAAAAATACAAAAATCAGCCAGGCATGGTGGCACATGCCTGTACTCCCACCTACTTGGGAGGCTGAGGCAGTAGAATCACTTGAACCCAGGAGGTGGAGGTTGCAGTGAGCCGAGATCACGCCACTGCACTCCAGCCTGGGTGACAAAACGAGACTCCATCTTAAAAAAAATAGTCTCCTTTTGTTTTGTAATAATGTATAATTATTTTATTTAATATTTAATTATAACAGTGGGCATAATTTGGGAACAAATACACCTGATTCATAACAAATAGTAATTAAACTGGTTGGAGCAGAAGTGCTTAGGCATAGTGCCAGTGTTAGCATTCACTATGACATGGATAGCACTTAATACATTGCATATACAGAGTGGAGAGTAACTGTTAATCTGGGGAACTGATGAGATGGAGCATGGTTAAGAGATCTTCTGTTTTACTCGTATTTGTTGCTGTATTTCTGACAGTGTTCCACAGAACAATTGAGAAGTATTTTGTTAATAATTAAATAACTTTTCCCTCTGTCCTGAAGGACAGTGGGGTTAATTTAATGGATGTGTTGTGTTAATTCAGGGAGAATTACCAAAGGTCTCTATATGGAGGAACAATATAGCATAGTACATCAAGGCTATTTCAGGTGTATTGGCTTCATTTCTGGATTTAGAATAATCTTTATAAAAAATTCATTTGACTTAAAATTATTCGAAGAATGAAGTGAAGGAGAAAATAGAACATTGAGAAAATGTGGGGGTTTTTTATGCTTTATGGAAATTGGTTACAGATACTCTCACAGTATCATAAACCACTCATGGTGGTCTATGTCAAATCATAATTTTGTGACATCAAATATCAGAATAGGGTAGGGAGTTAAAATCAGCTGAGAATATTCTAGAAATGAAATTGAAGAATGGGTAGAGAATTCCTATAGTAAGGGTGCACTTTGTCTTCACACATTATTTAGAGATAGAACAGTGCTTAGATATCATCTAATCTAGTAGTTCTCAACTCTGGCTCTTCATCTGAGATATATACAGAAAAATCTCTTAGTTTTTAAAAATCACATTTCCTATAGGCCATCCCAATTTTCTTCCTTAATGCAATGACCTTATTTAGTCTACCTAGTGTTTAAATATTTCTCTCATTTTTATTATTCGTATTATTTTTGGTAATATGATAAAATGACCATGAAAGTAGGTAATATGAAATGATTTTCAGAAAATACCTTTAATAACATTCTACTATAAAAACAACTGGTTGAAGGAAGTTTTTTGAGTTAGTATAATATTGTAAAATACAACCACTTACTTTCAGGACTATTTTTTGATCCCCCAGAAACCTTGTTTGAGCAATGTTTGCCTACGGATCTTTCTCAAGTCCTGAGAATTTTCCTTGAAATATTAAGACACGCTCAAAGACCTCCCATTATGTATGAACCTATTGACCTAATGGACTCTAATGAAAGATATTTGTTTTACTACTGGAAGATAAGATAAAATTAAATAAAAATAAGAGCAATACTGTTTCTGGATTTTGTCATGTTAAAACTCTGCATAAGCCAGGCACAGTGGCACGTGCCTGGAGTCTCAGCTACTTGGAAGGCTGAGGCAAGAGGAATGCTTGAGCCAGGAGTTCAAGGATGCAGTACACTATGATTGTGCCTGTGAATAGCCACTGCACTCCAGCATGGGCAACATAGCGAGACCCCGTCTCTAAAACAAAAACAAATACAAAACAAAGCAAACTCTGATTAGCTAGATTTTGGTGGGTTTACATTTTACCTAGAAAAATAAGTTATTTTAGAGTTATACTTCCTGAATGTTAGGTTTGCTTTCACATTTGAACTTTTGCTTTTCTAGGGTTTTGAAGGTGTTTCTTTCACGAACGGCTCAACGAATTCCGTATATGACTGGTGGACGGGTAATGAGGATGCTGGCAGTAATACTCTTGATAGTGTTTTGGTTTCTCATTGGCTGGACTTCATCTGTGTGCCAGAATTTGGAGAAACAGATTTCACTTATTGGCCAGGGAAAAACATCTGATCACCTCATCTTCAATATGTGCCTCATTGACCGCTGGGACTACATGACAGCAGTTGGTATGTGGTCACTTGTTTTGTGTGATGGTCTTACCATTTTTCAGTAGCATTAAAACTGGCTTCTTTAAAAGTCTTGCCAGACTCTTTTGTAAAGCCTAAACTAATCTCACCTAATGTAATTCTGGTAAAGTAACATGAAAATGGTAGTAATGGCATGTGAAATGCAAACTTTTTTCTGGACGTTTCTATTGTTTTTCAAAGGCATATAGCTTTGTTGAGAAAATGTAATCAAATAAATCAGAAAGGAGAAATGAAGTGAATAATGGCAACTTCTGTGTATAAAGAGCTTACTTTTTTCGATCTTATCAGTTGGTCCCCATTTGATTAATATTAACTATTCTCTTGATCTATTTCCTTACTTGGGAGAAAAAAGGAAGCACGCTGTTTAAGATAAAATGTTGGCCCTATAATATATCAGACTTGGTGTCTAGGGCACTCTTTGGAAAAAGGTTGTCTCTGCAAAATTTCTGATTAATCTATCTTTCCTATGCTGACCTCAAAAGATAACTTATTTATAATTTTTATCTCTGGAGGTATACAATTACACAAAGACTAAGCCATGCTCCATGAATGTAGTAAGTGCTATGTGGCTGAGAACCTGGAGAACTTTCAAGAGCTGCATCATGGCTTGGACCCAAAACACAGATTATTTTTCTGGCAGCCCAGTGTTTTGAAAAGATGAGGAAAATACACAGGAATTTTTCTGTTGCTAATATTAGTCTATTTTAAGCTAAGTCTCTAAACATACAAAAAAAGGGATATTTTATTGTTGTTCCCCTCAGTAAGCCACAGGACAAACCTTAATTGTCTTTGGCAGATATAAAAAACAGAAACATGAGTTTGACCCATTTTTTGTCCCCCTCATATTTTGCAATTGTTGGCTAAATATTCACATCTAGTCTTTTGCTGGAAGCTAATAAAATGTATATTGAGTTTACAGTTCAAATGGAGGAATATTTTTCTGGGCAAGATATTTTAGGAATCTTATAAACCTAGTATCTGCAATAGTGAAGCAATATGGGTATGTAAAGAGAATGATTATGATATATAAAGCTTATTATATTTTGGGTAATATAACTATCAGAAGATAAATCATGACACTAGGGTAGGAAGCGATTCTGATCTTGGCTTTAGTCTGGATATGAAAATAAAATTGTATAGATAAAAAATTTTTGCTCACCCTAACATTATTTTATGCTTTCAATACAAGTTAACCAAATAGGAAAAATCATTTCCTTGTATTATTATGAAGCAAAGGCCACTAGTTTTTATTTTTGTTTTACAAAAATAAAAAAAAAAAAGCAAACCTCTCCCCCTAAAAAAAAACCAACAAACCCTCAAAATACATGATGACAAACAAGCAGAGAGCATGGCCTGTTCACCAAGAATTTTTTATGCGTTGGAATTGAGATGCATTTGAGACCTTTAAAAATTTTGCCCTCCAAAGAGGATCATATTCATGATTTCTATGTAGAAATATACAGAAATATATAATTGATAGTAACCTGTATAGTCATTATTCCTTTCATTAGGTAGCTTATTGATTCACATAGATGCATAAGAATTATTAAAAAGCAAAATTAAGTGGTGAATATTCTTGGTGCAATAGTTTAGTAAAAGGAGATAGCAGTTTGGACTAGAACTCAGGAACCTTTTATAAAGGACAAGTTCTATTAACCATGGGTAATATTTACATTACCGTAAAAAGGCGTAAAGAACATTCATTTTATAAGAATAGTGAAGGTCCAGGCGCGGTGACTCATGCCTGTAATCCCAGCACTTTGGGAGGTGCGGTGGGTGGATCATGAGGTCAGGAGTTCAAGAACAGCTTGCCCAACATGGTGAAACACCATCTCTACTAAAAAAACAAAGATTAGCCAGATGTGGTGGTATACTCCTGTAATCCCAGCTACTTGGGAGGCTGAGGCAGAAGAATCGCTTGAACCCAAGAGGTGGAGGTTGGAGTAAGCCGAGATCATGCCACTGCACTCCAGCCTGGGAGACAGAGTAAGACTTTGTCTCAAAAAAAAGAAAAAAAAATAGTGAAGGAGTGGGGCAGTGGCTCACACCTGTAATCCCAGCTACTCAGGAGGCCAAGGCATGAGAACTGCTTGAACCTGGGAGGTGGAGATGGGAAGTAGAGATTGCAGTGAACCGAGATCACGCCGCTGCACTCCAGTCAGAATACATTGGATGGTTGAGTTTCTTGTGAGTTTATTAAATATACTGTTAATAATACTGTATGGTTACGTTTATTGAAAATGTCTTAGAGAAATGTAGAGAAACAGAAAAGTGATATAATGAATCAGTAAATTCAATCAAGATGACTATAAGGATGTATTTTTTTTTAAAGTGAAATGTACCAAACTCACCAAATTCAGGGGTTGGGGAGTTGGAATCATCAGAAAGGAGAAATAGCAGCTCTCAAAGTGTGGTCCTAGAACCCACAGCAGCTGCATCACCTGGGGACTTGTTAGAAATGCAGATTCTTAGCACCCACTCTGACTTCCTCAATCAGACACTCCCGGATAGTGGAGCACAGCAATCTGTGTTTCATAAGCATTCAGGTGATTCTCATATTACTCTAAAGTACAGAACTGCTGACTCTTTGGAGGGAATCAGATGAACTTATGAGAACATAAAGATAACTAATCTCAATAGTGCCCTGGCCATTCCATTCACTCTTACTGTTCCCCTGATCAAACACTAGAACATTCTTCGCAATTATTATTTCAAATCCTCTTTTCATACCTCCAAACTCTCCATGTTTCTCTTTTCTCTTAGTAGATGACTTCTATTTGAAAAAACAACAAACAGGACCCATACAATAGAAATGTCTTCAAATTCCTGCCTTATCTATAAATCTTCCCATATCCACATTTATTCTTATCTTTTCTCCTTCATATTATCTAAGGTAACACCACAACCTGTGCCAGACTCATCTAACATTTTGGCACCCTCATCTCCAGTGGCCACTCTCACTTTATGTGAACTTTCTGTTATATAAAACTCCCCTACCTCTAAGTCACTCGTTGAAGACACTGAAGAACTGTTTTGTTTTTTTGTTTGTTTGTTTGTTTTTTTCAGTAGCTTTGGGGGTACAGGTGGTTTTGGTTACATGGATGAATTGTATACTGATGAAGTCTGAAATTTTATTGCACCTGTCACCCAAGGTAGTGTACATTGTACCCAGTCTGTAGTATTTTATCCCTTACCCCCTAACTCCTTCTGAGTCTCCAGTGTCCATTATAACACTCGGTATGCCTTTGTGCGCCCATGGCTCACCTCCCACTTATAAATGAGGACATACACGATTTGGTTTTCCATTCCTGAGTTATGAAGAACGCCATTCTGATCACAACCCATTTCTAGCTCATTTACCCCCTCTACAATAGCTCTTTTCAGATTGTTTTCATTGTACTTTACTGCTCCTAAATTCTGCTCTCCTCCAGAGAGGAAGCTTACCAGGCAGCAGATTTTTCCACTTGCAGTATTGGAACTATGAAAAGAAAATGGACATTTTTAAAAGACATTAATTTTGAATAATTCTGGGAAAGAGGACATAGAGAGTAATGACGACCCTGAGATAGAGAGTGCAAGAGAAAATGAAGATTCATAGCTTGAGAGGGCTGCAGGGCATGCAGTTCCTTAGGCAATAACCAGGTCTCAGTTAAAGAGGTACCAAGAAACTAAGAGAAGAGACTGATTGTAGTGGTAGGATCTAGGTCATGGCTTCAGGAATGAGATAGAAGTATCAAAACTTAAGAGGCAGAAATTAAACTAATACGCCTAAAGATGTTAGGCGATAACATTAGGGTCTCTTAGAAAATCAAGACTCGTGATGAGTGCAGGGACCAAGAAGTAAGAGGAAATTAAATTTTGGGTGGTGTTTTTGTCATCTCACAGTCATTGTTTTTGTCCTATAAACTACTGTAACACATTAGTCCCCATAGTGTGCTCATCCTATAGTGACACTGTTCTCTAAAAAAAAAAAAAAGTCAGGGCACATAATTTTAAAAAAGAATATTTGGAATTAGGACTGTCTTGAGAAATCTGAGACATGTGGTTGTTGTAATTATTTTTCACACTATCCTAATAAAAGTTTTCATTTATTTCTCTTTCAGCATGCAGCATCAATATTTAACCTCTCAATTTAATGGCTTCTAATGTGTAGTATGTACCTTTTTACAGTCTCTTTATAGAGCTCTATAAGTAACATGGTTTTGATACTCAGACTGTTAATCAAAAATAAATCCATATATCTTCAGTCAGCTAGAAAACCTGTACTGCTGAACACTAAATTATTTCCTGGATCCTAAGCGGAAATGTTCCCATGTAGGAAGGGGCTGTAGAGAGGGAGGAAATAGGCTTAACCGTGAGCGTGATGGGAAATCTTTCTCAAGAAGCTATATGCACTTACATTAGTGTCAAGAGCTCATTCAGAAAAAAAGAAAAAGTGATGATAAATATATTGGTACCTTTGCGTTCTGGATCAGCTTTACCCATCAAAACCAATCCCTTTTTCAAAATAAGAAATCATTTGACTGAGTGAACTACTAGTTTTTCCAGTGAAGTAGAGCTCCAGTTAGAAATATGGGTCATACATTCAAAGACTGGGTTCATTCTATTTTTGCTCATTGCACGGGGCTGCTCCAAAACTGCTCAGATAGATGACTTTCCTACCACAGTGTTTCAAAAGGGAAAACACGTATAGAAAATAGGTTGGAAAAATCTCAGAAGCTACAAGAGCCACAGTGTCTTCTTGAGGAAATTATTTTAAAACATAGAAGGGGGAAAATGGCTTTCAGAATCACATTGTCATTTATATCCATTGATAATTTTCAATTATTTTGTTTGTCCTGTATTTAAAAAATGAGATAAGCTTTAATGGAAAAAAAATAAGGATAAGGACATTGCTACATGGACATTGGACAATGTGAGAAGTGCTTTTCAGGCAGAGTAGTCAGTTTTTCTTAACAAATGACTTTATTCATCTGGTGGAAAGAGAATTTTACAATTTGGATGTTCCAAGACATATCTACATTATAATTCCTATAAATATTTAAACTGCCATACCTTTTTGAGAATCATGTACATCTATAATAACAATACATACTATAGTACTTACACTACTCATCATTATATGACTCAGTACCCTGCATTTTTCTGAGTACATTTAAATGTATTTTCTGTAGCTCACTGAAGACAAAAGAATCTTTCCATCTGCTCCTCCCTCTTGTAACTACATGCTGCTCAGCAACATGGCCTACATTGTTCACACTTATCCCTGACACAGAGAACCTGACAGGTGTAGGATCTTGAAAAATATTTGTTGAAAGAACAAAGCAGTCAGCTGTCTTCATCTTGTGATATTTTCTATTGTCAGACTTAGACCAGTATGAGGAAACATGTTAAAGCTAAAGACTGTGGAAGTCATACACTTGTCCCAGCTTCATTTTCATGGTAAATGTATATGTTCAAATTTGGGGGGAGGTATTTTGGAGTAAGTTATAGAAACTAATGGATAATTGCTGGCCATTTTATGAAACTCTACCTTTGACTTCTCCAACGGTCATAATAGATTGGTACAAACTTGCATGGCAAAGGAAAACTATAAAACATATTACATAGTGTAATTACAAATATTGAAGCAGAATAAAGTAGATTTAAGGAATATTTTGATTATTTCACTATCGTCCTAGAGCTATCTAAAAAATAAAGGGGTTGGCGGGACACGGTGGCTCACGCCTGTAATCCCAGCACTTTGGGAGGCCAAGGTGGGCGGATCACAAAGTCAGGAGATCAAGAACATCCTGGCTAAAACGGTGAAACCCCATCTCTACTAAATACAAAAAAAAAGTAGCTGGGCATGGTGGCGGACGCCTGTAGTCACAGCTACCCAGGAGGCTGAGACAGGAGAATGGCATGAACCCGGGAGGCAGGGCTTGCAGTGAACCAAGATGGCACCACTGCACTCCAGCCTGGGTGACAGAGCGAGACTCTGTCTCAAAAAAAATAAATTAAAATGAAATAAGAAAAGAATAAAGGGATTGAGACTAGGAAACATTCTCCTAAATTAATGAAGAAAATAAACCAATGTATCATGTCATACTCATTTTGGAAACTGTTGGTAGTACGACTGTCATAATTTTTTTTTTTTCCTAAATCTTCCTACCCTGGTTGGTAAATTGGCAGTCAGTTGTCCATGTTCAGGATATTTTGCAATAGCATTAAACTTATCATATTAAAAAGTCAAAACTTTATTCCCCTATGAGTTTTCTAATTGGATAATACAAACTGACAAGTAAGAATTGACTTCTCATGCCTGAATTAACTGTTATAATTTCACCCCTAGAGTCAAGTAGACCACATCTTGACACCTAAGTTTAGATATCCCAGGCAGGCAGGTCCTCCAGTATGAGGCACCCAAATTGAAAATATATTTATTTAATAACAGAGGTTGTGATGTAATGGAGTTCATCCATTGACATATGTAGTTGAATAGCACTCAATTTGTGATTACACATTTAGAACATACATTGAAGATACTGAAGCAGAACCAGTGACCAAGATAAGCTAGAACAAGCAGGCAGATTCGTACCTTACCTGCAAGAAACAACAAGACCGCAAAAAAGTAGCTAATAAATGGTAGCATTGAGGACATTTAGAACTTTCCTTCTGTGACTAAATCTGTGCATCAAACTTTAATATTGACCCAGGCAAGCGCTGAGCTGTTTCTACACTTTCTTCCAGAAGTTAAGTGATGAGAGAATGTTATAAAAAGTTATGTGATTGAGAATAAATCTATTTTACTGCCCTCCTGGCATAAGAATACATCCAAAAGCCCTATCTAGGCTTCTATTTGTCCTCTGTTATCTCCTGTAATTCTGTCTGTCTGTATCACTGATATAGCCTAACTCTTCTTAACAGCATTTATATGATCTAATAACTGTTCCCTGATAGGAACCCTGTTATAAATTCAGTTCTCTCCCCCTACCTTCCACCTCTTCATAGTTGTGAAAGTCCGATGATACATGAGGAGTCTCATGGTTCTGGAAACTCAGAGCTTGACATCGCTTGTTACGTATTTTATTCACCACATTGAAAAGAAAGACATAAATGAAAATACAAGCAATAATTAAACAGGTGTGATAGGCTTGAGTCTAATTCCATTTGGAAATTTTTTAATATTTGTCTTTTAGTGAATTCCAGCATTGATTAGTTCACTGTTCAAAAGTATTAGTTTCCATGGATTTCACATAAAATATTGCCATTATAGAAAATACAGTCTTTATTCTTCTTTATTGACATGCTTTTCTCCTTTGTTCTTCCCTTTCCTGGTACAATATTTTTAACACACACCCAAAAAAAAAAAAAAAAAAAAAAAAAAAAACCAGGCAGTGTGTTCAGTAATTTAATTAGTCATATGCCAATGTTTAGAAAGAACTGAGAAAAATACAGCAACTCTCTTGCTGAGTTATATAAGGAAATTCTAAAATAGCAATTGTTTTTAAGGTTTTAAATACTTAATTACCCTAGAAGATTAGGCTTTATTATGGCAGGTGAAATGTGATATAAGCACCATTTAATGAATGTTACAGAAAATAGATTAGACTTCCTCTTCATCTGACAGATTAATGTTCTTTATTTAGGTTCATTATGTATATTTTCTTTTATTCTAGTATATCACATATGCCTTAATGCACACTGCACTACTTGTTACTATTTTAAACATACATTTTTATTTAGAAACATTTTTTTTTTTGAGTCAGAGTCTCCCTCTGTCACCCCGGCTGGAGTGCAGTGATGTGATCATAGCTCACTGCAGCCTCAAACTCCTGGACTCAAGCCATTCTTCTGCTTCACCCTCCCAAGTAGCTGGGACTACAGGTGCACCACCATATGCCCAGCTAATTTTTAAAACATTATTTTTATTAGAGACAGACTTGCTGTGTTGACCAGGCTGGTGTCAAACTCCTGGCCTCAAACAATCCTCCCTCCCAAGCCTCCCAAGCTACTGGGATTACAGGCATGAGACACCATGTGTGACCTTAACAAGTATTTTTAATTTTCAATCAAAGGATAAAAGCGTGACCACATTGTCTTGGCTTAGGGCTATATCACTAGAAACTACACATGCTTCTCAAAGCACTTGCTTGAGTGTCTTCAGAATAAATGGAACTGGGAGTTCTTATTTATATACCACCTCTTCTGAAAAGTGCTTTACTTTCTCTTTGCCCTTTAGCATAGTTCAAATAACTGTGCCTCAAAGAAGTGTAACAGTTTTCCACAAAGGCAGAATGTGAATAATAAATAAATAACCCCCCACAGCAGTCTTCATGGTAGCCCGCCAGCTAGCACTTCAAATAGTATGTGTGAATTTCTAGTGATGCAGCCCCAGGGAAGGCAGATCACTAGTCAAAGCTACTAGGCTTTCATAAAAGATCAAAAGGCCGAAAGACACTTTGATAATAGCAGCAAGTGATCCCATATCCAGCTCCCTCCCCTAACAACAATACCCATGCAAATGACAATGTATTCGTTCATTTTCACACTGCTGATAAAGACATACCTGAGACTGGGTATTAAAAAAAAAATTTAATGGACTCACAGTTCCACATGGCTGGGGAGGCCTCACAGTCATGGTGGAAGGTGAAAGACATGTCTTACATGGTGGCAGGCAAAGAGAATGAGAACCAAGTGAAGGGGTTTCCCTTTATAAAACCATCAGATCTCATGAGACTTATTCACCACGAGAATAGTATGGGGGAAACCACCCTCATGATTCAGTTATCTCCCATGGTGGGGTGAGGAGTCTCTCCCACAACACATGGAATTATGGGAGCTACAATTCAAGATGAGATTTGGGTGGGAACACAGCCAAGCCGTATCAGAGAGAGAGAGGAAATGGAAGACACAACCTGCTCGTCTGACCTGGACCCTGTGCTCTGAGAGGACTTCCATCCGAGTCTGCCTTTGTGAGCTCATCATGTCCCCACTCTTTAATGTGTATCCATAAGCTCTGAGGCAGCTGAGTTTTGCCAGAGTTCTGTCACCCCATGTGAAACTAAAAAATGGATATGCCAGAGAGAGAGAACCCTCTACACCCTTTTTACTTAAGATGCAATGGAGAATAAGGAAAAAATCTTGGTCCCCATTCTAGCAATGTGTGAACAGAAGCAATGAAGAAAAGCCAGCCTGTGTGGCCACTCCCAATCATTCTGGCCTCAGAGAGCCCTCAGCTCCGAGGGAGTGGTAAGAGAATAGAAATCAAGTAATCAAGTCACTATGTGACTTCATACCATTGGTATGACTAACTGTGTTACTCCTCAGTGTTCCCAACAGTATCTCTGACCCAAGCTTGACATTTCAGAATTCAAAATTGTTACCCCTGCCTTTTTAAAGGAGTCACAAGTTCTACAATAAAACCTTCACAAAGGTAGATAATGTACAAAATACATTTAGCACAGTGCTCGGTCCATTCAACAGATGTCAGGTATGAAATCAGATTGAGGGGACAAAAAGTACTTCTGAGGAGAGCTCCTTTAATTACTACAGGCTATTCAATTCTAATTAATGTATCAGCTGTTCTAAATACAAACAATTGCTACCTGAAAAATATATTTGTTTTCTTCAGTAGGATAACAATATTTCCAAGGGTTAAGAAACTCTCAGTCAAGAATGTCATTTAGGGAGCACTGGTCAGGAACTAAAAGACTCAGATTCTGGCCTCCAATCTGCTGCTCACAGGGTGAGTGAAGCTGGAGAATGGAGGTTCTCTGCAGACGTATCGTAGAGCCCATCCCGCCCATCCCGGAGCTTCGTGCTTCCAGAGAGCTGGGAAGGGAACATACACCCAGCCTCCATTGTCCTAGTTGTGAAATGCACTGTACTTGCGACGTCTTCTGCGTGCTTCTCGATCTCGGAGCTGAATAAACTGACTTTAAGGCCCGCAGAATAACAGCAGCTCACCAACTACCTGCATCCCAGCAGCAGAAACACTCAGAAATGTACCTGTTCACTACATGGTCTAATAAAGTCACTTGTAACTTAATTAGTGACATTCTCATTGAATAGAAGAGACATTCTCATTGTTTTAATCAGTGTAATCATAATTGGCTTTATTTTAACCAAAGAAAAGGCAGATAACCACCCAGAATATCTAGGGCTTATAATATAATATAAATGCTTATTATTTATATTCAAGCTTCTTTATACTAGCTGAACCCTAGAATTCTGAAATTGAAGGTATTCAAGAATTATTGAAGTTGTTTGATTTAACACGTAGTGATAACCTCTGCGCCACCCACTCTGTTGTTAGAAAGAAAACAAAATGAGTTAACCTGGGTAGACTTGTAAAATTTTTTTTTTCACCTTAACCATGAAGTTTTTAAATAGATAGGATATAGAGAAAAATAGAAGAGGACATTAAAAGAGATACTTGGGAAATAAAACCTAAACGTTTTATCATTTATATACTTATTTATGTCGTGTAAAGATAATTTTTAATGGGGCCAAGCAGGGTAAAATGTTATTAATGCAAAATGCCTTTGCAGCATGGTAAATCAGAGTACCACAGCTTGAGTGGCATTTGCACTTTGAAGTTGTTTTTCTCTCGGCTTTTGTGGGTAGTCTAGGATCATGGAACTGGAGCATCTTCGGTGTCAAAGAATTTATACTAGTTTTCATTTCCTTGCTTTGCCCAGCCGTTTGAAAAAAAATAACTTGAAAATACTTTCCTTATAGTATATTAACTCTTCAAAGGCTATGGTAGTTAACTTTTAAACTGAGTGTTATTCCATGCAGATTAAAAAGAAAAGACTTCAGTTTCTGAAAGCCCTATTTGGATCTCGAAATATAAATGCAATCCTTTTTGTAACTATACTCATGCCTTTCATCAAAATTATTTAACATCAGAAATTATTTTCTAAAGAAGAAGCACAAAACATATTTCAACTCCCACGTAATAACACCGCAAATTTGGTAACATCTGCATACTTTCTTTACTAATTGCAGTGCTAGTCTGAAGTTAATTATATGAAACTGATTTTTTTTTTCCCCATGCACAACTTTTATATATCACATTTAGTTTAATTGGTACTTTGAATAATAAATTGTTTTTCAGCTACAGCACATTGTTTGATATTGCTAATGAAATGATTTTAATGTTCAACTGAGCTATTATGAGAAATCTTATTTTGTCTTATATTTTTAAATATAATTCTCCATTGTAGCACACTAATTAACCTGATAACTACTTTTCTTTTTCTGAGTCTTCAGTATAACATTTTGTAAAAACTGTGTAAGTAGCAGGAGATACTGTTTTCATAATGCAGCTACATGTGAATCCTTCCACAACAGCATATTTTTGTCCTAGTGGTACTTAATAATACTTTTGCAGTCACCATTCTTTTGTGCCAAGCACAGTACCACAAACTCAGTAGTGTATCAGTTTCAGATTAACACAATTAATGATGCCAGTATGATCTTTAGATCACTTATAGGCCTGTTTAAAGAAAAACTTGAGACAAAATAAAATCTAACAGTTTATCTGAGCAAAGATCAATTCATGAATCAGGAAGCACCAACACCAAAGGGAGGTTGTGGGTTTTGCTGTGGCAGCCTGAGCATTGAACTTTTATAGGCTGGAGATGGAAGCAAAATTTAAAAAACAAAACCAAACAATACAAACTACTTGATTAGCCAGAGCTAGGTGTTTGCCTTATTTGGATATTGTCCAGTGGGAGGTCCCAGGTTACAAAACCAATCAGCTATTTGGCTGTCTATGATTGGCTAAAGCTTCCTTCACAATTAATCAGTTACAAAGAATGCTTCTACCTTTAGTTTCTGTTTGTATGCCTGCAACCCTTATGCAAGTAAATAGAAACTGTAGGCTAATGGCTTCTTCCTTATTTTCCTTTCACAGGCCCTGCAATGTTAGATGGAGGGGCAAGGTAACAGAAAGTCTCCATCTCTAATGACTTAAACATGAAACTGACATCATTTAGACTTACTCAACAATTATTTACTAAATCTTATCTACATTGTCCCAGTACTGTTGCTACCATCTATGTGGCAAAGGGAGAAAAGAAACTGAAAAACTTAGTTCCTGCCCCGTAGTTCATAACTAGTTGGGTGTCAACTAACAAGACCCCATGAACAATTTTCTTCCAATTATATGTTGGGTGGCATTATTCTCTGCAAACTTTATAGTTTTATGTATACATAAAAACTATAAAGACACTAGAGGGAAGAAAATTCAGTGTAGGTTAGAATAATTTCAAGAGGCTTTGTGATAGAAATAGGACTTGAATTGGACATTGAAAAATTGATTACGATTTTTCTACCTGAAATTCTAGCTCCCACTAGAAATGAGAGCAATAGTGTGAGCAAGACCAATAGCTCAGAAGCAAGACCAAGATTTGGAACGGGCGAGGAGCAGTGGCTCACGCCTGTAACCCCAGCACTTTGGTAGGCCAAGGTGAGTGGACTGCTTGAGCCCAGAAGTTTGAGATGAGCCTGGCCAACATGCCAAAACCCCGTCTCTACTAAAATTACAAAAATTAGCCGGGCATGGTGGCTCATGCCCATCATCTCAGCTGCTCAGACAGCTGAGGCACAAGAATCACTTGAACCCTGGAGGCAGAGGTTACAGTGTGCCAAGATCACGCCACTACACTCCAGCCTGGGTAACAGAGCAAGACCCTGTCTCAACAACAACAACAACTACTATATATATATATATAATTAATATATATAATTATATATTTTATATATATAGAGAGAGAGATTTGGAGTGTTCAGAGGACAAAGAGACCTTCTAGGTCTGCTCAAAGAGTTTCTGCTGGGGAGTACTGAGATGTCGTGTTAGATATATATTATGAAGTCAAATTGTAGAGGGCTAGGAATGCCAGGATAACAGGATTTGTGAAATAGTGAGCCACTGAAAATTTCTGAATGAAGATGCATTGATGCCTCACAGGAGGCTAACCCGAAGGCCAGAGACCACAGTAGAAGTCAAGGTCAACCACAAGCAAAAATAAAGTCAAGCAATGTGGGCAGCTAACATGAAGGCTATGCAGTAAGACAGCCTTGAAAGTAAAGCCATAAGGTCTTCCTTTGGGACAGGAATTATTTCCAGGGTTGTAAGTAGGTATGCAAGAATCTTTTCTTTTTCTTTTTTCTGAGGCAGAATCTCACTCTGTCATCCAGGCTGGAGTGCAGTGGCATGACCTCAGCTCACTGAAGCCTCCACCTCCTGGTTTCAAGCAATTCTCCTGCCTCAGCCTCCTGAGTAACTGGGACCACAGGCACGTGCCACCATGCCAGGCTAATTTTTGAATTTTTAGTAGAGACAGGGTTTCACCAATGTTGGCCAGGCTTGTCTTGAACTACTAACTAGCCTGATCCACCTGCCCCAGCCTCTCAAAGTGCTGGGATTACGGGTGTGAGCCACCACACCCAGCCCAGTATGCATGAACCTTCTAATGGAGATGTGACTGGGTTAACCCAAATGCAGTGGCACAGATGTGAACAAGTCCTGATACGATCAAAATGGAGTTTCAGAAAAACAAACCTGTTACTGTTACGAAGAATGTATTAACACAGGTGAAACTGTCACTGAAATGCCAGGGTTTCAGTCTAGGTCCTACTGATCACTGTACAGAAAGCCAATCCCTGAGACAACAATATTGCCAGGGAAGAAGGCTTTAATCAAGTACTATAGCCAAGGAGATGGGAGATCAGTCTCAATTCCGTCTTCCTGACTAAAATTAGAGGTTTATATAGCAGGGAAGAAATGTAACTATATGTGGAAAACAGGAATCAGGGAGGGGTAACAAAGAGAAGTTGATCAAGAAGAGGCAGGAGAATGGCGGGAACCCGGGAGGCGGAGCTTGCAGTGAGCCGAGATCGCGCCACTGCACTCCAGCCTGGGCGACAGAGCAAGACTCCGCCTCAAAAAAAAAAAAAAAAAAAAAAAAAAAAAAAAAAAGAAGAAGCAGGTGGTTGGTTAGGCAATCACAATGGGTGAGGGATATGGTGTCTCATTGTCCAGATGCAGTGATCTGGTAAGTTTCAGCTCCTTGATACTATCTGGAGGACTGATGGTTGGTTTCCTGAAAAAGGAACTCAGATATGACAAATGTAACCTTTTCAAACTTTAAGACTGAGAGGATCAATTTCTATTTTTATTCAAAGAAACCACAAATATCAGTTCTATGGGACAATTAGACCAATTACAAAGTCAAGTTTACATGAGCCCTTGAAAAAAAAAAATTTCAACAAATAAAACAAACTGATAAGGGCTTAGGCAAAGATTGTTATTGTGGGCATTGAGAAGAATTAATACATCTGAGAAATGACTCAAAGAAAAATGTAGAAATGAAAGGTAGAAATTTCAAACCTAGGTAAAGAAGGCAACAGTAATTCCATGGACAGAAATACAAGAGTTGGGAAAGGAAATTATACATGAAAATCTCAGAGTTAAGATGGCCGAATAGGAACAGCTCCAGTCTACAGCTCCCAGTGTGAGCAATGCAGAAGACGGGTGATTTCTGCATTTCCAACTGAGGTACCGGGTTCATCTCACTGGGGCGTGTCAGACATTGGGTGCAG
The DNA here is from genome assembly GCF_024542745.1 of Macaca thibetana thibetana. Taxonomy (NCBI): domain Eukaryota; kingdom Metazoa; phylum Chordata; class Mammalia; order Primates; family Cercopithecidae; genus Macaca; species Macaca thibetana. The sequence goes on from NC_065586.1 coordinate 25,408,443, forward strand.
GACAGTGGGTGCAGCCCACCGAGTGAGAACCGAAGAAGGGCAAGGCATCGTCTCACCCAGGAAGCGCAAGGGGTAAGGGAATTCCCTTTCTTAGCCAACGGAAACCATGACACACAGCACCTGGAAAATCAGGTCGCTCCCACCCTAATCCTGTGCTTTTCCAAGGATCTTAGCAAAGGGCACACCAGGAGATTATATCCCGTGCCTGGCTCAGAGGGTCCCACAACCATGGAGACTCACTCACTGCTAGCACAGGAGTCTGAGATCTAACTGCAAGGCAGCAGCAAGGCTGGGGGAGGGGCGCCCGCCATTGCTGAGGCTTGAGTAGGTAAACAAAGTAGCCACAAAGCTCCAACTGGGTGGAGCCCACTCCAGCTCAAGGAGGCCTGCCTTCCTCTGTAGACTCCACCTCTGGGGGCAGGGCATAGCCAAACACAAGGCAGCAGAAACCTCTGCAGATTTAAATGTCCCTGTCTGACAGCTTTGAAGACAGTAGTGGTTCTCCCAGCATGGAGCATGAAATCTGAGAACGGACAGACTGCCTCCTCAAGTGGGTCCCTGAACCCCCAGTAGCCTAACTGGGAGGGACCCCCCCAGTAGGGGCAGACTGACACCTCACACGGCTGGGTACCCCTCTGAGACAAAGCTTCCAGAGGAACAATCAGGCAGCACCATTTGCTGTTCAGCAATATTCTCTCTTCTGCAGCCTCCACTGCTGATACCCAGGCAAACAGGGTCTGGAGTGGACCTCCAGCAAACCCCAACAGACCTGCAGCTGAGGTTCCTGACTGTTAGAAGGAAAACTAACAAACAGAAAAGACATCAACACCAAAACCCCATCTGTATGTCACCATCATCAAAGACCAAGGGTAGATAAAACCACACAGATGGGGAAGAAAACAGAGCAGAAGAGCTGAAAATTCTAAAAATCAGAGTGCCTCTCCCCCTCCAAAGGAACGCAGCTCCTCGCCAGCAACGGAACAAAGCTGGATGGAGAATGACTTTCACAAGTTGAGAGAAGAAGACTTCAGACAATCAAACTTCTCCAAGCTAGAGGAGGAAGATCGAACCCATCACAAAGAGGCTAAAAACCTTGAAAAAAGATTAGACGAATGACTAACTAGAATAAATAATGCAGAGAAGTCCTTAAATCACCTGTTGGAGCGAAAACCGTGGCATGAGAACTACGTGACAAAGGCACAAGCTTCAGTAACTAATTCGATCAACTGGAAGAAAGGGTGTAGTGATTGAAGATCAAATGAATGAAATGAAGCAAGAAGAGAAGTTTAGAGAAAAAAAGAGTAAAAGAAATGAACAAAGCCTCCAAGAAATATGGGACTATGTGATAAGACCAAATCTACGTCTGATTGGTGTAACTGAAAGTGACTGGGAGAATGGAACCAAGTTGGAAAACACTCTGCAGGATATTATCCAGGAGAACTTCCCCAACCTGGCAAGGCAGGCCAACATTCAAATTCAGGAAATACAGAGAACACCATAAAGATACTCCTCGAGAAGGGCAACTCCAAGAATCATAACTGTCAGATTCACCAAAGTTGAAACAAAGGAAAAAATGTCAAGGAAAGCCAAAGAGAATGATGGGCTTCCCCTTTGTGGGTAACCCAACCTGACTAACAGCACATCTCTTGGCAGAAACTCTACAAGCCAGAAGAGAGTGGAGGCCAATATTAAACATTCTTAAAGAAAAGAATTTTTGGCCGGGCGCGGTGGCTCAAGCCTGTAATCCCAGCACTTTGGGAGGCCGAGACGGGCGGATCACGAGGTCAGGAGATCGAGACCATCCTGGCTAACACAGTGAAACCCCGTCTCTACTAAAAAATACAAAAAACTAGCCGGGCGAGGTGGCGGGCGCCTGTAGTCCCAGCTACTCGGGAGGCTGAGGCAGGAGAATGGCATAGACCCGGGAGGCGGAGCTTGCAGTGAGCTGAGATCCGGCCACTGCACTCCAGCCTGGGCGACAGAGCGAGACTCTGTCTCCAAAAAAAAAAAAAAAAAAAGAAAAGAATTTTCAACCCAGAATTTCATATCCAGCCAAACTAAGTTTCATAAGTGAAGGAGAAAGAAAATCCTTTACAGACAAGCAAATGCTGAGAGATTTTGTCACCACCAGGCCTGCCCTACAAGAGCTCCTGAAGGAAGCACTAAACATGGAAAGGAACAACCAGTATCAGCCACTGCAAAAACATGCCAAATTGTAAAGACCATCAATGCTAGGAAGAAACTGCATCAACTAGCAAGCAAAATAACTAGCTAACATCATAATGACAGGATCAAATTCACACATAACAATATTAACCTTAAATGTAAATGGGCTAAATGCTCCAATTAAAAGACACAGACTGGCAAATTGGATAAAGAGTCAAGCCCCATCAGTGTGTTGTATTCAGGAGACCCATCTCACACGCAGAGACACACATAGGCTCAAAATAAAGGGATGGAGGAAGATCTACCAAGCAAATGGAAAACAAAAAAATGGCAGGGGTTGCAATCCTAGTCTCTGATAAAGCAGACTTTAAACCAACAAAGATCAAAAGAGACAAAGAAGGCCATTACATAATGGTAAAGGGATCAATTCAACAAGAAGAGCTAACTATGCTAAATATATATGCACCCAATACAGGAGCACCCAGATTCAAAAAGCAAGTCCTTAGAGACTTACAAAGAGACTTAGACTCCCATACAATAATAATGGGAGACTTCAACACCCCACTGTCAACATTAGACAGATCAACGAGACAGAAAGTTAACAAGGATATCCAGGAATTGAACTCATCTCTGCAGCAAGCAGACCTAATAGACATCTACAGAACTCTCCACCCCAAATCAACAGAATATACATTCTACTCAGCACCACATCACACTTATTCCAAAATTGAACACATAGTTGGAAGTAAAGCACTCCTCAGCAAATGTAAAAGAACAGAAATTATAACAAACTCTCTCTCAGACCACAGTGCAATCAAACTAGAACTCTGGATTAAGAAACCCACTCAAAACTGCTCAACTACATGGAAACTGAACAACCTGCTGCTGAATGACTACTGGGTACATAACGAAATGAAGGCAGAAATAAAGATGTTCTTTGAAACCAATGAGAACAAAGATACAACATACCAGAATCTCTGGGACACATTTAAAAAAGTGTGTAGAGGGAAATTTATAGCACTAAATGCCCACAAGAGAAAGCAGGAAAGATCTAAAACTGACACCCTAACATCACAATTAAAAGAACTAGAGAAGCAAGAGCAAAAAAACATACTCAAAAGCTAGCAGAAGGCAAGAAATAACTAAGATCAGAGCAGAACTGAAGGAGATAGAGACACAAAAAACTCTTCAAAAAAATCAGTGAATCCAGGAGCTGTTGTTTTGAAAAGATCAACAAAATTGATAGACCACTAGCAAGACTAATAAAGAAGAAAATAGAAAAGAATCAAATAGATGTAATAAAAAATGATAAAGGGGATATCACCACTCACCCCACAGAAATACAAACTACCATCAGAGAATATTATAAACACCTCTAAACAAATAAACTAGAAAATCTAGAAGAAATGGATAAATTCCTGGACACATATACCTTCCCAAGACTAAACCAGGAAGAAGTTGAATCCCTGAACAGACCAGTAACAGGCTCTGAAATTGAGGCAAAAATTAATAGCCTACCAACCAAAAAAGTCCAGGGCCAGACGGATTCACAGTCCAATTCCACCAGAGGTACAAGGAGGAGCTGGCACCATTCCTTCTGAAACTTTTCTAATCAATAGAAAAAGAGAGAATCCTCCCTAACTCATTTTATGAGGCCAACATCATCCTGATACCAAAGCCTGGCAGAGACACAAGAAAAAAACAAAATTTTAGACCAATATCCCTGATGAACATCGATGCAAAATCCTCAATAAAATACTGGCAAATCGAATCCAGCAGCCCATCAAAAAGCTTATCCACCATGATCAAGTGGGCTTCATTCCTGGGATGCAAGGCTGGTTCAATATATGCAAATCAATAAACATAATCCAGCATATAAACAGAACCAAAGACAAAAACCATATGATTATCTCAATAGATGCAGAAAAGGCTTTGACAAAATTCAACAGTCGTTCATGGTAAAAACTTCAATAAATTCGGTATTGTTGGAACGTATCTCAAAATAATAAGAGCTATTTATGACAAACCTACAGCCAATATCATACTGAATGGGCAAAACCTGGAAGCATTCCCCTTGAAAACTGGCACAAGACAGGGATGCCCTCTCTCACCACTCCTATCCAACATAGTGTTGGAAGTTCTGGCCAGGGCAATCAGGCAAGAGAAAGAAATAAAGGGTACTCAATTAGGAAAAGAAGAAGTCAAATTGTCCCTGTTTGCAGATGACATGATTATATATTTAGACAACCCCATCATCTCAGCCCCACATCTCCTTGAGCTGATAAGCAACTTCAACAAAATCTCAGGATACAAAATCAATGTGCAAAAACTGCAAGCGTTCTTATACACCAGCAACACACAAACAGAGAGCCAAATCATGAGTGAACTCCCATTCACAATTTCTTCAAAGAAAATAAAATATCTAGGAATCCAACAAGGGATGTGAAGAACCTCTTCAAGGAGAACTACAAACCACTGCTCAACGAAATAAAAGAGGACACAAACAAATGGAAGAACATTCCATGCTCATGGATAGGAAGAATCAATATCGTGAAAATGGCTATACTGCCCAAGGTAATTTATAGATTCAATGCCATCCCCATCAAGCTACCAATGACTTTCTTCACAGAATTGGAAAAAGCTACTTTAAAGTTCATATGGAACCATAAAAGAGCCCACATTGCCAGGACAATCCTAAGCAAAAAGAACAAAGCTGGAGGCATCATGCTATCTGACTTCAAAGTATACTACAAGGCTACTGTAACCAAAAAAGCATGGTACTGTTACCAAAACAGAGATATAGACCAATGGAACAGAACAGAGCCCTCGTTAATAATACCACACATCTGCAACCATCTGATCTTTGATGAACCTGACAAAAACAAGAAATGGGGAAAGGATTCCCTATTTAATAAATGGTGCTGGCAAAACTGGCTAGTCACCTGTGGAAAGCTGAAGTTGGATCCCTTCCTTACTCCTTATACAAAAATTAATTCAAGATGGACTAGAGACTTAAATTTTAGACCTAAAACCATAAAAACCCTAGAAGAAAACCTAGGCAATACCATTCAGGACATAGGCATGGGCAAGGACTTCATGTCTAACACAACAAAAACAATGGCAACAAAAGCCAAAATTGACAAATGGGATCTAATTAAACTAAAGAGCTTCTCCACAGTGAAAGAAACTAGCATCAGAGTGAACAGGTAACCTACAGAATGGGAGAAAATTTATGCAATCTACTCATCTGACAATGGGCTAATATCCAGAATCTACAAAGAACTCAAACAAATTTACAAGAAAAAAACAACTCCATCAAAAAGTGGGCAAAGGATATGAACAGACACTTCTGTTTATGCAACCAACAGACATGTGAAAAACTGCACATCGTCACTGGCCATCAGAGAAATGCAAAACAAAACCACAATGAGATTACCATCTCACACCAGTTAGAATGGCAATCATTAAAAAGTCAGGAAACAATAGGTGCCGGAGAGGATGTGGAGAAATAGGAACACTTTTACACTGTTGGTAGGACTGTAAACTACTTCAACCATTGTGGTGGAAGACAGTGTGGCGAATCCTCAAGGATCTAGAACTAGAAATACCATTTGACCCAGCCATCCCATTACTGGGTATATATCCAAAGGATTATAAGTTATGCTGCTATAAAGACACATGCACACGTGTGTTTATTGTGGCACTATTCACAATAGCAAAGACTTGGAACCATCCCAAATGTCCATCAGTGATAGACTGGATTAAGAAAATGTGGCACATATACACCATGGAATACTATGCAACCATAGAAAAGGATGAGTTCATGTCCTTTTAAGGGACATGGATGAAGCTGGAAACCATCATTCTCAGCAAACTATCACAAGAACAGAAAACCAAACACCGCATGTTCTCACTCATAGGTGGGAATTGAACAATGAGAACACTTGGACACAGGAAGGGGCACATCACACACTGGGGCCTGTTGTGGGGTGGGGGTAGTGGGGAGGGATAGCATTAGGAGATATACCTAATGTAAATGACAAGTTAATGGGTGCAGCACACCAACAGGGCACATGTATACATATGTAACAAACCTGCACGTTGTGCACATGTACCCTAGAACTTAAAGTATAATTTTAAAAAAAAAAGTCTTTACCTTAAAGAAATAAAAATAAAAAAATAAAAGGAGCATTCAAAAAGTTAAAAAAAAAAACGGAAAAAAAGAGAAAATCTCAGAGTTACCCGAATTTCTTTTCTCGATCCAATAAAACTTGGCTGGAAACATTCATAATATGGCCAAAGTCCACCATGCTGAATAAGACAGACCTACACTAGATCTCATGGAGAGTTTGGAGTGACATTAATTTTTTTCTTTGTCTTCTGGCTACATCAGGGTTTTAGAGTAGCTCCTGAGACATTTGTTTATTTAAGGGATTTTGAATAATTAAGGCCCTACCTACTGTTTAAATGCTGATTGAAATATACTGAAACTTTGGCAAGGAAAACACCTTGGTTTTTGGATGGATGATCCATGATTTGAGTGGATATCAATGTTTCTGTTGACAAGAAAGTTCCATCTAGATAATGCATTTGATGAAATGTTTTCTGCAAATTAGAACTTTCTTATTAATTAGACATTATCTTCCAGAAAGTTCATATCACTAAGACAGATAAAATGGGTTGTATAGATTATCACTCAAAATGAGATGAAATAGCAATAGTTAGTTTGGGAAAAGTGTCAAATGAAACGTTTAATAATAAAAAACATTTATTTAACAATTACTACATGTCAGAAACTATGTTAAGTGCTTTATATGCATTATTTGATTTAATTAGCACATAATCACATGAAATACATACTTTTATTATCCTCATTTTCCAGATGAAGAAATTGACCAGAGAGGTTAAGTAAATTGTCTAAGATTGTGCAAAGTTATTTAAGGATAAAGCCAGAGTTAGGATTATGTGTAACATGGCGCTGAAGTCCTCATTCTTAGCTGCTACACTGTGCTCGTCTCTTCTGACTTCAGTGATCAAACAAGGCGATTGTGAATTTTACTAAACCTTTCCACACTCAACCCACAGAAGACATGATTTCTGTCGTGTGTGACAAAACAAGGTTTTATTTATAAAATATGCCACTGAATGTTTAGCAACGTGTGTTCTCACATAGCTGGCAATGGTATCTTTACTTGTACTGGGCTTAGTGCAGTTAGAACTTAAATTTCTAGAAGCTGCGTATAAACATGTTCTAAAATTTTGTTGTTGTTGCCTTAGTAACTTTATTGTGACCTGAGTGTTCCACGAGCATCCTAAACTTAGGCTGGGGATATGAAAATCTATTTTATAATGGTTTTAGGAAAAAGCAAGGTATTAGCAAAAAATTAGAAGATTCTGAATGCTATTACAACAAAGTATACATTTAAATGAAATGCAATAACAACAAAGTGTACCTTTGAAAAATATTCAATAAACTGAATGAAATTTAAAAATATATGGCATTTGTATTTATATGTGAATAAGACTTTCTAACCCATCTATTTCTAAAAAACTTACGTTTAATAATAGACAAAATGCATGCTAAAGAATTATAATTTTATTTTTTCTTCACCTGTAAAACTGATGAAAATTGTTTGTTATTTTCACAGCTGAATTTTTATTCCTCTTGTGGGGTGTTTATCTCTGCTATGCAGTGCGGACAGTCCCATCGGCATTCCATGAGCCCCGCTATATGGCTGTTGCAGTTCACAATGAGCTCATCATCTCTGCTATATTCCATACAATTAGGCAAGTGATCTGTAGAGCTAGTAAATACCTTTTATTTTTCTGATATGTTGCATTTTAAATAGCAAAATTAGATAAGATGCATAATAGAAAGACTTAGGAAAGATAGCATTTTATAAGTTGACTAATTTCTTTTATAGATATGGAAAATGAATAGTTTGTTTTTAAAGCTGTTGTTCCTTCTGCTGTGTTGTTTATTGCCTTCTATTTTGAAGGTTAACTCAATGTTATTGTACTATCTTAAGCCACTTATGGAAGTATAATGGAGTATTGTTTATAATATGTAACACTTTTCGTTATGAGGATATAATACAGTATGTGCATACATTGTAAAGCAGATACAGTTAACTCATCTATGTTTTCATTCGTGTTTAATGGGCTGGTTTATATTTTCAAAATCTCAGTATTCATATAGACAACTTATATGTATGAATTCTGTGGAATTCAAAACACAAAAACTACTTCAATCTGATGACTAGATTATCATGTGCAATGGGCTTTGCCACTGTCACACATTCTAGTAATGAATTTCTGGGATAAGAATGTATAGCTTGGTCCTCTATTTTGTGATCATCCCAGGTTTCTCTTTAGCAGACGAGAACAGAGGAGGAAGACAGTGGCTTATCATGAAGTGAACAAAATGAAACATATATGACTTATCTTCTGAAAATGTGTCCCTGATTCATATTTGAAAATGAAATGAAACTCTCAGGGCAGAACTGTAAGAAGGAATTCTGTCATTTAAAAAGCAACAAAAAGATGTCATTCAATTGCTTGACAGATATGGAAAGTCAGGACACACTTAAGAAAATTAGAAATGTTGAATATTTGTCTCTGGACTCAGAGACAAATCCCCTTTCTTTGGTTTCTGTTCCATTTTTGGCCTTCAGACTCTCCTGGAGATCAGTGAGAATGGAAGAGGGGGTGGGAGGAGGAGGCTGTGGGCCTGGGGGAGTTCTGTAGGATGCCTATCCTCTCTGACTTTAGTCAACAATCAGAAGATGCGGTCTTGCATCATTAGAAAGAGACATTGCCAGACAGCAGTGGACCACAGTTACTGCCTACACTTTTAAAACTCTTAAATAAGAAAAGGAGGTATCTATGGTCTGACAACACTGGAAACTCCATCAAGAGGCCAGGAATCTAGAGAACTGGCCTCTTTGCTTTGTCTTGCCCTCTCTCTCAAGAGAGAGGAGAAAGAAAGACGTTAGAAAAGGAAGGAAAGATAACAATGGAAATATAAGATTTTAAATAAGCAAAGTAAGAAATGGTTTTTCAGCTACTCAGACTGGAGTTTCAGGACCTAAGAGAGGATGCCCTCAGTCGACAGTATCTTGAGTGCCATAGAACGTCTCCTCCTGATGCCAGAGCTCAATCAGCCTTGCCATTTTCCCCAGACTTTCTTCCAAGAAAAGCTACTTTTTTGCTTATTTGCAGAGTATTTCATGATACAACAAACATGCTTTTCTGCAACCAGTTACAAGTTAAATGTTAACAAATCAACTAAAGAGTTATAAACCAGTAAGGCGGCCTCTCAGAGATGAGTTTAAATGTCTTCTATGGTCAAAGTGTGCTTATGTAGTGCAGAAGATTGTCCACCAGCCTTTTAATAAACTGCTGGATTTTTTTAGAAAGAAATTGTCCAAGTACTTAAATCTGTTTACAGGTTTAATATCTAAATATCCTTTTATTCCTTAAAGCTGACTCTGTTCAATTATTAATCATTAAATTTCTTTTTTCAATAGATGTCAAACTCTAAACTGACCCAGGTTCTTTCAGGAGTAGGCATGGTAAACTATCCTTAAATGAATCTTTTAAAAGTTTAGGCTGAGCACAGTGGCTCACGCCTGTAATCCCAGCACTTTGGGAGGCTGAGGTGGGTGGATCACGAGGTCAGGAAATCAAGACCATCCTGGCTAACATGGTGAAACCCTGTCTCTACTAAAAATACAAAAAATTAGCAGGGCATGGTGGCGGGCGCTGGTAGTCTCAGCTACTTGGGAGGCTGAGGCAGGAGAATGGCGTGAACCCAGGAGGTGGAGGTTGTGGTGAGTGGAGATTGTGCCACTGCACTCCAGCATGGGTGACAGAGCAAGACTCCATCTCAGAAAAAAAACAGATGTTAAAGAAAAATCGTAAAACGATAAAGAAAAAAGTAAACTCCCAATCACACTACCCAAAGATAATCACTGTTGACATCTTAGTATATCACTTTTAGATGTTTATGTGTGTTTGCATATTTATGATACATTGATAGTCTCCTTTTCAGTGTCACTATGCAAGTTAGCATGCTGAGAAGTCCTGCTGCAAGAAATCCTATTTAACTAGCATTTTGCAAACTTAATTGACCATGGAATCCCCCTAAACCTCACTTGACATTTGATAACAGCATCCCCACTTCAGAAAATACTGTTTTACTACTGATTCAAGGTGACAGGAAGTACACGTTAAATACTGATTGAAAACAGCTTTACTACTTTGCTTTAAATCTTTCCTACAGAGCCCTAAGCAACCCACTGGCCCAGCCGGAATCACATGAACATGAGCTTGGTTCTTACAGACACATGCTCTGATTGAATGCTCCATGTTGAACCTAGTAAATTTGGTGTTGAGTAGACATGATGTACTTGCAAGATCAATTTTCTTACAGACAACTGTGTGGACCCTTGTTATTTTTGAAAAGTGAGAACTTCCATTGGTAGCAGTAACTAGCTTGATAGGCTTTGATTTTTTAGCAAGCTTAAATAAACCCGAAGAAGCCCTATGTTTTAAGTTCCAAATTTGACCTACTATTTCTTTCTGCCTAGACTAGATTGGATCAGACTGTGGTACATTGACTATAAAGAATCATAGCATATATTAGCTACTCTCAGAAATTTAATTTATATGTCTCTAAAGGATGAAGGAATGGAATTATAGTTTAACACAGTAAATCTGCATAACCCTGATTTTGAGGGAATTGATAGGGAAAAAGTAACAGGCAATAATAAATCAAGGATGTACAATGTCTTATTTACATATGGACTGAATTTATATATGTGATGGTTCAAATATTTTTAAAGTCCAAGAATAAGCAGCAATAACATAATAATTTAAATCAGCTATATCCATCTTGGTAATTTTTTTCTTGAATGGAATAATATAAGACTTCCAACATTGAAAAATATATTCTCTATCAATATAGCATGTGTTCTTTCTTATATGCTTAAAATATAAAATTGTTTGTATGTATATATGCATATACACATATATAAGTTAAAAACTATGACCACACATTATATATAGATTTACCTTCATTCATACCAAATTGTCAAATTGCACAAAAATAGACTAATAACAAAGAATTAAGTCTAAAAGGATAAATAATGCAGAGGCGCTTTACCTAGCCTATTATAATCCCTTATTATTTTTAGTGCTAAGCATAAAGCAAACCTGTGAGAAAGTACAAGACTTTTAAAAGTGTGTTTATTTTTAACCTCAATTTTCAAATATTTTATGCTCCTGGCTTTTAGACCTATTTTTTAAAAGATGAAATACTCTTGAAAAAATAAAGCTTTAAAATTACCGCAAAACCCAGTTTTTCTCAAAATATTTCTAGTCGGAATTACAACCTTAAAAACATGGCAGTAATTTAAAACTGATTAATTTGGGAGTGATGTCTGTATATTTAACAGTTGGTGGTTTTTTGAAGGTTCAGTATTTTAAATTATGTGCAAGCATTTGTCCTTCTAGATATTGTCATGCTAGCTTAAAGTGTATTTGGTTTGCATTTAAGATGGAATTCTCAGTACATGAGGATCCTTTTATGAATTGGTCTCCTTTAATGTAACTTTCTGCTCCAATACTGGAATGACCCCCAACAGACTGTATTTGCATTATTTTTCCAGAGTGTTATATCCCTTATATGCCTCAGCGACTGTTACTTATTACTGAGTATAATGATCGTATTTCAATGCTTAAAACAAAAAACAAACAAACAAAAAAAACCTGACCCAGGAAAACAGACTGTGTCAAAAGTCTTTTCAGAAACTTTTGTCAAAACTGGTTCAGTTTTGTAGTCATATTCAAGGTATGTGTAAGGTCACACTTTTCTCACAAAGAAGTTAGAGAAGATGGTTAGCCAGAAAGCCCTATCCCTATTTAATGAAATGTGAGCTATTGTGATGAGTGCCCTATACTTTATGTATGTTACAAGCCTATTTGGTTTGCATCTCTAGACACAAGGGAAAACAATTCTCCATTTTGGGTAACTCCTGAGCTTCCATTTTAGCTTGATATCCTTAAGGGAGCAGCATGGAGGTGAAAATGAGAAAGAAATCCTCTTGATGACAATTTTAAACATTAATGATAATTTACTTAATAAATTTGTCATTAATATGGTAGAATGAAGATATAAAAGTTAGTTTCTTCCCATTTTAGCCATTAATATATGTTTGTTTTGTGATTATAATATGGGCATTTTCTTAGGATGTTAACTTTGCAAATTTGATGATGTAAAACAAAATTGTAATTCTCTGATTTCAAGTGGCAAAATGTCATATTTTACCTTCATGGATAAAGAATGGATAAGACCTTTATAAAAGCAACCCCTGGTTTCTGCGTAAGGGTGAATCCTTAAAACATGAACTGTGTACATACACCTATTAATCTATGAAAATATTCCCAAATTACTAGAGTAAACCTTAGTACTGAATTTCTCACCATTTTTCCTGCAGAGGCATACTGGAACACAACTTTATAAATTTCTCAGTAAGATAAGATTTTTAAATACTGCATTTTAAATTTTAGACAGTTTGATAATTTGGAACAATTTATTTTAAAGGGTACATTTTACAAACCATTAGTATATTTCATTAAGTGGTTTTATTCATTGTTTTATCATTTGAATCGTTGGATTAGTCACAAAGATAATTGTCCACCTTTTTTCTTAATTATAATTCTTTTTAAACATTGATGTTTTGTAGGCAAATTATGAGTTCTAAGAACATTAGAACTCATAACTCTGCAAATTTGTATTATAAGTTTGTAGTCTACTCCTCTTTTGAATTTACATATATTTCCACTTTGATTTTCGGAGGCCACTTTACATACAAAATAATAATCTTGGGAATTATGCTGCCTTTCTTACTGTTAATCTAAAATCATAAATAATAAAAGGTTCATATCTTATGCATCAAATTAAGCTTCGACTTTATTCTTCTGAGATGAAAATATATGCCATAGAAACAGTAATACAATTTCCTTTTTGTTTTTTTAATACAATGAGGAAAAAAGAGTTTCCAAGTAATCCTAGTGTTTTAAGTAGAATCTTAATCTTGGATTGTTAAACTCAATGAATTCTCATTTCAGATTTGTTCTTGCCTCGAGACTTCAGTCTGATTGGATGTTGATGCTGTATTTTGCACATACTCATTTGACTGTGACAGTCACCATCGGGTTGCTTTTGATTCCAAAGGTATTCTTCTGATATTACTTTTTTTTTTGCAAAACTTATTTTAAATGAACATGGATTTGTTTATCCTGTGGGCAAAGGGAGGTATGGAAATTTGCTTAACATTTAAAACAGTTTTAAAGCTCCCTCCTCAGGAAACTGGCTGGCTGTTTTCTTTTCGAATTTTGGAAACTTCTTACATTTTTAAATGACTTTGTTTGTACAAAAACCCATCATCTGTTTCAGTCTTTTTCCAAATATATTGATGTCTAATATGTTTTAATTATTATGGGCTCATTCTAGCTGTAACATCAAGATCATTCTTTAAAAGAACCCTCCTATTCTAAGAATCCTCTTGTTTGGATTCATATCCAGAGAAATCTTGTGTTTGAAACATTCAAATAATTTTTTATGTATATGGAAATAAATTTTTATATATAGAGGAATCTCCTTAATGATAGACACTGACAGACTTATCCAGGCAGCACCATGAAATGAGGAAAAATGAGCCAGGACTCAGAATGCAGGATTCTAGACTCATGGCTCTCCCAGAAACTGGCTGTGTGTTATGACAGTAGCCAGGACTGTTGATTTTTTTTTTATGATGTAATAGTAAGGCTTCCTGGAATAAAATAAAATGATATTGGAGTTTTTTTCTGTGAGGGGAATGTATTATACAAATTATAGCATTATTATTATTTTCCTCTTTTATACGTAAACACAATAGTAGAACACTGTGTATCTTTTCAGTGCCACAAAATACAGTGTTAGCACAACTGAAACCAGAGTTGTGATTTCTTGTCTTTCACTCCAGGCTTTTCCTCAACTCTCGCAGTTAACCAAAACATTGAGATTCAGCCTGATTGAAAAGGCTAAACCATTGTAAACAGAACAAGATACCTATACTTGAATTACATCAACTAGACACAAGTATTTGTATAGATTATCTTAACTATTTTAATACTTTGCATAATACAATTAGTTTTTTTTAGATGGATGGAGGTATACTGAGATTATTTAATAAATTGTTGCTGAGTTCCAAAGAGGAATGAAAACATCTGTTCATACAAAACACTTGTATATGAATATTCATAGCAGTGTTATTCATAATACACAAAAAGTAGGAACAACCCAAATGTTTACCGACTGATAAATGTATAAACAACATGTGGTATATCCATATGATGGAATATTATTTGTCAGTGAAAAGGAATGAAGTTCTGGCACATGTTACAACAATAAGAAGTGCAAAAGCCAGACACAAAATGCCACACATTGCATGATTCCATTTATGTGAAATGTCCAGAATGGGCAGATCTATAGAAACAGAAAGTAGATTAGTGTTTGTCACAGGCTGGGGGAAGGATGACTAGAAGTGATTGCTTAATGGATTCAAGGTTTCTTTTTGAGATGAATATTCCAAAACTATTCTGGAATTAAATAATAGTGATGGTTGCACAACCTCATGAATGTAACAACAAGAACTGACATGTACACTTTAAATTTATAATTTTTGTAGTATGTATGTGAATTCTATCTCAATAAAAAGAATGTTAAAATATTATACAGGGGCATTGCTAGGCATTGTTATATATCCTTAGAATAAGAGAAATGAACAGATAAAAACCTGTATTCTCACGGTACTTATATTCTGGAGAAGGGGAGAGGGGGAGGGGGAGACAGACAAATAAGGTATTTAAAACAGTATTTTAGATAGAGATAAGTGCCAAGGAAAAATAATAAAGCAGGAAATGGACAATATATGACAAATGACATTATTTCTTAAACCCATAATTGTCTCCAAGACTTTGAAAACAAGAAAAAACAAGTTCATTTTTATAAATGACCTCCAGGTGGTGTAACCAGTGGCATATGATATTTTGGAGGGCAGGAACTCTGTGAGGGCAGGAACTCATGATTTGTGGCCTTTAGTTCATGGCATCTGTGGGTCTCACAAACAAATGTAGAAGAGTAAAGATTCAGTTTACCAGGGAGGTTGGAGCAGGAGGATGGCTTCAGCCCAGGAGTTTGAGACTGCTGCATGCATATATATATATATATATATATGCAATGTCTTACAGTGAGCTAGGTTCTACAGCTCATACTGAATTTCTGTTTCAGTTTTCACATTCAAGCAATAACCCACGAGATGATATTGCTACAGAAGCATATGAGGATGAGCTAGACATGGGCCGATCTGGATCCTACCTGAACAGCAGTATCAATTCAGCCTGGAGTGAGCACAGCTTGGATCCAGAGGACATTCGGGTAATGCCAGTACTCTATCTTTCTTCCTATTTCAGATTAGCCTTATTTATACAGGCAGGCATCTGTGGGTTGGTGGGGAGTGTGTGCATGCATGTGCATTCATGTTTGTGCGTGTATGTCTCAGAAAGAGGGAATGTGTTTGGGTATGAACTGAAGATGTCAAATGCAGAGTTAATCCAGTTCTGAAATATATGAACCATAGTATAAATTAGAATGCACAGGCCATTTCAGCTTTTATAAGTAGCCTGGTCAACCTCAGGAGTCTTAACTGACTTATTGGTATTCATAGTGATGAACTGATTAGACATGTTCCATAATACATGTTTATGACATCTTGCTTAGGGAAAGGTAGGATAGATCTGTGGAGCAGAGAGGAGAGCCTGGATTATTTAAAATAATCTACGACAACATATCAGCGTCTGAAGGAAGCAGATGTTTTTAGCAGTCAAAGGACTGTTACCCTCTAAGCCTAATCTAACATCACATGTAACTTTATCAATGGCTACATGATGCTTCAATACTACTCAGGGATATGGTTCACCTATAAACAACATGCTGTGTTTTGTGCTGGTCCAGGCTCAGTCTGGTCCACACAACTTGAATGTGCAAAGTGCTTGCTCCTTAATGCAAGGTTAGAATACATGAGTTCATGTCTTAAGGTCCATGCTTTATGTGAAACAAAACACAAAATAATCAGAAAGTATAAATGGGGAGAAAATCGACAAGTACATATGCCAGAGAAAGCTGTAGAGCAGTTGCCCTAAAGAGCCCAAGTTTACTGAATTCTAGTACCATGTAGTGATCTTCTATGGCGAAACACTAAATTCTACACTTCTTTGAATTTGCTTTTGTTCTGGCAGGATGAGCTGAAAAAACTCTATGCCCAACTGGAAATATATAAAAGAAAGAAGATGATTACAAACAACCCTCATCTCCAGAAAAAGCGGTGCTCAAAGAAGGGCCTAGGTCGTTCCATCATGAGACGCATTACCGAGATCCCAGAGACAGTCAGCAGGCAGTGCTCTAAAGAGGACAAGGAGGGCACCGACCATGGCACAGCCAAAGGCACTGCCCTCATCAGGAAGAATCCCCCGGAGTCTTCAGGGAACACAGGGAAATCCAAGGAGGAGAACCTGAAAAACCGAGTCTTCTCACTCAAGAAATCCCACAGCACTTATGACCACGTGAGAGACCAAACGGAAGAGTCCAGTAGCCTACCCACAGAAAGCCAAGAGGAGGAGGTGACAGAAAATTCCACACTGGAATCCCTGTCGAGTAAGAAACTGACACAAAAACTAAAAGAAGACAGTGAGGCTGAGTCCACGGAGTCGGTGCCGTTGGTGTGCAAGTCAGCAAGTGCTCACAACCTCAGCTCAGAGAAGAAGCCTGGACACCCACGAACGTCAATGTTACAGAAGTCTCTCAGTGTCATAGCAAGTGCCAAGGAGAAGACTCTTGGATTAGCTGGGAAAACCCAAACAGCAGGCGTGGAAGAAAGTGCTAAATCCCAGAAACCTCTGCCAAAAGATAAAGAGACAAACAGAAATCACTCAAATTCTGATAACACAGAGACTAAAGATCCTACCCCCCAAAACTCAAATCCTGCGGAGGAGCCAAGAAAGCCTCAGAAATCTGGGATTATGAAACAACAAAGGGTCAACCCCACCACTGCCAATTCTGACCTGAACCCAGGCGCCACCCAGATGAAGGACAACTTTGACATTGGGGAGGTGTGTCCTTGGGAGGTTTATGACCTGACCCCTGGTCCTGTGCCTTCAGAATCAAAAGTTCAAAAGCATGTATCTATTGTGGCTTCTGAAATGGAGAAAAACCCCACTTTTTCCTTAAAGGAGAAATCTCACCACAAGCCTAAGGCAGCTGAAGTTTGTCAGCAATCCAATCAGAAGTGCACAGATAAGGCTGAAGTATGCCTTTGGGGGATCCAAGGCCAGTCCATTTTGGAAAATGAGAAGCATTTCATTTCCAAGACTCCAGTTCTCCAAGAGAGGGCAAAAGAGGAGAACGGAGGTCAGCCTCATGCAGCCAAAGTGTGTGCTGGGCAGAGTGAAGAACTGCCCCCCAAAGCTGTAGCATCAAAAACAGAGAATGAAAATCTCAACCAAATAGGACACCAGGAAAAAAAGACATCCTCTGAGGAGAATGTGCGTGGCTCCTATAGCTCAAGTAATAACTTCCAGCAACCTTTAATGTCACGAGCAGAGGTGTGCCCTTGGGAGTTTGAGACCCCAGCTCAACCAAATGCTGGAAGAAGTGTAGCTTTACCTGCTTCTTCTGCTCTAAGTGCAAGTAAGATAGCAGGGCCTCGGAAAGAAGAAGTCTGGGATACTTTTAAAGTGTAGCATCCCCAGGAAGAAGAGGAAAAGGAGGGAACCCCGGATTGGATAAAGACAGAAGATATAAGAATCAAAAATTCCCAAGAAGGATTTGTCATTCGAGGAAAACATGACGGATGGTGAGGTGAAGTCAGAAGTATGGGTAGAAGAGGACCTGGGGGACAAGAGCAACAATGTCATAATGAAGTCAGACTTTGGTCAAGAAAGTCCTTCCCCTGGTAACACTAGGAAAATCTTTCCATTTCAGCATGTTTAAGGAAAATAGTCCACAATGTCTGCCCTGATCAATATGTACCCATGGGACTTTGAAGATCCTAGGCCAGGTAAACCAGGAGGCACAGAAGACGTACCAGATTTGCAAAGAAGGAAAAGGTATAAACGTATATAACTGAAATTCTAAGTAGCTGACCGAGAAGAACTTACTTTACCTATTTAACCTTGATAGCACTGCTAATTTAATGCATCCCAAAAATCTCTTTTATATTAATGATTGCTTTCGTTTTCTTATCAATGTATGTTTCAGTACATCGTTGTGTCTCATATTCAAGCATTCCAGATTGTATAATTTTTGCAAATAACTTTGGTATTATGTGACACAACACATTTATGCAATCTGCAGCTACTCAATTGTTATTGCACCTTACAGAATACCTGCTATCTATCAACTTTAGTTGATTCTTGAAGTACAGTAAGCTTTCTCTGGCTTCGGAAGCCATCACTGTTACTATAAAAACTTTCAGTTTTGGCTGTGGTTTATATATTGTGACTTTGAATTTGACTCTATTATTTCACATCATGGTTTGTTATACTGTCTTAATCAGGGTTTTTTTATACAAGTTGAGTTACTTGTTTTGCATTTCTTGTTAGGACTCAGAAGCTTTATTAATATTGGAGATCAAGTGGTCCTACTTAGTCATATGTCTCAATAAGTTAAGGACAACTTATCCATTGTTTATTCAAAGTCAGAGATAGATAACACCTTCATTCCAATTAATTGTCCCTTTTAACTCTTTCAGTATTTCATACTTAGCAGCATTTCCTAAGGAAGAAGCTAAGAGTGAGAAAAATATACTGTGCATTATTATTACCTTTGGAAAGGGAAGACTCTAGGGATGACATGAGAAGTATAGCAGTACTACAGACCTGGGAAGTTTGCCTTTCAAAAAAAACACAGGTAGCTCCTGATAGCACTTTCAAGGGATTATTTTTTTAAAGCAAAAAATTATGGTAGCATCAAGATCGTTGTATGGATATATTTTTATTATGTGCACTGGAAATACAGTATTTTAAAATACCTTAAACTATTTATTCTCGTAAACTCTTATTCATTGCTTCAGCTAGAGGTAGAATTTGCTGGGCTGAAATCCCAAAGAGGTTTTATAACCTTATTTATTCAAAGCCTATAAGGTGGTATGGAATCTTAATTCTCCCAAGCACTGGAAAATGTCTAAGTCCTGCAAATTGCCATTGTGAGCCACTTGCTCAAAATGTAACATGTAAGGTCTATTTGCAAGGCAAAGCAGCCCCCAAAGCATATTTTATAAAGCTTATTGCATTCCACACTGATCTCTTGGCATGGGAATCCTAAGCTGCCGACTTAGCCCTACCGATATGATCATGCAATGAGATTCCAAAGCTCGGTCTCAAAGAATCACTCAGAAATAGAACTGAGACTTCCCTTTTTCTCCCTGTAAACACCGAAGTATCAACTGCTTATTTGGCCAGGACACTCCCAGCACAAATAACTATTTGTTTATGTCACAAGCAGCAAGGAGGACATGCTAGGGTGATAAAAGATGGAGAAACAGAATCAGAGAGTGGATATAGGGCTGTTCTTAGTATTATTTTCAGTGGAAGGTAAAAACAGAATTCTCCATATTCATCGTCAAATTTTTCTCAGTGATTTTTTTATTCAGGAGTAAGCAAGCACTTCACTGTTTTGCAAAGCTGTGCACAAATCTTCCTCACCCATTTGCTGGCTTTATGCATTACTCAGGTTGGTGGGGTCAGTTTGAAAAGATATAGAAATTCTATTTTTGTGTCTTTACACCATTTATTTCTTTGATCTCTTCCTTTTCAATGAAGGGCCTATATGCTTGGTGACCTCCTTTAAGGAATCTTTGTGAATTGGGTTGGAAGTTCCTAGACCCACATACTTGTTTCATTTATGTCCGAAATTTGTTAGCACTTGATTCATTTCTTGAGAAATATGCGGTCAAGCATCAGTGACTTTCTATTGCACTTCAGGATTGATCCTGCTAGAGATGTGACTTAAAAAGACTTGCCAAATTATACCTTAGCGACATTCTATAGTTCATAGATTATTCTCCACCAGCATAAATCAGTGAGAGTGCCTAGAGTCTTTCTGAGAGTTTCATTGCCATTATCAACAAGAGAAGTTGAAATTTACAAGTCAGGAGGTTATTGTTCCAGATTGATAACCACAGAAAGTGAATAAACACTTTTAAGGTCGCAAACATTTGCTAGGTTGTCCTTCTCAATGCATGTGCAGGCTGCATCCTGTCCTTGTTTTTAAGCCAGGGTTTATAAATACGTAGATTTATACCAATCTTAATAGAATTGTATATTTTATGCAAGAATTAAATGCTTTACGACATGAAGTATAACTCAACCCATTGTAAACTTTGGTGGCAATATGGATTTGAAACTCGACAGTTCTCTTGTATTTGCTTCCTAGGTTTCTGCATGCAAGTTATGACAGGTAGGACTGAAAAAACACTGCCTTTTGACGTCTAGCATTTAGCAACTGAGAGTCGTAGAGTCAATAAAGCTGTAAGTCTCTTCACTTAATCTGTGGTTCTCCTAAAACTATTATCTGAAACCTACAGCATCCCACCATGAAATATTTGGTAAATTTATGTTGTGACGTGTTGCAGCATGTAAATAATTATAACTTCTCTGCAATAAAACGTATTTATATGAAAGTGATTTGTGGGGATTTGTGTGTTCATCTATAGAAAACTGAATTTATTTAGTCTAACTTTAAAGGAAATTCCATATATTTGTTTGGCTCGGTATCCTTGTGCACATACATCCTCATGTTGCCAGTCTGTTGGAATATGTGATTAGTCAAATGTGGCCTCAAACACACAGGTAATCATTTGGGAAGCAAGCAAACCTATTCGTGGTTTTGATTTAAGACGGCTCTTCCCGAATGGGAACTAACTCAGCTACCTTTTTTGTTTGCTTGTTTACTCCACACACAGTACCAGGAAATCTGCTAAGAAGTGATGATACAAAGATAACCCCCCTTCAGGAACACTCAGGCCCATGAGAGTATCCAGTCACTGGTATAATAATAGGCAGATGAGCATAACTAAGGTCAGAGAAGTCTCCCTAGGGAGTTCAGGTTCACCAGGCTGAAATTCTGCAAAGGCAACAAACAGGTATCAAAGGGAAACTGTTGTAAGGCTGGAGACGGAACTGAGCACAGACTTACACACCACGCTTCAAGTTAACAGCAGCTTCATCCTGGAGCACTGGAAGCTATAGGGAAGCTTTTAAAAGTGGCATAATGAAGTCCAATATTAGATCATCTTGGAAGCAGCCCTGAAATGGACTGAAACGTGAAGAGACTAGAGGAAGCTAAAAAGATTAGTGTGAGAGTCATGATGAGAGAAGATGAGAGCCTAAAAAGGAGATGGAAAGATTCGTGTTTATTTCATCAAAATCACATCTCCAATTGGGTTTACTATTTTATTATACTCATGTGAAATGGGAAAAATCAGGTTACTTAGATAACTGTCAAATATAATTTTTTTTCTAAGTTTGTTGACATTTTGGCTAATTTCAAAAGCCTTGAAAGCCCTTTCTGAAGACTGGTAGACCTCATATCATCTGTTCATGAGAAAAGCTGAAGAACAGGATCCCAGGTTCCTGCCATGGGAAAACTTGGTACTAACCTGGCCTGGGAAAGAAGGCGTCTGGGGCATGTTGCAGTGTGTACTGAAGTTTCTACCAGCTCAGAAGCACTCTAGAAAGACAACCAAGCCTAACAAGAGGGAAGGGGAGGGAGGCTGGTCCCCACCTCATCCCTGCACCCTTCTTTGGATGAAGCATAGCAACTACCTTTTCCCATCTGCTCACACCATTGCCACTTACAAAATTTTCAGTTATTGCTGGACTTGCCTAGTTGACCTGCCTGACTATATTATTTTTCATATACATTGTTTGTTGTTTCTTTGTTCTAAATTTAGACTCTTTCTGTTAAAAAAAAAAAATCCTAAGGGAAATCAGAAATAGACTTTATCACATAAAAATTAATAATGTAAATCTGGTGTCCTAAAACAGTGCAAGTTAGTTAAGATTTTCTTGTATCAGCATATCCCATCTTTTCTTCCTGAATAGTTGTAAAGACAGCAATCAAATCTTTCTAATTTGAATTGTTTTCTCTTTAAACATTTTGATTATTAGAAAGTACAAGGGCAAAGTTCAAGCATCTTGTGTATTCTAATTCAGCGTTAACTGGCTAGAAGGCAGATAATGAAATGTATGAATTGATTTTTAATTTCCCTCTCTTTGCCTGTGATGTGAAAACTGCCAGAAATAAAACTGTCTGATCAAATGAACATGGAAAATAAGGGATAAATATAGGAAGAGGCCTGTGCTGCACAACAGTCACATTCCTAGAAAGAAAAATAACTTAAATATGCAAATAGAAGGTTCATGCCAGTTCTTGTAGAACATACTCCCATTTCAGTTCAATCAGCAATAGAAAAGAAAAAAATTCCCTCTGTTGTGCACACAAGATTCATGCAGTTTTTACTCCAGCTACACCAAGAGGTTTGATTCTTCCATGCCTTTTGTGTTTGCTCATTGGTCCAATTCAAATTCTCTCCCCTTCTCCCTGCCAACATGTTATGTACACCTTAATGCTGGAGTGATCATAGATTTTATTGGCCAAAGAAAACCTTTGAGAGTAAAAGGGCAGTATTAAACGATACACCTGGCCGGGCACTGTAGCTCACGTCTGTAATCCCAACAGTTTGGGAGGCCAAGGTAAGAGGATTGCTTGAGACCAGGAGTTCAAGACCAGACTGAGCAACATAGCAAGACCCATCTCTACAAACACACACACCCACACACACACACACACACACCATTAGCTGGGCATGGTGGCATGTGCCTGTAATCCCAGCTACTCAGAAGGCTGAGGCAGGAGGATCCCTTGAGCCTAGGAGGTTGAAGATACAGTGAGCCATGTTCATGGCTCTGCACTCCAGCCTGGGTGACAGAGCAAGACCCTGTCTTAAAAAAAAATTAATTATACCTGGATAACAGTGTAAACTGGGACTATCCCTGGTCACCCAGGATGTTTGTTTTCCCTATTCCAAGGAGGAGCACAAAGGCCCCTGTTACCTCCATGAAACTTTTCCTAATGCCTCAAGCCAGAATGAATTCCTTCTTCTCAGCTTGCCTTCGGAATTTGCTTAAGTCTCTTACTGCACTGACTTGTAATTTCGTTACATACTCCACTGAGTCATCTGCTAAATTAAGAGCTCTGTTCGTCTATAGATCCCTAATCTCCAGCAGTGTGCTTTGCCCTGAGTCCAATAAATATTTGCCCAACTGGAATTTTTGATTACTAATCACTGCTTAAAATACACCTGAAGAGAAAGAGAAATTGAGAAGTTGGGTGAGAACTTGCTGTAGCATTTCAAAAATGTTGATTAACTGGACTTCCATATAAATTCTGGCAGTTCCTGGAAAACCCACAGTATGACTGAATCATGTTAATTCTAACTCTCCAGCTTTGTAACGTTTAGTATTGATTTGCCACCATAAGGAAAGAGAAGCCTAAAGTTCTGGCCATGGCCCAGTTTGTTAGAGCTATAAAAGATATTTCCATAGGTCACAAAAAGTAAAATATTGCATTAGGCTGTAGGAACTTGAACTTGCTTTTAGTTATTTGAACTCTTTCTGTAAAATAAAGCATGGCTAAGTCTATATAAAACATCCACATAAAAATAGATTCTGATGCTTGGCTTTCAGATGCTTCTGAGAAGTGAGATACTGAGTTTGAACAAACTATTTGGACATTTGGTTGACTTGAGAATTTCTTATCCATATGTTTCATGTTATATAGAAGTAGTCATAATATGCTTGCATATAACCATAAATGTTTCACGTGTGAACAGAAATATATATGTTATATGTAAATACATAACACATATCACTTGTTGGAAATTGGAAAAATATATAAAAAGCATCTAAATTTGCCACATAGTACAGATGTTAAAAGATCATGAAAAATATTTTTTCTTTTTACATCTCAAAGACTAATAGCAATATGCACATATGGTGAATAATCTACAGATTCGTCCCGCTGCCTTTTACATTACATGCTGCTTGTAATTTGAGGAACTGAGATTTATTATTGTAGTCCTTAGACGAAATTTGATGTTGGAACCATGTAAATAGAGATTAAACCACAGTCAAGGGGCAGCCAATAGGGGGTCTACTTTCTGACACGTGAGAAAACTGGAAATAAAGTTGTTTAAGAGCACCCAGGCACAAACTCAGTTTCAGGACCACTTGAATGAAAGGGTCAGCAGGTTGACTGCCCTGTAACCATTTGCTGGACCATGGGAAAGCTAGAAAGGCTATCATTCAAATATATAATAGACACTCGTCCTCTTTACAGCCCCCTGTAAAGAAGGAGAGGAGTCATCTATTTTCTCAACTCTGATGGTATCCTACCTGTGCAGTCACCTGCCTCTGTACACCTCCGCCAGTGGTGAGGGACCTAGAAGGCATGGAAAAGCCAAGGCAAAGCATACCTTTCCTCTTGCTTTGTGTACCCACTTACTTTCATTAAATTTATATGTCTTCGACTAAGTTTAGAAACATGGGCAAGGAGCAATGGCTCACACCTGTAATCTCAGCACTTTGGGAGGCTGAGGTGGGCAGATCACCTGAGGTCAGGAGTTCAAGAGCACCCTGGCCAACATGGTGAAACCCCGTCTCTACTAAAAACACAAAAAATTAGCCAGGTGTGGTGGTGGGCGCCTGTAATCCCAGCTACTCCGGGGGCTGAGGCAGGAGAATCGCTTGAACCCGGGAGGCAGAGGTTGCAGTTATCTGAGATCGCAGCATTGCACTTCGGCTTGGGCAACAAGAGCAAAACTCCATCTCAAAAAAAAAAAAAAGTATAATAAACATGAATTAAAAACACATAGAAACAAAAATCCTAAAATACATTTTAAAAAACCACATGTGTAAGTTGGGAAATATTTGATAGGTATCTTATAACAAGTGCAAATAGTGGTAAATACCACTGATAAACAAGAGTAGGGGTCAGGCACAGTGGCTCACGCCTGTAATCCCAGCACTTTGGGAGTCTGAGGCGGGAGGATTGCTTGAACTCAGGAGTTCAAGACCAGCCTGGACAATATGGTGAAACTTTGTCTCTACAAAAAAAAAAAAAAAATCATAAATTAGCCAGGGATGATGGCTTGCCCCTGAAGCCCCAGCTACTCAGGAGGCTGAGGGTGGAGGATTACTTGAGCCTGGAAGTTTGAGGCTGCAGTGAGCTACAATTGCACCACTGCCCTCCAGCCTGGGTGACAGAGTGAGACCCTGTCTCAAGAAGAAAAGGAAAAAGAAAAATAACAGAGGATGAAAAAAAAATCAGGAGTACAAGACCTTGTTTTGAAACTTGGTTCCACCACCAGATATGTCTGGTTTGGAAAAGTCTCTTCAATTTTCTGTGTTTACATTTCTTCGCCTGAACAAGGGAAGTTTTGAAAGAGATGACATCTCAGGACCTTTCTCATCCAATGACTAAGATTGTGTGTGTGTGTGTGTGTGTGTGTGTGTGTGTGTGTGTGCATGCTTGCACACGTGTGTCTGACTGAAAATTTTCATTTTGCATTAAATTGCTTTGCTAGAAATGGATATAGCCCCTCAACATCTAGTCAAACATTTGGCAATTTTAAAATCAGCTAGAGAAGACACACACATGAAAGGGAGCAGAAGTGTGATAAATAACCTCCAATCCCCCTTGATTTTTGATAAATATATTATACTAAGATACTCATATGAAGTTCTGGGGAAAAAAAAGTCATAGGAAATTTGCTTCAAAAAGCAAAATGAAGCCAGAATGAAGACCTGAATGAAAAGAGGCTGGAAAGCAGCGTGCTTTCTGAGTCCTGTTTTCTTGCTCTGTCTCACTATTACTCAGTCTTTGCTGGGAATGGATCTGCTTCTTCACGCAGAAGTGGCGTGAAGAAGTGTCCTTCATGTAGCATAAGAAGCTGGGCCAAAATATTTTTGTAAGACCAAGTTTTAAATGAAGTTATTTACTATCCTAAAGGTTAATAGAATCAAACATAACTACGTAGTAAAGTTTCTGGATGATTAATCCAGGAAGAGTCAATTTTGTACGACAAATGTCCATCCTTCCAAAATGACCCTAGGGATACAAACCATATTCTCCCTTAGGGATCCATTTAATGCCAGTTTGGAAAAGAGACTAGTATCGCTCACCAGAAAGAGCATAAGTAATACAAATAATGCTCTACAAGTTGCTTTCTTCACATAATTGTTTGAAACTTTATTACTTGATTTAAACATGAAATTGATGCAGTTTTTCTGAGATTTGGCTCATTTTACATATATTTATTCCATTTCATTTCTTATCTATACATTAAAGAAGAACTCTTTCCCTAAGTCCAAAAATCACACCTATACAACATGATCCCCTTGCATTCTGCTTCTACAGCGGTTATTCCCTGCTATTTCATACAGCTGTATTTAACTTAAGAAATTATTGTTTTTCTTTGATCACAAAGAATAGGTAAAATACTAGGAACAGAGCAAACATGCCTCCCCCAAAATCCTGCAAGATGTAAGCAATGAGTTTAGTCCTGCATAAAGAATAAGAAAATACCATTTCAGGCAGTAAATTTAACAAAGAGGTTAAATTTAGAATGAAATTTTTATTTTGAAATTCCTTTTTAGTTTCCAATAGAAATTCATGAAACTCAAGCTGCTGGACTATTTGGCCTCGGACCAGAACACAATGAACAGCAGCCATAGCATGGGCCTGAATTTTATTTATATATTTATTTTTATTATACTTTAAGTTCTGGGATACATGAGCAGAACGTGCAGGTTTGTTACATAGGTATACATGTGCCATGGTGGTTAGCTGCACCCATCAACGCGTCATCTACATTAGGTATTTCTTCTAATGCTATCCCCTTCCCTTGCCCCCCACCCCACAATGGGCCCCGGTGTGTGATGTCCCCCTCCCTGTAAGACCTAAAACCATAAAACCCTAGAAGAAAACCTAGGCAATACCATTCAGCACATAGGCATGGGCAAAGACTTCACGACTAAAACACCAAAAGCAATTGCCACAAAAGCCAAAATTGACAAATGGGGTCTAATTAAACTAAAGAACTTCTGCACAGTGAAAGAAACTACCATCAGAGTGAACAGGCAACCTACAGAATGGGAGAAAATTTTTGCAATCTATCCATCTGACAAAGGGCTAACATCCAGAATCCACAAGGAACTTAAACAAATTTACAAGGAAAAACAACCCCGTCAAAAAGTGGGTGAAGCATATGAACAGACACTTTTCAAAAGAAGACATTTATGCAGCCAACACACATGAAAAAAAGATCATCACTACTAGTCATTAGAGAAATGCAAATCAAAACCACAGTGAGAAACCATCTCATGCTAGTTAGAATGGTGATCATTAAAGAGTCAGGAAACAACAGGTGCTGGAGAGGATGTGGAGAAATAGGAACACTTTACACTGTTAGTGGGAATGTAAATTATTTCAACCATTGTGGAAGACGGTGTGGTGATTCCTCAAGGATCTAAAACCTTTTTTTTTTTTTTAACATTTTAGTTTTTATTTTTATGGGTATATAGTAGGTGTATATATTTATGGTTTAAATGTGATATTCTGATACAGGCATGCAATGAATAACAAAAACATCAAAGTATATGGAGTATCCACCACCTCAAGCATTTATTCTTTGTGTTACAAAGAATGCAATCATGCTCTTTTAGTTATTTTAAAATGTACAATATTTTTTTCTTTACTATAATCACCCTTTTGTGCTAGGAAATAGGTCTTAATAATTCTAATTATTTCTTGTACCCATTAACCATCCGCACTCTCCCTCCCCCTTCCCCCCTACCATCCACTACCCTTCCTAGCCTCTGGTAACCGTTCATTTACCCTCTATCTTCGTGAGTTCAATGGGTTTAACTTTTAGCTCCCACAAATAAGTGAGAAAATGCAAAGTTTCTCTTTCTGTGCCTGGCTTATTCCACTTGACATAATGACCTCCAACTCCGCCTATGTTGTTGCAAATGACAGGATTTTATTATTTTTAATGGCTGAATAATACTTCATTGTTGATATGTATCACAGTTTATCCATTCATCTGTTGATGGATGCATAGGTTGTTTCAAAGTTTTGGCTATTGTGAACAGCAATAAACATGCGAGTGCATATATCTCTTCAATATAGAGATTTCCTTTCTTTTAGGTTTATATTTGGCAGTGTGATTGCTGGATCATATAGTAGTTGTATTTTTAGTTTTCTGAGGAACCTCCAAACTGTCCTCTGTAGTGTTTGTACTGATTGACATTTCCACCAGTAGTTTATAAGGGTTTCTTTTTCTCTGCATTCTCACCAGCATTTGTTACTGCCTGTCTTTTGGATAAAAGCCATTTTAACTGGAGTGAGATGATATCTCATTGTAGTTTTGACTTGCATTTCTCTGATGATCAATGATGTTGAACACGATTTCATATACCTGTTTGCCTTTGTATGCCTTCTTTTGAGAAATGTCTATTCAAATCTTTTGTCTATTTTTTAATAGTAATATTAGATTTTTTTTCCTATAGAGTTGTTTGAGTTTCTTATATGTTCTGGTGATTAATACCTTGTCAAATGGGTAGTTTGCAAATATTTTCTCCCATTCTGTGAGTTGTGTCTTCACTATGTTGTTTCCTTTGCTGTCCAGAAGTTTTTTTAAAACTTGATGTGATCTCATTTATCCATTTTTGCTTTGGTTGCCTGTCACTGTGGGATATTACTCAAGGAATATTTGCCCACTCCAATATCCTGAATTTACCCAATGTTTTCTTGTAGTTTTATAGTTTTAGGTGTCAGATTAAAGTCTTTAATCAAATTTTATTTGACTTTTATATATGGTGAGAGATAGGGGTCTAATTTCATTTTTCTGCATATGGATATCCAGTTTTCCCAGTGCTATTTCTTGAAAAGATTACATTGTCCTTTCCCCAGTGTAACGTTCTTGGCACCTTTGTCAAAAATCAGATCACTGTATATGTACGGATTTATTTCCAGTTCTCTATTCTATTCCACTGGTCTAGGTGTCTCTATTTATGCCGGTATCATGCCATTTTGGTTACTACAGCTCTGTAGTATAATTTGAGGTCAGATAATGTGATTCCGACAGTTTCATTCTTTTTTCTTAAGACAACTTTGGCTCTCCTGAGTCTTTTGTGGTTGACACATAAATAAAAGAAGTAGTCTTAAAGCTATGTGAAGATTATCATTGGTATTTTGATAGAGATTGCATTGACTCTGTAGATTGCTTTGGATATTATGGATATTTTAACAATATTGATTCTTCTAATCCATGCACATGGAACATCTTTCCTTTTTATGGTCTCTTCTTCAATTTCTTTCATGAGTGTTTTATAGTTTTCCTTGTAGAGGTCTTTCACTTCTTTGGTTAATTTAATTCCTATGTATTTTATTTGTAGCTATTCTAAATGGGACCACTTCATTTCTTTTTCAGATTATTCACTGTTGGCATATAGAAAAACTACTGATTTTTGTATGTTGATTTTGTATCTTGAAACTTTATGGAATTTATCAGTTCTAATACTTTTTTGGTAGAGTCTAAGTTTTTCCAAATAGAAGATGGTATTATCCATAAACAATAATTTATTTATTTACAATTTAAGTGCCCTTTTTTTTCTCTTGCCTGATTGCTCTAGCTAGGATTTTCAGTATTATGTTGAATAACAGTGGTGAATGTGGGCGTCCTTGTCTTGTTCCAGATATTAGGGGAAAGGATTTCGGTTTTTCTCCATTCAGTATGATACTAGCCAAAGCTCTGTCATATATGGCTTTATCTTGGGGTATGTTCCTTCTATATCCAGGTTTGTTAAGGTTTTTATCATGAAAGAATGTTGAATTTTATCAAATGCTTTTTCAGTGTCAATTGAAATGATCATATATGGTTTTTGTCCCTCATTCTGTTGATATGATGTATCACATTAATTGATTTGCATATGTTGAATCATCCTTGCATCCCTGAGATAAATCCCATTTAGTCATGATGAATGATCTTTTTAATGTGTTGAATTCTGTTTGCTAGTATTTAGTTAAGGATTTTTCTATCAATATTCATCAGTGATATTAGCCTGTAGTTTTTTTGATGTGTCTTTGGTTTTGGTATCACAGTAATACTGGCCTCGTAGAATGAGTTTGGAAGTATTCCTTCCTCCTCTATTTCTCAGAATAGTATGAGTAGAATTGGTATGAGTTCTTCCTTAAATGTTTGGTAGAATTCAGCAGTGAAGCCATTTGGTTCTGGGCTTTTCTTTGCTGGAAGACTTTTTGTTATGGCTTTGATCTCATTACTTTGTTATTGGTCTGTTCAGGTTTTCAATTTCTTCATAGTTCAATCTTGGCAGGTTGTATGTGTTTAGAAACTCATTCATTTCTTCTGAATGTTACAATTTATTGGCATATAGTTGTTCATAGTAGCCATTAATGATTCTTTGAATTTCTGCAGTATCAGTTGTAATGTCTCCTTTATCATCTCCAATTCCATTTATTTGCATCTCTTTTTTTCTTAGCTTGGCTAAAAACGTGTCAATTATGTCTATCTTTTCAAAAAAACCAACTTGTTTTGTTGATCTTTTGTATTTTTTATTCATTTTAATTTCATTTATCTCTGCTCTGATCTTTCTTTTCTTCTACTAGTTTTGGGTTTGGTTTGCTCTTGATTTTCTATTTCTTTAAGATGTACCATTAGGTTACTTATTTAAAGTTTTTCTTCTTTTTGGATGTAGGTGCTATAGCTTGTAAACTTTCCTATTAGTACAACTTTTGCTGTATCCCACAAGTTTTGGTAGGTTGTGTTTCCATTATTATTTCAAGAATTTTTCAATTTCCTTCTTAATTTCTCATTGACCCACTAGTCATTCAGAGGAACATATTGTTTAATTTCCATGTGTTTGTATAGTCTCCAAAATTCCTCTTATTAATTTCCAGTTTTTATGCCATCGTGGTCAGAGAAGATGCTTGATACTACTTCAGGTTCTCTTTTTTATGAATGCTTTAAGACTTGTTATGTGACCTAACATATGGTCTATCCTCGAGATTGATCCATGTGCTGAGGAAAAGAATATGTATTCCACAGTTGTTGGATAAAATATTTTGTAAACATTCTGTAAATTTTAAGTATTCTGTACATGTAGATCCATTTGGTCTATAGTGTACATTAAGTCCAATGTTTAATTTTCTGCCTCAAAGAGCTGTTAAATGCTAAAGGTAGGGTGTTGAAGTCTCCACCTATTATTGTATTGTGGTCTGTTTCTTTAGCTCTAACAATATTTGGTTTATGTATCTGGTGCTCCAGTGTTGGGTATATATATATATATTTACAACTGATATATTCTCTTGTTGAATTGACTCCTTTACCATCATGTAATGACCTCTTTTGTCTCTTCTTACAGTTTTGGTCTTGAAATCTATTTTTTCTGATATAAATATGGCTACTCCTGGCTTTTTGGTTTTGACTGACATGAAATATCTTTGTTCATTCCTCCATTTTTAGTCCATGTGTGCCTTTATAGGTAGTGTGTTTCTTGTAGGCAAGAGATCATTGGATCTTGTATTTTAATCTATTCACCCATTTCATGTCTTTTGATTAGAGACTTTAGTCTATTTACATTCAATGTTATTATTGATAAGGAATTACTCCTGCCATTTTGTTATCTGTTTTCTGGTTGTTTTGTGGTCTTCTTTCTTTCCTTCCTTGTCTTCCTTTTAGTGAAAGCGACTTTCTTTGGTGATATAATTTAGCTTCTTGCTTTTTAATTTTTGTGTATCTGTTGTATGGTTTTTTTGGTTGAGGTTACCATGAGGCTTGCAAATACTATCTTATAACCCATTATTTTAAGCTGATGACAATTTAACGCTACTCTCATAAACTAATAAGCAAAAAGAAAAACTAATAAAAACTCTACAGTTTAACTTTGTTTTCCTACCCTTTAACTTCTTGTTTCTGTTGTATTGTGTGTGTCTTGAAAGTTATTATTTTTGATTGGTTAATCTTTTAGCCTTTCTACTTAATTATTACTAATTATTTATAATATTCTATGTTTTTGTGTTTTGCTAGTGAGTTTTGTATCTTTAAATAATGATTTATAGCTCATTAACATCCTTTGTGATTGAAGTACATCCTTTAGCATTTCTTGTAGGACACGTCTGGTGTTAACAATATCCCTCAGATTTTGTCTGAAAGTCTTCATTTGTCCTTCATGTTTGAAGAATATTTTTATCAGATGTACAATTCTAGAGTAGGTTCTTCCTTCAGCACTTTATGTTATGCCACTCCCCTCCTGTCCTGTAAGGTTTCCATTGAAAAGTCTGCTGCCAGACATACTGGATCACCATTGTATGTTATTTGTTTCTTTTCCCGTACTGCTTTTGGGATCATTTCTTTATCCTCAACCTTTGGGACCTTGATTATTAAATGCCTTGAAGTAGTCTTCTTTGAGTTAAATCTGCCTGGTGTTCTATAACCTTTTTGTACTTGGCTATTAATATCTTTATCTAAGTTTGAGAAGTTCTCTGATATTATCCCTTTGAATAAACTTGCTACTCCATCTTTTTCTTTACCTCCTCTTTAAGGCCAATAATAACTCTTAGATTTGCCCTTTGGAGGCTATTTTGTAGATCTTATAGGTATGCTTCATTGTTTATTTTGTCTCCTCTGTGTATTTTCAACAACCTGTCTTCAAGATCACTAATTCTGTCTTCTACTTGATCAGTTATGCTATTAAGAGCCTCTAATGAATTCAGTATGCCACTTGCATTTTACAACTGTAGAATTTCTTCCTGATTCTTTTAATTATTTCAATTCATTTGTTACATTTATTTGCCTGAATTCTTTTTCTGTGTTATTTTGAATTTCTTTGAGCATCCTCAAAACAAATATTTTGAATTCTCTGTCTGAAAGGTCACATATTTCTGTTTCTCTAGGATTTGTCTCTGGTGCCTTATTTAATTCATTTGGTGATATCATATTTTCCTGAATGGTGTTGATGCTTGTTGATGTTCTTCAGTGTCTAGACATTGAAGAGTTAGGAATTTATGGTAGTCATCCCAGTCTGGGCTTGTTTGTACCCATCTCTCTTGGAAAGGCTTTCCAGGTATTTGAATGGACTTGAGTGTTGTGATCTAAGTCGTATCTGTATTAGGGGCCACCCCAAGCCTAGTAATGCTGTGCTTCTTGCAAACTCATAGTGGTACCACCCTCACAGTCTGGGATAAGATTCAAAAAAATTATCTGGATTACCAGGGTTCAGGAAGTTCTCTGATGTTATTCCTTTGAACAAACTTTCTGCCCCTATTTCTTTCTCTACCTCTTCTTTAAGGCCAATAACTCTTAGATCTACCTTATGAGACTTGTTCTCTTCCCTTACTTCCTCTCAAACAAATGAAGTCTCAGTCTCTTTTTCTGAGCTTGCCCTCAAACCACAAAGACATGATTCTTCTCACTCTCCCCTTTCCTTTCCATAGGCAGAGGAGGCTCACCTCATGGTTACCACCATGGCTGGCCCACTGGGAATACTATCGGGCTCCTGCCAATGTTCCCTTCAGGTCTTAGGGCTCTTCAGTCAGCTTCTGCTGAATGCTGCTAGGTCTGGGATTCACCTTTCAAGGCAGTGGGCTCTCCCTCTGTCCTAAAACAGGTCCAGAAATGCTGTCCGTGAGCCAAGGTCTGGAATCAGGGACCTCAAGAGCCTGTTTAGTGCTCAACCCCACTGTGGCCAAAGTGGTACCTAAGGTGCAAAACAAAGTCTTCACTTCTCCCTCTGCTTTTCTCAAGCAGATGTAGCCTCTCATTGTAGCCACCCCAACTGAGAATGTGCTGGGTCTCACTTGAAGCCAACACATCTCAGAGTCTCACCCAAGGCCCAAGTTATACTACCTAACAATTGCTGCTTGTTATTCAGGGCTCAAGGGCTCTTCGCTTGGCAGGTGATGGATCCTGCCAGTACTGGGTCTTTCTCTTAAAGGCAGTGGGCTCCCTTCTGGCCCAGAGTGTGTCTAGAAATATTGTCTGGGAGCTAGAGGTTGGAATGGGGGACTCATGACTTTGTCCTGTGCCCTATCCTGCTTTGGTTGTGATGATATTCAAGATGCAAGACCACATTCCTCTTTGCTCTTCCCTCTCCTCAGGAGGAAGGAAAGGGTCTCTTTTGGAGACACAAGATGTATTGTCTGGGATTGGGGGAGGAGTGGTGTAAGCATGCCCCACCAGGTGTCTCAGTAGGCCATGTACACCCAAAGTCCACTAGCTCCAAGCCCAGCTCGGTATTTGGACTTGTAGTCATTATGGCCTAGGCTGCCTTTCAAGTTGATTTAGAGCTCCAGAGCACTGCAGCCTGTGATGGCAAGGCTTGCCAGAACTCAAGTTCTGACCAATGGGGTAGGCAACTTCTTTCTGGCTAGGGCTGGTCTTAATGCTTCCTTTATGGGCGGTGTCGGCTGATTTCAGCCTGGTTTTGCTTTCTGCTGTGCTGAGGCGGCACTGAGGTCAATGCAAAGCGTCACAATTGTTGCACTCTCTCTCCCAAACTCAGATTTCTAGTCACCACATGGCTACTGTGAGGGGATGGGGGAGGAATGGCATTGGCAATTCAATTCAAGACAGATCTGTCATTCCTGCACTCTTCAGTGCTTTTTTCAGTGATGTGAATTTAAAACCAGGTACTGTAACTGCTCACCAATTTTTGATTTTTATGAAGGTGCTTTTTGTATCTAGATAGTTGTTGAATTTTATGTTCCTGTGGGAGGAATGATTGGTAGTGCATTCTATTCTACCACCTTTCTCCACCCCTCTGCTGGTATGAATTTTATTTTATTTATTTACTTATAATTTTGGAGATGGAGTTTAATTCTGTTACCCAGGCTGGAGTACAGTGGCAAGATCTTGGCTCACTACAACTTCCACCTCCCAAATTCAAGTCATTCTCCTCCCTCTGCCTCTAGAGTAAGCTGGGATTCCAGGTGCCCACCACTACACCTGGCTAATTTTGTATTTTTAGTAGAGATGGGATTTCATCATGTTGGTCAGGCTGGTCTTGAACTCCTGACCTCAAGTGATCTGCCTGCCTTGGCCTCCCAAAGTGCTGGGATTATAGGCATGAGTCATCATGCCTGGCCTTCTGTCATGAATTTTAGAGACTCTGAGCTATCTGAGGCTGGTCCCAATGGAGCTTCCAATATGCAGTTGTAAAGGGGCAGGGTTTATGTCTAGGTAGCTTGCCCTCTCTTTCTTAAAGGAAATGGTCTCTAAAGATAGCAGAGCACACAGTAGAAGTATAGCTAATGGCAGGAATGGAAGGAGGGCAGGCCAAATACTAGATAAAAAGTTAATGTTAACAAAAATATGAATGGACCAAACTTGAGCCTATGTGCTGTCCACCATAGTCCAGGAGGCCAGTAAGCAGTCAGTCTGTCTCAGTGGTTTGATGTTACCAAATGTGAAGTGAGCTCTGCTGCCTTCTGCCAGAGAGAACAGTCCTGCATTCCTAGTTGCAAGCAGCTGAGGCAATTTTAGTAACACAAAGTTCTAATTTCAGCCTCGAATACAGCTTCCATCAACATGGAGAAGCCATATTATAAAATGAAAAATTAACAAAGGCCTCTTAATTTTGAATGATTTGAGGTTTTAAATTATATTTCCTATTTGGCCATCTGACTTCATTGTCAAGGACTGGTGGTCATGGTCATTATTATTTTTTAACTTCTTGGTAATTTAATCCCAGGTTTTTAGCTGGACACAGAGTGCCCTGGAATAAACTCTAAATTTCACAGCCTCTATTGCTGATAGGTATAGCCAATGACTAAGTCAATGGATATATTTTGGCTAGTAAATGAGTGGTCAATAAGATGTAAGTAGAAGTGAGACATGTGACTTCCAAGAGGTGTCACAAAATGTGAGGAAACATGCCTCTTATTCTGCTTTTGTTCCTCACTATTGGATGTCTAATAGCCATCTCGGACCCTGAGGCAAAATCTCCATATTGAACATGACAGGAAACAAAATAGAAGAATCCTGGACCTTTTATTATTGTGCCACCCCTGAACTATCCTGGAGATTTTGAATCCATGAAAGAAAAATGAAATTTTTTTAAGCCATTCCCTTTGTCACCTGAAATACAATTTAATCTTAACTACTGCATGTACATATATACAGTATTTACTGGGCTTTCAGCCACAAATCCTTTCTTTTGGAACTTGGCTCTCAATACCTTGCTTCAGTGGGTGTCAAGAAAAATATAACTAGAGGTTGGCATATTTAGTGGCAAAATATTTAGTAAAACAGTTGCTTGCAATAAACTTCCTAATGAACTTGTGACTTTAGACAAAAACTGTATAAACAGAATGTTGCAATTATGAGTTAGTAAGTCATTGGCTGAATTTGACTAGGTTAAATACTGCTATAATTTCCCAGTGTTTTTCTTGCCCACTGCACAGATAAAGCTAATGCACTGAGACAACAGGTTTGTTGCAGCAGAGATTCTAATTATCACAAGGTAGCTAAGGAGGACAGGGGACACTTCTCACATACACCTCTCTGAGAATTTGGAGGCTACGGCTTCTAAGGATTGTTTTGCAGACAGAGGGACTAAGAAATGAGAAATACTGATTGGCTGCATTGGGGATGAAATCACAGGGGTGTTTAAAACCATCTTTGTGGGCCAAGTTTCTGGGTTGGGGTCACCAGTCCAAATGGCATCAGTTGTTCTGCCAGAATGCAAAATCTGAAAAATATTTCAAACGCCCGTCTTAGATTTTACAATAGTGATGTTGGGGAAGTTTCAAATCTTGTGACCATCAGCTGTACAACTTCCGAGCAGGAAGAAAGTTAGTAGATAATGACTAGTTATCATTTAACTATGCATAGGTCTTAGCACAATGCAGGTTTCTCTCATAATTCTATCATTAACTATGCATAGGTCTTAGCACAATGCAGGCTTCTCTCATAATTCTAATCTTGTGGCCTTACACTAGTTTTTACAAAGGTAGTTTCAGTTGCCAAACAAAGAGGAGTAGTTTGAGGAAGGGGCTATTAGTATTTTTGCTTAAAAGTTAAACTAGAAACTAAATTCTTCCCACAGGTGGCTTGACCTATGCCCAGGAATGGGCAAGGGCTGTTGGCTTGCGAGGTTAGAGACAAGATGAAGCCAGTTATGTTAGATTTCTCTTACTGTCACAATTTTTGCAAAGGCGGTTATTACCAAAAAAGAGATAAGCTCAGAAAAGAATTGGCTGCTTTGTAAACACAGTTAAAAGGGATATAGGCTATCCAGAAATTCTGAGAATTGCAGGGCTGAGATGTGTAATGATTTCTCAACTGAAACTGGTGAAAGTTAAAACCTAAAAACTTTTCAGCCAAAAACCAATTCAGCCTCAGCTTTGGGTAAAGATCTAAGACTAAACTGAGTTGGAGTTGGCCCCAATAAATCCCTTCAAAGTGATTTATGAGAAACTAAATAAGGGCATGTCTCCCACAGAAGCCTGATAAGATCAATGTACCAGTCAATTACTCTAGAGAAAAAACCCTATCTCATTTTGTTGGCAAGATGGCCAAATAGGAACAGCTCTGGTCTGCAGCTCGCAGTGAGAGCAACACAGAAGGTGGGTGGTTTCTGCATTTCCAACTAAGGTACCCAATTCATCTCACTGGGACTGGTTGGACAGTGGGTGCAGCCCATGGAGGGCGAGCTGAAGCAGGGTGGGGCATCTCCTCACCCGGGAAGCAAAAGGAGTCAGGGAATTTCCCTTCCCTAGCCAAGAGCTGTGAGGGACTGTGCTGTGAGGAATGGTGCACTCTGGCCCATATACTGCACTTTTCCCATGGTCTTCACAACCCACAGAGCAGGAGATTCCCTCCAGCGCCTATGCCACCAGGGCCCTGGGTTTGAAGCACAAAACTGGGCAGCTGTTTGGGCAGACGCTGAGCTAGCTGCAGGCGTTTTTTCTGCCCCTCCGCCCCCGCCATACCCCAGTGATACCTGGAAATGTCAGTGAGACAGAACCATTCTCTCCCCTGGAAAGGAGGATGAAGCCAGGGAGCAAGTGGTCTGGCTTGGGAAGTCACACCTCCACAGAGCCCAGCAAGCTAAGATCCACTGGCTTGAAATTCTCACTGCCAGCACAGCAGTCCGAGGTCAACCTGGGACACTGGAGCTTGGTGGGGGGAGAGACATCCTCC
Organism: Macaca thibetana thibetana; assembly: GCF_024542745.1. NCBI lineage: Eukaryota > Metazoa > Chordata > Mammalia > Primates > Cercopithecidae > Macaca > Macaca thibetana. The sequence goes on from NC_065586.1 coordinate 25,446,995, forward strand.
ATTGCTGAGGTTTGAGTAGGTGGTTTTACCCTCACAGGGTAAACAAAGCTTCCAGGAAGTTCAAACTGGGTGGAGTCCACCACAGCTCAGCAAGGCCACTGCTGCCAGACTGCCTCTCCAGATTCCTCCACTCTGTGCAGGGCATCTCTGAAAAAAATGCAGCAGCCCTAGTCAGGGACTTATAGATAAAACCCCCATCTCCCTGGGACAGCACACCTGGGGAAAGGGGTGGCTGTGGGCACAGCTTCAGCAGACTTAAACATCCCTGCCTGACAGCTTTGAAGAGAGCAGTGGATCTCCCAGCACAGTGTTTGAGCTCTGATAAGGGTCAGACCGCCTCCTCAAGTGGGTCCCTGACCCCTGTATATCCTGACTGGGAGTCACCTCCCAGTAGGGGCAGACAGACACCTCATATAGGAGAGATCTGGCTGGCATCTGACAGGTGCCCTTCTGGGAGGGAGCTTCCAGAGAAAGGAACAGGCAGCAATCTTTGCTGTTCTGCAGCCTCCACTGGTGATACCCAGGCAAACAGGGTCTGGAGTGGACCTGCAGCAGAGAGGCATGTTAGAAGGAAAACTAAGAAACAGAAAGGAATAGCATCAACATCAACAAAAAGGGCGTCCACTCAGAGACCCCATCCAAAGGCTGGCAGCATCAAAGACCAAAGGTAGATAAACCCACAAAGATGGGGAGAAACCATCACAAAAAGGCTGAAAATTCCAAAAACCAGAATGACTCTTCTCCAAAATATCACAGCTCCTCACCAGCAAGGGAACAAAACTGGATGGAGAATAAGTTTGATGAACTGACGGAAGTAGGCTTCAGAAGGTGCGTAATAACAAACTCCTCTGAGCTACAGGAGGATGTTCTAACCCAATGCAAGGAAGCTAAGAACCTTGAAAAAAGGTTAGATGAATTGCTAACTAGAATAATCAGTTTAGAGAAGAACATAAATAACCTGATGGAGCTGAAAAACACAGAATGAGAACTTGACAAAGCATACACAAGTATCAATAGCCTAATCAATCAAGCAGAAGAAAGGATTCAATCAGAGATTGAAGACGAACTTAATGAAATAAAGTGAGAAGACAAGATTAGAGAAAAAAGAATGAAAAGAAAGGAACAAAGCCTCCAAGAAATATGGGGCTACGTGAAAAGACCAAATCTATGACTTGTGTACGTGAAAAGTGTTGGGGAGAATGGAACCAAGCTGGAAAACACTCTTTAGGATATTACCCAGGAGAACTTCCCCAACCTAGCAAGAAAGGCCAACATTCAAATTCAGGAAATACAGAGAACACCACAAAGATACTCCTCGAGAAGAGCAACCCCAAGACACATAATCATCAGATTCACCAAGGTTGAGATGAAGGAAAATATAATAAGGGCAGCCAGAGAGAAAGGTTGGGTTACCCACAAAGGGAAGCCCATCAGACTAACAGCAGATCTCTTGGCAGAAACCCTACAAGCCAGAAGAGAGTGGGGGCCAATATTCAACATTTTTAAAGAATTTTCAACCAAGAATTTCATATCCAACCAAACTAAATTTTGTAAGTGAAAGAGAAATAAAATCCTTTACAGATAAGCAAATGCTGAGAGATTTTGTCACTACCAGGCCTGCCTTACAAGAGCTCCTGAAGGAAGTACTAAACATGGAAAAGAAAAACCAGTACCAGCCACTGCAAAAAAATACCAAATTGTAAAGACCATCAACACTATGAAGAAACTGCATCAACTAACGGGCAAAATAACCTGCTAGCATCATAATGACAGGATCAAATTCACACATAAAAATATTAACCTTAAGTGTAAACGGGATAAATGCCCCAATTAAAAGACACAAACTGGCAAAATGGATAGAGTCAAGACCCATTGGTGTGCTGTATTCAGGAGACCCATGTCACATGCAAAAACACATATAGGCTCAAAATAAAAAGGTGGAGGAATATTTACCGAGTAAATGGAAAGCAAAAAAAAAGGAAAGGTTGCAAAAAAAGTCTCTGACAAAACAGACTTTAAAACAACAAAGATCAAAAAAGACAAAGAAGGCTATTACATAATGGTAAAGGGAACACCCATAAAGCAAGTTATGGGAGACCTTCAAAGAGACTTAGACTCCCACACAATAATAGTGGGAGACTTTAACACCCCACTGTCAATATTAGAGAGATCAATGAGACAGAAAATAAACAATTATATTCAGGACTTGAACTCAGCTCTGGACCAAGCAGACCTAATAGACATCTACAGAACTCTCCACCCCAAATAAATGGGATATACATTCTTCTCAGCACATCACGCTTATTCTAAAATTGATCACATAATTGGAAGTAAAACACTCCTCATCAAATGCAAAAGAACAGAAATAATACCAAAGAGTCAGATCACAGTGCAATCAAATCAGAACTCAGGATTAAGAAACTCACTCAAAACCACACAACTAAATGGAAACTGAACAACCTGCTCCTGAATGACAATTGGGTAAATAACAAAATTAAGGCAGAAATAAAGATGTTCTTTGAAACCAATGAGAACAAAGACCACGTACCAGAATCTCTGGGACACATTTAAAGCAGTGTGTAGAGGGAAATTTGTAGCACTAAATGCCCACAAGAGAATGCAGGAAAGATCTAAAGTTGACAGCCTAACATCACAATTCTTTAAGTACAGAAGCAAGAGCAAACACATTCAAAAGCTAGCAGAAGACAAGAAATAACAAGATCAGAGCAGAACTGAAGGAGATAGAGACATGAAAACCCCTTCAAAAAATATATATATCAATCCAGTAGTTTTTTTTTTAAAGATCAACAAAATAGAGTGCTAGCCAGACTAATAAAGAAAAGAGAGAAGAATCAAATAGATGCAATAAAAAATGATAAAGGGGATAGCACCACCCATCCCACAGCCATACAAACTACCAGAGAATACTATAAACAACTCTATGCAAATAAAAGAGAAAATCTAGAAGAAACAGATAAATTCCTGGACACATACACCCTCCCAAGACTAAACCAGGAAGAAGTTGAATCCCTGAATAGACCAATAACAAGTTCTGAAATTGAGACAGTAATTAATAGCACACCAACCAAAAAAAGTTCAGGACCAGATGGATTCACACCTGAATTCTACCAGAGGTACAAAGAGGAGCTGGTATCATTCCTTCTGAAACTCTTCCAAACAATAGAGAAGGAATTCTCCCTAGCTCATTTTATGAGGCCAACATCATCCTGATACCAAAGCCTGGCAGAGACACAAAAAAAAAAAACAAAATTTCAGACAAATATCCCTGATGAACATCAACATGAAAATCCTCAATAAAATACTGGCAAACCAATCCAACAGCACATCAAAAAGTTTATCCACCACGATCAAGTGGGCTCATCCCTGGGATGCAAGGCTGGTTCAACATACGCAAATCAATAAATGTAATCCATCACATAAATAGAACCAATGTCAAAAACCACATAATTATCTCAGATGCAGAAAAAGCCTTCAAAAAAAATTCAACACCCCTTCATGCTAAAAACTCTCAATAAATTCGGTATTGATGGAACATATCTCAAAAATAATAAGAGCTATTTATGACAAAACCACAGCCAATATCATACCGAATGGGCAAAAACTGGAAGCATTCCATTTGAAAATTGGCACAAGACAGGGATGCCCTCTCTCACCACTCCTATTCAACATAGTGTTGGGAGTTCTGGCCAGGGCAATCAGGCAAGAGAAGGAAATAAAGGGTATTCAAATAGGAAGAGAGGAAGTCAAATTGTCTCTGTTTGCCAATGACATGATTGTATATTTAGAAAACCCCATCATCTCAGCCCAAAATCTCCTTAAGCTGATAAGCAACTTCAGCAAAGTCTCAGGATACAAAATCAATGTGCAAAAATCACAAGCATTCTTATACAGCAATAACAGACGAACAGAAAGCCAAATCATGAGTGAACTCCCATTCACAAATGCTACAAAGAGAATAAAATACCTAGGAATTTAACTTACAAGGGATGTGAAGGACCTCTTCAAGGAGAACTACAAACCACTGCTCAAGAAAATTAGAGAGGACATAAACAAATGGAAAAACAGTCCATGCTCATGGAGAGAAAGAATCAATATTGTGAAAATGGCCATACTGCCCAAAGTAATTTATAGATTCAATGCTATTGCCATCAAACTACCATTGACTTTCTTCACAGAATTGGAAAAAACTACTCTACATTTCATATGAAACCAAAAAGGAGCCTGCATAACCAAAACAATCCTAAGCAAAAAGAACAAAGCTGGAGGCATCACACTACCTGACTTCAAACTATACTACAAGGCCACAGAGCATGGTACTAGAACCAAAACAGATATATGGACCAATAGAACAGAACAGAGGCCTCAGAAATAACACCACACATCTACAACCATCTGATCTTTGACAAGCCTGACAAAAACAAGAAATGGGGAAAGGACTCCCTATTTAATAAATGGTGTTGAGAAAACTGGCTAGCCATACACAGAAAACTTAAACTGGATCCCTTTCTTACATCTTACACAAAAGTTAACTACAAATGGATTAAAGACTTAAACATAAGACCTAAAACCATAAAAACCCTAGAAGAAAACCTAGGCAATACCAAGGACACAGGCCTGGGCAAAGACTTCATGACTAAAACACCAAAACCAATGGCAACAAAACCCAAAAATGATAAATGGGATCTAATTAAAAAGCTCCTGCATGGCAAAGGAAACTATCATCACAGTGATCAGGTAACCTACAGAATGGGAGACATTTTTTGTAATTTATTCATCTAACGAAGGGCTAATATCCAGAATCTACAAAGAACTTAAACTTACAAGAAAACAACCTCATCAAAAAGTGGGTGAAGGGTATGAACAGACACTTCTCAAAAGAAGACATTTGTGCAGCCAACAAACATGAAAAAAAGCTAATTATCACTGGTCATTAAATGCAAATAAAAACCACAATGAGATACCATCTCATACCAGTTAGAATAGTGATCATTGAAAAGTCAGAAAACAACATATGCTGGAGAGGATGTGGAGAAATAGGAATACTTTTTACACTGTTGGTGGGAGTGTAAATTAGTTCAACCCTTTTGGAAGACAGTGTGGTGATTCCTCAAGGATCTAGTACTAGAAATACCATTTGACCCAGCCATCCCATTACTGGGGATATACCCAAAGGATTGTAAGTCATGCTGCTATAAAAACACGTGCACACGTGTGTTTACTGTGGCACTGTTCACAATAGCAAAGACTTGGAACCATCCCAAATGTCCATCAGTGATAGACTGGATGAAGAAAATGTGGCACATAAACACCATGGAATACTATGCAGCCACAGAAAAAGATGACTTCTTGTCCTTTGCAGGGACACGGATAAAGCTGGAAACCATCATTCTCAGCAAATTAACACAAGAACAGAAAACCAAACACTGCATGTTCTCACTCAACAGATGCTGGAGAGGATGTGGGGAAACAGGAATGCTTTTATGCTGTTGGTGGGAGTGTAAATTAGTTCAACCATTGTGGAAGACAGTATGGCAATTCCTCAAGGATCTAGAACTAGAAATACCATTTGACCCAGCAATCCCATCCCTGGGTATATACCCAAAGGATTATAAATCATTCTACTAAAAAGACACATGCACACGTATGTTTATTGTGGCATTGTTCAAAATAACAGACTTGGAACCAACCCAAATGCCCATCAATGATAGACTGGATAAAGAAAATGTGGCACATATGCACCATGGAATGCTATGGAACCATAAAAAAGGATGACTTCATGTCCTTTGCAGAGACATGGATGAAGCTGGAAACCATCATTCTCAGCAAACACAAGAACAGAAAACCAAACACTGCATGTTCTCACTCATAAATGAGAGCTGAACAATAAGAACACATGGACACAGGGAGGGGAACATCACACACCCAGGCCTGTCGGAGGGGTGGGAGGGGGGCTAGGGGAAGGATAGCATTAGGAGAAATAACTAATGTAGATGGGTTGATGGGTTCAGCAAAGCACTGTGGCACGTGTATACCTATGTAACAAACCTGCACGTCTGCACATGTACCCCAGACCTTAAAGTATAATAAGAAAAGAAAAAAGCCAGGCGCCAAGATGGCCAAATAGAACAGCTCTAGTTTCCAGCGTGAGCAACAAAGAAGACTGGTGATTTCTGCATTTCCTCCTGAGGTACCGGGATCATCTCACTGGGGCGTGTCAGACAGTCAATGAAGGACAATGGGTGCAGCCCAACAAATGAGAGCCAAAGCAGGGTGAGGCATCACCTCACCCCAGAGGCACAAGAGGGAAGGGAATTCCTTTTCCTAGCCAAGGGAAACTGTGACACACAACAGCTGGAAAATTGGGTCACTCCCACCCTAATACCGTGCTTTACCAAGGGTCTTAGCAAACTGCACACCAGGAGATTATATCCCGCGCCTGGCTTGGAGGGTCCCATGCCCACAGAGCCTCCCTCAGTGCTAGCACAGCAGTCTGAGAGCTAACTGCAAGGTGGCAGTGAGGCTGGGGGAGGGGCGCCCACCCATCGCTGAGGCTTAAGTAGGTAAACAAAGTGTCCAGGAAGCTCAAAATAAGTGGAGCTCACCCCAGCTCAAGAAGGCCTGCCTGCCTCTGAAGACTCCACCTCTGGGAACAGGACGTAGCTAAACAAAAAGCAGCAGAAACCTCTGCAAATGTAAATGTCCCTGTCTGACAGCTTTGAAGACAGCAGTGATTCTCCCAGCATGGAGGCTGAGATCTGAGAAGGGACAGACTGCCTGCTCAAGTGGGTCCCTGGCCCCGGAGTAGCCTAACTGGGAGATATCCCCCACTAGAGGCAGACTGACACCTCACATGGCCAGGTACACCTCTGAGACAAAGCTTCCAGAGGAATAATCAGACAGCAACACTTGCTGTTCAGCAAAATTCCCTCTTTTGCAGCCTCTGCTGCTGATACCCAAGCAAACAGGGTCTGTAGTGGACCTCAAGCAAACTCCAACAGACCTGCAGCTGAGGTTCCTGACTGTTAGAAGGAAAACTAACAAACAGAAAGGACATCCACACCAAAACCCCATCAGTACATCACCATCATCAAAGACCAAAGGTAGATAAAACCACAAAAAAGGGGAAAAAGCAGTGCAGAAAAGCTGAAAATTCAAAAAATCAGAGCACCTCTCCCCCTCCAAAGGAACGCAGCTCCTTGCCAGCAACGAAACAAAGCTAGATAGAAAATGACTTTGACGAGTTGAGAGAAGGCTTCAGTCGATCAAACTTCTCAGAGCTAAAGGAGAAACTACAAACCCAGCCCAAAGAAACTAAAAACCTTGAAAAAAGATGTGACGAATGGATAGCTAGAATAACCAATGCAGAGAAGTCCATAAACGACCTGATAGAGATGAAAACCATGACACAAGAACTACATGACAAATGCACAAGTTTCAGTAACTGACTCGATCAACTGAAGAAACAGTATCAGTGATTGAAGATCAAATGAATGAAATGAAGCAAGAAGAGAAGTTTAGAGAAAAAAAGAGTAAAAAGAAATGAACAAAGCCTCCAAGAAATGTGGGATTATGTGAAAAGACCAAATCTACATCTGATTGGTACACCTGAAAGTGACAGGGAGAATGGAACCAAGTTGGAAATCACTCTGCAGGATATTATCCAGAAGAACTTCCCCAACCTAGCAAGGCAGGCCAACATTCAAATTCAGGAAATCCAGAGAACACCACAAAGATACTCCCTCAAGAAGGGCAACTCCAAGACACATAATTGTCAGATTCACCAAAGTTGAAATGAAGGAAAAACTGTTAAGGGCAGCCAGAGAGAAAGGTCGGGTTACACACAAAGGGAAGCCCATCAGACTAACAGCAGATCTCTTGGCAGAAAATCTCCAAGCCAGAAGAGAGTGGGGGCCAATATTCAACATTCTAAAAGAAAAGAATTTTCAACCCAGAATTTCATATCCAACCAAACTAAGTTTCATAAGTGAAGGAGAAAGAAAATCCTTTACAGACAAGCAAATGCTGAGAGATTTTGTCACCACTAGGCTTGCCCTACAAGAGCTCCTGCAGGAAGCACTAAACATGGAAAGAAAAAACTGGCACCAGCCATTGCAAAAACATGCCAAAATGTAAAGACCATCGATGCTAGGAAGAAACTGCATCAACTAATGAGCAAAATAACCAGCTAACATCATAATGACAGGATCAAGTTGACACATAATAATATTAAACTTAAATGTAAATTGGCTAAATCCTCCAATTAAAAGACACAGACTGCCAAATCGAATAAACAGTCAAGACTCATCAGTTTGCTGTATTCAGGAGACCCATCTCATGTGCAGAGACACACATAGGCTCAAAATAAAGGGATGGAGGAAGATCTACCAAGCAAATGGAAAACAAAGGCAGGGGTTGCAATCCTAGCCTCTGATAATGCAGACTTTAAACCAAAAAGATCAAAAGAGATAAAGAAGGCCACTACATGATGGTAAAAAGATCAATTCAACAAGAAGAGCTAACTTTCCTAAATATATATGCACCCAATACAGGAGCACCCAGATTCATAAAGCAAGTCCTTAGAGACTTACAAAGAGACTTAGACTCCCATACAATAATAATGGGAGACTTCAACACCCCACTGACAACATTAGACAGATCAACGAGAAAGTTAACAAGGATATCCAGGAATTAAACTCAACTCTGCACCAAGCGGACCTAATAGACATCTAAAGAACTCTCCACCCCAAATCAACAGAATATACATTCTTCTCAGCATCACATTGCACTTATTCCAAAACTGACCGCATAGTTGGAAGTAAAGCACACCTCAGCAAATGTACAAGAACAGAAATTATAACAAACTGTCTCTCAGACCACAGTGCAATCAAACTAGAACTCAGGACTAAGAAACTCACTCAAAACCACTCAACTACATGGAAACTGAACAACCTGCTCCTGAATGACTACTGGTTACACAGCAAAATGAAGGCAGAAATAAAGATGTTCTTTGAAACCAATGAGAACAAAGATACAACATACCAGAATCTCTGGGACACATTTTAAAAAGTGTGTAGAGGGAAATTTATAGCACTAAATGCCCACAAGAGAAAGCAGGGAAGATCTAAAATTGACACGCTAACATCACAATTAAAAGAACTAGAGAAGCAAGAGCAAACAGATTCAAAAGCTAGCAGAAGGCAAGAAATAACTAAGATTAGAGCAGAGCTGAAGGAGATCAAGACACAAAAATCCCTTCAAAAAATCAGTGAGTCCAGGAGCTGGCTTTTTGAAAAGATCAACAAAATTGATAGACTGCTATCAAGACTAATAAAGAAGAAAAGAGAGAAAAATCAAAAGATGCAATAAAAAAATGATAAAGGGGATATCACCACTGACCCCACAGAAATACAAACTACCATCAGAGAATACTATAAACACCTCTACGCAAATAAACTAGAAAACCTAGAAGAAATGGATAATTTCCTGGACACTTACAGTCTCCCAAGACTAAACCAGGAAGAAGTTGAATCCCTGAATACACCAATAGCAGGCTCTGAAATTAAGGCAAAAATTAATAGCCTACCAACCAAAAAAAGTCCAGAACCAGATGGATTCACAGCCGAATTCTACCAGAGGTACAAGGAGGAGCTGGTACCATTCCTTCTGAAACTATTTCAGTCAATAGAAAAAGAGGGAATCCTCCCCTAACTCATTTTATGAGGCCAACATCATCCTGATACCAAAGCCTGGCAGAGACACAACAAAAAAACAAAATTTTAGACCAATATTCCTGATGAACATCAATATAAAAATCCTCAATAAAATACTGGCAAACCGAATCCAGCAGCACGTCAAAAGGCTTATCCACCATGATCAAGTGGGCTTCATCCCTGGGATGCAAGGCTGGTTCAACATATGCAAATCAATAAATGTAATCCAGCATATAAACAGAACCAAAGACAAAAACCACATGATTATCTCAATAGATGCAGAAAAGGCCTTTGACAAAATTCAACAGCCCTTCATGCTAAAAACTCTCTGTAAATTCGGTATTGATGGAACATCTCTCAAAATAATAAGAGTTATGTATGACAGACCCACAGCCAATATCATACTGAATGGGCAAAAACTGGAAGCATTCCCTTTGAAAACTGGCACAAGACAGGGATGCCCTCTCTCACCACTCCTATTCAACACAGTGTTGGAAGTTCTGGCCAGGGCAATCAGGCAAGAGAAAGAAATAAAGGGTATTCAGTTAGGAAAAGAAGAAGTCAAATTGTCCCTGTTTGCAGATGACATGATTGTATATTTAGAAAACCCCATTGTCTCAGCCCAAAATCTGCTTAAGCTGATAAGCAACTTCAGCAAAATCTCAGGATACAAAAATCAATGTGCAAAAATCACAAGCATTCTTATACATCAATAACAAACAAACAGGGAGCCAAATCATGAGTGAACTCTCATTCACAATTGCTTCAAAGAGAATACAATACCTAGGAATCCAACTTACAAGACATGTGAAGGACCTCTTCAAGGAGAACTACAAACCACTGCTCAATGAAATAAAAGAGGACACAAACAAATGGAAGAACATTCCATGCTCATGGATAGGAAGAATCAATATTGTGAAAATGACCACACTGCCCAAGGTAATTTATAGATTCAATGCCATCCCCATTAAGCTACCAGTGACTTTCTTCACAGAATTGGAAAAAACTACTTTAAAGTTCATATGGAACCAAAAAAGAGCCCACATTGCCAAAACAATCCTACGTTAAAAGAACAAACCTGGAGGCATCATGCTACCTGACTTCAAACTATACTACAAGGCTACAGTAACCAAAACAGTATGGTACTTGTACCAAAACAGAGATATAGGCCAATGGAACAGAACAGAGCCCTCAGAAATAATACCACACATGTACAACCATCTGATCTTTGACAAACCTGACAAAAACAAGAAATGGGGAAAGGATTCCCTATTTAATAAATGGTGCTGGGAAAACTGGCTAACCATAAGTAGAAAGCTGAATCTGGATCCCTTCCTTATACCTTATACGAAAATTAATTCAAGATGGATTAGAGACTTAAATGTTAGACCTAAAACCATAAACACCGTAGAAGAAAACATAGGCAATACCATTCAGGACATAGGCATGGGCAAGGCATTCATGTCTAAAACACCAAAAGCAATGGCAACAAAAGCCAAAATTGACAAATGGGATCTAAATAAACTAAAGAGCTTCTGCACAGCAAAAGAAACTACCATCAGAGTGAACAGGAAACCTACAGAATGGGAGAACATTTTTGCAATCTACTCATCTGACAAAGGGCTCATATCTGGAACCTACAAAGAACTCAAACAAATTTACAAGAAAAAAACAAATAACCCCATCAAAAAGTTGGCAAAGGATATGAACAGACACTTCTCAAAAGAAGACATTTATGCAGCCAACAGACACATGAAAAAATGCTCATCATCACTAGCCATCAGAGAAATGCAAATCAAAACCACAATGAGATTCCAGCTCACACCAGTTAGAATGGCAATCATTAAAAAGTCAGGAAACAACAGGTGCTGGAGAGGATGTGGAGAAATAGGAACACTTTTACACTGTTGGTGGGACTATAAACTAGTTCAACCATTGTGAAAAACAGTGTGGGGATTCCTCAAGTATCTAGAGCTAGAAATACTGTTTGTCCCAGCCATCCCATTACTGGGTATATACCTAAAGGATTATAAATCATGCTGCTATAATGACACATGCACACGTATGTTTACTGCAGCACTATTCACAATAGCAAAGACTTGGAACCAACCCAAATGTCCATCAATGACAGACTGGATTAAGAAAATGTGACACATATACACCATGGAATACTATGCAGCCATAAAAAAGGATGAGTTCATGGCCTTTGTATGGACATGGATGCAACTGGAAACCATAATTCTCAGCAAACTATCACAAGAACAGAAAACCAAGCACCACATGTTCTCACTCATAGGTGGGAATTGAAAAATGAGATCACTTGGACACGGGAAGGGGAACATCACACACCGGGGCCTGTTGTGGGGACGGGGAGGGGGAGGCATAGCATTAGGAGATATACCTAATGTAAATGACGAGTTAATGGGTGCAGCGCACCAACATGGCACATGTATACATATATAACAAACCTGCACGTTGTGCACATGTACCCTAGAGCTTAAAGTATAATTTTAAAAAATTTTGCTAAACTCCTGCCCCAAGATAATTATTCAGCAAGTTTGAGTCAGTGATTAGGATTACATTTAAACTAGCATGGTAGGTGATTCTATGCATGTGTTTCTGGATATATCACTGCTCTAGATTTATTCATATATACTTTTTGAGCAAATAAAGAAATCTCATGTTGAATACAAAAAAGAAAAGAAAAAAGCCTATCTCAAAAAGAATTGCATGTATGCTTATCGGCACATGGTGATAGACATAAAATGAATAAAGAGCTAATTTTTCAAAAAAATTGCAGGATAAAAGCAGAATTGTATAATTCATCAACCAAACCGAAGCATTTTTAGAGATAAAGGGGCATTATTCATTATACTGAGACAGTAGCCATAAACTAGAGCCTCTGGGCAAATTAGAATATATGATTATTCTAACAAGAAGACAGTAAGTTGCCTTGAGATGTAAAATTGCCTTTTGGCACCTAGCTTTTGATAGGCAGTAGGAAGCCTGCCCCACCTCCAAGGAGTCATATATTCTCCAAAGTCATATTCAGATGTGACCAAGAAAATTATGGAAATGGAAGTACTGCCCAGACAATGGAGACAAAGACAAGAAAATACATTTTACTGGGGAGCTAGTTGTGGGAAATAAACTAGTTTCTATTCAAGAGACATCTCCTCCCAGGATAGGAAGGTGCTCTTAATATCTGCCCAATGGGAATGCTTATACTCTTAGGAGGAATGTAAATTAGTACAACCTCTCTGGAAAACCGTATGGAGATTTCTCAAAGAACTAGAAATAAACTTCCCTTTGATCTAGCAATCCCCCGACTGTGCATCTACCTAAAGGAAATCATTTTATCAAAAAGGGATCTGCACTCATATGTTTGTTGCAGCACTATTCATAATAGCAAAGTCATAGAATCAACCTAAGTGTCCATCAAGGAATGGCTGGAGTAAAAATGTGGTTCATATATGTACACCATAGACTACCACTCGGCCATAAAAAATAAAAGAATGGAGTCATGTCTTTATCAGCAACATGGATAGAACCGGAGGTCATTATCCTAAGTGAAATGATTCAGAAACAAAAAGTAAAAAGCTACATGTTCTCACTTATAAGTGAGAGCTAAGCAGTGGGTACACTTGGACATAAAGATGGAATCATAGACACTGGAGACTCCAAAAGGTGGGAAGGTAAGGTGGGGTGGGGTGGGTGAGGAATGAGATATGACCTATTGAGTACAAAGTATACTATTTGGGTGATGGGGCACACTGAAAGTCCAGAACACTACTACTATGTAATATATCCATGTAACATGCTTGTACCCCTAAATCCATAAAAAAAAATCTGCCCAATGAGATTTTATGACTCCTCCAACCCACCTGACATTCTTTCCTCTTCAGGAGAGCCATACTAACTGTGACCATCCTTTTTCTACCCCACTCGTTTCTTGGGTACATAGGGAACAGAAGGAACAATAATTTGCCTTTTAGTTCAGAGAACCCCAGATCAAGAAAAGCTTTATCTGGACCTGATAAGATGACTGTCATGAGATGGGCTTTGGGCTTAATTCAATACCTGAATAAAACTCTTACAACATCTTCTTTGGAGGAGAGGTGAGTATATTTTGCTTAATAAAGGCAGAAAGCAAGAGGCTGGACGGCTGTGGACTGCATTCTTGTTCCTGCTCATATGCAGCTTTCCCTGTGAAAGGGAGATGCATCTGTTCTTACCCAGGGGCACATGAATTGTGGGCCCTCCTGGGGAGGAGAATATTCCCGTCCCCATGGGTTTCAGGCTTGGCCACATTCAAGCAGAGCATTCAGAATCTTCATGTGGTTCTGACTTAGCTGTTCTCTCTCTGCCACAAGAACAGCATGTTCTAAATTGAGACTTCTCCTTTGGCCTAGATTTCAGAATAAAAAAGGCACGTGGAGCACAGCCAAGCAGAGCCCAGCAAAAGCACAGCAGTTCCACAGCCAACATGTAACAGGAGCAAAATACAAGACTTGACTTTGTGAGCCAGTAAGAGTATAGAGTTATTTGTTACCACAGCACAACCCGGGAAAAGCTGACTGGTACTGAAAGTCTAGTCAATTGATTGGCCAAAGTATAGCCTAAACTCCATCATTTTAGCCCTTACTTTGGGTCTGTCAACCATGTAGGTGTGTGAGGGGGAGACAGTACCACTGTCAATAATAACGGGATAATTATTGAGGAGATCAATGGCTTTTGATAGAATTGGAAACCATCCTTTTCATGAGGAATCTTTCAGGGTCTGTATGATAATTTCATTCTGTCTACTGCTTGAGGGTGATCAATGACTGAATGGTTTTTTTTTTTTCATAGTATGTACATATTTATTTTGAGACAGGGTCTTGCTCTGTCACCCAGCCTGGAATGCAGTGGTGTGATCACAGCTCACTGCGGCCACAACCTCCTGGACTCAAGAGATCCTTCTACCTCAGCCTCCCAAGTAGCTGGGACTACAGGCACCCTCCACCATGCCTGGCTAATAGTTGTATTTTTTGTAGAGATTAGGTTTTGCCATGTTGCTCAGGCTGGTCTCAAATTCCTGGGCTCAGAACAATCCATCTGTGTCAGCCTCCTAAAGTGCTGGGATTATAGGCATGAGCCACCTCGTCCGGCCCATTTTATTTTGTTATATAGGTAAATTAAGTGTCATGGAGGTTTGGTGTATAGATTACTTTGCCACCCAGGTAATAAGCATAGTACTCTATAGGCAGTATTTCAATCCTTACCCCCAACTCCCTCCACCCTTCAATAGTCTGGTGTCCCTTGTTCCCTTCTTTGTGTCCATGTGTTCTCAATATTTAGCTCCCACTTATAAGTGAGAACATGCACTATTTGATTTTCTGTTCCTGTGGTTAGTTCACTTGGGATAATGGCCTCCACCTCCATCCATGTTGCTGCAAAAGACATGATCTCATTTTGTTTTATGGTTGCATAATATGGTCCATCTTAAATTTAAATTTTGCACCTACTCTTGGAATGTACCAGCTGTTTCAGGCTCTGAGGATCAGTGATACCATAGATCTTTCTGTGTAAACCTAATTGTGGGTTGTGGGTACAGAAAACATTCTAATGTTATAAGGGCACTTCAGAAAGAGCAGAATTACAAACTGAAGAAATCTGCCGCTCATGATGAAATTTACATTACTATGAAACCCAGATTGTTGCACTTTGAGGGACAGAATTAAATTTTCTGACTCCCTTTAACCAATGTACGCTAGTGGCCACCCTCTCTTGAAACAGTGCAGAAGATGGTACACTGGAAAGTGACAGTAAGTAATTCTGGAGCCTAGGTTTCTGTGCTTCTATATGCTTTATCCCCTAGGTCAAAGATGCTTACTGCATTTTTAAAGTGTTTTTAGGATATTAAATAGAAGTACATTATTCAGTGTCTAGTACCATTTATTCAGTGTCTAGTACTGTTTAGCAGCTCATTGATTTTTTTAAGTTCTCCTTTAAGCTTCATCTGACAGATGTTTTTATTTCATCTTATTTTTAGCATTATAATATCTGCATTTTTCTCATGTGGGAGCGCTAACAGTGAGTTCAGAAACAGCCCCAGATCTGGAAATGGATTAGGACTTGACAATGACCAGCAGTCAAAACAGCTGGGAAACACTAAAAACACAGAAGGCTCAGTGAAAAAGAAAAGGCCCGAGGTGACCAGATGTTGTTGATAAAGTCTAGTTCCAGTAGCAACAAACTGAGAAGTATCATTAAAGAAGCAATGAAAGGAAAAATAAGAGGCAGTGAGGAAGAAAAAACAGTTAATAGGAACAACTGGAACTATGGCTTGCACAAATCATAGCTGTGATTAGTAGAAATAGGGTCAGCAAAGTACATTCCGCTGACTGCAGCACCAAGTGGCCTCAATACACGGGGTACTCTGGGGTCCTAAAGTATAGAGACAAAAAGGAAATCAGAAACCTCAACAAATTCGTGAAAGTCATGATGCACTGGCACAATAAGTGCACATATAATCAGATACCCAGCACATTTTGCTGTGCTTTAAGACGTACACCCGTTGTCTCCCTGGTGAAGAAAATGGGATTCTAACCACCAAATTTACATTATGATCACTATAAAAAGTGTCATGCTCGCTAAAAGAAAACTTATTCACTTCCCTTGAGGAGTTTGCAACCCAGCAAGCATGAAACAAATCCAGCAGAGATGTAGTTCATAAAAAGACAGATGCAAGGTGCTTTAGTATTTTCCTAAGTCAAATCCCACAGCCAGTGGTTCTAAGGCAGGAAAATAGGGTCTGGAGGCAGGGAACCCAAGGCTAATTTGCACTTCAGCTATGACAGGAAATGTCCTGTCCATGACTTTGTAACTTTACTTCATCCTCCTCATTTACATAGGGCATACCCCAAGTAACCAATGGGATCCTCTAGAGGGTATTTCCCCAAAATTTTGGAATGGGGCCTTTCCGCCCCTATGCTCAGCCCACTTCCACACTGTGGAAAGTACTTCCATTTTCAATAAATCCCTTCATTCCTTCCTTGCTTGGTGCATTTTGTCCAATTCTTTGTTCAAGATGCCAAGAACCTGGACACCCTCCACTGTTAACAGTTCCAAAGGAATAATTAAAGCAGTTGTCTAGAAAATGTCCTTTATAAGATTTTTAAAAACCAGTTCCAATCCCTAATAACTTTACATTTTTCATTTAGAATGTTTGGTTTGTTTAATGGGCTTGAAGGCCAAGTTATAATTAAGAATTACCTTTACAAACTGAAGCAGAGTTACCCTATACTTAGACGCACAGAAAAAAATCTAGTTTCCAATTATCTGACATCATCCTGATCTTCTTTCCAGACTTCTACCCCTCTGGGAGGGGGAAAACTTTGATATGCCAGTTACTAGTTTTTGTTTTTGTTTTGAGGCAGGGTCTCCCTCTGTCACCCAGGCAGGAGTACAGTGGTGCAATCACAGCTCATTGCAGCCTCAGCCTCCTGGGTTCAAGCAGTCTTCCTGCCTCATTTTAAAAAATTTTATGTAGAGATGAGCCCAGGAATTTGAGACCATTCTGGGAAACATGGTGAAGCCTCAAGCAATCATTCTGCCTTGGCCATCCAAAGTGTGAGGATTACAGGGGTGAGCCACTGTATTTGGCCTATTTTTGTTTCTTCTAATTTAAGCCATTTCCCTTCTGTTTATAAACATTCACTCCTTTCACTCTCTTTGGGATCACCTTTGGTATGAGGAGATTTGTGTAAATGTCATATTCTACCCTTTGCTTTCCCTCCTACACTTCTGCCTCCGGGTGTAGGAGGAGTTTAAGGCTTTCATAGGGGTGGAAAGAAACAGAGTCCTTGGGTCTATTTGGTGTACCCTGGGACTTTGGATTCACTGCTCCAAATGATAGGATTGGTTTGCTCACTGGTCTGGTGCCTGCTGCTGAGCAATCTCCATCTCCTCTCTTGGGATCTGTGTTGCTGCCATCCCTGCAGTTTGCACTCCCAGGAACTTGCCCCCTATTTAGAAATTCCTAGCTCTGTAGCTTTTCGGTCCTGACCCCAGAGCTCTGCAGTCCAGGGGTGCTCTTAGCACCTCCACATCTCATAGCCAGGGCATGTAGAGTCATCTGGTTCTCTTGCATACCAAATATAGGCCATAGGGATCAACCATCTGTGGTTTGCTCCCACCTTCATGCCATCACCCTGGGCTTGCTGGAACTGTCTCTATGTAGAGTTTCTCCCAATGGCTGGCAGCCTCCTCTGTTCCCCGTGCCAGGAGAATTACGCCATGAACCTAAATATGCTTGGTCTCTCTCATGCCTCTCTGGGTTTTCTAAAGCCACTCCTCCACACCAGATGGTCAAGCACAGAAGCTGGAATGGATAGCGGGATGAAAGCCCCTGTATCTGACCTCCTTGTTCTCCATCTCTTTCCTTTGTCTTTCCCACAATTCCATCAGGCTAGAAAGGGCAGTTTCCCCTCTTCTACATGAGAAGAATATCTTCTCCACCTCCAAAAAAACTGATCCAAGTCTGCAAGGCCTAAAGCAATTTAGAAACTCCTCTTCCTTTGTATAAAGCCATGCATGCAACTTTTATCTAAAAGATAGTTTTGTTTTGTTTTTTTTTTAAGATAGAATCTCATTCTATCACCCAGGCTGGAGTGTAGTGGTACAATCTTGGCTCACTACAACGTCTGCCTCCCGGGTTCAGACGAGTCTCATGCCTCAGCCTCCCAAGGAGCTGGTATTACAGGTGCACATGACTACACCTGGCTAATTTTTGTATTTTTAGTAGAGACTAGGTTTTGCCGTATTGGCCAGGCTGGTCTCAAACTTCTGGCCTCAAGTAATCTGCCCATCTCAGCCTCCCAAAGTGCTGGGATTACAGGTGTGAGCCACTGCTCCCGGCCGTAACTTACTTTTTTTGTTGTTGTTGCACAATCTTATTTGGGATGACAGAAATTCAGTGTTAGCTTTTTCTCTTTAGATCCCAGCTGCACAGTCCTTATCCAGACCCCCCATTTTATGCAGATAGCTGTATCAGACTTGCTGGGAGGATGGTAATTTTCAAAGTACAAAAAAGAAATATTCATTTGGAAAAAACAAAACTCCATGATCTAAATATTAAAAGTATGTTACAGAAATAAAAAGTATAAAGAACTGAGTTTTTTATTCACTATTTAGAGCTAGGAATTAGCAATGCTTGTTTGTGTATCACTGAAAAGGAAATAATTCTTGAGTCAAAGTGCTTGAGAATCCTCCGGAGACCCCGTCTGTTCCCTTGATTTCCAGTCTTCCCAGTGCTGTGTTGTCTCAGGGCCTCTGTCCTCTTTCCCTTTCTCTGACACAATCCCCATAACCTTTATCTGGAGATGACTCTTTCTGACACATTCAGACCTTTGCTAATTTTTCCCTACATATATTATTTTTCTGGAGATGACATTGCTGACTCCTCACTGCTGCTCCATTGCCTGGCTTTTCTCTAAATGTTAGTAATTTCTCCTTGTATCTTGGCATAAGTGAATTGTGTCCAAAGAAGCGAATTCTTGTATGGCTTGCCATATTTCAGTATCTTAGCATGTGCATACACACACACACACACACACACACACACACACACACACACACACACACGATTGCCAAGAATGTTTCAATTCCTTGTAGGTCAACCATGATTTGTACATAAAATAATACTTCTTAAAAGAATTTCTCTTTTCTCTTATGCATTAGGTTGGGTATTTAGCCATTTTGTCCTAGTTCCCCTGAGATTATAGCCATTTTTATTAATAAAGTACAAAAAAATGCATCATAAACCTTTGGGCCAAGAGTTTTGTTCACAACAGATGTCAGTGGTTTAGTCAAGGTCAGATTTAACCCCCCTAGGGATCCTTTTTCCTCCCCACCTTCTTTTTGAGACAGGGTATCTGTCGCCCAGGCTGGAGTGCAGTCGTACAGTCACGGCTCACTGCAGCCTTGACCTCCCCAGCTCAAGGGATTCTCCCTCCTCAGCCTCCCAAGTAGTTGGGACTACAGGCATGTACCAGCACGTCTGGTTAATTTTTGTATTATGTGTAGAGATGGAGTTTTGCCGCGTTGCCCAGACTGGTCTCCAACTCCTTGGCTCAAGCAATCCACCCCTCTCAGCCTCCCTAAGTGCTGGAGTTATAGGCATAAGCGACTGTGCCTGAACTCCTCCCCATCTGCTTAATAGCTTCTAGAAATCTGCTGAGTATAATGGAGAGCGTACAAGCTTTGATATGAGAGTCTGGACCCAAGATAAAAATCACAGAACTACAAAATTGACATGCTGCATCTCATCTCTTCATTAACCTCATCATAATAAAACTGACAAACATTTATAGGTACTGACTAGTGTGTCAGGCACTGTGCTAAGCACCTCATGCATTAAACACTTAAATTCTCAATAACCCTTGAGATTGGGAAATGTATCTATTTCCCAGAGGAGGAACCAGAAGCCCACAGATGTTAAGTCAGTTGTCCTCAGCCTTTAGCCAAGTTCCATCTCTGTTCCTCTTCTCACTCTTCCGGAGAATAGCAATAACACACCCCATCCCAACCTCCAAACCCCCAAACCCACAACTGAATGGTATGAAGACAGTGTCCTGACCTCTCTAAGCATCGGTGCTCCCCTCTGAGATTTGCAGAAATCTCAGTCTGCAAATCCCCCGCCCCATCACAGTTTTCTTAGCTCTCTGAGCTTTCATTTATTTATCTGAAAAAGTGAGTGCTTAAACCCCTGTGTTCCTTACCGCTTCAGAAAGCAGTTGGGTGGAGTAGACAGAGTAAAGAGCCCCTTCCCCAAAGATGTCCATGTACTCATCCTCCAAGTCTGTGAATAAGTTAGATTCCAGGGCAAAAGAGAATTAGTTTCCAATCAGCTGACTGTAATATAGTGAGAGAGTAGCCTAGATTATCCAGGTGGAGCCAATATAATCCCAAATACACTTAAAAGTGTAGAGGAAGGCTAAAGAGGAGGTTGGAGTGCCTCAAAGTAAGGACTCCACCTGCCGTTGCTGGCTTTGAAGAGGACCAGGAGCTAAGGAATGCAGGGTTCCTCTAGAAGCTGGAGAAGGCAAGAAAACAATTCCATGCTAGAGCCCCAGAGAGGAGCACAGCCCTGCCAACACTTTGGTTCCAGGCTACTGAGACCCATGTTGGACTAGGGAACTGCAGGGTAATGTGTTTGTATTGTTTGAAGCCATTCAGTGTGTGATCATCTGTTACAGCAGGCATAGAAGACAAATATGCTGGGTGACACAGGAAACATTCCTTAATCTCTCTGCAATTCCATTTTCTCATTAGAAAGTAGAGTTTGTTCTGACCCCGGTCCCTGGCCTTAAACTGAATCTTAACCATAACCTTAACTCTATTTAGATTCAAACTCTATAGCTAAGTGAGTAACAAACCAGTTAGTACAAGAAAAAACACACTCAGATTTCTTTGCTCATAAATCTTCTTTACATTATGGAGCCAATGTGAGATCCAATGGGCTAATGGAGATAAGGAGTGTAGCACATGACTCACCCTCAAAAAACTTCAGCTCCCTTCTTCCACTGGACCCTGCCATGCTGATTTCAAATCCTACCTTATTCACCTGATACAAGAACAAAAGGAGTAACAATGTTCACACCTGATGTATATCAAATTTTTTGAAGTAGAAATGCAAGCTAACTTGAAGTCATGAACAGGTAAAAGAAATGAATCTCATTTATCCGGAGTTTATTTGCTATTACAAGCTTCACCTTGCACAGGTCAGTACATGGACTTGCCTACAGGGCCTTTCGCTATTTATTCCAGAAACAAAAAAGCAAGGAAAAAGCAAAATAGTTACTGGGATAATTTGAAGTTACCGAGAGAGTGGTGACAGGTAAAATTAAACTTGAAAGCTGTTAATGTTGTCCAGAGGAGTCATGCTGTTAAAAATAAGTGGGTCATAATTAAATGCGTATCCTGTGATTTCTTAGTATATTTCATTTCTCTTTTGCTTTTAACCCCAACTCAGTTTCCAGTCCCTGCAGGAATTAACCTGTATATGAAAGACAGTTTGGAAAAAAAAAATGCAACTTTCTCCCATCTGAAATAGCAGTTTGACATTTTATATGAATGCCAGCCAAATCATAAGTCAAAAAAATTCTAGATCATCTATATTATCAAGAAGTCATAGGGGTTTCTGATAGAGAGGTTGGAGGGAGGAGTTTGGCCTTAGGATCCAGATAGGACAAATGTAATGCTATAGCAGATCATGCTTTAGGCAAACTTGATACATGAAAGTCTAGATTTCCTTAATACAATTCAGGTATTATTCACTTTGCAGAAGAATTCAGGCAGTGATTCTTGAAAATGGGCCACTCTCCTCATACATATTTAAAAATATATATATTCTTGAAAACTGCGATTAATAACTTGATTCTCTAAGTCCAGAAATAAAGCTGCACACCTGCAATCATCTGATATTCAACAAAATCAACAAAAGCAAGCAATGTGGAAAAGACTCCCCATCCAATTAATGGGATAACTGACTAACCATATGCAGAAGCTTGAAACTGGACCCGTTCCTCATACCATATACAAAAAGTCAACTTAAGATGGATTAAAGACTTAAATGTAAAACCTAAAACTATAGAAGCATATCTGTTACATAGGACAATTTGCACTTATTCTTCCCTGGAGAGACTCTTATTTTTATTATTTATTCCTAACACCCATAGTTTTTATATATTTTCTATTACCTTGATCCTTTTCTATGTTGTCTTAATGTGTAACTCATGAAAGCAAAGTATAAAACTAAATTTTGCTATGTGGCTCTAAAGATACCCAGCACCTGAAATTCAATGACCTTTAATAAATCAATCAAAGCAAATGCTCAAAGGAGCAAGGAAAATGTTCAGACCAAAGGTTTTTGGCCAGATTCTGGCCATGGCTCTCAACCAGATTCAATGGCTAGTTGATAATGATGAGGCAGACGCTCATAGCTTGTGGTCTAAGGTTTATTATGCTATGGATTCTCACTTATTTAAAAAGAACAGGTGGGACTCAACTCAGTTCTAATGGTGGCTCCTAAAGCAAACCTCTCCTACAGCTAAGGTCTGTTCCTAGGGGAGTAACACTGTTGTCTGTCAGGCAGGGAAGAGATTCGAGTGAAGATCTTAAAATCTAGGGCTCTATGCCAGGCATGGTGGGCATGCCTATAATCCCAACACTTTGGGAGTCTGTGGCACACTCCAGGCTGGGTAATAGAAGACCTGTCTTTAAAAAAAAAAAAAAAAAAAAAAAAAAAAAAGGCAGGGGTGCTCTGGAAACAAACCTAAGAAAAAATGGTGTCTCCACCTCTTACTGATTGGATGCATTTGAGCATATTGCTTGATCTCTGAGTTTCACTTGCTTCACAGTAAGCCTTCAATAAATGCTGATAACAATGGTAATTACCATTCTGTAATCTCACACACATGTTCTAAGGGTCTTTTAGCTACACAGCCTCTATTCACCAAAGCAGCAACAGTATGCTCCCAAGAACCATTTCAATTGTATCCCTTCAAACAGCAGTGATGAGTCAACAAGTACTTTACACTTCTGCAGTTCGTGCAGCTTTGTAGACAGATCATCTTATTTGCACTTTTTGAACTTGACGCATCACTCTTCCTGGACAAGTAGGGGTGAGGGATAGAGATGGGGAAGGTTGATGCTGCTACCAAGACGATAGTCTTACAGGTAGCTGTGAAACCTGCTTAAACCAATTCATGGCACCTGGGGGAATTTTAAGGCATAGCATAACTCTATCAGTGCCAAGGAGCAAAGTCCAAAGACAAATTAAAACAAGGTCCAAACAGAAGACAGAATCAATAGTCAAACCCAGCCTGGACCAAAGGGCAAGGATGATCTACTTATGAAGCAGCATCTACAAGAGCCGGGGTCCTGCCACAGAACAGACACCACACGAGTAATTTTTACTGGGACAATTTAACATCAAAGTTATTAACTACTAACAAGGGATTACCTTCTGAGAGAGATAAAGATAACTCTTAATATACAGAAATATGCCAGGCACGGTGGCTCACGCCTGTAATCCCAGCACTTTGGGAGACCGAGGTGGGCGGATCATCTGAGGTCAGGGGTTCGAGAGCAGCCTGGCCAACATAGTGAAACCCCGTCTCTACTAAAAATACAAACATTAGCTGGGCATGGTGGTGCACGCCTGTAATCCCAGCTACTCAGGAGGCTGAAGCAGGAGAATCGTTTGAACTGGGGAGGTGGAGGTTGCAGTGAGCTGAGATCACACCACTGCACTCCAGCCTAGGCGATAGAGTGAATGAGACTCCATCTAAAGACAAAAAAACGAAAAACAAAAACAGAAATAGCAGCTCTAGAGTACAACCACTCCATTAAGTCACTGAAAGAGTGCCCAAGGAAGTAACAAACTTGGAAAAGGCTCCGTTCCATGGCTGAGACTTACCTTGTTGGAGATAATGGATCCATGGCCCACCAGATGGAGAAGTTTGCTGAGATGCCACAGGCCAGGACGGGCTGGCAGGAAACTGCCCATGGAGGGTGCTGTTGGGGCTTACCACCTTGGTTTGCAGTATCCCTAGCCCCACTGGCAGGAAAGCTGCCTGCTTTGTTCCCTAAATAGGGACTTGTATGAATGGCCCCACGAGGGTTCAGCTGTCTCTTACTTCTAATCAGTGAAATTCCTAAACAAGGAAGCCACCTGCTGGCAGCCATGGCTATGCCGAAAGAACAAGAAAAATAAAGTACCAGCAAGGGAAAGACAAGTCCTGTCCTCTTTTAATATCTCTCCCACACTCTTATGTCTGTCAAGGACTAATTGCACTGGCCGAGGAGACATATCCCAGGGTCTATCTCCAGAAGCACAAAGCAGGACAAAGAAGAGTGGATTTGGAGATGAGGCACTGATAACTGGCATAGATTCAAAGTAGGTAAAATGAAGGTACAGGTTTGGAGAAATGGCCGGCGTCCACCAAGACGATTTTCAACGTCATGCTCAGGACCTCCGACAAGGGAATATTAGGACTAACCAGTGGCATATTGTGGGCATAATGGCTCTCACAATTAATCTGCTTCTATGCACAAAACTGCAAATTCTCTATGCTCCCCCTAACCAGTCCACTTTTTTTTTTTTTTTTTTTTTTTTTTTGAGACAGAGTCTCATACTATCGCCCATGCTGGGGTGCAGTGGCATGATCTCCACTCACTGCAAGCTCCGCCTCCTGGGTCCAAGCGATTCTCCTGCCTCAGTCTCCCGAGTAGCTGAGATTACAGGCGCCCAACACCATGCCCAGCTAATGTTTGTATTTTTAGTAGAGAAAGGGTTTCACCATGTTGGTCAGGCTGGTCTCCAACTCCTAACCTCAAGTGATCCACCTGCTTCGGCCTCCCAAAATGTTGGGATTATAGGCGTGAGCCACCACACCTGGCTCTAGTTCTTAAAAGAAGTGTAATAACCTGTGTTCCTATTTGGCTCAGCAGGTTCATCTAAGACCTAATGAGATGTCTGCAGCATTCTCTGTTACAGCTCTGTGCCTGTTGCTAGAAACTTCCCAGAGCGGAAGCTGGAACTGAACAAAGGGAGACTTAAAGTAAACATTGGCCACAGGAGCATATAAACCCAATTTGAATATTTTAAAATTTAATTAACCATTATTATGGATTGCATGACTGAATTCACCAACTGATTCAGTTAAAATCATCAAACTGGTTGCTATTGCAATTTGATTTTACTTCCTAATCATGCAATCATGTAATGAATTAGTTGAGAGACGCTGGGAAATATTTTCCAGCATAATATTTAAGAATTTTATCAACCAGGGTCTCAAAGGACTTAATTTAGGTATCGTAACTTTTTTTCTCTTTCTACTGCTGAAGTATGGTGAGTCTCTGTGTGACTAATTGAAGTTGCACACGGTGATTTATCCACACGACCAGTAGAGGCCTCTGAAGTAGGCTAAGTGCTAGAGGTGTCCCATTTAACTCCAGGAATGGGGCTATTCCTCCTCTCTATCCTGAAAGCTTATTTTCCTGAACTAAATTCGTGAATCTACTATGGACCTAGCTCTATGCATAGTGTGGAGAAAGGATTTTTTTTTTTTTTTTTTTTTTTGAGACACAGTCTTTGTCACCAGGCTGGAGGGCAGTGGCATGATCCTGGCTCACTGCAACTTCCACCTCCCGGGTTCAAGCTATTCTCCTGCCTCAGGCACCTGAGCAGCTTGGACTACAGGTGCACACCATCACGCCCAGCTAATTTTTGTATTTTTAGTAGAGACAGGGTTTCACCATGTTGGCCAGGATGTTCTCGATCTCTTGACCTCATGACCCACCCACCTTGGCTTCCCAGAGTGCTGGGATTATAGGTGTGAGCCACAGCACCAAGAAGAGAAAGGTTTTTATAAAATAAATAGTCTGGCTAGGACATATGATTATGAGAACACTACAAAGAGCTAAGGAAGGAGGCCTCAATTATGTGGCACAAACATTAGCTACAAGAGCTACTCAGAGACAGGGACCATCCATGGGTCTATGTGCACTTGAACACCTGGGCAGGGCTCATGGAGAAGGTAGCACTGACTTTGCCTAATATTTTGTGGGGTTTGTCTGTGTTTGTGTTGAGGAGAATGGTGCATTGTGTACTTGTGGCAGGCCAGGTCTCACTAACCCAGGCCTCCATAATAGCTGTTTCAGCATTGACTGACTGGTTAAGTTAAATATTAAAAACAGATAGAGCCAGTGCCCTCATACAAAGGCTAGAATGTAATAAAAACCCACCAAGAGTTTTGCCTAGGCTTTTCCAGGGCCTTGAAGTATGAAAAGATAATGAGGGAATTCTTAACAGGACTCGTTTAGAATTAAATTTTATTGGGGGTCTAAAGAAACTCCTCAGACCTCCACAAACAAGTTTGTTGGGGGTCTGAAGAAACTCCCCAAACCTCCGTGACTTAGCAGGAGACAAGATAAGGGTAATCACCCCAGCACCTGGACCCATTTAGATTAAGTAAATGTACTGAGGCTTCAGAGGAAGGTCTTCAGAACTCAGATATTAGTTATAGATTAGAACAAATTAATCACTTATGTCATTAGATGAATGCACACTTACACATAGACATATAGCTTAGAAGGTATATAAGCTCTGGAAAACTTTATAATTTTGACTTGGTCTGGTGATATTTTCCAGGCCTTCTCCTTGCACACGGTTATGGAATAAACTCCCTTCTTTCCCGGCTCATCTGCATCTTGTTATTGGGTCATGAGAATAAGCAGCCCCACCCTCAGTTTGGTCCGGGAACGTACTGGCAGTGGAAAGAAATGAAGTATAATATAAATCCTGGATTCCAGTTCTAGCCCATCTACTCCATACTTTAAGCAAAGCACTCACTAAACCCCAACTGGGTTATTCCTGAAGTGAGAATGATAACGGATGATTCGTCCACACAAAATGAGACTAGGTAAACCGTAAAGTTCCATCAGCCTTTATTATTATTAGGAAGGTAGACCTAACAAGACTACGTCATGAGACAGAATATCTCTTTTCCTGGCCAAACCTGATTATGGTCACCTTGAAACTCAAGGTGTTTGAGTTTGTACATTTGAAATTGTACTCAAATGAATTTGAAAGGCAAACTGCCTTCAGCTGCATAATTCCCCAGCATAAAGGCAATAGCAAATGAAACAACATTCCAGGTTCATACACTTATATGTGTTTGTTCTTTATTTTAAAGTACAGAACGTGGTGATTCTTTTAAAGCTACAAGCAATCATGCCAAGTGTCCAGGTTTTCTCGGCATATGACAGCTGAGAGTCCAGGATGAGTTGAAGGCTCTATTTTTAGATTTTAGTCAAAGGATAAAAATCAGACCTTCCTGTGGGAATCATCCATTCTGAGTCATGCAACACCATCAGGCCAGAATAAAATAGCTCCACAACCCAAAGCATTCATCACCTGTGATATAAGAAACAGAAGCAGTTTGCAAGATTCCTCTTTCTGCAACCTTGGAGCTTTGGTGGCATTCTGTGAGATGAGCATAGTGCCCTGCCTCGATGCAAATGGACCAACCAGCAGACTTCACTGTTCAATGGGAAAAGAGGGAGGAGCCTTTACAAATTCAGCATGAATCAGAAATAAAAGGTTATTTAGGTCGGGTGCAGTGGCTCATGCCTGTAATCCCAGGATTATGGGAGGCTGAGTCTTGAGGATCATTTGAGGCTGGGAATTAGAGACCAGCCTGGACAACATAGTGAGACCTCATCTCTACAAAAAATAAAATAAAGTAAAGAAAAAATGTAAGAAGAGCATTTAAACTTAAGTCAAGGAGGAAAGTAACTGGCCATTCTAAATATTATTCAATAAATTGTTTGATAATGTCTAAGCTTTCTGCCCAACTTGGACTAATAAGTCTATGTTTCTATGCTCAAGAATCAAACACATTACAGTTGGTTATTCCAATAATGTACAGAATGTGATCACAGAAACAATATCCAATATAACTAGACATTAGAGACTCATATTCAGAAATTTAGATATCATCTGATTTAAACTCCTTCATTTTTAAAGTGAAGTAACTGAGACCCATGGAATTTAAACAACCTGCTCCAGAGTTAATTAACAAGCTAGTGGCAGAGCAGGATCTAGAAGACACAGAGCAGAAACATTCAAAGACTATAAATGGTTAAGGTCCTGATTTTCTAATCAGGGGAAACAGTAGACTCCAAAAACTACAGATGAATGAAATGAAGGAATCGTAGATTCACACCTGTAAGGAGCGATGAAGATCATCTCTTCTGACCCACTCATTTTTGAGGTGAAACAGGATGAGCTAGACTAAGGTGTTTGCCTAGCAGCTGGTTAATGACAGAACACAGCTAGAACCCAGGTCCCCTGGTCTTTGCCTGGGGATCTTTTCACTTCACTGGCGTTGAGATTCTTCTCAGGCAAAATTCTAGAATAGGTTATTAAACAGATGGCTTGGGAGCATTTAAAAAGAAAGCAATCATTAGCAGCCAGCATGGGTTCAGTTAGAACGAGTAAGTCATGCCAGGCTAATCTCATTTCCTTTTTGATGCAGTTACAAACAAATGTACACATCATTATAGTATGTTAAAATGAGGGATAGTCCAACAGAATTGAGGTAAGCTATATTTACCCAGCTTAAGGTCATCACCAATCTTTCTTGGTCCATATTTTTCTTCTCTTTGTTTCCCTGGCCTGTGTTCTTTTCAGAACTCTATAATCCTCTACTTCCCTACCTAGGTCTGGGGCCATGCAGTGAGAATCCACATTCCTTCTTTTATAATATGTGTACAGTTGGGATCCTTTAGCTTTTTCCAAACTGAAGATATAGAATTTACGTAACTGTAGCATTTGTTTTGATTGTGAATACTAGATTTTGAGAAGACATATAGACATAGTATCCTTAGTGGGAAGACATTGAGAGCTTTAGATTCAACTGGTGGTTTTTCTAGTGCTATTGGAGGGTACTGTGCATCCATAAATACCAAGATTCCAAGGGAAAAAGGAAGATACTATTATCATGTGGTGTGTGCAGAGATGAACAGCTCTCGATTGGCAATAAAATCAAATTATCAGGCTCTTCCACTGTTTTTCATGGTATGTATTATCATGGAAGTGAGAGGTGAGTGAGCTTTAAGGAGATTTTTTAAATTATGCAATGGGAGAAGGAGTTTTAATCTATTGATACATAAATCTTTGTCAAATCTTTACCTGGAGTTGAGCTTACTTAATAACATTGCCTACTATCAGGATACCAGAGGGCAACATGAGGTCACCAAAGCTATCTAGACTAAAGAAGGTAACCCAGGGATGTTCATGGAATACATAGCATATCTTGACCTCTGTAACACATTGCCAAAGGCTTCCATGGTCTCCTCATTGAGCATTGTGGCCAGATTTTTAGGATACAGCGTGTCTTGTTTAATGGCTCTACAGTTCTCTAGAAGTTGACCATAGTGCACTGTTTTTGGCTTTTTCATGTTCAATTGACGGCCTAAATGAAAACATATGCTATTCGCTGATCAAACTAATACCCCCAAATTTAGGCTTGACTTAAATTTGTAACAGTTAATGCTCTGCAAAGATGGTGCAGTCCCAGGAGAGACTCAGTTCCCATTGCTGGACGTCTTAAAAGAGAGGCTGAATGAGGCTTGGCAGAGACACAGCCAAGGAGACTTAATGTATCTATGAGACTATGGGGCGAAACAGCCTTTTACATTTTTTTCTATTGTGTGATTCAATTATTCGAAAATATAAGACCATGAAAATCTGAACTGCAAATGTATATCACTTATTAATGGTTAAGAAAAGCAATGTTCGTTTCTTTGTTTCTTATCCTTCCTTGGTTTTGCCTGTCCAAGGTGACACATGCCATATGTGTTCAATATGCTCAAAACCTGGACGAATAACTCATAGGAGACAAGCTGACATTGGGGCGAGCCTCTAGGTTAAAAAGGTGAGAATGAGTCACAAATAGACGCCAAAATTGTATTTGCATGACAATGGTTGGATTAAACAAAATAGTCCAGAGGAAAAATGACCTGTTTATTCTGATAGTTTAGAGAAAATATGACTTACAGGGGCAGAAACTGGGCCTAACATATACTTCCATTTTATTTCAAAGAACTCATAATGAGATGTTTTCTGGTATTTTTTAAATGCAAATCTCCAGGGTCCTTTCAGACAAATATAGAGCAAGGAGAGCTGTCTCTCTATAGATTTTTAAAAGGGACCCATGTGTGCGTGTCTCTGTGAAAGATGGTAAGCACACATCTGTGTGGGTTCTCAAATGGTCAGAATCTTTCCTGCCAGAATCAGTCTCAATCACTCAGAAATTATTTAACATCTGCAATACTCTCCCCATTTTCCAGTCTGCAAAATAATGCAAGCAAACAAACATAAAAGACATTGTCCCTATAATTTAGCATCTCCTTAGTTCATGACAGAAGAAATGCATCTAAATCACAGGTTGGCATACATCATGGCAGGCATCATGGATGAGGAGTTGGAAGAACTAGGTTCTGTCCAGCTCCATGCTTTCAAAGTTGTGCATCCTTATCTGAGTCCCACATTCTTCATGAAGTCCCATTTGTAGAGGAAGGATTCTTGAAGGCTGAGATATTTGAGCTAAAGCCTGAAGGATGAGAAGGATTCAGCCATACAAAGAGGTTTTCAGGCAGACACATCAGCAGGTGCAAGGTTCCTCACGGAAGACAGTTTTGGATTATGCTCAAGGAACTTAGAAAAGGCCTATGTGGCCATGGGTGAGACAAAGAGAAGGATGGGCTGGGCAAGTCAGAAGGAACCAGATCAGGCAGGGCCTTCATGCTACAGTAAGGAGGTCAGATTTTCCCCAAGCTCTTTAGAAAGCAACAAAGGATTTAAGGAAGCAGAAATATGTCATGAGATATAATTTTTAAAGCTTTCTCAAGCTGTTTTATGGAGAAGAGGTTGTCATAGCATCAGGCAGTATAATAAGTAGGACAACCAGCTCAGTGGCAATTGAAGTTGTCCAAGCAAGAATAAAGATTTCAACTAGAAGGACAGAAGGGAGAAGACGAAGATTGAGGTACATAGAGGTGGAACTGAGAAGACTTGCAGCTAATGGCTGAGATGTTATTGTATGGATAATCCAAGGAAATATAAATGGGTTTGAGAAACTCAGAAAATCTATACCAATGTGAGGCATTGCTATTAATATAGCAAAATGCATAGTTCAGGATATAAAAGGCTACTCTTTGTAGACGTGTGTGCTAAACTTACTCCTGAACATAAGGTAGGAAGCGTCACATACATGTATTTACCTGCCAGGCAACTGAGGGGCTCTGATGGGTCCTGTCTGAGGGCAAGCCAGGAAATCATCAGCAATACTGACTACTCCAATTACTTCTCACTGTAGCTAGTCCACCACAGCCAGGCTAGAGTTGCTCCTTTTGAGACAGAGCTTTCCTTGTATTCCTGGGCAGCATCTTGAACTCACTAGTGCCATGCTGATTCCATGACTAGTTGCCAGGAAAAGCATTCTCATCCCCTACCCGGTAGGCTGCCTAGGACATTCTTTTTTGTTTTTTTGTTTTTTGAGATAAGAACTTGCTCTGTCACCAAGGCTGGATAGGTCACTGCAGCTTTGAAGTCCTTGGCTCCAGTGATGCTCCCACCTCAGTCTCCTGAGTAGCTGGGACTGTAGGTGTGCACCACCACCACACATGGTAAATTTTGTTTTTATTTTTAGAGGTGAGGTCTCGCAATGTTGCCCGGGCTGGTCTCAAACTCCTGGACTCCAGTGATCCTCCCACCTTGCCCTCTCAAAGTGCTGGGATTACAAGCGTGAGCCACCACACCCGGCCTACTTAAAGATATTTCTGACAGCCTTCCCACTTTTACAGGGCATTGAGACTTGCAAAAGATGCATCCATAAAGCCAAAATAGCCATGCAGTTTTGGAAGCCCCAAATCAAACCATTTATGTGACATTATACAGAAAAAATTAAATGGTTCATTATCTGAATTTTTTTTATCTTTCAGCTGTAAGGATGGGTCTTATTTAGACACAGCCAAAATTACTGCTCTATAAAGAGCTTAGGGCTACCCTGACTCTGAAAGATCTATATAAAACTCAGTTCTATTTCCAAGGCTGCTATAGATCCAAAATAAATCATCAGCAGTCTGTACATTCATTTATATATACATACTGTACCTTCTCTAACTGAAAATATTTCACACAACAGATTGAATTCAATATGCTTTCTCTTAAGATGCTATTCTGAAGAGCAAAAGTGCTATTGCCTAAAATTTTAAAAGATAAGATATTAATTGCAGTGTTTTTATAGCCTCAACGTTGTCTCCACTGATGATTCTCTTAACCTTTCCAATTACAAAAATGATCCAAATAAGTATCCTAGTTTAATTAGAAAATATGTGGTCAAATCCTCAGATTTTTGGCAGATTGCATTCACAACTCAGAAATTAATGTCTAGGGAAAGTGTCTTTCACATATTTCAGGTATACTCTGGATCAGTAAAGATATTGATACTTTCTAGATATTGTAAAGCAGAATATAGATACTAGCATAAAACAGGCAATATAGAATGCCTTTCAAATTGAATAGGTACTTTTTTCTGTTAAATCAGGAAAGACTTTAAAATGATATTCCCTTTTAAATTTTTTAATTATATAAATAATACATTTTCAATGCAGGGAAATGGTAAGGTACAGATGGGCAATAGTCTTATCTATATCCTTCCAGACATTTCCCTCTGGAAAGACATGTATATTTTGTTACAACAATTCCTGCACCTCAAAAACAATACAAACAGTAAAAATAAGGTTGTACTAGCCTTATTAACTGTTGCACAGCTAATTTATATACAAATCTATGTGCATTCATTTCAATTTTGACTTTTAAATTTAAACTGATGCTCTCAAAATAACACTACAAGTTTCCACATTAAGCAGCAACAGTTTCAGAATAATTCAAAACTTGATTCAAGCATGCTGCTGATAAAAAAATGTACTTTTTATTTCATTAAAATATGTAGCTTTCTACTACTGCATCCTTCGAAGAGAAGAATATTCTACCGGTTTGGCCACAGGCTCTTCACGTATGGACAGTTACTCCCTATTAAACTCTTCATTCATCCTGGTGTCCTTGAAAATATTCATCAAACATACAAGACTTATTTTCATGTTCCTTTAGTTATTTAAATTTTGAATCTTCTCCACATTGAATGGCAAAATCAATATGCTATAATACAATGTTCATACTTTCTTCATCTGACTGATCATGAGGTAAGAAGAGAACTATGCTGCAGTCATCAGTCCACATACAGCTTTAGTTACTTTTTTGAATGTTTTGCTTCTTAAGTCATTTGTAGAATAATCGAATAAGGAATCCATGTCTGGATCTAGAAACTCTCAGTTTCCTTTTTAGCTTTTTTACTCTGCAGCTACATTTTGATCACAATGTTAACTTGTAGAATTTCTAGAGAGAGCATGGCACTTAGGACTGCCAAGATGCCAGAAATACACTTGAATGACTCCACCATGAACTGAGAATCAACAAGAAAAAACTCCATACACTCAGAAACCCCACTGCTCGAGCTGCAGGACCAGTTGCTTCATCACAGTCAGGTGAATGTACAACTCAGTCCAAGCTGGACAATCAAAGTTAGCAAGGATATTACCAATTACTAACGGGATTGTAATTGTCCTAGTCCTTCTGAAAGCAATTAAACAATATGAATCAAAAGCAATACGAAGGTTCATACCTTTTACATATCTTTACTCTCAATTTATGAAATTATAGACTAACCAAATATTCCAAAAATATGGAAAAATTATATGCATGAAGGAGTACCTCAGATCATTATTCATAACAGTAAAATATTGGAAAATACCTACAGTGCCAACAATAGGAAAGTGAATAATGAAATTATAGAGCATCCACTCAAGTATTGTCAAGCCTTTTAAAAATTATGGTTATAAAGACTGTGCAAGGGCATGAATAATGCTTATGACATGATATTAAATAGTGACTCAAGCTTTATAATTATTTGTACTAATGACTTCAATAAAACATAAAAAGAGAATGCTCGCTATTACTAAGACCAACTGTCTAAACTAGATTGCAATTTTTCATCAAGAGAGTGGCAGACAGAATATATGTGTGATATGGTTTATATCTGTGTCCCCACCAAATCTCCAACATTGGGGATTACAATCCCCAGTGCTGGAGGTGGGGCCTGCTGGAAGGTGATTGGATCATGGGGGTGGATCCTTCATGAATGGTTTAGCACCATCCCTTGGGTGCTGTTCTCATGATAGAGTTCTCACCAGATCTGGTTGTTTAAAAGTCTGTGGCACCTGCCTAGCCTGCCCCTCCACCTCTTCTTGCTCCTGCTCTGGCCATGTAAGACATGCCTGCTTCCCCTTCGCCTTCTGCCATGATTGTAAGTTTCCTGAGGCCTCCCAAGAAGCAGATGCTGCCATACTTCCTGTATAATCTGCAGCGCTGTGAGCCAATTAAACATCTTTTCTTTATAAATTACTCACTCTCAGGTATTTATTTATAGCAGTGCAAGAACAGATTAATACAATGCGCATAGACTGTTCCAAGACCTTGGAATGTCTTATGTAAAGGCATATTATTAGTCAGCGAAGTAGAACCACGAGAAGTAATATAGATTAAAAGGTTTGTTATAGGGATTAGATTTTAATGAAACTATGTTGCTGGTGGAGAAGTCTGTGCAAGGCTGTTGTATCTGTGTCTGATGTTGAACCTTAAGTCACTATAGAATAGCCAGCCAGCAATTGGTAGGAAAGCCTGAGTAGATGAGGGCAAGGACATACTAGAAGCCAAAAGAACAAGCGAGTGCTTGAGGACAAACTTAACCCAAGTCCCTTGGCTTGGGCTTTCTGTCACTTGCAATCTAAGGAGTTCTAACTGATAAAAGTAGATCAGTCTTGGCCTTGAAATAATAAGTCTGATTATGTTATAGAAACTTCACTATGGCTCCACCTAGCAATAAAACCCATGGAGCCGAGTGACTGCCAACCCCTTCAAGAGACCAAATGGGCAGAATCTGGAAAAAACTGGGAAGACAAAAGGAGTTAAAGACTGAGGCATGGAGGAGAAAGCAAGAATAGGAACCTTGAAAAGTGGCAGTTTAGTAACCTTGAGGCTCTAGAGCGAAGACTCTTCATGGACATTGAGAAACTTGGAATCTGCTGAATGGAGTGTAGAAGTCACTCTCTAATCTCCACTTTCTATGCATTCTGTGTGGGTTAGCAAGTAGAATGGAAACTTAGCCCTTGGTGAAAAGCTGCTTTGTGCATTCTTCTAGACTCTATCTGTGTTTTTGGTCCATGAAGATAGGTGATGACAACCAAGGCTAAGTGTTGACTGATACAGCCATTACCTACTGCAGTGTACATGCCTCCACTTTACATTTGTTTGAAAATTCCCATATAAAGAAACTAAATAAACAGAGCACAAGTCTTGATAAATTCACAGTTGTGTGTCTATACTGCCTTCATATCCAGTTGAAAAATGGTCAACACATCATAAATGATTTCATGCTGGGCACAGTAGCTCATGTCCATAATCCCAGCACTTTGGGAGGCTGAGGTGGGAGGATTACTTGAAGCCAGGTGTTTAAGATCAGCATGGGCAATAGAGGCTGATCCCCGTCTCTACAAAAAATAAAAAATTAGCTGGGCATGGTGGTGCACACCTGCAGACCCAGCTCTCAGGAGGCTGAAGCAGGAGGATCTCTAGAGCCCAGGAGTCGGAGGCTGCAATGAGCTATGATTGTGCTACTACACTGCAGCCTGGACAACAGAGCTAGACTGTCTCTAAAAATAAAAATAAAAATTTAAAAGAAAGGAAGAAGACGAAAGATTTAAAAAATGATGTAGCAGAATTTTCCCTGCCAAATCCACCAGTTAATAACCTATTGTTATATCCTGAAAGTTATGTTGGGATTATTTCCTTCTGAAATGGACTTCCTTCCATTCCACCTTCTATCCCTGTATATTTTTGTTCACCAAGACTCTTATGAGAATATTCTACTACAAATATGCCATTGTTGGGGAGAGAAAAGCTTTCACCCCTCAGACTCTCTCTGAAACACTGGCTTATGTCTTCCCAGCCCTCTAAGAAGTAAGCATGATTTAATAAAGGCCATCCTGGGGCTCACGTGAGATCACAATTTATCTCCACAGTTTTCATGTTATGTTATTATCCTAATGTTGCCTTAAGACTCTTGAAAATAACACTTAAAAAGATCCACATTTCTCATATCTAAAGGAAGTTTGTTATTCCTTTGTTTGCACTCTACCTTGTTAGAAAAATGATTGGAGGAAACTTTCTGTGATATAAAAGATGAAAGAAAGGAAGAAAGAAAAAAAGAAAGAAAAGGAAGAGAGAGAGAGGGAAGGAAGGAAGGAAGGAAGGAAGGAAGGAAGGAAGGAAGGAAGGAAGGAAGGAAGGAAGGAAGGAAAGAAGGAAGGAAGGAAGGAAGGGGGAGGATCAGGTCAGAGAAAAAACAATAGTTAAAAAAAATAAGTTGTCACTAGGGTGAGAATAACATGCATAATGCATTTTTTAATGTCCTGAGAAACTGAGCTGTATATTTGTTTCATAGCTCCCCAGCTTCCACAGCAAAAATGGAGAACTGATAATTATCACTATTTTTATTCTTTATGGTTGCTCAGGGGGAAAATTTTTAAAGGGGACATTAGTGGAATAAGGTTACCCTTCTGTCACTCACATTTGATTACTCATAGACTTTTCTATTTGAAGACACATTAAGGAAAATTTTCCTTGCAAGAAAATGTGGTCAAATGAATTGATCAACGTGTATACCTGCCAGGTGCCCGGCATCCCCACATGCCTATAGGACATTAACTCCAGTAGCCTGTGTGACCATGTAGAATAAAAATAAAGTTACTGGGAGTTCAGGGTTGATAATATCTCTGATTTGTATACTTCTGCAGAAGTCAGTCTCTTTCAAAATATGGGAACAGCGAGTTAAAATAAACTGTCTTATTGGCAGAACAGAGTGTGATCATGAGCTACCATTCAGCTTTTATGCTGATTCATCAGCTCACAGTGAAACGAGCTTGCATGAGAGCATCCCAGGATCACTGAACATTCAGAGGTATGTCCTCGCATCCTAATTTTTTAAGGTAAAATGAGATTTTCATAGAATAAGGATACAGCTGGTAAATAGCAAGACTAAAATTACATATACACTAGCCTACATTTAAGAATAGCTTGGCTAATTACTCCTAAGTCATCGGTTTTTTGTTTGTCTTTGTTTTTTCCTATTTATTTCCTTTGCTTTACAGCTTTATTGAGGCATAATTAATGTAAATAAACCATCCATATTTAAAGTGTATTATTGATGAGTTTTGACATAATATACTTCCATGAAACCATCTTCAGTCAAGGTAATGAAACTTTATATCACTCTCAGAACTTTCTCTGACCTCTTTCACACTCAATTATTGTTTTTAACCTGCCTGTTTCTATTATATAGCAAATAATTTGCTTTTTAGAATCAAGTTCATTGTGATGCAGTGAATATCATTTGCTCTTTTGAACTGTGGTTGATGATTCTGTGGCTTTTGTAGGTATCACAAAAGGGATTTACTTTTATGCAGAAAACTTAGGCTCAGCAAATGAATCTATATTTACAAATTTATGATGGTCTGAAATGGTGGGAAGAACTGGCCAGTCTCTCTAAGGACAAGAGTAGAACATTTAAAATGAAGTTGAGTTGATGGTGATGGGGGCAGGGTGGTACCACTTCAGTGTAAGAAAACTGCAGAGAAAAATAAATCACCTGATTACTATGGCAGGTGTCGGTTCATGATTCCATCATGAAAGGGGTAAATAGTTTAGAATATGCTAGGGGCTGGTGAAAAATTAAAGAAAAAAAGACGGAAGAATGAAAGGGGGTAAGGGAAGAAGGGGAAAAGGGAAGAAGGGGAAAAGGGAAGGAACGAATAAAGAAGATATTAAGAGTAAAGGGAAAAAGACAGAGAACACTGCAGTAGGGCTGTGGGCTAAAAGACATAGAGTGACTTTTGTGGTAAAGAAACCAAAGAAGGTCGTGAAATGGGTATCCAAAAAAAAAAAAAAAAAAAAAACGGGCAGCCTGTGGCGCTGCGGCTGGATAAAGAGCATCAGGGACAGGGAGGCTGTAATAAGATTCCACCACCATCTCTGTCCATCACTAGGGCTGGAGGCAGAGAAAAACTTCCCCTACTCAAGAAAAAAGAAGCTATTTTTGTCAAGTTAAATGAGCCTGAACCTGCAGAGCTGAATTGGCAGATGAATATTGTTAATTGGTGCAGTTTCTTCGGTGCAGGAAAGAGTTTCCAATCAGACCAGCAATTCATCAGCCACATGAAGGCAATTTATTAATAAAAATGAACTGAAGTTTCAGAATCCTTGATCATGATGAGCTCATGGTCCTTTGCCTCCTTTCCCTTCCCTAGAAAGGATGCCCTACAGCAATGATGCCTCAGTGATATCTTCTCCAGCCCATTCCATATGTGGCAACATTTCAAGTGGTTTTTTTTTTTCATTAGGAATTTCTACATTTAGTTGTCAAATCAAGCTGTTCTAATTGCCTAATTGTGGTTCTCCCTTCAACAACAGACTTTTTGAGGAGTTCCTGATTCAAAGTAACCAGGAAAGTCTGCTAAGTGCAGCTTAATTCTGAAAAGTGAAGGGGAAAACAAAATGAAACAGACAGGAGAAACAGTCTCCCTTTTAAAAAACTCACTTTATTTTACATTTTAAGAAATTGGACAAATGTATCCTCCTATGTAACCATAACCACATTAAGACATGGAGAATTGACATCACCCCAAAGAATTCTGGTTTCCTTTGGAGTAACCACTCTCCCCAGCCCTGGTCACAGACAGCCACTGGTCTCCTTTCTGTCATTGTAGATTAGTATTGCCTTTTCTAGAATTCCATACAAATGAAGTTATATGATGGTTTTTTAAAAAGTCAGCTGAACGTTTTTTGAGATTCAATCTGTGTTGCTGTATGTTCATCATTAGTCCATGCTTTTCATGGCTGAGTAGTATTCTATTATATAAACGTACTCCAATATGTGCATCCATGGGCATTTGGATTGTATCTGAAATGGGTATAAAGTAGTATCTCATTGTTTTAATTACATTTTCCTAATGACTAGTAATGTTAAGTGTTTTTTCATGTGTTTATTGGCCATTCGTGAAGTTCTTTTGTGAAATGTTTGCTAAAATCTTATGCCCATTTTATAAAACAGGGCCGTTTTGTAATGCCCAATGGGTTCTCCTTGCCTGCTGCCCAAGTAAAGGTGATTTATCAAGGAGTTTGTCCTTTGTGTGCCCAGGTAAAGGAATTGCAATAGAGAGGGCTTAACTCACTCAGAGCCACCTGTATGGGAGACTGGAGTTTTATTGCTCAAATCAGTCTCCCTGAAAATTTTTAGACTGGGGTTCTTAAAGGATAATTTGGCAGACAGGAGGCCAGGGAGTAGAGAGTGCTGATTGGTTAGGTCAGAGATTAAATCATAGGGGACTGAAGTAGGTTTTTCTTTTTTGTCTTCCGTTCCTGGATGGGATCGCAGAACTGGTAGAGCCAGATTGCTGGTCTGGGTGCTAGCTGGTGGATCAGAATGTAGGGTCTAGAAAGTATCTTGAGCACCAGTCTTAGGTTTTACAATACTGATGTTATCTCTAAGAGCAATTGGGGAGATTCAGCATCTTGTGGTTTCTGGCTGTATGGCTCCAGAACATACTTTCTAATCTTGTGGCTAATATATTACTCCTATAAAGGTAGTCTGGTCCCCAGGCAAGATAGGAGTTGGTTTTGAGAAAGGCTGTTATCTTTGTTTCAAAGTGAAACTATAAACTAAGTTCCTTCCAAAGTTAGTTCAGCCTATGATCAGGAATGAACAAGGGCAGCTTGGAGTTTAGAAGCTAGATGGAATTAGGTTAGATTTCTTTCAGTGTCAGAATTTTCTCACTATTATAATTTCTGCAAAAGTAGTTTCAATTTTTCTTATTATTGAGCTGTGAGAGTTCTTTATATATTATATATTATTTCTTTTTTTTTTTTTTTTTTTTTTTTTTTTTTTGAGTCAGGGTCTTGCTCTCTCACCCAGGCTAGAGTACAGTGGTGCAATCATGGCTCATTGCAGCCTCAAACTCTGGAGCTCAAGGGATCCTCCCGCCTCAGCCTCCTGAAGTGTTAGAGTTACAGGCATGAGACATGGTGCTTGGACAATATATTCTTTGGTGTCTTTCATATAACTGAATTTTAAAATTTGATGAAGTTCAGTTTCTCCATTTTTTGTAGTTTGTCCTTTGTGTGGCCTGAAAAGTTTGCCTACTCCATAATTGTGAAGATTATTGCCTATATTTTCTTTTAGGGTTTCAGCTTTTACGCTTAGACCTATACTCCATTCTGAGAAAATTTTTGCATGTGACATGAGGAACTCATTGAGGTTCTTTTTATTTAATCCGTGTCTATTCAGTGATTTGGGCACTGTTTATTGGAAAGACCATCCTAACTGAATTACCTTCCTGCCTTTATAAACAATGAGTTGACCACATATGTGGTCTACAGGTCTATCTGTATGCAAATACTGTATTATCTTGATGACTGTTTGCATTAGTCAGTTCTAATTAGTCAGTTGGCTGCTATAAAGAAATACTTGAGACTGGCAATTTATAAAGAAAAGGGGTTTAATTGGCTCATGACTCTTCAGGCTGTACAGGAAGCATAGCGGCTTCTGCTACTGGAGAGGCCTCAAGAAACTGAAAATCATGATGGAAGGCCGAGGGGAAGCAGGCTTATCTTACATGGCCAGAGCAGGAGCAAGAAGGGAGGAGGGGAGGTGCCACACGCTTTTAAACAACCAGATCTTGTGAGAACTCACTCACTATACCGTACCAAGTGGCGATGCTTTTAAACCATTCATGAGAACTTCTCCCCAAGATCCAATCACCTCCCAGTAGGCCCCACCTCAAACACTGGGGATTACAATTCTTAGATTTGGCAAGGACACAGGTCCAAACCATATCACTGTTACCATACAGGAAGTCTTGAAATCAGATGGTTAGATCTTGAATTTTTATTCTCTTTTTACCTCGAAATTACTTTGACTATTCTATGTTCTATGTTCTTTGCATTTCTGTTTAAATTTTAGAGTCAATTTGCCAATTTCTACATTAGAAGACTGTTAGGATTTTGATTAGCATATCATTCAAGCTATAGACCAATTTGAGTAGAATTGACGTCTTAACATATTGAGTTTCTTGTTCCATGAACACGGTATATATATATACACTTGTTTATGTTATCTTTAATTTCCTTCAACATGTTTTGAAGTTTTTAAAGTACAGATCTTGCAAATATTTTATTCTTAAATAGTTCATATTTTTAGATACCATGCTAAATAGTGTAGTTGATCAGATTTTATTTTCCAGTTTTTATTACCAGTATATAGAAGCACAATGCAGTTCTTATATTAAATTGAGCCCTATGACTTTGCCAAAGTCATCTAGTAGATTTTTGAAGTTTTCTTATGATTTTCTATATAAATTATCATGATGTATACAAAGATATACAGTTTTATTTCTTTGTACAACTGTATGCATTTTATTTATTTTTTTAATTTTAAACATTTAATTTTTGTGGATACATAGTAGGTCTACATACTTGTGGACTATATGGGATATGTTGATACAGGCAAACAGTGTATAATAATCACATCAAGGTAAATGGAGTAATCATCACCTCAAGCATTTATCCTTTGTGTTACAAACAATCCAATTATACTCTTCTAGATATTTAAAATGTACAATTAAATTATTAAATTATTTTGACTATAGTCACCCATTGTTTCTAACTATTTCTTTGTATCCATTATTCATTCCCACTTCCCCTCCCAATTTCCCAACTACTCTTCCCAGACTCAGGTAACCATCCTTTTACTCTATCTCCAAGAGTTAGATTGCTTTAATTTTTAGCACCTACAAATAACTGAGAGCATGCAAAGTTTGTCTTTCTGTGCCTGGCTTATTTTACTTAACATAATGATCTCCAGTTTTGTCTATGTTGATGAAAATGACTGGCTCTCATTTTTTCTATGGTTGAATAGTACTCTATTGTATATGTGTACATTTTCTTTATCCATCCTTCTGTTGATGAACACTTAGGTTGCATCCAAATCTTGGCTATTGTGGATAGTGCTGCAATAACCATGAGAGTGCAGATATCTCTTTGATATACTGATTTTCTTTCTTTTGGATATATATCTAGCAGTGAGATTGCTGGATCATATGCTGGTAGCTCCATTTATAGTTTTGTGAGGAACCTCCAAACGGTTCTCCATAGTGGTTGTACTAATTTACATTACCACCAACACTGTACTGGGGTTCCCTTTTCTCCACAATTTTGTCAGCATTTGTTATTGTCCATCATTTGGATAAAAGCCATTTTAACTGGAGTGGGATGATATCTCATTGTAGTTTTGATTTGCATTTATCTGATTCTTAATGATATACAGTACCTATTCATATACTTGTTTGCTATTTGTATATCTTCTTTTGAGAAATGTCCATTCAAATCTTTTGCCCATTTTTTAATTGGATTATTAGATTTTTTTCTCCTATAGAGTCATTTGAGCTCCTTATATGTTCTGCTTATTAGTCCCTTGTCAGGTGGGTAGTTTGCAAATATTTTCTCCCATCCTGTGTGTTATCTCTTCATTTTGTCTATTGTTTCCCTGCTGTGAGGAAGCTTTTTAAATTGATATGATCCCATTTGTCCATTTTTGCTTTGGTTGTCTGTGCTTGTGGAGTATTACTCAAGAACTCTTTGCCCACTCCAATGTTGTGTAGAATTTTCGCAATGTTGTCTTGTGGTTGTTTCATAGTTTTAGATCTTAGATTTAAGTCTTTAATCCATTTTGATTTCATGTTTGTATATGGTGAAAGATAGAGATCTAGTTTCATTCTTCTGCATATGGATATTCAATGTTTCCAGCTCCATTTATTGAAGAGACTGTTTTTCTCCCCATGTGTATTTTTGGCACTTTTATTGTCAATAAGTTCACTGTAGAAGTCTGGATTTGTTTCTGAGTCCTCCATTCTGTTCCATTGGCCTCTACATCTGTTTTTTTGTGAGTGCCATGCTGTTTTGGATACTATAGCTCCACAGAATCATTTGAATCAGGTAATGCGATTCCTCCAGCTTTGTTCTTTTTGCTCAGGACAGCTTTGGCTATTCTGGGTCTTTTGTGGTTTTATATAGATTTTAAGATTGATTTTTCCATTTCTGTTAAGAACGTCATTGATTTTGATAGGGATTGCAATAAATCTGTAGATTGCTGTAGGTAGTATGGATATTTTAACAATGCTGATTCTTACAATCCATGAACATGGAATATCTTTCCATTGTGTGTGTGTCCTCTTCAACTTTTTGCATCAATGTTTTATAGTTTTCATTGTAGAGATCTTTCACTTCTTTTGTTAGTTAATTCCAGGGTATTTTATTTGTAGCTGCTGTAAATGGGACTACTTTCTTGATTTTTTTTTTTTCAGATTATTTTCTGTTGGTATATAGAAATGCTACTGTTTTTTGTATGTTGACTTTATATCCTACAATACTGAATTTGTTTATCAGTTCTAATACTTTTTTGGTGGAGTCTTTAGGTTTTTCCAAATGTAAGATCATATCCTCTGCAAACAAGGAAAGAAAGATCCCTTGAATTTCTGTGCTATTGGTTTAATGTCTCTGGTTGCAATGTCTTCTTTTTCATCCCTGATTTTATTTATTCGGGTCTTCACTCTTTTTTTCTTAGTTTGGCTAAAGCTTTTTCAATTTTGTTTATCTTTTCAAAAAAATACACTTTTTGTTTCATTGATCTTTATTATATTTTTAATATCAATTTCATTTGTTTCTGTTGTAATCTTTATTATTTCTGTTCTACTAATTTTGAGTTTGCTTTGCTCTTGCTTTTCAAGTTCTTTAAGATGCATCATTAGGTTGTTTATTTGAATTTTTTCTTATTTTTTGGCATAAGCACTCACAGCTACAAACTTCCCTCTTAGTACTGCTTTCACTCATACCATAGGTTTTAGTATGTTGTTTTTCCATTATCCTTTGTTTCAAGAAATTTTTCCATTTATTTCTTAATCTCTTCATTGACCCAATAATCATTCAGGAACATACTGTTTAATTCCCATGTGCTTGTATAGATTCCAATTATTAATTCCTCTCATTAATTTATAGTTTTATTCCATTGTGATCAGAGAAGATGCTTGATATCA
The DNA here is from genome assembly GCF_024542745.1 of Macaca thibetana thibetana. Lineage (NCBI taxonomy): Eukaryota > Metazoa > Chordata > Mammalia > Primates > Cercopithecidae > Macaca > Macaca thibetana. The sequence goes on from NC_065586.1 coordinate 25,491,601, forward strand.
CTTCAATTTTTTTGGAATGTTTTAAGACTTGTTTTGTGATCTGACATATGGTCTATCCTTGAGTATGATCCATATGCTGAAGAGTATTTACTCTGCAGTTGTTGGATTAAGAGTTCTGTAAATAATCTTCTAGGTCCATTTGGTTTATAGTGCGGATTCAGTCTGATGTTTCATTTTTGATTTTCTGCCTGGATGATCTGTCTAATGCTGAAAGTGGGGTGCTGACTTTACTAGCTATTATTGTACTGGAGTCTATCTCTTTCTTTACCTCTAATAATAATTGCTTTATATATCTGAGTGCTACAGTGTTGGGTGAATATATATTTAAAATTGTTATATTCCCTTGCTGAATTGACATTTTTATCATTATATAATGACCTTCTTTGTCTCTTCTTATCATATTAGTCTTTAAATGTATTTTGTCTATTTTATCTGATACATGTATAGCTATTCCTGCTCTTTTTTGGTTTCAATTGGCATAAAATATATTTTTCCTGTAAGCAACAGAACATTGTCTTATATTTTAAATCTATTTAGCCACTTTATGTCTTTTGATTGGAGAGATTTGTCTATTTACATTCAGTTTTATTATTGACAAGTAAGGATTTACTGCTGCCATTTTATTATTTGTTTTCTATTGTTTTGTGGCCTTTTTTTCCCTCTTTTCTTTCTCCCTGTATTCCTTTAAATATAGCTGTTTTTCTCTGCTGATATGTATTAATTTCCTTTTTAAGGCCAATAATTCTTAGGTTTGCCCCTTTTAGGCTATTCTAGATCTTGTAGGCATGCTTCATTCTTTCATATTTTTTGTCTCCTCTGACTATGTATTTTCAAATAGCCTGTCTTCAAGTTTACTAATTATTTCTTCCACCTGATCAGTTCTGCTGTTAAGATTGATGCATCCTTCAGTATGTGAATTGCATTTTCAATTCCAGAACTTCTGCTTCATTCTTTTTAATTATTTCAATGTCTATGTTAACTTTATCTAATAGAATGCTGAATTCCTTCTCTGTTATCTTGAATTTCTTTGAGTTTCTTAATTCTCTGTCTGAAAGGTCACATATCTGTCTCTCTGGCATTGGTCCCTGGTGCCTTATTTAGTTCATTTGGTGAGGTCACGTTTCCCTGCATAATCTTAATGTTTGTGGATATTCCTCTATGTCTGGGCATTGAAGAATTATGTATTTATTGTAGTCTTCACAGTCTGGGCTTGTTTGTGCCTGTCCTTCTTGGGAAGGCTTTCCAGGTATTTGAAGGGACTTGGGTGTTGTGATCCAAGTTTTTGGTCACTGAAGCTGTATGTGCATTAGGGAGCACTCCAAACTCAGTAATGCTGTGATTCTTACAGACTCCTAGAGGTATGATCTTGGTAATTTTGGATAAGATCCAGAAAATTTCTCTGGATTGCCAGGCAAAGTCTCTTGTATTTTTCCCTTACTTTCTCCCAAACAAACTAACTCTCTCTGTCTCTCTCTGTGTGTGTGTGTGTGTGTGTGTCTCTCTCTCTCTCTCTCTCTCTCTCTCTCTCTCTCTGTGAGCTGCTCTCTGGTGAGCTGGGGGTGGGGTAACACAAGCACCACTGTGGCTACCACCACTGGGACTGTGCTGGGTCAGACCTGAAACTAGCACAGCACTGGGTCTTTCCCAAAGCCTGCTGTAACCACTACTTGGTGGTGAAGCCAGGCAGTCTTGTGTCCTTCCCTTCAGGGTGCCAAGTTCCAACCCAACCCCCCACCACCAGGCCTCAGGCAAGTCCAGAGATGCCAGCCAGGAGCCACTGAAACTTCAGAAATCTACCTGGCGCTCTATTTTCCTGTGGCTAGGCTGGCACCAAAATCATAGGATAAAGTCCTTCCCACTCTTCCCTCCCCTTTCCCCAGACAGAGTCATCTCTCCCCATGTCTGCCACCACAAGTTCATGGGGATTTCTGCCAGAAATGTTCACTTAATGTTCTACCACGAATGTTCACTTAAGGTCTGAGGGCTCTTCAGTCAGCTTGTGGTGAATGCTGCCAGGCCTGAGACTCACCTTTCAGGGAAGTGGGCTCCCCTCTGGCCCAGAGTAGGTCCGGAAATGCCATCCAAGAGCCAAGGCCTGGAGTTGAGAACCCCAAGAGTCTAGTTGGTATTCTTTTTCACTGTGTCCAAGCTGGTACCTAAACTGCAAGGCAAAGTCCCCTTTATTCTTCCCTCTGCTTTTTCTTAAGCAGAAGGAGTCTCTCCTCATAGCCACCATAACTGTGAATATGCTGAGTCACACCTGAAACCAGCACATCTCAGGATCTCACTCAAGGCCCATGGCATGTACTACCTGGTTACCACTACTGATTTTTCAGGGCCCAATGGCTCTTTAGTCGGCAGATGATGAATCCTTCCAGAGCCAGGTCCTTCCCTTCAAGGCAGCAATTTACCTTCTGGCTGAGTGTGTGTCTAGAAATATTGTCCAGGAGGTAGGACCTGGGTGGGAGGCTTTACGACTCTGCCCAGTGACCTATCCTACTGTGGCTGAGCTGTTATCTAAGATGCAAGACAAAGTCTTCTTTACTCTTCCTTGTCCTGGAAGTGGAAGGACGGGATCTCTTTTGCAGCTGTGAGCTGTGCTGCCTGGGGTTGGGGGATGGGTGGTGTAAGCGCTCCCTGGCCACCCTGGCTGGTGTCTTGCTAAATCACCTGCCCCCAACATCCACTGGCTACAAACCCAGCTTAGCCTTAAGACTTGCCTAGGAGTTGCAGTCGTTGTGGACTAGCCTGCCTTTCAAGTTTATGTAGAACCCCAGAGTGCTTAAACCCAGAGTGGCAAGGCTTATGGTATCTCAAATTACAACTGCTGGAATGGGCAATTCCCCTCTGGCTAGGGCTGGTCTAAATGTTCCCTCCATGTTCATTGGCTGAGTTCTGCCTGGTGTTGGCAGCACTGAGTTCCAATGCCAATTCCCACAGTCACTACACTCTCCTCCCCAAAGCACACAGTTTTGTCTCTATGCCATGTGGCTGCTGCCAGGAGATGAGGGAGGGTTGGTGTTGGCAATACAAGACTGTCTCTCCTACCCTCTTTAGTGCCTCTTTCAGTAATAGGAAGTTAAAATCAGCTACTGTTTGCTTGCCTGATTTTTGGTTCTTATGAGGGTGTTCTTCTGTGTAGATTGTTGTTAAATTTGGTGTTTCTCCAGGGGGGACAATCAGCGAAGGTTTCTATTTAGCCATCTTGCTCTGCTTCCTCTCACATTTTATTTAGTTTGATCCTATTGCATTGACTATGATTTTTGTAAAGTGTTGAAGTGGTGACAATGATATCTTTGTTTTCTTCCTCATCTTGGTTTTTCACCATTAAGTATGATAATGACTATGGGATTTTATCATTATCCTTTACCATATTATGAAAGTTACCTTCTCTTCTTAGTTTTCTGAAAGTTCTTAGAGAATTAGTGTTAAATTTTGTCAGATAATTTTCTGCATATATTAAGATAATCTTGTGTAATTTTTTTCTCCTTTATTTTGTTAATATGGTAATTACATTGGTTTCCAAACACTAAATTGACCTCTCATTCCTGGAATAAAACCCACTTGGTTATAACATGTTATTTTTTTGTATACTACTGGATTCAATTTGCTAAATATTTTGTTAAGAAATTTTACATGCATGTTAATGAGGGATATTGGTCTGTAATTTAGTTTTCTTGCACAATGTTTGCATATTTTTGGAAATGTCGACCTTGTGAATCAAGCTGGGACAATTCTTTTCTTCTACTTTACAAAACGTCTTATAAAATATTGGTATTATTACTTTCTTAAATATTTGATAGAATTTACCAACGATCCCATCCAGGTCTGACATTTTCTTTGTGGGAACATTTTCAATTCAAATTTAGTTTATTTAATGCGTAAGGGCTATTAAGTTTTTCTATTTCTTTTTATGTAAATTTTGATAATTTTTAAAGGAATTTTTATTTAATTGAAGATGTCAACCTTATTGGCATAAAATAATAATTCATGTAACATAAAGAAGATCTATCTGTAGTGATGTCTTTGTCATTTATTATATTGCTAATTCATATAATTTCATTTTTAATTTTCTGTCTAGAAATGTATTTATTAATATTTTACAGATTTTTCTTTTTCTTTTGTTTATTTCTCTGTTCGTGTTTAATTTCATTGATTTTTCTGTTCTTATTTTTGCTTTTCCTTTCCTTGTATATACTTTGGGTTTAGTTTGCTCTTTTATTCTATATTCCTGAAGTATGGGGTTAAATCATGGGACTGCTCTTTTTTTCTAACATAGTATTTAAAAGTTACAAATTTCCTCTACATTCTCTTTACCTGCATCCTACAAATTTTGATGCATTAAGTTTTCTATTATTTTTCAATTTAAAATTTATTTTCCGATTTTCCCTTGTTATTTCTTGTTTGACCCATGAACTATTTAAATGTGTGTTGTTTAATTTCAAAATTTAGGAGATCTGAAAGGTATGTTTCTGCTTCCAATTTCTAGTTAATTGCATTGTGATCAAAGAATATTTTCTATAAGACTTCAATCCTTTTATATATGCTAAGATTTATTTTACAGCTCAACAGTTTATCCTGGTCAATATTCTATATTGACTTTGAGAAATATACATTCTACTTTTGTTAGGCTAAGTTGACTGACAATTTTGCTCTAGACTTTTAAGTATTTATTGATTTTCTTTGTCTACCTGCTCAATGAATAACATAGAGATTTGTTGAAATTTACAATTATCTATGTATATTTATTTCTCCTTTTAGTTCTGTTTAATTCTTTCCATGTATTTTGAAGCTCTATTTTTAGGCAAGGTGCATACACATTTAGAAATATGATATTTTATTCAAGCATGAACTCCTTTATCAGTATAAAATATCTCTTTTATGTCTGGCAGTATTTCTTGACCCAAAGTCTACTTTGACTAATATTAATATAGCCACCCCTACTTTCTTATCACTCATATGTGCATGGTAAATATTTTCCATCCTTTTACTTTTAGCCTGTCTGTGTCTTTTTAAGTTAAAGTATGTTTCTTGTAGATAGTTTATAGTTGGGTCTTGCCTTTTTATCCAGACTGACAATCTGTGCTTTTAACAGGAATATTTAGACCATGTATATTTAGTGAGGATCTCAATATGGTGAATATATCGTCTTACCATTTGTTTTCTATTTGTAGCATCTGTATTTCCTTCCTTCTTTTCTCATGTGCTGCCTTCTTTTGGATTAATTATATTTCTTTAGTATTCCATTTTATCCGTGTATTAGTTTATTAGGTTTACTCTTTTGATATTTTTTAAATGGCTGCCTTAGGGTTTCTCATATGCATCTTTAACTTATTAGAGTCTACTTTCAATGATAATTCAATTCTCCCTGGCCATTGTGTTGTTATACATATTATTTCTACATATGTTATACACCTAATAATAAATACAGTGTTAATATTTTTGCCTTAAATATTTGATATTTTTAAAAATATAAAAAGAAATAAAAATGTACTACATATTTATTATTTCTTACACTCTTCACTTTTCAATATTTTCATCTGGTATCATTTTCCTCTGCCTGAAGAAACTCTTAGAGGGTGAATATTCTGCTAATAAATTATCTGAGCATCTTATTTATCTGAAAAAAAAATCCTTTATTTTGTCTTCATTTTTGAAAAATATTTTTGCACATACAAAATTCTTGGTTGACGGTTTTTATTTGTTTTAACATTTAAAGAAATGTTCCACTGTCTTCTAGCCTGATTGTAAATAGCCACGGTCTTTTTTTTTATCTTTGTTCCCCTGTACACTATGCCTGTACCCCAGCAATTGGCTGCTCTTCAGGTTTCTCTTACTCAGTGTTTTTAAACGATTTGTGGCATGCCGTGGTTTTGTTTTCTATGGGTGTTTATTCTGCTGGGAATTTGTTGAGCTTCTTAGATCTGTGGCTTTGTGGTTGTAATCAAATTTATACTTTTTTGGCTGTAACTTAAAAAGATGTTTTCTGTACAGCTCGATTTTATGGGGCTGAAGTTGCACATGTTTCACTGCTTGATACTATCCCATGAGTAACTGAGATAGTTGTTTTGCTTCTTTTTATCCTCTCTTATTTCCATTTGAATAGTTTCTAAAGCTATGTATTCGACTTCACTGCTTTTTTATTATTTTGTTGTTGTTATTATTATTATTGTTATTATTTTGAGATGGAGTCTCACTCTGTTGCCAGGCTGGAATGCAATGGTGCGATCTCAGCTCACTACAACTTCCGCCTCCTGGGTTCAAGTGATTCCCCTGCCTCAGTCTCTCGAGTAGCTGGGACTACAGGTGCATGCCACCACACCCGGTTAATATTTTTTTTTTTTTTTTTTTTTTTTTTAGTAGATATGGGGTTTCACCATATTGGCCGGGATGGTCTCCATCACCTGACCTTGTGATCCACCTGCCTTGGCCTCTCAAAGTGCTGGGATTACAGGCATTAGCCACAGCGCCTCACCTGTTTTTTTTTTAGTGTTCAATCTGCTGTTTATTGCATCCAGTAAAAATTTCATTTGAAATACTGTGTTTTTCAGCTCTATAAATTTTATTAGTTTCTTTAAAACTATATTTCCCATATATTACCTCATGATATTTATATTTTCCTTTAAGTCTTTTAATGTATTTACAATAAATATTTTAAGGTCCTCATCTGTTAATATCATCATTGTCTTTTCTGGATCAGTGACATATTTTCTGCAAATTATGAATACATTTTATTGCTCCTTCATGTGCCTAGTAAACTTTTATTGGAAGCTAAGCTTAGTGACTGGTATGATGTTGAGTGCTAGATTTTGTTGTCTTTAAAGAGTGTTGGACTTTTTCTCAAATGCACTAAAATTACTTGAGGATATGCTGAATTATTTTGAGGCTTGTTTCAAAACTATATTGGGGCAGATATAATGTTGCCTTTACCCTAGGTATCATTTCACTCTACTGCTAAACCATTTCTTCTCAAGGGACTCTACTGAATGTTCCAGTTGTTCACTTCACTCTGACTGGTTGAAAGATGAACATCTCCTCCCACCCTGTGTGAGCTGTGGGAATTATTTAGCATACACATCCCATCCCATTCTTTTCTCAGTCTCATGGAATGTTACCCTTTGCATGTGCCACTGAGTACTCCACAATACTAAGGTGACCTCCCTACCTATATATGGAACCCTTTCTCTGCATACCCTTTTCCTGTCTGGTTCTTCACACTGCGCATTCCAGTCACCTCAACCCCTGCAGACTCTGATCGCTATTTTCTCAACTCGAAAAGACCATGTTCTCCTTAAGTTTCTCCTGCCTGGATGACTGCCCAGAAAAAGCCTCCAGGCAGAAAGCCAGGGTAATGGTCAGGTTCATTTTCTCGTTTCTCTTCTTTCAAGGATATCCATCTTATACTGCTTTTGGTCCAATGTCTGAAAACAGCTTTTAGTTGTTTATGGTAGGATATTAAATCTGGTACCAGTTACTCCATCGTGGCTCTAGCAAAACATTTGTTTTCAAAAAGATAAAATGTAAAGCGTAACATAATTAAGGATGTGGAAAATATAGTCAAATAGTAATTGCTTGTGCTTTTTTTCAACTGTACAATAGAACTAAAGTAGGTTTTATCCTACAATTTTATATAATCCCAAATAGAACTCCATTACTTCCACTAAAAATTCCCCATAATGTACAGGGAACCAGGTCTAGACACTTTAATAAGAGTTAAAAATACATACTTCTATTGTATATTTGCATTTAGAGTATCTTTTTTTACTTTGTTAAGCAATTTTATTTTGTCATAAAGTGAGTCTCCCGCCAAGGACAGATTTTATTGTTCTACTTTATAATGGACAGGGGAATGTCTAATTCCTACTCCACATATAAAGAAGAGTTTTTCTTCTCTGTCTTTGCCTTTTTGCTTTCCATTGGATTAATCTTCAATAAATATTTCAAGGTCCAACTCAAGTCTCTTTCTCCAGAGAGTCTTACCCAACTGTTTTATCCCTGTTTTAGTTATGATAAAGCTAAACAGTTGCAAAAAAAAAAAAAAAAAAAAAAAGAAAGAAAGAAAGAAAGAAAAAGAGAGAGAGACCATAAAACACAGCACCTTGAATTATATGGAAATTTCTCTGTCAGCTATCAGTTTGAAGGTTAGCAGTGCATGGTAAGCAGAGCAGCTCTTTCCAACCCTCCTCTCAAGCTATCATGTCATAACCCCTTACATACAACCCCTACATGGTCAAAGTTGGATTGCTGCCACTTTTCTTAGTAGTAGTTATGTAGTTTCTTTTTCTCTTTTTTTATTATTTTAAGTTCCAGGGTACAAATGCAGGATGTGCAGGTTTGTTACATAGGTAAACGTGTACCATGGTGGTTTGCTGCTCCTATCAACCTATCACCTAGGTATTAAGCCCAGCATGCATTTGCTATTTTTCCTAATGCTCTCCTTCCCCCCTCATCCCTGACAGGCCCCACTGTGTGTTGTTCCCCTCCCTGTGTCCATGTGTTCTCATTGTTCACTTCCCACATAGAAGTGAGAACATGCAGTGTTTGGCTTTCTGTTCTTGTGTTAGTTTGCTGAGGAAAATGGCTTCCAGCTCCATCCATGTCCCTGCAAAGCACATGATTTCATTCTTTTTTTATGACTGCATAGAATTCCATGGTATACATGTACCACATTTGCTTTATCCAGACTATCATTGATGGGCATTTGGGTTGATTCCATGTCTTTGCTATTGTGAATAGTGCTGCAATGAACATACTCGTGCATGTATCTTTATAATAGAATGATTTCTTTTGTGTATATACCCAGTAATGGGATTGCCGGGTCAAATGGTATTTCTGGTCCTAAATCTTTGGGGAATGGCCACACTGTCTTCCACAATGATTGAACTAATTTATGCTCCCACCAGCAGTATAAAAACATTCCTATTTCTCTGCAACCTTGTCAGCAGCTGTTGTTTCTTGACTTTTTAATAATTGCCATTCTGACTGGTATGAGATGGTATCTCATTGTGATTTTGATTTGCATTTCTCTAATCACTGAAGTTGAGCCTTTTTTCATATATTTGTTGTTCTGCCACTTTTTCTTTCTCTTCCAGAACAGCCAGTTGTAAGGGGTAAAATAAACTGGAGAAGAGAACATCCACATGGATTAAGTCCCAAGCTCACCCTTTGTTAGTGAAAATGTAGTCACGTGGTCATCCCTACTACAAGGTAGACTAGAACATATAATCAAACTGGATAGCCATGATATTGCTGCGTTAACACATAAGAAGGGGAGATGAATTTTGGAGGATAGCTAGCGTTCTCCTCATTTAACTCTCCCTTCTCAGAACTCAACTTTGTGTTCAGATCTAGCACAGCAGTCAGCTCTGCTAATCAGACAAGTAAGAGGGGATGCTTAAAGGGGAAGGATCCATTTAATAAACTTTTTGTCCAAATAGACACGTTATTTAAATAAAAATAAATAAGTTATTGGCTGGGCATGGTGGCTCACGCCTGTAATCCCAACACTTTGGGAGGCCGAGGTGGGTGGATCACGAGGTCAGGAGATAGAGACCATCCTGGCTAACATGTGAAACCCGGTCTCTACTAACAATACAAAAAAAATTATCTGGGCGTGGTGGCAGGTGCCTGTAGTCCCAGCTACTTGGGAGGCTGAGGCAGAAGAATGGCATGAACCCAGGAGGTAGAGCTTGCAGTGAGCTGAGATCGTGTCACTGCACTGCAGCCTGGGCAACTGAGCAAGACTCTGTCTCAAAAAAAAAAAAGTTATTGTTATTTGTCTTTGTTTAAATAAGTTATTATGTGTACAAGTAAAGAGTCAGTAAATCTGATTCTTGCTTGGTGGTTTTCATTATTCCTTTATGTAAAGTTGCATGTTCAATAGGTCTATTAATGAGACTTTCTCAAGTACAATTTCCATTTAGTACTCATATCAGGTAGGCAATAGAGGCATGCAATGTAATTCATTCATTATTACTGTAAGTTTGGGGCATAGACAGACCAGATTTAAATCTTGGTTTTGTCATTTTCAAGCTTTGTGGCTTTGGTGAATTACTTAACTTCTCTGAGCCTCAGGTTTTTGTAACCATACAGTATCTATCTTTCAGAGTATGGCAAAGATTAAATGAGATAACATTTGTAAATACCTAGTACAGTGTCTGAACACAGAGTTGGAGCCCAAAAAATTGGGGAAATACACACACACACACACACACACACACACTCATCTTGCTCTCTCGTTCTCTCACTGTTCTCCTTTCTTTGGAATATTGAGTAGTTCACAATGTACACCTACAAGGTACAAGTACACCTTTTATTCTGTTCTGCCACAAAAGTGTAGCTTTTCTTCTGAAGTAGATTTTCTCGAAGTACACGTCCAAGAATAATCATCATTAACTGAGCTTAGAAAAAAAAATTCAGGTAGCATGAAAGTCAGAAGAGAGATTTCTTTTTCCTTTTTTCTTTTTTGAGAAATGAAAGAATCTTTTTGGGGATCCAAAGACTAATATTATGTAGTGGTAATAGCTCCTGTCTGAGAATCTTGATATGACTCTGAATTCCACAACTAGCTATGTGGGCTTGAAAAAAATCACTTAGTCTGCCTGGGTCCTAAAGAGAATAGAGTCCTAAAGAGAATAGTAATAATGTCCATTTATGAGAATGACTGCGCTAGTAATGTTTTTATTTAGTTTATTTTTTATTTAGTTGGGCAGTCAAGGCTAAAAGAACTTAATTAACTTGTCTAAGGTTTCTGAGCAATGAACCAGTGGTTTGCATCCAAATCTACTTTATCCGAAAGTTTTGCTGTTAACCAAATGGGGATATCAGACAAGCTTACCTTCAGGTTGAATTCAGTGACTCTAAAATTCAATGACTATAAATGTGGGTCAAGGAAAGATCAAAACAGAACACAGTTGCCCAGAAGACACCACAGTGAAAGCTGTATTTTTTGACTAAGACAAATACATTTGGAGCTCAGCTGTGCCAGGTAGCATGTTAAGATATACAAGGTCTAAATCAACATACTCAGAAGGCTAGTCTCTTTTTCTTATACTCATGGGTCAAAACAGTTGAAAGCAAGAAGGAATTCCATGAAAGGTCCATGATTTTGAAATTCCCCTAACCAAACTTACCCATTAATTACCTCCCCACCTTCCAGTGTGGAACCGCTTACATTTATTCTTTATTGCATCCAAGTTTTTGTTTGTCCATCATCTTTCTTCTCTTATTAGACTTCTTCCTCCTTGGAGAAAGGTCCATGCTTTAAAAAATTTTCTCCAAGCTCAGAGCTGCTGATTTCCCTCGCAGGCTTGTGTTTTTAAGCATTCTTCTACACTATGGTCCACTTCAGACATCCTTGCTGTCCATTGACTATCTGGCATTGTCACTGATTTCCAAGTTGTAGCCTTTAGCTTTACTTTAATGTGCAATTAATGTAGTAGATATTTCACCATAGACATTTCCAGTAGAACTCAAAAATGGTACCTATGCTCAAAATCCGCTTGTTTCACAAATAACAAACTGAATATCAGTTTGTGCTCAGCTAAGACAGCCTACTATGCTATAATTTATTTCACCTTCATATTATGTACCAGAAAGTATTCTATGTGCTTTGTACTATTTATCTTATTTAATCCTCATAAAAACTATACGTAGTGAACATTATCTGATCTTTGAGGTATTTTGCCTCCTTCATCTCTGTTATGGATCTACTTGCTGTTTTTAAATACCTATTTCTAAGCTACCAAGTTTTAAAACTTCATTTGGCTTGTAAACATTTGATTTATTAGAGTGTTGTAAACTGTGTTGGTATAAACCTCAATTAGTTTAAATCTCCTAGTAGCAGCAAAAAGGAAAACAGCATAAAAAAGGCAACAAACTGAAGCTGTCATCCAGTCAAAATCCAAAACAGAATAAAGTAAAATAAAGAGGGTTTAACATGGAACTCCGACTCTAAAGCAATTCATTTGTTTATTTAATCATGCGATATATCTAATCCAGCCCTAGAGACATGACAACAGATGGGGCGTGTGTTGGGATGAATACCCAAGCGAATATGTTCTGTTTGAGAGCTGTCATGCAGGAGTTAGTGGAGAGGATTTAAAAAATCTTAAAATTAATATGTCTCTCTCTTGACACCCCCCAAACTTAGTATGTATCCTTTGTGACATTACCAACAGATAAACTCTAAGGAAAGGGGGCAGTTAGTGCACTATGAAAGCCACCATTTGGAGGGCATCCTCCCCAGAGAAACTTCAGTTCAAAGTTGAGTCTCAGGAAGATGTACACCAAGGTCACGAAACATTACGCACAGACAGGGAACAGCTCTGCTATTGCTCGTATCACCAGGCTTGAAATTTGAGTTCAATCATGGTGAGCACTGCTGCAAATGCCCCTGGTGAAAAAAAAAAAATGTGCACAGTGCCTTCTCATTTGTGAAATATTTTCACATTTTTTACCTAAGAATGGGAGCTCTTGCTCATGGTCATCGCTAAACCCAAGATTAAAACAATGCAGCAGTCGTTTATTTCACTCAACAGTGAAATAAATGCATGTAAATAAAGTCAACAGGCAGAGAAATACTGCAATGAAGAACAGTGTAGCATTATACGTGTCTAAATATGTACAGCTTGCAGGAAAAAATAAAAGGAACAAATGCTAAGGGGAAGTAATCCATTTTCCCTAATTAAAAAAAAAGTACTATCTCCATCTATCTACCTATCTACCTACCTAATTTCACAAAAGATTTGAGGCAATATTACACAATATTCATAGCTATATATGTAAAAAGAAAAAACAAGTCAGAGTTAGAGAAACTATCAACAAAGAGAAAGATAGGGTCAGGTTGATGATTGAGACAAGGAACAGCTCATGCCAATAATTTCCACACCTTGGGAGGCTGAAGTGGGAGGATAGCTTTAGCCCAGAGGTTCAAGACATCCTGGGTAACAAAGCAAGACTCTGTCTCTACAAAAAAATAAATAAAAAATTAGCCGAGTGTGGTGGCTCATGCCTGTAGTCCCAGCTACTAGGGAGGTTGAGGTAGGAGGATAGCTTGAGCCCAGGAGTTGAAGGCTGCAGTGAGCTATGCTCACAACACTGTACTCCAGTCTGGGTGACAGAGCAAGACCCTGTCTCCAAAAAAATAACTAAATAAATAATCAATAATCAATATATAAATAAAAAGAAACAAAGATTGGAACAGATCTCCAGATGTCTTAGCGCATCTGTAGAAAAGTTATGCCAGTTTATCAACAAAAGGAACAGCTTTTCCTTACACGTAAGCTTGAAACAAATTTCTTACATGAAACTTAAAATAGAGAGAGCACTGAGTGACACGGTAGATGGCATTCTTAACCACTTATTTCCATAAGCGCAGCAACAAAGTGTGTAGAGCTTTTTATTCTAGTGTCCCTGACATGTGTTGCCAAACTACAAATGTGTAGGATGTTAAAACAATGTCGTTTCACTCTGCAAGTCTCTTAGCTCCAGTTTTATCCAGGGGTAAATTCTAGTATTTCTGGCTGAAACATATTTTTCAATTTTACATAAATGTCAGATCTTTCTTTGGAGACTTTTGATGAAAATCTGAGCTGCTGACAGGCCAAGATTACTTTCCTTGGGAACGTAGGTGTGGGTGAGAAATATGTGAAAGTATAGCCTTTAAAGGTGATGACACCTGATAACAGGACTTTTCGTAAAAATGGAGGCACCTAACTAGGACTTTCAACAGAAAGGACCAGCATCCTATCTCTCTCCCAAGCCTTGCTCTTAGAACATAAACAAATAGGCAGCTGGTCTCTGGTGAAAGGCCTGAAACAAATTTGATGTGTTCCCCTGACATCTGAAAGTGAGAAGGCCTCTAATGGCCTAACTGTAAGTTCCTCTTCCTACTCTGAACCCATAAATAAGGTCCTCCATCCAAACAACACTCCTTATAGAGAGGACCAGGATCAGGGATACGTTCTTTCTTATCCCTGAGTAGCAGGTTCCCCTTTTCTGCCAGTTAATGGAATTATTCACAGGCAGATCACATCCTCATGCAAGAACCAAGGGCACCCCACCCTCTTAGTACTACAAAGTCAGCCTCCCAAGATCCCTGGTTGTTCCCACTGTTTCCAAGTGCAACCTCCATGTGACCCTGCATGGTGATCAAGACATGGCCCTAAAGTGGCACCCTCGAGGACACTGAAACAGCCTGGCCACTTGCTTTAGCCATCAAAAGGCATCACACTACCAGGGGTAGTATCGAATGTCTGTCCTCATTCACTCCTGTGATTCCAACTGAAGAAAAGAGGCAGAAAATAAGAACCTTATTCCTCTCCCTGAAGTTACTGTTTTCCTCAGTCTTTGTTTTATTCTCTTTTCTTCCATTTTTTTTTTTCCAGAGACAGAGTCTTGCTCTGTTGCCCAGGCTGGAGTGCAGTGGTACAGTCAGAGCTCACTGTAGCCTCAACTTCCTGATCTCAAGAGATCCTCCCACCTCAGCCTCCCAAGTACCTAGGACTATACTGCCACCACGCCCAGTTATTTATTTCCTCCAATTTTTGTACTCCATCTCTGTGCTGTTCTAGGTAACTAATATTTTCCATGATTAAAAACTGTATCTGGCCAGGCACAGTGGCTCACGTCTGTAACCGCAGCACTTTGGGAGGCTGAGGCGGGCGGATCACTTGAGGTCAGGAGTTCAAGACCAGCCTGGCCAACATGGTGAAACCACGTCTCTACTAAAAATACAAAAATTAGCCGGGCGTAGTGGTGTGCACCTGTAATCCCAGCACTTTGGAAGGCCGAAGCAGGAGGATCACTTGAGGTCAGGAGTTCGAGACCAGCCTGGCCAACATGGTGAAACCCCACCCCAACTCTACTAAAAATACAAAACTTAGCTGGGCGTGGTGGTATGTACCTGTAATCCCAGCTACTTGGAAGGCTGAGACAGGAGAATCGCTTGAACCCAGAAGGCGGAGGTTGCAGTGAGCTGAGATCATGCCCCTGCACTCCAGCCTGGGTGACAGAGTGAGATTCTGTCTCAAAAATAAAAGTAAAAAAAGTAAAATAAAAATTATATCTTCTGTTCAAATTGTATCCATTCTAGTGATAAATGACCCTTTTCTCTACCAGTGTTTCGCAATGTTTAGTGATCAGTCCACCTGCGTTGGGATCCCCTGGAATCCTTGCTAACATGCTGATTCCACTGATCAGAATTTCTGAAAGTGAGTCCTAATGGTTTGTATTCTTAACATGCTTTTGTGGTGATGCTGTGGCACTTTAGAGCTACCGACCGAGATATTTGGTTACATGGCAGCAGCTACATCAGTGAATGTATCTCACCCATGCACCCAGCCCTGACATACCTTCAGGTGAGACCCAAACAGAGAGCCTGGCTGAGTTGGGAGCCTTGGGACAACAATTTTGTGCTTTAATTGCTGCCCCGGTTTTAATGGGGCACTTTGCCTTTATGCACTGCTAAGCGATTATGCTGCCGTGTACACTCCCACCTGACACATATAGCGGGAGAGACTAAAAATAGACCCCACCTGCACAGAACATCCCAAAACAGGGCTGCTTCCTTCCTTCTGTTTCTGTGATCCAGGGACATTGCTCGAGAAGCATTTGTTCTCAATTACTCTTGCTAAGAAATGACACGTGCGTTCAGACAGCAGTGTGACCTCTTTTATGTTAAAAGAACTTGAATGGGGAAAAAAACCAAAACTGCAATTATGGTCATACCTATTGACTATATATATATATATATATATATATATAAACTAAATGAATATATCAAACACTGCATATACTTTTGGCATATTTGGTTTTCTCTTTCATGGAACATAGGGATTAATCTGTATTCAGTTTAATAATTATACATTATTGTGGTCTTACATATAATTTGACCCAGAAATAAGAAATCAAGAATGTTCTTTATATATGTTCAATTTTATTTTATTGTATTTTCAATTTTTGTTTATTTTTATTTTATTTTATTTTATTTATTTTTGAGAGAGAATCTCGCTCTGTCACCCAGGCTGCAGCAGTGTCACAACCTTGTCTCACTACAACCTCCACTTCCTGGGTTCAAGCTATCCTCCCACCTTAGCCTCCTGAGTAGCTGGGATTACAGGTGCACACTACCTTGCCGGGCGAATTTTTATATTTTTGTAGTGATGGGGTCTCTCCATGTTGCCTAGGCTGGTCTCAAACTCTTTTTTTTTTTTTTTTTTTGAGACGGAGTCTCACTCTGTCACCCATGCTGGAGTGCAGTGGCCGGATCTCAGCTCACTGCAGGCTCTGCTTCCCGGGTTTAAGCCATTCTCCTGCCTCAGCCTCCCAAGTAGCTGGGACTACAGGCGCCGCCACCTCACCCGGCTAGTTTTTTGTACTTTTTAGTAGAGACGGGGTTTCACCGTGTTAGCCAGGATGGTCTCGATCTCCTGACCTCGTGATCCGCCCGTCTCGGCCTCCCAAAGTGCTGGGATTACAGGCTTGAGCCACCGCGCCCGGCCTGGTCTCAAACTCTTGAACTCAAGCAATCCACCTGCCTTGGCCTCCCAAAGTTCTAGGATTACAGGTGTGAGCCACCGCACCTGGTCTATATATCAGTTTTAAGGTGTTCAGAATACAGTGTAAATCAGTGGTTTTAAACCTAATGTGCACATAAGAATAATCTAAAGAACTCATTTATCTAAGGGTGTTTTGAACCCATTCTGCTAGTGTATTAGTCGGGGTTTTCCAAAATAACAGAACCAATAGGCCTTACCCACACATCTATTTATCTCTGTGTGCATGCATGTGTGTATATTAGGTTGGTGCAAAAGTAATTGCGATTTTTGCCTTTACTTTCAATGGCAAAAACTGCAATTAGGTTTAATAGAGAAAGAGATTTATGAGGAGGAATCAGCTTGCATGATTATGGAGTCCGAGAAGCCCATGATCTGCCGTCTGCAAGCTGTAGATCCAGGAGAGTCAGTGGTGTAATTAAGTCCCAGTTCAAAGCTCCAGGGGGCCACCGGTGCTAAGCCCAGACTAAGGGCAGGAAAGGTGGAATGAGATGTCTCAGCTCAAATACTGGGGCAGACAAAAAGGGGGGCAAGTTCTTCCTTCCTCTGCCTTTTGTGCTCTTCGGGCCCTCAGTGGACTGGATGGTGCCACCTGCATTGGGCAGGGCCATCTGCTTTACTGAGTCCGCTGATGCTGATGTTAATCTCATCTGGAGCACCTCCACAGACACACCCAGAAATAAGGCTTAATCGGGGCACTGCATGACCTGGTTAAGTTGATACTAAAATCAACTTCACAGCCAGTTCTCAGCATGTAGCCTTGGACAAGTTACTTAACCTCTCTGCCTCGATTTCTCCATTTGTGAAACTGGCATAATAATAGTATATATCTCATAGTGTTGATCTAAACATTAAATTAGTTAATACAAGGTTGGGCATGGTGGCTTACGCCTGTAATCCCAGCACTTTGGGAGGCCAAGGCAGGCAAATCACTTGAGCCCAGGACTTCAAGATCAGCCTGGGCAACATGGTGAAACCCCATCTCTACAATAACAACAACAAAAATACAAAAATTAGCCAGGTATGGTGGTATGCGCCTGTAGTTCCAGCTACTCAGAAGGGTGGGCCCGGAGAATTACTTGAGCCCTGGAGTCTGAGGCTACAGTAAGCCCTGATGGCACCACTGCACTCCAGCCTGGGCAACCCTGTCTCCACAAAAGAAAAAAAGATAGTTAATATACATAATGCTTTAGAAAAGTGTTTGTCAAACAACATATGATTGATATGTATTATCATTAAATGACGATTACTCGTTGGATTGCTCATTAAAAGACTTGAAAAAATGCATCCAGAGTAGATCCTGGAAATCTACATTTAAAATAATTATTGCTAATAATTCTGATGCCAGTGGTTCATGGACCATCGTTTGAGAGCTGGTAATCTAATAGGATCGTTCATTTGAGTTTAGGAAAAAAATGTTGGTATTCTACTTCTATTAGCTCTCTTTATCAGAAAATAGAAAATTTATTTTAATAGTACTTAAAATAGTAGCTGATGCTGGGGCCTTCATTAGACTATGATTTAGATATCTTATAGGGGTCTCCAGGAATTTCCTATAAAGTAGGAAAGGGAATCTCACAAGATAGGAGCTGATGGTCATCCCTGCACCAGTGATCTTTCAATGCACAGTGATGCATTGCAATTTGCATTCATGCCGAATGAAATGAATTTATAGATTATATTTATCTAATTATAGATCATTACAAAAGAAACAATTGACTTGAAAAGATTTTTGCTAAAAGTGTATACATCCATGACAATACTAACTATTTCAACAAAAGAAGAAAATGACATTACCATTTGTCTTGGTTTTTGTACGATCCCTCTGCCAACCACATCTTCAATAAAAGCAATCTTCATATAATCAATCTGACAAAAAGGAGGCCCCCAAAAGTGCATTTATCAAGAATACTGTTTGAAATGTTAATGATTTCATTGATAATTATTTCATCCCAAGTATACATTATGCTGTGATCTGTTAAAGAATTTCTCTAGTGCATTAAGACAGTTTGGAGAGTGGCTGGCACAGTGGTTCACGCCTATAATCCAGCACTTTGGGAGGCTGAGACAGGAGAATTGCTTGAGTCCAGGAGTTCAAGACCAGCCTGGGCAACATAGAGAGACCCCACCTGTATTAAAAATAAAAATAAAAACCTGGCCAGGAATGGTGGTGCATGCCTTTGGTCTTAGCTACTTGGGAGGCTTACGTGGGAGAATAGCTTGAGCCCAGGAGTTCAAGCCTGCAGACAGCTATGATCATGTCACTGCACAAGACCCTGTCTCAAATAAATAAATAAAAGTTTGGAAAGCATTAGAGTAAATTTTGAGATTCAAAATTCTCTTTGTTAACTAGTCAATTCGTGTGTACGGAGATCAATAACAAAAGTAAAACATTGTCTTTTTAATTTGAGAAAAAATGATCATCTCACTAGAAGTAAATTAAAGTGTACTACACAATCTAAAAGATCTCATGTTTTTTAAATGAAGTTTTTTCCTTGGAGCATAAAATAAAATTAAAACCAATTACTCAATCTGAGCCCAGTTGCAACTGACTTCTCCTTTCTGTTTGTCCTTAAGATGCTTGCATAATAAAGCAAATTCATGAGATAGCTGAGCATAATTTCCCTGGGCGGTAGTTGATTTCCACTCAGCCTTGGGAGATGACTCAACAAAAGAAAATTTGTGGGGTAAAGAAGACTTAAATAGACAACAGATAAAAATTGATGGGATTGATGTCTCACTGTAAGCCAAATAGAATTTCTGCAGACCAAATGGTTTTGAAAGGCATTTACCGTATTGTGTGTAACTCTCTGTGATTATATCTGGGAGTCATCATTTCACTTTCACACTCA
This sequence comes from Macaca thibetana thibetana, assembly GCF_024542745.1. Lineage (NCBI taxonomy): Eukaryota > Metazoa > Chordata > Mammalia > Primates > Cercopithecidae > Macaca > Macaca thibetana. The sequence continues at coordinate 25,511,009 of NC_065586.1, forward strand.
TTGTCAAATGAACATCAGCCTCCAGTTTAACACTGTGTGGGGGAGGGGTCAGAGCAAATAACTCTTCGGTTTTTTATGGTAGGGAAATTATCATGTATCCACATTGCTCAGACCTTTACAGAACATGTAGGTTACTTTGGACCTGAGCTTTGATATTTGTACTTTATGACATTTACTAATGACTCAAAAACATGCAGTGTACTCCTGAACTTTTAAATCACGGATATGTCTTCTGTTCTGTAGTACTACACTAACTACAGTAACCACCTGCCTACGAAAATTAAATATTGGTTCATGGTTATAATTACAGGCACAAGCTTAAGGCAGTGAAGCTTAAAATTAAGTTGAATCATATGAAATGCCATTTTTGGAAGCTGGAAATGGTAAAAATCGTCAACTCTGGAGCCAAGCAATCCTAAACTCCAGTTGGTCCTGCCAGTGCTGGTGAATGGCTCTACTCCAATCTAGGGGTGCCCGGCTCCAAAGACAGCTCCTAAACTCTGAATGTTGTACCTGCATTTAACAGTCTCATAAAAGTATTATCTCTAACACTCCAGTTTTAGCTACTGTAGTTAGTGTGGAGGGCTAAAATCCTCATGTACTGCATTTAATTACGTGAGAGACTTTCTTCAAAGAGAAGTTGAACTCTAACTTATAAAGTCTTTCAAATCCTATACGTAGTGTTCATTTCCCCAAAGATATCTATGCTCATCAAGGTCCGGAAATTTGTAAATTTAGAGAAATAAAATTGACATATGAGTATACAGACCGCAACTTAACCAAACAAATGAATTTTTCCTTCAAGATAGACTCTGTGGGAGCCTGTACATTTATTCTCAAGATGAGGCTATTATTTGAAATATAGTTGGTGCCCCCATTGGCATTACTCTAAGAGAGAGTTTATAAAAAGCCTCCTCATTATCTTATAGTCACAGCTCATAAATCTGTTCACCTTGGGGTGATCAAATGAGAGGCTGGCAGGATATCAATCTGTGTTTTCAATACTGGATATCTGAATAGCGATGAAAACACCAAGAGGAATGACCACTTTGTCAGAATTGAAACGAAGCCTTCCTAGAGCTAAAAACCCTGGGCTGAATGTCAAGAAGGCTTATGGATTGGTTTAGTAGGATAATTACGTGGCTATTCACTGGTAAGTGAAAAGAGGAGAGAAATAAGCGTGAAAAAGTCATACTAAATGTGATCATATTTTGGTGTTTGGTGTCTGTCCCATCTGTTTTCTAAGAAATTCTTAAATTCTGCTATATGATTTTATAAAAATTCTCTAATGTTTGAACATGAAACAGCGTAAGTGCCTTTGACTCTGTCGGATCAGTCCCCTCCAAGCCTTCTGTGCTTGAGGGATTTTTCCTGCCTGCGATCCCCAGGAGGTATCCTTCCACAGGGACTCACACAGCAGCATATCTGTGTACTCTATCCAGCTGTTCCTGTTAATAAGAGATAAAATTGAGACATAGAAGGTGAACACTTTTTATTTCCTTTCCCTTCTGGAAATTGTAGCACCCAGTGTGTCCTGAGTGTCAGTGTTCTATGCTTAGCGAGTCACTAAAAGCACAATTCACAGCCTCCCGTCAACAGCAGCTCTTGTCCCGGCTTCTCGGATGATTCCCATGAACTTGGCATTCAACCTAAGGGTACAGAGTCATAAACTGGAGTTGGCTCCTTTTTTTTTTTTTGGAGTGTTTCTTTTGTTTGATTTTTGTTTGAGAGAGAGAGTCTCACCCTGTCACCCAGGTTGGAGTGCAGTGAGCAGGGCTCACTGCAGCCTCAACCTCTTGGGCTCAAGTTCCCACGTGGCTGGGATTCCCAAGTACCACGCTACCATGCCCAGCTAATTTTTTTTTTTTTTTAATTTTCAGTAGAGTTGAGGTCTCCTTATGTTGTCCAAGCTGGTCTTGAACTCCTGAGCCCAAACCATCTGCCTGCCTCGGCCTTCCAAAGTGCTGGGATTACAGGCACGAACCACCGCGCCTGGCCTGGGGTGTTTCTTTTGTACCATCATCTATTTGAGCGAATCTCCATGCAAACGACAAGACCCATGATTCTGTCTCACAGAGACTTTCAGATTAAGCCCAACCCAATTAGATTTTAATGTCAGTTTTTATTGACCTGTGGTAGAGAGGCTGATAAATTTTCCCAGGAAAACCTTGCTCCTAAAGACTGTTTCATATTCCTGATCTTCTACACCAGCTGTTCTTAAATGCTTTCTCTCTCCACACCACAGAGTAATCTGACAAGAAAGATGGAATTGGAGCAACTCAGGACAAGAATGATGGAATTAGAGCAACTCAGGACATCTCACCTCTTTTAGTTGTGTAACTGCCAACACTGTGGCCACATTACTGATGAAGGTGTCTTGCATGGAAGTGTCATCTGTTAGGTGTGTTAAAGAGAAAAGAGGCTAAGAATAATTGACACCAAAACCCACTGAGTTTAAAGGATGTGAGATGACACCCAGATGCCTGAGAGGGGTGATAAACACAGGCACTATATTCTAAGAGTTCCAGAGCTGGCAGTCCTGGATTGCAGGACAGCCACTCACCACTACTGCCAGGTCCAACTTATCTTCAGGATTGCTTGACTCCAGAGCTGGTTTTTGACCAGTTCTGGCCAACCAAACTGAGAATTCCACAAGGTTCAGCTTCATGAAGCTCTGTTGCCTGAAGTTTGTCTTTTGTGTCCACTTGGTGCTCCAGGTATTTTCTGGTCTTACGCCAACCTTCTCCAAATACTGCCAGTTGTTGAGTGGCCTCTTGCTGGATCCTATAGTTTGCATTGTCCTTTAACTCTCTTCCTTTTACTGCATTCAAATCCACAGCTCTCCAGTTAGGGATCATGCTTAGGTGTTGCTGCAGCTTCATGCGTTACTTAGCTTCCCCTCTTAGAGCAAAATGGAACCCAAAAGAATCCACAGTAAGAGAGTTTTTTAGAGTAAGGAAAGCAGAGAGGATAGCTTTGCATAGATCTGGAGTGATAGGACACCTTTCTTGGCCCTCAGTTCTAATCTAGCCAAGTGGCTGCCTACCTCATCTAGACATATGACTGTCTTCTCCTAAGGCCTTCTTGTGGTGACTTGGAAACTGGAAAACATTGTTCTCCAGGCCACACTCAAGATGTGTCTATTTTTGTGACTCATTTTGCAATGGCTTTAAATAGCGTACCTTGGGAGGCATTTTGAGATCAAGGAGTTTACCTTTGAGATAACGTCTCTTCTTCATCAGCACTGGGGCCACAAGATACGTGCTGTTATGATATTGCAATCCACTGGGATAAAAATAACTCATGATGTCAGACCTTCATCCCAGGAGTCCTGCCCTCTTGAGATCATCTTCCAGGAGGGGAGGTAGGGTGGGCCAGGCCCGGAGCCTCCGCAGAGACAGAAATAAAGTGCTAATGGCCTTCCGCGACACGGACAAGAGTGGGAAGTGGACAGATATATTTATCAAGAGAAACGGCTCCAAGCATCTGCTACCTCCCCATTCTCCTATTTTTCCCAGGTCTATTTCTGGCATCTCTTTCCACAGCACAGGCAGCTCCGCAGAATAAAAAGCATTTCTCCCACCTGCCCTGGCCTGTGACCTGGCTCTGAAAGAGGCAGGTTGTAGATGATGGTTGTCAGTGTCTGGAGTTTTCGCTGAAAAACAGTCACCTGAAATGGAAAGACACACAGAGGGGAGTGATTTCATCACCGTTGATTTCTCCCAGCTTTCAGTTTTGTATCTCCAGGGTGGAACTCAGTACAGCAGCATCCCTCAGTGGTTCCAGCCCAGAAGTGCAGGGGGAAGCCGGCTGTCTGTTCATGAATTGTGTAGCTCAAAAAGCAGAGGCCAAGAAAGCAAAACTTCAAACCTTTGTCAGAAAGGTTGAGACCTTGCTCAGCACGATAGCTGAGGACAGCTTCCTCCTTCAGTGCTGGTCTCTCTAGACTGACAGTTGACAGCTGATGAGCCCACATTCTCAGTCATGGGAACGACCTCACCTGGGCACCAGTTTGTAATGGATGGTTAAGAGGAAAGTAAGGGACTTAAATGCTGCACAGGAATTTGGCACCTCTGTACAGAAATAGAAAAACCAAATGAAACTTGTAGTACCTTCCACTCGACGAAGATTCTTGTGAAGCAAAGTATATTTGGGAAAATATAGTAATATGATTTATAAACATACATGTATGTTTATATATATATAAACATATGAGATAATATGACTTATAAACACTTTTTAATCGTTATAATCAATCTCTTTAAAGATCTTAGAGGGAACTTATTAATCAAAATTTAAGTCTTCTTAAAAGAAAGCATTTCCTATATACTAATTTTGCACAGAAGCAAAAGATTAGACTGGGATTCTGCTTGTTGTGGAGAGACAAAGTCAAGCATGTTCCAGATTTCTGTATTTGTGTGTTTACTTCGTACTTTCAATGCATCCGCAAGAACAGACTTGTGTTTCTCTTCTTAATCCACAACTGTTAGAGCTCACAGAATGTAAGTAAGGAATTTTATGAATGACGCAATAAACCAAGGAACTTTCCCAGCTACTAGGAGGCTGAGGTGGGAGGATTGCTTGACCCCAGTGGGTGGAGATTGCAGTGAGCAGAGAACATACCACTGTCACTCCAGCCTGGGTGACTGAGCGATACCTTGTCTCAAAAAGCAAACAAAGAGCCGGGTGCAGCAGCTCATGCCTGTAATCCCCGCACTTTGGGAGGCTGATGCGGGAGGATCACTTGAGGCCAGAAGTTCGAGACCAGCCTGGCCAACATGGTAAAACCCTGTCTCTACTGAAAATAGAAAAAATTAGCCAGGTGTTGTGGCGCATGCCTGTAATCCCAGCTACTCGGGAGGCTGAGGCACCAGGATCACTTGAACTGAGAAGGCAAAGGTTGCAAAGAAACAAACAAACAAAAACACACAAGCCAAGAAACTTGACCCCAGTGTTTGGTCTATCTCTAAAAATTCTGACTGAATAAGTTGCCCACTTCTCAGAATAGGTGCCCAAGCTCATTTTATGCTGCTCTAACAGAATATTGAGACTGGGTAATTTATTACAAAGAGAAATTTATTGTCTCACAGTTCTGGAGGCTGGGAAGTTCAAGACCAAGGTGCTAGTATCTGGTGCAAGCGTCTGTGCTGCATCCTCACATGGTGGAAGGCAAGAAGGCAAGATGGGGTGGAACTTGCCCTTTTATAAGGCACCACTTCCACCCATGAGAGTAGAGCCCTGTGGCCTAACCACCTCTTAAGGGTCCTACCTCTTTATACTCCTACAACAAGAATTAAATTTCAACATGAGTTGTGGAAGGGACAAACGTCAAAATGATAGCAATTAGGGAGAGGACCCCTCTCATGGAGAAGGGGGAAACATTTACTACTCATGTTTTCAACTCTGCCTGGCCAGGAGATTCAAGCACTGCAGCTTCTGGTGACTACGGAGCAATCCAATAGAGAAACTACCAAGGAAAGCCAAGTGGTTTCCAAACAAGTTCTCTCAAGGTGACACCTGATGTGGTTCTAAAACGTCTCAGCTTTTGCAGATTTTAAAATATGGCTTGTCAATTTCCCAGGCGTGGTCTGACGCTTGGGGCCAGAGTTGCATTGATGGCACTTGAGAGACTAATCTATAATCCAGAGCTCCAAACGTACACTGTGAAATAAAACTGCCAAAGTGAGCTAGAAATGTTCTTCCTGCCTTCTCTCTTTGTAGAAAAACTACCTGAGAAGAGGATTTATAGTTGGAAGCTGTTGTGGTCATGGAATCAAAGTGTGGGTGTGGAGGAGATGAAATGACCTGAAAAGCTAGTATCACTGAGCTATAGTAATCTGGCTCACCTGTCTTGACTGGGACATGCCTGCCAGGCATTCTGGTTGGGTTCCCTAGAAGCACATGGACTCTGAGACAAGGATTCACGTGAAAGTGATTTTTCAGAATGTGCTACCAGGAAAAACTGGTAGGTGAGTGGGGATGTGGAACAGGAATGGGAAGTGAGGTAAGCAAGGCTGAGTTACCAGGCAAAGTCCCCAGGAAGGTGAGTTTGCTTCAACCTCACAGGAGAGCTCTGGAGGTAGAGCAGTTCCCACATCAAACTGTCCCAATTAGGGGGAAGAGAACTGGAGTACTTATACTCCAGCACCCAGAGTCATTGGATAAGGTCACCTATGTGTGCAGAAAGCAGACTCTGCAAGCTTCACAGAAGTCAGCACTGGCCCAGGGGCAGGACTCAAAGAGGTGCAGGTGCTGGCTGTTGGAAGTGAAAGCATACTAGAAAACCAAGTGCACACAATGGCATGAATCTACAGGATGTGCACTGCCCTGTGGGGATGCACCTTGATGTGGTTGGCTGCCTCCCTGCTGGAAGGCCCATGTATCCTCCCCAGACTGTTGTAGGATGCCCTGTCACAAGCCTTCTCTCAACCAACCTTCCATCTTGAGCACCCCCTAAAGGTTATTCCCTTCCTTAGCTTTATCCTGGTCTCTGAACTTGGGCATTCATAGTCTATATCCACCCTTTTATCAAATATAACTTAGGATGACTTTGTTTACATATGGTTGAGCTTGGTTTTTGCATGCCACATACCCTTACTTTGTACTCCCAGTAAAACCTTAATATTACCCCAGGTACATATAGCTTACATTGCATAAAGAAAGAAGAAAGTAGGAAGAAAGGAAGTCGGGAATTACATACTTAACAAAGGCTGGGAAAAAACCCACAATTTCCATAGAAGAAAATCATTTCAAGTTATTTTGGGACCAAGGACAAAAAGGGTTCAGACAGGGGAATTATGGAGAGACGAACAAGAGACAAGGCTTGTGACAGGGCATCCTACAACAAAGGCCCATGTGGAGCCTGAATTAGGTAATTGAGGGTGATCAGTCATTTAAATTAAGAAGCTACAATGTTTCATGTAGCTTTCTTGTAGAACAGCTACGGACTCTAAATATTTCATTTTTGACATTGATAGACTAGGAGAGGAAATTATCCCCAGGAAAAATGCCGTGCATGACCGGGGTTAATGATATGGAACACACCCCACAAAGATGCTTTGCCTTTGGGTACCAGGACTTAAAATCCTGCACAATGAAGGTGGGCAAATTTCTTCTTCCATCAGTCCCAGATGGAGAGCCCAACTTTATGGATAATATTTTATCCCCCTCCTTTCTCTCTGCTAACATAATATTTCCACCCTGTAGCCCACCCCACCCTACTCTATCCCACTCTTTAATCCCTTTTCTATGTAGGATTCTGTTATTTGCATTCCAGAGAATGTTTTTTTCCTAACAACTATAAAGTGAAGAAACTGTTCTTTATGATGAAGGATACAAATCCTTCTCAACCTAGATGTTTCTAATACTCTTCAGTGAGGGTCTAAAGTGGGAAATTATTTAAATTAGTCCTTAGTGAATTTCTCCCCAGCTTTCTCAACCCAAGGACAAAGCAGCAACTTAGCTGGTTCTCACAAGATCCAATGTTTGTTTTTTCAGATCGAAAATGAAACCAAGAGAGAAAAGAAACAGTGCAGTTAGAAAAAAAGAGGGGGGGGGATTCTTAATCTTGAGGGTGCATGAAAATACTGTCAGAAGAGGAGGCATTTCGATCTGCAGCCCTGCCGAGCTGGGTTTCTGAGCTCTGCTGCTGTCTTTCTCCAGGTAACAGGAGACTTGAAGGCATCGCCCAGAAGGTACAGCTTCAAATCCTGTTCTAGGGCCCAGGAGCGGAGGTATGGACCCCACTCCTGAGTTAATTTGCTGTATAACATATGGCATTTAAGAACTTTCACTAAAATCTTGTTCCTATGCTTTGTGGTCAATGTCTGGGCTAATTTGGGAATTGGGACCAGCCCAATGGATCCCATTGGTGAAGAGAGAAACTCAAGAGTTCAAGGCAAGGCCTCAATCCAGCGAAGTGTTAACACCCTTGAAACCCCAAATCCTGGTGGGCACTAATGCTTCCCACTCAAGGGTCCAGATGCCAACTTTTGCATGGATACACTGTTGAGGATCGTTCTGCCTGGAATGCCTTCCCCCTGCTCCTCATAGCCCATTTTGTTCTCCACACATCATTTCTGAGTCTACAATTCCTATAAAATTTTAATATCCAGCTTAAATGTTCATCTCTCCATAATTCCCCTGTCTGAACCCTTTTTGTCCTTGGTCCCAAAATAACTTGAAATGATTTTCTTCTATGGAAATTGTGGGTTTTTTCCCATTATGTAAGTGCCTTGACTCAATGTGATTTATTACTTCAGGATCTATGTAGTAGCTTTCTATGCTGTGTGTTCTTCTGTAAATGGGGGATGATAACAACAGTACCTGCCTCAGTGAGTTGCTGTGATGTTTAAATGAGTTAACACCATAAATGGCAACAGAACTAGATACATAGTAAATGTCCAAAAAATCCCACCTAGGGCTAAACAGAAGACCCAAAGAAAGGGAACTCTTCTCAGAAGGAGAGAAAATTGTCGTTAGTTTTATCGGTGTGGTTTCTGCTGCTGTGGATGTTTTTAAAATTATCTAATTTTCAGAGCCTGGGAAATGACAAAGAGCACTGCTGCCCAATTATAACACTGGTTGTGTAAACCCAGGAGACTTGGAGCCTCTTAAAATTTGTGTAAAGAAGGGCTGATCATAATCACAATACACCACAACTGATGTATTTTGTTTGTGTGATATCGTTTGGTTCTGGTGATTTTTTCCTGCGTTATTCTAGGTGACATGCTATCTCTCCATCAAAACAAGGAAGTAAAGTCTTGGAGGGAATACAGTAATCTGCATTTCTCTTGTATCCATTCTTTCATAGGACTTCACGGGCCACTGGATCTCATGCTTTGGTGAGAGCATCACATGAGGACTTTGCTATCAAAGCAGATTTTAGAACCCATCCGCAGGCGTTCAGACTCAGTGTCTCTGCCCCAAAATAGGCATTTTATTTTTTTTTTATTTTTTTTTTATTTATTTATTATTATTGTACTTTAAGTTGTAGGGTACATGTGCATAACGTGGAGGTTTGTTACATATGTATACTTGTGCCATGTTGGTGTGCTGCACCCATCAACTCATCATTTACATCAGGTATAACTCCCAATGCAATCCCTCCCCCCTCCCCCCTCCCCATGATAGGCCCCTGTGTGTGATGTGAAAACCAAACACCGCATGTTCTCACTCATAGGTGGGAACTGAACAATGAGATCACTTGGACTCAGGAAGGGGAAATAGGCATTTTAAACAAGATTCTTAGGTTTTTCTAAGGCAGGCATCTTCTGGCCCTCGTATTTCAAAACATTGCTTTTTATGGACACATAGGAATACACAGATGCATACATGCTGTTTAACTGGAAAAATACTAAGTTTTACTGTTATTTATACATTCATTACAACATATTTCATTCACCAAATATTTACTGAACACTTAGGATGTGCAATAAAGATTCAGAGTGAAAAAAAAAGTCCCTGCCATCATAGAGCTTAAATTCTTACTGGGTAGAAACAATTCATCAACAAATAAATGCAAATCCACTTATACATGTGCGTCTGTTTCTTTATTATATATGTAATATGACATCATATACACTATAGGTTATATATGTATAGTATAGCATTCTATATAGTATATACTATATAGACAATATATACATATGCATATACTATATGGTATATATTATATAGACAATATATACATATATTATATAGTATATGCTATATGTACTCTGTATTACATATAGTGTATATACTATATTAATACTATAACATAAATATAAATACTGTTATATAGTATTATATTTATATATTATATATAGTATATTATAGGTACTAGTATAGTATATTACATTAGTATGATATATAGTATATTATGTTAATATTGTATATTATATATAATATAGTATAGAATACTATACTATATAGAATACTATATATACTATATAGAATACTATAATACTATATATTATAATGTAGTATACTATATATACTATACTATATGTAATATTATATATATACTATATATACTATATACAGTTATATACAGTATATATGTTGTATGCATACTATATATAGCATATATAACATAGTATATATTATAGAGTGTATATATACAGCATATATAATATGTATATATGTATAGTATATATGTTATTTATACTATATTTTTCTTGTATATAATACATTATATTATACTTTACATAATGTCTATATTTGTGTCTATATACATGTATAAGTCCATATATAGGCATTATATAAATATAGTATGACATTATATATTCCATATATGAAGTATGACAGGTGATGATAAATTCTTTAAAGAAAAAAAGTAAATCATAGAAGATAGAGTGACCATTTATGTAGAGTGACAAGGAGACCTTTCTGAAAAGAGGCGTTTGAGCAGAGATCTAAAAGAATCAGTGAACAGACACCAGAGCTGTTGAGAACAGAGCCCTGCAGGCAGTGGTAAAGCAGGTATTATGCCCTGAGGGGGCACTTTCTTCAAGTGATGATGGGAATCAAGGAGGCCAGCCTGGTTGTGGTGGCAGAAGCAGGTGAGAAAGGAATGGAGGTGAGTCAGAGAGGGTACAGGGACCAGCTCATGACGGGCCTTGCGGATGACAGAAAGGACTTGGCATTACTCAGAGCAAGACGGGAAGCCACAGGCAGCTCTGAGCAAGGAAAACTGTGACAAGACGTGTTGGAAAGGATCACTCAGGCTGCTGTGAGGACAGCACAGATGAATGCCAAGAAGCTGATGGCAAGGCCCCAGTGCTCAGGAAAAGCCAAGCAAAAGCTACAAGGCATCCTGGTCTCATCAGAAACAAGTCAAGGAGAGAAAATGCAATCCCCAGGAAATGAGCTTCAGAAACACACATCAGAGGCTACTGAGTGAGAATTCATGACATCAAGAGCAATTTTTAAAATTCAGTGTAGTTTTTTTTAATCCAAAAATATATATCTCAACACTCCCCCATGCCAACCCTCCCTTTAGTGAGGCAGATTCCTCAGGATTCAAGTGACAGTCACACATGAGCACATGAATGGGCAGAGAGAAGCTACCAGCTGGCTCTGCCTGACATTCAGCTTCTTCTGCATGAGGCTGGCTTTGTTTTCGCCAACAAGTGTCCAACGGGACATAAGATCTGAGCAGAAATGTGTCCCAGTATCTTCTGTATTTCCTTCTCCTCTGCCTTTGTCTTGCTTTCTTCTTTTCCCCTCTCCTTATGCCTCTCTTTCTTCTCCTTCTCCTCAGAAACTCATTGTTTTTTTGGGGGGGGGAGGAAGAGTGCACACTTTTTTGAAGAATCTAAGTAATGCAAAAGTACAAAAAAAGAAAGTTTTTTTTTAAGAAAGCTGTCTCATAGAATTAATCATCAATAGCATTGAGCAAACTGATAGAAGATTGCAAAAAGTTTGTGGCTGAAAACAAAACAAATGCATTACCTTGTGGTTCTGTAGGCCACAAGTCTGATGTGGGTCTCTTTGGGTTAAAATCTAGGTGTCTTCAGGGCTATCTTCCTTTCTGGAGATTCTAGGGGCAAATGGATTTCTTTGCATTTTCCAGCTTCTAGAAGCCTCCTTTATTTCTTGGGTTGTAGCCTCTTCTCAAAGCCAGGAATCGGAGCATCTCTCTGACCTACTTCCAAAGGTCTATTTCTCTGAGCGTACCTAAGGAAAGGTTCCCCCACTTAAGAGGACTCCTTTGATTACATTGAGCACACATAGGTAATCCAGGATCATCTTCCCTTCCCAAGGTCCTTAACTTTAATCACCTCCACAAGCCCCATTTGCCACATAAAATAACATATGCACAGGTTCTGGGGATTAGGATATGGACATGTTTGGGGAGGTCATTATTCTGCCTACCAGATATGTAGAACAAATGCTTTTACAAAAATGCAATATACTATTCTTGTTATTTTTAAAAAAAGTATTCAGTTTTACCTAAATCAACAGATTTCAGAAATAATTATTGCAGACACATCCTTCAGGCCTGCTGTGTGTGTTAAACGGCAGATGTAATTACAGAAAGTTAAGAAGCTTAGACCAAGGGTGAAAAATCTGCATAACAACGAAACAAGATATTATGCAAAACCTATGTACTGTTAAAATAAGCATAATGGGATGTCCTTTTGTGAAATGTCACTAACTAATTTCTTTAAATGGATACTTCCTTTTTCTCTGGGCCCCCTCATCTCCCCAACCACCACCACCAAAAAGAAAAAGGTGTAAGCTAACCTAGTTTTAGCTTTTACCTTTTGAGTTTCCAAAGTTTAGGCCCAATGGGAATGGAAAGGAGTCAAGACATATACAACATTGAGCAACAGTCAACTCCTCCTCCCCTTTAAGCTTCTCACTCCTTGCTGCCATGATGAGAGGAAGCCCTATCAGTCACGTGGCAAGATCCACTAGAAGAGAATCAAAGGCCTTATCAGTCAAGCCCCATTTGAGCTCCCAACCAGCATTTATCCAGGCTAGTGAGGACACTTGGAAACTTCCAGACATCCCAATGCTCCAGCTAACATCACATGAAACAGAAGAGCTATGTGGTGGACCTACAAAATCATAAGAAGAGATGTATCACTAATGATTCATGCCATTGGGTTTGGGTGTAGTTTTTTAAGGCAGCAAATAAATAAATAAAACCGTGTGAAGATGCTGGTGAAAACCAAGCCTTTAATGAATGCAGAGGAACAACTTAGGAGCTCAGGTCCAGCTTGATAGATGATGAAGACTGCCTCATGTCTGCTCACACCATGATAACTGTGCAGGTCATCCAGGGGGGTTACTACAAAACCAACATGGATTTTGTGGGGCCACAAAAGACAGTAACTGTCAAATTCAGCCTACAGACCTTCAAAAGGAAGCAGTAGATTGGGGGCACCATTGCCTCCAAGGTTGTGTGCATTGGCACCAAAGACAGTTCCCTCTCTGACTGGCTCACCTTTTAAAACGACCTCTGATTGTTATGCATAAGCTTTTTGGTAATGCCATCATGGGTAGTACCTGGAACCTGATGGATGTGACATTTTGGCCTTCTCTCCTGATGGTTCTGTAACCTTTCTCAGACTTCTCCAGGGATGAGATTGAAGATCCCCCAGAGTGATGAGAAAGTCACATTTTTAAGTTCATTTATATTAACAGTTCAGTCACAGTTAGCTACTGAAGTTCAAATTTCTGTGACCACTTTGGAGAAAAACAAGATCCTAAGAGGATGGCAGAGAGAAGAACTGATGCCTCTATCAAAGTAGCAAGGATGGCCAACCGGGCAAGTACAGAGGACATCACAAAGAATCTTGGAACAACAGGTTGTCTCGCAAATGGCAGAAGGTCAAGGAAGAATTAAGCCCATCTGCACTGCCCAGATGGTCTCTGAGTTCTCCACACATCTGTACCAGCCCCTCCCACCGCGTGGAGTCCGCGCAGGCTGTGAGTTCTCCTCTCATTGGCTCTAACATCCTGTAAGTGAAGTGGCATCAACTCCCTCAGGCCCCCAACCTCTCACAGGACCTCCAGCACTGCCTGTCCCTGTGAGTCCCTTCATCTCTTGGTGCAGAATGTGGCCTTTCAGCCCATGATACAAATCCTTGACAAGAGCAATACTTGAGGTAGGTTTTAATTTTCCTCACTCAGGAATTTAACTCTTTTTTGAATGTAATCTTAGACAAAGTCATTTACTGCTGAGAGCCACAGGACACAATGGGCCCAGGTGTAGGAATCGTGACTTTCCACAGGGCTCCTTGAGGAAGCACCTGCCAGCTCAGATGATCAGAGGCAGCTTCTGCTTTATCTCTGAAGGATGATGGGGTTAAGGCTCTCAGCATTAACCTTCAACAGAGCCACATTGTGCCTGACAGGTGTGGATCTCTCTTCTAATGAGAGAGCTCAAAGGGGCCACTGTAGTTTTCAGGGAGGAAAGCTACAAGATTTGTGGCTTGCGTGCTAACATGCAGAACCTGACTTCCCAGAGCATCCTTGTCTGATCTTAGCCTTAACATCCTTGGACTCTTTCCACTGCAATCCTGGACTAGATCCTGGGAATACTCCCAGGACGATGTGGCTCCGTACTGGATCTCAGCCTACTTTCAGAGAGTTCTGGGGGTTGAAGGGGTTGTGGAGTGAGTAAGGTCAGATCCCCTCAGAATTTGCTCACCAGCACAGCTCAGCTTTTGGGAAGAGATATGGTCCTGTCCCTGAACAAGGCATAGCTGTAACCATTGGGTGAATGACCACATGTAGATGGAAACTATTAAGGTTCTATGCAGTTAAAAATCTGACCCAGGACCTGTGTAAAAAGGAAAAACTGTTTCAACGCTGGCTTTTTTTTTTCTGCTAGAGTTTACTGCCTTGTAAAATGGCATTTCCCATGGCTAACAGTTGAATTGGAGTCACTTGTAGGAAATTTAAATTCTAATTATGATAATTAGGTTGTAAAATAAGCATAGCGACATTAACTTATCCATTATATTTTGTTTTCAATTTTTAAATGGTTACAAAATTAGCCTTAAAAACTGTTATTTTCGATTCTGGGAGTACATGTGCTGGTTTGTTATCTGGGTATACTGCATGTTGCTGAGGTTTAGGGTGTGGGTGATCCTGTCACATAGGAAGTAAGCATAATACTCAATACCTTTTTCTTTTTTTTCCTAACGACGTCTTGCTCTGGTCGCCCAGGCTGGAGTGCAGCGGCACGATCTCGGCTCACTGCAACCTCCACCTCCTGGGTTCAAGCTAGTCTCCTGCCAAAGCCTCCCAAGTAGCTTGGATTACAGGCGCCCGCCACCATGCCCAGCTAATTTTCATATTTTTAGTAGAGACAGCGTTTCACCGTGTTGGCCAGGCTGGTCTCGAAGTCCTGACCTCAGGTGATCCACTCACCTTGGCCTCCCAAAGTTCTGGGATTACAGGCGTGAGCCACCACGCCTGGCCAATAGTTTTACAATGCTTGCCTCCCTTCTTCCTTACCCCATTTTGGAGTCCCCAGTGTCTATTGTTGCCACCTTTATGTTCATGTGTATCCAATGTCTAGCTCCCACTTAAAAGTGAGAACATGCAGTATTTGGGTTTCTGTTCCTGCATTAATTCGCTTAGGATAATGGCCGCCACCGCATCCACATTGTGGCAAAGGACATGATTTCCTTCTTTTTATGGCTGTGTAGTAGTCCATGGTGTATTTGAACCACACTTTCTTTATCCAGTCTGCTGCTGATGGGCACCTGGGTTCATTCCATGTCTTTGTAAAAATAGACTTTTTTTTTTTTCTAAAAAGAGGCGAAGTTGGTGGGCAATTCTCAGTGAAATTGTGAAATAAATGGACACTGTACTGACACTGACCAAAAGTAAAATCTAGTGATAGGATGGGCTAAATGAGGGAGTACTGGGGGAAGACACAAGGGCCCGAGGACATGAGGAGAGTGGAGTGGTGTGCAGTGAATTCTCTTGTGCTGGAGGACAGGGAGCAACCCTCTTGCCGACCTGACCTGGAAGCCTCGGGAATTTTCCATCCCCAGATCCCCAGGCAATACCAGGAGGCCTGTGAAAGCCTCCAGGTTGGAGCAGAGGGCAGGGCCAGTCACACCTGGGGTGGATTACGAGAAGAGAGAGAAAGGGGGAAAGGTGAGCACAGCCATCGTAATGATGCAGGTGCCTCCAGCCAGATCCCGGTTCTCACGGGCCACCAGTCTCAGCCTAGCTGACATCGACCCAGGGAGTCCAGACTCCCACACTCTTGGCTTCCTCCCAGCCACTGTTAGGCATGAACGGGACACCTCAAAGTTCTGCACGTCTCCGAAAAGAACCCCGTTCCCTGACCCCAGCCCTGAAGCTTCGTAAGCACTGACTGTCTTGAGGCCATCGGAGGCATCTCCTTGTGCCCTTTCTCCCGTGTGACTCCATATCCACAGGAAGACCTAGACTCCATGTCACCCCAACATGTGAGGCCCCTCTGCCACCCTGACCCCACCTTCCATCACCCTCAACTTTTGAAACGCTGCCAACACACCCTTTGGGATCACAGCCAGTTTTAGGTAAAATCCCTGTATCCTCAGCCACCCCTCTGATGGGTCCCTTTAGTGTTTTGCTGCTCTGAGGCCACTGCTTCTTATGGCCCCTCGAAGGGGCAGCTGCTTCCTCTCCACATCCCACATTGGTTTTGGGTGTGCTCCTCATAGTGACTAAAGACCATGTTTCCTCTCCCCTCTACAGTCCTCACATTCTCAGACTACCACCCACCACCCCTCCTTGCCACGTCCCTTTATGCATCACTGAGTTGAGCTCCTCTCATGTCTCAATAAGGTTAGCACCTCTTCCTTGACACACACTGTTCAGTGCTATCCTCATGAGGCTCCTTGGTGAGTCAGTGACCACAAATGCCCTCTTCAATCCCCTGGCCTCCCTTCCCTACCTTCTTCTCCTCCACTAATCAGTTCTTCACCTGCTGCAGCCTCTCCTTCTATCATGCCCTGCCCTGTGTCTACGGCACCACCCCCTCCATGATCCCGACTGCAAACTCTCTACCCTTTCACCATCCCTTCCTTTGTTCCAACACTCTTAGTTGACTATCCCAGATTCAAGACTTCTTTGACGCTCTTTTGAGTTTTTGTTTTCCACTTGGCTTCAAGGGCCCTGCACCCTTGGGTAGAATTTGGACAGATCTAGAAACCTGGGGAAAATTTTAAAATTGTGTATGTAGAAAGGTCTGTGGGGAAGTGGGAGTGATTGGAGAGAGTGAAGATGGAGCAAAGAGCTCACAGAAAGGGTCAGAGAAACATGTGCTCAGTTTGCCATGAGATTGAGGTCAGCCTGCCTGAAATTAAGGGAAAACAGTCTGATAAGCTTGAAAAAGTCCAGTGTAATCTGATTAAACGTAGGGACTTGTGCAAGATCCAATTCAACAATAAAGCGTTCCCTGACTATTCTAGTATCTGGGGCATTTTTTATCCACTCGACCTCTTTCATTTATTAATCATCTAATGTGTTTCAGATGCTGTGCTGGGGCCTGAGCAAAGCCAGGCAAGATGTGGTTCCTGCTATCAAGCTGACTGACATCTATCAGAAAGAACAGATCACGGTGATTTACATGATCTTAGAGTTGTATGTGGGGTCATGAAATAAAAGTGATCATGAAATAAAAGGGAGGTCAGGAATGTGTCCTGAAGAGATGCTGTGGCTAAGTTCTGGGGGAAAATAGGAGTGTAGTGGACAGACCAGACTCAGAATTATGGCCATTGTCACCCCTCCCTCTAAGGCAAGCTTCCTCTCACCCACGGCCCTGCTGGCATGAAGATTGCATGGCAGCACCCAAGCCCCCAGCCCATCTCCAATTCGTAGTAGCCACAGGAGGACAGCACCCATCACTAAAGCCTTGTTCTGAAAAGAGACAAGCCGACTGCATGGTGGTTCCAAAGAGTTTAAATAAATCAACAGAGAGAGATTGAGTCAATGGAGGGGTCAGAAGCTCGGAAGTGCTATGAGATAGAGGCTGGGCAGTAGTGAGCCATGACTCTGAAGAGCTACCGTGGTGATGAAACAGAAGTGCAACAGCGAACGGAGCCAGGAGGAAGACAGAAGGGAATGGAGAGGCCATACAGAGAGAATCAGGGATGCCACCAGGGAGGTCCTGGGCCTAGGGCAGACATGGAAGGGAGGAGGACCTGGTGTGGTCCCTACACCTTTTCACACCAGCTTCAGTCCCCAAGTGTCATCTCTTTCTCTCTCTCTCTCTCTCTCTCTCTCTCTCTGTGTGTGTGTCTCTCTCACACACACACACTCACATACATTTTTCTAGGTCATAAAATGACCCAGAAAATATACTTCCAAGTATACAACCAAAGAAAAATTTCTCATATGTGTACAAGGAAACAAGTACAATGATGTTCATTGGAAAAAAATGTAAATATTCAGCAGAGAAATCAATAATTAATTGTGATATTTGTATGTGTCAGACTACATTTAGAAGTAGAGTGAACCAGTATTCTAGATAGATGGATAGACAGACATATAAATATGTGACACACATACACACAGACACATCATATATATACTTTGTATACACATATACATGGATAAGGATAAATCTTAAAATGATAAAATTTAAAACGACATTGAATATATACATAATACCATTTATATACATTGAAAACAATAGTATGTGTTGCTTGTTCTGGATACAAAAAATACAGACATGTAACTGTTACAAAAATTAATTTAAAGTTTACAATATAGTAGTTGCTTCAAAAGATAATGGAACAACTTTGGCGAGACAAATTAGTTGTTCACTTCAAAAAGTTTAATTTATGTTTTATTTAATAAGAATTAAATCAAATGTGACCAACAAAATTGTGAATTCTTGTATATTTAATGTTTTTCTTTTTTGTTTTTATTTTTTTATAGACATGGTATCCTGCTATGTTGACGAGGCTGGTCTCAAACTCCTGGACCCACGAGACTCTCCTGCCTTGGCCTCCCAACGTGCTGGGATTACAGAGATGAGCCACTGTGCCTGGCCACTGTTTTTTAAATATTAAGAAAAAAATGAATAGAGAGAAGGTGAGCAGAAAGGAGGCACGAAGAAAGTGCAGTTGTCTGGACAACAAAATCAGAAACAAAAGCACGGATGTGGAGAGGGAGGGATGAAACGTAAATGATAATAAAAAGAGAATCAATATGTGTTGGTGAATGTCTAAGGGTGGGACTCAGTGAAAAGGAGACGCACACTTTGGCTCTGGGCTTTCTGGCTGGTACTGATGTTGATAACATAGGATAGAGAACAGGGAGCGGGTTAGGGGAGGCAGGTGATGAATCTGACTTTGGAAGTGCTGAGTGTGAAGGTCCCATGATTCATCCAAGTGGGTGATGTGTCATGGGTACATCAATGCTAAGGACAGAGCTAGGAACCATTTGCATCAAAGTTGCAGTTGAAGCCATATAACATTGGGAGACTCAGGGAAAGTACCTAGAATGACAAGGACAGATAGTAAAGGATGGAGCCTTGTGCTGTGAATGGACTGAAGATTGCCAGAAAATGAACTTGTGAGGTGGGTGGTAAGAAATAGTGCTGGTGCCATAAGAGAATGGTATTACAGAGGCTCAGGAAAGCAAGTACCTTAAGGCATAAAACTTATAACAAAAGTCAGAAAGAAATATGAATACATATTTATTGGATTTGGAGGTGCTGAGGATGAGCCACAGGATACCCCTTTCTGGTCACTCTTAGCCATTGGCCTCTGTGCCCCCCTTCTTTGTGTGTCTCCATGAAAGTATGCAGTTCAAAGCCCCAGGAATGAAAGGGTTAAGTGTATGACTTCTTTTTATGTGTCCAGTCTTTCCTTTCTTCATTCTGGGGCATTTTTCATGAGCATTCCTTCCCTTACTTGTTGATGTTATTTTAAACATCTTCTTGAAGTAGTGATCTAGACTGGATCTGTGTCCCCACCAAATCTCGGGTCGAATTATAATCCCTACTGTTGGAGGTGGGGCCTGGTGGGAGGTGACTGGATCACGGGGGTGGTTTCTCCTGAATAGTTTAACACCGTCCCCCTTGGTACTGTCGTGGCAATAGTGAAGGTGTTCTCGTGAGATCTGGTTGTTTAACAGTGTGTAGCGTCTCCCCCGGCCCCTTTGTCTTTCTCCTGCTCCCGCCGTTTTTGACACTTCTCTCCTTGTTTACCTTCCGCCATGATTGTAAGTTCCCTGAGACCTCTCCAGAAGCTGATGCTGCTTCCTGTACAGCCTGCAGAACCACGAGACCATTAAAACTCTTTTCTTTATAGATTACCCAGCCTCAGGTATGTCTTTATAGCAATATGAGAATGGCCTAACACAAGTAGGAAAGTATTATGGGATGGATTCTTCTCCCTTTAAAATGCTTATCTGGAAGTCCTAATCTCCAGAACGTCAGAATGTGACTGTATTTGGAGAGAGGGTGTTTAAAGAGGTCATTATGCTCAAATGAAGCCTTTAGAGTGGGCCCTAATCCAGTACGACCGGTGTCCTTTTAAAAGGGAGAGACACCAGGCCTGTGCGTGTGCAGAGGAGAGGCCATGTGAGGACACAGTGAGAAGGCAGTCATCTGCAAGCCAAGGAGAGAGGCCTCAGGAGAAATCAAAGCTGCCAAGAGCTTGATCTTGAACTTCTAGCCTCCAAAACTGCGAGAAAAGACATTTCTGTTGTTTAAACCACCCAGGCTGTGGTGTCTTGTAATGGGAGCCCCAGCAAACCAATGTAGGAAGGATGTGGAAGTTCTGCTAGTGACCAGGTCTGCCTGGCTGTGTCTGTTATGAATGTGCTTGGGCGTCCTGGAGGGAGCGATGTGTGCACAAGTTAAGGTTGCAGATCCAGTCACACTCTCAAAACCAAAGGGGACGGAAGTGGGAGATGAAGTCAGGAAGATTAAACTCAGGGGTCAGATCACGTAGATCATTTTAAGGATATCTCTGTTGAAACATTTTTAAAAATTACAGTGTCTTGGCTTGATAAGGCCACCGGAAAAACAGGAACCTGAACAAAAAAACTAATTGAGTTCATTTTAAACAGCATCCATCCCCTTGCCCCTTCAGAAAGGTGAACAAAAGGCAAATGACACAAACCTGAAATGCTAGGCAGAGGAGTTTTGATGATGTGATACAGGAGACAGTCCAGGTGTCTGAGCACGAATAATTGAAGAGTGGGTGTTATTTGAGGAGGATCAAGAAAGGTTGGGAAGGAGGTGGGGGAAGAGAACATTCCCAATCTCAGCTTACTGTCATGCCTTCCTGCCTCCTACCTCCTGTCACATCAATCCTTCCTGTAAATGCTGGCAGAGGAGACCCTGGCCCCAGTGCCATTTTCTAGAAGATGCTCTCTGCCCTTCCCCAGCCAGACTGGTCACCACTAGGTGATGGTTCCAAGGGACCAAGGGGCCATGTCCCCCAGAACCCATGCACCTCCTTCTACACCACACCCTCCAGTACCTGGGACTCTGGAATGATATACTCCTACAGTCCCAAGCCCACTTCCAGCACCCCTGCCTGCCTCTTTCCAGGGTCCACCTTCTGAAGGGTCAAGCGGGCTTCTGAGGGGCTGCAGGGCTGCAGTGGAACTTAAATGTGAAGCCAGGATGTCCACCCATCATTAATCACCTCTCCAAGCAGGAGGCAGCCAAGAGTGAGAAGAGAAAGGGCAGGGTCACAGGCTGGGGGAGTGGAGGCTGGTTCTCCTTGAGAGGTGACATTCTGGTACGTCACACAGAGGAACCCGAGTTCTGAAGTCAAACCTTGTATTCCATGTCCTTATGAAGCACTGTTTGCCAAGGTAGGAGGACAAAACATGTTCTGTGCAACAGTATGGAGCTCAGTGTATAACTTTACGTGTTGGACATATGGTCGTCTCGCTCTCATTGCCCAGGCTGCAGCGCAGTGGCATGATCTCGGCTCACCGCAATCTCCGCCTCGCAGGTTCAAGCGATTCTCCTGCCTCAGCCTCCTGAGTAGCTGGGATTACAGGTGTATGCCACCATGCCTAGCTAATTTTTGCATTTTTAGTCGAGACAGGATTTCACCATGCTGGCCAGGCTGGTCTCGAACTCCTGATCTCAGGTGATCGGCCAGCCTCGGCCTCTCAAAGTGCTGGGGTTACAGGCCTAAGCCACCATGCCCGGCCCATTTGTGCAACGTTGAAGGCAACATGCTCTCCATCCGGGCTTGTTGAAGGCAACATGCTCTCCTCAGCCACTGACTCCAAAACCAAGACCTAATGATTCATTTTCCCTTGATTTTATTTCACGGTGTCATTTCCTCCTTAAAGCATTAAATGGCAATATTTTCATTTAAATGTTTCAGAATGAACATTGATATTTGTGACATTTGCCTTTGGTTCACATGTCTGAGAAGGAAAAATGATGGATGTCTTTTTGGTATTAATTCAATGATTTGTCATTTGTGTTCTGCTTTTCTATTTTTCCAATATTCTATCAAGCTATACTGTAACATCTTCTTCTGCTATTAATAACACAATGATCGTATTTAAATAGAGACATCTATCTAAGTTTCAATTCATTCAGAGGAATGAGGACAGGCAATACACACCTTCTCCCTCTCAGGTTTGCAGTTGTATGTGCAGTAACTGAGTCTGGTCAGCAGATGGCAGTGAACATCTTGTCAGAAAGAAAAATAATTATTTAGGTTGCGTTAAAAATAAAGAGCCAGAGACAGAAAACACAGGACCTGTGGAGAAGCAGACGTGCTACAAAACACTGCCTTTGTTGCAGGAGAGGGCAATGCACACTTTTTTTTTTTTTTTTTTTTTTTTTTGCCACGTCTCAGTCTATCACCCAGGCTGGAGTGCAGTAGAGCATCCTGACTCACTGCAGCCTCCGACTCCAGGGTTCAAGCGATTCTCATGCCTCAGCCACCCAAGTGGCTCCACGCCACCACGCCAGGCTAATTTTTTGTATTTTTAGTAGAGACGGGGTTTCACCAATGTTGGCCAGGCTGGTCTCGAACTCCTAACCTCAGGTGATCCACCCGCCCTGGCCTCCCAAAGTGCTTGGACTGCAGGCGTGAACCACCGTACCGGGCCCAATGCACATTTTGTATGGAATCTATACAGCGCAACACCTTGCTTCATGCACCCCTTTCTACCCAACCCTGCTTACTTATTCAGGAGAAATTGTGCACATGAGATGTTAAATTAATGGCACACTCAGATTGGGGAATTCTGAGACAGGGAGGGTAAAACTGGGGTGACCTGGAGTGCAGAAGGCTGGCCCTGCCTCGCAGTCCCCAGGGAGGGCCGGGCTGCTGAGTGGCACGATCTGCCTCTCCAGATGCCCGGCTCTGACCTGCTTCCTGCCGCAGCTCCTTGGCAGCTCCTTGGCTGGGCCTCCCTGCTTCTCTGTATGCTTTCAGCATCCCAGGCTGGCTCTAGGCTCCAGAACCCAACCTGGGCCCCCCGCCCTAGCAGCCCCGCGCGGCCTGCGAGGAAGACAGCTTGTTTAACCCGTGCAGCCTCATCTCCCGGCTGATCCGGCGGTTACCATGGCAACCCCCAAGGCTCCTCCGGCATTCTCATTGACTGACCAGGCTTGGAAAAACCATTCTGGAATTGGCGGAGGTATATCTGGGGGGAAATTTTAATGAAAGAACAGCTTGACCTAGTTTTAATTCAGCACCATGAAATGGTAGGGACTTGAGGTGTGACTGTGACTGAATAGAAAGGGATAGCTGCTGCCAGGAAATGGGAAGGTCTCCCAGGCTGAAGAGAGATAGAGCAAGACAGGGCCTCGACCTTTGCTATTTCCTCATCTTCCAGCAAGAATAGATCAACCCCCAGCCTGGCCAACATGATGAAACCCCGTCTCTACTAAAAATACAAAAGTTAGCCAGGTTTGGTGGTGGGTGCCTGTAATCCCAGCTACTCGGGGAGGCTGAGGCATGAGAATTGCTTGAACCCAGGAGGTGGAGGCTGCAGAGAGCCAAGACTGTGCCAGACAGAGTGAGACTCTGTCTAAAAAAAAAAAAAAAGAAAAAAGAAGAAGAGCTCAACCCAAAAATTAGTGGGCAGTTCTCCAACATGGGAAACCATGGGATCCATAGCGTGCAAGACCTTGCTTTATGCACCCCTTTCTACTCAACACAGCTTACTTGGGGAAATACCAAAAACAATGCAGAAATAGAGAATAATTCTGTTTTTGTTTGTTTGTTTGTTTGTTTGTTTTTAAGAGACAAGGTCTCACTATGTTGTCCAGGCTGGTCTCGAATTCCTGACCTCAACCATCCTCCTGTCTCATATTCTTGAGTTTATGTTTTAATAAAGATATAAATGTAAGATTATTTTAATTCTGTAAAACAGGAAAACAAAACCAAAAAAAAAACGCATTTCTTTTTGGAAAATGTGGGGGAAACATTCCTGACAATTTACAGCTAACATTATCTGTACTGTTCATATTAGTTTTTCCAATTTCCAAAGGCTACTACAGCAGGCAGTCTCTAAAAGGCCACCATAATTGTAAGCTTCCTGAGCCCTCTTCAGAAACAGCTGTTGGTGCTATGCTTCCTGTACACACAGCCGAATTGTGAGCCAATTAAAAATTAAACCCCGTTTCTTATAAATTACTCAGTCTCAGGCATTTCTTTTCTTTTCTTTCTCTTTTCTTTCTTTTTTGAGATGGAGTTGCGCTCTGTTGCCAGGCTGGAGCACAGTGGTGCAATCTCAGCTAACTGCAACATCTGCCTCCTGGGTTCAAGCGATTCTCCTGCCACAGCCTCCTGAATAGCTGGGACTACAGGCGTGTGCCAACACACCCAGCTAATTTTTGTATTTTTAGTAAAGACAGGGTTTCACCATGTTGGCCAGGATGGTCTCGATCTCTTGACCTTGTGATATGCCCACCTGGGCCTCCCAAAATGATGGGATTACAGGCGTGAACCACTGCGCCCGGCCTCAGGTATTTCTTTATAGCAATACAAGAATGGCCTAACACACCTCCCAAGCTAATAAATTCTAACATATTATTTGTCAATTGCAGGTCTCAAATTCAGGTGTTTGCTGCTGTTGGCAAAGGTTTGTTGCAAATATTTATTGCAGGCTTGAAAGTGTAGTAACTGAAAACCCTTATAAGGTAGGTACTATTAGACTCACTTTCTGGATTAAAACAATGAAGGCACAAGGATGTCAAGTCACTTGCTCAACCACACACAGGTGAAGAGGCACAGCTGGGACACTAAATTTGGCAGTCTGTGAATGGAATCTGCATTCTTATTCACTAGAGGAGACAGGTTATCTGGGATGTTTTTCTAAAATGCAATCTCATTTGAATTGCAAGCCCATACTCCACTAGATTGCAGAAACTTAATCTCAGTCAAAGGTCACAGTGTCCAGCGTGACCCATGTTTCCTAGGGTCATGTCTGAGTTAGTTGGGAATGTAAACAGAGATTTGAGATCTGGGTGAGGAATCTGGTTCTCAGCCATCAAACCACGGAAGTTGTCGCCACATTGTTCCTACAGATAGCAATCCTGCCTGACTTCCCCCATGATCTTTTGGGTGCTTGGGAAACACTAGTCTACTCCAAGCGCTGGTGTTTGGGAGACTCTGCAAGACCATCTCCTCCTAACTGCACTTACACGAATATCTACTCAAGTTTAGTCTAGCTCTGCATCTTTGGCACTCCATGGGAAGAGGGCCGTGGGGAGCAGGACTTCCAAGACCTTATCTCACCATGCTCACTTGACCTGATGGAAGAGGTTGGATGGGATCAAGGGGGCACTCATGTAGCAGCCAGGATCACAGCCCTGCATGTTTTTATTGCTGCTGACCACACCCCTCCAACCCAGATATGCTGAGGGAGGCTCTGTCTTTTCCCGGACTCTCATTTACACACCTATAACAAATAGAGCTGCACCAAGAAGCCCCTCCCTAAGGTTTTATGTGAGACAAATACCGACTTGTGAGTGGTTCAAAGATGTTTTTGCTGTAAGATTAGTCAGTTTGGATTTTATCCTGAAGTTAGTGGGTACTCTGGAGATAGTTAAACCTGAAAGACTTGGGAAGGCAATAGTTTGCTTGAAAAGAGGCAAGAAAATGAAGAAAGAATGAGTAAAAGAAGAGGGAGCAGAGGTTAGGTGTGGTGGCTCATGCCTGAATTCCAGCACTTTGGGAGGCCAAAGAAGGACTGTCTCTTGAGCCTAGGAATTTGAGACCAGCCTCGACAACACAGCAAGACCCCATCTCTAACCAAAATTTAAAAATTAGACCCCATCTCTAACAAAAAAAAATTAAAATATTAACCAGGCATGGTGACAGTCTCCTGTAGTCCTAGCTACTTGGGAGACTGAGGCTGGAAAATCCTTTGAGTCTAAGAGTTTGAAGTTACACTGAGCTAGGGTGGTGCCACTGCACTCTAGCCTGGGTGACAGAGCAAGATCCTGTCTCTAAATTAAAAATAAAAAAAAGAGGAGGCAGAAAAGAATTTAAAAATAGTGGGGGAACCACTTAACATCTGTTCAGGGATGTGATTCACTAGAACCAATGAGATTAATATCATCACCATCACCTTCATCACTACCATTTTGCATGCATCATCTCTAATTACATGCCCAGAGGTCAAACACTGGTAGCCCAAGGGTGGAGTAAGCATCCCAGGGCAGGCAGTGACTACCTCACAGTAGTTCCCACCGACCTCACATCCCTCATGTAGGTACCAGCCAGGCCCCATTGGCACCGAAATGTGTAGACCCAGATGTGTTGGGTGGGCCTAGGTAGAAATCTCACTTGATGGCCACAGTATATTTATCATATACATGGAGTTATGATGCATCTCTGCCCAGGAATAGAATCCCAACAAGAGTCTTAGAAATGCACTGAAGTGAATGAAATCCAGGACCGTAGGGCTGGTCACCCATAGTCTTCTTCCATTATGTCTTCTTCCACCACCTGTTTCTTCTATTGTACTCTTACAAGTGAGTCGGAGCCAGCGGTCGCTTAATCCTCCCCTCTCCTCTTGATGCTGCCTCCACATCCGCACCCCTCCTCAACAGTAAAAACGAAACAACCACAAAGCTCGTCCGCTGGTTGTGTGCCTAACATTTTATCCTAAAGTTTTGAAAAGAACAAAAAATAACCTGATAATTTCTAAATGAGGTAATTCATTTAGGCACTGACAGCCATTCATGCATCACTATGAATTCATTTACCAAATTAATCAATCAATATAGGCCAATAATCAGATCAAGCAGGCAGCAGACCAGTTTGCTCTGGTTTGATTTATTAGATGACTAGAAAGATCAGACGATTAGATCAGATTAATCAAATGCTTTTTACAAGCATCCACAGAACAGAAAAGGTCTTCCCAGGGCATCATGAGCTAAACCGAGTGCACTGGGTGACTGGGCTCTGAAGAGGAGCTGCTTATGGTTTTGCTCTGCATCCCCACCCGAATCTCACCTTGAATTGTAGTAATCCCCATGTGTTGTGAAAGAGACCCGGTGGGAGGTAATTGAATCACGGGGACAGGTTTTTCCCATGCTGTTCTTGTGATAGTGAATAAGTCTCACAAGATCTAGGCTCCCACCTTGCTCAGGTTTTAGAAGTCCCGCATTGCAGAGGCACGGCCGAACATCCCAGTGACTGGACATCTGTGTCAGTTTCCTGTGGCTTCCATAACAAACTACCATAACCTTAGTGGTTTAAAACAACACAAATTTATTATCTCATGGTTCCAGAGGTCAGAAGTCAAAAATGGGTTTTATATGGGCTTAAAGCAAGGTGTGGACAGAACTGCATTCCTCCTAGAGATTCCAGGGGAAAACCCATTCCTTCCCTTTTCCAACTTCCAGAGGCCACCTTCATTCTTCGGCTTATCACTCCGATCTTTGCTCTGCCATCAGTCACATCTCCTGCCTCCCTCCTTCACTTATAGGGATGCTTGGGTTCACATTGGGTCCATCTAGATAATTCAAAATCGTCTCCCATCTCAAGAACCTTAGCTTAACCCCCCTGCAAAGTTCCTTTTGCCATGTAAAGTAACATATCCACAGGTTCCAGATCGGGATGTGGACATCTTTGGAGGACCGTCTTTCCACTTCTTCCAACAATCCAAGGCCATCACCAGGTTTTCAGAAGCCAACATGGCCTGCCTGGTCCTTTCAAGACCCACCCCTGTGCTTGGAGACACTGAAAGGCCTCACAGGATAAAATCACACACTGCTGGTTCTGCCACAGCTCTTAAAATTAAAGTAGTCTGTCTGCATTAAAACCTGGCTTCCAGAAGAGTTCTGCTATCATGGAAATACATAACCTGGGAGGATAAATAGCATGCTTCCAACAATGCTTATCACCTATCATTAGGGAATGATAGGCGGGTTTATCACATTTCCTGTGATTAAGAGGTGCCATAATTAATTAGCTGTTGGGAAGGGACCGGTGATGATGCTTAGAACTTGGGACTCCCGGCCCAGCTCCAGACTCCAGAAAAGATGAAAAGCATTGAACTTACAGTGGTTACTTCTGCCATGAAACATGTTAGCTGGAGACAGAATCCAATAAGAAACTCAGCTACATTGAAGTGTGTGTGTTTATAAAATCTTGTGTTTTCTTTTTATGATTTACCTCTACCAACAACAGTTCACTTCGAAGGTCCAAGGTTTGGAACTGGGGATAAAGTCTTTAAAAGTAAAAATAAAAATCGTCTAATATATGCTATGTCCTGAGTGAGTGTGAAATAATGTGGCTGTTAAAAACTGACTGGGTCTTCAAGGAAGTTGTATTAGTGCATTTTGGGGATCATAACAAAGTGCCAGAAATTGAGTGGCATAAAACAACAGAAATTAATTTACTCGCAATCCTGCAGAGTAGAAGCCTAAGATCAAGGTGTGGCAGAGGAAATTCCCGCTGAGGTGTCTCGCGGGGGCTTGCGGACAGCCGTCTTCTCCCTGTGTCACCACATGGGCCTCCCTCTGAGTGTGTCTGTGTCCCAACCTCTTATTATAAAGACACCAGTCATATGGGATCAGGGCCCACCCTAGTGGTCTCCTTTGACCTTAAATAACTTTTCCAAATACAGTCACATTCTAAGGGACTGGGGTTAGGACTTCAACATATGGATTTCGGAGGGCACAATTCAATTGGTAACAGAAATGTAGGACTGAGCAAAGCAAAGAGGAGGAGGCAACAGAGGTGGAGGGGAGTGGAATGCACATATATATGGCTTGAGAGGGGCTGGAACTTGGGCAAAGAGAGTTGGGTTTTTTTTGTTTTGTTTTGTTTTGTTTTTTTGTTTTGTTTTGTTTTGTTTTTTTGTTTTGTTTTGTTTTGAGACGGAATCTTGTTCTGTCACCCAGGCTGAAGTCCTATGGCATGATCTTGGGTCACTGCAACGTCTGCCTCCTGGGTTCAAGCGATTCTCCTGCCTCAGCCCCCCGGGGTAGCTGGGACCACAGGCACTCACCACCACACCTAGCTAATCTTTCTATTTTTAGTAGAGACGGGGTTTCACCGCGTTGGCCAGGATGGTCTCCATGTCTTGACCTTGTGATCCGCCTACCTCGGCCTCCCGAAGTACTGAGATTACAGGCATGAGCCACCGCGCCCGGCCCAAAGATAGTTTAATCTACTCTTAGGCAAGGGAAAGACACCAAACACAGACAGACTGATGACAGTAAGGAGGCTCTGTGCTGCCTCTAGATAAGTCACTGATAAACGCTTGGTTTCAGGGTTTCTAGGTCTTCTTTCACCTACACTCTGCTTGTCATAGTACTCATAGTGCACTCACTGTATTAGTCTGTTCTCACACTGCTAATAAAGACATACCCAAGACTGGGTGATTTACAAAGAAAAGAAGTTTAATTGACTCACAGTTTCACATGACTGGGGAGGCCTCACAATCATGGCGGAAGAGCAAGGGACGTCTTACGTGGCAGCAGGAAAGAGAGAGCTTGTGCAGGGGAACTCTCCTTTAAAAAATCATCAGATCTCGTGAGACTTATTCACTATCACAAGAACAGCATGGGAAAAACCTGTCCCCGTGATTCAATTACCTCTCACCAGGTCTCTCCCACAACACATGGGGATGACTACAATTTAAGGTGAGATTTGGGTGGGGATGCAGAGCAAAATCATATTACTCACATTTCTATAGTACCCAGACTATGTCTGCTTCCCTCCATGACTAAAAACTCTAACCTTCTGTTGTGAGGCAAACAGTCAAAATGAAGGAGATATGCAAAGTTTCCCCACTTTACTTCCTTGGGGACAGAAAACTGTGACTTAGATAAGCATTGTCCTAAAACCTCTCCACCTTAATTTCCTCATTTATAAAAAGAGTGGATATCCTGGATGATTCTAAAATTATATTAGTAGGATTGGAAAGTCAAATCTACTTATGACTCTAGGGAAAATTATTTAACATATGCTTCCCAGGGAAATATTAAATTAAAATCATGGCTACATAAAGACTAAATACCAAATGAGGATATCTATCAATAAAAAGAAAGGCAATTAGCAACATAATCAATCGATATACTGTTTATGTTTTATTATGAACATGAACCAGTTCCTTAAGTCAATTACTGCCTGCATTACCTTGCTAGGGCTGCCATAACAAGGCATTGCAAACTATGTGCTTAACAGCAGAAATGCATTGTCTCATAGTCCTGGAGATCAAGGCATTGGCAGGGTCGGTTCCTTCTGAAGATGTTAGGAAATAATCTGTTTTCGACCTCTCTCCTAGCTCCTAGCCCTGGCTTGCAGCTGAATAACATGTCTTCTCATGGCATTCTCCCTGGGTGCATTTCTATGTCCAAATTTCCCCTTTTTAAAAGAATACCAGTCATATTGGATTAAGAGCGCACCCTAGTCCAGTATGACCTCATCTAACTAATTACATCTGCAATGACCCTATTTCCAAATAAGGTCATCATTTGAGGTACTGGAAGTTAGGACCTCAACATATGAATTTAGCAGGGAACACATATAAACCCATAACACTGCCTGTCAGTGGATTAAAAAAAAATAATGAGAACATTTAACTCTCTCACCGTATCAGTCTATTCTCACATTGTTCTAAAGAAATACCTGAAACTGGGTAATTTATAAAGAAAAGAGGTTTCATTGACTCCCAGTTCCATAGGCTGTCCAGGAAGCATGGTGCTGGCATCTGCTAGGCTTCTGAGAAGGCCTCAGGAAACTTACGATTGTGGCAGAAGGCAAAAGGGAAGCAGGCACATCTTACATGGCAGGAGCAGGGGCAAGAGAGAGTGCAGGGGGAGGTGCTGCACACGTTTAAACAACAAGGTATCATGAGAACTCACCATCATGAGAATAGCACCAAGGGGACCGTACTAAAGCATTCATGAGAAATTCACCCCCATGATCCAATCACCTCCGACCAGGCCTCACCTCCACCACTGGGGATTACAATTTGACATGAGATTTGGTGGGGATGCAGATCCAAACTATGTCACTCATCCTGTCCATTTAAAAAGAGAGACTCAGTCAACATGTACCTACACTGTAACCTCCTCCCCTGTCCATAGTTTCACTGTTCATGGTTTCTGATACCCACAGTCAACTGCGGTTCAAAAATAGATAAGTACAGTACAATAAGATATTTTGACAGAGAGAGACAACACATCCATATACATGTTATTACAGTATATTGTTACAATTGTTCTATTTTATTATTAGCTATGGTTGTCAATTTCTTATTGTGCCTAATTCATAAATTAAATGTTACCGTAAGTATGCATGTATAAGAGAAAAACATATAGTAGTATATATAGTATATTATAGTCATGTGTATGATGTTCAGCACTATCCATGGTTTCAGGCACCCACTAGTGGGCTTGGCACATATCCCTGTCAGATAAGAGGGGATTACTATATTTTCTGTAATGTTACTCTTAATCAGTAATTAAGTCAAAAGTATTTTTTTAAAAAGAAAACTTTCTAAGTCAACTAAAGAAAAACTCTTGTTCTCCTGTATGTCTTCTTCTATATGTCATCATAAAATGTTTGCCTCTAGAACCTTTCCTGTCCTTCTAGCCTGTTTTTGCTCCCCCAACTCAAGTATGCATGATGTTTAGAGGTTATTTCCAGAAAGTTTTCCACTGAAGGGATCCTTGAAGCAGCAAGTTAGACTGCCTGTAATGATTTGGATGTCTGCAAGGTACCTGCAGGGGAGACATCCAGTCCTTGCTGGTAGCTCAGAGTAACCCCAATTTCAATGTGTTTGGAAAATGTGATGGAAGTCTCCATAATTATAGTCTAGACTCGCTCAGCAGTCTCCAGAGCACATGTTTATAACAAAACAAATACAATATTTTTATTCCTCTTATCTTGCAGTAAACATTGCCAGGACATACATTTCTTTCACCCTTCTTCACTTTTAATTAGCTTTTACAGACCGTAATAGAGCTGTAAACACCATGTGACAGCAGTAGCATTTTCTGCTCACTTAAGAATTCAAGGCCAGGCGCGGAGGCTCACGCCTATAATCCTAGCACTTTGGAAGACCGAGGCGGATAGATCACCTGAGGTCAGGAGTTCGAGATCAGCCTGGACAACATGGTGAAACCCCATCTCTACTAAAAATGCAAAAATTAGCTGGGCATGGTGGCGGGTGCCTGAAATCCCAGCTACTGGGGAGGCTGAGGCAGGAGAATCACTTGAACCCAGGAGGCAGAGGTTGCAGTGATCCAAGATCGCGCCACTGCACTCCAACTGGTGTGACAAGAGCGAGATTCTGTCCAAAAAAAAAAAAAAAAGAATTCAAGGTGGCCTCAAAGAATCCCCACAATTTACAAAAACCATAGTTTAATATGAACCTTTAAAAGATAAATGTGCATTTAGCATTTGGGACTATTACTTGAACTCTGGTTTGAAGATGTCTACTACTCTGAACGTTTAATAACTGATTTCCTATGGGCATATAATCAATTGAAATATGAAAAGGCCTGTCTAGATGGAAAAAGTATCTTTTAAAGCGGTGGGGACATCTTGTGGCCAATTTTATTAAAGTTTTTTTTTATTATTTTATTTTATTTTATTTTATTTATTTATTTTTTTTGAGACGGAGTCTCACTCTTGTTGCCCAGGCTGGAGTGCAGTGGCGTGATCTTGGCTCACTGCAAACTCTGCCTCCCAGATTCAAGTGATTCTCCTGCCTCAGCCTCCTGAGTAGCTGGGATTACAGGTGCATGCCATCATGTCCAGCTAATTTTGTGTTTTTGGTAGAGATGGGGTTTCGCCATGTTGGCCAGGCTGGTCTTGAACCCCTGACCTCCAGTAATCCACCTGCCTCAGCCTCCCAAAGTGCTGTGATTACAGGCATGAGTCACCAAGATTTTTTAAAATGAGATAACAGTTGATCCTCCTCCGTGTGGGTGCATCCTGCCTCTGTAGATTTAACCAACCATGGGTCAAAAACATTTGAAAAAAAAAATTGTCTGTACTATTTACATATAGACTTTTTCTTCTGATCATTATTCCCTAAACAATACAGCATAACCATTATTTCATAGCATTTACATTGTGTTAGGTATTATAAGTAATCTAGAGATGACTTAGAGGGTACGGGAGGATATGCGTAGGTTATGTGCAACACTACATATTTGCATACACTACTATTTTCCCTTTTGTCTACACGCCCACAAATAAACACATAAAAAGACATCATTTTACAATGGCGTAGAATTTGCATTTAAGGGACTTGAGCATCTGTGGATTTGGGTATTCGTGGGAGGTCCTAGAACACCCCACAGACACCAAAGGATGACTGTATTTTGAATGAATAAATATAAGGAATGCTGACAGTAGGTTAGTAATTGTGCTATATGCAAGGAGAATAAAGATAAAACACAAGCTGTTTTTTGAGGAAGCTATCAGAATAGAAAGACACTGAGCTATTTAATATGGCCAAACCTCATTTTATTTACTTATACAGAAGAAATCCAGGTGTCTTGTTTCAAAAAACAAAAGCAAACAAACAAAAAAAGTTAAAAGTACAGATGTCACGAACATCTGTTTTCCATACATCCTGCATTCCTTAGTACCTGCCCCTCAGTTTTACTTTAGAGATCAACCAGCACACGCTGTCCATGTCTTAAGGTGAGACTGCTGGTCAACTCCTTTGGCTACAGGTCCATCTAATCTGTGTATTCTTTTTCTGGCTTTTTTTTTTTTTTTTTTTTTGGACGGAGTCTCGCTCTGTTGCCTAGGCTGGAGTTCAATGCTGCCATCTTGGCTCACTGCAACCTTCACTTCCCAGGTTCAAGTGATTCTCCTGCCTCAGCCTCCTGAGCAGCTGGGATTACAGGCATGCGCCACTACACCTGGCTAAATTTTGTATTTTAGTAGAGATGGGGTTTCACCATGTTGTCCAGGCTGGTCTCAAACCCCCGACTTCAGGTGATCCACCCGCCTTGGCCTCTGAAAGTGCTGGGATCACAGGCGTGAGCCACCACACCCGGCCAATTTCTTTTATTTAAGCCACCTAGTCTACTGTATTTTGATGGCAGCCTGAGCTAATACACAAGTACAGAATATAAATATTTTTAGCTGTACGTGGAACCACTATTGACGATATATCAGACTTTAAAAGTCTCAATAAATTTTAAAAGATTACAATTTTACAGACTATATTCTTCAATAATGGCCTTAAATCAGAAACCAATAAGAAAAGAACATCTAGAAAATGTCCACGTTTCATTTTTTAAAAAGCTAATTGGTGTTAATAAAATTACAGGTGAAATTAGAAAATATTCTAAACTGAACGAGAACAGAAAACACAACATAGCAAAATCTATGAGGCGCAATGCCTAGAGGAAAGTTTATCACTTTAAATATTTAGAAAAGAAAAAAATTGTATCAGTTATGTTTCGTCTTAGGACGCTGAAAAAATTAAATTGAACCAAATTAAGTAGTAGGAAGAAAATAATAAAGATAAAAGCAGAAAGCAATGAAATAAGAAACAAAGAAAAAAATAATAAAGCCAAAAATTTTTCCTTTGAAAAGAGTAATTGAATTAATATACTCCTAAAAAACCAATCACACACAGACAAAATATCTAGAATTAGGAATGAAAGAGGAAATATAACTGCTTATCCTATAAACATTAAAAGGATAATAAAAAATATTATGGATAATTATACGCTAATAAATATGTCAATTTAAATTAAATGACAAATTTCAAAATTGACCCAGGAAGTAATGTTGAATCAGAATACCCTGTATCTACTAAAGAAATTTAATTTACAATAACTAACATTTCCATAAAGAATACAGTCCTAGACAGTTTCAGATGGTGAATTCTATCAACCACTGAAATGAGAAAGACAGCATCTTACCAAAACTCTCACAAAACAGAAAAGGGAACACTTCCCAACTCATTTTATGAGGCCAGCATCACTCGGATACCAAAATCTAACAAACCAGAAAAGAAAATTTCAGAAAATGTCTCTCAGGAACATAGATGCAAAAGTTCTTAACAATATTGGAAAATCAAATCCAGCAGTACATAAAAATAATATTACATCATGACCAAAGACAGTTTATCTACGAATGCAAAGCTGATTTAACAACAGAAAACCACTCAGATAATTCACTACATTGACAGATGAGGGAGGAAAAACAACACGATTACCTTAATATAGGAACAAAAACATTTGACTAAATTAGTCATTCATGACAAAAACTCATAGCAAACTAGGAATAGAGGTGAACTTCCTCAACCTCATAATGGTCACTACAAAAACCACTACTGTTAACACACATGATGAAAGAGTGAACTATTTCTTCCTTAATTTGGGGGAAAAAATCATGAATATCTGCTCTCACCACTTCAATTCAACATTATACAAGATGTTAGAGCTACTAAAATAAGGTAAACTTAAACAAATAAACAATTTTAAAAGAGAGAGAAGCAAGAAGGGGAGGGAGGAAGAAAGTTTGGAAAGAAAGAAGTAAAACTGTGTGTGTTTGCAGGTGATGTGATATTTATGTAGAGAATCCTAACGAATCTACAAATAACTTACCAGAATTCAGTGAATTTAGCAAGATCACAAAGTACGTGGTCAAAATACAATAATTAATTGTTTTTCTATATGCTAGCATCAGAGAACTCAAAAATAAAATCTAAAATTGTGCTATTTACCATAGAGAGACGTGTATAAAATACTTAGAAAAACGTTTAAAGTCTTGAAAGATCTTTATGCTAGACAATTACGAAGATTCGCCAGAGAAATCAAAGAAGACATCAATAAATGGAGAGCCATGTGCATGAATTAGAAAACTGAATATTCCTAAAATGTGAAATTCCTCCCTAATTGATGTATATCTTCAATGCAGTCTCAACACATTCCTAGAAGACTTTTCCTTACATAGAAATTAACAAGCTGTTTCTAAAATCTATACAGCAATGCAAAGGACCTAAAATCATTAAAGCAACCTTTAAAAATGAGAACAAATTGAAAAGACTCGGTACCAAATTTCAAGACTTAAAGCCAAAGTAATGAAGATGAGGTGGTATTTTCACAGAAAAAGAGAGACAGATCAGTGACTCAGAGTCCAGAAACAGACCCACATATGCATTCTATTAATTTCTGATGAATAAATGCACTGACTATTCTTGGTTTGGTGATGTGTATATGAAAAATACAACTACAAACAGATTTGAATTTTTCTAACATATTAAAATAAAGTACCTGACAATATTCTTCAGGCAAAGGAAGAGATAAAGGGCAAAAGAAGATTGTGGTCTAGCTCAGAGGTCTAGCACAAGCAAATGGAAAAGTAGATGATATATATTATACTACATCTTAGAAGCAACACTACTATAGGCAAAGTGTACAAAAACTCATTTTAAATATAATTCAGGAGGGAGACAAGAATAGCTGGGACTCTTGTAATGCATCCCACAGTCTAACTCCATAAGGATGATCTTAAGATGTTTGGTTATTCATTCATCTTCAAGAGTGAGGTCCTTAAGCCTATTTGAGAAAGAGAGGAGAGGGCATGAGGAATGGGGATAAAAGGAAACAAAGGAGCAAGGAATTTTATGTGGGTGTGATCAAGCAGGAGCTCAGGAAAGGATACTCCAGAATCAAGGCCTCAGAAGCAAAAGTTTCTCTCTGACTTTCTGCAGTCTCCTGACTCTGACCTCTCATTCTCCCTGAGGCTAGTTACAGGGACTAGACTATCTCTGGCCAGGCGCGGTGGCTCATGCCTGTAATCCCAACACTTTGGGAGGACAGGGTGGGCAGATCACCTGAGGTCAGGTGTTTGAGACCAGCTTGGCTAACATAGCGAAACTCCCTCTCTACTAAGAATACAAAAGTTAGCCCAGCGTGGTGGCACACTGCTGTAATCTCAGCTACTCAGGAGGCTGAGGCAGGAGAATTGCTTGAACCCAGGAGGCGGAGGTTGCAGTGACCCGAGATTGTATCACTGCATGAGTAACAGAGCAAGACTTAGTCTCAAAACAAACAAGAAAGAAGAAAGAAAAGAAAAGAAAAAGGAAGAAAGGAAGAAGGAAGGAAGGAAGGAAGGAAGGAAGGAAGGAAGGAAGGAAGGAAGGAAGGAAGGAAGAAAGAAAGAAAGAAAGAAAGAAAGAAAGAAAGAAAGAAAGAAAGAAAGAAAGAAAGAAAGAAAGAAAGAAAGAAAGAAAGAAAGAAAGAAAGAAAAGATTATCGCTTTCCCAGGGTGGGTCATAGAAACCAGAACCTCTTTTCCCTGACACCAACAATAAAACCTAAAATTATTACTCTGCCTCCCCCTACGTCTTTCTTTCTTTAAAAAAAAAAAAAAAAAAAAAAAAAAATTTCTTTAACAAAAACAGAGAGAGAGAAACAGGGTCTCACTATGTTGCCCAGGCTGGCCTTGAATTCCTGAGATCAAGGGATTCTCCTGCCTCAGCTCCCAAAGTGGTAGGGTTACAGTCGTGAGTCACCACTCCCCAGGCTCAATGACTTTCTGTGTAAAAACTGGCCATAAGAAATTGTCTGACCTACCTCGTTTGATTCTAGTTCATAATAGCCCCATTCCAGAGAGGGTCCTGCCCCACACCCAGAAAGAAGGAACATGGCACAGAGAGGCCAAGAGGAATGTAGGCAGACAGGCCTTGCTAGATTTCCCCACTCAGTCTGTCAGCAGTAGACCACACCCTATGGTCCAATCCTATTTCTGCAGAGCTGTCCATATTGTGTTGGACCTAAGCAGTAAAGTGAACAATTTCCTCTATCTCTTTGGATCTTCTTTCTGAAGGCTCCATGTCACATAAAACTACAATCTAGTAAATTTGTATGACTTTTCTCCCATTTATCTGCCTTTTGGCAGTTGACTTTCAGTGAACCATCAGAGAGTGAAGGGGAAGTTTCCCATGGCCCTGCAATAATAATAATATGCCATAGAATGAGGAGCATGATGGCATCAATGCTCTGTATCATTCTGAATGTCCATCTGTCCATTTGTGCTCCACCTTACAGAAATTTGTTGGAATCTCTGCCCCACTGAAGTCAGGGACAAAGAAGTCCCTAACTTCATTGATGATACTCTGTGTGTGTGTGTATATATATATATTTTTTTTTAACTTATTTATTTATTTATTTTGAGACGGAGTCTCGCTCTGTCGCCCAGGCTGGAGTGCCGTGGCACGATCTTGGCTCACTACAACCTCCACCTCCCGGTTCAAGCGATTCTCATGCCTCAGCCTCCCAAGTACCTGGGACTACAGGCACGCACCACCATGCCCAGTTAATTTTTGTATTTTTAGTAGAGGCAGGTTTCACCATGTTGGCCAGGCTGGTCTCGAACTCCTGACCTCAAGTGATCTGCCTGCCTTGGGCTCCCAAAGTGCTGGGATTACAGGAGTGAGCCACTGTGCCCAACCGCTATATATATATTTAAATTGTTACTTTCCTTCTAACATATATGTGATCTGTGATAGAAAATAATATATCATTAAATTAATCATAATTTCTAAACGTGGCATTTATGAAAACAACATTTTGCATTTTGAATGATAAATTTACAACTACAGTTACAAAAACATATTCGAGAAAATGAACCAAGAGTGACTGAGATGGAAATTACCACGGCCTCTCTGTTGGATACTTCCTGTCCGACTGCTTTTTATCTTTCACTCCTGCCTGGTAGCTTTTGACAGGTAAATATATCCATTCGTGGCCACTAGATGGCAGTCTACTCAAAAACACGACTTGGCTCCTTTTTCTTTCCACAAGGCTAAGGAATTATGTTAGCATTTGACCTGTTCTCTCCCTCCAAAACCTAGCAAACCCAAGTTTTCATGAGTTTGCTAAGAACCAACGTAGTTATCCTGAGTACATAATACCTGAACAAAAAATGTTCGCTGTTTTCAACAAAGGGAACATTTGTCACAACAGGAATTCACTGGAGTTAGACAGAGAAAGGGTCCCAGTCATGAGTTCAGTAAAAGGTACAACATCCCTCCCTCTCTCTCCCTGTAACTCTCCTCCTTTCTCTCTTTCTTCTCCTCTTCCTTCCTCCCTCTTTCTTTTTTCTTTCTTCCCTCCCTCCCTTTGTTTTCTCACTTCTTTCTTTCTTTCTTTCTTTCTTTCTCTCTTTCTTTCTTTCCTTTCTTTCTTCTTTCTCTTTTCCTTCCTTCCTTCCTCCTTTCCTCTCTCCCCACTTCCTTAATATGGTTTGGCTGTATTCCCGCCGAAATCTCATCCTGGATCATAGCTCCCATAATTCTCACATGTTGTGGGAGGGACCCAGTGGGAGGTAATTGAATGATGGAGGTGGGTTCTTCCCATGCTGTTCCCATGATAGTGAATAAGTTTCATGAAATCTGATAGTTTTATAAAGGGCAGTTTCTCTCTACATGTCCTCTTGCCTGCCGCCATGTAAGATGTGCCTTTGCTCCTCCTTCACCTTCTGCCATGATTGTGAGGCCTCCTCGGCCATGTGGATCTGTGAGTCCATTAAATCTCTTTCAGTTAGAAATTACACAGTCTCAGGTATGTCTTTATTAGCGCCATGAAAATGGACTAATATACACCTCCTCCCTTTCTCTTTCTTTCTTCTCTCCCTCCCTCCCTTTCTGTCTTCCTCCTTCTCCCTGTCTCTCTTTCTTCCCTCTCATCCCTCCTCCCTTCCTTCCTTCACTTTGTTTATTTTTTTGTTTCCTCACTTCTTTGGCATCTTCGATGCTGGTTTCAGCCTCTGGAGTGTTATAGAGGTGAAGAGGGAAAGCTTCCCCCTTCTGCCTCTAAAGATCCACCGAAATGAACTGACAAGAGGCCGATTAATAATCCTAGGAGAATGAATTCCCAATAACCCAATGAGGTCCAGATTCTTATATACTCTTCTTCAGAGGGGAAGAGGAGGTGAGAGTCTGTAGGAGAAAATGACTTTTAGGGAGGTCTGAAGGGACCCAGGAGGTGGATATTTATCTTGTAAATGATGCTGTTTGGAATTGAGAAGTAACGGAGAACAGATAATAGTTTGAGACAAAGTTCATTTACATTCCAGGTATGGTGTTTAACTTCCAGTCTCTTCCTCTGTGATGAGTTTTAATCTTTTCTGGTTAATGAAATTTCAGGGGACAGATGCAAGGGATCCAGTTGTGTTCCTCTTTTGAAGCCTGGTTTCTAGGTTAACAAGGGAACTTCCGAGAACAGCCTCATCTTGTGTTTGGGAGAAAGAGAAGATTGAATGGATTGGAGGGGAGGTTAGAGAGACCTTGACACTGCTTCTTTGGTTCCACTTCTGGTATATTGTTGTTTTCTGAGCCCCAACAGTGTACACAAATACATGAAACCAGAGGCTGGCACTCTGGGAGAAATGATGCTGCCATGCAGTTTCTGGCCTGGCACCTCTAGTGATCTTCTTCTGCTGACTAAGATCTTTTTTTTTTTTTTTTTTTTTTTTTTTGAGATGGAGTCTCCTTCTGTCACCCAGGCTGGAGCGCAGTGGTGTGATCTCGACTCACTGCAACCTCCGCCTCCCGAATTCAAGCGATTCTCACGCCTTAGCCTCCCAAGTGTCTGGGATTACAGGCGCGTGCCACCGTGTCTGGCTACTTTTTGTATTTTTAGTAGAGATGGGGTTTCACCATGTTGGCCAGGCTGGTCTTGAACTCCTGTCCTCAGGTGATCAGCCCACCTTGGCCTCCCAAAGTGCTGGGATTACAGGCGTGAGCCACTGCACCCAGCCTTCACCTGGCGTAGTTTTGCATAGCCTACAGAACAGGAGGCTGCTTCTTCCTCGGTCCCTGACCTCTTGCTCCTTGATGTTGTCCAGCAGTGAAAGGATCATTCCCCAGTCACTTGCACATGGGAAGAGAGCAAAATCAGGGGCTGGCTATAGTTAAGACAAAGGTAATCTGGGACTGAGCGCCCCCACTCTCTGGGTGGTACTGTATCACCCAACAAGTACATTACCTAACAAACTCTATGTCTCAGTTTCTTTGTCTATAAAAGAGGATAATAATTTCACCTACCTCATTTTTTTAATATAAAATGGATAAAGTACTTAAAACAATACCTGAGACATGGTATGTGGTCAATGAATGTTAGTGCTAATAACACTGATGATTATTACTATTATAAACACAGTAAACATAAAGTTAAAAGAGAGTTCAGATTAGCAAGGAGCAGATGAAATGACTTAATACTGGCTTATTGTTTTGGTGGTTGTTTTGTTTTGTTTTGCAGACAAGATTTTGCTCTGTCACCCAGGCTGGCGTGCAGTGGTGCAATCAAAGCTCACTGCAGCCTCAACCTCCTGGGCTAAAGTGATCCTCCCACCTCAGCCTCCTGAGTAGCTGGGACTACAGGTGCATGTCGCTATGCCTGTTAACTTTTGTATTTCTTGTAGAGATGTGGTTTCACTCTGTTTCCCAGGCTGGTCTCTAACTACTGAGCTCAAGGGATCTGCCTATCTTAGCCCCGCAAAGTGCTGCAATCACAGGCATGAGCCACTGCAACTGGCTAGTTGCGTTGTTATTTTGAAGCTTTACCTTAAAAATCTCTTTGGACTGAGAAGTAGGGCTTTTCCATGGTTGAAAGTTCAAATGTTTGGTAGCAGAATAGGATGTCTATAGTTAGCAATGGTGTACTGTATATTTCAAAGAAGCCAGAAGAGAGAACTTGAAATGTGCCCCACGCATACGAATGATAAATACTCAAGGTGATGGGTACCCCAAATACCCTGACCTCATCATTACACATTCTATGCATGAAACAAATACCACATGTGCCCCATGCATATGTAAAATATTATGTATCAATTGTTGCTCTGCCTTTACCAGGTCAAAACACAGACAGAAAGCAGCATCCAAGCATTCTCAATGACTCATTGCAATCTTCCTTGGACTGTGGGTGAGGAAAGGGGACCCAGAAAGACACATACAATAAATATTTGCAGGATTCTTAGAGACTAGTAAATGAATTCAGGATTGTTACCTAGAGAGAGATGCATTTAGTTTCAGGCTTTAATCCCATAAAAATAACAGAGGCATCCAAAAATTAAACCCGTGCCACGGAGGAACAGGGCTGTGCCATAGAGGGTGTTTAGAGACCAGCAGAGTAGTCTACCCTTTGTTTTGTTTCAGAATGTCACAATCGAAAACAGTAAAGATCCTGCTGTCTTGCTCCCAGATGATATATAATTGTTTGAAAATAAGAATAATTTTTCATCATGGAAAGATGTCCTACTCAGGTGGGAGGAAATGGCTCTTCTTTCTGGAAGGAGGAGTTACAGCAAATAAAGAAATCCTGTGGTACATCTACATCATGGAATACTATGCAGCCATAAAAAGGAATGAGATCATGTCCTTTGCAGGGATGTGGATGAAATGGGAAGCGATTATCCTCAGCAAACTAACACAGGAACAGAAAACCAACACCACATATTCTCACTCATAAGAGGGAGCTGAGCAATGAGAACACGTGGACACATGGAGAGGAACAACACACTGGGACCTGGTGGAGAGGTGGGAGGACGGAGAGCATCAGGATAAACAGCCAACACATGTTAGGCTTAATACTTAGGTGATGGGTTGATAGGTGCAAACCACCATGGCACACATTTTCCTACGAAACAAACCTGCACATCCTGCACATGTGTCCTGGAACTTAAAATGAAATGTTTTTTAAAAAGCAAATCATGGCCTTGTTACCTTCCAGACTAAGAAGGAAGGTAAACTTAAAATATTTTAGCCATGTGACACCTTACTTTGTCATCAGCTGTGGTTATACATAGGGCTTCTTAAGTAGCATTCCCCATTATTATGAGAGATTTTTTGTAAGATGTAGGAGTACAGGCACAGAAAGGGAGACAGCTTGGGTTGTTTTTATCATGTAAGAAACCTGTTCAGAAATCAGAACGAATATTACAGACAGCCACACTATATTATTTCTGAAAATTACTTTCCCTGCTTAAGGCTTTCTTGCCAGACTTTCAGAAATCACAGACTTAAGTTTCTCTAAGATGTCCTGCTGTGCTCCTAAAGCCTGAGGACTTCATTAATGGCTCTCCCAGGTTAGCAACAACTTCCTTCTTGTCAAATCTCCTGGAGAGTGCTCGCTCCTGAATGTACACAATGTGTCCGAAGATTTTGACACTATGAGTCACCTCTTTAAAAAAAAAAAAGAAAAGAAAAGAAAAACAAAACAAAACAGCAACAACAACAACAGCAGCAGCAACAAGAAAGAACCCAAGATTCCTTGTCTCAAGGCCGTGGAAAACTGGCACGTGAACACACAAAGAATGAGCTTCAGAGTAGAAATGTAATAGGTGAAAAAAGAGCTCTCTGTTGCAAAGAGGGGTCCCGAGAAAGTGGGTTGCCAGTTCCAAGGTGAAAAGGGTTTTATAGATGAGCTTGTAGAGACGATGTCTGATTTACATAGGGCACAAAAGATTGGTTGGACCAGGTATGCTATTTACATAGCGTGAGAAAAACTGGTAAGGGCTAGGTGTGTCATTAGTAGAGGGCATGAAAAGCTCTCTGCCCCCACCCTAATCTTTTACTATGCAGATGGGTTCTCTGCCTGACCGGCGCCATGTTGTCCGTCTCTATATTGCACATGTGGTAACAAAAAACTGAAGATGGAGCCTCCATGTTGGATATGCCTGGCGCCCAGGTAGCCCTTTGCTATTGGCACAGCTGCCGGCATTCCCCCGTGCAAGCTTCCAGCTTGCTTATCTATGTTTGCAGCTGGATTTTTCAGGGTGTTCTTTGTTAGAAAAAAATAATTTCTCAGGGCTGCTTTTTGTTAGCAGGGAAGCCTTGCCGAGGACTCTTTTATCCTATCTGCCTGAATAATTTTTTTCCATCTCCTGCATCACTGTTTCTCAG
Organism: Macaca thibetana thibetana; assembly: GCF_024542745.1. Classification (NCBI taxonomy): domain Eukaryota; kingdom Metazoa; phylum Chordata; class Mammalia; order Primates; family Cercopithecidae; genus Macaca; species Macaca thibetana. Next base: position 25,554,812 of record NC_065586.1, read on the forward strand.
TTTGCTATATGAACCATTGTTTCCAGTCAGGTTGCAGAATTTGGGGTAAGGGAGATTCTGTTATCAGCTCTTTATTTACACCATGCAATCGCCAGTCCAGCCCTGCCCCTACTGTCTGGGCAATCACTGTTCTGATATTTTCATACCATAGATTGGTTTGGGCTATTGTAGAATGTCATGGAAATAGAAAATTGTAGTATGTACTTTTTCAGGAATAACCTGCAGGTAACAAATGCTCTATTTCTATCATTGTATCTGAGCAAAATGACATGAATGACTAAAAAAGCATATGGAGCACAAGACTGAAGAAAAACGAAGTGAAAGTACTCACACTTCCTGATTTCAGGTTAAAGCTACAATAATCAAGACATGTGGTATTGATGTAAGAATAGATACACCAATGAATGAAACAATACATCTTCCAGAAACAGATTCACACAAATATAGTCAAGAGGTTTGTTTATGTGCTAAAATGTATATAAAATTTACCATTTTAACCGTTTTAAAGTCCTCAGTTCAGAAGCATTAAGAATCAACAACGTTGTGTAACCATCACCACCATCCAGTTCCAGAATTTGTCATCATCCCAAACAGAAACTCTGTACCTATTATCAACAATAAATTTTCATTACCCCCTTGCCCCCAGTCTCTGGCAATCACTATCGAACTTTCTGCTTCTATGAATTTGCCCTTTCTCAGTGCCTAATATGAGTGGAATAATACAATATGGGTCCCTTGTGCTTAGTTTATTTCACTTACTATAATGTTTTCAAGGTTCGTCCATGTTATAACATGTATCAGAATGTTATTTCTTTTCAAGCATGAATAATAGTCCATGATATGTCTATACCACATTGTTTATCCATTCATCCGTCGATGGATATTTGGGGTTGTTTCTCTCTTTTGGCTATTGTAAATGACAGTGTTATGAACATTGGTGTATAATGTCTATTTGAGTACTGCTTTGAATTGGTTGGGGTATATACTTAGGATCAGAGTTACTGGATCATACATCAATTCTATGTTTCACTTTTTGAGGAACTGTCGAGCTGTCTTTCACAGCAGCTGCATTTTACATTCCCACCACAATGCATAAGAGTTCCAATTTCTCAAAATCTTTACCAACTATTAGTTTTATTTTTAAAAAATATGTAATAGCCATACTAATGGTATAAAGTGATATTTCATTGTGGATTTGATTTGCATTTCCCAAATGATAACTGATGTTGAGCATCTTTTTATGTGCTTATTGGCCATTTGTATGTCTTCTTTTGAGATATGTCTAATCAAGTCCTTTATCCATTTTTTAATTGAGCTGAATTTTTTTTCTGTTATTGTTGAGTTGTAGGAGTTCTTTATATATTCCACATAAAAGTCCCTTATCAGATATTGATTTTCAAAATCTCTCTCCTATTCCATGAGTTGTTTTTTGCTCTCTTAATAGTATCCTTTAATGTATAAAATATTTTAATTTTGATGAAGTCCAGTGTATCTATTTTTTTTCTTTTGTTGCCTGTGATTTTGTTGTCATTTTCAAGAAATCATTGCCAAATCTAATGTTAGGAAATTTTTGCTCTGTGTTTTTTTCTAGATGTTTTATAATTTCAATGTTTCCATTTAGGTTTCTGATCCATTTCAAGTTAATTCTTATATGCGATATAAGATAAAGATCCAAGTTCATTGTTTTGCATGTGGATATGTGCTTTTTCCAAGCACCAATTATGAAGATAGTCAACTGATTTTTAACAAATATACTGAAGAAATTCAATGCAGAAAGGGTAGTATTTTCAAGATACAGTCCTGGAGCAGTTGGACATCCATATGCAATTCTGTGGGAAAATGTTAGTGTTACCCCATGCTGCTGTTCTCATGATAGTGAGTAAGTTCTTATGAGATCTGATGGTTTTATAAGGGGCTTTTCCCCCTTCTTCTTGGCGCCTCTCCTTCATGCCATCATGTGAAGAAGGATGCATTTGCTTTTCCTTCTGCCATGATTGTAAGTTTCCTGAGGCCTCCCCAGCCCTGAGGAACTGCGAGTCGATTAAAACTCTTTCCTGGCTGGGCGCGGTGGTTCATGCTTGTAATCCCAGCATTTTGGGAGGCCGAGGCCAGGTGGATCACTTGAGGCCAGGAGTTCAAGGCCAGCCTGGCCAACGTGGTAAAACCCTGTTTCTACAAAAATAAATAAATAGATAAATAAATAAAAAATAAAATTAAAAAATGCTCTTTCTTTTATAAATTACCCAGTCTCGGGTATGTCTTTGTTAGCAACATGAGAATGGACTAATACAGAGGTTTTGGAGATACTATCAAAAGGAAAATCTATGAAAGAAAAATTGGCAAGTTGAACTTTTCAAAATTAAGAACATAATTCTATTTGTAGTAGCATCCAAAAGAATAAAATACCCAGGAGTCAATGTAACCAAGGAAGGGAAAGACTCATACACCTAAAACTATAAAACATTGAAAAAAATGAAGAATACCCAAATAAAATGAAAGACATTATTCGTCCATAGATTAAATGACTTAATATTAAGATAGCAATTTTAGCAGTATTAGTGATCTACAGATGAAATGCAATTCCTATAAAAATTCCAACAATCTTTTATTCAGAAATGGGACAGACAGTCCTCAAGCTTCTATGGAACTGAAGAGGATTCAAATAGCCACAACGATATTTTGAAAAGCAAAACAAAGTCGAAGGACTAAAACTTCTCAATTTTAACACTTCAACTTTATGGCGATATATAAATTCTACACACACAACAATGGAATAGAATTGAGTCTAGAAATAAACCCAAATATCTATGGACAACTGACTTTCAACAAGTGTGCCAAGATCATTTAATGGGGAAATAAAAGTATTTTCAACAAATGATGTTGGGACAACTGGACATCCACATGCTAAAGAATTAAGTTGGACTCCTACCTTATTCCATATACAAAAATTAACACAGAATAGATTAATTACATAAAAATAAGAGCTAAAACAATAAAACCCTTAGAAGAAAACAATAGATTTCTGTATTTAACACCAAAAACGTGGTAATAAAAGAAAAAATTGATAAATTAGACTTTATCAAAATGAAAAACTATTGTGCATTAATGACACTACCAAAAGAATAAAAATACAGCCTACTGAATGAGAGAACATATCTGCAAATCTTGTAACTGATAATGGTGTCATATGTAGACTATATAAAGAATTCTCACAACTTAGCAACAGAAAGACAAATAATCCAATTTAAAAGTGGGTAAAGGACTTAAACAAGCATTTCTCAAATGAAGATATGAAAATAGCCAACGACCACATAAAAATATGTTTGACATCATTGGTCATTAAGGCAATGTAAATCAAAATCACAAGATCCCACTTTACATGCATGTGGACAACTATGTTAAAAAAAAATTGAACATAACAAGTGTTGGTAAGGATATGGAGAAATAGAAACCCTCATACATTGGGAATCTAAAATGGTGCAGCTACTTTGTAAAATAGTTTGATTGTTCCTCAGAAAGTGAAACATAAAATTACCATATGATCCCACAAGTATACTCAGATTTATACCCAACAGAAATGAAAATATAAATAATCACAGAAACTTGTACATGAATGTTTATAGCAGCATTAAGTATAGTAACCAAAAGGTGGAGACAACCCAAAAATCCATCAGTGGATGAAGGGATAAACAAATTGTGGTATATACATGCAATGGCATATTACTCAGACATGAAAAGGAATTAAATATCAATACATGCTACAACTAGGATGACTCTCAAAAACAGTATGCTAAGTAAGAAGCAGTACACAAAAGGTCATAAATTGTATAATTTTTTATATGAAATATCCACAATAGGCAAATACACAGAGACAGAAAGTAGATTAATGGTTGCCAGGTGATGGTGAGAGAATAGAATAAGTAATTACTTAAGAGGTTTGGGGTTTCTTCTTACATGAGGAGAAAGTTTCAAAACTAGAGAGAGATAGTGGCTGCACAACATTTGGAATGCACTAAATATCAATGAATTGTACACCTTAAAACAGTTAATTGCATGGTATATAAATTTCACCTCAACAAAATAAAGTCTCTTGCTTTGTGAAAAAAGCTGTTAAGAGAATGAAAATACGAGACATAGGTGCAGACCAAAAATTGCAAAGCAGATCTATGATAAATGACTTGTTTTAAAATACACAAGAATGCTTAAAACCCAACAGAAGAAAACAAATGACCCAATTAAAAATGGGACAACATCCAGAATGGCTGAGAACCTCTAGAAATCTGTTTTTCCACAAAAATAATTAGTACCCTGACCCCAAAAGTTGTCCAAATCAACATTTTCAGAACTCTAGAAATTGAATAAGACTTGCAAAAATGCTAGAAGCTTTTATTCAAGAAAAACAACTGAATCTTGGCAAGAAGAGTGAACTTTGGGGCATTTTGACTTGCCCTAATCCCATCCTCCTCTGTCCACCTTCACGGTAGCCATGGAAAACAACGGCCTCACAACTACAGTGTTTGTGAAAAACACTGACAGCCTAGCAGCCACTGGAAGGGACAGAAGAGATTTGGAGCTCCCAAAAATCCCTTCTTCAGGGATTATTATTACAGGCATACCACATTTTATTGCGCTTAACTCTATTGCATTTCCTAGGTACTGCATTTTTTACAAATGTAAGGTTTGTGGTAACCCTGCAATGAACAAGTCTATGGACATTACTTTCCAACAGTATGTGCTCAAGTCGTGTCTCTATGTAAAATTTTGGTAATTACGATGACATTTCAAACTTTTTCATTATTGTATCTGTTATGGTGATCTGTGATTGGTGATCTGTGATGTTAGTATTTTAATTGTTTTGGGGCGTGATGAACTGCACCCATATTAGATGGCAAGCTTAATCAATAATGTTGTGTGTGTTCTGACTGCTGCACCAATAAGCCATTATTCCATCTCTCTCCCTCTCCATGGGCCTCCCTATTCCCTGGTATACTATAATATTGTAATGAGGCCAATTAATAATCCTACAATGGCCTCCAGATGTTCAAGTGAAAGGAAGAGACACATGTCTTTCACTTAAAATCAAAAGCTAGAAATGATTAACCTTAGTGAGGAGGAAGACATATCAAAAGTTGAGACAGGTCAAAAGCTAGGCCCCTGTGCCAAACAGTCAAGTTGTGAATGCAAAGGAAAATGTATTGATGGAAATTAAAAGTGCCACTCCAGTGAACATACAAATGATAAGAAAACAAAACAGCCTTATTACTGACATGGAGAAAGCTTGAGTGGTCTGGATAGAAGGTCAACCAGCCACGACACTCACTTAAGCCAAAGCCTAACCCAGAGCAAGACCCTAACTGTCTTCAATTCTACGAAGCCTGAGAGAGGTGAGGAAACTGCAGAAGAAGAGTTGGAAGCTAGTGGAAGTTGGCTCATGAAGTTTAAAAAAAAGAAGCCATGTCTATAACATAAAAGCGCAAGGTGAAGCAGCAAGTGCTGATGTAGAAGCTGCAGCAGATTATCCATAAGATCTAGCTAAGGGTAATTAATGAAAGTGGCCACATTAAATAAAAGACTTTCAGTGTTGATGAAACAGCCTTCCATTGGAAGAAGATGCCATCCAGGATTTTCATAGCTAGAGAGGAAAAGCCAATGCCTGACTTCAAAGCTTCAAAGAACAGGCTGACTCACATGTTAGGGGCTAATGCCGCTAGTAACTTTAAGTTGAAGCCGATGCTCATTTACCATTCTGAAAACCCCAGGGCCCTTAAGAATTATGCTAAATCCACTGCCTGTGCTTTATAAATGAAAGAACAAAGCCCGGATAACAGCACATCTCTTTACAGCATGGTTTACGGAATATATTAAGCTCACTGTTGAGTCCTACTTCTCAGATGGAAAGATTTCCTTCAAAATATTACTGCTTATTGACCATGCACCTGGTCATGCAACAGCTCTGATGGAGATGTACAAGGAGATTAATGTTGTTTTCATGCCTGCTAATACAGCATCCATTCTGCAGCCCATGGACCAAGGTAATTTCAACTTTCAGTCTTATTTAAGAAATACATTTCCTAATGCTATAGCTGCCATGGAAAATGATTCTTCTGATGGATTTGGGCAAAATAAATTGAAAACCTTCTGAAAAGGATTCACCATTCTAGATGCCATTAAGAACATTCGTGATTCATTGTAGAAAGTAAAAATATCAACATTCACAAGAGTTTGGAAGAAGCTGATTCCAACTTTATGGATGACTTCGAAGGGCTTAGGACCACAGTGTAGAAACTGTGGATGTGGTAGAAATCGGAAGAGAACTAGAATTAGAAATGCAGCCTGAAGATGTTACTGAATTGCTGTAATCTCAGGATAAAGCCTGAATGAGTAAGGAGTTGCTTCTTATGGATGAGAAAAGACTATGTTTTTTTCATATGGAATCTACTTCTGATAAAGATGCTGTGAACATTGTTAAAATGACAACAAAAGATTTAGAATATTACACAAACTAGTTGGCAAAGCAGCAGCAGGGTTTGAGATGATTGACTCCAATTTGGAAAGATGTTCTGCTGTCAGTAAACAGCCTCATATGCTACAGAGAAATTTTTAGTGAAAGGAAAAGTCAATTGATGTGGCAAACTTCACTGCTGTCTTATTTTAAGAAAGTGCCACAGCCACCCCAAGTTTCAGCAACCACCACCTCCATCAGCCATTAACATCAAGGCAACACCTTTCTCCAGCAAAAAGATTACAACCCACCATAGGTTCAGATGATTGTTAGCATTTTTCAGCAATAAAGTATTTTTATCATGGTATGCAGATTGCCTTTTTAGACTTAATGATACTGCGCATTTGATAGACTACAATGTATTAGAAACATAACTTTTATTTTTATTTTTTGAAATAGGGTCTCACTCTGTCACCCAGGCTGGAGTGAAGTGGCGTGATTACAGCTCACTGTAGCCTCCAATTCCTGGGCTGAAGTGATCCTCCCACCTCAACACCCTGATTAGGTAGGACCACAGGCGTGTGCCACCACACCTGGCTAACTATTTTATTTTTCTGTAGAGATGAGGTCTCATGATATTGCTCAGGCTGGTCTTGAACCCCTGGGCTCAAGTGATCCTTCTGCCTCAGCCTGAACCTCTGTGGCCTCCCAAATGCTGGAATTATAGGCATGATTGTTATGTTACACTCAGCCTGTAAACATAACTTTTATATGCCCTGGGAAACAAAAATGTTTATGTGACTCACTTTACTATAATATTCACTTCATTACAATGATCTGAAACCAAACCCACAATATCTCTGAGGCATGCTTATAGTTAGACTGTCTGGAAGCTCAATGAAAAAGTCAATTGTCAGAGTTTTTCTCTATTTGATATGACTTAGGACTTGCTCTGTCTGAGCAGCCTTATCTCCAGGACATTCATCAAAAACAACCAGTGGTGGCTGGGTGCAGTGGCTCATGCCTGTAATCCCAGCACTTTGGGAGGCCAAGGCAGGTGAATCACGAGGTCAGGATATTAAGACCATCCTGGTCAACATGGTAAAACCCTGTCTCTACTACAAATACAAAAAATTAGCTGGGCGTGGTGGCACACGCCTGTAATCCCAGCTACTCTGGAGACTCAGGCAGGAGAATAGCTTGACCCCAGGAGGCGGAGATTGCAATGAGCTGAGATGGGACCACTGCACTTCACCCTGGGCGACAGAGTGAGACTCTGTCTCAAAAAAAAAAAAAAAAAAAAAAAACACACACAGTGGTAACTGTTTAACGTGGCAGCTCCCTGAATCAGTGTTGCCACTTGAGACTAACAAAAAGCTGACCAAACAAAAAAATAATACAAATAAAAGGAATTGAGATGTCCTTTCTGCATTTGCAGGGCTGTACAGATGCCCAAGAAAGGTTCAGTTTTCACCTCGGATTGACTTTGAGGCCTTGAGCAAATAGAAGTGAGGTTTTCTGCAAGAAGAAAGTGAAAGCATAACAGGGAATTGAAGATATGCCCCAACCCACACCCAAAGTACCCTGGCAAAAGCTGGAGGACATATTGATTCAAGGCATTTTAAGAAATGTCTGCCTGATTATTAGCTGACCCTTCATCGAACCTAGCAGTTACTTCAGTGGCCACACAGGATAAAGGATACAAACTTTCCAGAACTGTTTCAAGAAACAGCAGCAACAACTACTACAACAAAAGCAATAAACCCTGAGTTAGGGGAGGGGGATCTAATTTCCAGATTTTCCACATTGTATTATTTTAAATACCCAATTTTTACAAGAGATTAACACTCATTAAAAAAAAAACATGAAAAAATGGTTCATGCACAAGAAAATATACAATGAAAAAGATAAAAAGAAAAAGGAAAAAGTTGAAGAAATTATAGTGCAAAATGTCCCAAATCTAGTAAAAATAATAATAATAATAATAATCTACACATGCAAGTAGGATAAACTCAAAGAGATCCACACCTAGACACATTGTAGTCAAAATGTCAAAAGCCAAAAAAAATGACAGTATCTTGAAAGTTGCAAGAGAAAAGCAGTTTATTACATACAAGGAGTCCTAAATAATATGAACAGCTTACTTGTCATCAGAAACCATGGAGGCCAGAAGACTGTGGGATAACGTATTCATTTAGAAGAAATACTAAAAGAAGTACTTAGGGTTGAAATGAAAGGACATTAGGCAGTAACTTGAATCCACAAAACTAAATAAAAAGCTCTGGTAAAAGTAACTACATAGGTGAATATAAAAGACAATATCAATATATTTTTGTTTGTAACTCTTTTATTCTTCTACCTGATATAAAAGACAACTGCATAAAATGATGTTGATCAGCTAATAAAGCACAAAGATATAGTTTGTACAACAATAGTACAAAGGAGAGTAGAGGAAACTTGGTTGTACTGAAGCAAAGTTTTTACTATTGAAATTAAATTGGTATTAATCTGAATTCGGTTGTTGTATTTTAAATTAAGATGTAAATTGTAATCACCAAAGGAATCATTAAGGAAATCTCAAAAATTAGCAAAAGGAGGTAAAAAGTAATTAAAATGGTATGCTACAAAATATGTATTTAACCCAGAAAAGGCAGCTAAGACAGAGTAGAGAAAAAAAGTACGAGCGTATTAGGGTTCTCTAGAGGGACAGAACTGAGATATATATACGGTGTATATATATATATATATATATATATATAATTACTAAATATTAACTTACACGATTACAAGGTCCCACAACAGACTGTCTGCAAGTTGAGAAGCAAGGAGAGCCAGTCCAAGTACCAAAACTAAAGAACTTGGAGTTCGATGTTCCAGGACAGGAAGCACCCAGCACGGGAGGAAGACGTAGGCTGGGATGCTAGGTCAGTCTCTTTGTCACGTTTTTCTGCCTGCTTTATATTTGCTGGCAGCTAATTAAATTGTGCCCACTAGATTAAGGGTGGATCTGCCTTCCCCAGCCCACTGACTCAAATGTTAATCTCCCTTGCAACACCCTCACAGACACACCCAGCATTAATACTTTGTATCTTTCAATCCAATCAAGTTGACACTCAGTATTAACCGTCACAATGAGATATACAGTAAACAAATAGAAAAATAGATGGAAATAGTATCTTATCAGTAAATTCATCAAATGCAAATGAACTAAGCACTTGAATCAAAAGGAGAGACTGGCAGAATAGATTTTTTTAAAAATGATCCAACTCTATGTTCTCTCTCTCTCTAAAAAAAAAAAAGTTTCAAAGTAAGACACAATTGAGTTGAAAATAAAACAATGAAAAAAAAGGTATACCATGCAAATAGCAACCAAATGACACCTTAAGTGGCTACACTAATCTCAGAAAATGTAGACATTAAGACAAAAATTATTACTAAAGACACTGAGGACATTTTATAATAAGAGGGGAAGCCCGTCAGGAAGACATACAATTATAAACAGATATACGTACCATGCAACAGAACCCGAGAACACATGAAGCTGAAACTAACAGAATTAAGGAGAAACATAATTTAACAACAACAGAGACTTCAATACCCTAATTTCAAAAATGTACAGAACTACACCAAAGATGAACAAAGAAATAGAAAACTTGAACAACTAATTACAGATACCTGTAGACCATTTGAGAAAACAGCAAAATATACATTCTTCCTAATGTACATAGGAACATTCTCTAGGAAAGACTACATGTCAGGCCACTAAAACAAACTTCAATACATTTAAATGAAATAAAATTATACAGAGTATGTTCTCAGAACAAAACGGAATATAAACAGAAATCAATGACAAGAGGAATATTGGAAAATTCACAAATATGTGGAAATTAGACACAACGCTTACCAATGGGCCAAAGATGAAATCCCAAGGGAAATTAGCAAATAATTTGAGATGAAGGGAAACAAAAATACTGCATACCAAAACATATGGGAAGCAGCTAACTCAGTGCTTAAATGGATACTTAGAGCTATAAACACCTACCTAAAACGAAAGATTTCAAATTAAAAACTTGATCTTCTACCTTAAGAAACTAGAAAAGAAGAGCAAATTTAAGGCAAAACAGCAGGAAGAAAAGAGAAATTATTAAGATCAGAGTGTAAATAAATGAGATTGAGAATAGAAAAACAATAGAGAAAATCAACAAAGCCAAAATTTTTTTATTTGAAAGCATTGATAACATTGTCAAAAGTTTCACCAGACTGAATAAGAAAAAAAGAGAGAAAACTCAAATTGCTAAATCAGGAATGAAAAGAGGACATTACTTCTGACATTACTGAAATAAAAAGAATTATAAGAGATTGCTATGAACGATTGTACTTCAACATATTAATATAGGTGAAACAGATTTCTACAAAGATAAAAACTACCAAAACTGACTCAGGAAGAATTACAATCTCTGAAGAGATGTATAAGAAGCAAAGTGATTAGACTGTTAATAACAAAACTTCTTACCAAGAAAGCCCAGTCCCAAATAGCATCACTGATGAATTCCACCAAATATTTAAAGATGAATTAACATGAATCCTTTACAAACTCATCGAAAAAATGTATATATATAGGAGCACAGGGAACACTTTCCCAACTCATTCTATAAGACCTGTATTATCCAAAGATATCACCTGTTTAATTATGGAGTAACATCAGATATACTCAAATAGAAGAACACTAAGCAAAATATCGGGCCATTAAGTGCTCCTCAAAATTGTCCATGGCCTTGGAAAAGAAGGAAAGTCCAGGAAACGGTCACAGCCCAGAGGAGTTGAAGGAAACATGATGACTAAATGTAACATGGTATTCTGGATGAGACCTTGGGACAGAAAAAGGACATTAGATAAAAACTGGAAATCTGAGGCCAGCTGTGGTGGCTTATGCCTGTAATCCCAGCACTTTAGGAGGCCAAGGCCGGTGGATCACGAGGTCAGGAGATGGAGACCATCCTGGCTAACACAGTGAAACCCCATCTCCACTAAAAATACAAAAAATTATTTGTATTTTTACGGGTTTGGTGGTCGGTGCCTGTAGTCCCAGCTACCCAGGAGACTGAGGCAGGAGAATGGCATGAACCCGGGAGGTGGAGCTTGCAGTGAGCCGAGATGGTGCCACTGTACTCCAGCCTGGGCAACAGAGCGAGACTCTGTCTCAAAATAAATAAATAAATAAATAAATAAATAATCTGAGTAAGGTACAGACTTGAGATAGTAATAATGTAGCAACATTGGTTCTTTAATTGTGGCAAATGTTCCATAGTAATATAAGATGTTAATTATAAGGTATGGGGTACTTGGAAACTGTGTACTATCCTCATAATTTTTTCTGTAAATCGCAAACCTTTCTAAAATGAAAAGTTTATTTTTTCTTTTTAAAAACATATGGAACATGGCAACCATATCCTTTAGTAATGTTGCCAGATTGACTGATTTTCTACATAACTGACTTGATTGTAATGTGAAATTGTGGGGAAGCTCTACTCAAGAATCCACGGCTCAGCTGGAGATCATAAAAGATGAATTTGTAACATGGAGCTAACTCTTCACAGTTGAGACACACTTGTTACCAAGAGATGAAAATGACTATAACATCATGTATGGAGTTGGTAAGTTGGAGAGTTTTTAGAGAGCATCATCTCAAACCTTTCACTCTTGGTAAAATACTTGGACGAGACTGGACATGGCAGCTCATGCCTGTAATTCCAGCACTATAGGAAGCAGAGGTGGGAGGAACACTTTAAGCCCAGGAGTTTAAGAGAAGCCTGGGAGCCTGGGCAACATAGGAAGACCCTGTCTCTACGAAGTAATAATAATTATTATTATTATAGCCAGTCTTCGTGGTGTGCACCTGTAGTCCTGGCTACCCAAAGAGGCTGAGGTAGGAGGATTGTTTGAGCCCAGGAAGTGGAGACTGCAGTGAACCATGATTGTGCCATTGCACTCTAGCCTGGATGAGAGAGCAAAACCTTGAGAGGAAGAAAGAGAAAGAGAGAGAGAGAAGGAGGAAGGGAGGAAGGGAGGAAGGGAGGAAGGGAGGAAGGGAGGAAGGAAGGAAGGAAGGAAGGAAGGAAGGAAGGGAGGGAGGGAGGGAGGGAGGGAGGGAGGGAGGGAGGGAGGGAGGGAGGGAGGGAGGGAGGGGAGGGAAAAAGAAAAATACAAAAATATATGGACAATTTTCACAAATCATGAACCTCATTTTGAGGGATAAGAAATCTGTAAAAATGCAGTCATATGTGATGCTGCCTTTACCTCCCTGACAGTAATGTACATCCTTTTCTAGAGTTGAAACTTCGCTATTCAGTACAGTTGTAAGCACATGCAACATTGCTCTGCCAGGAGAAAAGGTCAAAGGCAGGAGAAAATTTTTCAAAGAGGAGAGATTTTCAATATGTATGTATAAAAAGCATAAAAAGCCACTGGTTTGCATGGTTTGTGTCTCTGTGAATTTCACTATTTTCACAGGTTATTTTCCAGCGTTTAATCCTCAAGCTAAATCCAGATGACAATATCTTTCAATATATTTCTCCTTAGGAATAACTTAAATTCTTCCTCTTTTCTATTTAAATGCTAATAACTTTGGCACTGTTAAAACATGGAGTGATAACTGATTTAATTATTTTTTCACCATCGTGATTAATGGTTATTCAAAGTTTGTCCATTATGCAAGGCACCATATTAAGCATGAATGTCTAATTTCTTCACTCCCCTCCACCCATGCATACACAATGGGTTGATATTTTCTTATTTTATAGATAGCCTTCAGCATAGAGTTTTTCTGAGTCTCAATTAATTCTGCTGCAGAACTGAGACAATGGTGTTAAAGTCAGGTTGACAGAGAAGCAATGAAAATTCAAACATGTTGTTATTGATATGGATGAGCATGTTACTGAATTATAAGAAGTGATATAATTTCAAATCACTCCTGGCACTTCAGATCTTATTGGATCTATATTCCATGAACATTCGCATTAGGATTTTTCAAAAAGATATGGTGATATTATAACCCTATTTCAGAACTATGAGTACATTCTTTCCGTCTAAATTTCATCAGTCTGAATACCTAAATGCTACTTAGGTGTCTGTAAGAAATCTATCAATATGAGAAATTTGGTGACTTGCCTTCCTATTAATGTTTAAGCAAATACAACTTCTTTTTAACTAAGGGACCTTTACTCAGAGCCTAGAAATTTAAGACAGATCTTCAAAATAAAACTTACAAATTATAACTGAATTTTAATATAAAATTGCCATTCCAACTCTGCTGAAGATCATGGATAAATACATGTTCTCTAACGAACAGGTGGTAGCAGAGTCACCAAAGATATGTGATTTGGGGGAGGCTACCTGAATTATTATCTTTTTAGTTACATATTTATTTCCACAAAGAGTATAAAATGTCTATCATATCCTTCTATCGTAATACACAAAGTGATTTGCGTACTTTTAGGCCCTAGAGATATTTATGGAAATTAGTTTGTCACAGGTACTAGGGAATTATCCCAAAGAAATTAGAATTTTCTGAGTTATTGTTATCAGTGACTGAGGTCCAGGGAAACCAATTTGCTTCCTGACACATTGTCTGATTCAGGGATTGAATGACTCACACCAAATTGGAGAGCTGAAAGTAATGTGCATGCTTAATTCCAAAGATAAGCTAGGCTCTTAGTTCAAAGACAGCCAGTAGAAGTGGCTGGCAAATGAAGAAGACTATTAGTGAAGTTTAAATTGTGAAGTCTGAGTTGAGAACTATGATTAAGTATGGACCAGCCGGTCCCAATTACTCACTTAGTAAGCTAGTTTTCCCCTGTGTTTCCTTCATGCGTTCTGACAGTAGCTATCTAATGAAGCTGTGGGAAGGATGTGAAGAGAAACCTAAACAATCAGCATTTCAGGTTGGAATCCTAGGTCAGTACATGAAGGCTACTCCCACCTCCTGTCCCACCTTCACCCCCTGCTGCTGAGTTGGAAAGATGACCGAAAATTTTACAGACTTCAGAAGTGAAGGGAATAACGAAACTACAACAGGCAGAAATAGCATAGGCAAAACAGACCCTCTAAAATTTCCCTTTTCATTTTACTTTAAGGAACTCTGATATTCCACTAATTTAGAAATGCATTCAGAAAAAAAAATCATCCGTTTAAAAAAAATTGAGCTATTTCTGGGATGTTGAAGAGCTATTACTGTGAAAGTAATTAGTTGAGAATTAATGTGCATGGCTTCTAATGCCTAATGGAGATCAAAATGTGCCAAAGGAATGAGCATTTTGATAAGGGGCAGTGTGGGAAATGATTTTGGAGTCTGGGTGCCTTTGGAAAAAGGATCAAGGACAGCATGGAGAAGGGTTCAGAAAACAAGGTGAGAAAGACCAATACCAAATACCAAATATTTTAATTTAGGCTTGTCCTGTATTCAATAAAAAATGATGAAATAGTCTTTGCAATATTCTTTGATATCAACTCAACCAATACTCTTATAGAGGAACTAAATGGTTCTTCCCGAACCTGAGACCATAAACAACAAAGCTGGTGGAAAAACTATGTTTGAGTTCCAAGCAACCAATTTGTATGTAAACTTAAGCCCACATTTCACGAGTAATGTGAGGGCTGGGTTGCCCACCCATCTTTCACAGGAAACTCCTTAACCAAATAATTGTTTCTCCTGTGTTTATGTTTATTTTGTTCTCAGTGACTAATGGTGCCAAAGAAGGTTAGTTATTCTGCATGATTGCTGCTGTCCGAGTTGGCATTTTGTGATTAGAGATGACCAGCTGACTCAAATAACAAAAGCCCATTTCTGTCATTCATGAACTTGTTTCTGGGAAAGGAGAAAGAGGAGGCCAAGGGAAGAAGATGCCCTGATCAGGCTTCAGAGGCAAAAGCTGAGGGAAATATTAGCAAACCCGGGGCGAGATTGCTTCTTTCCCAGCCCCAGACCTGGATGTTTCTGTAACTGAGAACGGCTCACAAATGGTCTATTCTTACGAAATTTTTGCTTCAGTTGTCAGTTTCAGAATCACATTAGAGATCTTGATATTTGATTGTTTTCTCTCAAATGTACTGAGACTTCATTTAAATTTTGTTATTTAAAATTATTTTTAGTTAATTAAATAAAGTCAAAGTTAATGGTAATAAGGCGAATAATCCATAAAATAGTTGATAATTTCTTAAGGTTAAAAATAAAGACAAATATTTTAGAATAGTAGATTCTCTAGAATGAGTCCCACATTTGTCTCCTAAAATAAGAAAACGTGAGTTTGTCTCCTCAAACAAGATGATCACTTGCATAATATAAGACCATTAATTCTGTTAGAAAATAGTGCTTATTGACTAGAATACTTTTTTTTTTTTTTTTTTTTTTTTTGAGACAGAGCCTTGCTCTGTCAGCCAGGCTGGAATGCAGTAAAGTGATCTCCGCTCACTGAACCTCCACCCTCCAGGTTCAAGCAACTCTCCAGCCTCAGTCTCCTGAGTAGCTGGGATTACAGGCATGTGTTACCATGCCCAGATACTTTTTGTATTTTTAGTAGAGACAGGGTTTGACCATGTTTACCAGGCTGGTCTCAAACTCTTGACCTCAAGTGATCCACTCACCTCAGCCTCCCAAAACACTGGGATTACAGGAGTGAACCACCACACCTGGCCTAGAATACTCTTAAACCCAATTCCTCAACCTATAAGTTTAAGGTGAACTTGAAATAGACAGGCAAGCAGCTGAATATGTGAGTCAATTGATGAAAAGTATCTTCGAAACCATCAAAGGATGTCATAGATGAAATAATTACTACTAATTAAGTGTGTATTGAATACATATGAGTAGAAGAAGCTTTGCATTGATAGGGTGAGAGAATATGCCCTCAACAGTAGCCAGTTCATTTATCAGTATAGATTTGTTGCGTCCCTACGTTTGCACATTGTGCTCACATTAATAGTCATCAGAATATTTATTTATTAATTTTAAGGAATTGGCTCATGAAATTACGGAGACTGAGAAGTCTCGAGATCTGAAGTCAGTAATGCAGCAATGTGAAGACCCTAGAGAGATGATGGTCTAGTTCCAATGCAAGCTCAAAGTCCTGAGAACCAGGAGAGCTGGTGATGTAAGTTCCAGCCTGAGTTCAAGTCCAAAGGCAGAAGAGGAGTGATTTCCCAGCTCAGTGACAGTAAGAGAGAGCAAATTCTTCCTTACTCAGCTTACTTCATTCAAATTGCCCTCCCCAGTGTAGATAGGACTGGATGGTCAGTCCCATCCAGAAACACACTCACGACACACCTAGAATAATGTTTCACCAAATAGCTGGCCCAGTCTGTTTGGCCCAAAAAAAATTAACCACCACCGTCACTATACATTGGCGATGTTCTACTTGGCAGAATAGAATCACTTCAATATCTGTGGTAAGTCTACCTCTGAGTTCTGATTCTCAATACTTCAAAGCCTACTTGATCCTACTCCTGGTCACCAAAGCTCACCAGACCACTTCCTGTTATTTAACATTTTTGGTTAGCTACATTGAAAGGAATCTTTCTGTTACTGTCTAAATAAAAAACATTTGTACATGCAGAGTTAAGAAAAGTTTGAATTAGTTGAAAATGGACCAATAAGAGAAACTTTTTGATTTTAACAAGAATGGTGTCTAGAAGTCATGAGCTCATGATTTGTTAATTTAGGTCCTTAAGGAAGGTACATTAACTCCAGGTGTCAAGAGGACGCCACTGAGCACACTGCACCTGCAGTATTCCAGGTGGCTGACCTCTGGGCTATGATCATGCATCTGAAAAACTGCTTGTAGGTACAAATATAATAATTGTAGCATGTCTTCTATATCATCTACTGTCCTCTCCAGCAACAGAGACCCTTTGAGCTGAATTCAAAAGACGATCAGGTAAAACGTCATTCCCACCATAGTAACTCTCATTCAACATCATTCAACAAAGAGCTCTTGGAACTTTTTTTTTTTTTTTTTTTTTTTTGAGATGGAGTTTCACTCTTGTTGACCAGGCTGGAGTGCAATGGCATGATCTCGGCTCATGCAACCTCTGCCTCCCGGGTTCAGCAGATTCAAAAGAGATTCTCCTGCCTCAGCCTCCCAAGTAGCTGGGACTACAGGCGCGTGCCACCACACCTGGCTAATTTTTTGTATTTTTAGTAGAGATGGGGTTTCACTATGTTGGCCAGGCTTGTCTCAAACTCCTGACATCAGGTGATCCACCTGCCTTGGCCTCCCAAAGTGCTGGGATTACAGGCATGAGCCACCAATGCCCAGCCAAGGAACTTTTTTGAGATACATCAGTGAACAAACTGAGCAACGATGGGATTCATATTTGAGAGGAGTAGAAAGAGGGGAACACACTGACAATAAACAACAATCTATTTTAAAAATAAGGACATGATATAATATGTTACAAGGGGGACAGGCTATATAAAAAAGAAACAGTAGGTAAAGAGAGGTCAGGAGTGTTAGCAGAAAGGATGAAGTTTTGAATGAGGGTGAGGCAGGCTTACTTGAGAAAGTAATGGGGTTAAGAAAGATATGAAGGAGGTGTGGGAAGATCCTTTGAAAATATCTTGGGAAGAACTTTCCAAGGATAGAGAAAGCCAGTGCAAAGACTATAACCTGGAGCTTGCTTTTCATTTATACCCGTCAAGATTTCCATTCATTTATTCACTTGACAACCATTAAATACTTACTGAACAGTTACCATGTGGTTAGCACATTTTAGGCACCTAGGACAAAGTTCCTGCCCTCACAAAGCCTATAATATGGAAAACAATTGATATGGTTTGGCTATGTCCCCACCCAAATCTCATCTTGAATTGTAGCTCCCATAATTCCCACAGGTTGTGGGAGGGACTTACTGGGAGAGAATTGAATCATGGGGGCAGTTTCCCCCATACTGTTTTTGTGGGGGAATAAGTGAGTAAGTCTCACAAGATCTGATGGTTTTATAAGAGGCTTCCCCCTTCACTTGGTTCTCATTCTGTCTTGTTGGCCGCCATGTGAGCCATGCCTTTCACTTTCTGCCATGACTGTGAGGCCTCCCCAGCCACGTGGAACTGTGAGTCCATTAAACCTCTTTTTCTTTATAAATTACCCAATCTCAGGTGTGTCTTTATCAGCAGTGTGAAAATGGACTAATACAACAATAAATGAGTTAAAAAGTATATAACTCATTTATATACTTATAAAGGAGGTTGCAGTGAGCGGTGATGTCAGATGGTGAGAAGTATAATAAAATTAAGTGAGGTAAGGAGACAGAGAGTGACAGAGGTGCTACCTCAGGTAGGGTGGTCAGGGCAGACTTCCTAAAGGAGGAGTCATTTGGACTGACATCTGAATAAAGTGACGGTGCAAGCCATGTGAATGTTTAAGGGGGAGTGCGTGCCTGGAAGAAGGAATAGCAGGTTCACATGCCCCAAGAACAATGAGTGGGGTACAATTAAAGAAGACAACCAAGAGAGCTAATGTGGCACAGCCAGAGTGAGAAAAAACAGCCACTGATATGAAGATGTAGCACCTCTAGACAATGGTAAGGACTTGAGCTTTCACTCTGAAGGAGACAGACAACATAGAAGCCCTGGGAATTTGAGAGCCAAGGTGTGACATGATCTGACTGGTGTTTGAAGAATCACTGTATGGGCAATATTGAGACTTGCCACTATAGGGTGGCAAGTTCGGAAGAAGAGAGGCCAATTTGGAGGCTGTTGGGAATAGTCCACATGAGAGATGTTAATGACACAGACTAGGATAGTAGCAGGAGAGAGGTTGAGAAGTGCTACTTTTTCCATCTGTCTTGAAGGTGGTGTCAACAGCATTTATTGATAGGGTGAATGTGGGAGTTGGAGGAAATAAAGAGAATTCAAAAGCTGACTGCAAAATGAATCTGATTCACTGGGTGGTTGGTGGTGAAATAGAAAGTGGCACTCAAGAGAATGGAGCAGACCAGGGTGGGGAAGGAACATGATTCTGGTTTTGAACAGGTTTGGTTGGAGATGCCTATTAGATGCCTCAGAGAAGAGAGTGATCAGATGGGAGATCCGTGACACTGGGGTTAGGAGAGGGTTGGAGCCGGGATTTAAATTTGGGAATCACCAACATATAGATGTGATTTACAGTAACGGGAAGACAATGTCTGTGGAATGAATGTAGATAGAGATGAGAAGAAACGTGAGGCCTGAGCCCTGGAGCACTCTAATGTTTCGTAATTTGGGAAAAGAAGGAGAATCTAGCAAAAAAAAAAAAAAAAAAAAAGACGGAGAAGAAACAACCATGGAGGTAGCAGTAAACAAGACAGTGCTCTGCTTCAGAAGGAAAGGCAGATCCTTGTGCCAAATGGACCTGAGACACCAAAGTAGAGGGCAGATAATTAAGTATTGGCTTTATACTGCGGAAGTCCCTGTATCCTGGATAAGAGTGATTACTTGGCGAGATGTGGATGAAGACCATCGACATGTATTCAAGAGAGCACTGGAAGTGAGAAAGTGTTACGGGCAGGCAAAGACAAATCTTTTAGAAGATTTCACTATATCAGGAAAGAAAGAAATGAAACAGTCGCTTTAAAAGGAGATGAGAAGAAGGAAGCCTTTGTTTAACTTCTTGGCAGGAATGTCATCGTTGAGGAGGTGAGAAGACCTGGGATTCAGTGCCTGGTAGAGAGATTGACCTTAGGTAAAGCTATTGACAATTTGTCCTTGTCATAGGAAGGAAGGCAGGGTTATGGGCCGAGATGCAGATGTAGTTGCCAATTTAAAGGTAGCAAGAATTGAAAGTTCTTTTCTAAGCACTTCCATCATCTTAGAAAAATGATAAATAGGAACTAGCTGGGAGTAAGGAGGGGTGATATGGTTTAGCTGTGTCCCCAGTCAAATCTCATCTTGAATAATAGCTCCCATAATTCTCATGTGTTGTAGGAGGGACCCGGTGGGAGATAATTGAATCATGGGGGCGGTTCCCCCCATACTGTTCTCATGGTAGTGAATAAGTCTCAAGAGATATATGTTTTTATAAGGGGTTTCCTCTTTTGTTTGGTTATTCTCTCTTGTCTGCCGTCGTGTAAGACATCCCGTTGCTGTTCCTCCATCTTCTGCCATGATTGTGAGGCCTCCCTAGCCATGTGGAACTCTGAGTCAATTAAACCTCCTTCTTTTATAAATTACCCAGCCCTGGATATGTTCTATAATTTGAGAAAAGAAGTGAAAATGGACTAATACAAGGGGGAAGGAAGAGTCCTGGGAGAGAGGAGAGAATAGTCTTCTGGGAGTGACGTGATCAAGGTCAGCGGGCAATGCTGGAATCCCCTTGCAGTTTGAGTTCATACATTCACAACCATACAGCAAGAAGGATCATGTTTTTCTCCAACTGTTTTCAGTTCTTTGGATACAAAAGTGGACTAGGCAGAGAAGTGGGTTGAATCCACAGAGGTTTTGTCACATGTGCTAGGGCAGAGGGAAGAGAAGGACAAGAGATTTTGTCATAATGCAAGGGAATTATAATGATGGGCCATGGACTCTAATCTGAGGAAGAAGAGAAATGAACCCTGAAGGGAGATTAAAAACATTGGAAGGGTAGCATGAGTGGGTTGGAAATCTATTGGGGTTGGGTGCGGTGGCTCAAGACTGTAATCCCAGCACTCTGGGAGGCCAAGGTGGCAGATCACTTGAGGTCAGGACTTTGAGACCAGCCTGGCTGACATGGTGAAACCACATCTCTACTAAAAATTCAAGAATTGCCTGGTCAAGGTGTCGCGTGCCTGTAGTCCTAGCTACTCAGCAGGCTGACGCGCAAGAATCGTTTGAATCTGGGAGGTAGAGGTGGCGGTGAGCCGAGATCATGCCACTGCACTCCAGCCGGGGCAACAGAGTGAGGCTCCAGCTCAAAAAAAAAAAAAAAAAAAAAAAAAAAGAAAGAAAGAAAAAAAAGTAAAAAGAAAAAAGAAAAAGAAATCTTCTATTGGAATTTCACAAATTACTCAAGGAATTCTTAATGCAATTGAAAGCATCAAAATTGCTTATTTTTGGGAGATGAGAGCATAACATCAGAAAAATTTCTTTTTCTCCTACTCTTCTTCCTCTTTTTCCACCTCCTTCTTTTCTTTTAGCAATTTCACATATGCCAAAAAGTGAAATCGACTATTCACTGATGAAAAGGCGTAAATCCTGTGAATTGACTGTCTCTAGTAAAGGCACCTAAACACCCGCTATTTCATCCAGAATGTGAAAACCTGTTAATTGGGTTATCTTTCCAAAAAATTATACTAAAAAAGGAAGTTACAAATCATGTAAATTCAATAAAATTGCACTGGAACGATGCAATGATGCAATCCTATTGGTTGCTGCAATTCTCAGCACAGGGAAAGTTTCGCTCAGGCAGAAAGAGCCCCATGAAGTCAAGAGCAGATGACCACATTGCTCAAGTTCATTTCCATCTCCCCGTGTGGGCACAGCCTGAGTCGCAGCTCAGTCCTGAGTTAGCTACTTACAAAGGCAAATTAACCATTTCAGGTCAGCAGGGTATCATTGCACACATAGCAACAATGATTTTAAAAGTGCTAAAATCGGCTTGCATTGACAATAGGCTTTCCAAGCCAGAAGGAATCTGCTATGATGCAGAAGAGGGCTCAGTGGCTCACGGCACCCCATGAAGTCAACAGTATCTTAGAAAATATTTGAACCAAGCACAACAAAGTGATCATTTGAGTTCCCCCAAGATGACCTAATTTTATACATGGTAAGGAGGGGCTTAGAGATCATAACTATAAGCTACAAATCTGATCTAGAGAGACCTTGGTAATTTTTTAAAATCTCTTTTATTTATGCTTTGCTGAGCTATATTCCCTGGAATATAAGGATTAGATCAGAGACATTTATGGAAGGAAACTTATATATTCTAGGCTGGTATTTGAAAGTTTAAATTGCAATTCTCTTGCCTCAGCCTCCCAAGTAGCTGGGATTACAAGCATGCGCCAGCTCACCTGGCTTTTTTTTTTTTTTTTTTTTTTTTTTTTTTTGAGGTGGAGTCTCACTCTGTCGCCCAGGCTGGAGTGCAGTGGCGCAATCTCAGCTCACTGCAACCTCCGCCTCCCAGGTTCAAGTGATTCTCCTGCCTCAGCCTCCCGAGTAGCTGGGACTACAAGCATATGCTACCACGTCAAACTGATTTTTGTATTTCTTTTAGTAGAGACGGGGTTTCACCATATTGGCCAGGCTGGTCTCGAACTCCTGACCTCATGATCCGCACGCCTCGGCCTCCCAAAGTGCTGGGATTACAGGTGTGAGCCACTGCACCCGGCCTAATTTTGTATTTTTAGTAGAGACTGGGTTTCACCATGTTGGTCAGGCTGGTCTTGAACTCCTGACTTCAGGTGATCCACTCCCCTCGGCCTCCCAAAATGCTGGGATTACAGGCATGAGCCACCTGGGAGGCAGAGGTTGCAGTGAGCTGAGATTGCACCATTGCACTCCAGCTTGGACAACAACAGCAAAACTCCGTCTCAAAAAAAAAAAAAAAAAAAAAAAAGTATAAATTGCATAAGCTATAAAATTGTGCCATCCCCAGTAGCCTGTATGAGTCTTAAAACCTCTCTCCTTAGAAAGGTTCTGTGTTCTGAAATCACATTTTCGTCTGTCCCTCGAGGCTATGGACATTGGGTCCAAAACTCCCAAACTTTCTGCTCCTCACTTCCATGAAGAAGGGAGCTGTGACATGAGTCACCCCACCACGGACAAGATACTTCTCATATATGTCTGATACACAGCAGAGGTAGGTGTTATTCTATCTTCATTTGGCAGGACAGGAAACTGGGTGTAAGATGTTTGCCCAAGTCACTGATCAACCAAGTACCTGAGTTGGGATTCAAACTCAAGCTTATAAATCTGACTGACTGAAAAAATCTCTCGCGACCAGGCGCCGTGGCTCGTGCCTGTAGTCCCAGCACTTTGGGAGGCTGAGGCGGGCTAATCACTTCAGGTCCGAAGTTCGAGACTAGCCTGGCCAACATGGTAAAACCCTGTCTCTACTAAAAATACAAAATTAGCTAGGTGTGGTGGCACCTGTAATCTCAGTTACTCAGGAGGCTGAGGCAGGAGAATCGCTTGAATCTGGGAGGCAGAGGTTGCAGTGAGCCAAGACTGAGCCACTGCACTCCAGCCTGGGCGACACAGCAAGACTCTTTCTCCGAAACAAAGCAAAACAAAAAAAACTTTATGTTTTGTAAGTGTGAACATCCTCAAACCCCACATCCTTGGAAAACCCCATGGGACCACCTCTACTCTCCTGATGACTGCCTTCTCTAGCATCTTGTGGTTACAAAGCATTTCAGGTAAGAGCACAGGCTTTCTGGTCAGGAAGACTTGAGGTAAGTCCCAGCTCTGTCATGTCTTAGCTAGGTGACCTAGCTCTTAGCTATTAGGTTGGTGCCATTATTTTTAATGGCAAGAACTGCAATTACTTTTGCACCGAACTGAAAGCCTCTGTTTCATTCAAGAAAAAAGAAGTTACACTGATTCTTTCTTTATAGGGTTATTGTACAGACTGAATGAGATAATGAATACAAAGGATTTAGCACACGTCTTAAAAATGTATTTTAGATTGTATTTCTAAAATGACAGCTACACAAATTAGATTACTTTACCATTATTTTAACAGTTCGTCTTATTCATTCTTGTGACATCTATTAGTTGTTTTTTATTTAGCCTTTCAACCACTGTTGTCTCTCTGACTTGTTTAAAAGCCGTTTAAGCTTGGATCGTGTCTTTGTTCCTTTGTATCCTCTTACACATAGCACAGGTTTTCCGAAAATATTTGTTGAGTTGATTTCATTTCATAATGTGTTCCCTTTAAATAGCAACCAGCAGCACAATTCAAAATAAACTGTGGATTTTGATAATGAGTTTATTTTCTTGTGATTAGTGGTTCTTTGTCTTGCTTTTGTCCTCCCGGGCCTATGTTTTGAGATAACACTTGGGGGCAGCATTGAGTCAGTCTGCACTTCCCCTGTTGTGAACTAGAAGGAAATATGAAATCCAAAGGTAGGGGCTGACAGATAGGAAATGAATAAGTCTCCAAATACGTCAGTGGCTTTAAAATGACTGTGCACTTTGCTACAGAAATCTATTTAAAAGCAGCACACCCTTCTGCAGGTCTCAGGGGAGCTCTTGAGGATAAATGACTTGTTTTCTCTCTAACCCTTGGGGGCAATGCAAACTGTAAGACGTTTAACCATTTACTCACACAGCAAAATGGAGCAAACCTACAAGCTACATTATAAAGGAAGATAAATTTAGCATGCATTTATGATGTGAAAAAGCACAGCTACTGCTCTGGTTGTTTAAATACTACCTCAGTAATTGCAATCAATTAAGTCAGTTCAATGAAACAGTGAATTAAAATTTTCCATTAGCCCGATTTTTGCCCTACAATACTAAAGAGAAGAAAGGTAAATGTAGTAGCACAGCAAGTTGATAGCAGAGGTTTATTTGGTTAAGCAACTTTTTAAAACGTCCTCTGCCCTGCACAGATGTTATCCAGTCTCCTATAGCTACAATTACCTCACTACAAATATATGCTTAGATAATCTGTCAATGTTCAGAATCTTTGCCTCTAGGTACTGCAGGATTCTTACCAGTTATAGTAAAACTAGTGTGCCAATTATCTGATAAAATAAAGTAGACTTAGGTATTTCAAAAAAAATTTTTTTCTAATGGTACAAAAAAACTCATAGAAGACACCTTTTTTTTTTTTTTTAGCAACTTGGCCCTGTCTCTACCTCTCACCAGAATCTGAAGAAATTGCATATATTTTTGTACCAATAGGGTTCCTATGAAAATCAAATGGAAAAGTGCAATAGGATATACCAGTTTCTTCACAAGTCCACAACCTAATTTCTGTTATACCTATTCTTTGATTAATTATAGAGGTATTTATTCTTTATTTGTTCATTCAACATTCACTGAACATCCAATATGTGTCCAGTACTGGGAATATAAGGATGGACAACACATTATCTATGTTTTTAAAATGTTCAGTCTAGGGAGAAATGAACATACAGACATACACACACCTGCAAATAATTGCAATCACACTGATTTCTTTTGGGCCTGGAATCTCTTACTCTTTTCATAGCTAAACAAAATAACATCTCAGAGTGTAATCTCAAAGAACATAAATCTCTACTTTACAGATGAGGAAAGTGAAGTCCACAGACAGTAAAGGACATGACCAACCAGCCAGTTAGTGCAAAGCCAATAAAGGAACCCGTTAACTCCCAACTGATGTGTTTCCACCACATAATATTATTACCCTTTTATATGGTATGGCTGTGTCTCTACCCAAATCTCATCTTTAATTTTAGATCCCATAATTCCCATGTTGAGGGAGGGACCCAGTAGGAGGTCATTGAATAATGGGGGCGAGTCTTGTGATAGTGAATAAGTCTCATAAGATCTGATGTTTGTATAAAGGGGAGTTCCTCTACACACGTTCTCTTGCCTGCTGCCATGTGAAGATGTGCCTTTGCTCCTCCTTTGCTTTCCACCATGATTGTGAGGCCTCCCCAGCCATGCGGAACTCCGAGTCAATTAAAACTCATTCCTTCGTAAATTACCCAGTCTCAGGTATGTCTTTGTTAGCAGCATGAGAACCGACTAATATACCCCTGCATGTGAGATTGTTGAGATAAGGCATTATAGCTTGTATGTCCTTGTATTTTCAAAGTCTGTAGTAGAAATCTTTAATAAACATTTATTTATTGACTTTAATATCTCTTCTGCTGTCATCTGTCCAGATATAAATCTCACCATTATGAAAGCTTTCATAAGGCTGCTAACTTTTAAATTGTTTAGTCTTTGAGATTATTCTCAGTTGACCAAAGCAGACATTTTCCTTTCACTAATGCTCAATTTCCCAAGGCTTAGCCTTGGGAATTGATTGAGGACAGGCTAATAACGGGCATTCACATATGAGTGCATCTTAATTTGACCTTGCATTACCTTTCATACTTTTCCAACTACTTCCAACCAACATGATCTCCCTATTTATATTCTGGGTATTTAACACTTAAGGCCAAATCACAAAAAGCCTACTGGGTAGTTTGTGCTTCTGCACATCTAGTAATATGCTGGAAAATATTTAATAATAGATCTAGGAGAGGAAAAAAACACCTGATAAATAGCATTTGCCAATTTCCATGGTGTAAATACTTTCACCGTGGTAAATTTCATCCTACCAAGGTATCAGTGCATACTGAACTCAGCATAAGGAAGAAATGTACACCATCTGCTCTCACTAATCAGGGCAAGCCAGCTCCAGCTAACCACTGCCCCATAGCTCTCAACAGAAGACTCAGCAGTGATCTGTCGTCACTTCCGCTGCCTGACACTCTTGTCATTGCTTAGCTATATGAGAGACTGCTGGGTTCGGCTTGTAGGGTTGGCAAGTGCAATCAGCAATAGGCGTGATTGTAAGACAGATTTTGAACTCAGTAGGAATATAAGGGGGAAATCAATTATTAAACTAAATTAACCCTTTTCCTGTTTGCTCTGGAAATACTTGCCGGCAGGGCTTTCAGCTGCAGTGTTTACCCTGAGATAAGTTTGCCACAAAATATCACACTTTTGTTATTATTTTTGCATCACTCTGGTATATCGACTTGAGAAACAAAAGACATCATTCTATTTATAGCATTCTGGTTTTAGTAGTGGTATTTCCATTTACAAAACATAATAATTCTCAATCACTGAAAATATCAAATCCTAGAAAATGTAACATTCCTACACGTGATGTTAACATCATTCTCTAATAGTTGGTTGAAGATTGATTTGATGAATCCGATTTTTCCAAAATAGATGATTCTAATGATTCAGATGATTCCGATGTTAGTTCTGTTTAGAAATAACTCCAAGAACAGTTTTTATATTTTATTTTCACATTGAAAATCAGTCAGATTTGCTTCAGCCTCAAAGAGTGCATTTATGTAAAATTAAATGAATGCTAACAGCAAGCTGTATTTTTTTAAGTGGGAAAAGATTTAACTTATGAAATTAATGAAGATATAAGAGAAAGGAGGCAACTAACTAAACTCACCTGGTAATTATTATTGTTTTGACATACATGTATCGCTGATACCCTTTGTGTGAAAGCAATTGAGAAACTGCTGGCTGAAATTACAGATGGAGGCTTGTCTGTAAAAACCAACAGATGCCTCAAGGGTTTGAATCTGCAGCTTTAGCTAATCAGACTGGGCTACAGTGTTGAAATTCAAGAGGCAAAGGGAAGAACAGCAGAAAGGATAGTGAGAAAGACTTGAGGGTAAAGATGCAAAGTTTGAGCAGCAAATGTATTTACCTATTTATTCAGCCCTTCAGACAATGGGTATTTATGCACCCTCCAAATTCCTATGCTGAAGTCCCAACTCCCAATGTGATTGTTACAGGAAAGTGGTCCTGATACATAGCCCAAGAGAGGGTTCTTGGATCTTGTGCAAGAAAGAATTCTGGGCAAGTCCACAGAGTAAAGTGAAAGCAAGTTTATTAGGAAATTCAAGGAGAAAAGAATGACTACTCCATAGACAGAGCAGCCCCAAGGGCTGCTGGTTGCCCATTTTTATGGTTATTAGTTGAGTATATGCTAAACAAGGGGTGGATTATTCATGCCTCCCCTTTTTAGACCATATAGGGTAACTTCCTGATGTTGCCATGGCATTTGTAAACTGTCATGGCGCTGGCGGGAGTGTAGCAGTGAGGATGACCAGAGGTCACTCTCATCACCATCTTGGTTTTGGTGGATTTTGACTGGCCTCTTTACTGCAACCTGTTTTTATCAGCAAGGTCTTTATGACTTGTATCTTATGCAGACTTAGGCGGACTTCCTGTCTCATCTTGTGACTTAGAATGCCTTAACTGTCTGGAATGCAGCCCAGTAGGTCTCAGCCTCATTTTACCCAGTCCCTATGCAAGATGGAGTTGCTGTGGTTCATACACCTCTGACATGATGAAAATAGGTGGGACCTTTGGGAAATGACTAAGCCAGGGGACTGAAGACCTCGTGATGGGATTAGTGCCCTTATAAAAAGAACCCAGAAAGTTTGTTTCTGTCTCTTCCATGCAAAGACAACAGCAATCCAGGAAGCAGGCCCTCCCCAGAGCCGGATCTGCCTGCACCTTGATCTTGACTTCCAGCCTCCAGCACTGTACGAAATAAATGTCTGTTGTTTAAGCCTCCCACTCCTTGATAATTTGTTATATCAGCCAGAGTTGACTAGGACAATGGGTATTTATTGAGAATCCTTTTTTGTGTTCCTACAAATTTAGAATTTTAGAAAAGGATCTCAAGGAACTTCTAAAGGGAAATAATTGACACTAAGATTATTTGTTCTATAGAACATCATGCAACTATCAATCCCCTGTTCTCCTTCCCTGTTCCAACTCTGGGGCTGTGAAAATGATACTCTTGGACTGAGGGAGGTCCCTAAATGCTGGTGGGACCTCGACCCCAGCTAGGGACCAGAAGGAATTCAAGGATGAATTCCTTTGTGGAAAATAGTGCACACTCAAGAAGAGTGAGTATGGGTGGACTCAAGAGAGAGTCATGCAGTGGTGTTTGGGGCTGCTACCTTTATGGGTTTTTTAAACTAAGGGGTACAATATTCATGAAAATTCCCAGACAAAAAAGTGGCAATTTCTCAGAATTGTGGTGCCACCCATTTGTACTCTGAATATGGGTGGTCTCAAAACTGTCCTAGTGCTGGTGGATGTGTGATTAGTATGTTAATGAGCATATAATGAGGTCCTAGGTGAAACCGAGGTCAAATCCAGCACCATGTTGGGTCCAGTCAGTCTTAGCCGGCTTGGTCCACACTCTGGTTTTTCAGAGTCTTATCAGCCCATAGCCTCTAGTCACGTAAAACTGCTGCCTGGAATTTTTTATTCTCCTGTGACCACCCTGTATTATTCCTGTGTCAGAAAGAGCAAGGAGAATGATCTACACCTCAGTCTGATCTAATGAATCCGATCCCAGCTGGGTTAACAACGCCCAGGAGAAGGAGCCTCTGCCTTTTTCCAGGGGAGATTCTTTAGCAACAGGCTTTATTGCCATCACCAGCCCAACCCGAGTTAGCCCGGAAGTGACAATCCCTGAAGTTCTCAAACATCAAGCTTGGACTTAGATGTTTATTCAAGACCAGAGAAACCTTCATTTATATCCTTACCTGGCCCTTTCCAGGGTCCCCTCTGCTGCAGTGTATTTGTCTAACAGTGCGCTCTACCCAAGACTGCATCAGGCCTGCACTTTCTGTACGTCTCCTTTCCTGTGGCTCTCACGTGGTGGGTTTTTGCATGTACCGTGTCTGATAGTAATCCTCAACAGGCTGACTGCTTTCCAAAAACCATACATGCACTCTGTTCAAAGAGATGCCCTGACTCCTGTGATTCCTTCACCGTATAACTCTACACAAATTTAAATATTTATATTACCTTTAAATTGCATCTCTAAACAGAGCTGCCTGATTTTTCATTGTCCTTATATTTTTAATTCTGTATTTTGAATTTAGATTATGAAGTATATCTATTACCTAGAATACATATTAATGGATTTTATGGTAATGTGTGTCCTCATGCTTTTGAAATAGAAGTTAAGAAGAAATTATTTAGGCAGATAGTGAGGGTAAAGAAGTCCTCAGTAAGGTTTTCCTTTTAAAGAAAAGCAGTCCCAAATCATGTTCTTTTCTAACAAAGAGCAGCTAATAAAATTGAGCTGAAGACAGAAAGGCAGACTAGAAGCCTGCATAGGTGAGTGCAGGCAGCTATGCCAATAGGAAAACACTACCTGGGACTAGGCATGTTCAAAATGGTGGCTCCATCTTCTCTTCTCTTTGCCAGTCACGTGTACAGTAAGGGGTAGGCAACAGGGACCCCACCAGGCAAAGAGCCCATTTGCATAATAAGATTAGGGTGGGGTAGCTGGCTTATGTAAACATTGCACCTGGCGCAACCAATCTTTGGGCTCTGTGTAAATCAGACACCACCTCCTCAAGCTTGTCTATAAAATGCGGTGCACTCCACCGCAAGCCGGAAGTCCCATTCGGGCACCCCCCGTCTCTTGCAAGACAGAGCTACTCTCCTTTCTCTTTCTTTTGCCTATTACACCTCTGCTCCTAAACCCACTTCTTGTGTTTGCTTACTCAATTTCCTTGTGAGATGACAAACCTCCAGTATTACTCCAGACAATGACGCCGCTTCACTTTTAATCCCTAACAGCATATATTAACCACCACACATATTCTGATATCCATGTGCTCTTTCCTGCCTGCCTGGTATATGACATCTTCCCACTGGCAGCTAAACCAAGGAATACCCGTGATTGTAACGACTGGTCCATAGTCTTTGGTTATAAGGAGATATCTTGGGCATGAGTCAATAAAACCTGAATCAAGGGAGGGAGACATTTTGGAAGAAAAAAATGTATTTCCTCAACCCATCTTTCTCAAATTGTGGTGGAAACAGGAGACGGGAGGGAAATTGCTCAACAAGTTAAGGAAACTAGTGAGGATTAGTGCTTGTTTGATATGTTTTCTGGTAGTTGGCATTTCACAGAAATGTTGGTGAGGGGTCATAAGGCAGTGTGTGTGTGTGTTTGTGTGTGTGTGTGTGTGTGTGTATGTGTGTGTGTCTGCTATGAGACTGAGAGCCTTGGATTTCCCAAAGTCTCAGAGCTAAAGTTAGAGGAGAGTCCTAGCCAAAGAAATTACCATCTCTTATGAAAGTCATGTGACTGTGGATAGTTCCTGTACACTAACAGATAAATTCCCCCTGAACCCTAGGGGATGCTTTCCAAAAAGTGGAGAAGGGACAGTCTTCACTTGACTGAATTTGAGAATTAATGGAATTAGACCTTGATTGGAATGTAAAATAGAAAACAAAATATGATGTAGAGACAGATTGACTGATAAATTGTTGGACTAGATAGAAGAAAAATCTCAGAAGTGACTAAGTTACATTTTATGCCAAGAGTAGAGTTAGACACTGAGAATCAAAAGTCAACTTGAGTTACAGAGATAAAGAAAGCAGTATCTCCAGAAACCTGAGTCTTGTCAATTATCATGACCATGAGAATGTGTATCTGTCACTCACATATATAATCCATTGTAAACTAAATTATTTAGTGTCATGTTCCCCAAAACATTACATAATCCTTTGTAAACTATTTAGTGTCATATTCTCCAAAATATTATATAATCCATTATAAACTAAATTGTAGTTTACTATTTAGTCATATTAGCCAAAATAATGCCTCCATTAATAAACTAAATATTTAGTCATATTTAGTTAACTAATATTTAGTCATATTAGCCAAAATAATGCCTCCACCTTCCTGCCCCCCTAGTATGAATGAGGTTGATGGAATATTGACTCTATTTTCAACCACTTAAAGAGCATTGGGGTTAGTGCTGTTTAGAAACAGACTTCATTGTCTACTGCATTTATATCACCTCTGATTCTTCCTGGTAGATGATAATTCTGGGTGTAAGTGTGGAGGAAAGAAGTGCTTATTGACATAGATTCATCTTCTAAACATCAGCTGTGAAAGGAGATAACAAGTCATTTTATATGCTTATTAGCAAATATGCATTTAATTTCCTTACTCATTAGGGATTCTCAAATCACCATATAGATTGTCTTTCGGAGTAAAGACACCCAGAGACAAGGAGGCTAAATGTGTTTTAGTGGGTCTGAGTGATGCTAGGGCACCTGAAGTGTCCATAAAGACCGACTACTATGGCAAGCATGGTTTTAAAATGGACCTGGATATGCTGGTCTTGTGTAAAAGGACTTTTATTTACTGACTTCCAAAAGAGAAAGGAGTGTGGGGTGAGAGTGAGAGAGAACATGAGAGAGAGAAAATAGAAGGGAGGGAAAAAAATCCAACTTGATACATCAAAGACTGCTTTTAAAAAAATCCAAATTGATACATCAAAGCAGAACTGACCTTAGGAATCATTGCGTCCTTTGGCAAGGGACGATGAGGCTAAATTGTCTCCAAGTGGTGTCTGATGAGGGAACAAGATAATCAGACAAGAAAAGCAAAAACTTCCTCCTTTTTAAGGCTTTAGATTAAAAGCCTTAAATATTCTCTTCAAATATTGCCACGTCAATTGTTTACCTAAATCTGAAATATTTGCTAATTATAAATAATTTTGGATAATGTTTACAAATCTTTCTGATTTTGAAAATCTTTGTCCTGCTTGTCCATAGCTTTTGAAATATCTGTTTCACAGGTAAAGCAATTTTAATTTTACCCCCACCCTACGTGAATACCTAATCATCTTTCTGTTAAAATGTAGTCCCCTGCACATGGGTGCTCTTAAAGCTGTTATTTACATTCCAAGAAGAGCCCAGGAATTTAACCAAGCCTTCGTGGAGGCTCTGAAGCCAGCCCTACCATTTCCGTATTCGTTTATTTGTTTACATCACAACTGAATTCTAATTATTATATTTATTTATTTCCCTTTTCCTCATCTTTCTTTGATAATGTGTGAAGCCAAGGATAGGCAGGAACCCCAAGTTCTCTCCTTCCTGGGATTGTCACAAAATTCCCCCTCTCCCCGTCGCATCTGCGTTTGTTTGTTTGTTTGTTTGTTTGTTTTCCTTTGCTTCCCAAACAGGGAAAAATACCATGGGCTTTAGAGGAATCGTCACTCACTGTGGGAACCTTGCCCCCTCCCCAAGCCACCCCACTGTGCCCATAAACGTGCTGCCTGTAACCAATTGTTCCTGTTGAATAACAATGCGAGCTGAGGGGCTTTTTCTGCCTGCGCTGCAAATAGATTAGGCAGCTCCCTTTTATGTGTGCAAAGACATTACCCAGAAGCCCCTAGGATGCCATTATCAGCCGCCAACAGATGGAGCCTATCTGCGCGCTGTCAATCATCCCCCACCTGTG
This sequence comes from Macaca thibetana thibetana, assembly GCF_024542745.1. NCBI lineage: Eukaryota > Metazoa > Chordata > Mammalia > Primates > Cercopithecidae > Macaca > Macaca thibetana. Next base: position 25,588,229 of record NC_065586.1, read on the forward strand.
GATCGTGCAGCCCAGCCAAAAAATTAATTGCTTAGAAATATAAAATCGGTGGACTCAGATCGGAAAGGATTAGGAGAAAAAAGGTTAAGCGAGGGGAAGAAGAAGCTGTGCTGTGCCAGACAACCTTATCAATGTCGGCCTATCTAAGAGTGTGACTTACTCAGCGTTTGATTTGGTTTTCAAATACAGGAAGGACAGCAGGATTAGAACTAGAAATGTTTGGGAAGAAAAAGAAAAGGCAATTTAGAGAAGAAATAATGCCCATTGCTTCAGATTGTGTCGTTTACATTTGTTATGAAGAAAACATAGAAAATTTGTTTTTTCTCTTTTTTGTTTTATGCTAGTGCAATTTCACATTTAATTTATATGGCTTTATTCATTCTTTATTTCATTTGCCATATTTTTTGGTGCCAGCAGGGAGAGTTTGTTCTGTTTTCCACAATTGTTGTATGGGACTATTTTTATAGATCATAATTTCTTGTTTCCCTTACAGGGTTTTTTTTTTAAAACACACACACATACACAGAGAAAATGATAGTTCTGATTCCAATCTTGTCTAAGTCAAACAGTTTAACGAGGGATGATTTTTCCTCATAGTGTGACCTTTAGTCCTTTATTTTTTAAAATTCCAGTTACCTGCAAAATGACGCTAAGAATGATTGCTAAGATCTTTTTCAGATCTTAAAATGCATGACTCTAAAAATCAGTTTCCTACAGTATTTAGAAATGACTTAGACAAGATATCTGGAATTTGGAAATAAGGGAGATGTGGAAAGCAGAATTCCTAAAATGATTGTATGTTACATTACCCAACACAGCACTCTGGAAATTTCTCCGATGGAATAACAAAAATCATTATTACCAAGGTCATAGTGAGAGGCATCGATAGCTTTAGTAATTTTGATGTACTTGGTGCTATCATTACTTACTTGTTAAAATTAAATACGGTTTTTGTTAATGTTTTCCTTTATTTTGGTTTTAAAACAAACGTATCCTCAACTCCAGCACAGCAAAGCAGTGTATATTCTAGATCTGAATTGAAATAACCAGTTTTTCTTTGCAAACAGACACTTACAGGCAATTTAACTCAATTAACAATGAATTAATTCAACAAACTTTTATCATATGTCAACTTCTAGCATATGCTGGAAATAAAACATTCTGTCTTTCCTTAAGATACTTAAAATCTAGTAGGAGTTAGAATAAAAACAATTGCATGACTAAAAATGATTTAAAAATGCATTTAGTTAAGTGTTATACATCTGGTATACCTAATGTTCAAAATAACCCTGCAAAGGATCACGATTATCCTGTTTTACACAAGAAAACATTGAGTTCAGTGAGGTTAGGTGACTTGTCCAAAGCCAAACAGTCTGGCAATGTCAGGGCTGCACTTTGACTTCAGATCTCTGTACACTGCACCCTGCCTATAACACTAGGTAATATATTATTATTTTTACAGGAGAGATATAAAATGGAATTCAGAGATGTGGTAAAGATCAGTGCTGGCCAGGTATGGTGGCTCACGCCTGTAATGCCAGCACTTGGGAGCTGAGGCAGGTGGATCACTTGAGGTCAGGAGTTCAAGACCAGCCTGACTAACATGATGAAGCCCCGTCTCCACAAAAAATTAATGGGGTGTGGCGGCTGATGCCTGTAGTCCCAGCTACTCGGGAGGCTAACGCACAAGAATCACTTGAACCTGGAAGGCCAGAGGTTGCAGTGAGCCAAGATCACCTGGGCAATCGAGTGAGACTCCATCTCAAAAATAAAAATAAGTAAAAATAAATCGGTGCTGAAAACATTTTAAGAGGAATATAGTGGACTTTAAGAAGGGATGTAAGTCGGCCGGGTGCAGTGGCTCACGCCTGTAATCCCAGCATTTTGGGAGGCCAAGGCAGGTGGATCACGAGGTCAGGAGATTGATACCATCCTGGCTAACATGGTGAAACCCCACCTCTACTAAAAAAATACAAAAAAAAAAAAATTAGCCGGGCGTGGTGGCAGGTACCTGTAGTCCCAGCTACTGTAGTCCCAGCTACTTAGGAGGCTGAGACAGGAGAATGGCATGTACCCAGGAGGCATAGCTTGCAGTGAGCCCAGATCGCACCACTGCACTCCAGCCTGAGAGACAGAGTGAGACTCTGTCTCAAAAAAAAAAAAAAAAAAAGAAGGGATGTAAGTCAATTTTTACTTCTGAGTACCCTCAGACAAAGCCCTCCATGACACCCTGGACATCCACTTGATACTACTCATCACACTTATAATTATGTTTTAAATTCCTTCCCCACTAGATTGTAAGTCCTAGGAGGGCAGGAAGCAGTAATGTGCTAGTAAATGTTTAACAAACCGTTGTCCAGGTTTGCTGTTTCTTCAGTTTGCTATCTCCCGAAAGTACAAACATGCCAGCTACAGGCTGATAAAATTCCTGCAAATATAACAATAGACTCTTGCAAGCAGAGTAGGCATCCTGAGGCAGCAAAGGGCTGGCAAGGACCATGTTAGTTATCACTGTAAAATCCCTAGCACCGGCACTTGGTGTGCCCAACATTTCTGTTGAATGAATGGCTATTCTTTTCAAGTTCAAGTTTCTAGAAAGGCATGTTTCTTTTTTTTGAGACGAAGCAGGGACCCCTCTTAGGGGACTGTGGGCCTTCCATCCCAATCATGGAAATAAAGGGAAATCTTGAATTCTTTCAAGGGAAATTCCAGACACCTAGCTAGCCCTGAGAAGTAGATGAGCAACTTCCTAAACGAGAACATAATGAAGCTGTCTCATTGTCTGGGGTGACACCCAAGGTTTGTTGTGTCATGGCTACAGAGATCAAGGATGCAGACACACAAAGAGTGAGGTTAACAACAGAAGTTTAATGGGTGAAAGAAAGCAAATAGCTCTCTGCTGGAGAGGGGGATCCCAGAAAAGTGGATTGCCAATCTGCAGTGAAATGCAGAGGGTTTTATAGATGAGCTGGCAGGAGGTGGTGTCTGATCTACATAGGGCATGAAAAACTGTTTAGGACCAGGTGTGCCATTTGCATAGGGCATGAATCTCTGGCAGCCCCTACCCCAGTCTTTTATTATGCAGGCAGGTTTTCAGCCTGAGCTGCGCCATGTTGCCCGTTTCTTTCTTACTGTACACATGCTAACAAAAAAGGGAAGATGGAGCTCCCAGGGTGGACATGCCTGGCCCCCAGGTACCCCTTTTCTATTGACACAGCTGCTGGCATTCCCCCATGAAGCTTCCAGCTTTTTTATTTATGTTTGCGGCTCAATCTTTGAGGCTGCTGTTTGTTAGAAAAGAAATGTTTTTGGGAGCTACCCTTTGTTAGAAGGGTAGTTCTGCCAAGGACTCTTTTGCCCTATCTGACTAAATAATTTCTATCTCCTGGTATCAGTAATAGTATACTAAAACAACAGTTAAGGAAATTAGAGTCACTGGATGTCTGGTTCCCTATAGGAACTAAAAATAACATATTAATATATGTCCCTGAGTTGTTCTTCAGAAACCCGGACCCCCAGCAAATAGACCTCAGATAAGGGGGAAATGAGGACTGAACTCCAACTGTCATTCTTTGTTCTAAATTTCTTCCTGAGGGGCCTGGAGGAAGTCATATCCACAAGCCACAGCTAACATTCTTTTCTGATGCTTCCAATTTTTTAGACAAAGCTTCTTTTCCTTAACCAGTAGCAAATTGGAAAATCTTTTCCTTAGCCAATTGCAAATTGAAAACCACCTATGACCTGTAAGCCCCCTGCTTCAAGATAGCTCACCCTTTCAGGCCAAATCAATGTGTGACCTTAATGTATTGACTTTTGCCTGTCACTGACTTCCTGTTTTCCTGAAAATTTTCGCTTCCTTTAAACATCCTTGTTTGCAAGCCATAGAGGAGATTGGGTCTGAAGTGTAAGCTGCCCTATTCTTGATTCTCCTTGCTTAGTGCTTTGCAAAGAAATGTCCTCCTTTTCCAACTGCAAGATCTCAATGTGGATGTTTGGCCTTATTGCGCCAGGTAAGCGGACCTCAGTTCGGTTTCACAACATTGTGATCCTGTACTTGGTCAGGAAATTGTACTCCATATCTTCTTGATGCTAAGAGTCTGGGGCTGGGGAAAGCTGCAAAGGAACACAGGGAGTTCCACGTCCTCTCCGGGAGCTCATTGTCATGAGCTCATCTACGCAGTTGTTGCCCAAACACTCACCATTGTGTATGATCTTCTCAGGAAATATGGCTGAGAGGGGATGAATAAAATACAGCTATGCTTTATGTCCTTCAGGAAAAAGCAAGCTAACATGCTGTATTTATTAGGACTTAGTCCTTGCAAATGATGTTTGATTTACTACTCTTAAATTTCATAGACTCAGTCAGCATAGTTCCCAAGAACTTAGCTAGGATCTTGGTTGGAGACTCTACCACCCTCTCTTCATATTCAGTATGTAGAGGATTAGAAAAAATGATATAAGCCACCCAAGACAGCACCCAGGGCACTGCCTACTATTGATTACTTACGATCATTATTATTGTCCTCATTATTGTCATAAGCATATGCGCCCATCTCCTCCATTGGATTATGAGGCCCTAGGGGAAAAAAACTGATGATTTTTCTGTGTGTTCTCCTATGCCTTTTCCATGTGGTTCCCTCAATAAGCCCCCACATTAAACATATCTTCTCATGAAATGTATCTCCTCGTAGTGAATTGACTGTACTGTCTCATCAAGGCAGATGGCCTCACACTGTTTAGGAAATAGCCAACAAAATCAACATTTAGGAATCTGATTGTTACAAGTACATTTAACTGTGCCTTATGTGTCCTCCAGATTTACAGGTAAAATGGGAGATCCTACAAACAGCCATACTCTGGGCTTTAGTCTAAAAATTCTCAGCTACTCTTTCTCACTTCACAAGTCATATTTCTCCTCCTTGTTAAGAGTAGGGACTACAAAGCCAGACTATCTCAGTGAAAATCCTGGTTCTGCTTTGGTCAACTTATTTAACCTCTCTGTGTCTCTGTTTTCTTATTGGTAAAATGAGAGAAATAATTATATAGCTCCTTGGGCTATTGTGAAGATTAAATGTTGTGATGTGTAGAAAGTGCTAAGACAGGCAAGGCTCAATGGCTCATGCCTGTAATCTCAGAACTTTAGGAGGCTGAGGCAGGAAGATTGCTTGACCCCAGGGGTTTGAGACCAGCCTGGGCAACATAGTAAAATCCCATCTGTATTTTAAAAAAAAACAAGAATTAGTTGGGCATGGTAGCATATGCCTGTAGTCCCAGCTACTTGGGGGACTGAGGTGGGAGAATTGCTTGAGCCCAGGAGGTCGAGGCTGCAGAGAGCCTAGACTGCACCACTGCACTCCAGCCTGGGTTACAAAGTGAGACCTTGTCTCAAAAAAACAAACAAACAAAAACCACTTTTCTCCCATCTTAAAATTATTTTGAGATATGATTGATTTATTACCTGGATGTGTCTTAGCTTTTGTGTATATTTATCATCTTTCATATTAGGCTCTACAAATCCTATTTAACCAACATTTGATGTCTGTTAAAGGCTTGTGGGTTTTAGCTGGAAAAAGTCACTGCCCTTCTGTAAAATGTTATTTGAAATGTATCTGGACTTTGGTAGCACAGGTCATGCTTGAAAATGAAGATCTCAACTTCCTTTAGAATTAACTCTAAAAGGTGTTTTATAATGCTTGAAGTGCAAATGATCTATCAGAATGGATAAAAATGCATTGCACAGATAGATGGCATCTTTTGAAAATGTGTTACTTACTATAACTGTCACCCAGCCTCATTTGCTATGGTCAATGGGGACATTCTCTGAGTAGATACATAAATGAAACAGATCAAAGGAGACATTTCACACTGAAAAAGTGTGTTGTAGTGAAATGAGAGTGGCCTGGAAGTCAGACTGGAATCCTCATCTTGACTGCTATTAAATGTTGTGTGATCTTGTGCAAGGCTTTTCACCTCTGTGGGGGGTTGTTTTCTTCATCCGTAAAAGATGGTGATTTGATGAGACAGTTTGTGAAGTCTTTCTAGTTCTATGATGCGATCCTATTTGGCACCATCATCAGCCTCAGAAATACCTGGATTTAATGAAACCAGGAAGGCAGGACAAACTGATGTGTGTGTATGTGTGTGTGTGTGTGAGTGTGAGTGTGTGACAGGTTTTTGTTCTGTTGCCCAGGCTGAAGCACAGTGGTTCAATCTTAGTGCACTGAAACCTTGGACTCCTGGTCTCATGAAAACCTCCCACCTCAGCCTCCTGAGTAGCTGGGACTACAGGCACATCCCACTATGCCCAGCTAATTTAATTTTTTTTTTTTTTTTTTTGTATAGATGAGTTCTCGCTATTTTGCTCAGGCTGGTCTCAAACTCCTGGCCTCAAGTGATCCTCCCACGACCTCAGCCTCCCAAAGCATTGGAATTACAGGCATGCGCCACTGTGCCCAGCCTGAATTTTTATTAGTTGATGATGTGCTCGGGGTTTATTTTTCTCTTTCTGTCTCTAATTGACTTATCTAATGTAATAAAAAACACCTTCTGTGGTGCCTTCTATTAGTCTCATGAATTCAAGATCAGATGTATTAGAAGATATATTTATAAGTCAAATGAACATTTTTTTTCATTACTTAATCATAATAGATTATTTTAAAGCCCATCTTCTGGCTCTGCACGTTAATAGATCATAACAACTAAGCGGACCTTGTTTAGTTTCCTAGTGCTGTACGTTTCTGTTTTTGAGATAAAATGGAGCATTCTCATTCTGAGATGAACATTCATTCATGCTTTACTTATTTACATCTGTAAATGGTACTGACATCTGATAAAGTTTCAAGGACTAAAATGCACAGTTCTCAACAAATTCAATGCAAGTAGCAAAGTATTGGTTTTTATTGCTTAATGCTCTGCCCCCATCTAAAGTCGTTAACAGTACTTTCTGCAAGAGCCCTGGAGAAGGACACTGTATTAGTCTGTTCCCACATTGTCAGAAAGAAATACCCGAGACTCCATGATTTATAAAGAAAAGCGGTTTAATTGGCTCATGATTCTCCAGGTTATACAGGAAGCATGGCTAGGGAGGCCTCAGGAAACTTACAATCATGGCTGAAGGCAAATTGGGAGCAGGCATGTCTTGCGTGCCAGAAGCAGGAGCGAGGGGTTGGGGGAAGGTGGTACACACTTTTAAAGAACCAGATCTCCTAAGAACTCACTATCACAAGAACAGCACCAAGGGGATGGTGCTAAACCATTCATGAGAAATCCACCCCCATGATCCAATCACCTCCCACCAGGCCCTACCTCCAACACTGGAGATTACAGTTTACATGGGATTTGGGCAGGGCCACAGATGCAAACCAGATTCGGCAACTTCAACATTTCTCTGTGATCCTCTGTGTATCCTCCACATATGTAGACACTGTGAAGGGATAGCTTCTTATTTCAGCTCTTTTAAAATGGTACGTACTTTCTTTCTGGTTAGAAAAATATTTTAAATAATATTTGTTTCTGATTATAAAATAATACCTGGTTACTACAGAAACTTGAAAAAGTATTTGTAAGTAATAAGAAGTACCAAAATTACTTGGAACCCCACCAATTAGAGATGATTACCTTTAATATTGTGGTACATTTTGTCCCAGTTTGCTGTGTTTTTCTATATTCATTTGTACATGCATGTGTGTACATGTATGGTTTTCTTTTGTTTTGTTTGAGACGGGATCTCACCCTATCACCCAGGCTGGGCTGTAGTGGCCCAATCATGGCTCACTGCAGCCCCAACCTTAACCTCCTGGGCTCAAGTGATCCTCCCACCTCAGCGTCCCAAGTAGCTGGGACTACAGGTGTGCATCACTATACCCGGCTACTTTTTTATTATTTGCAGAGACAGGGTCTCACTATGTTGCCCAGGCTGTTCTCAAACCCCTGGGCTCAAGCAATCCTCCTATCTAGGCTTCCCAAAGTATTGTGATTACAGGCATAAGGCACTGTACCCAAATTCATGGGGATTTTTTAGTTTGTTTTGTTTTTGAGACGGAGTCACCCAGGCTGGAGTGCAGTGGCATGACCTTGGCTCATTGCAACCTCTGCCTCCTGGGTTCAAGCGATTCCCTGCCTCAGCCTCCCAAGTAGCTAGGACTACAGGCACCCGCCACCACACCCGGCTCTTTTTCTTTCTTTCTTTTTTTTTTTTTTTTTTTTTTTTGTATTTTTAGTAGAGACGGAGTTTCAACATGTTAGTCAGGATGGTCTCGATCTCCTGACCTCGTGATCCGCCCACCTCGGCCTCCCAAAGTGTTGGGATTACAGGCATGAGCCACTGCGCCTGGGGGATAAAGGCACTTTTTGATGTTTTTACTAATGGCGTAGGGTCCAAACAGACATGATACCTTTTCTCACCACATCATAAGAGTCATGGCTGACACTTCTGTAACAAAAGACACGTTAACAAGAGAAAAGCATAACAAGCTTATTTAATCAAAGTTTTACATGGCATGGGAGACTTCAGAAATGAAGACCGAAAGACCCGATAGAAACTGCCCATGTGTATGCTTAGATTCAATGAAGAGTGAACAGCCGTGTAGAAATTATAATTGGATACAAAGAGAATGATCTAATAGTAATAGACTCAGTAGGAAAACCCAACAAGGCCTGTATGTTTACATTCTTCCTGGGCTCTCTGTGCAGCATTCCTTCTTCCGGGATATAGAGCAGGACCCCTCTGTCATGAGGGTCTTATGATCTACTTTCAGACAAGGTAAGTCAGAGACCTTCTTTATGGCCAGTTCATACATAGTAAGGTGGGGAAAAGTTAGAGAAATATTTTTAGGTTTTATGGCTCACCTTGGGGAAAAAGGGTTATGGTTTCCATGACTTGCCTTGAGGAAGAGGGATTCCAGTTTCTATGGCCTACCCTGGAGAAGGAAAAGAAGCAGGAGAAAGAAGAGAAAAGATCAGAAAGAGACTTTGCTTCTGAGTCTGTTCCAATGTCCTTCAGGTCAAAGTATGCAGCATGCCGAAGTGTCATATTTTGGGGTACTGTCTTCTGAGCACTAACAGTGGCATAGTGTTCCATTATAAGAATGTATTATAGTTCATTTAATTAGCCTTCCATTGTTAAATATTTAGGTTATTTCTATTTTTGTGTTTATAAAGAAAACCATGGTGTATATCATTGCGCATAAATTATTGTACACATCTGTGATGATATCCTTAGAGTAATTTCATATCAGTGGAGCTGCCAGGACAAAGGATGTTTTTCCTGCCCTCCAGAAGCTACTTGGGATGGACCTATTTTATTGCATACTTACCAATACTTCAAGTTATCATTTAAAAAATATCTGTCAATTTGATGAGAGAAAAATGATCATTTGCTTTTCTGTGATTACCAGCATAGTAATTTTTATCATGTGTGCATGGGCCTTTTTGTTCCTTTAATATATGAATCATCTATGTGAGTTCATTTTGTGTTCACAGCAAAACTAATAAAAGAACCTCAAAGTACCCATGGGTTGCCACATGTAGTAGTCACTGTGTCAGTGCTAGGTTCCGGCTCCATGAAAAAGTTCCAGTCTTGAGAAATTCCCACAGCAAACTCACATCACCAGCCTCACAAAGGACAATATATGTAACCAGGCAGTGGATATTTTTCCTTGCTGCTGAGACATGTTGGTTGTTGTTCTTGATATCAGAAAATTTCAGTGTTGTAATTAAATGCAAAACTAGAAAGTCAACTTTAAAAAAACGTTAAGAGCCCTTTGACCCTGGTCATAGCTTTGGTAACACAATTTCTTAAAAAAACTTTTTGAGTGTCAAAGCCTGCATAGTATTTAGGACCTTTCCCAATGTGGCATGAAATTGTGGGAGACATTCTGACATTTCAATGATAGGCACTACACGACAGGCACTAAGTAAGAGACAGGTGTTCAAGAAAATCCAAGAAAATACCACAGGGATGAGCTGCCTCCAGACTTTGGTATTTCAGACAATATCAAACACAGGACTTTCAACTTCCCAATTTCAAAATAATAGGGTTGTTTGATTTCAAAAAGCAATTCAGTTTGCCTTTTCAGCTCAAGCAGCTGACTCAACCATTTGCCTTAGTGAGCAAACTTTTGTTTGATTCGTTCACAAAGTTATCCTACAGGGTCATCTCTCTTTCCTTTCAACTAGATAACACCTCTACTTTTTTTTAAATCAAATTCTTTAGAAATGCACCTGTGTTGCTTTTCGGATTCAGGTTCTTTTTTTTTTTTTTTTTAAATATGTATAGAACAGGCCTCAATTTAAGGTTCTGAATCACTTAGGAACATTGCATTTTGAGGTAAGAAGATTTCTTATTTTACTTAATTATTAAACCAAAACACTCAAAGAGAAGAATACATTGCTGGATAAAGTTCATTTTGCAGCTACATTATGTGGTCAATGAAAACATGTTCCATAGCACCCCAAGGCTTTGCTTGGGTCTTGATCTGCTCTATTTGGTTCTTGATGGGTTCCCTACCAGGGGAAGAGGCAGTCCCTGAATGTGAGTAAATATAATATAGAGATATGGTAGAAGGAGAAAGAGATTCAGGATAAAAGCAACTGCAAGGAATAGCAGAAAGACAGGCATGGTGCTGTTCACTGGGAATGCCTGGGTTCACATTCTGCCTTCCGTGAAACATCAGTGGCATCCAGAGATGTGTGAGTCCCAGGGAATGGAACATGCTTTCCATATGGCAGTGGATCCACTAACTGGAAAGGTATCAGACTTTCAGTGCTTGTCAACTGCTTGCATATTTCACCCCACATCTACCAACTAAAGAAATGCTTCTTGGTACAGCAGCCCTAACTGACTTTCCTGAGGAAAAATATACATGGGTATCAATAAAAAATCTTTCAAAACACCTGTTTGGTTGTTTCCTATACTTTATTGCCAAAGCCAACATTTTGACTTATTAAGTTTCATTTTAAGTATATGACTAAATTCTGCAATTTTGTGATCTTAATGAACTAACTTCTTAAAAGAGCATAACTGTTCAACAAAGAAAGGAAGCAGGCAAGAATGATTTTCTTGGTTTATTTTTCATTTTAAACTGTCAAGACATGGTCAGTATCATTTTTGTTCTTGGTTTATTTCTTTAATTTAAACCATGTCTAGATGTTTTCTTCCAGTTTTATCCTAGTTTATCTATCACAGGTTTGCCATTGGCATTTTTTCCTTTGCTTGAATAACTTTTGATGTTAATCTGTCTAGACGTAATCCACATTTATATGAAGTAAATTGACACTTCCTTTAAATCACATTCTAGTTTCTTTCTACTCTTTTTATTATGCTTTTGAAGATATTTTATTTCTTTTTTTTTAAGATCGAGTCTCACTTTGTCGCCCAGGCTGGAGTGCCATGGCATGATCTGGGCTCACTTGCAACCTCTGTCTCCTGGGTTCAAGTGATTCTCCTGCCTCAGCCTCCCCAGCAGCTGGGATTACAGACATGTACCACCACACTAGCTAATTTTTGAATTTTTAGTAGAGACAAGGTTTCACCATGTTGGCCAGGCTGGTCTTGAACTCTTGACAGGTGATCCACCCACCTCGGCCTCTCAAAGTGCTGGGATTACAGGCATGAACCACCACACCTGGCCTTTCTACTTTTATGCATTACTTATTTTGCCTATGCTATAATCAGATGCTAGAACTGATCATAAAACATCATTATTCACTAGTCTTTGTCCTTAAGAGAGTGTACTACTTTATAAGTCTGAGTCTCATTTAATCTTTCCTAACCTTCCTTTACAGTGTAACTCGTATTTGCATGTTTGGAAAATTAATTTTATAAGAAAATATCTTCTTACTCTAGTCTATATATTTTGCCATGCTATGTGTCATTATTTCCAAGTTCCTTGATTCCTCTTGTTACTATGATTAGAAGTCTCTGCCTTTTTTGTTTTGGACACCTCCATTCTCTGCTTAGATCACAAATTCACCTTGCTCCCCCAGGGTGCCTCTTTCTTTCTCCTGTTACCAAGGTCAGCTCTCTGCTCCTTTCACTTGGCAACATAGGAAAGAATGGACCAGAGACCAGGTAATTGGCCTGATGAAAGAGAAGCCAGAGTGGATCAGAGCTTATTTTGCTTTTAGTTAGCTGTTCATATAAATGCTTTGACTCATGCTGAAATTGCTGTTCTTCAATTTGCAATTTGAGTTTATGTGTGTGTATTCCTAATATTGTATTCTGAATAAAGCTATTGCTGATGATGTGGGTCTTGATACTTGATATCTGCATAATAAAGCATAATTACATTCACCTGTAAGAAAATATGGGTTTACAATAAACATCAATGCCATAACGGGCCAGCAGCAGTGTGTGTGAATTGGATGTTTTCAGAATCAGCTCTGAATCAGTTATCACTGTCATGTATTATATAAGGCATAAAAACAACAGGATGAATTAAACAAGCAGGCATTCTGCTCATGTGGCTAACAGTAAAGAGTAGTATGCCAGTTTATTGACGTGACAGCCATCTGTTTACCCTTTAGTGCATTTCACCTTAAAGGAAGAGTTATACAAATTAAACAATTTCAATAAACTACCAATAAAAGTTACACTAGTCTCTCCCCACATGACTTTCTGTGTGTAATTTTTTTTTTTTTTTTTTGGGACAGAGTCTTGCTCTGTCACCCAGGCTGGAATGCAGTGGTGCGATCTCAGCTCACTGCAAGTTCCACCTCCTGGGTTCACACCATTCTCCTGCCTCAGCCTCCTGAGTAGCTGGGACTACAGGTACCCATCTAATTTTTTGTATTTTTAGTAAAGACGGGGTTTCACCCTGTTAGCCAGGATGGTCTCGATCTCCTGACATCATGATCCGCCCGCCTCGGCCTCCCAAAGTGCTGGGATTACTGGCGTGAGCCATGGTGCCCAGCCTCTGTGTGTAATTTTTAAAAGTCTATTTAAACTCCTCAAATTGGATTAATTTTTGCAGACTGCTCCTGCTTTCTGGTCCAGCATCTGACCTTTATATCAACAACTTACTGTTTGATCTCAAGTTTCCTTCGTCCTGATGATAACAAGCGTGATATCAATGTAACTCCAGAAACACCTGGATGTTTACCACCTGTTTGGTTCTTTTCCATTTGTTTTCAAATCAAGTCTTGGCTCCAGATATTGTGAGGCTGTGTCTATCACAGAACAGATCCCGACAAACAGTCTGTGAAAAATAGACAGCAGCTGGCTGACTGAGAAGGGAGAGCTGTCTCACTGCCAATTGCTACACCAGTCAGATAAGCAAGTATTCAGTAAGTGCTTACTCAAGACTTGCAATCTGAAACATTTAAAATGTGACACCTGTGTTTCCAATTTTCCTGGGATTCTGTGTGATTTTCATGGCTGGTGGAGTTACTTGTCCTGCCAGCCTCTGGAGGTAGCCTAAGGTGATCCGTGACAGCTCTAGGGTTGTGTTCCAACGTCCCAGTCCTCTCCACTCAAAGTAAACCATTGTTATCTAATAACCCCTACTCACCAATCTGAAGTCTTACAAACCCAGACTAAGTGAATTCATGTGTGGTTTCTATGACAAGAAATGCCTCTTATTCATGTTCTTAAAGAAATGTCTGGTTCTTGGCTCACACCTGTAATCCCAGCACTTTGGGAGGCCAAGGTGGGTGGATCACCTGAGATCAGGAGTTCGAGACCAGCCTGGCCTACATGGTGAAACCTTGTCTCTACTAAAAATATGAAAATTAGCAAGCATGGTGGTGGGCACCTGTAATCCCAGCTACATGGAATGCTGAGATGAGAGTTGCTTGAACCTGGGAGGCAGAGGTTGCAGTAAGCCAGTAAGCCGAGATCACGCCATTGCTCTCCAGCCTGAGTGAACAGAGTGAAGCTTGGGGAAGGAAGGAAGGAAGGAAGGAAGGAAGGAAGGAAGGAAGGAAGGAAGGAAGGGAGGGAGGGAGGGAGGGGAGGGAGGGAGGGAGGGAGGGAGGGAGGGAGGGAGGTTGGTTGGGAAGGAAGGAAGGAAGGAAGGAAGGAAGGAAGGAAGGAAGGAAGGAAGGAAAAATGTCCTTGCTGCTTGGTGAAAGCGTGGTCAGCGGTGACCCCTAAACCCTCTCACCACTTCTGCTGCTTCTCCTGGCTTCTTCAGAGCAGGGCGAGTTCATGGGACCATCAGACATTTTCTAGGTAAAAGGAAGATCTTGACAGTGTGATTTCTGACTTACTCCTGGCTAACAGAAAATGGCATTGCAGCCTCGAATCACTTTGCTAGGCTGTTGTCTACCTATCTCTCTATCAAGTTGGCCTTTTAAACGTGACTTTATATACTTCTCTTTTTGGCTGTATTGATTTCTGAAGCCTTCCCCAAGAACACCTGCAGGTCTCCCCGAGTCACACGCAAATTACTCCATATTAAAGTGAGACTAAGCCATGCAGCACACATTCTCTGTTCTTTCTGAAACAGTAGCACTCTGTGGAACAAAAGGTTGGTGGCTATTAAATAGCAAATTCTAGGAGCAGGAGGAGCCTCCTTTCCTACGTGAATCGTGTTGAGTCTATGTCTGCACTGCTGCCTGCACCAGGCCACCACATTGGTCGCGCACCAGGAGTTCTACAGCAAATAGCAAGCACTTTCGTTGGTACTTTAAGGAAGACAGACCATCTCCTGATGCCTCCCACCTATACCATTAAAAATAAAGACACCATCCTGGCTAACACGATGAAACCCCGTCTCCACTAAAAATACAAAAAAATAGCCAGGCGTAGTGGCGGGCGCCTGTAGTCCGAGCTACTCGGGAGGCTGAGGCAGGAGAATGGCGGCGTGAACCCGGGAGGTGGAGCCTGCAGTGAGCCGAGATCGCACCACTGCACTCCAGCCTGGGCGACAGAGCGAGACTCTTGTCTCAAAAAAGAAAAAAAAAAAAAATTGAGACAACTTACTGAGGGGAGGGCAGCTTTTTGAAAAACAAGCTCAGGCTGCATGAATAAGTTATAGCTAATAAAATTGCAGATTCTCAGACTCCACCCCCAGAGACTGATTCATTCATGTAGAGTGGGATGCAGGGTGAGGTACCAGGTGGTGCTTATGATGGTAGAATTCAAGCCTTGCTTTGGGAAACACAAATAAAGCTTAAAGTTCTATGTGCGGCATGCTAAAGACATACTTTACATTTTAAGGAGAAATAGCTGCTTAAATAATGCCCAGGTAGAGACCTCATGGGTTCAAGGTAACAGAAGTAGGGAGAAATATATTCAACTGCCTCAATTTCATTGCTTCACAAAAATATTTTTATTTCTAATCAAATACCACCTTATCTCTAGGAGCTTTGAAGCAATGGGCTTGGCCCTCTCGCTAATGAATGAATATTTGGGAAACCATAAATAGTTTGGTGTGAGTAAGGCAGGGAGTTGGAGGAGGGTCGAAATATGCTGGGATGAACCCAGGAAATAGCTCTGGAAGGGCCATTTTTGCCTTCCAGAGGAACTTACACTTTTATTGAAAAAGAAAAGAAACTATCAAATCTGTGTTTTAGCAAGATCTCTTTGATCAAAGTGTGGAAGATGGGTTCAATAATTTCCCCATTTTATAGATGAAGACCTGAGACTCGGAGGTTAAGGAATTTATTTGCCCAGGTTCACAAAGTACATGAATTAGTAAGATTCAAACTTGGGAAGTTTGCCTCTAGAGTCAGCCTTCATCAGCAGGCTCTAGTCCTACAGAATTAAAACATTTTTCTGGCCAATTTTCTTTGATTCATTTTTATTTTAAACTGAAACACAACATCTAAGTTTAAATACAGTAGGTATGCATTTAATTCCCTTTTTCTTTTTTTCTTTTCTTTTTTTTTTTTTTTTTTTTTTTTTTTTTGAGGAGTCCCATTCTTGTCCCCCAGGCTGGAATGCAATGGTGCGATCTTGGCTCACTGCAACCTCCGCCTCCCGGGTTCAAGCAATTCTCCTGTCTCAGCCTCCCAAGTAGCTGGGATTACAAGAGCCCATCACCATGCCCAGCTAATTTTTATTTTTAGTAGAGACAGGGTTTCACCATGTTGGCAGAGCTGGTCTTGAATTCCTGACCTCAAGTGATCTACCCGCATCAGCCTCCCAAAGTGCTAGGATTACAGGCATGAGCCACCACTCCCGGGCTAATTCTTTTTTTTCCAAAGGGAAAAGATTCACAAAAAATATTTTGTACAAAATTCCCCACACTCAGGCTGGCATTTCCTTCTCCTCCTAAGAAGTTGAAATTAGGTCCTGAGTGTTTGCTGCACCAGGTACGTGTGGGGCATTGCAACAGACTCTGGGGGTGCGGCCGGGCAGCTGAGATCTTCATGAGGGGCCGGTTCCATGAAAAGATTGTCTGTTAGCAAAGAATGATGGCAGTATTGATAAATGATGCTATAAAAAGGCACAAGAAGAGACTGACTCTGACTGAGTGGGGTACCTGTCCTGAGGCAATGAACAGTAAAGGGGAAAGAGGCACAGAGGTTGGGGGAGAACATTCGAGACAGAACAGGAACAAAAAGATAGAAAGATAGAAGATACTGATTTGTCTGATTAAAACCAAGAGTTAGAGTAATTCTTGGAACTCATTCTCCGTTTCTCAGCATCTGATTTCCAAATAATGCTACCATTGGAGATAAATAAGTACCTGAGGTCTTATTTGTATGTCTTTGGCCTCAATTGAAATTCATTTTCTTTTTTCTGGCCTTGAAAATGATGAAGTTTCCACGTGCAATGAGCTACATGCTTCTGTGGTTTTGAAAGTGTCCCAGTGTAGCTATGCAGAAGTGCTGGACAGATCCTGGAAGTTTCTAGAAGGTTTTATCCAATTCAGCTTATATGAATCTACACACTTTAAGAAAAAAGGCAAAATTGAGCTAATTTTACATCTATTTAAGACACCCTTTTATTTTTTCTTCTTCAAGGATTTTAAAATATCAAGTAATATGCATATTTATGAATTCAATGTTAGGCATCAGAAACCTTAAAGTTAGATGCCTGAAAAAAATTAAACCGAAAAAACCATGATTTCTAACTATGTTTTACAAGCAATATCATGAAGTTGGATTGTCTAAGTTTTCCTCAAATCCAAAAGTGCTTTCCTTGGATCCTTTTTGAGAAGTAATTCTGCCCTAGAAATAAATCTCATATCATTGCCCATACAGAACATCTAAGTTTTTACCCTTTTACAAGAACTCTCTGTGATGCATGTACAGTAGGCACCGTTTCTCCCAATTTAGAGGCGATAAAACTGAGGACGTGTGTTTAACTGACTTGCCTAAATTTTTGTTTAGTTCACTGAAGGGCCAGTCTGGGGTGGGGGTGGCGGCCTGATTTCCTGAGATGTCAAGACTCTCTCTTCCACAATATAGTCATATCTAATGGCAAATATACATAGATTGAAAGAAGACATTCTTAATGTAATTATCTCCTTTGGTTTCTTTTATTTGACCTTTACAGATGACTTAATATGTCAGAATCAAAACACGATCTCCTACTGAGCAATAAAGAAAATAAAAATATCTTTTTCCCCACAGTTGTGTCTGGCTGGTAGTTGATCCTCAAAAGTATTTACTAAAAATGAACACATAAATGATGGGACAAAAGATAAGAGCAAGGCTGAATTCCATACATAGTTTCCATTTTCTGAAACACATGGACTGTGTATTAGAAGGGAGTTTAATTCTAAGAGTTCTGGTTTTTTGTTTGTTTGTTTGTTTGTTTTAAGACAGGGTCTTGCTCTGTTGCCCAGGCCGGAGTACAGTGGTGTGATCATAACTCACTGCAGCCTAAACTCCGGGCTCAAGCAATCCTCCTGCCACAGCCTTCCAAGTAACTGGGATTACAGGTGCACACCTGTAATTTATTTATTATTATTATTATTATCATTATTATTATTATTATTATTATTATTATTTGTAGAGGCAGTCTACTATGTTGCCCAGGCTGGTCTTGAATTCCTGGGCTCAAGTGATCCTTCTGGCTTGGCCTTCCAAAGTGCTGAGATTACAGGTATGAGCAACCATGCCTGGCACTGTTCATTGCTGTAAATGGTAGAAAGAGCTGAATGTGTAGCCACCTCATGTTGCCTTCTCTGTTAACCACACCTCACCCCACTCCACCCCATGCAAAAGGACCCATATTTTATACTATTTATAGTTTTAACCAGTTGGATCAGGGATGGGTACCTGACCCCCCAAAAGCCAATTTATTTGAATGGCCAGAGACCATCAGATTATCCCTGTCAACAGTTTGAACTAAGAGGCCAGAAGTCGTAATCGAAAATTAAAAGTTACCAAAGCAAACCACAACGACTTACAGTGCAAGGGAGTCAAAGTAAGAGAAAACAGCAGAAGTCAAGTTGCAGAGATGAAATTGTAGTAGCGGTACAGGGAAAAAGAAAGTTGAGAGACGGTGTGGCCAGAGAAACCTACACACAGAGAAGCAGAGGGAGAGAAGCAGAGGGAAGGAAGAGAGAAGGGAGGAAAAGAGAGAGGAAGAGAGAGTAGAAAGAAAAGAGAGCAGAAAGGGAAAGAAAGAGAAAGAGAAAAAACCACTGAACTTGTTTTTAAAATTTTTTTCATTCATTGTTTCCTTCATTTATTATTGATATTAATATATAATAGATATGCATATTTTCTGGGTACACATGATATTTTGATACATTAATGTAATGTGTAAAGGTCAAATCAGGGCTCACTCCTGTAATCCCAGTGCTTTGGGAGGCTGAAGTGGAAGGATTGCTTGAGGTCAGGAGTTCGACACCAGCCTGAGCAACATGGCAAAATCTGCCTCTACAAAAAAATTTACAAATTAGCTGGGCGTGGTGGCACACACTGGTAGTCCCAGCTACTTGGGAAGCTCAGGTGGGAGGGGATCACTTGAGCCCAAGAGTTCCAGATTACAGTCAGCTATGACCACACCACTGTACTCCAGCCTGGGTACCAGAGATAGACCCTGCCTCTTTAAACGAACGAAAAATGATCAAATTCGAGTAATGGTCTATCCATCATCTTAAACATTTATCATTTCTTTATGCCAATAACATTTGAATTATTCTCTTCAGGTTATTTTGAAATGTACAATAGATTATTATTACCTATAGTCAGCCTACTGATCTGTTGAACACTAGGTCTTATTTCTTCTTCTATATAACTGTATATTTGTATTCATTAATCAATCTCTCTTCATCCCCCTCTGCCCCCACCCTTCCTGGCCTCTGGCAGCCACCAATCTACTGTCCATCTTCATGAGATCCACTTTTTAAGTTCCCATATATGAGTGTCTTTCTGTGCTTGGTTTATTTGACTTAACATAATGATCTTCAGTTCTATCCATGTTGCTGCAAGTAACTAGCATTTTTATGAAGCCTAACTTTATTTCATTTCCTTGAGACTTCCTTATATTGATCCAATAGCCCTTCCTGTCCTTATTGTATTTTATTGCATCCTTTTCTGTTTTTTTTGCAACCAAGAACTTTCACTAGAACATCATGTTTCAATGTTTAAAAGGGGAAAAAATTGAATAAAGCTAATAAGAAAAGAATTATAATCATCAATTTTCTTTTAGGTGGACTCTCAATTAGGAATTTTGTGCGACTCGCTTTAGCAGTACCATTGCTAGCTGACATTGTTATCTAGGGCATTTGAGCAAGTAAATGTGTTTTATCACCTTGCCGACAGGCTATTTGAATTGGTTTCCAGAGAATCTGGCACTTTGAACTAATGAGTATTTTAACAGATTCGAAGAAAGTTTATTGCACAATCTCTGGGAGAATGAGAAAATATTTGGTTTCTTTGAATATGATAAATTACTAATTTGCTAACAAATGGATACTGTTACTCTGAAACCTATATGGTGAATGATTACCTTGCTTAGCCTTTCAGATATACAATTTTCTTTATTGCCAATACAACTACGATTTTTCATAGCAATGTTCCCTACATGGTAATTTCTTATTCAAATAACTATAGTTAATATGCAGCATGATAAACCGTTGTTTAGCTATGACATACATATACACAGACATATAGACATATATACACATGTACATTTTTTTCTTTTAACAAATATTTGCTAAGTGTCCACTGTGAACATAATGGCATTAGGTGTTTCTCGGGGAAAAGTATACACAGGACATCATCCCTGTTCTTAATGTTACTTTTAATGACAGACTGATGATTAATTGTATAAAGTGTTCTTCTAAAACATAGGCATATTGTGATTTTTCCAAAGGACACTGGTTTGGAGAATTAAGATTCCTTTCAAGTCTGGAGATCCATAATCTGTTAGAGGAAATTGACTTGGATGAAAATTCTCCTCTGGTCTGTTGATCTTTGTAGCTACCACACGTTGCACAAAAACAAATGAATAAATTAATGAATGAGTGAATAGATGAAGTAATGAACTGGTAAGATTATAAACTGAAAAGTTTCACACATGAAATCTGGTACACTCAGGGCAACACCTAGCTTTGGTATGACTAAATAATATATATATATTTTGATCTGTTTGTTTTTATCTGATGCTTACTTGGAGCATCAAAATCTTGAGTATAGGCCAGGCACGGTGGCTCACGCCTGTAATCCCAGCACTTTGGGAGGCCGAGGTAGGTGGATCACCTGAGGTCAGGAGTTTGAGAACAGCATGGCCAACTTAGCAAAACCCTGTCTCTACTAAAAATACAAAAATTAGCTGGGCATGATGGTGCATGCCTGTAATCCCAGCTACTCGGGAGGCTGAGGCATGAGACTTGCTTGAACCTGGGAGGTGGAGGTTTCAGTGAGCTGAGATCGTGCCACTGTACTCCAGCCTGGATGACAGAGCAAGATCCGGTCTCAAAAAAAAATCTTGACTATAATTTTTCTTCTCACTTTTGATTGTTGTCTAAGTGCTCAAAATTCCCTTTATAGTAACATATACTAAATTGGAACTACTGCTTTCATCCCCTTGTTGACCTAAAAGGAAGAAGATGAAACATAAAATACAAGTTAGAGCTTACTTGAGCCAAAGTGAGGCCTGCTGCCTGGACACACATCCAAGTTGCCTCGGGGAGTACTCCCTCAGCATTTGTTACAAGCAGGGTTTTAAAGGCAAAGGGAACAAGGAGGGGGTGCATACAAAGTTGTTTGACAGCAATTCTCCTTGGTTTACCGAGATAACATTGATTAGTGATTGGCTATTCATTTTTGGATTTTAGGGTATGAGTTATGATGTTCAGCCTATGGCATTTTATGACTCCTTGATTAGTTTAGACCCCTCATAGCAAGTGGCTTCAGGAGGTAATTATTTAGCTCAAGGGGAGAGTGATGTGACTGTGTGACTGCTGTCACATTCCCGTGACTCTCATTTAAAGGAGCTAGCATTCTTCAGGTAAAAAGCTTCTTTTCTTCTTTATTTTCCCTCCATACCCTTGAACAATCCTAGAGAATTAATTAAAAGGAAACCTCACTTCCCTCCAGTACGTTTCAAAAACTTCTGTCCCTGCCCCAACCCCCAGATTAAACTCACTAATGATACAGAGCCAATATCAACTGTAAATACTCAATAACCTTAGATTTAGGAAAATTAAATTATTGGCCAGTCACAGCTCCAGTAGTTCCTGCCCCAACCCCCACCTCAGCTGTTAACACCAGGGAGAGATGCATGGACTTGTTGGCTGCTTTTTCTCTAGTTTCTTCCATTTTTCTGTCATGCATCATCTTAAATCCTTTACAGTGGCAAAGTAACGTCTTGCAAGTAGCCCACGCTGGGAAAGATTCTCCCACTGCAAACTTTTTTGGTATCTTCTATTGAACAAATTGAAAACATTGTAGATACTATGTGTGGTACCACCTGATCTGCCTAGGGTCACTGAGGCACATAACTTAGTCCTATTGAATGCTTAAGAGATTAGCCATTACTGGCCAACATTTTAATTTCCCTATATCCAAGGTTATTGAGTATTTAGAGTTGATATTGACTCTGTGTCATTAGTGAGTTTAATCTTAAAAATAAATCCTAAATTTCATTTTTAAAATGGCAGACTAAAAATGTTACCACCTTCTCTCCTCTTCTAAATCATGTTTAAAATCACAGGGGAGTGACTATGAGCATAAATTTCATCTATGACAAAATTAGGAGACAGCTGTAACTTCAAACCATGATGTGTAAGGATGACCTTCTTTATGAGGTGAAGTCAAATTCAGATATGGGGAAACCAAGGAAAACATGCCCACAGGGGTATCTCTCAGGCAAAGGGGATAGAGCTCCAGAGAACTGGCATATCTGGTGAGACAAGACCACAGCCCACTGTCTGAAACCAGGATACAAGACACAGGAACAGAGTACAAGGGATGGTGGCTTCTCTGGGTTGGGTCTGGCACCAAGGAGAAGCAAAGGAATTGACATCGAATGAAGAACGACTGACCACTGTCCAAGATACACAAAGCTGGACACTAGTTGAAGTGGTAAGGGCAGATTTAATTAGTAATAACTATTTCAATAGGGAAAAGAGTCCAAAGTGAACTGTACAGAGGTGACAGATATCTCAGCATTTTAAAGGGATAATGAGGAAGTAGGAAAGGGAGCTAGCAGGAGCTCAGTAGAGTCAGGGAAATTAAAAATTACAAAAAGAAGAAAGGGGATTGGTCAGTGTGAAACCCATCTGGGTTTGCTATCTGGCACTTAGGGAGGTTAAGCTCCTACCCTCCCACAGAGGCTGGGAGACAGGGGCCCTCTCTTCAAGCGTGGCCAGAACAAACAGTAAATTCATTTGGCAGCCTTGAGTTTTTTTCAAGCAGACACCTTGGGGAGTGGGGGATGCTAGAGTCAGCCTAGGGATGTGGCTTTGAGCAGTTAGAAAGTATGTCAGTGCTATCGTTAATAGTGCTGCAATGGAATCAACCCAAATGCCCATCAATGATAGACTGAATTTTAAAAATGTGGTACATATATACCATGGAATACTATGCAGCCATAAAAAGGAATGAGATCACATCCTTTGCAGGGACATGGTTGACGTTGGAAGTCATTATCCTCAGTAAACTAATGCAGGAACAGAAAACCAAACACTCCATTTATAACCAAACATTGCACCATCCTCACTTATAAGTGGGAGCTGAACAATGAGGACACGTGGACACAGGGAGGGAAACAACACATACTGTGGCCTGTTGAGGGAAGGTGGGGAGTTGGGGAGAGCATCAGGAAAAGTAACTAATGCATGCCAGGCTTAATACCTAGGTGATGGGTTGATAGGTTCAGCAAACAACCACAACACACATTTACCTACGTAACAAACCTGCACATCCTGCACGTGTACCCTGTAACTTAAAATAAATAAATAATTTAAATTTAAATAATTTTTTAAAAAAGAAAGTATGTCAGTGTTCGTTCAAGTCTTTATAGGCCAAGGTTGAGGACTCTTCAAGAGGAGGGCTCAGAGGACCGTGGCTAGAGCTTGGTCCAGGAGAGACTCTTTGTCACCATGAAATCGGAGAGGTGGAATGTGCTATGGTAAAAACAATGCGGACCCCAAGGGCTGCTTGTATGGGTTTGAGGCCTGACTCAGCTATTTACCAGATGTATGAACGTTGGTGAATCAATCCATTTCATTAGCGATAAAATGGAAATTGATGTAACACTTATGCCACATAGAATTTGCAATGATTACATGAATTAATGTTTGTGAAGCACTGAGAACATTGCCTACCACAATGTAAAGACTGTGTAAGTGTTTTCTATAATTACATTTTACGAAGCTGTCTTCACATACTATTGGGGGAAAAAGAGACTGAGTAGGATGAATAACCCCGCAGTTGCTGATCTTGGTTCACCTGGGAGAAGAAAAGACTGAAAGATTCAATTACTCACAGAACCCTATATTACAAAAGACTACAGTGTGAATCAGAAATAATCTTTGTACAGCTAGAAAATGGTTCTGACCCCTCTCCCAGAAAGACCTTCTCTAGAAAAAGCTCACCTTGTTGAGAGTTGAATACTAATCCAGAAAAATCAGCTCAGAATCCATACAGAGATCCTACTTACAAAGAATGAGAATTGAAGAATTAAAGAGAAATAGAAGACGAAAGACAGTGATCAGAAAAATGTTGTCAGAAAAGAAAGCAAACCTAAGTCAAAGAAACAACAGAGCAAAACAAAGCGAAGCAAAACAAAACTGTTGATCAGAATGGACTGAGTTATTCTGCAGCGACACAAAACCTCTAAATCTCAGTGGCTAAAAACAGCAAATTTTTCACTCAGCCTATGTGTCTTTCTTGGGTTGACTGAGCCATGCTTCACGACATTCCTACTTAGGGATCTAGGCTAAAACAGTCACCATTATCTGCAATGTCCTAAAGTCTCTGTGACCCAGAGAAATGAAGATGTCATATCATACGGTGGCTCTTAAAGTTTCCAGTGGAAGTAACATGTGACTTCCACAAACATTTCGCTGGCCACTCATGGAGCCACAATTAATTTCAAACAGGGAGGGAAGTTCAATGCCTCCATATGCCCAGAAAAAGTACTACAATACGTGGTTTCTTTTTTTGTATTTTTGTTTTCCTTCCACTTTTATTTTAGGTTCTGGGGGTACGTGTGCAGTTTGGTTACATGGGTAAATTGTGCGCCATGGGAGTTTTGTGTACAAATTATTTCATCACTCTGGACTCTGGTAATGAGCATAGTACCCAATAGGTAGTTTTTTGATACTCTCCTCCCACCCTCCACCCTTAAGTAGGCCCCTGTGTCTATCTATTGTTCCCTTCTTGATGTCCATGTGTACTCAGTGTTTAGCTTCTACTTATAAGTAAGAACCTGTAGTATTTGGTTTTTTTTTTTTTTTTTTTTTGAGACGAAGTCTTGCCCTGTCGCCCAGGCTGGAGTGCAGTGGTGTGATCTCGGCTCACTGCAACCTCTGCCTCCCAGGTTCAAGCAATTCTCCTGCCCCAGCCTCCCGAGTGGCTGGGATTACAGGCGCGTGCCTCCATGCCCAGCTAATTTTTGCGTTTTTAGTAGAGACGGAGTTTCACCATGTTAGTCAGGCTGGTCTCGAACTTCTGACCTTGTGATCCACCCGCCTCGGCCTCCCAAAATGCTGGGATTACAGGCGTGAGCCACCATGCGTGGCCTTTCTTTTACTTTTCTTTCTTTTTTTTTTTTTTTTTTGAGGGATTTCTGTTCCTGCATTAATTCAGCTAGGATAATGGTCTCCAATTGCATCCATGTTGCTGCAAAGGACGTGATCTAATTTCTTTTTTATTCTACAGTGTGTACATACCATATTTCTTTTATCTAGTCCAGCACTGATGAGCATCTAGATTGATTCCATGTCTTTGCTATTGTGAATAGTGCTGCAATGAACATATACGTGCATGTTTTTTATGGTAGAAAAATTCATATTCCTTTGAGTATATACCCAGTAATGGGATTGCTGGGCCAAGTGGTAGTTCTGTTCTAAGTTCTTTGAGAAATCTCCAAACCGCTTTCCACATGGCTGATCTAATTTACATTCCGACCAGCATTGTGCAAGCAGTATAAGCATTCCCTTTTCTCGGCAACCTCTCCAGCATCTGTTTTTGTTTTTTATTTTCTTCTTCCTCTTAATAATAAACATTCTGACTGGTGTGAGATGGTATCTCATTGTGGTTTTGACTTGCATTTCTTTAATGATTAGTAATATTGAGCATTCTTTTAATACGCTTGTTGGCCACATGTATGTCTTCTTTTGAGAAGTGTCTGTTCATGTCTTTTGCCCATTTTTTTAATGGAGTTGTGCAGGTTTTGTTTGATAAGAATGGCAATATTTGTGAACATCTCCGAAGACTACTACAAAAAACTTCAAACTCTAATTTAAGAAAACTTCTCATAAGTAAAATTATATTTGAATCTAGTATTAAAGGGCCTACTATATCTGGGGGAAAACTGATCCACAAAAGTCAACAATGAGATTAATCCAGTAAAATTGTTGGGATGAATCCTTAGAATCCAGGTAGGCCACACACACACACACACACACACACACACACACACACACACACACACACGGCTTATCTTTTTCCTTAGCAATATCCAGTGCTATAAAAATAATTACAGAATAGATTATTTCTTTTCTAAAGGAAACATAATATGATAGTATTTATACCCACCCAACTTATTATTTAAGCATAAAGGCAACAAAAAATAGTTTTAAACATTTGAGAACTCACAAAACATATTGTCTTCAGCCTTTCTTAGTTACCTGAGGACAAATGTCAACCAATCAAAGGATGAATGTTGAAACTATGACAGAAAGAGTGGCAGTGAGCATGAAAATATTTAACTCAAAAGCAAGAGAGAAGTGCTTAATCCAGGTATTACAATCACTGAACATATTGGAAATTTTTAAATCCTAACAGTTTAAAGTGATATAACTTAAAAAGCTGAATAGAAAATAATATTAGCAATAATGATAATGGGGGAAATATTGAGCTTTTAGTATGAGCTCTGCATTGTTTTAAGCACTTTAAACATATCAGCCAATTATTACCAACAGTCATACCTCTTTATGATTGGTAGCTAAATAGACCCCAAACACACAAAATTGCTAGTAGTTGTATTTTTATAATATTTCTTAATGAAAGTAGTGAAATTTAAAATTCCACTTTATTTTTAAAACTTTATTGAGAATTTTATGTGCTTTCTAATTTTTATTTTATTTTTAGGTTTTTATTTTGTTGCTGTTAAGACAGGGTCTCACTCTGTCATCCAGGCTTAAGTGCAAGTGACATGATCACAGCTCACTACAGCCTTGACCTCTGGGGCTCAAGAGATTCTCCCACCTCAGCCTTCCAAGTAGCAGGATCCACAGGCACACATCAACACACTTGGCTAATTTTTAAAAACTTTTTTGTAGAGACAGGGTCGCCTTATGTTTATCAACCCAGGGCGATCCCAAACTCCTAGGCTCAAGCAATCCTTTTGCTGCACCCTCCCAAAGTGCTGGGATTACAGGGGTGAGACACCATGCCCAGCCTTTATGCTATTTTAATGTGCAAAATTTGTAGTTTTGGTTTTTAATATTAAAAAGTAATTTGAGTATTTTTGAAAAAAAGAACTTTTTTGGGAAACATGTACACAAATAATTTTTACTTTTTCTATTTCTTTTACTTTCATTTATGAGTTTACGACAAAAAATTTCAAACTGCATACACTTTGAAGATAACTGCATTTTATTTTTTTAAATTTAGAACATGTACAAGGAGCAATCTTGATAACAACATGTAACTGTTCTGATCATAATAGAGAAGAGCTGAAAGAAGAAAATCAAAATTTTGAGAAAAATAATGTGTTTACATTTTTGAAAACTCTCAACAGTAAAAGTGAATAGATGTCTTTAAAGTATAATTCACAAATAACTCTAAAATAGGACCTTACAAATTCTTTATTTAGGAAGATTTAATTACTGATTAAAATAATGAAATTAGGTATGAGCTGAGAGGAGAAATAAAAAACAATGAGAAAGAGCAAGACAATCTTATTGAATCCAGAATTCAAAGAAGTCAAATCCTTGAAATTTCATCTTCTTTATTAAATGAATATTTAATTTCTGATAAAAACAATGAGAACAAGAAAGAATTATTCCTATAAAAATCATGATTCAAAAACAACAAAGAGTGACTCTGGCCTCCCCATTAGAAGATGAAAAAAAGTACATTCATGACCTATTGTATGTAGACCTGCATTTGTCCTCCTGCCCAAGAACTCTCAAATGTCAGGATGGTTCTCTAGAGGTATCTATTATATTAAGAAATACAAACAAATTTTCAATAAGAAAACAAAGAATTCTAAGTTTGGATCCCAAAGCAACATTTAACAAAATGATGGAAACAACAAACATATCTTTTAAAAATCAGAATTCAGAATGTTTGAAAATAAAGTTCACCAAAGGCATATTAGGAAAATTCAAACGAAAGGAAAGCAAGAGTTACAATCTTAAGAAACATGGCTGAATCAGGTCAAATAGGCGTTACATGAATCAAAGAAGTGCTCTTTAAAATGACAAATGTGACAAATGTTACTATCAATAGCAAATATTCAATATTTATGACTAAGCACCACTTACAATGGCATCCGTATTGAGTAAGCCAAAATACAAGAAATCTATGGAAAAAATATAAAAATAATAGACGTATGAGACTTCACTCTTCTTGGCTGTAAAAAATAACATGGAGAAAAGTAAGAACAAATTAAATTTAAGATAGTCATTGGAAAATTGACATAAATAATAGAATTAACATACTAACATGAAAAATATGTCCAGTAAAGCAGATTTAATTGGTGTAAATCAAACATTATACTCTCAAAAGACAAAATATACTTTTATTTTTCCATTGAATGATGACAAAAAATGACTACATGTTGTCCACAAACCATAACTAACTTACAAAACATAGAAATTACATAGACAACATTCTTTGACTGTAATGCAATGAAAATAGCATAGAAATTGGCAAAAAACTCTGAAACAAAACAAAATCAAAACAAAC
Source organism: Macaca thibetana thibetana (assembly GCF_024542745.1). Taxonomy (NCBI): domain Eukaryota; kingdom Metazoa; phylum Chordata; class Mammalia; order Primates; family Cercopithecidae; genus Macaca; species Macaca thibetana. Next base: position 25,616,723 of record NC_065586.1, read on the forward strand.
AAACAACAATAAGAAAAAAAAACCCAGCAACAGCCATACTGAATTCACTTCTACTTGGAGTAATAATTTTCTTCACTCTTGTATAACCAAGGAAATAAGTATTGAAGATTGAGCATTCCTGGAAAAATAAAAATAAATATATCACTATATATCAGAGGAAAATACATCACTCTTCAATACTTGGAATATACGTGGTATTAAATAGTTATATTTTTAAAAAGAAAGAATAAACATGAACAATTGTTTCCAATCCAAAAATGCTTGAAAAAAATGTTTAATACATGTTTAAGAAAGGCAGAAAGTAAAAATTAACGGTGATGGCAACAAAAATTAATAACAAGAAAAAGTGGACAAGGTTTAATTATGCAAAAATAGGAAGACATCTACAGATACAGGAGAAATTAAGAATATTATGAGACTACTCTGTCAATACTGTGTAAATAAATTTGAAAAACTGGATGTAATGCATGATTTTTTATGGAAGCCATAAATTATTAATACTGAGAACTAAAGAGATACAAAATCTTAAAGGAATAAATGTAAAATGTAAATCTTGTAAAAAATCTACCCAATCATGACATCCTCAAAACAAGCATATCATTCTCTGGGAGGGTCTCAGGAAATTCTATAGCATTAAGAAACAGATAAATTTGATGCTATTTATAATTTTCTGGAACACAGAAAAAAAGTTTCCAAATTGTTTTCTTGTGGAGGCATGCACATATATATGTATATTTTATATATTTATCATAGTAAATATATATAATACATACATATATAATTTTATATGTATTATGTATAAACAGATAACTAATGATAAAAATATTTACTAATCATCCTCACATATGAATATTTATGTAAATCTCCTAAAAAATTTGTAAACAGAATTCAGCAGTCTATAAAAAAAACACACAATATGAGCGAGTAAAGTTTATTCCAGAAATCCAAGAATCAGTCAACATTAGAAAATCTTCAGTATTAAATCTAACACATTAATGGGTCAATACAATCATTCCTATATACTTCAAAAAGGCATTCAATATGATTCAACATCCAGTCATAATAGTAACTCTTAATACAATGATGGATATTGATTTCCTTAATATGAGTTTGTGTACACACATACATGCACAAACACACACATACAAAGGCCAGGATCATATTTAATGATGAAAATATCTCCATCAGAATCAGCAACAGTACAGAGTATCTAGTATCCCTGTTATTTATCATTATTCTGGTGGTACGGGCTAATATAAACATAAAGAGAAAATAAAGAGGAGTAAAATTTAGAAAGAGGGTTAAAAGTATCTGTAGGTTACAATTATATTATTATATATCTATAAATTCCAGAATCATCAACTTTAAAATGTTATAAACATTAAGAGAAATAAGCAAGATGACTAGGTATTAATATATGGCAATCGAGAGCCTTCAATGTGTGAAAAAACACCAATCAGAATAAATAATTGATAAAAATTCACAATTACCAAAGTGACTGTAAACGCACCTTCTCCCAAGTAAACAACAATAAAAAATGTCTCTAGACATGGACAAATATTCCCTGGAGAGGCCAAATTTCTGATTGAGAGCTACTGACCTAAACCTTCTTTAGTAAGAATGTTGAAGAAATTGTGGTATAACTGTAGAATGAAATAATACAATGTAGAATGGAGCAGCTCTATAAGCACTAATGTGGAAAGCACTCTGAAGTATATTATTAAGCAAGCAAAGCAAGGCTGAGAACAGTGTGGAGATTTTTGTTGTTAATTTCATTTTTCTGTTTTGTATGAAAAAAGATTAGGTATATCCGTACACACGAGCTACTTGGGTATGCATATAATATTTCTGGAAAGATAGAGAAAAAACTCCTGGGGAGAGGAGCTTGGTTGCTGGAGGCCATGAACGGGAGGATGTTAAACTCCTCTCATGATTATAACAAAATCTCTGACATACCTGGAGAGAGTAAATAATGAAACGGGAAAGCCAGAGTCCTGGTGAATACATGGAAATCTGCTTAGCTTGTTGTGTAAGTGGAGTAAAACACAAATTGTCTCATGGATTTGCTATCGGTCACAAAATTGACGTGTCTCATCATGGCGGCTAACGAACCCACCGTAATCAATCCCGCCGAGTAACTGTTTTGACTTGGAAATAAATATAATTTCCTAAGCAACAGTGTATGGTTATGGGAAATTTCATGTGAATTCTTTTGGAGATTCTGAAAGCCCGTTGTGTATTTTTCTTTTCGTTTCATTTTGTTTTGTTTTTGTACAAAGCCTGAGAAACAGGAGAGCCGAAGGCTTTCCTTCCTCGGAGAAAATAACTGAAGAAACTCAAATGTAGTAGCAAAGTGGGGGAAATAAACAGATTTCCCGGGAAAGCACTAAAGGGTTAGAAAACTGAAGCTTCTAGTTTTGAAAACACTGTTGGATTTCTAGACACCGACTATGGAAAATAATTTTTATTCTATTGGTTATTATTACAATTGAATTCTGAGTGGTCTGAAAATATTTAAGGGTGTCAATTTTGTTGTCTAATATTTATAATTCATAGTTTGAAACTACAGGCATATATTGTCAATACCAATACCTAATACCTATTACCTACTATGAATGAGTTCACTTTTGGACTCTTAAATGCAAAATCCTCATTTAATGCATAACTGTATTTAATTAATATTGGTTTTCTCAAGCTGTAATTATATGCTATAGTTAGTAACCTTTTAGAGTTAGTCTTAATAGTTGCTTAATAAAATATTCAAATTCAGCTTTTCAAAAGCCAGATTATTCTTTATGATAGTTACCACCAAAGATGAAGTTCATCATGGTATATTTGTCGTAGCAAATATTAATAAAAATGTTATTTTAAAACAAAATAGGGATCATATTTATTCAAGAGAACATGCATTGTATGCTTTATTATAATATGTCATTTATTTAGATTGAGCCAAAGTTAGAATGGTCATGTAATGCTATGCACTTGAACGATAATCTTGAAAGACGGAACAAATCCTGGTCTTAAAAAAGAAATCCCTAATTGCATTTGATTTGTTTCTCCTGCAGGGAACTCAACGTGTCAGATAGCCACTAACTGCTACTGCCAATTTTCTTCAGATTTTCAGCAGAAAAATAATTTTCCCAAACATCTGCCAAATGAGAAAAGGGTTTCAGTTCACTGAGATTTTGCTTAGAGCTGTAAATATTTGCAGGGGAAAGGGCAAGCCATGCAGACACATCGGCGAGCTCCTAGCCGACAGGCACTGCTGACCCCAATCTGCCAGCAGGGGCTGCACCCTCTCCTTTTTGCCAATTCTGGAAAATTGAGGTTGTTGCCAATGCACCTGGGCCACCTCACAGCTGGCAGAGACACAACAGGGACACACCCCAGAAGCACAAACAATGAGTTAGGATGATACTGCTGTGCTCAGCTGAGAAGGGGGTCCGACCCATGAAAGGCCAAATACAGAGGGATTTACAGAGGCCCACGTCTGATCTGCATTTTATCTTTCTGTTAGAGAGATTAGCGAGCACATTCTCATAAGTGATAAAGGTCATTTGCCATTTGAAAGCTCTTTTTAAAAGCCGATTGCCTGTTCACCACTACAGTTGACCCTTGAGCAACATGTGTTTGAACCACACAGTTCCTTTTATATATAGATTTTCTTCTGTCTCTGCCACCCCTGAGACAGCAAGGCCATCCCGCCATCCCTCCTCTTCTCCTCCTCCTCCTCCTCAGCCTACTCCACGTGAAGACGATGAGAATGAGGATGAAGACCTTTATGATGATCCATTTCCACTTAATGAATACTAAACATATGTTCTCTTCCTTATGATTTTCTTAATAACATTTTCTTTTCTCTAGCTTATTGTAAGAATGTAGTATATAATACATATAACATACAAAATATGTGTTAATGGACTGTTTATCTTATTGGCAATGTTACGGGAAAGGGGTTCAGATCCAGATCCCAAGAGAGTCTTGGATCTTGTAAGAAAAAATTCAGGGCAAGTCCGCAGTACAAAGCAAAAGCAAGTTTATTAAGAAGATAAAGTGGTGAAGGTAGAGTGACATGGTTTGGCTGTGTCCCCACCCAAATCTGGATCTTGAATTCCCACATGTTGTAGGAGGGACCCAGTGGGAGGTGACTGAATCATAGAGGCAAGTCTTTCCCGTGCTGTTCTCCTGATAGTGAAGAAGACTCTCAAGATCTGATGGTTTTAAAAAGAGGAGTTTCCTTGCACAATGTCATCCTCTCTTTGCCTGCCGCCAACCACATAAGATGTGATTTGCTCCTTCTTGCCTTCTACCATGATTGTGAGGCTTCTCTAGCCACGTGGAACTGTAAGTCCAATTAACGTTACGAATTAACGAATTAAACGTCTTTCTTTTGTAAACTGCCCAGTCTCGGGTATGTCTTTATCAGCAGCGTGAAATCAGACTAATACATACAGCTACTTCATAGACAGAGTAGGGGGTTCCCGAAAGTTAGAGGCGGAAGGCATCCACCTTAAGTACAATGCTCCTATATATAGGATAAAAAAAGATTATGGGGAGATGTGCTCTGCTAAGAGTTTGTGATAAAGGATTAATTTTCTTAATTTATTTTGCAAGAATCGGTATTATTGTCTTTAAAGCAAAATTAGGACTGCTTTTACTCTCAAGATACCAGGATATTAGGACATTCCCAAGTCTAGGTCTGTTTAGTAAACATTACCAATCTGTTCCCTTAACTGTAAACATCTCGAGGTTAGGAATACCTAACTTTCTGGGAATGCAGGCAAGCAAGTCTCAGTGTCATTTTCTTATCCCTCACTCAAGATGGAGTTGCTCTGGTTTGAATGCCTCTGACAGCAAGGCTTCCAGTCACCGTTAGACCATTAGTAGTTAAGTTTTGAGATGGAGTCCAGGCTGGAGTGCAATGGCGGATCTCAGCTCATTGCAACCTCCACTTCCCAGGTTCAAGTAGTTCTCCTGCCTCAGCCTCCTGAGTAGCTGGGATTATAGGCACCCACCACCACGCCATGCTAATTTTTGTATTTTTAGTAGAGATGGGGTTTCACCATGTTGGCTAGGCTGGTCTCGCACTCTTGACCTCAAGTGATCTGCCCACCTCAGGCTCCCAAAGCGCTGGGATTACAGGCATGAGCCACCAAGCCGTGCCAACATCGTTGTTTCTCTACCTCTATCCACCTCACTTCCACTGACTACATTTAAGTACGCTAGCCAAGTAAATTGGAGAAATAAAGTCTCTTCACAAGGAAGCTCAGGTTTAACTTAGAACAAATGGTGGCAGGATAAAGTTAATTTTATTGTTTCTGTTTTTGTTTTATTTTTTAATTGATAGATTTCTGCCTCTTTCTTTATTGCTCTTTTCCTTCAAATCTATTCAGATTTACTATGATCTTATCCTAGTTTATAAGTTTACTGTTTAGTTAATTTATTCAGACTTTTTTTAAACAAATGCATTTAAGATTATACATCTACCTTTACATACTACTTTAGGTGTATCTCACATTTTTGAAAAACGTAATGCTTTGTGGTAGTTCTCCTAAATGTTTTGTTTTTTTAATTAAACATGAACTACTTAGGAGCGGGTTTTTGGGTTTCTAAACCTGTATTTTTTTAAAGTATCTAATATTGTAGTCAGAGAATGTGTTTATGTAATAGCTATTCTCTGAAATTTACTGAAAGTGTGACATATACATGATCTGTTTTGTAAACATTCTTTGTGTACTCAAAACCTGTAAATATTCTTTATTTAAAGGACGTAGACCGATAGATCTATCTTCTTTTGAGAGAGAATGAGTCAGTCTGGCTAATTTTGTTTCTTAAAACTTCAAAAAGGCTTTTTAAAGTTATTGTGCTTTGTCTGTTGGCATCTAATGGAAATATATTAACATTTCACACTGTAATTATAGTTTTGTTAATTTTTTTCCTAATAATATTGTCAGGATTTATTTTATATATTTTAAAGCTAAGTGGTTAGGGTAATCATGTTCATGATTATTACATCTTCTTGGTAGATTTTCCTTTTATTTTTATGTAGTATCCCTATTTATCCTTATTAACACATTTTGGGTTACATTGTACTTTGCTTGATGTAACTATTTCTAGGCAAGTTTCTTTAGGCTAGCGTTTTCATACTTACCTTTTTCCATCCATTTACTTTAAGCCATTATCACTTGTCAGGAGGATTTGGCTAGCATCTGTTTTTTGTTTTTGTTTATTTCCTAAGCTCATAATATTTTTCCAAAGACTATTTTTTTCAATTTACTTGTATTATAATTATGATATTTTAAAATTTATAACTACTATTTTATTTTGTGGTTTTTTTGGCATATCATACTATCAATATTTTTAACACAGTCTATAATTATTCAGTATTCCTGTACTCCTTTTAAACATACTACAGACCTTAGAATTTTTAAAGTATGTTTACTTAAATTCTTGTAATACGATTGCTTCTAATGTTATTAATAATAGCCAACACTTAACGTGGCCTTTATTACGTTCCAGGGACTTTTGAAGTACTTCACATATATTGACTCAGTTACTTACAATGACCCTGTGAGGTCGCTACTATTACTATCCCCTTTTACAAATAAGGAAACTGAAGTAAGGAGGTCAAAGTGACTTACCCAAGGCCATAGAATTAGTAGCAAGTGGTGGACCAAAATATGGAATAAAAAAACTTTAAAGCTTTATGGGGGAAATGTAGAATAACAATTTTAACATTGGAGTGAAAAACAAGAAACCACAAAGTAAAAGCTTGGTAAATCAGGCTTTATTACAATTTAAAATGTCTATTAGACAAATGGCACCTAAAGAAAGTTTCAAGGTCAAGCAGTGAACTGGGAAAGTTATAAGCCGCACCCTCGAAAGATAAAGGAGAGTTTTCTGGTCTACATAAAGAATTACCCGGCCGGGCGCGGTGGCTCACGCCTGTAATCCCAGCACTTGGGAGGCCGAGCCGGGTGGATCACGAGGTCAGGAGTTCGAGACCATCCTGGCTAACACGGTGAAAGCCCGTCTCTACTAAAAATACAAAAATTAGCTGGGCGTGGTGGCGGGCGCCTGTAGTCCCAGCTACTCGGGAGGCTGAGGCAGGAGAATGGCGAGAACCCGGGAGGCGGAGCTTGCAGTGAGCCGAGATCCCACCACTGCACTCCATCCTGGGCGACAGAGCGAGACTCCATCTCAAATAAATAAATAAATAAATAAATATTAAAAAAAAAAAAGCCCCATCAATAAGAAAAGGACAGGCAACCCCACCCTACCCAACTCTGCCCACCCCAACTAAAGAGCAAAAAGTTTGAAAATGCAATTGACTGAGAAGGAAATCAGAATGACCAACACACTCAATCTCCCAGGCAATTACAGAAAGGCTTGTGAAAACTAGGAGATGTAAGATTGCCGAAAGAGGTGATATGTTTCCCTGCAGCTGACAGCGCCACCCACAGGCACACTCCAGTAGCTCTTACGCACGGTGGAGTCTGGCAGCCTGTGGATAAGCCAGCTTGTTCATGCCTAGAAGATTGGAACATTTAACTGGGACATTGAATAGCAAGGAATATGAATGACATGGAGCCACAGGTACCTAAAATAATTTAACAGTAAATCTGAAAATGAATGAAGTGGCAAGTAGGAGAAACGTATTAGAATGCAATACCATTTATTCACAGGTTAAAAGCAGAAAGTTTATATTTTTTCCTTTTATTTTTACAAGATATATGCATATGCAAAAAGGCATACAATGATATTCATATGAAAATGATATTTGCTTCTAGAGAATAAGGATATCCTCTGGAAAAGAAGAGACCTATGAGGCCATTGAGATTTGAGTATAAACATTGCTGCTTTAAATGAAGGATGTGAAAAAAAATACTGTAAAATATTTACATTCATTTAATCTTGATGGAGGGGGTCTAAAGTGTCTGTTCTATGTATTAGCTGTATGTGTTTAATATTTTGCAATTTAAAATAGAAAATAAAATATACATTGATTTGAAATTTCAGTGTTTTTAATAATTTAATTGAATCGAAATAGGCAATGCTTTAAATAATTCTGCAAGGTTCTCCATAAGCTGAAATACAGCAAGGAATTGATTAAACCCAATTCAATCAATGGTATTTCACCATTTGGGATTCTGGAGAATTTGCTCCTGCAGGAGATACTTTAAAAATTTTGAAAGGCATACCCTCTGTCTTATTGAAGTGTGTATTTTTTCAATGGCTGTCCCCTAACTCCAATTAATAAAAGAAAACCTCTCATACAAGTAGTAGAGAGGTATTAGAATGCAATTTCATTTACTCACAGGTTAAAAGCAGAAAGTTTACATATTGTATGAGATATTTATAGATCTGAAACAATTCTACAATCACTTCCTCTATAATTTGTTTGCTTGTTTGTTTTGAGATGGAGTTTTGCTCTTGTTGCCCAAGTTGGAGTGCAGTGGCACGATCTCAGCTCATTGCAACCTCTGCCTCCCGGGTTCAAGCCATTCTCCTGCACCTCCCAAATAGCTGGGATTATAGGCATGCACCACCATGCCTGCCTAATTTTTTGTATTTTTAGTAGAAACGGGGTTTCACCATGTTAGCCAGGCTGGTCTTGAACTCCTGACCTCAGGTGATCCGCCCACCTCCTCCTTCCAAAGTGCTGGGATTACAGGTGTGAGCCACCACACCCGGCCCGCCCCTATGATTGAACTCCTTAAAATTTCTAATGTCTAGGAGTTATAATGGTCTATCATTTTCTGTGACATACAAGCATCTAACTTTTTACATAGTTTTTTTCAACATATTCATTCCCTAGTCCACAAGCTCTGTATTAACCAAAAGGGTCACTGCAACATAATTCCTCTACTTTTTTTCTATTCTATGAAGAAGGAGAAAATACTGCTGTTTGACATCATCAACACAGTCATACCATGCCATAAAACCATCCAATACTTGTTACCTATTCTATTCCTATATGATATGTGTCTTTTACCCATTCAGGACAATCTACTGAGCCTTCCTTTGAGGAGGGAGTCTTGCCTTTCCCATTAGAACATAAACCACTAGAGAAAAATGACCTTAGGAAGACTATCTAATGTGGCTGATGAATTAGTAAAGTATTGACGCAGGACACAGGTCTGTTTTAGAAAGACTGAGACTTGGTTATTTGGATAATGACAGGCAGGTCTTCTGGCTCTGATAGATACGGGAGTGTAGTGTTGATGTTATTGACTCTATATCCCCTCTCAGTCATAGACAATTCTATTATAGTGGAATTGCAGTCTTCTTACAAACTGCCTGTTCTGCTCAGAATAAATAGATTTATAAGATCTGGATGTTTTCATATATGGGGTCTATTTTACCATAGAATGGTTTCTGACCTCCTAATCTTTAAAACAAAGAGAAGAATAATGTCAGTGTTACATAGAAATGATGGTACTAGGAGCAAGAAGTTTGTAGGCAGATTCCAGGCATGCCACACTGCCCCGTGTTCTACCCAGTGCCTCCTGATGGAGATGCGGTACCGTTGCCTGTAGGGGCTGGATATCACTGGAATGGTAGGATTATCTCCCAAGGGAGACTTGTAGCTCATACTAAACTAAATAGATTCCTAATCTCCAAGCCATGATTTATATTCCGGGAGTAACCCATCATTCGTACTGTCATTCTCCTAGCTGGTGAAATCACTGTCAGCTCAAATCCTAGGGAATGTTTCTCTGTGCACAGGCAGACATTTAAACCAAGCTGTTTGTTCAATAACAGATGCAGGCAACAGTGCAATGGAATCTGAAAGCACAGACACGCAGCACAGAAGGTAATGTGAATCTGTCCTGTTTGCAAGATCCAGATTGTGTCTCTGGTGTTTGAATGAATTTGTGCGTATGTAGCAGGCGGCCAACATACTCTCCGAAGTGACGTCTGCAGGGAAATACAAGACTTGTGTCTGTGGGGTAGCGTAGGCTACTGCTGCTGTTTGATTGAAGGACATTCAAGGAGACTTACTGTCTGTGTGTTTCCACTGAATTATTTTTTTTAAGGAGCTGGAGATTGAAAAGCTATGACAACAACAACAAAAAACTTGCTAATAAGATTCCATTTGAAGCTGAGTCATTATTTCTGCCAATCATTCACTCCCTTCTAAGTAAAATAAACTTCCAGACATGGAATCATGGAATCTGGAGTTGGAAAGGACCTTCGATGTCGTCAAGAACTATCTCTCACTAATTGGAAGAATCACAGAAAGTCTGAAAATATGACTATTTTTCTCAATCTCTCCTCTCTCTTTTTATTTTCCTGCTTAGTTTCTCTGTCTCTCTCTGTCTCGCACACACACACACACACACATACACACACACACACGCATTTCTCTACCCCTCTGTAATGTGGTTCACTTACTGATTTTACTTTAACCAGCTTAAATAACAAAAAGAAACATTTTGCTCTTTCTTTTGCATTTGATATTTCTTTAAATATCATGGCATTTGGATTTATTTTCTTCTGGCTAAAATACTTCTCTTTATACCTTGGTTTCATGACTTTGCCCTCTCAGTGAGTTTTCTCTAGATACACCCTAGTGAGAGAGGGACAACTTTATTTAATGGATATTATTTTAAGATATTTAGAGATTTAACACAAAAATTGTATTGATACTGAAAGTGACTATGCGTTACAACTACCGTATTAAATGCAAACTGAGATTCTGTAGGTCTTCAGTCATGTCTGAACTCAGACTCGTTTCCTCCTCTTGTATCTCATGAAGCACGAAGGACTCATCTATTTGTGACACCTGGTAATCCAGATAGAGAGATACCTTCTTGGTCTTCAACTTAGAATCTGTCTGTGATGACCAGGCCAGAGTTTCATGCTGGTGGTCCCTTATCAATGCGAATGTTGACAATGTTAATAGCGTTAGTCATTTCCTTTAGGTACTGCATAAGATGGAAGATGAGCTAGACGCAATCGTGCTTCAAATAACTTACCGTTTATTTTAGACAGAAGGCAAAGAAATAAACAGAGTACATAGTTGTAATGAGGCAAAATCAAAAGCTGCAAACCGTGGAGTTGTCTTAAATGTTGTACTGTTTTTTCAGAGTTTGTTTTTGAGTACATATTATGGTCCATACTACTGTTTATCTCTCACAAGGGTGAAAAATGCTCTTTAAAACCGTTTACACCTAAAAGTATATTTCAGATGTGTCACTGTCGTGGAGTTAGTCTATTGGTATGATAAATACTTCAGTTGGCTTTGCATGGGTAGGAAAAGAGCTAATTGTCAAAAAGCAAATCACCAGGCAATGGAATTTTACTCCCTGAAACACAAGATTCTTAAAATTATGCTGTTTGAGAGGAATTCCTCCTAAAACATATTCTATATTCATTTGACTTCATAAATAGATGAACTGAGCATAATTTAACCTTTCGTTGATGACTCATTGTCAACATTCTCAATTTTTTTTTTTTCTTTTTTTAGAGATGGAGTCTCATTTTGTCACCCAGGCTGGAGTGCAGCGGCATAATCATGGCTCCCTGCAGCCTTGAACTCTGGGCTCAAGCAATCCTCCCGCCTCAGCTTCCTGAGTTGCTGGGACTATAGGGGTAGGCCACCATGTCTGGCTAATTTTTGTATTTTTTTTTTTTGTAGAGACAGAGTTTTGCCACATTGCCCAGGCTGATCTCTACTCTTGGGCTCAAGTGATCCACCAGCCTTAGCCTCCCGATGTGCTGGGATTATAGGCATGAGCCACCATGCCCGGCCCATTGTCAACATTCTGAACATCAGCCTTTGTAGTGAGTAATAATACAGCAATGCTGTCAAGCACCACTGGGGTAAGTATAACTGTTTGTGTTACGCTGGGGCTTATGCTTTTCAGGGGTTCAGCTTTTGGCTTTATATTGTGACCTCAAGTTTACTGATTCAGTACAGTTTAATGTTCAATATTCTCAGACCCCTCTTCTGAAATGAGATACCTCTGCCTCTTCTCAAAACAAAGTTTATAGATGCTGACATGGCCAAGAACTCTCCTTCGTCAGGAGAGGAGTTATATGATAGTTCTTAGCAAATGATCTCCAAATTTTACATCACATTCAAACTAACATCAAGGGACTCTAGATTCTGGGAAAAATATCTGGTAGGGAAAGAATATTTTAAAAGGACAGCATGAAGTCTGAGAAGTGCCTATGGACTGGAATATTGTTCCTATGTTTCTATATCCCCCAACCCCCACCTCACACTAGTTTCAGTCCCCAGACTTGCTGTGAACAGCCCAGCAAACCACAGTGTTATTTTTCTTTCCTTACCCATGATTCTGCTATTCAAAGACTTTTACCCTTAACGTGGGATTTCTGCTGTTTGAGTGATTAAACTAGACAATGTTTGGCTGCTAGACACAAGGTGGGGTTTTGTTTTCTTTTAAAGACGACAGCACCTTGTTCTCTTTTAAAGACGACAGCACCTAATAGTTGGTCTCCCATCCAAGTACTAAGCAGGCTGGACCCTGCTTAGCTTCCAAGATCAGACAAGGTTAGGCATGTTCATATGGCCATAGACAAAAAAGATAGGTTATTATCATTAACACAGAAGGTGTCTTAGGATTTGAAGTACTATTGCATGAGAAAAGTAGTATTTTTTAAAATTTATGCCTTGTTTTTTAATAATATAGATGTTAGGATGTCAAATATGATGATCTATAGTCACTCAATTCAGCATGTATGCATTAAGAGTTTGTTATATGCCAGGGACTTGGACACAGGTGAATAGATAACAGCATCTGCCCTCAAGGGGCTGATAGATTGGAAAGGAGAGCGAACACATAAAGCAGCAACTACCATTCAGTGTGTTCAGTCCTACATTAGACGTCGAAATTGAGCTAGGAAAGCATAGAGAAAAGAAAAATCAAATAGTGAAAGTGTGAAGCAGGGTTAATTTACTTAAGGGATGGAATGAAATTTAAAGAATGAAGATGGGATTTACAGTTGGTTTCAAAAGATGTGTGAACACAGAGGGAAGGACGATGTTGATGAAAGTTACCACATAAAGCCTAGTTTTGATGGGAGCATAACATTTTCAGAGTGGGGTTTAGAGACTGAGTGACAGAGACTGAGTTAGAGTTTAATCGAATGCCATGATTTGAAGAATTTGGGTACCATTTTGTATTTTAAATTAGGAGAATAGACAAGTTTTTTTTAATTAAGAAAGAAAAGTGAAAGCAGTATGGAAAATGGCCTGGAAATGAAGAAAACTAGAAATGGAGAAACCAATTAAGAGTTAGTTGGGGCCAGGCTCAGTGGCTCACGCCACAAAAAAAAACCTTTTAACAAAATTAACTGGGTATGGTGGTGCATACCTGTATTCCCAGCTACTCAGGAGGCTGAGGCAGGAGGATCTCCTGAGTCTAAGAGTTCAAGGCTACAGTTAGTTGTAATTATACCACTACACTCCAGCCTAGGCAACAAAGCAAGACTCTGTATCAAAAAAAAAAAAAAAAAAAAGAAAAGAAGAAGTTTGCTGCACTAGTTCAAGCAATGGATGGGGAGGGCCTGATATGCAGTAGTGTCAGACCTACAGAGGTGCACATGTATTCCAGGGACCAAACAAAAGCAGAACTGGATTTGGCTTGGAAGTGAAGGAGAAGATAAATTTTAGGATAACCACAGTGTTCTGGTTTGTGAAATTTACTAGATGAAACCACAAGTTGGAAAGGGAAAATGTCAAGCTTAGTATTCTGATAAGACACCTTTGAAATGCCTGTAGGGCATGTAGGCTGCCAGTTCTAATTGGCACTTGGACATATGGGTACTCTGGGGAGTAAGGTGTGACTGATCACATGCACCAGGTCAAATAGAGAAAGATTACAGTGGATGACATGGAGTACATCTGTATTGAAACTCAGCTTAGGTCTGATGTATGTTTGTTTAGTGGTCATATTTTCCCAACCCCATAATCAGTATACTTATTCCAATAAGCATGTATGTACTTCCAAGTAGAAATGGAATAAATCCCTTCAAGTCAGGACTGTCCCAGAAAATATGAGTCATGTGGTTGGTTTTTAAGTGAATAAACAAAAAGGTCAAAATTGCTAGAGAAACAATGCAGTTGAGATTGCACTGGGATGCAAAGGAGACTACTGAATTGTTCACGACTCCTTTTGCACATGAATGGACAGTGATATTCTCATACATTTATTTCCATAGTGTCTGCATTTACTTCATTTCATCTTTTGTAAGGTGGAAGTTCTGCACAGGATAGGAGCACAGCTGACCCAGCTTTTCCTACCTGTAATGGCCACTGTAGCTGCCATTCTGAATCCCCAGCTGGTTGTTTTGGCTCCTGTATTTGGACTGCCCAGCCAAGGGACCACTCTGACCTACTTTCCCGGTACAGCTCTTTCTTCAACATTCTTTAAACTTCACTTTTTTTTACAACTTCCCCAGCTCATTTATTGGAAGAAGAAGTTCTGCTTTCTTACCATTTCCTTCTGGCCTTGGGCTTTTTAGTTTTAATAAAGTCCAATCTAGCTTTTATTGGGCAGAAAATCATGTACAACAAACAGTTGGCCACCTCTTCCTTCCTTCTCAGAAAAGACCAAGGGTTTGGAGACTCATGCTGTTGCAGCAAAATATTCACAGAATCTGCTGTCAAGGGCACTTGGTTCGACTGTATCATCGGTATCTTCAAAGGAGGATGGTTTGAGAAATGAAAACGTGAGGCATAGTTTGATAAAGCCACAAAAACAGAGCCCACACCTGCAAATAACCTCCTCTGGCTTTTTCTGAGCTTGCAGTCACTCACTACAAGCTTTGTCAGATGGAAGAATTCACATGGGAGGAAATGCTAACAGTAGTTATTTATTTATTTATTTATTTGCATGTAAAGTATCTCTGTGTTTATCAGATTTGCTAAGGCACAGTGTTCTTTTTCACAAAATGAAAATGTCAGAAATATGATAGCCATGTTCATATGTTTAAGAGAAATAGCCACAAATGTAAGGAGGAAATTAGCATTCTAGTCACGGACTGCAAGCAGTTTATTCTGGAGTTCATTCCGAGGAGGTAATGACTAGGAAAATGACAAAGAAAACTGTTACTGACCATTAGTGAGCAATCACTCTGTCATATTACTGAGATAATTTAGATAAATGCGGGGTTTCGCTGTCTCCTAGGGAGACGGGCTGCTGACGTCTTTGATAATGGCAGCCTACTTGAAGGTTGATTTTGACAAATTTATTTTTTCATCCCGCAGATGTAAAAGAGGCATGTCTGTGCCTGGCTGTTGGATGTAGTAATAACTCTTTTTAGAAGTTTTAAAAAAATCTGTCAATTCCCTGTGTTTGGTGCCCAGGGACACATGCTGAAATGCCCCCAAGAAGACTTTTCAGCCACTGTGGAAAGCAGTGTTTGGAAACATAAGGTATTTAATAAATGAATGTGGATCATACCATATTTTTGTTCAATTGACTTCTATTCTTTTAGCAGCTGCTAATTATACACTGTTGTTATTTGGAGGCCCGTAACAGATTTCTCTGTTCCATCTGGGTAATCCGGCTTTTTGAGAATGGACTTTTCCCCACCCTAACATTAGTAGAATTTTGGCTGCCACATTTTGAAGGCAGTGATGAAATCAAGTCAAAATGAGTAGGCAGACAGCAGTTTTCAAGGAAGATGAGATTTACTTAGTGATGTTCACAAAATATTTTATTTTTTCTTTGATGTCATAGCACAATAAATGCCATCTAAGTCATTTAATGCCAAGAGAAATATAGGAGTGCCTATACTCATTTGCAGAATGAATAATAGATATGTACATGCTAAGAATATTTTATTTGGAGAAAATATTGAGCAAATCGGCTACAACCTCCACCCTATTTATTCAGCAGTTGCAGGAGCTGCATTGGGGCATAGGATCCAGCATTTCTATTCCAATGGAGTAGGGGGAGCAGGGTAGCTGTGTGTCACAGCCTTGAAGCCAGACTGCAGGGGCTCAAAGCCAGCTATTGCAATGCACCAGTTGTTAGTATCGGAAAGTTTCCTCAGATTTCTAAAACTGGATTTCTCTCTATGTAAAAGGGGGTTAATATAACATCTAAATGTCAGGATTGTGAGAATGGCATAAGATCATGAATGTAAAGCTGTGATGACAATAATGATTTAAAAGATGCATACCCCACTTTCAAGCGATCAAAGATGGTTTCATTTACTACAGTGCAACATCTTTGAGGGTAACAGGCAGGCTTCCTCTTACTTGTCATCCAAAAAGACAGGAAAGCAGAGAGCTACATAGACATTCCAGTTATTAGCCCTCCTTCTCTTTATCAACTATTTTGCTTTTTCCTTTACCCTTGCGCATGCAGCATTGTTCCTTGGGCGTCAAGAGTGTTTTCTTCTCATTTTAATGTGGCTAATTTAAACGCTTGTTCAGGTGAGTGGCTGTCTCACTTCTACAGACTGGGCAAGGAGGCCCGTGCCCCAAAGTGGAGTTTGTTGCTGAGCAGAGAGGACACTGCAGAGCCAGTCATGCATTTCGGGACATCCAGTTCACTGTGCATGTGGGCTCAGTCACCATGAAAGAGAAGTACAGTTTCATAGACTACCACATCCCCACTCTTAAAAACTACTCTTCAAAACTCTAAGCAAAATAAAGTACAGGAAATTCCTACAGGCTGACATGTTGTAAGTAGAGGTTTCATTTACATTGAAAATATTCTAAAATCTCTGACTACATCATTCCTTTTAGGCATGCTATCTCATGATAGCATTTGAGGATTTCATGCATATTTTTGAAATTTTATTGTTTTTCATCAAAATAGAGGATCTGTTAGTTTTAGTTCAATGAGCTGAAGATTTTTACCTTCAAAGCATCTAATGCAGAATTGACCAATCTCGGTGGCACATTAAAATCACCTAGAAAGTCTTTTTCTTTGCTCTGTTTGTTTTGGTTTTATTTTAAATGAAGATTCCCAGGCTCTTTCCTGGGCCATTTAAATCAGAATCACTGGGCATGGGTGCTGGCATTCATAGGCTGTAAAAGCTCCCCATAGGATTCTAATTTATGACCCAGGTTAAGAATCACAGATATAATGATTTCCAGCTTTGTCTCAATTGCATTAGGGCCAGCACTTAATTTTTATGAAGAAAAATGATATCACAATAAAAAACCCAATTCATTGCAAAGCATTCCTTACAGATAGCAGCACTGCTGAAAGGGAGCTGTTAACCTGAACAGTAATCACCTAAAGTTCTCCTCTTTCAACTGATGTATGAAAGTCTTAATTCAATATACAAAGCCCTCGAAACCCCAATGGCTCCCATCTTGCTCAGAGTAAAAGCTAAGGCTCCTACAATGGTCCACAGTTAACTACAACCTCCTCCCTTTATGGCGCTGACATCAGCTCCTCTCTTCTCTACCTTACTTGCCTCTGCTACAGCCAACCCACTTCCCTCTTCTCGCCAGCCTGCCAGATGCGCTCCTGCCTCTGACCTTCGTATTACAACCATCCCCTCCTCCTGGAATGCGCTGCCTTAGACACCTAACTGACTAAGGCCCTCGTGCCCTTCCAGTCTTTTCTTCAAGTGGCACCGTTGAAATAAAACCTGACTGCCTATTTAAAACTTGAGACCCACATTCCACTTGCCTCCGTGGCATTCTTGATCCCTATCTTTCTATTTCATTTTTTTTTCCCCTATAGCATTTCTCAGCTTTGAACACACTGTAGAATTTACCCCATTATCATGTTTATGATTAATTGCTTCAGAATGAATATTCCACAAAGACAAGGATCTTTGTCTGTTCCACCAATATAGCCCAACTGTCTGGAAAAGCACCGGGTACATGCACCCAATTAGTGCATCATTATTGGTTTATTTTTTACTTTTTAGGGGTCATGCTAATCTTCTCCATATTGTTCCCATTTTAGTATATGTGCTGCCAAGGCGAGCACTGCATCATTGTTACATGAATGAATGAAATGCCTGCCTGGACTTCCAATACACAAGTCCTGCTCGATTGCCTGGATAAAGCCCACGGCCTGCCCTGTAATTATTTTAGCATTCCAGCCTTCGGCTTTCTAGCCTAGTACCTACCTATTGTCTAGGCCTGGTAGGGAAAAATTAAGGATGAATCCTAGCCCGCAGCCACTGTAATTGTTTTTATTTTGAATGGGAAATTATGTATTTATTTATTAAATTTTTTACTTCCACAGGCTTTTAGGAAACAGGTGGTGTTTGGTTATATGAGTCAGTTCTTTAGTGATGATTTGTGAGATTTTGGTGCACCATCTCTCAAGCAGTATACATTGAACCCAATTTGTGGTCTTTTATTCCTCACCCCCTTCCCATGCTTTGTCACCGCGTCCCCACAGTCTACTGTGTCATTCTTACACCTTTGCATTCTCATAGCTTAGCTCCTGCTTATGAAAGAAAACACATGATATTTGGTTTTCCATTCCTGAGTTACTTCACTGAGAATAATAGTCTCCAATCCCATCCACGTTGCTGTGAACACAGCCACTCTAATTCTGCTTTTGCTGTTTTATTGCTGATGTACAGATTGAAGAAAAACTAAATTGCACTACTCCCTACAGAAGCAAAGATTTAGCTCTGTGACTTTGGAAAGTACTCCATGATATCCCTGTTGCTTAATTATAGTCTATTTTGTCTTAGATCTTGTTCTTTGAGGGAGAGAGAAGCTTTCCTTAAACAGAAATCTTTTAACTCTTAGTAGGGAGAGTAGAACTAATGACTGATGAGTGGAACCATTAGTAGGGAAGTAGACTCAATTCAACATTATTTACTGGGCAAAATTCCTATCAGAAGATTTATTTCTTAGCCTGATTTTAATCCAAATGAAAAATGTTACGGAGATAGAGAAATCTAAGTACTCATCCTAATTTCCTGTAATTGAATTAATGGCTTTTGCCTCACCTCCTGCATCTGACTCACATTCGCCTCAAGAAAGTTGCTCCCCAGAAACCCCTGGTTCAAAGCAGCAAAATCTGTCCTCTCAGGAAAACAAAGGCTTGAGCTTTTTGTTTTGTTTATTTTTTTCATTTCTCCATCATCAGCATGAGAGCTTATCTTCAGGAAATACAATGATGCCAGAAATTTGAATTGGTTCTTAGCAGGGTTTTCCAATTTCAATATGTGGTTTTAGGAGGAAAAAGCCGTCTTAGCAATCTGAGTAATAGAGGGGAAAATTGCAGGGAAAGGTATGTGGCTTTGAGTACACACTTTCTTTTTGCTCCCCAGCTTTGACACATTATGGAATAACCTTTTAGAGAAATTACAAAGCTTTCATGTTGCCCTCTCCTACTTACATGTGGATAGCTGCGGAGAGAAGAAAATTATGTGCAGCTACAAAGCATTGACTTTTTAGTTTGCAGGGTTTTTTTCCCCCTTTCATATAGCTGTATTTGCCCATTTCTTTCATCCTTCACGTAATTTGATGGAAGTGGCCATTCAGGGCATGGCAGGGAAGGATGAAGAGAAAGAAAACACTCTTTTTATTAAGGCGATGAAAATTGAAACTGAAACAGGAAGATGAGCTAACATTATCCGAACAATGGCCCCTGGAAGGTTCTGGTTCCTGATTAACTTAGAACAGCCGAGTGGGCAGGAATAATAAGGAGGCAGAGGTCATACGGCGTTTCTCTCAAACTCTGGCACACAAGAGAGCAAGGAGGGCCTTCAGCTGTTGCCTCAGCATGAGGGGAGGCGAGAATCAACTATTCAGATTGCCAAGTGAACCTGATATTTGTAAATTAATACATGCAAATGGGAGGAAGTAATTGGGACCAGCTCTTCCTGTGCATCAAGGGGCATCTGGAAGTCTTTCTAATTCTGGGACAGTTATGCAATGGGGGTGAGGGTGAGTTTGGGTGTTATCTTGTTTCCCCTTTCGGAGCCCCCAGCCTCTTCATTAGGGCTGCTCATTTTATGCCAGGTTGTGACCTTTATTGCATTGAGACTGGATCCTACTTAAAAATGAAGTTGTAAAGGTTTTGCCTGTCTACCTCTGTTCCTCTTCAGGGGGTGTGTGTGTGTGTGTGTGTGTGTGTGTGTGTGTGTGTGTGTATGTATACATATATATATTAGACAGAGTCTCTGTTGCCCAGGCTGGAGTGCAGTGGCACAATCTCGGCTCACTGCAACCTCAGCCTCCCGGGTTCAAACGATTCTCCTACCTCAGCCTCCCAAGTAGCTGGGATTACAGGGGCCCACCAACACACCCGGCTAATTTTTGTATTTTTAGTAGAGACAGGGTTTCACCATGTTGGCCAGGCTGCTCTCGAACTCCTGACCTCAGGTGATCCACCCACCTTGGCCTCCCAAAGTGCTGGGATTACAGGCATGAGCCACTGTGCCTGACCTTCTTCAGGGTATTCTTAATGACCGAAATCGGTTTTCAAAGCCCAATCTCTCCTTGAACCACTGCAGGGCAGAGTGAGGATGTTGTGGGTGAAGAAGGCCTGTGTGATGCCCCTCTGATCACTACAGTAGGCTGTGGCCTGTTTGAGCTACCCCTGGAGCCATAAACAAAGCTCCAAGCCAGTCTGTCACTACACAAAGTTTCCCATCACATTTCATTTTAAATTGTATTTCTATTTTTTAGAGACAGAGATTTTGCTCTGTCACCCAGGCTGGTGATCACTGCAGCCTCAAGTTCCTAGGCTCCAGTGATCCTCCCACCTCCACCTCCTGAGTAGCTGGCACTACAGGTGCACGCCACCAGACCAGGCTAATTTTTTAAACATTTTTTGTAGAGACGAAGTCTCGCTGTGTTGCCCAGGTTGTCCCATCATACTTCAAATCTGTATTGGTGCTTTATATTTCCATTTACTACCCCAGTATCTAATCAAATCACCTTAACCCCAGGCACTGACACCCCACAATGATGGATTCTGGGACAACCACAGACAAAACTATTGCAAAAGTTATTAACTCAAAGTGATAGGAAAATTAGGTCCCTAGATGATCTCACAACTTCAGGTGTGGAAGGTTTCTAGAGCTGCTTTGTCTCTGGAGAATGAGATACAACAATAAAAAGATACTTACATCATATAGCACTTATTGTAAGAAGGAAATAATAAAGGGCTAATCCAATGCTATAGATTGTGAGTTGAGAAAATGAGGCCTGGAAAAACGAAATAACTTTCCCAGCCACTCAGCCCTTGTGTATTAGAGTCAGGTGGGAGCCCAGATCCCTGAACCCTCTGTTCTGTTTTCTTTTCAATGAATCATGAGAACCCTTAACAGGTACTATCTTTTTAGAGAACCAACTTTTTTTTTCTTTTTAGATGGAGTCTCGCTCTGTTGCCCGGGCTGGAGTGCAGTGGCGAGACCTCAGCTCGCTGCAACCTCCACCTTCTGAGTTCAAGTGATTCTCATGCCTCAGCCTCCTGAGAAGCTGGGACTACAGACATGCACCACCATGCCTGGCTAATTTTTGTACTTTCAGTAGAGAAGGGGTTGCTCCATGTTGGCCAGGCTGGTCTCAAACTCCTGATCTCAAGTGATCTACCCACCTCGGTCTCCCAAAGTGCGGGATTACAGGCATGAGCCACTGTGCCCAGTCAAGAACCAACTTTATTATCATGCATTGAGGGCTCTCAGCTTGAGTCTGAGCTGTGCTCACTGCTGAGAGATGCACAGACCTGGTCATGTCCCTAGGGCTGGTAACATGAGCCAGCCAAGTTACTTTTGCAAAATAACTCATCCTAAGTAGGAGTGAATTAAGGCTCTGCAATAGGGCTAATAAGAATGTCTTACGTTCAAAGGAGAAAGGCGATTTTTCTGTCAGTCAATGTTCATCTTTCAATTCAATCTTTACTGATTCATTCTTGAGTTGAGGGAGGCAGCTGTGTTCTCATAAGAATTTACTTAGGAGCAAAAATCAGGGAGTAGATGTCTCCCCACCTTAACCCAGGGTGTCACTGGAGTGATAGAAGCCAAAGGTTTTGGGTAGGAGGCAGCACGACCCCATTCTCTGTTTCTTACTCAGTCTATATGAACACCACCACCTGGAGTTGTGCAGTGTACAACCTGTGCAGCCAGGTGCAGAGGTCTTTGTCTGGAGTATATTTTTTAAAATGATTTTTGGAGACGGGGTTTTGTTATGTTGCCCAGGCTGTTCTCGAATCCTGGCCTAAAGCTGTCCTCCTGCCTCAGCCTCCCAAATTGTTGGGATTACAGGTATGACCCACTGTGCCTGGCTAGGATATAAAATTATTCTCACTGGTGGACTAGGAGACAGTAAGGGATGGGGAAAGGATAAAACCTGACTCAGTCCTTAATAGCTGAGAAACCTTAAGTACGTTATATCAACTTTCTGGGGCTCAGTTTTCTCACCTACAAAATGGATGTCATAAATGGAGTCATACATTCTCCGTGGTTAAAATTATATGACTGGTTGCACCAATCTACACCTTTTGCTATTGTAGAGGGAGTGTATTAGTCCATTCTCGCATTGCTATAAAGAAATACCTGAGCCTGGGTCATTTATAAAGAAAAGAGGTTTAATTGGGTCACGGTTTTGCAGGCTGTACAGGCATGGCACCGGCATCTGCTCAGCTTCCGGGGAGGCTCAGGAAACTTTTACTCATGGTGGAAGGCAAACCCAGAGCTTGCATGTCACATGATGAAAGCAAGAGAGACAGAGAGTGGAGAGGAGGGGTCACCCACTTTTAAATGACCAGATCTTGCAAGAACTCCCTCTACTGTGAAGACAGAACCAAGTAATGAGGGATCTGCCCCCAGGACCCAAACACCTCCAGCACTGGGAATTACAATTCAGCATGAGATTTGGGCAGTGGACAAATATCTAATCTATATCAGGGAGAGATTGCTGTGTCTGTGAAAATTATCTTTTGGGGAAGCACATTGGTCCATTTGAGAACTTTTCTGCCTACCCTATGGATCATTTCTCAGGAAGAAACTTCCCGAAACAGGCATCATTTTGCAGACAAGTCAGAGTTGCTAGAGTGATGGCTCAGCCTCAGCACCTCACAATAGACTTTTGATTAGCACCCTGGGTGTCACGAGCAGGGGTTGAGTCAGCTGTGCCTCCTGCTAAATAAAGGTCTGGTCGTGCCTGCACCCTGACAGGACCCCTCCCCTTGACTTGAGAGATGTGACTTAGGCAGGAGACAGCACAGGGAGCTGCAGGGTTGATCATCGGCTGCATCTGGTGACAGGAAACAGTGCAGTGAACGGACTTCTCTGATTTTAAGTTCTCTATACTGTTGTCAGATGCTATGCTCAATCAGGTGTCCCAACAGTATGGCCACTGCAAAGAGAATTCTGTATAGCCACTCCACGCATGTGCCCATTTCCTTTGGAAAATGAACTATGTTCATAGAAATGTCTCTTAGGATATTAAGATGAAGAAAGAAGACTGAGTCCTTTGATATATGCAACAAAAAGATTCTTTGGCTGCCATTTAACGTGTTCTAGAATATAAGGATGATGGAAAGCTCCCAAATTATTTGTGGTAAAGCCAGAATAACAGTAATATAAAAATCAGATGAAGGTATGCAAAAAGAAAACCTGAAAGCACTCTCACTTTTGAATAAATATCAAAGGGAAAAGTTTAAATAAAATAACACTAAACAGAATTGATCAGCAGTAAACTAACAGAATCATATCCTAGGACAAATAGGGTTTAGTATAGAGATTGAGGCCTGTGTAAATGCTGTCTCTGCCATTTAAGAGCTGGATGATCTTGGGCAAATTACTAAACCTTTCTTGCCTCTATTTTCTTATCTGTAAAATGAGGATAATTATAGTACCTGCCTGATCAAATGGTTGTGTGGATTAAATTAGTTAATGTGTATGAAAGGCCTGGTACATGGCAACTTAACTTTTATTTTGCTTATTGTTTATAATTTTGTTTATTTTATTTACAAACCAAAGCTAAGTTGCCATGCGCCAGGACCTTCATACACATTAACTAATTTAATCCACAAACAATCTGATCAACTAGGTACCATAAATAATGGGTACTATAATTATCCCCATTATTAACTAGTTCCAGAAATATAAGGTGTGAGTCAGGGGTCTAACTTTTTTTCTTAAATAAAATGACCATTTGTTTCAGCACACTTCTTTAAACAATGGTTTATTTTCTGACTTATTTGAAATAATGAGCTTTACCACATTCTAAATATCAGACTCCTTCCTTTCTATTCTGTCACCTGTATTAGAAAGTCTATTCGTGAACCAGCAACATACTGTTTAAATCATATTTTTAAAATGTTTTAATAACTTGTACAATATCTCCCTTATGAGTAACTTACTTACTGTAAATTTTTTGGGTAATTTGCCCTTTTTTTCCGATAATATGAAAAGGCAACTACAAACTAATTCTAATTACATACAGCAAAGTAAAAAGCTTAAATAATAGTAAATACCTATCAGCTATTATTATTTTTCTAACTTAAAATTATTTAAATGATATTTTATATCTTTACTATATTCCAGGAAAATGATATGTTGATGGTCCAAGTGTTCTCCTAATTATCTCGGTAGGTTTTAAATGTTCTTATAATGACTCTTTTATCTTTATTGTTAAATTGATGATTTGTTTTATCATTAGTGTAAATTGGTACTTTCTCCCTGGTATTTGCATGTTCTAACTGGTCATTATTCATATATATCTATTGTCCATTAATGTTATACATTTAGTTTTTTAAATACATGACTTTGTCTTTTTTTAGTTTTAGCATGTTTTTCTCCTTGAATTTACTTTCTTGAGCTTTTAAGATAATCATATCATCTGTAAATAATGAAAATTCACTGTCTGAATTCCAGCTTAAATACTACTCTTATTCTTGACTAGTGAATGCCAGAATTTATAGGACAATGTTAAAGAATAGTAATGACTCCCCAGCAGCCTTTTTTCCAGACTTGAACAATTACATGCCTGCATTATTTTACTGTTAATGGTATTAGGTTTGCATTGAGATGCATTTAGTAAGCTATTTGATAAAAATATTTCTCAAAACTTAGCTTAATAAAACAATTTTTAAATCAAATACAGAGGTTACATTTTCAAATGCCTTTTCACTTTCTGATAATTTTCTCCTTTTACTGATTTATGAAATGTAATGTTTTCTCTTACATTAAATGATCCTGGCATTCTGAGAACATCTGAGAGTAAACAACATTAATTAATGTTTAACTTGGAAATTTTTGCATTTATAATAACATGTATGATTGAACTTTATTTTTATTTATTTATTTTTTTGAGACGAAGTCTTGCTCTGTCACCCAGGCTAGGGTGCAATGGTACAATTTCAGCTCACTGCAACCTCCACCTCCCAGGTTCAAGCAATTCTCTGGCCTCAGCTTCCCAAGTAGCTGGGATTACAGGCACCCATCATCACTCCCAGCTAATTTTTGTATTTTTATGGAGACAGGGTTTTACCATGTTGGCCAGGCTGGTCTTGAACTCCCAAAGTCCTGGGATTACAGGTGTGAGCCACCGCGCCTGGCCTGATTGAACTTTAAATATGTTTGCCCTGGCTGTACCAGATTTGTAATTCACTGTTCTGGCAGAATCATAACTGAGTTTTTTTTTAATTCCCTTCTCTTTCTTTTCATGTTCTGGATAATTTTGTATAGTAAATAGTTATTGTTCTGGAAAACATCTTAAGAATGCACTGGTAAAATTATGTGCAGCCAGAGCCTTTTGGGAGATAATTATTTTTACAATATTTTTAATTTCCTCCCTTACTGTTGGTCTATTAAGATTACCTATTTTTTCGAGTTAATGATGGCAGTTTATATATTTTAAGGAAAATTTTAACACTCATATTTTCAATGTATTATAAAGCGTAATATTCTATAAAATGTGTTATTGTCATAATTGCCATTCTATCTTATATGACATTATTTTGGTTTCACATTTGCTATGTTTATGTTCTTTCTTTAATGAAACTGACATGTCCCACAACTGAAAACAAAACAAAACAAAACAAAAATCCTTATATATAGGGCTTTATTGACTGTTTTCCTATTGAATAATCTCTGCTTTTATCTCAGTTTTCAAAGCTTCCTTCTTTATATAGTTTTGGTTGTTGATTTTGTTAGCTTTTTCATTTAAATGCTTCATTTTTAAAAATTACCCTTTAATAGTGTATAATATGTGATACTAAGCACTTGTCCCGAGTACAGCTTTAGTCTCACGCTATGGGCTTGATTTGTAGAGTTCTTGTCACTTTATTAATACTCCACCATTATGCTCAGATGTGTTTTGACCTTGAGTGATGTAGGTGAGCATTTTGTTTTGATTTATCCCAAGTGGTCAAAGTACATTGAAAACTATTACTGAAACACCATGTGGAGTTGACACTGGGCAGTCATTTTCTCCATTTGTAAGCTAGTGAGTAAGTGTAGAAAATAATTTTCCAGAGAGACTTAAGGAATGGAATTAGAAATCTACATTTTTTAAAAATCTCCAAGAGTCTTTAACATAATGGAACCACAGATAGATATTTAACAACCATTGTACTAAACTAATAGCTCTTAGCTGAAGCAAACCAACAAATTAAACTCTTTCCCTTTCTCCTCTCCACCGCCCTATCTGTCTATCCTCCAGAACATACTAAAAATTAAACATTTGACCATGTTAATAAAACCATACACACAATGACTGCCATTTACAAAGTACATGTTCTTGACTTTATAGAGGTTAAATATACAATAACACAAAGCAAGCAGATGGCAGAGCCCAGATTAAAAACCAGATTAAGCTGACTCTCACCAGTGCTTTAAACTAGGATGATTGGAAGCCTCACTTAGGCTTTGAGATAGGGTCTTGCTCTGTCGCCCAGGCTGGAGTGCAGTGACACGATCAGGGCTCACCAAAGCCTCGACTTCCGGGCTCAAGCAATCTTCCCACCTTAGCGCCCCAAGTAGCTGGGACTACAGGGATGTGCCACAGCACCTGGCTATTTTTTTTTTTTTTAATTTTAGTAGAAACAAAGTCTCACTATGCTTTTTTTAATTTTAGTGGAAACAAGGTCTCACTCAGTGTTAATAGAACTCCTGAGCTCAAGTGATCCTAGTTTTTGTAGAGGTGAGATTTCATTATGTTTCCTAGGCTGGTCTCAAGCAATCCTCCCACCTCAATCTCCCAAAGTGCTGGGATTACAGGCATGAACTACTGTGCCCGGCCCTCCCTTAAACTTGGAATCAGACTCTAGCACCTGCCCTCTAGAGCACAATGTCTACTGAATGACATATCTAGTCATGTAAACATATGTGCTATGTAAATTGAACTAAATATTTTGTACTTGCTATTCGAACTTCTGCAGCAACAACAAGGTCTAGGGAATACCAACTACTAAACCAACTATTTGCACATTACTGACAGGAGAGGGAAAAACGATGTATTTTTACTATCATGAAAATGGATGCACACCAAAGCCTTCTTGAATATTTTCTGACTCATCATCTCCTTCAAAATCCTCGCTCTCTGACTAGCTGCATTTCAGTATAAATTGACAGTAACTTTTACATTTTTCATGACATTTTGCCAGTAATACGCACTTTACTTACATAAGCAAAATTATCTCTATTATAATTTCAACTATGATCATTGGCCAGCCAAGTGAATATTAACTAAACACTTTCTCCCTCAGCCCCCACAAATAACTGCCTGCCCCGAAGGAAGCAATTAGCCATAGGACTTGCCACATGAATTCTTGCCTCATGATGTATTTGTTTTTTAGGAAAAAAAAAAAAAAAACCCTTCACATAACAACCTATAAATTCACTCCCTGGTGAACATCCTGAAAGTTTTACTAATTGTGTTAAAGGCAATAATTACTGATGATAAAGAATGAGACATTAACTATTCAACGTTAGAGGTCAAGTCCTTGAAATGTGGCATGGATTCTGCTGAGTCCACCATTTGTTTGTATTTTCCCTGATCAGTACACAGCTTATATATGCACCAAGCCTCTCGTAGGTTTTCATTCAGAAAAGTCAATATCCAAGGGCATATTTTAAATTAATCAAACCTGTTTTTGAGAGATAAGCTAAATGAGTTCTTTAAAAGGAGAATGTGAAATGCAAACTTATGTATTCATCATTATATTTAGCTTCAAGAAATAACCTTACATAACCCCACAGTGGATTTAAATGATGACTAAAACTCAGTTTCAAACTTTTAAGAGATTTTCTATAGTCATAGGTAGCATTCAATATGTTTCAGTTTGCTTTCTGCACTTATAATTTAAATTATGAGAGAGAAATTCAGTCAAGTCAATAAATATTTATTAAGCACCCTATATACTATAGGCATAGGAAAGCAGCGTGAGATACAGTCTGTCTACTCAGAAAGGAAAGTCTTGCTGAGCAAAAAAAGACTTAGATACATGGAAACAGTCATAGATAAATAAGAATTGTATGGAAATGATGTAAGATTCTTGGTTTACAAAGGCTGTGCTATGCCCTACAGTTTCTCAGTTACTTGCTGGCCGCTGCTCTCCAGTTTATTGTAGCCTGAAGCATACTTCTTTCCACTCTAACTGCAGCCCATAGAAGCCTTAGATGGAGTACTTTCTCTTTACCAAATGGGAGATTACCATTATCCTGTGATTGGAGAGTAGTTTTCATAAAAGTTTATCACATAAACCTGAAGCAGCCGGTGCTAAATAAGAGCTTCAGTCACAACAAGGAAAGTGTCTTGGAGCCATTTCCGTTGGTAGCAAATTACCCTCTGGAAAAACTCTAAAATCTTTAAATATCCATTGATTTCTTAACAAGTAGGAACTTGAGAATTTCTAGACTGTAGCTCCCTTGAAGAAAGATAATTTTTATCTTGATTGGCCCAGTGCTTACTTAGGTAGTACACACTAGACTTTCAGTATTCACTGTTTGCTTGATTTTGTTTTAAAAAAAGAATGAATGAATGTGTCTTCTTAACAGTGTTAAAATACAAGATGAATTAGCACAGTACAAGTTTGGATAAAGTATTTTCTGATTCGTCTGAATAAGCAAAAGCCTGCATTTAAAACGATCTATTAGTTATTTCCAGTATTTGCCTTTGATAGCTGGCTACACTGTATGTCAGCAAATGGCTAAATACCAAAGCAACAATGACGGCAGACTGCTGTGTTCTTTTGGGTTTTTGTGTATAAATGTGGGTATTAAAAATGTTTGAAAATGTAGTAAGGAAAATTATTCCAAATGGTGAAAACAAAATCTAGCGGAAAAAGGTTATTACTTCCAACCTCCCCACTGATTTCCAGGTGGTAACACTGCCCTTTCATGTCTGGAGTTCCACTCTCTCATCTATTGAACTTACAGTTGGCAATCAAATAGATGTCCTCAGAACATAAATTATCAAAATACCACTGATAAATTTCAATATTCTCACGGTCGAATAATAATAGAAGTCCCTGATGTCAGAGCTGTGTCCCCCAAAATGGAAATGACCCTTTACAGTCTGAAATGAGACTAACTTCTTGTTTATCAGGTGAAATAAAAAGGTTAATGGGAGCAGATACATATAGATTCCCAATGCAGTGAGGTGAGTATAGGTAATCCCTCCTTGATGGTGCAATGTAGCAAAAGCTAATGCTTCTGTTGCTCCTTCTCAGCAGCAAGTATGAGCTCTCCTTGCATAATTAGAATGGCCCTTACAAGTAAACCCCAGTCAGCTCCACTGTGGATGATCCAGGACTACAGGTAAAAATGACAAGCAGTCGCCCACCTGGAAACCTGGACATTCTGAAAGAGTGTCATTACAGGAATCATTTTTGCAGAGGTTGCTATGGTTTCTGGCTTGCACTTTCTCCTCTCTCTATAGTTGGATGATTTTAGTTAATCAATGGCAAGTCACAGTGTAATCATTTTCTCTTCAGAGAACACAAGGAAAAAGAACAAGCCTGGAGTCTCTTGCACAATGTCACGGCTGACAGTTATTTTTTGGCTACAAAAGAAAGACATATTCTTATTCTAAATAGGAGCAGAAAAGGAAAGTTGAGAGAAAACTGAAGTTACTTTCCAATCCAGACTAGTCTTTTGAGAACTATTAGAAAGACTCTTTACCCAAGTGATCTCCCTAGAATTTTTTTTTATTAGGATGCTCATCCAAGAAGGATGTGAGGGAAACATGGTTCCTGCCCACAAAGAGTCTTGGAATTTTCTTATTATCTCTGCAAGGTGTCTGGGCATTGAGAAATCATAATGAGGGATTAACATTGCTCTACCTAAAGTTAATCACTGCTTCATATATTGAAGAGAAAAAGCCACTACTCCATATATTGTCCAGCACAAATGAAATATGGGAAATAATGCTATTAAGGAAAGCAAAGAGATAGAGAATCCTTACAAGTAGGACCACAAAAGAAGCTCAAGAGACCACTCAGAGAGCTCAATATGCAAGAATTGACACCAAGAGGAAAGGCAAGTCTTGTGTCTTGAGGAACTTTGCCTTTGTATGTAGAAATTATGAGCCTATGAGTGATTTAGCAAATCTCAGGTAAGATAGAAACATAAAATTCAGTCAATTTCCTTTTGAAATTTTGTGAGCAGCAGTCAAGGCCAGAGTTTAAGGGCCCTTAGACAAGTCACATCATTTCCAACTGTTTTGATGTAAAAGCAGGTGTTTAATTCATTCTATGTGATTTTAGTTTATATTTGAAAACAGGATCAGTTTTGTACAGCTCTCTATTAAAGGGCTGTGTTTTCTACCCACAGAAGAGAAATTCAGAGCCTCAGATATATTCACACCATCAGATATAGCAGAACAATCATGATTATATAATGAACATATGAGAGAATAAGTTTCAAAAGAATGTGGGTTTAAGGTAAATGTTACTTTTTCCTTAACTTCTTTTAATTTAATATAAATTATCAATAACTGAGAAACTGAGATTTTTCACTAATGTCCAAAATGTTTTATTGATAATATTGTCTTGTTTATTTCTGATATTATCAGACCCCAGTTATACTATTTACTTCTTGATGCATTTTATGTACAATGAATGCACACAATAATTTTGATATTCAAATTTTCCAGATATTACTCTACCAGAATATCATATTGGAGATGATGGAGAAAAGTTCAGCATGAATTACATGTCTGTGCTGATTGAGTGGTAATTTTCATCATTGACTCTGAGGATTAAATTTCGTTGGATTTTACAATTCTGCATTTTAATTGTGCTACCTTTGGTTTGTAATGTTTCCTGTAACTACATGTTATGGAGAGTGATTATATACCTGATTAGTCAGTCATGCTAGTTTGGGAATGGTTCATAAACTGTCTCCCAACTTACCTATATTAGCATTCAAATGGTTATTTTTTTAAACGATAAATTATAAAGTTTCTATTGGCAAATGAAAGTTCTTCTGAAATGAATTACATACATTAAATTTAAAAGAGTTTATTGATATCTACATGTTAGAATGAATACCCAGTCCTAACCTTGCCATATGGCATGTGTGTACACATGTTAGTCTCCTTCCTATGAATTTTATTACAAAAAATGGGGCTCCATTGCACTTTAAATTGGATTTTTTTTTAAAGATCTAGAGCCATGTCTCCATTACATCATCCTCAGATGACCTTGCATCATAGAGTCTTACGAGAGATTAAGCGGGATAACACGTATAAAAGACCCTGCAGTCCTGGTATCTATTCCAGACCTAATACAAGACAGATATTGTTACTTCAGGAAAGTACATTAATCTGTTAGGAATAGAGGCTGCCCTTGGCTTTAGTTGTTACTATTACATTCATAACGCTGTTATTTTTAGATTTGGCAATATGGTGTGTATCCCTGACTTATTCGAGAAAATAGGATTTCCTCTCCCTTGGCCCATCAAGCCAGCCGAGAACTCCTCAGGCTTTGCAGAATATGTGCTTCTGATCACAATGGCTGATGCCCTGTGAGTGCTAAGATCACACAACTCTTGCAATCAAGATTTCCCTTGAGAGCGTGTAGAGTCTTTTAACAGATCACACAACCTATTCATTTTGAGATCTGCAGTCTTTCTAGCACTTTTGATGAATCACATAGAATGCACCATAAGTTCAGGTTGATTTGTGAAATATAAACTGAAGGATTTTCTGCTGTGATAAAGGCCAGTTGGTACATGTTCCTGTCAAGTGCGTACACCTGAAATTGACCTTTCCCAATGAAATATAGGATGGTGAAAATGGTTTGCTCTTCTGCTTGGGACAGTTTTTCTCATGTCTTAGAGACTATTTTCATTAATTTTTAAAAATTTTTATTGACATATAATTTTTGTGCATCTTTATGAGGCACATGTGATATTTGGATACATGCATGGAATGTGTAATGATCAAATCAAGATATTTAGGTGGTATTATGATATCCATCACCCAGAACATTTATTATTTCTTTTTGTTGAGGATATTTCAAATCTTCTTTTCTGGCTTTTTTGAAATTCACAATATGCCATTGTTAGCTATAGTCATCCTACTGTGCAATCAAATACTCCTTCTATCTAACTGTATGTTTGTACCCATCACACAACCTAACCAACCTCTCTTCATGCTCATCACCACATTTCTGGCATCTGGTGACTATCCTTCTATTCTCTACCTCCGTGAGATCAACTTTCTTAGCTCCCACATACAAGTGAGGACATGTGACATTTTCACTACTTTTACTGTTTTTGTCTGTTTAAGTACCTTTGATAGAATATTTGGAAAATGGTTAAAAAGTCAAAAATAAGCATTAAAAATTACCTACGAACTGGGCACAGTGATGCACACTGTAGTCCCAAGTGCTCAGGATGTTCCTGGACTTACTTGAGCTCAGGAGTTCAAGTCCAGCCTGGAGAGCAGAGCAAGACATCACCTCTAAAAATAATTGTCTACTATCACATCACTCAGAAATCACTACTGCTAACACATGGCATATTTTCTTTAAAATTTTATCCACAGATACACAAACACAATGAACAATTACTATATACATGATTGCTATCCACTTTTTTCCTTAATAGTGTAAGCATTTACTCAAGTTATTAATCTTTTTCTAAGATGTATTTTTAATGGCTGTATAATATTCCAATGTGGTGTTGTGCCATAATTTAATGATTATCCATTTTTTAAAATGTTTAATTCTCAGGTTTTTACTTACTGTTAACAAATGCTTTAGTGAACATCCTTGTTAATAAATATCTGATCACATCCCTAATTCATTTCTTAATAAAATTATAAGAAATGGTATTAAAGGATCAAAACAAAGAATATTGTGGAGACTCTTGTTACATTCATGTGTATGATTTCTGACTGGCACCTAAATGTTCAT
Organism: Macaca thibetana thibetana; assembly: GCF_024542745.1. Lineage (NCBI taxonomy): Eukaryota > Metazoa > Chordata > Mammalia > Primates > Cercopithecidae > Macaca > Macaca thibetana. The sequence goes on from NC_065586.1 coordinate 25,650,013, forward strand.
TTCATGTATTTTTGGCAGAGTTGAATAGTCCTTGTAACATTAATTATTATTTGCACATCTTTCCCCTTTGTGAATCGTCTGGTCATAACTGATCATTTTTTGCCGTCTGATTGTGTTGTTCTTACCCTAAGGCACTTTATAGTAAGAATATTATTCTTTGGCTGGTCATAGTTATTGTAATTATTTTACTCTTATTTGACATTTGCCTTTTACTTTTTAAGAATGTCTATATACATGATTTTATACTTCATGTTATTGGTTTTAATACGTTTGTCCTTTGTGAATTCTCTAATTGTTTTATGCTTAGAAAGTTTCTCCATATTCCACTATCTAAAAGAGTTTGAGCCTTACGTTATTTTATTCTATATTCATCTTTTAAATTCATCTGGATCTTTTTGGTATAAGATGAGAAAAGAATATCTAATGTAAAGTATGACTAAACAGTTTACTCAACAGCATTTATTGACTATCCCTTTTGTTATTCATTGATTTATGATAACACATTTATCACATACTTTTTTATATTCTGAGATTTATTTCTGGGCTGATGTTGATCTGTCCACTTATTTATTCATTCACTTTTTCATTTAACAAATGTTTCTGAAGATCTGTTATGTGCCAGGCATGATTTTAGAAAATGAGGATAAAGAAATTAAAACCACATAAAAATCCCACCACTTGTGAAGCTTACACTCTGGTGCAAGGTGGAAAAGAGATTAACAAATGTGAGATGAATCAATAAGAGATATATTATGTTAGATAGTAATAAGTGCTATGAAGAGAAAAATCAAATAAGAAAGAGAGATGGGGAGTTTGTGGACGTAGGGTAGCAATTACTAGCTTGATGTAAGACATTAGTTGAAACAGCTCCTCTGACTGAAAAACACAAAATAATCTTGAATCCTGAAATACTCATGTCTTGGATGATGTCAGATAATACTTTAATGGTGAGATCAGAGTCCAGAACAGTTCTCTCATGATTTGTGCAGGGATATTACAGTGAGAAAGGACAGAGTTAGCCAGCACATTTATGGACAAGTAGAATCTTTTCCCTTAGGACAAACTATGGAACGACCTCAAGAGCTGCTACATTCTTTTTTTTTTTTTTTGAGACGGAGTCTCGCTCTGTCTCCCAGGCTGGAGTGCAGTGGCACGATCTCAGCTCATTGGAACCTCCATCTCCCGGGTTCACACCATTCTCCTGCCTCAGCCTCCCGAGTAGCTAGGACTACCCTCAGCCTCCCAAGTAGCTGGGACTATAGGCACCCACCACCATGCCCGGCATATATATATATATATATTTTATTTTTGTATATTTAGTAGAGATGGGGTTTCACCATGTTAGCCAGGATGGTCTCGATCTCCTGACCTCATGATCTGCCTGCCTCGGCCTCCCAAAGTGCTGGGATTACAGGCATGAGCCACCGCACCCGGCCAAGAGCTGCTACATTCTTTTGTCACTTGGACAGTGCCCTATAAACAGCTTTTGATTGACCAGAAAAGAGTTGCTTGGTTTATGGATGGCAGTTCCAAGGTGATCAAAGAGCATCCTGTTTAGAAGGCTGACATTCTGATCAATGAAGGTAAACTTAAATCAGCTCAGTAGGCTGAATTGCATGATGTTTGCCTCTATGTTGGGGTTTTGACCAATTCATGGGCAGCGGCCAATGGCCTAACCACATGGTTAGAGAGAAGGGCAATACAAAACTGGTCTATTAAGGGATGTCTGTATAGGAAACAGCCCTATGGAATCACCATGGGAGTTTGAAGGGTGCATTTAAGTAGGATATGCCAACGCCCATCAGAAGAACCCTCTTCCAAAATCAGAAGTAATTTGAGCTTGCAAGTAGATTTCCTGATACACTCACTTGAGGTAGCCACCTCGTTCCATGAAATGGATGGGCATTGAGGGGCTGCAGCAATGCAGAGATGGGTTGAATCTAGACACATTCCTCTTGCACTACCTGAGGCACAAATTAAGAACTGTTCTGTCTGCCAGTAAGAGAGACAGAGCCTGCAAATGGCTTTGGGCAGATTTTCTGGGGGAAGGTCCTGCACAGAGCAGCCGAATTGCAGTGATGTCAGTAGCCCCAGGACACTACTAGTGGGTCCTGATGGGAATACACACTTACTCTAACCCAGGCTTTGCATACATGGTAGTAGAAGGGAATGCCCAGAGTGCTATGAAAGAACTCGAGCAAAAAATACTGCGTCAATCTTGACTACAGAGTAACACTTCCTCAGGCATCTTCAGAATAAGGGTTTGGTAGAGAATTGAAATGAGCAATTACAACACTAGTTGTCTAAAAGAAGAGAGAGAGATAGGCATGAAGCTTACACTCCTTCATGAGTGTGTGCTTACACTCAACCCGGGGAGGTCCAAGGGAAAGTCCGTATTAGACAGATTCCTGGTTTTCTGGTGGATCTGGGAAAAAGAGGGCAGGAGAGGTTGCTGGTGTGACTAGGCAATTACTCATTCCCATGGGAAGAAGATGCTGGTGTGACTATACTTTTTTCTTTCTTTTCCATATCACCTCAACTTTATTTACTTATTTATTTATTTATTTATTTATTTATTTATTTATTTATTGAGACGGAGTCTTGCTCTGTCACCCAGGCTGGAGTGCAGTGGCCCGATCTCAGCTCACTGCAAGCTCCGCCTCCCAGGTTCACGCCATTCTCCTGCCTCAGCCTCCTGAGTAGCTGGGACTACAGGCGCCCGCCACCGCGTCCGGCTAATTTTTTGTATTTTTAGTAGAGACGAGATTTCACCGTGTTAGCCAGGATCCTCTCGATCTCCTGACCTTGTGATCTGCCTGCCTCAGCCTCCCAAAGTGCTGGGATTACAGGCGTGAGTCACCGCGCCTGGCCCTCAGCTTTCTTTTTCTTTCCTAATGCAGTGGTCCCAGGACCGGTGCTGCAATTACAAGTGAAGAAAGCAAGGATGATTCCTAAGCAAGAAACCGTAACTATGCTTTGAAATCTTTATGCCAGATTTCCTAAGAGCCTGATAGGGTAGGTTATGCCTTCACCCCCATCTGGAACAAATGTGATTAATAATGAATGCTACTATATTGCTCAGTAGTAGAAATAGCTCACTAGTTATGTGCCTAAGTAACCCTATACTATATGAATAAGATGGAGTGAGGGGGAGACACTTGCTAGACCGTTATTCCTGCCTGCAATCTAAACCAGCACAGTGGTTGAACCTAACATCCCATTCAATGGTAGAAAAGTCTGGGTGTAAGTGGAGAAAAAGAAGAGACACTGACAAAGTGTAAAGAAATAAATAAATGAATTATGCAATGAGATAATCCAATAGGCTTAGAGCAAGAGATGACGTTGTCTCTTAGCTCAGTTATACCAGATACCTGAATGGGTGAAGTCGTATATTTCTGAAACCACACCTGCTTCTGGAACTGGCAAAAACTGAATGGGAGTCTGCACACTTTAGTGGGCTTATCCCGTGAGACATTTTGATATACAATATAACAATGGACCAGGTTAATTATAATGACTGAATGGGATTCTAGTAATGTTCAAGTATCTTGGAACTTTTAATTTTTCAGGTTACATCTCCTACACTCTAATATGATCTGACACTGACATTGTTGGTAAGATTATAATACTGATATTAGTGGTTAAATGTGTTGGGAAATTGAATTAAAATCTCCAGTCCTTACCTTACACTGGCTTCTCCAAATGTTAGGTGTATTTATGTGATACTATTGCCGTATCTGCTATATAAATGCTATACCAAATGGGAATGTTCAGATAACACTTTGCTATAAGAGAACTATCACCAAATATCAGAAGATAGCCTGTTATATAATAAAGAATGTGGTCTTTGTCCCTGGGTCCTGGGAAGTTAATTAGAATTTCCCGTGTTATAGGACTGTCTTTTCTATTCATGAGCCCTTTGAACCACACCTGAGTTTATGCTAATAAGATGATTCTGGTGGAGGTTGGCCATGCTAGAAAGGCCAACCATGTGATTAGAGGATTGAGGCTTTGAGCCACATAAAATCAGCCCAACTTCTCAACTTCCAGGGAGGAGAGGGGGCTGCAGGTGGAATCAATCATGTTTCAAGTGATTCAATCAATTGTGCTTACATAATGCCAATAAAAACTCTGTGTTTGCCCATTACAAACACTGGGCATGGTGGCTCATGCCTGTAATCCCAGCACTTTGGGAGGCCAAGAAGAGAGGATCACTTGAGGCCAGGAGGTTGAGACCAGCCTAGACAACCAGGCGAGACCCCATCTTAAAAAATAATAATTAGCTGGGCATGGTGGTGCACAGCTGTAGTCCTAGCTACTCAAGAGGCAGAAGCAGGAGGATCACTTGAGCCCAGGAGTTTGAGGCTACAGTGAGCTGTGATTGCACCACTGCACCTCAGCCTGGGCAACAGAGTGAGACCTCATCTCTTAAAAAAAAAAAAAATTAAAAACAGGAGTAAACTCGACATCATTTGGAAACTCATCACAGTGCTACAATAATCAAAACAGTGTCATATTGGCATAAAAACAGACATATAGACCAATGGAACAGAATAGAAAGCCCAGAAATAAACCCGTGTGCACACAGTCAACTAATCTTCAATAATGGTGCCAAAAATATACAATCGGAAAAGGCTAGTCACTTCAGTAAATGGTATTGGGGAAACTGAATATATACAAACGAATGAAATTGGAGCCTTATTTTATAACATATACAAAAATCACATAAAAAATACATTAAAGACTAAAATGTAAGGGCTGAAACTATAAAACACCTGGAAGAAAACATAGGGAAAAACTTCTTGACATTGACCTTGGGAATGATTTCTTGGCCATGACACCAAAATACAGGCCACAAAAACAAAAGTAGACAAGTGGGATTACATCAAACTAGAAAGTTTCTGCACAACGAAAGAAACAGTCAACAAAACACAAAAGAAACCTATGGAACAAGAGGAAATATTTACAAGTCATATACCTGATAAAGGGTTAATATCTAAAATATATAAGGAACTCCTACAACTCAATAACAAGAAAACAAATAATTCAATTTACGAGTGGGTGAAGGACCTGAATAGACATTTCTCCAAATAAGGCATACAAATGGCCAACAGGTGTATGAAAAGGTGCTCAGAATCACTGATAATCAGGAAAATGCAAGTCAAGACCGCAACGAGATATCAACTCACAGGTTTTAAGATGGTTATTACCAAAAGGATAAAAGATAAATGTTGGCAAAGATGTAAAGAAAAGGGAACACTGTATACTATTGGCAGGAATATAAATTGGTGCAGGCACTATGGGAAAAAGTACAGAAGTTCTTCAAAAAATAAAAATAGAGCGAACCTTTGATCTAGTGATTCTGTTTGTAGGTGTACAGTCTCTCCTCAGTGCATGTGAGGGATTACTTTTAGGGCTCCCCACCATACCAAGATCCGTGCATATTCAATTCTTGCAGTCACCCTATATGAAAAGTTAGCCCTACATATACACGAGTTTTGCATCCCACAAATACTGTATTTTCCCTTTGTGTTTGTTTTTTTTTAAAAAAAAAAACATGAATAAGTAAGGCCGTGCAGTTCAAAACCATGTTGTTCAAGAATCAACCGTATTTCCCAAAGAATTGAAAATAGGACCTGGAAGAGGTATTGGCACTCCCATGTTTAGTAGCATTATTCATGATAGTCAAGGCCAGGAAACAGCCTACATGTTCATCTTTGGATGAATAGATAAAGAAAATGTGATATGTAAAAATGACGGAAGCCAGGCACGGTGGCTCACGCCTGTAATCCTAGCACTTGGGGAGGCCAAGGTGGGTGGATCACTTGAGGTCAGGAATTTGAGACCAGCCTGGACAACATACTGAAACCCTGTCTCTACTAAAAATACAAAAATTAGCCAGGCATGGTGGCATGTGCCTGTAATCTCAGCTACTCAGGAGGCTGAGGCACGAGAATCGCTTGAAACCAGCAGACAGAGGTTGCAGTGAGCTGAGATCGCACCACTGCACTCCAGCCTGAGTGACAGATTGAGACTCCATCTCAAAACAATAACAATAAAAATGATGGAAAATTATTTAGCCTTAAAAAAAGAAAATTATGCCATTTGTGACAACATGAGTGAATTTGGAAGATATTATGCTAAGTGAAATAAGTCAGAAAGAAAAAAATATACTACATGCTACCACTCATACGTTGAATCTAAAATTGTCAAACTGGTAGAAGTAAAGAGTAGAATAGTGGTTGCCAGGCAGGAGAGCAAGGAGGACACAGGGAGATATTAGTCAAAGGGAATAACCTTTGGTTACACAAGATGAAAAAGTCCTAGAGATTTAATGTACAACATAGTACTGATAGTTGACAATATTGTGTACCTAAAAATTTCCTAAGAAGGTAGATTTTGGCCAGGTGCGGTGGCTCACGCCCGTAATTCCAACACTTTGGGAATCCAAGGGGTGGATCACGAGGTGAAGAGTTCAAGACCAGCCTGGCCAACATGGTGAAACCCTGTCTTTACAAGAAATATAAAAATTAGCCAGGCATGGTGGCAGGCGCATGTAATGCCAGCTACTCGGGAGGCTGAGGCAGCAGAATCACTTGAACCCGGGAGGCGGAGTTTGCAGTGAGCCAAGATCATGGACACGGCACTCCAAACTGTGCAACAGGGTGAGACTCCATCTCAAAAAAAAAAAAAAAAAAAAAAAAAAAGATAAGTGTTCTTATTAACTAACAAATAATAATAATAATAATTTTAGATTAGTGAGAAGCACAGTTTTTGAAAGTGATATATAGCTTTAGGCATAAATTCTTCTATTTATTTATTTATTTAAGTTGGAGTCTTGCTCTGTCATCCAGGCTGGAGGTCAATGGCGTGATCTCAGCTCACGGCAACCTCTGCCTCCCAGGTTCAAGCAATTCTCCTGCCTCAGCCTCCCAAGTAGCTGGGATCACAGGCGCGCATGACCACACCCAGATAACTTTTGTATTTCTAGTAGAGTTGGGGTTTCACCATTTTGGTCAGGCTGGTCTGAAACTCCTGACCTCAGGTGATCTGCGCACCTTGGCCTCCCACAGTGCTGGGATTACGAGCGTGAACCACAGGAGTGTTTTACTTCCAATTATGTGGTTGATTTTAGACTAAGTGCTACGTGGTGCTGAGAAGAATGTATATTCTGTTGACTGGGGTGGAGAGCTCTGTAGATGTCTATTAGATTCTCTTTCTTTAGTTGGGTGGAGGCTCTATGACTTGTCATTTATTTTTCATTTTCACCCTAAGATTTCACTGAAATCCATGTCATTAAAGCTCACCAAATTAAAGCTGTCTCATTTTTCATCACAAAGAATCATGGGATTAAAAATGAAATATTAAATCATATCAAGCAGCTTACCTTGGCTGTTTTGTACCACTGAGGCATTAAACTTCAGACTAATATTCTCCAGTTTTGAATAACCACCAACATCACATCTCACTGCTTACATAGTGCCCTTAGCACCATCTCCAGTCTTATCAGGACCATTTTTAATAACGCAGTGGATCCCAAGAGTGTTAAAATCTCATTTCTTGGGTATAATTATCCTAACTAATACACTTAACTTTCACGAATGCCCTAGAAGTTTCTATGTGTCCACTCAAGACAAGTGGTAGTCTAACAAGTAGGGAGAATAAACAGTCCAAAAAGAGGACTATTAAATTGCAGGCTCTCGGATCAAACCAGACTAACCCAGAGAGGGAAGAATCCCCATCTTTAAAGATAGAGGTATAGGAATGATAAAAATAATAGTTCAGCATACTTACATACAGCATGAAAGCAGTGACTAAATGGAAATATATACCAATTTTCACGAATGTAGTGACTAACATGAATACAATTTTAATTTTATCAGGAAATCTTTCATGAGACTTGGTAAACTCAATCACTCCTATTTGAAGAGAGACAAGAAACAAAATAGGAAGGAGATTTTCTTCTTCTGATTTATCATACACCAAGCAGTTAAAATCAGCCAGTACCTTAGAAAACGTTTAGATATTATTATAACACCATGTTTGTGAACATCCCCTCCCCTTTACATAATACCATTCACCATGCAGCAGAAATCATTATATGGCTATTTAACTTTGGACTCCTTTCAATGGAATCTGGTTATCTCATTAAAAGCTAGGCCTGAAGGCTTGCAGAACGTGTGTGTGTGTGTTCATAATGTCTTTCATACATGAAAATTGTAAACATATATGAAAATAATGTCACTAGTGTTCTTAAACTTATGCCAAGATTCATAGAAGAGAGATGATTAAAGATCACCTTGCTTTATTTCCTTTAATTTTCTATGTTACCTGTTTCTATTATGTGAAATCTGTTTTCCTTTTTCCATCAAAGCTCTTCTGGCTAACAAACATCCAGTGTGTCAGTATCAGTGAGAACTATTATTTGACTTATGTGAGCAGTGTGAATGAGTAATAGATTAAAACTGGTTCTGTCAATAAGCAGCTTGAAATTTTTAAAGATCAATATGAAACCAAAGGGAATGCCCTCAAAGAAAAAGTAGCCCTTCATGGTAGCTCATCAGCTATGACTTACCCATGAATGCACAAAGGGAACCTGTTCACACATGAATCTGGGACTCTGATTTCCCCACAGATATGCCATGTCAACTAGCCAAAGGGCTTGCACAAATTGTTTACGCCCTCATTTCAGAAGGAAAAGTACATACATCTGGCACTATTATGCTTGACTGGTGCTAGCTTTTGGCATATAAACAGCTGAGGGACAAATCTGGGGACATTATTAACCAAGACCAAAATGTGCCACTCTCTTTCATTCGTTTAAACTAACAGCTCCCATTTTTCTAAAATGTAATTGTTCTAGTTTTGTAGTACGCACATTTCAGTGTCAGTTACCAGTAAGTGTCTAACCAAACAACTCATAAATCAGGGATTTGTAACATGTATGCATCTATTTTTTAGCAAACTGAAAATATTAACTCAGGAATTTTAATGGATACTTTAAAAGACATAGAAGGACATTTGGATTTGAGTCAAGCCATTTCTGCACAGTCGTTTGTGACGATGCAGAATAAAAACCCTCTAAGAAACATTTTGAAGGTCTTCCATGAGCAGATACCATCCTACATGCTGGGAGATACAAACAGGTACAAAGTATAACCCGAGCCTCCAAAGATCCTACCATCCAGAAAAGGAAATTGTCTATGCAATGAAGACTTGCACTAGGGTTAAACCAGCAGGAATGAAGAGAACACAATCAATGTGAGAAATATTTCTATAGGAAGAGTCTGAAGGACTTGGAGACATTGGGATAATAAGAAGGTAAGTATACTATAATGAATATATAATGGGTGACTGGGGATTTAACATCATTAACAGAACAAGAACCAAATAGAATCAAGTTTAAGTTTGGGTGGAAAGTACGATATGTGTGCTTTGACCTTTGAATAGTTTAGCTCCACTGTCCCTCAAGTGAAATATCTGATATTGTTGGAGGGAAAAGAGGACTTTTTAATAATGGTTTATTATAGTAAAGACTGATAAAAAGAGGGACAGATTCTTAACTCTTCAGTTACCCAGCTAATGAGAAAAAGAAAGATGCTGCGTCCCTCATCCCTCAGCCCAGGGCAGAAGGTGCAGGAGTCAGAGGAGGCATTAGCTACTATACTTACAAGGAGAAAGTAATTTTGGACTGAATTTTGAACATAAATTTATACAGTCTCTGATTATGGTGATGCATATTACACTGAATATTTGATCAACAAAGTTGGGATTAAAAGTGTAACTGAGTATAGAACATAGCAAGTAAGGGAATGATTGATGCTAAGATTTCAAATCAATGAGGAAGGAAGTGTGGTTCAAATGCCCAAATCCTACGTGATTCATGATACACCTATGCATGAAATCATATGATTATAAAGGCAAACTTTATTCCCCCTTTGCATGAAAAACTATACGTTGATATATCTGATTAAATTTATTTGCAGAGCTCATCCCAGAACTTGTAAACTTATACTGATAAATGAGAAATCATGTGGTGAATCACTTAATATCATAAAATCCTTCCATTTAAAAATGATACTTAAACAAATGTGGTACCAATAATATCACAGTCATTGGGACAACAGTTTCTAACTAATTCAGAACTTTGTCTACTTATAAATAATCATTGATAGTACAAAATACAGTGGCATAAACTGGGGAGAGAAGAAAGCTAGGGTACTTAACCACTATTCACAATTCATGATTTTGCCTTTGGACTCACCTGATCCATCCTTTTATATATGTACTGAATTTTGAAGTGTAGAGAATAGGTAAGGTATTCCAAAACCTTCACAAATGGATTTATCCCTCATTCTTAAATTGATCTAGTACTAGGGAATGATCAATATCAATTTTGATCAAAGTTCATGATGAGATTTCTCTTGTTCCCCTTGCCACAACCAGGAAACAGAAGAATGGCCAAAATGTGGGGCCCTTCAAGCTGCAGGCTATAGGCAAATGGCTCTGTGGGGATGGACGTAGCCCTATGTTTCCCCAATAGTATGTATAAGAAGAGACATTTTTAAAAATTAGGTGGTATATTTCTATCATCATGAGGAATACTAAATTAACTTTTTATTTTGAGGATTTTGGTGTGTGTATATGTTCTAAAGTCAAAGAGGAAGATACTATTTTAGACTACCTTTGGCTTAATCTGTGCAAATTATGATCAAAACAAGTAAATTTATTTTATTATAAATTTATCCATGATTATACTTTTCTCATTAATTCTGTCAAAGAGCCATGAAATGCTGTGTACATTAGAATTTTTTTAATTGTCTGTAGTCTTCCTCACGGGCCTGTCTCTCATCCAAAGATATAAAAGTGGTAAAAGAAATTCACCTTTTAAATAATGGGCAGTAGCAACTCTCTAGTCACTCTAAATGAAACTGATAAGCTACCCAAATTAAATAACCAGCCCTGCTTATGCACTTAGCTCAGCAAATATGCTCAAATGTTGGCCATACATATGTTATCACTTTTGAGCTAATTATGTTTCTAGCAGCTTTAAGTCTCTTAAATCCAAGAGATGATGAAGGAAGCTGCAGAAAGTGAATCACCCCAATAGTGGTAACAAGATATTGGTTATATCTTTGGTTAGAAAAGCATTTCCCTGGCCGGGCACGGTGGCTGATACCTATAATCCCAGCACTTTGGGAGGCTGAGGCGGGCAGATCAAGAAGTAAAGAGACCGAGACCATCCTGGCCAATGTGGTGAAACCCCATCTCTACTAAAACTACAAAAATTAGCTGGGCTTGGTGGCGGGCGCCTTTAGTCCCAGCTACTCGAGAGGCTGAGGCAGGAGAATCACTTGAACCCAGCAGGAGGAGGTTGCAGTAAGCCGAGATCATACCACTGCACTCTAGCCTGACAACAGAGTGAAACTCTGTCTCAAAAAGATAAAAGAAAGGAAAGAAAGGAAGAAAGGAAGAAAGGAAGAAAGGAAGAAAGAAAGAAAGAAAGAAAGGAAGGAAGGAAGGAAGGAAGGAAGGAAGGAAGGAAGGAAGGAAGGAAGGAAGGAAGGAAGGAAGGGGAAGAAAGGAAGGAAGGAAGAAAGGAAGGAAGGAAGGAAGGAAGGAAGGAAAGAAAGAAAGGAAGGAAGGAAAGAAAGAAAGAGAAAGAAAGAAAGAAAGAAAGAGGAAGAAAGGAAGAAAGGAAGGAAGGAAGAAAGGAAGGAAGGAAGGAAGGAAGGAAGGAAGGAAGGAAGGAAAGAAAGAAAGAAAGGAAGGAAGGAAGGAAATAAAGAAAGAAAGAAAGAGAAAGAAAGAAAGAAAGAAAGAAAAAGAAAGAAAGAAAGAAAGAAAGAAAGAAAGAAAGAAAGAAAGAAAGAAAGAAAGAAAGAAAGAAAGAAAGAAAGAAAGAAAGAAAAAGAAAGAACGAACAGCACTTCCCTCGAAAATAGGCTGGTGAAACATTCACAGTCCGTTCAACAATCATTTGGGCATTGACCAGCATTTCTTCATCATTGTCCCTTCTTTCCACTCTCTCACTCCAAATGGGGCTAGAATTTTGCTCCCCTAAATTTTAAATGCTTCTTCAAAAGCTACTGAACAGGAGGAATACTTCTAAAAACTTTAAAAAGTGTCTCTGACATTTTCTAAATTTTACAATTTTTGTAACAGTGCAGAACTAAATCCATGGTCCAATTACTGGAAATTCTGTCTTCAGAGAGTCTCAGTAATATTCCTCCGGATGAAGATGTACGAGTTTGGAACATATGTGCATTTTTCTCTGGAAAAAGTCTATGAAAACTAATAAAGAAAGCATTAGTAATAGCAGCAGTAGTCACAGTAAACCTCCACTGAAAGCTCACTGTGAACAATCACTATTGAAAACACTGTATATATGACCTCATTGGATGCTCATAGCAACCCTGTGAAATGTTGTGTTTTTTTCCTTTTTTTCTTTTTTCTTTTTCGTAATCTGTTTGTGCTTCATGTTACTCATCTCATCTTTTTTTAATACATTAGCTCATTTTATAGTAAAACATTTTATTTTATGTACAACTGTAGAGAAACCACTACACAGATAGCTCCAATTTAAATTAGAAAATATTTTCTCTGTACAAAATAGTAAAAATGATAACATTTCCCAGGCTAGCCCAACAAGTTCATTTAAACCAAATAGTAGCTGAATACATGACACATTTATAAATACAATTTGAATTCTGGGATCCAGGAGAAATTTTGGTTTCATTTATTGAAACAGCCATGTTTTTCTCTAAGTTATGTGAAGTGAAATTCCTATTAATCGGCTCATGTTTAATTATAACATCCTTTATCTCTTCCGTACTTTATATTGAACTGCTATACTTTGTTTAACATTTAGTGTGACATATGTAAATGTCTTCCGATGTAAAATTTCTGAAATTCTCTGTCATAAACATACATTCCAGCTAAACATTGATCAAGTCTTTTACATAACAGTAAAAGTGAAGAAACGAGGGAAATACTGAATTTTAAAACACCTGTGAGTGATGGGAGAAAATTTTTGCAAGCTATCCATCTGACAAAGGGCTAATATCCAGAATTTACAAAGAACTTAAACAAATTTACAAGAAAAAAACAACCCCATCAAAAAATGGGCAATGGATATGAACAGACACTTCTCTGAAGAAGACATTTATGCAGCCAACAAACATATGAAAGAAAGCTCATCATCACCGGTCATTAGAGAAATGCAAATCAAAACCACAATGAGATACCATCTCATGACAGTTAGAATGGCAGTCATTAAAAAGTCAGGAAACAACAGATGCTGGAGAGGATGTGGAGAAATAGGAACACTTTTACACTCTTGGTTGGAGTGTAAATTAGTTCAACCATAGTGGAAGACAGTGTGGTGATTCCTCAAGGATCTAGAACCAGAAATACCATTTGACCCAGCAATCCCATTGCTGGGTATATACCCAAAGGATTATAAATCATTCTACTACAAAGACCATGCACACATATGTTTATTGCAGCACTGTTCACAGTAACAAAGACTTAGAACCAACTTAAATGCCCATCAGTGATAGACTGGATAAAGAAAATGTGGCACGTATACACCATGGAATACTATGCAGCCATAAAAAAGGATGGGTCCATGTCCTTTGTGGGGACATGGATGAAGCTGGAAACCATCATTCTCAGCAAACTGACACAGGATTAGAAAACCAAATACTGCATGTTCTTACTCATAAGTGGGAGTTGAACAATGAGAACACATGGACACAGGGAGGGGAACATCACACACCCACACACCAGGCCCTGTCAGGGGGTGGCGGGCTAGGGGAGGGATAGCATTAGGAGAAATACCTAATGTAGATGACGGGTTGACGGGTGCAGCAAACCACCATGGCACAAGTATACCTATGTAACAAACCTGCACATTCTGCACATGTACCCCAGAACTTGAAGTATAATAAAAAAGTATACAAATAAGAAATAAACAAACAAAAAACTGTTAGGGAGATTACATCCGCTTTTACAAGTTTTAGATGGATAAGTAGCTATCTATGCCTTTTATGATCATAGGCACCTCGCAATGAATGTTTTAAAAACTCATTTATGAAATGCATTTTGTTTTTATTTCTTTGGGGCACTTTAAGGACCCTTCACACCCCTCGTCGAGTCCATCAAGCTGTATGCTTCAAGACAGGAATATTTAAAAGCTGCATCCTTTCAGCATTATATCTTCAGAGTTGAGAGATTAAGCTCAATTGACGTCTTTAGGTCTGCTAACCTCTTACAGTAATAATGTAGAGATTAAGTAGCAAAGTTTAGAATTTGTCCTTTTCACCAAAAACTGCTTGGAATTCAGACATTCACATTTTATTCCCCTTACCTCCCTTTAAATATTGAAAAGTAAGGAATGGTACCAGCTCCTCTTTGTACCATTGTACAATGTAAATGACGAGTTAATGGGTGCAGCAAACCAACATGGCACATGTATACCTATGTAACAAACCTGCACGTTGTGCACATGTACCCTAGAACTTAAAGTATAATAAAAAAAATTGAAATGCAATATGAATTCATTTAAATCAGATAAAATGTGTCTTTGGGAAATGAAAAATGCTCCCTGGAGGCTGTTCCCTCCTTCTAGAATGTGTACAATAGTATTCTGGGAGATCCTTATTCCTAAAATGCACTGGGAACCATTATAGGATTTCCCAAGTAATACATAAATTGTGCTAATTTGTATGCCATTAGCTGAGAGATGAAGACAAAGGAACAAATGCTAATAGAAATAGGGCCGAACAATTAAAGCATTTCGAGGTGAACAGCTGCTCCTATGTAGCTGACTAGCTGTGGACATTTACATACAGGGGGGTTTTGGGAAAATGAGACTGGCTTCTGGCCAGCAGACTGGGCTTAGGGGCATGGACTCTGAAGGGTTGAGCTTATTCTTATAGCTCCCCTGAGTGTCAGCCTACAGTTGCAAAGAACAAACGGGAGTTCTGGACCCCACAGTCAGATGATAGCCCCCTTTCCCCTCCTGACCCATCAGAAGCTCTGTATACACCCAAAGCAGTAGAGTCACCTTGGGGTTCTGTCAGTTTTCTGCCCTAAGCCACAAGGAATTGATTTGAAAACACCACACAATAAGTGATAGAGATATAACGAATGTCCAGATTCGTTGTTTGATTCTAGCTGGCTTCCATTAAGAAATATTTGGTGTTGAGGAAGAGGAAAAAATAATAAAATAGCAACCGCAAAAACAACAATAAAAACAGAAATATACCATATTTTAGTTTTTAGTTCTTCAACATTACACTATGAGAAAGAAAAATCTATCCAATAAGTCATTGGCATGAACTTAATACAGCCTACATAGTTACCTAAAAATATCTGGAATAGGTTAAATATAGAAATAAATACATATCTTAATTTGTTTACATACTATGAATGAAGCTCCTTCCTCTCTAGAATCAAGACCAAGCCAAGCTAAGCTATTTTTAAGTGTATAATTGTGTTTCCCAGATTTTATACATCTCAGTCATTTTCCTTTTTTTCACTCAGTAGCCTGGTCAATCAATCAAATCCTGAAGATTTTTTTTTTTTTTTTTTTTTTTTTTTTCTGACAGAGTCCTGCTTTGTCGCCCAGGTTGGAATCCTGTGGCACGATCTCAGCTCCCTGCAACCTCCGCCTCTGGGGCTCAAGCGATTCTCATGCCGCAGCCTCCCGAGTAGCTGGGACCACAGGCGCACACCACCACGCCTGGCTAATTTTTCATATTTTTTGTAGAAACGGGGTTTTGCCATGTTGCCCAGGCTGGTCTTAAACTCATGGGCTCAAGTGATTCTCCCACCTTGGCCTCCCAAAGTGCTTGGATTATAGGCCTGAGCCATGGTGCCTGGCCCCTGCAGAAATATTTATTTCCATATCTCAGACAATGAGTTTGAGATAAGAAGAGGTTTGGAGACCTGCTCGAGGTCAGGTGGCAGTTACTGAAGGACTTGAGTCTGCAACCATGTCTCCTAAAGTCAAGATCAGATCCCTTTCCCACTCACCAAGCTGTTTCCATATTTTTAAACTGCAGGTTATGCAAATTTAAGGTTATAGTTCCACAAAATGAAAAAGTCACTGTAAAAACCTGAGCATCCATAATTATGGCTTGTCGAACCCTCAGCATTCTCATCTCCTAAATCAATCCAACTCATTCTCGACTTGAAGTAGGAACAAATGAGGCTGCTTTTGGATTTCTCTTCCCACGGCCCGATCGGTATTCACTGAAAACAGGATTGCATGTACATTGCTCAGATTTTCTCAGACAGATTTCAGTGATTTTCATGCTCTTACTCTGTCTCATATTTACAGTCTACCCAGGCTTTTGTGATAAAGAATCCTCAAGGCCATTTCTCTGAGCCTTCGCATGGGTCTTGTCTCTCTTCTTTATCAATGATTAATGATCTGCATGAGTTTGCCTTTGACTCCTCTTCTTTTTCAGTTTCTCATATTTTATAATGCACACTGCCTTGAGTAATAAAGGCTCATCCAAGGAAAAATTATTGGCTATTCATCTCCTGGCCTTTTATAAATCTTCTTTATCTTTACAGCTGCCTTTCTGTTTACCCCCAAATGTGCGTTGTGCTCTGTTTCTAACAAATACCTCTCACTCCCACCTCGTCCCCACCCTGGCTTTTGATTTCACCAACCAAATCCCAGTTTGGCAATGATTGCTCATCTTGGATTTCTTGCAGATATTTCAGGATTGAACGCAGCACATGATAGAAAAGTTGTTTTGGCCAGGGAATCATCTACTATTTGTAGCATACAACTAAAATATAAGCGTAGACGTGTTATTTCTTTGAAATGCTTTGTGTCAGAGATGCAAGTGGTTCAGTAGTTTAGGTGATATTCTAAGAGTGATATAATTTTGCAGTTCTGGCTCCTAAGCAGAAATCTGGGGAGTCTGTCCAGTGGACCAAACTGGTGGTCTGATTTCAAGTCTACCTCATTGTGCTAAAATAAAATATAAGTACGTAGAAAAATAAGGATATAAATACACAGAGCAACAGCTAAATGATAAAATTACAGGTCCTTATGCCATCCCATGGGAAACTTTCTTGGCCATTACTTAGAGTGAAAGGAAAATAAAACTTGGGACCCCAATTCACTGTGCCAAAAGGAAAAACTTAAGTCAAAAGCTGAATCATGCAAGACACTGCCTTTCCTTTTGCTAATCGGGCAGCTGCAGATGAAAGGTAAAAGGCTGGATGCAGCGGCCCACACCTGTAATCCCAGCACTTTGGGAGACCGAGAAGGGGGGATCACTTGAGCTCAGGAGTTCAAGACCAGCCTGGGCAACATGGCAAAACCCTGTCTCTACAAAAAATACAAAAACTAGCTGGGCATAGTGGCACATGCCTGTGGTTCCAGCTACTCAGGAAGACCTCTTGAGTCCAGGAGGTTGAGGCTGCAGTGAGCCATGATCATGCCACTGCAATACAGCCTGGGCAACAGAGCAAGACCTTGTTTCAAAAAAAAAAAAAAAATAGGTTAAGTATCTCCACAGGTATCTACTCTATGCTGGCCTTGTATTATGTAAAGTGTCCATTCTGAGCCACAGATGAATGTGTAATTGATTCTTCCCCTCCCTGCTTCTTTTCTCTTGTTACATGTGAATGACCATACCCATCCTCTTTCCCCTCCAGCCCACTTTTCCCCTTTAAATATAGATGCCCTCAAATTCATCTTTGGAGAAAGACACAGACCACAGACTGTTTCTGTGATTCCCTATTATTTTCTTCCAGAGATACCCTTAACTTTGCTTGACAAAATAAACTTCAAAGTTGATTGAGACCCGTCTCAGATACATTGTGGTTTACATTACCCTAGTACAGATGCCATGAAGGCTGTTCCATTAGTAGTATTTCTGTTGACTGAATAGAGCTGAGCCCTCAAGATTTGCTACATCTACCTCTCGTTAATTTGTTTCAGTGTGACCTGCTTACCTCTAGCCAGGTACTTGCTAAGGCAGTGTTACTCCATGTGTGGCTCCCTACAAGGTAAGATTAGAAACTGAAAGTAAGCATTTAGAAACTTTAAAGCAGTTGATGGCATGCAGGAAACACTACCCTAAAATGTGGCATCTTTGCATGCTGAGTATTTTAAGCTGAAAGAAAGTGAAAAAATCATGGAAGCAGAAAGTTCTCTCTGACCTTCTCTCTTGAAGACACTCATGTGACACGTGTCCTGCCCTATACCCTGACAAAAGGAATGTTACATAGAAAAGCCCAGAAAAGTCTGAAAAAAACAGACTTTGCTAAGTTACCACCAGTTTACTGCCATTAGTTCATATCTCCTTTACGTCTAATCATACTTCTCTGCATGACTGATCCCTGTTCATCAAACTTAACTATAAAATTACAATTTTCCCTGGATCCTTGGGTCTTCATCTTGAAGGCTCTCATATTACGTAAAACTTGTGGTAAATAAATTTGGTTATGCTTTTCTCCTGTTAGTCTGCCTTTTGTTACAGGGATTTGGGCCATGAAACTTGCAATGGATGAGGAACAGGTATTACTTTTTCTCTCTCCTACACAACTTTATGTCTATTGAATCATATTTATATTATTGCTCTGTCTCTCAGCCAGGAGTGCACTGGCGCAATCATGGCTCACTGCATCCTTAATCTTCTGGGCTCAAGAGATCCTCCTTCCCCAACCTCCCAAGTAGCTGAGATGACAAGCACACATCACCATGCCCAGCTAGAATCTAGTAATTTTTTTAAATGGTATTTTATTGTGTATGCCTTTGATTTTTAAAAATGCTTTTTCTAGTAATTCATGATTTATTCTAATTTGTAAAGTATTAGCCAATGATGGAATAGAATTTTGTTGTTAATTATTCTTCAGGTGGTCTGAGAAGCACAGTTCTGACTGACCATTAGCTGTGTACCAGTGCGCCCAGCAAATTGGCAAATTTGACACAGAATGATACTGCCTCTTGTTGGAAACTTTACCCAAAATCCTGGCCTTTTCTATATTTTGGATACGTGGTAACATGTATTCACAAAGCATTTGTGGAAGTGTGGAGCCAACAGAGAAAGTGGCTGGTGGCGACTGTAGCATTAAACACTACTTTGAAACAACAGATGTGAACAGTGACTTCGCTTGGTCCACTGGAGTAAGTTTCTCTTGATGTAGTGACCATAGAAATGCTCTTCTGGGACATACAACAAAAATGAACATACACAAACAGAAACTAAATAGAGTTCCCAGAAAGGAAATAAGGACAATAGCCTGGAAAAACATTAAGAAAATATGATGAGTCACATGAGTGTGTTTAGTGCCTTGATTTATAATATTGGTTCCTCACCCATGCTTGATAAAATTAGTTTAAATGGGGCACAAAAACCAATTCCTTTCACCAGAGTTTTATCATATAACATCGTTATAAAGGACATGCTGTCACCAAGAAGACACAATATGTCCAATTGAGATATATTTCTCAATAGTTAAAAAAATACCCCTTATTTGGGAGAATTTGTTTCTCAAACAGAAAATCAAATGTGTCTTTGCAGAAACTCATTCTCTTTCTTTCTAATGACATATAATCATTTTACCTATATCTTGTCGTGTTTCTCTTCCCTGGGTTTGCAAGAAGCCAGTTTTTAAATGTCTGTTGCTTTTTCCACTCACAAAATAGAAATAATTTTGCTCTTAGTAGAAAGTCCCAACATAAGACATTACACATGCAGCAAGCAATTTACATTTCTATTGATAGACTAGAAATTCATATGAGGAAATACCTTTTTAAAAAAAAAAAATCCCTCCATGTCAGGGTTCTACAAGCCCTTATTTCTATGTTGGGTATAAAGAGTTTTCCTGGGCATCCTTTCTTAAAGCAACAGCTTTTCATAGTATCAGTAAAGGGATATTTCAGATAGCAAATCAGCAAGTACTATATTGGTGCAAAAATAATTGTGTTTTGTTTGTTTGTTTGTTTGTTTTGTTTGTTTACCCAATCTTACTCTGTCACCAGGCTGGAGTGCAGTGGTGTGATCTCAGCTCACTGCAACCTCCACTTCCTGGGTTCAAGCAATTCTCCTGCCTCAGCCTACCGAGTAGCTGGGATTACAGGTGTGTGCCACCACACCCAGCTAATTTTTGTATTTTTAGTAGAGACGGGATTTCACCATGTTGGCCAGGCTGGTCTCGAACCTGACCTCAGGTGATCCGCCTGCCTCAGCCTCCCAAAATGCTGCAAGTACAGGCATGAGCCACCACACCCAGCGCATTTCTTTTTTAAAGTAATAGCAAAAACCGCAATTACTTTTGCACCAAACTAATACCTTGTGATTTCCTTATGGCCTGAAAAATGCTGCATTTTGATCATTTATCAAATTGAAGGGGACTTTTTCCAAATAAGGATGGCAATTTGATGCATCGTTCTTATGGTTATTGGAATAATGAAAAGGAAGAAATGCGAGAAATCACTTTGTAAACAAAGTAAGCTATTCTAGAAGGCTTCATCGTTCTGTGAGAGGCTGTTTCCTTGTCTCCAGTTCCGTGAGGTGATGAGGAATGAGGGGTACAGGCCTGAGCAGAAACCAGGAGTGCAATGCTCATGGATCCCTCGTGGAAGGGACCCAAGACACTCCATGCCGCTATGATGGCTGGCTCTGCTCTCTACTTGTCAGGCCTCCAACAACCTCCAACCTTCCTGGGTGGAGGAAGGTAGCCAAATCACTTTCGGACCTTCAGGATAAGTGTGAAATTTACACTAAGATGTAAGTTCAATGAGGATAAGGACTTGATCTCATTCACCAATGAATCCCAGTGCCTGGAAGAAAAACTGCCACAGAGTAGATGCTAAAATATTTAGTGATGGAAGGAAGGAAGGAAGGAAGGAAGGAAGGAAGGAAGGAAGGAAGGAAGGAAGGAAGGAAGGAGGGAGGGAGGGAGGGAGGGAGGGAGGGAAGGAAGGAAGGAAGGAAGGAAGGAAGGAAGGAAGGAAGGAAGGAAGGAAGGAAGAAAGAGTGGGAAGGAGGGAAGGAAGGAAGGAAGAAAGGAAGGAAGGAAGGTGATTAGTCTGTTCTCAGGCTGCTAATAAATACATACCTTAGACTGGGTAATTTATAAAGGAAAGAGGTTTAATGGACTCACAGTTCCACATGGCTGGGGAGGCCTCACAATCATGACAGAAAGCAAAGGAAAAGCAAAGGCATGTCTTACATGGCAGCAGGCAAGAGCGCTTATGTAAGGGAACTCCCATTTATAAAACCATAGGATCTCATGAGATGTAGTCACTATCATGAGAACAGCACAGGAAGCACCCGCCCCATGATTCAATATCTCCACCTGTCCTCACCCCTGACACATGGGGATTATTGCAATTCAAGGTGAGATTTGGGTGGGAACACAGCCAAACCATGTCAGAAGGGCAAGGGGGAAGAAAGAGAAGGAGAGGAAGAGAGAAATCTATTGGTGGATTCAGATTTCCTGCACTGATGAGTGTAATTATAACTATTGCTTGAATAACATTTGCTGATGCAAACACTGTATATAAAGAGAAGCAAAGAAGCGAGAATATTTATCACTACTGTGCAGAGTGTTTTTGTTTAGGTTTGGGGGTGTGAGGATTTAAATTTTAGGGATGCTCTGAAGTGAAGGTCACGCTGAGTGGATGTCAGGCACAGGTTTCTTCTCCTCTTTTTATTCAGAGAAGACACATGCGTAGCTCAGAGCTGGATACCTGCAGACAAACAACCGCATAGTCCTGCTCTGAAGGACTGCACCATCTAAAAGGAGATCAAAGGCTCGTACCTAAGTAAATGCAACACTGGTATAAAGGGATAAGAGACTTTAGAGGGGCTCCTTTGGAAAAGACTGGACTGTGATTGATTAAGTGATGGAACAGGGACAGTTGTCTGAAAAGGGGCCAGTTGAGCCAGACCTGGAGAGATGACACTGTGTGGAGTTCAGATACCACATCTTGGCCCTTTCAGAGACGAATAGATTGTCAGACAGACTGACATCATTCTTCTCCCATCTAGGCGACGGACTGGAGCCATGGGGTAGTCAGGGAGGAACAGAAACTGCTTCCAAACTGCTCCCCGCTAGAGTTTCTCTATGTTCCCCAGCACAGCCAGAAATGATCATCAGATTCTTGTATCTGAAGACAGCCTTTATTGACATTTTACCTCTTCTGAACAAATAAACCCCAAACCTCACCATCTCTCTCAGTCTTTCGTGGAGAGTAGACATCAAAGGCTGGGATGGGAAGAGGCAGAGGGGGGAATTTGATCCATTCATCCCAGCCACTATCTTGTGAGATCAAGTCTATTGTTTCCTTATGCCCTGAAAAATTCTGTGTTTTAGTCACTTACCAGACTGACAGGGGCTTTATTCAAATAGGAGTGGCAGTTTGATGCATGGTTCTAAGGGTTACTGGGATAATAAAAAGAGAAAATGCAAGAAATTGCTTTGTAAAACAAAGCAAATTTTCACCAGGAAAGATCGGTTGCAAGTTCTGGTATCTTCATGACCCCTTGTATTTCATACTATTCTAGTTTAAAGATATGTTGAGTTTGTGTCTTAGCAGACTCTTAAGATTTTAAACCTCAAGCACAGGATGTAGGGAGGCCATAAATGGGGGAATGGAAAGTGGGTTTTGCTTCTGAGAAGGATAATGTGGTGAGTCACTATTTAAATGAATCCACAGAGCTTTGTAAAGTCTTAAAAAGGACCATTTAATTGCATAATACTGATTCCTTAACTTTATAGTGTCTGGGAGAAATAGTCTCTGTGAAGTGGTGGGAGGTAAATGTTATCACGTGATACTGGAGGAAGAACAATAGCTCAAGATGTGAGGAGGAAATTGGCATATTGGATGCTGAAATAAATTACAGCCATCAGGAGCTCTTTGCTTTGCCTGGGAATGATCTGTCAAGCAGGAAGGAGCTGAAAGTGCATTTGTGAGAACAGTAGGTGGATTCTTTTCTCTTTTAGGAAAATATCTTGACCCAAAAAAAAAAAAAAAAAAAAGTCCTGAATGCAAAATCAATAGGAATGGATTATCTGAAGCCTCTTTCTTCTTTCTATCTTTTTTTCCTACTGGAAATTGTTTTCTCAATTCTTTGAAGACCTGCTCAGGAAAATTAAATATAGTGTGAGCTGAAGGCTACAATTTTTCAACTAGAGTGATTTTGCACCATCATCACTCCCAGGAGACATCTGGCAATGTCTAGAAACATTTTTGGTTGTCACCATTGAGAGGATGCTATAAGCATCTGAGGGAGATATCAGGATGCCGTTAAGCAACCTACAATGTGCAGGACTGTCCTTGTCCCCACAACAAAGAATTATACAACCCCAAATGTCAGTAGTGGTGAGGTTGAAAACTCCTGGTTTAAGGTAAATCCTGGCTTTTGTTCTCTAAATTGTCCAGGTGAGTCATATTTGTAATGACTTTCAAGACCAAAATGGAAGCCTCAACATGTGGGTAATCAAAACCTGCCATGTCTATTTCTTGAAAATTGATGAAAAATATAGTCACTCCTATAAAGCAAGTCATATGTTACTGCTATTTGTCTCATGTAATTTTCTGAGAAACTATGCAATTACATTTAAGCAAAATTATAATAATGTATCCTGCAGTAAGTTACCACTCCCCCTGCAAAGCCACATAATAAAGCCACACAGCAAAACACACCAAAAGCATCATATCCATATACCGGCATTATTTATGACAATCTTGGATGTATATTAGGTCTCAGTGAAATAAACATTTATCAGGATCCTGCGAATACTAATAACTACACAGAAACACTGTCAGAGTCTCAGAAAAAATCGCTTCAATTCACATAAATAAGATAAATAAGAATAGCTACCACTGTTTAAGTGTTTGCCTTTTTTTCTTACTAGTTTATCTCCTCCGTGTTTCATGTGATTAATTTTATCAAATACAGTAGTCCCCCCTACATTTAGTACTGTTAATCGAGAAAAATGACAAGACAAGCCTCAATCATTTTAGGAGGCTTTTTTTTTTTTTTTTTTTTTTTTTTTTTGCCAAGGGTAAGGCCATGCACACAGCCTCAGGAGGTCCTGATGACATGTGCCCAAGGTGGTCGGGGCACAGCTTGGTTTTACACATTTTAGGGAGACGTGAGATATCAATCAATCTATGTAAGAAGTACATTGTTTCCATCCAGAAAGGCAGGGACAACTCAAAGTAGGGAGGGGGCTTCCAGGTCACAGATAGGTGAGAGACAGATGGTGACAAAAAAACTTTTGAGTTTTGGATAAGCCTTTTCAAAGGAGGAAATCAGAATATGTATCTCTCTGAGTGAGCAGAGGGATGACTTTGAATAAAATGGGAAGCAGATTTGCCCTGAGCAGGTCCCAGCTTGAATTTTCCCTTTAGCTCAGTGATTTTGAGGGCCCAAGATATTTCCCATTCACAGTACCTAACCCTAAATACACTGTTTTTTCAGCCTGATAACCAAGATGGTTCCTAAGTGACTAAAGAGTGAGTAGCACATACAGGATTCTCTGGACAAAGGGATGATTCGCAGTTCAGGCAGGATGGAGCAGGACAGCAGGAGATTTCATCACGCTACTCAGAACGGCACCCAACTTAAAGCTTATGAATTGTTTATTTTCTGAAATATTTTTGTACCTCGGTTCACTACAGGTAACAAAAACCCCAGAAAGCAACACTGCAGATTAGTGGGCACCTCTGTACTTACAAGAGAAGGCGAGGTTGGCATTAGTATCCTTATTTTAGGTGGGTGTTGTCTCAGGCCTAGAGCAGTAAAGGAGCTCAGCTAATTGAGTAACTTCTGCTATAGTGTTTTCTATCCCACCTTCATCCCCTTTTGGGGTTTGACAGGTAATAAGTCAAAGACAACTGAGAAGGGGCCTTTTGGAAATGAATCCAGAGCAGAGAAACAGGTTCATCTCAGCAGAGTAGATGCACATCCCTGCACAGCAAAGGACTATTTCTGTCACCATCTGCAACCTGAGTGATGAGAAGCCTCCTTCCCCTATCCCCAAATAGAAGCTGGACTGAATGCAGCTAAGTGGCCACAGCCCATAACCACAATGACTCCACCTACTTCCCTGCAGAGGACAAAAAGAGGTGGATCCCAGGAGGCAGCCAGGGGATGCAAGGAGCGGAAAGGCCATCAGAGAGGGGTGAAGAGATGAGGTCCCAAGGAAAGTTATTGGAAAGCTTTCTACCAAAAGGGAGATCAAGGACCACTGTGCGCATCCTGAAAGACAAGACAGGAATCACGAGCTCAAATGCTCTCAGGTATTTGCCTTGGGGAGGCAGGAGAGTGACTGGGGTCAGGGACTCCAGCTGCAACTGCTTGCATTCGCTTCCCAGATTCACCACTTAGCAGCTGTGTAAACTTGGGCAAGATCACGGACTTCTCCATGGTCACTTCTCCACAGTGTTTGCTTTCTGAGGTTGCTTTTATTTCACTGGCTCCCTTTTTATGCTGAGATTAACCTTAAAAGTCATCCAACATTTGATAGAAATAATAACTAATTTTAGTTGATTTAACTAAATGTTTGGATGTTTATTCCATACCACAAAGCTTTTTTTTTTTTTTTTTTTTTTTTTTTTTTTTTTTTTTTTTTGAGATGTAGTCTTGCTCTGTCGCCAGGCTGGAGTGCAGTGGCACAATCTCGGCTCACTGCAACCTCCACCTCCCGGGTTCAAGAGAGTCCCCTGCCTCAGCCTCCTGAGTAGCTGGGACTACAGGCGCCCACCACTGCACCTGGCTAATTTTTTGTTATTTTAGTGGAGACGGGGTTTCGCTCTGTTGGCCAGGATGGTCTCAATCTCCCGACCTCGTGATCCACCTGCTTCAGCCTCACAAAATGCTGGGATTACAGGTGTAAGCCACCATGCCCTGAACACAAAATGCCTTTAACAAGGATAAATTACTTATTCCTGCTATGGAAAATGGTATTGCAGGAGAGGGGGATAAGGAACCGAGAATATGGGGAGGGAAAGTAACAGATACTAAAAATGATGAGGAGAAAAGAGATATAATTAGAGGGGAAATGATGAGAAGAAATAGTAAAATGAGTGTCAAGTATGGACAGAAGGATGGAATGGCTAGTGATGAAAGACATTATATTTATGCATCTTAGTGACAGGTAAAATGAGCCTTATGATTACAGTCTTTATAATTTAAACAACAATTTGTAAGCTATAAATGTTTATCATGAGTATAATTTGTTCAATTTATATTAATAGAATAAAGACATGATGTTAGCCATTAAGAGATCCTTTGCAGATTAACAAATGGATAATTAATTTTTTATGGGAACATAACCAATTCAAAAATAAATCGTTTTATTAATCTTCCAAGTCAGATACATTTAAGTTTTATATAAACCTAAAACATAATTCTGTCTACAGCTGCACTGCTGTCTGGATTTGAAGTATAACAGCAGAGCAACTATTCAAGATTAAAAGAGACTGAAGAAAAATAACAACTGGCCAAGCCCAGTGGCTCACACCTGTAGTCCCAGAATTTTGGGAAACCGAGATGGGCAGATCATCTGAGCCCAGGAGTTGCAGACTAGCCTAGCCAACATGGCAAAACTCTGTCTCTACTAAAAATAAAAAAAGTAGTCAGGCACGTGGCTGTAGTCCTAGCCACTCAGGAGGGTGAGGCATGAGAATTGTTTGAACCTGAGAGGAAGAGGTTGCAGTGAGCCGAGATAGTGCCACTGCATTCCACCCTGGGTGACAGAGTGAGGCCCTGTCTCAAAAAATAAAAAAGAAAGAAAAGAAAGAAAAGAAAGAAAGAAAGAAAGGGGGAGAGGGGAGGGGAGGGGAGGGGAGGGGAGGGGAGGGAAGGGAAGGGAAGGGAAGGGAAGGGAAGGGAAGGGAAGGGAAGGGAAGGGAAGGGAAGGGAAGGGAAGGGAAGGGAAATAACAACTAACCGCAATAGCTGATCTTGATTAGATCCTGACTGGAAAAAAAAAACAAACTATGAAGTATATTATTGGGACAATTGTACAAATTTCACTTGGGACTGTATATCAAAAAAAATTATCAGATATTATTGTATCAATGTGAATAAATGTTTTATTGTAATAATGTTATTGTGGTTCTATTTGAGAATAAGCTTACTTTGGGTAGACACATTCTGAAACTTTTAAAAGTAAAGTGTCATGAAGTGTACAACTCATATGCTTCTTTGAAATGGTTCAGCAAAAACAAAACAACAGTGACACACAAACCCGCAGAGGGTGTGTTAATAATTGGTGAATCTAGGTTAGGGATAGATGGATTAGATGGATGTTTGTTGTGATAGTCTTTCAACTTTTCTAGAGTTTTTTGTTTTTTTACATTTTCATGATAAAATGTTGCAAAATATTCTTTTTTTTATGTTTATGAAGTCAGAAAACCAGATGGAAGGTGTCTGAGATTACCAAGGAAGTCACAGTCTGAGTAATGTAGCTGCTGTAGATTCAGAACATCTAACTCTCCAATCCCACAAAAGAGAGATGTAGGCAATTGATCCATCATCTTACCGGTCAGCCAGTTAGACGACTCTCTTAGAGTCTAGCTCATATAGTTTCATAAAATAACCAGACTCCTCTAAGGGAAAATAGAAGTAGAAATTTTGGGAACTTTTTTTCTTTTTTGAATAGATCAATTTTATGAAATGAAGAAAATCAGCAAAATTAAAAAGAGGTGGTCTGTGTTACATAAATGTTACAGAAGTCCTTAAAATCAAGAAGGAAGCTAATATAGGGAAATGTGCAAATATAGGACTACTGGCTTTCAGTTCAGAATACCAGCAGACACTTCTTCCAATTTCCCATGAAAAGCACTACGTCAACAGCCAAATAATCACAAAACCCAATTATACCATTTAAAACTAAAAATAATAACACACTTGGAGATATTCCCATTAAATGCAAATTATGGAGGATAAAAGAGAAATGTGTTCCCTAACATCATGGATTCTGCCTTCGAAGCAGAATATAACCTACAGCATTAAAGAAGGCAAATCTTAAATTAACTCCCTATTAGCTCCAACATAGGGATAGAAGGATGTACAGTTGGCATAGCAATCCTCAACGATACAGGGATTGGTTTTAACTAGGTGTTTTTTAAGCTGCACCTTTCTCCTTCACTATAACCCATTCAATTCCTTTTATTAGCTTCTTAGTGGAAAGCATAGTATGCTATGAAATGCATGGAAACCAACAAAGGAACATTGCTGATGAGCGCAGAGACAGCAGGGGCCCTGGCGGTGGGGTCACTTATGGGGAAAGGCTTTCAGAGCCCATACCTAAGCCAAGAAAAAAATATAGGCTATATCTTACTCTACTCGTCTTAGAGTATAATGGGCAAAGCAGAATCTCCTTGGAGAAGTTTAGCAAGTGTTGAAGGAATGTTTGCTAATCACATAAGCTTTTGTATCAGATGTCCAGTAAAAATAGGAATCAGTCAACACTCATATATACAAAAAGAGATGTTTAGAACACTCTCCTCCTTTCTGTTGTCCCCCTTTGGCAAATCCTCAGCTAATATACATCATGAATTACGATTATGAAGAAGACTCAGAGAAAAAGCATTTCTCTATAATAGTTCTACAGAAAACTTTAAAAATCAGATCTTGCTCTCCTCAAAAAGTTTTCAGAAGAGGAAATGTGAACAAGAAACTGGAAGACAGAGTGGCGAAGACCAAAGTGGAGATAAAAAGAGAGCAATCTGAAGTTTAAAAAAACAAATGAGGCCAGGCACGGTGGCTCACGCCTGTAATCCCAGCACTTTGGGAGGCCGAGGTGGGAGGATCACCTGAGGTCAGGAGTTCAAGACCAGCTATGGCCAACATGACAAAACCCCATCTCTACTAAAAATACAAAAAAATTAGCCAGGCATGGTGGCTCGAGCCTGTAATCCCAGCAACTCGAGAGGCTGAGGCACCAGAATCTCTTGAACCTAGGAGGCAGAGGTTGCAGTGAGCCAAGATTCCACCACTGCACTCCAGCCTGAGCAACAGGCAGGATTCCATCTCAAAAATAAGTAAATAAATAAACATTAAAATAAAAATAAATGAAAAAGAAAAATAGGTTAGGGAACAGAATTTTACATTTGAATTTTATTACTATTATTGTTGTTGTTGTTGTTGTTATGAGGCAGGGTCTTGCTCTGTCGTCCAGGCTGGAGAGTAGTGGCGCAATCTCGGCTCACTGCAGCCTCAACCTCTTGGGCCCAGGAGACCTCCCTGCCTCCATCTCCTAAAGGGCTGGGATTACAGGCATGAGCCACTGCACCTGGCCACATTTAAATTTTAAAAAAGAACATTTTTTTTTTTTAGGTATATTGCCATTTTCATTTTTTAAGTGTTTTAGGTTACATTTTCTTCTTTTTTAAATTATACTTTAAGTACTAGGGCACATGTGCACAATGTGCAGGTTTCTTACATATGTATACATGTGCCATGTTGGTGTGCTGCACCTGTTAACGCATCATTTACCTTAGGTATATCTCCTAATGCTATCCCTATCCCCTCCCTATCCCCACAACAGGCCCCAATGTGTGATGTTCCCCACCCTGTGTTCATGTGTTCTCATTGTTCAATTCCCACCTATGAGTGAGAACATGTGGTGTTTGATTTTCTGTCCTTGTGATAGTTTGCTCAGAATGATGGTTTCCAGCTTCATCCATGTCCCTACAAAGGATATGAACTCATCCTTTTTTATGGATGCATAGTATTCTATGATGTATATGTGCCACATTTTCTTAGTCCAGTCTATCATTGATGGACATTTGGGTTGGTTCCAAGTCTGCTATTGTGAATAGTGCTGCAATAAACGTATGTGTGCATGTGTCTTTACAGCAGTATGATTTATAATCCTTTTGGTATATACCCAGCAATGGGATTGCTGGGTCAAATGGTATTTCTAGTTCTAGATCCTTGAGGAATCGCCACACTGTCTTCCACAATGTTTGAACTAGTTTACAGTCCCACCAAGAGTGTAAAGGTGAAAACAGAACATTTAAACAGGAATTTTCAACAGTAATACAGTACAAACTTTGACAGTTTATTAAAAAGGGATAGGAAAAAGACCAGAGTGAAAATGAAGAGAAAGACTATAATAGCTATGTAGTGCAAAGATACAGATTCAAACTAATAATATTCTTGTCTGCATAAATGCTTCAGAACTGGGGGAGAATATCAATATATAGATTCAGGAAGGATCATCATAATGGAACTGCTAAACACCAAAGAGAGACAAAGATCACAAAAGGATCACGGAGTAAAACATCAACTTCAAGGTAATACAAAAATTAGATTGGTAGTTGACTTGTCCAAAGCAATACTGGATGGCAGAATTCAGCAAATAAAAATTGTCCTCAAATTATTTACCACACCAAACCAAACCAAACAGAAAACAATTAATCAAGAATTGTATTCTACATAAAAATATCTTTTTAACAACAAAGTTAAAATAAAAATATTTTTAAGATAAATAGAAGCAGGCCGGCTGCAGTGGATCATGCCTGTAATCCTAGCATTTCGGGAGGCCGAGGTGGGCGGATCATGAGGTCAGGAGTTCGAGACCAGCCTGACCAACATGGTGAAACCCCGTCTCTACTAAAAATGCAAAAAAATTAGCCAGGCATGCTGGTGTGTGCCTGTAATCCCAGCTACTTGGGAGACTGAGGCAAAGGAATTGCTTGAACCAGGGAGGTGGAGGTTGCAGTGAGTCGAGATCGTGCCACTGCACTTCAGCCTGGGCGACAGAGTGTGACTCTGTCTCAGAAAAAAAAAAAAAAAAAGATAAATGGAAACAATTTCCAAACTACATATACCCCAAATAATTTAAATAGGATATATTTCGAGGTATCTATATAAACAAATCTAAACAAACACTGGAATGATAAAACAGCAATAATAATCTAATCTGTGGGATTACAGATAATTAAAACATGATAGATATAAGATACAGAACAACCACGAATATTAACTGGGAGGAATATGGTTGAAGTTATAGCACTCCAAGATCACTTATGTTATATGAGAAGAGATACTGAATACATCAGTCTTTGGTAAATACGAAGGCTAAAATTCCAAGGGTAGTCACTCAAAGAATATGGTTCTTTCAAACCCGTATGAAGAAAAGAAAATGAAATAAGGGAAACAAGAAGCAAATAAAAAAAAGAAATGATAAAATTGTATTGCAAGACCTTAAGGAAGACTTAAATAAGCGAAGAGATAAATGATATCTAGGGCTTCCTTTCATGCACTATTCTCTATCTAGTATACACAGTACTTGGCCTCTAGAAGATGCTCAATAAAGGTTTGTGGAAGGGAATATGAAGAAATGAATTGATGAACTAATAAATGCAAGGAAGAAATATTATAAAGATATCAATTGGAGGCGATTTTGTATACCAAATAGAAGCTATAAATTCAAAATGTCCTATTATAATTCAATGAAAAATGAACAAGAACTGTAACATAAGCATTTTTAAAGCAATGCAGAATTGCAACTTTTTTCTTGACAATGGCATTTTAGATGTTTTCTAATTTTTACCTTTTATGTACCATGCTGCAACTTTCTTTCTTGTACATGTAACGATGCACACTTAGTATATTTTATAGAGTATGTGCTAGTTCTAGCGGGTGATTCTGTGATTGTCAGCACTTCATATTCCATAGACAAAATACTCTCAGTTATTTTACTAACACCCTAGCAATTGTGCAAAATATTTCCTATTTTCTTAGTTTCTTGCCAGAACAGATGTTACCAAACATCTTAACTTTACCCTTCTATTAAAAAAAATTGCTATTCCATTGTAAATGTATTTTGTGTTTTAATATTGTAAGGTTGAAAATTGTTGCACAGGGATAACCTAAATGAAATGGCTATTCCTAGAAACACACAACCAACCAAGACTGAATCATAAACAAACAGAAAATCTGAGCAGACATATAATTAGCTAGGAGATTGAATCAGCAATCAAAAACCTCCCAACAAAGAAAAGCTCAGGACCAGATGGCTTCATTGGTGAAGTCTATGGAAAATATAAAGAATTAACAACAATCCTCTTTAATCTCTTCCAAAAAAATGAAAAAGGAGGAAACATTTCCAATTGTAGTCTATGAAACCAGCATTACCCTGATACCAAAGCTAGAGAAAGGCACTGCAAGAAAAGAAAACTACAGACCAATATTCTTTATAAATATTGACACAGAAATCCTCAACAAAATACTACCAAACCAAAATCAACAGCATATTAAAAGGATTATACACCATGACCAAGTGGGATTTATTCTTGAAATACAAGTTCAATATATGAAAAACAGTCAGTATAATACAGCACATTAAAAAGAGGAAGGATAAAAATCACGATTATTTCAATAGATACAGAAAAGCATTTAATGAAATTCAACACTTTTTTTATGACAAAAACACTAAACAAATTAGGTATAGAAGGCCAGATATGAAAAGCCCACATCTAACATCATATACAACAGCGAAAGACAAGGCTTTTCCTTTAAGATCAGGTGTAAAACAAGGATGTCTACTTTCACTTCTGTTTAATACGATACTGGAAGCCCTAGCCAGAGCAATTAGACAAGAAAAAGAGGTAAAAGTCATAAAAATTGAAAATAAAGAAGTAAAATTATCTCTCTTCACAACTGACATGATCTCACATGTAGGAAACCCTAAAAATTCCACCAAAAAAGAAACTGAACGAATAAACGTCAGTAGAGTATACAAACTCTACTTGCAAAACTTGGTTACATTTCTCTACATTAACAGTGAACAAATTTGAAAAGGAAATTAAGAAAACAATTCAATTGACAATAGCATTAGAAATAATGAAATACTAGGAATAAACTTAACCAAGGAGAAAAAAAGACTTGTACACTGAAAACTACTAAACATTGCTGAGGCCGAGCATGGTGGTTTATACCTGTAATCCGAGCACTTGGGGAGGCCACAGCAAAAGAATTGCTTGAGTTCAGGAGTTTGAGACCAAACATTACTGAAAGAAATTAAAGAAGACACAAATAAATGGGAAGATAGTCTGTGTTTATGGGCAGTAGGCATAATATTAAGCTGTCAATACTACCCAAAGTAATCTACCAATTTAATATAATCACTATCACAATACAAATCACATTTTTTGCAGAAATTAAAAAATCCATTCTAAAGTTTATATGGAATCTGGGGAGACCCTAAATAGACAAAATATCCTTGAAAAAATGTTGTGTGAGATCTCAGTCTCCTGGTTTCAAAACGTATTACAATGCTACAGTAATCAAAGCAGTGTTATACTAGTGTAAAGGAAGACATGTAGACCAAAATAATAGAATAAAGAGCTCAGAAGTCAACCTTCACATACATGGTCAAATAATTTTTGACAAGGGTACCAATACTATCAAATAGGGGAAAGGGCAGTGTTTTAAAATAGTTCTCGGAAAACCAGATATTCACATGCAAGAGAATGAAATTGGATCCTTACCTTACACCATATACAAAAATTAACTCAAAATAAGTCAAAAACATATACAAGAGCTAAAACTATAAACTCTTAGAAGAAAACATAGGATAAAAGTTTATGAAGTTGGGTTTGCAATGACTTTATTTTTTTAAGAGAAAGCAAGTTTATTAAGTAAAGGAATAAATAATGGCCACTCTATAGACAGAGCAGGATGCAAAAGCACAGACAACAAAAGTAAAAATAGATAAGTTGAACTATATCACAGGTATATGTCAGTCTATTTTTTGACTCATGATTCTATTCTATGGAACTTTTTATATATTTTTACTATACTAGAGCTTAATAAAGAATTTTTAACTGTTATATCAAGATAACCTCTGTTATACTTGGCAATCATTTTGTAAATACAGTTTCAGATGACTGATAATATGCAAAAGAAGAAAAAACTTAAGGATTGTATTAAATTTATTGATTAAGTTAGTGTAAATATCTTTACAATAATGAGTCTTCCCATTTAAGGACATAGTTGAGTGGTGTTTAAAATATTCTTCCTAAAATCATATTTTTCTTCATGTAATTCTGCTCATTTCTTGTTAGGTTTGTTTCTAAGCATTTTGTAGGTTATTGCCATTGGAAATTTTTTTTTCCAAATTAATTTTCCAATTTGTTATTTCTTTCATCTAGATTCTACTGATTTTTAAAATTTTTTAATGTATTTTAGTAGATTTAATACATTTTAGAGAAAACATTAAAAACTGGATGAAAGAAAATAAATATATAGAAAAAAGTTTAGATTTGAAGAAAGACACACATTTTCAGGTTAAAAAGTCTCACCAAATGCTAACTACAGTTTTTTGTTTGTTTGTTTGTTTGTTTGTTTTTTAAATACCTATATCCAGAATCATCCTGGATAAGAAATTGCTAAAAGTTTCAGAATAAAATAAAGAAATCTCAGCCAGAAACAAGCGTCATCTGACCTCATAATTCTCATTACCAAGAATGGGGCTGGAGGATGATGGAGAATGGCTCCAGTCTTCTGAGTGAAAGTGACTACGAGTCACTTGCAACCAAGTGAGAGGGTCAAATACAGACATTTTCTGACAGGTCAACTTTGAAGAAGTTCACCTCCACTGTACGCAGCAATACAATAAAAATAAATCATAGGACTTTTGGCTAAAGATGCCTATTGTATACTTCTTCCTCCTGCCAGGATCGATTAAAATGTAAGTGCAGATATTTTAAATGTACAAACCACAATGATGATAATAGGAAAGAGATTATCAATAGGCCATAGATTTAAAATATTACTGGCAGAAGAAAATTGATGAAGAAAGTAAAACTGATGTAGCAGGGCAGAAGAAATTACAGGACAAGGGATGCCTTCTAGGGGACATGGAAAATAATAAAGCCAAACAGTGAAGCCAAGGCACATGCCCCTCCCTGGAAAGGTTATGGAATTAGACTGGGAGTCTGATCCCAGGAGACTCATGGAGAAGAGTCAAACATGGGGCTGGAAACAGGGGAACAGCAAACGTGTGGGTAGAAGACTTTATTCCCTGACTGTCCCTGTGAGGAGGACACAGGCGACTAAGTCTCTACCTCTATGCGGGAGGTCAGAGGTTACTGGGGTCCCTAACTCAGGTGAGCAGCCATTAGAAATGATACGCATCAGTCCACAGAAGGCTTCACCATCACCAACACACAGAATTCTCATTCGGCTTTTCAATGCCTTGTTCTTTAATATTATCAGATACTTGGTGAAACTTTTCAACATAAAGGAACAAGACCAATCTTAAAGAAACTGCAGAACGAGAGAAAAAATGATCAGTGAGGAAAGAGATAGAAACATTTGAACCTTTAAAATCTCGATTTGATAGTCCTCAGAAGTTTTTGAGAAGATCAGATTATATGTTTTCAAACAAAAAGGAGAAAAGTTAAGAAAATATCCTAAAAAGACAAAAGATGGATAATATAAGAGGGGAAAAAAGAGGCAAAGATAATCCAGAAAGTTCAACATCTTTCTAATAGGTATTTCAAAAAGAGAGAAAGGAACAAAAATTTAAAAAAATAATCAAAGAGGCCAGGCGTGGTGGCTCACGCCTGTAATCCCAGCACTTTGGGAGGCCAAGACAGGCAAATCACCTGAGGTCAGGAGTTCAAGACCAGCCTGGCCAACATGGTGAAACCTCATCTCTACGAAAAATACAAAACTTAGCCAGGCATGGTGGCAAGCACCTGTAATCCCAGCTACTCGGAGGCTGAGGCAGGAGAATTGCTTGAACCCGGGAGGCAGAGGTTACAATGAGCCAAGATCCCACCATTGCACTCTAGCCTGGGTGACAAGAGTGAGACTCCACCTCAACAAGAGAAAAATAATCAAAGAAATAATTGAAGGAAATTTACCCAAATGAAGGACATAAAGTTTCAGACTGAAAGAACAGAGGGAGTATTCATTATAAGTAATGAAAGGATGTCCAGCCCTAGATGTGACATTATAAAATTTCCTTCATGAAAGGACATAATGCCTCAAATGAATAAATTAAGAAAGTATTTAGGATATTGAGGGTAACTATCAAAAGAGATAGCTAAAATAATAAAAGAATTGCTTCTGGGGAGTATAATAATGAGGCTGGAGAAAGTTGGTACAGGACACTGTTTTTTAAAATTATCATTATAAATATTTACACTACTTTTTAAGCCTCATATCAAATATTACTTCAACAAAATTATTTCAGTGATTTTTAAAACTAAAAAACACGCTTATAAAATGATGACTGTTGGGTGCAGTGGCTCACACTTGTAATCCCAGCACTTTGGGAGGCCAAGGCAGGCAGATCACCTGAGATCAGGAGTTCAAGACCAGCCTGGCCAACATGGTGAAACCTCATCTCTATGAAAAACACAAAAATTAGCCAGATGTGGGGATGGGTGCATGTAATCCCAGCTACTCGAAGGCCGAGGCAGGAGAATCGCTTGAACCCAGGAGGCAGAGGTTGCAGGGAGCCAAGATCCCACCATTACACTCCAGCCTGGGCAACAAGAGTGGGACTCCATCTCAAAAAACAAAGAAAAATAATCAAAGAAATAATTGAAGAAAATTTCCCCAAATGAAGGACATAAACTTTCAGACTGAAAGAATAGAGGGAGTATTCATTATAGGTAATGAAAGGATGTCCAGCCCTAGATGTGTCATTACAAAATTTCCTTCATGAAAGGATATAATGCCTCAAATGAACAAATTAAGAAAGTATTTAGGATATTGAGGGTAACTATCAAAAGGGATGCGTAAAATAATAAAATAATTGCTTCTGAGGAGTATAATAATGAGGTTGGGGAAAGATGGTACAGGACACTATTTTTTTAAATTATCATTATAAATGTTTATGCTATTTTTCTTAAGCCTCATATAAAATATTACTTTAACAAAATGATTTCAGTGATTTTTAAAACTTAAAAGCACACTTATAAAATGATGGCTGCTGGCCACAGTGGCTCACTTCAGTAATCTCAGCACTTTGGGAGGCTGAGGCAGGCAGATGACTTGAGGTTAGGAGTTTGAGATCAGCCTGGGCAACATGGTGAAACCCTGTCTCTACTAAAAATGCAAAAATTAGCCAGGCATGGTGGCATATGCCTGTAATCCCAGCTACTCGGGAGGTTGAGGCATGAGAATAGCTTGAACCTAGGAGGCAGATGTTGCAGTGAGCCGAGACCACACCACTGCATTCCAGCCTGGGCAACAGAGCAAGACTTCGTCTCAATTAAAAAAAAAAAAAAAAAAAAAAAAAAAAAAAAAAAAAAAAAAAAAGATGGCTGTCAGAGTTCTAGAGAGCAACTCATTCCATGGAAACAGAGAGTTTAAGGGCTACAGAAGGAATGTTTCCAAGGAGGAAGTAAACTTACTGCAGTAGACATGATTAAGTGAACAGATCATGTTGATATGGTATAGGCATATAAGAAGAAGATTTGAAAAATGGAAAAGAAAATAGGATGCAAGAAAAACAGCAGTTACACAAGAAAGACATGATCCAAACCAGAGGAAAGGAAAACATGTGCTGAGCAACTGAGGTACAGTCAGAAATTAAAATTGATGTGAACACGACACAGGGAACATTCTTGCTTAACACACTTCTTTTCTTTTCTTTTCTTTTGTTTTTTTTTGAAGCGGAGTCTCGCTCCATCGCTCAGGCTGGAGTGCACTGGCGCGATCTCGGCTCACTGCAAGCTCTGCCTCTCGGGTTCACGCCATTCTCCTTCCTCAGCCTCCCAAGTAGCTGGGACTACAGGCACCCGCCACCAAGCCTGGCTAATTTTTTTGTATTTTTAGTAGAGAACGGGGTTTCACCGTGTTAGCCAGGATGGCCTTGATCTCCTGACCTCGTGATCCACCCGTCTCAGCCTCCCAAAGTGCTGGGATTACAGGCATGAGCCACCACGCTCGGCCCACACTTCTTTTCTTTAAGGGTGAAATCATATTACTTGTTTCAGCAGTGGAATAATATAACAATGGGAGCATGGTGTGGGGAGAGTAGAGTGTTAGCTCACTGACTAAAGCACACCTTCAGCTGAAAGTGTAGAGGACAGGTCAAGTTCAGATGGCATTTCACAGCACTTTAGGGACTGTATTAGTCTGTTCTCATGTTTCTAATAAAGATATACCTGAGACTGCATAATTTATAAGGGAAAGAGGTTTAATGGACTCACAGTTAGTTCTACAGGGCTGGGGAGGCCTCACAATCATGGCGGAAGGTGAAGGAGGAGCCAAGGCACCTCTTACATGGTGGCAGGCAAGAGAGAATGTGTAGGGGAACTCCCCTTTATAAAACCATCAGATCTCAGGAGGCGTATTCACTATCATGAGAACAGCATGGGAAAGACTCGAACCCTGTGACTCAATTACCTCCCACCAGGTCCCTCCCACAACACATGGGAATTGTGGGAGCTATAATTCAAGACAAGATTTGGGTAGGGACACAGCCAAACCATATGAGGGAATGAAAGAGTAACTTCAACGAATTACCTGTTCTGGGCCCCAGATTAAGCATTGTGGTGAATATGTAACATTTCTGTAATCCCCTCCTCATCCAATAGAAGCTTACGTTCTTCTTGCAAACCACTATCAACGATGGATAATAGCAGATCATCACAATGTTCAGTAATTAATTCAGTATAATTACTATGATTGTTGTTTGTTCAAACCATGAGGCTGCATAGATGGTAAACTGTAATTCTTACATTTCGATGAAATGGGAGAGAGAAAGAGGTAAACATAAAAGGTGAGATGGGGACAAAGTCACTCTGGGAGGCTTTGACAACCAGGCAGAGAAGTTTAGATTTGTTTTGCTGATGTGGGATTGAGCAAAGGAGTTAGAGTTTGAAAATAAAGTTTAACAGAGAGTTACAACCTGGTGCAGTAAGGTTATCTAAAAGGCCAATTCAGTAATCCGTGAACTGTACAAGAGTTACTAATGCATATGAATTTTCCCAGCCTTCACAAGCCCTTTTCTGAGAAGGATGCCAAGTCAGAACAATTGGGCTTTGTGTCTCGTGTCATGCAGACAAGGGATACTGAAAGCAAGCTACTATGAGGATATTTGATACTCAGAGACAAATCATTTTTAACAGCCCCTGATGTGTATGAAATAATTATTTTCAGTAATAATCATGCAGTTATCAGTGTTAATCAATATTTTCTTGATGCATTTCTTAGATTTGAAACAACTTAAAAAGAAGAAGTTTTCAGGCTATTTGAATTCAGTAAATTATACATTTCAATTTTACACACTTTGTTTTGCTATTTTAAACTTTAAAGTCAAAGTAAAACTCTGATTGGTCATATAAAATGCCAAAACTGAAGAAATTTAAGTTCAGTTTCTTTGTCTTTACAGTCACTGTGATACCACCGTTTATTTTAAAACTACCGTCTAAGTGCAAGAATATGCAATACCACAGGAGTTGGACAGAGATTGTGCTTGAATCTGCTGGAATGGCTCTAAACACTCA
Source organism: Macaca thibetana thibetana (assembly GCF_024542745.1). Taxonomy (NCBI): domain Eukaryota; kingdom Metazoa; phylum Chordata; class Mammalia; order Primates; family Cercopithecidae; genus Macaca; species Macaca thibetana. Next base: position 25,689,494 of record NC_065586.1, read on the forward strand.
TAAACTTATTGTCAAAACAATACAGGAATTTTAGTTCACACATGTCAGGGCCAACTGTGTTAACTGGGAGCTCTCAGAATTAATTTACAAGTAGAATCTAATGTTGACTAGAGGATAAGTAATAAAAATGAAATAATATAAAGCTTATACATATATTAATGTAAATATGTATATATGTGTACATTTTTTATATATGTATATGCTGTTAAAACTCAACGGCAACTACAGAAATTAGATCAATAAAATATTTGGAAGGAAGAAGGAAAGAGCAGTTTATCACTTAGTGCTTTTTCTTTCTTTCTTTTTTTTTTTTTTTTTTAGAGATATCAGGTCTTACTATGTGGCCCAGAATGGATTCGAACTCCTGTGTGCACTCCTCTTGCTGCCTCAGCTTCCTAAGCAACTGAGCCTATACGCACGTGCCACTGTGCCTTGACTTTTACAGATATTTTCACTAATTGCCAGCATATGGTAAAGATTAGAATCAAACAGACTTTTTATCAATTCCATTGATGTCTTTGAAATTCTCTGTAATGGATGCATCTTTTATCACCTGTCTGGTGGACTGGTTTCGCCATCTTCCTTTTGGTAGAAAGTTTGAAAAATCTGAAAGAATAAGCGATGGGCTAGGGAATTTTGCCTTGGAAAAAGACAAGAAAAGGATCCACCAAGTTGAAAAAATTGCCAGAGACATTGGGAGCAGTGTAGCCTGGCTTCTAGAAGAGAATTTGGGTGGGCAGTAGAGAGTGGAAATGAGAAATAAATTAGGGAAAACAAACTGCTATCCCCTTTGATAGTGACAAAGACTAATAAGGGTTTTTAACAATAAGAAAACTAATAATAATAATAGCTTTTCATATACCAGGCATTGTTATAAAAGTTTTACATGTGTTAAGTCATTTTGTTGTCATTATAATCCTATGATGTTTAGAGTGCCATTATTATTCCCATTTTACAGATAAAATAACTGAGGCACTGCTAGGAATCGTCAGAGTCCATTTTTAACTCAGGCAATATGGCTTCAGACCTTGGCTCTTAACTACTTAGACTGCAGACTTCTTGAGAGACTGAGTCAAAGTCTTGTGTTGTAATCAATTTTATTTTTTGTTTCTCAGAACTGACATAGCACAGAGATTCAGGTACCCAAGGAGCGTTTAGGCCACATGAGGATAAGGCAGTGAGGTTATGCAATTATAAGCAAATGGATGCAATCCAGAGATATCTTGCAAAACAATTATATAGGATTTCATGGTGACTAAAATCAAAAGATAAGAAGAATGAGTCAACGATGACTCAAAAAATCAAGCTTTTGTAATGCAGAAAATGATGGTGCCATTGACAGGGAGTGGGAAATAAACAAATGAGTAAATCAGTGGGCAGGAGGTGAGGATGAATTCAGCTTTGAAAATCTAAAGACAAAGTTTTGGTAAACATTTAAAAATACTACATCAGTCCTGAGAAAATTAAAGAATGGAAAAAAAGATTTTAGAAATAGAAGCATGCATGACACAGTTGAAATTTTACCTTTTGTTTTATCTTGAGTGGGTGATGGATTGACTGAATGCTACATATCGGTTTTATTCCACAGAGGATTTGAGGCAACTTACACTAAAATGAATAAGAAATTATTCTTGATATTTTAATCTTACATATAACTAAATTCACTTATGTTGAAATTCATTTTTGTCTTTTCCAAATAAAAAGATTTCCATTTTTGGTTGGGCCCTTATTCTAGGTTGAACTCTGTGTTGACCAAATGATATATATTTTTAGGCCAGTTGCAGTGGCTCACACCTGTAATCCCAGCAATTTGGAAGGCCAAGGCAGGCCGATCACTTGAGCCCAGGAGTTCAAGACCGGCCTGGCAAATCGCTTAAGCCCAGAAATTCAAGGCCAGCCTCAGCAACTTGGTGAAACCGTATCTCTACAAAACAAAACAAAAAATTAGCTGGGTGTGCTGATGCACACCTGCAGTCCCAGCTACCTGGGAGGCTGAGGTGGGAGGATTACCTAAGCCCATGAGATCAAGGTTGCAGGGAGCTGAGATCGTGTGCACTCCAGTCTGGGTGACAAGTGAGACCCCGAAATATATATATTTTAATGAAGTGTTTTGTAATCCTCTGAGTTGAAGTCATTACACTATTAACTTTGATTTTACTTTACATGTATTGTTTTGTGTTGTTTTACTTGTTATATACCATATAAAATGCTGGAAGCATAAATCGTAAAAATCATGGTAGCAGCGTTTGAAATTCATGACTAAAATGATCTGGGTATATATATATATATATATTTTATTTATATATATATTTCCTCCAAAAAGTATTTTATACTTTTGCTCTTCATTTGCTCCCCTATTCTATTATCTAATGTGATGGTTAATATTAGGTGTCGACTTGAATGGATTGAAGGATTTGGAGCCCTCCCTGATAATGCAGGGCAATTTCCTATCAAGATCCTTAATTTAGTTGCATCTTCAGAGACCCTTTTTCCATATGTGGTCACGTTCACAGGCTCTGGAGTTAGGACATGGACATATCTCTCCACTAGAAATCCCTGACATCTTGAACAATAAAGAGACTTGTCCTGTCATCAGTGCATCTCTATGAAATTCGGTGCTGATCTTTTTAAGCAAATGGTACATACAGTAACAAATTGTGTTTATGGATGACTAAATGCTGAGGCAAAACACAGGTGTCTGATAACCTCAAAGATAGGATATTTCTAGGCATGTTCTAACATCAGAGTATAGAATACAGGTGAATAGGAATATAAAGTCACTCTTCTTTATACGCTAGAAAATCTTTCGTGTATGTGATTATAATTCCCAGTGCACCTTGGTTCTGGCAGATCTATGGATGGGATTATATGCTCAGGATTTATAAGAACAAACATCAGCTAAAGGTAGATAACCATTTACAAGAGTGATCATTTGGGGAAAATTGGGTTCTCTGTTTATTCACCTATATATTCAGAATTCCCTTGATACATTGTCATTGATCATAAGTGAACAACACGAATGTGGATCACGTTTATTTGATTTTGTGAGCACGTGGTTAGTTGAGAGAGAGGGGAGGCAGAAAAATTAAGTCCACACGCAAGTCCTTGCCTAAGACACAGGACAGAAACTCATCCCTATTAAACTGTCTCAGGATAATATATTTGGCATAAGTGTCCTTATTGACAGTACCCCTCCCTTTTGCAGAAAGTCTATAAAATTCTCAGGTCCTGATCTTGCACAGCACTACATCAAAGTGGAGTTTAAGATAATAAACTTTTAGCATCCTCTTCCCAACCTCAGGCCTCAATGGAAATTCGGCACTCCAAAAAGTCCATTAAATATTTAAGAAAGTGTTTAAAGAAAAGCCTAATTCCTTTTATAATAAAAAGTGGAACAAACTCCAAAAGGTTGTTCTCAGAGACACTAATGAACTAAGGAGGCCCTATCTCTAAGGTGGCTCCCTTAACTCCCTTGGGTGCCCAGAACCCGTGTCAGCAGAGGCCCTTGGGTGGCCGCTGAAGTGGTTCCTGCCTGGGATGCCAGGATACTCTCTGTTTTATCCTGCTCAGCACCAGGTACCAAGAGCCTTCAACCGAGGGGTTCAGCCCTTCCCAGTCTTTAAGCCAATGAAAGCAAGTTTAATAGGGCATTGAAGGTTCCAATCTCCCTAATTTTTAAGATCTGGACTTGCTCTTGATGCCTTATTAAGCCCAGAACTTTGTGGAATGCCAGCAGCAGCCCACATCAGACCTAGATGTCATTCTGCCTTTAAAACTGTAATTTGGGGCCGGGCGTGGTGGCTCACGCCTGTAATCCCAGCACTCTGGGAGGCCGAGGCGGATGGATTGCAAGGTCAGGAAATTGAGACCATCCTGGCTAACACGGTGAAACCTGTCTCTACTAAAAATACAAAAAAAACATAGCTGGGCGTGGTGGCAGGCGCCTGTAGTCCCAGCTACTCAGGAGGCTGAGGCAGGAGAATGGCGTGAACCCGGGAGGCGGAGCTTGCAGTGAGCTGAGATCCGGCCACTGCACTCCAGCCTGGGCGACAGAGCGAGACTCTGTCTCAAAAACAAAAATAAAAATAAAAATAAAAACACATGTAATTTGGATTTGGATTTCTGGCTACCTCTTTTGGGGCCAGCCCTACAGCACAGCTCTGCCCAGAGACCAGCTCAGAGACAACTCTTCTCCTCCCTCCCATTCTTGAGGTCCTAGCCTATGGCAGACGTTCTGCAGGTTTTTCCAACTAGGGATCAGCGTCAGGAGAGGGAAAGAGGCCAAGAGACATGAGAAGAGTATTTCCCTAGTCTGAAAGGAGCTGATTTTAATACTAAAAATTAACTAGGCCAGATGCGATGGCTCATGCCTGTAATCCCAACACTTAGGGAGGCCGAGGCAGGTGGATCACCTGAGGTCAGGAATTCGAGACCGGCCTGGCCAACATGGTGAAACCCTGCCTCTACTAAAAATACAAAAATTAGCCTGGTGTGGTGGCTTGTGCCTGTAATCCCAGTTACTCAGAGGCTGAGGCAGTAGAATCACTTGAACCTGGGAGGCGGAGGTTGCAGTGAGCCGAGATTGCACCATTGCCCTCCAGCCTGGGAGACAGAACAAGACTCTGTTTCAAAAAAAAAAAAAAAATTACGTAGAATTTTATCTTGTAAATTTGTATGATACTTGTATCAAATATTATACATATAGTCTCCATATATGAAATAATTATAAGAATCATGCATGCATTTCTCTCAACTTTTTTTATGTGACTGTTCAAATGTATATATAAATTGAAAGAATTTTACAGTAAGCACACTGATATGGTTTGGCTGTGTCCCCACCCAAATCTCACCTTGAATTGTAATAATCCCCATGTGTCAAGGATGAGGCCAGGTGGAGATAATTGAATCATGGGGGCGGTTTCCCCCATACAGTTCTCATGGTAGTCTATAAGTCTCACAAGATGTGATGGCTTCATAAATGGGAGTTTCCCTGCACAAGCTCTCTCTTGCCTGCCAACATGTAAGATGTGGTTTTGCTCCTCCTTGCTTTCCACCATGATTGTGAGGCCTCCTCAGCCACATGGAACTGTGAGTCCATTAAACCTCTTTCCTTTATAAATTACCCAGTTTTGGGTATGTTTTCATTAGCAGCATGAGAACAGACTAATACACACACATATATCCAACCAACCTAGATTCTGTAATTGTTAACATTTTGCCAGATTGCTTTATTATGTTTTCATCTATCCACTTTTCTATCCATTTCATTTTCTGAAGTAGACATCAGTACATTTCACCCCTAAGCATTTCAGCCACATACATGTAGTATGTTGTTGTTGTTGTTGTTGTTGTTGTTTAGGGATGGGATTTCACTATGTTGCCGCCAGGCTAGAGTGCAGTGCTATGACCATAGTTTATTCCTCAAACTCCTGGCCTCAAGTGATCCTCCTGCCTCAGCCTCCCAAATAGCTGGGATTACAGGCATGCACCACAGTGTCCAGCTTGCATGTAAGTTTTAAGGTAGGCTCTATATACTTCAGATTTTGTTTTGGCTTCAAAGTTATAAAATTCTCATGGAGTTCCAGTGGGGTGGGGATGGAGAGGTGGGGTGTGAAGAGAACAGTTAATAGCTTTAGAGAGTTTACAAAAGTAGAAAATAGACATATTCAACTTATTTGTAATAAGTCCTGGATGTCTTGGAGCTACTATAAGGTGTCTGTGAATTAATATATGGGCCAAACTCTGTTTATAGACTGAATAAATGCTGTATATGTATGTACCAATATACATAAAATATATATATAGGTAGGGATGTGATTACTAGTAGAGTTATATAAATGCACTCAAAGATGAGGCTGAATTTACAGGAGTATTTGTCATCACATTTTTCTCAATCAATGAGTATCAAAACACAATGACTAGCATGGAATATCATCTTTCAAAAGTACTTCACACATTAGGAATCACCTCCTTCAAGAGAGCCAGAACATTTCAGACAAAGGGACTTTGGGCTGCCTGTGTGGATGATGGAAACGAGAACTCAGCAGCACTGCCATTTGATGTTGTGCTCTTTACCCAGGATGAGTTTGTTGAAAATGAGCTACTTTAAGCTAGTTTCCTGAACAGAGTGCAATGTGGACTGCTGTTTCAGCCATCAGGTGTAGGTCAAAGTCTGCAACACTAAATATGATATTTTTTTTTTTTTTTTGCCTTTAATTCCAGAACAAAAGTCAGTTTGGGACTAAGTTGTAGAGCACGTTATAGATCCTTGGGTTGTGGTGCTCATGGAGAACTAAACCATATTAATATGAACAAGAGATGATGGGAGTGGCTTTCTGACAGTAGTTAAAATTTCCTGCAGGCTGGGCATAGTGGCTTATGCCTGTAATACCAGCACTTTGGGAGGCTGAAACGGGAGGATTGCTTGAGGCCTGGAGTTCAAGACCAACCTGGACAACATGGCAAGATACCCATATATACAAAAATTAAAATTAAAAAAAAAATAGCTAGCCATGGTAGCACTTGCCTATAGTCCAGTAACTTGGGAGGCTGAGGCAGGAGGATCACCTAAGCCCAGGGAGGTCGAGGCTACACTGAACCATAAGCACACTACTGCACTCCAGCCTGGGCAACAGAGCAAGACATTGTACCTAAAAAAATGCAAATCACCATGGCACACGTTTACCTATGTAACAGACCTGCACCTCCTGTACATGTGCCCCAGAACATAAAATAAAAGTTGAAAAAAATTGAAAGAAATAAATCTTCCTACAAAGGAAAACAGTTTTGCTGAGTTCCTTTAAAACAAATAAACATAAAAATAAACTTGTTTTCTAGTAGTCAGTCAACTACCAATTTTGGGTGCAGTTGGTGTACCAAAAGTAGGAAAACCAGTTTTCCTCCATATGCAGTTGATGCTTTTACTATCTAAAGTGGACAAGTACTGACCCTGCTAGTAAATGATCTCTCTGCATAAGAACCACGGCTATATTTTCCTAAAATTAAAGATATTATTCATGAAAGGTGCAAGTGTAGTTGCTAAGCACATGTGTTCTAGATTGAGATGTCTTGTCAAAACCCTTAGCTCTATCATTTGTTAGCCTGTTTAACCTTAGACAAATTATATGACCTCACTCTACCTCATCTGTAGATTAAGAGTAATAACAGATTTTGCCTGTAAAATTAAATCAGATAATACATTTGAAGTGCTTACTTACCACACTGCTTGGCCACAGCAAACAGTCAGTTAAAGTTTATTATTATTATTATTTATTGTTTTAGAAGACAAGTCTCCAGCTTTTAAATTAGTAGTATATAGAATTCCTAGGCAAAATTATTATTAATAAAATAATATTTTATTATACAATTTGTGACATTATTTTATTATAAAATTTCAGGATGGAAAGGCATCTTGAACATTTGTTTTATTGTGGATTCTTCTAGAAGTAGAATTGTTCAAAGCTGGGCATTTGGATGGTAGTATAAAGTGGCTGAAATGCAGGTCTAGTTACGCTTTGTCTTACAAATTTCAGGCTAAAACTATTTTGCCCCTGGCAACGAAATAGAGCCATGGAAACTCTATTAATTGACCATTTATCTGCACAATTAGGAAAATTCAGAACTGTCTGGAAAGGATCTTGGCCCAAATTTTGGTTCCTCTCTCAGCTGACCTCAGAACACTTTCAAGGATTCTGGTTACGAAAGAGCCCCTCTTGGCTCCTCAGTTTCCATATTTGGACCTTAACCAACCCTGAGTTGATAATGATTAAGAAAGATAATTTGGAACCAGATGCAGTGGGTCATGCCTGTAATCCCAGTACTTTGGAAGGCCAAGGAGGGAGGGTTGCTTGAGAACAGCCTGGGCAACGTGTGAGACCCAGTCTCTACAAACAAAATAAATAAATAAATAAATAAAAAATTAGCCAGGCATGAGCCTATAGTCCTAACTACTTGGGAGGACTAACTACTCCTAGGTGGGAGAATCACTTGAGCCCAGGAGTTTGAGGTTGCTTGCAGTAAGCTATGATGGCACACTTCAGCCTGGAAGACAGAACGAGACCCTGTCAAGAAAAAGAAAAAAGAAAAAAGGGAAGGGAAGAAGAGAGGAGAGAAAGGAAAGGAAAGGAAATAGGGAAAGGAAAGGAAAGGAAAGGAAAGGAAAGGAAAGGAAAGGAAAGGAAAGGAAAGGAAAGGAAAGGAAAGGAAAGGAAAGGAAATAGGGAAGGGAAAGGAAAGGAAAGGAAAAAGGGAAGTGGAGAGGAGGGGAGGGGAGGGAAGGGAAGGGAAGGGAAGGGAAGGGAAGGGAAGGGAAGGGAAGGGAAGGGAAGGGAAGGGAAAGGAAAGAGAGAAGGAAGGTCAGTTGGTTCTCGCTTATCAGCAAAGAATAGCTCTTGTCCAGAAGCTTCCTCGAGAACCCAACGTAGTGTTCACTGCCCTTCAAATAATTAAACACAGTGCTTACATATGTCCCTGATGCAGAAGTTTAGCAAAGAGGAAGATACCTGTAATTCAGCTCTTCCAGAGTTTGTTTAGACAAATTGTAGATTATTGTAATGGCATAAACCTAAAAGAGGGCCTTATAAGAAAAGGCCACAAATGCATTATGATGACATGATTTATGTTATACCTTGTCCCTTTTATGAGGAATCCTGGAGAAATTCTTGTCTGACCCTAGAATCAAAAAGACTTGTAATTTTCCTGCGCTGTTGTATTTGCTTTTAATTTCATGAACACTCTGAGTCAGATCTCTTCTAGTTTCCTTTTTGATCCTGCCTGGGAATGCTGTAGTGGGCTTTCAGCTGTCCACAAATTTCTGCCTCCTCTCCTTACACATGGAAGACCTGACTTTTCCCCTCTCTTGTGGGTAGAGACATAAGGCGAGTTCTGGCCAATGAGAGTAAGTAGAATCGATGTGATCAGAGCATTTAATTGCTAGTGCAAGATTTTTCAAAGCTCTTCCCCTCTGCCATGGTGGCAGGCAGTGTGAGTGACAATGGCTGCTCCACTCGCTTAGAAACCAAAAAGAAACCTGAGATCTGTAAGGAAAGAGAAATTAAAGCACTGTTGTCGAAAACTCCTGAGATTTGGGAGCTGTCTTTACCATAGCAGAACCTAGTGCACACTGATTAATATACAGCTAAATATATCATCGATGGGAGGATGGTTAGTTGTTACTTTACATGTATTTTGATCTAATTTCTTGATCACTTTGCCTCACCCTTGTTATCTTGTTTTCAATTTTTTCAATTTTGTCATATTTTATGAGTTCTTGTAAGTCACCTTTGAGAATAGATGGGAAATAAATAAGTTAAGTTAACGAATTTCTACGAACCCTGTAGAAACACCTCAGTGTGAGTTAGCTACGCAGGATAAACAGATTTTAAGCACAGCTGCTCTGGAAATTGTTTACAGAGAAAATACCTAAGCTTAGGACTGGTAGCTGCATTTCCAGATGGCTGCACTAGAGGGCGCGTGGAGCTTAGTCGTCATGGTACCCTTTGGCCCGCTTGGGTATACCGGGAAGAGATACTGTCAAGGGATTATGGTGGGAGTTTTTGTTTGCATGCTTTCCTATATTCGAAATTTCAGAAACTGGTATTGATTGACTTTCTTTTTATGCAAAGTTGACCCTAAGAAAAATGAGGTTATAAAAATGAGCTTCACTTGTCTGTAACATTATTTTATTATAAAATGTTAGAATTGAAGAGCATTTTAATGGGGGTTTATGGGATCTTTCTTCACATCAGGAATTATTTTTTCAGTGCAGAATTCCACCCAAACTTGTTCAATGTTCTTCTATTTTTCTGACCTCTTCCCTCAAAATTAATACGTCCTAGCTTCTACTTCCTAGGAGGGGCCTATTAAGTGGCCAGTTTGTTAATCTGGTTGTCTAATTGGAAACAAAATGTTAATGGCTAACAATACCTTAGTTATTAACCATACCCACCTGTCCAGATAGAATTCTGTTTTTAACTGGCTGTAACATCAGCATAAAAGGGAACAGCATGGGTAAGTGTGGGAGTGGATTCCAGGTGTCAGTTTCATAAGCAACCTCCTGTATGATATTCATCCAAGACAACAGCTTTATTCTCAGGAGAATTACTACTTGTATGATAAGTTAAATGCCATTAAATATTTTAGAGAGGAATTTTGTTGTTCAGATTCCCTGTCTGAGGTTAATGCTACTGCTTCTGGAGTTTTGATGCGTTATAAGCTGGTTTTGTGGTTGTTCAGATCTTTGGTAATAGTAACAGGAATTGAAGACAGGGTTGAAATGCATTTGTTAATCTCCAAACATTCTTTTAGTCAATAGCTTTAACCATTTTTCTTTTGAGGAAAAGTAAGGATAAATGAAATAACACAGACTTTGGAGTCAAATAAGTCTGGAGTTAGATACAAACTATCGTCATATCCTGAGTTTTAAATTCGTCAACTGTAAAATGTGGATAAAATACACATCCCGAAGATTTGGGGGAGGCCTTATATCTTATGAAAAGTCCTTGAAATGTCTCAAAAAATCTGTTTGCCATCAAATCTTTTGTCAAATATGAAAATCATTAATAAAATCAATTTATTTTAACTGCATTTCTGATATACAGAATTGAAATGACATTTCTAGTTAATGTTGGCAAAGTGAGGCCAACATTGGATAGATTGTTCTAATAATGAGATCCCCAAGGTGGGCAGAGTGGACTTGGGTTTGGTGTTACAACCTAGTGAACAATCAAATTGTGTAATCACTCTGCTCTGTAAGGTCCTGGTATCCCAGTCCCCCAGTGGGAGTGAGTCAATGGTGAGTCCTCTGACTGGCAGCCTCAGCTTCCCACATGAGCCTTTATTTCTATCTCAGCTCCATCTGAGAAACTCTGGTGATTCCACATGAAGAGCAAGTGAAAATTTACACTAAGACAGTCAATAGCGTTTAAATCCTTGTGTTGCTTAGCCACAAGGTTCATTTTTAAAAATTAGTCTTTTCAATAGAATTGTTAACTGCTCTGAAGGAATGTTTAGTTTTAGGGACATTTCCCAGGTCATATATTATCTCAGTGTCTGCTAAAATAACTGTATGCCGAATTAAATTTCATTATCGTAAACTGTCTTTTCAAAGTAACTAGTTAAGTGTAACTTTTTTTTTTTAGCCAATTAGAATATGTAGACCAGGCTTGGAGGCTCATGCCTATAGTCTTTGCAACTCCGGAGGCTGAGGCAAAGGGTCCCTTGAGTCCAGGAGCTCAAGGGTGCAGTGAGCCATGATCACACCACTGCACTCCAGCCTAGACAACAGTGAGACCCTGTCTCTAAAATAAATAAATAAGAATATGAGCCAGAGCCAATAAAAAAAAATACATAGATATACGTGAAGAAAAGTTTCTATTTTAAGTGTCTGCTATAGCAGGGCTCCCCAACCCATAGGCCACAGATCTGTCCTGATCTGTGGCCTATTAGGAACCAGGCCACACAGCAGGAGGATAGGGTGGGCAAGCGAGCAAAGCTTCATCTATATTTACAGATGCTTCCCACCACTCACATTACCACCTGAGCTCTACCTCCTGTCAGATCAGCAGCAGCATTAGAGTCTCATAGGAGCGTGAACCCTGTTGAGAACCATGTGTGTGCAAGGGATTTAGTTTGCACAATCTTTAAGAGAATCTAATGCCTGATGATCTGTCACTGACCCTATCACCCCTAGATGGGATAGTCTAGTTGCAGGAGAACAAGTTCAGGATTCCCACTGATTCTACATTATGGTGAATTACATAATTATTTTATTATATGCTACAATGTAATAATAATAGAAATAAAGTGCACAATAAATGTAATGCACTTGAATCATCCCCAAACCATCCCCCATCACCCACCCTGGTCTGCAAAAATTGTTTCCATGAACCCAGTCCTTGGTTCCAAAAAGATTGAGGACTGCTGTGCTATAGAATGTGCCTTTCAGAAAAAGTTATTTTTCTAGAAAATGCTCATTGAAATGTCAACAATTCTAATAACAATTGAAACCACTCTTATCTCCAGAGTGAACACAAAGGGAAATACACAATTCCATGAAACCCTTGATTCTTTACACCTAATTTTTGTGGAGTCTTAGCTTGATCCTTGATGCTCTTTGCTGTAAATCTTTTATGTTGTCACTCATTTCTTGGAGCGTGTGCTCATTGGATTGGGGAAGTGGGGAACACATTCTCTCTTTAGTTTCTGCCCTGGGTCTCAAAACATTCTGAGAGGGGAAGAGTCTTTTTTATCACTCTCTCTTCAGAGGAACAAGCAGCTCTACTCAAAGGATTAAATTCCACAACTGTCTTATTATGATGCCTTGTTTGAACAAAGGACGGTGGTCAAAACTGATCAAAATGCAATAATCAATGTATAATCTCTTGAGTTCCATGGTAACATGTAATTTCATGCATTTCAAATTTCGTTAAGTTTTTACAGCTAAATTTTGAGCTTTTTTATGTTAACTTGTATCATTTTGAATCACATATATATTATTAAGTAAGGTTAAAGGAAGCTATGTCATATGGTAATTCACTGTTTGCTGTGTTGTTGTTGTTTTGTTTGTTTGTTTTTGAGATGGAGTCTCACTCTGTTGCCCAGGCTGGAGTGCAGTGGCACGATCTTGGCTCACAGCAACCTCTGCCTCCCGGTTTCAAGAGATTCTCCTGCCTCAGCCTCCCGAGGAGCTAGGATTACAGGCATGCTTCTCCACAGCCAGCTAATTTTTTGTATTTTTAGTAGAGACAGGTTTTACCATGTTGGCCAGGCTGGTCTCGAACTCCTGACCACAGGTGATCTGCCTGTCTCGGCCTCCCAAAGTGCTGGGATTATAGGTGTGAGCTACTGTGCCCAGCCAATTCATCCGGTTTTGATAGTTTACTATCCTTCTTCATTTCACTGAGGAACTAGAAAACTGAATTGCTCCTTATTCTAATGACAGACTTCTCGGACCTCACTTTCAGTCCTCTCTGCATTTCCTCTCCTCCACACCTCTTCTGGATATCTCATTCCTTTGTCCTTCTAACTCTGACAATGAGGAGAAATTGCACGAAAACCCTAGTTACTTTTTGTTTATTTATTTATTGTTTTGGAGACAGGGTCTGGCTCCGTCGCCCAGGCTGGAGTGCAGTGGCCTGATCTAGGCTCGCTGCAACCTCTGCCTCCTGGAAAACCCTAGTTATTTTTAACAAAGGGTAAACCATATAGTACTAGGAATGAGAGGCAGATCCCTGAAGAACGGGGGATGCAGTTCTGGGAGAGGGAGAGGTATTGGCAGTTAAGTCTTGACCAGGCCAGAGAACAGCGTCAGCTGGAGGGAGGGTGAGTCCAGCAGCCAAATGGAAATGAGTGCACTGAGGAATTGGAAGAGGAAGAGCAAAGTTCAGTGAGAACCAGAAGGCAGGAGAGCCCAGCAGCCTGCTCACATCTGAAGACATGGAGCTGAGAACAAGAAATCCGTGCGACATTTAGGATTTGGGGTGAACCAAAGGAAGGAGCTGCTGCCTGTGTCAGTATTCTCAGGGTGACGGTTGGCTTTGTTGTGGAAGACAAGAATGAAAACAGGAATGCCAATGAGACTGATTCTGAGATACTTGGAAGCCTTCAGGATTTGGAGGGCTATATCTCACCCCATGAAGGTCTTATCTGAAAACGTGTTGGGTATATTAGAGTAGGTGGGAGCAGGGCTCACTAAACAATGAATTTGCTCCCCTGGCTTTGAGGCATCTCCGCAAAAGGGGAGAGATCAGAGGAAACAGAGTATCATGTGTGACGTGATATTAGCCAAGGAATGGCTGAAGTGATGAGCTTTGGTTCAAATGAACATCGAGTAAATAGAGTCAAGAGTGAAAGTGCTAAGGTGAGAGGCAGGAGGGATTTGTAGAGAGGCCAGTGGAGGGAGAAAGTCCCCACTCATGACATCTTCATTTTTTCAGGAAAGAGGGTGACAAGGTCATTTGCTGAGAATTACAGGAAAAGGATATAGAAGCTTCAGAGAACTAATGATAGTTCATAATTATTAATAGTACATGTCAATTAAATTCTAAGTGTATTTTAACTAAGAACTAAATATCAACCCTTCAATTTATACTGGCCCCTATGGAATGCACAGAATCAGAAGAAAAACATTTTCTCTATATCCAACAATTTAACTAGGCTGAGAGACCCTGGAGACAATATAGGGCTAGAAGAGAAGAGAAGCAAAAAAAAAGGCACTGACACATTTTCAGGAAAGACAAATGGGGTTAAAATTAATACTGTATGAAAGGGTTGGGGGATTTTTGGTTTCTGCTTATTTCATTCCTGCGTAATACAAACCCAGAACATATAATCTGGTTGATAGAGAAACAAGTAAAGCACTATGTATTTACCAAAATCACACCAAAAAGAAATGAAATATGATATTGAAATAATGATTTATGCTTCCAAAAATGTATTTTTGCTACTTTTCATTTTCATGTTCCACAAGCAATGGCAGTATTAAATGAGGTAGTTTATGAATTCATATTCCATTCTTGTTTGGTATTCCTGGATTACAGAAAGGTTATTATGTGTATCTCGTGCATATTGATTTAAGAAAACAAAACAAATGAAAAATACTCATCACCATCACCCTACCCCAAACCCTTAAAACCTCTTTTTCCTTTTTTGTTATCTATTTACCTTATTTTATTATGACAGGAAGCACCCTGGGCTTGGGATTTTATAACTCAATACACAAAATCTAGGCATGTGATCCTGAGCAAGCAGCCAACTTGCTAGAACCTCAATCTTCCCATTAACAAGAATGGGGAAAGGGGCCCCTAGCTCTTTCTGGGATATTGGGAAAATATCCCTAAGCTTCTGTCTTGCCCAGAGACTTTCTTCAAACTCAACAGAAAGGTGAAAGTCACAAAGCTGACACTTATGGTTAAGAAAGTACCTGGAATTCCTGGCCATTCCAGAGTAAAGAGCCTGGGGATTCGGTCCTGAGATATGGGACTTGCTGTTTTGGGGGGATTTTTGGAGATACAGGGTCATGTGATGGGAATATGAAAGTGAATGTGACCTTATTCTGTAGTCATAGGCCAGGGACATTTGGGTCACGTCTGCAGTATCTCATTGAGTCTTCTTCATGACAAGCTGATGAGAGAGGAATTCTCATCTTCAAATTACAGATGTGGAAGTGAGATGTGACCAGTTAAGTGTCTTTATTTCAGATCATTTAGTGGGAAATACAGAGCTGAAACTCTAACTGGCAGTTTCTAAGAACATTCTTTGTTTACAGGACTGCTCTGCTTTATAAAGGCCATCTCTGTCCAGGAATATTAAGGCAACATATTGTTAAAATAGAAATTTCACACTTGCTACTACTTTAGCTCGTGATTAACACTTGGGGCACAACTCTGTATCGCTTTAGATTACAGTTATTTAGACCAGGCATGGTGGTTCACCCCCTGTAATCCCAGCACTTTGAGAGGCCAAGGCTGGAGATCACTTAAGCCCAGGAGTTTGAGACCAGCCTGAGCAACATAGGGAGAACCTATACAAATAATTTAAAAATTAGCCAGGTGTGGTGGCACACGCCAGTGGTCCCAGATCCTTGGGAGGCTGAGGCAGGAGGATTACCTGAGCCTAGGAGACTGAGGCTGCAGTGAGCCATGATTGTGCCACTGTACTCCAGCCTGGGCGACAAAGTGGAACCGTCTCTCAACATAATAATAATAAATTAATTAGTTAAATAAATAGATGACAGTTTTTTACATTTGCTTCCTGTCCTAAGCTGTAAACTCCTCAAGGACAGGAACTACGTCATATTCATCATTGGCTCTCCAACCAAGGAGAATTTTTCCAATTAAGTGTTTGCTGAGTAACTCGATACACGTGTGAATGAAAAAATGACTGAACTCAGAAATGTGCAAATGTGCATCTTGTAGCCCTTGCTTACATGTACAATTCTGAAGAGTGTCAGGAGCAACTATTTTTGACTCCTCATAGCATCCAGGGCAGAGCTCAGTAAGTAATGAATGAAATAGTTAAAATTCCTGGACTGAATTTTCAGTATAATCTTAAGTATCTAAACTCACTGACTTTTGAATTGTTTTCTTACAAGGTGCACATTAAACCATACTAGTTGATGGCAACACACTGCCAATCAAGAATATTAAGAAGACTCCAGAAAAGAGGCCAGGCATGGTGGCTCACACCTATAATCCCAGCACTTTGGCAGGCCAAGGTAGGAGGATTGCTTGAAGTCAGGAGTTCACGACTAGCCTGGGCAATATGGTGAAACCCTGTCTCTACTAAAAGTACAAAAATCAGTCATGCATGGTGGCATGTGTCTGTAGTCCCAGCTACTCAGGAGGCTGAAGCAGGACAATCACTTGATCCTGGGAGGCAGAGGTTGCAGGGAGCCAAACTGAGATAGTGCCACTTCACTGCAGCCTGGGCAACAGAGTGAGACTCTGAAAAAAAAAAAAGGAAGAAAGAAATAAAGCAAGAAATTGAGAAAGGAAAGAAAGAAAGAGAGAAAGAGGAAAGAAAAAGAAAGAAAGAAAGAAAAAAAGAAAGAAAGAAAGAAAGAAAGAAAGAAAGAAAGAAAGAAAGAAAGAAAGAAAGAAAGAGATAGAAAGAAAGAGAAAGAGGAAGGAAGGAAGGAAGGAAGGAAGGAAGGAAGGAAGGAAGGAAGGAAGGAAGGAAGGAAGGAAGGAAGGAAGGAAGGAAGGAAGGAAGGAAGGAAAAAGAAGATGCCAGAATGCCAGAAGAGAAACCAAAAATTGTAAGGACAGGACAAGTAACATCAAATAAAATACAGTTGCCTATAAGATCTCTTCTCCATAGGAGTTTCTACTTCTTTTTACTACAAACAGCAAAACCTCTGGTCATTCACTGGGAATCGGAGATTCTGTTCTAGTTAATTAGATAAAACTTATTGTTTTAAAGATCTGTATTTAACATGGTATGTATTCTTTTGTTTAATTTTTTGAAAGAAGATCATTTTATTCTCATTAATTTGCAAACCATTCACACCACAACAACCCCTCTGAGGGTGCCATGCAAAGAGTCGTCCCGTCCCAAACTCCACACCATCTCAGCTGACTCCTCCCAGCAAGAACATCTTTCTGCTGCTGTGATTCTGAAGCACAGAAAGCACAGAAGCTACTAATGGTGGAAGGGGGGTTTCCCTGGAGGCTTTACACTTTATCATTTCACTATCAGTTTTAGTTGTTTGCTAAATTAATTTGATCATGAGAGAAAATTTTCCATTTCATTTCATTTATTTATTTATTTATTTGTTTATTTATTTATTTATTTATTTATTTTGAGACGGAGTCTGGCTCCGTTGCCCGGGTTGGACTGCAGTGACACGATCTTGGCTCACTGCAACCTCCACCTCCCAGGTTCAAGTGATTTTCCTGCCTCAGCTTCCTGAGTAGCTGCGATTATAGGTGCCCACCACCACGCCCGGCTAATTTTTGTGTTTTTAGTAGAGACAGGGTTTCCCCATGTGGTCCAGGCTGGTCTCAAACTCCTGATCTCAAGTGATCCACCCGCCTCGACTCCCAAAGTGCTGGGATTACAGGTATAAGCCACCGCGCCTGGCCCATCTCTTCAATTTAAACTGTTTGCTTAGGCTGCTCCATTTGCAAACCTGCCCTTCTTCTGCACCTCACTGAAACCCTCACAAAGTTCAAGGTCACTCTGGGTCACTCCAAAAGCCTTCATCTCATAGTGGCAAAGACTAAGCTGCTGCTGGTACGTGGGCAGGGATCCCTGGGGCTCCCGAAGGCTCAGGTCAAGGATGTCAGGCCTTGGGGGCTCAGTATTTACATCCTCCATCAAAGCCCCCAGAAATGGCATGACCCAGTGGGTGTGCAGCACAGAGCCCATGGCCATGCCAGCTGCAGGGATGCCATCAATCTATCAGACCTGGCTACCAGGGCATAACACAGGGGATCCCACTGCAGATGGTGGGGCCATGGCTGGCCACTGAGCTGTTAGTGCTGGCCTGGGGCAGCTCTCATCCAAGGCACTCAGCTGGCCAGACGCTCTGGCTTCCACAGGCATTGCAATATCTCAGCATCTCAGCATTTACAAGTGCAAAACTGTGAGCATTCATTTACTTTTCAAGCTTCGTCTGTTGGATACTTTTTCATATAAAGTCTGCTGATAGTTTGTACTGATACAATCTGTATCAGAAAGGCAATAGTGCAGGCCTTTCTCATATAGCTAGTTATAATAGAAGTCACTCCATGTTTCCTTCCCAGTTTTTATATAAAATATGAGTTTGTCATTTTAAACATGTTTCAAAACAGGTTTTTATTTAAAATGGCATATGATCATTAAGGAGCACTCACCATAACTTAAACAATCTCATCTAGACTTTTAGTTTCATCAAAGAATGTGCTTTCCTCCAATAATAAGGTAGAAACAGCTCTACCAACACTGTTAGCCTCCTACTTGTGAGATAGAGCAGGAACCTCTCTTAGGGGACTGCTGCACCCCCAACCCCCTGTCCAAGAATGGAAATAAAGGAAAATCTTAAGTTCCTTCAAGGGAAAATATCAAGCACCTAGCTAGCCGTGAGAAGCAAATGAGCAAGTTGATAATCAAGAAAGTAATAGCAGCTTAAAACAACCGCCAAGGAAGTGAGACTCATGAGATGTTTTGGTTCTCTATAGAAACTCAAAATGACACCTTAACATATGTCCCTGAGTTGTTTTTCAGAAACCCGGACCCCCACCAAATGGATTGGCTGGTTCGTAGACCTCATAAGGGGAAACTGAGGACTGAACTCTGACCATTCTTTGTTCTAAATTTCTTCCTGGGAGTCCTGGAGGAAGTCACATCCATGGGTAACCCTAACCTCTGTTTTATAAAGCCTTATCTGTCAGGAATCAAGGAGTTTGGGTCTTAACCATGAGCTACTCCATTCTCCTTCCATGGTGCCCTGCAACAAATGCCTCACTTTCTCCTGCTGCAAATCCAGATGCAGTGTTTGGCTTTGCTGCACTGAGCAGGCAGACCCAAGTTTGGTCCACTAACCCACAGAGCAGATGGAGGCTTTTTCATATAAAATCTCCATTTCAAATTTTTCCAAACCCTCAACTTTTTTAATTCCTTTGCTCGTCTTTTCCAAGGATAATTCCTCTGTGTTCCTGATTCCTTTTTTTCTAGCTGGCTCCAGACAGCCTCAAACTTTCTCTTTCCCTTTTGTCTACAAATTGGCTCCAGTCTTTTCTATTCTGAAACAGTTTCCTTCTTTCATTTCAGTGCTTCTGTTTACCGATCTTTTTCTCCTTTCTGTAGCTGCTACATGACTTGAAACATTAATATGAATGAACCTATTGCCTTATTCCATTTGGGCTACTATAACAAAATACCATGGACCGGGTGGCTTAAACAGCAGACATTTATATCTTCCGGTTCTGGAGGCTGGGAAATCCAAAATAAATATGCTGGCAGATTCCGTTTCTGTTGGGGGCCTGCTTCCTAATTCAAAGACAGCTGTCTTCTCACTGGGTCCTCACATGGCAGAAGGGGTCAGGAAGTCTTTTTTAATAAGGGCACTAATCCTATTTACGAAAGCTCTGCCCACATGGCTTAATCACCAAAGGCCCTGACTCCAAAGACCATCACATTACGGGTCATGTTTTCACACATGAATTTTTGGAGGGACACAAATATTCAGTCTATAGTAGCTAACTACCTTCACTTCCTCAATACCCACTCACTTTTTTAAAGCAACTTGTAGAGCATATGTTACGGTTTGAATGTCCCCTTCAAAATTCATGTTGAACTTAATCCCTAATGTGGTGGTTTTGAGAGGTGGGGCCTTTAAGAAGCGATTGGATCTGCCCTCATGAATGGATTAATTCATTCACAGATTAATGCATCAATGGGTTATCGTGGGAGTGGAATCCATAGCTTTATAAGAAAGACCCGAGCTAGCCCGTAAGCATGCTCAGCCCTCTCTCCATGTGACACCCTGTGCAGCCTCAGGACTGTACACACAGTTCCCACCAGCAAGAATGCTCTCCCTAGATGTGGCTCTGCCACCTGGGAATTCCCAGCTTCCAAAACGTAAGAAATAAATTTCTTTATAACTTACCCAGTATCATGTATTTTGTT
The DNA here is from genome assembly GCF_024542745.1 of Macaca thibetana thibetana. NCBI lineage: Eukaryota > Metazoa > Chordata > Mammalia > Primates > Cercopithecidae > Macaca > Macaca thibetana. Next base: position 25,709,603 of record NC_065586.1, read on the forward strand.
GTAGGCAACAGAAAATGGACTAATACAGCATATATACATACAAATGCACAAACCGTTAACATACAGCTCAATAATTATTATTATTATTATTTGAGATGGAGTCTAACTCTGTCACTCAGGCTGAGGTACAGTGTCGCAATCTTGGCTCACTGCAACCTCTGCCTCCCAGGTTCAAGTGATTCTCCTGCCTCAGTCTCTAGAGTAGCTGAGATTACAGGTGCCCGCCACCACACCTGGCTATTTTTTCTTTGTGTGTGTGTGTGTGTGTGTGTGTGTGTGTGTGTGTGAGGCGGAGTTTCACTCTTGTTGCCCCGGCTGGAGAACAATGGTGCAATCTTGGCTCACCGCAACCTCTGTCTCCTGGGTTCAAGTAACTCTCCTGCCTCAGCCTCACAAGTGGCTGGGATTACAGGCATGTACCACCACGCCCACCTAATTTTGTATTTTTAGTAGAGATGGGGTTTCTCCATGTTGGTCAGGCTGGTCTCAAACTCCTGACCTCAGGTGATCCATCCTCCTCGGCCTCCTAAAGTGCTGGGATTACAGGTGTGAGCCACCGTGCCTGGCCTTTTTCTTTTTTTTTTTTTTTTTGTATTTGTAGTAGAGATGGGGTTTCACCATATTGGCCTGGCTGGTCTGGAACTCCTGACCTCAAATGATCCACCTGCCTCGGCCTCTCAAAGTGGTGGGATTACAGGCATGTTCCACCACGCCAGGCCAATAAATGTTTACAAAGTGAACATGACCATATGGCTGCCATCAAGATCAAGAAACAGAAGACCAGCACCCCAGAAGGCTCCTTCACCACCCTTCCCCCGGAACTTCCCCACCCCAAAGGGAAGTACTTTCTTGAATTCTGTTACTATGCATTAGTTTTGCCTATTTCAAACTTTACAAAAAGGAATCATAAAAGCATATACTCTTTCGTGTCTCACCTTTTTGCTTAATATTATGCCTGGGCAATTCATCCATGCTCATGCATGTAGCAATGGCTTATCCATTCTCATTGCTGTATACATTCTATTGACTATGGTAGGATGTATTTGTCCTTTCTACAATCATTATTTGTTTGTTTCATTGTGTGTTTTGAAACTACAATGGCCTCCCTAGAGGCAATCTTTCAAGACCCTGCTGGTTCTTCTCAGGGCTCAGTCTGATATGGTTTGGCTCTGTGTTCCCACCCAAATCTCACCTCGAATTGTAATCCACATGTGTCGAGGGAGGGACCTGGTGGGAGGTGATTGGCTCATGGGGGCGGTTTCCCCCATACTATTCTCATGACAGTGAGGGAGTTCTCACGAGATCTGATGGTTTTAAAGTGGCAGTTTCCCTGTACTCTCCCTCTCCTGTCGCCTTGTGAAGACGGACCTTGCTTCCCTTTCACCTTCTGCCATGATTGTAAGTTTCCTGAGGCCCCTCCAGCCATGCAGAACTATGAGTCAATTAAATCTCTTTCCTTCTATAAATTACCCTGTCTCAGGTAGTATCTTTATAGCAGTGTGAGAACAAACTAATACACAATCCCACCATTCCTCTTTGCTTCTGGACTTATACTAGACTCATGTCCTAGCAGGCCCCTGAAGACAAGGCACAAGATGTGACCCATGAAGAGGTATACTATACTCCAAAAGGACTACTTGATTTTTCCAATTTATATAGGCAAATCTGGGAAATATGTGTGGAAATGGTCATTAAGGATGCTGGATAATGGTGGAAGAATATAAGATTGGATCAGGTCAAATTTATTGATATGGGACCACTAAGCAGAGAGTCTTCATTTAATGTTGCAGCTTGCGGAGTCAGAAGAAGTTCATTTGCCTGCTTGGATGGCTGGAACATGGACCAAAAAGATTACCCACAGTAAATGAACTCGAAATGCCAGAACTATCCTGGTTACTCTAGAGGAAGGGATTGACAAGCTTATGGAGAAAGAAAAGTTGGAGTGAATTTATCATTTCAGATCTGCTCATCCACCCTGGAACACTTTTTTCCATCTCTGTGAGAAATAAATGTGTGAGGAGAGCCCTACCAACCTTGAAGAGTTCTGGGGTCACTCTCTCACTAGGCAAGAACTTATAGTGGGAGCTGCTGTCACCGAATTGGGAAACCTAAATTTGTGTCCCATATAATATATTTGACATTGAATTTTATGTTTTCTGGTGTTATTGCTACAATTGCCGCTCTTTTTGTCAGACTCAACTGATATATTTTATCCATCCTTTATCTTTTGGGGGTCCTATTTTCAAGTGTGTCTCTTACATTCTATAAGGTTGTGCATGCACAGCCACATTCTATAATCGAATGGGAGTGGTGTTATATTCAATATTGGGCTTCATCAGGACCTGAAGGCATGAGCATGAATGACATGAAAAAGTGGCACGAACGTCCACAGTCTTCCCTCTCGCTACCCACTTTCTCTCTCCCAGCCAGCGCCTATGGCCTCATGAAGAGTTCCCTACAATCGGTTGACAAAACATGAAAGATGTCAGGCCTAATTTTAAAATGGATTTTCATGATATACACATACTTCCAGGAAGTGGACAGCTGCAGCACTGCAGCCCCTCTCTAGGACCTTCCTGAAGGAAAGGGTGAAGGAAAATCCACCCAGTGGGGACAATTTTGAGCAGTGTACCTGTTGATCAATTTGCTTAGAAGGAGAAATTACCAAATGTGAGATTATATACCAATTCATAGACTGTGACCAATAGTCAGGCAGGATAATTAGGGAATGAAGGCTTATTATTAGAAAATTGGTAACAAGGAAGTCATAGGAAGAGGTCAGAGGATAAACCTCTCAGAACAGACAGTTACACAAGATATTTCTGTCCCATGTGAATGCTCAAAAACGCTGACCTCAGCAGAGGAGGAGCTGAATAATCAATTGGATAGGATGACCTATTCTGTAGATACCAGCCAGTTCTTTCCCCAGTCACCCTTATCATCACCCAATAGGCTCATGGACAAGGTGGCCATGGTGTCAGGGATGGAGGTGCCAGGGATGGGATCAGAGATGGAGGAGGCATGGACTCAGCAGCATGGACTTCCATTCACCAAGGTTGAGCTGGCTACAGTTGCTGAGTACCCATTCTGCCTGTGGCAGAGATCAGCACTTAAGTCCCCAATATGGCAGCATTCCCAGGGTGATCAGTCGGATAGGTGGAAAGTTGATTATAATGGACCATTTTCATCATGGAAGGGACAGCATTTTGTTATCAATGGAATAGACACTTGCTCTGGATACAAATTTACATTTCCCATATGTTGTGCTTCTGCCAAACTACCAGCTACGAGTTCACAGAATGTCTATCCAGCATCATGATATTCTGCACAGCATTGCTTCGGAACAAGGAACTCACTGCAGAGTGAAAGAAGTGCAGCAATGGGCCCTTGGTCATGGATTTTACTGGTCTTACTATATTACCCCATCATCCTGAAGCTGCTGGCTTGGTAGAACAGCGCAGTGGCATTTTGAAGACTCCATCACAGTTCCAGATGTGTAGCAATACCTTGCAGGGCTGGGGCAAGTCTCTCTGGAAGGCTGTGCATTCTCTTCATCGAAGGCCAATAGGTGATGCTTTTCCTCCCATAAGCAACATTCACAGGTCCAGGAATCTAGGGATGGAAATGAAAGGGTCATCACTTGCAATTACCTCTAGGAACTCACCAGCAAAATGTTTCCTTTCTTTTCCCAAAGCCTTATGCTCTGTTGTCCTAAATGTCTTTGTTTCAAAGGAAGGAATGGTTCCACCAGGAGACACAACAATGATTATACTGAACTGCAAGTTAAGACTGCCACCTGAAGCCTCTGAATCTGCAGGCAAGCAGGGAAGTTACTGTGCTGGCTGGGTTGATTGATCCACACTACAAATGGGGAAACTGGACAGCTACTCCATAATAGAGGTAAGGAAGAATATATCTGGAATACAGAAGACTGCTTAAGATATCTCTTAATATTACCAAGCTCTGTTATTAAAGTTAATGGAAAGCCACTACCCCAACCACGCAGGACTACTAATGGCCCAGATCCTTCAGGAATGAAGATGTGGGTTATCCCACCAGGTGAAAACACATACACAGCTAACGGCAAAGGGAATACAGAATGGGTAGAAGGTAGTTATAAATGCGAGCTACATAAACATGACCAGTTACAGAAATGAGCACTATAATTGTCAAGAGTATTTCTTCCTTATTTTGTTATGAATGTGTTTGTGACTCTGTGTGTGCGCTTGTGTGTGTGTGTGTTTGCGAATATCTGTTTTCTTCCTTTTCTTTTTTCTTTCTTTCTTTCTTTTTTTTTTTTTTTTTTTTTTTTTTTTTGAGATGGAGTCTTGCTCTATCACCCAGGCTGGAGCGCAGTGGCATGACCTTGGCTCACTGCAAGTTCTGCCTCCTGGGTTCACGCCATTCTCCTGCCTCAGCCTCCTGAGTAGCTGGGACTACAGGAGTCCACTACCACGCCCAGCTAACTTTTTTGTATTTTCAGTAGAGACAGGGTTTCACCATGTTAGATAGGATGGTCTTGATCTCCTGACCTCATGATCTGCCTGCCTCGGCCTCCCAAAGTGCTGGGATTACAGGCATGAGCCACCACACCTGGCCTGTTTTCTTCCTTTACTTATTCTCTTCTTATGCAACGTAAAATTCGTTGACTTGATGTCATAGTATTAAAATGCTAACTTTACATCATAGTATTTGTTGTCAAGGAGATAACAAAGGATATCAAGGAGAAGAGTAAACATCACCCAAGGATTTTACATCCTCTTCTGGGGAAAGGGTCAGTGCATTTTCAGTTGTGCACAGTTGTATCATTTTAGGTGGAAGCATGACCTTGTTATTGTCGCTATTTGGAAAGTAAGTATGGTTTAAGGAGCTGGGTATGGGTGTCAAGTTGACATAGGGTAAATTTGTGATGGGTTATTTTATGCGTCAATTTAGGTAGGTCAAGATAACCAGATATTGATCAAACATTATTCTAGATGTTTTGTGCAGGTATTTTTAAGATGAAACTAACATTTAAATCAGTTCACTGAGTAAATCTGACTATCATCCCTAATGTGGGTGGATCTCATCCAATCAGTTGGAAGCTTTAATAGTAAATTTCATGGTAAAAGACTGACCTCCCCAAGAAGAAGAAAGGCTGTCAGCAGACATCTTTTGGACTCATACCAAAGAAACTCTTCCCTGCCAGCCTGCACTGTATACTTTGGTTTTGCCAAGCCTCCACAGTCTCATGAATCAATTCCATCTGAGTACTATATACATCCTGTTAGCTTTATTTCTCTGGGGAATCCTTACCATTATAGAGATGTTTTCCATATTTTTATGGTAAGAATTCTTGGGCACATTCTACCAAAACTGCAACAAACTACGTTGTTTATTACCCTTTTTTTTTCTTGATCAGGTATATCAGTTATGACTATTTTATTAGGCTTTTATTAGGCTTTACGAAATGTTGTATTTTTTAATTGAATAAATATACTGATTTGTGTTTGTTCTGCATTCACTAAATTTTCTTTTATTCTTATTATCTCAAGGGTTGATATGTGCTTTCTCATCCTTATTTATTCTTCAGCCATTAAAAATTCTCATCTTTTCCTCTTGTGCAAATCCTCTTGCCTAATTATCTTTTTGTTATTAATAGCATTGCATTTTAGTCATTTATGAGTCTGTAGGAAACATATTTTTAGGAACTTTTCATGTGTGGCCTATTTCAGTTTGTTTTTTAATGTTCTATGCGTCTGACAAAAAATTTATTATATATTGGTTTAAAATTCTATTTAGACCTAAAAGATAAATCTTGTTAATTATGTTACTCAAGTTCTCTATAGTCTTACTTAGTTTTTCCTTTCTTTATTTTGTCATTTCTTGAAACATGTCATAAGTTTCCCAACATAATTGTGGATGTGTCTATTTTTCATGTTAATTTTTGCCTTATTTATGTGTTACTAGTTATGTATTTATAGTGGATATATTCTTGACTGGCTTTTCACCATTAAATAAATCAATGTTTGTCCCATATATTTTTCATTGAATTATGTGTGGTACAGTGTTATTATTATTACTTTTGCCTTTCTTTTTGCTATTGTTTACCTGACATATTTCATCCACCCCTTTACACTGTATATTTCTGGTCACATTTTCAGGTGTGTCCCTTGAACACAACCTATAGCTAGACTCTACTTACATACCAGAATACCTCTGTATTTTATTAGCAATGCTTAACAATCAATTAATGCTGCTGTTATTACTGATATGTTTAGACTTATTAATGTCATTTTATTGTATGTTTTCTTTTTCTATACTTTCTGGTTTTCTTTTTGTTTCCATTTCTGCCTTTTGCTACATTGACAGATCATTGTTTGTTCCATTTATTTTTCTTTTGTTGGGAAGTTGTTCATTCTAAATCCTTACCTTTGTGACCAAAAAAGATGTATGCTAAGATGAATCTTTAGCTTTCTAGCCTACATACATTTCTAACATACATTTTATCTTCTAAATTTACAGTATTGTTGTGATCTCAACATACAGGGCAAGAGCGTTTGCACACTTTTGCCTCCCTCCAGGTGTAGCTTGTTTTCTGAGATGCAGGCTGCTTGCCACAGCCCTATATTGGTATCTTTCTAAGGCCCTACCCGTACTTGGAGCTCAGCCCCCACCTCATGCATTAGGTTGTGAGCAAATGACTCTCTTGTCTGTGTTGAGTAGTAGAGACTCATTCATCTTGCAGTTCAAGATGCAACTGTGCAATAATTATCCTGAAGACGGCCATAATGCTCTCTCCTGTTCCTTGGGCTTTTTGTCTCTGGGGTTGGAGCTCCCTGGAACCTATCTTGCCTGAACAGCATGTTTAATGAGCTAAGATTTTCCCTAGTTACTTTTCTCCATAGAGCTGATCCTGATTGATTTCATATCAAAGATTCTTCAAAATTTCTGGTGCATTGATTAGACTTTTGTTTTCCCATATGATATGGATTTTTTTTGCTTTGTTCTAACATAATGTTTTCATGGGATAATTATGACGATGGAAGGAGGGCATGTGTGCTTCGACTGCCATTTTGACCCATTCTCATTCCCCTCTATGTTCTCTTTTAATCTGTACCAGCCACATTCATCTAATAATGACCCTATGGGCACATATGGTTTGCTTTTCTTCCTGCAAGCCTTGCTTATTCTAGACAGACTCTTGCTACATATTTCTTATATTATTCTTTGTTTATCTTAAGGGCTTTCTGTTCCTTGAAGATGTACCTTTTCCTCACATTTAAATGTTAATATTTTCCTCCACTCAATTCTTATGGTCCTAAATGTGAATCTCTGTTATGAGTAAGTTGTAGCATAAATAAAAATTTAATATTTGTGGGCCAAGCACAGTGACTCACACCTGTAATCCCAACACTTTGGGAGGCCAAGGCAGGAGAATCACTTGAGCCCAGGAGTTCAAGACAAGCCCGGGAAACATGGCAAAACCCCATCTCTACCTAAAATACAAAAAAATTAGCCGGTTGTGGTGGTGTGCACCTGTAGTCTCAGTTACTTAGGAGGTTGAGGTTGGAGGATTGCTTGAGCCTGGGAGGTTGAGATTGCAGTGAGCCGTGATCACAGCACTGCACTTCAGCCTGAGTGACAAAGTGAGACCCCATTAAAAAAAAAAAAAAGCATTAAATATTTGTGAACTTATTACCTCCTGAGAACAGAGTATGTTATCTTTCCTTTCTTTGGATTCCCATTGCATATAACAATGCCATCCTTATAGTGGGAAAAACATTTGTGACTAAAATTGAATTAATTTGAATTCTCCTATCAATAAAAGAAAATTCTTCTGTATAGTGTGCTTGGACTGAACAGTTCTATGATCAATGTTTATTTATTGTATTATGTACTATTTTTTATAACATCGAATATTTGTTGAGAAGTATAATAAAATAAATTACGCTAGTGATTAACTTTTGTCCTTAAATTGAATTGACATCTTTGTAACCCCCCTCAACATTTTCATATGAAGAACCCCAAGAAGAATATTAAAATATTAGAATATTTCTTCTTTGTTCATTACTTATAGACATTAGCTGCTATCAAGTATTTTCTTAAACAATGCTATCTACGCAGCACACACACCCTTAATCTCGTGCAGGGAGTGCTACGCTGAGGCGAATCATTATTTTTCACAACACTGTCCCCTAATCATTCACGCTGCTCAACCTCATCACAGGCCTTTCCATCAGAGTGTGTCTCCATGGTAACACAAGCCAGATTTGGCCATTTGGTTACAGCTTGGAACACAAAGGTCACTTGAAGGTTTATGACATTTGGATTTTGGAGCACATTTACAAAACTACAAATTCTACATGGTTTTGACATTTGGATGCAATCTTTATTAATAGTATCTTTCCCTTGGCATACATATATGTTTCCTTTTGGATTATGTTTGTTTATTGGACAAAAGCAGCCAATGTAACCAAGTTTAATACAATTCAACGTTTTTCTTCATTACATTTTTTTCCAGAAAATAATACTTTGTGCTTAAAAAGTGCTATGCAAGAAAATCATTGGAAAATATAAATCACTGAGATTGCTAAAAATATCTCGAACTGCCAAAACTAAAAGGTTGATTATGGATTTTTTCATCATGGTCTCTTTTACCTCAATATACAATTATGTTTTAAATGTGTATTGAAGTGGGATAACATAATTATTTAATTTGTCAACATTCTTTGCTATACTTTTATGTCCAGAAAGTATTTGATTTGTAGATAGAAAGAATAAATGTATTTTTATTGAAATATAATAATTTGCATTTAAATGGGAGAGTGTCTAAAAAAAGGAAAGTTTTAAGTCTTTAAGAAAGAAAATATTTAAAATCTTCAGTCATGTAAAAGAAAATTTAAATATTAGAAAAAGCATATTTGTTTGTGTATAATAAGGCTCAATACGAGAGTCAATATTTTTCAAATATATCTATTTAAAATAATAATAGCGTGAACTCTGGATGAGGAGCTTGCAGTGAGCCGAGATCACGCCACTGCACTCCAGTCTGGGCAACAGAGTGAGACTCCATCTCAAAAAAAAAGTAAAAATTAATAATAATAATAATAATAATAATAGCTAGCACTTCCTCATCACTTTCTATGTGCCTGGTTCTGTTTTAAATACTTTATAGATATCAAATCATTTAATCCTCACGGTGACTCTATCTTACCAATGATCTCCATTTTACCAATGAGAAACTAATGCACAGAGACAGTCATACTTGCTCAAAGTTATACAACTACTACTGGCATAATCAGGATTCAAATCCAGGTAGTCTGGTTCCAAAGCCTAAATTAGCCTCTAGCCCTCTAAATTAAGGGGATTACAATCAAAATTTGCATAAGATTATTTCTTCAGAATTAGAAAACACCTTGAGGCCAAGTGCAGTGTCTCACACCTGAAATCCCAGCACTTTGGGAAGCTGAGGCTGAAGGATCACTTGAAGCCAGGAGTGTGAGACCAGCTTGGGCAACATAGAGAGACCCCATCTCTACAAAAAAATACAAAAATTAGCTAGGTACCTGTAGTCGCAGCTACTCAGGAGGCTGAGATGGGAGGATCACTTGAGCCTGGGAGGTAGAGGTTGCAGTAAGCCGAGATCATACCACGGCACTCCAGCCTGAGCAAGACAGAGTGAAACTCTGTCGAGAAAGAGAGAGGGAAGGAAGGAAGGAAGGAAGGAAGGAAGGAAGGAAGGAAGGAAGGAAGGAGGGAGGGAGGGAGGGAGGGAGGGAGGGAGGGAGGAAGGAAGGAAAGAAGGAAGGAGAGAAAAAGGAAAAATTATATTCATCTACACAAATAAGCACCTGAAAATAGCTATAAAAACAGAATGAATTTAAACAGGCATTTTTTTAAATTATGGGTTTTATTTTTCTCGACAAGAAACTTAAAAGTAGGCAGTTAAGGACCGGTATAGTGGTTAACAAGAAACCTAAAAGTAGGCAGTTAAGGACCAGTACAGTGGTTCTACAATACCTTCAAGAGAATTATTTCCTCTTGAATTTCTTCTTAGCCATCCTCAGTGAGTGCCTTAATGCTCAAGCTTATTAATTCATGGTGACAAGAGGGCTGCACTTGATCCAACATCACTTTTGGATTCCAGTGAGCAAGAAGAAGATGAGCAAATGAGAAAAAGATATAAGCTAGGTGAGTTTCTCCCCCTTAAACAACTTTTTTAGAAACCCCTCACAGTGATTTTAGACATTGCAGCTACCTAAAACTTTTATATGAACAAACTGAGTAGCAAGGAAAGCTGATTAAAAAAAAAAAAAAAAAGAAGAAGAAGGACCAGGTGCAATGGCTGACGCCTGTAATCCCAGCACTTTGGGAAGCTGAGGCAGGTGGATCACAAGGTCAGGTGTTTGAGGCCAGCCTGGCCAACGTGGTGAAACACCATCTCTACTAAAGGTACAAAAAAAATTGCCAGGCACGATGGCATGCACCTGTAATCCCAGCTACTCAGAAGGCTGGGGCAGGAGAATCGCTTGAACCCAGGAGACGGAGGTTGCAGTAAGCCGAGATTGTGCCACTGTACTCCAGTCTGGATAACAGGGTGAGACTCCATTTCAAAAAAAAAAGAGAGAGAAGAAAAAAGATAGGTCTGTGACTGAGTACATTGCCACTCTGATCAAAATCAGAATCTAAGAGTAAAGAAAGGTTATTGAGGCAGGTCTAGAATAGCTTTCGCTCTAGAGCTAGTTTGTCCTATTACTAAGGTATGGCCCTTAGTGTACTCTGTGTGTTCAACAATGAGCATTCTCACCTTGGCTAGTCAGGACTCAGCTGCTTGGAAGTGTTCAGTTTACAACTCCCTGGAAATTTCATCCTAAAGGGCTTTTTTCTTTCTTTCTTTCTTTTCCTTTTTTTCTGGGTAGCTCCCTCCTCTCTAGGACCTTTTCTGGAAAATTCTAGACTTTTCAACCTCCATGTACTCCAATCTCTCACAACTCTACTCAGGGACACTGTGACATTCTGCTCGGGTTTCCCCTTCTTATGGTACAGTTCTGGAATCCTTCCTGTCAATGATCTGAGGCAACTGAGGCCTCATACAACTCATTTCCCTTGTCCCAGGTGTCATACTGAGTCAGTAGAAAAATTCCTGAAGAATTCCAGATTCCTCCTAAATGTGGCAGATGATCTGTAAGTCATTAATACTCTGTTATAAAAGAGACCAGGCTTCCATAAACACACTCCAATAGTTCACAGTCTTTGGAAAATGATTATTTATCCCTTTAAAGTTACAATTATGTAAATCTGCCATATCTCATAATAAATGTGCTATTAAATATTTGGTTTTTAACATTAAGGAATAGGTTACGATTTTTGAGAGTTTTACAGATAATTTTATAATAGGCCTGAAGAGGAATGCTATGTGACTTGGGTTCACAAATCCTATTGTAAGTAAAACTACTTCATGCCAGATAGACTTTGAAATGGGAGAGTTCCTTGACCTCCCTCACAGAACACGCAACAGGGTGTGGCTCATCTGTTTGGCCACCACATGCTCAAACCCCTTACAAGAGCGGGAGCAGGCAGACGGGCAGATGCAGGAGCCGGGGCACATACTTTTGGGCTCCAGCCCCATGGTAGCATCTAGGGATGTGTGTCTGTGACTCCTGAAGCCCCAGAGGATGTGTTACAGTTCTCCTTTAGCTCTGCCATTTGCAAACGTTAAGTGTTAACCAGTTCGGTGCCCTCTTGGTACTAGGGTCCTTGTCTGGCATCCAGGAAGAATCAGTCACAAATAGACTTGAAGGATGGTGAATGAAGGGATTTTACTGAGTGGTGGAGGTGGCTCTGGGTGGGATGGATGGGGAGCTGGAAAGGGGACGGAGTGGGAAGATGCTCCTCCCCTAGAGTTTGGCCATCCCACAGCCGAACTCCTCTCCAACCATCCCCAGCTAAACTCCTCTCAACGTTCAGATGCTCCTTCTCTTCTCTCCTTCTCTGCCATGCCACTTTCCTGTTCCTCTGCTCTTTTGCTCATCTGCTTGTCTCCTCATCTGCTGGTGGAGCCTCTTGTTTGGGGTTTATATGGGTACAGGATACAGGGGTATGGCGGGCCAAAAAGGCAAAATTTAGTTTCAAAAACAGGAATGCCTGTTTCCATTTAGAGCTTCAGGTTTCCAGGCTTGAGGATGGGTTCTTTGCCAGGCAACCACCCTCTTCTGCCCAGTATTTCCTTGCTTCCTGTCTGTATCAACTGCAGTAACTTTTATAATCATACTAAAGATATTTTAATAATAAATACAATTATGGGAATTTCAGGTAAATTATAATGTTTAATACAGAATTCTTTTGTGGTTGTGCTTTTGTTTTTGTTTGTGTTTGTTGACTATTCAAAGTGCTTTAAACTACCTCTCTAGTTATGCCTAGCTCAAGGAATTGAAGACGTTAGCTCTCATGTAGAAGAAATACCTATGCATAGAATGATTCAATCAGTAGCAAAAAAAACTGGCTTGCACAGCATCTCTTCTCCATCTCTCTTATCTTGCAATCACAGCTAAAAGAGATCAGTTAATTCCACTGGGTGAAGAAGGCAGGCTGGAAGGTGCTGTTTTCTAGACATAATTTCCTGGATTGGCCAAACACTATAGATACAGGTTCTAGGAGGGATGTCAGTCAAGCACAGAGAGCTGGGCATCCAGAACCTAGGAAAACAGACATGAGGCACCCTGTGGAAGGGAAGGGGGATTCTACACAGGCTAATAGAAAAGAAGCACAGGTAATTCCAAAGTGGATGCTATTTAGGATCAGGTAAGCAGAGAGAGCTTGCATGGAGGAAAATCTCTCACAGCAAGTAACTGGCAGGGACTCTAGGATTCAGAGCAAGAGAGCCAGTCTCTTGAAACAAGACTGGAAAGAGGAATGCATTCCATAATCTAGAAGGACAATGGTACTACAATAGGGACAAGGCAGAAAACCTCAGATTTGAGTTGAACCAGCCACAGAAGGATCCATTCAGGGTCTCAGAGTGTCAAGCAAGAACTCCTCCTTTCATCCTCTGTATAGGATGATTTGACCTTTTAGGCTTTTATGAAGCTGAGCCCAGTGGAAGGAGTCCAGAGGCAGAGCTATGGGAAGAAAAAGACGATACTGCATGAGAACCCTGGCAGGAGATGCAACCACCAGCCTTCCTGCCATGTGCTCAAATGCCTTATCTTTAGAATAACTTTTGGGGATTCTTTTAGAGGATCTGTTAGTGTGAAATGTGCTACCAGAGAGGTGACGTACTAAGCCCCTAAAAGATCAGCCATTAACATATATTAGTTTACCAGATTAGCCATTTGTTTCAAACAGAGAGAGTAAGATCCTGAGGGAATAAAATTCAGCCATTTAGATTTAAAGGAAATTTAAAGGGAATAGAGTTCCAGAGCAGGTAATCTAATACATATTACAAATCAGGGAGAAAGTTGTCTTTTATGTTCCTCGTTGTGCACTTCCTTCTAGCCAACATGCCTTGAGAATTTACTATGTGCTAGACACTTCCAAAGCACTTTAAACAGATTAATTCATGTAACCCTCCGATCCTATTGGTATGTTTTATCATTTTTACTTTAGAAATGGAAATATTGAGGCTCAAAAAATTTCCCAAGATTACATAGCTGGTAAGTGGCAGAACCAGGATTCAATCTGTGTCTGATGGCCCAAATATTCTTACAGTAAGGTCTTTCAAAGTCCAAGTGACAGGCATTGATGTTTTCACTAGGGAAGGTGTCATTGGCAACCGTGAGACAGAAGTGGAGCAAAAAAAAAGTATCGCACAGAACAGATCAATAGTTAGCCAGTATTTGTTGGGTGCCAATCATTATCAGAGATTGTGCTAGGTACTAGGGATACTGTCACTGGGAAACCAGATCAACCCAGACCTCATGGGGCTCATAGCCTTACGGGGAAAGAACATTCCTACGCTACAACAGTAGTGATTTAACAAACAAACAAACCTACAAATAAGTATAAACTTTACAGAGGGTTGAAAATAGAGGTACCAGATGGGGCTACCATCCACACAGCTAACACTTCTGTTTTGGTAACTGTCATATTTAAGCAAAAGGAGGGAATTGAAATAATTCTGAAGAACACCCATCTGTAATCCCAGCTATTCAGAGGGCTGAGGCAGGAAGTTCGCTTGAGGCCAGGAGTTCAAAACCAGCCTAGGCAACATAGACCCCATCTCTCTAAAAAAACAATAAAAGGTATTCTAAAGGTTAGAGAGAATGCGGATAGGAAAATCAGGAAGTAGGGCAATTTGCAGGAAGGGGGAAAATGTGCTGAGATGGATTTATGATGGTAAATTCAAGGTGCATTTGAAACATCCAAGAATTGTCCACTAAACAACCAAAGATAAGGCCAGGTGCCAAAAGTAAGGGAAAGAGATGCTGTTGTGAGCCCTGGAGAATCACTCTGTACACAGCCAAGCTGCATGCAAGAAGGGTCTCAGACCTCTCCTGGGAATGATCTTCAGTCTGTATCCATGTCTAGGGCTGCCCATGTGGTAGTAGTGGGGAAGGAGAGATCATGGAGGGTAAAAACCAAGTTGATAGCAGCATCTGGTATCTGAAACTAAGAATCACTTAGAAATTTCACAATCCTTCTCTTTTAATAACAACAATAGCTAAAATTACATGTGTCTATTCTGTGCCTGGATACAATCTAGTCTAGTTCTCGTTACAACACCATAAAGAAATCACTGTTATTAGATCCCCAATGTAATACCAAGAAAATTTAAGTTCAGGAAGGGTAAGTAACTTCCCTAAGTCCCATCTCTATAAAGGCTGTATCCAGGATTCAAGATTCAAATTCAACTACAGATCAAGAGGAGGAAAAATAAAAGGACTTTTCCTTTCTTTAATTCCTGGTGTGAATGAGGTAGAATGAAATTCCTGGCCAGGCACAGTGTCTCACACCTGTAATCACAGCACTTTGGGAGGCCGAGGTGGGTGGATCACCTGAGGCCAGGAGTTCAAGACCACCCTGGCCAACATGGTAAAAATCCTGTTTCTAATAAAAATTTTAAAATTAGCCAGGCATGGTGGTGCACACCTGTAATCCCAGAAACTTGGGAGGCTAAGGCACGAGAATCTCAAATGAATTTTCTTATTTTACCTGGCAAAAGCAAGATGTATGACTTTACACCCCAATGATATTAGAGGGGAACTTCATTAGTCTGCATTCCTCAGAGTCTAAGGTATTTTAGATACTTTGTCAGACCCCGATAGTCTGAATTTTGTCTCATCTTCTCAACCTTTCAATTGATTGAGATAATGGGTACTCCCTCTGTGTGTTCAAACTAACCTTTGTGGTTGCTTCCATAAGAGATTGGAAGATGGGGAGGAAAAATACAGAAGGAGACATAAGAGGATACCTAATACTGGAAAAACCAGCTTATCAAGAAACGCTCCCAAAGTATCCTTGGAAATACACAGAAGTTGTGCCAGGATAACCAAATGCAGAAGGAAGAGCTGTCTCTTTTCTTAGCACTCACAAGAAGCGGAGAGTAACCATGGGGAAATTACCTGAGCTCTTTAACCTCTGTTCTTCCATCTATGTAAAAAGGCTAACCTGAAAGTCACCCTGTGGAGCTCTTGTAAGGATTTGATGAGCTAGTGCTTATGTGTTCTCTGCACGGTGTGTGGTGCTGAACAAGGCCTCAATAAATGTGTGCCATTTAAAAAAATAGGTAATATATATGAAAGCTTCTATAAGCCCTAAGTGCTATATAAATGTGACTATTTTTTAAACAAAGAGAGAAAATAGACTTAGTTGCATAATGTGAATATGCAGACATCCAGGAGGATCTCTTTCTATCTGAAATATTGATGCTACTGTTTCTCTTTAAGGCCTTTTCTATTTGGTCATGCTTAATGTAATAGTATCTAAAAGCCACTTAGTATTTTCTGTGCAAATGTGCCATTGCAGAATTGAGTAATAAAAGTTGCACCTTTGAAAACAATATGAAACATTTAAGCACCAATGACCTAGTAGCCTCATCTAGCTTTGTGACTCCTTATCATGCAACATCAATGTTTCCATTGTCACTCTGCTGTTTCAGATAACAATGCGGTCTGGACACTTGCCTGTTGGCCATTTAAGAGATTAGAGGCTTTTTTTTCCCTCCTTAGTCTACCACTGTGTTCATTCCCAGCTATACAGTTACCATTTGTAAATCAGTGAAGCAAGAAATTAAGGACACACTAGCAGCCCTGCCTGTGGAATACCAATAACAACAAAGGTGTAGAGTTGCTTTGCTGCCTTGTTGCCGCCTACCATACACCCAACTAAAACATCACTCCTCCAAGTGAGCACAATTATCTCAGTCACCAGGAGGAATAAATGAGGCACAGTGATAACCAGATTAGGATAAAATGAAATAAATTTTCTGGATTTTATAGTACAAAAATGAAGACCTATTTATTTTCTAATGCTTTGTTTTCATGTTTTTGTAGTTTGATTCTCAGGTTAGATTTTAACTTCTATGCTGTCTGGGGTGGTTCCCTAGCTTTGCTCTGAAGTGCAAATTGTTCTGCACAAATGACATCTGATAATTAGGAAACAAAAGAAGGGGGTAAGAAAGTTGTTGAAATACAACTGAGCGAGCTTAGGTTTTTTTCTCTTTGTATGGAGGGAACAAAATCTACCTTCATGGTTACACTATCCCTGCAGAGGCTCTGATGAACTGTCCCATTAGTAAGAAGCCACCACTATGTCTGTATCCTGCCAGTATATTGTATACAACACATATTCTTCCCTCTCAAAAATGCAGGGCAAGCGAAAGAAACAGATTCATATGCAACAACATTTGGGAAATGGCACAAAATCCTCAAACTCCAAATAGTTTCCTGGGTCATTGGACCATGCTTCCAAGTGTTCTCGGAGCAGAAAATACTAGTCCATTGACATGTAAGATTTTTTGTGTTGGGAAATTACCCTAACAGACATTATGATGTAATAGAATGCTACAATAATGAAAATTGGATGACTGTGGCAAAGTAATCAGCAGACAGAATGAACAGCCCTGAAATTTTTTTGAAAATAGAATATACGTAGGGAAGGGACGTATTCATTTCATAAATTATATGGGATATTGGCTAATTACTTGAAACAAGAGTTTCAGCTTATAATATGACCCAATTAAATTCCAAATGAGGAACTAAACATAATAAAGGAAGCTGGTAGAAAACTAGAAGAAAATGTAAAATAAATAATTAGTTTAGTGGGGCAAGGACTTTTGATATAAACATAATGGAAGACACTATAAATGTTTAAATGATGACAGGTTTACATAAACCAGACTCCACTAAAAGAAACTAGGACTCTTTGGAGAAGTGACAGATTCCAGGGCTTGGGTAAAAAAGTACAAGATGGGTCTAGAACATCTTACTGTGCCAGAAAATAAGAGCTTAAAGAATATGAAGATACATCCAAACGATATAGGAACTTCCACTGGCCAAGTCTGGGATTATTTGAACATAATTATAAATGATAATAATAGATTATACCCCATTGAATAAGTTAGGTATCCATGAGTCTATATTGATATAAATTAACAATGAATAACTGAAATTTTGAGTCAAAGTAGGACAATGTAGTGATATAGGAGTTAAAAAGAAATTATTTAGGCAGATAGTGAGGGTAAGAGAGTCCTCAGTAAGGCTTTCCTTTTAATAAAAAGCAGCCCCCAAATCATTTCTTTTCTAACAAAAAAAGCAGCTGCAAAATCGAGCTGCAAGCATAGACAAGCAAGCTGGAAGCTTGCACAGGTGAATCCCGGCAGCTCTGCCAAGAGGGAAAGGAAACCTGGGGGCCAGGCAAGTGTGACATGGCAGCTCCGTCTTCCCTTTCTTTGGTCAGTCAACCACGTGTACAGTAAGGAACAGACAACATGGCCAGGTAAAGAACTGATCTGCATAATAAAAGATTAGGGTGGGGTGGCCAGCTTCTTCACTTGCTATGTAAATTGCACATCTGGTCCATCCAATCTTTGGACCCTATGTAAATCAGACACGGCCTCCTCAAGCTAGTCTATAAAACCTCCGCCCCTGCCCCTCCCCTTGCCCTTCCCCCTCCCCTCCCCTCCCCCTCCCCTCTCCCACCTCACCCCTCCCCTTCCCAGCCCACCCATCCACCGCCCCTTCCCCATCCCCCACTTCCCTACTGACCGGAAGTCACACTTGGGAGCCCCTCTCTCTCTCTGCAAGAGGCAGCTATTCTGTTTTTCTTTCAGCTATTAAACCTTGACTCTTTTGTTTTGTTTTGTTTTGTTTTGTTTTGTTTTGTTTGAGAGGGAATCTTGCTCTGTTGCCCAGGCTGGAATGCAGTGGCTCCACTCTTAAACTCACTTCTTGTGTGTCTGAGTCCTGGATTTCCCTGGCCTGAGATGACAAACCTGGGGTATTTACCCCAGATAAGGACAAATGATGCTGCTTCAATAGGATAACACAGCTTCAAAATCTTTCCCTTCAAAACACTGGTACTGAACCAGACTTAAGTCTGCCCACCCAATGAAGCAAAGCCAAATACTGATAGCAGGATTTGCAGCAAGAGAAAAGTGAGGCATTTTTTGCAGGGCACTCATGCTTAAGACCTGAACTCCCCAGTGAATTACATGTAAGGGTTTTTAAAGGCAGGGAGGCAGAGGTTCCAGGCAAAGTCATAAATCTATACATGGAGGTTATATATTTATTTCACTTAAAAAAAAAAAAAAAAAAAAAACCAGACATTTTGAAGCAGGGGCCTACAGGTCTTGGGTGGATTCAAAGATACTCTGATTTGTGATTGGTTAGGGACACAAAGATTTGTCTAAAAATTTGAAGTCAGCAGAAAAGAATGTTAACTGTGGTTTTACCCCCTCCAGGTCCCTCAGGAAGAAATTTAGAAGAAGGAATGGTGATCACAGTTCAATCCTCAGTTCTCTCTTACCTCAGGCCTATGTGCCAGTGGATGGCATTTTCCATCTCATGGGAGTTGGGGTTTCTGAAAAACAACTCAGGGACATATGTTAAGCTGTTATCTTTAGTTTTTACGGGGAAAACATCTTGTGACTCTAACTTCCTTAGCTGTTGTTTTAAGCTACTATTACCTTCTTGCTTATCAGGTTACTCATTTCCTTCTCCAGGCTAGCTAGGTGCCTGGAATTTCCTTTGAAATAACTCAAGATTTCCATTTCTTTCCACGCTTGTGGGGGATGGGGCGTTGGGCTGGCACGCCCCTAAGAGGGACCCCTGCTCCATCTCAATACTATACTCACTAAAGACAAAGGGGAAAAGATAAACTTTACAGTGAAGGATCCTGATAGATGCCACCTTAATCAAATGTTTAATGTGCCAATCACTGGTAATAGGACGAATCTAGGTAGTGTTCTGCCTGGTAAGAGGTGATAAGAAGACTAGAGCTTCCCCTCTGTGATATCACTGACAAAGGTGCATAACCTGAATTTAATCATGAAGAAACCTCAGAGAGACTCATGAGGGACATCCCAAAAAATAATTGATGTGTAATCTTCAAAAGTACCAAGGCTGTGAAAATCAAGGAAATACTGAGGAACTGTTCTAGGTTTATGGAAGCCAAAGAGACATGATGATAATATGCAATGTGATTCTCAATTAATCTTTTTACTAAAAGATACTGTTGGGACTATTGGTGAAACTGGAATGGCGTCTGAAGATTAGATGTCGATGATGTACCGATGTTAATTTCCACCAATTGGATGGTGGTATTGTAATTATGTAGAAGAATATCTTTGTTTATAGGAAATGCACTAAAGCATTCAAAGGTGGTGAAGCCTCCTGTAGGCAACTTAGTCTCAAATGTTTCATCAATAAAAACATTCTTGCAACTCTTTATAAGTTTGAGATTGTTTCAAAATAATAATAACATTAACCAAAGAACAAGTGTATCTATTCCAAATTCTCTTTTCCCTTCTGCTAGTTAGGTACATCTAAATATTGTGTTTGTATCGTAATATGTTTTTGGTATATCTGTTACCACAGTTTAATCTTCCCTTGCACAAATTTAAATGTCAAGCAATAGGGAAATTATTATGCCATAGCCATATCCTAGAACATTATAAATATTTTTAAGTGTTTTTGTTTTGACAAATAGGTAACAACATGGGAAGATTCTCATGGTGTTCTATTGTTTTAAATGAGAGTAAAGTAAAATAGTATTTACAAAATTATTGTGATTCTGAAAATACGTTCACAATCTGAAAGGAAATATGCACTTCAACCAAGGTTATATCTGGGTAGTGTGAATATAGGTGATTTATTTTCATTTTTATTTTGGTGTTATGTCTCAATTTCCTGTAATGACCATTCATTTGTAAACAAAAATAATGGAAATTCCAGTAGCAATTAATATAAAGTGATGTGAAGAGGAATATGAAAAAACTGTTGATTAAAGAATGAAGGAGCACGGGGAACTTCACCTGAAAGTATGGTATATGGTATATTGAGTGTTTTGAATTAAAGATCAGACAGACCCTCAAGAGCAATGGAGAACAATCCATCTCAACCCCCACACCCCAAAATCCTCTCCCTATCCCAAAGCACAGATAAAGTTGTCTTATCTGCCTAAAATCTAGACCTAACAGAGAAGAAAATAATAGCCTCTGGTCCTTTCTCTTAAGTTTTCATTAGCTGAACCCATATCACAGGAAGGAAGACTAAAGTCTGACAACAAACCTGGATAAATTTTTGTCGTAACCTTTATCCACTCTGAGGGCCCAACAGACTTTGCCCTAAACCATTGTATGTTCTTCGAGCCCACTGAATTCCCCTAAAAATTATTTACTATCTCCCTAAAATGATCCACACTTTTCCCTAAGAAGTAGGGTACGTAAGAGGCTGTATCCCACTGGGACATTAGGCAGTCACTCTGTGATTCTCCCTGTGCACATGGTAGTAATAAATCTGCGTGCTTTTTCTCTTATTAATCTTCTTATTAGTTGAATTTTCAGCAAACCTTCCAAGAGCAAAGGGGACCTTTTCCCTTCACCCACACAGAGGACGTCTCTGAGGAAGTGAAACATTGCTGGATATACTATAGAAACCATCATGGTAAAGAAAGTATTAGAATAAGACTGGAAGCCAACTATTTTGCCCAAAGGACAGCCCCTCAGCTGTGACTCTGCACCTGATCTCTGTGGCTTTGCTGAAATGTAGCTTTAACCCTGAAGTACCCTAAAGGTGAGCACCAGCATGATGGAGAGGTGAGAGCACAGACTCTGACTGCTGGCCTCAGTTTCTTCCTCTGCAGTTTGGTGTGAAGCTCAGAGATGGTGTATAGAGCCCCCAGAGATAGTAGCTAGCACCTGGTGACCCAAGTTCTGCTTGGGCCACACCTCTGCTGGTGCAGGGAAACCTGGGCAGCCGGAGGTGCACAGACCAGTTCTACTGGAAGCTGGTCCCCATCACCTGTACTTTTCCCACAAGACTCCCTTCCTTACCCACAAAAGAACCCTTTCCTTACCCACTACCTGTACTTTACCCTAAGAAACCCCCTTCCTTACCCACCGCCTCCCTTACTCAATCTGGCCAAGGGCAGATTGCAGGGCTCAGAGTGCAATACAGAAGGGTCAGTAATCCACAAATCCAGATATTCAGTTTTCTGGCAGACGTAGAATCGTTCATGTTCTTGAATCAAAAGAATCTGTTCACGATTAGAAAAAAAAATTCATCTAATTGCTTTTTTCATTAATAGAAACTGCATATAGAAATCCTCTAGAACAACGTCATACACCATGGAGTTGACAATTCATCACACTCTATTCTAGGCTCAGCTTCAGCATATTTGAAATCAGCTAGGAGGCTTCTGTTGATACAAAATACAGTATTTGTAGTCTGATCTAGTCTTGCGACAGGTGGTAAAGAAGTATGAACTGAAACTGCCATATGGCGATGTGAAGGAAATGTTTCTCTCCAGAGAAATCCTTGAAAGTGTCATAAAAACAGTAAAAACATTTAACATCTCAAAAGGCTTAAATTCAGTATGTACATAAACTGTGTCAACTTTGGAGTCAGGCTGCTTATGTTCAAATCTCAGCAGATAGATGATACCCAGGCAGATAAGTAATGTGACTTTGTGCAAGTGACTTAAACTCCGGAAGCTTTGGTTTCCTCATAGAAAACAGGGAATAAGCCCTTGGGATTATAGTGAAAATGAAAAGAAATAATGTATATACAGCAACTAGCCTGGTCTCTGGTCTATGTGGAAAACACTTATAAGATTATCATTGTCGTTATTGCTTTTATATTATGAATACATTTGTTGTGTTACATATAATTCATGTCTGCCTCCTGTGAAAGTATGTATAGGCATACAGATGGAGATGGTAAAAGAGGAAGAGAAAAAATCAGAAAAATATATGCCTGATTCACCCTCGCAATCCTGCTACTCAAACCTTTTATTCTACGCCCAGTCTTCCCCATCTCCGTAAATGGAATACCATCCACCCAGTTGCTCAAGACAAATATTTCAGAGTCAGTGTTAATATCTCCCTTTCCCTTACTGGCTGGCCACTGTCTATCTAATTTCAGTTATTATAATCCCATCATCATCTCTCCCTGGATTTTATATTTTTATTTAGCTTTGTCTTCCTAAATCTTCTCCCTGCTTTCATTCAGAGCCCCTCTAACTACATAAAACCAGAACTTTCTTCTTAAAATAGAAATTAGATCACATTGCTCTTCCCAACTGGAAACACTTTAGTGACTTCTCATTGTACTTCAAGTAAGACGCAAACACCTTTCCAGGGCCTCCAAATCTCTGCAAAATTGGGTTCTCGATATTCCTGAACACCACCTCCTACACCCTCCCTGACTATATTTCAGTCCCTTGAGCAAGCCAAGCTCCTTTCCACCTCACAACCTGTGCACAAATTGTTCTCTCTGCCTGGAATACTCCTCCATTTTTGCATAAATGTCTGATTCCTTTCTGACCTTCAAGCCAGAATTTCAAGGTCAATTGCTCAGAGAGGCCTTCGCAGTACACCAGCTGAAGCAGATGACCTCCTCACCTCAGTTATTCCGTAGATCCACATTGTGTCTTAACAGCACATAAAATAACTTTTATTTTATTAGTTTTTTATTTTTTCTTGTGTCTGTCTCTCCCAAAGGCTGTAAATAACTTGAAGGCTAGGGCCATATCTGTCTTTTCCATTTTTTCACTTGCAGTGCTCAATATGATGCCCTGTGCTGGGCATAGAGAAGATGTTCAGTAAATATTTGATGTAAGAAATTGGGGAATTGAATAAAACAATCTTGTAAATTTCCTTCGTTAAAATGCCCTAGATGCATAATAATTTATTTTAACTCATTACTGAAAAGTCAGTGAGGAAAAAAGACAACACATTTTTATATGTTTATATGTATGCTTAAAGGGTTAGAAGTGTTTGATCTTTTATGGATCAATTGTTCAAGAACTATCTGTTGCCTAGAAAGAGGTCATGTGAAAGAGGCAAATGTAAATTCAGGAATTTTGCTCATCGCAGTTAATTGACAGTTTCAGGGCCAATGGATCACATGAGTCACTTTTTAGAAATCTTTCTCCTATTTTAGAGGATACAGTGGTTTGAAACCAACATCACAACAGCATGTTTCATAGGACTTGTTCCTTATTGATCATGGGCAAAGTCCAATTTCAAGCAGGTAATTGTCATCTCAGGGCCTGACTTCTCATGGGCCCCAGCTGCTTTTTTTCTGGATAATTTAGGCAATATTAGAAGTTGACTGCAGTGAATGTCATGTTGTGTCTCTCAGATCCCCCTCTTTGGAACTGGGGCCCTCACCCCCCAGCAGCTTGTGTGCTATTGAAGAGAGCTAAGGTCCAAGGTCATGTCCCATCTCAGGGGATGGTCCTTATTCAAAAGCTGCCCTGGGTGCATTGGGAGTGGAGGAAATCCAGCCTTTTGCATAAGGTGATGGCACAAATCCGAGGAGCCATTCCAGCTCCAGAGATCTGTTGGACTACTAAGGCCTATGTTGCATTTACATTGACTGCACTGAGTTTAGCTCCCGCCTCTGTCTAATCCTACTTTCTTTACTTCCTTACAGATGTTGATCCCAAGATCACTCCCAATAATATTCCTGCAGCCAGATCTCCATCTCAAGGTGGAAAAGATAATGTCTTTGATATGGTCTGGCTGTGTCCCCACCCCAATCTCATCTTGAGTTATAGTTCCCATAATTCCCATGTGTTATGGGAGGAACCCACTGGGAGATAATTGAATCATGGGAGTGCTTTTCCCCATGCTGTTCTCGTGGTAGTGAATAAGTCTCACAAGGTCTGATGGTTTTACAAGGGGTTTCCCCTTTCTCTTGGCTCTCATTTCTCTCTTGCCTGTTGCCATGTGAGATGTCCCTTGCTCTCGATTGTGAGGCCTCCCCAGCCATGGGGAACTCTGAGCCCATTAAACCTCTTTTTCTTTATAAATTTTACAGTCTCAGGTATGTCTTTATCAGTAGCATGAAAACGGACTAATACAGTCTCCTTCTTAAGACACTGATTAAAGTGATTTGGTGCCACATTTTTTTATACCATTCCCCTTTTCCTTGGCTTGAAAGGAGTCCTTTGGGAAAAAGGTGAATAAGGGAGTCTGCTGTCCAGCTCTCTCCTAACCATAGGTGGTATTTAATGACAGTTTTGAAAATGTTGATGGCACAGTCTCCTGCTGACCCATCTTGAAACCGAAACTATCATCCATTTCCTTTCTACACTCCATGGCTTCTTCCTAGTACAGATAAAAATGCAAGATGGACCACTTCATTCTAATTAATTAGGAAGAGACTAATCATAGATACATACTTTGATATAATTACAGTTGTCCTCCCAACTGTGGTTTTGTACTCCAAAGTTTCCCCATGGTCAACTTTAGTGCAAGAATATTACATATAGCAAGATATGTTGAGAGCGACAGCGAGATCATATTCATTTGACTTTTGTTACAGTATGTTGTTATAATTGTTCTATTTTATTAGTAGTTATTGTTGTTTGTCTCTTACTGTGCCTAACCGATACATTAAACTGTATCACAGGTATGCATATATAGAAAAAATCACAGTATATGTAGGGTTCAGTACTATCTGTGGTTTCAGGCATTTGCTGGGGGTCTTGGAATATGTCCTCCATGGATAAGGTGAGACAACTGTATTTTAAAGACATGTGTTATGAGCTGAATTGGGCCCCACCCCCCAAAATCAAATGTTGCCATCCTAACTTGAGAATGGGATTGTATTTGGAAATAGGACTTTTAAAGAGGTAAAGTTAAAAGGCGGTCATAGGTGTGGGCCCTAATCCAACACAAATTGTGTGCTTATAAAAAGAGGAGATTGGGACACAGCCACAAACAGAAGGAAGACCATGTGAAGACACACAGGGAAAAGACAGCCATCTAGAAGCAAAGGAGGGAGGCCTCAGAAGAAACCAACCCTGCCAAACACCTTGATCTCAGGCTTCAAGCCTCCAGCACTGTGAGAAAATAAATTTATGTTGTTTAAGCCACATGGTCTATGATCCTTTGTTATGGCAGCCCCCAGGAAGTAATGCAACATGGAATCACAAGACTTGTGGATTTTGTTGCATGTCCGTTAAATGCCCTGAGCACACTTAAAAGGTCAGGCAGAGGCACCAATAGAGGGGCTCCAAAAAGTCTCTAGACTGTCTGACTTCTTTGACCCTTGCCCTGGTTTCTCTGACCCATCCTCTTTTCCATATATTTATTTCTGCTTGGTGAGGATACTATGAATTGATCATTTGGTTTTAGCGTGTTTCCTCCAGTCACACCTTGAATTCCTGTACACATTTTCCTCTGCTTTTATGCTGTTGCTGTTATATCCTGCACCCCATGCCCCAGGAAGCTATCCTGGCCAGGTTTCTACTAATTTAGCTCTTCCTGAAAGAGGAAATCAGCTGGAAATTTCAAGAGCTGCACACAGGTTAGAGGGCCGGAGTTACTAACAGGGGAATCATCATATTGATTTTATTCTGATCCCTTACCTAAAAATTTAGCAAATACGTCTTGTTGGACAGCCTGGGGCTTCCTCAATTTAAGGCATCTGACTGTAATGTATCGACCAAATTTAATTAAGGGAAAGAAAAAAATTAGTAAATATATAGATTTGAAAGGTTTGAAATGATAATGGCACAGTCTCCTGCTGACCCCTGACCCATCTTGAAATGGGAACTACCATCTGCTTCCTTTCTCTATTCCTTAGTGTCTTCAATTTTGCACAAATGTCTTGTCCCTTTCTGACGCTCTGGAATAGATAGATAGATAGATAGATAGATAGATAGATAGATAGATAGTATAAATAATATGTAAACATATATATATGTATTTTTATTTATTTATTTTTTTTCCAGAAAAGAACATCACTGTAAGTGACAATTCCCATTGTCCCCCAGGAATCCTTTATGTGACAGTTTGGGGCCTACATTCAATCTTCCCAGGCTGTCTGCTGATCAAATCATCTCTGATGATTGTCTCATGGCACCATCATGCTTCCGCCATCTTGTACCTGCACCACTGCAGCCGCTCAGGAGCCCTCAAGGGGCCTGGACTGTATAGTGTTCTATGGCAGAACAGGCACCTCAGTCCCATGCAAGTACAGTTAAAGAGCATCAAATCTGTGCTGCCCACATGGAAATGCTCAGCTTCTGGTACAATAGCTGTTTAATTGCTTCACGTACAGCCCCGTCTCCTGTCCTTGGACTCAGTTAAGATGCAGGGACCCAACTGAGTGACAGGTTCTGCTCTGTGCTCCATAGTGATGACTAAGGCTTTGTTTCTGGGTCAAGCTTGTCACGACTCCTTTTTCCCTTAGGGGAAGCTCTCTCCTAGAATATTCCTCAGTGTCTCATGCAAAGAGGTTTCTGGTAAGCTGTGAATATGCCCGGGAGAGCTGAATAGTCATTTCTAGGACAAGCCAGGGACTTCCTGCCTCCAGTAACTCTCTCCACGGCTTCCCTCAAATATGTTTATAGGATGGGAGTTATAGACAAAAAGTAGAGAAGATACCATTGCTTCTTGAGGGAGAAGCTCAAATGCTGGCTTTATTTTCCCTGGATATTCTACTTGGCTCTTGTGCCTATTGTCTGGTTTGAGTTAGGATGTTCAACTTTTTACTTATAATTATCACAGATGGTTCTAGTGCCCTTACTTGTGCAAACCAAAAAGTATGTGAGACAGGTCTCAATCAATTTAGAGGTCTATATTGCCAAAGTTAAGGGCCATGGCCCATGGCACAGCCTCAGGAGGTCCTGAGAGCATGTGTCTAAGGTGGTTGAGTTACAGCATGGTTTCTTACATTTTAGGGAGACAGAAGTTACAGGCAAAGACATAAATCAATACATGGAAGGTACACATTGGTTCAGCCCAGAAGGGCAGGACATCTTGAAGGGAGGTAGGGGGCATCTTTCAGGTCATAGGTAGATTCAAAGATTTCCTGATTGGCGATTGGTCAAAAGAGTTAAGCTCTGTCTGAAGAGTTGAATTTGGAAAATAAAATAAAATAAAGGCTTGAGTAATTTAGATAAGGGGGACTGTGGAAGCCTCTAGGTAGCAGGCTTCAGGGAAAATAGATGGGAAATATCTCTTATCAGACTCTAAAATATGTCAGACTCCCCTGAAAAGACCTAGTAAGGGAAATATATTCTCTACAGAACAGAAATTTCCCCCATAAGAGATGATTTTGCAGGGCTTTTTCAAAACATGTCAAAGAAATACATTTTGAGGGTAAATATTTTGCCTGCTATCTGTCATATGATGCTATACTAGAGTCACATTGGAATTTGGTACCCTATTGTTACAAAGAGTTTGTTTTGTTAGTCTTAAGATCTCTGTTTTGATTCTAATGCTGGTCAGTTGTTCCTGAACTCCAAAGGGCAGAGGCCAGAATGAGGCATGAATAGCTCTTCCTTCCTGTCATGGCCTGAACCAGTTTTTCAGGTTTCTTTGGGGTCCTCTTGGTCAAGAGGGGGCCCATTTAGACTATTGAGGGGGCTTAGAATTTTATTTTAGATTTACATTTGTTTACCAGAGAGTGATGACAATACATACAAAATCTGTCACCTAAGATCTTGTACATGTCCTGTCAGCCTAGTCTTTGTTGGAAGATCAGTATTCTGTTCTGGCTGGTTCCTGATTTTACTCAGTGCACCTCCTCCCTTGATCACGAGAGGAGTTTAAGATCTTTTTCAGTAACAATACTGAAAAGTTTCTTTCTGTGTGGAGTCCAGATGAAAGGTAAACACTCCTGGATGTTTTAGTTTGAAAAATCTCATGTCTAATTTGATGTGGAAATGGATTTTTTTAAATGACATATATGATGACATTATATTTTGGACTGGAGAGAAAGTGATATGGTTTGGCTGTGTCCCCTCCCAAATCTCATCTTTAACTGTAGCTCCCATAATCCCCATGTGTCATGGGAGGGACCCAGAGGGAGGTAATTAAATCACGAGGGTGAGTTTTTCCCGTGCTGTTCTCATGATAGTGAGTAAGTCTCATGAGATCTGATAGTTTTATAAAAGGCAGTTCCCCTACACATACTCTCTTGTCTGCTGCCATGTAAGATGTACCTTTGCTCCTCCGTGGCCTTCTGCCATGATTGTGAGCACCCCCCCAAGCCATGTGGAACTGTGAGTCCATTAAACCTCTTTTTCTTTGTAAATTACCTAATCTCAGATATGTCTTTATTAGCAGCATGAGAATGAACTAATGCAGTAAATTGGTACCAGTAGAATGGTGTGCTGCTATAAGGATACCCAAAAACATGGAAGCAGCTTTGGAACTGTGTAAGGGCAAACGTTGGAACAGTTTGGAGGGCTCAGAAGAAGACAGGAAGATGTAGGAAAGTTTTCAACTTTCTAGAGACTTGGAGAGCTCAGAAGACAGGAAGATGTGGGAAAGTTTGGAATTCCTGGAGACTTGTTGAATGGCTTTGACCAAAATGCTGATAGTGATATGGACAATAAAGTCCAGGCTGAGAAAGTCTGAGATGGAGATGAGGAACCTGTTGGGACCTGCAGTAAAGATTGCTCTTGCTATGCAAAGAGACTGGCATCATTTTGCTCCTGCCCCAGAGATCTGTGGAACTTTGAACTTGACAGAGATGATTTAGGGTATCCAGCAGAAGAGATTTCTAAGCAGCAAAGCATTCAAGAGGAAGCAGAGCACAAAAGTTTGGAAAATTGGCAGCCTGATGATGTGATAGAAAAGAAAACCCCATTTTCTGGGAAAAAATCAAGCAGGCTGCAGAAATTTGCATAAGTAATAAGCTGCAGAATGTTAATCACCAAGACAATGAGAGAAATGTCTTCAGGGCATGTCACAGACCTTCTCAGCCTCTCCTTTCCCATCATAGGTTCACAAGCCTAGGAGGAAAAAATGGTTACTTGGGCCAGGGCTTCCCTGCTGTATGCAGCCTTAGGACTTGGTGCCCTGTGCCCCAGCCATTGCAACCATGGCTAAAAGGGGCCAACATAGAGCTCAGGCCATTGCTTCACATGGTGTAAGCCCTAAACCTTTGTGGCTTACACATGGTGCTGGGCCTGTGAGTACACAGAAGTCAAGAATTGAGGTTTGGGAACCTCTGCCTGGATTTCAGATGGTGTATGGAAATGCCTGGACATCCAGGCTGTGGTGTGCTGCAGGGGCAAAGCCCTCACAGAGAACCTCTGCTAGGGAAGTGCAGAAGGGAAATGTGGGGTGGGAGCCCCCACACAGAGTCCTCACTGGGGCACTGCCTAGTGGAGCTGTGAGAAAAGGGTCACCATCCTCCAGACCCCAGAATGGTACAGCCACTGACAGCTTGTACCACGCACATGGAAAAGTAACAGACACTCAACACCAGCCCATGAAAGCAGCCAGGAGTGGGGGCTGTACCCTGGAAGGCCACAGGGGTAGGGCTGCCCAAGACCATGGGAACCCACCTCTTACATTAGCATGACTTGGATGTGAGACATTAAGTCAAAGGATATCATTTTGGGGCTTCATGATTTGACTGCCCTGCAGGATCTGGGACTTGCATGGGGCCTGTAGCTCCCTCATTTTGGTCAAATTCTCCCATTTGGAACAGGTATATTCCTGCATCCTCATTGTATCTAGGAAGTAACTAACTTGGTTTTGATTTTACAGGCCCATAGGTTGAAAGGTCTTGCCTTGTCTCAGATGAGACTTAGGACTGTGGACTTTTGAGTTAATGCTGAAATGAGTTAAGACTTTGGGGGACTGTTGGGAAGGCATGATTGGTTTTGAAATGTGAGGATATGAGGTTTGGGAGGGGCCAGGGTTGGAATGATATGGTTTGACTGTGTCCCCTCCCAAATATCATCTTGAAATTTTAGCTCCTATAATCCTCACATATTGTGGAAGGGACCTGATGGGAGGTAATTGAATCATGGGTTTTTTCCATGCTATTTTTGTGATAGTGAATAAGTCTCATGAGATCTGATGGTTTTATAAATGGGAGTTATCCTGCATACACTTTTTTGCCTGCTGCCATGTAAGATGTACCTTTGCTCCTCCTTGTCTTCTGCCATGATTGTGAAGCCTCCCCAGCCATGTGGAACTGTGAATCAATTAAACCTCTCTTTCCTTATAAATTACCCAGTCTTGGGTATGTCTTTATTAGCATTGTGAGAACAGACTCATACAGACGGTAATGTTGTATAGGATTGTTCAAGCATTTGTCATCACTGAATCCTTCAAATATGTAACTTGGGATCATCTGCTGACCAGAAATGACTTTGTTCAATAAAATACTCCTTGAGATAATGACATTTTCTATTTTTTACTGATATGTAAATGTGAAATGCTGCTGTTATTAAAACAAGAGTTTAGAGCTAAGGTGTAATGAAGGTTTTGTTTGTTTGTTGGCTAATTTTTCCATATGGAAAATGATATGTAAATATAGCTTTCATAAAGATTTAGCAAAAGTGGAAAGCAAGAGAGGTAGAAAAGAGTTGATTCCATGAATGTAAAACAATGGCTTTTGATTTTTCACTGTGCCATCATCCCATTCAAATGTGCATGTGACCTGGTGTTGGAGAATGCTCAGGGGACAGGCCCAGGAGCTGCTTCCAACTACCATGTTTTTCCATCACAGGCTGCTGTGCTATGGCTGATGCTGCAGTTCCAGAGCAGGCTCCCTGCTGTGATTCCACTCATGAGATGTTTCCCAGCAGAGGAACTAGCCACAGTGAAAGAGGTGACCCCTATTTCCTGTTTCTGGGAAGGCTGCAGAACCAAGCTTTGAAGTGGATTGCCAGCCCAGTTCCAAGCTAGATGCCCAATCTACAAGCTAGATGTCAAAGGTCATACTGAATCTTTGATGCATGACAGAGGCTGATACTGGAAGCTTTGTAAAAGCAAATCTTCCTGGGTATCAAAGGAATTTAAGTCTGGTAATGTAGCAAAGTTTCCCAATATTTCAAACACTGGCAGCATGTTTCCAAAAACAGGTAGCACAATCTTCTTTTCACAACAAAAACTAAAGTTATAGTAGGATGTCAATGTATTTAAATAGCAGAGGCTGTAGAAGACAGCATATAAGGGGGCATTAGTCTATTACCCATAACATTGAGAGGAGGCCTGGTACAATGGTTAAACAAGTCCTGGGTTTGAATCTGTGCTCAACTCTCTGCAAATTGCATAATCTCTCTGAGCTTTAAATATTATTTCGAGATGTCTATTCATGTAAAATACCTAGGATGCTGCTTGGCACATAGTAATGAAAGACCCTAATGGAGGATAACTGGTATATAACAAAGACTGTCAGGTTTTTTTCGCTTAAAATTAGGAGCAAAACTTTATGGTGAATGACAAAAACAAGCTGCTAGCTGATAAACAAAACTGTAATTGGTAAAACTGCTTTATATAAAAAGAAAATTCAGTCACAGTGACTCATACATGTAATCCCAGCACTTTGGGAAGTTGAGGTGGAAAGATTGCTTTAGCCTAGGAGTTTGAGACCAGCCTGGACAATATATATATATGTGTATATATACACACATATATAATATATATATTATACACACACACACATGCACACATGCACACATACATATATGTATAAATACATGTACACACATTTATTTATATATATTTACATATTTGCATATGTATATTACTTTACTGTATATACATATATGTATATGTATAATGTATGTGTAAATATGTAATATATGTATATCATTTTACTTTATATGTACATATATGTAAATATATAAATAATATGTGTAAATATGTAATATAAGTATATATAAAGTAAAATGATATACTTATATAAATAAAATAAAGTAAAACAATACAAATACATTTATTTTATAGCTAATTGGGCTTAAATTATAATTGCTTACAAATTCCTGCTCCAGTCCTCTCTGTAGGTGGTTCAACCCTGGGCACAGGGAGCAGACATAAGCAGCAAACTGCCAGTGGTTTGTCTCAGAAAATAAGGAAACCCAATGAGAGGGAGAAAGATGGGGGAACAGCTGGTTGGTGGAGCAGTCAGAACACACACAACATTTATTGATTAAGTTTGCTGTCTTATATGGGCAAACCCCAAAACAACTATGATAGTAACATCAAAGGAAACTGATTATAGATTACCGTAAGAGGCATAATAATAATGAAAAAGCTGAAATACCGTGAGAATTACCAAAATGTGACACAGAGACAAGATGTGAGCACATGCTGTTGAAAATATGGTGCCAAAAGACTTGCTTGACACTGGGTTGCCACAAACCTTCAATTTGTAATAAATGCAACCTCTGCAAAGTACAGAAAAGCAAAGCACAATAAACTGATGCATTCCTGTACTTATGGGTAATTGTATTTTCAGAAAATCTGTTTTTGAAAAGAAAATGTTTTAAGTGAAATATTTTGCAAGAATTACAGAGCCCATCAGTGGCCTCAGAATATCTTACTGCTGTAGTTCAAAAATAACTCCCCCTTCCTTTCAATTTGGTAAGTGTGTGACTTAAAAACTTGTGACTCGAAAAAATTAAGAATTGAGCTAAAAGTCTATTCTTCACTCAATAATGAGAATGGAGCACTTAAATATACTTTTCTTCCTGATTATTCCTTGACCCTGTATGTCAGGGATGTGCACGTATGTGTTATGCAATGTGTTTTGTGCTAGTGGCACATTAGCAGGAAGCAACCATACCTGCCACCAAGCAAGTCTCCTATTTCTGGTAGAAGTATGAGGTCTTGGAGAAGAAAATGTTGTGCCCTTCTATTCCAGAAACAAAAAACAAGGAAATGATGCAGAAGTCTCTCGGGGAGAGTATCTGCCAAGTTTCCGTTTTATTTCTTGGTATGTAAAGAAATATTCAGTGTCCCCTCTATATAAAATAAGAAAACCATGGTATATAATGATGTTTTCTATTTATATTGTGACTTTCAGAATGGTTTTGTAAATGCTCTTTTATTGGGTCTTCACAAATCTCCTGCAAAAATAAAATGTTAGGATTGGACTTATTCTTTTCATTTTTCAAACAAAGAAACTGAATTTGTGTACCCATGATCAACAATAAGTGCTAAATCCAGAGTGAAACCTGAGTCTGGAAATTGCATGAGTTTTTTCCCAATTTATCTGTGGTGTACTAAAATGATTAAAGGATTTAGAATCCAAACAACTGCATTTGAACCTTGGTTCTATCAAGAGCTCCCCATAAGACTGTTAGAAGGAAAAAAAAATGCACAAGAAAGCACTTAACTATAAATCACTGCAAATCGCAGTTATTAAGTTTTTCTATCACGCTTTTCAAAATATAACAGACAAATATTAACTACTTGAAGGCAAGAGCCATTTTATCTACTACTTTTCTGTTCATCACAGAACCTAACACAGTGCTGAAGACATATGAGTGCTATTAATAAGAGATAAATAAATATATGCTGACTGAGAACAATTATGGGGTTACTAAGGTGCCAAAACATTTTAAAGAAAAATATGAATAAAACCTAAAGAAAGGGGAAAAGAAAATGAGACATTGAGAGTCATGCAAGGTGAATTGCTAATGGAAAATGTCTCTGATCAGATGCATTTTGCTTTGCTCAGTTGCTCATGCATTGCTAGCAGTGGTTTCAAGTACCTTGGAGTCAGGCAACTGCCATCACAAAAATGGTTTTGCATGCCTCTGTGGTCCCAGTTACTAGGGAGGCTGAGGTGGGAGAATCACTTGAGCTGAGTCAAGTCTGCAGTGAGGTCGAGTCTGCAGTGGTTGAGTCTGCAGTGAGCTATGATCCTGCTACTGCCCTCCAGTCTAGGCAGCAGAGCAAGACCCTGTCTTGAAAAAAAAAAAAAAGAAAAGAAAAATAGTTTTGAAAAAAATAGACTATAGTATCCTGGAACAAAGTGTCAAGTGCAGTAGTTTCTTATATTTACTTCCAGAAAGACTCAGATGTCAGATATTAAATGTACAAAGTGTTTAAGAACCTGGAAGACAGTTCTTAATCACAGAAGTGGAAGAAATAATATGTCACCTCAGACATGACAGAGCAGGATCTTCGCCATCTTGGACAAGCACCACCATTTTAAAGTTCCCCTTGATCAAAAAACCACCTAAATCCAAAGGGCATCAACCTAATGGTTAAGGTCAACATGACCATAAACCAAAAATGACATCTCCAACCAGAAACATTCCAACCGTAAGATAAACCCCTCCCAGACCAGAGACATACCAGCCCCGAGATAACCTCCCTTCTGGCCAGAGAGATGTCAGCCCCAAGATAACCTCCCCTCCTACCAGACATTCCAACCCTACAATAAATTTCTCCTCCACACAGAAACATTCCAAGCCTGTGATGAGCTCTCTCACCCTAAAACCCTTAACTACTCTTAGTCTGTGAGAGACAGTGTACCTAACTGAAACTGGCCAGAAGCCCCTCTTAGGTTTATTCTCCAAAATAAACTCATCTTTGACTGTTGAGCTGTTTTCTGTGTTTCTCTCTTTTTCTTTAACTTTTATAAGACAAGTATATATTGCATATTAATGTCAATATATGTGAGCCATTCATGGTGGCTGGTCATGATCTGCAGTACCTTCTCCGTGGATGTATTGGTATTGCAAGCAGGCAGTTCACAGTCTCTAGTGGGAACTATAATAGTTTTCACTGAATGGATTTAGTTGAACTTCATATTTGCTATGTTTTTCTGTGTACTTCACTCCAGAGGGGAGATCAGAAATTTCCTCGCTGTTGTTTTTTCCTGTTCCTAAGGAAACCTGAGGACCACAGATCAATCTTGAGAGCCAGATGGCAGTGATTTGAAGAAGGGATAGTGCTTGGCCACACACATACCCTGGGAGTCAGCATCCCTCCTACTTTTAGATTTGTTCTGCCTCTGCGTAGCCTGTGGTTTGGGTTAAGAACAGCAGTTTCTGCAATGAATTCTGACTCCCTAGGATAAAACACCATCTGGAAATTAATCAGCTAGGATATGAAAGAGGATCTGGCTGCTTTTAGGAAAGAGCACACACCTCAGAGTTTCTAGCGTTGGCCAATCACACACACACACGAAAGAACCAAATTAGAAAGGATGGAGGGAAATCTGGGTTTGCATTGGTTGATTTTTGGGCCCCCCATCTCCACAGACTGGACTCCACAGCCTGCCATTCCCCAGTACACTCATCTCCAACCTCCACTTGTTCCCTTCCTTGGCATCTGCACTTTTCACTTTGCTAATTTCTAACCATGTGTAATACCCTCATTATGGCATTCCTATTCCCATTCTTGAACTGCCAATTACAGTAGGAGAAAAAATTTGAGCCCCAGTGATCGAGCTTACTCCAGTTACCGCCCATCACACTTTCTTCATGGGCACCCACATTGTTTTTACTCTTCCCTTGTTACAAACTCCTCTTTGCCAGGAGACCCTGGTCCTGGCCACATCTGTGCACATATACACACACTCTCAATGTGTACCTACTTACCATACTGAATGGCACTATGCTGCACTGGCCTGCCTTCACTTTATGTTCATCTCCCCAATTCAAAGTTTTCCCATATATTTACTCTCTAGATCTTATGTATGTTTCACTGAAGATGAACACTACCTTTCCAGCGCCCATGTGTTCATGAGTTTGCCCCATTTGCCTTCCCCTGGATTCGCTCCATTGCTTCTTCCTCTTCTGCCTTTCTCTTTATCCAGTCACTTATTCATTCACCAATCAGAACTTCTATCCTGTATTAAAGCACCAAGGACACAAAAATGAATAAATGATGGGCTCTACCTTTGAGGAGACACACAAACAAAAGTAAAATTCTAATTCAATGGGATTAGAGCTGTTTGAAAGGTACCAGAGAAGAAAGTAAGAAAGTTCACGTGCCTCATGTGTTGTTCTAAAAAACATGAAAAAGTAGTAGCACAGGGTATAATATGTGTGCTTAATGTACACTATGTTTTTCAAGGATAGATCGGTGCTTGATCTGCAGTTGCTTCTCTTCTAGACTCCTTTCTCTTGCTGATATCTACAAACCCCATAAAAAAGCCTTTGCCATGTTGCTACCTCTCACTTTGTTGCTACCTCTCACCTTTTTTTTTCTTTCTTTTCTGAGACAGAGTCTCCCTCTGTTGCCCGGGCTGGAGTGCAGTGGCGCAATCTTGGCTCACCTCCGCATCCTGGGTTCAAACCATTCTTCCTGCCTCAGTCTCCCAAGTGCTGGGATTACAGGTGCGTGCCACCACACCCAGCTAATTTTTGTATTTTTTAGTAGAGACGGGGTTTCCCCATGTTGGGCAGGCTGGTATTGAACTCCTTGCCTCAGGTAATCCACCCACCTAGGCCTTCCAAAGTGCTGGGATTACAAGCGTGAGCCACCACACCTGGCCTCACTTCTTTCCTTTATCTTCAGACTGTTTGAAAGTCTTCCTTGGCTAATCTTTCTCCTTGATCACTCATTTATTATAAAAATATGTGTGACCTTGAGTGAAATAGGAATCATCTCAGTATATGTATATAGATACACCTATATATATACCTCTCTCTATATATATATATACACATATATACACACACACACACAAAATGAAATTCATTTTATAAATAAAATCTTCTGGATTGCCTATATTTCTGTGTATGTATGTATGTATAATTTTAGAACTATTTAGTGAGAACAGCGAGGAAACATTCCTGTTCTTGTATTCTGAGGCTTTTCGGGACCTGCATTTCAGAAGCAGTTTAATCAAATTTGGTCCTTTTAGGATCTGTGTGATCAAGGAAGGATCATTTTTAGAGTTGTCAGACTCTCCAGAGTCACCATTAACCAAAGCCAATTCCTTGGTGGGGGTGATAAGAGTTTGCATCTGAATTTCCAGGACTGTCTTGGAATTGGATTTCCCTCTATGAGCCAGAGTCAGGTAACATTTGCTTAGGCACTTCTCCAGGTGAGTATAATGAACCATGGAAATAATCTTCCATATCACACTCATCAAAAGCAATACTATCTCTTTTTAATTTGAAGACATTTATTTATTTACTTATTCATTCATTCATTCATTTATTTATTTATTTTGAGACAGAGTCTCTCTGTTGCCCAGGCTGCAGTGCAGTGGTGTGATCTTGGCTCACTGCAACCTTTGCTTCCTAGGTTCAAGTGATTCTCCTGCCTCAGCCTCCTGAGTAGCTGGGATACACTCATGTACCACCATGCCCGGCTAATTTTTTTTTTTGTATTTTTAGTAGAGATGGAGTTTCACCATGTTGGCCAGGTTGGTCTCAAACTCCTGACCTCAGATGATCCACACGCCTTGGCCGCCCAAAGTGCTAGGATTACAGGCATGAGCTACTGGACCTGACCTAATTCAAAGACTTTTAAATTAGGCTCCATTCTTGATATTGTGTAATACCTAATTCACAATATTTTTTATAACAAACTATAATGGCTAATGTGCTTTCCCTACCCTACAGATAAAGTATGATCTTGCTAGTTTATTTGGTTTTAAACATTTATTTAGAAGTCATGTTGAATGTATGAATCACAGTCACCACTTGACCTTCTACCACATCAACTACGAAATGTTTTGAAATGGGTAAGGTACACGAAGAAAATTTTATTAGAGATGTCTGGTTGTATTAGATCATTCTAAAGCTTATTTCCATACTCTTTCTTATATTTTTGTATTTATTCATGTTTCTAATTTAGTCTCATTTCTGAATTCTTTAACATATGACTATTCCATTCTTCCAAATTATTTTATTAACAGAATTGTTGGATTACTAAATGGTTGTCAATATTTAAGTTCTGTTACTATTAATTGATCAGATAATAAACAAATGACTGGGGTGATAATTTCTGGTCATTTCATTTCTTCCTGGCTAGCAAATCTCAAAATACCGGCTTTGAAGGTATTTTTTAAAATCACACTATTAGAATGCCAAATATTACTAACGTCTTCACTTTTTTCTTTGTCGTTTTCTCATTCAGTCTTTACAGAGACTGACAAAAATTACCAATGTGATTGTATTGCAAGTCATCAGGGCGAGGTGTTTGGAAAAGTTTTCAATTAGCAATAATCATGCCTCCCATTCCCCCAGGGTCCGCTGTCTGCTGTCAATACAATAATTTTATGTTTTATTTTTAGAGACAGGGTCTCACTCTTTCACCCAGGCTAGAGCGCAGTGGCACTACCATAGCTATCACAGCTCACTGTAACCTCAAACTCCAACTACCCACAATCCAATAACTTTTACCAGTGATAATAGCTTCTTCTTTTAACACCCTTCCCAACTGCCTTCATCCCCTAGGTATGGAACAATCCAGAATTTAGAGCCAGGGGATCTAGGTTTGAATTTTCTAGTTCATGAATAAGACAGACATCAGTTTCCTTATGTCTAACATGGGGATAATAATATTGACCTCAAAGAGACGTTGTAAGGATTAAACATACATGAAAAGAATAATACAAATGCTATGAATAATTAATAATTAATCTGCATTCTCTGGAGGGCCTTTAATGACTCACACATTGCAGAGAATTTCGGGTTCAGTGATAAGTAAATGGGAAGATATTTTTGGATATCTACAAAGTTTCCTAACTTTTCATGCAGAAGCAACCCTGTGCATTGAAAGACAACTGGCCGGGTGTGGTGGCTCATGCCTGTAAATCCCAGCACTTTGGGAGGCCGAGATGGCGGATCACGAGGTCAGGAGATCAAGGCCATCCTGAATAACACAGTGAAACCCCTTCTCTACTAAAAACACAAAAAATTAGCCAGGCATGGTGGCACATACCTATAGTCCCCGCTACTCAGGAGGCTGAGGTAGGAGAGTCGCTTGAACCTGGGAGGCAGAGATTGCAGTGAGCCAAGATCACGCCACTACACTCCAGCCTGGGCAACAGAGTGAGACTCTGTAAAAAAAAAAAAAAAAAAAAAAAAAAAAAAAAATAGACAACCAACACCACAACCTTAGGATGGCTATTATAAAAACAAGCAAACAAAATGTAAATCAAAAAATAACACGTGTTGGTGAGAATGTAGAGCAATTGGAACACTTGTGCACTATTGGTGGGAATGTAAAGTGATGCAGCCACTATGGAAAATATTATGGTGGTTCCTCAGAATATTAATATAGAATTACCATTTGCTCCAGCAATTCCACTCCTGGGAATATATCAAAAACGACTGAAAACAGGGACTCGAAGAGATATTGGTACACCCAGGCTCACAGCAGCATTGATCACAATAGCCAAACGGTGAAAGAAAGCAACCCGTGTGTCCACTGACAAATGAATACACACACAAAATGTGAGTTTGTATTTGAATGCACACCTAAAGTGGAATATTATTCAGCCTTAAAAAGGAAGGAAACTCTGACAAATGCAACAACACTGATGAATCTTGAGGACATTATGTTAAATGAAATAAGCCAGTCCAAAAATATATATATATATACAGTGTGATTCCACTAATATAAGGTTAGAGCAGTCAAATTCATAGAGACAGAAAGTAGAATGGTGGTTGCCAGGGGCTTGAGGGTAGAATGGAATGGGAGTTAGTGTTTAATGAGTACAGAGTTTCAGTTTTGCCAAAGAGTTCTGTGGATGGATGGCAGTGATGGTAGCACAATATGAACGCACTTAATAACACTAAACTGTAAACTTACAAATAGTTGAGATGGTAAATTTTATGTTATACATATTTCACCACATCTTTAAAAGACAATCAACCAATCTGGCACATCAATTTACTCCATTTCTTATCTGTCTGTAAACAAAGTATCTAAACACCAAAGTCATGTGAATAGAATGTATTATTTTAGGCAACTTTTATAATAAGGCAAGTCTTCTATACATCCCATGCTCTATAAAGTATAACTGCATAAAAATTGCTTCTCACTGCTTGGGTCCACCTCTTATAAACAGTGCTACCTTGAGTTAGTTACTTAACCCCTCTTAGCCTTACTCTAGTCATCTGTAAAATGGAAATGCGAATTTTTTTCTAGTAGGCTTTTTTGTTTTTGTTTAAGACCGGGTCTTGCTCTGTTGTCCAGGTTGGAGTGCAGTGGCACAATCCTTAGCTCACTGCAGCCTCAAATTCCTGGGCTCAATTGATCCTCCTGCCTCAGCCTCCTGACGAGCTGGGACTACAGGTGTGTGCCACCACACCCTACTACATTTTGTTTGTTTGTTTTTGTAAAGATAGGATCTATGTTCTCTATGTTGCCGAGGCTGGTCTCAAACTCCTGACCTCAAATGATTTTCTTACCTCAGCCTCCCAAAGTGCTGGCATTACAGGTATGAACCACTGCACCTAGCCTCCAGTAGGGTTCTTGTGAGGATTAAGTTAAATGATGTATGCAAAGGGCCTAGTAGACATATGGTACAGGGTTAGTGTTCAATATGCTTGTTTCTTTTTTCAGATAAACTCATCGAAATGACAATTAATTGTATCTTGACTGTCACAATAAAAACATTTCAGAAGGGCAAATGCATATGGAAGGGACGAGGGCAGTTCCA
The DNA here is from genome assembly GCF_024542745.1 of Macaca thibetana thibetana. NCBI lineage: Eukaryota > Metazoa > Chordata > Mammalia > Primates > Cercopithecidae > Macaca > Macaca thibetana. The sequence continues at coordinate 25,750,591 of NC_065586.1, forward strand.
CTCTTTTTCTTGAAGATGATGAGGACATGGCAACCTTGCAGCATACAGATGTACATTTCAGCCTCAGCTTCTCTTTGGCACCACAGGAGGCAATCATCCTCAATGTTTATCCTCCCACCTATCACCCATCCAATCTGGACTCTGCCTAGTACCAACAATGGCAAAAGCCCGTATAACAAGAAGCTAAAATTATTTGCTATGATTTGCTTTGCTGAAAGATGTCCCTGCATTTGTTTATAAGCATCATAGACCAAATGCTCAAAGGTGTAAATTTCTGTTGGGTTTGGCTGAAAAAGAAATGAGATGGTGACTCTGAAAACATGTTCTAACTTCTTTACAAAGGTGTATTTTTTTTTACATTTACTTAACTGGTTTTCCTGCTTTTCAAAGCTATCTTGTACAGAATCTAGTGCCCCCATTACACTAATTGGCAATGTAAATATTTTAACAAACTCTGTGGGATTACTTTACCTCAGCTTTAGGTGAATGTATAATTTAATGCCACCAAGATAACTTGCATCATCCCATCACTGGATGCTTCAGCATCAAATGAATTCATTATATGGCAAAGACTTCCGCAAAATTTTGAAATCAGAAGTTAGTTTGCAATGGGGAAGACAAAGCTATGCCTTCGTTTCAGCCCCATGAACCCTCAAAAAGAAGGCAAATTGGGAGTTTTATTGCTATTTGCTTAAATCAAAGGGAACAAAATTCTTCCACGAATGCACATGTTCAGAACTCTTGACCTATTAATTAACTATTGCAATCATAGGGAAGGCTAATTGTATTGCTAATCACAAGTTCACCCTGAACCATGCTGCTCTAAAAATTCTATTTCATCATCATTAAATGACCTTTATGTAATTCCTTGATATCCTTCTTTGGTGTTGAAGGAAGTTTGCTTTGGAGTGAGATATGCAATAATTATTTTCTCCGTTGATTTCTCCCTCCTTTTTTCCTCTTCTTCCTCCTCCTGCCCCCAATGTGCAGTATTATGGAAGTTTTTGTCAAAGAAGGACTTTTTAGCAGTAATGAATTGACAAGGGAAAATGCAATTATTTTGTCAAATAGATTTTTTTCAGTAATTATATGATCCACCTTTAGTTGCTCCTATGATTCCTCATTGGAAGCGATGGATCAGGTTTGAAATCTGGGGCTGCTCTTCAGGGGTACCAGCCTGCCTTTCAGTGTTGATGAGATCAGTCATAGGAAATGTGATAGAGCTGGCTCAACCCAAGTTCCTCAGTGACAACGCTCTGTCCTGGTCTGGTAGAACTTGAGTCTGTGGCACTCCCCAGTGACAGAACCAGACCCCTTGGTGTGTTCCTGTTGAAAAGGAGCCAGGCAGTTGCTGTGTGTAGCTATTTTGCTACATTTAATCATCTACGTCAGGAAGACAAGGATTCATTTATATAATTCAGAATCTTCATTCAAGGAAAGAATATGGTTAGCAAAAAACAGTAGGTTCTCAGAAGCCATACTTGCAATTTTATTTGTATTCCCCCAGAAAACTTAATACCAGGTAATTAAAGTTAAAAATATATATTTTTAAGTGATATTGCTGGGGGAAATTTCTCCATCAGTCTTAATTTTGGCTGTCTCTGTCGGAAGAAGCACATAGTTTTAGTATGAGGATTTTCATGAAAGGGAATAATAGCTCAAAGTAGTAACTACTATTTATAGAGTCAATGAAGTGCCAAGCCCTTAAATGTAATATTGTTTACCGTCCTTAACCTTTCTGAACTTTGTTCTTCACATCTCGTTGAAGGGATTAATAATATCTACCTTGTTGAACAAATGAGAAACATCAAGGTTCCAAGAAATTAAAAGAATTATGCAAAATTCATGCACCTAGTGATTTTATGCTGGTGCAAAAGTAATTGTGGTTTTTGCCATTACTTTTAATACATTTAATAGAATGAATTGTAGTGATGACAAAGGCCACTCTCTTTCCATAGGCTATTAATTTTCTTGATTGAAATAGTTGGTATATTGGAAACACAAGGGAAAGAGTTTTGTAATAACAGCCCTGAAATTCTTCTGTGAGAAAATGATGGTAATTATAATAATGATGACACAACAGTAATAATTATAGCTAATATATAATAATTATGTATTATATGCCATGTAATGTCCTGAGCCCTTATAATGTTAATTTTATTTACTCCTCAAAATAATTCTGTGATGTAGACAGTATTAGTACTCACCATTTTCTAGAGAACTAAATCAAGGTGCAGAAACACTAAATGTTGTACTCATTGTAACATAGCTAGTAAGTAGTACAACTGAGAGGTAAAATGAGAATAAATTTAATTAAATGTGTGTAGTAAATTTTTTTAAAACGCTATCTTAAAATAAGAGTTGAGTTTTGTGATGGTTAGTTTCATGTGCCAATTTGACTGGGCTAAACGGATACCCAGGTAGCTGGTAAAACATTATTCCTGGGTGTGTTTGTGAGAATGTCTCTGGAAGAAATGAACATTGGAATCAGTAGACTGAATAAAGAGACTGCCCTCACCAATGTGGGTGGGCACTATCCAGTCTATTGAAGGTCTGCAAAGAACAAAGAGACAGAGGAAAGGTGAATTATCTCTCTTGTGTTGATCTGGGACACGCATGTTCTCTTGCCCTGGGACATCGGACATCATAGCTCCTGGTTCTTGGGTCTCAGAAGTCAGGACTTATACCACGGGCTCTCCTGGTTCTCAGGTCTTTGGGCTTAGACTGAAACTATACCACCAGTTCTCCACAGCAGATGGGGAGACTTCTCAGCCTCCAAAATTGCATTATCTAATTCCTTATAACAAATCCCTTTTTATATATCTACATATATTCTATTGGTTCGGTTTCTCTGGGGAATCCTGACTAATACACATTTCATAGATGAAAAAGAAACAAAACTAAATAAACTCTATTGAAGTGTAACGACACAAAAGGAACTGCGTAACTACACTCGTTGGCTTTTGTAGTGTAGAGAGTAGTTCTGAAGTACTCTCACACATTTGCAGCACTTTTATAACCAAAGTAGTTTCATTCGATTTACCCACTTTTTCAAACTGATTCCCTGCCATACTTACCTCCTAGGGGTTTTCCACACTGGTAACATCCTGAATGTTTGTTTGCCTGGTTTTGCCTGAATATGTTCAGGATCTCCTAGAGGTTATCTGTAATATCACACTGTCAATAGGAGACAATAACCCAGTGCATTTTGGCCTGAAAATTCCTCACACCCTAGCATCTGATCATTCAAAGTTAATGGATGGTTCTGTACATACAAAAGTCATGTATAAGGTTTATAAAATACCTGTTAACTAATGGAAAACAAGAATTTTGCTCTGTATTTTCAGGTCACTTCCCTCCAAAATAGTTTTTACCTCCATCCTTTTACCAACTCTACCATACTGTGACTATATCTACCTAGGAACACCCAAATCACTACTTAATTAAATTCGCAATTCAATCACTGAATGGTGACATTCTGCATGATGCTGATAAATTAAGAATATCCTCAAGGTTACTCTTGTATCAGAGCAGAAACCAGGGGTTGAGTGATGTTCTCTCTTCCTTCTCAAGCAACTACAGGAAAAAGGGCTCTGCTACAGAGCGAATTCCCAAATGACTTCTGGAACCCTTCAGACTGGGAGGGAGTCATTCTAGTCAGCCACCAGAGGAAATAAAACTGGCTTCTCTTCTCCACCAACATCTTGTCTATGTGTATATGAATGAAAATTGGTTAAAATGAACATCAAAGAGAGACTTTGATTTGTGGAACTCAAGAAGTAAACACTAGGAATCACAGTTTAGGAACAGAGGTAGTCTTCAGAGCAAATGTCATCAACAGGCTGAGGGTGTCACAAAGGGATGAGGTGGAGAGGGAGCCATCAAGGGGAACAATGTTAATTGTGTTATACAAGCTCAGAATCCCCATGAGGGAGCTTCCAGCTCTTAATTCCTTCCTTCTACTCCTCTTCCACTTATTACAAGCGCTTGCAACACTTTAAATTCCTAAATTCTTGAGACAGCTCTGGTCAGAAGGTAAACTCTCACACCAGCCATACTTCCACTGGCTGGAGCAAAGAGGGAGTAAGGAGGGAATCCCTGGAGATCAGGGTGCTTCAGAGGAGACATTCCTCCTCCATGACACTCTGCCCCTCCCTCCGTGGTTTCAAAGGAGCCTCTGTGCTCCACAGGCTCTGTTCCCCAGCCTCACCCCACACTCTCATTCCTCTAGGGCCTAACTGTCACCTTCCCGGTGGACCCTGCCCTCCCATCCTGCTGAAAATTGCAGTCTCCACCCTTTCACCCACTATTTATCCCCTTTCCCCGTTCTATTTATTTTCACATTTATCAACATCTAAAATACACTATATTTGCCGGGTGCGATGGCTCATGCCTGTAATCCCAGCACTTTGAAAGGCCAAGGCAGGAGGATCACTTGAGGTCAGGAGTTAGAGACCAGCCTGGCCAACATGGTGAAACCCCGTCTCTACTAAAAATACAAAAAAAAAAAAATTAGCTGAGTGTGGTGGCGTGCACCTGTAGTCCCAGCTACTCGGGAGGCTGAGGCAGGAGAATCACTTAAACCCAGGAGGTGGAGGTTGTAGTGAGCCGAGATTGTGCCACTGCACTCCAACCTGGGTGATAGAGCAAGACTCTGTCACAAAAAATAAATAAATTAATTAAATTAAAATAAAATGCAGTATATTTTACTTATTTGCTGATTTATTTTGTCTGCATGACTAGAACACAATTTGCCTAAAGGCAGAGATTTTTGACAATTTCTTGGGTTGTCATATTCCCTACACTTAGAATACCTGGCATACAAGAAGCTCTTGAGCCATATTTTTGAATGAACGAAATAAGAAATAACTTATTTTCTTAATTTTTTTTCTAGGTGCTGATCCTTTCCAAGCAGGATTCTACACCATTGGTATAAGGATGTCTTTGTTCCCTGCAGAAACTGAGTTGTGGTCCATGAGTATAAGCTTAACAATAGAGACTGTAGTGAATTGTATCTCTTTGTAGGACCATCACAGGTACCTTCCCAACTGAGTTTCCAGTAGCCCAAGCCCAACTACCCTGATATTGATCAGAATATGAGTGGAATGTCTGGGCAAGAGCATGTGCACAAAGAAAAACCAGGGCTCTCTTTGAGATCTTAGCTGTGCCACTACCTTGACATATGACATCAGGCAGGTGAATTAACCCCAAACGTCCTACTCCATAAAACAGGGAGTTGCAGTAAATGATGTTCAAATAACCTTTCATTCCCATGATTCCCCTAGCCTCCAATCCAATATACTCCACAAAGGAAAATGCAGGAGTATAAACATAGACTACTAGTACTGCTGTGATACAGAGGGCTTAAAAACAAATCAAAATAAGAAAAACTTACAGTAATATCAAATTTTTAAAAAACCATGCTAGCTGTAAATATTTTGAAGAAAATATGTCAAATACCTTCCTTTACTTCTTTTTATCTTTATTTTTAAAGTTTTTTTATTGTAGAGATGAGGTCTTGCTATGTTGCGCAGGCTGGTCTCAAACTCCTGGCCTCAAGGGACCTTCCTGCTCTGGCCTTCCAAAGGTGGCCCTACAGCTTGCTGGCCTGAGCCACGGCACACATCCACTTTACTTTTTAAAGAGGTTTTTTTTTTTTTTAATTCAGATAGGAGTCTCACTCTGTCACTAAGACTGGAGTGCAGTTGCGTGATCTTGGCTCACTGCAACCTTCATCTCCCAGGCTCAAGCCATCCTCCCACCTCAGCCTCCTGAGTAGCTGGGACTACAGGCATGCACCACCGTGCCTGGATAAATTTTTGTATTTTTTGCTAGAGATGGGGTTTTGCCATGTTGCCCAGGCTGGTCTCGAACTTCTGAGCTCAAGTAATTTGCCTGTCTCAGCCTCCCAAATTGCTGGGATTACCGGCTTGAGACACGACTCCTGGCCTTAAAGAGGTTTTACACCCTACTTTGTTTTCTCAATACTTGTCCCTTCTCTCTATCCCCAAAATGTGTGGATTATGAACTCGTCTTATTTATGGTCTTCATTAAGTTTTCTTGGAAAACACACCTTTCAGAATGAAACTACTTTGAATCTGCAGCTTTATTTCCAGTGAAGAATCCAAACCAAATATTTACATTCTAATAACAATTATTTGAAATGTTATTGTGTCAGTCATGAGATTCAATGGAAATATCTGATAATAAACGAATTTAGGTCCAGGTAAGAAATAAATAACAACAACAACAACAAATTAACTATACAGCAAATGAGACCTATTCTTCCATTCTATTCATTTTAGCACTGCCTGAAATGTACAGATCAGTAGGAAAATAGTCTATGAAGTAGGTGCTGTATGAAACAGTTGGCATGCACTTTACAAAAGTGCACATTTCAGTTAAATTATATGTGAAATTATACACTTCCTCCCTCCCACACAGTAACATAATGGCAAAACAATGACGAAAGTTCAAAATTAATAGAGAAACATCAAGTAGAGGCCACCGATAAGATCTTAAAATGTGGAATATTTTACTAACAACTATGTGAGTCAAATCTTGAACTCCTGCCTGAATAGATATAAGATGATCATTTTGATGTACTCGAATGAGTAGTATGGATATGTGGATATTTTGAGGTCCTCATAGCTGCAAAACAGACAATGAAGGCACAACCAGCCAAAAGTGCCCAAAATAATAATCAAGAAAACATCAGAACCATGTGTTCTAAAAAGTTAATAATGTAGATGGTCAGATGATTTAGATAAGTTTAGTAGTGAAAGAATGTGTAGGTTTTAACTGAATATCACTTATATTGGTAATCTCCCATCTTAGAGTATCAGCACATACAGAAAGCAATTTTCCAAACATTTTATAGTTATATATGTCAAAGACGGGATTCAAATTCAATGCCTAGAACAGTTGCAGCACCTAGAAGCACCCAGTAAATATTAATTGAGTAATGAATAAGAAATGGAGGGATGGATCCCTTAAAAGTGGTCTACTACATCCATCATGCTAACTCTAGCAAATGCATTTTCCTATGAAAAGAACAGTCAAGTATATCACAACTAAGATGATAGTGGTTCAGTAAGCATAAAAGGGAGTGGGAATTCAGTGTGGATACAGAGAAGAAAGAAAGGTCCTAAGAAAGTCCCTAGGACACAGGAAGGCTGAAGCCCATTCTTGGCCCATCACTGGGAAGCGAGTTCCAGCGTGTTTAGAACATTTGAAGCATCATGTTTTCATCCTTGATAGCTCTGTGAGAATCAAACTCTAATTTGAGCATTTACAGAGGTGGTAACTTTTGGAATTTATTGTGATAAAGAGGTGATTACTAAGATAGTGGCCTTTGAGAAATCATTGATTCCTCACTTCAGCTTCCTTATTAGTAAATAGAGACACCCACCTTACAGGTATTTCCATTAAAGAGGGACATTGTGCATACACAATTAAATAATGCACTAAAAGAAAGTTTGCACTTTTAAAAGAGAGAACTTTTAGACCTACAGGCGATTTACTTTGTTTTCTTGCCTGAGAGGGTCACCACCCAGGCGTAATTATAAATGCATGGAGTCTTCCTACAAGGGGTGTGAGTAATACATGCAATGATTTGACTTATTATAAAGTGGAGAGGGCAAAGCAGTAGAAAAATCAGGAAACATCTGGAATACTCTAGGATGGTGAAGGGCTAAATTAAGGCAATATCAGCAGAATAGACAGATAAGGCTAAATTTGAGAACTAATTTGATTGGGCTGCAATTCATGCACAAATATCACAAGGTAGGGTTTCTGAAGCTCAGAAAGCAGGAATGAGCAATCTTTCTTCCATTAATTGGTCTTCCAGATTACTGGGTCACTTGTGCTGGGCTCACTGATGAGATGCCATTAGCCTACAAGGTGGAGGTTTGCTCCTGGCAAGTGCATTCATTTCTCTCTCTCTCTCTCTCTCTCTGTCTCTGTCTCTCTCTCTCTTTTTTTTTTTTTTTTTTTTTTTTTTTTTGAGATGGAGTCTCGCTTTGTCATCCAGTGCAGAAGCGCGATCTCCGCTCACTGAGATTGCTCCACCTCCCCAGCCTCCTGAGTAGCTGGGATTACAGGCATGAGCCACCTTGCTCGGCCCAGTTCCGCTTTCTCTGAGCCTTTTTGCCAAGAACTAGATGGCTGGGTTAAAACTGGAATGAGGCTGGACTGTGGCATGCACCTGTAGTCCCAGCTACTCAGGAGATTGAGATGGGAGGATCTCTTGCACCCAGGAGTTTGAGATCAGCCTGAGCAGCATAAGGGAAAAAAAGTTGATATTGCCAGGTGTAAGATGAACAGGACACCATGCTTCTTCCGAGGGCAGGCTATGCTGTGAAATGTCAACAACAGTCCCCTTTTTTGAGTGACTACTTCTTTCTAACTCATTGGAAAATCTTGCTTCCTATGCTCATAGACTACCAGAAAATTTGATTTTTGAAATTATGTCACTAAGAATGAAATCTCCCAAAATTGCTTGTAGGATCTAACTCACTTTGACAACAGAGACATGGCCCCGATTTACAACTCAAGTACAGAGCTTCAGATAAGGAGTTTCCTAAGACAGCATTCCACATTTATCCAAGGAAACAGAACCCTTGGTCACAGCCCAAACCTCGTGTTGATCCCTTACTCCCAGCTCTGCTTTGCTTTGAGCCTATCAAAACTCCACTTCATGGTTCCTCTAGTGTGTAGTTATCTCCACTGTAACATTGGGTCAGTGAACTTGACTTTGTGGGACTGTAGGTTTTGTCCTTGATGGTCTTAGGTTGGTTGGATTGGACACACTATTCTATTCCGTGTTAATGTCATTCTTTTCATTATTATAGCATAATCACATGTTTCTTTTTCCATTGTCTTATCTATCAAAAGGTTCTTGGGGCGGGAGGCAGTGGCTCACGCCAGTAATCCCAGCACTTTGGGAGGCCAAGGTGGGTGGATCCCAAGATCAGGAGATCGAGACCATCTTGCCCAACATGGTAAAACCCTGTCTCTACTAAAAATACAAAAATTAGCAGGGCATGGTGTTGGGCGCCTGTAGTCCCAGCTACTCGGGAGGCTGAGGCAGGAGAATTAATTGAACCTGGGCCAATGCTACTGCACTCCAGACTGGCAACAGAGTGAGACTCCATCTCAAAGAAAAAAAAAAAAAGGTTTTAAATGTTTTGGTCTTAAAACCCTCCTTTATTTACACTCTCAAAAAGTTTTGAGGACTCCAAAGAACTTTTATGTTATAGCAATTAAAACTGAGAAATTTTAAAAATATATTTCACTAGTAAGCTCATTACATGTTAACATGAATAGCATATTTTTAAATGAAAAATACCTGTATTTTCCAAAACCAAAAAAGTTTAATGGTAAGAGTGGCATTATTTTATATTCTTGCACATTTCTTTAATGTCTGGCATAATAGAAGACGTTATCAGTTTCTGCATTCAATCTGTGTGATATCACATATTATAGAGCCACTGGAAAACTTCATCATAAATTCATTTTAAAAGTGGTAGATAAAAAGGAGTGGAAAAAAGTCTTATTGCTATTATTAAAGCAATTTTGATCCTGTGAACCTCCTGAAATGGTTTCAGAGACCGCCCTCCACCCCCAACAAATTTCCCCTAGACCACACTCTGAGAGCCACTGGACTTAGCTCTTCTAGCTTCTGTAGTTTTCATATGAATTCTAGAATATATTTGTCTCTTAATTTGGGAGGTAGTAATTATGTGTTTAACATCTTGTCTTCTCACTTAGGATTCCTGTGTCTTTCCAGTTATAAGCAGTCTCTCAGGAATCCTGCATTTTTAAAATTTTCCCACTTTTCTCCTATATTTCTCATTTTTTATCATTCTTAGTTATTTCATGTTCTTTCACGTTTCTGTTGTGAAAGGGATCTATTTTTCTATTGTATTTTAATTGGGTATTGTTTATCTCTGTTGTGATGGTGACTTTATTTTGTATGTGAGCACTCAGTTGCTTTGTTTAATTCTTAAAATCTCCCAAGTATTTCCAAATGGCCATAATTATGTTGAATAATATATGTGCTGTGATCCGTTTTCTGATGAAATAACTTCTTGAAAATTTGAAGCTGTTCATATATGTTAGGCTATTGATTCAATATCATCCCTCTTAAAAATCCACTGTTCAATTTCTAAATTTCCTTTTTGAGACGGAGTCTCGCTCTGTCTCCCAGACTGGAGTGCAGTGGTGTAATCTCGGCTCACTGCAAGCTCCACCTCCCGGGTTCACCCCATTCTCCTGCCTCAGCCTCCCAAGTAGCTGGGACTACAGGGGCCTGCCACCATGCCAGGGAATTTTTTGTATTTTTTAGTACAGACGGGGTTTTACTGTGTTAGCCAGGATGGTCTCGATCTCTTGACCTCGTGATCCGCCCGCCTCCGCCTCCCAAAGTGCTGGGATTACAGGCGTGAGCCACCGCGCCCGGCCCAATTTCTAAATTTTAAAGCTACTTTAAGAGGAAGGGTCTTGAATATACTGAATGACCTTTTGAAATAGATTTTTTAAATCACATTTTTTCCCTAAGATACACATTGATTAGGATTAGATGATCTCTCTTTGGTCTCTTCTGTAATTCTCATTTAGATAACATGAAAGATAGACCCATTGAGATAACTAACAGAATCAAAGGATGTTTTGGTTGTAGTTCTCACCTGTTGAATGGATGAAGGTATAGCAATACTCAAAATGTCCCTAGAGACTGTTCAAGAGAATCTGGCCATCAGGGTCCCCCCCAAGTGAGCCCTGTGTGACAGGAGATCACAGATGGTCTGGAAAGGATTGCAAAGGACCAGGTAGAGTGTTGGTGACTGACGGGCTGCCTCCTGAGGGCAGAAGTTCCTGCCTTTGACTTCAGCCCCAGCCCTAACCTCCTTATCAGTCTGCAAAACGGAACTGGACCCTGGGAGCGATCTCATTAGCCACTATCCCTCTTGGACCTGAAACCCATTACCTTCTCCGGGTCCGGGCCCCTCGCAGTGTGGGGAAGTTCCTGGGAGGAAGATACCACAAGGGGCCGGGAGCAGAATTTGCTCCAGGCACTGGGCCAGTCCGTGAGGGCTCCTGGATCCGGGGTCCCCACTCCCTTCTCGCCGGGCTCTGGGCCAAGAAGGCGCGGCCGGAGTCCCGGGAAGCCCCTCGGCAGCCAGCCAAGGGCCCTCTGAGGATCTGGATGGCGCGGATGGCGCGGCCCCACCTGCGGGCTGTGGAGAGCGCGGCGAGAGGAAAAGTATTCCCCGCGAGCCGGTATAAGGGGCGCCCTCGGTCCGGCAGGCCCGGGTCAGATCCTCCCGCCGACCTTCGGCCCGCCCCCTGCAGGCGGCCCAGTTACTCCCCGGCTCGGCTGCCCCTGCCCGGCCCTAGAGGGAGCGCCCGTAGCCAGCGCCCGGAGAAAGAAGTAAGGAGGCGCGCGGCTTTCCGCCCAGGTACGGGTCGGAGCGCCGGGGACTGGCGTGGGGCGGCGGCGGGTTGCTGGGTTAGCGCGGCGCTGGAGGCGGCCCCGCTTCCTTGGACCCCGGGGCTTGAGGGGCCGGCCCGGGGCTCCCTGAGCGTGAGGCCGCCGCCACCGCCCGCTCACCCAGGTCAGACCCGGAGGACCTGTGTGTATGTCGGGGTCTGGGGTGAGAGAAGGGACTCGAGGGGAAAAGTGGAGCGGGAAACAGAGAAGGGGAACGTGAGGCTTGAACTGGATGGGAGAGCTCGAGGGGAGAAGGAGAGGGATGAATTTGAGGGGGAAACGGGGGCGGGGGGTGAACTCGAGGGGGAGCCAGGAGGAGGGAACGGGAAGGGTGAACGTGAGGGGTGGACTTGAGGGAAGATCTCGTGGGTGAACCCGAGGAGGGAACGCAAGGGGATAGTGAGGGGGGATCTCGAGGAGGGAACGTGAGGAATGAACTTGAGGAGGGAACGGGAGGGGTGAACGTGATGGGGAAACAGGAGGAGGGAACGGGAAGGGTGGCGTGAGGGGTGAAGGAAGATCTTGAGGTGTGAACTTGGGAAAGAAACGTAAGGGGAGAACCTCGAAGAGTAACGAGGGGCGAGAACTGAGGGGGACTTCAGGGGGACTGGAGGGAGGAGGCGCCGGGTCTGGCGGGGTCGCCTCGGAGACCTGTGGCGCTCGCGGGCTTGGCGGCGCCGCCCACAGGTGGCGCTGGGTGGCCCGTCCCTGAGGGAACTGCGTTCTGGGTGATTTCTCAGAACAAGCAGGTGGGTGGAGCTGGGGTCCCTGCAACCCCAAATGCGTCTGTAAAGGAGTTTTCCTTTTAAGGAGAAAGAGCAGACAAGAAAAGTATGATCGTTATTGAGAAATAGAGAAACCTACCAGAAGAAGGATGTCCTTTCAACTCTGCTCACCAACAGCTCTGTTCTGTTCTCCAAGTAGTTGCTAATTCGCACCTTGCTCCTATCCCCCTTCCAGAAAAAATTTTTCATTATTATCGTTAGAATGGAAATTGGCCATAAGCCTTGAAATAACTGTTGTAATGCCACTGAACCCTATACACTAAGCGTTTTTGAAAACTCAAAGAATCTTCATGGATTTTCTGGTTGTTTCTGGTTTTCTTGGTGAATTAACTAATTGTACAGGTGCACTTAAGGCCTCTTAAGCATTTTTATAATTCACACGGATCTGGTAGCCGGAGAGTTGTTTAATGCCAGCACATGAAATGAGGGGCTCTGAATTCCTTGTTCATTGTGTAGAAGTGCGAAAAGTTAGTTACTGAGGAATAAACTATTTGTCTTGCCCTTCTACCTAGAAGTTTCTAAGTTCAACTTTTGGTTATTTCCCCCAGATCCTGAATGTTTACTCCCATAAAGCCATGATCTTTTTGTTTTAGGTTACAGGCCCAGGGCCCCAGTGCAGCCTGGACACAGTATTCAAGGTCTTGGCGTCTGAGCATTATTATGCCTTATTTTCAAGCTTTGTTAACGGTAGGTGATAAAATTGAGAAGTGTTCTGGATTTGCCAGAACCTAAGTGCCAAGTTTTGATAGATAAATGGGGGTGCATGTTATTCTTGCCATATTGATTTTTATTACATTATAAAAGATAATTATTTCAAAATGGGAAAATTTACAGATGCATAAGCTTTCAAAGATAACATGGGCTTTATGAATATATTGATGGGATGTCTAGCATGTGAAAAATTACATTCATTTGTCTTAGTCCTTTAAAATTATTATCTGGGGACGAAAATGCAAACTAAAAGATTGAATTTGGTAATCTTTAATATCAACTTAGTATATGTGTGTATATATACATATATTACAATTTGGTCGTGTCACATAATTTGGTAGCATCATCTTGTCCTTTTTCGACTGCATCTTTACATGCTAAATTTTTGCATTTATTCTTTGAAAAATAATTTTCTCTGTCAAATCCAAAATATTTGAAGGTCCATTATTTGCTACAAGTGGTTTTGATAAATATTTGGAGGCTGAAATACCCTTTAGAATGTATAGTTCTTTTATATAAATCATATAAAGTTTGTAAAATGTTTATTATGTAAATAATTTCTGCAGTGTTATTTCCAACTGCGTTTTCTTTTTCTTTTTACAGACAAGGATCCTTTCATTAGTTTTGTCTGGGAATTGATAATTTGAATGATTGTACCTAACAAACAAACTCCCTTCCCCTAGTAATAGGAAACAAACTCAGTTATTCATCAGAGGGTAAATAGAAGATTTCTGATAAGCTTTCAAATTGATTCACAGATGATCGCTTACTACTTTGGTGACACATAGGGAGTTAGGAACCTCAAGTTGGGAAGCATTACTCTTTTGAACTAAAATAATCTGTCATTGGACACTTAATTTCTACCATGAACTTAAACATTATGACCTTAAAAGCTTTCTAATCTTTAGTTTTCTTTTCTGAAAATATGGGTTACAGTAATGCTTTTCTAAAGGGCTTCTCCTGAGAATTAAATGACATACTGCATGTAAAACTTTAAGCACAGTAGGTACCTGGAATATGGTACGCAGTTAAAAAAAAGAAATCTAGTCACTGTTAATATCCATTTTTCCTAATATCTGAGGGCGATTAGACACTGTGGATATGTTTATATTTATAGGTCATTTCTTGATAAAAAATGCAGAACCTCACATAAAAAGTAGTATGCTGATGGTTTCAAGCCTGAATTTGGCCTTCAAAAGTGTTTCTTTGGGTCAGCTCAGTACTTTAAAATAATTGATTTACTTACCAATATTTTCAAATTAGTTAATTTTGTGTAAGTTCCTGGAGTCCTGGCTTCTCCTGAAAAAATGGAGGACCAGGCAAGACAACTCTTGCAACTGTTCATAGCAGAAGCCAGGAGGAGTTGCCCACTTTGGATGGAGTATACATTCTCCACTTTGCCATATTGCTGTCATCCTCTGCCTTTATTTCATCAAGACCTGCTTCACTCATGTATTTCACCTCCCTCACCCCTGCAGACATTTGACTTTGTGACTTCTGACTCTGGAAATATCCGTTACTAACTTGAACAGTTCGTTGTGTGGCTCACACAATAACTTAACCGTCATCCTTTGAAAAGGAGAATAATCCTATATTGCAACTTACAAAGCAGTTTCTCATAAAACTCAGGTGATACTTATATCAACTCTGAGAATTTGTTCAGACATGCATTATTATCCCATTTTACAGCTGTGGACATTGACTTACACGTTTATACTAAAACTTAATGATCTGGTGACTTAAAGTTTTTGGGGGGCTCACCTTTTAAAGATAGAGATTTTTTTAAAGGAAATTATAGCCTTTCTTTTGGTTCTAGCATTTATTTTAAGCAAGTACTTTAATCCCCATAACTATCAAGGGAGAAAATGAATGGTGGAGAACTGAATACATGTACAAAAGTATATAAGTAGATTTTGTATTTTCCTCTCTGCAAAACATTTTAAAGCAAATTGAAGGGAACAAAACATTGGTTATGACTCATTCAAAACAGAGCATACATATAACTGGACAAGGTCTGTTTTAAACTATACTTTACTGTTGTTGGAAAGCTGGAAAGAATGTGTGTCCGGTTCATCTGGTCTGTAATTAAGCTAGACCAGATTTCTGTGACCAGTTAAGCTAGACCAATTCCTGTGTTTTAGTGTTCTGTAAGAAAAGAGACACCTGAAATTTGTTTGGTGATTCAGACTGGTGTTTTACATGGCAAATTTAGTTTTTTGTAGGTTTCTTTGAACCAGGAGGGCTTTGTTTTATTATTTTCATGATCATCCCAGGAGAATAATCTATAGAATAAATTAAAATCAGGGATATTGCATTTACAGGTGTAGTAACTGTGTATGGTCCTGCTGATGTGTGACTATGTATGAGAGAAGTTCAAACCAGTCTGATAGAGGCTGAGGGAAAGCATCTAGGCAAAGACAACAGCAGGTCCTGGGACAGAAAAGGGTTTAACAATGTTCTAAGTCCCATCAGAAGGCAATTGAGGCAGAAGTCACTGAGAGTGGTGAGAACACGGGAAAGTCAGAAATGGCCAGATCATTCAGGGTCTGGAGAACTTGGTAAAGAATGTGGATTTTGAGGGATTTTTAGCAGGAAAATCAGATGATCTGATTTCTATGTTGACATCATCCTGGCTACTCTGTGGAAAGAGACAAAATTCTATAGCTGGCCAGCTGAAACTCCAGTGTGTTTCTTCCATCATAGGCAGGAACTTCTTTTGAATCTGATGTAATCCTTATGTGATGCAGTGTAAGCAGCTTGATAGAAGTGGGTCCATAAAGGGAAGGATCTGTGAATAATATTCTACAGAATATACATGATGAATGTTTATAAAAGTGAAACTCGTGATATTCAAATATTGCTTGGTTTTGAGTAAAGCCATATGCTGCCTTCTTATCATGTTCTATATCAATGAGGCAACTTGTATTTTCATTGAAAAATGATGCCTCTATGTATTTTGGAAAGTTAATGATTAAATTTATTGATATTTGCATTATATTAGAAAAGAAAATGTGCCTATGGTCACTTATGAAGCAGTTATTACTAAGGTGGGTTTCTAACCTCTTCTACCAATGGATTTGGTCATTACATGTGAAGTATTATGAGATACAGAGCTTGGAGAGAATGGTTTTTGTTTAACTTATGTACTCTCCTTAGAGGTTATATGAGTAAAGAATTAAGTGTTTGGAGTTCAAATATGAAGGCCCATGAATGCAATCATTTCAAGAAAAATAGCTTTTATTTTTCTATTTTTTTCCTTCTGTAATATTTCTAGGAAATTGTCCATCCAATCTGTTTTTAGATTTATTAATATAAAATTATCTTTTTAGTCTCTGCTCTAATTTGTTAGTCTTTTCATACTTAATGTTACACATCTGTACCTTCTTTCTTGCTTGTTTTTTCTTGATCAATCTTGACAAGGATCTCCCTATTTTAAAAAATCACCTTTAAAGAACTATTATATTTATGAATCCCCTAGTCTTTCTCTTTTCCTGTAATGTTTTTCTTTAATTTATACCCTTCTTCTCTCCCCTTTTTCTACTTTCATTGGTTTTATATAATTTTAGCTTTTCTTCCTTTCTAATGTGAAATTTGAGGCTATATATTTTCCTCTGTGCACTGCTTTAGTTGCTGGTCGTACATTTTGATGAGTAGAATTTTCATTATTATTCAGTTCTAAGTCTATTTTAAAATGTTCATTATGTTTCCTTTTTGACTTTTAAACTGTTTAGTGCCTTTTTAAGGTATGCAATTGTATAGTGTTTTTTAACAACGTAGTTTGTAGTAGTTAATTTCTTAATTGCATTGCAATCATATGTGCTTAGAGAGTGTATCTATTCTTTTTTGTATGTAGGATTTCATATGTATTCTGGCATATCCATTAAATATTCCTTGTTAATTATGTTGTTTAAATTTTATTTATCCTTACAAACACTTTTTTTGTTCAGTTAATCAAAAAATTACAGAGAACGCGTGTTAAAATCTCCCATTAAAACTGTGAATTTATTTCTTTATTTCTTTCAGCTTTTATTTGACATGTTTTGGGGTTCTGTTTTCAGTTTTTGTATTTTCTTGATGAATTCAGTCTTTGATGACTATGTAGTGGCCATCCTGCCTCTAATAAATATTTTTACTTTAAAATATATTTTGTCTGTTATTGAGCTAGCCACATCACTTTCTTTTATCGAGGATTACATGGTACCATATCGTACTTCCATTCTTTTCTCTCTATTTAGGTTTTAGGTGGATGTCTTTCAAACAGCCCATAGCTACCAATTTCTTTCTTTTCATTGGTGAGTATAGTCCAGTTACAATTATTGTGGTTACTGGTGTATTATAATGATTTCCACATGTTATTTTGTGCTTTCTATTTCTACTGCTTTTTCTTTATTTTATGTTTCCTTTATTCTCCTTTCCTGAATTTTTTAATTGAATGACTTTTGTAAAGTCAGGTTTTTTTCCCTTTCATATTTTGGAGACTGTACACGGTAATTTGAGATTCTACTATTACAAGTATTTGACATATATATTTTTCTTTTAAAGTCTAAAGTTATTTCTAACTGCTTCCTGAACTATAGAGGAACTTAGAACATTTTAAATCCTATCACGTTTCCACTTTTGATTATTACTGTTCAGCCTTGTCCAACATAGCCCATTATTGTATCCTACAATTAGTGTTAGTTTAGATACAACATAAAGTTTCTTTGCTGTTTTCGGTAATTTAGACCTTTCTTGCAGGATCATTGTCATTTTTGAAGCATATCCTTTAGAAGTGCTCTTTCTCAGGGGTCAGTGGTGTTAAACTTTTTTTTTTTTTCTGAAAAATACCTTTATTTTGCCTTTCATCTTGACAGATAATTTTATGGGTACTTTTGTTAATTTCAGATTAGCAATTATTTTCTTTCAGTGTTTTGAATATATTATGCTACTGTCTTCTTTTGAAAAATCAGCAATCATTCCAATTATTTTCCTCTGTATGTAATAACTCTTTTCCGGTTGACTTTAAGAGCTTCTTATTGTCTTTGTTGCTGTATAGTTTCATTGTGGTGTATATAAGTGTGAATTTCTTTTTATTTATCTTATTCGAATTTTCCTGAATTGGAGTGTTCATAACTTTCATCGATTTTGGAACCCTCTCAGTCATTATTGGTTGCCTTTTCTCCATTCTCTTATTTTCTCCTCAAATTCTGATTAGATTTGTATTAGGCTGAATCAGTCAAGAAAACAGAGTTAATGCCATATAGTTCAACAGAAGGAATTTAATATGGAGAATTAGTGACAAATGTTTGTCACATCTGAAAGCCAAATAGGGGATAGTGAGGCAATTTAAAAGTTAACAGTGGAAGGCTGGGCGCGGTGGCTCAAGCCTGTAATCCCAGCACTTTGGGAGGCCGAGACGGGCGGATCACGAGGTCAGGAGATCGAGACCATCCTGGCTAACACGGTGAAACCCCGTCTCTACTAAAAAATACAAAAAAACTAGCCAGGTGAGGTGGCGGGCACCTGTAGTCCCAGCTACTCAGGAGGCTGAGGCAGGAGAATGGCATGAACCCAGGAGGTGGAGCTTGCAGTGAGCTGAGATCCGGCCACTGCATTCCAGCTTGGGTGACAGAGCAAGACTCCGTCTCAAAAAAAAAAAAAAGTTAACAGTGGCAAAAAACTGTTGTCACTTCCCAGGCTGCAGGAGGTAGTCTTAGCAGAACCCAGACTCCGAGGCTATCTAGAACCCCGGCGGTTTCTGTCCTACAGGAACAGCGACCATAGAGAGCCATAGCAACTGATGGAGACATCACCATAGAAAGCAAAGAAGGCAGAGGAAAAATATTTTGATTTCTCCCTTCTCGCTACTTGGGACTCACTGGCAGAATTTCTCAGGGCAGGAAGCCAGTTGGACAAGGAGTGTAGGAAATATGGTTTTGAGATGTCACTCCCCAAGATTCAGGAGAAGGATGATTATGCATGGATGTGAGAGCAGCCTGACCATCCCATTCTCCTCTCCATATCTTTTAACCTGGTTTTCACATTTTTTCTATGATTTTGACCCCCTGCATTACATTCTCAGTAATTATATTGCTGTGGTAAAAGATACATTACATAAAATTTTCCTTTCAAACTATTTTTAAATGTGCAGTTCCGTGGCATTAAGTACAGTCACATTGTTGCCCAACCATTAACACCATCCATCTCCAGAAATTTTTTATTTTCCCAAACTGAAACTCTGCATTCAACAATAGTTCCTGTTCTCTCTTCCCTCAGCTGCTAGCAACCACAATTCTACTTTTTGTCTTTGAATTTGACTATTCTAGACACCTCATATGAGTGGAATCATATATTTCCCTTTGCGACTGGCTTACGTTGCTCAACATAAGGTCTTCTAGGCTCATCCATCTCATCCATGTTGTATTATGTGTCAAGTTTCCTTCCTTTTTAAGGCTGAATAATATTTCTTTTCTTTTTTCTTTCTTTCTTTTTTATTTTTTTTAGACAGAGTCTCTCTCTGTCGTACAGGCTGTAATGCAGTGGCACGATCTCAGCTCACTGCCACCTCTGCCTCCTGGGTTCAAGTGGTGCCTCTGCCTCACCTCCCGAGTACCTGGGACTACAGGCATGTGCCATCACACCTGGCTGATTTTTATATTTTTATTAGAGATGGGGTTTCACCATGTTGGCCAGGTTGGTCTTGAACTCCTGACCTCAAGTGATCCGCCTGCCTTGGCCTCCCAAAGTGCTGGGATTACAGGCGTGAGCCACCGCGTCCAGCCAAATAATATTTCATTTGTAGGTGTATACAGCATTTTGTTATCCATCTGTCAGTGGACATGTAGGTTGTTTCTGTCTTTGGCTATTGTGAATAATACTAACATTAACATGGGTGTACAAATATCTCTTTAAGCCTTTGATTGAGTTCTTTGGCTTATATTCAAGAGATGAAATTTTTATCCTATGGTAAGTCTATATTTATTTTTGTGAAGAATTGCCATACTATTTTCCACAGCAGCTGCAATATATTCCTGCTAGCAATGCACAAGAGTTCCAATTTCTCTACAACATTAACAACACTGAAATCTCTTTCTGGGTTTCTTTTTTCTAAATAATAACTTATAATGAGCATGAAGTGGTATCTCATTGTGACTTTTTGATTTGCGTTTTCCTAATTATTAGGATGTTGTACATCATTTCATATGCTCATTGACCATTTGTATATATTATTTGGAGAAACTTCTAATCAAATCCTTTGCTCATTTTTTAATTGGGTAGGTTTTTTTTTTGAGTGGTGGGAGTTATTTATATATTCTGTATGTTAACCCTTTATCAAATATATGATTTGCAAATGTTTTTTCTCATTGTGAAGATTGTCTTTTCACTCTGTTGTTGATGTTTTGTACATCCCTTGATATCCAAAAGTTGTGGTTCTTACCAAGTCCAATTTATGTATTTTTTCTCTTCTACTTGTGCTTTTGGTGTCATAGCCAAGAAATCATTGCCAAATTCATTTTCATGAAGCTTTTCCCATATGTTTTCTTCTAAGTGTTTTATTATTTTAGCTCTTATGTTTGAGTCTTTGATCTATTTTGAGTTAATTTTTGTATGTGATCTAACAGTAATGTTCTTTTGCATGTGGATATCCAGTTTTCCCACCACCACTTGTTAACAAGACTGTTTTTTCCCTATTGTTGGAAATCATTTGACTATATTTCTGGGCTCTCTATTTCACTCTATTTGTCTATATGTACCAGTACCACAACGATTTGATTACTGTAGCATCGTAGTAAGTTTTGAAATCAGGAAGTATAAAACCTCCAACTTTGTTCTTCTTTACAAGATTACTGGAGATCCTTTGAGATTCCACGTGAGTTTTAGGATGTTTTTATTTCTATTTCTGCAAAAAAAACCATTGAGATTTTGATAACAATTGCATTGAATTTATAGATCACTTTGGGAAATATTGACATTTAACCAATATAAAATCTTCCAATCCATGAACACAGGTATCTTTCCATTTATTTGTGTGTTCTTTAATTTCTTTCAGCAATGTTTGTAGTTTTCAATACACAAGTCTTTCATCTCCTTGGTTAAGTTTATTCCTAAGTATTTTATTCTTTTTGATTCTATTGTAGATGAAATTATTTTCCTAATTTCTTCTGGTTGTTCATTGTTAGTATACAGAAAAACAACAGATTTTTGCATGTTGATTTTGTATCCTGCAGCTTCGCTGAATTCATTAATTAGTTCTAACGTGTGTGTGTGTGTGTGTGTGTGTGTGTGTGTGTGTGTGTGTGATTCTTTAGGATTTGGTACATATAAGATCAAATAGTCTGTGAACAGAGATAATTTTAATTCTTTCTTTCCAGTCTGAATGCTTTTATTCATGTTTCTTGCCT
Source organism: Macaca thibetana thibetana (assembly GCF_024542745.1). NCBI lineage: Eukaryota > Metazoa > Chordata > Mammalia > Primates > Cercopithecidae > Macaca > Macaca thibetana. Next base: position 25,771,959 of record NC_065586.1, read on the forward strand.
GATTGCTCTGACTGGGATTTCCAGTAATATGTTGAATAGAAATGGTAAAAGTGGGCACTTTTGTTTTGTTCCTGATCTTAGGGAAGAAGCTTTTAGTCTTGCACCATTGAATATAATGTTAGCTATGGGCTTTTTACAAATGGTTATTATGTCAAGGTAGTCTTTTTCTGTTCTTAGTTTGTTGAGTGTTTTTATTTTGAAAGGGTGAATTTTGTCAAATGCTTTTGCTGCATCAACTTAAATGATCATGTGTTTTTTCCCCTTTCTTCTGTTAATATGGCATATTACACTGGTTGATTTTCATATGTTGAATAATTTTTGTAGTCCAGAATAATTCTCCATTGGTCATGGTGTATGATCCTTTTAACATGCTGTTGAAGTTAGTTTGCCTGTATTTTGAGAATTTTTGCATCAATCTTCACAGATATATTCATCTCCAGTTTTCTTCTCTTGTAGCGCCACTGTCTGGTTTTGGTGTCAGGATAATGCTGGCCTCATAGAATGAGTTAGGAAGTGTTCCCTCTTTTTAATATTTTTGGAAGAGTTTGAGAAGGGTTGTTGTTAATTATTCTTTAAATGTTTGGTAGAATTCACCAGTGAAGTGATCTGGTCCTGAGATTTTGTTGTTGTGGTAGAGAAGTTTTTGATTACTATTCAATCTCTTTTATAAGTGATACCTCTATTCAGATTTTCTACCTCATCATGATTCAGTCTTGGTGAGTTGTGTGTTTCTAGGAATTTGTCTGTTTCATCTAGTTTATCCAATTTGTTAGCATACAAATGTTAACAGTACTCTCTTCTAATCATTTTTGTTTCTCTGAAATTGGTAATAATTTTCCCTCTTTGATTTCTTGTTTTAGTTATTTATGTCCTCTCTTCTAGTAAATCTGCTTAAAGGTTTGTCAATTTTGTTGATCCTTTTGAAGAATCAACTCATGGTTTTGTTGATTTTCTCTACATTTTTGTTCTCTATTTTATATATCTCTGCTGCATCTTCATTATTTTCTAGTGTTTTTTTTTTGTTTGTTTGTTTTTGTTTTACCACCTTTAGGTTCAATTTGCTACTCTTATTCTTGTTCCTTAAAGCGTAAAGTTACATCATTGATTTCATATTTTTCTTCCTTTTTTAAATTTAAGCTTTTAGAGCAACAAATTTATCTCAGCAGTACTTTCACTGGATTCTGTAAGTTTTGCTATGTTGTATTTTTATTTTCATTTGATTCAAGATATTTTTGGTTTTCTCTTGTAATTTCTTCTATAACTTATTGGTTGTTTAATAGTGTACTGCTTAATTTCTACGTATTTGTGTATTTTCCAGTCTTCTAGTTTCATTGCATTTTGATCAGAAAGGATGTTTAGCATGTTTTCAGTCCCTTTAAAATCATTAAGGCTTGTAATGCACAAACACATAGTCTATAATGAAGAATGTTCCTGTGCACTTGAGAAAAATGTGCATTCTGTCATTGTTGGGTGCAGCGTTTTGTATATGTCTGTTAAATCCAGTTGGTCTATAGTGTTGATCGTGTCCTTTATTTCTGATTTTCTGTCTCATTGTTCTGTCCATTATTGTGGATATTGAAATCTTCTACTATTATTGTAGAGCTGTCTCTTTTCCCCTTTAGTTCTGTCAATGTTTGTTCATATATTTTAGAGCTCTAAATTTTGGTACATGTATGTGTATAATTGTTATGTATACTTGGCAAATTGACCATTTTATCATTATCCCATTTTCTTTGTCTCTTGTAAGAGTTTATGACTTGAAGTCTTTTATAGGTAGCATATAGTTGCATCAGGTGTGTTTCTTTCTAAAATTCATTCTGCCAGTCTCTTTTTTGATTGGAGAATTTAATCTATTTACATTTAAGACACCAATAGAGAAGAACTTACCATTATCATTTTTTGGTTGTTTTTTGATGTTATAACATTTTTGTTACTCATTTCCTCTAGTATTATCTCCCTTGTATTTAGTGTATATTTTGTAATGACATGTTTTGATTCTTTTCTTATTTTCTTTGTGGCTACCATGGGTATATACTGAAATTATAGCAACTTATTTTAAACTGATAACCAACTTAACTCAATTACTTATAAAAATTCTACTGCTTTACAGCTCTGCCCCCACACTTTGTTATTAATGTCACAAATTACATTTTACAAATTGTAGATATATAAAATAGATTAACATAGATTTATAACTATTTTTATGCATTTGTGTTTGAAATTAAAGATAAAAAAGTGGCATTAACTACAATTACAGTACTACTGGGTTTTATAATTTTCCATGTAATTACTTTTACTGGAGAACTTTACATTTTCATAAGACTTCAAGATATTGTCTAGCATCCATTCATTTCAACCTGAAGGGCTCCATTTGGCATCTCTTGTAGGGCAGATGGAGTGGTAATGAACTCCATCCATTTTTGTTTATCTGGGAACAAAAATTAATTTTGTTCTCTTTTTTGAAGGATAGTTTTCCAGATATAGAATTCTCAGTTGACAGGTTTTTTATCTTTCAGCACTTTAAGCTGCCTTCTAGCTTGCAAGAGTTCTGCTGAGAAATTCACTGATAATCTTGAGAGTCCCTTGTATGTAATAAATTGCTTTTCTCTTGCTGCTTTTAAGTTTCCTTTTTTTTTTTGTCTTTGTCTTTTCACAGCTTGATTATAATGTCTGGGCTTAGGTTTCTTTGGATTTGCCTTCCAATTCAGGGAGCCTCTTGGATTTCCAGATGCATGACTTTCCTTAAATTTGTGAAGTTTTTGGCCATTATTTCTTCAAATAAGCTCACTTCCCCTTTCTCTTTCTCTTCTCCTTCTTGAACTCTCATAATGTATATATTGGTCTTGTTGGTGGCATTCTGTATGTCCCTTAGGCTCTGTTTATTTTCCTTCATTCTTTTTTCTCTCTGCCCTTCAGATGATAATTACAAGTAATTTGTCTTCACGTTCACTGATATTTTCTTCTGTTTATTCGAGTCTGCTCTTGAACTCCTTTAGTAAGATTTTTCAATTCAGTTATTTTATTTTTTATATCCAGAATTTCCATTTGGTTGTGTTTAATAAATTTGTCTGATTTTGTACAGTCTGTCTTATTATAGATACTTTCACATGTTCCCTCTATCTCTATTCTCTGAAAACAAAATTGCATAAAATGGTATTATTTCTTTTTTTCTTCTTTTTTTTTTTTGAGACTGAGTTTTGCTCTTGTTGCCCAGGCTGGAGTGCAATGCCACGATCTTGGCTCACTGCAACCTCCACCTCCCAGTTTCAAGCGATTCTCCTGCCTCAGCCTCCCGAGTAGCTGGGATTACAGGTATATACCACCATGCCCGGCTAATTTGGTATGTTTAGTAGAGATGGGGTTTCTCCATGTTGGTCAGGCGGGTCTCAAACTCCTGACCTCAGGTGATCCACCTTGGCCTCCCAAAGTGCTGAGATTGCAGGCGTGAGCTGCCGTACCTGGCAAAGATGGTATTATTTCTTTAAAAAATATTTGATAAAAGTGATTGTTGAAATCATTTGAAAATTTTCTATGTATTCTTTTCTATTCATTTCTACTTAATATTCACCAAATATTTATGGACTGTCTACTATGTGTCAGGCATGTATTTAAAGTCTTTGAAGTACATCAGTGAAAAAACAGGATAAACATTTCAGGCCTCAAGGGGCTTACATTCTGGTAGTGGAGAAAACAAATAAAACATAATTATAGGAAATTATAGAGAGTGTTAGGAGGTGATAAGTGTTATCAAAATGCAACAGGGTAAGTGAGACAAGGAGTTGGGAGGCAGGATGGGATGTAGGAAGTCAGATTGGAATTTTAATTAAGGTGATCAGGGTGGGACTTACTGGGGACGTGAAGGCTGATGTAAGACTTGAAGGAAGTGGCGGCGTGAACCATGTCAATATCTGGAGAAAGAGCATTCTAGGCAGAGGGAACACAGATAACCCAGTGGGAGATCAGCCCTGCTGTGTTTTAGAATGAGAATGAAGCCAATTTGGTTATTTTATTAAAGAAGAATTAAGTGCATGTTTACAAAAACAAGCAGAATAATTGCTGAGATGAATCTGAAGATCCTGAAGTAAGATACATTTTTCATTGTATTATGACCAATTTTTCTATCTTAAAAAAACCCAGAAGCTCAATATATAATAAATCTATTCAAAAAGATGAGTATTCATTTTAAAAATGTAGCTTTGCGAGTCCCTTTTCAGAATTATGGTAAATGCACGTATCAAAATATGTTAAATATATATGTTGAAAATAATTGTTTGGCTTACATGATCATATAACTAAGAACTTAATTATATGTTTTAATTTTATAGGCTCGAGAATTACTTTTAATTTTGTGCATGCTAAAGGATTAGGGAAAATATACAAACATTTTTATGTCAAGTGCAATTTACTGTAGTTATTAAGTAATTAGTTGTTTACTAGCTGTGACATTCTGTTTCATTCTTAAAGAATAAACAACTTTGTATGGTAAAAGTATAGTTTAGCAGTCAGGAGACTTGATTCTAGCCTAATTCTAGCCTCATTATTTTGAAGCAGTCATTTTAAATGGCTTCATTTTACCTATGTGTTGGGAGTTTTGTTCATTTGCTTTATATGGAACATGGCTAGGTATATTCTGTTTCCAAAATGCCTCGTTTTTGTCATTTTGTGATTATTGCTTTATAATGTTTTATACTGTATTGATACACTGCTTTAAATATTTGATTGAGAATTGTTAAAGAAAAAATTGCATTTTAAACAAATTCCTGCTTATTTTTAGTGTCCAGCTCAAATCTTTTCCTGACCACTTCAGAATTTTCTCTGATTCTTTTCCTGATCACTTCAGAATTAATTGCTTTTCACCTGGGCTATTATAGTACTTTATTCATATTATTATTTATCACTTTTCATAATGTTATAGTTATATGTTTATTAATCTATCCATGAGTTTTCTATCTTTGTATTTCCAAAACTCATAAAAGTACTTTGCATATATTTGTTGTTCATTCATTTTTTCATTTAATTCTTACATCTGTGTATTGAAAAATCAACAGTTAACTCCTAAGAGTTAATATATCAGAAATGAAGACTGTGTTCAATAACATTCCTGCTTGAAAGGCAGTATTCCATGTAATGAATGTTTCTCTTGCTTGACAACTCCTATTTCAGACCTTTAACAAGGTTTAATTTGGTCTTTTGGTCTAACGTTTATGTTATAGAGATGGCATAAATGCTTATTTGCATGACTCAAGTAGATGTAAGAAGTAGTGATTTTGTCACTGATTATGAAATTGTTAAAGAGGATGATTATTACTGATTACCTCTTTGCATTTTGGATCAAAGGCATGAATTTCATAAAGATTAAGTGTTCTAAGAACTATTCAGAAGTGTGTTTTTATATAGTAATACAATTTTTAGCATGCATTCATAACCATTTACTAGATAATGTGCCCTTAAGTATAATGAATCAGAATGTGCTCTTATTGTGTTTTGGATTTTCATATTTTCAGTTCTCCCTAAACCTTATTTCTCTTCCTAACTTAAAAAAATGTAGTTTTTGAAGAACCCTATTTATTCATTTATTCAACAGCTATATATTTAACATTTACTGTATGTTCCAGGAACAGAGTTAGGCCAAATTGATTATTAGATTTGGAAGTGAACAAGATAGATTAGGTCTCCGCTGTCAGAATTAACAATGAACAAATAAACATTTGCCCATTTAGTCAACATTTATTGATTGCCTGTCATATGCTAGGCATTGTTTTGGGAATTGTGGATACAGTCACAAAGTAACAGAGCCCATACCTCATGTAGCTTACATTCTAATGAAAGAATAACAGCATAAGTGGAGAAGGCTAACTTTATAATGGTTCGTCAAGGAGGGCCTAAGAAATTGACATTTGAACTGAGATCTACGGGACAAGAAGGAACCAAAGGAAAAGACTATTTGAGGACAAATAGCAATTACCCTGGATAGCAATGAACTTACTACATTTGATGCACATTGGTTTGTAGCTTTTGAGGTCAGAATATTAAGGATTTAGTATTCCTTCCATTTTTTCAATTAATTATGAAGTACAGGCATCATTTGTAAAGTTTGGTAGGAAAGAGTAAACAGCAAAGAGGGAAAAATTTGTGGAGAAACAAATTTGAGGAAAGATATCACTGTGAAATAGTAACTCCAGAGAACAGGGAATATACAAACAATAGAAGTGCTGTAGGGCTGCTGGGCAGAGTTGACAGTGTAATTGTCAGTTTGTTATCCTCAATTTTAGGTGAAACTAGTCAACATGGTTGTATTGTTTTCTCAGTTATGAGCACAGATGTGAAGAAGATGTAGTATTTAACCAGACTTGTTTTCACCCTCCAGGAGAATATGATGGAAAAAGGGAGAAACAAGAGTGTTTAGAGCCTTTGTAAAGATGTCACAATAATACAAGGCTTTAGAGTCTATCCTGGGGAAGGAAAAATGAGTAGGGAGTGAAAAATTAAGAGGGTTGATGGGCTTAAAGGAAGTTGAGGATCGGTGGATTGGTGATGTGAATAAAGCTGAAAGTTGTGAGTGTGGCCAGACAAGTGAATTTCATGGGCTAATATGGAATATTGATATATATTGAAAAGAGTGTAGTTTGTATAGATAATTGAAATAATGTGATGGCTACCAGAAGTGCTAAGAGCACTTTCCTTTCTTTTATTATTCTCACCCTTTTTTGCAGTTTTATAGAAATGGTGTAATATAATATAGGGAGAATATAGAAAAGAGCATCACTTGGAAGTCAAGAAAATGTAAAATGTCCTTTATAAAGTCACTTGATCTCATTGACCTATTCTTTTAATTAACTGACAAATCAATTAATTATTTCAGCAGTGTGCCAGCTGTTGGACACACAGTGATGATATCAGATACATAAATGCTATCTAATTTACAATCACAATAATGGTACCAGTGATGATATTGGATACTGATATTATTGATAATATTGATAATGATATCAATAAATGACCTCATTGGCCATATTCTTTAATTAATCGGTCTATCATTTCAGCCCTTGCAGTTGCTGGGCATACAGTAATGATGTCAGATAACAGCAGTGCAGAGTGCTGCTGGAGTACTGAGGTGGGGCATGCAACCCAGATGGGGTGGAGAGCAGTCACACTCGTATGAAGTGGTACCTAAGCTGAGATCTGAAAAATAAGTAGGTTTTGCAATTTAGCAAAGAAGCCACAGGCAGATGGGGTCAGGAATAGTGTATATTAAGGTCTTCAAGAAAGAAATACCTTGAGGTATCCAGAGTAGCTGAATCATAGTGTATGAGAGAAGAGGCTGGAACATTAAGCAGAGGCCATATTTTAAAGAATTTGGTAGGTTATGTTAAGGAAATTTCATCCTAAAAGCCATGTAGAGGACCCATTATTGAGTTTTGCATAGAGAAGTGACATAAAACATGATCACTTATAAAGTGCAAGATCTGCTTAAATGAGGAAGTTGAATTTTATCTTCTCTAAGGTTCATTCAAAAATTATTTGATTTGTTGTGATACCGGAGTATAAAGAAGAAAATCAAAATTACATAAATGTCTCTTATTTTAATTTAGAAAGAATTAACAGCAATTAATAAGAGACTAGATTGGACATAGAAATAAAGCCCTGTTTACAAAGCATTATTAAATTCATATTAATGTTTGCAAATGAGAATTGAAATTCAAATTTCCTATGACTCTGAAATATGTTTGGTTACTGTTGAATATTTTCTATCATATCAGTGAAAATATTTGCTAATTTCCCATGGGTTTGTGTGCGCCATTTGATATCCTCAATCAAATGTAGATGAAACTGTACTTCTTATCTCCAGGTATTTAAACCTTTGAGATGTTTCCATTAATTGGAAAAACAATCATCTTTGATAACTTTCCTGATCCTTCTGATACGTGGGAAATCACTGAGACAATTGGCAAAGGAACTTATGGGAAAGTTTTTAAAGTATTGAATAAGAAAAATGGCCAAAAAGCAGCAGTCAAAATTCTTGATCCAGTTCACGTAAGTCATATTTTTTCCTTCTAATTAGCTTTACTTTTATCTGTATGAAACACTTAAAAAGACTGTAAGTATTTTATCTTGATTTATTCATCACAATAGCAGTCTAAAACAGGTTACAATTTGAAGATAAAGGTGAAGGAAAAGTCTGCTTATTTGCTTTTCCAAGTTTCTGTGCTTAATATATGTAATAAGGCACAATAAGTACTTGATGAATAATTGCATAAGCACACAAAAAATGCAGCTGTCAATCGACAATGTTATTGAAGTTGACTCAATGTTATTTTAGACATGAAAAATTGTAAAGATACAAACTCAGGGGTCTACAAGTAATCCTAAAATGGCATCTTAACCATATCTTCTTTTTGTCCTGTGTTTATTTAGGCTTCAGGAAATATTTCTCTTAGGCCAAACTAAAGAAGACTTTTTAAAATTAAATTTATTTCAGAGAAGGAAAATTAAGTTTCAGGTTTACTTAAATGTTTCCAAAGCAAACGTGGTGTAGATTTATAATCAGGGCAAAGTTCCTTATTGTGAAGAATTAAATTTCATGTTCAACTCTGCTGGTCTCTGCTTACAGGAGGCCACAATAGGGGCCCCCATTTGCTTTTTTTTTTAAGTAGCAGTTGTAATAGGCAAAACTGCCAAACCTTTTTTCTGTTTTAAGACCATGAGACTACTGAGATTCTATTTTCTGGTAATGAGAGCTGGCAGTTTCAGAATATCTTCAGGTTGCTGGTAGACACCTTTCTCTCCCATAGCACATGGGAGAGCCAGAATGAGCTTAGTCATCAGATGCTCCTCAAACATCTATTGAAAGCAACTTCTCCAATTAAGAGACTTTTGCACACATGATGGGAGCATAGCATGATGAAAATGATGAAATGTGTATAGAGAGGGCATCAGAGTCCTAGGTCCTTGTTACAGCTCATCTACTACTTGTGAGATGCTGCAAAAGGTCTTGTTCGTCTTAGGGTTGCTGTTCCTTTTTTTTTTTTTTGATAGTTTATTTCTGCTAAACCCATTATAACTACACTCCTCCATATTATTTTGAGCAGAGGAGAAAGGTAGGGGAGGTGTATTTTAAAGTAATAAATTAAATACACTGGAGGAAAAAAAAATCAGACTCAGTATGCCCAGGCTTAACTGTTGCTGAATGTTTCACATTCTCTTGGAAACTTCTAAGCATTTAAACTGAAGGAACAGAGGTACAAATTAAGTTCTACCAAAGTGACTATACCTCTCTTTCCTCTAGCCTTTGCATTAGGAATTCAGGTGTATGGCAGCAAGAGAAAGAAATTCAGTCCAATACCATTGTCTGGTCCATGGTGTATCTCTTTCCCTTCCTTCTTAATGGAGAACAAATGGCTTATAATCCATGTAACCACTATTCTTTCATAATTTACTCATGTATGGTATACCTACAAACCTTATAAGTCATATTCAGTACTATTTAATGAAATACTGATTTTATAACTATTATACTTAATTAATCCTTTTGCTTTCATTCTTGTCACAGTACATATACATTTTTCTAATAATTATTTATTTACTCTTCTTTCATCTTGTCACAAGTCAAATAAAAAAGATTTATAGCCAAGAGATTATAATCTTAAATAAATTTAAATGCATCCAAACATCTTGCAAAGATTTGCTTATTTTAAATTAAAGGAGTCTTACTATTACATATTTTTAATCAGTCATTTTATTTTCAAGAGAGGAGCTGAATGAGTAAGATGAGAATGTAGCAGGCTTGGAGTCTATATCTGGATTTTACACTAACCAGCTCTGACTCCAACTTCTCAGGGCTTAACTTTATGCCTCTAAAATTAGAGTTCAGATTTAAATTTCTACCTCTGTGATTCTATGATTCTATAATAAAATAACATAAGCATTAAATGTCACTGTAAAAGCAATGTTAATAAAGCTTTCTCTTATTTATTACTCTGTGAATTGTTTCATATATATGTGATTTTCTAGAAATATGACTAAGTGGCTGTCTTCCATTCTTATTGATAACATAGCAACCTGTTCTTCTTTTGCTGAATGGACCTTTAGATCATTAAAGGTTTTGTGCAATCTTTTATAACTTAACTCTATTTGAGTTTTTTGGAAAAGTGGGAATTTATTGTTTGTATGACTGAGTTTTGGATAGCTTCTAAATGTCCTGTTTTCCAAAGAAACAAAATGAACCAGATTTCCAGTCCTAAAATTTACTATTTCAGATCAATGGCTTTGCCGTTGTAACAAAGTTAATAATACAAAAAAGCAAAATCATCTGGAGTAGCTCTCCATAGATGTTTACTTATAATTGCATATAAAAATAACATTTTATTTATCCATTTTAAAATTTGATGAAATTGATATAACTTGAGATTCACTTGATTATCATGAAAATCACAATCTCTCCCCTTAAATAATGTAATGAGAAATTACAGTACATAATACTAAGCACAGTAAAAACTATTATGACCTTGACATAATCAAATTCTATATTTGGTATTCTATAATCTGTTTCTTTGACATTACTCATGTTTTTCTCACAGTTCTATTCTTATGACTTTTTGAAACTAGGATATTGATGAAGAGATTGAAGCAGAGTATAACATCTTAAAAGCACTTTCTGATCACCGTAATGTGGTCAGATTCTACGGGATATACTTTAAGAAGGATAAAGTAAATGGAGACAAGCTGTGGTTGGTTCTTGAGGTACGTGTTTCAGCATTATTTGTATGGGTGGAAACTTAGAGTATGGTTCTGAAATGACTTATTATACTATTTATGTAACATTGATATCATAAAAACAATTCTGGTAAGTTCCTGACCAGCCATGAATGTTGTGCCTAGTTTTGGCCTTGCCGTCTTGGAAACATCAAAAAATTGAAAGAAAGCCACAAAGACTAGTAAATGTTAAAAGGAAATTACTCCGCAATAAAAGACTAAAGAAACTCAGATTATTTTTCCCATGGGAAAAAAAAAATTAAAAAGGATTTCATTATAATATTTATTTATTCATCTATATTTTGTTTCATTAACATGTGATGAACCTCTGTGCCAGGTGCTAAGATACAAGAAAATTAATGTTAAGTGAGGCTTCATTAGGCAAAAATAGTGAGCTATGATTTTCTTTTTCTGTCTTTATTGAATGCTAATGACTTGAGCTACAGAACCAGGTATTTATATTTACAGGGAAGAAAACTTACTTAAAATGGTGTTGATACTGAATAAGTTGCTAAAGGGAATCTGTAGAGTCTGCCCTTTCCAGTCCTGAGAGTAGTTTTTCTTACGCTGGAGCAATCCTGTCTAAGGCAGGAGTACTAGCAGGTCCCACACTAAGGTGATTGCCAGTCCCAGAAAAATTCCGTTTTTCTGATTTTCATTGAACATTATTCAAGTGCAGTAAACATTATTTCTAATAAAATCTATTAGAATTTTTTAAAATCGCTTTTATCAAATTCAGGGACAGTAGATACCTTTATTTGACAACTATAACAGCATATATTTATTGTGTTCATCATTGTTTTATTAGCATTTGAGTATTTTATTTGTTTTTGAATGTTCCATTGCTTTTCCTGAAGTGGCATTGTCTTAGTCTATTTGTGCTGCTATAACAAAAATCCACACACTGGGTAACTCATAAAGAACAGAAATTTATTCCTCACAGTTTTGGAGGCTGGAAGTCCAAGATCCAGGAACCAGCAGGTTCACTTCTCTGGTGAGGCCTGTTCACTTCCAAGATGGCACCTTGTTGCTACATGCCCTGGAAAGAAGAAATGCTGTGTTCTCACATGGCAGAGGGCAGAAGGCAAGAGAGCCCAACACTGTGTGGAGCCTCTTTTTAATAAGGATCTTAAAACCCCATTCATGAGGAAGAAGCCCTCATGGCCTGATTACCTCTTAAAGGTCCCACCTCTTAATAATATCACATTCACCATTAAGTTTCAACATATGAATTTTGGAGGGGACACAGCCAAAGTGTAATAGGCACAATAATCATAAATAAATTATATTAAGATTTTATATTCATATTTTTCTACTATGGTTTTTTTTTTTTTTGAAATGGAGTCTTGCTGTGTTGCCCAGGCTGGAGTGCAGTGGCACAATCTCAATTCACTGCAACCTTCGCCTCCTGAGTTCAAGCGATTCTTGAGCCTCAGTCTCCCAAGTAGCTGGGATTACAGTCACATGCCACCATGCCCAGCTAATTTTTTTAGTTTTGTATTTTTAGTAGAGACAGTGTTTCACCGTATTGGCCAGGCTGGTCTGAAACTCCTGATCTCAAGTGATCCACCTGCCTTGACCTCCCAAAGTGCTGGGATTACAGGTGTGAGACACTGCGCCTGGCCTCCATTATGGTTTTTAAATGATTCTACAAATAATAGATGATCGTTGTGGAAAATATTTGAACCTATAAAAAATTCTTAAATTTAACATATTTGCTTCATTTTTTGTATGTTTTTTTCTTTTAAAATATTTTAAGTTCAGGAGTACATTTGCAGGTTTGTTATATAGGTAAACTTGTGTCACAGGGATTTGTTTTACAGATTATTTCATCACCAAGGTGTTAAGCCTAGTTCCCATTAGTTATTTTTCCTGATCCGCACCATCTTCCCACCCTCTACCATCAGGTTTCTGTTGTTCCTCTCTTCGTGTCCATGTGTTCTCATGATTTAGCTCCACTTATAGGTGAGAACATGTGACATTTGGTTTTCTGTTCCTGAGATAGTTTGCTAAGGATAATGGCCTCTGGCTCCAATCATGTTCCTGCAAAGGACATGATCTCAGTCTTTTATATGGCTGCATAGTATTCCATGGTGTATGTGTACCACATTTTCTTTATTCAGTCTGCCATTGATGGGTATTGATGTGGTTTTGCTGTGTCCCTACCCAAACCTCATCTTAAATTCCCATGTGTTGCAGAAGGGACCCAGTGGGAGGTAATTGAATCATGGGGGCAGGTCTTTCCTATGATGTTCTCGTGATGGTGAATAAGTCTCATGAGATCTGATGATTTTATAAGGGGGTGTTTCCCTGTGCAAGCTCTCTCCTTGCCTGCTGCCATCCATGTAAGATGTGACTTGCTCCCCCTTGCCTTCCACCATGATTGTGAGACCTCCCCAGCCATGTGGAACTGTAAGTCCATTAAACCTCTTTCGTTTGTAAATTGTCCAGTCTCGGGTATGTCTTTATCAGCAGTGTGAAAATGAACTAATACGGGCATGTAGGTTGATTTCATGTTTTTGCTGTTGTGAATAGTGCTGCAATGAACATACATGTGCCTGTGTCTTTGTGGTAGAACAATTTCTATTTCTTTGAGTATATACCCAGTAATGCAATAGATAGCTGGGTTGAATGGTAGTTCTGTTTTTAGTTCTTTGAGGAATTATCACACTGTTTTCCACAATGGCTAAACTAATTTACACTCCCACCAGCAGCATATAAGCATTCTCTTTTCTCTGAAACCTCACCAATACCTGTTATTTTTTGATTTTTTAAAAATAGCCATTCTGACTGGTGTGAGATGGTGTCTCATTGCGGTTTTGATTTTCATTTCTCTAGTGATCAGTGATGTTGAGCTTTTTTCACATACTGTTGGCTACATGTATGTCTTCTTTTGAAAAGAATCTGTTCATGTTCTTTGCCCACTTTTTAATAAGGTTGTTTGTTTTTGCCTTCTAAACGTAAGTTCCTTACAGATGCTGGATATTAGACCTTTGTCAGATGCATAGTTTGCAAACATCTTTTCCTGTTCTGTAGGCTGACTGTTTACTCTGTTGATGGTTTCTTTTGCTGTACAGAAGCTCTTTAGTTTAATAAGATTTCATTGGTCAAGTTTTGCTTTTGTTGATATTGCTTTTGGAGTCTTCATCATGAAATCTGTGCTGGTTCCTGTGTCCAGAATGGATGATATTGCCTAGGTTGTCTTCCAAGGTTTTTATAGTTTTGAGTTTTACAGTTAAATCTTTAATCCATCTTGAATTGATTTTTGTATATAGTGTAAGGAAGGGGTTCTGTTTCAGTCTTCTGCATATGGCTAGCCAGTTGTCCCAGCACCATTTATTGAATAGAAAATCCTTTCCCCATTGGTTGTTTTTGTCAGCTTTGTCAAAGATCAGATAGTTGCAAGTGTGTGGACTTATTTCTGGGCTTTCTATTCTGTTCCATTGGTCTGTGTATCTGTTTTTGTACCAGTACCATGCTGTTTTGTTTACTGTAGCCCTGTAGTATAGTTTGAAGTCGGGTAGTGTAATGCTTCCAGCTTTGTTTTTCTGCTTAGGATTACCTTGGCTATTTGGATTCCTTTTTGGTTCCACATGAATTTTAAAATAGTTTTTTTCTAGATCTGTGAAGAATGTCATTGGTAGTTTGATAAGAATAGCATTGAATCTATAAATTGCTTTGGGGAAGCATGGCCATTTAAATGATATTGATTCTTCCTATCCATGAGCATGGAATGTTTTTCCATTTGTTTGTGTCATATGATTTCTTTGAGCAGTATTTTGCAGCTTTCGTTGTGGAGATCTTTCACCTCCCTGGTTAGCTGTATTTCTAGGTATTTTATTCATTTTGTGGCAATTTTGACTGGGATTGTTTTTTATTTGGTTCTCAGTTTAACTGTTTTTGGTGTATAGGAATGCTAGTAATTTTTGTACATTGATTTTGTATCTTGAGATCTTGCTGAAGTTGTTTATCAGCTTAAGAAGTTTTGGGGCCAAGACAATGGAGTTTTCTAGATATAGAATCATGTCGTCTGCAAACAGGGATTGTTTGCCTTCCTCTCTTCCTATTTGGATGCCCTTTATTTCTTTCTGTTGCTTGATTGCTCTGGCTAGGACTTCCAATACTGTGTTGGATAGGAGTGTATGTTTTTTGTATGTTTCAATATTTTGACAATATTACTTACGAAATTATCCTATATTTTTACTTAATGTAACTTCAGATAGTTTTAATCATTGTTATGTTTTTCAAAGTAAATACATTCACTTGAGTAATAAAAAAAAAGATCATTTCGAAGGGTTGATAAGATAAAGCAATGAAAACATAGATCCAGTTTAGTGGTGCCACCTTCTCCTGAGCAGGTCCACACTTTTGATGTGTTGTGATTGCTGTATCTAGAAAACTATGGCTGAGCTTCTATACTGCCTTATTTAGAAATCCATGCTCTTAATTTTGGCAATATTGTTCATTACACTTTTGGAGCTCTTCATCTTCCCACTCTTGTTTGGAGAACTGCCATGTGTCTGACCTCTTTGATGTCTCTCTGATGCCCACCTTGATGGAACCACTGGTTCCTAAATCCCTTGGCCTCCTCTTTCCAAGTTTCTTTCTCTGTTTGGCACATCATGTAGTAATTTGTGCCTCTCCCAGATTACCCATTTTGCTGATGCCACCAAATCTTGAATCCCTCCAGTTCAGTGTCAGCAGGGAACAAAATTTCGAGTCTCTTAACCTGTGTGTGTGTGTGTGTGTACTGCTCGGGCAGGCTTCTGAATGTTGATATTTTGTATATGTGATAAGAGGGTTTCAAGTCCTTTGATTACAGACTTCCAAATGACCGCTTGCTTTCTGCCCTGCTCCTCTAAACTGCTTCTCCACCTCTACTATTCCCTAGCACTGTCTGGGTTAATCTGTTCAGGTGACTGCAAAAGAACCACACAAAGTATCTTAGTCTGTGGCTTCCTCTTCATTGCTAAATCAGTTGCCACTTGCTTATCTGCTTTCCATATTGCAAAATTTATTGAATTTTTTTGCTCAGTGCTTTCCTTTTTTCTTTGTGATTATAATATTTTATTCCTTTTGTAGCATTTTAATGGAGATTCATGAGTAAGAGGAAATAAATTTATATATTTCATCTGCCACCTTTATGGTCCGGAGCCTTTCAAAATGTAAAAAAGTATTTTCAAAAATCTTTCGTCATCTGATGCTATATATTATTTTACAAAATTAAATAGCCATGTGTGTCCTTTAAAAATAGACAATTTATCTATGATTTCAATATTACAGTTGACCCTAACTTTTAATTATTAGGGATGACAATCTCCCATGCACACTGAGAAATCGAGGTATAAATTTTGACACCCCCTAAAACTTAACTACTAATAGCTTACTGTTGACCTGAAGCCTTACTGATGACATAAACAGTCAATTAATGCATAGTTTTATGTCATAGGTGTTATATACTATATTCTTACAATAAAATAAGCTATAGAAAAGAAAATGTTATTAAGAAAATCATGAGGAAGAGCAAATATTTTTACTGTTCATTAAGTGGAAGTGGATCATCATCTTCATCCTCATCATCTTCACATGGAATAGTCTCAGGCAGAGGAAGAATAGGAGTGGTTGGTCTTGCTGTCTCAGGGGTGGCGCAGGTGGAAGAAAATTAACATATAAGTGAACCCACACAGTTCAAACCCTTGTTGTTTAAGGGTCAACTGCATTTTTTATTTCTCTAGTTTAAGATAGCTTTGTATTTTTAGCGAAATCACATATAAAAGCAAAGCTAAACTTTTACTCATCTAAAGGTAGTTACCAAGTAATAGAATGTAAACTATCAACCTAAACCATTTTGCCTTACATTAATGGATAATTTTAGAGTTTAATTCTTGTTTGTGTTTGCATATTTGAGAAGTACTGCTGTACAAAATCCTTGATGTAACCTTGAATATAATTTGTTTATATCCTTCAAAACATTTTCAATAATGCATTTTTAATTTTTCTTCCATATATAGAATTATTGGCAGATGTGCATTTAAGTGGAGATTCAGGTATTCTGTCTAATATAGGCCTAAATGGACAACAAAATAAAGTATAAATCTTTTCCCAGAGCTTAAAAATATTGAATGAGATCATTCATTGTCATAATGCCTATTAAATCCCTATTCTAATATCTTGGCATTTCTCAGTATTATCACCTGGAATTAGGGGGCATTTGGAAACTCCCAATGTTAGTTAAATGTTTCATGTGAGAGCAGATTGATTAAAATGAGTTGGATTGATTAAAATGTTTAGGGAATATTGTATAAGTAAAGCAGCATCCAGATATAATGAATCAGTAGAGTCGTTACAATTTCTTTGAATTTTGTCCTTATAATTTATTATCAGATAGAGACATTGGAAATAGCTCTAAATGGCTTAGAAAAAAAATGAATTTAGTTTAATAAAATGGTATATACAAAATCTGATCTACTTGAACTTACAAAGTGGGGGGAAAAAAGTCTAAGGAAAGCAAGAAGTTGGCAAACTGTATATAAGATAATTGATTTGCATATGTAAATTAGACTAATCACATATACACATAAGTGGCTAGATGTACAATTACCTGATTTATAAACATGAATGGTACAGGTGCTGCTTTAGAGGCACTTTCAGAAAACTGGCTTGTGGCATCAATACTTTGTACTATAACATGACTGCTAATTATACCTCTTTTTGTAATAAAGTCCATTTAAATTATTTTGCATGAGGATACCAAAAGAGGGGCAGTGGCTGTGATGTTACCCAGAGAGTCATGTTAACGGTGCTAGGCTTTTAATGTGAATCTACATAAAGAAGGTGTTTACTGGAGGGGATGTATTAGAGCAATAAGTGACTGTCCTCATTCTAAGCCTGGTGTGTGTGAATGGCCATACTAGCCTAGAGAAACCCCTGCAAGATGCTTTTCACAATGAAAAACCATTTTACTTATATTTCAATCCAGAATTGAAATCCTAAGAATAATGATGTGCCAAATCTTGCTCGGCAGTCTGTTTTCTCTAGTTACAATTTTAAAATTGTTTCTTTTGCTTTTTGATATGATTTTTCTCTTTTATTTATTTTACTTTCATTTTGTTATTTTAGAAGTTTTTGAGCATAAATGATATACAAGTCTCTATTTAGGAGTTATTTTCATCTTAATTCTCTGCATGTTTATTTTTAGAATCTAAATGGTACCCAGGTTTAGTAAAAGAGCACTAGTTGCTGGCCCTCTGAAATTCCAGTTATACACTTGAATGAAGTTTTATGCTGTGGAAACTGATTTAGTTTTTTATAGAACATCTATGGGGACTTTTGTTGTCATTCAATATTTGAGGTTTTCCTAATGATGTAGATAAAGAGAGAACCAATGTTTTCTGTTTGTTTCTATCTATGCCTCATTTTGAAATACCTTATGTATATTCCTTTCTGCCTATAGCTATCACATCTCTTGACTGACTTGTTTAGTGAAATGTAAATACCTCTTCTGACTTTGTACTGCCTTTTACCCCTGATATCTACTGTTGGGGATCAGTATCAAGGGGGGAGGGGAGCTGGGAAGATGACGGCTGGGCTATGATTCTTCAAATGCTTCCTGCGTGAACCAGGAGACCGTAAAACAGAATCAGAATTGAGTTAAATCAGTCTCATATAAGGCATTTGCTATTGATGGACACAAAGGGGAGAACTGAGATTTAATTGTAATTTGTCCCTTCTTGGTTGGATGAACAACCAAGTTTTAAGTAGGTAAGGAAATCTGGGCTTCTGTCTCAGGAGCTGTTGGCTTAGTGTGCCTTCAGCCATAATGAATCCAAAATTCAGAGTTAGGACATCTTTCTGTTAAAAGACTCTTTCCCTCATAATCCAATCTTAGCTATAATTGCTCCTTTCACAGTGGTGCTACAGACTGCATTCTATTATTCATTTGAATTGGTCCTGATTTGTTCATTCTTAATAGTGACATTACTTTTTCTTATTGCTCCCCAATTATAGCAATTTTTCTCTTTGAAATTATATCCTTTTCAGGAGACTAAAGACTGCCAATTACAGGTGGTATTTCAAAGCATGAAAATTCAGTAAATAGTCATAAAGCTTTTCAAATGCACATTTTCGGTCATCAGAGTGGTTTTTATAGACATAAATACTACTTTCATGTGTCGTGCATTATTGGTTATTCTGGTTTTATACTTACATCTAGTTAGTAATATCAGGCCTGCCTTGAGGAAAGGAAATTGATAGAAAGAAGATAAGTAATAATGAATGTGAGCTTTCTATTTGTTCAGCTATTAACTCTTTAATGCTACTGCTCTGGAGATAACATGTATACAGAGGGAATATAAAGCCTTTGCAGGATATATTTGTGAGCGGTCAGAAGAAACAGGGCAAGAGTGAGAAGCTGGGCTGCTGAGTTCCTTAGATAGCACAGAATTGTTCCTTCTTTCATTTGGCAGTTCACAATTGCAGTGGAGTAGCACAGTCACAGTGTGATTCCTTTTATGTTCTTAAGGCTGGAACCACCATTCCCAGCTCTCATATAAAAGGCTGTTATTTGGTGTACTTGCAATAGAACAGACAGCCAATTACCTAGAGTTGTTTCATTTTTTGTTTGTTTGTTTAAAGGGCAGGATAGAAAAATGGCCTAAATGTACTTCTTTGTACTCTTCTAACTTAGGAAATATGTAAATAATATATATAACTCTTATGTGTCTTTCCTAATTGTACTTCAGTGCTGGAAAAAGCATCTTCTTTGAATAGGCATGCACGTTTATAGTGTTACTTCAGAGGTAAGAAAATATGAGGTGACCAGTGATGTCTTGCTATTTAATAAATTAATAGATTTTTATTGTACACATTAAGATATTTCTTCTCGTAAGTTATTTTTTCTGTGATCATAGATTTCTTGTTGATTGCATTACTAGTGTGTTATGGTGTTCTCCCTAGATTTTTAAAGCATTTTAGGGTAAAGTAAGTGTTCTATATTTTGATTTACTGGTTACATGATTATATATAATTACTAAAATACATCAAACTGCATACCTAAAAGAGCCAATTATATTATACGCCAATAATACCTTTAAAATACTTCTAGTTTACGCGTTAGAAAAGGAATGTGAACGTTTTACACACTACAAAAGTACACATTAGAAAATGTCTATTAGGTGGTAGTCCCAGTTTTTATTAATATTTTATTAGTATTTTATTGGAATCCAGAATTTGGTACATTAATGTGTTTCACTGAAATTAAGATGAACATATCACACTTTGTATATACAAACAAGCGAAAAGAAAACTAATAAAAACTCACCTTAGCTTTGTCTCCTGCCTTTTAACTTTTTATTGTTTCTATTTATGTCTTATTGTACTGACTGTGTCTTGAAAAGTCGTTGCAGTCATTATTTTTTATTGGTTCATCATTTGGTCTTTCTACATAGGATAAGAGTAGTTTATACACCACAGTCACAGTGTTATAATATTCTGTGTTTCTCTGTGTACTACTATTACCAGTAAGTTTTGTACCATAAGATGATTATTTATTGCTTATTAATGTTGTTTTCTTTCTGACTGAAGAACTCCCTTTAGCATTTCATGTAGGACAGGTTTGGTATTGATGAAATCCTTCAACTTTTGTTTGTCTGGCAAAGTCTTTATTTCTCCTTCATGTTTGAAGGATATTTTCACTGGATATACTATTCCGGGGTAAAAGATTTTTTTTTCCTTCAGCATTTTAAATATATCATGCCGCTGGCCCGTAAGGTTTCCACTGAAAAGTTGCCGCCAGAGGTATTGAACCTCATTGTTTGCTATTTATTTCTTTTCTCTTGCTGCTTTTAGGACCCTTTCTTTGTCCCTGATTTGGAAGTCTGATTATTAAATGCCTTGAGGTAGTCTTCTTTGGTTTAAATCTGCTTGGTGTTCTATAATCTTCTTGCAGTTGGATGTTGATATCTTTCTCTAGGTCTAGGAAGTTCTCTATTATTATTCCTTTGAATAAACATTCTACACCTGTTTCTCTTCCTCCTCTTTAAGGCCAGTAGCTCTTAGATTTGCCCTTTTGAGGCTATTTTCTTTTGAGTGTGCTTCATTGCTTTTTATTCTTTTTTCTTTTGTCTCCTCTGACTGTATGTTTTCAAATCGCCTGTCTTCAAGCTCACTTACTCTTTCTTCTGCTTGGTCCGTGTGTTATAAAAGGACTCTGATGCTTTCTTCAGTATGCCAATTGCATTTTTCAGCTCCATAATTTCTGCTTGATTCTTTTAAATTATTTCATTCTCTTTATTACATTTATCTAATAGAATTCTGAATTCCTTCTCTGTGTTATCTTGAATTTATTTGGGTTTCCTCAACACAGCTATTTTGAATTCTCTGTCTGAAAGGTTACATATCTCTGTTTCTCCAGGACTGGCCCCTGGTGCCTAATTTAGTTCATTTGGTAAGGTCATGTTTTCCTGGATGGTGCTGATGCTAGTAGATGTTCTTCGGTATCTGGGCATTGAAGGGTT
This sequence comes from Macaca thibetana thibetana, assembly GCF_024542745.1. Taxonomy (NCBI): domain Eukaryota; kingdom Metazoa; phylum Chordata; class Mammalia; order Primates; family Cercopithecidae; genus Macaca; species Macaca thibetana. Next base: position 25,793,225 of record NC_065586.1, read on the forward strand.
AGGTATTTTATTGTAGTCTTCACTGTCTGGGCTTATTTGTAGCCATCCTTCTTGGGAAGGCTTTCCAGATATTTGAAAGGACTTTTTTGGGTATTGTGATCTAATCCGTGTCTATTTTAGGGGGCACCCCAGTCTCAGTAATGCTGTGGTCATTGCAGGCTCATAGAGTTGCCGCCTTGATGGTCTTGGACAAAATCGAGGAGAATTCTCTGGATTACCAGCCAGAGATTCTTGTTCTCTTCCTTTTCTCCCAAACATAGAGTCTCTGTCTCTCTTTGGAGCCACCTAAAGCTGGAAGTGGAGTGACACAACACCCCTATGGCCACCATCACTATGACTGTGCTGGGTCAGACCTGAAGCCAGCACAGTGCTGGGTCTCACCCAAGGCTTGCTGTAACCACTCCCTGGCTACTGCGTATGTTTACTCAAGGCCCTGGGACTCTACAATCAGCAGGTGGCAAAGCCAGCCAGGCCTGTGTCCTCTTCAGGAATATGAGATCTCCCCAGCCCCAGGTGGGCCCAGAAGTGCCATCTGGGAGTCAGGGACTAGAGTCAAAAATCTTGGAAGTCTACCTGGTGTTATACTGTATTGCTGCTGAGCTGACACTCATACCACAAAAGGCAGTCCTTTTGACTCTTCTCTCACCTTTCCAAAGGCAGAGGAGCCTCACCCTGTAGCCACCACCACCCCAGGCCATGAGGAGTACTTCCAGACTACCTCTGATGTTCTCTTAAGGCACGAGTGCTCCTCATTTAGCTTGTGGTGAATGCTGCCTGGCCTATGACTCACCGTTCAGGGCAATTGGCTCCCTCTGGCCCGGGGCAGGTCCAGAAATGCTGTCCAAGAATCAAGTCCTCAAATTCTAGATCCTAAGAGCCCGCCTGGTCCTCTGCCCTCCTGTAGTGGTGTTGGTACCTAAGGTGCAAGACAAAGTCCCCTTTGCTTTTCTCTCTGCTTTTCTCAAGCAGAAGGAGTTTGCCCCATAGCCACCACAGCTGGCAGTGTGCTGAGGCTCACCTGAAGCCAGCAAGTCTCAGAGGCTTACCCAAAGCCCTCGATGTAGTACCTGGGTATTGCTGCCAGTTATTCAGGGTCTGAGGGCTCTTTAGTTAGCAGGTGATGAATGCTGCCAGCCCTGGGTCTTTTCCTTCATGGCAACAGGTTCCCTTCTGGCCCAGAGTGATTTTAGAAATGTCATCTGGGAACTGGGGCCTGGAACGGGGGCCTCATGATTCTGACTGGTGTCTTATCCTGCTGTGGCTGACCTGGTACCCAAGATGCAAGACAAAGTCCTTTCCACTCTGCCTTCTTCTCTCCTCAAGGGGAAGGGAGGAGTTTCTTTTGGAGCCTTGAGCTGTGCAGCCTGGGGCTAAGGGACAGGTGATGCCAGCACTCCCTTGGCTGCCCCAGCTGATGTCTCGGTTTCACGACCCCCGAGTCCACTGTCTCTGGGCCCTAGTTCAGCACTAGGACTCGCTTATGATTTGTAGTCCTCATGGCCTAGGTTGCTTTTCAAGTTTACTTGAATACATAGAGTACAAACCTGCAAACCTCTGTAGCGAGGTTTGCAGGCACTCAAGTTCAGACTGCTGGAATTGGCAGTTCCCCTCTGGCTAGGCTGAGTTTAAATGCTCCCTCTGTGGGTGGGCGTCAGTTGAGTTTACTCTACTTTTCCTTTCTGCTCTAACAGGACAGTACTGAGTTCAGTGCCTCACAATTGCTATGTTCTCCCTCCTGCAGCACCCAGAGAAGCTCTGGGCACCACCCATTGGCTGCCGGGGTTGGGAAGGGGTGGTGTAGGTGATTCAGAAGGGTTGTTTTTTTTTTTTTTCCCCTCTCTCTCTCTTCAGTGCCTCTTTCAGCAATATGAAGTTGAAACCAGATACTATGGGTGGTCATCTGTTTTTCGGTTCTTAAGAAGGTGGTTTTTTTCTGTGTACATAGTTATTAACTTGATGTCCTTGTGGGGGGCGGGCGGGACTGGGACAATGGGTGGAACTTTCTATTCTGCCATCTTGCCCATACTCCCTGGTTTCTAAACTCTGAAGGCACAATACACTTTGAAGAGGTACCTTCCATAGCATGTGAAAAGATGACCTCTGTCATTTTACTATGTGTGTGGGTATATGTGTGTGCGTAAGTTTACAGAACTAAAGTTTATCCATCTAGTCATTTATTTATTCTATAAATAGTAATCTCTTACTCTGCACCAGCCATTTTGTTAGGTCTCAATATTCAATAGAGAACAAGACACCCTGCCCTCATGGAGCTTGCTGTCTAGTGGTGGAAAAAGACAATTTAAAGCTAAATTTAAAAGTAGTTATTTGTGTTTATTAGTGCTATGAAGAATATAAAAGGGGACATTAATAGGATAGGAAAGAGGAAACCTTTTATAAAAAAAGTAGTCAAAGAAGTACTATGTGAGGAGGTAGCATTTTAATCTGCTACCTGAAAACAAACAAACGAAAAAAACAGAAGAGTTTTAGTACCTTTATTCTTTGAAATAGCCTCCAAACTACTCTCATGATAGGAATCACACTATCTTGAACCCTGTGCAGCAAAAACTCCAAGAATGGGATCTTGGAAACTGTAGTTTTCTAAACAAGCCCAAAGGTGATTCTTTTTTGTTATTATTATTATTTTTGAGACGGAGTCTCACTCTGTGGCCCAGACTGAAGTGCAGTGGCGCAATCTCGGCTCACTACAAGCTCCGCCTCCCGGGTTCACGCCATTCTTCTGCCTCAGCCTACCGAGTAGCTGGGACTACAGACGCCTGCCACCACGCCTGGCTAGTTTTTTTTTTTCTTCTTCTTCTTCTTTTTTTTTTTTTTGTATTTTTAGTGGAGGCAGGGTTTCACCATGTTAGCCAGGATGGTCTCGATATCCTGACCTCGTGATCTGCCCGCGTTGGCCTCCCAAAGTGCTGGGATTACAGGTGTGAGCCACCGTGCCCGGCCAAAGGTGATTCTTATGAAAGGAAAGCCCAGGAAACTCTATCAGAGGTTCTCAAATCATAGTATACATAAGAAAACATTCTGGGACTTCTGCTTCTGGCCATGACAGACCAGGTATTGACATGCTGTTGTACCGCAAACAATTAGAAAGCTGTACAAAATGTGTTTTTAAAAACACAACACTTTCTAAATATTGGAAAAGAGACTTAGGCTTGTGACACTGATAAAAGGAAATAAATGAGGCGAACACTACAATTACTTCATCTTTATTCTTAGAGGCAGTTTCCAGAGCACAGGCAGAAGGAAGCAGTTCCCAAGGAGATCAGAGCAGCTCTTGCTGAACTGAAGAAATTGGAAAGGCAGAGTGATTGGACTGTGCAGAGAAGAGGAATTTAGGCAGAAAAAAAGCTCTGAAAATCTGTATAAAGATTATCTATACAATATAAATAAATACATAAAAATATTTAACTGAAAACCTAGGTAGATATATGTAGAGTAGGACTTCAGGCGGTTGGGCAAAGAACAGTTACCAGAGAAAGAATCAATGTAGGGCTGTAATCCACACAACTACTGAAGTTAGTACAGGATTGAGAGATGCTTGAGTTTTTACCAACCAAAATGGGGAAACTTCACTGAACACCTGAGACATTTAATAGATGCCCTCCAGAAAGGTTATACATTAGAGGAAGGGCTAAACTAGCCCTGGAATAAGAGCTACCTGAGAAGTTCAAGTTGATCCACAAGTAATTAACTGCTTGCCAGAGCAAAATTCAACGTTTATTAATAGAAGACAGCAAAATCTACAATTCAATAATGTAACACTAAGGATATCCAGCTCCAATATGAGATCACTAGATATGTGAAGATTCAGGAACATGCAGCCCATTATCAGAAGAAAAATCAGTCAATAGAGTCAGACCCAGAAGTAACAGAGATGTTGAAATTAGCTGGTTTGTACTGTAAAACAGTTATAAATATGTTCAATGATTTAAAGAAAAACATGAACATAATGTTGAAAGAAATGGAATATAGAAAAAAGAACCGAATAGAACTTCTAAAACTTAAAAATACAGTATATATGATGACAGATTCGTAAGAATCAGGTTTAACACATTAGATATATGGGAGAAAAGATCAGTAAACTCGAAGGCAGGAAAATGTAAACTGTTCAGACTGAAGCATAGTTATCAAAATAAGGCTGGAGAGAAAAGTCTCTGTGACCTATGAGACATTACCTAGTAGTCTAACCTATGTGTCATTGCATCCTGAGAATGGGAGGTGTAGGAGGTGGAGGATATTATATTTAAGTAACGGCTGAAATTTTTCTAAATTTGCTGAGCACTAAGAAGCTGAAGAAGGTCAAAAATCACCCAAGTATGAGAAAGAAAACCACACGAAGGTATGCCATCATCTAAATGCTGATAACTAATAAGAAGGATTATAAAAGCAGCAACAGAAAAAAGACACATTACATTTAGGGGTCATAGATAAGAATGGCCGCTGGTTTGTCATCAAATGCAATGGAATGACATATTTGAAGGATTAAAAGAAAAGTCCTCTCAATTTTGAATTCTGTACCCAGTGAAAATGTTATTCATAAATAAAGACAAAATAAAAACAGACATTTTTGTCAAATGAAAAAATGAAGAATTTACTGCCAGAGACCTGCACAATAAAAAAATGTCAAAGAACATTTTTCAGGCTGAAGGAAAATGATTCCAGGTGAAAAGTCATACCTACCAAAAGGAATAAAAGTCACCATCAGTGGTAAATATAGGGCAAATATGAAACTTTTGATTTTATACTTTTTATGTCTTCAAAAGAAAAACCATTCTTTAGAACTACAATTATAACTCTATATTATGAGGTTATAACCTGTGTATATAGCAAAGGGACAGTGGAGGAAAATTGGAAGTATAACAGTTTACCCTTACCTGAGGTTTTGCTTTTCACAATTTCAGTCATCTGTGGTCAACCACTGTTTGAAAATATTAAATGGGAAATTCCAGAAATAAACAACTCACGTTTTCAGTTTTGTGCCTTTCTGAGTAGCACGATGAAATCTCATGTGGTCCTGCTCCATCCCACTCAGGATGTGAATTATCTTCTTGTACAGCATATCTATGTTATATATGCTACCTGCCCATTAGTCACTTAGTAGCCGTCTGGGTTATCAGATAGATTGTCATAGTACTGCATGGCATAGTCATATGTATGTTGTATATGCTACCTGCCCATTAGTCACTTAGTAGCTATCTGGGTTATCAGATTGTCATAGTATTGCAGTGCTCATGTTCAGGTAACCCTTATTTTACTTAATAATGGTCCCAGAATGCAGGAGTAGTGTTGCTGGAATGTTGTTATAATTGTTCTGTTTTACTAGTAGTTATCATCTCTTACTGTACCTAGTTTATAAGTTAAACTTTATATGTATAGCAAAAAGCATAGTATATATAGGGAGCAGTACTATCTGTGGTTTTAGGTATCCACTGAAGGTCTTGGAACATATATAATCCATTGATAATGGGGGACTAGTGTTTACAATTAAAGTGTCTTATATGTGAAGTGGTATATTATTTTAATGTAGATAGTGATAACTTAAAGATGCATATTGTAAACCCTAAAGCAATCAGTAAAAAAATAAAATGAGGAAGTATAGCTAATAAGCTAGTGGAGGACAAAATAGAATACTAAAAATATTCAACCCAAAAAAAGTAGGAAAATAGGAAAAGAGAACAAAAAAAGACAAATAGAAACAAATAGAGCAATATGGTAAACTTAAACCCACTTACATTTATAATTACATTAAGCATATATGATTTAGGCTACACAGTTTAAAGGCAGAAATTATCAGACTGGATTGTAATACCCAACTACAAACACACTTTAAATAGAAACATACAGATAGATAGATTGAGAGTAAGGAGATGGAAAAGCTGTACATTGAAAACATTCATTTTATATAAGTTGGAATGGCTGTTTTACTATAAGACAAGGTAACTTCCAGACAAGCAGTATAATCAGAGACAGATGACATTTCATAATGATAAAAAGTTCAATTCATCAAGAGGAGAAAACACTTTTTAGTTTGTGTGTGCTTAATAACAAAGCTTTAAAATTATATGACTTAAAAACTAAGAGAAATGAAAAAAAATAGTAATATCCTGAATATTAAATGGAAATTTCAAAATCATTTCCTGAGTAATTTAGAAAACAAGAAGAAAATTACTTGAGAATACATAAAACTTAAATATTCTGGGCCATAAGACAAATATCAACGAGTTTAAAAGAGTCAAAATCATCAAAGAGTATTATCTGACCATAATGGAATTAAATTAAAATCCACAAAATAAAAATGTAAGAAAAACTATCAAATACCTGGGTATTAGATTACACACCTCAAAAACAAACTTTAGGTCAGAGAGGAAATCAAAAGAAAAATGTGAAAATATTTTGAATGGAATAATGGAAATGCAACATATCAAATTTGTAGAATGCATTTAAGCAGTGCCTAGAAGGGCATTTGCACCTCCCTGTAATGTATATTAGAAAAAAAAAAAAAGATTTAATATCAGTTATATAGATTTTTGCCTTAAGAAGTTAATAAAATTGAAGCAGATTAAACCCAATGTAACCTAAATGAAAGAAGTAATAAAGATAATAGTAGAAATCACTTTAATAAAAAATAAGCAAAAATCATAGAATGAAAGGAAGAGTTGTCTCTTAGTAAAGGTCAGTAATAAACAATCTCTTTAGACAGAAACAGAGAAAAGTATGAAAATACATATTATTTATATTAAGTATCAAATAGGGAAAATTATTGAATTTGTAGACATTCAAATGATATTAATGAAATATGAACAACTTTATATTGATAAGTTTGGTTATTTAGTATCTTGGGTCTTTCTGGAAAGACATGAGTTGTATAACTGATATGAAAAGAAATAGTAAATACAAATAGTTTATATTAATAAAAGAAACTTAGTAATTAAAACCCTTTCCACAAAGAAAATACCAAGCCCAATGACTTTACTGGTGAATTCTGTCAAATATTTATACTAACTTAATTCTGGAGAGATACAGAAATATTATTACTCTAGCTCTATTCCCTTTTCCTCATTTTCATGCTGTATTGTTACACATATTGTATCAGTAAATAGTACAACAGTGCATTTTTTAAATATATATTTTAAAGAAAGGGAGAAGAAAGAAGAGCAAGTATTTAATTGTAGTTTGTTATTTTTCTTATTTAATGTTTCCAGTTCTTTTAGTTTGTTCCTGTGAATTTGAGTTCCTGTCCAGTGTGATTATTTCAGTACGGCTTTGCTCCAACCCACCTCTCTTATGCAATTGTTAAATATGTCACATTTCTATATATTGTAGGCCTAACAATACAATTGTATGCCTAATGTTTTATACAACTGCTTTTTAAATAAGTTAAGAGAAAAAGGAAGAAATATGCATTTACAGTGGATCTTCATTTTTCTTTAATAAAATAATTACCATTACTAGTGCTCTTTGTTTTCTTGTGTAGATCCAGATCACTATGTGAGATCACTTACTTTCATTCTAAAAAATTTCCTTTAGTATTTCTAATAAGTTGGTTCTGCTAACAATGAGTTCTGTCAATTTTGTTTACCTGGCAATGTCTTCATTTCCCCTTTATTTTTGAGAGAGTTTTGCTGAGTATGATAATCTTACTGAGGTATTTTTTCCTTTAGCACCTTGAATATGTCATCTCTTTGCCTGCTGGCCTACATAGTTTCTGATGAAAAGTCAGTTGTTAACATTATTCGTTTCCTAATATATGACAATTCATTTTTCTTCTGTTAATTTCAAGATTTTCCTTTTATTATAGGCTTTCAACCTTTCTACTATTATGTGACTGGCTTGGACCTCTTTGCATTTATCTTTTTTTGTTTGTGTGTTTGTTTGGAGACAGAGTCCCACTCTGTCACCCAGGCTGGAGTGCAGTGGTGCAGTCTTGGCTTACTGCAAATTCCACCTCCCAGGTTCAAGCAATTCTCCTGCCTCAGCCTCCCAAGTAGCTGGGACTACATGCATTTATCTTATTTGAATTCATTGAGCTACCTGAATGTATAAATGAATGCTTCTCATTAAATTGGAAAATTATCATCCATTACTTCTTCAAAGATTTTTCTTCTGCTGCTTTTTCTCTCTCCTGTCTACTCATACTGTCATTACATGTATGCTTATATTTCTCTGAGACTGTTCATTTACCTTCATTCCTTCTTGTTTTTTTCATATTTTGTAATCCCAATTCAAATCTGTTGAGTCCCTCTAGTGAAATTTTCATTTCTATTATTGCACTTTTTAAATCTGTAATTTTCACTTGGTTCTTTTTTTAGGAGTGATGGTGTTCTTTTTATTTATATTCCATATTTGATGAGACATTACCATCAAACCTTTCTTTGCTACTTTTAAGCATGATTTCCTCTGGTTCTTTAAATATATTTTTATCTTTGCTTTGGAATATTTGTCCACTAAGTCCAATGACTGGGCCCGCTCACAAGCCCTTCTTTTTCTCATGTGTATGGATGATATTTTCCTGTTTTTTTGCATGTCTTATTTTTTGTTGTTGTTGAAAATTGGAAATTTCAGAAAATTTGCTTAAATTGTTATAAGAAGTCTTCATACTAAGTCCCCTGGATGGGGAACTTGTTGTTTGCCTGTTTGTTTAGTGACTTGGCTGGACTATTTTTGTAAAATCTATTTTCCCCATCTATGAAGCCTTTGATGTCACTCTTCAGCAAGCACAGCTTAGGGCATATGCACAATCACCCTGCAATGACAGTGGTTTTAACGGGGCTTTTCCATGACTGTTTCATTCCCTGATCTTTCTATTAAGCTGTCTGTTGGTGCCATCGCAGTTATTAGGCTCCATGAGTTGTCAGCTGATTGCTCCATTGTTTCCAGCAGTGTCTTGGGGCATGGATTGTTTCACAATCTGATTCAATTAAGTTGCAGCCTCCTTACAGGAGTACTTTTTGTGGCTAGTTTTGAGGTTCATTTTGATTCCAGGAGAGTTCTTCTTAGCTGTTTCTTTTTAAAAATTTTATTTGCTAATTCTATGAAGAATGTCAATGTAGTTTAATGGGAATAGCATTGAATATATAAATTATTTTGGGCAGTATGGCCATTTTCATGATATTGGTTCTTTCTATCCATGAGGATGGAATAGTTTTCCATTTGTTTAGGTCCTCTCTTATTTCCTTGAGCAGTGGTTTATAATTCTCCTTGAAGAGTTCCTTCACATCCTTGTCAGCTGTATTGCTAGGTATTTTATTCTCTTTGTAGCAATCGTGAGTGGGAATTCATTCATGATTTGCCACTCTGCTTGTTTATTGTTGGCGTATAGGAATGCTTGTGATTTTTGCACATTGATTTTGTATACTAAAACTTTTCTGAAGTTGTTTATCAGCTTAAGGAGTTTTGGGGCTCAGACAGTGGGGTTTTCTAAATATAGAATCATGTCATCAGCAAACAGAGACAATTTGACTTCCTCTCTTCCTATTCAAATACGCTTTATTTCTTTCTCTTGCCTGATTGCCCTGGCCAGAACTTCCAATACTATGTTGAAAAGGAGTGGTGAGAGAGGGCATCCTCATCAAGTGCTGGTTTTCAAAGGGAATACTTCCAGTTTTTGCTCATTTAGTATGATATTGGGTATGGGTTTGTCATAAATGGCCCTTATTATTTTGATATGTGTTCCATCAATACCTAGTTTATAGAGAGTTTTTAATATGAGGGGATGTTGAATTTGCAGTAACCAAACCAGCATGGTACAGGTACCAAAACAGACATAAAGATCAATGGAACATAACAGACACCTAAGAAATAACACCACACATGTATAACCATCTGATATTTGACCAACCTGACAAAAACAAGCAACTGGGAAAGGATTCCCTATTTAATAAATGGTATTGGGACAACTGGCTAGCCATATGCAGAAAACTGAAACTGGACCCCTTCCTTATACCTTATAAAAAAATTAATGCAAGATGGGTTAAAGACTTAAATGTAAAACCAAAAACCATAAAAACCCTAGAAGACAACTTAGGCAGTACCATTCAGGACGTAGGCATGGGCAAAGATTTCATGACGAAAACACCAAAAGCAATTGCAACAAAAGCCCAAATCGACAAATGGGATCTAATTAAACTAAAGAGCTTCTGCACAGCAAAAGAAACTATTGTCAGAGTCAACAGGCAGCCTACAGAATGAGAAAAAATTTTTGCAATCTACCCATCCAACAAAGGACTAATATCCAGAATCTACAAGAAACTGAAAAAAATTTACAGGGAAAAAAAACAAAAACCATGAAAAAGTGGGCAAACGATATGAACAGACACTTCTGAAAAGAAGACATTTATGTGGCCAATAAACATATGAAAAAAGCTCAACATCTTTGATCATTAGAGAAATACAAGTCAAAACCATAATGAGATACCATCTCACACCAGTCAGAATGATATTTATTAAAAAGTCAAGAAACAATAGATGCTGGGGAGTCTGTGGAGAAATAGGAATGCTTTTATACTGTTAGTGGGAATGTAAATTAGTTCAACCATTGTGGAAGACAGTGTGGCAATTCCTCAAGGATCTAGAACCAGAAATACCACTTGACCCAGCAATCCCATTACTGGGTATATACCCCAAGGAATATAAATCATTCTGCTATAAAGACACATACACACATATGTTTATTCCTGCACTATTTACAATAGCAAAGACATGGAACCAACCCAAATGCCCGTCAGTGATAGACTGGATAAAGAAAATGTGATATGTATACACCATGGAATACTATGCAGCCATACAAAAGGAATGAGATCATTTCCCTTGCAGGGACATGGATGACACTGAAAGCTATCATCCTTAGCAAATTAACACAGGAACAGAAAACCAAACACCATATGTTCTCACTCATAAGTAGGAGTTAAGCAATGAGAACACATGGACATAGGGAGGGGAACAAGAAACACCAGGGCCTGTCGGGGGGTGGGGTTGGGGGTTGAGGGGAGGGAGAGCATTAGGGTAAATACCTAATGCATGCAGGGCTTAACACCTACATGACAGGTTGATAGGTGAGGCAAACCACCATGGTACATATATACCTATGTAACAAACCTGCACGTTCTGCACATGTGTCCTGGAACTTAAAGTGAAATATTTTTTAAAAATGTATAAATTCCAAAAAAAATTATATTTGCTAAGCTATCCAGCCTATGGTTAGCTTGTTGCTGTCATGGAGTTATCAGCCTCAGTGTAATTATCAAAATCTCACTCTTGTTAAGAGTACTCTTAGGCTTTAATTTTCCCACATTGTCTTCCAAATACAGTCAGGACCACTGAGGAGAGCTTTGGAATTCTTTGTTCTCATGACCTGCCTCTCCTTCTGGGCAAACTCTCTGAGCCACTGTTCAGGAGCTGGCAGCAGAGACAGGGGTCAACATCTCTTAAAGTGACACCTTGCTTCACACTGAACTGGCTGGGGATGTTTGAGGGAGAAGATGGCTCAAGTGCCACAGACTCCTACAGTTCCAACTGAGATTGTGTTATGATCTTGAATGTTTCTTCATTTACTCTGTGCCCTTATGACCTTATTGACACGTGTCCAACTTATCCCATCATGGCTGGGGACTTAGTTTTTAAAGTTTCTCTAGGGTCTACTTGGCCAAGAGAGGGTCTGTTCAGTTGTCTGGGATGCTTAGGATTTTACTTCTATTTCTCAACAATGTTGAAAGAAGACAAAGGCATCACAAAAAAATTGAGTCTGACATTCCACATGAACTCATATGTAAAGTACTTCACAGAGTATTAACAAATAAAATCTAGCACTATATAAAAATATTAATACATCATGACTGAATGGAGTTTATTTCAAGAGTGAGTGCAAGTTTGTTAAAACATTAAAATGCATTTGTTAAAACATTAAAAATTCTCTGCACCACAATTGCATTAACAGAATCAAAGTGGATAAAAATCATGAAAGACATGCTGAAATTCACTACCCATATGTGATAAACGCTGTCAGCACACTAGGAATAGTGGGAATTTTATCTAATAAAGCATACCCATCCAGTTTAAAAGTAGTAAGCAAGAACTTTGGACATTGTACAATGCCATATACATAAAATATGTTCAACATCTTTAGTCTTTGGGGAAATTTAAATTAAAACCACAATGAAATGCAGTTAGACATTTGCTAAAATGGCTAAAATTAAAACACTGATAGTACTGAGTATTGGTGAGGTGGCAGAGCCAACTGGACTCTTATACACTGCTTATGGCAGTGTAAAACAGTTCAGTTACTTTGGAAACATACAGCAGTGTCTTATAACGTGACACATACACCTACCACATGATGCAAAAGTTTCACGTGTAGGTATTTGCTAAAGATTAGTGTTTCCAAAAGACTCAAGCATGAATATTGATAGCACTTTTATAATGAGCAAAGTGAAAACAGGAATGAATATTAGAAAAACAGTTTCTGCTTTTGTAGCCTCACACAGAATATAGTCAGACTAAGCTAATGGCCTTAAAACATTCTTAGAATAAACAAAAAACAATTGAAAAACAACAAAGCCAAAAATGCCAACTATAGAAATTAGCAATCCTTTTTCAGAAATTTGAGTAAAAATCTCATGTCCTCTCCTAAAGACAGAATACATTCAAAGAACTTACAAAGGCTGTCTTTGGAAGTTAGCTGCAATGATCTGTTTATATAACGTACTTTTTGATTTAGTTTCGTTTTGAAATGTTTGGCTACAGCCAGGGTAGAAAATTCATTTTCAGTGCTGCTCTGTTATTTAATTAGTGTAGCTCTGGTGTAGGAAAATTATACTTCAATTTTGTTTGATTAAAGAACACTAAGGTCTATTTTAGCATTGTGTTGCAAAGCTATACATAATTATTTTTCATTCTACTATTATAAAATCCCCTTTTTAGTCTATCTTGGTGATTTAAAAATTGCATAGGCTAAATACGACATAATTCATTCACCTGGATGCAATTGTTTTTAAAGAGAAACAAGGTCATTTTTATTTTTTATTATCTGTTGCCTAATTACACAGTATTTGCTTTTCATTTAAGATATTTTAATTCTTCATATTTATTTTTTAAAACTCACATTTCAGTTTGAATATTATCTTATTACTTTTCTTTATATAAGAAGGATATTTTATGCTAGTTGAAGAAAAGTATATTTCACAAAAGACCATATTTGAAATTTCACTAATTCTAAATGAAGAATTAGAGAGTTCATGGTATGTTCATATTTGGAGGTTCTTTAGGAAGATTTTCAGACACAAAGTAATTTGTGGTATATTGATATTTAGTTATCAACAGTCTGTTTAATAATTTCCATCTTTGTCTATTCACTTCCTCCTCCAATTTCTTTTCCATTTTAATCAAACTTCTTGAAGTTTCATTCAGAAAACTTTTTCTGTTCTGAAAACTAAACCACTGATCCTACTTTGGTAACAGAGAAATAAATTCCCTGTATGAAACAGGTACAGGAGGGGATGGGCAGGGTTCAAGGGAAGGGGATTATTAAGAACTTCAGTTTCTCCTGGCCAGGTTCATGTGAGCCTCACCTAGTGGTTTCCCTAACAGCAGATAAAGCCATAGTCAAGCAGATAAACCGATATATATTCAAAGCAAAACGATTGAGAAAATATTTGATTTAAAAAATTTTGTCATTTGTGATTTTCTGTCCCTAATCTCTTAAAAATTAAAATAAGTCAGGTGTATTTTTTCTTAGTGTAACTTAAATGAATGAATGAATAAAACTTGTGTGTTTCATATTTTGTAAAATGAGAATTTTGTGACTTTGAAAAGAGTCTAGATTTACATTGATTAACTTACTGAGCCATAAATACTAGACGTTAACAAACCTTAGTATGTGTTCTTTACAAAATAGATGCACAAAAGAGAAAAGCATTTCTCCTTTCTCTTTGTCCACCATCTCACTTCCATTTCCAGATAGAAATATCCAAAAGTATCACATAGAAGAGTCTCAGTATTTCGGGGAGACAGGAGTGGTGAGGTTCTGTTTCTGATATCAGTGTTGCTATCTCTTTGCAATTGTATATAGTTTTTTTGTTATTTACTACCAAATCTCTGGCTTCTAATGTGAATTATTTTTTATAACATGTATAGCAAAACGATATAGCAGGAGACATAAAGGAAATAAGGCTTTTAATATTTTCAAATATACTGTGTGATTTATAAGTAAAATTTGAATATCTTGTTTTAATAATGTATTCTATTCCTTTCATATGTTAAATTTAGAGAATGATTTTGAGTTTGTTTTTATTTAAGTGACTTTTATCTTGAAAAATTAAGTGGCTATGTTTATTGGAATAGGAATGATGTATTAGTCCATTTTCACACTGCTGATAAAGACATACCTGAGACTGGGCAATTTATAAAAGAAAGGGGTTTAATTGTACTTACACTTGGCTGGGGAAGCCTCACAATCATGGCAGAAGTCAAGGAGGAGCAAGTCACATCTTACATGGATGGCAGCAGGCAAAGAGAGGAGTGCTTGTGCAGGGAAACTCCCCTTTTTATAACCATCAACTCTCGTGAGACTTATTCACTATCAGGAGAAAAGCACAGGAAAGACCTGCCCTCATGATTCAGTTACCTCCCACCAGGTCTCTCCCACAACACATGAGAATTGAAGATGAGATTTGGGTGGGGAAACAGCCAAATGATATCAAATTAAGTCATATACCACCTAAAATTGTACATTATTATTTCTATAAAATACTTAGCTAATATAAATGAGACTATAAGAATATTACAGAATATACAGAATTATAGATCCTATGTAGGAAATTACTGTCTTAGTTGAATTGCTCAGATAACTAATAACATCTTAAGGGAATTCATCAGGTGAAATTCAAGCCAGAAAACAAATTTCATGGGGAGAATTTGTTTATATGCTTTAGATTTCTATATTTATATTTTCAGAAAGATTTGTGTATTTTATCCCTTTGATGTGGTACTATTGTTGCTAGTGGTAATGGTGGGTCATATTTTTGGTATGTGCAGACTATTATTATGGCCTCTTGTCTACTACTTCATTGTCTGGAAATGTTTGATTATAATTTTTTTCCATATTGTTTGCTTAGATCTGTAAAATAGAGGATTATGAAATCATTTTTTTTGTCACCACTAATTTTTCCTGGAGTTCTTAGAGAATTGGTATTCATGTCTTTCACCTCACATTCTAGTGTGACTTTAACTGGTCTTTCTTTCTGAAGAGAGCCACTCGTTCCATTTTAGTGTACAATCAATTGTGAGGGTGTATCTCCTGCACTACAAGCCAAATCAATGGCTTCTACAGAATTAGAGTACAGTATTTGCAGTTATTAGAGTGAATAGCATTGTTTCTTTTTTAACTATTAAAAATGTCCTGCTTTTGTTTTAATATATATGCTTGTTTTTAAAAATCTAGTAAGTTTAAGTAGTTGTAGTAAGAAAATGATTTAATCACCATCTTACCAGGGTCACAAAATATTGTCTTAGTTTGGAGAAAAGCTTTTCTTGTGAGTATTACAAAAAAACAAACAAACAAAAAAAAAATCCCAAAAAACAAAAAAACAGAAAACAGTGAACATACAGAAAAAGTTGATAAATTTGAATTACCCAACCTACCCTCCCAAGTGTACTTCTGTGTTCCAGAAGACATCATAACCAAAGAAAACATACCAAAACAATCTGTAGAAAAGTGTTGTCAACATATATGACAGCAGATTTAATATTCTCTTTAAAACCTTTTATTTTTTCCCTTTTGACTCAATGTTGTCAGTCTCTCTGTGAAATTCTATAGTACTTTGCACATAATTCTTTTACCACATAACTATGATTCAAGACCTGACATATAATCTAGGTCATTGTGTTTTTCCCTCTAATGAGGGGCTTTTCAGCGTTGGCACTGTTGACATTTTGGCTTAGATAAATGTTTGTTATGGAGCCTTTTCCTGTGCACTGTTATATGTTTAGCAGCATTCCTGGCCTCTAGATGCCAATAGTAGTTTCACAGCCTTGACAATAAAACATATTTTCAAACATTGTGAAGTGTCTGCTGGTTATAAAATCTCCCCCAGGCAAAACAAACAAAAAACAAGGAAAGGCCAGGTGTGGTGGCTCACACCTGTAATCCCAGCACTATGGGAGGCTGAGGTGGGCAGATCACGAGGTTAGGAGATCGAGACCACCCTGGCTAACACAGTGAAACCCTGTCTCTACTAAAAAATACAAAAAATTAGCCGGGCGTGGTGGCGTGCGCCTGTAGTCCCAGCTACTCCGTAGGCTGAGGCAGGAGAATGGGGTGAACCTGGAAGGCGGAGCTTGCAGTGAGCCAAGATTGAGCCACTGCACTCCAGCCTGGGTGAAAAACCCACATAATGGTTATAAAATCTCCTCCAGGCAAAACAAACAAACAGCAATAAGAACAACAAAAATCCCTCACTATTCTGATTGTATTTTAAGCCTCTTGAGAAAAGAAGCCGTCCTAGTCATCTTTGATGCACTTGAGCACCTACTCAATGTTTTGCATATAGTAACAATTCAATAAATACTTGTTGATTTTAAAGGAATAAATTATGATTCTTCTAAAGTCCATTTTCTTAATCAAAAGTATTACATTATGAAAACATTTACATATAAATGTGTCAATACCTCACTTGTGTAAAAATGTATTGGTTATAAAATTCAGTCATGAGTAGAATGATTTCATTCTGGAGAATACATTCTAGGGGGACTTCATTTGTATTGAACTTGGATTAATTTTGTGTGCTTCATATTATTTCAGGTCTTTTTTGTATATTCTTGGTGTTGGCAACTATATTTTTAAAACAAATTGATAGACTTTATATTTTGAGCAGTTTTAGTTTTGCAGAAAAATTGAGCAGAAAGTAAAGAGCTACATAAACTTGATCTTGCATTAGTGTGGTACATTTGTTACAACTGAGCCAAGGATGATATATTATTGTTAACCAAAATCCATAGTTTACATTAGGGTTTCCTAGTGTTATACATTTTATGGATTTTGACAACTGTATGATGATCTGTATCAATCATTACAGTATCACATAGAGTAGATTCACTGCCCTAAAAATTGTCTGTGCTGTACCTATTCATCCCTCCCTCTCCCCTGAACCCCTAGCAATTACTAATCTTTTTATTATCTCCACTTTTGCTTTTTCCAGAGTGTTATATAATTGGAATCACGCAGTATGTAGCCTTTTCAGATTGCCTTCTTTCACTCAGCAATATGTATTTAACGTTTCCCCATTCTTGGTGTTTGCAACTAGATTTTAAACACAATTCAGAGTTGTATCTCCTGTTTCTCGGACACTTATCACTAATAGAAAAGTGTACTGTAATAATTTGACATCCATATACCAACCATATCATACATCACACTATATACAAAAATTAAGTCAAAAAGGATCACAGACCTACCTGTATGTAAAACTGAAAACTATAAAGTTCCTAAGGAAATTATAGGAGAAAAACTTTGTGACTTTGAATTAGGAAAAAAAAATTTAGATATAAAAAAGCACATTTTATAAATTTGTTTTAAATGATCAGTTTGGAGCTTCTGCTCTTCAAAAGACACTTAAAATAAAAGGGCAAGCCACAGGGTGGGAGAAAATACTTCCAAAACATCTATTATGATAAAGGACTTATATCCAGAATATATAAAAAGCTCTCAAAACTCAACAATGAGAAAGTAAATAAGCAGTGAAAAAATGAACAAAAAATTGGATGTTTCGCCAGAGAAAATATATGGATGGCAAATAAGTACATGAAAAGATGGTCAATGTTATTAGTCATTAGGAGAAATCTACTCTAAAATCACAATGAGATACTGCTATCATTTAGAATGACTTTAACAGGATTAAGATGGTGGATAGGAGGCAAGACTAACTTGCAGCTCCTACTCAAGACAGACAGAGCAGTGTGTAAAGACTTCACATCATGAACTTTTGCTCCAAGAACTACCTACCACAGGAACATACTGGGAAATCTGAGATATTTTGAAGGAACTGGATCACCTCCTCAGGTTTCCTGAGATGCCAGAAAACTGTGAGTCTGCTTGCTTTCTCAATGGGGAGGCTCGTAGTCTGGGGCAAGCTCTCAGCCCTGGTTACCAGCTGGCTGGAAATAGACTGGGTGCTGTTGGTGGGGCACGGTGGGAGTGAGACTGGCCTTTAGGCTGTGTGGGAGCTGGGTGAGGCCTGTGCATGCCAGCTTACCCCCACTTTACTGGTGACCTGTGTGACTCAGCAGAGGCAGACATAATCTCCCTGGGAATATAACTCCACTGGACTGGGAACTACATCGTCATCCCCCACAGCAGCCACAGCGAGCCCCAGCCAAGGAGAGGGTGAGCTCAGACACACCTATCCCTGCCCCTACCTGGTGGTCTTTCTCTACCCACTCTGGTAGCCAAAGACAAAGGTCTTGGAAGACAAAAACTCTTGGAAGCTCTATGGCCCTGCTCACCACCTAAGAAAACTGAATACCTACCCAGGTGTCCCTAGAGCAAGTTTGCATGCTCTCTATAGGATTGCAGCTGATGTGCTATTGAAAGCACCACCTCCTGGCTGGAGGCCAACCAAGACAAAACCAGTGCACTGAACAAAAACACAACCAAAGACCTTCACTAAGCCCATTTCACTCCCCTGCTACCTCCACCAGTGCAGGTATTGGTATCCACAGCTGCAAGACCTGAAGACGGATCACATTACAGGACTCTTTGCAGACACTCCCCAGTACTAACCCAGAGCCTGGTGGCTCCACTGGGTGGCTGGAAACAGAAGAGCAAAACCAATAACTACAGTTGGGATCTTAAAAAGCCCCATTCCTAGTGAAATGGAGAGAACACAGTATCAAGGGAGCACCCTGTGGGACAAAAAAATCTGAACAGCAGCCCCTAAATTCCAGATCTTCCCTCTGACATAGACTACTCAAATGAGAAGGAACCAGAAAAACAATTCTAGTAATATGACAAAACAAGATTCTTTGTCACCTCCAAAAGATCATACCAGTACACCAGCAATGAACCCAAACCAAGATGAAATCTCTGAATTGCCAGAAAAAGAATTCGGAAAGTCAAATTTTAAGCTCATCAAGGAGGCACCAGAGATAGGTGAAGTCTAACTTAAAGAAATTAAAAACATGATACAGGATATGAAAGGAAAATTCTTCAGTGAAATGTTAAATAGATAACATAAATAAAAAACAATCACAGCTTCTGGAAATCAAGGACACAATTAGAGAAATGCAAAATTCACTTGAAAGTCTCAGCAATAGAATTGAACAAGCAGAAGAAAGAACGTCAGAGCTTGAAAACAAGGCTTTTTAATTAATCCAATCAATCAAAGACAAAGAAAAATGAATTTTTTTTTTTTTTTTTTTTTTTGAGACGGAGTCTCAATCTGTCGCCCAGGCTGGAGCGCAGTGGCACCATCTTGGCTCACTGCAAGCTCCAACTGCTGGGTTCACACCATTCTCCTGTCTCAGCCACCCGAGTAGCTGGGACTACAGGTGCCCACCACCACACCTGGCTAATTTTTTGTTTGTATTTTTAGTAGAGATGGGGTTTCACCATGTTAGCCAGGATGGTCTTGATCTCCTGACCTTGTGATCTGCCTGCCTTGGCCTCCGAAAGTGCTGGATTACAGGTATGAACCACCATGCCCGGCCAGAAAAATGAATTTTGAAAAGTGAATAAGGCCTCCAAGAAATTTGGGACTGTGTTAAATATCCAGACCTAAGAATAATTGGTGCTCCTGAGGAAGAAGAGAAATCTAAAAGTTTGGAAAACATATTTGAGGGAATAATTGAGGAAAACTTCCCAGCCTTGCTAAATATCTAGCAAATATATCCAAATACAAGAAGCTCAAACAACACCTGGGAAATTCATCGCAAAACATCATTGCCTAGGCATATAGTCATCAGGTTATCTAAAGTCAAGACAAAGGAAAGAATCTTAAGAGCTGTGAGGCAAAAGCATCTGGTAACCTATAAAAGAAAACATATCAGATTAACAGCAGATTTCTCAGCAGAAACCCTACAAGCTCAAAGGGATTGAGGTCCAATTTTTAACTTCCTTAAACAAAACAATTATCGGCCTAGAATTTTGTATCCAGAGAAACTAAGCTTCATAAATTAAGGAAAGAAGGTCTTTTCCAGACAAACAAATGCTGAGAGAATTCACCACTACCAAGCCAGCACTACAAGAACTGGTAAAAGGAGCTCTAAATCTTGAAAGAGATCCTCCAAATACAACAAAATAGAATCTCCTTAAAGCATAAATCTCACAGAACCTATATAAAAATAACACAATGAAAAAGAATCAAGGTATTCAGGCAACAAATAGCATGATGAATAGAATAGTACCTCACATCTCACTACTAGCATTGAATGTAAATGGCCTACATACTCCACTTAAATGATACAGAGTAACAGAATGGATAAGAATTTACCAACCAAGTTTCTACTGTCTTCAGAAGACTCACCTAACACATGAGAACTCACATAAACTTAAGGTAAAGGGGCCAGGTTTTTCGCAGGCTACATAAATAACACACCTAGTCAAACCAATCCCCTGGGCCCTATGCAAACCAGACACCACCTCCTCCAGCCTCCTGATATAATAAACTACCTTTCTACCTCACACAGGGTTTCTTTTTGTTCCAAGCCCCCTTCCCTTGTCTCTGTACAGGGAAGCTGTTCTCTTCCTCTTTCTTGCACATTAAACTTTTCGCTCCTTAAAACCACTCCACATGTGTCTGTGTCCTATCAGCACAAAACCAAAAACCCTGGTGTTCCTCCAGTCATCAAAGCCATATCAAGACCACAGTGGAATAAAATTGGAAATCAACTCCAAAAGGAACCCTCAAAATCTTGCAAATACATGGAAATTAAATAACCTGCTCCTAAATGATCACTGGTCAACAATGAAATCAAGATGGAGATTAAAAAATTCTTTGAACTGAACAATAATAGTGACACAACCTATCAAAAACTCTGGGATACAGCAAAAGCGGTGCTAAGAGGAAAGTTCATAGCATTAAATCCCTACATCAGAAAGTCTGAGGCTGGGCTTGGTGGCTCATGCCTGTAATCCCAGCACTTTGTGAAGCGGAGGCACAGATTGCCTGAGCTCAGGAGTTTGCAGCCAGCCTGGGCAACACGGTGAAACCACGTTTCTACTAAAATTCAAAAAATTAGCTGGGCATGATGGTGTGTGACTGTAGTCCCAGCTACTTGGGAGACTGAGGCAGGAGAATTGCTTGAACCCCAGAGGCAGAGGTTGCAGTGAGCTGAGATCACGCCACTGCACTCCAGCCTGAGTGACAAAGCAGGACTCCGTCTCAAAAAAAAAAAAAAAAAAAAAAAAAAAAAACTTTCTGAAAGAGCACAAATATATACAATCTAAAGTCACACCTCACAGAACTGGAGAAGCAAAAAAAATCCAAACCCAAACCTAGCAGAAGAAAAGAAATAATGAAGATTAGAATAGAACTAAATGGAACTGAAACAAACAAAAAATACAACAGACAAATGAAATAAAAAGCTGGTTAGACAAAGATTAACCAAGAAAAGAAGACAGAAGATACAAATAAGCTCAATTGAAAACAAAATGGGAGATATTACAACTGATACCAGAGAAATACAAAAGATTTTTCAAGGATACTGTGAACACCTTTGAGCACATAAACCAGAAAATCTAGAGAAGATGGATAAATTCCTGGAAATATAACCCTCCTAGATTAAACCAGGAAGATATAGAATCTCTGACAGACTAATAACAAGCAGTGAGATTAAAATGGTAATAAAAAAAATTGCCAACCAAAAAATGTCCAGGATCAGACAGATTCACAGCTGAATTCTATCAGACATTCAAAGAAGAATTGGTATCAATCCTATTGATACTATTCCAAAAGATAGAGAAAGAGGGAATTCCCCTAAATCATTCTATGAAGCCAGTATCATCCTAATACCAAAACCAGGGTAGGACATAACAAAAAAAGAAAACTGCAGACCAGAAGAAAACTACATATCCCTGATGCACATAGATGCAAAAATCCTCAACAAAATACTAGCAAACTGAATCCAACAGCATATCAAAACAATAATTCACCATGATCAAGTAGGTTTTATACCAGGGATCCAGGGATAGTTTAACATATGTAAGTCAACAAATGTGACACACTACATAAACAGAATTAAAAATAATAATTACATGATCATCTCAATAGATGCAGACAAAGCATTTGACAAAATCCAGCATTGCTTTATGATTAAACCCCTCAGGAAAATTGGCATAGAAAGGAAATACCTTAAGGTAATAAAAACCATCAATGACAAACCCACAGCCAACATTATACTGAACAGGGTAAAGTTGAAAGCATTCCCCCTGAGAACTGGAACAAGACAAGGATGCCCACTTTCACCACTTCTATTCAACATAGTACTAGAATTCCTTGCCAGAGCAATCAGTCAAGAGAAAGAAAGAAATAACATTCAAATCAGTAAAGAGGAAGTCAAACTGTCACTCTTTGCTGATGATATGATCTTATACTTAGAAAAATCCTAAAGACTCATCCAAAAATCTCCTACAACTGGTAAATGAATTCAGCAAAATTTCAGGAAACAAAATTCATGTACACAAATCAGTGGCTCTGCTATATGCCAACAGCACCTAAGCTGAGAAATCAATAACTCAACGTCTTTCACAATAGCTGCAAAAATAAATAAATAAGCTATTTAGGAATATATCCAACCAAGGATGTGAAAGACCTCTTACAAGGAAAACTACAAAGCAGTACTGAAAGAAATCACAGATGACACAAAAAAGTGGAAACACAACCGATGCTCATGGATATGTAGAATCAATATTGTGAAAATGACCATACTGCCAAAAGCAATCCACAAATTCAATTCAATTTCCATCAAAATACCACTATCATTCTTCACAGAACTAGAAGAAACAATCGTGAAATTCATATGGAACCAAAAAAGAGCCCAAATAGCCAAAGCAACGCTAAGCAAAAAGAATAAATCTGGAGGCATCACATTACCCAACTTCAAACTACACTATCGGCCATAGTCGCCAAAACAGCATGGTACTGATATAAAAACAGGCACATAGACCAATGGAACAGAATAGAGAACCTAGAAATAAAGCCAAATACCACAGCCAATTGATCTTCAACAAAGCAAACAAAAACATGAAGTGGGGAAAGGATACTCTATTCAACAAATGGTGCTGGAATAATTGGCAAGCCACATATGGAAGAATGAAACTGGATTCTCATCTCTTACCTTCCACAAAAATCAACTCAAGATGGATCAAAGACTTAAATCTAAGACTTGAATCCATAAAGATTCTAGAAAATAATATGGGAAAAACCCTTTTAGACATTGGCTTAGGCAAAGACTTCATGACCAAGAACCCAAAAACAAATGCAACAAAAACAAAGATAGATGGAACTTAATTAAACTAAAAAGCTTCTGCACAGCAAAATAAATAATCAGTAGAGTTAAAAGACAACCCACATAGTGAGAGAAAATCTTCAAAATCTGTATATCTGATAAAGAACTAATATCCAGGATCTACAAAGAACTCAAACAAATCAGCAAGAAAAAAAAAAAATCCCATCAAAAAGTGGGCTAAAGACGTGAATAGACAGTTCTCAAAAGAAGATACATAAGTGGTCAAAAAGCATATGAAAAAATGCTCAACATCACTAATTATCAGAGAAATGCAAATCAAAACCACAATGTGAAACCACCTCACTCCTTCAAGAATGGCCATAATCAAAAACTCAAAGAATAATAGATGTTTGTGTGGAAGCAGTGAAAAGGGAACACTTTTACACTCCCATCAACACCACTATGGAACCACTATGGAAAACAGTGTAGAGATTCCTTAAAGAACTAAAAGTCCATCTACCATTTGATCCAGCAATCCCGCTACTAGGTATCTACCCAGAGGAAAAGAAATCATTATATGAAGAAGATACTTGTACACACATGTTCATAGCAGCACAATTTGCAATTGCAAAAACATGGAACCAGCCCAAATGCCCATCAATGAAGAGGTGGATAAAGAAAATGTGATATATATATATACACACATATATATACACATATATGTGTATATATATGTGATTGAATAGTACTCAGCCATAAAAAGGAATGAAATAATGGCATTCACAGCAACCTGGATGGAATTGGAGATGATTATTCTACATTATTCTAAGTGAAGTAACTCAGGAATGGAAAACCAAACATCATGTGTTCTCACTCATATGTGGAGCTAAGCTATGAGGACACAAAGGCGTAAGAATAATACACTGGACATTGGGGACTCGGGGGAAAGTGTGGGTGGGTGGTGAGGGATAAAAGACAGCACATTGTGTACAGTGTACACAGCTCGGATGATAGGCACACCAAAATCTCAGAAATCACCACTAAAGAACTTATTCATGTGACCAAACACTACCTGTTCCCTAAAAACCTATTGAAATTTTAAAAAATTTAAATAAAAATAAAATAAGTAAAATAAATAAATAAATAGAATGGCTTTAACAAAACACCTCACAATGTCAACTGCTGATGAAGATATGGAACAACTAGAACTCTGATACATTGCTAGAGGGGCTGCAGATGGTGTAACCATAGCCGCCATGGGAAACAGTCTGACTGATGCAGAGACAGTTAAATATGTAACCCATAGGATTCAGCAGTTTCCTCTCTTTGTATTTACCCAAGAGAAATGAAAACTTATATTCACATCAAAATCTGCACGTGAATGTTCATAGCAGTTTCACTTATAATTGTCAAAAACAATTCAAATGCCTTTCAGTTTTATAAATGAATAAACAGTGGTTCATCCATTCAGTGGAATACTCAGCATTAAAAAAAAAGAATTAAAAAACATTAAAACAGCATTTAGAAAAAGAATGTGCAACATAGATGAATCTGAAATGCATTATGCTAAGTCAAAGAAGCCAAATATTTACTCTTGTATTAACATGATAGTCAATTGCAGAAAGTACAGCCAAATAGAGACCAGACTTTGGAGAAATAGGAAGATAAATTTAGTCTCCCTACAGTACTTTCTAGAAGTTTAAAAAGCAGCCCTAAAACTTGTGGGTTTTTTTGTTTTTTTTTTTTAACTTTTTTTTTTTAGAGACAGTGTCTCACTCTGTCACCTAGATGGATGCAGTAGCTCATTGCAGCCTTGAACTCATAGACTCGTGCAGTCCTGCCTCAGCCTACCAAATAGCTGAACCTCAGCTATGTGCCACTATGCCTGGCTAATTTTTATAAAAAATTATTTTAGAGACAGGGGTCTTCCTGTGTTGCCCAGGCTGGTCTCTAACTCCTAGCCTCAAGTGATCCTTTCACCTTGGCCTGCTAAAGGGCTGGATTACAGATGTGAGCCACTGCACCCAGCCAAACTTAGTTTTTTGACTTTTTTTTTTTTTTTAATAAGCAGTTTGCAGTTTAAAAGATACAATTTCTTTTCAATCAATTGTGAGTACTTTTGTGAGCCAGTAGCACTAGGCCACAGTGGAGCCAGTATGACCTTTTATTCTGCTTCCGGGGCAGCAACACTCTTTTGTTTATGCAGCTAAAAGGGTATTACCCTTCCTGATACATAAGAAAAATGCAAATCTTGAGTGCTAGGCTGCACATACTCCTGTATAACCTGAAAGAAGTTTTCTTTGAATGAAGAAAAACACCAATTATAAATGTGCCTCAGTTTTTTCATCTTTAACATGAAGATGATATTACCTACTTCAGACTGTGGTGAGGTTTAGAGATAATCATATAAACAGATTAGAAATGTGCCTGGCACAAAGTAAGTATGCAATTCATCTTAACTATTATTATCTAATCCACAGTGTACCAAAAGCATTCAGGCCTCCAATAAAACCTAATCACCACATTAGAAAAATTGCATGAGAAAATTTATTCAGTTTTTCAATTTTCTTTCACCTTCTGCCTGGGGTTAGAAGAGAGTCAGCGAAATGATGGTTTCTTTAGTTCCCAAGCAGGTGGGAAAGGAGGAGGCCCAGTACGTCAGGGTGATGGGCAGGGAAACCACAGACAGAAAGGAGCCCTGGGACGTTTGGCAAGGCTGAAGGCAAAGGCTAAAGTATTAGGGATTGGAGGATCAAGGATTTGTGGGGTCAGTGCTTCACTGGGACGTTCTCTTGTTCCAGGGCCATTCATCTAGTTATCTTCCCTTTTCTGTTAATATTTGCTGCTAATATCAGTGTTTCTCTGTTCTGCAAACATACAGCTCTTTAGAAAGTTTTCTGTGGGATTTAATGTTACCTAACTTTGGAGAACTGAGATGTGGAAAACTCCCCTACCATATTCCTTCCTCTTGTTTTTCTATGGGCGTTCTCCCTGTTTTGGGGGTGAGGAGGGGAAGGAGGATACTAAAGTACGTATGGGTACATGATATTCTAGATAATTTTCTAAGATATTATTTGTAATACTTACTGTAATAATAATGTATCCTGAAATTTTTTCAAATTTTTAAATTAATGTACATACAAAATAGTATGTGACTGTGTTTTGAGATGACAATCTATTGCACTATTGATTAAACTATCAGAAATCAATAATGTTTTTAAGCCCTAGATCCTAAAATTTGAGAATGATTTGTAGAATCATAATTCTTATCCTTGAATTTGAAAATCAAGCTCAGTGCGTCTCCAAATTATCTTCTAAAAATTAATTCATGTGAAAATTGTGTTCTAGGAATTAATTTTACACAAGTATAAGTTTATATATTCATTTTATTTATGAAACCAAAAAGATAATGGCATTAATCATTTGAAACAGAACATTGGAACACTTTTAAAAATGTTTTGGAAAACCTTTTCTAGAAGGAACATAAAATGTCACACATGTATTTTAATAGCCATCTTAAAATATTCTTGTTTAGCTGTGCAATGGAGGATCAGTGACTGACCTTGTGAAAGGATTTCTGAAGAGGGGTGAAAGAATGAGTGAGCCTCTAATTGCCTATATTTTACATGAAGCACTAATGGTAAGGCAATTTAAATTGTTTGTGCATTAATTATGAAGCAGTTCCAGTTAAAAAAAATGTAGATCCTATTTTTAGAAAAATGTCACTAGTTATACTACATTAATATTTATTGATGCAAGAATATGTGCAAAATGTTACATGTTCAGGATAGCTAATTCTTTTTTTCCACTACAAATCTACTCTCATTGTACCAACAGGATCCTGAATTCTGACCTCTTAAGTGTATTTCTGAGACTGTGATAGTGATGAAGATAGAAAACTAATAATAGGGTTTTTTGGCCATTACCTTAAACAAGTATATGAAATAGTTTCTTCCATTGAAACTCACACATTTGTGATATGATATTTGCTAAGAACTAAGGAACATGCTTTGATTTTGTGAATTTTTATATGATTCAAACTGGAAATTATGTTCTTTGATGTGACTAACTCAGTGTGAAACATTTGAGTGTCTGAATGTTAATTTTATTATGTGTTTCCTATTGATTTTGTACAAGTACATCATCTGAAAATTTTTGTTGTTTGATGCTTTTGTTAAGAGTCATTATATATCTCTCATCGTCTAGGGACTTCAACATTTGCATAACAACAAAACTATCCACAGAGATGTGAAAGGAAATAACATTCTATTGACTACTGAAGGTGGAGTGAAACTAGTAGATTTTGGTAAGTTTTGTTTAAACTGCATGAGTTTTAACTGCATGATCAACTAGTATGGAATGATTTGATCTTTTTCAAATGACCTTCCTTTCTAGGTATTGAAAATAGAGGAAAAATCAGTAATATCTTATTGAGGTAAGAAGTGCAGAGATAATTTGGCAAATGAGAGATTCCCAGAATAAAGGGTGACTTCTTTCAAGTCAGCTAGTTTGTGCTCATATAACACCAGTGTAGTAACATGCGTAGTTGATCCTCTAAAACAGACAGCATCTCACATGATTACTGTAAGCCTATAATGACAATCTCATGGCTCCTACTAGTGATTGCTTTGCAAATGGCCATATATCCAAATCCAGGATTTTGAGATGTGAGGGGAAATTTTCATTATCATCTGGGAGTATTTCCTCCCTCCTAAGGAGAAAGAGGAAAAGATGGTCTCTTTCTTCCTCAGGACCCTTGCGTATCACATAGTGATGCCGGAAACTGCTACAGTTACCTGTGACTAAGATGCTCTGTCCTGAGCAGAAAGCCAACTCTGAGAAAGGCAGAGCTGAGACGGGGGAAGAATGGGGGTGTTTGATAACATAATTGAGCCACTAAGTCAATCAACTTTGGGGGCTGCCTTATCTCTGGACCTTTTGTTATGTGAGATAATAAATAAATAAATTTCCATATTTACTAAACTTTCTTGTGAGAGTGGATGACAGTAATCCTGAAGATGTCTCAGTATCCTTCAGTCATTCTCCTTCCCTTTTGCACTGTAGTTGGATAAGGTATCCCTCCTTGTGCTTTTGTAACCTGTGTATACTTCCATGTTTGCATGTATCATATAGAATTATAATTATACATTTGGTGTTTATAGATAAAGATACTTAGAAATATAGGTGGACAGACAGGGTCTTTGAGAAGTGGGACTCTGTCTTAGTCTATTTCGTAGACCTAATGCTTTGAGTATAGAAGTCCACTGAGTGTTAGTTGAATGAGTGAATCTTCTTTCATTTTGCATTTTGGAAACTAAAGCTCAGCAAGTTAATGGGTTAATTTTTAAAATTTCTTTAATATCCAAGTAATTTGGCTTAGCCCAGGAATGAATTTCAGAGCATCTAGATAGGAATGGATGAATAGTATATCCTCAAACATGCATGTGCATGTGCTTTGATTTTCTCACCTGTGCTTTTGAAAACTACTGAGCAGCAGTAAATTTGTGAATTCCTGATTAATAACTGGGGTGCAACTAGTCTTTGTTTCTGGTTGAATTCAGAGCCTTGAACAATCTGTCTGGGTTAGTGTGTACTAATAAGGGCTTCTGCTTGAAATTACAACAACTCATTCTTCACTGATCCACAGGAGGGGCCATTATTCTCTCCAGAAAATCATTTTGGCTATACTGTAAGACAGACTCAAATGGAGAACTTGCTATTTAACTTGGGATCTCACAATTCCCCTCCTCTAAAAAATCGATACAGTAAGCATAGCATAGATTGAAAATGGTTAAAACAAGTATCAATAAACAACTTTTTAGCTATTAAAGAAAAATTTGGTAAACCAGAAGCTTTGAGAAATGTAAATTCCCATGATTTCCTCCAAAATAAACTAGATTAAAAACATACACTTAGATAACAAATAAGGCAACCTTTTATATGATTGTGTTGTTGTTTTTTTTTTTTTTTTTTGAGGTGGAGTCTCACCTCTGTCACCCAGGCTGGAGTGCAGTGGCGCGATCTCAGCTCACTGAAAGCTCCACCTCCCGGGTTCACACCATTCTCCTGCCTCAGCCTACCAAGTAGCTGGGACTACAGGTGCCTGCCACTACGCTCGGCTAAGTGGAGACGGGGTTTCACTGTGCTAGTCAGGATGGTCTCGATCTCCTGTCCTCGTGGTCCACCCGCCTCGGACTCCCAAAGTGCTGGGATTACAGGCGTGAGCCACTGCACCCGGCCTTCATATATCTTTTTAAAACATCATAAATTGGAGTAGTTAACAAAATGAGAGCTTTGGTCTTACATTATTTGATTTATAGATTTTTGGCAATAATTAGAAAAGAGGGCCAGTTGCTTATGAAATGCATTCCTGGTGTCTGACACCAAAATATTATTAATTACATATAAGGTAGTGCTTATAATATTTCTATTCTCCACAGTAAGAGGACATGGATTCAGTTTGTCTATGGCGATTAGTAGGTTGTTGTATGAATTAAAACCTGAGGATGGTAGGGGTGTAAGTTTATATTGAAACTTGAGGGCAGAAAGAACACGATGTGGTAAACCACAACCTGCAGAATCAAACTGAAAATCAATGTCCTCATTTTATTTTTAAATCGAATTTTCAGAGAAAGCTACAGCTGGGAGTAAAGGATTTTAGAATCAATTTTATTTGAATCTATCACTTCATAATTATACTATCAGCTCATTATTGGGTACTGAAGATCTTAGATGACTGTCAGGCACCTCATACTCAGAATGTCCAAAATGGAGCTGTACCACCTCATCTGTCCCTAGAAATCTGCTACATATAAAGAGTTTCTTGTCTTAGAAAGTCGCCTGCATCTACTCGTTGCACAAGACGAAAATCTTAAGCTCATTCTTGAGTCTTCCCTTATTTTCACCTCCCACTTACACAACTTAGTCACAAAACTTGTCTCTCTGTTAGATATCCCCAGATTCCATCTTTACTGTTCCTGCCCTAGTTCTAGCCCTCATCTCTTGCCTGGGCTCCTGCAGTTATACTTTACTGAACTCAGTACATCTTAATCTCCTTCCCTTCCTTCCACTCCTTTCTCCACATGGGGGATCCTTTCAAAAAACACATCTGATCCTGCCACTACCTTGTTCAGTATCCCAATCCCTTGGGGAAAGCTTTTCCTTCTGATCCTCCGTGCTGGCACACAGTAAGCAAGTAATGAGTAATAACTTCTTTATATCTCTTGGTGCTAATTAGGTACCCTCTCTTCCTGTTACCTATTAGTCAGGTTGGCGTCTTTCACTACCTTAAATGCGCCATAATCTTTCCCAGTCAGAGCTCTTACACTTGTAACTTGGAAAGTACTTTGAAATTTATTGATGGGCTTTTTCTTTTTTTCCTGCCTGATAACATGATCTTCACCCCAGTGTGCCTGAAGCATCACTCTGTTTGGCAGCGGGAAAATATTAACATTTATTCTAGAAGAAATGCAAATTGCAAAAAAAAAAAAAAAAAAATGACTGAGGTAACAGTTTTTAGCATTCAAAAATAGGAATTTATAGCAAGGCTATCTCTTGAGGAAAGCCTATCTCCTGAGGAAAGTCTGTCTAAATTGCTTTACCTTCTCTTTAGCATATGGAGAGTGAGTTTTCAGGGATACACCATAGGGTTTTTCATAAGTGATAGAAAGAAGGGAGAAACCTTTTCCAATTCTAGGGTCGTTGTGGAAAGAGGAAACAAGGTGAGGCAGGGCAGTGAGATGAGTTTTTTCTTTTTTCTTTTTTTTTGAAACAGAGTTTCACTCTGTCGCCCAGGCTGGAGTGTAGGAGATGAGCTTTTAAAAAGATGACGAGGGCAGGAAGGAGCTCTTACCTTCTGTATTAGTCCATTCTCACACTGCTATAACGAACTACCTGAGACTGGGTAACTTACAAAGAAAAGAGATTTAATTGACTCACAGTTCCACAAGCTGTGCACAAGGCATGGCTAGGGAGGCTTCGGGAAACTTACAATCATGGCAGGAGGGCAAAGACAAAGCCGGCACATCTTACCATGGTGGCAGGAGAGAGAGAGTGAAGGGGGAAGGGCTACACACTTTTAAACAAGCACATCTCATGAGAACTCATTATCACGACAACAGCAAGGGGAAGTCTGCCCCATGAACCAATCATCTCCCACCAGGTCCCTCCCCCAACATTGGAAATTACAATTTGATATGACATTTGGGTGGGGACACAGAACCAAACCACCACATCACCCTCACACTTTCTACTGCTCTCACTTGGCATTCCTGAGGAAGCCACTCAGAATCTGCCGCATTCCTGTCTGGGGTGAGCCACATCATTGCTAACCTGTAGGGGCAGAGTGATCAGTAGGGGAAAGACTCAAGTTAGCTTCCCCCAAACCCTTAGCTTTAGTTTCCAGAAACCTGAAAGTAGTTGATAATCTAGCTGGAGAGTTTCTAGAGGGGGTTTTTCAGAAGTTAAGGGGGATGTACAGTGAGGCACTGAGCAGATCCCCTGGGCCGGCTCTGCTGTGTCTAAATGGGAGTCACAGGCAGACCTAGAGTATTCTCAGCTCCAACTGGAGCAAACTGAGCGAATCTGCAGGAGGAGCCACAGGAAGCCCTGTCTGCATGAGGAACAGACCACAAGCTCCCTGGAGGCAGAGGATAGCCTGGGAGCCCAGTAGGGCACCTAGAGGCTAGGCAGACAAAAGCATATGGCCCTGGAAACTAGAGAGCCACCATGCCCAAGGACCCTCTCTTTTCTCCCTGACACAAGGTCTTATAAGAAGGAGGAGGGGCAGGCATGGTGGTTCATGCCTATAATCCCAGCACTTTGAAAGGATGAGGCAGGAGGATTACTTGAGCCTAGGAGTTGGAGGCCACGCTGGGCAATATAGCAAGACCCTGTTTCTACAGAAGCTTATTTTAAAAAGTTAGTCAAGCATGGTCACATACATCTGTAACCCCAGCTATTCAGGAGGTTGAGGTGGGAGGATTGCTTGGGCCTGGGAGTTCGAGGCTGCAGTGAGCTGTGATTGCACCACTGCGTTCTAGCCTGGGTGACAGAGTGAGATCCTTTCTGAGGAGGGATCCCATCTGAGAAATGGAGCAAACACTTTTATCCAAGACAGACTGAACCCTATCTGAAAGGACTTAGAGATTTATTGAATTTAACTGAGCTTTATTTTTGTTCCAGTCAGTGGGCATGGGCTTGGGGAAAAGCCATAATAGTTATAGGCAAAATGAAGAAATTACAATTTCTCTGTGTATCTAAGAGTAGCTTTTGAACTTTTTGACCAGTTACAAACATGATGCTTTCCCTGCATAGAAACCTTCCCTCCCCTCTGCCCTGTTATATATAAAGTTTTGGTGCCACAAAAGAAATAGCACTCAAATATAAAATTCTCTTTTTAATTCTCAGCAAGGCAAGGTTCTTCTATAGAAGGGTGCCCTCTTACAGATGGAGCAGTGGTGAGCGCACACTTGGACAAGGGAGGGAAAGGGGTTCTTATCCCTGATGCATGTGGCCCCTGCTTCTGTGTCGTTCCCCTATTGGCTAGGGTTAGACCACACAGACGAAACCAATTCTGATTGGCTAACTTAAAGAGAGTGACAGGCTGAGTGGTTTGGCGGGAAAAATGGTTATGACAGAGCAGGTAATGGGAATGAGTCAGGGTGGAGTAGGTAATCGGAATGAGTCAGGGTGGAGCAGGTAATCCGAATGAGTCAGGGTGGAGCAGGTAATCGGAATGAGTCAGGGTGGAACAGGTAATGGGAGTAAGTCAGGGTGGAGTGGGTAATCGGAATGAGTCAGGATGGAGCAGGCAATCGGAATGAGTCAGGGTGGAGCAGGTAATGGGAATGAGTCAGGGTGGAGTAGATAATCTGAATGAGTCAGGGTGGAGCAGGTAATCGAAAAAGATTGCTTTATGAAGAAGTTAAGTGTAAAAGTAGAAGGCAAGGAATTGAACATACTGACATATTGACTCTTTGAAAAGAAATTTAGAACTCATATCTAACAGCACCTAACTAACTTCTGCTTGGCCGAGTTTTCTCCAACACCCTGCACTTCATTTAGCTAACCAGTTGTCAGACTTTATTGTAATCATATTTTATTTGAGTGCTTTCTCTGCTAAGCTATAGATTTCTCTGTCTGGTCTATGACTTTGTCACTTTGTCCCTAGAACCAAGTACAGTGCTAACATTTTGAAAGTACTTAATAAATGAATGAATGAAGGAGAGGGAAGACTTGCCATATAATTGTGTGACAATGAGAAAGTCACACAGAATCTGCAAGGGCATCAACCTGCACATCTACAAGTGTGAAAAAGTCTCTACCTCCTAGGACTGGTTGCTGTGAAGAGTAAATGGGATGCCAGAGACAAACTACTTAGTATAATTACTGATACTTTGTCATTCAGAAAATCTGAACTGTTACCGTTATTATGAGATAATATTCCTACTTAGCCTATAGCTCAGTGCTGTACACATAGTAGGTGTTTAATAAATAGTTGCTAAATAATGAAAATCTGAGTTTCCAAAAGAGGTGCCTCTATGTTTCCCGAAAAGAAAACAATAACCCCCTGCTAGAATAAATTCAGTATTACCTTAAATATGAAGCTACCTCATTACACTAAAAGTAAGATTCAGTTTGCTAATGCTCGTTATGAATACGGCCTTTAAGAAAACCTTTTAGTTTTTGTTAAGTGGGGTATTCTTTTACAAAACATCACCAGACACCTCAGAGAGCAAAATGACAAGTGAGGTTATAAATATTATTAATGAAATGTATTAGCCATCACTGGTATATGATCAATCAATAAATAATATGACTTCCCAGGGATGCATCCCTTCAGGCAAGTGAACTAATGTCTGAAAAAAACAATCTTTATCTTGAATAGAAAATGAAAGAGACTAAATTTAAAGGACAGCCCTCAGTTCTCATTTCTGCGGATTTCTCTCTGGGGAACTTCATTTCTAATAGGATACTTAACATTTCAATACAAAAGTACAGAATGTACTTTTTGTGATTTATTTAGACCTCATTCTTATGACAGAATAGTTTATGGTTTTAAATCTCTTATTACCCACATGCCCAATTTTAGACCAAATCCCCAATGCATAATGTAGGTCAAAGAGAAGTTGTGATTTGTTTATTAATAACCCACTTTTTAGCACCAAGTGAGGCAGTACAACCGAACTTAAAAACTATGAAGTGCCCTTCAATCCTTCCTTTCTTTCTGAATAATTTGGAACAAAAGCCATTAGGTGGGAGAAGCAAGCGTGGGAGTCCAGGTGCAGCTCAGGAGGCAGTTTGGAGCCTGAGAGGGGTGAGGAAGGTGTCTGCTGGCAGGGAGTGTTGGGTCCTCAAGTGGGATGAGAAGTGCATCCATGTAGGGTGATGGGGATGACCCTGTATGGGGAAGAACTTCCTGTAGATGAAA
Organism: Macaca thibetana thibetana; assembly: GCF_024542745.1. Taxonomy (NCBI): domain Eukaryota; kingdom Metazoa; phylum Chordata; class Mammalia; order Primates; family Cercopithecidae; genus Macaca; species Macaca thibetana. The sequence continues at coordinate 25,828,104 of NC_065586.1, forward strand.
AAAGCATCTGCATAGGGGTCAGGGTGAAAAGACTGGTTGCCTAAAGGAGGCCTGATACCATCGGGAGATATACTGAGGACAACAGGAGGCAGGTTTCTTACTGTTAGAGAAAAGAATTATGGTGGTGTTGGATTGGAATTGGAGGTATCAATGTGAACTTACTGTTTTAATATATATAAACAGATACAAAAATAATCGTAATGTGAATGCGTGTGTGTATGTGTGTGTGTGTGTGTACATATTACCTAGCTAATTCTGCTAAGAGGGTGCATTAAGAGAGCACATCTAGCACCTAGCTTTTGGTTTTTAAATGTAATTCTCAACTAAAAGGAATCAAGGATTCTTGGAGAAAGGCTGATTTTAGGGCTCTGTGAGATGACCCTGGAACTTACTGTGCCCTCCAAATAAGGAAATACTCAAATAATGATGGAGACGTATCAGAGGCACACAGAAGCCAACTTGAATCTATTCTTACTCTCTAGATCTGGGACAATTTGAGCACCAAAATACTAATATTGCTGGTAATGATGGTAATTCACTGAATGCAATAAAAATTCCATTAATCCATACTGCCATAAATACATACATAATTAAATGAATGGGGAGAAGCAAAAGCTTTTCCTTGCAGAAGAATGCTGATGAGTAAAGATAGAAGAAATTGTGTAATTTTAAAATTAATCATTTGGTAACTGTCTATGTAATAATTAATTCATCCAAAAATTTCAATGGCTGCTAAAACTAGTGGGTTAAGTTTTGATTAGAAATAGGGTAGCTTAATTGTTTCAAAATATCTCTCCACAAAATACTAATTAATTACAAAAGAAAGAGGGAAAGATTACAGGGGAGAAGACTGGCAGACACAACCATTAATCAAGTGCTCACAGCAAACATAACTAGTAATGAGATGAATGCAAACCACACAGCACCTGAGAGGATGCAATGAGAAGACCTCAGCATCACTTCTGTGATGTGCCTGTCAAAAATAAAATCATGAGGGAAGATACAACAAACCCAAATTCAGGAACAGTCTGTAGAACAACTGGCCTGAAATCTTTAAAAAAAAAAAAAAAATGTTAAGTTCATGAAATTCAAGAAAAGATTGAAGAACTCCTCCAGACTGAAGGAGATTAGAAACTTGACAACTAAAAGTAACACATAATCCTGGATTAGATCATTTTGTTATAAAGGACATGTTTAGGACAGTTGATAAAATCTGAATGGGCTCTGTAGAATAGATGATAGAAGTGTATCAGCGTTAAAATTCCTGATTTTGAAGGTTGTGTACGGGAATATCCTTGTTTGTGGCAATTACAAACAAATATATAGGAGTGAAGGGGCATTATGTAGCCCACCTTACTCTCAGGTGTTTCAGGAAAGAAAGTACTTCATAGTTTTCTTGCCAACTTTTCTCTAAGGTTGAAATTATGTGTATGTGTGTATATATATAACATATATATGTAATACATATTAGTTGAATGTTATGAATCTTGAAAATTTAAGAGCTAGTGCTTTATAGAGTGAAATGATACACTGAAAAAAAAAACTAGAAGGAAAACCATTTTAAAAGTTGGCAGAGTTTTTTTTTTTTTTTTTTTTTTTTTTAATAAGTGAACACATAGTGAACACATTATTTCCATTATGGTTTATTGGCAGAGTTTTTGAATGCTCATACCTATATAACACATTAATATATTACTCATCCAGAATATGTTTTTGTACTTCGAGGAGGTGACTTTTACCTTATTTGAAAGGCAAGGTCTTTATAATTATTATATAAAGTTGAATCATGAATAAGTGGACTCTATTTTAGAGCTTTATGATTCAAGCAGAACCTGTGGGCTCAAGAGTTCTAAAACTGACCATTTTTCAAAGTTGAATTAAACTGTTTAACATTGTAGATACTAGTGTATGTTTTAGTCAACTATCTTTTAGTTGTAAGGACTAGACGCCCCAACTAGCTCCCCAAAAAAAAGGCCAAATACAAAAGGCAGTCTCACAAATGAGAGAGCAGGCCCAAGGGACTGGAACTGGGACAGGTAAGTGAAAGGCAAGAGCGGAGACTGCTTGCTTCCTCCTACTCTTTCACTGGAGAAACAGTCTCTTCTCCCTACTCCTCAAGTGCGGGTATGTAGAGCAACCTCTGGAGTTTTTATGTTGCTATCAAGTTCACTCAAAAACAGAAGCCTCAGCCTCCCTTGTTTGACCTCAACACAGCTGTGGACATTTTAGTAAGAGCTACCAAGTGTGCTTCTCTATGATGTGATAACTTAAGGTGAACCAAGAGGACCTTACTTATATTTTAAGAATGACTTCTTTGCTTCTCAGTTCTTCTCATTGTAAAACAAGTGTTTGGAACTAGACCTAAAATATCTTAGTCTGCAGCTCTAAAATTTTAATCTCTGAAGAACTTTAAGTTAATAGAAATTTTGGTGGGCAGGAGAGAGGACAATGGAGGAGGTAAATGGGGCAAAAAGGAAACAGAAAAATAAGACAAGGTATCAGTGATGATAGTGTACCATGAATGAGAAGTATGCTGTATACTCTCTACAGCTAAGATCCAGTACTGGACATATGTACATATGTACATAGTCATCCAGGATTGAATCATGCAGACAGAGCTGGGTGCATAGTTCATATGTCCAAAGCCAAGAAGAATGCAGCAAACAGTGTGATGTTGAGATCTTTAAAGAAAGCCATTTAATTATCTTTATTATAAGATACAAACTAAGTCTTAAAGAAAGGAAAAGATCTAGAGCCAGGAAGACTGGAGAGAGGATGGACTTCGAAGAGAAATCACATGACTGTTGTTTGGAAAGGTGATTGGAGTGAGCCAGTTACCTTGAGTTGCTGTAGAGACTCATTGAATGTTAAAGCTGGAAAGATGCTTAAATATCATTTGGTATATTAAGTACAGGAACATCAAAAGATTTTTTTATCCTTGTTATATGCAAAATGTCTGAATATGAATTTCTTGATGTGAAAGTATATAGCATCCATGAGATGACTAAGTAGGTTTTTTGTTTGTTTGTTTGTTTGTTTGTTTGTTTGTTTGTTTTGATGGAGTGTTGCTCTGTTGCCCAGGCTGGAGTGCAATGGTGTGATTTTGGCTCACTGCAACCTCTGCCTCCCAGGTTCAAGTGATTCTTCTGCCTCGGCCTCCCAAATAGCTGCGACTACAGGCACGTGCCACCAAGCCCAGCTAATTTTGGTATTTTTAGTAGAGACAGAGTTTCACCATATTGGCCAGGCTGGTCTTGAACTCCTGACCTCGCAATCCGCCTGCCTTGGCGTCCCAAAGTACTGGGATTACAGGCATGAGCCACCGCACCCCGCCAAGATTCCCTAAGTAGTTTTTAATCCAAAAGTAATAAAGAATCGTTTATTTATTCCAGTCCCCTAAATTAAACAATGAGAAAACAAGAGCCTACAGAAGGAAAATGACTTGCTGAAGGGCACACTTTAATATTCCATTTGCTAGAGATTTACAACGGTTTTGAAATATACTAACTGAAGAGTTTTGCATATATTTGTTAAATACTATTTAATTAAATAAGATTGTCAACTATAGCATTCTGTTTACTTTGTGGATTATTTTTGTTTTTGTTCTTGAGATAGCATCTCACTCTGTCACCCAGGTCAGAGTACAGTGATGCAGTCTTTCGGCTCACTGTAACCTCTGCCTCCCTGGCCCAAGGGTCTATTTTCATATTAAAGATGATTATTTCTGGCCCAGGGTAGTGGCTCACACTTGTAATGCCAGCACTTTGGGAGGCAGAGGTGTGTGAATCGCTTGAGCCAAGGAGTTCAAGAACAGCCTGGGCAACATGATGAAACCCTGTCTCTACTAAAAATACAAAATAAAAGTCAGCTGGGTGTGGTAGTGTGCGCCTGTAGCACCAATTACTCGGGAGCCTGAGATGGAAGAATAACCTGAACTCAGGAAATCGAGGATACAGTGAGCTGTGATTGCACCACTGCAGTCTAGCCTGGGCGATGGAAGTGAGACCACGTCTAAAAAAATTTTTTAAAAAAGAAAAGAAAAGATGATGATTTATATACTTAGTTTACATTATTTAAATAAAAACCATTTTGACAAACTAGAAAACGTAGAGGAAATGGACACATTCCTATAAGCATACAACCCACCTAGATTAAATCAGGAAGAAATGGAAACCTTAAACAAACCAGTAACAAACAGCAAGATTGAACTAGTAATTTTAAAACCGTCAATAAAAAAAGTCCAGGACCAGACATATTCACTGAATTCTATCAGACATTCAAAGAAGAATTGATACAAATCCCACTGAAACTATTCCAAAAGACTGAGAAAGAAGGAATCCTCCCTAAATCATTCTATGAAGCTAGTATCACCCTGATACCAAAAGCTGGAAAGGACACAACTACAGACCAATTTCCCTAATGAACATTGATGCAAAAATCCTCAACCAAATACTAGCTAACTGAATCCAGCAGCACATCAAGAAGGTAATTCATCATAAGCAAGTGGTTTTCATCCCAGGGATGCAGGGATAGTTTAACATATACAAGTCAATAACTGTAATGAATCACATAAACAGAATTAAAACCCAGAACCATATGATCATCTCAATAGATGCAGAAAAAGTATTTAACAAAATCCATCATCCCTTTATGATAAAAACTCTCAACAAACTAGGCGTGTAAGGCACCTATCTCAAAATAATAAAAGCCATCTATGACAAACACACAGCCACCATCATACTGAATGGGGAAAAGTTGAAACCTTTCCCCCTGAACAGGAACAAGACAAGTATGCCCACTTTCACTATCCCTATTCAACATAGTTCTGGAAGTGCAGAGCAATTAAGCAAGAGAAAGAAATAAAGGGCATCCAAATGGGAAAAGAGGAAGTCCAACTTGGCTGTTTGTAGATAATATGATTGTATACCTAGAAAATCCTAAAGACTCCTCCAAAAAACTTAGATTTGATAAATTAATTCAGTCGTCTTAGGTTACAAAGTCAATGTACACAAATCAGTAGCCCTGCTACACCAAAATGACCAAGCTGAGAATCAAATTGAGGACTCAGTCCGTTTACAATAGCTGCAAACAAAATAAAAATACTCAGGAATATACTTAACTAAACAGGTGAAAGATCTCTACAAGGAGAACTACAAAACACTGCCAAAAGAAATCATAGGTGACACAAACAAATGGAAATGCATCTCACGCTCATGGATTGGAAGAATCAATATTGTCAGAAGGACCATACTGCCTGAAACAATCTACAGATTCAGTGCTATTCCCATCAAAATACCAATATTATTTTTCACAGAATTAGAAAAAATGATTCTAAAATTAATATGGAACCCAAAAGAGCCCAAATAGCCAAAGCAATCCTAAGCAAAAAACAAAACAATACCAAAAAAACTGAACAAAAACAAAAAAACAAATCAGGATGCATCACATTACTGGGCTTCAAATTATACTACAAGGTTGTAATTACCAAAACAGCATGGTAGAGATATGAAAGTATGCACATAGACCAATGGAACAGAATAGAGAACTCAGAAACAAAGCCAAATACATACAGCCAACTGATCTTTGACAAAGCATACAAAAACATAAATTGGGAAATAGATACCCTATTTAATAAATGGTGCTGGCAAAACTGGTGAGCCACACGTAGAAGAATAAAACCAGAACTCTATCTCTCACCTTATACAAAAAGCAACTCATGATGGATCAAAGACTTAAATATAATACCTGAACCTATTAAAAATTCTAGGAGACAACATTGGAAAAACTTTTCTAGACATCGGCCTAGGCAAAGAATTCATGACTAAGACCCCAAAAGCAAATGCAACAACAACAAAAATAAATAAATGGGATCTAATTAACTAAAATTCTTCTGCACAGCAGAATAAATAATCAGCAGAATAAACAGACAAACCAAAGAATGGGAGATAATATTTGCAATCTATGCATCCAACAAAGGATTAATATCCTGAATCTACGAGGAGCTCAAATCACCAAGAAAAATAAAATAAGTCCATTAAAAAGTGGGCAAAGGACATGAATAGACATTTCTCAAAAGAAAATATATGAAGACCAACAAACATATGAAAAACTGTTCAACATCATTAATCATCAGGGAAATGCAAATTAAAACCACAATGAGATATACCACCATAATCCTGCAAGAATGGCCATTACTAAAAAGTCTGAATACAATAGATGTTGGCAGGGATATGGGGAAAAGGGAATACTTATACACTGCTGGTGAAAGTGTAAATTAGTACAACTTCTATTAAAAATAGTATGGAGATTCCTTAAAGAGCTATTAATAAAAGTAGATCTACCATTTGATCCAGCAATCCCACTACTGGATATCTACCCAAAGGAGAAGAAGTCATTAGATGAAAAAGACACTTGTACTTGTTTGTTTATAGCAGCATAATTCACAATTTCAAAGATGTGGTACCAACCTAAATGCCCATCAGCTAATGAATGTATAAAGAAAATGTTCCATGTATGCACCATGGAATACTACTCAGCCGTTAAAAGGAATAAAATAACGTCTTTTGCAACAACTTGGATAGAGCTGGAGGCCATTATGCTAAGTGAAGTACCACAGGAGTGGAGAACCAAAAACCAAATATTCTCACTTATAAGTGGGAGCTAAGCTATGAGTATGCAAAAGCATACAGAGTGATATAATAGACTTTAGAGACTCAGAAGAGAGTGAGCAGGAGCGGGGCTAGGGATAAGAAAACTGCACCTTAGGTACAACGTACACTACTCGGGTAATGGGTGCACTAAAATCTCAGAATTTACCACTATATAATTCATTCATGTATCAAATAAACACTTGTACATCAAAAGTTATTGAAATAAAAAGAAAATAAAAAATAAAAGCTATTTTAAACCGAGAGTTGTCTAACCAATGTGGAAGTCTTAGGCCTTTTAAAAATGTCAACTGTAGAACTGGGTTTTAAACTTCATATAACTTACAGAAATGGGAGCGCAAAACTTTTGCTTGTTACTACACATCAATATAAAAGCCTTATTTAACTTTAAAAAATCCACCAATTTAAATATTAATCTGATTTCAAAATATTAATCTGATTTCAAAAACACCTTCACAGAAATATCCAGAATATAGTCTTACCAAATACCGTTTGACTTATGCAATAGGAAATGGGGTTGCCGTACAGCCATGGAACAGTCTAGGAAGCATTGTTGGATGACCTAAAATAGCCATGGCCCTCCCAAGTTGACACATAAAATTAACTATCACAGTGTCTTAACCTCATCAACAAAAGAATAATATTAGATGGTATAATACAATTTATGACCCCTTTATGTTAACAAAATTCTGTATTTTTATAGTTTCAGTTCTCATTCCTACAGTATTTTGTTATTAACAATGACAAAAACATATGCTTTTCTCCCTGCTCTATCGAGATGTCAAAGGTTATAGCAAATTGAATTCCCAGAAGTTGTCTGGTCTATTTGAGCCACGATGGAAAACACGTATTTGATGTTTCTGCTGTCTTTCTAAGACCCTAAGAGTTTTCTTAACTACAAGAATAAAGCCTGCATGTTTCTCTCCCTAGAAATAGCATTTATGCAATAGGGAATGGAGTTGCTGTATAGCCATGGAATAGCCCAGGAAGCCTTGTTGGACAGAACTAAAATAGCCTGAAAATTCCCTAGCAAAGCAAAAGACTGAAGAAGCATTAACATAAACCCTAACCTCTATAATGTTCCTGTGGCTTTGACTTTTAATAGATTATTGCTCTTTCTATTAGCCTGTTTTCTGTTCAGCCTTTGTCCTTTTTGACCTCTTTTTCCTTTCCGTATCTTCTCATTATCCCAGCACTCTGCCTGGAATTTTCCACACATCAGCAGCTTCTCTCTTGAGTTGATTATGTAACTGTTTATCTTGGTGACTTATTCCTTTAGTTACTCTCTAGACAAGATGATTTTCCTAATCTTCTTTACTTCCTTGGGCTCCTTAACCTATACTTTGGATCCCTGTTGCCTTTAAATGCAATTTATGTCAATCATTTTAATAGAATTTTGCATTTTTCTGTCTTAGCTATTTTTCTTGTGGGAATTTACACTAAGTAAAAATGTCATTTGTCCTCAGGAGAGTGACTTTTCTTTCCAGCTTAAGTTTACTAACCTGAAAATGAGCAAGTTAGAATTTATGACCATTAAGTTATCTTCTAGCTATGAAGCTAGTTGATTGTGTTAGTTAAGTGATCTTGAAGTTTAACAGGCATTGCATAGCAGTCAAAAAACATGAAATTTAGTAAATTTCTTCCTCTGTCACTTGTTCATAGTTGGGCATGTGTCCTGTTTCTGATGTTACACTCCTCACTCTTCTGCCCAAGTATATTTCCAACACTGAAACACCCATTTGCTTGCATATGGCCTTTGAATTTCATGGTAAAAGTCAAATGCCATCTTGGAGAAATAAAATATATCTCCATTTTAAATCTTCATTAGTACCTCTCCTCTATTTGGCTTATAAGATAAGCAACCAAAGCCTAAAATGAATATGACTTTGGGGAGGCACTTTCCAAAGCAGGGAAATCAGGTAGAGAAAGCCCATGATTTGGGTTTAACCCATCAAGTCCACAGCAAGGTGAAGGGTAGGAGCTCTGTACAGTCAGATAACCAGAGGAGCAGGAGTGTGAAAATCGAGAAAAGAAACTGTACTCCTAATTCTCTTGAAGGTCAGTGAGGAGGGTATCTAACAAGGTGGAATTAATGGAATGACATGAATGAAATATTTGATTATACCTCTTTATTGTAGCCCTTCAGTCTGTAATCTCTCTAAAGGAAGAGAACTCGTTCTGTTAATAATGTTAGTTTAAATAGATATAGTTAATTTGAAACTTCCAGTCAGATAAGGTGTGATTTGTCCAGGGTTAGTAGATGGAAAATAATTTTATGAAGATTCACAAGTGACCTACTATGTGCATAACACCATATAGGACATTCTCAAACTTGCTGGAATTTGTCAGTGGGCAGGGACAGGAAGAGGGCAGGGAGGAAGCATGCCGTTCAAATAACAGTTACATGCCAAAATATGTAAAATTGTTTACAATGTAGAAGATAGAAAGAAATAGGGATCAGTATAATTGGAGCAGATTAAAAGCCAGCATGGGGGAATTAAGACTTGAAATGGGGCTTTAGGAAGGAGCAGGATTTGGAGTTGAGAAAGAGAAAATAGGAGGACCATTCTGCTTTTTGGCTCTGCAGAAATCCTGATTTAGGATCCTTTAACGTGACGTTAGGGCCAGTGGCAGCTTTGAGGAAATAGAATTTTAATATTAGTTTGCAAAAAAGACTGTAGCAATTGAAATCTCTTTATATGAGTAATTAATGGAAAAAGTACATCTTGTCTCTTCCTCTAGGTGTGTCTGCACAGCTTACCAGTACCCGGCACCGTCGGAACACATCCGTAGGAACACCGTTTTGGATGGCTCCTGAGGTCAGATAGAGTTTTGAGGCAGACAAACGTAATAGCTGATCCTGTCTGACTTTCCTTTTTATGTGTACTCTATCTCCGTAAGCATTTTGGAATATAACAGAAGAAACTCTCAGTTGTGTTATTTTCACCTGAGATTTTTACATGTGTGAGGAGGTACCTGGGAGGTGGTCAGTAAATGGGCTGTGAATGAACACATGAATCAGTGAAAGAGGGAATGAGTAAATCAGATGATGTAAAGAGAAACTACTTCCAGGTTTGTTTTTTCATTAAATTTAGGTGTTTACCGTGTCTCTGTACTAATGATATTTACATTATATTTTAAAATTATAATAGAAATATAATATTATGAGAACCCCTATCCTTTGTGGGAGCAGACTCAGGTCCATTAACCTATATGGCAGGTTCCTGTGTTGAGACACTCTGCCTAGGGGCTATGCTTAGCTTTAGTAAACTCTTTACATCATTACCTTTGGGACGTTGCAGATAAACTGCTAAAATAGTTGAGGTAAAAGGTTTTCAAGAGTCATCTTCTCCCCCCATCACTATTAATGATTTTAATCTTTTTATGTTTATCACTTATAATGGACCCTTATTTTTGAAGACTGTCTCTACAACTGTTGGGGAAAGTGCTGCTATTTATCTCCAGTTTTCTAGGGAGTGAAGGGAGGAGAAGTAATTAATATACTATATTAATATTTTCAGATCTTATAAATAAATTTGAAGATTAAATGCTGGTATGCTGTTTTTATTTGAATACTTGTTTAATTATTACTTGCAAAACAAGTTAAAATGTAAACTTAGTACAAAATATGGACAGAGGATGAAGTATTTTAAGAAACTTAAAAAAATCCACAATGGATTGAAAAAATTTTTTTAACAGGGAGCATATCTTAGAATAAAAATAGAAAGTATAGTCATATAAGCAAAACCAAAAATTGAATAAGAGAATCTCAAGAGAGTTTCTTTAGAGTTTGTTTTAATATATTACTAGTGTTTTTTAAACTTACAAAAAAATTACAAAAATGAGAAGTTAATAAAAACCTAGTTACAATACCAAATATTGCATTTTGTTTGCATATATTATTAATAGAATAAATAATATTACATATAATATTGTATAGTATCCTAGCTTTATGGGTTTTGTATGTTTATTATAACAAGCCATTATTCAATATTTAAATTTCCATTTAGTAAAAACACTTATTAATATGCAATTATTAGACAGTCATTTTTCTGATGTCAGTTTTATTATTAATAAACCTATAGTAGCACAGTAGGGCTTGAAAGTTCTTTCTGGCTTAGCAAACTGATGGATATAATAGATATGAAAAAAGGTTCACTACATTTTTTTTCAAGCTGTCATGGAAATACGTGTTTGAGATTTTGTTCTTATTATATTCATCTCTCTGTAATAAGTATTTTCTAACCTTGAAGAATATATTTTAAATAATCAGCTTTCTAGTTAATCAAGATATTCCATATCTACCACTCTATGGTATTAATAGCAAATGTCTAAGAATTAGAAAGCAATAAGGTAAACAAATATATGTATATATTCACCATAATGGCATAGAAGTATTTCAGTGTTTTTAGACCCCAGGAGGCAAGGTTGTTCAAATCAATTATCACTTGAAAAGTGAAATTCTTGATTTGGCATGTTTAAATTAAATTCTATATCAAAAGTAGTATTTGCTGGTTACATAAAGACATCCTCTGCCAGGATGAAGGGAACAAGGGAATTAGCGACTGTAGTAGGTGACCATACAACTTATCATACAAACCAGGACACCTTGGAGAGTGAAAGGGGATGATATTTATTATGATTCTAGGACTACAAGCATTAAACAAGAATGTCCCAGGCAAACTGGGACATAAATTCACCTGAGCCTATGGGGAGATATCCTCTGACCACACATGTAAATTCATAAAATAATGTATTATCCTGAAAAATAATTTTCCTTAGGAAAAAAATGACGGGGCAAAAGACATTATTTTTAAGCTCTAGCAAACAAAGTTATATTAGACAACAGAATAAGAAATTCATATGAATGCATTTTTTAATGTTTAACAGCTTTAAAGAGGTATAACTATAGAATTAGGTCATTTAACATATACAACATTCTGATTTTTAATGTATATTCACAGGGTTGTGCAGTCATCATCACGATCATCAAAAACGTTTTTGCTCCCCCTCAAAGAAACCTAGTAGTCATTAGCATTCACTCCTCATCTTTGCCTAAGCCCCCTTACTCTAGGCAACCATTAATCTATTTTCTGTCTCTGTGGACTGGCCTTTTCTGGATATTTTAAATAAATTGAATCATACAATATATGGCCCTGTGTCTGGCTTCTTTTACCTAGTGTAATGTTTTCAGGGTCATCCATGTAGAAGCATGTATTAATGCATCACTCATTTTTAGAGTTGAGTAATATTCCATTGTATGTATAGACCACATTATGTTTACCCATTTGTCAGTTGATGAATATTTGGGTGTTTATCACTTTTTGTTATTATGAGCAATATTGCTATGAATATTTGCCACATGAATTTTTTATGTAAAACTTAGGACTTTACTGTTTCCCTCAGTACTTCAGGCTATGATCTCTGATTTCAGCAGTTCACTCTCATGTGATATTGAAAAGACTTTCATAGAAAAGGTTAAGAAGCACTGTGTATGATGATGTCCCATCATACTAACTCTAAGTTGAGAAACTATTCTCTCTCTTTCTTTATATATAGACATATACATGCACATGCATAATTTATTTATATATGCATTTATTATTGTCCTTCAGGTACTTAGAAATGAATTGGTTAATGGTCTTCTTATTTTCCCATAAACTCGCCACCCACGCCAGAACCAGAATATTACCCATAGCATGCTCTGGCCTCTATCTCTTCATCTATTCCAACTCCTCACCTCCTCTCAAGACTGTCCTTTGCCCCATATGTTGTGTTTATCATTGCCTTCTTTTTATTTTTTTAATCACACTGATATGCTTATAACTAAACTGTTTCCTGTCATTGCCATTAGTGTCAGGTATTAATAAGGATTTATTTATGAAGGAGTCACCTTTCCTGGATGACATGTGTGTAAATGTTACCAACTGAATTCTAGTGTGCCCAGAGATGGATTTTTTAAATGTGTTAAGCCTGATGTTACGTGAAGTCAGAAGGTGAGATATCGTTTCCAAAAGGGCCTTAGATTTTTCACTTTGTATATCATTTTACGGTACTGTATTTAAATGACACAATTCTAATCTGCCATCATTCCAAAATTATTTTTTATTTTTCTTGTGGGTTGGCATGCACAAAACATAAAATTTTAAAAATGCAAAAAGATGATTCTTAGAATGTAAAGTTGGATTTCCTTTTTGTGTTTATTGATGTTAATAATTACCATTCACAATCAATCTGCATTTGTACTTAAACATTTACAACTAAATTGGGAAGTAATCAATGCAATAATTTCTCTATATAATACAATCTTATAATATTACAAAAACAAATTCCTCTTTTTTCCTTGTCTCTCAATTACATCTTTTGATTACTGACATGTTTTTAAACCTGGTTGCAGTTTTACAATTTAGGGTGGCCTCAGATAGGCTGTTGGTAAAACTACATCAAGGTTTATTTTTATTCGGTTTTCTTTTATTAGTGTCTTAAAGCTTTTGCATTCCTCCAAACTTGTCTTATTCCTCCCTTAGGTAGCCTTGCCTTCTAGTTGCCAGTAGAGATCAAGGCCATCTAACTAGACAGCCCTCAAGCATGTTTACCTTTATTTCCTCCACTTTTAATTCTTCAAAAACATAGCCCTCATCTTTTCATTCCCTCAATAGATATTTATTGAGTGACTACCGCTGCCCAAACTTTAGTTGTGCATTTGATCCCATCCCTTTCCATTTGGGACACGATTTCTTTCCTCTTTTTGTTCTATATTTTCAAAAATATTTTTCATAGACTTCTTCCCTTATATTTGTAAACCTCCTAAGGTATTATCTGTTCCCAGAACAAAAATACTATTACTAATAATAATTTAATCTTTTATTCTCCTCCTAAGTTACTGCCTTCGTCTTTTCTTATAGCGGTCAAACTTCACCAGTTTAAATACTTAATGCTTTGTTCTAAGTATTTTATTACATGCTTGTTAAGGTCACAAAGTTCACCTTTTGGTGGTGTGGTTTTCTACTAGGTGATTGCGTGTGAACAGCAATTGGATACCACTTATGATGCCAGATGTGACACTTGGTCCCTGGGTATAACGGCCATTGAGTTGGGTGATGGAGATCCTCCACTAGCTGACCTGCATCCCATGAGAGCACTCTTCAAAATACCAAGGTCAGATGACTAACATTGGGTCCAGTATCTGCAGCCTGTTTTTCTTCCTCCAGCCACTGAGTGTTCATCATGCTCTTCATGGAGATGTTCAGATACATTCCAACAAGTTGGGAGCAGAAGAGCCTGGAATATTATTCTGCTTCTTCTGAGACATTGTATTTGTTCAGTAGTTGCATTTCCCTGGTCTAAGTAAAAGAGCTTTCTCTTGATACAGTGTGTCTTTCTCTCTTTTGCTAGGATTTGATCTCAGAAAATAGCGGTTCCTCTCACTCTTTTTCAATTCCTCAATGAGTCAGTGAGGCATCAGAGTCCATAGCCTGTGCAAGTGTTTTGCTTTGCTTTACCTACCAATCTAGTAATATTTTACTACTTGCTAAGATTTCCCTTCGTTCAGAACTTTAAAATAATATTATTAAGAAAATTATATATAAAATTTATCCAGAAAATAATGATTTTAAACATGTTAATATTTTGAATATGTTAATATAAAACAATAAATTTAGAAGAATAACTTCTTTTGGTGCCATGAAAGCACTTGACTATTTATGTACCCCCCACCCCTTCATGTGTGTATCAACAGATTTTCCCCTACTATCCTATTAACTAATTTCTTTAAATACTATTTTCTATGAGTGGTAGTTAGTCCCTAGATGTTTCAGATAACTAATGTGAAAAGACTGCCTATAATTATTAAAGGTGTTATTTTTGAATATATTTTTAAGGATTTTGCCTTAATTATAATGCAGTGCACACCCAGAGCCTGTGATGACAGGGATCCGAAACATTAGAATATTTGGCATCTAACTAAATTATTATAAGACCAAAACGTTTGAATTCATTTTTGCCTTTGAATTTCTTGTCCTATCTGTATGTTCCAAATTATAATACCTTGGCTATATATCATCCTTTACATACTGCTTATTTTGTAAGTGGAGAAACAACATTACAGAAAATAATGAAAAACCTTCTGTATACTAAATCCAAGACATTTCATTAATTTTGAAGAAAGCAGGAAAAAAATCTGTAGTTTCTAACTCCTATTGTCATTCAGTATGTAAGGTGAAGTTGTGTACTGCCTTAGCTGCTTTAATTGTGGATTAAACCATCATATTTAGTCTGATGTTATTACTCTTGGTGATAATGCCACATGAAGGAAGGATGACACTGTTGATAGATATTGTACTTAGGTAACAGGCAATGTGCAAAGTAATTCTAGGAACTGCATCATCTTGGTTATTTCTTAATTATGTCTACCACCAGTGGACTTCCAAGAATACTGACTATGGTAATATGGAGAAAAAGAGGATCTGAAAAGCTACCCAGTTCTGAGTGTTCCGAAATAATCCACACTTTGTTATTCAAAGCAAGCCAATAAATCTCATAAAAGGACATTTTTAGGAGGACAAGAAACAAAACAACATTTCTGCAGAAAAGAATTACTTCTTTTAATGTGCAAATCAGCAATCTTCAAATTGTCCTCAGGATTGTGAAATGAGCTTAGTCGTGATCTGGAGTAGATGAGTAGCTGCACTTTTCTTTAATGAGCCTGTACAAACTGTACATTAATTTCATTATAAGCTATTTAAGGAGTAATGCAGAACTGAAGACAAAGTATTTCCATTTCGCTAATGAAAACAAAGAGCTGTTAGAATTAACATAAAGCAGCACTTCAGCAAATTCGACTATCATGGTTGATCAATGTTGCTTGATTGCAGAGTTAGATCAGCCTCATTTTCAAGTGATGTTCCTTTGTATTCAACGAATGTGCCAAAAAATATATTTGTTCAGTTTAAACTGAAAGGAATTAATAAAATTGTTAAAGCTGTATTCACAGCTTTATCGCTAATAATATTTTTCAGTTCCTTAACACTTTGTAACATGTTTCCTGCTGTGTGTCCAGTAACAACAGAACAACTCATAAGGGCATTCTGCTGTGCCACTCCCTGGCACGCTTTCCTTCATATTCCAAACAGGCCACTTCTGTGTTCCCTGGATGTTCCTCAGAGACTTCATTGGGACTCATAGGAAAAAGAAACCTTTTCCCCTGCATCTATTGTTTCTGTTCTGTTAAGTATTGATGTTTCCCCCTAGAGCTAGGTAAAAGCAAGAAGACTCTTTAAAAGAAAAAAATTAGTAGTTGGAAAAATCAGGTCATATGTTAAGTGCTTTCAGAGAAACAAAGATTGTGTCATTTTTGTATAAAGAAAGGTAATGATTTATCTGTCTTAGAATTGGAAAAAGATGGAATCCTTGATTACAACTGGCAGAACCTGTGATTGCATTAGTCTATCTCATTTTGCACTGACTGACCAATACGCAGAATCCAACACTGATCCTTATTTTTCTAGGAATCCACCCCCAAAACTAAGGCAGCCTGAGCTATGGTCAGCAGAATTCAATGACTTCATAAGCAAGTGAGTAAAAAGTGTTTTAAAAAACCAAAGAAATTCCCTCCTGCTATAACTAAATCTCCTCCTATTTCTTCTTATCTGTTAAATGGCCCCAGAGATTTCTATTATTTTCTTCAAAGGAAGCACCTATAGTGTCTTTTAAATGTTGGGCGAATTTATCATTGCTCAGATAATGGCCTTAGCGTCATGTTTATTCACTTATCAATAGCTATGCTTCTGTGGACCCTTTATAATCAATGGACATGTTCTTCTGTTCACCTGTGTTTTGCCTATGAGTGTCATTTCATATGAGATGGGTCTCAACATACTATTAGGTTTCGCTTCTTTATCCAACTTTATCGTCTGTGCCTTTTAATTGGGGCATTTAGCCTGTTTACATTCAATGTTAGTATTGGCATGTGTGGATTTGATCCTGTCATCATGTTGTTAGCTGGTTGTTATGCAGACTTGTTTGTGTGGCTGCTTATGGTGCCACTGGTCTATGTACCTAACTGTGTTTTTGTAGTGGCCAGTCATGGCCTTTGCTTTCCATATTTAGCACTCCCTTCAGGACCTGTTCTAAGGCAGGCCTGGTTGTAATGAATTCCCTTCACATTTGCTTGTCTGAAAAGGATCATATTTCTCCTTTGCTTATGGAACTGTAGATGCTTCCACACAAATCCTCAATGGAACTTAGTGTCTAATGTATTTCTTGCAGTTTCCCCTCTGAGAAACATTTCCTGGTTTCTGCCAAGCAGTTAGTATTCTGTCCTGGTTGCTATTGGTTTGGTTTCTCTTCCTCTATTAACATTGCCAATTGTATTTAGCTTACCTGTTTTGACATCTTTCTCTTTAACTAGACAGTAAGCAACTCTAGGGCACTGAACGTGCCTTACTTGTCACTGTAACTCCAGAGTCTAGCAGAGTGCCTAGTACACATTAACGAGTTGATAAAGTTTTACATGAATAAAATAATTTCATATGTGACTCTTCTGAATACATACATACAATTACTACAGATGTCAGAAATTAATGCATTCTGTTAAACTAGAGGAAAACTAAGAGCACTTGTTCTTATTTTTTAGACATTGGCATTCTTATTCCTTAGCATATTTTAGCATTCCTGGGAAATATATTTTTGGTTAAGCTCAATGAAATAAATTGCCTAATTACTATAATACCTATTAGAAATGGCGCTGCTTAAGCCAAGGCATGAGTTTCATCTTTTTATGCTTTTTTCTTGTTTTTTAATATCCCCAAATGACAGCCCAATTTTCTCATAATTGTAGACTCTGTGAATTGCAGGGTTAAAGGGGTCTTGGAAAGTTGTACAGCCCAAGTTTATATCCAGAGGTTAAATCCTTCTCAAACATGTGCACTCAGTGACTGCCCAATCAATACTTAAATATCTCCAGTCAAAATAATATTTCCCAGTTCAGCTCATTCTACTTTGATAAGCCTCACTCTTGAAAAGTTCTTCCTTAGACTGACCTGAAAGCTGTTTCTCTCTTGATTCCACCAACCAGTTCTGGGTCTTTTACCCCTTGTGACCACTGAAAACTACTTGAGTCCTTCTTTTAAATATTCAAAGTCAGCTGTCACAGCTGGTTAAACATTCTACGTTTGTTCAAATGCTCCTCCTGTGCTGTTGTTTCAGGTGCTCTCACTAGCCCTGTCCTTTCTCAAGAATATGCTCTGGTTGAACCTATCAAGAGGTACAACATGCATTAGTACATCTGCTGTATGACCTCAAAAAATACCTATTGACATGGAATTTCAACATCCTTAGCTGAGTGGCCTTCTCAATTGGGTTACCAGTTTTATCACATAGAAAGAAACAGATCAATTGAGAAGCCTTTAAAAGCATTTATGAAGGGAAACTGCATTGTTTGTTTTTTTTTTTAGATAAGCATTAAACTATAATGACTTCATTGTCGTTTATCTGCAGCTACTGACTTGTAAAGGAGACTTTGCAGTGGAGACATTTTAATTATCACTATGCAATAATCCTTGCTGGGAGAGGACAGAAGTGGTATTTAGTTGAAAGTTGGTATCACTGCAGCTTAATCACTCACAGATGTGTGCACTTTCACAAACATTTCATCACATTGCAGTTTGCTATTTTTGAGAGATTAAAAATTGCAATTAATATATTTTAAGCTTGGGCTGAGCATTTGTGAGGAGCATCACTCTTGTGTGTTAGATTAATTTTTAGGAATATGAAAAATAGTTTCAAAACTCTAACTTATCTAACAATTGCATGTTCTTTTTTGCCAGTGCAGGTGCTTGACTAAAGATTATGAAAAGCGTCCAACAGTGTCAGATCTTTTACAACATAAATTCATTACTCAAATTGAGGGCAAAGATGTGATGTTACAAAAACAATTAATGGAATTCATTGGCATCCATCAATGCATGGGAGGCACAGAAAAGGCCAGGTAATCAAATAATATCTTGATTCCAAAATCCAGAGATTATTGAAAGATTTTGAATAGTTTAATAATACATTAGTTTTTAAGCTGAATAAAATTTGGAGGTAATGGGGACTTACATGAAAAGTGAATGTCACCTGTTGAATTGCATCTCAATATTAGTAAAATTACCGGCAACACTTTTATTTTTTTTGAAACGGAGTCTCACTCTGTCGCTCAGGCTGGAGTACAGAGGCACGATCTCGGCTCACCGCAACCTCCACCTTCTGGGTTCAAGTGATTCTCCTGCCTCAGCTTCCCAAGTAGCTGGGACTACAGGCCCCTGCCACCACACCTGGCTAATTTTTTGTATTTTTAGTAGAAACGGGGTTTCACTGTGTTAGCCAGTATGGTCTCGATCTCCTGACCTTGTGATCCGCCCACCTTGGCCTCCCAAAGTGCTGGCATTACAGACGTGACAGGCAGCACTTTTTAAACAGGTTTTAAGAACAAAGAATGTAAACTTCAAAAGATCATTTTTGTGTTGGTATATGTTTTCTTGTATTTTCTGCTTTTCTATAAAGTAAGATATCTTAGATTTGGGATTAAAAAAACATAAAACTTGAAAGACCTTTTGGCACTATTATTTGTTCATTTTCCCTGGTTAAATTATATTTAAGATCATTTTAAATATCTTTGTACATCCTATTGGGATTTTAAACAGTATATAAGTTTATTTCAGCAAATTTAAAAGT
The DNA here is from genome assembly GCF_024542745.1 of Macaca thibetana thibetana. Lineage (NCBI taxonomy): Eukaryota > Metazoa > Chordata > Mammalia > Primates > Cercopithecidae > Macaca > Macaca thibetana. The sequence goes on from NC_065586.1 coordinate 25,847,486, forward strand.
CACAGAAAAATATACAATGGAAAATTAATCAAGTATAACATTTTAATCTGTAACCTTTTAATATCTTCTTTTTGGGTATACTTTTTTTTTTTTTTGAGACAGGGTCTCACTTTGTCACCCAGGCTGGAGTGCAGTGGCACCATCTCTGATCACTGTAGCCTCAACCTCCAGGGTTCAAGTGATCCTCTTTCTTCAGACCCCCCAAGTAGCTGGGACTATAGGTATGCACCACCATGCCTGGCTAATTTTTGTATTTTTAGTATAGACGGGGTTCTGCCATGTTGCCCAGGCTGGTCTTGAATTCCTGAGCTCAAGTGATCCACCTGTCTCAGCTTCCCAAAAGGCTAAAATTACAGGCATGAGCCACTGTGCCCAGCCAGACATTTTTAAACATTTTTAAAACAAAATTGTAATAGTATTATATGTGTCCCAGAGACTGTCTACTTTCACTGAATAGTGAATATCCATATAATTAAACATTCTTCTAACACAAAATTTTAATGGCTAGATAACATTCCCTTGCCTGACAATTTAATGATTAATTTAAATAATTCCATACTTTTTGGCCGTTACTGTTTTTACTCTATCAAGTAACTGTGTAATGAACAGAGTTGTACATTAATCTCTTACTGTTTTCTTAAGATAAATTCCTATAGATGGTACTATTAAATCAAAAAATTATTAAAGTTAAATTTATAATTTCACTTTATTCTTGAGAATCATATTTGTTTCATCCCAGGAGCATATCACTATTTAAGGAGTTGGAAGAAGAGAATAGGACATTACTTATTCGAATTCCTGTTGTGAATGTACACATTTAGTTCCCATTTGTTTAATGCCTGCTATGTGCCAGATTTTATGTTAGGACTGTATTATGTTATCTCATGTGATTTTACAACAAATCTGAGGAAAATATTTTATGATAACCCATTTTCACAGCTGAAAAAAATTGAAGTTGGCAGAGGTTAATTAACTTGCACAAGGCTGCACAGGAAATAAATGACTTAGCAAGGATTCAGATTCTGATCTTAAAGCCCAAGCTTTAATTCACAGGAGTAAATGAACTAATGATTGTGGATGATCTTGGGAGATAATAATCCATGCCTGTTTGAGTTTACAGCTTTGCTGCAGAGACAGACCTGATATACCTTTAATGAGGAAGAATTAGGTGACAAAAAGAAAGAAGCAGATGTGTAGTTTGTAATGAGGAGATAATCATGCCCATCTTTTTATCTTTGTGTAAATGTAGTTTCATAATCTGCTGCAACCTCATTCTTCCCAAAATAGACAACAAATAATCAAAATAAACAGAAATTGAGGTGTATTCACATTGTGTAGGAGGTTCAATGTCAAGAACTGTGAAGGATCTGAGATATTGCCCTACTTGCAAGCTAACAATTTGACCTGCCACAGTTTCATGAATGCTAGTAGAAGACACAAGATTCATGGATGAGAGACAAAGGACTTTACTACTCATTGCCAAGCTGACAGCATGAGTTTATGTTCACATTGGTTCTCCTTGCCCGCTACAGTCCTAGGGGAAATGTGGAATAGATGGATGTTGTGTCCACACTTGGCTTGCCTCATAACTGGGAAACCCTGAACTTGGGAAACTACAATCTTTTAAAGGGGCTGCTTGCATGCTTGCCCAAATTTTGCCTTGGAGGAAGCATTACTTTACCATCCTGGACACCAAATAAAACTTCCATCTGTCCTAGAGGGAGACAGTATTTTTAATTTCTAAGGCTGTTTGCTATACAAACATTATTGAAAATACAGTCTGGAACAAAAGCTAATATAAGACAGGCAGAAATTTGAGAGACCCATGAGTAATTGTCTCCCAGTGTTCAAGCATCATAAGAATGGCTGCACTACACAGCATTTAGATTGTCATTAGATTGTCATGCTTGTGCTGTAAGTTTCAGTGATTATTGGGCACAGTGTTATGCCCAACACTTTCTAATTCTGAGACACAAGATGTAGTCTTGTTTATCCTGTTAAAAATTGAGAATATGCTTTCAGTATGAGAATTCATGATATACTCAGTTATGGAAATTTTTCAGTTGTTATTTTAAGTATTGATCCTCTCTCATTCTTTTCACTTTTTATTCCTGAGACATAAATGTTGGAACTTCCTATTTTACCTCACCTGTCTTGCAATTTCTCTGTCATGTTTGTCGCTCATTTATCAATCTCTGCTACAGTCTGAATGAATTCTTCAAAATTGTTTTCCAGTTCACTAATTTTCTCATAGAACTGGGCCTAGTCTAGATATCTTGTATACCAATATTTTTTTCATGCTGATATCTATTATACATCAACATCTATATTTTTCATTTCTGTAATTTCTTACTTGGTGAGTGGTTTTTTTGTTAACCACTCTTTTCATATCTGACTTTTCATATCTGGCTATTCATTTTTTCTTTTGGGGGAAAGTAATTCCATTTTTCTTCTCTTTGATCTTAAACATACTTTTTAACAGTAACTCTCAGATTTGCATTTCAGCACAGGTGAATTGTCCTGATTATTGAGTTCATTTGTTTATTTAATATTTGGTTTCCTTAGTCTAGAGTTCAGAACTTTCGTTTGCTTTCTCATCTTGAGTGGGAGGTTTTCTATTTTGATTTTTCTTTCCTTCTGCATTCTGTCTATCTGGAGGGTTTTGCCTTTGCCATTACTGGTTTCAAGATTCCCCAGGGCCCATCGTGATTTGAAGGAAACTGCAGATCTAGTTACTGAGCCAGTGAGAAGTAGATCTTCTGTCTCTCCATCCTGCCATCTCAAGCACCTGGCTCTGTATAAAAAGAAGAAGCGGCAGAGATTTTTCAGTCTTTTTCCCAGGCAAAGAACCCCACCCTCAGCCCCATTCTTCCCACCACATCTCGGTCAAGACCTTCATTGTGAATGTGTGTTTTAGTTCCTTTACTCTCCAGGCCTCTTTTTCCCGTTTTTGGTGCCTGACTTCGAATCAGCCTATAGTTTCTGCCCTCTTACCTGGTGTTCTTGTTTGCTCTGTTAGGTCCACTCTAATGCTCATCTTGTTTTAGAAAATATCTTTGTCTTTTTAATTTTATTTTTTAAAATGTAAGAAGTATTTTGTTTTTTACAAACATATGTTTGGAAGAGGTGGGAGTTGAACTTGAATTTTTACCCACAACACTCTTTTGACCATGGATCTTAGTTCAAAGGAGGAGGAAAGATTTTCCTGCCCTCAGCATGCATATTCACACTAGTCCCAAAGTGTCAGACTTACTCAGGCAAAAGAAAAGAGGCTTTGTTATGCCGCTGGTAACACATTAAACAAAAGCTGTCTTCTTGAAGATCATGAAAAATAACTTGATTTGTCACAGTTTCTGATGTGGTAAAATGGATCAAAAAATCTGATTGTATTAAATCTACATAGCTAACTCAAAGCTGACATTTTTCTTTTTGTACATGATATTATCCTTTAGAATTGAATTGAGGTATGTGCTTGGCAGGATAATTTTTTTAAAATTAAAGATTCAGCTTTAAAGAAAACTGTCCTAATATAAATTGAATACAAACTGAATACTTTATAAACTTCCTTGTTGGGAGGAAGTGGAGTATTGGGAGATACTGTGGAATGGATATGAGAACTTTCTATTTTCAGTCAAGACCTGAATATAAAACACATCACTTTTCTAACTTATTCAACTATTCTGAAAAATTAAGACCATGTCGTAATACACTCCTCGAAAAACAGGAAAGCATTTTTCACATGAGTTAAAATTGACAATGTTAGAAGGCAGACTACATTGGTAGAAACTCTAGTTATAAAATTATTTAAAATAAAATTTTTCTTATGAATCCAGTATTTTTAAACTGTTGACTATCTGATTTAATAGGAATAGATAAAAGTCATTTGTAACTGAAATGTGCTATTCAGAATTCTTGACGAAAACAATAAAAGCCCACTTAAAAAGTAAAGCAGTTTAGTGGACAGTGTTGGATGGGTCAGAGAATGGAGAGGATGGGAGAGAGCCAGGTTTAGTCATGAAAGCAGGGGGCTTCAACTGTCCTTCCTCCAGAATCATCAGCTAAACAGCTGCCACTGAAAACCACCCACCTGCCTCTAACATTGCCTGCCGTGACACTAGTTTCTTGAATGCCACATCCCACTCAAAATATTTGTAAACTGACTTTGAGCTTTATGTTGCTTCCTTGAGGTTCTAGGTTCCATACTGGACCATCTGATCGCCCACACGTAGGTTACAGGTCTACACAGGTGGTGAGAGACACTTGGTCTTAGCTCACTTCCAGTTTCTATGTGAGAGGCAGAGTCCTGCCTGCTAACCATTTTGAAATTTCTTCCCCACAGCAGACGGGTATTTTTGAGCTGCTGAAGCAACAGATGGATAGCCATTATATGGAATATTTTTTATTCTATTTCATTCTATTTTAGAGACGGGGTCTCACTGTTGCTCAGGCTGGCCTCAAAATTCTGGGCTCAAGTGATCCTCCTGCATCAGCCTCCTGAGTAGCTGAGCTTACAGGCACAAACCACCACATCTACCTCCTGTATGGAATATTTAACACTTCCTACAATTCCTTCTTTTATATGTCTTGAATGTTTGCCTAAAAATACTATTTAAACTATAATTGTCATTCCTCATAAAGAAAATATCTAACCCAGCATCTACTTAAATGATAACAAATTCCAAATTAAAACTTCCTTTTTTTGAAAGTCATATTATTAACATGTTATCATCTTAAATTTTCTTTGTGTTGTATATACAATGCAAAATAACTTTAATATTTTACTTGATACTCTCAACATGCTAGTGGCAATTACCTTTGACATTTATAGATTGTTATATTTTGCATATGATTTTGTTGAAATAAAAAGGATTTAGTAACTCCTTTTTCTTACTAATGTTGGTTTCTTAGACCAAAAATACTGGCTGTGTTTGTGGTGCTGTTGTAACTAGTCCACTTGTCCTGGCATCTATGGTTTTCAGGCCAGAATATAAGGCGTATTTGAGACATATGTGGAAGGATTAACAAAGGAAATCAAACTAAAAATTGACTATCAAATCAATGTTAAAAGTACCTGCTGGGTGCGGTGCCTCACACCTGTAATCCCAGCACTTTGGGAGGCCAAGGCGGGTGGATCACGAGGTCAGGAGTTCGAGACCAGCATGGCCAACATAGTGAAACCCCCTCTCTACTAAAAATACAAAAAATTACTCAGGCATGGTGGTGGGCGCCTGTAATCCCAGCTACTTGGGAGGCTGAGGCAAGAGAATCACTTGAACCAGGGAGGCGGAGGTTGCAGTGAGCCCAGATCATGCTATTGCACTCCAGCCCAGGCGACAGTGGGAGACTCTGTCTCAAAAACAAACAAACAAACAAACAAAAAAAACCCAGGCCAAGCTGTCAATTCCTTATTAGGTATGGGACTTTATGTAATGTAAATTTGCTCAAATAGGATTTTGATTTTACAAAACAGAACAATGAAAAGAGAAAACAAATCAATAGGAAGTAATAATAGGGTCCTTCCATGTGGCACAATGCGTGACTCCATTTTATGTTCTATCTTCTGGGCAAGATAATTTTTCTTTAATGGCTGTGACTATGTCATGGTGAGAATTATTCACCCTTTGGAACATGTATGCTTTTCCTTAACACATGAGACTTTAAGAATGCTATCCCCATTGCTTTACTAACAATTATATTTTCAATTCCCATCTCCATGTGACTGAAAGATACTTCAAACTCAACGTGTCCAAAATTAAACTTGTGATATTCCATCTAAAATGTGTTATTTGTTCCCTTTCTTATTTTATTTTATTTGTTTTTTTTTGAGACAGGGTCTTACTCTATCACCCAGGCTAGAGTGCAGTGGCATGATCTCAGCTCACTGCAACCTCCACCTCCCAGGTTCAAGCGATTCTCCTGCCTCAGCTTCCCAAATAGCTGAGATTACAGGTGCCAACCACTGTGACGGGCTAATTTTTGTATTTTTTTTTTTTTTCAGTAGAGATGGGGTTTCACCATCTTTGTCAGGCTGGTCTGAAACTCCTGACCTTGTGGTCTACCCGCCTCGGCCTCCCAAAGTGCTGGGATTACAGGCGTGAGCCACTGCAACCGGCTGTTCCCTTTTTTATTAATGACACCACCACTTATCTCATTATGCCAACCAGAAATCTAGGGATTATCTTAGCCTATTCCTCTCTCCTACTTTTCATTTTTAGTCCAAACCAGGACTAAATTTATTACGATCTCACTCAACATCAATTGTGCTATAATCTTTGCTACCCTAGAAATCATGGATTGAGATGACTTCCATGTTGTCTCAACATTTGTTGAGGCCATTGTATAAAGGTCTGGATAAAGGTTCTCCACAGGGGTCTGACAGCTGAATCCTTTATAGAGCCTGTGCTCTGGGGCTAACTTTTTAGTAAACAGGATAAGACAAGCACATAAATAACCATTATACAAAATTTCAATCCCATTTTCACTAGCAGGGGCAGGACGGCTTATCCAGGAGGTGGCCTTTGAATCAGCACCACGAGGGATAAACTGGACTAAATCATGTGAAGATAGAGTTACCACAAGATGAACATTATAGCTGGAAAAACAGCCTGAGCAAAATCATGAAATCAAGGATAAGCTGACAGAAAGGCAAGCATTTAATCAAGCTGTAAGGGGAAAACCCAGAGATAGGATTGGAGAGGTATACTGAGACCAGATCCCTGAGAGCACTGAAAGTCAGACTGAGAGGTTTGACCTGTGTCCATGACAGCCCAAAGTGGGGAGTACCCCATTGCTAGCTCTTAAGCCACCTGTGCCCTACTGTGCACCAGCCTTTTGTTGGTTCTAAAAGGTAAATTATGGATATACCAAGACAGACTACAGCAATAATTTTGGATTCATTTTGCTTGTTCCCAGTATGACCATATTCTCATACGTTTCCTCCTAACTTTAAAATTTTTATGTTTTTGAAGGTAGGGGGAGTTGGTCCCAACTGTGTTTAATTATCGTCTATCTCTAAATGTGCTTAATTGGGTCTTATCCTTCTGCCATCTTCTATTGCACAAGAGTAGGTGCCCAGCCATTATTACAGACACTTGAATCCCAACCCCTGCCTTGGACTGCCAGGATGGCAACTCCACTGTCTACAGCAGCCCACTCAAGCTAGGGACCCAGACAGGAGTATTTCTCTTCACTTAGTTCAGTGTAAGTTGATTCTAATGGCTCTGTAGATGAAGGACTGTAAGTGTCTCAAATTAAAATTAGAAACAGGAGAGCACCATTCTGGAAAACAAGATAACCTAGAGTTTGCTTTTATTCAGATAGGAATCGATCATGAATCAAGAAACTGGATAATGATAGCTTCATCATTAAAATACATGGCCATTTGCTATGACCAGATCTAGTTGCTAGTCTAGAAAAAAATAGAAAAGGAGCTACAGATCACATAAAGATAATTCTATTAATAATATTAACAAAGGCTGATGTTGACTCTTGAGTGTTGAAAGGATGATGAATTTGCTTCAAAATTATAGTATATATTTAATAAGCTGTAATAGGCAAGACAGGGGCTAGTGTCTGGATATTTATATATTTAACATATTGATATATATTTAATATTGGTATATATTTAATATATGTGGACATTTGTTTCTATGTTTTTGTGTTTATTTTTAAATGGATTGTGTGTGTGTGCACACACATCATTTGTGCTTATATTCTAAGTAAGATTTTATTTTAGAAGATTCCCATCTTATCTTGGCTAAAATAAAAGGTAAAGGAATTGTCCCTGTCAGTGCTAGAAGGAAAAGTCTCATAAAGGAATATACTGGTAGCTGTGTCCATCCAAGATGGACAACTCAGGAAGAAACAGATAATGCTGGGGAATATAGCAAGGATCCCTCTAGGACTAGGAAATTTGGAAAATATACAATAACCTACCCTTTCCTGTCTTAAATATTTCCTTATGTCAGTCTTCAGTACCTCCTCTTCCAGAAAAGCTCCCAGAATAGAAACTAAGTGGCTTTTTAATGTGGTCTCCAGGAATTTTAAAAGGAATAGGAAATTGAATAATTATTGCCTGGAGAAGGCCATTGTAAGTATCTCTGTTCCTGAGTAGCATTAAATAAAGGAATTCAAGTAAATAAGAAGAAGCAGTTGCTGATACTACAAAAGAACTGTAAATAATTCTAAGAATAAGTTACATTGTTGCTTCAAAATGAAACAGCGTAAAGAACCATGGTGCAATCTGCCCACTTGTGCTAAACACCTTGTTCAGTTCCTGTCTTTATCATGCCACTTCCCCCCTGCCAAATAATTACACAATCATAGATTATTATTGCTGGAAAGGAGCTTTGAATGTGGATCCTTATTTTAGAGATCAGGAAATTAAATCTCAGAGAAATTGAATCCTGCCTTCTGAAACAATAGCCAGTTAATGACCAGCACAAAGTTGTAACTCAAGTATAATGATTTTCAGACTAGCTCTTTTACTAGTTTCTCTTTTCCTCAGTAGTGTTAGAAGTTGGAGGTCACAAAACTGATGGACAGATTTTGTTTGAGCTACTTTGTATGGTTTACTCACAATGGGCATTTACACTTAAATTTTATTTCATTTCTTTGGTATACTGCAATTAGAGTTTGCATTACTAAGTAGAATATTCAATGGTCAAGGAATCTTTGTTCATGTTTTCCCTGAGACTTTTTTTTTTTTTTTTTTTTTTTGAGATGGCGTCTCACTCTGTCACCCAGGCTGGAGTGCAGTGGTGCCATCTTGGCTCACTGCAAGTTCTGCCTCCCGGGTTCACACCATTCTCCTGCCTCAGCCTCCCGAGTAGCTGGGACTACAGGCGCCCGCCACCATGCCTGGCTAATTTTTTTGTATTTTTTTTAGTAGGAATAGGGTTTCACTGTGTTAGCCAGAATGGTCTCGATCTCCTGACCTCATGATCTGCCCACCTCAGCCTCCCAAACTGCTAGGATTACAGGCGTGAGCCACTGCTCCTGGCCCCCCGAGACTATTTTTTAATTAAATTAAGGATACAGAGTGTGGAAACAACTAAGTTTAAAATGGGTATCTAACTTATCCTTGAAATGTTTGGGAAATAATAATTTAGGAACTAGATTTAATGGCACATCGATATGGGTGTTGACAATCATCAACATAGTGATATTTTCATTTCTTTTGGAAAGAGTCCCTCATACCTATGATGAGTTTAGGGGTTTGCCTATGTTATTAGTAGTCAAGCTCTCAGCAGGGGCCAACAAAACTCTGCATTCAGTGAAAAAAAGGCCTGGACCATTTTCTCTAGTAATTAATAGTATGAGTTGTACTGCACTCTGAGACTTTTTAGCCTATTTTGTGTGCTCTACGTGATCTACTTTTCAGTTTTTAGTTTCATTTAGGCTTAAAATGGCAAGTCGTCAGTGGCTCCCATCATGAGTCACTGATGACAGTAAGTGTTCCTATAAGGACCAACTTGCTCATCTCTCCCTGTGGATCCACCGACATTGTAGTCCCTGGGGCCACTTGCTGGTTGCTGAACCTGCTATGTATCTTCATTCCTCTCCATTTTGGCTCATGGAGTGTTCTCTCCTTGACATCTCACCCACCTTCATTCTCTTCTTGGGAATATACTTAAAACCAGTCTCCAACTGTTGGCACCTTTGAGAAACCTTTCCCAGAAGTTCCGAGTACGTGTTTACACTTTCTTTCCTCTGTGGTCCTACGTCACTTTGTTCTTACTAAAGTTAGACACACCTGGGATAGAGTCCCAATCCTGCCGTCTATTAGTCTTGCCATGAACTAATTTTGTGACTCTGTACAAGTTACTGAACCTCTTAGACACAGTTATACCCTATTTATAAAATGAGGACACCAATAACACCTACCTGGTAAAAGTGAGAGAATAAATGAAATAAAATAAACACCATGAAGCACCTGTACAACATTAGCAGTCACCAGCATTTTTGGATAGTTACATGCATCTGTATTTTACAAATCTTAATCATCTATGTCTCCAGTGCTGAGTCTAGTAATTTGCATGTAGTAAGTGCTCAATAAATATATATTGTTTGGAATTGAAGAGTTTGGGTTGAGATCTGAAATAGAATGCCTTGATTTGGCTTTATATGTTCAATAGACACAATTAATAGTGCGTTTAGCTATTTATTACTTACTGTGAGAAAAAAATTGGAGAACCAATTAACATGGAAGATTTTTTGAGATAAAGGTTTTGAAATTTTGTTCTACATTTTTTAAATAGATACTTCCAAATCTATTTTTATATATGGTGAGAGATAGAGATCTAGTATCATTCCTTTGCATATGTATACCCAGTTTTCCCAACACCATTTATTGAAGAGATTGTCTTTTCCCTGCTGTATGGTCTTGGCACCTGTATTAGTCCATTCTCACACTGTTCTAAAGAATACCTGAGCCTGGTAATTTATGAAGTGAAGAGGTTTAATTGATTCACTGTTCCTCAGGCTGTACAGGAAGCATGATTGGGGAGACCTCAGGAAACTTACAATCATGGTGGAAGGGTGAAAGAGAAGCAAGCACATCTTCACATGGTGTCAGGAGTGAGAGAGTCAAGGGGGAAATTCTATACACTTTGAAGCAACCAGATCTCATGAGAACAGCAAGGAGGAAGTCCGCCCTCATGATTCAGTCACCTCCCACAGGGTCCTCCCCCCAACATTAGGAATTATAATTCAACATGAGATTTGGGTGGGGACACAGAGCCTTATCAGCACCTTTGTGAAAAAAGAGCCCACTGTGGGTGTATGGACTTATTTTGGGGTTCTCTATTCTGTCCCATTGGTCCATGTGTCCGTTTTTATGCTAGTGCCCTGTTATTTGGGTTACTAGCCTCTGTATAATTTGAAGTCAAGTAATGTGATTCCTCCAGTTTTGTTCTTTTTTGCTTATGATGGCTTTGGCTATTCTGGGTCTTTTGTGGCTCCATATAAATTTTAGCATTTTTTTTTCTGTTTCTGAAGAATGTCATTGGTATTTTGGTAGGGATTGCAATTAAATCTGTAGATTGCTTTGGGTAGTATGGGCATTTTAACAATAGTGATTCTTCCAATCCATAAACATGGAATAGCCTTCCATTTTTTGGTGTCCCCTTCAATTTCTTGCATCAATTATATAGTTTTCATTGTAGAGATTTATCACTTCTTTGGTTAATTCCTAGGCATTTTATTTTATTTGTAGCTATTGTAAATGGTGTTACTTTCTTGATTTCTTTTTCAGATTGTTTGCTGTTGGCATATAGAAATGCTACTGATTTTTGTACGTTGATTTTGCACTCTTTACTGATTTGTTTATCAGTTCTAATAGTTTTCTTGTGGAGTTGTTTAGGTTTTTTCAAGTATACCATCATATCCTCTGCAAACAAGGATAATATGACTTCTTCCTTGTCAATGTGGATTCCCTTTATTTCTTTCTCTGGTCTGATGGCCCTATCTAGGACTTTCAGTACTATGTTGAATAACAGTAGGCATCTTTTTCATATTCCTGATCTTAGGGAAAAGGCTTTACATTTTTCCCCATTCCGTATGATACTAGTCATGGATCTGTCATATGTTCCCTTTTATTTTGTTAAGGTATGTTTCTTCAAAACCCAGTTTTTGTCATTTCAATTGATGCTTAATTTTTCACATGGGTTTTGTCCTTCATTCTGTTAATATAATGTATCACATTGATTGATTTGCATATGTTGAACCATCCTTACATCCCTGGGATAAATCCCACTTGCTCATAATGAATGAGTTTTTGTTTGTTTGTTTATTTGTTTTGAGATGGATTTTCACTCTTGTTGCCCAGGCTAGAGTGCAATGGCATGATCTCGGCTCACCGCAACCTCCGCCTCCTGGGTTCAAGTGATTCTCCTGCCTCAGCCTCCCGAGTAGCTGGGATTACAGGCAGACGCCACCATGCCTGGCTAATTTTTGTTGTTGTTGTTGTATTTTTAGTAGAGACGGGATTTCTCCATGTTGGTCAGGCTGGTGTCGAATTCCCAACCTCAGGTCATCCGCCTGCCTCAGCCTCCCAAAGTGCTGGGATTACAAAATGTGTAGTTGAATTTGGTTTGGTAGTATTTTGTTGAGAATTTTTGCATCAAGATTCATTTGTGATATTGCCCTATAGGGCTTTCTTTCTCCTCTACTTTTCAGAATAGTTTGAGGAGGATTGGCATTAGTTCTTTAAATGTTTGGTAGGTGTCAGCAATGAAGCCATTGTGTCCCAGGCTTTTTTTGCTGAGAGACTTTTTATTATGGCTTTGATCTCATTACTTCATATTGGTCTGTTCAGGTTTTGGATTTCTTTATGGTTCAATCTTGGTAGATTGTATGTGTCTAGGAATTTATTTATTTATTCTAGATTTTTTAATTTATTGACATACACTTGCTCCTATCAGCTACCAAAGATCCTTTGAATTTCTGTGGTATCAGTTGTAATGTATCCTTTTTCAATTCTGATTTTACTTAATTGGGTCTTCTCTCATTTTTCTTAGTCTGGCTAAAGGTTTGTCAATTTTCTTTATCTTTAAAAAATCAATCTTTTGTTTAATTGATCTTTTGCATTGCTTTCTTCATTTCAAATTCGTTTATTTCTGCTCTGATCTTTATTATTTCTTTTCTTTTACTAATCTTGAGTTTAGATTGTTCTTGCTTTTTTAGCTCTTGCCTGCATCATTAGGTTGTTTATTTGAAGTTTTTTTTTTGATGTAAGCACTGATAGCTATACATTTCCCTCCTATTACTGCTGTCACTGTATTCCATAGGTTTTAGTATGTTGTGCTTTCATTATAATTTTTATTTCAAGAAATTTTTCAGTTTCCTTCTTAATGTCTTCATTGACCCATTAGTTGTTTAGTAACATGTTGTTTAACCCTGTTCCTGTTTTTTTTAAGTGCACCTTGCTGCCATTGCTCATTTAATTTTACATAAACATACTTTTTGAGACTGCAGCAAATCTGACTGATTTTCAATGTGAAAATAAAATATAAGAACTCTTCTTGGAGTTATTTCAAAACAGAACTAATGTTAGAGTAGTCTGAATCATCAGAATTGTCTATTTTGGAAAAATCAGATTCATCAAATGAATCTTCAGCCAACAATTGTTCAAGAACGATGTTAACATCACTTGGAGGGATGCTACGCTTTCTAGGATTTGACATTTTCAGCAATTGAGAATTGTTATATTTTGTAAATGAAAATACCACTACCAAAACCAGAATGCTATAAATAGAATGTTATCTTTTGTTTCCAAAGTCAATATACAAGAGAGATGCAAAAATAATAATAAAGGCAAAATACTTCACAGCAAAGTTATCTTAGGGTAAACACTGCAGCTACAAGCACCACCAGCAAGTATTGATGGGGTAAATGGAAAAAAAGTTAATTTCTATGTGTTTGTGTAGTTTCCAAAAATGCTCTTGTTATTGATTTCTAGTTTTGTTTCATTGTGGTCAGAGAAGATGCTTGATATTATTTCCATTTAAAAAATTGTAAGATGTGTTTTGTCACCTAACATATCATGTATCTTTGAGAATTACCCGTGTGCTGAGAACAAAAATGTTTATTCTGTAGCCACTGGATGAATGTTCTATAAATATTTATTAGGTCTATCTCATCTATAATGCAGATTAAGCCTGATGTTTCTTTGATGATTTTCTTTCTGGAAGATATATTCAATGTTGAAGGTGAAGTATTTAAGTCTCCAGCTGTTATTTTATTGGGGTCTATGTCTCTCTATTTAGCTCTAATATTTGCTTTATATATCTGGGTGCTCCAGTGTCGGGTGCATATATTTACAATTGTTACATCCTCTTGCTGAATTGACCTCTTTATATTACATAGTGACCTTTTTTTGTTTCTTCTTATAGTTTTTGTCTTGAAATCTATTTTGTCTGGTGTAAGTATAGTGACTCCTGCTTTTTTTGGTTCCCATTGGCACAGAACACCTCTTTCCATTCCTTTATTTTCAGTCTATGTGTGTCTTTTTTTTCATTTGGGTGGTGGTGGTGGTTGTTGTTTTTATCCATTCAGCCACTCTATGTCTTTTGATTGGAGAGTTTAGTCCACTTAACTTCAATATTATTATTGATAAGTAAGGAATTACTCCTGCCATTTTGTTATTTGTTTTCTAGTTGTTTTGTGGTATTCTCCTCCTTCTTTTCTTCCTTGTTCTCTTCCTTTTAGTGAAGGTAATTTTCTCTGGTGGTATGATTTAATTTCTTGCTTATTTTTTGTATAACTGCTATATGTTTTCTGATTTGAGGTCACCACGAGGCTTGCACATACTATCTTATAACCCATTGTTGTAAGCTGGTAACAACTTAACAATGTTTGCATAAACAAACAAGCAAAATGAAAACTAATAAAACTCTACACCTTAACTTCATTCTTCTGCTTTTTAACTTTTTGTTGTTTCTATCTGTGTCTTATTGTACGGTCTATGTCTTGACACGTGATTGTAGTCATTGTTTTTGATTGGTTCATCTTTTAGTCTTCCTGCTTAGCAGTAATTTACCATAGTTACAGTATTATAATATTCTGTGTTTTTCCTTGTACTTACTGTTACTAGTAAATTTTGCACCTTAAAATGATTTCTTATTGCTCATTAAAATGCTTTTCTTCCTAATGGAAGTATTCCCATTAGCATTTCTTGTAGGACAGGTTTATTATTGATAAAATCCCTAACTTTTGCTTGTGTGGGAAATTCTTTATTTCTCCTTCATGTTTGAAGGATATTTTTGCTATATATACTATTCTAGTGTAGTACTTTAAGTATGTCATGTCACTCTCTCCTGGTCTGTAAGGTTTCCACTAAAATTTCAGCTGCCCAATGTATTGGAGCTCCCTTGTATATAATTTACTTCTTTTGTCTCACTACTTTTAAGATCCTTTCTTTATCGTTAACCTTTGGGAGTTTGATTATTAAATACCTTGAGGTGGTGTTCTTTGGATTAAATCTGCTTGGTGTTCTATAACCTTCTTCTTCTTGGACATTGATATCTTTTTCTAGGTTGAAAAATTATTATCCCTTTCAATAAACTTTCTACCCCTCTTTCTCTACTTCCTCTTTTAGCCAGTAAGTTTTACATTTTTCCTTTTTGAGGGCATTTTCTAGATCCTGTAGTTGTGCTTTATTGTTTTTTATTCTTTTTTCTTTTGTCTCTTCTGATTGCATTTTCAAATAGCCTGTCCTAAAACTCACTAATTCTTTCTTCTGCTTAGTCAAATCTGCTGTTAAATCTGATGCATTCTGTAATGTCAATTGCATTTTTCAACCCCAGAATTTGTTTGATTATGTTTAATTATTTCAATCTCTTAGTTAAATTTATCTGATAGAATTCTGAATTTCTTCTCTGTGTTATCTTGAATTTCTTTGAGTTTCCTCGAAACAACTATTTTGAATTCTTTGTCTAAAAAGTCACGTACCTTTCTTCCTCCAGTATTGGTCCCTGGTGACTTATTTCATTAATTTGGTGAGGTCATGTTTCCCTGGATAGTTTTGATGCTTGTGGACATTCATCTATGTCTGGACAATGAAGAGTTAGCTATTTCTGATAGTGTTTGCAGCCTGGACTTGTTTGTGCCTGTCTTTCTTGGGAAGGCTTTCCAGGTATTTGAAAGGACTTGGTTCTTGTGATCTAAGCCATATGTGTATTAGGGGACACCCTCAGCCCAGTGATTCTGTGCTTCTTGCAGACTCATAGAAGTACTTGGATAAGATCTTGAAGAATTTCCTGAATTGCCAAGCAGAGACTTTTGTTCTCTTCCTGTACTTTCTGCCAAACAAAGAGCCTCTCTCTCTCTCTCTCTGTTCTGAGCTGGATCTGGGGATGGGATGACACAAGCACCCTGGTGGCTGCTGGGACTGCACTGAGTCAGACCTGAAGGCAGCATAGCTCTGTGTCTTGCCCCATGCCCACTGTAACCACTACCTGGCTACTGCCTATGTTTGCTCAAGGCTCTGAAGTTCTACAATCAGCAGGTGGCAAAGCCAGCAAGGATTATGTCCTTACTTCAGGACAGTGAGTTCCCTTGGGCCCTGGGTAGGTCCAGAGATGTCATCAAGGATCTAGGGACTGGAGTCAAGAACCTTAGAAACTTACCTGATGTTCTATTGTACTGTGGGTGAGCTGGCCCTCAAGCCATGAGACACAGTCTTTCCCACTCTTACCTGCCCTTTCCACAGGCAGAGGAGCCTCACCCCATGGTCATCACCACCACAGGCCCTTAGGGAGTACTGCCACGCTACCAGCAGTGTTCACTTGCAGCATAAGTGCTCTTCATTCAGCCCATGGTGAATGTTGCCTGGCTTGTGACTCACCTTTCAGGGCAGGGGGCTCCTTTCTAGCCCAGGGCAGGTTCATAAATACTGTCCCAGATCCAAGACCTGGAATGGGGACCCCACTTAATGCTGTACGCCCTTGTGGCGAAGCTGGTAGCTAAGATGCAAGACACAGTCCCCTTTACTTTTCCCTCTGCTTTTCTCAAGAAGAAGGAGTCTTCTGTCCACAGCCATCACAGCTGGGAATATGCTGATTCTCACTTGAAGCCAGCACGTCTGAGTCTCACCCAAGGCTCATGGTGTACCATCTGGGTATCACTGCTGGTCATTCAGGTGATGGGTCCTGCCAGGACTTGGTTCTTCCCTTTAAGTCAGCAGCATCTCTTCTGGCCGAGGTTGAGTCTAGACATGTCATATGGGAACTAGGGCCTTGAAAGGGGGCCTCATGACTCTGATTGCTGCCCTATCCTATTATGGCTGAGCTGGTATTCAAGATGCAAAACAAAGTCCTCTTTACTCTTTCCTCTCCTCTTCTCAGGTTGAAAAAAAGGTTCTGTTTTGGAGCTGTGAGCTGTGCAGCCTGTCATTGGAGAAGGGGTGGAGCAAACACTCCCTTAGCCCACTGACTCTGAGCCCAGTTCAGCAGTAGGACTTACCTATGAGTTGCAGTCTTTGTGGCCTAGGCTGCCTTTCAAGTTTATTTAGCACCCCAGAGCTCTTTAGCCCATGCTGGCAAGGCTTGCCAAATCTCAGATTCTGACCACTGGGATGGGCGATTTCCCCTGGCTAGGGCTGGTTTAAATACTCCTTCTTTGGGTAAGTGTCAGCTGAGTTCAGCCTGGTTTTGCTTTCTGCGGTGATAAGATGGGTTGGCCTGGCAGGACTCGTTTTGCCAAGGATAACATGCTCTTTATATGTAACTAATACTAGGGAGAAGACCACTAATTTGACCCAGTAGCAAAGCCTTAGTGATTGGAGGGAGTCAGAGCTCTGAATATACACATTGGCTCTTAACAAAAGCCATCTCAAGCCTAGCCCAACCAATGGGGTACATATCTGTGTCCTAAGGAAGGGTGGGGCTACAAGTAAAAACTGAAAGAACTGAAAGAGCTGTTTCACTCAACCTGTAAAAGAGGGGTACAAGCAGCTGTGCTTTTCCATGTCAATTAGCACATAACACATAACATATAACACATAACAAATAGATCCATCTATTTGACATCTGAAAGGACTCCTGCATGAATGGAGCTGCAGAAGGGCATGGCATGCCTGGTGTTCAGGCTGTCCAGCACAGCAGCAGTGTATCCATCCAGAGTATCAGCAGCAGAGGAGCAAAATCCCTGGCAGAGCAACTGGAGACACTGCTTTTCTGGCTGAGCAATGCTGGGCCTGACCAGCAAGGACTCCATATGCTCAGGAGCAGCAAGAACGCCCAGAGCGACTAACAGGGTGCCAGCCACCATCTGCCCAGCAAAGTGGGAAAGAGACCAGTGTCCATCTAAGTGAGGGCTGAGTACCAGTGGTGTCTGGCTAAAGCAGACTTGTCCCTAAGCACTTGTGAGACATACTTATGGGGATTTTGTAAAGTGACAGAAGTCCCACATTAGCATGTGATAACTATCAGCCTGCATTTTTATATAGATGTTGTTGCCTGTCCATGAATGTAAAATTTGATTACTAGTGTTATGACACTTATTGTACCCCTAAGTTGGCATTAGATAGACAGATAGATAGAAAGAAAGATAGATAGATAATGTTCATTATGTATATATGAAAATATGCACACATAACACAGTTCCTAGTCCATAACTTCCATAGTCCTTGTATTTCCTGAGTGACTAAAACAATAAGCATGTCTTTTGTTGAAGTATGTGGATTTTTATCCTTGGTTCCTGCAGCAGCTTTGGAACAGCTTCAGACAGACTTTTGTTATAGTGTTGGGGTGCTTTAGGTCTCAGAAGCAGTCCTCAGGAAACAGAATCTCACTTTCTGACCTTCCCTGGTCCTCCTTTCATCTGCTCCTTTTGCTCCCCAAGCAGGCCACAGAGACCAAAAATAAAATATTTACCCACCTTTCTGTCTTGGGGCTGCCCATAAAGAAATTATCTGACCTACCTTGTCTGATTGCAGATCATAAGACCCACTCTTTATCCAATCTCATTTTTACAAGGTTGTCCATGCTTCATTGGTGCCTATCCAGTGAAGTCTCTGTAAAAGGCCCAAGAGAACAGGGTACAGAGAACTTCCGACCAGCTGAGCTCTTGCAGGAGTGTGAATAAGAACTCATTCATGTGGAGGGTGGCGCATGATCATGGAAGCTCTTTCCCACATGCCTTGCCCTACACATCTCTTTATCTATATCCTTTGTAATATCCTTTATAATAAACCAGTAAGTGTTAGGAAGTGAGGCACTCTAACAACTTAATCAAACCCAAGGAGAGGGTCATGGAAACCCTGATTTATAGTGCTGGTCAGAAGCACAGGTAAAACAACCTGCGGCTTGCTATTAATGTTGGAAGTGGGGAACAGTTTAGTAGAACTGAGCCCTCAACCTGTGTAATCTGATACTATCTCCAGGTGGATAGTGACAGAATTGAACTGGGGTGGAGGACACCTATTGGTCTATTGGTGTCTGCTGCAAAACTGATTGCTTGCTTGATACATTGAAAAAAAAACTATACACATCTGGCCACAGAAGTCTTCTGTGTTAATTGTGGTGTGAGAGCAGAGGAAAAACTGTATTTTCAACACAGGTGGCCCATGTCGTACAACTTCAGGAGGCTCTATTCATATCATATTCCACGTCAGTGTCCTCACCCTGGAGCACATAAATAGAACATTAATGGTGCCCCCTGGAGTTGTGCAATGTGGACATGTGGATCGGGAGCCTGAGAAAATTCTGAATACATTTGCTTTACAACCCAAAATAGATTACAATCTGTGATATTAGCTATGTACACAAATAGAGAACCCAGTAGAGTTAAAAAGCTATCCCTGGTTCATTGTTTGTAATCTGGATACTGATTTAGCCTGAAAAATTTTGTCACCTAAAGTACTTTCATATAAGATTGCATTCACATATAAATACATTCAGCAAATACATACAAAGATGAGATCGTAACATGTTTCTCTAAAGTTCACGTGGATTCATTTATTAGTTGTTTCTTTGGTACCTTCAGCATCATGCGATGAAATACTATTTTTCTTTAGTAGTTAGTATTAAAATATGCTAAATACAGATAGGAACACTTAAATTTTATCAGCTATTCAGATCACTTTACAAATTCTGTAAGTTTAGGTAAGATTCCCAAATTCCTGTAAGGTAAATGTTTCCAATGATGTTCTAGAAATAATTATTTTACTGATAGCATTACCTATTTTTAGCTTCATTAAATGGACTCAATTGTTTACTTGTTTCAAAAATATTTGTACATTCTTGTAATTTTATAATTATTTTGTTTAAAGAGGTTTCTGAAAACTATTACGTTTGATTTCATGGGACAAAATAAGATGAATCCAACAAATATGTGTACTTAAATACAAAGAAATAAAACACATTTTACTAAAAATAAAATTTCCTGAAAAATTCTGAGTATACATCTTTTGGCCTTAAAAAAAATATTGTAGAGAGAGAAAAAAAAGACACATATAACCTAAAGGAGTATCAATAGCTTTAACCTATATTATGAATTTCAATAAATATTGCAATACTAAGTTTTTGCTTTTTTTCCTTCAAATTAGTAATGCCTAGGATTTGACTGAGTCCATTTTTACTATTGGTGTCATAAGAAAAGACACATTTGTGGCCGAGTGCGGTGGCTCACACCTGTAATCCCAGCACTTTGGTAGGCCAAGGCAGATGGATCACAAGGTCAGGAGATAGAGACTGTCCTGGCTAACATGGTGAAACCCCATCTCTACTAAAAATACAAAAAAAAATTAGCCGAGCATGGTGGCAGGTGCCTGTAGTCCCAGCTACTTGGGAGGCTGAGGCAGAATGGTGTGACCTGGGAGGTGGAGCTTGCAGTGAGCCGAGATTGCACAACTGTGCTCCAGCCTGGGTGACAGAGCCAGAATCCATGTCAATAAAAAAAAGAAAAAAAAAAGAAAGAAAGAAAAAGGAAAAAGAGAAAAAAGAAAAGACACATTTGCATAGACTTACATTTACTGTTGAGTTCTGCCCCATAGGAGGCAGGGCACTGAGTATGGATGATAAAATTTTTATTCTTTTTTTGCAGTGAAACAAGATGCATGGGTTGAATAGAGTGCAGAGCAACTGTTTTCCCTGGGTGCCTTCACATTTTTAATTCTCTAAAAACATTTTTGTCTTTGTGTCAAAGGCCTTAGTAATAAATCTATTGACAGTACCTTACTGGAAAATTGTGCTTTAGAGTAGATATAACTTTAGCAATGACAGGGAAGGGGGAGAAATATTTTTTTAAGGATAGTAGTATAGTTTTAGGTCAGAATAATTTAGTCTTTCAGTAGAATTCAAACTGACATGCCCCTCATTCCTTACTGCCAGGAACATAGAGCTTTATCTCTGACTGTTCAGCTGCACTAATCTTGTTTGCTTTCCCATTTATGTTTCTAATCTCTGAAAAAAAAAGTATTATATTTAACAGAATTTGTAGTTTTGGAAGATTCTTATTTACTTTGCAGTTAGGTAGTATACATTTATATAAATACAACTTGTTTTTTTTTTTAAGTGAAAAATCTGAAGTCAAAATTCCCAATGTTTTAGCAAAAAGAAAGAAAGATAGGGAAATAAGCAAATACCTAATCATGACAATGCCAGTCTTGGGACTAGAAATTGAAATGGAATATTATTATTTCATGGTCTATTCCCACAAGGGGAACTTGTGATATAGATTATATACATACATATATATGTATGTGTGTGTGTGGTCTGTGTATATAAAGCCTAACATCACCTGGGCAGCCCAGACTAAAGTACAGATTTTGTTCCCTGTCCATGAATGATAGTGTAATTCTCCTGTATTTTATTCATGTAGGTTTGAGGGTGGTCATGCATTCTATTGTGGTAATGCTACATTTGATATGCCATTTAAATATCAAAGTGGAGTTACCAAGAAGGCAGTTGGATGTAGTAGTGTGGACTTCAGGGGAGAAATCCATGTTGGAGATAATGCTTTGAGTTGTTTGCTTATAGAAGTATTCTATGCCACGGCATTGGATGAGGTCACTGAATGTGAATGTTAAGAAAGAAAAGTGAAGGAGGCCCAGGACAGAACTCTGGGGAACAGCAACATTTAGTCACTAGCAGAGGAGCCACAATAGGAGATTAAGGGAGTATAGCCCTTAAGGGAGGAAGAGCAGAGAATGTGGTCTACTGCAAGCCACGTAACCTGAGTGTTTTGGAGAGAATAGTCAACTCTGCCAAGTAGTGCTGAACATTCAAGAAAATAGTGTAACATTGAATTTGGCCCCACAGAGTTATTTAATGACCTTGAGAAGAGCCACCTCCGTAGAGTGGGGTGAAGGGCAGTTCTAGCCAGGAGAGATGGAGGAGAGAGACAAAGTGAGGAAGGAGAAATAAGGAATAAGAACTCCTCTTTTAAGAAGCTCAGCTATGAGGGATGAGAATTAAGGTAATAGCTGGAAAGGACAGAGGATCAAAGGAGATAATTTTAAAGATGGGAGATACTAGAGCACAGGTTGTATGTTGATGGAAGGAGGAGGTTGATGATGCATATGAAAGGGGATCATTACAGCAGTGGATCCTGTAAACAGCAAGTGAACAAGCAGAAAAGTTAGCCTTTGCTCAAGCAGAGACAGTTTCTTCTCCATTGGAACCAGAAAGGAGGCAGAGTGATGCAAAGATGAAATTCTTTCCTTTTTTTTTGAGACCAAGTCTCGCTCTGTCACCCAGGCTGGAGTGCAGTGGCGCAATCTTGGCTCACTGCCTTCACCTCCCAGGTTCAAGCAATTCTCCTGCCTCAGCCTGCCAAGGAGCTGGGACTACAAGCACCGCTGCCACGCCTGGCTAATTTTTGTATTTTTAGTAGAGACGGGGTTTCACTATGTTGGCCAGGATGGTCTCAATCTCCTGACCTCGTAATCCGCCCACCTCGGCCTCCCAAAGTGCTGGGATTACAGGCGTGAGCCACCGCATCCGGCTGAAATTCTTTCTACTTGTTTATAATGGCTCAGTGAAGTGTGAGTTATGGTCATCAGTTGAGAGTTCTGGTACAGAGAACTGTAAGAGAAATGTCTTTTTAGTCTGTTTTTCTAGGTTCTCCATAATAAACATGCATTTCTTTTATAATTAGATAAAAGATTATAAAAATTTATATCCTTTGACCCAACAAATTTTGTTCTTTTCCCAAGGAAGAGGAAAAACATTTTTGTACAAATATATTTATATGGGCATACTAATAATAGCGAATAAAGGAGAGTATACAACAGTAGAAGGATGCTTAAGTAATGGACTCTTCTAAAAATAGAAGGTAGGTAGACTTTAAAATGAAAGCTTTCAAGAATATTTAATGACATGGATAGGTCTTGGCATGTTAAATAAATCTATCATCTTAAGTAAAAACACTGTCTACAAAGCAATTATCTGCAAAATGTTATCTTCAAGTCAGTATGAAAGCACATTTCTAAAGAATGAAAATTTTTTTTAAATCTGCATAAATAAAATGATATAAGGAAACATATAAAATGTTAATAGTGATTGTCTCTTGGTGATGGAGTTATAAGTGATCTTTTTCTTCTTAGACCTTTGACATTTAATTTTTTTTACAAAGAAAGTACGTATATATATATATACACACACACACACACACACACACACACACACACACACACACACACATATATGTAATTCTTTTTCTTTTCTTTTTTTTGAGATGGAGTCTTGCTCTGTCGCCCAGGCTGGAGTGCAGTGGCACGATCTCAGCTCACTGCAAACTCCTCCTCCCAGGTTCACGCCATTCTCCTACCTCAGCCTCCCGAGTAGCCGGGACTACAGGTGCCTGCCACCATGCCCAGCTAATTATTTTTAATTATTTTTTCTATTTTTAGTAGAGACAGGGTTTCACCGTGTTAGCCAGGATGGTCTTGATCTCCTGACCTTGTGATCCACCCACCTTGACCTCCCAAAGTGCCAGGATTATAGGTGTGAGCCACCACGCCTGGCCGTTATTTTTATACTTGGAAAAAATCAATGTATTAAAAACAATCCTACACTCACCAGTGACCCATCATGCCATTTAATGATTCTTCGAAAAGGTAAACACCATCAACCTTCCTAGCCATCAACCAGATTATTTTCCTGTAATGGTGTTTGTCCCACAGAAACTTGTAGCGGCTCTGGTAACACAGCTCTATATGTTGAAGGGACTGTGCCACTCCATCTTGCAACAAAATTCTACTTACAGAAACTGTGTTTCTTTGCTGGTTTTTTTTTTTTTTTACTTGTGTCTATGCTCTTACTTGTCTCTAAGATAAGCGTGGAGTGAAGACAGATGTTAGGAATTTTGCAGTTGGAGAAGAACCATAAAATATTCTTGCCAACACAGATACCAGATTTATTTCAACATCTAAAACTCAGGTTGCTCTATCTGAAATAATACAGAGCAGAGAGAAGTCACATTTACAATGTAAACACACAAAATTTCCCAGTATGACATTTTTTTCTTTAGCCTCCAGACATCTGATTCCTTTTCAAAAGCACACAAATCCTCTCAGCTAGCCCAGAGCCACCCAAAAGGGATTTCCATATGGTAGATGTTGCTTAAAATTTGCTAATAGACTTAATGAAGGTACTCCTCTTAACAGGTAGGATTGTGCCTATTGTTCAACTCATAAATAAATGATTATACATCACTTCTTTAGGTTGTTCCTCAGTTATAAATCAAAATTTATACTAGAGTGTAACATTTCTTTTCTTCTGTTGTTTGAATATGTAATCCTTGCATATTAAAATAGTGCACAACTGTAGTCAGTGAAAAAGTCTTCCCACTAATATCCCTCCATAGAGGCAGCCAATGTACCCAATTTCTTGCATATATTTCTAGAGATATTCTATTTTTATATAAGAAACTAACTGGAGCATTCATGAAAAACTTAAGACCCTTAAACATCACGTAATATTCTTTATCACTGTATCAAAGACATGAAGGATGGTGGTCAGAAAAGCTTATAATGCCAGAAGCCACTAAAAATTGGAGATTAGAAAGAATTTAATATTTTTCTGAAAGAAAAGTCTAAATGATTGGGGAAAAGACAATGCTTTAAAAGTTGATTTCTATACACATCAGTTACATCAAAGGAGACATCTAATTGGGTGAGCATATAGAAAAATGCTAATCTTTGCTACTGGCTTGTAAATTTTTAATGTACTAGACATTTTGTGGTTTAGTTTTTAAAAATAGTTTCACTCTCCCAGTCATAAAGTATGCATTGATCTTTAATACATACATATGTATTATATACTATATATAAAATATTATATATTATGTATAAATATATATTTAAAATTATCTTGTGAACCACAGATGATTGATAGTGGCTTGCCATCCCCCACTTCAGGCTCCTCTTTTCTCCAGATTTTTTGCCTATTGCAAGGTCAGCAGTTATGGCTCATAGGTCAAATCAGGCTTGCCAACTATTTTTGTGAATGAAGTGTTACTAGAACAGAGCTATGCTTATCCATTTATGTATTGACTATAGCTGTTTTCATGCCACAGTGACAGGGTTGAGTAGTTGTAACACAGGTTGTGTAGGCTGCAAAGCTGAAAAGCTGAAAATACTTATCTGATCCTTTACATAAAATGTGCCCGGGAGTAATAAATCCTCATTATGGTAATGAATAAGCAAGAAGCAGTAGAGAAAAGAAAAAGCCAGAACTGATTTTAAATGTGCAATAACATTATAAGGTATAGAGTATCACATAGGAACGTGCAAACTATGTATAAAATCTCTTGGATTTCATTTATTTCATATGCTTTAGTGTCCACCTAGAAAAAAGTAGGGACAATCCTCTTATAGAGATTTAGAATAAATTAAAGGTGTGGATACACAAGTACCTAGCTAAACATGTACAGATTTTCATCTACTTTCATGTATCACTTTTCCAATCCCATCCTTCTTTCCAACATTGCTACAAATTTTATGAGTACATATTTATCTGTGCAGTCCAGATTAAAGTACATCTTTAAAGAAGTAAATGCGAAAGAAGAAAGTTTCCAGGAATGAAGAGGGCAATTAAGACTTACTGGGGGCTTGGCTACTATGATACCTGTCACTCCAGGTATTGAGAGTCAGTGCTATGGCTCACCAGGCTGGTGTGTACTTCCTTCTTCACCATCATTTCAAAACTACACACCTGGTCAAAGGGGTCAAACTGCAGATAAATAAAATCTAGTCTTCTAGGGCACACCAGGGAGAGCCTGTACTCCTGTTGATACTACCAGTGCTGGTAGACAATGTTGGTTGTTCTTGTTACTGGAATTTAAAGATGGATAAGGAAATGAATACAAAACAATTGATTAGATTTATGTTTAACAAAGGATTGCTATTCTACCCCAGTGGTTCCTTAATCGCCTTAGGTGATAGAGCTTGATATTTACAAGAGTATTTTTAAGCAAAGTAAAAGCAAATAAAGCTGTTTCATTACCACAGTACACAGTACAACTAAATAGTAAGGATAAAAATTTAACATCAGGCAGCATAGTGGTTTTTTGTTTTCATTGTGTAGAGCAGAAATACAAATAAAGCTATATTAACCACCCCTAAGGGTATTTGTGACCTTTGACAACAATGAAAGAAAATGTTTATAGTCTGAAACTATGTCTCTCCAGTATTACAGAGTAAATGAAAAATATAATCTGGTTAACAAGTTGTACTTTTACAAGAGGACAACATTCTTATAGAAGGATTCCGACTTTGCTTTTTCCAAGTCTTACAGAAAGAAAACATTGAAAAAAGTAACAAGAATGGAAAGAGTGGAAAAGTAACAAGAATGGAAATCAATTATATAAAATAAAGGCAAAAGGCAACTATTAAAAGTATAAAATTATCTTGAAACATTTATATTTAATCCATATGTATGTGTGTATATACATGTATACCTTGAAAAGTACATATACACTTAGTCTTAGAACATTTAAGTTGTTTATAACCAGAGTGTAAAAATAAAAATACGTTTTCTTTGGTTTCACAGTAGATGAACATTTAGTAAAAGCAAACTATTCACTCAAATATATTTTGAGCATCCACCATTTGTGAGAATCTGATCTAGGAGTATGGGATATGTCAGTCGGTGACAAAACAAAGCAAAACAAAACCTGTTTTCACGGAGCTTATATACTTATTGGAGGACCCAGACAACACATATAAAAAATTTAGTGAGCAATGTAGTATATCACATGGTGATGCATGCTAAAGAAAAACAGAGCAGCCAGGAGCGGTGGCTCACCCCTGTAATCCCAGCACTTTGGGAGGCGATGGAGGGTGGATCATGAGGTCAGGAGTTCGAGACCAGTCTGGCCAACATAGTGAAATGCTATCTCTACTAAAAATACAAAAAATTAGCCGAGTGTGGTGATGTGCACCTGTAATCCCAGCTACTCAGGAGGCTGAAGCAGGAGAATCGTGTGAACCTGGGAGGTGGAGGTTGCAGTCAGCTGAGATCATGCCATTGAACTCCAGCCAGGGCAACAGTGTGAGACTCAGTCTCAAAAAAAAAAAAAAAAAAAAAATAATAAGAAAAATAGAGCAATATAAGAGGGACTGGAAGTCCTCAGGGTTGGAGGGTGGGATTACAGTGTTGAAAACAGTGGTCATTCCAGACCTCACAACCAAGAGAAGTACTTTAGGCTTGTGACTCTTTGGGCATAGAGAAGAGTCAGCCTCTGAGGCAGGAGTGAGCCAGGTGTTAGAGGCTCTGCCAAGAGGGATTGAGAAAGCTAGAGAGGAGTAAGTGGGGACACAGTGTTAGGAGATATGGTGGGAGAAGCAATGGGGTGGGTGTGGGATCAGATTACAAGAGACCTTATTTTGAGTGACATGCGGAGGGTACTGACCGGATGGGTGACATTTCTGAGTTATGTTTAAAAAAGATCATTCTCACTATTGGCAGTAATCAAGGTCAGAAACAATGGTGGCTTAAAGATCAAGGTAGTAGCAATGAAAGTTTTACTTTAGAAATAGACATTTATGGTTTTATTAGTCTAGGATTTAGGTGGAGAGCACAATATTGTTTAATGAAGAAATCCCACCTTTTCACCCATGTATCCAATCAGCAGTTCATGGAAAACTCTCTAAACTGTTTTTACGTATGATCCAGGTTTTCTTACCTTCCTGCCAATATTTCTGTATTCTGTGCATTTTCCATTTGCTTTTCTAGATTTTGGTAGGCTCAGTAATGACCCTCTAAGATACCCATGTCTAATCCCTGGAATCTGTGAATATTACTTTGCCTGGCAAAAGGAGCCATACAGATGTGATTAAGTCAAGGATCTAGAGAAGGGGAAATTATCCTGGATTAGTGGCTGGGCCCTAAATGTAATCATAAGAGTCATAAGACAGAGGCAAGAAGGTTAGTGAGGGAGAAAACAATATGAGGGTGGAAGCAGCTGTTAAATTGATGCAGCCATGACCAAAGAATGCCTGCAGCCTCCAGAAACTGGAAAAGGCCAAACAATGATTCTCCCCTAAAGTCTCCAGAAGGAACCAGCCCTGCTGATGACACCGTGAATTTCCAGATGAAACTGATTTTGGATTTCTGGCCTGCAGAACTGTGAGAGAATAAATACTTATTGTTTTATGCCACAAGATTTGTGATAAACTTGTTACAGCAGCAATGGGAAACTAATACATAGGTCTACTTCCTGCTTCTTCACTCTGCCATGTGCCCTGGAAAGCTGACCCTGGTGCACTGTACCAATCAAGCACCTGCAGATTGGAAGTGACAATGGCCAGGATCTACCTAAGGCAGCAGCTTCTATCCAGTGGTGCTAACCCTAGAGCTACAGCTCTCTCTTGGCTTTTGGAAACCACTTCGTCCACTTGCAGCTTCTGGCCGAGGGTAGTAAAAGTTGCTGCAGAGGGAGCTTCACTAGCTCTCGTTTGTTTCCTTTATCAGTACCCATACCTTCATAAAGACAGGCTCTTTATCCAGTTTCTGCTCCAGCATGTAAGGAGGTTAGAAGTTGTCACTCCATCCTAACAACCAGTGAAAAGCTGAACAAACTGAAAAATCAACAGCTCTTATTGGATCCATCACAGAAGTAACGTTACAGGGTAAACCACTCCCCACAGGTATGAAAATACAGACAATATCAGCTTATTGGAGCAGAAACATGCAATTGGAGACATCCAAGGGAGCAATTACTGGGGTGGGAAAATTTAAACTGTAATTGATGAATTGCTGGAGGCTCAGTCTGACAGTTAAAAACTATAGGAGATTCCAGTCACAGGTGGCCTCCATACTTGTGTAGGTTTTACCTGCAGATCAGTCCGGTTCTCACAGTAAATTTCAGAGAAAAATCCCTTTGTGTTTACATCAGGGAGAGAGGAAAAAGTGCCATTTAAAAATATGCCAGAGCATCCTGTTCCTTTTAACATGGTTTACCCTCCTCTTATCCTTCCTAAGGAATAGGAGGGGAGTAGAGAAGGAGGAGACTGAGGCACTTGTGAAGATCACAGTTGAAAGTCACTGGCATTAAAAGGTTGAAACCTAATCATATAACTATAGAATGCTTCCCCTCCCTTATGCCTGTAGCATGTTAGCAACACATTAATAAACACCTGTTTATTGGAGTTACTTTTACCCAGTCTTGGCTTTCAAAAAAAATTACAAGGCATACTAACAGGCAGCAATCACAGTTTGAAGAAACAGAGCAAGCATCAGAACCAGGCTTAGATATGGCAGGTATGTTGAATTATCACACCTGGAATTTTTTGTAAGTCCATAATGAATATGATAAAGGCTCTAGTGGATGAAGTAGACTACATGCAAGGACAGATGGGCAATGTAAGTAGAGAGATGGGAATTCTGAGGAATATGAAATGTTAGAAATCAAAAGCACTGTAACATAAATGAAGAACAACCTTAATGGTCTCATTAGTAGACTGGACTCAGTGGAGGAAAGAATCTCTGAGATATATCAATAGAAATGTCTGAAATGGAAAGGCAATGAGAGAAAAGATTGGAAAAACTGGAATAGAAGATCTAAGAACTGTGGAATAACTAAAAAAGTATAATATATACATAATGGGAATACCAGGAGAAGAGAGGAAGAAACAAATATTTTAAGCAACAATGACTGAGAATTTTTCCAAAGTTAATGTCAAATACTAAACCACAGAACCAAGATTCTCAGAGAATGCCAAGGAGCATAAATATTTTTTAAAAACCCCAAACATATCTATAGCACATGTAAATGGATAATGGCAGGGCATGTGTCCCAGAGACAGTGGTGATCTGCTATAAACAGAATGTAGAGAGCTTTAGTGTATGATGTTGGAGGCTGAGGAAACTAGGTCAGGGAAGGGCATTATTACTGAGAAATACAGATGTCCTAAATGTGTTCAAGTTCCAAATGCCCAGAAGCAAAGCACTATCTTCCCTCACAAAATCTGAAACTCCTCTAGTATTTATCTCGTTGACAGATACCATCATCTATTTAATTGTACACACCAGAAATCTCCATCTTTTTCAACTCTTATATCCACTACATCACCAAATTTTATCATTTTAATCTCTTTAAAATTTCTCAAAACTCCATTTTCTCCATATCCATGAAGGAGATGATGGTGTCATTGACTGAGGTGGAGATAATTGAGGTGAGGCACAGTGAGAAGGACAGGAGGAAAAAAAAAAAACAAAAACAGATGCCATGAAAGCTACAGAGGAGAGAATTTCAAGACAGTAGATCAATAAAGTTAAAGGACACAGAAGAACTGAATAGAATGAAATCTAAAGAGGGCAATTGAATAGGACGGTAAGAAGGTCGTTTTACTTTCAAGAGGCTGATAACAGTGCTGATGCCAGAGTTTAGTGAGTTGAGCGAATGTAAATAAGGAAGGATTCTGTGAATTCAGATTGTCCTTTGAAAAGTTGACAAGGAAGAGTAGAGATTGTAAAAGTTTGAGAAAAATGCAGCAAATTGAGGAAAGGACAACTTAGGATGGTAGAAGACTTGATCAGCTGAGACTATGGACCCAGTGGAAAGGAAGCTTCTGATAGGATGATAGAGCAAGTTACACAGGAAAAAGAATCAATAGACAAATTAGTAGGGTTAACCCTGGAAAAGAAAGGCGATGTTTCCACCTTGGAAGTCACAGAGAAGTTGGGAGGGATGTGAAGGGAAGATACATGAAAATATACTATCATTTTGAGATAGAAGGGAAGTACCCTGAGTGAGTTTGTGTTAGTTTCCATTGAAGAAAAAGGAAAATAGATATTGGAAGCTTGAAAGGTAGACATTTTTGGACAACTGCTATGTAAAATGAGCTAGGAAGTCATCCCCTGGATGGGTTAAATAATTAATAAGTAGACTTCAGGGTCCAGTGGAGAGAAAACTAAAATCTTTCAGGTGTGAGTTTTGTGACCACAAATAAGCAACATTGGAGCTGAAAAGAAGTCAATGGCTAGTTGGATCTATTAGTCAGTGCCCTGGAAGCAAAAATAGCACAGTCCAAAGAAATGTGATTGAAGAGAGTTTTTGTTTTTGCTTTTTATTAAAATCAGCTTTATTTTTAAGAGCAGTTTAAAGTTTATAACAAAATTGAGAGGAAGGCATAGGGACTTCCCATGTGTCCCTTTCCCCCATGTAGGCACAGCCTTCTCCACTATCAACATCCCGCACCACAGTGTTACTTTTGTTACAATTAGTGAACCTACGTTGACACATCACTATCATCCAGAGTCCACAGTTTACATTAAGATTCACTATTGGTGTTGTACATTCAACAGCTTTTGACAAATGTATAATGATAAGTATTACAATTGTAGCATAGTACTGAATAGTTTCATTGACCTAAAAATGCTCTGTTCTCTGCCTATCCATCTCTCTGTGTCCTCTAATTGCTGGCAATTACTGGTCTTTTTACCATCTCCATAGTTTTGCCTTTTCCAGAATGTAGTAAAGTTGGACTCATATAATATGTAGTTTTTTCAGATTAAGTTCTTTCACTTAGCAATATGCATTTGTGTTTCTTCCATGTTTTTTCATGGCTTGATAACTCATTGCCTTTTAGCACTGAAAATATACTATTGTCTGAATGTACCAGAATTTATTTACCTATTTCTTCTTGAAGGACATCTTGGTTGTTTCCAGTTGTGGCAATTATGAAAAAAGCTGCTATAAATATCCATGTATAGGTTTTTGTGTGGTTTTCTACTCATTTGGGTAGAAAGGAGCACAGTAGCTGAATTGTATGGCAAGAGCATGCTTCATTTTATAAGAAACTGTCAAACTGTCTTCCAAACTGGCTGTACCATTTTTCATTCCCACCAGCAATGAATGATTACTGTAGCTTTATAGGAAGTCTTGAAATTGCACAGTGTCAGTCCTCCAGCTTTTTCTCCTTCAATATTGAATTGGCTATTCTGGATCTTTTGATTTTCCATATAAACTTTAGAATCGGTTTAACAGTATCCAGAAAATAATTTGTTTGGATTTTGCTTGGGATTGCATTGAATCTGTAAAGCATGTTGAAAAGACCTGACACCTTGATAATATTGAGTCTTCCTATCCATGAACATAGAATATATCTCCATTTACTTAGTTCTTGTTTTATTACTTTTATCAGAGTTTTGTAATTTTCTTGTATGTATTTTGTTAGATTTATACTTAAGTATTTCAGTGGGGGTTGCTAACATAAGTGGTATTGTGTTTTTAATTTCCATTTTCACTTATTCATTTCTGGTATATAGGAAAAAATGACTTTTTTATATTAATCTTGTATCCTAAAACCTTGCTGTAATTGCTTATTCATTTCAGGAGGTTTTTATGCTGACTTTTTTAGATTTTCAACATAAACAATCATGTCATCTGCGAACAAAGACATTTTTATTTCTTTCTTCTCTATCAGTATACCTTTTAAGTCATTTTTTGGTTTTATTGCATTAGCTATGACTTCCACTATGATAATGAAAAGGAGTATAGAGAGAGAACATCCTTGCTTTGTTTCTGATCTTAGCAGGAAGGCTTCTAATTTCTCATCATTATGTATTATAACTGTAGGCTATTTTACATGTTGTTTATGAAGTTAAGGAAGCTCCCTTCTGTGGCTCATTTATTGAGAGTTGTTATCATGAAAAGAGGTTGAATTTTGTCAGATGTTTTCTCTGCATCTATTGATATGATCATGTCATTTTTCTCTTTTAGCCTATTGATGTGATGAATTATATTAATTTATTTCACCCATCAGTCACCACTCCTACATACAAATACTCTTCCTCAGGTTACTGGAATCCTACTTCTACTTAAAGACCAAGATTAAATGCTAAATCTACTAAGAACTGTACCCACTTTTCCAAAATGGAATTAATTTTCCCTCCTTGCTATTTCTACTTTATGTATTACTTTAATTTTGGCATTTGCCATATATTTTGTGTTTTTAAAAATATTTGTGTTTACATCTCCCACTAGTTTGAAACTCATTGATTGTACAACCTGGATTTTTTTCCACCTATAATAATCCTACAACACTTGGGGTTACTGGGAAAATGCTTGCATATAGCAGGGTCTCAATAAATATGAGTTGGATTGAATTCCATACTTAGATTTTTATTAAAACAACAATGACACTTTGGGAGGCCACAGCAGATGGATCACTTGAGGTCAGGAGTTCGAGACCAGCCTGGCCAAAATGGTGAAACCTCAGCTCTACAAAAAATACAAAACTTAGGCCGGGCATGGTGGCTCACGCCTGTAATCCCAGCACTTTGGGAGGCCGAGGCAGGAAGATGACCTGAAGTCGGGAGCTCCAGACCAACCTAACCAACATGGAGAAACCCCATCTCTACTAAAAATACAAAAAATCAGCCAGCTGTGGTGGCACATGCCTGTAATCCTGGCTACTTGGGAGGCTGAGGCAGGAGAATAGCTTGAACCTGGGAGGCAGAGGTTGTGGTGAGCCAAGATCATGCCATTGCACTCCAGCCTGGGCAACAGGAGGGAAACTCCATTTCAAAAAATAAATAAATAAATAATACAAAAATTAGCCTGGCATGGTGGCGGGTGCCTGTAATCCCAGCTACTTGGGAGGCTGAGGCAGGAGAATTGCTTGAACCCGGAAGGTGGAGGTTCAGTGAACTGAGATCTTGCCACTGCACTGCATCCTGGGTGACAGAGTGAGACTCCATCTCAAACAAACAAACAAACAAACAAAAGCAAGTGATAACGAGAAGATTCTAAAGCCAATGCCCTTCAAAATTCACAGCTATCACTTTCCATAAATTTGTTATTTTAACTATCAAAATGTGTTTTCCTTACATTCTAATATATGGCACTTGGTATGTAGCTAAATCTGACAAATCAATGTATGCATATTTTAAAACTTATTTAATACTGGAAACATGAAAGTTAACCAGAAAAATAAGCAGTCATCATTGATTAGCTATTCACTGACGTATAAAAATTATGGAAACATTTACATGTTCTTGTGAAAAGGTAGATGTACTTACTCTTTTTAAGAAATGCCCAATATTATACTAAGAAAAATCATATAAAGCTATTTTCTATGCAAACCTCAAACATTCAGTTGGTTTCAGGCAAACATGGATATTGAATTAAGGTAATGAAGATTCAAGACACCTTGTTTTTTGCATCTTTGTATCAAGGCATAAAATGATGAATAACACTTGATTTCTACATACAACTTTCCCAAGGTCTAGCAGGAACAATGAACCTGTATTGACTTCATTAAATGTGAGAACTTCTCCACTAGTGGTGTATTCTCTCTGGAAAGACCTGCAGTGTCTTCACAGAGAGGGTAATTTAAGCCTAACTTTGAAGGATACGTAGAATTTTGCCAAGCATGGAAGGAAAATAATTCCAGGTAGAGAAATGGAATGAACAAAGTACAGAGTCTTGAAAATGCGTGGTATGTTGAGAGCTATTCCGTACAGAGCTGATGGAGAATGATGCTGGAAAGGTTGTTTAAGGCAAGATTGTGAAGGTCCATGAAATCCATGCCAAGACATTTTTAAGTTGTACCATAGAAGATAGGGATCTATCTGAGGTTGTTTTAATCATCACAATGACCAAATCTTTTCTAAGTTTTTGACAGCTAATACCAAAAACATCATGGAGGATGAATTCACAGGAGCAGAAGAGTGAGGGTACCAACCAGCCAAGTATTGATCCTTCTGCTCCTCACCATCCATTCCCCGTCGTTCTCCAGGAACAGTCTGTAGCAGCCAAAACAGACAAAAAATTCAGGGCCCTTCAATTAAATGGATAATTGGATTTCTTCCTCTTTTGTCTTAAAAAGAATATATAAAAAATGGTTATATTTGTAAGAATCTCTTTGAAAATAGAGGAGTAAATAAGATGATACTTGTTCAATTCAGCAAATGTGGAGACCAACTATATGCAAATTCCATGCCAGAAGTTGTGGGGGGATATACAGTCACTTAGTCATTCAACTAAAGTTTATCGAGAAACTACACTATTCTAAACAATATCCTTATTCTTGGGATACAACAAGAAACTAAAGGCATAGTTTTGCAGATCTTGATGCTTACATCTAGTAAGGACTTCAAATATTAACTAAATTATCCACACAAGTGCATAATTTTTTAAGTGGTATAAAAATTATGGAGGAATCTTGTAATCCTAGCACTTTGGGAAGCCAAGATGGGCGGATCACGAGGTCAGGAGATCGAGACCATCCTGGCTAACATGGTGAAACCCTGTCTCTACTAAAAGTACAAAAATTAGCTGGGTGTGGAAGCGTGCCTGTAGTCTCAGCTACTCAGGAGGCTGAGGCAGGAGAATCGCTTGAACCTGGGAGGCAGAGGTTGCAGTGAGTCGAGATTGCACCATTGCACTCTGGCCTGAAGACAGAACGAGACACCGTCTCAAAAAAAAAAAAAAAAAAAAAAAAAAAAATGGAGGAATCTAATTAAGAGTTGCAAATAGCTATAAGACACTATTTCTGTCATTAGATACATTTTTTTAAATATCAGAAACATGATTTGCAAATAGTTTCTCCCAATCTGTGGCTTGGTTTTTATTTTCTTAACAAGAAAGCAGCAAATTGAGGATTGTACACCTTGGGATGATGGAAGACGTGATCAACTAAGAATGTGGATCTGTGGAAAGGAAGCTTCTGATGGCATGATACAGCAAGCTACACAGGAAATAAAATCGAGAGACAGGTGGAAAGTGTTAACCCTGGAAAAGAAAGGTGGCACTTCTACCCTGGAAAGTGAAAAAGAAGTGTGTATGGGGGTAAGGGACTATGAGAAAATAGGTGAAAATATACTATCATTTTGAGATAAAAGGGAAGGAACCAGAGTGAGTTTGTATTAGCTTTCATTTGAAGAAGAGGGAAAATAGATATTGGAAACTTGAAAGATAGACATTTTTGGACCACTGCTATCTAAAATGAGCTAGGAAGTCTCCTGTGGAGGGGTAAATAATTAATGAGTAACTTCAGGGTCCAGTGGAGGGAAAACTCTAATCTTTCATGTGTGAGATCTGCGACCAGAAATCTGCAACATTCGAGTTGAAGAGAAGTCAATGAGTGACTGGATCTATTAGTCAGTGTCCTGGCAGGAAAATAGCACAGTCCAAAGAAGTGTGATTGGAGAGAATTTTTTGTTTTCATTTTTTATTAAAATAAACTTGCACAGTGTAGATGTTTATAATTTTAGTGAAGCCCAATTTATCAATTTTTTATTTCATGGATGGCATTGTTGGTGTTGCATATAAAAACTTATTTCCAAACCCAAGGGTATCTAGATTTTTTCCTATGTTATCTTCTGGAGTTTTATAGTTTTACATTTTACATTTAGATCTGTGATTTATTTTGAGTTAATATTTGTAAAAGCTTAAAGGTCAGTGTCTTGAGTCACTTTTTTTGCACGTGAATATCCAATTGTTCCAGCACCATATGTTGAAAAGATATTCCTATCCTAAGAAATTTACAATCTAGTAAAGCGTATAAGGCCAGCACACAAATGAATGACTGAAATGACATTTAACTAAGATATCTGTCCTAAAGGATGTATAGAATTGTGCTGAGGAGTGTAAAAGAGGTGACATTTAAGGTGGATTGTGAAAAGTGAATAAGGTTTTATCATACAGATGGGGCTGAGGAGGATAACAGAAACAAAATGACAGGTGAAAAAAGCACAGGGATGTATAGTTTAAGAAACAGAAACAAGTCCAGTTAAGCTAAAGTGTAAAAGTGTACCTTTCTGGCAAACACACTGGAAAGACAGATTGTGTAATGTTATGGAAGGCCTTGAATGAGTTTCATGTGATGAGTCATTGAACAAATATTTATTGAGGGCCTACTGCATGCCAGGCACTGTTACAGCTGCTGGGGATACAGCAGTGAACAATACAGGTACTCTGTCTTACTATTACAATAAAATCTAGATTGGTATTATATTAATTACAATCTAATAGGAGATGAAAGAGGACAAGGTAGAATGTGAGAGGTGATGAGGAGAACTGGCGGAGAAGCCAGTGGCTAAAAATAGAGCAGGAAAAGGGTGATGAGAAGTTCTGGAGAGAAGCCACTAATTCACAAGGGCTCACCAGGAAAAGACTCTGATTAATGTAATATTGAAAGAAGCCCATAGGAAGCAAGAAAGAGCTTTACAGGTATCAAAGAAAATGGCATTCCACTCAGAGGGAACAGCAAGTACCAAGGCTGTGAGGTAGAAGCATGCTTAACGCATTCAGGAAACAGTAAGGAAGCCAATGAGGTTGGAAAGAATTGAGTAGGAGGGATATTAGAAACAGATAATGTTAGAGAAATAATAGGGGTGTTGAGGGAGGCACAGATGCACAAATCACATAGGCCTCGTAGGCCATGGTACAGCGTTGGATATTCCTTTGAGTAATAATGGGAAGATCAGGAACTTTGAGCAGAGTAGTGACATGACGTGACTTATTTTCTTGAAGATCACTCTGGCTGCAGTGTTGGGAAGAGTGTCAGAAGGTAAAGGTGGCAGCAGGGAAATCTCTTGGGTGGCTGTTACAGCAGTGAGAAGAAATACAGTGGGGGGTGGTGGGGAGAAATGTCTAGCCCTAGTTAGAATTTGATGATAGAGGCGATGGAATTTGTATACAGATTGCATGAGGGGTGTGAGAAACAGAAGAGCCAACGATGTCTCTAACATCCTGAACAATCAGAAGAAAGGAGTCACCATTGACTGAGATAAAGAATCACAGAGAAGGAGTAGGTTTGGAGGCAGAGTATTTAGGAGCGTGGTTTTGGATGTGTCTGTCTCTCCAAGTGAATTATCACATAAGCATTTATATGCAGAAGTCTGGAGCTAGTAGTTATCAGTGAATGAGTGGTATGTGAGGCTATGAAATAAGGAAGTGAATGTAGAGAAGATAACTTCAAGAACTGAAACTTGGGAGACCCCCAAAGTGTAACAGAAAGATAAGGAAAAAACAGAAAAAGATACTCAGACAGAGATACCAGTGAGATAAGGAAGAGAATCAAGAGAGACTTACAGGAGACCAAGGCAAAGGTATTCAAGAAAGCCTTTGTTAAATGCTGCTGGTAGATTAGGTAAAATGAGGACTTAAAATTGACCATTGGATTTAGCAATGTAAAGGTCAGTAGAGTCTTTAACAAAAGCTGCTTCCATAGAGTGTCAAGATGAAAGCCTGAAGAAACTAAGTATAAGCCAGGCGCGGTGGCTCACGCCTATAATCCAAGCACACTGGGAGGCCAAGGTGGGCAGATCACTTGAAGTCAGGAGTTCAAGACCAGCCTGGCCCACATGGTGAAACCCCGTCTCTACTAAAAATACAAAAAAATTAGCTGAGCTTGGTGGCCACGCCTGTAATCCCAGCCGCTCAGGAAGCTGAGGCAGGAGAATCCCATGAACCTGGGAGGCAGAGGTTGCAGTGAGCTGAGATCGCGCCACTGCGTTCCAGCCTGGGTGACAGAACAAGACTCATCAAAAAAAAAAAAAAAAAAAAAAAAGTATACATAATTCTTTTGAGGATTTTTACTATAAAGCAAAGAAATAGAACAGCAGATGGAGGAAACTGGAAGTCAGGGGAGGGCAGTTTGTTGTTGTTTGTGGGATGGGTGATATAACAGAAAATTCAATGATGTAGGAATGAGAGAAAAAGCAGTGGCAATGATGTCCTTCCCTAAATGAGAGAGGACAGAAGCTATTATAGTAAACAAAAGGAGTAGTCGGCTTAGATAGGGGAAGGGGCAGTTTATTAATAGGCTTAAATTTCTAAGCAATAAGAAACCATTAAAGTTTTCTGAGTGAGTGTTAAGATTCTTAATAACCCTCATAATCTATATATTCCTTCCCCTTCTACCAAGGGGCAAATCCAGATACTTAAGAGTATATCCAAAAATAGATACCAGAAATACAATTATCCTCAAAATAAAATGGATGTCCAGAAAAGTTTAAATAAACCATTGTGTTTCTCTCAGCAATTTCTTCAGCCTTTGTGTTAAATCAAGATCTTTATGCTGTTTTTGAAACTTGTTGAAATGTTTTACTTTGAAAATAAACTTTTTAGTACATGAAATCTATTTTTACACACATCTAACTTTCTGAAAATTTGTAATGTGATTTATTTTGTATTCCTGTTAAATTTTGCTGAATAATAATTAAAAATGACCATACCTTGACCACCAGTGGCCTAACACTACCTCCAGCAAAATTAGGAATGTAATGAATTCAAACCCTTCAGACTCATCACCTTGTAACAGATTTGATCACACAGAAATTTAGAGGAAGCTTTAAAACAAATCATATAAAGATAGTTCTTAAAGGAAATTATGTACTATTGATCATCCATGAAGTAAATTCTGTAATTTGCATTTTTTCCAATGGAAAGGAGTAAACAAACAGTAAAGATCAAATATATTAGGATATTTTCTGGTATGTTATTGAATTTAATAAACAGATTCACAGAGGATTTTCAGTGTCATATGTATCTAAAACTTACTTCTACTATGATCAGTAATCAGTTCTTAAATCAGAAAGCATTTTTCTCCACAGACATGAACGTATTCACACCAAGAAAGGGAACTTCAACTGGTCTCTAATATCCAATCCGAAGGATGTAGATGATTTAGCAACCCTAGAAGTTTTGGATGAGGTAAGAACTAATATCCAATCTGAAGGATGTAGATGATTTAGCAACCCTAGAAGTTTTGGATGAGGTAAGAATTTCAGTTGAATTAAACTTAGACATTGCAGATGTTTTGTTAATTTATAGAAAACATGAGTATTGGTAGAAGGGGAAGGAATATAGAGATTATGATGGTTATTAAGAGTCTTAACACTCACTCTGCCCATGTCTTCCATCTGTAAGTCTCATGCTTTCTTTGTCTCTTAGCTTCCTATTATTTCTCTTATCTTCAGTTTTAATCTATATAACTCAAATTTACAGATCTTTCCAGCCTCGTGTTCATTTTTTTCTGATGCTCAACTGTCAGGGGTGAAGTCCTCGCAGTATAAGTTGTTAGGCCACAGATCTTCCTTCTTTTCCATTATTTGTGGGAGTCTCAAAGATATGATTTATTGTATTCAAAGAGCAGTCAGCCCACTGTAACCACCATGTGGTGGCCTCCCCCTTTTTCCTCTCTTGTTTCAGCTCTCAGTGGCTGTACCAGAAACTCTGAATACCTCAACAGCCTGTCTGTTACCATGGTCGGTGTTCTTCCTCATGGGATCACAAAACCCTTGTTTCACACAGCTTATCTTTCAGGGGTATTGAATTCTGCTTGAAACTCCTTATTCTAATTATCTCAGAGGTATTTCAAACATTTTTTGTGAAGGTACAGATCCAAGCTATTAAATTCTAGTCTCAGCCTCCTTTCCCCTCACCCTTCTTTATTCCACACTTCTTTATTCCACGTAGTCAGATCATTAGAGAAATAAATGCCCTCTTTTTAGGACTTCTGTCCTGCCTGATGAACACCTTTTTTATTTTTTTTACACTGCTGATACATGCCTGAGCATTTGACTCAGAAATGTACCAATCAAGAGCTAAGTTCTGAATAGAGGTAGTCATTTGGTAAATTTAGGGTTGCATAAACAACTCAAGTACTTCCTCAGAATAATCTCAAGATCATCAAACATCTTGAAATCAAATCATGTTGGCAAGTCAGAGACTGCAGACACCTTTCTGAATTCTTACATATAAAATTTTTTAATAATGTGAATTCCTAGGCTTATGGATTGCAAAGAAGTTTTCACTAGATCAATATATTAATATATTAAATGGTAGATTTGTTTCTGTTGTCTATGTTTTATTTTTAGTTTCTTTTTGGACCTAAGATATTTTGCTCCTCTCTTGTGTCATGTACTATAAATGGTGGTTTTCGACATTATCAACCCCAATTCATTTACTCAAATGACTTATCAACTATGAAAATTACATTTAAAAATTTTTCACAGTACTTCATAAAGCCAAAAGTCTGGAAAAAAAAAAAAAAAAAAAAGGACTAGGACATTCCATAAAGCCACTGGATCACTTTGATTTGAAATTAAATCATGTTCACTCCATCTTCCCTTCCCTTTTCTCTTTACTTCGTTGTTAATCTTTACGTCACTTACTGCTATTACTTCTTTTCTTGAAAGCATTATATATTTAAAATTCCTGTGACATATAATATGTCCTCTGGAAAATGCAGGTAACAATGACATCCACTGTCTCAAAACCAAAAGAAATGCCTGTCAAGTGAATGAGTAGTTGCAAACCTGATGTTATATATTTTTTACTATCAATGTGTCTATTTTTCTAATCCTTGGTCCAGATTCCAGATGTTCTGTTTATTATTGTTTACTTTTTAAGTTGTAGTTGACCACAAATAATTTTTAAGAAGGAGAAATTATTTTATTTTATTGCAGAATACAGTCTCAGAGCAACTTGAGAAGTGTTATTCCAGAGATCAGATCTATATCTATGTGGGAGACATACTCATTGCTCTTAACCCTTTTCAGAGTCTGGATCTTTACTCCACAAAGGTATGTCATATGGGGTGCATTCTCTTACTTCATACACATAATTATACATTCAGATACTTAATTTAAATGAATGCCAGAAAAATTTTATCCACTATTTTGAATAAACAGTTACATAATTGTTATTAAAACATAGAACTAGGAAAAGTAGAAGATGGAGTCAATCTGGGTGCGGTTTGTGGTCTTCCTTTCTCCAAATGTGTGTGCCATTCAGTTACTGGTAACGGATCTACATTAAATATTGTGTCACTAAACAGATGCCTTTAAAAGCATATACTTAAGTCTGCTTTAAAAGGTATGTACTTAATGTATGTCTGACACTGAACCGAGTATGGGAGTGTCAAAAGTATAATTACATTGTTTATGTAGATAATACATACTTAATGGCTATAAAAATTATCACTATGAGTTAAAAATTCCTTTTGATGTATTATTGGCTTCATTAATATCACACACATGTTTTATGAATATGAATATATAATTATCAACTATTCAACCCCTAATGGCTTAAATATAGAATACTATTCTGGAATTAAACAAGGTTGTTTTTCATTTTTAATTGGACTCATTCTCTTCTGGCTATTTGTGTACTCCAGGAAATTATTTAATACTGTTCCTAATAGTTGTTTTTGTGTGTGAAAAGTACATATCTCTGTCATCTTTTAGCATCCTAAAATTTATAGGAATAACAGTAAATTTATGAGCCCTCACCTATGTTTCAGAAGATTCGGGCTTTAGTGCAATCCTACTATCAATTCACTGTGTGATCGTGGACAAATCAAATGAGAGAATGTATGTTAAATGATGTGAAAGGAAAAAAATGGTGATCATATATGAGACATTATTATATCCAAGGAGCAGTTAACAAACTGAAACCTGATCGTCTTATTTTTAATGAATGCTTTCACTTAAGTAAATAATGGAATTTTGAAACCTTACGTTCTGCTTTGGAAGTACAATGCAGAATCTTTTAAATTACTTTGTGTCATATCATATTTCTGGGCTGTTTTGTGTCAGGCTTTTATTTTACATAGTTATACATTTAGATATATGTGCAATATGTGTGTAACATGTATGTAACAATGTTTTAGTGGTATAAAATGGCATTTTTATTTATACTTTGCTTTAAAAATTGGAGCTATATTTGTAAATAATTCAGGACTTAAAAACAAAAAAACAAAAAGCCCTACAAATGTATTCTTTTTAACCCTTAGCATTCCAAACTATATATTGGATCAAAGAGAACTGCCAGTCCTCCTCACATTTTTGCAATGGCTGACTTAGGATATCAATCTATGATAACATATAATTCAGATCAGGTAAGAAGAGTCTCCCATTCTTAGAAATTTACCTCATAGTTACTTAAATGTCACCTGAATTTTGAGGATAAGGTCTTCTCACAGTTTTCTTTTCTATGTGTAGTGCATTGTTATTTCTGGAGAAAGTGGTGCTGGAAAGACAGAAAGTGCTCATCTTTTAGTTCAGCAGCTGACAGTGCTTGGAAAGGTATAATTCATTTTTTTCTCTGTCCCATCAGAAATATTTGTTGAATTTCAGAACTTAATATAACTCATTAATATTCTCTAGTATCTCACATTTAATAATGTACAGAAATTTTAAAATACAGTTGTTATCCTTTGAGAGTTTAAAATAATGAGCAATATGAAAAGCATGTACTCTGTTTTGAGGATTTTCTAACTTTTAGCACACGTATTAGCAAGGCTTATAAATGTGATTTTCATTCTTTTTAGTCCCAGTGCATTTATTGAATGCTTTCTTTACTTTTTCTCCTTTTGTTGCTAGCAGGTTAAAAGACAGTCAACATACAAAAATCAGTTGTATTTACATACTATATGTGTATACTAGCAATGGTCAATTACAAATTGAATCTTAAAAGTGCCATTAACAATAAAATAAAAAAACCATGACCTATGTAGATCTAAATATTATTATATATGTGCAAGATTTGTATGCTGAAAACTGAAAGAGTTAAAAGAAATAAAAGACCTAAATAAACGAAGAGGTATATCATGATCATGGATTAAATGACTCAATATTATTAAGATGTCAGTCTTCCACAAATTGATCTGTAGATATAATGCAGTTATGATAAAAATCCAATCAGGATTTTTTTTTTTTTTTTTTGGTGGGAATTGACAAGGTGACTCCAAAATATATAATGAAAGGCAAGGGAACTAGAATAACCAAACAATCTTGAGAA
Organism: Macaca thibetana thibetana; assembly: GCF_024542745.1. NCBI lineage: Eukaryota > Metazoa > Chordata > Mammalia > Primates > Cercopithecidae > Macaca > Macaca thibetana. The sequence goes on from NC_065586.1 coordinate 25,891,190, forward strand.
AGAGCAAAGTTGGAGGATTCATACTACCTTATTTCCAGACTCGCTGTAAAGCTGCAATAGTCAAGACAGTGTGTCACTAAACAGAATAGAGAGGCTACTTGCATATGGTTTATTGATTTTTGACAAAGGTGTAAAATTTATTAATTAAGAAAGGTGGTCTTTTCAACAAATGGTGTTGAAATAATTGGATAGTCCCATACAAAAAAATTAACATCAGTCTATACTCACATGTTATACAAATTTTTAACTCAAAATGCATCATAGATCTAAACATAAAACCAAAAGCCATAAAATTACTACAGGAAAACATAGGAAAAGTTTTTCTGATGTTGAGTTAGGTGAAAGAGTTCTTAGATTCAACCCAAAGTGCATAATTTATAAATGGAAAAATTTGATTTTGTCAAAATTAAGAATGTCTGTTCTCTGATGATACTGTTATAAAAATGAAAACACAGCCCACAGACTCAGAGAAAATATTTGCAAGGCACACAACTAATAAAGGACTTGAATCTAGACTATATGAAAAAAAAAACTAATAAAACTCAATAAGAAATGAAATGACAATTTAAAAACAAACATAATGTTTGAACAGTCACTTCACCAAAGATGATTATGTATGGTACATAAACAAATGAAAAGTTGCTCAACATCAGTATCATTTGGGAATGCAAGTTAAAACCACAAGAAAACACTATTACAAAACTATTAAAATGACTGAAATGGCTAGCGTTTTTTAATCTAACAGTACCAAATACTGACAGAGATATGTGCATTACTCCATTCTCACACTGCTATAAAGAACTTTCCGAGACCGGGTAATTTATAAAGGAAAGAGGTTTAATTGACTCACCGTTTTGCATGACTGGGAGGCCTCAGGAAACTTACAATCATGGCAGAAGGTGAAGGGGAAACAAGGACCCTCTTCACATGGCAGCAGGAGAGAGAAGAGTGAGAGAAGGAGGAACTTGCCCAACACTTATGAAACCATCAGATCTTGTGAGAATTCACTCACTATCACGAGAACAGCATGGGGGAAACTGCCCCATAATCCAATCACCTCCCTCCCTTGACATGTGGGGATTACAGGTCCTTCCCTAGACATGTGGGGATTACAAATCAAGATGAGATTTTGGTGGAGACATAGAGCCAAATGATATCAACATGTGTTACCGAAACACCAGGGGTTTGGTCTAGGTCCTGCTACTTGCTACGCAGAAAGCCAATGACTGAGATGATGAGTATTGCCAAAGAAGTAGGCTTTAATCAGGTGTTGCACCCAGGAAATGGGAGCTGTCTCAAATCTATCTCTTTGATCAATTAAAACTAGGGGTTTACATAACAGGGAAGACATGTAAGAATGTATAAGAACACAGAAACTAGGGAGAGACAAGGAAGCAATAATGATGAATAAGGGGTCTGCATCTTATTGTCTGGATGTGGTGATCTATGGAGTTTCAGTTCTTTGATACTTTTTTTTGAGAGGCCTGAAGGTGGTTTCCTCAGGAGGGAAATCAGATAAAACAAATTGTAAAGTTCAAGCTCCAAGACCAGCAGGAACTTTGTTTATTTAAAGAAAAGAATCTATGGGACTATTGGGTTTCATATGGAGCAACTGTATTTCTGGTGAGAATGCAAAGTGGTACAGCCACTTTGGAAAACAGTTTGGATGTTTCTTGTAAGCTACACTTACCATACAACCCAGCAGTTCTACTGCTATGTGTTTATCTGTGCTATGTGCCTTTCTGTATAGACTATGAAAACCTTTACAGAAACCTATAGACAAAGATTTATAGAGACTTTATTTACAAACTCCAGAAAGTAGAATAAACAAACTATAGTATATTAATACAGTGAAATATTACTTAGCAATAAAAAGAAATAAACATTGAGTCCAGGAGTTCAAGAACAGCCTGGGCAACATAGCAAGACCTCTATGAAAAAATTTAGAACTTAGCCAGGCATGATGGCACATGCCTACAGTCCCAGCTACTTGGGAAGCTGAAGTGGAAGGATTGTTTGAACTATGGAGGTCGAGGCTGCAGTGAGCTATGGTGGCACCACCGCACTCCAGCCTGGATGACAGAGCAAGACCCTGTCTCAAAAAAAGAAAAAGAACAAACATTGATACAAGCAATAATGAATTCCATTAAATTATCGTTGGATGAGGCCAGGTACTGTGGCTCACGCCTGTAGTCCCAGCACTTTGGGAGGCCGAGGCAGGCAGATCAAGAGGTCAGGAGATCAAGACCATCCTGCTAACATGGTGAAACCCCGTCTCTACTAAAAATACAAAAAATTAGCCGGGCGTGGTGGCAGGTGCCTGTAATCCCAGCTACTTGGGAGACTGAGGCAGAGAATGGCATGAACCTGGGAGATGTGAATGGTGTGAATCTGGGAGGCGGAGCTTGCAGTGAGCCAAAATCATGCCACTGCACTCCAGCCTGGGCAACAGTGCGAGACTCCGTCTCAAAAAAAAAAAAAAAAAATTGTTTTTGGATGAAGCTCAAATGTATTATGCAAGTGGAAGAAGCATTATGCAAGTCAGGCACGGTGGCTCATGCCTGTAATCCCAGCACTTTGGGAGGCTGAGGTAGGTGGATCACCTGAGTCAGGAGTTCAAGACCAGCCTGGACAATATGGTAAAACCCCATCTCTACTAAAAATACAAAAATTAGCTGGGCATGGTGGCAGGTGCCTGTAATCCCAGCTACTTGGGAGGCTGAGGCAGGCAGAATTACTTGAACCTGGGAGGTGGAAGTTGCAGTGAGCTGAGATCGCACCACTGCACTCCAGCCTGGGCGACAGTGCGAGACTCCATCTCAAAAAAAAAAAAAAAAAAAATTGTTTTGGATGAAGCTCAAATGCATTATGCAAGTGAAGAAGCCAGAATCAAAAGACTGCATAATGATTCAGTTTACATGCCATTCTTGCAAATTTAAAACAGTACAGACAGAAACAGATCAGTGATTATCAGGAAATGGGGGTGGAGAGAGGGATTGACTGCAAAGAGTCACAAGACAATTTGGGGTGGTGAAGGAATTATGCTATATGTAGACTGTGATGGGGGTAACATGATGGCACATGTAAAAACTCTCAGCACTGTACAGTATAAAGGATGACTCTTACTGTATGTAAATTATACCTTAATTTTTTTAAAAAAAGGAAGTTGAGGATAGACACTGATTTTCCAGGTAAAGATCTTACAATAAGATAAAATTGTACTTTAATGACGCTAATGGCCAAAAAAGAAAAAAAACATTGTTTACAATTTATGCCTGTAAAAATTTTTATTACGATCTACATAGTTATAACTTGCCATGTTAAAATTTTTGCCAATTCTGTGAGGAATCTTGCGTTACAAAACACCAATAGGTTCAAGGTTAAACCTAATCTGTCTATAAAAGATTGAGGCTGCATAGTTCAAAACAACTGCTAAATTGAATTTAATTCACTTTTTTTCTTATGCATTTGGAATTTATTCTGATTTATACTGCCATGAATGGATGAAATTGTATCTTTTTGTCATACAGCTATTCATTTATCCCAACACCACTTATTAAAAACCCATTCTTTCCATAAATTTGAGATGCCACACTTATACTATACTAAATATCCTCGTGCAGTTTGATCTACTTCTGATTTTCTATTCTGCTCCTTTGGCCTTATTGTGTATTCATGCACCAGTGTCACACTTTTTAGTGTTGAAGTTTCTATATACTTCCTATTTTTCATATATATAATATATATTATGTATAATTATATATGTAATAATGTTATATATAATATAACATATAATATGTGGTTTGCAAGTACTTTTTCCTAATCCACAGGCTGCCATTTCATTTTGGTGATTGTTTCCTTTGCCATGCAGAAGCTTTTGACTTTGACATAGTCTTATGTTTTTTTCTTTGCTTTTTTTGCATGGGCATTTGATGTGATATTCAAAAAATCATTGCCAATGCCAATGTTCAGGAGCTTTTCCTCTATATTCTCTTCTAGGAATTTTATAGTTTCTAGTCTGATATTTAGATCTTTCATCCATTTTGAGATGATTTTTTGTGTATGGTATAAGATAAGGATCAAATTTCATTATTTTGCATGTGTAAATCCAGTTTTCTCAGCACCATTTATTGAAAAACTATCCTTTCTTTATGATATCATCTTAGTGCCCCTGTCAAAAATGGGTTGACCATAAATGTTTGGGTTTATTTTGGGGCTCTCTTTTCTATTCCACTAGTCTATGTGCCTGTTTTTATGCTGGTACCATACAGCTTTTATTACTATAACTTTGTCATATAGTTTTAAATCAGGAAGTAATGATGTCTCCAAATTTTTCTTCCTCAGAATTATTTTGGCTAGTTGAGGTTTTTTATGATTTCATACAAATTTTTTGGATTTTGTTTTCTTTTTAAATTTTTATTTATGTATTTATTTTTAAAATTTTTCCATAGTTATTGGGGTACAGGTGGTATTTGGTTACATGACTAAGCTCTTTAGTAGTGATTTGTGAGATTTTGGTGCATCCATCACCCAAACAGTATATGCTGCACCATATTTGAAATCTTTCATCTCCTGAGTTACTTCACTTAGAATAATAGTCTCCAATCTCATCCAACTCACTGCAAATGCTGTTAATTCATTCCTTTTTATGGCTGCGTAGTATTCCATCATATATATTATTATATATTAAATCGTGGAACCAACCCAAATGCCCATAAATCAATGAGTGGATAAAGAAATTGTGAGATTGATATATATATAATATATTATATTCAGTTCTACTTTCAGTTCTTTAAGAAATCTCCATACTGTTTTTCATAGTGGCTGTACTAGTTTACATTCCCACCAGCAGTGTAGAAGTGTTCTCTGTTCACCACATCCACACCAACATCTGCTGTTTTTTTATTTTTTGATGATGGCCATTCTTGCAGGAATAAGGTGGTATCACATTGTGGTTTTGATTTGCATTTGCCTGATCATTAGTGATGTTGATCATTTTTTCATATATTTGTTGGCCATTTTTATATCTTCTTTTGAGAACTGTCTATTCATGTCCTTAGCCCACTTTTTGATGGGATTATTTGGTTTTTTACTAATTTGTTTGAGTTCATGGTAGATTTTTGTTATTAGTCCTTTGTCAGATGTATAAATTGTGAAGATTTTTTTCCCACTCTGTGGGTTGTCTCTTTACTGTGCTGACCTTTCCTTTTGCCATGCAAAAGTTCTTTAGTTTAATTAGGTCCAAGTTATTTGTCTTTGTTTTTGTTGCATTTTCTTTTGGGTTCTTGGTCATGAAATCCTTGCCTATGCTAGTGTCTAAAAGGGTTTTTCCAATGTTACCTTCTAGAATTTTTAGAGTTTCAGGTATTAAGTCCTGAATCCATCTTGAGTTGATTTTTTTGTAAGGTGAGAGATGAGGATTCAGTTTCATTCTCCTACATGTGGCTAGCCAATTATCCCAGCACCATTTGTTGAAAAGGGTGTCTTTTCCCAACATTATGTTTTTATTTGCTTTGTTGAAGATCAGTTGGCTCTAAGTATTTGGATTTATTTCCAGGTTCTCTGTTTTGTTCCATTGGTCTGTGTGCCTATTTTCATACCAATACCATGCTGTTTTGGTGACTATGGCCTTGTACTATAGTTTGAAATCAGGTAGTGTGATGCCTCAAGATTTGTTCCTTTTGCTTAATCTTGCTTTGGCTATGTGGGCTCTGTTTTGGTTCCATATGAATTTTAGAATTGTTTTTTTCCAATTCTGTGAAGAATGATGGTGGTATTTTGATGGGAATTGCATTGAATTTGTAGATTGCTTTTGGCAGTATTGTCATTTTCACAATACTGTTTCTACCCATCCAGGAGCATGGGATGTGTTTCCATTTGTGTCATCTGTGATTTATTTCAGCAGTGTTTTGTAGTTTTCCTTGTAGAGGTCTTTTGGGTCCTTGGTTAGGCATATTCCTAAGTTTTGTTTTGTTTTTGTTTTTTGCAGCTATTGTAAAAGGGGTTGAGTTTTTCATTTGATTCTCCACTTGGTCACTGTTGGTGTAGAGAAGAGCTACTGATTTGTATACATTTATCTCATATCTGGAAACTTTGCTGAATTCTTTTGTCAGTTCTAGGAATTTTCTGGAGGAGTACTTAGGGTTTTCAAGGTAAATGATCATATCATCAGCAAACAGTGACAGTCTGACTTTCTTTTTACTAATTTGGATGCCCTTTATTTCTTCCTTTTCACTGATTGCTCTGGCTAGGACTTCCAGTGCTATGTTGAAGACAAGTGGTGAGAATGGGGATCCTTTTCTTGTTCCCATTCTCAGAGGGAATGCTTTCAGCATTTCCCCATTCAGTATTATGTTGGCTGTGGGTTTGTCATAGATGGCTTTTATTACATTAAGATGTGTCCCTTGTATGCCAATTTTGCTGAGAATTTTAATCATAAAGGGATGCTGGGTTTTGTCAAATGCTTTTCCTGCATCTGTTGAGATGATCATGTGATTTTGTTTTTAATTCTGTTTATGTGGTGTATCACATTTATTGACCTGGCGTATGTTAAACCATCCCTGTATCCCTGGTATGAAATCCATTTGATCATGGTGGATTATCTTTTTGATATGTTGTTGGATTCAGTTAGCTAGTGTTTTGTTAAGGATTTTAGCATCTTTGTTCATCAAGGATATAGGTCTGTAGTTTTCTTTTTTGGTTATATCCTTTCCTGGTTTTGGTATTAGGGTAATGCTGGCTTCATATAATGAATTAGGGACAGTTCCTTCTTTCTCTATCTTGTGGAATAGTGTCAAAAAGGTTGGTACCAATTCTTTAATGTCTGGTAGAATTCGAGAATTCGGCTGTGAATCCATCTTGTCCTGGACTTTTTTTTTTTTTTTTTTTTTTGGTAATTTTAAAATTACAATTTCAATCTTGCTGCTTGTTATTTGTCTGTTCAGAGTATTTAATTCTTCCTGATTTAAGCTACAAGGGTTGTATTTTTCCAGAAATTTATTCATCTCTTCTAGGTTTTCTAGTTTATGTGTGTAAAGGTGTTTATAGTAGCCTTGAGTGGTCTTTTGTATTTCAGTGGTGTCAGTTGTAATATCTCCTGTTTCATTTCTGAATGAGGTTATTTGAATTTTTTCTGTTCTTTTCCTGGTTAATCTTGCTAATGGTCTATCAATTTCATTTATCTTTTCAAAGAACCAGGTTTTTATTTCATTTATCTTTTGTGGGGTTTTTTGTTTGTTTGTTTCAATTTCATATAGTTCTGCTCTGATCTTGGTTATTTCCTTTCTTCTGCTAGGTTTGGGTTTGGTTTGTTTTGTTTCTCTAGTTCCTTGAGGTGTGACCTTAGAATGTCAGTTTGTGTTCTTTCAGTTTGTTTTTTTTTTTTTTTTTTTTTTTTTTGACATAGTCATTTAGGGCTATGAACTTTCCTTTTAGCACCGCCTTTGCTGTATCCTAGAGGTTTTGATAGGTTGTGTCATTATTTTTGTTCAATTCGAAGAATTTTTTAATTTCCATCTTGATTTTGTTTTTCACCCAATGCTCATTTGGGAGCAGGTTGTTTGATTTCCATGTATTTGCATGGTTTTGAAGGTTTCCTTTGGAGCTGATTTCCAGTTTTATTCCTTCTGGTCTGAGAGAGTGCTTAATATAACTTCAATTTTCTTAAATTTATTGAGGCTTGTTTTATAGCTTATCATATGGTCTGTCTTGGAGAAAGTTCCATGCATTGTTGAATAGAATGTGTACTTTGTGGTTGTTGGATGAAATGTTCTATATGTATCTGTTAAGACTATTTGTTCCAAGGTGTAGTTTAAATCCATTGTTTCTTTGTTGACTTTCTGCCTTGATGACCTGTCTAGTGCTGTCAGTGGAGTACTGAAGTCTCCCACTATAATTGTGTTGCTGTCTATCTCATTTCTTAGGTCTATAGTAATTGCTTTACAGATCTGCGATCTCCAGTGTTAGGTGCATATATGTTTAGGATTGCGGTATTTTCCTCTTGGACAAGGCCTTTTATCTTTATATAATGTTCCTCTTTGTCTCTTTTAAAGTTTGTTTTGTCTGATATAATAATAGCTACTTTGCTGGCTTTTGGTGTCCATTTGCATGAAATGCCTTTTTCCACCCCTTTACTTTAAGTTTATGTGAGTCTTTATGTGTTAGGTGAGTCCCCCGAAGGCAGCAGATAGTTGGTTGTTGAGTTCTTATCCATTCTGCAATTCTGTATCTTTTAAGTGGAGCATTTAGGATATTTACATTCAATGTTAGTATTGAGATATGAGGTACCGCATTCATCATGCTATTTGTTTCCTGGTACTTTAGTTTTTGGTTTTGTTTCTGCTTTTAATTTGTATTTTTGTTTCATAGGTCCTGTGCGATTTATGCTTTAAAGAGGTTCTGTTTTGATGTGCTTCCAGGATTCATTTTAAGATTTAGAGCTCCTTTTAGCAGTTATTATAGTGGTGGCTTGGTAATGGCGAATTCTCTCAGCATTTGTTCATCTGAAAAAGATTGTCTCTTTCCTTCATATATGATGCTTAGTTTTGCTGGATACAAAATTCTTGGCTGATAATTATTTTGTTTCATTAGGCTGAAAATAGGGCCCCAATTCCTTCTAGCTTGTAAGGTTTCTGCTGAGAAATCTGCCATTAATCTGTAGGTTTTCCTTTATAGGTTACCTGGTGTTTCTGTCTCACAGCTCTTAAGATTCCTTCCTTCATCTTAACTTTGGATAACCTGATGAGATGACAGTGTGCCTAGATGAAGACCTTATTGTGATGAATTTCCCGGGTGTTCTTTGTGCTTCTTGTATTTGGATGTCTAGGTCTCTAGCAAGGCCAGGGAAATTTTCCTTGATTATCCCCACAAATATATTTTCCAAGCCTTTAGAATTCTCTTCTTCCTCAGGAACAGCGATTATTCTTAGGTTTTGTTGTTTAACCAAAATAATCCCAGACTTCTTGGAGGCTTTGTTCATATTTTCTTATTCTTGTTCTTTTTTCTTTGTCTTTGTTGGATTGGGTTAATTTGAAGACCTTGTCTTTGAGCTCTGAATTTCTTTCTTCTACTTGTTCAGTTATATTGCTGAGACTTTTCACAGCATTTTGCATCTCTAAAAGTGTATCCAAAGTTTCCCAAATTTTTGATTGCTTTTTCTTTAAGTTATTTATTTCCTTGAATATTTCTCCCTTCACTTCTTTTATCATTTTTCAGATTTCCTTGTATTGAGCTTCACCTTTCTCTGGTCCCTCCCTGATTAGCTTAATAACTAACCTCTTGAATTCTTTCTCAGGTAAATCTTTTTTGTTTGTTTGTTTGTTTTCAGTTCAGATCCATTGCTGGTGAACTAGTGTGATTTTTTGTTGTTGTTGTTGGGGGGGGTGTTGCAGAGCCTTGTTTTGTCATATTACCAAGGGTGGTTTTCTGGTTCCTTTTTATTTGAGTAGGCTCTGTCAGAGGGAAAGTCTAGGGCTGAAGGCTGTTATTCAGATTCTTTTGTCCCACAGGGTGTTCCCTCGATGTAGTTCTCTTCCTCTTTTCTATGGATGTGGCTTCCTATGAGCTGAACTGCAGTGATTGTTGTCTCTCTTCTGGGTCAAGCCACCCAGCAAGTCTGCCCAGCTCCGGGCTACTACTGGGGGTTGTCCACACAGAGTCCTATGATGTCAACTGTCTATGGGTCTCTCAGCCATGGATACCAGCACCTGTTCTGGTGGAGGTGATGGGGGGAGTGCAGTGGACTCGATGAGGGTTCTTAGCTTTGGTGGTTTAATGCTCTATTTTTGTGCTGGTTGACCTCCTGCCAGGAGGTGGCACTTTCAGAAAGTATCAGCTGTGGTAGTATGGGGTGGAACTGGCCGTGAGTGGGGCCCTAGAACTCCCAAGATTATATGCCCTTTTTTTTCTGCTACCAGGGTGGGTAGGGAAGGACCATCAGGTGGGGGCAGGGCCAGGTGTGTCAGAGTTCAGACTCTCCTTGGGTGGGTCTTGCTGTGGCTGCTGTGTGGGATGGGGGTGAGATTCCCAGGTTCCTGGAGTTGGGTACCTAGGGGGATTATGACTGCTTCTGCTGAGTCATGCAGGTTGTCAGGGAAATGGAGGAAAGCTGGCAGTCAAAGGCCTCACCCAGCTCCCACGCAAACTGAAGAGTAGATCTCACTCCCACCATGCCCCCGGCAACAGCTGAGTCTGTTTCCAGGCAGAGAGTGAAATGGGCTTGAAAACCTGCCCCAGGCTATCCTCCTCCCAGCTGCAAAAGAAAAGTGCTTGGCTCTTCCCTTGCTTGTGGAGTCTACACACCAGATTTGCATGCTCCCCCGAGTTCTGGCCAGGCTTCTTGCCAGGTCAAACTGTTACAAAGTTCAGTTAAAGATTTCCTTATCCCTCTGCAGTTTTACCCTCTGCTCCTCTGGCCACCCTCCCCTTGGATCCCTGTGGTGCCAGGCAGGAGTGGCCTGCTAGGGGACCCAGGAAGCTCCCAGGGTTTTTCTGCTGCTTCCTCTACCCCTATATTTCGCTTGGCTCTCCAAATGGATTCGGTTCCATGTAAAGTCAGAAACTTCTCCCACCTTCAGCTTCTCAGCTTCTCCAGTGGGGATGTGTGTTCAGGAGAGAGGGTCTTCTTCTCCCACTTCTGCAGTTGGGGCACTCACAGTATTTGGAGGGTCTCTCAGGTCCTGCAGGAGCGGTCCACTTCCTTCAGAGGGTCTGTGGGTCCTCTTGAGATTGCTGGTTTGTTCTTGCATTAATCCGGAGCTAAAATTCACAGTGCAAGCCTCTGTACGCTGCCCTGTCTGGAGCTGCAATCCAGTCCTGTCTCCCATCTGCTATGATGATTGACCCTTCCTGGGATTGTTTTTTTCTATTTCTGTGAAGAATGCCTTGGGATCTTGATAAGGATTGCACTGATTCTGTATATTTGGGTAGTATGGATATTTTAACAACATTAATTCTTCTGATCCCTGAGATATATTTTCATTTATTTGTGTCTTCCTCAACTTCTTTCATCACTGTTTTATAGTTTTCAGTGTATAGATCTTTCACCTCCTTGGTTAAATTTATTCCTAATGTTTTATTTTTATGCTTTTGTTAATGGGATTGCTTTCTTGATTTCTTTTTCAGTTAGGTTATTATTTATGTATAAAAATGTTATTTACTTTTATATGTTGATTTTGTATCCTAAAATTCTATTGAGTTATTACTTCTAACAGTTATTTTGTGGGATATTTGGGGCTTTTTACAGGTAGGATCATGTTATCTGCAAATGCAGTAGTCTCCACTTATCCCCACAGGGGATATGATCCAAGATACACTTGTGGTTGCCAGAAACTGCAGATAATATCAAGCCCTATATATACTGTTTTTTCCTAAACATCCCTATGATAAAGTTTAAATTATAAATTAGGCACAATACAAGATTAACAACAATAACTAAAAATAAAATATAACACTATACTGTAATAAACATCATATGAATATGATCTCTCTCTCTCTCTCTCTTTCAAAATACCTTAGTGTCACTTGTTTTAGGGGATCCCTTGCTGACTTCTTTGTGTAGGCTCAATGCTTTCTGGTTCAACCACTGACACCAATCAGAAAACATTTTCTGTTCATGTCTTCCACCCACAAATTTAATGCCTTCTTAACTAAGTACTGATCATGCACTATGACTATGACTTTTGCAATATGATATGTGACAGTAAAACTAGCACAAGTTTCTTTTTCCTTCTTCACAATTTAACAGATAGTAGACCTCAACATACAATATTTTTTCTTCCCTTATGAAGTCAAGAACTTTCACCTTTTCACTTCAAGCAGGCAAATATGGTTTCTCTTTGACATATTCAAATTGTCAGCATCACTACTCTTGTGCTTTGGGGCCATTAAGTAAAATAAAGATTATTTGATGGCCAGGACTGTGACAGCTGATCTGATAACTGAGAGGGCTACTAAGTTGGCTGACAGGTGGGTAGCCTATACAACGTGGATACGTTGGGCAAAGGAAGGATTCACTTTCCAGGTGGGACAGAATGTGGTGGCACAGATTTAATCACACTACTCAGAATGGCATGCGATTTAAAACTTAGAAATTATTTATTTCTGGAATTTTTCATTTTAGACCATGGTTGACTACAGGTCAACTTCTTCCTTTCTGATTTGGGTGCCTTTTATTTCTTTACCTTGTCTGATTGTTCTTATTAGTACTTCCAGTACTATGTTGAATAGAAGTGATGAGAGTGGGTATTTTTTTGCGTTGTAATAGATACTATTGGAAAAGCTTTTAGTTTCTCCTCATTGATTATAATGTTAGCTGTGGATTTTTCATACATTCCCTGTATTATGTTGAGGAACTTTCTATACCTAAACTGTTGAGAGTCCACATCAAGAAAAGATGTTGTGGTATCTTAAATGGTCTTCTATAACTCATACATATGATGTAGATTATTCTGTGGTTGAAAAATGTTAAAAATTGTGTCTTTTCAAGGTAAAGAAACCTATTACCGCTTTGCTTAATATTGCTTTTCTATTGCCTAAGAAAATGTTATATAATTGTAGGTAGCTCCTGTATTCTTTGGGAATGAAAATGGTTATGCCAAAGAATACTTCATTCCTTCCAAAATGTCCTTTTTCTTCCTGCGGAATACCGCTACTTAGTGGAAATCACAGCAAGACCAGCAATTTCTAGATAGTTCATAAAAATCTGGGACATTCTGTCAATAGAAAGATAAATAGCTATAGAAAGGCCTCTTATGAGTTATACCTTAGTAAATGCTTTTCTTTTTGTAATCTCATAGGAAAATGGAATACAGCTTCCACTTTTAAAATTAAAAAAAGAAGGGGTGTTGGACTTTGTCAGATACTTTTTCTGCATCAATTGAGATGATTATGTGGTTTTTATCTTTGACTCTGTTAATATGTTGAATCACATTGTTTGATTTGCATATGTTAAGCTAGATTTGCATGCCAGGGATAGATTTTGCTTGGACATGATGTATAATCTTTTTAATGTGTTATTGGATTTGATTTGCTAATATTTTATTGAGAATTTTTGCATCAGTGTTCATCAGAGAAACTGGCCTGTAGTTTTCTTTTCTTGTGATACCTTTATCTGGCTTAGGTAGTAAAGTAATGCTGGCCTCATAAACTGTAGTTGAAAGTATTCCCTCTGGCTCTATTTTTTATTATTTATTAATTTGCTTTTCTTAGAGACAGAGTCTCACTCTGTCACCCAGGCTGGAGTACAGTAGCATAATCTTAGCTCACTGCAGTGTCTGAACTCCTGGGCTCAAGTGACCCTCCTGCTCCAGCCTTCCCAGTAGCTGGGACTACAGGCATGTGCCAGTGCACTGGGCTAATTTTATAATTCTTTGTTCAGATGAGGTCTTATTTTGTTGCCCAGGCTGGTCTCAAACTCCTGGCTTCAAGCTGTCTTCCCACCTTGGCCTCCCAAAATGCTGGAATTACAGACATGAGCCACACTGTGCCTGGCCTAGCTCTACTTTTTAGAAGAGTTTAAGAAGTATTGGTATTGATTTTCTTCCAATGTTTGGTGGAATTCAGCTGTGAAGCCACCTTATCCTAGGCTTTTCTTTGTTAGGAGGTTTTGATTACTTCTTCAATTTCTTTATTTGTTTTTGGTCTGTTCAGGCTTTCTAATTCTTTCTGACTCAATTTTGGTAGGTTGTATTTCTCTAAGAATTTATCTACTTCCTCCAGGCTACCCAAATTGTTTGTAGATAATTGTTCATAATAGTCCCTATGATCCTTTTTATTTCTGATACGTCTGTTGTAATTTCTCTACTTGCATTTTTTATTTTACTTATCTTAGTCATCACTCTTATTTTCTTAGACTAGCTGAGGGTTTGTCAGTCCTATTTTTTTCAAAAGCAAAACTCATAGTTTTATTGATTCTTTTTATAGTTTTTCCTTTCTCTATTTGATTTATTTCTGCTCAGGTTTTGATTTTTTTCCTTTCTTCTGCTAATTTTGGCTTTAGCTTTTTCTTCATTTTTTAGTTCCTCGAGGCATAATGTTAGACTATTTATTTTGGAGCTTGCTTCTTTTTTAACATAGGAATGTATTGTTACAAACCTCTCTCTCAGAATTGCTTTTGCTACATGCCATAGGCTTGTTATGTTGTGTTTTCCTTGTGGTTTGTCTCAAGGTATTTTTTACTTTCCCTTTTACTTTCTTCTTTGACCAATTGGCTGTTCAGCAGTACATTGTTTAATTTCCACATAGTTGATCATCTGTGGTGCTAGGAGGTGCTCCTGCTTAGGTGTGCCAGAGGCTTGGAGCCCCAGGGTGCAAGGTACCACCTCACCTGTGATGTGTGGTGGCAGCAACTACTTCAGTGTTCAGGAGGCCTGAGGCCCTCTGAGGGTGGGGTGCTGCCTCAGCTCTGGTGCAAGGGAGCTCCCTCAGCCAAGCTCAGAGCCTGTGAGGACTGCAGGAGTCTCCAGTAGCAATGACTGCAAGTGTGAACAGTAGTGAGAGAGGTTGCTGGGGGTATCTTGCTTACCTTTTCCTTGCAGGGAGCTGTCCTTCCTTCCTGGTTGTGAGCTGATCCCCACTTGGGGCATGATGTGGTAAAGGTAAGGTGTTTCCTTTCCTTCTCTATGTGGCCATCCTGGGTTTCTGTGCTCTACAGGATTTCTACTGGCTGCTTTTTTGCTGTTCTCCAGCATGCTCCTTTAGTTATTTTGGTTTAAATGTACTTGTTTACTCATTTGCAGGTAGCGGGGGGCTTGAAGGTGTATTATCCATTCTCACACTGCTATAAAGAGCTACTTGAGACTGGGTAATTTATAAAGAAAAGAGGTGTAATTGACTCACAGTTCCACATGGCTGGGAAGGCCTCAAAAAAACTTACAATCATGGGCAGAAGGTGAAGGGGAAGCAAGCCCAGCAAAGCAGGAGAGAAAGAAAGAGGGAGCAAAGGGAGAAATGCCACTTTCAAGCCATCAGATCTCATGAGAACTCAGTCCTTATCACAAGAACAGTGAGGGGGAAAATCCGCCCCCATGATCTAATCATCTCTCACCAGGCCCTCTCCCCTGACACATGAGATTACAATTTGACATGAGATTTGGGTGGGGACACAGAGCCAAACCATATCAGAGGGAGAGCACTAGGAGCTTCTGGCCAACCATCTTGATGTCACTTCTAATTCATTTTCAAAATGATGAGTAGGAAGAATTCCATGTTCCTGTTAAAAACTGAGTGGTTTTAATATGTTCTATCAGAAGTCTTGACCCAGTGGCTTAATATAACCTCTACTTAGCAGACTTGTGACCCTCTCGGGAGTGGAAGAGCCAGGAGAGACCTAAAAAAAAGGTGGCGCTACCCCAGGTATCTCATCTCAGCCTTTTCTTTCCCCTTGCCCATCAACCACTCTCTCCTTCTAGAAGTATCATTTTAAAAGGTTTTGACAATGGTGAGATAAGATTTAATGTGGGGCGCGGGGGCAGTGAGGCATAGCATATTATCCTGGTGTAGAGGAGCTGAACACCTGAATGAATTTACTCACAGGTCTTTGCTATTCTGTCCTGATCTGCGGGCTGATAGAGGTTCTCATCAGTGATAAATTAATTGTGTGTGAATGTGGTTCTGTAGATGTCAGCAAACTCCTTAATCTAATCTCTTTGTCTTGTTTTAGATTAATGTTAATTGGGGATAGGTATATATGTATTTTCAGATTCCTACCCTTATCACATCTTATCTTGTTTTAACTTATGTCCTTGATAAGGATTTACCAGATGGAAAAATGAGGTGTTTGGTAGATAGAACTTACCTTTGAAATATGCAGTCTTCCAAATCTTATTTAGCAGGTCACTGCTATTCAATATATGCCAATGAAAATGTTATCTCACCTTTTTCATGGGTGCAAGGCCAGCCCAAAACATTTTAAAAGAGCCAAGTTCATCCCCCAAATTACTATGCTCTTCTCTCACCCCTTATTGCCTCTTTTATAAGATACTCAAAGTTCTTACACAGCCTGAAAACTTCATTGTGAATGCCCCCTCCAACCCACTCAAATTCTAATGTAGCCTGCGTTCCAGAAATAGCTTCCACTGTTCTCCCTCGACATAGAAAATTTGCAATAAGTCTAACATAGTTGATCTTGGTAAAGTATTAAGGTAGATATTATACTGAAAATAATCTACTTAAGCTAACTTCTGCCAAGTTGTGAATAACTAATACCTCCCTACACCTCGGGGGGCAGAGGTTGGAATGCCTTTGTAATAGAGATTGGCTATTAACCCAAATAAATTTCTACTCAGTAGAATTTCAACTAAAGTGGTAAAAAAGAAACATGGAACATACTTCTTTGAGAAGAGGAGCATAAGAGATGGGGAAGAAATAGAGGTAGAGCCATGTAAGCCTGCTAACCTTGACCTGGTTTCCACTCCTCCCATTCATACTTCCGAGCTGTTCTCACTTTTCATAATTATTCCCTTCTCTCTGCTTCTGAATTAATGAGTTATCTTTCCTCTCTTAGTTTCAGGGTTAGCAGCTTCTGTGGAAGCAAGTAAAGTGGTTCTGGCTTTGGGGACTATTTGGATGGGGGCCCAGGCAGGTAGAGGAGGAATAACAGAATGACAAGTGTACTTCAATGTGCATAGGCTGCTTATAAATTATCTTTGTAAATCAGGCAGAACTGCATTTGAATAGAAAAGTATAGAATATCTCCTTGTCCTTTTTTAAGAAAACAAGTGAGTGAATCCACGTATGGGAGGGCGAAAATAGACCAGGATGTAACATCTGCCAATATATCAGGAACATGCTTTTGTATGTTTATGTCTACATAAAGTGCTCACCAAAGAAGAGACATTTCATTATATACCAAGTTAATTTTTTATGTTTTTAAAAATATCTTAATATTTTCTCTTTAGGCTAATAACAGAACCTTGCAAGAGAAGATTTTACAAGTAAACAATTTGGTAGAAGCCTTTGGCAATGCCTGCACTATTATAAATGACAATTCTAGCCGATTTGGAAAATACTTAGAAATGAAATTCACCTCTTCTGGAGCTGTAGTGGGAGCACAGATTTCTGAATATCTCCTGGAAAAATCCCGAGTTATCCACCAAGCTATGTAAGTTTATTTCAAACCTCTCCTATTTTGGAGGAAGCAGAAGCAAACATAATGCTTTAATAGTAAAATGTCTTTCTCATTCAATAAAATTTTGTTTATCACCTACTGTATGCAAAGCACTTACCACTGAGAATGAAGAGATCCATCAGCACTGTCTTACTCTCAAATATATGTAACATTCAATAGAGGAATTAATAAATAACCTAGAATTTGTGCTGCCAGATAGAAAGCCTAAGCCCATCATAGAGGTACTAACAGCATAAATTAGAGACCGTTCTGACATAGCAGAGAATATATTTATCTATACAAAATTAATGTGAAATTTAATTAGAAATAACTGAATGCTTTTCTCTTTTAAATGCTAGCATATATAAATAGACATTTGTATTAATTCTATTCTTCCTGTGTTTATACACAAGGGGCCAAATAAAAGATTCAAGAAGGAGCTTTATCGTATTGACCTTTTATTGCTGACTGATTTTAGCCATCAATACTCTTCATAATGCTTTGATATTAAGTGGAATGAATTCCTTTTGCGGGTTTGTAACTTAATGACAAAGTTTCTCTTCTGTCTCACAAAACATCTTTGTTATTCTAATGAGGAAACTATCGTTACACATTGGATTTGTACCCTGGTAGTTACATTATTTTGTTTAAAGGCTTGGCAAATTAGAATCTTTCATTTTTCTTACGTTGGTTTTATGCTAAACATATGCTACATTATTGTAGTAGTATGTCAAGTTAATTCACAGTAACATAATAAGCCTTGTTGTGTATTAGTACATTATTATTTAATGTAAGTGCCTTCAAGCTTGGTGTCATTCAATTCATGAGTAAGTCATGAATAGAAGTTGCCTGGAGTCCAGCTCCTGAGCACTAGCCCCAGTATGGAAAATTACCCTTTGGCCTTCAATTGAAAATATGGAAGGAGGCTGGGCGCGGTGGCTCACGACTGTAATCCCAGCACTTTGGGAGGCCAAGGTGGGCAGATCACAAGGCCAGGAGATCGAGACCATCCTGGCTAACAAGGTGAAACCCCGTCTCTACTAAAGATACACAAAATTAGCTGGGTGTGGTGGTGGGCGACTGGTGGTGGGCGACTGTAGTCCCAGCTACTCAGGAGGCTGAGGCAGGAGAATGGCGTGAACCCAGGAGGCGGAGCTGGCAGTGAACCAGGATCGTGCCACTGCACTCCACTGGGGTGACAGAGCAAGACTCCATCTCAAAAAAAAAAAAAAAAAAAAAAAAAAAAAGGAAGGAATGATTATTAGACACATGTGGTTTTCAATTGTGGTACCAGACCATTTTAATCCACCTTGGGTAAGATATTTAAACCTTAAAGATCCTTACAGGATCTTGGCTCTGTAATTCATTGTATGTAGGATTTGAAACAGTTTACTTAACCTCTCTGCACCTCTGTTTTTCATCTTTAAAATGAAATAGCATTAGTACCTATCAAGACAAGGTATGTATAGTATGTACCACAATGAATGGCATATAGTAAGAAATCTGTAAGTTTAAGCCATTAGTAGTAATAGTAGTATTAATAGTTGATTAGAAATAACATATAGCACAGTACCTGGGATATTGAAGATGTTCAATAAATGGTAGATACTATTTATTGATGCGTGTCCAGTGCCCAAAAGTCAGTGGACATGTGTGTCAGTGCTATTGCGGCCCATAAGTAGAAGGACCTCAGGATCTTAGCAGATGTGGAAACTTAGCTAGTTCTCAAAACTGTTTGTTCTGCTCTCATAATTGTGTAAGCCTCTCCTTCAGGCCCTTTGGGGAGAACTACTTAAGAGTAACTAATTGGTAGATGGCACCACCATGTTGCACAATATAAAGGGATACCATTCACGGTGTATTCTATGGAGCTGAGTGCAGGAACACAGTTCATATAGAATAACACATGAACATAACCCTCTGGAGTTACACAGCGAGGCCCTGAGCTTATAACCATAGAAATAATCCCGTTAATGCTTACTGAAATATTGCAGGATGGATTCTAAGAAATAGCATAGTCAGGATTATATTTAAGGCATGCTATGAATTAAGTAATTTTTCCCCCTAAGGAACTATTCTAATTTTACAACTTTGCTTATTGGGGAAAAGCATTCCAAATTCCAAATTCACAATCAAGTGGAAATATAACTCAGTTATAATTTGAGCACAGCTGTCTTTAATTTATAACACTTTTTCCATTTTTATGTTTTTTCTTTCACCTAATTTAATTGCATTTTTAAGTTCCAGAGGAGCTTTGAGTGACCTATGAATATGAAAATATTAGACCTGTGATTGATGGAAGAATTCTTAATAGGTACCTTTACAAATTATAAATTTAATTGCACTGTTATCAATCAGGGTACTGAACAGAAAGAACAAGCTCTAGGGTTTTAACTGAGAAAACTGTTTACAGAAGTCACATGAGCATTGAAGAGCCAAGAAGAAATGGTGAGATGCCCATGGACTAACAGGGGTGAGGAGCCATGGCTGCCTTCCTGTCTGCAGGCAGAGGGAGGGGCAGCACTAGTGCCTGGTGCCAGCTGCAGCTGTGGATCAGGGGCTGCCTGTCGAGAGCTATGGCCCTAATGGGATGCAGCCGTTCAGGGAGAGAGCAAGGGGATAACGTCCCAGCCTTTCTCTCCTCCCTCCGCCTGTTTCCTGCCTGTGCTTCCTATTGGCTGAACCCATATGGAAGCCAGACAGCAAGGGAGTCCAGGGATTGCAGGCTGTAAGGATTGGCCTTTGGGGTCCCAGAGCAAGACAAAGAAGAGTTTAGAATGATCTGAGGAGTAGGGAAGAATCAGAGCAGACGAGTATCTTTTTTTGATGAACTCACCCTTTAAGACATTTTGTTCTTTTCTTCACTTTTTGCCTCTGACAATGTCATCCCAGCTCAATCTCTGACCACATTTATTTTTAGATTACCTTTCTAATGATGATGGTACTGTCTTATAACCTGTGACTTAAATCCTTTTTTAAACATCGATGGTTTTCAAGGAGAAAATTTTAAAAGAGGCTACTTAATTTCAAGAATAAAATGAACCTATTGAAGGCAATGCTAGATAATTCTCATAAATACAAATTATAGCCATTTCCACTGCAGTTTCCTCCTGTTATTACAGTTCAGTTCAGCAGGCATTGATTGCATTTCTCTTATGTCCCCAGCACTTAACAGGACTCTATAGGAGACATAAATAAGTGGCAGACATGGTGCTCTCCATTGTGGAGAAAGGGAAATGTATTTATGGAGCAGTTACTCTATGTCAGTCACTGCGCTAAGCACCTTACAGTCATTATCTCTTTTAATTCTTGTAGTCATGTGACAGGGTGTCATCTTCTCTTTTAAAAGTGAGAAACTAAGAGAATTTTAATAAGTCGCTTAATGTCAAAAACTTAGCAATGAATGAGTTGGAGTTTGAAGCCTCGTCCTTCTGTCTGACTCCAAAGCCCAGCATTCATCCATCCATCCATCCATCCATCCATCATCTATCCATCCATCTATTTGACACATATTTATTGAGTGCCTACTGTGTGCTAGGCACAGGAGACATAAAGCCAAGTAAGGCAGGATTCTTGTGGTAACACAGCTCACAGTATGATAAAACTTGCTGATCACTCATGGTTTCTAGCCTCTCATGAAAGTAAGAAATGAGTTCATCTGCTAAGATTCAGCAGGTAGATAGCAAGAGAAGGGGACTGAGGAGACTGCATATCTAGGAGGAGAGAGTTTATAAGGTGGGAGCTGTGATTAAAAAGGAAAAACTAAAAGTGTTGCTTTATGGATACCCTGTAGTCCCTTAAGAATGCAAAGCTTCATTATTAGCTTTCTGATTGTTGGCCACTTCATTGAATATTCAAAGGTTTCACAGGAATTAAGCTACATCCTTGTGAGTACTTTGCCACCGTTTGAGGCTGTCAGAGTCATTGGCTGCACAGGTAATCCCCAGGATGCAAAGCAGGTGAACACACACATGAGACAGCCCTGAAGGCCTTCCTGCAAGCAGCTGAGTGGAACTCACTCTGAAGAAGTGTTAGAAGCTCCACAAGTAGGAGTGAGGCCACAATCAGAGAAATGACATTTGGTAACTTGTAAGACCCTGTGTCTGTCCTCAGGCAGTCCTGACCTGGGAACCCCTGGAAACATTAGCAAGTGTGGGATACTGTAATGCTCTGTGTTCTTAAGCACAGCTTGATATGGTTAGGGACCCTGGGTAAGCTTTGGAGGTGTGTTCTTTTCCTGTTTCTTTAACTTTCTGATTGTCCGTTGAAGGTCAGTATATTCCCCAAAGTTTCTCCAGGTCTTTTCAAATTATAATTCCCAATAAATGGAAACTGATGAAAAGAAATCCATTAATATTGTGTGTCTAAGTTTTAACACTTAACTGATATGATGTACAATTAGTGTACATTGTTAACAATCACAAATGTTAACTGATACAAATGTGATTGTGATTGTTAACACTTAACTGGTACAATGTACAATTAGTGTATATTGTGAACAATGTAGTACAGTGTTAACATCACAATTGCACTATATTAGTTGATGTTAGCAATCACGTTGTTAGCACTTAACTGATACAATGTACAATTAATGAAGTGCACAATCAGTGTGCTTCATTAGAAGAAAGCAAACTGAATTATATGCTGTGCCAGTCGTAGAGAAGTTTTTATTATTCTGTGGTGAGAAAAGACAAGAACTAAAGGAAACTTTCAGTTTCGTTCTAACTTCAGTCATAGGCCATGTTGGTGTTTCTTGCATTATCACTGGTGACTGCAAAAAGTAACAGAATAGGATGAGTTCTGAAGGGTGTGCCAGTCCTCACTTCAGCACCCAGTCTCTGGACCACCCCTTTTCTTTAAACCTTCACTTTTCTTTGCCCCATGACTAGATTCTCCTGATTCCTCTCCTACCTCCCTGAATTTTTCTTCTGTTTTAGATTTATCCATCCAGTCTCACACTGTGTATTTACCAAATATTTGTCCCTGCAGCTTTTCTCTTTTGTTCTCTACACTCTCTCACTTCACAAATTCTTCTGACGTTATGGCCTCAACAGAGAGCCCTACGTGATTGACACCCAAAGACATACTTCTCCCCCTCTCTTAAAACTGAAAAAAGTTTACATTTTTAAAAAATTTCCAACTACCTACATATCCTGCTACCATCTCAAATTCAACTGAATACACATCTCAAATATATTTATTTTCCCATAGCCCCTTTCTTTTGGAATGGGACTATCCTTCTCTAATTATATTAGACCCCCTGACTCTCCCTTCACTCAGGGGAGAGTTTCAGTGCAGAATGCATACTAACCAATAGCGTTGTTACTTTTCTCTTTAGAAAATGTCTTCCTTCCTTTTGAAATACTAAGGAAGAACAGAGATCTGCATTATTCACCTTATCAAGCTCTACCCTTTCATATTAAGTATTTCAATTTGTTAACTTTCAAGAAAGACCAAAGAGAGTACCTTCAATAGTTATTAGTGTGTCACAAGTATCAAATCTTCAATGTTATTTTAAACCTACATGACTGATGTATTGGAGTCCTTATTGAGCTTCTGTAAAAATTATTCTTGTAATGGCTTTTGGCAGAATGTCGGATCAAAACTAGAGATTATAAAATAAAGCCACAGTTGTTCTGAAACTCCAAATTTTACTGCATTATTGGAAGAGTAAATACAGATGGATATATTTGAGTTACTGTTGATTCTGAGGAACACTTCTACATACTGAATGAATAATTTCTAAAGAGAGCAACAGTAAATTTCCATCTCTACTGAGATGATACTGCATCGTGTACAGGGGGAGAAGACCCTGGAACGTTTTTAAGTCCTTTCTTACCTTTTAAGTAAAATAATTTATGTATAATTATGCATATCATGAAGTGAGCTTTTTTCTGTTTCATGTACTTCATATGGAAAAGAATTCAAAGACCCCTCTGTTCTACTAAAAATAAGTTTAATAATAATAATTCCTTTTCTGAAAATATTTCATTGGCCCCCTAAGTTTGCTGATAAAGGCTGTGGAGGGAGTGAAGGAAAGGAGCAGGGCGAGAGGGGATACAAGCTGCCCCTGAAGTTTCCATCTTGGGTGTGATGAGTTTAGGACCCAGAGCACAGTTCAGGTCACTGCCAAGAGTGGCAGAAAGGGTAGTATCCACAACAATTTAGTGTCTCCTGCCCCAGTCCCTATGGTGACATGCAAAGCTTTGTGGTAGGATGAGAGTTTTATACCAACGGAAAGAGAAGTAACAATAGAAAGAAGTGAAGACGGCAAGGCCTTCTGGTTGAGACATTAGAATTAATTTAACCACTGTAAGAAGAATCCTACCCTGCCCCAACCTGTGAGCCTGGTGAGCCTGGTGATAATGGAGTGAACAGTCAAGTGAAGTTTGAGGACCACCCTCAAACAGGAGGAGGATCTAGGAGGAGGACGGGAAGGGGAATGCCACAGGGAGATGCAAACCCCAGGGTGTCCCAGTTGACCACTA
Source organism: Macaca thibetana thibetana (assembly GCF_024542745.1). NCBI lineage: Eukaryota > Metazoa > Chordata > Mammalia > Primates > Cercopithecidae > Macaca > Macaca thibetana. Next base: position 25,914,782 of record NC_065586.1, read on the forward strand.
GGTTCATCAAGAGTGGAAGTAAAACAGGGCAGTAGAGACGGGGAAACTATAGAACAGGAGGTTCAGCCTCTGCTGTTTCAGCAGAGAGCCTGAAAGTGTGGTCTTTCGCTAGAGCCCACTAGAGCAGAAGGAAGACATGAGGGAAGGAGGAGAGGGGACCCCAAGGTCCGAGAAATTATGTTGTGAAACATCCTGAAGTGGAAACTTACCTTGTTGTAATCCATATTCCCTTAATGACATTATTGCAGCATCTGGAAAATGCTATTTATACTACTTAGAACCACAGAATCATGGGATTTGAGGCTTATAAGAAAGAGATTCCTCATACAAGTAAGAAAACTACACCTCAGAAAGACAATATTCAAAGGTGGTTAAAGGCATGGGCTTTGGAGTCAAATATACCTGATTCAAATCCATATTAATTATCAACTCTGTGGCTTTGGGGGAGATTGGTAGCTCTAATCCTCAGTTTCCTTCTACATAAAATAGGAAACACATGCCCATCTCGGGCCTATGGTGGGTTAATGAGATAATGTAGCACTTATAACCATTGGCATGGCTGTGTACATTATTCTTTTTTCTGTCTGCTCCACTGGCAGGTAAACTCCAACGAGTTAGGGATTTTTGACAGTTTTGCTTCTGCTATATCCCCAGTGCCTGGAACAGTGCCTGGAAGTCACTCCCAAATGTATATTGAATGATTCCTATGAAGTGATTAAGATAATGTCTGGAATTTAATGACAGTGGTTGTTAAAAATAATGACAACAATAACGACCACAGAAAGCCAAAATGCACTATTCAGAAAAGCCCATATTAGCACTCACAGTCATTGTTCAAATAATTATATTTTCAAGTAACTTAAACAATAAATATTCTTACTAACTCCCTTACTGAAAATATCTTTTTTTCCAGTGGAGAAAAAAATTTTCATATTTTTTACTACATTTATGCTGGTTTGGCTGAAAAGAAGAAACTAGCCCATTACAAACTGCCTGAAAATAAGCCTCCCAGGTAATCTACCAGGTTGTACTTTCATCAATAATACTTTCACTTTTCACTTAATTTTAGACTTTTATCCTTCCTTTTATATATTTTTTAGGTACCTACAAAATGACCACCTCAGAACAGTACAAGACATCATGAATAATAGTTTCTATAAATCCCAGTATGAATTAATTGAGCAATGTTTCAAAGTCATAGGTTTTACAATGGAGGTAAGTATGAAAGACACTTGAACCTCTTTAGAAAGTATCTTTTTATCATCATTAATGTTAAGAGCATTTATTGAGTGCTTAATATATACCAGCATAAGTGCTTTACATATATTAGAACAGCCTTATGAAATAACTGGAAATATAAAATTTACTTTATGAGTGAAGAAATAGTGGCCTTGAGATATAATTGAATTTAGTTTTGTTCTTAATCTTTTATTTTACTTATACTTACATTTCCCATATACATATATGGGAAATATACATAAACATATATATATATATAATTTTATATAAATGCAGAAGTGTGCATGTTCTTTTTAGTGCAATCTTTTTAATAACTTTATTAAGATATAATTTACATACAATATAATTCACCTATTTAAAGTGTGTATTTCAGTGACTTCTAGTATATTCATAGAGATGTGTATTCATGACCATAATCATTTATAGAATATTTTCATATTATAAATTTTTCACCCCAAAAAGAAATATGGTAGCAATTAGCATATTTCTGACTCAATTCTGACTTCATCCCTACTTTCTATCACTATAAAATCTGCTTTTTCTGGACATTTTACGTACATGGGATCATATAATATGTGATCCGTTGTGACTGGTTTCTCTCAGTTAGCATAATGTTTGCAAGGTTCATCCATTTTTGTAGCGTGTATCAGTACTTTTTTTGTTGTTAAATAATATTTCATTTTACGGATATACTTCATGTTATTTGCCCATTCATTAGTTGATGGGCAACATTTGGGTTGTTTTCAGTTGTCTATTATGAATAATGCTGCTATGAACATTCATGTACAACTTTTTGTGTGGACATAAGTGTTCATTTATCTTTGATATATACCTAGCAGTGCAAATGCTGAATAGGGTAACTCTGTGTTTAACTTTTTCACTAAATTGTTCAACTGTTTTCCAAAATCGCTGCACCATTTTACATTCCCACCAGCACTGTATGAAGGTTCCAATTTCTCCACATCTTCACCAACACTTATTGTTATCTGTCATTTTGATTATAGTGATTCCAGTGGATGTGAAGTGGTATCACTTGAGGGTTTGGTTGAATTTACCTAATAACTTATGTCTGTGGATCTTTTTTGGAGAAATGTTTGTTCAGATCCTTTGCATGTTTTCTAATTGGGTTATTGTCTTTTTATTCTTGAGTTGTAGAAATTTTTTATATTCTAGGTACTAGCTCCTTATCAGATATCTGATTTGAAAAAAAAAATCTATTTGTTATATTTTCCCTTTCTTGATGGTGTCCTTTGAAGCACAAAAGTTTTTAAATTTTATGAAGTTCAGTTTATCTATTTTTTCTTTTATTGCTTATGATTTTAGTGTTATATAGAAAACCAGGCTCACAAAGATTTATGCCTAAGCTTTCTTCTTATAGTTATATAGTTTTAGCTCTTACATTTAGGTCATTGTTCCATTTTGAGTTAGTTTTTGTGCATATTGTGAGGTAGGGATCCAACTTCATTCTTTTGCTTCTGGACAATCAGTGTACCAGCACCATTGTTGGCAAGATTATTCTTTCCCCATTGTTCTTGGTCAAATATCAATTAACCACAAATATATAGGTTTATTTCTGGACTCTCAATTCTATCTCATTGATTTATATATTTATCCTTATACCAGTATCACACATGAGTATTGTAGCTATGTAATAAGTATTGAGATTAGGAAGCATAAATCCTTCTACAACTTTGTTCTTTTTTTAAAATATGTTTTGGCTTTTCAAGGTTGGTTCCTTAAACTTTAATATAAATTTGAAGGATCAGCTTGTGAATTTCTAGCACCTTTAAAGAAATTTTTTTTGTTCAGCTCTCTCGTCCCCATCTTACCTCCTTAAATCTACATCTGCTCTCTTTCTCCTCCCCTAGCTAATGGACATATACAGGATCCAACATTCCATATTTACTTACCTAGTCCTAGAGTCTTGTTTATAGATACACACACACACCCCCATGCAAATGTGTACACATGCATATATTTGGTGAGATGATCATTCTTTTATTAATATGGGATTATATTACACACACTTTTCTATATCTGATTTTTCTTACTCAGCAATACCTGTGAAAATCCCTTCAAATTACCTAATATATCACTGAATCACCTCTTTTAAAGGCAGTAAAATGTTCTACAGTGTGTACTACCATAGTTTATTCAGCCATTCACCATGACGGGGTATATAACTATAAATGTTTCCGGATCTTTGCAACCATGAGCAAAGCTGAAGTATGTCCTTAATGACTTGTTCATTTCTTTCTATGAAATAGGTTCCTAGTAGCGGAATTTCTGGGTTAAAAGGTACATATATTTTACATTTCAATAGAACTTGCAAAATTGCCTTCCAATAATTCTGTAGCACTTCACATTTCCACCACCGATACATATTAATACCCTTCCCTCACTCATTCCTGCCAGCAATGTGTTGTGGCTTTTTAAATATTTCCTAGTCTGGTGGGTGAAAGTAACATCTCATTTTAAATTTGCATATCCTTGACAAATAATATATTTGAACATCTTTCCATTTGTTTGCTAGCTGCTTAGATTTACTCTTATGAATTGTATATTTATATATGTTGCCCCTTTTATTAAATTATTTAGATGCTTTATGTCAATTTTTAAGGGCTCATTGATTATAGACATATGTTTCTATCATTTGTGTTATAAATGTTTCTTTATAGTTGTATATTTGTGACTTTTTGTCATATTGTTTACCATAATGAAGTTTTAAATGTTTGTTTATTCAAACAAATTTACCTTTTTGTTCATAACATCTAGGTCTCTAGTTTCGGTTAAAAAGTTTTCCCCTAACTCTAGGTTGTACGTGTAGTCTCCTAGATTTTCTTGAAAGTGAAAACAAAAAATTTATCTTTAATCCATTTGAAATTTATTTTATGGTACCAGATGGAGCACCACTTTTCTTTTATTCCAGATGGAGAGCCAGAATTGACTTATCCTATATTAAGGCCTTATAAGACATGTAATCTATTTTTGATGCCTCTTTTAGCCATCCATCTATGTTTTCTATTTCTATAGCAGTATTCTGTTGACTTGATTACAGTGGTTTGATTCTGTGTTTTTCTAGTAAGGCTATTCCTGCTCTCACTTTCTTCTTTTCCATACTTTCCTTAGCTATTGTTTAGCATTGCTTGTCCATACAAACTGTAAGATCAATGTGTTCAATTCCAACAACCCCATTGGGACTTTTAATTAGAATCGTATTGAATCTATATATTAGTTTTTGGAGCAATGTCATTTTCATGATATGTATGTCTTCTCATCCTAAATTATTAAGTGACTTATGTACTTTTTGTCATATGATTTTATGTTTGTTTAGATGCTGTTTTGGGTTTTTAATAATAATCTATAGTTATATTCATCTAGAACTTGCATCTTATTTTTAAATTTATTAACAACTATGTTAAGGTTTTTATTATAAGTAAAATGAATTTTCCATTGGTAGAAATTTTGAGATATATAATCATGCCATTAGCAAAAAAAAAGAGTTTTACCCCTTTCATGTTATATCAGTCATTTATTTTTCTTTTTTATACTTAGATCATCTAAGACTAGTCTAAATCAATATTAAGTAATAATGATTATAGTTGGCCTCTCACTCTAGTTTCTGATTTTAAACGGCTTTAGTGTTTTGCTATTTTTTGAAAAAGAATATTTATCGTAACTAATTTCCTTTTATTGCTGTTTTACTTAGGGTTGTTCTTAGGAATTCTGCCGAATTTTACCAAATTTTTTTTCAGCAGCTATTGATATAATTATATTTTTTCCTATGGCAATTTGTTGATGTCTCCTTATTATGTTGATAGATTTCTTAATATTTAAATATCCTTACATTTCTGGAATAAGCCAAATAGAGTCCACCTATATTATCTTTTTGATAAATTTCTGTATCTATGAGCTAGTGTTTTATTTAGAATTTTTGCATCTATATATTTAGCAATGAAATTTATCTACTGTTTTTGTTTTCTTTTATATCAAATTTGATTATTAAAGTTATGCCAGTGAGCTTTTTTCATTTTTTCTTTGGCCTATGTGAGTTAAAATCAGTTCCTAATGTTCTCTGAAGATAAGAAGCACCTCGACACACATACGTGTTACCCAGACCTACCGTATAGAAATTTCTGAGAGAGATCTAGTATTACAGCATCCCATTAATTCTTATCATTAGAGAAGATTGAGGACAATGTCTTTTAAAACTTTAAATAAAGATTAGGGGCCAGGCGCTGTGGCTCACGCCTGTAATCCCAGCACTTTGAGAGGCCAAGGCGGGTGGATCATGAGGTCAAGAGATCGAGACCATCCTGGCCAACATGGTGAAACCCCGTCTCTACTAAAAATACAAAAAATTAGCTGGGCATGGTGGCAGGCGCCTGTAATCCCAGCTACTTGGGAGGCTGAGGCAGGAGAATCACTTGAACCTGGGAAGCGGAGGTTGCAGTAAGCCAAGATCACGCCATTGCACTCCAGCCTGGGCAAAAAGAGTGAAATTCCATCTCAAAAAAAAAAAAGAAAGAAAGAAAGATAGATTAGGGTAAAACTCAACTGTGTCTGACCCTTGGGCCTTTTTGATACTGAGTCTTTAATTACCTTTCTGATTCTTCTATGGTAATTATATTTTTGAATTAGTTTTTCTCTTTTGGGTTATTTGTATTTTGCTAAGAAATTATCATGAAATCTTATGCCATAGATTTTCTTGCTGAATTTTCTTATGATACTTTAAATTAATCCCATTCTGGCTTTGTTTCCTTTCTCATTCCAATGAGAAATTCTCATTTTTGCCCTTACTCTCTTTTATCTTTAATTGGGTTTACAGGGGGTTTTGAATCTTAAAAAAAAGAAAAAGGCAAAACCACAACAGCTATTGGATGCATTTTACCCATCTGATAAATGTTTTCATGTCTGTATTATTGGTTTTAATTTGATTTTTATATTTTTATTATTCATTTGTTTCTTCTTTTTTTTTTTTTTAAAGAGAATACTTGGTTCCTGTATTTCTTTACATTTGTTATTGAGTAATGAAAGCATTTAAGGCTAGAAATTTATCCCCAAGTAATAAACACTTCCTTATGTCCCATAGGTTGTATTTTTAAATTTTTGTAACAAAGCATCGTGTTTAATAGGGACTCCTAAGGCTTTTAGAGAAACTTTCAGACTTCGCCGGTAATAGTTTATTGTTTGCTACATTGATTCAGCGTGTGTGATGAAAGAAGATTTTACTCTGAATGTGAATCAGGCTTTTAGATGAACGCTTTCTGGAATTTTAGATGAACTCTTTCTGCAATTCGTTGAATTTTGATTTCATTTTCATAAATGACACTCCTGCAGCTTTAAACAGTCAGTGTGTCTGCTTAAGAAGTTTACCAGGATCCTTTGGGTTATCAGATCTCTACTAAGAGCTTAAGCTAAAACAAACAAACAAAAAACTAATTTTTCAATTCTTCTCAAAAAAAATTAGAAAATTGAATCAGCAATATATAAAATGTAGACATGCTAATAGAAGTGAAACTTTATAAAAAATATTCAAATTGTATGCTATGAAATTATTGAATCTAATGATTTTGTAGTCTGTTTTTAAGGCACTGTTGACTCCCTTCCAAAATGGAAGACTGTCAGCAGTAACTTTAGTTCCATGATCCATCTGCTTGCCAAAAGTAGTATTTGTAAAGATGTAAGTGCTTTTGGCATATTCTCCAGATAGGGAACTTCTGCTGTCGGCGACTCTGAAGACAGGAGTCTCTCAGTCTTACCTTCTCTTTGAAAGCTTTTGGCTCCATCTTGAGTATCCTTGGTGCAGGCTTACAGGAGGTAGGGACTGGGGGATATTTTCAAGACCTTGCCCCTAGAAGATAAGTGTGATCTTACCAACTGGGTGAGGGTGGAGAAGAAGTAGAGTAAATGGATTTTATTTTGATTGGAATTAGGGCCCTGCCTTACAAGGGAGGTTTAGGTAAATCCAGTGCCGTCTTTGTCCATCAAGATCTTAGAAATCTTCACTGATCCATCTCCCCAAAGCTAACTTTATCACCCAGAGATGTTCCAGACAATTATTTGGTAGAACAAGAATACATAGATTCAAATGGAATTCCAATTATTTACTATCTTATTTAATAAGGACTTCTTGAAAGAGAGATTTTGTTTTGTACAATCCATCTAAGAATGAAAAATGTAGAATAATGATATGACAAGTTGTCCACTGTAAGAAATGAGAAATAAAAATTACTATGAAAGGAACTTTGTTAGACTTAACTGACAAACCAGACAGTATCTGTAACAATGAATATTTAGATTACAGTACTACCCTCTAATCTGCAGTTTCACTTTCTGCAGTCTCAGTTACCTGTAGTCAACTGCAGTTTGAAAATATTAAACAGAAAATTCTAGAAATAAACAATTTTAAATAGCATGCCGTGCTGAGTAGCATGATGAAATCCCACTCCTTCCATCCTGGTAAACGAATCTTCTCTTTGTCTAGCATGTCCATGCTGTATAGGCTACTTGCCCCTTAGCCACTTAGTAACCCTGTTAGTTATCAGTTCAAAAATACATAGTACATATAGAGAGAGTTCAGTACTATCTGTGATTTTGGGAATCCACTGGAGGTCTTGGGAGGTATCTCCCATGGATTAGAGGGGACTACTATAATCTAGTGTGTTGTAGTCAAACAATAGTGGTTGTGAAACATTCCAACTTTTAAAGTAAACTTTTCTAGTATGGGCTTTCTCCTTAACCAAGAGGAATTCAGATTTGATGAAGAGACTCTTTCCTGGCTACTTTTACAGGTCCAGAATTTAGAATCTCTCATTGAGTAATCTGAATAGACATTGCTACTCTGTTTCTAGAGGAATTAATTGGTGGTAGGGAAACATAGGTGAGAGAGAGTTTGAGGAGCCAGAGGGAATCTAGAAGGCTACTTCCAGCACCAGTCAAGAATTATTAACAAGTCCTCTTGGGACCAGAGGGGGAGTTATTGCAATGAGTTCCCCCAAAGAGTTCTGATTTTACTACAACATTATGAATTATAAGGACAACAAGAAAGTTGTACTCTAGACTCAATGGCAAGCCAAGATTGAATGCATCCTTAGGAAGACACTTTACTCACAAAAAGTTGCGAGCTGAAGTTAAGTGACTTTTTGGCTTAAACGTAGAGACTCCAACTTGACCATCTTCATTTCTGAATGATGCTTTCTCTCCATTGATTCTTGGAACCCACCTGGATCTTGGGGTTGAGAAGTCAGGCTGTCCACTCTGTATCTACTACACTGCAGCTGTAATTTGGGAACTCAATGGTTCTGTGGTCTCTAGGTCAGAAAGGAGATGAATGGGCCCCTTCTCTCTCAATGCACTAGATGGTTTTTAGGCTATAAAATGGAACAAAAATCCATTGTTTAATGCATTTTCTCTGAGGACTTTTGGAGACGCTTTCAGACTTTGCTCTTAGCTGTAATTTGTTACAGTGAGACAGTACCTGGTTCTTAAGTGGCCAGTATGTGAATCTCATTCCCCCATCTCCCTCCCTCCAAAAAAAGTGAAGCAGCAAAGGTTGGCAGGATGTCTGGATTGATATATAAGGACAGGAACATTGACCTGACCATAGCACCGTTTGTCTGAGAATTGAAAGAAAATGATGAGAAGTGAGTAGGAGTTGAACAATTGAGAGACCACTAAGCATTTAGAACTTACCATGGATACCTCATGTAAAGGATAGAGTGTGCATACCCTTGTACATGCCATGAGGTCTGCGTGGTAGACACCCTATCATGCCGAAATTTGTGCCACTGACCTTTTATCTGATTGTCTTTTGGAAACAAGATCTGAACTGTAGGACCTGGAGTCAGAGATGACCCTGATATATTTCTGGAAAATTGTTTTTTAGGCTTTCTTTGTTTCTTTTTTCTTTCTTTCTTCTTCCTGATATCTTTCTGGAAAATCATTTTTTTGGGTGGGTGGCGCCTTCCTTCCTTCCTTTCTTCTTTCCTTCCTTCCTTCTTTCCCTTTCTTTCTTGATGGGATCTCTCTGTGTTACTTAGGCTGGAGTGCAGTAGTGAAATCAGCTCACTGTAATTTCAAACTCCTGAACTCAATCTGTCCTTCCACCTCAGCCTCCTGATTAGCTGGGACTATAGGCGATTACCACCGTGCCCAGCTAACTTTTTAAAACATTTTTTTGTAGAGGTGCATCTCACTGTGTTGCCCAGGCTGGTCTCAAACTCCTAGCCTTAAGTGATCCTCCTGCCTCAGCCTCCCAAGTAGCTGGAATTACAGGCATGAGTCGCTGTGCCTGGTGATATTTTTAATACTAGAGAAATAAATGTGTTCGTAATGGCTTCAACTCTGGGAGAGGAACTCCCTGACTCAGAAAGCATGAGTTTCAGCCATATTTCAGGTGATATGTGGCCCCCACCCAAAGACTACAGATGAGCTAGGGGCACACTCCCAGGAGACTGACTCCATATGCCACCCTGTTCTAAATATAGTCTCATTCTTATGCTCTAATTCTGATGTCCCAGGCATCATAAATGACCACTTGAATGTTTTGCTCTTGTTAACCTAACCCTAATTCTACCCCTACCCCTACCCTTTCCTGGGCATGACCACTGCCAGGCGCATCTTTCCCTGCTGCCAACATTCAGTTTCAAATCTGGCCCCTCCCCTTCCGCTGCATCATTTCCTCTCAGCCCTCCCTAATCTGGTCCTCACCCTTCCCACAGTTTGTACCTATGGAGACAAGCTGATTCAAGCACTCAGTGTCCTGGCTCTTAAAGCAGAGCCAATTTATTTGGGATTCAGTCAATAAAGAAAAAAACAGCAGTCATTCTTTTCATCAATCCTTGGTCATAAGATCAGTGTTGCTAATGGTAGATGCTCCTTGTGAACTATGGCCTGGCTCTGTTGGATGCCTGGTTAGGGGAAAACAGGAGCAGCTAATAGGAGCTCAGGGCATCCTTCTAACTGGAAGATGTATAACAAGCAAGGCAGTGCCTGCTTGTGACCAGGGGCTGGGCCTCTTCCTAGTTCTTTTCTCTGCCTTTTGTCTTCAGAGTTGATCTGCTTCTTAACACATTCACTTTTGCTATCTTAGAAGCAAGGATTCATGTTTAATTGGTTTGTTTACTTAGAAGTCCCACTCATTAGAGGCAGCGTTTCGCTTATATTTGGCTCAACTACTTTCTCTTGCTTGGTTTAGTAACACTAATGTTTACTAACATTAAAATGAAACGAGTTTTGCAGCTAGCATCTATTGACAAATATAATTTATTTATTTCAAACTGTATATTTCAAATTTAAACATATTCAATGCTTATTGAACATCTAAACGTATAGCGTAGGATAAAGGAAAACATAACATCTGTTTTTTAGATCTGAAGCACAACCACTGCTAGATATTTTGGGAAGACTTTTAGTCCAGTTCAAGGTGATTCTCCTAGGGCGTGGTGGCCTCCCATCTAAAAGCAGAAACTGTCCCAGTTGGGATTTGGTAGAATTAAACTGCGTATTTACTTCCTTTTTATCCCCAGTATTGATTTTTTACGCTATTTTATTGGTTTTCTTGGATATGTTCTTTGTCAGTAGCTGCTTCTAATCTATTTTGATAGTAAAAGGCAACTTTTATTATCAAGATAAGTGGCATGATTCTGACATCCTCTAAGCACAGCATGCGGCCTTCACAGTTTACTGCAGCACAATTTGAGTGACTCTCCAATACAGTCTCTCTTTCTCTCACTTTCTCTCCTGATCTCTCTCACTGGTGTTGACAGCACCCCCAGTGTATGTGTCCCTTTAAATACTCTCAGAGTTTACAGTTCACGTGTGCATTTGTGATTCAGCACAATCCAAAGGAATGACAGGAAAATCAAAATCAGATGTTCTCTAAAAATAACACCATTGGAAATCTCTGAAACCGTTAAACCATATGATTTCCTAAGCCATTTCCCTGCCATAGTTTTAAAATAAATGATTGGTAGTTTGATGAATCATAGTAGTTTGATGATTCAGTGAGTAGTTTGTCTCATTCAGAAACAATTTTTACCATGTAATGGGAGTTTTGTGGGGGTTTTTTACACAAATTTATGTGTCTGATGTCTAAGATGAGAATGCCTTTTTTCTGTTTTAATTGCGCTTTCATTTCTCGTGATAGTCTAAAAATCACATGCTAGCATGTTTTCTTTGGATTATTAGTTATGTCTTTAGGGAAGATCAAATAATATTTGTGAAAGAAATTAAATATTTTAAAGCATCACAAAAAGTAATGAATTTCCATGAAATATTCACTTCATTTTTAAAAATTGGTTTTAGGCCAGGCGTGGTGGCTCACGCCTGTAATCCTAGCACTTTGGGAAACCAAGGCGGACAGATTGCCTGAACTCAGGAGTTCGAGACCAGCCTGGGCAATACGGTGAAACCCCGTCTATTTTAAAATACAAAAAATTAGCCAGGTGTGGCAGTGTGCACCTGTAATCCCAGCTACTCAGGAGGCTGAGGCAGGAAAATTGCTTGAACGCGGGAGGCGGAGGTTGCAGTGAGCCGAGATTGTGCCACTGCACTCCAGTCTGGGAACAGAGCAAGACTCTGTCTCAAAAAAAAAAAAAAAAAAAGGTTTTGATCAGAATGGAAGGGTGTGTATATTCCATTTGGTTTGTCATTTGTAATAATTTAAAAATAATTTGATACCTTTTTCATTCAAAAAACATGAAACAAGTTACAATTCCAGAATGCCATGATTTAGCCAACGTTGATGACTTGAACTAAACGACAGGGCCAAGGAGGTAGCTGGTAAAATAAAAATAATTCTGTGCTAGGGAGTCAAGATCCCTGGGCTAAAGTCCTTGACACTGCTTATTTCTGGCTGTGTGTCCAACAACTAAACTTTCTGGTCTAAGCTTATTTACCAGTAAAAGGAGGGGAAAGGGATAATTAATTTCTGAGTCACTTCCAACTCTTATGATTTCATGACTAAAATTGAGGGGCACTTAATTTCCTTCTAGTCTTTGCAGATTGCTCATGCCATTTTATTGCTTTAAGTGTCTGCAGAATTGAACCTAAGAATAGAGAACATATTAATATCTCACGTACCAGCAGCTGCAAATGCTAATTGCAAAGCATCTCCTTCTGTCCCATCAGTTCTTATCTGCCTGGTATGTGAATTGCAGTAACATCCTATCCTGGGTCCACTCCTCCCCACACTCCCTCCACCCCCACCTGCCTCCCTGTCCTTTCTCAACAGGAGCATCTGCACCGTGGCTCCAAGGAGTAGACTGGATAGTGCCACATCTGCCAGGGTTGGGCCACTTTGTCCTGGTCCATGATGACCCCCACCTACTTTGCGGTCTGGTCATTGTTCTCTCAGTCCTCTCTCACATAGGTATCAGTTAGGCATCAGGTATAGGTTGAGACCCTAAGAAACGACTTAGCACATTTTGCCAAAACAACTCTGGACACCAAACTCAGTCTACCCTGCATTGACTGTTGCTTCCATTCCCAAAACAAAATCACTGAAAAGGAAATCATATATTTCCCAACCACAGGGCTCTGCCACTTAGAGAAGTTAATTGGCTTTTGGGGGAAAAAAAAAAAAAAAAAACTGGCTTAATGAGAATTTTTTGTTCTCATAAAAATCTAACCACTCACTCAGGATGCAAAGTTTTGTGTCCGGAATTGGTGGGTTCTTGGTCCCACTGACTTCAAGAATAAAGCCGCGGATCCTCACGGTGAGTGTTACAGTTCTTAAAGATGGTGTGTCCAGAGTTTCTTCCTTCAGATGTTCAGATGTGTCCGCAGTTTCTTCCTTCTGGTGGGTTGGTGGTCTCGCTGGTGAGCGTTATAGCTCTTAAAAGCAGCGTGTCTGGAGTTGTTAGTTCTTCCCAGTCAGTTGGTGGTCTGGCTGACTTCAGGAGTGAAGCTGCAAACCTTCACGGTGAGTGTTACAGCTCATAAAAGCAACATGGACCCAAAGAGTGAGCAGCAGCAAAATTTATTGAAAACAAAAGAACAAAGCTTCCACACTGAGAAAGGGGACCCCAGAGAGTTGCCAGTGACTGGTTCCAGCAGTGTGCTTTTATTCCCTTATCTGGCCCCACACACATCCTGCTGATTGGTCCATTTTACAGCGAGCTGATTGGTCCGTTTTACAGCGAGCTGATTGGTCCATTTTTACAGAGTACTGACTGGTGTATTTACAAACCTTGAGCTAGACACAGAGTGCTGATTGGTGTGTTTACAATCCTTTAGCTAGACACAGAGTGCCAGACAGAAAAGTTCTCCAAGTCCCCACTAGGTTAGCTAGATGCAGAGTACTGACTGGTGTATTTACAAACATTGAGCTAGACACAGAGTACTGATTGGTGCATCCACAATCCCTTAGCCAGACATAAAGGTTCTCCAAGTCCCCACTAGATCCAGGAGCCCAGCTGGCTTCACTTAGTGGATCCTGCACCAGGGCCGCAGGCAGCCCTGCTCGCCAGTCCCGTGCCGGGCACCCGTACTCCTCAGCCCTTAGGCTGTCAATGGGACCCGGCCCTGCGGTGCAGGGGGCAGCACTCATCGCTTGGGCTCTCGTCGCTTGGGCCCGGCAGGAGCCTTGGGCATGGGGGACTGCAGGTCCCCAGCTTTGCCTCACGGAGAGGCAGCTGAGGCCCGGTGAGAAATCAAGTACCCGGCAGGCTGGCACTGCTGGGGGACCCGGTGCACCCTCTGCAGCTGCTGGCCCAGGTGCTAAGCCACTCACTGCCTGGGGCCAGCGGGGCTGGCCGGAGTGCTGACCCGTCGAGCCCACGCCCACCCAGAACTTGTGCTGGCCCGTGAGCGCCTCGCGCAGCCCATTTCTCATGGGCTCTTCTCCCTCCACACCTCCCCGCAAGCAGAGGGAGCAGGCTCCGGCTTCGGCCAGCCCAGAGAGGGGCTCCAACAGTGCTGTGGAGGGCTGAAGGGCTCCTCAAGCACTGCCAGAGGCCGAGGAGGCGCCAAGAGTGAGGGCTGCTAGCATGTTGTCACCTTTCAGTTTGACACCAAAAGAAGGGGACATTTAGATTTATTTAAAAATTCTGAGAAAAGTAAATAGAAGCAATGAGGCACAGATTAAGAGTCTTATAGACGTAAAACAAGAGAGATTCTGTTTTGAAAGTGAAGGAAATTGTACTGTCACTTGACTGAAACAAAAGAAAACAGTTTGACAAGCATTTATTGAGTACTACCTGTGTACCAGGCCCTGTGCTAAAAACTAGAGATATGAATTAGTCACAGTTTCTGTCCTCAGGAAGTTTGTAATCTGATAGAAGAAATATACACTAGGCATCATGTCAATAAACTCTATGACAGCAGAGAATTTCACGGAAACATGAAGTCTGAGGTGGAAAAAAGAACACCCAGAATGGGAAAAAAGAACAGCGTAAGCCAGAACTGAGACATGAAATTAACAAAATAACATGGAATGCTTGGGAACCTATGAGGAGTTTGGCTGAAATATGTCAAAGAAAACTAGCTGGAAATGATAATGGACAGGCAGTCAGGCACAGGAAGATGTGGCACCTTCCTTCTAATGCCTTGGTAGGAAGCTGGAGCTTTATTGCTAGGGGAATAGGGGCCACTGAAGGATTTTAACTGGAGACATAGGATGATGTGATTTGCCTGCTAGAAAAGTCACTCTGACAGCCATATGGAAAACGGATTGGCAAGTGGCAAGACCAGAGGCAAGGAGACTGGTCAAGAAGAGGATCATGCCAGAGGCAAGCTGTGCCCTAATCATGCTTTTAAGTCTAGGTGTGACCCTCACCTTGACGGATAAATATGCAACTAAATGCAGGCAGTTCACCTGGTAGTTGTTTTTAATATCCAAAGAAGGCATGCTTGTGCTCAGAAAGGACAATTTACAGTTGCTTATATTTAATTAATTCAGTATATGTATTAATGATTTTGAAACCATATATCTATATCTAGATTTTTTCTTAAAATTTTAAGTTCTGCTCACTCATCATTTTATTCAATTTGTGAATCCAACAGTTTTTTGTATAAGAATAGAAAAAAAATCTCAGTTCTTTATTCATTTAACTCATAAACATAACTTTTCATTTCTCTAAACAAACATAACTAAATTCTCTTAAACACTTGAACTTATATAAAAATTTAGTACATCTCAGTCTTTTGAATGCTCCAAATGATGGACAGAGCAGGCTTACAAGGACTGATAAGTGCTTTCTAAACTTTCTAATAATTTACCAAATCTTCTTATCCACTTAAACTTATTAGTGCCTAAGAAGATATAATAATTCAAAATTATTAATGTAGTAAATCAAGTTATCTTTTACATTTGAATGCAGTTTGCAATCAAAATATGTTCTGCTTTTCAAATTAAGGTCATAAGTGTTATATCAAATAAGTATTTAAATTTAAGTCGCAAGACTAATTGTCAGAGGATTTACTATGTCGCTAATGTGATCTTTACTGTGTCTCACATATTAAGTTTTAGATATTTAAGAATAAACACACTGATTATTCCGAGATTACATATCTTATTCATAAATTTAACCAAAAAAAAAGCATTAGTTTGGTAGGGCTACCATAACAAACTAACACATACTTTGTAGCTTAAACCACAGAAATGTATTGTTGACAGCACAGGAGGCTCAAAGTCTGAGATTAGGATGTGGACAGGGTTTGTTTCCCCTGAGGGTTGTGAGGGAGAATCTGTTCTATGCTCTGCTCCTAGTTTCTGGTGGTTCCCCAGTCATCATTGGTATTTTTGTACTGCAGGTCCATCACCCCATCTCCACCTAAATTTGTCTTCACTTGGTGCTCTCCTTGTGTGTGTCTGTCTTTTCACATGGTGTTCTTTTTTTTTTTTTTTTTTTTTTGAGGCGGAGTCTTCACTCTGTCGCCCAGGCTGGAGTGCAGTGGCACCATCTCGGCTCACTGCAAGCTCCGCCTCCCCGGGTTCGCGCCATTCTCCTGCCTCAGCCTCCCGAGTAGCTGGGACTACAGGCGCCCGCCACCGCGCCCGGCTAATTTTTTGTATTTTAGTAGAGACGGGGTTTCACCGTGTTAGCCAGGATGGTCAGACACCAGTGTAGCAGATTAGGAATCCACCCTACTCCAGAATGACCTTATCTTAACTATTTACATTTGCAATGACCCTATTTCCAAATAAGATCACATTCTGAGTACTGGGACTTAGGACTTCAACATATGAATCTGAGGAGTACACAATTCAACCCACAACAGATACTACAGATTTCATTTACTTCAATACCTCTATTCTTATTTTTATATTTTCCTGGGGTTCTGAGCTGAGACTAAAAGTTCAGGACTATTCTTTGGGGAGAAAGAATTTTGAAACTTTCTCCAAAATCTAGATCCTGCTTTTTTCTGGGACAAGGTTTCTCAACCTCAGCACTATTTACATTTGGGACCAGGTAATTCTTGCGTGGTTTCTCCTATGCAATGTAGGATGTTTAAGCAGCACCCTTGATCTCTACTCCGTAGATGCCAGTAGCATTCCAACCCCATTTGTAACAACCAAAAATGTCTCCAGACGTTGCCAAATGTCCTGTGAGGGCAGAGTTGTTACCCCTTTCCCCACAATTGAGAATGACTATTTTAAGGTCATTTAATCCAAGCCACAGATCTGGGTCTATTCTCATCAGATCCAGATGGGGAACCCCAAGATGTACCTTTCAGCTGATATTTACTTGTGTTACCTGGTGTATCATACATTCCACTTGGCATATTTCAGGTGTTACTCCTACTCAATTGTCATTATAACCCCTCTGAAGAATTTTTCTGCAGGTTTGGGTAGGCAGGATTTGGAGATGCAACTCTATATACAGCCAAGCCTCTTCACTGTTTTACTGGATTCAACCAATCCCTTAAACTTTATGATGGAATTCTGCATCATTTTATACACTTCCAAGTTCATAGACCAGTTTTATACTAATTACATTGGTAACATCCTTATCAAGGGTAAAAAAACACATTTTAAAACACTTTTATTTAAGTTCAGGGTACCTGTGCAGGTTTGTTTACATAGGGAAACGTGTATCATAGGGTATTATTGTACAGATTATTTCATCATCCAGGTATTAAGCCTGGTACCCATTAGTTATTTTTCCTGATCCTCTCCCTCCTCCTACTCTGTGCCATGCCTCCTACCCTCCAACCTCCAATAGGCCCCAGTGTGTGTTGTTCTTCTCTATGTGTCTATGTGTTCTCATCGTTTAGCTACCACTTACAAGTGAGAACCTGTGGTATTTGGTTTTCTGTGTCTGTGCTATTTTGCTAAGGATAATGGACTCCAGTCCATCCATGTCCCTGCAAAGGACATGATCTCATTCTTTTCTATGGCTACATAGTATTCCATGGTGTATATGTACCAATGTATTTTCTTTACCCAATGTATCATTGATGGGCATTTAGGTTGATTCCATGTCTTTGCTATTGTGAATAGTGTTGCAGTGAACATATGCATGCATGTATCTTTATAATAGAACAATTTATACTCCTTTCGGTATATACTCAGTAATGAAATTGCTGGATCAAATAGTATTTGTGTCTTTAGGTCTTTGAGGAATTGCCACAGTGTCTTCTACAATGATTGAACTAATTCAGACTCCCATCAATAGTGTAGAAGCATTCCTTTTTCTCCACAACCTCACCAGCATCTGTTATTTTTTGACTTTTTAATAATAACCATTCTTACTGGTGTAAGATGGTATCTGATTGTGGTTTTGATTTGCATTTCTCTAATGATCAGTGACCTTGAGCTTTTTTCATGTGATTGTTGCCTGTATGTATGTCTTCTTTTGAGAAGTGTCTGTTTATATCCTTTGCCCACTTTTTAATAAGGTTGTTTGTTTTTTTCTAAGGCCTATAGTTTCCTCCAGAAAAATACAGCACAATGTCAGATGCTGTATGAATTTTTCCACCTGAAAGCCATGAAAGCCCATGCTGGTTGCTTCATTGCAAGTTACGCATATTACAAATGCTAATTCCTTACCAGAATTTCCTTAGAAAAATTATCTACATCTAATCTGTCAGCATAGGTATTGTTCCACTTCTGAAATACACCCTACATGCATTTACTTCTTTCCATCTCTACCATTTACTGTTATATCCAAGTCACTGTTACCTCTCACCTAGACCACTGCAGTAGCCTCCTGAGTTTTCCGTCTTGCCCCAATCCACTCTGTTTCACAGTATAACTAGATTCATCCATTTAAAACACAAAAGATAATGTTGCTTCCCACTCTGAAATCTCTGGTAGCTTTCTCTGGCAATTAGCACAAAATCAAACCTTTTTTTTTTTTTTTTTTTTTTTTTTTGGCAGCCCAATCTCACTCTGTCCCCCAGGATGGAGTGCAGTGGCATGATCTCGGCTTACTGAAGCCTCCGCCTCCTGGGTTCAAGTGATTCTCCTGCTTCAGCCTCCCGAGTAGCTGGGATTACAGGTGCATGCCACCACGCCCAGCTAATTTTTGTATTTTAAGTAGAGACAGAGTTTCGCTATGTTGTCCAGGCTGGTCTCAAACTCCTGACCTCAAGTTATCCAACTGCCTTGGCCTCCCAAAGTGCTGGGATTACAGGTGTGAGCCACAGTGCCCAGCTCAAGCTCTTTCTGTTGGCCCAGAGAGCCTGGGTGGTGTTGCCCAGGCTCACCTCTCTGATTTCTTACTGTACCGTTCCTCATCCTCACCCTCTTCCTGCCCTCATGGGTCTTCCTTCTTTCTTCTAGGAAGATTTTTGCCTTTGCTGTCCTCTGCCTAGAATAGTTCATGTCTGGTGACTTCCTGTCATTCAGGCCTCAACTTCCACATCACCTCCTCTGAGGACAACCTTCCCCGACCTCCTAACTGAAAAAGTCTGCCTGTCCTTTCCCAGGAACTCTCCTCTTTATTAAGTTAGCACCTCTTAGCTCTATTTTCTTCGTAGCCCTTGTAATTTTTTTTCTGAACATATCATGTTTGTTTATTTGCTTATTTTCCTACTGTTTGCCCCCCAACCCCCGCACGGCCTGAACACCCCAAGGAAGCCAGGATCCTTAGCCTATCTGCTACTGAATTACCTGAGACTAGAACAGTGCCCAGCATAAAATATGTTTTTATTAGATCAATGAATAGATATCCCACATATATATTCATTCAACAAATATATTTGTTGTTTATATATTTACTACGTATATATTTATTATGTATGAGTAAATGCATGTCCTTGAAGATGTTTTTTCATATCCAGCTTTTATCTGGACTTGGAATATGGGAGTGAATGGAATAATCACCTTTGTTAAGTGTAGGAGCTGGGCTGGAATAGATGCAGCAACCTGTAAAAACAGTAAAGAATTTTGCCTCTTTCCTGTATTTCACTGTACCATGAACATAGTTGAAGAGCTAGAATTACCACAGACTCCTTGACAAATGCCTCCAGTGTCTCCAAAAAGAATCATATATGTGTGTATATGTGTTTCTGAATGTAATTTGATGTACCTTAATTAGGAATGTATGTTAAAGAAATAATAACTGCTATAAACTCTACGCTGTCATCTAAAATTCTTATGTGGCCTGGCACAGTGGTTTACACCAATAATCCCAGCACTTTCAGAGGCCAAGATGGGCAGATCGCTTGAGCCCAGGAGTTCGAGACCAGCCTGGGCAACATGGCGAGACCCTGTCTCTACAAAATACCAAAAATAAAATTAGCTGGGCATAGTGGCATGCAACCGTAGTCCCATCTACACAGGAGGTTTAGGAGGGTGGATCACTTGAGCCCAGGAGGCAGAGGTGGCAGTGAGCTGAAGATAGTGCCACTGCACTCCAGCCTGAACAACAGTAAGACCTTGTCTCAAAAAAGAAAAAATAATAATAATCTTATGCTTACATTTAAACCACACATATCCTTTTATTTTGGTCCTGGGATCTTCTGATTTTTCTTTCTTAGCTCTCCTTTATTCACACATACAGCCTCACTTTTAAGATGGCCTCAAGGAAAATCCATATGGTAACAACCACACTAAGTTCTGAAATTCAATTCTGCATGGATAGATTTATCTATGGCCTAATGAATGAGGCATTTCTACTTCCTCTGAGAACAGCTTCTCATTTTTATTTTTTATTCATATTTGCATTTATAAAATATTTTTAAGCACTTACTGGGTAACAGGCACTATGCTAACCTCTGAGGTTAAAATAATGAAAGAGGATGAGCCTACTTGGATCTCAGTGTGGCATTATCATAGTCTACAGATAGATATGATAGGGCCTGAGGGTTCTCTCCCTATCTGTCCCCAGTCATAGTCACTGGTTGGCTGTACTCAAGGGAAGAATGACGCTAATGTTTCTATGGTATGTTTCAGCAACTTGGAAGCATATACAGTATACTGGCTGCAATCTTGAATGTTGGCAACATTGAATTTTCTTCTGTGGCATCTGAACACCAGATTGACAAGAGCCACATTTCTAATCATACAGCCCTGGAGAACTGTAAGTTTTATTATCTTCTATTCAAAACTGAAATCTTTCAAAGTCTTATGGCATACCATAAGTATCACATAAGGATCATTTCAAGCAATTGTGCTAACCTAGAATCCTTAAAAGAATACTCAGATTTAATGTGTGTAAAATTAAAATTTCAAAGTCCACTACTTAAAACATCTTCACGCTTCTAAATTAACTGATTACTGTAGAAAATGTTTCTAAAGACTAGGCTTTTATGAGTATTTTGGGAGCTATTTACATTTCGATATAAAAGCACAGATAGTATAGTTAAAATTCAGTAAACTGATCTGAAAAAGAATTATGTTAGGCCGGGCGCGGTGGCTCAAGCCTGTAATCCCAGCACTTTGGGAGGCCGAGACGGGCGGATCACGAGGTCGGGAGATCGAGACCATCCTGGCTAACACAGTGAAACCCCGTCTCTACCAAAAAAAAATACAAAAAACTAGCTGGGCGAGATGGCGGGCGCCTGTAGTCCCAGCTACTCGGGAGGCTGAGACAGGAGAATGGCGTAAATCCGGGAGGCGGAGCTTGCAGTGAGCAGAGATCTGGCCACTGCACTCCAGCCTGGGTGACAGAGCGAGACTCCACCTCAAAAAAAAAAAAAAAAGAATTATGTTATTGTCTTATAGATTTAACATCTATATCATTTTACAAGTAATAAAGACCTGTATGTTTTCATACTAGATGGATTTTACACTCATTCATCCTGGGTTGATTAATTTTGCAATCATTTTTACACAAGAGAAGCATGTCATAGTATTTGCTTCAAATCAAGTTTTCCTTAATAGTAGAGTTTGATAAATTATTTCCAGTAATTTAAGGTTTTCCATTAATATCTGCAACAGCACAGCTTTTTTCTATTTAGTATTACCTAGTATGCCCTGTTATTTTATTTTTAATATTGGCACACACTTTCATAATTCCATATTTGCTGTTTCATTAATAATAATAAATGGAGAATCAGTCCTGGTCCAGAGGCTCACATCTCTTTTTTATTTTATTATTTTTTTTTTTTTTTGGAGACAGAGTCTCACTCTGTCATCCAGGCTGGAGTGCAGTGGCATGATCTTGGCTCACTACAAGCTCCACCTCCCGGGTTCATGCCATTCTCCTGCCTCAGCTTCCCAAGTAGCTGGGACTACAGGCACCTGCCACCATGCCTGGCTAATTTTTGTATTTTTAGTAGAGACAGGGTTTCACCATGTTAGCCAGGATGGTCTCGATCTCCTGACATCGTGATCCGCCCACCTCGGCCTCCCAAAGTGCTGGGATTACAGGCATGAGCCACCATGCCCAGCCCAAAGGCTCACACCTCTAATCCCAGTACTTTGGGACGCCGAAGCTGGTGGATCACCTGAGGTCAGGAGTTTGAGACCAGCTTGGCCAACATGGTGAAACCCTGTCTCTACTAAAAATACAAAAATTAACCTAGTGTGGTGGCACATATCTGTAGTCTCAGCTACTTGAGGAGGCTGAGGCAGGAGAATCGCTTGAACCCAGGAGGCAGAGGTTGCAGTGAGCTGAGATTGTGCCACTGCACTCCAGCCTCGGTGACGGAGCAAGACTCTGTCTCAAAACACAAACACACACACGCACGCACACACACACAGACACACACACCCAAAATAGAGAATCATGATACAAATTTTAATTTATATACTTTTTCCTGATTTATGCTCAGGAACAGAATGAGATGGGATAGTTTTAGGGGGCTAAGTGCCAAATTATCCTGGTCTGGACCTGTCCCCAGCATCCCTATAAATGCTATCCCACTGTGTCTCTGGAGCCAGTGTGGGAATACAGTAGCACAAGTGTATGGAGTTGGCTTGTAGTGACTGGCATGTGCCTGGAAACCTCAAGGAAACATGTTCTAATTTTCCATATATAAAAAATTTAATTGACATGTATGATATTAACTTATCAGAAGGAGAAGGAATAACCCTACAACTCCATTGATAAGTTGTAAATCTTACATCTGATCATATTCATAAGAACTAGCAGCAGCCAGTGGAATGAGTTGCAATAGAGATGGGTTGTAGGTAAGAGTATACCTAGAAACAACCATACTAAAAAATGATTTTGATGATTGAGAACCTATTTCTGCATAAGAGAAGACAGTCATATAGGTTACAAAACGTTGATATTAATATGAATATCATTGAAATTAATTAACTTCCTGCTTAAATTTCTTGATTGGCTTCCCATTCTTGCTGGATAAAGATCATCAAGAGTAGTGCTTTGTTTAGAAAGTATTGTACTTAGCAATATATCCCCAGGTAAAATGCCTAGCATGTAGTAGACAATAAATCTATGTCAAATAAATAAACAATGTAGGAACAGAAATAGACACACAGATCAGTGGGAGACACTGTTCAGAAACAGATCCAAAGTATATTACCAAAAATGGCATTACAAATCACTAGGGACTCAGTATTGTAGAGAACTGGCTAACCATTTTGGGGAGGAGGAATTTGAATCATTCTCATATACTGTATACCAGAATGAATTCCAAACATACACACATTTAAATGCAAAAAAACCGTAAAAGAGACTGGAATTGATTTATATAATTTTGAGGGGAGAAAGGACTTGAAGAAGTTTATGTGTAGAAAATCAAAAGCACAAATGATTTTCTTTAAAAAAAATGGATATTTGACTACATAAAAATTAAAACTTTTATACTGAAAAAAAGAAAACAAATAAAATTGCAGTACAAATGAAACTGAGGGAAAATATTTACAACATATATATCAAAGCATTTCTTTAAGCTATGAAGAGTCTCATAAATTGATCAGGAAAAGATGAACATATCAATGAAAATATTGCAATTTTCAAACTAAGAAACACAAATTACCAATAAAAATATGAAAGAAGAAAGTATTCAGCTTCACTAGGAATCAATTACAAATAAATAGAAAACATTTTCTCCTATCAAATTGGCTATTTTAGAAAAATGATAGTCCCTGATGTCCATGAAATTGAATTGAAATTATTGGTGTTTTATTTGGCTGAGAGGAGTGTAATTTGTTCAGACTTTTTGAAGAGCAGTTAAATAGTATATATCAAAGAACTTTCTTGATCCCAGGAGTTCGAGGCCAGCCTGGGCAACATGGTGAAACACTACATCTACCAGATAATAATAATAATTAGCCAGGTAGGTTGTCATGCGCCTGTGGTCCCAGCTGCATGGGAGGCTGAGGTAGGAGGATCTCTTGAGTCCAGGAGGTGATGCTGCAGTGAGCCGTAATTGTGCTGTAGCACACCAGCTTGGATGACAGAGCGAGACTGTCTCAAAAAAAAAAAACTTTTACATATTTACATATTTTGAAAAATTGCTGCCCTATGCTAAGAAAATAGTACAAAATATGAACACAGATTTGTGCTTAAAATATTTATGCAGGCTTTTTTTTTTTTTTTTTTTTTTGAGATGGAGTCTCACTCTGTCTCCCAGGTAGGAGTGCAGTGGCACAATCTCTCCTCACTGCAATCTCTGCCTTCTGGCTTGAAGTGATTCTCCCGCTTCAGCCTCCCGAGTAGCTGGGACTACAGGTCTGTGCCACCATGCCTGGCTAATTTTTGTTTTTTGTTTTTTGTTTTTTTTTTTTTTTTGAGACGGAGTCTTGCTCTGTCGCCCAGGCTGGGGTGCAGTGGCCGGATCTCAGCTCACTGCAAGCTCCACCTCCCGGGTTTACGCCATTCTCCTTAGTAGAGATGGGATTTCACCATATTAGCCTGGCTGGTCTCAAACTCCTGACCTCAGGTAATTCACCCACTTTGGCCTCCCAAAGTGCTGGGATTACAGGCGTGAGCTACTGCGGCTGGCCTATACTGGCATTTTTTACAATTTTGAACATAGGGAAACAATTTAAACATCCGCCAATTTAAAAATTATTGCTATATTATCGTATTTGTCAGAATATTATGCACGAATTAAAGCATATTTACAAACAATATTGAACAAAATGGGAAATGCATAAGATGTTATATGAGATAAAATGTTTGTACAGACTAATGGTAGTAAATATGCCTAGAAGGAAAGAAATGCAGAATGTTAACTTAGAAGGTAAAATTTCTGCAATGAGCCTATAGTACTTCCACGATATGAAAAAATATAGGATTTAACAATCTTAGCACATAACCAAGAAACATCTTGTCACAAGTGCTAAAAGTTAAATTTAAAATGTTCAAAATATTTTAAAAGAAGAACAACAGATTTGAAAAATTAGCCAATCTGTCATGTAATAATTTTGGTTAAAGATGTTTATTATATTCAAAAATGAGTTTTGTTCACTGAGTTAAAGTGTTATTAATTTTAAATTCCCCATGAAATGTAATCAACATTAAATGCCAAATAAATGTTTGTTCAAGCATCCAGTTTTAACATAATTTAGTAATTGAAGTATGAAACTAAAAAGTAGGATGATATGTACATGAATGTCAAGTATAAGTACATGAATGTCAAGGTAAGTTTATGCTCTTTCTGTTGTGTATTGCAGAAGGTACTTGAAATACATTTATTGAGGTATACCCCTGAAGTCTATGTAACCTTCCAATTAATTTCTACATTTTGAAAATGTGTATGTAATAATGATATCCAAATTATGCCAAAGCTATTCATTATATTTTAAAATTATTTAGCATAATTTAGTGAAAGTATGTTTGACATCACATAAACAACCACTTGCTTGTGCAGCTGTATTCCTCTGCCAGCCAGTGTGATTTGGGTTGTGTTGTAACATGCAGTAGCCTAAGTTTAACCAGCTGAGAAAAGTTGAGAAAAGTGATCAAGAAGAGACATAGGACTCATGTTGAATAGTATCATATTTTTACATTACATAATCTCCACACATTTAATTCACGTCATTTGAAGAAGGCAGATTAAGACATTTTCATTTTGGGGGAGTGACCTCATTGCCATAATTTCTTCTAACAATGCATCTGTTTGTTTTTCAGGTGCTTCTTTGCTTTGTATTCAGGCAGATGAGCTACAAGAAGCTCTCACCTCCCACTGTGTGGTCACTAGAGGAGAAACAATTATACGACCCAATACTGTAGAAAAAGCTACCGATGTCAGGGATGCCATGGCTAAAATCTTATATGGACGTCTCTTTAGCTGGATAGTCAACTGCATTAACAGTTTGTTGAAGCATGACTCATCACCAAGGTAAAAATTTTTACAGAAACATTTTTTCCCAAATGTCAGGTGATGTAAATCTATTTTCTAATTGATTGTTTTGTATAGATCTCTTTCAAGATGTTTCTAAAATTGATATAATTAAATTATCAAAATTATAATTTAGTAGATAAGCTTCACTTCCTAGTAGTTCCACCTCATAATGCCACTTAACTATAACACTTTTAAACTGCTGCAACATAAAACCTGTAGCAACATAAATAACACAATAAAAAGTGAATTTTTAAAATGTGATATCTTACTATCAACTAATAGGTTTTTTAAATTAGAAGTTGTACCATGAAGCATATACCATTTTATGCTTGTATAAAATGTCAGCTCAGCAATTCTTTGTTTTTATTTTGGGGGTTTAAATTAAACCTTAAAGATAAAGGAAAACTTTATTTTCACATTTTAACTCTCACTGTAATGCCATTACAGCCTCACTGTAACTCCAATGAAATTTGGTTCAGAAATGCACTAGATAAACGTAGGTAATAGTAAATGGCAGAGCCATGATGTAAGCATTGTTATCTGACTGTAAGTCTAGATCATTCCTTCTTCAAGATAATTACAGCCACCATTGATTGAGTGCTCTCTATAGGCAGGGCTTATACATGGACACAAGTCCTTACATCTAAAGCTTTGTTCTGTGATAAATGCCATTTTGCATGTGGAAAAGCAAGATGGATGCCTACCATAAGATCACCTCATTCACACTTGCTTACTAAGCATAAAAGACCATTTATACACATTTCAAGGATGCAATTCATTATTTTTTTCACTAAAATACATGCCACACCATAATACTATGTATAGTCAAACTGTCTAAGAGCTTATCCATTATTTCTCCATGTTCTTAACTTTGTGTCTCTCAAAATTGCTTCTGTACCTCCTGGGTACTATCTATACCATTTTCCCATTATGATGTAATGGTCAAAATGGTTGTATGTTCTGGTACGGTCATCTATATTATGTCAAGCATTCATATGAAAATGGAACAAATTCAGGGATTTTTATTATCTGTATATTCCAGAAAATGTAGGCAAGATATTTAGAGATTTGGCCTCATTTTGTTAATTATCATCTGCATGTTTGGCACTAAATGGTACCTACCCAGAAAGGGGATCTACTATATCCACTGTAGCCTGTGTACTAAATGTACATATACTAAATATACTAAATGGCAACTTTACTTTCCATTCACTAATGAAAACCATCCAACTCTTAGATTTTAAAAATTTTTACAGAAAGTTTAAAAACTAAAGGGAGACCATTTGAAATAATGTAGTTCAACTTTGTTAAGTTGTACACTAAGTTTTTAAACAGCATATGTTGTATGCTGGGCTTTGCCACTAACTCGTTATGGGACACTGGGCAACTTACTGCATTTGTCTGGGTCTTTCCCTCCTCAACTGTTAAATAAGGGCATTGAGCCTGGCGCGGTGGCTTACGCCTCTAATCCCAGCACTTTGGGAGGCCGAGGCGGGCAGATCACAAGGTCAGGAGATCGAGACCATCCTGGCTAACATGGTGAAATCCCATCTCTACTAAAAATACCAAAAAAAAAATTAGCGGGGCATTGTGGCGGGTGCCGGTAATCCCAACTACACCAGAGGCTGAGGCAGGAGAATCGCTTGAACCCGGGAGGCAGAGCTTACAGTGAGCCAAGATCGCGCCATTGCACTCCAGCCTGGGCGACAGAGTGAGACTCTGTCTCAAAAAAAAAAAAAAAAACAAGGCCTTGAATGACAAGTCAGTGGTCTTAGTTGTTGGGTGTATCTTGGAGCCTTTTAAGAATGTCTTGAAAACTGCCTATTTCCTTCACTTAAAAATAAAAACTGGATATATTTCTATATCCCCACGAAAATATTACACACTTATGATTCCAGTGCTCTTGAAAGCCATTAACAGATCCTACTTTAAGAATCTCTAAACTGGATTATTTGTAAGGTCCCTCCTGGCTCTAACACTTTTTTATGCAGTGAGTTAAATATTTATCTCTGTGGGATCCTGTGGGGCAAAGAGATTGTAAAAGGATAATAATCTTTACTAAACCAGCATAAGTTTTAACTAGACATCTTGCCTCATAAAATAATACAGAATTATTATTCAAAATGAGAACTTTCAGATATACTCAGATAGCTTTCCTTTTGTCCATCCCAGCACATATTTAAAGTATTCTGCAGCCTGGATTTTGAATTCTGTTGCTTCCTCCAAATGTAGGGCGGATCCTTCAGCTCACAGTGTGCAGTTGCTGACTGTCATTTCCAAGTCACTCCTTTACATAATACTAAGTGTAACCCTGGAATACCTAAATGATGAACACAACGAGAAACTTTTGTACTTTCTTTTAAAAATTCACATCAACATAACTCTGTAATGTATATATTTCTTTGGGGAGGAGTAAACCTTTTAACCAATAGTAAAAAAAAAAAAAAATGTATTTGAAATACTTAATTGTAAAATAGAATCTAATTGTATTTTAAAGTATTTAAATGTAAAAATAATCCCTATGTATTTGTATCTTTCTCCAGGTTGCCATTTGTTCTATATTAAAAAATTATGAGCAAATGATCCAAAAACAATAACAATTCTTTAAAATAATTAAGATCTTTTTAGTAAGATTTTCAAAATTGTTCTCCTAAAATGAAAAACTATACTTTTTAACAGAATTTTTGCTTTTCTGGGACAGTTTTTATTGAATATGTTTTTGCCGTGTTCTAATTGCTACTCAGGTTGTTCTTGTAATTCCTGACTCACTCAAGCCTGTGACTTTGTTCTTAGGAGAAGAAAAAGTTTCTTTTGTTTCAGTATATAACAGTATCAGAGTAGTTTCTATAGTTCAAGGAAAATACTGTTCCATTTTCATATAAAAATCAATATCTGCCATTATCTTTATGTGCTATGGAGAGAAACTATTTCAGTTAAGAACGTTTCACTCTAAGTGTATGTTCTTATAGTAGTTTCTTAGCTCAATCACAAATGGTAACTCTAAGATTCCCTGTTTTACATTACCTCTTCAGGAAATAACTCAAAATAATGCCTCTTCAATTCTTCTAGTGGGAATGGTGATGAGCTGAGCATTGGCATTCTTGATATATTTGGCTTTGAAAATTTCAAAAAAAATTCCTTCGAGCAGCTGTGCATTAACATTGCAAATGAACAAATTCAGTATTATTATAATCAACATGTGTTTGCATGGGAACAGGTAAGTCTAAGTACTTACTATAAAGATGCATGCATGTGTGTATTATAAGCAGACTTGTACAAATGAAGCAGGACCTTAACCATAGACTTAAAGCCTTAAACATTTTAGAAAGACAAAGAAAAGATTTTGTTATCTCCACGTCCATAGTAAAAACAAATAAAAACAAAAAAACTGGCGTGAATTTAGTGTGACTTCATATGTGATGTTAAATGTCCTCCATTGATAATCGGTACACTCTTCTCCAAAACTTACAATTCTGAGCCTTTGTAAACAAAGAAATTTCCTTTGAAAATTTAAGTAAACAGATATGTCCAACAGTTTTTCTTTCTGTAGACTACATAAGTGAAATTCTGTTTAAAATTTCAATATCCATCTAAAAGCCATTAAACTTCAGAATTCCAGTAGCTAGGCAACAGAACATAAGAAAATAGGTTTGATGCAAATGCCATGAAATGATAATTTTGTACAGGGTACAATGTGTAATTTATGAATCAGCTTCAAAAAAATATTCCTCCGTAGAGAAAAATCAGACTTACTTAAATCACATCTGATGAACTGTAATACTAAGAATATTTTAATTATTTTATTAAGTCTAAAAGAGTCGTATTTAATATCATCCAGTATGTCATTTGTCTCCTTCAAATAATATTATATTGTTTTGCATTTAAATTAGAGGTACATGAACTTCATTTTATTCAAAATATTTAGGCTTCTTAAGAATTTATTTTGGAATTACATTTTGAAAACTGTGGTCACAAAATAAAACATTGCGATTTTGACATTTCTTAAGCCAAAAGAAGACATAAATTTAAGACCGTATCTAGTTGTTCAGCTCTCTTTCATCTATCCCAGAATGTTCCATCAGATATTAATTCCCTCTCCCTGTCTCCCTCTTCTTGTCTCCTTCTCTACTCCTCTCCACCGGTGCCCTCCCATAGCCTAGATATGTGAAGAAATCTCTTTAAAATCTTAAAAACAAACAGAATAAAAAACAAAACCCTTTTACACTCTGCTTATTTATCTCTGTAGCATGGTCCTCTCTCTTCCCCTCACAGCTAAGCTCCTTGAAAGCATGTTCAGCACTCACTGCATTGCGTTTCTTCCTTCCCCATCTGGTACACTGAGGCGTATCTGGCTCTGACCTCCCGACTCCCCTGGAATAGCCCTTCCTCATCTCATCAGTCATTAGTTCATTTTTGTCTTTCTCACTAGGCTGTAAACTCCTTTAGGTCATATATTGTGTCTTAATTCTTTTTGTCTTTTTAGAGGCTGACGTGTAGCAAGTGCTCAATGAGTATTAATTAAACTAATGTTGCCCTGCTTTAATGCTTCACAAATCTCACAGCATCCATTTGAGCCAGAGACCAAAACAAGTACAAAATTTTTGGTTTGAACTTTTTGATATGATCTATCAGAACTGCCAGCTTTATGGGACCAGGTGCATCCCCATGCATTGCTCATCTGATGAGTTACTGACTTGCATTGGAAGACCTCTGTTGTTCTTTTGGTGGTTGGGTAGACTCTGGTTTTAGCCTTAACCAAGGTACAGATATTTCAATAATTATTGCTTTTCACTTTTTATAAAATGTTACAGTTTACAAATTGCTTTTTTTTTTTTTTTTTTTTTTTTTTTATACTGAGTCTCATTCTGTCACCCAGGCTGGAGTGCAGTGGGGCAATATTGGCTGACTGCAGCCTCCGCCTCCTGGGCTCAAGCAATCCTCCTGCCTCAGTCTCCCAAGTAGCTGGGACCACAGTCATGCACCACCACACCTGGCTAATTTTTGCATTTTTTTCATGGAGACGGGATTTCACTGTTTTGGCCAGAGTGGTCTTGAACTCCTGAGCTCAAACAATCTGCCTGTCTCAGCCTCCCAAAGTTTTGGGATTACAGGTGTGAGCCACCAAGCCTGGCCTACAAGTTGCTTTGATTGCTAGCCTTGAATTTCATTCATGATCCCAATGCTCTTAATTCTTTTGTCTATGGGCTTGTTAAACAATTATTCTATAAAGCCCTTTAAGATATTCTTGAGAGGATTTCAAAATAAAACAAACTCAAACTTTCCCCCAACAAAATAAAAAAATTCAACTAGAATCCAGGATTATACAAACCACTTTGAGGAATTAAAACAATTTCCAGTATTTTCAGGTGACTTCCTAGAGTAACTACCTAGGAATTTCTGCTTCATAATTTTATGAAGTAGACATTGGCAGTTGAGTATGATCAGATTGATGAATGTGTTATCCAGAAGATACAGAATTAGTCAATGACTCTCTTGATTTTAACACGTGAGTGTACTTGTTTTTTCTTTCTAACACCCAGGTGAAGGCTGAAAATGTAACTGAGAAAAGCTAACTAACTGTATGTATTAACTATCACAGACACAGAGCACACTTACACTAATTTCTGTAAATGAGAAACTGCTATTAAATCTTGAATTAAAGTCATGGTCTACATTTTTTGGTAGAATATAATCACAGATTTGACCTAACTGAGAACTCCTTGGTTTAATAGAGCCATTATTGCCTATCAGAAAGAAATAGTGTTCTCACTTTCATGAGATGTACAAATGATCCAGCCAGATCTCAGCACAAGCCTTGGGCAGCACCTTTACAGGTGAAGCACTTCTGTTCTTACTTAAACCAATAAACATTATTTTTATTGACAGTTCTACAACACTAGAACATAAATAACAGTCTGCTGAAAGTGTTTTCCTATTTAGTCCAATTTCAGTGTATTCATAATAGAGAGTGGGACACTCCAGCAAAGCTATTTACAAAGGTATTTTGAATATCATTTTCACGTTGCCTTCCATTAGAAAAAGATCAGTAAACTACAATTAAATATTTTTAGTGAAAGAATTTATAATGGTGACCTAATCTATAGCATGCAGAGTAGATAGTTTTATGTTTCTTGGAGTTGTTTCCAACTGTTTGTATTACTTTTGAAACATTTTCCTAATTCCAGGAATTTCTATTATCCACTCACTGGCAGCTATACCTCCTTTCTCTTCATAACCTACTTTCCTATGGACAGTTACTATATGCCTCAGAATCTCTTAATAACGACCTGGAGCATCCAATTTGCATCCCTTTATTTTCCTTATTATCTAGATATTTAGAATGTTAAGAGAGCTTGTGTATAGAAGCATTATTTTTCTATGTGTAAAATATGTAGCTCCTAAACTTTTTCTGGAGTTTGATATTTCATAGTATTTGAAGCTTTTACAGTTTCCCAGTACTAGAAGAATAATTTTATGTATATTTATTTATTTATTTTTTTTTTTTTTTTTTTTTTTTTTTTTTTTGAGACGGAGTCTCGCTCTGTCGCCCAGGCTGGAGTGCAGTGGCGCAATCTCGGCTCACTGCAAGCTCCGCCTCCCGGGTTCACGCCATTCTCCTGCCTCAGCCTCCCGAGTAGCTGGGACTACAGGCGCCCGCCCCTGCGCCCGGCTAATTTTTTCTATTTTTAGTAGAGACGGGGTTTCACCATGGTCTCGATCTCCTGACCTTGTGATCCGCCCACCTCGGCCTCCCAAAGTGCTGGGATTACAGGCGTGAGCCACCACGCCCGGCCGTATATTTATTTTAATAAAATCTAAAGATACTATTTGTATCTGAAAACAATAGTTTGAAAATTAGATGGTAATCTATGTTCCCATCCTGCAAATAGAAGATGATCAGCCAAGAAGTAGAGCTGTAATTATTTTAAAATTTAAGACTCAAACTCTTTTAAATGAGTTGCAGCTGAAAAGTATATAATTTACTCTCGATTGTGTCAATTCCATGAATATAGTATTCATATTTCAGCCTTTGCTATTACATTCGTACACCATTATTGTGTCATACATTGTCAACTTCCATTTTCTGAGAGGCTTTTAGTTTGCATCTCAAATGGCAGTTATCCCATTTCCAAGAAGGAAAGCATGTTTCTCACAATAGCCTTCACACTGAATTTCCACGATAAATATAAAGCCAAGGTTTCGGTTTTGTTTGTTTTCTGGTTTTCTTCATGGGAAAGGGAGCTCAACAGTAATCAAACTGTGATGTAAGGACTGAAGTTCTCTGGAATCATCTACCTCATATTAGAATCCCGCATGAGAAATGTACATACCTTATCAAAAGTATTCTCATGCTGCTGCTATCGTGGTGGTTTTCGCCCTTTGTCTTCATTTTGCACTGTGGTATCATCATTGTGGTATAGAACATACAAAAGAAATGATCCCTGCTCCCTAGAAGTTTACACTTCAAATCAAGGAGAGCACACACAAAGGACTGGTCAATCCTGGGCATGACTTTGAATTGGAACAAATGCCATTGTTCTTAAGGGCCAGTGAGCACCTAAAACATGTGTATGATGCTACAGAGTATTGTTCTAGAATCCTGAAGATTCACTCCGCTTATTTATATGTGCCTATTTGTATTTTGGATAAGCTTTCTTCACCCATTAGAGCAGCACATCTGACTATTAACTGAACTAAAGTTTGTTTTTAAAATGAGCTATTACTATTTATTTCTGTAGAAGGATGAGCTTTTACAGGCGTCATTTAGAAATGCACCCATGGGTTTAGAACTGAATGTCAGAAGTCGTTTTAGAAGCAGGAAACTATTTACAGCGCATAGTGGAAACAGTAACTGTGCAGTTATGGCTCTGGCTTCTCTTGCAGAAAGTAATGTGTATGACTGTCGTCTCCAGCTGTTCACATCCTAAAGTTTACAGTGTTTGAGATTTTAAATGTGGGCTCCAACCCATAATTTGTGACAATTACAAAGAATAAAAATTCACTTAATATAAAATACCTACATTTTCAAAACTTTTTACATTATAAAGTAAAAATAACCAGTCATCTGATTTTTAAAAATGTGTGGACAATTAAAAACAAACCCTTATCAGGGTCTTCCCATTGTTTTGCTCAAAAGTGTGAAGTCTAAGTCCAACTTTCTTGCCTATTAAGTCATATGTGTGTAAATGGTAACATTTGTCCCATTTTAGCTCTCCAAGTAATAAGCATTTCCTTTAAACGTCAAAGAAGCCAAATACATTTGAGAAGCCTTTAATACAACAAATCTTCCTTTTTAAGTGCTTGACCAAGTGTTAGGTTATTGTCTGAGACCACATTTAAATATTCCTTAAAAGTTTCACACACTGAAGATGGCAGCTGATGTCCACGTGGTTGGGTGTTTGGAGGTGTGTCGGGGCCCTGGCAGCAACTCTGGCCTGTGGACCTGTTGCTCTTCTTTCCCTCTGGCTTCACAGATGGCCTCTCCGGCTCTGTGTTCCTCATCCCTGCTAAGCAGCTGCGTAGCACACTTAGTCTGTTTCTCTTTCATTGGTGAAGCTTGGTCGACACCCTTAATGTGATGTGGGGATTTGTGGTACTTATTTTGATAATTTAATGATATTCTTAAAAGTTTTTTTTTTTTTTTTTTTCCTTTTCTGAGTTGGGGTCTTGCCCTGCCGCCCAAACTGGAGTGCAGTGGCACAATCAAGACTCACTGTAGTATCGAACTCCTGAGTTCAAGTCATCCTCCTACCTTGGCCTCCTGAGTAGTTGGGGCTACTGGCGTGTACCACCATGCCTGGCTAAATTTTTAGAATTTTTGATAAAAAGTAATTCTTAGTGAAATACATAGTTCAAAGCCTAGATCCATATGATAGTATTGTCATTTTCTACATGTGAGATTAGAGCATACTGTTGACAAACCAAAATACAATTTTTTGGTAAAGATTTAAACATGACAGTAATGGAAAAATAGTTGAAGGTGAAAGAGATCCTAATATATAGAACACTGTATTTCTGAATTTCTAATCCGAATGCCTCCTTATTCTAAGCTGATACCTATTAATACAATATAAATCTGTAAAATCCTTTACATCTCTTAAATGGTTTTGAGAAACAGGTATATACAAAAAGTGACTAAATTGGAATTTTCATCTTAGCATGCATTAGTATATATTTTTCTGAATAAGGAAGCTGCTAAGGGAGAAATATTCTAAAACTCATCTCTTCAAATTTTAATAAAACATATGTAAAATAAAGCATGAATATTTTATTAGGAATTTCCAAAATACTTTCTCATTAGGTTATTTGTCAAATTCTGAATTAATGACTTGTGTCATCTCAAGTTAATGATGGCCAGCATTCTCTACAACTTGCTATTAACATTAACATAAAAACTAACAGGATCATCAATATCAGCTTTGAATAGAAAATGCAGGAAGAAATAGATTTCAAATCATAAATCTTATTTTATAATGAGTTCACATTTTTACAGGACATATATTATCACCATTTTTTAGAATTTAAAAAAATAGTTATTTCATTGAAGTGTTATTAAAAATATGTGTATATAGAAAAAGAGAATGAAAAATCAAACATGATGATGTGTTAACAATTATGGAATAACCACCATGTAAAGGGTACACAGGAGTTCTTTGTACTATTCTTGAAATTTGCTGTAAGTTTTAAATTATTTCAAAATGAAAAGTGACAAAAGTTTTTTTTCCACTGTAATAAACATAAAACATACTCAGTTCATCCTGAGTTCTGGTAGCACCCTTATAGAAATCTTAGATTTTCAACCTTTAAAATCTTTCTGTTTGATAAAGGAGGATTTTTGTCAATGGTTAGAATAAGCAACTTCTTCTCAATGGTTTCTCTCTACCATGGGCAATGTTTTCATGAATAGGCACACTCATTTGAGCAGTGGTGAGTAGGAGTTCTTTTACTAAAATACAGACTTCAGGGACTACATATGTCTATGTAGCTTCTTTCCTGTTGCAAACATTCTGTCCACAGTCTTAACCACATTTATTCATTGAGTTTCATAACATATCCAAGCAGTTGTGCATTCTGAAATATTAGAACTAGAAGAAACCTAAATAGATTATCTATATTTCATGGATTAAAATGACTCCTTCTCTTCAACTGTGATTTGCCCAAGGTTATAGGACAGTGAAATGAAACCAGGACCAAAGTAAGGGGCTTCTGACAGCTATCCATGGTTTTTCTCATGAACAAATAAGTAAGCAAGGACCAGGGATCTAGTAATCTCCTGTGCAGAAGAAAAAGGTGCTCTTTCCTTCTTTTCTTTCTTTCTAAATAGATAAGAGCACCCTTTTCTTCTGCATAGAAGATTACTTTACTGGAATAATCTATTAGATTACTAATTATTAGGTTATTAAATCACAAATTATTAATTATTTAATTATTAGATTATTCATATTGGATCAGAAAGAAGGAAAGAAAAGAAGCATAGGTCAGTCTTAACATGAAAAGCCAAGGAGAATCAACATAAGGCAGGATAGAAGAAGGTAGGAAATCCCAGGGAGCACTGAGGCTGGCAGCAGAGGCCAGCAAGGGTTATGACAGCTGGAGACCCCTCACAGGAAGGAACTAGAACTAGAAGGTGGAATAACTGGAAAGGAGAATACAGCCACAAGCAAAGAAATCTCAGACATGATTTTAGGGTTGGAATGGAAAGGCAGAGAGCATCTTTGCCACACCCTAAAGAACAGAAACTCAACCGGGCACACTGGCTCACACTTGTAATCCCAGCACTGCGGGAGGCTGAGGAGGGTGGATCACCTGAGGTCAGGAGTTCGAGACCAGCCTGGCCAACATGGCGACACCTCATCTCTACTAGAAATACAAAAATTGGCCAGGTATGGTGGTGGGTATCTAGAATCCCAGCTACCCGGGAGGCTGAGGCAGCAGAATCACTTGAATCTGGGGGCCGGAGGTTGCAGTGAGCTGAGATCGGGTCCACTTCACTCCAGCCTGGGTGAAAGGGCAAAACTTCATCTCAAAAGAAAAGAAAAGAAAAGAAAAGAAACTCTATCTTTCTGATCTTTGAATTCTACCTTCTGCAGCCCCACCTACCCCTAACCACACACAGAGTAGGCACTCCTTGAACATTTCTGGAATTTGAGTATATCACATCCTCTGCAGTGAATCTGTACAAAGACAGCATCACAAACCCCAGGTGAATTACCAGTGCCATCTCATGATATGAATCTCATTCTTCCTCCCGTGACCTAAAATGGGTAGGACCATAAAAAAGTGGACTAAACTTATAAAAATAAAAGAGATACTGATTTATGACTTGAAAACAAGAAATACAGGAGAATATTGAGGGTCATATATACCAGCTATTAACATTTCCCCATTCTGGAATATCTACAACTGCGGAGCAGTGTCAAATGATGAACTTGTCTATTGGAGAAGGCTATGACATTGTTCCCCAGGTGTAAGTTCTGTGAAATAACTAAGTGTTCCCTGTCACTGCATGTGCTAGCCTTTTATAAAAGAAAGATGTCACGAGCCAAAGTACTCAAATCACTTCAATTGGTGACTTTGGAAGAATCTTTTTAAAACTTTGGGCTTACATAAAACTATCAGAAGGTAGTAGAAAGTGTTCTCCTATAGTAAAATGATGAGGTGGTGTGTCAGGGGGAGTGGGGAGAAGACTATTCCAGAACCATCTATTGTTTACATGAGGATGTAGTCAGCCTACTTAGGCAGTGTTCATCTATTGCTATCTGGATTGGTGCTAAGAAATAAAAACACATTAAGTACAGATTGGCTGGGCATGGTGGCTCGTGCCTGTAATGCCAGCACTTTGGGAGGCCAAGGTCCGCAGAATCACTTGAGGCCGGGAGTTTGAGACCAGCCTGGCCAATGTGGTGAAACTCCATCTCTACTAAAAATACAAAAATTAATGGGGCATGGCAGCATGTGCCTGTACCCAGCTACTCAGGAGGCTGAGGCATGAGAATTGCTTGAACCCAGGAGGCAAAGTTTGCAGTAAGTGGAATTCGTGCCACTGCACTCCAGCCTGGGCCATGGAGCAAGACTCCATCTCAAAAAAAAAAAGACCCACACAGTAAGTACAGGTTGATTGGTCTGGTGTGTACTAATGTAGGTGATCAGACTACATAAAAAAATAAAATTATTGTTGATTCTTAAAGATTTAGGTAGTACATGGAAGGGCAATAAATATTCATTTCTGAGTGCTAAAGTTATTTGTGAACTAGAAATATAGGTTATTCTATATTTTAAATTATCCCAGACCTGGGTAATTTCAGAACTTCAACTAAGGAAACAGAAAGATTTGAAATAGTTCACTGTTGCAGGAAGTCAGGGACCTCGAATGGAGGGACTGGCTGGAGCCACGGCAGAGGAACATAAACTGTGAAGATTTCATGGACATTTACCAGTTCCCAAATAATACTTTCATAATTTCTTATGCCTGTCTTACTTTAATCTCTTAATCCTGTTATCTTCATAAGCTAAGGATGCATGTCACCTCAGGACTACTGTGATAGTTGTGTTAACTATACAAATTGATTGTAAAATATGTGTTTGAACAATATTAAATCAGTGCACCTTGAAAAAGAACAGAGTAACAGCGATTTTAGGGAACAAAGGAAGACAACCATAAGGTCTGACTGCCTGCAGGGTCAGACAAAAAGAGCCATATTTTTTTTCTTGTAGAGAGCCTATAAACGGATGTGCGAGTAGGGAAGATATCACTAAAAAGATATCTTTTCCTAGCAAGGATTAATACTCTGGGAAAGGAATTCATTCCTGGGGGGAGGTCTATAAATGGCTGCTCTGGGAATGTCTGTCCTATGCGGTTTAGATAAGGACTGAGATATGCCCTGGTCTCTTAGAGTACCCTCAGGCTTACTAGGGTGGGGAAAAACCCCGCCCTGATAAATTTGAGGTCAGACTGGTTCTCTGCTCTCGAACCCTGTTTTCCGCTGTTTAAGATGTTTATCAAGACAATATGTGCCCCACTGAACATAGACCCTTATCACTAATTCTGCTTTTGCCCTTTGCCTTGTGATCTTTGTTGGATGCCTATCAGGAGTTTCTGATTTTGCCCTTGTCCTGTTTCCTCAGAAGCATGTTATCTTTGTTCTCCTTTTTGCCCTTTGAAGCGTGTGATCTTTGTGACCTAATCCCTGTTCTTGCACCCCCTCCCCTTTTGAAATCCGTAATAAAACTTGCTGGCTTTAAGGCTCAGGTGGGCATCCTGATATGTTCACGGTCCTACTGATATGTGATGTCACCCCTGACAGCCCAGCTGTAAAATTCCTCTCTTTGTACTCTTTCTCTTTATTTCTCAGCCAGCCAACACTTATGGAAAATAGAAAGAACCTACGTTGAAATACTGGGGGCAGGTTCCCCCGATAGTTCACCATTATTCAAGTCCATCTTCCCAACGAATGGTACCTCATTTGGGTCTTCCAACTGCATTTTTTATTATTAGAGATCTGACTTCTAACAATGTTCTAGAATTCTGTTTAAAGTCAAATTCTAAGGAATACTTGAAGACTGTAGCTTGTCATATCTCAAGAACCTGCTGATAAGATTATGTTATGATAATAACATCATCATCATGGTGACAGAAGGAAAAATTTTCAAGCTTGGGGCTTACATTTTTCTTCAGAGTTACTCATATTATTGAAAGGCGAGAGATGTCTTACTTTGTGTGCCACAGAGAGGCAATGCAAGAGCAATAGAAGCAGTGTGAGCAAGCTGACAAGGAAGGGGTCTAGACCTCCAGGCAAGGGCTGCAGAAACCACAGCTGATGTTGTGACTGCCCTTGTCAAGTCAGTCCA
Organism: Macaca thibetana thibetana; assembly: GCF_024542745.1. Classification (NCBI taxonomy): domain Eukaryota; kingdom Metazoa; phylum Chordata; class Mammalia; order Primates; family Cercopithecidae; genus Macaca; species Macaca thibetana. The sequence continues at coordinate 25,954,523 of NC_065586.1, forward strand.
CTGAGATCAACACTAAAGAGGATGATTTCCCCAGGAAAGTCACTCAAATGCCAGCTTCATGAATGGATTCCTGTAGAATGTAGTCACAGGACCAAGAGGACACACAGAAGCAAATGGGAAAGAGACCAGGGAGCAAACATCAACCTGACACCAAGGATGTTTTCAAGAAAGTCCAGGAGACTTTCCCTTCATTTAACTCTGTCTGATTGCTAGCTTCACAAATCTTCAGCAGCATCACAACAACTGATGCTGTAAGGAAGCCTCTGAGTCCAAAACATGTCATGTTTCTTATTATCTAGTTTCAAAACAATAATACTCCTAATAATGGTTGACAGACATTAAGTATGTAGTATGTGCTAAGCATGTATCTACTTTATTTCTCCCAAAATCTATCCTCTTAAGTAAATACATAATCAAAGAAATGCAAATACAACAATAGGCTACCATTTCCCCCATCAAAAATAGATGTAAAAATATATATATTTTGAGACAGAGTTTCACTCTTGTTGCCCAGGCTGGAGTGCAATGAATGGCATGATCTCGCCTCACTGCAACCTCCAACTCCTGGGTTCAAGTGATTCTCTTACCTCAGCCTCCCAAGTAGCTGGGATTACAGGTATGAACCACTACATCCAGCTAATTTTGTATTTTTAGTAGAGATGGAGTTTCTCCATGTTGGTCAGGCTGGTCTTGAACTCCTGAGCTCAGGTGATCTGCCCGCCTCAGCCTCCCAAAGGATTAAAAATATTTCAATGAAAATATTCATTGCTTGTGAGGATGCAGCAAGTTAGAAGTGTTTATGATTACAGTGCAGTTTCTGCAAGCTTTCAAAAAATCAGTCTACAGCCGGGAGCAGTGGCTCATGCCTGTCATCCCAGCACTTTGGGAGGCCAAGGTTGGGGTGCAGTGGGGGATTCATTTGAGGTCAGGAGTTTGAGACCAGCCGGGCCAACATGGCAAAACCCGACTTTACTAAAAATACAAAAATTAGCCAGGCGTGGTAGTGCATGCTTGTAATCCCAGCTACTCTAGAGGCCGAGGCAGGAGAATCACTTGAACCTAGGAGGCAGAGGTTGCAGTGAGCTGAGATCATGCTGCCACACACCAGCCTGGGCAACAGACTGTCTTTAAAAAAAAAAAAAAAATCAATCTACAAACACGTTTCAGAAGCCTGTAAAATGTTCATAGCGTGTGATCATCTACTCAGTTTTAAGATGTAATAGAAAATACAGAAAAGCCTGATGCACAAAAGAGGTACCCCAGAGCATGGTAGAGTGCATGGAGAGTGACCAGTTAAGGAAGGGAAATTGCTGAATTAGGAAAATGAAGGAAGGTCTCTCTGAGGAGGTGAGACCTAAATGATGAAAGTGAACCTTCATTGTATTACTCATCTGTGCTGAGTAATCTGTACTTAAATTTGCACCTGATTTATAAGCCATGTGGACGCTTGCAGCCTCTCTCAGCCCATGGTGACCACCCTTCCATACTGCTGTGCAAGTCTGAGGGCTCAATGTAGTCATCTTGAATCTCTCCTGGAATGGCCCTTTGGCCCTAAATATTTAAGTTTGTTGTTTAGGCCGTAGCTGGAGAGGTGCACCTTTTATGGGCTTTCCTGCCATTGTGCCGCTTCATGACTCAGACTCAAAATTCAATGAAAAACAAGGGAGAGGCTGGGCACAGTGTCTTATGCCTGTAATCCCAGCACTTTGGGAGCCTGAGGCAGATGGATCACTTGAGGTCAGGAGTTCAAGACCAGCCTGGCCAATATGGTGAAACCCCGTCTCTACTAAAAATAAAAGAATTAGCTGGACATGGTGGCAGATGCCTGCAATCCCAGCTACTCGGGAGGCTGAGGCAGGTAGAATTACTTGAACCCAGGAGGTGGAAGTTGCAGTGAGCTAAGATAGTGCCACTGCATTCCAGCCTGCGTGACAGAGCAAGACTGTCTCAAAAAAAAATAGAAGAAGAAGAGGAAGAGGAAGAGGAAGAGGAAGAAGAAGAAGAAGAAGAAGAAGAAGAAGAAGAAGAAGAAGAAGAAGAAGAAGAAGAAGAAAGGAGGAGGAGGAGGAGGAGGAGGAGGAGGAGGAGGAGGAGGAGGAGGAGGAGAGGAGGAGGAGGAGGAGGAGGAGGAGGAGGAGGAGGAGGAGGAGGAGAAGAAGAAGAAGAAGAAGAAGAAGAAGAAGAAGAAGAAGAAGAAGAAGAAGAAGAAGAAGAAGAAGAAGAAGAAGAAGAAGAAGAAGAAGAGAAAGAAAGAAAAAAGAAGAAAAGAAGAAAAACAAGGGACAACTTTACCCAGGTATGGGATTTCCTAAGATTTCCTAACATCTAAATCTTCTGATTTTCCTGAAGAAAATAGATATATAATCACCTATTTTCAAAAGGGAACTCAGACAGTCTGAAGAGAGTAGGAATTCTATTGACTAAACACTTCAGCTTTAACACAGTTAATAACTCTGCTCACTTTCTGCTTTAAATGTATATTTGTTTGTTTGTTTGTTTTTTGGTTTTTGTTTTCTGAGACGAAGTCTCACTCTGTAGCCCAGGCTGGAGCGCAGTGGCGCGATCTCAGCTCACTGCAACCTCCGCCTCCCGGGTTCACGCCATTCTCCTGCCTCAGCCTCCTGAGTAGCTGGGGCTCCAGGCACCAGCCACCACACCTGGCTAATGTTTTGTATTTTTAGTAGAGACAAGGTTTCCATGTGTTAGCCAGGATGGTCTCGATCTCCTGACTTCATGATCCGCCCACCTAAGCCTCCCAAAGTGCTGGGATTACAGGCATGAGCCACCGTGCTGGTCCCTAAATATATTTTTAATGTACAGGGCAGAGCAGAGGACTTTCTGAAGAAATAGGAGCTTTGTTTCTCCACATATGCTTGAAAACAACTAAGCATTTTGGGATCATAACTGCTATATAATACATAATTATTTTAGGCATTATAATTTTGCTAAAAGTATTTTATAAATTCTGAGTAATAGCATTTTTTTCTGCATTGGTTTGCCTGAAGTTCCTAATACTAACAAGTGTCTTGAAGGGGAGCCCATTGTTTTCCACGCCACTCATCTCTGCTCTGTGTGACCCGCCACAGAAACAATCAGTGGATTTTGACACAGGCAAATAGAAATGACAAATGCATTAGTTTAGACCTTAACCTCGTGTACTTTCTATATAAAACAGACAAAAGTTGTTTTGAACTTTGCAGTTGCCATTTAAACTATAATATGCTGTGAGCATGATGTGTCTAACAGTAAAATAATTCTAGGTCTACTCACTTCTCCCAAGGTTACCTTCAAACACAAAAGCTGTGAAACTTCAAGTCATCGTTTTCATTTTCATATACTGGATAAGCTAAATGCCTTTTAGGTTCTCCACCTTTTAGACCATCTATTCTTCTCATTTTTGTGAATTAGATTTCACTTTATTTAAAAATATACATTTATTTTTCCTGGTGACACCTTTGAAATGAAATTTCAGCTTCATAAGGCCCCTACCGTAGTGATTAAAAGCTCTAGCTTATCAAAATGTCCCACCTGCCACTGGCTACATTGCAGATGTTCCCAGAAATTTTTCTTTCTCTTTACTATTGTAGTACATTATACATCGTAATTATCCATCATATGTTACCTTGCATTATTACTCGAATTATATTTGAACTCTGTGGAGGGCCAGGAGCTCGTTTTAAACTTCTCTGTCACCCACTATAGTGCCTTCGGTATTCAATGAATTAAAGCATATATTAAAATAACAATGAAGATGGTCTGTAATTTAAACATGGGAATGTCACAGAGTGTTCCACCCGCGTCAGTGATTGATTCATACACTTACCAGGAATGGTTGCTTATCGTCTGAGAAGCGGTGACTCCCCCACATGCAAGCATGGCTGCATGTCATAGTTCAGAGGTCACGCATGTACTCTGTCTGACAGACTTCAGCACTGGGCTGGGGACAGTGTGAAGACAGAGTCATAGAAGCCGACTGGGCACAAGCCTTCATGTCCCTTTTGTAAAGTAGATCATGGGTACCTATGCTGTGCTGGTACCTTACCCCTACAGTAATTATCTGTGGTTCATTGTTTCTATTATACACATCTTATATTACACTATACTCAATAGCAAATTATTATTAATATGCCATATGTTATTACTTTGTAAAATGGGGTTTGTTACCCCCATTTAATAGATTAGAAAATAGATGTTTATAGAGTAAGGAAATTCCAAAGGATTTTGTGGCTTGTCAAGTGGCAGAGCCCAGAGATGAAACTATGTGTCTTTGGTACTCAATCCACTGGTTGTTTCTATAACCCTCTGCTGTCTGCTGGAATTATGATTGAAAAGTTATATACATGTGCTTGAGAGATTCAGTGGGGGAAGTATACCTCTAAGATGTATCTAGTTAAATATTCTGTAAAGTCTGGAACATAATTTTGTTACTTCTCATTAACAACATATTTTCCTACATCTTGAAAACTTAGGATGTCCATAATTCTAGTATGGAGACTAGAGCTTCTGTTATTACTACCGTGAGTATAATCAGTTCTGACTTTAAGGAACAAGCAGCTCTGTGGAGAGAAAAATAAAATGATACTCTCAATTTAAGAGCAAGTTCAGGCTGGGCACGGTGGCTCATGCCTGTAATCCCAGCACTTTGGGAGGTCGAGGCGGGTGGATCACTTGTGGTCAGGAGTTTGAGACCAGCCTGGCCATCATGGTGAAACCCCATCTCTACTAAAAACACAAAAATTAGCTGGGCGTAGTGGTGCACACCTGTAATCCCAGCTACTCAGGAAGCTGAGGCAGGAGAATTGCTTGAACATGGGAGGCAGAGGTTGCAGTGAGCCTAGATCATGACACTCTAGCCTGGACGACAGAGCGAGACTCCATAAAAAAAAAAAAAAAAAAAAAAAACAACGTCGAAGGGAGCAATTTATTTTAATATGTGTAAAGTAAAATTTTAGGTAATTACTATCAAGCTATATATTATTCACAGTTTTAAGTAGTTTTGTCTTTGTTATAGAATGAATACCTAAATGAAGATGTGGATGCTAGAGTTATTGAATATGAGGATAACCGGCCCCTCTTAGATATGTTTCTGCAAAAGCCAATGGGTTTACTTTCCCTACTTGATGAAGAAAGTAGATTTCCCAAGGCCACTGACCAGACTCTTGTAGGTGAGTTTTCAGTCCAGTGTGTCTGCATGGTTTTATGAATAGAGTCATGTCATTCTGAATGATATTTTTAAATGGCTTTAAATTATCTGGGAGAAAATAGCTATCATAAAGCCTGCATATTTGACTTTAAAGAAGAGCCTTTGGATTTAATACCTGGACCAGTGCATGTTTATAATAGGGTAAAATATTTAGTGATAAATTAAGCAAGTTTAAATATTGGACTTCTGCTTATTTTATGGTGAAGTTCAACCATAGAATCACAGGTTATAAATGACCTTAGAAATTTTCCAGCCCAAAATTAGAAATTAGTGAGCGGGGCAGAAGGATAGCTCTGGAATTGAAAAGAGATAGTTAACAGGTAGGAAATAAATTAATCTGTGATGTTCTGTTCTATTCATTTATTTAATAGAGGCAAATCGCTTCAAATACTTAATAACCTCTAAGTTACCGTACATTAATAAATGTTCATGATAATCCTAAGTCATCACAGTAAGATTAAATCTATTTTTTGTGTCTGAGAAGGCAGAGATGTGTATAATACATTTTAAAAGATCACCATTCAAGCTGGTTAAAATGAAAGTGTCTTACTCCTTAAATTAAAAATAAAAAAAAAAAAAAAAAAAACAACTTTAGATTCTTCAGATATCTGAAAAAAAATGTTTTAAACGCAGAACATTGTATTCCCTGATTATAAGAGGTATTTATTCTGTATGAGAAATACTTGCAGAAAATGTGGATTCACATCTTTCTGTCATTTACTTTGGGTGACATGCAGAGCCTCTTTCTTACCATTAGGTCTGTGATGTCTCTTCTTTCCGACTCACTGATTGGCTTAAATCTCTCCTTGAATTGGACAATACTAGATGGAAAATAAATTGACCCCAAAGTGGTGGGAAAAATCATTTCACAGCAGTCACTTGATTTTTAGATCAAATGATCCTTCTAGAACAAGTTCTCTGAAGGTGGTAAAATTGTTATAGAAATTTAGCTGCTTTTAAGATCATGTTTTATTTCTCATGTAATCAATAATAATTTACAGCTCTATAAGTAGAAAAGAGAGCAAAAACACTAGATTTTTAGGCTCATGGCTTGACATGACACTGTGTTTTACAAACCTCTTTGGTCAGTCTCAAGTAGTTCACTTGCTCTGTACCAGTGGTTCTCAAAATGTGGTCTCCCGCCCAGGAGCATCAGCATCACCTGAGAACTTGTTAGAAATGTGAATTATTGGATCCCACCCCAAACCTACTGAGTCAGAAACTCTGTGGTTGGGGCCCAGCAACCTGTGTTATAACAAACCCTCAGCCGGGCGCAGTGGCCCACACTTGTAATCCCAGCACTTTGGGAGGCTGACGCAGGTGGATCACCTGAGGTCAGGAGTTTGAGACCAGCCTGGCCAACATGGCAAAAGCCTGTCTCTACTTTAAAAATACAAAAAATTAGCCAGGCCTGGTGGTGGGCGCCTGTAATCCCAGCTACTCGGGAGGCTGAGGCAGGAGAATCGCTTGAACCCAGGTGGCAGAGGTTGCAGTGAGCCGAGATCACACCATTGCACTCCAGCCTGGGCAACAAGAGCGAAACTGCCTCTCAAAAAATAAAAACCCTCGAGGTGACTCTGATGCATGACATGGCTTGAGGACTGATGCCCTAAATCATAATGTAATGGTAGAAATTAATGATCTTGAGTTTACTTTACCATATATAATTCTATTCCAAATCTGCATATATTAGCTATGTAAAATTTTCTTTGTTCGCTGCACATTGTCCTTTTTATGGTAAATGATTCTCACAGTATCTTTTGAGAATCTCATACATGCTTGATATATGAGTTCAGTATTTTTCTACAGAAAAATTTGAAGGTAACCTGAAATCACAGTACTTCTGGAGACCCAAAAGATTGGAACTTAGTTTTGGAATTCACCATTATGCAGGAAAGGTAAGAACTCTTAAGAATTATGACTGGGTTTCTCTTTAGCCTTTTAATGAATAATAGGATGGACATAAAAATTATGGCCCAAAATGTTTATAGGTAATAATAATGTCATAGCTGTCTGTTTCCACTCCCACTGGCCCTAATTATGCCCTCTGATGTCCTGTGATTGATCCTGTCCTTTGCCAGCCACTCACTATGGAGGCCACACCCACTCCAGGGCGCACGCTGCTGGCATCTATGCTGAAGAGGTTAAAAGAAAAGTCTTTCTCTTAGTTTAAGAATCATAACGTTATAGTTTTTCTAGAGGAATTGTTTTTCAGTAACTAAGAAAAAACAAGAAAGAAAAGACACAAAACTGAAAGAATCCTTGGGTGAGATTAGCTAGCAATAGTTACCTATTTGTTTCCTTCTTTTAACAATGCCTGAGGACCTTTGGTATAAACTGCCCTTTTCAGACTTTAGATGATTCTCTCTCTACTGTACTCTTTGTCCCTCCTCCCTTTCAAGAAGAGAAGGTGCCAGGCTAGAGATACAGTCAGATAACTGAGCTAAGCCAGATGGATGGATTACAATGCAGTTAGAGGAGGAAATGTCTCTACATTGACAGAAACACATTTCCACACCAGAACGAACCTCAGATATGTTGTCCTAGACCCAGAGGATGCTCTCTTTCCTTCCTTCTGCAGAGAATGACAGGTCATTCCTTCACAATGATGTCATAAATATGGGAGGACAAAGAGGACATTCAGATCAAGAAAGAATGTATCAAATGAGAAATACATAAAAATAAAATTACACAGAACTTAAAGCATTCTAGTCTGCTTGGCAACCTCCGTATGTCTGTCAACATCCCACAGACTTTCATCATTTTTAAAGTATACCTTAAATCATTAGTTTATAGCCTAATGATTCTTAGCATATCATTTTCCAAATAAAGCCTGTTTTAAACATCCATTAAGAATTGCGTGAACCTGTAGTCCCAGCTACTTGGGAGGCTGAGACCAGAGAATTGCTTGAGCCCAGGAGGTGAAGGTTGCAGTGAGCCAAGATTGCACCACTGCACTCCAGTCTGGGCAAGAGTGAGACTATGTCTCAAATAAAAAAAAAAAAAAAAATTGCCTATGATCATTTTATCTAGTTGTTTTTAACAATTAGATTTTAACAATCTATTAGTCTGCTCGGGCTGCCATAACAAAAATATCACAGGCTGCATGACTTAAACAACAGACATTTTTTTTTTTTTTGACAGTTTTGGAGGCTGACAGATCAAGGTGCTCCGAGAAGGGTTAGCATCTGGGAGGCCTCTCTTCCTGGCTTGAAGATGGCTACCTTCTCAAGGTGTCCCCGCATGGCGTTTGCTATGTGAGCGTAGGGAGTGGGGAGAGATATCCCTGGTTCCTCTTCCCGCTCTTATAAGAACACAAGTCTTATTGGTGTAGGGTCTTACTCTTATACCCTATTTATCATTAATTACCTCCATAAAGGCCCTGTCTCCAAATATAGTCACAGTGAAAGTTTACATCTTCAGCATCTGAATTTTGGAAAAACACAATTTGACCCGTAACAAATACTATATTGGATCATTCCACAAAAATCTTTGGATTACATTGATCTTGAAAAAGTCATAAAATTGGCCAGGCATGGTGGCTCATGTCTGTAATCCTAGCACTTGGGGAGGCCAAGGTGGGAGGATCACTGGAGCTCAGGAGTTCAAGACCATCCTTGGTAACATAGCAAAACCTCATCTCTAAACCTTTTTTTTAAGTAATAGCATTATTTAGAAGTGCCAGAAACACAAAAAGCCACAGTGTATTTAAATCACACTACTACTGAGATAAAAATCTATCATGGCCAATTCAATACAGGTGGATCAGTATCATAGAAATAGGAATGCTTTTGTGGCTCAATATGCTTCCTTTATGCTGCTCCATCCCTCCAAATAGAGAAAAGAAACATACCAAATCCCAACATCATAAATGAGAGGAATCCAACCTCTTTGGTCATTTCAACCCAAATAAAATCAGTGAGACACAGATTATAAGGGGCTACCTTAGTAAATGCTTGTATCCCTGTTGATGAACATAGAGTAAGCTCATAATGAGTATCTGTTGATGATGATGATGATGATGGTAAGGAGGAGGAGGAGGATGACAATGACATTGATTGTGATAATTATAGCATACTGTATCAACAGGTCCTCTATAATGCAAGTGGATTCTTAGCCAAAAACAGAGACACTCTTCCAACTGATATTGTGCTACTTTTGAGGTCATCCAACAACAGTGTAATTAGGCAACTAGTCAACCACCCTCTGACCAAAACAGGTAAGGCAATTTTCCTTACCTGTAAGTTTTCTCAAGCCCAATCAAATAGTTTCTATCTCTGTGCTTTTCACGAATTTCATCCTTAATTTTTCATGTGAGTTTGTTTTTGGCTCACTAAATATTCATATGTTAATATCCTCTGCCCCAGATCATCTGAAGAAAATATAAAAATGAATATAAATAAGCTAGTTTTTTGTTAAAGGTAAGTGTTTGCAGCACTCACCATAGTAGTGCTATTCTAGCTACTCACTACAAGAGTATACTGACCTCCAGAGTTCAGAATTACCTGCGCAAATCAGGAGTGGGCAGCTTTTGGATGATTCTTTGAGGTTCCAAAAGTTTGGTGGGCTCTCTTCTTGATTAAAACTGGGCGTGTCTTTGTTCCACCCAACCATAATACATCCTTGCATTTGCTGTAAGTAGAAAAAATATAGTTTGGGTTGTTTTTCTTTACTGGAGTTTAAAGTTGTTCTCTGCATTTCTTGTTTCATAATTTTATTGAAGTATAACTGAAATACAAGAAACAGCACATATTTAAACAGTAAAATTTGATGAGTTTTTGACATATATAAGCACCTGTAAAACTATCACCATGATTAATAGTGAACATACTCATCACTCACAAATGAGGTTTCTTCATGACCCTTTGTAATCCTTTCCTCCACTCCTTCCTGTTCTATCACCATTTGTTGAAGAGATTGTTCTTTCCCCATTGAATTGCTTTGACACTCCTTGAAAACTCAGTTGACTAATGAATAGGTCTATTTCTGGACTCTTTATTGTGTGTCATTGATATGTATCTATCTTTAGGCTAATGCACACTTCTGACTAGTGTAACTTTCTATAAAGTCCTGAAATCAGGCAGTACAAGTTAGCCTGACTTTGTTCTTATTCAGGCTTGTTTAGGTAATTATAATTTGTTTGCTTTTCCATATACGTTTTAGAATGAGCTTCTCAATTTCTACCAAAAATCCTGGTTGGATTTTGATTGGAATGCACTGAAATTATAGATCAATAATGGGAGATTTGGTATCTTCCCAATATTAAATCTTCCAATCGGCACAGTCTAGCTCTCCATTTATTTAAGTCTCCCTTAATTTCTTTCAGCAATATTTTGTAGTTTTCAGTGTACAAGTTTTGCACATCCTTTGTCAAATTATCTGCTAGTGTATCACATTTTTATGTGATTATAAATGGTAATTTTTAACTGAAATTCTGAATTTTGCCAGTATATGAAATCTAATTGATTTTTGTATATTGATTTTTTGCCCTGCAACCTTCCTAAGCTCATTTATCAGAGTAGCTTTTTTTGTTAATTCCAAAGGATTTTCTTCACAGATGATCATGTCATATTGGAAAAGAAAGGGTTTTGCCTGTTCTTTTCCAATATATTTCCTTTTGACTTCTTTTTTCTTGGTTGTACTGGCTAGAATCACCAATGCAGTCTCCAGTGTTGAACACAGGATAGGTTGCAAGAGTGAACATTCTTGCCTTTTTCCTGATCTTGGCGAAAGAGTAGTTAGTCTTTTAGTCTTTCACCATGGAGTATAATGTTAACTGTAGATTTTTTCATAGATGCCCTTTATCAGGGGAGAAGTTACTTTACTTTTTTTTTTAATTCCTAATTTCCTGAGTGATTTTTGTTGGTGGTGGTTGTTGTTGTTGTTGTTGTTTTTGTTGTTGTTTGTTTTTAGTTTTTTGTTTTTTGTTTGGAGACAGAGTCTCACACTGTTGCCCAGGCTAGAGTGCAGTGGCACAATCTCGGCTCACTGCAACATCCACCTCCCAAGTTCAAGCGATTCCCCTACTCCAGCCTCCCAAGTAGCTAGGATTACAGGCATACACCACCATGCCCAGCTAATTTTTGTATTTTTAGTAGAGATGGGATTTCACCATGTTGGCCAAACTGGTATTGAGCCCCTGACCTCAGGTGATCCACCTGCCTCGGCCTCCCAAAGTGCTTGGATTACAGGTGTGAGCCACTGCACCTGGCCAATTTCCTGATTTTTTTTTAGCAGGCATGCATACTGTATTTTGTTAAATGCTTTTTCCACATCTATTGAATAGATTACCCTTATATTTTGTTTTTTTTTAAATTGACAGCTAAAATTGTGTTTACTGTACACAAATGACATTTGGAAGTATATGTACATTATAGAATAATGAAATCCAGATAATTAACATATATATTACTGTATATAATTATTTGTGGTGAGAACACTTAAAATCTACTATCTTAGCAATTTTCAAGTATGTAATACATTGCTATGAACTTATTTATCCTATCTAGCTGACACTTTCTATCCTTTGACCAACATCTCCCCAACCCACCTCCTCCCACTGCAACCACCCCAACTGCTAATAACCACTATTCCACTCTCTATCTCTATGAAATCAACTTTTTTCGATTCCACAAATTCCATCCAGTATTTGTCTTTTTGTGACTGACTAATTTCACTTATAGTGTCCTTCAGGTTCAACCATGTTGAATAGTATTCGTGTGTGTGTGTGTGTGTGTGTGTGTGTGTGTGTAGACACCACATTTTCTTTATCCAATCATCCATTGATGGACAACTAGGTTGATCATATCTTGGCTATTATGAACAATGCTGCATCTGTTAGATGGTGAGTGACTGATTTTTTAATCATTCCTGGGAAAAACCTCAAATGGTCATGATGCATGGTACTTTTTATATATTGCTGAAATCAGTTTGCAAACATGTTTTAAGAATGTTTGCATCTATGTTTCTGAGGAATATTGCACTATAGTTTTCTTATGCTTTATTTTGTGATTTTGGAATCACAGTAATGCTGGCCTCATAGAATAAATTGAGTAGTATTGCCTTTCCTTCGATTTTCAGGAATAGTAGAATGAGTATTATTTCTTCCTAAGTTGCCTTGTAGAATTCACCAGTGAAGCCAACGGGGCCTGAAGGATGTTTTGTGAGATTTTCAACTACAAATTCAATTTGTTTAATAAACATAAAGCTGTTTGAGTTATCTAATTTTTGAGTGAGTTTTAGTAGATTGTGTCTTTTAAGAAATTTATTTCATCTACATAGTCAAATTTATTGACACAGTTGATTATAACATTTTCTTACTATCCTTTTAATATCTGTAGATCCTGAAGTTATGTCAGCTCTCTCATAAGCGACACTGGTAATTTGTGTCTTCTCTCATTTTATTCTTGATATATTTCCTAGACATGTATTAATTTTATTAATCTTCTCAAATGGTTTCATTGATTTTTTTTATTGGTTTTGTTTCTATTTCATTCTCTTTTTCTTTCTCATTTATCTTTGTTGTTTTCTTTTTCTGCTCACTTTGTGTCTTATTTTGTTTCCTTTTTTTAATTTCTAAGGTAAAACTTAGATCATTGATTTAAGAAGACATTCTTCTAGTATCAGCACTTATATGGGTTATTTATAAGAGTTTATAAGGTTTCCAAATATGGTGAGATTTTCCAAATATTATTTATGGGCTTCTAATTTAACTTCATAGTGTTCAGAGAGCATACGTTGTATTATTTAATCCATTTAACTCCACCCGACCATAATACATCCTTGCATTTGCTGTAAGTTTTAAGAGATATGTTTTAAGACCCATAATATTATATCTTATTTTATTTTCATTTGCACTTGAAAATACTGTTTATTCTGCTGGTTGTTGGATGAAATGTTCTGTAAATGTCAATTAGGTCTGCTTTATTGAGAGTATTGGTTACGTCTTCTGTATTCTTACTGTTTTTCTCTCTCCTGGTTCTATCAATTACTGAGAGAGGGATTTTTAAATATTTGACTATAGCTGTCGATTTGCCTCTCTTTTTTTTCAGTTTTTGCTCATGTATTCTTAAGCTATATTATTAGGTACATAAACATTTAAAATTGTTATGTCTTCTTGATGAATAGACTCCTTTGTTATTATGTAATGACCCTTTTCATCCTTGGCAGCATTGTTTGTTCTGAAATCTACTTTGCCTGATATTAATATAGAGGCTCCAGCTTTCTTATGATTAGTGAGTGAATGGCATATCTTTTTCCGTACTCTTAATTTCAACTTATTTTTTTTCTTTATATTCAAAGTAGGGTTTTTCTAAACAGCACATAGTTGGGTCTTGTTTTTTTTAATCCAGTCTGACAATCTCTGCCTTTCAATTGAGATGATTAGACGATTTACATTTAATGTGATTAATGATATGGTTGGATTTGACTCTTATCATCTTGCCACTTGTTTTCTATTGGTTATATCGGCTCTTTTCCCAGGCTTTACCTGAGTTCCCTCACTCCCTGCATTTCAGGCTGACACCTCTCCGGGCAGAAAGCTGGCACAATCAAAGGGCTCACCCCATTTGTCTTCCCTCTCTTAGGGATCAGCGTCCTTACACTGCTTGATGCACGATGTTTGAAACCTGTTTTCCATTTTGTATGTCTTTTTAGTTGTTTGGGGAAGGTTAATTTAGCCTGTTACTTTATCTGACCCAGAAGCAAAAGTCATTACTTTTGACTTTAACAATTGCCATCCCTTTCCATATACACCAACAGCATCTATGCATCTAACTCCATGTTTTTCACCCTATAAAATATGTAGCCAGGTTCTAAATACTATGTTGTGTTGCTTGGCTATCAGCAGAACAGTGTCTGGGTGGCCAGGGAGAAGAGAAAACTTAATAGTCAAGTATGTTTCAATAAACTCAGAACCTCAGAGATAGCAAAGACATATGGATTTTATATTCACCCAGATGTGCAAACATGTAATAATAATCATAGACAACTTTGTTATCTGTTATGTGCTAGGCACCGTGCTAAGCGCCTTCGATTACTCCTAATGACAACACAATAAGGAGGTACTACTTTTTACAAATAAGACATTAAGGCTTGAAAGTGTTGAGCAGCTTTCCCAAGGTTTCCCAATGGAAAATGTTAGAATTAGAGTTATTCAGTTCTATATTATGCTGTCTTCAAGATTCTAAAATAACCATGGCCTTTAGTATATATGACTTCACATATGACCTATAGTTCAGCCATTTTTAGGGGAAAGTGCACCACAGTTCCTTGCAGCTCGCGTTTTTAGTTGGGTTTATCACAAGCTTGTTCGTTAGGTGAACCATAAAAACCAAAATGGACACATTTTCTGAAATTAAAGTCTATGCTAAATTTTAGTTGCCATTGATCTACATAAATAAATTTAAGCAAAATTCCTGAAACTGCCATTCTAAAGATCATCTGTTGCTGTCTCTGTCCACTCTGCTGTAGTCAGTAAGTTTCACATTTGAAAAGTGAACAGGGCAGTGTGCAGGGCAAGCCTAGCATGGAAACTGTTGCACACACCCGTCTCAGCCCCTCCCCTGGAGAGGAGGCAGAGCAGATGCACTGCCAGGCACATCCCCAACATGATTCCTTCCTGCACCATCTTAGGCCAGCCTTTTGCAACCATAAAGAATGGGAAAGATTTGCCAAAAACATTCAGCCTCTGTTTATCACCTAAAAGAAGGAGAGAGACAAGAAATGATCATTCTGAATTGGTACTGCATTTTGAAGATATTTTGCCCATTACTATTAGGATAATAAACTCTTGGATTGTGGGTTGGTTGGTTCCTTGTGCCTGGTGGGGGTGAGAAAGCTGTGAAAGTGAATTGCATTTCAGGGGGCTTCCATGTGCCAGACATATTATCATCAAAACTCTGTGAGGTAATCACCATTATTCCCATTTTATGGATTCTGGGTGCAGATCAGAGACTAAGTAAATGACCCAAAGGCAACACAGTTTAAGTACTATACCTGAGATTCAAAGCCAAGTCTTTCTGGCTTCTCGGGCCATAATTTTTTCACTGCTTTGGATTGTGTGCATTCATGTAGTCCTTAGAATGAAGCACATATTTCTGAAAGTTAGACTGAAAAAGGCCATTGCCTCCAAGTATAGTTGATTTGCTTATAACCACCTCATGCAAATTACTGATCCATATGATCTTTCAAGCCTATTGTAAAGCTTAGCCTATGTTAAAGAAAATCTCAGATGCCATTTATCACACAAAAAAATAAGAAGCAAACTGCTCCCTCAATCATAGTCATCTCAAGTCTTCTAGCAATTCAACAGAAACCCAACACTTACCTCTGCCTTTTCTGTTTTCCAAGCTCAAAGGTTTTTTTCTGAATTTAAAATTTGTTGTACATTTTTACATAATTTTTTATTCCTGAGTTCCTCCATAAATAGTTAACCAAGCATGTGATTATGAATATTGCAGGATTAACAATGCTTATTTTAACATTTAAGTAAATGGGAAAACTCATCTAGACATTAAGGATTCTAAAAGGTATATTACATTTTTCTACATTCTCATAGGTAATCTACCACATTCTAAAACTCAAAACGTTATAAACTATCAAATGAGGACTTCAGAAAAATTAATCAACCTGGCAAAGGTAAGAAAATGCTTTTTTCCTTGGTAGTGAGTCTAAGAATCTAACTGCTACGATGGCGATATGTGTATGCTTCTCAAAGTCAACAGTTTTTTCTTAGCTTTTCTCCCTTTGATCTTGCTTTTCTGTTTGAACAGATGTGTATTTTTTGTTCTTGTTACTGCTAGGGGCTAAAATAATCATGCATTTCTGATATATTAATATTTCCAACTCTTTTTTAGCTAGTTTTTGGGGGGAGTTTTTGTGTTTCTTTGTTTGTTTGTTTTTGAGACTGGGGTTTCACTCTGTTACCCAGACTGGAGTGCAGTGGCATGATCTCAGCTTACTGCAACCTCTGCCTCCTGGGCTCAAGTGATTCTCCTGCCTCAGCCTCCCGAGTAGCTGGGATTACAGGCACCCACCACACCCGGCTAATTTTTGTATTTTTAATAGAGACGGGATTTCACCATGTTGGCCAGGCTGGTCTTGAACTCCTGACCTCAAATGATCCGCCTGCCTTGGACTCCCAAAGTGCTGGGATTACAGGCGTTGAGTTACCGTGCCCAGCCCTTTTTTAGCTAGTTTTAAGTGTTACACTAAGACCAACTAAAAATGTACTAGTGAAGGTGAGAGATATTCACAGTCTACATAAGACCAATTATAATTCCAATGAGACTGACAAACAATTACATAAGGGGAGAACATCAACATTTTGCTGTTTTACATATTTGAATGCATAAATTAAGATAGCCTGAAGGAAAATGCCACATGGTCTCTGTAGATAATAAAGTACAATAGATACCAAAGCATCACTGTTTTCCTCGGTCTCTTTAGGGCGACACTGGAGAAGCCACGCGTCATGCCAGAGAGACAACCAACATGAAAACACAAACAGTTGCATCATATTTTAGAGTAAGATATTAAACTGTGATGTATTGTGCTTAGGGGTGCTATTTAGTCTAAATGGGTTATAGATCAAAAGCCAGTAACACTAGCAGAAGAGAATATTGTATTCCATTTACTGTTGTTAGATACAGGATATGTTAGCATCTACCTTCAAAATCTGTGGATTGGTTTGTTTCTACATTCTACCTGGGAAATTATTGTATCCCAGGTCAATCTTTTTTTTTTTTTTTTTTTTTTTTTGAGACGGGATCTCACTCTTTTGCCCAGGCTGGTGTGCAATGGTGCAATCTCGGCTCACTGCAAGCTCCGCCTCCTGGGTTCACGCCATTCTCCTGCCTCAGCCTCCCAAGTAGCTGGAACTACAGGCGCCTGCCACCACACCCGGCTAATTTTTTGTATTTTTAGTAGAGACAAGGTTTCACCGTGTTAGCCAGGATGGTCTCGATCTCCTAACCTCGTGATCTGCCCGCCTTGGCCTCCCAAAGTGCTGGGATTACAGACGTAAGCCACCGTGCCTGGCCGTATCCCAGGTCAATCTTAATGAAAGTCTATACCTTGATTAAAATTTGTCCGTAGTACAGAATGCATTTCCACTAGAATTAAACCTAAACGGATTTTTACCTCAATGCTATGGTAACTACCAATTCTCCTTCCCCCTCCTGAATGATTTTAGAATAGACAGATAGGGTAAGGCTGAGCATCCATCTCCATTTCATATAACCCTTCTTGTATAGAGCTAAAAACCTCAAAAGGAAAATAGAGCCCATGTAGGAATGGGGTGAGGAGAAGAGTCATCAGGAAGATGAGGTAACATGCTTAAGGGAGTGTGCTTAACATAGGATCAAGGCGACCTTCCTTCCTTGGGCAATATAAGAGAAAAGAAAAAAGCAAGTACTTTTTTTTCCTCTGTGCTCTACATAACCCTTCCCTTATTATTGGTTCCAGTTCTTGTTTACCTATTCTGATAAAAACCTATTAACCATCCAATGAAAATGAAGAAAATACCACTAAAACTTGGAGTTATTACTTATATAATTTAATGTGGAGGAGGTGGAGGAAATTAGATTAAATTTAAGTGTTCAGTGAATATATCCAGCTCTCTAGCAGAAACGTAAAATTCTTTAAAAAATATATGAATATCTTTACTAAATATTTTTAAGTCCTAAGCTCATAGAAGATAGTGTATACTTAATCATCTTTGAGTAGTGCCTAGTACATTTATATGCTTAATACCTGATGTTTGCTGCGGATACATTTCACTTTACATCAGAAATGCAGCTCAGGTGAATCACTGAATGTATTTACAGCCAGGTTTCCTATTTTTAAGTGAGTTACCCAAGGCCATTATCATACCACTGTTGTTGGCATCAAACGCTGTATGTATGTTTAAACCAGGTTAGTTCGTGAAATCTTTTTAATCTTCAGGCTGAAGTGAGAAATGATAGAAGATAATTCTACACAACGTGAAGTGTGTTTTTAAAGCTATTTTTCATTCTGCAGAGAAGACTGGACACAGTGTAACACTATGCTTTTTCCCTCAGCAAAACCAGCACCTAAATTGCAGGGAGCTTCTGCTCAGAGTATCACCCCTGTACCACCAGTACCTGGCAGATGTTTGCATGGGTAAAGGAATGATGACTTACAGATAAATGTAATGAAAAAGGCTCCAAAGTGACAGGCCCAGCTGTTTGAAAAGATCACATCTGAGCCTCAGTGCCCAAAAGGAAGCCATGCAACTTCAGAGCTTTGTCGGTTGCCAGTTTCAGCATTTGTTTTGCACTGGCTTTGTGACTGTAGGCTCTTACATTTCCAGCACTAATTGAGATCCAGCCATCAATTGCTATTTGTGTCCATACTTACCTCGCCAATAAATGTGATCCTGGTCTTTGAGATTCTCGTTTTCTGGGATTCCACTTTTAGTTGATTATCCTAATATGTTATACTTACTTGTCTAGTAATTGGCTACTGTTTTAATAAGGTATTGGTATAGAACATAGTTTCATATCTATGTGAATTTTTAAAATTCTCCAAAAATAAATAAGAAAATGATCAAATTAGAACTGATGAAAATATTTAATTGGATATAACTTTGCTTATATCTACTTCCTACATATTAAAGGCTATTAACTTTTCTGTCCTTATTTTAAACTAAGAGATGATCCTAACAGGGATTAAGGTGTTCCCTTTTTTTTTTTTATTGTATTTTAAGTTCAGGGGCATGTGCAGTTTGGTTACATAGGTGAAGTTGTGTCATGGAGGTTTGTTAAACAGATTATTTCATCACGCAGGTATTAAGCCCAGTACCCATTAGTTGTTTTTCCTGATCCTCTCCCTCCTCCCACCCTTTATCCTCCAATAAGCTCCAATGTGTGTTGTAAAGTATTCCCTTTTTTACCTTCCATAAAGAGAGAGTTGGACAAGGAAATTAATATATAAGCAAGATTAACCAGATTGTGTAATATTATAATTTGGCAAGTTAGCCTAAGAGTATATAATTGCTTACAAACTACATCAAAAATAATTTTATCTGTTAATTATAGTTGCCTTAATGGTTTATAAGCAAACTTTTAATAGCTAAATTTCTAGTTATTGCCTCTACATTTTTGTAAGTAAATCTGCATTTTTAGAACTATACTATAAATAAAATGTTCATTAAAACAGATTTTCCTCCATTTGCTGTGACTAGTGGGCGCATTTATAACATTCATTTTTTTGAATGTTATTCTTGTAGTAAAAGAAAGGCCTATAAGCTCATATGTTTTTGTATGCTACATTGGGAAATTTATTTTTGTTGTGTATCATAGTATTCCCTGATGGATTTGTTGTCTAAAATGGTGGTGGGCCAACCTCATTTCGTCCGTTGCATCAAACCAAATAATGAGCGTCAGGCAAGAAAATATGACAAAGAGAAAGTTCTGCTGCAGCTTCGGTACACAGGAATTCTGGAAACAGCAAGAATTCGAAGGCTAGGATTCTCCCATCGGATACTTTTTGCTAATTTTATAAAGCGGTATGTGGATTTATTTTTCAGTTTCTATTGTGCAGTTTATATAAAAATTATTTAGAAGAATTATAGGAAACATAATATGAAAAAATATCTAGAGGTCTAGGAGGGAGGCATTTTGTTCATGCAAATGATTATGTGTTGAAAAAAGAAGATAGCTATTAACTGAGGCTGAAAGACTCTGGACAGATGGTTGGTACTATGTGGTATAGGCAGCATGATCCAGAGGCCTGAGCTTCTTTCTGTGCTGAGGAGTTGGAGAATCTGGGTTTTCACCCTAGCTCAGCCACTTGCTATGTGACTGTGGGCCCATACCACTGATTCTCAGCTGGGAGAGATTTTGCCCCTCAAAAGACACTTGACAATGTCTGGAGACATTTCTGGTTGTCACATCCTGTGTGGTGGAGGGGCGTGGGGGGATGCTACTGACCTCTAGTGGGTAGAGGCCTGGGAATGCTGTTAACAGGCATTCTACAATTTACAGGATAGCCTCCCCACAACAAAGAATTATCCAGCCCCAAATCTCAACAGTGCTGAGGCTGAGAAACCCTGGCTTATAACCCTAACCTCACTTTACTCACCTACCAAATCTGCTATAACTACCTGATAGGATCCTTATAATGATCAAATGAGATACTGTCTGTAACGGTGATTTGGAAGATGAAACAATTAGGCTTATTTGTCAATTTAAAAAGCTAATATGAATTTTTTAAAAAAGAATCAATTGGTATAAGGAATTTTTTTTTTTTTTTTTTTTTTTTTTTTTTTTTGAGACGGAGTCTAGCTCTGTGGCCCAGGCTGGAGTGCAGTGGTACAATCTCAGCTCATTGCAAGCTCTGCTTCCATGGTTCACACCATTCTCCTGCCTCAGCCTCCCGAGTTGCTGGGACTACAGGCACCTGCCACCACACTCAGCTAAGTTTTTTTGTATTTTTAGTAGAGACGGGGTTTCACTCCAGACCTCGTGATCCGCCCGTCTTGGCCTCCCAAAGTGCTAGGATTACAGGTGTGAACCACCGTGCCCAGCCAAGGAGTTCCTTTTAATATTTGAGATTAACATAAAATAAATTGAGCTATATAATAAATATATTTTATTGAGTAATACATAGGTAGTAATATAAAGTTTCAATATCTTATATATTTAATATTTTAAAGCCCATATTTTTTATTTTTTTGGTTCTATAATTTCTATTGGTCATTAAACATAATGAAATTTCAATTTTTAAAGATGAAGTCTATTAAAATTTTCAGGTGAAACCCAGAGGAAGTCCCATTTATAACATTCTTCACCCTTTTTCAAAGCATATAAATTACTATTAAGAAAAAAACGCAACCTTGTTTTGTGATTGTACACCAAACTTGATTTCTAAGTTTCCTCCCCTCCTCCCAAAAATTGTATGCATTTTATCAGCCATTCTTTTATTTGGAATAATCAAGACTCTTTCTAAATGTGATGAGAATTCTGATTATTTCTGCTAACTTTTATACATTCCACAAATTTGTGGTAGTTCTTGATTTTGTTTTTCTTTAGAGACCTGGGATTATTTATTTGGAATGCTTTGAAATCAAGAAAACTCTACTACCTTTCTCATGATGGAGATCAACATTACATAAACATAGTGACTTTCGTATTGGCCAATCCTCATAGTAGTTTAAGACAAACTAAAACTTCAAGTTTAGAGTCCCGAAATCTAGTTAGCAGCTAATCATTGACTTTACTTCCTACAGATCAGACCCAATTTTATAACCAAAACTAAGAAATAAAAAAATGGAATTCTTTATTGGCTAATAGGTAAATTCTCCATCCTGCTCATCAAAGCAGATAAACTGAAAATACTAGATACAAAGGAGTTTCAAATTTCAAATTAAAATTAAAATTTGACCTTATTATCATGCACTTCATGTTTTAGAAAAAAAGATCTTTAACTTGTTTAAATAGTAATATAGATATTATGAGTGTAATATTAATATAAGTACTCTTAAATTTCAGTGATTTTTTAAATGTATAAGGCACCATGCTAAGCACTGTGGGAGGTACTAAATTTTAGAACTGACTTGATCTTCAAGAATGGACAGTCCAGTTAGAATTACCACAGCCATAGACATGGAAAGTTAACAAGCAATGTGAAGTAGTAACTGCCAAGTCCAAGAGAATGATATACCCAGTGTAAAAGTTCAAGGGAAGGAAGAGCATCTCCAGGAAGGCTGATGAGAGAGGATATCAAGAAGAGGTGTTCAGCTAATGCAGAAGGATCATTTGAGGCCAGGAGTTTGAGACCAGCCTGGGCAATGTAGCAAGACCCCCATCTCTAAGAAAAAAAAAAAAAAAACAAAAAACCTTTTTTAGTCACCTGGGTATGGTGGCTCATGCCTGTAGTCTTAGCTACTCAGGAGTCTGAGGCAGGAGGATCACTTGAGCCCAGGAGTTCAAGGTTATAGGAGGCTTGATCATACCACTGCACTCCAGCCTGGGTGACAGAGCAAGACCCTATCTCAAAAAAAAATGAAAAATAAAAAATAAGAAGGACTCAGACTAGTACTTGAAGGTGGGTATGGCTTGTGGAGAAAACAGGAGTTTTCTTGGTGTACAGGTTGGTGTGCCAAAAGCTAGCAGGACTTGGGTTGGATTGGATTGGTAGAGTGGGGATTGCATTGGTGAAGTGACAGAAGATAATATGAAAAAACAGTTGGGTTAAAATTATGAAGAGAAAGTCTTGAATACCAGCCTAATCTTATAGCTTGAAAAATAACCATAGTTTCACAATATAGAACATAATCAGAATAAAACCTATTTTCTTAATGATATTGTAGTTCAAATGTCAGAAATGAGAATAAATTCTTAAATATATTTATAATTATTGTGCTGTTACAGAATAGCAAATTACTACACAATAAATAAAGAGAAGGGGATAAAACTAAGTGTATAGAGAACATGTGAACAGCTATTCTGAATATAGGAAGTTCCAGAAATAAAAGGCTAAACCTTTTCTGCGTCACTAATTTGGAAGTTGTCATCCAAATTGGCATAGACTCTCAGGAAGGCAGAACAATTTTCAGAGATTCTGTGGGGGTGTAAATAGAACTGCTAACCCTCTGCATAGGATGCAAAATTCCCCAGACCCTTTGTTCTGTTGTAGATAAATTCTTCTGTTCTATAAGAAAGAAAGAGTCTTAAGGAAAAATATACAACATGAATTTTGCCCAAGACAGAGTTTTTACTGCAGCTATTTCAAAGGAACCCTTACACTAACAAGCCAGCCACTTAACTTGGCTCCATTTTCCCACTAAGCACCTGTACATAATGGTTTGGCTACCAGAGCTCTAATACAACCAGAACTTACTGAAGGCAGTAGTATGGTGGAGTAGATAGGTACCATGCTTTGAAGTCAGCAAAACCGGGTTTGAATCCCAACTCTGCCACTTACTCAGTCTGTGACCTTATTCAAAGTTACTTGAGTTCTATAAGCTTCAAGCTTCAATGTCCCTTAGCTGCAAATAGGGATGATAATAACAATATCTACTTTATATATGTGTTTATAAGTATTAGGAGAAATAATATATATGGATTTTATTGATAGAACCAGGTGTCATCAATACATATTAGCTGTAATTATTTTTATTATTATTTTTGTTTCAGTCTCAAGCTCCCAAAATTACCTGTGACCAATAGTGGCCTAGGGGATGCCCTCCATAAGCACATGTGGCTTACCTAAGTATTTATTTCCACAAGTCCCAGCAACAGTACGTCATACATTCAGCAAACATTTAGTTGAGGGACCCACTGTGTTCCAGTCCTTGAACTAAAAATCTTAATTGAAAGATTAAAAGTCCAAAGATTAATGGATGAGCCCCTGACATTAAGAAACTCACAGACACATTATGTAAACAGGACTTTAAAAATCTGCGTTATCATACAATGTAAAGTCAGCTGCAGGCAGCAAGGGTGGGGGGATCCTGTGCTTCTGAAGCACCTAGAAGGGTTCCTGGCAAATAAATAGTAGGTGCTCAAAAATTTTTCAAATTAATGAAAGAGGACTGGGTATTTTTAATGAAAGTATAAACAAGATACTCTGAGAGCATAAAGGTTTAGATTGTGTTAGAAATTCTGATAAAGCAGAGAATAATAAAAGTAATACATAAAACACACCAAAAATATTTTTACTTACAACATCAATGTAAGTTTGCTTTTTAACCTTTTGATAAAGGCTTAATTTTTTTCTTTGAGTGCACATCTATTAATCATAGTTTATTGCCTCTTTCTTGCATAAACTATCTGTAATCTCTCATTTATGATTTCCAGTTAACATTTCTTGGAGTGAAGCAAGTTATTAAAGATACTTGTGAAACAGTCACAGGACTGAATATTTCTTGATTCTTATGATTTTCCTCAATGCTTTGTAATTGCTTCATCCATGTTTAATTTCATGGTTTTTTTACAAGACTTCTTTATAAAGTCTTACCAAAGCATTTGATTCAGTTTTGTAGAAACAATCCTCTGGCTTTCCTCACTTAGATTTCAATCTGATATTTATTTGAATGACATCACACCAAATACAACTGGCATAAACAGGTTTGGGAGCAAACACAGCTCATCCAGTGAGAGCAAACACACACGGGCACACTAGTGAGAACTGCCAGTCTTGAGCCTTAAGTGTGCAGCGGACCTCAGTTGGTGTGTTTCACACAAGAAAAGACAATTTCAGTTACTCCAGTTAATCTGTTAATTGAAGACACATCGAAGAGAGTTTTTAGAATATTGAAAAAGTAGGTCTTCCTTAAGGAAACTAGGAGTGAGATGAAAGGACGCGCAAGCATAATGAGTAACACATACAAAGGCATAGAAGCATGAGCAAACATGGCCCTCCGGCACAATTTTAAGTAACTTTCATGACTAGAGCTCGGAATGCCATGGAAAATAGCAAAGAGGAGACTGGAAAGGCAGACAGGGATATAGGGCAGAAGGGAGCTTGCATGCTAGTCATCATATGTGGCAAACAACTTAAAGCCAATGCTTTTTAGCAGGTGTAACCTTTCCCTCTCCTACATTCCCACTGCTCCCAGGCTCGTATATTTATGGTATCTGCCTAGACTTTGAAAGCACCTGATTTTGCCATCCCAGCTTAGAACTTGGGACATCCGTAGAGACTTTTCGAGTCAGGAAAGGACATGATCAGATTTTCATTTAAAAAAAGATAATTCATACAGAGCTGTGGACAGTGGCTGGGGCAGGGCAGGGGAGGGACAGTGGAGGTAACTGGTTGGGAGGCAATTGCAAAAGTCTAGGTGAGAAGGGACGAGGTATTTAATTAAGGTAATGGCAGTAGGCATAGCGAGAAACAAATGGATTCCAGAGAGACTTTAAGCTTGTTAGATCTATAGAGTGAAGAATAGGGAAGAGTAGGCTGGCACACAGATTTCCAGCTCAAGTACCTTTTAAAAAGTGGTGATATCATTCACAGAGACAGGAAATGGCAGAGGAAGGAAAAACTGATGAATATTGCTGAGTTTAAAGTGTCTGTGCAATAACCAGGTGGGCATGTAGAGTAGGAAGTCATAAGTAATGTGTTTAGAGTTGATATCAACAGTTAGGGTTGATGGTGTAGATTTAGGAATCACCACATACAGGAATAATTGGAGCCAAGCATATAGATGAGATGCCTGTGGACAGCTCAGAAAAAAAATGGAACACTGTAGAACACTAGCGTTTAAGGAACAAGTCATTAAATCATTAAATATGGGGCACGCAGAGAGACCGAGAGGGAAGAGGAGAAGCAGGGCACATTAGGTGTAAGCCTTGGAGAGAGCAAGACAGAGAGAACAGCCAATAACAGCAAGTGCTGCAGAAAAAACGCTTACAATTAGGATGTAAAAGGACCTGTTAGATTTCACCACTCCTGGATCCTATACGAGTAAATAAGAGTCCTTGTTGCTATGTGATTAAATGAGATTCTCAGAGCTGGAGAGTGATGGGAAGTGAAGACAATTATTTTAAATAATCTTTCAACTTATCAGCAAAGCTAGTGGGAGAAACAGAATCATTACAGATGAGTGAGGCTTAAGGTGTTTGCTTTATAATAACAAATAAACATCCATTTTGTAAATGGAGGGAGCCAGAAGAGGGAAATGAGATTGAAAATATACAGAAGAGAAGGAGGAGATGGCCTCTAGAACACAGGCAGAGGATGAAAATCTCCTTTGAAGGAGGAGGGAAAAATGATAGTGGACAAATGAATTTATATTTGGAGAAGAAGCCTATGAATTGTGTGTCTGGTGGCTTCCAGTGATATAGTAGAGAAGCTCATCTGCTGAGAGAGGTACGGAGGGCAGGGGCAGCTGGGAGACTTGGAGAAAGCAGGACGGAATTAAGTCACTTTTGTGAGGAAGAAGAGAGGAAAGTGGCCCTGGACACTGGTCAGGATCCAGAGCTTTCTTGGGAGCCTGGCTGAGTCAGGAATCCACACATCCACAGGGAGCCGACTGTGCAGATTTTCTCTGGCTGTGCTCTGAAGCCTGACGTGAGGACAGAGACGTAGATGATTGGCAGGTCCAGGCATGCATGTTTGCAGAGAGTGCACGACAAACGAATGAGAGTGGGAAAGGTGCCAGGGCTGCCTAAGGGTGGCTCCTGCGATGAACTGTGAGATCCTGGCTGGTTCTGGAAGGAAGTAAAACCAGGACTTGGTGGACAGGCTGTGAATGCAGAGTCGCTGCTACTGGGTCACCATGCGTACATGTGCGAGTTAGTCCTGAAGTGAGCAGGTTTAGTGGCTAATAGGCACTCCCTGGGGTTTTTTGCACGAACAGCAAAAGTTATGGTCGCTTCATTCTATACCATTCTAGGCCAGGATTCTTCTCCATGGAGCCTAACAGAAGCTGCTTCATTGCAGATTTAATGAGGTGAAACTTAGCGAAGTTGAAATATGTTCTTTTCAGATATTTTTATCTCTGGACTCATTTTTAGATGAGGAAATTGATACTTAATTGTGATGTGTCCAAGTTTATACAGATAATGAGTCAAGGGTGAAACTCTGCTCTTCATGTCACCGCGCCACCTCAGCCGTCTACATATCAGGGCCTCTCTTTTGAAATTCAAAACCTACCAAATTTGCTGCTTTGCTGCACTAGACTTTCAGGCTAATCTTGCACCAATAAATTAAAAATAGGAGAGTATTAAAAATTCTGGAAATCTGTCTTTTTGCACAAGATTATTGACCAGTGTAAAGCGGATTTTCTTTCCTTAATTCATCCCCTTCCCCAATAAGCGTTGTGGTTTAACCTGAGGACCTGCTATCAGTTCTTTCCTGCCCTAGCCCTTCCTCTTTCCTCCCCTTGATTATGGATAGATTAAACCAATAGAGAAAAACTCTAGCAGGAGACATAGTGTCCCTCAAGGAAAAACAATGATGGAAGGCATGTATACAGTGATGGGAAGTTTCACTGGAACTAAGCTCCATCACCCAATTTGAAGATCAGCTTCCAGAGTTTTATTAACACTGGAATGTGAAAAATAATTCCTTCTGCTTCCTGCCACTGCAGCCCTGCACTTTTTAGTGTCCAGAGAAATGTAACAAAAAACAAAAACAAAACCGCTAAATTTTTTTGAGTGGTGGAGTTCTTGTCGGGGGAGTACAGTGTTAAGTTTTGAAAGGGGATCACAAAGGTGAAAACACAATGCTCAGATTTCTACGGACTGGACTGGGTTTGCATCAGTTTGGAATTTGGTCTACTCCAAAGTCATTCTGAGGATGCCTAAGGGATTTCTCTGCATCAAGTCGGGGCATCTGTTCCTCAGCCCCTGCACTAAGTTGTTGGGGAACCACCAGGCTACAGAGATGTTGGCACTTTATGCAATACTAACCAGCCCTTTTTTCCATTCCAAGGTACCACGTTCTCTGCTACAAGTCGAGCGAGCAGCCCCCCATGAGCCCTGACACCTGTGCCACCATTTTGGAAAAAGCTGGTCTCGATAACTGGGCTCTTGGAAAAACAAAAGTAATGTTTTCATGTAATTTTCAGGAAAATAAATAATTATGCTGGATTCACTGAGAATTATAACATTTTACAATGTTTGAAAGTGTGGTTTTTTTATGTTATAGGATCTGTAGCTTACAATAGAGGAAGTAAATTTATAAACTCATAAAGATTTTCTTTTTCATCAACATTAAAGGCATTTGCTCTTCATAAAGATTTATTTTAAGAAATACAAAAGGCTGGGCAAGGTAGCGCACACCTGTAATCCCAACACTTTGGAAGGCCGAGGTGGGAAAATGGCTTGAGCCCAGGAGTTCCAGGCTGCAGTGAGCTATGATGGCACCACTGCGCTCCAGCCTATGCAACTTAAGACCCTGACTCTAAGGAAAAGTTTACGTTGAAATTTTAAGAAAGAAATGCAAGAAAAATTTATCTTGAAGATGTATCAGAAAAGGATAAACCATAATGACTGTACTTTATTTCAGATGGTATTGAAAACAGACATATATATTCTCTAGTTTATCACTACTAAATATAGTTAAAAAGCTGTAGAGAATCATAATGATCCAAATAAGATTCGTGTTTTCCTTTTTTTCCTAA
This sequence comes from Macaca thibetana thibetana, assembly GCF_024542745.1. Lineage (NCBI taxonomy): Eukaryota > Metazoa > Chordata > Mammalia > Primates > Cercopithecidae > Macaca > Macaca thibetana. The sequence continues at coordinate 25,982,821 of NC_065586.1, forward strand.
TTCTCAGAACTGCTTCTATCATAAACTTGAAATTTTTCTGTAGTAAAATATTCACCACTATTACTAGACTCGCTATATGTATTGGACATTGATGTGTTTATATATTAGCTTTTAGAAACTGTGAGAGCTAAGCTTATTTAATCCCTTAGAAAATAAAGTAAAAAACATAACCAATCTTGAATATGGAAGAAAGACAGTCGCTGTTTGGAGAAAGGATGTATTGGTCTTCTCAGGTATTCTCATAGCATTACGAGACAGGGATCAGGAAATAAACAAGTTTCCATTGTGCACTGAATGTATCTTAAGGGGATATGAAATGTATCATGAAAAGGGCCAAGCTAAAGCCAAGAGATACTCAGAGATCAACCACTCAAGAATACCTACTACCAGCCACACCACAGAAGTAAACCAAAACAAACTTCCACATTTGCAAAGAAATATATAATACTTGTGTCTTGGGTGTAGGAGATGTGGGAGATAATTTTAATAATGTTCGGATGAGAAATTAGGCCTGTAACAATTTAAGAGATTTAAAAAAAAAAAAAAAACTACTTTAAACTGAGTGTCCTGTGTATTCAGTAATTCATATTTACTTTAGTGTTTAGTAGGGGGATATTTTGGGCATTAAAAATGAGTATTTTATTCACACCATTTTCTCTTAGATGATAAATTTCAAAAAGATGAATTTTATCAAGCTAAAATCTCATGATTTATGGTCTGAAGTACATGCCTAACTTCAAATGGAGTTTTAACTTGTAAAAAGGCCTTTTGCAGTTATAGTTCCGCATGATATTTATGTAGCATTTTAAAGCTATTTGTATTTTTCCACTTCACCTTTTCCAACTCATTAACATGGATAGAAAGTATTAATATAGGAATATTTCTAATGTCATGCAAAAAGAAATGATGACCTTTTTAAACAGATTGAATTTTAAATGAATTGTCAACAGCAGAATGGACTAAATGTATTAACATCTAGAGTCCTGTAGAAATTAAAACTGAATTAAATCAAACGTGTAACACAAATGTGTTTGCCCATGGTGCCAAGCTTTTGAGTAATGGAACGCTGGAGAATTCTACAGTCAGGGTTATCAGGTCTCATGACTCAGCCATATAATTTGAATTTAAGTGACTTTCTTGATGGATTCAATAAACTCTTTGAGATGACTTTTATTAGGAAATTTAACCATTAAAAGGAAAACAAAACAAAACAAACACAAGCTTTTCAGTATCTTGGAGGAGGGGAGAACGAAACTGAGAAATGTTAGATGAGAACACGCCAAGCCTTCAGGCTCCTCCCTTGCTCCAATTGATGTTGATTTTAGAATAATCAAAAGTCAGCCCTCCTTTCTCCATGGCAGCCTTTGGGTCCAGTGAGAACATTGTTAATTAAATCTGCCTGGGGCGCTCTCTCTGCCGTATTCTCTTCACTGACAACACTACCAGCCCCAAAGGACAGCGACCCTGCCTTGTTCATCTCTGTATCCCCAACAGATACGTACCTGTAACAGGTCTCAATAAACATTAGATGAATGAACTAATGGAACTATAATTCTGTCCTCTACTTTATAATTAGATTTATTAAGATTTTTTAATTTGGGAAATATAGTTGCCTTTGAAAAATAAAAAGCATACAAATTAGCTCAGCCCAGAATACACGATGCTAGAAACTTTGCTAAAAGAGCTCAACATCCTCCACTCTTACTGTCTCATCCAACAAAACCTAGTTACCTGTTGTAAATAAACAGTATGGTTGTCACCTTCTGCATTTCTTCTCAAAGAAATGTTTTCTTCAAGCATAAAAATCTGTACTGTCATAATGACAGCTAGGGCAAAGAAGCAAAAGACAGTGATTTCCAAAATCTCAAGCAATTTAGAATGTGTTCTGTTCTTCAAAGCATAGCACACAACTGCTTCACATCTGTGTGCCATGGTTCTTTGTATTCTATTTTAATTTTTCAGGTGTTCCTTAAATATTATCACGTGGAACAGTTAAATCTAATGCGAAAGGAAGCTATTGACAAGCTTATTTTGATTCAAGCTTGTGTCAGAGCATTCTTGTGTTCAAGAAGATACCAAAAAATACAGGAGAAAAGGAAGGAAAGCGCTATAATAATACAGTCAGGTAATCTCTTTGACATATTTAGATATGGTCATAAAATCAAATCTTATAATACTTCTTACAGGCAAATCTCCAGTTCTTATGTAGCTTTTGTGTTTAATTCCAGACTCTGTTGCCTTGATACTTTTGCTATATTAAATCTAAGTCAGATTGTTTTAGTGATTGACACTTTTAATATTTGGATAAATGCTTTGTCTTAAATAATTTAATTTTTAACTTTTCTGTCAAGAATTAATGAAATACAACTGACCTATTGTGGAAGATATAGCAAATGATTAATTATAGATCTCAAGAATCATATTATTATAGCTCATTGGACAATAAGATTCTTTTCTACTTTATTCCAAAGGTTACACATGCCATAATTTTTGACAACTTAAATCTTATTTTGTTAAAGGGCATCCATTTATTTCTATTAACTGTAGGGAAATAATATTTATAACCATACTTTATTTCACAAACTTTTATTAAGCTGTATTAATAGACTTCGGATTTTGCTTTCTACTTTTCCATAAGAAACGAAATTTAGATAGAGCTTGTCACAGGTTAGTATGCTCTCTTTCAAAATGTTTTGACTGGACACTTAGAGAAAAAAATGTATTTTGCTTTTTAACCTGATATACAGACACACTACAAGCACTGCGTTCTGATATTTTTAATTCTAGTCTATTCCATTTCATTTTTAGATGCTAGATTTGGCCTACTACATCAATTTTATGATCCACTAATGGTTTGCAGCCTGTGTTCTGAAGAACACTAATATCGTGGGCAGAGGAGTTGACTGACATTCAAGAGATTAACATTCCAGTCCCCATTCTGTCAATCAGCAATGAGTCATCATCATCTCTTTTTGTATTTTAAGCCCTTAACTTCTCACTGAGAAATCAAAATGCAAACCCAGTAATTTGGGCCTTAATCCTTTATCCGCAATTTCAAAATTTATAAAGCTCTGATAAAAAGGTTCTTCATAGTGCGTTTGGCAGTGAAACATAGCAATGTGATAATGAGGTTATTTACACTGCTTTACTCACCCAGCTTAGTAAGAATACTGTTTTTCTGAAGAAATAGTCATTGATTATTGGGTGCTGCCCTGATATAGGGAATGTTACAGAATGTATATTTGCTCTGTATTAACTTTCTAAAACTTAAAAAAAAAAGTAATCTGAATTCTCAAATATATCATCTGATAATCTGAAATATATCTGGCCAAAATATATGAAACACATAACAAAAAAGGAAAATGATTATTACCAAATTTTAAACAAATGAACACACTTTGTCATCAACTTTACTTGTCTCTATTATTTTGGTTTCATTTTAGTACTCTTCTTAGTATGAAAGTTACTTTAGTTATTATTGCTGTAGCTTGCTATGTAGAAGAATCTTGCTAATGAATCACATTAAGTGAACCTGTTCTATTTGGCATTTTAATTTTATTTTTCTCTTTGACATCAATGGTCAAAACCACTGTTTCTACTCACTAAAGTAATTTTCTTTTATTTCCTTATGATTAACACTACTATGGGCTTTATATGTTTCAGCTGCAAGAGGACACCTTGTCAGGAAACAAAGAAAAGAAATTGTTAACATGAAAAACACGGCAGTAACAACCATTCAGACTTCTGATCAGGAATTCGACTACCAGAAAAACTTTGAAAATACAAGGTATAATGATGTTTATTCTTAAACCATTGTAACATACAGATTTTTCAGATCTGTAAGGTCATAGAATAATGTTCACAGCCTTTCTCATACTAGCCAGCTTCCTGATACTGACACATCAAATGTCAGTGAACACCCAGAGGCTACTTTTGTGTTCTCTATCCTATTTTGGAGTTATTTCTCAAAATTTTTCTTCATTGGCTTCTACCAGATTGCTTTCTATAATTCTACTCCTAATTTGGAGGGTTCTTTGCTAATATGTCCTCCAAACCCCACATTTCAATCCCCATCCATATCTAAATGTGTCCCTGGGCTCTCTCATTCATTCCAGTGGCTTTAAGAGCCAATATGCCATCGGACCCTACATCATAATCACCAGCTCCCTTTCTTCTTCTGAGCCCTCATGTCTATACTTCCAAGTGCATGTTAGCAAACCACTTACTCACTTATTCAGCAGGCTTTATACTGGGCAGTGGGAACACATAGATACGTGAAGCAAAATCCTTATCCTCAAATGTCTCACAGTATTATGGGAAAAAAATGACAGACAAACACATCCCTCTTGTAAAATGTGTTAACTCAGCTATAAAAACAGGCAAAGGGTACACTGGGGGTGAGGAGGAGGGAACCCTTCCTTGGTTGGTAGTGGTTAGGGAAAGGGAAAAATATCTACATTTTGCCCAAGAGGTGAAACTTGAATTGATCAAACTGAGTACATGGTCATCCAGGGAGATAAAGATCATTCCAGCCCCAACGCTAGTCCCCTTGTTTTTAACATCAAAACTGGCCATAGAAAGGGTGAAGGAATGAAACAGAAGAAGAGGTGGCTTCCTGGCTTTCTTATTTCCCCACACACCCACATCTAATGTTCTCTTCACCCACTGCTATTCTTCTCTCCTGCCAATAGTGGTCTCATAAGTGATCTCATAGAAGACTTCTCTGCCACCTCTTCCCCTCACCTTCACCCACACACTCCCTGAATCCCTCAGGCCAACCTCATTTCCTTATTTGAAAAACAGAAATGTTTATCTGAAGTTTAGAGACATTGGATGTTTTAAGTTTTCGTGTATTCTGAGACCTACATATATGCTCTTTGTCTTTACTTGTGAGGATCCAAATGATTTGTTTCTCTTTGTTACTGGCTATAAAACAGTTCAGCAAACTTCCAAACATCACAGGCCTGCCTCAGGAGCAGAAGGCTGGATGATACCTGTGACTCTTGTACTTCAGTCTGGAGGTTGAGAGAAATGTAAACTGGCTGCAAATGGAAGAAAGATGGACTAATTGTACTACTTCTAGAAATTACTGCTTGTAGATATCACATCTAATAAGGAAGTGTGATGTTCAATTACATACCCATTTGCTACCACCTTTCTTCTGAGGATACCAGGGATTCACTTTCAATGTAGCAGATACTTATTAAGCACCTACTGCACACAAGATCTACTTCAGGGTACATGAGTGTGAGTAAGAAGCTATGGTCTCTGTGGTCTGGGATGGAGAATTTGACATGTATTGGGCTCTCATAGGAGGCGGATCACAAAGTCAGACATAAAAGCAGTACAGGCAGAAAGTCAAGGGAAGCTTGTAGAGAGGAAGGTTAGGGAAGGGAGAGGCAGGCGGGCCTGACCACTGCCAGAGATCTGCGGGCCAGGACTCCCTCCCTCTGCCACTTCTGACTTTCCTATTCCCTCAGCTACCAGAAGCCCTTGTTTTCACTTAACCCTTCCCTGTCAGAGCCCCTGACCTGTGACCTAGAATACCACAGCAGGGAGCTGGAGAAAGGCCCAGGCCGGCAGGGCACTCCGGCAGATGTCAGAAGAGATCGACAGTCCTCCTCATGCTGGAGCTCTGAAGGGCTGATCCTCAGAAGTACCCATCATTGCACATGGTCCTCAGCCAGGCGCAGCACAGGGTGGAGTTGCCTGAGCCTAGACGTGTAACTGATGTGGGAATTTCAGCAGTGTGTACAAGTCTTCACCGGTGAAATGCATTTAAATGATCAAAACTAACTTATAAATTGATTTTTTGGAATGCAGTCAGTTAGGGACTGCACGCATATCTTCTCTCATTAGTTGTATTTTGAATAAATGTAAGCATTCTCAGAGAGGTCAGTATTATGGAGGAATTCAAAATACTAGCGTAGTGATTCATCAAAATCATGGGCATCTCTGGTGCCCTACCTAGTTTTTTGACTGATCCTAGCAGGATTCTGTTATGCCTCCTATATTAGCCTAGGGATACCATAGTAATTCTAGTCCTAGGAAGTGGCCAATAGAATTAGAAAAATGGAATCCTGGTAGCTTTTTCCAGATTTGACTCAAAGAACAGTCTGACTTAACAAACAGATCACAAAAGACCCAAACTCTCACATGGGTTTCTGGGCTGAGATGAAAAGTTTGGTGCAAAAGCCCTCCAAGTAGCAATGAGAAGTGTTAGCATATCAAGGTGTCATTGTACAACATTTTTATTCCATCTTAACCTTTTTCTTGGTGGTATTGCTCTTGGCTAGAAAAAAAAAGATACAGAGAAGACCTTATCTTCAAGTGAAGGGAAATCATTTTGGAAGGATATTAGCAAAGTAGCAACTGTGAAATTTTGGCCACTGTATTACATGATCATGAACTGTAGCGAGGACATTGCTTTTCCTTTAATTTTATAAGATATTTCCTCTGATCAGTAAACTTAGTGCTTATTAAAGTACAGTATGTCAGTCAAGTGAACATACCTTGCTTACTGGTATCAAACTTAGGTATATTTTTCACAGCATCTCACTACTAAAGTACTTTGTTTTGAAAAGAATATATTTTGAAAGGATTAAGTTCCTAGAATTTTGATATCTCATTAAATGAAAAGATGGTTATTCATATGCTAGGATATTTCTCACTCTGAGTTGAATCTGGTTTTCTCATTATTTGAGTAGTTATCACAGTTGTCACCAGAGAGAACATTCTGGAAAGCACTTGATTAATGTGACTTGAGACATTTTAATTTTGAGCTTTCTTTGTTCCTTTTTCCTTTCTCCCACCAGTATCTAGCATATAGCTATTGCCAAAAGAAGTAATAAGCCCCAGTTTAGTACTGTATATTCAAAGATAATATATTTTACACAGGGAATCTTTCGTGAAGAAACAAGCAGAAAATGCAATCTCTGCTAATGAAAGATTCATTTCAGCTCCAAATAATAAAGGAAGTGTATCTGTAGTGAAGACTTCCACTTTCAAACCTGAAGAGGAAACCACCAATGCTGTGGAGAGTAACAACAGAGAGTATCAGACTCCAAAAAAAATGAATAATGTGTATGAAGAAGAGGTTAAGCAAGAATTCTACCTTGTAGGGCCAGAAGTAAGCCCCAAACAGAAGTCTATCAAAGACCTGGAAGAGAACAGCAAGCTAACGAAAGTAGAGAAAGAGGAAGCTATGATCCAGAGTTACTGTCAGAGGTACACAGAGGAGAGGAATTGCGAAGAGTCAAAAGCAGCATATCTAGAAAGGAAGGCCATATTGGAAAGGCCAAGCTACCCAGTGCCTTGGTTAGCTGAAAATGAGACTTCCTTTAAAACAATTTTGGAACCTACACTTAGCCAAAGGTCAGTTTATCAAAATGCAAATAGCACCAAAAAAGAAAAGAAGACATCTGTAGTTACCCAGAGTGCACCAATATGCAGCCAGGAGGGAGGTGGAAGCCATCTGAGGCATGAGACAGTCAAAGAGAGGCAAGCTGAACCGGTGACACAGGCCCAGGAGGAAGAAGATAAAGCAGCGGTATTCATTCAGAGCAAATACCGGGGTTACAAGAGAAGGCAGCAGGTGAGGAAGGACAAGATGTCTTCTTTTAAGCATCAGAGGATTGTCACAACACCAACAGAAGTAGCAAGAAACACTCAGAATTTGTATTCCTATCCCACAAAACATGAGGAAACCAATAATATCAAGATGAAGGATAACAAAGCAACTTCAGAAAGAGAAGCATGGGATTTGGCAATTTTTTCAAAACAGGTATGTGAATAAATGAATTTATTTACTAATAAAAGTCCCTGGGAACTATAAAATAACTGAATTAAACACATAATTAATAACTGGTAGATTGTTTCATCTGTGTTGATGGGCCCCCAAACATTTTTAATAAAATGTCTCAAGGATTGTGCTATTCAAATAGCCAGGAGCTTTTAATCCAATTTACTATGGTAACATTAGTATAAAATATGATAGAAACCTCATGTAGTCATGATACTAGAGATTGGTTTATACAGCTTACTAAAATGCTGAGGCTCGACACTGAAAAGTTTGATGTATCTGTGAGATCTTTAATTAAAGCTAAAAAAAAATTAAAGTCGTTTTAAGTTTTCTAAATCCTCCAAAGTTTATGCCTTCTCCCTTTCACAAATTTGAGAAGACATAATTAGGTATCAGATTTTGATAGGTAGCCACACCGAAGCATATACAGTGAAGATGAAAGTCTGCATGTCACATCGTGACAGTGAACGAACAGTCATGGAAAATAAGGAATCGCAAAGAAAAACCGCAGAGAAAAGTTCCCTCCTGGAGAATATCTCACGCCAGTCGTAGGTGTGTTTCAGCTATTTCTAGAGAGGAGCATAGGAAGCAACAGGTTTTAGGGCTTCTCATGGGTATACATGCAATTTATCTCTGATACATACAATTTATCTCTGATATATAACAATTTGTCTCTGATAAATTGGTGCTATGGAAAGATTGCAAGAACCAGCTTTTGTAAATACCAATTCCAGTTCCTCCTTTCTCTTTCTAGGCATTTGACCTTCATAAAAATCACTTTATGTGTTAGCACTGTTATTTTCTCCTGTGTAAAATGAAGAGTTTTAACTAGATGATCTCTAAAATACATGAATTTCCAGGGTAATCAATGGTGTATGAAGTAATAAAAGAAATATCATAATGGGTTAGTTCCAAGAAGGACTGTCTAATATTCCTGAGTCCCTCAACTCCCCTTTTTGTATCTGACAGTGGCTGAGCCTATGAGAAACACGATAATTGCACTTGGACCCTTCCTTAGTGCGAGAGGTGTGACCCAGACAACTTCTAGTTGTCAGCAGAGATCTGCCATTTTTTAATTTACCCATACCCTTCCTACTCTTGTTAAGCATATGGAAATAGTGAGTTTAACGAACATACAGTTCTTCTCACTCCAAACACCAAATCAGGGATTAGAGCTCAGACCTGCTATGCCGTGGAGATATGAGATGTAGAATTACCAAGGCATCTACTCGGAGCTGGCCAGTAACGCCATGGGAGTAAATTCACTGGTCCATGGAACAAATCTAGAGGCTGTCCCAGCGGGAGCCTCACACTCAACCCAGCAGGACAGCCATGTTATCAGAGCCAGGATGCAGACAGAACAGAGGCCGGGGGCAGAATGGAAAGAGAGACCAGAATAGAGCAGCCCTGAAATCAGGCTAAAAAGACTGGAAAGAAAAGGAAGGAGGTTTACACAATCAAAGGCAGCAGAGGGGTCCTCAGGACAGAAGCAGAAAGGCAAACACAGCAGAGTGGCAACGCTGGAAACCATTCTGCACGTAGCGTGACGTGCTTGGCAGTTTTTAAAGAAAAATGTGGGCGGGGTGCGGTGGCTCACGTCTGTAATCCCAGAACTTTCGGAGGCAGAGGCGGGCGGATCACGAGGTCAGGAGATCAAGACCATCCTAGCTAACACAGTGAAACCCCTCTCTACTAAAAATACAAAAAATTAGCAGGGAATGGTGGCAGGCGCCTGTAGTCCCAGCTACTCAGGAGGCTGAGGCAGGAGAATGGAGTGAACCCGGGAGGCGGATCTTGCAGTGAGCTGAGATCGCGCCACTGCACTCCAGCCTGGGCGGCAGAGTTAGACTCAGTCTAAAAAACAAAAAAAGGAAAAATGTGAGAGGGCAGGTATTCAGAGCACAAGGCGGGAAGGTTGTCAGGTGAGGACTTTATCAGACCTGGTGCAAGGGACAGGGTGGGCGCTGGAGAGGAACACGAGAGTCCCCAAAAGTGCTGGTAAGGCATTTCCCAGCCCCCAGTGCCTGTAGAACTCTCTGTATTCTTTTCCTTGATTTAACCTGACACATGACCTTCTTTTTAGATATCAAAGTTATCTGAAGAATATTTCATTCTGCAGAAAAAATTGAATGAAATGATTTTGTCACAGCAACTGAAGCCACTTTATCTGGGTGTCTTGCACCATAAGCCAATTAATAGAGGAGTTTCTTCTCAGCAGTGCCTCTCAGGTAAAAATCAGTAGAGTTAGAACTTCCTGAAGGGGAAGGATATGCCAGATACTTTGTTTATTAGTTTCCCACCATTATTCTACGGCAGATTTGAGGAGCCTGTGTTCTGTCTTGGGAGAACCTTTATTTCATTTCTTACATGGAAATACACTTTTATTTAGTATGTTCTACCCACTTTCTACCTTCTCTGACTTCATTCCCCTCCATTTTTTATATTTTTCTTTTTTCATTTTAACTAGAACTTGGCATATGACACCAGAAGGGAATAAAAAAGGGTGGTATAGAAAGGGGGCCTGGCAGGAGGCAAATTTGATAGGAGAGAGCAAAAATAGAAATAGGAAGATTTCTATTTCCTTTGACAACAACTGCAATCTTGAGTATAGCGTGTGGAAGTTGCAAAATCCCATTATACAAGAAATATTGTTATTGAACTTTTTTCTAGTCAACCTATTATACTAAACTGGTGAGGAATTCAATCTCAATAATTTTCAGATCTCCCTCTCCCCAGAGCTGTGCAAAGGTTTTATGGCCTTGCACACCACCAAAAGATCAGGTACAGCCTGTAGTCTCTGAACATTTGTCCATGAAGTTACTGTTGGGACACTCATGGCTCCAGCTGGCCTCCACGAGCCGTTGAAGTTGGGAGGTCTGGCTGCTCCCACACCCTGCAGGTGGCACCTCGACCGTGGGAGTCTGGAGCCTCATATTGTCCATGCCCACTCCAGGTAGCCATTCTCTGCAGTCTTAGCACCTTCCCCAGGAGCTGTCACTATAAAGTTCAGGAGTCCCACAACTTTGAACCCTGCTGACCTCTGCCCAGAAGAATCTGCATTTATTTTCCCTTGCTTTCTTGGAGGCCCTCCGCAATCTCGCTGCCCTGCTCAGGGATCCCTGACATCTCTGCAATGAGTTTGGCTCTTACCAAAGACAGGAAGAGCCACTGACCTCATGCAACTTCTAATTTCTTCCCTGAAAAAATCTCTAAGGCAGAAATATACTAAGATGCACTTGGCTATTTGCCTGATATAAGAGGAAGGAGAAATACCTTAATGTTTTCATCAATTATTCTGCCACATCGTTTTCAAGTCAAGAATTGCGGTGAAGCTGACCACAAATGGCTCTTTGGTGCCCTTCATTCCTGCTGCTCCCCTGCTCTCTGGCCCTGGCTGAGAGCCTTCTGCTGTGAAGAAGAGAGACTAGCAAGTCAGTGCCCAGAGGCCCATTCATTTGGCTGCCGCAATGGCCTGTGCCCAGGGGGCATGCTGGCAGGGTAGGAGCTGAGGGAAGGCCTGGGCTTCTGGTTCCCTCATGGTCACAGAAGTGGCAGCACTGGTGAGTGTGGAGCAGAGAGGAACGGGTGGTGTGGGGAAGCAAGGAAGCCAGGCAGCTCACCCCAGGCCGCTGCTGGAAAGGAGAGGTACAAATGGGAGGCAGTGTCCTGGGAGGAAGTAGAGGTCGCAACCAAGATTTTCACTTTTGAACATCTCAGGGACTTTAAACAAGCGTGAAAAGCAGCAGAATCTTATGAGAAAGTCAAATTAGTTCACCTTATTCTTTTTTGTTTGATTGTTTTCGTTGAGACAGAGTCTCCCTCTGTCATCCAGGCTGGAGTGCAGTGCAATCTCAGCTCACTGCAACCTCCGCCTCCTGGAGTCAAGCGATTCTCCTGCCCCAACATCCTGAGTAGCTGGGAATACAGGCACAGGCCACCACGCCTGGCTAATTTTTCTGTATTTTTAGTGGAGATGAGGTTTCGCCATGTTGGGCAGGCTGGTCTCGAACCCTGACCTCAGGTGATCCGCCCACCTCTGCCTCCCAAAGTACTGGAATTACAGGCGTGAGTCACCGCGCCTGGCCGAGTTCACCTTATTCTTGAATCTTTCATTTTTTTTGTGGACTTAAGAAGAATATTAGAAATCAATTCTTAGCTTACGTGGAGAGGATTGTAGCTCAGAAATTTTTCTTTAGCCCTTCGGGTTTAGAGGGAGAATCTCTTTTTGTTCTCTGCACATATGGAGAAGTTTCGTATTATACTACACTTGTTTAAGGCTAAATTGGCAAACATCTGAATTGTCCCATGTTCTAGAGAGTAGCAGAGAAAGTGCCTGAGAGAGGGCCTGATGTGGCCTAATGACCCAGGGGTATCTGTGTGGATCTGACAACCCAGAACCCAAGAGGAAGGGGGACAGTGGGAGATGCCGTTCAGCGACCAGAGACCAGACAGGGCAAGTTATTCAGCAGATGCCAGTGACCAGCCAAGAGTGGCTGCAGAACAGATGGCCCCTCCCCACTAATGCCATGAAGCTGCCAAAGTGCCCTACGCCAATCCCCGACTTACATGTGGCAGGACAGAGAGGAAAAGGGAAGGCTGAATGTAAGCCGTCAGTGTTCTTAGTGTCTATTTAGTCATTTTAGGTTTCTGACCCTAAGCTAAAGTGACTAAATCTACTCAGAAGACATTAAGAATTTAGAATTTAGCTTGAATTTGTTAAAAATAATTTAATGCTAGAAAGTAGAAATGAGCACCATGATAAATTAAAGTTTTAAGTGTGTTAATTTTTTTGTATATCTGAATTGTACATTGTAAAAAATGTGTTAAAAATCTGATTGCACTGTAGGAATTGAACTTGAGAGCCATGAAGAGAAAAGGGGAAGGCCAGCGAGAGATGATGGTAGCTAGGATGAGGTAGTGGCCAAGAAGGCAGTTTAAAGCACTGGTTAGTTTGTAGATTACAAGGGTAATTGGTTGCACAGGAAAAGGGGCATGCCGGGGTCTCTAACATGATCAGCCAGTATCATGGTGGATGGTGGTATGTCATTACCTGAGATGGGAAAGATTAATAAAGAGCAGGGGTTTGCATTCAATTGGGGCTGTGTTAAGTATGAGAAGCCTTTGATGAATTGGGACCACCTCTCAGTAGGCAGTTGGACACATACAGGGTAACTGAAGCCATGGAGGAGAAGGGAAACTCCAGGAAATTTACCTACACTGAGAAGAGAAGACAGCCTAGTGTAAGAGTCTGGACATGTGCAGGTCAGGTGGAGAGGAACCAGGAAAGAGGAGCAACCAGAGATGGGGAGGGCAGCCAGGGAGCCTAGACCCTCCGAAACTAAGGGAAGAGGGTCTTAAGAGGATCGTGTGCAGAAGGATTCAGGCAGAACAAGTCAGAAGGGAACCATAAAACATTCATTAAATTTCCTATTCATTAACAATTACTTACTGAATTCTTCAAATCCTATTTAAATATTAGAATAGAGACAGACGGAAAGGGTGAATGCAGTACTGGAGTACTTTGGGGGCAGATTCATCCCAGTGTTTGTGGATATAATCTGTGTTCACATACTTTAACAATTTTTGTTTTCTTAAAAAAAAAATCCTTGAATAGCTTATAAAAGTTCATTGTAAAATATAGTTCAAAGAACTAAAACAGACAATTGAGCCAGGTATTGCTTAGCTCATATTTAATCCCTGCGACAGAACCAGTTTCTTTCTACATCCCAAAGATGTGCACGTTAGGTGAACTGGCGTGTCTACATGGTCCCAGTGACAGAGAGAGTGTGTGTGTGTCTGAGTGTGCCCTGCAATGGAATGGCATCTTGTCCAGCCTTGCACCCTGAATTTCCAGTAGAGGCTCCAGCCATCCATGACTCTGAACTGGAACAATTGGGTAAAAATTTTTCTTACTTGTTTTTCTTAATCTTCCTTTCTTTCTTTTTTTTTTTTTTTCCTGAGACAGAGTCTTGCTCTGTCTCCCAGGCTGGAATGCAATGGCGCAATCTCGGCTCACCACAGCCTCCACAACCTCCGCCTCCCGGGTTCAAGCAATTCTCCTGCCTCAGCCTCTTGAGTAGCTGGGATTACAGGCATGCGCCACCATGCCCAGCTAATTTTTGTATTTTTAGTAGAGACGGGGTTTCATCATGTTGGTGAGGCTGGTCTCAAACTTCCGACCTCTGGTGGCTCATACCTGGAATCCCAGCACATTGAGAGGTTGAGGCAGGTGGATCACCTGAGGTCAGGAATTCAAGACCAGCCTGGCCAATATGGTGAAACCCCGTCTCTACTAAAAATACAAAAATTAGCTGGGCATGGTGGCAGGTGCCTGTAATTCCAGCTACTTGGGAGGCTGAGGCAAGTAGAATTACTTGAACCTGGGAGGTGGAAGTTGCAGTGAGCCAAAATCGTGCCACTGCACTCCAGCCTGGGTGACAGAGCGAGACTGTCTCAAAAAAAAAATAAATAAATAAAAGAACAACAACAACAATAACAAGGGACAACTTTACCCAGGTGTGGGATTTCCTAACATCTAAATCTGATTTTCCTGAAGAAAATATACATAAAATGATTATTCATCTATTTTCAAAAGGGAGCCCAGACAGTCTGAAGAGAGTAGGAATTATATTGACTGAACACTTCAGCTTTAATACAGTTAATAACTCTGCTCACCTTCTGCTTTAAATGATTTTTCTTTTTTTTTTTTTTTTTTGAGACAGTCTCGCTCTGTCACCCAGGCTGTAGTGCAGTGGCGCGATCTTGGCTCACTGCGAGCTCTGCCTCCCAGGTTCTCACCATTCTCCTGCCTCAGCCTCCTGAGTAGCTGAGGCTCCAGGCGCCCGCCACCATGCCCAGCTGATTTTTTGTAATTTTAGTAAAGACGGGGTTTCACCATGTTAGCCAGGATGATCTCGATCTCCTGACCTTGTGATCCACCTGCTTTGGCCTCCCAAAGTGCTGGGATTACCGGCATGAGCCACCGTGCCCAGCCTAATATATTTTTTTTTTTAAAGACAGAATTTCACTCTTGTTGCCCAGGCTGGAGTGCAGTGGCATGATCTCAGCTTGCTGCAACCTCCGCCTCCAGGGTTCAAATGATTCTCCTGCCTCAGCCTTCCCAGCAGCTGGGATTACAGGTGCCCACTACTATGCCCAGCTAATTTTTGTATTTTTTTTTAGTAGAGACTGGGTTTTACCATATTGGCCAGGCTGATCTCAAACTCCTGACCTCAAGTGATCTGCCCACCTTTGCCTCCCAAAGTGCTGGGATTACAGGTGTGAGCCACTGCACCTGACCTAATTTTTCTTAAATGTATGCATAGTTCACATTTATTTCAGTGTTGGTCTCCGTTGAGAAGTTTGGTAATGTTTTTGTGACCAGAAATATACCATAAGAAGTTAACTCTTGTTTATATCAGTCTATGGTAAAATTGGTCATTTCGCTTAAAGTTGCAGTTTCTAAGAATCCATCAACATTGTCAAGTGAGGATTTACTGTATGATGATGTGACTGTTCAAAGAATTACTGCCAACAAAGGTTCCAAGAACTCATAGTATTTTATGCAAACACATTCAAACATTCATGGAACAGATGAATCTCACTGTATGTGATTTGTTTGAGAAAAAAAGAAAAATATACAAAGTTACCTATTTTACGATGTTCATCTATCCTAGAACAAAAGTCTAACAACATTTTTAAAAGCTATTGTTCAATCTCAATAATTAATTAATTTTTGAGACAGAGTCTCACTCTGTCACTCAGGTTGGAGTGCAGTGGCACGACCTTGGCTCACTGCCACCTCTGCCTCCTGGGTTCAAGCAATTCTCATGCCTCAGCCTCCTGAGTAGCTGGGACTACAAACGTGTGGCACCACACCCAGTTACTTTTTTGTAGTTTTAGTAGAGATGGGGTTTCAACATGTTGGCCAGGCTGGTCTCAAACTCCTGACCTCAGGTGATCTGCCTGCCTCAGCCTCCCAAAGTGCTGGGATTACAAGTGTGAGCCACCACACCTGGCCTCAATTATTAATTTAGAGGTAAAACTCTTAAGTATAGTATTTAATACTAGCTAATGGAATGCAACAGCACATTAAAAGACTGTCCACATAATATACATTAATATAACATATCAATAGATTTAAAAAAAACTATCTTGATAAATGTTGAAACAGTTTTCAGTAAAATCCAACATTCAATACTGATGAAATGTAAAACTCTTACTAAACTAAAAGCAGAAGGATATCTTTAACAATATGAAGAATACATTTCTTAATTCAATCATCTACCTCATAATTAACTATAAAACACTGGAAGCAGTTTCATTAAAAAGGAGGATGAAGATAAAGATACTAGTAACACCACATTTTTATGTTATTGGGAAATTTCCAGTTAATGCAATAAGACAACAAAGAGAAGCTTTTTCAAAAAGCGTAACTATCAAAAGGGAAAAGATGGGATTGTAGGAATATTACCAGACAACATTAAAAATGCAATGATTGATGCTAGCAATAGAATTCAGTAAGGATGTATAGTTATATAGATAGATATTCTTTCCTATAAAAATTTCTAATAGAAAAAGAGCCCATTGGAAATAATAGCAAAAAGAAAATCAATACCTTGAAATAAAGCTAGCAACCAAACCACAAAGAGACAAAAAAGAAAAGATGCATAATGGAATGATACATGGTGTTTCTGAATTGAAAGGTAAGATACTGTAAACATGACTGTTCTAAAATTACTTTCTAGGTTTAAAAATATTGCATTCAAAATCTCTATCAGATTTTCTTTGGAACTTAAGAAAATATCCCTAGGGATCATTTGTAAATTTCAGAGAAAAAAAGAATAACTATAAATGAGGACTTACTTATTAGATAGTAAAATGAATAATGCTATAATAATTAAAATCATATGTCTGCTTTACAAAAATCAATCACAGATTAATGAAACAGAATAGCCCTAAAATTGGCCTGAGTATTTATAAAAACCCATCATTTACAAAAAGATACATATGAACAAAAAAGAAATGGATGGATAATGCTTAAAATGTCTCTGATTTGGGATGAGGAAATAAAATATTCTTATCTTCTGCTGAATGCCCAGATATTTTCCAGATGCATTGATCATTTAAATGAAAGAAATAAACAAACCAAATGAAGCTGGATGCTATGAATTGAGCATTTCACAATCTCTGCTTAGAAAAGGACAAAGCATAAGAAGTAATAAAAGGAATTACAAAGAAAAACTGTGATGGATTTGGATTACATGAATGTTAAAACCTTCTAGAGATTCCAAAGCATCATTAAAAGTTAAAGAGCTGAAGACAGAATATTTGGAACAAATGTAAAAAGAGTTAAACTGTTAAATGTAGAAAGAGCTCTTTATAAATCATTCAGAAAAAATAGCACTCTGAATGGAAAAATGGCACAAGCCATCAATTTATTTGCAAAAGAAGAAATGCAGATGGAAAATAAGCATATATATGACCGCTCTAGGAGTAAAAAAAATAAAAAGTAAAACAAGTTACTATTCTTTACTCATCAAAATTACAAGTATGAAAAAATATTTTAACAGTAATGACAAAGTGCTAATGCAATTATTCCCAAGCATATGGTAAGTTGGCAGCATCAACATTTTGAAAAGTGACTTGGCAATATGTCAAAAAAAAAAAAAAACCCCACTGAATTAGTTTATATCACTGACCCAGTAAACTCACTTATGAGAACATAGCCTAAGTAAATAATCAGAGCTGAAAAAAAATTGTGTATATGGTAAGAAAAAAATTGAACAATAGGAGAATGATTAATAAGTAATGACGCTATTCACATATGGAGTATTAACAGCCCTTTAAATTCATTTTTCAAAGAATAGCCTTGGCAAACTGCTAGCTAATCTAACCACTGAATAAAATATTTGCAGAATTGGAATTATAATACTGTAAATAAGTCAGCTTAATCTTCACATACGTGAGGTGGTTCATTAACAACAAGATCCCCTAAGTCGAGGGTTCTAGAAGAGTTGAGTCTAGTTAGTGAGAACAAGATGGTCATCTCCAGTAGAGCGGATACTCTCCATCCCTCGCTAACTTCACTTCTATATAAAATTAAGAATCTGAATAATATTACTGCAACCTGATAGAGAACTTCCACAGCCACGTGTGGTAAGACTAGAGTGTCATCTCCAGATCTGTCACCTTTGTTGCCATGCTGTCTCAAGCCACTGAAAGCTTATTTGATACTCCTCCAGCCAGCTTGTAATTAGATGTGCTCTAATAAAGAATGAGTGCTTTTCTAAAATACTGGTATGTTTCAGCTCATCTTGATAGGAACCACAAACCCTTTTATCTATGTGTTATGAAGTATGAGCAGAGGGAAAGAAAAAAGCCAATGTTGTGTGTTTAAAGTCAGAGAATGTTCTTCAATTCTGTGTTTTTAAAAGGCCAATCTAAGAAAATAACTATGAACAGTCAATAAATAATTTTTTAAAGTTTGGCTCTCTGGGAAAAATTATTCTGTTTTCACCTCAGGCTATATATCTAAACATTTTAAATAAATGAATACCCACATCATTTTGAAAAATAGCCAAAATGTAATTAGATGCCACCTCTGAGTTTTCCTTATTCTCCAAGCAAATAAACATGTATTTTGGTTGTCTGTCTGTATCCATAGTTGGTGGGCAGTCAGACACGCTCACAGTGTTCCACATAACAGCTCACTCTCCCCAACAAAGTCCTCACTCTCAAGGCACCGCTGGTATCACCATGTGCATTTGCATGTGCTTCTGTTGTGGCGCCCCGTTTTGATGACTGCTCATATATAAGCGAGATGACCGGGCATGTGTGTGTAATCTAACTCTTTGGACTAGAACAAAACAAAATGGCTTCTGAGGACTGTAATCCATGCGACATGACAGCCCGAGGAAAATGATAGAAGTAGACCGCCGAGATGTAGCGATAATGTGCAAGAGACAAGAGACAGTCCAGAGGGTGTATCTGTGGGTCTCACCCCCCACACAGGCTGCTCTATCCTCCTGCTTCTCCTGCCACAACTAGGAGAGACATATGGGGCAGGCTGGGGCAGCACCTTACCTGAACCTACCACTATTGTTAGCAAACTAAGTTTCGCTTTCAAGGATCTGGGTATTAGTTCAAAGTACCCAAATCAGAGAGGGGCCAGTAGCTATAAGCCCATGACCTATAGGATAGGTAGAGGTGGAAGCTGGCCCTAGGGCATCGGCATTCAGTTGGCAGGAAAAGAAGAGCCACAGGAGTAGTTGTGCAGTTCAAAATGGGGCTGGGAGCTGGCAGTTGCCTCTTGAGAAGGTCAGAGAAGACTGCGAGTCAGATCCCCTAAACAGTAACGTATCCCCTAAGTTCTAAGGGCACTCAGAGCAGGACAAGCATCTACCCTTAACTTTTCACCTCGAGTAAACTCAAGAGAACAGAGCTATCCCAGAGTAGATGCAAGAGGTCAAATCCAGGGCAAGCATGAGAATTAAGGGTACGATGACTCAGGCCTGTAATCCCAGCTACTCAGGAGGCTGAGGTGAGAGGGTTAGAGCCCAGGATTTCGAGACCAGCCTGGGCAACATAACAATACCCCATCTCTTAATAAAGAGAGAGAGAGAGAGAGAATTGAACATGTCCGTAGGTGCTAAAGGAGGGAGGCAGTGCAAGGCAGACAGGACTCCTTTGGAACTGTCCTGTCCACAGGCTCAGAACTGTGTGCAGCTCTCTTTCAGTCTAGAACCATTGCCAAAACAGCCAGCCTGGCCAAGGGCAGGTAAGGTGACTAGTGGAAACAGCAGCTTCCAGAAGGTAGGTTGCAACCATGACTAGAATGAGTCTGCCTTTAACATGCAGCAACGAAAATTCCTCTCCTAAGATTTCCCATAGGTCACTCTATTGCTTGAAGGTCATAGACTCTTAGGAGGAAATGGAAATTTACAAAAACTGAAAAATTGATTTATTAAAGAAAAAATTACAGTAACAAGTGCATTTCTGTTCTGCTAATATTTGATTTAAATATGTGATACTTCTGCAAATTATACTCTGCATGTATACTTAAGTAAAACAGTGTAATTATCATTAAAATGAGAATAATGCTGAAATTTAATTTTCTAAATCAGTTTTCCCTGGCAATGAGTTTTAAATCTATCTTCTTTCTTCTGAATGCAAAAAAGTGGAGATGTTAGGTGATTCATTATCCAAAAAAAGTGCATTTCTGATAAACCAAAACACTTAATGACATTATTACCACAACTGCAATATAAATAAATATCTTACCATCTGGCTATTTAATACAGCAATAACATTTACAAGCTGATATTTACCACGCACAACCCACAAAACAGCCACAAACCTTATTATGCTAGTGCCCACATTGATATGCTGCTGATAATTTGTGATTATAAATGTTTATGTCACTTTTGTAATTAAGGGGTTAGGATGACGTTAGTAGAGAGTGTTTATATTATCCCAAAGGAACAAAAATTCACAAATCCATTAGAGGCCAAATAAATGTATGCCTCTCTGAAATATTTGTATGCTGATAAGCTCATGGAAGTTTGCTCTTTAAAAAAATAGTCTGAAGGAATTTAAGCGGAGCAATCATAGTCTGTTGAATACAATACATTCATCATAATTTTCATTTACTGGCTGGCCACCTTGCATTGCAATATCTTAAGTGAGACACCCCTTAAGACTAGTCAGCCCTCTGGCTTTAGATTATCCTGGTGAAGAAAAAAATGTCAAGAAGCTAACACTAACGCAGATTAGATTTTCAGAAATTCTGAAAATTCAATGCATTTTGATTTTTAAATCTCCATAATATACACACACCAACATGCATATTTATAATTTTGCATCAATGCTACCATACCATACACTCCAGGATTCTTTTCTGTTGTTGTTTGTTTGTTTTTGAGATGGAGTCTTGCTCTGGTGCCCAGACTGGAGTGCAGTGGCACAGTCTCAGCTCACTGCAACCTCTGCCCCCTGGGTTCAAGTGATCCTCCTGCCTCAGCCTCCCTAGTAGCTGGGATTACAGGCGTGTGCCACCATGCCCTGTAATTTTTGTATTTTTAGTAGAGATGGGGTTTCACCATGTTGGCCAGGCTTGTCTCGAACTCCTGACCTCAGGTAATCCACCCGCCTTGGCCTCTCAGAGTGCTGGGATTACAGGTGTGAGCCACTGCACACAGCCCATTCCAGGATTATTATTTAATGTAGTGTTTTGTTTTCTTTTTCTCTTTTTTTTTTCCTGTTTCCTCCCCTGTGTTCCCCCTTCTCAACCCACATTACTCACTCCCAACCAAGGGAACTCTTATTATAGAACATGCATTTTTTCATATTTTTTGCAGATGTGCATACATGTAGGTATATATACATAACAGATTTTCATCATTGTTTTATATAAATAGGATCATAGTATGATCATAATATAAACACTTAAGCAACTTGCTTTTCTCAATACCTTTGCAGGAATCCCTGCACATCAACTAGTATAGCTGTAATTTATTCTTTTTAATGGCTGCATAATCCTGTATTTGTGAATCACAATAATTATATAACCTTTTCCCTATTGTTAGATATTCTCTTTGTTTCCATTTTTTGCTACGATGAAAAATGTTACAGTAAATATCTTTGAAAATGTACCTGTACACTGGGATAAATCCCCAGTGATGAAGTTATTGAGTTGCAAGATGTTTTTGGTTTTAATAGATTGCTTTCATAAAAGGCTCTAGAAATTGACATGTCCTTCAACAATTTGGGAGCATATACTTGTCCTGACCTCCTGTCCATCAGTGATATCCTTCTTTTTAATCTTTGCTAATGTGTCTGGAGTAAAATCATATCTAATTTTAATTTATATTCTCTTATCTGCTAGTAAATTCAGGTGCCTTCCCATGCTTATTTGCTTTTTGGATTTGCGCATCTTGAATTTTCTACTTAAATCTTTTGCTCACTTTTCTGTTGGTCTATATTTTTGGTAGTCATTTGTTAGCACTCTTTGCATATTAAAAATATGAACCCTTTATATCTGTGTTGCAAATATAGCCTTCCAAGTCTATCATGTGTCTTTTGACTTTGTTGCCAAATAAAAGTTTTTGCCTATATTTAATAGGCAAATATGTCTATATTTTTATGATTTCTGAATTTTGATTAAAACATTCATGCCCCTAGATTGCTCATGAATTATCCCTGATTTTCTTCCAAGAGCTTTATTATTTCTTTTATTTATATTAATCTTTAAAGCATCAGAAATTTATTTTTATATGTGATGAGAATGGTGATCCAGTTCACAGAAGTATATTAATATTTACTATTCACTTAGCACTACATCTCTAAGCTGAAATGAAATCACAATCTTTGCATCTCCAAACACTACCACATGTAGATCACCAATGAAATGACACAAGGACATCAAAACCTAAGTCATGATCCCCACCATCTAGAGACTTCTGGTTCCACTATTTAAAAAAAAAAAAATCACAGCAAAAAATAGTAAGCAGCAAGACATATGGGATTAGGTTCTATATTAGTTTTCCAGGGCTGCCATAACAAAGTACCATAGACTGAGTGACTTAAACAGCAGAAACTTACTTTCCCACAGTTCTGGAGGCTAGAAGTTCAAAATCAAGGTGTCAACAAGGTCGTTTTCCTCTGAGGCCTTTTTCCTTGCCTTTAGATGGTCATCTTCTCATGGTCTTTTATTTGTGTGTGTCTGTCTTAATCTCCTGTTCTTTTAAGGACAGCAGTCACATTAGATTGGGACCCACTTTAATGACATCATTTTAACTTATTTACCTTGCTAAAGACCCTATCTCCAAACACAGTCACATTCTGAGGTATTGGAGGTTAAGATTTCAACATGTGAATTTTGAGGTGACACAATTCAGCCTGTACCAGGTTTAAAATGGCTTGTGCATCTAGCAAGTACCATTTATGCTCAATGAGAGAGAGATCACTGGGGAGTCAGTGAAAACTTCATTAAAGAGATAGGATTGAAGGTGGACATTGAACAAGCTTAAGATTTCAGTAAGTCTATGAAAAGCTTTCCTATGAGAAGGTGAGAAAAAGCAAAGTTACAGCTATAAACATTGTCTATCAGGGTTTCAGTGAGACAACTGGACTGACAAGAGGAGAAAGTTCATTTGGGGGGAAATGGGAGATAAAATTGAAATTCCTAAGATTGTAAATAACCTGGAGTCAGAAGTTTAAACTTGATGAAGAAGGGAAAAGAGGCATCATCATAAATTTTTGAAACTTGAAATTTCACAATTAAAGTGGTATTTAAGAAAGGAAAATCTGGGCCAGGTGTGGTGGCTCACGCCTGTAATCCCAACACTTTGGGAGGCTGAGGCGAGCAGATGATCTGAGGTCAGGAGTTCGAGACCAGGCTTGCCAACATGCCGAAACCCCATCCCTATTAAAAATACAAAAATTAGCTGGGCGCGGTGGCAAGCACCTGTAGTCCCAGCTCCGCGGGAGGCTGAGGCAGGAGAATCACTTGAACCAGGGAGGCAGAGGTTGCAGTGAGCCAAGATTGTGCCATTGCACTCCAGCCTGGGAGACAGAGCAAGACTCCATCTCAAAAAAAAAAAGAAAAAAGAAAAAGAAAGAAAAATATGGTTTCCATTTGTGAGATAAAGCATAGAAACCATAGTAAGACTCTACCACAGTTATTAAATGAGTCGTTTCATCCAGAGTGATTGCAATGGCAAATGAAACTAAGTGGTGGATGAATATTAGATATTTCAAAGGATGTGTCAAAACAATGGACAGAAATTAATGATTGCTTGTCTGTAGGAAATGAAGAAGAGACACACGGCAAAGGTGATATCCATGTTTTCAACCTGGGAAGCAGGAATAATGCTGCCATTGAGGTTGTAGTGTATAGAATCTTAGATGGAGAAGAATGATGACTGCAGGTTCATTTGAGTCTGAGAGAGAAGTATTCAGTAAGGAGTAAGAAATTAGGGCAGGAGCTCCTGTGGGATGGGAGGGTCAGACCTGAGGTGTGCATTAGGAACACCGGAAATTGCCAGGACCTGAGGAAAGGATGATTCAATCCATGAGGCAAGGGGAAGATCACTTAGTCATCTAGCAAACTTATATTAAGCACTTACTGTGTGTCAAGTATTTTTTATAAGTACTGGGAATACAAAGAAAAATAAGATAAGGCACCTGCCTTCAGAAACTTTATCCTGAGTCATGAAGACGAGGGGTGTTTAATAATGCTTAATGAAGAAGGGTCAGAGACAACAGGGACAGATAAAGGACCTTTGGATTTGTTGGTGAAAAGGACCCTTCACCATCTATTAGGTTGTTGCAAAGGGAATTGCGGTTTTTGCCATTACTTTTAATTTGTCATTACTTTTAATGGCAAAAAACGCAATTCCCTTTGCAACAACCTAATAGAAAGCATTTTCAATAGAGAAATCAGATTGAATGGGGGAACATTTGATGATGAAATGAACACAAGATCAATAATGCCTTTATTCCCAGAACCTTTTTTTTGTTTTCACTCTCTTGGCAATTATTCAGCTTCTTGGCCATCTTCATTTTAATTAATTTGTATTATGATAATAATGTTCTGATATTTCAATTCAGATTTTAAATAATATTAAAGCCAAGTTAAACTTTAGTCACACACCACATTCATGTTTCTAAAAATATTAAGAATATCTAATAACTTATACCATATTTGTATGTATCTTGCCATTCAGATTCAAATGAGTAATATAAATGGATATGACAAATGCATTTTGAAATGATAAACCTTTGCAAGAGCCAATAGAATCTATTTAATAATCAGCACTGGGAGAGAGGATAATGAGAAGGAAAAAATAAAAGACCACTATTTATGGTGGTGGCAAGAATTCAGGCCTTACCATCTTTCCTCGTGCCTGTGACAGTCTAAGATGGATCCAGAAATGACTCAGATATTTGGACTCTTTCCACCTCCTCCATCTATTCCTTGAGGAAGGGAGAGATTGGGAGATGAACCTCTAGGGATGGGTCAGACAAATGCTTTGTCTATTACTAATCTGTAATAACATGGTTGCATTGACAAATATCTCTTTTTGTTTTATTCATAAAAGGACAGCAATGTATGATTGCTGAGGTTTCTCTGAGGAGCATTGTTCCATGCACTACACCTCTATGAAGTACCCCCGATTAGCTGATCCCCTTTGTCACCCAGAAATTTCTCATACCTTTTGGAATGAATGAGCTGGATAATGTTAGAATATGAATGCTGCTGTGATCAGTATCTTCACCTAGTGGGCTGGTCAGGGAACTAGAAAGTTAGACATCTATGAGTCTTTCACCATTGGTTGAAGACACTTGCCAGTCACAGTTGTTTACATATAATAAATATAAATATTCTTCTATTTGATTAGTATAGTTTGGGGCAGCTCTGTTTCTCTGTGTATTTCAACATCTGGGGATTAGGAATCATCACTGCCCGTTTACTGTATGCAAGAATGAGCTATTACTGCTTTTAAAGTCCTACCTAGAAATATATGTTCAGGTGTATTGAATGAAGCTTTCCAATAAGTACCACACCCAACTCACACTTCTATCCTGATCTATCTGTTGAGCAGACATTCTTGCACAAACAGAGTCTGTGGATGGAGTTGTCAAGAATCATGAAAAAAATAGAAATATTTAGTGAGGTCTATTAGCTCTGTAAATATAAAGCCACTTGTAATGAACATGAACATCAAAGTGTACAGATCACCAGAAGCTCTGACAGTGTTGTTCCAGGTTTGAGATCTTGGCTGTATTAACAGAAAGAGTAGGAAAAGATGACAAAATTTATTCTTCCTTTGTCACTCTTTTAATGTCAAATCTAAAAATGCTACTGGTTTGAGGTCCTAAATTTTGGAGAAAGAACAGATTAGGCTTTTGAGAAAGAGTCAGCTCTGCAAATGAGCAGTCTCTTCATTTGGAGCCATAACATATGAGGCGGTCCTTAAAAATGCAGATCATGCAGTGCTTGGGTAGATGGGTCACCACGCGAGGCTGACACACGGGGGAGGGAAGGGGCAGAAGAGG
Source organism: Macaca thibetana thibetana (assembly GCF_024542745.1). Lineage (NCBI taxonomy): Eukaryota > Metazoa > Chordata > Mammalia > Primates > Cercopithecidae > Macaca > Macaca thibetana. Next base: position 26,008,682 of record NC_065586.1, read on the forward strand.
TTCTGTAAGCATAACATTGCTTTCTAAATTGTTTTTCTGGTAGCTTTGACCCCTGACGTCATCCATCCTCTGAACTGCTCTACTCAATTCCACATGACCAAACTATTCTTTTTCTTTCTTCCTTCCTTCCTTCCTTTCTTTTTTTTCTTTTCTTTCTTTCTTCTTTCTCTTTCTTTCTTTCGTCTTTCTCTCTCTCTCTTTTCTTTTTTTTTGACAGAGTTTTGTTCTTGTCACCCAGGCTGGAGTGCAGTGGTGCAGTCTCGGCTCATTGCAACCTCTGCCTCCCAGGTTCAAGCAATTCTCCTGCCTCAGCCTCACAAGTAGCTGGGATTACACGTGCCTGCCACCACGCCTGACTAATTTTTTTGTATTTTTAGTAGAGATGGGTTTTCATCATGTTGGCCAGGTTGGTCTTGAACTCCTGACCTCAAGTGATCTGCCCGCCTCGGCCTCCCAAAATGCTGGGATACAGGCGTGAGCCACTGCACCCAGCTGCATTGTTTTTCTTTTCCTTCCTCTTGTTTTCTTCCCCTTGGCTCTCAAAGTCCTAGACCACCAGACAACCAGAGGAAAGCACATGGTAAGGAGTAGGATAAGGGCTGGTTGTGCAGCAAAAGTATTTCCTTTTTCTCCAGCCTTAGCCTCAGTCATAGGTATATAATTTCTTATTTATCCCAAAAGGAAAACATCACTTGATAATAGTCTTTGTAATTGAATACTTGTTTATGATCACCTTTCTTATAGGTATCTCTAAAGGAGAGGAGCCAAAAATATTGAGACCCCCAAGACGACCCCGGAAACCCAAAACATTAAATAACCCTGAAGACTCCACATACTATTATCTACTACATGTAAGTGGCTCACTCTTACTATCAGATGGGAGCCATCACATCTACTAATGGCCAGTGTGAAAACTGTGGCTAGATTAGGCCAGGCACAAAGGAAGGCCTGGCAGGAAAGAGAGGCCTTAGTCTCCTCTTCAGTCCCCTCGCTGGCTGGGGATCTGGGCACTTTGATCTCTTCCAGCCCTTCTTCCTCACATTCCAGCCTCTCCCATAGTAGTACCTACCACATCCTCCTTGAAACTTTCTCTGCTAGTCCATTAATATGAACTGATATGAAAATATCAACTCAGAAAGAGAAACCCATCATAGCAGGAGCTCTCTAGAGAGGGGCCCTGGTGTAAATGGGTGGGTTTTGGTGAAACTAGAAGAAAACGAAAGAAGGGGAGAAACAGGCATTTATTAAGCATCTTTCAAATTCCAGGCCTAGAATAAGGCTCGTTCACATCCACTGTGATAGCTAATCCTGGAAATATCCCTGAACGTATTATCCATATCTCTCAGATCAGGATTCCAAGACACAGATAAGCATGCCTTAGCTGCCAGGCCATTCATTTTATTGAGGTCTTCTGACCCCACAGCTCCTGCTCACTAACAGCATGAGGACTCTTTGGCATCGCCCCTGATAGCCTGACCTTCTTCTCATGTTCCTGTTCTCCATGAATGCCACTGTCATCCATATGGTCTCCTAAACCAAGAACCTGGGAGTCATTCTGGCTTTTGTCCTCTCTCTCATACCTGTGATCCATCAGTGGCTCTAAAGTGTGACTTCTACCTGCAAAAGCTTATTCCAACTCATTTCCCCCACTAACCTCACAGCAACTTCCATATTTCAGACCATCATCATTTCCCACTCTGGAGTATTTCAGGTACCACATAACTGTCTTAACTGCATCCTCTCCAGCCTGCCCCTGAAAATGTCTTTAAACCGTACCTCTGAGCATGCTCCTCCCTTAATTGTTCCTTTAATGGCTCAGCAACTCCTTCAGGATGAGGTCCTAATTCCTTCCAAGGCCTTCTTCCTGCGACCCATGACTGCTCTTCAGCCTCTTTTCTTGCCCTCTTCTTGTCCTTGAGCCATAGTGAACTGCTTGAAACTCTGCTGGTGAGCTGCATTCTCTCATGCTCCTGAGGCCTTTCGCACCCACTGGCCGGTCCCTCCATTTGCAATATTTATTCACTCTTCCGCTCCGCACTGCCACAGTGAGAAAGCAGCACTCCCCTATGCCCTGGAGAACCCAGAGGATGTGTCGAAACCCAGAGAATCAGTTGGAAATAAGTCTCCCACCTCGCAGGCAGAAAATGAAGCTCACATTTGACCTCCAAGTTAGCCAGTCTTCTCTAGTTCTTTCCCTTCTCTCTAGTGATTTATTTTCAGTTTCCACAGAGGGTTGCCTGTGGAAACCCATTCTCTTCCCCACTCATTTCCTTTAGACAATCCCATTAGCTACTACGACCTCAGTGACTGCTGATTTCTGAGTCTTTATCGCTGGCTTAGCTCTCTCTGTAGCTCCAGCCTCAAATATCAAACTACCTAATGTTCGTTTTGCATATTCTACATGGATATGTACAAGCATCCATGTATACATATATAGAGACACATACACACACATACACATCCATACATGGGTGCACACACTCACAGCTTTGTTGAGATATAAATCTCATGCCATACAATTCACCCACCTTAATATACATTAAATGGTTTTTAGTACAATAATTTAATCACAATCAATTTACAACATTTTCATCACCTTAAAAAGAGCCCCATTAGAAGTCACTTCCCACTCCCACCCCCCTGCCCCAAGCCCTAGGCAATCACCAATCTAGTTTTCTGTTTCTGTAGATTTGCCTATTCTGGACATTTCCTATAAATAGAATCACACAATATGTGGTCTTTTATGAATACTCAACTAATTTTACAAGCCAGTAATCTGACTATTACCTTGACTTCTCCCTTGTTCTCATCTTCCATATTCAAAAATCTAAATCCAAATATCTCGAGTTTCTATTTCTCTCCATGCTCTGTGCTAATACCCTCTTCCAGGCCAGAGTGTCTTGTCAGTATTTCTGAGTCACTCCTCTTACTGGTCCCTTGGTCTTGTTTTTCCCCTTCTAATTCATATATTTTCCACACTGTAGCCACAGCTGTATTTCTAAAATTAATATCCAATTATACTATCCTCCCATTGATGGAACTTTTCTGTTACTTCCCACTGTCCTAAGATATGAAGGCCTGTCAAAATCTGGGCCCTGCTCACCCTGTCCAGCCTCCGTGCTTGATATTCATTCATTCACCCCTCCAAACTCTCCACTCCAGCCCTTCCTCCCCAGTAACCTGCACTCTCCACTTCAAATTGTCCACAAACATTTGTCCTTGGACATGCCCTTTTCTCAGCCTAAAACCACATCCTCTTTCTCTTCTCATCTTTCATGATCAAAACACCCTCAGCCTAGATGTCTTTTTCTTCAGGAAACCTTCTTGTCACTCCCAAATCCCAAGAGAGCTCTTCCTATATCCTCCCTAAGAAGCCCATACTTCCCTTTTATGACACTTTATCATGCCAAAGAGGGATTGGTGTGGCTTCCACGAGGTCAAGGAGTTTGCCTATTGCATTCAACCTGACACATAGCAGGCATGCAATAAACATGTGTTGTACAAATAAGAGCAATGAAATAAAAGAATGAAAAGCAAATAGGAGTAAATTGAGAAAAATCTAAAATTCCAGATACCTGCCTTTGACAGTCACTTTATAGGAAGCCGATTAAGAAATGAAATTGATTTTTTTCTGTGCTGCTCAAATAATTTAAAAAGCAGCAAATACTCTGACATTTGTTTATGCAGTTAAATAGAACAGCAGAAACAAGATCAGAAATTACCAAACATTCCCTATTAACCCTGAGTTTATGTAGTAAATGATACTCAATGGTCTTTATTAAGTGCAACTGAAATGACAAGTGACTGTGATGGCTTCAACAGCAGATACTGTTCCCAGTATGAGAAATTGTAAAAGACCTTAACAGAAGTGAAACATGTATTACTAACAACCAGTGAGAACTGTGGAGCAAATTCTTAGCCTCATAAATGAGTTCCATCCCCAAGAAGCTTACTTTGTCATCACACTGTTATTTTTAAGTGACTATATTTCCATACATCCTAAGTTATTAGGGAATAGGATCCTTTTTTATAACTCTGACTTTGAAATCTATGGCTTCAATGAAAAATAAAACAGAAAAGGAGTATGTTATTATAAGTGAAAAGATACCATGTGTTCCTATTTCTCTGGCCCTTCCCAGGATTTGAGGCATTACACATAGTGAAAAGTGTGGCTGTAATGAGGTCCCACTCCCTTTAACCACCAAACACTTTCTGTAACTTTAAATGGTTTTCATGAAAGTCTTTCTAAAATATACTGTCTATTTTAAACCCTTTCTTGATGACCCAGGGTCACTTCAGTGAATGAAAATGTTTTTTTATTTTTTTAATGTTTTATTTTTCATTTTTATGGATACATACTAGTTGTACATATTTATGGAATACATGTGGTATTTCAATACAAGCATACAATGTGTAACGATCAAACAGGGTAACTGGAGTATCCATCATCTCAAGCATTTATTTCTTTGTGTTAGGGACATCCCAATTCCACCGTTTTAGTTATTTTGAAATATACAATACATTATTGTGAACTTTTATTGTAGCACTATTCAAAATGTTTGTACTTGATTCATGTTACTGAAACACCAGGAGTTTGGCTGAGGTCCGGCTGCGTGCCGCACAGAAAGCCAATCACTGAACGGAATATTGCCAAAGAAGAAGGCCTTAATCAGGTGCTGCAGCCCAAGAGCTGCGAGCTCAGTCTCAAATCCATCTCCCTTACTGACTAACGCCAGGGATTTATATAGCAGAGAGGAAATGTAACAACGTTTAAGAAAACAAGAACTGGGGAGGGGCAAGGAAGCAATCATGGTGAATGAGTGCAGTGTTGTGGTGAGTTTCAGTTCTTTTTTTGAGGAGCCTAAAGGTTATTTCCTGAGGAAGGAACTCAGATAAAACAAATAAAAGTTTCAAGCTTTAAGACCAGAAGGGTTAGTTTCTATGTTTATCAAAAAGAACAGTCTATGGGGCTATTGGTTTGGTTTCATTTGGATCTATACTTCCCAGAGAGGATCCCTGACTCCCGTGGCTAAGGCAGCACCCAATCTCTCTGTCTATCACTGGCCTGCTTCATTTTTCTCCAGTGAATTTTGCATTTTTTTGTTGTTACTGTCTCACTTTGTTGCCCAGGCTGGAATGCAGTGGCCTGATCTCAGCTCACTGCAACCTCTGCCTCCCGGGTTCAAGCGATTCTCCTGCCTTAGCCTCCCAAGTAGCTGGGATTACAGGCAGCCACTGTCTTGCCCCCCTAAATTTTTGTATTTTTAGTAAAGCCGGGATTTCACCATGTTGGCCAGGCTGGTCTCGACCTCCTGACCTCAGGTGATCTGCCCGCCTCGGCCTCCCAAAGTGCTGGAATTACAAGCGTGAGCCACCACACCCAGCCCTCTTAATTGCATTTATAAATATTTATTTATCTACTTATCTCCTGTGTAACTTCCCCCTCTAAACTAGAAGCTCTATGGAGGCCTTTGCTCACTGTTAACAGCCATTGTCCTGAGAACACTGTGCAGCTAACATTAAATAATAGACCCCTGTAGTACAGTACTCTCAGGGGCTGTTGAGTTGTAGAAAATTATTTCCTTTACATTTGCCCAACACAAACATCTCTGCTTTCAGTTGTTTGGCTATTTTTATAGTTTTTTGGTTTTTTTTTTTCTCCTTGGATGTCACTTCTTACAATGGTGATTCTGGCGGCCTTAACATCAGTATTGCCTCTTTCCTATGACTTGATGCTCTTTATCTCTTACGTCCAGGAAATGCTGCTGCTGTGTCCAAAATAAGAGTGAGCCAAGCCGCAGAAGCGTGCCTGTGGTGGAGAGCATTAGTGGAGTGCGCATGGGCTGTTGTACTGCCTGAGCTAACACTCAAAGCCGTGCAGCATCAGCAAAAATGACTCAGGGCCAAGGTTCCTCAAAAAAACGAGTAATCGAACACAATCTTATCAGAGATCCCTTCCAATTTTATTATTCTTTCCAGTACTTTCCCTGAACTACAGCAGTAGCTAGTTTGGCCACTGCAAAGTCTTTTTCTTCCTGACTTCAACGTTTTAGCTCCTTCTTCATCCATCTTAATAAAGAAATCGGTAGTGTATTACCAAAAGGAAAGTAAGATTGTGCTCACTATGGTGTAATGGATATGAATTTTAACGTTTTTGTCATAAAACATATTTCTTTATGACGGGTGGGGCTGGAGGGGGAGTGCAATGTTCCTGATTAAGGAACAGGTTCTTCAAAGTCTTCAGAGCTAAGACACTACTCTTTTAAAGGCCTCCTCAAGAAACACCCAAGCCAGAAAATCTACGTGAGTCTTGTTTGTCTCCTCTTTCTTTCTTTTCTCTACACTGGTTCTATAAGAAACTGCCATGGGACATTTGCTTCTTTATTTTCATTTCAAATTTCAAGTTTTTAATTTGTAATTTCAAAACTATAATTGAAAACATTGTACATCTTAGCAAAAAACGTCCCCGCTATAAAGTCCGTGTAATAAATTTCTTATAAAGTCCTCACCTTTGAGGAGTGGTATGCTTCCCTTTTCATGACAAAGGGTAGGGGTTATTGCATCATGCTCCCCTTTTAGCCCCAGCTGTTAGGAAACTAAGAGACAAATGTAAGCCTCCATCTTAATGCACCTACTTCCTTTGCCTCCTTTGTTTCTCATTTACAATTTCTACTTTATTACTTTGATTGTATAACGATTCTATTATGAGCCATCTTAAATAATTTTTGGAAAAATATATTATTGACTCACATTTCATGAGAATATTCTAACACAAGTCCACATGTAGTGGCTCACACCTGTAATCCCAGCACTTGCAGAGGCCGAGGTGGGTGGATCACTTGAGCTTAGGAGTTTGAGACCAGCCTGGGGAACATAGCGAAACCTTGTCACCACAAAAAATACAAAAATTACCCGGGCGTGATGGGTCATGACTATAGTCCCAGCTACAAGGATGGCTAAGGTGGGAGGATCACTTAAGCCCAGGAGGCAGAAGTTGCAGTGAGCCGAGATTGCACTGCTGCACTCCAGCCTGGGTCACAGAGTGAGATCCTGTCTCAAAAAAAAAAAAAAGAAAGAAAGAAAGAATATTCTAACACAGGCAAGAGTGAAAGAAGTCTGGACAATATGTCCTCTTCTAGGAATTCCTGTAACTGAAAACCAACTTATATACACGATATCTCAGAGGGAAGTGCTGATCTAGTATAAATAGGATCCTCACCAGCCTGAGAATTCAAGGGCAGAACATTATTTGAATCTTGGTTGTATAAAGGGGCATCCCTGTCATTCAACGTACTGCCATCACTTAAACATAACTATGAACTATAGACAATTGTTACTTAGAACAAAGGGGCTTTTTTTCAGGGAATGGATGAAGGAGGCAGGACCTCTGTAGGAAATTACTACCGAAGTGATGTTAAAACAGCAACAACCACCACAACAAACACCACCCAAATCCCAGAGATCATTAACTGAACTGCTAGTGGCCTCTGTTCCTATGTGGGCAATGTAATTTATTTGTAAGCACCTCTTAGCCTAGGGCATTGGATCAAGAATGTGAAGTGATAGGAAATGGGAGAACAGGAATGTAATTGATATCCTGCCCTTACATTATTTCCTGAATGGTCTCCTCCCAGACTTGATGCAAGGAAGCACTCACTTCTACCTCATCCACCTGTTAAAATGCCAACCAATAAGAATAGAAGAAACCATGAACTGTTCCACTCATCTACTATTTTAGAGTACAACAAATGATAAATCCTGAAAAAAAAAATGACTTACTATGTCTCTAAAAATACTGGGGGAAACCCTCAGTATTTATAAATCGTTATTAATTGCCATTTTTGTTATACAACACTTTTGTGGTGCCAGCCAACTTGATACCTGCTATAGGGTTTCCACAATTATAATATCTTCAGTTTGTTCAAGGTGAGTATGGTGTCTACTTTCTCAGCCTAAAAGACAAATATGCTGTGGCAGCATGTAAATATATGAGCTCAAATATATTGAAGTAGCACACACATAAAAATGCATTACTAATGCTACAGTGCAAAAGATAGTACTGGTTTGTATATAACGTGAAACTTATATACAAAGGACCATTTTGTTAATGTTCAAATTGAAGTATCAGTTAAAATATATCTAATTATTTCCATACTTGCATATCTTAATTTGTTCTGACCTTGATACATAAAGTCCTCAACTATGAAAACATTGTACAAATGAAAACATATATCATCTGTGCTGCTACGTTTATGTCATACATGGGCTCCTATAGGTTTATGAAGTCACAATTCCATTCTTTTTGCGGACTGTTGCACCTGCCCTCCATAATCACCCATCTGTTTTACCTGCAGACAAAGAAGCAAGACATTCAAAGCAGCTTAATTAACCTGCTTCCATCGCAACTGCATTTGTAGTAGAGAAATGGGCTTCCCAGAAATTTTACAGTTGCTCCCGTTTGTAGTAAATAGATCTTATGTAACCTTGTCTATATTGATCACTGTGTGGGAAATACATTTTTCATATGGAATGCAAAGATTCATTTCAGTTTAGGTGTGGTAAAAAATAACCAGAAATTTATAATTAATAAAACTTGAGTAATTATATTTCTTTAAGTTTTTAAAATATTGTATCTACTTGCTTATTTCTAACTTAATCTTTTAAAAGTAAATGTATTTACATATTAAGATTATAGTAATATATCAATTATATTAAGATCATAATAGTATATAGGTCTTTTGAATTCTTCTTTCCTTTAGAAGTCAATCCAAGAAGACAAACGAAGACCAAGGAAAGACAGGTAATTATTACTTCTCGATTTCAATCAGTCATCTTATTCAAACAAAAATCCATGTGTCCAAATTATAATTTAAAGTCACCTATTTTAGGCCGGGTGAGGTGGCTCACGCCTGTAATTCCAGCACTTTGGGAGGTCGAGACAGGTGGATCACGAGGTCAGGAGATCGAGACCATCCTGGCCAACACAGTGAAACCCGTCTCTACTAAAAATACAAAAAAAAAAAAAAAAAATTGCCAGGCGTAGTGGCGGGCACCCCTAGTCCCAGCTACTCCAGAGGCTGAGGCAGGAGAATGGCGTGAACCCGGGAGGCGGAGCTTGCAGTGAGCCGAGATCGCGCCACTGCACTCCAGCCGGGGCGACTGAGGGAGACTCTGTCTTTAAAAAATAAATAAATATATATATATATATATCTCTCTATATATATATCTCACCTATTTTATATGGATAAATTTGGAAAGTAATGTGCACTCAATACATTTACGTTACAAATATGTGATTTATATATAATTTATAAGATCCTGCCTATTGGAAATCTGTTGAGCCAGCATAGCACTAAGAACTTAAATATGTTTTAAATGAATTGTACCCTCCCAATAATTTACTTTTCTTGTTCCATGGAATGGTTTTGCTTGGGCAATTTGAACATGCCTGTATTCATGAATTTTCTTTCCCCAAACTCCTTTTTGCTTTTTCTCCTTCTACACATGCTAAATCTTGCTGCTTGTAATTTTTATGGATTTGTTAAGAAGATAAGGTTCATGTTACCTGCAAATATAGCACACTTAAATTCACATTATTCTCCTTTTCTTATATTTCCCACTGATATTTTACTCTTTTAATACTATATCACTGTTTTAATCAATGTTCACGTCAACCAATTTCCAGACAGTGAGTGCCAGGAACAAACAAGAGTGTTTCTATTCAGCGTGAGTGAACACAGTTCTTCATTTCTGAATCAGTGACATCCTGAAAGTCCTTTTTAAATTAGTATCTGTAATTTGAAAAGTGTGTTTTCCTGGAAACACTGTAGCACCTGGAGGTTTTCCAGTTCTACTTATTTACCTCTTAGGAAGTCCTGTCAGACTACAGATACTGAGCACCATAGGAACCAGACTGTGCCCTGAGTAGAACCAAGAATTAACATGGGCAAGGTTGCACCCTTATGTGTATGTCACGTGTGGGTGTTAAAATCTAGCACAGAAATTAATCCACTAAAGAACAAAGAATAGAGAGAGGACAGAATGTTACTCATGAAGGAGGTAAATTAAGATCATATGTGTATCAATGTACTGAGGGCTGATAAAATTTGAAAATGCTGAGTGTTAGTACACAAAGGTGAGCTTTTCTGATAATGGCCTAAAGGACAGTAGTGACCGCTGATCTAGACTGGCCAAACCGAAACACTGCAATTACTGGCTGTTGTAGTAACCACTAGTTTGGTGCCAAGTTCAGTGCAATAGAACCAGGAAAATGTGCTCCCACAGCTAATGTTCTATTCAAGGTAAGATATGAAAGTTTTTCTTTTTACTTATGGGATATACTGTTTTTCCCACATTTCAAGACCTTCCATTTCTACTGACATGTGTATGTTACTCCTAAATTATAGTAAATAAAAGAAAAAACAAGTATCCTATAAGTTTAAGTGAATAGAAAATTAGATTGATGCAATGGTGTGTTTATGTGTTCATTTACAGTCAGGGAAAATTATTAGATTTGGAAGATTTCTATTATAAGGAATTTTTGCCCAGTCGTTCTGGACCAAAGGAACATAGCCCTAGTTTAAGAGAACGAAGACCACAGCAAGAACTCCAGAATCAATGTATTAAGGCTAATGAAAGGTAAACAGCTAAACTTTAAAGTACAGCATTTACAGTTTTATACTTACAATTTCATTTCTTAAGATATTTCACTTTATATATAGATGAATGACAAAGCACTCTTACTGAATATTGCATCTTTTGAGTGATATAGTGTTTAAAAGTAAATCATGTACAGTGTTATGGTAGGGTAATCAGACACCTCCATTTTCCTAGCAAAAACTGAGTTTATACCTGTTTTCTTGATGTAATTATTAACAAAAACTCCTGTTATTTAATAAAAGTACTTCAGTTTGGATGATAAATTATTATATGGTCATCTAATTGTAAGTAATATATCATATCCAAAATCTATATTCGAGCTCAACCAATGTAATTTTAATTACTCATTGGTTTCTTAATTATGCTTGTTAATTTCTCAGAATCAATGATGTCAGACCCAAAAACATTTGAGAGAAAGATTCATAGAAAAATGCATATTTTGGCTTGAATTCTCACCTTGCCACCAACTTTCTGACATTAAGTAAATTATTTTGTAGCTTATTTCATACTTTGGGAATTTTTTTCTCCTTCCTCCCAAAATATGTGTGGAGCTTTGAGATCAGGGTACATAATAAAACAAACATGGCATATGAAAAATGGGAGTAATGACGGAAAACAAAAAGCTGTTCATCCAGAATTCTAAATGAATATCCTGTGAGCCTAGGGTCCTCAGAACCCTCACCCATTTTACAGCGTGACATGGTGGTTAAGAAAAGAAGTTTTAGAGTCACATGGTCTTAGGTTTGGTTCCTGATCCTGCTGCTTAGTTGTTGAATGACCTTGCTCATGTTGGCTGACCTCTTTAAGCTTCATTTCCATATCTGCAAAAGAATTTCCACCTGAACTATGATATTTGCCCTTTGCCTCCAAAAGATGTGCTCTTCCATCTTGGGATCCAGAACTGTAACATGTCGGAGCTTAGAGATGTTCTAGTTTAACCGCAGAGCTCTGTACAGAAGAACACCAAATGCCAGAAAGATTAAGTGATTTGCCCAAGCTCACACATTGAGTTAGTGAACTAAAATCCCAGATGTTCACTCCATGACCATTTGCTTTTCACTGACTTACCTGCTTCCCATTTTAAAAGCTCACTCTGCCCCTTCTCCAATGTATCCTTCCCCTTCCCCGCACCGGCAGACACACGTCTGCTATGAAAGCATTCTATCCCTGCAATACTCCTGATGTAGACTAAGTGATGTCTATGGCTGTGTGTTTAGTATCCACTGGAATAAATGCTAGCAGCTAGCATTGTTGACTGCCTCTTTGTGCTAGGCACTATGCTATTGTCTCATTTAATCCTCACAGCAACCACATAAGGCAGTTACTGCCCCATTTTATAGATGAGGAGGCTAAGTCTACAAAGTTCAGTGACTGCAAAGAGTCACCTAGATGATAAGTTCATGGAGCCAGAATTTGAACACGGGGCTTTCTAAGTTTAGAGTTGACGGCCTTAACCATTACTCAGTATTTCCATCCTATGCAAAAGATCATGCTGGGCATTTGAAGAAGGGGTGGATAGAATAGTGCATAAGATGTGATCCTTACATCCAAGAGCTTAATGCTAGAGGAAAAGTATACTGATATAACAAAACTGAACAAGGTAACTCAGATAAGGTTTTTTTTCTAAACTAAGGAAGATTACAGAGACAAAACAGCCTTGACAGTATTCTGAATTTAAAATAGAAAACAAAAACCAAACAGCAGAATACTGCTGTTGAAACAACTGGAGAAATTTGAGACTAAACTACATGTCAGAAGATGTCAGAACACAAAGAATATCGTTTTGTATATATACACGCACCAAGTATTGGCATTGCCCAAGAAAGACGGGGTAAGTCTGGGAGTAAGAGACAACAGCAATGGTGAATTGAGTGCCTTGTGATTTTTTTAATTGACAAATAAAACGTGTATAAACTTATGGTATAGAACACGTTTTAAGATATGTGTACATTGTGGAATGGCTCGATCATGCTAATTAAGATATGAATTACCTCACTTAGCTATCTTTTTTATGGTGAAAACACTTAAAATCTACCCTCAGCAGTTTTCAAGTATACATTATTATTAACTATAGTCACCATGTTGTACAACAGATCCCTTGAATTCATTCCTCCTGTCTAACTGACATTTTGTATCCTCTGACTGATCTATCCCCAGTCACCCGACCAGTCCTCTGGTAAACACTATTCTACTCACTGATCTGTGTGCTTGTCTTTTTTTCTTGGTTTCCACATATAAGTGAGATCACGCTATATTTGTCTTTCTGCACCTGACTTCTTTCACCTAGCACTCTGTCCTCCAGGTTCATTCATGTTACAAATGGCAGGATTTCCTTCTTTTCTAAGGTGGAAGTGTGTTCCATTGTGTACATATACCACATGTTCATTATCCATTCATCCATTGATGGACTCTTAAGTTGATTCCATATCTTGACTCTTGTGAATAATGTTGCAATGAACAGCTGAGTGCAGATCTTTTTTTTTTTTTTTTTTTGAGTGAGTCTTGCTCTGTCATCCAGGCTGGAGTACAGTGGTGCAATCTTGGTTCACTGCAACCTCTGCCTCCCAGGTTCAAGCAATTCTTCTGCCTCAGCCTCCTGAGTAGCTGGGATTACAGGCACGTGCCACCATGCCCGGCTAATTTTTATATTTTTGGTAGAGACACGGTTTCACCAGGTTGGCCAGGCTGGTCTCGAACTCCTGACCTCAATTGATCCACCCGCCTCGGCCTCCCACAGTGCTAGGATTACAGGCGTGAGCCACAGCACCCAGCCCAGATCTCTTTTTAACATACGGATTTCATTTCCTTTGGATATATGCCCAGAAGTAGGATCATATTTTTTTTTATTTTCTTATTTATTTATGTATTTATTTTGAGACACAGTCTCGCTCTGTCACCCAGGCTGAAGTTCAATGGCATGATCTCAGCTCACTGCAACCTCCACCTCCCAGATTCAAGTGATTCTCCTGCCTCAGCTTCCCAAGTACCTGGGATTACAGGTGCCTGCCACCACAGCCATCTAATTTTTGTATTTTTAGTAGAGATGGGGTTTCGCCATGTTGGCCAGGCTGGTCTCAAATTCCTGACCTTGGGTGATCTGCCCACCTTGGCCTCCCAAAGTGCTGAGATTACAGGTATGAGCCACCGTGCCCAGCCTGTTTTTAATTTTTTGAGGAACTGCCATACTCTTTTCCATAGTGGCTGTACTAATTGACATTCCCACCAATGATGTGCAAGAGTTTCCCTTTTCTCCCCACCTTTGCCGACATTTGTAATCTTTCATCTTTTTTATAGTAACCATCCTAACAGGTGTGAGATGATATCTCATTGTGTTTGTAATTTGCATTTCCCCTATGATTAGTGATATTGAGCATTTTTTCATATACGTGTTGACCATTTCTCAGTCTGCTTTTCAGAAATGTTTATTTGGGTCTTTTGCCCATTATTTAATTGGGTTATTTGAGGGTTGTTTTCTGTTTGGGTTTTTTTTTTTTTCTAAGTTGTATCAGTTGCTTCTATATTTTGGATATAACCACTTTTTAGATATATAGTTTGCAAATATTTTCTCACATTTAAATGATTGTTTCTTCATTCTGTTGAATGTTTCCTCTGCTGTGCAGAAGCTTTTTTGTTTGATATAATCCCATTTGTCTATTTTTTGCTTTTGTGGCTAGTGCTTTTGAGATCATAGTCATTGCCCAGACGAATGCCATGGAGCTTTTCCCTTATAATTTGTTTCTTTTCTTTTCTCTTTTTAGGCAGCATCACATGAGCTAGCCCCTATATTTTCTTCTAGTAGTTTTGCAGTTTCATGTCTTATGTTTGAGTCTTTAATCCATTTGGGATTGATTTTTGTGTGTGAGATTGCTTTTTGTAAGTGAGATAACAATCTAATTTCATTCGTCTGCATGTGGACATGCAGTTTTTCCAACACCATTTATTGAAGAGACTGTCCTTTCCTCATTGTGTGTTTCTGGCATCTTTGTTGAAAATCAAATGATTGTAAATGTTGGATTTATTTCTGGGCTCTCTATTCTGTTCCATTGGTCTATGCATCTGTTCTTATGCCAGTACCATGCTGTTTTACTTACTATAGCTTTTTAATACAGTTTGAAATCAGGTAGTGTGATGTCTCCCAGATTTCTTCTTTTTGCTCAAGATAGCTTTGACTATTTGGGGTCTTCTGTGGTTCTATATAAATTTTAGGATTGATTTTCCTATATTTGTGAAGACTGTCATTGGAATTTTGATAGAGATTCCATTGAATCTGTAGATTGCTTTGAGTAGTATGAGCATTTTACCAATATTAATTATTCTGATCTATGAACAGGGAATATCTTTCCACTTATTTGTGTCATCTGCAGTTTCATTCATCAGTGTTTTATACTTTTCAGTGTATAGGTATTTTACCTCCTTGGTTAAATTTATTCCTAAGTATTTTTTGTAGCTACTGTGAGATTGTTTTCTTGATTTTTTTTTTGTTGTTGTTGTTGATAGTTCATTGTTCTCATGGACTAAATGAATAAAAGCTGATGGCAGGCAATCAGTGATGAGAGAATGGCACTAGAGAAAAAGAGGACAACAAGAGGCTGACATCTGCTTGTCTCCTCTGAAGATGGGACCTAGTGGGGTCTCTGTTGGGCAGTGGTGAGAGATGTGGGGTGTTTAGGGCATAAGCAGGTTTTAATTATGGCAAAAAGATCAATGGAGGATGAAAAGGGGAAAATAAGATGGAACACAAGTGCCTCATTTAAGAGACAGGAGAATTGTGAAAGAAGCATGAACAAAAAAAGAGGCAAAAGGATACAAGGAGGAAAGCATAAGATTTGAGACCTATAGACCTGGGTTTGAATCTGCACTCCATTTCTTACTAGCCATAGCAACTAGGATCAGTCTGTTTTCTCATCTGCAAATTGAGAATAACAAGAATCTAAGGCCTTGCAGAGTTTTCCTTAGAATTAGAAATAATGTGTGTGATATACCTGGAAGATAGTTGACATTTAATATTCTTACAACAGAAATAAGCTGAATAGGTATGAAAATTCAAGTTAGTAACTCAAAAGAGGATGATCTGCTCCTTCAATACCCATCATGATGCTACTTGACCTTCCCTGTCAAGTATCCACTGGGCTCAGGGTGTCCTGAAAGACCTTGCCAAAGGTCTTTTTCTTTTTCTTTGCCTTTTAATTCCCTATTCAGAATGGACCAGGATAAAAGCATATTCCATCTGCAGGCCACATTCTAGACCTCTCCTTTCATCATTATTTTCATTCATTTGCATATATTTCCAATGGCCTTGCCCTCTCTCCTTCAATTATATTCAACTGGTAAACTCCAATGCTGAGTAAAATCAGAACAATTTAATCCCACTTAAAATTATGACCACACCTTAGGCAGGCCCTTAGTTACTTTGCAATATTACATTTCCCTAAACATCCTTTATGCCACTTTCCCAGTCCATTCTTTCAAACTTCCTCCTCTCTCCTCAAACCCTCCAAACTTCCTGGCTCTCAGCTGACAACCTTCTTTTATAACAGTAGCAGATAACAGACACATGCTGAATCTATCCTACCACTTACCCATCTACTTCCCTCAGGATATTATGGATGACCTTTCCACCCTCCTAGCTAAAGTGAAACCTTCCCTTTGTGCACTAAATTCAAGTCCTATCACTGACTCAAGGGCATTGTCCTGCAATTGTCCCCTCTGTCTTCTGCACCTTGAATGTTTGTTCTCTTTACCAAATAATTTCTGGCAATTAGTGAACATGATGCATTCAGATCCATCATAAAATACACCCTTGACCCAATCCCCCCTTTACAACCACCCACTTTTTCTGCTCTTCAGTATAGTAAATAAATAAAACCTGAAAGAGTAATGATACTACCTCCTGCACATTCTTTCTTCCTATTATTTTGAGCCGCTCCACTCAGGTTTCCTCTCCCAGCATGACACTGAAATTGCCTCTGCCAAGGTCAACAGTGACCTCCGTTTTGCCATGCTTGGTGATTTTACACCTATGTTACTCATTTTTTCTTTAAGTACTTCATTCATTGGCCTTCAGGACAGCACTTCTCTTGGTTTGCCTCTTGCCTTACTGGCTGCTATTTCTCATTCTCCCTGCTGACTTTTCTCATTTCACTGATCTCTCAATAATGGAGTGTCCCAGTCCTTTGCTTTATCAACATGCACTCTCATGACCTTAAATATTGTCTGTGTACTTAAAATTCCTGGCCTGGCACTGTGGGTCATGCTTGTCATCCCAGCACTTTGGAAGGCTAAGACAGGAGGATCACTTGAGCCCAGAAGTTCAAGACCAGCCTGGATAGCATTAGTGGGATCCTGTCTCTACAAAAACATAAAAACAAAATAGTATCCAGGCGTAGTGGCTCCCGCCTGTAGTCCCAGCTACTCAGGAAGCTGAGGCTGGAGGATCAGTTGAGCTTTGGAGGTTGAGACTGCAAGTGAGGCTGTTATTGTACCACTTCACTTTAGCCTGGGTGACAGAGTGAGAGAGAGAGAGAGAAGGGAGGAAGGGAAGGAAGGAAGGAAGGAAAAAAGGAAGGAAGGAAGGAAGGAATGAAGGAAGGAAGGAAGGAAATTGTCTTTGTACTTAAAATTTGTGAACTGAAATATCTAGCCTTGCCGTGACTCATATATTTGATATCCTCTTGAATATCTAATAAATATCTCTAACTTAGCATAACCAAAACTAAAATCTTTATCCCACTGCAAAACTTATGCTTCTCTGCAGTATTCGCCATCTTATTAAATGACAGTATCCTTCCAGTTGTTTAAGCCAAAAGCCTTGGGGACATTCTTGGTTCTTCTCTGTCACACCCCAATTTAATCCATCAGTGAGCCAACCCTTTCCGTTCTACTTCCAAGTATGACCAGAATCTGGCCAGTTCTCACCTCCTCCTCCACAAGCCTAGTGTAAGCCACTATCAGTCTTGCTTGGATTACTACAGAATCTCTTAACAGGCCTTCCTGCTTTCATCCTGGCAGACAGATCCTGTTATGCGTGATTCCTCTGCACAGAACCCTTCAGTGTTTATCTCACTGTAAGTAGAAGTCAAGTCCTTGAGGTGGTCCCAAATTATCTGAACACTAAATTATCTGAACACTCTATCCTCATTCCTCCTTCTCCAATCTCTTGCTATTTCCCCCTCTTGCTTACTCTTTTCAAGCCACAGTGGTCTCCTTGCTGTTCCTTGAACACAATGTGTATACCCTAGTCTTGCGGCCTTTACGTTGCTTGAGCTATCCTCCTGGAAGTACTGCCCTTCCCCACGAGATCTGCATGGCTTACTCACTCTCTTCCTTCAGGTCTCTCTTCATATATCACCTTATCAGAGAGGCCTTTCCAACCACCCTGTATGAAATTGCCTGTACACATACACATGCACACACACACACCACTTTTTCCCCATTACCCAGCTTTACTTTTCTGTGCAGCACCTCTTACCACCTGGTGTTTTCAAGTTGTCCGTGGGTCTCTCCTGCACTAGACTATAAACTCCATGACAGCAAGGACTCCTGCTCACCCATCACTTACACTGGTGGCCGGTGCTTAGCAGGTGCTCAGTGAATGAATGAATGAGTGAGGAGTGAATGAATCTATGTAGTTGCATTTTTAGGGTATACCCCACTTCCCAGACAAACTGCAGAATCTAAAGGTAAACACTGGCAGGGGTTGCTTGCTGGTTCAGAAACTTAGCCCAGCAACCTCATTCAAAACACTGAAACACTGAAAAAGCCGACAGGGTCCGTAGCTCTTGGTGCCACTACCAGAGCAGTTGGTCAGATTTTGAGCGAGCATTTTTTAAAGAAACATCTGAGCAGTTTTAAAATGGAAAATATTGAGTGTCTATTTAGGCAATTTGAGTTTTTCTGTTTGACCAAAGTGTGTTAAAATTAAGGTATTAAAATAAATATTTGTTTTTTGGTTGTGAATTATTGCAATCCAAACTCACCTTTCCAAACTGCACCTTCTGAAGCTTTACTTAGCACGTATCTAAACACCATCACCAGGCTCCACCAGCCCCTCTGCTCCTCAGCTTAGAGGAGTTTTGAAAACTTGCTGAGAATTATCGCAGATACGTTTGGCCATTATCCAGTCATTTCAATTGTGCCTTTCCTAAACGTCCGCGGTTGGCGGAACGTGAGAGGAAGGGGACCCGCCTAACTCGGGGTAGGTGGGGACGCGCTGCTCAATGTGGTGCGGTTGACACTCGGGCCCTGGGTTTCGCTTGCAGGTGCTGGGCGGCGGAGAGCCCCAAGGAGGAGGAGGAAGAGGAGAAGAAGGAGGAGGAGAGAGGGGCAGCAGCCAACCCCTACGACTTCAGGAGGCTCCTGCGCAAAACCTCCCAGCGCCGGCGCCTAGTCCAGCAGTCCTAACCGCGCAAGGAGGCAGACACCGCCGTCGGAAGGCGCTTGAGCCTGCAGGGCAGCAGAGGCCGAGCAGGCACTCGGGCTGGCACCAGCAGGCACTGAAGCTGCGGCCCTGATCTCCGCAGAGGCTGCCTGCTGCGCTCGGCCCTCAAGTGCCCGGGCTGGCCTTCCGTGCCCCGAAAGAAGAGACCTGGGAGCCCTCGGAAAACCTCCCCCGACGCCTTCTGGCCGAACTCCCGCACCCTCCTTTCTCACCAGCCCGCCAGTTGCGGCATTCCTGAATCGATCTCTTTGTTCTTTTTTTTTTTTTTTTTTTTTTTTTTTTAACTCCTGTGGCCTCCACTGCGTCTGGGATCTCGCCAACCTCTCTCTCATTTGGGGTGACTTCACAGATGTTTTTCTTGGAAACGGCTTTTCTTAGCCAACAGAACACATGCTAGCGGTTGAATCTTAAGAGAAAAAAGCCCGGGAGGGGTGGGGAGAATTTCGAAGATGTACTTCATCTCAAACTTGCTCTTTCTCTTCCTTTGGTTACTAAGGTTGCTAAATAAAGGAAGTGCCTTGGAAAACCCGTGGTTTGCGTGACTGATCCCTCATTTTCCCCTCTGGGGCTTCTGCTATAAGGCTGTGCTGGTGACGGTGCCCAAGGAGGGGAGTTGAGGTGCCTTCATCAGCGAACTCCCAGCACCACCCAGCCACTTCAGACAAACACAATCTAAGCTAAAACCCCTTGCCACACAAACGCAGAGGCCTCCAATCTCTAAATCCCCAGCACACCACACGTGCTTGCCTGCACGATGCCTTCCCAATCTGTGTGGCTGTCTTTGGCCCCATCTATAAAGATGCTGGTGCCGCCACTGGGTGGAACTGTCAGATTTCAGGTTCTCCCAGTCTGCAGATTTGGGGCCATCTTTGCTACTCCCACTCTGTGTGTATTTAAAATGGGGGAGGCTAGTGGGTGGACAGAAGTTTGCATTACTGGGTTGACTGCACCTTATTCTAAAACCTGGTTTAAGCTGTTTTATGAAACTGACATTCCCATCTAAGCAACCTGGAGAGGGTGAGGACAGGTGATGAGGTTGTTGCATGGAATCAGAAGGGTTCTGACCAGGATGGGGCTTTTGTGTGTAGGTGCCCTTGGCTCCTGCACCCACAGGCCGGAGTCAAGATTCTGGGGAAATATTCAAGGAGTGAGTGAGGGCACGTGCAGGGGGCTCAGAAGGTTTGTTGTACCGCTGGTCCACAGGGCATCTCTCCAACTCAAAGAGTTGGCACCAAAAGGTCCCCAGAGACAACTCTTCATTTTACAGTTGCAATGTGGCCAAGGGGAAACCTGCAGCTATGGCAGGGCAGAGTCCAAGTGCACTCCAGGCCTTCTTGTTCCCTGGATTAGCAGCACAGCCTCACTGGGTTTGCGACTGAAAAGTAAGGAGTGACCCTCAGCTGTGTGAATACACTGAGCAGCCTTATGGCCAGTACCCAGGAAACCAGCACAGCAGGTCACCAGAGAAGGGCTGGGAGGGGCAGGGCTGTCTAAAACCCAAAGTGGCCTAGCCCCCTTCCACCTCTAGCCACCTGTCCACTTGCCTCCAGAAGGCCTGGGTTTGTGGTGAGGGCGGAGCAGGGGCCAGGGGTAAGGAGCAGTAAGCTGAGCTCAGCTTTTCTGTCTGGCTTCCTTCTAGGCTTCCTTCTGGGGTGGCCCCTGCAGACAAGAGCCCTGGCACTCAGCCCCTTCTATTACTTCTATTGGTGTAGGGAGAATTTAGGGAGGGAGGCAACAGACTCCCTCCCTGAATTTTCCCTGCACCAATGTTTTAAGTGAGAATAGAGAAGAGAATGGCAAAGGCTTGGTGAATGCTTGGTTGCAGTGTTTTTGTGTTCTTCTGTGGTTCTTTGTTTCCTCTCCTTTTCTTTCCATCTTCCCTTCTTTCTCTGTCCTTTGACACTTAAGCATGGGAAGGACAGAGGAAAATGTGTGCCAGACACTCTTCTTTGGGTGAGCCTGAGATGCATCCTAGTAAACCACAGACACCTAAGGAAACTGTCCCTACAAGCCGGAGGATTGGGTCTGTCTCCCTCATCTGAGGAAGGGCTTTCCAAATCTTTCCCCCAGCACTGGCCGCCTTCCCTTCCCGTTCACTGGCTGCCTCCTTTGTGAACTAATGACTGTAATTATTACCTCCCAGAGCTCTTTTGTTATCTCCAAGCCCAAGGGAGAGGGGGAATGGGCTCTTTAGTGAAATGAAAGTCATTACAAAGCAAATTACCGTCTAGGGAGGGACAGCCTTCAGCAAAGACAAATCAGATCCCCGTCTGCATCTGAAGTAGGGTGCGTTTAAATAAAAAATGTAAATACCACCATTAGATCGAAAGTACTCCAGAGCTGTGAGATTTAATGGAGTTTAAACGGTAGCACTTGAAGCCATTGCTTTACCAAAAAGAAAAAAAAAATCAGTTAAATTCGGGTGTTTTCATCTGTTTCTTCTTTGGGGGTTTTGTGTGTTTTAAACGCTTATTTTTAAGAACCTTTATGTTTTCAATCACTCATCCATAGTAGAAAGTTCTGCAACCCTAGACTGCTGGCTTGAAGCAAAACCTTTGCAGGACTTGATATGGATTTCAACAAAGAACCAGCCTCTGCGAGGCTGGAGAGAGCTGCAGAGCTGCCATGCCTGAAGTGCAGATGGCTGAACCGCAAGTCTTTAGGTTTCCGGAGTTGTTATCGTGGTGACCTGGAGTGTCAGAGCCAAGAGAGCGAAAAGGAGGAGCCAAATTGAGCCCTGAGTTTTCGACCACCCAGGTTCCCACAGCCTGGTCCGGACTTCTCCACCTAGCGCGCTCAGCTCCAGCCTTCGGCAGGACCCTATCAGGGCCCCACTGGTTCCCTGCTCTCATCCTGGTGACTGGACCCAGCTGCCATAGTGTGGATCCCATGACTCCTCAGGGAACCCCTGGACTCAGGCGCGCCAGAAGACAGCGCTTTGTGGAGAGAATTGACCAGGGACAGTTGTGCTCCAGGATAGAGGACTTGGGCCTGTATGCGTCCAACATGTGCCCCAGGATGTCCCTTCTAAGCGAGGGTCGAGAGGTGCTCGCCCAGACGGGATCCCCCGGTCTCTGTTTTGGTAGCAGCTTTAGTAGCTGGTTCAGGAGGTCAGAGAAAGAAAACGGCTTGTGAACACAATGGAAATGACAGGCGCTCTGGCCAGGCGCGGGGAAGGCAGCCGCCTCGGGAAGCCGACCTCAGTCAGCCCTTTCCCTTCTCTCACTCCCTCCCTCTCCCCCAGAGCCCCGGAGATGCGAGGTGCACTTGAAGTTCATCTCCACTGCCAGGAGAATGCAGCGTAAACCGTCAAAGGGCTCCCAATCCTCAGGGCGTCCTCCCTGTCTGTAACAGCTTTTTGTAGAAAGGAAATCATCGAAAAAGATTCTGACTTTCTCGTCCTTTCTTATTAGAAAAAGAGAAAACTCTTACTAATACGCCTCAGAGAGAGCCAATCTCGCGCTCCCGGGCGCTGCCGCGAAGATTCTCTCGGGGCGAGTGGGGACAATGGTTTGAAGTCCCTTGAAATGAGGGCCCTTCAGGCGATGCCTTCTTTCCTACTCAGATTTGGAAAGCCGAGATTGCTTAGTTGGAAACCTTGTTCTCTCCTCCCAGGCACACACAGATTCCCCTTCCACGCCAGCCGCGGGCCCTTCCACGCCTCCGCGGGCCAAGGTCACCAAATACCCTGATTCCATCCCCCACCCGCCATCAATCCTGCCCACTCTGGCCGCTCTGTCTCGTTCCCTTTCAAGAAGTTTCCATTCGTTTTATTTTTTCCCCCAGCCCGAGGTCCTCTAGACTCCAGCGTGGATTTTAATTGCCTCAATCAGCAGTCATTCTTCCCAGCCGTCACTCAGAGGCTGGACGGTGGGTCCCGCGATCTAGCCCTTGGCTGCGCAGGAACAGTGCGCCCCCGGGGACGGCGCGCTTCAGCAGGCAGGCGTCAGGCTCTACTAAGGCGCTGAAATGAGCCCATCAGCGGGTAGGAGCCCTTCCCCCGCCGTCCCCTCCCCAGGCTGGTGACGGCGCCTGATGCCGGCCCGGGGCGCAAGCTCCCGAGGTCGCAGCGACCTCAGCACCCGCTTGGAGGAGGGCGGCGGGGGAACCCCGCTTCCTTCCCCTCAGCAGGAGCTAGACCTCAAACAACACCCCAATCGATGCACACAGAAAACCCCTCTGGGCCACGCTTCCCCGCCTCGCCGAGGTCTCCCCAGTCTGCCCCTCGCTGACGCTGGCGCGCACCGGCCGTGGCAGCACCCGGGACAGCGGCCGCCCGCACTTCCCGCCTCTGGCTCGCCAGAGGACGCGCTGGCACACCTCCCACCCCCTCACTCTGACTCCAGCTGGCGTGCACGGTCTGCCTCGCATCCTCACGACTCAGCTCCCTCCCTCTCCCGTGTTTTTTTCCTCCGCCGCCCCCTCATTCATCCCCACTGGACTCCCTTTCCCTCAAATGCTCTGGGGCTCTCCGCGCTTTCCCGAGTCCGGGCTCCGAGGACCCTTAGGTAGTACCCGTCCCTTTTAAGGCTTCCCGGCTTCCAAAGCATTGCCACGTCCCTAAACCCTGTCTCCAGCTCTCATACACACACGCACACTCAGACACGCGCGTTTTCTGTTCCTGAGTGACACCCGCCCTCGCCGCTCGGCCCCGCCGGTGTTCGGGCTGTGCCCTCCTCCCGCCACACGGGCACGCACGCGCGCACAGGGCCAAGCCCAAGGCAGCTCGCCGGTAGCTCGCACTCGCAGGCGACCTGCTCCAGTCTCCAAAGCCGATGGCATCTCCGGGCTCTGGCTTTTGGTCCTTCGGGTCGGAAAATGGCTCCGGGGATTCCGACAATCCTGGCACAGGTAGGAAAGAGAACCGGGACCTGCGGCGGGAGAGTTTTGCGGTGGTCTGGGGTTTGCGGGGCTACGGAGAAGACGAAGGAGGTTTTTCCACCCGCAACAGGAAACTTCTTCGGGCGCGTCTCCCTGCTTTTGGGCTAAGTCCTTGACGGCCTAAGAGCTCAAGACCTCTACAGCCTCTTGTCCCCTGGGAAGACGCCCAGATAGTCTCGGGCCCCTTCCACAGAAGGTTCGAAGAGCCCCGCAAAGACCGCGGTGTCTCGGGGACATGGAAATCCATGGGCCTGGGGCGCTGCTAAGATCCAGGTGTCTGGACCCTGGGGAGGGACACAGTGACCGTGAAGATAGAAAAAAAAATATGGGAAAGGTGAGAGATTTCTTGGTCTAGAAAGACAGCCTGCGAAAAAATGGATAGCTTCAGTATTTAGGAAAACTCCAAGCTTGGCAGGGAGAGGAGTTTGCCTTGAGCCGACTGGCACCTGGAAGGGCAGCGGTGTGGGCTTCTCCTTGGGAAACAGATCAAGTAAATGAGGGCTGGCCCGGGCTGCCAAGCTCCCGCTTGCCTCCCGCACCTGCCGGCCTCACCGAGTCCTGAGTGGCCCCCAGGAGGAATGCAGCCCCTTCCCGGACCCGGGACTGATTGATGTTCACACAGAACGAAATTTCACACGTCCGTCTGCTGTTCTCTTTCCGCCTCGCTGTCCGCCTGCCTGTCCTTCCTTGCAGCGCGAGCCTGGTGCCAAGTGGCTCAGAAGTTCACGGGCGGCATCGGAAACAAACTGTGCGGTGAGTGCCCAGGGACAGGGGCGGGCAAGGTCGCGCGCTGGCGGCCCGCGGGGTCCAAGCCGTCTTCTCACCTCCGCATCCGGGTCAGCGGAGTCGGGGTTTCCTGGCTGCGGGTGGGCGGGAGCGAGGGAGCCGGGCCCGGCGGAGGATAGACGAGGCCCGCGCTCGGTGTCCTTACCCAGCCCTGCTCTACGGAGACGCCGAGAAGCCGGCGGAGAGCGGCGGGAGCCAACCCCCGCGGGTCGCCGCCCGGAAGGCCGCCTGCGCCTGCGACCAGAAGCCCTGCAGCTGCCCCAAAGCGGATGTCAACTACGGGTTTCTCCATGCAACAGGTAAAGGCTCTCGCGGAGCCCGGGGGCGCCCCTGCCCCTCTCTCTGCCCCGCCCACCTCGGCCGGTGGGGACCCGGCGCTGAGAACCCGACAGGGGCGTCGAGGTGGCGGCGGAGGCTGGACCTGCCAGAATCTTTAGATGAAAGCGAGAAATGCGGGACCTGCCCGCTGGGTCCAAGCCCCCGAACCTGGCCTCTGAGCTCCAAGAGGGCTCTGAGGCCGTGGCGCTCTTCCCCCAGCGCGGCCCTTGGGGTGGCGGGTGGCCGATGGCCCAGGCGCTCGTGCGCGCACTGAATCGATGACGGCTGGCTTCCCTAGGCCGCTGGGGCCTCTGGTGGGACTCGGTTTCCAAATGTGCCCGAGAATGCAGAATTGCATAATTTTTTTAGGTCTTTAGATCACGAGAGTGATTTGTAGCTGCAATCGCACAAGATAACGATTCCATTCACATGAAACCCGCGCGCCAAGTTTTACCCCCGTGCGCTTACACACCGTCTCCCAAATGTATGCCCGCGCACACACATGCAGACACACATACGCACATGCTCTTTCACACACACACACACACACACACACACACACACTGACTTTAGAAACAGCGGGCCTTCCTAGCCGACCAGAGATACTAGGGCTCCTGTTCCACTTTGGTTTGCCTGAAGGCATTCAGACAAACACTTCTGACGTGAAATATTTCCGTAAACACGTAAGATGGCTTACTGAGAAACAACCTTTAGGACGAACTCCTGTGAAGCAGATAAACGCAGACACACGCTCTTCAAAAAAAGAAAGTAAACAATATAAGTTATGAATTGAAATGCAGTCATTTGGGGAAGAGGAGAAGTCGTAATTTTTCTCATTCATTCCCTTCACCTTTGAAAAATGTCTCCCTTTTAAAGAAAAATGTTCTGCGTTTCCAAAAGCTTTATTTAACATGAAATCTCTCAATTCAAAGAAATGTTATTGCCTCATCAAGATCTTGCCTTGAATATTTTCACAGTAAAATTAAAATGTGGCATTTTAATTCCCTTCTTTAGACCTGCTGCCGGCGTGTGATGGAGAAAGGCCCACTTTGGCGTTTCTGCAAGATGTTATGAACATTTTACTTCAGTATGTGGTGAAAAGTTTCGATAGATCAACCAAAGTGATTGATTTCCATTATCCTAATGAGCTTCTCCAAGAATATAATTGGGAATTGGCAGACCAACCACAAAATTTGGAGGAAATTTTGATGCATTGCCAAACAACTCTAAAATATGCAATTAAAACAGGTATTGTCTCATCGAAAATAATAAAGCTCTTTTTTCTTTTACAATTTTTATTTTATTTTTTTCTATAAAATGTTTTGTTTGATGGAGTTACTGATATTTTCAAAATCGCAAAGTTATTTTCATCACGTAAAAAATAGTCATTATTAGAATGATTCTAATCCAAAACACCTTCCACTGTTATTGCTCATGCTTCTGAAGTTGATAATGTCAGAAACATGATTTAAGTGTAAATCATCAGATTTTACGTTGCATGTATTTGGACACGGAGATTAACCGCTGGTGTAGAAGCAAACATTCATCAGCAGAAACCAGCAGAAAGAACTCAAATGGAGAAAGAGAATATGGAAATAAAAAGCTCCAAAAATGTATGATCCAAACAAAAGCCCGAATGCCAGTGCTGTGCTGGTATTTTCTTTGGCATAAAACTGGTCAGAAACAGGACTCACCACCCTATTAATCATTGAGCAGGAAGGATGTTTTCACATTGTGTCAAAAGGCCAGCCTTTCAGATTTGAATTCAGATTTTCACTTATTTTTAAGGAGATGTGCACAACACACAAGCAGACATGATACAGGCTAGCTTAGCAATTCAGCCATGTTATATATGGATGTGTGTTCCTCCCAGCCACTGTGTATGTGAGATAAAGGAAAAAGGGGGGAGGGGCAAATCAGATATCCTTAGGGGGAAATTTTTTTAAATGTGCTTTTGTGGTCTCTTGGCTTTTCACAGGATTCTTTATATTTCATCCATGTTACAGCTTCATTTATAACATTTATTTGGGTGCATTCCGAGCTTTCATGTTATCTACACAAAGTCAGCTATTCATCTGCCCAGGTCTTGATTAACCTCGCTTTTTACATTGTCTCTAATCATCCTGATACACGATGGCATGGCATTTCATTAAGGCAATAAAAATAAGTATGAATGAATTTCCAGGGGCGGGGAGAACTTTATGGATCTAAATTGATGTGTAGCCTTTAAGAGATTTGCTAGCAAATAAAAAATGTGAAATATGACATGAACATCACCATAGAAACGTCATCTTTTTAGATTGCAAATTTTTTGCTGATGAATTAGCAGTATTATGCTAATCAATAAGAAACATTCTTAAAATGTTTGCTGTGAGAAGTTTAGTTCTTTTTTTCTTTTTGTTCACATTATTTATACCAACAGAGAAGAAAGGTAGGCATACAAAAAGCCTTGGGACATAGATTTCTATCAAAGTCATGCTATGGAATAGGAGTTTTGAAGGTGTATTAGACATCATCCTCAGCGTTCATAAGGAACCCACGTGATGTTTATACCAGGCATTAAAAATTTTCCTACCCCTCCTCAGCTTTTCCTGCATTCATAGTGCAATCCTGAGTGATGCTTTTAATTCATTTTTTTGACCCATTCCCCATACCTTATATTTAGATATGTTAATAGTAAATTGCTACCTATTGTTTGTATTGCTACCAAACCAAAAGAACCTTTGGGAATGTTTTGTGTCTTCATCCTTGAAAGCTAGTGGTGCCTGAAATGCAGTCTAAAGAGTTAAGATAATGGGAGCTGCAAGTCAGTGAAAGTAATAGTTCTGTCTATCAGTGTTGCATTTAGGGCCAGGAAAAGATGGGCTAATTCAATACTCAGATTTTGCCATAATGCTTGTGAAACTGTTAGGTATCACTGTAATGTATTTTATTTAAAGTTCAGATAAAAATGTGATGGATTAAGTTGGATTTCTAAGCAAGGCATATCAATTCAATCTCTCAGTAGTTTTCATAACATATTTAGTCTGCTGGCCTTTTCCTTCAAATAGCATTTCAAAACATTAACGGCAGTCATTTTCTCTATTCAGCTGGCAACTTTATAGATCTCTATGCTATAACTGTCATACTTGTCATCTAGTACTATTTAGGATATTTCAAATTAGTTGCCATCCCTGCTACTACCAGACACTTTAATGCTCCTCCAGAGATGATTTTATAAAATGCATATTATCATCTTGTTTCTACTGAGAGACCTTAACCTGATTTCCACTAGGGCTCCAAGCTTAGAGAGGAGTGAAGGGCAGTGGGAAAATGAAGTCTTCATGGATTGTTAAAATTACCTCTGTAAAAAGAAATGTTGGAACACAGAAAACTGAGCAGAGAATGATAGAATTCCAGAATAATTTTCATTTGCAGAGATCATTAGATTTGATGCTGGTGGTGGTGGTGCTGGCTGGGGAAGAGTAGGACTTAAATGTGGTCCTGAATCTTTTACCAAACCATCAGACAAAGGGAATTAAGCGACAGTAGATGAGGCCGCCCTTGTGTGAATGTTGCCAGGACACAAAGAGCAGTTTGGACCGACTTTTGGCCTCTTCCCAACTGATCTTGAGCAGCAGGGTCAGAGTTGCCTGAGGCTGGTTGTTCCCAGAGTCTGCGTATCCTTCCGGGCTCATTTGCTAGTCTGCAGGGAGCATCCCTGAGTCTAAGCAGCCGTTCTCACATCTCAAGCTCACCATCTTCCTGGCCGCACAGGCTGTGTGTGGCCACCCGATGCCTGACGCAGTGTGCTCTGCTCCCATCACAGGGCCTGGCAGGGTGGCGACAGCAGCAGGAAGCCAAAGGCTGCAGGGACAGCTGACCGATGGGGGCAGGTCTCACAATTCCTTGGAGAGAGCCCTGCCTGGATTTGCTGGGCAGCCCTAGGAAGCAGCCTGTAGGGGCCACAGGACGAGAGCAAATGTCATTAGGGGAATATTTCTGCCAGACATCAAGAGGGCCTGTTGATCTGACCTGTCAAACCATCTCCCTCCCTATTTTCACATCATGATCAGGGAATGAAATTTTTGAGGCAGGAGAGATTCAGGTGAAATGGCAGAGCAAGGTCAAAAAATATAGAGGGAGGAAGGGAAACCTAGCAATGAAAGCATCAAACTTGTTTTCACCATTTACAGAAAGTTATCATCAGGGTGGACTGGCCTTCTGATATCCAGAGGCACAACACAGCCATCACAATCTCTCTCCATCTTATGCAGAGGTTTCATTCCCAAGTTTCCCTAGAGTTAAATACTGTCTAATCATAGACACCACATTCATCCAGAAAATGCATATGAATTGGGAGAATAGATTAATGGATACAGTTGATAATTCTTATTAATTTCCTCACTTGAAAAAAAAAGGCTTAGGGAAAGAGAAATGGAGGAGCATCGGGAGGGAGGAAGCGGCTGTGATTTCAGCTGCGAGCATAATGAAATGGGGAGTCAGTGAGGCAGAGAGGAGTGAAGGGTTGCTCCAGACGTCAGCAGCCACAGCAGCAAAAAGGCCTTCTCACCCTTCGTGGATGGGTAAACTGAGGGGGTCAGCGTCAGAGGTAGAAGGTACCCCATGAGGCCACAAGGACATAAAATAATGCTGGAGAATGCACAGTAGATGCACAAGTCCTGATCCTGCTAAAATGTGCTCCTTCCCAGCTTCTATCTTTTCCCTGTGTCTAACTCTCCGGCCACATGCCTGAGGCTGATAAGAGAGCACTCCAGTGCAGGATAAGCTAGCCATTGGCTTTTGTCCCTGCTCTTCCCCATTGCCTTCCTTTATCTTGTTTCGCCTGTGCGGGAGATGAGAGACGATCACATCCCAGGCTTTAGACAGATGTCCAGGATGTGAAAGATACCTTTTTATCAGATGTTATTTCCATAATGGCCCATCTTCTAAAATTTTTGCTGCTGTGCAAATCACGGACCTATCAATGACAGGCTTTTGTGGAGCAAGAGGAAAAAACCAAATGCTAATGACATATTTGTAATCACATTTTAAATAATAGCCTCAGGAGAATGTGGATGTCAGTCCATTTAGAGAGTTTTAGAGGGATCTAGAAGTCAATTAGATAAGCCTTGCAATGGACTAATCAGTCCATTGAATATATCTTTATGTATCTTGTTGATAAAACAGTGATGTTGACTGTATGTGACCTTATTTTAAAGCACAACTATGAAGGAGCTCTGTTGTTTATAATTAACAAAGAAGAATTGACAAGAATTAGCTCTGTCTGTCCATGCCATCTTTAGACAATCATCACCTTTTGAATTCAGGGCAAATCACTCAGCGAAGTGTCCTATTTTCTCATTTTTGCCCTGTCTTTTGTAATCATTAGCCATTTGTCACTGATACTATTATGAATGTTGGCATGCCTGGCGGATGTCATGGTATGACTGATTCTCAGAACGACTGCAACAGAAAAAGAACTTCTGGCAGCATAAGTGTAAACGAGAAGTAACCTGTCTGAATAGCTGTGGGTTGCAGTAGCATTTTAGCTTGCAAAAATATTGAAAATAGAAAAGAAACTCGTGTGCAAATTGCAAACCACATTTGTTATTTTTTATAGGGTATGATTAAAGGAAGATTTATAGGGTATGTTTTAAGAAATATCAAAAGCTAAAGTAGTCTTCGTGGTTAGAGGAAATGCTTTTATGGTGTGTGTGTGTATGTGCGTGTGTGTGTGTGTGTGTGTGTGTTCTTGCGCATACACACGTGTGTACATGTTGGATTTCTACTTACAGATTTCCTGTTACTGACAGATCTTTCAAGGTCCTTTAGCTAGAGAAATCATGTGTTTGAGAGGAATTTATTTTCATTGGAGGCAATCCTGATTCTGGTATTCCATTTTATTCAGGGCATCCTAGATACTTCAATCAACTTTCCACTGGATTGGATATGGTTGGATTAGCAGCAGACTGGCTGACATCGACAGCAAATACTAACATGTAAGTAGCCAAATGTGCTTTTATGTAATTTAGGATAATTATTAGTGATATTCCATAGTCTTTACATCTTATGTGAAAATCTGTTTTTATTAAATAGCCGCTAAAATAGTGATACAAACTTCTGAAGTGTGAGTGTTCACTTTAATGTAACAGAAAGTAGTTCTGATAATATCTTTCATGTAATCAAACTCAACAAAATTTTTAAAACACCAAAGAGACTTTTTTCTGACATGTTTCATTTATTTTTGTGCATAATGTCAAAGACAAATGGGACCAGATACTATATTTTAAATCATGTTACTCTGCAATATTTTTTTTTATTCAATACAATAAATATCTCTTGTGCATTATGTTAGTAATTGGAGCTCTTGACTGTAGGGATATAGAAAAAATAAACCTTTTGGAAGGCCTTTTTGAAATAATTTTCTCTCTGCTTAATGTTATAATCATGACACTTGTAAATGTATGTTTGAAAAAGGAAATAGTTATGTAGCTATTGTAATGGTTGTAAATTATGTATTTGAGTTACAGAGGTAAAATGTGGCCATTACTACATTTCAGGTTCACCTATGAAATTGCTCCAGTATTTGTGCTTTTGGAATATGTCACACTAAAGAAAATGAGAGAAATCATTGGCTGGCCAGGGGGCTCCGGCGATGGGATATTTTCTCCCGGTACGTGATATTTCAACTTTTTTTGTGTCTTTTCTTCTAATATGCAATGCCTTGTTGTAAACCTAGGGAAGATTAAGTATCTAGCCTGTGTCTCTGCTTAGGTTAAATAGACTGTGTGTTGATCAAAAGAATGAATGTGATTAAGTGCACATGACCATTGAACATGCCTCCAAGCTAAGTAACCCACGCTTGAACAGCAGTTATTTGTGTGCAAAGCGAGCATAATCAGAGATGGTACTTACCCAGTGCTTCTACTGTGATCCTACAAGCAGGATGTACGGATAATGTGGAACAAAGGAATCAAGATTCCTAATAAGGAAATTCACTCTCTGACGCTCTTCCCAGAATTAGTGAAAGGAAATGGGTAGCCTCATTTAATAAAGCATTTGCTGTTCAAGGGTGCATAGCAAGGTAGATCTACTCCATAGAGCATATGGACCACTCTGTCTTTGAAATAACAAGCAGCAAAGTGGATTTACACTAATTTCAAGGAGGACAGAGCAGGCCTTGGGAGAGAATTTCTTAGAGCAAAAAAAGAGGGTGATGATTTCTTCAAGAGCTTTCTCATCCCTTCTCTTCTTTATCATGCCATTCAGTCTTTTCCATCCTGCCTTTTATCACCAGCCATTGCATTCTAAGCTCCATTATTTACACCTCTTCCAGCCAAGAGAATCAACCTGAAACAAAAAGCTGTGTCCTTGGTTTACGGTTCTGTGTGAGACCTTGGTTTGATGAAGAAAAGAAATAGAAGTTAGGAAGGCAATGGAAAGAAAGTCACTGACCCGTGGAAAAGAAACCCGATGTGCAGACCATCAGCCAATCAGTGGCAGGAGCGGGATTGATTAGTCCGCTGAGAAAGGACCCACCTGAGAGAGAGGCCAGAGCAACACCTGTCGTTGTGTCAGACAGAGCAAAGGCCAAGTGGTTGTGATCTCTCTTCAGCAAATCTACAGAGACACGCAGATGATGAGGCGGGGGTGGGGGAGAAAAGAAAAAGTGGAAAGAAAAAATAAGTAAGCAAGAGTGACCCCAAGACCAGGGCTTAAGTATGTTTGCCTGCAAGCTCTGATCAGCTATTTTATTTCATGTGTTTAAATATATAGCACAATTTTTCAGGTGCTGAAGGAAAAGGTGTTAGTTAAATGGGAGGGAAAATTCGCCTTTTAAAAAGTCATTGAACACCAGCTGTGATGAATTTTAAGCTAGCCTTTATTTTGTAGGGCACTTAGTACTTAGTTTTCCTCTGGAAAACTATGCCTCTTGAGGGAAGAGCTTTGTCATCATTGCCTGATGCTTTGAAAACATTTTTCATGAGGAATGAGGTGGGGTACAGAGATCCACGTCATTTCCACCTTTCTTCTTCCTACCCTTGTGTGGTGGGTATAGGATTGATCTGTCCCTGACATGAACCAAGAACGTGCTGGGCTCTATTTTTTTCTTTTATTTGCATTTATTTTATGCTGAATTTATTCCTGTGCCATAAGTTTTAATGGTCCCCAGGAGGAGGGAGAGAACAACTGTACCTGTTGACCCTGAAAATTTGACTAATTTGACTAAGAGCTGGGCCTAATTTACCTGGCTGGTCTGAAAAACCTACATGCCCCAGAAAACATACACCCAGAGAAAGAATTGTCTTCGGCAGTTCTGCTAGGCTCAGAGCTTACCCTCCACCCTCACTGATGATGGGGATTTTCACGTGGAGACGACTTCAGCTTGAGCATGGGAATTATAGGCTTCCTTGGAGCCTAAAGACCCATTTACTCTTACCCCAAGACGCAAGCCATAGATGTCACACTACAGGGCAATGCAGACATTGCAAAGTTGGGAAGAGACAGCAGAAAAGGTCATTGCAACCTGTTTCTGCTCTGCTTTCTACAAGACATCACAGAGGAGAAATGGCTCATCACCACCTTACTGGCCATGGATGCTATTCCCGGGAGCATCCAGCCTCGCTCCTGCAGTAAACGGTCTTACAATTTAAGGGGTGGGGATAGAGAAAGCCACACATCTTATGTGTCTGGGATCTAAAAGTCTCATTCCCTGGGACTCAATGTGAAGAGTTAGGTCTGTGACTTAAAACATACTGCCTCATACCTCCATCGATAATGCCCAAAGGCTTCATGCTTCGTGGAAAGTCCTTTAGGACTCCTAGAAGAAATCTGCTTTTGTGATATCACCTACACTGGGAACCAGAGAAACATGCAGCACTCCTTACTGCTCAGCAGGTCACAAAGCACAAACACTAAGGAGTGGCTAGGAAAGAAAGCTTGGCTTAGTCACAGACCTTTTCCTAGCTAACAGGGTTTTCATAATGTTTCACCTCTTGCTTTTATTAATGTATTTTATTTTTTATTTTTTTGACACAGAGAATCACTCTGTTGCCCAGGCTGGAGGGCAGTGGCACGATCTCAGCTCACTGCAACCTCCACCTCCCGGGTTCAAGCAATTCTTGTGCCTTAGCCTCTAGAGTAGTTGGGATTACAGGTATGCACCACCACGCCCAGCCAATTTTTGTATGTTTAGTAGAGATGGGGTTTCACCATGTTGGCCAGGCTGGTCTTGAATTCCTGACCTCAGGTGATCTGCCCACCTCAGTCACCCAAAGTAGCACTTGCTTTTACATCCTTTCTTAGAGGATTCATAGGAAATAAGAGCAGGTAGGGCTCACGCATTTGTCCTCATGCCTCTAAAACGGTCTTCTCTGCCCAGAGGCCCAGAAGCCTCTTTCTCTCACTCAGGGCTGCTGAGCCTTTAGCCAGAGGACAGCTGAGCTGCAGAGTGACGTGTGGGAGGGCAGGGCTGGAAGCCTCAGAAGAAATGCATGTGAAGAGCACTTTCTTTGGATACGTCTTCCCCTTTCTCTTCTCCCCTCCTTCCTTCTCCAGCCTCTTTAAGAACAACTAAATTCTCAAACAAGGTCATTTTGCTCTCCCCAAGGGACATTTGGCAATATCTATAGATACTTTTGATTGTCTGGGGGAGGGGGTGCTACAGGCATCTGGTGGGTAGAAACCAGGAATGCTGCTCAACGCTTTATAATGCCCACGTCAGCCCTCACCACAATTACGTTGCCCAAAATGTCAGTAAGTGCCAAAACCATGAGCTAGGATGGAATTTCCTTTCGAAGCAGACCCCACTTCCAGCATCCTACAGTCTGCCTTTTAGGCCGGGTGTCTGCTCAGAGCAGGCGTGACCTGGATTCTGCTTCTCCTGCGTCTCTGGAGTCCAGAAAGGAAGGAATCGCCCTTATTTTGGCTGAGGACAGAGGCATGGATCTGGGTGATGAGTGCTATGTGCCAGGCGGCCTGCTTGAGTCAGAGCTCAGGGCTCAAGAGGCAAAGGTCATACCCCTGCCTGGGCCATTCAGCTTGACATGGAGCCCTCCTGCTCCTCAGCCACCAGGAAGGAGAGTAACTCACAACACTCTCGTGACAGCAGGGCTTGGGGTGTTCCCCTTGGGCAGGAAGGAGAGGCAGTACCTTCACTCTGCCCCATGGCCTCACGTCTTCCATGCCAGCATATTAATTTGCATTCATAACAATCTGTCTTTCCTGAATTGCAAACATCCTAAACTTCCCAACAGCCCTGGGTTTTCTTTGCTTGTCAAGTGAGACTCTACTTTATAAGACACAAATCTTATGGCGTGGAATCCCTGACAACCTTTGGATGACACAGAAAAAGTAACACAATATGGACTGAAAATTCTCTTAGTTGTAAGTTTTTCTATAATTATGAAATGAGTTTTGTTAGCTAATACAACTCTATTTCAATGATGTCTTTGAGAGGAAAGAACTAGTTTAGAGGGAATGAACAGATGAGTATGATAAGATAGAATTGGAGATATATCCTTTATGACAGGGGTCCCCAACCCCTTGATGGTGGATCGGTACAGGTCTGTGGACTATTAGGAACCGGGCCACAGAGCAGGAGGTAAGCAAGGGGCGAGCCAGCATTACCGCCTGAGCTCCGCCTTCTGTCACATCAGCGGCCGCATGAGATTCTCATAGGAGCATGAACCCTATTGTGAACTGCGCATGCGAGGGATCTAGGTTGCATGCTCCTTACGAGAACCTAATTAATGCCCAATGCTCTGAGGTGGAACAGTTTCATCCCAAAACCATTCTCCACCCCACCCCCACCCGCCCCCGACCCTCCATAGGTGGAAAAATTGTCTTCCACGAAAGGCGTCACTGCTGCCAAAAAGGTTGGGGACTACTGCTCACTAAAAATTGTTGATGAGGCCAGGCGTGGTAGCTGTCACTTGTAATCCCAGCACTTTGGGAGGCCGAGGCGAGTGGATCATTTGAGGTCAGGAGTTTGAGACCAGCCTGGCCAACGTGGTGAAAACCCGTCTCTACTAAAAATACACAAAAAATTAGCCGGGCGTGATGGCGCATGCCTGTGGTCCCAGCCTCTTGGGAGCCTGAGGCAGGAGAATCTCTTGAACCCAGGAGATGGAGGTGGCAGTAAGTGGAGATCGTGCCACTGCACTCCAGCCTGGGCGACAGATTGAGACCCTGTCTCAAGAAGAAAAAAAAAAATGTTAACAGTTTACACCAGTAACAACTGATTTATCTTAATCCAAGTGCAAGGCACTGAATGAGTTGAAATGAAAAAAAAAAGGTTTCTCCATTCGGATATAAGCAGGATTTTACAGAACTCATGCAGAATGACCACGTTCACAAGCTGGGATGGAGGCAAACCTTTTGCTTTTGAATTAAAAACCCTCTTCAAAGGGCTTACAACAAGAGTAGAATCCACCGCAGTTCCAGTTAGTGACTGAGAGGGGGTGTGGCGGTGGCACCTGTCCTGTCCCAATGTACCCTCTGGGGTAGTGCCTTTGAGTCTGAGGATTCAGTTTAAAGATAGTCAATAGGGTTTTCTTCTGAGTCCAAGGAGGACTCAGGTCAATGGATATAAGGAATGTTGCTTGCATGTGAAACGAGGTTGATAATAAATAAAGTAACTGTGTGTTGCTGTGCCCTTTAGGTGGCGCCATATCTAACATGTATGCCATGATGATCGCGCGCTTTAAGATGTTCCCGGAAGTCAAGGAGAAAGGAATGGCTGCTGTTCCCAGGCTCATTGCCTTCACGTCTGAGCATGTATGTGTTTCTGTTCCTTCCAAGTTTAAGGTCATGTTCCATAAAGCCCTAGTTGAAGGAATGGTGGCTGGAAATGCATTATCCCCAGAAGCCCTCTTTTTGGAAGACACCTTGGGAGAGAATCGGGGAGAAAACTGAGTGGTACTATGGGGTGTCCTCCTTGACTCTTTGAAATTCAGGAAAACCTTCAAAGATAAAGGAACAGCCTGGGCAATACAGTGAGATCCCATCTTCACAGACAATTTAAAAAAAAAAAATTAGCCAGGTGTGGTAGCACAAACCTATGATCCCCGGATGCTGAGGTAGGAGAGTTACTTGAGTTCGGGGGGTTGAGACTGCAGTGAGCCGTGATTGCACCACTGCACTCCAGCCTGGATGAAAGAGCAAGACCCTGTCTAAAAAAAAAAAAAAAAGAAAAGAAAGAAAAAGAAAAAAAGATAAAGGAAAATGTTTTTAGCTCTAGTTCCTATCCTTCTCTTCTGTGGAATCAAGTTGCATGTTAAGGGAAGGGGAGGAGGAGGGAAGGCAGAGTGACTGTGAGCTCATTTGGACCATTGATGCTAGGGCCATGTAAGCAAAACTCCAGAGTAGCCTTTGACATAGTTTTCTGTTTAAAAACTCAGCCCACTGATCTGATAGATATTCTGCCCTCATGGTGCCTTGAGCCTTTTTTTTTTTTTTTTTTTTTTTTTTGAGACATTCTCGCTATGTCACCCAGACTCTAGTGCAGTGGTACAATCACAGCTCACTGCAGCCTCAACTTCCCAGGTTCAAGCAATCCTCCCACATCAGTCTCCTGGATAGCTGGGACTCCAGATGTGTATCACCATGGCTGACTAATTTTTCTGTCTTTTACAGAGACACGGTCTTGCAGTGTTGGCTAGGGTGGTCTCAAACTCCTGGCCTCAAGTGATCCTCCCACCCCAGCCTCCCAAAATGCTGAGATTACAGGCGTGAGCCACCATCATACCCAGCCTGAACGATTTAACATCCATCTTTAGCTGACTTGACCAGAGGTTTTGTTACCATAAAGAAATAGCACCGGGCCAGGCATGGTGACTCATGCCTGTAATCCCAGCACTTTGGGAGGCCGAGGCAGGTGGATCATTTGAGGTCAAGAATTAGAGACCAGCCTGACCAACATGGTGAAACCTCATCTCCACTAAAAATACAAAAAAATAGCCAGGCAAGGTGGCGGGCGCCTGTAATCCCAGCTACTCAAGAGGCTGAGGCAGGAGAATCGCTTGGACCTGGGAGGCGGAGGTTGCAGTGAGAGGAGATCGCGTCACTGCACTCCAGCCTGGGCAACAGAGCGACACTCCGTTCTCAAAAAAACAAAAACAAAAACATAAGACTGTTCCTGCATGATCTCTGCCTCACAGTAGCCTGGGTTCTGGAATACGGCTGCCTCAGAGACGATCAGGAAGCCCTCTGATGGCCAGGGAACAGGAAGGGAGGAAGGGGCTAGAGGAAGACTCCTGAAAGGAAATGTCACTCAGGAGGCGTAGGGAACTGTGGTGGGTCTCAGATGCAGATCCACCATGAAATTTTTCTGTCTTATTTTAAGTGAGGTGTGTGTGTCCGTCTCTGTGTGTGCCTGTATGTGTCCATGACAAGGAAACAGATTGGAAACCTGTGGATACAGTTCATTACCACAACAGTGGCCATGAAATTAAAGGAAACTAGCAATTCCATGTTAACAAATTATCAAAGCATCTTGTTTTCAGTCATGTTTTGGGGTTTTATTATTTTGTTATATGTCCTTCTTCAACGTATAGGGGTCACATTGAGCAAAGACCACAGCCTAAAGTTACTTAGCATCTTACCTTTC
The DNA here is from genome assembly GCF_024542745.1 of Macaca thibetana thibetana. Taxonomy (NCBI): domain Eukaryota; kingdom Metazoa; phylum Chordata; class Mammalia; order Primates; family Cercopithecidae; genus Macaca; species Macaca thibetana. The sequence continues at coordinate 26,047,354 of NC_065586.1, forward strand.
TATTGCTGCTGGAACAAATGATTACAAACTTTGTGGCTTACAACAATATGAATTTATTACCTTATAGTTCTGGGTGTCAGAAATCTAAAACGGGAAAAGCAGGGCCGCATACTTCCCGGAGGCTCTCTGGGAGAATCCATGTCCTTGCCGTTTACAGTTTCTAGAGGCACCTACATTTTTTGGTTCATCTTCAGAACCAGCAGCATAACATCTTTAGATGTCTCTCTCTCTCTCTCTCTCTCTCTCTCTGACCTCTTCTTCCACCACCACATCTCTTTCCATCTGTGGCTCTCCTGCCTCCCTCTTTTGGATCTACTCAGATAATCCAGGATAATCCCCCATCTCAAGATCCTTAATCTAATCACATTTGCCAAGTCCCTTTTACCATGTAAAGTAACATATTCACAGTGTTGAAGATGAGGATATGATTTTGTGGCAGAGAGTATCTGTTATTCAGCCCACCCTACCTAGTGCCTCACCAGGAGATAACTTTCATTTCTCAGCTTCTCCAAGGGTAGAAAAACATGATCTACTTTTCTACTCAATTACTATTTTCCTGAAATGGGTTTGGACCCCTAAATAGTTACATGTTACTGCATTCTCAGCCTCAAAAAGTCCAGATGATCTTTTATTGGGCATCTTTTTCTTTCGGCTTCCAAGCTGTGTCCACAAGTTAAAATGAGTTTGGTCTAGCAGCAAGTCACTCTGTACTCGCTGCCAGGCGTCTCTGGTTTGGGCATGAGCTTCTCAGCCTCATGCTTTACATAAATTGACTGAGACTTGCCCAGAAAGATCTGGCCATGTGGTCTGAGCATCTAAAAATAAAAATTGCTTTCTTTTTTTCCTTTTTTTTTTTTTTGCTTGTCAGAGTTCAGCCCTGTCGTCCAGGCTGGAGTGCTGTGGCATGATCTCTGGAGTGCACTGGTGCAATCTCGCCTCACTGCAACCTCCATCTCTGAGGTTCAAGCGATTCCTCCTGCCTCAGCCTCTGGAGTAGAGTAGCTGGGACTACAGGCATGTGCCGCCACGCCTGGCTAATTTTTGTGCTTTTAGTAGAGGCAGGGTTTCACCATGTTGGCCACACAGGTCTTAAACTTCTGACCTCGGGTGATCAATCCACCTCCACCTCCCAAAGTGCTGGGATTATAGGCAGGAGCCACCACGCCCAGGCTACTTCTTCATTTCTGAGAAAGAAACACAATTCGACCATATAACAACCATTTGACTCTCCCATCTCCTTCTTGTGTCTCTATCTATGCATACAATTATGAAGGATCATTTGAATTATGAAGCTCTCCTAAAATGCCAATAGGTTCTAACTTTGGCCTATCATTTGAGTTATCATTGCCTCATCATTTTTGACAAATGAATTGTTTTTCTAAAATATAGTACCTTATATTATCTGACTACTATTTGACAGTTTCCAAAACACTTTCAATATATGGAACTTTGATTCTCACAGCAACGTTATAGGACAAGAGATTGTTATTAGCATTTTACAAATGAAGAGGCTGAAATTAGCTACATAGGTAGAGCCAGGATCAAACTGGGTTTACTGGGTCCAAGACCAGTGAGCTCCATGCACCGACTACCACTGTAGAAACCAGATTAAAAGATTCAGCAACAGAGCTTTATATACAGCAACTCATCAGTTGACTTAACATCTTATACCTTCCCTGATCAAATTTCCACCAGGAGCTATTTGCTTAATGTGAAACTGATGCTAATTTGTGACTCTCTTTCTACCGAAAAACATTCTCATCATCTCATAGGGCTGGGCTGGAGGGGGTTTTCAGAGCTCATTTAAAGCCATCCTGCATCTTCTTGAACACTTGACCCTAACCATCCTGCATGGGTAAGCTCTTAAAAGTGAGTCCTGCCTTTGAAGCTGCAGGTGAAGAGGTAACACGATTCCCATCGCTAGTTCCTTCTGGGCTCTAGACCTCAGACATTATTTTCAATTCATCATTTAGTGTAGCTTCCTTCTGGCTTCAGGCCAGGCCACATACTTTCTTGGTCTTTTCAGATTTTACAATCACACTGTCTCCACCAGGTCCAGAAATAGATCTCCAGAGGCAGAAGAAAGAAAACTACCAAGTAATTTCTCAAATGCCTTTTCTCCGGCTAGACAGCATCAATCTTGGCATGGAGGCTTCTTTCCTCAATTGCTTGGCTGGCAGGGAGAAAGGATAATGGAGGGGCTGCTGTGTTGACTCAGTGAGGAGAGGGAGGCCATGGGTCAAGACAGACACTGCTTCGGGTGTTCTCTCTTCACGCGTTTTGAGAGGTTTCCAAGGCCCAAGACTCCTGGAAAATCAAATGAGAGCCTTATAGAACTTGTGCCTCAGTGCCTGAGACACAGAGAGCTCTGCATAAATATCAACCAACTTTAAGAAATGACAACCTTGGCCGGGTGGAGTGGCTCACGCCTGTAATCCCAGCAGTTCGGGAAACTGAGGCAGGAGGATTACTTGAGGTCAGGAGTTTGAGACCAGCCTGGCCAACATGGTGAAAGCCCATCTCTACTGAAAATACAAAAATTAGCCAGGTGTGGTGGTGGGTGCCTGTAATCCCAGCTACTTGGGAGGCTGAGGCAGGAGAATCACTGGAACCCAGAAGGCGGAGGTTGCAGTAAACCGAGATCACGCCACTGCCCTCCAGCCTGGGCGACAGAGTGAGTGAGGCTCCATCAGAAAAAATAAAAAGACAAAAAAGCCCCACCTTGTTTTACAGATGAAAACACCAAGCCCCAGAGGTGGGGGATACTTTGCCCAGGGTGTCACAGCCAGTCAATGGCAGAGCCAGATTCGAAGCCTCGATAATTTCTCAATAATACCAGCACTACTCTTTATAAACTCTTTTTTGCACTCAGTGTATTTTATTGAATTGAAAATTAATTCCTTTGATGTGTAATCTAAGCATAGGCTCTGGATTCAGACAAACATGGGCTGAAATATTTGGTTTTATCATGTACTACCTGTGTGACACTGGACAAGTTACTTAATCTTGCTATGCCTCAGTTTTCTGATCTGGGAAAGGAAAGTCATATTAATGCTCCTCTCATAGGACTGTTGGGATACTATCACTGAAGAGATTAGCATAGTGGCCAGCCCAACACTGCTCTTTCAACTATTGGGTTGGATGTCCTGCACGCCTCTCTCTGGCTAGCTGCTCTAAATTCATTTGTAGCATCCTTTCTTAAATCCCATTTTCCTCATTTCCCCATGTTGGTTATTCTTTTTTTTTTTTTTTTTTTTTTTTTTTTTTGAGATGGAGTCTCTCTCTGTTACCCAGGCTGGAGTGCAGTGTTGCCATCTTGGCTCACTGCAATCTCCGCCTCCCTGGTTCAAGCGATTCTCCTGTCTCAGCCTCCTGAGTAGCTGGGACTACAGGAGCCTGCCACCACGCCTGGCTAATTTTTTGTATTTTTAGTAGAGACAGGGTTTCACTATGTTGGCCAGGCTGGTCTCGAACTCCTGACCTCAGGTGATCCACCCACCTTGGCCTTCCAAAGTTCTGGGATTACAGGCGTGAGCCACCACAAGTGGCCCCGCATTGGTTATTCTCGTGCTAATTTCCTGCTACTGAACCAGGTCACGTTACTATCCCTTCTTCGAATCGGAGCACTGAGTTTGTAACTTGGCATGTTTAGAGCCATAGGGATGGGAACGACATAGCGAGACTCTGTGGCCTTCTGCATCCAACCAGAAACGTTCACATATTCATGAAGGGAAGAGTCATTTTGTTTTCTAAATGACCCTTCACTCTCTGTTGCACCCCACCAAAGCTACCCATCTCTTTTCTAACCACCAACACAGACTAGAGCTTTACTTAGCTGATGAGGAGGGCAACTTATTACATTTTTCTGGTTGTTTGAATCAACTGTTTTCTTGTAAAACTTGAATAAGACCAAATTAAACAACTAGTCTTTCTGTGGCAAGTGTTTAAGAGTTCCAAGATTACTTTTCTCTAAAACATAGAATCACAAAATCTCAGAATTGAAAGTGATCTTAAAGATCCTTTGGTTCAATACATCCTTTGCTGGAATCTCACCCCCTTCCCCAAATCTTCAGTCATACAAAGGCTTGGCAAAAATTAACTTGATGAGTTTTAGGTTCTCTCTTGAAAGTAGGTTTAGAAGTAAACAAAGATCCCAGCTCAATAATTCACATCTCCAGCTCTGAATCCTTTGAAAGCCTAAACTATGAGCTCAATTCCAAATTCCTCTTACTTCTTGTGTGGCACAAGCTCTTCCAGAAATAGCTTCCACGAAACAGCATAACCTCATCTAGGAAAAATATTCTTCATAATCACAACAGACAGTGGATCTTTAGGCACATCACCATAACTAATTCACTCCACTCTTCACACGCCAAGCCTGGCCCACGCCCACATCCCCCGGAACCAATTGCCAATGTTCTGCCGAGGCCCCTTGTGACTTTGATCCACTTCTGTGGGGAGGTAATTCTCAAAATTGCTTTATTTTAGTTTATTATTTTATTTTAGAGACAGGATTTCACCCTGTTACCCAGGCTGGAGTACAGTGGCATAATCGTGGCTCACTGAAGCTTCAAACTCCTGGGCTCAAACAATCCTCCTGCCTCAGCCTCCCGAGTAGCTGGGCCTACAGGGGCCTACAGGCCACCACGTCTTTAGAAAGATGGCTTTCTTTTATCTTTTTTTGAGATGGAGTCTCGCTCTTGTCATCCAGGCTGGAGTGCAATGGCGCAATCCCAACTTACTGCAACCTCCGCCTCCCAGGATCAAGTGATGCTCCTGCCTCAGTCTCCCAAGTAGCTGGGATTACAGGCGCCCACCACCACATCCAGCTAAGTTTTGTATCTTTAGTAGAGACAGGGTTTCACCATGTTGGCCAGCCTGGGTTAGAACTTTTGACCACAGGTGATCCCCCTGCCTCGGCCTCTCAAAGTGCTGGAATTACAGGCGTGAGCCACTGCGCCAGGCCAGAAATATGACTTTCACATATCATTATTGGAGAGGCTTTTAGTTTCAAAAATAGATCTCCTTTAAAACTTTCTTTTAAACAGTGACCTGTTCGGAAACAGGGCTGTTTGGGCAATTTGGAAACAGATGACTTCCACAAAATGTATTGCTCCCCCTTAGTCAGAATTGACAGTGAGTGAAATTGTGGAATACATCCATTTACCTTCAGCTCCCCTGCTCCACTGCTGCATTCCTGCCTCCTTCTCACCGTAGGGTCCTCATCACTCCCGTGTTATTTTCTTCTCTATTCAGTCTATCCAAACCTCTTCTCAGGAAAGAACCCGAAAGCCATGCTGAGATGTAAGCGCTAGGTAAGACCTCTCTATTGCCTCTCCTGGGGATACTCCTATTGCACTCGGAGAGGCAAAGGCGTGAGATGGTGAGACACAACTCAGCCACTGTGCAGAGAGATGCTTCCTTTATTCCTTCCTTCCTTTAGTGCTGCAGGTGCCAGGCATTGCTTCTGGCGGGGGGAGAGAGCAGTGGACAGAACATACCCAGTGCCTGCTTTCAGCAAGTGTCCTTTGTACTGGGGAAGAAAGGGGTGGGAAAGGGCTTCTGAAATCCCATTCACGCCAGATGACGGATGCTCCCTTGTTCCCAGTGCCAGGTCAAAAGTGACTGAACAGACTTACTGTTCTCCAGGTTAGTGATAAAGCTCATGAGCTTTGGAATTGATGAAATGGTGACAGGCCCTGCTCTGCTACCTCCCAGGGTGTGACCCTTCATCTCCTCCTCATCTGCAAAATGGGGTGATGATACCCAGCTCCTGTAGTTGTGGGGTGGATGAAGCAAGATGATACGTGGGAAGGGTAGTATGCACCGCGCATGGCTCCAGTGAGCCCCTCACAGATGACACTGTCGTTAGAAGGATCTGAGCCCAGCCAGCAGGTGAGACGGAGGCAGCAGGGAGAGTGGAGTCGGGGCCAGTGATTTCCTTAAGAGGGATGTGCCCTTCCTCCCAAAGTGCCAGAGCAACACTCAAGGATCCACAGCCTTGGGAGAGTCTACATCCTAGACTGCTACTTGTAAAATTTTGAGATTTCCCTACATACATATATTTATTTTAAGAAATAAAGTGAATTAGCCAGGCGCGGTGGTTCATGCCTGTAATCCCAGCACTTTGGGAGGCCGAAGCGGGCAGATCACCTGAGGTCAGGAGTTCGAGATCAGCCTGGCCAACATGGTGAGACCCCCATCTCTACTAAAAATACAAAAATTAGCAGGGTGTGATGGTGGCGCCTGTAATCCCAGTTACTCGGGAGGCTGAGGCAGGAGCATCTCTTGAACCTGGGAAGCAAAGGTTGCAGTGAGCTGAGATCACACCACCGCACTTCAGGGTGAAAGGACGAGACTCCATCTCAAACACACACACACACATACACACACAAACACACACACAGAAGAAAGAAAGGGATTGACTTGCATTTTGTTTGAAGATTTCAAAATGCCACTCGAGGTAAGGAGGGAGATCTGAGGACAGTATCACATTAGGTAGGAGGATGGGAGGATAGGAAGGGCTAGCCTTTTTGGGGATAGCCCAAAAAATTATATGTAAGCCACCTCACATGCCACAGCTACACTTCTCACATCAATTCTGCCAAGAGAGGATTTCATCATTGCACCTAAGCAAATCATGGCTCAGGATGAGAAAGTAATTTGCCTAAATAGAAGCAGATGTCAAACCCTCATCATTGTGCCTCAGATCACCTCTTTCCATTACACACTTTCATTCACTCTTTGTGATCCACAAATCATAGAAATCACTGTTGTCCACAGAGTGATGAAAATGACTGAAGACATACTCAGTACCGATGTTCACATTTGTCACTGAAGATCATTCTTGGATCTCTTGTCATGTTAAACTTAACCTGGTACACATCATTCCTTTTATTTGACACTTACTTAGGGTACAAGCACACAATGGGGCCACCTTGATCTACTAGTCAGAACTGAGTGTGACTAATAAGATAGCAGCTTCTCAGATGTGCCTGTGTACAGATCCACATCACCTGCGAATCACACAGAGTCTCTAAAAATGTGTCTGGGTGGTCACCTCCCCTCCAGATCATCATAATTAGAAGCCAATGAGGTGGTCTCCCAGAGCACAAGTTTCTTTGTAAATCTGACGCTTTAGCAAGAGAATGTTCTTTTGGGCCAGTTGGCAAGCAGAAGTAAGGACAGAGGTGACCAGTCTTTCTAAGGAAGCTATAGCTATCATTTCCCTCAAATCTTAGGGTGTAAGGAGCCAGCAAATGGAGGTGTCAGAAGGGTGTGAAGGAGGAGGAGAAGATCAGAACTGCAATTGCTGAGGGATTGGGCGTGGGGGTCATGAAGCATGAGGAAGGGTCAAATAGGCAGATTCCAGCTCATTGATAGGCTGGGCTTCAAGATCTACTTATTGGGGACAATATGTAATGATCCCCATTCACTTAAGTTCATTGTTCTGAGGCGGGTGCCAAGAAGACCCCTGGTCTTGCTTTTAGAATGGGCCTTAGATTCGAGGCATTGGGGTCCACGGAGTCCACCAGAGCCACACTTCAACATTGGTCTTCGTGGCCAGATAGTTATGGCAATAAATAGTGACATTTCTCTGGACTTGTTCTCTGAGCATGTGGTCAACAGATTCAACAAATATTTGTCAACTATACGCTATGACAAAGTTTTCGCCCTGATGCAGCCTGCTGTGTTCTTGTAGTGGACACGCAGTGAACTAGTATTTGCAATAATGTCAAGTGGTGATGAGATTAGGGTGGTAGTCAGCTACTTTACAAGATGGTCATAAAAATAGCTCTGTGTGGAGGTGATATGTGAGCAGAGACCTACATTGAATGAGGGAGGGAGCCATGTAAGTATTCGAAGGAAGGTTTTCCGTGAAAATGAACTGCAAGGGCAAAGGCTCAGAGGCAAGAAGAAGTTTAGCAAGCTCACGGAAGACCAGGAAGGCCAGCACACCAGGTAGACAGAGCGAGGGGAACGAAGACAGAGGATAAGTAGGGGAGATCACCAGGCACTAAGGACTGTCTTAATAATCTGTGTCCTCCGAGCCCAGCAGAGGCTTGTCCCTGAAACCCTGTGATCTGTTAGGCAGTCGAATCTCAGTCTCAGTTAAATATTTGGATGAAATCAGCAATGGCTTGAAATAATTGATACAGCTTTCCAGATGTCTTGTCCCAATTCTTTCTGTCTTTCTTTCTTTTTTTATACTTTTAAGTTCTAGGGTACATGTGCACAACGTGCAGGTTTGTTACATATGTATACATGTGCCATGTTGGTGTGCTGCACCCATTAGCTCGTCATTTACATTAGGTATATCTCCTAATGCTATCCCTCCCCCCTACGCCCTCCCCACAATAGGACCCAGTGTGTGATGTTCCCCTTCCTGTGTCCAAGTGATCTCATTGTTCAGTTCCCACCTATGAGTGAGAACATGTGGTGTTTGGTTTTCTGTTCTTGCGATAGTTTGCTGAGAATGATGGTTTCCAGCTGCATCCATGTCCCTACAAAAGACACGAACTCATCCTTTTTTATGGCTGCATAGCATTCCATGGTGAATATGTGCCACATTTTCTTAATCCAGTCTGTCACTGATGGACATTTGGCCTGATTCCAAGTCTTTGCTATTGTGAATAGTGCCACACTAAACATACGTGTGCATGTGTCTTTATAGCAGCGTGACTTATAATCCTTTGGGTATATACCCAGTAATGGGATGGCTGGGTCAAATGGTATTTCTAGTTCTAGATCCTTGAGGAATCACCACACTGTTTTCCATAATGGTTGAACTAGTTTACAGTCCCACCAACAGTGTAAAAGTGTTCCTATTTCTCCACATCCTCTCCAGCACCTGTTGTTTCCTGATTTTTTAATGATTGCCATTCTAACTGGTGTGAGATGGTATCTCATTGTGGTTTTGATTTGCATTTCTCTGATGGCCAGTGATGATGAGCATTTTTTCATGTGTCTATTGGCTGTATGAGTGTCTTCTTTTGAGAAGTGTCTGTTCATATCCTTTGCCCACTTTTTGATGGGGTTGTGTTTTCCTTGTAAATTTGATTGAGTTGAGTTATTTATAGGTTCTGGATATTAGCCCTTTATCAGATGAGTAGATTGCAAAAATTTTCTCCCATTCTGTAGGTTGCCTGTTCACTCTGATGGTAGTTTCTTTTGCTGTGCAGAAGCTCTTTAGTTTAACTAGATCCCATTTGTCAATTGTGGCTTTTGTTGCCATTGCTTTTGGTGTTTTAGACATGAAGTCCTTGCCCCTGCCTATGTCCTGAATGGTATTACCTAGGTTTTCTTCTAGGGTTTTAGGTCTAACATTTAAGTCTCTAATCCATCTTGAATTAATTTTTGTGTAAGGAGTAAGGAAAGGATCCAGTTTCAGCTTTCTACTTATGGCTAGCCAATTTTCCCAGCACCATTTATTAAATAGGGTATCCTTTCGCCATTGCTTGTTTTTGTCAGGTTTGTCAAAGATCAGATGGCTGTAGATGTGTGGTATTATTTCTGAGGGCTCTGTTCTGTTCCATTGGTCTATATCTCTGTTTTGGTACCAGTACCATGCTGTTTTGGTTACTGTAGCCTTGTAGTATAGTTTGAAGTCAGGTAGCATGATGCCTCCAGCTTTGTTCTTTTGGCTTAGGATTGTCTTGGCAATGTGGGGTCTTTTTTGGTTCCATATGAACTTTAAAGCAGTTTTTTCCAATTCTGTGAAGAAAATCATTGGTAGCTTAATGGGAATGGCATTGAATCTATAAATTACCTTGGGCAGTATGGCCATTTTCACAATATTGATTTTTCCTATCCATGAGCATAGTATGTTCTTCCATTTGTTTGTGTCCTCTTTTATTTCACTGAGCAGTGGTTTGTAGTTCTCCTTGAAGAGGTCCTTTACATCCCTTGTAAGTTGGATTCCTAGGTATTTTATTCTCTTTGAAGCTATTGTGAATGGAAGTTCATTCATGATTTGGCTCTCTGTCTGTTACTGGTGTATAAGAATGCTTGTGATTTTTGCACATTGATTTTGTATCCTGAGACTTTGCTGAAGTTGCTTGTCAGCTTAAGGAGATTTTGGGCTGAGACAATGGGGTTTTCTAAATATACAATCATGTTATCTGCAAACAGGGACAATTTGACTTCTTTTCCTAACTGAATACCCTTGATTTCTTTCTCTTGCCTGATTGCCTTAGCCAGAACTTCCAACACTACGTTGAATAGGAGTGGTGAGAGAGGGCATCCCTGTCTTGTGCCAGTTTTCAAAGGGAATGCTTCTAGTTTTTGCCCATTCAGTATGATATTGGCTGTGAGTTTGTCATAAATAGCTCTTATTATTTTGAGATACGTTCCATCAATACCGAATTTATTGAGCGTTTTTAGCATGAAGGGCTGTTGAATTTTGTCAAAGGCCTTTTCTGCATCTATTAAGATAATCATGTGGTTTTTGTCTTTGGTTCTGTTTATATGCTGGATTACATTTATTGATTTGCTTATGTTGAACCAGCCTTGCATCCCAGGGTATGAAGCCCACTTGATCATGGTGGATAAGCTTTTTGATGTGCTGCTGGATTCGGTTTGCCAGTATTTTATTAAGGATTTTTGATCGCTGTTCATCAGGGATATTGGTCTAAAATTCTCTTTTTTTGTTGTATCTCTGTCAGGCTTTGGTATCAGGATGATGTTGGCCTCGTAAAATGAGTTAGGGAGGATTCCCTCTTTTTCTATTGATTGAAATAGTTTCAGAAGGAATGGTAGCAACTCCTCCTTGTACCTCTGGTAGAATGCGGCTGTGAATCCGTCTGGTCCTGGACTTTTTTTGGTTGGTAGGCTATTAATTATTGCCTCAATTTCAGAGGCTGTTATTGGTCTATTCAGGGATTCAACTTCTTCCTGGTTTAGTCTTGGGAGAGTGTAAGTGTCCAGGAATTTATCCATTTCTTCTAGGTTTTCTAGTTTATTTGTGTAGAGGTGTTTATAGTATTCTCTAATGGTAGTTTGTATTTCTGTGGGGTCGGTGGTGATATCCCCTTTATCATTTTTTGTTGCGTCTATTTGATTCTTCTCTCTTTTCTTCTTTATTAGTCTTGCTAGTGGTCCATCAATTTTGTTGATCTTTTCAAAAAACCAGCTCCTGGATTCACTGATTTTTTGGAGGGTTTTTTGTGTTTCTATCTCCTTCAGTTCTGCTCTGATCTTAGTTATTTCTTGCCTTCTGCTAGCTTTTGAATATGTTTGCTCTTGCTTCTCTAGTTCTTTTATTTGTGATGTTAGGGTGTCAATTTTAGATCTTTCCTGCTTTCTCTTGTGGGCATTTAGTGCTATAAATTTCCCTCTACCCACTGTTTTAAATGTGTCCCAGAGATTCTGGTATGTTGTATCTTTGTTCTCATTGGTTTCAAAGAACATCTTTCTGCCTTCATTTCATTATGTATCCAGAAGTCATTCAGAAGCAGGTTGTTCAGTTTCCACGTAGTTGAGCAGTTTTGATTGAGTTTCTTAGTCCTGAGCACGTTATCTTTTTCTCCAAGTTTCCTCTGTGTGCACGTGTATGCATGTGCATGAGTGTGCACACACATGTATTTTTAGGTGGAAGTACCAAAAACTGAAGTGTATTGAGGTATTTTGGAAAACTCTATAAACAGCTTCCTTGTGCTGAGGGGAAGAGGGCCTTTTGGTCCTTTGATGATGTTATCTTCTGAGGTGTAGTTTGTGTCCTCACTTCTCTGGATGGTCTGCTAGTATGTGCTGCTGACAGATGTAGTTGCCAAATTCAGCATTCTTTGCTAAAACATCTCCCCTCAATTCTTGTTGGCCTTGCAGATAACTGTTGAATCACTGGTTCAATTTTTTTTTTTTCTTTTTTGAGACGGAGTCTCTCTGTGTCGCCCAGGCTGGAGTGCAGTGGCACAATCTCAGCTCACCGCAACCTCTGCCTCCCTATTCATGCTCTTCTCCTGCCTCAGCCTCCCAACAGGTGCCCACCACCACGCCCGGCTAATTTTTTGTATTTTTGGTAGAGACGGGGTTTCACCGTGTTAGCCAGGATGGTCTCGATCTTCTGACCTCGTGATCCACCCACCAAAGCATAAGTTGCCATCTCTCATTTATTAGGATGACTATTATCAAAAAACAGAAAATTATGATTGTTGGCCTCGGCCTCCCAAAGTGCTGGGATTACAGGCGTGAGCCGCCACGCCCGGCCACTGGTTCAATTTTTATATTTGTTTCCAGAGAACCCTCTAGGTTCTCTCTAAACACTTGCTTTCCAGTCTCCTCAGAATGCAGGTGGTTGTTCTTCAGACACTCTGATTCATCAACAAGTAGTTCCATTCAACGTGGTGCCAAGGAATAAAAATGACTGTCCACATGTGGCCTTGCCGGCCCAGAGAAACGTGCCCTTTAAGCTATCTTCACTGTTTCTCCCTCATTAGGTAGATTGCTTTTTCCTCTCAAGTTTCTTCCTCTCCATGGGTCCCTTGCTATTTGTGAATAACATTAAGCTATTTCTCTGCTCCCTTTCCTCAAAATATAAACAGACTCGATGTTTGCTACGTAATTTTCTTTTTCATGCCTCATCTCACCTTTATTCCCCGTCTTTAAGCTTTCTATTTGGGCATGTGTTTTTCTTTAAATCTGCAGCATTTGGTACCATGATCAATTATCCTGGGTAATTGCTCCTCATTTAAGAACCCCTATTCTTTCTCATTAAAGACTAGACAAGAATAAGTCCTCCCATTGACCAGGTGCACCAGATCTCTTACTTATCCCCAATTCGCCTTTTTGCAGTTTAGTGCTTAAGAGCTCATTCACAGAGGGTAATTTGAGTGGCTTGCACTTACTTAGTCAGGGCAGCTGGTTGTTCTGTTCTGTTCCCTCCTGGCTGTAAGAGACTTAGCTTGCCTCTGAGCTCCTCCTCTTCAGGGTCACCCAGGGCTCTGCTAAATGCACAAAAAAATAACACTTTTTTTTTTTTTTTTTTTTGGTGGGGGAGGTCATGAATCTTTATAAACCTTGATCTAATTAAGCTTTCTCCTCTAGTTCCCAGGTATCTCGGTAATGACTGTCCACTTTGTCATTCTGAGGTTGTAAAAGGAGGCTAATGGCCCTGTCTCATTGCTTCTAGCTGCACTGGGCTTGTCAAACTCCACAGCTCCAGGTCTCCTTGATTGGTCATCATTATTTGCTGCTGTTCTAAATGTGATTTCTTCTTGGTGATTAGACATACCCCCTTAAAATATGTGTGTTAAGAGCTCCTGCGCTGTGTGTTTGAGAATTCAGATGAGTACAAAAGTGGGCATTCGAAGAGAAAGGACCCTCTCAGGATCCGTAACTTAAAATTCCAGTCAGCAGCCTTTGGAGATGTAAATTGAGGAAGCAGCTCTCCTTTTGGACAGCTTAATGATCTGTAGTTAATAGTAAGAGGCTGATGGGCAGATGCAGTACAGCTGGGCTTAGGTTAGCCTTTCTCAGCAATCCAAATGGCACAGTGATTGCAACCATTGAGACACACAATCCGACTCGGAATCAATAACCAAAGGCACAAAGACTTTGGCGGTGGCTTGGCAGTGTGGCCTGTTCTGTACACGCAGACAAGTCATTCTGCCCCAGCCAGCAATTGATGCCTCTTTTTCAAAGCCTGACTCAGGCTTGGCAGTTGCCTGTGCAACAAATAGCCCCTCCAGCAACTCTGGAATAAAGAGTGCTAGATTTAGGGTCACTTGTCCTCCTACCTGAGTGTACTCAGTTTCACTGAATCTGGGAGAAACTGAGTGTAACTTCTTGGTAACATATAAGCCTGAGAGCCATACAATACATAGTTGCTGGGGGTGGTTGATGTATTCTTAAGCCTTGTATGTAAAATTGGCTTAGAGTTACTGTGTATCGGGTTACCGGATCCATTTACAATTTCCAGCATCTTTCTAGCATCCCTCAAAAATCCCAAAAATAACAAATACTAAATAAACAACGCTATTCAAAATGGGCAAAGCACTTGAATAGACATTTCTCCAGAGGAGATGTACAAATGGCCACTAAGCACATGATGCTAAGCACAAGATGTTCAACATCACTGATCATTAGGGAAATGCAAATCTGAAGCATAATGAGTTGCCATCTCTCATTCATTAGGATGACTATTACCAAAAAACAGGAAATTATGATGGTTGGTGAGGATGTGGAGAAACTGCAAACCTCATCCACTGAGAGTGGGGATGTAAAATGGTACAGCCACGATGGAGCGCTATATGAATGTTCCTCGAAAAGTTAAAAATAGAAGTGTTGTATGATCTAGCAATTCCACTTGTAGGTATCTCCTCAAAGCAATTGAAAGCAGAGTCTTGAAGAGGCAGTTGTACCCCCATATGTCACAGTAGCATTATTCCACAATAGCCAAAAGGTAGAAGCAGCCTGTTTCTATAAATGGATGAATGGCTAAACAAAATGTGGTACGTACATATAACAGAATGTCATTCAGCCTTAAAAAGGAAGGAAATTCTCACACGTGTTACAACATGGGTGAACCTTGAGGACATTATACTAAGTTAAATAAACCAGTCACAAAAAGTCAAATGCTGTATGTTCCACTTATGTGAGGTACTTAGAGTAGTTAAATTCAGAGACAGAAAACGGAATGGTGGTTTTCAGGGGCTGGGGGTGGGGAGAATGAGGAGTTGTTTAATGGGCATGGAATTTTAGTTTTGCAAGATGAAAAGAGTTCTGAAGATGGATGGAGGTGATGGTTTGCACAACACTGTGAATATACTTGAGGCCACTGAAATATACACTTAAAAATGGTTAATAAGGCTGGGTGCGGTGGCTCATGCCTGTAATCCCAGCACTTCGGGAGGTCGAGGCAGGTGGATCACCTGAGGTCAGGAGTTTGAAACCAGCCTGGCCAACATGGTGAAACCCCATTTCCACTAAAAATATCAAAAATTAGCCAGGCATGGTGGCAGGCACCTGTAAACCCAGCTACTTGAGAGGCTGAGGCAGGAGAATCACTGGAACCCGGGAGGCAGGGGTTGCAGTGAGCTGAGATTGCACCATTGCACGCCAGCCTGAGTGACAAAAGCAAAACTCCATCTCAAAAAAAGTTAATAATGCACAGTGGTGCCTGTCAGTGCTGGGGTTGGGGGTGTGGGGGGAGGCAGAGCATTGGGAAAAATAGCTAATGCATGCTGGGCTTAATATCTAGGCGATGGGTGATAGGTGCAGCACACCATCATGGCACACGTTTACCTATGTGACAAACCTGCACATCCTGCACATGTACCCTGGAACTTAAAATAAAAATAAAAATAAATAAATAAAAATGGTTAAGATGGCATTTAAGTTATATTGTTTCACCACTTTTTTTTTTTTTTTTTTTTTTTTGAGACGGAGTTTCACTCTTGTCTCCCAGGTTGGAGTGCAATGGCGCGATCTTGGCTCACTGCAACCTCCGTCTCCCGGGTTCAAGTGATTCTCCTGCCTCAGCGTCCTGAGTAGTTGGAATTACAGGCGCCTGCCACCACACCCAGCTAATTTTTTTTTTTTTTTTTTTTTTTTTTTGTCCTATAGCGACAGGGTTTCACTATGTTGGCCAGGCTGGTCTCATACTCCTGACCTTGTGATCTGCCCGCCTTAGCCTCCCAAAGTGCTGGGATTACAGGCGTGAGTCACCACACCCGGTTGTTTCACCACAATTTTTAAAAAAGCACAAGTGAAGGATGCCATCTTCTCTCAGCAGCCCAGGCTTTGGAGGAACAGACTAGAAATAAAAGGAGAAAAGGAAAACAGAAAACAAACAGCCAATGGAATGGATCTTGTTTTTATATGGAACTAATTGCAAACATATATATATTTTTTACAGAGTCATTTTTCTCTCAAGAAGGGAGCTGCAGCCTTAGGGATTGGAACAGACAGCGTGATTCTGATTAAATGTGATGAGAGGTAAGCGTGTATGGGCAACTCTTGTTGGTGAGCAATTTGCAGATTTCACATAAGTAGTGCCTTTTGGTCTGAAAATAGTAGAGGACCATGGGGCAGCAAGTCCACCTCCCTCCCAGCCTCTGCCGGCCTTTGTTTCCTTTTAACATGGGCTCCTGCTTCTATTGCTCAGATGTGCTTCCTTGATGCCATGGAGCCTTCCACAGCCCTTGACTGAATCAAAACCTGTGTTAAATCAATCAAAATATTCTACACCAAGAAAGTGCAGAAAGACATTCATCACCTGGGCACGTTAGCAACAGCAGGCACTTTGAGCACTGATTTATGGAGGTGTCATCACTTTGGGCACCATAGATTGTGTAAGCTTGATGGGGTGACTATAGGAGGGGGCGCAGTTTAGGGAGCAGGAAGTAAATATTGCACCAGTAACTCAACAACTGGAACCAAAGGACTCAGGGAAAATCCCTGTCTTAATTGACACCTGAACTTCATAGGGACTCTGGGATTCAGTACGGTGCTTTGTGGGGGAGATTTTAGAATGTCCACGTAAAGTATCACTGGCCTATAGGCCTGAAACCTACTAAAAATTAGATTCAGTCTCTAAAGTTTTATTAAGAATTTTCATTAAATTTAAAGGAAGCCACTTAATTGGCCATTTATTTATTTATTTGTATTTATTAGTCAGATGTGTACTGATTGCCCACCATGTCACTAGGCTCTAGAAGAGCATAATACGTGATCCTGGTTCCCTGCCAGGATGTGAGCTAGGTGGGAAGAGGCGGTGTCGTCAGAAGGAGATAGTTACAGGGTTGAACTGCATGGCACGAAGTACATGTTTGAACTTTGAGAAGGCATCGAAAGCTTCATGCAACAGGCAGGAATTGAGCTGGATTTTTTTAAATTAAGAGTGAGTTGGACAAGTGGAGGGAAAGGCAAGGGCAGGTACAGAAGATTGAATACCAGCAGCAAAGCTGTTACAGGAAAGGGGTCCCGATCCACATCCCAAGAGAGGGTTCTTAGATCTCGCGCAAGAAAGAATTCAGGGCGAGTCCATAGAGTAAAGTGAAAGCAAGTTTATTAGGGAAGTAAAGGATTAAAAGAATGGCTACTCCATAGACACAGTAGCCTGGAGGCTGCTGGTTGCCCATTTTTATGGTTATTTCTTGATGATATGCTAAACCAGGGGTGGATTATTCATGTCTCCCCTTTTTAGACCATATAGAGTACCTTCCTGACATTGCCATGACATTTGTAAACTGTCATGGTGCTGGTGAGAGTGTAGCAGTGAGGAGGATGACCAGAAGTCACTCTTGGGGCCATCTTGGTTTTGGTGGGTTTTGGCAAGGTCTTTATGACCTGTATCTTGTGCTGACCTCCCATCTCATCCTGTGACTTAGAATGCCTTAACCGTCTGGGAATGCAGCCCAATAGGTCTGAGCCTCATTTTCCCCAGCTCCTATTCAAGATGGAGTTACTCTTGTTCACTTGCCTCTGAGAAAGCCATAGAAGGAGGAATGAGCACCTTGTGGGGTCCAGAAGCCAAGCCTTAGCAGAGGCATGGGGGAGGGGCAGCCATGGCAAATACGGTTGCTCACGTGGAATTCAGAAAGCTCTAAAAATCCCACTGGGTGTGGTGGCTGACATCTGTAATCCCAGCACTTTGGGAGGCTGAGGCGGGTGGATAACCTGAGGTCAGGAGTTCAAGACCAGCCTGGCCAACATGGTGAAACCCTGTCTCTACTAAAAATACAAAAATTTGCCAGGCGTGGTGGAGTGCGCCTGTGGTCCTAGCTACTCAGGAGGCTGACACAGGAGAATCCCTTGAACCCAGGAGGCGGAGGTTGCAGTGAGCCAAGATCATGTCTCTGCACTCCAGCCTGGGCGACAAAGCAAGACTCCATCTCAAAAAAAGAAAAAGGAACAGAAAAAAGAAAGAAAGCAAGCTCTAAAAATAGCCATGTTTACCTCTGTTAGCGAACCAAACTGAGGTTCACTTGCCAACAGCAGTGACACCAAACATCCACATGGAGGTTTGCAGCAGGAGAAAGGAGGACATTTATTTGCACCGCCTTTTTTTTTTTTTAAGACGGAGTCTCACTTTATCGCCCAGGCTGGAGTGCAGTGGCGTGATCGCAGCTCACTGCAAGCTCTGCCTCCCAGGTTCACGCCATTCTGCTTCAGCCTTCCGAGTGGCTGGGACTACAGGCGCCAGCCACCGTGACCGGCAATTTTTTGCTGTTGTTGTTGCTGTTGTATTTTTTAGTAGAGACAGGGTTTCACCATGTTAGGCAGGATGGTCTGGGTCTCCTGACCTCGTGATCCGCCCGCCTCGGCCTCTCAAAGTGCTGGGATTACAGGCGGGAGCCACCGCGCCCGGCCTCATCTTTCTTTTTCTAACTAGACATGATAACATGAGTATTTTTCCACATAATTACAAACACAAACACAGTTAACTGTATAAGATTTTAGATGTGACTATGTCAGAAAGCATTACGGTACATTTAGAGAGCTGGCTTTGGAGCTGAATTATTTAAATTCCAATCTCAGCTCCAGCACTAGTCTGGGCAAATGCCTCTCTGTGCTTCAGTTTCTTTTTCTGAAAAAACAAAGAAGTAATGACACCTGCTTCATAGGATTGTCATGAAGATTCAATGTATTGACAAACGTAAAATGCTAAAAACAATCCAACAATGGGGTAAGTCCAAAATATCAGTCCCCTGCTAATACGTCTTTCTATTTCTCATGTTACTGTTACAAATAACCTTTGTATCCTTCAGTGAACGTCATTGTGCGTCCATGGCTTCTCCATTTATGACAATTTCTTTGTATTCTTACTAATTAAAATCCTATGAATGTTTTTAAAGAAATGGATGCATCACATTAGCCTGGCAAAACATGTCATCAATTTGTTCTCCTAGCAGCCGTGTATGAGAGTATGTTGGAAAAAAGTTTTAACTGTGCTATTAGGTAGATGGCATCTTTGACTCTATATTCATAATTCACATCATCTCTGTGACATGAGTTTAAGACTGAGAGCCTGGCCCTAATGGTCTAAGTGACATTGAAGTGTTTGGGCTCAGGAGCTGAGGAGAAAGCCTTGGACAGTCATTTGTAGCCACCATTGGGGTCAGAATCAATTAAAACACTCTTGGCAGCCATTTTCTTTTTATTATCACATCCTTGTAAAAGTCAGATGTACAGTTCAGAACATCATGTAAGGCTGACAAGGTGACAGTGTTCGTGCTTGTTTCCCGCAATATGCTTTGTAAAGTTCATTCAGCTTTCCCAAAACACAAGCCTGGGCCTGCTCTCTATGGCTTTCATTTCTTGTAGTTACCCTTTCCTACCACACATTAGTCTATCAGTGGCTGGGTGATGGCTTTTATCATGTTCTACAGACAGTTGAAGGTTCACAACTGAAAAGAAATGTCCCAGTGAAAGAGAATAGTCTGTGTCTTTCTAGCAATAAGCCCAATGCTGCATGTGGAGGAAGATCCTGTGAGGTACATTTTTTTTTTCTTTCTTTTTGAGACAAGGTCTCACTCTGTCACCCAGTTTGGAGTGCAGTGGTGCAATCTCAGCTCACCACAACCTCTGCCCCCCAGTTCAAGAGAGTCTCCTCCCTCAGCCTCCCAAGTAGCTGGAATTACAGGCGTGTGCCCCCACACCCAGCTAATTTTTGTATTTTTAGTAGAGACAGGGTCTCACTGTGTCACCATGTTGGCCAGGCTGGTCTTGAACTCCTGACCTCAGGTGATCCACTCGCCTTGGCCTCCCAATGTTCTGGGATTACAGGCGTGAGCCACCATGCCTGACCTGGTTCCCCTTCTTTTTTTTTTTTTTTTTTTTTTTTTTTTGAGACGGAGTCTTGCTTTTGTTGCCCAGGCTGCTGGAGTGCAATGGCACAACCTTGGCTCATTGCAACCTCTGTCTCCCGGGTTCAAGCGATTCTCCTGTCTCAGACTCCTGAGTAGCTGGGATTACAGGCATGTACCACCAAGCCCAGCTAATTTTGTATTTTTAGTAGAGATGGGGTTTCTCCATGTTGGTCAGGCTGGTCTCGAACTCCCGACCTCAGGTGATCCACCCGCCTCAGCCTCCCAAAGTGCTGGGATTACAGGCATGAGCCACTGTGCCCCACCAACCCTTTCTTATTTAGCAGTCACAGGGGCTAACTTTGGGTGACAGTTCAAAGTGAAACACGGTTCTCAGTTAAAATAAAACAAACAAACAAAGTTATAGTAAATATTTGTTTGGACTAGGTTCTTTTATAGTTGAAAATTAAGCATTTTAATTTTATTAAATATACTCTTAAAGATGGAGTAAGATAAGGTAATGTAAAACTTCAGTTCTCGCGGCTTTCATTTTGATGTGAAGTATTATAACTAAACAGGAATATTCTATTTTGTAAAAATTACTTATTAAATTCAAAAGAGGAAAATGTGTTAGGTGAATACATGATTTCCTAAGTTATAGCTTGAGGTTTTCTTTCCTTGTTATCAAAAAGTTGAATATTCAGTGATGAGGTTCATGAATTTTTATTCATGTCATTCATATTTGTAAAATTTGAATTAGTGGAATCTAGATTTGTGATGTGTAGCTATAGCTAAGAATAGAGAAGAAAAGTGTGTTAATATAGAGAGGAAGATAAACATTAGTGAAGGAAAACAGAGCTATATTTCAGAATCTGCTTGGGCCACTGAGCAAAAAGATGTTTCCCAAATATCCAGTCAAGGGAAGAGGAGAGAAAATTTCTATTGTACAGATAATTTGGAAAAATGGGGAGTTCCTATATGATGGACGTGGGAGCCCTGTGAACTCCATCTTTTGGCTGCAGGCAGTGGCCTTGATTGGAACATAATGGCAGACATGGTGGACGTAGTCCAGTCTAGCGTGAGAGGAGCACAGGAGGGGAAGCACCATGATAGAGAAAGTACTGGCTGTTACTGATTCCCATCCAGCTCAGCAACTAGCGGAAGGATTATGGAAGTCATCCAGATAAAAAGAAGAGGCAAAAATGTCCCAGGCAGATGCCATAGCACATTCTAAACCAGGTCCCCAACCTTTTTGGCACCAGGGACAGGTCTCATGGAAGACAATTTTTCCACAGACAGGGCTGTGAGGGGTGGGGGTGGCAGATGACTTCAGGATGAAACTGTTCCACCTCAGATCATCATCAGGCATTAGTTAGATTCTTTTTCTTTTCTTTTTCTTTTTTTTTTTTTTTTTTTTTTTTTTTTTTTTTTTTGAGACGGAGTCTCACTCTGTCACCCAGGCTGGAGTGCACTGGCATGATCTTGGCTCACTGCAGCCTCTGCCTCCCAGGTTCCAGCGATTCTCCTGCCTCAGTCTCCTGGGTAGTTGGGTTTACAGACCCCCGCCACCATGCCCGGCTAATTTTTGAATTTTTGGTGGAGATGGGGTTTCATCATGTTGGCCAGGCTGGTCTTGAACTCCTGACCTCAAGTGATCTGCCCGCCTCGACATCCCAAAACATTCATTACGATTCTCATAAGAAGCACACAACCTAGATTCCTCACATCTGCAGTTCACAGTAGGGTTCCTGCTCCTATGAGAATCTAATGTCACTACCGATCTGACAGGAGACAGGGCTGAGGCGGGAATGCTGGCTCAGGGCTCACCTCCTGCTATGTGACCGGTACCTAACAGGTCACCATTAGTACTGGTCCATGGCCTGGGGATGGGGGACCCCTATTCTAAACCATGGATGTGAGAGAGAACCTGGCTTGTTCAAGGAACTGAAAAGAAGAAAGGACTTGGTTAGAATGTCCTTGTCATGTGGGCCTTATGAGCCATGTTAAGCTATTTGGATTTCTCATTAAAAGACAAGGGACCTCACTGAAGGGTTTTGAGCAGGGGAACGACAGCATATTTTTGTGTTAGAAAGAGTATTTTAAATGCAGAGTGAATGGGATGAGAGACTGGAAGTTGGTAAATGCTGTAGTCATATGAATGGGAGATGGTGAATTGTGGGCTGACCAGATGCAGAGCAATGGAGAGGGAGTGCTGGAGTGAATAGGAAGTGTTGGCTGATTGGTGAGCAGGTTGAGACAGGAGGCAAGGATGAATGTCAGGCTTCTGGCTTGCCAGCTAAGTCCAGGCGGTGCTATTCTCTGAGATAAGGGACCCTGTCTGAGGTGAACAGTTCAGATTGGGAGATACTGAGTTTGAAGAGGTTATGAGACACCCAAGTGAGAGTGTCTGGTAGGCAGGTGGAAGTATGGGCCTGGAGCTCAGGAGGTACACTAGGGAGGCCGTGCAGAAGGCGGCCTGGGAAGGAACTCTCAAGATCATCCACACTTCAGGGACAGGCAGAGTAAGAGCAGCCTGCAAAGGAGATTGAGGAGGAGCGGCCAGAGTTGTCAGAGAATCAGAAATCAGGGCCACGAGGGCCATGAGAGTGTTTCCAGAGAAAGGAGTGGTCAGCAGAATCAAATGCTACAACAGGTGAAATGAGGGCCAACAACTGCCCATCAGCATGACTTCTGAGGAGGTGGCTGATGGCAAGGGCAGTTTCAGTGGAGGGATGAGGGCAGAAGGCAATTTGCAGTGGGTTGGGGTGAGTGGTAGATGAGAAAAGGGAGAACTAATACAGACAAAGTCCAGGAGGTGGAGTCGTGAAGGGGAGGAGGCAGGGCTGAAGCTGGAGGGTAGTTTTGAATCCGGGGTGGCTTGTGGCTTTGTTGTTTAAAGGAGATGGGCTTATTGCCCATTTCACTATGAGGTGGAGGACCTGCTAGAGAGGAAATGTGAATTATGGAAGGAAAAAAAAAAGAAGAAGGAAGAGACGGAGGGAGGGAGGGAGGAAGGAAGGAAGAAAGGAAGGAAAAAATAGCATAGGTTTAATTTTCCTTGTTGAGTTTCCTAGTCTTTTGGCTAAAAATTATGTAGAATCTTCCCCTGAGAAGCTCACACAAACTCTGAAATTATTTCAAATCCTAAAATTGGAAGGAAACACAGAGGAGAAAGCAATAGGAGCGTGATGTGTGATGGCAGGTGCAAGAAGGACTGGGGAGGAGTGGGGAGGAAGGAGGGGAGGGGCCAGCCTGGGCTTAGCCTATGTTGACAAGCTGCTAATGACTTTCAAATCAGACACCCTTAGAGTTGGAAATGTGCTCAGACCTTAGCTTGTCCAACTTTTTTTTTTTTACATTGTATTATTAAAATAATTTCAAATTTAAAGGAAAATTGCAAGAATAGTAAAAAGAATGCTCATATACCTTACACTCAGATTCACCAGTTATGAACAATCTGACACATTTGCTTTCTCTTTCTCTCAAGATAAACTGTATATAAACCCAATATTACATATTGAGTGTAATATTACATATATTAATTATATTATTTATATATATTATATATATATATAGAGAGAGAGAGAACCATTTGCAAGCTCCTTGCAGACATCAGGCTGTTTTACTTAATATCTCAATGTATGTTTCCTAAAAACAAGGATATTCACTTACACAATCACAGGCCAATTATGAAAATCAGGAAATCTGACGTAGATAGAGTACTATTATTAAATGTAAATACCTTATTCGTTTCTTCAGTTGTCCCAATAGTATCCATTATAGCTGTTTTTTCCCAGTCCGGGATCACACATGGCATTTAGTCGTCATGTCTCTTTGGTCACCTTTAATCTGCAACGTTTCCTCTGCCTTCCTTTGTCTCTCATGACATTGATGTTTTTGATGAGTAGAGACCATTTAGTTTGCAGGTGATTTGGATTTGTCTGGTTGTTTTCCCATGATTAGATTCAAGTGATGCATTTGGCTCAGGACTTTCAGGAGGTGAAGCTTGGCTTGCTTGAGTGCATCTCATCTGGAGGTTCGTCCCATTATCAGTAATATCAACTTTGATTTTTTGGTGAAGGCAGCGTCTGCCAGGTCACTCCACTATGAAATGACTATTTTCTCCTTTGCAGTTAATAAGTATCTTGCAGGGGATGCTTTGTGTCTACATAAATACCCCGTTGCTTCTGAAATGTTCACCCACTAGTTTAGCATCTACTGATGATTTTTCGCTGAATTATTGTTGTGATGGTTACAGAACAGTAATTTTCTAACTCCGTCATTTCTTCTGTATTTATTAGTCCTTTCATTCCACTGTAGAGAAGAGATTTTGTCTTTTTGTTCTCTCTCCCCACCCCCTTGCTCTCTCTCATTTATTATCAGTATGAACTCAAAAGTATTTTTAGAAATTAATATGCTCGGCTGGGTGCGGTGGCTCGGCTGGGTGGGAGGCTGAGGCTGAGGCAGGAGCATAGCTTGAACCCGGGAGGCAGAGCTTGCAGTGAGCTGAGATCGTGCCACTGCACTCCAGCCTGGGAGACAGAGGGAGACTCCGTCTCTTTTTTTACGTCTCTTTTTGTAATTGTAATTTTTATTTTATTTATTTGTTTACTTTTTGAGACGGAGTCTCACTCTTGTTGCCCAGGCTGGAGTTCAGTGGCGCGATCTCCGCTCACTGCAATTTCCACCTCCTGGGTTCAAGTAATTCTCCTGTCTCCGCCTCCCGAGTAGCTGGGATTACAGGTGCCTGTCACCACGCCTGGCTAATTTTTTTGTATTTTTTTTTTCAGTAGAGACGGGGGTTTCACTGTGTTGGCCAGGCTGGTCTCGAACTCCTGATGTCAGGTGATTCCCCCCGCCCCCCTGTCCCGACCTCAGCTTCCCAAAGTTCTGGGATTACAGGAGTGCGCCACCGCGCCCCGCCGACTCCACCTCAAAAAAAGAAAAAACAAATTGATATGCTCTAGCACCTTCTTCCACTCGTTCTCCCTGCTCTCTTCCATTTCTCCTTCTCTTTCTCCTCCCTTCAGGGCTCCCCTTACATTATCTAAATTACTCGTAATTTGTTTTAAAACCTTACAGAAAATAAATCTGACCAAGACGCATGATACCTAGTGTCAGAGGACTACAAGAGTCACCGGCTTTCCTAGCTCCCATGTAGTACAAGAATTCTGTTAGTCATTTTGATTAATGCTTTTATGCCACAAATTAGCTACTAGTGCTTTTATATACATTTTAGCCTTTCTTTTAAACGTTATCACTCCAGCTTTATAAATTACAGTTAGACTACACTTCCCTGAGCTTTTTAGTACCACACTGTATCATACAATTGATTTAAACAATTCGAAGTATAAATAACCTGGGGTCATTATACTCTTTTATTAAATTAGCTGGATTGTAGCCAGTGCCTGAAGGTGGTTAGGGACGCTAATTAACTCTTTCAGGTCCTTGGGGAGCTGTTCAGTACATTGTAGCGGGCTAGACTTCACAGAGACACCGAATAAATTATTCCTGAGCAGGACTGTGGGAAGCCCTCTGAGTGGCGTATTTCCTGTGGGTGTAGATGCAGAGAACTCAGGGATGCTAGTCCTGTGTGTACTTCATTCTGCCCTGTCTCAGGAAGGACTATAATAACAGCTGGCACTGATTGAGAGGCACAGTTCTAGCCACTTTACAAAATTGACCTAATTAATTCATTTAATTAGAGACACAAAACAGTATATTCTTGCACATTTATCTGGTGCTGACATAGTTTGTGAAGTGATTCCACACACACAGTTTTAAACAGTATGGCAAGTTTTCTTTCATAGCCTGTCACAGGGAATATGTCTAAGGTCACATGACTTGTAAGTGAAGAGTCAGGGTGTGGAGTCAGAAGAGAACCCTTAGTGTTCACGCGTTTAAACAGAGCTCCTTTTTTTATTGTGATAAAATACACATAACATAAAATTTCCGATCTGAGCCATTTTTAAGTGTGCATTTCAGTGGTATGAAATACACATACTGTTGTGCAACCATCATCAATATTCATCTCCAGAACTCTTGTCACGTTGCAAAACTGAAATTCCGTGCTCATTTAACACTAACTCCCCACCACACCCTCCCTACTATCCCCAGGAGACGCCCACTACACTGTCTCTACGAATTTTACTACTCCAGGTACTTCACTTACATGAACAGAACCATACAGGATTCAACTTTTTGTAACTTGTCTATTTCACAATGTTCTCAAGGTTCATCCATGTTGTAGCATGTGTCAGAATTTCCTTCCTTTTTAAGGCTGAATAATATTCCGTTGTATGTGTAGATCACATTTTGTTTATCCGTTCATCCATTTATGCATACTTACTTGCGTTGCTTCCACTTTTTTTTTTTTTTTTTTTTTTTTTTGAGACAGAATCTCACTCTGTCACCGAGGCTGGAGTGCAATGGTGTACTGTTGGCTCACTGCAACTTCTGCCTCCCAGGTTCAAGCGAATCTCCTGCCTCGGCCTCTTGAGTAGCTGGGCCTACAGGTGCACACCACCACGCCTGGCTAATTTTTATATTTTTAGTAGAGACGGGGTTTCACCATATTGGTTAGGCTGGTCTGAAACTCCTGACCTCAGGTGTTCCACCCACCTCAGCCTTCCAAAGTGCTGGGATTACAGGCATGAGCCACTACGCCCAGTGTTACTTCCGCCATTGACTAATAGGAATAATGCTGCAATGAATATGGGGTGAAAAATTACATCTTCGAGACTCTGCTTTCAGTTGTTTTGGAGTAGATACCTAACAGTTGAATTGCTGGATCACATGGTAATTCTATCTTTAATCTGTTGAGGAACCATCACACTTTTTTCCGCAACTGTTATATCATTTTACATTCCTGCCAGCAGTGCCCAGAGTTGCAATTTCTCCACATCCTCACCGACACTTGTTATTTTTGGGACTTTTGGTTCGTTTGCTTGTTTTTCATAGCAGCCATCCTTATGGGTATGCAGTGGTATTTCACTGTGGTTTTCGTTTGCATTTCCCTGATGATTAGTGCTGTTGAGGATTTTTTTTCATGTGCTTAGTGCTTAGTGGACATTTGTATGCTTTTTTTGGAGAAATGTTTACTCAGGTCTTTTGGATTCATTTTGTTATTTTTGTTGTTGAGTTTTAGGACTTCTTTATTCTAGATATTAATCCTTTATCAGATATATAATTTGCAAATATTTTCTCCCATTCTGTGAGTTTCCTTCTTACTCTGTTGATAGTATCTTTTGTTGTACAAGTTTGTAATGTTCATGAAGTCAGAGTTTTCTATTTTTTTTCTTTTGTTGCCTGAACCTTTGGTGTGATCTCCAAGAAATCATTGCCAAATCCAATGTTATGAATGTTTTGTCCTATGTTTTCTTCTAAGAGTTTTATAGTTTTAGTTCTTACATTTAGATCTCTGATCTATTTTGAGTTAATTTATATTGTGTTATATAAGAGATGGCTGCTTTGTAAAAATAATAATGACAACACAATTCTCCTATTTCAGAAGCCACACATATTCATTGTAGAAAAATAAGCAAATAAAAGAACCTATAGTCTCTCATAATGTTTGATGCATGTAGTTTAAAATATATTTACATATATCTTAACATAAAAGAAACTATAAGTAATTACTGATTAGAAATTTGTTTTTTACATAACAAATATTATGGACAATTTGCATGCCTTAGAAATTCTTCAACACAATTCTCATTCACTAATAATCTACTGTTTAGAATTTGTATTCCTTAACAAATCTGTTGTTGAACATTAAGTTGTTTTAAACTTTTACTATTAAAAAATGCTGTTATAAACATTATTGCAGCTAAATATTTGCACATATCCTTGTATTATTTTCTTAAAATAACTTCTGTCTGGGTGTAGTGGCTCACCCCCGTAATCCCAGCACTTTGGAGGGCCAAGGTGGGCGGATCACCTGAGGTCAGGAGTTTGAGACCAGCCTGACCAACATGGTGAAGCCATGTCTCTACTAAAAATAAAAAATTGGCTAGGTGTGATGGCACATGGCTTATTCCCGGCTACTCGGGAGGCTGAGGCAGGAGAATCACTGGAACCCCACAGGTGAAGGTTGCAGTGAGCCAAGATCGCGCCACTGCACTCCAGCGTGGGCGACAGAGCAAGATTCCATCTCAAAAACAAAACCAAAAAAGAAACCAAAAAAACTTCCCAGATGTAGAATTTCTGAGCCCAGGACTGTGTCTATGCTGAGTTATGATACTTGCTGTCATGTTGCCTTCAGAAAAGACTCAGCCAGTTTACACTCCCACAGTACTACAAAGGGGTGCCTACCCACTATGTCCTCACTCATGCTAGGAATTAAAACCTTAAGTGATGTGTGTCAATCTGATGGATGGAGCTTTTTTATTATTCATGTTTTTATTTACATTTTGATAATTAGCAAACCTGAGTATTTGTTTTATTTTTGTGGGTCATAGTTGGTATATATGTTTATGGGGTACATGAGATGTTTTGACAGACACAGGCATGCAACGTGAAATAAGCAAGTCATGGAGAATAGGGTATCCATCCCCTCAAGCATTTATCCTTGCAAAGTTGAGTACTTTATACTTATCAGTTATAGTCCGAAAAGAAAAAGAAAACAAAGCTCTCTTTTGTCCTGTGTGTTGCAAATGTTTTCTAAAATGTGTCATCTGCTTTTTGATTTAATTTGTTGTATTTTTTAAAATGTTTCAATTTATAGTAGTCAGAGTGATCATCAATTACTTATTTTTTACCTTTAATGTCTTTAGAAAATGTTTTCCATTCTTAGAACATGTTAATATTCATTTGTTTTCCCCTAGAAACTTTGTGTTATTATTTAAATAGTTGATTTAACTGAAATTTATTTTGGTCTATGGTGTTTGGTAAGTATGTAGTATTTTCTTCTTCCTTCCTTCCTTCCTTCCTTCCTTCCTTCCTTCCTTCATTTCTTCCTTCCTTCCTTTCTTTCTTTTTGGCCAAATGGTGTTCCAATACCTTCAAACCCTGTTAATCACCCATCTACTATTTGTATGAGTTTGACTTTTTTAGATTCTGTATATATAAATGACATCATGCACTATTTGTCTTTCTGTGTCTGGCTTATTTTACTTAGCATGATGTCCTCCAGTTTCATCCATGTTGTCACATGACAGAACCTGTCATGTGACAGTTCTTTTTCATAACTGAATAATATTCCATTTATATATTTATTGTATTTTTTCTTTATCTGTTTACCTGTTGACAGACACATAGGTTGTTTCTAAATCTTGGCTATTGTGAGTAATGCTGCAGTGAACATGGAAGTGTGTTTTTTTCTTTGAGACAGTGATTTTATTTCCTTTGGATACATACCCAGAACTGGGATTTCTGGATTATATGGAATTTCTGGGTTTTTTGTTTGTTTTTTTTTTTTTTCCTTGAGGAACTTTCATGCTGTTTTCTATAAGGGCTACACCAACGTATAAGGGTTCTCTTTTCTCTGTGTCCTCTCCAGCACTTGTTATCTTTTGACTTTTTTATAATAGTCATCTTAACAAATGTTAGGTGATATCTCGTTGTGGTTTTGATTTGCATTTCCCTGAAAATTAGTCATGATTAGTGATTAGCACCTTTTTATATACATATGTCTTCTTTGGAAACAGGTCTATTCATATTCTTTGTCTATTTTTAAATTAGGTTATTTGGGAGTTTTTGCTATTGAGTTGTATGAGGTCCTTATATGTTTTGGATATAACCTTTTATCTGATATAAGGTTGCAAATATTTACTCCCATTCCATGGGGTGCCTTTTCATTTTGTTAACTGTTTCCTTTACTGTGCAGAAACTTCAGTTTTGTATAGTCATACTTGTTTCTTTTTGCTTTTATTGCCTCTGCTGTTGGTATCACATCCAAAAAGTCATTGCCAAGACCAATGTCATGGAAGTTTTCCCCTATGTTTTCTTCTAGTAACAGTTTCAGGTCTTAGGTAAGTCTTCAATCCATTTTGAGTTGATTTTTGTGTATGGTGTAACATAACGATCGAATTTTAATTTGTTTCATGTGGATATCCAATTCTCCTGGCACTATTTATCAAAAAGATTGTTCTTTCCCCATTGTGTATATATGGCACCTTTGCTGATGATTAGTTGACCACTTGTGCCTAGGTTTATTTCTGGGTTTTCTCTTTGTTCCATTGGTCTGTGTATCTGTTTTTATTCCAGTGCATACTGTTTTTATTACATAGCTTTGTAATATAATTTGAGATCAAGAAGCATGATGTCTCCAGCTTTGTTCTCCTTTTTCAAGATTACTTTAGCTATTCATGGTTGTGTTTCCATATGAATTTTTGAGATTGTTTTTTCTATTTCTGTGAAAAATGCCATTGAAATTTTGACAGGTATTTCAATTGAATCTGTAGATAGCTTTGGGTAGTATAGACATTTTGACAATATTGACTCTTTCAGTTCATCAGCGTAAGATATCTTTCCATTTATTTGTGTGTTTCAACAATTTCTTTCATCAATGTTTTATAGTCTCATTGTATTGATCTCTCACCTTTATGGTTAAATTTATTTCTAAGTATTTTATTCTTTTTGATGGCATGTAAATGAAATTTGATTTCTTTTCTGGATAGTTTTTTTCTAGTGTATGGTAGCACAACTGATTTTTGTGTGTTAATTTTCATATCTTGGAATTTTACTGAATTCATTTATAGTTCTGACAACTTTCTGGTGAAGTTTTTGGTTTTCTCTATATAAGATTACATCATCTAAAAACAGAGACAATAGCTTATTCTTTTCTGATTTGAATGCCTTTTACTTCTTTTTCATACCCAATTGCTCTGGCTAGGACTTCCAATACTAAGTTGGATAGAAGTGGCAAGAGTGAGCATCCTTATCTTGCTCCTGATCTTGGAGGAACTATCCAGTGGAGCTATTAGGTCCTGGGCTTTTCTTTGATGGGAGATTTTTGATTACTGATTCAATTCCCTTATTCATTAGTGGTCAATTCAAATTTTCTATCTCTTAAGAAGAATGTTCTTGTCCCGAATTTAGTGGAAATGTATTTAGGCTTTTGCATTTAGATATGATGTTGACTCTTGGTTTGAAGTAGATTTTTTTTTATCTTGTTAAGAAAGTGTCTTCTAGGCCAGGCACAGTGGCTCATGCCTGTAATCCCAGCACTTTGGGAGGCCGAGGCGGGTGGATCACCAGGTCAGGAGATCGAGACCATCCTGGCCAACACGGTGAAACCCCATTTCTACTAAAAACACAAAAAATTAGCCGTGCATGGTGGCGGGCACCTATAGTCCCAGCTGCTTGGGAGGCTGAGGCAAGAGAATTGTGTGAACCCAGGAAGCAGAGCTTGCAGTGAGCCAAGATGGAACCAATGCACTCCAGCATAGGTGACAAGGCGAGACTCCGTCTCAAAAAAAAAAAAAAAAAAAAAGTGTCTTCTTATTTACCAAGAATTCTTTTGTTTCATCTCTTCTCTTCCCACCCTCTTCTCTTTCTCCTTCTCCTCACCCACTTCCTTCTCTTCTGGAATGGATGTTCACTTTCATAAAATGCCTTTTAGACATCAATTGAGATGACATTAACTTTGGTTAAGATGACTAACTTTGGTCATCTTTGGTTAGATGACTAACTTTGGTCTATTGATGAGTTGTGCTAAAAGGATTTCCTAGTAGTACACACCGTTGCATTCTTGCAACAAATCCCACTTGATCCAATGCTAATCTTGAATTTCCTTCAGGATTATATTTTCCAATATTATATTTAGGATTATTGTAGCTATATTTGTAAGATGTATCTGTAGGTTTCTCTCGGCTATCTCTGACAAGTTTTGCTTTCAGAATTATCTAGCTTCAGAAAATTCATTCTGCAGCTTTCTTTTGTCTTCTCTATAAGAGTTTAAAGAGTATTGTATGTTATTGGTAAACTTGTTAAAATGTACTATCCAGGCCTGGCATTTTGAGGCGGGGACAGATTTTTGGCAACTTTTCTCCCACTTATTTCTTGGTTATTAGGTTTTTGGGGGTTTTTTTCCAAATTTCTTTATATGCTTGAATCAATTCTTGTAATTTACCTTTCTGAGGGAAAAATTATTTATTTTCTCAAAAACTTTAAGATTATTATAAAGCTTTACATAGAATGCTTTAAAAATATTAAAATCTCTTTATTCATAACATCTCTCTCCTTTCAAATGTTACATTTTCTCTCTTTTATTTATTGGACTAATCAGATATTTGTGTATTTATTGATATTTTCAATGTCCCATCTTTTGAATTTATTACGTTTACTTTTTGTTAAGTTTTCTAATTCACTAAAAAAATTATTTCTTCTTTCTGCCCACACTGTTGTTGTTTCCCCAGCTTTTTCGATTAATCAATTTAGTTATTTTTATTCTCTGTTATTTAATTTCAGAAGCACTCAGGGCATACATTTTCCTCTGAGAATGATTTAGGATGCTTCTCATGTTTTTATAAGTTTTATTCTCATGTCATTAATTTTTAATGTTCTGTAATTGCCATCTTGATTTCCTCTTGAACTCCAAAGTTATTTATTTAGAGTAGCCAAGCATGGTTTGGCTACTCTAAATAAATGGTACATGGTAACTTGAACCTTTTATCATAATCCTTTTTTCTGTCTCTCTACAGATACTTTTAGGGAAGAGGGACAGTAGTTTGGGGAGAAGGAGGAGTGGTGTGAGGTGGTCAGCACACCTTCTTGCCCATACAGTTTCCCTCGTCATATACCTCCCTGTCAGCTCTAATACTACCCTTCAAGGGCAGCAGTAAGGAGGTTTCATAGACAAAAGAAAATATCTCCTTACCATATCATGACTGGAGTCTCAGTTGCACGTCACTTGCATTGTTGTATAGTCATAGTATGTGTGCTAAGCAAATGCTTTTGGAGGAAGTCAATGGAAAGAATAATATTACTAGAATTATACACAAAAAATCACCCAAAATATCCTTTTCTTATAACTTGACAATAATGCTAAGTGATTCAGTTGTGCACATTGGAAAACAAATCTTAAAAGAGAAAAATATTGATCATTGTAGTTAAAGTTCTTTTTCCAAATCCAACTATGTATTTGGATTCATTATTTATAGCAAATAGGAAGTTCACTATTTATAATTATGGTAAAATTCTTTGCAAAGGGCTTGGTTTTGTAATACAAGTACTTCTTAAATGGCCAGTTTTGACTTTTGTTAGTTTATTTATCTTAGGATCCTTTCCTAAGACAGGCAACCCATGTTAGTATCAGCTATGTAAAGACACGGGGAGCTCTTTTCCCCAGGAGAAATCTCTGGTAATTTTTGCTGCTTCTCTGCAATTCATCTTCAACAGTTTTTTTCCCCAAGTGAGTCTATGCAATTTCTCTAGTCACTACACAGTCTGTGCAATTTGAAAATTCACCTACATCCATTAACTCTCCTTGCTATCTTAATAGGATAGTCTTGCCTAGCACTGACCAGTTTAAAAAGCAAATATAAACAAACAACTAGCAGGTTTTTGTTACTGCTATTGCATTTGGATGCTACACTAGGTAGAACAACATCATCAAATATGTTTTAAGACGAGGTTACATGCTTTTATTATTTACTAGCCAGTGCTGATAGCAGTAATTGGGGTCACTGGACTACTGAATTCAGGAGGCTTCCAGAAAACCACATGGACATTTTGCATATGTCATTACAATCCTAGAACTCAACCTGAAAAATGTTTTTGTTAAGTCAAGGTAGTTGTACAGTGCCAAGAGTCTAGGTTTTGCTATCAGACAACTCTAGATTTGAAATCTGCCTCCTGCTAGCTGTGTGACATTCTGCAAGTCGCATAATGCTAATGACAACAATAACAATACTACTGCTAATAAAAACATAACAACGTTAGACTGTCAAACAGGCATCTAGTGGTCACCAAATGTTAGGCAGAGTTTGCTTAATATTGTTTATACCTACTATCTTATTTAACCCTCAGACAAATCTGAGACAAATACTATTATCATTTTATAAATGAGTAAAAAGAAGAGCTTCATACTTCAAGTACACACAGTTAGCATATATGATCTGTGGCAGATCCAGATTTCAAGCTTTTAACCAGAGTCAACTGCCTCTCTGAACCTCAGTTTCCTAATCTGCACTCTAAGTGCAAAATAACTATCTCGTAGGGTCGAGAGGAGGAGCAGGGATCTCACAGTTACTGCTTCTAACACTGGTCATTTATCATTGCTGCTGGTAGTGTTGCTATTATATAACCTTAGTCAATTTCTAACACGAAGGATGTATGAATACTTTCTTCTTTGCACTCATGTTTTTAGGAATAGAGCTAAGCCCTACTCACTTAGGAAAGGCTGGTAGTATCTCTAGTTTCAGCAGGGCCAATGAACAGGTCAACTAGTGACTCAAGCACCCCATATGTGACCATCTGCAAGCCTGCCTAGAAATACAGACTCTCCAGTAACCTGCTTTCTTTGGTAAGATAATCAGTTCTTTCCTTTGGAGCTATGGGGAGTTAGGCATGAATCTGGGGCCATGGTCCGAGATACATTCTGTGTCTTTTTGCTTCTTCCCACGAAGAGAAGATCTTTCCTGCTGGTGGTTCTACCTGTCACTCTTCCTGGGATTTTGCCCAGTTAACTTAAGGGAGTTATCTGACCCTATAGCATCATACGACTTTTTTTTTTTTTTTTTTTTTTTTTTTTGAGATGGAGTCTCGCTCTCTCGCCCAGGCTGGAGTGCAGTAGCACGATCTCAGCTCACTGCAACCTCTGCCTCCCGGGTTCAAGCAATTCTCCTGCCTCAGCCACCTGAAGTAGCTGGGACTATAGGCGTGCACCACCATGCCCAGCTAATTTTTCTATCTTTAGTAGAGACGAGGTTTCACCATGTTGGCCAGGATGGTCTCAATATCTTGACTTCGTGATCCGCCTGCCTTGGCCTCCCAAATTACTGGGATTACAGGCGCGAGCCACCACGCCTGGCCAGCGTCATACGACTTCCTAAAGGCTACTGCTAACCAAGCATCTTAATGCAAAACACCTTGTCCAAAGCAGCAGTCTGTTTCAATGGCCATGACTTTAGTAGCAGTCCCTTCTTAACACTAACAGCTAACTGAGAGCAGTGTTATAAAGCATCAGTGGCTACTTAATTGTAAGCTTAAAGGCTGGATGTGTAATTATTAAAGATATACGCTTACGTTATAGAAATACTTTTGGACCACACAAAGAGTATGGAACAGTCGCCATCCAAAGCCTCCCAGGCACCAGGCGATGCTTGTGCAGAAAGGCCAGGACTGACGCGACAGCCTCTAACCTGCAGGGGACAATCTGCTGGTTGTCACCCAGTCGTCTCTGTCCCCGCAACATATGGGCAGGCAGGGGATGGACAAAGCTACATCTGGAGCTCCTTCTGCTCACTGCCTTGCAGCCATGAAGGCTCCAAACCATGGCACGTATGAAAAGTACTTTGTGTGTTACACAGTTATTTAAATACCTCCCAGGCTAAAATGTCCCAAGCAGCTTTTCCTAACATATGGACCCAGGTCTTCCTTCATCAGAATCACCTGGATGACTGATGAACATGCAGATTCTTGTGCATATTTGTCTATTTATTAGTTTATTTGTCTCCCTTGATAGCATGGAAGCCCTGGAGAGTAGAAGCTGTCTCATTTACCCTGCTACCCCAGTTCCTACAATGCTGCTTGGAACTCAGCAAGTGCGCAATAAATATGTGTGGGATGAATTAATTCCGGGGTCCTATGCTGACCTACTAAATCAAAAGCCCTAAGAATGGGGCCATGCATTTTAAACAGGGACTTGGGCGATTATTATGCTCAATACATTTTAAGAACCAGCATTCTAAGGTAATTCGGCCAATTCTAAAATAGAGAAAAAGATGGCAAGTTTCCTCCCCCAAGGCCTCCCTATTCACTATCTGGTCAGACATTAAGGTAAACATATTACTAGCCTTAGGTTAAACTTTCCCTTCTAGTCATATTCCTCCAACAAATGTTTATCTACCACCTGCCATATGTCAGGCTCTGGGTCCTAAGTAGACAAAACAAATACAGGTTTGGAAGGCAGAGTGTCCAGGAGAGACTAGAGCCACCCCCATTTCTTTCCAATCTGCCAGAGGTGCATGAGTTGATGGTTTGACAAGCCTACTCCCTCCTCCTGCCCACATCTCGCTGATACAGGAAAGAAACAGACTGTACGTTCGTTACTGTTTTCCCGGCAGGTTTGGATAACACCTCTCGTTCGTGAAAGTCAGCTGTGATCTTGAAAGATTTATCTTATCTTAAAATAATCCAAACTTTCCAAACAGATTTCCTATATGTTTGGCACCTTTGAGTTTGTTCTGGAAGCTTAGATGATATTTCTAGTTACTCCCTGGACTTGTACCGGTATTTGATCTTGGGCAGTCACTTCTCCTCTCAGGCTGTTGCCTTATTTGAAAAATGAGAAGGTTCAACTAGAATCAGGCATGTCTTGGAGCCCCTTCCAATTCGAATGGACCCTCATCTCTGACTCCTCAGTGCCATCTTAATGCCTTATACTTAATAAAATGTTAAGTATGATATGATTTAATGAGCAAATAATGATTGTCAAGCTAGTCTACCCAAAATTCTCCCAAGCAAAGGTGTTTAACTTGTGGTAAACTTGGGTAAAATTCAAGATTTGCAAAAAACAATTTCTAAGAGTTCTCATTCTCAGTTTTCTTGTTTACCTGCAAAAATACTATGGCAATTTAATGTGCTTTAAACTTTATGTAAAAGGTAAAGATAATACCCACATTTTCTCAGAAATTTGAACATTTTGTTTATATCAGAGCAGGAGCAAGGTGCTTTAGTACAGCCTGATCTGATCAGGTTGGAAATCACTGCTTTAAGGGATGCATTTACCTGCCCGGATAAGGCATGACCATCATTTCTGGCACGTTTTGCAGACTCCTGACCATATTATGTTGTTCTCCGTAGAACGATTACCATGACCCTCTGCTGTGCACAGAACCTTCTTATTAAGTCATCCTCTTAATTCAGTTAAAACAAGCCTGATTTGGAGCAAAATGTTTGGCAATGAAAGGAGCGTTCAGAAAAACCTTTTTATTCCAAATCTTTTAATAAACCGACCTGCAATTTCACATACCATTGAAACAGCAGGAAGAGAAAATCCATTCTGAAACATCTGGATGAGCTACCTAATGACATTCCAAGTGCTAAAAGCATAAAGAAGGCCAAAAATTCATGGGCTCACGTTCCAAACATCCTTTCAACCCTAAAAATGCTTCTTTCCTAAAACAAAAACACAGATACTGCTTTGCTTACTATTATAATAATCATGGTACGGGAGGCAGAGAAACATTCTTTAAGTCAAAATAGCTCTCTGGAGGTTGCTAACATGGCCAAATACATCCTTCCTGGAAACAGTCAACTAGTTGTTCAACAGTTTGGGGTTGGACTTTACTCTCCTACGGCCACTTACATTGTAAAGATGATGAAGCAAATTATTCAAAGCAAATCTATATTTCTTTTTCCTTCCAGAGGGAAAATGATCCCATCTGATCTTGAAAGAAGGATTCTCGAAGCCAAACAGAAAGTAAGTTTCTGCTGGGATCTTTATCCAGCCCATATTTCTATTTTCATCCAGCAGAGAACAAAGTGTGTTTTGGTTTTATTTTTAAAAGAGGATCCAAACCTCAATTTCCCAGGTTTAATGAGAATGTAGAATTCTGCATCCAGTCACTATTTATTTCTCTGGGTTATAGGCTCTGCTTTAGAAAAGTTTAAATTGCTGAATAAATATTATATACAGAGATACAGTGAGAGTTTCCAAAGCATTTGTCTTCCTAGGTACTGAGGGTTGGCATGAAACACACACACATTTGAAAGAGTATTTTCGGAGGCAGGGAAATAGCAGAATGCTAATGTAGTATGTGAGGGACTCTGGTGCGGTTCTACAAAAGGGGCCAGTTTTTCCTGTCTAGGTGCATGATGTTAGCATTGGCTCTCCAGACATCTTATTTTGCAAGAAGCAATTTAGAACTCTTTTCAGAAGTAACAGGTTTTGAATGCCTGGCCAAGATTCCCAAAGCTCTGGAAAGTCATTTACAACCTGGAATGGCTCACAAATCAGAGAATTTGTTTCTAGAATTCTCTGTTTACCATTTGGTAGATATAATCTACAGTTCCTGATTTAATAACATACACATGCATTTATTATTAGGAACTCAGAAATCATTATTTACGTTCATATGCCCTTATTCGTTTGGTTTTGGTTTACTAAGTGCAGGCAGCAGGAGAAGGTTTCCCTCGTTCTTGTGCAGGTACTAGAACTACTTCTAGTAACATCAACTACAAGATTAAACCTTTGCTGCCACCTAAAGACTGACACTGTAACATCACATTCTATAGACAGGACAGAGTCCTTATGGAATGAGGGACTATGGCGATCCTGTCTGTGGCATTCTGCTGCCTTCTTCCAGCCTGTTACTTCAATCAGTTTTCATTTAGCCATGGCCAGAGAGACTGAGGACTAGTTAGATGGATAAAAGTCATGGCTTAGTATTTTAGCTCCTCCGTGCTGAAATGCCAAATGAATTATCTGGGCATTTTACAAATAGGAATAATGGGCTGGTCAAAGCTACTTCTCTTCATTCTCCTGCCTACTCACTCTAGGGGATTTATGAAGTTCAGAGGCCTCGGTGTGAATAAGGAACACTTGAAAGTGAGCAAAGGGGGGTTAAAAGGGCCAGAAAGTCTACCGGGAATATATACATGTATCGGGGACATCCCTTGACAGCCTCTGGGTTCACTACAGCTTCTTCTGAGAATCGAAATGTCTGTTCTTATAAGACACAGTCAGGTCCAACAGCATGGCCTAGAGAACTCAGACTCCAGAGAGTGAACATCAATTTGTCATAACTCTTCTGCTGCTTCCCCAAATTCAGACGAGTCTGTTAGGGAGAGAATTCCCATTGCTTCGAATCAGCTTTTTAAAAGAACCCTTGACTCTGTTTCCCATGATTTGGGGCTTTCTCGTTTGCACAGGGATTTGTTCCTTTCCTCGTGAGTGCCACAGCTGGAACCACCGTGTATGGAGCATTTGATCCGCTCTTAGCTGTCGCTGACATTTGCAAAAAGTATAAGATCTGGATGCACGTGGATGTAAGTATCCCGTAGGGACTGGCCACTAAAATGTCCTTGGATGTTTTTCATCTGGTACACACGAAGGAAATTTCTTTTCTTTTTTTTTTTTAACTTGATCAGCTTATTTTCAGAGTGGTGATATTAACGCTTTTAAAGATGGCTGAAGCAAATTAGCACACAACTCACACAGTACACACCATGCACCAGAAGCATCCCGAAGCTGATTATACCTTAATGTCCCCAACATGGTAATATTTGTATTTCTATAATCAGTACCCAGGCTGACCACTTTGTTCTCAATTCATCGAGCCATTGCATTCATGGAGGAATATAACCTACGCACACAGTCCCACTCTTCCTCACTTACCAGAATGGTCAAAAGAGTAAAAAGGAGTTGCATTTATGTAGGAAACCCAGAGAATTTAAAAAACAAAAAACAAAAAACTGAAGCTGAAGTTAGATATTCCTATATTTAGAGAGGAAAATGGCTTGACAATTTCCTGCGAAATAAGGACCACCAAAGTTCCAATTCCTTAGTTTGGTCAGCTAAGAAGATAGATTATATTTGAAACATTTTGACTTCAGGCCTTGTCACACTAAAAAATAATGAAGGTGTTCCCTCCAGAACATTTTCCAATGAAAAAAAATGTGTTAAGTTTTAGAAGGACTGAAGGGATTTAAGTTTAGATTAGTATTACTCCAAGTGTGGTTTGAAGATTAGCTACCACCTGCAAACTATTAGTGATCCATACGAGATAGAGTTTGTGCCAAACCCTTATCAATCACAAACCATCACAAACTAAGCACGATACTTGGCTCAGCTGATAATTTTTTCATTGCAAGACTTTCTCAGTGAAGGAAGGCACAAGTTGATGTTCATTCGAGCGCAAGATCCTTATATTGTCATGGGCCAGCACTGGGTCTAAGCCAGGGCTATAACAATGATCTAGCCCTGGCTAGATCATTTTGGCTTTACAATAATTATTCAGGCCAAATTAATGCTCTTCTTTTTTTCCTTTTTGAGACGGAGTCTTGCTCTGTCACCCAGGCTGGACTGCAGTGGCGTGATCTCAGCTCACTGCAACCTCCGCCTCCAGTGTTCAAGCAAATCTCCTGCCTCAGCCTCCTGAGTAGCTGGGATTACAGGCGTGCGCACCCACGCCCAGCTAATTTTTGCATTTTTAGTAGAGACGGGATTTCACCATATTGGCTGCTCTCAAACTCCTGACCTAAGGTGATCCACCTGCCTTGGCCTCCCAAAGTGCTGGGATTGCAGGCGTGAGCCACCATGCCCGGCCTCATTAGTGCTCTTTTCTTTAGGAGCAGAACATTTCCATAGACTTAGCATTTCCATTATTCCAGAGTATTCCTGCAAAGCAATCACCCATCTTCTTTACCCTCCCTGATTCACGTGTGAGTCGTTCATTAGGCTACCAGAGCCCCTTTCATTTTACGCATGAGGACACTGAGAAAAGACTGAACCACCCGGTGCCATTAGTGACCTGCGCCTCAGGACTGGAAACCCTGGTAGGCCTTGCTGGCTGATTCAGGAAGAGGATTACCTGACAACTTCAGAAATGAGAACGTCTGTGTGTCCTGAGCCAGCAGAAGCTATGGGCCATTCCTGTGGGCCTCCTACTTAAATTAGAACTAGGGAATCTTTTAACCAGTTCTATTAGCTTTTCTTTGAAACATACCAAGTTTACCACTTACTCTTATTAGCTTTAACATTCATACAGTCTATAAAGTAGAAAGAATCTTAAAATAGTACATGTTTGGAATATTAGATAATTTTTCAAAGTACAAAAGAACTGGGCCAGGCGCAGTGGCTCATGCCTATAATCCCAGCACTTTGGGAGGCTGAGGCAGGTGGATCACCTGAAGTCAGGAGCTCAAGACCAGCCTGGCCAGCATGGTGAAATCTCATCTCTACTAAAAAGACAAAAATTAGCCAGGCGTGGTGGCGGGTGCCTGTAATCCCAGCTGCTTGGGAGGCTGAGACAGGAGAATCGCTTGAACCCGGGAGGCAGAGGTTGCAGTGAGCCAAGATCGCACCATTGCACTCTAGCCTGTGTGACAAGAGCAAAACTCTATCTCAAAAACAAAACAAAACTAAAAAAGAACTGAACTTACAACAAAAGGTGGGGGAAGCAATTATATCATAAAGGAATTTTATGATCCCTTTAAAATTATCCTAGAATTAATTGTACACACAGAGGAAAGAAAGTTAATAGTTCCAAATTAATCTCCATCTTGGCATTCTGTTTTTAAAGGAGATTACTACACCAATTCAAATCTTCAACCTTGATCAAGTACAAATTTTTAAGACGTGTGTTCTAATTGCTTAGCTAATTAACTGGTATGAATCTTTGCAGCTTGTGGATTTTGGGTGGGGTTTTTTTGGACCCAGAAATTATCCAAAATCACACATCAGTGAAATAGAGTTATGAAGCCACTTCCTATTTCTGGAATCATTTAGACTTGCAACCTGGAAGCTGTTTAATGCCCCTCCTGCCCATCTTCTCTGCCTTACACTGTGGGGACCACAGGGTTTCTCATTCTGAGAACATGACTTCAGGAGGACTAACAGTGCTGGTGATAGGTTTGGGAGAGGGTCTTTCTCCCTCTCCTGTGGACCAGGAACTATGCCTCCAAGGTGGCTCCTTACACCCATATAAATGTGGGATGGAGTCTGGAGACCTTAGAATGGCCCTTCAGTGTAAACTCTGAAGGTTAGTGCCAGAAGAAGGTGGTCAACTTCCTGAGTGGCCTGGGGTCAAGGAGATCATTTTCACCCTAAGAGACTCTCGTTAGTCTGGAAGACACCGACTATAGAAATCTAGGCAATGACAAACTGCTGCCATTTTCCTTGTATGATCTTTTTTCAGGCAGCTTGGGGTGGAGGATTACTGATGTCCCGAAAACACAAGTGGAAACTGAGTGGCGTGGAGAGGTATGTTGCATTTTTCTTATTAACAACATAAAGTCATAAAGTGTTAAAAGCTAACTGTGAAACACAAATTACAATCAATTTCCAGGAACTCTTGGAATACTGAGGGAGCTCACTCTATTCAGTGCTTTTGTTCCTTGCCTTATGTGATGTTACACTCATGAATATGGGTAAACAACAGAAAAATCAAATATGTAAATATTATGTGTAAACAACAGAAAAATCAGAATACACATCAAGTGACCCAGGTAGAATGTCTTCCAGACATAGAGATTCCTATCTAGGGTCTATTCCTGGGATCTCTGAACCACAAAAATTGTTTAAAACCTGCAGGCAACCCACGTTTTTCTAGGGAGAAGATTTATAGCTTTCATGTTTCATAAAAGGATAATATCCACTGCTTAAAAAAATAATAATAATAATTTTGCAAAGCAAATAAGCACCTTGTAACTTATCAGTGTTGAAAGTTTGGGCTTGGGGTCTAAGATGGCCAGTTCACTTAAAGTGAAACATACTAGCAATAGCCTCATCTCATGGTTTCATTCCCGAATAACCTTTCTCTGACAAAGCTCCGACTGATGCTGCAAAGCACCTTTTATTTAGAGCCTACGCAGAAGACTGTTGAGAAATGCTGAAAAACATGAAGGCAGTGATATCTGATTAGCATAAACCACTTTCAGGTCCAAAGAAAAGAGAAAAACAGAATGCAAAATACAGGCTCTGGTTCTGAACCACATGCAAGGGGAGCCCAGTTCTCTCATCACAACACGGCAGGTCAGACACAATGGTGAGCTCTGACACTCCAGGCGACCAAGAAAACCTGAATTCATCAGAGGCTGCCAAATGCCCACCATCCCCTGCCAAGTCCCCAGTTGCTGCCCAGCAAAAGCGTCACACTGGCTCTGCCACTAGACATCTTGGCACAGTTTCTGTTCCAGGACAAGGAGAGACGCTGATGGAGCGCAGAAGCACTTGTGAGCCCTGGGCATGCGGGAGGCCCAGGCCAGAGTGGCTGTGTAGGGTGTGTGATATGACACCCGGGCCTAAAACGCACAGAGAGCCCGTGAGTGTGGAAAGAGAGGGGTGGGGTTACTAGGCTGGAGTCAAGAGCGTCCCGCTGAATTAATGGAAAGAAAGCAAAAAACAGTTGGGTTACACCAGCTAAGGCCCATGTCAGAAAGGTCACTGTCCCTGAGTCTGATGGCCGGGGTCAGGACCTGGCCTGGGCACAGCTGGGTTAAGGCACCTGGAGCCCCCCAAGCTCTGATTGCAGGGCCCCATTTAGACGCCGGTGGATGAGGGCAGGCGTGTCTCCCTCCCAGAGTCAGCCAGTGCCAGGCCTCTGCTCTTGGACCTTGGGGCTTCTCCCAGGCCTAATCCCTTTCCATCTTGAAGATCTGCAAGAAAGCAGAAGCTTAAGGAAGAGGCAATGAAGTAAACAGGGAGAGACGAGAGAGAGAGAGAACAACTTGAAAGGTGGCTGCCCGCACGATCAGAACAAGAATTAAATTCATGTGCTTTCAAGAGAGGTGGCCTATCTACAGGTCTTTCTCTTCTGTGAGTTTCTGACTGGCACAAAAAGTCTGTTACTTTACCTTTGATGCCACCTGCGACTGCACGTGCTGAAAGTACTGGCACATCTTCCACTTAAAAACTCACTAAATTACCTACCCTGAGCCTTAGAAAAATAAACACCCACACGATTCTGTACCAAAGACTATTATTTGAGAGCAAAGCTTAGAACGTTCATCAGGGAACACAGAGTTCCCTCTTACTGCCACAATTCTTGAAACTGTACTATA
Organism: Macaca thibetana thibetana; assembly: GCF_024542745.1. NCBI lineage: Eukaryota > Metazoa > Chordata > Mammalia > Primates > Cercopithecidae > Macaca > Macaca thibetana. The sequence continues at coordinate 26,090,988 of NC_065586.1, forward strand.
ACTAAACTTTTCAAATGGAATAACCATATATGAAGTCCCAAAAATGAGGGGGCTACTGGTGTTCCACTCTAAGCAGAATCCCCTTAGCTACCCATTTACCCGAGGATACCCCTCTCTCACTGACTTATTAGCAAAAGGCATACTTTCTAAGTGAATACAGTTGGAAGACCAGTGGAAACCACTTAATGTGTATGGCCGCAAGTTTAGGAAAGAAATGTGTCTCACTTAGGGAATGACATTTTTTTCAAGTTCCGCAAACCAAAGATTAGAACTCACTCTAAAAGTAGAGGAAATCCATGGTCAATTCTTGTCCCCAAATCCAGAGGCTCCTTCGTAGTCACAGGGGATCTGAATGCCATTCTCACACAAAATGGCACAAGGGGACCGGGCACAGTGGCTCTTGCTTGTAATCCCAGGACTTTGGGAGGTGGAGGTGGAAGGATCATTGAGGCCAAGAGTTCAAGACCCATCTGGGTAACAGAGTGAGACTCCATCTCTACAAAATGATTTTTTTTTTAATTAGCCAGGCATGGTGGCATGCATGGCTGTGGTCCTAGCTAGTCAGGAGACTGCGTGAGGCAGGAGGATCACTGGAGCCCAGGAATTCAAGGCTACAGTGAGCTATGATGGCACCACTGCACTCCAGCCTGGGCAACAGAGTGAGACCCCATCTCTAAAAAAATTAAAACAATAAAATAAATAAATAAATAAAATGGCACAAACATCTGGAGCCCTGTCTGGCATCCCCTTTGAGAACCAACCAAATTCTCAGAAAACAGCTCTTTTCCTTGCTAGCACTGTCAAAATGTCTAGAGATGGTGCTGCTGAGAGGGCACACCACAAGCCCTGAGACTCCAGAGCATGACTCTGTGTATTGTATTTTTATTTCTTTTTATTTTTATTTATTTATTTTTGAGGTGGAGTCTCACTCTGTCACCCAGGCTGGAGTGTGGCGGTGCAATCTTGCCTCACTGCAACCTCTGCCTCCTGGGTTCAAGCAATTCTCCTGCCTCAACTTCCTGAGTAGCTGGGGTTACAGGTATGCACTGCCATGCCTGGCCAATTTGTTTGTTTGTTTGTTTGTTTGCTTGTTTGTAGTTTTAGTAGAGATGGGGTTTCACCATGTTGGCCAGGCTGATCTTGAACTCCTGACCCCAAGTGATCTACTCGACTCAGCCTCCCAAAATGCTGGTATCACAGGCGTGAGCCACCACACTGGCCTCTGCATCATACTGACTCATCTTTAGTCCCTCCTGCCCACAGGCTGCTGCTTACCGTAATCATCCGCTGATATGTTGCACTCTCAAGGCTTTCAGTCCCAGCTGAAGGTGCTGGTGCAGTTTCTGCCGCATCACCAGTTACCCTCACACCTGCCCTGAGAGTCAGGTGTTCAGGATTTAATTCGATCATTGCTGAACCTCTGTCAAATGCAAGTCACAGCGCATGGCACTGCGTGGGTGCAGAGACGGGTATGGTATAAAGCCTATCTTCAAGGAGTTTAGAATCTAGTGGGGAAGATTGTCAGTGAACAGTGGATTAAAATTCAAAGCAAGGAAGCAAAGACTGGAGAGACAGACATGGGAGCTGATTGGAGAGCACAGAGAAAGGAATGGTTCCTTCTGTGATTACAGAGAGGTTTCGCCGAGCAGAGCAGCATCGGAGCTGAGCATCACGGCATACAGGGTACTTCATCGGGCAGAAATGGAAAAGGGCATTCAGGCTGAAGAGACACGGAAGTGTGAAAGTGCACAATGTCTTGGAGAAAGTTCAAACAAGTTTGGCTGGAGGATGACATGGTTTCACAGCAGTGGCCAGGTCATGGGTGGAAAGTACAGAAGTCTTGGCCAGCCCCCAGGGCCTTCCCACAGAGCCAGGTCAGAATCCACGGGGCTTCTTTCCACGAAACATAGATCCCTGAGCTGGGAGTCACTGCTGTGTGGCTGCCATGATGCGTGGAGATTATTAGATTCCTTGGGGGGACAAAACCCATCGAAAACCTTTGCTGCAGGAGCCCTGGCAGGCTTTGAGCAGAGGTACAATGTGATCTCACCTGTGTTCTGGCGTTAACTCCGCATTAGAGAGGAGATGGGAGCCAGGGACAGACTGGAAGCTGTTAAGCTCTTAGGAACGTCCAGGTGCAGGACAGGAGAGAAGCTGAGTGTGACTTAAGCTGTAGTAGCAGAGAAGGAAGTAAGTGGATGGACCTAGGAGACGGGGAGAGAGAATCTAAGGGGCAATATCAAGACAGGGGGAAGAAGAGTGAAACCAAGGACGACAGTGAGGTTTGGAGGCTGGAGGCCTGGAAGGAAAGTGGTGCCAGGAACACAGAATATAGAGGAGAAAGAATCAATCTAGAAGGTTGAGCAGTGGCGAGTGGGGCCTATGGATTTGAGGCACAAATAAGAGCACAGGGAGATGTCTTACAACAGCCCTGCGGGATTCCGTTCTCTCCAACTTACACAAACTGCAGAAGCCACATGACCGAATCCCACAGCAAAGCGTTTTAAAATGAACCTGAGGCTGTTTTTTTGGTTTTTTGTTTTTTGCTTTTAACAAATTGCCAACATTTCTCAAATCAAGGCCATGTCATCGAATCCATCTGTAGGGCTTTTTGCCATCTTTATGCCTCTGAGAGAGAGGTGGGACAGGGAATTCAGTGACAGGTAGTTGTGAGCCTTGGCAGCTTCTCTTCTGAAAAGACAAATAGGCCCCCGCACAGAGATAAACACCACAGTCAGACATGGAAGGCGGCTGGTTTTCTCTCCCATCGGGCATTCTTATTGACAAAGCTGAGTTTATCAGAGTTAGACATCTAGCCGTAGAACATGATGGAATGTATAGAATGGCTGTGTGTACATACGTGCACGGTGTCACCAAGTTCACAAATGACAGAGATGAAATCCATAGCAAAAGCCAACCTTATTTAATGCTCACTGCCTGTTAAGCACAGTTCTAAGCACTTTACCTAAATATTTATTACTATTCTCCTTTTCTAGATGAGGAAAGCTAGGCACAGAGAGGTTAAGTAACTTGCTCAAAGTCACACAGCTAGGAAGTGATGAAACCTGAATGAAAACGCGTACTATCTGGCTCCTGAGAGCTTCCCCCTTAACTATTATGTCTGCTTTATAGCCTAGGGTCCTGACTCCAGGGTCATTCTACAGAGCAAGGAGATATTTTCTTGGAGGGAACTTTCAGTACCTCAATGCTATTATTATTCATTAAGTCATTTAGTCTTCTCTCCAGGGGTAGTTATCTGACCATGAACTGCCTTTGCTTCTAGTTCCTCAATCCCAGTCATAAATGTATCTGACAACCAGTGTCAGAGCCAGAGAAAGACCAGAAGCTGAGCTAGACTATTCGTTGGCTCAGATAAGATCCCCAGGCCAGTGAGCGCTCTGACTGACTGACACATGCCCTTCATCAAATGAATGAATGGGGTCTTTCCCAGCTTCTCATTTTTTCCCAAGGCTGTCACACCCAGAGAGGTGGGAACTGGGTGAGCCCACGTCCGTCGTATGGCCAGATGGGGCTGCAATCCATGGCTGTCTGGAGGCAACTGCCACGAGTTATTCTACTGTAATACTTGCCTTCCTCCTTTATGCCACTCATGAAACTCCACTGCCAGGACCCCTCCGTCTCTCCGGAGACAAGCACAGAGGCTCACCTTACCCAGTAAATGTATGAAGTGAGCCATGGCATTCACAGTGGGAGCAGTTGCTTTTCCCAGAATCAAAAGAGGAGCACAGTGGACGTGCGGGAGAGAAGTCGCAGAAGTTAAACAAGGCCACAGAGATCATACTGAAAGAATCTGGGGCCTTAAAAAACCAAGATTCAACAAAGTGAAGCAAAGGGAGATGGTGTTCCAGGAAGAGGAAATAGCGTAATGAGACCCAGCAGTATGATAATAGAATGCTCTGAGAACAAAAGATAATCTGGCATGATGAAATGGATAAAGAAAAGCAAAAGGACACAAGACCTAAGGCGTAGCTAGGGCTTGCCCCAAGGGCTGCGGGAGCCATACCTTGCAGTTTGGAATTTGGGCTGGAGGAGAAAGAAAACTGTCAGTGATTTCAGAGAAGGAGAGGGCCATAAGCAGAGATCGAAAATAATTCTGGTGCCAAGTGAAGGATGAAATGGAGATCGAGTCAGTTACAACACAATTGCTGAATCCAGATTAAAATAATGAGAATTATTATTAAAGGAATCTGAACCAGGACTACAGCCCAGACTTTTGAAATCATGTAAATTCCTGAGCAGGGAATCTCTGCTGTGTGAGCCACTGTTGCTGATGAGAGAGCATCAAATTTCCCCAAGGTGTGAGGCAAAAAAAAGACGGAACTCTCCCCTGCTGTGGGAGCCACAGCACATCTCATCTGCAGTCTGGAAAGAAAATAACTCTGGATTAGGAAACAGATGGAAGCACGGGCCTCGCCAGAAGCTACTACGAAAGGACGCATTTGAGAAATTAGGCATCAATTGATTAGAAAGGAAAAATCGAGTTAAGCAGTGAAATGAGCCCTGTCTTTGAGTTCCAGGCCACCGCGATAGCAAGGACCACAGAGGTACAGGAGGCAGCCGCCCTCTCTGGCCAGGTGCTCTGGCCATCACTGGCCAAAGGAGAGACTCTGGACTGGATGATCCCAATGACTCTAAGCTGTGCCCTGAGACCACTGTGGAGGCAGGGTGCATGCCGCCACTGGAGCTGGGGCACGCCACATGGAGACCCACACCCTCACCTGCTATTTCTGTGGACAAAGAAAAGTTGCAGTGTGAACTCCGAAAAACTGAGATAGGTCTCGGTTAATTTTGAAAGTTTATTTGGCCAGGGTTGAGGACTCACACCTGTGACACAGCCTCAGGTGGTCCTGACAACATGTGCACCAGGTGGTCAGAGCACAGTTTGGTTCTATGCATTGTAGAGAGATATAAGACATTGATCAACATATGTAAGATGAACACTGGTGTGATCTGGAAAGTCGGGACAACTCAAAGTGTGGAGGGGCCTTCCAGGTCATGGGTAGATAAGAGACAAATGGTTGCATTCTTCTGAGTTTCTGATTTGCCTTTCCAAAGGAAGCAATCAGATATGCATTTATCTCAGTGAGCAGAGGGGTGACTGAATAGAATGGGAGGACAGGTTTGCCATAAGCAGTTCCCACCCTGACTTTTCCCTTTAGCTTAGTGATTTTGGGGGTCCGAGATATTTTCCTTTCACACATCTTTAAGAGTCTACTTGGTGTTTACTAAATACAGTGTCGTGGGAGCATAGGATGGGGGAGAGGGTTGAAAAATTATCTCTTGGGTACAGTGGTCACTATTTGGGTGCTGGGTACACCAAAAGTCCAGACTTCACCACTACGCCCTATAGGCATATAGGAAATCTACACTTGTACCCCCTCAATCTGTTTAACTTTGTAAATTAAAATAAATACATATATTTAGTGTCGATCTGGATTCTGAGAAACAGTACCAAGAAACTGAAGCTCGGTTGCACATGCCCTGAGCCTGTCAGGGTGGAGTGCCACCCGCTTACGTGATTTGTTTATTTTAGGGCCAACTCTGTGACGTGGAATCCACACAAGATGATGGGAGTCCCTTTGCAGTGTTCTGCTCTCCTGGTTAGAGAAGAGGTATGTCTCTCCTGACGCTGTGTCCCAGTTCGTGCGTGGGTTTGACTGTCTTTATGCGGTTAACTTTCTCTGGAAATGTCAGGATCATCGAGTCTTCTCTATGGGGCTACTCACATTCCCCAGAGAGCCCTTTCTAGATTCCTGTCTGCAGGGTGAACGTCTGGTGCCTAACAGGGAAGAAAGGGTAAGAGGACCTCAACTTTCAGAACATAAGCTTTGACCTAATCTCCATGTTTTCAGTATGATACCCCTTTCCTCAACTGTTCCTCCATTCCCCCAATCCAGAGACCCTCTATGTCACTCTCTCAAAAAATTAAATTTCCAGGTTTTTTTTTTTTTCTGGAATCTGAGAGATCATTTTTCCTATATAAGAAATATACATGATATAGGATTCAGGTTAGTGTTAGGATCCAGGTCCATAACATGTATGTGTATGTGTGTGTGTTCTGTCTCTCATGATTACAGTCTATCTATTCAATATTTAAAGCCATGTTCAGAGTGTAAGGAAGCTGCATCCTTATTAACCAGAAAAGAGAAGCAGCATCAACGAGCACTTTCATTCAAGATGGTTCTGTTGACCAGGCCTAGGGCCGTTCTCAGTAGGTGAGCACTGTTGGTCAAGGCCACTGCATCTCCCTTCCATGACGCCAGGCCGGACTCATAGTTCCTCACTCCTGCATTTATTTTGTTGATGAAACCCAAATAAGGAGCTTCAGATGATCCCCATTAAATTTTATTTTCTTAGCCTTAATAAAGCAACCCCAGATTAAAAGAATTTTTAAATGTTGATCTTCATTTACTTTTTTTTTTTTTTTTTTTTTTTTGAGACAGAGTCTCATTCTGTCACCCAGGCTGGAGTGAAGGATGGTATGATCTTGGCTCACTGTAATCTCTGCCTCCTGGGTTCAAGTGATTGTCATGCCCAGTCTCCCAAATAGCTGGGACTACAGGTGCCCACCACCACACCTGGCTAATTTTTGTGATTTTACTAGAGAGAGGGTTTCGCCGTGTTGGCCAGGTTGGTCAAGATCTCCTGGCCTCAAGTGATCCATCCACCTCAGCCTTTCAGAGTGCTGGATCACAGGCATGAGCCACCGTGCCCAGCCAAATATCTATCTTCATTTACTTAAAAATACTTTGCTTTTTTTCTAATTATACAGTTAACACACTATGTCAGAAAGTTGAGGCAGAACAGAAAATATAAATAAATTTAGAGTCACCTCAAATTTTTATAACTTAGGGATAACCATTATTACCATTTTTAATATTTTCTCCCACAATTTTTTCTAGAAATAAATATATTTAAAATATATATTTATAATAAAATTGCTGTCATCTACCTCATATACTTCATATATACATGTTGATTCTTCTTTATACTTTGCATTATATTATGAGCATGATCTTCCAAAACCTAATTTGTAATGGCCTCATATTATTCTATCACATAATTCAGTGAACCATATCTCTATGGTTAAAATATTAACCACAACAGAGTGACTTGATGGAATCCTTAAACATATACCTTTGATCACATTCCTGATTATTTTCTCAAAGTAGACTCAAAGTGGGATTGCTGGGTCAAAGAGTGTTACCACTTCTGTGGTTCGTTCTTAATACCTCATGTTGTCAAATGCAAATTTACACAGCACGCCTTCTGTGTCTTCATCAGTAATAAAAATATGGACACAAGATTGAAGACAGAAACTTCCCCTCAAAATGAGATGAATGCATTGGAAAATATCCTTTTGGACTGGGTTTTCATCAGTTAAAAATACGGTCCAATGTATTATCATCTGCCCTAGCTCATGCAAGCCTCAGCTATAATTACCTCAAAGGAGAAAATAAATTTTTGTTATTTAGATTTCAGCCAGATGTTTTGACAGTGGCTCCCATCATGTCCTTACAGACCAAAAGGGAAATGTGAGCTGGAGGAAAATAGAAAGATTTGGAACTGATTAGATGACTGCATCGGAAGGACGTACGGACTGGCAATTTGATGTTACCCAGGATAGAGCCTATGGCTTGGTACCTAACCTGTACCATTCAGAATATTCACAGACTGTTTGATTAAAACATAGAAGCTAATTAATGTTTCAGATGGGAGGAGACTGGGAGGTAGAGTAAATGTGTGTAGGGATGGAATCAGAATACAAGATGATTTTTACAGACTGGACCAGTGAGCCACATCCAAAAAGGGACATTGTTATTGGAGATCATTGTAAGGCTCTGCTCTTAGGTCCGTGTATACTGTGGTTATATTTTGATTGGACAAGGAAGGCTTGTTTCTACAGCTAAATTGTTGGACTTGTGAAAAAGGCAAAGGATGGTAGCTCTACAGGGTCAACAACGAGTCAAGAGAAAAATGCCACACAAAAGACATTAATGAGATACAGGAAGTGGAGTTTCAGCATGAGAAGGTGGTGGTCTCCCACTCTTCTCTAGTTAAACCATACCCGCAGTGCTCTGCTTTGCTCTGTACCAAATTGTCCATGGGGTTCCATCAAGCTAGATCCCAAACAGTGGGGACCAATTGGTAAACGTGTAAGAGGGATGATTGAAACAACTAAGGATGTTTAGCCTAGGGAGGAAAAGAAAAGAAAAGGGCCGAGAGGAGGATGGCAGCCTTCACCATTTAGAGGACTCTCAAATGGAAGAGACTGGGGTTTTCGTTGAGGCTTTGGGGAGCTGGTTTAGTAAACACCGGGTGGTAGAGATTTGATGGCAAAATCAGTACATCCTGCGATTTTAGGTCTGTTTTGGGTTCAATAAAAGGAACACTTCTAAAAATTAAACTGTCCAACAGTAGGAATAAATTAATAAGGGGAGGTGATTAAATAGAGAGATTGGACAGCCACTTATTAGGAAGAGTGTAGAAATGATTCCTTTATTGAGTAGGAATAAATGAGCTCTAAATTCCCTCACAAATCCAAGAGTTTATGATGCTCTGACAGCATTTCTTTTATTGGCATCCAAGGAACAGTGCTGTTCCATAAGATGGTAATAAGGGTTCCCCAATAAGAGAGTTCTCAGTTTTAAAAAGGCTGGGATATATTGGTTTAGAGTTTAAAACAACTTACATTATTTCAGGGCTTATTGGGGCCCTTAATAGGCTGATATGTATTGCAATATCTAAAAAGAAAGACTAGATGATATAGAGTTTCCTACATTTATTTGAGCATGGGAATCTCTTTATGTACAGCAACTATTAATGTGTTTTAAAACACATCAGTTTGGGACATGATGGTCTATAACCTTTTCATGGCTCATGGCTCAGAACCAGGACATCATCTCACTAAGGCCTTCTGTAGGAAAAATAGCATCACTTTTGCTTGTCATGTTGTACAATAATGAGACTGTGGCTGTCCAGCTTTTTTTTTTTTTTTTTTTTTTTTTTTTGAGACGTGGTCTCTTTCTGCCGCCCAGGCTGAAGTGCAGTGACGTGATCCCAGCTCACCGCAACCTCCACCTCCCGGGTTCGCGCCATTCTCCTGCTTCAGCCTCCCAAGTAGCTGGAGCTACAGGTGCCCACCACCAGGCCCAGCTAATCTTTTGTATTTTTAATAGAGACAGGGTTTCACTGTGTTAGCCAGGATGGTCTTGATTTCCTGATCCCGTGATCCGCCTGCCTCTGCCTCCCAAAGTGTTGGGATTACAGGCGTGAGCCACCATGCCCGGCCGTCCAGCTTTTTTAGGGCTCACGTGTTTTTGAGTTATTTTTTTCTATCACAGTAGGAGTAGGTCTGATCCTTTCAGCATTCCACACTCTCTGAAGTGGTCTTCCTTAGTATTGATGGCGCCAGTGTGTGAGCGTGCATGGCCAGAGGAATAATGGTACAAAGTTTCTGTGACCATGAAACCAAATAAAAGCGAGTGTTGCAAATTTTCACGTTATTGGTCTTCAAGTGAATTTTCTTTTTCGAGTTCAGTATATTTCTACTGATCTAATACAAATGCATCGTATTTAATTTTTCTTATTCTGAAAAATAATGAATGGATTCCAATATATGTGAAGCCTAAACTACAAGGTAGAGTCCAGTTCTGTCGTCTACCATTTCAACACTCCGTCTTTCAAAACCAAATTAAAACTGTAATTGCATTGCATTGTGTTTTAGTGTGGACAGTTTTCAGAAGTGTTCTCACTTCTAACTTCAACTAAGTGATCACACTTTAGTCTTGTCTTCTTTTGTCATGAATCACAAAAGAAACAAAACCAAATGCCAAAGCTTTTGTGAAATCACAATTAGAAGAGAACAAAATAGTCAGAGGCATCCAGTGGTTCGTGACAAATTGAAACACAGGGTTTTTAGTGAAGAGACTGGCGATACTATTTTAGTCGGAAAACATGATTCAGTCACTATTCTATGGAATAATTCAATCACTTTGCCGCCCATTTCCATAGTAAGGTTACAGTGCTAGGACAAATGAATGGCCATTGACGATGAGACTTTCCACTTAACTATCTCAAGGAATTGAGCATGCGAACGCAGCACTGAAGCTCTGACCGTTCTTGAGAGAGGAACATGACATTTGAAAGATTGGTTATTTAAATTCATCTCAAAATTGCAATGTGTGTGTGTGGCTTTTTTTTTTTTTTTTTTTTTTGTAGATTTCAGCATATAAACATGATAGCAATGAGCTGTCTTAAAAGTCATGATTTCCAAAGGCAGCTCAAACTCCCTAACAGCTAAATGATAAAGTACTTGAACTAGATATGGATGGAAATACTAGAAGAACCACACCAATAATATTTCACAAAACCAAAGAGTTTCCAAAATATTTTAATCACAACGAAACCAGAATAGTAGGATGTTCTCCCAAAGAAAGAGAACATTTAAATATAAATGTGTGCTCTGATTATGATTTTTATTTATCAGTTGATTTTTACAAATGCCTTCTCTTAAAAGGGAGAGTAAAAGTGTAAACGTGTCCTTGCTAACCTCCATGACATTTGACCCTGAGCCATTGTCCCACAGAGTTGACCATTACAACAACCTAGACACTCCTGTCCAGAATTCTTTTTTTCGTTTTGTTTTCTTTCTCTAAGATATGCAATGTCTCTTACTTTTATTTTTTTCTTATTAATTTTTACCAATATAAATCTAATGAGTTGTCAGTAGAATTTCCTAAATTTTCTCTTCTCTCTTGTAGGGATTGATGCAGAATTGCAACCAAATGCATGCCTCCTACCTCTTTCAGCAAGATAAACATTATGACCTGTCCTATGACACTGGAGATAAGGCCTTACAGTGTGGACGCCACGTTGATGTTTTCAAACTATGGCTGATGTGGAGGGCAAAGGTGAGTGTGTATGGACCAGCTAAATGACAACTAATCTGTTCACCGCTATTATGAAATATCAAAAAAGTGATTTCCAAATTGAAATTCCTTACCCAAGATTTGCTTTCTCTTTTTTTTTTTTTGAGAGGAGTCTCTCACTCTGTCACCCAGGCTGGAGTGCAGTGGTGCGATCTCGGTTCACTGTGAGCTCCACCTCCCGAGTTCACATCATTCTCCTGCCTCAGCCTCCCTAGTAGCTGGGACTACAGGCGCCCGCCACCATGCCTGGCTAATATTTTTTTCGTATTTTTTAGTAGAGATGGGGTTTCACCGTGTTAGCCAGGATGGTCTTGATCTCCTGACGTCATGATCCGCCTGCCTCGGCCTCCCAGAGTGCTGGGATTACAGGCGTGAGCCACCGCGCCCGACCTTGCTTTCTTTAAACTTAACATCTAAATACCTTCATTCAACATGAGGAAAAATATAATCAAAACCATTGTTTGTTTCTTTTCTAGCCAAATTGATTCAAATGCTCACTCATCTAGAAAACAAATCCATTTTGCTTTATATAGCAGAACAGCTTGAATTTTAACAGGTGTTTATTGTTATTGTTGTTGGTTTTTGTCTGCTAACGTGGTTTTTACCCAGTGATTGATCACCTGGGTAGGTGAATGCGCTCTGAAAGCATAGGTTTGGAGAACAAAAAAGAAAAAGTAAAAAGCCCACCATGATAGCTTATTTTTTGACATTTCAAGGGATAACTTCTAGTTACAAAGCTTTTTTCCCCCTCATCTCCCAAAATACCTACTCACCTCCTTTTATGTAGGTTCTGTGTTTCTCTCTGAATTTAACTGTAGGTGATCCCTCCTTTTTTCAGCAAGGAAAGCTCACTAACTAACAGTGTGCAGGACTTGCTTGGACCTAATTGTAGCCTTCCAGGAGCCTACGTTTATGTTTAAATGTAAGCAGGCTGGATAGGTCAAAGATTTTATTTTTAATTTTGACCAGATTCTTAACTTAAAGGCCACAAATTAGTGCCTGCCCAGCCAGCTTCATTTATCTCCTGCAGGAGATAAATAGACAGAGCTAGCTGTATATACTGTAGAAGCTCAAATGCAAAAAGAGGATTCGAGGAAACCTGACATAAGAGAGTGAGAAAGGAAGCAATTAAAGATGTCAACCTTAATAACAGAGTCTCTCTAAAGGAAAAGATGTTGATTTGGAAATAAAGCATTACAATGGGAATACATACGCCATAGTAAACTGTATGCAAATTCAAAGGAGGTAAAGGAAGACAAAAGTTTTTAAAGGAAGAAATGTGGAAGAGTACATAATTGTTTTGAGATAAATATCCTTGGTTACAAAGATCAATAACAAGGGTGATGCAGTCCGAGGCTGGATAGGCAATTGCTAGGCAGATGTCTTTGCAGAAGTATTTTTTTGTGTGTGTAAGGTTGTGGTGACCTTTGAGCAAGGTTATAATTTTTGCAGTCTTCTGTGACAGTTTTTGTTATCCGGTATACAAGGCATGAGAACCCTCTCTTCATGGTTTCCTCTGGCTCTGTCTATCAGGGTTTTCTTAACATTCGTGACTCCATTTTTATTCTAATGGTGTTCACAAGGGAAAGCTGGGATACCATGAGGTCCTTTATGTTTGGTGGAGAGGATATACATTTGGCTCTCAGGTGTGTAAATAGCCTACTTAAAGAAGTAACATGCTCAGTCCCATAAGAAAATGCCAATAACTTGGTCAGCAGGAGTGAAGTGTACCAGGGTAAGACCAGTGAATGGGATCTTCTGCAAGTCTGTGTAAAAAGGTAGGAACCTTGTCCACGGCAATGAATTCCTTGTGCTTTTGTTTATAATTTTGTTAAAGTAACCTAAATTACTTTAAGCAGCTTAGATGATGGGGTTCTTAACAAGAAAAAGAGGGAGTTTTTGAGTGAAGCAATGCAATCCACAAGTATTTTATGGAATCTCCTTTAAGTCCATTCTGGCAAAAAGGTGCAGTTTAAACAGAAAGATGGTCTTGCTTAATGAAGAAGTAACTCTTGGGTGGTTTCCAGGGATGGCTGGACAGTACGTCCTTCAGGGAAGCCTGCTTAATGGTGTTTACTCCAGCAGAACGTTTTTTACATGTTGCTAAATATCAGGCAGCTACAAGAAGCTGAATATCAGGAGCTTTACATGAAGTGAAGCTCCACAGTGTTGCCCGGTAATGGTGGAGTGATGGGCCCCCTTCCTCTTTTGAAAATTGACAGCCCAACAACGACAGGTCCCTGGTCCCCACCACCCAATGGGAGACTCATTCTGCTAGCAATGACACTTTCATTTGGAAGAAAAACCCAAAGCAATCAAGAATGTAAAGTATTGATGTACCTCCAAGCTGCTTTAAAATGAGCAGGTCTTTCATTTCATTGATTGGTGGGGATTACAAAATGATTAATGTAAATATCAGGTAGCAAGGTGAGAAAACCTTGATTTCTGAATATTGTGCCATGTTCCCTCTTACTTCAAGGATCATTCTTTGTGTCTTTTTTCCCCTGTGGTGTTTTTATTAAGATAATGATCATCAGCAATATTTACACAAAAATGTTTCTGTCACGGTTCATCAGATTCTGCTGCTCCCTTTCCATCTGAAGCCTCCTCTCCAGCAGGGGCAGCCCAGGTTCTTAGAGAAATAACATGGAGGGTATCAAGTGTGAATCGAACAGCAGGACCAGATGAAGCCGGAAATAAAGGGAAGGGCCCCATGAAGTCACTGGGGAAGGGGATAAAAAGAGGAAATCACAGCCACTGCATTACTTATTCTTTTACTTCTTTGTGGAAATACCTCAAATATCTAGACATCTAAGTGGCAAAAACTTACACTTTGTTTTCAATCTAAACCTTTGTATTTTTTTTTGAAAAATGAAATGATAATCATTATTAAAGTAATAAGCTTAGTTCTACAATCTAGATAAAAGGTGAGGATAATTGTACTCTCACATCAAAGCTCTCCCTCTAGCCATGCCGGCCAAGGAAGAAGTCATCCTTTTCCCGCAACAAGAGCCATGAAAGAGTTGGCTATGATGTTGAATCTTGCCTCCCCACAGGAATGAGGAAACAATCTGGATAAGAGTAAGGAGGAGGAGGAGGAAGAACATAGCATTAATTCAGTAAGCCCTCTGTGATCAGACCTGCCTGGAGAATTCAGTGTTTTCCACATTTTCTCCTAAGAAAAACCCCATGAAAAATAGCCTAAGTATAAATTATTATTATTTGAACTAATCTGCTAATGACTAATGGAGCTAAATGCACTGATGACAGCCATCATATTAAGTCCAAATTAACTTGATTAGAACAAATTTATGCAAAAAATAAGACCCCTGATTTAGGATGCTAAGAGGCATACTAGCTGGTTAAGATATGGATGTTTATCATCAGCAGAGGCCCAGTGCCTACTCTCGACTCTCTTCTTACGGAGTCGGCCTTTCATTTTGTCTGCATTTTATTAAATAATCCTAGGACCTAATGATTACTTCCCAATGTTGACAGATTCCTACAGTGGCTAAAACTCAGTAGCCAACAAAAGTAAGTAAATAAACTTAAAATTACATCTCCCCAACACTTTTTTTTTTTTTTTTTTTTTGAGATGGAGTCTCGCTCTGTTGCCCAGGCTGGAATGCAGTGGTGCAATCTCAGCTCACTGCAGCCTCCATCTCCCGGGTTCAAGCAATTCTCCTACTTTCCCTTTTTAGGCCTACAGGAATGGCTTCATTTATAACAACCAAGGTTTCATAGCAAATCTCTGTGTTTGTATATAGTCATACAAATCAGCAGTTTTCCTTGGGTTTTTTATGATTAGCTTTGCTAATTAAAAATGTGGAAAAAGAGGGACTGGCAAATGGCTGGAGGAAAAAAAACACCAGGAAAAAACTTATTAAAGGGAAATGGACATCTGGCATCCTTTGCCGAAAATGACAGAATGTTTACTTTCTGTCTAAAATGAAATTTATTTTAACAAGTAGATATTCAGCATCTATTATCGTGTCTGATACTGAATGGAATAAAGAGGCTCTCATTTTCCAGACAGGATAAGACAAATGCACAGAAATCCATCATAAAAGACAGATTAGGACTGATCACAAAAGAAATCCAGACACATCTGGGGAATTTAAAGGATGGAGAGCTCATTCCTAGTTTAAGAATCGAGATGATTTGCAAAGAGATGGCCTTTGAGATGGGACTTGAACAGGATAGGTAGAAAAAGTAGGATTTCACCCAGCAGTGCTGTGAGAAGGCCATTCCAAGGAGTGGTTGAGCAGGAGTTCAGTGCGTATTATGAGAGTAAGGGAGAGTCTAATTGACTGTGAAGGGCAACTTGGGAGCTACGTTCCAGGTGAGAAGTAACAGAGCCTGAACTAGGGTGGGAGCAGCAAAAATTGAGATAACAGCAAGGGATTCAGTAGTTATTTCAAAAGCACTGTCTCTGGGGCCTGAGAATGTTTATAAAAGCGTTTCAGGAAGCAGAGAATGATCATGACCCACTCCCCAAGACCACATGGAGGCAGCAGCTGAATACTTGGATGGTGAGATTGCTGAAGAAGATCACATAAACATTGTTCATCTTCCTAAAATTCTGGTTTGGGAGTCTGAGGTGGGGCTTAAGAATCTACATTTTTAACACAAATAATCCGGTTCTGATATAGATCATTCCTCAGAACATACTTTGTAAAAGGCTTCAAAGTTATTCACTTATTCATTCAACAAATATACATTGAGCACCTAATATGCGCTCAGCACTGCTCAGAATGTGGAGGATTTAACAGTGAACAAAAGAAACATAAACCTGTGCACTCATGGAGCATGTGTTGCAGCCAGGTCAATCTCAACTAGTTCTAACGTGTGAGTCAGGAGGAGCTAAATAAAACCGTCTTTCTCCAGAAACTCCCCCAGCGGAATCTTGACACTGGGGTCCAGCCTTTCATTTAGGAGTGCCTGTCCGAGCCTTCAGCATCCTGCACAGGGGTTCAGGCTAAGGGGACGTGATCCCTGATAAAGTTTGACATGTGCTTTTGTCATTCTCACAGTAAGAGCTGCGTGGCATGTGATTTAATGGATGAAAGTATTTAATGAATGAAAGAATTTTGAAGAATCTCTCAAAAGCCTCTAAAACCTTGAAAATAAAATGTGGATCTTAATCCCATAAATATTCAATATGAACGGGAGGCACCCAGGGCACACTAGAGTTTTCCGTGTCACTCCCCATGTATGTCTTTAGCCCCCAACTAATGGGGCAATCACACGACCCCCATCATCCCCATAGCAAGGTCCCAGACCAGGGGAACCAGAGGTCTCACACTCTGGTCTTTAGTAATCCCATTGCTGTTGCAGGGCAAACTCTTCTTCATGGGAAATCAGAGAGGCATCATCATTCCCATCTGATCAGAGAGATTAGCCAATGCCATTCAGCAGGACAGGGTCAGAGTCAGACTGGTCATGCCATATCCAAGATCAGATATGCAAAAGTTTAAACCCAACTCCAGATGGTCCAAAGGATCCAGGTTGGAGAATAGCAATCAGCTTCCCTCCCTTCTACTTACAGTCCATCCCAAGTGAACCCAAACTGTCAAGTCATTCCAAACCAATTATAATCTCCTTAGCACTGACAGACGCACAGAGCTCCTGGTATGGGTGCTGGCCAAGCATCAGGCGTGAGCCCAAGCCCTTCCTGGGGAGGCATCAGGAACCCATCAACCTCCTTGAGCTGATCAGCCGGGGCAGCAGTCTCCAAATAAGTGAATTTCCGAACCCATTTGATTTCTCCAGGGCAGCTTGTTCTTAAACCTGCTTCATACATCACAAGTCTCTGGGCTCTGTTGGGCGCCCTTAGCTGAGATGATGTGATCTTTTATGAAACAGGCAAGTGGGCCCATCTCATCTCCATTACAATTGCTTTCTCTAGGTTCTCTGCTGGAGAAGTTACTGGTAGGCAGGTTCAAAGTGCTTCTGAGATGAGCATTGGCTTTTTCTCTAAGATTTCTCCATCAGCACCCAGTAAACACCCAAGGAGATAAGAGGAAAGCTATTTTGAAAAGTAACTCTCTTGTGTGTCCCGATGTCAGTTAAAACAGCTCCAGTCCAAGACTGTTGTGTTGGTTTTCCTAAGTCTGGATCCAGGGCTTCCAGAGCCAGAAACTAAAAGAAATAAGTGATAATGTTCACTCATCACAGACACATGAGTCATTTATCTGCCCCCAAAGGAGAACTCTACAGAGCTTGACCGGCTAACAAAGCCTCTGGGTACTCCCTAAAATTCCTGCATCCATTTGTTCAAAGAATTCAATGAGTACCTACCCAATTTGTTCCGTATCAGGTACACTGGCAGACAAAGATGGGCTCTGGGAATGGAAAATGTACACATTGGAGGGGGACTAAGCAGGCATTCTGGAGGGTCTCCAGTGATGCTTTTTCTCTGCAGGAAGAGAGTAGCCCAGCCCTCCTGTTATTAATGACTTCCATGATTACTCCTGTGAATAGCAGAGGCACATTTTCCCCTTGAGTAGTCAAACTAATTGCCTGGGGAATGGAGGCTCTGGAAGAAAAGGAGTCCCGTGTAGAAAGCAGTAATGAAGGGGAACAAAAGCACCTGACGGGGAGAGCATTAAAGAGAAAACAGCGCTGAAAAAGCCTGTGGAAACAGCCCTGTGTCGGGAAAGTGCCAGACGAGGCTGAGATGGAGGCGGCAGGATGACCATCAGTCTCCAGGGAAATCACTTCCTCCGCACTCTTAGCCTGCCTAATGAGCTGTGTCCTTCTCTTACCTAGGGGACTACCGGGTTTGAAGCACATGTTGATAAATGTTTGGAGTTGGCAGAGTATTTATACAACATCATAAAAAACCGAGAAGGATATGAGATGGTGTTTGATGGGAAGGTATGTATTTGGATTTCTACAATCCCAGAAAGTTTAGTCAATTCCAACCCTCATCACTGATATGATGTAAATGACGTGCTGTCCAGGAAAGTGGGACTGTCACAGAGGGGAGCAGTGGATGACGGGGTAGCTATTCTGAGCTGGAATAAAGACCAAACTCACCAAATAGTCCATAGAACTTTGTCGAAATCATGCCCTCCAATGGCAATTCCTGATTGAAAAGTGGGAATTGTGTTCTGAACCTGCTGAATACATCGATTTGAAATGTTCTTAGCATTTTCAAAATTGCCAGCCTGGGCCAAATATGAATCTTCCTTTCCTCTTTGTAGCCTCAGCACACAAATGTCTGCTTCTGGTACATTCCTCCGAGCTTGCGTACTCTGGAAGACAATGAAGAGAGAATGAGTCGCCTCTCAAAGGTCAGTGCTCCAAGCTCCTCTGATACATGCGTGTATTGAGCCTTTCATGTGCACGTCTTCTTTATGACGTATGCCTGTGGCCTTAGGAGAGAGCCCACCTGGGTGCATGGGCCCACTCCCATCTGTGGACTCCCACAGAGCCAGGACATATAGAACCTGATGTATGCAGACTTTTTTTTTCTATTTTTCTTTTTCTTTTTTTTTTTTAAGATGGAGTCTCTCTCTGTCTCCCAGGTTGCAATGCAGTGGCGTGATCTCAGCTCACTGCATCCTCCAGCTCCTGGGTTCAAGCAATTCTCTTGCCTCAGCCTCCTGAGTAGCTGGGAATACAGGCACCCGCCACCACGCCCAGCTAATTTTTGTCTTTTTAGTAGAGACGGGGTTTCAATATGTTGGCCAGGCTAGTCTCGAACTCCTGACCTCAGGTGATCTGCCCGCCTTGGCCTCCCAAGTGCTGAGATTACCGGCGTGAGCCACTGCGCCCGACCTATGCAGACTTTTAACAACTCTATTTGCTTGTTTTCTGAGAGTGAGTTTATGATGTCCTAAAAGAAGCAATCAGGCGATAAGCTTTGCTGGCATTCACAAAGCAGCGAGGACATTGCTGAAGTTCATTGCTGTTCCAAGTGAAACTGGTGCTCAGTTACAAGCACAAAAGAGACTTCAGGTACCAGAAATGGTTAGCAAGCAATGCTGCTGCTGACCCTCTTGAGCTGCCAAGACCAAGGCTACCCTGGGGGTGTCCTTAGAGCTGTGATGACCCCAGAAGGTAGGATGGCAAAGAGCAATAATAATAGCCACTGTTTTCAGTGTGTATTGTGTCCCAGCTCAATATCAGGTGTTAGGTCACTTAAAGCCTCAGAGCAACCTGACATGGGAAGGACTGTCCACCCATCTTGCTGATGGAGAAACTGACACACAGGGAGAAAATGTAACTCCCAAAATCTCACAGAAAGTCTGAGGGCTTGAGCTTTAAATTGTACTGTGGTCAGTAAGACACCCTTTATCTTTCATCCTCTCCTGCTCCTAGCACTTATACACGGATGAAATATGACTTGCAATGCACATCGAAGCGAATATGCAGGACCTGTCACCATGCGAAACTAGGGATGGTTGTGTAGACTTAGATCTCAGAGTTGATTTGGTTGGTTTGGGGGTTCTTTTCATTTATCATAAAAGAGGGAACCTCCTCCAGTCACTGCCAAAAGCCCTGCAGGCTGTCCCCTCACTGCTCAGGAGTTTGGGCTGCCTCATTGACCTTTGGGAACACTTTAGTTCCTTCTATGTAAAATGAAGAAGAGGATTTTGTGTATATATGAAACCTTCACTGAAGCTTTTACATGTTAACATTTGCCCTTAAGCAACCCAGGATCAAACTCTCATCAGGAGAAAACTTCCACTTGGCTGAGGTCTTTAAACCAAGCCTCCTAATTAGAGTAGTGATTCGCAATCCTGGTCATGCATTAGAATCATCCAGAAACTTTATAAAAGACACTAGTGACCAGGTCTCACCCTGAAAATGTAATCAGATTGTGCTTGGATGGGCCTGGGAATGACTGAAAGTTATCCAGATGATTCCAATGTGCAGTTCAGCTAGAGAACCCCTGATCTAGAGGAAAAAATGGAAGAAAGCTTCTAGAACCAGGATCCATGGCGCATGTGTCTGAGGTGGAAGGGGGTGTGGTTGTGTTTGATGATTTAGTGAAGTTGGTTCATTCCGGGAAATCAAGCTCACAGGGTGGGAGGGAATGAGTAGAGGTCGCATTGGATAAGATGATTGGTGCAGGCAATAACAACGAGAATGGGGGTGCAGGTGTCTGCTGTCATTTAAGAGGAAAAAATTCATATTTTTCCTGGAATTTTTATGGTATACCTTCATAATGTAAAATTTCTTAACAATGACTTATTTAACCAGTTAGTTAGAAATTAGATGCCTCCATTCTTTTTGCCTTTCACTTCCTTATTGAACTGACTGACCAGAAAGAGAATCCACAGACTAGTTTGGCTAATTTCATTTGTTGAATCAGCCTAGTATCACTGGGCTGAGGGATGGAGCAAGATGGGAGTACAGAATAAAAACATTTTTTTCATCATTTTCTGAACAAAAATCAACTTGGAGACTCCCCTGTTTATATATCACTCTTTAAATGCCTCCTAGGTTTCAGCACCTCGTATGAGCTGTAATGAGGAATGGGGATGGAGATTGTTTCCTGGAGATGGCAATTAGAATATTAGTAAACTGTTTTTATACTGTTGACAATTCAAATACGAAAATCTCCGGGGATTGCAAAATGAATTCTCCTGATTTTTCTCCATTTTTATCATTGTAATCAAGATAGTTCAGCAATTCAGATTTGGAAACGAAAATAGAACCACATGAATACCAAGTTTAACTTTTGTTCATCTATGCCAATGATTTTTTTCAGACTTTCTGGAAAGTTCTTTATTAAGTGTGACACCCTTAAAGTATAATGTCCAGGAACCAGTAAAATATTCATACACATGCGCACACGCGCGCGCACACACACACACACACACACACACAGTCCCAGAGGGAAAAGAACTGAAGTGAAATAATCTGTTGTCCAGTATGGTAGTAATAGCCACATGTGGCTCTTCATATTTAAATTTAAATCAATTAAAATTAAATTCAAATTCAACTAAAAATATGGTTCTTCAATCGCACTAGCCACATTTTAGTTGCTCAACTTGTGACCAATGGCTGTTTTATGGGATAGCACAGATATAGAACATGATGGAGATCACTGCACAGAGTTCTCTTGGTCCATGCCGATATAGACCCAAAATGGGGGAAATGTGGAGTTTCCTGTGCAGTTTATGGGAACCAAAAGAACAAAGTTAAATTCTGGACAAAACAAGGCAGAGAATTACTCTTTGTACCATCTTGCCTGATTCATAGCTGTAGTGCACAGTAGGAACTCAAAAATCATTTGTTAGGCTAAAATTGTATCTTAGTCTGGTTGGGCTGCAAAAACAGACTAATATAGACTGGGTAGCTTATAAACACAGAAATTTATTTTGCACTGTTCTAGAGGCTGGGAAGTCCAAGATCAAGGTCCCTGTAGATTCCGTGTTGGGTGGAACCCCTACTTCCTGGTTCATCAATGGCCTTTTCCTCCCTGTATCCTCACATGGCAGAAAGAGGTCAAGGGAGTTCTCTGGGGCCTCTAAGACTGTGCCTTCCTGACCTAATCACCTACCAGAGGCCCCACCTCCTAATATCATCACATTGCGGGGTTAGGATTTCAACATATAAATTTTGGGAGGACAGAAAAATTCCGTCTATAGCGAATACCTTAGGCATATTCCAGAATAAGGAAGGGAAACAACATTTAGGAAACCTAACAGTGGCTCGTAAGCCTTTTTCCAGAGTGCACTAGTTTGGGGACAAATATCTGGATAACAGAAGTTATTAATAAAGCAAGTACAGTCATACCTTCATGGGGGTGGTAAACACGAGAATCCAGTCAGTGTGCTTCCTGCCCTGTCAGGACTATGATCTTGCAGATGGCGCTGTGTCGCTGAGGCAGTGTAGACAATGAATGCTTGGAGCATTATGGGGATGTGACACCGCACACATGCTTTAGACACAGGGAGGGACGCAAGTAGGCTGTGCCAATGTTTACCAAACAAGAATCAAAAGGGCTGGTCTATTGATAACTTCTTGTGTTTCTGGTTCTTCATCTTCTTATTTTAATTTTTGTTATTGTTGATCACTATCTGGTTCTGTCAGCTTTTATAGTCCTACACTGATTGGTGGACTTTTAAAAGGTTAGCAGTGGATTTAATACTAAATTTGTAAGGAAGCAGCCTGGCCTTATATTTAACACAGACTCTTTGAAAGTCTGTGTTATTACATGCAATAGAGGATTTAATTGGTGAAATTTTAGTATTTTAGAATTTTTTTGTTTTGTTTTTAAGACAGGGTCTCACTCTGTTGCCCAGGCTGGAGTACAGTGGTGCCATCTGGGCTCACTGCAAACTCCATCTCTCAGGTTCAAGAGATTCTCCCACCTCAGCCTGCCGAGTAGCTGGGATCACAGGCGCACACCACCACACCCAGCTAATTTTCATATTTTTTGGTCAGGACGGGGTTGGGACGGGGTTTTACCATGTTGGCCAGGCTGGTCTCAAAAGCCTGACCTCAAGTGATCCACTCACCTTAGCCTCCCAAAGTGCCGGGATTACAGGCATGAGTCACCAAGCCTAGCCAATAGTTTAGAATTTCTCATTTAATTATTCTGCTTTTACATTTTTCAAAAATTTCTTGCAGTCTTCCAAAATGTAAAAACAAAAAAGTTTTCTAAGACATCGTGAAAAATACATTTCTGTGATATCTTTTTTTTTTTTTTTTTTTTTTTTTTTTTTTTTTTTTTTTTTTTGAGACGGAGTCTCGCTCTGTAGCCCGGGCTGGAGTGCGGTGGCCGGATCTCAGCTCACTGCAAGCTCCGCCTCCCGGGTTTACGCCATTCTCCTGCCTCAGCCTTCTGTGATATCTTTTAAGTTTATTTCATGATGCTTTACTATGCACCCTCTTTGAAAGAGACAAATGTGGATTCCAATTATGGAAGAGTCCCCTAGTTACTGCTTTCTAAAGGACTAAAAAAGCTAACGGCACAAGAGAGAAGACAACACCCTAAAATTCTTAAGGCAGCCCCAAAGAGCTCTTGTTGACTACACCTTTAGTGAATTCTTCAACGTGCAACCACTCTTTCTCAACTCGCGTTCTTCGTTTAGGAAAACTAAGAATACAACCAAAAAATACAAAAGCCTAGAAATAAGTGAAATCTCTATGTATTTCATCCAAAAGACCACCGGGATGGCTAAATAGTAGAAAGGAGAGCTTTATTGGTGATACCAGTTTGCAAACCAGGAAGAGACAGCCTGCAGCATGTGCGGAAGGTGCCCTCTCTTCCAAGAGGGGAAGGGCAGGTTGGGTTTTATGCCTCACAGGGCCTGTATCACACAGTAGAGTCAGACATATTCAGTAGGTTTTGGGGAAAAGGTATCCATATTTATGGGGGGAGCTGAGCACATGCAGAATGAGTAAACATATATGTAGCATACATCCCATGTTCACTTCAGGGCAGGGTTTTAGTGTTAAAATGAGGTAGAATTTGACTCTTTATGTCAAAAGGTGAACTGTAGGAGGTAAACACAGCTTGTGCACCACGTCTATAAGCTGCTCAAACTGGCTTAAGGTCTGCCGTTGCTTACCAGGAAAGAATGTGTGTAAGGTCAGTCTTCTGTCCAGTCAGAGTTATGGTGGTCTGGGTAGTAAATCAGGGTGAGGAGGGGGTCTCATAGCACCTATTGTTAGGGAATTTCAATCATTAGGAATTTAGTAATTTGCCCCCCAGCCAGGCCCTGAACCCTGGACCCATCTTAGTTGATAGAGGAATGTCTATTTTGGCCTCACAGATCACATATATTCATCAGAATAGTCCGAATCTTATTTTCCTTCTTCACTTGCAATGAGTGAATATACCACGAAGTAGAAGTTCATGTTCCAGCTAATTTTAGTTCATCCACATTTTCTGGAAGCAACCAAAAGTCATATGTGTTTAGACAGCTGTGATTTCTGCCAATTCAGCTTGCTTCAGGAACTGAGGGGATTCAATCTTACTTTATGCCAAAATCTGTTTGCTTGTGGCTGTTAGCATTAATCTTTTAACCTTTGATTCGCATTCATCTGAAAAGCTAGAGATGATTGTCCTTAATAATTAGTGCCATTCTTCTGTATCGTTGCTTGGATTGCCCATGAAAACTAAATGAGACTTTAATTCACTTAGTAAAGCTCTGTCATTATTTTATCACTTCTAAAGAGCAAGCATGATTTATTACACAAATGAAACTAAGGAATAGTTATGTGACTTGTCCTTAGATTCCTGCAGCCAAGTGGATTTGGAATTCCTTTTCTAATTTGAGATTTATCTTCGCAGGAACCATATTGAGTTGACATGCCTCACAACACAAAGGATAAATTTCATGCCCCTTTGGCTGGAATATTCTAGTAGATCTATTTTCAGAAGTTAATCCCAGACTTGAGATATTTAAATTCTTCTTATTTATTCCCTGGGATGTGCCCAGTGCTCTGCATACATTCTTAATGCTTTAGGTGAAAGAAGGATCAGTCCAAGAGAAACATTCCTCCCCATGGAACAAGGGGTGGGAAGGGATATAAGAACTCAACCTAAAGTCAGAAGATCTCAATGCTGGAATCATCATCCACATTCGTTTTTAGATAAGGAAATTAGGTTCGGAATGAGAAGTGAAGGTGAAGTCTATCTGTTGACTTTGTCTTTGGTAACTAACAAATGATTGGACCCAATGGGAACGTTGCTGATTTTATGCATTGGATACTTTGACGATGAAAACTTCATTACAAACCAATGATTAATTAAGAGTTGATATTTATAAGTCACATGTTCATAACAGCATTCCATTTGAATTGAACTGTCCATTTAAGATAAATCCAGCTATGATAGAAGGCATGGTCTCCATTTTGAGCTGAGTTTCTGACCACATGAAACTCAAATAAGTCTAAAAGTTTCTCTGATGTCTATCTACCATTTGCAGCAACGAAGATCAGATATTATATATTTACAAACTCCAGTGATAAATATATGTGGATAGATTGTATGTACGGTTAGACATGATTTAAGTTTTTGCCTCTTCCTAGATAGCTGTTTCTATTATGCAACTCTTTATAGCAATAAGAATTTAGGACTCCCCCAACACGTACCAAGCACTGTGCTGGTAAACAACAACAACAAACAGAGTAGAAGACGCTGTGTTTGCCCTCCAGGACCTGACAGTTGAGGTAGAGAAAGAAAATGTATTTGCTCAGAAGTAAGAGGATAGTAGGAAATTAGCATATAGTCAGAATCTATGGGGAAGGATCATGGATCATATGTTTACAGCTTAAAGGAAGAGAGCTACTGATGGACACTAGAAGTCAGGAAAGGCTTCATAGCAGTTCTAGGACTGTGGTGGAATCTTGAAGTGTGTGTAGGATATGAACCAGAAGAGAAAAGGGATGGATTCTAAGCACAGAGAACAAGTATGACATAGTAACACTGACGACAAGTGTGAAGGGACAAAAATACATATAATAAATTCAAGGGATATTTAATAAAGGAGTCTTGTCAGAGTTGAAGATTCATTTTGGTGAACGGTGGAAGATGAGGCCTCAGAAATGGATGATGAAAGGTCTCTGAACTGAACTAGAGTTTAAACTTAATTTCATACACAATAGAGAACTATCTGAGGCTATAATCAACAATCTGACATAAATAGAGTATAATCTTGTCTGTGGTATGCTATCCTGTCTGTGATATGCAACATATGTTAAGTCCCTGTGGGTTCAGCTTTTTGTCCCAGCTAATTCATTATCATTATTAAGGATTATCTTTCAATATATCTTACAAAGTGAGGCACTGCAAAAAGAGAACGAAAAGAAACTAGAAAGCTCTAGGGTTTCAAAAAAGTTGTCAAAAGTCTGCTTATCTTCATATATCACCTGATACTGAAACTTTACATTTTGGTAACAATCCTCTGAACTGTTTTATTTCCAATGTTTTTAAATTTACTGTGGCGGGAAAACACCCCCAAAAGTCTTGCTAACCCATTTAGCCTGTGGCCAATACTAGATTCATCTCGTCCTCCCAAAACACTAACTGGAAAGTCAAGGACAAGGTGACAGGCACCTGATAGTCTATCACTTATTCCTCTTATCACCTGCAGGATCTTGAATGTGTTAAACTGTTCTAGTTCTCTGATCCCAAGAAAACTTGGAGGTAACTCTTTCAAGAGAAAACAAGTAAGGTTCTGACTGTTGAGCTAAAAACTAAAGACACTGCTTGCTGTTGGGTTCTTTGACTCAGGGGAGAGTCCCAGGAGAAAGTCACCATGCTGATATGGTCTGTCCCACAGGTGGCTCCAGTGATTAAGGCCAGAATGATGGAGTATGGAACAACAATGGTCAGCTACCAACCCTTGGGAGACAAGGTCAATTTCTTCCGCATGGTCATCTCAAACCCTGCAGCAACTCACCAAGACATCGACTTCCTGATTGAAGAAATAGAACGTCTTGGACAAGATTTATAATAACCTTGCTCACCAAGCTGTTCCACTTCTCTAGGTAGACAATTAAGTTGTCACAAACTGTGTGAATGTATTTGTAGTTTGTTCCAAAGTAAATCTATTTCTATATTGTGGTGTCAAAGTAGAGTAGAGTTTAAAAATTAAACAAAAAAAGACATTGCTCCTTTTAAAAGTCCTTTCTTAAGTTTAGAATACCTCTCTAAGAATTAGTGACAAAAGGCTATGTTCTAATCAATCAGGAAAAGCTTAAAATTGTTATAAATACTTCCCTTAATTTTAATATAGTGTGCAAAGCAAACTTTATTTTCACTTCAGACTAGTAGGACTGAATAGTGCCAAATTGCCCCTGAATCATAAAAGGTTCTTTGGGGTGCAGTGAAAAGGATAAAGTAAATATAAAATGTATGTTGACAATAAAAACTCTTGCCTTTTTCATAGTATTAGAAAAAATTTCTAATTTACCTATAGCAACATTTCAAATGTATTTAAATACATATAATTTTACAAAAGGAAAATATATATATTAAAAAAGATATCCTATTTTGTAACATATAGATTTTTATTTTATATGGGTTGTACAAACTGCAGGGGCAGATATAAAAACTAAGCCAGATTTTTTTTCCTTTCTCTTAATGGAGGCACAGTAAAACACTTAGCGAAGTTATTTTGAAACACTGACCCACAAAATTCTTAAAAGGTATTATTCCTTCTTTCTATACATGTTATGGCTTATCACATCTCTAAAGTTAGTATTTCAAGACAAACACAAAAGAATACTGCAAGTTCTTTAAAATAATTGATCCCATTGGCAATAAGATTCTCTTCCCCTTGAAGTTTTCCACCCTTTTTACTCTTAGCGGACTCACTCTGCAAGTGTGACAAGCCAGGCTTCATCTCAGATTAAATTAGGGTAATTGTCTCTATTCTGCTTTCCAATTCGGCCTGTTTTGAACAGAAGGTTGATGCTCGTTCTTGAGGCATCTTCCAAATAGTATTCTTTTATTAGGTCATTTGAATTAATTAGAGAAAATAAAAATAAAACCTAATCAGCCTGAGCAAAGAGGAATGAAGCACACTCCCAGAATGTGGTGAACCCAGAAAATTAAAGTTGGCCTTGGGAGAAGAGATCTCTGTGGGACAATAATGACATCATCCTGGCGCCATATTGCCACTGTCCAGGAAAGAGAAATTTACCTTCAGGACAGCTGCGCATTTCCATCCCCTCCCCGTTCCTCCCCACAAAGTCTCTCCCACCAGACTGCCTACCACTGGGACCCAAAATAAATAATTTATATTCCATGGGTGATTGTTTCTCATCCATGAAATGAGCAGCCTCTCACCCTAGATTTTGAGGCATTATCTTAAGATTTTCCTTTATCCACCTCCCATCAAGATCCAAAGTGACCAGAATATGCAGAAATAACAAGATCCTTAGAATTCAAAATAGTATTTTTAAAACATCCTTCTTTCCCTGTGAACCTGATAGAAAAACCTGAGCTAACAAAGGCTTCCATAGATATTTATGGGGTCACACGTCGTCAGATTCCAAGTGCTGATAGGAGAACAATAGATTCATATGCAGACTGCAAATGCAAATTTAGGAACATTCTCCATTTCTGAATGGACCAGGCAGTTCAATACTCAGACTACAGGTATACAAGGGAAGAGAGAAGACCCTGCCCTTCAACAGGTAGAAATGCCCTACAATATAACATATAGAAATGCCCTATAATATAACCACAGGATCTAGCCATCTGAAATTTTCATAAGCTTCCCCCTACATTATTTCTCCTAGGTTATATGCAAAAACAGTGATAACTTGATATGAACACAGCTTTAGGCCTTTTCTGTCTAGAAAGCAAATGGGTTCACTATGACAATTAGAAGTAAACTCTTCTGTGCCACAGAATTTCATGAAGGAATAACCTTCCATTCTAGACTTTGTCTAATGGCCAAACATCCCTTTCCTTTCTCAAAACTGCCTGGCCTGCTGAGAATAAGCACATAGCTGCCCGACTGTCTGGAGCCTCAGGCCCAAAGGTTCCACTTCAGAGACAGAGATGCTAATTGATCCAACCTGCTGTCCTTCTTGGAGAAGATAGTGCGGCCCAATGCCCTAGTGAACCAACCCTGCTCTACTCCAGGATGCTTTATCTTTTGGGTTACAGATCCTAGATTGTGAACTGCTGCTGCTGCTTTTTAGGTTAATGAGATAGTAAAATTTTAAAGGACAATTTGTGCCTATGTATGAAATTCCAGCAAAATAATTCTAGCAAAAACAATAGCTCTTCTTCCCCACTCCCCTACCCCTTCCCAGTACTCCTTCAAATTGGCCGAGAGCCTTGCTCAGGCCTGTGCAGGGAAATCCTTGCCAACTGTAGCCCAAAGAAGAAAGCAAATAAAAGCCTAGTAGGTCCCAGTAGTTTAATAAATCATCTTGAAAGGAGATGTGTAATCAGGTCAGAAGAGAGGGAAGGAGGAAGGGAGGGAGGGAGGGAGAAAGGACAGAAGGAAGGAAGGAAAGAGGAAGGAAGGAAGGAAGGAAATGGAGGAAGGAAGGGATGGAGGGAGGGAGGGAGGAAGGGAGGGAGGAAGGGAGGGAGGGAGGGAGGGAAGAGGGGAGATTATTTTGAATATTAGCCCAAGTTCCCAGTGCCATGGTCTTTATGTGGGCCCATTCTTTACAAGTCTTAGAAAAGTTTGGTTTTAGCTTTAATCAGAACTGGCATGGCCATTTTCATTTATACAGCAATATTGTGTTTATCATTTAAAATACTTGAACAAACAAGTGTGATATGTCTTTATCTGAGACCTATGCATGGTATGGACTTTATATACTGTCACAGGATGTGAGGAAAGAAAAGGAAATCAATTCTGTCTGACTGTGTTGCCTTTATTATCTTGATAATACTGTCTTGTCACCTCAGATTGGGGTTGTGCACTTTAGATCTGAACTGTACAGTGTTGCAAATCAACATGTGTTCCTGTAAAAGCTTGTACAATATATTATTGATATGTCTTTTTCTGTGTGGTAGCTGTATTGAACTTTGATATTATGAAAACTACATTTGCATCTGTTCCTGTTCTCTCTCTCTCTCTCTCTCTCTCTCTCTCTCTCTCTCTCTCTCTCTCTCTCCCCGCTAACTATATGCCCTCCACATCGGCTCTAATAGAGAACATGCCCTCAGCTAAGCCCCCTACTGAGAAACTTCCTTTGAGAATTGTGCAACTTCACAAAATGCAAGGTGAAAACCACTATGTCTCTGAGAACAGACGTTACCAATTATGGAGTGTCACCAGCTGCCAAAATCATCGTAGGTGTTGGCTCTGCTGGGCACTGGAGTAGTTGCTAATCTTCAGAATATGGACAAAGAAGGCACAGGTGTAAATATAGTAGCAGGACGAGGAACCTCAAACTGGGTATCATTTTGCACGTGCTCTTCTGTTCTCAAATGCTAAATGCAAACACTGTGTATTTATTAGTTAGGTGTGCCAAGCTACCGTTCCCAAATTGGTGTTTCTGAATGACATCGACATTCCCCCAACATTACTCCATTACTAAAGACAGAAAAAAATAAAAACATAAAATATACAAACATGTGGCAACCTGTTCTTCCTACCAAATATAACCTTGTGTATGATCCAAGTATTTTATCTGTGTTGTCTCTCTAAACCCAAATAAATGTGTAAACGTGGACACATCTCAGGCTGTGGATAATTGTTCTGACTTTGTCTCATAGTGGAGATGATTTTCAACAAATTGCTAGAATCAAAGGCCCTTCACTTGCCAAGGAGCTTAAAGTGTCTTTGGGTCTTTTGTGGGGGAAAAAAAAAAGCTCTTCTGCAGGTGCCCACACTGTAGCTTCTGAAGGATATCTTTGCCCCACTCTGATTTCTCCTTCAATCGGATCTGATATTTTTTTAAAACATATTTTATTATGGAAAATGTCACATACATAAAAAGGTAGAGAAAATAGTATAAATTCCTGTGTTGCCTTCACCCAGATTCAACATCTACTGATTATGAGCCTGAATCTTGTTTCATCCATTCCCCCACTCTTCTCCCTCCCCGACGTCCCCAACACTAAATTATTTTTATATGAACCTCTAAAAGATTAGTAATTTTTTTTTGAGCCAGAGTGTCACTCTGTCACCCAGATGGGAGCGCAGTGGCGTAATCTCGGCTCACTGCAACCTGTGCCTCCCAGGTTCAAGTGATTCTCCCGCCTCAGCCTCCCAAGGAGCTGGGATTACAGGTGTGCACAACCATGCCCAGCTAATTTTTACTTTTTTTTGAAATGGAGTCTTGCTCTGTCGCCCAGGCTGCAGTGCAGTGGTGCAATCTCCACTCACTGCAAGCTCCACCTCCTGGGTTCACGCCATTCTCCTGCCTCAGCCTCCCGAGTAGCTGGGACCACAGGTGCCCATCACCACACCTGGCTGGTTTTTTTGTGTTTTTAGTAGAGACAGGGTCTCACCATGTTGGCCAGCTGTTCTCGAACTCCTGACCTCAGGTGGTCCACCTGCCTCAGCCCTCCAAAGTGCTGGGATTACAGGTGTGAGCCACAGTGCCTAGCCTGGACTCCTTTAAAAGAAAAAATGTCCTTAATACCATTATCACAGCTAAAAGTATAGCAATATTGCCATGACAATGTCAAATATCCAGCTACTGTTCACATTTTGCCAATTCTTAATTTCACGGCGAAGTCCATGGCCTGTGGCTCAGAAAATCTGGTGAGGCTACGTGTTTCAGGACAGCGGAGATACCTACAATTCAGGCACACAGTACAATGCCATGTATGCACTGCTGTGCATATGCTGTGTGTATTTTCCAGTGTACTGAGTCTATTTCTGGACTTCTGTGAGTTACAAGTTCTGGTCTTGTGTTCAGGCGCTTTGCTCCCAGGCTCTCAGGAGCAGAGGATAAGTGGTGTGCTCAGGTTAAAAGCTAGAAAACCAGAGGAATTTAACAGATGGAATAGATACGCCTGATGTGCTTTGTCGGGTCCAGGTTGCCCGACAGGCTTGAGTTGCCCCTAATGGTAAAATTCTGGATGGAGTAAAGAGATACGATTTTAAACAGAGATGGGATACAGGAGGACAAAAAGGGGAGGAGGCTGAATTTCTAGCTAATGTCAATATTGATTATAGGAGAACCAGTAGAAGATAGCCAGATAAAGAGGATACTGCACATTCCTGCCTTTGTTCACATTATTCCCTTGACCTAGAAAGAATTTTCCACTTCTCCATGATTTGGGGAGCATCTTTTGTGGGTGCTAAGAGTGCAGGCTCTGGAATAGGATCACTGGGGATCTAATCACAGCCCCACACTGACTAGCTGTGAGACCTGAGCATATCACCCGACTTCCCCGACTCTGTTTCCTGGTTTCCTCTGACAAAAGCAATTGTCAGAGGCTTTTGAACCAGAGCAACTCCATCTTCAATAGGGGCTGGGGAAAATGAGGCTGAGACCTACTGGGCCACATTCCCAGATGCTTAAGCCATTCTAAGTAACAGGATGAGAGAGGAGGTCAAGACAAGATACAGGTCATAATGACCTTGCTGATAAAACAGTTGGCAGTAAAGAGGCCGGCCAAAATCCACCAAGACCAAGATGGTGATGAGAGTGACCTCTGGTCGCCCTCACTGCTACACTCCACCAGCACCGTGACTGTTTACAAATGCCTTGGCAAGGTCAGGAAGTTACCCTATATGGTCTAAAAAGGGGAGGCACGAACGATCCACCCCTTGTTTATCATATCATCAAGAAATAACCATAAAAATGGGCAACTGTCTATGGAGTAGCCATTCTTTTATTCCTCTGTTTTCTTGATAAACTTGCTTTCACTTTATGGACTCACTCTGAATTCTTTCTTGCGTGAGATCCAAGAACCTTCTCTTGGGGTCTGGATCAGGATCCTTTCCTGTAACACAGCCTTATTCATGAGGCTTTTGTGTGGATTCAGTAACATGGATGCACAGCACTTAGCACGGTGCTTGACACCTAGTAAGTGCTCAACAAACCTTGTGCTTGTACTGATGAGTTCTGTAAGTCAACTCACGTCACCTCCTTAAACATTCACCCTCCTCTGAATTCCCCAACTACTAACTCTCTATCGGTGGTGGTCACAGGGCACCCACCTGACAAGTCCAGGCTGGAAATGTCATCTTTATCTTTGGCATCATCTTCTGCTTGTCCAATGTAGATTACCAACAGAGTCAACTAACATCACTCAGATTTGCTGACTGAAAGAACTGCTGCCTACTCCAATTAGGTGAACAAACCTCTCTCTAAATTTAAACTCAAGGAGATGTTCAGTTTAACTCAGTGTTTGCCATCTCAGACAACTCAGTCTGAAGCTTCATATGTGCTTTCCATTAACAGGGTCAGTCAGAGCCGTCTAACTCTTTTAATTTACTTGCTTATCAAAACACACATACATGAATATATGTGTGTGTGTGTGTTTTTATATATATATATATATAGCTATATAGTTAAAAGTGCACATGGACACACACCCACTATAATTTAAGGGACTTGATGGTCCAAAAATAACATTATAATTTATTTCAATTATTGACACAAAACAGGAACAAACACCAAGAGATCAATAGCTCAGAGCTCACGTTTAGAGAGAACCAGAGGGGTCCATTTCCCCAAAATTAAACAGTGATGCTATAAAAACACACTGTGAGGATGTGGGTGGTTCACAGGCATAACCATCTATGTCTATGAAATGGAGAGGCTTGGGAGAGAGGAAAGGCCTGGAGCAGAAGGGCTGAGGAGGGGAGAAGGCTCTGGGGATTAGCGCCATGTCCCTTCCCCATCCTGCCCACCCTCCCTTCATCCAGCTCCCTGTTCTTCCAGCCCCTGAGCTATTGTTTCACCAGTGATCTCTAAGGAAACTGTAAACTAAAAATTGCTTTTAAATGGTAAAGTAACTACAAATGAAACTGCCTTTGCAAAAATTGTAACAGTGAGAAAATTATGACAGCAAAAGAGATTTGATCTAATCAACCCCCATCTTGCCTGTAATCTCCAAACTGCCCTTCATCATTCCTGGGCTTGGACCAAGCAAACTTTGGGAGAAATTTTGTTTATTGTTTAAATGATAATAGCCCTCCCCAAAACTAAATCGCCTTTGTAAAGCTAATGAAAGTCCACCAGGTTACCAGGTTACCAGGATGAAAGCACCCTGAATTCTGCTAAGGTGTAGACATAAAGGATTGCCAGCCATTGTTTGGGAGGTCCTAAGATTTGCAACTCTTCCAATTACTCCTGCAGATAACGTTACTATTATAGAACCTGAGACTGGCCTTTTGAGATGTCTTTTCAGCTTTTTGTGTTTCTGACAACCCATGGCTGCACCGGAACCCTCTGAACCTGACCCTGACCCTGACCCTGCTGAGCCATCCTGTGGCCCCACCTAGAAGCAGACTCCCTGGCCCGCCAAACTGTCTTTGAAAAACCCTAGCCTCTGAATTTTCAGGGGGATGGATTTGAGGAATAACTCTGTCTCCCACATGGTCTGGCCGGGCTTCTGGTCATTGAACTCTTTACTGCAATGCTGTGGTCTCAGTGAATTGTTTTTTTTTTTCTGTGCAGTAGGCAGGAAGAGCCCATCGGACGGTTCCACAAATGGGCAGTTTTTTGCCATGGGCAGAGCAGATGGTTGCGTGTGAAAGATAGTAGAACATTTTTGACAAGAGGGGAAGAGAGACAGGGTGGGTAGAACTAAGCTAAAGACCAACTAAGTGAAAATATTCGCCTGAGACCTGGCATTCTCCTCCACTGAGGGATGCTGCTGGCCTTCCTCCAGCCCTGGGCTCTCTGAGGCCCCTTCCAGGAGTCTAAAAGGGCTGCTCACATTTGCCACATCTCTCCGAAGAAGAAAATACCGAGTTAAGAGACCTGACTGCATTTTACCTTTCCCATAAAGCCTTCCTCACTTACCCTGAACAAAACATACTGTGCTTGAAACACTGAGTCTGCATAATCCTCTCACTCCTGGCATCTGTACTGCCTAGAATTGTTCTCCAGCTGTTTGCCATCTGTAAATCTGGTCTTTCGATTTTTCTTTGAGGGCAGAGACATGCCTTCCAGTCACAGACTTAGACAGCTAGAAATACCCTTGTCGACTAAAAGAGTCAAACTCTGTAAAATATTTGAAGATATTTATTCTGAGCCAAATACGAGTGACCAATGGCCCGAGATACAGCCCTGAGGAGATTCTGAGAACATGTCCAAGGTGGTCAGGCCACAACTTGGTTTTATACATTTTAGGGAAACTTAAGATATCAATCAATACACATAAGATGCACAATGGTTCAGTTCAGAAAGGTGGGACAACTGGAAGCAGGTAGCCATAGTTAGATTCAAAGATTTTCTGATTGGGAGTTGGTTGAAAGAGTTAGGTTATTGACTACAGACTTAGGAATGTGTGGGTTAAGAGAAGGGGTTGTGGAGACCAAGGTTTTATCATGTAGGAGAAGCCTCCAGGTAGCGGGCTTCAGAGATAGACTAGATTGTAAATGATTCTTATCAGACTTAAAGAGTCTGTTCTATCAGTAATTCCAAATGGGAAGAGGGCTTAATGTGCTATGTCCAACCCTCCCTTCCCATTATGGCCCAAACTAGTTTTTCAGGTTAAGTTTGGAATGCCCTTTGCTGAGAGGAGGGGTCTATTCAGATGGTTGGGGGGCTTAGAATTTTATTTTTCATTTACATCCTGAAACGTCATCTAATGTAGAGTTTCCCAGACCCCGGGCTTTGGACCAGAGTGAAGATGGGTCCAATGTGTGGCCAAACGAGAAACCCAGGACCACCAAGAAGTGTTTTTGTGAAGCTAAAGCTATTCAATTTGCAGGACAGTCTCATCTCAAATTATGTCCTCATTATGGTTTTTAATTGTTATTGTTCATAAGGTATCTTTTCATTTAAAAGATAATACAGTGATGACATCTTACTTGACAAAAGAGTAAGAAACTTCATTTTAAACCCCTGCATCTTTAAAATTATAGTGGTATATAAACTGTAAATCTGAAAACTACCGATTTCATCAAATCTTGCAGATTCTCCCCACCCCATTTCAGGGTAATTAGCCCTTAATAAATGTTATTCAAATTGACTTGAATATTTACAGGTCAAATTGAAAGCTTTGAAAGACCGTGGATCGTGGTGTAATCTACGTGCTACTAGAAGCTAAGGATCTGCCAACTGTGTTTTCAGTTTCAAATTCACACACATCCCAACACCTCTCAGTGTTGGAATCCTCCTACCTGTTTGTGTGATTTTACTGCAATTTACCCAGGCAGGTGCTATCTTTGGCTTCACTCTGGCAATGCAAAATCATGAGATTTTCATCTTTTTCCTCCCCAGGTAGCCGTTTGATGATATCAGAACCTAGGATCTTTCATGATGTTTCAAAGAAACAAAAAACTTAAAAATTTTGTCTTCGATAGATGGATGAGACGCTGTGACTATAAAATACCAAAATATCTTTGCCTCACTCTGTTTCGTTCAGATCCGAGTGAGTTCTGGGGCTGCATCATGATGTAGATGGTTCCCTGCTTCAACGAGGGGAGTGGCAATTCTTCTACTTCATGTTTGTTTCCTGGTCCATGATTCAAACAAATTCACACATTTGACAACATCTGCTGCTGCATGGAAACCAACAATTCTCTGCAACACAGATCAAAACGTCCATTTAGGGAAAGCACCTGGTTTAACATCTGCCTTGTTTATGCAAAGAAAGCTCTGATTTGCAATGACTTTCTAAACCCAGTGCTTTTTAAATATTGGCTGTCCCAGTTAATTCCCAGAGGAAGTCAGCAGTAGAGGATGGGGAGGGAGGTGAGAATGAAGAGAGGGCAACAAAGCTGTTATTGCAGTTTTATCTTCTTTATCCCAAAGGATATTAGAGTTTATTTTCTTGTGGCCTTTGATGAACTGCAATTACCAAATGTCTACATCAGATGCATATGTGAGTATTTTAAGACTAAATAATGAAAGGCATTTGTTTTCATTCTAGAAACAATATTAATATTCCAATGTATATGGGGTTCTTAGAGATGCCCCTACTCCCATCATCCTTACCTGATATTTTTTTCATGTATAATAATAGTAAAGGGATTCCAATTACCATGGTAACCCAAACAGCATTTGAATGGCCTGCCCAGTGTCTATGATAAAACAACAAATTGCAGGTGTTAATTCTGAAAGACAAGTGTTCTTAGGAAGAAAATTTTCTTCTTGTCCTAATGGCTGCTGAAGCATTGAGTTCTATTAACTTCCTTCCCAGGGATGTCCACAGCAAAGCAAACACAAATCTGACTCGGTAAATATTAGGTGTGGCTGGGTGTGGTGGCTCACACCTGTAATCCCAGCACTTTGGGAGGCCAAGGCGGGAGGATCACTTGAGCCCAGGAATTTGAGACCAGCCTAAGAAACATGGCGAAACCCGGTCTCTACCAAAATATACAAAAATTAGCAAGGCTTGGTGACACATGCCTGTAGTCCCAGCTACTCAGGAGAGATGGGAAGATTACTTAACCCTGGGAGATGCAAGTTGCAGGAAGCTGAGATTGTACTACTGCACTCCAGCCTAGGGGATAGAGTGAGACCCTGTCTCAAAAAAAAAAAACAAAAAAAAAGGAAAAAAAAAAAGAAAAAAAAGTTAGGAGTGCTGTGATTTCATCAGGGGAGGTATCCCAAAGGTCTGGGTTTGCAGCATCTTGGAAACCTAGATTCCTGCCAGGAGAGGTCAGGTCTGCGCTCTCACATTTTTATTCCTCTCACGCGGAGACTGCTGGAGCAGCAGCTGGTGTCAGACTGCCTGGCCTCAGATGCTGGCGCTGCCATTTATTAGCTTTGTGGCCCTGGGCAAAGCAGTTAACCTCTCTGAACCTCAGTTCTGTCATCTGTAAAACAAGAACAAAAATAACACTTACTTCAAAGGGTGATGGTGAAGATTCAA
This sequence comes from Macaca thibetana thibetana, assembly GCF_024542745.1. Classification (NCBI taxonomy): domain Eukaryota; kingdom Metazoa; phylum Chordata; class Mammalia; order Primates; family Cercopithecidae; genus Macaca; species Macaca thibetana. Next base: position 26,128,341 of record NC_065586.1, read on the forward strand.
ATGAGAAACAAGTCTGATGCCTGGAACAGAGTGACTGCAACATGTGTTCATCTTATCTCTATTTGGTGGTGTCCCCTGAAAGGACTGGGCTTAGAGGCAGGCCCTTCATGCTACCTAAACTCACCCAGAGAAGATCATGAATTCACACATAAAGGATCATGAACAGCAGTGTCACCCTGTAGAAAGTCACTTATGAGGCATCCCTGAGGACAGCAGGCAGGTGATGGAGGCAGCCCCCATCACGTCCTTAGTCCTAGCTTTATTTGTAACTGGACAGAGACCAAGAGGGCTGGGCAGGAGAGTTGGGGAAAGAAGGAAGAGCAAGAGGAAATCAGTTATTTTAGTTGGAATGATGACCTGCTACTCCTTCCCTAGGTTCATTCTTGCCTCAGACAGGCACCCATCAAAGAATTAGAGCAAAATGGTGTGGAACAGAGGTTCTGGCTTCATGAGAATTGCTAACATGGTCATTTGCCTAATGGTTACTGGCTTCCATTTACACAATGAGAAGTAGTCATTGGTGTCAACTCACCATTGTTTATGTCCCCCCAGATTTCATATGTGGAAACCTATCCCCAGTGGGATGGTATTTGGAGCTGGAGCCTTTAAGAGGTGATTAGGTCACGAGGCTGGAGCCCCATGAAGGGGATTAGTGCCCTTATGAAAAAGACCCCAGAGAGCTCCCTCACCCCTTCTGCTATATAAGGATGCCATGAGAAATCTTCAACTTAAAAGTGGGCATTCACCAGAATTCAACAGTGCTGCCACCCTGATCTCATACCTCCAGCCTCCAGAACCGTAAGAAATAAATATCTGGACTAGGCTCAGTGGCTCATGCCGGTAATCCCAGTACTTTGGGAGGCCAAGGTGGGAGGATCGCTTGAGATCAAGAGTTCAGGACAAGTCTGGGCAGCATAGCAAGATCCTATCTCTAGAAAAAATTAGCCAGGTATGAGAGGGCACATCTGTAGTCCCAGATATCAGGAGGCTGAGGCGCGAGGACCACTTTAACCCTGGAGTTTGAGGTTGAAGTAAACTATGTTTGTGTGCCACTGCACTCCAGCCTGAGCAACAGAAGGAGACTCTATCTAAAAAAATAATAAATTTTTTAAAAAGGAAGAAATTCCTGTGATTTGTAAGTCCTCCAGTCTATGTTGTTTTGTTAAACCAGCTCTAGCTGAATAAAACAATTGAGAACACACTGTAAGAATGAAAAGTGACTTATTCTCCCCAAAGCCATTCAGGAGTTTTCAATAACACACACACAACATACACACACACACACACACGCGTAGCAAAGGAGCATAAAAAGTTCTGAGTTGAAGTCAGCCCTGCTTCCGAGTTAGCCCTTGCTTTGTAACTTGTGCAGAATAAACACAAATAAACTACGAATTCCAGGGGGCTGAACAGCCACTTCTCTACCTGCAATCCTGTCTCCGCTTTTGGAAAAAAAAAGTTTGTGTTCCCTGTTAAAGTGTCAGAAGAGAGGCTTCTACGCTGTGGAAAAGTAATTAAAAGCTTATTACAGTTGGCAAGAAAATCACTTTCAAGAAGGATTTCAATTTATTTAAACACAGTAACTTTGTAAATTCCAAGAAAATTCAATTATACAAACATGAAAAAAATAAGAGACAATCAGAGTCTCTTTCAATTCAGATTTTAGTCAAAAGGAAATCTTGCTGCCCTGTCTTTTACCTTCTCTTTATTGCCTGTACAGTTTGTCTCTTTTAAGATTGCAGAGACTACGACAGTAAAGGATAGGGATTTTCTTTACTATTCACTTTCATTTAAATTGCTCACAACCAACCCCTCTGTACCAGGGAGACATAGTCTAGTGGGAAAAACCATTCCTCATTGTGCGTCTCCACGGCTGGCTGGGCCGGCCTGGTTTATTTTCAGGAATGAGCAGATGTTCCAATTATTACTTAGCAGCCAAGATGTAAGGAAAGAGGTGTTTCAATGTGTGTGTGTGTGTGTGTGTGTGTGTGTGTGTGCTTGTTAAAGCTGCAAAGACAAAGCATCCTCTCACTTTCCGTTCTTAAAAGAATGATGGAATTCCAGGTAAAATGTATATTGAGAATGAACCATCTATAGTTAGGCATGGGTAGGGAATTAAATTCTCACATTGAGTGATTATCTGTTTCATTCATAATGAGCTATCATAATTTATGATATGAGATTACTTAGTCTATGAGTAAACTCAATGTATGAGGGACCCCCACCCATTGGCACCATTAATCTCGTCTTTACAGCAATATTCCATAAGGGCACTGAAGGATGGCAGAGTCATGGACTGATTTTTCTGTCTTACCTTCACCTTGAATCTAAAGCAGCTACTCCAAAATTCCAGAAACCCCCTCAATACTTCCTAGACCAATGGCAAAATTCCCTGCTTCCCAATAATATATGATCCCTTCACTTTAAGAATCCTGAGTGCCTTTTCCTCAACTGTAAAATTGGCTTAGTGATACTTATGGGAGAGGGTTGTAGGAATTTAGTGGAAAATATCTGGAAGGGCCTTGGCCCTGGCAAACTCCTTCCTTCCCCTCCTCTGTCCTGCAATCACTCTTCCTCCCTATGGCCTTAGAATCACCTCCTAATGGAGTTGCTGCTGGTGAGTCAACCGGATCTACAGATGCACTGTGAATGTGATTGTTCACTGCCCTGGGTAGCTCCTAATAGAAACTAAGAGGTTTTGTTTGGCTTTATTTAAATAAAATATCAACTGAGTCAATGCGCTTCTGCAGAAAGTCATGGGTTTGAGCACATTGGGAGCAGGTTTTATGCTAGTAAACTCATTTAAAAGGACTTTATTGGATTCCATTTAGACAGGGCCCCACAACGGGCAGACCAGATAATCACCCATTAGCTGGAGAGCAGCAGCCACCTGAGACAGAGGACCCTAGGTTGACAGAGCGACAAAGGCCACTGTAGCTGCCTCTGTGCAAACAGATGACTCAATCGGATCATGGGAGGCCTCGGCATGCGTGGAACAGAATCAGCCAGGCTGTGTCTCCCACGCGGGCACCCCACTGCCAGTGCTCAGGAAGAAGCGCGTTCAGCCTTCGTTCATCTCCTCACAGACCAGAGGAGGCTGCTTTCCCTGGTTCTCCTTTCTTTTTTTTTTTTTTTTTTTTTTTCTCACTCTGTTGCCCAGGCCGGAGTGCAGTGGTGTGATCTCAGCTCACTGCAACCTCCACCTTCCAGGATAGAGCAATGCTTGTGCCTCAGCCTCCCGAGTAGTTGGGACTACAGGCGTGCGCCATCATGACCAGTTATTTTCTTTTTATTTTTATTTTAGTAGAGACAGGGTTTCACCATGTTGACCAGGTTGGTCTTGAGTCTTGGGCTCAAGCGATCCGCCGCCTCCCAAAGTGCTGGGGTTACTGGCGTGAACCACCGCGCCCAGCTCTCCCTGGATCTCCTTTAAGGCGAAACACACAAGGATCCCGGCAGCCAAGAACCCCCCGAGGAGGGGCCACGTTCCTTCAACTTCTGTCTGGCACAGGAACTGCAATTATCTTGTCCTCTCTGTGCTCAACCAAGGTAAAAACAGAAAGGCGAAGAGAATAAACCGACAAAAGCCTCAGTTATTATTTCTTTCTGAGAGTAAATAACATACAATTTGCTTCAGGAGTGCGGGGAAGCACATGCTACCTAAGAACATACACACGAACTTCCCATGTTAAAGAATAGGTACATAAAATAGATAATAGACTTAATAAACTCCCTCTGTATTCCAAGAATCACAGCCTAGCTCCTGAAAGAGTACGGCAAGAAGGCCAGGCCCGGTGGCTCAAGCCTGTAATCCCAGCTCTTTGGGAGGCCAAGTTTGAGCGGATCACCCAAGGTCAGGAGTTCGAGACCAGCCTGGCCAACATAGTGAAACCCCGTATATACTAAAAATACAAAAATTAGCCGGGCATGGTGGTGGGCGTCTGTAATCCCAGCTACTCAGGAGGCTGAGGCAGGAGAATTGCTTGAACCCGGGAGGCGGAGACTGCAGTGAGCCTATAATGGGCCATTGCACCGCTGCCTGGTGGACAGAGTGAGACTCTGTCTCCAAAACACAAAACAAAACAAACAAACAAAAAAGAGTCGGGCAAGAGTAAGTCGGGATAAACACTGAATATGTGCAATGCGTTTGTTGCTGGGAGACAAAGATGAGATTACATAGTCTTGGGTTTCAAGGAGCTCTCAGTGCGGCAGGAGAGAGGAGGTAAGTTCACACAGAGTGTTGCAGTCATCCCCGTAGTGCTGTGAGGATGCCTCCGTGGGAGCACAGAGAAGGCTGGGTCTTGAAGGCTATTTTCCAAAAGGTCGAGAGAAAGGGAGGCTTCCCAGGTCCCCCGCAGCACAAGCGGAAGGTGCGGGAGTCCATTCCGAGGGGCGGCGCTCCAGGAGACAGTGTGGCTCACAGCCCAGTGGGTCATCTGGGGCCAGTTCTCCCCTCGCCAAACAGGATGCTGTGGTCATAAAGGACTAAATGCATTTTGTTGACTAACAGGCATTTTTTTAAAAAAATCAAACCTAGTGAGGGGTGGGTGTGGAAAAATAATATTTTTTTTGAGACAGGGTTTCACTGTCCCCTAGGCTGGAGTGTAGTGGTGCCATTGCAGCTCACTGCAGCCTCCACCTCCCAGGCTCAAGCGATCCTCCCACTTCAGCCTCCTGAGTAGCTGGAATGTAGGTATGCAACACCATGTGTGGCTAATTTTTTTTTATATATATATAGAGACAAAATCTCAGTATGTTGCCCAGACTGGTCTCAAAGTCCTGGGCTTAAGTGGTTCTCCTGCCTCAGCCCCCTGAAGTGCTCAGATGACAGGCATGAGCCACCACGCCTGGCCCAATAAACATCAAACCTAAATAGATACAGTCCTGGAAGCATCTATGTGAAGAAATGGGGGGGACTGTCTGAGGTTAGGCAACGAGTACACATTTATTTGGGGTGCGGGTTGCTTAGGTGAGGTCCCTGGGGCCAGAGCGAAGCCCCAGGGGGATATATCTGCAGAAGAACTTCCCCAGCACCTCTTCTTGACACTGGAAGGCTTGACCCTTGGTCATTGAAAGCTGGAACCCTGGTTCTGTACGAAGAATACAGCACATAAGAGAAGTCTGCAGTGGAAAATTTTGCTTATCTAAAAACTCTGATTTCTTACAACCAGATTAGAACAAGTGCAGTTTTAGGGGCAGCCATAGGTTCAGGAACCCTCAAGTATTATAAGCTGTAAGAAATGTTCAGTTACATTTAACAAAGGGGGACAAAACCTTGCTCAATTTATTATGCTGCAAGAAAGTAAAAATCTAGTGAAATCATTTCACGCACTTAAATCTATTTCATCAATAAACATTCAGTCACATAAACTAATTCATGAGTTTCCCACAGAGCACATTAAAAATCACCTGTTTCCATTTCGGACATAACTAAATGGAATCCTGCCCCACTTGTCACCAACTTCTGCCCCACTTGTCACCCCACTTGTTCTCCTTCTGTAAATCCATCGCTTTGTCCCTATTACTATTGCCACTCACCTTAGTCGTGGCACTAATTTCTGACTTGGAGTGTTGCAATAGTAATACTAAGTTAGTTAAGGCTCTTTGGTTGCAAGTAATGAAAATCAACTTGAACTATCTTAGAGAAAGAAAACTGGGTAGAGTACTGGAAAAGTGCATAGAATCCAACCCCAGGAACATTCAGAACTTGAGAAGGGCAGTAATCAGGGGGATTTGATGACGTTAGCCACAAGAGTTTATGTTTGTTCCCTCTGGAGCCCTACCGTCCATCACTGGACTCAGCTCCCAATTCCCAGTCTCTGTCTCTTGATTTTTTTTTTTTTTTCTTTTTTGAGACGGAGTTTTGCTCTTGTTGTCCAGGCTTGAGTGCAATGGCGTGATCTCAGCTCACCACAACCTCTGCCTCCTGGGTTCAAGCAATTCTCCTGCCTCAGCCTCCCGAGTATTTGGGATTACAAGCATGTGCCACCACGCCTGGCTAATTTTGTATTTTTAGTAGAGACGGTGTTGCTCCATGTTGGTCAGGCTGGTCTCGAACTCCCAACCTCAGGTGATCCGCCCACCTTAGCCTCCCAAATTGCTGGGATTACAGGCATGAGCCACCATGCGCGGCCTCTTGTTCTTGCTCTTAAGGAAGAATGTGATTGGGTGAGCTTGGGAACAGATGTCTCCCCTGGTCAAGGTGGCCATCTCCAAGATGCTGGTATCATGTAGTATAAATAAGGTTCCCAGTCCCCATGCCCATAGATCAGGGATAAACATTGGGGAAAGGCAATGGTTCACAGCATGGCTGGCATCTCAGCAGGTGCCACTAGTTACCTAATGTGTGCAAACACACACACACTTTCTCTCTCCACAGGTGATTCATTCACTCCCTCAAGCATTCATCTAGCCAACACGTATTTATCCAGTACCCCCCATGTCTGGCTCTGGAGATATAATGGGAAGTAAAAAGAGGCACAGTTCCAGTTGTCATGGGGGTATTCCTAAGTGGAGAGAAGACAATAAAACAAACAAATGTAAAATTGCAATTTTAATGTGTCATGTATTTTCAACAAAGCTGGAAGAGAGGAATTTGAATGTTCTTACCACAAAGAATGGATAAATGTCTGAGGAGATGGACATGCCAATTACCTAGGTTAGATTATCACACAATGTATTCGTGTATTAAAACATCACACTCCCCTCCATAAGTTTGCAAAATTGTTATGTGTCAATTAAAAATAAAATGGAAGGAAGGAAGGAAGGAAGGAAGGAAGGAAGGAAGGAAGGAAGGAAGGAAGGAAGGAAGGAAGGAAGGAAGGAAAAGAGAGGTATGTGACATTACAAGAGCCAATGATAAAGACATCCTTTCTTCCTGAGAAATTAACTTACGAGAGAAGGAAAAGAGTAACTCAGGTATAATGGGGAAAACGTGTTCCAGGAACGGGAACTGTGTATGTAAACACCTGTGGGGGATAGAAGCAGCTCTAGCAAAAGTGATTTACAGTGTTTGAGTTTTGTAGGTGTCTAATCATTAATGAACCAATAGTCTTGCCTATCATGTTTATTGCTGTGTCCTGGCTGCCACTGCAGGGCTTGGCCCCTGGCCGTCAGGCCTCATGAAGGAGTGTAGACAGCAAGGGGGAACTTGTGCCAAGGTGGGGCTGGAGACAGGGCGAGCACAGGACCTGCAGGGCTTTGGAGAGCTTTTTAAGGTGTTGTGTCTTTGTCTTAAAAGAAATGAGAGTAGGGGGTGGATTTGCATATTGAAAGGACATCATCAATGTAATTTGTATCATCAATGTAAACCCGTGTTATGAAATGATAAAACATTTTGCTAATTTTAAAAAAAATCATCAAAGATATAATGAAACCTTTTTAGTAATATTGTGGACTAGATTCCCTTACCTACCTTCTGGTTGAAAATGGCTAAAATTGTTAGATAATATATTTAAAATATATTCTTAAAAACATCAATGATCTGGCAATAAATAACAAAATACTCCAGGTCAGGAGTTTCATGAAGGCAGAAATCCAGAGAAATAAACCTAGCACTAAGCCAGTTATCACCTTGAGTTTATTTGACAAACTTTGTGAATCTGAGCTTTGGTTTCATGGCTTCCTAGGAGAAAGGAGACTAAGCTCCGTGCCTACTGAACAGAGACTCTTCCCCCATAAGGCTGAGACCTCACAAAGCTACAGCCCCAGTGTAGGTTTCTGAAGAACCAGTCGTGTGGCTATTGAAATCACCAAGAATAAAGCAGGAGTCGTGTTGGGATGACAATGAACCAGACGTTACAATCAATGAGAAGGGAGTAAGTATCTGAAAGTACCTATAGATGCCTGCAGAAAGGAAGGGCACTGGGTTGTGTGGTCCAATGGCATGAGCTTCAAAGATAGGGGTCTGCAGGGAATTGGAGAGGGGGAGGATGGAATTAGAAACAGAAGAGGATGGAATTAGAAACCCTACTCTCAAACCTGGTGGTTCCAGGTGTGGGAGAGTGAAAACTAACCAGCCACCAGCTGGACAGATTTCAGAGAAGCAGAGTGCTGAGGAAAAGTCAGGTTTCAATTAATGCAAGAAGAAGTGCATTTTCAGAAAAGAGACTGAGGATGTAGGAAATTGAGGTGCAGACCACCCAGGGGAAAGGCTTCAGGAGTAGAAGATGGATGGGGTTAGAGCGTGCACAAAGCCTTATAGGAGTAAGAGTCTGTGTGGTGAGGGGTGGTCTGGGAGTCTGGAGCTTCTTGTGATGAGGACACAAAAGGAGATGAAGAGCACGAGAGTAATTGGTCCCTAAGGAAGAGGCCAATGTCTTGTTAATAGGCATCTACTAAACATGCAGTGAAAGCGTTTAGTCACTCTACTGACAAGACATTTACTCCCCACAAATTCTTCCATTCTCTCCACCCACCATCAGACATATAGGGACATTAAAAATTTGAAAATAATTGTCCTCTCACCTATGAAACTCAGTAAGATCACAGTCATCATTATTTCAAGGCAATTAACAGGGATAATATCCTGTCTTTCAGTAACTAGATTGCTTCCAAGAACTAACTGTAAGGTTTTTTGTTTTTTATTTTGTGTTTTCATAGGTTTTTGGGGAACAAGTGGTATTTAGTTACATGACTAAGTCCTTTAGCGGTGATTTGTGAGATTTGGGCACACCCATCACCCAAGCAGTATACATTGAACCCAATTTGTAGACTTTTATCCCTCACCCCCTTCCCACCATTTGCTCCTGAGTTCTCAAAGCCCATTGTAACATTCTTATGCCTTTGCAACCTCATAGCTTAGCCCCTGCTTATGAGTGAGAACATATGTTGTTTGGTTTTCCATTCCTGAGTTACTTCACTTAGAATAATAGTCTCTAATTCCATCCAGGTTGTTGTGAATGCCATTAATTCATTCCTTTTTATGGTTGAGTAGCATTGCAGTGTGTGTGTGTGTGTGTGCGTGTGTGTGTGTGTGTGTGTGTGTGTATGTGTATCAGTTCTTTACCACTCGTTGACTGATGGGCATTTGGACTGGTTCTACATTTTTGCAACTGTGAATTGTGCTGCTGGAAACATGTTTGTGCAAGTATCTTTTTCATATAATGACTGCAAGAACTAACTGTAAGTTAACTGGAGATTCCACCTTAACCCTGGGAATATAGTCCTGTAAGTATCCAGCCCCTTCTTGAAGTGATCCCATCAAACACGTTTCAATTATTATCTTACTATTGCAAATTAAATTGAATCCTTCCTTAGACTCTTTAAGTAAAAATGTAAATCTGATTTTGAAGAAATGAGATGCATTCTCAAAGATAAACTAAAATATATGTCAGGTAGACAATAAGATCTCCACAGGTGGAAAAGCAATGACTGGAAAAGATGTGTTCCTATAATGCACAAGCTTGGAATGAATTCCAAACAAGGGAGGCACAATCTGATCTTTTGGTCTTTTCATGATTTTGCAGATCTTCAAGTACTTACACTGCTTCATTCGTGCCTCTCTAGCTACTGCCCTTTGATTCTGTGGAGAAATGTTAAATGGAAATGAAGCAACAAGAAAAATAAGGAGGTTTGAGTAAACACAGCTTGACTATGTTGTATTTCAAGAATACCTAAGGGAGACTGGGTGTAGTGGGTCACACCTGTAATCTCAGCACTTTGGGAGGCCAAGGTGGGCGGATCACTTGAGGTCAGGAGTTTGAAAGCAGCCTGTCCAACATGGTGAAACTCTGTTTCTACTAAAAGTACAAAAATTAGCTGAGTGTGGTGGCACATGTCTGTAATCCCAGCTACTTGGGAGGCCAAGGCAGGATAATCCCTTGAACCTGGGAGGCGGAGGTTGCAGTGAGCAGAGATCACGCCACTGCACTCCAGCCTGGGTGACAGAGCAAGACTCTGTCTCAAAAAATAAAAAAAAATAAGAATACCTAAGAGAACTCTAAATCCATGTATGGACTCATCGGATTAGAAATATTGATTGCTGGCAAAAATGAGTGCCTTTTGAGTTGTTGGAACAAAAGGGGTATTTATACCAACTTATTTGAAAATGTCTTAATCACTAGGCATATTAAATATGGGAACCTGAAAGATTTGCTTGGATATAGTGCAGGTGGAAAACCGGAAAAGATGTAAACAAATCTTAGGCTCAATTCACCTCAACCCTAGGGTGCCCAGATCATACAATTATGGATACAAAATCTGCAGATCATCTCACATTTGAAAGAGAGGGAGAAAGTAAGCATTTTCTTAAAAATTTGAGTGACAAATCCAGACAGAGAGAAAAAATATGACAGGAATGCAATTAGCAAAAATGTAAACAAATCTGATCAAACATAGCAATTTGTTGAGAGATTTTTTTTTCCACATCAAAAGGTATGTTAACATTGCCCTGAAGGGTCTCCACTAGAGATAGTTAAATTGGTAATACACAAATTGAGGAAGTACTAGACATGCCATGATGGTCTATGGCATTAATTCCTGATGTTTTTGAATCACAGACCCCTTTGAGATTGACATTAAAGCCATGAGGCCCTCTCTAAGACAAAGGATATAAACAAAATATTTCTGTACACCAGATATTAATTTTCTTCATGTAGCTGAGATGAAAGCAAGTTTTTTGTTTTGTTTCGTTTTATGATTTTCAAAACATCAGTAATAAAATGAAAACATGTATCCTGTGCCTACTTGACAGAGTCCTAGAAGCTGAGTCATAGACCCCAGAGGGTCATTGAATCACAAGTTTAGAGCTTTTGATCCTGGTATAAATTTTGATTTGAAACTACAAAGGAGTTCAGGTTCAGAGAGAAAGACCTCCTCCGTTCTCAAAGCCACCATATATGTTCTTTTAATGGCCAAGGACACACTGAGGAGAGGGAGCTCATTGAAGAATCAATGAATTAGATACCTCTATTCCCTTCTGAAATTCATTTGAGCAACCTTTGTCTATGAAAACAAATATCCTTGCCTGCACACATTCATACACTGGACTAATTACTTTTTAATGTGAACTCTTGAAGCAGACTTTTTTTTGAGACAGAGTCTCGCTCTGCCACCCAGGCTGGAGTTCAGTGGCCCTAACACAGCTCACTGCAGCCTCAACCTCCCAGGCTCAAGTGATCCTCCCTCCTCAGCCTCCTATCTGCAACCACAGAAGCATGCCACCACGCCCAGCTTTTTTTGTTTGTTTGTTTGTTTTTGTTTGGTTTTGTTTGTTTGTTTGTTTTGAGACAGAGTTTCTTGTCACTCAGCTGGAGTACAGTGGTGCCATCTCAGTTCCCTGCAACCTCTGCTTCCCAGGTTCAAATGATTCTCCTGCCTCAGCTCCCGAGTAGCTAGGATCACAGGTGCCCACCAACACACCTGGCTAATTTTTGTATTTTTAGTAGAGATGGGGTTTCACCATGTTGGCCAGGCTCATCTCAAACTCCTGACCTCAGGTGATCCGCCCGCCTCAGCCTCCCAAAATGGTGGGATTACAGGTGTGAGCCACCGTGCCTGGCCTAATTTTTAAATTATTTATAGAGATGGGGAATCTCCCTATGTTGCCCAGGCTGGTCTTGAACTGGGCTCAAGTGATCCTCCCACCTTGGCCTCCCAAAGTGCTGGGATTACAGACGAGAGGCACCACTCCCAGCCGAAGAAGACATTTTTAATCAAAGAGTAGGTGCATCTTTAAAGTTTTTAGTACACATGGTCATATTTTCCCACAGAAAGTCTGTATCCATTTGTACTCAGATAAGCAGAGTAGAAATTGATACAGATTTGTACTCTGTGCAGGGATTGGCCCAACCTCCCAAATCCTCACCAATACTTCCTTGACCTTATTTTGTTGCTTTTTAAAAGTTAATTTATGTATTTTATTCATGTAAATATCTGTTTATCATTCATTTAATATAAAAGAGTAAGCCTAGGAGATCCCAGGTCATAGTACCCTTGACAAACCAAGGTGGCTGGCTGAGACTTTAAACTCCTAAGAAAAATTGATGAGACACTGGAGAGCATGAGCATTAGGAAAAAAAATTAAATGGAACAATCTATATTAGAAGATGAAGAATCAATCTTCATCTTCATCACCTAGGCAGACTAAAACTTAAAAATAAGCCGAGAACTATCCTCAAAGAGATAAAGACAAGTATTGAAAGCATGAGGTAAGAAGAAAAAATTATAGGAAAGAGATCAACTGGTGACACAGGACATGAAAAATATAATAGTTGTAGGAATGCGTTCACCAGAATAAATTAAAAAGCAAAGTGGATACAAAGAACCAACCAGTGGCCTTGAAGGATAAAAGATAAAAGAATGAAAGAAAAGTTAAGAGACATGGATGACAGACATCAAAATTGAGTGGTAGGCACCTGAGAGTGGACACCTATGTCACTTACTCATGATGATGTGTCAAGTCTTGAATAGGAACTCAGGAAAAGCATGCTCCCAGTTACTATTTCTTTTGGGAAAGCGGAAACCACTATATACATTCATATGTGTATGTGTATATATATATTTTTTTCAAGATGTGTATATATATATATATTCATTTCTGTGTTTTACTGAGTTGCCTTATAAAAGTGTTCCAGATGGTGACAAGAAATTCCAAAATATATTTTATTCAATATAATTTTCAAAAGTATACTGTTTACCTCTTAAGTAAGAAAACCCAGATTGCAGGCTTCTTCTTTAATGGGCTGTCATGAAATCAAGTGGATTTTTAACATGTTCTGAACAGAGTAATTTATAAAGAGATAGGATATAATTTGAAGGTTGGGATAAACATCATCCTAAAGATAAAGCAAGAGAAAAGATGTCTTGTTGACTAAATAAAAAACATTGTACAAATAGTTTCTGGTTTGGTAGCATCTATTTGATGAATATAAATATGATGGGGTTTTTTCTTAAAAGATAAAAAGGACTTGTTAAAAGAAAAACTTTAGCTTAATTAAATTTAAAACAGTTTAATTGATCAAAGAACAATTCGCAAATCAGGCTGCGTCCTGAGCCAGAGAAGGCTCAGAGACTCCAGGAGAGAAACATGGTGGAAGATTTATGGACAGAAAAAGGGAAGTGATGTACAGAAAATGGAAGTGAGGTACAGAAACAGCCAGATTGGTTACAGCTCAGCGTTTGCCTTATTTGAACAAGGTTTGAACAGTTAGCCACTTTTGATTGGCCAAAACTTGCTGATTAGCACAGAATAGATTACAGTCTGTTTATAACTCCATTTAGATCATAGTTCATGATGTACGGAGAAACCTTTAGGCTGCACTTAAAATACGTACGGAGGCAGTTTTAGGATAAGCTTGATTTGACAGACTTTCCAGACATGAGGTTGTTTTTTTCTTTAAGTATTGTCTATAGGTTTAATTGATCTCTGGTTTATTTGATCTATGTGCTAAACAGTTAAGAAATGGCACATGATCTTTACCTCCTGTTGGCTGACACATATACAAAAAGAAATGGCACAAGAATAGTCATTTTCAGACTTGTTCTCCCTTAAATAATGAAAATCCAAGTGTTTTTTCTTCCTTTAAATAAACTTACTTTCAAAACTCTTGTTTTCCAAACCAGTTCTCTGATTTTTCTCCCATTTTTACACTTCGGCTTTTAAATGGGAAAATCATGAACCACGGTCAATGGAGACTAAGACTAAGGAAAATAGCTCTCAAAATAAGTCAAATTTGCTAAAAAGAGTTACAGTAACATTATACAGTACTCACAAATAGGAAGCTTTCTAACAAACCCCTTATTTCTGAGATATGTATTCCAAGTTGACATATTGTTAGGGAGTCCACACAAAGGAACTAGAGGACATCATCTCGTTCAACTCCGTTATTGATATATGCAGAAACTGAGGCACAGGGAGACAAACAATGTCACGGAGCCCGTGAATGGCAGCATCTAAACTAGCACCCCATGCCACAACCTCCCAGGTCATTTCTTGCAGTTGTCAGTGAGGTTATAATATAGAACATTTTAAAATACTGACTAAATTATGCAGACTTGCAAGAAAGCAAACAATACAGTCCAAAGCTTAGAAGGACAGGAGAGAGGCCTGGAAGGGCAGATGGCCAGTGTGTATTCAGGCAAGGAAGCAAGAGGCAGGGAAGAAACTGGAGGGAGGGAGCCTTCAGCAAGGCCTTGATCAGAAGGGCTCCTTGCCCAGGGAGAACCCATGGAAGATCCCATGCAGGAAACCGCTCACGGCCATCAGGTCTCACATAGCCATGGCTGGATACATGCCTAATCCAGTGGTAGAAGATACAGAAGGGCTGCCTGTGCATGAGCCCTTCTGATACTTGCCTCTTTCCTCCTCTACCCGTACCCACACATCAGCTACCCCTGTTCCCTCCCTCCACAGCCCACCAAAACCATCCCAAAAGAAGTCAGTCCAGGCCGGGCACGGTGGCTCACACCTGTAATCCCAGCACTTTGCGAGGCCGAGGCAGGTGGATCACGAGGTCAGGAGATCAAGACCATCCCTGCTAACATGATGAAACCCTGTCTCTACTAAAAATACACACAAAAAATTTAGCCAAGTGTAGTGGTGTGCACTTGTAGTCCCAGCTACTCGGGAGGCTGAGGCAGGAGAATTGCTTGAACCCAGGAGGTGAAGGTTGCAGTGAGCTGAGATCATGCCACTGCACTCCAGCCTGGGTGACAGAGCGAGACTATGTCTCCAAAAAAAAAAAAAAAAAAGTCAGTCCAGTTGATTCCCCAATAGGTCTTATAAGTGTGTGGAATTATCCCAGGGAGTTTCTGCTCCTCCCCAACCCAACCCCTAAGTTTTACTCATTTTCTTGCTGATTCCTGAAATTCCTTCCATTAGAAAAAGAAACTTTCTTTTCCAATGGGGATAGGCAAGAGCTTAAAATATAAATGTTTGATTTAATTGCCATATTGGCTGGAATACATTTCACTGAAATGTTATCAAGCAATGGCTAATTTGCTCTCTCTTCCTCACTAACTCACCCAGTATGTCAGCAATTTTATCAGCTTTACCTACGAACAGCCCGTATCCAAACACTTAACACCATCACCTGAAACGCTCAGGCAGCAATCACCTTCTCATGGGTCTCTCTGGTCCAACTCTGAATCGTTCTCTTTTCCTAGAACATGCGTTTAAGTCTATAGAGGTTCCTCTGAGTACTGCTTCTCCCTCTTGCCATAGGTATTAATTTAAGTACATTCATTGTCATTTATTTCTTAATTGTCATTATTTACTTCTTGTCTATAATTTAGGCTTTGATTTTCTCTTTAACACATGAAGTATATAGAACAATATTTTTAATTTTCATGAGATGAGTTTTTTTTTAATTTTCTTGTTTTTATTTTCTAGTTGTAGTGAAACAGTGTACAATACCATTTGGGACATAGGCACGGGCAAAGATTTCATGACGAAAATGCCAAAAGCTATTACAACAAAATCAAAAATTGAGAAATGTGATCTAATTAAAGTAAAGAGCTTCTGCACAGCAAAAGAAACTGTCATCAGAGTGAATAGGTTCTCCTGACCTACAGAATGGGAGAAAATTTGTGCAATCTATCCATCTGACAAAGGTATAATATTCAGAGTCTACAAGGAACTTAAAGAAATTTATGAGAAAAAAAAAAATCCTAATAAAAAGTGGGCAAAGGACAGCAACAGACACTTCTCAAAAGATGACATTCATGCAGCCAACAAACATGAAAAAAAGCTCAACATCACAGATTATTAGAGAAATGCAAATCAAAACCACAATGAGATACCATCTTATGAGAGTCAGAATTACGATCATTAAAGAGTCAAGAAACAACAGATGCTGGTGAGGATGTGGGCAAAAAGGAATGCTTTTACACTGCTGGTGGGAATACAAATTAGTTCAACTATTGTGGAAGACAGTGTGGCAATTCCTCAAAGATCTAGAAGCAGACATACCATTTGACCCAGAAATCCCATTACCGGGTATAAAAGGAATATAAAGGAATATAAATCATCCTATTATAAAGATGCATGCATGTGTATGTTCATTGCAGCACTATTCACAATAGTAAAGACGAAGATATGGAATCAGTCCAAATGCCCATCAGTGACAGACTGGATAAAGAAAATGTGGTACATACACCATGGAATACCATGCAGCCATAAAAAGGAACAAGATCATGTCTTTTGCAGGGACATGAATGGAACTGGAAGCCGTTAGCCTCAGCAAACTAACACAGGAACAGAAAACCAAAACTAACCTCAGCAAACTAACACAGGAACAGAAAACAAACACCACATGTCCTCACTTACAAGTGGGAGCTGAACTATGAGAACATGTGGATGCAGGGAGAGGAACAACACCCACTGGGGCCTGTTGTTGGGGGAGGCCAGGGGAGGGAGAGCACCAGGAAGAATAGTTAATGGATGCTGGCTGGGCTTAATACCTAGGTGATGGGTTGATCTGTGGCACTATGGCACACGTTTACCTATGTAACAAACCTGCACATCCTGCACATGTACCCCAGAACTTAAAATAATTTAAGTTGCAAAAAAAAAAAAAAAAAAACAAGTTACATCACCTAGATATATATATATATATATATATATATGGCCTGTATAATGCAACTCAGCAACATCTACTGTCTGGCCAATATATGATTAATTTTTGTAAATATTCAATATCACATATTTGGATATAAATTTCTGTGTGTGCATATGTAGGTATGTATACACACACACATATATATATGTACACACATATGTATATATAAAATTCTCTCTTTTTTTTTTTTTTTGAGACGGAATCTTGCTCTGTCGCCCAGGCTGGAGTGCAGTGGCAGATCTCAGCTCACTACTAGCTCTGCCTCCTGGATTCACGCCATTCTCCTGCCTCAGCCTCCCGAGTAGCTGGGACTATAGGCACCCACCACCATGCCCGGCTAATTTTTTGTATTTTTAGTAGAGACGGGGTTTCACCGTGTTACCCAGGATGTTCTCCATCACCTGACCTCGTGATCCGCCCACCTCAGCCTCCCAAAGTGCTGGGATTACAGGCGTGAGCCACCATGCCCGGCCAAAATTCTCATTTTCTATATATATCCAAAATTTCTAAGCTTTATGTATGTATGATATATATACATATGTAGATATAATCTAATTGTAAAATTTGCTACTTGAATCCTGTATGTTAACTGACATAGAACTCCACAATGGCAGAGATTTTTGCTTATTTTTTCCTTGCTATAATCCTCAGCATGAAAAACAGTTTCTGGAACGTGGTAGGCATCTAATAGATGTTTATGGAATGAATACTAAACATACATATATTTTCTGCTTTGCAGTTCAATTTTTGAGAGAGATATATTCAAATGCCTCAATGGGCTATAACAGAAACTCCTCCGAGGGGCCAAATATTTGGGAGAAAAAGGAGTTGACAACATTGTTGAGAAATATAAAGGCCCACACAAAACTGACTGATTCAACAAAGACTTACTGTATACCTCAGGTCGTCAGGCACTGAGAATTTAAAGACGCCAGAGCTACTGTTTTGCGTCAATCCAGGGGGCACCATCCACATCCCAGTTAACGTGAGTGTGGCCTCTGAAGTTGTGCCGTGCACTCCTGCACCGCTATTTGCTAGGGACCTATGCTTGTTCTCAACGGTGCTTAAAATACCTACTGGGAGGCTCAGAGGTTTGTATTTTGAGGTCCAAAAACTCTTATGTAACAAATTCTGTAGTGATTTCTAACAAAATCACTATATTCAAGGCATGGATTCCCCTGTTCTCTGCCCTGCCTCAATCTTAACACCTCAAAACACACATCTCTCTCTCTCTCTCTCTCTCTGTCTCTCTCTCTCTCTCTCTCTGTGTGTGTGTGTGTGTCTCACCATGGCCAACCTGTAATGTGTTGGCAAATTCATTATAGCAGCAGATGCTCTTCTTTTCAGGGACTATTTAACTCTGGACTTTTGTAATAGTCCAAAACACACACACCTACAATGAAAAACATCTGTGTAATGAAAATATTTGTGCAATGAAAAAACATCTGTCTGAAATCTTATTTAGGGCTGTCTGCCACAAGTCAGGAGAGTTCAACCCCTGAATATGTTCCTGGTCAATGATAGTTAAACTGTTATAGCTTTGGGTAAACCAGACCTTGACAGAGCCTCCAATCAGTAATTCAATAGCTGGAAAACTGACCCCAATTATTGCTCATTGCCCCTGCTCAAAAACTGCTTCCACAGAATTAAATCATTTCTCTAAGGAAATTTTCAAAGTGAATGATTTATTAGCAATTACAAAAGAACCATGACTCTGCTTGGCAGCTATCAGAATGCCATGACCTCAATGAGTTACAATGGAATTTTCTGAAAGAATATAGAAGAGAAAAAAAAAGGTCACCAAAATTTTGCCAGAAATTCTGTAAGCATTTTGATGTTTCGACCATTTTATTCCTTCCTAGGACATTTTTCTATTCCTAGCTGAATATAGAACCTGGTTGTCAAAATCGTGATCATCCCTCTTTCTTATTCCAAGCAGTCAGATTCCCTGATACCTCCCTTCAACAATGCTATCAATGTCCATCTCTGAATAGCAATGTTTTCTTCCTCACGTGCTTCCATCACTCCTATATGCCCTGGGGTCTGTTGTTGTTGTTGTTGTTGCTGTTGTTGTTGTTGTTTTTGAGACGGGGTCTCACTCTGTCGCCCAGGCTGGAGTGCAGTGGCGCTATCTCGGCTCACTGCAAGCTCCACCTCTTGGGTTCACGCCATTCTCCTGCCTCAGCCTCCCAAGTAGCTGGGACTACAGGCGCCCACGACCACACCCAGCTAATTTTTTGTATTTTTAGTAGAGACGGGGTTTCACTGTGTTAGCCACGATGGTCTCGATCTCCTGACCTTGTGATCTACCCGCCTTGGCCTTCCAAAGTGCTGGGATTACAGGCATGAGCCACTGTGCCTGGCCTGCCCTGGGGTCTTAAAAGTATGAGGAAAATATGTGCTTCGAGAAAAATAGCAGTGAAATTTGGGAACATAAAAACTGCTTCATGCACTGAGAAAATTTCCACCGCTGCACTTAGACCTCTCTTGAATGCCAAGTGCCTGAAAACTAGGGCAGGGCTTCTCTCCCACTACAAACCAAGTGTGTTAGGCTATAAGGTCTTTGAAGGCAGCAGCAGTATGGCAGGCCAGTTCTCACTAATGCAAGCCTCCATAACAACAGTTTCAGTACTAAGTGGTTAAGTTAAATATTGAAAGTTTAAAAAGCCAGTGCCCTTATATAAAGGCTGGAATGTAACCAAAGCCCACCAAGAGTTTTGCCTAGGCTTTTTCTGGGCCTTAAAGCAGGATTCAACAAGTTTTATTGTGGGTCTGAAGAAACTCTCCAGGCTTCCACAAACAAGTTTACTGGGGCTCTGAAGGAACTCCCCAGACCTCCGTGATTTAGCAGGAGATAAGATAGGAGTAATCACCCCAGCACCTGGACCCACTTAGATTAAGTAAATTACTGAGGCTCCAGACGAAGCTCTTCAGGACTAGACCTTAGTTACAGATTAAAAGAAATTAATCACTTATGTCTTTAGATGAATGCACACTTACACGTAGACAAGACATACAGCTTAGAGGGTATATAAGCTCTAGAAAACTTTCTAATTTTGAGTTGGTCTGGTGATAATTTCCAGGCCTTCTACCTGTAACTGGTTACAGAAATGAAAACTCTCCTCCTTCCCAGTTCATCTGCATCTCGTTATTGGGCCACAAGAAATAGCAGCCTAACCCTCAGTTTGACCCGGAAGCAGAATTTGGCATGCCAGCCAGGAGATACAGGGACGGTGCTGTGTTCATCGGCCAGCGGCTTGTGATGAGACAGTGTTCAGGAGGATCCCAGCAGCTGTCAGTGAGATTTTCCTGGGAACCCTTTTGAAAGGTCCCGTGGATAAAAGTGCACATCCCTTTCACTACTGGGGAAGAACAGAGATCAAGAGCAGACATGCTCAAAGGGTGAGTTAACCTGATGGCATGCCAGGAGCATATTGCTTTCCTATCTGGGCTTGCTAAGCTGTTTGTCCGGTACCACCATGGGAAGTAATAGGGCTCGCTCATACACCCACTTTGCATTTCTGTTGAGATCAGGTTTTGAGTTGGTTTTGAGTCTGTTTTGCCTTAGTGCACTCCCCCTTATGTTGTCCAAATTTTGCCTTTACTTATTTGTGTATCTGTCTTATTCCCTTTGATATCATGTAAACTTGAAAATGGAAGATATTGGGTCCATTCCTGCTGGGAGCCTCTGAGAAGGGAAAATATTTTTTAGAAGCTCAATGGTTGAGGGTCAGCTTAATTAAAAACTAACCTCCAAGATGTGTATACGTATGTGAGCATGTTTGCATTTAAAAGGCCTTCATGTTTTTGTTTATTTCTCTCCTAAGACCTTGTCTTTTTAAGCCAAAGTTTTTTCTTTTCAGTTAACTGAATTCTGTTTTCTTCATTCATAGCTGTTTCAACAGAAGCTACTCTGGGGCTTTTAAGAAAAAGTGTAATTTAGAGACTTAGAAATGTCTTTGTTTGGAAAACGTTTTTTTAAGTGCACTGTAAAAACATCACATAGTCTAGCCTCATAATACTTCTACCTTTTTGAAAACCCAGGATTCAGTGTGGGCTCTGTCTGGAGCTCAAAGATGCAGTTTAAAGATAGGGAAAGGAGGTCTTATGAATCTATAAAATGTACTTTTCACTATTAAAAAAATATTGCCGGGCGCTGTGGCTCACGCATGTAATCCATTTGGGAGGCCTAATACGTGTATGTATTTATGTCTTTGCACACCATGTTTCACTATTGAAAATATATACCCAGCCTGGGTGACAGGAGTTCTCAAAAAAAAAAAAAAAAAAAAAGAAAATATATACAGGAGTTAAATTGGCTCAAAGAAAAATAAAAGTGCTTAAATACTTTAACAGAAAAAAGAAAAGACTAGTCAAATGCTTTTTCAAGTTATGTGACTAAAATAAAATCTTTAATAAACAAGCTAGCTTTAAAAATTATTGGTAAAGTAATATTAGAGATGTCTTAAGAGTTGCCAACGTACATTTTTGTTTGCATTTATTGATCATGTAATTTCATACTTATCTCTACCAAATACTGTAAGGTGTCAAAATTTGGCATAGAAGTTACAAAACTATAACTCATCCCAAAACAGAATGATCTTTGCTTGTGTAATTTTAAATAAATGAAACATTAATAATGGTTTAATGGAGATAGCTAAATCTTGAATTATTTAGTAAAAATACCCCAACTTCTAATCTTGTGGCCTTAGGCAGTCTAATCCACAGACATGAAGGAAGTTTGTTCTGGGAAAGGACTGCTATCATCTTTGTTTCAAAGCTAAACTATAAACTAAGTTAATGAACAAGAATAACTTGGAGGCTAGAAGCAAGTCAGTTAGGTCAGATCATTTTCACTATCTCAGTTATAATTTTACAATGGCGGTTTCATGACTTTGATGACTATTGCAGTTTTCATAAATAATCGAGGTAAATGATTAAAATAAATAGATAAATGTAATGGGATAAATACTCCATAAACTTGTCATAATTTAGAATCTAAAGTTAAATTAAACAACGGATATTTCATTATTTGCATATTTTCCAATAAGATGTATTGCAGGAAAACATTCTTTTTTGGTTCTTATTGATTTGAATAAGTGTTCTGCTGCTTGCTCTTTCTCAGCTCCCTCTTGATGGCAAATGACTCTTAGATTTGCTCTTTTGGAGTTATTTTCTAGATCTCATGGGCATTCTTTATCCCTTTTATTCTTTTTTTCTTTGTTTTTCCACTGGCTATGTATTTTCAAATAGTCTGTCTTTGAGCTCACTACTTCTTTCTTCTGCCTTATTAGTTCTGCTGTTGAGACCCTCTGATGCCTTTTTCAGTTCAGCCAATGTATTTCTCAGTTCTAAAATTTGTTTAATTTTGTAAAAAATTATTTCAATCTGTTAAATTTCTCTGATAAACTTCTGAATTGCTTTTATAAGTTATCTTGGAGTTTGCAGAGTTTCCTCAAAACTGCTATTTTGGATTCTTGATCTGAGAACTTACATATCACTTTCATTAGGGTCAGTACTGGAATCTTGCTCTGTCCACTTAGGGAGGTCATAGTTCCCTATTTGCTGTTGTTTCTTATAAGCATACAACTATGTCTTCGCATTGAAGGATTCATTAGTTATTCCAGTCTTTGCTGTCTGTGTTGTTTTGCTCTTGCTAGCGTATGTATGTTTAGAGGTTCCCTGTGAAGTTTGCCTGTTGATTCCCTTAGCACTAGATCACTACCTCCTTTTTGGCACTAGATGGTGCCCTAAGACCAGGTTTGCCACAGCTTTTGCAACCTTTCAAAGCACTGCCCATCTTGGAAGGGATTCCCTGGCTGGGTAGGAAAGCTGGCTAGGGGTTTGTGTCCCCAAGGATCCATGCAGTGCACCTCCTACAGCATGGTGCTGCCAAACTGCCTCTCTGATTTGATATCTCTTTGTCTGGGATGGAGAGCAGCTCCCAAGTTGTATGCACTGGGGCTGCAAGCCCCACCTCTTCTATCTGGCTCCAGATGCCCTCAGGATCCTTCTGTCTGCAGACACTTATGATGCTTCCCATCCGCTGAGACAGGAACAGCTTTCCTGCATAGGAATTCAAGATATTTTGGAAGCTGGCTGTCCACCCTGACCTCACTTTTTCCGGTGTTGAAAGCATGAGTGCTGGGGGACATTTCCAGGAAGTCCCTCACAGTTTGAAGAAACGGCATTATGAGTAGAGAAATCAATTTCTCCTATGTTCTGCTTGCAGTTTTTCACATCTTTGTGTCTGCAGGGATTGTCACAGCCTCGGTTTTGAGTTCTTGGATACTGGTGGTGATGATCTTTACACTGGCTAGTTCTGTTTCATTTCCTGTATGGGAGAGTGAAGTCAGATTACTTCTGTGCCATTTTGGTGACATCATCTCAGCCCTTATACTTTTTCACATCAGTGTGAAAAGCTTAAATTCTCACATTTTTAGTCCTATATATTTTCAAACTAGATTTCTTAAATGCCTCCCCCAAAAAAGGAATTGTAAAATCTTATCTTCTAAAAATTATATTAAATCTGGAGTTTTGTTTTTGTTTCTTAACAAGCACATTTAAACTCTAAGCTGCGCCTTGTTTGAATGGTGATTGAAGGTAATGGTAGTGGCTTTGGCGTTTCTAGGCCTGAATTGCCCCAACTTTGCTTTTACTCATCCAAACCCTGCTTTGGGAAAATTGAAATCCATTAATATTAAAAATTCAAATTTATACATAATTAATCTGAGTAATACATTTTACTACAAAAGAACTAAAAAGGGGTTTTAAAAGGTTTCACTTCTAGTTTCTCCTAAGAGTTTCACTGGCGCCTTTAAAATACCATTTTCCAAAACTAAATGTATATATAATTTTCATAAATATATCAATCGAGTATTTTTTTAATGCATATCAAAATAAGTTTCTTGCTGTTACCCATTTCTCTAGTCATCAAGAATAGTGATACTGGTTTTGGGAGGCTGAGGCGGGAGAATTACTTGAGACCAGGAGTTCAAGACCAGCCTGTACAATAAAGTGAGCTGTAAAAAAAAAAAAAAAAGAATAATGATACTTTCCTTATTTTATTTTATTGTTATTTTTTTTGAGAGAGTCTCACTCTGTCACCCAGGCTGGAGTGCAGTGGTGCCATCTTAGCTCACCGCAACCTCTGCCTCCCTGGTTCAAGTGATTCTACGGAGTAGCTGGGATTATAGGTGCAGGCCACCATGCCCTGCTACTATTTTTATTTGTATTTTTTAGTAAAGGTGGGGGTTCACCATGTTGGCCAGGCTGGTCTCAAACTCCTGACCTCAGGTGATCCACCTGCCTCGGCCTCCCAAAGTGCTGGGATTACAGGTGTGAGCCACCACACCTGGCTGAATAATAACACTTTCAAAGAGCTAATCTTCTGGTCCAACATTCCACCTTTTACACCATCTCCCACTCTCTCACCAAAGTGTCCTATAACTGCCCTTCTTAAAACTTTTACATCTGCAATACTAAGTCCAAATTCCCAAGCATGACATACAAACCCTTTATGATCCGGTTCTTTCTTATCTCTCCAGCCTAAACTCTTGACAATTTCTCCTTTCCAAGCCCCAAGTGCCCCACCACTTCCTCTTCCAGCCTCTCCAACCATGTTGGACTCCCCAGCGCACTACACAGAGTATACTAGTACAGGGTGTGGCCTGTTCTGTGTCTAGGCCTGAATGGTTGCAAACACCTAAGCATGTGAGCAATTTATTTGTGTATTTGGCTGTTTCCCTCCTCAGGTTCTGAGTTCTTTGAGGCCTGGGATTACGCTCTATTATATTCATATACCCACATTGTGCCTGACCCGCCGTAGGTGCTAATAAATATTTTATGAATATAAAATCGTTGAAATAATTGATATAAGAATAACCAACCAATGTTTACACAGAAGACAATACTCAGAATCTCATAAGGGATGGGAATTTTATTCGATGCTGTACATTACTGTCAGTCAAAGTGACCATTAGCACAGTTGGATCGTCAAATGTTGATGAATAATCTAAACAATGGAAAACTAACTTTAAGCCGCACATTAAACAAAATAAAACATTACTGGTAGATGCATTATATTGCATTTAATAAAATGTGTTAATACTTATGAAAGTATTGCCTTTATGGAAACTTTTCTTTTTTTTTTTTTTTTGAGATGCAGTCTCTCTCTGGAATAGTACAATGGCCTGATCTCGGCTTACTGCAAGCTTTGCCTCTCAGGTTCACGTTATTCTCCTGCCTCAGCCTCCTGAGTAGCTGGGACTACAGGCGCCCGCAACCACACCTGGCTAATTTTTTGTATTTTTAGTAGAGACAGGGTTTCACCGTGTTAGCCAGGATGGTCTCGATCTCCTGACCTCATGATCCACCCACCTAGGCCTCCCAAAGTGCTGGGATTACAGGCGTGAGCCACTGGCCCCAGCCTTGAAGCTGCATCATTGTCTAGGGTAAATATCCGAGGTTCATCGTCTCACACCAAGGGAATCGAGGACACAAATACATAAGAATTGAGTTTAAGAGTAGAGGTTTAATAGGCAAAAGAAAGCGAAAAGAGAATAAGTCTCCTGCAGACAGAGGGGTGCCAGAGTGGGTCTTCTGGTTCTGTGGTGAAATGCATAGCTGAGCTTGAGGAAGTGGTGTCTCATTCACACAGGACTCAAGAGATTGGTTGGGCCAGATGTGCTGTTAACATAGCATGCGAAGAAGCTGGCTGCCCCACCCTCATATGTTATTATGCTAATGGGCTCTTTACCTGGCCAGCACCATGTTATCCGCTTCTTTACTGCACACATGGTTGACAAAGCAAAGGGAAGACGGAGTCTCCATGTTGAACATACTTGGCCCCAGTTAGCCTTTTCCTATTGGCCCAGCTGCTGTCATTCACCTGTGCAAGCTTCCAGTTAGATTGCCAACGTCTGCAGCTCGATTTTAAGGCTGCTCTTTGTTAGAAAAGAAATGATTTGAGGGTGCTTTTCATTAAAAGGAAAACCTTACTGAGGACTTCCTTACCCTCACTATCTGCCTAAATAATTTCTTTTTAATTTCTATGTGAATATTATACCGATTATGGCATTTCACAATCATTCTAGATTAAAGGGGGCTTGATTACAAACTGAAAACCTGTATTAAAATACATACATTTTATCTCACATACAGGTAACTATTGCCTTTACAAAACATATTTTAGAACCTGTTATAATAGAGGATGAAAGTAAACACAGCACTTACTCCTAGCTTAGGATCAAACACTTGGAAAACATCTGACAAAAGTCAATATTCAGCATCTGTAAGAAACTTAAATATACAAGAAAAAGCAAACAACCCCATTAAAAAGTAGGCAAAGGATATAAACAGACACTTTCTCAATGAATACATAGAGAAATGCACATCAAAACGACAATGAGACATCATATCACAGCAATCAGAATGACTATTACTAAAGAGTCAAAAAATAACAGATGCTAGTGAGGGTGCAGAGAAAACGGAATGCTTATAAACTGTTGGTGGGAGTGTAAATCAGTTCAACTATTGTGGAAAGTAGTATGACAGTCCCTCACAGAGCTAAACATGGAACTACCATTTGACCCAGCAATCCCATTACTGGGTATATACCCAAAGGAAAGTAACTCATTCTACCGAAAGACACATGCACATGTAAGTTGATTGCAACACGATTCACAACAGCAAAGACATGGAATCAACCTAAATGCCCATCAGTGGCAGCCTGGATAAAGGAAATGTGGTACACAAACACCATGGAATACTATGCAGCCATAAAAAAGAACTAGATCATGTCCTTTGCAGGAAAGTGAGTGGAACTAGAGACAATTATCTTCAGCAAACTAATGTAGGAAAAAAAAAAACAAATACCGCATGTTCTCACTTACAAGTGGGAGCTAAATGATGCAAACACAGGGACACAAAGAGGGGAACAACAGACACGGGGTCCTACTTGTGGGTGGAGAGTGGGAGGATGGAGAGAATCAGAAAAAATAACTATTGGGTACTAGGCTTAGTACCTAGCTGATGAAATAATCTGTACAACAAACCCCCATAACACAAGTTTACCTATATAATAAACTTGCACGTGTACCCCTGAACCTAAAATAAAAGTTTTAAAAATGAACACTTAGAGAAGAAACTTGGGCAAAAGTATTCCTGCAGGAGAAATGTCAGACAGAAACTCCCTTAATGGAGGACATAGCCCTGTGTCTACTACTCTCCACCTGAGAAATGTGGAGAATACTTAATATCTTAGCCATCTCCCTAAATTTTCTGTCCTCACACACTTATTGCCTCAGAGGCTTGGTGGCCCAGGTTTCCTGGAACAATGTATTTGGCATAGCTCAGTAAGCTTTCTCTCAAGTTTACAATCTCCTTCTTTGGAAGTATTTTTTAAAATTCTTAAAACATATTATTTGGCCCCAAATAGTTCCTATTGTTTACTTAAGCAAGTTTGAGCCATTCTTAATTTTAGTAGGTTCTGAAATAATATTCACTTGACTTTTTTCTCTTAATTGCTGTCTTACCTTATTAATGCACATTCCCAATGGTGGCCAACAGTTACTAGCTGCTTTACTGCGGCATCATATTTCATCAAATTCAAACAGGCATAAAGAAAAAAAGGAATAGAAGATGTACAGCTCAAGGGTTGGTGATTCAGTTTGGACATTGCCCCCTCTAAATCTCATGTTGAATTGTAATCCCCAGTGTTGGAGGTGGGGCCCCTGGTGGGAGATGTTTGGGTCATGGGGGCTGATCTCTCATGGCTTGGTGCTGTCCTCACGACATGGAGTGAATTCTCATGAGGTCTGGTTGTTTAAAGGTGTGTGACAGCTCCTCCCACAACTCTCTCTCCTGCTCTCACTCTTGCATGATGATACATCAGCTCCCCTTTGCCTTCCACCATGATTGGAAGCTTCCTGAGGTGTCACCAGAAGCTGAGCAGATGTCCAGCACCTTGCTTCCTATACAGCCTACAGAACAGCCGTCTGATTAAACTTCTTTTGTTTTTAAATTACCTAGCCTCAGGTATTTCTTTTTGGGATTTTTTTTATTTTTATTTTTATTTTTATTTTTTTTTTTTGAGACAGGGTCTGGCTCTGTCACCCAGGCTAGAGTGCAGTGGTGCAATCTCAGCTCACTGCAACCTCTGCTTCCTGTGCTCAACCCATCTGTCCACCTCAGTCTTCCGAGGAGCTGGGATTACAGGTGTGTGCCACCGTGCCTGGCTAATTTTTGTACTTTCGTAGAGATGAGGTTTTGCTATGTTGCCCAGGCTGGTCTCAAACTCCTGACTCAAGTGATCCACCTGCCTCAGCCTGCCAAAGTGCTGGGATTACAGGCATGAGCCACTGCACCCGGCCAGGTATTTCTTTATAGCAACATGAGAACAGTCTAATACAGTTGGATCATCTAATAAAAAAATAAGAAACAACTTTCAAGTAAAAGAAAAGAAAACCCAGGATCCCTGCTCCAAGCTTTTGCTTGCTCAGTGGCATTCCCTCACAAATTCTCCAGTGCCACTTACGGAGAATTCTTTCCTGTATTCCAAGGGAAATCTCAGTCAGGAATCTGCATGCCCACAAATGTCTCTCAGTTTACAACAGTGAACAGGCCTCACACCTCCACCAATGTGCAAGACAACTCACAGTCAGTAATGGTGACACGTGTCTCTTCCAACTCTCTTCTGTCACCTCTTTCATCCCTCCCCACCTCCACCCTGTTGTGACCCCCATTTTTGACAAACCTGGTGTGTTAGACACTAGCTGGATTCAGAACCATGGAGAAACTATGGCACATATTGACTGAAACAAGAACTGCCACCTGACCTTGCCCAAGATTGTGTATCCAAGAGTGATACAGAGAGACTCACATTGGGAAGAAGGGATGACTCCACGTGAAGCAATACTCAAGTATTCCAGACGTTCCTGAAACATTCTAAGAATTGTCATTAATAACTTGAGACTTGCATCATCTAAAAGTGTATTTCCATCCTTCCTCCCATGCAGAATATTCTATGACATGTTTTAAAAATCCTACAAGAAAATTTCAGACAACCTCATTAGCTTTTTCCCATGATACTTGAGAAAAACATCTTTTTTTCTCATAGAAAGCTTCTCACCAGAGCTTTTAAAATTTCAACTACAATTTATTCCCCGGAGTCTTCCCACATGGCTATGAATACTTCATATATTAATGCTGCACGAAGAATACAGGGGTACATTTTCTCAGAAATCCAAGAGGGGAGGCAGTTTGCATTTACAGAGTTGGACTTTAATCACTAAGTCCATCCCTGTGAACTTACTTTACCTTAGCAAATAGTATGACAAAAAGTGGGAAACTTATCAAATACCTGACGGCACATAAAGCAAACAGAAATTTGAGGGAGAGGTCTGGTACAATGGCTCATACCTATAATTCCTTCACTTTAGGAAGCTGAGGTGGGAGGATCTCTTGAGTCCAGGAGTTCAAGGCTATAGTGAACTATGAACGCACTACTGCACTCCAGCCTGGGTGACAGAGCAAGACTGAGAAAGAAAGAGAAAGAGAAAGAGAAAAAGAGAGGAAAGGAAAGGAAAGGAAAGAAGAAAGTAGAGAGGACAGGAGGAAGGAAGGAAGGAAGGAAGGAAGGAAGGAAGGAAGGAAGGAAGGAAGGAAGGAAGGAAGGAAGGAGGGAGGGAGGGAGGGAGGGGGAGAGGGAGGGAGGAAAGGAAGGGAGGAAAGGGAAGAAAGGAAGGGAGCAGAGGAGTGGAAGGAGGAAGGAAGAGAGAGAGGAAGGAAGAAGGGAAGGAAAGAAGGAAAGGAAAGGAGAATGGAAAGGAAAGAAAGGAAGAAGGGAGGGAGTAGAGGGAGGAAGAGAGAGGAAGGAAGGAAGGAAGAAAGGTAGGTAGGTGAGGGAGACACAAGAACTCAACATTGAACTGGACACCTGAATATTTGAGTTTCTTTCCCAATTCTTTCACCCCATGTTGAAGTTTCTAAAACTTCAACACCCACATGCAATATTCCCATTAGTGCCCCACAGATTCACCCTTCAATGAAAGATGAAGCCACCTGAAGTTGTCTTTTTCATCAGCATCTGTATGGTTCACATCTGGCACCTAGTTAATGCCCGAAACCTGGTACCAATATTATTATCAGAGAACCTGTTCTGGCATCTAGATGCCTACTGTCACCATTATAGTTTCAACCTGTCAACATGGCAGTGCTAGGCAGTAGCAGTATTTTCTTCAAGGAAGTCATGATTTCCCCCCAATTTTGCATGTGTCTTTTTATTCAGACAGCATTTTTACATTTTCATTCTTTCCCTCCAGTGTTCACTTAAAATAAATGGATTCTCTTAGCTGTTTCAGGAATCATCTGGTCTAAGGAAAACTGCGTTTTCTGAGTTTTCATTTTTATTTTCTTCTTCTCCTTTCACCCTGCCAGAAACTTGGAGCACAATGATATTTTTATTTGAAGAGCTGGTCATCTTCCCTCAGTAACCAGTGGTTTCTGTGAGTGCTTTCATCAATGGTAAATTTCTGGCTTATACAGACTTTCACCTCGATTTCTAAGGACATGCAGAAAATTATTATTTGGTATTCTTGCTATTTTCTCATCTTCCATTTCTAATTCTCTATTGTGGTTCTTGGAGGGCAAATCTTTTATTTTGCCATTTATCGATTCTTCATGTATAATTAGATCCCTCAACTTCCTTTCACAAGCAGAGCTTGGACCTGAGCATGTTTAAATCAAGAGACAGGGGATTCTGAGTCACATTGCCAGCATGCTGATGAATGCTATCATGGAGGCAGGCAAGGCGTAATTAACAGAACTTTCAAAGCGTAAAATGCTCGACAGTCTCTCTCTACATGCTACAGGCAGGGTGTTATATTACTCGCCAGGATTCATGGGTTCTGTGAGATTCCACTAAGAACACCTAACAATATAAATTAGGAAAAGTACACACACACACACACACACACAGAGGATGGAGGGAGGAACGAGGGAGAGTGAGACATTTAGAATTTTAAGTTCTACATTTATGCTCTTTTCATTCCCCTTCCCCTAAAAATAATAAGAAACAGTAAACATGTCAAAAAGAGCAAGGAGAAGAAAGTCAGGAGACTGGATAATCCTCAGTTCCACAATGGGCTCCTGAGAGGCGGAGGCATGGGCTGTGTGTTTCTCCACATGACGCCCACACATTACTTGCCGTTGTGCTGAGGAGGGAGGGTCACCAGCAACTTTTGTTTGTTGGTTTGTTTTTAAGTAAAGAGTCCACGATTCCAGAAACCATCCTGCGTTCATACGATGGCTATAAAATCATTTCATGTATTTTGCTGAAAATGTAAAACCTGGGAATATGTTCAGTCCTCATTTTACCATTTTTAGTCCTTTCTTTCAACACTCGATTTTATTTTTAAGTCTATTTTTTTGCCAGAACAATAAAACATGTAGAGAATCCAGCCAATACAGAAAGATGAAAATCAAGCCGGAAGCCCTTTTACAACCCCACTCCGTAGAGATAACCTCCGTGAACAGGTTTGGTTCTATCACACTGGAGTCTTTCTAGACATTTACAAACATATAGATGTACAAAGATACAGATTTATAGAGACGTCAAAAAATTTTACATATATAAGCATATTTGAGGTATATGTGTATCTGTATTTACACATGTGATTAAACATGGAGGCAAACACGGCAAAATCTGAGAAATATACAAATGTGTGAGGCTATATTTCTAAGTATTGTCCTTGTGTGAATGTGAGGTCATGTATATTTCTAAGTATTGTGCTTGTGTGAATGTGAGGTCATGTATATTTCTAAGTATTGTGCTTGTGTGAATGTGAGGTCATATATATTTCTAAGTATTGTGCTTGTGTGAATGTGAGGTCATGTATATTTCTAAGTATTGTGCTTGTGTGAATGTGAGAGTCATGTAGACAGACACACATTTGTCTTTTTAAACTCTGGCACTGGCACCGTAATTCCTCTCAGGATGATAACTGCATTTGTTTAAAAAAACTCTTTTTGTATATTTCAAACTAGCTAGAAGAGAACTATAATGTTCTCAATACAAAGAAAAAAGATTGAGGTGATGAATATCCCAATTTCCCTGATTTTATCATTACACATTGTATACATGTGCCAAAATATCACATGTACCCCCAAAATACATGCAACTATGATACATCGATAAAAAATCAACACTAAAAAAGAAAATCCTCTTGCAGGGCCTTTTGAGATGGGAGATGAGACACTGATGACATGGATATTTGTAGGAGATGAAGTAACACACCAGATAATTTTTAAATTATTATTATTGCTGTTATGGCTGATGTTTATTGAGTACCTACTATATGTCAGGTCCTATTCTAAGATGACCAAATCGATGCCCAGGAATAAAAGAGGAAAACTTGCTTCTGCCACAAGGAGGATGAGGAGAGAAGAGACAGGAGAACAGAAAAGGGTTAGGGGAAAGGGAGGCCCTCTAGCTAGGGCTACATGAGTAGTAGAGACAGTGACATGGCTCAGGGTCAGCCCTGTCCTCCCTCTTTTTCCACATTTGTCTTTTCTTCACTTTCCTCCCTAGCGCAAAAACAATTATTTTTTTCTTTTTTCAGGCACAGAAACTTAGTCAATCTTAAGTTTTGTCAATGTCCTCTTTTTTTATGGCTAGAGAGGACTTTTTGTTTTTGCTTTTATTACTTATGTATGTATGTATGTATTTATGTATGTATGTATGTATGTATGTATTTTGAGACGGGGTCTTGCTCTGTTGCCCAGCCTGGAGTGCAGTGGCGCAATCTTGGCTCACTGTAACCTCTGCCTCCCGGGTTCAAGCGATTCTCCTGCCTCAGCCTCCCGAGTAACTGGGACTACAGGTGCGTGCCACCATGTCCAGCTAATTTTTGTATTTTAGTAGAGATGGGGTTTCATCATGTTGTCCAGGATAGTCTCGATCTCTCGACCTCGTGATCTGCCTGCCTCGGCCTCCCAAAGTGCTGGTATTACAGGCATGAGCCACCACTCCCGGCTGCTTTTATTTTTTGTTTTGATTGTTGGTTTTCTTTTCACCATAAAAAAGCTTAAATTTTCACACAAGCATATTTATTAGCATTTTCCTTATGGATTCTGGTTTTATGCCTACTCGTAAAGACCTTCCATATCCCAAGATTATAAAAACAATTTTTATTCATGCTTTCTATTAGTACTTCTGTGATTGTATTTCTTACATTTAAGTCTTCACTGTAACCAAAAATTGTTGTGAGCTATAATATCATGCAAGTGTGTTAATAAAATGCAGTGTAAGTAATATAAGAATCCATGTTTAATGACTAACCACTTGGTCCAACATTATTAGTAATTCACCTTTCCTACTGATTTGAAATGCTACTTTTATTTATATACTGTAATCCTATTAGTTCTTGCATTTTTTTCTGAATTCTCTGTTCCTTTCCATTGATTACACCATCTATTACAATGCAAATATCCTATGTTATTAATTGAGGTCACTCCATAATGGCAATGGTTAAGGTTTGTTGAATACTTATTATATACAGGTACGATTTTACATGTTTTACAAGTAGAACATAGGCATGGAGAATTTCAGTAATTTACCTAAGTGCACACACATATTAAGTGGAATAGTAAAGATTCGAACCTAGATTGTCTGGCCCTAGAGAATATCCCTTAGCCATTACATGAAACTGCCTCATAACACAGCCTAATATTATAAGGCTGTTCTACTCTTGTGACTCTTCTCTTTCCAAATTTTCCTTAATATTATTTTATACTTATTTTTATACATGAACTTTGGAATTATTATTGATAAATTCCACCCCAAATCTAATTTTACATGGGGATCCTAAAGAATGTACACATTGGGCTGGGCATGATGGCTCGTGGCTATAACCCAGCACTTTGGGAGGCTGAGGCAGGTGGATGACTTGGGGTCAGGAGTCTGAGACCACACTGGCCAACATTGTGAAACTTCATCTCTACTAAAAATAAAAAAATGTGCAGAGAGTAATGGCAGGCACCTGTAATCCCAGCTACTCAGGAAGCTGAGGCAGGAGAATTGCTTGAAACCAGGAAGCAGAGGTTGCAGTGAGCCGAGATTGTGCCACTGCAATCTGGGTGACAGAGCGAGACTCCACCTGAAAAAAAAAAAAAAAAAAGAAGAAGAAGAAGTAGAAGAATGTACACATTGATTTAGGAAGAACTGGTATGTCCAATAAGCCTTCCTATCCCTGAATAGAGAATACCTATTTGTCTTACTTTAAATCCCTCTGTAGGAATATTTGCAAAAATATTTATTGTGAGAAGACTTGATCTGTTCATTTTATTTCCTCACTAATTACTGCTGATATAAGAAAAGATTAACTTTTGTAAGTTAATGTCAAATAGTGGTAGTAATAGTGGCATCTTAGCCTTATTTGTGATTTTAATGTGACTACTTCCAGTATTTTGCCATAAGTATAATCCTACACTTTGGTTGGAAGAGGTACTTTTATCATATTAAAGGAGTATTCCTCTATTCCTATTTTACCGTGATTTCTTTAAAGTCTGGAATAAACATTGACTTTTATCAAATGCCTCTTCTGTACCTGTCAATGTGATTATATATTTTTATCTTTTGACCTATATATATGGTGAGTTACGTTAATAAATATCCTAATATTAAACCTTTCTTAAAGTCTCAGAATAAACCCATTTGGCTTTGTGTACTCTCTTAGTCTATTGTTGGATTCTATTTGCCTTGTCATTTAGGATTTTTGCATAGATAGTCACATGTGAGAGAAGTCTATAATTTTCTTTTTGTGCTATTTTTATAAAAATGTATATGCTGGTTTTATAAAAGTTTTTTCATGCTGTATGCTCTGGTACAGTTTTAAAATCATCATAATTATCTTAATTTCTTGAACATTTGAAAGAATTCACTTAGGAAAAAACATCAGAGCTCGGCACTTCTTAAAGGCACAGCTTTCAGAAAACCTGAAGGGATCAAATACATAAATAAAGAAAGCTGATACCATGTTGACGCATGTCTATATTGGCTCAAATCTCCACAGTTTAGGAAGAGATTGACCTAGGTAAGTAAAAAAGATTATTCATAGAAAGGACACAGAGTAAATTCATGACACATGGCAGAGAGATTGGCAATGTCATCCAGGACAGCTGGAGATGCAAGTTTCTCTTCTGGACTCCAAAACCCCTGACCAGTGGATGTACAACTGCAGATGGCCCTAGAAGCCTAACTCCCTCCTCCCAGGCTGTCCTCATCTGGAGTGTGTTAGAGATCACCTCACCTGTGCTGGGGCACCTTATTTGTCATAGTTATACACGCAACAATACAACCTCAAGGACCAACACACTATCTTCCTCTTCCCCAGGCTCTCCCAGTGTGGTTCAAGTTCACTTCTGACTCTGTGTGAGAACCAGAATAAAGATTAGTTTTCCAGAAGCCTCTGGGTCTCAAGCCAGCAACCTGTAGAACAGCCTGGGGTGTGTGTACTTCTACCTATCAAAGATAAAGAAAATACACTATATTGTAAAATGCACTATTGTGGACAAAGTAATCATTGCATACTTGCCAGATCATAATCTTCTTGAGATTGACTCCAGGTCTCATATAATTGCAAAAGCTTCATAGTGGACTTGATAACCTAAAAATAATTTTCTAATATCCTTTAGACTTTTGTCCACCTTTCCGAATCTCACATAAAAATCCTTAACAATGATGCACTTTAGCAATAATAACAACATTCTCAGATGACATCTATACCCACCCTTGCTCCGTGCTCTATGATCTAATAAAATTTTCTTCTTCCTGAGCTTGAAGGAGACTAGAAGTTGCATAGAAAATGTGTGGTAGGAAATATACTTCACAGCAAAAGATATAGAATGAATTAGGGAGACAAGAAAACAGAAAGCAAGTCCAATGAAAAGTTAATGGATTTGCGAGGTTTGGTTTGGAGAATGACAGGATATAAGTCCAAGTAATAAATTAGGGCCAGAAGGTGCAGAGCTTTGAATCCAGGCTTGCTTTATTTCATGCTTTCTTTTCCTCAGGGAATGACATAGATGGATTTACATTTTGAAAAGCCCTTTCTGACATGTTGCGGGAAGTCAGGGACCCCGAATGGAAGGACCAGCTGGAGTCACATCAGAGGAACATAAATTGTGAAGATTTCATTTTAATATGGACATTTATCAGTTCCCAAATAATACTTTTATAATTTCTTAAGCCTGTCTTTACTTTAATCTCTTAATCCTGTTATTTTTGTAAGCTGAGGATGTACGTCACCTCAGGACCACTGTGATAATTGTGTTAACTGTACAAATTGATTGTAAAACATGTGTGTTTGAACAATATGAAGTCAGTGCACCTTGAAAAAGAACAGAATAACAGCAATTTTTAGGGAACAAGGGAAGACAACCATAAGGTCTGACTGCCTGTGGGGTTGGGCAGAAAGAGACATATTTTTCTTCTTGCAGAGAGCCTATAAATGAACGTGCAAGTAGGAGAGATACTGATAAATTCTTTTCCTAGCAAGGAATATTAATATCAATACCCTGGGAAAGGAATGCATTCCTAGGCAGAGGTCTATAAACGGCCGCTCTGGGAATGTCTATCTTATGTGGTTGAGGTAAGGACTGAGGTATGCCCTGGTCTCCTGCAGTACCCTCAGGCTTACTAGGGTGGGGAAAAACCCCGTCCTGGTAAATTTGGGATCAGACCAGTTCTCTGCTCTCAAACCCTGTTTTCTGTTGTTTAAGATGTTTATCAAGACAATATGTGCACTGCCGAACATAGACCCTTATAAGTTCTGCTTTTGCCCTTTGCCTTATGATCTTTGTTGGACCCTTATCAGTAGTTCTGCTTTTGCCCTTTGTCCTGTTTCCTCAGAAGCATGTGATCTTTGTTCCATTTTTTTGCCCTTTGAAGCATGTGATCTTTGTACCTACTCTCTGTTCTTAGACCCCCTCCCCTTTTGAAACTCTTAATAAAAAATTTGCTGGTTTGAGGCTCAGCTGGGCATCACGGTCCTACCAATATGTGATGTCACCCCAGGTGGCCCAGCTGTAAAATTCCTCTCTTTGTACTCTTTCTCTTTATTTCTCAGCTGGCCAACACTTATGGAAAACAGAAAGAATCTACGTTGAAATATTGGGGGTGGGTTCCCCCACTACTGGCAACTATAGGAAATGTGTATGAGGGATGGAAGAGATGAGAGGTGGGGAGACCAGAAATAACAAACAGTTCAGGAGAGGGATGGAAAAGACTGGGGAGAGAACAGCGGGCAGTAGGAATAGAGGAAGGAGAGGGAGCCCAGACTTAAGATGTACTAAGAGGAAAAATCAGTAGAACCTAGAGACCAGTTAGATGTAGGGAGCTGAAGAGACAAGGGTACCAGAGTATATCCCAGTTTTATGAGACTCATTGAAATAAGAACAGGATGAGGAACTAGGCAGCTTGGAGTTCCATTGTGGTGACTTTAAGGTGACTGTGGACACCATGTGGAAATGTTTACCTAGGAATTCTGCTTAGAAATTTGGATTATTTTGTTGCTGAACAAAAAGGAACAGAAAAATCTCAAGGAAAGGGGAGATTCTTTCAAAGGACATGGGAAGCTGAGGCACACCAGAAGTAAAAGCTAGCAGGAATTTACTCTCTCCATTACCCACCTCTCAACCCTTATGGGCTTTGAGAGCCACAGATGTCCACCCTCTACTCACTGCAACAGATTTTCCACTCTGCACCCAGAGAGAACTTTCAAGAACAAATCTATTCAGGTCACTTTGGATTCATATCTTCCAAGACCCTGAGGATAAAGTTCAAAATCCTAAATTTAGCTTTTGTCCACCTTTACAGACAAGCCCTAGTGTATCCCTCTGCCTCATCTCCCATAACCCTGTCCCTTGCAACTGATGAATGGTGGGAGATTGAAGGCAGAGTAAAGGAATGAAGTGGCTGGAGAGATGATCTCTCATCTTTTTCTTTCTGTGGATCAGATCCACTTCCATGAGCCTCTAAATTCCTGCTCTTCTTTAACTTTCTTGCATGTGGCTCTGTCTTATCATGGAACTTACCTTTATTCCTGACATCATGTCTCAGTAATATATACATACATATATATATATGTGTGTGTGTATATATATAGAGAGAGAGAGTTGGTTTTTTGTTGTTGTTTTATTTTGTTTTGTTTTTGAGACGGAGTCTCGCTCTGTCACCCAGGCTGGAGTGCAGTGGCCTGATCTCAGCTCATTGCAAGCTCCACCTCCCAGGTTCATGCCATTCTCCCACCTCAGCCTCCCGAGTAGCTGGGACTACAGGTGCCTGCCACCATGCCTGGCTAATTTTTTGTATTTTCAGTAGAGACGGGATTTCACCTTGTTAGCCAGGATGGTCTCGATCTCCTGACCTCGTGATCCACCTGCCTTGGCCTCCCAAAGTTCTGGGATTACAGGCATGAGCCACCGCACCTGGTCAATTTGTTTGTTTTTTGAGATGGAGTCTTGCTCTGTCACCCAGGCTGGAGTGCAGTGGTGTGACCTTGGCTCACTGCAACCTCCACCTCTTGGGTTCAAGAGATTCTCCTGCCTCAGCCTCCCGAGTAGCTGGGATTACATGTGCGTGCCACCACACTTGACTAATTTTTGTATTTTTAGTAGAGATGGGGGTTTCATCATGTTGGCCATGCTGGTCTTGAACTCCTGACCCCTTGATCTGCCTGCCTCAGCCTCCCAAAGTGCTGGGATTACAGTGGTGAGCCACTGCGTGCCTCTGTAATATTTTTTAACAGCGTAAAGCAAACCTCCCTTAGTCTTTATACTGCGGTTCCAGATTCCCATGAGAGATACTCTGATTGACTCATTTTGAGGGTCAGGTGACCACCTTTATTCCGATCAGCTTGGACAAGGGTCAATGTCACAGAGAAAGGAGGAGAGCCTCCTCAGGGAGAGGGGAACAAGCAGGCTCTCAGAGATGGAGGTGTAGGCATCAAATCAGTGATTAGCTCTTCTATCCCAAATTCTCTCCTTTTTGTTATGTGACCATATTTCTAATTTTTCAATTCATATTTAAATTTTGTTCTAATATCACAAAGAATCAGTGCAGTCCACCCTCTGTATCTGCAGGGAATTGGTTCCAGGACCTCTCAGATACCAAAATCCAAAGATGTTGAAGTCCCTTATGTAAAATGGCATAGTATTTGCATATAACCCCTACACACATCCATGTGTGTGTGTGTGTGTGTGTGTGTGTATATATATATATATATATATATATATTTTTTTTTTTTTTTTTGTAGAGACAGGGGTCTTACTATGTGTCTCAAGCTGGTCTCAAACTCCCAGCAATCCTCCCACCTTGGCCTCCCAAAGCACTGCTATTACAAGCATGAGCCACCAAAGCCTGGTCCTCTCTTATATTTTAAATAATCTCTAGATTCCTTAGAATACTTAATACAATGTAAATGATGCATAAATAATTGTTATATTGTATTTTTTATTGTTTTATTGTTATTCTTATTAGATTTCTTTCCCAACTTTTTTCTATGTGTATTTGGTGGAATCTGTGGATTTGGAGGGCCGACTGTTTTAACTAAGGTAGTTTTAAAATTTCAGCTAATTCAGTATCATCTGATAGGCATGTTCTTTCTTTTATCAGATTACTTGTAGGAATACTATAATTTAAACAGAAATTTAGCTTTCTACAGTAGTCACAGAAGGCTCAGGGCTCTTCCAAAAAAAAAATTAGGTTTAGAATAAAAACATTTTTATAAATCAGGAAGCCAAAAAGCACAAGGTTATTGACTACATCTGTCTTTAGTAACAGACGGTAGTACTAATTGTTATTCAGGAGTGGCATATTGTTTTAATTTCTCAGGGTAAAATATGAAAGTAAATGTGCATAGATGTTTAGCTTTGAAAATGTTGTGACTCCCTTAAAACAATTCAAAAATAAGAAATAAAATGTGTTGTCTTTTTTGGGGGGGAAATGATGTGGCCTTTTTTAAGCAGAAACATTTTTAGAAAAGATCAGAAAATATCCCAACTTAGAAAAACTCATTTGAAATTAAGTTGTATATTTGCATTTGAATGAGGTGCTATTTCTGTTCATTTTGATAAAATCAGCATTCTGCTTCCAGTAATACTCAGAGATTTGTGTCAGGCCTCTGAGCCCAAGCTAAGCCATCATATCCCCTGTGACTTGCACGTATACATCCAGATGGCCTGAAGCAACTGAAGAATCACAAAAGAAGTGAAAAATGGCCGGTTCCTGCCTTAACTGATGACATTCCACCATTGTGATTTGTTCCTGCCCCACCTTAACTGATCGATTAACCTTGTGAAATTCCTTCTCCCAGCTCTGAACCTCCTGCACTGAGCACCTTGTGACCTCTGCCCCTGCCCACAAGAGAAAAACCTCCTTTGACTCTAATTTTCCACTACCCACCCAAATCCTATAAAACAGCCCCACCCCTATTTTCCTTGCTGACTCACTTTTCGGACTCAGCCTGCCCGCACCCAGGTGATTAAAAAGCTTTATTGCTCACACAAAGCCTGTTTGGTGGTCTCTTCACACGGACGCACGTAACAATTTGACTATCAAACTTTCATTGCAAGTCACGGTGATGAAGAAGTTCTACACTTCTCACAATTCCAGAAGATTCAGAACTGACCCCTTGTTCATGGGCTCCTTTAGTGCAGATAGGGATTTTATTAATAGTTGGAAAGATAAAGCATCTCCTTCTACCCATGGCAGCTGGATCATTCTCACTACACACAGCTAAAAATGTAAATAAATAAAGGAGAGTAAGATGGAGGTGTGCATGGACATTTCACAGTTCATCAGACTGAATGCTAACAGTATATAGCTGTATGTTTAACAAAGAGGAACTCTTGAGTTTTGAATTTGACACTTGCCAAACTTAAGCATCACCTTTGAAAGAACAGCTTTGAAATCTCCAGTTACATATTCAAATTCTATTCTATCTTGGGCATAAAATAAGGCCACTGGACACCCACCTACGTAGTCTGCTTTAGGATGGAATTTCCTGCTGATCACACTCCAAAATATTTCATCCTGTGCTGTGTCCTTTCAAGGTGCAGGTAAATTTAGCATTAAATGGCTACCCTTTTGGATTAAGCATTGTGCTTCGCAGGGGACCAATTTGAAAATGTCAGTTTTTCTGAGAGAGGTCATATAGAACATCACTGGGATCTGCACCTGTAAGGATTTATCAAATAGCTGTGTAGAGTGTGGAGTAACAAGAGGGAGAACAAGAGACCAAAAATGAACCAGAGAGAGAGAGAGAGAGAAAGAAAGAAAGAGAGAAAGAGAAAATGCTATTCGTCAGCCCAGCATGAATTCAGTGATTACGCTGATGTTTCCCTCAGTGAAATACCTCTAACAACTAACAAAACTGTTGCAAGCTTGGCTCCTGCTTTGTTAGACTTATTTAAATCACAAAACTACCCCAATTAGATAGCCTCTGTGATTTGAATTATATTGTATCCGAAGGCTTGTCTGCCACATTAAATGAAGTCATTTCTATGACCTTCACTACACAACTACATGAAGAACACAAATAGCCTGTAATTTGCAACTCAATCACAATCCTGTTCTCATTTTCCAAACTGACAGAGCTAATTTGTAAAATGTATAGACACTTAGCGCAGTACCTGGCAGTGCTATTCGAGAACTTGGCATCAAATGAAACTGGCTTTATCAGATTTTTTTTTCTTCCCCAAAATTTGTGATTAGCAAGCCAGAAAGAGAAGGAGATAGAGATCCCCCATGGCTGGGATTGAGAGATGTAATTGGAGAAGATAGGGTGGCCTGTTCTTCCCTTTGAACTCAAGAAGCAAGAGAAAAAGTCAGACTATTGAAAGAGAAAGGAGGATGCAGTGAGTATACAGAGAGAGTCTAGACAGCTTGACAGTTCCTAGTTCCAGTTCCTTACTGAGTCTGACTTCACTTCTGATCCTGGGGTCTAGGAGACCCCTTGTGCCCACAAAGTAAATTCCCTTCTGCTACCTGTTTATATTTTTGCTTTCAGTCAACCTAAATGGAATTCTGTTCTCGACAGAGTTGCAATTAATACGGTACTTGGGATGGTTCTGTAGACACACCCTAATCTGTAACTGTACCACGTCAGAGAGAATTTCCAAGAAGACTTCCAACAGAGGCTTCCTTGTTTTAATGAAAGGTGAAGATGCATTTCAGAAGAATGCCCTACATACCACTGAGAAGATCAAGCAGTTGGCCACTCCTATCATCAGTATATCGAGAGCATAAAAAGTAGTCAAATGGGATTGTCCTCTGAGAAGGCAACAGAAATGCTTCTTCCATTGCCAACTGCATATCTATGTGTGCACAGATTTTCTTCATATGCTTCCACTGAGGCAACAGATTACAACAGATCAATGGCTGAAGTGTATAGGTAAATCTAGCTTAAGGATATATATTTTATATGGATACAACTTTGTATTCTTCTCATCTGATGAATGAATATGTGGTTGATTTATGATCTGATGTTCCTCAGAGAAAAATCTATTTGGAGTACTCTTACATGGAGTGATCCTATAGTTATGACTTCTCTAAGCTTTAACAAGAACTTATATTTGAGAAGAAGCAGAGTATTCCTAAGTGTTGTGGGAAGTCAGGGACCCTGGATGGAGGGACCGGCTGGAGCTGTGGCAGAGGAACATAAATTGTGAAGATTTCACTTTAATATGGACATTTATATAATACTTTTATAAGTTCTTATGCCTGTCTTTACTTTAATCTCTTAATCCTGTTATCTTCAGAAGCTGAAGATGTATGTCACCTCAGGACCACTGTGATAATTGTGTTAACTGTACAAATTGATTGTAAAACATGTGTGTTTGAACAACATGAAATCAGTGCACCTTGAAAAAGAAGAGAATAACAGCAGTTTTTAGGGAACAAGGGAAGACAACCATAAGGTCTGATTGCCTGCAGGGTTGGGCAAAAAGAGCCGTATTTTTCTTCTTGTAGAGAGCCTATGAATGGACGTGGAAGTAGGGAAGATATCACTCAATTCTTTTCCTAGCAAGGAATATTAATATTAATACCCTGGGAAAGGAATGCATTCCTGGGGGAGGTCTATAAGTGGTTGCTCTGGGAGTGTCTGTCTTATGTGGTTGAGATAAGGACTGAGGTATGCCCTGGTCTCCTGCAGTACCCTCAGGCTTACTAGGGTGGGGAAAAACCCCGTCCTGGTAAATTTGTGGTCAGACCAGTTCTCTGCTCTCGAACCCTGTTTTCTGTTGTTTAAGATGTTTATCAAGACAGTACGCACACCACTGAACATAGACCCTTATCAGTTCTGCTTTTGCCTTTTGCCTTGTGATCTTTGTTGGACCTTTATCAGTAGTTCTCCTTTTTGCCTTTGAAGCATGTGATCTACTCCCTGTTCTTACACCCCCTCCTCTTTTGAAACCCTTAATAAAAACTTGCTGGTTTGAAGCTCAGGTGGACATCAAGGTCCTACCGATATGTGATGTCACCCCAGGTGGCCCAGCTGTAAAATTCCTCTCTTTGTACTCTTTGTCTTTATTTCTCAGCCGGCCAACACTTATGGAAAATAGAAAGAACCTATGTTGAAATATTGGGAATGGGTTCCCCTGACACCTAAGGCAATATTTTTGGGGTGAGAAATGAGTGTTAGGATCCGCAGATGAGTCCAAGAAGTCCCAGAGATGAAGCAATTGTCTAATTGGTAAAGAAAAGGGCCCTTTCTCTCAGAAGAAAAAAAAAAGCACACTGTTATTCTTTGCTCTTGGATGTATTGTTCTGGTTTTTGGAGGGAAAATAGGTGTCTTAAATCAAGAGCTCTGTTATGTGTAAAAGTTTGTTTCAAAAGGATGGGGGCTGGAAGATCTTCTGGGGATATAAAATCTATCTTTAGGATGATGGAAAATGGAAATGTAAGAGAGATTTTTCAAGTAGTTGGTGAACACATCTGAGTTGAGAGCTTTGAGAAAGCAAGTGTCTTGTGTCCTTCAGCAAGGTGGTTTCAGGGGAAGGTCTTGTGATGAGGAATTTCTCCTGTCTTTCTATCTCCACTTTTCTGCTTCACAGAATCCCTCTCCCAGACATCCACCTGTCTTTAGGTGGGAGTGCATGAGTTTGAAAGCAATGAGCATCAATCCTCTCTTTCTGGAAGACCTTAACTAATAACAGGTCTCTAATATATAGAAAATAAAACTATTTGGTATGATGAAGCAGAAAATACCTCTACACATGGACAAAACAAAATGGCCAATCTCACCATAACCAATGTTGAAAATTGGAAAAATGATAAACATTTCTTACCATTCTGCATTTTTATGAGCTCTTTGTGACACAGACCTATCCAGGAGAAATATTCCTCAGAGAATTTATGAGATGAAAAGTCATAAAAAAATCCTCTATGGTTTCTCTTTATCTTGCTATTTGAAACCCTTGTAAACATTTATGTGGGGTTTTCAGGAGACTTAAACCCCCGGTTCAATTTGAATTCAAGGTCTTTG
The DNA here is from genome assembly GCF_024542745.1 of Macaca thibetana thibetana. Classification (NCBI taxonomy): domain Eukaryota; kingdom Metazoa; phylum Chordata; class Mammalia; order Primates; family Cercopithecidae; genus Macaca; species Macaca thibetana. The sequence continues at coordinate 26,172,443 of NC_065586.1, forward strand.
AAGATAGTCATCAGTTTCTGCTTCCTTTAAAACTTCTAATTACACAAGCACAGCCTTTCCTAATATATGGCTATTGGTCTGATTTAAAACTTGCTCATTTCAGTTTGTACCTTCAGTCTCATAGCAGCCTGAATTCTAAATATAACCCACTTCATCGCAGCCTGAATTCTAAATATAACCCACTTTTCTTGAAGACATGAACCCAGTGGAGGGTGAATTCTACATAGAATTTCACACAACTGTAAATATTAGTACTACATTTACTGCCTTGGTCCTAAATCTCTTAAAATACGAATTTTTAAATATACAACTAAGTCAATAAAGCAGTTTACTCTTAATGACTGCTACACTTACATGGTCAGAGACAACTATTTTTAAATCTCATCTTAGTGACAAAAAGTTTCCAATGGATTCATTTTAACAAGGATCAATACCCAACTTCCAGGAGAAGTAATACTCCATGGAAGACTGTCTAAATATGCTCTGATTTTGGATGCCATATTTTCCACCCTGTTAGCTACTTTCACATGCAGGCTCAGCCCTTGGTTTAGTTCCTGACTCCAGAGGAGTATATAAGAGGCCCCCAGTCTTCTGGTCTTCCTTTCTCTTGTTCTGTTTTGTTTTTGTTTGTTTGTTTGTTTGTTTTCTGTTTCTTCTTGGCATTTTATGCTCTTCGATTTTTTTCCCAGCTTTTTTCCTCTTTTGCCGTCACCAGCTTTTCTGTTACAACCAAAGCTTTAACCTAAATACTTGCCAGGCAATGAGCGTTGCCAAGTTTGTGGCTTTGAATCAGTAGACCCCATATTTGAGCCTTCTCTCTGGGAAACTGAGAACATACCAGACATTCCCAATGGTTTCGAATTAAGTGAGGTTTGCTGCAACCTACTATGAAGTGATCTTGCACCAGCATCCTAGGTTATTCTCTGGGCCTCTACACATCTCTGTTCTTATTCTCCATGAAAACCTCATTGACCCTCGATACTGGAAACTTCCATGCAGAGAAGCAGAGAGCCTGACTTCATACCGCTGAATTCACATTAGTAATATCACTTCCTCAGTTATGCAAACTATTTTCCTTTTATACGTTTACTGTTTGGGACTGAGCTACTCTTGGTACATCTAATGCTACATCTATTTTTCCAAAGCTTGCAGAATTTTTAAAATGGCAATTCCATGCTGAATTATGAAAAAGAGGGTAGCATTCTAAAATGAAAACATTTTACATATATAATTCAGTTCTGAAAATCCTTGAGAAAAAGATTCATGGCAATTTGTTTTAGTGTGAAACTTATAGTAGCATTGTGGCAAGGCTATTCTAAGGTACCTAATATACACATGAGTATCCTTAGATGTACAGGGAAATGATTCTGTAGTTTTTGCGCCAAATTTTGCCAGTCAAGAAAAATGACCTTATAAAGAAATTCAAGAAGCAGAGAGTAGCCATGACCCTCTCTTCCACTAAGGTGGTACCAGCTTTTCAGAAGGAGGAATGTTTCAGCCCATAACTACCTGCCACTGAAAATATGCTTAGACTGTTCCACAATATCTCCATTTCTAGATAAAAATCCAGTGTGGAAAGAATTTGTAGCATCATAGGCAGAAGTGATAATCAAAATATTTAGTGTCTGGTAGGGTGGGGATACAGGCTGCTCAGAATGGTAGCCTAACCAATCAGACTAGATGCCATAGTACATACCTGTCAATATCAACTCTGGTTTTGGAAATCTAAGGAACAATGAATCCAAGAGACTAAGAGTATCAATATTTTGTATTGCATGCATTTTCAGTATGCCTTTTGCCCATTTGAAAGAAAGAGATGGTTTGGGTAAGTGGAAATTTGGAAAGCCTCATTTCTTAAAGTAAAACTGAGTTGCACATTACGTCATCATGCAAGAGTTTCCTCCTAAGTTGAAGGTGCTGGACACAGTGCCTGAACAGGCAAAATAGGTAGTTAAAATAGTACTATTTGTATTGTATGGTTTTTTTTCAACAAATGCTTATCCAGAATTTTTTGAAAATCCGTGACCACCCTGAGGACCTGTCTAGGTAATTTAGAGGCTTCACAGCAATATCTGACTATACAAAAAAAAATCAGTTGAATGCTCACAGAAAATGATAATAAGGAAGAGAAAATTGATGACTGTATAAAGTAGAAGATACCAGTGGATAGGAGACAAAGAAAAGAAAGTCAACATAGAACTGCCAAAATAGAAGAGGAAGTAATAAGGGAGCTGGGAAAACAAGGTAGTCTAAAAATAGGCTTTGTGAAAACGCATAGCACTAGGATGGGAAGTAAACAAGTTTGGGCACACGAATGTAAGAACTACAGTGACTTAGATGATAGAAAGCTGTGCTCAGAGCACCTTTCCTTTTCTTCTCTTGTCATTCAGGACAAAAGGAGTCTTTTTTGTTTTTTTTTTTTTTTTAATTTTTTGAGACAGAGTCTTGCTCTGTCACCCAGGCAGGAGTGCAGTGGTATGATCTTGGCTCACTGCAACCTCCGCCTCCTGGGTTCAAGTCATTCTCCTGCCTCAGCCTCCCCAGTAGCTGGGATTCCAGGTGCGCACCACCATGCCCAGCTTATTTTTGTGTTTTAGTAGAGACAGGGTTTCACCATGTTGGCCAGGTTGGTCTAGAACTCCTGACCTCATGATCCACCCACCTCGGCCTCCCAAAGTGCTGAGATTACAGGCATGAGCCCCCACACCTGGCCAAAAGGAGTCTCTTAAAAAGCCAAATGAGCAGGGCCTCCAGGAGCCTTGGGTAGGCTCAACAAATGTATGGATCTTGAAGCCCTTTCTCCACCACTCACACCCACACTCTAGCCCTGGGATTTAGCTAGTACCAGGAGTCTGTGGTCCTTTGTTAGCGTTAGATGATGAATAATAAAGTGAAAAGAGACAGCATTTAAAAATAACTGTAGCTACCAAGAAAGAAAGTTTTGCCCTGTGGGAAGAGGAGGGAGAAAGGGAAGAGAGGAGGAATGAGCCTCTTGTAACCACAGTGCCATGCTATACTTACAGCAAAGGACGTTTTCTAACAAAGATGTTCAGTCAACTTGAATATATAAATGTTGAGGGATGTGTATGCAGTAGTCAAAAGTCTACCTGTAAATCGTGTTTCATTTTTTAACCTAGTTACATATATACGTAAGTCACAGGTGATTAAAACATCTTTTAATTGAACAATGTTGATTTTTTTTCACTCTCATGTTCCATTAAAAAATTGTATTCAAACTGGGGGTGGTGGCCCATGCCTGTAATCCCAGCACTTTGGGAGGCCAAGACAGGCAGATCAACTGAAGTCAGGAGTTCGAGACTGGCCTGGCCAACATGGTGAAACCCCGTCTCAACTAAAAATACCAAAAAACTTAGCTGGGCTTGGTGGCAGGCACCTGTAATCCCAGCTACTCAGGAGGCTGAGGCAGGAGAATCACCTGGACCCGGGAGGTGGAGGCTGCAGTGAGCTGAGATTACACCACTGCACTCTAGCCTGGGTGACAGAGTGAGACTCCATCTCAAAAAAATTTATTTAAATTTGTATTTAAATTATCCACATGTACCTCTGACATCATTGTTGTCACCATCACTTTGGAATCACTGAGTACAGTGTCTACATTTTATATGTATGATTCTGGCTCTGCAATCTTTATTCTAAGCCACAAATAAGCATTCATGAAATATTATCAGTTAGTTACTTCATTCATCTTTTAGATGCTTTCCTTTTTTTTTTTTTTTTTTTTTTTTTGGAAACAGGATCTCACTCTGCCACGTAGGCTGGAGTACAGTGGCATGATCACAGCTCACCGCAGCCTCAACTTCCCAGGCTCAAGCAATTCTCCCACCTCAACCTTCTGAGTAGTTGGGACCACAGATACACATCACCACACCCAGGTAATTTTTGTATTTTTTATAGAGTCGGGGTCTTGCCATGTTTCCCAGGCTACTGTCAAACTCCTGTGCTCAGCGATCCACCCACACTGGCCTCCCAAAATGCTGAGATTCCAGGCATGAGACAACACGCCTAGCCCATTGATGCATATTCTTGATGTCTAAACATTACCACTCGATGCATGATTCTTCAGAGAATATAGTAAATATTGAATAAATACAAAATGTTTATAATATGTGAATGAGTTATAAGTCAAAAGAACTTATAAGTCAAAAGGACTCATAAGTCAAAAGAAAAATAACTTATGCATCCTATGCTTAGCTTAAGACATGAACATTACCTGTCTTCTGAAGCTCTCTGTGGGCTTCTTCCTAATCTCATTGCCCGTCCTGCTCATCCATTTCACTCCCACTAGTAATTTATCCTTTTAAAATTTGTGTTTATCATTCCTTTGCTTATAGTTTTTTTTTCTTTTTTCTTTCTTTTTTTTTTTTTTTTTTTTTTTTTTTGAGAAAGAGTCTCACTCTGTCGCCCAGGCTGGAGTGCAGTGGCGCGATCTCCACTCACTGCAAGCTCCGCCTCCCGGGTTCACGCCATTCTCCTGCCTCAGCCTCCCGAGTAGCTGGGACTACAGGCGCCCGCCACCACGCCCAGCTAATTTTTTGTATTTTTACTAGAGACGGGGTTTCACTGTATTAGCCAGGATGGTCTCCATTTCCTGACCTCGTGATCTGCCCGCCTCAGCCTCCTAAGGTGCTGGGATTACAGGCGTGAGCCATCACCCCCGGCCGCTTATAGCTATTTTTAAAGCATTATCATTGTATCCCTGTACAATATATAGTTTCATTTTGCACATGCTTTATCTCTTTAAAAATGATACCATGCATATCCCAAAGCTGCCTTTTTGGGCTTAACATTTTGTTTATGAAATTCATTTATGTTGGGTGCACATGACCGTAGCCCTTGGTTTTAGTTGTTGTGCAGTATTCTATTACGATTATATCAGCATGTATTTATCCTTTCTACTATGGATAGCCATTCAGGTTGTTTCCAATTTCTGCCATTACAAACAATGCTTTTATCAAATATTCTTTTGGTATTTATTGGTGTACATTTGAGGGATTTCCTCGAGAGTATTTTATTGGTTTAGGTAGAGTTGCAGAAAGCAGAATTGATTCTATAAAATTTAAATGCAAATGTGTTTATTACCAAATAAGAAATATTATAAGTTAAATTTCCTATTACAACTGACACAGCTATTTTAAAAAAATAGGGATTACCTTTATACACTACTGTGAAGTGATCATCAAAATATAACGTTAGGTGAAAAAAAGTAAGATGAGGAAAAATATATACAGGTCGAGCATCCCTAATCTGAAAACTCAAAATGCTCCAAAATCTAACTTTTGGAGTGCTGGCATGACACTCAAAAGAAGTGCTCATTGGAACATTTAGGATTTTGAATTTTTGGATTAGGGATGCCTAACTGGTATACATTCTGCAAATATTCCAAAATCTGAAAAAATCCAAAATTTGAAACACTTCTGGTCCCAGGCATTTTGGATAAGGGTTACTCAAGCTGTAGAGTATTTGTCTAATCAGGGAGAATATAAAAATAAATAAATATGTACATACACGCTCACTCACATACACACTTATACTCTTTTTATTTTGTTTTTATTTTTTGAGGCGGAGTCTCACTCTGTTGCCCAGGCTGGAGTGCAGTGTCGCTATCTCGGCTCACTGCAAGCTCTGCCTCCCGGGTTCACACCATTCTCCTGCCTCAGCCTCCTGAGTAGCTGGGATTACAGGCGCCCACCACCACGCCCAGCTAATTTTTTGTGTTTTTAGTAGAGACGGGTTTCACCGTGTTAGCCAGGATGGTCTCGATCTCCTAACCTGGTGATACGCCCACCTCAGCCTCCCAAAGTGCTGGGATTATGGGTGTGAGCCGCGGCAACCGGCCCACACTTATACTCTTAAAAGATAAACCATAAAACAAATTAAAGGATTCTCTGCAATGGGAAGGAAAAACCAGAAATAGGAACTAGACTTTCTTGAATATAAGCTGTGTTATAGACTTGACTTTGGAATAAGTGAATATTTTACATATCTTTAAAACAAATTAAAAGGAAAATAAAGCAACCCTAAAATTTCAAAAGTAAAATGAAACAAATGAAGACATTTGTGTATAAAATTGGTGGCTTAACCACATGGAGTGAAATTATTTGAGAGATTTTAAAATACAGTGATATGGCCATATATCAAATCACTCATGAGACAACTTGAAGAGGCTCCCATTGGCCAAAGATGGAGCAATTTGACTAGCAATAAAAATAATAATACATACGCCGGGCGCGGTGGCTCACGCCTGTAATCCCAGCACTTTGGGAGGCTGAGGCAGACGGATCACGAGGTCAGGAGATACAGACCATCCTGGCTAACACGGCGAAACTCCGTCTCTACTAAAAATACAAAAAATTAGCCGGGCATGGTGACGCGCACCTGTGGTTCCAACTACTCAGGAGGCTAAGGCAGGAGAATTGCTTGAACCCGGGAGGCAGAGGTTGAAATGAGCCGAGATTGTGCTACTGCACTCCAGCCTGGGCGACAGAGAAAGATTCCGTCTAAATGATAATAATAATAATACATAAACAATATTTAAAACCCATTTATTCATAATGATACTAAAATAACTGATCTAAACCTACGTGTGAATTTAACAAAACATCCAAGAGACAATTAGGGAATGCGAAATGTTGACTGAATAGTTGATGGTATTAAGAAATTGTTGGCTGGGCATGGTGGCTTAACCCTGTAATCCCAGCACTTTGGGAGGCCGAGGTGGGCGGATCACCTGAGGTCAGGAGTTCAAGACCAGCCTGGTCAACATGTTGAAACCCCGTCTCTACTAAAAATACAAAAACTAGCTGGGCGTGGTGGTGTGTGCCTGTAATTCCAGCTACTCGTGAGGCTGAGGCAGGAGAAACGCTTGAACTCAGGAGGCGGAGGTTGCAGTGAGCCAAGATCACAACGCTGCACTCCAGCATGGGCGACAGAGCAAGACACTGTCTCAAAAAAAAAAAAAAAAAAAAAAAAAAAAAAAAAAAAAAGAGAGAGAGAGAGAAATTACTGTTATTTCTTTCAGATGTGACAAGAGTATTTTAGTCATACTGCTTTGTAGAAATACTCACTGAAATATTTATGGATAAAATAATATGATGTTATCTAAATCATTTTCCAAATGAGACCAAAATTCAGGAAACTCTATCTAGAAAAACAATGTGACCATTAAAAATACACATTAGTTTGAAAAGTTCCACCATCAGATAAGATTTAAAATGAAAACAATGTGTTCTGGACATGAGTACTGATTGTAAACAGCTTAATTGTTTGTTTGTTTTGAGAACTGGCCTCCCTCTGTCGCCCAGGCTGGAATGTGGTGCCACAATTATAGCTCGCTATAACCTGCAGCTCCTGGGTTCAAGCAATTCTCGCACCTCAGCTTCCACAGTAGCTGAGACTACAGTTATGCACAACCACACCTGGTTAATTTTTTAATTTTATATTGTGGAGATGGGGTCTTCCTATGTTGTGCAGGCTGGTCTAGAACTTCTGGCCTCCATCAATCCTCCCACCTCTGCCTCCTGAAGCCCTGGCATTATAGGCATGAGCCCGGAGAGCTTGCTTATATTTTAAGTACAATTGGTAAAACTTATCAACACACAAAAATAAAAACATATAAATGATCAAGGACAATTTCTAAAAGAGGCGAAATGCAGTCATGCAAAGTTACCATGAAGAAATTTAATTGATAATTCATTAGCAATGTGCTTACCCATTGATGTGCCAAAAATCAGAAAACCATCTTTTTCAGATAAGATTGGTGTGGATGACCTTCCAAGAGAACATCTCACAGTGCTCTCTGGAATCAACGAGTTACAGCATGAGTAGAGAGGCATGGTGTTCAAACACATCAGCAATGGCTCAATAACAAACCAACTAGAAGAACATGTTCCAGACCTGGTTCTGGAGGCTCCTCATTGGCCGGGCAGGACCCATTTATTCACTGACCAAGAAGAAGCCCTGGGTTGGGCAAGGAAGTGCCAAAATGCAGCAGGAGTCACTTAGAAGCTCTGTGTAACAGCTCTTAATGAACCAGTACAGAATTTGTTTGATATTTCAACACCTAGAGGATCCCTAGAAGATATTTGGGTTGGCTAAACATTAACTCTGTGAGTAGAAACACTCATATCATAATCAAATCCAATATTATTAAAGTGAGGACTAAGCAACATTGTTTCTCACTCACAATGCTAGCTCACCTTTTATGTGTGACTGGGAGTAGCTCTGTGGCTAGCAACCTTTGACTCTTAAATCTGTCTGTTTATATCTGTGTATTCATATGTATCTCATATATATGTGCATATATGTGTAGATACTTTTAGGCAAAAATCAACATACATCACAGAAATTCATTCTGCTCCTCTACCCACACTTATTGCTATGTTCAGCCAAAATTTTAGACTCCATTTAGTTTGAGACTCTTATCAGAATGACCTTGCCAGCCAGCCTCGTCTTGTAAATTCTACATACAAGATACTTTGTGGTGATATGACTCCCTAGCTACATTTTCAGCATTTTATCTTGCCATGACACTCTATGTTCTTGCCACATTAAATTATGTATAGATCCTTCAACAAGTACTTTATTATTAATAAGATTTTTCTCTCCTTGGAATGTCTCTCAGGCCCCCTTCATTTATAGGTTATTTCAGGGGTCAATTCAGATTTTTAGCACTTCCTGAAAGTCTCTAAGGTCACAAGTATAGCATTATAGAAAGTTCTGGAGAGCTTGCTTTTCCAAACAAGAAAACTTTCTTCCAGATCAATTAGTCAAAATCACCATTCACTACTCTCCCAAATTCTTAGCATCGCAGAGTCAATAATTTAACGGATTTATCTCCAACAGTCTGTTTATTCTGCTTACATCTATGTTCCTCCATTTCCACTGGTCCTTTCCTCATCTGGTTCAGAATTAGTGGGAGTAATTAGAAATCACTAGCAGCCAGGTATTGGGAAAATCTTCCTTACCACGGAAGGTGAAGGGATGGTTCAGCACCAAGGACAGAGGCATATGCACAGGCTTACTTTCCTGCCCTCTCCACCTCATGCATATTTTAGTCATGCTGTGTGATTATGTCTTAGATTAAGTACCCTTCCTCATTGCTGAGTCTAACTGTATTATCGTTTTCACTTTATGCTGAAATTTGTTTCTTATTTATCTCCTTTATCATTTCTCCTCCTTACCCTCACTTAGTACAATTCCTGGGGCATAGTAGGCTAAATACATTTTAGATTAATTAATAATGAATCAATCACTCAATAAATTAACAAATATATTTCAGAAAAAGACTAAAATCCAAAGAGACACAAATAAAACAATTATGCCAGGAAGCAAAAATAATATATTTGTTATTATTCCTTCAGACATCACTTCTCACCCTGGTTTTGCATCAGAATGATCTGAAGAGATTATTGACAATGCAAACTCCAACCTGGGGGACATAGGAAGACCCTGTCTCTACAGAATATTTTAAAACTTAGCCGGGCATAATGGTAAGGGAAGCGGAGGCAGGAGGATTTCTTGAGCCCAGGAGTTCAGAGCTACAGTGAGCTATGATCGCACCACTGCACTCCAGCCTGGGCAACAGAGCAAAAACCGTGACTCAAAAAAAAAAAAAAAAAAAAAAAAAAAAAAAAAAAAGCAAAAGCAAACTCAAAGGTGCTTCCCCAGAAATACTAGAAATACAGAAAGTAAGAGAATTCTGATGGCGTGGACTTGGCATGCGTATAGAAGTAGGGGGACAGCTTCCACAGGTGATTTGCAAAGGCATGAAATAATTCTATAAATAATAGTTATAAGTTGTGCTATATTCCTAAGGAGAAATTAAGCATGTGGGAGGGAAAGAAAGCTCCAGCTGTCCTGCTTCATATGAGCAACAGGACCCAATCTTTTCAGCTGGATGAAATGAAAATCAGCAGGAGATGCATCTTTATTCTGATACCTGCTGGTCTCCCACTCATGATGTAATAGTACAGGCAAAGTTATTCTTTGATTAAGTTCCTTAATCAAAGTACAATCACTTAATAAAATTCTGGATATTAGACCTTTGTCAGATACATAGTTTGTGGATATTTTGCTTTCATTCTGTGGGTTGTCTGTTTACTCTGTTAGTAGTTTCTCTTGCTGTGCAGAAGCTCTTTGGTTTAATTAGGTCCCACTTGTCAATTTTTGTTTTCATTGCAATTGCTTTTGGGACTTAGTAAAAAATTATTTGCCAAGGCTGATGTCAAAAAGGCTATTTCCTAGGTTTTCTTCTAGGATTTTTATAGTTTAAGGTCTTACATTTAAATCTTTAATATATATTGAATTAATTTTTATATATGCTGAAAAGTAAGGGTCTAATTTCATTCTTCTGCATATGACTAGCCAGCTATTCCAGCACCATTTATTGAATAGGGAGTCCTTTCCCCATTGCTTGTTTTTGTCAGCCTTGTCAAAGATCTGAAGATTGTAGGTGTGTAGCCTTATTTCTCAATTCCTATTCTGTTCCATTGGTCTATATGTCTGTTTTTGTACCAGTACCATGCTGTTTTGGTTACTGTGGCCTAATAGTATAGTTTGAAGTCAAGCAGTATGATCTCTCCATCTTTGTTCTTTTTGCTTCAGATTGCTTTGGCTGTTTTGGGTCTTTTTGGTCTCATATAAATTTTAGAATTTTTTTTCTCTAATTCTACAAAGAATGACATTGGTAGTTTGATAGAAATGGCATTGAATTTGTAAGTTGCTTTGGGCAATATGGTCATTTTAATGATATTGATTCTTCCAATCCATAGGTATGGAATGGCTTTCCATTTATTTGTATTATCTCTGATTTATTTCAGCAGAGTTTTGTAGTTTTTGTAGAGATCTTTCACCTCCTTTGTTAGGTGTATTTTCAGTGTTTCATTTTCTTTGTGGCTATTGTAAATGGAATCGTGTTCTTGATTTGACTCTCAGCCTGAGCACTATTGGCGTATAGAAATACTATTGGTTTTTGTACATTAATTTTGTCTCCGGAAACCTTGCTAAAATCATTTATCAGTTCTGTTAGCCCTTTGGCAGAGTCTTTAGGGCTTTCCAATTATAGAATCATGTCAATGAAGAGAGAGAGTTTGACTTCTTTTCCTCTTTGGATGCCTTTTATTTCTTTCTCTTGCCTAATTGCTCTGGCCAGGACTTCCAATACTATACGAATGATATAGTATAGGAGTGGTGAGAGTGGATATCCTTGTCTTGTTCCAGTTCTCAAGGGGAATGGTTCTGGCTTTTGTCTGTTCTGTAAGATGGCAGCTATGGGTTTATCATAAGTGGCTCTTATTATTGTGAGGTATGTTCCTTTTCTTGCCAAGTCTGTTGAAGGTTTTATCATGAAGAGATGTTGGATTCAATAAAAAGTTTTTTCTGCATCTATCGAGATAATCATATGGTTTTCACTTTTAATTGTTTATGTGGTTAATTACATTTATAGACTTGCATATGGTGAACCAACATTGCACTCCAGGAATAAAGTCCACTTGGTTATGGTGGATGAATGTTTTAATGTGCTGTTGGATTCAGTTTACTAGTGTTTTGTTGAAGACTTTTGGGTCTATTAACATAGATCAGGGATATTGGCCTGAACTTTTCTTTCATCGTATCTATGCTGGATTTTTGTAGTAGGCTGATACTGGCTTCATAGAATGAGTTGGGAAGGAGTCCCTCCTCCTCATTTTTTTGGAATAGTCTCAATAGGATTGGTGGCAGTTCTTTATACATCTGATAGAATTCAGCAGTTAATCCATCTGGTCCAGAGATTTATTTGGTTGGTAGGTTTTTTGTTTGCTTGTTTGTTTGTTTTGTTTTTTGTTTTTTGTTTTTTTACTGATTCAATTTTATTGCTTGATATTGGTCTATTCAGGGTTTCAATCTCTTCCTGATTCAATCTTGGGAGATTGTGTGCTTCCAGGAATTTATCTATTTCTGCTAGACTTTCTAGTTTGTATAAATAGAGTGGTTCACAGTATTCTCTGAGGATCTTTTGTATCTCTGTGGGATCAGTTGTAATGTCATCTTTGTCATTTCTGATTGTACTGATTTGGATATTGTCTTTGTTCTGTGTTAATTTAGCTAGCAGCCTATCAATCTTGTTTGTTGTTTTAAAGAACCAACTTTTGGTTTCATTGCTCTTTATGGATTTTTGCATCTGAATTTTATTTAGTTCTCTAATTTTAGTAATTTATTTTCTTCTGATAGCTTTGGAGTTCGTTTGTTCTTTTTTCTAGTTCTATTAAGTGAAAAGTTAGAATGTTAATTTGATATTTTTTAACTTTTTGATGAAGGCATTTAGGGCTTATTAATATTTTTGAATCCCTAGTTAATATGGTATGAAGTTGTTTTCTTGCAGGACGGTGATCAAACTCTAAAAATTATAATTGGTTTTAAAAATAACATTTGGTGATACACTGAAAATTTCAGTGTATTTGACACCATGTTGAAAAAGATAAAAATTATTTTAAAGTATATCTCTACTTTAGTTAGTATAAAATTTATATTTTCTTCCTTTAAAATGAAAAATAATATTTTCCATATTCCTGATCTTTCCAGAAAGTTTAATCTTCAAAATATAACAAAAGATCTTTGTTAGTTAAGGTATTCCCATTGTTCAAGGAAGAAAATCCTCTCTTAAATACAACTAGAAGCAATCTGTTTAGAGTAATATTACTAAGGATTGTGACATATGGCTTCCATGTCCTGTTTTGTCAAAATAGAAGCAGAAGAAACAACGCTGGAAGAGAAATGAAAATGAGAAAGACCATTACAAATCATCTATGGATAAACATAAAATTTATAGCTAAACAATTTGGGGTGTGAATTATCAAAGACAGAAAAGCTATTCAAGGTCTAATCCAGAATCACTTCTGTACTGGTTTATGTCTTAGGAGTTTAAAATGTAAGGCATTGCAAGAGTTGTATGTGTGAGCAATGGAGTTTCTTCTGTATTAAGAAAGGTGTCTATACTTACCGAAACTCAAAAACTTCCTGGTAATTTAATTCAAAATGCTTTGTACAACCCATCAGCCATCCCTTCATCTTCAGACTGGTAAGATATTTTCCATTCATAACTGGGTCTGAGGTCATGTTCACATCCAGACCTGTATTTTTCACCTTGCTTGATACTTTGCCCCGTTTAACACTTCTAAATCAGAAATAAATAAGTCTGCCACACCATTCTCAGAGAGTGTCTCTCTGAGGTTGTTAGAAAGCTTTCCTAGAGACTTCCTTGAAATTGTATTGTCCTGTACAACAAATAATAGACTAGGAGTCAGGAAAACCACATGCTGAGCAACTCTCCTAACATCTCTAGGCTTCAGATATTTTTATCAGCTTCCGTAGAAAAAAATTTAACAAAGTAAAATTGCTACATTATTGTCCATTTTTTGAGATTTTTGAGATTTTTACCAGTTATCAATTTATTGCCTCTTAGTTCCAAATCCACCCTTTTTTAATTAAAAAAATTTTTGTAACACTGCATTGAGATGTAATTCACAAACCATACAATTCACCCTCTTAAAATATTCAATTTCATAGTTTTTAATACTCACAGAGTTGGCAATTATCACCACAATCAACTTTAGAACATTTTTATCAACCCAAAGAAACCCCATACCTTTCAGTAACACCTCTCAATTCTTCATCCTCTCCCCATCAGCCCTCAGCAATTGCTAATCTACTTTCTGTCTCTACAGTTTTGCTCATCCTGGACATTTCATCTAAATGGAACCATACAATATTTAGTCTTTTGCGACTGGCTTCTTGCACTTGGCATCATGGTTTTGACTTTTACCCATGTTGTAGCATACATCAGTACTTCATTTCTTTTATTGCCAAATAGCATTCCATTGTATGGATATGCCCCATTACATTTATTCTACCAGTTGATAGACATTTGTGTTGTTTCAACTTTGTAGCTGTTAGGAATAATGCTGCTGGGAACATTTCTGTGTAGGTGTTTATGTGGACATGTGTTTTCATTTCTATTTTTATCCCTGGGAGTGAAACTGTTGAATCATATGCTAACTGTATGTTTTAACCATTTGAGGACCTCCCAGACTATTTTCCAAAGCAGCTATACCACTTTCCCTTCCCATAAGCAGTGTATGGGCACCAACTGCTCCACACCCTCACCTTCACTTGTTACCTGTCTTTTTGACATCTTTTGGACAGTAACAGCTATCTTAGTACATGTGAAGTGGTATCTTACTGTGGCATCCACCCTTCTTTGCAGTGCTCTGTGAAAGAGAGCATTTTTTTTTCTTTGCTGCCACAAAGTGAAACTTCCTATATAGGCTGTGGAAGGGATGCCACAAGAGGTAGGAGCTTCTTCCTGATTCTGGTATGCTTTTCTTCTCTTTCCTAAGGCAAGGCTGCCAGTGGCATGCAGGAGACCTACTGATGTCCACCTTCCTCCACGTTTGGCTGACGCCTAGGCAGGCAACTTCCTTCTTACCAGCCCCAGCCCACCTACTGCAGACCAGCTCTGGTCAGAGACAGCTCAGGAACCTCATTGACATAGGCTACCAGTGCTTTACGCCAGAGCTGGTCTGCAGCGGGTGGGGAACCCTCTTCCAGTTTGTCCTTCCTTGGATTCTCTTTCCCTTAGCCCTAAAGGGTGTAACTGTCCCCTATCCTTGCTATTGCTGTGTCATTTGGGATTTTCCTTTTTCCCTTTTACTAATTGTGATTCCTAGTTAATAATATTTGTTTTTAAGAGATGGGGTCTCACTCTATTGCCCAGACTAAAGTGCAGTGGCACAATCATAGCACACTACAACCTCAAACTCCTGGGTTCAAGTAATCCTCCCATCTCAACCTCCTGAGTGGCTGAGAGTACAGGCATGAGCCACCTCGTTAGGCCCTAGTTAATCATCTTTCTCTTAAATAGTCCTTTGTGTATATTACTGATGTGATCTCTGTTACCTGTTTGGACCCTGACAGATATAAGACTCGCCATCTTTTAATGCAACTACATATAGTGAACATTTATTTAAATTAATCATATCACCACTACTCTAAAACAGAGTTCAATTATATTTTAGAAACTTACATGCATTAAACTACCATTGTAATGCAGTCTAAATGACTTTTACAAATTTTCCATAGGATTATAATGTAAAAATATATAGTAAACAATTGTAAAAAGAAAATTATAAAGGGAAATTCTAAAGCTGCTGAATTGTTATCATTTCAATGAACAAACTGTAGTTTTATATGATACTTTATTTTCAAATTTTCATCAGCTATCGTTTGAAACAAATGCAAACACATGTGTCCAACATGAAAACAAAAGTTGGAATCAGTTGCTTCTTGTATTTGCAATATATGTGTCCCTTTAGCAGCTACTTTCTATCACATTCAGTCTAAAGGTTATGATCTGTCTTCAAATTACAGGTGAAATGACAGCACTTGCTTATGATACAGAAGAAAATGGACTAAGGAGAACTTTCTCTGGCCATTAAGATCAAATTACAATGGAAACTAAGGAAGTGGTTCTGCATTGTCATCAGTTAGAACTGCCAAGTTTATAGCGAGCCAGTCTGGCATAGGCACGGCCCCAAACTGGGTGGAACTCTATTCATACTTCTCTAATCTATTTTTATCTTGCTGCTTCCTTAAAGCTGCCTTAAATCATGTCAGAAGTCCACATTCATGCTCAATACCCAGCGTTTGTTCTGGCACCTGCTGACCTCTTGCTTCTATGACCTCTTGCTTCATTTGACACTTTCTACTCAACATATAACTGTTGGTAAATCCTGATGTAAATGTCCATGCTACAGCATTGTGGCCCTAAGATACTACCAGATACCAGAAAAAACTGACTTTAAATATTAAGAAGCCATTAACCTGGGCCACTCAAGTGAAAAATAAAGCACCAAAATTTTACTCTCAGGTCAATGTGAACGTGGCTATCAAGGCATTCAAACTAAGCTCCAGATTGCTCTGCAGAAATACAGCCTGACCTTCATTACCATGATGCTATCATTGAAGTTGTACACAGGCTACAATTATCAAGATGGCTCCTCGAAAATTTTTAAAAATTTCTTTTTAAAATTTCTCTAGAATAACAGTGTTGGGCATCTGTTAAATAGAGCAGTCTTATGGCTCTCCCAAACAGTTAATAGGAACAAGGCTATACAGCCCAGAATCCCAAAGTAGGAGAATCCCAGTGCAGTACTTCCTTTTGTTCCATTACATCCCCAGACATATAATACTTCCCCATGAGACTAAGAAAAGGGCACAGACTTTGAGATGGCCAAACAGGGTTCAAATCAGGCCTCTACCAGAACAAGCACCATGAGTTTGCCAAATCATTGACTTCTCTAGACCACCATAAAGAGGGCAAAATACTACCTACCTAACACAGTTATCATACAGATTGAAATAAGGAAAATAAAAATTGTAGGTAATTCCTGGCACATGCGAACTATTGAATAAATGGTTATTAGGAGTGTGAAGAGAAGAAATGAGATAGCACTCTTTTTAAAGTTGGTTAGCTCACGCACAGTGAAAGAATGGCATTGATATTACTGCATTTGGTGTAAATGGCTAAAAAATAAAAGCAACTTCATATAAATTTGTGGCATGTCTCTGCCATCATTCAAACATCAAGTATGACACTGTCTCATAAGTCAATGTTCCCAACTATACGTGAAAGTTCCAGACAGCAGTCATATAGGGTAATTTGCCTTCTGTAGGTGAACCTGCAGATTATCAATTATTATTAACTAAATATCTATCACCTCTTGTCCTCCCAAAATGTATATGTTGAATCCCTAACCCCTAGTATGACTACATTTGGAGACAGGGACTTTAAGGAAGTAATTAAAGTAAAATGAGGTCAAAAGGGTGGGGCACTGATCTGATAGAATTAGTGTCCTTAGATGAAGAGACACCTGAAAGCTTCCTGTCTTTCCTCCCCTTCCAATGATTCGTGCACCTGAGAAACGGCCCTGTGAGGACACAGTAAGAAGGCAGCCACCAGCAAGCCAGGAAGAGAGCCCTCACCATAAACCAATTCAGCCAAAACCTTGATCTTGAACTTTCTAGCCTCCATAACTGCAAGAAATTCAGCCCAAGCTGATTGAGATACCAGTCAGTTCCTAAAGTGTGTTTGAACGAATGACAAGTCTCAAAAAAAATTATGTATTCCTTGAACGTCTTAAATTCTTATGTATAGGGGTTGAGCTCACTTAAATGCATAACATGCACAACTTAGCATTCCTGATGTTTCAACAGATAATTTACTGTTTATAACCCTAATAGATTCCTCTTATTACTAAAAGGCTAGAAATATTGAAATATATTTAATCAGAAACTGCTTGATGGCAAACTAGCTTTTATAAGATTAAATACATGAATAGGAGGCATTGCATTAAAACCACTGAGAAATATTTAAATGTAAGAATTTAAATAGCCAGTTTCAAGACAATAATTATGTATTTTGAATAAAAATGCCCTAGAGTAGACTACTTCCGGTACATCCTATATTCCTATCTTTGATATTTCAAAACGTGTAGTTTTTTAGTGACTTTAATATTCACGGATTGAGTGTGCTAGTTGATGTCAAACGTGACTGGCAGGCACATTGCCACTGAATGTGGCGGAAAATAAGCCACACGGAGAGCCAACAGCATCATCATCAGCGGGCTTAAGAATCACAGCACCACAGATCAGAGATTGACTTCTTATCAACCCTCCAGCTCCATCTCAAGGCTTTATTTCACAGCCACATCCGGGACACAAGCCCTCCCATATATGTCCGTAGTGTTCAGTCCAGAGTTACTGCACAGTGTTGAAATTTTGCTTATTCATGGGTGAAACCAGGAATAATTTTTTAACTTGGCTTTGGTACCGAACATTTTAGTTTGGCATATAAAGCTCCTTTATTATTCTGCGGATATGAAGTCTGCCTTATTTTGCTCATTATCTGACTTAAAGGCTGGGGGAAAAAGGCACTTTGCTGATTCTCTAAGTATCAGTATAACAATAAACAAGTCAGAGTTTGTAGACACAAACAGGAATGCTCACACACTACTGCGAAAACATCAGTAATAAGTAACCACCATCTTTCAAATAATCTGATCTATGCACAGCTAAGCTGGATACTACAGTTTCTCCATAGTGCCAGTCTTATGACAAATTTGCAAGTTTCATGAATTTTAAAGAAACAGTGGAATGCTATAGGGCAGATTCAATAGAAAGAAAAAAGCATGGCAATTATTATAACCACCTGTATACTATAAACTAGCTACCGAAGACTGACTTGCAGGAAGGAAAAAATGCAAAGAAAACAATAAAGGTAAGTGGCAAAAGGCAAGAGTCCTTGAGAATTCTACAAATAAGCAAATAATAAAAGTATAACCAACTGTTTGAAAGAAAGCCCAAAATACTCTTAAAAAGTAGAGAAGGATTGAGAGTATAAATAAATGTGATAAAAAGTAAATAAAAGTCAGCAAAACAAATATCAGTAGTTTCAGCATTTAGATGTTGAACTTCATTGTTAAATACAACCATAGTTTATAAAAAGCCTTATCATTGGTATTAATACGGTAGTTAACAAGTGAGAAGTATACACTTGTCTTACAGCTAAAGTGTTCTTACAAGGTTTGCTTAAACAAATACAAGTAGATGTTGGCTTGACTTGAAGTTAGGTGAACATAATTTCTGTGGCATTTATTTAGTAACATATATTTTTGTCCAGTAAATGTAAGAAAGTCCTGAATTTACTGTACTAGTTGAAGTTAGAGCTTATGTTTAATCCAAATCTCTTTAGCTGTAATGCTCGGGAAATAAGACCACATTTTGTATAGATTTCTTAAAAGAGACTGGTCTTTTTATGGAGTGGATCCCACTGACAATGACTCAAATATATTTCAAAAGCCCAGTCCTATTAAGTGTTGATTTCACAATATGTAAACATCAGGTAGTGCTCTTTTGGGACAATTCAAAATATTTCAGTAGGGTTTTACTAGTCTCCCAGGACATTGGGTAGCAATCCATATAATAGACATGCTAGTCCCATGTCCTGAGCAAACTGATAGGTTCTTCCAAGAACACAACCAGGAAAAGCAGCGATCATGGTGTAGTTGTGAGTCTCAAAAGAAGAAAGAAGGCTTACATCATCGTCCAGGCTTCCCTTGGGCATCTGGCCACATTTGCTGAGCAATTGCAACTGGCTGGATGTCATCACGAGCCAACTGATTTAAAGCAATGTGAACTATATTACACTAATGGATCAACTATGTTAACAACACGCTTTGCAGAAAATCTAACATACTTCAAAGCAAATCAACCAGAACAGACCAGATGTGTCTGTTTCTCATGAGATTTAAGTAGATAAGGAAATTGAAACACAAGAATTTGTCAGGACATAGTCCAGTAGGTAATTCTGTCTTGGAAACAGTGGCTAAAAGAGCCATAGAAATTGCTGATGGGATCCAGATGAGATTAAACATCTCACATCAGAGCTGTTTCCAAAATGCACACAAGACCCTGAGCAGGGGAGAGAATCTCAACGTCCATCAGTTCTCCGGCCTGGACCCCAAGCTGCTCCAAAAGTAGAAAGTGCTGTGGCTCAGTAATTGACACCTGATTGCATATGTTCATCAGTTTTACATTTGTACCATCCCTGCTGATATAAGAGATCAAGGGAAACCCTTCATGGACACCAGAGGCACCTATGGAATAGAAAATCTTGTAGAAACAAACTTGTTATTGGCAAGCTTCCATGAACCATACAGCCCACCCAACATGGAATAGGCTGGTCTTGTGTGGGTAAGATATGGTTCATTTTAAACTAGGATGGTAGTTACTGACACTGCATTGCTGTTGAAATCTGTGCATTCGTGTTCACCGCTCTATGTCATGAGACATCCAAAACAAGCTGAATAGGTATGTGAAGACAAACCAATGGCAGTCTTTGCTTTGGCTGCAAAGCTGATGAGGACTTCTGAGGCCTACTTAGAGGACATGGCCAGGCCTCACTTGGGCAAGCTGCTGACACCAGTGCTCCAAGAGTGCCTCCCCGCAGGGGGCTTAATCCCAGCTCCACTGAGCTCAGATACCTCCTCACTGTAACTTAACTTTAAGAAGAACTAGAGAGAGTTTCTGCAGTTGTGTTTTACAGCGTAATTGAGGTCAGCCCATAGTAAACAGCTTTGCCTGAATGCCATCCTCACTGGATGCTACAAAACCAGCTTCCTTTCCTTTTACTTTGAGTTTTAGCCCAGGATAGGTTTAAGGAGAAAATCTGGCTGAGGGTAACTCAACAGCTGCAGCCAAGGTCTTGGCAAGCTGATTTTCCACCAGGTTCTGAATAAGCCATGCCTGACAAGCCTGACATTCTCGTACTTCTTTATTGAAGAAATAGCCACCACCACCCCATCCCAGTAGAGCATCTTTCTCAGCAACACCCAGGCACTGGAAGCCACCTATTTAGAAAGGAAATAATATGCATAGTATCTATACTTTTAAATAAGTTTCAAGATAATAGTTCAGTTAGATTAAAAGGCTTACTACCATTTATGTGAGAGGAAATAAAATATTTTAAAAAACAAGTGGTCTATAAACAGCCTTGCTTGCAGAAAGTATTAAAATATATTAGAAAAAAAGAAGAATTTAGATAGAAGGCATAAAGAAGTCGTAGGGTTTGGAAGAATTGGAGATTATATTTCTGCAAAAATTCAGAGAGAAAAGTTAAGAAAAACCTACCAGGACCTGAATACTGCACTTTTTTCTGTTGTTGATAAGAAAAAAGTGCTTGAGAAAACTGATGGTGCCACGTCACAATATTGTGCTAGATTCTGCTCTGCTTTGGCAGGGAATTTCCAGGGAATCATTACTCTGTGTCCTGTGGGAAGGGGTGGGGGTAACATCCCCAGGCCTATCTGAAAGCTCCCTCTGAGCTACGCAGCATGGATATGTGAGATAATACAAAGCCTTTTTTAGCTTAGTCACTGAAAATGCTCTTGCCCACTCAAGGTAAAAATAGTCACTTCCAGTTTGAAACTTTGGGTAAATAGTCATTTCAAGACAATCTCCCTCCCTCCCTCTTCCTCCTCTTTCTCAGTCTTTTCTTCCCAGAGATGATATAAGTTCCTGAGGGACCTGGGTGGCCCTGACCCTAAACATTCCTCTATGTCCGATCACAAGAATGACATTAAAGTTGTAGTCTAACATCAGAAGAGAATAAATGTAGATTTGAAGCCCTGCCAGACAGAAACAGTTCATTCATATTCTACAGATATTTATCAGGTACCTCCCATGTGCCAGATGCTGTCTGGGTACTAGACTCCGCAGTGATTAAAATAGATAAAAACCTGCATTTGTTGAGCTTTCATTCTAGTGGGAGGGAAAGCAGAAACTAAATAACATGAGAACGTATTTAATTTTCTCAATCAAATTATCTTACATATCTAAACACAACTCGACTAATTGTAACCAAGACACTTTCATTGTTGCCACCAGATAGCTCATGACAGAGAGACATTCAGCCCAAATGCCATTATTACTATTAATTCTCCAAGGCCCTTCTCCTCTGAGCCCAGATACTACCTAAGGATCCTTCTTAGCACAATTCTCCAGGTATTTCTTACCAATAAGAGCAGTCATCCAAGAAATAATTGTATTCTTTTGACATCCAGAATATAGCTCAAACTAGCTGCTATGGTCTTAATGTTTGCTCAAATAGCAACATTTTCATGTTGATACCTAATCCCCAATGCAATAATATTAAGAGGTGGGACTTTGGGGAGGTGATTAGATCATAAGAGTTCAACCCTTGTGAATGGGATTAGTGCCCTTATAAAAAAATCTCAAGGGAACTTGTTTGCCCTATCCTTCTGCCTTGCTAGGACACAGCTCAGAAGGTGCCATCTTTGAAGCAAAGAGGGAGCCCTCACCAGACACCAAATCTGCTAGTGCCTTTTTCTTGGTCTGTCCAGCCTCCAGAACTGTGAGCAAGAAATTTCTGTTATTTATAAATTATCCAGTTGATAGGGTTTGGCTCTGTGTGCCCACCCAAATCTCATGTTGAATTGTAATCCCCAGTGTTGGGGGAAGGGACCTGGTGGGAGGTAATTGGATGATAGTGGTGGTTTCCCCTTGTTCTCTTAATAGTCAGGGAGTTCTCACAAGATCTGATGGTTTAAAAGTGTGTGGCCCTTCCCCCGTGTATTAGTCAAGGTTCTCTAGAAGGACAGAAATAATAGGATAGATGTATATATAAAGGAGAGTTTATTAAAGAGGATTGACTCACACAATCACAAGGTGAGGTCCCACAATAGTCCATCTGCAAGCTGAGGAGTAAGGAAGCCAGTCTAAGTCCCAAAACCTCAAAAGTAGGGAAGACAACAGGGCAGCCTTTAGTCTGTGGTCAAAGGTCCAAAAGTCCCAAAGCTGTAGAACTTGGAGTCCAATGTTTGAAGGCAGGAAGCATCCAGGACAGGAGAAAGATGGAGGCCAGAAGACTAAGCCAGTCTAGTTCTTCTGCCTATCCACCCAGATTGAGGGTGGGTCTGCATCTCCCAGTCCACTGACTCAAATGTTAATCTCCTTTAACCACACCCTCACAGACACACCCAGGAGCAATACTTTGCATCCTTCAATCCAATCAAGTTGACACTCAATATTAACCATCACATCCCCTCACTCTCTCCCTGTGAAGAAGCTGCTTGCTTCCCCTTCACCTTACATCAAGTTTGTAAGTTTCCTGAGGCCTCCCTGTTAAGCCTGTGAAACTATGAGTCCCTTAAACCTCTTTTCTTCATAAATTACCCAGTCTCAGGTAGTTCTTTACAGCAGTGTGAGAACAGATGAATACATGGTATTTTGTTACAGCAGCCCAAATGGACTAAGACACTAAGTTTCAAGCTTAATTCTCCAATGTACCATCCCCCAAATTTTCACAGTTATCTTGAAAGGTAATGACTCTCTTGACCCTGATAATTTTCAATCACTGGTTAGGCAACTTTATGATAAAAATATTTTGGAAGAACTTTTGGATATAGTAGAAATTCAGAAAAAAAGACCTTGGCATTTCTTTCTAAATTTAAGATACTATTCTACCGTTAAACACTGAAAGCCAGATGTATACATCTTCATATATAAGCGTACATATGTGCTTTATGTATTTTATGCTCATATGTGTTTTATATGTGTATGCAAGGGAAAGAGTAGAAAAAAATGCTGAATCAATGATTTCCAATACTGTAAAATAGAGATATTATACATTAATTAAAATTCTCTGAGTTAACATAAAATTATCTAAGTCTGCATAATGAAAGCTAAAGCATTATCTAACCCTAACCCACTACAATTCAATTTAGGGAAAAATAAACAAATCTGAGAAAAATGTATTATCCTGAGGGGGTTAATTATCAGCCTTCACAAGTTCAACACAGTCTTTTTGTTTTTTTTTTTTTTTTTTGAGACGGAGTCTTGCTCTTTTGCCCAGGCTGGAGTGCAATGGCATGATCTTGGCTCACTGCAACCTCTGCCTCCCAGGTTCAAGTTATTCTCCTGCCTCAGCCTCCTGAGTAGCTGGGATTATAGGCATGTGCCACCTCACCTGGCTAATTTTTGTGTTTTTAGTAAAGATGAGGTTTCACCATGTTGATTAGGCTTGTCTCGATCTCCTGACCTTGTGAGACACCCTCCTTGGCCTCTCAAAGTGCTGGGATTACAGGTGTGAGCCACTGCACCCAGCCCAACATAGTTTTATAGAAGGGCTACATAATACAGTCATTATCTTTCTGAGCAAATAATATCCATAGAGACTCATATGTTTAACATTTTCCTATCATAACTCAGAGGTTAAGGGTCCTACTTTAAATTTAAAAGTATTGGATGTGACTGTAACCACAATGGCTGACCACTATAAAAAATTTAATATTCCTATTTCATTAAAAAAGATAAAACAACATTTGGAAGCAAAGCTTGTCAGGAGAGATGTTTCTTAACGTTACCCTGACCCCCCTAATAATTGAGTACACTAGATGCCCACATCCCCATTTGTATTTTATTCATTACTTCTGGTCTCTTCTTCGTGGCTCCTTTCACCATCAATGGGAGGTAGGCCTGGGCTTGGCAGATGATGAGGGAACTGATCTAACTCCTCTCTAAATAATAAACAGCATCCCTTCAGAACATATCAAGTCCTTTACTCGTTGGCCTCTATCCTTTATTAAATATTTATAAAAAGTACAATAGTTGAATTACCAAGATCTAGCCTTTCTCTCCTTTTTTGAGTTTTTTTAACCAAAAGATTCTAAAGCTACTAACTAGCCTGAAAGACAGCAAGCCCAAAGACAGGGAAAGAAAACTAACAACAAAGTTTAAATCAAAAACAACAAAGCTTCTGAAGCATAAAACGCCAGTCTCTTTTATGCAAAAAAATTTGTGAGCTAACCATATTGTAAATTCTAGAGAACTCTTCTAAATGTATCCTGATTCCAAGTAAATATGCTTCCAAATTCAGGCAAGACTCCAAAAATGGCAGACACAGACCACTGGACAACTTCATCGAATCAGACAATAGGCTTAAACAGTAACAGCTGTCCACTCCCAGAGTGGGCTTGTACGGTCAGGTAATTCACAGGTCTTTTGTTGATCAATGGGAAAAGAATCACAGGAAGTTCAAGGCATTAATCAGTCTATACTCACTGCAAGCCCTAGTCAGCCTTCTCTCTAATGGAAATGCACTCCTCTCTCACATTTGTGGTTTTCTACCTTGCTTCCTAGCAACTAACCACGGGCTAGAGTGATGGCAGGCAGAGACCTTTGCACTAGTCCATGAAGTAAGATGGGGAAGCAGAATCCTCCTGTCTCTTTCATCAGCTCAATGAGCTCATTCTGCAAAGGGAGGGGAACCAGGAACACACTCATTCACTCTCCTTTACTGTTGCTGAGAACCGGACTCCGCCCCAGGGAGAAAATACTAATAGCACAGACATTTAACCCTGTTAATGAATTCTTGCTATCTACCAAGAGGGAGTTCCCACTTAATCACAGAACTAATCCTGACCTGGCCGGGTGCTGTGGCTTATCCCTGCAATCCCAGCACTTTGGGAGGTCGAGGCGGGTGGATCACTTGAGCTCAAGAGTTCAAGACCAGTCAGGCCAACATGGTGAAACTCCGTCTCTATGAAAAATACAAAAACTAGCTGGGCATAGTGGCATGCCTGTGATCCCAGCTAGTCAGGAGGCTGAGGCAGTAGGATCACTTGAACCTGGGAGGCAGAGGTTGCAGTGAGTCAAGACTGAGCTACTGCACTCCACCCTGGGCAACAGAGCGAGACTCCGTCTCAAAAAAAAAAAAAAAGAACTAGTCCTAACTTTTTGACCTGGGTCAGTCACCTACATTTATTAAAAGAAACCTCAAGGAATAAAAATAAAAATTAAAAATTTTTAAAAAACCCTAACTCCTTTTTTTTGACTTTCAAATGCACTATTAAATTCCTTTGACCCCAATTTATTTTCTGAGCTGCATTCTGACTTGATAACTCTTAAAACATCTTTAGATTTCCTAAGAAGTCACAGGCAGATGATAGGGGAACTCCTAAAGGAATTCTCAGAGGTGTCTGGGTTTTTTTTGTTTGTTTTATTTTGTTTTGTTTTGAGACAGTCTCACTCCATCACCCAAGCTGGAGTGCAGTGATGCGATCTCGGCTCACTGAAACCTCCGCCTCCTGGGTTCAAGTGATTCTCCTGCCTCAGCCTCCCAAGTAGCTGGAATTACAGGTGCCCACCGCCACACCTGGTTAATTTTTTTTGAGACCCAGGCTTGTTTTGTCGCCCAGGCTAGAGTGCAGTGGCACAATCTCAGCTCACTGCAACCTCCACCTCCTGGGTTCAAGCAATTCTTGTGCCTCAGCCTCCCTAGGAGCTGGGATTACGGACTTGTGCCACCACGCCTGGCTAATTTTTTTGTATTTTTAGTAGAGATGGAGTTTCACCATGCTGGTCAGGCTGGTCTCAAATTCCTGGCCTCATGTGATTCACCCCCCTTGGCCTCCCAAATCAGCCCTCGGAAGTTAAAGGAAGTTAATTTGCAACAAGAGTTTTCCCCTAGAAAGTCCAGAAATTTACTAACCAGCACAGAAATAAGTAAGGGTTAACTGCTTACATGTTTGAGTTCATGTGAGTATGTATGTGTTTGAAAAGACCTTGAGTGATCAAATCCAGGCCTATTATCCTTTCTCACATTTTTATAAAAAATAGACACTTCTTAAATATATTACACAGGCTATTGAGATATTTTATCTTTTTACCACATATATTTGGAGATTTAATGCATTTATTTTTATCCTGAAAAGTATAATCACGTTGTGAGTCATGAAAACAGAAATTATAGAAAGACACTATAATGTTGATTGGATCACCTTGTTTGGAGGAAATTGTGTACCTTCCTTGTTAAATTATGGAAAGATACACTTAGAATTGGAAACACTAGGGGAGTTTAGAAACATTCTGTTTGCAAATATGAATATAAGAGGTTATTTAGGTTACACCAGTTTGACCACTATATTTTTGGCAAATAAAAATGTTAAAATTGCTCATTATATATCATTTAAACATTAACGCAATAGATTTTACTTTTGCTTTTTAAAAATCGCATATAAAATTGAACTTAAGAGTCATAATTACTTCACAGCGCAGCCCACCACCTTACAGAGGTATTTTTAAATCACTAAGTATAAAAGTTACAATATTTGACCAGACAAATCCAATCTGCATTTGTGGAACATTCAGACATGTGATGGGGCGGGGTTGGCAGGGGCAGCCCTGCAGGGCACAAAGTATATTTTTCTTTTCTTTTTCTTTTTTTTTTTTGTTTTTGAGACAGAGTCTCCATCTGTCACCCAGGTTGGAGTACAGTGGCGCGATCTCGGCTCACTGCAAGCTCCATCTCCGGGGTTCATGCCATTCTCCTGCTTTAGCCTCCCGAGTAGCTGGGACTACAGGCACTCACCACTACCCCCGGCTAATTTTTTGTATTTTTTTTTAGTAGACACGGGGTTTCACTGTGTTAGTCAGGATGGTCTCGATCTCCTGACCTCGTGATCTGCCAGCCTCGGCTTCCCAAAGTGCTGGGATGACAGGTGTGAGCCACCACGCCCGTCCACATTTTTCACACTGTGATAGTCTCTTTTGGAAATTACAAAATTCATCAGTTTCACAAAGGCCATAGTCTAGGGAGCTTGCTCCATCATTAATCACTTTCACATCGCCTTCAGCTTTCTGCACAGTGTATGACTTCTAGAGATGACTTTCAGACCTGGTTTTGTGGTCCATTAACAGGAGTTTCAAAAATCACACTGAACGTCCTCCCACAAGCTACAGAAGACATATACTCTTCACAGTATCAAAGAGTATACTCTACCGGATTTTCTTTCAATTCATTTGCTCATATATTTTCTTTTGCTGGTCTAGAATAGCTTGTTGCTAGCTAATCAATATTTGCTATATTTCTGTGAGTTTTTGCTGCAAATCAGCAATAACTGTGTGCTGACTCTTTTGTATCTCAACCAGTTTTTCTTATTCCTTTGCAAGTTCCAGATATAGGACTAGTGCATCCCAGATGGGTCTTCATCTTCTATAACATCACAGGAACAACAAAGATGTCTCCAGGCCGGGCATGGTGGCTCATATCTGTAATCCCAACACTTTAGGAGGCTGAGGTGGGCAGATCCCTTGAGCCCAGGAGTTTGAGACCAGCCTGGGAAACATGGTGGTCTCACAAAAAAAATAGCCCGTGGTGGCATGTGCCACGTAGTCCAGATACTCGGGAGGCTGAGGTGGGAGGATTGCCTGAGACCAGGAGGTCGAGGCAGTGAGTCCTGTTAACGCCACTGCACTCCAGCCTGAAGGACAGAGTGAGACCCTGTCTCCAAAAACAAACCAAAATAAAAAAAGATGTTTCCAGTATAACAATTCTTCATCTTCCATTCCATCTTCAACACTGTAAAACGCTTTATGTTAAATTTAAAATGACCATGTTAATAACATAACTTCCTATTTCAGAAACTTTAATCTTAAAGAAATCTTAAGACCGGGCGCGGTGGCTCACGCCTGTAATCCCAGCACTTTGGGAGGCCAAGGCAGGCAGATTACGAGGTCAGGAGATCGAGATCATCCTGGCTAACACAGTGAAACCCCTTCTCTACTAAAAATACAAAAAATTTAGCCAGGCGCCTGTAGTCCCAGCTACTCAGGAGGCTGAGGCAGGAGAATGGCGTGAACTTGGGAGGCGGAGCTTGCAGTGAGCCGAGATCGCGCCACTGCACTCCAGCCTGGGTGACAGAGCGAGACTCCTCTCAAAAAAAAAAAAAAAAAAAAAAAAAAAAGAAAGGAAACCTTAAGCATTTCACCTGTGCACCAACATGAAAATTTAGGCTCTCTGCTTAATTGCATGTACAACAATCTTAGATTACTTACGGCTTTAGAGCATCAAAATTTAATAGATGCTTCCTAAAATCAAAGGTAATAGACTTTTTGATACAAAAATTGTCTGGTTGTGTGTTTTTTTAAATTTCACACAAAACCACAGTCAAAGCACAATGCCATTTAGCCTGTGAGTCCCCAAAGCTATGCACAGAATTGAATTATTAT
This sequence comes from Macaca thibetana thibetana, assembly GCF_024542745.1. Lineage (NCBI taxonomy): Eukaryota > Metazoa > Chordata > Mammalia > Primates > Cercopithecidae > Macaca > Macaca thibetana. Next base: position 26,201,084 of record NC_065586.1, read on the forward strand.
GCAGAAAATGTCAACTTTGTAGTTAACCCTACCTAGCCTTTAGAGGAGAAGGATAGTAGGATCATAGCTTTTGCATGTGTTTATTTGTGTGCCCATGAGTGGTAGTGTGTGTGTGTGTGTGTGTGTGTTTTCACTGAAGCACTCCTCCAGAGAGTGACCCATCTGATAAGACATCCTCTGCTCATTTGTTATTCGTAAATAAATGGCTTATTTCTGGAATTCTTATTTAAGCACACAGCTACTGGATGCTAAAAACAACCTAGAAAGGAGTTAGGAAGTTAAACTAAAAAGATGAATTTAATGTAATAACCATAACATACTACCATTCCCTCTTTTTTCTACCCACAACTTTTATTTGTGCAACTAGATGGCTAGCCATTTGATTGCTAACGTTTCAGACCATTATGGCCAAAATAAATCACTTTATTTCAGAAAAGAGAGAGATTGTGCCTAATACTTATGATGTAAAGTAACCAGTAACTATACTTATGAACCACTTCTACAGAAATATCAGGAAATAACTAAGTGGGCCTAACAACAGAACTAATGTTCAGAGATTTAATTGGCCTTTTACAGGAAGGAAAACGACAATATGAGAGCCTACTATGTGTCCCAATAAAAGTCTCATTATCCCACCCACAGATTTATTTTAAGTAAAAAGCCTACCTGAGGAGTTTTGTACATAAGTTTTTCTATAAAACATTTTATGGAACCACTTAGCCAGCCCTGAGACGCTGAAAGAAATTATATAATAACATCTGGGGTAACAAATCTCTATCCTCAAAGCTGCCATTTGAAGCACAAAAAGCACTCACTTAAATAGTAGAAGACAATAAAAAGTGCCAGAGTTCCTATCAGCAATACTTTTAAGTTTCTCTGATGAACATTTCTTTAAAGGTTTTCTTTTCACACTAAGGAGATGATTATACTTTGCTAAAATTCAGTGACGTTTTTGCACACAGTACTCGGCCCTCTGCATCTGTGGATTCAACCAACCTCAGAAAATATAGTATAAAAAATGGATGGTTATATCTGTACTAAACACGTACAGACTTTATTTCTGGCTATTATTTCCTAAACAATACAGAATAACACCTATTTACATTTAGAATATATCTAAAAATGCTTAAACAAAAAGTCATCAATAAGTCAACTGTCCCTATACAAATGGCCAATGGGTATATGAAAACGTAGCCAACATCACTAATCATCAGGGAAATGCAACTCAAAACCACAGTAAGGGATCGTCTTACCCCAGTTAGAATGACTATTACTAAAAAGATGAAAGATAACAGGTGCTGGCAAGGATGCAGTAAAAAGGGAAGTCTCATACACTGTTGGTGGGAAGATATATTAGCGCAGCCACTACGGCAAACAGTGTGGAGAGTTTTCAAAAAACTAAAAACAGAACTACCATAACGATCCAGCAATTCCACTATTGAACGTTTATCCAAAGGAAAGGAAATCAGTATATACCTGCACTTTCTTGTTTATTGCAGCACTACTCACAATGGCAAAGACAGAGAATCAGCCTAAGTGTCTATCAACAGACAGATGGATAAAGAAAATACAGTATATATACATAATAGAATACTTATTCAGCCATGAAAAAAAAAATGAAATCAGCCAGGCATGGTGGCTCACGTCTAATCCCAGCACTTTGGGAGGCCAAGGCGGCCAGATCACAAGGTCAGGAGATAGAGACCAGCCTGGCCAATATGATGAAACCCTGTCTCTACTAAAAGTATGAAAATTTGCCAGGCGTGGTGGCGGGCACTTGTAGTACCAGCTGCTCGGGAGGCTGAAGTAGGAGAATCGCTTGAACCCGGGAGGCAGAGGTTGCAGTGAGCCAAGATCGCACCACTGCACTCCACCTGGGTGACACAGTAAGACTCCATCTCAAAAAAAAAAGAATGAAATCCTGTCATATGTAGCAATGTGGATGGGATTATGTTCTTATGGAATTATGGGTGGAATTAGATCATTATGCTAATGAAATAAGCCAAGACAAATATCACATGTTCTCACTCATATATGGGAGCAAAAAAGTTGATCTCATGGAGGTAGAGAGTAGAATGATAGATACCAGAGGCCAGGAAGGGTGTGTAGGTTGATGGAGGGGATGAATAGAGGTTGGTTAATGGGTACAAACATACAGTTAAAAGCAGTAACTACAGACCTACAGATAGATGGAATAAATCCTAATGTTCAATAGCAGAGAAAGGTGACTATAGTTAACAACAATGTATCATATATTTTAAAATAGCTAGAAAAGAGGACTCAAAATGTTCCCAACACATAGGAATGATAAATACTGAGGTGACGGATACCCCAGATACCCTAACCTGATCATTACACATTCTATGCATGTAACAAAATGTCACATGTACCCCACACATATCTTCAAATATTACATATCAATTTTAAAACTAGGCCTGGCAAGGTGGCTCATGCCTGTAATCACAGCACTTTGGGAGGCTGAGGTGGGAGGATCACTTGAGGCCAGGAGGTCGAGACCAGCCTGGGCACCATAGTGAGACCCTCATCTCTACAAAAATAAAAATAAAAAAAAATAGCCAGGCATGGTGGCACATGCCAGTAGTACCACCTACTCGGGAGGCTGAAGCAGGAGGATCACTTGAGCTGAGGAGTTCGAGGCTACAGTGAGTTATGATTGCACCAGGGCACTCCAGCCTGGGCAAGAGAGTGAGACCCTGTTTCAAAAAAAAATTTTTTTTTAATAAGTCAACTGTCCACACAAAATAATCCCTTAGACAACTTTCAGCTTCTTAAAAGTGGTCTATCCTGGGCATCCCCTTTGGCTAATTTAACACAAGCCAGCTTGCCTTGAACAGCGCGGAGGTCATACTCACAACGTTTTCTTTATTCTTACGCTTACTGGAGTCATGACATAAAATTCTCCTTTGCTTAGAGAAAAAATAACTAAAACCCCCATCCAAAGGCAGTTGACTCCGGAGAGGTCTCTGATGACCTAGAACCCATGGGAAAATGCAGACCCCATCAGGTCCAGCTGAAGACAACCGGGTAGTTTTTGTTTTTTAACAGTTTTATGGCAGTGTAATTGACATACAGGGAAACAAACAAACAAACAAAACCCTGCATATGTTGAATGTATACAATTTGGTGAGTTTAAACACCGGACAGACATTTTAAACTCGTTTGCCAGTTGAATTTGCGCGCCGAGGTTTGGAAACAGTTTGCGCGCCGAGGTTTGGAAACCACCAGTGAACTTCTATCCCAATCCACCCGAACTTAAGGGAGCTGATGGCCCAGGCCCGCGCCTTCCAGCTGGGCAGGCCCAGCGGGGACCAGTTTGGCTGGCGCCTCCTCCAAGGTCTAGGAGACCTGCTGGAAAGCTCGCAGCAGGGCCCGCTCCCAGTCCTAGGCAGGCCCAGGCTCCTCAAAACGCCGCGGCTACCTCTGCGGAGCGCGGCTGATCGGCCACCAGCCCCTTCCTGCCCCCGCAGCTCCGCTGCACTGGGGGCCCCGGGCGGTGCTGTGCGTCCCTGGAGCGCGCGACACTCTCGGGCCCTAGGGACCCCGGGAGGCCGGAATCTGAGCCGGGGTGGAGGGCGGGGCCAACCGGCCTCCACCTGCTCGCCGTGCCGACTCTACCCGGGAAATGGCTCCCCCAGCCCCGGCTTTTTGCGCGAAGTCCCCTGCAGGCAAATTCGGCGTCGCGCGTGCTCGCGGGCGCGCTGCGGTCTCCGAGCCCCAGGAAGCAGAGGCCTAGGTAGCCAAACCCACCGCCTGATGGCGTCAGCTCATGTGGGCCTTGAGTCCAGCATCGCGGCCACATGAAAGAGGATGGCAGTGAGTCCTGGGCAGCGCTGACCACCAGGTGCCGGAAACCAGGGATATTCCTGTCTCCAAACGCCCACGCAGGAATCCCTTTAGCCCTTGGTTCAGCCAAGAAAGCTACCAAGCCGTGTGGCTCGGAAGCAGCGCCTCGTGGGTCACTTTCTGCAGGCTCTGCTGGGGAAACCGAGTTCTTGGGGCCTGGAGATGTCTCTCCAGGCCGACACACCCCTCTCAGGGGAGCCGTCTGGGGAAGCACCCTCCCCATCGCTCCTTCCTGTGTGTTCACCCACAGTCTGGAAACTTCTCTAGTTCCTCTGATGTCCCTCCATCCCAGCCGAGGCTCTCTGGGGAAGGGAGCGGTGTCTGTAGGGGTGCGAGTTCCTCCCCTGCAGCCCTGACTACTCAGCCTAGAGGTGCTTACTGAGGGATAGAAATCCGAATTTGCACCCAAGGCAGCCGTGGCCGTGTGAGCAACCTCCTCTGAAAGCTTCTGGGAGAATGTCTCACTTGCATAACATTCCTGAGACTTCCCTTTTTTCTTTCGTTCTTTTTTTAGAAATGGGGTCTGGCTGTGCAAACCAGGCTGGTCTAGAACTATTGAGCTCAAGCAATCCTCGAGCCTCAGCCTCCCCGGTAGCTAGGACTACAGACATGCACCATCATGTCCAGCTAATTTTTAAAAATGTTTTGGTAGAGAAAGGGTGTCACTATATTGCCCAGGCTGGGCTTGAACTCCTGGCCTCAAGCAGTCCTCCCACCTGGGCCTCTCAAAGTGCTAAGATAACAGGCGTGATGAGCCACCCCGCCTGGCCCTTTAAGACTTTGTTAGCATCAGATTTCCAAAGCACCTCTCTTCAAGCCTTAGAAGATTTGCGAGAAGCCCAAAGAAGCACAATGCCACCATGATGAACGGGAAAACGGGGCTGCAGTGAGACCGCCTCAAATTCCAGTGTAGTTCTAATTTTGAGGCCAACCTATATAGATCCATAAATGATGCCCACTACTTTGCCCACCACACACATTATTTTTTTTATTTTTTTTTTTTTTTATTTGTTGATGACAGAGTCTCGCTCTGTCATCCAGGCTGGAGTGCGGTGACATGATCTTGGCTCACTGCAACCTCTGCCTGCCGGGTCCAAGCAATTCTCCTGCCTCAGCCTCCCAAGTAGCTGAGATTACAGAAGCCCACTACCAGGCCCGGCTAATTTTGTATTTTTAGTCGAGACGGGATTTTACTCTGTATTTTTCTTTTCTCAATTCTGTTATGGTAAAATCCATCAAGATACGCTAAAAATCAATCAAGCTGTGCTAAAAAAAAAAAAAAATCAATCAAGTTATGCTGTTACTGCTCTCTGGGAAATACTTATGTCAAAAAAAAAAAAAAACTAAACATATACTTTCTTTTTTTTTTTTTTTTTTTGAGACAGAGTCTCCCTCTGTGGCCCAGGCTGCAGTGTAGTGGCGCGATCTCGGCTCACTGCAAGCTCCGCCTCCCGGGTTCACGCCATTCTCCTGCCTCAGCCTCTCGAGAAGCTGGGACTATAGGTGCCCGCCACCACGCTCAGCTAATTTTTTGTACTTTTAATAGAGACGAGGTTTCACCGTGTTAGCCAGGATGGTCTCGATCTCCTGACCTCGTGATCCACCCGCCTCCGCCTCCCAAAGTGCTGGGATTACAGGCGTGAGCCACCGCGCCTGGCCTAAACATATACTTTCTGACTGCCAAATCCCTGACTCTAATTGTGTAGGTCACCTAAACCAGAACATCTTATACCTTGCATTTCATGAAAATAGAACAACTTATAGGAAGAATGTTTTTGCTACATTTCAGGCAGTGACAATCCAAGTGCTTTTTAAAGGATTTTTGCCAGTTAAAAGCTTAAACTTTTGTAATCATAGTTGAGCACATGCTCTCTCTCTCCTCTCTAACACACACACACACACACACACACACACACACACGATGAATCTCATTAAGCACTTTTTCTCTAGCTACCTTTATTGTTCATTAATAGCACCCAAACTGAAAGCACCTTTGATGTCTTACTTAAAACTAAACATTAGTGCTATGGTGTTAATGTTTGTTTCCCCGCCTCCAAATTCATATATTGGAACATAATCTAGAATGCAATAGTATGAAGAAGTGGGGTCTTTGGGAGGTGTATTAGTCGGTTTTTACACTGCTATAAAGAACTGCCTGAGACCAGGTAATTTATAAAGGAAGGAGGTTTATTTGATTCACAGTTGAGCATGGCTGGGGAGACCTCAGGAAACTTACAATCATGGCAGAAAGCAAAGGAGAAGCAAGGCACCTTCTTCACAAGGTGGCAGGAAGGAGAATGAATGGAGGAGGAACTACTGAACACTTATAAAACCATCAGATCTTCTGAGAACTCACTCACTGTCAGGAGAACAGCACAGGGAAAGCCGCCCCCATGATTCAATTACCTCCACCTGGTCTCTTTCTTGACACGTGGAGATTATGGGAATTGCAATTCAAGATGAGATTTTGGATGTGGACACAGTCAAAGCATATCAGGAGGTCATTAGGATATAAGGGCTTTGCTCTCACCAATGGGATAAGTGTCCTTATAAAAGAGGCTGGAGGGAGCTCATTAGTCCTTTCCACCATGTGAAGACACATAGAAGGTGCCACCTCTGAGGAACAGGTACTCACCAGATGCCGAATCTGCTGGTGCCTTTGATATACGAGTTAAGAAGAAATTATTTAGGCAGAGAGGGTAGGAAGTCTTTGGTAAAGTTTTCATTTTAATGAAAAGCAGCCCCCAAATCATTTTCTTTTCTAACAAAGAGCAGCCCGTAAAATCAAGCTTGAGACATAGAAAGGCAAGCTAGAAGCTTGCACAGGTAAATACCGGCCACTGTGCCAATAGGGAAGGGTCTACCTGGGGGCTAGGCATGTTCAAAATGGGGACTCCATCTTCCTTTTCCTTGACAACCATGTGTGCAGTCAGGAGCAGACAACATTGCCCCCAGGCAAAGACCCTATTTGCATATAAGATTAGGGTGGGTGGCCAGCTTCCCTGCGAGCTGGTAAATGTCACACCTGGTCCAACCAATCTTTGGGTCCTATGTAAATCAAACACCACCTCCTCAAGCCTGCCTACAAAACCCTGTGCTCCCCACTGCGGGCTGGAAGTCCCCTTTGGGCACCCCTCTCTCCCACAGGAGACAGAGTTGTTCTCTTTCTCTTTTTTTGCCTATTACACCTCCACTTATAAACCCACTTTTTGTGTGTTCAAATACTTTATTTCCTTGGCACGAGATGACAAACCTCAGGTATATATCCCAGACAACAACACTGCTTCACCTTGATCTTCTACTTCCCATCCTCCAGAGTCATAAGCAATAGAAATTTCTGTTGTTTATAAATTACCCAGTCTATGGTATTTTGTTATACAGCCAAACAAAAACAATTAGGAACAGGAAAAAGAGTCAGTATTTTCTCCTATTTTGGATTATAGTTATGTAATAACCACCGTTTATTAAACAGCAATTATGTACCAACTATTTTACATAACTTTCCTTCAAGTCAAACTGTAGCCTTATGATGCTATTGTTTATTGTGTGTGTGTGGTTTTTTTTGAGACAGAGTCTCGCTCTGTTGCCCAGGCTAGAGTGCAGTGGCGCCATCTCAACTTACTGCAAGCTCTGCCTCCAGGGTAAACGCCATTCTCCTGCCTCAGCCTCCCGAGCAGCTGGGACTACAGGTGCCCACCACCACACCCGGCTAAGTTTTAAAAAAATATTTTTAGTAGAGACGGGGTTTCAGCATGTTAACCAGGATGGTCTCGATCTTCTGACCTTGTGATCCGCCCACCCCAGCCTCCCAAAGTGCTGGGATTACAGGCGAGAGCCACCGCACCTGGCCATTTATTGTATATTATGCTTGCTATGTGCCGGGCACTGTACTAATTTATATACAGTATACTACCTGACTTTTTCATCATAATAGCTTTAGCAGACAGCTATTCTTATCCCTACTTTATAAAGAAAATGAACTTTCAATTAATAATTTGGCCTAACACCTATTATGTGGAAGTTCTGGAATTTAAACCCTGATCTGCCTGAATCTGAACTCAGTTCTATCAGGATCTAAAAGTCTGAGTTTTTTCTAGAATATCATCCTTTCTCTCAATGTTGCCCAATTTTTAGTTGCTTAGGAGGGTTATAAATAAATATCCAGCTTACACTACATTTGCTTTATCCCCTGAGGAAATTTTTTTAAAAAGCTGCTACTTGCTAAACACCAGAATGAGGAAATGTAGTGGAGGCAAACTATGTCCTTCTGTAAGTTGGGAGCAGAGTAAATGTAGGCTGATGTTCAATACAGATTCTGTCTTAACTATTCTGTGTTTTCATTTAATCTGTTATTGTACTGCCCAGTTTACAAATTACACTGTAATTTGGTTTGTCACACAACTTTGTAATACAAGTGTGAATTACCCATTCAGGGCTACTAAGAACCTCAACAAGATCTCATGACTTGAGCCAGGTTACAGGTGGCAGAGCTGATTCCAAACAGGACTTCAGGCACCAAAACCTGGGTCTTCTTCACCAATTAGAATGGAGATCATTAAAAAGTCAGGAAACAACAGGTGCTGGAGAGGATGTGGAGAAATAGGAACACTTTTACACTGTTGGTCGGGCTGTAAACTAGTTCAACCATTGTGGAAGACAGTGTGGCAATTCCTCAAGGATCTAGAACTAGAAATACCATCTGACCCAGCCATCCCATTACTGGGAATATACCCAAAGGATTATAAATCATGCTGCTGTAAAGACACATGCACACATATGTTTATTGCGGCACTATTCACAATAGCAAAGATTTGGAACCAACCCAAACGTCCATCAGTGATAGACTGGATTAAGAAAATGTGGCACATATACACCATAGAATACTATGCAGCCATAAAAAAGGATGAGTTTGTGTCCTTTGTAGGGACATGGATGAAGCTGGAAACCATCATTCTGAGCAAACTATCGCAAGGACAGAAAACCAAACACGGCATGTTCTCACTCATAGGTGGGAATTGAACAATGAGAACAGTTGGACACAGGAAGGGGAACATCACGCAGTGGGGCGTGTCATGGGGTGGAGGGAGAGGGGAGGGATGGCATTAGGAGATATACCTAATGTAAATGACGAGTTATTGGGTGCATCACACCAACATGGTACATGTATACATGTATACATATGTAACAAACCTGCACATTGTGCACATGTACCCTGGAACTTAAAGTATATTTAAAAAAAAAACAACCTGGGTTTTCTTATTTGAATTCCCTGCTTATTGATACCACTTCTTATCATTTCCTCTTATTTATACTGGGTTTTTTTTTCCTTTACTGAAAAATTACCAAGCTTTGAATTATCCTGAAAGCTACTCTTTCAGATTCTTTTTTTCTTTTTCTTCTTCCTTTTTTTTTTTTTTTTTTTTTTTTTTTTGTGGTGGAGTCTGGCTCTATTGCCCAGGTTGGAATGCAATGGAATGATCTCAGCTCACTGCAAACTTTGCCTCCCAAATTCAAATGATTCTCCTGTCTCAGCCTCCCGAGTAGCTGGGACTACAGGTGCCCACCACCACGCCCTGCTAATTTTTGTATTTTTAGTAGAGACGGGGTTTCACCATGTTGGCCAGGCTGGTCTTGAACTCCTGACCTCAGTTGATCTGCCCAACTTGGCCTCCCAAAGTGTTGGGATTACAGGCATGAGCCACGGTGCCTGACCCTCTTTCAGACTCTGATTCAAATAACATTTATTTAACACCTCTGAGATCCCGTGCCAAATATTCTTGTGTGCATTCTTATCCCTACCTTATGATAACCATTTAAGGTAAGTATTGTTCATCTTATAAACTATTAGTTCTCACAAAAAAAGAATCTTTTCAAAATAAGAATCCTTGGCCTCCAGGACTTTACAGTGTGGGAGGCTGACAGTAAAAGCCATGCTGATTAGAGGTGATGATATTCCCTTGGGACGCACCAAGTGTCCGTGCCGTCTCTCAACCTGTCAGCTCCCTCTTCTCTTTGCTTCATCCTGCAAACCCCATCAGCCATCATGTCTACATCACTCCTCCTGAAATTCTCAAATCCCTCAGCCCTCCATCCTCTCCATGAGCCCCTAAGCAAATGCACCCCCGGGGCTGCGGAGCACACAGCCACTCACACAGGTGCCAGTCATCATTCAGTTTCCACGTCCACTGGGCCCATCTAAGTCCCCACTCCCAGTTCTCTACATGGTTCTCCACAGCAGCTTTCTGAAACTTCTGATCTCTCAGAAGTTGATCCCTCAGTTCCTCATTGATCAGGTCCCAACTCCCTCAGCATTCAGCCATTGCAAAGGCATGTGTACCTGTGTTCATCCCTGCCTTTGTCCTCATTACCAGGGTTTGGCATCTCTTTCCCCAGAGCTCCGGAATCCATCCTTTTCTGCCCCTATGCACCATCTCCCTGTCCCTTTTAAGTAGCTCCTTTTATAAACACGTATTCTCTATTCTCTGCCCATCCACCACCCCTACTTGAAAGGGTCTGATCCTGTCACCAGGCTGGAGTGCATAGGCACAATCATAACTCGCTGCAGCTTCGAACTCTTAACTCAAGCGATCCTCCTGCCTCAGCCTCCTGAGTAGCTGAGACCACAGGTGTGCACCACCGCACTTAACTGATTTTAACATGCTTTTGTAAGGACGAGGTCTCTCTATGTTGCCTAGGCTGATCTTGAACCCCTGGCCTCAAGTGAACTCCTGCTTCAGCTTTCCAAAGTGCTGGGATTATAGGCATGAGCCACCGCACTGCAACCTCTGTTCTCTCTCATAGTAAATAACAACAACCTAAAAAGGGCTCTTCTTTAACTCTCTACCCGTTTCTAGCTAAAGTCCCTGCATTCTACCCCATCACTCCACTGAAACTTCTCTTGCCCAAGTCATTCATGATTTTCCTGTTTCTAAAACTAACAGATGCTTTTAAACCCTCCTCTTTCTTGATCCTACTGGAGCATTTGATACCATTCCTCACTCTATTTATTTTCTTTCCGAAGCTTGAATGGCATTTTTCTCTGACTTCTCGGGTTGGAGGAAAACATCCCTCATGAACTCATCTTCCTCTGCCCATCTGTTAGTGTTTGGTGTTTCCAAGTCTCATGCTTGGTCCCTAGCACTGTACTGCAGGCTCACACAACTATCTATGATGGTCCCTAAGCTCACCTCCTGCCATGCACTCCCATAAATTTCATCCCTGGCTATGGTTTCAATTACTGTATATGCACTGACAACTCCCAAATCTATATCTCCAGTGCTAGGATTCCTGTTAACCTGCAAACCCATCATCTTGAATATCTCAAGTAAACAGCGCCCTCTTCATCTGGCTCCACATCAAATATTCGCTCTCTCTCAAGGAAAGGTACTATCAAGGATAGCATCCTTGTCACTCATAAGGTCCTTCCAAAGCATCAGTTGCATTTAGCAACAGACACCCAATTCTGATGATTGGGTATGGGGATAGAATTTCCCCATATTTCTCAAGTACCTGAGACACTCCTCCACAAGTGCATTTTCTTCCCACTCTACAATCCCAGTCCACCAAACACGACTATTGCTTTTCTACCTTGTGTCAGGAACTACCTGTTCTCCACTACCACCAGCGATGGGGTTCTCATTTCAACACACCTGGCAGGTGAGCCCGTTCAACAATCTCATTTTAGCCTCTACTTTCTTCGCCTTTCCTGTCACCAGTGGTTGTAGGTTGAGTTACCTGGAAGCAGAGACTGGGATGGAGATTAGAGTTCAGGAAGTTTATCAGAGAATGGTTTCTAGGTAAATACTTTGGAAGAGGATGAAGCAGGACTGGACAGGGGGAGAAGCTGTTCTACTACGCAGTCTCAAAAAACGTCTCAGCCAACCCCACAGGGAGCAATTGGGATGGCCCTTCAGAGTTGTCCCAGGTTGCAGCAAAGGGGCCAGAACTTTCTGCTCACATATGGACCAGTTATTGGATGTAGCCAGCCCTCTGAAGTGGGCGGTGATCTTAGGCCAGATGGCTCTCTCCAGATGAGGGCAATTTCCAGAAAGAGCTGCTGGCTGCTGGCTATTCACTGGCAGCACTCCAACCTGCTGGGGACCTGGGCATCTTAGCGACCACTACACCACTGTACTATTGAGGAAGGTACTTGATTTCTCTGTTTCCTTGTCTGCGAATTGGGGAGGAATAATTGTATTATCTAATAGGGGTAAGAATTAAGGGGGAAAAAAAAAACAATGCAGTACCTGGTGGGGCACATGCTAAGCCCTCAATAAATGTTAAGCTATCATTGTGATTATCATTACTTTATAGGTATATTTTATTATGATATTTTATTAGTTTCATTTTTCACACCTCATTCATTCAGAAGCACCTAAGATTTGGTTATAAGTTACTCTCTTTTTTTGTTTTGTTTTTTGAGACGGAGTCTTGCTATGTTGCCCAGGCTGGAGTGCAGTGGTGTGATCTCCGTTCACCGCAACCTCCACCTCCCGAGTAGCTGGGACTACAGGTGTGTGCCACCATGGCCGGCTAATTTTTTGTGTTTTTAGTAGAGACAGGGTTTCACCGAGTTAGCCAGGATGGTCTTGATCTCCTGACCTCATGATCTGCCTGCCTCAACCTCCCAAAGTGCTGGAATTACAGGCATGAGCCACCGCGCCCGGCCTAAAAGTTACTCTTGTATGCTCTCATAGCACCCTACACTTAACATACTGTATTATTATTGCCTTCTCATCTGTGTCCCTTACTAGAGTATAAATTCCTTGGAAGCATTCACCTCTTAGCCTTACCTACAACCTGGTTGGTCTTGCAGCACGCCCAACCATGGCTACCCATTCTCTCCTACCTCACACAACTCTGCACAAGGCTCTGCCATCTTTTCCCCTCCTTGCCGCTGTCATCCACCAGCCAGCCTCCAGCCCATCCCACTCACTCACTGAAGGTTTGAACGACTGGCTCACAGTCACCTTACATCTCATTTCCTGCCATCATGTGATGTGACCTTAGTGTCCACAAGGACAATCCAGACAAAATCCTGATCCCTCAGTTCCTTGATCTCCTTACCTCTAATGGTCATTATCTCAACTCCTCCTCTCCTGCCCATTCCCGTATCAGGTGTGCAATTCAGGCTGCACCCACCTGTGTGGCAAACTGAGTGTTCTGTGCCAATTGACCAGGCGTCATTCCAACTTCTAGTGATCTAGACATCATTCTGATTGGTAGCACCTTTTTTTTTTTACAGTCATTAAATATTTTTAATATTACCCCCACCCATGAGCATAACCTAAAACATGTTCAACTTTTTCCACTATTATTCAGTCTCACTGAAGCCAATTCATTGACTGCTCTGGTTTCCCCAAATTGTTGGCCTCTTTCCTTCCTTTTTATACTAAATCAGTTTAGAGCTAATGGTCTTTCAGTAAGATGTTCCAAAAAAAAAAAAAAAAGCTTTAACTCTGTGTCTTTTTGTAGTACCGTTTAGGGCTTGTAAGATGCTGCTTTCTCCATGGCTCAGGAAAGCCCTGCTAGAGAGAGTCCCATGCCAAGGTTTATTGGTTGTCTCCATTAATTCATGATCCCCATCCTCAAATGGTCCCTCAATATGTCCTCAAAATTCCTTACGTTTCCTAGTCAAATTGCGCCCTGGCTCTTTGCAGTCTCCCAACGTGCTTCTCAAAATCTCAAATTCCTTACTCCTGTCTTCCCTCAATGAGCAAATAAATGAGCCTTTTAACGAATCTTATGAAAAAATGAGTTAAAATAATACATGCCTATTATAATAGGGGAACATCTGAGATACATAAAGAAGAGATGACATAATATCTCTGATATTATCCAACTATAGGCCCATTGCTCTGAGGAAATCAATGTTAAGAAGCAGGTGGGAGTTTCTTGGCAAATTCCTTCAAACTCGTATGAACAAATGCAAATACATGGAGACAAGTATATGGGGCATGTATCTGTTCTGACAACAGTGGGATCATGTTATAGCTATTGCTCAGCAGTTTGCTTTTCATAGTTAACCATAACAATGGACATTTCCCACCTTTGCCAATACTTATCATATATATATGTATATATATGATATATATCTCATGTCTATATCAAATATATTGTGATATATAGATGCATGTCAATATGTCAATTATATCTTAATACATATAAATATATTATAGAGATAAACCACCCCTGTTTAGCCTGTGCAAAACTCCAGGATAATTTAGCTGCATAGCTACTCAAAACTCCCTCTATCACAAAGAATTTCCAAACTGCATACCAAGCAAGGCAGAACAGATTATGATTAACTCAAACACTTAAATGCGTTCATGTCTAGAGAACTCAAAGAACTAGACCTTATAGGATCTAGAACCAGAAATGCCATTTGACCCAGCAATCCCATTACGGGGCATATTTCCAAAGGATTATAAATCATTCTGCTATAAAGACACATACACACGTATGTTTATTGCAGCACCATTTACAATAGCAAAGACTTGGAATCAACCCAAATGACCATAAATGATAGACTGGATAAAGAAAATGTGGCACATATACACCATGGAATACTATGCAGCCATAAAAAAGAATGAAGTCATGTCCTTTGCAGGGACATGGATGAAGCTGAAAGCCATCATCCTCAGCAAACTAACACAGGAGCAGAAAAACAAATGCTGCATGTACTCACTCATAAGTGAGAGTTGAACAGTGAGAACACATGGACATAGGGAGGGGAACATCACACACCCACACACTGAGGCCTATCGGGGGCTGAAGGGGCAAGGAGAGGGAAAGCATTAGGACAAATCTAATGCAGGCGGGGCTTAAAACCTAGGTGATGGGTTGATAGGTGCAGCAAACCACCATGGCACATGTATACCTATGTAACAAACCTGCACATTCTGCACATGTATCCCAGAACTTTAAACTAAAATAAAAATTAAAAAAGTAAAAATTAAATAAATAAATACATAAATTAAAACTAGATCTTGTAAAATATTGAAGTTAGAGTCAGGGCACTTCCACCCGGAACAATTTCTGCTGCACTAGCAAGGTCACACGACATGGATCCCTATTAGTATCTTTTTATGAAGGGATTTGTCTTTGGCATGTTGACATTATTCTAATTCAGTCATTCACTACTTGATAGACAGCTTATTCATTTTCAGTTTTCTTGCCGTGACAAACAAAGCTGTAATAAATATCCTGGAACATATGGTTTTTCATAATGCTGCTGTTATTTTCACAGGAAAGATTTCCAAACTGAAATTCCTGTGCCAAAGAGAATGGATTTTTTTTATTTCATAGAGATGTTCAGATTACATCCAGAGAGGATGCAGCAATTCACTGCTTCAGAAGCCGGGTAACAGAACACCTGCTTCCCCACACTCCTGACAGCACAAAATGGGATCTCTCCCCACTTCGTTTCTTTTTCGTTTTTTCTTCTGTCAATTTGATGATTAAAAATGTATTTTCTAGAGAAATAGGAATGCTTTTATATTGCTGGTGGGAATTTAAATTAGTTCAACCATTGTGGAAGACAGTGTGGTGATTCCTCAGGTATCTAGAACCAGAAATACCATTTGACCCAGCAACCCCATTACTGGGTATATACCCAAAGGAATATAAATCATTCTACTATAAAGACACATACACACGTATGTTTATTGCAGCACTATTTACATTACCAAAGACATGGAATCAACCCAAATACCCATCAATGATAGACTGGATAAAGAAAATGTGGCACATATATACCATGGAATGCTATGCAGCCATAAAAAGGAATGAGGCCATGTCCTTTGCAGGGACATGGATGAAACTGGAAGCCATCATCCTCAGCAAACACACACAGAAGCAGAAAGCCAAACACTGCATATTCTCACTCATAAGTGGGAGGTGAAAAATTAGAACACATGGACACAGGGAGGGGAACAACACACACCAGCACCAGTCAGGGGGTGGGGGGTGAGGGGAGGGAGAGAAACAGGACAAATGGCTCATGCATGTGGGGCTTAACACTTAGATGACGGGTTGATAGGTGCAGCAAACCACCATGGCACACATATACCTATATAACAAACCTGCACGTTCTGCACTTGTATCCCAGAACTTAAAGTTAAAAAAAAAAAAAAAAAAAAAAAAAAGGATTCTCCTGGTTTAATTTTACTTACTTGACATCTAGAAAGTGTGAGTATCTTTTTATATGTTTATTGGATATTTAAATTGTATCTTCTATGAATCACTTCTGCCCTTTTTCTTATGTGTTTTCTCTTACTGATTTAGAGAAATTCTTTCTATTGTGAATATTAATAGTTTTGTCTGTCATATCTGTTGAAAATATATTTCCCATTTCTTAGTATTTTTATTTACTGTTTGTTCATTTGTTTGCCATGAATTTTTAAAAGTATTTATGTACCAAGACAAATATATCTTTCTGATTTCTGAGTTTACTGGTTTGTTTGAGAGCACTTCACCATTCAAAATTTGCTCTCCAAAGTTTTATTCTAATCATTTGTTGTTTTCTGATATTAAATATTTGTTATTTTTGTATACGGTAGGAGAAAGGGCTCTAGCTTTGAGTTTCTTATCATTCATCTCCATATATATATAATATATTAATTTGATCTATATTTAAATATATACTTCTACCTATATTCATCTGTCTATCAATCAATCAATCTATCTATCTGTAGATAGAGTGAAAATGCCATCTATCTTAGTCTGTTTTCTATTGCTGTAAGAGAAGACCATAGACTTGTTTTCTAAGAAAAGTTATTTCATCACGTTTCTGGAGACTGGGAAGTTCAAGAGCATGGCTCAGGTACCTGGTGAGGACTTTCTTGCTGCATCATAGCAGAACAGAGTGCATCACATGGCAAGAGGGCAGAAGCAAGAGAGTCAGAGAGTGCTCGCTTTTATAAGAAAGCCACTCCTGCAATAATGAACCCACTCCTGTGACAGCAGCATTAATCTATACATAAGAGCAGGGAGATTAAGTTTCCAACACAGGAATCTTTGGGAGATACATTCAAACTATAACACCATTTTTGCCATGGGTCAAAGTGTCATATATATTTAGATCTGTTTCTGAATTCTTCAGGCTGTTCCACTAATCACTTTATTTCTGTCACCAATTAAAATCTTAGGAAAGCTTTAATAGCCAATAAGCCAGGTTTTTACTTATTAGTATTCTTTATTTTTTCATTATGTTCTTAGATTATTTTGGATATCTATGCTTCAATACTAATTTTTAAATTATTTTTATCCAGTTTATTACCACAAAGTTAACATTCTAATTGGAATTTTGCTAATTTTGAAGTATTGACCTATTTATGATACCATGTCTTCCCATCTAGCCCCTGATTTACTTGTTCCTTATTATTTATCAAGAAGATATTAAGGTTTGTTTTTTTTTTAAATAAAGGTCCTGTGCCTTTTTGTTAACTTTTTGGATACAATTATGAAAAAAAAAAAATGTATTCTATTTTAAAGTCTATTTGTAGCTGTCTATTACCAGAAGGAAAAAACTACTGGGCTTTGTATGGTTACCTTACATCCAGCTGCCTCGCCAAATAATGTTAGTAATTCTAGATGTTTCTTAAGTTTACTGCTTATACTATTTGTATGTATAATTTTGCTTCTTTCATGTTCATACTAACTATTGAGTTATTGTTTTTTCATATTTTATATTTATTATTATATCAGCTATAATGATTACTGTGTTATAACTTCAAGAACAATATTGACTAGTTGCACTAGGAGTGGGCATATCTGTCTTATTAAATTTAAAATGGCTTCAGCATTTCACAATTTAGTATCATTTGTCAATTGGGTTTTGTGATTTTATTTTATTACGTTTAAACAATGTATTTCCATTCCTACATTACTAAAAATTTATAAAATTTATGTTAGGAATGACGGCTGTGTTTTATTAAATGAATTTATGAGATTTGGAGCTAAAAACATGTACTTGTCTTTTCCTGCATTGATATACGGAATTATGTTACTAGGTCTTCTAACACTAAACCATCCTTGCATTGCTAGAATGAATTCTTCTGAGCATGACACAGTCTTCTTTCAATATACAGCTAGATTTGATTTTCAATATTTTATTATTTTATATCTAGATTTAAAATAGAAATGCATTTGTAGTTCTTGTATCTTTTATACTATCTTTTCAGAGTTTGATATTGGAGTTATTCTAAGATAAACTGCATTAGAGACATCTCCATGATTTCTGTGGATTAGAGTGGATTAACATAGGAATAGCCAATTTTTTAGAAGTTTGAGTTAATTCAATTATAACAGCATCTGAGTCTGAACCTTTGTGTTAAGTATAGAAATCAGCATCTCCCATATCATCCATGACAAATAACCTCTTAAGGTTTTCTGCACCCTCATGGAGTAATTTTAAGAGTTAATACATTGGTAATCCATTTTCTTTCGATTGCCAGAAGTATTTGATGGAATTATTTATTATATTCTTATGTACTTAATTTCTTCCAAATCTCATTTCAAATATTATTTTTTTGTCTCTTTTTTTCCCCTAAATCAGGATTGTCAAGGTTTTATTTTTACTTATTTGAGGGTTTTGGTTGGTTTTTAAAAAAGTAAAACCTGTTGTCCCAGCTACTTGGGAGGCTGAGGCAGGAGGATCACTTGAGCCCAGGAGTTAGAGTCTGTAGTGTGTTATAATCACACCCGTGAGTAGCCACTCCATTCCAGCCTGTGCAACATAGCAAGACTCTCTCTAAAAAAATAAATAATTAACTAAAAGTAAATTAAGAAACAAGTATTTGTTGTAATTTACATTTTCTAAAAAATATTTATTTTTATTAATTTCAACTACCCTTATCCATCATCCTACTTTCTTTTGGTCCATTTTCCTGATGTTTTAACATTTCTTAATGTTGGACTGTTGCGCCAGCTGAATATGTGGAAGGCAGGAGCCTGGAGGCCAAGCTTAGCTGCCCTCCATGCTCCCTTTACGTCTTCCCTCTGTGTGCCTATCCACAGTGAATCATGCATGAGAAGGCAGACTGAAGAGAGCAGAGGACCCAGCCTGGAGGAATAGAGTCTAGAAGGGATCCCATGATCAGTTAGTCATCATCAAAGGTCCCTGCAAGTCACACATTCTAATTGATGTTTTTAGTAATGGCTCACTAGCAACCCTTCCCCTGACAACTAGTAAAAAGCAAACAAAATATTTTTGAAAGCTTTTACAGACATAGAAGGCACAGAAACAGTACAAAAGTAACAAGCACTTGAGAATGCAAGATTGCAGAAAGAAGGGACGCATAGAATTCCATATTCAAGCAATTATTCCTCTTGAGGGATTTGCTGATTAACAAACTGCAATTAGGTCAGAAGCTGAGAAACTGACACGCTTACTGAGGTGGGAGACCAAATTGGAGTTGAGAACCCAGCAAACAAGAGAGATTGAAAGGGATATTTCAGATTCTTCAGTGGGACCCCCCAAGATTCCTAAAGGACTGCATCCAGGAATGGATTAGAAATAAATCAGAACTCAAAGGACTATGATGTCATCTAAAGGCTCAAATGATATCTACAGCTTTTTTTTTTTTTTTGCAACGCCCATCATTCAATCAATTACCTCTCATACCACAAATAAGACCACATGACCCCCAAAAGTGTGAGCATTAAACAGACCCACAGGAAATTACAGATATCAGAGGCATAAGACAGTTTTTAAAGTAATTATGATTAATATGTTCAAGAAATGAGATAGCATGTTGAAGAAACTCAGTAGAGAACTGGAAACTGATCTTTAAAAAAACAAGAGAAAGGAGGGGAAAATGTAAAAGTCAGTCGTAACAGTTTTTGCAGTACCTCTTATTTGCAGACCACGGGGTTTATATTATTGCACTCTTGGTGCGACTTATCCTATGTAGGTAATAGTTTTTATGAATTGTTTGAGTTGTGAATTTCTATACCTTCTATTAAAATGGACCTAATTTTTTAAATGAATTATAGAACTGGAATTATAAACAAAATCAATTGGGTTTAACAGTAGATTACAGAGCTGAAAGGATGAATGAAGATCAAAGCATAGGAAGGTAAAAAAGAATTTAGAACTACAGAAAGGAGCCAGAGAAACATTTAACACAGTAAAACCTTTTAATATACATGCAATCTGGATCCCAGAAAGAGAGGAGTGAGGGAGCAGGGCAAGAGTAATTTCTGATGAACTAAAAGCTCAGAATTTGGCCGGGCACGGTGACTAACAGCTGTAATCCCAGCACTTTGGGAGGCTGAAGTGGGCAGATCACTTGAGGTCAGGAGTTTGAGACCAGCTTGGCCAAAGCTGTGAAACCCTGTCTTTACTAAAAATACAAAAATTAGCTGGGCGTGGTGGTGTGTACCTGTAATCCCAGCTACTGGGGAGGCTGGGGCAGGAGAATCACCTAAACCCGGGAGGTAGAGCCTGCAGCGAGCCAAGACCACATCACTGCCCTCCAGCCTGGGCGACAGAGTGAGACTCCATCTAAAAAAAAAAAAAAAAAATTAAAAAATTTTAAAAATAATAAAATCTCAGAATTTGTTCTGAAATTGACAAAAGACATGAAACCACAGATTCACTTCCTCACTCATCTCTCACTGGGGGCATTAGCTCACCCAACATCCTCTTTCCCATTCTCAGGTAGGCTTGCCCTGAGGTCGGCTCGCCCTGAGGTCGGCTTTGTTCTGTCCTCTCCTCTCCACCCTGAGGAAACAGATCCGCCTTTGTAATGATCAAGCTCCATGGTCCTCAGCCTCGGAGGTTCTCAGTACTCACTGAGAATCATTTGGGACACTTTCTAAAAATACAGATCCCCAAACCCCTTCTCCACCCCTGAGATTATGATTCACCTGGTCGGGAGGTGGGGCTCTGAGTATCTGGTATTTTTTAAAGATCCCAAGATAATTCTAATGTGTAGACAGCAGCTGCTCAGCCTGGTACCAGATGAGTCCAACTCTGTGGGAAACATTAGAAAGATATTTTTTCCCCAAGTCAAGCTGAATTCTACAATTCAGACTTGCTAATTATAGAGCTGCTGTTTTTATCTCCATCTGTCTGATTCCTACTATTCTTCATTCAGCTTAGAATTCAAGAGAGAGAGAAAGGGGTATTATTTATTAGCAGTGAAAAACTTAAGGATTCACTAGTTAAAGATCCTAATCATAATTCATTTAATATGAAGAATTACTTCAATCTGACATTTTAGTCCTTAGTCTGTGTCAATGTATGTCTATTTTGATTAAAATTGTAATTCATGGCCAGGCACGGTGGCTCACACCTGTAATCCCAGCACTTTGGGAAGCCAAGGCAGGCAGATCACTTGAGGTCAGGTATTCGAGACCAGCCTAGTCAACATAGTGAAACCTCGTCTGTACTAAAAAAGATACCAAAATTAGCTAAGGGTGGTAGTGGGCACTTGTGATCCCAGCTACTCAAGAGGCTGAAGCAGGAGAATTGCTTGAACCCAGGAGATGGAAGTTGCAGTGAGCTGAGATCACACCACTGCACTCCAGCCTGGATAACAGAGCGAGACTCCATCCCTCAAAAAATACAATAAAATAAATACAAATAAAAAAATTGTAATTGGTATTTGTCAAGAATGTGTAAAAATTATGAGGCCTCTGTGAAAATGGTACATAAAAAGACCAAGGGTGTCCCCATGGTGGTCCCTGTGAACTTTGTGTTCGTCTTTCTTGAGTTTTACCTGCTTTTCCTGAAAAAGAAGTCAACCACAGTAGATTAGTGGCTCTAACTGGCTGTAAAAGTATGTGGAAGATTTAGGGGGTGACCCTAGGAGACAAAAGGAAGAAGCACCACTGTATGACTACTCGACTGGGATCTACTGCTATCTCCTCCACAAAATGATAAATGTATAATGAGGATGAATGCCTCAGAATGCAGACAGATGAGCTAAACAGCAAACAAGGGCAGTGAAGAATGAGTGATAACTGAAGTGGCCCCTGGCCAAGGAGACAAGGAGACTCACTTGGCCCTGGCCCAGGCATCACTAGAAAGACAAAGTAAAAGCGATAAAGAGGGTGAAAGGTTGGAGACATGCTGGTCAAAGGGTACAAAACGTCAGACAAGAGTGCTATGGTACAACATGATGACTACAGCTAACAACAGTGTAAATTAGCCAGGTGTGGTGGCACGCACCTGTGGTCCTGGCTACTAGGGAGGCTGAGGTGGGAGGATAGCTTAAGCCCAGGAGTTTGAGGCTGCAGTGAGCCATGAGTGTGCCACTGTACTCCAGCCTGGGTGGCAAAGCAAGATCCTGTCTCAAAAAAGAAAAACAAAATGTAGTGTATACTTGAAAATCACTAACAGAGTAAATTTTAAGTGATCTCACCACACATAAAAATAAGCTCGTGAGGTAAGATGTATGATAATTAGTTCAATTTAGCCATTTAATAATGTAAACGTATTTCAAAACATCATGTTGTCCATCATAAACATGTACAAATTTGTCAATTTAAAATTTATTATTATTATTATTATTATTATTTGACTCACTCCATCACCCAGGCTGGAGTGCAGTGGCACAATCTCGGCTCACTGTAACCTCCACCTCCCAGGTTCAAGTGATTCCCACCTTCCAGGTTCAAGTAATTCTCCTGCCTCAACCTCCTGATTAGCTGGGATTACAGGTGCCCGCTACCACGCCCAGCTATTTTTGTATTTTTAGTAGAGATGGGGTTTCACCATGTTGGCCAGGCTGGTCTCAAACCCCTGAACTCAACTGATGCCCCTGCCTCGGCCTCCCAAAGTGCTGGGATTACAGGCATGAGCCACCATGCCTGGCCAATTTAAAATTTTTTAAAAAAAGAAAGAAATAGATGGAAAGTATGTATTGCCTCTATTAAAGTTAAAATTAAAATCCTACTAAACTTTTTTTAACTATAAATTTCTTTCTTAGCAGTCAGTGAAAGTAAACTGGCTCAAAGCTGTGCCACAGGGGACTCCGTAGTGCCCATCCATACTTGTTAGCACCAGGATGTCACTGCAGAAGGAGCTGCTGAAACCCCACTCTTTGTGGCTCCCCATTAGCTCTCCTCTCTGGATTGTCGTGACCACTGAACAGTAGCAACCAGGATTCCCAGGAGAAAGTGAAAGATTAGGGTAAAGGAAGTGGTAAAAAATTAAGGATAGAAAATATTGTTTTGTAAATAAACAGATCTTCCCTCTGGAAAGAGTAGAGTGTATGTTGGGGTGTCATTATTTAGCAAGCATTTGGGTACCTACTGAGTGTTTTATGTAGATGTGTTATCTCAGCTCATCTTTGTGGTTACCATATACTAAAAGTGTAAATAGGTCAGGTACGGTGTCTTACACCTATAATCCCAGCACTTTGGGAGACTGAGCAAGGAGGATCACTTGAGTCCAGGAGTTTGAGACAAGCCTGAGCAAGAAGGTGAGACTCCATCTCTACAAAAAAAAAAAAAATTTAAAGATTGGCTGGGCATGGTGGTGTGTATCTGTGGTCCCAGCTACTTGGAAGGGTGAAGTGGGAAGATCACTTGAGCCCAGGAGGTGGAGGCTGCAGTGAGCTATATTTGCACCACCACATTCCAGTGCAGTGCTCTGGATGACAGAGCAAGACCTAGTCTCAGAAAATAAAATAATGTGTAAATAACAATATAACACTCTAATGTAGGCTATACCTGATTCTATTTAGTGACTTTCCTTTCAGTTTTCATGATAAATTAAATTACTTCAACTGAATGTTACAGTAACAAATGTTGTTGAGTTCTGCTTAGATAAAAAGCATCACATACCAGGAGCCTATAAGATCACATACATTTCATCATTTACCTGCATTTGACAAGAATGACTCTTTAAAGATAATGTCTTTTTAGCTACCAACTGGAATCATCAAGTTCATTTGCCAAAGAAGAGAGAACATTTACTTTCAAGATGTCAATCAAGATCCTTTAGCACGGATCTAAACATATAGATGCAATGAATAACAAGTCAAGTATGTGAGTCTCGCAGCTTCACTATGCAAAGACTCCGTTAACTTGCATGTGTAGGAGCTGCTTTTCCTTGCTTCATGGTTGCTTCCAGAACAATTCAAAAGAAACATACTCTGACACCCAAACGCCTTGGCAAGTGACATAGGTCTTTCCTGAGGATTTCTTGTGGACACCAGGGAAAGATAACACAGCAGGACTTTCCCAGTAAATCTGAAGACCCAACATCTTAGTTTGTAAGATTCAAAAGTCGAGATCCAGGTGTCAGATACAAGTTATCTACAAGTATATATAATCAAGATTAGAAAATAGACAAGTCAAATTCTTGTCCCTTAAGCTTAAAAAATGAAGATCCCTGGGTATATTAGATAACAATCATGTTTGTGTGTAACAGAAATCTTAAAATTAGAGATTTAATCGCACAAGGGTTGATTCTCACACATAAAAACAATCTATAAGTAGCTAGTCCAGGGCTAATGAGGCTATTCCACAGAGCCTTCAAATGCCCAGCCATCTTCCACTTTGCTGCTCTGATGTCCAAAGCTTCTAAACTCAAGGTCATCTCATGGTCCAAGAGGGTGGTAATTGGGCTTGCATTCCAACCAGCAGGAAGGAGGATATGAAAAAAAGGCACATTTCAAGGGCACTTCCTGAAAGTTCCAAATAGTACTTTCATTTATCTCTCTTTGGGCCAAAATTTATTCACATGGTTGCAAGTAGCTACAAGGGAGGCTGGGATACAGACCCGCTAGCTAGACACATTATCCAAGATTCTGTGTTAAGGAAGAAGACAATGGATTTGAAGTAATATGCAATTGAGCAGAATTCATTTTTCCCACCTATACTTTCAGCTTCCAATCAAAGCTTGGGATGGGAAGAGAGTCTTTGAGAGAAGAGGATCTGAAAGGGAAGTTGGCATGGATTTCCCAGCCTTTTGGCCAACTCCACAGGGATCAGAGTTCTGAGTCAGGTGGACTCATGCCCTGATGCTCATCTGGATGCCCTTGGAGGATGCCAGTGTCCCCCATACCCTCACAGCTGGTAAATATAGTTGCATGGCAAACTGAAGCCAGTAGGCTGGAAAATGCCATTCACAGTCCCCGAGCCCCAACATGACGTAGAAAGCCCCAGCACGACATGTTTCTCCTCTGTGTCCAGAATAATGAAGAAAAGACACTGAGAGCTGAAGTCAAGACACTTAGAGATGCTAAGACCAAGGAGGTTTGCTGGGATTAACTTCATAAGATTCAAATGCAAGAGAATTATATCACCATGAAAGATAGTCTGAAAAAATTTGATAAAGATTCCTTTTGAAAGAATAACAGAAATAACTTAGAATCAGTTGAGATTTTAATAAATGAAAGCTGAAATCATGGAGGACTGCTGACAGAAACGAAGATTTGACTAAATATTATCTCATTGACTAATTGTAAATGTGGTTCCAGGAGAGAACAACAAGATGGTTTCATTGAGAACAAATTACAATTAAGAAGTGGAGAAATATTTTTATATGGGTCTAGCTAAAAAGTTAAACTTTTAGTAATGAATGATTTTATACTTTTACCTGAAGTTGTTGGATATAAAACTGAATTAAGCAAACCAAATGAGAAGTAACCGAGGTAGCGTTTTTGGGGTCTGCTTGGTGTCATTCAATTACACCAACACCTTCTAATATCGTTCATGGTTAATATTGAAAATATCTACTACCACATATTTTTCTGTGCTTGAAATTCATTTACTCATATGGAGTTTTCCACTTTGACCAGATTCCTTCTTTAATCTTAGCAAAGATGGGAGGGAATGAACAAGGGGAGGGTGGGAGGAATGAGAGAAGGTAGGGAGAGAGGAGAGGAAGGCAGAGAAATATACTAAAGAATAGAGGGTAGAAGGGAATTCTAGACTGATGTAAACTAGAGAAAAGTTTCTCATTTAAAGTGTATTTCTGGGCCAGGTGTGGTGGCTCACACCTGTAATTCCAGCACTTTGAGAAGATGAGGTGGGTGGATCACCTCAGTGCTCTGGGAGGCTGATGTAGGAGGATCATTTTAGGCCAAGAGTTTGAGACCAGCCTGAGCAACATAGCGAGATCCCAGCTCAGCAAAACATTAGAAGAATTAGCTGGGCATGGTAGCATATACCTGTAGTCCCAGCTACTAAAGAGGCTGAGGTGGGAGGGTCGTTTGAGTCTGGGAGTTCAAGGTTACAATGAGCTATAATCGGGCCACTGCACTCCAGCCTGGGTGACAGAGCAAGTCTTGTCTGTCAGATATTATTGTTATCTGTCTCAAAATAACAATAATAATAATAAAATAAAATGTATTTATTTGCTATGTTCATTGGAAGAATATTGCATAGTGTCTGAAGATTGCTGCCATGAGCAGAAATAGATTGCAGAGCCTTTGAGGTCCCCAGAATGGGACAATGACATGCTCATAGAGGTCTTCTCTAAGCATGTTGGCCTCACTGCCTGGTCCTGGGCACAGTTCACAAGAGAAGGCACTACTAGAGTGTGAAGATCACATTCGCCTGAAGTTACTCACATCTGTTCCTGTTTACCGCTGTCAAAGCAGTCTTGAATATGTTGCCATCTGCACACCAACCTTGTGATGAGGGCGGGAAGGCATTGTGATTGGCGTCATTTTACAGTTCAGGTGCGGGTAAGACCACAGAGTCATCTTCTGACCTCTTTCTCCTTGTGTTTCACAGTCTGATCTGGGTGTTTAAATTGACTGCTTCAGACTACCTCTCTTAGAAAAGGAAGAACCAGTTTAGAACAATGTGCTTGGAGAAATGAAGACTCCCTATGTTCCCTCAGCTCTCTACCTCCCACACACCCACTAACCCCTACTACAGCTATGCCCCGGTGTCTTCAGGGAGCTTACCCAACAGGAGCAAGAGACCTTCTTTAAGCTGAGACCGAAAAGGTCAGAGACGCCGCTCAGCAAAGAGTCAGGAGGTATGCATTCTAAGCAGCAAAGAGGTTCCCAATATTCAGGAAAAGGTCAGATGTGGGGGCTCATGCCTGTAATCCAAGCTCTCTGGGAGGCCAAGGCGGGAGGATCGCTTGAGGTCAGAAGTTTGAGGCTGCAGTGAGCTATGATGGCGCCCCTGCACTCCAGCCTGGGCAACAGAGCAAGATTCTGTCTCTACATAAATAAATACTCAGGAACAGAGAAGAAAATGCCAGTACGGCTTGAATTTTGTTTGTTATGGGGAGAGACAGCTACGAGATGAGGTTGGAGAGGTGGAGTTGGCATCAGATCTTGTAAGTCTGGCAAGGAGACCAAGTTTTATTCTAAGCACAAGGGCAAGTTGAAATTTAATGTAAGCAAGGAATGACAAATCTAACTTGTTCAGTGAAGCAGGACATACAGTGGTTAATAGTCCAAGCTCCAGAATCAGACGACCTAGATTTAAATATCATTGCTACCGTTTATTAAATGGGTGAGTGTAGGCATATTATTTAAAATCCACATATCAGTTTTTTCATTTATAAAAGAAAGAGAGCAACAATAATAGCCCAGCATAAGGCTGTTTTAAAATGATTTATTTGCCAAGCATGGTGACTTACCCCTGTCATTGCAGCACTTCGGGAAGCTGAGGAGGGAAGATGGCTTGAGCCCAGGAGTTTGAGATCTGCCTGGGCAACATAGTGGGACCTTGTCTCTACAAAAGCATTGGTAAATGTTACTTGTCTATATTTTTTAAAGCTAATGCAGCCTGCTGTGTGGAAAATGGATCGAGGGTGAGAGGGTAAGGGACAAGACCAGCTGAGAAGTTATTGAAGCGGCCCAAGGAATAGTTCATGGGGCTTTGTCTAAGTCAGTGAGGATAGAGACAAAGAAAAGGGTATATATAAAGCCATGCTAATTCATTAGATGAGGAACAGGAAATAATCAATGATGGTTCATGGGTTTCGGACTGAAGAGATGCCTTCTACTGAGATGAGAAAAACTGGGGGTAGAATTGGCTTAAGAAAAAAATCAAAAGTTTTGTTTTATCCATATTCAGTTTGAGATGCCTCTTAAATACTCAAGTGGAAAGGTCAAGAAGGCAATTAAATAAAACTAAGTAAATGTAACTGTAGCTGGCTAGACTTCTTGTAGCAGAGAACAGGACTAGGCTCATCATGTGAAGCTGGGTGAGGGTAGAAAGTGTCAGGAAAAATTACAAAAGACTTCGAAATGGATAAAAAAGATTAGTGGGTGTCCTGTCTAGCTTTACCATCCTGGTTATCTCCATCTTTCACTATCTTTGAGAGGCTTTGCACCTCTCAAAGACAGTAAATTCTAAAAAACCAGTAATAGTGCAAATGATTCTTGCTCACAAAAATGCAATTGACTTGTGTCTGGTGAAATGTAATGGATTATGGTATTGGAGATAAACCAGTTTTTTTATCTGTTTGTAAATTCATTTCAATATTTCTTTATTGCATATAAACATGTGCTTCTTTGAAACAACTGTAACATCTTTCTCGTTCCCTCATTAGTTAATGAATCAAATAAAATCTTCGACGAGCATGGATTTTATATTTGCATGAGAATTGTAGTTTATTATTTTTAAAACTTATCTGTTAACAAGGACATTTTCCAATGAAAAGAAGATGAAGGGGAAAAAAGTGCTTCAACCAAACACTACGTAGAGCTGTGGCCTGTATGTAACTTAACAACCCAAGGAGGAAGAAGGCAACAGAAACATCGTGGAGCCTGGACCTGTAACTAGTTAGCCTCTGGCTTTGAACCTGGGCCCCTTCATGGGAGGGGTTGTAAGTAGCATCTCGCTTCCCCACCTGAGTTCTGAATATATTGAACAAAAGACAAGTGAATGATTATTGGAAACCAAAATATCACCTTCTTAATCATAAAAGCTAGACTAGAGGTGGGGTGTGTAGCTTTGTGTGAGAGCCAGCTGGGCTTTCTATCACTGAACTCTAGAATTAGACCAACTCACCCAAGCCACAGCACTGCTAAACCAGAGAAATCCTTTCAACAAATGATGCTTGGACAACTGAATAAATGCATGAAAATAGATTGAATCTCAACCTCTACCTCCCACCACTCATAGAAATAATTCAGGATTGATCTTAGGCATAAATTTAAACTATAGCTAAAACTATAAAAGTTCTAGAAGAAAACAAAAGAAAATCTTTGTGATCCTGCAGACAGCAAAGATTTCATAGGTAGGACACACACAAAAAACAACCATAAAAGAAAAAATTGATAACTTGAACTTCATCAAAATTAAAAACATCATCAAAGGGGAAAAACCTTCAGTAAATTGTACACTTAAAAAAGATGCATTTCTCAGTATGTAAATTAAAACTTAAAATCTTCTATTAAGAATAGATTTATTGTAAAAATGAAAAAATCATAATTCATAAAGTTAATGTTCACAGAAGGAAAATAATAATCAATAATAGTTACTGTTACATGCAGAGCCAAACTATTATATCATAAATTTGCAACACAAATCTACTAATATCTTCTTCTACAAGCCTCTCATTGAAATAGAAATTTATTTCATTTTATTTATTTATTATTTATTTTTTTATTTTTTTCAGATGGAGCCTCGCTCTGTTATCCAGCCTGGAGTGCAGTGGCGTGATCTTGGCTCACTGCAACCTCCACTTTCTGGGTTCAAGCGATTCTCCTGCCTTAGCCTGCCCAGTAGCTGGGATTACAAGTGTGTGCCACTAAGCCCAGCTAATTTTTGTATTTTTAGTAGAGATGGGGTTTTGCCATGTTGGCCAGGTGGGTCTCGAACTCCTGACCTCAGGTGATCCACCCACCTCAGCCTCCCAAAGTACTGGGATTACAGGTGTGAGCCACCATGTCTGGCTGAAATAGAGATTTCTTTTAAAATGCAGGAATTTTCTCAAACTAGTTTTCTTTCATTTCTAAGAAAGATAAGTAAAATAGTTTAAGGTAATGAAAATCATAATTTAAACACTTTAATTGAATAAGACCTGCTGATAACATTAAGTGCCTTAGGGAAATAGTTTGTATGACTTGTATCCAACTCGACAGTGTTTGTGGCCAACATTTGAAAATGACTCGGTCCCCATTAAAAGCTATCAAATACTAATTTGAGGTTCTAAATTAGTGAACAGACCTAATATTCAGGAGGCTGAGGCAGGAGGATTGTTTGAGTCCAGACATTCAAGAATAGCTCGGGCAGCTTAGTGAGACCCCCATCTCATTAGATAAATAAATAAACAAATAAATGAAATATGAAACAGGGTCAGTATTGCAGCATTGCAATACATTCTCATGCACATTTCTTTCTTACGTTAATCAAACTATGACAATCTTGACATACACACATAGAGAAAAGTATTTAAATTGGAACTGGTAGGAACTCTCCTATTATTGATGGAGTTTCACTAGACAGTCTGAGGAGTTTGTATGCTTTGGCTTCTGTTACCAGAAGTCGTAGAGATCTAGCAAAGAAGACAATACAGGTACTTTAAGTTGGTTGGATGAAAAAGCCCTCTAATAAAACTTGTGTTCTAAACTTTTTAAATAGGTAACATTAGCATTTCTTAAATCTTCTCCTTTTTTGTTGTATTCAGTTCCGATACAAAAACCTCTTTGCTGTAGTAAAGCATGTATGATTACTTCAACACCCTCCTACAGTAGGTATAAGGCAGCAAGTCTCCACAACATCCCACTGCCTTTTGTAGCCTACGGTATTGGACTGAACTTCCAGAAAATTCATAGTATTTGATTTCACATTTCTTCCAATACAGTTTTGACTTTTCACTCTTTTTCTCTCTCTTTGATTTATATTTCAGATCAAGGCTTTCAACAACAAAATGTTAAGTTATAAAAAGTCTAGGCCAGTGCAGTGGCTCATAGCTATAATCCCAACACTTCGGGAGGCTGAGGGGGGCGGATCGCTTGAGGCCAGAAGTTTGGTACCAGCCTGGGCAATATAACAAGATCCCATTTCTACAAAAAAATAAAAAATTAACCAGGCAAGGTGGTACACACCTGTGATCCCAGGTACTTGCAAGGGTGAGGCAGGAGAAGTGCTTGAGCCCAGGAGGTAGGGGATTTAAGTGAGTTACGTTTGCACTACTGCACTCCAGCCTGGGCAACAGAGCAAGACCCTGTCTCAAAAATTAAATTAAATTAATTAATCTATACCGTAGATTCTTCTCTATTTATGAATATGTGTGAAAAATATTAATATTAAAGAGTTTTTTCTTTTTCACCTTTTATTTTAGATTCCAGGGATATATGTGCAGAATTGCTACAAAGGTATATTATATGATGCTGAGGCTTGGGGTCCAATCGAACCTGTCACCCAGACAATGAGCATAGTACCCAATAGATAGTTTTTCAACCCTTTTCCCCCCTCCCTCCCTACTCCTGTAGTGCCCAGGATCTTTCATTCCCATCTTTATAATCATGTGTACCCAATGTTCCATCCCACTTTTATGTGAGAACGTGAAGTGATATTGCAGATTTTTAAATTCTCCCTTATTGTTGATAAATAAGATTGTAACTAAAATTTAGCTTATAGATTTAAAACATTAGATTTTTTTGACAGCATGAATTGGATAACAGGTCAAGGTACAAAAATATATTACACAGTTTTATTGAGGTCCAATTGACATTTAGTAAACTGCACATATGAAAAGTGTCCGGTTTGGTCAGTTTTGACATATGTACACCTGAGCAGGTGGGACCACAGGTACACATCACCACACCTGACTTGATCAATGTTTTTTATTATAGCCATTCAAGTGGATATGCAGTAGTGTCTGATATGGTTTTAGCTGATGTTGAAGTCTTGATATCAAGATCCCTGGAAACCATCACAAAAAAACGAGATAATGAACATGTTCATTACTTCTAAGCCCTCTTGTGGCCCTTTGTCATCCTTTTTTTTTCCCTCATCTCTCCCCTTCCCAGTGCTTTCTGTTACTATAGATTAGTTTAAATTTTCAAAAATTTTATATAAATGTGATCACATATTTATGTCACGCATGTGTAATTTATATAAAATCGCACATGATCCTCTTACGAACTGGCTTTTTTCATGCAGCCTAATTATTTTGAGATTCATCCACGTTGTATCAGAAGTTTACTTCTTATTATTGCAGAGTAGCATTTCACCATATGAATATCACACACTTTGTTCATCCATTTACCTATTGATGAACACTTGGGTTGATTCCAATTTAGGGCTCTTACAAATAATGCTGCCATGAACATTCACGTACAAGTCTTTGTGTCAATGTGTGTTTTTCTTTCTCTTGGATAGATACCTAGAATTGGAATGGCTAGGTCATATACTGGGTGTATGTTCAACTTTTTAATAAACTGCTAAACTGTGTTCTGAAGTTGCACCATTTCCATTCCCACCAGCCTGGATGAGAGTTCCAGTTCCTCCATATCCTTTTACAACACTTTGTGTGATCAATATTTTTTTAATTAGACAGGGTCTTGCTGTGTTTGCTATGTTGCCCAGGCTGGTCTCAAACTCCTGGGCTCAAGGAATTCTCCTACCTCAGCCTCCTGAGCAGGTAGGACCACAGGTACACATCACCACACCTGACTTGATCAATGATTTTTATTGTAGCCATTTAAGTGGATATGTAGCAGTGTCTAATATGGTTTTAGTTGATGTTGAAGTATTGATATCAACAATTATTTTAAGATATTGGGCTGGGTGATATGACTTGCACCTCTAATCCCAGCACTTTGGGAGACTGAAGTAGCGGGATCACTTGAGGCCAGGAGTTTGAGACCAGCCTCGGCAATATAGGGAAAATTCCATCTCTACAAAAAATAAAATAATAAAATAAAGTAAAATAAGCCAGACCTGGTGGTCAGGAGGCTGAGGCAGGAATATTGCTTGAGCTCAGGAGTTCAAGGCTGCAGTGAGCTATGACGGTGCCACTGCACTCTACCCTAGGTAACAGAACAAGACTCTATCTCTAAAAAAGAAAAAATTATAAATAAAAAATTTTAAGATATTGGCTAGGACATCAGTATTTTTAATAGTTACCCCGGTGGTCCTAATGTGCACCCAGAGTTGAGAACCACACTGGATGAAACCAATGGTCCCTTTAATAGAGGAGGTATTTTAAGTAAAGATGTTATAGCCTGCCTTTTCACACGTTTTACAGCCCTAAACCACCTTTTACCAAATCTGGTCTTTCATACAAAAGCTAACTGATGGTAGCTGCCATTTGCCACCACTGTGTGAAAGGAAATGAGGGTGGGAGAAGAAGCTTTTCAGGCCTTGCAGGGTTAATTCTAAGTAAGCAGGAATCAAATAGCAAAAATCCAGTCATCTCAAAATATCCAAAGAACTCTTACAAACTCATCAATAATACAATAAAGCCAAGTAAAAATGGGCGAAAGATCTACAGATAGCAATTAAGCACAAGAAGAGATGCTCAATATCATTTGTCATTAGGGAAATGCAAATTAAAGCAACAATGAGATACCACTGCATACCCATTAGAATGGCTTAAATCTGAAAAAAGCCACAACAGCAATTGCTGGTAACAGCACAGAGCAACAGGAGCTCTCATTTATTGTTGCTGGGGATGCAAAATGGTACAGCCACTTGGGAAGACAGTTTGGCAGCTTCTTACAAAACTAACCATAGTCTTCTTATATGATCCATGTAGAAAGTAAAAGTTCCTCTTCAAAGTTTCCCTTCTTGTTAAAGAATAAATCATAAGAGTTAAAAATAATAGTTTCTTTTAAAAACTAACTTCCTTCAGGCCTCCTTGCTTTGTGCTAATAACTCTTTGTTAAGCCTATCCTATGTAGCTGTTAAACATGCTCACAGGCATGTAGTACGTTCTATGTCCTTGTACCTTAACCAAGATATTTGTGCTGGACACGCTCACAGGTATGTTCTAGCTTGCAGCCTATGCCCCTTCCTTTTTTGACATAAGCAACTTCCTCTTTTCCTTTGTCTTTCCATTACTTTCACCTATTTAGAAAAGTTTTAAACTGTTAACCAATCGGGTTTTAGTTTAGATTGTGAGGTCTGGCTCCAGCCAATGGAGACAGGACACAGTAGCAGAGACAAACTGCATAAGGGATAAAAATCACTTCCTTCCTTTGTTCAGGTGTGCTGTAGCCACTGTTAATCTGCGATGAGCACCCTTTCTGCAGAAAGTAAAATTGGCCTTGCTGAGAGAATTAAATTTATGTTAAAGTGCTATATATCTGCAGCACCAGGGAACAAGCATTCTGTTTCTAAATAAACATTTTACATATAACAATCCAGCAATCACACTCCTAGGAATTTACCCAGCTGATCTGAAAACTTATGTCCACACAAAATCCTGTGTGTGATTTCTTATAGCAGTTTTATTCATAATGACCAAAAGCTGTGAGTAACCAAGATGTATTTCTGTTAGGGAAGCAGGAGCCTAGGATGACACCTTTTCTTTTCTTTTTCAGAGAGTCGCCCAGGCTGGAGTGCAACGGTGCACGATGTTGGCTTACTGCAACCTCCACCTCCTGGATTCAAGCGATTCTGCTGCCTCAGCCTCCTAAGTAGCTGGGATTATAGGCGTGCACCACCACATCAGGCTAATTTTTGTATTTTTAGTAGAGATGGGGTTTCACCATGTTGTTCAGGCTGGTCTCGAACTCCTGACCTCATGATCCACCCGCCTCAGCCTCCCAAAGTGCTGGGATTACAGGCATGAGCCACAGCTCCTGGCCGACACCATTTTTAAATCACCTCCATCTTAAAACTAGGAGGATGACACCATTTTAAAATCTCCTTCATCTTAAAACTAGCATTGCTTACCAGTCACTTACAAAGCTAAGGAGGTACCTTGGTAATGCCTGCAAGAACAAACTCCTACAGCAACAGAAAGTCCAGATGTTCCAATAGCCATAACGAGATATGCTTTCAAGATAACTATAGTTATGCTTTGATGTACTTACACACTAAACTGTCAAGATAGTTTTCTTTCAATCAATCAAATAATAAATTCTGTCATGCTGTCAACCCACCCACACACAGGCACAGCTTAGTTTAGTCTCGTCATAGACAAGACCTCTACATAAGAAAAATCTCAAACAGAGATGGTGCATTCTTCTGTTTGCTTTCTGAGACACCCTACTCTGTATCTAGGTAGCTTTCAATAAACCAACTCTTCTCACTGCATTCTGCAACTTGCCTTGAATTCCTTTTTGTGCAAGATCCAAGAACCCTCTCTTGGAGTCTAGCTCGAGACCCCTTTTCTGGCTTTCTATAGATGAATGGATAAACTAGCTGCAATATATTTATATAACCAAATATTATTCAGTAGTAAAAAGGAATGAGCTATCAAGCCGCACAAAGACGTGATAAATCCTCAATGCACATTGCTAAGTGAATTAAGCCAGTCTGAAATGGTGACATGCTGTATGATTCCAACTCCACGACATTCCGGAAAAGGCAAAACTAAAGATGTTGTAAACAAAAGGGTAAAATATGCTGTTAAAAGGTAAATATTAGCCAGGCCCAGTGACTCACGCCACTCTGAGATCCCAGCACTTTGGAATCCCAGCACTTCGGCAGGCCAAGGCAGGCAGATGACTTGAGGTCAGGAGTTCAAGACCAGCCTGGCCAACATGGCAAAACCTCATCTCTACTAAAAATACAAAAATTAGCCAGGTGTGGTGGTGTGCCTGTAATCCCAGCTACACGAGAGGTTGAGGCATGAGAATCGCTTGAACTTGAGAGACAGAGGTTGCTGTGAACCGAGACCATGCTACTGAACTCCACACTGGGTGACAGAGCAAGACTGTCTCAAAAATAAATAAATAAATAAATAAATAAATAATAAAAGAATTAATAATAAAGATAAGTATTCACTTGTCTTCTGGATAAATGTGGGCTTGCTTGTTTTTACATGACTTATCACCCCACCTATCTGACTTTTCAAAATCATATTTTTCTGAATGTTTGCCACCATTTCAATGTTTGCCACTATTTCAATAAAGTCATAGCTGCTCTTGAACGAAAAATGTTAATAAAGTAATATCTGCCCTAAAAACTGATTATCCAACCTCTGCTGACTTGCATTTATTATTAAAAGACAAATCTGCATTTATCATCAAAGACAAATTGTTTTTGCTAATTGATTATTAGCAAATGTGTTAGTTAATACCCAGTGGGTAATGTGTCTCGTGACCTGACTTTCAGGGCGAGAGCTTATCAGAACAGGAAAAAGACACCTAATCCAGTGAGATGCTCATGGGAATTTGGAAGTGGAACACAGGGACTCCCTTCAGTCTCAGTTGGTGTTTGAGATGAGACATGAGGTCAAGCTGGGCTGGGCAGCTGAATGATGAACCCAGGGCTCATCATCCCCCTTGCAAGGGTGCTAGCTACTGACTATTCATAGCAGAGATTCTCCCCAGAAATCACCCTTGACCAAAGGGATTCACTTTGTCTAAAGATATGTCCCTCTAGCCAGGGACAGCCAGCATCCAATGGCTGGTCAACGGGAGCAGTTAAAAGGTCTGGCCTAGAACTCCCTGAAGAATTGGCTGGGGACTCCGTTGCTGCTGCACCATAGTTTAATTTCTCCCAGGATCCAATCCTTCTTCCTGCCCTACGTTACAGATATTTTTCCTGAAAGCTCTCCTAGGGAACTTTCTGCACCATCTCCATCTCCACAAGTCTGGAGTCCAGGAAACCTGATCCAGGGCAATGGCTGTGGTAGACCAGAGAAAGCTGATCTGCAGAAAAAGGATAAAAAGGTTGGGCAGAGAATATTAGAGAATATTAGATATCAATCATGTAAGCACACAAAGAAAGAGAGATGGAGAGACTCCCTGGGGGTCCTGGAGTTCTTGGTCTTGTCCCTCAAGACCTGGCTATCCTTCCTGCTGTTCCATGAGCTATCAGAGCTTCTCTCCAATAACTTCCCTTTTGGCTTGAGCCCATTTGAACGGATTTTGATCCTTGCAAATCAAACAATCCCCATGTGTTTTGTACTTTTAATCAATTATACTAGGTAGTCACGATAACTGGTTTACAGACACATGCTCTAGGGAGAGACAGTGTATGCATATACAGTTGACCCTTGAACAACATGCCTTCGAACTGCATGGGTCCATTTACACGTGCATTTTCTTTTCTTTTCTTTTCTTTTCTTTTCTTTTCTTTTCGAGACGAGTCTCGCTGTGTCACCCAGGCTGGAGTTCCGTGGTGCGATCTCAGCTCACTGCAAGCTCCGCCTCCCAGGTTCACGCCGTTCTCCTGCCTCAGCCTCCCGAGTAGCTGGGACTACAAGCGCCCGCCACCCTACCCGGCTACTTTTTGTGTTTTTAGTAGAGACGGGGTTTCACCATGTTGGCCAGAATGGTCTCCATCTCTTGACCTCGTGATCCACCTGCCACAGCTTCCCAAAGTGCTGGGATTACAGGTGTGAGCCACTGCACCCAGCCTTATACATGAATTTTCTTCTGCCTCTGCCACCCCTGAAACAACAAGACCTCTTCCTCCTCCTCAGCCTGCTCAACGTGAGGATGATGAGGATGAAGACCTTTATGATGGTCCACTTCCACTTGATGAACCTAATAAAGGTTGGATAATCAGCTTCTAGGGCAGATATTATTTTATTAACATTTTTTTCAAGAGCAGATATCATTTTATTGAAATGGTGGCAAACATTCAGAAAATATAATTTCCAAAAGTTAGAATATTTGTGCATATAGGGATGGGTGGAGTGGCTAAGTCATGTAAATATATTTTCTCTTCCTTATGATTTTCTTAACATTTTCCTTTCCCTAGCTTACTTTATTGTAAGAATACAGTATGTCATACATATAACATACAAAATATGTGTTAATTAACTCTTTATGTTATCGGTAAGGCTTCTGATCAACAGTAGGCTGTTAGCAGTGGAGATTTGGGGGAGTTAAAAGTTACATGTGGAATTTTCAACTGCACAGAGGTCGGTTCACCTAACCGCTGCCTTGTTCAAGCACCAAATGTTTATCTCAGAGTTTCACGAATTTAATGCTTATTTAGTGCCCTAACACTGGGCCCCCTCCCATGGGCACAGCCCGTGTGCAGTGTCTGTGCAAAGAAACCAGCAGCCAATTTAATTTTAGACCAAGTCCATACTTCTTAAAACCCCCTTCCTCCCTTTCTTCTCACCTCCACCCTTCTCATATCCTGCAGTTTCCCTCGAACCCTTTTCTCCTCACCTTGCTCTTAGCTCCCCATCAAAGATTCTCTCCTAAGCCTTCTTGAACTCTCTCATGTCTTCTCCACTCCTCTCGTCCTGCTGCTGGTCTTCATCCTTTCTTTTCTCGTTCTCCTCCCGCTGACTACCTCTGGAGTGTGTGAGAGAAAGAAGAATTGGCTTCAAACAAAGGTCAGGGACAAGTAGCAGGTAAGGAGGCAGGTAGAGGGAGGATCTTGTTAACAGGCAAGAGAAAATATATTCACTATATGTAAAACATGTAATTAGTAAAAATATACTAATTATATATCCCTGATGTGGTTAAAATCGAAATCATGAGCAGAGTTATTTTTTATTGCCAGTTTATAATATTTAAAAATTTAAAGCATTGAAACTTGACTGTGACAGAAAAAGTGAGACGCACAAATACCCAAGATGGTGTCTTGGGTGTCTACTTCTGTGAAGAAACCAACACTTAGAGCAGGGGTCCCCAAGCCCCAGGCCACAAACTGGTACCCATCCGTGGCCTCTTAGGAACCAGGCCACACAGCAGGAGGTGAGCAGTGGATAAACGAGTGAAGCTTCATCTGTATTTACAGCTGCCCCCCATCACTCACTGTATTAGTCCATTTTCATATTGCCCTTAAGAAATACCCGAGACAGGGTAATTTATAAAGAAAAAGAGGTTTAATGGACTCATGATTCCACATGGCTGGGGAAGCCTTGCAATCATGGTAGAAGGCGAAGGAGGAGCAAAGGCACATCTTACATGGTGGCAGGCAAGAGAGCATGTGCAGGGGAACTGCCCCTTATAAAACCATCAGATCTCATGAGACTTATTCACTATCATGAGAACAGCACGGGAAAAACCCACCTGCATGATTCAGTTACCTCCTACCAGGTCCCTCCCATGACATGTGGGGATTATGGGAGCTACAATTCAAGATGAAATTTGGATGGGGACACAGCCAAACCATATCACTTGCATTACTGCATGAGCTCTGACTCCTGTCAGATCATCGGCAGCATTAGATTCTCATAGGAGCACAAACCCTATTGTGAACTGTGCATGTGAGGGATCTAGGTTGTGAGCTCCTAATGAGAATCTAATGTCTGATGATCTGTCACTGTCTCCCAACACCCCCAGATGGGACCATCTAGTTGCAGGAAAAGCCTAGAGCTGCCACTGATTCTACATTATGGCGAGTTGTATAATTATTTCATTATAAATTACAATGTAATAATAATAAAGTTCACAACAAATGTAATGCACTTGAATCATCCTGAAACCATTCCCCCCACCCCCCACCAATCTGGAAAAATTATCTTCCATGAACCCAGTCCCTGGTGCCATGAACTTAGTCCCTGGGGGACCATTGACTTAGAGGCTTAAGACAGCCATTTATCATCATCTCTCAGGGATATGAGGCTCAGCAGGATGGTTCTCCCTTGGTCTCTCATGCAGTTGTATTTAGAGAACAGCTGGCACTGGAATCATCTGAAGTCTTCCTGGGGCTGGGTGTTGAAAATGGTGTCTTCATTTCACATCTGATGCCTCCATGCCCCACCATGTGGCTTCATTGCCAACGTAGTAGTCAGGACTTCTTCATGACTGCTCAAGGCCAGAAGAGGCAGGATTTAAGTGCTATGTTCACCATCACTTCTACTCTATTCTATCAGTCAAAGTACATTCAAGGGAGAGGGAGAGAAATAGATCCTACCTCTTAATGGGAAAGGAAGATGTGGCCACGGCTATCTTTGGGAAATACAGTCTACTCCAGATGGCATACAAGTTAGATTTTTAAAAATAAGCTAGATATTTAAATCAGAAACTAATATCAACCACAATTGAGGTCAAGTCAAATAAAATAAATGGACAAAGCTTTATAAAATGCTAAACTAAAGAAAAAGTATCTGTTAAAAAAAAAGAAGAAGAAGAAGAAGAGAAGAAGAAGAAGAAGAAGAAAGAAAAAGAAAAAGGTTGCAGGATTCTGATTTCAAGTCAACCCAGGTCCCCTTACAGAAGGTGAATGTTATCTGGCCAGGAAGAGATTGACCAGAATACATGTTGGATTTGATGGTCTTGCCAACAGAATGAGGTAGTGAGACAGTCAAATTCCAACTCAATGTAGACTGAGTTTCTTTACAGTTCCATAGCACACATCTTTTAGCCACTAGCCATCTTCTTCCAAGATACCTAAGGAATTCTGCTTTTATTTTCTTGAGACAGAGTCTTGCTCTGTCACCCAGGCTGGAGTGCAGTGATGCAATCTCAGCTCACTGCAACCTCCGCCTCCTGGGCTCAAGAGATTCTCCTGCCTCAACCTCCTGAGTAACTGCGATTACAGGCATGCACCACCACGCTAATTTTTGTATTTTTAATAGAGATAGGATTTCACCATGTTGGCAAAGCTGGTCTCAAACTCCTGACCTCAAGTGATCTGGCTGTCTCAGCCTCTCACAGTGCTGGTATCACAGATGTGAGCCACTGCGTCTGACTGAAGTCTGTTTTCATTGGTCACTCTCCAAATAGAAAGTCACCTGGGGGTTTTTCCCCCACACCCTCATCTTCATGATGGGCTCTTCATCTGTGTTCATGGCCCCATGGGTCATTCTCTTCCCCACCTCCCAAACTCTTTCTTGCCACTCCTGTATCTTGAAGCTATTTCTGGAGTGTTCTGCTAACCTCAGGCTTTAACTCTGCCTTGAGGACACCATTTCCACTGCAGCTTTCTCAAAACAAAGTGGTTTATTCTCTTAAATTCCAGCCACCTTAAGTTTGGAAGGTGAGTTTGTTGTTCTCCATGTTCCTCACTGCTACTTGCAAATCATAATTGACTAATCTTTTTATTAAAAACAAAACTAAAAGCAAACGAAAAAAGCTTTCCCTTTTGAGGCTCATGCCACTTAACTAAACAATCCAGTTCTGCTTTCTTATTTCAAAACCCTGACACGTGACTCCCTGTCACCCTTTAAGATGACCTTAAATCCTGTCATCATTCTGTTTGCCTGAGACAGTCATGAATTATAACTGTTTCTGTCTTTTTTTTTTTTTTCTTGACAGGGTCTTGCTCTGTCACCTAGGGTGACTGCAGTGGCATGAACACAGCTCACTGCAGACTCAGACTTCCAGGCTGAAGCCATCCTCCCACCTCAACCTCCTGAGTAGCTGGGACTACAGGCACACACACCACACCCAGCTAATTTCTTATTTTGTGTAGAGATAGTCTTGTTGTGTTGTCCAGGCTGGTCTCAAACTCCTGGACTCAAGCGATCCTCCTGCCTTGAACTCCCAAAGTGCTGGAATTACAGGTGTGAGCCACTGCACGTGGCCTACAACTGTTTCTTAGCTTCCTATCCAGTTGGAGATTTGGTACTCTCAAAAGTGTCCCAGTCTTGAGATAATAAATGATGTGGCCACCCCAATACTGACTGACTTAAACAGTTAGCTGGGATTATGCGCATAGCCCCTTAGCCTCTCATTTCCTTGGTCATCTCAGCCACGCAGGCCCACGGTCACCCCTGGACTACGTCAGCACCCGTTATCTCACTACCTCCAGAAGCAAGTTCACCCTGCCTACCTTCTGACCACAATTTCCCATCCTTCCATCTGGTTTGTTTGGCCACTCCCGTGGCGGCCACACTTTCTCCAAACCTAGCCCTGCAGGAGAGAGGCACAACCAAGCAGATGGCTTCCACCTTAATTCATGATCGCCAGTTTCAAACGGACGCGCAGTCTGCCTGGAAATCCCATAACATGTTTCTGATCATCTCTCTCTCCCATTCTCTGCAATGACCTTATCAAACTTTCTCCATCTCCCCAAATTCATGCCTGGCCTACCTCATAGTTCACTCTCAGCAGATGACCCTGCTTCTCACAGGGAAAACAGAGGCTTTAGATTAGAATTTCCTTATCTTACAGCCATATGAAAGAAAATCCTTATCTACTCCAAACCCACCCTTCTGCCTTTCCAGTAAAATGAAGGAGGTCTCCTTTCTCTTATCTGGGGGCCCATTCATTTACCTACATTTGGACTCAACCCACTTCCTCCATCTTGAAAACTTTTCACCATCAATTATTTCTACTCTCTTGTTAATGTCAACTCCTCACTCTCATCTCAATTCTTCCTGTTTGAAAATCATTTTAAAAAATACATAAACGGCTGGGTACAGTGGGGCTCATGCCTATAATCCCAGCATTTTGGGATGCTGAGGTGAGAGGATCGCTTGAGCCCAGGACTTAGAAGCTGCAGTGAGCTGTGATCGCACCACTGCACTCCAGCCTGGTCAACAGAGCAAGACCCTGTCTCTAAAAATAAAATAAAATAAAATAAAATAAAATAAAATAAAATAAAAATAAAGTAAGTAAATAAATAAAATCTTCCTCAATTTCATATCCCCCAACCACTGCCTCCCTGTCCCCTTTCCCCTCTTCATAGGTGGTATGGTTTGGCTGTGTCCCCACCCAAATCTCACCTTGAATTGTAATAATCTACACGTGTCAAGGGCAGGTCCAGGTGGAGATAACTGAATAATGGCAACCATTTCTTCCATACTGTTCTCATGATAGTGAATAAGTGTCATGAGATCTGATGGTTCTATAAATGGGAGTTACTCTGCACATGCTCTCTTGCTT
This sequence comes from Macaca thibetana thibetana, assembly GCF_024542745.1. Lineage (NCBI taxonomy): Eukaryota > Metazoa > Chordata > Mammalia > Primates > Cercopithecidae > Macaca > Macaca thibetana. The sequence continues at coordinate 26,243,746 of NC_065586.1, forward strand.
GCTGCCATGTAAGACGTAACTTTGCTCCTCATTTCCCTTCCACCATGATTGTGAGGGCTCCCTTGCCATGATGAACTATGAGTCAATTAAACTTCCTTTCTTTATAAATTACCCAGTCTCAGGTATGTCTTTATTAGCAGTGTGAGAACAGATCAATACAATAGGCAAACTATTGACAAGTGTTGCTTTGCTCACCATCTTCATTTTTTCACACTCTATTCACTCCTCAACCCACTTTGGCCTCCAGCCCCATCACGCTATTACAATTGGTTTCTGAGGTCACTAACATTGCTAAAGCCAATTACCATGTTGCCGTCTTGTCCAACTTGTCCTTGCAACATCTCTGGATATGGCTGACCACATCCTCCCACATTGTGGCTTCCCCTGGTTTTCCATCCACCCCTTTAACGCTCTTCCCTCTGTGTTCTTTGTGGGCTCTGTGTCCTTTGCTTTGGACAGTGGAGTTCCTTAAGGCTTAGCCTGAGGCCTCTGTTCCGTCCCACACCATCGTCTCTCTATGCAAACTCATAAATCACCACCTATATGATGATTACTTAAAATGTATATCTCTAACTCTGAACCACACTTCTCTGGGCAAAGGATTCTTATATACAATTCTCTACTTGAAGTCTCCCCTTGGATGTCCTAAAGATTTGTCAAATTCAACTTGCAAGCAATAAAACTCATTATCTTCCCCTGCCCAAATGCTCCTCTTCCAGAGTTCCCCATCTTGATGATGGGACTGTCAGCCACCATCACATAAACCTGATTCTTAGGAGTCATCCTTGCCTCCCCCACTCTTCTCCCTCTGCCTATATCCAGTCATCTTAATCTCTGGCCAACTACCTTCTAAATATCTCTCAGGTTCACCCATTTCTTCCCATTTCCACTGCTGCCAACCTAGTCAAAACCATTATACAGTTGATCCTTGAACAACATGGGTTTGAACTGCATGGGTCCATTTATACTTGGATTTCCTTCTGCTTCTGCCACCCCTGAAACAGCAAGATCAGCCCCTCCTCTTCCTCCTTCTAAAGTTGAGTAACGTGAAGAAGATGAGGATGAAGACCTTTATGATGATCCACTTTCACTAAATAAATAGTAAATATGAGGTCAGTCACAGTGGTTCATGCCTGTAATCCCAGAACTTTGGGAGACGGAGGCAGGAAGATCGCTTGAGGCTGGGAATTTGAGACAAGCCTGGGAAACATAGCAAGACCTCATCTTACAAAAAATTATTTAAAATTAAATTAAATTAAATTAACTGGACATGATGGTGCATGCCTATAGTCCCAGCTGCTCAGGAGGCTGAGGCAGGAGGATCCCTTGAGCCCTGGAGTTTGAGGTTACAAGGAGCTACGATCTCACCGCTGCGCTCTAGTCCAGGAAAAGAGTGAGACTGACTCTGAAAATAAATAAAAAATAAATAAATAGAAAATCTATTTTCTCTTATGATTTTGTTAATAACAGTTTCTCTAGCTTACTTTATTGTAAAAATACAGTACTTAATACATATGATATGTGTTAGTCGACTGTATGTTATCAGTAAGGCTTCTGGTCAACAGTAGGCAATTGGTAATTAAGTTTTGGGGGAGTCAAAAGTTTTACATGGATTTTCAACTGTGCAGCACTTTGGTACCCCTAAAACCTAGCATTGTTCTGTTACAGTAGGTAGCTAGTCAGGCATGAGCAGGGCAGGAGAGGGCTCCCCTCACCCCCTACCAGGAATGTCAGGCGACTATGAGGTGATGGTCAGGGGATTGTTAGCTGTCTCTCTAAAATAATAATTGATCGCAGACGGCACCAGGGAAAGGCAGTCTCCCGATAGATAGAAACACCTGAAACTGGTGATCAGCATCTTCTGGATAAGATCTCAGGAGTTGGGCGAGTGGGCTCAAGCATGTGCACTAAGAGGTAAAATGGTGGAGTTTAACTGGCAAATGACCTTCCAGGAACATTTGACTGGTAAGGGAAGAACATGTCAAGTGAGCATGCATACAACTCCAGTAAACACACTGCGCATGCTCATCTCCCAAGTGCTGGCAGGCCACTGCTTACGTGGACAGCCCACCCCATGGGAATAATCGGGAGGAGGAACACAAGACCCTGAAGCATGTCAGTGTGTAACGCCCCAAGTCAAAAGTCAAACAGCGCGCTTCTCTCAAGTCACCCGCTTGGCCCTCTTCCAAGGGTACTTTACTTTCTTTTGTTACTGCTCTAAAGTTTTCTAATAAACTTTCACTCCTGCTCTAAAGCTTGCCTCAATCTCTTCAGTTGCCTTATGCCCCTCAGTTGAATTCTTGCTTTTGAGGAGGCAAGAAATCAGGTCGCTACAGACCCATATGGTTTCACCAAAGCTAACATACTCTGGTGCCATGTCTCAGATATATTCTGCTGCTAGTAGCTCAAAGGCCAATTGTATTTTCTTTCCCAACTTAGCTCAGAAGTCTTCCTGCACCCATTCTTTTCTTCAGCTGATCAGTTCCCCAAATTATAGCCAGAGTGATTTTCCTGAAGCATAAATCCCATCATTTGCCAGCTTAAAATATTATTTAATATATTCTCATTGTTCTTAGGATGAGAAAATAATTCTTGACATACTCCACATGACCCAACATGGTTTGCCCCTACTGACCTTACCTCTAACCAGACCTTCCATAACTCCAATCATACCGGTTTCCATTCAGTTTCCAATCCCTCTGCCACTCCCTTACTCCCACCCCATTTCCCAGCCCACTCATCAGCAAAAGCTATTGGTTCTACTGTGCTAGGTGTTTTTTCTGTTTGTTTTTTTGTTTTTTTTTTTAAATAGTCTTGCTCTGTTGCCCAGGCTGGAGTACAGTGGCATCATCATAGCTCACTGCAGATTTGAACTCCTGGGCTCAAGCAATCCTCCTGCCTCAGTCTCCCAAGCAACTGGAACCACAGGCATAAGCCACCATGCCCAGCTAATTTTTTCACCCATTTTTGTAGAGACAGGGTCTTGCTACGTTGCCCAGGCTAGTCTTGAACTCATGGCCTCAAGTAATCCTCCCATCTTGGCCTCCCAAAGCACTGATATTACAGGCACGAGCAACTGTGCCAAGCCTTGGTTTTATTTTGAAAACTATATCTTGATTCCAAACTCTTCTCACCATCTCTACTGTTAGAATATTAATAAAGCTACTATCATCTTTCATCTGGACTATGACCACAGCCTCTGAGCAATCTCTCTTCTCTTGCTTCAATCGATTTTCCGAACAATCACCAACTGGCAGGATGGCTTATTGCTTAAGTCAAATCCTGCACTCAGTTGCTAAATACATTCCAGTAGCCCCCCGTTGCAATTAGAATAAAACCTGAAGTTCTCAACGCTGGCTACAAGGTTCTGCTTGTTCTGGTTCCTGCTTACCTGTCTGTCCCCATCCACTATCGCTGCCCTACTCTTTGAGAACATTCCAGGCACACTGGCCTGCCTTCTTTTGAACTTCCTGTGTTCCTATCTCAACCCCTCTTCTTGCTCTTCCTTCTCTTAGAATCCTTTCCCAAGTTTCTGAATGGCTGCCCCTTCTCATTACTTTGTAAAGAGGAGATCTGATCCTTGACCACTTTCCCTGCCCCACGAAAGTCATTCTCATTGTTTGATTTTACATTCTATGTGGCACTTACAACTCTGCTCAGAACCTTCCACTGGCTTTCCATCTCACTCACATCAAATTCTCTTCCACAGCTCCCAAATAACACAAAATCTGGGCACCATTTCCTCTTTGATCCCATCTCCTATCTGTCCCTCCCATCTCACTCTGCTCAGCCGTACTAACTTTCTTGGTGTTTTTCCAATATCTTAAGTGCTCTCCTAACTCAGGGTCTTTGAATGTGCTGTTCCTTCGGCCTGGAATATTCCCATCTAAGAACCCAATGTGGATTAATCTCTCATGCCATTTAGATCTAGCTCAAGTGTCACTTATCAGACAGAAACACCAGTTTCAGGTGTTTCTATCTATTGGGAGACTGCCTTTCCCTGGTGCTATATTACTTAGGATAAATAAATAATATATTTTCTCTCCTTATGATTTTATTAATAATAGTTTCTTTTCTCTAGCTTATTTTATTATGAAAATACAGTATTTAATACATATAATATGTGTTAATCGACTATGTTATCTGTAAGGCTAATAATTGGCTATGTCCAATTATTATTTTAGAGATAACAACCGCTTGATCATCACCTGATGGTCACCTGACATTCCTGGTAGGGGATGAGGGGAGCCCTCTCCTGCCCTGCTCATGCCTGACTAGCTACCTACTGTAACAGAACAATGCCAGGTTTCAGGAGTACCAAACTACCGCACAGTTGAAAATTCATGTATAATTTTGACTCCCCCAAAACTTAACCACGATGAGCCTACTGTTGACCAGAAGCCTTACTGATAGCATAAACAGTCAATTAACACATATTATATGTATTTAAATAAATACTGTATTTTTACAATAAAGAAAGCTAGAGAAAAGAAACTTATCAAGAAAATCATAAGAGAAATTTTATATTCTATTTATTTATTTATCGTTTATTTACCCTAATATAGCCACTCCATCACCATGCCCATCACTCTCTGTCCCTCAGCTTTTAACTTTCCTCAAAAACACTTACATTCCTTGACATGTTAAATATTAATTTGTTTATTGTCTGCTTTCTACCAAATAGAACGCACCATGCATGAGAGCAGAAATTGTTCCCTCTATTTTCATTGTTCTTAGAAGTGTAGGTGCTTAGGAAATAGTTTCTCATTAAATAAATGACAGAACTATTTGAAATTGCCTAATTAACACATGCGTCTAATTTCTTTGTTTATATCTCCACCACCTTCCCCGACATATAAGCCTTTGAAGACACAGCTGTAAAGGAGAAGAGGAGGGTTATTCAACCGCATTTACAAATCATAACTGATTTTAACTTCCGTTATTTTCAGATCTCTCCAGCAACTTTCTCTCAGGAAACTCCACTCCCAACTGACAGGTGCTATTTCCAGCCAGTCCTTTGCTATTGCAAATAGTGAGTACCTGTGCCGTGTGCGTTACTTATTTTCATCAGCAGATCTTCGTTTTTACACTCTTGGAAGTGGGATGACGGGGTCAAAAGGCGAATCCATACATAAGTTAAATAGATACTGCTCAATTCTCTTCCACGAGGTTCAGACCATTTTGGATTTCTATGAGGAATGCATGATAGTGCCATTCCTCTACACCCCGGCCCGCCAACTGAGCGTGTTTAAACGTGGGGAGGACGGAGGAGGGTGAGGTTACCAACCTGATGGCTGAGAAAGGGCCTCTGCCCAGTGCGCCCTTCCTCCACTCCCACCCGAGAGACAGCTGAACTCCGGGCCGGGACGCGCGTGTTGCCAGTCTAGCCCTGCACCGCGTCCCCTGAGGGCGGGCTGCAGGCGGCCGGGAAGCCTTGCACAATCGGCCCAAAAGAGGAAGCCCAGAAAGTGCTGAAGTAAACACTTAGGCAGACCGTTGCAACATAAATCGGCCTCTCAGTCTTTGGTGGAACCATCACTGGGCCCCAAGTCCCTTAGTCCCTCTCGCGTCTAGGCTGCAAAATGGGTCCATTCGCCAGGAGACGCTCCTGAGAGGAGGGCGCGCGCGGCTCAGGTAGGGGAGGGATGAGAGAGGAAGGCGCAACGTTTCCCAGAATTTAAAAAAAAAAAAAAAAAAAAAAATCCCTTCAAAGTTGTTGTGTAGTTGGAGTGGGCTGGGGGATAGAAAATCAGGCGCAGACTCGAAGAGTTGGAGAAAGCAGCCCCTAACTCGGAGTCCTTTACGCGAATGCTTGTCTGTCCCACTGTCTCTAACCAGGGGCCCTCCTTGCACCTCGGAGCAAAGCAGCTCGGATAGCGCCACACGTCTGCGCGCTGCGTGGGAAGGGCAGGGCTGACAGCACTTCCTGCCCGGGGTAGCGACCTGGAGCCCGGGTGCGGCCGTCTGCACCGCACTTCGCTTTCCCCGCCAGAGTCCCGCCGCCTTCCCGCGCCCCGCCGCGCCTGGCAGAGCAGTCGAGGTAAGTGGCGCTCCCGGTCCCGGGAGCCCTGGGAGCGCCAGCACGGGCCCCTCGGGGCTGTAAGGAACCCGTTCGTCAAGCCCATGGGGTCCGATGCCGGGCGCTGCTCCAGGCTCTGGCCTCGTGAACGCGCGCCCCCCGGCGTGGCCCTCGAGCACAGCGGGTCCCCAGGGTCCCCTCCGCTGATCACACTGGACTCGGCTCGCGAGGGTCGGGGTGTGGGGGTTTGGGGTTCGGGCTTGCCTTTTCCCGAGCTATTGCATCAGATTTGACAGATTTCCTGCCCAGGAAATTGCTGCAAGGTCAAACGGGGAACTGCTATGAGCTCTTGCACGTCCAGCAGGTCAGCAGGTCAGCAGGTCCAGGAGCCCTAATCTACCCTAATCTGGAGGGATTCTTGAGGGGCCTTTTCGGGCGCTGTAGATTAAATGCCAGCCGTGTGAGAATTTGAGTGTGGCTCGCCGTCTGATGCATTTTAGAGAGTTTCCTTCCTCTAAAACTTTTGGACAACTCTTTCTTCTTTATAAAAACAACGTTTTCCCCTGAATTATTCTCATTTTCATTTTAAGATACCATAAAGGTAGATTTGGACACAAGGCATAAGTTTCGTAATTTGGCTTGAAATGGATATTCAGAGGGCCTTTTATAGAATGAAGGAAACTAACTAGGGTGTCCTGTTGGCTCCAAGAATCTCTGCGCAGGTGTTCCGCCAAAGACCTAGCCTGGTGTACCTCTTACTTTCCTTCCAGGAAGATATTTCTTAGCATTCATACCTCTGTGGAACGTGAAATGTGTTTCCTAGAGCCACTCAGGGCACAGCGGTACAAAAAGAACTTTTCATGCGATCCTTAACGAGACGGAGTACTAGAGGGAAGTAACGGAAGAAAAAGGCCCCTTAGTTTATTACGCCTCGAGATGTTTTTTTCTGGTGGCATAACGTGGTTTAAACAAAGGCGCTGGTACTAGCTAGCATTCTTTTTAAAATCTGGGTCTCCAGACAGAAATTTCAGAAAAGAAAAGTTTGTCGTTTTTCATAAACCTAGAGCAGCGATTTTCCCTCTGGCCTCACTGGAATAATGGATGGCACATGGGCCAGGACGATGATGCTGGCTGGCGAAATTAGCAAGGATCTGCTGAGAAATACTTTGTAACGTCTTCTAGTGGTATTTCCTGTCTGCTCAACATGTGTTGTGAAAGGTCTAAGAAATTTAACTTCATCCTTAAACTATTAATAATGTGTGTCCTTAAACAATAATTACTTAAACTATTAATTCCTGAACTATTAATAATTACTAATATTTGTGTCTTTTCTTAGCACTTGGGAGACCTGGGTTCTGGCTCTTGTATCTGCCCCAACTAGATAAGGATTATCTTGATTAACTTGCATGACTTCTCCCAGGACTTCAGATAACATCAGTAAAGTGAGATGATTGGACTACATTATGTCTGTCCTTAAAATAGCAATTGAGGAGTTGCTATAATTCTTTGAACTGGTCCCAACTGGAATACTGGCAACATTGGAATTGCTGATCATGAATTTTTTTAAAATGGAGAAAATAATTATAATCGTGATAACAGATTTTCTTACATTCTGAAATATCAACATCGTTGAGGTCTTTTGTTTCTGAGAAGTTCCTATAAAAGCACAGTCAATATCTGGCCTATAGATAAAAAGGCAAACTTTCGTCTTATTTGAAAACTGAAATAAGAAAGAGCCCAAACTTGAACAGGTCAATATAATATTTTGAAATCCTTCAATTGCCATTTCTCAAGAAATATAACTTTGTAATAAGAATTACTTTATGGCATTACTTTAAATCTTAAACACAATACTTACTAGATTTTATAGTATTTATTACATTTTTTGTATTTTTATATCCTAAGAATGTTCTCCAGTTATCCATTATTGATTTGCCCTTTTTCACTCATCAATGAAAGTTTTAAATAGTTCCATATTAATATTAGAATGAGCTACTTCTAAAGTTCATTGCCATAAATGTCTGTTTGATATGCCACTTTGAATTTTCTTTAAGCCATCTTACTTTCAAAGAGCATTATTATTTTCATTTACTTCTAATTCTCTTCAATTTTATTTTAATTATTTTTAATTAATTATTTTAATTAAAACATTTTAGTGAGTCCACAAATCTTATAATAAATTGTCTGCCTGCCAGAGCCTATTGGACCACAATCATTACAATTTTATAGGACCTCATGAGTTTATTTTATGGGGACTAGAGTGATCTTAGGAATTCTCACCTCAAAATACAACAATTTTTATTAACACGACTGGTATTTTCTCAGTATGAAAATGTATGCGTGTGTTTTATGTCACTGATGTCATCTAAGAGGCAAGTCACTTAAAGCTTAAGCATTTATTATAAATTCGTGTACATAATAAATGCCAGACTTTAAGGTGTAAGGTTTCTACACTGGTTGCATGGGGATTTTTAAATATGTATCACACTTTTAATTATCATGAGAAACATGACTTTTAGAGAAAACTGCTAGATATCCGGAACAGTGATCATTAGATTTCTCTTGAAAAGAGAGAACTAGCCACATGAAGGAATACCTTTACACGTATACCCAGTTAAAGAGACTAGATTGTACCTGCAGTGTGGAAGGGCAGACCCTGAGGACTGCTTTGGGGGACTGGAAGATGTGACCTGCCACCACTGCATCATCATTTCCTAGCCAGTTTGTGACTCCAAAATGAGGACTCTGAAGATGTTGACTAAATATGCAGAATATATTAATTTCACTGAGTGGTACCATGGAAATGTCACAAGCCCCTGAGATCCCATTGGCTCCACTGGTCCCAAACCTCAGGCATGAGCAAGCAGAGAGGTAACATTCTTATTATCCCACATATTCTGGAGCTTGATTCCATGACTCAGTTTTCAAACATTTCCTGAGCACTGACCATGAACTTGAATAATATTTTCTTTCTTCTCTGTCAACTCAGTTTTCTCTTTGATCATCATATAGTAATAGTAAATAATAATTATTATAATGTTTACTTATAAATGCTACCAGGCCCTGTACTAACTAATTTAGATGTGTCATCTTGTTAATCGTCATATCACGATGAAAGCACAGAAAGGGTAAGAAACTTACGCAGGAAGTAAGAAACAGAGCTGTTGTTTGAACTGGGCCATCTGATAGTAGCACCCATGAAAAAACCTGGGGCCTTTCCACAATGAGTTTATAGTCTGGAAGAGGAGATGTAACTAGATGTAAGAGGACATGTAGAATTCCATGTGGAACTAGAGTTGAGTGCTGTGGGACTACATATCGGGGTCCCTGGTCTCCCCCAACCAGGGTCAGGGGAGAAGAATGAATAGAAGGAAACCAAGAAAGAACTTGTCTTGTTATTCTTGGGAAGACAAGACATTATAATCAACTTTGAAGTTATTATCTTTACATGTGTCTTGAAAAAAGAATCTGCTTTGTTAGCAATCGTGTGTTTTCATTTTTGTGTTTATTTTATTCTAATCCCATGTGACAGCCGGCTAGGTGGATTAAATCAACAAAGCAGTGAATTTAATATTTTTTTCTGATTCTGTTGGGGATCTGTTTTATTTAGTCTCATGTCATAGACTCATCAGTGAGATGGTTGTGGGCTGGGATGGGGGATACACGCTAAATCACCCGGCAATTGTGTTTCCACAAACTGACAGGAAGGTTTGCATCCAGACAGCTACATCACATCAAACTGGAGAGAAATAAAAAATGATATTAGAGCAAGTGAATCATGACTAGATTCATTTCTTCCTTCACGTTTTATTATGAAATGTTTCATATCTACAAAAGATGATGTATACCTATAAATCATAGCAAATAATAATAAAGCCAACATCTAGGTACCTATCACCCAGCTTAAGAAGTAGAATATTTTCCAAGGCATTTCCTGGTCTCCTTCCAATAACATTTCCCCATTTCTCAGCTAGAGGTGATCATTCTTCTGAATGTGCTAATTTTTACAAAGCTTGTAGGAAGCCTGTACATACATTTGTAAAGGATGGTGTCAAACTGGGGATTAATGAACACTGGCATGGTAGACTGGTGTCAGGTTCCCCACCGACTCTGGGTGGTCACAAGTAGTGTGTGCTGTTCAGTAAAGACAGCTTACTTTAATTGAATAGCATAAAAACAACATGTATTAGAAATAGTTAATAGTAAGTACCACAGAAATTGTGCTACCTTAGACATTGATAAAGTGACCAAGAATCATCAGTAAATAACTATGATTTTTAAGTGGAATAAACAATATGTGGCTGGGCACGGTGGCTCACACCTGTGACCCCAGCACTTTGGGAGGCTGAGGCAGGAGGATCACTTGAGGTCAGGAGTTCAAGACCAGCCTGACCAATGTGGTGAAACCCTGTCTCTACTAAAACTACAAAAAAATTAGCCGGGTGTGGTGGTACATGCCTGTAATCCCAGCCACTCAGGAGGCTGACGCAGGAGAATCACTTGAACCTGGGAGGCAGAGACTGTAGTGAGCTAAGATTTTGCCATTGCACTCCAGCTGGGGCAACAAGAGTGAAACTCCATGTCCAAAAAAAAAAAGTAACTTATATGAGGAAAACAAATAAAGGAGGCAAAAAAAAAAAAAAAAAAAAAAAAAAAAAAAAAAAAAAAAAGAATATATAACCTAGGAAGTGATCACCACTATTTATTTACTTATTTATTCACTCATTCATTCATTTTTGAGACAGGGTCTAGGCTAGAGTGCAGCGGCATGATTAAGGCTCACTGCACCTTAACCTCCTGGGCTCAAGCAATCCTCCTGCCTCAGCCCCTCAGGTAGCTGGGATTGCAGGTGCGTGTTACCATGCCCAGCTAATTTTAAAAAGTTCTTTATAGAGACAGGGTCTCATTTTGTTACCCAGGCTGGTCTCGACCTCCTGGGCTCAAGTGATCCTTCCAACTTGGGCTCTCAAAGTCTTGGGATCACAGACATGAGCCACTGTGCGCGACCAGATCTCCAGTTTAAATACGATTCAATCATTTTCAGTCAAAAATGTTTGCTAAGCACTATGATAGATGCAAGCAATGTCAGTGAACAAGAGACAAAGATGTCTGCATTTATGGAGTTTGTATTCTGGTGGGCAGATACAGATGCTAATCAATAAGCATAATAAATAAGTCAATAATATAGGTATTAGTAAATGAAAAGCAAGGTGAAGTTGCAATATGAAATAAGTGGTCAGGCCGGGCCTCATTGAGAGGATTTCAGCAAAAGTTTGTAGGAGACAATGGAGTTAACCAAGTGGCTATCTGGGGGAACAGTGTTCCAAGCACAGGGAACAGTCAAGGCTGTAGGGCAGGGGCATATCTGGGGATTTGAGAAGCAACAAGAAGGTCCACGTAGTTAGAGGTAAATAAGCAAGGGAGAGAGAAATAGATGTGGTTGGAGAAGTATGAGAAAGGCAGGGAGATAGCAGATCATGTGGGGTTCCAGAGGCCATTATAAAACTTTGACTTTCACACCGAGTGAAATGGAGGGGCCATTGCAGGATTCTGAGAAGGCGAATAACATGATCTGACTTAAGGCTCACTCTGACTGCTCGAGAATAAACCTGGGGGAGCAGAGGTGAAAGCAAGGAACCCATGACAAAGCGTTGGATTCTGCGTATATTTTGAAGGTAGAGCCAACAAGATTTCCCAACAGAAGGAATGTGGGGGGTTTGAGAAAGTGGAGTCAAGGATGACTTCGAAGTCTGTGGCCTAAACAAGTGGAAGGATGAAATTGTCATCAACTAAAGTGGGCAAGTTGGAGGGTAGATGATTAGAAGTTCAATTCTAGATGTAGATATGAAGTATTGATTGGGAATATTGATGTGCTTATCATATATAAGGTTAAGAGCAGGGTAACTATTTGAGAAGATACTGTTATTGCTCCTATTTTGCAAATTCGAAATGGCAGTTAAGGGAGTTCAGGAAATTTGCCCAAGGCTACACAGTTTAAGAAATGGGACATAGGCTGTGTGGTGGCTCAGGCCTGTAATCCCAACACTTTGGGAGGCTGAGGTGGGCGGATCATGAGATCAAGAGATCAAGACCATCCTGGCCAACATGGTGAAACCTCATCTCTACTAAAAATACAAAAATGAGCTGGGTGTGGTGGTGCACGCCTATAGTCCCAGCTACTTGGGAGGCTGAGGCAGGAGAATTGCTTGAAGCCAGGAGGTGGAGATTTCAGTGAGCCAAGATCACACCACTGCACTGCAGCCTGGTGACAGAGTTAGACTCTGTCCAAAAACAAAAAGGAAAGAAGGAAGGAAGGAAGGAAGGAAGGAAGGAAGGAAGGAAGGAAGGAAGGAAGGAAGAAGGAAGGAAGGAAGGAAGGAAAGAAGGGAGGGAGGGAGGGAGGGAAGGGAGGGAGGCAAGGGAGGGAGGGAAGGGAGGGAGGGAGGGAGGGAGGGAAAGGGAGGGAGGGAGGGAGGGAAGGGAGAAAGAAGGAAAGAAGGAAAGAAAGAAAGAAAGAAAAAAGAAAGAAAGAAAGAAAGAAAGAAAGAAAGAAAGAAAGAAAGAAAGAAAGAAAGAAAGAAAGAAAGAAAGAAAGACGGAAAGAAAAGGGGATATAAAACAAAGTCTTTGCAACCCTAAAACCTTTAATTATTCTTTCAAAACTTGGAGAAGGAGTTGACCAGAAATCTTTATTAGGTAGGTAAAATAAGAATATAGTTGGCTAATCAGCAATGTTCTACCTCCATAATAATCAAAACAATGGAAATTATTTTTGAGAAGTAAAGCAAGAAATGAATACTTAAAAGCCCCATCCATAAAATTTTTTAAATTGTTTTTAACCGAGATGGGGTCTTGCTATGTTGCCCAGGCTGGTCTCAAACTCCTGGGCTCAAGTGATCCTCCTGCATCAGCCTCCCAAAGGGCTATTACAGGCATAGGCCACCATGGCTGACCACATACATTCTTGACCTGTGATGCAGACATTATGAAATACAAGTCTTCCATGACTGTGCATTTTGAAAACAACATTCTGGAGAAGGGAGGACAGAGACCTTTCCCACAAAGAAGTTTTTTTGTGCCTGGAGGTTTAAAATGTTCATATTTTCAAAATCCAAACCAGATTTGGGAGATAGGAATGTTTCCCCCTTACACAGCTGGATTTCAAATGGATTCAAGTGTTAGAGCAGGGCTAACAATTCTCTAGAAGCTGTTGAAGAATGTTGGATAACACTGTTAAGATATTTGGAAGTTGAAAGTGGTTAGGAAGTAACCAGCGATCGAGATAGCTGACATTTCATTTATGTTAGTTATTAACTGCTATCAAGCCAGTGTAATAACGAAATAGTAATATTCAGTAGAATGCTGCTAAAAGCTATTCATTACCACCTGGTAGACTGTTTTCCATGGGGCAGAAGTTCAGTCTTTCAAGTGTGTTTTTAGGATTTCATTTCAAAAAGAAAAGAACAAATTAGTTATGTGGGGGCAGAAGCGGGGAATCCCACAAAATCTTTTTCAGGTGATTTCACATCATATTATAGTGTATTATCACAATTAGGTTACTGAATCAGTAAATTTACCTAAGGCCACTGTTTTTATAGCATTGACAAACTCATGCATCTCTACTGATCACATAACATTCACAAGTGACAGGTAGGGCAATGAACTCATTAGGTTTTGGATGCAGTATTGTTTTCCTTTTAAGATAATGGCTTCCTTCTGATTAAATTTCATAAACGGTATGGCTTAGCAAACCAAGACTGTTTCTTCATGTGTTTACTCATTCTGTGGCGTTGTATTTCCCCTGTTGTAAGCAACACACAGGATTGAAGCTGCTTGGGCCATGAATGTGGGTAAGTGCTGTGCAGTGTGGTGAAAAGACGGCCATGAGACCACTGCAGAATGCCCAAGCTAAAATGAACAGTACTTATTGTTCCTCAAGACCGGGTTTACAGAGTGGGCCACAGTACTGAAACATACACTTCAACTGAATCAGACTCTGCTCAATGTAATATAATTGGAACTTTTTCCAGTTTCACCACACGTCTATTGATGGCCAACCCCACGCCAGTGTAGGGGGCATGTGTAACTAAAATAGGGTAAGATATGGCCCCCTTCCCAGTGTGGTGGCTCACACCTATAGTCCCAGCTACTTGGGAGGCTGAGGTAGGAGGATTGCTTGAGTCCAGCCGTTTGAGGCTGCAGTGAACTATGATCACGCCACTGCACTCCAGCTTGGGTGACTATCTATCTATCTATCTATCTATCTATCTATCTATCTATCTACCTGTCAATAGATAGATAGATAGATAGATAGATAGATAGATAGATAGATAGTCCCTACTCTCAAGAAGCTTCCAGTCTAGTGAGAAGGACAGGCATATAAAAAAAATACATGACAGTGCAGAATGTGCAATGTTTGATACAGAAATAATATGGTGCAGACAGTGATTATAGGGCAAATATTATCTGGGGATGATCAAGAGGTGCTTTGAGGGAGAAAGGTATAGACATGCCTTTCTAGGCCAGGCGTTGTGGCTCATACCTGTAATCCCAGCACTTTGGGAGGCCGAGGAGGACAGATCATGAGGTCAGGAGATTGAGACCATCCTGGCTAATACAGTGAAACCCCGTCTCTACTAAAAAAAACACAAAAAAATTAGATGGGCATGGTGGCGGGCACCTGTAGTCCCAGCTACTCAGGAGGCTGAGGCAGGAGAATGGCGTGAACCCGGGAAGCGGAGCTTGCAGTGAGCCGAGGTCGCACCACTGCACTCCAGCCTGGGTGACAGAGTGAGATTGTGTCTCAAAAAAAAAAAGAAAAGAAAAGAAAAGAAAAGAAAAGAAATGTCTTTCTATACCTTGTGGCCAAATAGAAGAAAGATACACCAGGCACCAGATTTGTAAAACACTTTAGCAGTGTTGAAGCATAAAATGCAGTGGGAAAGGAAACGGTGAGAATCTAATGTAACGCAGAATGAGTAATATTCAGATTACATTCACACGATATGGTCCCCGCAACCCAACATACTTGAGTCAAATACTGAGGCACTTGCAATAACAGAACTGTAGCACTCTGGACCAGAGCTGTCCAGTAGAAATACAATGGAAATTACATGTTAAACGTTAAATTTCCTTGGTGCCACATTAGAAACAGTAAAAAGAACCATGACATTCTTTTTTTTGAGGGAGTGCCTCACTCTGTCACCCAGGTAAGAGTGCAGTGGCATGATCACAGCCCCTCCCATCTCATTTTTTGATTTTTTTGAGAAACCAGGCACTATGTTGCCCTGGCTGGTCTTGGACTCTTGGGCTCAAGCAATCCTTCCACTTTGGCCTCCCAAAGAGCTGGGATTACAAATGTGAGCCACTGTGCCCAATTGTGATGTTAATTTTAATCACTTATTTTATTAAATGATATATCCAAAAATGATAATAGCACTGTGGATCAAATGATTATTTTTGGATATTTCGTTTAATAAAATAAATTATTAAAAAGTGGATTGTTTGAAGTTATATTAAATTTAATATGTTTGAAATTAGACTTAACAGTAAAAATCAAGTGACATAAATTTTTACTAAAAATTTTTAAAATAATATCTTAATTTTGATATACTTCAAATTATATTACATTAAAGTAATAGTAAGATTAATATTTTTTTAATTTTTGTAGAGATGAGGGTCTCACCATGTTGCCCAGGCTGGTCTCAAATTTCTGGCCTCAAGTGATCCTCCCACTTCAGCCTCCCAAAGCACTGGGATTACAGGCATCCTGCCAGTAATAGTAAAATTATTAATGAGCTATTTTATTCCATTTTTTATTACTAAGTCTTGCAAATCCAGTGTGTTTTCACACTTACAGCACATCTCATTTCAGACTAGCCACAATTAAAGTGCTAAATGGCCTCATGTGGCTAGTGGCTGAACTGGACAGCATAGATTGAGATAAATTCACAAGTATTGCATCCTATACTATGTGTTGACTATGCACTGAAAGGAGGATATTAGGTGAATTCTAAAGTATTCAGAATTTTCTAGGGTAAAGGAAGTAAACAACATTTGCAATTAGTTTGGGGCCTGTCCCTACAATCTGATTTTAATTCATCTTTAAACCTACACCCAGAATGCATTATTTGCCCTCTGGTAACAAAAACAACCTCGAATAGTCATTTGCTTGCTTTCCTTTTTATCCTCTTTCTCCCCCAACTCGCCACCACCTTATATATTATGGATTCTGCCTAAAAGTAAGAAGGACTGAAAAAGAACTGGAAACAAATGGCGAAGCAGGATGCCCTAAACCCACATCCGGCAAAATGTGATCTGTTGCCCTAGGCAACCGTGGTGGTCAACCCTTCTGTTTTCTTTTTTTTGCTTCCACCTGCTAGTTCACAAGCATAACACACTCTCATCGACAGCCACTCTCTTTGTGGCGGTGCTCAGCTCCAAAATTACGCCTCCCTTTCAGGGGAGGGCGGTAGTGCTAAGATTTGGAAAATGGATTGGAGATGCCTAAGATATGACTCAAAAAAGACTTGAGGAGATTCCAGGGCAGTTCTTTCCTTGTTAAGAATGGTTACGAATCCCTGTTCTAGAAACTATACTTACAGATGTCCTTCCAGTGGCTTGGTCTTTTAAAAGTGTGCCTGACCTACAAAAAAAAAAAAAAAAAATGGCGGTTTAACTCAGTCTCCAGGTGCATGAAAACGCAACAGACAGAAGTAACCATCCCCTTGTGGACTTGGGTGTGTGTTTATGTTTGTGTGTGTATATATCTGGTGTGTGAAAGAGAGAGAGAGAATAAATGATTGACACTTTTTTTCCACTGTTGGTTTTAGAGGGAAAACACAATAATAAACATGATGATGATGATGATGATGATGATGATGATGATGATGATAGAAATAATAGCTGATACTAATATGCACCAGACATTATAATGAGTACATTACAGGCACTAACTACCTCATCCCTATGAAGCAGGAGCTGTTGTTTTGTTTTGCGCATGTGTGTCTGTGTGAATCTTTAGTTTCTTTCTACATTCCAGTTGAATAGAAATATTGGCATTTGTTTCAATGGGATATCATCTTGATTGACTAGAAGTGTTCCAGATATCAAATCATTACTGCCGATGTGATTCCATATTCTCCAATATAGTTGTCCAGTTTTCTCATCAGAACTCACTCAAAGGTGCTTGAAGGCCAGGCAGTGTGGTTTATGCCTGTAAACACAACCTTTTGGGAAACTGAGGCAGCAGGATCCCTTGATCTCATGAGTTGGAGACCAGCTTGGGCAATAGAATGAGACCCTGTCTCTACAAAAAAAATAAAAAAGCCAGACATGGTGGCATTCTTCTGTGGTCCCAGCTACTTGGGAGGCTGAAGCAGGAGGATCAGTTGAGCCCAGAAGTCGAGCTGCAGTGAGCCATGGTCATGCCACTATATCCTAACCTGGGCAACACAGCAAGACCCTATCTTAAAAAAAAAAAGTGCTTGAGTATCAGCAACATCCTTTCAGAAATGGTAGTAAGGAAAGTAAAAATATGGAGAATGGTTTACAGCATCTCAGAGAAGGGTATAAGAGGGCAAAGGGGGTTTTGTTAAACTCTGGGCAGTTTTGCAGTGGATCAAATACGGGCATTGGAATTGGCATTATATTTATTGGAAGGCTTTCAAATACTCAGCCATTAAATGCGTCTGTACATGCAAAGCACTTAGAATAATGCCTGGCTTGTAGTATGCACTCAAAAATCAAATATCTTGTTTCAAACATTTAGAACAAAACAAAATTAAATCCCCCCTAGCAGTTACCCTTGAAAACAACTCAAGTATTATCTATCTTCCTTGTATTTTGACATTTGAAATAAGCCTTTGTTATTCACATGCCTCTAAGGGCCTGAAACATTGTAGATTAAACACAATTTCACAGCCACCATATTTTAGTCAAATAGTCCGTAGGTAGATGATAAGGGTATACACTAATATTTCTATTCTTTTCTTTATTCTTCTCCTTGTCTTTGTTGAGTGGTTTTGGACAATTACTCTTTGTGGAACACTCCACCATGGCTGTGGAAAACGAGTAAATGTAGAGTTGTTTCCTGCTCTCTGCCCTCCTAGAACTCAGATCCTTTTTTTTTTTTTTTTTTTTTTTTTTGAGACTGAGTCTCCCTTTGTCTCCCAAGCTGTAGTGCAATGGCTCAATCTAAGCTCACTGCAACCTCTGCCTTGGGTTCAAGCGATTCTTATGCCTCAGCCTCCCGAGTAGCTGGGACTACAGGCATGTGCCACCACAGCTGGTTAATTTTTGTATTTTTAGTAGAGACGAGGTATCACTATATTGGTCAGGCTGGTCTCGAACTCCTGATCTCAGGGGATCCACCCGCCTCGTCCTCCCAAACTGCTGGGATTACAGGCGTGAGCCACCGCACCTGGCCTAGAACTGAGATTTCAAGCAATGAGATGCAGTTGTGTGAAAAGTGTTAACTCTTATAGATTGGCAAAATATACAGGACGATGAGAGACAGTAATTATTTCTAAGGAAAGATAAATTGTAAGAAATGAAAGGGGTGTTTTATTTTAAATAATCTTTATCATATGCAATTAAGGTGACATGGAAGGCATGAAGGAAAGAAACCAGGTTGGGAGTCACATTAGAGCTGCCTTCGTTTTACTTTAGTTTTTGACAGATGTGGGTTCTCACTATGTTGACCAGGCTGGTCTCAAATTCCTGGGCTCAAATAATCCTCTCGCCTCAGCTTCCCAAAGTACTGAGATTACAGACAAGAGCCACTGTGCCCGGCCTAGAGTTGCTTCCTAATTAAGAATGTATTACTAGTGGATTGAAGCATTTCTCTCAGTCCTCAGGAGGAACTCTGTGCTTTACTCAATATCTGATGTAACTCAGAGGCACCTTGGATTTTGCAAAAGATGCATTCTACTTTTGCCATTTGGACATCCAGAATCACATTTGGACATCCAGAATCACATCTATGGCCAAATTCCGCCACTGTTGAGATCCTATTCTATTTTTTCTTCTTTTGTCTTGTATCTGTAAATTACCTTAAGCCCTTTTTCAGGAGATGTGGAATAAATAACTAATAAACACTGTAAGAAAGCCATTTATCTTCCCTACCTCTAAGTTTTCTCAATTATAAAATGAGATGCTTGGGTTAAGTTAAACTGAGTTTACTTTCCTAGTTCTAATGTTTTAAGACTATATGCATGAAGACAGGATCGTGCATGAATGAAGGCGATCTTCAGTCAATCCTCAAAAGCAGTAGATATGGAGACATCCTATATAAGAGTATAAATAACAATAACTTGGCTTCAAACCATTGAATGAAGTCAGTATATTAGATCTCAATTATCAACACTTCCTCTCGAAACAAGGCATTTATCTGGTTTTAAAGATGGTTAGAACATGTAAATGTACAAATAAATAAAAGCCCTTTTGTGCTGTATATGGTGGCATACATAAAGACTTAGGAGACATCAAATTTACCAATGACCCATTTCAGTGACAGACATTTTTTCAATAATCAGCAATTTTTAAGGTTTGATTGATTATATCAATCGTATATTCTTAGAGGAAAAAAATGTATATTTATTCCTTCCCTAAAAACCAATAAAACCTTTAAAAAGTGTTCCAGTCTTGCACAATTATCTAAGGTAGGAATTGTTTTCATTGTACAGACGAGGAAACTAAGCCAAGAGAAAGGTTAAATGACTTGCTCAAGATCATCCAGCAGCTAAGTATATTTACAAGTACATGGTGTGTGTCACATACTTGAATGAAAATACAAGATGCCATGCCTGAATTCACTGTGTGATGTGAAAGACAGGCATGCAAATTATATTAGATGTGGACATGTAGACACCATCACAAACGTATTAACAAGGAAGCCACCAATTGCCACCTCTTAATAATCACAATTCAGGTATTCAGAAGACAATGTAGTTATCTAATTATCCAATTTCTCTAGGCCTGATTTTCATAACCTATAAAATTGAAATCATGCCACTGTCTCATAGAATTGTTTTGAGAATTAAATGAGATACTATAGATGTCTGACCTGTAGTAGTTGTTCCATATTTATAACTCCTACTATTCTTTTTAAATTTTTACATATTTAGGAGGTACGAGTGTAGATTCCTTACATGCATATATTTCATACTGGTGCAGTCTAGGCTTTTAGTGAACCCATCACCTAAATAGTGAACATCGTACCCAGTCGATAATTTTTCAACCTTCCATATTTTGTAGCCTCCAATGTCTATTTTTCCACTCCGTATGGCCATGTGTACTCATTGTTTAGCTTCCAATTATAAGTGTGAACATGCAGTATTTGATTTTCTGTTTTTGAGTGTAGCTCCTACTATTCTTATTTTAAAGTAGGTGCTGATTATGTATTAATATGAGCTAGCATATATTTCATTTTAAGTGCCAGTGGTGGTGCTGTGCCAATACTAAGAGAGTTGAGGTATAACTATTGCTCCTGTAATGTAGCTGAAGAGATTTAAAAATGTCTATAGATTGATAAACAAGTCATAAAGCAGGTCATGAACTGTCAAAGTCATGATTCTGACACTGCCAGAATGGAGCTGTGGGTCTTGAGTTGGCTTTGTGTAGTGGGTAGGACTTATCTGGGTGGAGAAATAGCACAGAGGTAATGACCATGGTGTGTTTAGAGGAGGAGAAATAAACTCCTTTCACTGTAAGCCAAAGTTTAATGAGGAGAAGATGGAGATGAACTTGGAGTGGTGCGCTGGACATGGATTGTGGGTGAGCCCATCCTATGAGATATTTGCTCTGAGCTGGGAGACATGAGGACAGCCTGCATACACCGTTGACAGTGAGGGTGGGACAGGGCTTTCCTGCCAGGTCCCTGCTCCTCGACTAGAAGCACTGGCCTTCCTCCTCCATCCACTCCTTCATCTCCTGCTTGCCTTTCTCTGATGATGTGGACTTGCCAGACTTGGTGTTTGTCCCCTTTGGACCTAGAATGCTCAGATATCCTACTGACCTGGCCATGGAAACCACTAGTGTTCCTCTGGGCTATAGCACAGACTCTAGCTCTCCTGAAAAAGGCCTCAAGGGATGGTTGCCCCTGGCGGATACTGACCAATAAGCACAGGGAAAACAATGCTCAACATCATTAGTCATAAAGGAAGTGCCGATCAATACCACAATGAGTACAACCACCATGGAGAACAATTTGAAGTTTCCTTGAAAAACTAAAAATAGATCTACAATATGATCCAGCAATCCCACTGCTGGGTATATATCCAAAAGGAAGGAAATCAGCATATCAAAGAGATATCTGCACTCCTGTGTTTGTTGCAGCACTGTTCGCAAGATTTGGAAACAACCCAAATTCCATCAACATGTGAATGGGTAAAGAAAATGTGGTACCTATACACAATGGAGTACTATTCAGCCATGAAAAAAGAATATTATCTTGTCATTTGCCACATGGATGGAACTGGAGATCATTACAAGTCAAAAAATCCAGGCGCAGAATGGCAAACATGGCATGTTCTCACTTATTTATGGGATCTAAACATAGAAACAGGCCCAGTGCAGTGGCTCATGCCTGTAATACCAGCACTTTGGGAGGCCGAGGCAGTTGAACCACTTGAGGTCAGGAATTCAAGACCAGCCTGGCAAAAGCCCATCTCTACTAAAAATATAAAAATTAGCTGGGCGTGGTGGTGGGCGCCTGTAATCCCAGCTACTTGGGAGGCTGAGGCAGGAGAATCGCTTGAACCAGGGAGCCAGAGGTCAGAGGTCACAGGATTGCAGGACTTTATTCCGGCTGCTCAGGAACCTGATGGGACAAGGAGCTGAGATTGTGCCACTGCACTCCAGCCTGGACGACAGAGTGAGACTCTGTCTCAAAAAATAAAAAATAAAAAAATAAAAACAATTGAACTCCTGGAGATAGAGAGTAGAAGGATGGTTACCAGAGGCCGGGAAGGGTAGTTGGGTTGGGGGAGATATGGGGTAGTTAATGGGTCCTAAAAAACCAGAAAGAATGAATAAGACCTAGTATTTGCTAGCACAACAACGTGACTATAGTCAATAATAATTTAATTGTACATTTAAAAATAACTCAGAGTATAATTGGATTGTTTGTAACACAAAGGATAAATGCTGGAGGGGATGGATACCCCATTCTCTGTGATGTGATTATTATGCATTGCATGCCTGTACCAAAACATCTCATGTATCCCATACATATATACACCTATGTACCCACCAAAATTAAAAATTAAAAACAAACAGAGTGAGATACCACCTCACACCCATTAGCATGGCTATAATCCAAAAGAGAGACAGTAATAAAATATTGATTAGGATGTGGAGAAATCAGGAGGGCTTTGAATGGCTCTCCACAATCTGACAACACATGATGAAGCAAAGAGGGAACGATTTCATTTTTGACGGCTGTCTCTGCTCAGAGGCTGTCTCTGATGCAGGACTTTATTCTGGCTGCTCAGGAAATGGATGGGACAGGATGCTAAATGGTGTAGAGTAGTTCCGATTTTTTGCCAAGAGGCAAATGAGAGAGATGCCCTCAAAAACAGTACATGATATTGCTCGGCTAATTTAAATATAAATATGGGCCATGGAGTTAAGTACTGTTAGTTTATCATTAAGAAGAAAAAAATCAGGGCCAGGCGCGGTGGCTCACGCCTGTAATCCCAGCACTTTGGGAGGCTGAGGCAGGCGGATCACGAGGTCAGGAGTTTCAGACCAGCCTGGCCAACATGGTGAAGCCCTGTCTCTACTAAAATACAAAAAAAATTAGTCAGGTGTGTTGGTGGGCGCTTGTAATCGCAGCTACTTGGGAGGCTGAGGCAGGAGAATTGCTTCAACCCGGGAGGCAGAGGTAGCAGTGAGTTGAGATCGGGTCACTGCACTCCAGCCTGGGCGACAGAGCCAAAAAAAAAAAAAGAAGAAGAAAAACATCTTTGGGGATGCTCACATTAACTGAGTAAAGTTACATGGTTACTGTCATGCAAAACACATATGAAATGCAGACACTTCCCGAAGTTGAATTTTACGCTATCTCTGCTGATTTAGCTGTTCAGAATTTTGGTGGATTTCTTTTTTTTTTTTTTTTTTTTTTTTGGCTTCTGTATTTTTAAGGCAAAGATTCCATGCCAGATTAATGAATAATCTTTCTATGGAGGGACTCAATCCAAACTGGGTTTACCAGAGTCTATTTCTTTGAAGGAGCAATCGTAAAATGGCTCTAAATTCATTTGAATTGGTCTTGGGTTGTAGTACTATCATACTTACTATAATCTCTTTGTACTTTATCATGGAGACATACAAACGTTTGCACAAATGACTCGGTAAGTATTGTTTATCAAATGGCAGAGACTGTTTGTTATCAAACCACAGAGAGAGAAAGAGCTTTTTTCCCTCCCTTTAGGTATTAAAAACAAAAGCCCTCTGCTCTCGGTAGCATTTGTTAAAAAATAACTCACATCCTACACAAAAACCTAACCCAAAATGGATCATAGACCTGAATGTAACAGCTAAAATTATTAAAATTATAAAACCCTTAGAAGAAGATGTATGAGTAGATCTTCATGAACTTGATCTAGCAATGTTTTCTTAGATAGAACACCAAATGCAAACTAAACTGGACTACATTCAAACTTAAAACTTTTGTGCTACAAACAATGCCATCAAGAAAGTATAAAGACAATATACAAAATGGGAAAAAAACATTTGAAATCATATATCTGACAAGAGTTGGTATCCAGAATATTTAAATAACTCCTGCAATATAATAATAAAAAGACATATAACCTATTTATAACTGGGAAAAAAATCTGAGCCAACATTTCTCCAAAGAAGATATAGACGTGACCAATAAGCCCATGAAGAGATGCTCCATATCATTAGGCATAAAGGAAATGCCAGTCAAAACCACAGTGAGATACCACTTCACACCCATTAGCATGGTTGTAATAAAAAAGAGAGGCAAGAACGGGTATTGACGAGGATGTGGAGAAACTGGAACCTTCATACACTGCTGGTGGAATGTAAAATAGGCCACAGCTTTGGAAAACAATGTGTCAGTTCTTCAAAAGTTAAATACTTACAGAGTTACCATATGCCCCAGCAGTTGCACTCTTAGGAATGCCAAGAGAAATTGAAACATACATCCACACAAAAGTGTGCACACAAGTGTTCATAGCAGCATAATTTGTATTAGCTGAAAAACTGGAAACAACCCAAATGTCCATCAACTAATAAAAAGAAATGAAATGTCAGCACATATTACAGTTTGGACTGAACTTTGAACACATGATGTTAAGTGAAAGAAGTCAGACACAAAAGACCTCATTAATGTATCATCCCATTGATAGGAAATGTCCAGAATAGGCAGCTTTATAGAGAGAGAAAGTAGAATAATGATTGCTTAGGAATGGGGAGGGGAGGAGTGAATGGATACGGGGTTTCTTTTACGGGAGAAGAAAATGTTCTAAAATTAGATTGTGGTGATAGTTGCACAACCCTGTGAATATGCCGAAACCATTGAATTATACACTTTAAATAGGTGGATTGTTTCATTTCACCTGCATTCAAGGAGCTGCTCTATCCACGGGAAAATGGAAGGATGCATTTGGTACAATTTGTGCTCTGAGGTCAGTACATTAAGTAAAAGCCTTTGGTATGCCTGGGAATTATAGGGAAAATAGCAGTGATAGCAGCGGAGTAGGTTTTAGGAGAGAACAGGATGGATGTCTGAAAGATGAGGTGGGAGGGGTTGATGCAGGTTGGACTATGGAAAAATTTAAAAGCCACCTTATGGAGTTTATATTAAATCCCACGGACAGTAGAGAGCCACTGAAAAGTTTTGCTACTTGAAAGAATATGACAGAACTGGGTTTTAAGAAGAAAACCCTGGTGGCATTATAGAAGCTGATTTAAGGACAGACTGTGGTGAGCCTCTGTAGTCCCAGCTACTCAGGAGGCTGAGGTGGGAGGATGGCTGTGTCCAGAAGGTTGAGACTGCAGTGAGCTGTGATCATGCCACTGCACTGCAGCCTGGGTGACAGAGCAAGACCCTGTCTAAGAAAAAAAAGGAGAGACTGTTTGAGCCTCTGTAGGCATATGAAAAATAAAAAAGAAAAGAAAAGAAGGAGAAATTGGAGATAGGAAGATGAAAAGTAAGCCGAGGGCAGAATCCTGATAAGATGTGGAAGACCTGTACTAGAGTGGTAGCTGGGGAAAGAGTGGGACAAGTTCGAGGGCATTAGGAAGGCTAAACTGACCAGACAAAGTGATCACATGTGGGACTTCCAGAATAGGTGATGCTTCTGAGAACACTGGCTTAGTCAAGGTCATCAGGCTACAGGTCAAGATAAATGTAGGCTGGCTTTTTGGGTGTTTGTTTTTTTAGCAAGAGAGGGATACTATCTGGGAAGAGGAGTTCTTGTGTCCAAGTGGCTCCTTTTAGAGACTTGCAGCACAGAAGCTAGGCTGTGCTTGGTCATTGCAGATGTTCACAGCCATCGAGTCAGCCCACCGGTGTTTCTTCTCCGAGGCTCTTCTTCCCTTTCTCTGGTCTGCTTTTTCAAATGCTAATGTACACTTCTTTTTCAGTTCCCCAATTTCTGGTAACTATCACATTTGAATTTTTCTTTTTTAAGAGACAGGGTCTAACTCTGTTGCCAGGCTGGTCTTGAACTCTTGGCCTCAAGCGATCCTCCTGCCTCCGCCTTCCAAAGTGCCAGGATTACAGACATCAGCCACTGTGCCTGGCCTCACATTGGATTTTGCTGTCCTTTGCCCAGACATCCAGTCACAGCCTCACTTCACTGCACTGTTCAACTCCTAAACCCAGGATCTGATTTTTATCCAGGGCTTCTCTGTGCTGACTTTGTCCCCAGTTCCCAAGATAACATCTGGCTTGGATCTCCCTATACCAAAACCTGTACTGGCAAGCCAGGGGACCTGGGAACAGGCTGAAGAGGAGGCTGGATTGGGGCCATGTTGCATATAAACCACTGGTAGGGCTGCCTGGTGGAAATGCTCTGTGTGCAATGCAAAGTATAATTGCAGGGCTTAAAAATGAGAAGAGAGATGAAGACACAGATAAGTAAGAGTTTTATGCTTCCCTCTGAAGCAATATCTACAGAGATTAGATAACAGGAAAAAGTATAATACCAAACAAAGATCAGGGCAGATTTATCCCAAAGATAATCTGGATCATAGCTACAGTGACTAAATTATTTGCTCTGAAAGGGTAAACTTGTTGCCACCATTTCTTCAGAAATCGCTTAAAGCTGGGTCTTTTTTGGCATTTATGAAATTTGGGTATTTTTACGACCTGACTAATACCTTTGTCAAGACAGCCCCCTTGGACAGCAGAGAAGATGTATGGAACCGAAAGTGCAAGGACTTAATGAATGATTTCTTGAAAGTATTACTGAAACTGGGTGTGATGTCTCATGCCTGTAATCCCTGCACTTTGGGAGGCCAAGGCGGGCAGATCACCTGAGGTCAGGAGTTTGAGACTAGTCGGACCAACATGGTGAAACCCCATCTCTATTGAAAACACAAAAATTAGCTGGGCGTGGTGGCAGGCACCTTTAGTCCCAGCTACTTGGAAGTCTGAGGCGGGAAAGTCGCTTGAACCTAGGAGGTGGAGGTTGCAGTGAGCCGAGATCTTGCTGTTGCACTCCAGCCTGGGTGACCGAGCAAGACTCTGAAAAGAAGGAAAGAAAGAGAGAGAGAGAGAAAGAGAGAGAGAGAGAGAGAGAGAGAGAGAGAGAGAGAGAAAAAAAAAGAAAGAGAAAGGAAAGAAAGAAAGGAAGGAAGGAAGGAAAGGAAGGAAGGAAGGAAGGAAGGAAGGAAGGGAGAGAGAGAGAAAGAGAAAGAAAGAAAGAAAAAAAGAAAGAAAGAAAGAAAAGAAAGAAAGAGAAAGAAAGAAAGAAAGAAAGAAAGAAAGAAAGAAAGAAAGAAAGAAAGAAAGAAAGAAAGAAAGAAAGAAAGAAAGAAAGAAAGAAAGAAAGAGAGAGAAAATATTACTGATACCTTTTCTGGTAAGATCCATGAACACCTGACCAAAAAATTAACAAAGCTCATTTCCCAGTATCACTTTTTTCTTTCACTGTCTACATCATAACAAACCTAAGTTGTATCTTAATACATCATTTGCCTTTTATATCAGAACATCACTGGACCATTGGAAGGGAGTAGTGATTGATAAGTTATTAATGATAAAATAGGTACAAAACAAAGACTATAATATGCTATTGCCAAAAAATTAAGGCCATATTTACTTTATGTTTTGGATTCCGGTAGGATTTTAAAGGACCAAATTCTTTGATATTTTTTAATATATTTTCACATAACTTATGTTCTATTTTCTACTTTATTTTTATTTACTGTCCTGTTTTAATTATTTTCTGCTTTCATTACTTTTTTCTCCAAAATTTCCTCTGAAATTGACTCTAGTTAAATTGTGTATAAGTGTGTATTTTCTTTACTGTGGTTATTTTCTAGATAGTTTGAAATTGTCCTTTTGAAATTTTCTTCTCTGTTTCCTCAGCTGTTAAGGAAAATGTTTTCTACTTAAGGAGTTTTTTTTTTAATTTTTTTTAGCCCTTATTATTCATTTTCATTATTATTGTATCTTGGTCAGAGAATGTGGCTATTTCTCCTTTGAGAAATTTATTTAGATTTTCTGACATATAACTAGTTTTCAATAAATAATTTATAAGCTAAGCCTAATTTTTACTCAAATCCCCTATAACATATTTATATCTTTCCCCTATTAATCAGTCAAATGTAGAAATTAAATTTATTACTATTGTTAAGGTCATAATTTTGTAAGCCAAATTTTTACTATTATTTTCTATCGATTTAGTCTTAAAAAAATTTGTATAAACAAAATAATGTATTTTTGCATGGAAAATTTAATGATGAATCAGTTCTGAACCAAGACAAATAATACTAAATTCTTAATTACAGTTCAGCTGTTGCCTCCAGAGAAATAAAGAAAATAATTAGCTGATGACAAGAAGAACACTCTTAGTAAAGTTAGTGAGCATAGTAACAAATAAATAAACAAATAAAACACCCTTCTTAGAAATAATTATAAAATTTGCTAGTCAGAAACAATACACGAAGGATACATTGTAGTATGCATTTTGTTTTCCCTAAGACATTATTTGCCTTTTATATCAGAACATAATGACTCTAAGAATTTTTAGAGTCATTTAGAATTTTAGAATGTAGTCAAGAAAGACAAGGAATTTGTTGCAGTGCACTTGTCCATCTCAAATTGTCCTCCTCACATGGACTCCCCAGCAATGTTTAGGAGAATAAAGCCACAAAAGGAAGGAGTGGAGAAATCTCTTTCCCCTTTTTTATGAGCTGCCCTCACAGTAGGATGTTATATTTTTGCATGCATATGTTCATTGTTCACAATAGCACTATTCACAGTAGCAAAGACATGGAATCAGCCCAAATGCCTATCAATGATAGATTGAATAAAGAAAATATGGTACATATACACCATGGAATACTATGCAGCCATAAAAAGGAATGAGATCATGTCCTTCGCAGGGACATGGATGGAGCTGGAAGCCATTATCCTCAGCAAACTAATGCAGGAACAGAAAACTACACACTGCGTGTTCTAACTTATAAGTAGGAGCTGAATGATGAAAACACATGGACACATTGGGGGAACAACACACACCTGTCAGAGGGTTGGATGGCGAGTGGGGAGAGCATTAGGAAGAATAGTTAATGGATGCTGGGGTAAAAGCTCACTGCTGCCAGCACTCACTCCTTGGTCTAAGACGGTAGGGATAGAACTGCCCCCAGAAGATTCTGGTTTTCCACGTTGGCTTTCACTTCATGTTGTTCATTTCCACCTCCTAGGTCTCGTGTCAATGTATCTGCTTGACTAATCACAGGTAGAACCCTAACTGCAAGGGAGCCTGGGAAATATCATTTCTAGATTTCCAGCTTCTATATTTTAGGAACACATCATAAAAGGCACTTGGAGAGGGTGTTCAGAGAGCCAGTCAAAAGTATTTACCACAAAAGTATTATAAAACGAAGGAAGGGAGAGAAAGAAAGAAGGAAAGAAGGAAGGAAGGGAAGGAGGTAGGGAAGGAAGGAAGGACACAAGGAAAAAAGGAAAAACTCTTTTTTTCTTATATAACTTATACTTTTGCTTTTATGCATAGATTCATAATTCAACAAGAATTTATTTTGCATATGGCAATGAGGATAGGGATCTGAGTTTATTTCTTCCAAATACATAGCCGATTGCTTCAATACCACTCATTAAATGCTCCATTATTTTTCTACTGATTACTAACTGCCAACTTTTTCATACATTAAATGTAAATTCTGAAATATTTGTCTTTTTCCAGTGGTTTATTTGTGTAAATCCTGAAATGCCAAATATGTTTATTTTTATTTAAAATACATTTTTATTACTTAGGAATAATCTTTTTTTTCAGGAATAAGGTTTTATTCTCAGATAAAGTTGAGAGTCAACTTGTTGACTTTCTTTACTTTTCTATAAATACATTTTGGGACCTAATTGAAGTTGCAAAAAGTTTCTTATTCATTTAGGAAGAGTTACCATTTAATATGGTAAAGATGTCTCCCTACATTAATTCCCATAACATGGTAGTTCCCTTCATTTTTTCGTCTTTTATCCATATAGTTTCATTATTTTCTCTATCTTGAATTGACAAATTGCTTATTATTTATTTCTATGTTTTTCATAGTTTTTTGCTGTTGTAAATCTGATCTTTTGCCATGTCATTTTCTAATATTTATTGGTGTATATATAGGAACACTATTGATGTGTATATATTTACTTTACATGGGCCACCTTATTAATTCTACTTTTCACTACATAAAAAATTCTCTTGAATTGTTTATGTAGACAATTGTATCACCTCCATATTTTGCTAACTTTGTTTTTTCTCCGGGGTCTGCAGGCCAAATCCACTTGGCTGATTCTGTAGATAAAGTTTTATTGGCACTAGCCATGCTTATTTGTTTGCATAATGTCTACAGCAGCTTTCCCTACAACAGCAGACTTGCGTGATTCTGACCAAGACCATCTGACTTGCAAAACCTGAAATATTTACTATCTTGTCCTTTATTTAAAAAGTTTCCCAAGTCCTGCCATAGACTGTTTATAAATGTGAGATCTTTTTCTGGACCTCTTACTGTTTAAGACTGCCAAAACAAAACTAAATAGTAGCAATAATGGCGGGACCCCTTTGACTTGTGTTTTACATAGGAACATTTTTGGTGTTTTACAATTAGAATGATGGTTGCCATTGGTTTCTGGTAGATACCCTCTATCGAGTTAAGGAAAATACCAACCGTTTCAACCTTACTAAGAGATTTTTATCAGGAATGGGTATTTAATTTTAGGAACTTCCTGCTCACCATGCATTGAGATGATCATATAGTTTGTCATTTAATATTTTAACTTAGTGAATTATTCTGATACATTTCCCACTGGTGAGTTGTTCTTGTACTCTTAGTTATTATGTACTATCCTTTTAGAGTATTTATGGGATCAATTTTCTAAAATTTTATTTAGGAATTTTTCATCTATATTTGTAAGTAATCATGATTTGTTGTTTTCCTATTTTAGGAACGCTTTTATTTTTAGTGGCAACTTATTCTTGTTGCTGTCATCTGAAATCTGTCTGAAGACAGCAATCGGAATTGTTTAAAAGGCTCTCTTCTATTTCTTTCTTCCACTTAGTTTCCTCTGGGGTCAATATCTTGGTTTTTAATCTTGATGCTTCATGCTCTTGTTACTCCTCAAATATTTGATGACCCTGATTGTCGATTCATAATTTTAATGAAACGGTTAGAATGATATAGAAGGTGGTATAGATTTACTTGGGGACTAGAGCAAGCCTCCTTCCGGACTGACAGGCAAACTGTGGCATTCTGTAGATGAGCATGGGCATTTATAAACAGGCAGATCTCCCCTTTGGGTTGGATGAAGATCAAACA
The DNA here is from genome assembly GCF_024542745.1 of Macaca thibetana thibetana. Lineage (NCBI taxonomy): Eukaryota > Metazoa > Chordata > Mammalia > Primates > Cercopithecidae > Macaca > Macaca thibetana. The sequence goes on from NC_065586.1 coordinate 26,274,797, forward strand.
ATAAGCTTCAGCCATTGTTGAGTGTTATTTGCTGAAGCCAGCAAAAATATGTACTGAAAATGGAGCACGCAAGAGTGCTTAGTAAAATTCACTAGAAGCCCAGGCATGGTGGCTCATGCCTGAAATCTCAGCCCTTTGAGAGGCAGAGGCAGGAGCATCATTTGATGCCAGGAGTTCAAGACTAGCCTGGGCAAGATAGTGAGATCCCATCTCTACCAAAAAATTCAAAAAATTAGCTGGGGATAGTGGCACACACTTGTAGTCCTAGCTACTCAGGAGGCTAAGGTGAGAGAATTCCTTGAGCCCAGGAGTTTGAAGCTGTAATGAGCTGTGATTGTGCCACTGCACTCCAGCCTGAGTGACAGAGGGAGACTCCATGTCTAAAATAAAATATAAAAATTCACTGGAATGTGGAAATTTCTTTTCCCACTCCCTTCTGATTGATTGATTGATTGGATGCTTGACTGGTTGGATGGGAATCTGCCTGACTGTTACGGTGTCCCAAGCTTTCTGGGCACTGCTCTACTTTTTTTTTTTTTTTGGCTCAAGACCCACCTTTGGAATTAATGAGGTATTTTTTCCACATTATTTAAGGCAAGGGTTCTTGCTGATTGTACACTGGGGGCGATTATGGCAGCCCATTATTCCTTGTGACAGAGAAGTTAGATGGCCCATAGCATTTTAAAAAGATTTTTACTATAAGTTCTGGGATATATGTGCAGAACGTGCAGGTTTGTTACGTAGGTATACATGTGCCGTGGTGGTTTGCTGCACCCATCAACCCGTCATCTAGGTTTTAAGCCCCGCATGCACTAGGTATTTGTCCTAATGCTCTCCCTCCTCTGGCCCCCTACCCCGACAGGCCCTCATGTGTGATGTTCCCCTCCCTGTGTCCATGTGTTCTCATTGTTCAACTCCCACTTATGAGTGAGAACAGGACCATAACATTTTAAATAGTGACTCCTCTGGTTGAGTGTCCCTGGATTCCCATCTTTGCTGACCTGGAGCTTGGGTGTCCGCCTTGGCTGTGTCTTCAGCAGCCCTCCTCTAGACCCATACTGGACTCCACATTTTTGCTTTAGTTACTCAGTATCTACAGTCCCTTCTCTGGAGCATCTTTCAGAAGTTTCTCAACATTTTGATCTACTGATACCATCCTTCCATGCTTTCCAGACTGTTATAAAGTCTTTTCATTGGAATTTTAGGAGACAGTATATAGTCACTCCCACGATTTGGAACTGGAAGTTTTCAGTACATTTTAAATGTATTAATACCCACCTATATGCAAACACCACTATGTACCAGTTGCTGTGCCCAGGCCTGACTGTGCTCATTTAGTCCTCATGACAAATTTATTTTATTTTATTTTTTGAGACAAGGTCTCACTCTGTTGCCCAGGCTGGAGTGCAGTGGCACAATCATGGCTCATTGCAGCCTCAGATTCCCAGGCTCAGATGATCCTCCCACCTCAACCTCCTAAGTAGCTGGAACCATAGGAACACGCTACCATGCCCAACTAATTATTATTACTTGTATGTGTGTGTGGAGACAGGTTCTCGCCATGTTGCCCAAGCTGGTCTCAAACTCCTGGCCTCAAGAGATCCTCCCACCTTAGCTTCCCAAAGTGCTGGGATTACAGGCGTGAGCCACCATGCCCAGCCCACAACAATTTTATGAATTTTCCCAGCCCTGTTTTTCAGATGAAAAAGCTGAGGCTCAACCAGGTTAAGTAAGTTAGTCAACATCATGCAATAGTTAGCACTGAACCTGAGTTTCACTCATTCAGTTACCACATTCACATCTAATAAGTGTTCTGATGATACAGCAGAGCCCCAACAGGTACCATCTGAAGGACAAACAGGGATAAATCCAAGTTCCTTATTCTCTGTTTTTATTTTATTGATACATGAATTAAATAGAGAATTCACTTTTGTGGTCTAAGCAAAACCAACAGAGAACTCTGGGGCATTCTGTGTTTGCAAAGACATTATTTCCATTCTAGACATGTGCTTTCTCGCACAGCTATAAGGGAGAAATGAAAAATAAAATAGCTGCAGACCAGGTATGATTCCCATGTAGACTGTGCAGAGAAAACTATGATTAAATGAAAAGGTTCTCATTTTCCATATATGAAAAAAATACCCATAGGAAAGTGTATGTCAGTATCCTTCACAAAGAAATTGAAGAAGCTCATGTAGAGCATAAAATGTGATCAGATGTCCACTGAATTGACAGGCACCCTTCATTGCTTCATAAATGTGCTCAGATCTCAACCAGTTTGCTGTTTGTGACACTCTGTAGACAGGTAAATGTCTAGCTAGTTGACATATTCAAGGACACAAGTTTCTATTTTTTTCATGACAAACATCTCATCATTATGGCAAAAGAAAATAAATTAGTAACAATGCTGACATTTTATATATTACGTGTCATAATGATATAATAATTACTCATTGTAATTAATAATAAATTAATGATTTTGCACCTTCTGATGGGCAGATACAATGCTCAAATTCTCCATAGAAAAGACATTCACATTTTTAAAGAAAAAAATGTATAATTATGTCATTATTAATTTTTAATGTTCATCACTTAGTAATTATCATCTTTAGGTGACTAAATGACATTTTGGGCATGTTTAAGCACCGAATTTTGACATAAACATGTCATTCACCAGATGTGTGTCCTTGTGTGATACCTATCTTCTCAGAGCCTTCATTTCTTCACTTGCACAATGAGGATAATATATTTTGCAGAGAAGTGGAAAGGATGAGAGGTATAACCTCTAAAGCATAATATAGTGCCAGATGCAGTTGCCCTGGAGATGGTAGGTATTAGGATAATTTGTTACACTTACCAATTTCGGCTCAACAAACCACCCCAAACTTAGAGGTGTAAAACAGACCATTTTATTATGGTTGCAGGTTCTGTGGGTGAGGAATTCCGAGATTCCACAGCAGGGCTAGCTTGTCTCAGCTCCATGATGCCTGTGACCTCAGCTGGGAAGACTTGAGCAGCCGGGGGTGACCCAAACAGCAAGAAACTGGGCTCATCTGGAGGGTTTTTTACTCTTGCTTGGCCCTCGGCTGAGCTAGGACTGGCGGTGATGAGACCCCCTTCTACAGCCCCTCTGGGTGTCCTGGGCTTCTACTATCGAGGCAGCTGGGCTTCCAGAAGGAATGTCTGGAGAGTAAATGTTCTGAGAGGCCCAGATAGATGGCTTTTGCTGGTCTGACTTCCAGAGTCACCTGGTGGCATCCACCACAGCCATCACAAGGCTGGTCATGTTCAAGGGGATGGGACACAGACCCCACTTCTTAGTGGGAGAAGTGCCAAAGAATAGGAGGCCATCACCATCATTATCATTACACTGTGAATATGTTTCTTGAATATGAAAAAGAGAGTTTTTCACCATCCAACAGGAATTAAGTGAATATTTGCTTCAAGAACTTATGCAGTTGACTGGATGCAGTGGCTCACCCCTTTAATCCCAGAACTTTGGGTGGCTGAGGTGGGAAGATCACTTGAGGCCAGGAGGTTGAGACCAGCCTGTGCAACATAGCAAGAGCTCAGCCCCACAAAAAATAAAAATAAAAATAAAAAATTAGCCAGCCATGGTGGTACACACCTGTAGCCCCAGCTACTCAGGAGGCTGAAGTGGGAGGATTGCTTGAGCCTAGGGGTTTGAGGCTACATTGAGTCATGATCACACCACTGCATTCCAGCCTGGGTAACAGAGCAAGACCTTGTCAAAAGAAAAAAAAAGTTATGTAGTTGCCCAGAGCGGGAACATTAATAATGAGAATGAGTTTCAGTCCCCAATACATAATGTAACACGAGATTTTTTTTTCATTCTGTACCTCTGCACAACAAAAAGATGTGTTCCTTTGTAATGGTTTTTTATATATGTAGAGATGGAGTTTCACCATGTTGGCCAGGCTGGTCTCGAACTCTTGGCCTCAAGCGATCCACCTGCCTTGGCCTCCCGAAGTGCTAGGATTACAGGTGTGAGCCACCATGCCCAGCCTTCTAATGCATTTTTAACATTGAGAATAGAAGTATGAGGGATGCCTTTTTTCCTCGTGCTTGACATGAAGCAAAAGCAAGTTTTGCCTTCACTAAAGTGTTTAGTTCTCATAATCCCTTTACATTCTTACTTGCCTTTACCTTTAAATTAAAACAAAACAAAAAAACAGTTGTCGTCTACCTGTACAGCGGTGGTTCTCAAACTTTAATGTGCAATAGAATCACATAGAAAGCTTGCTAAACACAGATTAGTGGGCCCTAGAGTTCTGATTCCATAATTGTGTTCAAGACCAGCCTAGGCAACATAGTGAGACTTCATCTTTACAAAACATTTTTTAAATTATCCCAAAATGATGGTGCACGCCTCTAGTCCCATCTTCTCGGGAGGCTGAGGTGAGTGGATCACTGGAGCCCAGGAGCTCGGGACTGCTGTGAGCTACGGTCATGCCACTGCACTCCAGACTGGGCAACACAGCAAGACTCTGTCTCTAATAATAATAATTTTGAGGTGGGGCCCAAGAATTTTTATTTTCAGCAAGAAGTGTCTGGGTGATGATAGTCTGAAGACTCACGCTTTGAGAACCACTGTTTCAGAGAAAATGTAGAACCAAACCCAAAGCTTAGCTTTGATCTCACCAAATTACTCAACTATGCAAACCTGCAAGAGCTTTTAAGTGTCTGGTAATCGCTTACGAGATTTATGTACTAACTATAAGAGCAACAGCAACAATGATAGAAACTACAACTGCTGTCACCACTTACTGAGTGTTTAACACACATCAGACATTTGGCAAGCACTTTGCACACGTTATTTTATGGAATCCTTCCTTACAAAACCCACTGACATATTCCCATTTTATAGATGAAGAAACTAAGGTCATACTATGGCTAAGTTTCCCAACATCCACAGTAAATGAAAAGTTGAGCCCATGTCTTTCAGAATCCAAAATCCTTGCTCGTGCTCTTAACAGCTAATATTCTCCCCATCCTCTCAGGTGGCCAAGAAGAAGCAACTCTTCATCCCGAGAGAAGTAACAGTCTCTCTTCTTTGGCTCCTTATTATTTTATTTATTCCTTTTATAAAATTATTGTTACATAGTATAGTGCTAAGTTATTTTTATGTCTGTCACCCTCTTTAGACTTTGAACTTTATTCATTCATTTAATAAATATTCAAGGTATGAATTCTAGCAATGATCTAACAGAGAGTTTGCATTCCGTAAATGCTTCTGGAGCTAATGAATGAATGAAATCAGAAGGGAAAATCATGTCAGAAAACCTTGACCCGTCACTGTGTAGATGAACGAGTTTCTGTGAAATGAACAAGTGATTGTTATGTGTATATGTTCGTGGGTTTCCTGTTTCTCTAGGTCACACCAGACTAAGGTACAATTGGGAAACATTAGGTTGGTACAAAAGTAATTGCAGTTTTCACAATTAAGAGTAATGGCCAAAACCACAATTACTTTTGCACCAACCTAATATAATAGTAACTAAATAATAGCCACTGGTCCCGCCATCCTTGGTGGAGTCTCTGCAACCCCCGCTCATCAGCTCTTTCTGGCTTCTGCCTGCTCCTGTTCACAGAGTCCTGGATGCTTCTCAGTCACTGCCCTGTGCAAAAGATTTCATCATTCCTGTTGCACCTTCTGTGGCTCCCAGTGGCAGGACAGGCGTGTCCCCACAGGCTTATGCACTGCTTCTGGGGTTGCCTGGATTTGACCCCTCCTGAGGTGGCAGCGTCTGCCTTCCTCTGACCTCTGTGCAACTGCTGCAGGCTGAGATGTTACTCTAGGCACTTCCAACATCAACCACAAAACAGAGACGTGTGCTTTTGACTTCTGTTAGGGTCTCGAAAGGTAGTTCTTTTCTTCTTTTTTTTTTTTTCACTTTATAAGCTTTTTAATTTTTTTAACTTTTTGACTCTTGAAATAAGACAGCTGAAAAACACATACATTGTTCAGCTGTACAAAAATATTTTTATATCCTTATTCTATTTATCTAAGTGTTTTCTTTGTTTCTTTCTTTCTTTCTGTCTTTCTCTCTCTCTGTCTCTTTTTTTTTTTTTTTTTTTTTTTTTTTTTTTTTTTTTTGAGACAGAGTCTTGCTCTGTTGCTCAGGCTGGAGTACAGTGGCGTGATCTCGGCTCACTGCAACCTCCACCTCCCTGCTCAAGCCATTCTCCCAACCTCAACCTTCTGAGTAGCTGGGATGACAGGCGTGAACCACACACCCGGCTATTTTTAGTAGAGACTGGGTTTCACCATGTTGGCCGGGCCAGTCTCAAACTCTCAACCTCAAGCGGTCCGTCTGCCTGGCCTCCCAAAGTGCTGGGATGACAGGCGCCAGCCACCGCGCCTGGCCACTATAAGCGTTTTCTATTTTTTAATTCTTTTTTTGACTTCCTATTTTTATTTTTATTTTTCAACTTTTGTTTTAGATTCATTGGGTACATGTGCAAGTTTGTTACCTGGGTATATTGTGTGATGCCAAGGTTTGTGGTACAGATGATCCCATCAGCCAGGTACTGAGCATCGTCCTGAGCATTAAACCCAGCAGTCAGTTTTTCAACATATCCTCTCCTCCCTCCTTCCCCACTCTAGTGGTCCCCAAGGTCTATTGTCCCCATCTTTATATCCATGAGTACCCGATTTTTAGCTCCTAATTATAAGTGAGAACATGCAGTATTTGATTTTCTGTTCCTGTGTTAATCCACTTAGGACTTTACTTTTTTTAAATCCTTTTCCCTTTTATTTCAACTCACGATCTCCCCTTCCTCACTAACTACAACCAAGAACAACCCCAACCAGCTACAACACAGGGGCCAGGTGGTTTCTCTGGTGGACAAAGGATAGGGCAAGTGGCAGGGACCCTAGTCAGGAGACTGTTGGATCTAATAGTCCCTGACTCACAATGTTCCACTTAACGATTTTCCACTATATGATGGTGCAAAAGCAATACACGTTTAGTAGAAATTGTATTTCAAAGACCCATAGAGCCATTCTGTTTTACACTTTCAATAAAGTATCCAGTGAATTACTTAAGATGTTCAACACTTTATTATAAAATAGGCTCAGGCCAGGCACAGTGGTTCACACCTATAATCCTAGCACTTTGGGAGGTCAAGGCAGGTGGATCACTTGAGGTCAGGAGTTTGAGACCACCCTGACCAATATGGTGAAACCTCATTGCTACTAAAAGTACAAAAAATTAGCCGGGCATGGAGGCAGGTGCCTGTAATCCCAGCTACTCGGGAGGCTGAGGCAAGAGAATTGCTTGAACTCAGGAAGCAGAGGTTGCAGTGAGCTGAGATTGCACCACTGCCCTCCAGCCTAGGTGACAGAGCAAGACTCCGTCTCAAAATAAATAAATAAATAAATAGGCTCGTTAGATTACTTTGCGCAAATATAGGCTAGTGTAAGTTCTGAATACATTTAAGGTAGGCTATATTAAGCTACAGCGTGTGGTAGGTTAGGAAATGCATTTTCGACTTAGGGATATTTTCAATTTGCGGTGGGTTTTTCTGGACATAGTCCCATTGTAAGTTGAAGAGCGTCCATAATATTCCACGCAATAGTCTACCATCCTGCTTCTCTCCAAAGCCATGATCAGAGTCACTAACCTCAGCCTGTGTCCTTGCCCATCATCTCTCACCAACCCCAGCCTGTGTCCTTGCCCATCATCTGTCCAGGCATCTGGGGTAGCTCCATGATTACTGCAGTTCCAACGGCTTCATGATATTAAGAGTAACACTTACTGAACTTTCAGTTCTAAGCCGGAGCCTCCTCTAAGAACTTCACATGCATTAACTTATCAGATTCTCACCTTGACCTCATGAAACAGCTTATCATCACACCTTTTCTAAAGATTAAAAAAAAACTAAAGCACTGAGAGGTTAAATAACTTGCCCAAGATTACACAGTCAATAAGTATCAGGGCTGGATTTTGAACTCTGTCTTCACCTCTGGACAAGGGTTTTGGCTGCACCATGTGGCTCAGTGGTCCTCTAGACCGAAGCCCACCTAGATGGCCCCACATATCACAAGGGATATGTGCACAAAATAGAGACCCCCACCCTGCACATGCGGCTCATTCTGCAAGATAATTTTGGAGAGAAATCTTAGCTATTACTTTTTGTTTTATGTTAACAAATGAATCATTCTGAATGTGGGAGGTAAAGACTCAGTTCCTTTCTTGCTTCCAAATAAGAGAGTGAAAAATATTGTCCGTAGCATGTTTGAGGAGAAAGAGAGAATATTTACTAAGAAATGCAGGAAAAGAATTAAAACTGGATTGTCACTGAAAAATCATAAATGGTAGCTCAGATTTGTCTGATATAAATTTTTTTCTATGGTATGGATCACCCAATGTATTGTGGACATACAGACTGTCACAGAAATGACCATAAATCCTTCCTTCCAAACAGAGAGAAATAAACAGCACCTTGGGACCTGCACTGTTTGAGCTTTTTTTTTTTCTTTTTTTTGAGGCGGAGTTTCCCTCTCGTTGCCCAGGCTGGAGTGCAGTGGTGTGATCTTGGCTCACTGCAACCTCCACCTCCCGGGTTCAAGCAATTCACCTGTCTCAGCCTCCCAAGTGGCTGGGATGACAGGCACGTGCCACCATGCCTGGCTTATTTTTTATATTTTAGTAGAGACGGGGTTTCCCCATGTTGGCCAAGATGGTCTCCATCTCCTGACCTCGTGATCCGCCCGCCTCGGCCTCCCGAAGCGCTGGGATTACAGGCATGAGCCACCGCGCCCGGCCTGTTTGAGCTTCTTCATGCAAGCTTTAGCACACTTGACTGGGATCTTTACTAACAGCTCCAATCCTCTGGGGTTTTCGGTGACAGGTGCAGAACATTGACCAAGATGGGCAGGGGCTGCAGGGGGAAGAAAAATAGAAAATCCTTCACCCCACAGAAAAGCAAGAGTTGGTTGATAGTTCCAGTTTTATCCTTGAGCCACACTGCGTATAATTTTTCTGCACATGAGAACATCTGGCTCAGATCATCGTGTCTTGAAAAGAAGAGCAAGCTACACATTTTCAACAATAGAGCTGATTAAATTATAGTGTAGTGCATCCACAGGAAAGAGGCTTGGAGCCATGAAAGTGGCTTTGGAAGAATGCTCAATAATAGAAAGGAAAGCATTTTATAATTGCTACGGTCTGTGTGGACCCACCTTCTCCTCATGTCTTTATCTCTATTTCCCATCCATTTCTGAAGGTGTTCAGTTTGGCTTCCACCCTCAACACTCCTGCACTGATAACCAGGGAGGGTATCTGTGCAGTTAAAGCCAAAGGTCATTTTTTTTCATTTTCATCTTGAGAACATTCAGTATCCTCATCGTGTTTGTTTCATTTATTCATTCACTCATTCATTCATTCATTCATTTACATTTTCTTTTGGACGCTGGGGATGATGCATTAAATGTTAAAAAAGATCTTGGCCAGGCGCAGTCAAGATCACACCTATAATCCCAGCATTCTGGGAGGCCAAGGCCGGCAGATCACCTGAGGTCAAGAGTTCGAGACCAGCCTGGCCAACATACTGAAACCCCATCTCTACTAAAAATACAAAAATTAACCAGTCGTGATGCCACACATCTGTAGTCCCAGCTACTCAGGAGGTTGAGGCAGGAGAATCACTTGAACCTGGGAGGCAGAGGTTGCAGTGAGCTGATATCGCCCCACTGCACTCCAGCCTGGGCGATGGAGGGAGACTCCGTCTCAAAAAAAGAAAAAAAACAAAAAGAAAGATATTAAGAGATAACAGCATACAGTTATTCATAGAGGTACGTATCATTTCTTCTTAGGATTACGAATAAAGTGTGTCTTCGCTTCTTTACATTGAAAATACAAAGATTCTAAGGCATATGGAACATGCTAGGACACTCAACTCTTTGTTACTCAAGCACTTAGTCTTGTTCCTTACAATTTTTAAAGCTCACAACATGATTTTTAGGTTTATCAAAGAATGTTATGAATGTTTCTACATTTCTTGGTTTCTCATTATTGAATTATATATTGCTGGAAGTTTAACAATTTCTCTTGAATTCCAACAGGAAGCATTTGCTAGGTAGGCATTTGGTACCTGATGGATAATCTTTCATGATGGATAAATCTGCCACATCAATCTCTCTTGACTTTGAAAATTAAAATCAGGGTGCTTTGGGAATTTCTGCTCTCTTTATTGGCTGTCCTGTCCTGTGAACAGCCGTCTTCTCTAAATGGTATAATAAGTTTGCATTTCAGCACTGTCTCATTGTGAGTCTTTTTGAAAGCCTTTAAAATGATGTTGTGTGATCCAAATTTAAATTAAGAGTTAAGCAGTGTGTTCTACCACCAATGCAAATAACTCAACTGAATGACAATTGGATTCTGCTTCACTCATTTGCACATAAATGGTTGAGGAAAAGTACGTCGTAGGTGACCCCAGTTGGTGGCTGCCAAATTTCATAGTCTACTGTGTGAACCGTCATGATTTCAGAAGCACTAAAATATAGAAACATACATTCTTGGCCGGGCACAGTGACCCGTGCCTGTAATCCCAACACTTTGAGAGGCTGAGGTGGGCAGATCACGTAAGACCAGGAGTTTGAGACTAGCCTGGCCAACATGGTGAAACCCCATCTCTACCAAAAATACAACCATTACCCGGGTGTGGGGGTGCACGCCTGTAATCCGAGCTCCTTGGGAGGCTGAGGCATGAGAATCACTTGAATGCTGGAAGCAAGGATTACAGCCAGCTGAGATCACACCACTGCACTCCAGCCTGGGTGACAGAGCCACCCTGTCTCAAAAAAGAAAAAAAAAAAAAAAAAGTATGTTCTTGAATATAAGAAACACGTTGCCACTGTTTCTCCTTTTGGTTTCAGCAATTTTTTAAAATGTTCTGCAGCAATTTATGGATTTATTTTGCAATTAGAAACAACTCACAAAACGACTACCAGTTCTAGCGTAGGCTGTGGTAGATTGAGCCTTTCAGAGAGTGCAGAAAGTGGTAGTTTCAGCTCTCCAGTGGCTGTATCCTGCCTTCTAAGCAATGCCTGGAATTTGTGCTCTGCCTAGGGCTGAAGCCCAAACCTCAATGGACATGCCTGGTTTTCATTACTCCAGTAATAGGCAAGTTCATGACTTCATTGCTTGGAATCTTTAGCAAATATCCCCTCTGTGCTCCTGGAAGTTAAAAAGCCATTTGACACCAATATTTTAATGCTAAGTAAAAGAATTTTACTAATCGCCCAGGAAAATCTTCCTTGCACTAGAAAACGTTCATCCTCCAGTTGATGTTAAATGTTCTCTCCACAAAAATAATCACTGAGGTAAAGCATTTGTTAATTAGCTAGAACTAAGCATTCAACAATGTACACATACTTCAAAACATCCTCTGTTTCACATGATAAATACATATAACTGGATCTGTTGGCTTAAAAAAATAAGTTTTTTAAAAAGTAAAAAATAAATTGGCTTCCTTGCTGAAGCAAAATGAAAAATTGAGTCTAAAATATTTTAAGTTCCCCCGCTTCCTCCTTCTTCATTTTCAACTTGGAGTTGGAAGGAGAGATAAGATTAATTTTTCTAAATCATTGCTCAAAATCTTGTGATTACCAGAAAAGTTCCACTTCAGCCTGTTTATTAAGCAAGACATCTAGACCCAGGCATCTGTTTGCATCTCCTTTTTAACCAAGATAAAGGTAGGTCTCAAGGCCATGGCCAGATCTGGACCTTGGCTTAACATTAACTGTTCTAGAGGGGAAACGCCATCATGTCTATGAAGACATAACCCAGTTTTAGAAGTTTCTAGAAGCAGTGATGTGACAAACACCCCCCCTCCTTTGAGATGAGAACGTGGCTCTATGAAAGCAGGTTTCTGTTTGACTCTCGCTGATGTGTCTGTGTCTTCCCTTGTTTTTTCTTTTCTTTTCTTTCTGTTTTTGTTTTGTTTTGTTTTGTTTTTTTGAGATAGAGTCTCACTGTCATCCAGGCTGGAGTGCAGTGGTGCAATCTCGGTTCACTACAACCTCCACCTCCTGGGTTTAAGCAATTCTCCTGCTTCAGCCTCCCGAGTGGCTGGGATTACAGGCACCTGCCACCATGCCCAGCTAACTTTTATATTTTTAGTAGAGACGGGGTTTTGCCATGTTGGCCAGGCTGGTCTTGAACTCCTGACCTCACGTGATCTGCCCACCTGGGCCTCCCAAAGTGCTGAGATTACAGGCCTGAGCCACTGTGCCTGGCCTTCCCCTGCTTTTTCTTTGTGTGGATTTGAATACATGTCAGATGTGCTGTGTGGGTCTAAGTGAATGTTCCACCTGTGTTTTTCCTTCACACAGTCCCAGGCCCTGATATGTTGTCTATATGACTTACTTTCTGGAGCAGACAGGAACAGTGTAATGAAAGAGATCAGACTTGGGTTTATCCCATCCAGCAACGGATGTCCTGTGTGATCTTGGGCATGTCATTCGAACTCCTGACCACAAGCTCCTCATCTAAGAAAGTAGTGATATTATCTACCCCCACAAGGTTTCTATGAGATTTAGATCAGATAATATATCAGCAGTACACAGGAGAGGTAATATTTTTTTTCCTTTGCATAGTCTTTTCCTGCAACTGCTTTTCATTCTGCTCTTCTTCCTTCTTCCCCTTCTCTGTTTTTTGTTCATTTGTTTTGTTTTGTTTTTTAACCCAGGTCGAGTCAATTTCGAAGGCTGGTTCTGCTTCTTTTTTTCTCCGGCTTTTCATTTTGAAAAGTTTCAAACCTTACACCAGTGTGGTGGTTCATGCCTATAATCCCAGCACTTTGGGAGGCCAAGGCAGGTGGATCGCTTGAGGCCAAGAGTTCAAGACCATCTTGGGCAACACAGCAAGATCCTGTCTTTATAAGAAAAAAAAAATTTTTTTTGAGAGAGAGTCTCCTTCTGTGGCCCAGGCTAGAGTGCAATGCCACAATCACAGATCAATGCAACCTCCACCTCCCGGGTTCAAGCTATTCTCCTGCCTCAGCCTCCCGAGCAGCTGGGATTACAGATGCCCACCACCACGCCTGGCTAATTTTTGTATTTTTAGTAGAGACAGCATTTCACCATGTTGGTCAGGCTGGTCTCAAACTAAAAATTTTTTAAATTAGCTGGGCATTGTGGTGTGCACCTGTAGTCCCAGCTACTTGGGAGGCTGAAGCAGGAGGATCACTTCAAATCAAAGTTCAAGGCTGCAGTGAGCTAAGATTGCACTACTGCACTCCAGTCTGTGTGACAGAGCAAGACCCTGTCTCAAAAAAAAAAAAAAAAAAGGAGAGAAAAAAAGAGAGAGAAAGAAAACAGAAAAGAAAGGAAAAGAGAAAGTTTTAAAACTTAAAAAAAAAATAAGAATCACGTAAGGGACATGCATGTACCCTTCATCAAGATTCACTCATTGTTTACATTCTGCCACATTCCTACTTTATTTTTTTCACCATTTATCTCTTAAGAAAAAGACATTCTGTCTTTGTTGCACAATGCATGTATTACAGTACAATGATCACATTCAGTAAATGTACATGATTTAATACTATATTCTGATATATAGTCCATATTCAACTTTTCCAATTACCCAAAAATGTCCACTTTTCTTTTTTTATTTTTATTTATTTATTCTTTTTGAGATGGGGTCTTGCTCTGTTGCCCAGGCTGGAGTGCAATGGCGCAATCTCAGCTCACTGCAACCTCCGCCTCCCAGGTTCAAGCGATTCTTCTGCCTCAGCCTCCCGAGTAGCTGGGATTATAGGCATGTGCTAGCATGCCTGGCTAATTTTTGTATTTTTAGTAGAGGCGGGGTTTCACCATATTGGCCGGGCTGGTCTCGAACTCCTGACCTCAGCTGATCCACCCGCCTCAGCCTCCCAAAGTGCTGGGATTACAGGTGTGAGCCACCACGCCCAGCCCTACTTTTCTTAAGAGTCCAGACCAGTTACTTTGTTCATTTTGCAGGATATTCCTCAGTTTGGATTTAGCTGATCTATTCCTCTTGATTGTGGTAGCAGTATCGCGGAGGTGAGGCTGTGTCCTCAGGGCATCGCATCAGTGGGGCACATGATGTCGCATTGTCGCATTATTGATCATTTTAAGTTTGATCATTTGGTTAAAGTCATGTCCACCAGATTTTCTCAATTAAAAGTATTTCTTTGATAAGTGTTAAGTACTAGTTTTCATATAGTTTTAGTTCTGAGTCTTGTTGTGCATTTTGAGGTCATATCCTCATTTTTTCACCTACCCCGGAGTTTGACTTTGCAGAGTGGAATGCTACTTCAAGTGAATACCATGTTCTCCAACCATCTTTCACCTAATGGTCTATTCATTCATTGCTTATTCTTGCCACCCACCACGGTGGTTGCAGAATTGTGTCTTTTTAAAAATAATTCTATCATTGTCTCTTCTACGGCTCTCCCTTAAGCTGTTAACCTACTCGGCAAATACTTTTGAAGATTTTTCATGACCAAGGTAGGCACTATGCTTAGCAACACACACAAAGGCGAATAAGACGCCTCGACCCCTGCCCCTGTGGAGCTTGAGTGAATACAGCATGTTTCTAATTTTTTTGAGTCAAGGTTTCACTCTGTCACCTGGACTTGAATGCAGTGTTAGATCACAGCTCACTGCAACCCAAAACTCCTGGGTTCAAGTGATCCTCCCACCTCAGCCTCCCAAGTAGCTAGGTGCATGCCACCTCATCCAGCTAACTTTTTAAAATTTTTTGTAGAGACTGTATCATGCTGTGTCGCCCAGGCTAGTAGTTTTTTAAATGTATCCATTTACTTAACAAATATTCACTCAGAGTCTATCATGTATTTATATTGTTCTATTTACTGAGAATCCAACAGTGAACAAAAACAGTCAGATCCCTGCCCTCATGGGGCTTACACTCTAGTTGATGAGCGGGAAGAGAGTATAATTAGAGAAAGCCTAGGTGGTAGAAAGAGTTGATTTTGAAATAGGTCAGAGCTCATTAATGAGGAGACATTAAAGCAAAGACCTAAAGGCAGTGAGAGAGCAGCTGTTCGGGTAAATGGGGAACAGGTGTTCCAGGCAGAGAGAAAAGCATGAGCAAATGCACGCTCACAGGGTTCGAGTTACAGCTGGGAGGCTTGTGTGAGCAGAACACAGAGATAAAATCCAATGGGCCAGTGATTGCGGGGGCGGGAGGGTGGAGGCAGTTGAGAAGGTAGCTGAATGTGTGAGTTAGAAAGAGGCATTTGAGGCCAGGTGTGGTGGCTCATGCCTGTAATCCCAGCACTCTGGGAGGCCAAGGCAGGTGGATCACTTGAGGTCAGGAGTTCAAGACCAGCCTGACCAACATGGTGAAACCCCGTCAGTACTAAAAATACAAAAATTAGCTGGGCATAGTGGCGCATGCCTGTAATCCAGCTACTTGGGAGGCTGAGGCAGGAGAATCACTTGAACCTGGGAGGCGGAGGTTGCAGTGAGCCAAGATCACTCCATTGCACTCCAGCCTAGGCAACAGAGTGAGACTCCGTCTCAAAAAAAAAAAGAAAGAAAGAAAAGAAAAAGAAAGAGGCGCTTGGGTTGGAGAGGTGCTTTGGGGGTTGGCAGCATATGTATGGTATTTAAAGCCCTAAGAGCACCTAGGGAGTGAGTGTAGACCAAGGCCAAAGACAAAGAGGTCAGGAAGGATGAGGAGGAACCCACGGAGAAGCCTGGAAGGAGAAGCTGATGAGGTAGATAGGGATGGAACCAGAATCTCTGGGGCCTGAATCTTACACAATTTTGGGAGGCTCCCTTTTAAAAAGAAGGGATTATTTTAACCTTGGGATGGGAGATGAGATTTCCCTTTAAAAAAATACAAAATAATCAACGAAAAATTAAGGACAAGAGGGAATATTTATTTAGAGCCAGAAAGGAAATCACAATGAATTACCACTTTTTATATAACAAACCTGCACATGTACCCCTGAACCTAAAATAATTTTTTAAATAAAATAAAGAAAAATATTTAAAATCATGGCTAGGGTAGGAGACAGTGATAATTTATAAAGCGTATTTGTTATTAATCACTAGAGATCACTGAACCCAAAAAGACTTTACTGTGATACTTTACTGTGAAAAAATAGTTTTCACTGCCTAAAATGAAACTCTTTATTTTCCAGTATTATTAAAATATGCAGACATTTGAAAAAAACACTCAAAATAAAAATTGACAAATAACCATAAACATCTAAAAAGCAACATTGCAATCTTTATGATGATTAAATAACTTGCTGATGTGTTTTTCCTATACTTTTGGTGGCATATTCTTTTATCTTCTCTTCCTATAGGGCATACAATTTTCTGTAGGTGATAGATGATTTGGTGTTTCCTCCAGCATGGCTGTTCAAACTTAATTTTTAGGACTGAGAGTTGAGAAGAAGTTGACTTCCGTTTGACAGCTCTAGATGGTAATGCCCCCCTCTGTAACTTCCTCTGTGGTTTCTAACTCTGGCGGTGCTTCTTGCCAGGCAACAAGGCCTCAGAGAAGTGCAGCTTTTGTTCTTACTAACATGGCACCCCATGGCATCCAATGGCCAGGCCACAGCTGGACTGCTTGGCCAGGACCACAGAACCATCAGTTCCCACCACCCTTCCAACTCCTGGGCTGGGACTGGGGGTGACATAAGGTAGCCAGGAAGCTTGGATCAAGGCGACCCCCGGGCAAGGAGTGGAGCAGCATTTCCTTCAGACCTTCTTCTTGGCATGGGACATGAGAACTAATGTCTATGAAATGCATCATGGGAGGGCTTTTGCTGGACTCCAGGTAAAGTGGAGATAGTGCTGGCAGTCGCCTGGCCCCACTCCAAGACCTAGGAACTCCTACCCAGGTGACCTCCCAGCAAGAGAACAGTGTTGTGTGCTGCTGCTGGGGTGCCAGAGGAGACATGCGGCATCAGAAGGGTCCTGCAAGTGAGAAGCCCTGAAATGTAAGCTTCTTTATTGGCTTCAAGGTACATTGGCCTCTGTGAGGAGGAAAACCAGGAAAGAAAACTGTCAGGAAAGCCAAGTGAAGAAAATATTTCCAGGAGGGAGTGATCAATAATATTAAAGGCTGTATAAGGTGCTGACTGTGAACCAACCATTGGATTTCACAACAGAGAGATCATTGGTAATCTCTTTTTTCAAAATAACTTTAATACTAGAATGCTTGAGCTTCTTCTTCTATTTTTTTTTTTTTTTTCTTTTTTTTGGTAAACGTGGGATTTCGCCATGTTGCCCAGGCTGGTCTTGAACTCCTGGGCTCAAGTGATCTGCCTACCTTGACCTCCCAAAGTGCTGGGATCACAGGCATGAGCCACCGCACCCCACAGGTTGTTGGTAATCTTGACACACAGTTTGGTGACATAGTGCAAGCAAAAGTCCAGTTGGGGTAGATTCATGAGAAAAGAGAGACAAGTAGGGGAGAGTGAATAGATCCAACTATTCACAGGACTTTTGTTTCTAAAAAGAAATGTTCGTGATTTTTATTTATTAACACAACATGATAAATACAATATTTTCTATTTGCGTCTCTTCAAATAATTCTAAATTGCATTGTCCCTCTGGTTTTAGGTCACAGTGGGTTCTATGTACGAAAGCAGTTAGTTCCCCATTCCTTATATAAACACTCAAAGTAGAAAAAAAAAAAGGGGGAACTTAAAATAATCTAGAGACTTGGCATTCTTTCCAACCCATGGGCATCCAAGTGAAACTAGTCTACAACTTGTCTCCCAGAGCTGGAGGCCAGCCAGTCAGAGGGAAGCCAGACAGGGTCTTATTCAGTTCTCTCATTTTTTTTCTAGCTGAAGCTTGACCTCGCAGAGTGCCTCCACCTTGTCCCACCCACTTATTTCCAAATTGTTTCGATTTTATGCAAAACATAAATTTTTCACTGACTTTATGCTTTGCATAAAATCACAGCAATTTGGAAACAAGCACATTTTTAAATCGTATCTTTTATTTTTTGTTTTTATTTTTAAATTTTAGAGACAGGGTCTCACTTTGTCACTCAGGCTAGAGTGCAGTGGTGCCATCATAGCTCACTGTAGCCGTGAGCTCTTGGGCTCAGAGGATTCTTCCACCTCAGCCTCCTGAGTAGCTGAGACCACAGGTGCACACCACTATGCCCGGCTAATTTTTTTTAGCACAGGGGATATAGATGGGGTCTTGCTATGTTGCCCAGGCTGGTCTTGAACTCCTGACCTCAAGTGATCCTCCCACTTCCGCCTCCCAAAGTGCTGGAATTTCAGGTGTGACCCACCACACCTGGCCTAAATCATATTTTTAAAGATGTGGTAGCCCATCTCATTACGTGTGAGTGTGTGTGTGAGTGTGTGTGTGTGTGTATGGGTGTGGGTGCGTGTGTGTGTCTTTACTGCAAAATTCTAAGACTTTTCAAAGGATTCTCTTAGTATTTTTTTAAATCACTGAAATAAATCATGTCATTTAATAATTAGTTTTTATTTAAAATGTTATTTACAGGTAACTTTTGCCATGACAATATTGCTTACAAAAGAACCCTGGTGTCTTGGTTGTTCCTTCTATGTGACCCTAGATATGCATATACACATGTCCATATGAATTTTGTTTGTGATTCACTGCATATTAGTCTGAATTGATCATATGACCACAGTCATCGTCCTTTTGATTCAATAACTACTTGCTAGCCTATTAAGATTTTCACTGATCTCAGGGGTACAGCGCAAAGTCGGTTAAGTTGGCCCGAGAGGTTTCTTCATCTTAGTTCTCTGCTGAGTGAATTATTTGATATAATTGTAACTTTAGAGATGCTTCTGTTTCCTGTTTTATGCCACACAGAAGCCTCGGCTTCCCCTTCCTCCTC
Organism: Macaca thibetana thibetana; assembly: GCF_024542745.1. NCBI lineage: Eukaryota > Metazoa > Chordata > Mammalia > Primates > Cercopithecidae > Macaca > Macaca thibetana. Next base: position 26,293,666 of record NC_065586.1, read on the forward strand.
CTCCAAACATTGCAAGAACCTTTAACCATATGCTGTGTTATTCTGTGAACCACTTCCTCTTGATAAAACGCTCTCATTGCATTTTGAAAAAATACAACACTGAAGGAATCAGGTAAAATTCAATATTCTAAGTTATTTTCAATCACACTGTACACAGGTGATTTCACAGTTTCCACCAGCATTTGCGAGCATCTGAATTCTGCAGTGCATATTTCATCCTAAGTGCAATCCCATTCATAAGCTTTTTTAAATGTTTTCCTCCTCTTTTGTATCTGTAGTTGTAATATGTCGACTGATTTATTTCCTAGAAAAAAAATTGCCAGATGGTATTTAATTTAAAAATAATAAAAATATTAAAGTAAATTGATACTTGGAGAGCCTCAGATTTTTTAAACTTATTTCTCATCAATTCCAGTTCTCTTTTAGTTTTGGCAATCTAGTAATAAACTCAAAACACTGTAGGGTAAAAAAACAGCAGTCCCTGTAACTCCAGCACTTTGGGAGGCTGAGGCGAGTGGATCACCTGAGGTCATGAGTTCGAAACCAGCCTGGCCAACATGGTGAAACCCCTTCTCAAGTGAAAAAAAAAAATTAGCTGGGCATGGTGACGGGTGCCTGTAATCCCAGCCACTTGGGAGGCTGATGCAGGAGAAACGCTTGAACTGGGAGGCGGAGGTTGCAGTGAGCTGAGATCACACCATTGCACTCCAGCCTGAGCAACAAGAGCAAAACTCCATCTCAAAGAAAAAAAAAAGCAGTCAATACTAGGATACAAACATTTTTCTTTAACTATCTTTAACATAGAAAGATGTACAGTATGCAGATAAATTCACTGAAGAGAAGAAATATAGCTGAGGAAAACCCACACAGAAAAATCTTCCAGAAATTTGTTTAAGCCTCCAACCATGTCTGGGATCAATAAATATTTGATGACTGACTTACGTTGTGTAAACTCGATTGAGTTACTTATCTCTGGATGCCTCAGTTTTCTCATCTAAGAGGAACCTAAAAGTGTTTTCATTTCACCTAGGGAATGAGGATGGATTTAATCAGTCAATGCACATAATGTACCAGGACAATCCCTGGCACGGAGTGAGAACACCTAATAGTTATCCGCTATTATTTTTATTGTTATCAGGCAGGTAAAGAGCAAGGGGAGATTTCTGTCTGTCTCACCCCCAGCCATACGCAGAAACAATTGAATGAGGAGTTTTATTCTTGGTAGACAGACAGGTAGCAACTTCTCTGGTGAAGTACTGAAGACTAATTCTAACCTTCCTGAACTTCGTTGACTGTGACTCATTTTAATAATCGGAAAGTCATTTTTATACCTCCTCTGTTGTTTCATTTTTTTGTATTATTTATTTTGAGCCAGGGTCTCACTCTGTTGCCCAGGCTGGAATGCAATAGTACAATCATGAGTCACTGCAGACTTTAACTCCTGGGCTCAAAGGATCTTCCTGCCTCTGCCTCATGAAGAGCTGGGACTACAGGCGCATGCCACTATGACTGGCTATTTTTTTTATTTTTTGTAGAGATAAGGTCTTGCTTGCAAATATTCTATTTGGTCTTTTCTTTTCATTCTCAGTGCTCTGAAATTTTCATTCGGTTATTCGTATTAGTATTTTAATCCAAGTAAAGACTAAGCATAACTAAAAATACAGCTGAAAAGGTGAAATTTGCAACCATTCAAATTAGCTTAGACAACCCGTGAGTTTGTAACATCTTAATATGGTGCCATAAGAAAGCAGGGTTTTGACAGATAAGCTCCTTATAAAAATGTAAATAATATGTGTTTCTTCGTTGTATTGACACTTGCTGCCACTGAAAACAACTCTGTAAACCCAAAACTTGATAATTACAAGAAGAAAAAAATCTTAACAACTTTTTTATTTCATGTAGAAGTTGTTAGGACCACTTGTTTGTTTTGTTTTGTTGTGAGGTGGAGTCTTGCTCTGTCGCCCAGGCTGGAGTGCAGCATAACCTTGGCTCACTGCAACTGCCACCTCCTGTGTTCAAGCGATTCTTGTGCCTCAGACTCCCAAGTAGCTTATAGGCGAGCACCACCACGCCCAGCTAATTTTTTGGTATTTTAATAGAGACAGGGTTTCACCATGCTGGCCAGACTGGTCTCAAACTCCCGACCTCAAGTGATCCACCTGCCTCAGTCTCACAAAGTGCTGGGATTAGAGGCATGAGCCACCACGCCCAGCCTTGTTTTGAACTTATATGAAAAATAGTGTTTTTTTGTTTTCTGTTTTATTAAAAAATTCCTATTATAAACAATTTTATTATTACATATTTAATTTAATATATAAAATGGTATGCTTTTATGAATAAATCTTTTAGTTTTAAGAGCATCAAATAATCCCTTAATTTAATATCATTCTGCTCAAAATTCAGTTCCTAGCACGAAATTATAACATATTATTGTTATAACAAAGGAGTACTTAAGCATGTTTATGTGTTCACTTTCGTTCTTACCGATCAGCAAATTTAAAATAAACACATGAAATTAGTTATAGGACGTGAATTAAGAAATAATTAAGATAGAAAACATAATATGTTTTTATTTACTAAATAATGATTAGCCTATTACTTGAAATGTTAGCTGGCTTTAGATTGAATTAGAAAAGAAGAAAAGTCATTGATATTGTCACTCAAGTTGCCTCAAGTTGCATGGTAGTTATCAGAATTTTTCTTAAAGCAACTACAATTTTTGGTTTGAAAACGGATTCAGGCCTAAATAGATGCGAGCCCCAGTGAAACTTTTGTTTACCAACACAACATATCTGTGTAAGTATCAGTATTTACTCACTTGGAAATAGCATTGGAAAAAGAGAAAGTATTATAGTGAATGAGGTTCCACAAACCTGTACCTATAGCAGCAGCTTAGAAACAGACTGTTTAATTGCTCTGATAGTTCTTGGAAACATGTTATTTGGCAGCCTCTAAGGACTGCCCGGCCCTGGAATGTGACATTTCTGAGTGTGTCACACCAGGAGCCTTGCAGAACGTGTAGCCAGTCAAGTGAGAGAGAACGTTCTATGAGGCTTCAGATCTGGACTCTAGCCCAGTTCTCATTAGTCTGGGAAGTTACTTAACCTCTCTGGGTTTCCAACGAAGCATTTCTGAACACAAACATCAACAAGATCTGATTCTTACTTAATAACGACTCCCAGTTTTCTAAGAGATTCTAACACCATAACAAAAAGAGTGTGATTCAGTGTGGCAAATGCTGATTGCAAATTTATGCCAAGTATTGTTGGCTATTTTGTTTAAATGTCGCAACAAGCCTATGAATTCGGCATTATTGTTTTTCTTATTTTACAGACAAGGAAACTGAAGTCCAGGGAGATTAAATACCGTGTCAAGTTGGTTGTTAAGGCCGGGATTTACTGACATGTTTACCAAATGCAATAGACAGCAAATCTCTGCTGTAAATGAAGATACCATTGAAGTGTTAGCATGACAGCTGGATTTTAAACGATCAGTAGGATTTTATGAAGGAGATATGGACAGAGGAGAATGTTATTTAAAGGGAATAGCATATACAAAGACAAAAGAGTTCTTAAAAGCCTGTTCAGAAAACATCAAGGGTCCTGAGGCCAGACCTGGTGGCTCATGCCCGTAATCCCAGCATTTTGGGAGGCAGAGGTGCGAGGATCACTTGAGCCCAGGAGTTTGAGACCTGCCTGGGCAACATAGCGAGACCCTGTCTCTGCTAAAAATAAAATAAAATAATGTAAAAATGTATAAATGAATTAAAAAATAAAAGGCCCCGACTGGGGCAAATTAGGAAGGACTTTGAAAGACACGCTGAGTGCCTGAACGCTCTCCACTTCATCATAAGCAGCCAGGGAAGGCTTTTAAACAGGAGCGTGGCATGTTCACATTTGTATTTGCAATTTGCTGCAGTGGTGGTGGTGAACATTTCTAGGGAGTCCAGAAGGCTGGAGGCTGGGTGATCTGGTGAGGTATCAACTGTGACTTGATAGAGAGAATGAAGGCAAGGAGAAGCCTTCTACACGAAAAGCCAACAGATTCCCTGACCTACTAGATGGAAAAATGGGAGGAGTAAGGGACTTTGCCGAGGGTTCTAAGTCAGACTGATATGTGACTAATGGCCTTTTACCAAGTGAGGGCGCATAGGAAGAGAATGCATGAGGGGGAGTAACGAGTTGGAGCTGCTTAGAGGCAAATGCCTGGGGGATGTTGAATTGGCTGTTTTTAGGCAAGCTACTCTGACCGATGCAATAAGGGCCGCCCTCATCCAGGTCCAAAATTCCAGATTCCATGGCCGGAATTGCTGATCTTCACGGCATCCCAAACTCATGCAAACTGAGTTAAATGTGTGAGATTAACTTTGCCGTCAATATAAACATATGTCCTGTAAAACACGTGCATCACAGTACTCAGGATAAATGTTTAAAAGACATATTTTTGAAATGTATCCGGGTGGAAAAGAGAAACAATTTAAGGATAAAAAAACTAAAGCCTAGAAATATTAAGCATTAGGGAAAATTTCCTTGTCGTTTAAGGAACCTAAGGGAAAGTTTTAGCCTGGACGAGCGGCTTCAACCACTTCACCCCACGTCTATCCAATAATAACAATAATGATCACAAAATCTAGCTGATTTTGTAGTATTTCCATTTATTTTTCATCAACAACTTGTGGTTCTTCCCAAGACATAAAATGAACTCAGAAGTGACATACTCACAAAAAGATTCTAACTCCACCCAGTCACGATGTGAGCACGGCTTGTTTGCAATGCATTGCTTCACTGTGAACTCCACCCCGGCTCTTTCTGGCTGCTAACCCAAATAACACTTTTAGCTGTCAGGGCTGGGTGTTTTTTTTTTTCCTCTCTCTCTTTTAGTCTTTATTTTGACCTTTGGAAAACACCACACGTACCTATAGGCACAGCCCTGTTTTCTTACGCTTGTGTGTGTGTACACTGTACACATGTGTATAACTCTTGTTTGTCCATTCCAAAAATAAAGTTTTCTTGCAGAGAGGTCAATTATGTCACATGATTGCATTTACAGATTAATAATTTTTGTTACAAACCGCCCTTAAGTCAAATGTCTTTTTATTTTCACCGTGCGTGCAACTGTGATCCATTCACTAGCAAGTTTACTTACGACTGTAGGTTTCAGCACAATTTTGATATTGACTCCACTTAATAACTCAATAACAGACTCTGGGGGAGAGGAATGAAAGGGTAGGGGAAAGGGCAGGGGGAAAGATTTTCAGCAGATGAATGCAGGGAGAGGTCACGAGAACGCGCTGTTGTTTTGAGTTATTTCCATCTTAGGTGGATGATTCACTGTGGCACGTCATTAACCTGTTATGTAGCAGTGGTGTGCACAGCCTGAGAAACAAGGCCTTTGGGTTCAATGGGTTTTTCTGACTCATTGATGTCACATTGCAAGGCTTTATTTTAGTGCTTTTCCAAATTTAAGGGTTCAGGAGAATGAATCAATGGCAATATTCTTGTTACTCAAATTATCTTTGGTTCCTATAAGCTTATTGTAATGCTGGTTGGCAGTTTTGAGGTCAGCAAACAAATCTATATTTATTCTTATAAAATGGATTACTCTCATAAAAAAAATCTGAAATGTGTTAACACCAATAATTACTCTTAACTTTTTCTGTTAATAGTAATTCATCTGAAGGATTCCTTTATTTTCTCACATTATTGTACTCAGGAAGAAATTCACGTGAGCAGTTCTGGAATTTTATTATTTATTCCAAGAATTTCCCCTTATTAAAATAATAACTTAAAAACCCATAACAAGATTTTTAATACCATATTAGTTGTTTTGGGAGACAGTTTGTGAAACCATGGAGATAATGTCTACTTAAATATTTTCTGCCATTTTGTAGGAATTTTTTTTTTTTTTTTTTTTTTTTTTGAGAGAGTCTCACTGTGTCACCCAGGCTGGACTTTGGTGGCACCATCATAGCTCACTGCAGCCTCGACCTCCTGGGCTCAAGCCATCATCCCGTCTCAGCCTCCTGAGTAGCTGGGACTACAGGCACGTGCCCCCACACCTGGCTCATTTTTTAATTTTTTGTAGAGAAGTCTATGTTGCCCAGGCTGGTTTCAAACTCCTGGCCTCAAGCACTCCTCTCCCCTCGGCCTTCCAAAGTGCTGGGATAACAGGCATGAATCACCACGCCCAGCCTTGTAGGACATTTAAAGAAAGAAGGATATGATTCAGATACTTTGTAAGCAACTGTGTGGGGATAAAACCCCATGGAAAATATTCCTCATGCTGACTTCCCTCCTGAAACAGGGGCGGCGCCCACCTGCAGCCATCTTCCTCTCTTCTGGCTGCCATAAACACTTTTTTAATCCCAACAATACACACAAAATAGGCCAAGTATCTTCTATCATCCTTCACTGATGCTGTGTTTGATTCCTCTCTGACTTTCCCTGCACACATAGACCTAGACCTTTGTTTTCTTTCTCACCTGTTGCTTCTATACCTGGGTGCTCACCTGTCAGCTCTGTGTGGTCTGACCTTCAGCATTCACTGAGTGGCTTCCTTGGATTCAAACACACACCTCCTTGTCCCACGTGTATGTACACCTGATTCTTTGGGATGCATTTGCTACTAGGAAATGTGCTAGTTCGATGGAATCTAGACCTCTCTTAACTAAAGACCTCTTCTTGTCCCCTCCCAGTGACTCCTGGCCAACACAGTTTTACAATTTCCTGTGCTCCTGCAAGACACCTCCTACACTGGATGCCAGATAGGGCACTAGAGAAAATTAATGCATCTCATAGCAATTCAAGCATCCGTCCTCCAAAATAAAACATGCAAAACTTAAACCTCGAAATGACCATGCAATACCCTCAGTGACCCGCAGCTCAGGGTAGCTTTTGTGTTTCTCACGAGGGAGAGACTAGAAGGAGGGCAAAAGAAAAGCCACTGCAGGGGGCAGAAAATTCAGATGGAAAATGTTTTCAGTCCTGTTCGGCGAGGGTGATAAAGTTATGTAGGAGAAGAAAATAATTTTTTTCTTCTTAAAATAGGGAGAGGGGGAAATATACGATGGAAAAATTAAGCAAGAAGATTTCATTATGTCAGATTTCCTAAGTGATAAACCCAAGATAATTGTTGAAGATAATTTGGGAAGATTAAGTGCTAGCTTTGCAGGGTGGATATTTGGAGGATATGCACTGATTCACCCAAAATGATTTTACAGCCTCATCTGTTCTGATTGCTCAGCGTCAATGCTATCCTGGGTGCTAAATGTTGCTAATAGCAACTCTGTTGCTCTTGCAACAGAGTTAGTGGCAGATAAATATTACTGTTATCATCATCATCATCATTTACATCACTTCACTTTTAAGAATTGTGATATCTTAAAAATCATTTGGCCGGGTGTGGTGGCTCACGCCTGTAATCCCAACACTTTGGGAGGCCTGGGTGGGTGGATCACTTGAGGTCAGGAGTTCAAGAATAGCCTGGCCAACATCATGAAACCCCATCTCTACTAAAAACACAAAAATTAGCCAGGCATGGTGGCGGGTGCCTGTAATACTAGCTACTCAGGAGGCTGAGGCAGGAGAATTTCTTGAACCCAGGAGGCAGAGGTTGCAGCGAGCTGAGATCAAGCCATTGCACTCCAGCCTGGGAGACAGAGTGAGACTCTGTCTCAAAAATAAAAGGAGGAGGAGGAGGAGGAGGAAGAGAAGGAGGAGAAGGAGAAGGAGAAGGGGAAGGAGATCATTTGAGTCATTTTTAAGAAAGCAAAGTTAGTGTGACAAAGTTTGTTTCATAGACATATTTAATAAAGGACTAAGACACCCTGATAACTAAAGCTATTAAAAATAAAAATATGCGACTGCTAAAGTATTAAAGTCACTTAAAGGGTGAACTACAAGTTTTCAAGATAGTTTATTCAAGGAAAGGTAGATTTGCCTCGACTTGGCCTATTTCAGCCAAGTAGTTTATCTTAAATACACACACGAAGGGATAATAGTATTATGGTTATGATTTAGAAAGTATCTTTATCGGCCAGGCGTGGTGGCTGACACCTGTAATCCCAGCATTTTGGGAGACTGAGGCAGGCGGATCACCTGAGGTCAGTAGTTTCAGAACACCCTGGCCAACATGACGAAACCCCGTCTCTACTAAAAATACAAAAATTAGCCAGGTGTGGTGGGACATGCCTGTAATTCCAGCTACTCAGGAGGCTGAGGCACGAGAATTGCTTTAACGTGGGAGGTGGAAGTTGCAGTGGCGTGAGATGGCACCACTGCACTCCAGGCTGGGCGACAAGAGCAAAACTCCATCTCAAAAAAAAAAAAAAAAAGAAAAGAAAAAAGAAATAAAGTATCTTTAGCTTTTAGTACTGCATGTTGAAATATTTGTGGAAAAATAATATTTGCTTTAAAATATCTGTTGTAGGAAGATATAAATGGAAAACGATCAGTCCAGTTGAAAATTATTAAAGCTGGACAATGTGTATATGAAAATCATTATTCTCTCTGCTTTTGTATATATTTTTAATTTCCAAATTAAAAGAATGACATAAATATGCATGCATGTACATATTCAAGTAAATATTGTGATTTGGCTTAAATATTACATACTGATTCTCTAAACCCACCAGACTTCTAAGTATGAGCTATAATTGGCATTAATCTTACAGTGTTTTAGAGCATTTTGAAATGTCCTTAGAGGCTGAGCAAGGTGGCTCAATCCTGTAATCCCAGCACTTTGGGAGGTCGAGGCGAGTAGATCACCCTCAGGTGAGGTCAGGAGTTTGAGACCAGCCTGGCCAACATGATGAAACCCCGTCTCTACTAAAAATACAATAATTAACCAGGCGTGGTGGCGGGTGCCTGTCATCCCAGCTACTCAGGAGGCTGAGGAAGGAGAATTGCTTTAACCTGAGAGATGGAGGCTGGAGTGAGCTGAGATCGTGCCACCACACTCCAACCTGTGTGACAGAGCAAGACTCGGTCTAAAAAACAAAAAAGAAAAGAAAAGAAAAAAGAAATGCCCTTAGAAATGGTCTGCAACAAATTCCTCATGTTACAGATGAAACAATTGATTACCGTTGCCAAACTACATACTGCTAGTTAGTGGCCAAAGGACTAGTAATGTCTCCTAACTTCCCAATTTAGCCTTGCCAAAAATGTCAGGAAACAGAGCAGCCAGTTGCGACTCACAGTGCATCCCACCCTATTTTGTCGCAAACTTTTCCGCTTCTTGGGCAATTGCTTCATTTGGTTTAGGCAAAGAAAGTTGAAAATGTAAAAACATGTTTTCTTTCTATCTCTTTTCACTTGACAGGGTGGCCATTTAAGTTCTAAGTGTTTGTCCACTCGTACTTCTAAGTAAATGTACTAAAAACTATTATTTCAGAAATATCTTTTGAAAGCAGGAAATTGTTGGGTAAATATGCTTAATCACTCCTCACATCATTTTCATGTAAGTTTGTTTTTTTTTTTTTTTTTGGGACGGAGTCTCGCTCTGTCCCCCAGGCTAGAGTGTAGTGGCGCGATCTCGGCTCACTGCAACCTTTGCCTCCTGGGTTCAAGCAATTCTCCTGCCTCAGCCTCCCGAGTAGCTGGGACTACAGGCGCCCGACACCACACCCGGGTAATTTTTGTATTTTTAGTACAGATGAGGTTTCACCATATTGGCCAGGCTGGTCTCGAACTCCTGACCTCGGGTGATCCGCCTGTCTCGGCCTCCCCTAGTGCTGGGATTACAGGCATGAGGCACCGTGCCCAGCCTGTTTCTTTGGCCCCAAGAAGACTAGTTTAGCCTGGAAAATTACAACTGTGGCTCTGAGGCGTTCCCCAAGGTTTGGCACAATCTTAGATCAAGCGGATTGGATAGAAGCCAGGCATGAAATTTCAGGCTAACATGAGCCTTCCTCTCAGTATAGTCCTCTCCCAACTTAGCTGCCCACGGATGGGGCTCTTAGGGGAAAGAGAGGGATGCAAAGAGTATCCTAGGATCAGGCTTTTATGAGACTGCTAATATCTCAGTTTCTTCCTTTTTCAGATGGGTGAGTCAAGTGAAGACATAGACCAAATGTTCAGCACTTTGCTGGGAGAGATGGATCTTCTGACTCAGGTAAACTTCCCTTTTTAACTGGCAAATTAGAAAACAAAAATAGAGTTGCTGAATTTCATTATAACATGACAAGGGAGCTGTCTTTTTTAAAACCCTGAAGATTGGCAACATTATATAGTTCTGATATAATATAATTGTGACAATGACAGATTAAAAAAAAAAAGTTTGTTCCTGACTATACACTTTTGAGATCAGTTAGTTTAGTACATTGATCAGACATACATCAAACTTGTAGTATCCAAATATTTACCAATAGAGAAATTTACCCCCAAGTTTACTACCCTACAACCACCAGCACTGAGCCATTTGCCTGTGGTTACCTTTATATAAACTCACTAAGAAAATATTATCTTTGTTTGATTTGGGGGTGTTTTTGAGACAGAGTCTCACTCTGTTGCTTAGGCTGGAGGGCAGTGGCACAATCATGGTTCACTGGAGCCTCAACCTCGTGGGCTCAAGTGATCCTCTGGCCTCAGCCTCCCAAGTAGCAGGGACTACAGGTGCACGCCACCACACCCAGCTAATTTTTTTTTCTTTTGTAGAGATGAGATCTCACTATGTTGCCCAGGCTGGATATCATCTTTAGTAAAGACTTTTTACCAACCCTTGAGGAAATGCTATATTTTAAATAACTAAGGGGGAGTTTTGGTGCCTCGTGATTAGACTGTAAGAACTTAGTACCCTCAAAGGAATGTGAAAACCACTCAGCCATAGACATAAAAAAGCCCCTGGCATCAAGATCAGATTGACTCAGAGGTCACTGAGCCCCACTGTCAGCGCCACTACAGCCAGGCAGCTGCTAACCCATGGGCCACTAAGCCAGGTTACAGTCAGGTGCTAACCCAGGGGCCACTAAGCCAGGTTACAGTCAGCTGCTAACCCAGGGGCCACTAAGCCAGGTTACAGTCAGCTGCTAACCCAGCGACCACTAAGCCAGGTTACAGTCAAGTGGGCTTTAGAGCGTCTCAGAGTGTGCTCGTAAATGAGCCTTTGACTAAGAAGGTAACCAGCTCATCACTTTGTTGCATAAAATGTCAAAAGAAGAATAAGCCAGTATTCCTAAATAAGATAGGGGTCTTCTAAAGCTTTCTTAAAAAAAAAAAACCAAATGAATAGTCTGTGTTTTGAAAGACTATTTATTTTAGGAAAAATAAACCAATTCTAGACTGGGCGCAGTGGCTCACACCTGTATTCCCAGCACTTTGGGAGGTCGAGGTGGGCAGATCACAGGTCAGGAGTTCGAGACCAGGCTGACCAATATGGTGAAACCCCATCTCTACTAAAAACACAAAAATTAGCCGAGCCTGGTGGCGGGTGTTTGTAATCCCAGCTACTCAGGAGGCTGAGGCAGGAGAATCATTTGAACCCAGGAGCAGAGGTTACGGTGAGCCGAGATTGTGCCATTGCACTCCAGCCTGGGCGACAGAGTGAGACTCTGTCTCAATAAAAACAAAAATAAAAAAATAAACCAATTCTAGTTAGCATCTACTTTATATTCCCAATAAGATTCAGAAAAGTTTAGATTCTATGAAAGAAGGGATAAGATACAAGACAGTTGGCTTAGAGGAAAGGGTGCTGGTTAAAAGGTGTTAGGATGACAACCACATTTCTTTCTTTCTTTCTTTCTTTCTTTCTTTCTTTCTTTCTTTCTTTCTTTCTTTCTTTCTTTCTTTCTTTCTTTCTTTCTTTCTTTTCTCTTTCTTTCTTTCTCACTCTCATTCTTTCTCTTTCTTTCTTTCTTTCTTTCTTTCTCTCCCTTCCTTCCTTCCTTCCTTCCTTCCTTCTTTCTTTCTTTCTTTTTTTTTTTTTTTTTTGAGACGGAGTTTCACTCTGTCAGCAGACTAGAGTGCAGTGGCACAATCTCGGCTCACCGCAACCTCCGTCTCCCAAGTTCAAGCGATTCTCCTCTCTCATCCACCCCGCCCCCGCCCCCCACATTATCTGGGATTACAGGTGCATGCCACCACACCCAGCTAATTTTTGTATTTTTAGTAGAGAAGGGGTTTCACCATGTTGGCCCAGATGGTCTCTATCTCCTGACATCGTGATCTGTCCACCTTGGCCTCCCAAAGTGCTGGGATTACAGTTGTGAGCCGATGGCAACCACATTTCTAAAGATGAGGACTGTGTTTTCTCCTCCCATGGCGGAGGAAAGTTTAAGGGAACGTGTGTGGTCTCTCTGTACCCGTTCTCTCATTCCTGCAGCCAGTGGGGGAAGTGTTCTGATGGGCCAGAGTCTGGGATTTTTGCAGGACCACATTTAAGTATTGTTACTGTAAGGCAAGAACAGGAAAGAGGCTGGGCATGATGGTTCACACCTGTAATCCCAGCACTTTGGGAGGCCAAGACAGGAGGCTCACTTGAGCCCAGGAGTTAAAGACCAGCCTGGGCAACATAGTAAGACTCATTTTTATTTAAAAAAAAAAAAAAAAAAAAGGAATAGGAAAAGGCCCCTTTGAGTCTCTTGGACCTGCCTTCACACAAAGCCCTTTTGGTTTTTGCTGTTTCTTTGTTGCGGCCAAGTGGATGCAGTCATAGGTTTGCTTGGCTAAACAGCCCTGCCAACAGGTAGGTTCTCAAGATTTTAGGCTAAAGAAGTATTTTACTACAACAGACTGCATCCTCAAACAATTTGTCTCCTCCAAGTAATTGGATATTTATTTCTTTGATGTCATGACTTAAGTCATTACAGAATTATTTGTATACATGTATATGTATAGTGTGTGTGTTCACCATTACAAGACATTATTTGTTCTTTTTAAAAATTAACTACCTCATTCTCATTGACATGTTCCATTTCAAGATCTTCCTTCTAGAATAATTTTTAAGCTCTAATTTTCTATAGGGGAAAAATTACATAAAACATTTTCAAGTTACAATATGGTTTTCATAGAACATGCTAAGGGAGAAAATGTGTAAATAATACATGGTTTTTGACTTGCTGAGTAAAGTGTGCTACAGAAATGTTTGTATCATGAATAACTTTGACGGGGGTCTTTTTTTCACAGAGTTTAGGAGTTGACACTCTCCCTCCTCCTGACCCTAACCCACCCAGAGCTGAATTTAACTACAGTGTGGGGTTTAAAGATTTAAATGGTAAGCATAACCGTTTCTTTTCTTAAGCAATTCAAAATCATGATGATGATTCAAATCAGTATGAAACTATAATTTGAAAACTAAATTAAAGGAACCTAAACATCATGATAAATATCATTGTTAAAATCATGGATTTCAGACTGGGTTTTACTGTGTCTTGATTGAATTGAGAGAATCAAGAAGATATTTTTGCCAATAACGAAAGGGAACACCATTCTGCATTTGTGAAAAGTCTCAAAATGATCTTGCACTTTAAAGTAAGGGGACTTTCTTCTTATTACTAAGCCCATAGAGTAACAAGGAGTAGTATATGAAAATATTAATAAGGAAATGACCCTTCAGTGATAGAAATCAACTATTTCATAATGATTAATAAATATGAATGGATACTTCATATTTTATTTAAAATATTTTTAAATTTATGTGTAATATATACTTATATGTAATTTAGTCTACTTGACATTTTTTCATTTTTCCTGAACTTGTCACTTTATTTTATTACCAAAAATCTCTCAGCCATGCATGGTGGCTCACGCCTGTGATCCCAACACTTTAGGAGGCCAAGGCGGGAGGACTGCTTGAGCTCAGGAGTTTGAAACCAGCCTGGACAGCATGGCAACACCCCATCTCTACGAAAAATAAAATTAAAAAATAGCCAAGTGTGGTGGCATGTGCCTGTGGTCTCAGCTGCTTGGGAGGCTGAGGCAGGAAGATCAAGGCTGCAGTGAGCTGTGCTTCTGCCACTGCACTCCACCCTGGGCAACAGAATGAGGTTCTACCTCAAGAAAATAAAAAACAAAACAAAACAAAAACTCTCAGTTTATTTAAGTGGAGACATCTTTAGGCCACATGCTATTCATATTATAATAAATCTTGAGGCCGGGTACAGTGGCTTAAGCCTGTGATCCCAACACTTTGGGAGGCCAAGGCGGGCAGATCACGAGGTCAGGAGATCGAGACCATCCTGGCTAACACGGTGAAATCCCGTCTCTACAAATACAAAAAATTAGCCGAGTGTGGTGGCGGGCGCCTGTAGTCCCAGCTGCTCGGGAGGCTGAGGCAAGAGAATGGCGTGAACCCAGGAGGTGGAGCTTGCAGTGAGCCGAGATCACACCACTGCGCTCCAGCCTGGGTGACAGAGTGAGACTCCATCTCAAAAAAAAAAATAATAATAAGCCTTGAAGTAATCACTTTCAAGTTATTGAAAACTCCCTGCAACTCTGGAAGAAGATTTCCCAAAGACTTGCAGTGCCTACCAAAAATGTGAAAAGCAAGATAGGAGAGAAGTTCAATTATAGAAATCCAGAATTCCAAGTTTTATTTCTGTGCTTCTCTGGATTTTTTTTTTTTTTTTTTTTTTTTTTTTTTTCGGGCAGAGTCTCTCTCTGTCACCCAGGCTGGCATGCAGTGACAGGATCTCCACTCACTGCAACCTCTGCCCTCTGGGTTCAAGCGATTCTCTTGCCTCAGCCTCCCAAGTAGCTGGGACTACAGGCAAGAGCCACCACGCCCAGCTAGTTTTAGTAGAGACGGGGTTTTGCCTTGTTGGCTAGGCTGGTCTCGAGCTCCAAATCTCAGGTGATCCACCTGTTTCAGCCTCCTAAAGTGCTGGAATTACAGGCGTGAGGCATGGCATCCAACCAGGATTTCTCTGTTTCTATCATTTCCAGTAATTTTGTAACAAACCATTAGGTTCCAGTGACTGTTTCTTGATAAATTATAATATACCTCTTTTGATTTTCTCTTTTTCCTACACTCTTTTTATTTGCCACACAAATTTATTATTCCTGCCAGTCATTTCCACCAAGATGGTAACATTCATGAAGTTTTTTACAAAAGCAGGCCAGGCATGGTGGCTCACGCCTATAATCCCAGCACTTTGGGAGGCCAATGCTGGTGGATCACTTGAGGTCAGGAGTTCAAGACCAGCCTGGCCAACATGATGAAACCCCATCTCTACTAAAAGTACAAAAATTAGCCAGGCATGGTGGCAGGCACCTGTAATCTCAGCTACTTGGGAGGCTGAGGGACCAAAATCACTGGAACCCAGAAGGTGGAGGTTGCAGTGAGCCAAGATTGCACCACTGCGCTCTAGTCTGGACGACAGAGCAAGACTCTGTCTAAAAGAAAAAGCAAAAAAAAAAAAAAAAAAAAGCAATACATTTTTGTAAAATTATGATTGCAATAGATAACATACACTTGCACATATGAACAATGCAAATTTAGCCTTTTAGCCTCACTACATCATAACAGCCGCATGCTTTATAATCAATTCAATTAAAATTAAAATTTAATCAATATTTCAGTTTAATTGTAGTCATCTCAACTGACGCTTTCTAAGCACTAACTCAGTGCCTGGTATCACAACACTGACAATGATAGGAGCAATGATACCCAGACACCCAGCAAGATATAAACACAGTGATGTTACATCACAGTAATAAGACACTCTTCTCATTAAGGAAACAAGATGTACACATGTGGTCTAATTTGGATACGGGACAAGACAATTAAAAACTACTGCTATGTATGGAAAATTAAATTTGTATGGAATTAGATTAAGAATAGATTTGTTTTGTCTTCACTTTAAAACACTGCTAAAATGAGTTCGAAATATTTTGCCCAGGCTGGGTGCGAGCCTGTAATCATGCTTGTAATTCCATCACTTTGGGAGGCCAAGACAGGAGGATCACTTAATCCCAGGAGTTTGAGACAAGTCTGGGCAACATAGTGAGACGACTGTCTCTAAAAAAATTTAAAAATTAGCCAGGCATGCTCGTATGTGCCTGTAGTCCCAGCTACTTGGGAGGCTGAGGTGGGAGGATTGCTTGAACCCATGAGGTCGAGGCTACAGTGAGCTATGATCCTACCACTGCACTGCAGCCTGGGCAACAGAACAAAAGCCTGTTTAAAAAAAAAAATAATTGCCCAAAGTCATTCAGAGAGTCAGTGACTAATTTCAGAATAAAATCTATTTCTATCCCATTCCCCAATTCCATATTACTCAATTCTATATTCATAAATTTAGCTAATCTTTATTAAAACATTTCATCTCTATTGATAAATTTAGAAATCTTTAATATATTAAAAATCTATTAATAACTAATATAATAATTCAATTTATTAAATTTGCTTTGGAAATTACTAATATAAATATTATTATGGAGGTTTTGTCCCCAAAATTTTTATAATAGAGTAAAGGTTTATATGTCAACAGTCACAATGTGATTGATTACATTAGAAAATTATAAATATGCTTCTTTAGTTCTATATATATTTTCTCTGAAAACATTTTAAATTAATTTAACTTGATTTTATAAAGAAATTATATATAAGCTGGGCCTGATAGCTCTCGCCTGTAATCTTAGCACTTCAGGAGGCTGAGGCAAGGGGATCACTTGAGGCCAGGAGTTCGAGACCAGCCTGGTCAACATGGCAAAACCCTGTCTCTACTAAAAATACAAAAATTATCGAGACAAGGTGGTGCACACCTGTAATCCCAGCTGCTCGGGAGGCTGAGGCAGGAGAATTGCTTGAACCCAAGAGGCAGAGGTTGCAATGAGCTGAGATCATGCCACTGCACTCCAGCCTGGGTGACAAAGCGAGACTCTGTCTCAAAAAAAAAAAAAAAAAAAAAAAAGAAGTTGTATATAAAAGTGATTTACAGTAAAATAAACTCTTTTTTTTGTATTTTTTTTTGTATTTTTAGTAGAGACGGGGTTTCGCCGTGTTAGCCAGGATGGTCTCGATCTCCTGACCTCGTGATCCGCCCGTCTCGGCCTCCCAAAGTGCTGGGATTACAGGCTTGAGGCACCGCACCCGGCCAAAATAAACTCTTTTAACACATTGAGGAAACCCAAACTTTAGTCCCAGTACTGTAAACTAGCACTACTAGCATTACTGTAATATGCTGTGTGGCGTTTATGATGATGATGTCTGACAATGTGTCCTTTCACAAAGCTCATTTGTTACTGAATAGGCTTCATTCCGGCTGCTCCCATTTCCTCAGTCTGGTTCATCATACCTATAGCAGCTAGAATTCTCCTCATGGATCACTTCCTTCCTGCCCATCCTTTGTTCATTATATTCACCATATCATATATGCCTGATCATCAAAGTACTCCACCAGGACTACTCACTGACACCACCTCCACTACACCCCATGATCTAATCAATGTTCAGGATCACACAGATTACCATAGTAATCCCACACATGGAAGAAATCCTAAGGTGATCTCCCCTCCCTCCCTCTCACTCTGAAAATTTTTGTCTTTCCTGTCTTTTAAAAGTTAACTCCCAGCTTACTATCTTCATTAAGTTTCTACCATTTAATCCCATAATTTTTTAATTCCTTGCCACCTATGGTGCCTTAATTTCTGCTATTTATCATTAATTGCTCTTGGCTGGGCACAGTGGCTCTTGCCTGTAATCCCAGCACTTTGGGAGGCTGAGGTGGGAAGATCGCTTTAGCCCAAGAGTTTGAGACCAGTCTGGGCAACATGGCGAAACCCTGTCTCTACACAAAATACAAAAATTAGCTGGACCTGGTGACATGCACCTGTAATCCCAGCTGCTTGGGAGGCTGAGTTGGGAAGATCGCTTGAGCCTGGGAGGCAGAGATTGCAGTGAACCGAGATCACACTATGGCACTCCGGCCTGGGCAATAGAGTGAGACTCTGTCCCAAATAAATAAATAAATAAAAATTTTTAAAAAATTGCTCTTTCTCCGAATGTGAAGTTTTCTACAGTTAGGTGGTGAGCCTATAGAAGCTCCATCTTCACCCCAAAGTAACAGGCACATTAAACCCCAGTTGGTTGAAATCCAGTTTCTTCTAAATAGCAGCAGTACTCTATTTGCCCTCCAAATGCTTAGGGAAAACTCCCCTTCCATCCATTTCCAATGCTCTCCCCTCCCCTACTTTTCTAAAACTCTGAGATCTTACACTATAATATGCAAGGATTTCCTACTTAAGCATCTATTCGTGGGCTTGGATTTGACTTTATAGCTGGTGTGTCAGGTGCCCCAGTGTAGAGAACACATTTCCTCCATTTATTTTCTTGGTATTAGAAACTCACTCGGATTAACCATGCAACAAATGCAGCAACAGTCCTTTAGGAATTCCTATACTTGTGCTATTGAATTAAAATATTCTCAATCTTCTCATTATATCATAACCAATCAAAATAAGGATTCCTTTCTACTCAAATATTATGCTTAAAAATTATCTTCTTTCTGTTTTTCCAGATGCAAGTAGTTGTTTATACCATTAATGTGATTTTCCCTACTAGAGTCCTTAAATGCACTGGAAGACCAAGACTTAGAGGCTCTCATGGCAGATCTGGTAGCAG
This sequence comes from Macaca thibetana thibetana, assembly GCF_024542745.1. Lineage (NCBI taxonomy): Eukaryota > Metazoa > Chordata > Mammalia > Primates > Cercopithecidae > Macaca > Macaca thibetana. The sequence goes on from NC_065586.1 coordinate 26,312,221, forward strand.
ACATCAGTGAAGCCGAGCAGAGGACAATCCAGGCACAGAAAGAGTCCTCGCAGAATCAATATCATTCAGCATCTCTACAGGCATCACATTTTAGTGGTGCAGCCCCTCTTGGTCATGGAACAAATGTTGCTGCCACTGGTATCAGCCAATATGAGGATGACTTACCTCCTCCACCGGCTGATCCTGTGTTAGACCTTCCACTGCCGCCACCACCTCCTGAACCTCTCTCTCAGGTAAGTGCGTGGGACCAGAGTCGGCAGGGCCATCAGCCTCTGCTACCTATCACTGATGTTCTCTGAAGTGATCATTACATTCCAAAGTTTGTGCATCCAAAGATCTGACATACTAAAAAACCAAGATACAGAGCATGCTCGTTGCAAAGCTAGAACACTGCGTAAACAAGCCACATGGGTGTATATCAAGAATGTATTAGGGTCATATTCAGGATTTACTATAGTTTGCTTAAAAAATATTTGTATGCAAACACTCTTTGATAAAACTCAGTCTTTTGGGGACATGTTTTATTAATATCATATTGAAATGTGGAACTGATTGTATATTTCCATGTCCCTGCTCCTAGCTCAGTACATAGAGATTGGACGGCATTCATTATACATTTTCTGAGTAGAGTGAAATTGAATTTTGTTGAACTTGGCAGCCCTGTTCAGTAGGACAGGCACATCCAAGTATCACTTGTAATGTCATAGTTGGGGAGGGTGTTACAAAGCAGGCAGGTGATGGGTGCTTGATATTGATAAATTTCTGAATATTGAAAAACAGACAACTGGAAAGTTTAAATTATCATTATTTGGGATATTAACTCATAGTATGTCTCTCATAAAAGTAAAAAGAGCACTTTTAAGGATTTTCTTTATAGAGTAAGCCAAATATTTTAGAGGAGAGTCCACTTCAATTTCTGCTTCCACAGTTGTCACACTGTGTCATGATGTTTGGTCCTCACAAATAAGAGCCTAGGGACCCTGAAGGTCATACAATGCCTTTTGAATGAACAAATATTGAACATAAATCAAATATTAAATTATACTCTATCACACACAGTGCTCTACTGTGTACTTATTATAGAAAATTTATGTGAAAATGGAGATCAATATAGAACAGAGACTCTTAATGTAGGGTCCATGAAGATTTCGAGGGGGCCATGCAACCCCTGAAAGTAAACAAAGTACAAAGTTGAATGCACTTGTGAAGCTTTATGGGCTTTCTTAAAGGGGCTTGTGGCTCAAAAAACAATTTGAGAACCACTGCTATAAAAAGATACATGCCTATATTCAAGTAATTAGAATGTAACCAGAACAGCTCCTTTCCTTATCATTATAAATAGAAGAGAGACTTAACTTGCCAAACTCAAAGAACTTTGGCCTCATAAAACACTTCACTCACTTTTCTGCCTGTTCATATGAGCTTGTCAGTGCTCATATGTTTTTTGGTGAATTGTAAGTTTAAATTTCATTCTCTTGGGCCTGGTGCAGTGGCTCACGCCTGTAATCCCAGTACTCTGGGAGGCCAAGGCAGATGGATCACAAGGTCATGAGATCAAGACCATCCTGGCTAACACAGGGAAACCCCATCTCTATAAAAATACAAAAAATTAGCCGGGCGTGGTGGCGGGCACCTGTAGTCCCAGCTACTTGGGAGGCTGAAGCAGGAGAATGGTGTGAACCTGGGAGGCAGAGCTTGCAGTGAGCCGAGATCGCACCACTGCACTCCAGCCTGGGTGACAGAGCAAGACTCCATCTCAAAAATATATATATATATATTTATATTCAGTGTCTCTTAACCTTTGGGGACATTAAGAACCCCTTTAAGAATCTAATTAAAAAAAATAGAAATCCCCAAAAAGACATCCTGATCCAAAAGTGTGTATATAATTTCTGAGAGTGTTCAAATCCCTGGAGATGTGTCAATCTACAGATTCCTTAGGTCGGATCCCAGTTTGTGGGCCAAGCAGATTTTTGTGATCTAAATATACGAACCACTGTTAAAGTCATCATTTCATCTTTTAAGTTACCATTCCCAAGCTATAAAGAGTGGCTGCCTTCTATATCTTTGAGCTGAAGAATTTTGTTATAGCCATTTAAATTCTGAAAATTGAATGTTTCGGGTGATGGATACCCCATTTATCCAGATGTGATTATTACACATTGTATGTCTTTAAAAAGTAATTAATACATTCTGAAAATCAAGCATGTGAAATTTGGTAACTTTTGCTAACATAAAGTAGCTAAGACACTAGCAATGACAGAAGTGATTACTCACTGGTATTATTTAATGGACTGTAATGAAGAATATCTTGCCCTTTTTCAGGAAGAGGAAGAAGCCCAAGCCAAGGCTGATAAAATTAAGCTGGCGCTGGAAAAACTGAAGGAGGCCAAGGTTAAGAAGGTGAATCATGAATCCCATTTGCGTGGGGGCAGTTAAATTAAGGACCTGTGGTTATGCTTAATGATAAAAACAAAATGAAGCCAGGCACGGTGGCTTACACCTGTAATCCCAGCACTTTGGAAGGCCGAGGTGGGTGGATCACGAGGTCAGAAGATCGAGACCGTCCTGGCTAACACGGTGAAACCCCCTCTCTACAAAAATAAAAAAAATTAGCTGGGTGTGGTGGCAGGTGCCTGTAGTCCCAGCTACTTGAGAGGTTGAGGCAGGAGAATCACTTGAACCCAGGAGGCGGAGGTTGCAGTGAGCTGAGATCGAGCCACTGCACTCCAGCCTGGGAGACTCCGTCTCAAAAAAAAAAAAAAAGAAAGTAGAAAGAAAGAAAGGAAAAAAAGAAAAAAGAAAAAAAAATGTTGAGTGATACTTTCCAAATAGTTGTAATTTTCAAAACCTTTTAAGGACAAAGGTAGAGAACAATTGTTCTTTCTATATCATCAGTTAGCTCACTTGTGATTGATAAATAAGGGATTTGTGTTACTATAAACGTAGAGGTTTCCTTGGCTTGTACATGATTTTTTTTTGCTGGCTTATACATGAATTTTCCTGGGAGCTGGAATGGTGGGAGTAGAATTATACCTTCAACAAGAAAGGAAAGGACCTTTGGCTTGGCTGCTGTCCAGGCAGGGGCCCTTTCAGCTCTATCTTAAGAAATTTTAAAACAAGTTTGCACATCCAGGGCTCCCTTCCTTTGAGCCGGCCTCTCCGGGGTTTTGCAAAGTTCTGGGTTGATAGCAGGTGGGGCCACCTTTGGGGACTGCCTTAACTGGGTCAGAGCTCAGCTTCTTTTGGCCTGGCCTCCGCTTTTCCGCAATTGCTCTAGTGCCCTTTTCCTATGCCCTGGCGCAGCCGTCAGCCCTGCTGCTGCCCTAGATGTCCAAGTTATCTCCCAGGGTACCAAATGCTGTTTTTGCTGGTGCTCTGGTTTCAAAATAGGTTTTGAGTAATCTGCCCTTAACCCTACTTTCCTAATAAGCCTGTAACTTGATCATGCATGTTTTTTTTACAGAGTATAGGTTTTTGAAGAAGACATGTATTGTATTATAGCAAGAGATACAGCTGCATTTAACCTCACTAGAAGAATATACCTAATGATAATAAAGTGTTAATAATAGTTAGGCTGGGCGCGGTGGCTCGCACCTATAATCTTAACACTTTGGGAGGCTGAGGTGGGTGGATCACCCGAGGTCAGGAGTTCAAGACCAGCCTGGCCAACACAGTGAAACCCCGTCTCTACTAAAAGTACAAAAATAAGCTGGATACAGTGGTGTGCACCTGTGATCCCAGCTACTCAGGAGGCTGAAGCAGGATAATCATTTGAGCCCAGAAGGCGGGGGTTGTCGTGAGCCAAGATTGCACCACTGCACTCCAGCCTGGACCGCAGAGCGAGACTCCATCTCAAAAAAACAAAAAATTTTTAAAAATAGTTAATTTGGTAAAGTAAGGGAAAGATGAAACAGTCTTCATCATGTTTTGTTTCGAGACAGGGTCTTGCTCTATCACCCAAACTGATCATGGCTCACTGCAGCCTTAAACTCCTGGGGTCAAGCAATCCTCCTCCCTCAGCCTCCTGAGTAGCTGGAACCACAGGCATGTACCACCATGCCCGGCTATTTTTATTTTTTGTAGAGTTGAGGCCTCCCTATGTTGCCTAGGCTGGTCTTGGACTCCTAGGCTCAAGCAAGCCACCCATCTCAGCCTCACAAAGTGCTGGGATTACAGGTGTGAGCCACGATGCCTGGCTCTTCATCTGATTTCAACTGCTGAAGCAAATAACATCTCTGAGACTCATTCAGAATTTTCTGTTGAGAGTTGCATGAATTGTCCTTTTCACATAGGGCTTTACACTTTCTATTCCCATGGCACCTATCACAGTTCTCTGAATGAAGGCGTTCAATACCTGCTGATGGATGGATATTCAGGAAGTATTCCTTGGCTGCCCCTGGAGCCAGACTTTCAAGGTTCATCTAGGGGACTCTTCCCAGATTAGTCTGGTTCCACTCATTCCAAACATGCCCAAATTTCCTTACCATTTTCTCCCCGTTTTCCACAAGTGATTAATTCCACAGCCAATCTTTGGAACTCCACATCCTCATCTGCCTTGCCCTTTTCTCAAACCTTGGTTACATTCAACTTTCCTCCTGCTCAGTCCTGGGCACTCAGTGAGCTACCCGGGTTCAATCACTCTCTCACCGACAAAACCATTTTTTTTTCAGAGACAAGGGTCTCATTCTGTTGCCCAGGTTGGTCTCAAACTCCTGGCATCAAGTGATCCTCCCACCTGGGCCTCCCAAAGTGCTAGGATTACAAGCATGAGCCACCACACCTGGCCTCAGCTAATGATTTTGTTGCCCGTGTCGCAGGGAAAATAGACGCACTCAAAACAAAAGTTGTGCAAGCTCCCGCCAAGACATCTACCTATCTACCTGCGTGCATCTCTACCCACATATCCCATATTCTTTCCTTAATGATGGATGAATCATTATGTGTCTGCCGAGGGCCAGCTTCTTCTCTTGGGCTGCAGTCTCTCTTCTTGTCCTCCTGTGCTCAAAAGTCTCTGATGTCTGCCCATCTCACACATGAAGCCAGAATGAATCCTCCCGGTGGCCTCCAGTCCCTGCATGACATGGCGACCAGTCACCTCCCTGGCCTCACCTCCCAGCATTCACTTCTTCATTCCCCTCATTCCAGCTGCTGGTCTCCTGACTGCCCCTCAAGCACTCCAGGCCTGCCCTTGCCTTGGGACCTTGCCGCCCACATCCCCAGTACTCCCAATCCTTCCCCCACTTTAGTGTTCCCCTCAGTGCTTAACACTACCCTATTTGTGTGTGTGTGTGTGTGTGGGTGTGGGTGTGTGTGTCAAGGTCTTGCTCTGTCACCCAGGCTGGAGTGCAGTGGTGCTATCACAGCTCACTGAAGCCTCAAATTCCTGGGCTCAAGTGATCTTACCACCCAGCCTCCCAGGTAGCTCGGACTACAGGTATGCACCACCATGGCCCGCTATTTTTAAAAATTATTTGTAGAGAAAGGGTCTGGCCATGTTGCCCAGGCTGGTCTCAAACTCTTGGCCTCAAGCAATCCTCCCACTTCAGCCTGTCAAAGTGCTGGGATTACAGGCATGTAATAGTGGTTAAAATAGTTAATTTGGTAAATTAAGGAAAAGATGAAACGGGCATGTAATCCAGCACTTTGGGAGGCTGAGGTGGGAGGATTGCTTGGCCTGGCCTACTTTACTTATTTGTCCTATGTATTGCCCGTATCCCCTCCCCACCACCCCATAGGATCTTCCCCTGGGATCTTTGTCTCTTTTCCCCACCAATGCATCCCCATCTCTTAGAATAGATGCCAGGATCACACAGAGGTGAATAAGTCAAGTGTGGTCCCTGCTTGTGGAGAGTTAGAGTCTAGTTAGACTCTAGCTCTGAAGAAAATAAACCAGGGAGAAGTGACAGAGAGTACACAGGCAACCCTTCCGGTTGGATTTGGTGCCAAGGAGGCCTCTCTGAGCAGGCAGCCCTGGAGGGAAGGCCTCTGGCCAGAAGCAGCTGGATGCACATGGGTGTGGTGCTAGGGGGCATTCCAGGCAGAGGAAACGGAGAGTGAAAGATGGTCCAGCAAGAATGAGCTCCGGGAGGTGGGGAAAAAAGGAAACAACTGAGGACAGAGAGGCAGCCGGGAGACACGGGGTCTCATAGGTCCACGGAGAAGTTTGAGTTGTATTGTAAGTGCAATGGGAAACCATTTGAGGGTTTTAAACAGGGGAGTGTAAGATGAATATATGGCTTTTAAAGGTCATAAAGGGCCAGGCACAGAGGATCACACCTCTACTCTCAACACTTTGGGAGGCCAAGGCAGGAAGATTGCTTGAGGCCAGAAGTTAAGACTAGCCTGGGCAACAGAGCAAGAGCCCATCTCTACAAAAATAAAAATTGTTTTTCATTAACTGGGCATGGTGGTTCACACATGTAATCGCAGCTATAGGAGGCTGAGGTGGGAGGATCCCTTGAGCCCAGGAGTTCAAGGTTGCAGTGAGCTATGATCACACCACTGCACATCAGCCTGGGTGGCAGAGCAAGATCCTGTCTCTACAATAAATAAGCATGGGTCATACTGGCTGCTTTGTGGAAAATGGATTGTAGGGGCAAGGTATGAGAGCAGGATTCTAGCACAAAATCTCACACATGGATAAACGTGTTGATCACACGTGGATGGCAGCTGAGGATGAGCTGTGCTGAGTCATTGACTTTACCTCTCAAGATAAAAAGACAAAAGAAAAAGGTAACAGTAAACTTCATAATTAGACTATTTCAAGCCCCTGGATTATGTATAAAATATATTATTTATATATTTTCAGAAGCGGAAATGAAAAGAGAAGTTGTTTCTTAGATTAAAAGAACAACCAGCAGGTTCCATCCATTCGCTTCAGCTGGAGATTAAGAGAACAGAAGGAGAGGGCAGGTATCTCCTGCCATATATCAGAAAGTGAGAGTGTTGCCATGATTTAGTTTAGATGAATTATAATGGTACACACAAAGCACAAGCTGCCTTGATTCAACAAGGAAGATGGAAAACAGAAGCCACTCTGATCAGTGAGGAAGGAAAGAAAATTACGAAGACAAGTTATGTATTTGCTCTGATTTCAGACACTCCGAATATATTTGTTCTGTGATGCAGAATATTAAGAAAATAACTGAGACACACTCATGCATTAAGAGAATAACTGCAATGTACTCATGCGTAATCTACAACATGTTTTTAAAGGATGGAAATCAAATCTATCTGTCATACTTTGCCCTCAAGTATTCTGTGGGCTGTTGACATCATTTTGAATTACAAATGATGTACACAGCTTGTGCTACAAAGATTTTGGAACTAGAAACAGAATCAGACTCATGCATTACTTTTATTGTTTTTTTAAAAGCCCTGTGACACCAGAGAACAGTTCCATCTGTAAATTTTATTACAGAAGCAAAAAAACAAAACTGTAAATGACTTAGGTCTAAGATATTTTTGTATTTAGCATCTTGCCAAAAAAGAAGAAATTATAAAAGCTATAAAATCTTTAACGGATTATTTCAATTTTTTCACCCTTGAATCACTTTGCCCCATACCATATAGTGTAAATATGAAAGTATTTAGCTTCCTAAATCACATAACTGTGATTTAATGTTATGTGTTGGTATAGAGCTACTCTTTAGCTTGCAAATGTGAAGGAAGCTGTGAAGAATAGTAAATGTAATTTCTTCTTGTTAAACATCACAAGACTTCTCTTGGTTGTGTGTGTGTGTGTGTGTGCATGCGTGTGTATGTGTGTGTGTTTTCTAAATTCTATAATTGTGGACATTCATAAGTACATGTGGATTAACTCTAGTTTCCAATTTCTGCAAAAAGAAACCTTTAATCATCGCCAAATTATGTGGTTTAGTATTTTTTCTCTATATAAATGTTTTTATAGAACATAAAAAACAGCAACACGTGTTTTATTTTCTCAAGAATTCCTAAGCGGGATTGAAATGTAGTCAAACATCATTAATCTTTCCATCAGAAACATTAAATTTTCTAAGCCTTAACATTGGTAGTGTGTCTTAGCACATGTAGCTACTTTACAGCAGTAATTCTCAGCAGAGAGCAGCAAGTACGCCTTCCACAGAAAATAAATCCTAGTAAAGACCGCTATTTGAAGAATTCTTCTTTTTCCATGCAACCCTCCATGACTCATTTCTAAGGTCACATGAATGGATCTTTGACACTGTGTTAGTTGGGCCTACCATTTTATCATCAAAAGACAAATACAGGGAAAAAGCAACTATCCAACTACAGATGTCTGAGTTAGAGATTTTCAAGGGAAAAAAAAAAGTATTCTTTAGGAAACCCTGGGATAAGGCTCTGATTTAAACGGTCCCTGGAGGAAGAAAGCATTTTGACTGCCCCATGTCTACATTTTGATCTTGGGGGTGTATGTGAATGTTGGAAATAGAAGGTGTTACATGAGTGCTTCAACTTTTGGTTGCTGCCTGCAACTCATCCAAATGGTTACCACCACACACACCCTTCCGTTGCTATCAGTAACTCTGCAGAACCATCTACAGGAGCTACACTCTTCAATCTGTTAACTATAGAGTGTTAGGAAGGAATGAAGCTACAGCCATACAACCCTCATCATGCTCCATCTCATCTGATCTCAGAAGCTAAACAGGGTCAGGCCTGGTTAGTACTTGGATGGGAGGCAGGAATGGGACAGAACCTGGCTGCTCAGAACCTAATCCAAACTTGTGGAGAGAAAGAAATGTTATCAAATTTATGGTTTCTCTCTCCCTTTTCAGTCCATCTAATTACTTTTTTTTAATAACGATGCGTCTTATTGGTGAATAACCAGGACCAACCATAAGCTCATATGCTACAAATACATAGGTGTCAAAGAAAATCCAAAGCCTAGCTGCATTATTTCACGAATTAATTCTGTTACATTACATGAAAATCAGGGTCTCTCTAACGAATAAGATTTTAGTTGTTGTTGTTGTTTTCTTTCCTTTTTTTTTTTTTTTTTTTTTTTTTTTGAGACGGAGTCTCACTCCATCCCCTAGGCTGCAGTGCAGTGCTGCAATCTCAGCTCACTGCAACTTCTGCCTCCCAGTTTCAAGAGATTCTCCTGCCTCAGCCTCCTGAGCAGCTGGGATTACAGGCACATGCTACCACACCTGGCTAACTTCTGTATTTTTAGCAGAGACAGGTTTTCATCCTGTTGGTCAGGCTGGTCTTGAACTCCTGACCTCATGATCTGCCCGCCTCAGCCTCCCAAAGTGCTGAGATTACGGGCGTGAGCCACCGTACCCAGCTGAATCAGGTGTTTTAATAACTTTGACAAGTTGCCAAGAAAAAGTCAAGGATATTCTGTGTTTTTGTTGAAGATAAGTAAATGCAGCTTCCTCCAAACCTACAGATTTGGAATAAGATTACTATCAATTTTATTGTGAATTTAATTCAATAGAATATTTTGAAAATGGAATAAAAAATAAATTAGGGGCTGGATACGGTGGCTCATGCTTGTAATCCCAGTACTTTAGGAGGGTGAGGCAGGAGAACTGCTTGAGGCCAGGAATTTGAAACCAACCTGGGCAACATAGTGAGACTTTACCTCTACAAAAAAAAATGAACAACAATTAGCTGGGTGTGGTGGTGCACACCTGTGGTCCCAGCCACTCAGGAGGCTGAGGTGGGAGGATCAGTTGAGCTCAGGAGGTCGAGGCTACAGTAACCCAAGATGACACCACTGCACTCCAGCCTAGGCAACAGAGCAAGACCCTGTCACACACACACACAAAACAACCCCAAAATTAGATTCATCATGTGCCTGCAAAACAGCTTATTTCTCAGTCTACATTCATTTCACTTAATCCAATTCTGATCTCAAATGTGCCCTGCTGTAACTATCTGTCTCTCAGTGGGGTCCCCTCAGTGACACTGTGTTGAGATATGCCCTGTGGACCTTCAAAGAATTGTGGATTAACCAACTTGGTGTCTTCAGACTCTTGGGTTGCATGAAATGGGACTCAACTCCAGCTAAGCAAAAGAGAAGAGTTTATTATAAAGAAACATGTGGCCGGGGTGCTGGCTTATACCTGTAATCCCAGCGCTTTGGGAGGCCAAGGTGGGTGGATCACCTGAGGTCAGGAGTTCAAGACCAGCCTGGCCAACATGGTGAAACGCCATCTCCACTAAAAATTAAAAAAAAAAAATTAGCTGGGCATGGTAGCAGGCACCTGTAATCCCAGCTACTAGGAAGACTGAAACAAGAGAATCGCTTGAATCCAGGAAGCAAAGGTTGCAGTGAGCTGAGATCACGCCACTGCACCGCAGCCTGGCCGACAGAGTAAGAATCTGTCTCAAAATAATAATAATAATAATAATAATAATAATAAAGATACAGGCATAGCTTTTAATCTAGAAAAGTTTCTGGGCTCCAGGATGGAATAAGAAAAGGGAAAGATTATTGGGAAAGAAAGAAGCTAGCACTTTTTTTGTTCTCTTTGTTTTCTGTCTCTGCCACCAGAATGCCCTGTCTCTGAAGGCTAAACAAGGACTTTGTTTATTATCTGTTTTCTCTTTTTGTGAATTGGTTTCTCCACCTCTATAATCCTAGCACCTAAAACAAGTGCCTGGCATGCAAGTGAGTTTAGATGGAGCAAGTTCACCAAACACATTCTCACATAAATGTGCAGAAACAGTAGCAACTTTGAAACCTTTATCTTAGTAGCCTTCTCCAGTTGCTGAAATTTACTGGCTGCCTCATGGTTCTATCCTCAGCTCGTCGTCAAGGTGCACATGGACGACAACAGCACAAAGTCACTGATGGTGGATGAGCGGCAGCTAGCCCGAGATGTTCTGGACAACCTTTTCGAGAAAACTCATTGTGACTGCAATGTAGACTGGTGTCTTTATGAAATCTACCCGGAACTACAAATTGGTAAGTCCCATCCGCAGCAATGGGCTGTACTCCAAAAACCTTGTGGGTTTGCTGTATTACGGGCCTGGGTTTATTCTCTTTTTTTCTCTTTAATTTTACATAGAAAATAGACACGGGGTCTCACTATGCTGCCCAGGCTGATCTCAAACTCCTGCGCTCAAGCAATCCTCCCACCTGGGCCTCCCAAAGTGCTGGGATTACAAGCGTGAGCCACCATGCCTGGCCTGGTTCTTCCTTGAGAAGACTTTGGTTCAAGGCTTTCACTTCCCTTATATGAGATTTAGTGCTCGACTCTTCATTTTGTTGTAGTGAAGAGAGTTGGATTCTAGCAGGTGGTGGCCAGACCTTGGGGGATATAAACATTATTACTGCTGCTTCTCTAGTGGTTCCATTTGGGAAAGAAAGCGACTGGATGATACTGACTAAGATACTGCATGGTTAATAAGCTGAGCAGGTGGCAGAAGAGCCTGGGTATCTGTCAGCTAATGCCTCTTTAGTGGTTGCTTCCTTAACCGACCATAACCCTGCCACAGTCTCCCACCAGTGCTCATTTCCCCCTCCTCCCTCCCCACTTGCTTAATCTCTGACACTTTGTCTTGTGGAAGAGGCTCAGCCTCAGAGTGCAAAGAACAATTGGTAGAAATTGGTGGAATTTTTCAAAAGCGGAAAAAAGGTTAACTGAAGATATACTGTTACTTCTCATTCTAGGTAGTGGTGGTGGTGGTGTTGAGACAGGGTCTTGCTCCATTACCAAGGCTACAGTGCAATGACGCAGTCATGGGTCACTGTAGCCTCAGCTCCCAGGCTCAAGCGATCCTCCTGCCTCCGCATCCCGAGTAGCTGGGACTATAGGCACACATACCACATTTCTCATTTTTAATAATGGGACAGTCGTCCCTCAGGAGAGCTGGGTGGGACAGAATTGCCTGTGCTGGAAGCTTTAGGAGCAATTTTTTTTCTGGATAAAATGGTTTACACTAAAACAGTCCCTTGAAGTTGTCTTCAGTTCTATGTGTCAAGGGAAGAAATGAAAGCCTTTCTTTATGTTTTAATTCAAGCATTCACACGTTGCTTTTAGAATGTTAAGGAGTGATGTTTTGGAGTACACACTGTGACTCTCACAATTTCATTCAAAGTGTTCCACCAGTCATTGACTGACTGTCCACCTCACGTAGAATGTTTGCCACCATCTGGGACTATTTAAGGTAAAAAATGTCGGTATGAAAAAAGTATGTCTCCGGGTACACTGGCATATGCCTGTAGGCCAAGCTACTTGGGAGGGTGAGGCAAGAGGATTGCTTGAGCCTTGAGCCTGTGAATAGCCACTGCACTCCAGCCTGGACAACACAGTGAGACCCCATCTCTTAAACAAAATGAAAGAAAAAAGTGTGACAGCTGACCATTGTCACTGTGTTATGGGTTTTTTTTTTTTTTTTTTTTTTTTTTTTTGAGATGGAGTCTCGCTCTGTCGCCCAGGCTGGAGTGCAGTGGCCGGATCTCAGCTCACTGCAAGCTCCGCCTCCCAGGTTCACGCCATTCTCCTGCCTCAGCCTCCCGAGTAGCTGGGACTACAGGCGCCCACCACCTCGCTCGGCTATTTTTTTATATTTTTTTTAGTAGAGACGGGGTTTCACCGTGTTAGCCAGGATGGTCTCGATCTCCTGACCTCGTGATCCACCCGTTTCAGCCTCCCAAAGTGCTGGGATTACAGGCTTGAGCCACCGCGCCCGGCCTGTGTTATGGGTTTTTTCATCTTGTTTTTAATGGAAGATAACTTGAAGACAATGAAAGATAAACATAATAGAAATATTACAGTGTGACATCATGTGAGAATTATTAATAAGAATCCTAGGCACCTGATGAAACTCATGAAGATTAACTCAGTAATAGCTTGCTTCTCACTTGGAACCCCTGATGTCTTGGGTCTGAAAGAATACCTTTTCTTATTTCATCAGAGAGGTTTTTCGAAGACCATGAAAATGTTGTTGAAGTCTTATCAGACTGGACAAGAGACACAGAAAATAAAGTACTATTTTTGCAGAAAGAGGAGAAATATGCTGTATTTAAAAACCCCCAGGTAAGATGACCTGCATATTATTAAACCCTATAAAGTATGAAGGATTTTCTTTTTTAAGACAGAGTCTCACTCTGTCGCCCAGGCTGGAGTGCAGTGGCATGATCTTGGCTCACTACAGACTTCGCCTCCCAGATTCAAGCAATTCTCCTGCCTCAGCCTCCCCAGTAGCTGGGACTACAGGCATGCACCACCAGGCCCAGCTAACTTTTTTGTATTTTTTAGTACAGACAGGGTTTCACCATGTTGGCCAGTATGGTCTCGATCTCCTGACCTCGTGATCTGCCCGCCTCTGCCTCCAAAAGTGCTGGGATTACAGGCATGAGCTACTGCGCCCGGCCAAGGATTTGTTTTAATGTCACCTGTATACTAACCACACCATTCATTGTCTCACAAAATATTACAAATATATTATTTTCAAATAAACACAGACTCAGCTCTTAAGCTGTATGTAAGTTAACAGCCCTTTGAAGGATTCAGAAAGAGAAGAATCCATTTTGCTTTTTTTTCATTCCAAATCCAAAATGTATCTCTCTGTGGTTGTCTGATTCTCTTCTGTCCCTGTTTCTGTGTGGCTGTATTAATCCGATATATCTTCATGCACTCACTGTTGGTTCTTCCTGCTTCCTGCTTGAAAGATGCTCTTTTCTTTGTTGTTTGTATTTGGTGCTTATATTTGCCAGGAAAACTAAAAGGACCACCTGGAAAATGTGCAAGTTACTGTGATTTCGTTACAAACAATTTGTGCAAGTAAAAAGCATAAATTTATATGTGTTCTTTTTTTCATATTTGTTCTTCATATTTGAAAATGCTTCCTTCAAGTCATGTGTACAAGGATTTCCAGGCTTTTTCCCAACTGAGGCCTCGAGCAACTATAATTGTGTGAGGGTCATTACCTTCTTTTTGAAAATCAAAGAATGTTAAAGGTGAAGAAGTTCCTCTCCATTTTCCAAACACCTTTCCCTTTTACAGGTTTTAAAAAAAAAAAAAAGTGTCATATCATTAGAGGGAGAATTAGGGCAGCTTCCTTGTGGGAAAATGTATCCTATAAATGCTGTTTTCTGGGGTCTTCCTTAGGTTGTATGGTGGCTGACTGACAACAAAGCAATTAAATAGTATTATTTGTGATAAATATTAAGCAATAAAAATACAAAGTTTTCCACCCGTAACTACCTTCAACGCCATGCTTTTTTTTTTTCTTTTGTTGTTGTTGTTAGACAAAGTCTTGCTCTGTTGCCAGGCTAGAGTGCAGTGGTGCAATCTTGGCTCACTGCAACCTCTGCCTCCCGGGTTCAAGCAATTCCCCTCTCTCAGCCTCCCGAGTAGCTGGGACTACAGGCACATGACACCACCCCTGGCTAATTTTTTTTTTTTTTTTTGGTAGAGATGGGGTTTCACCATGTTGACCAGGATGGTCTCGATCTCCTGACCTCATGATCTGCCCGCCTCGGCCTCCCAAAGCGCTGGGATCACAGGCGTGAGCCACTGCACCTGGCCCAATGCCATGCTTTAACAACTGCATTAGTGAAGGTACCATCTAAGTTGCTGTAGCAAAGAGACTCTTAAATCAGTGGTTCAAACAAGCTACAAGCTTATTTCTCTCTCACACACTGGTCCAGGCACAGGTACACAGGTAGATAGACCTAGTAGAATGGCTCTGCCATTTTCAATATGCGGCTTCCATCTTTGGTTCCATGGTAGCTTTTCTGCCTCGCCATTTTCCAGTCCGTAGGAAGTGAGGGAAGAGCCGGGGAAATGCACATTCAGGCTTATGCCTCCATCCCATTGGCCAGAAGTTAGTTCCATAATGACACTGAGCTACAAGAAAAGCTGAGAAATGTAGTGTCTATCTGAACAACCATATGCACAGCTAAAACTAGAGAGTTACATTCAGGGCCACCACTTTGCATAACTCTTCCATGAGGCACCTTTCCCCTTGAATCTGTAAAAATAATGCTCAGGAGTCATGCAACATGGCTATGCTATTGTATAAGAGAAGGTATAGCTATTGTCTAACTAAGATTAGCCGTGGTGGGAGAGTCAGAGATTACCTCCATACCCCTTTAGGCTGGATCAGAGATTACCTCCACACCCCTTTAGGCTGGATTTAGAAACCAAATTGACACCAGAGAGATTAACAAGAGAAAGCATACACATTTTTATCAGTTTTACATCTACATGGGGATCTTCACAAGACTCCAAAGTCTAAAGAAGTCGCCGAGGCAAGATGCTTCTATACTTTTTTAACAAAGAACAATAAATTTGAGAAGAAATGACAGAACAAAGAGGATCTGGCTAGGGGCAGTGAAGTTTCTAGGGGAGTGTAAACCAGAAAGTCTTTGATAGGTCTCAATCAGTTTAGAAGTTTCTTTTGCCAAGGCTTAAGGACACGCCTAGAAGAAAACAAACAAACAAACAGAATCACAGAAACAGTCTGTGGTCTGTGCCCTTCTCCAAAGATGAATTTCAGGACTTCAACATTTAAAGGGGATGCCAGGCACGGTGGCTCCCGCCTGTCATCCCAGCACTTTGGGAGGCTGAGGTGGGCGGATCACTTGAGGTCAGGAGTTCGAGACTAGCCTGACCAACATAGTGAAACCCCATCTGTACTAAAAATACAAAACTTAGCCGGGCATGGGGGTGGACGCCTGTAATCCCAGCGACTTGGGAGGCTGAGGAAGGGAGAATTGCTTGGATCCAGGAGGCAGAGGATGCAGTAAGCCGAGATAGCACCACTGGACTTCAACCTGGGTGACAGAGCAAGATCCATCTCAAAAAAAAACAAAAACAAAAACAAAAAAAAACGTAAAGGGGAAAAGTCAAGGAGGGGAAAGAGGGAGGGGCATGGTAATGCACATGTTGCAAGAGAAAAAGAGCAGGTAGGGAAAGAGTGAATAACTGTATTCCTCTCCCGCTCAGTAAGTTGGAACTTTACAGAAGATAAGATGAACATAGAATTGCTCCTTGTGGAGATATCTAACCTTTTATTTGTAGCTGTCTGTTTAGCAACAAAAGGGTGCAAGGCAGCGTCTTCCGTGACTCAGCTTTCAGCTTACTTTATTCCTTTGGGCAGCACAAACTGGGGTCCTGCGTTTTTATATTCCTTTCACTAAAGGGCATCACCAGAAGATCTATGGGGGGAGACAAGGGTTACTTTATCTATAGCGGAAGATAAAGGTTACTTTGTTGAGTGTATTTATTCAGCTCCTTTGCAGCCCAGTTCCCAGTCTCTGGTGATAAGGGCTATTTTCTCGCCCTGAAACGCTGAGGGTTCCCCTTCAGAGGAATCCTGATGGCTTGCTGCCTGCAGGAAGAGAAGGTCGGCTCACCCTTTCTGGGACCCCAGTTTCTCCAATGTTTTCAACTAGAAGTAATCAGTGCACCAATCTAGCATTTCGGGGGATGGCATGTCTTTCAGTCCTTCAGTGGGCATCTGCAGTTTGCCATGGTAACTAATGAATTAGTGCACATATCATAATGGTACACTCTGAATTTTTACAAAGTGAACCACCCACATGAAGATAACAGCATTCAGGGAGGTGCAGCAGCCTTCCTCATGGCCCTTCCAGCCCTTACTCCCCGTTACAAAGGTCGTCATGATTCTAGCCTCTATCTCCTTAGCATTTCCTCTTTTTTTTTTTTTTTTGGAGGCGGAGTCTCGCTCTGTCACCCAGGCTGGAGTACGGTGGCCGGATCTCAGCTCACTGTAAGCTCCGCCTCCCGGGTTTACGCCATTCTCCTGCCTCAGCCTCCCGAGTAACTGGGACTACAGGCGTCCGCCACCTCACCTGGCTAGGTTTTTTTTGTATTTTTTTTTAGTAGAGACGGGGTTTCACCGTGTTAGCCAGGATGGTCTCGATCTCCTGACCTCGTGATCCGCCCGTCTCGGCCTCCCAAAGTGCTGGGATTACAGGCTTGAGCCACCGCGCCAGGCCATCCTCTTTTTGAACTTTATATATGAAATGGAATTATATCACAGTACTTTTTTCTTTTTGAAACAGGGTCTTGCTCTGTTGCCCAGCCAGATCTTGCAGCGGCGCGATCGTGGCCCACTGCAACCCCACCTTGCAGGCTGAAGTGAGCCTCCCGCCTCAGCCACCAGCGTAGCTGGCAACACAGGCGCAGGCCACCACACCCGGCCAAGTTTTGTTTTTGTTTTTTTTAAGAGACAGGCTCTCACCATGTTGCCTAGGTTGGTTTTATTTTGCTTTGCTTTGACTCAACTCTCATTCATGCTACTGCCCACAGCACTAGCTTATTCTTTTTCACCGTTAGTATTCCATTGTGTGACTATACCAAAACCTATTTATCCATTGTCTTGTTGATGGATATTTGATTTGTTTCTAGGGTGGGGCTTTAACCAGTAATGCTGTTGGGAGCATTCTTGTACAGTACATGTCTTTTGTTGGACATGTGTAGACATTTCTCTTGCATATATACCTACGGTGCAATTGCTGGACCACAGGTTGTGCATATGTTTAGTTTTATTTTTTTATTTTATTTCATTTTTGAGATTGAGTCTCGCTCTGTCAGCCAGGCTGGAGTACAGTGGTGCAATCTCGGCTCACTGCAACTTCTGCCTCCCGGATTCAAATGATTCTCCTGTCTCAGTCTCCTGCGCAGCTGGGATCGCAGGCCCCCACCACCACGCCTGGCTAGTTTTTGTATTTTTAGTAGAGACGGGGTTTCACCATGTTGGCCAGACTGGTCTCGAGCTGCACTTCAGCCTGCCTCAGCCTCCCAAAATGCTGGGATTACAGGCATGAGCCACCGCACCCAACCTTTTTTTTTTTTTTAATTAGAGTCCTTCTGTCACCCAGGCTGGAGTGCAGTGGCACAATCTCAGCTCACTGCAACATCTGCCTCCCTGGCTCAAGTGATTCTTGTGTCTCAGCCTCCCAAGAAGCTGGGAGGCACTCACCACCACACTTCACTACTTTTTGTATTTTTAGTATAGACGGGGTTTCACCATGTTAGCCAGGCTGGGTAATATGTTTAGTTTTAGTAGATACTGCCAAGCAGCTTCCACACAGATTCTATGATTCAGCCTCCCATTAGTATTGTATGAGAATTCTTGTTGTTCCACATCCTTGACAGCCTTTGGTGTTGCCATTAGTTTTTTAATTTAGCCATTCCAGGGGTTTGTAGTGGCATCTTCTGTGGTTTTAAGTTGAATTTTCCTGATGCCAGCGATTGTAGCATCTTGTCAAATGTTTCTTATCCATTTGAATACCCATTTTTGTGAAGTGCCTGCTCAAATCCTTTGCCATGATTCCCAGTCTCACCCTAGACTAAGCATCAACAAATGCCCTGAGGGGAAGTGTGGCTTTCTAGAGACCTGAACACCTCTTTATGGTTCATTTCTGTCTTGGATCTTGACCCCTTGAGTCCTAATTGCTTCAATAGCTCTCCAATGCCTTCACACAGATTTTTTTTTAATCCAGCATTTCTAACTGTTTTGTCTACTGCAAGCTACTTGTATTGGGCCATTCTCACACTGCTATAAAGAAATACCTGAGACTAGGTAATTTATAAAGAAAAGAGGTTTATTTGGGAGGGTGAGGCAGGTGGATCACCTAAGATCAGGAGTTGGAGACCAGCCTGGCCAACGTGATGAAACCCTGTCTCTACTAAAAATACAAAACTTAGATGGACGTGGTGAGGGTAGGGGGGCATCTGTAATCCCAGCTACTAGGGAGGCTGAGGCAGGATAATCACTTGAACCCAGGAGACAGAGGTTGCAGTGAGCCAAGATCGTGCCACTGCACTCCAGCCTGGGCAACAAGAGCAAAACTCCCTCTCAAAAAGAAAAAAAGAAAAGAGGTTTAATGGGCTCATGGTTCTACAAGCTGTACAGGAAGCATGGTGGCATCTGCTTCTGGGAAGGCCTCAGGAAACTTTCAGTCATGGCAGAGGGTGAAGGGGAAGGACAGTGAGCACCTCACATGGCTAGGGCAGGAGGAAGAGAGAGAGAGGGCATGCAACATGCTTTTAAATAACCAGATCTCCTGAGAACTCTGTCATGAGATAGCACTAAGGACATGGTGCTAAACTGTTAGAAATTGCCCCATGATCCAGTCACCTCCCACCAGGCCCCACTTCCAACACTGGGGATTACAATTCGAGATGAGATTTGGGCCAGGCCATGAACCCAAACCATTACTATTCTACCATAGCGGGAAGCAGAAATTCTCCTGATGAATTATTTTGCTTAAGAATATGTTCTTAAAAGCCAACTTTTATACATTCTCCTAATCTACAATCAAATGTAAAGACCAAAATTGAAGTGGAGGCATTTTTGAAATGGCCAATTTTAAGTAAATGTATTTCCATTTTCTCAGTGTTTGGTTGAATCTATCTTCTGGCCAGTGCCCTGCGTACATAGTGGCTTCTGCCTGCTGACCTTAGAGTGAGAGAAGTAGGCTGTGATCATTCTCATCGATGTCATGACTCCTAAAAGGGAGGCTTTGTAATTTTGAAGTACCTAAAGCATTCTTGTCGAAGCTCTGTACTAATACCCTTTGATAGTTTGTTTAAGGTTGGGCACAGTGGCTCACGCCTGTAATTCCAACACTTTGGGAGGACAAGGCAAGGGAATTGCTTAAGCACAAGATTTCAAGACCAGCCTGGGCAACATGGTTGTTATAAAAGTGAGCTCAGCTTGCTCTTGCCATCTTTTTCATGCCTGCTTACTTGCTTTCTGCTTTTCCACCGTGTTATGACACAGTCTGAAAGCCCTCCCTAGAAGCTTCCACCATGTCCTTGGACTTTCCAACCTCCAGAACCATGAACCAAATAAACTTATTTTCCTTGTAAATTACCCACTGTCTGGTATTCTGCTATAGCAAGAGAAATAGACTAAGACAGATTAATACTTGCAGCTTAATTAAGAGTGAGCTTACCTGACCCAGAGTGTCAGTTCTTCTGGAAAATTATCAAACTGTACAAAACTCTTTAAAACTTCATTCTTAAAGTCCCAATACTGAAGTCTTCAATACTTAACAGAAGTCTTTTACAAATTATTTGTCTTTGGGGATAGTGCCTGGGAGAGGCAAGAAAGTGAATGCAGAGGGAGGCTTTGAGCTCCATTTTCAGAAGCAACAGTAAGTAAGAATTTGGAGACATTAGTGATATGCTTATGCAGGCATAATTACTAGGCATCCATTTCCAAAGGTGACTGGAAAAGTGGCTTCACGCACCCGGGTTTCAAATGTCACCTGCTGTGTGATCTTGGTATGCTCTTTGACAACACTTCAATTCACTTCTCAGTTTGTCAAATGGTTGATGCTGCTGTACTTCCTACCTCACAAAATCAAATCCAGCATGAAAACCACTTGTTACATTGTGGAGTTATGCATAAAAGTAAAGTGGTTTGATCCCAACTGAAATTCAGCAGTCATCTGCAGTAAAGTTCTATGTAATAGATTATCTAAAATGAATATAGAGAAACCAAACTCTGCAAATTTGTGAACAGAAAGATGCTTAATTAGGAATTCCAAAAGGATAACTTGTCTACATTTGGGGAGGCAATAGCAGATCACCCCATTTTTAAATGAAAGAAAATAGAGTTAACTCCTAATGAATTCTCCTGATGGTTGCCGTTATGCACTGTTCCATTTGAAAGTAACTTACCAGCTTTTTGGAACGGTCACTGTTTTAGCTTCACTCCCAAGAGGTAAGAGCCAAGTATGAGTCTAACTATTGAGATTTGGTGAGGGTGCAAGACCATCACTGGTTTTCCAGAGGCACTGCTGAAATCTGAGTGCACAAATACTGTTAGCTCCTGCCGTCAACTGTCAGTGGTGATCCTTGGGTATAAAAACAGATACTGCTCTAATTAGAATTTTTTCAGAGTGATTACTGAAAGGATCCCGAGGCATCTCATTGGAATGAAAGATAGGAAGTACAGTCAGACCTCCCAGGGACTGGTGTAGGGGTTGGAGCATTACTGGGATCATGATGGCAAGCATCTTGGCCCCAGCCCTCCCTTGGGTGTCCATCTCTCTCTGTCACTCGCTGTCCCTGTGCACAGCTGTGTCATTCTTCTCCCCTTTGGTGGACTCCTTTCCTCAACTTACTCATCTGTTCCCACATAGCCCCTATAGCCAACCTCAGATGATGGCTGCCTCTATAAATGGATCTCAAACTTTGTGCTTGCATAACCCTAGAAGAAGTTTGAAAATCCATGTGCCACCTCACACATTTGTTTGCTGACATCTAAATTTTTTCATCACAAGTTTATTTATTAATTTTTTTTTTTTTTTTTTTTTTTTTTTTTGAGATGGAGTCTTGCTCTGTCGCCCAGGCTAGAGTGCAGTGGTGTGATCACGACTCACTGCAACCTCCGCCTCCCAGGTTCAAGCGATTCTCCTCCCTCAGCCTCCCAAGTAGCTGGGACTACAGGCATGTGCCACCATGCCCAGCTAATTTTTGTATTTTTAGTAGAAATGGGGTTTCACCATGTTGGCCAGGCTGGTCTTGAACTCCTGACCTCACGTGATCTGCCCACCTTGGTCTCCCAAAGTGCTGAGATTACAGGCATGAGTCACTGCACCCGGCTTACAAGTTTAAATAGATACAAAGAATTCCATGTCCAACATATTTTAAATGTTGACAGTTTAAAAAAACTATTCAATGGAATCTAAATACAGTTCCATGGCAATCTGATTCTCACCATCATCTTTTTAAGAAGCACATGAATAAGCTTTTTTTTTAATAGACTTTATTTTTAGAACAGTTAGATTCACAGTCAAATTGGACAGAAATAGAGTGTCTATATATCCCCTGCCTTCGCACACATGCAGCTCCCCCCACTATCAACACCAGCATGGCACATTTGTCACAGTTGATGAATCTACGTTGACACATTATTATCACCCAAAGTCCAAAATTGACATTAATGTTCACTTTTGGTGATGTACAATAAGCTTTTTTCAACATTTGGGACATTTTATATTGTTCCTTTTTTCCCCCCTTTGAACTGTTTCCATTTCATTTTCTCCCCAAAGATTTATCCTATTGTAATATATTGATATGCTTAAAAGTCTTTTATTATTCTCTGTCCCATACTCCTCTTCAACTAATTATGTTTATAAATTGATGGGTGAGCTTTTCTTTTCTGTCACCATAGGAAACTTAAGGGTTAAAAAATTACAGTTGACCGAAACAACATAGAAACCTTTTTTTAATTATAAATGTTGATACTAATTAAACATGAAAAGTAAAAATGGGAGGCCAGGCACAGTGGCTCATGCCTATAACCCCAGCACTTTGGGCGGCCAAGGCAGGTGGATCACCTGAGGTCAGGAGTTCAAGATCAGCCTGGCTAACATGGTGAAATCCTGTCTCTACTAATAATACAAAAAATTTAGCTGGGCATGGTGGCACACACCTGTAATCCCAGCTACTCAGGAGGCTGAGGCAGGAGAATCACTTGAACCTGGGAGGTGGAGGTTGCAGTGAGCCAACACTGTGCTGTTACACTCCAGCCGGGGTAACGAGAGTGAAACTCTATCTCCAAAAAAAAAGAAAGAAAGAAAGAAAGAAAAAATGGGGAGAAGGGACATCTCTTAATGTTAGAAACAGATGGAGCCATTTTCCCCCTGGTTAATTCCAGGATCAAAGGATGAAGTTCCTTATCAATTATATTCCAGTTTTTCATTTTTACAGATGTTAAGTACTTTGTATACTGAGAGACTTTGTTCATATAAATAAGTAGATGGGAACAGAAGAATTCCATTCAATTCTTTGAACTCCTTCCAAGGTACTAGCCAAAAGCCACAGGAGGATCAGTGATGATTCTTTTCATCCATCAGCTGACCAGATAATTAGGTACCTTCTATTATGTTGAAAGCAAAGAATTAGAATCCGCATGACTTCCAAAAGCATTTGTGATGAGTCTTCTTCTTTCTCTGCGCTGGTGTTTCAAGTTGTCCTTTTGTTTAGGGCCTTTGAGCCTTACCCTGGGGCAGTAAGATTCTGTGTGGGTGCAGGTGCAATTTTCCTTTCTAACATGTGAAAAGGCAATTGTGAAAGGGGCCGTCCATTCTCAGGCAGGTCCACTTTAGAAAATGGTACACTTCAAGACTGAGGATGTGACAATTTACACAGCACGTTCTTGGAGGGGCTTCATGTAATTATAGGACATGGAGGGACGGGGGGACACAGCTGAAAGACCCTTGGCCAAGGCCAACTATAGTGGCTCACATCTGTAATCTCAGCATTTTGGGAGGCCAAGGTGGGAGGATCACTTGAGGCTAGGAGTTCAAGACCAGCCTGGAAACACAGGAAACCCCATCTCTATAAAAAATCAAAATATAAATAAATTTCTTAAAAAAGGAAGACCCTGGCCTTGAATGTTGGCTCACTGTGAGTGGCTCAGGCTCCCCCATGGTTAACTGTCCTCTGCTTTACAAAGCCATTGTGCCTATTATGAAATAATAATTTATGACATCATTTCTCATCTTCAATAGTCAGTAGGACCTAGGTGGGTGCCAGCACTCCGAACACAGTGCCCCCAAAATATGGCACCGTGGCATGCTGAGTACTTTAAACCAAAGGAGATTAGAAGGACCCAAGATGCCAGACAATCTCTGTGACCTTCTCCCACCCTCCTTTCTCCTTCCCCACTTATCCCCTGAAGCAGGTTATAGAAACTCAACTTCTTCTCCCCAAAGTAGGTCATGAAACCTAGAAGGATTACTCATTGACCTCCTCCCTTTGCCCCGGAAGGTCCTCCTGTGGCAAGCGTCCTGCCCCATACCTGGTTGGGGGGGAGAATGTCACGCAGAGACACAGAAACAAATCAAAACAAACAGACCTCGCTGAGCTCCCCCAGTTTATTGCCATTGGATCATGTTTCTCCACAATTAACCACTTCTTTCATCAGATTGATGATGGAAAAAAACAAAACAAAACAAAAAATTATGCCAAAATATTTAAAGAATATTAAATAATACTAAATAAAGAAGGTTATTCTGAGCCAATATGAGTGACCGAGTCCAGATGACACAGTCTCAGGAGGTCCTGAAAAGTATGCCTATGGCAGTTGTGGCTTGCAGTTTAGTTTTGTACATTTCAGGGAGACAGGAATTGCAGATAAAATCATAAATCAATATGTGGGAGGTATGCATTGGTTCCCAAAAAGGCAGGGCATCTCAAAGCAGAGGCTTAACATGTCATAGGTGGATTTTAGGGATTCTTGAGTTATCAATTGGTTGAAAGAACTGAGCTTTGTCTAAAGACTTGAAGTCAGTAGAAAGGAATGCCTACGTGAAGATGAGAAGGTCTGCTGTCTATCATGTCATACTGTACCGGAATCAGGTTGGAAAGTAAGCTCCACTCTACAGAGTTAATTAAAAACACATTTCATGAGATTTTGTGGTTTGTAGGGTATGACTCCCCTGGCCCCTTAGAAAGGATTTGGGCAAGATTGCATATAATCTATGCGTTTATTTTTCTTTCTTTTTTCTTTTTTTTAAAAAAAAACAAAAGGAAAGAAAAAAGGGAATCTTGGCAAGAGAAAAAACGTCAGGCATAGTGGCTCACACCTGTAATCCCCGCACTTCGGGAGGTAGGAGGATCACTTGAGCCCAGGAGTGTGAGACCAGACTGGGCAACATGTGAGACTTCATCTCTATAAAAAAATTTAAAATTAGCTGGGCATGGTGATGCATCCCTGTAGTCCCAGCCACTCAAGATGCTAAGGTGGGAGGATCACTTGAGCCTGGAAGGTCGAGGCTGCAGTGGGCCATGATCATGCCACTGCATTCCAGCCTGGGTGACAGAGTGAGACCTGTCTCAAAAAAAAAAAAAAAAAAAAAAAGGTCAGAGTTCAGTCTTCAACTTAGCGTAAAAATACGTAGTTTGCTTCTTTGGATATTGACTTCTGAAGGCTCCTATGTCATAGAAAACTTTGGTTAGATGAATTTGTGTTGCATTCCTCTTGTTACTCTCTCTTGTTATAGGGGTGTCAGCCATGACCTCTGCAATGGATGAGGAAAAGGTAAGACTTTTTCTCCCCTACAGAGGCTTTCTTGCCCAGGAGATGTGGTCTCTTTTGGGAAAGTGGGCTGGGGCAGTAGAACAGTGTTATCCTCATAAAGGCAGTTTTACTTTAAAAGCCTACTGTACAAAAATCAGTGACTTTGCCTGTGTAGGGGAGAAAGAACCATTTTCTAACCCATTGCTAGGCTTATGGCTGAGGTCACTATTGCAAAAGACAGATTAACAACAACCAAAAAAGCACACAAATTTATTTAATGTAAGTAACATAGGAGCTTTCAGAAATGAAGATCCGAAGAAACAGGAAGAACTGGGTATTTTTGTGGACAGTCGTGCAGAAGTGTGATTGCAGGACAAAAGTGTATGATCTAATGGAAATAAACTGGGGGAACTTGGCAAGGTCAGTTCCAATTCTTCTCTGGGTCCCTGTGTCTTCAGAGATAGGGCCATCCCTTTCCTCTGGGTATAGGGTGGGTGCCTGTCTCACGAGGATCCTATGACTTACTTTAGAGAAGGGTCAGAGGATTCTTTTAAGACCTGCTTCAGAGGAGAAGGACAGGAAGAGCTCAGAGGGCTCTTCTTGCTTCTT
The DNA here is from genome assembly GCF_024542745.1 of Macaca thibetana thibetana. Classification (NCBI taxonomy): domain Eukaryota; kingdom Metazoa; phylum Chordata; class Mammalia; order Primates; family Cercopithecidae; genus Macaca; species Macaca thibetana. The sequence goes on from NC_065586.1 coordinate 26,337,808, forward strand.
CTGTTTTCTCAAATGACAAGGTGCCATAGTTTGGGATAGTGTGTCCTAAACCCTGTCACCTGAAACCAAAATAGAGGTCTGAGAATTGAGGAAGGAGTATGAACATGGAAAATCATTCCAGTATTCACATAAGCCATTCTTACTGCTAGAAGCCTAAAGAATCTCTTTTTCAGAAAAGGAATCTGTAAAGTCAGTTCATGTAAGGTACAACCTTATAAGAGGTAAAGTCAGTTCATGTAAGGTACAACCTTATAAGAGGTAAAGTCAGTTCATGTAAGGTTGTGCCTCAAGTAAGTTCCTCAAATAAGTTCCTTATTATGCTACTTTTTATTTCTTCTACTAACTTTCTTTTGCTAACTTAAAAATAATATCTGGCCGGGTGTAGTGGCTCACGCCTGTAATCCCAGCACTTTGGGAGGCCAGGCAGGCATGTCACAAAGTCAGGAGATCAAGACCATCCTGGCCAAAGTGGTGAAACCCTGTCTTTATTAAAAATACAAAAATTAGCCATGCATGGCGGCGTGTGCCTGTAGTCCCAGCTACTCAGGAGGCTGAGGCAGGAGAATCGCTTGAACCCGGGAGGTGGAAGTTGCAGTGAGCCGAGATCGCGACATTGCACTCTAGCCTGGGTGACAGAGTGAGACTCCATCTCAAAATATTAATAATAATAATATCAATTTATTATAAAAGGAAAAGTTGGAAAATATAAGGAAGAAAATCTAAATCACCCATAATCTCACTCTTTAACAATAATCACTATTGATATTTTAGGCAACTCTTATTCCACAGATTATTCTGTTTCTTAACTGAGATTTGATGGTGATTATACTCTGCTGGCGGCTGCATGAGTGAGGAGCAGAGACAGAAACACAGCTTCTTCTGTTCAGGTGTGGAAGGGTCTCAGCCACCAGCCTGGCAGCTATTGTGGGAGAAAAGTATTAATACCTTGTGGCATCATTCTTCCATTCCCTTCCAGCCTCCCTCAGCCCACCAAGGGCAGTCTCTGACCATCCAGGACCAGGTGTGATTAGAAGGAAAGTTACATAGTAATCACCTTTATGGTCCCCAGCATGGGCTACTGTGTTAAAGGAAGGTCTACCCATGACTTCGGTGCCCTGGATCTTCTCACCACCCAGTGTGGGTATGTGCGATTAGTCAGTGTATTGAGGCATGAAAGGCAACCTTAGAAGCCAGGCATGGTAGCTCACACCTGTAATCCCAACATTTTGGGAGGCAGAGCAGGAGGATCACTTGGACCCAGGAATTCAAGACCAGCCTGGACAACACAGGGAGATCCCAGTTTTGGCAAAAAATCAAAAAATTAGCTGAGTGTGATGGCATGCACCTGTGGTCCCAGCTACTCAGGAGGCTGAAGTGGGAGGATCATTTGCGCCCAGGAGTTCAAGGCTGCAGTGAACTATGATCCACTGCCCTCCAGCCTGGGCAACAGAGCAAGACCTTGTCTCAAAAAAAAAAAAAAAAAAACTACCTCAGAATCCCACTGGTTTGCAGAAACAGACATTTCCTCTCTCCTGGGTCTGCAGGTCGCCTGTCTTTAGCTCCAGAGTATAACTTAGACTTAGATTTAGGTAGTTCCATGTCTTTTTTTTTTTTTTTTTTTTTTTTTTTTAAGACGGAGTTTTGCTCCTGTGGCCCAGGCTAGAGTGCAATGGCACCATCTCAGCTCACTGCAACTTCTGCCTCCTGGGTTCAAGCCATTCTCCTGCCTCAGCCTGCCAAGTAGCTGAGATTACAGGCATGCGCCACCAGGCCCAGCTAATTTTGTCTTTTTAGTAGAGACGAGGTTTCACCATTTTGGCCAGGCTGATCTCGAATTCCTGACCTCAGGTGATCCACCAGCCTTGGCCTCTCAAAGTGCTGGGATTACAGTCCTGAGCCACTGCGTCCGGCCCCATGTGTCTCTGATTGGCCCTGGACAGCACAGACCTGTGACATATTCTTCTCACAGTCAATGACAAGAGTACAGGTGAATGACAGAAACACACTCTGCACCTCAAGCCCTCTGCTCAGAATCCATGCATCGTCCCGTCTGCCACATTCTATTGGTCAAAGCAAGTCACATGGCCAAACCCAACATAAGTGAAGCAAGGAAATAAGCTTCACCCACTCTGGGGAAAGTTACTGCCCGGTCACCTGACAGCGAGCAGAGAATTGGGAGTGATGGTCTGATCTGATCTTCACTCAGTGAGCTGCATTCACCCCACAGCTCTAGCCTGACTGGCTGCTCACTGGTCCTCCAAAGACACCTGTGTGCCTCTGTGCATGCTTGTTCTCCTCCCTGGAAATCTATTCTCATTCTTTTTTCCCCTAGCTGAACATTGAACAACTTTCAAGGCCTCCTTCAAACTTTGACCCCCTCTGTAAAGCTTTTCTTGACCATCTCAGTCCATAGTTATTTTTTTCCTTCCTGAAAATCTCTAGATGGTGGCTCATTTTGAATTTTTATAGTCTCTTATATCTTCCCCATCAATAGATAAAGAGTCATCCGTCCATCTCGCTATGCTCTATCTGTATTTATCTTCTCCATGTGATAGCAGCCTTCTTAAGAACAGGGATTTGAGGCCGGGCATGGTGGCTCACGCCTGTAATCTCAGCACTTTCGGAGCCCAAGGCACATGAATCACTTGAACTCAGGAGTTTGAAACCAGCCTGGACAACATAGCAAGACCCCATCTCTACAAAAAAGTTTAAAAATTAGCTGACCGTGGTGGCATGTGCCTGTAGCCCCAGCTACTTGTGGGGCTGAGGTGGGAGAATTGCTTGAACCTGGGAGGCGGAGGTTGCGGTGAACTATGATCACGCCACTGCACTCCAGCCTGGGTGACAAAGTGAGATCATGTCCCTCCCCAAAAAAAGAACAGGGATGTTTTACATGTACAAAGGGCACTCGCAAATATTTCTTCATGACCTGATAACTGTTTGCTTGATTTACTCTTTATTCCAAGAAGATGTTTAAAAAGTATTTGCTGTTTCTTTCCTATCCAGCTGTTCCCAAATGTTGCACTCCCAGAAGCTGTGAGAAAAGACAGCAAGCTGTGACCAAGAGTCTCATTTCCTATTTTAAAGTTCCTTTATTATTCGACTCAGGTTTACCCAGTTTCCATTTGCAGGATATAATGACTAAATGTTGAGTTCTGCTCACTACTTCTCCAGAGCAGCCCGCATTGAGTGGGCGCCCACACCACAGGCGGAAGTTCCGATCCGAAAGCAATCAGTCTCATTATTCTAAGAATTATTCTTATTCTAAGGACTGCCCTCCTTTAGCACAGATTTACTTTGTGTTTTTTGCTGTTTCGTTAAAATAAAAAACAAAAATAGTGTAGCATGTCACTTAGAAGGATATTCTGGAGCTGAAAAAGTCAGAAGTATGTCAGAGAAAGTTCTCAGAGAAAGGTACAGCTACGTATCCTGCCTCTTTAGGGCACCCTGGTGAAATGCGGCCCTTCACGGTTTAGACAGGTTCTTCCCTGCAGAGAGTGACAAATGTTCTGTCTTTCCCAGATGATGACAAACACTTGCTCTGGAGTCTTTTTTTTTCTTTTCTTTTCTTTTTTTTTTTTTTTTTTTTTTCTGAGACCGAGTCTTGCTTTAACACCCAGGCTGGAGTGCAGTGGCACAATCTCAGCTCACTGCAACCTTCACCTCCCAGGCTCAAGTGATTCTCCTTCCTCAGCCTCCCTAGTAGTTGGGATTACAGGCGCCCACCACCAAACCCAAATAATTGTATTTTTAGTAGAGACAGGGTTTCGCCATGTTAGCCAGGCTGGTCTCGAACTCCTGACCTCAGGTGATCCACTCAACTCGGCCACCCAAGGTACTGGGATTACAGGCCTGGGATTACAGGCGTGAGCCACCGCCCCCGGGCTTGGAGTCTTCACTATGCTCTCTGTTCACGCTTCCAATTCATCATACATGATTCAAATATCTGGCCTTCCTAAGCCAAGGTTTGCTTTCTAGCAGCACCCTGAAATCACTCTTGTATGAATGGGCAAACTCGTGTTGGATCACATTTTTTGTTATTGTGGAAAAGTATATGTAACACAGGACTTATCATCTTAACCATTTTCAAGTGTACCTTTCTGTGGTACTAAGTACATTCACATTGTTGTGCTAGATTCTCCCCTATGGTACTTAAAGCTTTCTTTTTCTTTCTTTCTTTCTTTTTTTTTTTTTTTTTTTTTTTTTGAGGCAGGGCCCCACTGTGTGGCCCAGACTGGACTCAAACACCTGGGCTCAAGCAATCTTCCCGCCTCAGCCTCTAGAGTAGCTGGGACTACAGGTGCATGCCATTGTGCCTGGCTCTGTACTCAGAGAATTTTAATGCTGAGAAAAAGTATTTAATAACTTGGCCAGGCATGGTGGTTCATGTGTGTAATCCCAGCACTTTGGGAGGCCGAGGTGGGCAGATCACAAGGTCAGGAGATCGAGACCATCCTGGCCGATATGGTGAAACCCCGTCTCTACTAAAAATACAAAAATTACCCGGGCGTGGTGGTGCATGCCTGTAATCCCAGTTACTTGGGAGGCTGAGGCAGGAGAATTGCTTGAACCCGGGATTTGGAGGTTGCAGTGAGCTGAGATCGCACCACTGCACTCCACCCTGGCAACAGAGCAAGACTCCATCTCAAAAAAAAAAAAAAATTATTTAATAACTCGACGTTCTGCCACTAATCGGCCTTGGGAAAATCACCTAATCTTCTGTTTCGTCGTCTGTAAAGTAACAAGGGCAGTGGTACCTGTGTTATCGGGTTCTTGTGAGGATGAAATGAAATCATGCCTGTAAAGCCTTAGCACAGGTTTCTGGCAGGTGCTACCTAATATGGCTAGTCGTGGTCTTCAAGCAAAACATTTAAAATTTAAATAGTTTTCTGAATTCTATATTATGACTGCACTAATTCATAATATAACATCCTTTCAAATAACAAGTAAAAGTTTAAAAGTCTTGGAAAAACATATTAAAATAAACTTTTTTCAATAAGAATTACCAAAAGAATTGTACTTGACCAGGCATGGTGGTTTATGCCTGTAATCCCAGCACTTTGGGAGGCTGAGGGGTCAGTGTGAGACCAGCCTGACCAACATAGCAAAACCCATCTCTACTAAAAATAAAAAAATTTAGCTGGGCATGGTGGTGCACACCTGTAATCCCAGCTACTCGGGGGGTGGGGGATGAGGAAAGAGAATCCCTTGAACCCGGGAGGCAGAGGTTGCAGCGAGCCAAGATTGCACCACAGCACTCCAGCCTGGGCAACAGAGCAAGACTGTGTCTCAAAAAAAAAATTGTACTTGACATATTTCCTCCTAAGTAGCTGGGACTACAGGCATGTGTCACCATGCCTGTAGTCCCAGCTACTTAGGAGGCTGAGTGGGGGAGATTACTTGAGCCCAGGAGTTCAAGGCTGCAGTGAGCTATGATCGTGTGACTGCACTCCAGCTTGGGTAACAGAGCAAGACCTTGTCTCTAAAAAAAAAGCAAATGAAAAGAAAAACTCAAACTTCAGTGTGCATAAAAATCATCTGGAAAGCATATTGGAATGCAGATTTCCAGGCCTCATCCCAGAGATTCCAGTGTAACCCAGGAACATGCATTGTATCAAGTTTCAAGGTGGTCTGGGAGTTATACTTGGAGAAACACTCCTATGGTGTAAATAAACACTTGTGCCTAGATTCGGGAGGGTCCTTAATTTAGTCACAGTGCTTCTGTGATACATTTTCTGCCTTTAATACATTTGTTATGTATGATTTTGTAAAACTCCATGTTTTTACATAAAATCCTCAGCACTTTAACTATAACAGTGGTCACTCATTATCTTCACTGTGCATATGGATACCTCAGCTGCGCTTATTGTGTAAAAATTAGTCCTTGAGTGCTCGTGATTTTTTGGAAACTCACACACTTCATTTTTAGCCATCCCATTGATATTCAGTATTAACAAAGTATGATCCAGAAATTAATACGAACCATGCTCAGAGACCACGAATCCACTTGTGAGTTCTTTTATTTTTTTATTTTCTTTTTTTGAGACAAGGTCTCACTCTGTTGCCCAGGCTGGAGTGCAGTGGCGTGATCATAGCTCACTGCAGCCTCGAACTCCTGGACTCAGGCAGTCCTCTAGCCTCAGCCTCCCGAGTAGATGAGACTACAGGCATGCATGCTGCCATGCCCAGCTAATTTTTTTATTATTATTTTTAGTAGAGACAGGGTCCTACTATGTTGCCCAGGCTGGTCTCAGACTCCAGGGCTCAAGCAATCCTCCTGCCTCAGCCTCCCAAAGTGGTGGGATTATGGGCATGAGCCACACCCAGCCTATGAATGCTTTTAGCTCATAGTCCTCCCTGTCTTTGTTTAGGCTGGTTTTCTTTCCAGAAATGCCCTTTCTGCTTCTTTCTGTCCTTAGAAGTTGCTAAATAGTAAACCTTGTGTTGTGATTAACCCAGGTAGTTCTTTTAAAAAATAAAAGAGGTCACTAACATTTACTAACATCTATATTTCTGGATTCTCTTGATAAGCCAGAATCCTGCTCCCCTACAAGGCCTTGAGCTGCCATGTGGCATCTGCCTGCCAGAGCAGTTCCCCTCTTGAGCATAGGACATGAGCTTGACCTTCACTCCAGCCTCCAGCTCTTGCCAGTGCTTTGAGGACTTCCAGCTTCCAGCATTTAACATGCATGGTGCACGCATGGACTTCAGCAATTAAATGAAGTATTTTTCACTACTGTTTTCTATCTTCGTTTTTTCATCGATTGTACACTATGGGAGGGTGAGGAGGTTTCAATCCTGCCTTGCCATGCGGTATCAGCATTTGGGAAGGCCCTGATGATTGATTGATAGCATATGCTCTGATTCCCTGTTTATTTCACACAATTAACATCTTCTTTCCTGCAAGACTGTGAGTTCCTTGCAGCGTCTAGCATGGTAATGAACACTTACTGATCTGATCTTTTAACATTTTATTTAGAATTTCTACTTGGATAACAGAGGAAAAAAAGAAAGCAAGGAAACCAATGAGAAAATGAATGCTAAGAACAAGGAATCCTTACTCGAGGTAAGGTTAATTTTGCAGAATGGAAGAAAAGAGAATGACGTTTGCTCTATCTATTTTTAAGTCATTTTCTTCCCAGAACAATGGAAAAATCTAAAGACACACTGAATTTCAAGTTGGGGTGTTAAAATCAAATTATTACTAAATTATAGCTGTTTAGATCATTCAACTGTTTTTCTTTTTTGAGTCATTTGTTACAACATGTGGCTTTAGACAAATGAAGTGGGATTCATAATTCTTGACTTTTAAAAAGACTTGACAAATCCTCATAAAACTCATCTTCTGGCATTCCATATGTTTCATTACTTAAGTGCTCCACGGAAGTCAGACATAAGACTTCCAAATCTTATTTAAAGGGACCTCTAAGATGCTCTCCCAACATCTCAGATGTGGTAGGAAGCATGAGATTCGGAGTCAGGGACCCGTTACAGGAGGTGGCCCTGCCCAACACTGTTCATTTGCTAATGGGACAGTCCCCGCCCCCCTGAGAACCTCAGTTTCCGAATTGTATTGAATCATCACAGAGATTCAGGGAGCTGGCGAAAGCACTGTGTTGATGACCATACAGATGTCTGTGATGACCACTATTAGGGCGTGTTCCAGAAGTTCATTTGGCAATTGATTGTTTGGAAACTTCTAGTGAGTTTTCACGTGCTAAAAATCAAGGCTCTGAGCCTCGCATGGGGGCACACACCTGTAATCCAGCTACTCAGGAAGCTGAGGTGGGAGGATCACTTAAGTCCAGGAGCTCAAGGCCAGCCTGGGCAACAAAGCAAGATCCAGTCTCAAAAAAAAAAAAAAAAAAAAAAAAAATCGAGGCTCTGCAGCACATAACGCAGCTGAAATGAGTGCCAGATCTCAAGTCACAAATGGCCATGCTAGAGTTGCCCAGGTTGTATTTCCCTGAGACAATCCATGGACCTTTTCCTGAGTTAGTAAATTTTGGACCTCCCTTGAAAAATCAGAAGACCTGGTGATGCCCTCGGCCCCATTACCTGGAGCCAATTGGCTCATTCTGAAGAGCGCCCTCTCGCGTTCACTAAGGTTCCGTCCAGACCTTGCGCATGTCTTTTGCCTGCCTGCGTTCACAGCCCAATACCAAAGCAAGCAGCTACCACAGCCAGCTGCCACTCCCAAGATGCTGAGCTCAGGTGTTGCAGGTTCTGGTTCCTGGGAGCATGAGCACAGCGGGCATTTCCCAGGGAGGCACAACAAGAGAGTCCTTGTCCCAGGACTTCAGCAATGTTTTACAGCTGCATGTAAAACAAAATACAAAGCGTGCTGTGCTATGAAAAATCATTATCCTGCTGTCTAATGGGGGTAAAAACCTGAATCTAAGAGACTATTAACAGGATGACTAATACTAGCCAAATTTGGGGAGAAATTGGGGAGTGTGAACAGAAATGTGTTCCAGCTCTACTACATAAAAATGTACTTGGAGGATGCAAAATCCAGTTATTTTGCATTTATGAAACTAAATGAGAAGATATTGAAAGTTATAAAAAAGAAAGTGAAATCTAAATTTGACTATTTGAATTGTAAAATAGAATAATATATAATTTTATTCTATTGATTTTTAAGACAAAATTTATTAAGAATTCTGTAATTCTATGCAACTTTTGAGATTTAAAAATCTACATCTAGATGTGCTTTGTTATTCTTTTCTGATACTGATGTATTAATAACTGCCTTCTTCCTTCTTTGAAAACTATCCCAAGAAAAAATATTAACTTATTTATTTTTATTCTTTTTATTTTTAATTTTTGTGGGTACATAATATGTATATATTTATAGGACACATAATATATTTTGATATGGGCAAGGAATGTGACATAATCACATCATAGAGAATTGGGTATCCCTTCCCTCAAACAATCCAATTACACTCTTTTAGTTATTTTTAAATGTACAATTAAGTTATTATTGACTATAGTCACCCTGCTTTGCTTTCAAATAGTAGGTCTTATTCATTCTTTCTATTCTTTTGTACCCGTTAACTATCCTCCCCAATTTTATGTGTTGAATTATATATAATAATTGTTCTATTTATGAGCAATGAAATAGTAACTATTTTACTTACCAGGAAAGTAATAATTTTTCTGTCTTCCATTTTATAATAACATTAATTGCTTTTATTAAATGCTTACTTTTACAACATGCCAAGACTGTACCTACCTTATGAAGTTGGGCTATTATTATTCCATTTTGACAAGTAAGTGGACTGAGGTTTAATGGCCCACAGTCACAGAGCTAAGTGGTGAGGAGGCCTTGAGGCGTAACTCAGGAGCCAGGATTCTTGACCGATGTGTTATTCTTCCCCTTTTTTGGCAAATAGCATATAATATAAACAAATGCATTCGATCAGAGCTGTACACACAATTGACTTTTAGTTTAAAAGCTAATTTGCGAGTTTGTTTAAATGTGAATAAAAATGCGTGCTTTATCTTTCATGTGTGTCTTGTGTCGTCGGAATCTCAATTTCAGGAAAGTTTCTGTGGAACATCTATCATTGTACCAGAACTGGAAGGAGCTCTTTATTTGAAAGAAGATGGAAAGAAATCCTGGAAAAGGCGCTATTTTCTTTTACGGGCTTCTGGAATTTATTATGTACCCAAAGGGAAGACTAAGGTCAGAAAAAAAAAAGCACTTAGCAATAAAGCATTTCATAAGCGTCAAACTAAAGAAATCCTTACGTGGCAAGTTAAATACATTCGCTGTTGCTGCAGATTCCATAATCCTGCAACATGTATACAAATAGAACAGTATTACTGAAATCTTCTTGAGTTTTTCCATAGCTCTCTTGAAGGTAAAAGTATTTTATCTATTTTAAAGTCAGGTTTCAAAAATGATGGCAAAAGCACTTTTCTAGAGATTATTTTGTTTCTTTACCTATCTATTTCCAAGGACTTTTTACCCCTATAGTTCTATAGTCATTATAGTTAAATTTATTTTATCTGGAATCATAGAGGTATTAGAAGTCTTGATAAGGTTTTTTTTTCTTTTTTCTTTTGAGATAGAGTCTCACTCTAACCAACAGGCTGGGGTACAGTGGCATGATCTTGACTAATTGCAACCTCTGGCTCCCAGGCTCAAGCCATCCTCCCACCTCAGCCTCCCAAGTAGCTGGGACTACAGGTGCATGGCACCACGCCCAGCTAATTTTTCATATTTTTTGTAGAGATGGGTTTTCACCATGTTTCTTAGGCTGGTCTTGAACTCCTGAACTCAAGCAATCGGCCCGCCTCACTCAGCCTTCCCAAGTGCTGGGATTACAGGCATGAGTCACTGCACCGGCTCTGGACTAGATTTTCCTTGAGATTTTAGTCCTTAGACTCTGAATATTTTTAAATCGTTCTCTGAGGTGTACTCTGAATTTCCCTGCTTAATTTAGCAGGATATTTTAGACATCATTTAACTTTTACTTGGTGACTTGGGATTATTGCCTCAAATTTATATGTAATAAATTATTCCTTGAAATGTAATTTTAACGCTTATTCTGACCATCAGCTCTCTCTAAGATCTTTCTTAGAGGATTAGGACATTTCACTCTTTTGTTCACCATTAATATATGTCTAATCTGTATCTTGGGTACGCAGAAGCATTTTGCCTTCCCTTCCAAATGCAGGGCACCACCAGTGGTATATTCATGCATTGCCAACTTCCTCTGATAAAGCTTAACCCACACTTCCAAGCCGATGAAGTTATGGTGAACATCCAGGTCCGCTACCTCCAGTAAGGAGACTCTTGTCTCTGCCGGAAGGCAGGAGGGGCATTATGGCTAACTCTTGGTCCAGGACAGCTACTGTTCTCCTTAGCCTCTTCCATTCTGCTCCCGGCCTTAGATCTGATGCTTTCCCATCTCTGCCATGTCATTCCAGTCCCACGCTGGGCACCTCACAAATGACCCACAAATAATTTGTGTTCTTTTTGAAATGTTTATGTCTTAGGCATTTGAATATAAATGGTACATATAAATAAACGTGTAACAAACAATATACTCTGATGAGAATTAAAAGTGTTTACATTTGGCCAGGTGTGGTGGTTCATGCCTGTAGTCCCAGCACTTTGGGAGGCTGAGGCAAGGTGAATCACTTGAGGCCAGGAGTTCTAGACCAGCCTGGCCAACATTGTGAAACCCCATCTCTATTAAAAATACAAAAATTAGCTTGGTGTGGTGGTACACACTTGTAATCCCAGCTACTGGGGAGGCTGAGGCACGAGAATCACTTGAACTTGGGAGGTGGAGGTTGCAGTGGCCTGAGATCACTCCACTGCACTCCAGCCTGGGTGAAAGAGCAAGACTATGTCTCAGAAAAAAAAAAAAAAAAGTGTTTACAGTAGAGTCGGACAAGAATACCTTCTCTCACTGTTACCATTAACACTGGGTTGAGGAACTAGTACCTTAAAGCAAAGAATAATAAGTATAACCAATAGAAAGGAAGAGGCAAAGACTGATTTTTCACAGTTGACATGATTGTCTACCAGCAATATGAGATACTCAGCTGAAAAACTGTTAGAACCAAATAAATGCATTAATGAAGAAAGTTTTTCTTTACACAAACAATATATATAATGCAAATTACAATGCAAAAGAATCCATGCAGACTAGAAACAGAAAATGCAAAATTCCTAACAATAAACTTAACAAGAAATGTTCCAGATCTATATGGCATAAAATTTAAAATTTATTAAGAGGAATGAAGTAGAACTGAATCAATAGAAAGGTACCATGTTGCAGGCCGGGCGCGGTGGCTCACGTCTGTAATCCCAGCACTTTGGGAGGCCAAGGCAGGCCCGAGGTCAGGAGTTTGAGACCAACCTGGCCAATATGGTGAAACACCGTCTCTACTAAAAATGCAAAAATTAGCTAGGCATGGTGGCGGGCCCCTATAATCCCGGCTACTTGGGAGGCTGAGGCAGAAGAATTGCTTGAACCCGGGAAGCAGAGATTGCAGTGAGCCAAGATCACGCCACTGCACTCCAGCCTGGGCGACAGAGTGAGATATCATCTCAAAAAAAAAAAAAAGAAAAGAAAAAAGAAAAAAAAAGTAGAAGAAAAAGAAAAGAAAGGTACCATGTTGCTAAATGAAAAGTTATTAATTCTTCCCAGTTTTCTATAAATTTAAGGTAATTTTAATAAAAATATCAGTAGGATTTTATTTACTTGAAATTCACAGATTGATTCTAAAGTTCATGGAAAAAAGACACTCTTCCAAAATAGACCTTCCCAAAATTGTGAAGAACATCCAGGTAGATTTCCTGCCGTGCCAAAACATTAGATAAAAACAGCACGGCTAGAGACAAACAGGTCGACAGACAGCCATCTAATATAAGAGAAGTTAAAGTTAGAATTTTATATCACAGCAGTGGGGAAAGAATATGGTATTCAACAAATGGCATTGAAATAACTGTATATCCATTTAGAAATATAATTTCCTACCTCATTCCATGTACCAGACTAAATTATTGATTGGTTAAAATATCTTTAGAGAAACATGGTATAAAATTCTAGAAGAAAATAGAGGTTCGCTGGGTGTGGTGGCTCATGCCTATAATCCCAGCACTCTGGGAGGCCCAGGTGGGAGAATAGCTTGAGCCCAAGAGTTCAAGACCAGCCTGAGAAACATAGGGAGACCCAGTCTCTACAAAAAAAATAAAAAAATTAACAAGGATGACGGCACATGCCTGCAGTCCCCACTACTTGGGAGGCTGATCGGGGAGGATCACTTGAGCCCGGGAGGTCAAGACTTCAGTGACCCGTGTTTATGCCACTGTACTCCAGCTTAAGTGACAGAATGAGACCCTGAAAAAAAAAAAAGAAAGAAAGAGAGAGAGAGAAGGAAGGAAGGAAGGAAGGAAGGAAGGAAGGAAGGAAGGAAGGAAGGAAGGAAGGAAAGAAGGGAGGCAGGGAGGGAGGGCAGGGAGGAAGGAAGGGAGGGAGAGAGGGAAAGAAAGAAAATATAGGTTAATGTTTTTATAATTTTGAGCTGGAGAAAGCTCTCCTAAGCAAGAATAAAAACTCAAAATTATAACAGAAAAAATGGACAGATTTGACCTTATAAAGTTATTTTTAATACCTTATGGCCAAAGATAACAAACAAGAAGTGAAAGACTGACTACAGTGACAGAGTACATTTGCAACATGTATAAACAAGTATGAATATCCATAAAATATAAAGATTTCCACGAATCAATAAGAAAAAGATAAACATACTTACAGAAAAATGGCAAAGCATTAAAGGGAAAATTTACAGAAAAAGAAGTACTGGTAGCCACCGCATAACTAAAAGTTGCTCCGTCTCACTAGTAATCAGGAAATGTAAATTAAACATGAGATTGATACAATAAACAATATAGACAATATCCAAATTTTGGTGGAAGTGGGTAAGAAAAAGGGACACTCACACCTAGGAGGTTGGAATGGAAACTCATACGGCCAAACTGGGGGACAATTTAGCAAAATCTATGTAAATGTAAAAGGGAGGAAAAATCCTTTCAATTGGCAGCTCCATGCTTGACAAATCTATCTCACGGAAATATAAGCGCATATGCACAGTATTTGTTGTAATAGCTAAATATTGAAATAACTTCTAATCCTCTGTAGTAGAATAGTTAAATAAATCGTTACCCCTGTACAGTAGAATTCTCTGCAGTCATAAAATGAATGTCATCTATTAATTCATGTGTCTTGATATAGAAAGACTCCTAGATGCAATGTTAAGAAAACGAAGGCAGGGGACAGTGGCTCACAGCTCTAATCCCAAACACTTTGGAAGGCCAAGGAAGGCGGATCGCTTGAGCTCAGGAATTCAAGACCAGCCTGGGCAACGTGGGGAAATAGAACAGAATAGAATACTACCAAACTATTAACTATGGTACATTTGGAGAAAAGAACAAAATAAGAAAAAGGGGTGGTAAAGGAAGATATGCATTTTATTATTTAAATATATATTTTTTTTTAATTGTGACTAATATGCCTTAGTTTGTAACTTAAAAACGTAAACTTTGAACATCCAGAAGAAAATATCTTGTAAGAAAAGAATGTACAAGCATATGTAAAGAAATAATTGTGCACTAAGGTGTAAATAGTTCTGCCATCTATTCATCTATTCACTAACTAGGTAAAGAATTATAGAAGGCAAAAGAAAAAAATAATACAACACATTTGTAATTGAAGTGTAACCAAATATGTAGATTACAGGCTGCAGCCTTCACAGTGCCTGTTATCCGTGGAGGAGAGGTCTCTGTTTCCATGGCAACACTGCCTGCAGTAAAGAGAACTTGTGAAAGAAATCCTTTTTCTCAGGAGGAAGAGGAGGAAGTGCATGAAGTGTGTGCTAATTTACTGAGCATAAGTTTATCTCTCATTGTTCGTCCTGAGGGGGACTTTTTTTTTTAAATGCTCAATCACAAAATCCATCACGGACTTAGAATGGCAAAAGTCAAAATGAAATTTCTGGCTAAGCGGTCACCTTGTCTCGACTGCATGGATAATGACATCTGAAGGACAGTCCATCCTGACTCTGGGAGTCCCCAGATAGGCATTAGAACAGCAGTATAATCTTTCACTCCATTTCTTGGTCAGTGGCACCGATTTTCCTTGGCTGTACTCTTTTTTAAAAATTAATTTTATTTTTTGACTGACAAATAATAATTGTACATATGCACAATGTACACAGTGATGTTTTGATACATATAATGTATGGTGATCAGATCAAGGTAATTAGCACATCCATCATCTTAAACATTTATCCTTTCTTTGTGTTGGGAACATTCAATATCTTTCATACTGGGAAAGATTTATGCATAGATCTTACTAAATTGTCCCCCAATTTGGCCATATCTGTTTCCATTCCAACCTTTCAGACTTGCCTTTGAGAAGAACCATACATGGCAGATGTTTATATAAACTACCTAAAAGTCAATATTTTCTTTACTAAAATGTAATCCTTAGTTATGCCGTGAAGGACAACTCTGGAAAATTGTTAACTGTCATCTCAGTTGAAGTTTTATTTTTTTCCCTGTCTTTCAGACATCTCGAGATCTGGCATGTTTTATACAGTTTGAAAATGTCAACATTTACTATGGGACTCAGCATAAAATGAAATATAAAGCGCCCACTGACTACTGCTTTGTTTTAAAGGTATGTTATAAGAAGTCATTCATGTAGATTTATAAGCAATTTGAGTTAATCATTTTTTCAAGGAAGAAAATGTTAAATGTTATATAGTTAGCCACATGTGTAACAATAAGAAATTGTTCAACCAAAATAGGAATGAGGGAAACATTTCTATCAATTTGGGGCATTTTCCTCAAAGCCTCCTATCTGAACCTAAAACTTTAAGGTAAATCTGTCTGGGGATTTCTTCACTTCTGAAAATGAAAGTTCCACATTTTAAACAAATTAATTTATAATTTTATTGATAAGACTAAAAAAAGTTTTCAGTTCTTTATTTATTGGGCTCATTCCAACATAGTAAGTTTTTGGAAATTAGAAACTTGCAAGATGTCCTAGAAAATGTATAGAAAATAACAAAAAAAAATTGTTTTAATTACTGGGTCATGAAACTTAAGGTGTATATTGTCAAAAGGCAATATGTATTATCAAATGTTAGATATGGTTTATGTTTTTTTGAGACAGAGTCTCACTGTGTCATCCAGGCTGGACTGCAGTAGTGCAATCATAGCCCACTGAAGCCTCAGCCTCCCAGTCTTAAGCAATCCTCCTGCCTTAGCTTCTCAAGTATCTGGGACTAGAGGTACACACCACCACACCAGCTAATTTTTGTATTTTTAGTTAAGACAGGGCTTTACTGTATTACCCAATCTGGTCTCAAACTCCTGGACTCAGGAGATCCACCTACCTTGGCATCCCAAAGCGTTGGGATTGTAGGCATGAGCCGCCACTCCTGGCCAATTTACATTTTTTAAAATTAGAATCTCAGATCAGTCTGATCAGGAGACTAGTTATTACAACCACACATGTGATGTGTTAGAGCCTTTCTGTATGCCTACAGAACTCTGGATTGAGGACTATGGTAAGTTTTTGTCTGTGTTTCTTTTTAGTCAAATACAGTAACCAGGCCAAATCAATCATGTTTAGTAATTTTGACTCCCTGAACAATTACAACCACTTACTGTAATCATCAAATAATAATTGGTTGAAATTCTTGGCTTTATCAAGGACTCAGGATATTCAGTGGCTTTCATTCAGATGTCCTAACCTTTTTTTTTTTAATTCCTAAGGATCCACTTTTAACTATTTATGGATAATATTAATAATAAAAACCATTATACTAGCTCAGTCAGCCTGATACTCCCCCAGTGGTTCTCAACCAGGCATTTTGCCTCCAAGGGTTGTTCGGCCAATTCTAAAGACATTTTTGATTGTCATAGCTTGGGGCATGGAGCAGGGACTACTGACATCTAGTAGGCCAGGTATGCTGCTAAATGCCTTGCAGTGCACAAGAAAACCCCCATGCCAAAGACTTCTCTGGCCCCCAATGTCAACAGTGCTGCTGTCAAGAAACCTGCCCTAGACAGAAAAGCCCCAGAATAATGACTGTGAAGGCACTGAAGGCAGGGAGAAGGCTAGATCCATTCACTCACTCATTCATCTATTCATTTAATATTTGTTGAATGCCGGCCGGGCGCGGTGGCTCACACCTGTAATCTCAGTACTGTGGGAGGCTGAGGCGGACGGATCACTTGAGGCCAAGGATTCTAGCCCACTGAAGCCTCAGCCTCCCAGGCTTAAGAGCAATCCTCCTGCCTTAGCCTCTCAAGTATCTGGGACTAGAGGTGCGCACCACCACACCAGCTAATTTTTGTACTTTTAGTTAAGACAGGGCTTTACTATATTACCCAGGCTGGTCTCAAACTCCCGGATTCAGGCGATCCTCCTACCAAGGATTCTGGCCAACATGGTGAAACCCTGTCTCTCCTGAAAATACAAAAAGTAGCTGGGCGTGGTAGTGCATGCCTATAGTCCCAGCTACTTGGGAGATGAGGCAGGAGAATCGCTTGAACCCGGGAGGTAGAGGTTACAGTGAGCCGAGATCCCACCAACGCACTCAGCCTGGGCGACAGAGAGAGACTCTGTCTCCAAAAAAAAAAAAAAAAAAATTTTATTGAATGACAACTATTGTTGAATGACAAGGATTGTTATTATTATTATTTTTACTGCTGCATTCCCATCACCTGGAACAGTGGTGGGGCAATGAAAAAAATACAATAATTCCTGTCCTCATGGAGTTTACATTCAACATGAGGAAAATGGTAAAGAACGAAAACTATGTAATGTAAAGTCAGGTAGTAACAAGGGGCAATATGAAGTAGGGCTGGGGCCAGGGCTCCTTTGGATGGGGTGTTCACAGAGAGGCCCTCTAGGAAGTGACATTTGACAAAAGATGTGAGCGAAGTGAGGGAGCAAGAATTACCCGCAGTACGAGCCCTCCAGGAATAAGAACGGGAAGTGGAAAGCCCTGAGGTGAGAGAGGTCTGTTTGGTCAGCAGGAAGAGAGATGAGGAGCATGCCCTGCCTGCTTCTGGTCCTCGCCCCTCCTTGTCTGTTCCTGATATAGGAAAAATAAGAAGAACGGCAAGCACTGACATCGCATCTTCTTTATAAATGTGGTATGTGTGCAGAGAGACTCCCCAGCCAGGAAGTGGCCAAGTCAGAATGAGAAATCAGGCAGCGTGGCTCAGAGGCCGTTCTCTCAGACGGTTTCTCAGGCCCCCAGAGATCTGGACACGAAGCGTTGCCCACTACCCTGCCCCTCCCACAAGGCCACCTGCCCTTGGAGCCACGTCTTCCCGTGTTTGGAATCCTAAGACCCTGATAAATCACCAAAATGGAGCATTCCAACACACTTTATCACCAAAGCACTGCCCACACTTCTTAAATCAGGAGAAGGTTTTGGAGAAAGTTTCTGAAACGCGGGTCAGTAAACTGGCTGAATCAGAGTCACTGGAGACTCATTACAAATGCAGGTTCCCAGGCCCTAGGCCCACTAAATCAAAATAATGATGGAACCTAGGGTTAGGGTTAGGGTTTAAGGATGGAGCCTAGGAATCTTCATTTTTCCTAAACATGGTCAAGTTTTCTACCAAGTGTTAGAACGTATCCTCACTCTAATGAGGATTCATGTAGTAGTCATGGCTCAGCTGATGATGAAATGGCCTTCAGAGTGGGCAGACAGGATGAAAGTCTAGCAGAAGGAAGCAGGAGCCAAATCCCAGGGCTGGGGTCCAGAAGCCAGAGCAGGGATGTCTGTCAAGAAAAAGACAAGGTCTCTGACTAGAGGTTCCCAGCACGGGGATTTAGACACAGTGAACAGGGGAGGGACTCAGTTTCTCAAACTGACACATAAGTTTGGCATGAGGACCTACAATCGCCAGGACTTGAACTGTCTGACCTAGAACGTGAGGTTATCCTGAGATTACACCAAGAATAGAAATCCTGGGTCCCAGAATATTGAACTAGAATTTCTAAAAATTCCTACTCTCCAAGGTCTGGGTCGTCAAGAGAGAGTTGAGGATCTCCCCAAAGGAAAAAGGGGGCTCAGAGGTGGAGAAACCAGCAGGATCGATGGATCTGGGAGTAAGAGTCATGAGCAACCCTTGCAGAATGTGTATTTCCTTTTTTCTCAGGATGATGATCAGTTCTGTTCTGAAGCCAATTTCCTCATGTGCAATCACCCTGCTCATTTTGTTCTTGAGCATGTTTCTCAGTTCCTTCCCAAAATATTGAGAATTCTTATTAACTTGCTGAGTAAAAGGGTTACTGTTGAGGTTTGGAGAACCTAATTTGTTTATGAACATTGTGGTCACTTATTTCCCTTTTTGTCTGCTGTTTTAAAAAAATAAAAACTCTTGCTATTCTTTATTAGGGTGAGCCAGTTTCCAAAATGCAAAGAATGTGTATGTAGATGGCAAGAGGGATTAAGGATACAAGGAGGAATGTTAAGAGATTTAGGCCAGGCGCGGTGGCTCATACCTGTAATCCCAGCACTTTGGGAGGCCAAGGCGGATGGATCACCTGAGGTCAGGAGTTTGAGACCAGCCTGGCCAACATGATGAAACCCCGTCTCTACTAAAAATGCAAATATTAGCTGGGCATGGTGGCATGCGCCTGTAATCCTAGCTATTCGGGAGGCTGAGGCATGAGAATTGCTTGAACCTGGGAGGTGGAGGTTGCAGTGAGCCAAGATCACGCCACTGCACTCCAGCCTGGGTGACGGAGTAGGACTTTGTCTCAATAAAACAAAACAAAACAAAACAAAAGAAGATTGCATTATTTCATTTCGTGGCCTGATAAATCCAGGCTAAAGTTTATCCTTCAATATGAGCTTGATGACTATGGCTGTTCATGAGAGGTGCTGTCAGAAAGATTGGCGTCTGAGTCCTGGCCCTGTCACCTAGTAACTGGGTCACTATTGAGATGCTAAGCCTCATTGCATCATCTTCAAGAGAGAAGAGCAGCCAGCCCTTCTTTTGAGAATTAAATATGATACGCCTACAAAATCATTAGTGCAATGTCTAAAAATGTATCAGCACTGAGTAAGTGGTAGTTATTATTGCCATCTAGTATTAAATAAATCTCTTTATTAACCAGTGTTTCTCAAACTTTAGTATGCATCAGAACCATTTAGATTGTTAAGACACAGACTGCTAGGCCCCCAGGGATTTTTATTTAGTAAGTCTGGGATTGGGTGCAGAAATTTGCTTTTCTTTTTTTCCTATGTATTTATTCATTTACTTTTTAATTGACACATAGTAATTGTACATTATGACACACAATGTGTTGTTTTGATATATGTAAACATTGTGTAATGACCAAATCATGGTAATTAGCACAAACATTTATCATAAAATCCTCTCCTCTAGCTATTTAAAATATACAGTGCATTATTGTTAGCTATAGTCACCCTACCTTGCAGTAGGGTACCAGAACTTATTCCTCCTAACTATAACACTGTACTTGTTGACAAACCTCTCTCCCCATTCGCTCCAGTCTCTAGTAACCACTATTCTACTCTCAACTCCTATGAGATCATTTTTTTTAGATTCCACATATGAGTGGAATATAAATGTTTTTGTATTTTCTTTATTCATCCACTGATGGGCATTTAGGTTGATTCTATATCTTAGCTGTTGTGTACAGTGCTGCAATAAACATGTGAGTCCAGATGTCTCTTTGACATACCAATTTCATTTCCTTTGTATATATACCCAGCAGTGGAAATACTGGATCATATGGTAGATGTATTTTCAGTTTTTTGAGGCACCTCCATACTGTTTTCCGTAATGGCTAGACTAATTTACATTTCTGCCAACAGTGCATAAGAGTTCTTGTTCTTCCACATCCTTGTCAGCATTTGTTATTTTTTGTCCTTTTATCATAGTCCTTCTAGTTGGGATGATGCAAAATCTCATTGTAGTTTTGATTTGCATTTCCTTGATGGTTAGTGATGTTAAGCATTTTTAAAATTTTTATTGGCCTTGTGTATGTCTTCTTTGGTGAAATGTCTATTCATGTTGTTTGTCCATTTTTTAAAAAATGAATTATTTGGGTTTTTTGCTAGTGAGTTGAGTTCCTTACAAATTCTACTTATTAACCCTTAGTCAAATGTATAATTTGCAAATATTTTTTCTCATTCTGTAGATTGTCTCTTTACTCTGTTGATTGTTTTCCTTGCTATGCAGATTCACAGTTTTGAGTCTTTCTTTTTGTTGGTTTGTTTGTTTGTTTTGCTTGTTTTGTTTTGTTTTTTTGAGACAGAGTTTTGCTCTTGTTGCCCAAGCTGGAGTGCAATGGCGTGATCTCGGCTCACTGCAACCTCCACCTCTCAGGTTCAAGCAATTCTCCTGCCTCAGCCTCCTGAGTAGCTGGGATTACAGGAGCACGCCACCATTCCTGGCTAATTTTTTGTATTTTTAGTAGCGTTGGGGTTTCACCATGTTAGCGAGGCTGGTCTCGAACTCCTGACCTCAGGTGATCTGTGCTCCTCAGCCTCCCAAAGTGCTGAGATCACAGGCATGAGCCATGCCAGTTTTGGGTCTTATATTAACTATTTAATCTATTTTGAGATGATTTTTGTTTATGGTGAGAAATAGGGGTCAAGTTACATTCTTTTGCATGAAGTTATCCAGTTAACCCAACACTGTTTATTGAAGACGCTATCTTTCCCTCATTGTGAGTTTTTTGGTTTGTTTTTCTTGTTCTTGTTCTTTTGGGGGGGCGGGCACCTTTGTTTAAAATCAGTTGGCTGTAAATGCATTGATTTAGTTCTGGACTCTCTGTTTTGTTCCATGGGCCTATGTGTCTGTTTTTACACCAATACCACACTGCTATAGATTTGTAGTATATCTTGAAATCAGTTTGTGTGACTCCTCCAGCTTTGTTCTTTTTGCTCAAGATTGCTTTGGCTATTTGGAGTCTGTGTTTCCATATAAATTTTAGGATTTTTTTTTTCTATTTCTCTGTGAAGTCTGACATCATAATTTTGATAGGGATTGCTCTGAATCTGTAAATTACTTTTGGTAGCATGGACATTATAAAAATATTAATTCTTCCAATTTATGAACATAGAATATCTTTCTGTTTATATCCTCTTCGCCTTCTTTTATCAATGTTTTATAGTTTTCTTCATAGAGATTTTTCTCCTCCTTGGTTAAATTTATTTCTAAGTATTTTATTTTTGTGTAGGTATTGTAAATGGGATTGCTTTCTTGATTTTCAGATAGTTGGCTACTGTTGCATAGAAATGCTACTAATTTTTGTATGCTGATTTTGTATCCTGAAAATTTACTTCATCTGTTTATTAGTTCTAACAGTTTTTTTGGTGGAGTCTTTAAGATTTTCTACATATGAAATCATGTTGTCTGCAAACAGGGACAATTTGACTCCCTCATTTCCAATTTGGATGCCTTTTCTTTCTTTCTCTTGCCTCGTTGGTCTCGCTAAGAGTTCCAGTACTATGCTGAATAAGAGCAGTGAAAGTGGGCATCCTTATCTCTTTTGAGATCTTCGGGGAAAAGCTTCTAATTTTTTCCCATTCAGTGTGATGTTGGCTGTGGGTTTAACATATATAAACTTTATTATGTTGAGGTATGTTTCTTCTACACCTAATTTGTTGAGACGCTGAATTTTTGTCAAATGCTTTTTCTGCATCTATTGAAATAAGCATTTGGTTTTTAATCTTTATTCTGTTAATGTGATGTGTCACATTTATTGATTTGTATATGCTAAACTATCCTTGTATTGCTGGGATGAATCCCACTTGATCATGATGAATGGTCTTTTAAATATGCTATTTAATTCAGATTGCTAGTATTCTGTTGAGGACTTTTATATCTACATTCATCAGGGATGTTGGCCTGTAGCTTTTCTTTTTGGTTGTGTCCATCTCTGGTTTTGGAATTGGAGTAATGCAGGCCTCGTAGAATGAGTTTGGAAGAATTTCTTCCTTTTCAATTTTTTGAAATAGTTTGTGAAGAATTCGTCTTTATATGTTTGTAGAATTCAGCAGTGAAGCCATCAGGTCCTGGGCTTTTCTTTGATAGGAGCCTTTTTATTACAGCTTCAATTTCATTACTCATTATTGGTCTTTTTAGGTTTTCTATTTCTTCCTGTTTCAATCATGGTAGATCATATGCATCTAGGATTTTAGTCATGTTTTCCTAGGTTTTCCATTCTGTTAGTGTGTAATTATTTATAGTAGTTTTTATGATCTTTTGTATTTCTGTAGTATCAATTGTAATGTCTTTTTTCATCTTTCATTTTCTTTCAGTCATCTTTCTTTTTTTCTTAGACTAGCTAAAGGTTTCTCAATTTTATTTATTTTTCAAAAAAACTTACTCTTTGTTTTCTTAATATTTGTTTTTAGCCTCTTTTAGCCTTAATATTTCTTTTCCAAATGAATGAAATTAATCTCTATTTCATTTATTTATGCTCTGATCTTTATTATTTCTTTTCTCCTACTAATTTGGGGTTTAGTTCTTATTTTTTCTAGTTCCTTGAGATGCATCATTAGATTGTTTATTTGAGATCTTTCTTTGGCTGAAAAAGTCTTTATCACCTTCGTTTCTGAAGAATAGCTTTTCTGGGTACAGTATTCTTGGTTGACAGGCTTTTCTTTATCTTTCGTAACTCTGAATATATTGTCCCACTCTCTCTTGGCCTGCAAGGTTTCTGCTAAGTCTGCTGCCAGGCATATTAGAACTCCCTTATGTGTTATTTGTTGTTGTTGTTTTTCTTGCTACTTTCAGGTACATCTCTTTGTCTTTGACCTTTGAGAATTTGATTATGATATATATTGGGGTATTTTATTTGGGTTGAATCTGGTTGGTGACCTTTGACCTTCCTGTGCATGGATATTTGTATCTTTCTTCTAATTTGGTAACTTTTCTATTATTATTTATTTGAATAAGCTTTCTATCCCTTTTCATTCTTTACTCTCTCTTTAATGTTAAGGATATGTAGATTTGCTCTTTTGATGGTGTCCCATGGGTCTTGTAAGTTTTTCTTTATTCCTTCTCATTTTTTTCCTTTTTTCTCCTTTGACTATGTGTTTTCAAATAGGCTGCCTTCAAGCTCACTGATTCTTCTGCTTGATGAATTCTGCAGCTGATGTTTTCTGTTTCATGTTTCATTTTGTTTGTTACACTTTTCAGCTCCAGGATTTGTTTGTTTTTTTAATTATTTCTATCGATCTGATGAATGTTTCTGATAAATTTCTGAATTGCTTCTCTGTGTTTTCTTGAAGTTTGCTGAGTTTTGTCATAACAGCTATTTTTGAATTCTTTGTCTGCCAGATAGCTGGCACCTCTTTTTGTCCATTTAGAGAGACCATATTTTCTAGGCTATTCTTACTCCTTATAGACATTGGGCTCTGTCTTCCCATTGTTGAATTAGGTATTTGTTTCAGTCTTCCCTGTCTGGATTTGTTTGTGACCCTTCTTTTTCAGTGGGCGTATGCAGAAATTGTGAGCAGATTGACTATTGTATATTATTTCAGCACTAGAGGGCCTCCTAAGTCCAAGTTAGACCCGAATCCTACACTAACTCTGCCGAAGATACACTGTCCAAACTGCGTGGGCCCTGGGACACCCACAAAGGGCCCACCAGATGGTGTGGGAAAGCCGGTCAGGCTCTCAAGTCCAGAGGTTCTGTGGACCATGCTTCCCACAGTACAGCATAAACAGCACATCTGGTGCATCATTTCATCTGGCAGGGATGGTGAGCCACTGCCAAATTTATCCACCTGGCTGCTGCTAGACCCACCCCCCTCTTTGTCCCTTGCTAGCCTCATGTGTTTCAGTCCTGTTGGTACTTGGTACTCACAGTGCTCTCCATAGGCTCAGACAGAAGCAAGCCTCCCACAGAGGGACCCCGTATGGTAAGAAACCTGAGTGTGAGTCCGGGGGGACTTTCCATGTGTGGGTACTGCAGTGGCTCAGGGGAGGGGCAACATAGTCAGGGAAACCATCCCCTTACCGTCCAACTGCGGTTTCACCCATTTTTGCAGTCCAACAGGGCTTCCCAGTCTCACTCACGTTCAGTTTCCTTAGCCCGCATAAAGGCAGTTTTGTGCATGGATAGAAGCCATTCTTTCCTGCATTCTTTCTCATTCCATTCTGGGGCTATATGCAATGGGGCAGAAGTAAATATCCTCCAGGAGAAATTATGCTTCTATGGAGACCTGTTAGGAAGTAGTGGAATATCATGGAAGGAGCGCTGGAATTCTGCCCCGTCGCTCACTTGCTTCCTACCCTTACTCAGCTATATTTTTCTTTACAGTATTTTTCACAATGAAAAATTACATTACTTTAGTGTTTTGTATTTTTGTTGGCTTTCTCCCATAGTAGAATATAAATGTCGGAGAGCAAGGACTTTTTCTATTGTGTTCATTATTGTGTTCCAGAGCTTGGAGTGATATTTGACACATTGTAAATTCTCGATACATATCAGATGAATGGAGAGATTAATGGATGGGTGGATGGACAGATGAGTGGGTGGATCGATGGATGGACAGATGGATGGAATGCAGATCAAAGCCCCCTGCACCATTGTGCCCTTTAAAACATGGTTCAGGCCAGGCACAGTGGCTCATGCCTGTAATCCCAGCACTTTTGGAGGCCAAGGCAGAAGGATTGCTTGAGCCCAGGAGCTCGAGACCAGCCTGAGCAACATATCAAGACCCCCTCTCTACAGAAAAACTTTTTAAATCAGCAGGGTGTGGTAGCATGCACCTACAGTCCCAGTTACTCAGAAGGCTGAGGCAGGAGGATTGCTTGAGCCTGCATTCAAGGTTGCAGTGAGCTATGCTCCAGCCAGGGCAACAGAGTGAGATCCTGTCCCTAAAGAAATGCTTAATTATCTGGGCACTATGGCTCATGCTTGTAATCCCAGCATTTTGGGAGGTCAAGGCAGGGGGACCACTTGACCCCAAGAGTTCAAGACCAGCCAGGCAACATAGGGAGACCCCCATCTCTACAAAATATTTTAAAATCAGCCTAGTGTGGTGATGCACACCCATAGTCCCAGCTACGCAGGAGATTAAGGCAGAAGGATTGCTTGAGGACAGGAGTTTGAGGGTGCCGTGAGCCACAGTCACACCATTGCACTGTGGCCTGGGCAACAGAGCAAGATCTCTAAAAAAGAAGGGAAAGAAAGAAAGAAAAAGAGAGAGAAAAAGGAAGGATAAGAAAGAAAATAGAGAACAGGATTGAATGTCCCAGTTTACTTCCTCTTTACTTCTAAATTTATCCCACGCAATAACTCTCCTACCTCCTGACTCTGTATCTCAGAGGAAGATGGCTCCCATCTGCAACATGGCCTCTGGAACCACATTGTCAGCCACTCCCTTTGGCTTCAGCATCTTCGAACCCCTCTCCAAACAATTCTTCTCTTTTCTTTGGGCCACAAACATTTTCAAATATTCCTTGGTTTGGGGGCTCTAACTCACTCACTCACTCCCCTCAGTTGTATTTGCCCCACCTCTTCAAGCAGCACCTTTGGCCTCTGTCTTCTCTTTAACTCAGACTTCATGAGAAAGTGATGATGCGCTCCATGTCCTCACTTTGGGAGGCCGAGGCAGGGGGATTGTTTGAGGGCAGGAGTTCAAGACCAACCTGGGCAACATTGTGAAACCTCCTCTCAATAAAAAATTTAAAAACATTAGCCGGGCATGGTGGTGCGCACCTGTGGTCCCAGCTCCTCAGGGGGCCGAGGTGGGAGAATCACTTGAGCCCAAGCATTGGAAGTTGCAGGGAGCCATGATTGCACCACTGCACTCCAGACTGGGCAACAGAGGCAGACCCTTTCTCTACGAATATATACATATATCTTTTGAATTTTCTTTATTCAGACCATGGGGTACATCAGTAAACAAAACAAAGGCCTCTGGCTTTGTGGAGTTTGCATGCTACCAGGCTTCTCCCTGCACCCCTGTGGAAACTGCTATTATTAAGATTTCCAAAGAATAGTGGCTTTCTCCAGTCCTCACGGCATCTTTTGCATTGATGATGGCATCCTCATTTTATAATCTTCAGCCTGGACCGCTGCTCTGTTTCTGCTGGTGCCTCCTCCTTCTCTACACACTGTAATGCCCTCCAAGGTCCTAAATTCAGTTCTCACCAGATTCCCTGTGCTCTGGCTGAGATCATATTCACAGCCACAGCTGCAATCATTGTCTGTGTTGGAGACAAATAATTCCCAATTCGTAGTGGACAGTCTCACCTTCTTCCCTAGCCCTACACATGCGGTAACCACATGTCCGAGGGGTACCTCTATTACAGACACTGATTTCAACCTTTCCTCCATGCCCTGCTTTCCACAGTCCCCTAAAAATGAATGGCACCATCACCTACTCTATTCGTTTTCTAGAGCTGCCGTAACAAACTGCTGCTAACTAGGTAATTTCACAGAAATTTATTTCTCACACAGTTCAGAAGTCCAGAAGTCCCAAATCAAGGTGATATTGGAACCAGAAGTCCAAAATCAAAACCAGCGTTGTGTTCCTTCTGAGGGCTCAGAGGCAAAATCTGTACCCTGCCTCCACACCTCTCCTAGATTCCGGCAGCTCCCAGCAATGCTGGCATTCTTTGGCTTGCAGCTGCGTGATGCCAATCTCTGCCTCCCTCAACACATGATCATCTTCTTTCTGTGTCTGTGTCTGTTTCTTCTCTTCTTATAAGAACATGTCATTTTGGTGGTTGTTTTTGTTTGCTTGTTTTTTGCTGGTTTTGGTGTTTTTTGTTTTTTGCTTTTTTTTTTTTTGAGACAAGGTCTCACTCTGTTGCTCAGGCTGAGTGTGGTGGTGTGATCACAGCTCACTGCAGCCTCAACTTCCTGGGCTCAAGTGATCCTCCTGCCTCAGCCTCCCAAGTAGCTGGGACTACAGGTGTACACCACCATACCTGGCTCATTTTTTGTATTTTTGCAGAGACAGGGTTTCGCTATGTTGCCCAGGCTGATCTTGAGCTCTTGGACTCTAGCAATTCACCCACCTTGGCCTCCCAAAGTGCTGTGATTACAGGTGTGAGCCACTACACTCAGCTCACACCAGTCACTTTGGATTTAGAGCCCACTTTCATCCAGGATGACCTTATCTGAACTTTATTACATCTGCAAATACCCTATTTCCAAATAAGGTTACATTCATAGGTACCAGGAGTGAGTACTTCAACATAGCTTTTAGGGAGGGGGAGATAATTAAACCCATAACATTCACCTGCTCTACCAAGCTAGAAACAGAGAAAGTATGCTTGATTTTCTTCCTCTCCCCATTTCTCATTAATCTATGAGCAAGTTCTTTTATTTCCCATCAAGGTCTCCCCCTGAGCCCTCCCTCAGTTCGATCTTATTCTTCACTCAAGATCCATCTTCCTCATAGTGCCCAGTGACTTCCTGTGTCACTGTGCTGTTTTAAAACTTCCAGTGCCCCCCACTGCCCAGGGGATCATGTCTAGATTCTAGTTTGACTCAAGGGTCTTCACTCAGATTCCTCTCCAGCTTAATTTCTGCTTCTTCATTCCATGGTTTCCAGACCTTTGCCATATAGAATTTCTCCATGTTCTCCATGTATATTACAGCATTCTGTCACTTCTTCCAAAGACCCTTACTTGGCCCATTTTCAAACTTTTAGTATGGAGCATACTATTTCATAATCACATTACATATGTGATTTGATTACATATTTGATTACATCATGTGTTTACGTACATCTCTCCCTAAAACACCTCCAGCGAGCATTGCCCAATTATCACGTGAGCTTTCTTATTCCTCTTTTTGTTGTTTTTGTTTGTTTGTTTGTTTGTTTGTTTGAGATAGGGTCTTCTCCAGCCCAGTCAGGAGCACAGTGGCACAATCATGGCTCACCACAGCCTCGAACACCTGGCTGCATCTATCCTCCCACTTCAGCCTCTCCAGTAGCTGGAACTACAGGTGTGCACCACCACGCCCGGCTAATTTTTGTACTTTTTGTAGAGACAAGGTTTCACCATGTTGTCCAGGCTGATCTCAAATTCCTGGCCTCGAGTGATCTACCTGCCTTGGCCTCTCAAAGTGCTGGGATTACAGGTGTGAGCCACTGGCCCCTGCCTCTCTTACTCCTCTTAATGTACCTAGGAATTAGCATACTTCTTAGCACCCAGAGATATTTGTGGAACAAAATAGGACCTTGGTTCTTTCACTAGCTTTGGCCTTGGATAAATTGCTTAGCCTCTATCACCCTGTTTTCTCATTTCCTAAGTTCAGAGGGTCTGTAAGAGCCCTTTAAGCAGTGGCATTCCACAATCGCCCTGCCCTCTGTGTGCTGTTCTCATGTCCCAAGAGAGCTTCTCTCTCTTTATGGTCAGGAACAATCAAATCAGTTGCAAAAGAGCCTGGCCAGTGACATTGCACCAGCATTTTCCTGAAACCTCTTTGCAAATGATTATTCAGCAAAAGGCTCGGTTAGGCAATAATCTCCTTGGCAAAGTCTCAATCACGGTGGAGAACAAGCTCAGTGACTTGCTCTATGATGTCTGCAAGCCTGAACGACTTCCGTGTCACAAGGGAGCCAGAAAGGAGCTTGTTCCCATTAGGTAGCTCATCTTAGAACCATACAATCTGAGGATTGCTAGAGAACTTAGAGGTCATATAATCCTCCTGTATACATCCACAGCACACATGTAGTGTAAGGAAGGAACTTGGTGAGACCTGACCTATAGCAACGTCTATACATCACCCCATCATCAAGGGACTGTTTTATGTTCAAAAGTCATTTTCTTTAAGGGAATGACTATGTTTTATTCTATTTCAATGAATAACATACTTAAGAAATTGTTTATGGTGCTTCTTAAATGGATAATTGTCGCTTTCTGCGTTTTGTTGCAAACACGATGAGATTTAGTCTGCTCTGGAAACTTGGCTCTCACATGACATCTACCAGAAAAAAAGTAATAGATTAACTTGAAGGTCGCAATGTCAGCTTTTTAAATATCTGGGGGGTGGGGCAGAATAGTTGCTTTCTAAGAACAATTGTAAACATTTAATTGCTGAAGAGACCAATGCTTGCCTCTCTTACATGACAATCGGAACACAAATGCTGTTTGTCGGCCAGAGAGCCGTGTTTCTGGTGCTGAAAGACAAGGGCATTGGTTTGGCTTTGCACGTGTTATCGTTGAAGGCAATGCTGGCGGCATTTGTGGGCTGTTACATTCCAGCCAGTGAGTGCTGGCTTTAGTATATTTTTCATCAATACGTCCTTCAGGTTAATTAAGACAACAAATCCTTTTGGCTATCGGGCCATATTACCTGAGTTGATAGATATTTCCGATTTTAAGGGCCTCCAAAGAGGATCACTATTGGAGTAACATTTGCAAAATTAAAATCTAGCATTCAGGATGAGGGAATAAGCATTGAACCGCAAAAACAATAAAATGCCCAGCAGCCATTCGAAAGTGTTTCCTGTCATCTGCTGGCCAGACTGCAAAACTACAGCAACATTCAGGCGCCTGATGTGAAGTTGTCGCCGTTGGTAGAGAGAATGTCTGTGTTCCTGTTTGCTCTGCCCAAGCAAATAGGAACTGACCGTTCTTCGAGCAATGGTGATGCAATTTCTGAAGCCCGAGCGAGCTACATAAGCAATACATATTTAAAGGCAAAAATATGAGTAGACCTTCCTCAATTGCCTGAAAAAACCAAAAAGAGGAATTTTTTCTGTTGTCTCTTCCAAGTCTGAGATTTGGGTGTAATAGCTTAATACAAACACAGAAATTCTAGGTGGTTAGTCAGGAGACCCCCAGGTTCTAGTGGGGGTCACAGGGTGGAATGTATAGTAACGTTTCTGAACCTCAGTTTTCTCATTCGTGAAACCAAAAATTACTAAACTCTCGTCAAGCTCTTGGAGTCTATAAAGATCTTGTTATCTTTTCTGGACAAAGGTAACAATCCCACAGGTTCTTGCAGGCTGAGTCATTAGAAAGTCCAGCAGAGTGACTAGACGCTGCCAGTCAGATTCCAACTGAAGTTTAAAGACATGAGACCCTTTGCGTAGATCAACTTTGAGAATAGCCATTTCCTTGGAGGTCAGTGATTTAAGATGGAAAGTGAAAGAGAAGTGGAGAGGTCCGTGCAATACCCGAAGAGAGGAATTGGACAGCTTTCCACCTTTCCTGCCAACTGAAGAGCAGACAGATGCTTCCAGCTCTCTTTGCTTTCCTTTCCACTTTCAGCCCCACCAGCAAATGAGGATTATCCTAGCAGGATTAATAAATCCTCTGAGGACAGGAGGAAAAAGAAAGAGGTGGTACCATACCCCTCCACACACACACACACAAGATGCTTGTGGTTGTTAATTATTTTTCTACATAATAAAATGTATTATAATAAACCTTATAATGACCGATGAAAATTTACATGGCACATATTAATATCTTAGAACCTATGTTTGGTTGCTGGCCCCTCGCCTGATGACGGCAAGATTTCTAACTCAACACGAAATGTTGTGCTTGTTTCTTTTCTTCAAGTATTCTGACATCTGGACTGGAACACCTGCCATGTGCTGGCCATGTGCTAAGCAATGAGGGTCTTCAGCAGTGAGTAAGACAGATGTAGTTCCCACCCTCATGGAAGACACAGTCTATCTGAGACAGACACATAAAACAGAAACTAACTGGGCTTGGTGGTTCACGCCTGTAATCCCAGCACTTTGGGAGGCTAAGGTGGGAGGATCACTTGAGCCCAGGGTTTCAGCACCAGCCTGAGAAACATAGCAAGAGTGTTTCTTTAAAAAAAAGAAAAAAAGCCAAGCATGGATGCATGTCTGTGGTCCCAGCTACAGAGGAGGCTGAGGTGGAAGGATTGTGTGAGCCCAGGAATTAGAGGCTGAGCCATGATGGCACCACTGCACTGTAGCCTGGGCGGCAGAGTGAGATCCTGTCTTAAAAAATAAAAATTAAACCAGAAACAACAAAAGCAATGAGGACTAAGAGGAATGCAAGGTGTTTCTCTTTCACACTTGCCCATTTCCTTGTTATCTTTGTGAGCTCCTAAAAGACCTGTTCAGCAACCGGAACCACTGCTTAGTGCCACTGGCACTAAGTGTAATAGACAGAAATAGTCCTCCAGGGTGTCCATCTGGAAGCCACTGGCCCATTTGAGCAGCAGATAGCAGTTAAGAAGGAAAGGTCATCACAAAACTCTGAATTTTTAGAAGCAGAAATAACCCTAGAATCAGTTTTTGGGAGTTATAAACCCACAATTCTCATAGGCTTTAATTCTATGACATAAGAATTACTTCAGGTAAGTTCCCTTATCTGACAAATGGAGAAGCAGCTCAGACTTCTCATGGGGATAGAGACATGATGGATGTGAAAACCTTCCAAAAGTTAAAAAGTCATAAATGAAAATTATAGTAATAATAATTAGTAAAAAGTTCTTACAAGCAAGGCATGGTACCTCATGCCTGTAATCCCAGCACTTTGGGAGGCTGAGGCAGGAGGATTGCTTGAGGCCAGGAGTTTGAGACCAGCTTGGCTAATATAGTGAGACTCCAATTCCACAAAATATTTTTTTAAAAAAAATTTCAATTAGCTGGACATGGTGGTGTGCACCTGTAGTCCTAGCTACTCAGGAGGCTGAGGGGTAAGGATCTCTTGACCCCAGGAGTTCAAAGTTTGCAGTGAACTGTGATTGTGCCACTCCAGCCAGGACAACAGAGTCACACCCTGTTTCTAAAACATTTTTTTAAAAGATGTGTTTCTGATAAATCATAAAACAAATTTCTTTTTCTTTTTTTTTTTTTTTTTTTTTTTTTTTGGGCAGAGTCTTGCTGTGTCACCCCAGGCTGGAGTGCAGTGGTGCAGTCTTGGCTCACTGCAACCTCCACCTCCCAAATTCAAGCAATTTCCCTGCCTCAGCAGGAATTTTTTTTTTTTTTGTATTCTCAGTAGAGGCGGGGTTTTACCATGTTGGCCAGGCTGGTCTCGAACTCCTGACCTCAAGTGATCCGCTCGCCTCAGCCTCCCAACATATAACAAATTTCTCAAATCCTTTCAAAATTTAGTCATTTTTAAAAGTTACCTTCCTAATTTTACAACCAGTAATTTTTACCACATAAATCACATATATTTTTAGAGATTTTTTAAAAATTTCCTGACAGGTGCTTTGACTTCCTAATACATGACAAGTGAATACATTGTCTTGAAACTGCTTCTTTCTAGCACCCCCAAATTCAGAAGGAGTCCCAGTATATCAAGTATCTCTGCTGTGATGACGCAAGAACCCTTAACCAGTGGGTGATGGGAATACGGATAGCCAAGGTGAGAGAGCGTTCGGACTTCACCCTGTCTTGCATTTGCCAGCCCACTTAGTGACCCGGGCGCAGCTTTCCTGGTACTGTGAAACAGTTGGCCCACCCTTGGGTTCAGCCACAGACATTATCAAGTGTATTCGCCAGTGGGTTTTCTAAATGAGGAGAGCGATAGAAACACGAACCTCTCCAGTAACCGGATATTTACTCATGGCGAGTATTGCAAGCTTAGTGTGCAATTAAAAACGCAAGATGGGGCCGGGCGTGGTGGCTCACACCTGTAATCCCAGCACTTTGGGAGGCCGAGGCTGGCAGATCACGAGGTCAGGAGATCGAGACCATCCTGGCTAACACGGTGAAACCCCGTCTCTACTAAAAATACAAAAATTAGCCGGGCGTGGTGGCAGGCGCCTGTAGTCCCAGCTACTTGGGAGGCTGAGGCAGGAGAATGGCGTGAACCCGGGAGGCAGAGCTTGCAGTGAGCAGGAGATCTCACCACTGCACTCCAGCCTGGGCTGCAGTGCGAGACTCGGTCTCAAAAAAAAAAAAAACGCAAGATGGAATCTATGATCGTGTTACATAAAGACATACGTAATCAGAACTGAGTGGCCAAAGCTCTCTCTAATATGTTGGTGAAAAAATTAACTGACTCTGCCAATCTGGAAAATGATTGAATGTGTATTTGTTAAATTTTAATGGAAATATCCAAAATCACCAACTCAGACAAGTGGTGAACAGAGTAGCCGTGGAGTATTTATTTCTTCTCTATGTTTATATTGCAATTGAGTGCAGATTTGGGATAAATGGATTCCTTTCCTTCTTTGTGTTCTCTCCCCAGTATGGGAAGACTCTCTATGATAACTACCAGCGGGCAGTGGCAAAGGCTGGACTTGCCTCTCGGTGGACAAACTTGGGGACAGTCAATGCAGCTGCACCAGCTCAGCCATCTACAGGTACTAAATGGAGGAGAAATTCCAACACATATTCAAAGCTCAGTGCTCCTGTTCAAAACGTATCCAACACATCTATACAAACAGAACTTTGTAGACGGCTTCGGAATATGTTTTCTTTTTCTTTTCTTTTTTTTTTTTTGAGACAGAGTCTCGCACTGTCGCCCAGGCTGGAGTGCAGTGACTCAATCTCAGCTCACTGCAAGCTCTGCCTCCCGGGTTCCCGCCATTCTCCTGCCTCAGCTTCCCGAGTAGCTGGGACTACAGGTGCCCACCACCACGCCTGGCTAATTTTTTGTATTTTTTAGTAGAGGCAGGGTTTCACCGCGTTAGCCAGGATGGTCTTGATCTCCTTACCTCGTGATCCACCCATCTCGGCCTCCCAAAGTGCTGGGATTACAGGCATGAACCACCACACCCGACCTGTTTTCTTTTTCTTCTTTGCTTTTTTTTTTTTTTTTTTTTTTTTTTTTTGGAGGTAAGGTCTTGCTCTGTCGCCCAGACTGGAGCCCTGTATCTATTTTAAGTGACTTTTAAGAAAGCTTTGACCACTTATTTTATGATATTCTGTGGATAAGGTGCTGATCTCCTGTTTAGGGTGAGCTAGTAGGTAGATGTTTCTTATCAGAGTACAAATATTATATTAATCCAAGGCTCCATTAGTGCCCAGAAAACTGTCCACATGAAGAATGAGATTATGTCCCAGTGTTTTGACACCTTACACCCAGTCCTGGACAGCATATTTGAAGGTAACATGAGTCAAAGTTTCATGTCAAAGGGACAAATTAAAAGGCAGGAAAATAAAATAGCATACCAGGACTTTTGAGGGGGAAAAAAAACCCATCTAATTCCCGATTATTCCAGGGACCTGCACATTTTGCCCAAATTTCTGTCTATTATTTCTGTGTCCGATGTACTTTTTGTTGAGGACAATGTTGAAGAGTTGTTCCTGTATTCAGTGTGGTATGAAACTGGATAGATACATTTTTAAAAAATCAAGAAGAATTTTTTAAAATATGTTTTCAAGGTTTATTCTTCAATTACTGAAACGTTTTTTAAAGTAAAATATATTGTTACTCTCCAGGATCCCAGTTAATCCAGACCCTCCTCGGTGGGCTTTATCAAATACCACCCTCACCTTCCTGAATCTTTTGCTGAATCTCATATAAAGTTTTGTCACAGAACCTCAGATTTTTCATAAGGTTTTGTGTACCATCCCATGCCTGTGAATTGCTCTCTTTGCTTTGTTTTTATTTTTTATTTTTGTAAGAAGTAGCCGGCAAGTATCTTTCTTTGCTTTAGAGATGTAAACAGCTTTGTATTTTCAGATTAACTTTCAAGAATGTTGAAAATGCTTTGCTCACTCTTCGTTTCTCGCTTCCTCCCTCTCAGGACCTATAAATGGCACCGCCCAGCCCAATGGACAGATGCCCCAGGCTGCACATTCTGTCAGTGCTGTTCTCCAAGAGGCCCAGCGACATGCTGAAACGTCAAAGGTAAAACCAGCAAGCAGCTGATATACATTCCATCAGCCCATGTTTCCAAAGCCCATGTTCTCAACCATTCGCATTGTTCCAATAACTGCTCTTTTAAAAAGCCGGGTGCAGTAGCTCACACCTGTAATCCCAGAACTTTGGGAGGCTGAGGCAGGAGAATTGCTTGAGCTTCAGTTCGAGACCAGACTGGGCAATATAGAGAGAGCTTGTCTCTACTAGAAAAAAAAAAAAATTAGCCAGGTGTGGTGGCATGCACCTGTAATCCCAGCTACTGGGGAGGCTGAGGTGTTTGACTGGCTTGAGCCCAGGAGATCAAGGCGGCAGTGATCTGTGATCACACCACTGCATCCAGCCTGGGTGACAGAGTAAGATCCAGTCAAATAAATAAATAAATAGAAAATGTAGTTCCAACAACTGAGACGTTACTACAATTTAATTTAGTTCATTGCTTGATATTTGTAATCTTAAAGTTACACATGCTAGAATCAAAAGTTAAAACCAGCTATCATCACACTGCCTAGGAAAAACGTAAGCATTTCCTTAACACTCTGAAGTTAATTAGCTACATTTACTTTGACCAAAGTGGTTTTCTTGGTTTAGTCAAGTGATCTTAGCCCTCTCTGATAGTAGCACATCCAAGTTTTAAACGCTTGGGATTTTACTTGCCTTTTTTGAGTAAAATAGGGCAACTAGTAGTCTGAAGCCCTATATGAAGCGTTAACTGGCCCCCAAAATCAGATTAGAAGACTGTTAAAAGAGTTACACTGTAAATAGGGCTGGGCACAGTGGTGAGCACCTGTAGTCCCAACTACTTGGGATGCTGAGGCAGGAAGATCACTTGAGCCCAGGAGTTCAAGGCTGCAGTTGAGTTCTGGTTGCACCACTACACTGCAGCCTGGGTGACAGATAAAGACCCTGTCTTAAAAAAAAGAAAAAAGACAAAAAAGGGTTTCACTAAAAATGTGCATTTTCTATTTTCCCCATTAGTGTCCTTCCTACATACATCCCCAGGTGACGGAGGAGAAAATACATTGTAAAATAATAGCCAAATTGGTATAACATTCTCCATAAAATTTTTCAACCAAATAGATCAATGAGGATTCCTTTAAATCTATCTTAAAATCATAGCTAATAATTACGATTTAGTTACTAATTTAGTTCAAAACTTCTCAGCTGACTGTATAAATTCTGTTGAATATTTCTCATGTGTGAGTCAAAACAACCTTAAATAACTGTGACAACAGCATGTCACCCAGCTAGGACAGGCAGGGTGCTTCACTTTAGCAATTTTTCACTTCTTTTGCCCCTTCATTTTGTCCATCAGCCAGTCATGAAAACAACTAAATCTTGGTATTTATTGAACTTCTTATAATTTTGACAATCACTGCAGGCCTTTGAAAGTTGTATTTCTTTAATGTTCTCATTATCTTCTCAAGCCTGACAATCTCCTCATGCAATGTGCTTTCAGCTATTATTATTTTCATTATTTCTATAATGCCAGTTGAAGGAAAGCATTTAAAAATACTGAAATAAATAAAAGAATCCTAGAATAGAAATCACTTAACTATATGTGAACACCAATTCCCAAGCTGCCTGTTCAGAAATTTAAATAAAAAGAAAAAATACATCACCAGTTAAATAGCTTATCATGCGAAGTAAATAAACTAAATAAAACAGAAACTAAATCAGAAGGCACTTTATTAGAAAAAAATTCCAAATTTAATCTTCAATGGTAAGAGGCTACTAAGCAGAGAACGAAATAAACTGGAACCCTGATAAACTGTAAATTGAAATGATAATTATTACTAAAACGGATTCAATCCAGTTGCCTGGGGATGTTTCATTATGTAAATTATTATTATCTATTCCAACATTGGCAGAGGAAGGGCTATGCGTCTATTAGACTTAGGCCAAATTTGGCGTGCTAGTTTCTACCAATAGCACATGCTGGTGATATTACTTTTCAGAACTCACATATTTATCTCATTTGATCTCATCACAACCTGAGACACAAGTCATAATAAGGACTATGGGGCTAATTTTATATCCAGTGAACCAGCCAACTTTCATGCAGTTGAGAAATGGTAAACTGTCCAGACATGGTGGCTCATGCCTATAATTCCAACACTTTGGGAGGCCGGGGCAGGCAGAGCACCTGAGTCCAGGAGTTGGAGACCAGTGGCCAATATGGTGAAACCCCGTCTGTACAAAAAATATGAAAATTAGTTGGGGCTGTTGGCACACACTTGTAATTCCAGCTAACCGGGAGGCTGAGGCATGAGGATTGCTTGAACTCAGGAGGTGGAGGTTGCAGTAAGGGGAGATCCTGCCACTGTACTCCAGCCTTGGTGACAGAACGAGACTCTGTCTCAAAAAATAAATAAATAAAAATAAAAATAAAATAAAATAAAGAAAAAGTAAACTTATAGAGACCAGATGCCTTGTTCTGATTTCTGGCCCACCACACTGCCTTCCCTGAAGCTGTGAGGCCAGCTGGAGCCAAGCTTGCAATCGGCTCCTCTCTAAAAGCCCACAGTCCTGGCGAAAGGCACCTGTGTTCTCAGCTCACCAACACAAGGAGACATTGTCCCCAAGATCAGGCAAAAAGGTCTTTGCCAGGAAACATATCCTTTGTGCCTACGTTTGCACAAAGCTGTAGCCAAGAGAGAACTGTTTCCATTCACTTCTCCCCTTCCATCTCCTTCATCCTAATCAGAGTAGTACATTTAAGCCAGGAGACTGTGTGGAGGTTTTGGGAAGTCCTCAAGCCCCAGGAGTTGCCGTGTGTTTCTACTGTGTGTTGTGTGGAATAGGAGCAAGATAATTTTACAGATGCTTACTCCTGACACGAGCTTCACAACCAGCTCAACTCAGACCAAGAAAAAATGCATCCCTTCCTATATGCCGAGGACTCTGGTGGCTTGGCTTGGGAACCAAAGAGTGAAGTCATTTGGCTTCCATTTTGAAGGAATGAATGAGTCGAGGGTGGTTTATAGACTGAGGCAACCCCACAGGAGATACACCATGAAAGCCCCTTTAGAGACACACAGCAGCTCCTGGATAAGGCAGGTTCCAAGGAGGTGATACTCGTATGATCTAAATACAACACACCTCATTGAACATGGCCAGATCTTCCATTTAGAGTAGACTTGGTAGATGAGTGCCACAGGGTAACTGAACCCAGGTTCGGCTGCTCCCCACTTAAAAGCCAGACTCAAGAGATTAGGGATGATGGGAGGAAAAGCTGGTTTATTTGGAAAGCCAGTAACACTATGAAGATGGTGGACTAGTGTTCTGAAGTACAATCTTAAATTTTTCAGGCTAACTGGAGGAGTTTAATGAGTGTGGGATATGGGGAAGAGGAGTGAGTTGGGGAAAGAGTTGAGATCAAGGGATGACCAGAGACTGCAGACATCTGGGTGCCAACAAGGGTCCAAAGAGGTTGGGAACTTCTCTGTCCTTGGTCAGGTCACAATGGTCATATAAATCTTTAACAAAACATAGTTGTTTACTTCTCTAATCCCAGAGTTAGTTTTTAAAACTACGTGATTGCTGGGTTTGCATGTTTATCTCAATGCTCTAAAATTATCCTTGCCTATGTGCAGGAATGGGTAAAGGCCACTTTAAATAAAAATGAAGTTAGTTACATTCGTTTTTATGCTGTTCCACTGTGACAACAGGAAATACTGTTAAAGGCCATTTGGGCCAAGTGGGGTGGCCGTAATTCCAGTTACTCAGGAGGCTGAGGCAGGAGGATCACTTGAGGCTAGGAATTTGAGACTAACCTGGGCAACACAGTGAGACTCCGTCTCTAAAAAAATATATATAGAGAGAGACATATTCTGGCTGTGTTGTCCAGGCTGGAGCGCAGTGGCATGATCTCAGCTCATTGCAGCCTCCACCTTCCAAGTTCAAACAATTCTCATGCCTTAGCCACCCCAGTAGCAGGGACTACAGGCGTGTGCCACCATACCAGGCTAATTTTTGTATTTTTAAAAGAGACAGGGTTTCACCATATTGTTCAGGTTGGTCTTGAACTCCTGGACATAAGT
This sequence comes from Macaca thibetana thibetana, assembly GCF_024542745.1. Taxonomy (NCBI): domain Eukaryota; kingdom Metazoa; phylum Chordata; class Mammalia; order Primates; family Cercopithecidae; genus Macaca; species Macaca thibetana. The sequence continues at coordinate 26,377,171 of NC_065586.1, forward strand.
GATCCACCTGCCTGGGCCTCCCAAAGTGCTGAGACTATAGGCATGAGCCACCATGCCCAGCCAAAATATTAAAAAATTAGAAAAATGATTATTTTTAATTTTAAAGACCATTTAGAATAATTGCCATATTCCAGAACAAAGACGAGCTCATGACCAACCAGGAGTCTCAGTGACTGAGGGACAGAGGCTCCCCAGGGGGCAGACAGAGACTCACATATCTATGGCATGGTCCTGTCCACTAGGGCTGTTTTGTCCACTGGGGCTGTTTTGAGAATAAAGAATGCGACTCGGGAAGTTGAGACGGGAGGAGCGCTTGAGCTCGGGAGGTCGAGGCTGCAGTAAGTCCAGATCGCGCCACTGCACTCAGCCTGGGCGACAGAGTGAGACCCCGTCTCCATTAATTAATAACAATAAATTTAAAATTTCAAAAATTAAAAAAAAAAAAAAAGAATGCTGCTGTCATTCGGTTGCAGGATAAGAAGCCAGCCCTCGGGAACCACCACGACCCGGCAGCGCTCCGGGCCCCGCACGCCCCCAAGTCCAGCCTGCCCCCGCCCCCTCCGGTGCGGAGGTCCTCGGACACCAGCGGCAGCCCCGCCACGCCCCCCAAGGCCAAGGGCACAGGCGGCGGGGGCTTCCCCTCCCCACCCGACGACTTCCTGCCGCCGCCGCCACCGCCGCCGCCCCTGGAAGACCCAGAGCTCCCGCCGCCCCCCGCGGAGTTCATGGAGCCGCCCCCGGACTTCGTGCCCCCGCCCCCGCCGTCGTGTGCAGGGAACGCGGGCTTGGAGCTGCCCCCGCCGCCGCCGCCGCCGCCCGCGCCCGCCCCCGACTCCGCCAGGCCGTCTCCCGCGGTGGCCAAGAGGCCTCCTATGCCCCCCAAGAGGCACGAGAACCCAGGGACCCCGGGCGGGGCAGGAGGCGGGGAGCAAGATTTCATGTCAGACCTCATGAAAGCTTTGCAAAAGAAGAGAGGTAACGTGTCCTAGGGAGGGGCATGGTGAGTGTGCCAGAGGGAGAAGCACCGCTGACCCGGAGCGCAGGTTTTGCTAGTAGATTACCCTGACATTTTGTTCATTTCAGATAAAATGTGATGGGAAACTTCTCACTGTTGTGCTCAAGTGCAGCCATAAACATTAACCCAATAGAGTTCAGAATATCTGCCCAAATGTACATATTGCTCCTATGTATTTTCACCTAAATGGAATGTATCTTCCCTTCCAGGTTACCTAAAGTGCTGTTTTAGGTTCATTTATTTTATTATGTTAAGAAGCATAAAATGAATAAAAGTTAAACGTTTTTCCTGAAGATGGTATTTCTAGAAAGATTATTGGGTCCATCTATCTTGAAATCAACACTAAAATTAAAAATAGCTTTCAACATTCCATGCCTTCTTAAGTCTTGGTGACCTCAGATAGATTTTTCATCTCTACCTCTATAACCTTCAGAATTTGCAGGAAAATCGAGAGAGGAGAACGAGAAAACGTGACAAGCAGAGCCTGTTTCCTTTCCCTGGAATTCGGTTGCTTGATTGATTGGAGTCCTGGACACAGGTTGTTTTGGTTTTGCTTTTATAATGCTTGAATAACAGTAATTGAAAAATACAGTTATTTAGATAGTTTTTGAATTCTCTTATTATTACAATGCTGTAAGTATCCTGTAAATAAAAATGTAGGGGCAGGAAAAGGCAATCCTATGTATATTCTTCAACCTGAAATGTTTTCCCTCAGAGATAAGTTTAACGCCCAGTTTATCCTAGGTTCTTGGTACCTATATCTCTTCTCTTTCAAATTGGCTACTGATAGGCCTTTTACATTTTCTTAATTTTATTTATATGGCTCTATTTTTGTTTTTGTATTTTTGTGTTTTTTTTTTTAACTGTAAAACTCCTCAAAATCTTCTTAGAGTGGAAAATAATAATGCATTTTTTTAAATAAAGGAAGATAATGCTATGTTTTAATATTTGGAGAAAAGTAAGCTCTAAATCATGCTGTCTCAACTCACGGGCTGCAGGTGGCCCAGGACCCGTTCGAATGCTACCCAACACAAATTAAAATATTAGGAGCTCTTGGCAGGGCACGGTGGCTCACACCTGTAATCCTAGCATTTTTGGGAGGCGGACTCAGATGGATGAATTGAAGTCAGGAGTTTGAGGTCAGCTTGGCCAACATGGCAAAACCTTGTCTATACTGAAAATACAAAAATTAACCAGGTGTAGTGGCGCATGCATGTAATCCCAGCAACTCCAGAGGCTGAGATGGGAGAGTCCCTTGAATCCAGGAGGCGGACACCGCAGTGAGCTGAGATCATGCTACTGCACTCTGCTGGGAGACGGAGCCAGACACTGTCTCAAAAATATTATGAGATTTTTCTCAATTTTGTGTGTGTGTGTTGTTGTTCATCACCTATCATCACTAGTGTTAGTGCATTTTATATGTAGCTTAAGACAATTCTTCTTCCAGTGTGCCCCAGGGAAGCTACAAGATTGGACGCCCCTGAAGTCTAAATGAACCTTTAAAAAGAAAAAAAAAATAGTTTTAAAAGCAAAATATTTAGTAATTAAAACTGGCAAGATGCTCTTCATTTTTTCTGGGGCATATGCTTGAAATAGGATAGAAGGTAAATTTGCTTTACATTCAATTTAATCTCATCAACAGTAACTCCAGTTCTCATTTTATTATGTTCCTTTTGATATCGGATGCGGTAAAAACACCATTTTTCTGATACCTAACTAAATCATGGTCATTATGCAGATCTCTGGTACAATACAGGAAAGATGTCAGCAAAGAGAGGTGTGAAAATTGTCAGAATCAAAATGGAGTCACTTACATTAAGAAACTGCTGACAGACAGAGCCAGCCAAGTCCAGGAAAATAGTTTTCGTGAGGATCCTATTCTGTGATTTTCATTCAAGTGTAATGCAATCTTTGGTGTCTGGCTGAAAGGTCTTTACAAGTATTACCCATACCTGAGTAGGATTATTTAGATCCTGAAAATGCAGCAAAATTTGTTTCTTTATGAAAAGTTTAGTGAGATATTTGCATGTGGTGCAGGGAGTGGAAAAACTGGAGTGAAATTGGGAACTAGAGAAGGAGTATGTGGATAATATATGTTATGAATAATAATGTATAATCAATAATATAGGACAGTAATCCTGTATCACAGCTTATAAAAACTCCATAATTTCTTGTATAATGCTACTAATGGGCAAAGACCCATGTAATAGGCCAATTGCAACACAAACCACAGCATTTGGTAGTTTACAGAAGACGTGATTTAACCTGCCACATGATAGACTATGAACTAAGATTTTACAGTAGGTCCTCAAGGAGGAGAATGAACATTTAAGCCTCATATTTTGTTTGATCATAGGAATCTTGGCTGGTATGATACTGAAATGACCCGAGTCCATGATAATTGAGCCTTTGAAGTGTGCTTGAGACTTATGGCTTGATGTGTGGTCCATTTTTACAGATGGTTTATGTGTGCTTGGGTACAACGTACTATACATGTTCCTTAGAACAAGCTTGTTAAGCATGTTGCACAAATCTTCTGCCTGCAGCCTGTTATCTGGTCTGTTGCATCCATCAATTACTAAGAAGGATGTTTTAAAATCTTCTGAGGGCAGATTTGTCAATATCTTTTCATTGTTCTGGCAAATTGTGCTTTATATATTCCAACACTGTTTATTATTAAGTGTGAACAAAAATTCTGTATGTGACTTCCTGGTGAATTGAACTATCTATCACCATACAATGTTTTCTGCTTTTTATCTTGTACTCACGCAGCTGTACTGTCTTTTTTCAGGTATTTCCCTGACAAATCTGTTCATTCACTTTCAAACTCTCTGTGCTTTTATGTTCTACATTTTCCACTTGTAAATGACATATAAGCAGATTTTGTTGTCTTTATATCTAGTTAGTAATTATTATCTTTTAACTGCAAGTTTATTCTTTTTAAATTTTTTAAATTTTCTTTTTTTTTTTTTTTTTTTTTTTTTTTTTAGAGACAGGGTCTCATTCTGTCACCCAGGCTGGAGGACAGTGGTGCGATCATGGCTCACTGCAGCCTCAACCTTCTGGGCTCAAGCCATCCTCTTGCCTCAGCCTTCCAAGTAGCTAGGACTACAGGCTCATACCACCATGCCTGGCTAATTTTTTTTAAAGTAGATATGGGGGTCTCACTATGTCGCCTAGGCTAGTCTCTAACCGCTGGCCTCAAGTAATTCTTTTGTCTTAACCTCCCAAAGCGCTGGAATTACAGACATGAACCAAAATGCCCAGCCTGTTATTTTTACTCTGAATGTGACTGTATATTTTGTTTTTAACATCTTATTTTTTATTTACTATTACCCTGGATTTTTCTGGTTTTTTTTTTTTTTCTTCCTTTCTTGTCTACTTCATGTGATTAGAATTTTTCTCTTATTCTCTTTTTGAAGCTTCTTGTTGAAAACTTATATACTGTATGTATTCTTTTAATAGCTACCTGTAATGATAATATCCATACTCAGTAAAGTCTCAAGTTAAACAACTTTAACCTGGGAAACGCATGGACTTTGGATCACTTTGATTTCAAACACACGCACACACACACACACACACACATTATTGTCTAGTATTTGAGGTATAGCTGAGTATCTTTTTCTTAGAATATCTTTATTTCACCCTCATTCTTCAAAGATTATTTCAGTGGACGTAAAATTTAAATTGACAGTAAAAACTCTTCGTTTTTTTAGGGGATTGTCCCCACTGTCTTCTCCCTTTCACTGTTGCTATTGAGAAGTCAGCTATCAAATTATTATTTCTATTAGGTCATTGCTTTGTTTCCCCTCTGCATGATTTTAAGACCTTTTCTTTGTCTTTGGTGCATATAGTGAGTCTAACTCTGAATTTCTTTTACTTAAGTTGCCTGATAATTCATTGAGTTTTCTGAATCTACAAATATCTGCCTTTCACTATTCCGGAAAATTGTAATTTATTTTGTTTTCAAACATTGCTTCTCCTTTTTCGCTTCTTCTGAAACTCTAATGAAATGTTAAATCTTCTAACACTAGCTTCCTTATCTCTAAATTTTGTGTATTTTCTATTTTTTTATCTATTCTGGATATATTCATCAGATCTTAATTCCCATTCACCAGTTCTTTCTTCAGCATAGTCTAATCTATGTTAAAGCCAACCATTTTTGGTGGTTTTTTTTTTTTTTTTTTTGATATAGACTTTATTTTTTAGACCAGTATTAGATTCACAGGAAAACTGAGCAAACAGTACAGGGAGTTCCCATTTGCCGCCTGCCTTACACATTCAGTCTCCTCCACTACCACAATTCTACAAAAATAGCACTGTAACAATTGATGAACCTACATTGACACATTGTTAGCATCCAAAGTCCATAGTTTACTTAGGGTTTACTCTTGAGGTTGTACAATCTGTGGGTTTTCAGAAATGTACAATGACATGTATCCACCATTATAGGATCAAATAGACTAGTTTCAGTGTCCTAAAAATCCTGTGTTCTGTCTATTAATCTCTCCCTCCCCTTTAAACCCTGGCAATCACTGATCTTTTTCATTGTCTCTGTAATTATACCTTTTGCAAAATATCATATAGTTGGAATCATACGTATGTAGCCATTTCAAATTGATTTATTTTCCTTGGCAATATGCATTTATGGTTCCTCCATATTTTAGTCTATTTTCTATTACTATAACAGAATACCTGAGATTGTGTATTCATAAAGAAAGAGAATTATTTTAGATCATGGTTCTGAGGCTGGGAAGTCCAAAGAGATGGTGCTAGTGCCTGGGGAAGGCCCACTGACTGCATCATATAACATGGCAGATGAGCAGAATGAGAAGTGGGTGCATGCAAAAAAGGGACCAACCAGGAGAGGCAACCTTGATTATGACAGCCCACTCTCGTGGTAACTAATCCATTCCCATGAGAACTAACCCTGAAAGAGATTAATCCATTTTAATGATCTAATCATCTCTTAAACCACCTCCCAGCACAGCCACATTGAGAATCAAGACTAAACATGAATTTTGGAAGGGCCAATCCGTATTCAAAGCATAGTACATACATCTCTATCTTTTCACAGCTTGATAGCCCATTTCTTTTTTGTTTGTTTCTTTCCTTTTTTTCTTTTTTTGAGACAGAGTCTCGATCTGTTGCCCAGGACTGAAATACAGTGGCACAATGTCACCTCATGACAACCTTCACCTCTTGGATTCAAATGATTCTCTGGCCTCATCTTCTCCAGTAGCTGGGATTACAGGTGCACCACCATGCCCAGCTAATTTATGTGTTTTTAGTAGAGATGGGGTTTCATCATGTTGCCCAGGCAGGTCTTGGACTCTAGGCGCAAGCCATCTACCTGTTCCGGTCTCCCAAATTGCTGAGATTACAAGTGTGAGCCACCGTGCCCAGCCCATTTCTTCTTATCACTGAATAATATTCCACTGTCTGAGTGAACCACAGTTCATTTATTCATTCACCTATTGAAGAACATCTTGGTTGCCATCAAATGGCAGTTATGGATAAAGCAGCTAGAAATGTGTGTGCAGACATTTGTGTAAATATCAGTTTTCAGCTCGCTTCAGCAAACAGGAGTGCAATTGCAGGATCATATGGAAAAAGTGTGTTTAGTTTTGCAAGAAACTGCCAAACTGTCTTATTAAGATGCCACTCCATTTTGTTCTCCCTCCAACAAGAAATGAGTGTTCTTATTGTTCCACATCCTTGTCAGCATTTGGTATTGCCAGTGTTTTGAATTTTAGCCACTGTAATAAGTATGTAGTGGTATCATTTTTCATTTGCAATTCCCTAATGACATATGATGTTGAGCATTTTTTTCATATGTTATTGGCCATCTGTATCTTTTTTGGTGAGGTGTCTTTCAGATCTTTTGTCAGTTTGTTAATTGGACTGTTCATTTTCTTACCGTTGAGTTTTAATGGTTTGTATATTTTGGATAACAGTATTTTATCAGATATGGCTTTTGCAAATGCTTTTGCCCATCTGTGACTTGTCCTTTCATTCTCTTGATTTTGCACTTCACAAGGGTTTTTAATTTGAATGAAGTCTAGCTTATCAATTATTTATTTCATGGATGATGTCATTGGTGGTGGTGTATCTAAAAAGTCACTGCCATACCCAAGGTCATCTAGATTTTCTTCTATGTTATCTTCTAGAAGTTTTATAGCTTACTTAGCTCTCTGATCCATTTTAAGTTAAATTTTTTGAATGATGCAAGATCTATGTCTAGGTTCTTTGTTTTTGTTTTTCCACATGGATATCCACTTGTGCCAGCACTATCTGTTGAAACAACTATCTTTTCTTTATTACCTTTGCCCCTTTGTATAAGCTTATTTTGGAGTTCCACTGATTTATTTGTCTCTTCTTTGCCAATACCACACTGTCTTGATTGCTGTAGATTTCTTGTAAATTTTGAAATTGGGTAGCATTCGTCCCCTGATTTTCTTCTTTTCTAATATTGTGTTGGCTATTCTTGTTTCTTTTTTTCTTTCTTTCTTTTTTTTTTTTTTTTTTTGCCTCTCCATATAAACCTTGGATTCAATTTGTCAATATCCACAAGATAAATGGTTGAGATTTCAATGGGAATTGCATGGAATCTATAGAGCAAGTTGGGAAGAACTGACATTTCACAAATGCTAGGCTTTCCTATCTGTGAACATGGCATATCTCTCTATTTTTTTAGTACTTCTTTGATTTCTTTAATCAAAAATTTGTAGGTTTCCTACTAGATCTTTTGTATATTTTGTTAGATTTATACCTAAGTATTCCATTTGTAGGGAGGAATGTGAACATAGATGGTGTATTTTTAACTTCAACTTCCAATTGCTCATCGCTGGTATTAAAAGAGCAATTGCAATTGACTTCTCTATATTAACCCTGTATGCTGCATCCTTGCTGTAACTGCTTATTAGTTCCAGGAGTTTTTTGTTCAGTTGTCCTGGTGGACCCCTAAGGATTCCTCCTCTAAACCCAGGATTAAGAGTTTGCATTATTGTCCTCTCCCTACATAGGACTATCAAAGGCAAGATAGGGGAGAGTGCAAGGCAACAGCTCCCTGCAGTCTTCTCCACTCCACATCCTTTCATATTGTTAAAGTAAATGAGGGGAATTAACAGTTGTGGAGCAGGTTCTCAGATATTTGCTATGAAAACTTACATATGGTAATTTGGACTTTCAGAGCTATTATATTCTGGTGGTCTTTGACGAAACTTTAGTTTTAACCTATTGTTCAATCAGTATTATTTTTTATTGGAAAAACTCATGGGAGAAAAAACAAATAATTATTTCAATAAATGGCAAAAAGGCTTTTGTTGAAATTCAACACCACACCTTGTTAGGAAAATTAAAACTTCATAAGAAGCTAGCATCTGAGGAAGATGTTTTTATACTGATAAAAGTTGTCTAAAACCACAGCAAAGGACATATTTAATAATAAAGCACAAACAGGAATGTCATTTACATTCATAGTATCTAAGATTTGTTTGACTCAGTAATGGTAAGACCCACAAACACAGAAATGACTGTCATGAAGGCAGTAGTTTATTTTACTACTCACAGTTCCTTAGAAGCTGGAGGCACAGCACACCACAAGGGACAGGACAGGGAAACATCAAGGTCAGTCAGGAGGCAGTGGGAACAGGAGAAATCATGGGAAAGTATCTTTATTGCAGTTCCATGGGAAGGAACAAGCAAGTCAAGGCAATCAGGCTTGGCATTGGCTAGTTTGAATAATTTCATTGGCTTCTGGAAAGAAGAGGCTGCTATCTGGCCCTGAGGAAATTAGGGAAGCAGAATAGTGGCCAGAAATGTAAGAGTGATAAGGAAGAATAAAGACTGTAAAAGAGATAAACAGAGATAAAGAAGAATAAAGAGTGAGGAAGAGATGATAAAGAAGGAGGTATAAACTCTGGGTTGGTTGGATATATAGGAAAGGCATACGTGCAGGCAAGTGGTTTATTACATCCAGCAATTAGCTTACCCTGAGAGGCGCAGTCCCTCCAGGGTCAACAAGGCCCAGATGTCAAAGCATCAAATTCAGAAAATAAGAGACATGACTAATACACCGTTAAAGTCAGTATTATAATTAATATTATTCAACATTATCCTGGAGTCTCTAGCCAATGCACACAACAGCAAAACCAATAAGATAACAAATATCTAAATGGAAAAGACAGATTTTCAAATCCTTAGATGATGTATCTACTTAAAATTTAAAAACAAAGTCAAGCAATCTATTAAAAGCTATTAACTATAGAAACTAAAAACTGTCCTGTATACTATATGCCAGTGAAGCTCATTTATAAAATGTAGTACAAAGGATGATTCAGAAGAGCAACAAGAACTAAAATATTTTCAGAATTGATAGACAATTTCAAAGTCTATAAGGAAAATTGTAAATGTTTATTGCAGGTATAAAAGAAAGCATCAGGAAAAAAAGAGGTACAGGTCATCACTGCTCCACCTAGTTCCAATAACCATGATTTAATTAAATAACGTGAGTTCCCCAACATGGTTCCAAATTCAGTTGCCATGGTATTTCAACTGTGAGTAATTACATAAAGTATAAACTTTGTGTGACCTCTTCAGTCCACAAATCACAACGTAAATAACGGATGCAATCATGATTAGTGACCCATCATTTCTTTCAAAGTATGAGGTTACCAATCACTGCATATTTGTTACTGAGTTTATACAGAGAGCAAAGCATGTCATTGTCTTGCCTCCTTGTCTCCCAGTGAGAAATCCACGTGACATTTTACAAAAATGAATAATCAAAAGAGGGAAGTCGTCAACAAATATGATACTGGAAAAAAAAAAGAAAAGAAAAGAAAAAAGAAAAGGGATAACACAAAGTGAAATTCAAATGGCACATAAATGTAGTTGTAGAAGAAATAGTGGCCATTCACTGAGGCAGATGTTTGCTTGGTATTTCGATTCTTTTTGACAAATAAATCAATTCTGAATCTGACTGAAGCTCTGTATTTACAGAAACACAGGGGGTACAGACAGGTGTTGTGTTAGGTGTTTTTCTGTTGCTGTAAAGAAATACCTGAGGCTGGGTCATTTATACAGAAAAAAGGTTTACTGGACTCACAGGTCTGCAGGCTTTACAGGAAGCATGGTGCTGGCATCTGCTCAGCTTTTGGGGAGGCCTCAGGAGGCTTCCATTCTTGGCAGAAGGCAGAGTGGGAGCAGGCTTCTCACATGGAGAAATTGGGACCAGAGAGCAAGTGGGGGAGGTGCCCACACTTTTAAACAACAGATCTCCTGAGAACTCACTCACTGTCAGTGGGACAGCACCAGGTTATGAGGAATCTGTCCCCATGACCCAAACACCTCCAACAAGGCCCCACCTCCAACATTGGGGATTATATCTCTACATGAGTATATTAGTACATTTTCACACTGCTGTAAAGAAACTACCTGAGACTGGGTAATTTATAAAGAAAGTTTTAATTGACTCACAGTTATGCATGGCTGCAGAGGCCTCCGGAAACTTACAACCATCACAGAGGGTGAAGGAGAAGCAAGGCACATCTTACATGGCAGCAGAGAGACAGAGCAAAGAGGAAATGCCAGACACTTATTAAACTACCATATGTCATGAGAACTCCCTCACTATCACAAGAACAGCATGGGGGAACTGCCCCCATGATCCAATCACCTCCCACCAAGTCCCTGCGTCCACACATGGGGGTCATAATTCAAGATGAGATCTGGGTGGGGATATAGAGCCAAACCATATCAACGAGATTTGGAGGGGGCATCCAAGCTATATCCTAGGTTCAATAAATAATACCACAGAATGCAATCAGAAAAATGCAGAATGTTGAAACACCACAGGATAAATAATCTGGTTTCTTCAATCAAAACTAAAGGAGCCAATAGAATGCACGTGAATAAAGATGTAGACACACATGTAGGTGATATACTCAAGGATATCAAAGGAAATTAAAGACATATTATCATCTAATTTGAATGTATACTCCTTATTCGGATCCCAATTAAAATAACTATAAGAGGCTGGGCATGGTGGCTCATGCCTGTAATCCCAGCACTTTTGGAGGTTGAGGCGGGTGGATCACGAGGTCAGGAGTTCAAGACCAGCCTGGCCAAGATGGTAAAACCCTCTCTCTACTAAAAATACAAAAATTAGCCAGGCGTGGTGGCAGGGACATCTGTGATCCCAGCTACTTGGGAGGCTGAGGCAGAGAACTGCTTGAACCCAGAAGGCAGAAATTGCAGTAAGCCGAAATTGTGCCACTGCACTCCGGCCTGGACAACAGAGTGAGACTCCGTCTCAAAAATAAATAGATAAAATAACTATAAGATAACAATGATGATAATAATTTACAAGACAATAGGAAAACCTTGAAAACTGAATACTTCATTTGATACATTAAGAGTTACTGCTAATTTGCTCTAGGTCATATGATGTCAAGGACTGTTTGTGTTTTAAGTCATTAACATTTAGAGATGCATATGGAAATATTTGCAGAGGAAATGATAAAATGCCTGAATTTCCAAAAAAATGAGGATATGTGTCTCACCTACTAGTTAAATGGCTCCTCTAATTGATTCTTACATTTCTCTACCACATCTTGCCTTGAGTCGACTCTAAAGACATATTTGATGAAAGAAGGTAAATACCAGTAACATGTGAAAAGGGCTGCATCAAGAAAGCTGCTCTATCAATGAAATCATTAGAAAAATACGATGTACTCAGTGTACGAATGCCTCAATTAAGGCAATAATGAGGAATATAGGGAAAGTGTGTGGAGGTGTAGATGAAGCAAAATTGGCAATGTATTAATTGTTAGTAAGCGGATTAAATGGTAAATTGGTTCATTAAACTATTACAATTTTCTCTACCTTAGTAAATTTTTGAAAATTCTATAACAAAAAAAAAAAACTCTAGGAGCATAATAAAACTAAATATGCACAGATGTACCCCAAAATGCTGAGTTTACAGTAAATATTAGATCAATATTTAATAATCCAATTTTTAAGACAGAGTTTCAATCCTGTTGCCCAGGCTGGAGTGCAATGGCGCTATCATGGCTCACTGCAACCTCTGTCTCCCGGGTTCAAGCAATTATCCTGCCTCAGCCTCCTGAGTAGCTGAGATTACAGGCGCCCGCCACCACACCCAGCTAATTTTATTTATTTATTTATTTATTTATTTATTTATTTATTTATTTTTAGTAGAGATGGGATTTCACCATGTTGGCCAGGCTGGTCTTGAACTCCTGACCTCAGGTGGTCCGCCTGCCTCGTCCTCCCAAAGTGCTGGGATTACAGGCGTGAGCCACCACGCCAGGCTCTAATGATCCATTTTGATTACAGTGTCATAAGATCTTGTAATCATTGAGAATAACTCGTGTGGTTTATCAAAAACATCTTATTATTCCATTAAACTTACGGATTAGAACAAAAATCATCATGAAGTTGTTTCAAAGAATATGTTCCAATTTAGATGGCTAAAAATATTTGCATATAATCATTATTACCAAATGTGGGATAGGCATGAAAATGTGGATGATCAAAAATAATTTCTTAAACAGATTATTCTATGTTGTGTATAATGATAGAAGAATTCTTTAATTCATTTGTAATTTATTTTTCCCGAATTAAGCAACTAAGTTTGAGATCTTTAGCCCAGGAAGGAGTAGATGAGGTGTAGCCTGCTTCCTTGGCTGTTGAATGCTTCTGGAAAGGATGCTGAAGAACTTGCTGGAGAAGATGCACCTGGTAAACAATGTGGGCAGATAAATACAGATTATAGTTACTCAGGACCCTGATGAATTTCTACATTACTGAATGGCAAGGTCAACTTTAAATGTTTAAAAATGTTCATACTTTGGGAAGCAAAGGCAGGCAGATCACTGGAGGTCAGGAGTTGGAGACGAGACTGGCCAACATTGCGAAACCTTGTCTCTACTAAAAACACAAAAATAAGCCGGATGTGGCGGCGTCTGCCTGTACTCCCAGCTACTTGGGAGTTTGATGGAGGAGAATGTCTTGAAACTGAATGTGGAGGAAGCAGTGAGCCAAGATCACGACACTACACTCCAGCCTGGGCAACAGAGCTAGATTGTCTCAAATCGAACAAACAACAATAAAAGTTCGTACATTTTGTTTTATGAAAAATCTCAACTCTAGTTGTTACTTAGAATTTCTATTATTCCACAGAATTTCCTTAAGTACTATTTTTGTACTAAAGTAAGAGAAGGAATGTGTACACTGTCATGGAGAGTACAAATATATCCCCGTCATTTTAAGATCCCTTTACAGCATAAAGAGAATTATAATTTTCTAAAATATTTAGCAAAAAAAAAAGAATGTCAATGATTTGCAATCTTTCCAAATGAAGGGCATGAATTCCAGCTCATGCTGCTTCCTCACTGGGAATTTGGCTCTATAATAATAAACTGAGGCACAAACAACACACTTCTTTCAACAGTAAACCTAAGATTGAAATGTTTATTTTCAGTGGTTTTGCTATTTCGTGGGGATTATGAAGGAAATGCTTAGTTAGAATATAGAGGGTGGATGATAATACCATGAAATTAAGGGTGAGAGATAAAGTAGAACATTTTATTGCATCACTAGTATTTTAAATATAAAGATTGCATCATCATAAATACGGGGCTTTTGGAGTCCATCTTAGCACTTCTCCCCAGGTACGTTCAATACATATCATTTTATTGAAGTTGCTTGTACACCTATCAGTCTCACCTACTAGTTAAACGGCTCCTCTAATTGATTCTTACATTTCTCTACCACATCTTGCCACGAATTTTAGGAAATTTCCCTATTACACATGCTACTTCAAGTATGTGTGTTATTTTCAAAAACATATAAATTGAATATATAATTAGTGAATGCATGTGATATATATATATCATATATATATGTTAACATCACACAGTAGACTTAACTCATGGGAAAGATTTTTTCTGAAGCATCTGCAGAAATCAGCCTTCTTTCCAGTTTCAAAAACCCCAACATGGGCAAAAGAGGATCCTTTGGATGCCGGATAGTGCATGAAGCACATTGGGTTACAGTAATTTTAATATAGTTCATATTCATAATTCACAGTGAGGAAACCTGAAAGTTGCGCCCAGCTATCAGTGAATGAAAGGTAGGGCGGGGCTGCTGTGGGGGCGGGGCCTTGTGAGCCAGTGCCTGGACTCCCACATCACAAATGGAAGGGTGGCGCGTGGAGGGAACTCAAGGCCTGATTGGTTCCTCCTAAGTGGGACGTGATCTGGTTGTCAGGGCAACCGGCTTTCAGTTAGAGCCTCCAGTGGATGCCTTCAGTTGGTGTCATTTGGTGGCCTTTCCTGGGGAGAGGTAGCAGGTGCTCAGCTCTGCAGGCGTGGGGGCAAGCGAAGGCCCCAGCTGCCTGAGAAGAGCAGAGGTGCACCATGGGGACCATGCTGACCTGTCGCATGTGCACCAAAGCCAGCCCCAGACAGGGCCCCCACAGGGCTTCTGCGGAGCCATCCTGTGGCTCTGACATCTATGAGTGGGCGGCCAGCAAAGGCGCAGGCCCCAGCACAGAGAAGCAGAGGTGCCCGGAGCACGTTGACCCCCAATGCCAGCCCCAAGCAGGGCCAGCTGAGGGTGCTGTGTTCGGAGCCGTTCTGCAGATCTGAGATCCACCACGTGGAATTGGGAGTAGCACCAGACTTCACTGCTTTGGAGCCTGCCCAGTCTGATTCGGGAGCCATGACTAGCAGCACATTGGCGACCCGAAGACGCCAAAAGGTAGAGAGACTACAGATACCGCTTGGCCTTAGGAGCTCCTCTGGCCTTGCTCACCCAAGATTCCCCCAAGAGGCATCCACAGCCTAGGGCTCCTCCCTCCTGCCTCTAATTCGCTTTCCTATCCCCTGCCCCAAGCAGGAGAACTTGCTCTGACTCGACTCCCCCACCCCTTCTTCTTTCCTGTTGCATCCAGCCAGTTACTTTTCATTGCCCTGCCCAAGCTGTCCCTTAATGCCAGCCCCAAGCCGGGCCAGCTGAGGGTGCGGTGTTTGGAGCCATCCTGCAGCTCTGAGATCCAGGAGGTGGCCATGGGAGTAGTGCCATACTCCACTGATTTGGAGCCTGCCTGGTCTGATTCAGGAGCCATGACTAGCAGCACATTG
Organism: Macaca thibetana thibetana; assembly: GCF_024542745.1. Lineage (NCBI taxonomy): Eukaryota > Metazoa > Chordata > Mammalia > Primates > Cercopithecidae > Macaca > Macaca thibetana. The sequence continues at coordinate 26,392,360 of NC_065586.1, forward strand.
GCGACCAGAAAACGTCAAAAGGTAGGGAGACTACAGATACCGCTTGGCCTTAGGAGCTCCTTTGGCAGTTGCTCACCCAAGGTTCCCCCCAGCGGCATCCACAGCCTAGGGCTCCTCCCTCCTGCCTCTAGTTCGCTTTCCTATCCCCTGCCCTAAGCAGGAGAACTTGCTCTGACTCGACTCCCCACCCCTTCTTCTTTCCTGTTGCATCCAGCCGGTTACTTTTCATGGCCCTGCCCAAATGCCCACTTCTGTGTCCTCTTCTTCTTTTCCTAGGCTGGTCAAAACTAAGTTTTCAAAATACGAAATGGATGCTACAGATTTCATTACAGTAGAGGAAATGTCTGACAGCTCTTGTATTTAAACTTAAGTAGCCACATCGGGACTCCCAATTTCATATCTTGAGTTCTAGAGCAGAGCTGTCTCTCCTAAAGTAATGGCGGAGGGTTAGAGGTACTCTTCTTGATTCTAATAATGAAAAATGATATTTTGTAGAGACAGGGCCTCACTGTGTTGCCCAGGCTGCTCTCAAACCCCTGGTCTCAAGTGATTCACCCACGTTGGCCTCCCACTTTGTTGGGATGACAGGCAAGAACCACCACACCTGGCCTTGGGAGCTGCTCCTGCTTTGTGTGTTCCGGCTGGTCTTCCTGTGCAGCTGTCAGTAAGATGCTCCTGCAGCACAGTTCCAAATCTTTCTGTGCAAATTCAGTGGATGCTGTGATTTCTTTAATGGAATAGACCCTTTATTTATTGCAGAGAAGTTGGACAATTCACACTTAGTAACATACGGCTTAGCAAATTTCATTTCTTGATCAACACACCTGTTAAAAGGTGATGCTTGTGGTCTAAATATGCAGATTCCTCATCATCCCCAAAGAAAAGGGAACCACTGCAAGGCAACCTGGGAGGGAGTTTAGGATTGTTCTGAGGCAGTGCAAGCCATTGAAATTCACACATGAGGGGACAGAAAAGACAATCCACATGTTCTTATCCCTCCATGTTCTGGGTATCACTTGGTGCTCTGTAACTTGCACCATTTTTGGCATCAGAGAAAACTGGATTTGAATCCCAGGTCCATTGCTCTTTATAATGTGATGGTGAATGTGTGTTTAACTCGTCTGAGCCTCAGTTTGCTCATCTATAGAAGATATGATTGTTACGAGGCTTCCATAAGGTAAGTGTGTAAAAACCATGACAAAATGCTTGTAATTTAGAAGAGAGGATTATGAGGCTTCTAAAAGGTAAGTGTGTAAAAGACTGGACACGATGTCTACCGTTTTGTAAATGTTCAACACGTGGACAAGGAGGGTTATCTTTCTTTTCTTTTTTTTTTTTTTTTTTTGAGACGGTGTCTCACTCTGTCACCCAGGCTGGAGTGCAGTGGTGCGATCTCGGCTCCCTGCAACCTCCGCCTCAGGGGTTCCAGCGATTCTCCTGCCTCAGCCTCCTGAGAAGTTGGGACTACAGGTGCCCGCCACCATTCCTAGCAAATTTTTATATTTTTAATAGAGACAGTGTTTCACCATGTTGGCCAGGATGTTCTCAATGTCTTGACCTTGTCATCCATCCGCCTCAGCCTCCCAAAGTGCTGGGATTACAGGTGTGAGCCACCACGCCCGACCTCTCTTATTTTTTAGACTATTAATTTTTAGACCAAGTTGATAAAATTGGGGATACTGTATTTCTTAGACGATCAAACCAACGATCAGAAAGACTAAATAAATCACCATAGTCACAAAGCAGTTCACAATGTGTTCACTGGGTAATTTCTAGTTAAAAGTAGCAAAGATGATCACATTGAAAACTTTGTATTATGTGGTGGTTTTCACTTACATAATCCTCTTGGTGTTTTTGAAACCATAGCTTCTAAGTTGCTCTATTAAAGTGATCATTAGAAAAATGTGATGTACTTAGTGTGTACATTTTAGAAAATTTCTTGTGTTACTCTTGTTAATTTGATTGAACATGTGTGTTATTTTCAAACATGTAAATGGAATATATATTGATTGTATTTAAATGTGTATATGTGACATAAGACTTGACTTTATAGAGTAGGCTTAGCTCATGGCAATGTTTTTTCTGAAAGCACCTGCAGAAATCACTCTTATTTCTAGTTTGTTAATGTTTCAGAGATTATTGGGAAAAGAGGGTTCTATGAATCTCAGACACTGTGTGAGGCAGATTTCGTTTCAGTGATTTTAGCATCATTCATCGTAAGACGATGATCCCTAGGAGCTTATTCACAGTGAGAAACCTCAAATGTCCTAGCAGCCAGCAAGGAATGAAATGTGGGGCGGGACCACTGGCAAGGCTGGGTATTGTGAGCCATGTGCCTGTGCTCTCAAGCTCCAAGTTTGTGGGGATGCCTGCAGGAGATTCTGGACTTGATTGTTTCCTGTAACCAGGATGTGGTCTGGTTGGGAGGGTAACTGCCCTTCATTTGGTGGCCTTCTGTGGGTGCCCTCATTGGTTGCCTTCGGCTAGTGCCCTAATTGGTACCCTCAGTTGGTGCTCTTCAGTTGTCTGGCAGTGGTGGAAGGAGGATGAATCCGTTTGTGCTCTCTCCTCCCCCAGTCACAGTTCTCAGGCTTGTTGCCTCCAGGCCCTTCTAAAATAAACCAGATAGGCTGGCAGCTTTTTCTTTGCAGACAAGTCAGCTCAGGGTATGGGGGTTATGCGGGGTGTGGGCTGCTAGCAGAGTGCCACCTATGGCCCACGGCTGCCTGTGCCAGCCATGCTTTTGTCAGGAAGAGGCAATAGGTGTTGAACTCTGCAGACTTGGGGGCAAGCGAAGGCCCAAGCTGCCCAAGAGCAGAGGTGCCCCATGTGGACCACAGTAAACTGTCGCATGTGCATCAAAACCAGCCCCAGTCAGGGCCAGAAAAAGCATTCTGCAGAGCCAGCCTGTGGCTCCGACGTCTACGAGTGTGCAGACAGTGAAGGCGCAGGCTGGGATATACAGGTGCAGAGGCGCCCGGAACATGCTATCCCCCAATGCCAGCCGCAAGCAGGGCCAGCTCAGGGTGTGGCAGGTGAAGCCGTCCTGCAGCTCTGAGATCCACGAGGTGATGATGGCAGTAGCGCCGGAGTCCACTGCTATGGAGCCTGCCCAATCGAATTACAGAGCCAACGAGGGTCCTGACAGAAGCACATTGGCCACCAGAAGACACCCAAAGGTAGGGAGGTGACAGATACTGCTTAAATTCAGGAGCTCCTCTGGCCATTGCTGGCCCAAGCTTCCCCCAGAGGCATCCAAAGCCTCAGTTTTCTCATCTATAAAAGATGTGATTGTTTTGAGATTTCCATAAGGTAAGTGTGTAAAAACCATGGCAAAATGCTTGTAATTTGAAACAGAGTGTTACTATGAGGCTTTTATGTGGTAAGTGTGTAAAAATCTGGACACAATATAATTTTTTAAATGTTCAGTATATGGAGAAGGAGGATTATTTTTTCTCATCTAATTTTCAGAGCAAGTTTATAAAATTGGTGATACTCATATTTCTTAGACAATCTAACCAATGATCAGAAAGAATAAATAGATAACCAAGGTCACAAAGCAGTTCACAATGCATTCACTGGGTAATTTCTAGTTAGAAGTAGCAATGATTTTCACATGGAAAATTTTGTATTGTGTTGTGGTTTTCTCTTACATAATCCTCTTCGTGTTTTGAAACCATAGATTGTAAGTTGCTCTATCAAAGTGATCGTTAGAAAAATGTGATGTACTTAGTGAGTAAATGTTAGAAAATTTCTTGTGTTAGTCTTGTTAATTTGAACATATGTGTTATTTTCAAAAATGTAAATCGAAGATATGTGGATTGGATATATATGTGCATATATGAAATATGACTTGACATTATAGGGTAGGCTTAGCTCATGGCAATGGTTTTTTCTGAAAGCACCTGCAGAAATCTCTCTTATTTTTAGCTTGTTAATGTTTCAGAGATTATGGGGGAAAGGGACTTTTATGAATCCCAGACACTGCGTGAGGCACATTTGGTTTCAGTGATTTTAACATCGTTCATTGTTAGTTGTTCATCGTTCATTGGATGATCCCTAGGAACTTCTTCACAGTGAGAAACCTGAAAGGTCCTAGCAGCCAGCGATGAATGAAAGGTGGGGCAGGGCTGATGGCAGGGCGGGGCCTTGTGAGCCATGTGCCTGTGCTCTCAAGTTCCAAGTTTGTGGGGAGGCATGCAGGGGATTCTGGACCTGATTGTTTCCTCTGATCTAGGATGCGTTCTGGTTGGCAGGGCAACCGGCCTTCACTTGGTGGCCTTCAGTGGGTGCCCTCATTGGTTTCCTTCGGTTAGTGCCCTCAGTTGGTTCCCTCAGTTGTTTCTCTTCAGTTGGTGATCTTCAGTTGGTGATCCTCAGTTGTTGCACAGTGGTAGAAAGAGGATGAATCCGTTTGTGCTCACTCTTCCCGCAGTCACAGCTCTCAGGCTTGTTGCATCAAGGCCCTTCTAAAATAAACCAAACATGTTGGCAGGTTTTTTTTAGCAGGCAAGTCAGCTCATGGCATGGGTGTGACACAGGGTGTGAGCTGGTGTCACAATGCCATCCCATGGCCCAGGGCTGCCAGTGCCAGCAATGCTTTTGCCAGGAAGAGGTGAAAGGTATTTAGCTCTGTAGACTTGGGGGCAAGTGAAGGCCCAAGCTGCCCAAGAATAGCCGGGGTGCTGCATGGGGTCCACACTGAATTGTCGCATATGCACCAAAGGCAACCCCAATCAGGGCTGGCACAAGCGTTCTGCAGAGCTAACCTGTGGCTCTGATGTCTACGAGTGTGCAGACAGTGAAGACGTAGGCCACGATATACAGGTGCAGAGGCGCCCAGAACATGCTATCCCCCAATGCCAGCTGCAAGCGGGGTCAGCTCAGGGTGCGGTGGGTGAAACCGTCCTGCAGCTCTGAGATCCACGAGGTGATGATGGCAGTAGCGCCGGAGTCCACTGCTGTGGAGCCGGCCCAATCGAATTACAGAGCCAACGAGGGTCCTGACAGAAGCACATTGGCCACCAGAAGACACCCAAAGGTAGGGAGGTGACAGATACTGCTTAAATTCAGGAGCTCCTCTGGCCGTTGCTGGCCCAAGCTTCCCCCAGAAGCATCCAAAGTCTCAGTTTTCTCATCTATAAAAGACGTGATTGTTTTGAGATTTCCATAAGGTAAGTGTGTAAAAACCATGGCAAAATGCTTGTAATTTAAAAGAGAGGGTTTCTATGAGGCTTCTATATGGTAAGTTTGTAAAAGTCTGGACAGAATACTTATAATTTTTTAAGTGTTCAGTATATGGAGGAGGAGGATTATTTTTTCTCATCTGATTTTCAGAGGAAGTTTATAAAATTGGTGATACTCATATTTCTTAGACAATCTAACCAATGATCAGAAAGAATAAATAGATAACCAAGGTCACAAAGCAGTTCACAATGCATTCAGTGGGTAATTTCTAGTTAGAAGTACCAATATTTTCACATTGAAAATTTTGTATTGTGTTGTGGTTTTCTCTTACATAATCCTCTTCGTGTTTTGAAACCATAGATTCTAAGTTGCTCTATCAAAGTGATCATTAGAAAAATGTGATGTACTTAGTGAGTAAATGTTAGAAAATTTCTTGTGTTACTCTTGTTAATTTGATTGAACATACGTATTATTTTCAAAATGTAAATCGAATATATATGGTTTGGATATATATGTGTATATATGAAATATGACTTGACATTTTAGAGTAAGGTTAGCTCATGGCAATGTTTTCTCTGACAGCACCTGCAGAAATCTCTCTTGTTTCTAGTTTGTAAATGTTTCAGAGATTATGGGGCAAAGGTGATTCTATGAATCCCAGACACTGCATGAGGCAGATTTGGTTTCAGTAATTTTAGCATCGTTCATTGTTAGGGATGATCCCTAGGAACTTCCTCACAGTGAGAAACCTGAAACGTCCCAGCAGCCAGCAATGAATGAAAGGTGGGGCGGAGCCGCTGGCAGGGCGGGGCCTTGTGAGCCATGTGCCTGTGCTCTCAAGTTCCAAGTTTGTGGGGATGCCTGCAGGGGATTCTGAACCTGATTGTTTCCTCTGAACCAGGATGTAGTCTGGTTGGCAGGGCAACTGGCCTTCACTTGGTGGCCTTCAGTGGGTGCCTTCATTGGTTGCCTTCAGCTAGTGCCCTAGTTGGTACCCTTAGTTGGTGTCTTCTGTTGGTGGTCCTCAGTTGTTTCTCTTCAGTTGGTGGTCTTCAGTTGGTGGTCTTCAGTTGTTAGGCAGTGGTGGAAGGAGGATGAATCCATTTGTGCTCTCTCCTCCCCCAGTCACAGCTCTCAGGCTTGTTGCATACAAGCCCTTCTAAAATAAACCAAACAGATTGGCAGGGTTTTTTTTAGCAGACAGGTCAGCTCAGGGTATGGGGGTGATGCGTGGTGTCAGCTGCTAGCGCATTGCCACCCCATGGCCCAGGGCTGCCTGTGCCAGCCATGCCTTTGCCAGGAAGAGTCGATATGTGGTAAGTGAAGGTCCAGCTGCCTGAGAAGAGTGGGGGTGCCCCATGTGGACCATATTAAACTGTCGCATGTGCACCAAAGGCAGCCCCAATCACGGCCAGCACAAGGGTTCTGCAGAGCCAGCCTCTGGCTCTGACATCTACAAGTGTGCAGACAGCAAAGGCACAGGCTGCCATATACAGGAGCAGAGGTGCCCTGAACACGCTGTCCCCCAGTGCCAGCTGCAAGCGGGGCCAGCTCAGGGTGCAGAGGATGAAGTCGTCCTGCAGCTGTGGAATCCACGAGGTGGAGGTGGCAGTAGTGCTGGACTCCACTGCTCTCGAGCCTGCCCAGTCGAATTTGGGAGCCAGCGAGGGACCTGACGGCAGTACATTGACAACCAGAAGACACCCAAAGGTAGGGAGGCAATAGATACTGCTTAAGTTCAGAAGATCCTCTGGCTGTGTTGCCCAGTCTGGTCTTGAACTCCTGGCCTCAACAGATCCACCCACCTTGGCCTCCCACTTTGCTGGCATGATAAGCAAGAACCACCACACCTGGCCTTTGGAGGTGCTCTAGCTTTGTGTGTTTCAACTAATCTTCCTGCACAGCTGTCAGTAAGATGCTCTTGCAGTATAGTTCCAAACCTTTCTGCACAAATTCAGTGGATCCTGTGATATTTTTACATGGAAGAGCCCTTTTTTTTTATTTATTGCAGAGAAGCTAGACAATTCACAGTTAGTAACCTAAGGCCTAGAAAATTTTGTTTCTTGATCAAAACAACTGTGTATAGATGCTTGTGGTCCAAAGATGCAGACTCCTAATCATGAAAAAGAAGTCATGGCCACTACAAGGCAACCAGGGAGGGAGTTTAGGATTGTTCTGAGGCGGTGCAAGCTGTTGAAATTCACCCATAAGAGGACAGAGAAAGGGGAGCCACATGTTTTGATCGCTCCATGTGCGGGGTATAACTGGGTCTTCATTTAGTTGCACCACCTTTGGTGTCAGAGAGAACTGGATTTGAATCCCAGTTCCAACACTCATTACATCGTGATGGTGAATGAGCTTTTAAATCCTCTGAGCCTCAGTTTGTTCATCTCTAAAAGAAGGGACTCTTATGAGGCTTGTATTAGCTTAGTGTGTAAAAATCTGGGAATAATGCCTGTAATTTAAAACACGGGGTTGTGATGAGGCTTTGATAAGGTAAGTGTGTGCAAATCTGGACACAATGCCTTTAATTTTGTAATTGTTCAATATATGGAGAAGGAGGATTATTTTTCTCTCCTTTTATTTTTAGAACAAGTTTATACAAATGGCATTATTCTTGTTTTTAAGATAATCAAAGGACCAATAAGTTTAAATAAGTCACCATACTCACAAAGCAGTTCACAATATACTTACTGGGTAATTGCTACTTAAAAGCAGCAATGATAATCAAACTGAAAATCTTTTATTATGTGGCAGTTTTCTCTTCCATAAGCCTCTTTATTGGTGGAAACCATAGAATCTAAGTTGCTCTGTCAAAGTGTTCATTAGAAAAATGTGATGTACTTAGTGTATACATTTTAGAAAATTTCCACTGTTAGTCTTGTTAATTTGAATATGTGCATTTTGGATTATGAATATGAATATGTATTGATACATGAAATAAGGCTTGACATCATAATCTTAGCTCATGGCAATGTTTTCTTCTGAAAGCACCTACCGAAAATTGTCCTTTTTGTAGATTCCAAAAAAATCAGAGGCGATGGGGCAAAGGGGGTGTTTGAACGTCAGATAGTGCATGAGGTACACTGGCATACAGTAATTTCAGCATAAGTCATATTCATAATTCACAGTGAGGAAACCTGAAAGTTGCTCCCAGCTACTAATAAATGAAAGGTGGGGCGGGGCTGCTGTGGGGGCGGGGCCTTGTGAGCCAGTGCCTGGACTCCCATATCACAAATAGAAGGGCGGAGCGTGGAGGGAACCCAAGGCCTGATTGGTTCCTCCTAAGAAGGACGCGATCTGGTTGGCAGGGCAACCGGCCTTCAGTTAGTGCCTTCAGTGGGTGCCTTCAGTTGGTAGCATTTGGTGGCCGTTCCTGGGGAGAGGTGGCAGATGCTCAGCTCTGCAGGCGTGGGGGCAAATGAAGGACCAAGCTGCCCGAGAAGAGCACAGGTGCCCCATAGGGACCACGCTGAACTGTCGCGAGTGTACCAAAGCCAACCCCAGGCAGGGCCACCACAGGGCTTCTGCAGAGCCGTCCTGAGGCTCTGACATCTATGAGTGGGCAGCCAGCAAAGGCGCAGGCCCCAGAAGAGATGAGCAGAGGCACCGGGAAGAAGCTGCCCCTTAATGCCAGCAACAAGCGGGGCCAACTCAGGTTGTGGTGTTTGGAGCCGTCCTGCAGCTCTGAGATCCAGGAGGTGGCGGTGGGAGTAGCGCCAGACTCCACTGCTTTGGAGTCTGCCTAGTCTGATTCAGGAGCCATGACGACCAGAAGACGCCAAAAGGTAGGGAGACTACAGATACAGCTTGAACTTAGGAGTTCCTCTGGTCGTTGCTCACCCAAGGTTGCCCCAAGAGGCATCCGCAGCCTAGGGCTCCTCCCTCCTGCCTCTAGTTCGCTTTCCTAGGCCCGGGCCCCAAGCAGGAGAACTTGCTCTGACTCGACTCCCCACCCCTTCTTCTTTCCTGTTGCATCCAGCCGGTTACTTTTCATTGCCCTGCCCAAATGCCCACTTCTGTGTCCTCTTCTTCTTTTCCTAGGCTGGTTAAAACTAAGTTTTCAAAATACGAAATGGATGCTACAGATTTCATTACAGTAGAGGAAATGTCTGACAGCTCTTGTATTTAAACTTAAGTAGCCACATCGGGACTCCCAATTTCATATCTTGAGTTCTAGAGCAGAGCTCTCTCTCCTAAAGTAATGATGGACGGTTAGAAGTACTGTTTTTCATTCTAATAATAAAAAATGATTTCTTGTAGAGACGGGGTCTCACTGTGTTGCCCAGGCTGGTGTCAAACCCCCGGCCTCAAGTGATTCACCCACGTTGGCCTCCCACTTTGTTGGGATGACAGGCAAGAACCACCACACCTGGCCTTGGGAGCTGCTCCTGCTTTGTGTGTTCCGGCTGGTCTTCTGCGCAGCTGTCAGTAAGATGCTCCTGCAGCATAGTTCCAAATCTTTCTGTGCAAATTCAGTGGATGCTGTGATTTCTTTAATGGAATAGACCCTTTATTTATTGCAGAGAAGTTGGATAATTCACACTTAGTAACATACAGCTTAGCAAATTTCATTTCTTGATCAACACACCTGTTAAAAGGTGATGCTTGTGGTCTAAATATGCAGATTCCTCATCATCCCCAAGGAAAAGGGAACCACTGCAAGGCAACCTGGGAGGGAGTTTAGGATTGTTCTGAGGCAGTGCAAGCCATTGAAATTCACACACGAGGGGGTAGAAAAGACAATTCACGTGTTCTGATCCCTCCATGTTCTGGGTATCACTTGGTCCTCCTTAAATTGCACCACTTTCGGCGTCAGAGAAAACTGGATTTGAATCCCAGGTCCATTGCTCTTTATAATGTGATGGTGAATGTGTTTTTAACTCGTCTGAGCCTCAGTTTGCTCATCTATAGAAGATGTGGTTGTTACGAGGCTTCCATAAGGTAAGTGGGTAAAAACCATGACAAAATGCTTGTAATTTAAAAGAGAGGATTATGAGGCTTCTAAAAGGTAAGTGTGTAAAAGACTGGACACAGTGTCTACAATTTTGTAAGTGTTCAATATGTGGATAAGGAAGATTATCTTTCTCTCATTTTTAGATCATTAATTTTTAGACCAAGTGTGTAAAATTGGAGATACTTATATTTCTTAGGCAATCAAACCAGTGATCAGAAAGACTAAATAAATCACCACAGTCACAAAGCAGTTCACAATGCATTCACTGGGTAATTTCTAGTTAACAGTAGCGATGATGATCACATTGAAAATTCGTATTTTGTGGTAGTTTTCTCTTACATAAGCCTCTTCCTTTGTTGAAACCATAGATTCTAAGCTGCCCTATCAAAGTGATCATTAGAAAAATGTGATGTACTTAGTGTGTAAACATTAGAAAATTTCTCCTGTTAGTCTTGTTAATTTGAACAAATGTGTAATTTTCAAAAATGTAAATCGAATATATGTGGATGGGATATATATGTGTACATATGAAATATAACTTGATATTAGAGTGTAGGCTTAGTTTATGGCAATGGTTTTTTGTGAAAGCACCTGCAGAAATCTCTCTTATTTCTAGTTTGTTAATGTTTCAGAGATTATGGAGGAAAGGGTGTTCTATGAATCCCAGACACTGCGTGAGGCAGATTTGGTTTCAGTGATTTTAGTATCATTCATTATAAGGGATGATCCCCAGGAACGTCTTCACAGTGAGAAACCTGAAAGGTCCCTGCAGCCAGCAATGAATGAAAGGTGGGGTGGGGCCGCTGGCAGGGCGGGGCCTTGTGAGCCATGTGCCTGTGCTCTGAAGTTCCAGCATTGTGGGGATGCCTGCAGGGGATTCTGAACCTGATTGTTTCCTCTGAACCAGGATGTAGTCTGGTTGGCAGGGCAACTGGCCTTCACTTGGTGGCCTTCAGTGGGTGCCCTCATTGGTTGCCATCTGTTAGTGCCCTCAGTTGGTTCCCTCAGTTGTTTCTCTTCAGTTGGTGGTCTGCAGTTGTTGGGCAGTGGTAGAAGGAGGATGAATCCGTTTGTGCTCTCTCCTCCCCCAGTCACAGCTCTCAGGCTTGTTGCCTCCAGGCCCTTCTAAAATAAACCAGAGATGTTGGCAGGTTTTTCTTAGCAGACAAGTCAGCTCAGGGTATGGGGGTGATGCAAGGTGCGGGCTGCTAGTGCAGTGCCACCCCATGGCCCAGGGCTGCCTGTGTCAGCCACGCCGTTGCCAGGAAGATGTGATAGGTGTTGAGCTCTGCAGACTTGAGGACAAGCGAAGGCCAAGTTTCCTGAGAAGAGCAAGGGTGCCCCATGTGGACCACAGTAAACTTCCACATGTGCACCAAAGCCAGCTCCAGTCAGGGCTGCCACAGGCGTCCTGCAGAGCCAGCCTGTGGCTCTGACGTCTATGAGTGTGCAGACAGTGAAGGCGCAGGCTGCCATATAGAGGAGCAGAGGCACTGGGAACACGCTGTCCCCCAATGCCAGCCACAAATGGGGCCAGCTCAGGGTGCGGCGGGTGAAGCCGTCCTGAAGCTCTGAGATCCACGAGGTGGTGATGGCATTAGCGCCGGACTCCACTGCTATGGAGCCTACCCAGTCGAATTTGGGAGCCAGCAGGCGACTTGACAGCAGCACATTGGCCACCAGAAGACGCCAAAAGGTAGGGAGGCAACTGATGCTGCTTAAGTTTAGGAGCTCCTCTGGCCATTGCTGGCCCAAGGTTCCCCCAGAGGCATCCAAAGCCTCAGTTTTCTCATCTATAAACGATGTGATTGTTATGAAGATTCCATAAGGTAAGTGTGTAAAAACCATGGCAAAATGCTTGTAATTTGAAACAGAGCGTTTCTATGAGGCTTCTATAAGGTAAGTGTGTAAAAATCTGGACACAATATCTGTAATTTTTTAAGTGTTCAGTATATGGAGAAGAAGGATTATTTTTTCTCATTTAATTTTCAGAGCAAGTGTATAAAATTGGTGATACTCATATTTCTTACACAATCTAACCAATGATAAGAAAGAATAAATAGATCACCAAAGTCACAAAGGAGTTCACAATGCGTTCACTGGGTAATTTCTAGTTAAGAGTAGCAAAGATGATCACATTGAAAATTTTGTATTATGTTGTGGTTTTCACTTGCATAATCCTCTTGGTGTTTTGAAACCATGGATTCTAAGTTGCTCTATCAAAGTGATCATTAGAAAAATGTGATGTAATTAGTGTGTAAATTTTAGAAAATTTCTTGTGTTACACTTGTTAATTTCATTGAACACGTGTTATTTTCAAAAATGTAAATGGAACATATATTGATTGGATATATGTGTGTATATGAAATATGACTTGACATTAGAAAGTAGGCTTAGCTCATGGGATGTTTTTTTCTGAAAGCACCCGCAGAAATCTCTCTTATTTCTAGTTGGTAAATGTTTCAGAGATCATGGGGAAAAGGGGATTCTATGAATCCCAGACACTGCATGAGGCAGATTTGATTTCAGCAATTTTAGCATCATTCATTATAAGGCGATGATCCCTAGGCACTTCTCAGTGGGAAACCTGAAACGTCCTAGCAACCAGCAATGAATGAAAGGTGGGGCGGGGCCGCTGGCAGGGCGGGGCCTTGTGAATCATGTGCCTGTGCTCTCAAGTTCCAAGTCTGTGGGGAGGCACGCAGGGGATTCTGGACCTGATTGTTTCCTAGAACCTGGATGCGTTCTGGTTGGCAAGGTAACTGGTCTTCACTTGGTGGCCTTCAGTGGGTGCCCTCATTGGTTTCCTTCAGTTAGTGCCCTCAGTTGGTGCTCTTCAACTGGTGGTCCTCAGTTGGTGGTCTTCAGTTGTTGGGAAGTGGTGGAAGGAGGATGAATCCGTTTGTGCTCTCTCCTCCCCAGTCACAGCTCTCAGGCTTGTATCCAGGCCCTTCTAAAATAAACTGGACCAGTTGGCAGGTTTTTTTTTTAGCAGACAAGTCATCTCAGGGTTCAGGGGTTATGTGGGGTGCGGGATGCTAGTGCAGTGCCACCCCATGGCTCAAGCTGCCCATGCCAGCCATGCTTTTGGAAAGAAGAGGCAATAGGTGTTGAGCCCTGCAGACTTGGGAGCAAGCAAAGGCCCACGCTGCTGGAGAAGAGCAGGGGTGTCCCATGGGGACCATACTTAACTGTTGCATGTGCACCAAAGCTAGCCCCAGTGAGGGCCGGCACAAGGGTTCTGCAGAGCCAGCCTGTGCCTCTTACATCTAAGAGTGTGAAGACAGTGAAGGCGCAGGCCGGGATATACAGGAGCAGAGGTGCCCGGAACACGCTGTCCCCCAATGCCAGCCACAAGCGGGGCCAGCTCCGGGTGCGTCGGTGAAGCCGTCCTGCAGCTCTGGGATCCACAAGGTGGAGGTGGCAGTAGCGCCGGACTCCACTGCTTTGGAGCCTGTCCAGTCGAATTTGGGAGCCAGCAAGGGTACTGACAGCAGCACATTGGCCACCAGAAGACACCCAAAGGTAGGGAGGTGACAGATTCTGCTTAAATTCAGGAGCTTCTCTGGCCGTTGCTGGCCCAAGGTCCCCCCAGAGGCATCCAAAGCCTCAGTTTTCTCATCTATTAAAAGACGTGATTGTTTTGAGATTTCCATAAGGTAAGTGTGTAAAAACCATGGCAAAATGCTTGTAATTTGAAAGAGAGCATTACTGTGAGGCTTCTATAAGGTAAGTGTGTAAAAATCTGGATACAATACCTATAATTTTTAAGTGTTCAGTAAATGCAGAAGGAGGATTATTTTTTCTCATCTAATTTTTAGAATGAGTTTATAAGATTGGTGATACTCATATATCTTAGACAATCAAACCAATAATGAGAAAGAATAACTAGATAACCAAAGTCACAAAGCAGTTCACAATGCATTCATTGGGTAATTTTTAGTTAAAAGTAGCAATGATTATCACATTGAAAATTTTGCATTATGGTGTGGTTTTCTCTTACATAATCCTCTTGGTGTTTTGAAACCATAGATTCTAAGTTGCTGTATCAAAGCGATCATTAGAAAAATGTGATATACTGGCCGGGCACGGTGGCTCACGCCTGTAATCCAGGAACTTTGAGAGGCCAAGGCGGGTGGATCACAAGGTCAGGAGATCGAGACCATCTTGGCTAACATGGAGAAACCCCTTCTCTACTAAAAATACAAAAATTTAGCCAGGCGTGGTGGCAGGCACCTGTATTCCCAGCTACCAGGGAGGCTGAGGCAGGAGAATGGCATGAACCCGGGAGGCAGAGCTTGCAGTGAGCCAAGATCGTGCCACTGCGCTCCAGCCTGGGCGACAGAGCAAGACTCCGTCTCAAAAAAAAAAAAAAAAAAAGAAAGAAAGAAAGAAAAGAAAAATGTGATGTACTTAGTGTGTACATTTTAGAAAATTTCTTTTGTTAGTCTTGTTAATTTGATTGAACATGTGTTATTTTCAAAAACATAAATGGAACATATGTGGATTGGATATATATGTGTATATATGAAACATGACTTGATATTATAGAGTAGGCTTAGCTCATGGCAACGGTTTTTTCTGAAAGTATCTGCAGAAATCTCTCTTCATTCTAGTTTGTTAATCTTTCAGAGATTATGGAGGAAAGGGGGCTTTATGAATCTCAGACACTGCGTGAGGCAGATTTGGTTTCAGTGATTTTAGCATCATTCAATTTGGTGATGATCCCTAGGAACTTCTTCACAGTGAGAAACCGGAAAGGTCCCAGCAGCCAGCAATGAATGAAAGGTGGGTCGGGGCCGCTGACAGGGCAGGACCTTGTGAGTCATGTGCCTGTGCTCTCAAGTTCCAAGTTTCTGGGGATGCCTGCAGGGGATTCTGAACCTGATTGTTTCCTCTGAACCAGGATGCGTTCTGGTTGGCAGGGCAACTGGCCTTCACTTGGTGGCCTTCAGTGGGTGTCCTCATTGGTTGCCATCGGTTAGTGCCCTCAGTTGGTTCCCTCAGTTGTTTCTCTTCAGTTGGTGGTCGTCAGTTGTTGGGCAGTGGTGGAAGGAGGATGAATCCGTTTGTGCTCTCTCCTCCCCAGTCACAGCTCTCAGGTTTGTTGTATCCAGGCCCTTCTAAAACAAACTGGACAGGTTGGCAGGGTTTTCTTAGCAGAGAAGTCGGCTCAGGGTACGGGGCTGACATGGGGTGAGGGCTGCTATCCCAATGCTGCCCCATGACCCAGGGCTGCCTGTGCCAGCCGTGCTTTTGCCAGGAAGAGGCCAGAAGTGTTCAGCTCTGCAGACCTGGGGGCAAGCGAAGGCCCAAGCTGCCTGAGAAGAGCAGGGGTGCCCCATGGGGTCCACACCGAAGTGTTGCAAATGCACAAGGTTCTGCGGAGCCAGCCTGTGGCTCTGACATCTACCAGCATGCAGACAGTGAAGACGCAGGCCACGATACACAGGAGCAGAGGTGCCCAGAACACACTATCGCCCAGTGCCAGCCACAAGCCAGGCTATCTCAGGGTGCAGTGGGTGAAGCTGTCCTGCAGCTCTGAGGTCCACGAACTGGAGGTGGTAGTAGCGCAGGACTCCACTGCTTTGGAGCCTGCCCAGTCAAATTTGGGAGCCAGCGAGAGTCCTGACAGCAGCACATTGGCCACCAGAAGACACCGAAAGGTAGGGAAGCAACGGATACCACTTAAGTTCAGGAGCTCCTCTGGCCGCTGATGGCCCAAGATTCCCCCAGAGGCATCCAAAGCCTCAGCTTTCTCATCTATAAAAGGTGTCATTGTCATGAGGCTTCCATAAGGTAAGTGTGTGAAAACCATGGCAAAAATGTTTGTAATTTAAAAGTGGGGGTTTCTATGAGGCTTCTATAAGGTAAGTGTGTAAAAATCTGGATACAATACCTATAATTTGGGTCACTGTAACCTCTGCCTCCTGGATTCAAGCGATTCTCCTGGCGTAGCTCCCCAGTAGCTGGGATTAGAGGCATGCGCCATCGTGCCTAATTTTGTCCTTTTTAGGAGAGACGGAGTTTCACCATTGGTCAGGCTGGTCTCGAACTCCTGACCTCAGGTGATCTGCTCACCTTAGCTTCCCTAAGCACTGGGATTACAGGCGTGAGCCACCATCCCCTGCCAAAAATGTCATTTCTTAATTAAGAAACCTGTTTCAAAGGAGATGCTTGTGGTCTAAATGTGCAGATTCCCATTCATTAGCGAGAAGAAGGGAATGACTGCAAGGCAACCTGGGAGGGAGTCTAGGATTGTTCTGAGGCCATGAAACCCATTGAAATCCACACATAAGAGGGTCAAGAAATGGGATCCACATGTTTTGATCCCTCCATGTGCTGGGTATAACTTGGTCTTCATTAAGGTGCACCACTTTTGGCATCAGAGAGAACTGGATTTGAATCCCAGTTCCAACACTCATTAGGACGTGATGGTGCATGTGTTTTTAACTCCTCAGAGCCTCACTTTGCTTATTTATAAAAGAGAGGATTCTTATGAGGCTTCCATAAGGTAAATGAGTAAAAATTTGGGTGGGCAAAATGCCTTTAATTTAAAAGATAGGGTTGTTATGAGGCTTCGATAAGGTAAGTGTGTAAAAATCTGGACAGAATGCCTACAATTTTCTAAATGTTCAATACACAGAGAAGGATTATTTTTCTCTCATTTAATTTTTAGAGCAAGTTTATAAAATGATGTTACTCACATTTTTGAGATAATCAAACCAAGGATCACAAGATTAAATGAGTCACCATAGTCACAAAGCAGTTCACAATACATTTACTGGGTAATTGCCGTTAAAAGTAGCAATGATGATCACATTTAAATTTTTGTATTGTGTGGTGCTTTCCTCTTACATAAACCTCTTTGTTTGTTGAAGCCATAGAGTCTAAGTTGCTGCATCAAAATGATCACTAGAAAACTGTGATATACTTAGTGTATAAATTTTAGAGAATATCTTCTGTTACTCATGTTAATTTGATGAAATACGTGTATTATTTTCAAAAATGGAAATGGAATACATGTGGATTGAATATATATGTGTATATATACATGTATATGAAATATGATTTGACATTATAGTGTAGGCTTAGCTTATGGGAATGTATTTTTCTGAAAGCAGCTGCAGAAATCTGTCATTTTTCTAGTTTGTAAAAATCCCAGAGGTTATGGGGGAAAGGGGATTCTATGAAACCCAGACACTGCATGAGGCAGATTTGGTTTCAGTGATTTTAGCATCATTCATTGTAAGGGATGATCCCTAGGAACTTCATCACAGTGAGCAACATGAAAATGCCCAGCAGCCAGCGAGGAATGAAAGGTGGGGCGGAGCCGCTGGCAGGGCGGGGCCTTGTGAGCCATGTGCCTGTGCTCTCAAGTTCCAAGTTTGTGGGGATGCCTGCAGGGGATTCTGGACCTGATTGTTTCCTCTGATCCAGGATGTGGTCTGGTTGGCAGGGCAACTGGCCTTCACTTGGTGGTCTTCAGTGGGTGCCCTCATTGGTTGCCTTCGGTTAGTGCCCTCAGTTGGTTCCCTCAGTTGTTTCTCTTCAGTTGGTGTTCCTCAGTTGTTGGGTGGTGGTGGAAGGAGGATGAATCAGTTTGTGCTCTCTCCTCCCCCAGTCACAGCTCTCCGGCTTGTTGCATCCAGGCCCTTCTAAAATAAACCAGACAGGTTGGCAGGTTTTTTTAGCAGACAAGTCAGCTCAGAGTATGGGGGTGATATGGGGTGCGGGTTGCTAGTGCAGTGCTGCCCCTGTGGCCCAGGACTGCCCGTGCCAGCACTGCTTTTGCCAGGAAAAGGCGATAGGTGTTGAACTCTGCAGACTTGGGGGCGAGCGAAGGCCCAAGCTGCCTGAGAAGAGCACAAGTGCCCTATGGGGTCCACACTGAATTGTCACATATGCGCCAAAGCCAGCCCCAATCAGGGCTGGTACAAGGGTTCTGCAGAGCCAGCCTGTGGCTCTGACTTCTACCGGTGTACAGATAGCAAAGATGCAGGACGCGATATATAGGAGCAGAAGTGCCTGGAACACACTGTCCCCCAATGCCAGCCGCAAATGGGGCCAGCTCAGGGTGCGGCGGGTGAAGCCATCCTGCAGCTCTGTGATCCACGAGGTAGAGGTGGCAGTAGCACCAACTCCACTGCTTTGGAGCCTGCCCAGTCGAAGTTGGGAGCCAGCAAAGGTCCTGACAGCAGCACATTGGCCACCAGAAGACACCCAAAGGTAGGGAGGTGGCAGATACTGCTTAAGTTCAGGAGCTCGTCTGGCCATCACTGACCCAAGATTCCCCCAGAGGCGTCCACAGCCTGGGGCTCCTTCCTCCTGCCCGGGGTTTGCTTTCCTATGCTCAGGCCCCAAGCAGGAGGACTGGCTCTGCCTGGAGTCCTCACCGCTTCTTCTTTCCCTGCTGCTTCCAGCCGGTTTCTTACTTTCCTCCTACCTACCCCAATGCTCAGTTCTGTTTCCTCTTCTTCCCCCAGGCTGGC
Source organism: Macaca thibetana thibetana (assembly GCF_024542745.1). Classification (NCBI taxonomy): domain Eukaryota; kingdom Metazoa; phylum Chordata; class Mammalia; order Primates; family Cercopithecidae; genus Macaca; species Macaca thibetana. The sequence goes on from NC_065586.1 coordinate 26,410,996, forward strand.
TGAAAACTAGGTTTCAAAATACAAAACGCATGCTACACATTTCATTGCTGTAGACGAAATGTCTGACAGCTTTTCTATTTAAACTCTGGTTGTTCTCTTCATTTCTTTAAACATTAGAATAATTAAGTCTCATGATAGATGTGCCTTTTGTAACTTGAAAGTACGACACTCAATTTTCACCATTAAAAAATTTAATTTTTCTTTTCATAAATTTTTGGCAAACAGGTAGTATTTAGTTACTTGAGTAACTCCTTTAGTGGTGATTTGTGAGATTTTGGTGCACCGATCACCCAAGCAGTACACACAGAATCCAATTTGTAGTCTCTTATCTTTCTCCCCCTTCCCACCATTTTCCCCTGAGTATCATTCTTTTTTTTTTGAGACTGAGTCTCATTCTGTCACCCAGGCTGAGACTGGTGTGGGCTGGGCTGCAATTCGCTTGCAGGAGAAACAGCCTGGGTGTGGAGAGGTGGCCATCTTTGGCGGGATCCTTTCTAAGGAGTGGAGAAATCAACGTAGAGCTTCTTCTATCTGATTCTCTAACAACTGCAGACTTTCCATGAGTCAAGTTTTGTGTCAAAAGGACAAATTAAAAGGCGAGAAAATAAAATTGTAATATCAGGACTTTTGGGGAAAAAAAACAAAGCAAAAAAACCCACATCTAATTCCAGATTAGTTCAGGGACCCGCACATTTTGCCCAAATATCTGTCTGTTGTTTCTGTGTCCAATGTACTCTTTGTTGTTGTTGTTGTTTATCTGTTTTTTGTTGTTGTTGTTGAGACTGAGTCTCACCCTGTCGCCAGGCTGGAGAGCAGTGGTGTGATCTCAGTTCACTGCAAGCTCCGCCTCCCAGGTTCAAGCGATACTCCTGCCTCAGCCTCCCAAGTAGCTGGGACTACAGACGTGCGCCACCAGGCCCAGTTAATTTTTGTATTTTCAGTGGAGACGGGGTTCCCCATGTTGGCCATGATGGTCCCAATCTCTTGACCTCATGATCTGCCCGCCTCGGCCTCCCGAAGTGCCGGGATTACAGGCCTGAGCCATCGCGCCCGGCCCAATATACTCTTTGTTGAGGATAATGTTCGAAAGTTGTTCCTGTACTCAGCACAGTATGAAACTAGGTAAATACATTTTAGGGAAATCAACAGTGAAATTTTTTTGAAAGGAAATTGGTTTTCAAGGTTTATTCTTCAATTATCAAAAGCTTTTCAAAAGTAAAACATACTATTCTTCTCCACGATCCCAGTTAATCCAGACCCTCCTCGGTGAGCTTTATCAAATACCGAACTCACCTTCCTGAACCTTTTGCTGAATCTCATATAAAGTTTTGTCACAGAACCTCAGATTTTTCATAAGGTTTTGTGTACCATGCCATGCCTGTGAATTGCTCTCTTTGCTTTGTTTTTATTTTTTTATTTTTTGTAAGAAGTAGCCGGCAAGTATCTTTCTTTGCTTTAGAGATGTAAACTGCTTTTATTTTCAGATTAACTTTCAAGAATGTTGAAAATGCTTTGCTCGCTCTTCTTTTCTCGCTTCCTCCCTCTCAGGACCTATAAACGGCACCGCCCAGCCCAATGGACAGATGCCCCAGGCTGCATTCTGTCAGTGCTGTTCTCCAAGAGGCCCAGACACTCGCTGAAACATCCAAGGTAAAACCAGCAAGCAGCTGACATACGTTCCGTCAGCTGTCCCCTAAAGCCCATGTTCTCAACCATTCACATTGTTCCAATAACTGCTCTTTTAAAAAGAAAAAACAGGCTGGGTACGGTGGCTCACGCCTGTAATCCCAGCACTTTGGGAGGCCGAAGCAGGAGAATTGCTTGAGCCCTGGAGTTCCAGACCAGCCTGGATGACAGAACAAGGGCTCATCTCTACTAGAAATCAAAAAATTAGCCAGGCATGGTGGCATGCACCTGTGGTCCTAGCTACTTGGGTGGCTGAGGTGTTTGAATTGCTTGAGCCTAGAATTTCAAGGCTGCAGTGAGCTGTCATCACACCACTGCACTCCAGCCTGTATGATAGATAAAGACCTTGTCATAAAACAAGAAAAACAGAAAAAAAAAGGTTGCATTTTCTATTTTCTCCATTAATGTCCTACATACATCCCCAGGGTGATGGAGGAGAAAATACATTATAAAATAATAGCCAATAGGTATGACATCCTCCACAACATTTTTTTCAACTGATTAGATCAATGAGGATTCACTTAACTCTACTTTAAAATCATAGCTAATAATTATGATTTAGTTACTAATCTAGTTCAAAACCTCTCAGTTGACTGTATAAATTCTGTTGAATATTTCTCTTGCGTGAGTCAAAACAACCTTAAATAACTGTGACAACAGCATGTCTCCCAGCTAGGACAGGCAGGGTGCTTCGCTTTAGCAATTTTTCACTTCTTTCACCCCTTCATTTTGTCCATCGGCCAGTCATGAAAACAACTAAATCTTGGTATTTATTGAACTTCTTATAATTTTGGCAACCACTGCAGGCCTGTAAAAGTTGTATTTCTTTAATGTTCACATTATCTTCTCAAGCCTGCACTTCTCATGCAATGCGCTTTCAGCTATTCTTATTTTCATTATTTCTATAATGTCAATCGAAGGAAAGCATTTAAAAATGCTGAAAAAAAAAAAAGAATCCCAGAATAGAAATCACTTAACTATATGTGAACATCAATACCCAAGCTGCCTGTTCAGAAATTTTTTAAAAAGGAAAAAATACATCGCCAGTTAATTAGCTTATCATGATAAGTAAATAAACTAAATAAAATAGAAACTAAATTAGAAGGCACTTTGTTAGAAAAAAAAAAAAACTTCCAAATTTAATCTTCAGTGGTAAGAGGCTATTAAGCAGAGGAAGAAAAAAACTGGAACCCTGATGAAATGTAAATTGGAATGATAATTATCACTAAAACAGAGGGATTCAATCCAGCTGCCTGGGGATGATTTGTTATATAAATATAAATTATTATCATCTATTCCAGTATTGGCAGAGGAAGGGCTATGCCTTTATTAGACTTTAGCCAAATTTGGCGTTCTGGTTGCTACCAATAGCACGCTGGTGATTTTTCTTTTCAGAACTCATATGTATCTCATTTGATCTCATCACAACCTGAGACACAGGTCATAATAGAGACTACGGGGCTCATTTTCTACCTGGTGAACCAGTCAACTTTCATGCAGTTGAGAAAAGGTAAACTGTCCAGGTGAGGTGACTCACACCTGTAATCCGAGCATTTTGGGAGGTCAAGGTGGGCAGATCACTCGAACCCAGGAGTTGGAGACCAGCCTGAGCAACATGGCAAAAAATCATCCTACAAAAAATACAAAAATTAGCTGGACATGGTGGCACATGCTTGTCATCCCAGCTACTCAGGAGGATGAGGCATGAGGATCACTGAGCCCTAGAGGCAGAGGTTGCAGTGAGTCGAGGTTGCAGTAAGTCGAGCTTGCGCCACTGCACTCCAGTCTGGGTGACACAGCGAGATCCTGTCCCAAAAAATAAATAAATAAATAATAAAAATTTAAAAATTAAAAAACCAGGCGCGGTGGCTCATCCTGTAATCCCAGCACTCTGGGAGGCAGAGGCAGGCAGATCATGAGGTCAAGAGTTCAACACCACTCTGACCAACATGGTGAAACCCCATCTCCACTAAAAATACAAAACTTAGCTGGACGTGATGGCCAGCGCTTGTAGTCCCAGCTACTAGGGAGGCTGAGGTAGGAAAATCGCTTAAACTCAGGAAGCAGAGGTTGCAGTGAGCCAAGATGGTGCCACTGCACTCCAGCCTGGGCGACAGAACAAGACTCTGTCTCAATAATAATGATAATAGTAATAATAATAATAATAATGGCCATTGAGAGTCATTTCCCTATTCCAGAGCAAAGATGAGTTCATGAACAACCAGGAGTCTCAGTGACTGAGGGACGCCTCTGTTATTACAGCGCTGTAAGTATCCTGTAAATAAGAATGTAGGGACAGGCAAAAGCAATCTTATTGATGTATATTTCAATCTGGAATGTTTTCCCTCAGAGATAGATTTAATGCTCAGTTTATCCTAGGCTTTTGTTACCTGTGTCTCTTCTCTTTCAAATTGGGTTCCGATGGGCTAAAAGGCTATTTTCTTAAAATTAAGGAAGATAATTAATGGTATGTTTTAATATTGGGGGAAGAGTAAGCTGTAGATCGTGCTGTCTCAATCCATGGGCTCCCGCGGCCCCGGACAACTTCGAATGCTGCCCGACAAATATTAAAACATTATAAGCTCTTGGCAGGGCGCGGTGACTCACACCTGTAATCCCAGCACTTTTGGGAGGCCAAGGCTGGTGGCTCACTTGAGGTCAGGAGTTTAAGACCAACCTGGCCAACATGGCAAAACCCTGTCTGTACTAAAAATAGAAAAATGAGCCAGGCGCAGTGAGCATGCCTGTAATCCCAGCAACTGCAGAGGCTGAGGTGGGAGAATACTTTGAACCCAGGAGATGCAGGCTGCAGTGAGCTGAGATCTTGCTACTGCACTCAGTCCTGGACGACAGGGCAAGACTCTCTCTTAAAAAAATTATAAGATTTTTGCAATTTTTTTTTTTTTAGCTGATCAGCTATCACTAGTGTTAGTGCATCTTATGTGTGTCCCAGGGAAGCCAAAGATTGGACACCCCTGCAGGCTAAATGGAAATTCAAAATGAAACAAATTTAGTTTTAAAACCAAAATATTTAGTAATTAAAACTGGCAAGGTGTTCTTAATTTTTTTGAGCATATGCTTGAAATAGGATAGAAGGCAAATTTGCTTTACATTAAATTTTATCTCAGGAACAGTAACTCTCCAGTTTTAGTATATTATGTTCTTTTGACGTCAGATACAGTAATATTACGACTTTTCTTTTTTTAAATTTCATTTTCCTTTAAGTTCCAGGATACATATGCAGAACATGCAGATTTGTTACATAGGTAAACGTGTGCCATGGTGGTTTGCTGTACCTATCAACCCATCACCTAAATATTAAGCCCAGCATGCATTAGCTATTTGTCCTGATCCTCTCCCTCCACTCAACCCCCTACAACAGGTCCCAGTGTGTGTTGTTCCCCTCCTTGTGTCCATGTGAAAAACAGCTTTTCTGACACCTGATTACATAATGGTCATTACGCAGATCTCTGGTACAATACAGGAAAGGTTCAGTGAAGAGGGCTGTGAAAGGTGTCAGAATCAAAATGGAGTCACTCATGTTAAGAAAATGCTGACAAATAGAACCAGGCAAGTCCTTGAATAGAGGGTTCTCATGATTATCGTCAACTCTGTGCTTTTCACTCAAGTGGAACACAATCTTTGGTGTCTGGCTGAGAGGTCTTTACAAGTACTAGCTATACCTGAGTGGGGTTATTTAGATTTATCCTGAAAATGCAGTAAACTTTGTTCCTTTCTGAAAATTTTAGTGAGATACTGGAGGTGGGGGGGAGTGCAAAAGCTGGGGGAAATTGGACATTAGAGAGGGAGTACAAGGATAATAATATATCATGAACAATATATAATTAATAGTATAGGGCAGTAATACTACATCACAGCTTATGAAAACTCCATAATTTCTTTTATAATGCTGCCACTGGGGCAAAGACCCATGTAATAGGCCAACTGCAACAAAAACCACAGGATTTGGTAGAGTTTACAGAAAACATGATTTAACCTGTCACATGATAGACTATGAACTAAGATTTTACAGTAGGTCCTCAAAGAGGAGAATGAGTATTTAAGCCACATATTTTGTTTGATCATAGGAATCTTGGCTAGTATGATACTGAAATGACCCAAGTCCATGAGAATTGAACCTTTGAAGTGTGCCTGAGACTTATGGCTTGATGTGTGGTCCATTTTTACAGATGGTTTATGTGTGCTTGGGTACAACGTACTATACATGTTCCTTAGAACAAGCTTGTTAAGCATGTTGCACAAATCTTCTGCCTGCAGCCTGTTATCTGGTCTGTTGCATCCATCAATTACTAAGAAGGACATTTTAAAATCTTCTGAGGGCAGATTTGTCAATATCTTTTCATTGTTCTGGTGAATTGTGCCTTATATTCTGACACTTTATTATTAAGTGTAAACAAAAATTATGTATGTGACTTCCTGGTGAATTGAACCGTCTATCACCATGCAATGCTTTCTGCTTTTTATCTCGTACTCATGCAGCTGTATCGTCTTTTTTCAGGTATTTGCCTGACAAATCTATTCATGCACTTTCAAACTCTCTATGCCTTTATGTTCTATGTTTGTTACTTGTAAATGACATCTAGTGGATTTTGTTGTGTTTATATCTAGTTCAGGAATTATTATCTTTGAACTGCAAGTTTATTCTTTTTACTTTTTAAATTTTCTTTTTTCTTTCTTTCCTTCTTTCTTTCTGTCTTCTTCTTTTTTTTTTTTTTTTTTTTTTTTTTTTGGAAACAGGGTCTCATTCTGTAACCAAGGCTGGTGTGCAGTGGTGTGATCATAGCTCACTGCAGCCTCAACATTCTGGGCTCAAGCCATCCTCTTGCCTCAGCCTCCCGAGTAGCTAGTACTACAGGCTTATGCCACTAAGCCTGGATAATTCTTATTTTTTGTAGAGATAGAAGTCTCACCATGTCATCTAGGCTGGTCCCTAACTCCTGGCCTCAAGCAATCCTTCTGCCCTGGCCTCCCAAAGTGTTGGGATTACAGGTATGAGCCACCACGAATGGACTCTTCTTATTACTCTTACTATGATTATATATGTGTATTTGTTTTTAACATCTTGTTTTGTATTTCCTATTACCCTGGATTTTTCTGGAGTTTTTATCTTCCTTTCTTGTCTACTTCATGTGATTAGTCTACTTCATTTGACTGTGTTGTTCCTTTTTTTATTGCTGTTTTAAGAGTTCTTACTCCCCTTTTTAAGCTTCTTGTTGAAAAGTTCTATACTGTGTCTATTTTTTGAATGGCTAGTTATAATGATAATATCCATACTCAATAAAGTCCCAAGTTAAACAACTTTAACCTAGGAAATGCACGGAGTTTGGAACACTTTGGTTTCACACACACACACACACACACACACACACACACACATTATTGCCTAGGAGTTGAGTTATGGCTGACTTCTTTTTTTCCTAGATTATCTTTACTTCACCCTCATTCTTCAAAGATGGTTTCAACAGATGTAAAATTTCAATTGACAGCAAAAACTCTCAGCTTTTTGAGGGAATTGTCCCCACTGTCTTCTCCCTTTCACTGTTGCTGTTGAGAAGTCAGCTGTGAAATTATTATTTCTATTAGGTCATCTCTTTGTTTCCTCTCTGCATGATTTTAAGACCTTTGTCTTTGGTGCCACAGTGGGTATAACTGTGGGTTTCTTTTAAGTTGCCTGATATTTTACTGAGGTTTCTGAATCTAGAAATATCTGTCTTTCAGTATTCCAGAAAAATGTAATTTATATTGTTTTCAAACATTGCCCCTCCTAATTCGCTTCTTCCAAAACTCTAATGAAATATATGTTAGGACTTCTAACTCTAGCCCCCCTATCTCTTAATTGTGTATATTTTCCATTTCTTTATCATTCTGGGTATATTAATCAGACATTAACTTCTATTCACTAATTCTTTTCTTTAACACAATCTAATCTACATTAAAGCCATCCATTTTTGTTTTTTGTTTTTTGAAATAGACTTTATGTTTCAGACCAGTATTAGATTCACAGCAAAATTGAGCAAAAAGTATTGGGAGTTCCTGTTTGTCCCTTGTGCCCACACATGCATGGCCTCCTCCACTACCTAAATGCTACAAAAATCATACTGAAACAATTGAGGAACCTACATTGACACATCATTAGTATCCAAAGTCAACAGTTTACTTCAGGTTTACTCTTGATGTTGCACAATCTATGGGTTTTCAGAAATGTACAATGGCATGTATCCACCATTATAGAATCATATAGATTAGTTTCACTGTCCCAAAATTCTGGGTTCTGCCTATCAATGTCTCCTTCCCCTTTAAACCCTGGAAACCACTGGTCTTTTTTACTGTCTCCGTAATTATACCATTTCCAAAATATATAGTTAGAATCACCGTATGTAGCCATTTCTAATTGATTTCTTTTTTTAATAATATGCATTTATGGTTCCTCCATATCTTAGTCTATTTTCCGTTCCTATCACAGAATACGTGAGATTGGGTAATTTATTTTAAAAAGAGATTTATTTTCGATCATGGTTCTGGAGGCTGTGAAGTCCAAACAGCATGGTGCCAGTGTCTGGGGAAGGCCTGCTGACTGCATCATCACATGGCAGATAAGCGGAAGGAGGAGTGGCTGCGTGCAGAAGGGCACAAAACAGGAGCAGCAACCTTGCTTATAACAACCCAATCTCATGGGAACTAATCCATTCCCATGAAAGCTAACCCCATAGCCCCTGAAAGAGATTAATCCATCTTAATGAGTCTTAAAGCACCTCCCACCACTGCCACCTTGGGGACCAAACCTAAACATGAGTTTTGGAAGGGCCAATCCATAGTCAAACCATAGCACTCCATTATCTTTCCACGGCTTGATAATTCATTTCTTCTTTAACTTTTTTTTTTCTTTTTTTGAGATGGAGTCTCACTCTATCATCCAGATTGGAATGCGGTGGCATGATCTTGGCTTCATCTTATCACTGAATAACATTCCATTGTCTAGATGAACCATAGTTCATTTATTCATTCCCCTATTGTGGGACATCTTGGTTGCCACCAAATTTTAGCAATTATGGATAAAGCAGCTAGAAACTTGTGTGCAGACACTTGTGTGAATATCAGTTTTCAACTCACTTAAGCAAATAGGAGTGCAATTGCAGGATCATATGGAAAAAGTGTGTTTAGTTGTATAAGAAACTGCCAACCTGTCTTCTAAAGTGGCTGTTTCATTTTGCTTTCCCTCCAAGAATAAATGAGAATTTTTATTGCTCCCTATCCTTGTCATTGTTTGGTATTGTCAGGGTTTTGTATTTAAGCATTTGAATAGGTAGGTAGTGGTATGAGTTTTAATTTGGTATTTCCTAATGACACATGACTTTAAGCAATTTTTTCATATGCTTATTAGCCATCTGTACATCTTCTTTGGTGAGGTGTGTGTTTAGATCTTTTGTCAATTTTTTGACTGTGTTGTTCCTTTTTTTATTGCTGTTTTAAGAGTTCTTCGTATATTTTGATAACAGTACGTTATCAGGTACGTCTTTCACTCATGTTTTTTCCCAGTCTGTGGCTTGTCTGCTAATTCTCCTGACTGTGCATTTCACAGAAGTTTTTAACTTGAATGAGGTCCAGCTTATCAATTACTTTTTTCATGGATCATGCCATTAGTGGTGTTGTATTTTAAAAGTCATTGCCATGCTCAAGGTCATCTAGGTTTTCTTCTTTGTTCCAGAAATTTTATAATTTTGTGTATTACAGTTAGGTCTATGATCCATTTTGAGCTAAATTTTGGGGAAGATGTAAGATCTGTGTCTAGATTTTTGATTTTGCATATGGATATTAAGTTGTTCCAACGCCATCTGTTGAAAAGACGATCTTTTCCTCATTGTATTGCCTTAGGCCCTTTGTCAAATATTTGTATAGGTCTATTTTGGGACTTTCTGTTCTGTTCCATTGATCTATTCATCTGTTCTTTTGCCAATACCACACTGTCTTGATTGCTGCAGTTTTCTTGTAAATCTTGAAATTGGGTAGTGTTACTCCCCCTGATTTTCATCTAATACTGTGTTGTCGATTCTTGTTTTTTTGGGGTTTTTTTTGGCTTTTGTTTGTGTTTTTGTTTTTGTTTTAGCCTTTCCATATAAACTTTGGAATCAATTTGTCAATATCCAAACAATATATTTCTGGAATTTTGATGGGGATTGCATTGAATCTAGAGAACAAGTTGGGAAGAACTGATATTTTGTTAATGCTAGGCCTTCCTGTCCGTGGACATGGAATATCTCTCTATTTAGTCCTTCTTTTATTTCTTTAATTAAAATTTTGCAGTTTTCCTCATAGATCTTTTATATATTTTGTTAGATGTATACCTAAGTATTCCATTGGTGGTTGTGGGAATGTTAACATAAATGGCATTGTGTTTTTAATTTCAAATTCCAATTGCTCATTGTTGGTGTGCTGGAGAGCAACTGCAATGGGTTTTTCTATACTAATCCTGTATGCTGCAGCCTTGCTATCAACGTTTATTATTAGTTCCAGGAGTTTTTTGGTCAGTTGTCCTGGTGGCCTCCCAAAGAGTCCTCCTCCAGACCCAGGGTTAAGAGTATGCATTATTTTCGTCTCCATAAACATGACTATCAAAGGCAAGGTAGGGGAGAGTGCGAGGCAACAGCTCCCTGCAGTCTTCTCCACTCCACATCCTTTCACATTGTTAAAGCAGGTGAGGGGAATTAATACTTGTGGAGCAGGTTCTCAGATATTTGCTGTGAAAACCTACATATGGTGATTTAGACTATCACAGCTATTACGTCTTGGGAGTCTTTGATGAAACTTTAATTTTAACCTTGTTCAATCAGTATAGTTTTTATTAGAAAAACTCATAGGAGAGAAAACAGTTATTTCAATAAATGTAAAAAAGGCTCTTGATAAAATTCAACACCACTCCTTGTTAAAAAAAATTAAAACTTCAGAAGAAGCTAGCAATTGAGGAAGATGTTTTTATACTCATAAAAGTTATTAGAAACCTACAGCAAAAGGCATATTTAATAATAAAGCATGAACAGAAATGTCATTTATTTTCATGGTACCAAGGATTTGTTTTAATCAGTATGGTAAGACACATGAACACAGAAATGAGTGTCATCAGGGAAGTAGTTTATTTTGCTACTCAGGGTTCCCTAGAAGCTGTAGGCACTTCACACCAGAAGAGGCAAAACAGGGAAACATCAAGGTCAGTCAGGAGGCAGAGAAGACGGGGGAAGCAAAAGCAAGAATATTTACTTCACTTTCCACAGGAAGGAACAAGCAAGGCAGGGCAACCAGTCTTAGGATTGGCTAGTTTGAATAATTTCATGGCATCCTGGGGAGGCGAGGCTGTCCCTAGTTGTCGGCTACCTGGCCCTGAGGCAATTAGAGCAGGCGGATAGTGGGCAGGGATATGACAGTGATGGTAGCCATTTTTACATTGTTTTGTATAGTATTTATTGATTCAGGAAACAAACACAAAATTCTGAATAAAATGACTTGGAAACTGAAAAAAAAAAAGAAGGATCAAGATGGATAAAGAGATATAAAGAATAGAGGGTGATAAAGGATGAAGAAGGGAGTATGAGCTCTGGATTGGTTGGTTTATATATGTAAACATACATGCAAGCAAGTTGCTTACGTCCAGGAATTAGCTTATCCTGAGAGGGGCAGTCCCTCCAGGGGCAACAAGGCCCTGGATGTCAAAGTATCGAATTCAGAAAATAACAGACATGACTAATACACCATTAAAGTCAATATTATCATTAATATTATTCGACATTATCCTGAAGTCTCTAGCCAATGCATACAACCAAAAAACAATAGGATGAACAACTATTTGAATGAAAAAGACAGACTTTTAAATTCTCAGATGATGTATCTACTGAAAATTTAATAAAGTCAACCTATTCTAGAAACCAAAAACTGTCCTATATACTACATACCAGTGATGCTCATTTATAAAATGTAGCATAAAAAGTGATTCACAATAGCAACAAGAACTACATGTCTAGAATTGATAGACAATTTCAAAGTCTATATAAGGAAAGATATAAATGTTTATTGCAGATAAAAAAGAAAACATCAGGAAGGTAAGAGTTATAGGCCATCACACTCTACCTAGTTCCGAGAACCATGATTTAATTAAGTGACATGAGTTCCCCAACATGGTTCTAATTTCAGTTATCATGGTATTTTACCTGCAATTACATAAAGTACAAACTTCTTATTAGTTCTTCAGTCCACAGATCACAGCCTAAATAACAGATGCAGTCATGATCAGTGACCCAACACTCCTTTCAAAGTATGAGGTTGCCAATCACTGCATATTTGTTACTGAGTTCATACAGAGAGCAATGCATGTCATTGTCTTGCCTCCTTCTCTCCCAGTGAGAAGCCTATGTGATGTTTTACAAAAAGGAATAATCAAAAGTGGAAATTAATCAACAGGGCTAAAACTGCAACAGAAAAATAGAAGTGATAACACAAAGTGAAATTCAAATAGAACATAAATGTAGTTACAGAATAAATAGTGGCAATTCACCAAGGCAGATGTTTGCTCTGTATTTCAAGTATTTTTGCCAAATAAAACAGTTCTGAAACTGACTGAAGCTCTATATTTACAGAAATACAGGGGCAGAGAAACGTGTTGTGCTAGGCTGTTTTTCTGTTCCTATATAGAAATACGGGCGGCTGGGTAATTCATAAAGAAAAGAGGTCTAATTGGCTGAGTTCTGCAGGCTTTACAGGGAGCATGGTACTGGCATCTGCTCACCTTTTGAGGAGGCCACAGGAGGCTTCCAGTCATGGCAGAAGGCATAGCAGGAGCAGGCTTCTCACATGGAGAGGGTGGGAGCGAAAGAACAAGTGAGGTGAGGTGTCACACACTTTTAAACAACAGATCTCCTAAGAACCCACTCACTACCAGGAGAACAGCATCAAGTTATGGGGAATCTGACCCCATGACCCAAACACCTCCCACCAGGCCCCACCTCCGACATTAGGGATTACAGATCAGCATGAATACATTAGTCCAATTTCACACTGCTATAAAGAAACTACCTGAGACTGGGTAATTTAGAAAGGAAAGTTTAATTGACTCAGAGTTATGTATGGCTGGAGAGGTCTCAGGAAACTTTCTTTTTTTTTTTTTTTTTTTTTTTTTTTTTTTTTTTTTTGAGACGGAGTCTCGCTCTGTCGCCCAGGCTGGAGTGCTGTGGCCGGATCTCAGCTCACTGAAAGCTCCGCCTCCCGGGTTCACGCCATTCTCCTGCCTCAGCCTCCCAAGTAGCCGGGACTACAGGCGCCCGCCACCTCGCCCGGCTAGTTTTTTGTATTTTTTAGTAGAGACGGGGTTTCACTGTGTTAGCCAGGATGGTCTCGATCTCCTGACCTCGTGATCCGCCCGTCTCGGCCTCCCAAAGTGCTGGGATTACAGGCTTGAGCCACCGCGCCCGGCCAGGAAACTTTCAATCATGGCAGAAGGTGAAGGAGAAGCAAGGCACATCTTACATGGCAGCAGGAGAGAGAGAGATCAAAGGGGAAATGCCAAACCCTTATCAAACAACTAGATCTCGTGAGAACTCGCTCACTATCACAAGAACAGCATGGGGGAATCGCCCCCAGGATCCAATCACCTCCCACCAAGTCCCTCCATCCACACATGGGGGTCAAAATTCAAGATGTGATTTGGGTGGGGACATGGAGCCAAACCATATCAATGAGATTTGGAGCGTACATTCAAATTATATCACAGGTTTAATAAATACCACAAAATGCAATCCAAAAAATGCAGTGTCAAAATACTACGGGATAAATAATATCGGTTTCTTCAATCAAAACAAAATAAACCAAAAGAGTGCAAGTGAAAAAAGATGTAGGTGACACACATGGGTGAGATACTCAAAGATATGAAAGGAAACTTAAGACATCTTTTCATCTAATTTTAATGTATAGTCCTTATTTGGATCCCAATTAAAATAACTATAAAATAAAGATGATAATAACAATTTACAAGACAATAGAAAAACCTTGAAAACTGACTGGATATTTAATTTTATACATTAGGAATTTATTGCTAATTTGTCTTACGGTCATATGGTGTCAGAGTTTGTTTGTGTTTTAAGTCATTAACATTTAGAGAGGCATACAGAAATATTTGTAGAGGAAATGAAACAATGTCTCCATTTCCCAAAACATAATTGAGGACATGTAAATTACATCTCAATTTAGGCAATAACAAGGAATATGAGGGAAGTGTGTGGAGGTGTAAATGAAGCAAAATTGGCTGTGTATTGATTATTAATAAATAAGCTGATTAAATGGTAAATGAGGTTCCTTAAACTATTAAAATTTTATCTACCTTAGTAAATCTTTGAAAATTCTATGATAGGAAAAAAAATTCTAGTAGCATAATAAAACTAAATACTTACTGATGTATTCCAAACTGCTGAGCTTACAGCAAATACTAGATTAATATGTACTAATCCATTTTGATAACAACTGTCATAAGATAATGAGAATAACTCATGTGGTTTATCAAAAACACTTTATTATTGCATTAAAGTTACTGATTAGAACAAAAACGATCATGAAGATGTTTCAAAAAATAAGTTCCAATTTAATTGGCTAAAAATATCTGCATATATAATCATTATTTTCAAACATGGGATTGGCATCAAAATGTGGATAAGAAAGAATTTATCAAACGGATTATTTTATGTTGTGCTTAATGATAGAAGAATTCCTTAATTTATTTTTCCCAAATTAAGATGAGCAACTAAGTCTGAGATCTTCAGCCCAGGAAGGAGTAGGTGAGGCGTAGCCTGCTTTCTCGGCTGCCAAATGCTTCTGGAAAGGATGCTGAAGAACTTGCTGGAGAAGATGCACCTGGTAAACAATGTGAGCAAGTAAATGTAGATTAGAATTGCTCAGGACCCTGATAACTTTCTCCATTTCTAAAAGGCAAGGTCAATTTAAAATGTTTAAAAATGTTTATTCTTTGGGAGGCCGAGGCAGGCGGATCACTGGAGGTCAGGAGTTGGAGACCAGCCTGGCCAACATGGTGAAACCCTGTCTCATTGGAAGTTACACAGATTTGCCAGGCGTTGTGGCACACATCTGTACTCCCAGCTACTCGGGAGGCTGAAGCAGGAGAAATGCTTGAACCTGGGAGGCGGAGGTTTCAGTGAGCCAAGATCACGCCACTGCACTCCAGCCTGGGTGACAGAACAAGACTCCTTCTCAGGGAAAACAACAACAATATCAACAACAAAAAAAGTTTATACATTTTAAGTTCTATGGAAAACCTCAACTCTAGTTGTTACTTGGAGTTTCTATTATTCCATTAAACCACTCCTTAAGAGTGCTTTCTAAGTTTTTGTACTAAACTAAGTGAATGAAAATGTACATTTTAATCTTAATACCTCTTTACAGAATTTAGGCAATTGTAATTTTCTAAAATATTTACAGAAATAGAAGGATGTCAATGATTTGCAATCTTTCCAAATGAAGGCCATGAATTCCAGCTCATGCTGCTTCCTACTGGTAATTTGGCCCCATGGTAAAAATCTGAGGCACCAAAGAACACACCTTTTTCCACAATCAATCTGAGATCAAAATGTATATTTTCAGTGCTTTTGCTATTTCTTGGGTATTACAAAAGAAATGCTTGGTTATGACAGAAAAGGTGGACGATTATCTATACTAAGAAATTAAAGGTGGGAGATCAAGTAGAACATATTATTGTGTCACTAGTATTTTAAATATGAAGACTGCATCATCATAAATACAGGGCTTTTGGAGCCCATCTTAGCACTTCTCCTGGGTACTTTCTATACACCTCTTTTTATTAAAGTTGACTGTATACCTATTGCTCTCACTTACCTACTAACTTAAGAGCCCCTCTAATTTTTACATTTCTCCACAGCATTTTGCATTGAATGGATTCTCAAGAAATGTTTGAGGACAGAAGGTAAACACCAGTTCCATGTGTAAAGGATTGCATGTAGAAAGGCTTGACAAAATGTTTTTCTTCTCCTGCATGAGAAGTTGTCATTCAGTTACCTTTCTGGTTCTGTTCCCCTGGTGTCCTGATAAGGTGGTATGTCAACTCTATCACCATACAGCGTTGCCTAAGAAGGACAAGTAAGTCCTGGACTGGGAGAACTGCAAATACCTGATAGGATGCGTTGGGCTTTCCTAAGCTTGGTGACTCCTACTATGAGGCAGGTCTCTTGTGAGGATGCTGGAAATTATGCCTATGGAGTTGTTACAAGAGACATTGCTTTTTGCAGAGCCTGAAGCTTCTAAGGCAGGGCTGCCCCTGCAGGTTCACGGTGGGGCTCTCAGATCCTTGCACATGAGTGGAGCTGCCGTGCCTTACTGCTGGTGTGGACTGCTCCAAGGTCCCCTGCACGTGGAGAACCTGGTGGTGCCCTGTCGGGAAGCTTTGTTCCTGTGCTCTGTCTCTCTCAGCTGGCCGGGGCCAGGTGTGTGGCCTGTGATAGTCATTTGAATCTGAATGTTTACTTGACCCTAAGACTTAAAACACCTCCTCCCAACCTGCCCCGGGGGCGCTGCCTCAATACTCAAATATAATTTTGAAGAAGGGATGGAAAGAAGGGGGGGACATAAAAGATACAGAAGAAAAGAGACACGGGCCAACGAAACAGCTCACTGAACACTGTGTAGTTTCCCCTGCGGAGACACATTTACCTAATGATAAATGCTGAGGTGTCTCCCTTCTCTTTGTTTCTCCTTCAGATCAAAAAAAGATTCTATTTAAAAATTTTATACTTTCTGAAATGAAATGTCAGGCTAATTAAACTACTGAGATAAAAAGCGAATACAAGTTCCAAATTAGAAAGAGCAAAATGGTTTCTCTCTTACTCCAACTCTGATCAGTGGCTGATGATGTCAGGGCATTCTGTGATGAAAATGGTTCTGAGGCTACAACCGGTTTGAGAGAGAAAGAGGGTCATGACTACCAATAACGTACCCTCGGGGCATGGGACAGGAGAGTGGCAGCATGAGAGCCAGGGCCATTCCTGTTGTACAAAATACATAACGTGCGATGCGTTTTTAAACAGCTAATGATGAAATATTTGAGGCAGAAAACATGTACAGAATAACATCATAGACACCTGTGTATCCTCCATTCAACTTCAGCAATAAAATACTTTCAATGTGGTTGAAGCCATATTGCATGATATTGATAGAATTCTGCTTATTTTTATACTATATTTAAGTAGTAACACTTTGTTTGAATTCCTTTGCCATTTGCTTGTTTCGCTTAACATTAGAAGTGAGATTTGGCTGGGCACAGTAGCTTCGTCTGTAATCCCAGCACTTTGGGAGGGGCCAAGGCAGGAGGATCACTTGAGCCCAAGAGTTCCAGACCAACCTGGGCACCATAGTGGGACTCTGTCTCTGCAATAAGTAAAAAAATGAGCCAGGTGTGGTGGTGCACACCTGTAGTCTCTGAGAGGCTGTCAAGAGAGGATCGCTTGAGCCTGGGAGGTGGAGGCTGCAGTGAGCTATGATTCATGTCACCGCACTCCACCCTGGGTGACAGAGCGAGACCCCATGTCTAAAAGTTTTTATTTGAATTGGGAGAGTCATTCTTGCTAATACATGCAGCTCTAGTTTATCCGTCTTCATTGCTGTCAGGATTAAAGTGGACCCAGGCTGGTCGTACCATGGGTATCTGAAAGGAGCAAATGCTGCTGCCCTCTGGAGAGACATACCCTCAAATTCCAGTTCACTGGATTTCAAACAGAGACTGAAATCCACAATTCCAAAACACAAACAATGAACAGCAGAATCAGACCCTTGAAAGGTCAAATAATGTATATGTGTGTGTTTTTAAATAAATATTTAAAAATGTTAATGAAGCATAAATAGAAAATATGAGAAAATAATTCAACTGATAAACCAAAGAGAGACTAAGCAGGGAGAAATCCAGGAAGCTGGTGTTGGCAATGGATTTTTAATTAATAAAAATGAACTGAGAAAAGTCAAGCATCTTACCTCTGAGAAATCATTCCTTTCTGCTTTCTGCACTGCAGATTCTGCCATCCAGTTCCTCAGCACATACCTAGTGTTAACAGCTTAAACGAGGTCGAGAGAGAGCACATCTGGAAACAGCAAATTAATAAATTACAAACAACAACTATAAATTAAGTCATACGAAATCACCACTATATTTTATAACCTTTAAGAAGTTTGCTGGAAGAGTCAAAAGAGAAGACATTATCACTATCGGTCCATTAATTATTTATAAACAAAGTACAGCATTTATTAACTTTTGGTGCAGAAGAAACCTTTTGTGAGCATTTTCATGAACGTTTTGTTTTTGTTTTCAGTGTTTCATCACAATCTGCTTTTTCTTTCATCATTTGCAGCTCAGTAAGCATTTTATAAAGCCAATGAAGTAGGTAATTCATCTGAATTAGGCCCTGCAGCCTAAGTGGAGAGGAGGAAACAAAACAAAACAGTTGCTGCTTTTAACGCCCAGAATTAAGGTCTGACGCGTTAGAACCACGTCATGCTGATTCTGCCTGAGAGTAAGCAGGAAAGGTCTCGTGCAATTAAAAACCTTGATAAATTTGTATTTTTGACAATAACCATGCATTTTTTTTCCTATTAAAACGTCTTATAAAAATGACACATTTTTTAAAATTCCAGGAACTACATCTTCATTTGAGATGAACCTTTTGCAAGATTATTTATCAACTGGTCAGGGAGGGGAGATGCTATCCTCAATGGTACAACAGAAATTCTGAGAGGACTGCAGACCCCAGTTATTGACTCTCAACTGAAGTTCCCAAGTTACTTGAATGGACTACATATTCCATTTCGATTTGGTATTGAAGGTCTGCCTCCGTGATAGATAATCTAAAAATGAAGTGCCCTGTGATCCAGTAATTCTCCTTCTCCTGGAACATAGTCTAAGGAAACAAATGTAAACATTAAAAAGTATTATTTAAATTAAGGAAAAACTAGAAACAACTGGATACTTAATAAGTAAAACATGTACTTTCAAATCAATATTACGGAGCCATTAAAAATGTCACATTATAAAGAATGAAGCAGCAAGAAAAAAAATGCTTTTTTTTTGTTTTTGTCATGGAGTCTCACCCTGTCACTCAGATTGGGGTACAGTGGCACAATCTTGGCTCACTACAACCTCCTCCTCCCGGGTTCAAGCGATTCTGGTCCCTTAGCCTCCTGAGTAGCTGGGATTACAGATGTGCACCACCACGCCTGGCTAATTTTTGTATTTTTAGCAGAGATGGGGTTTCACCATGTTGGCTAGGCTGTTTTCGAGCTCCTGACCTCAAGTGAGCGATGGCACCTGGTTTATTTTTAGTGAAAAAATAATCTGGCCAGGCATGGTGGCTCATTCCTGTAATCTCAGCATTTTGGGAAACCAAGGCAGGAGGACTGCTTGAGCCCAGGAGTTCAAGACCAGACTGGGCAACATAGTGAGACTGCATCTCTACAAAAAAAAATTGTTTAAGTAGCTAGGCATGATGATGCCTGTCTAGAGTCCCAGCTACTTGGGAGGCTAAGGTGGAAGTGCTGGGATTACAGGCACGAGCCAGCCAACCACTATCTTACTGAGTTTGTGCAGCAACCCATTATATATATGCACTGTATAGTGTAAATGAGGACACAAAAGTTAGGACAGGTTAAATAGATAAAAATATTTTTAAATTGGACTGCCGTGATTGCACAATTTCTTAAGTTTAGTAAAAAAAAAAAAAATTCTATGCTTGAATGAATTTTATGGTATGTAAATTATATGTCAATAAAGCTGTCAAAAATTACACACCAGAGAGAAAGAAAGAAGTGGGGCATCAAGTGACAGGTTTACTGTCATCTAGGAAATGTTGGGTCATCCAGAACTCAAGCATAGCTGGTCTGACTCTGGACCCCCGCACAGCTGTTACTCCAAAGAAAGGAGCTACATGGAAATAAAAAGATTCCATTAGGGAAATGAGGATCAGACTTTACTCAGCTGTCTCCTGCTTTGATGTTTATTTGTTCATGTGTGTATAATTCTTTAACTCCACATCCCTGCTATACATTGTTACATAAACATGTGCAACCAATATTTTATATATTTCCATTTACAGATCAATTAAATATATAAGAATATATGGAAGTGTACTTTAAAAAATAAATGAACTGTCATTATAAACTCTTATTATACCATTGTTCTTCGTGGAAATTGATTTCTTCCCTTCTTTGAGAGCACACATTTTAGCATTTATTATTTCTCTAAACTCACAGAAGCAAAGCTGCAGCCGTGAACCCATCTCATTTCTTTCACTTTGCCATTTCATCCAATCTATCCTAACCAAGTAAATCCAAATACTAAGGATGGCCACCACATGGCATTTACAAATATTTTAGACTTCTTCCTCTCAACTTCTGGGACTGTGCACATTCTGAGCTGGCCTGAAAGTTCTGTATGATTGCCCAAACGGGCATAAGTGGCTGGCAACGAAATGAACCCCAAAGAGCTCATCCATTTCACTGTAAGAACTAAACTTGCTTTTATGTCTACAATAATGTCCTGAGTTCACGAAGCAATTTCATTCCCTAACCTAACATGGAATGTCAGTGTCATCCTTTTTTCATGGACAGCAACCAGTCACCCCGATACACATGCTCTCTATACAAGTCCTAAGGCAGAAGCACTCAAAGGCTCAGATCCTTCTGCCTTAACTTCTTTAATCTTGCTAGAACCTGCACTGCAAAAAGAATTACCTTTCTTTTTTTGTTTGTTTTGTTTGTTTGTTTGTTTGTTTGGAGACAGGGTCTCACTCTGTCGCCCACACTGGAGTGCACTGGCACAATCATGGCTCACTGCAGCCTCGATCTCCCAGGCCCAAGTGATCTTCCCACCTCAGCCTCCTGAGTAGCTGGGACTACAGGCATGTGACACCACTCCCAACTAATTTTTAAATTTTTTGTAGAGAGGAGCATCTCCCTATGTTGCCCAGGCTAGTCTCGAACCCCTGGGCTCAAGCGATTCTCCTGCCTCAGCTTCCAAATTGCTGGGATTATAGGCATGAGCCACCACACCCAGCCCTGTTTTTTCCCTTCTCCAAGCCAAGTGTGAAGTCAACACAGTAAACTAAAAATCAAGGCCAAGTATGGTGGCCCACACTTGTAATCCCAACACTAGAGATTGATGTAGAAGAATGGCTTGAGCTTAGGAATTCGAGACCAGACTGGGCAACATAGTGAGACCTCATCTCTACTAAAAGTACAAAAAAATTAGCCAGGCATAGTGGCACATGCCTGTAACCCCAGCTACTCAAGAGGCTGAGATGGGAGGATGACTTGGGCCTGGGAGGTCAAGGCTGTAGTGAGCAGTGATTGCACCACTGCACTGCAGCCTGGAAGACAGAGTGAGACTCTGTCTCAAAAAAACAAAAAGAAAGAAAAGGAAATCAAAACATAGAAGTGATTTATTTTTACAGCTCTGATTTACTATTGTGTATTATAGCCAAGTAATTGATTTCTACAGCTCTAATTTACTGTATGAGTACTAAGGCCCAGGCTATAACAAGATGCTTTATACATATATAAACATATATCGCTCACATTACAAGATCCTTGCAAGACCGGGCACAGTGGCTCATGCCTGTAATCCCAGCATTTTGGAAGGTCAAGGCGGGCAGATCACCAGAGGTTGGGAGTTTGAGACCAGCCTAGCCAACATGGTGAAACCCCATCTCTAATAATAATATAAAAATTAGACAGGCATGGTGGCAGGCACCTGTAATCCCAACTACCCAGGAAGTTGAGGCAGGAGAATTGATTGAACTCGGGAGGCGGAGTTTGCAGTGAGCCAACATCCTTCCATTGCACTCCAGGCTGGGTGACAAGAGCAAAACTGTCTCAAATTTCAAATACTATAGTAATAAAAAGCCAAGAAATAGAAGTTTCTCTTTTATTTATCCTAAATTCCTGGCAGTTGTTTAAAAATATGTATAACTTAAAATGAACTTGAGACTAGTGGAGGAATAAGAGTAATTTTTGGAGGTTGTGAGAAGAGGAAAAACTAAAAATATGAGTCATTTTTAGGACAGTGGGAAAATAGGTAGCCCCCTTTTTATTGCTGGAGATATTTGTACATCATAGAAAAAAGTCCAGAAAAATTAATAATAAAGTGGTTAACAGTGATTACTTTGGAGAATAAAACTCTACTCACTTCTGTATATTGTAAATTATTTACCATAAGTATGTAGTATTTATTAAAAATTTAAAAATTGCTTTAAAGAGATACATAATCATATACATAATCTTACAGGTAACGTCATCCTGATCTGTTCAAAACTATTTAAAACATGAAAAACATCTTTCTCTATCATTAAAAACCAATTTGTAGACAGTAGTCCCTGCTTATCTGCAGAGGATGTGTTCCAACACTCCCAGGGGAATGCCTGAAACCACAGATAGTACCAAACTCTCTAAAAACTATGATTTTTTCCTATGCAAACATACTTAGGATAAAGTTTAATTTATAAATTAGGTAGAGTAAGAGATTAAAAACAATAATAATAAAATAGAACAACGATAAAGGCATGCCAGCATCACTACTCTTGCACTTTGGGACCATTATTGAGTAAAATAAAGGCGACTTGAACACGAGCACTGAGTCCTGCAATGCTCCATAGAACTACTCAGCTACTAGGTGACTCATGGGACGAAGTGACTCATGGCCAGGGAATGTCTCCAGCATGGATAAACTAGACAAAGAGAGAATTCACATCCCAGACGAGACGGAACAAGACTTCATCATGCTACTCAGAATTGTGAGCACTTGAAACTTAGGAATTGCTTATTTCTAGAATTTTCCATTTAATATTTTTAGACCATGGTTGACCACGGGTAACTGAAATTGTGGAAAGTGAGAATGCAGATAAGGGGGAAACTTACATATTACAAATGTTAAGAAGCTCATCAATAGGAATTTTTTAAAGTCACAAAAAATGAAGCTTTCTACTTCAACAAATTCTACTTTCTCATCAGAAGAATGATATATCAGTAGACAACTTTTCTATATATATATATCTATATGTATAACTTGATATATCTACTGATATCTACTGTCTGAACAAAACTAACAGATGTCCACAAGGCAATAAGTAGTGCTATCTCAGATACCACAATAGAAAAAAAATCCTAAAATGAAATTTAGAGATTTCTCAGGTTTTTAGCAATGTACACTCTTTTAGGATCCTCCGATAAGTCACGAGAAGCATACAGGAAAACTTCAAAGGTGGGTCAAAAGATGACTAAAGGAGTGGAAATTGGTACTTGTAAGAAAAATAGAGAAAAGTAAAATTATTCATCCAGAAATAATACATAAGAGGCTTAGACACAGTATCATGATCAAGTCTCTCCATGGCCAATAACCAAAGTAAAAACAACAGAATTCAGCCCGAGGGAGTTAAGTTTCAGCAACGTGAGTTATTAAACTTCAAATGTGTCACCAAGAAAAATAAAGGAATTCCCTTCTCAGTGACTGTTAAAATAATGGAAAAGCTTTAGTGAGATCAAAAAATTTCCATAACAATAGAAAAACACATTTTACTGTTATGTATTTTATTTACTTTAGAACTACTACAACAGAAATATTATATATCTAATGTGTGACGAAAGAATGTATGTGATCAAGTTATAAATGCTGCTCAAAAAATAACGTATACTGTCAGGATGTAGGAACACCTGTTCTTTTTTTATAGGCATCTTTTAAACAAAATAACTGTCTTGTCTATGCCTTGTTTAAGAAGTGGTGCATCTTAACTTCCTGTAGCAAAATGTTCAAACGGCTCTGCACTTCCTTTGCTAGCGTTAGTGTTTTAAATTCTAAGTTAGAATCTCTAGTGTTGGCAGGTCAGCAAGAGAAAACAGAGAATTGTCTTTTCTCTTTAAATGCTTACCACATGGGATTGTAAATTAGGTCACCCATGTGGAAAGCAATTTGGATATTTCTCAAAGAACTTAAAATATAACTACTGTTCAACCCAGCAATCCCGTTACTGGGTATACATCCAAAAGAAAACAAACCATTCTATCAAAAACACACTGGTCCTCGTATGATTTGGAAATTATTAAAACCCAGTTAAAATAGTAAGTGTAGATTAGCATTTGTCTAATATCTATCTATGTCATATATATATATATATATACACACCATACACTGACATATAAGAATATGTCATATTAGCCATTGGAGGCATGTCAAGGATGAAGTGGTCAATGATATGCATTAAATGCTAGAGATTCGTGAACTGTAACTGAAACATGACCACTAGATGGAGCAATTTCAGTGACATGGTGTGAATCCAGGCAGAACTGACCCAGAAAGCAAATGGGTGGTTACAAATAATGCCTCATGAAAGTAGACAACTCTCCACCGGCCAGGATGACCAGAAACTCAGTAAATGTTGCTAAAGTAAGAGACAGAGCAGCTGTGACAAGTGCGATGACTTCTTTGCTCTTATACATTTCCTTCATTTATTGCACATTCTTCCTGGTCCAAATCTGTATTTACTATGCTGAAAACTATAATATAGGATCCATATTCTAAATGATCCTAGTTTGTGTAAGGTATTTTTCCTTAAGTATTTCCAATAACTTTTAAAAACTGTATTAATTTAACAAATGGAAACAGAACTCCTCATAAAGGTTTTTTGTTTGAAGGAACATCTTGCTAAGTCTGCTTGAGGAAGACGGGATTTTGTAAGCAGAGATGCCAGCAGGTACCAAGATCTTGGACAATGATGGAAGCCACACTGCATGATTCAAGGGAAGAATGTATTGCTTTTGCTCTTTTGAAAAAAAAAATCCCTCCTCCATCTTCCCCACAGAAATCTTCAGCAAGACGCTCTCTGTTCTTAAAGACGTTGTGTACATTTGGTTTGCTGTTTGTGTTCACCCTTTCGATGGGGCTGTTTCACATCCGGGTCAGCCCAGTGTGAAATAGGTGCTATCACACATATCAAAGCTGGAGTCCAGGGGGAGGGAGACACAAGACAGAGGATACACCCAGGGAACCCCAGGAATTGGGAAGAGAGTTTTGGATTTCCGGAGGCTGCAGAATTGAGAAATTTGAGTCACTTCCCCACCCCGCAGTGTGTGAGTGGTATGGAGGCCCTCATCTGTAACTGGGTTGCATCCTACATTATAAGTTTTTTGAGGAACAGGACTATTGGGTCGTATACTTCTTTTTTCAATCTCCTAAAAAATCTACATGGTGTTCAACGCAATAGCAAATGTGACAAATATTTATTTGAACTATTGCATCTTATTTATAAGAAAACAGAAAATATTTAACTTCACAGCACATAAATAAGCATTTTTTCCAGTTGTACCATTTTTTAAAATGTAATTTCTTATTCTGGCTTAAAAAAAGAAGAAAATCTTGCCATTTGCAACAACATGGATGAAGCTCAAGGACATTATGTTGAAGTGAAATAAGCCAGACACAGAAACACAAATATTGTATAATCTCACTTATATGGGGAATCTAAAAACGTCAGACTCATAGAAATAGAGAGTGGAATGGTGGTAATCAGGGTCAATGAGGTAGGGGAAATGGGGAGAAGTTGTTCAAAGGACACGAAGTTGCAGTTATAAGATAAATAAGTCCTGAAGACCAAATGGATAGACTATAGTTGATAATAACACCTTGTACCTTGGAAATTTGCTAAGAGAGCAGATCTTAAGTATTCTCACCAAAAAAAGCAACCATATGAGGTAATGCATGGGTTAATTGGCTTCATTGTGATAATCATTTCAAAACGTATACATATGTCAAAACATCACATTTTACACCTTAAATGTACACAATTTTTATGCCAATTATACTTGAGTAAAGCCGGGGAAAAATAGTCACTTTCATAGCTTAAAAAATGCAATTTCCTTAAATTCTTGGTCATCAATCATAGACATAAAATAAAACAAGCAAACAAAAATGTAATTTTCTAACCTCGATAAATCTAGTTCACCATAATGAGCCAAAATTTCTAACGATCCAATTCTGAACCATGATCCTGCAGCAAGCAGCAATACCGCACCTTAAAAAGAAACATTTATTGGTCGGGCGCGGTGGCTCATGCCTGTAATCTCGGCACTTTGGGAGACCAAGGTAGGTGTATAACAAGGTCAGGAGTTTGAGACCAGGCTGGCCAAAATGGTAAAATCCCATCTCTACCAAAAATACAAAAAATAAAAATAAAAATAAAGATAAAAATTAGCTGGGTGTTGTGGCGAGCCCCTGTAATCCCAGCTACTCAGGAGGCTGTGGCAGGAGAATCACTTGAACTCAGGAAGGCTGAGGTTGCAGTGAGCCGAGATCACGCCACTGCACTGCAACTTAGGCAACAAGAGTGAGGCTCCATCTCAAAATAAAGAAAAAAGAAATATTTATTTTAGCATAAAAGTATTTTAGGCTATAGGAATACGGCAAAATACCTTTTCTTAAAAAATTATTTTAATAAAAAATAATATATTATCTGAATTTATCAGAAAAATAACTAATTTCATCCATAAAGGATCAAGGGCATTTCTTTATTCCTTAAAGAATGAATCTGAATGTCCAGAACCACACTTTTACAGCCAGCAAGCCTCTAATCCAGCTAAAGGCTGAGACAGAGCTGTGGGGCTCCAAACTCTTGATTCCCCACTAGTCTCAGCAACAGTGACCTTTCCCCTGTATTCGATCCTGAATAAGGGAATGAGCTATTTATTTCGCATAGGTCCTAACATAAATACAATCAGTAACTAGAACTCACGTTTATTTGTCATAAGGAATGCTGTACTTAGAGGTGTTTAGATGTCAAGATGAATTCTACACGAGGGTGACACAGCCCCTGCCCTGTGGCTGCTGTCCTTCAATAGACTCCCACACTCACTACCTCTGGGCCTTTTTTGATGCTATTCTCCCCTCTGCCACACAACCCACTCCCTGTCCTCCCCCGACTGAAATCCTACCTAACCTTCTACTCAAGATCAATTTCCTCTTCCTCCATAAAGCCAAACTGATCCATCTCTCTTTAACTGACCTCTGATTTTTTATAGTTCATTTGTTCCATGTGTTGAAGTCTTTTCAAAGACTGTGATTTTCTTTGGACCAGGGACTGAGACATACTTATTACTCCCAGGCTGGGCATGGTGGTTCACACCTGTAATCCCAACACTGTGGGAGACCAAGGGGGGAAGACTGCTTGAGCCCGGAGTTCAAGACCAGCCTGGGCAATATAGCAAGAACTCATCTCTACAGTAATCAATTAATTACTTAAGGAAATACTGATTACTCCTGGACCCCTGAAAGTGTCATCCAATGGTAGGCACAGGAAAGGGCCAATAAGTAGTTTTCGGTTGACTGGATTATTCATATAGTCAGGACTCATCCACAATACTAATCTGGATATTTATTTTCATGTATCTTTTTCTGAGCAATAAAATGTAGTCACTTTGAGAAAACATACGAGCTTAATCTGTTATTCTAAACGTTACTTCATGAACAGCCACTGGATCACATTCCTCAATATTAACACTGAAAGACATAGGGGGTTCTAGTCTAACCTCATTTTATTTATTTATTTTGAGTCTCACTCTACTGCCCTGGTTGGAGGGCAGTGGCATGATCATAGCTCACTGAAGCCTTGATTTCCAGGCTCAAGCGATCCTCCCACCTCAGCCTCCCGAGTAGCTGGGACTACAGGTGTGCACTACCACGTCTAGCTAATTATTTTTCTAATTTTTTTTTTCTGTAGAGACAGGGTCTCCCTATGTTGCCTAGCCTAGTCTCAAGCTCCTGGGCTCAAGTAATCCTCCCACTTTGGCCTCCCAAAGTGCTAGGATTACAGGCATGAGCCACCATGCCCAGCCTAACCTCATTTTAGATGGTGAAAATGGGGGTCGGATTGTTTAAGTGACTTGCCCAAGTCACAAAGTGAGTTCCTGCAGGGCCAGCTCTAGGTTTCACATATTCTTTTTTCCTATCTAGCACTATTCTCACTGCACCACAGTGGCTCCTGGGCAAATGTTAGGACAAAAGCACAATGGACATATCTCTGCATATGTGAAGATCTAGAGATGAAAATTCTACTAATGTCCTATTAGAAGTAATACTTGAGACCATTTAAACCATTAAGATTGTGGCTTGGAATTCAGATAAACTGAATATATATGTCACAGCCCCAAAAGTTAGTAGTGTTATACCAGTCATACCAATAGTCTGTGACTGGAATGTCGTATCCAATCACCAGAAGCAAAAAGACCTACACAGTTATTATAGGCCCACATGTAATGGTATCATTTCATCCAGATGAAATTAGAGAGAGAGAAAGAGATGCTGTAAAAATAAATAACCCATAATTTATTTAAACATGAATATTTTGAGGGAATTTCTTAAATGGAAATCTTATAAAAACACATTGCTACGGTCTGACAGTTTTCATCCCCCCAAAATTCCTATGTTGATAGCCAATCACCAAAGTGATGGTATTAGAAATTAGGGTCTTTAGGAGGTGATTCGGTCACGAGGGCTCCATCCTCATGAATGGGATTCGTGTCCTTATAAAAGAGGCTCCAGAGGGCTGCCTTCCCCTTCCGCCATGTGAGGACAAGTGAGAAGGCGTCATCTATGAAGCAGAGAACCCTCAAAAGATACCACATGTGTGGGTGCTTTGATCTTGGACATCCTGAACTCCAGAACTGGGAGCAATAAACTTCTGTTGTTTATAAATTACCCAGTCCAAGGCATTTTGTTACAGCAGCCCGAACAGAGTAGGATACATACTATGCATAAAGTATAATAAACATGAAATGTGCGCGTGGTGAATCACTGAATATTGTCAAGAGTCTGACCCATGACAGCCACAAAAAGGAATAAGATCATGTACTTTGCAGGGACATGGATGGAGTTGGAAGCCATTACCTTCAGCAAACTAACACAGGAACAGAAAACCAAATACTGCATCTTCTCAGTTTTCAGTTGGAGCTGACTGAGAACACATGGACACGCCAGGGAGAACAACACACACTGGACACCTGTAGGGGGTTGGGGGCAGGGAGAGCATCAACAAGAATAGCTAATGGACACTGAGTTCAATAACTGGGTGATGGGGGCTGGGAACAGTGGCTCATGTTCATAATCATAGCACTTTGGGAGGCCAAGGTGGGCAGATCACTTGAGGTCAGGAGTTCAAAACCAGCCTGCCTAACATGGTGAAACTCTGTCTCTAGAAAAAATACAAAAAAAAAAAAAAAAAAAATTTAGCCTGGCATTGTGGCGTGTACCTGTAATCCCAGCTACTTGAGAGGCTGAGGCAGGAGAATCGCTTGAACCCAGGAGGTGGAGGTTGCAGTGAGCCGAGATCCTGCCATTGCGCTCCAGCATGGGTGACAGAGCAAAGCTCCATCTCAAAATAAATACATTAAATAAATAAATAAATAACTGGGTGATGGGATGATCTGTGCAGTAAACCACCATGGCACACATTTACCTATGTAACAAACCTGCACATCCTGCACATGTACCCCTGAACTCAAAAGATGAAAAGAAAAAGAAATTGATGTTCAAGTTTGTCACAGGTGATCCTTAAAGTCCTCCTAATGGCCTGATTACTTTGTCTTTTAGTCTATAGGACTTTGAAGAAGAAAGGATATAACTAACCCAGCAAACCAGAACCTGATGTTATAATAATTGTAATAGTTAACATGTTAAGCACTTTACATGTATTTCCTAATGTAATCCTACACCAATCTTACGATACTTTACTATGTGTCTTAAAAATTGTTTCTGAGCAAACCAGCATTACCAAAAAGCCCCCAAACCACCAGAGAGTGTTAATCGTATCTAGCTTACAGGAAAGTCACAGTCACAACAACTGGTTCTATGTTCTCGTTTCTGTTTTTAATTAGTCAGATACCACACCCTGAACTTGTTGCTTAATTTCTTGCTTAAAACATCTTGCTGAATTTCCAGAATGTTCCTTAATTCCTTCCTGATTTCTGCAGTACAAATAACACCCCAAAGGAATCTTGATTTACTCCCATTCTAGTAGCTGTAAATTGTTTTATGGCTATCTTGATATAATTATAGTCTATTTGTCCTTCTTTTTAATTGTTTTATATTTATTTATTTTTTGAGACAGGGTCTCACTCTGTCACCTAGGCTGCAGTGTGGCGGCACAAATTCGGCTCACTGCAACCTCTGCCTCCTAGACTCAAGCGATCCTCCCACTTTAGCCACCTAAATAGCTGGGACCACAGGCATGTCTCACCATGCCTGGCTAATTTTTGTAGAGACAGGGTTTCGCCATGTCGCCCAGTCTGGTCTTGAACTCCTAGACTCAAGCAATCTGCCTGCCTCAGCTTCCCAAAGTGCTGGGATTATAGGCATGAGCCACTGCACCCAGCTTATTTGTCCTTTTATATTGACACATTGTACTACCTCATTTTGCCAAAAGTGCACTCAATGAGTTCTCTAGCAATAATCCACAGAAAATTTATATTTGTGCTGCCCCAGTATTCTCCATTCCATTCAAAGAATTAGCCTCCAGCTTTAGCACAGGAAGAAATCACATCAGCTAATCTAGAAACATCCTCTGATGGCATATTCCTTTAGACACATCTTGTTGAACTCCCAATACACTAATTTAAAACTTAATGTAAAATAATTTCTTTAGTAGGACAGCATTTCCATCAAATAATTCTATTTGCATAAGGGAAGTGGTGCTGTTGCTACTTTTACGTGGTGGCCTCCATATTGGTGAGCCAGTGGAATGGATCCAAACACTGTCTTTTCACCACTTACAAGCTGGATAAAATCGTCTGTTTCTGAAACAGATAAATCAAGGTCCAAAATATTTTCTAGAACTTCCTGAGGCAGGAAAAACAAATTTACAAACTGAAGTCATCTTTCAGGTTTTTTTTTTTTTTTTTTTTTTTTTTTTTTGAGACACAGGCTCACTCTGTCACCCAGGCTGGAGTGCAGAGGCACAATCATGGATCACTGCAGCCTTAACCTCCTGGGCTCAAGTGATCCTCCCACTTTGGCCTCCCAAAGTGCTACAATTACAGGATGGAGCTACTGCACCTGGCCTAATAATTTTTAAGAATAGAGACTTAATGGAAGAAAATTCAAAGAATAAACCTCTTCTGAAAATATATTATTAATTTTTTTCATAAGAGATGTACCACACTGTCTATGTTTATGCTGTTTGGGAAAAATTAGTCCTACTAGATGGTTCTAAAATTTTTTTGGATTTCTTATGATGCATGGTAAAACAATATTTTTCCTAGGACAAATTCACTTAAGAAACTACAAAAAAAGTCCTATTTTTAACCCAAATTCATTTATATTATGAGAAAAAATTGAGAGTTTATGAGAGACCATTAAAGGATATCTAAGATAACAATTTAACTCATTTTCCTCTTTTTCACAAAAGCGTATTTTCCTTGTAAGACAACTTTAAGTTGAAACTAAGTATCAAAGTGTGATTTCTAAGAATGACATCTAGTATTTGAATTTTAAACACAGATAGTCATGTATAATTAGACTAATAATATTAACTCTAAAAAATTATTTTAAGTAAATATTTTAGTGAGTTAAGTATTTGTATTGTGAAAAAATAATGCCTAACCTTTGAAACTGCTACAAGACATACTCTTGATTTGAAAGGAGTTGGGAAGGAGATTGAAAAAATACAGTTTTTCACTTTATGAACATAATTGTCTTTAACACGATCAACAGGCAACATAGCTGATAAAATAAAACATCTTTCTTAATGTTCTCATTTGTTACATATACAACACTAATATCCCTTAGAAAGCCTATGGTTCTTCAAGAAACCCAAGTCACTATTTTCTTCATGCTTTGTTATTTGAAGGCTACTTTGTCATTTCAACACGACCTAGCCAACATGCATTTAGGACAGTACATCATGGAACTGTTCAAGAGGCTAGGGAATGGAAAAAGTTTAAAACGGGAAGACACATACCCTGTCTTCAAAGATCTTCACTCATGGAAGGTAAATCAGAGATATATATATATATATATATTCTTTTTAAGATGGAGTTTCTCTCTTGTTGCTCAGGCTAGAGTGCAATGGCGTGATCACAGCTCACGGCAACCTCCACCTCCCAGGTTCAAGCAATTCTCCTGCCTCAGCCTCCCAAGTAGCTGGGATTACAGGCATGTGCCACCATGCCCGGCTAATTTTGTATTTTTAGTAGAGATGGGATTTTACCATGTTGGTCAGGCTGGTCTCAAACTCCTGACCTCAGGCGATCCACCCACCTCGGCCTCCCAAAGTGCTGGGATTACAGGCATGAGCCACTGCACCCAGCCCAAAAATATATATTTTTAAGTGGAGGTGAGCTGCATTACAGAATTACAAGTATAGTACTAGTTAATTCAATGGAACCAAAATCCATTAGGCACATAATCACATGCATTCTGCCCTTTGGAAACACAATTAGCAAAAGGAAACAGGTATAGAAGATACACAAATAATTTAAGACCATTTAATACATGGCTTACTAGATGCATAAAACTGCTGTAGATCCCACATTTGATAGATGCCCACCCACAAAGCTAAAAGTTTAGAAATTGCCTCTGCAGAGACAAACCATGTCTCAGTAAGTCCATACACTGAAACACATGTACCGTATTTTCAAAGCTGTAGAGGAAAAGAAAGCTTTGAACACGTTTTAGAGTCTCAGAACGTATTTACTCTTATTTTATAAACAATACCTAAACTCGTAGTCTGTTTTTCCAATCCAAAGCATTGAAACAGAAAAAAAAAAATAAAATAAAATAGAAGAGAGTAGGTATGTTAATAAAACTTTAAGACTAAGAGACAAAAATCCTGTTTCTGGATAGCGATTTACTGTCAAAATGTGTCACTAAATTATTTAATAAACATAATAGGAATCCAATTAATAGCCTAGCAGGATTTTTTTGAAGAAATAGACAACCTTAGTGTGCAAATCTGAAAAAATAAACAGATAAGTTTTTTAAGCAAGAGAAACAAGTTTGCTTATATTAAAAATTAAAAGAATACAATAAAAAATATTGCTATTCTAAAAATAGATGCAGAGATCAATGGAACTCAATAAAAAGCACGGAAACAACAGAAAGCTGTAAAATAATTTCCTATATAGTGAAAATAACATTTCAAATCACTGGAGAAAGGTAGCATTAGGACAATTTGCTCCACTGTCTGGAGCAACGCCAATTTATTCCATCCAGGCTTAAGTGAACTAAATGTCAGTTACAACAGCAATTTTCTAGCTTCCTCAAATGAGTAATAAAAACAGGCTAATACGGGCCATATGGGCCATATTTAGCCCTTCATATATTCCCTTAAGACCATGATGTATTATAAGGTAGCATCCTGGGGGAATAAATGTGTAGTCAATCAAAAAGTGGCAGATTTTAGCATTCACACCAGAAAACTGGACAATATGATTATAAGTGGAAGAACCAACAGTATATTTTCTTCTTTTGTGGGAGAGCCTCTGTGTGGAATTAACTAGATTATATAATTAGCACAATCTCCTTTATGATGATCTAACATTGGTAGGGCAGGGGCAGCATATCATGTTCCATTAGTGGTTATCATGTTGTTACCGCTTGATGCATGTCCCGGCAAGACAGCTGCTGGTCAATACATGTGATCACCAGCCGTGGAACAAAGAAGGCTATTTCAGGCATATTCAATCCTCACTCATTTGATGCTTTAACAAGCTAATAAGTCATAGACTAAAAACCCCAGAGAAAATTCCAAAAGCATACTAACCCCCTATCTTTAGATCTCAGGAAAATCAGTACTGGCAACATTAAATTCTTTAGAATTCAGTTTTGCACAAGGCTATGAAATCCACAAAAACTAACAACAACAACAACAACAAAGTGAGTGAAACTAGCTTTCACTGCAAATGTTTGAACCTTTTCTCTCAATAAATGTGCTTACCAGAGTATGATAATTTGGATAATTCATTGATCATTTATTTAGTAACAACAGGATGAGATGTTTCACACAGTACTGTAAATCAAGACACAGTAACATATATGATTATTTATTTATTTATTTATTTGTTATTTATTTATTTATTTGGAGACAGTGTCCCACTCTTTCATCCAGGCTGGAGTGCAGTGGCATGATCACAACTCACTGTAGCCTCGAACTCTCGAACTTCTGGGCTCAAGCAAACTTCCCCGCCTCAGGCTCCTGAGTAGCTAGGGCTACAGGCACACACCACCACACCTGGCTAATTTTATTTTTTGTAGAGACAGGGTCTTGCTTATGTTACCCAGACTGGTTTTGACATCTTGACCTGTTTCGACAATCCTGCCACCTCGGCCTCCCAAAGTGCTGTGATAACAGGCATGACCCACTCTGTCTGACCTGGTATTATATTTACAATCTCTTTGGCTATAAAACCTGGTCCTATTGTAGATATTATGTTTTAAATAGTATCATCAATATGGCAAGAAAATGTCTTTGCGGGTACCTAATACTCCAACATCAAAACGACAGCCTTGATCACTTTCAGTTACACATAGGCCATTTTGTTCCATCTGCACTGGCTCTTACATTTGTCTAAGGGCAGAGAAATAGACTAAAGAAGTCTGTTCTTTAGCAGTTACCTGCACAACTCAGATAATGTTTTTAACTTCCTCAACTCATGCTTGGCCTAGCTGGGTTAAATGAATTCCGCATGTCCAATTGGTAGGTTACTGTTTTTTCTCAAGAGTTTAGCTATACAGTAACGTTGGAAGTCTTGAGGAACTTCATTTGCTTTCCCTACTTAGCCTTGCAATACTACAGCATCCTTTTTTCTCTTTTTTAAAAGACAGAGTCTCACTTTGTTACCTAGGGCGAAGTGTAGTAGCACAATCTTGGCTCACTGCAACCTCTGCCTCCCAGGTTCAACTGATTCTCCTGCCTTAGCCTCCCAAGTAGCTGGGATTACAGAACTTGCACCACCATGCCCAGCTAATTTTTGCATTTTTAGTAGAGATGGGTTTCATCATGTTGGCCAGGCGGGTCTCAAATTCCTGATCTCAAGTGATCCACCTGCCTCAGCCTCCCACAGTGCTGGGATGACAGGCTGAGCCAATGCACCCAACCTACAGCATCTTTTTAAGAGCAATGTTGTCTGTTTTAATGTGGTCAAGCAATCTGTAAATGAACATGGTCTAACAAAATTGTGTAGTGCCATACTTGTCAACTGTGTGAGCTTGAGTGTGATACTTATTTGACAATACGGTATTTTCTCTCTATGTTTCCTTATCTTTATATACAAAAAAGGGCAAATGATAATGTCTTAGTCATAGGATTGTCAAGTACAACCTGAGTGCTTATTGCCACACTCTACTTGGCAAGTTCTACCTGTGGGATGTTTCTTAATATATAAACCTAATCTATACCAAGATAAACTACAGGTGCATATTAACATTTACTCATAAAGCACTTTGCTTATTTTTACATGCCATTCTTCAAGATGAAAAAAACCCATCAAACTGGCTTATTTTTATAGATGTCTTTATACAGTCTATGATGTCTTCATTCCATAAAAACCCACACGACTAAATATGAAATTAATGTACCCAGCTATGAGGCTACCGCATTCTTTAACGCAAGAAGAACGAGAAAATACATGAATCAGGGAACTGCAATTACCTATTTGCTGGACTATTTCCTCATTAGAGTGAATTTTTTGAGTACTAAATTGCATTTCCGTATCTCTAATGCTTACCCTCTATCTCACTGGCTCTGTGTGTTTGAGTGCATGCACCGAATGCTTAACTATATCACTTAATTTCTGTTAGAAACACGCTATCTCTTAGCACCAGTAGATCTGGCCTTAGAGCTAAGGAAAAAAGGTCTTTCTAACCCATGAGGGGTACTAATCCTGTGCAGACTCCAGTATCTCCCGGGCTGGGTACACGCAGGTTCACACCCATGTGTGAGCAAGATTGCCAAACTATACCTACAAGGCAAAAAGTCAAAAGTCAAGACACCAGGCTACTTTAGCTCCTATTTCACAACAGCCCTGATCGTGGTCGACATGTTCCTAGGAAGATGCGATGGGCTGGAACTTCCTTCAAGAACAGATTGCAAAGGCAGCCGACCATAGCGTGGCGGAAACCGTCGCCTCTGGCTTAGGCTGCGGAGCGGGAACCCGATTCTCTGAGTTATGTTTCTGCCTAAACACGCAGAACAAGAGTTAGTGACTGCAAGAGTCGCGCGCGGTGCTATTTCTTGCTAATAAAAGGTCCCCACAGGGACATTTTGCTATGACTGGAGGCGTGGCCAGTCCCCCTGCACGGCTTCCGGGAAGGGGTGGGGATAGGAGGCTTGCCCCGGGGAAGGTCACGCCCGGGGTCCCCAGACCGGGTCTACGCGCGCCCCTGCCCCGCTGCCTCCCGGGAGCGGCCGCGGTCCCCGCTGGCTGCGGAGTGGCAGGTACCCGAGGTCCCGGCGCTGGCAGCCGGGCCATACGCGGGGAGGAGCGAACCGCGGGCCCGGGTGTGGCCGAAGCGCTTCCTGTGCCAGGTTTCCGGCTCCGGGTCCCTGGAGGAGGATCGCGGACCAGAGGCGGAGCCGCCGTCCTGCCGCGACTTTCAGACTCCGACCATGGCCTCCCGCTGGTGGCGGTGGCTGCGCGGCTGCTCCTGGAGGCCGGCGGCGCGGAGCCCCGGGCCCGGCTGCCCCGGCCTTGCGGGACCGCGGGGGCCGCAGGCAGCTGCCGACGCCCACGCGCAGGTGAGGTTGGGAGGCGCGCGCCCGGCGGGGCTCAGAGGTCACGGCTCCAATGACAGCGGCGGGCGGAATGAATGGGAGCAGGGAGCACGTGCATCGCGACGCGGGGGCGCACAGGGTAGCTCCAGGGTGGGACTCCAGAGCGGAGGGGTGCCCGCGGTATGACGGGGCCGAGCGTTGGATTGAAGTAGGGGCGCCCTACACGGGGTTGCAGAAAG
This sequence comes from Macaca thibetana thibetana, assembly GCF_024542745.1. Classification (NCBI taxonomy): domain Eukaryota; kingdom Metazoa; phylum Chordata; class Mammalia; order Primates; family Cercopithecidae; genus Macaca; species Macaca thibetana. The sequence goes on from NC_065586.1 coordinate 26,447,729, forward strand.
CGGTGTCTTGGGCATCCCGGGAGCGTTTGGGGCAGTGGAAAAAGCGGTGGTAGCCGGGTCCTGGGGGAAGCGCGGGAGCGATCAGATTGACTGCTGCGATATGGACAAGGTTAAGCCTGGAGAGCGGCTGCAGCTATTTACTTTCGAGTTAGAAGAAGACAGATCTTGCCTGAAATTTTAGAGTCAAAGGTGCTCAGAGCTGTCTCCGAGAAACGGAGGATCAAATCGGCCTCGGAATAGTCCGAAAAGGTCTTGTGGAGAATGCAGGGCTGGTGCTAGGGTGGACCGGACCTTAGGTGTCCAGCAGTGGCTTCCGGAGGAGAGCATACCTGGATGGGGCTGGAATGGCACTGGAAGGAGAAAGGCCCGAGGCCGTCAGGAGGAGAGAAACCCTGGAGTCCTCTAAAGTCAGAGTCTCAGCGATAGCCCATTCTCTCAGGGTCTCCTCTGCTGCCTTTGGGTTCCAATCTCCTTTTTCTCCACTTCTGGTCAGTTTAGCCCCTGTGAGCCCTTCTGCACTTTGTGATGATTCTCAGTGTGCCCTGGGGTAGGCCCATGCTATTAGCATAACCGTACAAAATCTATGGACTCACTGTTATTTAAGTTTATTTGAATTTAGTACTCTTTAAATTCAGATTTTGTGTCCGTGTTCTCATCAAACATAATTTCCCAGTATGAAATATATAACACTTATAAATATCTACTTTGTACCAAAGTGGATGCATATCACAAATTATCCAAAATGAGGCTTGGGCCAGGTGCAGTGGCTCACACCTGTAATCCCAGCGCTTTGGGAGGCTGAGGTGGAAGAATCGGTTGAGGCCAGGAGTTTGGGACCAACCTAGGCAACATAGCGAGACTCTGTCTCTACAAAATATGGAAAAAAATCACCGGGTGTGGTGGTGCATGCCTGTAGTCCCAGCTACTCAGGAGCCTGAGGGAGGAGGATCGTTCGATTTCAGGAGTTCAAGATTACAGTGAGCTATTTATTATGATAGTGCCAATGCACTCCAGCCTGGGCAACAGTGTGAGACCCTATCTCTAAAAAATCAAAAGCAAAAAAGACATTTGGAGACCAAATGGCAGCTGGGCAACTAGACAAGGCTAGACAGTAAAGAGAACAGAATGGGGGGGGGGGTGAGGGGCACGTGGAAAAAGAGGCTTAAAGGAGGCTTTGCTGGGATCCATTTCAGGACTGTTCTCTCCAGACTTCAGATATTTCTAGTTCCACAGATGAGGCCAGTATTTGAAGAGATGGGTGCATCCACCCTCTTATGCCACTACATGCTTTTTTTTTTTTTGGACACAGAGTCTCACTCTGTCTCCCAGGCTGGAGTGCAGTGGCGGAATCTGGGCTCACTGCAACCTCCACCTCCCAGGTTCAAGCAATTCTCCTGCCTCAGACTCCCAAGTAGCTGGGATTACAGGCGTACAGCACTAGGCCCAGCTAATTTTTGTATTTTTAGTAGAGATGGGGTTTCACCGTGTTGCCCAGGCTGGTCTGGAACTCCTGACCTCAAGTGATCCACCCCCCTCAGCCTCCCAAAGTGCTGGAATTATAGGCGTGAGCCACCACACCTGGCTTGACACTTCTTTTGAAAAAAATTTCATGCCCACCAAGCAACTTTAGCCAGGGAAAGTGTGCTTTTCTGGAGAGAATATGCTTTATGGCCTTCCTGTCTGCCCGAATGATGACAAGGAGGGATTGTGTGGACTCGTGATGCCAAGACCATGTATTTCTGATGTGTGTCAGTGATGCTTTTCACTGTACGTTAATATGTTAGCATTCTGGTGTCTGCCTCAAGCATGTATGTTTTGGTTTCTTCAGGGCCTGATAGTCCTTGGGGACACAGAACTACAATAACTAAGCCACAGGGACAAATAGCAGCAATAATTAAGCCAAGTCTTGCTCTCCACCAGAGCTCTACTACCTCCTAATGGTTGTACATTCTCCTGACTTCACTAGTAGTGTGAACAAATACTGTAATAGGATAAAAACCAGTGTGCATGTGATCATGCCAAATCACTTCTCAGTATATCTTTGATTTTTTTTTTTTAATTTTTTTTTTTAGGGATGGGGACTTTCTGTGTTGACCAGCTTGGTCTTGAACTCTTGGACTCAAGCAATCCCCCATGCTTGAGGATTGGCACACGGCTATGTCTTTGATTCTTACCTAGCACTTTCTCTTTGGCTGAGTGTGGTGACTCACGCCTGTAATCCCAACACTTTGGGAGGTTGAGACAGGAGTATTGCTTTTGCTCAGGAGTTCGAGACCAGCCTGGGCAACTTAGTGAGACCTCCTGATATGGTTTGGCTCTGTGTCCCCACCCACATCTATCTCAAATTGTAATCCCCAGTTACAACTGGGGACCAGGGAGGGTCAAGGGAGAGACCAGGTAGAGGTAATTGGATCATGGGGGTGGATTTCCCCATGCTGTTCTCATGATAGGGAGTTCTCACAAGATGGTTTTATAAATGTTTGGTAGTTCCTCTTGTGTTCATTCTCTCTCCCGCTGCCTTGTGAAGAAGGTGCTTGTTTCTCCTCCTTCCCCATGATTATAAGTTTCTGAGGCCTCCCCAGCCATCCAGAACTGTGAGTCAGTTAAACCCCTTTCCTATAATTATAAATTGCCCAGTCATGGGTAATTTCTTTATAGCAGTGTGAGAACGGACCAATACAGATAATCGGTACCAAAGTAGTCGGCATTGATATAAGACACCTGAGAATGTGGAAATTACTTTGGAACTGGGTAACAAGCAGAGGTTGGAATAGTTTGGAGGGCTCAGAGGAAGAAAGGAAGATGCAGGAAAGTTTGGAACTTCCTAGAGACTTGTTGAATGGCTTTGACCAAAATGCTGAAAGTGATACGGACAATGAAGTCCAGGCTGAGGTGGTCTCAGATGGAGATAGGAGCTTCCTGGGAATTGGGCAAAGGTCACTCTTGCTATGCTTTAGCAAAGAGACTGGCGGCATTTTGCCCCACCCTAGAGGTCTGTGGAACTTTGAGCTTTAGAGAGACGATCTGAAATTGGAACTTAAATTTAAAGGGGAAGCAGAGCATAAAAGTTTGGAAAATTTGCAGCCTAAAGATGTGATAGAAAAGAATTTTCTGGGGAGGAATTCAAGCTGGCTGCAGAAATTTGCATAAGTAACAAGGAGCCCAATGTTAATAGCCAAGAGAATGGGGAAAATGTCTCCAGGGCACAGCAGAGACCTTCTCTGCAGCCCCTCCCATCACAGGCCAGGAGGCCTAGGAGGGAAAAATGGATTCATGGGCTGGGCCCAGGGCCCTGCTGCGCTGTGCAAGATCAGCCTTGGGACTTGGTCCCCTGCTTCCCAGCTGTAGCCAAAAGGGGCCAAGGTACAGCTTGGGCCATTGCTTCAGAGGGTATAAGCCCCAAGCCTTGGTGGCTTCCATGTGCTGTTGAGCCTGCAGGTGCACAGAAGACAACAATTTGGGAACCTCTGCCTAGATTTCAGAGGATGTATGGAAATGCCTCAGTGCCCAGGCAAAAGTCCGCTGAAGGGGGAGAACCCTCTTAGAGAACCTCTGCTAGGACAGTGCAGAAGGGAAATGTGGGGTTGCTGCCCCCACACAGAGTTCCCGCTGGGGCACTGCCTAATGGAGCTGTGAAAGGAGGGCCACCATCCTCTACACCCCAGAATGTCCACCAACAGCTTCCACTGTGCACCTGGAAAAGCTGCTGGCACTCAGTGCCAGTCCATGAGAATAGTGGTGGGGGTTGAACCCTGCAAAGCCACAGAGGCAGTGCTACCCAAGTTCTTGGGAGCCCACCCTTTGCATCAGTGTGACCTAGATGTGAGACATGGAGTCAAAGATCACTTTGGAGCTTTCAGTAATGACTGCCCTGCTGGGTTTGGACTTGCATGAGGCCTGTAAGCCCCTTTATTTTGGCCAATTTCTACCATTTGGAATGGGAACGTTTAACTAATGCCTGTACCCCCATTGTATCTTGGATGTAACTAACTTGTTTTTGATTTTACAGGTTCATAGGCGGAAGGGACTTCACTTGTCTCAGGTAAGACTTTGGACTTGGACTTTTGAGTTAAATGCTAGAATGAGTTAAGACTTTCGGAGACTGTTGGGAAGGAATGGTTGGTTTTGAAAAGTGAGAATATGAGATTTGGGAGGAGCAAGGGGCAGAATGATACGGTTGGTTCTGTGTCTCTACCCAAATCTCATCTCGAATTTTAATCCCCATGTGTCAAGGGAGGGCCTGGGTGGAGGCAATTGGATCATGGGGGCAGGTTCCCCCATGCTGTTCTTGTTATAGTGAATTCTTTTGAGATCTGATGGTTTTATAAGTGATTGGTAGTTCCTCCTGTGCTCATTCTCCTTCCTGCTGCCTATTGAAGAAGGTGCCTTGCTTTCCCTTTTCCTTCTGCCATGATTGTAAGTTTCTTGAGGCCTCCCCAGCCGTTTAGAACTGTGAGTCAATTACACCTCTTTCTTTTATAAATTACCCAGTCTTGGGTATTTCTTTATAGCAATGTGAAAATGTACTGATACACCTCGTGTCTACTAAAAATTTTAAAAATCAGCTAGGCGTTGTGGCATGTCCCTGTAGTCCCAGCTACTCAGGAGGCTGAGGTGGGAGGATAGCTTGAGCCCAGGAGATTGAGGCTGCAGTGAACTATGATTGCACCACTACACTCCAGCCTGGAAAAATAAAATAAAAGTAAATTCATGAGAGGCAAGGTTGACTTTCAGAGAGTGTATGAGGGAAAGGTAAGGAACAAAATCGGAATTAGAAAATGACTGTTGCCCTTCTCTTTTCATACTTCACTGCCTTTCTGAGCACTTCTAACCTCACATTGGAAAACTGCTCTAAAGTACTTTTAAAGCAGAAAATAGTAGCTTGATTGAATAGATATTGTATTAAATGTATACTGTGTACTAGGCTCTGAGCTAAGAGCTTTATATATGCTCTCTAAATTAATCTCCACCTGTCTCCATGAGTGGGTATTATCAGAAAGATGTCACAAAGTAACACAAATGTTGAGATTTGAATCGAGATCTGTCTTCCAAAGTCCATGCTACTAATAAATTTTAGGCCACTTGGTGGTAAAAAGCGCCCCCTGTACTAATTAGCTATGTAATTTTAATCCTTCAACCCAGATTAGAGTTCTCTAACTGAATAACTATTCAGTTAGAATAGTTCAGTTAGTTATTATAACTAATCATAGTTATTTGGTCAAGTGCAGTGACTCACACCTGTAATTCCAGCACTTGGGGAGGCCATGGCAGGAGGATCACTTTTGCTCAGGATTTCTACTAATAATAACTATTACTAGAGACCTGATAATAATTATGAAGTCTCTTACTGAAGAACTTTTACTCTTCCATTAAGATGCCCTTATTGATAAGTATTGTAATAAAATACTGAACTCATATGAATTAATTACCCAGGTAGACTGAAAGACATAGGTTGTCATATAAAGCATGAGGAAGGATTGTCACTTTGTTTTCTTGTTACATGGTAATTGCCTGGGACATCATGAAAGTTCTTACTGGTTTAATGAATACGTAATGCTGCCAGGGAAAGAATGAAACTCAGACCAACTACTTTGACTGCTGCCTGGCAAAGTCAACCTTCATTGTCATTGTAATATGGCTAGAGCGATACATGTTCATTAGAGAAGAATCAGAAAATATCTGCCAAAAGAAGGAATAAAACAAAACACCCCACAATCCAATTCATTCCAGAATAACTACTTTTAACACCCTGGTTTATGTGCTTTCAAACTCTGTTCTCCCATGTGTAATATCAAAATGTCCTGAGGTGGGTTGGTTTTTTTTTGACAATATTTATCCAAAAGTACCATTTCCAAAGTATGTTGAGGAACAAGAACTTAAAATAGACAGTGCTTGTATAAATATAAATTCCTTCCTTGCTATTGAAATCTTTTTCCTCTGACCAATCTTAGTTAAATGGAAGGAAATTGTTTTAAAACTACTTTTCAGGTCTGGAAAGATAGATATGAATATGGAAATTGACTTTCTTTGGGGGAAGGGAGGGACTGAAGATGGTTTTTATTTTCTCCTTTTTTCTTATTTATGTTTTCTGCAATGACAAGTATTTTGTAATAACAAAAGGAAACTTTTAAAATTATTCTTTCTCTAAAGTTTGCAATCTGCCTATAAATGGGTGATTAGAAGATAAAGATTATAATTATGGGGGTGTTATCATCTAATGTTACAGTTTTTCAGGAATATTCTTATAAATTTCTTGATATTTTTATTTTATAGATACCCTATATTAATCTTGTGAAGCATTTAACATCTGCCTGTCCAAATGTATATAGTATATCACGGTAAGTTTACAGTCCATACTGCAACTACCAAAATTATCCATTTTTAAATTTATCGTTATTAAAAATTTTTTTTTGTAGTGATGGGGAGCTCACTATGTTGCCCAGGCTGGTCTTGAACTGCTGGCCTCAAGCGATCCTCCCACCTTCAGCTTCCCAAAGTGCTGGGATTGCGGACATAAGCACCCGGCCTAAAATTGTTAATTATATTGCCTGTAAATTTCTATTCTAAATTGTAGATCTCTGCCTATTCAAAAAACAGGAATGTAATAAAGTTTGAGCTCAATGCAGAACACAATGAACATAGTTCAGTTTATCTTTGAATTTGTGGGTTCTCAAGGTCGTAGTTATAAAAATTATCTATTGATCTGTCATTTAGCAAGAACAGAATTCTGTATGTTTTTCCAAATTATAATGACCTTTTCAGATTCATGATTAATTTCTAGCAAGTATTTGGGCTGAATTTTCCATATCTGAGTCTACCAAATATATATGTATATAAAACTTACTTAGAAAATGAAGTCATGTGCATTTTTGCATGTCCCAGGTTTCATCACACAACCCCGGACAGTAAAACACACAGTGGTGAAAAATACACCGATCCTTTCAAACTTGGTTGGAGAGACTTGAAAGGTCTGTATGAGGACATTAGAAAGGTGAGTTTTTTATTCTGCTGTGATGTAATGTTTTAGCTTACCAAAACTTACTAAAATTTTATTTTATTTTTTATTATTATAATAATTTTTTTTTTTTTTTTTTTTTGAGATGGAGTTTCACTGTGTTTCCCAGGCTTGAGTACAGTGGTACAATCTAAGCTCACTGCAACCCTTACCTCCAGGGTCCATGCAGTTCTCCTGCCTCAGCCTCCTCAGTAGCTGAGAGTATAGGCGTGCACCATCACGCCTGGGTAGTTTTTGTATTTTTAGTGGAGATGGGGATTTGCCATGTTGGCCAGGCTGGTCTTGAACGCCTGACCTCAGGTGACCTACCCGCCTTGGCCTTCCAAAGTGCTGGGATTACAAAAAAACAATGCAGGTTTTCAGATCTGTACAATGCAGTTTGCAGTCTTGATTCATGTATGGTCAAGTTTCAAATGTTTCTTGAGCAAGAACCACATGTGACCCAGTGCCAGGCAATATGTATTAATATCCATAAAGAGGTTATGGCAGGATTGTGAACCTGAAGAAAAAAAATGGTCCAGGTAGCTCATGCTTGTCCAGTGAGTTATCCCACCTTTCCTCTTAAAACCCACCACCTCCCAGTGACTCCAGCTGTCTCTTCCTTATCTAATTCTGAATGTCATTGCCAGTCTGCCCCAAATATGGCTTTCTTCATTCAACTCTTTTTCCTGAAAACTTTCAGTAGTTCCCAACCTCACGTGGTTGGGCACGGTGGCTCGTGCCTGTAATCCCACCAATTTAGGAGGCCAAAGCAAGAGGATTGCTTAAGCCCAGGAATTTGAGGCTGCAGTGAGCCATGATCCCGCCATTGCACTCCAGCCTGAGTGACAGAGCAAGACATTTTTTCTGTCTTTAGAAAAAAATTGGCGGGGCACGGTGGCTCACACCTATAATCCTAGCACTTTGGGAGGCTGGGATCACTTGAGGTCAGGAGTTCAAGTGCCTGGCCAACATGGTGAAACTCTATCTCTACTAAAAATACAAAAATTAGCTGGGGGTGGTGGCATGCGCCTGTAATCCCAGCTACTTGGGAGGCTGAAGCAGGAGAATTGCTTGAACCCAGGAGGCGGAAACTCCATCTCTACTAAAAATACAAAAATTAGCTGGGGGTGGTGGCATGCGCCTGTAATCCCAGCTACTGGGGGGGCAGAAGCAGAAGAATTGCTTGAACCCAGGAAGTGGAGGTTGCAGTGAGTTGAGATCCCGCCACTGCACTCCAGCCTGGGTGACAGAGCGAGACCCCACCTCAAAAAATAAACAAATACATAAATAAATAAAAGAATAAAATGCTTCCCAGAAATGTCTGTATGCCCCCCCCTCAGCTTGCTCACCCTATACAAGTCCCCACTTTTCTCCTTTCCTCCTCAAGTCCCCAGTACACTGACGACTGTCATATTCTGATGACAACACTTCCTGTTTCATAGACAGTAGGGGCTGTGGAAGAACTCCTTCAGCTCCTGTTCTATTGCAGTTGGCCAGCTTGCCTGCGCCTTCTCTGGCGATTGCCTGCTCTCCTCCCACCCATGGAAGTCATGTCCCTTCCCTCTCTAGGGGCAGTCCCTTAGCCACTTCCCCAGTTCCTTAGGAACTTCCCCAGACATGGTCTCTCCCTCTGTCTACAAACTTTCATTGGCATGTTCTCTTCTATATCCATTGGGTGTTCAGTTTCTTCACCTGCATTTTTAAAAGGCCCATCCACTGACCCAGTGCTTCACTCCCTCCCTTCCGTCACAGAATCCCCCGCCTTCTGCCTCTCTCCAGTGCCTTCAGGTTCCCCCCACTATTGCACTGGGCCCCCCTTTCCAGCCTCTCCTCTGAAGCTGGTTTTGCTTGGGTCACTGATAGCTTCCCTGTGCTCAATCCAATGGATGTGTTACCAGCAGCAAATCTGTACAGGTTTGCAGCAACCTCAGTTTTTGCCTCCTCAGAAGAAAGAAATCGACTGAGGGGCCTAAGGCAGAAGGAGAGACTGGAGGCGAGTTTTAGAGCAGGAGAGAAAAGTGTAAAGCAGGAAGGGAAGGAAGTAAAGTACACTTGGAAGAGGGCCAAGCTGGTGACCTGAGAAATCAAGTGTGTGGTTTGAGGTTGGAATTTGGGTTTTAGATGTTGGCATACTTCCAGGGACTTGCATCCGGTCTCCCCGGATTCTTCTCTTGGGATGGGCTGCCCGCATGCGCAGTGACCCGCCAGTGTTTCTGAGGGGAGCATGCTCAGTGTGGGTACCGGAGTTTTGCGCATGCTCACTTGAGGCATTCTTCCCCTACCAGTCCCAGTGTTCCTAGAAGGACATATACCAGTTAAGCTCTGCCATTTTGCCTCCTAGTGTGCATGGTTGAGCCGACTCACCCAACTCCTGAGATCTTATTGGGAAGCTGATCACCAGTTTCAGGTTTTTCTATCGAGAGACTGCCGTCCCTTGGCATCAGCTGTTACCAATTAGTATTTTAGAGACAGTTAACAACTGCCTGACCATCACCTGATGGTCACCTGACCTTCCTGTTGTGGGTGGGGGAGCCCCCTCCTGCCCTGCTCATACCTGACTAGCTGCCTACTGTAGCAGACGCTTCCTGGTTTTCTGACCATTGAGCACTATTGACTGTAAGTCCTCCTTGAAACATGGTTCCCTTCACGCTGCACTTTCTTCCTCCTCCTTGTCCTGAGAATGTTCTTCAGTTTATCACCTCCACCTCGCTTCCTTTCATTCTGCCATTCCCTCGGGTTCCATGGGCCCCCTCCTCTCTCTATTCTTTATATACCCGTGTCCATGCTTATGTCTCCCAAATAATATCACTACTCCAGGTTGAATCACATCTCCCACACCCAGGTAGCTAACTGCTCACCGGGAACGCCATGGGGCGGCGGTGACGGTCTCAGACTTAACTCAGCTGAGACTCTACTTTTCCCCCACGAGTTGTTTGTTCTGCTGTTTTCCTGTTGCTTGGAGAATCTGGGAAGAACCCAGGACTTCTCCGTCTCCTTCCCCTCCATGTGCTTCTAGTCTGCCCTTTGTCAGTCCCCACTGCCACAGGCCAGGCAATTCCATGCCCCTAGTCCTTTCGTTTGTGCTCTTCTCCTTCCTGTCTCAGCTTCCAAGGGGACGGCTTACCTGGGTGACAGCACCGCACCCATCACACTGTGTTGTGTCAAAGGCAGTGATTGTTTTACTTCTTCCCATCTAGACCCTGAGCTCCTTGTAGGCAAGGCTTGTCTTACCTTTTTGGCCTCTGTGTCTGTTACAGTGCCTGGCACTAAGTCGGTAATTTGCTGAATTAACGATGGGCCCACTTTGTTGTGTTCACCTGTGCTGGGCTGAGGGTTCATTGGCTCCCACTGCGTCCGGGGGATAAACTCTGACTTATTCAAGCATGTCCTGGAGTGGCAGATACAAGCGACACGTACCTGTCAGCTGGAAAGCTCTCGCCCTCTTTGTGAGTCAGAACCCTGTTTAGGCTTCTGATCCCACATTAAAGCCCATCTCCTCCATGAAATACTCGGTTTTTCTAGCCTGCACTGATCTCTTCCTTCCCTGAACTTTTAATGTGTTTAATGTATAGTATTGTTCATGCTACCACTGGATTCATCATTGATTGTTTCATATTTGCGAAATGTTTCTCTCTCCAGTTCAATTGTAGGCTCCTTATAATCAGACAGCCCATGCCTTATATGGGCTCTATGCACTTACATGGGCCTCTATGAACCCTCAAAATGTCTTTTGCCAAATAAAGGCCAAGCCACATGGGCTGAGCCCTGCTTCTTCTGCTTGGCTGTGACCTTACTATCTTCCTGCCCCTCATAAACAGCTTTGCCCTGAGGAGTTTGAGGCTGCAGTGAGTTACGATCATGCCACTGCCCTGAGGCCTGGGTGACAGAGCAAGACCTTGTCTCTAAAAAATTAAAAAATTTAAACAACGTTGCCACCCTACCCAGAACACCGACACCCCCGACCTGCTTCACAGGCTCTGGACGGCCACTGACTTCCACCTTCCCCATCTTTCTCCTCCCACCTCCATCTTTCAGGCTGCGAACCAGCCCCTGTTCCTTTCACTGTCCGGCTGTCGGTGAGCCCAGAGACCCTTAGCCACCTAGTGCTTTCTTCCCTCTCCTTCTGTCTCTTGGAGTCTTCTGGTGTCTGATGCTATCAGCAGGAGCAGGTGGCAGTATCTGTTCTAGCACTCAGGCCACTTGGGGCTGATCCAGGCGTTGTTTATGTTCTAGCCTGCAGGACAGCCAGGTGGATGGCCCTGCAGCATGGGAGCCTTGCCCACGGAGTGTTGAATTTCTCAATTGAAATGAATACACTTAAATCAAACCAAAGTTTTGTAGTAGAAATCTTGGCCAGCCACGGTGGCTCATGCCTATAATCCCAACACTTTGGGAGGCTGAGGCGGGTGTATCACCTGACGTCAGGAGTTTGAGACCAGCCTGGCCAACATGTTGAAACCCTGTCTCTACTAAAAATACAAAAAATTAGGCATTGTGGCGGATAATCCCAGCTACTTGGGAGGCTGAGGCAGGAGAATCGCATGAACCCGGCAGGCGGAGGTTGCAGTGAACTGAGATCATGCCATTGCACTCCAGTCTGGGCAACAAGAGCGAAACTCCATCTCAAAAAAAAAAGAATCCTGATGGCTTTCTGTGCAGTTTTGATGCCATTGTGACACAGAGAAACTTTATTTCAGGAACTGCTTATATCAACATCAGAACTTAAGGAAATGTCTGAGTACTACTTTGATGGAAAAGGGAAAGCCTTTCGACCAATTATTGTGGCGCTAATGGCCCGAGCATGCAATATTCATCATAACAACTCCCGGTGAGCTCTTCTGTTCGTTCCTTTTTTGTTTTTATATTTGGGAAGTCTTTCTTCCCAAGGTTACTGTTTCTTTCCCATTTAAGAATTAGCATATACCTGCTGGGCGCGGTGGCTCACGCCTATAATCCCAGCATTTTGGGAGGCTGAGGTGGGCAGATCATGAGATCAGGAGTTTGAGACCAGCCTGGCCAACATGGTGAGATCCCACCTCTACTGAAAATACAAAAAAAAAAATTAGCCGGGCGTGGTGGCGGGTGCCTATAATCCCAGCTACTTGGGAGGCTGAGACAGGAGAATCGTTTGAACCTGGGAGGCAGAGGTTGCAGTGAGCCGAGATCACACCATTACTCTCCAGCCTGGGCGACAGAGTGAGAGACTCTTGTCTTTAAAAAAAAAAAAAAGTAACATGTACCTAAAAATTCACTTTGTGATGTTTAGATTCTGACTTTAAGTCACTAAAGTCACTCTGGAATCTAGTCTGGCATCTTTTTTTTAAAAGATCTTTTAATGTTCATGGAAGAAAAACTTTAACTGCAAATTAACATTTTTTAAAAATTTCAGAGCCAAATTTGGTTTTCTTGTTAGGAAGCAAACAATGTAATACTAGGACAGGTGAATACATTTAATCATCATACACAGGGAAAAAAGATTGATTGCTCTAAAGTGATAAGTGCACCATTATACTGGGCAACAAACGTACACACTGGGGCGGCAGCCTTCTGTGACCTTCTGAATTGCACAGAAGCAAAATCATCTTTAAAGAAGACATTTTGAGGCCGGGCGCGGTGGCTCAAGCCTGTAATCCCAGCACTTTGGGAGGCCGAGACGGGCGGATCACGAGGTCAGGAGATCGAGACCATCCTGGTTAACACAGTGAAACCCCGTCTCTACTAAAAAATACAAAAAAAAAAAAATTAGCCGGGCGCGGTGGTGGGCGCCTGTAGTCCCAGCTACTCGGGAGGCTGAGGCAGGAGAATGGCGTGAACCCGGGAGGCGGAGCTTGTAGTGAGCTGAGATCCGGCCACTGCACTCCAGCCCGGGCGACAGAGCGAGACTCTGTCTCAAAAAAAAAAAAAAAAAAAAAAAAAAAAGAAGACATTTTGAGCCTGGATGAGGTGGCTTATACCTGTAATCTCAGCACTTTGAGAGGCCATGGCAGGAGGATCGCTTGAGCCCAGGAGTTTAAGACCAGCCTGAGCATCACAGCAAGACCCTGTCTCTACGAAAAATTTTAAATTAGCCAGGCGTGGTGACATATGCCTGTAGTCCCAGCTACTCGGGAGGCTGAGGCAGGAGGATTGCTTGCGTGCAGGAGTTGGAGGCTGCAGTGAGCCGTGCTTGCACCAGTACACTCCAGCCTGGGTGACAGAGCAAGACGCTGTCTCCAAAAAGAAAGACTTTTTTTGGCTATTGGTCCTCAACTCTTACATTTTGAATATATATAAAAGTTGTAAATATTTAAAAAACCTGCAATGTTTCAATGTAAAGGAAATCTTAAAAGGTAAAAGTCTTTCCCTCGTATCTCGCCTAGCAATCGCCTCCTTCTCTCTTCCCGTCCATTCTGTATTTGGTCATTCAAGACATTAACATATAATTTTGTGTTCAGCTTTGTTTACTTACCATTGTATTTTAAACTCTTTCGCACATTGCTGAAATGTCTTTGTTATTAGGCCAGGTGTGGTGGCTCACACCTGTAGTCCCAGCACTTTGGGAGGCCAAGGCCAAGATCACTTGAGGTCAGAAGTTCAAGACCAGTCTGGCCAACGTGGTGAAACCTGTCTCTACTAAAAATACAAACATTAGCTGGGTGTGATAGTGCATGCCTGTAATCCCAGCTACTCGGGAGGCTGAGGCAGAAGAATTGCTTGAACCTGGGAGGCGGAGGTTGCAGTGAGCCGAGATTGCACCACTGCACTCTAGCCTGGGCAACAGAGCAAGACTCAAAAAAACAACAACAAGAAAAGTATAGGAGTTGATTCCTTCGCAGACAGAATCAGCCTTATCCTGGCATGGAGGGTGCTGAAGAAGGTGCACACACCACGGTCACAAGCCCTGCAGCCCTCTTGCTCTCACTGAGGTTCTTGTGCTTGACCTTGCACTCATGCATGAAATGATGACCATCTGCTCATCAAAATCTCCACCTTAGTGAGTGTCCCTTACCGTAGACTGTACTTCAAAGATCGATTTTAATAGTGATTACGGACATATCCAAAGTGCCGTCTCCTAGGTGAAAGACAAAACCATGTCCTTTGGTAGCAACCTTCTTGCCTAACAGCAGCAGCAGTGGCTGGCTCAGTGACGCAGAACACACACAGAAACCAGGAATGGTTCTAGAGTTGTTAGTGGCCTGACCTTTGGAATCACTGGAGCCAGTCAGTGCTAAATGACTGTTTTGTTACAGTCTTTCCAGGGATAAGCTTTGGTAATTTCCTTAGTTTTTATAGTGCTATAAAAGTTACCTCCTCTGAATACAGGATTGTTATCAAACCTGGACTCTCAACCTGTTAATCTAATGTGAAAACTGTGTCTTACAATTTGACCCTCTAAACATCTAGTTCAGCTTTGAAAACTGGACTAATGTAATTCAGTGCCATTGACTGTTTGCAAAATTGGTGTCAACAGATCTCAGTGCGGCACAATTTGGGTAGTCTGTTATCCTGGTTGCTGGCAATGATATTCACTTCCTCGAGCTAAAAGAGTTTCACACAGGAATGGATGGTGCCAAGATCCAGGTGCCGTTGATAAGTGTCTTCAGTGAGGCTGCCGAGCAGGCTAGGTTTGGCTTGTCTGAGAAACATGCAGACACCATAACTGGGCTGCATTCAGTGGGTGAAGCAATTTTATAGAAATCCATTTATCATAAAGCTTTTATTTTTTTTGAGACAGAGTCTCACCCAGACTGGAGCGCAGTGGCGCGATCTCGGCTCACTGCAGCCTCCACTTCCTGGGTTCAAGCAATTCTCCTGCCTCAGCCTCCTGAGTAGCTGTGATTACAGGCGTGTGCCACCACGACTGGCTAATTTTGTATTTTTAGTCAAGACGGGGTTTCACCATGTTGGCCAGGCTGGTCTCAAACTCCTGACCTCAGGTGATCCGCCCTCATCAGCCTCCCAAAGTGCTGAGATTACAGGCGTGAGCCACTGTGCCTAGCCCATAAAGCTCTTTTTTGATCTGGGTTCTTTAATAAAATGAGCTTGCATTTTGCTGAGCTCTGTTGCAAGTTAGGTTTTCCAGGAGGCAGACTCTGAGATGAAGTTTAAAGGACAGGATGTTTATTTGGGATTATCCCTTGGGATTACTGACACCTGAGCCGGGGGGAGAGGAAACAGGACTGGGGAGCAGGAGAAGCTGAGCTGCAATCCACAGCCTGAAACGCCCTCTAGGGTGTGCAGGTGGAATGGCCCTTCATCTCTCAGTCCTCGGATGTGGACTGCCTCCCGAAGGGGCACAGCCTATGGTGAGAGGACGCTTTGTAGCCGAGGCAATCCTTGAAGAGGCTAAGGAATGAAGGCCAACAGGTACCAACTATACCTGGTACAGCAGCTGGGGCAGAGTCGTGCACTGACGGGGGGTCTGGGGGCATGTCTCAGAATCCACCACAACTCTGTTTTCTGGACATGTCAAGTCTAAGTCATCTGTTGCGTGGACTCAGTCTCAAAAAAAAAGTTTTTAAAATAATGAAATGTCTTAACAATTACATCATATAATCTATTGATGGAAATTCCAGTAGACTGTAATGTACTAATACATTTCCCTAGTGTTGAACATTTGTATTATATTTCCCCTTCTCAGTAGATATTTAAGGAATGCCTAAGATGTGTCAATACTGAGTAATGACGCTGTAAGAATGAGTGTCAGATATTGCTTCTTAGTGGCTGCTCACCTCTGCCCACAGCTTTCTCTGCCCTACTGCTGGCCCTGCCTTGTCCAGCACATTGTCCATGCCCAGGGCTGGCTGCCACTTTAGCTGGGCCTTTCAAAGAGCTCACAGTGTATTTGTAGCAAGCAGTGAAATCTCTGGCATTGACCTTTAACCGTCATCAGGATCACTTTCACTTTACCGGGAGGCAGAACAGCAAAAACGCTCCCTCTGATCCAGACTTGAAATAACATCTCCTGTGGTCCAGAGCGGAGTTCCTCAGCCTCGGGACTGTTGAGATTGTGGGCCACATTGTTCTTTGTTGGGGGTCAGTGGGGCTGCCGTGTGCATTACAGAATGTTCAGCAGCATCGCTGGCTCTGCTAGATGCCCCTGAGTTGGTAACAATCAGAAACGCCTCCAGACACTGCCAAATGTCTCACGGTGCCAGACAGCACAGAATCACCCCTGGTTGAGAATCACTGGCCTAGAGAATGTGTTTATATTTTTAATTTCCCTCTTAATTCATAATACACTTCATTGCTCTCAGAAATAAACATGGGAAGGAAATTTTTTTTTAACTGCTTTAAGTACTATCACCCAGTGTCCCCATAATTGGAAGTTTTTCGTTTTCTTTTTCTTTTCTTTTTTTTTTTTTTTTTTTGAGATGGCATCTCGCTCTGTCACCCAGGCTGGAGTGCAGTTGCACAATCCCAGCTCATTGCAACTTCCGCCTCCCGGGTTCAGGCAATTCTCTTGCCTCAGCCTTCCAAGTAGCTGGGATTACAGATGCATGCTACCACACCCAGCCAATTTTGTGTGTTTTAGTAGAGATAGGGTTTTGCCATGTTGGCCAGGCTGATCTCAAACACCTGGCCTCAGGTGATCCACCGGCCTTGGCCTCCCAAAGTGCTGGGATTACAGGTGTGAGCCACCCTGCCCGGCCAATTGGAAGTTTTTTCAGTCTGCCTTATGGAAATTGTATAAATTGTTAGTTGCAGAAAACATGGGAGAATATAACAAAAGCCATTGCTAGTTTAAATAGTAAGTTCACTGCTGCCCTCTCCAGGGGATGTCTGAACTGCAGCCTCGTTCTCCCTGTGAGTGATTGGAGCAGGGCTTAGGAAAGTCACAGTGCAGAGACAGTGTCCGGCATGGGGGCGAGTCACGGTTTTGGCGTGGGTTTGGGTGGTACAGTACCTTAGCAGTTCTGCTCTCCAGTACTTGCTTTCTGTGGACTCTTCTGGATCAGGCACTTAAAGGACTAAATATGTAGGTATTATCTCCATGCCACTTAAGAAGAAGGGACAAGGCTTCTGGAGAGCTGGGCCATTTGTGATTTTGCTTTTGCTGAGAAAGGCTTAGGAAAGTAGGAGGAAACGGCAGCTAGATTCAGGAGCAGCACCATCTATGTTCAGGGCCAGCAGAGGCCCCTCCAGCCTCAGTGGCCCCAGATCAGTGAACCTGACAGGCTTGCTTGTTGGTGATGTCATAATTGAGGGAGACCATTTTAAACCTTTGACAATCGAAGTTTAATGGCTCCTAGGAGGCTTATCAGATACTGTGTCTCTTTTTTTGCTTCTGAGGTATGTATTAAATTGGGGATTTTTTGCCAGGCGCAGTGGCTCACACCTGTAATCCCAGCACTTTGGGAGGCTGAGGCAGGCGGGTCACGAGGTCAGGAGATCAAGACCATCCTGGCTAACATGGTGAAACCCTGTCTCTACTAAAAATACAAAAAAATTAGCTGGGCGTGGTGGCGGGTACCTGTAGTCCCAGCTACTCCGGAGGCTGAGGCAGGAGAATCGCTTGAACCCGGGAGGTGGAGGTTGCAGTGAGCCGAGATCGCGCGATTGCACTCCAGCCTGGCAACAGAGCGAGACTCCGTCTCAAAAAAACAAAAACAAAAACAAAACAAAACAAATGAGGGATTTTTAAAACAAAACTTTGGAGGGGAATTTTTTTTTTTTAATTATTATTATTATACTTTATTATACTTTAAGTTGTAGGGTACATGTGCATAACGTGCAGGTTTGTTACATATGTATACTTGTGCCATGTTGGTGTGCTGCACCCATCAACTCGTCATTTACATCAGGTATAACTCCCAATGCAATCCCTCTCCCCCCCCCCCCCCCCCCCCCATGATAGGCCCCGGTGTGTGATGTTCCCCTTCCTGAGTCCAAGTGATCTCATTGTTCAGTTCCCACCTATGAGTGAGAACATGCGGTGTTTGGTTTTCTGTTCTTGTGATAGTTTGCTAAGAATGATGGTTTCCAGCTGCATCCATGTCCCTACAAAGGACACAAACTCATCCTTTTTTATGGCTGCATAGTATTCCATGGTGTATATGTGCCACATTTTCTTAATCCAATCTGTCACTGATGGACATTTGGGTTGATTCCAAGTCTTTGCTATTGTGAATAGTGCTGCAATAAACATACGTGTGCATGTGTCTTTATAACAGCATAATTTATAATCCTTTGGGTATATACCCAGTAATGGGATGGCTGGGTCATATGGTACATCTAGTTCTAGATCCTTGAGGAATCGCCATACTGTTTTCCATAATGGTTGAACTAGTTTACAATCCCACCAACAGTGTAAAAGTGTTCCTATTTCTCCACATCCTCTCCAGCACCTGTTGTTTCCTGACTTTTTAATGATCGCCATTCTAACTGGTGTGAGATGGTATCTCATTGTGGTTTTGATTTGCATTTCTCTGATGGCCAGTGATGATGAGCATTTTTTCATGTGTCTGTTGGCTGTATGAATGTCTTCTTTTGAGAAATGTCTGTTCATATCCTTTGCCCACTTTTTGATGGGGTTGTTTGTTTTTTTCTTTTAAATTTGTTTGAGTTCTTTGTAGGTTCTGGATATTAGCCCTTTGTCAGATGAGTAGATTGCAAAAATTTTCTTTTGGAGGGGATTTTAATAAACGATAGGTATATCTTAAGAAACAGCAAGAGGGAGAAACTACTACTTACTGATTTTTATATTTTCTTTTATTAAGCTTTTCAGTTGTCCGTTAAATGTTCCCTGCTAGGTTACAGGGAGTTCTTAACTTAAGATTCAGGGGAGTTGTGGGTTATCTGTAAACCACTTGACGTTGTATGCAGTATTTTGTGTATATTTGGATTTTTCTGGGGAAGGGTTTCTATGGCTTACAGTTTATTCTCAAAGGGAAGTAGGGCCCTGAAAAGCTCAGGACCCCGTGTTTGTTTTCTTTCTGAATCTTGCTAACCATGGTGTCTGGGTAGAGACAGTAGGAATCCACACAATAGGTAATTCAGACTTGACATGTCCAGAAAACAGAGTTGATACCAATTTTGCAAACAGTCAAGGCATTGAATTACATTAGTCCAGTTTTCAAAGCTGAACTAGATGTTTAGAGGGTCAAATTATAAGACACAGTTTTCACATTAGATAACAGATTGAGAGTCCAGGTTTGATAACAATCCTGTATTCAGAGGAGGTAACTTTTATAGCACTATAAAAACTAAGGAAATTACCAAAGCTTATCCCTGGAAAGACTGTAACAAAACAGTCGTTTAGCACTGACTGGCTCCAGTGATTCCAAAGGTCAGGCCACTAACAACTCTAGAACCATTCCTGGTTTCTGTGTGTGTTCTGCGTCACTGAGCCAGCCACTGCTGCTGCTGTTAGGCAAGAAGGTTGCTACCAAAGGACATGGTTTTGTCTTTCACCTAGGAGACGGCACTTTGGATATGTCCGTAATCACTATTAAAATCGATCTTTGAAGTACAGTCTACGGTAAGGGACACTCACTAAGGTGGAGATTTTGATGAGCAGATGGTCATCATTTCATGCATGAGTGCAAGGTCAAGCACAAGAACCTCAGTGAGAGCAAGAGGGCTGCAGGGCTTGTGACCGTGGTGTGTGCACCTTCTTCAGCACCCTCCATGCCAGGATGAGGCTGATTCTGTTTGCGAAGGAATCAACTCCTATACTTTTCTTGTTGTTGTTTTTTTGAGTCTTGCTCTGTTGCCCAGGCTGGAGTGCAGTGGTGCAATCTCGGCTCACTGCACCCTCCGCCTCCCAGGTTCAAGCAATTCTTCTGCCTCAGCCTCCCGAGTAGCTGGGATTACAGGCATGCACCATCACTCCCAGCTAATGTTAGTATTTTTAGTAGAGACGGGGTTTCATCGTGTTGGCCAGACTGGTCTTGAACTCCTGACCTCAAGTGATCCGCCTGTCTCCCCTTCCCAAAGTGCTGGGATTACAGGCGTGAGCCACCGCGCCTGGGCACTCCTACACTTTCCTTGCCCATGCCCAATTTGAAAGAACTGAATGCTGGTTAGTCCATAGTACCCTGGACCCTGTAGAGAAAGCTCTGCGCAGAGCAACCTGGGTAAGTTGCAGATCCAGATATCGTCATGGGGTCTCTCTCCACATATCCCAAGATTCAGAAGCTCTTGTAAGTGCTGCTTCATTGGCAAGCAAATAAGCAAGAGCGTGGACCCCACACCATTTATGATGCAACTTTGCAGACATCCATTATATCCACAGCTAAATCCGAAAATATTCAGGAGTTGCTGCTTTTAGATACCAATTATTTTCTCTTGACATTAAAATGCTAACAAATCTATGACTGTTATGATCAAGTTAAGACAATTCCCACTGAAGAGAGACAGATTTTACTCTGAGCCTTACATGTTTCTTTAAGTTTAGAAGGTGAATGAGCAGTGGCTGGGGAGGATGGCCTTGAAGGTGGAGCTCACAGGCTTCCTCCCTGCAGGGCCATTCCTTAAATTGGAGGCGCCCTTGATATGAATCCCTCCCTACACACTAGAGGTTTACTTGCAATTTAAGACTTCACATTTTACATTAATATGAACAGGGAAAATATATTTTGTAAAACTGCATGTAAATCTCGTAAAGCATTCACAGGTAGGGTCATTATATTATTCTATCTATTTTTAGGTATGTTTGAAACTCTTCATTATTAAGAAAAATTTTTTTTTGGCCGGGTGCAGTGGCTCACGTAATCCCAGCACTCTGGGAGGCCAAGGCAGGTGGATCATGTGAGGTCATGAGTTTGAGACCTGCCTTGCCAACATGGCAAAACCCCATCTCTACTAAAAATACAAAAATTAGCTGGGCATGGTGGCACACGCCTGTAATCTCAGCTACCTGGGAGTCTGAGGCAGAAGAAGGACTAAAATTAAGGAGGCGGAGGTTGCAGTGACTCAAGATCGCGCTCCTGCGCTCTACCTAGCCTGGGGGAAAGAGCGAGACGCCATCTCAAAAAAATAATAATAATTTTTTAAATCTAATGAAGCGGGGAAGAAAAGTCCTGAGAGGCATGCTGAACCGTAGCATACTCTTGCAGGTGTGAAGTACAGAGGACGTAGCCAACTCTCAAGACCAAGGGCCTCGTTTTCCATGTTACCTTCCCTGTCACCTCTCCCAGATCCTGGGAAAATGTGACCACTATTTCACAGTAGGAAGTAGAAACGGTGCCCAGTTTTTTGAAGGCTTGATTCAGTTTGGCATTTTGGAGATGTCATCTTAAGGACAGTGTGAGGTTTTTCTGTAATCTGTGCATTTTGGTCATCTGTCCCACCCTCATGTTGTGGATAAGCAGTGGCAGCATTTTCCAGATTTAAGCTGACACACACTAAAGCCAACCTGTATAAAAAAATACACCAGGTAAAACTATGGAGCATCTGAAATACGATGTGTAGTCTATGTAGAGACTGTGTTACGTACCAGATAACATTCCAGTTTCATCCCGATTTCATCAGTCAACAATTTAGCCATGCAAAATGACATTTTTATTCTATTTTCTAAATTATTTATTATTTTTTTTTTTGGAGACAGAGTCTCACTCTACCCCCAAGGCTGGTGCAGTCTCAGCTCACTGCAACCTCCACCTCCCAGGTTCAAGCGATTCTCCTGCCTCAGCCTCCAAAGTAGTTGGGATTACAGGCACCCACTACCACGCCTGGCTAATTTTTGTATTTTTAGTAGAGACGTGGTTTCGTCGTGTTGGCCAGGCTGGTCTCGAACTCCTGACCTCAGGTAATCCTCCCGCCTCAGCTTCCCAAAGAGCTGGGATTACAGGCATGAGCCACCACGCCAGGCACAAAATGATGTTTTTAGATAGATATATAATAGTCTATGAAATTTCAAAATATTTTAAGAAATCTTTGTTGTAATAATAGCTTCAGATTACCAAAACAACTCTAGTATCTTGGTGAGTGCTGCCAATTTCATTGCAGCTTCTCAGCAGGAGCCCCGTCTGCTGATGCAATTTATGATAATGGAAGTGGTGCCCAACTTCTGAATGTGTGAGAAAGGCTAGACCTTACCTGTTGTTTTAAGGTAAGGTCTACTACTAACTAGGAGGAGGTGTCTGATTTATTAGACTGAAATTCACTTGTAAAAATATTCTTAAAAATAGCCTTTATATTAAAAAAAAAAAAAAACTGTAAATGTCTATATCTTTTCCTGTGCATTCAACTCAGAGAAGATAGGGCCTAGTACATTTACCTGAAAAATATTTAAGTATTCTAATGTAAAAACTGAATCTCACTGAGGGATTCAGGTGGCTTAAAAGTCACCTGAACCTCTATTTTCTCATTTACTGAAGTGGTTTATTGGGGTTTTTGGTTTTTTCTTTTTCTTTTTTTTTTTTTTTGAGACGGAGTCTCTGTCACCGAGGCTGGAGTGCAGTGCAGTGGCGTAATCTCGGCTCACTTCAACCTCCGCCTCCCAGCTCAAGTGATTCTGCTGCATCAGCCTCTCAAGTAGCTGGGATTACAGATGCGCACCACTAATGCCCAGCTAATCTTTGTATTTTAAGTAGAGACGGAGTTTCGCCATGTTGTCTAGGCTGGTCTCGAACTTCTGACCTCAAGTGATCCGCCCGCCTCAGCCTTCCAGAGTGCTGGGATTACAGACAGGAGCCTGTAACTGTGCCTAGACTACGAAAGTGGTTTTTATATGCTAATTTGTCCCTACCCTCCACTGCTTTTGTTTTAATACTTCCCCCTTGGAAGAATCTGTTGTGATCTAGACATATTAAGAAGTTGTAACTGAAATATTAATAAAGAATGAGGCCAGGCGTGGTGGCTCACACCTGTGATCCCAGCACTTCGGGAAGCCGAGGTGGATGGATCACCTGACTTCAGGAATTCAAGACCAGCCTCGTCAACATGGTGAAACCCTGTCTCTACTAAAAATACAAACATTAGCTGGGTGTGGTGGTGTGCGCCTGTAATGCAAGCTACTCGGGAGGCTAAGGCAGGAGAATGGTTTGAACCCGGGAGGCAGAGGTTGTAGTGAGTTGAGATCACGCCATTGCACTCCAGCCTGGGCAATAAGAACAAAACTCTATCTCAAAAAAAAAAAAAAAAAAAAAAGGATGAGTAGCACTGTAGACACGATTTCCAGGCTGAGAGCAGTTGGAAGGGTCTAGGGTTTAGTTCCAAGGCTGCTGATAAGATGAGCCAGCATGACATCATATTGTAAAATTATATGTAAAGCAAGATCGAAAGCTTTTCTCATGCTGATTTAGTGTCGATCGTTAAATTCCAGCACTTTTATGTAGTTATACTTCATTTTTCATTGCTTTCTGCCGGGTCTGAGGAATTGGAATGAGCATTACCTTGTGCAGATGTTCAGATTCGATTTTTAAATAAAAAGTCATATTTCAGAATCCCTCCACCTTCTTTCCCCTGTAAGATGTAACCTGATGATATTTGAAAATAAGCATTTGGAGTAAGTGCAACATTTGGTTAGTGCGTGTTTAAATCAGGCATATGTTTTAGGTTCCAAATGGTTTTCCCCAGTTTGATTTTCTTGAAATTTAGTTTTTAAAAATTCCCATAGATGGCCGGGCGTGGTGGCTCACACCTGTAATCCCAGCACTTTGGGAGGCCGAAGCGGGCAGATCACAAGGTCAGGAGATCAAGACCATCCTGGCTAACACAGTGAAACCCTGCCCCTATTAAAAATACAAAAAATTAGCCAGGCGTGGTGGCGGGCGCCTGTAGTCCCAGCTACTCGGGAGGCTGAGGCAGGAGAATGGCATGAACCCGGGAGGCGGAGCTTGCAGTGAGCCAAGATCATGCCACTGCACTCCAGCCTGGGCGCCTGGGTGACAGAGCAAGACTCTGTCTCAAAAAATAAATAAATACACAAATAAATAATAAAAATAAAAATTCCCGTAGATGATGGTGGTAATAATGATTAAAATAAAATGGGGGACATTCCCTCTGAACTGTAAAATTCATATCTGCATACTATCTTCTTGAGCCTACTTATGCTATAGTTTGTGTTAAATTTGGGAAATAAAAGTTTAAATTTCTAATGAGAAGGTTAAATGTGAGTTGGAAGAAAGTTTTACAAACATCTTCTGTTGGTTACTGAATTTAAGACATTACTACGCGGGCCGCGGTAATCCGTGGCCTGTAATTACGAGGCCTGTAATCTGCACTTTGGGAGGCCAAGGCGGGTGGATCACTTGAGGTCAGGAGTGCGAGACCAGCCCGGCCAACGGGGTGAAACCCCATCTCTACTAAAAATATAAAATTTAGCTGTGTGGGGTGGTGTGTACCTATAGTCCCAGCTACTCGTGGAGGCTGAGGTGGCAGAATCACTTGAACCTGGGAGGCAAAGGCTGTGGTGAGCCAGGATGGCACTACTGCGCTCCAGCCTCAGCAACAGAGCGAGACCCTGTCTCAAAAAAAAAGAAAAAAAAAAGACAGTATTAAAAGCTTTGAACATTGAGACAGTTGAGTCTTTAAAATACTTTTTAAAAATGCTTCTCGCCTCTCTTCCCTATCCACCCCAAAATTTAATTGTAAACTTACAGACTTAAACATCTGACCAAGAACACTGTCATACAGATGATTCTTCAGCCCAATAAGATCAGCCAGACTTCTGATGGTTTACTGCATTTTTGGTTAATTGTACAATTTCTACTTCTTTAATGCGGAATTCATAAAATGTAGTTGTGGCAGGGTTTCTCATACGTTTGTAAATGTATAGAAATGGCTCTATCGTGAAGCCAAAGTTTTTATACTGTTTCTCTTAGAGAAATAACATTCTTTGTCCTAGATCCGATGTCCAGTTTTCACAAGCTGATTGCTGAGAAGGTTCTAGGCGGCGTCTGTTAAAAAAGCATTGCTTTCTGTTAATTAGACATGTGCAAGCCAGCCAGCGCACCATAGCCTTAATTGCAGAAATGATCCACACTGCTAGTCTGGTTCACGATGACGTTATTGACGATGCAAGTTCTCGAAGAGGAAAACACACAGTTAATAAGATCTGGGGTGAAAAGAAGGTATGGTTTTTTTGTTTTTTTTTTTAAATCTGTCTTACTGAATCACACGCTTTTTGGACCGCATTTGTTTCTCAGATTTGTCTCATTAAAAATACGTTTGCTCAAATGTAATATGGTCTTCTGAATTTCAAAGAAGTATTCATGTCTTGTCTATATACAGATATTTGATAAATAAATAATAAAAAATACCATGGAAAAATAAACTTAGTATTTCTAATAGAATTCCTTTGGTTATGAGGAAAGGGATTTTCATGGGTATCCAAAAAGTGTATTTCATGAGGAATCAAACATTTTACTTTTGGGCTTAGATTACCCAGATTCAGTTTAATTTTTTAAACATTTGTTTGAGTGCTGCATATAAATGTCAAAGCAAACAAAACTAAAAAAAAAAAAGGAAAAAGAAACCTCAGAGATACTGTTCTACCATGAAAATTCTATCTTTTGAAATAGAAGTTCTGTAATTGGATTTAGTTCGTATATGTATATATTAAAGCATATTTCTGTATTATTTGCATTGGGAATATGAGAAACAGGGACTTTGGTTTAAGGATGCATAGATTCTGGGTTAAAGGATGAGAATAAAGTTGAACAGATGAGAATGAAAATGCACAGGCATCCATCACCATCACCACACACGTGCCTCCACTGAAGAGCAAACAAAAAGTTTGTGCAGGCCAGGCACAGTGGCTCACGCCTGTAATCCCAGCACTTTGGGAGGCTGAGGCGGGCGGATCACCTGAGGTCAGGAGTTTGAGACCAGCCTGGCCAACAGGGCGAAACCCTGTCACTACTAAAAAAACAAAAAAAATTAGCCAGCGTGCGCCTGTAATCCCAGCTACTCAGGAGGCTTAGGCAGGAGAATCACTTGAACCTGGGAGAAGGAGGTTGCAGTGAGCCGAGATTGCACCACTGCACTCCAGCCTGGGCAACAGAGTGAGACTCCATTTCAAAAAAAAAAAAGGTGTGTGCAACTAGAACTACCCCACCTTCACCTCCTTTTCTTTCACAGATTTATAGTATTCCTGGTTAATTCCTATTGTCCGTATTAAAAGAAGATATACACACACACACACACACACATATATGTTTATTATTATCTTCACATGCTGATGTTATTTGAACATAAATGACTTTGTTTTGAAATGGAGTCCTGCAATTTCATTTATATGCCTTTTATTTCAAATTTTAGATGGAAAGGCTTTACGTCCTGTTGACTCAATTCTGTACATCAGAAGGTTGGCCAAAAAAGCAGATGGCGTTTTGATTTGGAGAGGACGTGGGTAACTCTGTGACCCGTCCCTGCAATCAGCTGTGTCTGTTTTCAGGCAGGGCCAGTCCTAAAGCCTTATTTGGAGCCTTGGGTGGGGGAAGAGGATCAAGAGAACAAATGATGGTCTCCGCCTTGGCTAGCCCCTGTGTGTCTGCCTCGGCCATTAGGGGCCTCTTTCTGAGGGCAGGCCAGGGACACATGTGCTGCTCTCACCTGCCTCCTTCAGTTCTGACAGCCATCTGCTTAGCACAGGGCTACTTGCCAGTTCCTACCTGTTTCTGCCTCTGACCCGCAAATGCTACGTTACCGGTACAAAAACCCACACACACTGTGCCCTCTCGGTGAGCCCTTGTTAGGCCTGGCCTGGGCTTCCTATCTCTTCTTTCCTTTAACTCCCACCCCTGGCTGTCCACAGTCCTGTGGCTTCCATGTCATATGCTGGACCTTTTGGTCTCTAGGATCCCCCCAGCCAGGAGAAGAAAGAAGTAAAAGCCAATGGATCCTGAGCCCTGAGCTGCTAATGATGTAGGGGCTGGGTGGGAGAATATAAGTGGGTACCTATATATCATAATTTGTAAAATGACTTTATAAGCATATACTTACATCAGGATCTCTTACATAATATGTATATTACATAAAGTGGTGATTAATTGGTAAACACACTGAACATCACTATTTTAGATACCAGAGAACTAAGACGATAAGTACCTAAAATAGGTGTGTTGAAAATTCTGTGAACTCTAGCCTTTATGACTAATTACTACAGAATATAACACTTAACGGCCGGGCGTGGTGGCTCATGCCTGGAATCCTAGCACTTTGGGAATCCTAGCACTTTGGGAGGCTGAGGCAGTTGGATTGCTTGAGGCCAGGAGTTTGAGACCAGCCTGGCCAACATGGTGAAACCTCATCTCTAGTCGAAATACAAAAATTACCTGGGCGTGGTGGTATACGCCTATAGTCTCAGCTACTCATGAGGCTGAGGTGGAAGGATCGCTTGAACCCAGGAGGCAGAGTCCGCAGTGAGCTGAGATCGTGCCACTGTACTTCAGCCTGGGCAGCAGAGCAAGACTCTTTCTCAAAAAAAAAAAAAAAATTGAATATAACATATATATCTTTAAATATGCAAATTAATATACATAGCACGTATTTCATTATAGCATATAATTCAACTATTTATGCAGTAATTTATAACTAGTTGCTAGCACAGTGTAGACATCCATCACAGTCTCAAGAAGACTGGAAAGATGTTGATTGCTTAGTGTTCAATGGAAAAAAATTTTTGTGTGTGTCTGGGAGTGAGGGGCAGTGTCACATAGTACAAAAAGCATTTCACTTGGAGCCAAAATTCGTTGGTTTAATTTTCATTGAAAATAACATGTTTCGTGCCATGCTCTGGGGTGTGCTCAGTACCTGCTGAGATGATTCCGAATCCGAGCTCCCGCTCACCCCACCCTCCCCATTGACCTGGGAGTATAGAGACTAGAGCATCACTGACTGGTATGCAAGATGTGATGGTCGCAGCATGTACGGGTGTTGTACTCACACAAAAGGGAGGCATCTGACCAGACTTAGGGATCGGGGGTGACTTCTTAGAAGTGGCAACTGAACTAATTATGCAAATAAGTCCACTCAGTGAAGAAGAGGGCAGAACTTTTTGAGCAGAAGGAACAGTAAGTGGAAAGGCATAAGGGAAGAGTGAACATCCAGTGTAGTGAAACTGAAGGCAGCTGCATTTTGGTGGGGCTGGTGGGTGAAACTGCTCTCCCTCTCCAGGCATTGATTTCTTCAGCTGTCAACTGAGGAGATGGACATGGTCATCTCTGAGAGCCAGTCCAGTTCAAGCACTGTCCCAAATCTGTAACCGATTGTTACGAACTGGGAAGAGTGACATGGTCATCTCTGAGAGCCAATCCAGTTCAAACACTGTCCAAATCTGTAGCTGATTGTTACGGACTCCTGTTGAGGAAGAGGAAGGTAAAAACACCTGCATCCAAGATGAGCCCCCACTTCCACGGAGCTCCCTTCCAGTCAGGTTCATCGTTGGCTCTACTGCTCTGATAAATTTTTCTGAACGTTTTGTTTTCCCCCTGTCTTTTTCTAGGCTGTTCTTGCTGGAGATTTAATTCTTTCTGCAGCATCTATAGCTCTGGCACGAATTGGAAATACAACTGTTATATCTATTTTAACCCAAGTTATTGAAGATTTGGTGCGTGGTACGTTGATTCTGATTTTTCTTCTTTGTTATTCAGTCCTGGTGTGTAGCTAGGCAATGAAACCACCTCTCAAATGACTCTTTTCCTTCTTTATAGGTGAATTTCTTCAGCTTGGGTCAAAGGAAAATGAGAATGAAAGATTTGCACACTACCTTGAGAAGACCTTCAAGAAGACTGCCAGCCTGATAGCCAACAGTTGTAAAGCAGTATGTACGTTCTGTCTTTCTTCAAGTTAAAGCCTCATAGCTCTTTTTTGGGAGCTAATTCTCCTAGAAAATATTTCAGTGAAGAATCTTAAAATAGTATCCAAAAATCCCAAGAGGTTAAGGAGGAAAAGAATGACATCCCCAAACAGTAGAGGATTTCTGCTGTGTTTTCATTTTTGCTATCTTCTTTTGGTATGCAGGTGTTAACTTTTCATGTTTTCTTCCCAAGAACTGAATCAAAATAAGCTTTCCTGCACCTTCCCCAATCTAATTGCCAAACTATGTATCATTTTGAACAATTTACCGTAATTTCTCTAATGATTGATGTCACACACACTCTTTCTGATACTTTACCTTTTAAAAATGAAGTGCTCTGTTCTTTAATATAATATTTACCCAGGAAAAGATATCTATTAGATTGTACTAGCATTCTATATACTTTTTTTTTTTTTTTTTTGGAGACAGAGTCTTGCTGTGTGGCCCAGGCTACAAAGCAGTGGTGTGATCTTGGCTCACTGCAACCTCCACCTCCCAGGTTCAGGCAATTGTCCTGCCTCAGCTTCCCTAGTAGCTGGGATCACAGGTGTGCACCATCACGCCTGGCTAATTTTTGTATTTTTCCTAGGGTTGGGATTTTGCCATGTTGGCCGGGCTGGTCTCAAACTCCTGGCCTCGAGTGATCCACCTACCTTGGCCCCGCAGAGTGCTGGGATTATAGGCATGAGCCATCGCGCCTGGCCAATCCTTCTAATATTTTATATGAAATATAAACAAGTCCTATTTCTTCAGAGTACAAAGTGAGTATAAGCCATAACTGTTTCTCCCCTTGCTTTCTCCCTGGCCTTCCCTCCACTGTACATACACGTGTATACATTTTTTTTTTTAATGAGTAATTCTTTAATCTGTAGACAAATATGTGGTATTCATTGTTAGTCCAAGAATGAGAAACAGTCTCTCCAAAGAATTGTTTCTCTGCCCATCTCTAAGCCTGACAGATACACAGAGATAAAACCTGGACAGATGACCTTCCCATGTGATTACAGCCACAAAATAAGGAAGACTTGTAAGGGTCACATGTCAATTGCTGCCATGATAGACTCCTAAGATAATTAACAGGTAAAGAGAGCTTTTGCTCAGACCTCTCAGGTGAAAAGGTCTCTTGCTGTTAGTGTCTCTGTTTTGAAAAGTGTCAAGAAATGTATAATTGCAAGCCAGAAACAAATGAGGACAATCTTTTCTTCCTAAAAAGACTTAATGGAAACTTTAAGGAATGTGAATTATGTAGAACATGCCAGCCACAGTCTCGACCACTTTTGTCTTTTTATTAAAAGGGCTATTATGTTTTTATTTCCAAGAAATTATGTGGGTCTTTTTTTTTTTTAAGTGAGATGGAAGAAAGTATAGACACAAGATACTAAATAAGAGAATAGCCTATTTTAAATGGGTGTTCTAACAATTTTACAGTAATCCTTTATATATTATCGTGCCCTTGATGGCCCAAATCTCCCTGAAGGTCAGGATCCATCCTCTTAACACATTAGGATACCTTAATATTACTTATTAATATTTATCCTTAAGAGGATGTGTTAAGTGAGGCCCATTGATAATTTCACAAGTTTGAGACTGCACACTTAGAAGCATTAGCATGGCCAGGCGAGGTGGCTCACACCTGTAATCCCAGTATTTAGGGAGACTGAGGTGGAAGGTTTGCTTGAGACCAGAAGTTCAAGACCAACCTAGGCAACATAGCAAGATCCCCTCTCTACTTAAAAATAATATTTAAAAAATAAAGTCTTACAAGCATTAGTAGTAGTGAGACTGTTGGAATTGGAAACACCAAGACTTACTGTGTGCACCACGCGGACATCCCACAGGCACAGGGGGCGGCACCAAATTGGAGCTAGCACAGAAATTCACTCAGTGATGGAATCTTACAAATGGTCCAAAGAAATGGACCTGAGTCGTGATAGAGAGGTTTCCTCATGCTCACCGTTCTCTGCTTAAGAAGCCAAAGATAATGCACAGGAATTCTTTTATGAAGATATGCAATTCATTCTTCAAAGATTAGCAACTGAACAGTGAACATGTTAACGTGGCTGGACCCTTATTAAAAATGAAATGTTTCCTGCTGCCCACTAGGGGGCATGCTGGCATCGTCCCAGCACTACCTCCTTTTCATGTGATTTATTCCTAAACTCCAGAGCTCTTAGAATAATAAAGCAAAATCATAGTGTGAGCTATTTGAATAAAAGTTTCTATATTTAAGTGCCTATGGGTGGAAATATTCCAGAGGTGTTATGGATTCAAAATGGCTATTTTTATGTACTCTTGGTATTTAAAATGCAAAGCCATGCGAGATCCAAAGAAATGCATGCAAAGCAAATTAGACACACCAAAAAGAGGGGAGGAGGAGAACTGAAAGAGCAGAATTATTACAGAAGAAGAACTAACAGGATTGCAAAATGTATTGAGAATTGGAGGGAAACTTACCAGCTGCATTCTACTAAGGATGCCATTTCTTCGTCTCCCCTCCTTTTTTTAGTGAAAATAATATTAACATCTAAGAGAGGGCTGTCTATGGGGATTGTTTTGTGATTGACTGATATTAAAATAGAATCCGTTTTAGGCCAGGCACGGTGGCTCACACCTGTAATCCCAACACTTAAGGAGGCCAGGGCGAGTGGATCACTTTAGTCCAGGATTTCGAGACCAGCCCGGCCAACATGGCAAAACCCCATCTCTACTAAAAATACAAAAATTAGCTGGGCGTGGTGGTGCACACCTGTGATCCCAGCTACTTGGGAAGCTGAGGCAGGAAAACCGCTTGAACCCGGGAGGTGGAGGTTGCAGTGAGCCAAAATCACTCCACTGCATTCCAGCCTGGGCAACAGAGCGAGACTCTCTCTCAAAAAAAAAAAAAAAAAAAAAAAAAAAGCAGAATTCTTGTTATTATCAAAAGATGACTTATTTATTTACATACATACTCATGCAAAATACATTTTGTAGCTTAGTGATGAAGACTGTGGCTTGTTCGCCAGAAAATCTGGTGGGAATGAGACCTGAGAGGTCAAGGGGTCTGTCCAGTTGTGCAGCCAGACAGCAGCTGAGCCGGGACTTGAACCCAGAGCTGAGTATGGTAATCCTGCCTTTTCTGTCTCTCTCTCTTTTTTTTTTTTTTTTCTGAATTTCTGTTCTCTCCAGGGCTGCTTGTGGCCTGGAATTAATGGGCTGTCTTCCTATTACTTGATTTTCAAAGCCTTTGGTACCACTACGGAATTGCATATTGTGGGTTACGTTAGCAGAACACTCTTTTTTATTTAATTCATTTTTTTGAGACAGAGTCTTGCTCTGTTGACCAGGCTGGAGCGCAGTGGCACAGTCTCACCTCACTGCAACCTCCACCTCCCAGGTTCAAGTGATCCTCCCACCTCAGCCTCTCGGGTAACTGGGATTACAGGCGCCCACCACCACATGCCACACCTGGCCTCTTTTTTTTACAATATTCGTATCTATCTATAGGCCTCATTCAGATCTTGCCACTTGGGAACCGTTATAACAAAAGGGAAACCGTACTTTTCTGTTCCAGCATCCAGTCCGGGATCTCACGTTGCATTTAGGGGTCATGACTCTGTAGTCTCTTGTCATCTACAACAGTATTTCTTTGCCTCTCATTTACCTTGGTATTTGGAAGAGTGCAGGCCAGTTATGTTGTTGAGCCTCTCAGTGGGGCTTCTCTGATATTTCTCAAGATTCGATCCAGGTTATGAATGTTTGGCAAGAATACCACAAGAGCGGTGCCGTCCTCAGCTCCTCACACCAGGAGGCACGTGCTGTCTCTCTGTCCTGCTACCGGTGATGTGTGCCTGGATCACTTGATTAGGATACTGTCGGGCCGGGCGCCGTGGCTCATGCCTGTAATCCCAGCACTTTGGGAGGCCGAGGTGAGCGGATCACCTGAGGTCAAGAGTTCAAGACCAGCCTGGCCAACATGGTAAAACCCTGTCTCTACTAAAAATACAAAAAATGAGCCGGGCATGGTGGCGGGCACCTGTAATCCCAGCACTTTGGGAGGCCGAGGCGGATGGATCACCTGAGGTCAAGAGTTCGAGACAAGCCTGGCCAACGTGGGTGAAACCCCTTCTCTACTAAAAATACAAAAATTAGCCGGGCATGGTGGCACATGCCTGTAGTCCCAGCTACTCAGGAGGCTGATGCAGGAGAATTGCTTGAACCCGGGAGGCGGAGGTTGCAGGGAGCTGAGATTGCACCATTGCACTCCGGCCTGGTCAACAAGAGTGAAACTCCATCTCAAAAAAAGAAAAAAAAAAAGGATACCATCTGCCAGTTTCTTCAATCTAAAATTACTATTTTAACCTATTTTGGGTGAAGTATTTTCAGATTATGTAAAGATTATTCTGATGGTTGTCAAATGGCTGTTTTCCTATTTTCATCATTTCTTCTATATCACTCTTCCACAAGACAGCTGGTATTCTATTGTTTTTTTATTATTATTATTTCATTCTCAAAAGAATGAAGTGAAGTGTTGGTATTCCATTTAAGGAAGCTCTTAACTGTATGGGCTCTTGGATTCTTACTTTATTCTGTATCTTTTTTTTTTTTTTTTTTTTTTTGAGATAGGGTATCACTCTGTTGCCCATGCTGGAGTAGTGCAGTGGCGCAATCTCGGTTCACTGCAACCTCCACCTCCCGGGCTCAGGTGATCCTCCACCTCAGCCTCCCGAGTAGCTGGGATTACATGCGCCAGCCCCCATACCCAGCTGACTTTTTGTATTTTTAGTAGAGATGGGGTTTTGCCATGTTGCCCAGGCTGGTCTCAAACTCCTGGCCTCAAGTGATCGCCACCTTGGCCTCACAAAGTGCTGGGATTACAGGCGTGAGTCACTACGCCCAGCCATCTTATTTTATTCTGTAGATTATAACACTGTCATTATTTATTTTAATACTCAATTATCCAACATATGGCCCATGGAGGAGGCCCTTTAATCTGGTTCTGTGTCCTCCTATCGTTTTTTCAGCACCCCATTTCTGGCAGGAGATATTCAGCCCTGTTATTCACTGTTCTCCAAGGAACCCACATTCCTTTTGGTGGAAAATGGTGTTAAGAAACCAGAATTTGAGTATTGGGTGTCACCGTTTCTAGACCCACCCAATGGACAGAGCTAGGAAATACATGTATGTATTATATGTAATGTAGGTAGATACATGTATATCTTTCTGTACCCATCCGCACTTATTCAAAACCATGAGGTATCAAACAGATAGTTCTAAATCTATCTAACACCACAGGATTTGTGGTTTATTCCAGGATTCCATCTTTCCATATTTGTAACTCACTTCCCAAACAATGAGAGACCTGGCTCCTATTCTCCACGGTGTATTTATTTGCACAATCCAAGAATATACCATAGGAGTTTCCAAATTCATGACTCATACATATCTCTGTGAAAAGCAAACCCAGTCGCTAGACTCCAGTATTTGCCATTCCTTTTGTCTTGGGCCTGAGGATAATAGAATCAAAGTTTATCTGTTCAAAAGTTACCTTTCTCTGTGGATCAGTGTGGTTATGTTATTATTTGGAATATATTAACCCATTTATGCTAGCGTTCCACTATTGGAACGCTAAGCTTGTGGAGTTATTTCTATCCTACTGCTCAATGTCATTACCAAGGTCTGATTTTTCACACAAAAAAATTTGCAACCTCCAGCATAAATGGGTTAATAGTTGGGTTCATTTTTATTCCATTTTAGGGATTCCCTTTCATTCTTGCTGATTTCGGGTTTTGGTTTTGAGCGTTTTGTTATTGTTGCTGTTGTTTTGAATGTTTGAAACAATGTGGCCGGGCGCAGTGGCTCACGCCTGTAATCCTAGCACTTTGGGAGGCCAAGGCAGACGGATTGCTTGAGCCCAGGAGTTTGAGACCAGCCTGGGCAACATGGCGAAACCTCTTTCTACAGGAATACAAAAATTAGCTGGGCGTGGTAGTGCACACCTGTAGTCCCAGCTACCTGGGAGGCTGAGGTGGGCGGATCACCTGAGCCCAGGGAGGTTGAGGCTGCAGTGAGCCATGATCACACCACTGCACTCTAGCCTGGCAACAGAGTGAGACCCTGTCTAAAAAAAGAAAAAGAAAAATTAGCTCCAAAAGTCAGAACTGTGCAATACAGTAACTCTCCCTTTTGCCCTGTTCTCTTCCCATGCCCCCTTGTAGGTAAGCAGTCTTGTTCGTTTCTGGTTCCTCCTTCCTGGGTTTCATTTCGCACAAACAAGCAGCCACAAGTATGCCCAATCTTCCCTTCTTTCTTACAGAAGAGGTAGTACCCTAGACTACTCTGCTTTACTTTGCATTTCTTAACAGTTTATTAGGAAAATGATTCCACATTGGTTTGTAGGATCTTCCTCATTTTTAAAACTGCTGTGTCAGGGCTGGGCATGGTGACTCATGCTTGTAATCCCAGCACTTTGGGAGGCTGAGGTGGCCAAATCATGAGGTCAGGAGTTCAAGAGCAGCCGGGCCAACATGGTGAAACCCGTTCTCTACTAAAAATACAAAAATTAGCTGGGCGTGGTGGTGCGCACCTGTAATCCCAGCACTTCGGGAGGCCAAAGCAGGCAGATCACTTGAGGCCAACATGGTGAAACCCTGTCTCTATTAAAAGTACAAAA
This sequence comes from Macaca thibetana thibetana, assembly GCF_024542745.1. Taxonomy (NCBI): domain Eukaryota; kingdom Metazoa; phylum Chordata; class Mammalia; order Primates; family Cercopithecidae; genus Macaca; species Macaca thibetana. Next base: position 26,483,102 of record NC_065586.1, read on the forward strand.
ATTAGCCAGCTGTGGTGGTATATGGCTGTAATCCCAGCTATTTGGGAGGCTGAGGCACAAGAATAGCTTGAACCCGGGAGGTGGAGGTTGCAGTGAGCCGAGATCACGTCACTGTACTCCAGCGTGGGCTACAGAGTGAGACTCCCATCTCAAAAAAATTAATAATAATAATTAATTAAAACTTTTTTTTAAAGCTTCTGTATCAGATCCCATTGTGTGGACATAGCATGGTTTGTTCAACCAACCTTCTATACATGGGCATTTAGGTTTCGTTTTGCAATTACAAACACTACTGCAAGGGCTGGCCTTGCATAAACCTATTTTTGTGTTGTGAGAGGAGTGCCTGCAGGGTGAATTTAGGGGTAATTGCACATATGGTTTTGTTAGGCAGCACCACATTTCCCTCTGTTGGGTCTGTACCAGATGTGTTTCCACCAGCAGCTTTTCAGAACCTCTTTTCCCACAGCCTTACTAACTGAATGTGCCATAACACTTTTGAGTTTTTGCTAGTCCAGTAGAGGAGAATGTATTGCGGTGGACTTTTAATTTACATCTCTCCTTTCTGAGTGAGTGGAACATTTTTCAGATGCTTAAGGGCCATTTATTTATTTATTTATTTATTTATCGGAGTCTTACTCTGTCACCCAGGCTGGAGTGCAGTGGCACGATCTCGGCTCACTGCAACCTCCGCCTCCCAGGTTCAAGCAATTCTCCTGGCTCAGCCTCCCAGGTAGCTGGGATTACAGGCGTGAGCCACTGCGCCCGGCCCTTCCCCATCTTGTTGAGACAAGGCTTGTAAGGATGTGATGCAAGGTGTGAACGTTCCCCAGAAAGAAGTGCATATGCACAACGCAGCCTGGCTGCAGCATCTGCTTCAAACAAAACAGTCGGTCGAGCTCCACTTTCTTTGACTTAATCATTCTTCATGCTCCACCCATTTCCGGAAAGATGTGAGGCATCTCTCTGATGCTGAGCGCACGTCTGCGCACCTCTTTGCCTTCTTGTATGTTGTGCCATGTTGTGTCTAATTTGTGGCAGTTGTTTTCTGTTTTCCTGCCACAGATCCAGACAGTCCCGACCTGGGATGGGGAAGCAGGACTCTCTGGCATGGTCTTTATGCCACCCCAGGGAAATCTGGGATAGTTGAAATCTGAGCAGTAATGTCCCTTCGCCATGTGTCAGGCAGAAGCCGCCCACTAAATAACCTCTGTGTCAGCATGTGTGGGCGTAGAGGGGGCAGTGCAGACAGACTGCAGATTTGTGCGTACTTGGACACGTTCCTTGACCTCTTGGAGGTTCCATTTTATTGCCCAGCATAGAAGCAGCACAGCAAAGTGATGGAGAGAACAGTACCTAGAGCCAGACCATCTGGGATGAAATTCAGGTTCCAGCGTGTCAGAGCCATGTAATGCCTGGGACCGTCTGTGCCTCAGTTTCTCGAACCTCATAAGTGACTTAAAAGGTGAGAATTCTCAGAACAGTGCCTGGCACATAGTGGATACTCAGGAATTGTTAGCTTTTATCATCACCAACCACATAATCCATATTTGTGGGATATTGTGAGGTTTAGCTCAAATCATACCAAGTACTCATCATACGTGCTCCACACATTTTACTCCATTAAAATGTTCCCTCACAGATTTTTAGGCCGGGCGCGGTGGCTCACACCTGTAATCCTAGCACTTTGGGAGGCTGAGTCAAGCAGATCACCTGAGGTCAGGAGTTTGAGACCAGCCTGGCCAACTTAGTGAAACCCCGTCTCTACTAGATACAAAAATTATCTGGGCATGGTGGCTCATGGAGGCTGAGGCAGGAGACTCGCTTAAACCTGGGAGGTGGAGATTACAGTGAGCCCAGATCGTGCCGCTGCACTCTAGCCTGAGTGACAGAGAGACTCTGTCTCCAAAAAAAGAAATGGATTTTTAGAAAATCTTTCACTTTCCAGGAAGAAAGTTTATATTCTCTATGGCTTTGTGTGGAGGAAACAGCATTAATCTCACTACAGGAGACTGCTTCACTCTCAGTGATTTCAATCTAGGAATATCTTGGTTCCCAGTATCATTCTGGCCTGAGCTCAGCACATCCCAGGCTGCCCAGATCTTGCCATGCTCTCCTCTGAGCCAAGCTGATCTTAGCTTCTCAGAAGTTTCTGAATTGTCCCCCATGTGGTCTCCCAGACTCTTTAGTTGAAAAAAGGAGCCCTGCCTGACTGCCCAGAGGTCAGTGCCTGCCCACGGGAAGGGGTTTGCTGTTGAAAGCAGTTACTGTTCACTCAAGTCCGTGGCCACCTGACCCTTTATGGTGCATGCAATTTTACCATGTACTTATGGCCAAGCCCTACATAGTCAACAGACCTCATTAAGTTGTCAAAAAGCATTCTTAGGCTGAGGACATTATGCGACCTGGCTTCAGTTGGCAGAGGTGCGTGGACACTGCCAAGGCTCCTATTTCTGGTTCCAGCGGATGAGGAGGAGGACAATTATTCATAATAATGGCAAACAGCAGGGTGCGGTGGCTCACACCTGGTGGTAATCCCAACGCTTTGGGAGGTGGAGGTGGGAGGATCATGAGCCCAGGACTTTGAGGCCAGCCTAGACAACATGGTGAGACTCCATCTCTACGAAAAAATTAAAAATTAGCTGGGTGTGGTTGCACGTGCCTGTAGTCCCAGCTACTCAGGAGACTGAGGCGGAAGGAACCCTTGAGCCTGGGAGTTCAAGGTTACAGTGAGCTGTGATTGCACCACTGCACCCCAGCTTGGGCAACAGAGTGACATCCTATTTCTAAAAAGAGATAATAATAGCAAACACACATTGAGTTCTAACCAGGCGCCAGGCACTATACTGAGGGTTTAAATGCAGCATCATGTCTGTTTCTCACAGTAACGCTACAAGGTAGGTGCTTGTGATTTCCACATTGTACAGATGAGGAAGCTGAAGCCGAGAGAGGTTCAGTAACATGCCGACATCACGTGGTACTTGTAAAGGTCACAAATGCAGCCCCACAGTCTCACGGCAGAGCCTGCAGCGCTGCACCACACGGATGCCTGAGCCAAGTTCACTCCCTGACCAGAGAGCCACAGAGGCAGGACCGAAGGTCAGGGGACAGGGTTTCCTAGCATCTGCGAGCCTTTCAGAAAGGCAGCTAACTGCAGCGCTCCAGCTGGCTTTCTCACGGAGATTGAGCAGAGGCGTCTCTCCGGTAGACACAGACCGTCTCTCCCCTCCCCCGTGTTGGTTTTACCCAGGCTTTGTTTTCTGAAAATGTGGCTGGGCCTGCTTAACATGCTTAGCAGGGCACTGGGAAATGCACTTCAGTGGCCGGTGCCAGCTAGCTTTTTGGAGTTTTAAAAAGACTTTCCGAAGTCTTATTTCTCCCCCACTGAGAAGAGGGAAAAGGGTTTTTATACAGTAACTCCTTTTGAGAGAAATGTGGAAACAGTGGGACCAGTGAAGTTCCTTCTGATAATAAAAAAGCGATACCTGTGTCTGAAGCAGGAGGCTTGAGACGATTTTTATGGACAAAGCAAGAAATAACTGCATTCAGAAACAGGTGAAATTCCCAAAGATGATGAAAAGGACTACAGATGGGGAAATTGTGTGTGACTACATGAGTATCTCTTCCTGAAATGAGGGACACATTGATGGAGATTATTAAAGCCAACAGTAATTGGGCTCGCTTGCCGAGTGCTGGAAGTCAGTATTTCACAGATGAGGGTCTGTTTCTTGTGCATGTCAGGAAGGTTTACTTAGCCTGTTACCAGCAGAATTAGTCCAGCTGTGGCTCCGTTTTTTCTAAGCAGTGGGAAAGGCTGCTTATCCTGTCTGAAAGCAGGGGCCGGAGAAGGGGAATTTTCTTAGAATTTAACGACACAATCTGAGGCTGAAACTCTGTGATTGGAAATGCGGTTTTGTACATGCTTGGTGTCCCTCTGATGTCAGCGTCTCCTGACTGTGTATAATCTAGCCCCGCTACCTCCTATTTTAAGGAATTCCTTCAGTCAGGGGTCAGCTGCTGTGCTGCTGCCTGGAAGCAGCTTATCTCAGAATGCTCTTTCTGTTTCAGGTCTCTGTTCTAGGATGTCCCGACCCAGTGGTGCATGAGATCGCCTATCAGTACGGAAAAAATGTCGGAATAGCTTTTCAGGTTGGTATGCTTTTTATTTGTAAGAATGGTGGCACAGTGATACAGTCAGCATTCTCCCCTAGTGTGGAATTGCCAAAATAGTAGGAACGATGGCAGCGATGCTGGCCTGGCGGTGCTCCTTACATCCCATTTTTCCTTTTGCCAGCTAATAGATGATGTGTTGGACTTCACCTCATGTTCTGATCAGATGGGCAAACCAACATCAGCTGATCTGAAGCTCGGGTTAGCCACTGGTCCTGTCCTGTTTGCCTGTCAGCAGGTAAGTGTTACGAACTCCCTGCGACACGCCACTGATAGCCCCACAGAACTGATGTCCCGCGACACACCTGATGGGAAGGTTGCATAACGGAATCGATGGGAAGGCATTCAGGTAAGAGATCACAGGTCTGCCTTTGATCCTGGCTCTGAGTGAGATGTTAGGGCTGGTCATTTCACCTTGCTAAGCCTGTTTCCTTATCTGTAAAATTGAGAAGATCAGCTTTCTCCCAGGGGGGTTGTGAGGATTAGCTAAGATCCTATTTAAGATCTTTGTGTCTTGTGGTGTGCCAGAGGCATTTGAGGTAGCATCGTGATTATTTCCATATATTTTGGCCACTGGCAAAGTGAACGGTTTCCAAGTGTTGATTATAGGACTGGACTCTGGTGGTCCTCAGAGCCCCTTAAAAGGCACAGGAAGCATCAGGGGCCTCCAAGCATAAGAAATTCTCCAGTTTTAGAAGTTTAATGAGACTCTGCTGCTCTGAGAGAGGCCTTAGAACTTCGGCCATTGCCTCAAAATGTCAAGAAGTCAGTGGAGTGCAGTAGACCCACATAGTTCCTTCTTTCTCCGGATCGAGGGACTGAGAAGTGAGGAAGTCAGTACAGCTGCCCTCGTGTCCCCCTTAATGTGAATGAAAGGCTTAGGAAGCTTCAAAGATGTTCCCTCGACTGACACAGCAGACATCCTCACAGCCTCCTCTAGACGCTGGCCACATGGCTTGTGGCTGTACTGAATGTTACTTGAAATAAGTGAGACATTAGTTGGTGTTGGAACATCTTGTTAATAGATTTTCATCTTAGTAGTATTTAATTTGGTATGTAGCAAAGCAATAAGATGTTCATCACCGTGCCATGAAATTCAACATTAGCTCTTTGGTCTAAAATTATAGTAACTTTTGGTCTTTCAGAGATTTTGCCTCATTCTGTCTTCACGTTTACAAAGGTCAATCATGTCCTCCATAGAATTCAGTGATTCCACTGTGATACAGAAACCATGACCCTTGCTTTTGGTGGGTTTCTATTGGAGAGAGGAAAGATTATCTTTCACCCACTATCTAGCACAGCCATTGGCAGCGTGATTCTTCCCAGGGGAGGCTGATGTTCTGGGTGGCTGGGCCAGGCTACTTTGGCAGCTTGCTAGGGCTATGAATGGAGATGTCAGGGCACTTTGAAGGAACACCTGCCCTCATTATTACAAGGCTTCCATCCTCTCAGACTTTGGAGGCTGAGGTAAGAAGTGAAAGATATGCTATAAATAGGTCCTCTCTCCCAATGAGACTTACTTGCCAGCCCAAAATCAAGGAGCATCATACATGTGCCCAGTTTTGACAAAAATTTCTAAAAACCCCCTTTTGTACATTGAGGCATGAGTGAGGAACGTTTGAGCCGTGTAGATACTATGCCGGGGATTAGAAAAATGAGGCACTGGCTTCCACCTATACAACTGCGAACATTACTTCTCAGATGCTTGTTAGTAAACATGAGTGAAGGACAGTAAGATGGACTGAGTGTGCTGAAATCCAGCTAGCTTGGTAAAGATTCCTCTACCTAGGCTCTAAGATTGTCAGGATAGAAGGAAAAAGCCTCTCCCTGGAGAAGGCGCTGAAAACGTTTTGGTTGCTGTATTTGTAAAAATCTTCAAGTTGTTAAATACTTGTTATGAACCCCAGAATACTAAGTTATCGGTTGAGTCCTTCTTAAACCGTAAGTTTCACTCTGAATAGATTTCGAAAGACACTAACTTACTTTCCCCTCCACACACAAAGGAGTAACGGCTAACTCTGCCTTCATATATAGTGGGGGACAGGGGAGATGGACCTCTTCTACATAGTATCTGTCAGTAATCTATAAGAGATTGAAAAATGCTGGTTAAGGCCGGGCGCGGTGGCTCATGCCTGTAATTCCAGCACTTTGGGAGGCCAAGGCAGGTGGATCACGAGGTCAGGAGTTCAACACCAGCCTGACCAATATGGTGAAACCCCGTCTCTACTAAAAATACAAAAGTTAGCCGGGCATGGTGGTGCACGCCTGTAATCCCAGCTACTCAGGAGGCCGAGGAAGGAGAATCATTTGAACCTGGGAGGCGGAGGTTGCAGTGAGCTGAGATCGCACCACTGCACTCTAGCCTGGGCGACAGAGTGAGACTCCATCTCAAAACAAAAAAAAAAAAAAAGAGAAAGAAAGAAAAATGCTGGTTAAAAAACGCAAGCAAAAGGAAGAAAAAAGATTACTGTACCCCGAGCCATGGTTTTGTGTGTGCTTTACTGGGAAATCCCAGTCATGAGGCACCTACTCACAGTCACCAGACAGCAGTGTTCTCATCTGCCCATAAGGCAGTGAGTTTAAAAGGCACATTGCAGCCTCAGAAAAGGGAACACAGAATGGAGTCCAAGCAGGAAGTGACTCTGGACAGAACTCATTTCAAAAGTAGACTGATGTTTCTGTCTTGTGGCACATGGGCCAGACGTTAGCCAAATATGTATTTATAAGTTGCCTTCTAATAAAACAGCAAGGTTAGGCTCTTTTGTGGAATACACTGTCAAACAAGAGATTCTTAGCAAGAAATGTGTCAAAAGATTTTTGGGACTAAAATTCATTCTGGGTAAAAACAAGTTCCAAAAATAACGTTAAGAATGTGCAGTATCTCCACTTAATGAAAATGTGTTTTTAGTTTACAAAGGATTCTTTCATACATTATCTCTAATCTCACAACTCCTCTTTGTGGTAGATATCATGGTGCCTATTCTACAAGTAAGAAACTGATGCTCAAACCTCGCCAAAATTAAACATCTGGTAAATGGCACAGCAGGGAACTGAACAAGTCTAAGACCAGTATTCATTTTATTACATCATACACAGTGTTATTGCCACTGGTAATGCTGAGAAGTTAGTAGCTATGATACCAAACAGGCCTTCCCACAGAGCAGGTAACTAACCCACCCGGGCACTGATGATACTCAAAGAATCCTCTCTGTGTGATGTCTTTGTTATTATGAACAGCATACCTACTTAGTGGAGGAGTTCTAAGACGTCTGTAATCCTTTCCCTTTGGTAGGTGAGTTGTGTGTGCTGATGAGATGCTCTTTGAGCTTTTCCATTTGTGAACACTGGGCCAGGGCAAGCATTCTTGGGAAACCACCTTTTCCTTTTTAACTTGGTGTGGTGGGTTGTCTTGGAGTTTGCACCACCCAGCACTTGACAGAAACCCCCTCTCTTTGGAGTTCCTTTATTTTTAACATCTCTCTTAAGGGGTTTCCTGGTAACAGTTGGTTCAGAGGATTTAAGAAGAGTTTTGGGGATTTCTGGAGAAGTCCCAGGGATGACAGCACCCTCCCATGTATGTATGTATATGTGTACATATTCTCTTTAAGAACAAAAACCTCAAGTTAATTGGACTTTGAAAGCTTCAGAAACAAAATGGAAGTGCTTTACTTTATCTGATGAAACTTCATCACTCTTCAAATATCTTTTTTAACAAAAACAAATCTTTCCTTTCTTCTGCTTCTCTTCCTTATTTGCTAAGTCACTAGACCCAAATGTCAGCTGTAGCCACGTTTCCAAATGCCATCACCAGCCCCTGCACCAGCTGCACAGGCCTTATGCTGTCGTGGTGACTAGTTGGTGCCTTAGAGTGACCCACGTTTTGCTTGGGAAAACTCATCTACTGATCACCTTGGCGGTTTAGTGTATGGATGGGTTTCACAGCACTACAACCTGATTTACCCACAGGTGGTTTTCCTACTCTTAAAAACACCACCTGAGCAAACAGAACTTTTATTTGTCACTAAATCTGCAGGCAACTGTTCTTCCTGCTGTGTTTCTCTTTTCTTTTCCACATACACATGGAGGGGACTGGGGAGTGCCCGGGGAAGAGTTCGATGTTTTGCATATTATAATTGCACACATGACATGTTTGGAAGGAAGGATGTAGTCACTCAATGCAAATAATTTTTTCAAATTTTGCTTTCTCAGTGCTTTTCATAGTAAAAGCATCAGTGAAAACACCCAGTCAGCACATCTTACTACACTTGCTGGTACTGTAGAAAAAGCTTATACATCATAAACACAGTAATGTCACCAGATGCCTACAAGAGGATCACATTAGTGTTAACGATAAAACCTTCTAGATATCCAGCAAGTATGTGGTATTAAAAAACGAAAACAGGCTATGTGTAGTGGCTCACACCCATAATCCCAGCACTCTGGGAGGCCCAGGTGAGAGGATCATGTGAAGCCAGGAGTTTGACACCAGCCCAGGCAACAAGGCAAGACCCCATCTCTATAAAAAATTGAAAAATTGGCCAGGCGCAGTGGCTCACGCCTGTAATCCCAGCACTTTGGGAGGCCGAGGTGGGCGGATCACAAGGTCAGGAGATCGAGACCATCCTGCCTAACATGGTGAAACCCCGTCTCTATTAAAAATACACAAAATTAGCAGGGTGTGGTGGCATGTGCCCCGTAGTCCCAGCTACTCGGGAGGCTGAGGCAGAAGAATCGTTTGAACCTGGGAGGCGGAGGTTGCGGTGAGTCAAGATTGTGCCACTGCACTCCAGCCTGGGCGACAGAGTGAGACTCCATCTCAAAAAAAATTTTTTTTTAAATTTAAAAAAATTAGCCAGCTGCATGCCTGTAGTCCCAGCTACTTGGAAGGCTGAGACAGGAGGATTACTTGAACCTATAGGAGTTTGAGGCTGCAGTGAGCTATGATTGCACCACTGCACTCCAGCCTGGGCAACAGAACAAGTCTCAAAACAAAACTAAAACCTACTTGATTTGGCTTTTTTACCACAGAAGTTGATTTGGGCTTCCCTGATTTCTTTCTAGTAGCTTGTTTTCTTCTTAAAACACCAGTAACTAAAGGAAATTACTGGTTTTCATAAGAACTAACCAGTTGCTGGCTCTATAAATTCTGTAAACACATTAGCAGTCTCTACATGTTTAGAGCTTTGTTCTGACACATATTTTGGTCTGAAAGAAACATTCTTTCTTCGTCTGTGATCACTCGGCTGAGGCTTTTCTATGTATGCCCTATTTTTTCTTCTAGGATTACTAATACCATGGTCATGGTTACAGGACAACAACTTTTTTCATCTTCAGGTTCACTGCCAGGGAAAAACTGGCAACTGCTATAAGCACTGACGTGGCCAAAACCAAACACATCTTACCTCTTCCGTGGAGCCGTAGACTGTTAGAGCTCAAGGGCTTCCGGTCATGAAGAGGAGAAGCCTAAGACCCCAGGGACTAAGGAAGTCACTCAGCTGTGGCAGTTGGTAGCCAAACCAAGACTAGAGCTTGGATCTAGGAAGTGAAGTGATTTGGTGTCCTGGCTTTTGTATTCTGTTAATGGTGACAGTTATAAATAGTTGCTAAGTATTGTAGAATATCGATTTTACCTTCAATTGGATTTTTACCTTTTTTTTTCCCCCTCTTCTTGCTATCAGATTAATTCAAGTCTTTTTTATAAACTACTCTAGTAACCTGTTTGTTCCGTCTACCTCTGACTCTCTTAGTTCCATGGTTCTCAACCTTGGCTGCACATTAAAAATATCAGAGTAGATGGGAAGGGGTTGAAAATCCTGGTGCCCAGACTAAGCACCAAGCCAATATAATCAAAATCTCTGGGAACAGGATCTAGGCAACTGTACCTCCCCAGGCAAGACGCAGTGGTTCACACCTGTAATCCCAGCACTTTGGGAGGCTGAGGTGGACAGATCACCTGAGGTCAGGAGTTCAAGACCAGCCTGGCCAATATGGCAAAACCCTGTCTCTACTAAAAATACAAAATTAGCCAGGTGTGGTGGCGCACATCTGTAGTCCCTGCTACTCAAGAGGCTGAGGCAGAGAATCGCTTGAACCAGGAAGGTGGAGTTTGCAGTGAGCTGAGATCGTGCCATTGCACTCCAGCCTGGGCGACACAGCGAAACTCCATCTCAGAAGAAAAAAAAAAACACAAAAACCTCCCCAGCTGATCCCAGTATGCAGTCAGTGTCATGCACCACTGCTCAGATCCACTGTACACACTGCTTAAGGCAGAGCTCTGTACGTAATGCTCTCTGCTCAGAAACCTCAATAGCTTTCAGTTGGTAATCAATTTAGTACTTAGAGTAGAATGCCTAATTCCCATCCTCATCCTAGGCCAGTGACTCGCAAAATGTTGGCAGAGACCAGAGATACTGGTGTCACCTGGGAATCTGTTAGAAATGCATGCCAAGGCTCCACCCCTACTCAATCAGAAACTGGGGGAGAGGCCCCACAAGCAGTACAGGCGATCCTGATACAATTTCAAGTTTACCAACCATGTTGTTTTTTATTTTTTTATTTGAGATGGAGTTTCACTCTTGTTGCCCAAGCTGGAGTGCAGTGGCGCAATCTCGGCTCACTGCAACCTCCGCCTCCAGGGTTCAACCAATTCTCTTGCCTCAGCCTCCTGAGTAGCTGGGATTACAGGCGTGCACCACCACGCCCAGCTAATTTTTTTATATTTTTAGTAGAAACAGAGTTTCACCATGTTAGCCAGGCTGGTCTCAAACTCCTGACCTCAGGTGATCCGCCCACCTCGGCCTCCCAAAGTGCTGGGATTACAGGCGTGAGCCACCACACCCAGCCAGAACCATGTTGTTGTTGAGATGTACTTTATTCCTCCTGCCTCTCTTACTCAATGTTGGACTAGGATAAAACATCAGAATAAACAAGGACTAGTGTCTCTCCTCCTGTACACCACCACAGTGCCTAGGCATAGACAGTGGATGCCTCTTAGCTCAGCTTTTGTTGCCACAGTTTATTGCTCCCCCACATCATTTAGACATTTAATTACATTTTTGTTGTTTCTTATTTCCTATTGTTACAAACTAGTGTTAGAACACTTGTTTCCCCCAAGAGAAATAAACAGATTTTCTCTCTTTTTTCTTAGTTCCCAGAAATGAATGCTATGATCATGCGAAGGTTCAGTTTGCCGGGAGATGTAGACAGAGCTCGACAGTATGTGTTACAGGTAAGACTATTTTTAAAAGAAAGGCAGCAGCAGGAACAACGTGGCAAAGTCCTTTAATCCAAAAATGTAAACATTAAATTACAGATACAAGACTGTTTGGTCAACTCTTGATGTGACAAAAACTGAGAAGGGAAAACTCATTTTTCAGATTTTTTGTTTTCATTTCTCTTCTAGACTACTTAGGAAATATTTTGTTTTAACTGGTCTTGGGTAAGGCACAGATATTAATGTCTGGTAAAAGGTACCTAAGTGATTCTGGTGAACTGTTAGTGTTGAAGCAGAGTGGTGTGGAACCAGCCTTCCCTGTGTCCATCAGCAGAATCACTAGGCCCCCAGTCACCCAGCCTCAGCCCCAGCCTCATCCGTGTCCCCATCCGTGACCCCACGTGGGCTGCAGCTGCACTACTGCAATGGGCTACTCCTAATTGGGCTTTCCTAGTCTGTCCTACCTGTTATAAAAGTGTGACTAAAGACATGATCATTGAAAACAATTAAACCAACATAGGCAAACTATACATTTATACAAACATTTTTCTTTTAAAGGGAGAACCATTTAACCCTGTTTAGGGGCTAGTGGCTTGTTTTAAATATATTGCCACATATCTTCAGAAGCTTTCTGTGGAAGCCACATCTCTTTGCATGACTTGAGTTTTGGTGACTGACTCTCTTGAGAATGAGCCATTTCCAAGCTCACCATCATTTGCAGCCAACAGATCTCCTGGATGAGTCGGAGTGAGCAAAAACATTGTTACAAAGCAAGTGTGCCGTGAGATCCGTACTTAGTGTGGTACCTGAAAGACTTCCAAATAATTACCGTTCTGATTCTTAAAACATTTAAAAAGCAACCCCCAACCCCTAAAAGGTTATTTTTCTCTTTTAACTGACTATGCTGTTAAGCCTCATCATTCACTATGGGTTACTGGCTTTTTTGGAGAATGGTTTAAAAGTACTATTAAAAACTATGGGAGGGAGCTGGAGCTGATAAAAGTCAATATCCCTGGGAGAGGTTCTGGCTTCAGAAATAATGGTATTATTGAAGGCTGGAGTGGGAGGTGGAACTGAAAAGAGGGAAATTAATAGTAGCACCTATGGAAAATAGCAAAGTTCCAGCAATCCTAGCCAGAAACGCATTTAGGGAAAACAAAAATCCACGGGAATGTTCTCTGAACAAATTCTCCAAAATTCTAGCTCCCTGTTCACCCACATAGCTTCTAGTCCTATTCCCTCATTAAATGTGAATAGACAACTCAGGGTTACAAATGAGTTGACTAAAGCTTGCTGAACAAAAGAGTGGGACTAAAATAACGGGGGGGGGGAAACTCAGGAAAAACATAAATAGGAGGATCCAAAAATATACCACATTCACAAAACAAGACAGGATCAGACTTTTTAAATGAGTAAGAGCAAGTTCTAAGAAACTGGAAATAGGGCCGGGCGCGGTGGCTCAAGCCTGTAATCCCAGCACTTTGGGAGGCTGAGACGGGTGGATCACGAGGTCAGGAGATCAAGACCATCCTGGCTAACACGGTGAAACCCCGTCTCTACTAAAAAATACAAAAAAAACTAGCTGGGCGAGGTGGCGGGCGCCTGTAGTCCCAGCTACTCGGGAGGCTGAGGCAGGAGAATGGCCTGAACCCGGGAGGCGGAGCTTGCAGTGAGCTGAGATCCGGCCACTGCACTCCAGCAAGGGGGACAGAGTGAGACTCCGTCTCAAAAAAAAAAAAAAAAAAAAAAAGAAACTGGAAATGACTGCAGAGCAAACTCCAAAGAACGTCTGCAATGTGAAATTGAGGAAATCCTCCCAAGTGTAAAACAGAAAGGGGGAAATAGTGAAAATAAGAAGAGCTACAAGGACCGGTGCCATCATGTAACAAGTATTTCGGGAAGAAAATTAAAAAGTGGTCACTTACGCAAGAAAAAGGTGTCAAAACTGGCTCAATGAATAGCAAAAATACTGGGTGCTAGAAGGCAGTGGAGGAAGGTCTTGCAAATAATGATTAAACATTTTAAACCTAAGATCCATTAAATCTGAAGGCAAAAGAAAGTCACCACACATCGGGACTAAAACACTGACTTCCCATAAACACTTCTTTATTTTATTTTTCTGAGACGGAGTCTCGTTCTGTCGCCAGGCTGGAGTGCAGTGGTGCATCTCGGCTCACTGCAAGCTCCGCCTCCCGGGTTCAAGTGATTCTTCTGCCTCAGCCTCCTGAGTAGCTGGGAACACAGGCGCCCGCCACCATGCGCGGCTGATTTTTGTATTTTTAGTAGAGACGGGGGTTTCACCATGTTGGCCATTGTGGTCTCGATCTCATGACCTCGTGATCCGCCCAGCTCGGCCTCCCAAAATGCTGGGATCACAGGCGTGAGCACCACACCTGGCCTGCGTGAACACTTTCTGGGTAGGTTATTTGCAGATGTACTTCAGCAAAATGTGTGGAAAACACTGAGAGAAGGCAGGCTTCTGTACAAAAAGGAACAGCAAACTAAAATGTGTCATGTTTTGAGCAATTGGTATAGAAAATCAGATTTCTTTCAACCACAGTGTTAGGAATATTCTATTTCTAAATGTCAGAGGGGTCTGGGCGCACTGGCTCACGCCTGTAATCCCAGCACTTTGGGAGGCCGAGGCGGGTGGATCACCTGAGGTCAGGAGTTTGAGACCAGCCTGGCCAACATGGTGAAACCACGTCTCTACTAAAAATACAAACATTAGCCAGGCGTGGTGGCACACGCCTGTAATCCTAGCTACTAAGGAGGCTGAGGCACGAGAATCCCTTGAGCCTGGGAGGCGGAGGTTGTGGTGAGCCAAGATCACACCACTTCACTCCAGCCTGGGCAACAGAGCAAGATTCTGTCTGAAAATAAATAAATAAATAAATAAATAAATAAATAAATAAATAAATAAATAAATGTCAGAGGGATCATGAGCCATGGAGAAGGAAATAGAATTATAGTATATGACTTGATTCTGCAGTAAATATTTTTACATCATAGAAATGATACTTTATTAGTACTTGGCTTTTAGAAAGAACCAATATTTTAAAACATGGTTACAGAATAGAATGTAAATATCCAACATGGAGAAACCCTGTCTCTACTAAAAATACAAAAAAAAAAAAATAGCCAGGAATGGTGGCACATGCCTGTAATCTCAGCTACTAGGGAAGCTGAGGCAGGAGAATTGCTTGAACCTAGGAGGCAGAGGTTGTAGTGAGCCGAGATCGTGCCATTGCACTTCAGCCTGGGCAACAAGAGCAAAACTCTGTCTCAAAAAAAAAAAAAAATACAAAAATTAGCTGGGTGTGGTGGCATGCGCCTGTAGTCCCAGCTACTTGGGAGACTGAGGCAGGACAATTGCTTGAACCCGGGAGATAGAGGTTGCAGTGAGCTGAGATCACGCCGTGCACTCCAGTCCGGGTGACAGAGTGAGACCCTGTCTCAAAAAAAAAAAACAGAAAAAGAAAAACTAATGGATAAAGTGAGTGCCTTTGGAAGAAAGGAACCTGACTTTCTTCATAAACCCTCTGTACTTTCATTTTGTTATGTCTTTATTCTTTATAAGTTTTACTTGTGTTTTTTTTACATTTAAATGTGTAACAATACTTTGTATGTAGAACTTTTGAGAAAGTCAAGTAAAAGGGGAAAATGGATGACCACGTAATATTGATGAGCTAGTTGTTTTGCATGCTAATAGAATAAAAATTTGCTTCAATATGAGAAAAAGGCCTAAAGGAAGTTAGCACTATGAGTCGGGAAAAGAACATTAGAGATGTAGTTTGACTGTTGAAACTGTAACCCTCAGCTCATCTGATCTCAAAACTATGTGTTCATTTATTATAGCAGGAATTCAGTCAGTGACAGGCATCTGTTCTGTTTTGTTCTGTATCTCGTAGAGTGATGGTGTGCAACAAACAACCTACCTCGCCCAGCAGTACTGCCATGAAGCAATAAGAGAGATCAGTAAACTTCGACCATCCCCAGAAAGAGATGCCCTCATTCAACTTTCAGAAATTGTCCTCACAAGAGAGAAATGACAGCTCTTTCTGTTCTTTCTGGCAGCTATCTCACCAGACTGTGCCTAAAGAATTTTGTGGAATACACTTTGTTTGCTTCATGTGCAGATAACCAAAAATCATTTTAAAAGATATCAAACTTATTGATGGGCAATTTATTTTTTTTATTGCAAAAGTTTTTTCAGAAAACTTTTTAAATGTAATTAAACCATCTGAATCTGTCATTCTAGTCCTATAAATTATAATCGAGGTATCTTGATGGTTATATGTGGTATTGTTTACACTGTTAATATCCACATGTAAGGCCATTACACAAATAAATAATCGATGTTAAAATTCAAATGGTTTGTCTTGATTTACTGTGGGAGTAAAGATGAGAAAAATGTGAAGTCTGCATTGAAGTCCACATTAGTTATATTTTAACAGTATCCAAAGTTTCATATAGGAGAATGGTTTATTATAAAAGACTGTACATAAAATTTAGACAACAGGTTATATACAAATTAAGAGAACAATCCACTTCAAAAATGGAAAGTAGAAGGTAGCTAGCTGATCACTAATGATACTTTGTTTGTTTAAAATTAACAAAGGCAAAATGCGTATGAAATAGTCACATTGATTTGGTAGCAGTAATGGTCTTTAATTTTCAGAAATAACTGTTTTGCACTAGTCTTACCATTCACTATGGTGTTACAAGTCTGTAACGTCCAGTACATAACTGTAATTTGAATTCCAAACAAATCCTCAATAACACAGAAACCCACACTTGAGTGCTCTACTTTAATATCCTAAGCAATATAGAATTATACACAAGGAGAGAAAACATCCCTCAGCCCTCCCTTAAATTAAGAGGAGACACACAAAGTGCATGTGTTGCATTTTGATTATGTCAAAAGACAATACAAGTCTGTTCATTAGGTAAATCTCTGTTCACTGATTAATACATGACCCACCTTCTTTCCCAATTATTTTATTTTAAAATTCTAATGTTGCTAGTGCCAGGTAATGGATTAAATAGTGCCTATTCACAAATCAACTGTATCCACTTTTACAATATGTAAAAGGTACTTTTAACTTCCTTTCATTGAACCAGTGTACAACAGTCCAAAACTGAAGGACATGGCAATCCTTACGAATTTTACTTACAGAATGAATGCACAATTTGACACATTTTCTTAGCTTCAAAAGATTCTTTAAAAAAGGAATTCAGTAGATTGACTTGTAAATAACCATTGCAGATTTTGAATCTGCAAAAACCCGTCACGTTGCTGTTGGGACAGATTAAGATAAGGCTAAAATTTTTTTCCAAGTTAACATATTGAGAAAATAGAACCATAATTCTGCAATAAATCATTATCTTTTATTTTTTTTTAAAGCAAACCAGTGAAGGAAAGGACAAAAACCTTTGGTTCACTTATGTATTTATGAATGGAAAAAATTTATAATGCAAATTTCACTCATTAAAAAACTTAGGTACAAATTACAACATTACAGATAATTCTCTTTTTGCTTCTTTTGTTTCACATGGAGACCCTTGGAGACTCAATTCATGTTAAGACACCTAAGTATGAGTCCTCCAGGTAAATATTACACAAATGGGAAGCATCTTGGAATTTTTAAGTATATTTCAATACATAAATTTTTATGCATGCTTTAAACAAACAGTATTTTTTTAAATGAGAGAATCTAACAAAAAAAGTCTGACCAGCACCAGCATTTAAATTTTCTGATTTTAATATTAGTCTGACATAGCGTTAGTAATCATGCTGCACTGAAACATGTAATGGTACAATCTGAATAATGATTCGTTAAATATTATACCCCACTTCCCCCAGAATATTTAGGCTGGTCATAAAGTTAAAAATGTGTAAGTAAGTACATAAGCATAATCAGTTATGGACAGCTTCTTGTATAAATTGCTATTTAGCAATACACAAACTGCCACAAAGATTTATGCTTACAGGTAGACATTCAATTTACCAATAAAACAGCATGTTCTGAAAATATGGGCACATTTTAAAACATATTAAGACAGTTCTGTTAACCATAATTGTCCCACAGTATGACTGAGTAATAAGAATCTACTTTAAAAGCAAAAAAAAAAAAAAAAAAAAAAAAAAAAATTAATCAGTATAGTGCATGATTGATTCAACATAGTTCCCAGGGAACAGACCAGTCACTCGATTGCAGACTCCTTCATACCAGCCATCATCATTCTTCTTTATAACATAAATGATTGCACCCTCCATAAATGACAGCTCATCATCCTTGTCTTTTGTATAATCATATATTGCAACAACTATGGAAAAAAGAGTTGAAATATCACATGAATGCACTATATCCAACATTTACTTGAATTTTAAGACAAAGCCAATTAAATATATAGCACAGCAAAACCATTTTTATGAAGATTTCTTAATTTTTGTATCTATCAATATAAGTAGGTCAGTGCCAACCATGTACTTATATCATTGGCTTAATCT
Organism: Macaca thibetana thibetana; assembly: GCF_024542745.1. NCBI lineage: Eukaryota > Metazoa > Chordata > Mammalia > Primates > Cercopithecidae > Macaca > Macaca thibetana. The sequence goes on from NC_065586.1 coordinate 26,500,996, forward strand.
TAAGAGTCAAATGACAATCTGATTAGACTGAACAGGTCAATAGGTTCTGTCAATCACTTTAAGAAAGCTCTCTGAACTTCAGAATTTATTAGATGTTTCAATTCATTCAAATACCAAGTGCCTATCATATACAAAGCACCGCTTTTCGAAATAATTATCAGGCAAAGCTGCATAGCCATTCAGTAAACCAGGTAACAACCCAAGCTATCTAATTTGAAAATACACAGTCACTGGAAGGTAAATCACATCCTACTCATTCAAGGACCCATGCTAATTTAAGGTACTGTTCCCAGATTTTTTAAAAAGAATATTTACTTACTTCAAAGGATTTTAATTAATATTTAGAGAACGTGGCAATTCTGTGGTGTCTGTAATTCTTTTCAGTTCAAGATACAGGTTGAGTAACCCTTATCTGAAATGCCTGGGATCAGAACTGCTTTGGATTTGGGTTTTTTTTTCAGACTTTGGAATTTTACATATAGGTAATGAGATACTATCTTGGAGATGGGATCCAAGTCTAAACACAAAACTCATTTTTGTTTCACATACACCTTACACACATAGCCTGAAGGTAATTTTATTTTTCCCTTGGGAACACTGAATAAACTGTGTCATGTGCCTGCGTTCTGACTGTGACCCATCACATGAGGTCAGGTGTGGAATTTTCCACTTGCGGCATCATGTTGGAACTCATTGTGGATTTTGAAGCATTTTGAATTTGGGACTTTCAGATAGGGATGCTCAGCCTATATTCACTTCCTTTGCAAACTGCTGTGGAAAGCAATCTAAAGTGTATCATGGCCCATGGACAAATCCAAACCACTGCATTTTTTGTAAATAAAGTTTTATTGCAATATGGCCACATCTACTTACTCATGTACTATGTCCTCTTTTACGCTACAACAGTAGGACTGAGTAGTTGTGACAGAGACTGTATAGCCAGCAAAGTTTAAAATATTTACCATCTGGCTTTATACCAAACAAAGTATGCTCACCCCTAGTTCTTGGGAAGATACTTTTTAATCCTCTACTATCAAGTATATTACCCGATATGTCATTCCAAATTTGTCAACTTCTATAAATATGGTCCCATTTTCATAGTTAAATTTGCTTTACCAAGAAAGAAAATATGGGTAAAAACACAATTCAAGGCCACTCAAGTTTATCATCCTCATAAGTAACAACAGCTCTCTATTTGAAGGTATATGGGAATCTAAAGTAGAATATTTAAGACTTTCTTAACAATATGTAAATTATTTACCGTTTAAAAATATAAGGCCAGGAGTGGTGGCTCACACCGGTAATCCCACAACTGGGAGGCTGAGATGGGTGGATCACTTGAGGTCAGGAGTTCAAGACCAGGCTGGCCAACATGGCAAAACCCCGTCTCTACTAACAATATAAAAGTTAGCTGGGCGTGGTGGCGGGCACCTGTAATCCCAGCTATTTAAGAGGCTGAGGCAGGAGAATTGCTTGAACCCGGGAGGCAGAAGTTGCAGTGAGCCAAGATCGCACCACTGCACTCCACACTGGGAGACAGAACAAGACTCCACCTCAAAAAATAAAAAAATGTAAAAGGAAAACAAATTTACTTTTGCCACATATCCAAAACTTGGGCAGGAAAGAATGCTGCTGGTCTCAAGAGCTACAGCTACTTGCTTAAAGACTGTTAACCCAATAAAGTCAATAGAAGGAAATCTATCAAAGGCAACCAAAAGTGTTCAACTAAATTACAAGCATTTTTCAGAACTCTATAGAAATACAGATTTGATTTTATTTTTAATTGATTCCCATTTCTGCAAAAAGAAATACAGATTTTAAAATAGCACAGAACTAGATGAAAAAATAAAAACTAGAAACAGGATTTGTTTCTTCCCCACCTATATTTCTTAATAGATAATTACAGTGAATATTGGGTACTGTAGGTAAATTACGACTTTATAGTAGTTCATAGTTTCATGAAATATAATCCTGGTAATTTGTCTTCTCTTTTATAAAATCACCTGACGCCTTAATTGAGGCTTTTCTCATGATAGTACTAATAAATTTTTAAAGACAGATGCTCCTCCACTTCCATATGATGGGGTTATGTCCCAATAAACCCACTGTTTAGTGGAAAATATTGTAAATTGAAAGTACGTTTTCAACCTATAACTTACATTTTTTACTTATAACAGGTTTATCCAGACAAAGCTACATCATAAGTTGAGAAGCATACTGAATGCATATCATTTTTGTACCATCATAAAGTTGAAAAGATCCTAAACTGAACCATTGTAATTCAGGGACCATCTATATTTAGATATGAAAGGTCATCAACAGAGCTTGACAGAACTTTTAAAATCTTTACTAATTACATATAACTCCATTTTTGTGCCTTAGCTGTTTCATCTACAAAATGCCATCCAGCAAGTTAATCTTCAGCTGAACACATATGTAGTTTGAAAGCAAATCTAACACTGCAATTTTAATTTAAAATACAAAGAAAGAATCACCCTGTACACTGGGAATAATACAAAGCTTAGGAAGTAAGGTTTAAGTAAATCATCTTCGCTGGTAAGGCAGTTTAAAAGGCTGAGAAACATTGGACTAGATGTTCTTTATAGTCCTAAATTTCTACAATTAGGTTATATTCCTTCACATCAATTCAATGATTGTACCTTACCTTTCTCAATATAATTCTTGGGGGCCCAAGCAGGATCCCCATCTGCATATGGATCATTATACTGAACTACTGCAGCCTCCTCATCTTCATAATCCACTGGAGGTGGTGGTGGGGGAGGTGGAGAGTCATCAAACATGGGAATGTCATCTGGTGGAGGTGGTGGCGGTGGAGTTGGACTATCAGCAACTAAAAAGATTCATATGATTGATTTGAATCACAAATAAGTCTAGATGGAAAGTTATAAGTTAACAGAATTTAAGAAAGCTCTAACTTAAGTACAGCATGCACTATAATAAAACATGCAATGATTAGAAATAAAAGCTTGGTGTGTTAAAGTTTATGCTACTCAAGAATCATTTAAAAATAACAAAATGAGCTAAAAATAAGTGTATCTGTAAGTATTACAAATTAATGAATGCAGGGTGTTAGGAGACAATGTCTCTTTTTATAAGGATTATAGGAGTAGTTTCCTTATTCCAAGGTTCAGATCGGGACAAATGTTAACAACCTAAACTAAATCTATGTCACTTTTGTCATTTGGACTGCAGTAAACGATATGAGTAACATTACATTAATGGTTTGATCACTTTTCACTCTGCTCATTCATGCCCGATTTTGGCTTGAAACAGCTTTGGTTCCCTAAAAATTGAGTCTCCCATGGACAGATTTTTGTTTCTTTGCTGATTATTGTTTGTTTTGATGGAGAGAAAGTTAAAGTTGGTGGTATTAGGTCTGCTTCTGTGTATAGATTTTCTACTCTGTTATTTACATTTTACAAGTTGAAAAAATGGAAGAAGAATCCCCAACCAGTAGAAAATCTAATTGAATATTTTTAAAAATGTTTATATTCATAATCAGTTTTTTTGTAGAAAGCAAGCTAAAATTTTGCGTTATTGCTAGTAAAACATAAGCACAGGATGAGGGCAAGCCTAGATCCTAAAGATTCAATTTTCTAAGAATACATCAACAATTAAGATTTAAACATAAAGTGTTGAAGATGTAATTAAAAAAACAAACAAAAAGAAACTTATAGTAAACAAAACAATAAAAATGACTCATACCTCAAACTCTAGATGGTCGTGGTCAGTATATATGTGTGTGCTTTACATAGTCAAAGGTGTAAACAGGGAAATGGGAAAATGTCAGGCTAGAGCTCTGTTCAATGAACTAGCATAATATCAGGTAAAAATGCTCCTATTACTTAAAGAATTCAAAGCTGGAACCCAACTAGTGCTTAACTTAAATTTCTGATCCATAAAATTCTTTAAAAGTTCAAAAGACATATGAAAATGTTTTCATACAGATTGATACAGGAATTATATAATTCCTGCAGGGGAGAAGTTCATAATACAAACACACTAAATCAAATGCCAATTTCTGGGGCTATTTACGTGATCAAAGAAATCAGCCGTAATCTATTTGTCATACAGGTTTAAACGTTTACCGTCCTGGGAATAATGTGCTGAATATACAACCAAGGGCTCCAGGTTTAAAATATTTGCAGATAATGACCCTATTTTCATAACCACTTCAATGCTGTGATTTCTATTTTATCCTCTTGAGGGATGAAAGGGCTATTAGAAAACAAATCTTGTATGGTAATGCTCACTCTAATACCTATCAAACGGGTCTACAATTAAATTTTCTGCCTCATTCCTAGATCTATTTTATCGTTGTCCATAACTTCCTCTATAAAACTTTTTAATATTATTGAGGACAGGAAAATGGGTATGGACCCCTCCTAACATCAAACAGCCATAGTTCATATCCTTAGTTTGGCTTAATGTGTAAATTATATATGTGGGTACTTTGAATTTACTCTCGATTTATCACACTAGTTCAATGTTTTCACGAAATTGTCTTTATGTCCAACTGTTGTAAATCTACATGTCTTATCTTCAAATTATGGCAGAAGTCTTGGTTAATCTAATTCTCTGCATAATCATAAAGAGATGCAAACACACTGCTGACTTTTTTAGAGGCTGGTATCTTAAATTGAAACACTTATTAATAGGCTAACTGCTACATGCATTCATTATCACCCACTTTGAGTGTCATAATAAACTGGGTATTTAAGAGAAGAACACATAAAATTTGTACTTCATAAAACATTTAAAGTACTGATACATATTTTAACACCAATCTTCCTAACATACTTTCAAAGAAAACAGAAACCAAATAAAGTTAGGGAATCTGTGGCACAAGGAGAATCACTGACCCAAGTTCGTATGTTTGGTAAAAAGAACTAATACCAAGAGCCTCTTTAGCAAAGACCACACATGCCTAGAATAATGCACACTAATACTGGATTTCTATATAAAGAAAAGATTTACCAAATAGCTAGTCAGTCACCATTGGACTCACAAAACTGAAGTGCATTATGACTATTTTAAATTATTTCCTAATAACTGTTAGTGGTATGGCAGTTCAAAAGTTCGCACTGTCTGTCTTTAAACTCTGCAGCATTAATGACCAGCAGTTTACCCTTACTCATTTATTTTTAAAAATAAGATTCACTTCTATCTATCCATCCATCCATGCATTTATTTATTTTTGCACTCCTAGGCTGGAGTGCAGTAGTGCGATCATGGCTCACTGCAGCCTTGACGTCCTGGACTCAAATGATGCCCCAGCCTCAGCCTCCCTAGTAGCTGGAACTACGGGCACATGCCACCACACCTGGCTAATTTTTTATTTTTTGTACAGACAGGGTCTTGCCGTGTTGCCCAGGCTGATTATTCATATCTTTTTAAAGGTTTGCACACATTAGGGTTTTCAAACACATATTAACAGTAAGGATGGCTTACACTCAGAAATGTCAACATTACGAAACAACATTTTATAACAAGCCAATTGGATCACACATTTCCTGAAGGAAGGGGCTTTTGTCTTAAACTGCTGGTATTTTTCACAGAGCCTGGCACATAACATCGAGTACACAAATATTTGACTGGCAGAAGGGAGGGAATGGGGAGAATAACATAACAGGGTCAGCAAAAGCTGAAGAATGGAATTTGCCACAATATATCGTCTTGGAGGATAGGCTGGGCAAGTGGGTTATTCATTTGTTCAAACCATCCTGAGATTTATTTTCATGGTGATGGTCCAAATGAAGTAAATTAAAAATAGACCACATTACCATCAATATGCTATTCTAGCATATTATAATTCAGTAAAATAGTGGTATTTTTCACTTTATATAACATTCACTGTGATCATGCAGTTAGGATTATACATCTTCTGGAATTTCAAAAGTAATCAGGCAGTAATATAAATTAGTCTATCCTGATTAAAGCTATATATCCAAAATAACTTCCCCCCCGCCCGCCAAAAAAAAAAAAAAAAAAAAAAAAAAAAAATCCCTGAACTTCATTCAAGAGAAGAACTAAAAAAGTTAACTGATTTTCATATTCAGAAACAATCTTCGTGGGCCTGGATGTAGCCAAAATGTGAAAAGGATGCTAAATTGCTTATCACTCACCCTGAAATGGATAGCATCAATGTAATTTACTTATTCTTGGCCATTCAATCTTATCCAAACAATGAACCTTTACGTAGATTCAATATCATGTATGTACGAAAATCTGAGGCTACAAAGCTTTCCCTAAAATTTTTTTGTAATTAAGGGGGGAAAACCTGCCCCAATTTCATATTAAATTTAATCTCATAGTATATCTACCTATATCTTGATAAATTTATTAAAATAAAATATGCTTTCTAATTCTAATAAATATTAGAAGCTAAAAGTTCCCATACAATTTGAATTTTTGTGTTTGATTATTCTTTCCTTGAGATTATGTAAAGATCAGATCTCCTGTTTTAGGATCATGTAAAGACATAAGAAAACTGCAGCTTTGAAATTTATATGGGTCAGTAACCATGCACACAAAGAGAAAAAACTGAAGACCGTGCTCTTCAGTTTCAGTAACATATCTGCACCTATTTTCAAGATAAGATTAGCTTCTCAATAAAAGTAAGGAAAACGATGACTCATCGTCAGCCATGCATGCTATAAGGAGACAGCCTCTACTCTTCCATAGCTCAGTTTTTCCAAACTTACTGTTTTCCTGCACCCTGGCCACGAAGCCTGTGAGAGGTATCTGTGGAGTCAACTGAGGCATAGGGGGAGGGGGTGGAGCAATAGAAACTGGTAGCAACAACACAGTATGGGGGAAGTAAAACAGATAAAGGAAAGAAAAGGAAACAAACAAAAAGCAGAAGTCAGTTACAAGGACCACAAACATAAGTATGCAAAGAACAGTTTGCAAATGAAACAAAACAAAACAAAAAACAAAACAAAAACCTGCAGAACCTTCGAGTACATTTCCCACAAGCAAACCTAAAGGCCAAGTTGTGCTTAGCCAATTAATTAATTTTATAAAAGAACAAATATACTTAATTTAATCCTAATGTTATATTGTTTGGGAAAGATTTAAATTTACCATCACACTCACTTTATTTGGTAAAATAAAATTTTCAAATTATAAGGAAAGACTTCTAAAATAGGTAACAATGAAATACCTACATAGGTTTCCAGAATATTGTGTCTTTGCCATAACTATAACAGGTTTGTCTAGCTTTAAGGTAATGTTGTAAATTGGGACCCAAATAAATAAAACAAATATATAATAGCTGTTTATTTCATATATCAATAAAACTATTAATCACAGGTTTCCTTTAAAGACAGTTCTTATTATATATCTAAATTCACACACAGCTCTCCAGGAAAAACTCTTGTTTGTAAAACAAGGTTGTGATTTAATTTGGCAATTTTATTTTTAAAAATATCAGTCCTAAATTTACAAGGGAATATATCATGTTAATCATTCAGTTTCATGGGATATCTCAAAAGTGACCTTATCACTGTTCTGAAAAAGGAAACCTGATCTCCAATAAGTTAAAATATGTAATTCTTTGCATTAATTTTTAACAACTCATTGGATAGCTTGAAACACATTCACATGTATTTGTGGAGATGACATAATTGACAGGAAATACCAAATACTCATGTATTAAAAATTATAACATACACTAAAAGTAAACATTCATATGCTTGTGACTTTGTCTCATTTTAACAAGTAATTGCCAAAGATTGCTTAGAAAAAGTCAGTAGGACTTGATAGCAAAATTTAATCTGTTGGTAGTCACCAAGTAGTAACACTAAATTGATAGAGAAAAACAATTTATTGGTTACCAAGGATTAATCAAAAGGTTGCTTCAATTAATCTAACGTGCAAATTCTGTTGGTAAGCATAAAAATTTGAAAGAAGTTCAGTGTTCAAAGAAGTAACAAAGCAATTATGTGCATTAATATTCATTGTATAGCTAAAAATAACATTCAATTCACTATGAAACCAATCCTATTTCATTCTAATATGCTATAGAAGGCTCTTAAATAAAAGGTTAGAGGTTTTGACTTAAAAAACAGAAAACTCTCACAAAGCTAAAAAAGTGTTTAGAAACAACTCTTAGTAACTAGCCATGCTGGTTAGTATGTAATGAAAAAGAAAAGCTATGCTGTGAAGATACTAATCATTACTACATTTAGACAGAAGGGAAAATGTGCACATCAAAACACTAAAAACATTCACATACTACTACCAGTAGTACAACACCAACAGTAACTCAGATTGAAGGATAATTAATTTGACAAAACATAATCATTTATTTAAAATTTTAGGCCAAATTTGCTTTCCAATATTCAAAAGAACGTAGTCATTAATTAAAGTATCCTGTTTGAAAATAATCCACGCAGGCATTGCTAAAACTATAAAACTATGTATTATATAAAAGAGTCACCAAAAATCCTATTTGCAGAGTAAATTAAATGTCTAAAGTAGGGAAAAGGAAAATGATAAACAAAAAGATGGGATCTAAAAATTCAGAATATGAAAAAAATAAAGTTGACAAAACAAGTGAAGTGAATTATTAGATAATCTAGAATATTTAGACAGACACTGGCTACCTTTTGATACCAAATCTTAGGTAAAATCCTATTTAGTGAAGTTTAACACTTCTCAGTAGCTTTAATATTTTAGTCTGGATAAAAGCTATATAAATTTTGGGATTACTCGTGAATTTTGATATTTCTGCTAAAGTGGTTTTCAATTCTTAGGAATTTTTGCTATAACATAATTTATCTTTAAATTATAAACAAAAAACTAATGAGAACTTTCGGCTGGGCGCAGTGGCTCACGCCTGTAATCCCAGCATCCTGGGAGGCTGAGGTGAGTGGATCACCTGAGGTCAGGAGTTCGAGACCAGCCTGGCCAACATGGTGAAATCCTGTCCCTACTAAAAATACAAAAATTAGCTAGGTGTAGTGGCAGGCGCCTGTAATCCCAGCTACTCAGGTGGCTGAGACAGGAGAATCGCTTGAACCTGGGAGGCGGAGGTTTCAGTGAGCCGAGATGCATCACTGCACTCCAGCCTGGGTGACAACAGTGAAACTCCGTCTCAAAAAAACACTTTCCCCTAACTCTGCTTTAAGACACATATACGAGTCATTCATTATAAATGCAAAGAGCTTAAAGCAACCTCCTATGTAAATATGGAGAATTCACTGAGTATTAAGTGTTGTTGTATAAACTAAAATAACATGTAGCTCTAGAAAGAGCCACAAAAGCCCTGTAGGAAAGCTTGTCTCAGTCTATGCCCAGTAGGCACAACTGTAAGCTAAAAGCAAACGGTGGACAACAGTTTCATTTCTGATTTTGTTTTCTTTTTTGCACTGAACATCTTAATATGGAAAGTGATATTAATGACTACCCTACATTATTCTAACTTCCTAACATTATATGCTAAAACTATTTTCTTCTCTTATCAGCTTTTAAATACTGATTGCAATTAGTGTTGAGATGTGCAATTTGAGGTAAACAGAAGGAAATCAGAAGAAATTCCCACCATTAGAATTATTCAAAGACAGAGTAATTAAGCAGGCATCACAAACAGTTTTAATTGGTTTTGAACTCATTTCTGAATAGGTTAATGACCTTAAAAGTGATAGCCAGCAATTTCATTATATTAATTTAAAGGAAAACTTTGACAATGTTTGTGTCTTTAATTTTACCATTACTAAGCTGTCTCGAACATGCCAATAAATTCAGTTTATTTCTGCAATGTTTTTGTTCTCTAGTTTTACTTATGTAATAAAATAGCATATTAAAGTTAAATTTTAGTATACTCAATATAGACATGTCTTGATAAATTTAGTTAAATATACTTGATAGGTCTAAATTTTGGAAGAGAAAGTGGTAAGCGATTACTCTTAAAATGGTATGATTCAAGGACAAAATCCTAAAACAAAAATAAACATGAAACAGCATGGTTTTCAATTGTTGTCTATCACTGGCAAGAATAACAGTTTCAAATAATTTCCTTCAAAAGGAGCTCCACTGTTGCTGTATGCCTGCAAAGCACAAGCTTACTTGAATTTTGAGAATAAAGTGGACCTCCATTAACATGGGGCTGAGCAGAAAATTGAGCAGTCACAGAGGGAGTTCGTCTGTATCCACCAGAAGATGTCGAAGAAGTAGTAGAGTTGTGTCGAGAGATCTGCCTGGTCATTGTGCCATACTGGGAACCAGGAGCTGAGCCCGGGGCTGCTGAAAAGCATTAGTCAAAGGCAACCAACAAAGAGACTTGAGCATTGTAATCACCTTAGATGGCAGAACAAAGCGGGAGGGGGCCTCAGTAAGAAATATTTATTACTTTTTCAAGACCAAGGCACAAAATAAAGACAAAAGTAAAGATAAAAATCAAGTAACTTTATCTCCAAAGTCAAAAACAGAGAGAAAAAAAAACAGCTGCATGGAAAGCTGTAAAAGTAAATAAGTAATATTCCCAAGCTTTTAAAAAACACAATCCCAAATGATACTTTGCTAATATTATATATAATTTTTTGTACATTTTCAAATATATAGCTTTTATATGTAAACTGTCTTTCCAATAAAATAAGTACCAAAAGACAGTGTGAGGCAGAAAGCATCAGTCTTTAGATATAAGTAGATTCATGTCTGGTTTACAAACTTCTTCCTTTCCACTGACAAAACTTTCAGAATTTTGATTCACATTATAAGACTCTATCTAGCCAAATCCAAGTTAAACAATAAATTTTTATTTACTAGTATTTTTGAGTTTTTATTGAATTAGCAGTTATTAGTATCAATACATATTAGGTAAAATCATTTTTTAAGAAAAGTACCATTTCTAGTTTCAAAGCACTTTCATGTAATGTCAGATTTGTTGTAGACCTCCAAATTTCTAAGATTAACATACATTTTCCCTATTAAATTTTTATAACTGACAAAAGCAGAACATTTTTTGACTCTATAAAATATGGCATTTTAAGGCAGTTTTGTTTAGAAAATCTATTCTCTTTCTCCATGCCTGGAGAGCTGCTTTTCCACAGTACATCCAAAGCATCTGCTTTTTAAAAATAAAAAAATTAGCATGCTCATATATATTTTTTCATCAGTTAATAATGAAACTGATGAAAATATTAATACTTAACATTGTATTAAGTGCCATCTTTCCCAACATTTCAAAAGTTTCATATTTAAAACGTTAATAGAGTTCAAAGCCTCTAAAGTTAACTATACTTTCCAAGGTTAACTTCGGGATTATTATTATTTTCCTTGCCCCATCTAAACAACAAACAATGACAGAGTAAGTAAAAAGCCAGCGTCCTAGTTTATCTTCATTCAGTTGTCTAATCATTCTTAGAGGTCACACAAGGTATTAGATAAAACCATACAGCAGAGGTTGTTCATTAAGACAAGTGCTGATCTAACATTTTGGAACTCCCAAGTCATAGGCAGTCACTAATTATTTGAATCATCCACATGCTCATTTTCTAAAAAGAAAACAGTTTAAAAATAATTGTCTATTCAAAAGCCTTCGTGAATAAGTAATTTTGGACAGCTAGGTTTTTCCAGAGAGCCAAGAAATAAGCATTTAAGGGCCAGGTGCGGTAGCTTATGCCTGTAATCCCAGCACTTTGGGAGGCCGAGGCAGGCGGATCACCTGAGTTTAGGAGTTTGAGATCAGCCTGGCCAACATGGCGAAAACCCGTGTCTACTAAAAATACAACAATTAGCCAGGCATGGAGGCACACGCCTGTAATCCCAGCTACTCAGGAGGCTGAGACAGGAGAATCACTTGAACCCGGGAGATGGAGGTTTCAGTGAGCCAAGATTGCACCACTGTACTCCAGCCTGAGTGACAGAGCAAGACTCCGTCTCAAAAAAAAAAAAAAAAAAAAAAAAAAAAGAGTAAGTCTTTAACTGTTTTTGTTTTTAGTTTTTTATTTTGGGTAAAGAGTCTGACTCTGTCGCCCAGGCTGGAGTAGAGTGGTGGGATCACAGCTCACTGCAGCCTCAACCTCCTGGACTCAAGCAATCCTCCTACCTCAGCCTCCTGAGTAGCTGGGGATACAGGAGAGCGCCGCCAAACCCAGCTAATTTTTTATGTTTTGTAGAGACAGAGTCTCACTATGTTGCCCAGGGTGGTCTTGTCCTGGGCTCAAGCAATCCTCCCACCTTGGCCTCCCAAAATGCTGGATTACAGGTGTGAGCCACCACTCCCAGCCAACCATTTTTAATAGAAATCTCTGTAAAAGGATTTTACATTTCTCTGGCTTGTATAAAAAAGTGTATAGAATCCGAGTTATTTTTGTTGGTGATTCAAGAAAAAAAGCCAATCATTTAGCAATTCTGAGCCTATTTTAGAATTTAACATTTTATCATAAAATAAATAATGCCAAACGGTGTGCGACTTATATGCATCATTATGTGTTATACATGTGAATTATACACATACATGTGTGTATAAAAAAATCTAAATAATATATACAGCTCAAGAAATCGAATATTAACAAGATCACTGAGGCTTCCTGGGTGCTCCTCTCCTGGATTCCGACCCCCACAAGGTATATGTTAAACATTTTCTTTCTTTTGTAAATAGTTTTTACCATATATATATATACACACACATACACATATATAACCTTAATACACATCGTTTTTACAAATTTATAAACTTTTGTAATAGAATGAATCTATACATATTGTTGAATTGCTCTTTTTCTTGATAATATTTTCAAAAATTCATCCATGTGGCTATGTATATCAGTCATTCATTTTTGCTATTTTATTTGTATGTAAATATATCATAATTTATTTATCCATTCTACCACTATTAGACATTTTGGTTTTATTGAGATTTGTGCTATCAATACTACCACTATGAACATTCCTAAATATAATTCCTGAATCTCTAGGACAGTGGTTCTCAAACTTCATCATTGATCAGTATTTCTTCTTAAGGCCTTGTGTTTTGTTTAAGATGGGGTCTCATTCTGTCACCCAGGCTACAGCGCAGTGGCACAATCTCAGCTGTCTGCAACCTCTACCTTTCAGGCTCAAGCCATCCTCCCACCTCAGCCTATTGAGTAGCTGGGGCTACGGGCATGCACCACCATGCCCGGCTACATTTTTTGTATTTTTTGCAGAGATGAAGTCTTGCTATGTTGCCCAGGCTGGTCTCGATCTCCTGGATCAAGCAATCCGCCTGCCTCAGCCTCCCAAGGTGCTAGGATTACAGGCGTGAGCCACTGTGCCCGGCCTGACAGCTTGTTATAATACAGACTGCTGGCCCCATCCTCAGTTTCCAGACTGAATTAGGCCTAGAAGGGACCTGTGAATTTGTATTTCTAACTAGTTCCCAGATACTGATTGTCTGGGGATGACACTCTGAAAACCACTGCTCTAGGACAGCAGTTTTCACACTTTTTGGTCTTAGGGTCCACTCTTAGACAACCCCAAAAGCCTTTTGTTGACATGGGTTATAGCTGTAGATAATTACATTAGATACTAAAACTGATATATCTTTAAAACATATGAATACACAAGTACACATTTCATTAGAAGTCAAAGCAATGACTTTATCAATACTTCATGCAGCTTCTAGAAAATTCCACCATATAATTATAACAGAATGAGAATGAAAAGGACAAATAATGAATAGAGCTCTGACCTCAAAAACTCCATGAAAGGATCTTGGTAATCCTCAGGGGTCCCTTAACCATATTTGAGACCTAGTATTCTAGGGTAAATACGTAGAAATGAAATTGATAAATCTAGGGTAGGGTACATGTTCAACTTGACTAGGTAACAACAAATTACTTTCTGAAGTGAGTGTACACATTAATAAACTCCCACCAGCAATTTGCTTTCCTCACCAACACTGATACCAGCAAACTTCTACCTTTTAACCTGTCTGCTGGATATAAAATAGTATTTCACTGTGGTTTTAATTTTAATTCTCCTGATTATTAATTGGGTTGAGGCCGTTTTTTTCTCACAGATTTTCTACTAACAATTTCTATTCTTAGGGTCTTTATTTTTTTTTTTTTTTTTTTTTTTTTGAGACGGAGTCTTGCTCTGTCGCCCAGGCTGGAGTGCAGTGGCCGGATCTCAGCTCACTGCAAGCTCCGCCTCCCTGGTTCATGCCATTCTCCTGCCTCAGCCTCCCGAGCAGCTGTGACTACAGGCACTCGCCACCTCGCCCGGCTAGTTTTTTGTATTTTTTAGTAGAGACGGGGTTTCACTCTGTTAGCCAGGATGGTCTCGATCTCCTGACCTCGTGATCCACCCGTCTCGGCCTCCCAAAGTGCTGGGATTACAGGCTTGAGCCAAGGGTCTTCATTTTATTACCTCCTTTCTCTCTTTTCCTTGGTATGTGCAGATGTTTTGAAAAGATATGCTGTTAGACAGCTTTATTTCACCTAACCTGAAACTCAGCTCTCCTTATTTGAACACCTCATTATCCATTTCTACCCAGATTACTGTGATTGTGTATTTCTAGACTCAATGGTTTTTACATTGACATTTAAAATACATTTAAAATTCCTTATATGCTCAGTCCAGTCATCCCCAACTTGTGAACAATTTAAATGCATTTTATCGATAAACTATTTCATGGCATCCTGAGATGTCATAAAAAACGGGCCATATCAGAGTTTTTCAAACTATGATTCACAGGAAAGCCTCAGAGTACCCCATCCCACATGTATCATTTGCCTTTCAATTTTTCTCCTCCTGTCCCCACCTTCACCCTGATCCTTTGACTGTTGTATATACCAGAGAGTTCCAAATTAAGTTTCACTTGTGCTGGGTGGGGGGATTAGACTAGAAAAATCTAAACAAACAACAAATAAAAAACACATTAAGTTGGTTATAAACCAAGCATTTCATATTATAGAAAAAGTTGTTTTATATTTGTTTACTGTGTAAGTGCAGAAGCCTTTCACCAGAAGTTAGTGATATTAGATTTAATACTTTAATCTTTGTATTATCACCTGCAAGCTGATAACTATAAATGCTAGCACTCTACTAGCACAGAGGAGTTTATTATGAATTATGTAAAGTGAGTTCAATGGCTGCAATGGCTATGCAATCTCACCTATCACAGTGCTCACTGGGAGAAGTGGTGCCAGAGGTGGTGCTGGTGGAGCTCCAGAAGGAGGAGGGACAGAAATGTTTTCTAATAAAATAGTTTATAATTCAGGTCAGAGTACAAGAAAAGAAAACTCAACATTTTGAAACAGCAAGAAAGTACAATATATTGGAAATAAAAAGAAAAAAGATACCCACATGTAAAGCATGCTCAAATGAGTATGAATTTTGTAGGTAAAGAGGCTACCAAATTTATACCTGCCTTAACTATCAAATATGCCTATGTTTATAAGTGGCTTTTTCTCCTTTTTCAAAAATATGCTTGAAAAGCTAAGAATTTTTTTCTAACATTTTTCATTATCATATTTTTAAAATATACATTTTAACAATATAAAAAGTCTCCATTTCATTTACTAAAAATCAAGAGGCTAATTTAATGCCCTCCAAGGATTTTTGAAATTTTCATACTTTCTGAAAGTAAAATAACTTTCCTATCTTAATCTTATTTTACATGTATTGCATTTTATTGAAATATATATTGAATATCACAGATAAATGTAGTAAAGTCACAAAATAAGCAACCACCAGAGCAGATACTGGCCTGCAAGGCAACATTAAAACTCCTAGAAACATAATTCACCTTTATAGACACTGATTCTCCAGCTGGAGTATCATACAATACTGGTTTGCTCTTGAAATAATAAATGTCATTCTTGACTAGTATGCTAGGCAAATACAGTCAGCCCTCCATATCCATGGGGTTCTTCGTCCCTGGATTCAATCAATAATAGATCAAAAATATTTCGGGGAAAAAAGGGGATGGCTACATCTGTACTGAACATGTGCAGACTTATTTTTCTTGTCACTATTCCCTAAACAATACAATATAACTATTTAAGTAACACTTATATTGTATTAGGTATTATAAGTAATCTAGGGATGATTTAAACAATATGAGAGGATGTGTGTAGGTTATATGCAAATACTACACCAGTTTATAGAAAGGACTTGAGCATCCATGCATTTTGGTATCTGCAGGGGACCTTGGAACCAATCCCCTATGGACACTGAGGAATGAATACATTTCTAAAGCAAAATGGCTAACAAAAAGTTATTTAACAAAACTACTTAATATACAGTATATATAAGGAGAAACAGCTGGCGAAATCCTATAGACTTTGTGAAAAACAATCTAAAAACATTGTTAAATTTGTTATCAGCCTTTATTCTAGCAACAATCACAAATTTAATTAATAATTTTACTCAATGTGACTAATTTATTTCAGCCTTCCACAATAAAGCTCATAAATATTATCACGTATTAAACACAGATTAATAAATAACACACCTGGTCCAATAGTGGGTGGCGAAGGTGTAGGCACAGCAATGGGAATGCCAATACTACTGCTACCACTGTTTTCTCGACTTCCACTTCCTCCGCTACTTCCACTGAAAAGAAAAAAAAATTGTGAAAAACCAATTCTAGAGACATATTAAAAAAAAAACTGTAATCACCCAAGGCCACTGAATACTCCTTTTATGTCATATAGTCACCCCTCAGTATTCTTGGAGGATTGGTTTCAAGAACCCCCTTGGATACCAAAACCCATGGATGTTCAAGTCCTGCGGCTGGCCCTACAGAACCAGTGGATATGAAAAGTCGGTCTTCTGTATCCACGGGGTCTGCATCCCATGAATACTGTATTTTCAACCTGAGACGGGCTGACTCTGGGAACGCAGAACCTGAGGAAGGAAGGGAGGGAGGGAGAGAAGAAGCGGGGAAGGGAAGGAGGGAGGGAGGAAGGGAAGGAGAGATGGAGGGAGAGAGGGGAGAGGGAGGGAGGAAGGGAATGGGAGGGTGTGTGTGTGTGTGTGTGTGCATGTGTGTGCGTGTAACAAGAATTTTTTTAACTATTCATCACAAACCTTAATCCTAATATTTGAAATGGTTTCCTCTACTTCTCAACCTATCTGGAACCAATATAATGATAACACAGTACTTAAAACCATCTCTGCTGAAATATTTATCACCAACAAAATCTTACAGTACAATGGGTCAACAAGTGTTTATTCAAAACCTGCTATGAAGAGCAGGGAGCAATGCAGTGATGAACCACACTGTCTGAAGCTCATAATGGGAAAACTGACATGAAAAGGTAATGTAACAGATACAACAAAAGAGAAAGTACAAATAATGTGGAAGTAAATTAAAAGGGTAATCCATTCTAGTCTAAAATTAATATGAAAACTTCCTCTCATCTCAAAGAAAGGTGATAACACAAACATTTTCTGGAAAATAAGCATAATGACAAAGAAAGACAATAGTGAAGTTTCAGTGTGGTCATTCTAGAATAGTTGCTACTGATAAACTCTAATCAACTCCTCACTACTATTCTACTTCCTGTGGATGTACTGTCCTGTTAGCTGTAGGACGTGGCTCTCTCTAGTTGTTTCTAGTAAGGTATGGCACAAGCCTTACTTCTTGTAAGGTATGGCACAAACAACTAGATCTTGTGCCATCTAGTTGTTTATAGTAATGTGTGTACATGTGTAAAAACATATATTTGTGTACATGTATCCTTACGCTCCCTATTATGTTTTAAAATCTACATGATTTGCTCAATGAGCCCAGAAATTTAAAGGGCAAAGATTTGCAATGCCTGGATAAGATTTTTATTTTCTTCTGCAATATGATCATTCTATAATTAGATTATCATATGCTAATGGAAGAAAAAGAAAAAAGCCATTTATATAACAGACACAGCTTAGATGTGAAGACCTCCCTAACTCCCTCAAGCCAGGTGATCAACACTTAGTTTTGTGCCATCACTGCATCATAGACATATGAGTATTTATCCTCTTATTATGCTCCTCTTCAATTACTGTCTTTTTTCCAACAAGGGGTTGGCAAATTACAGCCTGTGGGCTAAAACTGGTCCATTGCCCGATTTTTACTACCTGTGAGTTAAGAATGTCTTTTACATTTTTTAATAGTTAAAAAAATCAAAAGAGGAATAATATTTTGTAGCACATTAAAATTATATGAAATTAGAATGTCAGTGCTATAAATAAAGTTTTACTGGAACATAGCCACATTCATTTACGTATTGTCAATGGCTGCTTTTGTGCTATAATGACAGATCTGAGTAATTGCAACAGAAACCATATGGCCCACAAATCCTAAAATATTGACAATCTGGCCCTTTATAGAAAACGTGTGCTGATCCCTGTTCTAATAGAATGAGCTCTTGAAAAAAGAACTATGCCTTATTGGCAAATGCCTAATATCTAATGAAACAACACTTAATAACTGTTTGTTGAATATGATTAAACTATGCTTCCACTATAGAGAAAACCTATACTTTGATCCAATAGTTCAAATAACAACAAAGAGAACAATTTTGTTCCTCAAAGAACTTGACTTGATACAGTATCTGCAGATATCAACTTAACAATTTGTTTACTAACAGTGGCAATAGTAATAAATACCACTTACCTAGCATCTCGCATCTCAATATGCCCTATTTAGTGGAATTCCCATAAATCATTTTGATAAGTTATCTCTCATTTACCAACGTAAGAGTGAAGGCAAAAGAGAGGTTCCCTGCCCACGTTATTACGTGAGAGAGAAAACTAAAGAATAAAACAAATTTGGTTATAAAATATATTTATCTGGTTTTATAAAGCACTCAAAAATTGAAGTGGCTACATTTTGGGGGAAGAAGGTCGAGGCAATAACTGGGAAGGAGCTTGAGAGGCTTCTGCGTTGCTGATAATGTTCCATTTTCTGATCTGGGTGACGGTTATATGAGTGTGTGTCCATCCATCAAGCTGTATACTTAATAAAGTGGATACTTTTCTGAATGTTATACTCTGTAACTAAATTTTAAAAAATCCACCAGGTAATTGATTTTTAGGACATTCAAAAATAATAAATACAAGGCCGGGAGCGGTGGCTCACGCCTGTAATCCCAACACTTTGGGAGGCCAAGGTGGGCAGATCACCTGAGGTCAGGAGTTGGAGACCAGCCCGGGCAACCTGGTGAAACCTCATCTCTACTAAAATACAAAAAGTAGCCGGGCATGGTAGCGTGCCCCTGTAATCCCAGCTTCTCTGGAGGCTGAGGCAGGAGCATTGCTTGAGCCTGGATGGCAGAAGTTGCAGTGAGCCGAGATCGCGTCACTGCACTCCAGCCTGGGTGACAGAGCTAGACTCCATCTCCAAAAAGATAATAATAATAATAATAAAACATATTCTAGTATACTGATTCTCTTGAAAGTCTCCCTCAGATTTAACTTCAATCTTCTTTCCTTGAATCTCTGAAAGTTTAAATCACGTTGTATAATTCCTATGATAGTTAATCTTTTCTCCAAAAGTATTTGAGTGGTTTGCCTTAAATTTTTTTAAAAGAGCATTTTAAAACATTCTTAGGGCCAGGCACGGTGGCTCACACCAGTAATCCCAGCACTCTGAAAGGCCAAAGCGGGTGGATCACCTGAGGTCAGGAGTTCGAAACCAGCCTGACCAATATGCAGAAACCCTGATTCAACTCAAAATTAGCCGGGTGTGGTGGCACAGGCCTGTAATCCCAGCTACTTGGGAGGCTGAGACAGGAGAATCGCTTGAACCTAGGAGGCAGAGGTTGCAGTGAGCCAAGATTGCACCACTGCACTCCAGCCTGGGCAACAAGAGCAAAACTCCATCACAAAAAAAAGAAAAAAATTCTTTAGTCTTAACCCAAAGAGTCTGATAGAGTCTGTACCTCTATCAAAAGGAGGAAACACAAACAATCCATTAATAGTACAAACAGGTGTTTAAAAATCTTAAAAAAAAAAAAAAAACAGAAGTTATAACACAAATTTACAGGAACATATATAATATTATTCCCCCAACTTTCACATTTGATATTAGCATTAGAGTGGCACTTCACCTTTACTCAGCACCTCCATAGGAGTTTGTCACCAGTCAGTTACACCCACTTTAGAGATGTTCAAATACTCAACCTAAAGGCTTACCTGTGTGTCCTTGGTCTCTGATTTAAAGATGCTGTCCTGCCTGGACTATGCTGACTTCCAAGCCTAGCAGGACTCGTCATATAGTCATTAGGAACTGTTGGGGGTTTAACAGGTTCCAGGGTTTTATAAGGAGTATTCCGTCTAAAGAAGCATAGTGGAAAAAGGAATAATGAATAAAAAAGATAAAATTGTATTTTTCCCAAAAATATGTGAGTTTCCCTTTGTGACCATGTATGCCAGGATTTAAAAATATATATAACAAAGTTTGTAATTTTAAAAAATATTCTTCACTGGGATATATGAATTTTGTTATTTTAACATGAAAACTAAAATTTGTTTCCTTTTCCTAAGAAAAACATAGGAAAGGGTAATTTAAAGTCCTAACCTGATTTCTAAAAATTATGATTATAATTTTTTAAATGCTCAGTAATATCAAACTTTAAAATGTACATCATTCTCAGTCCAGTCACTCATAAGCCACTGTTCTTTAAACAGGAAGCTAAATTTCTTTATATAGGAAGCTGCAACTTATTCCTACCTCAATATGGCAATAAATGGAGACATACATTCTATTCTAATCATTAATTTCTCAATAAATGATTTCGACTTTTCTGTTTAATAACTTCATTTTTTTTTTTCAGGGGCAGAGGGTTTAATTAATAAAAATGAAAACTAAGACCTTCTTAAAAGAAGACTGATTGTTGAACAACCCCTCCACCAAAAAATAAGAAATCCAATATAATATTCCCAGTATTAAGAAAAGCAACCTTAAAGAAACGTAATGCCCTGGCAAGTATTCGCTATATTTAGTACACTAAGAATTAAGAAGGAAGAAGCCACTGTTATCTTTTCTACTTGTCCAACTGGCCTTCCCATGGAGCTACTCTAGTATAAAGAGGCCTAAGAACACCAGCAGAAGCATAGTTACAAATAAAGTGCATAGTTTCCTAAAGTAAAGAGTCCCTAAGTCTCAGACACCAATAGGGGAAACAGAAGAGCTGTGGACTCAGCCACACTACACAAAAGTAGACCACTGGTCAAAGTTCTATAATATAGATACTGTAAACACATGCAAAGGCACCATTTGGAATACTCTAATCATTCCATTTAAAACAAGTCAGATTTATATTTTTTAAAAATTAGATGACAAAAAAATAAACAATGCCATTTATATGTATATAAAAACTTTCCTGGTACAGATTTTAGAGAGTATTACAAAGCCAGCAGATTCATTTGGGATTCTGTTCAGGAAAACAAGAATTAAAATGAATTTGTAAAAGGTAGTGTCACATAGAGAAGGTAGTGTGGCATGGATCCCATACACTTACTTAAGTCACAGAAACATCTTTTCCTTTAGCATATGAATTTCTTCTGTAAAATGTAGTTGAATTCTTACCCCAGTGTTCCCCGGCCTGACATGGGAGGACTTGGCGGTTTCTGAGTAGGAGGATTTGTTCTCGACAGAGTGCCAGTTCTTGCAGGCTGGTTATTTCCGTGCTAAAATGTAGAAAGAAATGCTTTTATTTTTATATCAAATTGTTCTCTTTGTGTTTTAACACCATGTATTATTTTTTTTTAATATCAGAATGTGAATTAAGGATTCCCAGACAGTTTGAATAAAGACTTTGGTACTACAGTTTAAAAAGTCAAGGAACCACTTGCACTTGGTTTTCCTATTATTTTATGCCATTCATATCACATTGTAGCAAAATACATGTGAGATCACTGGATTGTTTATCTTATTTTATTGTTAAACATGTTCACTGAGATCAGACTTATCTGCATTCAAACACTGGGTTTCCTACAAATTTTTGAAATGTGGGCATGAACATAAACTATAGATCTTACTTGTCAATTTGCTCAAATACCCATCTGAAAAATCATCTTCATCCTAACAATTCAGTAACAAAGTCACATATGATGTCTGGGAAACCTCCTAATTGTAAGTCAATGAAAGCAAGGCAACTACCGAAAAATGAGCAAAGCAATAAATGTTAGCAAAATTAATGTTCCTATACAAACGTAGATGTCAATATATCTTTGATATATTAACACAGCCAAGCTAAATGTTGCTTATTTGAACTGAATTTGAGTATATTTAATCTACATAAATCCTACAGGGAAAAGCAGACAGACATAAGAAGAGTTTTCAAATTTTAGTGGCTCTGCAGCCTCTATCAATACAGAGGAAATACTGTGGATCAAATGATAAGTAATGGCTCTTACCTTGGCTTTTAGCCACTTTACGTTGGCAAAAAAAGAGGGGGAAAAAGTAGACATTAATGCTAGGTAAGTTATATCTGATAGGACAGGTTTACATTTACAGTTATTCAATTCATATTAACAAGCTTTTTTCCAGCCATGTTTCAAATACTTTGTAAAGAAAAAGATATCCATAAGTACTGGGGAAATACTCATGTGTTTCACATATTTTTCAAAAGAATTATACTCATAAGGAAACCACCACTTAATTATTCCAATCTCATGCAGGCTCAATGATTTTTTAAGTCAGTATTTTATCCTATGGAGCTAATCCAACCAAATCACAGATGATTTAAAAAATATGTTCATTTAAACACAAATACCATAACACATTAGATGTGAAGCTATTTAAACATATTGGTGCATAAGACCTAACACTTTACTGGATAATGAATGTCCAAGTATGAGTATTCATTATTTCAATGGCAGTATAGTTTAAAAAGTGATAAACTGCAAATGTTAAAATTCAAAACCACACATTGCTTTCAAAAATGAAAAAAGGACCTAGTATCTCGAAGCTTAAAAAAACCCATCATGCACAGTGATAACTTAGCCAGATTCTAACTGAGATATAAACAAACAGGGTCTGGAAAACTCTCTCATTCCTAGCTTCTGAACCCCAATCCTGAGCAGGTCAACACTAACAGGAAGTTCTAAGTACCTTTAGTTCTAAGTTTTCATCTGAGCCACTTAAGTCAAAATTCAAAGCTGAAGAAAAGTTGTTTTCATCCTAAAGCTGACTAGCCTACAGAACATGAAACAATGTGTGGAGTCCTAAAGCATCACTACTTGTACAATGCCACTAAAAAACATGTATCTTCAGGTTTTAGAGTCTAATTTTTTATAGATTTGGGGGCTTCAAGTTTTTTTTTTAACAACATCTGACATTCTCAACAAGTAACTACCATTTTTCAGGTGGCCACAAGGCAATATCAAAGGAAATCATCCAAAGAAGAGATCTGGTATCTCTTGGATACATTCTCATTTATAGAAACTGTGCCAGAAATATGGTACACTTCAATGTTTGTTTAAAATGATATTGCTTATTTCTATCTGGAAACAACATCTGGCACCCTACCAACCATGACATTTCACACCTAAAGAATAAAATTTGAGTAACATTATTAGAATCCTTGAAGATAAAATATACTAATGTATACTTCAGTATCTGTATTATGATATATAATATACTTACATACCAATGTATATCTTATAATGTATATACATAATACACTAAATACTATCCTAAAATCACTAAGAAAATATTCTAAATATGTCCACGTATCTCCCTTCATTTGTCATTTCAAGTGGATAAGTAACAAAAAAAAGCATTCAAGTATAAGTTGGTCCCAAATGGAAAGAATAAAAGAATTAGACTGGGGATGAAAATTCTACTTGAACTCTGTGCTACTATGCAATGGTGTAAGCTTTAACCTCTTATGAAGTTCAGCCTCCTCTATTAAGTGTTATTATATATGCAGATGTGTCAATGTTGGCGAGTGTTAGTAGGAAATAACCTCTGTATCTTACATCTCAAAATACTAATATTTTTGTTAGAAATCTATAAAATTTTTCCATTTAAATATCCTCAAAACATATCCAAAATGGAACCGTTTTTTATTTCCTTAAGATCTCATTTCAGGCTAGGCATAGTGGCTCTTGCCTACAACTCCCGGCACTTTGGGAGGCCAAAGCAGGTGGACTGCTTGAGCCCAGGAGTTTGAGACCAGCCTGGGCAACACAGTGAAACCCCTTCTCTTGAAAAAATAAAAATAAAAAATTAGCCAAGCATAGTGGCACACACCTGTAGTCCCAGCTACTTGCATGGCTGAGGAGGGAGGATCACTTGAGCCCAGAAGGTTGTGAACTGTGCTTGAGCTATTGCACTTCAGTGAGACACTGTCTCTTTTTAAAAAAGATCTCACTTTGTTTCCTTAACATTTACCTTTATGGATGAGTAATTTCACCATTTGCCTGGAATCTGTTTGAAATTCCCTTTGATTCCTCCCTATCTTCTAAGTACATCATAGCTTTGTATGTCATAGGCACTCAATGTCTAATGTTAATTCTTTTTTTTTTTTTTCAGACAGAATCTGGCTGTTGTCCAGGATGGAGTTCAGTGGTGCAATCTTGGCTCACTGCAACCTCCGCCTCCCGGGTTCAAGCAATTCTCGTGCCTCAGCCTCCCAAATAGCTGGGATTACAAGTGTGTGCTACTACACTTGGCTAAATTTTATATTTTTAGGACACAGGGTTTTGCCACGTTGGCCAGGCTGGTCTGGAACTCCTGGCCTCAAGTGATCCTCCCTCCTGAGCCTCCCAAAGTGCCAAGATTACAGGCATAAGCCACTGTGCCCAGCCAAGGCCAATTCTTTCTTTGAAATGATTCTTAACTCACTCCTCTGCTTTATAAATTAAAAAAAAAAAAAATCATTCCTATGTAAATATTATAAAGCTTTAGTTTCTACACTGTTTAAAAAAAATTAATCAGAAAGCCATTAAGCTGAGACAGCTCCCGCATTCTGGGTTCCTACTTAGGCAAACCAAAACACAACTGAGAGTAACTTAATCAGAAACCTCCAACTAACCTCTAACTAGGAACTTTACTAATCAGAAACCACAATTAACTTCTAACCAATCAAATATTTTGCTTGTCTTGCTTCTTTGAACTTCCCCCTGCTTCATGTCTCTGTGGTCTGAAGCTGCCCGATTCATGAATCACTGTGAACTCAAACTCCAAAAAAAGTAACGTACCTAAGTTTATCTTTGAAGACCAATAATAAAATCTAACAACTCCTAGATCACATAATCTTTTGAAGCTTAAAAACAAGCACACAAGCACACACTAATCCAGTCATCCCTTGGTATCAAGAAGGCTTGGTTCCAGGACCCCCATGAATACCAAAATCCAAGGATGCTCAAATCCCTCATATAAACCGGTGTAGTATTTGCATATAACCAACACTACCCTCCAATATACTTTACATCATCTCTAAATTACTTATAATACCTAATACAAGGTAAATGCTATGTAAATAGTAATGATATTTATTTGTATTATTTTTTATTCTTGTATTGTCCTTGCATTTTTTACTCTTTTTCTTTCTGGAATTTTTTTTATCCAAGGTTGGCTGAATCCACAGATAGAAACCTGGAGATACAAAGGGCCAACTACATATGAAAAGTCCTTTGTAAATTATGATCCAGGCTGTTAATTATTATTAGTGTTCTTCAAAATAAATGTAAATTTCTTTGCTAAGTATTCAGGCCTTCCCTATTCTAGCTTCCTCTCAAACCTTGTGCTCACTTACAAAGATCATCTTCTTTTAATTCTCCTTTATGAATATGTTCTGGTAGTTTCTCTATGCTGGGATTCTCTTATACGTATCTTATTATTATTCCCAAAAATCAAACCAGATTTACTTTGGGATATTTTGCATATTTTTAAATTCCTATTAAACTAACATGTACCATTTATTTCACAGCATAAAATGCATTAACACAGTAAATACTATTTAAATAAAACCCAGGTATATTTAAATACAAATACCAAAACACTAAAATTTATATCACAAAATAAGAAAATGCAATGGAATATTAATCTTGGAGTATGGCAATCGTAAGCATAAAGCCTAGTAGCTATAAGAAAAATATTAATATATTTAGATACAATTTTTAAAATTCTGTATGTATATTTTTTAAATACCAAAAAACATCAAAGTCAAAAGCCAGACAGCAATATGAGTAAATAGTTGCCAATATATGAGTGGCTACTAACTCTTCAAACAGAAAAAAAAGGACTCTGACAAGTCAGTAAGAAAACAAACTTCTAAACAGAAAAGTGGGCAAAAAATACAAAAATAATTTGAAAGCTGTAAGCAGTATCTCACTATCCTCAAAACACTAATTTTAAAATAAACGTAAACTTTTCCTTCTAATAATTTTGGCCTGGCAAATGTTCATTAACTACTACCAAAATTTCTACCTTCACACATCTCTACAACATTCTGGAAATATTTAAGCCAACAATGATCCTTTAGAGAGAACACAAAACTAAGAAAACAAAGCAGCATTAAGATTACTGGGGAGAAGCAATTGTGTGTATGTGTGTATTTTTCAGTCACAGAAACAAACTATAGACAAATATGCCAAATAATCAGCTTCTAAAATATATTCTTCTCAGACCGTGCACCTTCATCCCTCACCAAAAACGTATTTTAAAATAGCCTGCATAACAATGTGAATGTACTTAATGTCACAGAACTATACACCTAAAAAGAGTTAAATGGTCATTTTATGTTATGTATATCTTACCACAATAAAAAAATCTAAAAACAAAAACAAAGCCCCCCACCCTTGTGTCTAATATATCCATATTATGGCTAGAAAGCAGATTTCCAAAATTCACAGTCCTATACTTTCAGCATTTATTATGCTGTTTATATCTCCCACTTACACATATACGATGAAATAGTTAAATTTTCTCATCCAAAACTTCCTTGTAAAATTTAGATTCATCGTATACTCAGCTAAGTACTATGTCTTGAACTGTTAAACACAACTACTAATTGAGGGATGAGGTAATGGAAGATATTCACTACTAACATAATGACAGAAAAAAATTTTTAATGAATGTATACTGCTTTGGTAGGAATAATCAAGGTGAGGCAAAATGGGGAAGTGTGTGTGTGTGTGTGTGTGTGCACATATACAGGTATATATGTATACATACATGCATGCATGAACATATTGTTTTTCTTTAAATCTTAAGGTAGATAGTAACACAAAAGACATTTTCCCCGGATTCTCAAAACTCCAACCCCAGAGATCAGTCTAGTTTAAAGCACCTTGAATTAAAACTGAATTTCAGCTCTTATACAAGCCTAGCCACATCTCTGAATAAAAATACAAGAAATAAACAAGCAATCTCCTCTGCATTTGCAATGTGTTCCAATTTTATATACAATTTACAGACATAAAAAGTGAAGAGGAGATTCCAATAGTCTCAGAGAGAAATAGAATAAAGGTTAATGCTTTCAGCTATACTCTTCTCTCAACCAGGAACCCCAAAAAATCCAGAATGTAACAGATCTAGCAACAGCACCAGTCAGATCAATCAGCTAGGACAAGCTTCAAGATTCTAGCTGACTCCTTAACAACTTAAAAAATATTCTGAAGACCAGAATCCAAATCAAACAGTCCTCTTAGAAAGGAACTTCCAAATTTCAAAGGAATAGTTTATCCTGAGCAGAGACAGCGAAAGAATTTAGGTCATTCCAAATGCTTGCAAAATGACCCATAAATACCAAAAAGCTGACACACTACAGGTATCCTTCAAGATCAGCTAATTTTCCATGCTTAGAAATGAACACAGGCAACACATCATCTCTCTCCTGAAAATCTGTGGGTTTTTTTTTTGCGGGGGGGAGGGTGGGGGGTTAAGACAAAATTACATACAATTTTCATTTTTTAATAAGTTGCTGGCATTACATATACACACAGGTATACAAATATATATACATATTTAGAAATGAAATGATTAAAGTATTTATAAATTATTTTCTAAAGTAATTTTGAAAAGCATGTAGATTTTTATTTTTAAATATTCAGTAGAGAAAGAAAGACATGGAATTCACAACACAAATGGATAATATTTATTTGTCTAGGATTTATGGTTTAATAACCATTTCAAATTTTAATATCATTTTTAGTATAGCCTATTCCACTGATAAAATTACACCCCAACCTTAGTAAAAATGCATATTAAAAATTGTATGAAAATTATAATACTAGTTGCTAAAGAGAATCTATTAATTACAATTCTCTTTATCACAATATTTCCTATCCAAAATATTTACTGGATATGCAAATTAGTTTATGTAATATAAAATGCTTACCTTGACACCATGGCCCACATCATCCAGAACTGTGTAATCGATGGGTTTCCGAATATACCTTACAGGGCGCTCCATATTCGCAGGTGCTATTATTTTGTGAGTTCTTGACGTATTCTTATTTGTTGTCAAAATACCAATCTCTCTTCGAGCCACTTTCTCTTTATGAATATCCACAGTCTATATTTTAAATTTGAACAAAACAAGAAAATATTATTTGGCATAATATATTTGCTATCCATATACATTGGACCATATTTAGGATGGACCACAGGACTGTACACCACATGTCTATTTTCCAGTGAATACTATTAAATTATACTAGGCTAAAAGCAGAGAATGTTTAGTGGTGGTTTAAAGCACCAACTAATGTAATGGATTTGATTTTAAAACAATTCTCTGGAAAGCAGTTTTCTTTCCTAACAATTTGGTATGTGGGCCGGGCATGGTAGCTCACGCCTGTAATATCAGCACTTTAGACCAAAGCAGGGGGACTGCTTGAGTTCAGGAGTTCAAGACCAGTCTGGGCAACATGGCAAAACCCTGTCTCTACAAAAAGTACAAAACAGCCAGGCATGGTGGCATGCACCTGTGGTCCCAGCTACTGGGGACGTGAAGTGAGAGGATCGCTTCAACCTGGGAGGTGAAGGCTGCAGTGAGCTGTGATTGTGCCACTGCACTCCAGCCTGGGCAACAGAGGGAGACCCTGTCTCAAAAAAAGAAAGAGAGATTTGGTATGTGCAGAAAGGGAAAGTTGTCCTGGTATGAGTAGCTGACACTTTATTTATTCAGTGTGATGCAGAATCCCCCCCATACACACCCCAAAAAAAGTAATTACAACACAATGAGGCAAGTGCTATAATGACACATGCACAGTTCATTCAAAATTACTATAAAGGTGCTGAGAACAAGACAACTAACTAGGTTGAAAAGCTTCATTTAAAGGCTTTAAGAGTACGTAGGTTTCAAAGGATAAACAGGAGTCAAGAATTGGATATGAAAAATATTAAAGGCAGAGAGAATAACATCCTGCAGAAAAAGGTTTAAGAGAGAAAAATGGTAAGAGCAGATATACACTGTCAGCAAGCAGCCTAGACACCTGTTTGGCACAGCCTACCTAGGACTGGCCTACAAGGTTTTTAAAAAAATTTTTTTAATTTAGCTGCCAACTTAAAACTGGACAGTAGCCAGCACATGAGAAATAATTATACAACTGCTCAACAACTTAAAATCCAGCTTAATAAGGAAGTGATGACAAATTTAAATGAGTGGCATGATCACCTCTGCATTTTAAGAAGATCCCAGTAGCAGAGGTATTGAAGATAGAAAGAACAAGACTACAGAGAGTAAAACCAACTAAGGGGCAATTATGGTAGTCTAGGTGGACGAGGCCAGGATAGGAACTGAAGCAGGAAAAAGGGGGGGGAGGGGAAGGTACTCCCAGGGAAAAGAACAGTTCAATGTTATGCTTGAATCAAATCTGTCACAATTCTGTCTTATTTTATCAGAACTTTTTAATTGAGAAAGAACTTCTAATCAAAAATGCTATCCCAATTCCAAACCAAGATAGATAGAGACACCTCTCCATGAGTATCTATCATTTCTGTACATCTTGTGAGAAGATGCACTAACTCCCTTCGTTCTGGATGTTTATAGAGTAAACAGCCTTAGAAAATAAAGCATCTCCTTAGAAAGCAAAGGCAGAATTGTTTACTGTCCAATATAATAAAGCTAATGTAACCCTCCAGGAGAAAGGTTTTTTGCCCATTATAAAAGATGTGGTCCCCTAAATTGAGAGTACTTTTTCTCTAATGCACACAACTGTGTATGCAAAGGCATCACTTGGCTCTTTGCAGTATCCTGGGGAAACTGGGGCTGTTTTCTAGCACAAATGCTGACACTCTGGCTACTACTATTGCCATGAGTAATGATGTCCTTTGTTTCTGATCCAGGAGTCTCATGTCTTCCAAAAGAATCCATGAAACTGTGGTAGGCTAACTCATCAGTTAACAAGGATAAATCTCGGGACCGTCACAATTTTCAATTGTTCTGGCAATGAAAATAGAATGCTGATGGGGACAAAGCTTTCTAGAAATGGAAGGAAAGACCAGTTAGCAGAAATTGAGAAAAGTCCACGAGAATCATTAACGAACATGTTGTCCATTGTATGGTCAACCAGGCAATGAATGATCCTCCACTTTACTGCCTGTTAATGAGGCTAAAATGAAGTTTCAGGATAAGTACCAGGAAGTAGACAGATTCAAAGACAACAGCCTGAATGATGCCCTGGTTACTGTCAACACTTCTGCGGATGGGAGGACTTCCTTATCAAGCTGACAGCCTCAGCAGGTGTGCCTCGTGAAATCTTCCAGACTAAGATTTGTCAGGAAGAGGGAGACGGGGGCACATAAGGTTCTGTTTCCTTTGGACAACAGTTACAGAGACATGCATCTACACTGAGTTTGAAAGTAAGAAAATTTGCAACCATTGTTGGCAGAGCCAAACAAATCTTTAGAACTTTGGCTAGTTTGCTTGGAAGATGAGGAACATATAGTTACATTGTTCAGGCATGTAATGCTTGTTAAAGAAGAATGGCATTTTGCTGGCTATCTTAGTGCTCAGCTCCTACTGCAGTCTACCTTGCCAACATTCAATCCTTTCAAGATGACTACAAAGGGCCTCAGCATTTTCTGGTGGTACAACCTGTCCACTACAAGGAACCTTTGACACTCTTGGGGAAATTTCCCTAAGACAAACTCCCTTGGACACCAACCAGTCTACAGACTCCTACTGTACTAGATTGGGTTTAAAATGAGGATCAAGGTGATTCACTGGAGAATCAGAAACTAGCTCAAAGAATCTAGATAATTCTTGCTGTCAGTCCTGCAGCCTTAGAAAACTCCAGTAGCCCTAGTATTGAAATCAAGCAAGAATTTAAGAGATCTTATCTTGACATTATCTTAACAATGGAGCAGCAAAGAGCCTATATTAAGGTGAACTTCTAAAAAATGATGGCATTGTGCAGTTCAAGCCCGTCAGCCAAAGGGTACAAAACCCATTTCCCCCACCAGAAAGTGACAAAACTGTAGCTGTTCGATCAATGTGTTCCCAAACAGAAATGGATACCGTCCATAATGATGACCTTTTTTGTGTGTGTAAGACAACATCTTGCTCTGTCACCCAGGCTGGAGGGCAGTGGAACAATCACGGCTCACTGCAATCTTCAAATTCTTTCACTCAAGCAATCCTCTGACCTCAGCCTCCTGAGCAGCTGGGACAACAGGTGCATCCCACCATGCCAGGCTAATTTCTTTAATATAATTTTTAGTAGAGACGAGGTCTTGCAATGTTGCCCAGGCTGGTCTCCAACTCCTGGGCTCAAGCAATAATGATCTTGCACAGAATACAGGGTTTTGGTTGAACCAAAATTACCTCAGGTTTATTTTACTGATCAGCACACAGCTATAGCACCACTCAAAACTGAAAGTAAATGTCTCTTGTTCACTGGTACAAAGCTACTCTCTCCCAGCCTCCCTCATCCCTCAACCTCAGCTGCTTTACAAAGAAAGATGATTAGGAGTGGGGCCAAGTTCTCCAAGTTCCCAAAGGAGACTGAAGATCACACACACCTGGGTAGGCTACATAACTTTGGGGAGAGCACAGATTCAACATTTTACGGTTCTGTTGGATACAGGAGCCCAAGGCACCTTCATACCCATCCTGCAGAAGAATAAGTTACAAGCTTCCAATACTGAGGTCTGGGTAGGGTTCAAAGTAGGGAAGGGATGCTACTGTGACCTTTTGGGTGGGGCTCTTTGGACCATTCACTGTACTGGTTGTGGCTTCCACTGCTGAGTGTCTAGTGGTATTGATATTTTACATGCTGAACTGTGAGTGATCATAAGCTCCAGGGAGATCATGCTCACTGTCAAGAGCCCATGTAGAAAGGCATTAGTAAGTCTGGGGCCCCACATTCCTTATGACCTGTTTGAATACAAGTCTGTGCATACATGACTTTTCTGAGTAGACCCTCTGGCAAGAGGAACAACCTCTTCTGGAGGTGACTCGTGGGTTTGGATTCAATGCCTCCCTGACATAGCTACTAGGTATGCCTCTTTTGAAAGGAGAGCGAGTCAACTCAAATGCAATGACTAGCAAAGTGGGAAAGGCCCAACAAGCCTCTCTCATCACATGAACTGATAATATTCAAGAATGCAGCCAGTCTGGCCCCTAGGGCATCTCAGCTTTACGTGAAAAAGTAGCAGCTTCTCCCTTTGAGAACATCTGATCTTGCATTCTGCCACCTAAACCAAATCTGCTAGCTCAGTGAGGCCCTTGATTCACAAAGGTTCCATAAATGCCTGGGCCTGTTTCACTGATTATTCAACTAAGCTGAGACCCTGTGGTGCCTAGTGGGCTTTAAACTCCAGTGCCCATAATACAGAACTGAAAATGGGTGTGGTTGCTTTGTTCCACCAGCAAAACTCAAGGACATTCTCACAGATCTAGCCAATATTCCCCTTGAAAACCTTGTTATATTTTTACTGACTATCAGGCTATTACCAACAGCCTAGCTATTTAGTCAGTCACTTGGAAAACTACAGAATGACATATTTAAGACTGTTCATAAACCATGGAGATCAATTGTAATTGCTGATCAAACCATCTGGGTCATTAATACAGATGTTTACGGTAAGAGTCCATTGTCTGATTAGACCAATTATAATCAAGCTACTGATCAAACTGCACTGTCAAGGCTGCTACCACTGCTGCTGGATCCATCATCATACAAGACACAGCAACACATCTATCATCATAGAGTGGATACAAAGTAAAAGACTCTATGTTCCTGATGCAGAGGCTGCCACCTCATCCCAGACTTGTGAGTCCTGCAAAAGGACTCATTTGTCTCATGGTGAGAGGAACCACATCACATGCTAATGGCAGATTGGTTGCATCAGACCTTTGACAACCTTTTTCAGGCTATCAGTGGTGTCTCACTGTTGATGACACTTTTCCAGGGTCTGGTACTGCTATTCCACTTCAATCAGCTGACTCCAGCCATACTATTGCAGTCCTTGACACTAATCTGTGTCCTATTTTTACTTTCCACATCATTTGCAATCTGACAATAGGTACACTTTTTATCACAAAAGTCACTCAACAATGAGCTGTTAGTCAAGGTATCTGATACTCTACCATCCACAAGCATCTTATATTGCTTAGTGCTGCAACAGCCTTATCAGAAATCATCTCGAAAAACTCAACAACAACAAAAATAAACCCGACTCAAAAATGGACAAAAGACTTGAACAGACATTTCTCCAAAGAAGACAGGCAAACAGAAGCTGGGCATGGTGGCTCATGCCTGCAATCTCAACACTTTGGGAGGCCTAGGCGGGCGGATCACAAGGTCAGGAGATGGAGACCATCTTGGCCAACATGGTGAAACCCTGTCTCTACCAAAAATACAAAAATTAGCTGGGCATGGTGGAATGTACCTGTAGTCCCAGCTACTCAGGAGGCTGAGGCAGGAGAATCGCTTGAACCATGGAGTCAGAGGTTGCAGTGAGCCGAGATTATGCCACTGCACTCCAGCCTGGCGACAGAGTGAGACTTCATCTCAAAAAAAAAAAAAGAAGACAGGCAAATGGCCAATAAGCACATGAAACGACATTCAATATCACTCATCATGAGGGCAATGCAAATCAAAACCACAATGTGACACAACCTCACAACCACAATGATGGTTACAATCAAAAAATCAAGATGTGGAGAAACGGGAGCCCTTGTGCACTTGCAGTCACTGTGAAACATAGTATAGTGAGATTCCTCACAAAATTAAAAACAGAATTAGCACACAACCCAGCAATTCCAATTATAGGTATATTCCCAAAAGAACTGAAAGCAGGGTCACCTAGCAGCTTTATTCACAACAGCCAATTATCCATCAACAGATCAATGGATGCACAAAATGTGATATATACATACTATAGAATAGTATTTAGACTTAACAATGAAGGTACTTTTGATACAAGCTACAATATGGATGAACCTTGAGGACATTATGCTGAGTGAAATATGCCAGTCACAAAAAGACATATATTGTATGATTCCATTTATATGAGGTAACTAGAGTAGTCAAATTCATAAAAACAGAAAGTGGAGATAGTGGTTGCCTGGGGGAGGAAAGCTCAATAGACACTTGTTGTTTAATGGGCATAGGGTTTAATTTCTACAAGATAAAAAGAGTCCTAGAGATTATTAGTTGCTCAGCATTGTAACTGTACTTAACCCTACTGAACAGTACACTTAAAATGGTTAAGATGGTAATCATATATGCATTTTGCCACAATTTTTAAAAAAATTTTAACCATCTCAAAAGATTTCTGAGTATACCTCTGTCACCTCTTCCTGGTCTACACAGGAGTACAGCAGTTTGGTCGCTAAATGTGGCTGTCTCCAGGAAGAGAACAGCTCCTGGCCAATTGGGATTCCACCCTGACCATTTCTAAGCATGATGCTTCTTTCTTTCCTCTAATGGAAATCCCAGGCTAGCTTGATTGGTCTACTCTCTGGGTGGCAATCCAGTCAAAAGGAGGTCTTTGGTATAAACTTAATTCAGGTTCAGCCACCTGGAATTGACAATCTGGATTTTCTTGCTGGATTTCCTTGGTCTTAAATAATAATGACCACTTAGTTAAGTATACTGCTTCCCCTAGGGTGGCTCATGTGGACTAAAGTAGGAGACATAAAAGGGTCGCTGTAAGTTTAATAAAAAGGACCTTTGTCGCTCTCGCACCTGGCCCTTCCAGACAAAAGGTCTGGGTTTGAGTCAGAGATGACTGGAAAAAAGGTAAAGCTAGCTACTGGAATGGGACACACTGATTTTGTGGCAGTCGAAGGGGTACAACAACTCTGTCTGGCACCTGTGGGGAAACACCTTAGATGTTGGGAAGGAAAAGGAGGGACATTAGTGATCTGTCTTTTAGAATCATCCCTCACAAAGGACATTTCTCTGCAAATGCGCAAAACCTCAAATTTAACTGACTACTGGGTCTGCCCCTACCCCGCCACACAGCTTTGATCACTACTCAATCATCATTCTCCTTAACCACACAGTCTCTCGGAAGCAGAAGATGGTCCAAGCTCCCAAATCTCCCACACGAAACACCTGTCCATAACTTCAGGCATCTTTTCAAGGCACAGTCATTTCAAGGGACAGATGAATGCCATCAAGTTGGTGGCACAGATAATAAATAGGACAGATTGGACTGACTGCCTTCAGGCAGTCTCTCCACAAACAAGTACTAGAGAAGTATTCATACTGAACTCGGAACCCTAAGGCTTACCAGCCATCAGGGAGGCCACATTGGAGAAACTATCAGCCTGTGCCCTCTGACTTAAAAGTAGGTCCCACATAACTGGGAGGTGGGGGTGGGGGAGCGTGTCGGAGGGGCAGAAGTAGGACAATATAAACAACACATTCTTTATAGGCACACAGTCCTTGGGAGTGTTTCTTGTTTGGAAGTCAGGCATTGCCTCCCTTCAGAAAATGTGATGACTTGCACACCAAGGGAATAATCGCTATAATGGGAGTCATCCAATTAGAAAAGTTTGTTTGAAATTTGTTCCGGACTTGAGCTAAAGCAATCGACGACATCACCTTGGGCCTAGAGGCATTCAGGACAGTCTCAAATCACTAACCAGGATTGTTACAGATAAAAGAATAGCCCTACACTACCTCTTTGTAGACCAAGGCCAAATCTGTGCTATATATTCTGCAGTAACTAGATTAATGCCTTGGGCCAAGAGTAAAGTCAGAGCAGAAACAAAGAGAAAGCCACCACCTGGCTCTCTTAGATAGACCCTAAAGGTTTATTGCATTTGTTATGTTGGCTGGGTCTCGGACCCTGGGGAGCATAATTGAAGTCAATATTGCAGTCTGGCCTCATCCTGCTATCCTGTTGATAGTAACTTTAATGAAATGTGTTATAAGAAAAACTGAATGGATCTGGTCCCAGGCTCTGTCAGTGAGACTAATCAGAGTGACCAGTGAAGTTGTATAATCATGGGAAGGAAATCTTACCAGAAGCCAAGAAGGTATAGAAATGAAGGTAGAATACTGTTGGAAGGCAATTATACTTGAGTCTTTCATGTTTCTGTACCTGTCGTGAGTAGAGGGACTGATTCCTTTTATTCCATACCAACTTGTTACATATGTTTGTATTATATAAGGAATGGTCTTCAGGGATCAAGAAACAGCGTCTCCCTCAGGAGCAAAAGGCAGGTTTGTTTGCTGTCTAGTACAATAAAGATGTCATTTCCAGCGGGCATGGTGGCTCACGCCTGTAATCCCAGCACTTTGGGAAGCGAGTGAGGCAGATCACCTGAGGTCAGGAATTCAAGACCAGCCTGGTCAACATGGTGAAATTCTGTCTCTACTAGAAATACAAAAATTAGGCGGGCACGGTGGCGCACACCTGTAGTCTCAACTACTTGCGGGGGTGCTGAGGCATGAGAACAGCTTGAACCTGGGAGGTGGAGGAAGTGAACCAAGTGCAGTGAAACAAGTGCAGTGAACGAAGTGCAGTGTACCAAGATCATGCCACTGCACTCCAGCCTGAGGGACAGAGTAAGACTCTGTCTGGAAAAAAAAAAATTGTCATCTCCCTCCAGGGTGAATGAAGGTCAGGTAGGCTTACAACTTACTACCTATTATCAAAGTTTGGGTTCCCTAAACTGGTAGTCCCTCTCCTGTAACAGACTGCAGTGCATTACAGAAAAGGCATCACCACATGCATCACTCGGCCCCTTTCACCTTCCTCTATGGAGCAGTCGGTTTGGGAAACCGGCACAAATGCTAACGCTCTGGCTCCCGTTATTCTCATCAGTAATAAAGTCCTGTGTCTCTGGTCCAGAAGTCTTCTGTCTTCTACCAGCATCTACAAAAGACGTTAGCTTGCATGGAGGGCAAAATCTGACTCTTAACAGTTCTTGAAAAAACTGTTTTTATAGTGAAACAATTCACATATTCTGACCACCCCCATCCCCAAGTAATTCTGAGGATTATCTGATACAATCATTGATTCATTGATGTTACAAAATGTAAAGAGCCACATTTTTGTAGAATGCCTCTCTACACTTTTTTTTTTTTTTTTTTTTTGACAGGGTCTTGCTCTGTCGCCCAGACTGGAGTTCAATGGTGCCATCTCGGCTCACTGCGCCCTCTGCCTCCCGGGTTCAAGCGATTCTCATGTCTCATGACTCCCAAGTAGCTGGGACTACAGGCATGTGCCCCCACACCCGGCTTATTTTTGTATATTTTGTAGAGATGGGGTTTCACCATGTTGGCCAGGCTGGTGGCAAACTCCTGACCTCAACTGATTTGCCAGCCTCAGTCTCCTAAAGTGCTGGGATTACAGGCATGAGCCACCATATCCAGCCTCTCCACACATCTTTTAAACTCCTCCCTTTTCTAATAGGTCCAGCACTAGTATAAATTTTAGCTCAATTCTGCTCAACACAGAATTAAGTTGAGGAATCCCTAACTCCATAGAGAGGAAAATACTGAGACTTCATTGGAAGTTGGAAAAGATGGACCAGTATTTACCTAGGTTTGTTTCTACCTCTCCCAAACACTCATTCTCTGTCTCCTTTGCAAGGTCATCTTACAGTGTCTCCAGGTTCACTTTCCTCTTTAAAACCCCCCAGCAAATTCGTCCACATTCAGGCTTAAATTACTATATATACACACAAACTTCTATTTATCTATTCAAGAACGCTCATCTAAGCTGTAAGTTCATGTATAAAACTGACATTCTCTCAGATATTTGAATGGTACCTTAAAGTGAACATGTTCAAAATCAAACACACAGGCCACTCAATCCTATTTCAATGTTCCTACTTCAATTCTCTATTAGTTTATGTAAGTCAGACATCCAGCATTTACTTCATGTTTAATTTTACTAAATCTTGTCACATTTACCTTTAAATACCAGAAATCTGTTTCTAACACTTTAATCCTACTCAATCTACTACCATCTCTCACCTTGGCTATTGCAACAGCCTTCTAATTGGTCCACTTGTACCCAATCTGGCCTTTATCCAGTCTGCTCTCTATGGTGTAACCATGGAGAGCTTTACAAAAGAAGTAAACTTGAGAAAACAAAATTAAAAATGTGTACATTTCACCTGTTTAAACCCTATTAAAAGAGCATCCCACACGGTCCCCAGTCCTCAAAGGAAAAATTAATTCAAAATGTCTTGTTCTTTCCCTATTTTTCTCAAGCATCATGGAATCCACAACTCTCCTCCTTAAAATCATCCTATTTTCACCCTTCCTACTTCACTCACACTCTGCAGAATTATTCAGGACACGATTTCAAATTACTTGAAAAATTATACTCTGGTCTACTCCCTCTCCATTCTCTCAATTCTGAATCATAAAAGTCCAAAACACAACACGTCCAGCAAAGCACAACCCTCCATATGGCAGGGTGAGGAAATAAAGCGGGTAGAGAAGAAGGGAACAGGTTTGGAACATTTGTCTAACAACAGCATGCATATGTTCACCAAGCGAGAGTTAGCTTTTTCAGCGAGACTAATTCTTTCTCATACTTGAATTTCCTTACTTTCACACGTTTTTCTTCAACTTTACATAGCAAAAGCAGCAGTCTGACATTAAAAAAAAATAATAATAAGCTTTTAGTCTTAATATATGAGAGTCAAAATCAGAGTAACCCCAGTTGAGAAGAACTAGATGGCCCAAGAGATTACCCTATAGCAATCCTTAGACCCACTCGTTTTAAAAAAAAAAAGCACGCAAACTTGAAATTAGAAAATTATGTTTGAATACTAACTCTTTTGCTTACTGGATATAAAATTTTATACAAGTTTTAATTAATTAAAATTTAATTTTGCTTATAATATTTGGCTCTGTGTCCCCATCCAAATCTCATCTTGAATTGTACTCCCATAATTCCCACATGTTGTCGGGGGGACACAGTGGGAGATAATTTGAATCACGGGGTCGGTTTCCCTCATACTGTTCTCATGGTAGTGAATAAGTCTCACGAGATCTGATGGTTTCATCAGGGGTTTCCACTCTTGCATCCTTCTCATTTTCTCTTGCTGCTGCATCCTGGCATGATTCTTAGGCCTCCCCAGCCATGTGGAACTGTAAGCCCAATTGAACCTCTTTTTCTTCCCAGTTTCAGGTATATCTTTATCAGCAATGTGAAAACAGACTAATACAGCTTATATAAAATGGGAATAGCATATTAGAAACTATAACATTGCTTGATACAAAAAAGTACTAAAAATTAATAAATCTGAATCTTATTTATCAAACTATCCAATCTACAACTCTGCAATTAAGATAAAGCATTTCTAAAATATGAATATGAAAACATGAATGTATCACATTATGTATTTGAAATATGATGAATGTGATTTAGGTTCCAATCTCCAGTTTTGCCACTGGCAATACAATTTTGAAGAACTCCTCAAAGCCAGTCTAATAAACATTAAGATACCAGCAGTTTGAGGCCGGGCGCAGTGGCTCACGCCTGTAATTCCAGCACTTTGGGAGGCCGAGGCGGGTGGATCACGGGGTCAGGAGATCAAGACCATCCTGGCTAACACGGTGAAACCCCGTCTCTACTAAAAATACAAAAAATTAGCCAGGAGTGGTGGCGGGCATCTGTAGTCCCAGCTACTCAGAAGGCTGAGACAGGAGAATGGCGTGAACCCCGGGAGGCGGAGCTTGCAGTGAGTCAAGATCACGCCACTGCACTCCAGCCTGGGCAACAGAGCCAGACTCTGACACACACACACACACACACACACACACACACACACACACACACACACCCCAGCAGTTTGAAAACTCAACTGATTCCAAGGTAAACAAATGCTAAAATTCATGTGGGGAAAAAAAAAAAAGTGGATCCTCATTTTCTTGACAGGAACTGGGCATGTAGTCCTACTCCCTGTTATGTACAGAGGCAAAGGGAAGAGCTCCGGCCCCCCTTGGCATGTCTTTGGTGCCATGCAGCTTCCTGTCTGCCAGTTCTATCCTCAAGCACCAGGACACCAGGGAAAAGGAAAAAGAAAAAAGAAAGTGGATCTCAGAGGTAGGGGTATCAAAAGTACTAACTAGAGAAAAGATAACAACCCAAAGACAAGTTCTCAATAAATGAAGACCATGCTTGATGCATCAGCACCTGAAGGAGAAAAGACAAAATCAAAATAGAATATACATGAAACAAATTTGGAAGTAACCAATAGAATGAACATGTACAGGGGGAATCACCTTTTAAAGCTTGAATACACACACACATTTGAATTACATATGCTTTATATAATTCGAAGCTCACAAAATTCAAGAAGTATAACAAATGATGGTGTTTCCGTTTCCTGGCTAAACATCAAATGACAATAAAAGACATTGTTTAACTACTCCCCTGTTCAGTTTTGAAATTATGCAGTGGTTCACAAAATTTTTAATGTGAGGGAAATCTACACATTTTAAAAGGGATTTTCTGTATTTATTAATATTTTATGTTTTTATTTAACTTTTAAGCTCAGGGGTACATATGTAAGATGTGTTACTTTGTTGCATAGGTAAACATGTGTCATGAGTGTTGTTGTACAGATTATTTCATCACCCAAGTATTAAACCTAGTATCCACTAGGTTTTTCCTGATCCTCTCCCTCTTCCCACCCTTCACCATCTGGTAGGCCCCAGTGTGCACTGTTCCCCTCTATGTGCCCATGTGTTCTCATCATTTAGATCCTACATATAAGTGAGAACATGTAGTATTTGGTTTTCTGCTCCTGCATTAGTTTGCTAAGGATAATGGCCTCCAGTTCCATTCATGTCCCTGCAAAAGACATGATCTCATTATTTTTTGATGGCTGCATAGTATTCCATGGTGTGTATGTACCTCTTTTTCTTTATCCAGTCTATCACTGATGGGACATTTAGATTGATTCCATCTTTGCTACTGTGAATAGTGCTACAGTGAACATACATGTGCATGTGTCTTTATAACAGAACAATTTATATTCCTTTGGGTATATACCCAGTAATGGGATTGCTGGGTCAAATGGTATTTCTGTCTCTAGGTCTTTGAGGATTCACCACACTGTTTTCCACAATGGTTGAACTAATTTACATTCCCACCAACAGTGTAAAAGTGTTCCTTTTTCTCCACGACCTCACCAGCATCTGTTATTTTTTTTGACTTTTTAATAATAACCATTCTGACTGGTATGAAATGGAATCTCATTATGGTTTTTATTTGCATTTTTTAATGGTCAGCGATGTTAAATTCTTTTTCATATGATTGTTGGACGCGCACGTATGTCTTCTAAGAAGTGTCTGTTCTCTGTTCATGTCCTTTGCCCACTTTTTAATGGTTTTTTTTTTCTTGTAAGTTTAAGTTCCTTATAGAAGCTGGATATTAGACCGTTGTCAGAAAAATGTGAAACACTTCATGAATTTGCATGTCATCCTTGCACAGGAGGCATGCTAATCTTCTCTGTATTGCTCCAATTTTAGTGTACGTGCTGCAGAAGTGACCACTTATGTTGTATTTTTATCACATAAAATGAAATTGTACTGCAATGGGCTGGTAAAAATGACATAGTTATAGTTAGTCCAATACAAAGCAAACAAAGCCTCTGAATTTGGGTAACGCAAGAGGCGTAATCTAGAGCTAATACTGGCTGTGCTCAGTGACTCACACCTATAATCCCAGCCCTTTGGGAGGCCAAGGAGAATGGATCATTTGAGTCCAGGAGTTCGAGACTAGCCTAGGCAACATGGTGAAACCCCGTCTCTACAAAAAATGCAAAAAAATTTGCTGGGCATGGTGGCACACACTTGTAGTCCCAGCTACTCAGGAGTCTGAGGTGGGAGGATCTCCTGAGCCCAAGAGGTTAAGGCTGCAGTGAGCCACAATCACACCACGGCACTACAGCCTGGGTAAGAGTAAGACTCGGTCTCCAAACAAAAAAAAAAAATAGAGCAAATACAATACAAGTGGAAAACTCTTTTGGCAGACTCAATATGACAAGCAAAAATCATACCAAGAGTTGTGAGAGAGACGAATGGCAATATGGAACATAAGATAATCAACAGGAATATTCTACAGTAAAAATCACTAGAGCACCCTGAATAAAACCCTAAAAACTCTCTCCCCTATTATATTTTACTTCTAGTTATAAATAAGAAATAAGGAAACAGTGAGATAGGAGTTTGAAAGAAAAACCTGGAAAAAAAATTAAATGGTCTTCAAAACCAGATACAACACACCCCCATCTACTCACAACCACATATACACCCGATCGTCCCCCTTCTATCCCATGTTATCTTGATACCAAGTCTTTCCAAACTGATCTATGGCTTCAATGCATTCCAATAAAAATGCCAACAGAGATTTCCAAGGTTCTAAATTTATATGGGAGGGCAAAGGGGAAGGAATGGCTGAGACATGGTCTAAAAGAAAAATAAGAAGGGAGGGTAACTTGCCTCTTGAGATATTATGAAACCATAGTAAAGAAGATAGTAGGGTTCTTACAGGGTTAAATAAATGGACCAATACAACAGAAGAGAGAATTCAGAAAAAAAAAAAATCATGCTTATAAGGAAATTTGGTATCTTACAGTGATAGCACAGAAAGAAAGAATGTATTGTTTGAGTAGAGCAAATATTTTGCCATATAGAAAAAAACACTGAAAATGGATCCCTACCTCAAACCATAGGAGAAAACTAATTCCAGATCCTTTAAATTTAAATGCAAATAAATGGCATATTTATACTTGCAACATTATACATTATATACATTAATGAGAAT
Organism: Macaca thibetana thibetana; assembly: GCF_024542745.1. NCBI lineage: Eukaryota > Metazoa > Chordata > Mammalia > Primates > Cercopithecidae > Macaca > Macaca thibetana. The sequence goes on from NC_065586.1 coordinate 26,544,152, forward strand.
GAACAAATTACTAATGAATGAACTATGTATATGTAATATGGATAAATCTTAGAAATTATAATGCTGAATAAAAAAAGTAAGCCACGCTAGAGTACATACAGGATGAATCCATTGTTATAAGCCCAAACACAAGCAAAATTAAACAATAATTGTTTAGTGATACACATACATGTGATTTCAAAAAAATGTTAAGTGCAAGGGAATGATAAACATCCCTTTTGTGGTGGGTGAGAAGTATACAGAGAAAAGAAACAGAATTGGTCATTTTCTAGTTTTTAGTTTTAATGATAGATTCAGAGATGTTTGATTTATTATTGCATATGCATAACATATATTACATTTATTCTTTTGAATAAGTATAATTTTTGTCTTTAATTACACACAAATAGCACACAGAAAAGAATGATTAATATTCCTGAAGCAACATCAAAAGACTCCATGAAAGAAACCTCAATTTTGCCAGCCATATCTGGCAGGTAAAAGAGAAAAAAGGAGAGTGGGGAAAAAGGTCAAAATCCAAGCACAGCAGACAGTATAAGCCAGGGAAAAAAGGCATGAAAACACAACACCTTCTCTGAGATTAGAGAAAAGCTAAAATAGCATGAATAAAAGTAAGTTGAACTCTACTCTAATTAAGAGTTAAAGAAAAGATTATGGAAATTAGGAGGCCAATCTTGAAAACTTCTTTTTAAATGGTCAAGCAAGGCTTTTATTAAAATAAGCAGATTGGGAATTGAATAAATAAAATTAATTGTATGGTAAGTAAATGTTCTAAAGGAAACATTAAAATATTCTAAAAGCAATTATATTTAGAGAGGAAAACATCTTCTAAAATGTAGAAATAAAATGATAAACTTCATAAGCAGACAAGATTTTAAAATTATCTTTTAAGATATGATTATTTTAAACTGCTGTATAGAAATAGGTTTTCATTTTGTTCTTTTTTCTCTCCCTAGTCACTCTGGAGGAAATAAAAAGAATACATATGCTTCTTTTAAAGATCTTCCAGAAAAATCCTTCTTAATCACCAAAAGACAGAAAGGCAGGCAGGAAAGAAGTATGACATAGCAACACTACTTAATGTTCCATGGATTTTCTACAATATCATCTCAGAAGGCCTACTATCATCCTCACAACTGCCACTGCTACTACAGGGAGGGCATTATAGGTTTTAAGCAAAGAACCTTGTACATAAGTAAAAACACAATGAATGTTTGCTAAAAAAATAACTACAGAATGAAAACCGAAATATTTTTGCCCTGAATAGAAAAAGGAGAGGGGTATAAAAAGGGCAGAAGAAGAGAGTCCTGAGACAAGCTGCACAGAGGAAGCCTTCAGCCAAGAAAGAGACAATCTTTGTCTGTTATTGCTTATTTGGACCAGACTCTGGAAATGGCCTTATGCCCAAAATTCTGTGTTACAGATCTTTGTTCAATAAGCTTGAAACAAGGTCCCAATCAACTTCGAAGTTAACTTGATTCAGAATGACCCATATACACACCATAAAATAGATCTATTTAGAAAAGATGAGCTGCAAAATCAGACTCTGGTGGAAAAACAAAAACCACTTGGATCAGAATTATTCTGAAATATTTTAGCCTGGGAAAAACTGAATCTGTTACTAACATTCTGGCCCATGCCTAATTTTTTAGTACTTCCCATGACATTTTTCTGTCTCCTCCTCGCCTGCTTAATTATATAAGATAAACTACAAAATACTCTATGTGGTAATCACATACCCACCTCAAAAAAGAAATCTTTTTGCCTAATTTAGTGATAATCATTTTTTATCCAAACTAGAATCTAAGCTAAATATGAACTTTTAATAGAACATTAGATCACAGTTTATCTTCTAAGCACCAGGTCATGAATTTGTACTTAATTCTTCAACCTACTACTTCTTACCTAACAATTAACATTTGTTTCAATATTTCATGAGTGTCTCTCCCTTCTTAAAAAGATGATATATTTTAAATTCTCCAGCCTGGGCAACATAGTGAGACCCTGTCTTTAAAAAAAAAAAAAATTTTTTTTTTTAATTAGCCAGGCAAAGGCCAGGTGCAGTGGTTTACACCCATAATCCCAGCACTTCGGGGGGCCAAAGTGGGTGGATCACTTGAGGTCAGGAGCCCAAGACCAACCTGGCCAACATGGTGAAACCCCATCTCTACCAAAACATATAAAAATTAGCCGGGAGTGACATGGGCACATGTAATCCCAGCTACTCGGGAGGCTAAGGCAGGAGAATCCCTTGAACCCAGGAGGCAGAGGTTGCATTGAGCCAAGTTCATGCCACTGTACTCCAGCCTGAGCAACTCTGTCTCCAAAATAAATAAAAATAAAAATAACTACATTAGCCAGGCAAGGTGGCTCACACCTGTAGTTCCAGCTACACAAGAGGCAGGAGAATTGCTTAAGCCTAGGAAGTCGAAGATGCAGTAAACAGTGATCATGCCACTGCATTCCAAACTAGGTGACACAACAAGACCGTGTCTCAATAGATGAAAAACAAGTAAAATAAAATTCTCTACATATGTCAGGCAGTATAGTCTAATGACTAAGAGTTGAATTCAGGAACCAAACTGTGTGGATTTAATAGGTAGTTGTACCATTTACCAACTGTGTGAACATGGGTAAGTTACTTAACCATCCTATGCCCTCAGTTTTCTTACCATACAGATGAGATGTAAAAACAAGCAAAAAAACAGTTATCAACTTCACGGTTACTGTAAGGATTAAATGAGGTAATATATAGAATGGATTTTCAACAGTATCTAGCATGTAGAAAAATCAATATACGTTAGGTTTTTATTACTATTGTTTCCCAGTCCTTATTCAAGTGTTTAACTGAGTTTACTTGATGATATGAAACCAGAAAAAGCTTATAGCCAATAATAAATACAACTCATCTTAGCAATCTTAGACATTAGAAGTTGTTACTTAGGGCCAGGCCCAGTGGCTCATGCCTGTAATCCCAGCACTTTGGGAGGCCCAAGTAGGTGGACTGCTTGAGGACAGGAGTTCGAGACCAGCCTGGCCAACATGGCGAAATCCTGTCTCTACTAACAATACAAAACTTAGCCAGGCATTGTGGCGCACGCCTGTAATCCCAGCTACTCAGGAGGCTGAGGCACAAGAATCGCCTGTAATCCCAGCTATTCGGGAAGCAGAGGTTGCAGTTAGCTGAGATCGTACCACTGCACTCCAGCCTGGGCAATAGAATGAGAATCTGTCCCCACAGAGGCCGGGCAAGGTGGCTCATGCCTGTAATCCCAGCACTTTGGGAGGCTGAGGCTGGCAGATTATGAAGTCAGGAGATCAAGACTATCCTGACTAACGTGGTGAAACCCCGTCTCTACTAAAAATACAAAAAATTAGCCAAGTGTGGTGGCGGGCGCCTGTAGTCCCAGCTACTCAGGAGGCTGAGGCAGGAGAATGGCGTGAACCTAGGAGGTGGAGCTTGCAGTGAGCCAAGATTGCGCCACTGCACTCTAGCCTGGGCAACAGAGCGAGACTCTGTCTCAAAAAAAAAAAAAAAAAAGAAAGAAAAAGAAAAAGAAATTGTTACTTAGTCCATTTAAGATACCCCAAGTATACTGCATGCAAAACAAGCAGCACAAATCAATATTATCAAAAAAGAAGATTCAAATCTAAAAACTTCAAAAGGATTTGGATTCACTTAGTAGTAGCCCTTTCTAGGCACCCTTATTTCTTTCTTCATTATAGGAGTATTTTTGGTCCTATAATTCTTCTTTCAAGCAATGACAACATTTGGAGATATTTATACTGAAAGGATATTTAAAAGTACAAGTTGGTACTTCAGTGTAAATTTTGAGGATGGATTTACACTCTGATGTCTCTCCCTCCTGTAACGTCACCAAAATGACTGCCAAAGGATTCATTTATTTATACACACACACACACATTTTTTAGAGGGATAAGGGACAAGTATTTCCAACAAATCTCTGAATATCAGAAAACAAATCAAGGCAAGGCAGCTAACTCATCCGACTAGAAGCAGAACTTAAAACACCTGCACACAGCAAGGCAATTTGTCCTAAAAGAAACAGTCTCTGGAAGCCAGGTTCTTTAAATGAGGAACCACAATAAGATACCACTTCATACTCACTAGGATAGTTATAATCAAAAAAATTGAGCCGGGTGCAGTGGCACATGCCTCTAGTAGAAGATACTCAGGAGGCTGATGGAGGAGGATCAACTGAGTCCAGGAGTCTGAAGCCAGCCTGGACAACATAGCAAGGCCCTATTTCAAAAAAATAATACTAGACAAAACAAGTCTGTAAGGATGTGAAGACAAAAGAAGTGTTTCTCTGCAACACTCATACACTGCTGATGGGAATATAAAATGGGACAGCCATTTGGGGAAACAGTCAGCAGTTCCTCAAATAGTTAAACACAGAGTTACCATACGATCCAGCGATTCCACTTCTAGGTATACAACCAGTATAACTGAAAACATATGTCTATGCAAAACTTGTACACAATTGTTCACAGCAGCATTATTCGTAACAGTCAAAAAGTGGAAACAACCCAAATGTCTATCAAATAAAATGATGAACAGATAAAGAAAAGGTAGTCCATCCATACAACAGAATATTATTTGGAAATAAAAAGGAATAAAGTACTAATGCATGCTACAACATGCATGGACCTTGAAAATATCACACTAAGAAGCACAAAGGATCACATATTGCTTGAATCTATTTACATGAAATGCCCATGGTAGGCAAATCTATACAGACAAAAACCAGATGACTAATTGTTAGGACTGGGAGGAGAGGGGATGCTATGATTGGGAGTGATTAGCTGAGGGGTATGGGGTTTCTTTTTGGGGTAATGAAAATGTTCTAAAATTGATTGTGGTAACATATGCATAACTTTGTGAACACAGCAAAAGCTAATGCACTGTATACTTTAAATAGATGAATTACATGATGTTAATTATATTTCAATAGAACTTTCTTTTAAAAGCGAGAAACAACAAAAAGCTGAAGAATTGAGTATCTGTAAATCGAACAATGAAGTTCCCAGTCTTTCCACTCACCGTGTTCTCCCTTAAGAATGTGACTCTCATGAAAGAAATTAGAAGATTCTCCACTGCAGATACAGAATGGCACAAGAGAAAAGACTTCCATACATTGAAATTTGGAGGTGCTCCCATCTTTAAGTATATGACAAAAGCTATCAATTGGTGGTGTGATTCATCCACCAACATGATACGGCCACCAATTGCCAGAGGCTATCAATTGGTGGCCATGTCACACCACCAGTTAATAGACTCTGTCACACACTTGAAGTTTCTACTTAAGCATTTTAGTCTCTTATTCTTAAATATAAACAGAAAGCCAAGAATCACCAGACTATCTGAGGGCAACATTTCATAAAGGAGGAGATCCCAAAACAAAACAGAAAAAAAAACCTGGAAAAAAATAGATTTTGCAGGGAACAGAATAATACTTTAAAAAATAAAAATAAGAGGCTAGGCGTGGTGGCTCACGCTTGTAATCCCAGCACTTTGGAAGGCCGAGGCTGGTGGATCACTTGAGGTCAGGAGTTCAAGACCAGCCTGACCAACATGGTGAAACCCCATCTCTACTAAATATAAAAAATTAGCCAGGCGTGGTGGCACATGCCTGTAATCCCAGCTACTTGGGAGGCTGAGGCAGGAGAATCAGTTGAACCTGGGAGGCAGAGGTTGCAGTGACCCAAGATCGTGCCATTGCACTACAGCCTGGGCAACAAGAGCAAAATTCCATCTCAAAAAAATTTAAAAAATTTTTAAAAATAAAAGAAAAGGAACTTAAGTGCAGAATAAAAACTAATCATTAAGTTTCAGTTTATAGAAAAGGAACTAAGGACAAGAAAACCCTTAAAAAGTTAAAAAAAAAAAAAAAAGAATAAAAACTAACAACAGACTGGAATTTAAAGCTTAGGAAGTCTCCCAAAGAGGTGAAAATTAGGAAGGAAAATAACACTAAAATATTAATACAAAAAGTCTAGCATCTGAATGGAGCACTTAGGGAAAAAAAAGAACAGAGAATACAATGGAAAAGAAATAATCAAAGAATATTATCTTCCAAAAATGCAGTAGCACATCTTCAGATTAAAAAGAGCTCACCAAGTGCCGGCACAATGTATTTTTAAAAGACCAATACCATATGGTGGCTTAGCCCTGTAAATCGCAGCACTTTGGGAAGCCAAGGTGGGAGGATGGCCTAAGGCCAGAGTTTGATACAAGCCTGGGCAACATAGCACGAGCTTTCCTCTATTTGAAAAAAAAAAAAAAAATGCTAAGTGTGGTGGCATGCACCTGTAGTCCTAGTTACTCAGGAGGCTGAGGCAGGACAGATCACTTGAGCCCAGGAGTTCAAGGCTGCAGTGAGCTACAACTGCACCACTGCATTCCAGCCTGGGCAACAGAACAAGAGCCTGTCTGTCAATCAATCAATACAATAAAAATTTAAAAATTAAATAAATGAATGACCAATACCTGCCAAGTACAGTGGTATACACATCCCAGCTACTCAGAAGGCTGGGGCAGGAGAATCACTTGAGCCTGGGAGTTCAAAGCCAGCCTGGGCAACACAGGAAGACCCCATCTCTTTACGGACCTTTTTTTTTTGGTAAAAAAAAAAAAAAAATGTTAAAGACCATAACCAGTCGGGCACGCATGCCTGTAATCCTAGCACTTTGGAAGGCCGAGGCGAGTGGATCACCTGAGGTCAGGAGTTTGAGACCAGCCTGGCCAACATGGCAAAACCCTGTCTCTACTAAAAATACAAAAATTAGCCAGGCGTGGTAGCACATGTCTGTAATCCCAGCTACTTGGGAGGCTGCGGCACAAGAATTGCTTGAACCCAGGAGGTGGGGATTGCAGTGAGCCGAGATCGCACCACTGCATTCCAGCCTGGGCGACAGAGCGAGACTCCATCTCAAAAAAAAAACAAAAAAACGCCACACCAAGTTACGTAACTGTGAAATTTCAAAACACCACAGTAAAGACATTCAATATGCCAAAAGTTTCCAGAGAGAAAAAGATAAGAATATACCAAGGATTTGGAATCAGTGACGCATAAGACCTCTCAATGACAATACTGGAAGCTAGAAGAAATGAACTATTTCCTTTAAAATACGTTGACTTCTAAAATACAAAATTTTACTTAACATAGTACTGGAAGTACTAGCAAGAGCCATCAAACAAGAAAAAGAAATAAACAGGCATTTAAATCAGAAAGAAAGTAATAAAATTATCTCTATTTGCAAATGACATGTTCCTAAATGCAGAAAACCCCAAAGATTCCACAGAAAATATAAACACTGCTAGAAGTAATGAATTCAGTGAAGTTAAAGAATACAAAATCAACATACAAAAATCAGTAACATTTCTATATACAATAACCCAGCTGAAAAAGAAATCAAGAAAACAATTCCATTTATGATAGCATAAAAAAAAAAAATACTTAGGAGTAAATTTAACCAAGAAGGTTAAAGGTTTGTAGACTGAAAACTATAATACACTGATGAAAGAAACTGAAGAAGACACAAATAAATGGACAGATATCCCATGTTCATAGACAGGAATAATTAATATTGTTAAAACAGCCATACTACCCAAAGCAATATACAGATTTAACCCAATCCCTATCAAAATTCTAATGGCATCCTCCACAGAAATAGAAAAAAACAATCCTAAAATTCATATAGAGCCACAGAAATCCTAAATAACCAAAGCAATACGGAGAAACTCCAGTCTGGTGACAGAGTGAGACCCAGTCTCAAAAAATAAAATAAAAGAGCTTAAAAGCTTGGGAGGTCGAAGCTGCAATGAGCCATGATTGGTCACTGCACTCCAGCCTGGGTGATGGAGTGAGACTCACTCTCAAAAAATAAAATAAAAGAGCTCAAATACACAGAAATAGAGAATGAAACAGTGGTTACCATTGTTATTTTGGGAGAACAGGAAGGGGAGATGTGGGTCAAAAGATACAAAATTGCAGATATGCAGAATAAGTTTAGAGGTCCAGGTACAACATGAGGACCACAGGTAATAAAACTGTATTATAGTCATGTGTCACATAACATTTTGGTCAACAATGGACCACATATATGTCACACCACATAATAACAATGGTTCCATAAGATTATAATACTGTATTTTTACTGTACCTTTTCTGTTTAGATATGTTTGGATATACAAATACCACTGTGTTCCAATTGCCTACGGTACTGAGTACAGTAACATGCTATACAGGTTTATAGCCTAGGAGCAATAGGCTGTACCATAGGGTCTAGGTATACAATAGGCTGTACTATCTAGGTTTGCGTAAGTACACTCTATGATGTTAACACAACAAAATGGCCTAGGAACACATTTCTCAGAACATTTCCCTGTCATTAAGCAAGGTATGACTGTATTAAAGATTTTCATTAAATAAGTAGATTTTAGGTGCTCTTGTCAATTAACAAAAGTAACTATGTGAAATGACAGATGTGTTTATCTGCTTCCCTATAGTAACTAATTTACTATCTATATGTATTCCATAACACAGCAGTCCCCTTTTTGGCACCAGGGACCGGTTTTGTGGAAGACAATTTTCCACGCACTAGGGGGACGGGAATGGTTTTGCGATTAAACTGTTCTACCTCAGATCATCAGGCATTAGATTCTCATAAGGAGTGTGCAACCTAGATCCCTTGGACATAAGGTTCACAATAGGGTTTGCGCTCCTATGAGAATCTAATGCCGAAGCTAATCTGACAGGAGGCAGTAATGCTCACTCGCCCTCCGCTCACCTCCTGCTGTGCAGCCCAGTTCCTGACAAGCCACGGACTAGTACGGGCCAGTAGCCCAGGGGCTGGGGACCCCTGCCATAACATCATGTTGTAAACCTCAAATATACACAGTAAAATTTATTTTTTTTAAAGTCTAAAGGAAAATAATTTTTAGTCTAAAACTAAGGACAGTATAGCATAGTGATAACAAGTAGATTCTAAAAGCAGACTGCCTGGTTCAAATGATGCCATTTAATAGATGTATTATCCTGAACAAGTTGCATAAGCTCTTTGTGTATCAATTTCTTCATCTGTAAAATGAGGTTGTTATAAGAACGAATTAATTCATAGATGTTCGTTTATATAAAAAGTCTAGTATACAATATGCACTCTCTGAGTGCTCTAGAAAGCACAACTAGGGATAGGAAGGGATTGCACTGAATTCCGCTTGTCATTATAATCCCTTAGGTAGTATGTGATTGGTTTTTAATCACATTCACATATTATCACAGGGAGGAAGGGAGGGAGTTGTAAAATGAAGCCCAAAGATAACAGCTTGGTACAGAAGATTATCTATATGCCTTTAGCTCAAATGAGATAAGCAGAAACACAGAAAATTTAAAAATGAGGGAGAATTTCAGCAGACAGTCAAGAAGGGAGGCAAGGCATGGTAGGAAAAACCAGGTCTGGCTGAATAGCGGGGACAGAGCTGTCAACCAAGACATGCTGATTCAGATTAAAGAAAAAAGGCATGGCTTGTCGATATCAGAGTAGAACGGAATGTTCATATGAAGAAACTGAGTTTTAATCACAATTAACTGACTTTTCAAAGATGAGATTCACTGAGGGGTTCTGATTGACATTAAAAGCATTTTAAATTAAAGGATAATAGGAAAACAAAGAAACAGACTTCATGTCTTGTTAAAGTCATTATCACCTTACTAATATAAGCAATGCCAACTGGGGCAATATGGCACATTAGATAACCTGAAATCTCTCCCACTGGAAACTACCTAAAAACGCTTGATTTAAAGATGCTATGAAAGCATCTTTTTAAAATTCACAGTCCAAAACTAAAGAGAGTGAAGAAAATCCAGGGAGACTAGGAAAAAGAGAGGATGAAAATTCCGAGCAGAAAACATGAACGAGGCTGCAGCTACTCTGTAGTAGCTTTTTGGCCTCTAGCAAAGGAGCCTGTACTCTTATGCCACATGGGGACAAAATTAAAATACCCTTTGGGCTTGCTGAAGGTGGGAAGTTAGAACTGATAGAGCAAAAGGGACTTTGCAGATGTGATTAAGAATCTTGAGATGGGGTGTTATCCAGTATTGGGGGGAGGGGGGCGAAATGAAATCACAAGGGTCCTTATAAGCCACAGAGGGAGGCCAGAGAGTCAGTACTGATCAGTGATGCCATATGAAAAAGACTCAACTGGCCATTGGTGACTTAAAGATGGAGGAAGGGGTCATGCACCAAAAGTGCAGGTGGCCTCTAGAAGCTGAAAAAAAAAGGCAAGGGAACAGATGCTCCCCCAGTGCTTCTAGAAGGAACACAGCCCTATCCACATATTGATTTTAGCTCAGTGAAACTCATTTCAAACTTCTGACCTCCAGAACTGTAAAATATAAGTCACTAAATTTGTGATAAATTGTTACAGCAGCTATAGGAAACTAAGGCACACACACCGAGGTGGGGTTGGGGAATGTTCTAGAAAATATACACACGTTTCCATGAAGTTTTCAGGTTCAAAAATTATAGTCCTGGACTGACAGCATCCTAGAACACTTAGCAGAACAGGGAATATACCTTCAGCTTAGCTGATCAATAGTATATCCCTTAGGCAGCGCAGAGATGAGATCTTTTTTTTTTTTTTTTTTTTTTTTTTGAGACGGAGTCTCGCTCTGTCGCCCAGGCTGGAGTGCAGTGGCCGGATCTCAGCTCACTGCAAGCTCCGCCTCCCGGGTTTACGCCATTCTCCTGCCTCAGCCTCCCGAGTAGCTGGGACTACAGGCGCCCGCCACCTCGCCCGGCTAGTTTTTTTGTATTTTTAGTAGAGACGGGGTTTCACCATGTTAGCCAGGATGGTCTCGATCTCCTGACCTTGTGATCCGCCCGTCTCGGCCTCCCAAAGTGCTGGGATTACAGGCTTGAGCCACCGCGCCCGGCCTCGATGAGATCTTAAAATAAGCTCACAACACAAATTTACAAAACACATCAGGAAACAATTCAGCACAAGCAGGAGTCAGCATGTACACACGTAACAAATCTCCAAAGGAAGTTAATCCAAAATAAAGTAAGAAAGCAGAAAAAAAGAGACAGAACAGATGACATAAGTAGAAAACACAAAATGTTTCATTTGAATTCCAATACATCATTAACTACATTAAATGTAAATTCAATAAGTACTCCTATTAAAATAAGTATCACTGTATTTTTGTGAATCCAGTTATATGATTAGAAGAGGCAATGTTTTTAACTTTTTTCCAGTTCCATCTCCCAAAGCTCTGTCATCCAAATCTTTAAAAATAGAAAAAAGCCACAAGAATAAAAAAGATATATTCTGCATATTAATATATAGTATATTAATATAATAATATCTAGATGAACTATAATCAGAAAAGATTCTTAGAGGCAGAGTATCCTGTATTCCATAATTATGCTGCATTTTCTCAAAAATATTTTTAAATAAATTTAAACATGCAATGAAGGCTTTATAATTTACACTTCGCTCTTCAAAAAGAACAAACCAAAAGCAATAAAGAAGCTGCTTGCCAAGCTTCAGGGGAGGGGGAAAATTAGAAAAAATGAGCACGTGCGACTGCACATAAAACTGCAGGTGGCTAGAAAGGAAACCAACTGAAGGGGAAAAAAATCTAAAAATAGGCTTAGAACAGTGATTCTGACTGCCTTCGTTTGGATGTTCAAATTATTTCAGAGCTAAAACTGAGAGATGAAATGTGTACAATTTGTTTTAACCAAGAAGGCAATTTTAGAAATAAGTTCTGCCATAATTAAATATACTTATTTATGCGTTAGAAGTTCAAGTACCACTTGCAATTCAAAAGCCAAAGAATTTTTCAATTAAAAATGATCTTAATGACAAATTAAAGCAAAATCAATTATTCCCAATTAATTGAAAAAAATTCCTCTAACAGTACATTTTGCTGGTCTCTTCCAAAATATTTTTAGGGACATCACATCTTGATGGGCATGCCAAATTCTCTACAGGTTTCCTCTAGATTTCAAGATTATCATAGATTCAAAAGACACAAAACTAAAAACACTCGGAAAAAAATTTTACAATATAAACCACAAAAACGTTTTAAAAAAAAAAAAAAACGAAGACAGTGGCAGTAGCTTTTAAATAGGCAACTACTGCTTTCAAAAAGTAATCTTTAATATATCACCTGAATCAGGCCAGGCACAGTGGCTCACGCCTGTAATCCCAACACTTTGGGAGGCCAAGTCAGGTGGATCACTTGAGGTCAGGAGTTCAAGACCAGCCTGGCCAACATGGAGAAACCCCGTCTCTACTAAAAATACAAAAAATTAGCTGGGCATGGTGGCACGTGCCTGTAGTACCAGTTACTCAGGAGGCTGAGGCAGGAGAATCGCTTGAACCCCAGAGGCAGAGGTTGTAGTGGGCCAAGATCGCGCCACTGCACTCTAGCCTGGGCGACAGAGTGAGACTCTGTCTCAAAAACAAAAACAAACACCTGAATCTAATCACAAGGAAGCATTACACATACCCATATGGAGACACATTCTACAAAACAACTGGCTATAAATTTTCCAAAGTATCAAGGTCAGCCACGCATGGTGGCTCACACCTGTAATTCCAGTACTTTGGTAGGCCAAGACGGGAGGATGGCTGAACCCTGGAGTTTGAGACCAGCCTGGAAAACACAGTGAGAACTCATCTCTACAAAATAAAACAAAAAATGAGGCAGGAGGATCATTTGAGCCCAGGAGGTGGAGGCTGCAATGAGCCATGACAGGACAATTACACTCTGCCTGAGTGACAGACCAGGACCTTGCCTCAAAAAAAAAATCAAGGGGCCAGGCACGGTGGCTCCCGCCTGTCATCCCAGCACTTGGGAGGTCAGGAGTTCGAGATCAGCCTGACCAACACGGAGAAACCCCATCTCTACTAAAAATACAAAATTAGCCTGACATGGTGGCACATGCCTGCAATCCCAGTTACCTGGGAGGCTAAGGCGGGAGAATCACTTGAACCCGGGAGGCGGAGATTGTGGTGAATTGAGATTGCGCCATTGCATTCCAGCCTAGGTGACAAGAGCGAAACTCCATCTCAAAAAATAAAAAATAAAAAATAAAGGATCAAGGTCAGATGAGGTCAAGAGAAGACTGCAGAACTGTGCCAGACTGAGGAAGATGAAGGAGACATGATATTTAAATGTTTCTGAACTGCATCCTTTCCTATGAAACTATTGGAACAACTGGCATACTTGAATGGAATTTGACGATTAGATGGTAGCAATGTATCAGTGGTAATCACCCGACTTTGATGAGCATACTGCAGTGATGCAGTAAAATGTATTTGCTTTTAGAAAATACCATGGCCGGCCATGGTAGCTCACACCTATAATCCCAGCACTTTGGAGGCTGAGGCAGGCAGATCACTTGAGCTCATGAGTTTGAGACCGGCCTGGGCAATATGGCAAAACCCTGTCTCTACAAAAAATACAAAAATTAGCCAGGCATGGTGGTACGCGCCTGTAGTCCCAACTACTTAGGAGGCTGACGTGGCAGGATGACTTGAGCCCGGGAGGTAGAGGTTGCAGTGAGCCAAGACCGTGCCACTACACTCCAGCCTAGGCGATAGGACCAGACCTTGTCTCAAAAAAAAAAGAATGGAAAAAAGAAAATACACACCACAGTATTCAGGGGTAATGAGGGCATCATACCAGCAAGTTATTCTCAAACTGTTCAAAACAAAAAGCTCTTTGTCCTATGCCTGTAACTTGCAATCCAATAAAATTTCTCTAAAAAGATAGACTGATTTTTCATTAACTGAAGTTAAAAGGGGATGGCCTCATTCAAAACAGTGAAGAATTCTAATGGCCCTAAATTCTGCATCATACTCCTCCAAAGAGATGATGTGATTATCCTTCCACTCTAACATCCTTCCCTTTTATTTGTTGGATAAATGCATGCATGCATGCTAGACAATGGGAATAGAGCAATGACCATAATAGACCTCTTATGGAAGGCACATACCGAACAATCAGACAAATAGCCATATAATTCAAATAATAAATGCTATGAAGGGAAAGTATAGGATGCCACAAAAATAGTTAACAGAGACTCCTAATAGCACGTGTGCTGGCAAGAAACAGGTCAGAAAGGAGAAACGGGAAAACCACCCTTTTAAAAAAGTTAGGTTAATAAGAACTAAACGAAGAGTGGGCATTAGCTAGGTGATGCATGTCTGTAATAACACATGTCAAGACACTAACATGGGAGAGAACATTTGTCATCCCTGGAAGTTAAAAGTCCAAGAAGAGTTAGGAAAAGGCAAAAAATTAAGGCAGGCACTAGATGCCAGACCTTTAAAGAACCTTTAAATGCCATTAAAAATAGTTTAGGATTTTTTCCCTTGTAGTCACTAATTTTCAAACTTTTTTCACTGTTCAACCCTAATTTCAAATCAAGTCTTACAGAGAATCGCAATATATAATATACACTAAAACAGCACTGTCCTATCTAATGTGGGTAGAGTGCTTTAGAATTTCACCAACTGAGGCTCCTGTTCACCTAAAATGAGGGCAAAGGCAAAAACAGGCAATTGTTTGAGAGAGAGAAGGCAGTATCACAAATAATATATGTTGGGGATATACTAACTAGACTTCCAATCAAAAACAAATACAATATTTCAATGAGGATCATTCACAGAGTATTTACATACAAAAGAAGTAAACACAATGGAGTGATGAGGGGAAAGGGGAAAACATGGGAAATATAGGAAGTAGCACTAACAGCAGGAGCAGTACTTCTAAATCCAAATGGCAAGGGATGGGAGAGATTACAACAATGTGGAACAGAAAGTCACATAGAGAAGGCCACCTGGAGGGGGGTAGTACCTGTGTGGGGACACTGCCAACCCAAGGTAACCTCACAGCGAAGAAACCAGGGAAATAAATATTCTGAACTGGCCTTTCTCACTGCTTCCAATCTACCTGTTTTCTACACTAGCTGAACTGTGAAGTCCAAGTCACAGATACTGATTGACAAAATCCATACAAGTAAGCCTACTGGGCAAAGAACAGGAGAGAAAAAGAAAGCATAGATCAGGAAGATCAAAGAGAAGCTATCTGTCATGCAGGGGTATATACAGAAGTACTAGGAAAAATCAAACCTAGTCTTCTGGGAGCAAGAAAAAGGTTTCCATTAGGCAGAGACAATTAAGGTGAAGCCTAAAGAATGAGCAAGAGTTAGGCAGAAGAAATAGGGGAGACAGACATTCCAGGCAAAGGGACTAGCACTACAAACGTATACTTCCAGTAGAGTAAATAAATTAGGATGTTTGAAGCACAGAGTATGAGGGGAAAAAAGGGAAAAGAAGAAAACTAGAGAGGTAAGGGGAAATAAGATCAATCTTTTATACCATGTTTCCCTTTACCTTTAGCCTAAAGGCAAAGTTTAAAGATTGACATGACCTCATCTGACAGAAATGGGTGTAGGTTTTTAATAAAAGTAACAGGCACAGGGATTTTTTAATGACTGAAGTCCATTTGCTCTCCTATTTCTTGGTTAAATAGCTCTTGCCTGGTCATTTCACAAGAATTGCAAGGCAGAATGGAAATGTAGAGAACAATGCAAACACCAGTAATACTAAATTATTACACAAATTCTAATCTACGTCATCCTTTTTAATTTCCCAAATTTTGACTTTTTCAGGAAACAGGCAGGCAAAAATGTTTAGTGATCACATTAAGTCATCTATTTAACATTCTGAACCAAATAATTGATCATTGAAATTTTACACTAGAGTGTATGCATTCTGCTTCAAAATGGAGAACCTTCCTAAAAACAAACTTGACACCTGTGCCCTATCTGCAAAGAACTGCAGATTTTCTAAAGTGACACACTGAAAATTTAGAGACTTGAGGATCAACTCCTTGCCAGGCCCTACTGAAGATACTAGGGATACAGTGACATACAAAACAGACAAGGTTCCTGTCATCATTAAACTTAACCTCAAAAGAAAGAATAGCCATTAAATAAGTAAGCATACAAATAAACATAATTACAAACCTGGTATGTAGTACAAAGGATGAAGTAAAAAAAAAAAATTCTATTACATTTAGAACAAAGATATAATTGATGACTCTGCAAAAGCAATGTCCAGGGACTGGAAGGAAACAAAGTCAAATACAATAGATCAGCTGGGCGCGGTGGCTCACGCCTGTAATCCCAGCACTTTGAGAGACTGAGGCAGGCAGATAACCTGAGGTCAGAAATTCGAGACCAGCCTGACCAACATGGCAAAACCCTGTCTTTACCAAAAATACAAAAAGTAGCTAGGGGTCATGGTGCATGTCTGTAGTCTCAGCTACTTGGGAGGCTGAGGCACAGGAATCTCTCGAACCCGGGAGACAGAGGTTGCAGTGAGCTTCGATCACGCCACTGCACTCCAGCCTGTGTGACAGAGCAAGGCTCCATATTTTAAAAAATTTTTAAAAATCACAATGGATTGAGGCATACATATGTTTGAAGGAAGATGCTGCCAGGAAATAGATTCAAGAACTCGGTTGTAAACTGACAACAGAGAAAGGTAATTTATCAAAAGGCATGGTTAGGAAAACTTAAGATGGGAAGACATACACATGTTAAATATTTATTGGAAGTGGGAACACAAGAGAGATGGAATGTAAGAGAAAAAAGGGATGACAGACATGATGACTAATAATGCCAACACTATGTAAAGGTAAATGCTTTATGTGCAATTCCTTATTTAATCTCCAAGATTAGCACTGTTGTCCAAATTCTGCATATGAGATAACTAAACTCAAAAAGTTAGGTAGGTAGGAAAAATCACACAGTGACAGAACATGGCTTCAAACACAGGTCTTTATGACTCCAAAGTACACCACACTGCCACATATCCTTATCAAACTATGTAAGTGCCAGTTACTATGTAATAAAGATATAGAGATGAATAAAACATGGTCCTTATCTTTAAAGAGTAAGGTAAGGAATAAAAACATATACCCAAAAATCAATGTAAAAGTAGGAATAAGTTAGAAGGTATAAAACAAAGAGAGAGCCAGTAACTCTATCCTGAGCTGATTAGTGAAGACCTCAGATGGTGTTCCTATTAGGCAGAACAAAAACATGACAAACTGAATTCCAGGTAAGACAAACAGATAATGGAAAAGCAAAGACGCACAACTTCACAGCTGTGTCTGCAACACTTCAAGAAGCTTGGCATGGCAGAAATATGAGAGTTGAAGAGACCACGTCAATGAGCCTTTTATGCCATGCTATGGTATCTGAACTTTCAACTATAGGAAGTAAAAATCCATTTCCAGACTTTAAAGCAAGATTAGGCTACTGTGAAGTCAGACTTCAGAGGTCTGAGCAGTAGCCTGGTGAATGAATGGCTTACAGACAACCAAAAGAACATGAAATTTGGAAGAAGACTCCCAAACTAACTGTTTATAATCAGCTTAAGGACAGTTCCAAAGTCGCTTTTTTATTTTTATTTTTATTTTTTTAAAAAAGGTAGTTTTTATTCTAAGTGAAATGAGAACACTCCATTGTCAAATTTTAGGACACAACAGAGAAATGGTTTCACCTACACTTCGTGATCAACAGGGAGGGACTGAAGGTTTGCTTCCTTAACCCCACAAATATAGATTATTTGAGGCAGAATGCAGGCTTAAGTGATTCATATCTCCAAAAAGCATATTGAACAGAAGCAGGATTGCCAGCTGTTTACCCTAAAAGCAAAGAACAGAGTCTCCACTTTCCAAAAGATACTGCCTTTCCTTTGATTCAGGGCATATCACGTCAGTCTGCCATCTGATGGTTCAGGAAGACTGATGCTTACTTCTGCTAAGCGTATTGCTCTGACTCAGAAGCTGTATAATTCCAGCACCTAGCAGATATAAGAAGCAGAGAAGAAACCAAAGGATACCAGCTACTCCCCTAGCACAACACAATTTGTCAGCCTCAGCAATGAAACCAAATCAAAGGAAAATAAGCTATAATTTAGAACTTTAGGTTTTTACAAACTGATCTCCAGGTACTTTCCTCATTGCAGAAATCATACCCTACATTCTAATCACCCTGAAAAAACCATCCATGTCTTTCTCTAATGCCATTACCTCAGACTGGAATGCATCTATAACTCCATATCAACATGATAAATGCACAGGCTTCCGTTAAGCCCAATTCAACTGTTATTCCTTCAAGCCATGCTGTAAAACCAGCTCATTCAATCTTAATTCTACCCTCCCGATCCTTGCCCCAAGAGTATCTGCTTGCACTGCAAAGCTAAAAAGCTAAAATCAACATTGTCCAGTTGTTCTCACCACCAGGCTTCTGGATACAGTTTCTGATCTATCAAAAAATACTTTCATGGGATTTAGAAACTGAAAGTGAAGTGGAGATCTCTTATTACCACTTTACATTTCCTATTGGCAAAGCAAGTCAAGAAATAAGATTTTTTTTTCCAAATCGATGTTCCAGTGTCCATTCTCTAACTGTTCGGATGTTTACAGGCAACCACACTGGAAACAACGGCTAGACTCCAAGTTCAATGCCCAGTCACCAGGTTTGTGGGTGTCAAGAGGCAGTTGAGGCAGCAACAGTGGCAGCAGCTTTCTAAGCAATGGCCTGAAACCCTTGCATAAGGTTCTTAAACCCAGTAATTTCCGTGGCACCATCGGTGGTTATAGCTTCCCCAGCAGATCAGTTTTTGAGTTCTGGAACTTATTTGTGGAGAGCAAATTTATATTTAAGATAGTTAGAATGGTTTCTATTTCCTCATCCTTGACTCATATACACTAAACAAGTTAACACCTTACAGGGGAAGAAGCACACCAAGAAGGAAAGAAAATGAGTAACATCAGTGCAAGAGGCTAACAAACTGGTAAGTGCCAGTTAGACCTTAGACACATGAGAAAAACAATGAATTAGACTAGAATCAGTACCCTAAAATTCCCTTTGACTATAAAAAGTTTTAAGTCCCTAAATCCCTAAGTAGTCACACATAAGAAATCATCATTTGTCCAACATGCATGTAATTGCAAGTTTTATCTTTTCTCTTGAATATTGGCCATGTTTTCATGGTTCTTCCTAAGTATGGTAATTTTAGATTACATTCTATATGTGGTAAATGATATCTTACAGAAACTCTAGATTCTGTTATAGTCCTTTAAAAAATGTTTTGATTTCCAAGGGCAGGAAAAATAAAAAGATAAGAAGTAGAAAAGAAAAAACAAACAAAAAATGTTTGTAGTAGGCCGGGCACAGTGGCTCACGCCTGTAATCCCAGCACTTTTGGAGGCAGAAGGTGGTGGATCACTTGAGCCCAGGAATTCGACACCAGCCTGGGCAACAAGGCAAAACCTCATCTCCACAAAACATACAAAAAATTATTCAGGTGTTGTGGCGCATGCCTGTAGTCCCAGCTACTTGGGAGGCTGAAGTGGGAGGAGGAGGCTGAGCCTAGGAAGACAAGGCTGCAGTGAACCGTAATCACACCACGGCATTCCAGCTTGGGCGACGAGAGTGAGCGCCGGCCTCAAAAAAAGAAAAAGTTTATACTAAACTTAGCTTGACTTAAACTGCAAACTTTCTCCTCCAAGATGGGCAGCAGCTGAAATCTTTGTTCAGTTCTTTTATCCTTGGCTGAGTTGCATGCAGTTTGCTCCACACACAGCTCAGCCTGTAATACAGGCAAAGTTTAATGCAAAATTTGGGGATCTTTCTCTTCAGGTCTCTCTTTCCACTCACTTTCCAGCTGTTGTGGTCACCATGAACTCTGCCCTCTGGGTCACAAGCTATATGCAGCTTCCTAACTGAGTTTTAGCTCTAGCATGGTGCAAAACTAGCTACAAAAATTAACAAACCCAGCCAGGCGCGGTGGCTCACATCTGTAATCCCAGCACTTTGGGAGGCTGAGGTGGATGGATCACTTGAGGTCAGGAGTTCGCGGCCAGCCTGGCCAAAATGGTGAAACCCTGCCTCTATTAAAAATACAAAAATTAGCTGGGCATGGTGGTGCATGCCTGTATTCCCAGCTACTCCGGAGGCTGGGGCAGAAGAATTGCTTGAACCCAGGAGGCGGAGGTTGCAGTGAGCTGAGATCGCACCATTGCACTCCAGCCTGGGCATCACAACGAGACTGTTCAAAAAAATAGCAAACCAACCAGGGCTGTTTCATTTTTAAAAGTGTATAATAACACCTTCTTCTCTGTAGTTTCTGTCTGCTACTAGTTGTTCTTCAGGTACTCTTTGTTTTTTATATTTTGTTCAGAGTTTAAGTTATCTGTAAGAAGATTGATTTGATAGGAAGTATTCTGTCATTACCACAGGAAGAATGGTTGGTTGGTTTACTCTGGAACAGAAACTAAATTCATAGCATTGCCCCTATTCTCTATCCTAAAAATAAATAATATTCTGGCCCCATAAGGGTGATGGTTCAAGTTTCATTCTTTGTTTACTCAGGGGTGGGATGGTGGGTTGGTGTGTATGCATGTGTTAAAAGAAGGTAACTGGGTCCCAGCACTTTGGGAGGCTGAGGCAGGTAGATCACCTGAGGTGAGGAGTTCGAGACCAGCCTGGCCAACATGGTGAGACCCCATTTCTGCTAAAAATACAAAAAATTAGCCGGGCATGGTGGCACGTGCCTGTAATCCCAGCTACTCAGGAGGCTGAGGCAGGAGAATGGCTTGAACTCAGGAGGCAGAAGTTGCAGTGAGCCAAGATCGTGCCACTGCAATCTAGCCTGGGAGACAAAATGAGACCCCATCTCAAAAAAAGGAAAAAAAAAAAAAAAAGAAGAAGGTAACTGCGAGATGGAACAGTCCGGGTTATTCTAACTATGGATTTCACAGATTAATAAATTGTTTTTAAAAGATTCCAGAAGGGGGAGGGGACAGGGAGGTGAGGCAGACAGACAAAGAAAAGGAGTAGGGAAGAAGGGGGAAAGGTAATAAAGGAGGGAGAGAGAGACAGACAGACACACAGGGAGAAGTACAAAGTATTGCTGCCAATTTTATTGGCCAATAAGGACATTTTAAAAAACAACTGGCCGGGCGCGGTGGCTCAGGCCTGTAATCCCAGCACTTTGGGAGGCCGAGGCAGGTGGATCACCTGAGGTCAGGAGTTTGAGACCAGCCTGGCCAACATGGTGAAACCTCGTCTCCACTAAAAATACAAAAATCAGTTGAGCATGGTAGCGGGTGCCTGTAATCCTAGCTACTTGAGAGGCTGAGGCACAAGAATCACTTGAACCCAGCAGGCAGAGGTTGCAGTGAGCCAACATCGTGCCACTGCACTCCAGCCTGGATGTCAGAGTGAGACTTGTCTCAAAAAAAAAAAAAAAATACTAGTTCTCACAGTAATCCCCACACTTTGAGACACCAAGATAGAAGGATCATTTGAACCCAGGAGTTCCAGACTACCCTAGGAAACATAGTGAGATCCCATCTCTACAAAAAGATGAAAAAATCAGCCAAGCATGGTGGCATGCACCTGCAGTCCTAGCTACTCGGGAGGCTGGGTGGGCAGACCCCTTGAGCCAGGGAGTTTGAGGATACAGTGAGCTATGATCACACCATTGCACACCAGTCTAGGTGACAGAGTGAGTGTCCAAGTAAATAAATAAAAGAATAAAAATAAAGCAAACATATTACCATAAACTTTCATTTTCACATAAAAAGGGGGGGAAATCTTAGAATCGATATAAGCCTTACCTGACAAGAGTTCATTAATTTACAATACATATGGACACTAATTAGTCTCACTTTTCTTTCTGCACAAACCAAAAACAACTGTGAGAAAACAGCACTAGCCCTGATAAAATTCTAGACACTGAAGCCTGGTGGAGCTTCCTGGATGGTGAACACATTGATGAGTCAGGAGGGTAGCATGCCCTGATTCCATGGGAAGAGACACGGAAGCTCTATGTTTGGAAGCTCCCAGGCCTTGCCCTATGTGTCTCTTCATTTGGCTGGTCCTGATCTGTATCCGTTAAATAAAATTGCAATCATATGGGTAGTGTTTCCCTGAAATCTTTGAATCATTCTAGTAAATTATCCCTGAGGGGGGTTGTGGGAAACTCCCCAGATTTGTAGCTAGTTGGCCATAAGTATGGGTAGAATGGGGACCCTACTTGCCACTAGCACCTGAAATGAAGGCAGACCTATGGAACTGGGCCCTTCCCTTGTGGGGTCTGCAC
This sequence comes from Macaca thibetana thibetana, assembly GCF_024542745.1. Lineage (NCBI taxonomy): Eukaryota > Metazoa > Chordata > Mammalia > Primates > Cercopithecidae > Macaca > Macaca thibetana. The sequence goes on from NC_065586.1 coordinate 26,566,380, forward strand.
TAACGCTGTGTGATCAGTGTCAGAACAGCACTGCAGTTCTCCACTGGTGTCAGAACACCAAACCCTAACAGAACTTCTTCCATCATATCTTACACAAGCTAAGCCTATATGCTGGGGATATAGTAGGAATGAAGCCATAAACATGTACAACTTGTATCATCATGCAATCTGCACCAGCCCCACTCTTCAAAATTTCTGGCTCCTTAAGGAATTTCAGCAAATCCACCTCCAGAAAAATTATCTTAAAAAAAAAAAAAAGTTACTTACTATAAATAGAGAAACCAGTGTTTTGAAGTAAATGTTTGTATAACACATCAGGGATCAGCAAACTTTCTGGACACAATCAGAGAGTATATCTTTAAGGCTTTGCAGGCCATACGGTTTCTGTCATAACGACTCAACTTTGCCATGTGTCAGCCAAAGCAGCCATAACAATATGTAAACAAAGGAACACAGCTATGTTCCAATAAAACTTTATTTGTAAAAATGGAGGGGGAAGGACTACATTTGGCTCATGGATCACAGTTTACTGACCCCTGCACTAGATTATTTATTCAATAAGTATGAAGTATGTAACTCTTCTGATGGCATGAAGGTCTGGTTGCCACACCAATAACTAATAGTCTGGGAGAGTTTAGTATACCTGTTCATTAAAAGAAAAAAATTAACTGATACAAATTATATTTTAGCCAAAATGTGTTTCCTTGGCAGGAAATGTTAAAGGAAGGAAAAAAGGAAGGGGATAGGGAAAGAAAGAAAAAGGGGAAGAAGGGGAGGGGAGGAAGGAGAAAGAAAGAAATACAAAGGAAGAAAATCTAATGATATCAGAAATCACTGGTATATTTTAGAGTTTTTTTTACTTCATAAATTTCAGATATCTAAAATATATTAAAATTCATAAATTCCTGCAATTAACATGAAGTAACTTACTATAAGTAAGGTTATAAGTAAGATTATAGTAGTACCAGGCTCTCTGCTAGGTGCTATTAAGAATCCCTGTAGAATAATTTTGAAACAAATGTTTATCAATATAATAATTAAGAAAATTTTATTTTAGATAATGCTGAGATAAAGTTTAGTGCCAAGATATGGCTCAGTCCCTCTAGCCCCCAAATAAGAATGTATGTGTTCTGTAGCATGTATTTACATTCAGAGAAGAATCTACATTCTATATTAGTGTATCTCTACTATAGCTCGTTCCTGTATAAATATACCTTGTTAATAACTACAATTAAAGCAAGCATGCTTAATTAATCTGAATTAATAAAAGGTGTCATCCCTCCAAAGAAAGGGAGTTAGGAAATTTGCTCTAAATCATTTTACTATTGGTCCTCAATATTTACAACAGGAAAATTAGCAACTGTTTTGGTTAGATATCAGTCTTAAAACAACAAAGCTGAAGATAAAAAATACTATTTCATAATAGGGCTTTGGCAGGAAACTTGAGGAATTTTTCATGTTTTCCTTATGATGTTAAGAATATTATACAATTTTATAACATCCTTTTAAAATTCCAATTTAAATCTATTTCATGAAGAACCAAACTCTAACAAAGATTTGTATAAATTTGTATAAATTTATGCAAAGATTTGTATAAATTTCTTAGCAGAACTTTATCCTCTTAACAGTTCTGGTGGCCAGAAATCTGAACAAAATCCTACAGGATCAAATCCAAGAGTGAGCAGGGCCAGGCTCCCTGAGAAGGCTCAGGAGGGGGTGTTCACTTGCCTCTTCCAGATTCTGGTAACTACCAGCATTCCTTGACTTGTCACCACATCATTTTAATCTCTGCTCCTGTTTCCACACCACCTTCTGCTCTTCTATGTCAAACCCTCCTCTGCCTCCCTCTTATCGGGACATCTGTGATTACAGTTATGGCCCACTGCATAATCCAGGATAATCTTCCCATCTCAAGATCTTAATTTGTACTTGCAAAAATCCCCTTCTGCCAGAAGGTAACATCCACATTCCCAGGGATTAGGAATATCTTTTGGCAGCATTACTCAACACAGCATAAGCATGGTTCATCTTAGAAATACTAGACGTGCATACAAACCCACCAGAGTACTGACTAGTGCAGTTAACATACTTTTCTCACAGTAAATCAGCCATATCAAGTGAGTGCTAATGAATGCTCCTAGCCATTGGGCACTGACTGAACATGTCACGCTTTTCTGATTTTGAATGACAAATGACACAAATCAATCTACATTCTATCTTTCTGTCCATATTGAAGGTTCTGGCAAAAGTTTACATCCATAATAGTTGGAAAAAAGTATAAAAGTGATAGTGCTAATGACAACATAAGAGAGCTGTTATTAGTTTGCTAGGACTGCCATAACAAAGTACCACAGGTGGGTGGCTAGGAAATTTACTTTCTCACGACTCAGGAAGCTACAAGTCCAAGATCAACATGTTATGAGGACTGAATTCTTCTCAGGGCCTTTCTCCTTGACTTACAGATGGCCATCTTCTCTTTGCGTCTTCACTCTCTTCTTTCAAGAATACCAGTCATACTGGACTAGGGCCTACTCTGTAACCTCATTTTAACTTAATTACCTCTTCAAAGACCCTATCTCCAAATACAGTCACACTCTGAGGGACTGGGAGTTATGACTTCAAAATATAAATCTGTTGGGGTGGGCGGGGGAACACAACTCAGGCAGTAAGTGCCAAGGAATAGTAGCATGCTTGATGTTACAATTCATGAAATGGCCAGACGCAGTGGCTCACACCTGTAATCTCAGCACTTTGGCAGGCTGAGGCAGGTGGATCACTTGAGGTCAGGAGTTCAAGACCAGCCTGGCCAACATGGTGAAACCCCATCTCTACTAAAAATACAAAAATGACCTAGGCATGGTGGTGCACACCTGTAATCCCAGCTACTTGGGAGGCTGAAGCAGGAGAACCACTTGAATCCGGGAGGTGGAGGTTACAATGGACCAAAATCATGACACTGCACTCCAGCCTGGGCCACAGAGCAAGACTCCATTCCCAAAAAAAAGAAAAAATTCATGAAACACTTTTAAGAAACTGGCTGAGGAAATCTAAGATAAATACCAACAATCCTTTAGGAATCTGAAGAAGCCCCTTCATAATGGGGATAATGGCACCAAAAATATCACTAAGTAGTCAGTAAGGATAAAACAAAAAATGTATGATGGAGAGCCAAAAGAAACTACAGGTGGAGATGTATTATCAATTTGGGTGACTCTTTTAAAATGGGAGCATGATGGCCTGCATATAATATTCACAATACATATCCATAGGGACTAAACTGTAATAACCACATAAAGCAATAGTTCTCTGATAAAGACTCTTGAAGTCCCCAAGATGCTGTTTTTTCTAACTACATATTTTTGTCAAGCAAAATTTCTTCACATACTTCAACCCAAACAACAAATCACAACAGAGTGAATGAAGAAGCAGACATGAGAACCCCGTGATCTTCAACTGAACATTTTAAAGACATTTTCAGAAATGTAAAACAATGCCACTCTTCTCATAAATTTATTTGTTTTGGATAATAGGTTTTTTCATTAAAATATTACTTGTATGAACTAATAGTGGATTTCTTTTATTGTTAAATGAGTTAAATACTTTTAAAATTTGTTTGAATATCTGATATGATAAATACTGGAAGATCTACCCAAAGAATCCAAAGCCTATTTGGATCCTCAATAATTTAAGATGTAAAAGGATCCTAACAAAACATTTGAGAAATCGGAGCACTGACTCAGTTAGCATTTCCATTCTAGGTAGCCACCCTACCTCCCCAGTGCCCATAGTAACTAGGTTTTTGCCTATATAAAACTGAACAGTCTCCTAAAAGATGCAGTTACTTTGAAGGTTTGTTATGTAAGGTTCTGTGAGCCCACTACAGAAATAGACTGAATGGGGCAATTCATCCAATTCCTAAATTTTGAAGACTCTGATTATAAATTGGAGGCATTGTAGTACAGAAGAGAAAACCAAGGGATCATCTATGAGTCGATGCCCATCTTTTGATTTCTAATGTTATACTAGCTACCTACAACTTCAGGTAAATCATTTATTTCTTTGGGCATCAGTGTCACGACCTATAAAATCAGAGAATAAACCAAATGATCTAATGTCCCTTCCAGTTCTAAGTTCCATGATTTGAGGAAAGCCCAAAATTGCCAATGGAAAAAGAAATCATAATGGACATTGCTAAGCACTCTACTAAGCAAATACTTTAATCGTGAAAAAGTTGGTGATATAAAAGAATTTAACAGTTGCATACTTTCTCCTAATATTACTTCCTATATCTTCCAGGAAAAGTGACTGGCTACCTTTAGATGACTACTGTGCCACAAGAAATATCACTATAAGAATCTTTTAAAAACTTACAAAATAAGAAGTGAATATTGGTTACAGAAAGGACTTCTCAGTAATTACTTTACCAGAGAAAGCTACTAATATTTGGTAACTATTAATCTAAGATGGGAAAAATGGGGGGTAAAATTGTTAAAGTAGAAAACTTTATAAATCTAAAACATGCCAACACACAAACAGAAAGTTAAAAGCTCCACACTGAAAGGAAAGGGACTCTTTCCTGAAATAATTAAAGATTTAATTTATCCAAGTCCTGATAGAATTGGAGATTTTTTTTTTTTTTAGTTTAAAAATTTTTTGAAACTGAAAACTCAAACAAGCTCTGAATTCTAAATTTTGAGATTATTTCCTAATTGGCACATAATCTGTGCTATATTAAGAGATTATAAAGCAGAATTTTAACTAAAAACACACCACTCAACAGGTATGACAGAGGCAGATCCCTCATAAAGCTCTGAGAGATTTAAAAAAAAATTTCTTTCACTACAATGCATTTACTTAAGCAATGTTTTAAGAACAGCAATTTGGAAGAGCAAGAAAATACTCTTTTTACTTCCCCAATTAAGAATAAATGCCCCCCAAAAAGCCTGTTTTTAAGTAAATTTAGCCACCTAGATTTCAGCTGCATTTAAAAGTTCCAAGTAATTCAATGTAATTTACAGAATTACAAAAGCTTCATTTACCTAGTCACCTTAATTTTATGATTCAGTAAGTCAACTGATAGTATTAACAGCTTTATTTTTAAATCTACTGAAATAACTACATCTGTATGAATTAAGACATCTTCCAGAGAATGAGAATTGAATTCGGTAAGCTCAGCAGAACACAGAGAATACTCATAATTAAATAAAGAGGAAAAATAATTTGAAAATGTTTTGTTATTGAAGAAACGAAATACAGGAAGTTGTTTTGCACAGTTCTGATATGCATGAATTTCAGTTACCATATTTTAGTTAACACCAGTCCTCCAACTACACAATTTAAATTTCAGTTACAGTCAGGTGCAGTGGTTCACATCTGTAGTGCCAGCACTTTGGAAGGCCAAGATGGAAGTATCACTTGAAGCCAGGAAATTAAGACCAGCCTGGGCAACATAGCAAGATCCCTCTCTACCTCACCACCCAAAAAAATTAGCTGGTTATGATGGTGTGCACCTGTGGTCCCAGCTACTCAGGAGGCTGAGGCGGGAGGATCACTTGAGCCCAGGAGTTTTGAAGCTACAGTGAACTATGACTGTGCCACTGCACTCCAGCCTGAGCAACAACAGGACTCTGTCTCAGAAAAACATAAAAATAAATTTCAGTTACCACAAGAACTATAAATAATTACACAAAGTACAAACTTTGCTGCTAGGTCTTAAGTCCACGTAAGTAACAGATGAGCATCATTACTGGTGACCAATCGTGTCTTTGTTTCAAAGTTTATTGGTGGATGGTCTCTGTACGTCTGATATTAAGTTCATCCACAGACTACAAAGTACATAGTCATGCTGCTTCCTTGTCCCCTAAATGATAAGCCTTCGTGACATTTTACAAAAGTGGCTATCAAAGAGAGAACTGGCCAACAAAGATGAAAATGCAGCAAAGACAAGAAAAGTGACAATGCTAGAGGTGAAATTCGAATTGAATGTAAATAGGATTAAAATAGAAATAATGCATATAGGAATGTTGACATTGCTGCCATTCAGGAGACTACAGATATGCAGCCAGAAGAATATCGTGAAGGCACTTATTAACATAAATGAACAAAGTGGCTGAGATGAAAGGGAAGAAGATACTACAGATAAAATGATACCCATAAAAATTTTACATTAAAGAAACTCTAGAATACGTCACAACATTTAAAATCCAAAGGATAAAATGTTGGGAGGAGCTGATCCACACAGACAAAGGAGAAAGACAATTTGCCAAGGCACAGAAAAAATGTGTGCTTCATAACAACTTATACAGTGAGAAGGTAGCAAGTGCTAGTCAAACTACTTTTTTAACAAAGAAAGAAAACCCTTTAATTCTCAATACCTCGAATGTTTTACATGATGGTATACTAAATGTTAGCATAACTTTTTTCCATTTCTCTATTCATCTATAACAAAAAGAGAGATTTTAATGTTTGGACAAAAAATTTTACAGACCACAGAACAACCATAATTTTAGCCACTGATTAGTAAGATTGTTTTGTATACCTTCAGCTTACATCACCATTTTTTTATAATCTTTAATAACCATTCAAAATTATGACTGCCTATACATAAAATGTACAGTGATCCTCTAGTTATAATCCATGTATAAGAATCAGCTAAAAACTAGGTTCTATTATACTTTTCCTAAATAATTTTGCAAAGACTTTTGTGCTTGTGTGTGTGTGTGTGTGTGTGTGTGTGTGTGTGTGATGGAGTCTTACTCTGTCGCCCAGGCTGAGGTCCAGTGACGTGATCTCAGCTCACTGCAACCTCTGCCTACGAGTTAAGGTGATTCTCCTGCCTCCAGAGTAGGTGGGATTACAAGTGCCTGCTAGCACACCCCGGCTAATTTTTGTATTTTTTGTAGAAATAGCGTTTCACCATGTTGGCCAGGATGGTCTCGAACTCCTGACCTCAAGTGATACACTCACCTTGGCCTCCCAAAGTCCTGGGATTACAGGACACCTTGCCTGGCCAAGAGATTTATTTTAATTCAGTAAACACTTACTGCAAACCAATCATTTGCCAGACATTGTGCAAGTCCTGAAGATCCAGCATGAACCACTTTATACTAGATTCTGTTCTACAAAAAAAACTATTTGAGCAAAGTTCCAATCTATACCAATTTTGTCCTAAAATCTAAAAAGGCAATAGGATACCACCAAACATGAAAATAAGCTAGGCACAATGGCACATGTCCATAGTCCCAGCTACTCAGGAAGCTGAGGTGGGTGGATCACTTGTGGATGGAGAGTTAGTGCTTATCAGGTACAATTGTTTTGGTCTGGAAAAAGGAAAGAAGTTTTAGAGATGAATGGTGGTGATAATTACAAAACAATGTGAAGGTACTTAATGCCACTGTACACTTAAAAATGGTTGAATGATCAATTTTGTCTTAGGCATATTCTGCCACAATAATAAACAGGGATAAAAAGCAAAAATCTCTTTCAGATATACAAAAGCTGAAAGAATTCATCACCAGCAGAATAGAGCAACACTTCATGCTACAGGATTCCAAGGGAATAAAAACCACCAAAACTCTGGGCTATAAAACAATTCCCGGCCGGGCGCAGTGGCTCACGTCTGTAATCCCAGCACTTTGGGAGGCCAAGGCTGACAGATCACTTGAGGTCAGAAGTTGGAGACCAGACTGGCCAGCATGGTAAAATCCCATCCCTACTAAAAATACAAAAAAAAAAAAAAAAAAAAAATAGCTGGGCATGGTGGCACATGCCTGTAGTCCCAGCTACCTGGGAGTCTGAGGCAGGAGAATGGCCTGAACCCAGGAGGCAGAGGTTGCAGTGAGCCAAGACAGCACCACTGCCCTCCAGCCTGGGAGACAGAGCAAGACTCGTCTCCAAAAAAAAAAAAAAAATTCCCAACAAATTTGAAAGGACTCAAATCATATAATGTATATTTTCTGATCAGAAATAGTAACTATGGGTAAATATAGAGGAATTACTTTCCTCATATTAAATCTCATTCAAAGCTGATTGCTTTTCAAAACAAAAATAACAGGTAGGCACAGTGGCTCACGTCTGCAATCCCAGCACTTTAGGAGGCCGAGGCAGGCAGATCACTTGAGGTCAGGAGTTTGAAACCAATCTGGCCAACATGGTGAAACCCCGTCTCTACTAAAAATACAAAAATTAGCCGAGTGTGGTGGCATGCACCTGTAATCCTAGCTACTCAGTAGGCTGAGACATAAGAATCACTTGAAACTGGGAAGGTGGGGTGGGGGAAGCGGGGGGCAAAGGTTGCAGTGAGCCAACATCATGCAACTGCACTTCAGCCTGGACAACAAAGCAAGCCCCGTCTCAAAAAAAAAAAAAAAAAAAGAGCAAAGCATCATGGGGTTTAAAACATACACAAAAAGAAAATGCGTGACACGAGCTAGGCACGGTGGCTCACACCTGTAATCCCAGCACTTTCGGAGACCAAGGTGGGTGGATCATGAGGTCAGGAGTTGAAGACCAGCCTGGCCAAGATGGTGAAACCCTGTCTCTAGTAAAAATACAAAAATTAGCTGGGCGTGGTGGCGGGCACCTGTAATCCCAGCTACTCACTCAGGAGGCTGAGGCAGAGAATTGCTTGAACCTGCGAGGTGGAGGTTGCAGTGAGCCGAGATCGCGCCACTGTACTCCAGCCTGGGTGACAGAGGGAGACTCCGTCTTAATAAAAGAAAAAAAGAAAAAAGAAAGTCCATGACACCAACAGCCCTAAGACAGGAGAGAAGTGGTATCAACTATTACAAAGTCTTAGCACACTCCTGAAGTAATAACATAGTGTACCTTCAAGTGATATTAATAAGTTTAAAGATGTTTACCAGAAGCCCTAAGGCAAACATGAATGAAATAATAAAAGAGAGAAGCAGAACAAAGTGTTACAGCAAATCAGCCCCCCACCCAAAAAAAAATCACTCCATTAACACACAAGGAGGCAGAAAAAGAAGATAAAAGGAAAGCTGGAATGGCTGTATTCACATCAGACAAAACAGATTTCTGAAGAATACTACCAAGATAAAAACAGTCTCTTTACAAAGATAAAGGGTCCATTCATCAAGAGGACCTAACGAGCCAAAGCATTTGTGTACCTAATATAACATCACTTCAAAATACATGAAACAGAAAAAAGACAAAAATGCAAAGAAAAATAGACATTCAAAATTATATTTGGAGATTTCAATTTACCTCCCTTAATAATTGATAAATCAGACAGAATCAGTAAAGACACAAAAGAACTGATTATCAACCAACTTGACCTAATGAGATTTATAGACATTCCACCCAACCAGAGAAAAATACATATTTTTCTCAAATACACACAAAACATTTACCAAGACAGAGCATATTCTGGGATATATAACAATTCTTAATAAATATGAAAGCACTCAAAGCATATAAAGTATTATTCAGAATAGCCGAGACACAGCATCAATCTAGGTGTCTATCATTGGGTGAATAAAGAAAATATGGGAGGCAGGTATACATATACATTTATTTAAATGGACTATTATTCCTATTATTCATCTTAAAAAAAGAAAATCCTGTTATTTGCAACATGACACAAACTGGGAAGGACCTTATGGTAAGTGAAATAAGCTAGGCGCAGATGGACAAAAACTGATCTCACTTTTTCAGATGTGGAATCTAAAAAAAATCAAAGCTCAATGAAGCAGAGAGTAGAATGGTGGTTGTCAGGGATTGGGGGTAAGGGAAAAGGGGAGCTGTTGCTCAAAGGGTATAAAGTTTTAGCTATGCAGGATGAATAAGTTCTGGAGATCTAATGCACAGCATGATGACTATAGTTAATAACATAGTGTTACAGACTTGACATTTGCTAAAAGAGGCGATCTTAAATGCTCTCGCTGCACATAAAAAAAGTAGCTGTGTGAGGTGATAGATATGCTAGTCAGCATGATGGTGGTAATCATTTCACAATGTATATGCATCTCAAAACATCACACAGTACATCTTAAATGTATATGCTTTTTATATCAACCATACCTCAATAAAGCTGGGGGGAAAACTACTTAATGTAAAAAAAAAAAAAAAAAAATCATAGGAGGTATATTTTTCTGACGAGTAAGAAATTAAATTAGAAATCAACAGCAGAAATATCCTTGCAAAACCCCAAAATACTTGCAAACTAAGTAACACATTTCCAATAACCCCTGGGTCAGAAAGAAATAAAAAAGCAAACTTAGAAATTATTTTGAGCTAAATGAAAATGAAAGCACAACATATCTAAATGTATGAGATACAGCTAATGCACTACTTTTTTTTTATTTTTATTTTTATTTTTTTTTTTTTTGAGACAAAGTCTCGCTCTGTCACCCAGGCTGGAGTGCAGTGGCACGATCTCGGCCCACTGCAGATTCAAGCAATTATCTGCCTCAGCCTCCCGAGGGAGCAGCTGGGATTACAGGTGCCCACCACCACATTCGGCTAATTTTTGTATTTTCAGTAGAGATAGGGTTTCACCATCTTGGCCAGGCTGGTCTTGAACTCCTAACCTCATGATCCACCCGCCTCGATCTCCCAATAATACACTATTTAGAGGGACATTTACAGAGCTAAACACCTATGTTAGAAAAGATTAAGGGTCTCAAGTAAATGACCTTGGCTTTCACCTTAATAAAGTATAAAATAAGGCCAGGTGTGGTGGCTCACACCTGCAATCCTACCACTTTGGGAGGCCAAGGAAGGCAGATCACTTGAGCCCATGAGTTTGAGGCCAGCCTGGCCAACACGGTGAAACCCCACCTCTACTAAAAATACAAAAAGTTAGCTGGGCATGGGGTGCACCTGTAATCCCAGTTACTTGGAGAGGTAAGGCACAAGAAAGGCCTGAACCTGGAAGATGGAGGTTGCAGTGAGCCAAGATCATGCCACTGCACTCCAGCCTGGGCATCAGAGCAAGACTCCATCTCAAAAAAAAACAAAACAGTATGAAATAAGAGCAAATCAATCCCAAGGTAAGCAAAAGAAAAAGAAATAATAAAGGTCACATGGAAATCAATGCAACAGAAAACAAAAAAATAGAAAATTAATAAGGCCAAAGATGTTTTTTAATATTGATAAAGTTGGAAAACTAGCCACAATGATTAGTTTAAAAAAGAAAGATGACACTAGTTACCAATATGAAGAATGAGCAATGTGAAATTATTATAGATTCTACAGATATTTTTAAAATAAGGGATTAGGCAGGGTGTCGTGGTTCACGCCTGAAATCCCAACACTTTGGGAGGCCAAGGTGGGTGGATCACCTGAGGTCAGGAATTCGAGACCAGCCTGGTCAACATGGCAAAACCCCATCTCTACTAAAAATACAAAAAATTAGCTGGGCGTGGTGGCGATGGCCTGTAATCCTAGCTACTTGGGAGGCTGAGGCAGAAGAATTGCTTGAACCCAGGAGGTAGAGGTTGCAGTGAGCCAAGATCACACCACTGCACTCCAGCCTGGGCAACAGAGCAAGACTCTTGTCTCAAAAAAAAAAAAAAAAAAAAAGCAGGCGGATTATTACAAAAGTTTTATGCAAATAAATCTGTCAACTTAGGTGAAATAGCTAAATTCCTAAAAAGACAAAAAGCTCACTCAAGGAAAAACAGATAAACAGAATAGGCTTGTATCCACAAAAGAAACTAAATATGTAGTTAAAATCGTTTTCACCAAGAATACTCCAGGTCCAGAGGGAACACTGCCCAATATAGTCAATAAAACCAGCATTACACTGACACCAAAACCAGACAAAGGCATTACAAGAAAAGAAAACCACAGCCCAATAGCACTCAAGAGTACAGAAGCAAAAATTTCTAATACACACACAAACCAATGTAATTCACCATATTAATAGACATATATATACATACACACACACACACATATATGAACATTTCAACAAATGCAAAAAAGCGTTTGATAAAATTCATCACCCATTCCTGATAAGAACACTCAGCAAACTAAGTGGTATAACCACTTTGGAAAACAATTTGGCAGGTTCTTCTAAAGTCAGACAGACACCTACCACATGACCTATCCATTCTGCACAGAGGTATTTACCCAAAAGAAATAAAAGCATATGACCATACAAAGATTTGCATACCAATGTTCTCATGGGATCTGTAATAGCCAAAACCTAAAAACAACCCACATTTCCATCAACATGTGAACACATAAACAAAATGTGTAACAATAGAAACTACTCAGCAATAAAGAGTGAACTACTTTTACATGCAAAAACATGAATGAATCTCAAAATAATTATGCATAGTAAAACATCCCAGACCAAAAAAAAAATAGTAAATACTATATGACTCCATTTATATAAAAATTTAGAAAATTTAAACTAATCTCTAGGGACAGAAACCCTAAGGACAGGGGACAGGAGGGAGGGATTACGTAGGAAAATGAAGAAATTTGGCACGGGGAGAGGGGATGGTTCATTATCTTGAATGTGTTGATGGTCACCTGGGTATACATCTGTGTCAAAACTTACTTCTTTAATTATGTACAAATAACTTTACGTCAGAAAAGCTCTTAAGAGTAGGACAGTGGTGGCAGTTGTACAATGTGAGTGTACTTAATGCTACTGAATTATACACTTAAAAATGGTTAAAATGGTCAATTTTATGTTATGTTTACTTTATCATGATAAAAAAAGGACTAAAAGAAAAACAGCAGGTTTACCAAACTAAAACATGATAGTGATTATCACCAGTAAGATGAGTCAGAAATCCATACATGCGGGCTATTTACTTCTTTGGCATATGCTACAGTTTAATGAAATTGAATTTAAAGCATTTTATAAGCTGTTACCTGTGAGATATGATTGATGGAAGACTCCATTCTCCGAAGCTGAGAGGCTTGGATATCCAGCAATTGGAGTACATTGTTGGCCAATGCATTTATTTGATAAGCAACACTAGCTAGAGATTGTGTTGTATAGGCTTTGGTCTCTTCTAAAGCTTTCCTCTTGTCTGTAGCCTGAAATAAGAACAAAAACAACAAATACTTATTTAGATTAACATGCATTAAACATATATTCTACAGAAAGGCAAAGTTATATTATTTTAATAGAGAAGCTCAATAAAAAATAAAAAATTTAAAAAAAAACCTCGCTGTACCAATATGATAGTCTCAGGATACTACATTAAGCCATGGCAGAAATCCCCATGTGCCAGCTGGGAACCACTCTCTCCTCAATAGCTCATCCACTAGAGGGGCCACTAACTGTAGTCACAGTATCAGAGACACACTGCACCAATTGGTTCTCCTTGCCTAGACCATTTCCATCACCAATTCACTGCATTACATCCTAAGGACTTTACTGTCAGCCTCAAGCTCCCAATCCACTTACAATGAAATGGATTAAATCCAATCTGCCTTATATTCCTGTGCCCACTAACCACCATCAGAAATCCAACCTCCTTGTTATCTATGATGATTCAAGCCCATCATGCCCCACAAAAACTACTGTGAATCTTACTGCTCCAATTCCTTCCCCACCCACCCCTTCTTCCAAACTCCTATAGATAACTCAGTCCAAAGGCAAGAACTCCTCAAAGAGGAGCAAAGTTAAAAGGTGACAAACTGTATATGGGTGAGAAGGGGAATCAATAACTTATACCAGAAAGAGTAAATATCACTAACATATAATCTAAAAATGAAAAAAAAAAAAAAGGCTATCCTACCTACTTACAACTTCAGGAAAATCATTTCTTTCTCTAGGTATCAGTGTCATGAACTCAAGAGACTAAACAAAATGGTCTCATGTCCCTTCCAGTTCTAGACAGAAAAAAAAGGGAACAGAGATCTAACAGAAAGCTCAACAAAAAAGCAATGGAACCACTCTTAACCACTGAAAAGATGTTCAACCTCACTCATTATAGGAAAGAAATGCAAGTGCAAACCAATATGAGATACTGTTTCTCACTCACCCAAATGGCAAATATACAAAAGTCTGATAAGACACTCAGCAAAGCTGTGAGAAAAAACTCTGACTCACTGGTTAGTGATATCCAGCAGTATTACACATAGATTTACTTTCTGACCCAGTAAGCTCACTTTTAGGTATGTATCTCAAAAAATCACTGGCAAAAATACAAAAAGATATGTACACAGTTATTCACTGCAGCACTATCTGTAACAGCAGAAGACTGGAAACAACCCATATGCAGGGGACTGTTTGAATAAGCTATGGTATCTCCACACAATAGAGTATTATACTGCCGTAATAAGGACAAGGAATTCAAGGAATATCTCTGTTACCATGACTCCATGATCTCCAGAATATTGCTAAGGTGAAAAAAAAAACAAAAAAAAAAAAACCACACAATGTAGGGAAAAAAATGTGTATAATACGCTACTTCTTAACAGAAGGAAATATGAAAATACATGCTTAATTTTTAAAGGAAAGATAAACCTTGACATTAAAAAAAAAAAAAAACACATGCAGGAGGAGAGGTAATAAATAGGATAGAGAAAACATGGATAGTAGATAGAATCCCTTAAGCGTATCTTGTTTCACAGATTTCTCTTTGGAACCACATATAGGCACACTGCAAAGATACTGCGGTTTTGGCTAGAGACAGTGTATATATAAAAGTTATGTTTATATTATGCTGTAGTCTATTAAATGTGCGATAGTACTATGTCTAAAAAAACTAGGTACATGCCTTAACTAAAAATACTTTATTGCTTAAAAAAGAATGCTAACCATCTTCAGAGCCTTTAGAGAGTCCTAATATTTGTGTGCTGGTGGAGGGCCTTGCCTCCATGTTGATGGTTGCTGACTGATCAGAGTGGAGTTTTTGAAGGTTGGGATAGCTGGGGCAATTTCTTAAAATAAGACAGCAATGAAATTTGCTGCATCTATTGACTTTTCCTTTAACAAGATTTCTCTACAGCATGCAGTATTTGATAGCATTTTACCCTCAGGAGAACGTCTCTCAAAACTGAAATCAAGCCTGGGTGTGGTGGCGGCTTGTACCTGTAATACTGGCCAGTTGGGAGACTGAGGCAGGAGAACTGCTTAAGCCCAAGAGTTTGAGGACAGCCTGGGCAACACAGTGAGAACCTGTCTCCGGAAAAAAAAAAAAAAAAATTTGGCCGGGAGCAGTGGCTCACACCTGTAATCCCAGCACTTTGGGAGGCCAAGGCGGGAGGATCACCTGAGGTCACGAGTTCGAGACCAGCCCAGTCAACATGGTGAAACCCCGTCTCTACTGAAAATACAAAAACCGGCTGGGCATGGTGGTGTAGGCCTATAATCTCAGCTACTCAGGAGGCTGAGGCAGGAGAATCACTTGAGCCCAGGAGGCAGAGGTGGTAGTGAGCCGAGATCGTGCCACTGCACCCCAACTTAGACAACAAGAGCAAAACTCTGTCTCAAAAAAAAAAAATTGTTTTAATGAGTCAATCCTTTCAAGCCTACCAATGTTTTATCAACTAAGTTTATGTAATATTCCAAATCCTTTGTTGTCATTTCAACAAGGTCACAGCATCTTCAGCAGCAACAGTATTCCATCTCAAGAAACTACTTCCTTTATTCACCCATAAGGAGTAACTCATCCATTCAAGTTTTCTTGTGAGATTGCAGCAATTGAGCCACATCTTCAGGCTCCACTTCTAATTCTAGTTCTCTTGCTGTTTCCACCATATCTGCAGTTACTTCCTCCACTGAAGTCTTGAACCCCTCAGCATCATCCATGAGGGTTGGAATAAACTTCTTCCAAAATCCTGTTAATGTTGATATTCTGACCTCCTCCCATGAATTACTAATATTCCTAATGGCATCTAGAATGGTGAATCCTTTCCAGAAAGTTTTCAATTTACTTTTCCCAAGTCCATCAGAGGAGTCACTATCTAAGGCAGCTATGGCCTTATGAAATGTATTTCTCGCCCGGCTAATTTTCTTGTATTTTTAGTAGAGACGGGGTTTCACCGTGTTAGCCAGGATGGTCTCGATCTCCTGACCTCGTGATCCGCCCGTCTCAGCCTCCCAAAGTGCTGGGATTACAGGCTTGAGCCACCGCGCCCGGCCAGGGCGCCTGTAGTCCCAGCTACTCGGGAGGCTGAGGCAGGAGAATGGCGTGAACCCAGGGGGGCGAAGCTTGCAGTGAGCCGAGATCTCGCTACTGCACTCCAGCCTGGGGCACAGAGCAAGACTCCGTCTCAAAAAAAAAAAAAAAAGAAATGTATTTCTTAAATAGTAATATTAGAAAGCCAAAATTACTCTGTGGGGCTACAAAATAATTATGTGTTAGTAGGCATGAAAACAACATTAATCTCCTTATACATCACCATCAGAGCTCTTGGATGACTAAGTGCACTGTCAATGAGCAGTAATATTTTGAATGGAATATTTTTATCTGAGCAGGTCTCAATAGTTGCCTTAAAAGATTCCATAAACTATGCTGTAAACAGATATGCCATCATGCAGGCTTGGTTGTTCTGGTTAAAGAGCACAAGCAGAGCAGATTTAGCATAATTCTAAGGGCCCTAGGATTTTCAGAATGGCAAATGAGCACCAGCTTCAACTTAAAGTCACCAGCTGCATTAGCCCCTAACAAGAGAGTCAGCCTGGCCTTTGAAGGCCAGGCATGGGCTTCTCCTCTCTCCCCTGTAAAAGCCCTAGATGGCATCTTCTCCCAATAGAAGACTGTTTCGTCTACATTGAAAATCTGTCATTAAGTGTAGCAACCTTCAATAATCTTAGCTAGATCTTCTGGGTAACTTGCTGCAGCTTCTCCATCAGCATTTAGTGCTTTACCTTGCACTTTTACATTATAGAGATGGCTGCTTTCCTTAAACCTCATGAACCCATCTCTGCTAGGTTCCAACTTTCCTTCTGTAGCTTTCTCACCTCACCTCTCTCAGCCTTCAGAGAACTGAACAGTTAGGGCCTCGTTCTGAATTAGGCTTTGGCTTAAGGGAATACCGTGGCTAGTTTGACCTTTTTTTGTGTTGGGGGGGAGACAGAGCCTCACGCTGTCGCTCAGGCTGGAGTGCACTGTCACAATCTTGGCTCACTGCAACCTCCACCTCCCGGGTTCAAGACATTCTCCTGCCTCAGCTTCCCAAGTAGCTGGCCTGGCTAATTTTTTGGATTTTTAGTAGAGACAAGATGTCATCATGTTGTCCAGGCTGGTCTGGAACTCCTGACCTCAAGTGATCCGCCCACCTCAGCTTCCCAAAGTGCTGGGATTACAGGAGTGAGCCACCGTGCCCAGCCTGGTTTGACTTTCTATCCAGACCACTAAAACTTTCTCCCTATCAGCAATAAGGTGTTTTTTTTTTTTTTTTTTTTTTTGAGACGGAGTCTCACTCTGTCACCCAGGCTAGAGTACAATGGAGCGATCTCGGCTCACTGCAAACTCCGCCTGTTGGGTTCAAGCAATTCTCCTGCCTCAGCCTCCCGAGTAGCTGGGACTACAGTCATGAGCCACCATGCCCGGCTATTGTTTGTATTTTTATTAGAGACGGGGTTTCACCATGCTGGCCAGGCTGGTCTCAAACTCCTGACCCTTGTGATTCCACCCACCTGGTCCTCCCAAAGTGCTGGGATTACAGGCATGAGCCACCGCGCCCGGCCGGCTTTTCTCTTTCTTATGATTCACGTGTTCAGTGGACTAGCCCTTTTAATGTCCTTCAAGAACTTTTCCTTTGCATTCACAACTTAGCTAATGTTTGGAGCAAGAGGCTTAATGTTTGGCCTATCTCAGTTTTTGACTTGCCTTCCTCGCTAAGCTCCCATTTGTAGTTTTTTATTTTAAATGAGAAACATGCAATCCTTTCACTTGAACACTTAGAGGACAACATAGGGTAATGAATTGGTCCAATTTCAACATTGCTGCATCTCAGGCAATAGGGAGGCTCAAAGAGAGGGAGAGCCAGAGGGAATGGTCGGTTGGTGGTACAGTCAGAACACACAATTATTAAGTTCACCATCTCACATGAGTGCAGTTTGTGGTGCCCCAAAACGATTACAGTAGTAACATCAAATATCACCATAACAGATACAGTAATAATAAAAAGGTGTGAAATATTTTAAGAATTACCAAAATATGACAGAGACATACTGTAAGCACATGCCCTTACAAAAATGGCACCAATAGACTTGCTTGATGCAAGGTTGCCACAAACCTTCAATTTGTAGAACACGCAGTCTGCAAAGCGCATTAAAGCAAAGCCCAATAAAGAGAAGTATGCCTGTAAATAATTCAATTATAAAACAAAATTTAAATTTAAAAAGGAATTACACCAAAGTAAAGGTAAATTAATCAAATTAGCCTAACTGTGCATCCAATTAGCGGTCTTAACCAGAGAGAAAGCACTCTAGAAGTGGCTTCAAAGCACAGTAATTCGATTGTACATTCTTAATAGGATTTACCATTAGAACAAAAGTAATCGAAAGAGGGGAAGGAAAAACTAAAAAAAAAAAAAAAAATTGTTTTTAGTCTCTTTATTGCTGGTGTTAGTACTGAAATTATTACCCTGATACTGTTATTTGCATAGGGTGGGATATAGCAAATCATTAATTAAGTCATTGAGAACTGAGATTTGGGGCATGGTTCAAAACAGATGCTGACATAAGAAAAGCCAGGTTAAGAAAGAATCCTATAGTTCTAGACTTAAACTAAAAGCACCAGTTTAAACCTAAAATGTATTTATCATATCATATCTTAATATCCCAGCTCTGTCCAATGAAAAGATCTAAGAATAAAGACTGTCTAGTAGCCATGGAGCACCACCCGTTATCCGTATAGTGATGCACCTAAAACAGGCTCTATATCAAAAGGTACCTGGTTACAATACGGTGACTATAGTTAACAGTAACATATTGTATACTTGAAAATTGCTGAGAGTAAATTTTAAGGTTCTCACCACAAAAAGAAAGTATGTGAAGCAAGGTATGTTAGCTTAACTTAGACATTCCACAATGTATGCACATTTCAAAAAATATCGTACACCATAAATAAATACAATTTTTATGTGTCAATTTAAGTAAATAAACAACAAAACAAAAAAGCCACAAAGGAATTTTCTAGCATCATGTCCAAAGGGCTCAATGTAAGGATCAATGAGGATCATAACTGCAATGGAAAGAAACACACAAAATGTTTACATTTAAGACTTCATAAAAATATTAAAAAGTTAAAAAAAAACAAACCAAAAAGTCACTAGCAACTTTTGTAGGATGCTATGGATCATCTCATTTTTTTCTTGGATGAGGAAGGGAGGTCAGCTTTAATATTAAGTATGAAGTGCATACATTAAAATTGTTAAACTCTCAGCGTACAATTCAATGTGCTTTGATAAATGGGTACAGTAGTATAACCACCAAGATAAAGAACATTTCCCTCATAACTCCCTCCCCATCCTCTGGACCCTGGAAAAAACTGACTTCTCTTCTGTCACAACAGTTTTGCCTTTTCTAGAGTTTCATATAAACGGAATTGAAAGCTATAGTCTTCTGTATCTGGCTTCTTCCACTTAGCAGAATGCCTTTAAGATTCATCCTTGTTACCGCTAAGTAGTATTCTATTGTATGGATGTATCACAATTTGTTTCTCCATTTATCAGCTCATGGACATTTGGGTTGTTTCCAGTTCTGGGCTACTATGAATATTTGAGTAGAAGGTCTTTGTGTGGATATATGTTTTCATTTATTTTGGGTAATACCTAAAGATAACAACTGCAGAGTCACATGGTAAGTTAAGTGTACATTTAACATTGTAAGAAACTACCAGTTGGGCATGGTGGCTCATGACTGTAATCTCAGCATTTTGGGAGGTCAAGGTGAGAGGACTGCTTAAGCTCAGGAGTTCGAGACCAGCCTGAGCAACATAGTGAGATCCTGTCTCTACAAAAATAAAAAATCAGATAGGCCTGGTAGCATATGCCTGTGGTCCCAGCTACTTGGGAGCTTGAGGTGGGAGGATCAGTTGGGCCAGGGAGGTTGAGGCTGCAATGAGCTGTGACTGCACCGCTACACTCCAAGTCTGAGCAACAGAACAAGACCCTGTCTCCTTTAAAAAAAAAAAAAAAGAAAGAAAAAGAAACCACCAAACTATTTTACAAAAAACAGAAACAATATTATTTGGCATTCTCACTAGAAACTTATGAAAATTCTAGTGCCCCACATCCTTGACAACACTTGGTATGGTCAGTCTTTTTAATTTTAAATATTCTAGTAGGTATATAATGATATCTCATTATGGTTTTAATTTCCATTTTGCTATCAAATCACAATGTTTTCAAGTGCTTATGTGGCGTCCATTTCTTCCTTGATAAAATGTTCAAATATTTTACCCATTCTGTAATTTTAGAGACAGAGTCTTTCTCTGTACCCAAGGCTGGAGGGCAGTGGCACAATCACAGCTCACTGCAGCCTTGATCTCCTGGGTTCAACGGATCCTCCCACCTCAGCCTCCTGAGTTGCTGGGACTGACAACAGTCTAATAACCCCACTTACATAACAAAACAAGGGTATCATGTGCATGTTTTTAAGTTTTCTACCATTTTGTTTCCACGTCTTTAAATCTCCTCCCATTCTTTCTAGAAATGTCACATCTGTCACACCATATTTGTCTAACATTTAACTTATCTCTAATCCAAACCTATACCCAAATTTCTCCAACTTCCAAAAAAAAAAAAAAAACCTTTCTGTGGCCAGGCATGGTGGCTCACGTCTGTAAGCCCAGCACTTTGGGAGGCCCAGGCAGGTGGACGGCTTAAGGTCAGGAGTTCAAGAGCAGCCTGGCCAGCATGGTGAAACCCCATCTCTACTAAAAATACAAAAATTAGCCAAGAGTGGTGGTGGGCACCTATAATCCCAGCTACTCGGGAGGCTGAGGCACGAGAATCGCTTGAACCCAGGAGGCAGAGGTTGTAGTGAGCCGAGATAGTGCCACTACACTCCAGCCTGGGCAACAAAGTGAGACTCTGTCTCAAAGAAGAAAAAAAAATCTCTTTACGTATGTTTTATTTTATTCCATATGATCTAAGATCTAATCAAAGATTGTTCACAGCTGTTGACAGCCATATTTCTATTTCGTATCCTTAAATATAGAACACACTCCCAACCCTGACACTTTTTTCCTTTCAAAACACAGAAATTATTTTTAAAATCCAGGCATCTTGTAAAAAATCCTACAACCGGGATTTATCTGATTGTTTCCTCATGATTAGATTCATATTGAACATTGTGGCAAGAATACTATATATTAATAGTTGATGCTGTGAACTTCCCATTACAAATAATGGAACATCTAAAATAACGTTGCACAGCTATTTCCAGAGTTTTCTTCCCATTATTTTCTTCCAAGCTGCCAACACCAATTCTGCAAATGCTGATGAAGCTAATTTATTGATTTTACCAGAAGATGTCAAAAAAATGTTTTACGACAAAAACTTGGCTTCTATCCTATCCTCCAATGGTCCTTAAATGGTTTGTTGTTCAAAAGGTTAAGGGTGCAATAATCCAGTTAAGCCACAAGGAAAAACAACCAAATTCACATAAGCACAAACAATGACAAATATGCCATGACCGCTGACTGGCTGATGACTTTTTAAGGACATGATTACTTGTAAAATGTTTCCCAATTTCAGAGATACTAAGTAGGGGAGGGGCAGTTACTAGAATTCATGAAATACAGTATACAAGAAACAGTTCTCGATTTAAGGCCTTTTAAAAATAAAGTATGTTAACACCAATGGAAAGGATTTAAAATCTCAGGTTTTAATACCTGTGGCAAGAAGAATATTATACACTATAAAGTACACAAAAACAAACATCTACTTTGCTGAAGGCCAACAAACGCTTTGGTTGGTTACAGACCTGAGAAACCTTCCAGGAAGAATCCATAATCACTTCATGGAGAGAGAGGAGAGGATCGGGGAAAAAAGAGCACATGGGCCAAATGCTGGTTCATTACTGACAAATAATCTATCACAGTACAGTCATGGGGACTAGGGCATACATATATGCAATGCCTAGCTACCACTAAAAGGATCTCATTTTCTCCAACAGAATGCCTATTCCAATCAAAGTGAAAACTAAAAAGAAATCCTACCAGGTTATGGCAAGTATCCAGCAAAAAAAATAAGTTTTTTTGCCTAACAATTCAGGTTGAGACCTTTCATTACAAGCTTTAACGCAGCTTCCCTACCGCCTCCCACTTACACAACTGCCAAGGGCTCTGGGAGCCCGTTCATTCCCAGCAACGTCTAGGGAAGCCTCTGCTGCCTGTGGTGTCATACAGTTGTGACTGACAGCAATGCCAGCTGGGGCGTACTCTCTTCTTTAACAGGAGAGCAACACAGAACAATCAACTGCTAACATACATATTCAGTATACAGAATTCCAAGTTCAACCATAATGCAGAGTATTTTTAAACTTTTCACTTCAATCTGCATCCCCAGAACATTCCCAATAACTAGATAATTAGCCTCTGAAATTTTAAGTTTGACCACAGCTATAGCCTAAGACAATGACGCTTTCCCCAAACTAATTCTTTTACCATCCTACGCCATACTACAAGGCTTATATTTCAAAAACAGTCTTACTACAAAACCTGAAAAACCCCAGCTCTAGAAAGAACTACATTCAAACACATAATCTGTTAAATACTTAAGGATTACTAATAGAAAACAGCTCATATTAGTCCAAAACATTCGCTTCCTTCCATTAACTCCTTCCATGTTAACAAGTTATCTTCTCATATAATTTTAATTCTTCTTAAAAGGAATTATGTAGCAAGAGCCATGATGATCAAGAATATAGCTTGGGCAAATACTATCATGTACTACTAAAAAATACAATCAGATAATGTATATCACAAAATTTAAATATATATATGTGTGTGTATATATATACATACACACACACACTTCACTACAAGAAATTCACCCAAAAGAAATAAATGGCCAAATGCGAAAAATCTGTATGTTCAAGGATGTTCATGCCACCTTTATTTACAACACCAAAAAAACTAGAAGAGATCTGAATAGCCAATGACAAATTATTAAAAAATTAATATACTGGGGTCGGGTACGGTGGCTCACGCCTGTAATCCAGCACTTTGGGAGGCCAAAGTGGGTGGATACCTGAGGTCAGGAGTTCGAGACCAGGCCAACATAGTGAAACCCCGGCTCTGCTAAAAAAAAAAAAAAAAAAAAAAATTACCCGGGCATGGTGGCACACGCCTGTATTCCCAGCTACTCAGGAGGGTGAGGCAGGAGAATTGCTTGAACCCGGAAGGTGGAGGTTGCAGCGAGCTGAGATCACACCACTGCACTCCAGCCTGGGTGACAGAGAGAGACTCCATCTCAAAAAAAAAAAAAAAAAAAAGAAAGAAAGAAAGAAAGAAAAGAAAAAAACATAATATACTGGAATATCATCTAGTCAATAAAAAATGACAACCTCAAAAGCACAGGCAACAAAGCAAAAATAGTCAAATGGAATTACATAAAGCTAAAAAGCTTCTGCACAAGAAAGGAAATAATCAACAAAGTAAAATGACAACCCACAGATGGGAGAAAATATTTGCAAACTATCCATCTGACACAGGACTAATAATCAGAATATATAAGGAGCTCATACAATGCAATAGCAAAAACCAAATAATCCAAAAAGAAAATGGCAAAAGATCTGAACAGATACTTGTAAAAAGAAGACATACAAAACACATACACACATACACACACACACACATACACACACAAGAAGACATACAAATGGCAAACAGGTATGTGAAAAAATGCTCAACATCATTAATCAGAGAAACACAAATCAAAACCACAATGCAACAGACCAGGCACGGTGGCTCACGCCTGTGATGCCAGCACTTTGGGAGGCCAAGGCAGGCGGATCACCTGAGGTCAGGAGTTCGAGACCAGCCTAGGCAACACAGTGAAACCCTGTCTCTACTAAAAATACAAAAAGTAAGCCAGGTGCAGTAGCTCAAGCCTGTAATCCCAGCCCTTTGGGAGGCCAAGGCAGGCAAATCACTTGAGGTTAGGACTTCGAGAACAGCCTGGCCAACATGGTGAAACCCCACC
Source organism: Macaca thibetana thibetana (assembly GCF_024542745.1). Lineage (NCBI taxonomy): Eukaryota > Metazoa > Chordata > Mammalia > Primates > Cercopithecidae > Macaca > Macaca thibetana. The sequence goes on from NC_065586.1 coordinate 26,590,479, forward strand.
TCTACTAAAAATACAAAAATTAGTCAGGTGTGGTGGCACGTGCCTGTAATCCCAGCTACCCAAGAGGCTGAGGCATGAGAATCACCTGAACCCAGGAGGCAGAGGCTGCAGTGCCATGCACTCCAACCTGGGTGACAGAGCGAGACTCCATCTCAAAAAAATTTTTTAAAAAACCACAATGCAATATCATCTCACCCCCAGTTAAAATGGCTTATATCAAAAAGACAGGCAATAAAGGATGCTAGAGAGGACGTGGAGAAAGGGGAACACTTGTATCCTGTCGGTTGAAATGTAAATTAGTACAGCCACTATGAAGAATGATATGAAGATTCCTCAAAAAAACTAAAATTAGTCAGGCACAATAGCTCACACCTGTAATTCCAGCACTTTTGGAGACCCAGGCGGAAGGATCACTTGAGTTCAGGAGTTCAAGACCAGCCTGAGCAACACAGCAAGACCTCATCTCTACAACAAATTTAAAAACTAGCAGGCTGTGGTGGTGCACACCTGTGGTCCCAGCTACTTGGGAGGCTAAGATGGAAGGATCACTTAAGCCCAGAAGGTTGAGGGTCTAATGAGCCATGATCACACCACTGCACTCCAGCCTCAGTGAGAGAGTTAGACCCTGTCGCCATAGGAAAAAAAAAATTATTCTATATCTAATTTTAAATACATACACACAAATGTTCTAAAAGGAAATATATTGATATATGAGTGGTTATTTCTGAGTTGTGAGATATGGGTAATTTTTAATATTCTATTTTTCTGTATCCAACTTTTTCAACAATCATTACTTGAAGGGAAAAAATATTTTTATGGCCAGGTGCGGTGGCTCACACATGTAATCCCAGCATTTTGGGAGGCCAAGGCAGGCGGCTCACGAGGTCAGGAGATGGAGACCATCCTGGCTAACATGGTGAAACCCCATCTCTACTAAAAATACAAAAAAGTAGCCAGGCATTGTGGCAGGCGCCTGTAGTCCCAGCTACTTGGGAGGCTGAGGCAGGAGAATGGCGTGAACCCAAGAGGCGGGGCTTGCAGTGAGCTGAGATCGTGCCACTGCACTCCAGCCTGGGCAAGAGAGCAAGACTCTGTCTCAAGAAAAAAAAAAAAAATTTACTAAGAATTTTTTTTTTTTTTTTTTTTTTTTTTTTTGAGACAGGGTCCAGGCTAGAGTGCAGTGGCACAATTACGGCTCACTGCAGCCTTGAAATCCTGGGCTCGAGGGATCCTCTCAAGTAGCTGGCACTATAAGCATACACCACCACGCCTGGCAGTTTTTGTATTTTTTGTAAAGACTGGATCTCACCATGTTGCCCAGTCTGGTCTCGAACTCCTAAGCTCAAGGAATCCTCCTGCCTCAGCCTCCTAAACTGCTAGGATTACAGGCATGAGCCACTGTGCCCAGTCCATTTTTACTGAGAATTTTAATGACATGGATAATTCTCTTCATAGTATCTTTTTTTTTTTTTTTTTTTTTGAGACAGAGTCTTGCTCTGTCACCCAGGCTGGAGTGTAGTGGCGCAATCTCGGCTCACTGCAACCTCTGCCTCTCGGGTTCAAGCGATTCTCCTGCCTCCGCCTCCCGAGTAGCTGGGACTACAGGCGTGAGCCGCCACACCTGGCTTTTTGTATTTTTAGTAGAGACGGGGTTTAACCATGTTAGCCAGCCTGGTCTCGAACTCCTGACCTCAGGCAATACACCCACTTCAGCATCCCAAAGTGCTAGGATTACAGGTGTGAGCCAATGTGCCTGGACTCTTGATAGTATCTTAATGGAAAAGAACAACATATATTTGTGTAAACAGTGTGACCTAATTTTGTTTGATATAATTAGTACCTGTACAAACTAATATGCCAATGAGAAGATAACGCATGTAAATAGTTGGATTATGAGTGATTTATGTTTTCATCCTTTCCCTCTTGTGACATTTTCCAAATGATCCACAATAACCATGTAACATTTTTGTTGCAACCATCTTGCAGATACCAGGAGACTAAGAATAAGGCTAACAGTACCTCCCTACCACTCCACCAAAAATGAGGATGAAAATGTAAAGAATGTGAATCCTTGATGATACTAAGCTGAAGAATTAACCCTAACCCTAACACTAAATTCCTACCTTGGAATTTGTTACATGAAATAGTAAATGTTCCTTACTGTTTAAGTTAACTGAGTTGTATTACTTATAGCCAAATGCATCCTAAATGATTTAACTTTTATATGGGAGGAGAAAGTACTTTCATAAAAAGGGTCTTGGCTAAACCAGAAAGTAACAATTTACAGTAATACCCTCCTAGTTACATAGACAAAAGATCTACTAAGATAATTCTCAAATTGCTGAGGCTGTTTTCTAAACTAGTCCAGGAATTTACAGCTGGTTGTGTTACTCATTAAAATGTTACCTGAGAAATCACTCTAGTTGGCCTTTCCCACAAGGAAATTATATTTTAATCTGTAGTAGTCGGCTTGGGCTGCCATTAACAAAATACCACTGCATGGCTTCAACAAGAGAATAGTTCTGAAGGGCAGGAAGTCCACAATCAAAGTTCCAGTAGGGTGTGGTTCTAGCAAGGGATTTCTTCCTGGCTTGCAGACAGCTACCTTCTCGCTGTGTCCTCACATGGCAGAGAGAGACCAATCTCTGTTGTGACTTCCTCTTTTATAAGTACACTAGTTCTGTGGGATCAGGGCTCCGGCCTTACGACCTCATTTAACCTCCTTATTCACCTCCTTAAAGGCCCTAGCTCCAATACAGTCACATGGTGGGGGAGACGGGTTTGAGGCTTCAACGTAAGGATGGCAGGGGGACACAACTCTATTCACAATTAGAATAATCTTTAACTTTAAACATTAGGAAATGATGTCTTCTTACAAATACCCAAAATATATACTTGACAGCAATACTGTTAACAGTTACATATAATTAGGATTTAATTTTCTTTTTTTGGTGTTTCTGTTATTGAGACAGAGTCTCATTGTGTTGCCCAGGCTACACTGCAGTGGTGCGATCCATCTTAGCTCACTGCAACCTCTGCCTCCAAGGTTCAAGCGATTCACATGCCTCAGTCTCTTGAGTAGCTGGGATTACAAGTGTGTGCCACCACACTCAGCTAATTTTTTAGTATTTTTAGTAGAGATAGGGTTTCCTCATGTTGCCCAGGCTGGTCTCAAATTCCCGGCCTCAAGTGATCCACCTGCCTCAGCCTCCAAAAGTGCTGGGATTACAGGCATGAGCCACCACACCCAGCTTAGTTTTTTCAAAGCATTTTCACAGTAACCTAAGCAGATATCTTGGTTTCACAGATGAAGGCACCGATACTGATCTTTACACAGTTCTTAATTTGTTTTTTTTTTTTTTTTTTTTTTTGAGACAGAGTCTTGCTCTGTCACCCAGGCTAGAGTGCAGTGGCACGATCTCGGCTCGCTGCAACCTCTGCCTCCTGGGTTCAAGCGATTCTCCCGTCTCAGCCTCCCGAGTAGCTAGGATTACGAGTGCCTGCCACCAAGCCCAGCTAATTTTTGTATTTTTAGTAGAGATGGGGTTTCACCATCTTGGCCAGGCTGGTCTCAAACTCCTAACCTCGTGATCTACCCACCTCAGCCTCCCAAAGTGCTGGGATTACAGGCGTGAGCCACTGCACCTGGCCAACTCTTAATCTTTCATATGCATCCGAGGTATGGGAACTTCATTTCACCTAATGTTCTAAACATCAGAAGCAGTTTAGGGGAAGGGAAGAGGAAGAAGCAGAAGATAGGGTTCCAAGTAGAATGAAATGAACAGTATCGGTTTAAAGGTGAGTAAGCCTATAACAGTAGACGCAATGGGGGAATATACTACAGGGCTCGAGAAACACTACAGGCCCTTGAGAGCATTTTAGGGAATGTGGATTTCAGTGTACGGCTAGTGGGGAAACACTGAAGAATTTTTAGGAAGAAAAAATATGACTGGTTTTAGGCTTTAGAAATATCACTTCAGGTGCAGTTTTATAAACTAGATTGTGGAAATCAGAGGACACAAAAAAGGAGACAAGGATTCTGTTGTAATATGTATTCTGTGATATCTACACAAGAAAGACAGCTTTAAGTGAAATATCCCACTTAGCCTAGCAAAAAAAGAGGAAAAAGAAATTTGTCGTGGTTAAGTAACTTGCCCAAGATAACACTGCTAGGAAAAATAGAACCACTACGTCTCCCAAAGACCAGTCTGCCACTATGCCACACTGCCTCCATTTATAATTCTAAAAATGAACAAAGTATAATTCTAATGTGGCCTCTAAGATGAACCACTCCAAGTCATCATTAACCACTCTGCAAACCACATGAATTTTAATTCACTGGGAGGGTAAAGAGAGGAGAGTGAGAAAGAAAATGTTCTCAGGATAACTGAGAATGTTTTTGATCTATGAAACAATTGATGTTCTACACATAGGGTTCTATAAATGGAAGAAACAAAAATTAAACATTTAACACATTTCTAGGTTATCCTTCACTGAAGTGACAAAATCACATCTTTAATTCATGCCCACATAAATTTAACTAGCCAGGCATGGTGGCTGACGCCTGTAATCCCAGCACTTTGGGAAGTTGAGGAAAGTGGATTGCTTGAGCTAAGGAGTTCGAGACTAGCCTGGAGAACATGACAAAACCCTGTCTCTACAAAAATATAAAAATTAGCCAGGCATGGTGGCATAAGCCTATAGTCATAGCTACCGGGGAGGCTGAGGTAGGAGGACTGCTTGAGCCCAGGAGTTTGAGGCTGCAGTGAGCCGAGATCACACCACTGCACTCCAGCCTGGGCGACAGCAGGACCCTGTCTCAAAAACAAAAATAAAGAAAAAAAAAAAAAGGGTAACTTTACTAGGAAATTACTCAAGCAGTATAATGCATCTTTTAACAAACTAATAGGCAGGGTGGTAGTTAACACTGTCACAATCAGCACCACCCTTAACTGACTTGAGAAAAAGTACTTCTGCTTTAAAGAAAAAAAAATCGTGCCAGGCTTGGCGGCTCACAACTGTAATCCCAATGCTTTGGGAGGTCAAGGGAGGAGGATCACTTGAGGCCAGGAGTTTGCGAGTAGACAGAGGAACACAGCAAAACCATGTCTCTACAAAAAATAAAAATAAAAAAATCTTTAAAGTTAGCACTTTAAAGATGGTAAAGACAGTAAAAATGGTAGCACGTGCCTGTAGTCCCAGCTACTTGGAAGGCTGAGGCAAGAGGACTGCTGGAACCCAGGACTTTGAGGCTACAGTGAGCTATGATCACACCACTGCACTCCAGCCAGGGTGACATAGAGAGATCCTGTATCAAAAAAAAAAAATTCAAGATTCTATGAATACTAGCAAAAGTACCTTGTCCTACCGATTATATATTTCCTCACTGCTGTAGTTTAGATGTTGGTCCCCTCAAACCTCATGTTGAACTATGATCCCCAATGCTGGAGGTAGATCCTAATGGGAGGTGTCTGGATCATGGGGGAGGATCCCTCATGAATGGCTTGGGGTCCTCAGGTAAATTCTTGCTCTATTACTTCCAAAGGGCTGGTTGTTAAAAAGTGTCTAGCACCTCCCCACCTTGCTTCTTGCCAAGAGATCTCTGCAAATGTCAGCTCCCTTCCCTTCAGCTACAAGTGGAAGCAACTTGAAGCCCTCATCAGAAGCAGATGTTGGCACCATGCTTCTTATACGGCCTGCAGAACCATGAGTCAAATAAATTAGCCAGCCTGAAGTATTCCTTTGTAGCAACACAAACAGACTAAGACACTCACTTAAACCAGCTTACAACACAGCTTCACAGAATTAGTCTTAGCTATATCCAGCCTAGTGATTCATTAGTCACATTTTCCAAACTAAAAATCAGGACCAGTATGACACTACCTGACAAATTATGTGTATCCTAATTTCTTAATCTGCTCTGGAAAAGTATAAAAATTATAAAACTGTAAGTATCAATCTCTACTGTAATCAACTGAATTTTCTACATTACTATTCCAAAAAAATTTGAGATGTGAACAGAGGGATATTCTGTTCACACATGTACATTATAAAATAAAAATGAGACAAAAAGATAAAAGTATTATATTAATAAATTATCATATCAGATCCCAGGCAAATAGATAATTTAATCACTTAGAAATCTAACACCAATTAACCGGATACAAAAGCATTTTTAAAAAGGCATTCATCTCAGTATGTGGGCCGTACCAATACAGTTTTGGTCCGTCATCAACCACTACCAATAGATTCTAGCATAGTAATTAAAATTCAGGCTGTAAAATAAAGGTCAAGAAACTATGTCCCTCAGGCCAAATACTTCTCCCCATTTTTGCAAATAACATTTTACTACAACATGGCCACATCCATTCCTTTACATATCATCTATGGTTTTCTTACTACAATAGCAGAGTTGAGTAATTGTGTCAGACCATATGGCATGCAAAGCCTAAAATATTTACTATCTGGCCCTTTACAGGAAACACCTGCCCACTCTTGCTCCAGAAAATTGATTCTGAACTCTAGGTGGACATCAGCACTACCTGGTGAGCTTTTATTCTTTTTATATCAACCACATATTTTATTTCATTTTTTAAAATACATTTTATTATATATATTTAAAGCATACAATTTGATGTTATGGGATTCGTATAGAAGGCAAAATGGTTACCTCAGTGAAGCAAATTAACATATATGTCATCCCACATAGTTACTTTTTTTTTTTTTTTTTTGGTTTGTTTTTGTGGCAAGAACAGCTAAAAATCTATTCATTTAGCTGGAATTCCAAATATTAGCTACAGTCCTTTTATTAGCTACATGTTATACATTAGATCTCTAGGCTCTTTCATCCTACACTTGCTATTTTGTTACCCCTCACCTACATTTCCCATCCCCCACCCACTTGCTCCTGGTAACCACTCTTTTATTCACTCTGTATATTTGACTCTTCTTTTAAAATTTTTTTATAAGATTCCACATATGAGATCATGCAATATTTTTCTCCCTGTTTCTGGCTTATTTCACTTAGCATACTGCCTCCAGGTCATTCATGTTGTGGCAAATGGCACTATCTGCATTTTAAGGCTGAGTAATATTCCATTATATATACATATCACATGTTCTTTATCCATTCATCTATCAGTGGACATTCAGGTTGTTTCCACAGCTTGGCTAATGTAAATAACGCTGCAATGAACATGCGAGTGCAGATATCTTTATAAGGTGGTGATTTCACTTCTTTTGGGTATATGACCAGATAAGGAATTGCTGGGTCATACACTACTTCTATTTTTCATTTCTTTAGCAACCTCCATACTATTTTCCATCATGGCTGCACCAATCCACTCCCACCAACAGTGTACAAGGGCTCCATTTTCTCCACACCCTCGCCAACATTTGTTACCACTTCACTTTTTTATGATAGCCACCCTAAGGGGTGTGAGGTGGCGCCTACAGTGGTTTTGATCTGCATTTCCCCATGACTAATGCTGTTGAGTACCTTTTCATATACCTGTCAGCCATCCTTATGTCTTCTTTGAAAAAATGTCTGTTCAAGTCTTTTGCCCATTCTCTAATCAGATTATTTTTCTATTACTGAATTGTTTGAGTTCTTCATGAATTTTGGATATTAACCCCTTAACAGATCAACGGTTTGCAAATATGTTTTCCCAGACCACAGGTTGTTACATTTTGTTGATTGTTTCCTTTGTTTTGCAGAAGTTTTTCAGTTTGACATCATTCTGTTTATTTATTTTTTCTTTTATGGCCTAAGTTTTTGGTGTGGAATCCAAAAAAAAAAAAAATTCTAGCTGGACACCAGCACTATCTGGTGATTTTTTTTTTTTTTTTTTTTTTTTTTGAGACGGAGTCTCGCTCTGTCGCCGGGGCTGGAGCGCAGTGGCCAGATCTCAGCTCACTGCAAGCTCCGCCTCCCGGGTTTACGCCATTCTCCTGCCTCAGCCTCCTGTGTAGCTAGGACTACAGGCGCCCGCCACCTCGCCCGGCTAGTTTTTTGTATTTTTTTAGTAGAGACGGGGTTTCACCGTGTTCGCCAGGATGGTCTCGATCTCCTGACCTCGTGATCCGCCCGTCTCGGCCTCCCAAAGTGCTGGGATTACAGGCTTGAGCCACCGCACCCGGCCTCTGGTGAATTTTTTAAAAATTCCAGAGCCTGAGAGCCAATCTAACCCTCTCTCCCTAAAAAGATGCCAATTTCATTGGTCTAGGGAAACGCCATTAGCTATTGCTATACCAATACAAAAATGTGTACAGTTAAACAAGAAAATTCAAAATACAAAAATCAGGGTTTTATCACATAATATAAAAGATAAAGGCAAGATGTTAATATACAGACCACAGAGTAATACATAATAAATTAGAGCCACAAGAGGCTAGACGCAGTGGCTCAGGCCTGTAATCCCAGCACTTTGGGAGGCCGAGGACGCTGGATCACAAGGTCAGGAGATCAAGATCATCCTGGCCAACGTGGTGAAACCCCACCTCTACTAAAAATACAAAAATTAGCCAGACATGGTGGTGCACGCCTATAGTCCCAGCTACTCAGGAAGCTGAGGCAGGAGAAATGCTTGAACCCAGGAGGAGGCGGCTGCAGTGAGCCAAGATCCAGCCACTGCACTCCAGCCTGGGAGAAAGAGCGAGATTCCGTCTCAAAAAATAATAAATAAATAATAAATTAGAGCCACAAGTTTGGCTCTGGCTTTTGCATGAATCCACAAAGATAAAGGAAAAAAGATTATATGATTTACAGTATCCATAAGGTCAAAATATCTTGGTGGGGCCCAGCATGGTAGCTTACGCCTATAATCCCAGCACTCTGGGAGGCTGAGGTGGGCAGATCACCTGAGGTCAGGAGTTCGAGACCAGCCTGGCCAACACAGTGAAACCCTGTCTCCACTAAAAATACAAAAATTAGTCAGGCATGGTGGCATGCACCTGTAGTCCCTGCTACTTGGGAGGCTGAGGCAGGAGAATCGCTTGAACCTGGGAGGTGGAGGTTGCAGTGAACTGAGGCTGAGATCGCACTACTGCACTCCAGCCTGTATGACACAGCGAGATTATTATATTAAAAAAAAAAGTATATATATATGTGTGTGTGTGTGTGTGTGTCTGTGTGTGTGTAGAAGCAAAGCTTTTCCTAAAACTTCCACCTGACTATAAAAGGAATGTATTGCAATTCTCCTCAGTGATGTACGTATTAATATATCACATATTCTTCCCATCTTGCAGCACCGTACCTCCTCACCCAAGAACCAAAAATGAGAGTGGCAGATTTTCATAGAGATAGGACCATGCCGCCTTTCTTCTTCTTCTTTGTGGTAGTGGGGCAAGGTAGGAGAGGCAGGATGGGTGGAAGAAATATACAATTGAGTTGAAAAAAAAAAGGTTATATATACCACAAGGTATTAATAAGCACTAACAATAAAGCCACTCATGCAAGCAGTCCCCAAGTTATGACAATTAGCTCATACAAAAGTGATTGATTCAGACCTATAACTCATTGATCTTATATTTAACCACTCATCCAATGGTTTCCGTTGATTATGCAAAATGTGTCTAGACAAATGAACAGAATATGTCAGGACACAGCAAAAGCACAATTTCATCTTACCAGTGTTAAATTTAAAACACGGTTTCTATTTTCAAATCCAGGAAACACTGACCTGATCTTCTACAGTTTGGTGACAGCAGTTCAAGTATGTTTTTGACTAAGACTTCATCTCCTCCACCTTCCCTTGCACTTGACACTACTCACAGCTCTCTCAAACATGCCTTGCTATCTTTCTGTTCCTACTACCTATATATCCCTTGCCTCCCAATCCCCCTTCCCCTCAACTGTTTACATTAATGACTCGGCTAAACTCATTCTTTAGGAGACACTTGCCCTGAGAACCCCCAAACACTGTACTGTTCCTCAGAATTCTCTCTAAAAGTTCCTTTCAAAGAGAGAGCATTTTCAATCCACATGTCATATGTATTCAAAATTTATAAAGACTCTACACATATAAAAATACCAACAATCTATAATGCAGAAGGTTAGAACATCAAAATTAACATCAAAAGACACATGCACCTCATGCCACAAAAGTATATAGCCAGAGAAATTGGAATCCCTTTCCTCTCCTCTTCCCCCTTCCCTTCCCCGTTCTGCCCACACAGCCAGCTAGCAGTCAAGCTTTATTCCTATTCTCCAACCCACTGCTCTGCCAATCAATTCAATTGTGGAGGAGTAAAAGCTGGAAAGTGTCAGAAACCAACTGTGTACTAACGGCTGAAAAAGAGGGGGGTCTATAGATTCACTTCTGTGACTACAAATTACCTTCTGTAGGCGTATTAGCTTTATGCTGGAGGAAAATAGATACCAGTTAAATAAGCCTTCTTTGGATTCTCCTTTTCCCCCCAGCCACCCGTATCTCCTTCACCAAGGCTTGCTGATTCTTCCTTTTCAATCTTACTATAGCTATCTCAATTCATGAAATACTCTTTACAGTGAGACAAATGTGACAGTCCTCTAACTGGTCACTGTCCATCCAGTCTCCTTTCTCCAATCCATCCCGCACCAATTCAAGATGAATCTTCCCAAAGCACATCCTTTGTACAAAAACTGGAAAGGCAGAAAACAAGCATACAGTTTGAGGGGAGAGGATAAAAGCAGTATGGGGAGAAGAAGAGACATTTTAAGTTTGACTTTTAATACAACTGTATTGACTCTTTTACAGGAACATATTACCTAAATGCTTTAAAACAAAAAAATGCTGCTTGACATATTCTCTTTCCATAAGCAATCTTCTGACTGCCGTCAAACTAAAATCAAAAACCTTTCAAAAATAACAATTATTTTTCTTCCATACAGAACATTTCCTCATTTAATTATAACTACTATAGACCAATCTTCCTTTTCTTAGATTTAAGGCTTTTCAATGATTTCTACATAGCCTATAAATAATAGAGACACAAGGCAGGGTGTGATGGCTCACGCCTATAATCGCAGCACTTTGGGAGGCCGAGGCAGGCGGATCACCTGAGGTCAGGAGTTCAAAACCAGCCTGACCAATATGATGAAACCCTGTCTCTACTAAAGCTACAAATGCTAGCTGGATGTGGTGGCATACGCCTGTAATCCCAGCTACTCAGGAGGCTGAGACAGGAAAATTACTTCAACCCAGGAGATGGAGGCTGCAGTGAGCCAACATCACACCACTACACTCCAGCCTGGACAACAAGAGTGAAACTCTGTCTCAAAAACAATAATAATAATAATAATAATAATAATGACATCATACCACCACGCCATAATACCTAGCAGACAGTCTTCCATAGAGTAGGCAATTAACTATTTGTTGAATGAATTTCAGTTCAACAAATCCCAATAGCCTCAAACACTCCTCTTTTTAGAAAAGAAAAATAATAAAGAGTCACAGTCTACCATGATGAGTTCAGGCACTAAAGATTTTGGAAAAAATGGACGGGCATGGTGGCTCATGCCTGTAATCCCAGCACTTTGGGAGGCCAAGGCAGGCAGATCACCTGAGGTCAGGAGTTCAATACCAGCCTGGCCAACATGGTGGAACCCTGTCTCTACAAAAAACTACAAAAAGTAGCCGGGCACAGTGGCAGGCATCTGTAATCCAGCTACTGAGGCTGAGGCAGACGACTTGCTTGAACCTGAGAGGCAGAGGTTGCAGTGAGCCAAGATCACACCACTGCACTCTAGCCTGGGCAACAGAGCTAGACTCCGTCTCAAAAAAACAAAAGATTTTAGAAAAACCACCACCAATTGCTACCATCACCTCTAGACTAGCCTCCCTCCAATCTGTTCTGAACTCCTTCCAATCTGTACTCAATCCTCCTTCCAATCTGTTCTCCACGCTAAACAAGAGGAATCTTCATAAAAAGTAAAAAAGGTATGATCCCATTAAAACTTTTCCTTTTCTTTTTTTTTTTTTTTTTTCCTTGAGGCAGAGTCTCACTCTGTTGCCCAGGCTGGAGTGCAGTGGCACGATCTCAGCTCACTGCAACCTCTGCCTCCCGGGTTCAAGTGATTCTCCTGCCTCACCCTCCTGAGTGGCTGGGACTACAGGCAAGCACCACCATGCCGGGCTAATTTTTGTATTTTTAGTAGACACGGGGTTTCACCATGTTGGCCAGACTGCTCTCGAACTCCTGACCTCAAGTGATGGGCCCATCTTGGCCTCCCAAAGTGCTGGGATTATAGGCATGAGCCACTGTGCCCAGCTTGCTTAAAACTTTCAATGCCTTCTCATCAGCCTCAGAAAAAGAAAACATCAAAATCCTTATCTGGTACCTATTTACCTCTTCACAAATGACTCTGTTTACTCTGAAGTACACAAGTGTGTAACTTGTTCAAAATCACTCTGCCTTCACTCACCTTTGAGCCTGTATGCATGCTGTTCCCCTCTGCAGAGACACTGTTTCCCCTTCCCCCAAATGTTCTCTGTTAACACACATTCACCCTTCAGATCTCAACTCCAACATTACTTCTATGACACACCAAGCTAGGTGGCAGCACCTGATATATACTTTCATGTCACATGTACCTTCCCTAGATGTAATTTATTTCTCTCTTTTTTTTTTTTTTTTTTTTTTTTTGAGACGGAGTCTCGCTCTGTTGCCCAGGCTAGAGTGCAGTGGTGCAATCTTGGCTCACTGCAAGCTCCGCCTCCCAGGTTCATGCCATTCTCCTGCCTCAGTCTCCCAAGTAGCTGGGACTACAGGCACCCGCCACCACACCCAGCTATGTTTTTTGTATTTTTAGTAGACACGGGGGTCTCACCGTGTTAGCCAGGATGATCTCAACCTCCTAACCTTGTGATCTGCCCGCCTCAGCCTCCCAAAGTGCTGGGATTACAGGCATGAGCCACCGCACCCGGCCGATGTAATGTATTATAGTTTGAGTTATTTGATTAATGGAGGAGGTCAACTATAAATCACTTAAGGGTAGAAACTGTGTCTCATTGACAAAACAGTCTGACATATAATACATGTAAAAAGTCCCAGAATAACTGAGTATGTGACAAACTAATAAATTCTGTCATACTAAGAAGCATAATACATACAGTTACACATATATTTCATTTTACTGTGCATTTCTTTTGGAACTCCTGTGGTTCCAACTTGGGAACCTATACAATTTTGCCAGTTTTCTTTGGGATCTTTATGGTATTATGTGATTATTCTAAAAGAATAAGAGTATCACCAGTTTGTCTTCCCACTATTCAAAGCAAACTCTGAGGACCAGGCACGGTGGCTCATGCCGGTAATCTTAACTCTTTGGGAGGTCAAGGTAGGCAGATCCCTTGACCCCAGGAGTTCAAGACCAGCCTGGGCAACATGGTAAAACCCTGTCCTTATTTAAAAAAAAAAATAACAAAAATTAGCCAAGCATGGTGTCACACACCTGTAGTCCCAGTTACTTGGGAAGCTGAGGTGGGAGGATTGCTTGAGCCTAGGAGGTTGAGGCTACAGTGAGTTGAGACTGCACCACTGTCCTACAGCCTGGGCAACAGAAAGAGACCCTATCTTTAAAAAAAAAAAAAAAGCAAAATTTGATTATTATTAATTTTAAGGGAAGATGGAACTGAAAAAAAAAATAGGCTTCTCAAAGCTTTTAAAAGAGATATGATTCAACAGAGAAAAAGATAAATCCTAAATCTTTTCTCATGGAAAACATAAAATGTATATAATAAAAGGGGGAAAATGCCAGAGAAACAACTAAAACAAAAAGTGTACCCTCCGTTTTTTTGTCCTTTTTCACTTCAGCTAGGTTATTCTTATTTTTTAAGATGTTGGGCCAGGCCTGGTGGCTCACACTTTGGGAGGTCAAGTCAGGAGGACTGCTTGAGCTCAGGAGTTCAAGACGAGACTGGACAACATGGTGAAACCCTGTCTCTACAAAAAATGCCCAAAAAATTAGTTGGGCATGGTGGTGCACCTGTGATTCCAGCTACTTGGGAGGCTTAGGTGGGAGGATGACCTGAGCCCAGGATTTCAAGGCTGCAGTGAACAGTAATTGTGCCACTGCACTCCAGAACCTGGGCAAGAGAGTGAGACCCTGTCTCAAAAAAAAAAAAAAAAAAAAAAGAAGATGTAAATATATTAGTACCAAAATGATATGTGCCATGGATAATAACAAGAGATTTCTTCACATCTAATTTGGAACATACTCAAATTAGAAATGAATGATTGTTATATCATTTTAAAATTAAAATTACTTCTCACTACTTCCTAAAATCATTTAACAATTGCCTATGAATCAAATAAATTCATATAAACAAATTACTAAATTTTTGGTATGAAATTTGAAGATAACAGATGTATGAAACTTTTAGCAGCAAATCAGTTTCAGAATCAGTGCTAGTGAAAGGTGAATTGTACAGAGCAATAAGACCCAAATAGTAAGAACCAAAATAATTAGCACAGTACACAATATAATAAGAGGCTTTTTTTTTTTGAGATGGAGTCTCGCTCTATCACCCAGGCTGGAGTGCAATGGTGCGATCACAGCTCACTGCAACCTCTCCCTCCCAGGTTCAAGCGATTGTCCTGCCTCAGCCTCCCAAGTAGCTGGGATTACAGGCACGTGCCACCACACCCAGCTAATTTTTGAATTTTTAGCAGAGACAGGAGTTCACCATGTTGGCCAGGCTGGTCTTGAACTCATGACCTCAGGTGACCCACTCACCTTGGCCTCCCAAAGTGCTGAGATTGCAGGCGTGAGCCACCGCGCCTGGCCAAGACTTTCTACATAAGAAACTTTACATTTTTTATTTTAATGGTAACTACATTAGTCAGGGATTCTCAAGATACATAGTAGTATACAATGATATTTAAAATTCTGACTCCCATTACCACAAAAGGAAGGTATTAAGTCTACTGAACCAATCATCTACCCCAAATGTTGTCTAGTGTGCTCTGCAGAACCCTGAGGATTCCTAAGATCTTTACACGGGGTCCACAAGGTCAAAATTATTTTTATACTACTACTAACATTATTCGCTTTCTTTCCTAAGTTGACATTTGAATTGAGGGTACAAAAACAAAGGTGAGTAAAATTACAGTAGCCTCTTAGGCAATCAAGGCAACATCACCAACAATACTAGTAGCCACTGTGTTCTTTACTGCCAACCATCCACAGAAAAAAACAGAAAAAGAAGTTTAAGAAAACCAGTTTCACTTTAAAATGTTCTTGATGAAGCAGGAAAATTTATTATTCTATTAAATCTTGACCCTTGAGAAAATGTCTTTTAATATTGTGTATGACAAAATGGAAGTACACATATAGTACTTCTGCTACATACTAAGTATGATGGCTCCTGTTAGGAAAAAGCACTTGTGCAGTTTATTTGCAGGCAGAATAAGCCAATTATTCATGGAACATCATTATTGCTTCAAAAACAACTCATAGGTAAACTAAGATTATTTAGACTTGAGCATCTGGCAGACATTTTCCTAAAAATGAATAAGTAAGCCTAACACTTCAAGGAAAATAACTGGCAATATTTGTTGCCAATAATAAAATGTAAGCTTTCAAGCAAAAACTGCAATCTTAGAAAACTTGCATCCATCAATGTGAACTTGAAAGCTTTGTGGCCGGGCGCGGTGGCTCAAGCCTGTAATCCCAGCACTTTGGGAGGCCGAGACGGGCGGATCACAAGGTCAGGAGATCGAGACCATCCTGGCTAACACAGCGAAACCCCGTCTCTACTAAAAACACACACAAAAAAAATTAGCCGGGCGAGGTGGCGGCGCCTGTGATCCCAGCTACTCGGGAGGCTGAGGCAGGAGAATGGCGTGAACCCGGGAGGCGGAGCTTGCAGTGAGCTGAGATCTGGCCACTGCACTCCAGCCTGGGCGACAGAGCGAGACTCCGTCTCAAAAAAAAAAAAAAGAAAGCTTTGAGATACTTGAAAATTCTTCTAGTGAGATCTGTGTTAATATTAGTGATTGTAATTTTTTCACATTATATAATGAAATGTGTCAACATTCAGAAGGTCTGCATAACTCAGTGAAAAATATTTTCCAAATGGCCTATGCAATGTATTTTAATGCAATGGAGTATAAAATGTTTATTGATACGGTTTCAGAATCCACACTGTAACTAATCTTTAAGAAACTACCATCTACCAAGTTTTGTTGTAGTATCAAACAAAATTATCCACAATTATGTGCACAGCGTAGAAAAAGTAGAAAGTCCCCCTTTTTCTACTACATAACCATGTAAGAACAGATTTCCTTCATATACTTCAACCAAAACAAAATGAACAGATTAACTGCAGAAGCAGATATAAGAATTTTGTTGCCATCTATTTTTCACTGAGTTGTGCAATAATGTAAATTAATGTTACTCTTGCCCTAAACATTTTTGTTTTGGAAAACTAAGGTTACATTTTTCATAAAACATATTATTTATGTTAATAATAAACCCATTAGATATCACTTTAAATGAATTAATGTTTTAAACTGCTCAGTTTTAGTTTTAGTACAGTAAATGCTAATAGATAGAACCCACCTAAAAAAAAGTTCTCGGCCAGGCGCGGTGGCTCATGCCTGTAATCCCAGAACTTTGGGAGGCCGAGGCGGGCGGATCATGAGGTCAGGAGTTCAAGACCAGCCTGGCCAACATGGTGAAACCCCGTCTCTACTAAAAATACAAAAATTAGCCAGGCATCGTAGCACATGCCTGTAGTCCCAACTACTTGGGAAGCTAAGGCAGGAGAATTGCTTGAACCTGGGAGGCAGAGGTTGCAGTGAGCCAAGGCCACACCATTGCACTTCCAGCCTGGGCAACAGAGTGAGACTCCATCTCAAAAAAAAAAAAATGATGCCCAGGTTTTCAGTGAGTCCATACGAAGCCACTTTAATACTTAATAGTAAAAAATAATGGGCCAGAGAGTAATAGGAAAAGCATGAAAGAAACATATATCAGAGAAGCCAAAGGATTAACTTCTCAAAAAAAGTACGAAAAATCAACCATGCAAAATGATGAAGAGAAAACAAGCACGATGAGAACTAAAATGTGAAAGAATTTTGCAACATGGAGGTTATTAGCATTCAGAGAGCACTGGAAATAGAACAGGTTAAAGAGTGAATGAAAAGTGAGAGATGGAGGAAGATGCCTGGTTTTTTGTTTTTATTTTAAAAGACAGGGTTTCACTGTTGCCCAGGCTGGAGTGCAGTGGTGCGATCATAGCTCACTGCAGCCTCAAACTCCTGAGCTCAAGTGATCCTCCCATCTCAGCCTGCCAAGTAACTGGGACTACAGACTAAGCTAATTATTATTTTTTATTTTTTTTGAGACAGGGTCCTGCTTTGTTACCTAAGCTGGTCTCAAACTCCTGGGTTCAAGCAATCCTCCTACCTCAGCCTCCCAAGTAACTGGGATTACAGACTTGAGCCACTGCAGCTAGCTGACAATAGTGTAATAAAACTAGTTAACCCATAAAGGAGAGATAGGTCAGTTACTAGATGGGTATATGAACTCAAAAGAGTTTTCAAGTATGGCAGCAATCTGAAATGTTTCAATTCTGAAAACACAAATTCAGTAAACAGAGGAGGTATAAATATAGGAGCATAAGGTTTATGAAAAGGCAGGAGAGAATGTGACCCAGAGTTAGGACTTTAGCTAGGAGGAAGAACGCCTCTCTTCCATTATAAAAAGGAAGTAGAATAGGGTGAGTGAGGATAGCAGGTTTGGAGATGCAGTGGTAAGAAATTATAGGTCTTATATGATGAAGTCTATTTTCTCTATGAAACAAAAAACAAGAAAGGAAAGAGTCAGATTTCAAAAGGGGATAAAAAATTTAAAATAGTTTGTGGTAAGTGGAAGAATAAACTGGCGAGGTTATCTAGTGGGATTGCCTAACTATGCTGAGGGCCCACTTTTGAGTAATAATCACGATTTTAAAATGACACCCGTGAGCTGAGCATGGTGGGAGGGGCTTGGGGGGAATGTCTGTAGAACCAGCTACTCAGGAGGCTGAGATGAGAGGATTGCTTGACCCCAGAATTACAAGGACAGCTGGGGAACATAGAAGACCCCATCCTTCATAAAAATTAAAAATAAAATGGCACCCATGTACTCTTTTCTCTGCATTGCCTTATTAAAATAAGCATCTGGGCTGAGTGCGGTGGCTCACACCTGTAATTCCAGCACTTTGGGAGGCCAAGGCCGGTGGATCACCTAAGGTTGGGAGTCCGAGACCAGCCTGACCAACATGGAGAAACCCTGTCTCTACTAAAAATACAAAACTGGCCAGGCGTGGTGGTGCATGCCTGTAATCCCAGCTACTCCGGAGGCTGAGGCAGGAAAATTGACTGAACCCAGGAGGCAGAAGTTGCGGTGAGCGAAGATTGTGCTATTGTACTCCAGCTTGGGCAACAAGAGCGAAACTCCGTCTCAAAAAAAAATAAAATAAAATAAGCATCTATTGTTACAATTCTTAAGTTGCTAATATTTGACGTAGTAGAATGCACCTTTTTCTATATGATGTAATATATACATTTCTGATGTTTAAGTGGAGGGCATTAATTTCTCAAGGGTTCTGAAAAAGTGCCACACTCGCCTTTCCATAGAAGGAAAAATAAAATATACCAAATACAATTTTGTCAAATAATGTAGAAATTATTAACAAAAATTAATTATAAAGCATTGAGGAAATGAGTGAATTAAAGGTAAATTGAAGTTTTTCAAAAATATGTTTTTGCTGGGCTGGCATGGTGGCTCACACGTGTAATCCCAACACTTTGGGAGGCCAAGGCAGGAGGATCGCTTGAGTCCAGGAGTTCAGGACAAGCCTGGGCAACATGGCAAAATCCCATCTCTACAAAAATTACAAAAAATTAGCTGGGTGTGGTCCCTCATTAACAGATTTTCTTCATAAACACAGGTTCACTACCAACTATGTCTAAGAAAGTTTTATTTTGTAAATGTAGAAAATTAGTAGATCTAAAGTTAAAAGTACTTATTTGGCTTGACACACAGTAGTCAAATTTCAAGTCTCCATTCTAAGGGATGGATGTTTACTGTTAAAAAGACCAAGTCAACTATTTCCTTTAAAAACAAAATTCAATAATTGCTACTTTCCTATTGTCTTATTTCTCAACGATGTCCTTTTTTTAAAAATCCCTTATTTCTAACATGATGTCTTATTAAATACTAAGATCTACAGAGTTTGTAGTTCTGGGGTTTGACTATTATTTCTTCTACAATCAAACCATAATTTCAATAAATATTACAATCAACACAAGATGATATTACGAAAAATATACAAACTCCCAATCAAAACTTTTTAAATGCTTCAAAATTAGCATTTAACTATCATTTTTATGTTACTTTTTTTTTTCTTTTTTTGAGACGCAGTCTCGCTCTGTCGCCCAGGCTGCCAGTTCTGTGGCATGATCTCTGCTCACTGCAAGCTCCGCCTCCTGGGTTCACACCATTCAGCCACCTCAGCCTCCTGAGTAGCTGGGACTACAGGCGCCCATCACCACACTCGGCTAATTTTGTTTTTGTATTTTTAGTAGAGACAGGGTTTCACCGTGTTAGCCAGGATGGTCTCGACCTCCTGACCTCATGATCTGCCCACCTCAGCCTCCCAAAGTGCTGGAATTACAGGCGTGAGCCACCACACCCAGCCTTTACCTTACTTTTCATGACAACACTATTTTCATGGATTTTATAGATTTGTATCTGCACAGTCTCCTAGAGTTTGATCCAACCTCTTATCCCAATATGAACACTCTTCCTTTGTGGCTAACGTATTTTTGACTGTTAACTGTCTTAATTCTTAGAACATAATTTCACTGAATATAAATAAGGTTAGTGTAAATGGCCACACAGCAGATCCCCAATTGCCTAAATATCTCCTTTCCACAAGGACTATTAGCATTCCTGAGCTATCAGAATCAACTGGAGAAAGGAGAAGCACATAAGAAAAATTTGAAAGTATCCTAAGGGATTATTTCAACAATTTTCTAAGAAAACTCTCCAAAAGACAGAAGCATGCTAAAATTGAGGTTCTAAACAGACCAGGACTAGAGAGAAGTATTACATATAAAGCTGTTATTAGTATTAAAGCTACAAAAGAAAAAAGAGACATTAGTTTTAATACAAATTTTCAAATATTATGTAGCCCTAAAAATATTCAGTATTCACCTTGAGAGTATTACCAAGAACTGATATATGTGATATGAACTTTCATAAGAACTGATATGCTAGGTCCACAGACATGGTGTGAAAGAAAAAAAAATGAAAGAAAAGAAAAAAAAGAACTGATATGCTAGGTCAGATCCTGCTCTACCCAGCCCTGTATCACCTTGACACAACAGTATGAATAAACATGTAATGACATGGCATGGGTCAATTTAACAAGGATCTCCCATAAAATTATCTAGCCTTCTGTTAAATACATTTACATTTCCAACCTATATCTCTAACTTTGCTAGCCACTGTTTTACTCAAACTTCAAAGTGCAATTCTAAGAATTCAAACCATTCCAGTCTATCCTAATCTCCTGAATCACTTTGTTTCTCTCCAAACCTGGTTTGTATAGAAATCACATCTACTCAGAATATTTCAACAAATTTTTTGTTAATCTCTACAAATTCCTCTCCAAAATTTCTTAGCACAATTGCAACACAGACTAAGAATAGAAAAAAAAAACAGGCAAGGATGCAGGAAAAGAAAAAGGATCCAGGGAGCTCAGTGAAAAACTAGCCTGTAATTCCTATACAGCGTTCAGTATCCCTAATCTGGAAATCCAAAACCCAAAACTTTTTGAGCATCAACATGACATTTAAAAAAATGCTCATTAGACTATTCTGGATTTCAGATTTTCAGATTAGGGACGCTCAACCAGTAAGTATATAATGCAAATAATTCCAAAATTCAACAAAAAAATCTGTAATCTGAAACATTTCAGATGCCAAAGTTACCATCCTCTGGTGATATGGGCAAGTCCCTAAATTACGAACATACCTCTTCTTATATTCACAAACTGGAAACAATGGTAAAGAGTTGTTAGGTTCCCAGGCTTGCCCAATACAGTCTATTCTGTTAATTCCCCAGTATTCCTAAACCAGTCTTGAGTTCCAGATTCATTCATGTGGAAACAGTATGATATGAAAAGAGAACAGCCTATGGAATCTGCCAGAGTCAGAAGGAAGTCCTGACTGCCAATTACTAACTCTATGACTAAACAAAACTTAACTTTTATGAGTCCTAATTTCCTCGCATAGAGTTTGTAAGGATTAAAGATAATACAAAACCAACTAGCAGAGACTGCAATGGAGCAGGTATTCAATAAATAGAGGCAATTACATTACCCTCTACCCTTATCTATTCGCACACTGTTTTTATCCCCTATGTTGCCCTAAGAACCCCATTCAGGTCCTGGCGTGGTAGCTCAGGCCTGTAATCCCAGCACTTTGGGAGGCCGAGGTGGGTGGATCACCTGAGGTCAGGAGTTTGAGACCAGCCTGGCCAACATGGTGAAACTCCATATCTACTAAAAATACAAAAATTAGTCAGGCGTGGTGCTGGGCACCTGTAATCTCAACCACTTGGGAGGCTGGGGCAGGAGAATCACTTGAACCCGGGAGGCGTAGATTGCAGTGAGCTGAGATCCTGCCACTGCACTCCAGAGAGAGACTCCATCTCAAAAAAAAAAAAAAAAATCCCATTCCAGGCTGGGCATGTTGGCTCACAGTTATAATCCCAACTCCATGGGAGACTGAGGAGGGTGGATCACCTAAGGCCAGGAGTCCAAGACCAGCCTGGTCAACATGGTGAGACCCTGTCTCTACTAAAAATGCAAAAATTAGCTGGGTGCAGTGGCACGCACCTGTAGTCCCAGCTACTCGGGAGGCCGAGGCAGGAGAATCGCTTGGAGGTTGCAGTGAGCTGAGATCGTGCCACTGCACTCCAGCTTAGGTGACAGAGTAAGGCTCCGTCAAAAAAAAAAAAAAAGAAAAAAAAAACCATTCAGGATTTATTAGATGCAATTTGGGATTTGGAATCTAGAAAATCTGGGTTTGATTCCAGGCACCACCTCATACAAGCTACTGAACTTTAGGTTGGGTATTTAATACCTCTGAACCTCTAACTGTCCATCAGTTACTCAAAAAAAAAAAAAAAAAAAGTGATGCAGTTTATAAACTGGCATAAAGTATACAGTATCAGAAATGTTAGCTTTTACCTACTCCAAAGAGATCCTGCTCAAAAATTACCCGCCTTCTGAGATTAAATGTGCTAATGAAGCAAATGTCACAGGAGGAGGAAAGCAAGCTGAAGTGAGTAGCTCACAGTAACATACTGGGATGATATCCCCTTCATACTCCCAGACTTTAGAACATACTTGTTAACCCAAATAAAGCTCCTGGTAGAACTCCAGACAAAAAATAAAATTAAATTTTAAAGTTAAGCTGTATGAAGACTTTTCTGTCCTTACCCCCAGCCTACCAATCTGCATCCTGACAAATCTTCTTAAGCAATTTCTACTCCTTTTCACTCAGCTTTCCTTCCTATTTCCCAAAATAGTTCCCATAACAAAGGCAGTATGAACTAACTCTAAGGTAGAGCACAGAGAACTGGCTAAACATGTGTGTTCAAGTTAAGCACTGTCCTTGGCATGAAAAATTCTATCTGGTCGTATTAAACAAAGATGGAAAAGTCTCCTCTGTATGTCTACATAAATACTATACAAAAACACTTTCAGCCAGGCATGATGGCTCACACCTGTAATCCCAACACTTTGGGAGGCGGAGGAGGGCAGATCACCTGAGGTCAGTAGTTTGAGACCAGCCTGGCCAACATGACGAAACCCTGCCTCTCCTAAGAACACAAAAAATTAGCCAAGGGTGGTAGTGGGCATCTGTAATCCCAGCTACTTGAGAGTCTGAGGCAGGAGAATCACTTGAACCCAGGAGGCTGAGGTTTCAGTGAGCTGAGATCATGCCATTGCACTCCAGCCCGGGGGATAGAGCGAGACTCAATCTCAAAAAAAAAAAAAAAAAAAAAAAAAACGAAAAAACACCTTCTGACAAAGTGCAGTGGCTTATGTCTGTAATACTGGCATACTGGGAGGCCAAAGCAGGCAGATCGCTTGAGCCCAGGAGTTTGAGACCAGCCTAGGCAACATGGCAAAACCTCGTCTCTACAAAAAAAATACAGAAATTAGCTGAGAGCGGTGGTGTGCACCTGTAATCCCAGCTACCTGTGGGGGCTGAGGTGGGAGGATCTCCAGAGCCCAGGAGGTTGAGGCTGCAGTAAGCCATGATGGCATCACTGCACTCCAGCCTGAGCAACAGAGCAAGACCCTGTCTCAAAAACAAGAAAAGCAAAAAAAAAAAAAGGAACGCTTTCTATTTTTAATATTATTTACCCCATGGCAACTTTTAAAACCCTGTCCTTGCACACACGTGTGGTCTCAGCTACATGGGAGGCTAAGGTGGGAGGCTACATGGGAGGCTAAGGATTGCTTGAGCCCAGGAGGTAGAGGCTGCAGTGAGTGGTGTTCACACACCAATGCACTCCAGCCTGGGTGACAGAGCAAGTCTCTGTCTCAAAAAAAAAAAAAAAAAAAAAAAAACAAGAAAAGAAAGAAAAAAACTGTCCATTTTAACGTAGAATCTTTTCAGATGTTTCGCTATTAATAATACAATCTAATAAAGTCAACAGAACCAAAGAACTAATAAACTGCCTCAAGAACTTAAATGCACCACAGCCAAAAGAGTTTCTCAGCTACACACCTTAGCTAAACTGGACTGCACTTTCAAACTGTAGAAAAATGAAATGAAAAGTGAATCTCAGAACAAAAATCACCCAAGCAATAACTTAGCTCACCTTATTTAAAAATTCTCAAAGCACATGTGAACTGCATACTTTCACTGAGAAGAGGTATATTTATGAAGAGTATTAGTTATAAATAACCCAATCAGGTCCCAGGAAGGATATAGAAAGACCTCAACAGACACCCTAATGGATATTTCTAATATTATTCATTCCCCATTCTTAGCACCAAAGTCATCAGCACCACCTACCACATCAACTTCCACATCACTTTCTGAGTCTGACCCTGTCTGAGTCCCTTAGGGAGGCAACTAGTGGCCTGGATCATGCAGCCCAATGAATAAAGGCTACTAAGGTATTTAGATCATCATTGCTTTGTGTGAATTCTTCCCCCCCCCCCGCCCAGTATAAACAAAACACCTCACTGGTGTCAGATTTAGAATTATACCTCACCCCGCCCCCGCAAAAAAAGAAAATAAAAAAACGGGGCCTGCACCATGGCACTAACATTTTATAAAGTGAGAGACTGTATGAGAAATAACATGACTTAATTAGATATATTAGCAAAGAAGTTTTAAAGTGCTTCAAAGTTACATGATCGTAGCAAGAGGAGTAAAGGAAAGGGGTCAGAGAGAGGTAAAAAAAGCATTACAGCATACAACTACCTGAAAAAGAAATAGTACACAGGTTAAAACACGTTTACAGTTACCAAGAGTTGCCAACACATAGTTACCACACTATATACTCGTCAGATTTCCCAACACGCAAAACAAAAAGGAGCCACCCTGTATGAAGTACTTATCTACTGACTTCTACAGAGAAGACATAACTTTTCTGGAAAGGGAGCAATTTAACCTACTGTGCTCTCCTTTTGGCTTTCAAAAATCTTTAAAACTTTCAGCAAATTAAGGTTCTCCTCAATTTCAAGGCTTTTCATGTTAAGTTGAATAAAAGTTGCCTATTTTTAATATCGATAAACTACAAGATCACTTTTGTATCTGCAAACTATACCCACTTTTCTACTCGATTTTTAAGTTTCGAAGGGCTAAATATAAAGTTTGCATAAACAAAGTGATACAGTAGATGTGACAGGTATTCAACAAGTTTACTTATCCGAAGAATTCCTAAAGTAAAAACTTGACAAAAAAATTGTGAAGATAAATTCCGAGTAGTGCTACTGAAGATACAATGTTACTAACATCAAAATTAAGAAATATTCAAAACATTCCGAAAACAGCATCTCCCTCTAAAAATAAAGAGGGAAAGCATTTGCCAACACACAAACATTGGTTCTTAAAAATTATAATCACATGGGAGGCATTTCTATAAATAATTTAGTTCTGAATTGCAATAACCCTAACCTTTCAAAGCACGTTCTAGCCTTGCCTTACCAAAAGCAAGAGCATTTCTGGTGGCTTTATATTTATACAAAGGACTGTGCTACTTTGTTTCTAGTGCAAACTGTTGGTTTACACAGTTAAAGGTCTTCAAAACAAACTACCACACACAATTCACTTCCAATCATCCAAAAAGAAATGAACAAACCAGCATCTGTCACAAAGTCCCAAGAGTTTTCTAATTTACAATAACTGATATTTTTATGTTGTAGTTCGGAGGCTACCTCTGTTCATTTCTGTACTTGGATTCATATACTATACATTTACTTAGCTTGTTAAGAGAGAAACCTCAGAAAATAAGCAACCAGCGATGACACCAGTATTAAGTTACTTATGAAGCCTACAGTTCAAGAACTTTTGGGAGAAGGGAGAGTATTTAAGCCGTTTTTCCAAGGAGTTAAAAACAATTCGTGTTTGATAATTAATGATAGCAGCCCTAACAACCTCTTAGAATACATTACGGTGGGGCGGAAGCGAAAACGATGGCGGGGGGGGGGGGGGAACCCGACTTGAAAATGGACAAGCAGGCAGATTTACAAACCTTCAATTAAAGGAATTTTAAGATTAACTTCTCTCAAACGCCCTCCCTCACTCCCCACACCCGCTTCCTCCTCTCCTCCGGGAGGTCGGTGTAATGTGACTCATGACAAATTTTTTTTAAATAAATAAATAAATAAATAAAAGACACACCCTCTGGGGGCTGAAACTGACATAATCGCCCCCACCCCACCCTCCGCCGACACACAACACACACCCCGCTGGTCCTATCCCTTCTGCGGCTTCAGCCTGGTCCCTGCCCTCTCCTCTCCCCTCTCCCGTCCTGGACCTCCTCTCCGGGCGCAGAGAGGCGGCGCGGCGGCAGCAGGGGGGTCTCCGGGACGCCAGCTCCGTGGACTGGAGGCTACCTGGGGGGCGCGCGACCCCGGTGGCCCGGCCCTGGGGAAAGCGGACGCGAGGGGGGCGCCGGGCTGCGGCGGGCTCCCGGCTCCCTCGCCCATTTTCTCTCCCCTTCCATCGATTTCCACCACCACAGCCACTTCCTGTATCGCAGCCCGACTCCCTCAGCCGGGCCACTCGCTCAGTCCCCGGTTGGGGCTGGGGTTGGGACTGCGGTAGGGGCTCGGGCTGGTGGCAACCGCTGAGGTCAGGGCAGTTCCCCACCCCGCCCAGTGGGCTGGTCACTCCGGCGGGTCCTCGACCCGGCCAGCGCCCGCCGGCCGCCAGCGCGCCTCACCTGTATGTAGTTGTTTTCACAGTAGTCCGCCACCCGAGTCAGGTTCTGGTAACTCTCGATCAGCGCCCTCTTGCCAGACGGGATCTCCTCCTCTAGTAACATCTGCAGCTCTGCCATTTTCCACCCCTCTGCATCGCTTCCTCTCGCGTTAAAGAGACAGAGGCAGCAAGGTCCGCCGAGGCTCCGAGCACCTCACAGCCCGGATACAAACCGACTACCCGCCCTCCCGCCTGGTATTGTGGGACGGCACCTCCTCCCGTTCTTCCTCACTCTCTCGGGTCTCCCTCCACCCACTTCGCGCAGCCGCCTGAACCTCGTTCTCTCGCGAGTCTTCATTTCTGCCACCTCCCCCACGCCGGGCCGCGGGATTTTTTTTTCTTTCGCACTGTCTTCTGGGAATTGTAGTCTCTCTTAGACTAGGCTGCCCGTCCAAAGCGCATGCGCGCAGACACCTCCGAAAACAACTAGGCAGAGCGCAGAAAGCGGAGACCGAAGGTGGAGGGAGGGGGCGGTGTTGGGGGGAAGTCCGGAGTTTCCTCACAGCTCCGGAAGGTGGCGCCACAGGGTGATTGTGGGGGAATGAAATCGGTTCCCCAAGTTTCATGTGAAACTTGGCAGAACTTGGTTAATTAGGAAATGCCAGTGAATCAGGGACATCCATTCACAGAAGGATTAAAAAGGGACAGAGTATAGAAAACTAGATTTTTACTTCCTCTGCCTTCTTAGAAATAATGCGAGTCAGGTTTTACTTTCTGAGCTTCCGCCCCCATCAATTAATTTAAAATTTAGCAAAGATTTCTTGATTGCCAGCTGTTTACTAAGCAGTGTACTGGACACTGGGGGTACAAGTTGAGTATGAATACTCCATACCCTTAAAGACTCGATTATAAAATAAACATGCATAGCTTGTAGGGCTTTCCTGTCCTAATTTCTCTTTTCTGTGACTCTCCTTGGCGTGTAATCTTCCTACACTTTTAAAGTCAAGTGCACGGTTTTTTAGGGGTGGGGGTTGTTTGTTTGAAACAGGATCTCACTCTTACCCAGCCTGGAGTACGGTAGCGCAATCACGGCTCTCTGCAG
The DNA here is from genome assembly GCF_024542745.1 of Macaca thibetana thibetana. Classification (NCBI taxonomy): domain Eukaryota; kingdom Metazoa; phylum Chordata; class Mammalia; order Primates; family Cercopithecidae; genus Macaca; species Macaca thibetana. The sequence continues at coordinate 26,618,014 of NC_065586.1, forward strand.
CCTAGACCTCCTAGACTCAAGCGATCCTCATGCCTCAGCCTCCGGAGTAACTGGGACTACAAGCGAGGGTCACTACACCGGGGCTGAGCTTTTTAAATTTTTGTAGCGACAGGGATCCAATTTTGTTGCCCTCGCTGGTCTCGAACCCCTGGCCTCAAGCAATCCTTCTGCCTCAGCCTCCCAAACTGCTAGGATTACAATCATGAGCCACCCATGCTGGCCCTTCGTTTTTTGCTTCTGGATTTTTGTTTTGTTTTTATCACCTGCTTTGGAATAGTCTCAAAAGGCCCTATATTTCAAGCTCTTCACTTCAACGGGAACATTAAATGCTTTGGATATAATCAGCTATGAAAAGTGTTGTCCAAAGGCCGAAGAGGAAACTAAAGATCGTTGTAAAATCCATATGTCCATGTATCTCCATAAAGTCATTTAGAATCAAAATAACTATAGGATTAACAACATCACTCAACCAAATTAAAAATTGCCATCACCAGGTATTTATTGAATATTGCCTTTACTGGGGCCTTATTCAGGGCCCCAGGGAACTAGTTTCCCTCCTCAACCTCTGAAAGGAAAAATTCAGTTTCCTACTAAAAGTGTTAACTTCCCCTTGCCACCAGATTCTCCATCAAGGATTCTGTGGTCTATAAATCAATAATAAATGTATTACTTTCCATGATATCTGGAATAGGTATAATAGTTATCTTTTGATATTTATCGTTAACCCAAACATGACTTAATCCAAGTTATTAAAATTTAATGTATTATTGATCTTGGTCTCTACTTGAGGTTTAACTGTACAAATCACTCGGTTTGCATATATCCAAATATTGACACATTTCAACAACATTGGGGAAATGATTAGGGAGGTGATACTGATTTACTATTTTCAACGTACTTTCCATGCAGTTGAGCTATGAATGAATAATAATAATAATCATGATAAATACAAACAAAAAGTACTGTCAGATTTCTTCTCACAACTCTGAGAGATAATATAAATATTATTTTCCTTCTTTATCAAATAAGGAAATTTAAGCTTAGATAGGTTAAGGAATTTAGCTAAGGGTACTGAAAATGCCGTCAAGTTTCCTAGCTTACTGACTGATATGGTTTGGATCTGTATCCCGGCCAAATCACATGTTGAATTGTAATCCCTAATGTTGGAGGTGGGACGTGGGGGAAGGGTGAATGGATCATGTGTCAGATTTTTCGTGAATGGTTAGGCAGCATCCTGTTGGAACTCTTCCCGTGATCTCTAGTGAGTTCTCCTGAAATCTGCTCATTTATAAGTGTATGACATCACGCCTGCAATCCCAGCACTATGGGAGGCCGAGGCGGGCAGATCTCGAGGTCAGGAGATCAAGACCATCCGGGCTAGCACGGTGAAACCCCGTCTGTACTAAAAATACAAAAAAATTAGCCGGGCGAGGTGGCAGGCGCCTGTAGTCCCAGCTACTCGGGAGGCTGAGGCAGGAGAATGGCGTGAACCCGGGAGGCGGAGCTTGCAGTGAGCCGAGATCAGGCCACAGCACTCCAGCCTGGGTGACAGAGCGAGACTCCGTCTCAAAAAAAATAAAAATAAAAAAATAAAAGTCCATGGCAGCCCAATGCAGTGGCTTGCGCCTGTAATCCCAGACTTTGGGAGACCAAGGCGGGAGACTCGCCTGACTTCCAAAATGGGAGACCAACATGATGAACTACTTCCGCTTGAGTTCCAGACCACCCCGGGCAACATGGCAAAAACCCGTCTCTACAAAACACACGAAAAATTAGCCAGGTGTGGTAGTGAGCACCTGTAGACTCAGTTACTTAGGAAGCTGAGGTAGGAGGATTGCTTGAGCCTGGGAGGCAGAGATTGCAGTGAGCCAAGATCACACCACTGCACTCTAGCCTGGGTGACAGAGGAAGACGATGTCTAAAAAATAAAATAAGAGTATATGACCCCTCCCCGCCTGCCTCCTGCTCCCCTCCTGCCACGTGAGACACTTCTCTTCGTCTTTGCCTTCCCGCCATTATCGGAAGCTTCCTGAAGCCTCCTGGAAGCAGAAGCCGCTATGCTTCTGGTACAACCTGCAGAGCCGTGAACCAATTAAACCTCTTTTTTTTTTTTTTTTTTTTTGTTGTTGTTGTTGTTGTTGAGACAGAGTCTCCCTGTGTCGCCCAGACTGGAGTGCAGTGGCCGGATCTCAGCTCACTGCAAGCTCCGCCTCCCGGGTTCACGCCATTCTCCTGCCTCAGCCTCCCGAGTAGCTGGGACTACAGGCGTCCGCCACCTCGCCCGGCTAGTTTTTTTATTTTTTAGTAGAGACGGGGTTTCACCGTGTTAGCCAGGATGGTCTCGATCTCCTGACCTCGTGATCCGCCCGTCTCGGCCTCCCAAAGTGCTGGGATTACAGGCTTGAGCCACCACGCCCGGCCTAAACCTCTTTTCTTTATAAATTACCCAATCTCAGATAGTTCTTTATAGCAGTGCTAGAATGGACTAATACAGTGATATTTCCAAAATCCAGTGGATAGTGCAACCTTGTACAAATATTTGTGGCTCATGTAAAGTTCACTCAAAGAACTTATCCCTCATGCCTTAAAGGTGAGGAGGAAAAGCAGGAGGAGGAAAGGGAGGAGAAAGAGGTGGAAGAGGAGGGGGAGGAGGAGGAGGAAGGAGAAGAAAGAGGAGGAGAAAAGAAAGAGGTGGGGAGGAGGAGGAGGGGAAGAGGAAAGAAGGAAGAAGAGGCAAACCAAAACCTGGGAGAAAATATCTGCAAAACAAATATCTTGATAAAGGAGTTGTACCCTAATATACAAACAACTCTTACAATTCAGTAATAAGATGACAAACCAGTTTTTAAAACAAGCCAAAAGGCTAGGCGCAGTGGCTTACACCTGTAATCCCAGCATTTTGGGAGGCTGAGCCAGGAGGATCACTTGAGCCTAGGAGTTTGAGACCAGCTTGGGCAACAGGCTGTCTCTACAAAATGTATGTATTTTTTCAAGTAGCCAGGCACGAACTGGGCACAGTGGCTTATACCTGTAATCCCAGCACTTTGGGAGGTCAATGTGGGTGAACCACTTGAGGCCAGGAGTTCGAGACCAGCCTGGCCAACACGGTGAAACCCCATCTCTACTAAACATAAAATATTAAATTAGCCGGGCGTGGTACTTAGGCAGCTGAGGCAGGAGAATCGCTTGAACCCAAGAGGCAGACGTTGCAGTGAGCTGAGATCACGCCACTGCATTCCAGCCTGGGTGACAGAGGGAGACTCTTATCTCAAAAGAAAAAAAAAAACAGGCACGGTGGCTCACATGGGTAATCCCAGCACTTTGGGAGGCTGAGGTGCGCAGATCACCTGAGACTGGGAGTTCGCAACCAGCTTGACCAACATGGAGAAATCCCATCTCTACTAAAAATACAAAATTAGCCGTGCCTGGTGGCACACACCTGTAGTCCCACCTACTCGGGAGGCTGAGGCAGGAGAATTGCTTGAACCCACAAGGCAGAGGTTGTGGTGAGCCAAGACTGCGCCATTGCACTCCAGCCTGGGAAACAAGAGCAAAACTTTGTCTCAAACAAGCAAATAAATAAATAAATAAACAAACAACATACTGTATGATTCCTCTTCCATGAAATTTTAGAAAAGGCAAAATTACAGTGACAGAAATCGGATCAGACTTTGCCAAAGGCTGGAGTAGTGGTGGAGTGACACCAAAGGGATGCAAGTGAACTTTTAGACGTAATGGAAATACTCGGATGCAAGTGAACTTTTAGACGTAATGGAAATATTCAATATCATCACTGTACTGGGGGTTACATAACTACATACATTTGTCAAATCACATTGAATTGCACACTTTAAATCTGTGCCTTTTGCCAGGTGTGGTGGCTCACGCCTGTAATCCCAGCACTTTGGGAGGCCAACGCAGGTGGATCACATGAAGACATGAGTTCAAGACCAGCCTGGCCAACGTGGTGAAACCCCATCTCTATTAAAAATACAAAAATTAGCCGGGCGTGGTGGCGCACACCTGTAATCCCAGCTACTCAGGAGGCTGAGGCAAGAGAATCACTTGAACCTGGGAGGCGCAGGTTGCAGTGAGCCGAGATCACACCACTGCACTCCAGCCTGGACTACAGACTGAGACTCCATCTCAAAAAAAAAAAAAAAAAAAAATCTGTGCCTTTTATTGCAACTAAGTTATACCTCTGAGCCGGGCATAGTGGCTTCCCTAGCTACTCAGAAGGCTAATGCAGGAGGAGCCCAGGAGGCTGAGGTTGCAGTGAGCTATGATGGTGAAACTTCACTCAAGTCTGGGTGACAAAGCAAGATCCTGTCTCAAAATAAATAAATAACTTAAGTATATCTCGATGAAGCTGGACAAAGAAAATGCAAGTAGGGAAATAATTCCTTGCTTCAAATAATAAAAAAGGGAAAACTACGTATTTCTGTTGCCTTTGATGTATGGTGAAAAGTATAAGTGACTAAAAGTTCAAGAGTTAACATTAAGAATTGCAGGTAGGGCTGGGTGCAGTGGCTCACACCTGTAATCCCAGCACTTTGGGAGGCCAAGACAGGCGGATCACCTGAGGTCAGGAATTCAAGACTAGCCTGGCCAACACGGTGAAACCCTGTTTCTATTAAAAATACAAAAATTAGCCGGGCGTGGTGCCAGGTGCCTTTAATCGCAGCTACTCAGGAGGCTGAGGCAGGAGAATCACTTGAACCGGGAGGCGGAGGCGGAGGTTGCAGTGAGCTGAGATCATGCCATTGCACTCCAGGCTGGGCAACAAGAGCAAGACTCCATCTCAAAAAAAAAAAAAAAAAAGAATTGCAAGTAGACACTGTGACACTAAATTAAGGGCATCACGCTAACTTTTTCAGTTTAACTTCTCTCCCGTAACGTGCACCTTTATACTCTTTATTGAGTTAGTATTTTTCTGTGGATTTTGTGCAAATAAATTATACTGAAATGCCTTTCAAAGAATCCCAACAGAATGAGGAAAAACAGTGGCTGTATATACCTAATGCTGTATTCCTAGGGCTAAAACTCTAAATCGGACCTTGCACATTTCATTTCATGGATGTCTACTCAGACTAATCAATTTGGTCATGAAAAACCGTGTGTAACTGAAAATTCGGCACATATGCATGAAGAGAAATTGAAATTTCTGTATCTCGCTCAGAAATAGCAGATTGCTAGCCATCATAAAGACTCACTTCAGAAGAATTAAGAGATGTTCCAGGCGAAATCATAATTTGGATTATTTTGGTACGTAATTGCTGATCTTATTATCTAGCACACCGCATCCTGAGAATCTCAGACTTCTGAAAAGTTAATTCACGATATGGTATCCTAGAACATTACATTGGAAGTGAGTGGTCCACAGACCAGAATGTAGAATAGCAGTGAGAACTAGTGGAAAGAAACCAGGGGTCAGGCAATCAGGGTTTTCTCCCTAAACGTGCCTGCCTCCTCAACCCCTGCCAACCCAGGCACCCACCACCACCACCATGTGACGTGACCACCTTCTCCATGAAAACAGGGTAGGGAGGAGTATATTACTCTACCAGGGCTGCTATAACAAAATACCACAGACTGGGTGGCTTAAACAACAGAAATTTATTTCTCACAGTTTTGGAGGCTGGAGGCCTAAGATCAAGAAGTGTGCGGGGTTGGTTTCCCTGAAGTCTCTCTTCTTGGCTTGTAGATAGTCGCCTTCTTACTGCGCCCTCACCTGCACCCACATCCCTGATGTCTCTTCCTCTTCTTATAAGGACAACATTTATACTGAATCAGGGCCCCACCCTAAAGATCTTATCTTAGTACTATCTTTAAAGGTACTGGGGGTTAGGACTTCCACATGTGAATTTGGCATGATCTTGGCTCACTGCAATCTCCACCTCCCGAGTTCAAGTGAATCTCATGCCTCAGCCTCCCGAGTAGCTGGGAATCCAGTCACGTGCCACCACACCCAGCTAATGTTTGTATTTTTTGGTAGAGACGGGGTTTCACTATGTTGGCCAGGCTGGTCTCAAACTCCTAACCTCAAGTGATCCAACCACCTCAGCCTCCCAAAGTCCTGGGATTACAGGCATGAGTGACCATGCCCAGCCGTGGTATTTTTTTTTTTTTTTTTTTTTGAGATGGAGTCTTGCTCTGTTGTCCAGGCTGGAGTGCAGTGGCATGGTCTTGGCTCACTGCAAACTCTGCCTCCTGAGTTCAAGCAATTCTCCTGCCTCAGTTGCCCAAGTAGCTGGGATTACAGGTGCCTGCCACCACACCCAGCTAATTTTTTGTATTTTTGGCAGAGACGGGTTTCACCATGTTGGCCAGGTTGGTTTCAAACTCCTGACCTTGTGATCCGCCCACCTCAACCTCCGAAAGCACTGGGATTACAGGCATAAGCCACCGTGCCTGGCCAGTATGGTTATTAGATGAGTAAATCTCTTGTTAATTTTGGAAGCTACTGAACCAACATCTCCTCCAACATCTCCTTCTCCACCTCCCTTTTCAACTTCAGTAAGATATTGTAAGCATTTGTAACAGAGCAGTTTCTGGAGCAGTTAAGCTGGCCAGGTATAACAAGTACCTCATTCTCTGAGCCTAGTGGTGAGCTGGGAGCTATTGATGGTCTTCCCTGAACTTCGAGTATCAAACTCTTCCAACGGTTTTATAAATCCCTTACTGCTTGAAATAGCTATAGTAATTTTTGTTTCCTGACTGAACTCTGATACAACTAAAAAAAACACATTTAAAAGTTCTGATTCTTTCATAGTTCATGATGATTGGGTTTTCACACTATGTGTAAGATGTGCCTCCATCAAACCTTGTTAGAATGTTGGCATGTTACCCATCTGATGTGGGGGGAAAATAAAAGTTCGATGTGGTCCCAGCTACTCGGGAGACTGAGCCAAGAGCCCAGGAGCCAAGAGCTCGGGAGACTGAACCTGAGCCCAGGAGTTGGGGCTGTTGTGTGAAATGACTGGACTTGTGAATATCGCTGCACTCCAGCCTGGGCAACACTGTGAGACCTAGTCTCTGAAAAAAAGTTCTAGAGACAAATGACAATCCACATAAAGTTAGTATTTCTTTCATTGGAAGTTACAGAAAACAACTCAAGCTATCATCAGTTGAGGGTGGGAGAAAAAAAGATTTTATTATAAAAATTCAGGCATAAAGAACTCAGAAATAGAAATGCAATCAGTAATCAGTCCTAAGAAAGTACTAGAATGGGCCGGGCGCCGTGGCTCACGCCTGTAATCCCAGCACTCTGGGAGGCCGGGGCCGGCGTATCACGAGGTCAAGAGATCGAGACCATCCTGACTAACACAGTGAAACCCCGTCTCTACTAAAACATACAAAAAATTAGCCGGGCATAGTGGCGGGCGCCTGCAGTCCCAGCTACTCGGGAGGCTGAGGCAGGAGAATGGCGTGAACCCGGGAGGCGGAGCTTGCGAGCTGAGATGGCGCCACTGCACTCTAGGTTGGGCTACAGAGCGAGACTCTGTCTCAAAAAAAAAAAGAAAAGAAAGTACTGGAATGAATCATTTGGAAGAACAGCAGGAACCCAGGCAGCATTCTCAATAAATGTCTTGTTTCTTTGCGAAAAGGTTTTTTTCGCTGCCCTTTCTAAATGGTGGAGAGCATGGTAAATGCAAATCCCAAGTTTTCCCTTCTACTGCATTCAAGAAGCCCAATCTGAGATTGAAATCCTTCCATTCCAAACCCATATCTCGCAAAAAGAAAATCTGATTATTCCAAGTTAAATTTCTTTTTTAAATTTATTTGTATTTTATTTATTTTTTTGAGACAGACCCTCACTCTGTTGCCCAGGCTGGAGTGCAGTGGCCCTATCTCAGCACACTACAACCTCCGCCTCCTGGGTTCAAGTGATTCTCCTGCCTCAGCCTCCCAGGTAGCTGGGACTACAGGCATGTGCCACCATGCCCAGCTCATTTTTGTATTTTTAGTAGGGATGGGGTTTCACTATGTTGGTCAGACTGATCTCGAACTCCTGACCTTGTGATTCGCCCACCTTGGCCTGCCAAAGTGCTGGGATAAAGGCATGAGCCACGGGCCTCCATCCTCCTCTTCCTCCTTCTTTTTCTTCTTCCTCCTCTTTTTCTTTTGAGACAGGTTGTCTCTCTGCTGCTTAGGCTGGAGTGCAGTGGCGTGGTCACAGCTCACTGTGGCTTACTGCAGCTTCAACCTCCCATCTCAGCCTTCTAAGTAGCTGGGACTACAGGCTCACACCGCCATGCCTGATTTTGTTGTTGTTGTTAAGAAATGAGGTCTTGCCCTGTTGCCCAGGCTGGTCTTCAACTCCTGGGCTCAAGTGATCCTCTTGCCTCCGCCTCCCAAATTTCTGGGATTACAGGCGTGAGCCACCATGCCCAACCATCAGCTTGAATTTCATCTTCTTTCCACTTATCACCTTTGGCAGTAGGGGCGTGTTCAAACAGCAGCAGCGAAACTATTTGAACCACCCTGAGGTTGGCGTGGGAAGTTTCCGGAGAGAGTAGATAATCAAGAAAACAACAGTGTCAGGTGTCTACTGAGGAAAATTGTGCAATACATATACGTGTTACCTGGGCGCTATCCAGGACTACCATGTGTGGTTATGCGGGTTACTCATACACAGCACACTTGGCTGAGGATTAAGTAGGATCTGAGCTTGGTGCCCCAAGCTGAAAGCTCCGGTGTGGGCTGCATTCACTCTGAGGAAGAGGTTCCCTTTTTAAAATTAGCGCAAGAGTGCTTCACCAGCTTTCAGGAAGTAGCTTTAGTAATGGTTTTAAAAATATATTAATATGTTTTTCTTTTCCTAGTGATGGAATGAGATTTTTAATCCTTTTTTTTTTTTTTTAAATTCTGAGGCAATCGTTTGCTCTGGAGAGAATGTGGATTGTTAGGTCACAAATGGAAAAGAAGATGAAAAAGTCAATTTTCAGATTTTTTTTTCAAAGCAAACTAGGATCTTAAAACCAGTCATGAGAAAATGGCCTGGCAAGTCAGACTTCATTATAAGAGAAGGATTTCAGAATTTTAAAAGCATCCTTTCATATATCAAAAGCAAGGCTTAGATGTTAGGAAACTGAGTTTTATTATAAAGCCATGTATAGAGAAGATCCAAGTCATGAAAAGGAATTAGAGAGCCCAAGACTCAGGGAAGGAGAGGAAAGAAAAGCAAGAAAGGGGGAAAAGGCCGGGCGTGGGGGCTCACGCCTGTAATCCCAGCACTTTCTGAGGCCAAGGCGGGTGGATCATCTGAGGTCAGGAGTTCCAGACCACCATAGCCAAAGTGGTGAAACCCTGTCTCTACTAAAATTACAAAAATTAAGTGGACGTGGTGGTGAGCGCCTGTAGTCCCAGCTACTTGAGAGGCTCAGGCAGGAGAATCCGTAGAACCCAGGAGGCGGAGGTTGCGGTGAGCAGAGATTGCACCACTGCGTTCCAGCCTGGGCGACAGAACAAGACCCCATCTCAAAAAAAAGAAAAGAAAAGAAAGAAAGGGGGAAAAAAGATTTAGGTTCATACTCTGGGAAGAAACATCCAAATAAGTTTTTGGGACTCAGTCTAGGGGTTCTTTCTCCTGACTTCTCAGTGCATAATCCAAGAAATCAAAAACCCCTTTGAAAACATTCTCCATTCAGTAAAGGCGAGAGACACATGACTGCATCCAAGTGCTAATTTCGAAATGGTTGAGGAGGTTTCTAGGCAAATGGGCCCAAGATGGTGCCTGCATTCTTTAATAACTGCAGATCTCTGTAAAAAATCAAAAGTTCACACAAGGCTCCGTAGGGCATATGGAAATGCTAAGAAAACTGAAATTCTAAAGAAGACCTGGGGTCAGAATATAAAAGCTGCAGCTACAGGGACCTTACAACTGGCGACCAGGGTGGGAAAAGGAACCTTAGAATTTAGCAGCTGATGTTGACAGAGTGCCTAAAGCAATCATGAGGGACAAGCTACGCATCCATGATCTCCAGCACGGATGCCCAGGCCAGAGCAGCCAAGCCACATTGCACTGTCTTTTCTCCATACCTGCCTTTTTTTTTTCTTTTTTTTTTTTCTTGAGACAGGGTCTCACTCTGTTGCCTAGGCTGGAGTGCAGTAGCACCGTCATAGCTCACTGTAGCCTCAAATTCCTGGGCTCAAGTGATCCTTTTGCCTGAGCCTCCCAAGTAGCTGGGATTACAGGCGCGAGCTACCATACCCAGCTAATTTCTGAAAAAAAATTTTTGTAGGCCAGGCGCGGTGGCTCAGGCTTGTAATTCCAGCACTTTGGGAGGCCAAGGCAGGTGGATCACCTGAGATCAGGAGTTTGAGACCAGCCTGGCCAATATGGTGAAACCCCGTCTCTACTAAAAATATAAAAATTAGCTGGGCATGGTGGTGCAGGCTATAATCCCAGCTACTAGGGAGGCTGAGGAAGGAGAATCATTTGAACCTAGGAGGCAGAGGTTGCAGTGAGCTGAGATCACACCACTGCACTTCAGCCTGGGCAACAAAGTGAGACTCCATCTCAAAAAAAATTTTTTCTTTTTGTAGGGACAAGGTCTTGCCATGTTGGCCAGACTGGTCTTGAACTCCTAGACTCAAAGGATCCTCCCACCTCAGCCTCCCAAACTTCGAGGATTGCAGACATAAGCCACAGTAACCAGCCCCTGCTTTGATGAAGCATGAAGTTCCCCTCAACCAATGCCATTTAAGGAGGATTGAGAGGGGGAAGCAATTTCAAGGTAGAAAGGCAACCTGGTAGAAGTCTAGAAATAGGTTGATTATCTAACAAAAGGAACTGGTATGGACTGAAAGAGACTGTGCTTAAACAGAAGAAGGCTGATTTGCTTTTCCCTGGCAATACAAAGATTTTTCTTGCACTTTCACTTGAACTGGGGCTTGAGAACAAGATGAGTTATAAATAATACAACTTTTTTTTGTATCTGATATATAGTTTGTAAGTTTTTACCTTACTACATATGAGAGAGAAAGGGTTATTATTCCTCTGGGGAAGCTGTATATTATAATGATCCAAAATATTGTGCTAATATGGTGATTACCAATCACATGCAACTATTTTATTTTATTATTTATTATTCTTTTTTTTTTTTTTTTTTTTTGAGACAGAGTCTCCCTCTGTAGCCCAGGCTAGAGGGCAGTGGTGCGATCTCAGCTCACTGCAACCTCTGCCTCCCAGGTTCAAGCGATTCTCCTGCCTCAGCCTCCCAAGTAGCTGGGATTACAGGTGCCACCACACCTGACATATTTTTGTATTTTTAGTAGAGAGGTAGTTTCACTATGTTGGTCAGGCTGGTCTCAAGCTCCCAACCTCAGGTGATCCACCTGCCTCGGCCTCCCAAAGTCCTGGGGTTACAGGCAAGAGCCACTGTGCCCAGCCCACACGCAATTATTTTAACTGAAATTAAATAAAATTAAAACTTCTATTTATACTTCAACTTTCAGGTGCTCGTTTCAGGCAGTATTCATATGGTTAGCAGTCACCATATTGGCAATGCAATACAGATTTACAGAAAATTTTCATCATCACAGAAAGTCTTATTTGACAGTGTCTGATTACCCTGCCAACATTCTCTCCTCCACATGTTTGCCAGTACTTATTATTGTCTTTTTGAATATAGCCATCATAGTGGGTATGAAGTTGTATCTCACTGTGGCTTTGATTTGCATTTCCCTAATCACTAATATGTTCAATATCTTTTCATGTGCTTCTTGGCCAGTTGTATATCTTCTTTAGAAAGTTATCTATTCAAATCCTTTGGACATCTTCTGTTGGGTTGTCTTTTTATCTATTTATTTATTTATTTATTTATTTATTTATTTATTTATTTTGAGATGGAGCCTCGCTCTGTCGCCCCAGGCTGGAGTGCAGTGGGGCGATCTCGGCTCACTGCAAGCTCCGCCTCCCGGGTTCATGCCATTCTCCTGCCTCAGCCTCCCGAGTAGCTGGGACTACAGGCGTCCACCACCATGCCCGGCTAATTTTTTGTGTTTTTAGTAGAGACGGGGTTTCACCATGTTAGTCAGGATGGTCTCGATTTCCTGACCCGGTGATCAGCCCGCCTCAGCCTCCCAAAGTGCTGGGATTACAGGCGTGAGCCACCATGCCCCACCCCGCTTATATATTTTGGATACAACTCTCCTATCATATCTATAACTTGTAGTATTTGCTCCCATTCTGTAGATGTTCTTTTCACTTTGTTAATGATATCCTTAGGAGCACAAAAGGCTTTAATTTCAATTAAGTTCAAAGTATCTGTTTTTCTCTTGTCGTTTGTGCTTTTGGTGTCCTATCTAAGAAATCATTGCATAATTGAGAGAACAATGGTTTATGCCTAAGCTTTCTTCTGAGAGTTTTATAGTTTTAGCCCTTACATTTGTGTCTATGATTTATTTTGAGTTAATTTTTATATACGGTATGAGGTGGAAGTCCAAATTCATTCTTTTGCATGTGGCTATTCAGTTGTCCCAGCATCATTTATTGAAAAGACTATTCTTTCCCCAGTGATTTTTTTTTTTTTTTTTGAGACAGAGTCTCGCTCAGTCGCCCAGGCTGAAGTGCAGTGGCGGGATCTCGGCTCACTGCAAGTTCCGCCTCCCGGGGTCACGCCATTCTCCTGCCTCAGCCTCCCGAGCAGCTGGGACTACAGGCGCCCGCCGCCACGCCCTGCTAGTTTTTTGTATTTTTTTAGTAGAGACGGGTTTCACCGTGTTAGCCAGGATGGTCTCGATCTCCTGACCTCGTGATCCCCCCGCCTCGGCCTCCCACAGTGCTGGGATTACAGGCGTGAGCCACCGCGCCCAGCTTCTTTTTTTTTTTTTTTTTTTTTTTTTTTTTTTTGAGACGGAGTCTTGCTCTGTCGCCCAGGCTGGAGTGCAGTGGCCAGATCTCTGCTCACTGCAAGCTCCAGGTTCACGCCATTCTCCAGGTTCACGCCATTCTCCTACCTCAGCCTCCTGAGTAGCTAGGACTACAGGCGCCCGCCACCACGCCAGGTAATTTTTTGCATTTTTAGTAGAGACGGGTTTCACTGTGTTATCCAGGATGGTCTCGGTCTCCTGACCTCGTGATCTGCCCTCCTCGGCCTCCCAAAGTGCTGGAATTACAGGCATGAGCCACCGTGCCAGGCCAATTTTTGTATTTTTTAGTAGAGATGGGGCTTCACCACCTTGGCCGGGCTGGTCTCGAACTCCTGACCTCATGATCCACCCCACCTGCCTCTGCCTCCCAAAGTGCTGGATTACAGGCGTGAGCAACAGCACTTGGCCTTTAAAGTGTGTATACATATATATATATACACACACACACACACACACACATAGTTATACTTTAAGTTCTGGGATACATGTGTGAAACGTGCAGGTTTGTTGCATAGGTATACACGTGCCATGGTGGTTGGCTGCACCCATCAATTCTTCAATTCTATTTCTTCTTCTTTTTTTTTTTTTTTTTTTTTTGACGGAATTTCCACTCTTGTCGCCCAGGCTGGAGTGCAGTGGGGTGATCTTGGCTCACTGCAACTTCCGCCTCGCGGGTTCAAGCAATTCTCCTGCCTCAGCCTCCGGAGTAGCTGAGATTACAGGCCCCACCACCACACCCAGCTATTGTGTTTTCAGTAGAGACAGGGTTACTCCATGTTGACCAGACTGGTATCTAACTCCTGACCTTGTGATCCACCCGTGTCGGCCTCCCAAAGTACTGGGATTACAGGCCTGAGCCACCATGCCTGGCCAATTTTTCTTCTTTTTTAATAGAGGCATTTTGTGTATAAAATTTCCTCTGATAATTGTTTTTATTGCAGCTCATAGTTTTAGTATGTTATATTTTTGTTTTCATTTTTCTCAAAGTATTTTTAAATTTCTATTGTGATTTTTTTGACACATTGATTATTTAAAAGTATGTTGTCTACTGCTTACTTGTGAATCTTTTCAAATTTTCTTGTGTTATTATCCCTAATTTCATCCCACTGTGTTTGGAGATGATATTTTTTATTATTTCAGTCCTTTTACATTTATTGTTTTGTGGCCTAACATATGATTCATTGCAGAGAACATTCTATGTACATTTGAGATGTGTATTCTGCCTCCTTGAGTAGAGTGTTTTATAGGTGTCTGTCAGGTCTAATTGGTTTACGATGTTGCAATGTTGTTGAAGTCTTCTTTTTTTTTTTTTTTTTTTTTGAGACAGAGTGTCACTGGGTCGCCCAGGCAGGAGTGCGGTGTGCAATCTAGGCTTACTGCAACTTCTGCCTCCCAGGTTCTAGCTATTTCCCTTGCCTTAGCCTCCCAGGTAGCTGGGATTACAGGTGTGTGCCACCACGTGCTCAGCTAATTTTTGTATTTTCAGTAGAAACAGAGTTTTGCCATGTTGGCCAGACTGGTCTCCAACTCCTGGCCTCCAGTGATCTGCCTGCCTTGGCCTCCCAAAGTGCTGGGATTACAGGCGCGAGCCACCACGTCCAGTCCAAAGTCTTTTTTTTTTTTTAATCAATCTTCTTTTCATATTCATTATTGAAAGTGGGTATTGAAGTCTCCAGGTATTTTTTTAAATTGTCTATTTCTCTTATCAATTCTGTCAGTGTTTGTTTCATGTTTGAGTTTCTGTTGATAGGTACATATATATTTATAATAATTGTGTTTTCCTAATGGATTTTTTTTTTTTTTTTTGAGACAGAGTCTCACTCTGTTGCGCAGGCTGGAGTACAATGGTATGATCTGGGCTCACTGTAGCCTCCACCTTCTGGGTTCAAGCGATTCTCCAGCCTTAGCCTCTCTAGTAGGTGGGATTACCAGTGTGTGCCAACACACCCAGACCTAATTTTTGTATTTTTAGTAGAGACAGGGTTTTGCCATATTGGCCAGGCTGGTCTTGAACTCCTGACCTCAGGTGATCTGTCCACCTCAGCCTCCCCCAAAGTGCTAGTCCATTTACATTTACATTCAATTATTGATAAAGTAAAACATGTTTATAATTTTCTAAATTTATTTTCTAGATGGTTTATACCTTTTTTGTTCTATTTCATGAGTACTACATTTTTTCATGTTAAATACGTTTTCTACTGTACTATTTTAATTCCCTTGTTGTTTCTTTTTCTGTATAGTTTTGTGTTATTTTGTTACTGGCTGCCCTAGGGGGTTACAATGAATATTTTTTTTTTTTTTTTTTTTTTTTTTTTTTTTTTTTTTTTTTTTGAGACGGAGTCTCGCTCTGCCGCCCAGGCTGGAGTGCAGTGGCCGGATCTCAGCTCACTGCAAGCTCCGCCTCCCGGGTTCACGCCATTCTCCTGCCTCAGCCTCCCGAGTAGCTGGGACTACAGGCGCCCGCCACCGCGCCGGCTAGTTTTTTGTATTTTTTAGTAGAGACGGGGTTTCACCGTGTTCGAGACAATGAATATTTTTAAACAATCTAGTTCCAATTAGTACCAAGTTAACTTCAATATTATACCAAGACTTTGCTCCAATATAGTTCCTTTCCCTCTCCCACTTTGTGCTATTATTGTCACAAATTACATCTTTAAACATTATAAGTCCATTAACACAGCTTTTTAATTATTGCTCTCTGCAGTTGTCTTTTAAATCAGTTAGAAGAGTTACAAACAAAATACATTTATATTGATTTTATATTGACCTACATAGTTAGTGTTCTTTCTTTCTTCATGTAACTGTGTAATGTCTTTCATTTCAACCTGAAGAATTTATTTTATTTTTAATTTTAAATTTAATAATTTAAATTTATTTATTTTAAAAATACACAGGGTCTCACTGCTGCCCAGGCTGATCTCAGATTCCTGGGCTTAAGCTGTTCTCCTGCCTTGGCCTCCCAAAGTGCTGGGATTACAGGCGTGAGCAACCCCTCCCATTCCCTTTTAGTATTTCTTTCTTTTTTTTTTTTTTTTTGAGGCGGAGTCTCGCTCTGTCACCAGGCTGGAGTGCAGTAGCTGGATCTCAGCTCACTTCAAGGTTCACCTCCTGGGTTTACGCCATTCTCCTGCCTCAGCCTCCCAAGTAGCTGGGAATACAGGCGCCCGCCACCACGCCCAGCTAGTTTTTTGTATTTTTTTAGTAGAGACGGGGTTTCACCGTGTTAGCCAGGATGGTCTCGATCTCCTGACCTTGTGATCCGCCCGTCTCGGCCTCCCAAAGTGCTGGGATTACAGGCTTGAGCCACTGCACCCGGCCGCCTTTTAGTATTTCTTGAGAACAATTCTCCTAATGAGAAATTTTTCTCAGTGTTTTTTGTTGTTGTTGTTGTTTTTAAAGCTAGGAAAGTCTTAATTTCTCCTTTGCTTGTGAAGGATAGTATTGGTGAAATTGTATACAATTCTTGTTTGATGGCATTTTTCTTTAAAGACTTTTAATATGATATTCATCACCTCTTGATCAAGAGTATGTTACTGCATTTTTTTTCTGCTCTTTTCTTTTGTGTGTGTGTTTGTGTGTGTTTGTTACTGCATTTCAAAGCCTTCTAGAGAGGTCTAATTCCCCAGATTTTCCCTTTTTCTATCTTTCTTTCTTTTTTTAGAGATGAGGATCTTGCTATGTTGCCCTAGCTGGCCTCAACCCTTGGGCTCAAGCAAACCTTCCCCATCAGCCTCCCAAAGAGTTTGGATGACAGGTGCATGTCACCACTCTGAGCCTCTTTTAAGTCTTTTGTTTGTTTGTTTGTTTGTTTGAGACAAGGTCTTGCTCTTTCAACCAGGCTGGAGTGCAGTGGTGTGAACAGGGCTAAGGTAGCCTCAAACTCCTAGGCTCAAACCCTGCCTCAGCCTCCTGAATGGCTGGGAATATGTTTTGGTTTTTTTTTTGTTTGTTTTTTGTAGAGACAGGATCTCACCATGTTGTCCAGGCTGGTCTCCTTTTAAGTTTCTGATTCAGCTTTTTATTTGCCCAATTGGTATCACTGCTTCAGTCACTTCAGTGGCAAATCATTGCCACTGATTGGTTTTGACAAATGCCCTCAGGATAGGAATGTATTGGTCAAATAAAGGTAAGTCCTGAGAATGGGATCTTTCCCAGGAGTCTTCAGTCAGGTCAAATAATGACAATTCTCTTTAGATTAGGGTTTGGGGGTTTATACCAAACCTGTTCCTTCCTCTCAAATAACTGTTATACTGCTGTTTTTCATAGCTACCATGATTGTCAAGTTCATTTTCAGGGCCACTGTGGAGCTGGGGAGAGAAGGATAAGAGTAAGACAAGTTAAAATATTAAAAGCTTCCTGTTTTTATTGAGATTCAGTTGTTTTTCTTGAATCGATGATGCTCAGATTGTTGCAAGCCTTAATTAATTTCCGATGTTTTGAAAAAATGACTTTTGCAATTTTTGCCAGTGTTCTCATTGTTTTTATGGGGCCGCAGGCCTTTGGAGGTATATACTCCACTGTTCTGGAAGTGCCATCCCTTATTTGCTCTTTTTTTGTTTGTTTGTGTTTTGAGACAGGGTCTCCCTCTGTCACACAGGGTAGGGTGCAGTGATCCAGTCATAGCTCACTGCAGCCTCAACCTCCTGGACTCAAACAATCCTCCCACCTCAGCCTTCTGAGTAGCTGGGACCATAGCCTAGAGCCACTGCACCCAGCTAATTTTTAAATTTTTTGTAAAGACAGAGTCTCACTATGTTGCCCAGGCTGGTCTCAAACTCCTGGGCTCAAGAGATCCTCCCTCCCCAGCCTTCCAAAGTGCTGGGATTCTAGGCATGAGCCACCACGCCTGACTCACTATTTGTTTTAAATCTAAGCTTAACTATCCACACCTGTGTGACCCCGGGCAAGGTGTATAATTTTGCCGGTACCTACCTATGTCTTGTAAACAATAAATGAAATAATATAGATAATACTGTAAAGTAGTTAGCACAACACTCATTTGGGCCAGGCGAGGTGGTTCACGCCTGTAATCCCAGCACTTTGGGAGGCCAAGGTGGGGGATCACCCGAGGTCGGACATTCGAGACCAGCCTGGCCAACATAGCGAAACCCTGTCTCTACTAAAAACACAAAAATTAGCTGGGTGTGGTGGCAGGCACTTGTAATCCCAGCTAGTCGGGATGCTGAGGCAGGAGAATCGCTTGAACCTGGGGGGCGGGGGTTGCAGTGAACCGAGATGGCGCCAATGCACTCAGCCTGGATGACCAAGTAAGACTGTCTCAAAAATAAGTAAGTAAATAAATATAATAAAAAATAAAAATAAATACATTTTAAAAAGTGAGTGTTCAGAGGCTCATGCCTGTAATCCCAGCACTTTGGGAGGCTGAGGTGGGTGAATCACTTGAGCCCAGAAGTTCAAGACCAGTCTGGGCAACATCATGAGACCCCATGTCAAAAAAAAAAAAAAAAAAAAGGTGAGTGTTCAACAAATGTAAGCACCTCTGGTGGAAACTTTTTTTTAAATTTTTTTTTGAGGTGGAGTCTCGCTCTGTCACCCAGGCTGGAGTGCAATGGCACGATCTTGGCTCACTGCAACCTCCGCCTCCTGGGTTCAAGCAATTCTCCTGCCTTAGCTTCTGGAGTAACTGGGATTACACGTGCACGCCACCATGCCCGGCTACTTTTTCTATTTTTAATTTCACCATGTTGGCCAGGTTGGTTTCGAACTCCCAACCTCGGGTGATCACCCAACTTGGCCTCCCAAAGTCCTGGGATTATGGGCATAAGCCACTGCAACCCAGCCGCTTTTTTGTTCATTTAACCATATATTCTGGAGATCTTTATACATCAAACATTAACAACTTCCCCATTATTTTTTGTGCTAGTCCACTGGTCATAATTATTCAGTCAGTCTCATGTTGAAAGACATTTAAATTGTTTTTAATCTTTGACTATCACCACGATATTGCAATAAATAGTTTTTATTTTACACAGGGAAATCTAGCCCTGTGTGTTATTAAAACATATGTAAGTGCTACTATGATTAAAATGGTTTGGTAATGGTACATAAATAGATAAAGAGATAAGAACAAAAGAATAGAAAATTCAGAAACAGGCCCTAAAATATACACGAACCAGTATTTTCTGTTTTTGAGGACAATTCCATTATTATTTGGAACACACCAGCCTATTGCAGGCAAGAAAAACAGTCAGTTTCTGAAGGAAACAGTCCAACCTTTTAGTTGTGACTAATCCTGGCTTCAAATAGTTTACTGGATTTGGCTTTATTGAAATAAACAAAAGTTTGAGTTAGCAAAAAAAGATCTGCATTGCAAAATTAATTTTTACTTAATAGAATTTCCCCCTTTTCCCACTGCTTCCAGAGTTTCCAACAGCATATAACTTTATAAAGTTAATTTTTGCTGTTATGGTAAAATATATATAACACAAAAATGAAAATGACCATTTTAACATTTTGTAAGTATCCAGCCCAGTGGTATTGAGCATATTCATACTGTTACGCAACCATTACCACCTTTTTCCCAAAGTGAAACTCCGTACCCATTAAAAAGTAGCTCCAGCCAGGCATGGTGGGAGGCTGAGGCGGGTAGATCACTTGAGCTCAGGAGGTTGAGACCAGCCTGGAGAGCAATCAGGTGGATAACAGCTGGAGCCAAGGAGAATTTATCTATGCAGTGTATTGGCAGACACCAGGTCTAATTTATCTTGAAGATGAGTAACAGAATAAAAGTAATTAAAACAATACAATCTAAAACAACATTCGAAGGTTTAGAAACACCCTATAGCATAAATGGAAAGGCATAATTCAGAAGAAAAACATATTTTTAGTATAAAACAAAAAGGGAAATTTAAGTCCAAGAAATATAATTAAATTTCAAAGAGCATGAGTTTCTTGTTTAAAAAAAAATCAAAAAGGCTGGGCACGGTGACTTACGCCTGTAATCCCAGCACTTTGGGAGGCCTAGGTGGGCGGATCATCAGGTCAGGAGATCAAGACCATCCTGGCTAACATGGTGAAACCCTGTCTCCACTAAAAATACGAAAAATTAGCCGGGCATGGTGGTGGGCACCTGTAGTCCCAGCTACGTCAGAGGCTCAGGCAGGAGAATGGCGTGAACCTGAGAGGCGGAGCTTGCAGTGAGCCGAGATCGCGCCACTGCCCTCCAGCCTGGGCGACAGAGCGAGACTCTGTCTCAAAAAAAAAAAAAAAAAAAGATAGAGTTATGCCTTTCATATTGTTAAAAGATATACACCACACTCAAAAATAACTTCATGGATTAAATAGAAAATCTGTGAAATGTATGTAATTGACACTCTTAGAAATACAGGTAGAAGTTGAGAGGCACCAATTCATGGGTGGAGACTTCCCAAATGCTTTCATAAAAACACTTAAATAAACCACACACACCCACAGTTGAAAACATTTTCTAATAATTGAAACTTACATATTCCAAAATTTAGTATTTTAATGATGAAATTGTTTCACATACTCATGTGCACTCTAAACATTTTGTAAGATAAAAATGTGACTTTTAAAACTGGAAAATATAATTTGTTACACATTTTCAAACATCAAGTTTTAAATGGACCAGAACAGCACAATGTAACTTGGAGTCTCTCTCCTAATGCCTAAATGTAATGTGATGTTCTAAATTGTATCCTGGAACAGAAAATGGACATTAAATAAACTGAGGAATTCTGAACAAGTATGATTTTTATGTATCAATAATTCATCCATATTGATTCATTAATTGTATCAAATATACCATACTAAGATATTAATAATAGAGAAAACTGGGTTTGGGCTTTACAGGAACACCATACTATCATCACAAGTTTTCTGTGAATCTAAAATGGTTCTAAAATTAAAATTCCATTTAAATCAATTGCAATATATACAATTAATTAAATCTGAATTGTGGAAAATATAGCTTTTATTATAATTTTTCTTGACAGCTTCTGAAGACAAAGCTTTTATTTTCTATTTTTAGGTGAAATTGAACACATTTTCAGTCAAACTGTTTACTTATAACAATATTTGCAATACTAAAAGTTTTATAACACAGATTCATAATAATGGAAAGCAAAGCATACTGTTGGTGTTATTTTTGGAATGCTATATGAAACACATAACCTCCTACTTAAGATTTATAATAACAATTCTATGGTATTCCATGAGAGAATATAATTTACATAAAATATAAGTTAATTTTATCTCAATGATTGTGAAAAGGTTAACAAGTATCCAAACTAAAATAAGAATCTGTTTCTAGATTAGAAAGAAATATCAACTATATAATTCTTTACTTTTAAAATATTATAGACATGATAAGTATTGTAATAATAACAAAAACAGTATCAAATGTTTTACATATATTCTGTCATCTGCCCTTAACCAGATTCTTTAACTTAACCTTTTTGAGAGGAGCTACCTATGAAGTCTAAAAACGTTTATTTCAAATTTGTTTTAATATTAGCAACTCTTCAATTTTTCCTGACCCTGCCAATAAATTCATCTTCCTAATATCTCTTACTCTGTAAATTTCTCTCTATTTCTTAGAGAGAGAGAGAGAGAGAGAGAGAGAGACTAAGACAGAAAGAGAGAATTTATAAGAAAATAAGAAAGGAAGGGTTATAATAATAGCTTCCTTTCATTTCTCCATCCTGAAGTCCCCATTTTCATCTCTGAGAGCTGATCTGGATAGGATAGGCTAAAGGAACAGAGAAAATCAGAGTGCTAGAAAGAGCTAGAAAGGGAACAGGTGACCTGAAGATCAAATACTAAAGAAGGGGCTAATAGATGGCAAGGAAAGTGGTGAGCATGGCATGCAGGTAGATGGGATTCTCGTTAGTGAAGCCCCACAGGGTGGAGGGTAATCCCATGCAAGGGTCAAGTGTAATTCAGTGACAACATAGGCAACATGGGAGACCTACCACAGTGAACCAGCGATTGGCATGTTTGTAAGGACTGTGTTCGGATTGCAGTTTTTTTTAAAGATTCAGTGATCTTGAAATTGGCATTCCATGTCATTTTAAAAGATTAAATGGTAAAGCAAATGTTTTATTCACGTATCTTTATTTCTCCCCTCCACACTTTTCCCTCCACTCTTCTTTTTTTTAAAGTGGAAGTTTAAAATCCCATCTCACACTCATTTTTTTAGAAGTAGAAATAATGGGAAAACGTCACTTGGATAGAGAGCGCTTTAGTAGAGCTGCGTCATAATTTAGCCTTTACTGCCGCTTAGTGGTAACGAAGAGACAAAAGTTGACTGAGAGGATCAATTGAGCAAGTCAGCGAGGGATAGCAATGCAACTCAAATTTATTGAAGAGTATTTAATTGTAATTCCTTTTTTATATTTTGTAGGCAAAGAGCTCTTACTGTTTTACACTCAAGGTTTATTGAATATACTTTTTTTTTTTTTTTTGAGACAGAATTTCGCTCTTGTAGCCCAGGCTGGAGTGCAATGGTGCGATCTCGTTTCACTGCAACCTCCGCCTCCTGGTTCAAGCGATTGTCCTATCTCTGCCTCCCAAGTAGCTGGGAGTACAGGCACGGCCACCACGCCCAGTTAATTTTTGTATTTTTAGTAGAGACGGGGTTTCACTATGTTGGCCAGGATGGTCTCAGTCTTTTGACCTCGCGATCCACCTGCCTTGGCCTCCCAAAGTGCTGGGATTACAGGCGTGAACCACCACGCCTGGCCAAATATACTTTCTACAACAAAGTTTTATGTTATAAGCATTGTATGACTTTTAGTATTACCTGAAACGTAATGAAACTTGGGCAAGAATTGTTGGTTGTTTTTGTATTCTGATTACATAACTGCATTTTGAGAGGCTGAATATAAACTAAATGCATCCTTAGCTGCTGGCCTAGAAACTTACTTCCCCTGAGTGAAGCTGCACATTGGGAATTGTGGATGGTAGAACATGTTTATTAAAATAGTTTATTCTCTTCTTATTTTATTATATTATGCCTTTATTTGTAGTAATTTATTAATGTGTCATGTTTCCCTTAAGCTTCCTAATGTCAAGACTATTTATTATCATTTTTTGCTTCTTAATGACTTGCCCATAATTACTGCTCAATAAATGCTTGCTCAGTTAATCTAATTGAGTAAGGCAAAACAATGTCATTATCACTATTAATTAAAACAGAGCAGGAACTCTAAAGTATGTTTCTCAAAACATACTTTTTTCCCCCAAATCACCAGGCCACTTTAGAACTAGAAATCATGGAAAAGGTATTGGAGTCATCATTGGATGACCTTGGCTTTACTCATATGTACTCTAACCAAATGGATACAGATCAGAGTCTTAGCATTAAAACAGACCATAGACATCACCTACACCAATAGTTAAACCAGAAAAAATATTCCAAGGAACACTTGGAAGGTGTATTGAACTGCTAAAAACCTAAAAGTTAAAAGTTAAGAGAACTAAGAATCCAAATGGTGATTGCTTGAAAAAAAAAAAATGCTAGCAGGACACTATGGCTCAGTCTTATAATCCCAGCACTTTGGGAGCCCGAAGTAGGAGGGTTTTTTAGGCTAGGAGTTCCAGACCAGCCTGGGCAACAGGTAAGACCACGTCTCTAGAAAAAATGAATAAGTAAACAGCCAGATGTGGTGGCCTGTCCTTGTAGTCTCAGCTACCTGGGAGGATTGCTTGACCCCAGGAGTTCGAGGCTGCAATGAGCTATGATCATATCACTGCACTTCAGCCTGGGTAACACGGGAAGACCCTGTCTCAAAAATAAAAATTTAAAAAAAGCCATCTCACAAAAGAACACTACTAACCACTACTGCAAAGAACATATACTTTTAGCAAAAGTAGCTTCATGTGGTTTGTGTGCATTTTTAAATATTTAAAAGTGATCCACGCTTTATATATGGTTCTAAATGCTTCTGTAAGATCTCGGATTTATTTTAGTTTGAACCTTTCATGTATTGCTTAAGCAAGTGGGTGAGGGAAGTGCGAACCCCGCCTGCCTTCTCTTAGCTCTCCCTCACTGAAGATGGGAACGCAGCTCTCAGCAGTGGCACCTGGGACCCCTGGCTGCAGTGCCCAGGTGACATTCCTGTGGAGAAAAGCACTTTAGGACCGGTCTGCAGACACCCTCTCATGAATCTTCTGCTTTACCATGAAACCTGGGAGAAAACAAAGGGGAAAAATGTGAGAAGAACTACGCTGCCCTTCCCAAATAGAAACCTGTTGGGCAGAGGCACACGCAGCTGAGGACAGAGCTCAGCATTTTACGTTAAATTTGCACATAGTTTCTGTGACCTCATTTGACAGACTGTTTTTGAGCTCCCTGTTGCAAATGTGTCTATTTTCCTGTTCACTTAAATCTAGGGGAATACTCACATCAGCCGCAAGAGGTGACTCTGTTGCACTATTGCTCCTGTATTCTCTTACGGCTGTCACAATGACACTGATATCACACAGTGACATGAACCTGGACGTAGGGCAGGGTACGTGCAGAAGAAGACTGTGCCATGGTTAGCCCAGCACTCATTCAATCAGCTAAAATTGTGATAAGGGAAAATGAAACACGTGTCAAACACTACATTCAAGGTACCCAGAAGTGAAAATGGAATAATCTTGACCGATTCATGATGGCAAAGCCACATTGCCTGTGTCATTCCCGATCCTTCTCTGTGATCTGTGTTTATGGAGTATAGCCTCTCTTACATAGAATAAGGTTCAATTGAAGGTGACAGAAAATTCCCAAAATAACAGTCCCTTAGAGAAGTTAGCATACTTCTTGCTCACGTAAAATCAGGCAGAGGCTTGGCCATCCAGGTTTGGTGTGGCAGCTCTGCTTCATGAGCCATCAGAACTCCGCACTCCCCAGCTGTGCCCAGGGCACATACGGCTGCTGGAGCTCCAGGAAACACAACTGCATCCCAAGCTGCAGTCATGAAAAAGGAGTAGAAAAAACAAAAGACCTCCTCCCGTAAGGAAAGTCCCTGGAAGTCACAGGCAAACAGTTCCGCCTCTACCTCACCTTCCCAACTTTCGTTCCATGGCCACACTGACCTGCAAGGGAGGCTAAGAAGTGTAGTATTTACATGGATGTTGATGTTATCAACTGAATATGTGGGGCTGTAGTAACTAACAAAAAAATGAGAGAATAAATATCGGGAAGAAACTAGGATTTTTAGATGCACAGAACACTCATTCTATAATCTTAATAGTTTCTTTTTAAGAAACTATTTTATATTAACAAGAAAAGACTAGCGAAATCCAACAGAACACTGAGAAGCATATGATTAGGTAAATCAAAGTAGGAAAAACTTTAATAGGTTGAAAAGATGTGAAGGGAAACTCAGAAAAATTAGTCATCAGATAAATGACACAAAAGAGCACTTTAGGCCAGGCACGGTGGCTCACGCCTGTAATCCCAGCACTTTGGGAAGCCGAGGTGGGTGGATCACCTGAGGCCAGGAGTTCAAGAACAGCCTGGCCAACATGGTGAAATCCCGTCTCTATAAAAACACAAAAGATTAGCTGGGCATGGTGGCAGGTGCCTGTAATTCCAGCTACTTGGGAAGCTGAGGCAGGAGAATCGCTAGAACCCGGGAGGCAGAAGTTGCAGTGAGCAGAGATTGCACCATTGCACTCCAGCCTGGGCAACAAGAGTGAAAGTCTGTCTCAAAAAAAAAAAAAAGAAAAAAGAAAAGCACTTTATATCAATTTATTAATTTTAGAAATTTGGATTATGCCCAAATTAGTGGAAATGTATGTGGACGTGTTCATGTTTTATCTCAAGGATTCAGACACACTTGGAGATTTTCTTCGCACTTCGTGAAAATAATTATGCATATACTTTATGTCCCAACCATCAAAGCCTGGGCATATTCCCCTGACAAGAAGCCATGGAGGACATTTTCAAAGATCTTATTTGCAACATTTAGTGTACTGCAACATATACTAAATTTAAATGCCTTTTACTTGGAGATTTTATGCATAAGACATGGTTGTGTTTATTGTATACATTTATATTGATATACATATATATTTCTCTATATATATCATAGCTTTTACACACAATTTTATATCAATGTATTTGCAGGTGACAAGAGGGCCCAATGGTCCCTAGTGTAAATGTATTTGCATCTGTTTTTTGTTTGTGTGTGTTTATTTTCTGATTGTGTTTATTTTATATATTTACATTTATAGATGTATATATTTTTCTTTATATATAATAGCAATTACACACAATTTCATCATGATGCAATATAGCTATATTAACTATATATTCTATAGGAAATAGATACATGTGCAAATATATGCATACATACATACAAATAAAGCACTATTAGTAGGCCTCAAAAACAGTGTTGTGTGAGTACAGTGAGCATATTCTAAGAAGTGGATGGCTGTCTATAAATAAATGACTTAAGCATGCTATTTCTCGCACTCCTACATTTACCAAGATGGAAGGGGTTTCCCATCTTTTCACTTGAATAAACTATTGGAAATGGGATTCTCTTTCCTTGATTATTTCAGGTTGACAAATTTATACCAAAATAGTGGGCTGTTATAATCAATATCTTTATGATTGGTTTTCCTAAATATTATTTTTTTTAAAAAAAATATTAAGTTGTATCCCGGCTGGGTGCGGTGGCTCACACCTGTAATCCCAGCACTTTGGGAGGCCAAGGTGGGTGGATCACGAGGACAAGAGATTGAGACTAGCCAGGCCAACATGGTGAAACCCCGTCTCTACTAAAAATACAAAACTTAGCCGGGCATGGTGGTGGGCACCTGTAGTATCAGCTACTCGGGAGGCTGAGGTAGGAGAATCACTTGAACCCGGCAGGTGGAGGTTGCCTTGAGCCGAGATTGCACCGCTGCACTCCAGCCTGACAGAGTGAGACTCCATCTCAAAAACAAAAAAAAATTAAGTTGTATCCCTTGCTTGCCTTTTATTTTCCACAAGCGGATGAAACTTCCTCCCCCACAAGCAGATGGAAGAATCTGTACAGGGTCACTTCAGGGAAGCTACACGGCGGGGTGGAAGTAGAATGGACCTGCACACTTTTAAACCATTTTTTTACTTTGGTTCTTGGAGGACCCAAGGCACTTGTAAAGAAGAAGAAGGAGGTGGACTGTGAGTTTGTAGCTAAAAGAAGGAGAGAGATGACCCAGCAACCTAGAGAAGCAGGAAGAAAGTGTTTGTTCCACCTTCCCTTCCTCTCCAGAATTCTGCAGGGTCTGGAGAAGAGCAGAGGGGTCTCCGTCCCCCAGGAGAGGGCCCGGCCAGACCCTGCCGAATGCAGAGAGCTATCTGCAGGGCAGCGTCCAGGCAGACAGGACCGGGGCAGCTTCACAGAAGATTCCCCTAGTACGGTGAGGTGTAGAACCAAAGTGAGCCAGCACTTCTGAAGGAGACGCCTTAGCTCAACTCATCTTTCTTGAAGAGGCTTTGCTCCTGAGGAGTCCCTGTACTTCTCTTTCTGCCAGAGTAAATCTAGCTCCCATGCACTTACTGTCAAGGCACGTGACGACTCTATAGCATCCCCAGGAATCATCAAAATCTGAACTAAAGACCCAGAGCATAGGTGGTTGGCTGCTGAGTGACCCCCAACAAAGCAAGATGGTTGGGTCCTTCCTTGCAGACCTCAGGTCTTGCTATTCTCCAGTGAGGAGGGAGGAGACTCCAAATGGTTGCCATCACCCAGACCTCCTTCCCACAATGCTCACGCAGAGGGGATGAGGCAGAAGAGCCACTGGCTGCCTGGCCGTTCACCCCTGATACTTGGTCGTATTCTCCGTGTCTCACTCTAGGACTGTTTATTCATTTCCTGATGCTCTGGGACACAGAAGAGAGGGCTGACTGGCTGTTCTGGGATGAATGGAGATGCCAAAAGCCTATGGAACCGGGTAATATCAGGTGATCTTCCATTCAAGTCCTATCTGGTTGGTACCTCCATGAGATTTTAAAAGTAGAAAAGATGGGCTTTCTGGAGGTCCATGCACTTCAGCCTGGCCTTTGGTTGCAGAGGCCAGCTGGGAAGCTAGCAGTGCTTCTGGCCAAGACTAGATTCCTAGCCCAGGGCCTCGGGGCTCTCTGTAGCTTCCCGACTTGTGCATGCACAGTTCATATCTGACATGATAGACTCTCATTACTGCACAAGCTAGGCTTTAGTTTGGTGACAGATATTATCCATTCACCCGAGTCAGCAGTGTCCAACAGACTTTTTCTGACGTGGTTTTCTTTGCCTGCCACCTATTTCAGAGTCTAGGAAGCCAGAACCCTGTTTGCCACATGTTTTATTCTTATGAAAGAAACCTCATGCACCTGTCCCCTCAAGGACCTCAAGAACAACTGCAGAGTTTTTCTCAGTCCAGATGAAACTGGCTGGAACAAACTTCCTCAGAATTGAGTAGCCTTCAGAGTCTGACCCATTTTCCCGGTTCCTGAAAGCTGTCAACGGTCCTCAGCAGAGGCCTTCCCTGGCCTCACTGTCCCTCCAGCCTCTTACCATCGTGCTCCTCCCGCACTCGCACTGCCCCCAGCACATGCTGAAGGCTCAGACCTCGCCTTTCTTTCTCTCTGCACAAAGGCTCTTCTCTATCCACTTAAACAGGACACACGTATGCACTTAAGGCGTTCAAAAGAAGAGCACCCATCCTGATTGCCAGGTTCTGGGGTTGTGAACAACTTTTGCACTGGAGGGTGACAGCACCTGGGCTGGGTCTGGTTAAAGGGTGGTGGGCTGGTGTTTGCCATCAGTGTAGGGTCACTTGGAAGTGACGGGGTAAAACTCCTGTGGTCGAGCTGGGCGCAGTGGTTCACGGCTGTAATCCCAGCACTTTGGGCAGCGGAGGAGGGCGGATCACCTGAAGCCAGGAGTTCAAGACCAGCCTGGCCAACATGGTGAAACCCTGTCTCTGCTAAAAATGCAAAACTTATCTGGGTGTGGTTGCCTATGCCTGTAATCCCAGTTACTCGGGAGGTTGAGGCAGGAGAATTGCTTGAACCTGGAAGGCAGAGGTTGCAGTGAGCCGAGATCGCACCACTGCACTCCAGCCTGGGCGGCAGAGTGGGACCACGTCTCAAAAAAAAAAAAAAAAAATAACAAAACAAAACAAAAAAATTCCTGTGGGCTTTGTGGCACCCCTCACAGTTAGCAGGTGGCAAGATGGCCCAGTGGTCCCTAGTATAAATGTATTTGCATCTGTTTTTGTGTTTGTGTGTGTTTATTTTCTGGTTGTGTTTATTTTATACATTTATATTTGTATATGTCCATATGTTTATCTCTATATATTACACACATATGTCCCTATATATGATATCTGTATTTATTGAGGTATAAATATATTGTACAGCCAAGGGCAAACTTCTCCTTTTCTCTCTGAAGTTTCTCTTAAGTAACATCTGACCAAAGACATTAATCTGAGAAAAAGCATGTAAATGTATTAACATGCACATGAAATGTACAGAATATAGAAACTGAAAGAGAAGCAAAGGGTTGATGTTTTATGACATCTTCAGGTAACACAAAGAATAGGGGAATGAATAGTGGCAAAACAGGGGATGGTGGCAAAACCAGTTATCAGAGGAGAGAGAAAGGCCTGGCTAGGAAAGGTGGTCCTGTTATTTACAAGAATCCTTGAAGATAGTAGCCCTCCGAGAAAGAGATGGTAGATGTTTTTTTTCCAGACCTCTAAAGGTGTCAGACTCTCAGTTCATCTTTCTTACATCCAGACAAGGAATGGCCTCAGAGCTTCAATTATGACTCTATCAATGCAGCTTTTCTATAAAGTTGAAATCTCACCTGCAAAAGACAACTTTGCAGGACTCCTTCTGATTGCAGGCGCTCTGAAGGGCCATCTCAAAATATGTCAAAGAAGTATATTTTGAGTACAATATTATAGTTTCCATACGTCCGTGTGTGTGTGTGCGTGTGTTTAAGCGTAGATGATTTTTACTCTTCTGCATACAAAAACAGCACCACAGTCTGGTAAACAGCACTACGATGTTGTATGCACAAATATCTGTATATCAATGTTTAATTATTTCCATGTTGATGCATATATTCACATGTTACATATTTCACAATACATTTTAAATATTCATATTTGTGTGTATATTTATTTCTAGTTGTATCTTTGCTTGTGTCTTCTCTGTGTGAAACACTCCAGACGCGCAGATTGCCCCACACTGTTTTTTAAGGCAGAAATTCCAAATCCCTGAGCCCCCATGGAGTGCGGTTCCCCTGGCGGACTGGGAGGACGCAGCTGTGCTGAGAAAGCCTCACCTGTTCCTGCGTAGTTCAATCAGCCAGGAAAGACACCCTTGAAAGCAACCGCCTAAGAGCACCTATGCTGACTGACAGGTTCTGGTGATGCGGACAGCTTTTAAGCTAGGGGATGACGGCCTTTGGACTGGCCCTGGTTCAAAGGAATGGTTGGGTATTTACCACCTGCAAAGGGGTCATGTAATTGGCCTTTTTGGCTCCCTGCCAGTAGGTGGCAGCATCGCCCAACTGCCAGGAGTGTAAAAGTACATGCATCTGTGTGTGTGTGTGGAGGGGGGGGGTGTGTCTTTGTGTGAGATTTTTGGGTTATGTTTAGTTTATACGTGTGTGTGTGTGTATAACCACATGGTTGAGGGTTTATAATTTATATATGAATATACATAAATATATTTATGAATATAGGTACATACATGCATGTTTATATATAAATTTATGTGATTACGTATGTTTACTAAGTACTACATGTTTTTATGTATTGGTTTACATATGTAGGCTTTCTTCTTCCTGCCTGGAGGCACACCACTACAAAGGGAAACAGCTCTAAAAAGTTCCATGTATAAATATCTATGTTTTAATTTTTATGTATTTATTCGTTGAGGCATATATTTATATGTTATCTATTTCTTCATATATTAAAAATACAGACATGGATTTGTGTATGTGTTTGTTCGCGTCATGCCTTAGCTGGTGCCCTGTGTGTGTGAAGCACTCCAGACCAGCAGAGCGCACCGCTCCGTTCTCCAGAGCAGCAGTTTCCACACACTGAGCCCCACCGATGGTTTATCCCCTGGCAAGTGGAAGGCACAGCTGTTCCATCTGGTTGCTACCTCCCTGAGCTTCAAAAAACAGAAGAGACAGGACTTTCTTTTGGGTGTAAGGCAGTTTTCAGCCTAGACTTGGCGACCCGGAGTCTGTGCAGAAAGCTAGCGCTGCTGCTGTCCCAAAGCCAGATGCCAGGCCCGGAACCTCAGGGCTCCCTGGGGACTCCCCACTTGTGCACGTGCAGTTCATTCTCCTGCGATGGACCTGCCTCACCCACAAGCTGGACCTGAGTTCTCTGAAAGGCGTCATCCATCCCCTGTGGATGGCCACATCCAGCATCTGCCTCTGACCTGATTTTCCTCATTTGCCACCTACACCGTGGACCAGAAAGTTTTGTCAAGCCAGACCCGTTTCCATGATTCTCAAAGTTTTGGACGAAGCCTCAAGCCTGTGGGTTCCCAGGTGTCTCTTTTTTTTTTTTTATAATTATTATTTTAGATGGAGTCTCACTCTGTCACCCAGGCTGGAGTGCAGTGGCACGATCTTGGCTCACTGCAACCTCCATCTTCTGGGTTCAAGTGATTCTCCTGCCTCAGCCTCCTGAGTAGCTAGGATTGCAGGCACCCGCCACCATACCTGGCTAATTTTTATATTTTTAGTAGAGATGGATTTTCCCCATGTTGGCCAGGCTAGTCTTGAACTCCTGACCTCAAGTGATCCACCCGCCTCAGCCTCCCTCCCAGGTGTCTTTAATCCAAGTGTTCTCCGGGTCTGCCCTGGTTTCTCGAGGTGCAGCTGGGGCCTGCCATAACAGGCTCACACAGATCTGTGCAGTCTTCAAAATAAATTGGGGGTCACTCTCCTGGTCCCCAAATGCTCTCAGGAGCACTCAGAGCCATCCTGTCCTGGCCTCGCTGTCCCTCTGGCCCGAGACCCCCTTACCCCACCCAGATTCATGCCGCACCCAGTGACTCCTGTGTGTTTTCATCCTCCTCCACCCGCCCAAACCGGGACGCCTCTTTATGTTCCCACCTCAACTATCAAAAGAGGAGCCCGTCTTGACTAACAGCTTCTGGATAAGTGGGCAGCTTTCCACTAGAAGACGATGGCGCTTGGCTGGATCTGGTCAAAGGGCCATGTTCAGGGGTTTGTCATTTGTGGAGGCTCACACGGAACTGGCAGGAAAAGAGCCTCTGGGCCTTTTGTTTCACTCCACTGCCAGTCTGTGGAAAGGGGGCCCAATGGCTTCTTGTATAAATGCACGTGCATCTGTGTGGATTTGGGGTAACATGTTTGGTTATGTTTATTTTATACATAGAGACTTGTACATATATACCTTCATTTATATATGTGTTCATATATATTTTTCTATATATAAATATAGGTATTATACAGAGTATTTACATTCATTTATATGAACATGCCTATATTTATGTGTGTGTGGATAGGTAGATAGATAGGAACATAGATTTTTCTTCTTGCCTGAATAAAGAAGCACCACCATGGACAGGCAGAAAGTGCTACACGGTTTCCTGTATAAATATATATATATATGTGTGTGTGTATATATGTGTGTGTGTATATATGTGTATATATATGTGTATATATGTATATATATGAATATCTATATGCTGATACATATCTATCTTTAACAAACACACATTTCTGTGTGTGGATAAATCTATTTCTTGCTGTGTCTTAGCTGGGGCCCTGCGTGTGTGAAACACTCCAGACCGACAGGCTGGGCCTCCCTGTTCCTCCAGAGCAGTGATTCCCAAAGCTCAGGCCCCACCCAGTGTTGATTCTCTGGCCCAGTGGGAAGGTGCAGCTGTGCATTTGACTTCGGGCGTCAGGGCCATTGCTTCCCTCGGTGTTTGGGGGAAGTCACGCTGCTGCTCTTGGTCTCCAAATGCTCTCAAAGGCACTAAGTGCAGTCTCACTGTGGCCTGCCTGTCCCTCCACCCTGCACCATCTTACTGCCCCTGCCTTTCTCTGCTCCCAGTGCATCCTGAGGGCTCAGACTCTTCTTTCTCTCCATGGAAAGCCTCTTCTCTACTCACCAAACTAATTGTATTGCCCCCACCTGCAGTGTTCCAAAGAAGCGCAGCTAACCTGATGCGCAAGTTCTGGGAAACTGGCCATTTTTCCCAATGGAGGGTGATGGCCCTGGGACGCCTCTTGTTAAAGGGAGATGGCCAGGTGTTTCCCATCCAGGACCGGTGACATGGACCTGGCAGGAAAGGACTCCTGCTGGCTTTAGGATTCCCTAGGCTGCTAGTAGGTGGCATGAAGGCCCCAGGGGACCAATGGCCCCTAATATTCAAGCAGGTGCGTCTGTTTGTAGTACGTGTGGGCCAGCTTGCACTCACAGTTTTGAAGATCGACAGAGAGTGCTGCCCAGCTGTGTTGGCATGAATGGGAGCGTCCAAAGCCTACGATAGCTATCGCATTAGGTGTTCTTACACTCAAGTTCCACCTGGTCACTGTCTCCCTGAGGGTCTAGTAACAGAAGACATCATTCATTTCTTTGGCTTGTGCAGTCATGCATTTTCCAGCCTTGTTTTGGCAAGCACGAGCCAGCCAAGAAGCGAACAGTGTGTGCGACCCGAGGCCTGAGGGCTGTCGGTAGCATCCCCACTTGAGCAAGCGCACTTGAATCCACCACAATGGACCGCCTCAGCCACAAGCTGGGCCCTGGCGTGGGGACGGGCATTATTCCTCCAGCTGGGAAGGCAGTGCCCAGCACTCTGCCACTGAACTGTTCTTCCTTGTCAACCACCTACATCGCAGGCCAGGGGGTTTTGTTAAGCCAGACCCCTGTTTCCCTGCTGTTCACACTAGTGTGAGGTCTCAGGCTCACGGCTCTCCTGCTGCTTTTCATCCAGGGATTCCTCAGGCCCATGAGACCCTGTCCTAACAGGCTTTCTCAGGGTGTGTAGGCTTAGGCATCCAGAAGCTCTCAGGGGCACCCGGACCAGTCCTCCTCTGGCCTTGTACCACCGTAACCCCCCACAACTGCCCTTCCCCCAGTGCATTCTGCAAGCTCAGACCCAGCATTTTCTCTTCTCCCGGGAAAGCCTCTTCTTCACCCACCAGATGTGGGACACCATTGGATGCACCCACCTTATGTACTCAAAACACCTTATGTACTCAAAACAAGGGCGCCTAGTTTCATTGAGAGGTGCTGGAGGTGTGGGCAGCTTTTCCACTAGAGGGCAATGGCCGCTGGGCTTGCTCTGGTTAAAGGCCAATTGCCAACTATAAAATGTCTTATAAAACTGGCAGGAAGGCCGAGTGCGGCGGCTCAAGCCTGTAATCCCAGCACTTTGGGAGGCTGAGACGGGCGGATCACGAGGTCAGGAGATGGAGACCATCCTGGCTAACCCGGTGAAACCCCGTCTCTACTAAAAAAAATACAAATAAATAAATAAATAAATAAAAACTAGCCGGGCGAGGTGGCGGGCGCCTGTAGTCCCAGCTACTTGGGAGGCGGAGGCAGGAGAATGGCGTAAACCCGGGAGGCGGAGCTTGCAGTGAGCTGAGATCAGGCCATTGCACTCCAGCCCGGGCGACAGAGCGAGACTCCGTCTCAAAAAAAAAAAAAAAAAAACAGGCAGGAAAGACTCCTGTGGCCTTTTTGGCTCCCTGTGCTGCCACAAGGTGGCAGAAAAGCAGTGTCTCCCTGGGAACATGGAAGTACGTGTGTGTGTGTGTGTGTGTGTGATCCTAAAGTGAACATGGAAGTGTATCTGTGTGTGCGTGTGTGTGTTTATGTGAGATCCTCCAGGGAATGTGGAATTGCATCTGCGTTGAGGGGGGCATGTGTGATTATATGAGATTTTGGGATTATGTTTTTTTAATAAATATTTGTCCTTTTATATACAGAGAAACACATGTTCATACATGTAATTACATGTAGTATCTCTGGTTATATACATAAGTCGCCTCTCACCTACATGAAGAAACACCACCTCAGACTATAAGATAGCATCACATACTTTATGTGTAAATATCTATTTTATCTCTTATTTACTTATATATTTACTATATATTTACATATGGTATATATTACTTTGTATAGTAAAAAATATACACATTATCCTTGAGGAATAATGTGCATATGTGTATATTTTTAACTATGCAACCATGACAAAGGATGAGTTCATGTCCTTTGCAGGGACATGAATGAAGCTGGAAACCGTCATTCTCAGCAAACTAACACAGTAACAGAAAACCAAACACCGCATGCTCTCACTCCTAAGTGGGAGTTGAACAATGAGAACACATGGACACAGGGAGGGGAACATCACACACCAGGGCCTGTCGGGGATTTTGGGGCTAGAGGAGGGATAGCGTTAGGAGAAATACCTAATGTAGACGGTGGGTTGATGGGTGCAGCAAACCACCATGGCACGTGTATAACCACGTAAGAAATCTGCACGTTCTGCACACGTACCCCAGAACTTTAAGCATAATTCTATGTCTATATATATATATACACATTAACGTGTGTGTGTATCGGTTTACTTCTAGTTATATTTTGGCTGTCACCCTCTATGTGTAAAACACTCTGACAGACTCAGCCACACTGTTTCTCCCGATCAGCGGTTTTAAAACCCTGGGCTCCCACCCAGTGCTGATCTTCTGGTCCAGCGGGAAGATGCAGCTGCACACGGGACTTCCAGCGCCAGGACCGTTTCCTCCCTTCGTGGCTGGGAGAAGTCAGTCTCCCACCAAAGGACAGGTCAGAGAGCGTTGCCTGGATGTTTTAGGGAAAACAGATTTCAAAAGACTGTGGGACCCAGTACAGTTCATTGGTGTTTCATTCCAGTCCTGTCTCGCTGCTACCTGCCTGAGCTTCTGAGAACAGATGGGGATACTATTGGCTAGCACAGTGAAGTAAATACACATATTTCATCTCACTTTTTTTTTTTTTTTTGAGACGAAGTCTCGCTCTGTCGCCCAGGCTGGAGTGCAGCGGCCGGATCTCAGCTCACAGGAAGCTCCGCCTCCCGGGTTTACGCCATTCTCCTGCCTCAGCCTCCCGAGTAGCTGGGACTACAGGCGCCCGCCACCACGGCTGGCTAGTTTTTTGTATTTTTTAGTAGAGACGGGGTTTCACCGTGTTAGCCAGGATGGTCTCGATCTCCTGACCTCGTGATCCGCCGGTCTCGGCCTCCCAAAGTGCTGGGATTACAGGCTTGAGCCACCGCGCCCGGCCATCTCACTTTTAAAGGAACCTCTACCATCTACCCTCTCTGAGGGCTGTTGGCTGTAAAGTATGAGCTCTATAACAAGACCTCATTTGCAAGCCAGGCCTTCTCTTCTCTCTTATAGCCTGCCTTGCCACCATAACCTGATTTTGCCATAACTTGTTTCCGGCCATGCTCTGAGCCCCCATTTTTTCTGTGGTCTCCAGGTGGTAGCTATGCTGCTAAAGCACTGTTGGAGGTTGGAGTCATCACTTTGTGGTTCTCCCTTGTGCGCATCAATAACCCTGCATGCCATTTCTCCTATTAATCTGCATTTGGCCAGTCGATTTTTCAGTGAAACTTTAGACCGCAAAGGGGAAGTGTTCCCTTGTCCTCTATCATTTTGTGGCTATGAGCAGAATACCAAAGCCTGCTCTTCCAGAAGCTGCAGCCAAAGGAATCCAGGACCAGAGCAGCTGGCAGAAGAGTAAGAAATTCTTACCAGCCAGGCTGCTGGCCTCTGTGTGGACTCTGTTTGAGCAGATGGTGAAAATTGTTGTATTTTCTTTCTCCATAAAATCTTGATTAGTGGAAGAAAAAGATTTGTGTGACTAGTCATACATGTAGTGACTCTTGTGTAGTCTTTGGCATGAATAATCACGTTGTTTGATCCCTTTTCCTCCTAGAAATAGTCTCTCACTCTCTCGCTGTCTTTCTGGGTTGTGCTGTCATAAAGCAGGACACCTCAGAATAGAACAGGGGTTCCGAACCCCTAGAAACCCAATTTCGAGCCACCTCTCTGAAGACAGGTCGGATTTATGGCTCTGATCAGACTGGTGTCTATTCAGGGAAACTTTACTATTTGTTCCCCAAATAAAACCACATGAAGCTCCCCTCTGACCTTGTTTCATGTCCTTGAGAGCTTGGCTTTTAACCAAGTGGGAGCATTCTTGGTCGCTACCATCTGAGAAGTGTGATATTTGGGTCACATCCAGTGGCCAGTCTAAAACTGGCTGGGGACCTCAGACATGTAAGATTTTAGGAAGCACATTTTTTGTTCCTATTGTGTCACGCTTTCAGGAGAGTTTGTCTTAAGAAGTCCTATCCCTATGGGCTTTTTTCATATCAACTCTTGTTGCCTAATTAGTCCTGGAAAAGTACACATTCAGGAGGGCCTCCCTGCTATCACAGATTAAGGCATCCGTGATTGGCAGTCCCCCACTAATTTGTGGGTTACTTGAGGTACTGTATGCACAAACACCATCCTTAACCATCTGTGGCAACAAGAGCTCTTGCCATCTTAAGCCTATTTCGAAGAGTAAAGTTTTTGAGGATCACTGGGGCTGCCTCATTTATGCTGTCTCCAGGAATACCTTTTGTTTATATGGTTAAAGTTTTTCTAAACCTGTAAAATTGCCTTGTGGGCTTTTCATGAACAGGCCTGTTGGACTGAGTCATGATTGAAATAAGTTCACCATTGGAAATTCTAATCATTAGTGGTTAGAAAACCGATCCTTCATGTCAGAAAGACTCCTAAATTTAGAAAAAGAGGTCTCTTATTCTAAACAATTGCCTCATTTGTATTTATGGAAAGATTAATTTAAAATAAAGACTCATGGTGGTTTCATGACTAGCCTTAGAAATTCTTTTGACAAAATTAAAACACGAAAATCTGGCCTAAAGCAAAGTTTAAAGTTGTTGTATGCTCCGAGTGCCTGCTGTGACTCTTCTGCAGAATTTGCAGTGCCGGCCACTCCACCTCGCAGTCTGGTTAAAATTCCAGACTTCCACTGCCATAGCCTGGGTTTGATTCCTGGTGGGGAATTAGTCACTTTGGTTGGATATTTGTGTGACTTTTATCTTTTGGGGGACCATTTGTTACCCATCCTTTTCCCTCCAATGGATATATACATACACACACACACACACACACACACACACACACACACACATGTTTATTTCAGGTTCAGTGTGTGCATGTGCTGTTTTGCTACATGGGTGAATTGTATGTCACTGGGGTTTGGTATGCAAATGATTTCATCACCCAGGTAGTGAGCACAGGTAGTTTCTTTAACCCTCACCATTGTCCGCCCCCACTCCCTTTTCCAAGTAGGTCCCAGTGTCTATTGTTCCCGTCTTTTTATTTCTCGTCTTTTTCTGTCTGTGGGGCACACGGGGATTTAGGGCCTTCGTGTGTAGACGGTCAGCTGAGAAGTTGACACCCTAGAGAATACGGCTGAACCAATGTGAGTTGTATCCTATTTGCAGGTAGCAAAACTTTCCTTTCCTTGAGCTGTCTTTGGGGTGATTCTGGATCTTGTGAGGACTGGTCTGCACCTCTTTGGAGATTCCACGTGCAACCTCAATTAAGCTATAACCTTGGTTAAGGTTTACTGAATTTGGTGAGTCACTTGAAAGAGTTCCATTGGCTTAAAAAGATTCAAAGCCAGGAATATTAGCTGCCCGCTCTCGCTAAAAATACAGGCAGTAACAAACGCTGGCGAGGATGTGGAGGACAGGAAACCCCGGACACTGTTGGTGGGAATGTAGTTTAGTACAATCACTGTGGAGAACAGTTTGGAGGTTCCTCAAAAAACAAAAAATTGAGCTATCATATGAATCAGCTATCCCACTGCTTGGTATACATCTAAAAGACAGGAAATCAGTATATCACTCCTATGTTGTAGGACTGTTTACAATAGCTAAGACTTAAAAGCAACCTAAGAGTCTATTAGCAGATGAATGGATAAAAAAAATGTGGTACTTATACAAAACAGACTACTATTCAGCCTTAAAAAGAATGAGATCCTGTCATTTGCAGCAACATGGTTGGACCTGAAAATAATTAAGTGAAATAAGCCAGGCACAGAAAGACAAACATCACATGTTCTCACTTATTTGTGGGATCTAAAAATCAAAACAACTGAACTCATAAACAGAGAGCAGAGAAGGATGGTTACCAGAGACTGGGAACGGCAGTGGAGAGCTTGGGAGGTGGGCATGGTTAATGGGTAAAAAAAAAGTTCAGAAAAATAAATAAGACTTACTATTTGATAGCACATCAGGGTGACTATAGTCAATAATAACTTAGTTGTACATTTTTAAATGACTTAAAGAGTGTGACTGAATTGTTTGTAACCCAAAGG
The DNA here is from genome assembly GCF_024542745.1 of Macaca thibetana thibetana. Taxonomy (NCBI): domain Eukaryota; kingdom Metazoa; phylum Chordata; class Mammalia; order Primates; family Cercopithecidae; genus Macaca; species Macaca thibetana. The sequence goes on from NC_065586.1 coordinate 26,657,284, forward strand.
ATAAATGCTTGAGGGAATGGATACCCCATTCTCCACGATGTGCTTATTTCACATTGCACATCATCAACACATCTCATGAATCTTATAAATGTATACACCTATTGTGCACCCACAAAAGTTAAAAATGAAAAATAATAAAATAAAAATAGTCTAATCATAATTTGCGGACACCTGTTGTTCTCTGTCACCACTAAATCACTGTCTCCACTAAATACAAAGTATATACAAAGTAGGTATAAAGCTTATACGTATTTGCTATTTCTGAATAAAACAAAATCAGTCAATTAGCAACATCTTATAAATTATTACAGGGATGGAAGTATTTTAGAAATACCTCTACTAATCCTAGAAATGTTCCAACTCTTGTAGAAAGATAGAACAGCTATCAGATTAATTTTCAAATTATACTACAGAACCTTCAGAAAACATTTATTTCCTTTATTTATTTATTTATTTATTTATTTATTTATTTGAGATGGAGTCTTGCTCCATTGCCCAGGCTGGAGTGCAATGGTGTGATCTCGGCTCACCGCAACCTCCACCTCCCGGGTTCATGTGATTCTCTGGCCTCAGCCTCCTGATCTCTGGCCTCAGCCTCCTGAGTAGCTTGGATTATAGGCACGCACCACCACATCCGGCTAACTTTTTGTATTTTTAGTAGAGACGGGGTTTCACTATGTTGGCCAGACTGGTCTCAAACTCCTGACCTCGTGATCTGCCCTCCTCGGCCTCCCAAATTGTTGGGATTACAGGTGTAAGCCCCACACCCAGCCAGAAAACAAATTTTATGGCTTCATACATCAAAATTCAACAATGATGAACAGTGAGAATTACATATAGTTAATTTAGGAACACTTATGGATTGATTTATGGTCTTGGACATTCATTATTTTCCCACAAGTTAAGCTCATGACTCAGTAATTATTTCCTTTTTCATGCATAGATTTGGCCCTGGTCAGTTTGTGACCCAGAGCTTTTTTTTTTCCCCAGGAATGAGCACTTATTCTGCCTATTGATCCACAGACAATAGACTCTGCTCACAGATTGAAACATAAAATACTCGCCTCATTTCTTTCTGCTACTGGGACAATGGGCTCGGGTTTATGTTCACAACAGCCAATGAGTGCATAAAGGTCTGAGATAAGGGCTTGTGATCCTGTGACTTTACTTCCCCCGAGAAATGCAATTGTCATCTCACCAAGAACAGTACATATTTGATGAGTTAAAGTTATTTCGGAATAACTTTGTCTTAGTTTCCAATTACCAGAAAAATGACAACTTTCTACCAAGCACCTTCAAAGACAAGAAAATGGCAGAGGCTCTGTTTTTGCATGATCCCTGGAGGCAGACAGGGGTTCACATGGAGAGAACAGCACATGCTGAGTCTGAGACATAGGAGACTGACAGCAAAGCACATGTGACTTACCGGATTCCGCGCTTCCCTGAGATCTGCCTCTGCTGAAAATCTGATTTTCAGTTAACCCCCAAATTCCTGAGCCAAACTATTAGTGAATTGTATGTAAATAGATGGGACCACACAAAGACCTTGAGAGGGAGGTGTCAACAGGTTACAGTGGAGAGAAGAACTTAAAGACAAATATTAAAATGAAAAACAGGGACAAAATAGTGTGCTTCAATGCAAATTAACATTAAACTGTGGCTCATATATAGTCTAAGAAATGTATTTTAAGATCATTTACCCCATATAGATAGACATGCTGAATTAAGTAATATTCATAGAAGAAACAGGACATTTATTAAATATTTGTTTTCCACACAAGAAAGCACCAAATTTATATTGTCCAGAAGAAAATTTTATTCATGAACTTATTAATATACCAATATGCTTAAACTAATAGTTATAAAGTAACCAATTTTCCCAATAGTTTTAGAAAGGATATATAAAAGTGATATAACTTTGTTTGATGCTGTATAGAATACTGTAGATAGTTAGAGCATATTAATATGAAAGTAAAATTTTTGAATGTTAAAAACCATTGTGCCAACCCATTAAAGTACTAGATCATTAGGAAGTCCATTTATGCCAGAAACGCAAGTAAGAGTCATGGCATTAGGAAATTCATTAACACAATAAATTACATTAATTGAACTAATGAGAGTGTCTTGTGTTCATGTTCATAGATGGAAAACAGATAATGCCAACATTTAAAAGAAAATTATTTTAAATGATTCAATTAGTATTGAATTGGTGCAAAATATTTCTTTAAAACATAAAAATAGATTTGTATAAATGAAAAATTAAGACATTACATGATTAGGCAGGATAAGCATTGTTAAGACATCAAAGGTACTTTAATTAATAAGTTGATTTTATGGTTGCATAGTATTCCATGGAGTATATGTACCTTTACAAGGGCGTGGATGGAGGTGGAGACCATTATCCTTAGCAAAGGAAGGCAGGAACAGAAAACCAAATACAGCATGTTCTCACTTGTAAGTGGGAGCTAAATGATGAGAACACATGGACACATAAAGGGAAACACACACACTGGGCCTGTCGGAGGGTGAAAGGTGGGAGGAGAGAGAGGATCAGGAAAAATAACTACTGGACACTAGGCTTAACACCTGGGTGATGAAATAGTCTGTACAACAGCCCCGCCCCGCCGACAGACATTTACCTGTGCAACAAACCTGCACATCCTGCACGTGTACCCCTGAGATTAAAATAAAAGTTAAAAAAATAAAGAAAAGAAAAAAGTTGATTTTAACTCCAATTAACTTACAATTTTATCATAAAGAAGAGCAAACAAATTAAAATATCCATGAAAAATCTGAAAATTAAAAGAGAGTGACTTGTCCTTTAAAATATTGTAAAGACTTGGAAATTAAAATCGTGCTGTCTTGGAGGCCGAAGCGGGCAGATCATGAGGTCGGGAGATCGAGACCTTCCTGGCTGACACAGTGAAACCCCGTCTCTACTAAGAATACAAAAAAATTAGCAGGACGTCGTGACAGGCGCCTGTAGTCCCAGTTACTTGGGAGGCTGAGGCAGGAGAATGGCGTGAACCCGGGAGGCAGAGTTTGCAGTGACCCGAGATCGCACCACTGCACTCCAGCCTGGGCAACAGAGCGAGACTCCGCCTCAAAAAAAAAAAAAAAATTGTGTTGTGTTGTTTCATCATTAGTCTGAAAGACCAATGGAATACAACATTGAAAAATGGAATAAAACATATATGAAAATGTGCAATAAAAGCAGGAGTGTAGAAAGAAGAGACGAAAGCTTGCTGAGTCTCACTGGGCACTGAAGCTCACAGACAGGCAGCAGGCTTTGTTTCTCACACATGTGCTTTCTGCAAGTCTGGTATTGCCACATGTGCAGGAAGGACATTGAACATTTGAGCAAGAACATTTTTGTGCTAATATCTGATTCATGTGACTTTTTCTGCCTCAATATTCATTGTAACCTGTTCTCATAGCCCACAGTATGTTTCCTGCTGAGCTGAGATGTTACTGCCATTAATAAAGCTGTATTACCTGCAACTGTCCCCTTTTTATGTTTGGGAACCTTGAGAACAGTCACACATGATTGTGGTAATTCTTTGTGTCACTTGCCTGGTGAAAGACTATCGGGGGGGCTCCTCTCCACACTGGGCCCACAGGGGGAAAAAGCTTGTGGAGAGTTCTGGGACAGAACACTGCATGGGTCACTTCAAGGTACAATGCTCTTAAACTGTACCCCAAACTGATGCAGACAGAAAGTTCCACAAACCTTCAGAAAAAGAGAAAAAAAAAAAAAACATGTTTGGAAAGAGGAATCATCTTTGGTTGTGAAAAACACTGTCTTTTTCAGAGGATGTACTAAAATCAAAACTAACAGATGATCTATGTCTGGAATAAAAGTCATTATTTGTTAACAGATGCTGGTGAGGCTGCAAAGGAAACTCCTGTTCACTGTCACTGGGAATGCAAATTAGGTCAGCCACTGTGGAAAGCAGTTTGGAGATTTCTCAAAAAAATGTAAAACAGAGCTACTAATTGACGCAGCAATCTCATTACTGGGAATACACCCAAAAGAAAATACAACATTCTACCAAAAAGACACACGTAAACCTGCACACGTGGCACTTCTATCTAATATAAAAGTTGGCATTATTTTAAAAAGTGTTTGTGAAAAAATTTCACCCATGGTAGGGATGAAGAAGAACATTCTTGCTAAGGTCAAGAGCTACACCACACCTAATGGCAGCCCCGGGGGCAGGGCTGGGAAAGCCAGCAGCACCAGCGTCCTGGGCGCATGCCAGCAGGTGTTGGCTGAAGCAACAGGTGCCCTGGGGAAATGGAAAGGAGTTACTTAGACACAGTTGCTGATTCTTGAATTTCCTATTTTTCCCAGAATGTCTTTATCATTTTCTTGCCCTCCTGTCTATGTTTAGACACATGGCCCTCAGAGGTGACTTGTTGGCTGCAGAATGAGGAATTCATCACTGTCCTTTGGTCAAGGTAGAGAGAGTTATGTGATTTCATAAACTGTCCATATCTGATGATGGAAATAAAAAAGAACTGAACAGTTAGAGAAGATACATTATATTCAAGAATAGAATAACTCAATATCATCAGGATGTCAGTTCTTCCCAGGGTACAGATTCAATGCACTTCTAATCAAAATGGAAGCAAATTATTTTATGGATATAGAAAAAGTAATTCTAAAACTTATATGGAGAAGAAAAAAACCTTGAATAGCTAACACAATAGTGAAGGAGAACAAAGCTGGAGGACAGACAGGCACTACTCAACTTCAAGACTTACTGAAAAGCTACGGTAATCAAGGCAGTATCATACTGATGAAAGAATAGACAGGTTAATGAAACAAGACAGAGAGTTTAGAAATAGAGACACATCAATATACTTAATTAATCTTTGATGAAAAAGTAAAGGCAATATGATGAAACAAAGATTGGTTTCTTCAGAAAGTGGTGCTGGAATAACTGAATATCCACATGTAAAAAAAATGAATCAGATCTTACTCCCTCACCAAAATTAACTCAAAATGAATCACAGACCTAAATGTCAAATACAAAATATAAAACTTCTGGAAAATAACAGGAGAAAATCTAGACTCTCTTGGATTTGATTATGTCTAGAAAAAAACGCCGAAGTTACAATACATAAAAGAAATAATATGACAAGCTGGACTTGATTAAAATGTCACATTTTTGTTGTGTTAAGCCACTGAAATGGAAGACAAGCCACAGACTGGAAGAAAATATTTGCAGAAACATATTTGAATAATGAATTTTATCCAAAATATACCAATATTCTTAAAACTTAATAGTAAGAAACAAACAACCCCATTAAAAAGTGAGCTAAAGACTGTAGCAGGCATCTCACAAAATAAAATATACAAATAAGAAATAAGCGTTTGGAATGATGCTCCATATAATGATCCTTAGGGAAATGCAGTAGTGAGCTCCTGCTGCACATCTATTGGAATGACCAAAAGCAAGAACATGGTCACCCACTTTAATCACATGGTCCCCATCACATAATTAGAGGGTGCTGTGGGCTTTAACTCTGCAAGCTTGGTGTGTAAAGAGTTCGACATAGATATGATATAGTGACTAGAAGTCTTTTATTTATTTATTTTGAGAGAAATTCTGTTGCCCAGGCTTGGAGTGCAGGAGCACAAATAACCAAATAATAACCCAAATCCAGAAGACTGAAAACGTCAAATGCTGTCAAGGCTGTGAAGCAACAGGACCTCTCATTCCTTGTTTGTGGCACAATCACAGATCACTGTACTCACGAACTCCCGGGCCCAAGTGATCCTCCCACAATCAGTCTCCCAAGTAGCTGGGGCCACAGGCGGGCACCACCATGCCTGGCTGATTTGCATTTTTGTAGAGATGAAGTTTCCCTGTGTTGTCTAAGCTGGTCTCAAACTCCTGGGATCAAAGGATCCTCCTATCTCGGTCTCCCAAAGCACTGGAAGTACAGGCGTGAGGCACTGCACCCAGCCTGGCAGTAAGTATTTTTACTGTGACTTTTAAAAATATTCTATTGTAACTTAAAAAAACTCATGCTGACATTTATCTTTAATGGATCCAATTACTTATTTATAGTAATCAAGGAATCTTTCTGATACCGTTCAGTTTCCAAACTGTACCACGTAGCATATAGGTTTTTTGGTTTTTTTTTGCACTTATTATTTCGATATGATGTAGTTTTTAGGAGAGAGCTTTTTCTCAGTTTCTCTTCTTGGTTCTTTACACCAGAATAATATTAGGAATTGTGAAAACCTATTTGGGCATGGCAGTGCATGGTAGTTCCAGTTACTAGGGAGGCTGAGGCAGGAGGACTGCTTGAGCCCAAGAGTTTGAGACCAGTGTGGGCAACATAGCGAAACTTTATCTCTAATTTTAAAAAATAACTGAAAAAATTTAGAATTCTAAATTCTCTTTCTAAGAATCTGTATTACTAAGGGATGCCAGTGTGTTTTCTAAGTTATTTCTTTAAAAGTATACTTTAAACTCTTCATCTAAATGAAGAATGCAGTTCTGGAAGTGGACACTCTTAATAAGTATATGGTAAGATTTTAATTTCAGAATTTTTAAATTGTGGTTTTTAAACATATTGTTCAAAGGTTTTTGATCACATTTGAAAATTTTAAATTTCAAAAGATTTTGTATTTAGTTGTTTAAATAATCGTTTTGAAGCTCTTGCATCACTATGAGATACTAGAGGTTAGAAAACATACTTGTGTTCATTGTAGAGTACCGAGAATACAGTCTTGTCTATAAAAAGCATTTTAAGAGGTTTTCAATGTGAATAAATAAGCAGACAAATGAATTTTTATGTAATGGAATGTTACAAGTAAGATAATATGCATAATATATCTAATAATGAAATCTAATGCATTTCTAAAACATGACTTAAATTTATAGTTTCTTGTAATGTTTAGAATGCATAAATTCAGGTGAGTTATGTTGAGAAAATATGTCTTAAATAAGAAGACAATAAATCAGAGATACGTAGTAAATAGGAAAGAAGGTTACTCTATATTTTCTAGTATCCTCCAAGTGGAGTTTAGATTTTAAAAATTTTAATATATTTTAGTCTCAACGCATGCTCTATTAAACATATTTTCAAGCAATATATTACTCTTTAGAATTCTGATTACCAATACTTTCTTCAGGTGAAAAGTTTATAAGACATTCGTTTTTCCTCTTTCTGTAGTAAGAATGTTCCAGCTTTTAGGTAGTGGCTGAAGGCCATGTTTAACTAACTGAATGTCTTTTCATATAATAATAAAAGTTTTATTACACAGGTATTAACAAAATAACTAATCGCAGTGTAAATACTCATCAGCATGATAGGAATGTATTATGAACAAAAGTCTCTATTATGTATATTTCATCACATATGTTATAGCAGTTGCTTTTCCTCTTCTTTCATGACTGAAGCTCATACTTGATTGACCGGTCATGTCTCTTGTTTGTTTCTCCCTCCTCCTTCACCTTTTTTTGTTTGTTTGTTTGTTTTGAGACGGAGTCTCGCTCTGTCGCCCAGGCTGGAGTGCAGTGGCCGGATCCCAGCTCACTGCAAGCTCCACCCACTGGGTTCACGCCATTCTGCCTCAGCCTCCCGAGTAGCTGGGACTACAGGCGCCCGTCACCTCGCCCGGCTAGTTTTTTTGTATTTTTTTTTAGTAGAGACGGGGTTTCACCGGGTTAGCTAGGATGGTCTTGATTTCCTGACCTCGTGATCCGCGCGTCTCGGCCTCCCAAAGTGCTGGGATTACAGGCTTGAGCCACCGCGCCTGGCCTCCTTCACCTTTTTAAAAATTATTTACCCTAGACTTTTTTCCTCACACAATACATTTCTTCAGTGTCTGTTTTTTAGGCTATCACTGTCTCAGTTGTCACCATATTTAGTTACAGTTTTCTATTTAGTTTCTATGTATGGTTTTCAGTAATCAATCATTGCGCGCCCCCCCACCCCATTATTCTCTTTCTCTCTGTTTTTTGGAAGAAGCAGAATTTATACAATTATTTATACTTAGCTATTTGACACATAGAATAGAAACAACCTATACTATTTCAATGCAAACCCATTTAAATACGGTACTATTAAAAACTAAAATCTCACATTTTCCACACAAGAGGTAATAAACCTGTAAATCGTGAAGAGATATTTCAAAATATAACATGCAATTTAAATTTTTTAATCTTAATTATTTCTACAATACTATAAGCTACGTAAGGGTAAATTTTTGTCTTAGGTTATTTTGGCCAAAAAATGATCTAAAGGATGCCACCATATTTGTATAATAATCAATTAGAAGAAGGGGATGAAAGGAAATAATTCAATACAGAAAAGTAAGATAAACATAGAGACTACATAAGAGTCAAGATAAGACTCTTATTATATTATTATATAAGATTATTGTAAATATTATATAAGATTATATATTATATATATAGACATTATATATATTATATAAGATTATTATAACAACACAGCGAAAATAGTGGTTTAAACGAGAGCAGGAACTCTCTAGAATAAAAGCTATGATATAAATTATTTAAAATAAAAATTAAGAAAAGATAGCCAAGTAATAAAATACTGCTCAGATGTTTTTGAGTGACTTATAGCTGATTTTAATAAAAAGCTGAAAGAAAATATAAGGACGACTATAGGTAAGAGCAATTTGTTGTACTCTTTAAAATACCTAGGAAAGGCTGGGCGCGCTGGCTCACGCCTGTAATCCCAGCACTCTGGGAGGTCGAGGTGGGCAGATCACGAGGTCAGGAGATCGAGACCATCCTGGCTAACACGGTAAAACCCCCTCTCTACTAAAAACACAAAAAATTAGCCAGGCGTGGTGATGGGTGCCTGTAGTCCCAACTACTTGGGAGGCTGAGGTGGGAGAATGGCGTGAACCTGGGGGGGTGGAGGTTGCAGTGAGAGGAAATGGAGCCACTGCACTCCAACCTGGGCAACAGAGCGAGACTCCATCTCAAAAAAAAAAAAAAGGAAAGAAAAAAAGCCTCATAATTCTATAATTAGGTAAGCATTTCTCTTGTACAATTAAAAGTTTCAAGGTTAATTTTTATAAAAGTCCTCTTCCAGAATCTTGGTATTTTAGAATTAAATGTTTTCATTCAATTCAAAGATATATATTGCAAAAATATTTCAGAAATATTTACCTATGTAAATAAAATTATATTCTTGAAACAAATGTAGAAATATGTATTGAAAAACTTAATCCCATTTTTTTCTCTTCTTTGATTTCATTTTCAAAATATCAGCATTCTGCATAGGTTTGTGTTATTTAATTCTACCCATTTAGTCTATCTTATAAATGTTTATCTTCTTATCACCATGTAATTCTCCTGATGTAGGTCATCTACTCGCACTCCAAATGTATTTATTCAGCTCTTTCTTCCAAGCCCCTTGGATCCCTCAAATTTTATAGGTCTCAAACTGAAAACATTTTTATTCTTTTCCTGACTCTAACCTGTCATGTGGTTTCCCCACCCTAGTAAATAACACCTAGGAAGTAGCCGTGAAACACTCAAGCACTTCAACCTGCCCTCAGCCCTCCTCCAGGTCACCAATCCAGTCACACACCAAATTGTGTACTTTCTACCTTCTTATAATCTTCCATCTCTCATTAGCATAACTGACTCTCTACCTATAATTTTGACATACTCCTTTCTAGTTTTGCCCCATCTCCCCATGTTCCTCTATCTTTACACTGCTAGAAGTGTCACCTTTCTAAAATATATTTGTAATAATGTAACTCATCTACATATGGAGTGGATACCCGTCACATGAAAGGGTAAGTTCACATTCCAGTGTGACACATATCTTATATGGTGTGGTTCCATTTTATCTCTTCATCTCATTTCCTCCGACTGTGTTCCAGTTTTACCACATCTCTTTGGCACCCCTCATTTGCAATGTTGTTTCATGCCTTATTATTTTACACATGCTATTGCACCTAGACTTTGTGTCCTGACTCTGCACTTTTTCTGTCCTTCCAAATATGGCCCAATTATGGTAGCATTTTCTATGCTTTTCAGGTAAAACTGATTGTTCTCTCCTTTGTGCCCTTATGTATTTTATTGACTTAAATTGTAGAACTGGTGAATTACACCTTTTTCTGTTTTTATTTGTGTTCATATGTCTCTGCCATTTCTTGAATATAGGTCAGAATCTATCTTCTGTATATATTTTCTGCTTCTCCCAGGATAGTGCCTGTGATTTGATAGATACAATGTATGTGTGTGTGTGTTGTTTTGTCTTACTGACAAACTGAGTGAGTGAGTGAATAAATACATTTTTTTCTGAAGTTTTTTTTTTGTTGCTTTTGTTTTTTGTTTGTAATAGGAGGGAGCAACAAAGACAATAACTGGAAAACAAGAAAATGACATTGGCATTATTGAACGAGCTCCACAAAATCAAGCAAGCAATGACAATTTTATTTTTTTATACCAAAATAATAGAAGTGGTAAGTCAGTGAATATCTCTGAAAATATTTTTATGCTTAAACGCTATTATTTAGAAAATAACTTTATAGACCCAAATATAATGTCTACTTAAAAAAAATACTTTTTGCTATCTTTTTCCATACTATCAATTCTTTTTCCTGAACCTGCTTCAATCCTGAAATTCTATTTTTGCTATTACTGTTATTTTATTGAAATATTCATAAATGGATATAGTATATATTTTTACAATTTACAGTAAAAAATGTTCTCATATATGTGTCTGTGAATAACATTTTGTAGATAAGATGCCCACATCAGAATCAGGACAAAAAGAAGATACGAAATGACCTTCAAATACTGAGGTACAGTGTATTGTTGTTGTTGTTGTTGTTGCTGTTGTTATTTTAAAACATAAGTAATGAGTCATGTTAAAACATAAAAAGATGATTTGACTTTATTCTGTCACCTCTGCATGTGTCATAAGAAATTATTTTCAGACATTTATCAGAACATACTTTATAATCATGTGCCAACTAGATAACTATTGCATAGTGCAATTCTGCTAATTTGTAGGATTAATTTAAGAAGCCAGTGTAGAATAGTGCGAAAGAAAATAAGGCTTAGAAGTCACTAGGAATCTATTTGAGTTCTGAAGTTAAGTTTGTCTAAAAACTAAAGAATTTCTCTGCATTCACCTATGGGCAAATATATGATTCTGTGTATCTCCAGATTTACGAAAGCTCTAATTGGATTCAGAGAGAAAGAGTTTAAATTGTAGTCTCAGTCTTGTACAACTTGGAACTTGAAAAGATAATGCTTGGGACTTGAAAGTATTGGTATATTTTGATTATCCAGTATACAGCTGAAGGAACATTTCAGGAGCTGGATAAACATGAGAAACAGGACACCTGTAAAACTATAATAATAACAATTCGGTTGAGTAGTGTTTTCATAAGTAGACATTCTTTTCACGAAGAGAACTCTTTGAGTCCTTTGTGGCAGCCAGGTTTGCAGCCACATAAATGTCAAATAATAATGATGGATTCCAAGGTCACAACGGTGGATGTGGAAGAGATAGGAAAGGCCTCACCACTTAGATAGAAGCAGCAGCTGCATAGTAGTAACAGCAATGAGTGGATGTCAAAAGATAAGTCTGTATTTTGGTTCTGCCACTTACTAGCTATGGGAACTTGGAACAAATCATTTAACCTAATCAAATACCAGTAACCTTATTTATAAAAATAGTGCTCGTATCTACCTCTTAGGTCTGCATGATGAAAAAATGTTGTAACAAATGTGAAAACACTTGTAAACTGAAAAGTCTGTATACAAATGTAAGACAAAATGATCAAAGTGGCATTGAAGTGAAGACAGTATTGGTAGGACAAGAATGGGGAGTAAGAACAGGCATGTGGATTTCTAATTGGGGGTAAGGGGATGATAACTTTCAGCAGGCTACTACTGAAGATTTTCCATAGAAATATAGCAGTCTGGAAAGGTAGACTTTTCTGATGAGATTTTAAATGTTTTGACCTGGAGTAATTTTTAAGATTGCAATTCTAACAGATTGGCTATAAAACAGATTTGTATGTGTTTTAAAAATTTATAGTAAGAGGCCGAGCACGGCGGCTCATACCTGTAATCCCAGCACTTTGGGAGGCCGAGGCGGGTGGATCACGAGGTCAGGAGATCGAGACCATAACACGGTGAAACCCCGTCTCTATTAAAAATACAAAAAATTAGCGGGGCGTGGTGGTGGGCGCCTGTAGTCCCAGTTGCTAGGAGTGAGGAGGTCTCAGCCTCAGCGGTGAGGAGGTCTAAAGCCTCAGCGGTGAGGAGGTCTAAGCCTCGGCGGTTTTGGAGAGTCACTGCTGCTAAAGAATCTATTTGGGATTGTAAAGTAAGGATAGATTTCGTTATTTCTTGCAAACTGTCTGAGAAATCCTTTGAGAGTATGTGGTAGTAAGATAATGAAGTAGATAAACCAGGTATTCCAGTTCCTGTAGCAGTAGCCATTCCTAACCCTGTAAGTAGGGGTATTAGTTGTATGGCTGGCGGACTTGAGCTTTAAGGAGTACTGATGAGGTCTGATTTCCTGGGGCAATATTAATGTTGGGACTTAGAAAGACTAAGGTGCAGGTGCCTGTCCAGTTAGTGGGGAGGCAGATATAGGTTGATGTTCCATATAAGAAGAATATGCCTTGGCTGGGTAGACAGAACTGGTTGTGTATGTTAAAAAGGTGTATGAGTTTGTTGTTTTCATTTTCCCATACTCCTAGAGTACTTGCCAAGGTAGCTCCGGTGAGCCACTGGAAAGGGGTGTTGGGAGCAAACTGAGTGGCTCCCTGTGTTCTATTTTCCCATTGGAGAAAAAAACGTTTTGTATCTACTAGGAACCATTTGAGAAAATGATTGAAAAGGGGATAAGAAGGCATTCACTAATGGTGGGGGCGCTGCTGCAGGGGGTCCAGGGGTGAATGGTCATGCAGGGAGTATGTTTGCCATTACAAAACCTGGACAAATAGCTAATGTCACAAATAGCTAATGCATGCTGGGCTTAATATTTAGGTGATGGGTTGATAGGTGCAGCAAACCATTATGGCACACGTTTACCTAAGTAACAAATCTGCACGTTCTGCATATGTATCCTGGAACTTAAAGTAAAATAATATTTAAAAAAAATTTTAAAAGAAAAACCATATTATTACTGTATCTGACATCAAAAGAACATAGTATACTAAAAGTAGAAAGTTACTGTTTGTGAGATAAAATTTAATGTAAAGCAAATTTACCTTCTATCCTATTTCAAGCATATGCTCAAATAAATTAAGAACACCTTGCCAGTTTTAATTACTAAATATTTTGGTTTTAAAACTAAATTTGTTTCATTTTAAATTTCCATTTAGCCTGCAGGGGTGTCCAATCTTTTGGCTTCCCTGGGACTCACATAAGATGCACTAACACTAGCAATAGCTGATCAGCTAAAAAAAAAAAAATGTGAAAATATCTCGTAATTTTTTTAAGAGCGTGTCTTGCCCTGTCGTCCAGGATTGAGTGCAGTAGCAAGATCTCAGCTCACTGCAGCCTCCACCTCCTGGGTTCAAAGGATTCTCTCACCTCAGCCTCTGGAGTTGCTGGGATTACAGGCATGCTCACTGCCCCTGGCTTGTTTTTGTATTTTTAGCACAGATAGGGTTTTGCCGTGTTGGCCAGGCTGGTCTTGAACTCCTGACCTCAAGTGATCTGCCAGCCTTGGCCTGCCAATAGTGCTGGGATTACAGGTGTGAGCCACCGCACCCTGCAAAGAGCTTACAATGTTTTAATATTTGTCGGGCAGCATTCGAAGTTGTCCTGGGCCGCGGGAGCCCATGGGTTGAGACAGCATGATCTACAGCTTACTCTTCCCCAGATATTAAAACATACCATTAATTACCTTCCTTAGTTTTAATAGCCTTTTAGCCTATGAGAAGCCAATTTGAAAGAGAAGAGATACAGGTAACAAGAGCCTAGGATAAACTGGGCATTAAATGTATCTCTGAGGGAAAATATTCCAGATTGAAATATACATCAATAAGATTGCTTTTACCTGCCCCTGCATTCTTATTTACAGGATACTTACAGCGCTGTAGTAACAGAGAATTCAAAAATTATCTGAATAACTGTTTTTTAAAATTACTGCTATTCAAGCATTAAAGAAGCAAAACCAAAACAGCTTGTGTCCAGGGCTCCAATCAATCAAGCGACGGGAATCTCAGAGCAAGGGAACAGGCTCTGCTTGTCATGTTTTCTCATTTTCCTCTCTCAATTTTCCTGAAAATTCTGAAGGTCGCAGAGGTAGAGATGAAAATCTAAGGTCACCAAGACTTAAGAAGGCATGGGATGGTGAAAGCTATTTTTAATTATAGTGTTGACCTCCAGATCTACTGGCCCCGTAATCTTTGTATAAATACAGTAGGAAGAACGTTTAACATTTATTCATTTGTTTTATTCATTTGTTGGTTCTGAACATTGATGCTTCGTGCCTGTTGGGAGGGTGGGGCATAGGAGGCCTCTTGACGACCGCTGGGGGAGCGGGCACGAAGTCCGGGGGCGGGCGGGCGGCTCCATGAAGTCCAGGGGCGGTGGCGGGAGCTCTGGATCCTGCAGCGGGAGTGGCGGCAGCTCTGGGTCGTCCAGTGGAGGCAGCGGTGGCAGTGGCGGCAGGAAGTCGTCGGGCGGGGCGGGGAAGCCCCCGCCGCCAGTGCTCTTGGCCTTGGGGGGCGTGACAGGGCTGCAGATGGTGTCCCAGGACCTCTGCACCAGAGCGGGGGGTGGGGCAGGCTGGACTTGGGGCCGTGTGGGGCCGGGGGTGCTCCTGGCTCCTGGTGGTTCCTGAGGGCTGGCTTCCTATCCTGCAACCCAGTGACAGCAGCATTCATTATTTTAAAATTTTTGAAATTTTAATTTATTGTTATTAATTAATGGACACAGGGTCTCACTCTGTCGCCCAGGCTGAGTGCAATGGCACAATCTGGGCCCACTGCAGCCTCCACCTCCTGAGCTCAAGCGAACCCTCCCACCTCAGTCTCCTGGGTAGCATTCTCTATTCTTGACAAAACAGCCCCAGTGGACAGGACCATGCCATAGATAGGTGAGTCTCTCTGCCCACTGGGGAGCCTCCGTCCCTCAGTCACTGAGAGCCCTGGTTGTTCATGAGCTCATCTTTGCTCTGGAATAGGGAAATGACTTTCAATGGCCTTTATTATTATTATTATTATTATTATTATTATTATTATTATTGAGATGGAGTCTTGCTCTGTTGCCCAGGCTGGAGTGCAGTGGTGCCATCTTGGCTCACTGCAACCTCCACCCCCTGGGTTCAGGCGATTCTCCTGCCTCAGCCTCCCAAGTAGCTGGGACTACAGGAGCTGGCCACCACGTCCTGCTAATTATTGTATTTTTAGTAGAGATGAGGTTTCATCATGTTGGTCAGACTGGTCTCGAACCCCAGACCTCATGATCTGCCTGCCTCTGCCTCCCAAAGTGCTGGGATTACAGGCATGAGCCACTGCGCCTTGTTTTTTTTTTTTTTTTTTTTGACAGGATCTCGCTGTGTCACCCAGGCTGGAGTGCAGTGGCGCAAGCTTGACTCACTGCAACTTCTGCCTCTAGGGCTCAATGATCCTCATGCCTCAGCCTCCCGAGTAGCTGGGATGAAAGCATGTGCCACCATGCCCAGTTAATTTTTGTATTTGTTGTAGAGATGGTTTTTTGCCATGTTGCTCAGACTTGTCTCCAACTCCTGGGCTCAAGTGATCTATCTACCTTGGCCTCCCAAAGTGCTGGAATTACAGGTGTGAGCCACCTCACCCAGACAGTTTACCTTTTCTCAACTGCATGAAAGTTGGCTGGTTCACCGGGTATAAAATGAGCCCAGTAGCCTCTATTATGACATGTGTCTCAGGTTGTGATGAGATCAAATGAGATACATATATGAGTTCTGAAAAGAAAAATCACCAGCGTGCTATTGGTAGAAACCAGAACGCCAAATGTGGCTGAAGTCTAATAGAGGTATAGCCCTTCCTCCACCAATACTCGAATAGATAAGGATAATTTGGGTGTATATAATGAAACGTCCCCAGGCAGCTGGATTGAATCCCTCTGTTTTAGTGATAATTATCATTCCAATTGACATTTCATCAGGGTTCCAGTTTATTTCTTCCTCTGCTTAATAGCCTCTTGACACTGAAAATTAAATTTGGAAGTTTTTTTTTTCTAACAGTGCCTTCTGATTTAGTTTCTATTTTAGTTTATTTCCTTAGCATGATAAGCTAATTAACTGGCGATGTACATTTTCCTTTTTAAAAAATCTCTGAACAGGCAGCTTGGGAATTGGTGTTCACATATAGTTAAGTGATTTCTATTCTGGGATTCTTTTATTTATTTCAGCATTTTTAAATGCTTTCCTTCGATTGGCATTATAGAAATAATGAAAATAATAATAGCTGAAAGTGCATTGCATGAAGAGATTGTCAGGCTTGAGAAGATAATGAAAACACTAAAGAAATAGAACTTTTACAGGCCTGCAGTGGTTGTCAAAATTATAAGAAGTTCAATAAATACCAAGATTTAGTTGTTTTCATGACTGGCCGATGGACAAAATGAAGGGGTGAAAGAAGTGAAAAATTGCTAAAGTGAAGCACCCTGCCTTTCCTAGCTGGGAGACATGCTGTTGTCACAGTTATTTCGGGTTGTTTTGAATCACACATGAGAAATATTCAACAGAATTTATACAGTCAACTGAGAGGTTTTGAACTAGATTAGTAACGAAATCATAATTATTAGCTATGATTTTAAGATAGATTTAAGTGAATCTTCATTGATCTATTTGGTTGAAAAAATGTTATGGAGGATGTCATCCCTATTGGCTATCATTTTACAACGTATTTTCTCCTTCATCACCCTGGGGATGTAGGTAGGACATCAGTGGGAACAATAAAAAATGCACATTTTTAGTGTAACCCTTTTTTATATTTGTTTCTTTTTTTTAAGACAAGGTCTTTATCATGTAGGCTGGGGTGCAGTGGTGTGATCACAGCTCACTGCAGCCTTGAAATCCTAGGCTCAAGCCATTCAGACACCTCAGCTACCCAAGTAGCTAGGACCACAGGTGCATGCCACCAAGCCTGGCTAGTTTTTTTATTTCTTGTAGAGATCAGCCCTCGTTCTGTTGCCCAGGCTGGTCTGGAACTCCGGAGCTCAAGCAATTATCCTGCTTCGGCCTCCCAAAGTGCTGGGATTACAGGCGTGAGCCACCGTACCCAGCCTGTTTTCTCTTTTTAAAAGAGCAGTTATTGGAACAATGTGAATGGTTGAGAACATGGGTTTTGGGGGACGGCTGACGGAATGTATGTCAGCTGCTTGCTGGTTTTACCTTGGATGTTTCAGCAAGTGTCTTGGCCTCTTGGAGAACAGCACTGACAGAATGTGCAGCCTGGGGCATCTGTCCATTGGGCTGGGCGGTGCCGTTTATAGGTCCTGAGAGGGAGGAAGCGAGAAAAGAAGAGCGAGCAAAGCATTTTCAACATTCTTGAAAGTTAATCTGAAAATAAAAGCAGTACGGCCGGGCGCGGTGGCTCAAGCCTGTAATCCCAGCACTTTGGGAGGCCGAGACGGGCGGATCACAAGGTCAGGAGATCGAGACCAGCCTGGCTAATACGGTGAAACCCCGTCTCTACTAAAAAAATACAAAAAACTAGCCGGGTGAGGTGGCGGGCGCCTGTAGTCCCAGCTACTCGGGAGGCTGAGGCAGGAGAATGGCGTAGACCCGGGAGGCGGAGCTTGCAGTGAGCTGAGATGCGGCCACTGCACTCCAGCCTGGGCGACAGAGCGAGACTCTGTATAAAAAAAAAAAAAAAAAAAAAAAAAAAAAAAAAAAAAAAAATAAAAGCAGTTTACATCTCTAAAGCAAAGAAAGATACTTGCCGGCTACTTCTTACAAAAATAAAAAATAAAAACAAAGCAAAGAAAGCAAATCACAGGCATGGCATGGTACACAAAACCTTACGAAAAATCTGAGGTTCTGTGACAAAACTGTATAGGAGATTCAGCAGAAGATTCAGGAAGATGAGTGCGGTATTTGATAAAGCTCACCGAGGAGGGTCTGGATTAACTGGGATCGTGGAGAGGAATAGTATGTTTTACTTTTGAAAACCTTTTGATAATTGAAGAATAAACCTTGAAAACCAATTTTCTTTCAAAAAAATTGTATTGTTGATTTCCCTAAAATGTATTTATCTAGTTTCATACCATGCTGAGTATAGGAACAACTTTCGAACATTGTCTTCGACAAAGAGTATATTGGGCTGGGCGCGATGGCTCAGGCCTGTAATCCCTGCACTTCGGGAGGCCGAGGGCGAGCAGATCACGAGGTCAAGAGATTGAGACCATTCTGGCCAACATGGGGAACCCCATCTCTACTAAAAATACAAAAATTAGCCCGGGGTGGTGGTGGGTGCCTGTGGTCCCAGCTGCTCGGGAGGCTGAGGCAGGAGAATGGTGTGAACCTGGGAGGCGGAGCTTGCAGTGACCCGAGATCACACCACTGCTCTCCAGCCTGGTGACAGGGTGAGACTCAGTCTCAACAACAACAACAACAAAAACGAAAAACAGATAAACAACAATAACAACAACAACAAAGGGTACATTGGACACAGAAACAACAGACACAGATTTGGACAAAATGTGCGGGTCCCTGAAATAATCTGGAATTAGATGTGAGTTTTTGTTTGTTTTGTTTTCCCCAAAAGTCCTGGTATTAAGATTTTATTTTCTTGCCTTTTAATTTGTCCTTTTGACACAAAGCTTGACTCATGGAAGGTCTGCAGTTGTTAGAGAATCAGATAGAAGAAGCTCTGTGTTGATTTCTCGGCTCTTCAGAAAGGATCCCGCCAAGGATGGCCACCTCTCCACACCCGGGCTGTTTCTCCTGCAAGTGAATTGCAGCCCAGCCCACACCAGAAGGTCTTCCGCTCCTCTCCCTGTGAATGCAGAGATGCTTTAGCCATGCTCGGCACCACCGTTCTGTCTAATATTCACAAACTGCCTGCTTATTTCTTCAACTAGTTTTCCAGTAATTTGAGTAACCCATTAATTTACATGACAACTCAAAGAATGACTTCAGGACATAAGAAAAAAAAAAGTGGGTGGGGAACGTTGGCTGGGTTCTGCTGGCTCATTCCTGTATTCCCAGCCCTAGGGGAGGCCAAGGCAGGTGGATCACTTGAGGTCAGGAGTTCGAGAACAGACTGGCCAATTTGGTGAAATCCACTAACTGCTAAAAATACAAAAAATTGGCCGGGAATGGTGGCTCACACCTGTAATCCCAGCACTTTGGGAGGCCGAGGCAGGCAGATCACAAGGTCAGGAGATCGAGATCATCCTGGGATGAAACCCCGTCTCTACTAAAAATACACAAAATTAGCCAGGCGAGGTGGCGGACACCTGTAGTCCCAGCGACTTGGGAGGCTGAGGCATGGGAATGGCGTGAACCCGGGAGGCAGAGCTTGCAGTGAGCCAAGATCGCGCCATTGCACTCCAGCCTGGGTGACAGAGTGAGACTCTGTCTCAAAAAAACAAAACAAAACAAAAACAAACCAACAAAAAAAACAATTAAAAAATTTAGTCAGGCATCGTGACCCACACCTCTAATCCCTGCCACTCGGGAAGCTGAAGCAGGAGGATCACATGAACTTGGGAACCAAGGGTTGCAGCGAGCTGACATCGTGACACAGCATTCCAGCCTTGGTGACACAATGAGACTCAGTCTCAAATACAAGGATGATACTCAGGGGGAAATGGTGGGAAGGGGGAGAAAGTTAAGAGACTACAAATTGGATTCCGTGTGTACTGCTTGGGTGATTGGTGCACCAAAATCTCACAAATCACCACTAAAGGAGTTACTCAAGTAACTAAATACTACCTGTTTGCCAAACATTTATGAAAAGAAAAATTTAGAAGAAATTTTAAATTGTGCAAATTTACTGTCATACTTTCAAGTTACAAAAGCATGTCTATGATGAGACTTAATTATTCTAATGTTTAAAGAAATGAAGAGAACAATCAGAGTTTAAATAGAAAAGCTGTCAGACATTTCGTCTACAGCAATGAAATCTCTAGCATATATTTTGTATTTTGAAACTTAGTTTTCAGCCAGCCTGGGGGAAGAAGAAGAGGAAACAGAACGGGGCATTGGGGTATGTAGTGGGAAAGTAAGAAACCGGTTGGACACAGCAGGGAAAGAAGAAGGGGTGAGGACTCCAGGCAGAGCCAGTCCTCCTGCTTGGGGCCTGGGCATAGGAAAGCAAACGCCAGGCAGGAGGAAGGAGCCCCAGGCTGTGGATGCCTCTGGGGGAACCTTGGGTCAGCAACGGCCAGAGGAACTCCTGAAATTAAGCAGTATCTGCCACTTCCCTACCTTTGGGTGTCTTCTGGTGGCCAATGTGCTGCTGTCAGGACCCTTGCTGGCTCCCAACTTCTCCTGGGCAGGCTCCAAAGCAGTGGAGTTGGCGCTACTGCTACCTTCACCTTGTGGATCTCTGAGATGCAGGACGGTTTCACCCATCGCACCCTGAGATAGCCCTGCTTATGGCTGGCATTGGGCGACAGTGTGTTCTGGGCACCTCTGCTCCTGTATGTCGCGGCCTGCGTCTTTGCTGTCTGGACACTCGTAGATGTCAGAGTCAGAAGCTGGCTGTTGAGAACCCTTGTGCCAGCCCTGATTGGGTCTGGCTTTGGTGAATATTCGAAAGTTCAGTGTGGACCACGTGGGACACCCCTGCTGTTCTCGGGCAGCATGGGCCTTGGCTTTCTCCCGAGTCTGCATAGGTGAACACCTATTGCCTCTTCCTGGCAAAAGCATCACTGCCACGGGCAGCCCTGGGCCATGGAGCAGTATTGCACTAGCAGCCCGCATCCGTACCCTGAGCTGACTTGTCTGCTAAAAAATACCTGCCAACCTCTCCGGTTTATTTTAGAACGGCCTGAATGCAACACACCTGAGACCTGTTACTAGGGGAGAAGAGAGCACAAACGGATTCATCCTCCTGCCACGACTGCCCAACAACTGAAGACCACCAACTAGGACCACCAACTAAAGAGAAACAACTGAGGGTACCAACTGAGGGCACTAACCAAAGGCAACCAATGAGGGCACCCACTGAAGGCCAGTTGCCCTGCCAACCAGACCACATACTGGTTAGAGGAAACAATCAGGCCCAGAATCCTTTGCATGTGTCCCCCTAGCTTGGAATTGAGAGCTCAAGCACCAGGCTCACAAGGCCCCACCCTGCCAGTGGACTTCCCCCACCTTTCATGCATTGCTGGCTGCTAGAAACTTTCAGGTTGCTCACTGTGATGAAGTTCCTAGGGATCATCACCTTACAATGAATGATGCTAAAATTACTGAAACCAAATCTGCCTCATGTACTGTCTGGGATTCAAAAAACCCTCTTTCCCCCATAACCTCTGAGATTTTTACAAACTAGAAAAATGACAGATTTCTGCAGGTGCTTTCAGAAAAACACATTGCCATGAGCTACACCTACACTATAATGTCAAATCATATTTCACATATATATACACATATATATTCAATCCACACATATTCCATTTACATTTTTTGAAAATAACACACATATTCAATCAAATTAACAAGAGTAATAGAATACACTTTCTAAAAATTATAGACAAAGTATAGCACAGTTTTCTAGTGATCATTTTGATACAGCAACTTAGAATCTATGCCTTGAACAAAAAAAGAGGCTTATGTAAGAGAAAAGCACCACATAATACAAGATTTTAAATGTGATCATCATTGCTACTTTTAGCTGGCAATTACCCACTAAATGTATTGTAAACTGCTCTGTGACTATGGTGACTCATTTAATCTTTGTGATCCTTGCTTTCATTATCTTAAAAATATGAGTAACACCATTTTATAAACTTGCTCTGAAAATTAAATGAGAGAAAAATAATCCTTCTCTATACATTGAACACTTACAAAATTACAGGCATTGTGTCCAGGTTTTTACACACTTACCTTATCGAAGCCTCATAACAATCCTATCTTTTAAATTACAGGCATTTTGCCCACACAAATTTTTACTCATTTACCTTCCGCAAGCCTCATAAGAATCCCATCTTTTATAGATAAGCAAACTGAGGCTCAGAGGAGTTAAAAACACATTCACGATCACATCCTAATGAGTGTTGGAACTTGGATTCAAATCCAGTTGTCTCTGATGCCAAAGGTGGTGCAAACTTAATGAAGACCAAGATATACCCAGTACATGGAAGGATCAAGACATGTGGATTCCCTTTCTCTACCGTCTTATGTATGAATTTCGATGGCTTTCATGGCCTCAGAAAAATCCTAAACTTCCTCCCAGGTTGCCTTGCACTCCTTCCCTTCTTCTTGGAAATGACTGGGAATCTGCATATTTAGACCACAAGCATCTCCTTAGAAACAGGATTGTTGATCAAGAAACCAAAGTTTTGGCCGGGGATGGTGGCTCAAGCCTGTAATCCCAGTACTTAGGGAAACCAAGGTGAGCAGATCACCTGAGGCCAGGAGTTTGAGACCAGCCCAACCAAAATGGTGAAACCCTGTCTCTCCTAAAAAGAATAAAATTAATTGGGCCTGATGGCACATGCCTCTAATCCCAGATACTCCGGAGGTTAAGGCAGAAGAATTGCTTGAACCCAGAGGGCAGAGGTTACAGTGACCTAAATTATAGGTATTGTATCCAGATTTTTACACACTTACCTTATAGAAGCCTCATAGAAAGCCTTTCTTTTAAATTACAAACATTTTTGCCATGGTTTTCATACATTTACCTTATGGAAGCCTCATAACAATCACATCTTTTATAGATGAGAAAACTGAGGCTTTGGATGCCTCTGGGGAAACTCGCGCCAGCAATGGCCAGAGGAGCTCCTGAATTTAAACAGTATCCGTCGCCTCCCTACCTTTCAGTGTCTTCTGGTGGCCAATGTGCTGCTGTCAGGACCCTCGCTGGCTCCCAAATTCGATTGGGCAGCCTCCAAAGCAGTGGAGTCCTGCGCTACTACCACCTCCACTTCATGGATCTCAGAGCTGCAGGACAGCTTCACCCACCGCACGCTGAGATAGCCTGGCTTGCAGCTGGCATTGGGGAACAGCGTGTTCCGGGCGCCTCTGCTCCTGTATATCGCGGCCTGCGTCTTCGCTGTCTGCATGCTAGTAGACGTCAGAGCCACAGGCTGGCTCTGCAGAATGCTTGTCCCAGCCCTGATTAGGGCTGGCTTTGGTGCATATGCGACAGTTCAGTGTGGACCCCATGGGGTAAACTCTGCTCTTCTCAGGCAGCTTGGGCCTTCACTTGCCCCCAGTTCTGCAGAGCTGAACACCTCTCGCCTCTTCCTGGCAAAAGCATTGCTGCCACGGGCAGCCCTGGGCCATGGGGCAGCAATACGCTAGCAGTCCTCACTCCGTGTCAGCCCCATAGCATGACCTGACTTGTCTGCTAAAAAACCCTGCCAACCTGTCCAGTTTATTTTAGAAGGGCTTGGATGCAATAAACCTGAGAGCTGTGACTGGGGGGAGGAGAGAGCACAAACGGATTCATCTTCCTTCCACCACTGCCCAACAACTGAAGACCACCAGCTGAGGGAACCAACTGAGGACACAAACCGAAGGAAACCAATGAGGGCACCCACTGAAGGCCACCAAGTGAAGGCCAGTTGCCCTGCCAACCAGAACACATCCTGGTTCAGAGGAAACAATCAGGTCCAGAATCCCCTGCAGGCATCCTCACAAACTTGGAACTTGAGAGCACAGGCACATGGCTCACAAGGCCCCGCCCTGCCAGTGGCCCCGCCCCACCTTTCATTCATTGCTGGCTGCTGGGACCTTTCCGGTTTCTCACTGTGAAGAAGTTCCTAGGGATCATCCCTTACAATGAACAATGTTAAAATCACTGAAACCAAATCTGCCTCACGCAGTGTCTGGGATTCATAGAATCCCCTTCCCCCATAATCTCTGAAACATTTACAAACTAGAAAGAAGAGAGATTTCTGCGGGTGCTTTCAGAAAAAAACGTTGCCATGAGCTAAGCCTACTCTATAATGTCAAGTCGTATTTCATATATGCACATATAAATCCAATCCATATATATTCAATTTCCGTTTTTGAAAATAACAAATATGTTCAATCAAATTAAAAAGACTAACAGAAGAAATTTTCAAACATTTACACACTAAGTAAATCACATTTTTCTAATGATCACTTTGATAGTGCAACTTAGAATCTGTGGTTTCAAAACACCAAGAGGATTATGTAAGAGAAAACCACAACATAATACAAAGTTTTCAATGTGGAAATCATTGCCACTTTTAACTAGAAATTACCCAGTGAACGCATTGTGAACTGCTTTGTGACCTCGGTTATCTATTTATTCTTTCTGATCACTGGTTAGATTGTTTAAGAAATATGACTATCAACAATTTTATAAACTTCCTCTGAAAATTAGATGAGAAAAAATAATCCTCCTTCTCCATATACTGAACACTTAAAAAATTATAGGTATTGTGTCCAGATTTTTACACACTTACCTTATAGAAGCCTGAAAGAAACACTCTCTTTTAAATTACAAAAATTTTGCCATGGTTTTTACACACTTACCTTATGAAAACCTCAAAACAATCACGTCTTTTGTAGATGAGAAAACTGAGGCTTTGGATGTCTCTGGGGGAACCTTGGGCCAGCAATGGCCAGAGGATCTTCTGAACTTAAGCAGTATCTGTTGCCTCCCTACCTTTGGACGTCTTCTGGTGGCCAATGTGGTCCTGTTGTCAGGTCCCTCGCTGGCTCCCAAATTCGATTGGGCTGACTCCAAAGTGGTGGAGTCCGTCGCTGCAGCCACCTCCACCTCATGGATCCCAGAGGTGCAGTACGACATCACCCACCACACCCTGAGGTGGCCCCCTTGCGGAGGACATTGGGGGACAGCATGTCCCTCTGGTCCTGTTTATCGCAAGCTGCGCCTTCACTGTCTGCACCCTGCACCCTCGTAGATGTCAGAGACACAGGCTGGCTCTGCAGAACCCTTGTGCCAGTCCTGACTGGGGCTGGCTTTGGTGCACATGCGACAGTTCAGTGTGGTCTCCATGGGGCACCCCTGCTCTTCTGGGGTAGCTTGGGTCTTCGTTTGTCCCCAAGGCTGCAGGGCTCAACACCTATCGCCTCTTCCTTCCAAAAGCATGGCTTGCACAGGCAGCCCTAGGCCATGGGGTTGCACTGCACTAGCATCTGGTACCCCGTGTTACCCCTGTACCCTGAGCTGGCTTGTCTGCAAAAAAAAAAAACCCTGCCAACCTGTCTGGTTTATTTTAGAAGGGCCTGGAGGCAACAAGCCTGAGAGCTGTGACTGGGGAAGGAGAGAGCACAAACGGATTCATCCTCCTTCCACCACTGCCCAACAACTGAAGACCACGAAGTGAAGAGAAACAACGGAGGGAACGAACTGAGGGCACTAACTGAAGGCAAAAAGTGAGGGCACCCGCTGAAGACCACCAAGTGAAGGTCAGTTGCCCTGCCAACCAGAACGCATCCAGGTTCTAGGAAACAATCAGGTCCAGAATCCCCTGCATGCCTCCCCACACACTTGGAACTTGAAAGGACAGGCACACAGCTCACAAGGCCCCGCCCTGCCAGCGGCCCCGCCCCACCTTTCATTCACTGCTGCCTGCTGGGACCTTTCAGGTTTCTCACCGTGAAGAAATTCCTAGGGATCATCACCTTACGATGAATGATGCTAAAATTACTGAAACCAAATCTGCCTCATGCAGTGTCTGGGATTCACAGAACCCCCTTTTCCCCATAATCTCTGAAACATTTATGAACTAGAAATAAGAGACATTTCTGCAGGTGCTTTCACACACAAAAAAAAACATAGCCATGAGGTAAGCCTACTCTCTAATATCAAGTTATATTTCATATGTACACATACATATCCCATCCACATATATTTGATTTATATTTTTGAAAATGACACACATGTTCAAATTAATGAGACTAATAGAAGAAATTTTCCAAAATTTACACACTAGGTACATCACATTTTTCTAATAATCACTTTCATAGAGCAGCTTAGAATCTATGCTTTCAACAAAGCAAGAGGCTGATGTAAGAGCAAACCACAAAAAATACAAGATTTTCAATGTGATCGTCATTACTACTGTTAACTAGAAATTACCCAGTGAATGCATTGTGAACTGCTTTGTGACTGTGGTAATTTATTTAGTCTTTCTGATCATTGGTTTGATTGTCTAAGAAATATGAGTGTACCAAATTTTATAAACTTGGTCTAAAAATTAATGGTCTAAAACAAATGAAAGAAAGTCCTCCTTGTCCACATGTTGAAAACTTACAAAACTGTAGACATTGTGTCCAGACTTTTACACACTTACCGTATAGAAGCCTCACAATAACCCTCTCTTTTAAATGACAAACATTTTGCCATGGTATTTACACACTTACCTTATGGAAGCCTCATAACAATCACATCTTCTATAGATGAGCAAACTGAGGCTCAGACAACTTAAAAACACTTTCACCATCACATCATAAAGAGCGATGGACCTGGGATTCAAATCCAGTTTTCTCTGACACCAAAAATGGTGCAATTTAAGGAGGACCCAGTTATACCCAGAACACGGAGGGATCAGAACACGTGATTCTCTTTTCTACCCCCTCGTGTGTGAATTTCAATGGCTTGCACTGCCTCAGAACAATCCTAAACTCCCTCCCAGGTTGCCTTGCAGTGGTTCCCTTTTCCTTGGGGATGATGAGGAATCTGCATATTTAGACCACAAGCATCACCTTTTAACAGGTGTATTGATCAAGAAATGAAATTTGCTAAGCTGTATGTTACTAAGTGTGAATTGTCCAACTTCTCTGCAATAAATAAAGGGGCTATTCCATGTAAAAAATCACAGCATCCACTGAATTTGTGCGGAAAGATTTGGAACTGTGCTGCAGGAGCATCTTACTGACAGCTGCGCAGGAAGACCAGCCGGAACACACCAAGCAGGAGCAGCTCCCAAGGCCAGGTGTGGTGGTTCTTGCCTGTCATCCCAACAAAGTGGGAGGCCAAGGTGGGTGAATCACTTGAGGCCAAGGTTTGAGACCAGCCTGGGCAACACAGTGAGACCCTGACTCTACAAAAAAAATCATTTTTTATTATTAGAATACCTCTAACCCTCAGTCATTACTTTAGGAGGGAGAGCTCTGCTCTAGAACTCAAGATATGAAATTGGGAGTCCCGATGTGGCTACTTAAGTTTAAATACAAGAGCTGTCAGACGTTTCCTCTACTGTAATGAAATCTGTAGCATCCATTTTGTATTTTGAAAACTTAGTTTTCTGCCAGCCTAGTCAAAGGAGAAGAGGACCCAGAAGTGGGCATTTGGGCAGGGCCATGAAAAGCAACTGGTTGGATGCAACAGGGAAAGAAGAAGGGGTGGGGAGTCGAGTCAGAGCAAGTCCTCCTGCTCGGGGGCCTGGGTCTAGGAAAGCGAACTAGGGGCAGGAGGGAGGAGCCCTAGGCTGCGGATGCCTCTCGGAGGAACGAATATTTGGTGAGCAACGGCCAGAGGAGCTCCTAAGGCCAAGCGGTATCTGTAGTCTCCCTACCTTTTGGCGTCTTCTGGTCGCCAATGTGTTGCTAGTCAAGGCTCCCGAGTCTGACGGGACAGGCTCCAAAGCAGTGGAGTCTTGTGCTACTCCCACCGCCACCTCGTGGATCTCAGAGCTGCAGGACGGGTCCAAACACCGCACCCTGAGCTGGCCCAGCTTGGGGCTGGCATTAAGGGACAGTGTGCTCCGGGCGCCTCTGCTCCTCTGTGCTGGGGCCTGCGCCTTTGCTGGCCGCCCACTCATAGATGTCAGAGCCTCAGGACAGCTCCGCAGAAGCCCTGAGCTGGCCCTGCCTTGGGCTGGCTCTGGGACATATGCAACAGGTCAACTTGGTCCCCATGGGACAACTCTGCTCTTCTCGGGCAGCTCGTGGTCCTTCGCTTGCCCCCACGCCTGCAGAGCTGAGCAACTGCCACCTTTTCCCAGGAAAGGCAACCAAATGCCACCAAGTGAAGGCACCCACTGAAGACACTAACTGAAGGCCGGTTCCCTACCAAGCATATTGCGTCCTGCTTAGGAGGAACCAATCAGGCCTTGAGTTTTCCCAGGCTCCGCCCTGCCATTTGTGATGTGGGAGTCCAGGCACTGGCTCTCAAGGCGCCCCCCCCCCGGCCACAGCAGCCCCGCCCCACCTTTTATTTATTAGTAACTGGTAGCAACTTTGAGGTTTCCTCATTGTGAATTATGAATATGAATTATGCTGAAATTACTGTATACCAATGTACCGCATGCACTATCTGACATTCAAAGAGCCACCTTGCCCAATCGCCTCTGATTTTTTTGGAAACTAGAAAAAAGACAAATTTCGACAGGTGTTTTCAGAACAAAACATTGCCGCGGTGGCTCAAGCCTATAATCCCAGCACTTTGGGAGGCCGAGACGGGTGGATCACGAGGTCAGGAGATCGAGACCATCCTGGCTAACACGGTGAAACCCCGTCTCTACTAAAAAATACAAAAAACTAGCCGGGCGAGGTGGCGGGCGCCTGTAGTCCCAGCTACTCGGGAGGCTGAGGCAGGAGAATGGCGTGAACCCGGGAGGCGGAGCTTGCAGTGAGCTGAGATCCGGGCCCTGCACTCCAGCCTGGGTGACAGAGCGAGACTCCGTCTCAAAAAAAAAAAAAAAAAAAAAAACATTGCCATGAGCTAAGATTACTCTGATGTCAAGCCTCATTTCATATATCAATACATATTCATATTCATAATCCAAAACACACATATTCAATCAAATTAACAAGACTAACAGAGGAAATTTTCTAAAATTTATACACTAAGTACATCACATTTTTCTAATGATCACTTTGATAGAGAAGTTAGACTCTATGGTTTCCACAAATGAAGAAGCTCATGAAAGAGAAAACCACCACATAAAAGATTTTCAGTGTGATCATCATTGCTACTTTTAAGTAGCAATTACCCAGTAAATATATTGTGAACTGCTTTGTGAGTATGGTGATTTATTTAAACTTATTGGTCCTTTGATTATCTTAAAAATATGAATAATGCTAATTGTATAAATTGTTCTAAAAATAAAAGGAGAGAAAAAATATTTCTTTTTCATATACTGTACAATACAAAATTAAAGGCATTGTGTCCAGATTTTTACACACTTACCTTATTGAAGCCTCATAACAACCCATCTTTTAAATTACAGGCATTATTCCCAGATTTTTACACACTAATCTTATGCAAGCCTCATAAGAATCCCTTCTTTTATAGATGACCAAATTGAGGCTCAAAGGATTTAAAAACACACTCACCATCACTTCGTAATGAGTGTTGGAACTGGGATTCAAATCCAGTTCTCTCTGACACCAAAGGTGGTGCACCTTCACGAAGACCCAGTTATACCCCGCACATGGAGCGATCAAAACATGTGGATTCCCTTTCTGTACCCTTTTATGGGTGAATTTGAATGGCTTTCACGGCCTCAGAACAATCCTAAACTCCCTCCCTGCTTGCCTGTAGTGGACATCACGTGATTCTTCTCTTTCATTATTAGGAATCTGCATCTTTGGACCACAAGCATCTCTGAACAATTGTTTTGATCAAGACACACTGTTTTCTAGGCCTTAGGTTACTAACTGTGAATTGTCTAGCTTCTCTGCAATAAAAAAAAAAAGGGTTATTCTATGTAAAAAAATCACAGGATCCACTGAATTTGTGCAGAAAGGTTTGGAACTATACTGCAAGAGCATCTTACTGACAGATGTGCAGGAAGATTAGCTGAAACACACAAAGCTAGAGCACCTCCAAAGGCCAGGTGTGGTGGTTCTTGCTTATCATGCCAGCAAAGTGGGAGGCCAAGGTGGGTGGATCACTTGAGGCCAGGAGTTCAAGACCAGACTGGGCAACACAGTGAGACCCTGTCTCTGCAAAAAAATCCCTTTTTATTATTAAAATCAAGAAGAGTACCTCTGACCCTCTGACATTGCCTTAGGAGAGAGGGCTCTGGCCTAGCACTCAAGATAATGAAATTGTGAGTCCCAATGTGGCTGCTTAAGTTTAAATACAAGAGCTGTCAGACATTTCCTCTATAGCAACGACATCTGTAGCATAAATTTTGTATTCTAAAAACGTAGTTTTCCGACAGCCTAGGGGAAGAAGAAGAGTGCCTAGAACTGGGCACTGGGGTAGGTAGAGGAAAGAAACCAGCTGGACACAGCAAGGAAAAAAGAGGGGTGGGGAGATGAGGCAGAGTCAGTCCTCCTGCTTGAGGCCTGGGCTTAGGATAGCAAACTAGGGGCAGGAGGCAGGAGCCCCAGGTGTTGGATTCCTCGGGGGAAATTTTGGGCCAGCAGCAGGCAGAGGAGCTCCTATACTTAAGTGGTATCCGAAGCCTCCTTACCTTTGGATGTCTTCTGGTAGCCAAAGTACAACAGTCAGGAACCTCGCTGGCTCCCAAATTGGACTGGGCAGACTCCAAAGAAGTGGGGTCCGGTGGTACTGCCACCTCCACTTCCTGGATCCCAGAGCTGCAGGACAGCTTCACCCACCGCACCCTGAGCTGGCCTCGCTTGCAGATGGCATTGGGGGACGGCATGTTCAGGGCTCCTTCGCTCCTGTATATCGCGGCCTGTGCCTTCCCTGTCTTCATATTCATAGACCTCAGAGCCACAGGGTGGCTCTGCAAAATTGTTGTGCTGGCCCTGACTGGGGATGGTTTTGGTGCACATGCGACAGGTCAGTGTGGTCACCATGGGGCACCCCTTCTCTTCTCGGGCAGCTTGGGCCTTCGCTTCCCCCAGTCTGCAGAGCTCAACAACTATCGCCTTTTCCTCGCAAAGGCATGGCTGGCAAGGGCAGTCCTGGGCCATGGGGTGGCACTGAGCTAGCAGCCCGCTCCTCGCGCCACCCCCACACCCTGCGCTGACTTGTCTGCTAAAAAACCCTGCCAGTGTCTGGTTTATTTTAGAAGGGTGTGGATGCAACAAGCCCGAGAGCTGTGACTGGGGGAGGAGAGAGCACAAACGGATTCATCGTCCTTCTGCCACTGCCCAACAACTGAAGACCACCAACTGAGGACCACTAACTGAAGAGAAACAACTGAGGTTAACAAGTGAGGGCACTAACCGAAGGCAACCAATGAGGGCACCCAGTGAAGGCCACCAAGTGAAGGCCGGTTGCTCTGCCAACCAGAACACATCCTAGTTCAGAGGAAACAATCAGGTCCAGAATTCCCTGCTTGCCTCCCCACAAACTTGGAACTTGAGAGCACAGGCACATGGCTCACAAGGCCCCGCTCTGCCAGTGGCCACGCCCTACCTTTCATTCATTGCTGGCTGCTGGAACCTTTCAGGTTTCTCACTGTGAAGAAGTTCCTAGGGATCATCCTTTACAACGAACGATGCTAAAATCACTGAAACCAAATCTGCCTCACGCAGTGTCTGGGATTCATAGAATCCCCTTCCCGCATAATCTCTGAAACATTTACAAACTAGAAAGAAGAGAGATTTCTGTGGGTGCTTTCAGAAAAAGACATTGCCATGAACTAAGCCTACTCTATAATGTTGAATCATATTTCATATATGCACATATAAGCACATATAAATCCAATCAATATGTACTCAATTTCCGTTTTTGAAAATAACAAATATGTTCAATCAAATTAAAAAGACTAACAGAAGAAATTTTCAAACATTTACACACTAAGTAAATCACATTTTTCTAATGATCGCTTTGATAGAGCAACTTAGAATCTGTGGTTTCAAAACACCAAGAGGATTATGTAAGAGAAAACCACAACATAATACAAAATTTTCAATGTGAAAATCATTGCCACTTTTAACTAGAAATTACCCAGTGAATGCATTGTGAACTGCTTTGTGACCTCGGTTATCTATTTATTCTTTCTGATCACTGGTTAGATTGTTTAAGAAATATGACTATCAACAATTTTATAAACTTCCTCTGAAAATTAGATGAGAAAAAATAATCCTCCTTCTCCATATACTGAACACTTAAAAAATTATAGGTATTGTGTCCAGATTTTTACACACTTACCTTATAGAAGCCTGAAAAAAAGTTCTCTTTTAAATTACAAGCATTTTGCCATGGTTTTTACACACCTACCTTATGGAAACCTCAAAACAATCATGTCTTTTATAGATGAGAAAACTGAGGCTTTGGATATTTCTGGGGGAACCTTGGGCCAGCAACGGCCAGAGGAGCTCCTGAATTTAAGCAGTATCTGTTGTCTCCCTACCTTTGGATGTCTTCAGGTGGCCAGTGTGCTGCTGTCAGGTCCCTCGCTGGCTCCCAGATTCGATTGGGCAGGCTCCAAAGCAGTGCAGTCCGTCGCTGCAGCCACCTCCACCTCATGGATCCCAGAGGTGCAGTACGACATCACCCACCACACCCCGAGGTGGCCCCCTTGCGGAGGACATTGGGGGACAGCATGTCCCTCTGGTCCTGTTTATTGCAGCCTGTGCCTTCACTGTCTGCACCCCCGTAGATGTCAGAGACACAGGCTGGCTCTGCAGAACCCTTGTGCCAGTCCTGACTGGGGCTGGCTTTGGTGTACATGCGACAGTTCAGTGTGGTCTCCATGGGGCACCCCTGCTCTTCTGGGGTAGCTTGGGTCTTCGCTTGCCCCGAAGTCTGCAGAGCTCAACACCTATCGCCTCCTCCTTCCAAAAGCATGGCTTGCACAGGCAGCCCTGGGCCATGGGATGGCACTGCACTAGCATCCAGTACCACGTGTTACCCCTGTACCCTGAGCTGACTTGTCTGCTAAAAAAAACCCTGCTAACCTGTCTCGTTTATTTTAGAAGGGCCTGGATGCAACAAGCCTGAGAGCTGTGACTGGGGGAGGAGGGAGCACAACCGGATTCATCCTCCTTCCACCACTGCCTAACAACTGAATACCACCAACTGAAAGAAACAACTGAGGGAACCAACTCAGGGTGCTAAATGAAGGCAACCAATGAGGGCACCCACTGAAGACCACGAAGTGAAGGTCACTTGCCCTGCCAACCAGACTGTATCCTGGTTAGAGGAAACAATGAGGCCCAGAATCCTTTCCATGTGTCCCCCCAACTTGGAATTCAGAGCTCAAGCACCAGGCTCACAAGGCCCCGCCCTGCCGGTAGACTCACCCCACCTTTCATTCATTGCTGGCTGCTGGGTACTTTCATGTTTCTCACTGTGAAGAAGTTCCTAGAGATCATTGCCTTACAATAAACTATGCTAAAATTACTGAAACCAAATCTGCCTCATGTACTATCTGGGATTCATAGAACCCCCTTTCCCCCATAACCTCTGAGATTTTTACAAACTAGAAAAATGACAGATTTCTGCAGGTGCTTTCAGAAAAACACATTGCCATGAGCTACACCTACACTATAATGTCAAATCATATTTCCAACATATACATACACATACATATTCAGTCCACACATATTCCATTTAAATTTTTGAAAATAACACACATATTCAATCAAATTAATAAGAATAATAGAAGACATTTTCTAAAATTTATAGACAAAGTATAGCACAGTTTTCTAGTGATCATTTTGATACAGCAACTTAGAATCTACTGCTTCAACAAAAAAGAGGCTTAAGTAAGAGAAAACCACCACATAATACAAGATTTTAAATGTGATCATCATTGCTACTTTTAACTGGCAATTACCCACTAAATGTATTGTAAACTGCTCTGTGACTATGGTGACTCATTTAATCTTTGTGATCCTTGCTTTGATTATCTCAAAAGGATGAGCAACACCATTTTATAAACTTGCTCTAAAAATTAAATGAGAGAAAAATAATCCTACTCTCTATACTAAACACTTACAAAATCATAGGCATTGCATCCACATTTTTACACATTTACCTTATTGAAGCCTCATAATAACCCTATCTTTTAAATTACAAGCATTTTGCCATGGTTTTTACACACCTACCTTATGGAAACCTCAAAACGATCACGTCTTTTATAGATGAGAAAACTGAGGCTTTGGATGTCTCTGGGGGAACCTTGGGCCAGCAATGGCCAGAGGAGCTCCTGAACTTGAGCAGTATCTGTCACCTCCCTACCTTTGGACGTCTTCTGGTGGCATTTTGCCCACCCACATTTTTACTCATTTACCTTACAGAAGCCTCATAAGAATCCCATGTTTTATAGATAAGCAAACTGAGGCTTTGAGGATTTGAAAACACATTCCCCATCATGTCCTAATGAGCGTTGGAACTTGGATTCAAATCCAGTTGTCTCTGATGCCAAAGGTGGTGCAACTTAATGAAGACCAAGATATACCCAGTACATGGAGGGATCAAGACATGTGGATTCCCTTTCTCTACCGTCTTATGTGTGGATTTCAATGGCTTTCACAGCCTCAGAACAATCCTAAACTCCCTCCCGTGTTGCCTCGCAGTCCTTCCCTTCTTCTTGGAAATGACTGGGAATCTGCATATTTAGACCACAAGCATCTCCTTAGAAAAGGTTTGTTGATCAAGAAATGAAATTTTTGGCCGGATTGTAGCTCAAGCCTGTAATCCCAGTACTTAGGGAATTCAAGGTAGGCAGATGACCTGAGGTCAGGAGTTCGAGACCAGCCTGACCTACATGCTGAAACCCTGTCTCTTCTAAAAGGACAAAATTAGTCGGGCCTGATGGTGCATACCTCTAATCCCAGCTACTCAGGAGGCTGAGGCCAGAGAATCACTTGAACCCAGGAGGCAAAGGTTACAGTGACCTAAATTAAAGGTATTGTGTCCAGATTTTACACACTTGCCTTACAGAAGCCTCAAAGAAACCCCCTCTTTTAAATTGTAAACATTTCTGCCATGGTTTTCACACCTTTACCTTATGGAAGCCTCATAACAATCACATCTTTTATAGATGAGAAAACTGAGGTTTTAGATGCCTCTTGGGGAAGTTTGGACCATCCGCAGCCAGAGGAGCTCCTGAACTTAAGTGGTATCCGTCGCCTCCCTACCTTTCGGCATCTTCTGGGGGCCATTGTGCTGCTGTCAGGACCCTCGCTGGCTCCCACATTCGATGGGGCAGCCTCCAAAGCAGTGCAGTCCTGTGCTATTACCACCTCCACTTCGTGGATCCCAGAGCTGCAGGACAGCTTCACTCACCGCACCCTCCGCTGGCCTCGCTTCAGGCAGGCACTGGGGCACAGCATGCTCCGGGCGCCTCTGCTTCTGGATATTACGGCCTGCGTCTTCGCTGTCTGTACTCTCGTAGAAATCAGAGCCACAGGCTAGCTCTGCAGAACCTTGTGCAAGTCCTGGTTGGGGCTGGCTTTGGCACACATGCAGCAGTTCATGTGGACCCCATGGGGCAAACCCTGCTCTTCTCAGGCAGCTTGGGCCTTCGCTTGCCCCGAAGTCTGCAGGGCTCAACACCTATCGCCTCTTCCTGGCAAAGGCATTGCTGGCACAGGCATCCCTAAGCCATGGGGTGACACTGCTCTACCAGCCCGCATGCCATGTCATCTCCATACCATGACCCGACTTGTCTGCTAAAAAAAAACCTGCCAATGTGTCAGGTTTATTGTAGAAGAGCCTGGATGCAGCAAGCCTGAGAGCTGTGACTGGGGGAGGAGAGAGCACCAACGGATTCTTGCTCCTTCCACCACTGCCCAACAACTGAGGACCACCAACTGAGGACCACCAACTGAGGATGACCAACAGAAGAGAAACAACTGAGGGTATCAACTGAGGGCACTAACTGAGGGCAACCAATGAGGTCACCTACTGAAGGCTTCCAAGTGAAGGCCAGTTGCCCTGCCAACCAGATTGCATCCTGGTTCAGAGGAAACAATCAGGTCCAGAACCCCCTGCAGGCATCCCCACAAACTTGGAACTTGAGAGCACAGGCACATGGCTCACAAGGCCCCGCTCTGCCAGCGGCCCCGCCCCACCTTTCATTCATTGCTGCCTGCTGGGACCTTTCAGGTTTCTCACTGTGAAGAAGTTCCTAGGGATCATCACCTACAATGAATGATGCTAAAATCACTGAAACCAAATCTGCCTCACACAGTGTCTGGGATTCCTACACCCCCTTTCCCTCATCATCTCTGAAACTTTAACAAACTAGAAATAAGAGAGATTTCTGCAGGTGCCTTCAGAATAAAACATTGCCATGAGTTAAGCCAGCTCTATAAAGTCAAGTCATATTTCATATGTACACATATATATCCAATTCACATTTACATTTTTTAAAATAACACACATGTTAAATCAAATTAACAAGACTAACAGAAGAAATTTTCTAAAATTTACACACTAAGTACATCACATTTTTCTAATGATCACTTTGATAGAGCAACTTAAAATCTGTGCTTACATATCACCAAGAGGATTATGTAAGAGAAAATCACAACATAATACAAAAATTTCAGTGTGAAAATCATTGCTACTTTTAACTAGAAATTACACAGTGAATGCATTGTGAATTGCTTTGTGACCTTGGTTATCTATTTATTCTTTCTGATCATTGATTAGATTGTCTAAGATATATGAGTATCACCAATCTTACAAACTTGCTCTAAAAAGTAGATGAGAAAACAATCCTCCTTCTCTATATGCTGAACACTTAAAAAAAATTACACGTATTATGTCCAGATTTTTAAACACGTGCCTTACAGAAGCCTTATAGAAACCCTCTCTTTTAAGTTACAAGCATTTTGCCATGGTTTTTACACACTTACCTTATGGAAGCCTCATAACAATCACATCTTTTATAGATGAGAAAACTGTGGGTTTGGATGTCTCTGGGGGAACCTTGGGCCAACAACAGCCAGAGGATCTTCTGAACTATAGCAGCATCCGTTTCCTCCCTACCTTTGGGCGTCTTCTGTTTGCCAGTGTGCTGCTGTCAGGTCCCTTGTTGCCTCCCAGATTTGACTGGGCAGGCTCCAAAGAAGTGGAGTGCAGCGCTACTGCCACCTCCACCTCGTGGATCCCAGAGGTGCAAGACAGCTTCATCCACCGCACCCTGAGCTGGCTCCGCTTGCAGAGGACATTGGGGACAGCGTGTTCCGGGTGCCTCTGGTCCTGTTTATCGCAGCCTGCGCCTTCGCTGTCTGCACCCTGACTGGGGCTGGCTTTGGTGCACATGCGACAGTTCAGTGTGGTCCCCATGTGGCACCTGTGTTCTTCTGGGGTAGCTTGGGCCTTCGCTTGCCCCCAAGTCTGCAGGGCTCAACACCTATCGCCTCTTCCTGGCAAAGGCATGGCTGGCATGGGCAGCCCTGGGCCATGGGGCAGCACTGCACTAAAATCCCGGAACCCAGGTCACCCCTGTACCCTAAGCTGACTTGTCTGCTAAAAAAAAAAAAC
The DNA here is from genome assembly GCF_024542745.1 of Macaca thibetana thibetana. Taxonomy (NCBI): domain Eukaryota; kingdom Metazoa; phylum Chordata; class Mammalia; order Primates; family Cercopithecidae; genus Macaca; species Macaca thibetana. Next base: position 26,694,746 of record NC_065586.1, read on the forward strand.
CATGCCAACCTGTCTGGTTTATTTTAGAAGGGACTGGATGCAACAAGCCTGGGAGCTGTGACTGGGGGAGGAGAGAGCACAAATGGAATCATCCTCCTTCCACCACTGCCCAACAACTGCAGACCACCAACTGAAGAGAAACAACTGAGGGAACCAACTGAGGGCACTAAATGAAGGCAACCAATGAGGGCATCCACTCAAGGCCACCAAGTGAAGGCCAGTTGCCCTGCCAACCAGAACGCATCCAGGTTCTAGGAAACAATCAGGTCCAGAATCCCCTGCGTGCCTCCTCACAAACTTGGAAATTGAGTGCACAGGCACCTGGCTCACAAGGTCCCGCCCTGCCAGTGGACCCACCCTACATTTCATTTATTGTTCGCTGCTAGGACCTTTCAGGTTTCTCATTGTGAAGAAATTCCTAGGGATCATTGCCTTACAATAAATGATGCTAAAATTACTGAAACCAAATCTGCCTCACGCAGTGTCCGGGATTCATAGAAGCCCCTTTTCCCCCCTTAATCTCTGAAACATTAACAAACTAGAAATGAGAGAGATTTCTGCAGGCGCTTTCAGAAAAAAAGCATTACCATGAGCTAAGCCTACTTTCTAATATCAAGTTATATTCCATATGTACACACACATATATATCCCGTTCACATATATTCGATTTACATTTTTGAAAATGACACAGATGTTCAATCAAATTAACAAGACTAACAGAAGAAATTTTCTCAAATGTACACACTAAGTACATCACATTTTTCTAATAATCACTTTCATAGAGCAGCTTAGAATCTATGCTTTCAACAAAGCAAGAGGTTTATGTAAGAGAAAACTACCACAAAATATGAGATTTTTCAATGTGATCATCATTTCTACTGTTAACTAGAAATTACCCAGTGAATGCATTGTGAACTGCTTTGTGACTGTGGTGATTTATTTAGTCTTTCTGATCTTTGGTTTGATTGTCTAAGAAATATGAGTGTCCCCAATTTTATCAACTTGGTCTAAAAATTAATCATCTGAAAAATGAAAGATAATCCTCCTTGTACACATATTGGACACTTACAAAATTTTAGACATTGCATCCAGACTTTTACACACTTACCTTACAGAAGCCTCATAATAACACTCTCTTTTTTTTTTTTTTTTTTTTTTTTGAGACGGCGTCTCGCTCTGTAGCCCAGGCTGGAGTGCAGTGGCCGGATCTCAGCTCACTGCAAGCTCCGCCTCCCGGGTTCACGCCATTCTCCTGCCTCAGCCTCCCGAGTAGCTGGGACTACAGGCGCCCGCCACCTCGCCCGGCTAGTTTTTTGTATTTCTTAGTAGAGACGGGGTTTCACCGTGTTAGCCAGGATGGTCTCGATCTCCTGACCTCGTGATCCGCCCATCTCGGCCTCCCAAAGTGCTGGGATTACAGGCTTGAGCCACCGCGCCCGGCCAATAACACTCTCTTTTAAATGACAAGTATTTTACCATGGTTTTTACGCACTTACCTTGTGGAAGCCTCGTAACAATCACATCCTTCTATAGATGAGCAAACTGAGGCTCAGACAACTTAAAAACACTTTCACCATCACATCATAAAGAGCGATGGACCTGGGATTCAAATCCAGTTTTCTCTGACACCAAAAATGGTGCAATTTAAGGAGGACCAAGTGATACCCAGAACATGGAGGGATCAAAACATGTGGATTCTCTTTCCTACCCACTCCTGTGTGAATTTCAATGGCTTGCACTGCCTCAGAACAATCCTAAACTCCCTCCCAGGTTGCCTTGCAGTGGTTCCCTTTTTCTTGGGGATGATGAGGAATCTGCATATTTAGACCACAAGCATCACCTTTTAACAGGTGTGTTGATCAAGAAATGAAATTTGCTAGGCCGTATGTTAGTAAGTGTGAATTGTCCAGCTTCTCTGGAATAAATAAAGGGGCTATTCCATGTAAAAAATCACAGCATCCACTGAATTTGTGCGGAAAGATTTGGAACTGTGCTGCAGGAGCATCTTACTGACAGCTGCGCAGAAGACCAGCCAGAACACACCAAGCAGGAGCAGCTCCCAAGGCCAGGTGTGGTGGTTCTTGCCTGTCATCCCAACAAAGTGGGTGGCCAAGGTGGGTGAATCACTTGAGGCCAAGGTTTGAGACAAGCCTGGGCAACACGGTGAGACCCTGTCTCTATAAAAAATCATTTCTGATTATTAGAATCAAGAAGAGTAGCTCTAACCCTCAGCCATCACTTTAGGAGAGAGAGCTCTGCTCTAGAACTCAAGATATGAAATTGGGAGTCCCAGTGTGGCTACTTCAGTTTACATACAAGAGCTGTCGAACATTTCCTCTACTGTAACGAAAAATGTGGCATCCATTTTGTATTTTGAAAACTTGGTTTTCGGCCAGCCTAGGAAAAGAAGAGGGCGCTGAAGTGGACATTTGGGCAGGGCGACCAAAAGTAAACGGCTGGATGCAACAGGGAAAGAAGAACGGAGTAGGCATTGGAATCAGAATAAGTACTTCCTGCTTGGGGCCTAAGCCTAGAAAAGTGAACTAGGGGCAGGAGGGAGGAGCCCTAGGCTGTGGTTGCCGCTGGGGGGAACCTTGGGTGAGCAAGTGCCAAAGGAGCTCCTAAGGCCAAGCGGTATCTGTAGTCTCCCTACCTTTTGGCGTCTTCTGGTCGCCAATGTGCTGCTAGTCATGGCTCCTGAATCAGACCGGGCAGGCTCCAAAGCAGTGGAGTCTCGTGCTACTCCCACCGCCACATCGTGGATCTCAGAGCTGCAGGACGGCTCCAAACACCACACCCTCAGCTGGCCCCGCTTGGGGATGGTATTAAGGGACAGCGTGTTTCCAGCTCCTCTGCTCCTCTGTGCTGGGCCTGCGCCTTTGCTTGCCGCCCATTCATAGATGTCAGAGCCTCAAGAAGGCTCTGCAGAAGCCCTGCGCTGGCACTGCCTAAGGCTGGCTTTGGTGCACATGTGACAGGTCAGCATGGTCCCCGTGGGGCAACTCTGTTCTTCTCGGGCAGCTGGGGCCTTCGCTTGCCCCCACGCCTGCAGAGCTGAGCACCTGCCACCTCTTCCCAGGAAAGGCAACCAAATGCCACCAACTGAAGGCACCCACTGAAGGCTCTAACTGAAGGCCGGTTGCCCTGCCAACCAGATCGCCTCCTGCTTAGGAGGAACCAATCAGGCCTTGAGTTCCCTCCACGCGCCTCCCTTCCATTTGTGAAGTGGGAGTCCAGGCACTGGCTCACAAGGCCCCGCCCCGACAGCGGCCCCGCCCCACCTTTCATTCGTTGATAGCTTCCAGCAACTTTCAGGTTTCCTCATTGTGAATTATGAATATGAATTATTTAAAAATTACTGTAACCCAATGTGTTTCATGCACTATATGGCATCCAAAGGATCCTCTTTCGCCCATGGCTTGTGAGGGTTTTCGAAACTGGAAAGAAGACTGATTTCTGCAGGTGCTTAAAAAAAAACTTTGCCATGAGTTAAGTCTGCTCTGTGATGTTAACATAAATATTTCATATTTCATATATATATATATATATACACACATGCACTCAATAATAATATATTCAATTTACGTTTTTGAAAATAACACAAATCATTCAAACTAGCAAGTATAATAGGGAAATTTCCTAAAATTTGTACACTGAGTACTTCATTATTTTAAATGATTTCCTTGATAGAGCGGTTTTCTAGATGCAGCCCTGTTCACGTTACTGGCATTTACCTTCTTTCATCAATCATGTCTTTAGAATCGACTCAAGGCAAGATGTGGTAGAGAAATGTAAAAATCAATTAGAGGAGCCATTTAACTAGTAGGTGAGACTGATAGGTGTACAAGCAACTTCAATAAAATGATATGTATTGAACGTACCTGGGGAGAAGTACTAAGATGGGCTCCAAAAGCCCTATATTTACGATTATGTAATCTTTATATTTAAAATACTAGTGATAAAATAAAATGTTCTCCTTGACCTCTCACATTTAATTTCCTGGTATTATCATCTACCCTCTCTATTCTAACTAAGCATTTCCTTCATAATCCCTAAGAAATAGCAAAACCACGCAAAATAAACATGTCAATCTTTGATTTGTTGTTGAAAGAAGTGTGTCGTTGATGCCTCAGTGTATTATTATAGAGTCAAACTCCCAGTGAGGAAGCAGCATGAGCTGGAATTCATGCCCTATTCTTTTTTTTTTGCTAAATATTTTAGAAAATTAGAATTCTCTTAATGCTGTAAAGGGATCTTAACATGACGGGGATATATGTGTACTCTCCAAGACAATGTACATTTTCTCTTAGTTTAGTGCAAAAATAGTACTTAAGGAACTTCTGTGGAATAATAGCAATTCTAAGTAACAACTAGAGTTGATTTTTCATAAGACAAAATGTATGAACTTTTATTGGTGTTTGTTCAATTTGAGACAATCTAGCTCCGTCACCCAGGCTGGAGTGTATGCAGTGTCGTGATCTCGGTTCACTGCATCCTCCACATTCAGTTTCAAGTCATTCTCCTGCTTCAACCTCCCAAGTAGGTGAGAGTACAGGCAGATGCCACCATGCCCAGCTAATTTTTGTAATTTTAGTAGAGACAAGGTTTCACAATGTTGGCCAGGCTGGTCTCCAACTCCTGACCTCCAGTGATCTGCCTGCCTCTGCTTCCCAAAGTATAAACATTTTTAAACATTTAACATTGACCTTTCCATTTAGAAATGCAGAAATTCATCAGGGTCCTGAGTAATTATAATCTATATTTATCTGCCCACAATGTTTACCATATGCATCTTCTCCAGCAAGTTATTCAGCATCCTTTCCAGAAGCATTCAACAGCCAGGAAAGCAGGCTACACCTCACCTACTCCTTCTTGGGCTAAAGATCTCAGACTTCATTTTGGAAAAATAATTAAAGACTCTTCTATCCTTACACACAACATAGAATAATCTGTTTACAAAATTATTTTTGATCATCCACATTTTGATGCCAACCCCACATTTGGCAATAATGATTATATATGCAAATATTTTAGCCAATTAAATTGGAACCTATTCTTTCAAACATCTTTATAATCATTTTTGTTCTACTTAGTAACTTTAATGGAATAATTAGGTGTTTTTGATAAACCACATGAGTTATTCTCAATGACTACAAGATCTTATGACAGTTGTAATCAAAGGCATGGTGGCTCATGCCTGTAATCCCAGCACTTTGGGAGGATGAGGCGGGCGGATCACCTGAGGTCAGGAGTTCAAGACTAGCCTGGTCAACATGATGAAACCCTTTCTATACTAAAAACACCAAAAAAAAAAAATTATTAGGGCATCATTGTGGGCACCTGTAATTCCAGCTACTTGGGAGGCTGAGGCAGGAGAGTCACTTGAACCTGGGAGACGCAGGTTGCAATGAGCTGAGATCACACCATTGCACTCCAGCCTGGGCAACAAGAGCAAAACTCCACCTGAAAAAAATGGATTATTAAATATTGCTCTAGTATTTACTGTAAATTCAGCACTTTGGGGCATATCAGTGGGTATTTAGTTTTATTATGCTCCTAGAGTTTTTTTTCTATGATAGAATTTTAAAACATTAACTAAGGTAGACAAAATTTTAATAGTTTAATGAACCTAATTTACCATTTAATCAGCTTACTAATGATTAATACATTGCCAATTTTGCTTCACCTACGCCTCCACACACTTCCCCCATATTATTATTGCCTTAATTGAGGTATAATATATATGTCCCTCATTTTTTTGGAAAATAAAAACATCGTTTCATTTCCTCTACAAATATTTCTGCATGCATCTCTAAATGTTAATGACTTAAAACACAAACAGTCCGTGACATCATATGACCCTGAGACAAATCAGCAGTAACTCTTAATGTATCATTAAGTATTCAGCCAGTTTTCAAGGTTTTCCTACTGTCTTATACATTATTATCATCATCATTATCTTATAGTTACATTGATTAATTTATTCATTTAGTTTTGACCATTGTCTCACTCTGTTGCCCAGGCTGTAGTGCAGTGGTGCAATTTCTGCCTTCTGGGTTCAAGCAATTCTCTGCCTCAGCCTTCCAAGTAGCTGGGACCACAGGCACCCACCACCATCCCTGGCTAATTTTTGTATTTTTAGTAGAGATAGGCTTTCACCATCTTGGCCAGGCTGGTCTTGAACTCCTGACCTTGTGATCCACCTGCCTCGACCTCCCAAGTGCTGGGATTACAGGTGTGAGCCACCGTGCCCAGCCTCATGGTTATATTAATTGGGATCTGAATAAGGAGTATACATTAAAATTAGATAAGACGTCTTCAGTTTCCTTTGATATCTTTGAGTATATCACCTACATGTGTCCCTACATTTTTATTCACTTGCACTCTATTGGTTCCTTTAGTTTTGACTGAAGAAACCAGATTATTTATCCTGTGTTATTTCAACATTCTGCATTTTTCTGATTGCATTCCGTGGTATTATTTATTGAACCTGGGATATAGTTTGGATGTCTCCTCCAAATCTCATTGATATGGTTTGGCTCTATGTTCCCACCCAGATCTCATCTTGAATTATGACTCCCATGTGTGGATGCAGGGACTTGGTGGGAGGTGGTTGGATCATGGGGGCAGTTACCCCATGCTGTATTTGTGATAGTGAGGGAGTTCTCATGACATGTGGTAGTTTAATAAGTGTCTGGCATTTCCTCTTTGCTCTCTCTCTCCTGCTGCCATGTAAGATGTGCCTTGCTTCTCCTTCACCCTCTGTGATGATTGTAAGTTTCCTGAGGCCTCTGCAGCCATGCATAACTGTGAGTCAATTAAAACTTCCTTTATAAATTACCCAGTCTCAGGTAGTTTCTTTATAGCAGTATGAAAACGTACTCATATACTCATGTTGAGATATAATCGTCTGTGTTGGAGGTGGGGCCTTGTGGGAGGTGTTTGGGTCATGGGGACAGATTCCTCATAATCTGGTGCTGTCCCACTGATAGTGAGTTCTCAGGAGATCTGTTGTTTAAAAGTGTGTGGCACCTCCCCTGCTTGCTCTCTTGCTCCCAGTCTCTCCCTGTGAGAAGCCTGCTCCCACTTTGCCTTCTGCCATGAATGGAAGCCTCCTGAGGCCTCCTCAAAAGGTGAGCAGTTGCCAGCACCATGCTTCCTGTAAAGCCTGCAGACCTGTGAGCCAGTGAAACCTTTTTTCTTTATAAATTACCAATGGGGATGGTGCTAAACCATTCACTAGAAATCTGACCCTATGATCCAATCACCTCCCACCAGGTTCCACCTCCAACACTGGGGATTGCATTTCAATATGAGATTTGGGGCAGGACACACATCCAAACTATACCAGTCAGTAAGACAATAAACACTTATGTGTCTATGACATCATAGGCACTATCCTGGGAAAAACTCTCTCCAGGTGAAGGCAAACAACTATTGGCTGTGTCGATCTACAGGAATTCTAGAGAAGGCACTGTAGATGCACAATTGAGAAATATTAACTGGGAGCAGGTACAGCTGATAGAAGGGCATGTGAGTGTCTAAATTTATGCTATTGTTTACTGCTCTCAAATTCTGTACAAATCTCCACCCTCAGCCCAGGCATGGTGGCTCATGACTAATCCCAGCAGTTTGGGAGGTCAAGAAGAGAGAATATCTTGAGATCAGGAGTTTGAAACTAGCCTGGGAAATATAGTGAGATGTGAGACCTCATTAAAAAAACAAAAACAAACAAACAAACAAACAAAACAACCTGGGCACAGTGGCTCATGCCTGTAATCCCAGCACTTCGGAAGGTCAAGGCGGGCGGATCACAAGGCCGGGAGATCAAGACCATCCTGGCCAACATGGTGAAACCCCATCTCTACTAAAAATACAAAAATTAGCTGGGCATGGTGGCTCATGCCTGTAATCCCAGCTACTGGGGAGGCTGAGGCAGGAGAATCACTTGAACCAGGGAGTCAGAGGTTGCAGTGAGCCAGATCGTGCCACTGCATTCCAGCCTGGCAACAGAGCAAGACTCAGTCTCAAGAAAAAAAGTCTTCATTCTCTACCATTTGGTAGAGAATACAGGGGTGTTGTAGGGGTTGGTACAGGAAATAATGAATCCCTTTTTTAGATAATCTTGTATGATAGGGACAATTCCATCTATGTCTTACTATCAAGAAGGATACTATACAAAGTTGGGGAGCAGTATCTTTAGGAATATTTTTCCTGTGTCTGTATTTGACTGGGACCATAAGTGGGAGAGGATGGCCTTAACCAAATGCTCCACTTCTGGGGTAATTTGAAAACTGGGGAGGCTAAAAGGAGTTTTACAGTTCTCTGCCTTTTATTACACTTTTCTCTCTTCTCTGCTAAGATTTCCCTTTCCGTCTTTAGTTCATTTCCCAGACACAAGATGATGTTTTACCATTACTAGTACTAAATTATGGTACATTGTCAGGATGTTTCTCTAATTTGTTTTGTTTGTTTTGGGTTGTTTTTGTTTTGTCTCCTGGCTCATATTCCAAAAAAATTTCACCTTTTGATAAAAAAAAAATATATATATATATATATGGTCATTATGAATGTTGAGGAGATCATGGCCCAAAAGATTGAAAGGGATCTCAGGGCATATTAGGAACACATGGGACAGACTGAGTGGGTCATATTTAGGGCCCTCAGTTGGTGGGGTACCAAACCTGACAAAACTGTAAGGTTAGAGGTTTTGATTTAAAACATGAGGTAGTTTTTCTAGATACACCCACGAAGATAATCCTTTCATTACTCCGAGGAATGAGGTTTCTAAACAAGGTGGGATTTATAACAGATATGGGTGTTCCTGTGTCAAATAAGGATGGTTGATGATTAATCTCTCCTAATTGTTTGTCAAGGTAGAATACTGGGAGAGGTGAAACACTTTAACTTCCTCAGAGCACCCCTGGTCTTCCTGAGTTGTATCCTCCTGCTGTGGCTTCCATTTCAGCCTAAAGCAGTCCCTTTTCAAGTGTCCCAGTCTTTTACATTAGTAACAGGCTGAGGGAAGAGTCCTCACACTGGGGCGGTTTAACATTTTTCTGTGACTGAGAGGTTTGAGAAGTTAATTGTGTTGGGAGAAGAGCTGAGTGTTGGGAAAGAAGCTGAGACAGGGCTTGGAACATGTCCAGGGTCCAGGGTCTAACACCCCTCGTGGCCTTTGGAATGTGTCTGGACTTGCTGGCTCCTTGCTTCTGGCACTCCCATTGTCTCAAGTAGCGGTATGTTTCAGAAAAAAATGCTAAACCGCCACAGCTGTGGCTCATTCGCTTGATGCACTGCTTCCTTTCAACCCCATCCTTACCACCTGTTTCTTTGTTTGATCACCAATAAATAGCATGGTCTCCCAGATCTTGGGGCCTTCGCAGCATCCATACTAGCGTTGGCCCCCTGGTCCCACTTTCTCTCTTGTCTTTTCTCATTCCTTTGACTCTACTGGACTTCGTAGTCCCCATGGCCTGGTGTTGGGTCTGATCACCCCAACAAATTGCTTTAACTGTAGATGCATAACTTGGGCAGTCTATAGCACAGGATAACTTCTCAGCTAAGGTAACCAGTTTGTTAGTCCCAGCCATAACCCAATTTACAAGGGTGGCTAAATCATCATCTGGTCTGTTTTAAAAGTTTGCATTTAATAACGTATCATTTTTAGTGTTTTCAAAGCAATCAGCTGACATCTTGCAATACTGTTGCAAGTTTTACTAAAACATGTAAAATGATCTGATTCTTTTGGGTTCTGGTGGCACTGCTAGATTTTATTCAATCCACAACCCTTTGGAACACTGAGGGAATGATATTTAGCAGAGCAGGCGCTCACTCCCAGACATCTTTGGGCCTGTCTTCTGGACTTGTGGGGGTTGATTGTTGTCATTCTATTGGGCCTTTGAGGATCAAGTCTGCTAAAGGGTCTTATCTCTATGTTTTTTCTAGCCATTCCTTAGCTTTAGCATCTGAAACAAGCATGTGTACCAGTTGGTAAAGGTCTGAATGACCTGGGTCATAGTTCTGATAATGAGCTCAAATTCATGGGCAAACCCAGTTGGATTTTTTTTTTTTTTTTTTTTTTTTTTGAGACGGAGTCTCGCTCTGTAGCCCAGGCTGGAGTGCAGTGGCCAGATCTCAGCTCACTGCAAGCTCCGCCTCCCGGGTTCACGCCATTCTCCGGCCTCAGCCTCCCGAGTAGCTGGGACTACAGGCGCTGCCACCTCGCCCGGCTATTTTTTTTTGTATTTCTTAGTAGAGACGGGGTTTCACCATGTTAGCCAGGATGGTCTCGATCTCCTGACCTCGTGATCCGCCCATCTCGGCCTCCCAAAATGCTGGGATTACAGGCTTGAGCCACCATGCCCGGCCCCCAATTGGATCTTTATGGAGGTCAGGAAATTCTATAACTGTGCCTCGTAGAGCCTCTGACCAGAATTGATAGGCAAATGCTGTGGTTCCTCTATCTGTTATTGGTTGTTTTCAAAACAGGGCAATCATGAGAGATGTCCCTATAGGGTCCCCCTTTTCCCATCTTCCAGATGAGAGGGTGACACTGGGGCTGTCAGAGAATCAGCAGGAGGTAGAGTCTTGGAAGTTAGACCCCCTGCTGCCTTCTGTTGAGTGAGTAGCAGTCAAGGAGGGGAAGATGGTAGACTGGAGCATGCATGAGGAGGGAACAGATCTGGTTCAGGAAGCTCAAAGAGGTTGGGGTAAAGTAGGGGTATACTTGGAGGTGGGGAAGGCACCAAGAGGGAAGTAAATGATTCTGAAGATTTCTTTGAGATAAAGCACTAGAGGGTTCTCAGCATCTCTAAGTTGCTTCTTGGTCTTCTGTAAGGAGATGAGGCAATCTTCCCCCATTTTGCTCCTCTCCAGATATCACTGAAAGCAGCTCTCCCATTCTGGCTGTTTAGTTTTTGTGCGTGCCTTTTCTATTCTAGTTCACAGATGCACTAATTTGGGCATCTCAAAGATCCCCATCTCGGCAATTGTAACTTAAGAGTCTGCTTTGGTTATAGTTGTCCATTTGACCAAATATTTGCATGACAATTCGCCAAAAGCATTTTGCAAATACCCAGCCAGAGTTTCTAAGGTTGTAACTTTTTGTTGCACAGCTGCTGGGATTTTAGCCAATGTAGAGGCCTAATTTTCCATAGTTTAGAGTTCTCCTTCAGATATTATTAAGTCGGTGAATGTGTCAGACTCAAAGTGTGCTGCCTGCGGACCTAGCTTTCCAGGGCAATTACTCTCTGAACTGGTTTGGTCCACCTGTGTCACAACTACCTGGCACAATGTGTCAGGGGCTTAAGATGTGGGAGGGGTCAACTCCTTATATGCACCTGCCAGGTGAGAATAGGCCCTAATTATGTTCTCCTGAGGGAGAAACCTCCTTGGAGCCACTGCCGCTCTTAGGAGGCATTCCTCCCAGACACCCTCACATGATTCTCAGTCACCTGAGAATGCCCTGAAAGGCTGAGAAAAGCATGGTGCTCTTTTTTCCTTTGGAGTGAAAATTCCACGCTCATAGGCTAGAGGGGTTTAGAATTCATCAAATCTGACAGGTTTGAGACCAAAACATACCAAAACCACCACCACCACCACCACCAAAATCCCAAAATCCCAAACAAAAACAGCTAAGCAAAACAATGATCACACAAATTACACAATTTCTGAGAACTCCAATTGTAAGTTGAAATTAAGACCAGCTGGTTGCTAAAACTTTCAGTCATTATAATTTGCAAGACAAACTCCCAACTCAGCTCCTTACCTAGCAATGGGGCCCAGATTGAAGACCACGCTCCACCCACACAGAAGCAGACAAGCTCAGCTTCCTTGATGGAAACCAGCTGAAACTCCAAGGAAAAAAGTTTACAGCAAAATAAACCTCAGATCTTACAACTGCCTTGTGAGAACCTGGGCAGAGGACCCAGATAGACCATGCCTGAACTCTTGACCCACCCAAACCGTGAGATAATAAGTGTGTGTGATTTTAAGATGCTAAGTTTGTGATGGCCTATTATGCAGCAATAGGAAACCTATACAATAATGAAGAATATTCATTATAAAAACAAAAGCCTGCCATCTACATACTTATTGAAAAATATTGCTTCCCCTTTGTAATTTCAACAAAATATGGATGCCTACTGTTTCAACCCTTTTATTCAACATCATTCTTGTAGTAGGAAAGAAAAACAAAAACTCCAGGAATTGGAAAGGATACAATACTGTCACTATTACAGATATTTTTGTGTGTATACGGGAAATCCAAGATTCTACAGATAAAATACTCAAATAGAAAATATGAATTTATCAAGATAGCTGAATCCAAGTTTAAAACATAAAATACTGATTTTACTTCTATAAGAAACAGGAAATAAAATGTAAGAATAGAATCAAAAGTATCAAATAACTGGGAATAAATCTAAAAATGTATATATGCAATATCTCTGTAAGTTAACAAGACAGAATAGGCCGGGCGCAGTGGCTCATGCCTGTAATCCCAGCACTCTTGGAGGCCGAGGCGGGTGGATCATGAGGTCAGCAGATGGAGACCATCCTGGCTAACATGGTGATACCTCGTCTCTACTAAAAATACAAAAACAAAATTAGCCGGGCATGGTGGCAGGCACCTGTAGTCCCAGATACTCGGGAGGCTGAGGCGGGAGAATGGCGTGAACCCAGGAGGCAGAGCTTGCAGTGAGCCGAGATTGCGCCACTGCACTCCAGCCTGGGCAAAAGAGTAAGGCTCCGTCTCAAAAAAAAAAAAAAAAAAAAAAAAAAAAAAAATAAAGACAGAATAACTCAATATTCTAAATGTCTTTTGTCCCCAAATTATAGACTCAATGCAATTCCAATACAAAATGCTTGCTTTGTAGAGCTCGGCATGTTGATTATAAATGGTATGTGGAGTCCTATTCTCCTTTTTCTTCCTGAACATTTCAGTTCAAAAGTATAGGGACTAAGTCTGGAAACAAAAACACAGTTGTGGTGGCCCAGAGTGAGGGGCTGGAGTCTGGATAAAATGAGAACGGCCTAAGTGTGGGAGTGAAGCAGCATTACTGTTGGAGTAATATCTGAGGTTCATTGTCTCATGCCAGGGAAATCAAGGATGTGGACACACAGGGGTGAGGTTAAGAGCAGAGGTTTGATAGGTGAGAGAAAGAGAAAAGCTCTCCCCTGCAGAGAGAGGGTCCCGGGCGGGTATTCCAGTCTGTGGCAAAATGCACACGGTTTTATAGATGAGCTTAAGGCAGTGGTGTCTGATTTACACAGGGCACAAAAGATTGATCAGACCAGGTGTGCCGTTTGCATAAGGTGCAAAAAACTGGTTAGGGCTAGGTGTGCCATTTGCATAGTGCATGAAAATCTGGCCGCCCCCACCCTAATCTTTTATTATGCAGATGAGTTCTCTGCCTGGCCAGCACCATGTTGCCTGTTCCTTTACTGTACAAAGAAAAGGGAAGATGGAGCCTCCATACTGAAAGTACGTCGCCCTCAGGTAGCCCTTTTCTATTGGCACAATTGCCAGCATTCACCCATGCAAGCTTCCAGCTTGCTTATCTATGTCAGCAGCTCGATTTTTCAGGCTGCTCCTTGTTAGAAATGATTTGGGACCTGCTTTTTGTTAAAAGAGAAATTCTGCCAAGGACTCTTTTACCCTTGCTATCTGCCTAAATAATTTCTATCTCCTATGTCAGGAGTGTCACCCTCTACAGGGTTGGAGGTCAAGTAAGGGCACTCCTGAAAGGTAGATGGAATAGAATGAGGTATCAAAGACAGAGTCAGGAGGCAACCACATGGGGGAAGGGATAGTCCCACATGGGTTTACAGCATTTGATTTGGAAGCATCTACATAAGAGGGTGGCCTGGCACAGGGTGTCTGGGAAAGGATGGAGTGAAGACAGCATCAGCTTGGGAGGAAAAGCGGTGGAGGCAACCTGATGAAGGGTGCTGGAGTCCAAGGGGGACTGGGGAGCACAGTTGCTTAGGGGCTGGGACACAAGAGATTGGTTACACACACGGGGATTGAACAAATCAGTAAATATAGCAGATTCTTGAACAACATCATTTCATTGTCACACTGATGAGAAAAAGAATTCCCAACTGGGCTCCCATCTATGTGGAGGTTGCACATTCTCCCCTTGTCTGTGTGGGTTTCCTCCAGGTATTCTGGTTTCCTCCTACATCCCAAAGCTGGGCATGTTAGGTCATGTGATGTGCTGATGTCATGACATGGTCCCAGTTAGAGTGAGGGCGGGTGTATGTGAGTGGCCCTGCAATGGGATGTGTCCTGTCCAGAGCTGGTTCCCACCCTGCACCCCTAAGTGCAGGAGAGGCTCCGACAATGTGTGACCCTGAACTGGAATAAGCAGGTTAAGAAGAACAAATGAATGCAAATTACTATAAAATAAAATGTTGTAGGGTCTATGGTCATAATACAAATGCTGCGGTACACAATTATGTGGTATGAAAGTGCTCCATGAGCCTGCCGTACTTGTGACTATTTTTGGACACAAAAATAGTGTTCAGATAGCTGCATGAGGGCAGCAGGTGCTCCTGACAATTTTTTCACTTTGCATCATTTATTCCTTGATTTAACACAGCACCACCACTACAACCACTATCACTCACTGATGCACCCAAAATTGGGTAGTATCTTAATTTTTTAAATTAATCTTTCCTAAATATACGTAGAGCTCACATTTACTTCAATGTTTAGTATTCATGTTTCGGGGTCTTCACTTACAAGTTTAGTGATGTTTTTGTGACCAACGATATGTCAACGATATGTATGTTTTATTTGTATCATTTAGCCTATGGCAAAATTGGTTCTGTTATATGTCATTTCACTTAAAGTCAGATTCCAAAGCCTATCGACAGCATGAAGTAAGTACTTAATATATATTCAGGATGAAGGGAGCCAGGTTACTGTCAGAAAAGGAAGTTAAACATACAGTTGACCCTTGAAGTGTCCAAAGAATAAGGGGGACAGGTTCAGAAGGACACAAAGTCGGCTTGAAATGGCTACTGTTGGCCAAATCCAGGGGCATCTGAACACCAAATTAGTAAGATTTCCCCTCTCCCCCTATTTGTTCACTGGTTTTGTTGTATTTATCAATATAGAAGGGATAAAGGAATAAGAACATCATCATTTGGTAACCATCATAATAACTGATTCAAGCACAAATCACCAATGAAAGGCTTGATCTCATGGCTGAAGTTCTGAGTAGTAGCCAGATATTTACAAAACCTCAAAGTATCTTTATACAAGATACTTATTAAATACAAAGTATATAGTAGCTTTACCATGGACAAACATGGCAGGATGTGGACTTCGATTATCTGAACAAACCAAATAATCAAAGTCAACATTGGCCAGTAATGGAAGCAAGTTGACAGCAGATGCCTCCAGATGCTGCACTGCAGAGAACTCAGCCTGCGTGAAAGCCCTGCCCAAATGGCACAACCTGAAGCTAATCATGAGAAAACATCGTACAAACCAAAATGGAGAGAAAGCCTACAAAACAGCTGACCTATACTCTCCAAAAACATAAATTTGATTGTCATGCAACTGTCCCAGATTAAAGGAGACTACAGAAACGGGACAATTGGACCAACACAGCACACTTGGTGAAAATCCCCCATCTTGAATTTTCCTCGGCTATCAAGGATATTTTGGAGACAACTGGCAAAATCTGCATGAGGTCTATAGATTAGATATTAACATTGAGCCAATGTTAATATCCTGATTTTGACCATTAAACTACACTTATGTAAGGTAATTCCTTGTGTTTAGGAAATATGCATTATTTAGAAATAAAGAGGCGTCATGTCTGCAACCTACAAACAGTTCAGAAAAAATATCTGTCATAAGCACCTATATTCATATTTAGAGAGAGAGGAGGAAAAGGGGGAGAAAGGATGAAGTAAATGTAGTAAAATGTTAACATTTAGGGAATAATATCCAAAAATTATTTGTACTACCTCTTACAATTTTTCTGTAAGTCTGAAATTGTCAAAATAGAGTATTTCTTAAAAGAAAAACAAATTTTAATAATGATATTAATGAATGATAACCCATTGAATAAAATAAACCATGAACCCATATTGATAGAAGTAAATGAATAAATTGAGGGTTTGATGAGGAACAGAGATATGTACATAGTCTCAAATTACCTCCCCATAAAATACTAATTAACCACAAGGTGAAAAAATAACATTACAGAGGAGAAATTCAGCAGATACCACTGTTAGTGATCAATGCTAACATTGCCAGTAACAGGGCAAATCAAAACTGTAGGGTCACAGGTAAGATGCAATGAGAAGATCACTGGGTCACTTCTGTGATACTCCTGCCAAAAAATCATGTAATCTAAATCTAATCACCATGAAACCCAATTGAGGGACATTCTATATTACTGGACTTTACTCTTCAAAATACTCAAGGTCATGAAGGTCAAGGAAAGACTGAGGAACTGTTCCAGACTGAAAGAATCTAAGAGATACAACAACTAAATACAAGCCGTGGATTGGAATGGGATCCTTTTGTTATAAAGGACATTACAGAGAAGTAACAAACTAGAATGTATTAATGTTGACTTTCTGATTGCAATGTTTGCACTGTAGTTACATAGAATGTCCTGACTTGTAGGAATGCCCACTAAAGTAATCAGGGGTGATGGCATAATGTCAGTAATTTACTCTCAAATGGTTCAGAGGGGAAAGTCTTTGTATTAAAATTTGGAAATTTTCTCTAAATTGAAGACTATTTCCAAAAGGTTAATTAGAAATAAATAAACAAACAGAAAAGGTGAATTAGGCAAATCTTATTTCTCCCTGAGAAGAGCTATATAAATCAGTGCTTAAAATTGTGTATATTTGATGGCACTGTAACGATTGTTAATACATCCAAACATGAACAATGACCATAGTTCCTGCACAACAAAATGACATCTAAGTCCAACTCTACCACTACATATAGTGATAAAAATTACAAAATACAAATAAGTCATCAATTAACTGCACTAAAGTATTAATGACAACTTCGTGGTTTGGCTGTTTAAACAGCTGACATTTGGGCACTTTGAGTATGTAAAACTCAATATTCCTGGTTTTCACTGGCAAAATCCACTTAAAAGTTAAAGAAGCCAAGTAACATTGTTTAAAATACTATACAAATTTTGATCTGACACATATGATACAAAAATATTTTCCTTTAATAAAGATTTTTACATGTCATATATTAATATTTAATGAGAAACAATTAAAATGTCACATAAACAGCCCAGTAATAAAATTTTATCTTTCAGATCATATAATTTTTCTTTAAAACCTGTACATATTCTCTGGATGCTTTCCAAACCAGATCTTGATTTAGATTTGACTCATCAGTAGATCCTAGAGGAGAAGCTATTGATACAGATTCCAATTCAGCAGCAGCTAAAATGAAAAAGAAAGAATTATATTCTTTACCTAAAAGATTTCAAAGTTAACTAAGTGAAAGTCAGTAAAAGAGTTGAGAATTTTGTCAGTTTTAATAAAGAAATATATCTATGCACAACTATTATACAAGATTACTATTAAATATAATTTGCCTGTGGTTGCACATTGAATTAATTTATCCTTGTGGTTAAATATCAGAGCTTCTCTTCATTCATTTATTCAACAACCATGAGCAAAGTAAGCACTGGAATTACAAGATGAAGATATGATCCATCTCTAACAAACATATGCTATAATCTGAAAAAACAGACAAACATACAATTTCCATACAGAGTCACAGATACCATGAGAGGTATAAGACAGGACACTACTGGAACACACAGAACGGACACCTATCCCAGGTCTGAGTCAATAACGTAGGCTTTTTGATGGAGGCAATGTGCAGACTGATACCTGAAGGACAAGGAAAACATGCCAGACAGAAGGAAGACGCAAATGCCAAGAGCTGGAGCTAAGGAAGCTCCCTGTGGAATTCCACGTGGTCTAGGGTGGCTGGATGCCAGAGCAAAGGGGCCCGGATAACAGTAAGGGGTGAGAAATAAGGCTGAATGACATGACAAGGACCACATTGATGTGGGTGTTTTTATTCCATGCTAAGGAACTTGGAGCTTCTCCTGAGGGCAAAGGGAAACCAATGACAAAGTAAATGACTGGAGATTTAAAATGTCACCTGTCAAGCGACTGCTTATGAACTGTAATTCCAGACTAGGTATTACTAGGTAAGTCTGGGGTCTTTGGGCCTTAAACCACCACCATACCCCTGAGAAGTTGATGATGCCTTTGTTTTCTAAGAATAATTTCTGCATGCTGGCTACAGTTCTATGGGAATGGCAGAAGTGAAGAAAGTGTAGAGCCGAAAAAAAAAGAGCTGCAAAGACTTCTTGAGATTTTTTTAAAGCTATGGAACATGATGAATTAATGAGACAAAGGAAGTATACTCTCCACTATGAATATTTATGTTTTCACATCTTTCATTAGATGTGTGTAAGAAAGAACATTTAATGTAGTATCTATTAGCCAAACAATGGAAAGGGATCCCACTCACCATTTACAGTTTATTTCAGAAATCAATTAATCAATCTAAATTTAATTCATGAAGTTTGGCAACATACCTTCTTCGAGTTCTCTAGTTATATTTTTTTCTAACTCCTGCTGCATCTGAAATAAGTCAAATGTTATTTATACTGTTTAAGTTACACAAGAGACATTATCATGGGAATGATATATCACTTACAAAACGTGGCCTGTAATACTCTTAAAGACTACACTTGATTGCTTAAATATAAAAATAATCACATAAATAAAATTCCTACTTGTTTTAAGTTTAGATTTTAAAAATGTGTAATGTTGTTTAATCTGATAAAAAGTACAATTAATATTGGTCTATTGCATATACATAATGCCAGAAAGGTGATATTTTCTCTTTTTAGTACAAGGTTAAACAACTGAAGTCATAGTTTGCAATGAATGCATTACTTTGAAATTCTTAGCAAAACTCTGACCTTTATAAAGATTAATCAGTTTTTTCACTTTAATGGATTTTTCCTTAAAATAAACTTTCTGGTGGGGCACAGTGGCTCAAATCTATAATCCTAGCACTTTGGGAGGCCAAGGCAGGCAGATTGTCTGAGCTCAGAAGTTCGAGACTAGCCTGGGCAACATAGTGAAATTCTATCTCTACTAAAATACAAAACAAATTAGCCAGGTATGGTGCCGTGCACCTGTAGTCCCAGCTACTCAGGAGGCTGAGGCAGGAGAATTGCTTGAACCCAGGAGGTGGAGGTTGCAGTGAGCCGAGATTGCACCACTGCACTCCAGCCTGGGCAACAGAGCGGGACTCCATCTCAAAAACAAAAACAAAAACAAAAACAAATAAAACACTTTCTATTGTCTACTTTTAGAAAATTAAAATTTTAAAGTATGTTCTATGCTATTTTTTGGTACAAAATCATCAATATATACATGAAGAAAGTGATACTATCATAATGTCATGTGAAAATTCTACTGGCAAAAAAGTAAGTGAAAATAAGTATTATCCTACCTATATATTATAAGTAACATTTCTTTATTCATGTAAACACAAAGATTTCAGAAAATTTGCTCAAAAAGTGATAAATATAAGTTAAAGCTAGTTTTCCAGTTTAGTTTCTTTGATTCACAACTTGGTAGAATTATAAACAAAAACAATATGTATAGCTCTTTAATTGTAATTTTGATTTCAAAAATTAGTACCAATTTTTTAAACATCTAATTTTATTTATATACTTAACTATGAAATGTGTGGGAATATTTCAAACTATATTGCAAGTGGCCCATTTAGAGTGCTCTTATTTAAATCTTTTTTATAAAAGGTATTCTCTCTCTAAATACCCAGAACGCGGTCTGAAACAGCACACTATATAGTGAGCATAACAGGCACTTTGTGGTGATAATGATAATATGATATCCAATGCTTTTAAAAATGTTAGGCATGAAGATAAAATTTTTTGACTAACAGGTTTCCCAATTTTTTGTAAGACTGTTTTCCATATACTTCTGACAGTAACATTACAGACAGGCCTTATAAACTGAATAATGTGACAACAGCATTAGCAGACAGGTCCTGTAAAAGTAATAACTCAATACCAAATAAAAGGAGAAGCCTTTATTGAACAAATCTTATATTGCTATTCATTAATAAACATGACATAAATATACATTTTTACATGACTTATATTAAGGAACTACTAATGTAATGTAGTTTCTCGCTTCTCCTAAATATTTATTTCCTACGTGTAATAAATTTTATTTCTTTATACCCTATTTACAAATACTTTCACAATATGTATATTTTGCTTAGATAAAAATGAAATACTCTTAGCAAATTGCTTACTCTAATACTGAAGAAATCTTAACTGTCTAGACTGAGAATACTTCTTGTGTAACAAATTTAAGTAGAGGTTATTTTTCCCCCCTCACTCTGTTGCCCAGGCTGGAGTGCATTGCCGCAATCTCAGCTCACTGAAACCTCCGCCTCCCAGGTCGAGCAATTCTCCTGCCTCAGCTTCCTGAGTAGCTGGGACTACAGGCATGCACTACCACGCCCAGCTAATTTTTGTATTTTTTTGTAGAGACGAGGTTTCACCATATTGGACAGGCTGGTCTTGAACTCCTGACCTCGTGATCCACCCACCTGGGCCTTCCAAAGTGCTGGGATTACAGGCATGGGCCACCACGCCGAGTGTGGTGAGTGTTTTACCACATAAATGACAACTGAGGGCAACTACTTTTGAGAAAAGGACACCAGGTCAGACATAAAGGCTCAAAGGGAAAAGTGGCAGACCCAGAACCCAGGAGGGAGCGGCTCTGGGAGGGACACTCGAAAGCTTAGGAAAAGGGTCATGTGTGTTGACAAGTCTGGTTTTGTCCTGGCTGATGGGAAACTGGGAAGGTTTTACCTATATTCAAAGTGAAAACTGGCAAATATTAAATGACTTTGAAAAAGTTCCTTTCGTTCCTACTTTATCATTAAATCACACATTTAAATCACACATTTTCCTCATATTTCCCTTAATACAAATTTAGAATTATTGTCTCCAGTTAAATAACTTAACACAGTGCCTGATACAGACTACGGAAGAAAAAAGGAGATAAAAATGTATTGGTGACATTAATAACTGTCCTATTGAGGTAGACAAGGTGCCATCAATGGTTTTTGAAATGGATAGAGCAATAGTTTAGGAGAAACTGAACACTGCTAGAGGAAATTAAAAAGCTTAATAAATTACTAATCTCTTATGCTAATAATTTAATGCATAATACAAAATCAAAAGCTATTATAGAGTAAAATAAATAAACTATGTTTTATAAAAATGCTCCTCCTGGCCGGGCGCGGTGGCTCACGCCTGTAATCCCAGCACTTTGGGAGGCTGAGACGGGTGGATCACGAGGTCAGGAGATCGAGACCAGCCTGGCTAACACGGTGAATCCCCGTCTCTACCAAAAAAATACAAAAAACTAGCCGGGCGAGGTGGCGGGCGCCTGTAGTTCCAGCTACTCGGGAAGCTGAGGCAGGAGAATGGCATAAACCCGGGAGGCGGAGCTTGCAGTGAGCTGAGATCCGGCCACTGCACTCCAGCCTGGGCGACAGAGCGAGACTCCATCTCAAAAAAAAAAAAAAAAAAAATGCTCCTCCTTTTTCTATGGACTTTCTGTTTATTTCCAGGTGAGGATTATGCTTCAGATGGTGGAGGTAGCTTGAAGTCCAACATTAATAAAGGGAGCACATCTGCAACTTCATGTATACTTTTTTAAGAATAGGATAAAATTATAGAAGAATAATGTACCAACAAATTTTGGCTAATTGGATTCTTTCATAACTGGTAGTTTTCAAACTGTCCCGCAGAAATCTAAGGATCTACAGAGGATATTGTAGGATTAAGGGATAAGGAAGTCACAACTTCAGAGCTCCTAACCCTCCTTTAGCCGGAGAGCTCTACTTCTATCTGTTTTATGGAATATAGTTTCATGCCATTTTTTAAAAGTTCTATTCTTTAAAAAAAAATTTTTAAGGTATGAAAGTCACACTTGACTTGATAGAATACTTCTTTTTAATCTCTTTTAAGTCTAGCATGGTTTGGCAAACCAGTGCCCCACAAAGAAACCATGTATACCAATGGAATATTTTTCAGCTTATCCAGAAATAGTACAAATAAACACCCCCTTGTCCCCCCAAAAAATCAAGAAAAAATATTTCCTCAAAAATCTTCCCTTACATTGTGTATTTATACACTCTTTCATCATCTTATAAAATGCTGTTACCTGAGTTTTCTGGTAGGAACTAATGAAAAAATTTTATATTTGCATCATGCTTAATAAGTTACAGAAGGTTTTTTGTTATTGTTTTGGTTTTTTTGAGACAGGGTCTCACTGTCATCCAGGATAAAGTACAGAAGCACGATCATAGCTCACTGCAGCTTTGACCTCCTGGGCTCAAGTGATTCTCCTGCCTCAGCCTCCCGAGAAGCTGGGACTACAAGCGTGCATCACCATGCCCAGCTAATTTTTTAAATTTTTTGCAGAAATGAAGTCTCACTATGTCTCACTATGTTTCCCAGGCTGGTCTTGAACTCCTGAGCTCAAGCGGTCTTCCTGCTTTGGCTTCCCAAAGTGTTGGGATTATAGGCATGAGCATCTGGCCTACAGAAGTATTTGACATTCATTTTCTTTTTGTACCCAGTAGGACAATTTCATGACCCTGAAGCACTTAGACCGTGATCATCTCATTGTCAAAAAAAAAAACAAGACAAAACTAAGCTAACAAAATGATGAAAAAAATATTAGCTGGCTAGGATCTTGTAATTTATATATTAAAACAATAATTTAATTTGTTTCTTGTTAGCCACTTGGCTGCAGTGCTGTCTAAAAAACCTCAGGCTTGCTCTTCTATGATTCATTAGGACATGAGGCCTGGTAAAGAAACCACATTGAGGTCTCATTTAACATGAGTCTACACTATTTTTCTCTGCATTAAGATCATGAAAATACCATTAAATCTTAAGCTAATGTGCACTGATTAAAATGAATATTTTAATGATATACAACAAGAACTAGTTATTTATTTATTTTTGTTCAAACAAATGTTTTATGCATCTTGTAATTTTTTTAAGAGACAGGGTCTTGCTATGTTGCCCAGGCTGGAGTGTGGCGGCTATAAAAACACACTATTAATCCCAGCACTTTGGGAGGCCGAGACGGGCGGATCACGAGGTCAGGAGATCGAGACCATCCTGGCTAACACGGTGAAACCCCGTCTCTGCTAAAAAATACAAAAAACTAGCCGGGCGAGGTGGTGGGCGTCTGAGGTGGTGGGAGGCTGAGGCAGGAGAATGGCGTGAACCCGGGAGGTGGAGCTTGCAGTGAGCTGAGATCTGGCCACTGCACTCCAGCCTGCAAGACTCCATCTCAAAAAAAAAAAAAAACAAAAAACAAAAAACACACACACTATTGCACACAGGTGCAATAAAAACACACTACGACCTCAAACTCTCGGGCTCAAGCAATCCTCCTGCCCCAGCCTCCCAAGTAGCTGGGACTACAGGTGTTCACCACTGCAACCAGCTTTTGTAATTTGTCCCCCTGGTCAAAAATGGTCAAAAGTTAGACAAGTATCTTAAACTGGATCAAGCATAGTTGAATTATTTTTTTTTTTCCCTACCAAGTCTACAATTGTTATAACTTGTAATTGTTGAATTCATTTTGAGATCCCCAGAAATGGAGTCATACTATGAGTGAAATCATAAGGTTGGATTGGAAGGTTCCTCTTCAATGGGTTTTCTATTGTCCTAGAAAAGCAAGACAAAACTAAGCTAACAAAATGATGAACATAATATTGGCTAGCTAGGATCTTGCAACTGTAAAGATGGGGACCCTGTGAGGCTTTACATGAAATTCTGGGTGGGAAGAAAATAATTCTGTTTGATCATACTTACTAAACACTCTTGATATCATTGCCATCTTAGTCATCAATCATTCAAATAATGGCACAAGTGCATTTTTAAAATTCACATATTTGCTTAACTATTTAAAAACTGCTGTGCAATTGCCCAGTAATAGACACATTTTACAAAAATTGGGAGAAAAATGCTGTAACAATAGCAACTAAGGATGTAATCCTATGTAACAAAATGACAAAACTTAAAAATACAAATTAATCAGTGTTAGAGGTTTAATTCACAAAAAGTATTTATCTTGGAGTTCTTTAAATAATAATTTCCATATGTGGTTAAGTGTCTGGATGCCAATCGTTCACTTATGATTAAGGGTGGAACACTTGAGATGGTGCCAGAAAACCATCAAAGTGCCATCAACCACAGCCAAACTCAAATCCATTAGAAAGAAAGCCAAAGTATCTCAACGTATACCTTTTACTATCAGGTAATAGGCAGTCATATTCCATTTCTAATAAATTCAGCTTTTAAAGAAATTTAAAATGTGACAATTTAGTTACATTTATTGAATAAAGTTAACAAATGGTATCTCTTGAAAGTGAGAGCTCTAGGGACTTAAAAAAAAAAAAAAAAACTGGCCGGGCGCGGTGGCTCAAGCCTGTAATCCCAGCACTTTGGGAGGCCGAGGCGGGCGGATCACAAGGTCAGGAGATCGAGACCATCCTGGCTAACACGGCGAAACCCCGTCTCTACTAAAAAAACACAAAAAATTAGCCGGGCGAGGTGGCGGCGCCTGTGGTCCCAGCTACTCGGGAGGCTGAGGCAGGAGAATGGCGGGAACCCGGGAGGCGGAGCTTGCAGTGAGCTGAGATCTGGCCACTGCACTCCAGCCTGGGCGACAGAGCGAGACTCCGTCTCAAAAAAAAAAAAAAAAAAAAAAAAAAAAAAAAAAACAAAAAAAATTTCCTCACTTTATTAGCACAGATAATTATGACCCTTACTTATCAAGCATAAGTCAATTAAACAACTCAGTATTTCACCAAATTAAAAATAAGAATTATACCAGAAATTTGAGGCTAGGCACAGTGGCTCACACCTGTAATCCCAGCACTTCGGAAGGTTGGGGCAGGCAGATCATTTGAGACCACAAGTTTGAGACCAGCCCGGCAATATGTGAAACCCAGTCTCTACTAAAAATATACAAATTAGCTGGGTGTGGTGGCACACACCTGTAGTCCCAGCTACCTGGGAGGCCGAGACACAAGAGGCGCTTGAACCTGGAGGCAGAGGTTGCAGTGAGCCAAGATGGCACCACTGCACTCCAGCCTGGACAACAGAGTAAAACCCTGTCTCAAAAACACAAACAAAAAAAGAATTCTTATATGAGAAATTTGAAACCTGAAGGAAAAAAGACAACATAACTAACCTTGCTCAAGTAGTTCTCCACGCTATTATTTGAAGTCCGTGGATTTGAGGAAGAGATCACTAAGTTTTCTCTTGGAATAAGTTTTCTGTTGTGATCTAAACTGTTATTAAGATTTCCAACACAAGGTGGCTCCATGACTGGCCTGGTAGTGAGAGTGGTGAACAAAGATCTGCTCTGCTGTTTTTCCACAAGAAGTTTGGTGCTGACCTCTGCTAGCCTCTCATTAGTTCTGTGAAGATTGCAGAAGACACATGCTTAATATTTTACTTTCCCCTAAATGATTCCTAGGAGACTTGCATTTTTAAAAAAGTTACCATAAGAGTAAATGAAATTTCCCACTGACCAGTATTTTAATACTGAAAAACGTGTCAGAGCATGCCTACTGTATGCAATTATAATTTTTAGACTGTTCTAAAGAAGTGCATATGTTTCTAGGGTAGTTTCCAACAAACAAGTAATTCAAGCAAAGTAGGGAAGGGAAGAGAATGGCTACCAATGATGTATGGCTTCACAGGTTAACACCTGCTGCCTTCTGGAACGCTCCACAGGTAAGATTCCTGAGGATGTCATTAGAAATACTTGTCTTTAAAGAGTAAATATGTGAGATGATAAATATGTTAATTTGCTTGACTATAATAACCATTTCACTATGTACAAACATATCAAAAACATCATTTTGATACATACAATTAACAGAACTAAGAACAAAGGAAAAAGCCCAGCTAAAAATACTTGTATTTAGTAAACCAGTTTAGAGATTAAAAAAAAAAAATCCTCAAGACATGTGCAAGCATTTGCTTTCACCACCCTTTTACATTTATTTCACCCATTATCTGGAAAAATATTAGGCATCTGGCACCAAGGAATAATTCAGAGCAAAAAATTCTAGGGGAAAAGAAGATAGCTGAGTTGGTGATCAAAAAGAACTAAAGAGCCTCAAAGGCAGTTAGCTCCTAACATTGTTCCCAAGGCATCAGAGGTGGGGCCTGACCTGTTTTCCACACACACTCCCTCAGGCCGACCAAGGTGTTATTTTTAACCACTTTATGAATTATACTTCCCTTCATCCCTACGTTAATCATATTTCACTAGCATACCTTTAAGTAGTAGAAAAACTACACAGGATAGTTTGTCTCACAGCGCCCTCTAGTGATAACACCAGATATCACAATCAAGGAAAGTTCATTTATGGAGTGCCAGAATGTGCAGAGTAGTAGTGATATTGACCCTTCTGGTTTAAGTTGTAATTTTCCAAAAAACAGCCCAACTCATTAATAATTACATTTATAGCAATGCTGATAAACAATTTGATGACAATGTCAATGTCTAAATTAACAGAGTTTCAAAAGCACATAGCTGAAAGACATAGATCTAGTTAACTACGTAAGAATATTAACGGAAAAGCCATAAAAAAAAAAAAAAAAAAAAAAAAAAAACGAGGAAAGACATAAACTGTCCTGGACTCACATTTTAAAGGTAAGTTAATTTACTAACATTTTCCAAAATTATATTACCTAGTTAGCTTTCACTTCCCATTAATCTCATGAACCTATCTCACTAAGAATTATGCTTTCAAGGCAAATGAATGAGCTTAATTTATTTCCTATTCTATATTTTGACTTACTTGTTTAGTTTATTTGACAAGGACTTTCTAACTTTTAATTCGTCTAGATAGAGTTGCTTATATTTTTCCAGTTCGGTTTTATTAAAGTCTTCTTGAGAAGTTTTTATTTTGGAGAGTTCAGATTCCAGATCTTTAATTCTGAGTTCCATCTGACTTTTCATTGAAGCAAAATTATTCTCTCTTAACTGCTCTAAGTTTTCTTGAGATGCTGCTTGTGCCTAAAACAAATTAAAAGCATGTGTTTTTAAAATATATTAAAAATATGTAACCTGAGTAAGACCATGGCCACCTACTCGGTGTCTAAGGGCTGTTTTGTTTTTAACCCAAACTCCAAAAGAGAAAGATTTCTGTGTCAACAGGCATTGGTCAAAGAGATAAGAGGACACTCCAGGGCTCTAACTGAAACGGGAATCCAAATACACCTTCCAAAGAAATGAAAGTGAGTTTCTACTAGAGAAGCATTTTCATCTTTGATGAAGTAATCAAAACAATAAAGGCTGACTGGCAACCCAGATGTCTAACGATGTTATATGGAAAATAAAAAATAACTGGTAACATAAGGAAAACCTAAGAAAGAAAATGACTACAAATGTGTAGGTATTTTCGAATGAAAATCGTATAAAAATTATTTTTGTGTTAAAATATATTCATGGGAGACTTGAATATGCTTAAAAATTTTGATGTGATATTCCATATTATGAATATACTTGGCAAAGTAAATTAAAGCAATCATCTGTATGGAAGATATAGGAACTTAGAGCTTCTTAGGAATAAATGCTGTGCACATCAATACATGTTGAGAAAAAAGCCCAAGGTCTTGGATCTCTTACAGTAATTCTACCTGCTGGAGCATAAGGTTATGGAATCACCTGGACTACAAGTAAAGGAACGTGGAGTGTGATCCTGAGCCTGACTAGCTCTATGGCTTGGGGCCTGCTGTTTAACCTTTCCCTAGGTCTCTTCATCTGTAAAATGAGAAACTATACTGGCTTATCACTAAGATTTCTCCCTATTCTCATTCCATGCTAAGACCTAACACGTAGAGCTTTGTAAGACTATCGTAAATACCATGTGAAGAAACCTGTGTTATCATGGATACCACCACCTTGGCCTTGTAGATTGTGTTCCAAGACTCCTATCTCTCAGGAGCCTGAGGGAAGGGAAAAAGCTGAGAATGAGTAGCGAAGACTTTCTATTCTCACAACGGCTACATATTTTCCAGTGGCCCAGATTTGCTCTCTGTTAATCTTCAAATGCTTTCTACCAGTTTGCACCCTCCATCCTCTCTCATAAGCACAAGGGTCCTGCACAGTTCTCAATCGCTCTTTATCCCAACTAAAACAAATTTGTTAAATTATTGAGTTTTAATGACTCATAGACACACAAACTCATGTTATTAAGGAAGTAGATTTTTATCACTCACTCAGACACACACACACTCACGCACTCATATACCCATGTGGGTAAGAGAGGAAAGACATTTCTTTGGCTTTGTTTATTTTAGAGACAGGGTCTCAGTCTGTTGCCTATGGTTCAGTTCAGTGGTACAACCATAGCTCACTGCAGCCTTGAAAACTCCTGGGCTTAAATGATCCTCTCACCTCAGCCTCCCAAGTACCTGGGACTACAGCCATGCACCACCACGCCTGGTTAATTATTTTTTTAAATTTTCTGTAGAGACAGGGTCTCACTTTGTTGCCCAGGTTGGTCTTGAACTCCTGGGCTCAAGCGGTTCTCCCGCCTCAGCCCTCAAAGTGCCAGGATTACAGGTGCGAGCTACCATGCCCAGCCTAATTTGTTTGTTTTGTTTTGTATTTGAGATGGAGTCTAGCTCTCACCATCTCGCCTCACTGCAACCTCTGCCGCCCAGATTCAAGCAATTCTCCTGCCTCAGTCTCCCAAGTAACTGGGAATACAGGCATGCACCACCACGCCTGGCTAATTACTTTTTAAAAAAATTTTAGTAGATATGGGTTTCCACTATGTTGGCCAGGCTGGTCTCGAACTCCTGACCTCGTGATCCGCCCACCTCGGCTTCCCAAAGTGCTGGGATTACAGGCATGAGCCACCGTGCCCAGCTTTGTTTCTTTTCTTTTTTTTTTTTTTAAAGGCAAAAACAACACAAGTTGTCTTAAAGTCCCAGTGGTTTCCTGGGATGAAGTAGGGGGAATTAACTACAAAAGGGCAAGAGAGAACTTTCTGGAAATGTTCTCTGTTGAGAGGGTGGTTATTCAAGTATATACTTGGGTCAAACTGTTAAAATGGTTGTGTTTATTTGTACATTATACCTCAATAAAATTTAATTTATATATAACCTGGGTAATCATTGTGTCTTTTTTTTCCTTTACTTTTGAGTTAAATATGTGAAAAAACAAGCTTAAGTTTAAAATAGTTATCAGCCAGGTTTGGTGGCTCATGCCTGTAATCTCAGCACTTTGGGAGACCTAAGCAGGAGGATCACCTGAAGCCAAGAGTTCGAGACCAGTCTGGGTAACAAAGCGAGACTCTGTTTTTATAAGAATTAAAAATTTAGCTAGGCATCGTGATATGCACCTGTAGTCCCAGCTATCCAGGAGGCTGAGGTATAAACATTTGAATCACTGTTTCATTAGTACTCATGAACTCTGATAATTTAAAGAATAATAAAATTAATTAAAAATTTAAAAAAGTGAACAATGTAATTTAAGAACAATTCAAGAATACGGTATAATTTCTAAATCACAATATTTTGTTTTCCTGATGATTTTGTTTTATGCCAACTGGTCTTAATAATTCTCTAATGAAAATCATTATTCTAAATCATCAATTAAGTTATAATAATGATGGAAACTCAAATATCTAAAGGGAGAAACAGATGCCATCATCTTTCTAGAAATCTATAGAACAAATTGCTATAAGGGATGTAGAGGAAACACATATAATGTATTTATCCAAAATACAATTTGCAGTGAAATGAATGGAGGCACACTACACATAAACTAACCTGTAAAAATAGATTGACTTCTTTTAATTTTTCTACTATTTCCTGTCTTGCTCTTTCTTCAATCTCCTGTTTATACTGTTTGACTTGACCAAGTTCTACCATATTCCTTTCTATATGACTTCTCAGGTTGACCACTTCTTGTTCCAACTTCTTTTTATTCTTCTGCAGTTTTTCACATTTCTTTTGTATTGTTTTCATAGATAACAACTCCTGTTGAAGAACTTGATTCTTTGTATCCAGATGTAGACATTTTGAACCTGCAGTCTCCAGGTCTGCTGTAAGATCATCAATCTGAAAGAAGACAATAATATAGTGTGATAATGAAGGAAGCAGTCTGAGAACAGCCTAACATAAAACCAAGAACAAATTCTGAAATAAATTCAACTGCAATAAAATGTCACCTGAAACACAAAAGATTCTTCAAATGTGAACCCTTAAATTACTCAGAAAATAAACAAAGTCAAAGCCACCAGGAGTCACAAAAATATATTCCTTATTTCCAGCATCTTGGCCACACAACATTTGCACTTGATCTTCAACTTGTATTTTTCTATGATTGTTTCGTGTCTTTCCTCCTTACATGGCTCTAAGGGGTAGCAGAAAGTCTCTTACTGCTTCCCCCATAAACATGCCCTATAATTTCTAAAGAAGTTTCAGGGAATTCCTATTGAGTTATTTAGGCCTCATAAAAAAATGGCTCCCAGAATAAGAGTGTAATTAATGAATCCTGTAATATAGATTCTAAGGCCATAAGCCTTTTCCTGAGCTGCAAATGTTTTATGCTAATTTGGCTTGCATTCCAAGGGGTAATAATTATTGGTGTTAAGGCCACAGAATAAGGAACCTAGAAATAAATTCATATATTTACAGCCAACTGATTTTAAACAAAGGTGCTAAGAACATACATTGGGGAAAGGACATCCTCTTCAACAAATGGTGCTGGGAAAACCGTATATCCACATGCAGAAGAATGAAACTAGGCCCTTATCGAACACCATATATAAAATCAACTCAAAATGGATTTCAGACGTAAAAAAGTAAGACCTTGAAACCATAAAACTACTAGAAGAAGAGATAGGGATAACTGCTTCAGGACACTGGTCTAGGCAAAGATTTTATGGCTATTTTTCAAAAGCATAGCCAAAAAACCAAAAATAGACAAATGAGACAATATTAAACTGAAAAGCTTCTGCACAGCAAAGGAAATAATTAAGAGTGAAGAGACAAGCTATAGAATGGAAGAAGCTATTTACAAACTATTCCAGCGTGGGTGCTCAGGGTGCCTGCCCCAACCAAAGTTCCAGCCAACGGCCACCATCAGCAACCAGACACATTAGTGCACAAACCAGAAGATTCCAGTCCCCCTCTATCTAGAAGTTTTAATTCTTCTAGATAGAGTTGCTTATATTTTTCCAGTTCAGTTTTACTAAAATCTTCTTGAGAAATTTTTATTTTGGAGAGTTCTGATTCCAGATCTTTAATTCTGAGTTCCATCTGGAGAAAAAACTTTCTCCTCGATAGCTCTTATGTCTTTCTCCTGGTTATCTGCTTAACACTATTTGCCATAAATAAATTAATCTCAACATTTATTAGATTCTACTTTAAATGAGACTAATTTCTCCTGTGTAAGTTATTATGTTTCTTATTGTCTATTTTTGTAACATACATTTTTTTTCTGCTTATTGCTTCCTAACAAAGTACCCAAAATTTATGGCTTAAAACGTTTATTCTGTTCAGGAACCTGTGGTTTGGGAAAATCTTGGCTAGGACAGCTTGTCTCTGTTCCCCTCAGGTTCCCTGGACACAGCTCAAAGCCTGGGGGACTGGAACTCCAAGGCTGCCTTTGGGTCTCGAGCTTCCTCCCAAGATCGGGCTTGGTTCCAAGGGCAAGGAATCTGAGATAGGAAGCCTCTTCTAACCTAATGCCTAAGTCACATGTTGTCACCTTTACCACATTCTATTCATTAGAAATGAGTCACTGAGGTTGGCCCATGTTCTGGTTTATCATGGGATGAATATTTTTTCCTTTTTAGTTGACACATAACATTATATGTATTTATGGCTACAGAGATATTTTAATAGATGTATACAATGTATAAGCGGACTAGTATATCTATCACTTCAAACATTTATCATTTCTTTGTCTTGTGAACATTCAAAATCCTTTTTAGCTTTTTGAAAAAACACAATAAATGTATTTAACTGTATTTGCCCTGTGGTGCTATAGAACACCAGAACGCATTCCTCCTAGCTAGCTCTAACTTGGTAGCCATCACCCAACACCTCCTCCCTTCCCCACCCCTTTGCCCACCTCTCCTCCCTCCTGCTTTTCCCAGCCTCTAATACTCACAGTTCTACTCTCTACTTCCATGAACTCAGTTT
The DNA here is from genome assembly GCF_024542745.1 of Macaca thibetana thibetana. Taxonomy (NCBI): domain Eukaryota; kingdom Metazoa; phylum Chordata; class Mammalia; order Primates; family Cercopithecidae; genus Macaca; species Macaca thibetana. The sequence continues at coordinate 26,727,094 of NC_065586.1, forward strand.
TCTTTTTAGCACTTGCGTATGAGTGAGAAACTCAGATATTTATCTTCCTTGCCTGACCTATTTCACTTAACATGATGTTACTGACATGATTTCATTCATCTTTTATGGCTGAATAGTATTCCATTGTGTATATACACTACATCTTTTTTTTGTTTGTTTTTTTTGTTTTTTGAGACAGATTTTCACTCTTGTCGCCCAGGCTGGTGTGCAATGGCGCAATCTTGGCTCACTGTAACCTCCGCCTCTTGGGTTCAAGCAATTCTCCTGCTTCAGTCTCCCAAGTAGCTGGGACTACAGGCGTATGCCACTACGCCCAGCTAATTTTTTTGTATTTTTGGTAGAGACGTGGTTTTGCCATTTTGTCAAAGCTTGTCTCGAACTTGTGACTTCAGGTGAGTGGCCCACCTTACTTCCAAAGTGCTGGAATTACAGGTATGAGCCACCGTGCCCAGCCTCCAAATCTTTTTATTTAAAAAAAAAAAAATTTCCATTTTTAGATTGAAAGGGTACACATGCAGGCTTGTTACTACACTGCAAGATGCCGAGGTTTGGACTTCTATTGATCCTGTCACCCAGATTCTGAACACACTTCTTGGTACAGATTCTGCATTCTTGGAAACCTCAGTGTCTGTTGTTTTCATCTTTACGTATCTGTATACACCGTATTTTTCTTTTCCATTGTCTATGGACATTTAGGTTGATTCCACATCTTAGCTACTGTGATTAGTACTGCAATCAACATGGGAATGCAGATATCCCTCTGATATGCTGATTTCCTTTTTCCTGGATAAATACCTGATAGTAGAATAACTACATCATATGGCAGCTTTATTTTTAGTTTTTTGAAAAAACTCCACATTTTTTATAATGGCTGTACTACTTTACATTCCCACCAACAATGTCTAAGAGTTCCCTGTTCTCCGCAGCCCTGCTAGCATTCGTTATTTTTTGTCTTTTGATAGTAGCGATTCTAACTGGAATAAGATCGTATCACTTGGTGGTTTTGATGTACACTTCCCTGATGATTAGTGATGTTGAGTATTTTTTCCATATACCTTTTGGCCATTCGTGTGTCTTCTTATGAGAAATGTCTGTTTCAGATTTTTGGCCTACTTTTGAATTAGATTATTTATTCTTTTTGCTGTCGAGTTGAGTTCCTTGTATATTCTGGATATTAGTCCCTTGTCAGATGAATAGTTTATTTTTTTGACTTTTTTAAATAATAGCCTTCCTGGCAAGTATGAGATGGTATCTTGTTGAGGTTTTGATTTGCATTTCTCTAATGATCAATGACGTTGAGCTTTTTATCATGTTTGTTTGGCTGCATGTATGTCTTCTTTTGAGAAGTGTCTATTCATGTCCTTTGCCCACTTTTTAATGGGGTTGTTTTTTCCTTGTAAATTTGTGTACGTTCCTTACAGATGCCGGATATAAGACCTCTGTCAGATGCATAGTTTGCAAAAATTTTCTCCCATTCTGTAGGTTGTCTGTTTACTCTGCTGATACTACCTTTGCTCTGTAGAAGCTCTTTAGTTTAATTAGATTCTGTCAATTTTTACTTCTGTTGCAATTGCTTTTGGTGTCTTGGCCATGAAATCTTTGCCTGTTCCTATGTCCAGAGCTAGAAGCCATTATCCTTAGTAAACTAACACAGGAAGAGAAAACCAAATATTGCAAGTTCTCACTACTAAGTGGGAGCTAAATGATTAGAACACATGGATATATGGAGGGGAACAACAGACACTGGGGCCTCCTAGAGGATGGAGGATGAGAGAAGGGAGAGGAATCAGGAAAAATAACTAATGGGCACTAGGCTTAATACCTGGGTGACAAAATAATCTATACAACAAACTCCCGAAACAAAAGTTTAACTATATTACAAACCTGCCCATGTACCCCTGAACTTAAAAAAAAAAAAAAAAAGTTCTCTTTATTAGTATCAAGTCCCTAAAGTTAAAAAAAAAAAATCTTTATTTCACTGTTCAAAGTATTGAGAAGTCTATATTTCCCAAAATTAAGTGATTTTTTTGGTCCCAAAACTTATTAAAAATTACCTTATGTTTTAGCTTATTAATCTGAATATCCATTTCAAATTGACTAGATTTTAAATCTCCATGAAAACTAAGTTCTCCATTTTCATATTCATTTAACTTCTTTCTTGTCATTTTTAAGAGGTTCTTAAATCTGCAGGAAGGTACAAAATGAGTAACTCAAGTTTTAAAAAGGCAAACATTTAATAATTATTTAAACAGATATGTTTTAGCATATAAGAGACAGAAATGTATAAATCATGATTCTCTCGTTTATTTCAATCTGACATAGTTTGAAAACACTCTAATGAAATTATAATCTTAGGTAAATAATGTGAAGAAAAATTATATGACATATATGGCAGATTAATAAGAGTTAATACTGTAATCACATCGAGTTTTTGTAAATTATTCCTATCCATTTTAATGTTAATATAAAACATTAACCTGTCATCAAATATTAGCTATAACCCAGAGATCAGCGTCCAAGGTGAAGAGGAAAAACATAGTTAGGCTGAACTCAGTGGTTCATGCCTAAAATCCCAGCACTTTGGGATGCCGTGCCAGGCGGATCACTTGAGCTCAGGAGTTCAAGACCATCCTGGCCAAGATGGTGAAACCTCGTCTCTACTGAAAATACAAAAATTAGCTGTGCTTGGTGTTGCATGTCTACAATCCCAGCTACTCAAGAAGCTGAGCCAGGAGAATTGCTTGAACCCAGGAGGTGGAGGTTGCAGTGAGCTGCGACTGCACCACTGCACTCCAGCCTGGGCAACAGAGAGACTCCCGAAAAAAGAAAAGCAAAGCATATACATACTTATACATAAATGGTTGGAAAAGACATAAAAATACATTTGATATCCACTGACCACAGTTTATAAGAATAAAAGTACAAAAAAAAGAAAGTACAAATAAAAAACATCAAGATCATTCAAAGTAGACAAGAGACAGGAAAGAAAACATCTTTGATGTCTGAGTTAAGGGGAAAAGGAAACAGAGTTTTAGAAGAAAGGAAATGAGCAGAGAGAGCATGTCAGAAGAGATCTAGAAATCTTTACTAGCACAATGCTAACAAAGTAAAAGGGATGCAAAACCATGTCAGAGAAAGACAATGAGAGAAAAATAGTAATTAGAATCGAACAAACGTAAGTACTCAGCAAATAAATAGAAAAGCAGCCTTGTTGGGGCTTCCAAGACAACGGGTAACATTCCATTTTTAAATCTGGATAGTAAAAACACGATTGTTCATTTTACTCTTAAATCATACATAGATTTGTATATGTATGAGGCATATGTGTTTTAAAACAAACAGAAGTTTAATAACATGTATACCTCAGGTAAACATGGGAGCTATCCATGCGAAATTTCCATGAGTAAATTTCCATGATATATTTTATAACTACACACACACACAAAAGAGGCAGAAAGAAAGCATAAGCTAAATCAAGATAATTTTTGATGTGATACAGATAGGTTTTCAGATATTAAAAGATCTGAATATCTTTGGACACTATCAAAGAGAGAAAGATTACCAAAGAGAATGAAAATATCTTCAGAAATAAAAGTTCGAAGTAAAAGATGAAGAGAGAAGTTAACATTATATGCCAAAGGCATTGTTACTGTTTTCAAAATCACTGAAGAATAAGTGTAATATTTAGGCATTCAAAAAGTTTCAGATTGTGCTGCAACTTTCTAAAACAATTTTAAAAGAGAATAATTTCATCAAGAAAAAGTAGATATTAAATGAATTTGTATCTAGTTTTGAATAAAGTAAAATTATAGTTAAATCAATTAAATGGTTAAAATGATCTGAAATACTAAAATCTTACCCAGTTATCTCTCTTTCTAATTCAACATTTTTCTTCATTTCCTGATCCAAATTACATTCCAGAGACTGTTTTAATTCCATAAGTTTCTTTAATTGTTCCTTTTCATCTTCAGACTTTGAAACAAAATATTTTCAATTATTTTTAAAACTCTAGAAACACTTTTGTTCTTAAAACTATTATTTCTCATGAGTTCATGAGTAACATATGTTTAGGGAGGTTTATAAAACACAGTTTATAAACTTCTGTCAGTTTATAAACCTGATACCAATAAGAACAGATTTCAAAAACGACTTTTCTTAAAACAGCTCATATTTCTTTTCTGGAACTTAAATTACCAAAATTTATTTGTTAAAAATAGAAGTTTTTACACATAAAATACTAAGTGTTAATGAAATTTTTTTAAAAGTTATTTTAGATGTATGTTCTCGTTTCTAAAGTTGCTCTAGAAACATTGTCATCAATAGTTCAAGATATTCCAGTTTTTGTTAAATCAAATCTTACTAAGAAAATTTTTAGAAAACCTTCATCTGGTTCCCATTACATTTTTTATATTCACCTGACTTCAAGATGAGTTATCTCTCATTCTTTATAAACATTCTTCCATGAGTTTCAATTTTTCCTTTTCTATTAACCATTTCTCTTTAAATAAAGTTTGTCTTCTCCACAATAAACAAAAACATAACTTTTGCCTAATTCTTGTGGCATTTTTAATCATCCCATTTTTCCACTGGACTTTCCTTTTTGTTTGTTTGTTTGTAATAGGGTCTCACTCTGTCAACCAAGCTGTAGTGCAATGGTGCAATCATAGTTCACTGCAGCCTCGAACTCCAGGGCTCAAGCAATCCTCCCACCTCAGCCTCCTCAGCAGCTAGGAGAACAGGCGTGCACCACCACACTGGCTAATTTATTTTATATTTTTTAGAGACAGAGTCTTGCTATGCTGCCCAGGCTGGTCTCAATTCCTAGTCTGAAGCAATCCTCCTGCCTCAGTCTCCTAAAGCACTGGGATTACAGGTGTCAGCCACAGTGCTCGCCAGACTCTAATATTTTTTAATACATGGTCTCATCTAGAGATCTACTTTTTCATCACTTGTCTTCTTTTATACTAAAATCTAATTTTCAATCTTATAATTCTCATTTTAAAATTCTGAAAATCATCAAGGCCCTATTTTTTAATCTTTAATCTGCTTTGCTTCTCAGTAGCAACTACTAACAGTGACCATACCCTCTCCCAGACTACTCTGACCCCACTTCATTTCTAAATGCAGCCACCCCTCATGCTGAGTTCTGTCCTCTGTCCTCTTCCTCTGGAAGAGGATTTTAGTATTTCAGATCTGATTTTAGTATTTCAGATCATTTTAACCATTTAATTGATTTAACTATAATTTTAAAGAGATTCTCTAAGAGCTCCTTAAATCTCAAGGCTTCATCCCAGATTCCCTCATCTAGATTTCCATCCCACACCTCTTTCCTGAGGTATCTTCCTTCTAGTTCACTTCCATAAACAATTAATATTCTCAACCACACACCCATAAACCATTACTTGGTGCAGATTCCTTTTGTAGATAGCTAATTTTGTACATTTTATGTTGATTCTTACTGGTGTTATTTTGAGTATAGTGTTATTTTCTCATCTTGGGTGGGCACACTCACCCTTAGGATGTCAACCAGCATACTTTGTCTTTGTTTTTCTTTTATAATGCAAAACTTTTCCACAAGGGACAGATTATTGATTGTTTGCCTCTGCTTTCTTTTGAATAATTCCCTTTTCCATAAAGACATGAGATGAGAACCTTCTGGAAAAGTTAGGGGCTATTGATGAGTTGGATGAAAGCTGTCTCTATTAAATTTCTGATTCACAGTGTACACTTCAAAGTGTACTAATAATATGCCATATTCCTTACTCATTTCTATGGGAATCTACAGAAAATCCTGCATTATTTTTGAATACGCTTAGCAGGTTTTGAGTACTTTTACTAAATTTTCCATTTCTGAGACATTGATATATTCATGGACGACACCCATATAAGGGATGTCCTCCCATACTCTCATTCACAGGAGACTTCATATCAATATATTGCCATGTCACTTGTGTGAAAAGGATGCCAATAAAGTAGGACTAACACATGAAATCTAGAAAAAAAACTTGTCGATGTTTCTTCTGATAGATATATCTGTATACGAGAGTCGCATAAATCTTCCTATTGTGACTTCAAGAAACTCATTAGTAGAAGCATCAACCTCATTGCTCCACTTTAGTATTCACAATGCAACCTTCTGATCTTCATTTCTACACAGGAAAGCATGAATGACCAGAGAATCCTGTTCTGCTTGTTAAACATCAAGCAGAACATCAATAAATACATCATTAAATTGGTACATCAATAAATTGGTATTGTGGATTACACAGCCAACTTTTCTGAGACTAGACTGTTTTGGTTTTTTTAGGTGTTTTTTTTTTTTTTTTTTGAGACGGAGTCTCGCTCTGTCACCCAGGCTGGAGCGCAATGGTGCAATCTCAGCTCACTGTAACCTCCACCTCCTGGGTTCAAGCAATTCTCCTGCCTCAGCCTCCCGAGTAGCTGGGATTACAGGCACCTGCCACCATGCCTGGCATGAGTAAGGAATATGGCAAATATTTGCATTTACAGTAGAGATAGGATTTTGCCATGTTGGCCAGGCTGGTCTCAAACTCCTAACCTCAGGTGATTCACCCTGTCTCAGCCTCCCAAAGTGCTGGAATTACAAGCATGAGCCACTGCGCCCGGCAGGGACTGTTAAGGTTTTGAAAGATTGATGAACACAGATAAATGGGAAAAAAAGTTTCTGAATCTGCAGTGCTAGGAGCACTGTGTTATTCTGTGATGTCCTGTTGGAGCAGCCATTTCTACTTTTTCACAGGTTTCTCTTTTTTAAAATCCAAAGAGAAAAACACATTACTTTGGGGAAAAAATGCTTGTATAATGACCTAGTATCCATTCTTGATGAGGAATACAAATTTAGATTATAAAAGAAATTCAAATTGTAGATCAAATCATTACTCAAATTTCTTAAAATTTCAAAAGACATTATAAGCATTAGCAGGGACTCACAATTGTACACCAATGTCCATAGCAGCATTATTCACAATAAGCAAAAGACAGAAATAATCCAAATGTCCATCAATGGATGAATGAACAAACAAAATGTACATAAAAAACACTGTTTTTAGGCTATCACAATCTTTTATACTAAAAATCTTACTACCAAATTCATTCATGTTATGAATTCAGTCAACTTCTATAACGTTAAGACTTGTACTACTAGTAGCAAGCAGTATTACCATGAATACAATAAATACTTTCATCAATGAAGATTATCATATTATCTAAAATATTCTTACATACAGATAGTCCCCAACTTACAACAGTCCAACTTATGGTTTTTCGACGATAAGAGCGTGTGAAACCACTACAATTTGGATTGACTTACCAGGGGTCAACTTATTAATATATTTTGACTTTACAATGGTGTGAAACCATCACAATTTCAACAAACTTCAAATTTTGAATTTTGGTCTTTTCCTTGGCTAGCAATATGTGGTATATGAGATATTCAATACTTTATTATAAGACAGACTGTGTATTAGATGATTTTGTCAAACTGTAGGCTAATGTACGTGTTCAGAGCAGGTTTAAGGCTAAGCTATCATGTTTGGTAGGTGTATTAAATTTCATCTTATAATATTTTCAACTTATAATGTGTTTATGAGGATGTAACCCCATCTATCAGTTGAGGAACATCTGAAAATTTGAAATTCAAAATGTTCCAAACTCTGAAACTCTTGACTGTGGACAGGATGCCACAAATGGAAAATTCCATACCTAACCTCATGTGACATATCACAGTGAAAACATGGTCAAAACTTTGTTTCATGCATAACATTATTTTAAAAATATTACATAAAATTAACTTCAGGCTACATATATAAGGTATATATGAAACACAAATGAATTTCATGTTTAGATTTGGGTCCTGTCTCCAAGATATCTCATTATGTATGTACAAATATTCCAAAATAAAAAAAAAATCCAAAATGTGAAATACTAGTCTCAAGTACTTTAAATAAGGGATACTCCACTTCTCTTACTAAAGCAATAAAATTCCTTTTCACTATGACAGAAATTAAGAGGTTGACTTACCAAATTTGCATTTAACAGGTTTTTCTGAAGCTCCTCAATTTTGTCCATTTGCTTTTTGATTGTAACTTTTAACTTGGCATTATCTTTTTCAAGCCTGCAATGTATATTTTAGAATAATTATTCTCACAGATAAATTTTTAAAATACTGTGTAATTTCTTAGCAAACACCTGAAGGCATAATTACATAAATGCTTAAAGATTTCAAAAGTAGGTGATTCGGCAACTATCATTTTTCTAGTTGTGGTTTGTGGATAATGCACAAAATTCTAGGATAATATTTAAAAAGTGCATTTCAAAATTGCTTAATGCTGAAATTTTTCCTTGACTTCACACAGATGTACCTATGATCATAGCTGATATAATTCTCATACTACACTGCTTATTTGCTCTATAAATAACTGCTTATTTGCTCTATAAATAATCATGTTTTTCTGTGTGCTGCTTTAAATTTTACTTTTGCTTGTGATCTTGCATCTTCTCAGCACATCTGACAGCTTCTGTATGTCGATCCTGTGCTTCTTGCAACTAAAACAAAGAAAAAAAAATAACACTTTACTAATAATCTAGTAAAATAATCTACTAAATAATAATCTACTAAAATCTGCCCACCACCTCTTTTTGTAACTAAACTGTATTGGAACACAGTCACACTCCTTTAATACGCGTAGTTTATGGCTGCTTTTGTGCTGTGGCTGTAGAGCTGATTTGCTGCAGCAGGTATCCATGGCTCCCAAAGTCTAAAATAATACTATCTGGCCCTTTACAGAAAAGTTTATCAACCTGCGTTCTACAACTAAAACACATTATTCTTGTTTTCAAACTATATTTTATCAGATAAATACTCAAATTTACAAACTTGGTAAAATGGAGAAAGACAGGAAATTACCTTACGGTAAGCATCTATATTTTTGCATTCCAAGCACCACCACGTCAACTAGAATTTTAATATTTATAGATGTGAATGACCATGACGATACCAGTGATTATAAAAATTAACATGATGACATGTTAGTTGACAACTAGATGTTTCATGAAATTGAGAGGCAGTATCCACACAGAAGCTGGAATAGCTGGGTGGGAATCCCAGCTCCACCAGTTACCAGCTGTGTGACCTTGAGCAAATTAATGCTCAGTGTCTCAGTTTCTTCATCGGTAAAATAGAAATGGTGACAGTAATAGTATCTATTTCACTAGGATGGTAAGATGATTCAGTCAAAGAATATGCACATAAAGTACTTAGATGAGTACATGGCATATAGTGAGCTATATATGATATTTGCTGTTTTTGTGATTTTTACTGTATTTTGTGTTCTAATAAAATTGTATATTTTAGGCAGCTGGCATGCCAATGGAAGTGGTCTCCTATAGCTACACTGAATCATTCTTCACACCACTGGAAGTGAAAGCAAATGAGGAGCATGAGGCCCAGAATACACCCCTAGTGCTTCACAGAACTTTCGCCAATTCCACTAGCCAACAGTACTTTAAACAATTATAGATTACTTTGTCTCTGCTCTCCTCAGTGGGCGATGACCACAATGTAAACAGCACCTCCTGGAATGAGTAGTACATAACTTACATGGCCATCAGAGCACTGGACTAAAAACACTGGACTCTACTGCAAAACAAGGTTCCTAAATCAAGTCATTCCCAACAAGTATCTGTGCTGAGCTGCTTTAGCAAGCACTCTGATGAGCTTAAGGCTAAGGTTATGTCACATGGCATATCAGAAAAGCTGCAGCCAGAGCTCTTTGGGTGGTAAAGTGGTATGAATCTATGAATCCCAGCTCTGGCTACATAATAAAGAAATGTAAATTTAGATTTTTTTTATAGTGAGAAAAACATGAGCATTTGATTGAATAACTTTCCTTTATTAGATTAAGTGGTTTCCAGTTATATTTAATTACTTAAAATATATTTAGAATAACCACCTATGTTAGTCATGGGCTTGTAAAAAAATAAAATAATAAAAATAGAATAAAAGCTTTATTATATCAACGTCTCAAAAAAGAAATTCTTAGTATAATATAAAGTAATTTTAACCTAACAATTGCTAAGCTAAAATATTTTCAATTTATACAAGGATACGTGACAGGCATATCAGATATTATTCACCTCGTAGGCAAACTTATAATTAGATGAGTTTCTCTCTCATGAAAAAAATAAAATTGAAGTTAAATTAAGGGCAAATTGTTCTACACAGACTAGATAAAAAATGCTAAAATGTGAGGTCAATGAGAGCCAGAATAGTCAGAGAAAGCTTCCCAAAGGAGGGGGAATTGTGTGCCAGGTCTGAAGGAATGAGGCTAGACGAATACAAACTGCAAAGACAGGAAGAACAGCAGAAGTAAAGCAGGGAGATGGTGAAAGCAGCCCGATTAACCCTGAGGATAAAATCCAGTGGCAGGAGAATAAAAACATGTCTTATAAATGAATGTTCATCGCAGCATTATTTACAGTAGCCAAAAAGTGCAAACTAGAGGCCCATCCACTGATGAATGGATAACTGGTATAGCCATACAATAGAGTATTATTCGACAACAAAAAGAAATGAAGTACTGATATGTGCTACAACACAGATGAACCCCAGAAACATGCTAAGTAAAAGAAGCCACTCATAAAAGACTGCATATTGTATGACTCTATTTATATGAAATGTTCAGAACAGACAAATTTAAGGAGACAAAAAGTAGATGGTGATTGCCTAGGACTGGAGAAGGTGGAGGGACACGGACGGGGATGGTAGTGATGGCTAAGGGATGTGGGGTTTCTTTTCAGAGTGATAACAATGTTCTAAAATTGACTGTGGTGATGGTTACACAACTCTGTAAATAATCTAAGAGACTGAATTTTACACCTTAAATGAGTGAACTGTATGGTATGCAAATTATATCTCAATGTTGTTTTTTAAAAATCCAAGAGGGATCTAGATAATTTTCTTAATTCTCTACTTTAGATATACATACTATACATAATCTAAATACTTCTATGTTTTTATAATATATTTTAAATGAAAGGAAAATGAAGGAAATGCCTATTTTAAATAGTTTATAAATTAACCTAAAATATTTGTATTTTGGAGAAAAGTTAATGGCCTTTCTGTACAAATTAATTTGAAATCCATAAAATAAATCAACACAGATTCTGTATCCATTCACAAAAGTGAAAATAAGAAATAAGACAATTTTCTGGAACATTCCATTAAACATTATCCCCTAACTTAATCTGGTTTGCTTCACCATGACAATAGAAAAATCACTATAAAATACTGTTTAACAGGAAAAAAACTCTCTCAACTTCCATGAGGAATGATGTATAATTCTCAACTTTCATAAGAGTAAATATTATTTTTTTTAATGTGTAATTATAAGAAAAAATGGCAGAATGAAAGTCAGAGTTTAATAAACAAGATAGGTGCGGTGGCTCACATCTGTAATCCCAGCACTTGGGAGGCTCAGGCAGGTGGAACACGTGTGGTCAGGAATTCGAGACCAGCCTGGCCAACATGGTGAAACCGTGTCTCTATTAAAAATACAAAAATTAGGCCAGGCGTGGTGGCTCACTCCTGTAATCCCAGCACTTTGGGAGGCCAAGGAGGGTGGATCACCTGAGGTTAGGAGTTTGAGACCAACCTGGCCAACATCGCAAAACCCTATCTCTACTGTAAATACAAAAATTAGCCAGGCCTAGTGGTGGGCACCTATAATCCCAGCTACTCGGGAGGCTGAGGCAGGAGAATCGCTTGAACCCAGGAGGCGGAGGTTGCAATGAGCCAAGATCATGCCACTGCACTCCAGCCTGGGCTACAGAGTGAGACTCTGTCGCAAAAAAAAAAAAAAAAAAAAAAAAAAAAAAAAATTAGCTGGGCATGCTGGCACACACCTGTAATGCCAGCTACTCAGGAGGCTGAGGCAGGAGAATCACTTGAGCCCGGGAGGTGGAGGTTGCAGTGAGCTGAGACAGTGCCACTGTATTCTAGCCTGGGCAACAGAGTGAGACTGTCTCAAAAAAAAAAAAAAAAAAAGCAGCAAGTGTATTATAAAGATAATAAAATTTAGGCCAGGTGCGGTGGCTCACGCCTGTAATCCCAGCACACTGGAAGGCTGAGGCGGGTGGATCACGAGGTCAGCAGATGGAGATCATCCTGGCTAACACGGTCAAACCTCGTCTCTACTAAAAAAAAAAAAAAAAAAAAAAAATTAGCCAGGCGAGGTGGCGGGCGCCTGTAGTCCCAGCTACTCGGGAGGCTGAGGCAGGAGAGTGGTGTGAACCTGGGAAGTGGGGCTTGCAGTGAACCGACATCGTGCCACCGTGCCACCATGCTCCAGCCTGGGTGATAAAGCGAGACTCCATCTCAAAGAAAAAAAAAAAGTTAATAAAATTTAAATTAATTATAACGAAAATACAAAAGAAGGTTACCTACTAAATTAGTATGATAACACACTATATATTTAACCAGTTATAGATTAACTGTTGACATGTTAAATTTCATACATACTTGATTTCTGATTTGACCTAATTTCTTCTTTAAATCCTGTGTCTCATCCTCTAAATTAATACGATAACGTGATGTAACCTCCAGTGAAGCCTCTGACATAGATTGTTTTTTTAGGGTATCAGCCAGTTCTTGTTGAAGTTGTCTCACAACAACCTGATAAGACATTTTTGTTACTGATTTTTTAGACAGTTCAAATTGACAAGAATAAAAATAAAATTACATCAACTGAAATATATAAAAAGCTACTGACAGAAAAGTATTAAGAGATATAGCAATATACTTCAGTTTATCTGGGAAATCTGGAATTAACTGTCAAAATAACACGCTTAATTGAATCTTAATTTCAAAATACTCATTTCAGGTATGAGCATTTCCATTTATCTGTTTCATGGTGGCAGATAAATGGAAATGTTCTTAAGATGTGGCAACATAAAGACATTAAAATTTTATCTTCAGCAGTAAAAGACTACATTATTCACATTAGTTTACTATTCATACTAGTCTATTAACAGCTCGTAACTTAAAACTCAAAATTTCATAGATGATACAATGTCTTTACTCAAAGTAAAGCACCTCTCAGCTCTTTTATTTGCTGAAAACAAGGGATGTTTCTAAACTGATAGCGTAAATAAGCTTATCTATTTATTTTTATAGTTAACTACATAACCGTATATTATTTTAAATTTTCTTTCGGGAGGTTTGAAAAATATTTATCTTTCTTGATACTTACTTCTCTTTCTGCCTTTTCATTTTCATATTGATACTGTCTTTCTTTTAAGTGATTACATTCACTGATTAACTCCTTATTTCTTTCTTCTAGCAGAAGACTTTGCTTTTCGCTCTCAGCTTGAAGTTTTTGCACAATAGCATGAAACTGGTCTTGAATATTAATCACTGTCTTCTCTTTATTGTCAGCCTTGTTGTGGGCATCATCCAGTTGTTGTCGAAGCAGCATATTCTCACTTTGTAGTTGAGACAATCTCTCCTCTACAGACTCCTGCTTTCCAATGTATTTATTCACTTTAACTTGTTCATTTTGATACTTTTGTTCCATTTCCTTCATTTGACACTGGGTTTGGCTTAGGTCCTTTTGTACCCGTTCTAAACCCAAAGTCTTTTCTCTGAGGGCGTCTCTTGTGTGATGGAGCTCAATTTCTAGGCTATTGAGTTTACTTTCAGTTTTAAATAGTTGTTGAGAAAGAATCTCATTGTTATCTTTTAGGTGAGATGCATCAAAATTCATTTTGTCCTGTAAACGAGACCACTCATCTCTTGCTCTCTGGAAAGCAAGTTCTAGGTCTCTTTTTGATGTCTCACTTTGATCACGATCATGTATAGCAGCAGCCAATCTCGAACGGTATGATTCAACTTCTGCTTCTAGTCTTTCCTTGCTTTGCTTTTCACTCTCCAGTTTAGAATTTAGCATTGTATTCTCAGCTGTCAGAACACTAAGCCGTCCATTATACTGGGATATTGTTTGTGTTAATGTTTCCTCATTCTGCTTTATAGTCTTCTGAAGGTCTTCATTCTTTTCTTTTACAATTTCAAGGTCCTCAAAACATTTCTTTTCTTTTTCCTGGTTTTGATTTTTTATCGTGTCTATTTCTAGTCTTAGCATAGCAATCTCTTCCTGCAACATGCTATTTTTATGCAGTAGGTCTTTTTCTTCTTCATGACTATGAGAATTCTAAGTAAAACAAAGGAAACTTTGAGTTAGCACCCAAGAAAATGACATATCATGATTTCCTTTGAAATTAAAGAATAAGCTGTACATTTTACAATAAAGGGTTGCAACAAGTGTATATCCAATTGAAAAAAAAAGTTGGATCAAAACTCAAACCTTATAGAGCATTAACTCCCCAAAGTTCAAAAATTTATTTGAAGACAATTAATCCATGAAAGTAAAACAGAAATCACTAGAAAATTTTTAAGAATCTCAGAATTGGAAAGGCCTTTCCCTGAAGTACAACAAATTCAAAAGCATAAAAGATTAATAATTTGATCACATTAAAAAATTGGGTTTATATTCTGATATCTAACCCATACACCAACCCATAGTAAGAGCCTTGGCTCTGCATATATCTGGACAGACGAAATTTCCCGCAGTTTTTCAGGTTTCTTTTTTCTGAGAATATTCTATATTCTACTTTTCTCACATCTTTATAGTCAGTTATAACAATTAAGTTTATTGATGAATAATAAATCTAGGCATTGTACTAAGCACTTCTACTATATCAATGGACTCATTTAGTATCACAATTTTGAAAAGGAAAAGTTAAAAAAAATATAAGCAGCTGTATGATTTTCCCTGGGGCTTCTGACTCTATTTGTAGTCTTCTTTCACTAAATCAGTTATTTCTGTGGTATAAATATTTAAATACAAAAGAAGACTTTTATTTCACAACACTAATGGTAAATAGGACAAAATCTGTAGAGCTCCTCTTAGAAAATCATGAGATGATTTGTTGTCGCAATAACTTTCGTTTCCTCTTCATAATGTTTGAAACTGTAATAATGTGAAACAGGGAGAAATATGCCGAACTGTTTTACTAGGAACAAAATACTTATTACTAAATTATCACTAAGTATATATCATGGCATATCATTGTTTCAAAAGCTCTTTGTACCAAAATAAGATACTACTTAGAGCACACTATTACTCTTCTCAAAAGTGAGAAGATTAATATCCAAAATATGGTCACTGAACTGGCTGTACTTTTCCTCCCTTCCTGTGGGTGGAAGTAATAAACTAACCTCTCCATTAATATATCAAGGTGATGAAATCACTTCCAAAAACTCAAGCATTTATTGTTAGTAGCAAGGGTTTTGAGATTGTGGAAAGACCATCAATTCCTATGGAAGATATTAAAAACTTCTCCTTTGGATGAGGCCATTCTGAATGTTGTTACTTGACTGCTGCAGACAAGTGGAGCTGAATTAAGAACATCACTTTATCCAATGGACCAAAAACGCTACCACCACCCCCAAGATGTACATATATGGCTTAAAAATCCTCAATACTTTCCAAGATGCATATATAGTTGGTTTTTAAAATATATACACATACAAATACATATACACACACAAATACATATATACACATATTTGAAAATGACTAAAGGAAATAGAAATACCTCAGAATTCATTTTCCTTTGAGTCATTTCAATCTCCTTTTGTTTGGAAAGGTGACTGGTCAGAATTCCATCTTGTAACATTCTGGCATTCTGTTCTCGAGAAAGTTGCCTCTGAGTGTCATTTCGCTCTTGTATGACCTAGAAATATATTAAGTTTTGGGTCTATTAGCATTTTTTAAAAGTCTAAAAGGTTAATCAAGAGCAGAATTTTAAAACAAAAAAAACTTATAAAAAGGAAATAGCGGCCGGGCGTGGTGGCTCAAGCCTGTAATCCCAGCACTTTGGGAGGCCGAGACGGGTGGATCACGAGGTCAGATGGAGACCATCCTGGCTAACCCGGTGAAACCCCGTCTCTATCAAAAAATACAAAAAACTAGCCGGGCGAGGTGGCGGGTGCCTATAGTCCCAGCTACTCGGGAGGCTGAGGCAGGAGAATGGCGTAAACCCGGGAGGCAGAACTTGCAGTGAGCTGAGATCCGGCTACTGCACTCCAGCCTGGGCGACAGAGCGAGACTCCATCTCAAAAAAAAAAAAAAAAAAAAAAAAAAAAAAAAGGAAATAGCATATTAAAATGCAAGAACCTTTATTACTCAAGAATTACTCAAATTTTAATCATATAAATGTCAGCTAAATTCATCAAAGAGCAAAAACGGTTCTTAAATACAGGCAAATAAAGAATTGTGAAATAAAATGTCAAACATTTTACTAGTTTCATCATAATTTTAGAGATATTTAGCCTGTATTTTAACATTAAATGCCTAAATTAACATTTATGTTAGTGATTAAACTCAACTTATCCTCCATTCCTTCATTCAGAAAACAGAGTCTGAGCATCTATTAGGTGCCAAGATTTATCATGAATAATTTTAGTTATAAAGGTCATAGGTCAGCTTAAGATGAGATAACATTTTTGTTTTAAACCTAGATAATATATATGAAATCAAAAGCATAAGTAATAGTGATGAAATAAAGTTAAAAATATGAAATTTTTATCCAAAATTAATTTACCTGATTCAAATTACTTTTTACAGTCCTCAATTCCATCTCCAGTGTTTGGAGACTCAGTTCAAGCTGTTGTTTCACTTCAACTTCTTTCCTATATTGCTCTTCTTTCCTTCTTAACTGTTCCCTAATTTTTTCATACAACATATCAGCATTTCTTCTCTTCTCTTCTTCTTGGTTTAAGCTAAATCTGCAGTTAAAGATGCTTATCTTAAAATCTGTATTGTTACAAAATAAAAAGTTCATTGTGTGATCTGCTGCTTCATATGTTGGTTTATCACCCTAATACAATTTCTGTGTTCTTGAATATCTTTCCTTTCTAGTTCTCCGATTTTTAATTTCTCACTTCAGTCTTTTCCAAAGGACATATATACTTGAAAGGCAGTGATGAAAGAACATTCTGTTAACTGGTAGGTTTCTGTTACAAGTACTTCTGGTAAATATTATGGAAAAGGATATTGGAAATGATTCAATAAAGATGCAAGTTGAAAATTATCTTTTTGGCCGGGTGCCAGTGGTTCATGCCTGTAATCTTATCACTTTGGGAGGCTGAGGAGGGCACATTACTTGAGGTCAGGAGTTCGAGACCAGCCTGGCCAACAGGGTGAAACCACATCTCTATTAAAGATATAAAAAATTAGCCAGGTGTGGTGGCATGCGCCTGTAATCCCAGCTACTCAGGAGGCTGAGGCAAGAGAACCCGTGAGGCAGATGTTGCAGTGAGCCGAAATCACGCCACTGCACTCCAGCCTGGGCAACACAGCAAGACTCCATTTCAAAAAAAAAAAAAATTTAGGTTGAAAAAATGGGCATTTCATTCTCTATTAATTGAAATATAAATTAACATAAACTTTCTTGAGAACAATTTAAAAATCTGGATCAAAGGCCTTTTTAAAAAAAATTCCTATAAACAATTCTATATTGAAGAATTTATTCAAAATAATTAGAAATACAGAAAAAGATTTATAAAAAGGTATTCCTTCCAGCATTAACTATAATACAAAAAAATTGTAAACCCAAAACTTATTCTATTAAATAAATAACGAGACTTCTGTATGACAAACTTCTACATTGCCATTAAAGTGATTTAAAAGAATATATATTTAGTAGATGTTCATAGTTAAGAACTAGTTATATTATTTCCAAGAATTTCACACTCCACAAGACTAAGCTTTCTTCCCTGCTAAGCCCCAGAAGGTAAGTCAGCAATTACAAGAATTCTATATATCTTTAGTACAAATAGTTAAACATTTCTTTAAAACTAGGCTATCATACCTCAAAGAGCACAGTTCTCGTTCCCATTCAACTTTTTGATGCTCTAACTGTGATTTTATTTCTTTTGTTTCAGATAGCTCCTTTTGTAGTACATTAACCTTATCTTCCATTTTTTTAATTTTTACTGTAAGTAGTTCACAGTGATTTTTTTTAAGTTCTAATAATCTTTCACACGAAAGAGCTGCATCCTGGATTTTCAATAGGCTAACAGAATCTGTATCAGGGAGAAAACAAGACAGAAATATATGAGTACTTTTCGCATATAACACACTATACACTGTAACTCATTAAGACACTGACCAATTATATACTGAGGGCCTACAATGTGGAAGACATTAAACTAAGCTCTGCAGATATAACAGACAAGACCTCTGCACTTGCTTAGCTTAAAGTATAGTTAAGAAAGACAAAAAAAGTCACAATTATGAATTCAGATAGATGCTGTAAGGAAGCAAGAGTTCTAAGACCACAAAAGATAATTTGATCTATACTGGGCCCAGGTAAGATTTCCCTGAAGGAGAGGTGGCTACAATGAGAAATGAAGGACGAGAAGGCAGCAGTTCAGCAAAGGGGGAAGAAAAGCATCTAGCCAGTCTGTGGTATGTGCTGAGCCTCTAGTGCAGTCTGCTTCAAGTACTAACTTTCCTTCTTTCCTGAAATGACCAAAGACAAAACAGACAAAATACATGAAACAATGAGTTTCAAGACAGTGGACTCAGGCAATGAACACAATGATCCTTGACAGACAAGAAACAAAAGAAGTGGCTGGGCACGGTGGGTCACACCTGTAATCCCAGCACTTTAGGAGGTGAGGTGAGCAGATCACCTGAGGCTAGGGGTTCGAGACCAGTCTAGCCAACATAGTGAAACCCTGTCTCTACTAAAAATACAAAAATTAGCAGGGCGTGGTGGCGGGTGCCTGTAATCACAGCTACTTGGGAGGCTAAGGCAGGAGAATTGCTTGAACCCAGGAGGCGGAGGTTGCAGTGAGCTGAGATTGCACCACTGTAATCCAGCCTGGGCGACAGAGTGAGACTCTGTCTCAAAAAAAAAAAAAAAAAGAAAGAAAAGAAAAGAAACAAAGGAAGTAAGTCTTATGGTCTTATGAATGCCCAGAGCCCGGCCTTCAGAGTTTCCAGGCCATGACGTGGGGAGGAAAAACTGACATAAAGTCCAGCAAACTCCCTGAGTTGAAGTGATGAAGCTGAGAGTCTGGTAAACGCAAAGTAGACAGAGATCACAGGACACTAGAGAGGAATGAGAGATACAGAGAAAGAACCCTGGAGATCTCCAGAGATCCCCTCTTGGGTATTGAGCAGTGTAATAAACAGTGCATGTATGCCAGGAAACTACCTGAAACCAAAGAAAAAACCACCTAAAAAAAGAGAGGAAATCCTGCCTGGTGCTTCCACAGCACCAAGAAGGGTATTCATTCCCACAGTCAGGCTGGAAAAACTCATACTTCTCAAGACAATGAATAATCAGAAAGGTATTGCCTCAGGAGCGGGGAATTAGCCCAAATCATAGAAGCAAGATAGGAAAAAGTCAAGCTGTTTATATGGAATTCAACTGTACCCCAAAATAAAGCTCAAGAAGACAAGTGGAGGCATGGAAGATATTTTTTAAAAAACCAGATTGCACTTGTAGAGATGCAAATTACAATGTCAAAGATGAAAACTAAATTAGATGGAAATAAACACAGATGAACCATCACAAAAGAAAAGATTCATAACTTTGAGACACCAATGAACTATGGAAAAAAATCCAAGCAGCTAATATATAAGCCCCCAAAGAGGGAGGAAGAGAGACAGAAAAAAAAAAAGTGAAGAAAAATTGGCCAAAACTTCCTAGACTTAATAAATTAACTATAATCCCACAGATTCAGAAAGGATATGGCTAGGAGAGAAAAAATGAAAGCCTACTATTATAATTATACTGTATACCAGAACTATAACAAAATTATACATATATGATGTGGTATGATATTATATGAAGGTAGACTGTGATAAGTTCAAGTCATATACTATAAATCCTAAAGCAACCACTAAGATAGCAAAACAAAGAGTCATAGCTTATAAGCCAAAAAACAAAAAAACCAAAAACCTGAGATAAAACTCAGGAGCATCTGTAGATCAATGGAACACAATAGAGTTGAGAAGTAGACCTACATGTATGCAGTCAACTTATTTTTGACAAAGGCACAATGGCAAATGCAGTAGGAAAAGGCTAGCCTTTCTGACGTATGATGCTGAAACAATTGCATGTCCATATCCAAAAAGATGAACTTGAATCCATACTTCAATCCATACAAAAATAGGAACTCAAAATGGATCACAGACCTAAATATAAGACCCAGAACTGGCTGGGCACGGTGGCTCATGCCCGTAATCCCAGCACTCTGGGAGGCCAAGGTGGGCGGATCACTTGAGGTCGGGAGTTTGAGACTAGCCTGGCCAACATGATGAAATCCCGCCTCTATTAAAAATACAAAAAAGCCGGCAGGGCACAGTGGGTGGCTCACGCCTGTAATCCCAGCACTTTGGGAGACCAAGGCGGGCAGATCACAAGGTCAGGAAATCAAGAACATCCTGGCTAACATGGTGAAACCCCGTCTCTACTAAAAATACAAAAAATTTGCCAGGCCTGGTGGCGGGCGCCTGTAGTTCCAGCTACTTGGGAGGCTGAGGCAGCAGAATAAAGTGAACCCAGGAGGCAGAGCTTGCAGTGAGCCGAGATCGCGCCACTGCACTCCAGCCTGGGTGACAGAGCGAGACTCCATCCCAAAAAACAAGAAAATAAACAAACACAATAAACAAACAAAAAAACATAAAAAAAACCCCAAAACAAACAAAAAAACCTGGGTACGGTGGCACACGCCTATAATCCCAGTTACTCAGGAGGCTGAGACACAAGAATCGCTTGAACCTGGGAGGTGGAGGTTGCAGTTACAGTGCACTCCAGCCTGAGTGACAGAGTGAGATTTTGTCCAAAGAAAGACCTAAAGCTATAAAACTTCTAGAAAAAAAGCATAGGAGGAAATCTTTGTGACCCTGTGTTAAGCAAAGACTTCTTAAATGCGATACAAAAAGCAAAATCCATAATTAAACAGATAAATTGGACTTAATCAAAATTAAAAACTTCTGCTCTTCAAAAGATACCATTAAGAGAATGAAAAGTCAACAAAACAATTAAAAAATAAAATTAAAAAAAAAGAGAGAATGAAAAGTCAAGCCACAAACTGGGAGAAAAAAATCCCTGCAAAAAACATAGCTAACAAAGGAATAATATCAAGAATATATTATATAAAGATCTCTTCAGCTTTGCACAGTGGCAGCACTGTAGCCACCAATTAAACACAGCATAATGTATGCTAAGTGTGCATACATTTCACTTTATTACTTTGCATACATTACAGTGGGATACATAAAAAGGCCTTAAATTTCTGCAATGGGCCTACCTTTACACTCCATTCCAAGTTGTTCAATGAGCAACATAAAATTCTTGTAACTAGAGCGGGGCAGCTCACAATCCTCTGAGGCTGTTTCAGATGACTGAGTTAAGTCATCAACATCATCCATAGACTGTATTTGGTTTTTGACCTATGGGGTTGAAATAAATAACACTGTTTCAAAATGTCCCCCAAATATTTATAGCACATACAGAAGTGATAATTATCCATCTTTCTATATGAGCAAAAACACAGGTATTTCTTTAAAAGAACTGATTTTAGTTAAAAGGATATATTATCAACGGCTAGTGCTTCTTAATCAGTTTTTCAAAGTAAATGTCTTTACAACAAAAGATTCTCTGTTTTTTTTTTCATTTCTTTTTTTTTTTTTTTTGACATCGGGTCTTGTTCTATCACCCAGGCTGGAGTGTAGCATCATGATCATAGCTCACTGCAGCTTCAAATTCCTGGGCTCAACCAATCCTCTCACCTCAGCCTCCCAAGGAGCTGGGACTACAGGCATGCTCACCATGCCTGGTTAATTTTTTCTTAATTTTTGTAAAGACAAGGCTCTCACTATGTTACCTAGGCTGGTCTCAAATTCCTGGAGTCAAGCAATCCTCCTGCTTTAGCCTTCCAAAGTGCTGGGATTAAGGTGTGAGCCACTGTCCCAGCCCACTTTATCTTTTATAATAATTTTTTTAAACAATAATTTTGATAATTTATTTTTTACAGTACCTTGTTCTTTTCATTAGATGTTTTCTTACTAGGCCTAAAAAAAAAAAAAACCTTTCAGGCAAATAGTAAATATGTAAAATGTAAGGAATATCTAAAATTATTGTTTTTTTAAATAAAAGCTCTGCATTTGTAATTTATTTACCCTATTCATAAAGTTCACAGGAATATTTTTTACAGATAATATAAAAGATAATAATTTTCTACAAGGGGTATTGAACCATAAACAGAAAAAGTAAAAGTAAGGGACAAGAAAAATATACTAATATCATAACAAACAAATTTAGATCAAGCTTCCTGACAGTCAAAGCAAAAGGAAAACACAGTGTTACTTGCGTTACTCAATAGAAAGAAATATACCAGGTTTTTTTTGGTATTGACCTTTTCAATAAAAACGAGCTTTTACTGGCACTAAAACCTATTTGGAATGTATTACTTAACACCCTTACACGAGGGAAACCCTTTTTGAATGACGATATTAGCTTTTTTCAGGAGTCACAATGCAGGTACTATGCATTATTCTAAGCACTGTACGTTAAACTCATTTTAATCCTAACAATAATTCTGTGAGGTTGATAAAATATTAGATATTTTATAAAGGAAGAAACTAGGCACAGAAAAGCCAAGTAATTTGCCCAAGCACATATTGCTGGTCAGTAGCAGACCCAAAATTCAAACCCAAAAATTCTAGCTCTGAAACATATTTTGCTGTGCTGTGAAAGTAATATTTATTTTCAAGTGTTTTAAGTGATATGATAGCAGATGAATCTATATTTTCATTCTATTTCCGGTTATAATTATAAATAATAATTTTTTAATCTTGTAAATATTTTTAAAATAAAAAGACCTTATATCTAGCCAATTTGGAAACCTACTTTCAATAAGCTCAACATTTATTTTTTCTAAAGAAATTCATCAACGTTCATTCATTCATCTACTCAACTCTTTATTCATGCATTCAAAAATCCTTACTGAAGCTGGGCATGGTGCCTCACGCCTGTAATCCCAGCACTTTGGGAGGCCAAGGTGGGCAGATCACTTGAGGTCAGGAGTTCAAGACCAGCCTGGCCAACATGGCAAAATCCTGTCTCTACTAAAAATACAAAAAATAGCCAGGCATGGTGGTGTGCACCTGTAGTCCCAGCTACTTGGGAGGCTGAGGCATGAGAATTGCTTGAACCCAAGAGACGGAGGTTGCAGTGAGCTGAGATCATGTCACTGTACTCCAGCCTGGGCAACAGAACAAGACTCTGACAAAAAAAAAAAAAAAAAAAAAAAAAAAAAAATCCTTATTGAGCATACAATATATGTCAATGACACTATTAGCATAAGGCAACATGGTTTTTAATATTTTAGAACTTTATAACTTAAAAATAAGTCTGTGATAGATTGTCAATGGTTTAATTTTCTATGGTACATAAACAAAATCCTCCCCTTCTCCCCAGAATCTAAACAACTATTAAGTTAATACACCTGATCTTACAAAATCATAGCTGTTCATGATGCTATTGTCAAAAGTACTCTGATATCTTCAATTACCAAGAATTATTTAAATTCAATTCAGTATGACCTACATGGTTTGCATGTTTATTATTAATTTTTTAAAATCCATATACGATAGTTTAACTTTTAGATCGTCATCAACACATTCAATTATATAAGAATATTCCATTTCTGAAACAATTCTAAATGAACAATCTCTTTTTATACAGCAAAAAACTACATAAATAGAAGTTCTAAGAACAGTTAGTTTATTATAAATCTTTAAAAGATAAAGGATCAAGCTTTTTGAGGCTTAGACATGCAAACAAAACTAAATTTCATAAGCATTTCCTTCTCTACTGGGTCACTCCCAAAAGCATGTAAATATACTCTAAAAGCTTACGTTTTAAAATAAAAAAGAAAGAAGGCTCCCTTGAATCCCACATTCTTCTTCAGTTACCACCCGTTTACCTACTGCCTCTCAATCCAAGTTCTCTCAAACACTGTCAAAGCCCATCGACTACAGTCAGGGCTCCATGGTGACCATTTATTGAAACTGCTGCTTGTCAAAGTTGTCCTCATCTTAATCTTTCGGCAGCATGGAAACAGTCGATATTCTCTAGCTTTGGGAGACTACATCATTCTATTTTCAGAAAAAAAATTATTACTAACCTTCCTCCATAGAGAAATAAATCACAGATTTTACCTTTCTTCGTCCTCATCTATTTCACTTAAACTGCTGTCATCATCCACTTGTAGCAGGCCACCAGTTAGTAAACCGGCTTTCTCAAACACTGGTGAATTCACAGATTCTTTCGAGGTTCTCTTTACTGCCTTCATTTGCAAGGCAGGACCACTACTTTAAAAAATCCATGGGAAGTGAAAGTTACATAAGAAAAAAGAAAAAAAGAAACAAAATGCAGAAAGAGAGTTAAGGAACAAAAAAGAATAAAAAAAATTTAAAAATCCATTAAAAAGCCAATGTTTTCTAATAATTCTGACAAACAAAAAATTTTTATAAAATTCCAACATTTCCTCCACCTCAATTCATTCACTAATTGAAAAAACACAAATTACTAACAACATAAGAGGAAATGTATATTCCCTGCTTCAAAAACCATAATTTTATCATACCATTATGATAAAATGTGATATGTAAGAACTAATATATGAAAAGGTACATCTGAGCATAAGGACAGTTTTAAAACAGAAGAGACAAAATAGAGGAGTTCACAAGACAAAAAAGTGAGAGAAAACCATTCTACTTAGAGATAGAAGGTGAGCAGAGATTAGGCCCACAGCGTCTAGATGTTTCCTAGGAACTTGAAAGAAAAAAAAGAAACTAGAGAGAGGTGAATGCTACACTAAACTTGAATGCTACAGTAAAAGGCTAGAGCTCACAAGCAATGATCTTTAGACATGGAAGTAGCAATTAGATTTGGGCTATATTTTTGGTTTTGTTTTTAAATATAACGTTTCACTTAAATGAAGTTTTTTTTAAACAAAGTTTTAAAAATAGAATGATACACATATAACATGAAAGAAGAAATCAGGAAAATATCTGGATGGGGGAAAAAACCCTTACTTTTAGAATACCTGTATGTCATTATATGCAGCTCCAAAATAGCAATATTCTGATTAGTTATGATTTTGTTTGAAAATAAAATAATGGGTGGGGCACGGAGGCTCATGCCTGTAATCCCAGCACTTTGGGAGGCTGAGGCGGGTGAATCACGAGGTCAGGAGTTCAAGACCAGCTGGCCAAGATGGTGAAACCCCATCTCTACTAAAAATACAAAAAAATTAGTCTGGTGTGATGGCACGGGCCTGTAATCCCAGCTACTTGGGTGGCTGAGGCAGGTGAATTGCTTGAGCACGGGAGAGAGAGGTTGTAGTGAGCTGAGATCGCGCCACTGTACTCCAGCCTGGGCAACAAGAGCAAAACTCCATCTCAAAAAAAGAAAAGAAAAGAATTTGGTAACTTTTATAGACTTTTAGCCTAGTTAAATTTACCACCAGAAAATCTGTAAGTATTATTATTATTACTTTTGGAGATGGAGTCTCTAAAAGATGGAGTCCAGTTTGGAGTACAGTGGCACAATCTTGGCTCACTGCAACTTCTGCCTCCCAGGTTCAAGCGATTCTCCTGCCTCAGCTTCCCCAGTAGTTGGGTTTACAGGCACCTGCCACCACGCCTGCCTAATTTTGTATTTTTAGTAGAGATGGGGTTTTACCATGTTTTCCAGGCTCGTCCGGAACTCTGACCTCAAGTGATCCACCTGCCTCAGCCTCCCAAAGTGCTGGGATTACAGGCATGAGCCACCGCGCCCAGTCATAACTACTTTTTTATGGTCTAAAAACATGCACAAGGATATCACTATCTATACCTACATAATTTACAGAGACTGAAATTTCCCACTGTGTTAAGAGTTGAGCGTGAGCCCCTAAAAATACCCAATATACTGAAATGTTTACATGGACTACAGATGCCTCTGTGCAGGGCTTTCTCAAACACTGGTGAATTCACAGATTGTAATTCAGATTAATTTGAGAGCCCAACATTTGGGATACTATAATAAATATCCTTAACATACATATGTATATATGTAATGTGTTTATATAAATATCCTTAAAATACATATTATTTATCTTTAACATGTTATATATATTACATATAGGCTTACTGTATACTATACATAATATATAATAAATGTCCTTGTGTGTGTACATTTTTACATAAGTCATATTTTCCTGTAGAATCTAGTCCCAGAAGTGAAGCTGTTAGGTTAAAGATAGGAAATATTTGAAATTCTAATACATACTAAATTATCCCTCAGAAAGGATTTACAATTTCATTTACCAACAGTGTACGAGAATGCCTTTTTTCTCGCATTTGCCATCACTGGGTATTATTTTTTAAATAAAATATCAATATGACTGAAACAACTGGTATCTCATTGTTTGTTAATTTGCCTTTTTCTAATTACAAGACAAGGTTGCATATCCCTTGTATAATAAAAGTATAATATTCATTAATCATGAATATTAGTCCAAATTAGAATTAGTTTTATAGCACAATAACAATTATCTGCTGTTAAATATGCTATCGGCTTACCTAGCATACTCTTTATTTTCCTTCCTAGGAAATTGCTGATGATCAGTTTCTCCACTCCTTCTTTCTTGAATTAATCCATCATCTTCATCATTATCAGTAGCACCATCATGTATGTTTGCTGATACTTCCATTTCACTATTTCTGTGTTTTTTCCTTTCTTCTTCAACCTTCGATGAAAGTTTGATACTAAGGAATTGCTATTACTTTATTCAACAAAAAGAATTTCTTTTTTTTTTTTTTTTTTTTTTTTTTTTTTTTTTTTTTTTTTTTTTTTTTTTTTTTGAGAGGAGTCTTGCTCTGTTGCCCAGGCTGGAGTGCAGTGGACGGATCTCAGCTCACTGCAAGCTCCGCCTCCTGGGTTCACGCCATTCTCCTGCCTCAGCCTCCCGAGTAGCTGGGACTCCAGGCGCCCGCCACCTCGCCTGGCTAGTTTTTTGTATTTTTTTTAGTAGAGACGGGGTTTCACCGTGTTAGCCAGGATGGTCTCGATCTCCTGACCTCGTGATCCGCCCGTCTCGGCCTCCCAAAGTGCTGGGATTACAGGCTTGAGCCACCGCGCCCGGCCAACAAAAAGAATTTCTCTGTTTTCACTGAGTTTATCATTTGTCTCAGTTTAACTATGGTAACTTTAGCCAATAAAAACATTTCCTGCTTACTTTAATGGGATCATTGTATATATAATTGTTATATAATTATCAGCTATTATTATAATTTTATTAATGAAATTTTTGTAAAGTCTGCTTCATTTCTGTTTGGGTAAAACAGAATTTTCCAAAATTTCAAGGACTCTTCTTAATTTTGTGCTTTTATTCCCATCCAATCTTCACTATCTACTATGAATTTTCACTCCATTTTACTGGCAGAAACAGAGAAATAAAAAGACAAAGACACAAGATGCATCTTCTTCTGCCTTTACCACCTGGATTTTACACTATGCAGCCAGATGTAGAGGATGTGACATTGCTCCAGGAAGAGGAAGGAATCTTTCCCCTTTCTGCACTAAGCTATTCTTTTCCCCAGTGTCTTTTATAATTCTTTTTTTCATTTGGATCCTGGGATATCAACAAGGCGAAGGTGCTCACTGAAACACAGAAACCAAAGTTTGCCACAACATAAGGAACAGAGTGAAAGTGCTGAGTTGCTGGTGTGGAATTCTGGAGAATGAGATGCTTCCCAAATTTCACATTCAATAACCATAAAATTTTATAGTTGGAGGATACACAGTATAAGTATTAATTATCTAAGTTAGCCCCATTATCTACTGAGAATGGGAGTAAAACAAGAAAGATTAAATGATCCATCCAGAGCTCCTAAAGTGGCATTATCTAGCATTTTATGGCACCAAAAGAGATGATATAACTCCATAATGCTGAATCAGATAAATTACCAGATAAATTCATCAAATTAATCAGATGAATTAAAAGCGTGACACTGGCAAAGTAATTTAAAGCCATAGCAGGGTGTGGGTAACCTCATCTACTTTTACTTTTAAAGAAGAATGTGGCTCACGCTGTAATCCCAGCACTTTGGGAGGCCAAGGAAGGCAGATCATGAGGTCAGGAGTTTAAGACCAGCCTGGCCAACATGGTGAAACCCGGTCTCTACTAAAATACAAAACTTAGCCGGGTGTGGTGGTGCACGCCTGTAATCTCAGCTACTCAGGAGGCTGAGGCAGGAGAATGGCTTGAACTCGGGAGGCGGAGGTTGCAGTGAGCCAAGATCATGCCATTGCACTCCAGTCTGGGCAATAGAGTGATATTCTGTCTCAAAAAAAAAAAAAAAAAAAGAAATAAAGAAAGAAAAAAAAGAATATCTGCAGATTATTGTTTATCTTTAAAACTCAATGTACAGAACTCAGCTTTCTACTTTGGAGTTAAATACTAAATTGCTGGCTGAGGATTTATGCTACTTATATGGTATACATGCCCAAACTTACCATATTTTATTAAACAACGTAATGTAAAGGTCTGGTTCTACAGAAATGTTTGACTGGTGATTTAAAAAACATGTAAAAGTGTATGTATTTGTTGTCAAAAATCTTTAAAGTGATCAGAATGGAATTATAAACTCCAACAGCTTGAGTCAAACAGATAAGCTCGCATTAAAAAGATCCCTTTGGCTGGGAATATTTGTTACAATACTCAGGGCTAGAAACATTTTTATATCTCTTTTAGTCACTGCTTCTTTCCCACTGTATTGCCATGTTGTTGTTTAAATAAAAGGAATTAATTTTTAAGTCAATAGGGAAAAAAACCCTAGCACTTATTACCTTTCATAAAGCAATTTCCTTTACACTTACACTGGTTCACAAGGTCACATGGTATATGGCTAAATTAGTTTCCCAGTCCATATGTCACTTAGAAGAGCGAAGATTCATAGACTTCTTAAGTTGATTAAGGAACAAAGATTTTGAGAACATTTTCCTTAACTCCTGTTACTTAGAAGAAATAATCTATTTCTACACACAATTACATATTTAGGTAACACCATTTTATACTTGAGCTCTTCATAAGCAGAAAATCAGAATGGATCAAATAATTGATAGAGAAAAAACAAAGAGTAGCAGCAAGCAAACCTCTACCTCTTTCTGAAGTTGGACTTTTTCTTTCTCCAAAGTCTGGAACTCTACTTTTAACATGCCTATCTCATTTTTAAACCTTTGCATATCTTGCTGTAATTCTTCTTTTAGAGATACTTTTGATGTTCTCTCACCATGTGGTAGAGAAGACCTCACATTTTCTAATTCAGGTTCCATGCTTTTATAGTTATGAGCACTGCAATGATCATATAATGGCTTCTGGAACAAGTTCTGTATTGGTTTTGTTTTCTTATAAGCGTCTGTACCAGCAGAAATCCTGTGCCTTTTTATTTGAATCATATGCTTCATTTCTTTGGAGCAGATCAAATCAAAAGGTCTTTTTGGATCACTAGACTGAGGCACACGTCTGATGTCTAATTTCCAATTAGTGGTACTTTGGTTCATATTTTTTGTCATTTGCATATCAAATTCTTCTTTCATTTCACCTGTAACTACTTCTGGGTTCCTTACTTTTTTATTTTCTCTATCATTATAAAAATTCTCATCTGTGTTAAAAACATGCTCAGTGTCTGGTTTGTTAACATTTCCATGGCCTAATTTATTTTCATTTAAATAAGTCTTAGAATATGACTGGCAGACATAGTCTGGGGACCCAGAGTATGAAGGAGATGAAAAGCCATTTTCGAGACTGGGTTCTTTTTGTTCAGGCAATGCCTGGTATAGTACAGAGACAGGAGAATCTTTTTCATCACAATCAACTATATTATTTGTCAAAGAAGAGGGTACTTCCTTTAAGTTTGCGCCTCCTTTAGAGTTATCATGTAGTGGCTCTTCCCCAGGATAAGCAGTAATTTTGTATTTTTCACAAGTTTCACCACAGCTCTGCTTTAACTCATTTGTGATGAGTTTTAAGTTATTTTTCCACTCTAATTTGCCTTGTTTGGTTGACATTTCTTCACCGTTTTGCACACCAGGAAGTCCTGAATATACAGATACATCCTCTCTATCATACTCCTTATTCAGTTCTGGTTCTTGAGACATTTTTTGCAGACGTGAAAGTGAAAGATTAATTTGCTTGTTTTGTTTTTCAGACGTCTTTTCTGTCAGGGTGCATGTTTTTAAAATAACTTTATCCTTGAGTAATCAAGTACGGACAAAGAACAATTAGGAAATAATTAAAATTTAACTGTTAATCTACGTTTAGTTACTCCCAAATCACTGGAATAGTAACTAAGAAATAAAAACTAATTTGTCTTAGCCTAAAATAGAAGAAAAGCATGAACTAGCAAAGTTAAGTGTTTCACTGTTCCTTTGGATTAAACTTAATTCATTACGTGTTAAATCTACCAAAAATAAATTAGCAGATGATCTGTAGCATTACAAAGGCATCTTCACTTAAAAAGATTTTACCTTACCATACCTCAAATACTGAGCCCCTACAATACATTTAAGTACTTTTTCCAAAGATTTATAACTGGAGAGTAGGGAAACTTTAAATTATTTGGAGCCTATTTGGAGCCAAAATAAACAACAATCAGAAAGAAAAGCAAATCTTTACATTTTGATTGAAATTATATACCATAATATGGTGTTATGCATCTGTATAGGCTATCAGCTTAAGTCCAATTCTTATATATTCTAAGGTTCATTAATAGTGGATAAAAAATTCTGTAATATTTACTGATTTCCTAGACTGAAATAATCAGAAAGTTATGGTTTATATCCTAACAGTGGAAAGATCCCATTCTGAAAGGAATGATTTTCTTAATAACTGGGTTGATTTTCTGACCTCATTCTTTCTCTGAATGTAGACACTGAAGTTGATAGAGATCACAAGGCAGAATAAATCTTTAACCTTGGAATTAGTGACCAGGAATATAAGAATGTAAATCCTGAACCACTGGGAATGATTACTCCTTTAAGATGAATTCAACTCAGTGGCCATCAGTGTTAAAATGTTCATAATTTCTATTGTTTAATAATATGATTCAATATTTGATGTTACCATCTTTATCATGTAAGGAAGTTATAAAAATGAAAGAGGAAACAACATTCAGGAAATTTCTGGCTTCAATTCCAAGCGTAAAGATTAACTATGACAAAAACAAAAGATTAGCTATAGGTTACGATATTTTAACTAAGAATATTTTAACTAGTCTAAATGTTTTTAATACTAAATATTAAATAACGATCTATTGATTCTAAAAGGCTAGTCTGAAAGGTAATTTTATTTGAACGATGTTATATCATTAAAGCAAAGAAAACAATATTAAAACAGAAATTTAAAACAATATATATAATACCTGTGGCTGGTTATTTTCACTTTCTTCCCTTTCTTGCTCTTCTTCTGATGCCACTTCTAAGTCACGTTCAGCTGAAAAAAATCCAAATATTTAGTTAAACGAACTACTTAGAACAGTTAGGTAAAAGGTATAGTCTTTATAGAAATAGAAAATAACATTTATTTTTATTTTATAAATTGAGAGGGTTTTCTTCTATTTGTTTTTGAGACAGGGCCTTACTCTGTCACCCTAGCTGGAGTGCAGTGGCGCAATCACAAAAAGTTTGAATGAAGCCTAATCTTTAGTGGAACATTTACTTCTCAGTAAGATACTTCTAAGTATCAGCTTAATGAAGTATCTAATTAAAACTTCAACTATTATCCAAAACTTCAACAAACCACTTGGGGAGACTACTAACACTAGACAATAGGTTCAACCCATACAAAGGTCTTAAAGATTCACTCACAGATTCATTCACCCAACGTAAATGAGCTAAACTGTCAGAAACAAAACAAAATTTTATGATACAGTAGGAATATATAAAGTAACACTGTAAATGTTCTCTATAACGGTATCTTTTCAACAAGGCACAAAGAGTGTTGTTCATTATTAATGAGTTCCAAAATTACTGTTACTTTTTACATCTTTATCATTGTACATCACGCTCCTTACATCTGAAACGTTTTCTATTTTGACAAATTTCTTTTCATCTTTTAAGACTAAGAGAGTTATGTGAAGTCTTCCTTGATTAGAGCTATCTTCCCCCTGATAAACAGGTGTCTCCTTCCTTGGGGCTGCCTTAGTACCTTATCTTTGTACTGTATCTCTTCCATCTGAACTGTAAATTTTTTATTTATATGTTTATGCCCTTGCTCCCCAGATGGTAGGGGACAATCTTTCAAGTTATCTTTGTATAAACAGTCTTTATCTATTTTACTTGACAATTATTTACTGAGTTCCTGCTAAGTGCTAAACACTGGGGTTTAAGAATGTAAATAAGAACAGCACGGATGGCTCACATCTGTAATCCCAGCACTCTGGGAGGCCAAGGCGGGTGGATCACTTGAGGCCAGGAGTTCCAGACCAGCCTGGCCAACATGATGAAACGCCCTGTCTACTAAAAATACAAAAATGGTCTGGGCTTGGCGATGGGTGCCTGTGATCCCAGCTACTTGGAAGGCTGAGTTAGGAAAATCGCTTGAACCTGGGAGGCGGAGGTTTGCGGAGAGCCAAGATCATGCTGCTGTACTCCAGTGAGACTCCACCACAAAAAAAAAAAAAAAAAAAAGAAAGTAAATAAAAGGTGTCAAAGATGGCTTTTCTAGAGATCATGCCTGAGTTGAGACTTAAAAAGTGAGGTTAGCCAGACTAAAAGGGGTAAAGGGCAGGAAAGGGTAACAGCATGCAAGGCAGCAACAAGAGAGGGAAAGAAGCCTCAGATAGCGTATTTGTCTAAAATACAAGCACCTGAGGAGAGCATCAACAGCAGTTGAGTAATCCCAGAGAAAAGGGCAGAAAGGGGAAAGGGCTAAAGATGGAGAGTTAAGCAGAAGTCAGATGATGAAAGCCTTATATGTAATCTTAAGATGTTTGAACATTTATGTTTTCAAGAGGGACTCAAGGTCCTGTTTTGCATTGGAGACAGATCATCCTAAATACTGATGGGAGGATGAATTTCAAGGGCATATGAATAAATAAAGGGAACTGAATTAGAAAATATTGCAAAACAAGAATACTGTAGGCCTAAACTGAGGGAATGTTTCCAAAAATATTTAGGATATAGAATATCAGTACCCAATATAGAGTGAATTTTTATTAAATGGATACAAGTATATATCTGGGTCCCTGGAGAACTAGACTCTTCATTACTTTATAAAAGGTATTAAATGAGAAGTGAAACAATCTACAGGCACTGTTTAAGTTGTTTACTTCACGCTTTTTCTGTTTCATGTCTTCCTGTGTTGAGGGATTTCATTTAGTTATTTTGTTTTAAAAGTCCTGCTTCTTGGATCTACTAAGCTCATGAAGAAATAAGAGCAAACAAGCATATATAGGTATAGGTAAGTAACTCTGGATTTATAGCTTGCAGTCACTACTCTAGGAGACAGCTGATCATCTTCTGTAAAATACGTTAATTTTACAAGGGGGAAAAGAAAACAAAACTATTGGGATAAAAAAATTATATAATTTATTACTGTAGACCAGATCATATGATTAAGGGCACTGAGTTAAACTGGTACATAAAGTAAAACACATTAGATGCAATTAATCAATAGACTGGGTGTCCTAAAAGAATTATTAGTAAAATTGAACTTCATATATCTTTTTTAAATGATAGAGCACTCCTTAAAACAAATATTCCTAGTGAACAACTATTCATTAAAATAAGGTGACAGACTATGGGTACACAGCTGGGGATACACTATAGAGAAATTCTCAACGATTCCCACTAATACTGGGGCAGTCCATTCTATAATATCTAAAGCCATAGAAATTGTAAGAAATAATATTTGATTTGGATGGTGCTTCTTTGTTACATTACATGTAGTTATAACTAATACTTGTGAATTCAGAGCTGTAAAAATAAAGCATAAAAACCACATTGTGCGGCCGGGCGCGGTGGCTCAAGCCTGTAATCCCAGCACTTTGGGAGGCTGAGACGGGCGGATCACGAGGTCAGGAGATCGAGACCATCCTGGCTAACACGGTGAAACCCCGTCTCTACTAAAAAAAATACAAAAAAAATTAGCCGGACGAGGTGGCGGGCGCCTGTAGTCCCAGCTACTTGGGAGGCTGAGGCAGGAGAATGGCGTGAACCCGGGAGGCAGAGCTTGCAGTGAGCTGAGATCCGGCCACTGCATTCCAGCCTGGGCGACAGAGCAAGACTCCGTCTCAAAAAAAAAAAAAACAAAAACAAAAAAAAAAACAAAAACAAAAAAAACCACATTGTGCTTGAGTAGGCAATATTTAATCTCTACCTAGTTTCCCATCCAGTCCCAAAACTCTAAATATAATCCTGGTCCTGACTCTCAAGTTTATGTTTCATATTAGCCTAAACAAAATTACTCTCTCTCCTAATTCTCTTTGTTGTTCATAGATTGTTTTGATTAGAGGAAGAATACAAATGCCCTGCTAAAAGGTATTTTGTTTGGTTGTAGGTTATATAAGGAGAGTAAACACAAAGTACTTTTGCTAAAAATGATTCTTTTCCTTCTTTTTTTTTTGAGATGGAGTCTTGCTCTGTCGCCCAGGTTGGAGTGCAATGGTGTGATCTTGGCTCACTGCAAGCTCCGCCTCCCGGGCTCAAGTGATTCTCCTGCCTCAGCCTCTTGAGCAGCTGGGATTACAGGCGCCCTCCACCACGCCCAGCTAATTTTCAT
The DNA here is from genome assembly GCF_024542745.1 of Macaca thibetana thibetana. NCBI lineage: Eukaryota > Metazoa > Chordata > Mammalia > Primates > Cercopithecidae > Macaca > Macaca thibetana. The sequence continues at coordinate 26,762,024 of NC_065586.1, forward strand.
ATTTTCAGTAGAGATGGGGTTTCACCATGTGGGCCAGGCTGGTCTTCAACTCCTGACCTCAGGTGATCCAGCCACTTTGGCCTTCCAAAGTGCTGGAATTACAGGCATGACCCAGCCAAAAATAATTTATTTTTAAGTTATAACTAGGCTGGGCAAGGTGGCTCACGCCTGAAATCCCCACAACTTGGGAGGCTGAGGTGGGTGGATTACCTGAGGTCAGGAGTTCAAGACCAGCCTGACCAACATGGTGAAACCCTGTCTGTACTAAAAATACAAAATTAGCCAGGCATGATGGTGCGTGCCTGTAATCCCAGCTGCTCGGGAGGCTGAGGAAGGAGAATCGCTTGAACCCGGGAGGCAGAGGTTGCAGTGAGCTGAGATCATGCCATTGCACTCCAGCTTGGGCAACAAGAGCAAAATTCCGTCTCAAAACATAAAATAAAAAATAAAAGTCATAACTATGATATTATGAAGCCAAGTACTCTAGGACTGAATTCTCTGTGCTTCTGTGTTACCTTCTTTGCTTTTTGTTTGCTGGTAGCTGTGATTCACACAGGTCATGGAGAGTATCATTCTCTAATAGAAACTCAGCTCCAATAGTAATCATTTCTTTAGCTATTTCTTCCAGTTCTGTGGATGCTGACTGATTTTTGGTCACTGACTGTGATGCAGATAGATATTTATCACTGATTTTCAAATTCCTAGGTCTTTGGCAAGTCTTATTACTGAGGGTCAAGGTAGTAAAGTCCCAATCTGAAAACTCTGAAAATAAAGTTTTTACTTATTAGAATGTAAATAATATAAATCGGACTAACTTTCTTCATAGAAGCAGTCCTATGTCAACCTCTATCCTACAAACACACTACTCCTCCATGGTGAACTGTATTTTACATGTCCTTTACTTGCCACTTGCTCACAGAAGTTTAATTGACTGTCATCTCTCAGATTTTTTTCTGTTTTCATATTTTAGTATTACTTATTTACTTTGATTCACTCAGCAACCTCTGTTACCTATTTTGTTCTCCGTAAGAGATTTGTTTATTAATAATTAAAGATTCTTCAGGGATATGAATTTTTTTATGAACAAACTTTATGTCTAACCGTTTTAGGTTTAAATACGGATAGAAGTATTTGTGTGTGTGTGTGTGTGTGTGTGTGTGGGTGGGTGTGTTCTGAAGACAAAAACATTTAATAAATAAACTTCAAATAAAAACTTATTACAATGAAATGCTCTTTCCTCAATGCACCAGTATCTTCAGAATTTACTGTTTAGCCTTGGATAAACATCAGAAATTTATAGACAAAATGATGGACTTGGCCGGGCGTGGAGGCTCACGCCTGTAATCCCAGCACTTTGGGAGGCCAAGGCAGGCGGATCACGAGGTCAAGAGATTGAGACCATCCTGGCCAACATGGCAAAACCCCATCTCTCCTAAAAATACAAAAATTAGCTGGGTGTGTTGGCACACGCCTGTAGTCCCAGCTACTTGGGAGGCTGAGGCAGTAGAATCGCTTGAACCCAGGAGGCAGAGGTTGCAGTGAGCCGAGATTGTGCCACTGCACTCCAGCCTGGCGACAGAGCGAGACTCCGTCTCAAACAAAAAAAAAAAGAAAGAAAAAATGATGTCTTTAAGTGACCTAATTGTTCCCACCTGAAAATAAATCTAGGTTCACACTTGATCCAGAGAGTACACAGTGCCATGAAACAAGAAGTGAATATACAACAACAATGTTTTCCTTTTTTCTTTATAAACAAAATTGTTGGATTTAAACTTTTTAAGACAAGCAAAAGAAAAAAGTAAAAACCACAGAAGTGAAACTTTAAAGGCCATTTCCTCATCAAAGGACCATTTACCATTTGACATCTACAAACCATACATATGGTTTAAAACTGTGGTTCTGTATTTTGATCTAAGAATCCCTAGAATTCAATATCTATTCAAGGGTACAAGAGGTTGCATAATGCATAATATATTTGACATTTTCACTCTAATTTTCTGAGAAGTGTACAGTAGACTTTTTCGAAGCTAGGATGTATCATAACATCACAGGCTAATGGTTCATGGGTCATAGCTCTAAAGCCTATTCAAATGCATGGCTGTACATGCATGTATTTTCTATTTTTCAGTTTTAATTTCTAATATAGTACTTATCAACAGCTAAAAACCACTTAAACAAAGATCACTTTTCTCCTCATTGGTAAGCATGATTTTCATTTCAAAAATGAAATCCACAATGATTTATTTTTTTTTTCAGACCAGTCTCACTCTGTCACCAGGCTGAAGTCCAGTGGTGCCATCTCGGCTCACTGCAACCTCCGACTCCCTGGTTCAAGCAATTCTCCTGCCTCAGCCTCCCGAGTAGCTGGGATTACAGGCATGTGCCACCACACCCAGCTAATTTTTGTATTTTTTAGTAGAGATAGGGTTTCACCATGTTGGCCAGGATGGTCTTGATCTCCTGACTGCATGATCTGCCTGCCTCAGCCTCCTAAAGTGCTGGGATTATAGGCGTGAGGCACCGCGCCTGGCCCACAATAATTTTTATGTTTTTTTGTTTGTTTGTTTGTTTTGAGACGTCATCTCGCTCTGTCACCCAGGCTGGAGTGCAGTGGCACAATCTTGGCTCACTGCAAACTCCGCCTCCGGGTTCATGCCATTCTCCTGCCTCAGCCTCCCAAGTAACTGGGACTACAGGTGCCCACCACCATGCCTGACTAATTTTTTGGATTTTTGGTAAAGACGGAGTTTCACAATGTTAGCCAGGATGGTCTCAATCTTCTGACCTCGTGATCCACCCACCTCGGCCTTCCCAAAGTGCTGGGATTACAGGCGTGAATCACCACGACTGGCCTGATTTTTATGTTTATTTAATTATTGTTTATCCGAATGAAGAGAGTTTAATTAAATGTACAGTGATAAAATGGAATAGTATAAAGAGCTTGAACCAGAACTACTTGTGTTGATATGGGTAGATTTGAAAAATATAATGCTAGACAAACAAAAGAAAGTTGAAGAATGATATGTACAGTGTACAACCATTTATATACAATTTTAGGACATGAAAACAAATTCTATGTATTATTTATAGACGTATACATATACAGTAAAATGTTTTAAAAGAGCATGGGAATGGGACTAACTAATTCAGCGTGTTGGTTACCTCTATGCAGTAATTTTTAATAGTATAAAAGGACCCTAAAGCCAAAAAGTTTCAGAATTGCTGTTTTAAAAGACTATGTCTACCACATAGTAATTAAAAATTACTGCCCGGGCATGGTGGCTTAAGCCTGTAAACCTAGCACTATGGGAGGCTAAGGTGGGAGGAGAACTCCTGAGATCAGGAGTTCGAGACCAGCCTGGCCAACATGGTGAAGCCCTGTCTCTAAAAAATACAAAAATTAGCCGGGCATGGAGGTGTGTGCCTGTAATCCCAGCTACCAGGAAGCCTGAGGCAGGAGAATTGCTGGAACCCAGGAGGCGGAGGCTGCAGTGAACCAAGATCATACCACTGCACTAAGCCTGGGCGACAGAGTGAGACTCTGTATCAAAAAAAAAAAAAAAAAAAAAAATGCCGGGCACAGTGGCTCATGCCTGTAATCCCAGAACTTTGGGAGGCTGAGGCGGGTGGATCACCTGAGGTCAGGAGTTTGAGACCAGTCTGGCCAACATGGTGAAACCCTGTCACTACTAAAAATAGAAAAATTTGCCAGGCATGGTGATGCACACCTGTAATCCCAGTTATTTTTCAGGAGGCTGAGGCAGGAGAATCACTTGAACCTGGGAGGCGGAGGTTGCACTGAGCTGAGATCATGCCACTGCATTCCAGTCTGGGTGACAAAGTGAGACTCAGTCTTAATTTTTAAAAATTTTTTTAAAAATCCTCCCATCAAATTTGGGGAAAAAAAAGAATTAGGAATAAGAAAACTGTGAGCATTTCAAATATTTCAAAAATTTTAATGTACTTCCTTCCAGAGTTAAATACGTATTGTAGCATTTACCTGCTTTGGATGTTTGTACATCCTTCATTCCTCCTGCTTTATTTGGAACAGAATCTTTCATTTCAATGGCAGGCTGAATGGGTTTTGAAACAAAATGATTAATAAATAATGTATACTTTATACAATATGCACTTAATAATTCAAGATAAAAATACAAAATTTATTACCTTCAAGTGAAGATATCTTTCAGGAGACTCTAAAAAGCAAAAGGGACATATAATCAATTACATGTAAATATCACAAAGCAAATTATAAATTCATGCAGTGTTAGTATGACCTGAATCATCATGCTTGGTTTGAAAATGATTATGTTAATTGTTGGGATGTTTTTTATTTTGGTTAGGACAGCAACATGACAGAAGTATACTGGAGAAAAAAACAGGAACACAGGTTTAATAAAACATGCAGTTATGATTTGAATGTAAGATTATGTTCCAAGTGACTATAACTAAAATAGAAAGGTGCACATATACCAACGTGAGCATGCTGGTCAATGCAGAGAAAGGTAATCTTTAATTAGAGGAGCAAATCATGACCCTGAGAGGAGAAATGTCAAGGCTGATGGTAAAATGAGACAGCATATCTTTAATGCAACACATCAGAATCATTTATACCATTACACTACAAGTATTTATCATGTTCTTCAACTTGTCCTGTAATTTAGGAAGCACACAGCTGTGATGCCACTTGATTTGGATATATAACTCATTTCTCATCAGAGAAAATGTTCTGAATTGATCAGCTTGGATATACACTTGTAGAGTAACAGTTAACAAAAATACTCATTTTTTTCCATACCCATGTGGGCTACTGGCATGCCTACATTTCTTGTATCCTCTAGTTTAGCCATCTTAAAGTTTCTTGATCCACTCATGCAAGAAGGTATGTAAAACATATCTAAGGAATAACACATAATAAGCTTTTAATATTGAAATATTTATCAAAAGGAAAAAATTTAATTGCCACAGAATTAGATATTAATAACATTTTATATTTCAAAATTAGTGCAGTTTTTTAAATCAATGCAGTGTTTATTGAAAACAACAATTTTAGTATTCAAGGAATTAACTGTAATTTTTTCATTTCTAAAATATCATGTTAGCCTCTAAAGGATTTTATGAAACAGCTATCATTACCAAAAAGCAACTTTCTTTAAGAAAAAAGCCAGTGCTTCTGTATTCAAATAAAACTCATCTGATTAACTAATACCAATGTAACATGTATCCTTTTTTTTTTTTTTTTTTGATAGAGTCTCACTCTGTCACCCAGACTGTAGTGCAGTGGCACAATCACGGGTCATTGCTCCCTACAACCTCAACCTCGCAGGCTCAAGCAATCCTCCTGCCTTAGCCTCCTGAATAGCCGAACTACAGGCCCATGCACCACCATGCCTAATTTTTGTATGTTTTTGTAGAGATGTAGTCTCGCCATATTGCCCAGGCTGGTCTCAAACTCCTGGGCTCCAGCAACCCACCCACCTTGGCCTCCCAAAGTGCTGAGTGACAGGCGAACCACCACGATCTATCCAAAGCAACATATCTGTTCGATGTCTGATAGTTACAGAGAGGAGATATGAATCACTGTAGTTTACCCCCATTCTAGCATGCCCTCCTGCTTGTAATAATCTCTGGAGCAGAAATGATCTAATCGTCTGTTTGAGTGTAAATATACTGAATCCATCTGGAAATGAGTTCTCTCGTTTCCTCATCAGTAACTCCAAAATGACTCAACTAACTTCTTTCTTTCCTCTCTTTCTCCATTCACAATCTCTTCCTTTGCAAAAGTAATCTCTAGATCTGTGGTCTTGATTCTTCCCATTCTACATCCTTTTTATGGAATATTCTCAGCACTTCTTTCCTCTTCATTTAACAATAGTTATCTTACATCTACAATTTCTATTCCTCCATCTCTTTGTTCCTTCTCCTCTGGCTAGAAACATGCTCAGAAATAAAAGAAAAATAATGCTTTATCTTGATCCTGTTATGCCTCGAATTGTTGTCGAACAACTCTTCTTTCAGATGTCTCAAAAAGGAAGCCTACACTCTTGTTACTCAGAGTGTGGTCCAAGGACCAGAAGCATCAGCATTATGTGGGAACTTATTAGAAATACAGAACCCCAGGCCTGCTGAATCAAAATGTACATTTTTAACAAGATTCCCAGCTGATTTACTAAATTTTAAGAAGCTCTGGTCCATACTTAGTGTGCTTCCACATTCTTTTATGTTAGATTGCCCCTTTGGAATCTGGCATCTAGTTCCTCCCTACTATGTCCCCGAAACTGAAACTGTATTACAAGTCACGAAGTTGCTAGTGGGCTTTTTATCAGAGTATGTCTTCCTTGAGCTCCCCATAACCAACCCTACTCTCTTCTTTCCAGTTCTCTTCTTTTGGCCTTTGAGATACTATCCTATGAAGTAACATTTTCTTTCTTTCTTTCTTTTTTTTTTTTGAGAGACAGAATCTCGCTCTGTTGTCCAGGCTGGAGTGCAGTGGTGCAATCTTGGCTCACTGCAACTTCCATCTCCAGGTTCAAGTGATTCTCCTACCTGAGCCTCCCAAGTAGCTAGGATTACAGGCACGCACCACCGTGCCTGGCTAATGTTTGTATTTTTAGTAGAGACAGGGTTTCACCATTTTGGCCAGGCTGGTCTCAAACTCCTGACCTCAGGTGATCTACCTTCCAAAGTGCTGGGATTACAGGTGTAAGCCATCATGCTCAGCCTGATGTAACATTTTCTATGACATTAAATTATAGATATGTATGGCTGACCACATATGCCTGTATTCATCTATGGCAAATGAAACGTGCCATAGATGGTCCAGTACTTCCATCCTTGCCTTCCCAACAGTGAGGAGGATAGGAAGAGTGGGTAAATTTTGGTCTACTTCTCCAACAAGTTTTGGTACTTGAAGCTCATTTTAAACTCTTCCTACCTTTCTAATACCCTGCTTTTCCATTTTCTAAAGAATTATTTTATTTTTAAATTTTTATATTTTTGAGATGAAGTCTTGCTCTGCCGCCCAGGCTGCAGTGCAGTGACACGATCTCAGCTCACTGTCACCTCCACCTCCCAGGTTCAAACAAATCTCTTGCCTCAGCCTCCCAAGTAGCTGGAATTACAGGTGCTTGCCACCATACTCAGCTAATTTTTGTATTTTTAGTAGAGCTAGGGTTTTACCATGTTGACCAGGCTGGTCTCGAACTCCTGACCTCAAGTGATCTGCCTGCTTTGGCCTCCCAAAGTGCTGGGATTAAAGGCGTGAGCCACCGCACCTGGCCCTAGAATTATTTTATTTTGCCACTCTCCATTACATACACTTGCTTCTTTGTCCTTCATTCGCTCCCTGTATTCTCTGCCTTCCTCATTCTCATGTCCTCTTTTACTCCTCTCCTCTTCCTTATTTCCTGGCTCCCTCAGGTCTTAATGTATTTTGAAATGGATCTAATAATTCAGTTCCCTTACTGGCACTAGCAATTTAATCTGTTGCTGACACATAAGATATATAACTTATCACAATTTCACCTCTTTTTATTCTTACTATGTATTTAATAGGTGATTTTCTTTGGCTATTAGAATATAGCAACGGTCATGTTTTTAAATAAACACTCTGTCCAATGGCTTTTTTAAAATAAAATATAGCTCTTACCTTCTGCTTGTTCATTTCCTATATTTTTTTCTTTTTGATATGCAGCCCCAGCTAAATGATCAACATACTTCTGTGGAAAATTCTCAGAGATACTCTGTTAAAATTAATATCAATAATGAGTTTCAATTTTACAAAAAGAATGAATTGCTAAAGATTTTCTAATCACTTTCAAATATAATATGAATTTCCTATTTTAAAAGCAATTAGGCTTAAAAATAAGATAAGTATGTATTGAAAACCAAAACATTTCAATAAAGAACCTCACATATGCTCACTAGATTAAGCTTATCTTTCATCTTCAGATGACTACTGACTCTGCAAACCAAACACAGAAGGCCTAAGGACACATATTAACAGACAAAATATTAACTTATGTGCACAGTTCAATGAGGAATTAATATCAAAAGACCTAACTCTACTTTGTATTCCTCACCAAAAATAAGAGGGGAGCTTCTCTGAACCTATTCTGGTTTGGGGGCTGCCTGATTAAGAGGGAAAAAAAAGTGTATTTTAAAAAATAGAATACACTCCCTATAGTACAGCATTAAATATTTAAAATATTTCTAATTATAGAAATTTTTAGTGTTAAGATATGTGGCATGATAAGAAACTGGAGTATGTCCTGTTAAGTATAAACAGAACACTGCAGAAGCTGCTTCATTTAAGTAAACAATGGCTTAGAAAAATCTAAATACTTTTTGATAAAACTTTTACTGATAGGAAAATGGTTGACTAAAATGACAAAGCAGTAAGAAAAACTTTGCTTTATGTTATGTCTAAAGAAAAGCAAGGAAATATAAGATACAGAATATAAACTCTTTCCCAATTAAGAAATAATTTCAAAGAAATATAGCAAGCCTTCATAAAAACAGAAGAATAAGAACATTTATGTATTAAGCATGTGAAATGTGCCAGCCATTTATTTGCACATTTTCTTTTCTATGCACTATAATAATAAAAATGATGATGATGATGGTTATCCGGCTTCCTGCTTCTTGGTCATTCTAAGATGTTAAGAGTAAAATGATGAACAGATCTGATGATTGTGTCCTCTGCCCAGAATGCCCTCCTCCTAGCCTTTCTGATGGGTGCTCCTTCTCTTCCTTTAGTTGGCACTCTAAGGTCACACTCAGAAAGATCTTCTCTGACTACAGAATTTCACTCCCACTCCGATTCCCATCCTAACTACAAACTCCCTCAATTTTCTTTAACCTAATACTCTGTTTTCTTCACATGAAGCACTTATAGTGACTTATAAGTGTTTGTGATTTACTTGTTTTTCAGTTCCCACTACTAGAGCATAAGCCCTCACCTTGTACATGCAGTGTCTAATAGTCTAGCACGTGGTTGGTACTCAATTTATTCAAGCTCAAACATTTAAAATCTCATTGGGAAGGTCTCAAGTGTCAACTCACTATATTCCTATAAGATATCTCCAGTAACTGTCTAGTGAAACTTATACCCCAAATTAGAAATCCACATTTCTATTCCAACTTTCCCATTCTTTTCTTGACACTACTGCCTTCACATTTACAAAAAGTACCCTGAATATTTATTAAGTCACTGGAAATGATTTTGAAAATCATTTGTACTTATTACAATACCACTCAACCAAATCGTTATTATTCTCCATATTCTTCCTTCTCCTGAAAGTTCCCTGCAGATCTATACAAATATATATTAATACTTTAAAGTCCCAGACATTATCTTTTCAAGTTCTAAGTTGTCAAGAAAAAAAAACTACATTCCAAACTGTTTCTCTCTGAATCTCATTAGGACTTTTACTCATCCATACGTAACACAGAATCATATACATGGCCATAGGTTAACCTGAAATAATTCTTTTTTTTGAGGCGGAGTCTTGCTCTGTTGCCAGGATGGAGTGCAGTGGCGCGATCTCAGCTCACTACAACCTCTGCCTCCCAGGTTCAAGCGATTCCCCTGCCCCAGCCTCCCGAATAGTGACTACAGGCACACGCCACCACACCCAGCTAATTTTTTGTATTTTTGTAGAGACGGGGTTTTACCATGTTGGCCAGGATGATCTCCATCTCCTGACCTCATGATCCGCCCGCCTCGGCCTCCCAAAGTGCTTGGATTACAGGCGTGAGCCACCTCGCCCAGCTGACTTGAAATAATTCTTTAGTTTTTAGATAAACTTAACTTCAGAACCCATACTAATTCCTTGTGACTTCTAAGCCTTTTTTGTTCTTATTTTATTTTATTTTTTGCACTATCCTACACTAGATTCTTAAATGAATCCTGCAAATTAGCAGAATTATTCTATGTAGCAATAATATACTTAGCACATACTTTATTAATTATACACTGAAAAATATAAGAAAGTAGTTCCTTATGGACGTATGCAGAGGTAAAAAAGTCAAGTCAGGGCATCGCTTTAGTTTTAAACATCACTCAATGCTTATATTTTAAAATAACAGTAACAACCATAGACAGTACCTCAGAATCCCAAGGTGATTCTATATCTTCCTCTTGTCCTAATCCTAATGCGGACATCATATCTATCAAATGTGATACACATATATATGCATGAGAACATTTACTATTGTAAATTTTAAATACATATATCTACAAAAATAAAAAATATAAAAAAATTAAATACATATACAAGTCTATCTCCATTCATGAATATTTCAATAAAATAAAAATAATAGCAAAAAAAGAATTTTACAAGGTTGATGCAGTCTCAGGAAAAAATTGGTAATATGAAGAAAGACAGCAAAAGAAAAATATTTTTAAAATGAATATAATACTTGGGTCTGCATATGTTAATTGGTTGTCTTAGAATAGAGGGTTTTTGTTTGTTTGTTTGTTTGTTTTTGAGACAGAGTCTCACTCTGTTACCCAGGCTGGAGTGCAGTGGCACAATCTCAGCCCACTGCAACTTCCATCTCCTGGGTTCAAGCAATTCTTTGCCTCAGCCTCCCAGGTACCTGGGATTATAGGAATGCACCACCACACCCAGCTAATGTTTGTATTTTTTTTTTCAAGAGAATTGTTTATTAATTACACATGATAATGGATGATACACAAGCTTAACTCCCATCTGTAATTTTATCTGGTACCATTATTCAATTTAGATATATTGCATAGAATGTGCCAACAATCACTTTTATAACCAATAATTCCATGATTTTGCTTGGGTAATCCCTTTTAATGGTGAACTTCAGGTCACAACAGTAACTATCAGTTCAACTATACCAAGGTTTCCGAAGACAATGGCTTCTCCATCCAAGCTGGTTGTATATAAATTCCAAATAGAACCTGGCATCACCCTGAAGGAATTCTAACTTCACATTGTTGGGGAAATTTACCAAGATAGCTTCAGAGTAGACTAACTTCACACAGCACATTTAAAAAAAGACATTTATTCAGCATCATGATCAGACTATAATAGCATGGGTGCAAAAAAAACAAAATCTACATTAAAACCCTTTGTTGGAATGCTTTACACTTTCCACAGAACAGAAACTAAAATAACCTGTTATACAATTAGTCACAAATACAGTCCTCGATTTTTTGCCCATACACATGAGTATTTGTCTAAAACATGTCTTCTTTGTAGCAGCTAGGCCCTGCCACCACTGTGCTTGGCTGAGTTCACAAACCTGTTGCAACCTGTAGCTTCCCTGTCACTTCTCTGGCTCTCCTCTCCTGCTAAGCTTTGTTTCCTAATTAAAATCTTCTCCCATTGCCAAAGCTACTGCTGCTGCTGGAACCGCCATAGCCACCTTGGTTTCGTGGTTTTGCAAAGTATTGGCCTCCACCACCATAGGGGCCAGAGCTTCTGCCTCCAAAATTTCCTCCCTTCATGGGTCCAAAATTTGAAGACTAACTGTTGTAATTGCCAAAATCATTGTAGCTTTCACCACCTCCAAAATTGCTTCCATCATTACCAAATCCATTATAGCCATCCCCACTGCCACCATATCCACCATCACCATGGCTGCCACCAAAGCCACCATGACCACTTAAGTTTCCTTCACAACCGAAGTTGTCATTCCCACCGAAACCACCTCCATGACCACCACCAAAGTTTCCAGAACCACTTCGACCTCTATGGCTGGATGAAGCACTAGCCATCTCTTGCTTTGACAGGGCTTTCCTAACTTCACAGTTGTGGCCATTCACAGTATGGTATTTCTGAATGACAATCTTATCCACGGAGTCATGGTCGTCAAAGGTTACAAAGGCAAAGCCCCTTTTCTTGCCACTGCCTCGGTCAGTCATGATTTCAATCACTTCCATTTTCCCATACTGTTCAAAATTATCTCTTAGGTGATGTTCTTCAGTGTCTTCTTTAATGCCACCAACAAATATCTTTTTCACAGCTAAGTGGGCACCTGGTCTTTGAGAATCTTCTCTTGAGACAGCTCTCTTTGGTTCCACAACTCTTCCATCTACCTTGTGTGGCCTTGCATTTATGGCTGCATCCATCTCCTCCACAATGGCACATGTGACAAACTCAAAGCCCCTGGAGTGCTTGGTGTTTGGATCTCTCATTACCACACAGTCCATGAGCATTCTCCATTGCTCAGAATGGCTCCTCAGGCTCTCACCGGTTATTTCAAAGCTCAACCCTCCAATGAAGAGCTTCCTCAGCTGTTCGGGCTCTTTAGGAGACTCTGATTTAGACATGATGGCAGGGAGAAGAGAGACTTTAACGATGTTTCTTCGGCGGCGTCCACAGGTCAATGTTTGTATTTTAGTAGAGACAGGGTTTCACCATGTTGGCTAGGCTGGTCTCTAACTCCTGACCTCAGGTGATCTGCCCACTTCAGCCTCCCAAAGTGCTAGGATTACAGGTGTGAGCCACCACATCTGGCCCTCAGAATAGAATTTAAGGATAGAAAAATATTCAGAGATATCCACTAACTTACCACTTCTATTATTTTTGTGCACTTCATCAACATAAGTCAAATTGTCACTGTTTGTTTGCTCTAGTGGTGCACTTTCAATAATATCAATACCATTTTCTTTTTTTCCAACAGCTGGCTTTGTTGGTCCTTCCTATTAAAAAAAAAAAAAATTCAGAAAACACTGTATTTATTCACTTATTCAATCAGACACTGTATTAGTCTGTTCTTGCACTACCATAAAGAAATACCTGGTCATCCAAGATGGGGTCACAGTTTTTTTTTTTTTTTAAAGAAACACCTGACTGGGTAATTTATGAAGAAAAGAGGTTTCATTGGCTCATAGTTCTGCAGGCTGTATAGGAGGCATAGCAGCTTCTGCTTCTGGGGAGGCCTCAGGAAGCTTATAATCATGGCAGAAGGCAAAGAGGGAGCAGATGTCTCACATGGCAGAGCCAGGGCAAGAGAGCAAGGTGGGGAGGTGCTGCACACTTTTAAAGAAGCAGATCCCAAGAGAACTCACTTGCTATCTCAAGGACAAGACCAACGGGGATGGTGCTAAACCATTCACTAGAAATCTGACCCTATGATCCAATCACCTCCCACCAGGTCCCACCTCCAACACTGGGGATTACATTTCAATATGAGATTTGGGGCAGGACATACATCCAAACTATACCAGTCAGTAAGACAATAAACACTTATGTGTCTATCACATCATAGGTACTATCCTGGGAAAAACTAAAAATATAAACAGAAGACAGACTCTGTCCTATATTCATCAAGTGTGGGTAGAGATAAATAAAAACAAATAAGAACAGAAAAGTATAATTCACTAGTTCTACAACTGAAGTGAATAAAGGACAGTAAGGGCACAAAAGAGAACAGTCCGTTCCACCTGGGAAGCTCAGGAAATGATGCAAAGATAGGGCCATACTATGAGGCAGACCCAGTGCAGTGATATGGTTTGGCTCTGTGTCCCCACCCAAATCTCATCTCGAATTGCAATCTTCATGTGTCAAGGGACAGACCAGAGGAGATAACTGGATCATGAGGTGGTTTCCACCATGCTGCTCTCATGATAGTGAGTTCTCATGAAATCTGATGGTTTTACAAGTGTTTGGTAGTTCCTCCTGCATTAATTCACTCTCCTACGGCCTTGTGAAGAAGGTGCCTGCTTCCCTTTTGCCTTCTGCCATGATTGTAAGTTTCCTGAGGCCTCCCCAGCCATGTGGAACTGTGAGTCAATTAAACCTCTTTCTGTTATACATTACCCAGTCTGGGGTATTTCTTTTTAGCAGTGTGACAATGGAGTAATACATGCAGAGTGGGAATGTAAAAGGTTTCTAGAAAGGGCACCATAAACAAAAAGATGAGGCATGAAACAACATGACAAATGAGGGTACCAAAGTAATGTGGTAAAACTGGAACACAGTCAGAGGGAATACGATGAAGAGATAAAACAGGAAAATCAGGCCAAACCACCAAGGACCTGATTTAGGTTAGAATGTGAACTTTCCCTTTCATGTACTGGGGATCTCGTCAGTAAGCAGGTGAGTTAGAGCATCACAAATACATTTCAGAAAGGTCACCCTGGCAGCAATGTAAAGACAGATAGACATGGGGGTGGGGGGAGTGGTCAGCACAAAAATAGAAAAGATTATTCCAAAATTACAGGTCAGAAAGTGAACTGTCACATTTTCTTTGGACATCCTAAAAAGAAAAAAAAAAAAAAAAAGTGATTTGCAATAATAAGATATGAGAAATGAGGCCGGGCGCAGTGTGGTGGCTCACACCTATAATCCCGGCACTTTGGGAGGCCGAGAAGTGCGCAGATCATGAGGTCAGGAGTTCAAGACCAGCCTGTTCAACATGGTGAAACCCCGTCTCTACTAAAAATACAAAAATTAGTTGGGTGTGGTGGCACATGCCTGTACTCCCGGCTACTTGGGAGGCTGATGCAGGAGAACTACTTAAACCCAGGAGGCAGAGCTTGCGGTGAGCAGAGGTCATGCCATTGCACTCCAGCTTGGGCAACAGAGAGAGACGTCGTCTCAAAAAAAAAAAAAAAAAAAGTTATGAGAAAGGATAAGCAGGTAGAAAATAAAGAACTTGGTGAGTGACTGGATTCGTAATTTGAGGGAAAACTGGAGTGCAAGATTTCTATGTTTCAGTGCTACTTCCTAGGTGTTATTTACTGGGATGAGGAAACCAGAGGACAGAGTAAATTACAAAGAGTCAGGAAAGAGTCAGGAACAATGTCTTCAGTTTGGGACATATTACTATAAAATTTGAGGCACCCGGGGAACTTAGGTTTTTGGTGGTTTTTTTTCAGAGACAAGGTTTCACCGTGTTGCCCAGGCTGGTCACCAACTCCTGAGCTCAAGTGATCCGCCAGTCTTCGCCTTCCCAAGTGCTGGAATTATAGGCATGAACCACTGGACCCAGCCTACCCAGGGGATTTAGAAGACAGATTTGGATAAATACATTTAGAGTAGAAGTAGATGACCTCAGGAAAAGCATAGGAATTAAGTATATACATATTTGTAAAATTCACTAAACTGGTAGTGTTAAATAATATGAACCTACACAGAACTCTGAAATTTTGAAAATGAAAAGACAAAGAGGGAAAAAAAAACACAGGATTTAAGGTTTCAATTACATATTTCAACATTTGAGGATGGGTGCGGTGGGCCCCACCTGCAATCTTAGCACTTTGGGAGGCCAAGGTGGGAGGATCACTTGAGCCCAGGAGTTCAAAATCGGCCTAGATAATATAGCCAGACCCCATCTCTACAAAAAAAAATAAATAGCTGGGCATGATGGTGCATGCCCATGGTCCCAGCTGCTTGGGAGGCTGAAGCCAGATCCAGAAGATTTAAGCTTCAGTGAGCCTTGATCATGCCACTGCACTCCAGCCTGGGTAACAGAGACTCCGTATTTAAAAACAAAACAAAACAAAACAAAACAAAAAAGGCCGGGCGTGGCGGTTCACACCTGTAATCCCAGTACTTTGGGAGGCTGAGGTGGGTAGATCACTTGAGGCCAGGTGTTCAAGACCAGCCAACATAGCAAAACCCCATCTCTACTAAAAATATAAAAATTATCCACATGTGGTGGTGCACACTTGTAGTCCCAGCTACTCAGAAGGCTGAGGCACAAGAACTGCTTGAACCCAGGAAGCAGAGGTTGCAGTGAGCTGAGATCCTGCCACTGTACTCCAGCCTGGGTAACAGAGCAAGACTCCGTCTCAAAAAAGAAAAGAAAAGAAAAGAAAAGAAAAGAAAGCTATGACTATCCAAGTTGAAGATTTCAAATAGTCTTCAAATATATCTATGATTATCAAGCAAGACCAGTATTCACATAGAGAAAAGGACTAAAAAATCAAGTCAACAGGATTCTGAGTTTTAGAGATGAATGAATTTATGAGCAAGGTTTAACAACTATGAATACTAAAGTTAACAAAGCTTCCTGATGAGAATATAAAATATCCTCATTGCTGTAGATACTTTTAAAAGTGAAAAATCATCTTCCAGAATTTTTTTTTTTTGAGACAGAGTCTCACCCTGTTGCCCAGAATGGAGTGCAATGGCGTGACCTAGCCTCACTGCAACCTCCACCTCCCGGGTTCAAGCAATTCTCCTGGCTCAGCTCCCAGTAGCTGGGATTATAGGCATGCGCCACCACACCCAGCTAATTTTTTGTATCTTCAGAAGAGACAGGGTTTCACCATGTTGGCCAGGCTGGTCTCCAACTCCTAACCTCGTGATCTGCCCGTCTTGGCCTCCCAAAGTGCTGGGATTACAGGTGTGAGCCACCACGCCCAGCCCAGAGATAATTTTGTAAACCCCCTTGACAATCTTTCCTTCCTTATGATTCTATAATACGCAGTTTATTTTAGAAAGCAATAACAAATTTTGATCGCTTTCATTTGGTGTGTGCATATATGTCCATTACACACAGATATTAATTATTAGCACAAGATAAATCAGAGTATCTGCAGAAATAAATAATTGATACATTCATTTCTCTAAGAATGCTTATACTAAAATTAATTTTCTCTAATTTTTTTCCCAAGATGACAGATGGGAGGCACTGTGACCAAGCCTCTCCCATCTGGAAAGACAAAATAGTGTGGAGGGATTTGCGCTGCAAACTTTTTTCCAAGAAGCAACACAGGACCTTAACAGAAAAATTTAAAGAAACCAGAGACCCTGTGAAAGAACAGGCAGGCAGCAATGTACACAATGAACCAGGTAGAAAATCGTGAGTCTCCAGAGTGTGAACGGGAGAGACGGTCTCTAGGACACACACTTCCACTGGGAAGCCCGGCAATCCAGGTCACAGGGAAGCCCTAACTCCCCACGCGCTGGAGCTGAGTGAGCAGTGGGGAGCGCACGAGAGGAGTGGCATCCCCACACACTTTGCATGCATTCCCTGACTCTAGCAGGGACAGAGGGAAACCATTCCTGACCCTACCTCACAGGCATCCTCCCAGAAGTCAGTCAGCTAACGCAGGCTGCCGTCACAGGTGGAGAGGAGCTCCCCAATGAAAGCTGCCATATTATCTTGAGTGGGGATGACCCCGTTGGCCAGAACCACGGGGTGAACAAGCAGTGTGCTACAGTCCAGGCTGCAGGAGCTGGATGCCCCTTGTTCCACAGGCGGATCAGGAGGGGCGTGGCTTGAAAGTAAGGTTCCTGTACCTCAGGGAGGCTTATGGCCTGGGGCAATTTTGAGTTCCAAGCACAGGCTGACTGGAACCCAACTAGCTGCTGCTAGCAGAACCCTATAGGTATGAGACCTGCCTTGCCAAGCCCATGAGAGCTGAGTGAGACTTACTGCTGCCTGACACCCCCGGCTCCTTCTGTGGATTCTTTTGTGCAGCAGCGGCAGCTGAGCTCCTCCCTGGAACATTACTCTAGCAGCCAGGGAACTGCCCTCTGATCCCCAGTGGATCAGAGGGCCCACATGTGGGGAGCCAGAGTGTGGACTGGCCTCACCCAGCCCCGACCCGGCTTTGCCCCTCCACCTGCCATGCTAACATAACACAACGGACAGGGACTTCTGAGAGCTTGATGGCCCCAACCATTGTCTGAGACTCCAGAGTATTTCCCTTGGGTAACCTAAGGCAAACAAATCCTACCACTACCTCCGCAACTGGCGCTCTTTTGCAAGCGCCACCTCCTGGCTAAAAGTCAACCAGCACAGCATCTGCAAGCACAATGTCACAGTACCAAGGAAGTAGGAAACGTCTGTGCATCCTCAGTTATCACCACGGCCTGCACCATTCTGGCTAACCAGGAGGTCCTATGTCTGTCTATGAGCCCAGCACATTAATACTACAGCTGGCATTTGAGAAAACACACGAAGGCTATTTGTAATGAAGGAAATCTCACAGGGTCTACGTCATTCCCCTTCCCACCCTATCGGAGCAGGTGCTGGTACCCACTGCTGGGAGACTCGAGGACAGGTCATCTCACTGGATCCCTTGCAGACATTCCCCAGCACCACCCTGGAGTATGGCAGCCCACTGGGTGGCTAGAACCAGAGGAGCAGCAGGAGTCACAGCAGCCAGGTCCTCAAGGGCTGCTACTCCCAGGGGAAGGAATGCACCACATTGAGAGGGCACCCCGAGGGAAAAAAGAAACCAGACTGCAGGCCTTCTGCTTGGGGGAAGTTTTTTTCAGCAGAGCGACAGGTGCAGTGCTGGCCTCAGTGGAGAAAATCTAGGGCTTTCCCTTAACAGGTAGCCCTGGGGCATGTGAAGAGTCTTGGAGAAGAGAACTTCTCCCTCTCGCCCACCACTGCAGACACAGCTGGGGCTTTTCCCATGAGAGCATGACGTGGGTGCATCTGTAGACAGCCTTCCTGAAGCACTTCAGGGTGACTGCATCCCACAGGAGTGCCCTCCATGTTCAGGCTTGCATGAGGATCACAATCCCTCTCTACATGGAACACCAGTATTCCTGCAGATTAAAAAAAGGTCCTGTCTGATCTGACTAGCTGGAACACCAGGTCAGGAGTGTGACTGGGAGGCAGACTGCTTTCCTGCTGGCCTGGAAGGGGAGCTGTGGTGGCTCCCTCCCTTCCCCCTGAAAACACCTTAGTGCATATCACTGAGAGCTCCCCCAGTCACCTCTGTCAAGGTCACCCTTGGGGTACTGCATTTATCCACCTGCTTTAGCTACAACCAGTTTTTACCCATGAGTACCTTCAGTCTGAGGCCTGAAATGTTCGATCCAGTAAATAAAATACTGGGAAAAAAATGTTTTAGGAAACAGAATAGGCAGCTGAATTTTTAAGTGCACAACACTGGAGAATGAGATAAGATTCGTGAGACTTCTGCCACTCCAGTCCCACAGGAAACAGTGAACCTGCTCACACACCCAGTACATCGCTATTACTACCAACATCTGAGAAAATCATCACACAAAGATTCTCTGTAACCAAGGAACTCACTACTACAAGGTCTTCACTACTGAAAGCACCCAGAGCTGAAAATAGGTGACAACAAATTATAGACATTAAAGTCACATCCTCAAGGGGGGAAAAGTAAATTTAAAAAAACCCAGTCAAATCAAAAGTAAATTCAAAAATAATTAGAAGAAATATTCCACCCAAATTAGAAGGAACCAGAAAAATAATTCTGGCAATATAAAAAAACAGCATTCTATAATCCCCCTAAAAGATCACACTAACTCTCCAGCAATTGATCCAAAACAAGATGAAATCTTTGAAATACCAGATAAAGAATTCAAAAGATTGACTATTACTCAAGAATATATAAGGGAAAGGTAAAAACCAACATAAAGAAATTTTTAAAAACAATTCAGGATCTTAATGAAAAATTTTCCAAAGAGAAAGATATTTTAAAGAAAAAACAATCAGAACTTCCGGAAATGAAAGACACATTTAAGAAACTACAAAATGTAGTGGGGGGCCGGGTGTGGTGACTCACGCCTGTAATCCCAGCATTTGGGAGACCAAGGTGGGTGGATCGCTTGAGGTCAGGAGTTTGAGACCACCCTGGCCAACATGGCAAAACCCTGCCTCTACTAAAAACACAAAAATTAGCCGGGCGTGGTAGTGTATACCTATAATCCCAGCTACTAGGGAAGCTGAAGCAGGAGAAGTGCTTGAATCCAGTGGGTGGAGGTTGCAGTGAGCTGAGATCATGCTACTCCAGCCTGGGTGACAGAGAGAGACTCTGTCTCAAGGGGGAAAAAAAAAGTAGTGGGAAGTTTTAACAGTAGGCTATGCCAAATAGAAGTAAGAACTTTAAAGTTTGAAGACAAGGCTTTCAAATTAATCCAATCAGACAAAAATAAAAAGAATAAAATAAAATTAAATTTAAAAAAAATAATTTTTAAAAATAACCTGTAAAGGAAAACCTATCAGACTGACAGCAGACTTCTCAGCAGAAACCTTCACAAGCCAGGAGGGAATGCAGTCCTATCTACAGCCTCCTTAAATAGGAAAAAAATTGTCAGCCAAGAATTGTGTATCAAACAAAACTAAGTTTCATAAATGAAGGAAAAATAAAGTCTTTCTTGAAGAAGCAAATGCTGAGGGAATCTGTCAATACTAGACAAGCCCTACAAGAAATATATATAAAAGTTCTCAATATTGAAATAAAAGGTTGATACAAAACAGATTAGAAATTTCTGAAAGCATACAATTCACAAGGTTTATAAAACAAAACATAATAGAGGAAACAAAGTCACTAAATAACAATCAACACAATGACTGGAATAGCACCTCACATCTCAAATTACCTTTGAATGTAAATGGTCTAAATGCTCCACTTAAAAGATGCAGGTTGGCAGAATGGATTTTTAAAAATCACAAACCAAATTTCTCTACTGTTTTCAGGAGACACACCTATCATGTAAGGATTCCTGTACTCTCAAGATAAAGGGGTGGAAACAGATATTTCACACAAAGAGAAACCAAAAGTGAGCAGGAGAAACTATTCCTATATCAGATAAAACAGAGTTTAAAGCAACGACAGTAAAAATAAATAAAAATGGTCACATATATAACGATGAAAGGATCGATTCAGTAAGATCTAAAAATTCTAAATATATACGCACCTATCTTCAGAGCTCCCAGATTCATAAAACTATTACTACTAGACCTAAGAAAACCTAAGAAAAGATATAGCAACACAATAACAGTACAGGACTTCAACACTCCACTGACAGCACTAGACAGGTCATCAAGGCAGAAAGCCAAAAAAAAAATACTGGACTTAAACTGCACTCAAGAACAAATGAATCTAACAGATATTTACCAAACATTCTACCTGAGAACTGCAGAATATACATTCTTTTAATAAGCACATGGAACATTCTCCAAGACAGACCATATGACAGGCCATACAATAAGTCTTAATAAATTTTAAAAAACTGAAATCATATGAAGTATCTTCTCAGACCACAGCAGAATACATAGAAATCAATTCCAAAAGGAACTCTCAAAATTATACAAACATATGGTAATTTCCATTTAATTTAATGATCTGCTCCTGATTTCAGAGTTAGTAATAAAATCAAGAAGGAAATTTTAAAATGTTTTGAAATAAGTAACAGTGCT
Organism: Macaca thibetana thibetana; assembly: GCF_024542745.1. Taxonomy (NCBI): domain Eukaryota; kingdom Metazoa; phylum Chordata; class Mammalia; order Primates; family Cercopithecidae; genus Macaca; species Macaca thibetana. The sequence goes on from NC_065586.1 coordinate 26,783,147, forward strand.
ACAAATTATCAAAACCTGTTATAGCCAATCAGCACTAACATCACACCTTAGGAAATTAGAGAAACAAGGACAAACCAAACCCAAAGCTAGCAGAAGAAATGAAATAACAAAGATCAGAGCAGAGCTAAATGTATTTATAACCAAAAACACAATACAAAAGATCAATGAAACAAAAAGTTTGTTTTTCGTTTGTTTGGTTTTTTTTTTAGACAGAGTTTCACTCTTGTCACCCAGGCTGGAGTGCAATGGCACGATCTTGGCTCACTACAACCGCCACCTCCTGGGTTCAAGTGATTCTCCTGCCTCAGCCTCCCAAGAAGCTGGGATTACAGGCACCCAAGACCACGCTCAGCTAATTTTTTCTGTATTTTTAGTAAAGACAGAGTTTTACCATGTGGGCCAGGCTGGTCTCGAACTCCTGACCTCAGGTGATCTGCCCGCCTAGGCCTCCCAAAGTGCTGGGATTACAGGAGTGAGCCACCGTGCAAGACGATTTTTTTTAAAAGGTAACACAGTTGATAGATCACTAGCTACAATAAGAAAAGAGAGATGATACAAATAAGCTCAAGTAGGAATGAATGTGGAGACATTACAACTGATACCACAGAAATACAAAAGATCATTCAAGACTACTATAAACACCTCTATGCACACAAACTAGAAAATCTAGAGCAAACAGCTAAATTCCTGGAAACATATAACTCCTCTAGCTTGAATCAGGAAGAAACAGAAATCCTGAACAGACCAGTAATAAGCGTGAGACTGAATCAGTAATTTTAAAACTGCCAACAAGAAAAAAGCTCAGGGCCACACGGATTCATAGCTAAATTCTACCAGACATTCAAAAGAGAACTGGTAACAATTCTACTGAAACTATTCCAAAAGATTGAGAAGGGGGGAATCCTCCCTAACTCATTCTATGAAGCCAGTATCACACTATACCAAAGCCAGAAAAGGACACAACAAAAAAAAAGAAAACTGCAGACCAATATCTCTGATGAATACAGATACAAAATTCCTCAAGAAAATACTAGCAAACCGAATCCAACAGCACATCACAAAGTAATAATTCACCATGACTAAGTGGGTTTCATTTCAAGGATGCAGGGATGGTTCAACATATGCAAGTCAATAAATGTGATTCATCATATACACAGAATTAGAAACAAAAACCGTATGATCATCTCAATAGACACATCATTATGAAGATTGTGGGGGCAGGGGAAGGGTACGCGAAAAAAGTTTTTTTAAAAATACTTACCTTTATAAGACCAGGGTTTGCTAACGACTTGTGGGACGGTTTTGGAAGGGGGTCAGGTGATTGACAGGTAGGATGAGAAAAGCCCTGGGCTTTGACTGATGTTGTAGGAAGGCTTTCAACCACAACTTCATCTTGACTATCAGAATCTCTATCCTCAAACAAAGTTCTGCTTCCTGTTCTCACAATGCCATATGTTGCTTCTACTACAGTAAAAACAAAATAAAGAGTAAATGAAAATATTTGTAATTAAGAATCAGTGAATAACACAAGAATAATCAGTTTTCAAACAGCTTACAATTTTTCCTGGATTGCTGAGAAGCAGTCATTAGCTTTGCTAAGCTTGGTTTTGGGACATTCTAGAAAACAAAAATAAGAATAACAAGCTTTAAAAATAACAAGTATCAAATTTGATCAAATAACTGTAATAGACAGTGACAAATTACTACATGATCTAACACAAAGAACACAGATTTTGGAGTCACTCAGATGTAGATTTAAACCTCAGTTCTGCCATTTACTACATCTTCTCATGGGGTAAGGATTATGAGAGATGATACAGATATCCTGCAAAGGTTACTCCCCTTACCCCTAGTTGATTATTTTATAAATACTATGATATCTATTCGATTATTTTCTTAACCACAGTAGCCTAGAATGAAAATTTATTCCTAGGTAGAATAGTATAAAAGTCAAACATTAAGACATTTAAATTAATTACATATTATTTTCTGAAATGTGTATGCATGATTTATATTTGCATGAATTACCTCTTGTGATAAAAACTGTGAGCATTTTATTCTTAGTGTATCTTATTTAAGTGGGTTGGCATTGCAAATAGTATAGGCTGCTTCTATTCTGTCAAAAAGCTAAAAATAAATGATTGTATAAATTCAGCTCCTTACAAGAAAGAGAGGAAAAAACAAAAATAATCCTTGTGGGGCGATGATTGCTGAACAAAAGCCACACATAACTACTAAATAGAAAGCTGCACCTAAATATGCTGCAAATGGAGACAAACATGGACTGAAAAAACAGACACTGAAGAAACGTATTCTGTAAGGAAACATTTAGGCTGAGATAAATCATTTTTAAAAGATGAAAGTGTAGGGAGAAAAAAAATAGAGGCATGACTATCAATCAAGTGTGAGCTTAAGTCAAGGAAGAAAAGGAAAAGCTTTAAGTATAATAAGGCACATGGAGAAACACACACCTGTAACACAGGCTTTTGTTCATAGAATACCCCTGATAATACTGATTAGTATTTACAACCAGTTTTTAAAAAAATACTTCTGTAGTGAAGAGTTTAATTTTAAGTCATCCAATTAGTTAAAAATTATCTAATACTTCCTGAAAGCTGTAACATTCTTACTACAGAGACAGAAAAATGGAAAAAGATTTTAAAATCATAGTAGGAATGCTTATCCATATAAACTTTGACCAAATTTCATATTTCCTCTATTATAGGAAAACTTTTCCCAATATAATTTTCCTGTCACTATGTATTTTCCAGAATATTCTTTTTTTGCAATCCCCACTCCCTCAAATTATTTATCAATCCTTTGTTATTTACTAAAGTAAAAAAAAAAAAAAAAAAAGAATTCAACTGGCCATATTTCTATAAAATGGCTTCCTCTGACCACCTTTCCATTACAAACAGAAAACAATAATAAGTAGACCACTGCTAAATTTTAAGAGAATACTATACGAAACTAGATTCAGCGTAAGAAAATTAAGTTCATGAGAGAGCACTTTACCTTGGTATCAAAATTGAGGTCTTCATCATCTGAGGTAGGCCATGAATCATCAACACCTGGTTTGCCAGAAAGCCTTTAGAACAAAAATATATAAAAATGAGTGAATTCATTTCTTTAAAAACAAAACAAAACAAAAACCAGCTTACAGTTTTCAATCTGGATGCCCCCTCCAAAAAAACAAAACCTTGGTGAAAGGTCAATTGTCTGTATATTAAATGATGCTTCTTGATCTAATTAAAATTTGACCTTGTTTTTGAAAACTATTTTAGTTACCTATTGCTACCTCTACCTCTCTGAAACTATAAAACATTCAGTAAAGACTCAACCAGGCCAGGCGCGGTGGCTCAACCCTGTAATCCCAGCACTTTGGGAGGCCGAGACGGGCGGATCACGAGGTCAGGAGATCAAGACCATCCTGGCTAACACGGTGAAACCCCGTCTCTACTAAAAAATACGAAAAACTAGCCGGGCTTGGTGGCGGCGCCTGTAGTCCCAGCTACTCGGGAGGCTGAGGCAGGAGAATGGCATGAACCCAGGAGGCGGAGCTTGCAGTGAGCCGAAATCGCGCCACTGCACTCCAGCCTGGGCGACAGAGCGAGACTCCGTCTCAAAAAAAAAAAAAAAAAAAAAAAAGACTCAACCTTAGTTCTATAACTAATAGTGACAGCCAAGACATTGGCAGAGCCTGGGAATACTTTGTCTTCACAAATTGTCCTGAAGGTTGAACTGATAATCCAATTAATAGCTGATTTAACTTTGGTTACCTGAACCAGCACAAATCTGATAATCTAAAACAAGTGGAGACCAGATGCAGTGGCTTGTGCCTGTAATCCCAGAACTTTGGGAGGTGGAGGCAGGCAGATAACTGGAGCCCAGGAATTTGAGACCAGCCTGGCCAACATGGCAAAACCCTGTCTCTACTAAAATACAAAAATTAACCAGGCCTGGTGGCACATGTCTGTAATCCCAGCTACTAAGGAGGCTGGGGCAAGAGAATCGCTTGAACCTGGGAGGCAGAGATTGCAGTGAGCCAAGATCATGCCACTGCACTCCAGCCTGGGTGACACACTGTCTCAAAAAATAAAAATAAATAAATAGGCTGGGTGCAGTGGCTCATCCGTATAATCTCAGCACTTTGGGAGGCCAAGGTGGGCAGATCATGAGGTCAGGAGTTCAAGGCCAGTCTGGCCAAGATAGTGAAACCCCATCTCTACTAAAAATACAAAGAATTAGCTAGGTTTGGTGGTGTGCACCTGTGGTCGCAGCTACTTGGGAGGCAGAGGCAGGAGAATTGTGTGAACCCGGGAAGTGGAGGTTGCAGTGAGCTGAGATCATGCCGTTGCACTCCAGCCTGGGCAACAGTCCAAGACTTTGTCTCAAAAAAAAAAAAAACCAATAATAATAATAATAATAATAAAATAAATAAATAAAACAAGGTAGAAAGATACACTGTCCCTTCTCCACATATCTATCTCCAGTTCAAAGACTAATCTGTGTCACTCAAAAATGGCAGTCTTGGTTCTTCAACATGAAAACCACTTAAGGCCTCACTGTTTCCCTTCACCCTAAAACAGTATAGGGAGTCCCCTGCAATGTCTGAAATGTTTGAAAGCTAGATGGGCAAAAGTCAAAACACAAATGTATATGCTGTTGTTGGGACTACTCACACCAGAAATACTAAAACAGTAAAGGTTATAAAATCCAATTATTTTCCCTATAGAGGTCCTGCCTTAAACTAGCAAGCCCTTAAAAATATTTATAGGCACTCAGATACCCAAAGAGAAAGACTGCTGGAGAAAGAGTCCTGGTAGTTGTACCTGTATTTCCCTAAGTACTATCTAAACACCTTCCTTCCTATGAGCTCCCACTTACAGATCCCTCTTTTGCAGGGCTCCATAGCATCTCCAACCTTTAAGTCTTCAGCCTATGAAAGCACAAATTCCTGAAAGGATGGTCTCAAATGCCCAAGAGTAGGAGCTCTCTATTTCTCCGCTCCTGGAAAACAAGCTAAATGGAGTCTCCGTCATCTGCCACCAGCACAGGCATGTTACCAACTACCCAACTCTGTGAGTTGGGTAACTCTGTGACTGACTTGCCAGCCAATCTTACTCCTGCCCTACCCTACATGTCCATGAGAAGGACATCAGAGAATTGGGAAAAGAGGCAGAGGTGAGGGGACACCTGCCCTGGGCCACAGATCTACGTAGTTCAGCAGCCTCCAGCTCCAAAGTACTTGAGGGGCTCAAAGCCATCGCTCTATAAGTTGAGGCAGAAGTAGTCACAGCACATTCCTATTGGCTGTAGAGACTCTTCCCAGTGGCTCATATTATTTTAACATTTTTCAGTAGAAACCCTGAGAGTTTGTTGGTTCTTCCAATTATATAAGAAAAGCAACAACCTGTTCAGGACTCCCCTGAACCCCCTATTTTAATATGCCTTTCTAGATAATTCCCAACATCCTGTATCCTTCATTCCTATAATTTATCATTATCGAACTTGTCAGAAACCCCAATATTCTGATCTCTTTTCCAAAAGCCCTGTTCCTATCCAACCCAGTATTATTTCTCTTCAAACTTGGCCTCCCTCTAATTTCATTCTTTCCTCTTGCACTATGTTCACTAGATCCACTCACCCTTTCTATTATTAAAATATTAACCTGTAGGATGATAAAGAAGGAAGAGTACTAGGCTCTGAAATGAGTTCGAATATCATATCCAAATAAATCCCCTTAATCTGAGTTTCAGGTTCTCCATCGGAACCATTTGACCAAAATGTTAAACACAGACTGAAGTACTACAAAACATTCTGATTAGTCTGATTCCTTAAAATCTTGAAATTCTAGGTGCTTTGATTCTGTTGATAGGAAAATGGGGAATACAGTTGGCAGAAATGGAAAAAAATAATAGAACCCAGTTGGCTGGATAAAGAATATGTGGTATAAATATACCATAGAATACTATGCAGTTTTTTTTTTTTTTTTTTGATTTTTTTTTTTTTCGTTTTTTTTGAGATGCAGTCCCGCGCGGTCACCAAGGCTGAAGTGCAGTGGTACAATCTTGGCTCACTGTAACCTCTGCCTCCCAGGTTCAAGCAGTTCTCCTGTCTCAGCCTCCTGAGTAGCTGGGACAACAGGCACGTGCCACCACGCCCGGCTAATTTTTTTGTATTTTTAGTAGAGACAGGGTTTCACCATGTTAGCCAGGCTGGTCTCAAACTCCTGACCTCGTGATCTGCCTGCCTCAGCCTCCCAAAGTGCTGGGATTACAGGCATGAGCCACCGCGCCTCGCCCTATGCAGTTATTTAAAAAAAAAGAGAGAGAGAAACAAAATCATATCCTTTCTAGCAACTCAGATGGAGCTGGAGTACTAGCCTAAAGGGAAAACCAAACTGTGAAGTCAGTAGGTAGAGAAATAAATCTGAAATATCGTCTAACTACATGCTAAATACAATTAACACAATATGGTCTACAGGTAGATAGCCCTCACTTACAGTAAAATAATTCCTTCCTAGGACTTGCATGGTCTGCTTATGTAAAATGTATGGCCCTATGGCCACAGCTAAGTGAGATATGGCCTAAAACATTTGATGATAAAATCAAAGTAGTTACCACTGCAATTATCAAACATATTAGGACAAATTGTTGGATTAACCAGGCTCCTAAGAAAAACTCTGAGAGTTAACACATAACTAAATGAAGGTCTCTGAATTGATCTGATTTGGACCTGTACCTTGATCCGGTGCTGCACAGGTCTCTATCAATCTATGTTGAGGGGCAAGAGAAAGGATTTGGGAGCCAAGCAGGCTGAGTCAAATCATGGGTCGGTTGCTTGCTAACTGTGATGTCATGGGCCAATTAATCAACCTCTCTGAACCACACAGTTGGGTTATAATAGCACAGATACTTTGCGAAGCTGTTGGGATGACTATATGGAGAAGCACATAATATGGTATCTAGTCCAGAGTAGAGCACTCAACAGTTTCTTTTCCTGTATTCCTTTAAATGTATTTTTAAAAATCTGTAAAATACTACCTGCTTAAGGAGTCTTCAGAGCTCTCATCCACTATTAAAGAGAAAAGTAAAACACATTTTAAATCAACAATAGAAAAATATATATAATTTAAAGCATAAGACTGATGCTTTGTTACAAAGTATCCCTCTGGGACCATATCTGGAGACTATAATAGAATTAATATCCTACATAAATATTCCATTAAACTCACATTATAGAAAAAAGTTAATCTTCCCTGAAGACCTGCCAGTCTTCTCTACTCACCTGACAATTTCCTACTTCTGGTGTCCAGTTTAAATGCTTGTGCACAACCTGGAAACCTACGAATCATCTGAGATTCCTCCCTGCCCCCTAACTTTTTACACTCAATAATCACTAAATCCTTTTAACTGTACCGCTTTTCTGCCTCTGCCTTACATTTCCACTACCCCTGGAAATATAAACACATTTACTTAATGTGTTATTTACTTAATATGTTTATATTTCCTAGTAAAACATGGACTCCGAACTGATGGCTTTCACAAAGAAAAAAAAAAAAACCCATGCACTTTAAATGTTATTTCTTAAATGAAAAAAAAAAAAATCTAAGCAAAACTAATTAAAAAGTCATAACATGAAGAAAAAGACCAACATTTTAAAATGAATAAACCGGCCAGGTATGGTGCCTCATGCATATAATCCCAGCACTTTGGGAGGCCAAGGCAGGAGGATCACTTGAGGCCAGGAGTTTGAGACCAGCCTGGCCTAACATAGTGAGACCTCATCTCTAAAAGAATAAACAAAATAAAATAAATAAACTGAGCTTCCTAACTGTATGTATTTCACCATGGATGGTGAAAACCTCATAATGGATGAATACCAGTCCAAGGATTAGTGACAAGGAAACTATGACTGACTGCTGCAAAAGCTTCCTTTGTTTCCCAATCTCTTTACGTGCTTACCTTCCATCTGTCCTGTATATATGAGGGACCAGCAAACTAGAGGCCACAAGCCAATTCCAGCCAGCCATATGGTTTTGTAAATAAAGGTTTACTAAAGCACAGTCATGTTATTAACTTACATATAATCTATGACTGCTTTCACCTTACAATGGCAGGGTTGCATAGCTATGACAAAGACTACATGGCCTAGGCCGGGCGCAGTGGCTCACACCTGTAATCCCAGCACTTTGGGAGGCCGAGGCAGGCAGATCATGAGGCCAGGAGTTCAAAACCAGCCTGACCAACATGGAGAAAACCCACCTCTACTAAAAATACAAAAATTAGCTAGGCATGGTGGAATGCACCTGTAATCCCAGCTACTCAGGAGGCTGAGGCAGGAGAATCGCTTGAACCCAGAAAGCGGAGGTTGCAGCGAGCCAAGATCACGCCATTGCACTCCAGCCTGGGCAACAAGAGTGAAACTCCAACTTAAAAAAAAAAAAAAAAAGGCCGGGCACGGTGGTTGAAGCCTGTAATCCTAGCACTTTGGGAGGCCGAGGCGGGCAGATCACGAGGTCAGGAGATCGAGACCATTCTGGCTAACACAGTGAAACCCCATCTCTACTAAAAAATACAAAAAAAAAACTAGCCAGGCGAGGTGGCGGGCACCTGTAGTCCCAGCTACTCGGGAGGCTGAGGCAGGAGAATGGCGTAAACCCGGGAGGCAGAGCTTGCAATGAGCCAAGATCTGGCCACTGCACTCCAGCCTGGGCAACAGAGTGAGACTCTGTCTCAAAAAAAAAAAAAAAAAAAAAAAAAGACTACATGGCCTAAAATATTTTTCAACTGGCCCTTTACAGAAAAGCTGCCAATCCCTGCTTTACACCATAGCCAGAATGCCCTAATACTCAGATCTAATCTTGTGACTCCCATGCTTAAAATTCTCCAATGAATCCCCGCAGCGAACATTGCTGACTCCCTATCCAATTCTTTAATCTTTTGTGCTGGAAAAACACAAGTCTACTTGGATATTTAGCATCCCAATACCCTACCCAGCTCCAAAAGAGAAATTATTATTTTAAGCTAATCACAGTAATTACATTTGCTTTCCCAGTGACTGGTTTAAAAATGAGCATGTGATGTAACCAGCTAATAAAATGTGATGAGGCCGGGAATGGTGGCTCGTGCCTATAATCCCAGCACTTGGGGAGACTAAAGCAGGCAGATGGCTTGATCTCAGGAGTTTGACACAAGTCTGGGCAATGTGATGAAACGTCTCTATAAAAAATCAGCCAGGTGTGATGGTGCGCACCCACAGTCACAGGTATCCAGGAGGCTGAGGTGGGAGGATCACCTGAGCCCGGTAGTCAAGGCTGCAGTGAGCTGTGATTGCACCACTGTACTCCAGCCTGGGAGACAGAGTGAGGCCCTGTCTTGAAAAAAATAATAATAAAATAGGAACCTCTAAGTTTGTGCAAGCCTCTAAGTTTTCTTCCTATTTAAAAGAAACGTGGGCCGGGCGCGGTGGCTCAAGCCTGTAATCCCAGCACTTTGGGAGGCCGAGACGGGCGGATCACGAGGTCAGGAGATCGAGACCATCCTAGCTAACACGGTGAAACCCCGTCTCTACTAAAAAGTACAAAAAACTAGCCGGGCGAGGTGGTGGGCGCCTGTGGTCCCAGTTACTCGGGAAGCTGAAGCAGGAGAATGACGTGAACCCGGGAGGTGGAGCTTTCAGTGAGCTGAGATCGTACCACTGCACTCCAGCCTGGGTAACAGAGCAAGACTCCGTCTTAAAAAACAAACAAAAAAAAAAACAAAGAAAAGCAGTACTTCTAGCTGTTAGATCTATACTTTTGTGAGAACATGATGTTTGGAGCTGCTGCTTCTTAGCCAACCATGAAGGGAGATATGAACAAAAACACTGCCGAGGGCATAGCTAAAAGAGGGACAACAAGTGGGATCCAATGACATCATTGAACCACCAAAACAACTATGGTTCTTATTATTTTAGCACTTCTAGTTAGGTCACCCATTATTTGCAGCCAAAAGCATTTTAACTGATAAATTTCCCATGGCCTACAGGCTAAGATCTACGCTGAACTATTAAAAAAGTCTTTCATAAGTTTGCCTTAGCTAGGTATTCACCACATTCCCAACCACTTCCATATTACACTTTTTGCACTAGCAAAACTGAACACCCATAAACCCTCGTGAAGTTCACTCAAGTGTCTTAGCTTTAGATTTGCTGTTCCTTCTGCCAAGCATGGAATCTTGTCAGTTGTTCCTTCTGTTAAGGATCATTCTTCTGACTTTGTACCTGGCAAACTTCTACTCACTCTGCATGCTTACCTTATATCCCACCCACTGTTTTAAAACTTTAATTCTTTACCATAAAGTGTCTGGCACATAATAATATATAATAAATACGGAATAAATGATAATTAGAAGCTCCCAGAGGGCATCTGGCACACAAAAAGCACTGAATAAAGTAGTAAACAATAAAAACTACAATGATCATAATAAGCACCTGACTCTATTTTTTAAATGTTTGTATTTTGTGGTTAGCTGATGTGGATTTGGAAAAAAAAAAAAAAGGAAGCTGGGCATGGTGGCTTACACCTGTAATCCCAGCATTTTGGGAGGCCAAGATGGGTGGATCACCTGAGATCAGGAGTTCGAGACCAGCCTGACCAACTTGGTGAAACCCCATCTCTACTAAAAATACAAAAGTAGCCGGGTGTGGTGGTACATGCCTGTAATCCCAGCTACCTGAGAGGCTGAGGGAGGAGAATCGCTTGAACCTGGGAGGCGGAGGTTGCAGTGAGCCAAGCCAAGATCACACCACTGCACTCCAGCCTGGGCAACAAGAGCAAAGAAAAGAAATAAAATGTTTGCATTGTGTAACACTAGAAAAATGCTTAGTACCTAAAAGATACTTGACAGTTATTTGCTAAGTAAACAATTATAGAAATCAGTTACGTTTTCGGCCGGGCGCGGTGGCTAAAGCCTGTAATCCCAGCACTTTGGGAGGCCGAGGTGGGCGGATCACAAGGTCAGGAGATCGAGACCACGGTGAAACCCCGTCTCTACTAAAAATACAAAAAATTAGCCGGGCGCGGTTGTGGGCGCCTGTAGTCCCAGCTACTCGGGAGGCTGAGGCAGGAGAATGGCGTGAACCCGGGAGGCGGAGCTTGCAGTGAGCCGAGATCGCGCCACTGCACTCTAGCCTGGGCGACAGAGCGAGACTCCGTCTCAAAAAAAAAAAAAAAAAAAAAAAAAAGAAATCAGTTACGTTTTCATTGAAAAACCACAAATGAAATAGAACAGCTCCATTCTATTATGAAAACTTTAAAGACCAAAACTATATCTGTTCCATAGTCATGTTTCTTGCAACTTGCAAAACCTAACCTATAAAAGTTATTTGATAAATATGTACTAAATTAAATGTGTCTTCATGCAGTTCAGATTATACAGTGCATTCAATGTCACATCCAGGTAGCATAGTAGCATTTTCGTCATGGTGAAACATTTCTGACTGGGCACAGTGTCTCAAGCCTGTAACCCTAACACTTTGGGAGGCCAAGGTGGGCAGATCACCTAAGGTCAGGAGTTCGAGACCAGCCTGGCCAACATGGTGAATCTGCGTCTCTACTAAAAATACAAAAATTGGCCGGTCGTGGTGGCAGGTGCCTGTAATCTCGGCTACTCGGGAGGCTGAGGCTGAGGCAGGAGAACCGCTTGAACCTGGGAGGCGGAGGCTGCAGTGAGCCGAGATCGCACCATTGCACTCCAGCCTGGGCAACAAGAGTGAAACTCCATCTTGGGAAAAAAAAAACAAAAACCTTTCTGTACTTTTTTTTTTTTTAGAGTCTCCCATTGGATATTTTTGTACTTCCATTATAATTCATTGAGCCCAGAGTTGAGATATTTGAATATTCATCATGATAATCTTTTAGCTAATGATAACGGAGTGTTTTATTCTAATAAAATTACTGTTATCATCACAATTATCCAGCAGACAGAAGAACACACCTTTTTTTTTTTTTTTTTTTTTGAGATGGAGTCTCATTCTGTCACCCAGGCTGGAGTGTAGTGACACAATCTTGGCTCACTGCAACCTCTGCCTCCTGGTTCAAGCCATTCTCCTGCCTCTGCCTCCTGAGTAGCTGGGATTACAGGTGCGTGTCACCACACCCAGCTAAGTTTTGTATTTTTAGTAGAGACAAGGTTTCACCATATTGGCCAGGTTGGTCTTGAACTCCTGACCTCATAATCCGCCTGCCTAGGCCTCTGAAAGTGCTGGGATTATAGGTGTGAGCCACCGCACCTGGCCAGAAGCATCCTATTTCAACTTAGGTTGAATAAAATCAGTAATAATGAGATTTTGTTGGTTTAAGAATAAGTAATATGACTTGTGCTTCTCAACAAGGAATTGCTTTTCTGACTTCTGTATTCAGTATCTTTAAAAAATAATTTCCTATTGGTATTGGTGCACACTGGCTAAGTTCTGCAGTTCTTACTGCCATTTGTTTATGGTACCAGAAAGATACTGTTGAGTTCCCACTTTTAAAGATAGTTAATTTTTAGTGACACAAATCACTATGTAATGACACTTGAACAATACAGGTTTGAACTGCACAAGTCCACCTATATATGGACTTCTTCACCTCTGCCACCCCAAGACAGCAGGACCAACCTCTCCTCTTCCTCCTGCTTCTCAGTCTACTCAACATGTTGACAAGCAGGATGAAGACCTCTATGATAATCAGCTTCCACTCAATGAGTAGTAAATACATTTTTTCTTCTTTAATGATTTTCTTAATCATAATTTCTTTCTTGTAGCTTACTTTACTATAATACATTATATAATATGTATATGTAATACATGTTAATTGACTATATTATCATAAGGCTTGCAGTCAACAGTAGGCAATTAGTAGTTAAGTTTTGGGGGAGTCGAAAGTTAATGCAGATTTTCAGCTGCACAGGGATTACCAGTCCTAACATGCACATTGCTCAAGGGTCAACTGTAATTAATATTCATTTAATAAACACAAATCATTTATTATAAAAATTAAATAGAATATCCTTTTTTTACAAGTCTAGTTCATTATAATGTGATTATAAAGGAAATACACAACATACTAACTTAAAAACCTTTTTTCCTATTTTTTTTTTTTTTTTTTGAGACGGAGTCTCACGCTGTTGCCCAGGCTGGAGTGCAGTGGCGCGATCTCGGCTCACTGCAAGCTCCGCCTCCCGGGTTCATGCCATTCTCCTGCCTCAGCCTCCTGAGTAGCTGGGACTACAGGCGCCCGCCACCGCGCCCAGCTAATTTTTTGTGTTTTTAGTAGAGACGGGGTTTCACTGTGGTCTCGATCTCCTGACCTTGTGATCCGCCCGCCTCGGCCTCCCAAAGTGCTGGGATTACAGGCTTGAGCCACCGCGCCCGGCCCTTTTTTCCTATTTATACAAAAATTTCATATAGGAATTTAGGGATGATAACTAAGTAAATGAATTTTTTTCAGATAGTACCATTTGACATAATAAATAACTACAAGTAACTTCTTAAATAATTCTGAATTCTAAATTACCAAGAGAAATTAAGAAAAAATACACATGCACTTTATACACTGATTTTTTTAACTGCTTTTTTGTGATCAACACTTCCTTACTTCTACTTTTTTATCCATGGTATTTACCAAGAGTAATCCACTATCGGAAGTCTTACCTGAATTACTATTTTGAGAAGAATTTTTAGGTATCCTTTCTTCTTTATACTCTGGAATTAGTTGGTGACTGCTATGTATAGAAAAATGTAATATATAAAATTATTTTAATACGGATACAAAAAAATATTTACCAAATATCTCAAAATCTTAGAGTATTTCAGCCAACATCAGAGCTAATAGCAGAACTTTAATTATCACATACACTTCAAATATGTGAGCTCTACAAACTTTCTTTTTTTTTTTTTTGAGACAGAGTCTTACTCTGTTGCTCAGGCGGGAATGCAGTGGTATGATCTCGGCTTACTGCAACCTCCGCCTCCCAGGTTCAAGTGATTCTCCTGCCTCAGCCTCCCGAGTAGCTGGGATTACAGGCGCCCCTCACTAATTTCAGCTAATTTTTTGTATTTTTAGTAGAGACAGGGTTTCACCATGTTAGACAGGCTAGTCTTGAACTCCTGACCTCGTGATTCGCCTGCCTCGGCCTCCCAAAGTGCTGGGATTACAGGCGTGAGCCACTGTACCTGGCCCAAACTTCTTATTAAGCTTCAAATTAAAGAAGAAAAACAGTAAGGTAAAATAGTTATGAAGTAAGGGCAGTATAGCTCAGCAAATTAACTAGAGTTAGCTTGACATAATGGAAAGTGTTCTGAACTCAGAAGAAGTCCTAGCTCTGTAACCAACAGCTATTTGTTTTTGGACAAGATGTTTCTCTTAGGCTCAACATCTTCTAAAAAATAAGGATTTTACTGCCTTATTTCACTACAGTTATAAAGATTTAACAAGGTAACACTTTTTAAATGCTCAGAGAAATAGTAAAGAAATGGAATAATTTGTTCCTGAATCTTCTTGCTAAAACTATTTTGGAATCCCAAACAAAACCCAATTAAACATTTCTCCAAGGGTTCTAATATTCAAATGTTGCCACTTTCAGAAAATATTACTAAGTCCTAATTTTGGTTATTAGTTATTCTATTCTTTGTGGTTTCCAATCTGAGTAAATTTCATAATTTGTAACTGAATTCACTTATAAATATAGCATCTCATTAAACTAGATAACAGAATTGTCCCTTATTACTGAACTAACTGATCACAGCAAGGGCAGAAAAGATAAATAAAAATAAATAAAATAAGAGATATAATTTCATCCCAGGAACTTTAATAAAGTTACGTACACAGATAATTTGATATACTTTACCAATTTAGTATCTTGCCTGTCTGTGTAGAATTAACTACATCTACTAACAGACATAAGCATCTTGCATGCTCATCTTTGTAAATTACCACCAAGGCTAAAAGGAAGCGACAAAAAAGAGGCCTCTTGTCTCACTGGGGTATTATATAGAAGTCCTTTGATGGCAAAAGCCTATGCTGAGTTTACTTATCTAAAGTAGGCAAAGATTTAAATGAACAATTCTCCATTTCTTCTCTAGTCTGATATAATATATTACAATTGCAAGTCAGCTAAGGGTCAGGTAAGAGCCACCCGCAGGCTTAAAACAATATTACTAATAATGGTGGCCAGGTGCGGCAGCTCATCCAAGCACTTCGGGAGGCCGAGATGGGTAGATCTCTACAGCCCAGGAGTTCGAGGCCAGCCTGGGTAATATGGCGAAATCCCATCTCTACAAAAAATACAAAACTTAGCTGGGTGTGGTGGCACATGCCTATAGTCCCAGCTAGTCGGGAGACTGAGGCAGGAGGATTGCTTGAGCCTGAGAGGCGGACATTGTAGTGAGCCAAGATGGCACCACTGCACTCCAGCCTCGGTGACAGAGCCAGACCTTGTCTCAAATAATAATAACAATAATGGTAATAATAGGAGTCACAGTAGTTTCAGCTAATGATGCCAATAAGCATGGGCTAGGCACCGAATTAAATGTTATATAATCTTACTTAAATACAACCACCTTGAGATATATTTAGTATCCCCCTTTTCATATCAGAAAACATTTGGTGATAAGTAAGTTCCCCAAGCTTACACACTTAACAAGTGGGAGAGCAAGGAATGAAATCCACTCTTGTGTGAATTTAAAGCCTCTTTTCTCTTTATCACCCATCTATAGCTTGTCTTCAATAAAGGAAAAGTTTATCCAATTAAAACTGTCTTTCTTCCCTTTGCCCATACCAATTAAAAATAAAAACATCAAAATATACTAAAAATAGAAAAGGAAAAAAATAATGAAACTACAGTATCTGGTAATAGCAATCAATAGTCACCTAGGGATAACCTAAGTATTCTTCAAAGAACACAGCAACTTAAAGCCAAGAGGCACCCAAAAAAATGATTTCAAACTGCTATTGATGTTTAATACAGCATTTCTGAAGGAAAAGCGCATAAACAGAGGTTAGAACATCACCATAAAAGGGTTAAGAAGTTCAATATTGAGTTAAAAAGTTGCCGGGCGCAGTAGCTTACACCTGTAATCCCAACACTTTGGGAGGCCAAGGCGGGCGGATCACGAGGTCAGGAGTTCGAAACCAGCCTGACCAACATCATGAAACCCTGTCTCAACTGAAAAAAAAAAAAAATACGAAAATTAGCCAGGCGCGGTGGTGCATGCCTGTAATCCCAGCTACTCAGGAGGTTGGGACATGAGACTCACTTGAACCTGGGAGGCGGAGGTTGCAGTGAGCCTAGATTGCGCCACTGCGCTCCAGCCTGGGTGACACAGGGAGACTAGATATCAAACAAAAAAAAACAAAGTAAACTAAAAGTTAAAGTCTACATTTTATAAAACTTATAGAACTGGTAAGAAACCTCATTAGCTAACAGATCACATGGCCAAAAACATGGGTTTACAAATAACAAACATCAGTCAATATTATGAGAAGAGGAATCCTACTGTATAGTCTTTTATATTGCCCACTCCAAGCAACTGCTTTTCTACCTGATTTGTGTTGCTATTTGTCACTATATCCCCATAATTGTGTTAATCTTCTTATTAATATTTCTGACTTGAGTGAGAAACAGCAACAGAATCACTGTTGCCCCTCAAGAACAACCAGCAGGTTTAAAAAATCTGTAACATGCAAAACGCAGATCTAAAAAACCTTCTAAACACACAGGTTTAAAAAAACAAAACAAAACCAGCTACTGTACCTTTCCAACTTATCCACTGCATTTACATTTGCTTTTTTCTTTATTAAAAATTCCACCATTTGCTGCTTTTTTCCATTTACTGCAACTAGAAGTGGTGTGAGGTCATCCTGTGAGACAGCAAAAACAATTTAAAATGCATAAAATGACATATTTCTTGGCTGAACTGAAAACCCTATGTCAGATCCTATGAATTGAAACATATAAAACAGAAAACAAATAAAAAAACACTTGCTTCCCTTGAAACACCCCTCCTCTGCCTCACCACATGAACTCCAGTCATCTCCAAAACTCACTTCAAACGTTTACCGGTTTCAAGAATATTTGCTTCTATCACACCATTTGGCATGGCATATTGTATTTATTGTATTGTTTCCCATCAAAACCAAGAGCTTCTAGGCTGGGCACAGTGGCTCATGCCTGTAATACCAGCAGTTTGGGAGGTTGAGGTGGGCGGATCACCTGAGGTCAGGAGTTCGAGACCAGCCTGGCCAACATGGCAAAACCCCATCTCTACTAAAAATACAAAAATTAGCCGGGCATGGTGGTGGGTGCCTGTAATCCCAGCTACTCAGGAGGCTGAGGCAGGAGAATTGCTTGAACCCAGGAGGCAGAGGCAGAGGCAGAGGCAGAGGTTGCAATGAGCCGAGATCGTGCCTCTGCACTTCAGCCTGGGAGACAGAGTAAGACTCTGTCTCAAAAAAAAAAAAAAACAAAGTAAGATTTGCCTGTAACAAGTTGTGTTTTCACAAGTATTTACAATAAATGCATTAAAAAAGGTGCACTGCCTAATAAGTATAAACATTTAAAGTAAAATCTTAGACAAGTTATTTTAAAATACTTTCACTCAGGGAATGCTTGCGCTTCCAAATATGGAAAACTAACCCTTACATATGTTGCTGTTGAAACAAATGCATTTCAAATATTGTAAAAATAAAGTTGGTTGATCTATACCTTGTTTTTTGCTTCAATATTTGCATCATACAAAAGCAGCTTTGTTGCTACTGGTATGTCCTCATTATAGATAGCATAGTGGAGAGCAGTGTTGCCATGGACATCGGCAAGATTTGGATCAGCACCATGTTCTAGTAGAATAGTTGCACATTCCTCTTCCTGGCATTGTACAGCCTGCCAGTATTAGACCAAGAAACAGATCATAAATTCTAGGAATGCAAAGTAAACACATCACAGGTTTCACCAATTAGTTATATTTTAATGAGATAAATTCATTTTCATTCTATGTATTTAAGTCAAATCCATCTCATGCTGAAAGAGCTGGCTCCTATATACCTTCATCAGAGCTGTCCTGTTTTCGTTGTCACAGACATTGAGCTGGCATTTTCTGTCCACCAGGAGAGTTACTACTTCTGGATGACCATTGGCACAGGCCAAATGTAGAGCCGTCCTAGGAGAGCAACAGGACTTTTTATAAACTGTAGTGCACTGTCTCAAAACACACAATGATTCATAAAACTATAAACATTAAATAGCATGTTGATACGGTTTGGCTGTGTCCCCAACCAAATCCTAAACTGCAATTCCCATGATCCCTACGTGTGGTGAGGGGGACTCAGTGGGAGGTAACTGAATCATGTGGGGGTGGTTCCCCTATGCTGCTGCTCTTGTGATAGTGAGGTTTCACAATATTTGACGGTTTCATAAGGGGCTTTTCCCCCTTCTGCTTGGCACTTCTCCTTGCTGACACCATGTTAAGGACATGTTTGCTTCTCCTTCCACCATGATCGTAGTTTCCTGAGGCCTCCCCAACCAGGTTGAACTGTGAGTTAATTAAACCTCTTTCCTTCATAAATTACCCATATAATAAAGGGTATGGCTTTATTAGCAGCATGAGAACAGACTAATACATATGTTAATCCTCTGCCTTCAAAACAAGTATTTAATTTTCTTCTGAAAAAAGTACAATACTGATTAGCTCTTACTACTCACCACATTAATGAAAGAGCAACCTATTTGAATAGAAAAGGCTTGACCTTTGGATTCAGTTCAACTTGGGGTTGAATCCTACTTTAAGCTCTGTCATTTACTCATTACGGCTTAGTAAGTGCCTCAGTTTCCTCATCAATAAAATGGGGATCAAAATAGTAGCTATCTCATAGGACACCACTGGGATGCTTAAATGAGAATCTATGCAAAATGTTTAGAACAGTTCCTAGCACAAATAAGAGCTCAATAATTCTTAGATATAATTACCATTACTACTGTTTGACAAAAATGTTTAATTAAATGAAATGATACAATTATACCTAGTTGACAGTATGTTTTAAAGACCAGAGATAAGGCCAGGCATGGTGGCTCATGCCTGAATCCCAGAACTTTGGGAGGCTGAGGTAGGATGACTGCTTGAGTCCAAGAGTTTGAGACCAGCCTGGGCAACACAGTGAGACCCCATCTCTACAAAAAAATTTAAAAAGTAGCCAGGCATGATGGTCCACACCTGTGGTCCCAGCTACTCAGGAGGTTAAGGCCAAAGAATCGCTTGAGCCCAGGAGGTTGAGGCTGCAGTGAGCTGTGATCATGCCACTATACTCTAGCCTGGGCAACAGAGAGAGACCCTGTCTACAAAAAAATAAATAAATAAAATTAGAGATAACACTGTATTTCAGTGATTCTACGAGGCTCATTTTCTCACATTTCAACATCTCTGACATTGGAATGCCACTTGCAATTCATGATTTATTACAACTATAATTGGAAGCATTTTTAAAATTGAAAAACAAACTTTTAAAACAAAGTAATTCTTACTGTGTTTTCAAGAAACTTCAACACAAAGAAACTCAGGATTCAAATGAATAGGTTGGCTCATTTTATTCAATATTTAGATTTATAGAATATATGCAGGTATTTCCAATGACTAATATTAGTGTTTAAGACATACATTTTCAAAAGGACAGTTAAAGGTTATCTCTTATAATTTCCTACCTTCAGAAACACTTTTGTTTAAAAAGAGGGGCTGGGCGCAGTGGTTCACGCCTGTAATCCCAACACTTTGGCAGGACGAGGCAGGCAGATCACTTGAGGTCAGGAGTTCAAGATCAGCCTGACCAACATGGTAAAACCCCATCTCTGCTAAAAATACAAAAATTAGCCGGACATGGTAGCACGTGCCTGTAATCCCAGCTATTTGGGGGGCTGAGGTAGAAGAATCACTTGAACCCCGGTGGTGAAGTTGCAGTGAGCCAAGATCACACCACTTTACTCCAGCCTGGGTGTCAGAGCATGATTTCTTCTCAAAAAAATAAATAAATAAGAGGAGGGAGGAAAAGTTTCAACTGAGATTGCCCTAATAGTCTAATTTTAAATCTCTCAACTTGCTCAGGCTGGGCAGGTATGTAAACATAAAGGTTTTAAGGATGGAAAGGTCCTGAGAGATTAAAGTAGACTATGTTGCTGGGTGCGGTGGCTCATGCCTGTAATCCCAACACTTTGGGAGGCCAAGGCAGGCAGATCACTTGAGGTCAGGAGTTCAAGACCAGCCTGGCCAACATGGCAGAACCCCATCTCTACTAAAAATATAAAAATTAGCCAGGCATGGTGGCACGTGCCTGTAATCCCAGCTACTGGGGAGGCTGAGGTAGGAGAACTGCTTGAATCCAGGAGGTGGAAGTTGCACTGAGCCGAGATCACACCATTGCACTCCAGCCTGGGCGAAGAAGCGAGACTCCATCTCAACAACAAAAACAAAACACAACAACAAAATAGGCCAGGCGCGGTGGCCCACACCTGTAATCTCAGCACTTTGGGAGGCCGAGGCAGGTAGATCACGAGGTCAGGAGATCAAGACCATCCTGGCTAACACGGTGAAACCCTGTCTCTACTAAAAATACAAAAAAAAAAAAAAATTTAGCCATCCCAGCTACTTGGGAGACTGAGGCAGGAGAATCGTTTGAACCCGGGAGGCAGAGGTTGCAGTGAGCTGAGATCTGGCCATTGCACTCCAGCCTCGGTGACAGAGGGAGACTCTGTCTCAAAAAAAAAAAAAAAAAAAAAAGAGAGATAGTACACTATGTCTGCTACATAACAGGTATTCAGGTTATGTCTGATGAATAAATGGATTGAAAGAATGGAAAAATCGTTAGGGAGTTCAATATTTTTAAATAAAATTCTTATAAAGTAGAGCAATTCTTTTATTCTTTTGCAATAATATTTATTTATTTATTTATTTTTTGAGATGCAGTCTCGCTCTGTCGCCTAGGGTGGATTGCAGAGTGCAATCTCGGCTCACTGTACCCTCCGCCTCCCAGGTTCACCCTATTCTACTGCCTGCCTCAGTCTCTCAAGTAGCTGAGACTACAGGTGCGTACCACCGCACCTGGCTAATATTTGTACTTTTAGTACAGAAGGGTTTCACCATGTTGGCCAGGCTGGTCTCCAACTCCTGGACTCAAGTGATCCGCCCTCCTCAGCCTCCCAAAGTGCTGGAATTACAGGCGTAAGCCATTGAATCTGGCCTAATTATCATTTATATTCGGTATTTTTATTGTCATGAGGACACAACTAAAATAAAATGATTGTACCTGTTTGCATATATAATAAATCTATAATAAAAACGTATATGGTAAAATACATACATAAAATCTATAAATACAGATAGAAAGATACCCTTTTTCTTTTCTTTTTACTTTTTATCTTCTTATTTTTTGGTGGCAAGAAAAAAGATCAGATTTACCTTACATTTTTAATAGAGACAGGGTCTTGCTATGTTGCCCAGGCTAGTTTCGAACTCCTGGGTCAAGCAATCCTCCTGCCTGGGCCTCCCAAAGTGCTGGGATTCCAGTCATGAGCCACCGTGCCCAGCCAAGATCCCCTTTACTTCTGAAAAGGATAAAAGTTGTCAGACGACAGCAATCCACCAAAAAAAAAGGGGGGGGAATTATTTTTATGTGTGCAAGATTCATATTCCTGCTCTTTTCCCAAGGATTACTTCATCAACAAATTCTCAGTAGAACTTTTATACATACTCATTGCAGAAATCATAAAGAAAAAGGAAAGAGTTTGACTTATTATACAAATGCCCAGAAATAACAAATTTTGCCACGTTTTGTACATATTTTCAGCTAACACAAGACCAGTCTGTATATACATATCAAACTGATATTGTACAATCAAACTGATTTTTTTCTCACTTGAGATACCAAAGTGTATCCTCACATGCCAATATACTTCTGTATCTATTGCCACTTTCTTTTCATTTTTTTTTTTTTGAGATGGAGTTTTGCTCTTGTTGCCCAGGCTGGATGGAGTGCAGTGGCATGATCTTGGCTCACTGCAACCTCTGCCTCCCAGGTTCAAGCGATTCTCCTGCCTCAGTCTTCTGAGTAGCTGGGATTATAGGCTCCCGCCACCACGCCTGGCTAATTTTTGTATTTTTAGCAGAGACGGGGTTTCACCATGTTGCCTAAGCTGGTCTCGAACTTCTGATCTCAGGATATCCGCCTGCCTTGGTCTCCCAAAGTGCTGGGTTTACAGGCGTGAGCCACCACGCCTGGCCTCTACTGCCACTTTCAATGGTCACATATTATCATGCACTGACATTTATTCATAAAATCCATTCTATGGATTGCTTAAGCAATGCCAACAAAAACAAATTACATGTCTGTTTCCTAAAGGCATTTTATTTCTTTTTCTTTTTGAAAGATAGGGTCTTGCTCTGTTGTCACTCACATACCTCACTGCAGCCTAGAACTCCTGGGCTCAAGTGATGCCCCTGCCTCAGCCTTCCAAGTAACTGAGACTATTAGAGATGGGCGGGGGGTGAGGGAGGGCCTCGCTATAATGCCCAGGCTGGCCTTGAACTCCTGGCCTCAAGCAATCCTCCCGCCTCAGCCTCCCAAAGTGCTGTGATTACAGGCGCGAGCCACCGCGCCTGACAAATAAAAGATTTTATAGAAATAATTTTTAACCCAGAAGTTGCTATATTATGGAAACTGCTTATCTCATTATGCACCTTTCCATAAAGTATATGACATTATGTCTTAAATGTGTACATTAAAAATAAAACGCTGTACGTGCTTTTGTTCGTTAACTCACTTTAAAATTGTCACTTAAGTTCTAAGGGGATTTCGGGGGGATCGGAAACCAGCTAGAGTTCTGGTTTTTTTTTTTTTTCTGCTCAGAAAGGCGGCCTGGGAGCTGGAGACCCGCAAGGTGGTCACCGTCCCAGGGGCTGCGAAGCCCGTGGGAGGCTGATCCAGGCCCCAGGTGGCTTCCACAAACAAGGCCCCTCTTCCTGCCCGCCTACCCCCGTGGCATTCAGTCCAGGCTTGCGACTATTACCTGTTCATCTTGTCTCTATCGTTCAAGCCATTCTTCCTGAGCAAAAGGATCTGCTGCACTTTCGCCACATTACCCGCGCTGGCAGCTTTGTGAATCTTGCCGAGATCTCGGTCTCGGACGTGGTAGCCGGGCTGCGAGTAGGCGCCCTCCCCGAGCTCGCCCCCGCCGCCCGCGCTGCTCCTCCGCCGCCGCGCGAAGGAGCCCAAGGGCGATTCGCCCTTCTTGCTAAAAATCTTCTTCATGGCCCAGGCGACCGGGCTTCAGAGACACCTCATGTCTCTCTCGCCTTTTAACGGCCCCCGGAGCCCAACATAGCAAGTCAGCCCCGGCTGGCCGCGGCCTCCCAGAGGAAACTCCGCGGTTTCCAATCTTTCCCTCCGGGTTACCAAGCAAGCGAAACCGCTAGACACAAGTGCGCATGCGCGCCTCGGACTGCAAGGTCCATGCGCGTGCGCTGGAAGACCCAGTGGCCCCCAGGGTGCTCCGTGCGCATGTGCAAGGCCCAGGCCTCGCAAATCTCGGAGGCTGTTTGGGAGCAGCCCTGCGTTGCTGTCAATTCAAACATTGTTCCATTCAAACAAATGTCGGTGGGAGTTTGGCTGAATGTTCAGGAGGTTTGCGAAAAGAACCCTCGCGCCTATGGGGAAGCAGCCTTTGCGCATGACTGGGACTGGAGTAGCGTGGAGTTTTAAGATGCTGAAGGCCTCTTATCCGAGAAAACTCTCCTAAGAAACTCTCAATCTCCGTATCTCTCAGTTTATTCCCCTTCCACGTCCCTTTGGGTTCCAGCTGGTCTCCATGAGAACTTAACAGATGCAACAACAGAGGGCACAGGATTTCGGAGATCGTGGCAATATGTGTTAAGTGCAAACTTACGAGGAGAAACCAATGCACATTCTCAGAAGAAATGAAAACGCATTTCTGCATGCCTTCTTCCCCCACCCCTTTGCCTTTGGCCCCGTCTTACGTTCTATTTTTTGTTTTTAATTTTCCAAGGTTACATCTCTCTTTTTTCCCCCCCAACAGAATCTCGCTCTGTCGCCCAGACTGTAGTGCAGTGGTGCAATCACGGCTTACTGCAGCCTCCACCTCCTGGGCTCAACAATCCTCCCACCTCAGTCTCCCGTGTGAGTAGCTGAGACTACAGACGCACGCTACCACGCCCGGCTATTTTTGCATTTTTTGTAGAGACAGGGTCTCGTCATGTTGCCCAGGCTGGTCTCCGACTCCAGGGCTCAAATGATGCTCCCATCTCAGCCTCCCAAAGTGCTGGGATTACAGGTGTGAGCCACCGCGCCCAGCCTAGATTGAATAATTTGACAACAAATTGGAATTAGCAACGCAGATGCCAAGCGTCTGGAGTCTCAGCAGAAATTGCTGCTGGAATGCACCTCCATAGCTCTGGACAGCTATAGGGTCCCTGTGGAGGAGATGGCTGGCCCCAGAACAGGAGTCTTTATTGGCAAGAGAGAAATGAGCAAAAACAAAACAACACTTCTCAGGCCTCTCCAGCTTAGCTAGATCAAATGGTTTTGATGTGGGAGAGTGGTTTCCACTATCATCACCAAGAATTTTCCTCCTATACTAGCCCAGCTAGAAAGTTATGTTGTCTCCTCGACATTCCCCAGGGTGATCTATGAAGCTAGTCAAGTCCCAGCACTTTGGGAGGCCGAGGCAGGTGGATTACCTAAGGTCAGGAGTTTGAGACCAGCCTGGCCAACGTGGTGAAACCCCGTCTGTACTAAAAATACAAAAATTAGCTGGGCGTGGTGGCGCATGCCTGTAGTCCCAGCTGCTCGGGAGGCTGAGGCAGGAGAAACGCTTGAACCTGGGAGGCAGAGGTGGCAGTGAGCAGAGATCGCACCACTGCACTGTAGCCTGGGTAACAGACCAAGACTCCATCTCAAAAAACAAAAACAAACAAACAAAAAATACTCAAATGTGGAGAAGACTGACTCTGAACAGAAGACTCTGACGTTTCCTAATGCATCCTGAAATGAGAGCCAAAGACATTACCAGTCTGGACAGATATAGGAATCACACACCACCCTCCAGGTAAGTTGTAGAGATTTGGTTGACTATAGTGTTTTTGTATAGACCAGAGATACTCAAGGACTATGTTAGGCCAGCTCTAAGGTGTTGAATTCGTCAGCCAAATGCTGGATCCCCAAAAAGTCCAGAGTAGCTGGGACTACAGGCGCCCGCCACCACCCCCAGCTAATTTTTGTATTTTGTTTAGTAGAGACGGGGTTTCACCTTGTTAACCAGGATGGTCTCAATTTCCTGACCTCGTGATCCGCCCGCCTTGGCCTCCCAAAGTGCTGGGATTACAGGCATGAGCCACCGTGCCCGGCCAGATAAAGCTCTTTAATTCCAGTTCAAGGCTGTCACACGTTTTCTCCTTTTAAGAGTTACCAAGAAATTCATCAAACCCTTTTCCAAAACTGGTTCATTCTTTGAAATGTGTCTTCCCATGCATTCTGCTGTATCTGTTGAGGAATAATGAGACTATAATTAAACCATGATTAGAACATAAGGGCTCAAGGGTATTGAGGCCCATCTGCCTGTATCTCCTGGAGATCCAAGACCTGGGATGATCACAGTAAGGAGGCCACAACACTAAACAGAAACATGTTCTGGGAACCTTCTTTTTTTTTTTTTTTTTTTTTTTTGAGACGGAGTCTTGCTCTGTCCCCCAGGCTGGAGTGCAGTGGCGCGATCTCAGCTCACTGCAAGCTCCGCCTCCCGGGTTCACGCCATTCTCCTGGCTCAGCCTCCCGAGTAGCTGGGACTACAGGCGCCCGCCATCTCGCCCGGCTAGTTTTTTGTGTTTTTAGTAGAGACGGGGTTTCACCGTGTTAGCCAGGATGGTCTCGATCTCCTGACCTTGTGATCCGCCCGCCTCGGCCTCCCAAAGTGCTGGGATTACAGGCTTGAGCCACCGCGCCCGGCCGGGAACCTTCTTTATTCTAGGTATTGTGAGAGTCAGTGAGGAAACAACAGATGTGTCATTCTTCAGTTCAGGGAGGGAGGCAAATTTCATGTTTAGTGCCACATTAAGGGGGAGCACAGAGGGCCTACAGCATCATGTCAAGAGAAGGGTGGTAGGTCAGGGAGAGAGGCACATGCAGAAGTGATGTCAAAGCTGAGATTTAGGGCTGGGCATGGTGGTGCAGGCCTGTAATCCCAGCACTTTGAAAGGCTGAGGCTGGCGGATCACTTGAGCTCAAGAGTTCGAGATCACCCAGGGCAACATAGCAATACCTTGTCTCTAAAATTAAATTAAATTAAATTTTAAAAGCCGAAACTTAGAATAAACAGGAGTTTGTCAGAGGGGGGAAGATGGGGGAAAAAAGTACATCCTAGAAAGAAATAATGTGTCAGCCAGGTTTCAATCAGGAGAGAAACCACCTAGTAACCTGAACAAGAAAATTTTAATACAAATTATTATTTACTATAGAAGTTTTGCATGTTAGCTTGTGCCTGTAATCCCAATTACTTGGGAGGCTAAGGCATGAAGATTGCTTGAAGTCAGGGGTTTAAGACCAGCGCCAAGACCAGCTCGGTCGGGGAGACCCTAACCCAGCGGCGCTAGAGGAATTAAAGACACACACACAGAAATATAAAGGTGTGAAGTGGGAAATCAGGGGCCTCACAGCCTTCAGAGCTGAGAGCCCCGAACAGAGGACAGAGATTTACCCACCTATTTATTAACAGCAGGCCAGTCATTAGCATTGTTTCTATAGATACTAAATTAACTAAAAGTATCCCTTATGGGAAACAAAGGAATGGGCTAGTTAACTGCAGCAGGAGCATGTCCTTAAGGCACAGATCGTTCATGCTATTGTTTGTGGCTTAAGAATGCCTTTAAGCAGTTTTCCGCCTTGCATTCCGGTAAACCCACAAACTTCCGGCGTTGGCGTTATGGCCATCATGAACATGTTACAGTGCTGCAGAGATTTTTTTATGGCCCCTTTTGGGGCCAGTTTATGGCCAGATTTTGGGGGGCTTGTTCCCAACAACCAGCCTAGGCAATATAGCCAGAACATGTCTCCAAAAAGTTTTTTTAAATTACCCATGGCCAGTGCTGGACACCGTGTCTCACACCTGTAATCCCAGCAGGGATTACATACCTTGGGAGACGGAGGTGGGTGGCTCACTTGGGGTCAGAGAGCAGCTTGGCCGACATGGTGAAACCCCATCTCCACTAAAAATATAAAATTTAGCCAGGTGTGGTGGCAGGCACCTATAATCCCAGCTATTCAGTGGCTGAGGCAGGAGAATCACTTGAACCCGAGAGGTGGAGGTTGCAGTGAGCCAAAATTGTACCACTGCACTCCAGCCTGAGTGACAGAGCAAGACTCTGTCTCAAAAAAAAAAAAAAAAAAAAAAAAAAAAACAGCCATGTCCAGACATGGTGGCTCATGCCTGTAATCCCAGCACTTCGGGAGGCTGAGGTGGGCAGATCACTTGAAGTTAGGAGTTCAACAGCAGCCTGGCCAACATGATGAAACCCTGTCTCTACTAAAAATACAAAAAAAAATTAGCCAGGCATGGTGGTGCATGCCTGTAATTCCAGCTACTCAGGAGGCTGAGGTGGGAGGATCATTTGAACCCAGGAGGCAGAGGCTGCAGGGAGCTGAGATCGCACCTCTGCACTCCAGCCTGGGAAAATAGCAAGACTCCATCTCAAAAAAAAAAAAAAAAAAAAAAAAAAAAAAAAAAATTAGCCAGGCTCGGTGGCACATACCTGTAGTTCCAGCTTCTTGGGAGGTTAAGGCAGGAGGATCATTTGATCATAGGAGTTTGAGACCAGCCTGGGGAATATAGCAAGACCTATCTCAGGCTGGGTGCTGTGGCTCACGCCTGTAATCCCAGCACTTTGGGAGGCCGAGGTGGGTGGATCACGAGGTCAGTTCGAGACCAGCCTGGCCAACACGGTGAAATCCCATCTCTACTACAAATACAAAAATTAGCTGGGTGTGGTGGTTCGTGCCTATAATCCCAGCTACTTGGGAGGCTGAGGCAGGAGAATTGCTTGAACCAGGGAGTAAGCGGTTGCAGTGAGCCAAGATTGCGCCATTGTACTCCAGTCTGGCGACAGAGTGAGACTCCATCTAAAAAAAAACCAAAAAAAAACCCCTTCCCCCAAAAAAGAACTATTAACTGTAACAGTAGTATAAAAGTGAAAAGAAAAATCTAAAGAATCCCTTAGAGTGAGATTATACCGAAAGTATGAACAACTTAAATGGCTTCACAAGGCTGGGGATTCAGATGTCCTTGGAGAAGGTGTGGTTGCCAAGGCGGGAGTTGTCCACAGTCATCGAGCAAACATAAAACACCCTTCTGGAGTATCAGGGGCCCAATCTGATAGGTGCATAGATGGTTGTGAGGAGACAGGAAGCCCACTTCCCCACACAGCAGTACAAGGCTTGGGGTAGGAAGTTGTTACAAGCCTGCTCACAAAGACCAATGGTGTCCATGTTAAAAGGGTTACTGGCTGGGGCCAGAGCTCAGGGTAGTCAACGCACTGCATGCTCTGGGAAGGCACAGCCTGGGCAGAGCACCCACTACTGGCATTGGTGTAGAAGGAACACGAAGACGCAACCCAGCAGCACACCAGAACCTAGGCCAGGGCCACCCCTCGGTCTCTAGGCAAGCAGAAACAACCTGCTGGGATGCAGATTAAATGAGGTGGGTAGTCAGATGCAAGGGAAAGTCAGACATGCAAATAGAGTCAAACTTCTCTGCCACCTAGCAGGCTGCAATCCCATCTCGTTCACCAATGTTTGAACCCCCCTCCCAAATTAACCCCTTCTTGAGTACTCTCCTTCAGCCCTAAGGTACCCTTTAGACTTCTCTTTCCATCTTTATAATTATTCTCATCTCACAGCTTAGTAATTCTTTATATTAAACTAAATTGCTGTGTGGTTTCTACACTGTCATTGGACCCAGATTGATACAAAGGCCGTGGAGTTGCACTGTTCAGATCTGTCTTCGGGAGACCCTATTGTGGAGTGCACAGTTGAACTGTAGCCTCCAGCTGGTGCTTTCACCAGGACCTTGCTTCTGTCAGGCTGCTTCCAGCCAATGACTGAGCACAAAGAGGATACAAAGCCAAGCCATTTCTGTCCGGCACAGGACTCCTCTACAGGCTTCTGCTGTAATCCCAGCACTTCGGGAGGCCAAGGTGGGTAGACCACTTGAGGTCAGGAGTTTGAGACCAGCCTGGTCAACATGGTGAAACCCCATCTCTACTAAAAATACAAAAAAATTAGCCAGGCATGGTGGTGTGCACCTGTAATCTCAGTTACTTGGGAGGCAGAGGTTGCAGTGAGCTGAGATCGCATCACAGCACTTCAGCCTGGACGAAAGAGTGAGACTCCATCTCAAAACAAAACAAAAACTGCAGAGGGTGGTTCTTATCTGGCTGATACTGTTGTGAGATGATTTTGAGTATTTGATGTGGCCTTTCCTTGAACGCTGACTCTCACAGGGACACTTCTGTTCCCACAGCTGTTTTCACCTGCAATTGCCTTGACCTGAATGAATGCACTCCACTCTGGCCTTTCCTCTTAGCTCCTAAGGAATCCACAGATTCACTTTGGATTACCCTCTTCTAAGGCCTGCTCGCACCCTTAACAGGCCTTTTCATATGGGATCCCAAATGGATTCTCCCTCCCACCAACAGCTCTCATACTTGACCAACATCTGTCCTCTGTAAACATTCAAACATTCTTTGCCAAAACAAATGCTAAGAGAGCAGACCGGTCTCAACACAGTAGCCAAGCAGCTCATCAGAATTTGTCAGGCTTGATTTCCTGGGGATGAGTTACATACCTGCTTCCAGGAGGAAGCAGGTGTGCAGAAGATTCACATCGAGCTCTCTGAAGACAGTTTTATATGAGAAATAAGCACCTTTCCATCCTCCCTGACAGCTTTGTAAATTTGTCATAAAATGCATTCTCAAATTCATAGCAGATTAGCTACATTATGTATTACCATGCTAATTCAAGACTGAAATAGTTCAGAACACCACACGGCACTCATATATATGACGTTCCTGTTGTGAAAGAGGAATAAATATCATATTCCTGACTAAAACAGGGATTCACCTCTGACAGAAAAGAATTTGCATATAAGTAAAATCCTCACTTCAAAGATACCAACTCTGGCCAGGTGCAGTGGCTCATGCCTGTAATCCCAGCACTTTGGGAGGCTGAGGCAGACAGATCACCTGAGGTCAGGAGTTCAAGACCAACCTGGCAAACATGGTGAAACCCCATCTCTACTAAAAATACAAAAAAATTAGCCAGGCATGGTGGCGGGTGCCTGGAATCCCAGCTGTTTGGGAGGCTGAGGCATGAGAATTGCTTGAACCTGGAAGAAGGTTACAGTGAGTCGAGATCATGCCAATGCACTCCAGCCTGGGCGACAGAGCAAGACTTCATCTCAAAAAAAAAAAAAAAAAAAAAAGCTCTGCAAATCTTCACATCCAGTACTGTTATGTTTCCAATCCAAAGATCTATATTCTACCACGTTTTATTAAAATATTACACACTTATATTAAGAAATATGCTTATAACTAGCTGGCTTGAAACAATGCAGAATTGCCTTTAAAATGAATATGAACAAATACTAGAGAGTATCTAGCAATAAAATATGTATCAATTACTAAAAGTAATAATGATATAGATAATAGGTGAAATTCTGGCATTCTGATAGTTTTGAGTGAATAGCTATGAAACGTTTAAGTCTTCTTTAGGTTCACTCTTAATAATAAATTGCTTTATCGGGACTGTGGTTACAAAATAAGTCACTAAGGAAGAAAGTATTCAAGAGAAACTGCCCGAATATCCTTAGGTATTGGATTTAGCAAAGACTATTTTTAAACATGTTCAAAAATAAATGGAAATCTGTTTATCATGTTAAAGAAAACATACTCAATGAACAAAGAATCTCGATAAAGAGGTACAAAGTTATGAAAGAACCAAATGGAAACCTGGGAGCTGAAAAATTCAACTTACGAAACAAAAAAATGCAAGTAGATTTGAGATGGCAGATGCATCGGTGAGCTTGAAGAAAAATCAACATTACGCAACCTGACAAATAGAGGCAGAAAAAGACTGAAAAAAATTAACAGAGCCTGAGACCAGGGTAATAGGAAATGTACCAACAATTGCATAAGGCGAACCACAGAAGAAAGAGCAAAGGGCAGAAAAATGTAACGAAGAAATAATGTCCAAAAATCTCTCAAATTTTATAAAAAACATTATATATCCAAGAAGCTAAAACAAACAAAAACCACCAACAACAAACCCACGTAGGATAAACACTATGAGATCCACACCTAAAAACATCTTAGTCAAACTGTTTAAAAGACAAGGCCCAGAGAAAAAAGCCCAAAAGCAGTGAGGAAAACAATTACACAAAGGAGACCAACAATAATTAACAGCTGACTTAACACCAAAAGTAATGGAAATCAGGGTGCACTGGGATGACATTAAAAGAGAGTCAAAGAAAAAATTGTCAGGCACAAATTCTATATCCAGCAAACTATCCTTAAAAAAAGAAGAGAATCAAGGCAAGACCAGACATTCCCAGATAAAGATTGAGGACATTAAGATCGTATAAAGCAGTAGTTCCAACCATGATTATTATTATTACTATTATTGGAGACAGTGTCTTGCTCTGTCACCCAGGCTGGAGTATACTGGCATGATCCCAGCTCACTGCAACCTCTGCCTCCCAAGTTCAAGTGATTCTCCTGCCTCAGCTACTCAAATAGCTGGAATTACAGGCATGCACCACCATGCACAACTAATTTTTGTATTTTTGGTAGAGACGGTGTTTCATCATGTTGGCCAGGCTTGTCTCAAACTCCTGGCCTCAAGTGGTCTGCCCACCTCAGCCTCCTAAACTGCTGGGATTACAGGTGAGTCACTGCTCCCAGCCAGTAGTTCCAATTATTTAAAGCAAAAGAAGGTAGAAAAGGAGGAACAGAGGGATCTCTTTAATTATGAGGAAAAAAATACCAAAAGACAGGTATAAATTCAAATGTATCAATAATATTAAGTATAAATGAATTGAACACTCCACCAAAATGGCAGAGATTGTGAAACAGGATAAAAAAGCAAGATCCATCTGATAAAGGACTTGCATTCAGAACATCTTTTATAACTCATAAAAACAAGGCAACCCAATTAAAAGGAGGAAGTAAAAGATCTGAATAAACACTTCTCCAAAGAAGATATACAAATGGCCAATAAGCACAGAAGATGCTCAGCATCTTATGTCACTAGAGAAATGATCTAACTTGGATGAGATTAATTTGGATGTGAGTGGTCCACTAGAATGGCCATAATAATAAAGGCAGACTATAAGCAGTGAAAAAGATGTGGAGAAACTATAACCCTCCTACATTGCTAGTTAGAACATAAAACTATAGTCACTTTGAAAATGATTCATAAGTTTCTTAAAAAATTAACCCACACACTTGTATGACAATGTTTTTGGGTGATGGAAATGTTCTAAAACCTGATTGTGGTGGTGATTACACACACATCTTTCAACTGTACATTTACAATGAATTTTATCATATGTAAATTATACCTCAACAAATATGTAAAAAAATTTAAGACAGATAAGACTTTAACAATATTTTATACGTGTATGTATGTACATACAGAGAGGGAGACAGAACAGGTTTGGGGCAATAAAAAACGGGCAAAATGAAAACAATTGGTAAATCTGGATGCAGCGTATATGAGAGATCCATGTATTATGCTGACAACATTTCTGTCAGTTTGAAATTACATAGATCATCAACCAAAAGGTCAAGAATATAATGTAACAAGCTTCCTGAAACAATATCCATCTTTTTTCAATGAAGACCATATGCAGCTTAAGTTATTAGGAAATTGTAGGTAATTTTAATAAAGTCATCGTCAAGAATATAATCTGGTTGTAATACCAATACAATGTGCTCTAAAATAATTTTTCTATTGAGTTAAATATTCATCTGTAAATCCTGTAACAACATGTTCATATTCACAAAATCTGGATGAAAAGTAAACACGACTTGGCATTTCTGACGCAGGGCACAGGGTATAACACAAAGTTCGCTTCAGAGGGGACTGAGATTTAATTTTGCTTTTGAAACCAAGCATAATTATAGTCAAAATGAGGGACATTATTCAGAATGAGGTTTGTTATGTATTTATTTAACAAAATACTGCTTCTCTGAAGTACATTTCATTAGGGAGAGTGACAGTAATGCTTAAAAAAGGAACATGAAAATGTACACTGCATTTCTAAAAGGTTATAATCATTTATCTATTTATTTATTTTTTGAGAGGGAGTCTCACTCTGTCACCCAGGCTGGAGTGCAGTGGCTCTTGTGATCTTGGCTCACTGCAACCTCCACCTCCTGGGTTCAAGCAATCTCGTGCCTCAGCCTCTCAAGTAGCTGGGATTCCAGGCATGCACCACCACACCTGGCTACTTTTTTAATATTTAAAGTTATTTAAATTTTTTTTTTTTTTTTGAGACAGAGTCTTCCTCTGTTGCCCAGGCTGGAGTGCAGTGGCACAATCTCGGCTCACTGCAACCTCCACCTCCCAGGCTCAAGCAATTCTCCTGCCTCAGCCCCCAAAGTAGCCGGGATTATAAGCACCTGCCACCGTGCCCAGCTAATTTTTGCATTTTTTTAGTAGAGATGGGGTTTCACCATGTTGGCCAGGCTGGTCTCAAACTCTCGACCTCAGGTGATTTGCCCGCCTTGGCCTCCGAAAGTGCTGGGATTACAGGCATGAGCAACTGCGCCCAGCCTTTTTTTTTTTTGTATTCTGGTAGAGACAGTGTTTCACCACGTTGGCCAGGCTGGTCTCGAACTCCTGGCCTGAAGTGATTCACCCACCTCAGCCTCCCAAAGTGCTGGGATTACACAGGTGTGAGCCACTGCACCACGCCAAAAGGCTACATGCCCGGCTCTGTGTTTCCAAGACTGCTTTTGATCCCAACTTCTCTACATTTAGATTAAAAAACATTTTATTCATGGTCAATCTGGAACATAATTACTGCATCTTAAGTTTCCACTGATGTATATAGAAGGCTAAAGGCACAATTTTTATCACATCTAGTAGAGTAACCAAACATAAAATCATTAGTTACTTTCAACTTAATAACTCATTGACATTCCTCAAACGAGCTGTTTTAAATCCTGATAGTTCTTTATTTTTTCAAAATATATTTGCCATGGGATGCTAATTTGCATTAGGTGTCATAATGAGAATAACCAAAACTGGATAAATGTGACAAATGATTGACAAAGCATTTCACACCCTTCAATTACACCACGTCAAGAATGAGGGGAAAGTGTTGCAAAAGTAGACTACTGCAATGCTACTTATATTCTTGCAATAAAACCAGCAAGCATCCATATCAAGAGAGTTATCATCTCACTTCCAACTTCTTCCCCTCAAGAACAATTTGAATCTCTTTGGCATCCAAAGTCTCATAGGTCAATAAAGCTTCTGCAAGATTCTTATGCTCCTTTGCATGAGTTTTCAAGATATGTTTTGCTCGTTCATATGAGTCCTAAATAGAAAAGGAGATACGTAAGTAGCAGTAAATGTAGGGATGCAAAAACCAGTCAATAGGAAAAGAAAAACTTTATGTACCCTAAAAAATATGAAATCTGTTTATATTTATAAAATCATGTAGAATCATGATTCTACTGTAGAGATAATTTGTGCATTATAACATAAATAGTAAGGAAAAGAGAATAAACACCTGAGAAGGCAGAGACCACCTCTTCTATAACACTCTCTAAACCTTTCCATCATACAAACTTTCTGTATCCTTAAGTACTCTAAAGCATTCCCTCCACCTCCTTGAAATAATCAAAGCCATGGTCCCTCCTGTGGAGACTACATTCCTTAAGCCCTCTCAAGCTATGTGTTCACGTTTACCCTAGATACTTCAAAGTAGAGAGCTGAGCTCTTTGTTCTAGTCACCTCTTTCAGACCATTACTAACCTACCCTCTTATACAATGCACTCTTCCT
Source organism: Macaca thibetana thibetana (assembly GCF_024542745.1). NCBI lineage: Eukaryota > Metazoa > Chordata > Mammalia > Primates > Cercopithecidae > Macaca > Macaca thibetana. The sequence goes on from NC_065586.1 coordinate 26,818,285, forward strand.
ATTCTGTTGAAGTCCAGGCCGTTTGACTATGGAGCTATCCAACTGTCTTCATTGTGCCATCTAACAAACATACTCCTTATTCACTAAAGACTCTGGCACTCAGCTCAAGTCACTCTTTTTTTTTTTTTTTCAGTCTCTGTTGCTCAGGCTGGAGTGAAGTGAGGCAATCACAGCTCACTACAGCCTCAACCTCCCTGGGCTCAAGTGATCCTCCCACCTCATCCCAAGTAGCTGTGACTACAGGTATGAACCACCACCACGCTCAGCTAATTTTTCTATTTTTTGTAGAGATGGGGTTTTGCCATGTTGCCCAGGCTGGTCAGTCTTACTCTTAAAACCTGCCTGGGGCCGGGCGCGGTGGCTCAAGCCTGTAATCCCAGCACTTTGGGAGGCCGAGATGGGCGGATCACGAGGTCAGGAGATCGAGACCATCCTGGCTAACACGGTGAAACCCCGTCTCTACTAAGAAATACAAAAAATAGCCGGGCGAGGTGGCAGCGCCTGTAGTCCCAGCTACGCGGGAGGCTGAGGCCGGAGAATGGCGTGAACCCGGGAGGCGGAGCTTGCAGTGAGCTGAGATCCGGCCACTGCACTCCAGCCTGGGCTACAGAGCGAGACTCCGTCTCAAAAAAAAAAAAAAAAAAAAAAAAAAAAAACCTGCCTGGTTGGGTGCGGTGGCTCACACCTGTAATCCCGGCACTTTGGGAGGCCAAGGCAGGTGAATCGTTTGAGCCCAGGAGTTCGAGACCAGCCTGGGTAACATAGTGAAATGCTCTCTACAAAAAATAACAAAATTAGCTAGGCGTGGCAGTGTGTGCTTATAGTCCCAGTCCCAGCTACTCAGGAGGCTGAGGTGGGAGGATCACTTGAGCTTCGGAGACAGAGATTGCAATCAGCCGAGATCACAGCACTGCACTCCAGCCTGAGTGACAGGGCAAGATGCTGTCTCAAAAACAAAAACAAAAACAAAAAAAAAACCAAAACTGAAATCATGGAGCTAGGCACAGTGGTGTGTGCCTGTAGCCCCAGCTACTTGGGAGGTTGAGGCAGGAAGCTCACTTGAGCCCAGGAGATCAAGTCCAGCCTGGGCAATATAGCAAGACCCATCCCCTTAAAAAAGAAAAAAAAAAAGATAAAACCTGCAAAAAACCAACAACAAAAAATCTACTAAACTTATTTCTTAGGTTGCAGTGAGCCGAGATCATGCCACTGCACTCCAGCCTGGGCAACAGAGCGAGACTCCATATCAAAAAAAAAAAAAAATGTATTTGTTGAATACATGTCAAAGATTCAATAAACAATACTCTTCCCATTCTATTACCTCTTACAGTTTTGCAGCTAAAGTACAATTGAATTATATATATATATATATATACATAAAATTTTATATGTAGACATATTTTATTTCAACAGCTTATGGGGTACAAATGGTTTTTGGTTCCATGGATGAACTGTGTATAAGTGAAGTCTGGGATATTAGTGTATCCATACCTACATAGTATACACTGTACCTAATATGTAGTAACATCAAAATAGTAAAAATATGAGCAAGAGAGAACATTTTAAATCTTTTACTTTTTTGGAGACAGGGTCTTGGTCTGTCACCCAGGGTAGAGTGCGGTGGCACAACCAGGACTCACTGTAGCCTAGACCTCCTGGGTTCAGGGAATCCTCCCACCTCAGACTCCCAAGCAGCTGGGACTACAGGCACACACCACCACACCTGGCTAATTTTTGTATTTTTTTTAAGAGATGGGGTTGTGCTATGTTGCCCAGGCTGGTCCAGAACTCACTCCTAGGCTCAAGCAATCCAGTCTCTTCAGCCTCCCAAAAGTGCTGGGATTATAGGTGTGAGCCACACTGCCCAGCCTAAACTCATGAAGTAATAGCTACTATCTGGGCAGCTCATTCTGAGCAGCTAGGAGAAGGCTCCATTTTCTTTATTCAGAGAGTAACAATGTTCAGAATAAGCAGCCTCAAATCCATTTGGAGTGAGACAGAGCAAAAGTGAATATTACCAATTTATATATCAGAACCATCTCTCAAATCAACACTTGACATGTAATTTGATACATGAAAAGGATTAAAATAATCTATTACCTTTTCACTCATTCCAAATTTGGTAACCATCCGCTTTGCTATTTTAGTGGCATTATCAAAATCACTGGAAGCACCTAAAATAAAAACATACAATTTTAAAAAATATCTTTAAGACCACATACAATTTGAACTAAAGCCATTCTTTAACGCTAACCTGTTGTAATATGGTCAGTTCCAAATATAAGTTCCTCTGCCACTCTTCCTCCCATACTAACATCCATTTGTGCAAGCAGCTGGGCTCTAGTTTCATTCCATCTGTCATTCTCAGGTAACAGGGACACCTAGACGATTAAAAATCAATCAGATAAAAAGTAAAAAAAGAGGCCAGGCGTGGAGGCTTACGCCTGAATCCCAGCACTTTGGGAGGCTGAGGCGGGTGGATCACCTGAGGTTGGGAGTTCGAGACCAGCCTGACCAACATGGAGAAACCCTGTCTCTACTGAAAATACAAAATTAGCTGGGCATGGTGGCGCATGCCTGTAATCCCAACTACTCGGGAGGCTGAGGCAGGAGAGTTGCTTGAAGCTGGGAGATGGAGGTTGCGGTGAGCTGAGATCACGCCATTGCACTCCAGCCTGGGCAACAAGAATGAAACTCCATCTCAAAAATAAAATAAAATAATAAATAAATAAATAAAATAATATAAAATGTAAGGAAAGAATTCAGATACAGGCTGGGCGCAGTGGCTCATACCTGTAGTCTCAGCACTTTGGGAGGCTGAGGTGGGAGGATCACTTGAGTCCAGGAGTTTGAGACTAGCCTGGGCAACATAGTGAGACCCCATCAATATAAAATAAAATGAAGATTTAAAAAAAAGAAATTCAGATACAGTTCTGAGATCGTTACATTAAAAACCAGAATTTCAGCACCATAAGACTGGGCAAAATAAAAAAATACAAACCAGAATTATCATTTAGCTCTCTTATACCATGCTGAAAGCTGGTCATCAGGGGACTGATGAAAAACCAGCAATTAGAGAATAAAAAATCCTTTATAAAGCAACAACAATAGGTGGATAATGCTGCAATAGGACTGTTTTCTCCCCAGGTGCACAGAAATTTTTAAAATGTCTACAATTTTGAAAGATCTGATAAACTTGTACTAAATGAGAAAAATCTTAGAAAAACTACTGAATCAGTTGCTGCAAAACATAATGTTTTCCCTTTTGGGACAGCACAGTAATTAGATATTTAAGAATTAGGCAGGCCATGGTGGTTCATGCCTGTAATCCCAGCACTTTGGGAGGCTGAGGCGGCTGGATCACCTGAGGTCAGGAGTTCAAGACCAGCCTGGCCAACATGGTGAAACCCCATCTCTACTAAAAACACAAAAATTAGCTGGGCATGGTGGTGGGCGCCTGTAATCCCAGCTACTTGGGAGGCTGAGGTGAGAGAATCATTTGAACCCGGAAGACAGAAGTTGCAGTGAGCTGAGACTGTGCCATTGCACTCCAGCCTGGGCGACAGGGCGAGATGCTACAAAAAACTTACATGTCCAAGTGTTGGTCCCCGGGGCATGATTGTAGCTTTGTTGATAGGCATTGCATCTTTTGTGTAATATGCAATAATGGCATGACCAGATTCATGATATGCTGTGATGGTTTTGTTTTTGTTATCAATTTCCACACTTCTTCTTTCAGGCCCTAAGATAAAAATTTAATTGCGTAAATACTCCACTAGAAAGGTATATTTAAATCAACAAAACACATTCTTGTCTGCAAATCAAATACACTCCACCCTTCCTATCAGCAGATTCTGCATCCATAGATTCAACCAAATAAGGATTAAAAGTATGGGGAAGAGGAACAATAAAAAAAATACAAATGAAAAATACAGTATAACAACTATTTACAGAGCATTTCCATTGTATTAGTAATCTAGAGATGATTTCAAGTATACAGGAGAATTATGTATGTTATACACAAATAGTACACCATTTTATAAAAGACACTTGAGCATCCTTGAATTTTGGTATCCACATGGGACCTGGAACCAATCCCCACCCCCTCCGTGGATACTGAGGGATGAATGTATCTGATACTGGATTAATATTAAAAAACAAAAAACTCATTCTTCTTAAAGTCATTTTTGTCATAGCTCACTCCAACTCTTAGCCTCAAGTAAGCCACCCACCTCAGCTTCCCAAAGTGCTGGGATTACAGGCATGTGCCACTGTGCCTAGCTTTAATAATTTTTTAGCAATAGCAATTTTTTAAACTTTTAAACAGGGTCTGTAACCCAGGCTGGAGTGCAGTGGCATAATCACAGCTCAATGTAGCTTTAACTTCTTGGACTTTTTAGCAATTCTCCCACCTCAGACTCCCGAGTAGATGGGACCACAGACGCGTGCTACCCCACCCAGCTAATTTTTAAAATTTTTGGTAGAGATGGAGTCTCGCTATGTTGCCCAGCTGATCTTGAACTCCAACGATTCTGGGCTCACGTGGTCCTCCTGCCTCGGCCTCCCAAAGTGCTGGGATTACAGGTGTGAACCGCCACGCCCAGTCTACAGAGTAAAAGTTTTTTAAAATGGGCAGAATTCATTCCATAACACATACAAACTTTTTTTTTTTTAACGCGGAGTCTTGCTCTGTGCCCCAGGCTGGAGTGCAGTGGCGCGATCTCGGCTCACTGCAAGCTCCGCTCCCCCGGGTTCACGCCATTCTCCTGGCTCAGCCTCCCGAGTAGCTGGGACTACAGGTGCCCGCCACCTCGCCCGGCTAATTTTCTTGTATTTTTAGTAGAGACGGGGTTTCACCGTGTTAGCCAGGATGGTCTCGATCTCCTGACCTCATGATCCGCCCGTCTCGGCCTCCCAAAGTGCTGAGATTAAAGGCTTGAGCCACCGCGCCCGGCCTAACACATACAAACTTTAACAATTTATCTACAAACCAAAACTGTCAAAACTATCATCTTAATTCTTACATCAAAAGGGAAAACTTATTTCTATTTCTATAAAATAAACTTCCAATTTAACAAGAATATCATAACTAATGTGCTTTTAAGTCAATCCAAGATTTAAAATCGAAATCAAGCACAGAATAAAGTTAACTATCCTTTTTAGCAGCAATGTCCGATAAGAGGAAATGTATATGTGCCTCATCTCCCCACCAACAGTTGAACTATACAATTATATAAGCCACTAGAATATATTTGTTTTATAAAAGGCCAAATTGTGGTGTTGTCAAGTATATATTTTCATGTTCCCATCACTTTTTGAAACTTTCCAGTCAGAAAAAAAGGTTTTCTAAGAAAGAGACAAAACTAATAAATGTGGTACACTATAAAATCAGTTCTGTATCACTGACAAGAGTACTGTCAAGAAAATGTTACTGTTTAATGGCATTTGACTGTTAAATTGGTAATTTTGTAAAATCATTTATTACAAATCTTGAAAACCCAGACACTGAAGTTTTAGAGTAAGATTAGATTCAACATTGCCATGGCTTTAGCTGTTTGAATAGGGTATTTGCCCCAAATGAATTATCTAACACAATGGAAAGTAAAGACAGAAAAAAAAAAACAAAGGAAACCTACCCATTAGAATTTTGTCTTTGGAAAACTCCAGCTCCTTCATGGTAACCATTTCTTTTCCATCAACAGCTGCTTTTAATGCAGCCTGGTTCACAAGATTCTCCAACTCTGCTCCAGAAAAGCCAACAGTACCTCGAGCTATAATTTCTGGATCAACGGCTAATGTAAAAGGAGAACACAACATTAAAAGTCGAAAACAGGTAAAAGAAAACTCTTCACACAGAACTCACATTCGGGCCGGGTGTGATGGCTCACGCCTTTAATCCCAGCACTTTGGGAGGCTGAGGCAGGTAGATCACTGGAGGTCAGGAGTTCGAGACCAGCCTGGCCAACATGGTGAAACCCCATCTCTACTAAAAATACAAAAATTAGCTGGGCATGGTGGCATGCACCTGTAATACCAACTACTCAGGAGGCTGAGGCAGGAGAATCACTTGAACCCGGGAGGTGGAGGTAGCAGTGAGCCGAGATTGTGACACTGCACTCCAGCCTGGGCAAAAAGGGCGAAACTCTGTCTCAAAACAAACAAACAAACAAACAAACAAAAACTACATTCTGAGGGAAAAAAGAAAATAGCTAGCTATTCTGAGCTATAGTTTAGACACTTTCTTCTTGAATTTCATCTGGAAACTTTGGACATAACAGTTGCCCTTATTATAGGAAACACATATAGTTTAATGAATTGATACAGCTATCTCTGAAACTACTGCAGCTTTAATAATTTCATTTATTACTCAAGTGGGTAATAAATTTCCATGTGTTTTGTTTTATAATTTGCTTTCTTCTCTTTTGGCCCCATACTGACTATATCATGAGTTACTGTTTCTGCAGCTTTTTCTATTATTTTGCATTTTACATTCATCTTAAAAAGTGTGTGTGTGTGTGTGTGTATATATATATATATATCCTCAAATATCTGTCTGAATACTCTAAAAAAACCTTTCTTTAGAATCAGGGTTCAAAACAATATAATCTCCTGGATATACACTAAGGAATGGACTTTTAAGTGAACATAGTAACGGAAAAAAAAAAAAAGACAAAAATGGACTGGTCTTTTAATATTAATACATTTATCATGAAAAGACCACAAACAGGGTGAGTGGTATATTACCACTTTACATAAATGACAAATGTTTATTTTGATAGAATTAGACTTACATTGATCAAACTTTATTTTATTGAGATACCATTTCAAAATTTCTGTTCGACCTTTTACATCTGGCCTTGGAACTGTAACTTGCATGTCAAAACGACCAGGACGTATTAAGGCACTACAGGAAGAATGCAAAAGGAAAATATAAATTAATAAACAATTTAAGCTCAAAGTCAGCAGGACTGACACCCTAATGACATGACTGGGAAGCCAATGGCAGCCAGAGTGCAGATGGAATTTTGTACATAAATATTCAGATAGTTCCTTTTAAAACATGGCTCAAGTAACAGTGTCAATAACCAGAGGGTAGAACAAAGGTTCATTCAGATACATGTCTGTACCTAGGTAGCCTACCCCTCAGAAACAAAAGCATGCAAGTAACTCAGTCCAGGAACAAATAATTCTACAATAAACTATTATTGTGGATAAGAACCACACATCCATCTCAACTGCTAAGCACAGAATGTATGTTAGACTAGAGTCTTAGGCAGTGACAAACTACTGAGCAAATGAAAATATGAATAACTTCTACAATACAATTTTTTTTCATAGTAACTTTAAACCTATACTACTACAGTGAATTTATTTTTAAAATCCTTTCTACATAAAACTTTTGTGACATCTAACAAATAAATTTTAAGTTTTATTGAGATGTAATTCACATAACAGTGGATACCTCAGTGACTTTTAATATATTCAGAATTGTACAACCATCACCACAATCTAATTTTAGAATATTCCCATCCCCGGCAAAGAAATCCCATATCCAATGACAGCCATCTCCTATTCTCCCTAACCTCTGGTAACTGCTAACCCAATTTGTCTCTGTGAATTTGCTTATTCTGGGTATTGCATATAAATGCAATCATACAATGTGATCTTTTGCAATTGACTTCTTTTAGCATAATTTTATAGCAGGTAATAGTACTTCACAAAAATCTTCTTTTAATACTTACTTATCTAATGCCTCTGGGAAGTTTGTGGCTCCTATTATAATAACTCCTTCATTGGGTTTAAAACTATATAGGAAAAAAAAAAACAGTATATTTTCACTAACATTGAAGCACAGCACACATGTAGAAATGCTCTACACAAAACTGGTTTGTTTTCCTTTTTTGAGATTAGCACTCGCTTTGTGGCCTAGGCTGGAACACACCAGTATGATCATAGCTCACTGCTGCCTCAAACTCCTGGGTTGAAGTGAAACTTCTGCCTCAACCTCTCAAGTAGCTGGAATGACAGGTGCATGCCAACATACCTAATTTATTTATTTTTATATTTTTTCTACCCAATTTCTAGGTACAAGCCACTATTTTTTTTTTTTTTTTTTTGAGACAGAGTCTCACTGTCACCCAGGCTGGAGTGCAACGGCGCTCACTGCAACCTCCATCTCCCAGGTTCAAGCAATTCTCATGTCTCAGCCTCCTGAGTAGCCAGGATTACAGGCGGCTGCCACCATGCCCAGCTAATTCTTATATTTTTAGTAGAGATGGGGTTTCACCATGTTGGCCAGTTTGGTCTTGAACTCCTGACCTCAAGTGATCCACCTGCCTCAGCCTCCCAAGTGCTAGGATTATAGGCTTGAGTCACCGTGCCCGGCGACTATTTTTATTTTTAGTAGAGATAGGGTCTTGCTATATTGACCAGGCTGGTTTTGAACTCCTGGCCTCAAGCAATTCTCCCACCCTGGCTTCCAAAAGTCCTGGGATTAAAGGCGTGAGCCACCATGCCCGGCTTCATTAATTAAATAACAGCTAAGAAAAGAGACTGATAATAAACCACCAGTCATCTGTGACTACATACCTTCACAATTGTCTGGTCTATGTAGGAAAAGATAACCTGATATAAAAAGCTTAGGTACCTGGTTAATTTTTGAAGAAATTCAAGTATACCAATTCAAGTTATTCACTCCTGGGCTTCCTATGTGGTTTCAAAATGTCTTATATATTATCTTTAAGATACTTCTTTCAAAGCAACATCACCTCTTGCTTTTTATATTATGAACATTGATGTAAGCTTTAAAGCTGCCACATTCAAAGCTAGTCATAAACTGTAGAAATGAGTGTATTTCTTCAAATAGACTACTAGTCTCAGCATGAATCACTGTTTTTCTGTCATAAGTATAACAATAAATGAAAAAGAATATAAATACCATCAATTAAATAAGATGAGTTGATATTCAAATATCCAATTAGTAATGAAAACAATACAATACTGACAGAAAAAGCTGGTCTTGTGTTCTTGCATGAGGGACTACTCTGTTTCCTATACACATCACATTTTTCGTATCTCTAGATATGAAATGCCTTACGGAAATAATTTGCATAAGATCAATTCTACATATATCAAATGCTGGGAGGCATCACCATATTCTAAGACAAAAGAAGATTCAATTACCCATCCATTTCAGCAAGAAGTTGATTTATAGTCTGCCTTGAATATGGATGCATTGGAGATTCAATTCTCTTCCCACCAACAGAATCTAATTCATCAATAAATATAACACAAGGAGCATTCGCTTTTGCTTCCCCTAAGAAAACAAAAAACATTCAAATAAGCTGAAAGAAGTCAACACTTTTGAACAAAACGAGATAAATATTAAAATCCTATAAAACTGTCAAAAGCCAACAAAAAATATTCATTGGAAGAAAATACACAAAAGGAGGTCATTTTTTACTGATTTAAGAATAGTAGCTTCAGGGGGAAAAAACTATACCAAAGAAAATGATATAAAATAAAAACAGTTGGGCATTCATTCTTCCTAGCTATACAAATACCATATACAATCAGGTTTGAAGCTAATTACTTCTTAATTCCATACTATAAAACTGATGAATAAAATGAAAAAAAAAAAAAAAATTTTTTTTTTGGTAGCCTTCAACCTCATCCTTGCACTTCTACTAGCTAATTCATATAGTAAAAGTTACCCAAACCAAGATCCCACAATGGCTATTTTAGCTATCAAAACTAATTAGCATGCAAAGCTGGAGGCCCGAAAAAATAGAAATTAAAAAAAGGAAGAAAAAAAGTAATTAGCAAAGAAGGGTAAGATACACACTTCCCTTAACAAAATTTAGCACTGTATGAAAGATACATCAAAACGTACTAAAAAGATTTCTGATACGGCTGGCTCCCACACCCACAAACATCTCATCAAATTCGGATCCAGAAGCATAATAAAAAGGAACGTCAGCTTCTCCTGCCACAGCTCGGGCAAGCAGTGTCTTTCCAGTCCCTGGGGGTCCAACTAAAAGAATTCCTAAAAGAAAATGAAAACAAGAATAATTCAAAGTATTTTTTAAAAATTCCTCGATATGAACCTATAAAACAAATAATTATTCATTTATATAATTTTCAGGCTGAGGTCACACCAAAAACCAGTATTTTGAAACACAGCAAACCGTACTTGTCTCTGCTAATGGTTCACTTCAGAATCTTGTCCAAAATTAATGTTCCTGTATCATATAAATATTACATATCAACAACAGACATGACAGGAAGAATCTTGAGGTAAAAAAATATAAACCCATTTATCACTAAAAAAGATTAAAATTCATGTAGAAATAGATTAAAAGACTAAACAACCAAATGTAATTAATGAATCTTGATTTGATGCTTTTTCATAAAGAACAAAATATTCTAGAGACATTTGGTGAAAACGTTTAAACAAGATTGGAGAGTACATAATATTAAGGAAATAGTGTTAATTTTCTTTGGTGGGATAAGGTTATTATGTTTATTTAGGACACTGTCCTTATTCTTAGATGATGTACAACAGTCTTTAGATGTCAAGTAGGTGATGTTTACAGTTTTCTTTCAAATGTTCAGGAGGAAAAATACACACATACACAGAAAGCAAATATGACAGAATGTTAATTGTTGAGTCTAAGTGGATAGGATATGGATGTTAATTGTACTGTTCTTTCAAGGTTTTCCATATGTTTGAAAATTTTCATAATATCAAAGATTTTCACATGTTAGAAAAAACAGAATTGCCTGATTTATATGTTTTTATAAATATACATATTACATTTAAAAAGCAACAAAACTTCTTTACATACATGTTTGCTGCATTTTAACATAAAAATTTTAAAGAAAGCTCAAGCTCAAAAATAGCTTTAAGACTATCCTAGTATTGTCATGTTTTAGTTATACTTAACTGGTGTAAATCATATTAATTTCTGTGGATTACATCTTGGTATCTGAAGATTTTTCTACAAATTTATACTACTCAAATTTTCTATAAATTTAAAATACTCCTTGTGATTAGAAAGAGGAAGAGGCTAACTATTAATACTTCTATGGTTTTAAACATTCACTCTGTGATGTGATTAGCACTGATTTAATAAATGTACCCTAAATTAGCAAAGGTTACTTCAAATAATTTCATACACTGCTGTATTCTCAGTAGAGATAGGTGACAGTATAAAAACAAGCATTAAAAAGGAGTGTCATCCTTTAACTCAGCAATTCCATTTCTAGAAATTTATTCTAAGGAAATAATTAAGCATGCAGGCAAAGCCTTGAATTAAGATGAACCACAGTACTATTCTTAATAAAAAACCGGAAGCCATACAAAAATTCAATGTAAATGGTTAAACTGTGATACAACCATAAATTAGAAGGATACTATTAAGTCATCAAAAGTCATGTTAACCACGAGAAAACATCAGACAAAGCTAAACTGAGAACATTCTATAAATAATTAGGCAAGTACTCTTTACAACTGTAAAAATCATGAAAGATCCTCTTCTCCCCACTCCCTCACAAAAAGGCTAAGGAATTGTTTCATTAAAAAACAAACAAACAAAATAAAATAAAAGCCTAAATGTTATCTGTGATCCTGGATTGGGTCCTGAACTGGCGAAGAGGGTATCCTACAAAGGATACTATTGGAACAAATGCTGAAATTTGAATATAGACTCTAAATTTGAGAATAGTTTTGTATGTACGTTAAATGTCCTTTTTTTTTTTTTTTTTGGAGACAGAGTCTTGCTTTGTCTCCCAGACTGGAGTGCAGTGGGCACAATCTTGGCTCACTGCAACCTCCACCTCCTAGGTTCAAGCGATTCTCCTGCCTCAGCCTGCCGAGCAGGTGGGATTACAGGCGCCTGCTACCAAGCCCGGCTAATTTTTTTTTTTGTATTTTTAGTAGAGACAGGGTTTCACCATGTTGGCCAGGCTGGCTGGAACTCCAATGGCCCCTGCTTCAAGACCAGACTGGTCTCGAACTCCTGACCTCAAGTAATCCACCCGCCTCCACCTCCTAAAATGCTAGGATTAAAGGTGTGAGCCACCACACCTAACTAATGTCCTAATTTTAATATAATTCTGGAGTTATGTAGAAGAATATCCTTATTCTTAGAAAATACACTCTTAGGGGTGATTATGTTTACATTTTACTCTCAAATAATTAAAAAATTATTTATTTACAAATAATTTTTGTATTTATATATATGTAAAGAGACAAAGTGAATGATTTTTTAAATGGAGCTAGGTTGAGTGCGCTGGCTCATGCCTGCAGTCCTAGTACTTTAGGAGGCCAAAGTGAGTGGATCGCTTGAGCCCAGGAGTTCAAGAGCAGCCTGGGCAACATGGCCTCATCTCTACAAAAAATACAAAAATTAGGTGGCATGGTAGTGTGTGCCTGTGGTCTCAGCTACCTGGGAGTGCCGCCTGAACACAAGAGGTTGTGGATACAGTAAGCCATGATTGCACCACTGCAGTCAAGCCTGGGTCTAAAAAAAGGAAGTTAAATATTAAAAATTTGTGAGTCTAAGTTAAGGATATGAGGAACATTCTATGTACTATTCTTATAACTTTACTTAAAATTTGAAAGTATATAAAAATGTGCAGTTACCAAAAAAGGTTGTGGAATTGTATGTTCAGAATGAACATCTATTTTGTAAAACAGCAATTAAGACTTAAACTTTAATCAGTTAACATTAAATAAGTAATATAGATTTTGTTTGTTTTTGTTTTTTCCATCAAATCATGGTAAAAAAAAGATTATCTTACCTTTTGGAAGTTTACCTCCAAGAATAGTAAATTTTTGTGGGTTTTTCAAGAATTCAACAACTTCCTGTAATTCTTGTTTAGCTTCCTCCACCTAAAGTGACACAATTTTCCAAATAACTTTAGATTATGGACACATTTGGTGAGATTAGCCCTTTTGAAAATCATAAACTTAATTTGGATATGGAATTAACCTGGCCTTCTTTGTTTCAGTAAAAGCAGCATACAAAAATGGCCCCTTATAAAACACACAAAGGGTTTTCCCCTGACCGTTATTTCCAATTATGCAAAGTCTCCTTACTATCCCTAAAAAATCATTCTGAACTTTCATTTTCTCAGTGAGAAAACAAAAGTCAAGTACATTGGACAGGGTTAAAAAGAAAGTACCTAGAGAGGAGCATACTAAAACAGGAAACATAGTTTTATGCCAAACGGCGTTCTGAAAATGTCCAATTAATGTCAAGATTCACTTATCATTTCAAAAAAACTTCCCAGATATATTTCCAGGAAATATTATACTTATTAAAGAGCAAAGTTATGTTTTTTTGTTAGACTTGGAATGATCTTTGAAAGTTATTCTGATTAAATAATTAAAAATTTACTAATGTTTTAATGAAGTTAATGGTTAAAAACATAGCATTTTCTTTTCACAGAGTATTTAAAAAAATAGAAAACAAAGCTTTGTCCACTCCTAGGTCCAGGAGAAGTGTGTACATATTTTCACCAAGAGACTTGTACAAGAATATTCACACCAGCTGTATTTGAACCAAAAACTAGAAATAATTCAAATGTCCACTCTAAAGTAGTATAACTGCACTGTGTTGTGGTATTCGTATAATGGGATACTATGCAGTAAGGATAAATAAACCTCAACTCCAAATAACATAGATGGATCTCACAAACATGTTGAATAAAACAAGCCTCATACAAAAAAGGATATTCTATATGGATTACATTTATCTAAAATTCAAAAATAGGGAAAATTCATATATGGTATTAGATAGGAAATTGTCCCTAGGCCAGTAACCAGAAGGAGGCATCAAGGAGGTTCTAGGCTTCTGATAACGTTCTGTTCCTTGAGCTGGGTACTTATAACACAGACACTTTGTGAAAATTTATGTATTTGTGCACTTCTGTGTGAATTTGTTAAACTTCAATGAAATTTATGGTTAAAAAAAGACCTGGCTGGTTTATTAAAAGAGAACTTGAAAGATAATATCCATGTACTAAAAGATGACTAAATTGTATTTGGTCAAAATAACAGATATAATTCCAATTTTAACTTGTAGGAATAAAGGAGAAGAGATTAAACGTAATTTGCTACTCAAATAAACTATATTCTCTCCCCAAATTCTGTGGCAAGAGAATTCCCACTTCAGGAACCTAAGATCTATCAAGGAAAATAGTTAATGGGATCAAGGTAATGAATCAAGTTATTAAATGCCTGTATTAACATTTTTAAGACTATATATATAAGTATGCCCATATATCCAGAAATTCTAGGTAAGGAAATGACATTCCCACACAAGCTCTTTGAGATTTGGTAAAAATTTGATCACAGGAACTACCTAATGGTAAATCTGTTCTGGTAAATGCTACTGAATTACTTTGCTCTATATAAATTTAGGTCTTACAGCAATTATAAAATTGATTCGGCCGGGCGCGGTGGCTCAAGCCTGTAATCCCAGCACTTTGGGAGGCCGAGGCGGGCGGATCACGAGGTCAGGAGATCGAGACCATCCTGGCTAACACGGTGAAACCCCGTCTCTACTAAAAAAATACAAAAAACTAGCCGGGCGAGGTGGCGGGCGCCTGTAGTCCCAGCTACTCAGGAGGCTGAGGCAGGAGAATGGCGTAAACCCGGGAGGCGGAGCTTGCGGTGAGCTGAGATCCAGCCACTGCACTCCAACCTGGGCGACAGAGCGAGACTCTGTCTCAAAAAAAAAAAAAAAAAAAAAAAAAAAAAAAAAAAAAATTGATTCATTTTAGCATGGAAAACTTGGTAAGGATCTACCTTAATTGTGATGTTTACTTTCATTATGCTTAGTCATCAGCATGGCTTTAGTTTAGTACTCAGAAATCCCCACATTCCAGGACAGGCATGATGGCTCATGTCTACTACCCAAGCACTTTGTGAGGCTGAGATGGGAGGACTACCTGAGCTCAGGAGTTTGAGACCAGACTGGAGAACAAAGTGAAGCTCTGTCTCTACCCCCTGCACCCAAAAAGAGGAGGAGGAGGGGGGGGAGAAGAAGGAAGAGGAGGAGGAGGAGAAGAAGGGAGGAGGAGGAGGAGGAGAAGGAAGGAAAAGGAGGAGAAGAAGGAGGAGGAGGAGAAGGAAGAAGGAGGAGGAGGAGGAGAAGGAGAAGAAAGAAGAGGAGGAAGAAAGAAGAAGAGGGAAGAGGAGGAAGAGGAGGAGGAGGAAAAGGAAGAGGAAAGAAGAGGAGGAAGAAGAGGAAGAGGAAGAGGAAGAAAAGGAAGAAGAGGAGAAAGAAGAGGAGAAAGAAGAAGAGGAAGAAGAGGAGGAAGAACAAGAGGAAGCAGAAGAGAAGGAAGAAGGAGAAGGATAAATCAGCTGGGCTCGGTGACTCATGCCTGTAATCCCAGCACTTTGGGAGGCAAAGATGCGTGGATCACTTGAGCCCAGGAGATCAAGACCAGCCTGGGCAACACAGCTAAATCCCGACTCTACAAAAAAAATACAAAAATTAGCCAGGCGTAGGGTCATACGCCTGTAGTCCTAGCTACCTGGGAGGCTGAGGCAGGAGGATGGCTTGAGCCCAGGAGGAGGAGGTTGTTGTGAGCTAAGATCACACCACTGCACTTCAGTCTGGGTGATAGAGCCAGACCCTGTCTAGAAAGAATAAAAAAATTAAACTAAAAAATTAGTCAAGTGTGGTGGTGCATGCCTGTGGTCTCAACTACAAGGGAGGTTAAGGCAGGAGGATCACTTGAGCCCAGAAGGTCAAAGCTGCAGTGAGCCAAGATCATGCCATTGCACTCCAGCCTGGGCAAGAGAGCGAGACCCTGTCTCAAACAAAACAA
The DNA here is from genome assembly GCF_024542745.1 of Macaca thibetana thibetana. NCBI lineage: Eukaryota > Metazoa > Chordata > Mammalia > Primates > Cercopithecidae > Macaca > Macaca thibetana. The sequence continues at coordinate 26,834,131 of NC_065586.1, forward strand.
AACAAAACAAATTCTCTCAAAAGAGGTGGAAGTGTGGTATATTCAGTAAGTATGTACGTACATTGCAGGCAGAAAATAACAATGCTCTATCTGACCTCAGCCTTAATACAGGCTCAATTTAGAAAAGGCATGCAGACCTCAAACACAATGAGAAGGGCCCTCCACACTGATGATTGAAGTTTTCAAATAATCACTGCACCAACCTCTTCCTCAATTGTTCCCTTTATACATTTCCAACAGGGTTCATAGCCATTTAAACTGGAAAGGAAAGGAAAGAACTGCTTGGTGTAAAACTATCATAATGATTCCCAATGCCTTATTCCCCAAATAGTCGAGGTTGAAAAAACATGGTTATGTATAAACAGAGACATGAATATGTAAAGAGGAAAAGCAGAAATAACATAACCAATCTCTTCAGAGTTGGAAGAGTCCTCAGATCATGTACTTCAAATCCCTCCTGCAGGAAGAATTTCTTCTAAAACATTCCTGAAAGATAATTACCCAGCCACTACAGTTCTCAGAAATCAAATATAATAGAGCAGATATAATGGCAAAACACAGAGAAGAGCACAGTGTGGTACTAAAGTTGCAGAATTCACATTTGGAAGAGATAAAACAAATAGAAAATCAGTAGAAAAACGACTCATTTTGACTTGTCTTAATATAAATTCATGATCCAAAATTTCAAGTGAGCCCAACAGTTTTATTTCCCATTTCCATTCATTCTCCTATTCCTGCACAATTTACTTCCTCCATTAACCACTCATTCCTCCTCTCCCATCCATATTCTCTCTGCTGGTGACCTTGATACTATCAATTTCCACAACCTCCCACTCAACAGTTTACCAACATTCCAACTTTATTTTATATTATAAGATAAATTATCTGCACTATTCTGTCAGACAAAATCCAAGAATTGTCTGTAATCCTCTATTCCATCTCATTTCTTTCCACCTCTTGTAAACCCACTGCAATCGGAATTTAACCCCTGCTACTCCACTAAAATTGCTCTTTATCAGGTAAACCAATGACTTACTGCTAAATCAAATGGATAGCTGTCACTTGGCCCATCAACAGCATTTCACGTCGCTAATCACTCCCCTCATCAGAAATATTTTCTTCCAGGACACCATTCTCACCTAACTCACTGGCAGCTCCTTTTCACCTGGGTTCCTGGCTTCTCTTCTCTGTCTTGTGAACCTTCAAGTGCTCTATAACTCAGTATTTAGATCTCTCTTCTGGTTACACTCACTTCCTGGGTGATCTCATCCAAATATGTAGACTTAACATACATATAATCTCCTATTTTTAATTCTAGCTCAGACCTCTCCCATACCTCCAAAGTGGTATATCCAAGTTACTCAACACTTTCATTTGTATCTCTCACACTTAACATACCTAAAACTAAATTTCTAACCTTTGTCCCCCAAATCTGCTCCACTCACAGCCTTTGAAAACCTCACTAAAGGCTGGGTGCAGTGGCTCACGCCTATAATCCCACCACTTTGGAAGGCTGAGGCAGGCGATCACCTGAGGTCAGGAGTTCGAGACTAGCCTGGCTAACACGGTGAAACCCTGTTTCTACTAAAAATACAAAAAATTAGCTGGGCGTGGTGGCTTGTGCCTGTAATCCCAGCTACTCTGGAGGCTGAGGCAGGAGAATCGCTTGAACTGGGAGGCGGAGGTTGCACTGAGCCGAGGTCACGCCGTTGCACTCCAGCTTGGGCAACAAAAGCAAAACTCCGTCTCAAAAACAAAAATCTCAGTAAATGTCAATTCTATCCTTCCATAATTGTTGAGACCAAAAATCTTGTGGTCCTTTTTGACTTCTCTTTTCTCTTACACCTTATGTTCCAATGAGAAATCCTATTGGTTCTACTTTCAAAAATGAACAAGTCAGACACCCTAATAATTCAGAGCCTTTGCTCAAACTGTTCCTTTGGTCAGAAATGTTCTTTTCTCAGATAAATGCAGTTTATTCCATCTTCTCCTTCAGATTTTCTCTCAAATGTCACCTTCTCCATCAATCGCACCTTGAACACTCCATTTAAAACTTAAGCCTTCTCCCAAAACTCCCAATCCTCTTTACCCTGCTCTACTTTTTCCTCCATACACTTTTATTACCTTTTAACATACTCCACTTTTTCTTATATGACATATCAGTGTCCAATTACTGCTTTTAGAGTTTAAACTCTAAGAACGCAAAGATTATTTATTCTATCCCAGCAGCTAAAACAGGACCTAGCACTAAATAGATACTATTAAATATTTAACAAATTAATTGACTGTAAACTAGCATTTATCCATTCTATTCATTCAAGAAATATACATTAATATGTTTTAGATACTGGAGTTACAAAGATCAATAAAAGGAACAGGTAAAGAAGGACCATTTATTAACTATCTACTATGTGTCAAGCACATACATTATCTGTCAGGATCTAAAGTAATTTCTTCAAGGTCTCATAGCTAATAAGTATAAAAATGAATTCCAAATGTTAGTCAGCTTGACTCTGAAGTCCACATTCACTCCACTACACCAGGTTGCTCCTTCATAAATTATACTATCCCCTGTCATAAAGCAAGATTGGATCCTTGACTATTAATATTTATCCCAAAATATTGTTTCTAATACTTTTGGATACAATTTTACCTGTTCTAGCATACGCTATAGAATCAAATATCCACCTTATATAGAGTATCAATTAGAGAATGTATGAAGAAGGCAAGGCAATCTTCTTAACTTACACCTTTAACATGTTCAAAGGTGACATTTTTCATCTGGACAGGATCTACTGCAGAATCAAGCCCTGTTGTCGTCCGGAAGCGGACTAAAGGGAAGAAAAGAAATGTTTATATTTGATAGATTAATAACATTCCAATCACCTGATTTTTTTAGATGCAAGAAAGCAAAGCCTAGAAAAATTAAATGTCTAAGAGACCTAAATTCACATATCAAATCAGAGTGAGGAACAGAAACTAGGTCTTCTGGATTTCTAAACCATCTTCAAAGAGTAAGTGATTCACATTAAAAAGACATATTTTGGCTGCTCTGCCTATGGAGTAGCCATTCTTTTATTACTTTACTTTCTTAATCAATTTGAAAAAATAAAAATTAAAAAATAATAAAGACCGGGCACAGTGGCTCACACCTATAATCCCAGCACTTTGAGAGGCTGAGGCAGACAGATCACGAGGTCAGGAGATCATGACCATCCTGGCTAACATGATGAAACCCCGTCTCTACTAAACATACAAAAAATTAGCTGGGCATGGTGGCAAAGGCCTGTAGTCCCAGCTACTCAGGAGGCTGAGGCAGGGGAATCACTTGAACCCCGGGAGGCGGAGATTGCAGTGGGCCGAGATCGTGCCACTGGACTCCAGCCTGGGCAACAGAGCAAGACTCCAACTGAAAATAAATAAATAAATAAAATAACATAAAATAAAAAGACATTTGTACTTTTCAGTTAATAAAATCAAGAATTATTTTCCACTTCTCATTGTAGTATCTAATGATAGAACAAAGTTTCTCAAACTCTGGTGTGAATAAAATTCACTTGAGAAATACGTTAAAATGCAGGTTCTCAGGCCACAGCACAGGGCCCAGGAGAATTTGCATTTTTAACAAACACTTTGATTATTCTGATATAACTGGTCGCAGGTCTACACTTTGAAATACATTGCCTTACAGTTAGCAAAAAACACTGACACACATGGGCTTAACACATTATGATATTTTTCATGTAGTCCTCGTCTTCTGACAACTGTTACTACTTGCCCTCAAATGACCTATCAATTATGACATCATTAAGTCTGACAAGCAAGACAGAAAAAGTCTGATAGGACAGTAAAATACTAGAGATCAATTTTGGAGAACTATTACAAGAATTTCTTAAGTCTTTCCCACTCAGGTAGAAACTTCCAAACTAGAACAGTTATAAATGAGTAAACTGAGCAATTTCTAATTTCCTCAAAAGAAGCCCAAAATACTGTTAAGATAGGCTGAAAAATGAGCTGGCAAAATACAGGGTTAAGAAGAAATGCTTAATAAATCAAGAACACAGAAACTGAGAAAACAAATTTAAAATAGTAATTCTAGAATGAACACTAACAGTTTTAGCCCACAAAGTATTTTTTAAGAATCTGTACATATCCTTGATATTAAAGAGAATAGAGAACACAGGGTGAAAACTACATAGTAGTGGAAAAGGTAATTGGAACCACTTAAGTCTGACACTATTGCTTAATTTCAGATAAGCAAACTAAAAAAAAGGGGAACATTTAATATGATATTATTAATAAATTGAATTTATTAGTTTATCTTTGAAACAGAAAACTATTTCAGTTTGCACTATTATAAAATTCTTCTACATAATTTTTCAATTAATTAATTTACTTTCCTTTTACCCTGTTGACCAGGATAATTTTTAAATTTTATAATTGGACAGGTATCATTTTCTAAAATTTGGGAAACTAACCACTACTAGGAATGAAAGCCTAATTCTAGAACTATAAACATTAATGTGTTCTTTCTTTTAAGGGTTAGATTAGGCATTAAAAGGAATCATGTATTTAAAGGAATAAGAAACTAACAAGTTAGATAAATAAAAAAAGCTTTTACCAGATAAAAATGGATTTTTTAAAAGTCCATAAATGCCGAATAGCAGCAGAATGAAGAGAATCAGACGGGTTCGCCTTAGGGAATCTAGGGTAGAAAGAAAAAGCTTTACATCAAATGACATTAATTAAACATGACAGCTCGGCCGGGGCGGTGGCTCAAGCCTGTAATCCCAGCACTTTGGGAGGCCGAGACGGGCGGATCACGAGGTCAGGAGATCAAGACCATCCTGGCTAACAAGGTGAAACCCCATCTCTACTAAAAAATACAAAAAACTAGCCGGGCGAGGTGGCGGGCGCCTGTAGTCCCAGCTACTCAGGAGGCTGAGGCAGGAGAATGGCATGAACCCGGGAGGCGGAGCTTGCAGTGAGCTGAGATCCGGCCACTGCACTCCAGCTCGGGCGACAGAGCGAGACTCCGTCTCAAAAAAAAAAAAAAAAAAAAAAAAAAAAAAAAGACAGCTCAATGAAATGTAAACATTAGGTTATTGCTGATAATCACATTTCATCACATCCAATTTTGGAATCTGGCATTCTTTTTCACAACTGCTATGATTTCCTGTAAGTACCCTATTATCAAAAACTTCATTAAGGCCAAGCAAGGTGGGCTTATGCCTGTAATCCCCACACTTTAAGAAGTCAAGGCAGGAGGATCACTTGATCCCGGGAGTTCAAGACCAGCCTGGAAAACATGGCAAAATTCCATCTCTACAAAAATTAGCTGGGCATGGTGGCACATGCCTGTGGTCCTAGCTACTCAGGAGGCTGAGGTGAGAGGATCACTTGAGCCCAGGAAGTTAAGGCTGCAATGAGCCGTGATTGCACCACTGCACTCTGGCTTAGGCAATGAAGCAAGACCGTGTCTCAAAAACAAACACAAACAAAAAACAAAGAAACAAAAACCTTTAAACCATTCACACTTCCTTTTCTCCAATTCGTTTTCTCTCTTGAGAAAGGGAAACCATCAGCAGTATCTCTATTTCTACATAGATCAAGTTACAAATGTAGTAGAATTTAATCAATAGAAAGACAGATGGTCTTAGAAAAGTTACTTAAAACTTAAATGTAGGACTATGACTTCCTTTCAGTTACTCTTCTCAAACATGGACAGTTTCAAATCAACTTACCATTGGTTTTTTGTGTGAGTGCTTGAGCTTTCAGAAAACCTTCCGCAAAACCAGTTTTAAATGCATCTTGGTGAGCTTCAGGTATATTTTTGGTTTTCATGAGTTTGTCCAAACTCTCAACATCTGATCCTCTGTCCCGCAAAAGAAACCCCTGAATACACAAACAACACATCAGTACTGGTTAACGACAGAGTGACACTCCCTAACAATATTGTGACCACTCAAAAAAATTCACTAAAATTCTGTAACTTTTACTGTCAATGTGAAGAAACAGATTAAGACTCAGCAATGAATTAATAACTAGGAAACTAATACTAGATCCTATTCCTGCATCAATACAAAGAAAGTGGCATTATTCTCTGCATGAACACTATACTGAAAACAGGTCACATATTAGCTTAGGGTTTGATTGACTTAATATTCATATCCCTTTATCTTTACTAGAGGAAAAATCTCATTAATTTACTAAATATCTACTGAGCACCGTTCATACACTCAGCCTCCCGAGTAGCTGGGATTACAGGCATGCACTACCACGCCCAACTAATTTTGTATTTTTAGTAGAGACGGGGTTTCGCCATGTCGAGGCTGGTCTCAAACTCCTGACCTCAGGTGACCCACCCACCTCGGCCTTCCCAAAGTGCTGGGATCACAGGTGTGAGCCACCACGCCCGGCCCTAGCAATCTTATATAAGACTTCAGTGCCAGAGAGGAGCAGGGAAACAGAGGGGCATATTGAATGGTGAGAAGAGACATAGCAGGTAAAGACCAAATGATGAAATTCCCAGTGTATCAGGTGGAGGTAAGCAATAAAGCAGAGTAATACAACTAGATCAAAATTTTAGAAAGATTGATGGGTGGTAATCTGGAGGCTGGACGGAACATAGCAAGACTAGAGGCAAGGAGATTAAACAAGTATTCATTAGAGTAATTTAGGCAACAAATAGTTATAGCCTATCTATGCCAGTGGAACAGATTTAACAAATATTTAGGAGGCTGGATCAACAGAACTTTAGTGGTTAATGGATGTGGGAGGTGAGGCAACATGGACAAACATAGGTTCACAGCCAGGTTTTTAGCTTGGGTGGATGCTGCTCATTAATACAGAGAACACCTTAACAGGTGTAGGTTTGTGGGGAAAAAATCTAGTAAGTGGAGAGGCAAGTCTGGGGCCCAGAAGAGTTACAGGTATAATGATTACACAGGTTACTAATCCCTTATTAGTGGAAAGAAGGAAGAAAATCTATCAGCCAACAAAAGAAATCAGATATTGAAGCTCCTCATTTTTTTTAACAACTTGAAAATATTTGCTTTTTGGATCATAAAAAGGTCTAATTACCTTCACGAATGATGGCGCTATATTCTGTGTTTCAGCTAATCTTTCGGAGGTGGACTGGAGACGTCGTGTCCTTGATTTCAAAGTTTTAAAACCCCGAGACTGTATGAAAACTAAATAAAACAATACCATTCACTGTCACTGTAAATTGTTACAGGAAAAGAAAAACGCCTGAGATTCTAAAGTCTGACACTCTACCTCTATATCCTAGTCTATCTAATTTGCCTGACACTTAAATATGTGTTCCTTGTTTCTTTCTTTTTTGTGGAGACGGGGTCTCCTTTTATGCCCAGGCTGGCCTTGAACTCCTGGGCTCAAGCAATCCTCTTGCCTCAGCCTCCCAAAGTGCTGGGATTAGGTCTGAGCACTTAAATCTACCAGGTCCAGCCTACAGTTTTTTCTATTGTCCTTGTTTCAAAAGGAAATTAATTAATTAATTTATTTATTTATTTAAGATGGAGTTTTGTTTTCTTGTTGCCTAGGCTGGAGTGCAATGCGCAGTCTCTGCTCACTGCAACTTCCACCTCCTGGGTTCAAGCAATTATCCTGCCTCAGCCTCCTGACCTCAGGTGATCCACCTGCCTTGGCCTCCCAAAGTGCTGGGATTACAGGCACGAGCCACCGCGCCTGCCCTATTTTTATGTTGATAGGGGATAAAAGTAAATAGAGAAGTCAGAGGGTTGTACAGTATAATTTTAAAAACTGAGTATCAACTCTGATAAACTGTGATTTTTTTCCAAAAAAAAAACCAGCCAAGTAATTAAAATAGGTTGAATCTACACAACTGATTTTTACATGTTTTTGAAAAAAAGGTGAGTGTATCAAATTAGTGTCTTCTAATTTCTCAAGCCCCAATCCCACTTCCCAGAAGTATAACCTGTTAACAATTCTGACTACCCTTCTATGCCTGCACATACATGCTCTTTCTATAAAAACTACTCTAGAAATAGTACCTAATTTTTTGCAATTTTCATTTTTCACGCATTATTTTTCAGAACAGGACAGTGCATTCAGTTTAATGGCTGTTTACACTTCTCCAATGTATCAGAGTGCAATTCATTCAACCATTTCCCTACCATGAACATTATTTGTTTTCTGGTTTTTATTGCTGAAAACAAACTGTGGTGAACATTCTTGTACATGTATGTCAGCAGATGTAGATTGAATTCCTAAAAGAAACACTGTTAAGGTTTAAATTTTGTTTGACACTAAGAAACTACTACTTTTTTTTGAGGTAGAGTCTCACTCTATCATCCAGGCGGGAGTGCAGTGGCATGATCTCCGCTCACTACGCCTCCTGGGTTCAACGGATTCACCTGCCTCAGCCTCCTGAGTAGCTGCGATTATAAGCACCCGCCACCATGCCCAGCTAATTTTTGTATTTTTAGTAGAGGTGGGGTTTCACCATGTTGACCAGGCTGATCTCAAACTCCTGACCTCGTGATCCGCCTACCTCGGCCTCCCAAAGTGCTGGGATTACAGGTGTACGCCATTGCGCCTGGCCGAGACTACTTTCTAAAAAAGGCTGTTATCAATTTATGTGCCCACCAATGCTTATAAGTTTCCTTTTCTTCATATCCTTGCCAATACTAAACAATATGAATCTTTTAAATTTGTACAAGTCTGATGGGCAAAAATACCAGTACCTTGTTTTACCAACTTTGCATTTCCCAGATTACAAATGTGGGAAAATTTTGAAAAGATTCCTCTGTATTTTTATTCACTATTTTTATTTTTATTTTATTGGTAAACTGAACATGCATGTCCTTTGCACATTTTTCCATTTTTTTTTATTTATTTATTTATTTTTTTTTTTTTTTTGAGACGGAGTCTCGCTCTGCCGCCCAGGCTGGAGTGCAGTGGCCGGATCTCAGCTCACTGCAAGCTCCGCCTCCCGGGTTTACGCCATTCTCCGGCCTCAGCCTCCCGAGTAGCTGGGACTACAGGCACCCGCCACCACGCCCGGCTAGTTTTTTGTATTTTTAGTAGAGACCGGGTTTCACTGTGTTAGCCAGGATGGTCTCGATCTCCTGACCTCGTGATCCGCCCGTCTCGGCCTCCCAAAGTGCTGGGATTACAGGCTTGAGCCACCGCGCCCGGCCATTTTTCCATTTTTATTTAGAGAATATGGATGTTACAGATAGTAATCTTTATATATATTGTAAATATTTATTATTAATGTGTCTTTGTCTTTCAATCACATGATACAGAAATTTATTAGGTCAGTGTAGCCATACCTTTGTTGAGTTTTCTGCATTTTAACTTGATTAGAGTTTCATCGCCAAACTAAGATTTGAAAGGAAGTCTACTTACCTGTAATATTTTCAGTTTTATATTTTTGTTTTCAGCCCTTTAACATATTTGGAACTTTTTTTTTGGTATGATGTAAGAAAAGAACTTGATTTTTCCAAAACAGTCACTTAGGCTGATAACATTTCATTATCCATCATTTGCTTATTGATTTAAAATTCTTAATTTTGTTGCACTGATATATGCCAGCACTAGGTTAAATTTTTAAATTTTAGTTATTTATAATACTACACTGCTGATTTCCACGGCTAAATATCTATATTTTCATATACTTAAGTAGGGTGAAATCCCCTTCATTAGTATTCTTTTAACATGTTCTCAGTTACTCCAAATTAAGTTTAAAATCAACTTCTCAATTTCCCAAATGGGTCATGAGAGTTTTGATTGGGGTTGTACTGACTTTATAAATTTGGGTGTAAATTGATACTGTTATAATACCTAGTTCTTCCAAATAGGATTATGGCCTTCTCTCATTTTATTTCACTCAGTTCCTCTTTTTCCTTCAGTAAAGCTTCATATACACACGTGTGTACGTGTGTATATATGTATGCTGTATATTTCTTGTCAGGATAAAACATTTACTGGGTTTTAAAGAAACTGTAAATAAAACCTGCTGCTAGATTATAAGAAAACTATTGATTTTTATGCATTTATCTGGTATGGACAAAGGAGTGAACTCTACTTGAACAGCCTTTTGGATGATTTTCTTGAATTTTCTGGTAAACAATTGTATCACCTGCAAATTATAATTTTACCCCTTCCTTTAACTTACATATGGCTCATTTCGTTTTCTTTTAAATCATATTGTTCAGAATCTCCAAATTAATGCTGAAAAAAACCAGGATACTCCATGTTTCTCAAATTAACAGGAACATAATAGATGTTAAGAAATTTTAAAAGTTTCCTTCCATTTCTAGCTTTCTAAGAGTTTTCAGGAAGCACAGCAATTAAAGTATATTATGTCTTTGTATCATACATTGAAATAATGACATTATTTTTCTTTTCTAATCAATTAATATGATATATTAATTGACTTAACATTAAATCACTTTTGTATTCCTTAGTCATGATATAATATTTTTAGCACATTTTTAGATTTGCTTTCTTTGGATTTTATTTAGGATTTCTGTTAATTGAAACTCATCGATTTTGTTCCTCTGTCGTGCTTGTGTGTGTATATACATACATACATACATATATATATATATTTTTTTTAGACAGGATCTTGCTCTGTCACTAAAGTTGAAGTATAGCAGCATCATCATAGCTCACTGTAACCTTGAACTTTGGGCTCAAGCAAACCTCTCACCTCAGCCTCCCAAGTATCCAGAACTACAAGGGCATGATACCACGATGGGCTAACTTTTGTTGCTGTTGAGATGTTGTCCAGGCTTGTCTGGAACTCCTGGCCTCAAGTGATCATCCCAAAGTGTTGGGATTACAGGTGTGATCCACAGTGCCTGGCCTTACACCAATACTAGCAAGTTCTACTAACAGCAATCTCATGGAATAAACAGGGAAGTGTATTCTAGACCTTTTTCTTTTTAATATGGTTTTAAATTAACAAGAAACTCAATATTCTAGAAGAATGCAGCCATAAAAACTATCTGAACCTAGTGCCTCTGGGGCAAAGGAACAATATTTTTAAAATAGTATCTTTTAAACTTTATGGTTATTATCCTATCTCTTCTTGGGCCAACTTTGTCAATTTATTGCTTAGGTAACTGTCCATTTCAACGTATTTTTATGACATAAAGTTACACATACCACCTTGCAATTTTAAAACCTTCACATATCCATGGCAATTCCCACTCATACTTCTAATACTGTTTGTATTTTTCTGTTGTTTCTTAATCAGAATTGTTATGTTGTTCCATTTTTTTATATTAAATTTTTTTTGGTTTAATTAAGTAAAACTATTTCCACCTATTATTTTAAAATATTTGCTTTGTATTAATTTCTTCTATTATTTTTCAGAAATTCAATTTATTTTCCATGTTTTATATCTTAATTTTTTTTTTTTTTGAGACAAAGTCTTGCTCTGTCACGCAGGATGGAGGCGCAGTCTTGGCTCACTGCAACTTTCATCTCCCACGTTCAAGAAATTATCCTGCCTCAGCCTCCTGAGTAGCTAGGACTAGAGGCATTTGCCACCACACCCAGCTAATTTTTGTATATCGTGGTAGAGACAGGGTTTTGCCATGTTGGCCAGGCTGGTCTCAAACTCCTGACCTCAAGTGATCCGCCCACCTCAGCCTCAGCCTCAGCCTCAGCCTCCCAAAGTGTTGGAATTATAGGCGTGAGCCACTGTGTCCAGCCCATCTTGGTTTCTTTTCTTTTTTTCTTGAGACGGAGTTTCGCTCTTGTTGCCCAGGCTGGAGGGCAATGGCGTGCTCTCGGCTCACTGCAACCTCTGCCTCCTGGGTTCAAGTGATTCTCCTACCTCAGGCTCCCAAGTAGCTGAGATTACAGGCATGCACCACCACGCCCAGCTAATTTTGTATTTCCTTTTTAGTAGAGAACGGGGTTTCATCATGTTGGCCAGGCTGGTCTTGAACTCCCGAATTCAGGTGATCTGCCCGCCTCGGCCTCCCAAAGTGCTGGGATTATAGGCGTGAGCCACCGTGCCTGGCCTGATTTCTTAATAAATTATATAATGCCCTCAACGTCATTTTGTCCTCACCAAAAGAGTCTGATAAACAGATTTTCACTGTGGTTAATTACTGAGTGTCTGTAATCTCAGTTTTAATTTCCATTCAGTCATGAGACATTTAGAAAAGGGTTTTTAAATTTTCAAGTATTTAGGTATTTTTTTAAGCTGTCTTTTCTGTTACTGGATTTTTAGCTTTATTTTCTGATGTTGAGAGAATCTGATCTCAGAGTTACAACACTATGAAAATTTATTAAGATAGTTTTCATACCCTAGGTAACACATGCTCAGTTTTTAAACATCTTCCAACAGTATCTAAAAACGTATCAGCTGTCTTCTTCTGTCTTCTGCATTAATCATTTCTTCGGAGGGTTATTGGTCTCTTTGCTGAACTTGGCGCCTCTCTTTTATGCTTTAAGTTTTCCTCAAATACGTAGATTCTTGGTAATCCATTTGTAATTATAAATAAGAATACAGTGATCAGGGCCTGGCGCCGTGGCTCATGTTGTAATCCCAACACTTTGGGAGGCCAAGGCAGGCGGATCACCTAAGGTCAGGAGTTCCGAGACCAGCCTGGCCAACATGGTGAAACCCCATCTCTACTAAAAATACAAAACTTAGCTGGGCCTGGTGGGGGAACCTGTAATCCCACCTCCTCGGGAGGCTGAGGCGGGAGAATTGCTTGAACCCAGGAGGTGCCATTGCACTCCAGCCTGGGTGACAAGAGGAAAACTCCATCTCAAAAACAAAACAAAACAAATACAGTCATCGGTATTGACTACAAATGGGTATCCTCAACACTAGCAAAAGTAAATATATTCAGAATATAAAACTTGGACTATGAGCAGAATACCTTTAGTGAATGTATAATTCAAAACCAAAGTAATCTGGGGTACTATCTTGTTTCTTTCCTTGGCATCAATGCTCAAACCAGGAGTCTCCACAGACAGATGTCCCTCGATACACAAACACACACACAGAAGTCTTATTAGAAAGGTGTTTTTTGCTAATTTACCTAAAGGTTAAAGGCCATATCTGTTCTGTGATTGGCCCATTTCTGGCAATCCTCAACTGTTTATTCCATTCCATCCCAGAGTCCAATTTTACTGGCTCTGGAAGTGGGGTTTTTCCTGAGTTCTCTTGGAAGCAGAAGTACTTACCTCTTTCACGAGACCCTTAGTCCCATGAAGGTAGAAAACATGTCTTTTTCATTTACAATGATCGCTATCACCTGACATCTATCACTAGTGCCTTGTATTCAAAAATTACACGAATAAATGCAAATTTGATTTTACTGTCAACTTGATGTCACCTATATTACAACTTACTGAAAGTCCTCAAATTTCTGGCCCATTAACAAAACCCTTCTGTCATTGCTTTTTTTCATATATATATATATATATATATAAATAAAATTAATTTCAATGGGCTTTTGAAAGTGAGGATGAGTAAGCAAATGTGCTTAGTCATTTATCTTAAAACAAGTTAGATAAATTCCCTGGCGTTTGATTTATTGTGGCACTATCACACTCAAAATTTAGCTCCTATATATTATACTCCTATATATATAATTATATCCCAGATTAAAAATTATACAGAAGAACCCAAACTAATCAATTCCAAATACTCTTTAGGCCGTGTGAATTGCAAATGAATGTTTATAATCATTAATACCATTAAGAAAGACAAATCAGACTACAGTAAATAAGTATATTATTTTTCCAAAATAGCTATGGTTGTTGCTTCATACCTGGCCAGTACTGAAGATCTGAACAAATGCTTTGAAGAGCTCTTGAATGTTGTTTTCGATACAAGCAAGAGGAACGTAACGTACTAAATATATCTAAGTTACCTGGAAGGAAATTGCAAAAAGTAAATTTTCTAATTTCTAAAACAAAAAACAAATATCCTATGAAACATAAATAATTCTATCAAATATTAGGGAAATCACAATATGAGTTTCAACTTTTATGAAAATATCTAAAGCATTGCTAATTTAACTACTTTACATCTCACAATCCTTTAGTTTACTATCACTTGTTGGTTACATTATCTTTTTTTTTTTTTTTTTTTTTTGAGACAAAATCTCGCTCTGTCCACCAGGCTGGAATGCAGTGGCATGATCTCGGCTCACTGTGAACTCCGCCTCCCAGGCTCACTCTATTCTCCTGCCTTGGCCTCCCGAGCAGCTGGGACCACAGGTGTCCACCATCACGCCCGGCTAATTTTTTGTATTTTTAGTAGAGATGGTGTTTCACCCTGTTAGTCAGGATGGTCTTGATCTCCTGACCTTGTGATCCGCCTGCCTCAGCCTCCCAAAGTTCTGGGATTACAGACGTGAGCCACCGCGCCTGGCTTACATTGTCTTTTTTATCTGGCATACAAATGTAGCTGCTAATGAAACTAAATTCAAATTAACAGTGACAAAACATGGCCGGCCACGCTGGCTCACGCCTGTAATTCCAGCACTTTGGGAGGCAGAAGTGGGTGGATCACCTGAGGTTGGGAGTTTGAGATCAGCCTTGCCAACATGAAGAAACCCCGTCTCTACTAAAAACAAAAAATTAGCCAGGCATGGTGGCACATGCCTGTAATCTCAGCTACTTGGGAGGCTGAGGCAGGAGAATCGCTTGAAACCAGGAGGTGAAGGTTGTGGTGAGCTGAGAGTGAGCCATTGCACTCCCACCTGGGCAAGAAGAGTGAAACTCCATCTCAAAAACAAAACAAAACAAAACAAAACCAGTGATAAAAGATGTACTGTGTTTAAGGCTGGGCGCAGTGGCTCACGCCTATAATTCCAGCACTTTGGGAGGCTGAGGTAGGTGGATCACAAGGTCAGGAGGTCGAGACCATCCTGGCTAACACGGTGAAACCCCGTCTCTACTAAAAATACAAAAATCAGCTGGCTGTGGCAGTGGGCACCTGTAGTCCCGGCTACTAGGGAGGCTGAGGCAAGAGAATGGCATGAACCCAGGAGGTGGAGCTTGCAGTGAGCAGAGATTACACCACTGCACTGCAGCCTGGGTGACAGAGGGAGACTCTGTCCAAAAAAAAAAAAAAAACCCTTCAGGAAGGAACCCAGCCCACAGTAAATGCTACCGTAAAAGCTAATAAATGGTATTTATTAATAGTGCTAAAATATTTAATTAGAACAAAAAATACATTAACATACCATATTTATTTTCAAAGAAGGACTGTGCAGAGACATGGGACGTATGCCAATGGGAAGAAATGTTTTTGCCTTTACAAAATCCAGGAAGTAGATTTTCTACCAGCTGATCAATCTGTCCAATTTTTAATTCAGATAATCCAAGGTCTCTTAAGTTAAGTGAAGGCTGTAAAAGATTGGGTCAACCAGGTATGCATTAATATTACCAAGATATTTAACCTAAGAAGTACATATTATCAGTTAAAACAATTAGATTTTAAAAGTCTAATACATATATTTCTTTTTTTAATATTTAAAAATAAATTGATGCAAATATTTTTACAGTTCGTTTCACTGAGATCAGTCATATAAGGTTTGACATAGGTTAAAAAATTATATTCCCAATGGTATCCTTAAATAAAGAGATAACATTTCAGCATGAATGAGAAAAACATTTGTTTTTAAATCAAACCCAAACCACTACTGTCCTAAGTACTATGGTTCACAGAATCAAGTGAAATGTATATTTTTTCCTTCTCTCCATACAAGGGTACTCTGATCAAGAGCTAGTCTATCAACCATTGATCAAGCATTTATAATGACAAGAGTATAAGAGTAACTACCTGCAGGGTTACAAAGTATGTTATATAAGGTCAGGGGGATTTTCCCCAACAGTGTAAAACTGATTGGAGGATAATAGTAAGGTTTTTGAATTGGAGAAATTCTATTCAAATGATAATCCTCACCAGTCCATGGAGTTTTAAGCCCCTAGGCGGCCATAAACAAAAGCCCACTTGACAAGGAAATGGTATGCTTGGTTACCACAGGACATCTCACTCCTCTGGCCTCACTGCTGAGATCCTTCCTTGAACTCAGAGGTTCTAAAGTTACCCATTTTCTTCTAATAAGGAAGAAAATTAAAGTCAAAACTGTGAAAATCAGGCAAAAAAGTCTAAAAATCACAAATATGTGTGTATATATACCCACTTTTAAACAACAGGACAGGGATTAGTTATTTTCTTGTCCACATGAGCTGAAAAGGAGGCACTTAAAGACAAGTAACAATTATATGTTACTCAAACCCAAAACGGCTAAGGTGGGAGGAGCGTTTGAGGCCAGCTTAGGTGACATGGTAAGACATCATCTCGACGAAAAATTAAAAAATTAGCTGGGTGTGGTGGTATTCGCCCGCAGTACCAGCTATTCAGGAGAAATGTTTGAGCCCAGGAGCTGGAGGTTGCAGTGAGCTATGATAGCATCACTGCACTTCAGCCTGGGATACAGAGGGGAGACCCTATCTCTAAAACTAAAAACTTTCTTAAAAGAGGCATGGACATGGATTATATAGCTTTAGATTGATGTCTGGGAGTATAGTACTTTTTTTTTTACTAGATATAACTCATATTCCTAGAATTCATTTTCTCAATACTAACATAACTATAAAATACACCTTATTTCATAATAGTAAAGATGAAAGGCAAAGATCATGTCTTACTCATCTACACAGCCTAGCATACAGCATGACGGCCATAGTAAAAGACAGTTAAAGGCATGGTGAAATAAAATACTTAAGAGTATTTTAAGTATTTTAAGCTATTAAAAATGATGGATGAAGAAGACTTAGGGAGAGGGGCAAACAAAAAGCTATCCAAGGGTCTGGAACATCTCAAAAAATTCAAGGAAAGAAAAAAGTAAAGAGATATGCTATGGCCAAACTGTGAAGAGCCATATTTGAATTTAATTCTCTAAGTAATATGATTAGTTCTGTCTTTCGGAAGAAAATACAGAACTAAGGAAGATAGACTGGCCTAGCATGATGGCTCAAGCCTGTAATCCCAACACTTTGAGAGGCTGAGGTGGGAGGACTGTTTCAGGCCAGGAGTTCGAGATCAGCCTGGTCAACAAAGCAAGACCCTGTCTTTACAAAAAATTTTAAAATGAAAAAACAAACAAACAAGCTAGACTGGATGAGAGAGAAGGCTGATGGAACAAGTGAAAGATGGCAAGAACCTGAACTAAGCCGTGACTAAGAAGGATGGACACAGTAAATCATAGGCAATAGGCATTTGGAGAAACCCACAGTATAGGGATTGAGAGGGAGAAGGGTTCTGGACGGACGTGCCAGTTATCAGCTGGTTGTGTCCAAGCGCTCTTTCATCCTTTTTGCTGGCTCCATGAACATGGATCTGTACCCTTTGAATATTTTTCCTTTGCCAATTGAAACAATGTTAAGCTTCGTCAGGAAGTCACTGAATGCACACTGTAGGAAGAGAGGTTTTGATTCCTGGTTCTGGTATGCTCATTTAGCAGATTCCTGTCTGTAACACCCATGGTTTCTATAGCATCTGGCTCCTGTCAATTGTGCAGTTTCACCAAACCCTGGCTCCTGGAGTGCACAATGGCCAGCAATACCTAGCAGCTTCCCCTGGCACCACTCATATAGCAGCTTCTCTAGTAGGACACATCCCCAGGAACAGCTTTCCCCAGTATCCAGCAAGTTCTCCTGGCATGACATCACAGCAACTTCTCTACCATTCAGTAAGCCAAGGCCATGCCTTCGCCAACATCAGGATCTCAGCCCTGAGGGTGGAGAACTCTTCCTGATTCTATCTCAGCCCTAGAAGTATGAGCTGCTCCCTAAATCTGCTGGTCCTTTTTTATTTTTTATATTTTTTAAGTGTTTTCTTTACTTCTTAAATCCCTACCTATTCCACTTCCCTGTAAAAACAGGGTTTTTTTAAGATTAAACAAAAAAATGAGATTACATTTTTATATTTATTTATTTATTTTTGAGACAGAGTCTTGCTGTCACCCAGGCTGGAGTGCAGTGGTGCAATCTCGGCTCACAGCAACGTCTGCCTCCTGGGCTCAAGCGATTCTCCTGTCTCAGCCTCCCGAGTAGCTGGGACTACAGGCACATGCCACCACACCCGGCTAATTTTTGTATTTTTAGTAGAGATGGAATTTTCTCATATTGGTCAGGCTAGTCTTGAACTCCTCACCGCAGGTGATCCACCCTCCTCAGCCTTCCAAAGTGCTGGGACTACAGGCATGAGCCACTGTGCCCAGCAGACATTACATTTTTATACTAAACTTTTACTGTTCAAATGACTATGTGGTTTCTCTTTTCTAGTTGGACTCAGACTGAAAAAGTAGGACTAAAGCCACTGTAAGACCAATAACTCAGTTTTGGGCATATTAAATTTGAGGTCCCTAGAACCTATCCAAGGAAAATGTCTAACAGACCACTAGATAAATTATTCAAAACTTGAAAGTGACTTTACCATTGAAGATATATTTGGGAGTAACATATAGAGAGATGTTAACTGAAAATATGCAAGTGGCAGCCGGGCACAGTGGCTTACGCCTATAATCCCAGCACTTTGGGAGGCAGAGGCAGGCGTATCACCTGATGTCAGAAGTTTAAGACCAGCCTGGCCAACACGGTGAAACCCCGTCTCTACTAAAAATACAAAAAATTAGCCACACGTGGTGGCTCACGCCTGTAATCTCAGCTACTAGGGAGACTGAGGCAGAAGAATTGCTTGAACCGGGGAGGCGGAGGTTGCAGTGAGCCAAGATTGCACCATTGCACTCCAGCGTGGGCAACGAGAGCGAAACTCCATCTTAAAACTAAAGAAAAAAAAAAAGGAAAGAAAATATGTAAGTGGGAATGTAACCTGGGAGAAAGTAAAGACTGAAAATTAGGCCGGGCGCGGTGGCTCAAGCCTGTAATCCCAGCACTTTGGGAGGCCGAGGCGGGTGGATCACGAGGTCAGGAGATCGAGACTACCCTGGCTAACATGGTGAAACCCCGTCTCTACTAAAAATACAAAAAACTAGCCGGGCGTGGTGGCGGGCGCCTGTAGTCTCAGCTACTTGGGAGGCTGAGGCGGGAGAATGGCGTGAACCCGGGAGGCGGAGCTTGCAGTGAGCCGAGATCACGCCACTGCACTCCAGCCTGGGAGACACAGCGAGACTCCGTCTCAAAAAAAAAAAAAAAAGACTGAAAATTAGGACAGGCATGGTGGCTCACGCCTGTAATCCCAGCACTTTGAAAGGCTGAGGCTGGCAGATCATTTGAGGTCCGGAGTCTGAGACCAGCTTGGCCAACACGGTGAACTCCATCTCTACTAAAAATACAAAAAATTAGCCAGGTGTGGTGGGGTATGCCTGTAATTCCAGCTACTAGGAAGGCTGAGGCATGAGAATCGTTTGATCCCAGGAGGTGGAGGTTGCAATGAGCCAAGATCACACCACTGCATTACAGCCTGGGCGACAGAGGGAGACTCTGTCTCAAAAAACAAACAAATAAACAACAACAAAAAAACCCATCAAAGTAGTATCACTCAATTTAAGGGAGTATTTGCAAAGTAAGAAAGGTCAAATGCAAATGACAAGTTGAGAGATGCAGGGTTTTTTTTGGTAAAAGGCCTATATTTAACACTAAGGAAATCAGCACTAACTTCAGCGAAAGAAGTCTGAAAAATAGTAAAAGTAGTAGCCAAATTTCAATAGAATGTAGTGTGAATACACATGCAGAAAACATACAGCATAAATTCATAAGACTACTAAATAAGCAAAGCAGAATCTAAATCAACATGTGCAATAGTATCTAATTATTATAAAATACGGAAAGTGCAAGAGAAAAAGACATACGAAAATACAAAATGTTAACAGCCTTATATCTGGAAAAGAGTCCACGGATGAATTCCGTTTCTTCTACCTACACTAATATTTTCTAAAACTTGTAAAATGAACATAATTTTGTTGCATGTACCAATGTTGATACCATCTTCAGTAGTAAGGCTCTCTTGGACTATAATTTTGGAGAAGAGTGTCAGTAGTAGAGTAGAAAGACAATAATGGACTGTGTATAGGAAAAGGCAGTAAGAACTAGGCAAATAGTTCAAAAGGAAGTACAAGATGACAAACTTTTCATTAAATTAAAATTTTATCCCAAGGCTGACTCTACAACCCTCTCAAAAGCAAGCTCTTTTCAACTCCTCCACTACTGTCCTTTGCCATTAGCTCCTGATACCAGATTAAGAACATAACCTATTTATGTGTTGAAGAGGCTTTGGGAACTTAATGCCAGATTATAACATTTTTTCCATGAAAAATGTATCCTGAGCTTGTAAGCAACTATCTTACTAATAAGCCTTGTAAATACATCAGTTCTTAGGTTCATAATTCTCAATATCCTAGGAAACACTGATTTTATAATTATACAAATACTGAAAGTACAGTGTCCTAGCTTATATATTTCACTTTCCAGTATCTATATTTTAATTGTTCAGTTACACTGAAGGCTCCTATAAGGCAGTAGATGGTAACCTCATACTATTTTATCTTCCTTGAAACTTGGGAGGTAATTATGGTCAGTTACCTGTGGGTTCACCGCTACTGCTGAGGGAACACAACAGAGTAGCCGACTGGTATCGCACAATGTAGGAGGGGCTAATACGAAGTACAATGCCAAATGAAAATTAAGAAAAAAAAAGTCTAAATATATTTGCAATATGTATAATAAAAGCCAGAAATATCTTCAATTGCAAAGAAGATTAAGCTGAAGGCAGAAATCACCTGCCACAAGTGCCTAGAGAAAGATACTTCATCCAACATGATTAATAGTACAGTTGATCCTTGAACAACAGATTAGAGCTGTGCACATCCACAGATACATGGACTTTCTCAGTTTTGGGCATATTAAATTTGAGGTCCCTGGAGCCTATCCAAGGAAAATGTCTAACAGACCACTAGATAAATTACTCAAATTACTCTGCTACCAGAGACAGCAAGACCAACCCCTCCTCTTCCTCCTCAGCCCACTCAACTTGAAGATAATGAAGATCTTTACGATGGTCCACTTCTACTTAATGAATAGTAAGTATATTTTCTCTTCCTTATGATTTTCTTAATAACATTTTATTTTCTCTATCTTACTTTATTGTAAGAATACAGTACATAATACATAAAATATACAAAATACACGTTAATGGACTCTTTATTTTATTGGCAAGACTTCCCGGTCAATAGTAGGGTATTAGTAGTTAAGTTTCTCAGGAGTCAAAAATTATACTCAAATTTTTGACTATGGGGGAGGGTCAATATCCTTAATCCCTCATTTGTTCACGGTTAACTATATATCAAAAAGGCTTTCTCACACAACCAGGATAAAGACTTACCTCACTGCTGGGAGCCTCATGCTCAGGAACTACATCTCGATGCTGTTTTTGAGAAACTGACACTCCACTGAGAGAAACAGAAGTGTTTTTTGGTGTATGGAAGGCATTGATGAGATGACTCAGAGGAACTGTAACCTAGAAAAAGATAAAAGTTAAAAATTAAGTAGTTTTTTTTTTTTGAATAAACAGAACAATCTCCTTTTTCTTGTCAGGATTTGTTAAGTATTTAAATATACATCATACGTCAACCCAGTATACTAAAAACTGTAAGTACTCGGATTTACTGCTGGTGAGAAGAAAATTGGTATATTCTTTCAGGATATTATTCTGAATATGTAAATCAAAAGTATCAAAAATACATACATTTCTTGTTTGTAGCAATCCACCTTCTAGGAATTTATTCTAAGGAATCTGACAAGTACTCGCACATGCATAGAGAATAACTCTCATCAAAAACATTTCAAAAATAGTAGAAAGCTGGAAACATCCACCATTAGAGGAGCGGCAAAATAAATGACACCACTGGTCAGGTGCAGTTGCTCATGCCTGTAATCCCAGCACTTTGGGAGGCCGAGGCAGACGGATCACTTGAGGTCAGGAGTTCAAGACCAGCCTGACCAACACAGTGAAACCCCATCTCTACCAAAAAATACAACAATTACACGGGTGTGATGGTGTGCACCTGTAGTCTCAGCTACTTGGGAGGCTGAGGTAGGAGAATTGCTTGATCCCAGGAAGCAGAGGTTGCAGTGAGCTGTGATCACACCACTGCACTCTAGCCAGGGCAACAGGGTAAGACCTGTCTCAAAAAAAAAAGAAACTACCACATAATGAAATACATCCAACATTAAAAAAAATAGTAAGTAGGCCAGGAACAGAGGCTCACACCTGTAATCCCAGTACTTTGGGAGACCAATGCAGGCAGATACCTGAGGTCAGGAGTTCAAGACCAGCCTGGCCAATGTGGTGAAATCCCGTCTCCACTAAAAATACAAAAAATTGGCCAGGAATGGTGATGGGCACCTGTAATCCCAGATACTTGGGAGGCAGAGGCAGGAGAATCATTCGAACCTGGGAGGCGGAGGTTGCAGTGAGCCAAGATCGTGCCACTGCACTCCAGCCTAGGTGACAAGAGCAAAACTCCACCTCAAAAAATAAAAACAAACAAAAAAAATAAAATAAAAACAAAAAAACACTTGAGCCCAGGAGGTGTGAGGCTGCAGTGAGCTATCACGCCACTGCACTCCAGCCTGAGTGACACGGCAAGACCCTGTCTCAAGAAAAAAAAAAAATTTACTTAATAAATATTTGTTGAATAAACAAACAAACTAAATGGCTTCTTATTATATACCAGGTTTAGTATTACATGCTTTACTTACATCATCCCATTTAATCCTCAAATAGCTATAATAATGAGTAACAATTATACTTCTTGTTACAGTTCTGTCAGAGATGTTTGAACCACAGCGACTCCATCTGGAGCAGGGGCAAAATGACAGTAAATGAGGCTGAGACCTACTGGGCTGCATTCCCAGGAGGTTAGGCATTCTAAGTCACAGGATGAGATAGGATGTGGGCATAAGATACAGGTCATAAAGACTTTGCTGATAAAACAAGCTGTAGTAAGGAAGCCAGCCAAATCCCACCAAAACCAAGATGAATAGAGTGGCCTCTGCTAATCCTCAATGTTCATTATGTGCTAATTATAATGCATTAGCACGCTAAAAGACACTCCCACCAGATCATGACAGTTTATAAATGCCATGGCAACGTCAAGAAGTTACCCTGTGTGGTCCAAAAAGGGGAGGAATCTCGAAGGTCCCCCTTTCCCTGAAAACTTATGAATAATCACACATTGTTTAGCATAAAACCAAGAAATAACTAACCGTAGGTATCCTTAGCGGAGAAGCCCAAGCAGCTCCGCTCCTCTGCCTATGGAGTACCCCATTTTTTACTTTACCTTCTTATATCTTAATAAACTTGCTTTCACTTTATAGACTCTCTCGTGTTTTTTTGTTTGTTTGTTTGTTTTTGAGATGGAGTCTTGCTTTGTCGCCCAGGCTGGGAGCACAGTGATGCGATCTCGGCTCACTGCAACCTCCGCCTCCTGGGTTCAAGCGATTCTTCTGCCTCAGTCTCCCAAGGAGTTGGGACTACAGGCACAGGCCACCACGCCCAGCTAATTTTTTGTATTTTTAGTAGAGACGGAATTTCACAATGTTAGCCAGGATTTCTATCTCCTGACCTCGTGATCCGCTCGCCTCTGCCTCCCAAAGTGCTGGGATGTGTGAGCTCACATGTGTGAGCACCACGCACCCGGCGACTCTCTCAAATTCTTGTGCGGGATCCAAGAACCCTCTGTTGGGGTCTGGAACAGGGCCCACTTCCAGTAAAAATTTCACTGTTCATCTCCTCCAAAACTCAAGTCTGAGTTGAGAAGAATGGCAAACTTTGTTGCCACTGTAATCCTGTTAAGAGGTGGGACCTTTTAGAGGCATTTAGTTCAGGAGGGCTCTGCCCTCATCAATGACTAATGCCATTACCGTGGGGTACAGACCATTTAACAGATGAAGACAACAGAGATTTAGAATCTGACTCAAAATTCCAGACTTCTCATCCCATGGGTATTGATACACAAATTCGTGACATACTAGGGAATAAAGCAGACTGTAAAACTACCTTAAGTATGCATATCTGTGGCCGGGCGCGGTGGCTCACGCCTGTAATCCCAGCACTTCGGGAGGCTGAGGTGGATGGATCACCAGATCAGGAGATCGAGACCATCCTGGCTAACACAGTGAAAACCCCGTCCCTACTAAAAAGCAGTAGCGGGCGCCTGTAGTCCCAGGTACTTGGGAGGCTGAGGCAGGAGAAAGGCGTGAACCTGGGAGGCGCAGCTTGCAGTAAGCTGAGATCGTGTCACTGCACTCCAGCCTGGGCGACAGAGTGAGACTCCATCTCAAAAAATAAAAACAAAAAAGAAAGTATGCATATTTGCGTTTGTCTATAGAAAAAACTGTCTGAAAGAATTTATTCTAAGACACGTATCCCTCAGTAATGAGATTATTGGTGATTTAATTATATTTTCAGCATTTTTAGCAAAATAAATGTATTTGTTTTAAGGCTCGTCAAGTGAAGCAATGTATCATTTTTAGAGTCAGAAAGAAACAGTAAGTTCCTTACAGCCTGGGGGCAGTAAAAAGAAAAAAATAAACAGTAACTTATTTTGAAACTGTAAAAATAATCAGATCATTTCAAGATACATATTTTCTACCTATTTCTTTGAAAAGATTTATTTGAATTAGTTTTAACTCTTTTCTTTCACAAAAGGATTTAGGATTGAGCTCTTCTCAATGAAACAGTTCGTTTTCTGTGGCTTCCTTTCTACCATTTAATTTCAAGTGTATTCAGCCAATTAAGCAACCAGGAATTTCAAATGTGTTACCATCTTTCAAAGCAAGTAATGCCTGAGTGTTCTCACTATATTTGAGCCCTGTTAAGACTGCCTAGGGTACATAAAAATCCCTTTATCATCTCTACCAACATCACATACTACTAACTGTCCATCCAGTTGATGGTAAATTCTCCTAAAATCAGGCCTCTTGATGTTAACTAAGACAAAGAGTTGTTCCAAAAACTTTAATACCATATTCAATAGGCCATGTCAGACTTCTTTTTCAATTACTAGGACTTCTCCAGACACTGTCATCTTGGTAAATAGCACCTTCAATGCATTCATCTGATCAAACCCAGAAACACCTCTCCCCATCATCTCTTTTATCTGATCTCTCATGCAATTCCACTTTCTTCAAAATATATCTCATTCCCTTCTTTCCATAACCACTGCAACCGCATAAATGGGGGGGGCAGGGGCGGTATTTTTAACTGGTAACACCTTCCACTCTTGCCCTCTCCTATTCTCCATACAGCAAAAGCCAGTCATCTTTTAAAAACGAAAATCTAATTATGTTTTAAAAGTTTCAGTGTGGCCGGGCGCGGTGGCTCAAGCCTGTAATCCCAGCACTTTGGGAGGCCGAGACGGGTGGATCACGAGGTCAGGAGATCGAGACCATCCTGGCGAACATGGTGAAACCCCGTCTCTACTAAAAAATACAAAAAACTAGCCGGGCGAGGTGGCGGCGCTTGTAGTCCCAGCTACTCGGGAGGCTGAGGCAGGAGAATGGCGGGAACCCGGGAAGCAGAGCTTGCAGTGAGCCGAGATCCGGCCACTGCACTCCAGCCCGGGAGACAGACCGAGACTCCGTCTCAAAAAAAAATAAATAAAAAATAAAAGTTTCAGTGTGGCCGGGCGCGAGTGGCTCACGCCTGTAATCCCAGCACTTTGGGAGGCCGAGGCGGGCGGATCACGAGGTCAGGAGATCGAGATCATCTTGGCTAACACGGTGAAACCCCGTCTCTACTAAAAATCCAAAAAAAAATTAGCCGGGCGAGGTGGTGGGCGCCTGTAGTCCCAGCTACTCGGGAGGCTGAGGCAGGAGAATGGCGTGAACCCGGGAGGAGGAGCTTGCAGTAAGTCGAGATCCGGCCACTGCACTCCAGCCCGGGAGACAGAGCCAGACTCCGTCTCAAAAAAATAAATAAATAAAAAATAAAAGTTTCAGTGTGGCCGGGCGCGGTGGCTCACGCCTGTAATCCCAGCACTTTGGGAGGCCGAGGCGGGCGGATCACGAGGTCAGGAGATCGAGATCATCTTGGCTAACACGGTGAAACCCCGTCTCTACTAAAAATACAAAAAAAAAAATTAGCCGGGCGTGGTGGAGGGCGCCTGTAGTCCCAGCTACTCGGGAGGCTGAGGCAGAAGAATGGCGTGAACCCTGGAGGAGGAGCTTGCAGTGAGTCGAGATTGCGCCACTGCACTCCGGCCTGGGCGACAGAGCGAGACTCCGTCTCAATTAAAAAAAAAAAAAAACAAAAAAACAACTTTCAGTGGTTGCCAACGCACTTAACATGAAATCAGCCATAACAAATGCTTTACTCCCTGTATGATCTGCCTCAAGTCTTTTCTCCAACCTCTTCTGTCACTACCCCCTTTAATTACTATGTTCTAGCCACACTAGCCTTATTTTGGTTCCTCCAACCTGCTAAATCGTTTCCTAACTCAGGACCTCCAGGTATTTTTCTGTATGCCCGTGATACCTGTTCACTCTTCACCTGGTTAAGTCCTAGTCATATTTACTTCATATCAATATTAAGAGAAGATTCCACATTTGCTTTGCTCACCTGGTACATAACTGATGCCCAATAAACAAGCAGCTGCTTCAGTTTGTTAGCCAATACTAGCACAAAAAAATTAAAAATTCTTAAAATGAGGGGGAGTAAAAGTTACACAAAGGAACACAATCATATGCTTAAACCAAGAACCTGAGTGTCGATTTTCTTAAAAATTATTTAAAAAAAAAAAAAACTCAACGTTTTAAAAACTATTTCTTTGCAAAACTGTAGGAACTCTCAAAAAATCTATTAAAATGTTACCATCAAAAAAAGAGACTGGAATGAAGCAAGAATAAAACATTGTCATAAGTGACTGCCCATCAAAGAGCATACTGAAAACCCTTGAAATCATTTTTCTCTTCACTACCTTTTGTTTTACAAAACGATGAGGATGAGGCTGAATCAAAATTTTAACTGCAAACAGTTTACGACTCGAAAATACACGTTATTAGTTACTTCTGGTCAAAAAGAGAAAACTTGCAAGGCTGGCCATTCGAATTATTATGCCATGTTTGGGTTAAATTTAAATTCCATTTAAAAAGAAAGAAAGAGCACGGGACAGGGGCTGTGAACACTAAAGCCACTAGAAAGTCGGAAGAAACGGGAACATTACCTGCTCCCTTTACATGTATGGTAGAGACATTTCCCCAGCCCCCACCCCAGAACGCCAGACACTGAACAATGCCGGACGGATTCTCTAGCAGAAATTCCACGCCATCAGTTCGGTAAGCCAGGGTCTCTCTCCATCACGCTCACATCCCGCCTCTGCCCCCAACAGCTTCATCGTCAGCCCTGAAGTCTCGGGCCCACTCTCAGCGACGTCCCCTGATCCACTCCTCAATCCTGGGACGCGCACTGAGTTCATCACTTCTTTCCTAGAGTCCTTTCTGAGAAATCGCTTCCAAGAGCGCAATTTGCAAACAGCCACGGGCAGGACGGGAGGGAAAAAAATGGGGTGAATGCCGCGCTTACCTGGGGTTGCACCGTGCTCGACAAGGAAAACATCTCCTGCGGGCCCTCAGCGACCTCACCCGCCTGCCGAAACTGTGCCCCTCTGTCGACGGCCCGGCGGGGAGGCGCCGAGCCCTTCTTTTTACCTTTTTCTCCGACCCGTTGCCCCGCACTCCTCCCAGAAACGGAAAATGGCCTCCCCTTCCTACAGCTACTGCAACGACAGACAATCCGCCCCGGAAGGTGAGGCGCAAACGCAACACTACTTCCGGGGCAAGTGAGTGCCCACACGGCCAAGTGCCTGCGCGTTCTTTCCCGCGGAAGTAGTTGACATTTACAAGGAACAGCGTCCCCAAAGGTCTTTAGCTCTTTTTTAACGAGAGAACAGCCTTTACCCTCTTTAGACTTTTTCTTTTTTTTTTTTTGGAGACGGAGTTTCGTTCTTTCGCTCAGGCTGGAGTGCAGTGGCGCGATCTCGGCTCACTGCAACCTCCGCCCCCCGGGTTCAAGCGATTCTCCTGCCTCAGCCTCCCAAGTAGCTGGGATCACAGGTGCCCGCCACCACGCTCGGCTAATCTCCTCTTAAGACTCTCTACAGCTTCCTTATGAAATCTTCTGAATGGGCCTTGAGCAATAAGGTCTTTCACTACAATTTCGTGCTCTTTTCCTCACACTAAATCGAAAACTCTCCCTGTTGGTTCTGATCTGTTTCAGTCAGGCAAATTATATCCTGGGAAAACGTCAGATTACAGGGGCGGCCACCCGCTTCCTGCTCATCGTTTCTCCACATTCTGTGCCTTCACTAGCTTCCAGACCTCAGCCCTGGCTTTCGCTTTACTGTACAGTCCGAACTGGTTTCTGCGCCTCGCGGGGGTGGGGAGGTCGCGTATGCGAGGAGGACCGCTTCCCACCAGCCTCGGTGGGAAGCCGGGAGAAATGTTTTCAAATCCTGCGATTCAGTGAAGCCCCAGTCGTCCGTTTACTGTCGGCCCAGAACTGTCTATGCCTCCTCCCTCATGAGGAATGACGTCAGTAGTGCCGCAGTCGCGCCCACGACTAGTGTACTGCCGGGGACGCTGGGCTTTCCCGACGCCCCCTCCCTCCACGTCTGCGTAGGGGCGGTGACGGGGGCGGGGCACGGCGGCGCTGTGACGTCACGGCCGCGCGCGGCGTGGGCGGAGCCTCACTTTGAACCCAGTTGGCGGGAGTGGCTGCTGGGCGGGGGGCCGCGGCCGCGGGATCGCTGTAGGCTGGCTGGCGATGGAGCCCACCGCGGGAAGCAAGAAGGAGGCTGGAGGAGGCGCGGCGACCGAGGAGGGCGTGAATAGAATCTCGGTGCCAAAACCGCCCTCCATTGAGGAATTCAGCATCGTGAAGCCCATTAGCCGAGGCGCCTTCGGGAAAGTGTATCTGGGGCAGAAAGGCGGCAAATTGTATGCAGTAAAGGTAGGAAGTCAAGGAGGAGCAAAGGAAGGGGTCAGGCCCTTCGGCCCTCCTTTCTGCCCCCCGGCTTGGGCAGGCCCCGGGGCCGCTGGAGCAAGGAGTCTGGGTGGCCTTGCTTGCCTGGCTTGCTGAAGCCTTCAGAGCCCTGCAACATCCGCGATCGGGTCGGGTGTCTCACCTCTGTTCCGCCCTTCCCTCCATATCTCGGATGCCCAGTAGTTTGACCCTCTTCTCCCTTCCCAGCGTTAGCAAATGAGGAAACTGAGGCCAAAGGCAAAGGGACTTGACCGAAGTGATTACATCGGCCTTAGTACAACAGGGACTTAAAGCCAAAGCCGTGATTCGTAGTCTCACCCGTGCTTCGGTTAGGTTTCTAAATCCAAAAGGTTTTTAGTAATTAGTGGTTTTGTTTACCTTGTTTGTTTGCTTTGACGTGCAGAATCGCTGAAATTTTTCTACCGCAGAAGAGTGATTAATTTGTAGGCACTGATAACTTTTTGACTCTTAACCAGGAGAAAGATGTACTCTTTTCTGATAAGTCTTTAATAATTTTTTTTTAAAGACAGTCTTTCTCTGTCCCCCAGGCTGGAGTAGTGTGGCGCGATCCCGGCTCCCTGCAACCTCTGCCTCCTGGATTCAAGCGATTCTCCTGTCTCAGCCTCCCGAGTAACCGGGATTACAGGCGCGCGCCACCACACCTGGCTGATTTTTGTATTTTTTTGGGTAGAGATTGAGTTTCGCCATGTTGTTTTCGCTATGTTGACCAGACTGGTCTGGAGCTCCTGACCTCATGTGATCCGCCCACCACGGCCTCCCAGAGTGCTGGGATTACAGGTGTGAGCCACCGCGCCCGGCCCTGTTACGAATTTTTTTTTTTTTTTTTGAGACGGAGTTTCACAGTGAAGTGATCTCAGCTCACTGCAACCTCCACCTCCCAGGTTCAAGCAATTCTCCTGCCTCAGCCTCCCGAGTAGTTGGGATTAAATGTGCACGCCACCAACTCGGGCTAATTTTTTGTATTTTTAGTAGAGACGGGGTTTCACCATTTTGGGCAGGCTGGTCTCGAACTCCTGACCTCAGGTGATCTGCCCGCCTCAGCCTCCCAAAACGCTGGGATTACAGGCGTCAGCCACCGTGCGTGGCATTATGAAATTTTTAAGTGTTAGCATTACCTATTCGTTTGATGTATCTTCTGGATCCTTTTTACTCATTTGGCCTTTGCCAGGATTAAGTTGGGAATATTCATTAAATTAGTAACTGTCACTTCCAAGTTATATTCTAGCTTTGCAGTTTGATGTTGATTAATTTCTGACCTGTTGTATAACCAAAAGTTCTCATTGAATGAGCCCATTGTTTTCTCTTCAAATCTTCCATTGTGAAATCTAGAATGCACTTTTATTTAAAGAGTAGGTTGAAATATGTCCTAAGCCGATCCTTTGTCCATGCAGCCATGTGTATCATTCTAAAAACATTCAACATGTATCTTGACAGCTATTCTGTCCATTCTTGGTACTCGTCCATTGCAGTGGTTTCACATTACTCACATTGTGGCACTGAGTGAAGGTGGTAAAGGAAATGAGAAACCAGCAACTTGTTAGTGGGATTTCAGCTTCCTATTGGACATTGTCAAGTGAATATCCGGCACACACCTCCAAATTGTACTTGCCTAACCTTAACTAATCCTTTCCACCTAACTGCCTAAATTCTGAACCGCCTATATTCCTTCTCTCGGTTTGATAACACCTTCACCCCTGTCCTTCAGACTAGAAACCTGAATCACTTTATTTCATCTCTGTATCTCTCTCAGTGTTCCTGTCAGTTCCTTCTCTGTTAGTCATGCTTTTTATCCGTTTCCATTCCCAAGTCCCTGCCCAAGTACAGGCTTTCACTTTTCCCCCTATTTATTTGGTTATAAAGGTACAGGCTGGGTGCAGTGGCTCACTCCTGTAATCCCAGCACTTTGAGAGGCCAAGACAGGTGGGATTACCTGAGGTCAGGAGTTTGAGACCAGCTGACCAACATGGTGAAACCCTGTCTCTACTAAAAATACAAAAAATTAGCCGGGCGTGCTGGCACGCCAGCTATTCAGTAGGCTAAGGCAGGAGAATCACTTGAACTCGGGAAGCAGAGGTTGCAGCGAGCTGAGATTACACCAATATATTCCAGCCTGGTTGACAGAGCAGGACTAAGTGTCAAAAAAAAAAAAAAAAAGGGCAGGCACTGTGGCCCACGCCTGTAATCCCAGCACGTTGGGAGGCTGAGGCGGGCGGATCACCTGAGGTCAGGAGTTCGAGACCAGCCTGGCCAACATGGTGAAACCCTGTCTCTACTAAAAATACAAAAATTAGCTGGATAGTGGTGTGCACCTGTAATCCCAGGTGCTCGGGAGGCTGAGGCAGGAGAATCACTTGAACTTGGGAGGTAGAAGTTGCGGTGAGCCAAGATCGCGCCACTGTACTCCAGCCTGGGAGACAGGGTGATACTCCATCTCAAAAAAAAAAAAAAGGTACAATTCAGTGGTTTTAGTAAGTTAAGATAGTTGTATAACCATCGCCACAATCTAGTTTTAGAATATTTCCATTGCCGGAAAACCTCTTCTGCTCATCTGCAGTGCCTACCCCATTAACACCCCCAGCCCCAGATAACCACTGATCTACTTTCTGTCTCCATAGGTTTGCCATTTCTGGACATTTCATATAAATGGAATCATACAATATGTGGTCTGCATCTGGTTTTTTTCACTCGACATGACATTTTTGAGGTTCATCATGCCTTCATTTCCATACATAGTCTGTTGGAATAGCCTCCTAGCTAGAATCATTATCTTCGTTTTTTCATTCATTCCTTACACTGTGACATGTAAACTCAAGTTCAGACTCTTTAGAAAAGCAGTCGTTTTCCCAGTTCTGGCTCCGTATTTCCACTGTATCTTCCTCATACCCTGTGTTTTGGCCTCAGCAGACAATTGGCTAGTCTCTAAATGCTGTGTATTTTCTTGCTTCTGTGCTTATGTTTATGCTAGTTCTTTTTTTTTTTTTGGGAGACAGAGTTTCGCTCTCGTTGCCCAGGCTAGAGTGCAATGGTGTGATCTCAGCTCACCGCAACCTCCACCTCCCAGGTTCCAGCGATTCTCCTGACTCAGCCTCCTGAGTAGCTGAGATTACAGGCATGCACCATCACACCTGACTAATTTTGTATTTTTATTAGAGACAGGGTTTCTCCATGCTGGTTAGGCCGGTCTCAAACTCCAGACCTCAAGTGGTCCGCCTGGCTCGGCCTCCCAAAGTGCTGGGATTACAGGTGTGAGCCACTGTGCCTGGCCTTATGCTGGCTCCTTTTTAAGTGCTTTTCTTCCACCCTTTTCTGCTATTCTCCACCTGTCTTATTCATGTATTACGATTCATCTTAGCTCCCCTTCAGACCTTCCCTAATCTTTCAGACCCATCTCATTGAATTGGTTACTTTATATGTTCCTGAGATTTTTGCTTTTCCTTCTACAGTACTCAGTCATGATCAGTTGTTGAAACGAAAACACCAATCCATGTATTTAATCAGTATTTGCTTAGCACCCACCCTCTTCGTGTCTAAGAACTGGACAACAATGGAGAACAAAACAAGCATGCCCTCATAGCCAGTGAAATGATAGGAAAAATCATGTTACCGACTTGCTTTGTCAGTTTCCCTCAGTTTTCTTAAAGAAAGCAGTTAAGGCAGGAATTTATAATGTATTAATGATTTTATTAAGTAATCTTTGAAAGAAATATGCCTTTTTTTTCTTGTAGCAGTTCTAAGAATTGATCCCAGTGTTACTGACTATTCAGTTTAGTGTTCCAACTTTATTTTTATTTATTTATGTATTATTTATTTATTTATTTGTTTATTTATTTATTTATTTATTTATTTTTTTTTTTTTTTGGAGACAGAAGTCTTGCTCTGTCGCCCCAGGCTGGAGTGCAGTGGCGTGATCTTGGCTTACTGCAAGCTCCACGTCCTGGGTTCATGCCATTCTCCAGCCTCAGCCTCCCGAGTAGCTGGGACTACAGGCACCTGCCACCATGCCAGGCTAATTTTTTGTATTTTTAGTAGAGACCGGGTTTCACCGTGGTCTCGATCTCCTGACCTTGTAATCCGTCCGCCTCGACCTCCTAAAGTGTGGGATTACAGGCGTGAGCCACCGCACCTGGCCTTTAATTTTTTTTAGTGTTCCAACTTTAATAGTTCTGTTTCTGTACAGATTACCTTGAAACTTGAAGTTCTAACCATTCCAGCTTAAGATTTTTTTTCATAGGCAAACTTCTGACATTATTCCTCTTTCTGATTCTATTCCCATCTATCAAAGAATCAGAAGTTAAAAAAAAAAAAATTAGGTAGTTACTCCATGCCCAGGTCCTAGTTATCTGTGGGCTTATGAAAAATGTAACTATCTTTTGACTTTGTTATCAGAACAGTGGAACAGAATTTTTTTTCTATTAATATGCAGGGCAGTCTGGGAGCATTTGTTTAATTTTTTTTCCTTCTCTAAAGAGATTGTGATACTTCTGCCATTTAATACCAAGATAAGCAATTCTATCTTGAAGATTTTTTTTAAAACTGTCTTAACTATTTTTTGTACGTGGTTTCCTGATAGCAGTGCAAGTCCACATGACATCTATATGTGTTCTCTCTGTTCGTATTTTTATGATGGTAACTTTGAAACCTGAGATCACTCTGTATTTTTTTTTTTTTTTTTTTTTTTTTTTGAGACAGAGTCTCACTCTGTCGCCCAGGCTGGAGTGCAGTGGCACGATCTCGGCTCACTGCAATCCCCACCTCCCAGGTTCACGCCATTCTCCTGCCTCAGACTCCCGAGTAACGGACCACAGGCACCCGCCACCATGCCTGGCTAATTTTTTTTTGTATTTTCAGTAGAGATGGTTTCACCATGTTAGCCAGGATGGTCTTGATCTCCTGACCTCGTGATCCACCTGCCTTAGCCTCCCAAAGTGCTAGGATTACAGGCATGAGCCACCCCACCCGGCAGAGATCACTCTGTAATTTTTAAAAAAAGGCAGGGAGCTGTGACTCATACCTGTAATCCCAGCACTTTGACAGGGGTATTGCTTGAGGCTCATTTTAGGCCGACCTGGGCAACATAGTGAGACCTTGTCTCTACAAAAACATAAAGTAGCCAGATGTAGTGATGCGTGCCTGTAGTCCCAGCTACTTGGGAGGCTGAGGTGGGAGGATAACTTGAGCCTGGGAAATCAAGGCTGCAGTAAGCCTTGATCATGCCACTGCACTCAGCCTGGGTAAGAGACGGAGACTCTGTCTCAGAATAAAATAACATATCATTTTTATTTTATCTATTACAGGTTGTTAAAAAAGCAGACATGATCAACAAAAATATGACTCATCAGGTCCAAGCTGAGAGAGATGCACTGGCACTAAGCAAAAGCCCATTCATTGTCCATTTGTATTATTCACTGCAGTCTGCAAACAATGTCTACTTGGTGAGTAAATAATTTTTACTTTGTTTCTTTATTCATTCAGCAGTCAGTGGACCCAGTGATTTAAGAGAACCATGTCTAGATTCAGAGTACTTGCATTTGAATTCTGGCTGCACTCACTACCTTGGCAAATTTACCTGTTATATTAGTTAGAGTTCTCCAAAGAAAAAGAACCAATAGGATATATGCATATGTGTTGCGGGAAGTCAGGGACCCCGAACGGAGGCACCCGCTAAAGCCGCAGCAGAAGAACATAAATTTTGAAGTTTTCATGGACATTTATTAGTTCCCCAAATTAATACTTTTATAATTTCTTATACCTGTCTTTACTGTAATCTCTGAACATAAATTGTGAAGATTTCATGGACACTTATCACTTCCCCAATGAATATCCTTGTAATTTCCTATGCCTGTTTTTACTTTAATCTCTTAATCTCGTCATCTTCTTTGTAAGTTAAGGAGGATGAATGTCGCCTCAGTAACCTGTGATTGTGTCAACTGCACAAATTGTTTGTAGAGCGTGTGTGTTTGAGTATGAAATCTGGGCATCTTAAAAAAAGAACAGGATAACAGCCATGTTCGGGGAACAAGAGAGGTAACTTTGAACTGGGAACAAGAGTGGTAACTTTGAACTGGCCGCCGGTGAGCTGACGGAACAGAGCTACATTCCTCCTCTTTCATAAGCAAATAGGAGAAATATCTCTGATTTCTTTTTCTCAGCAAGGAACATCCCTGAGAAAGAGAATGCGCCCTGAAGGTAGGCCTATAGACGGCCCCTTTTTAAGGCATCGCCCCTTTCTAAGGCATCCCGTCTTTTATGGTCAAAGGGCCGAGGGGATGAAATAAGCCCAGGTCTCCTATAGTGCTCCTAGGCTTATTAGGATGAGAAAATTCCCACCTAATAAATTGTGGTCAGACAAATTATCTGCTCTCAAACCCTGTTTCCTGATAAGATGTTATCAATGACAAGGCGTGCCCGAAACTTCATTAGCAATTTTAATTTCACCTCATCTGGTGGTCCTGTGATCTCGCCCTGCCTCCATTTGCTTTGTGATATTTTATTACCTTGTGAAGTATGTGATCTCTGTGACCCACACCCTATTCCTGCACTCCCTCCCCTTTTGAAAATCGCTAATAAAAACTTGCTGGATCCTGCCGACATGTGATATCTCCCCTGGACACCCAGTTTTAAATTTCTCTCTCTTGTGCTCTTTCCCTTTATTTCTCAACCCAGCCGAGACACTTAGGAAATAGAAAAGAACCCATGGTAAACATCGTGAGCGGGTTCTCCCGATACATACGGTGTGTGTGTATGTGTACGTATATATACACAGAGACACAGGCCAGGGGCCGTGGCTCACACCTGTAATTCAAGCACTTCGAGATGCTGAGACAGGAGGATCACTTGAAGCCAAGAGTTCAAGACCAACTTGGGGATGAGACTCCATCTCTACAAAAAAATTAAAATAAAAATGAGCTGGGCATGGTGGTGTGCAGCTAGCTAATAGAGATACCATTGCACATAACTGCACCCCAACCTGAGATAGAGTCTCCCTCTGTTGCCCAGGCTGGACTGCAGTGGCGCAATCTTGGCCACCCTGTGCCTCATGGGTTCAAGCAATTCTCGTGCCTCAACCTCCCAAGTAGCTGAGATTAAAGGCATGTGTCACCAGGCCCAGCTTAATTTTTTATATTTTAGTAGAGATGGGGTTTCGCTATTTCGAGAATAGCCAGGCTATTCTCGAACTCCTGGCCTCAAGTGATCTGCCCATCTTGGCCTCCCAGAAGTGCTGAGATTATAGGCGTGAGCCATTGTGCCCAGCCTAAACAATTTAATTTTTAATTAAAAACTATATGGCAACATGAATAAACCTAGTATTAATGTATTACAAGTAATAGCAAGAAAAGGTAGTTTTGTTACAGAGCCATGCCAAATATTGTAACTGTAATGCCCAAATACTAGATTTTTAAAGTAATCATATTGTTTTTATTTCACAATGTTAAATTCTTTTTTGATAGGTAATGGAATATCTCATTGGGGGAGATGTCAAGTCTCTCCTACATATATATGGTTATTTTGATGAAGAGATGGCTGTGAAATATATTTCTGAAGTAGCACTGGCTCTAGACTACCTTCACAGACATGGAATCATCCACAGGTAAAGACCAACTTTTCTCCAAATTATTACTTAAAAATTCAAGTAATCAAATTATATATTTGAGTCTCAAATATTCACGGTAACCACTTGCACTTACTTCCAGGTTATCTAAAGTTTACTAGTGACTTGTATTCGTTTAGAAATTAACTCTTCTTTCATCTCCCTGTGTTTTTAAAAATATATTGCTTTGAACATGAGTATAGCATGTATTTATTTATTTTTGTATTTATTTACATTTTTATTTATCTTTTTCTTTGTTGAGACAGGGTCTCACTTTGTCACCCAGGTTGTGGAGTGCAGTGGCTTGATCTTGGCTCACTACAGCCTCGACCTCTGGGGCTCAAGCAATCCCCCTGCCTTAGCCTCCCAAGTGTCTGGGACCAGAGGCATGTGCCATTACTCCTGACTTTGTGTGTGTGTGTTTAGAGACAAGGTTCCCAGGCTGCTGTTTAACTCCTGGGCTCAAGGGATCCTCCCACCTCAGCCTCCCAAAATGCTACAATTACAGGCATGAGCTACCACGCCCCACTAAGTATGGCATTTTATGTGAAGAGTATTGAATCCTTTCTGCTGCTCTGCATTATACAGAAGTGCTGTATTTTGTAGTCCAACTGATTTACAATGTTTTTCTCTATGCAAAGAAAGTCAGATTAAGTGACTTATTAAATCTCAATCGTACCTTCCTTTAAGAAGGTAAATTTAGGCCAGGTGCAGTGGCTCATGCCTATAATCCCAGCACTTTGGGAGGCTGAGGTGGGTGGATCACCTGAGGTCGGGAGTTCGAGACCGGCCTGGACAACATGGTGAAACCTTTTCTCTACTAAAAATACAAAAATTAGCCAAGTGTGGTGGTGGATGCCTGTAATCCCAGCTACTTGGGAGCCTGAGACAGGAGAATTGCTTGAATCCGGGAGGCGGAGGTTGCAGTTAGCTGAGATTGTGCCATTGCACTCCAGCCTGGGTGACAAGAGTGAAACTCCATCAAAAAAAAAGAAGGTAAATGGTAAATATAAATTTGAACTGGCTTGAGATTGATTTTATCTAATAAGGTTTCTTTATTTTAATGGAATATCTAACCAATGATACCAAAAATAATCTAGTATTCACGTATGTTTTTTGTCGATTCTGATAAACGGTACAAAAGATGTTTTGCTTTTAAGAGATGTTTTCTGTACTCTTCAAAGCCATCAGTGACATCTTCATTTTGGAGGAAATAAATAGGGCTTGCCTCCTTTGTAACTTTCTTTCTGGAAATTCTAACATTAAAACTAGCCCTTTTTTGGTTATCTACTATTTGCCTTTTATGTGTGCAGGGACTTGAAACCGGACAATATGCTTATTTCTAATGAGGGTCATATTAAACTGACGGATTTCGGCCTTTCAAAAGTTACTTTGAATAGAGGTAAGAAAAATATCGAGTAAGTACCTTTTTAAAACATCCAACAGGCCAGGCATGGTGGCTCATGCCTGTAATCTCAGCACTTTGGGAGGCCGAGGCAGGCAGATCACCTGAGGTCAGGAGTTGGAGACCAGCCTAGCCAATGTGGCAAAACCCCATCTTTACTACAAGTACAAAAATTAGCTTGGCGTGGTGGCACGCGCCTGTAGTCCCAGCTACTTAGTAGGCTGAGGCAGGAGAATTGCTTGAAACTGGGAGGCGGAGCTTGCAGTGAGCCAAGATCGTGACACTGCACTCTAGCCTGGGGGGACAGAGTGAGACTCCATCTCAAAAAAAAAAAACATACTGTATTCTCTATTAGAAAGGGTACATGGATGGGAAAGTATTAATAATGAAAATAACCAGAAATTGGACTTATAAACTCTGGAATTATAACTATTAGTATTTGAAAATATATGCAGATCTACAGTTTTTCTTTTTTTTTTTTTTTTTTTTTTTTTTGAGACGGAGTCTCGCTCTGTCGCCCAGGCTGGAGTGCAGTGGCGCGATCTCGGCTCACTGCAAGCTCCGCCTCCCGGGTTTACGCCATTCTCCTGCCTCAGCCTCCCGAGTAGCTGGGACTACAGGCGCCCACAACCGCGCCCGGCTAATTTTTTTTTTGTATTTTTAGTAGAGACGGGGTTTCACCGTGGTCTCGATCTCCTGACCTTGTGATCCGCCCGCCTCGGCCTCCCAAAGTGCTGGGATTACAGGCGTGAGCCACCGCGCCCGGCCAGATCTACAGTTTTTCATGTGAAGTACAAAGTTCAACAGTTATGAACACCTAAAACTTTTTACTAAGTTTAATAAAATCTGATCTGTGCTGATGTAGGGGTATTTATGGTCTTTCGTTTGTTTGTTTTGAGATGGGGTTTTTGCTATTTCCCAGGCTGGAGTTCAATGGCGTGATCTCGGCTCACTGCAACATCTACCTCCCAGGTTCAAGCAGTTCTCCTGCCTCAGCCTTCTGAACAGCTGGGATTATAGGCACCCACCACCACGCCCAGCTAATTTTTTTCTTTTAGTAGAGACGAAGTTTCACCACATTGGGCAGGCTGGTCTCAAACTCCTGACCTCAGATGGTTCACCTGCCTCAGCCTCCCAAAGTGCTAGGATTACAGGCATGAACCACCGTGCCTGGCCAGGGGTATTTATAGTCTGTTGATCCCAGTTCATGTGATTAGTCATATGATTTGCCACTAGGGATATTTCATAATATGCAGTATATTTACCGCATTACTTTTCTAAAATCAACATTTTTTAATTGTGATTTCAAAGAAATCTGACTTTGAAATCTTATTTTGAAATCTGATTCTAAGGATTTCAGATAAGCTATTGGAAAATATCACAAAGGACAAAAAATTTGCATTAAGATAAAATTGTTGATAAATTTAAGTCACTTTGTATATCATAAGGGTCTAATTTTAATAAAACTTTTTTTGTAAAATACCGTATATGTGTATTATTATTATTCTTATCACTTCATCAATGTGAGGCATAAATGAAATTTGTTGTTAAAACTTTCAGTATACTTTCATTTATTTATTTTATTATTATTATTATTATTTTTTGAGATGGAGTCGTGCTCTGTTGCCCGGGCTGGAATGCTAGAGTACAGTGGCACGATCTCGGCTTACTGCAAGCTCTCCCTCCTGAGATCACGCCATTCTCCTGCCTCAGGCTCCGAGTAGCTGGGACAACAGGGACCCGCCACCATGCCTGGCTAATTTTTTTATTTTTAGTAGAGATGGGGTTTCACCGTGTTAGCCAGGATGGTCTCGATCTCCTGACCTCATAATCCACCCACCCCAGCCTCCCAAAGTGTTGGGATTACAGGCGTGAGCCACCGCGCCTGGCCTATTCATTCGTTAATTTATTTATTTTGAGACAGAGTCTTGCTCTATCACCCAGGCTGGAGGACAGTGGCGTGATCTCGGCTCACTACAACCTTTGCCTCCTGGGCTCAAGTGATTCTCTTGCCTCAGCCTTCCGAGTAGTTAGGACTGCAGGCATGAGCCACCACACCCAGCTAATTTTAAAAAGTCATGTATCATATAAGTACATTAGAGTTCTTGGATTATTTTTTGTTTGTTTGTTTAAGAGACAGGGTCTCACTGTATTACCCAGGCTAGAGTGCAGTGATGTGATCATAGCTCACTATAGCCTCGAACTCCTGGGAAAAGCAGTTCTTCCACCTCGGCCTCCCCAGTAGCTGGGGCTACACAGGTGCTTGCTGTAATACCCAGCTAGTTTTTAAATTGTAGAGATAGGTCTCACTCTATCACTCTATCTTGTTGCCCAAGCTGGTGTCAAACTCCTGGGCTCATGGGATCCTCTCCATTTGGCTTCCCAAAGTGCTAGGATTACAGGTGTGAGCCACCATGCCTGGATAAGAACATTAGACTTCTCTTACCATTTTTTATATCTAAGTGGAATAGTATAGTATTATGTGTCATTGTTGAATTCTTTTAAAATACTATGCACTGAAACATGCTAACAATCTGGGTCAGTTTCTATCTTGACCTAGGCTTAAACATATTAGCTAACATGAGGGGCCCAAAATTAATATTGATTCCATACC
Source organism: Macaca thibetana thibetana (assembly GCF_024542745.1). Taxonomy (NCBI): domain Eukaryota; kingdom Metazoa; phylum Chordata; class Mammalia; order Primates; family Cercopithecidae; genus Macaca; species Macaca thibetana. Next base: position 26,874,797 of record NC_065586.1, read on the forward strand.
ATCTCCTTATTTATTTATTTAGTTTTTGAGATAGAGTTTTGCTCTGTCGCCCTGGTTGGAGTGCAGAAGCGCAATTTCAGCTCACTGCAACCTCCGCCTCCCGGGTTTAAGTGATTCTCCTGCCTCAGCTTCCTGAGTAGCTGAGATTACAGGTGCCCACTACTACGACCAGCTAATTTTTGTATTTTTAGTAGAGACAGGGTTTTACCATGTTGGCCAGGCTGGTCTCGAACGCCTGACCTCAAGTGATCCATCTGCCTCAGCCTCCCAAGGTGCTGGCATAACAGGCGTGAGCCACCGCGCCCGGCCACCGTCTCCTTTTTTAACATTTGGTTTACAAAAAATTTATTGTTGCCATATATATAACATTCATTTTTAGTCAATAGGAGGTAAAGGTTTTTAATTAATTCATATATTTTTCTTTGCATATATAGATATTAATATGATGGATATCCTTACAACACCATCAATGGCGAAACCTAGACAAGATTATTCAAGAACCCCAGGACAAGTGTTATCGCTCATCAGCTCGTTGGGATTTGTACGTACTTGAAAAGAAAATTTGAACATGACGTGCCCTTTCATGATCACCACTTAAAATTTAAAATTACCTTTAAAAAATATATCAAGGCCGGGCGTGGTGGCTCATGCCTATAATCCCAGCACTTTGGGAGGCCGAGGTGGGCAGATCACAAGGTCAGGAGATTGAGACCATCCTGGCTAACACGGTGAAACCCCATCTCTACTAAAAATACAAAAAAAATTAGCCGGGCGCGGTTGCGGGCACCTGTAGTCCCAAGCTAAGTCGGGAGGCTGAGGCAGGAGAATGGCGTGAACCCAGGAGGTGGAGCTTTCAGTGAGCCAAGATGGGGCTACTGCACTCCAGCCTGGGTGAGAGTATGAGACTCCGTCTCAAAAAAAAAAAAAAAAGATCAAAATAGATTTAAATATCAAGCAATTGGATTTACTTTAGCAGTTTGTCTGCATACGTGGTATAACAGTCTATATACTTAGGTGGTGTTTTGGGGAAGGTAAACCTGTTTTTATTTTTCTCTTTTTAATAGAACACACCAATTGCAGAAAAAAATCACGACTCTGCAAACATCCTTTCAGCCTGTCTATCTGAAACATCACAGCTTTCTGAAGGACTCGTATGCCCTATGTCTATAGATCAAAAGGACACTACTTCTTATTCTAGCAAGTTACTAAAATCATGTGAGTATAAAATAAAAGGTAGGCCAGCCATGGAGGCTTACACCTATAATGCTACCACATTGGGAGGCTGAGGCAGGATTTCTTTCTTTTTGAGATGGAGTCTCACTCTGTTGCCCAGGCTGGAGTGTAGTGGCGTGATCTCAGCAGCTCACTGCAAGCCAAGAGTTCAAGACCAGCCTGAGCAACAAAGTGAGACTTCATCTGTACAAAAATTAGCCGGGCATGTTGGCGCACACTTGTGGTCCCAGCTACATTGGAGGCTGAGGCAGGAGGATCACTTGAGCCCAGGAGGTTGAGGCTGCAGTGAGCCATAATAGCACCATTGCACTCCACCCTTGGTGACAGCATGATACCCTACCTTAAAAAAACAAAAAACTGCTCCAAAATTCAAAACATTTTGAGTACCAACATGACACCCAGCATTTTGGGAGACCAAGGCGGGCAGATCACTTAAGGTCAGGAGTTCGAGACCCGCCTGGCCAACATGGTAAAACCCTGTCTTTACTAAAAATACAAAAATTAGCTGGTCATGGTGGTGGGCACCTGTAATCCCAGCTACTCAGGAGGCTGAGGCAGGAGAATCGCTTGAACACAGAAGGCAGAGGTTGCAGTGAGCTGAGATCGTGCCATTGTACCCCAGCCTGGGTGACAGTGAGACTATCTCAAAACCAACAAACAAACAAGAAATTTACCATTATTTGTTTGCTTTATCCAGTAGTATTTTTTTAAAATCCCTTATAAGTGTGTATAATTCACATTTGTAAGTGCATAAACCTCAGTGTTACAATAAATACAAGTTGAATTAAATACAAGTGTTAAATACAAGTTGAATTGAGTAAATTTAGTCATATTCTAACCTTATAGCACATCTGGATATACCACATCAATAATGTTCCTTTGTCAGGAATGGGTTCAAATTGGATGATAGATACTCCAAATTGATTTGCTCCTAGTTATACATTAATTTGGTGGCTCACATCTGTAATCACAGCACTTTGGGAGGCTGAGGCGAGAGGATCACTTGAACCCAGGAGTTTGAGACCAGCCTGGGCAATATAGTGAGACCGCCATCTCTAAAAAAAATTTAAAGCATTAGCCAGATTTGGTGGTCCTCACCACTCAGGAGGCTGAGATGAGACTATTGCTTGAGCCCAGGAGGTCAAGGCTGCAGTGAGAGTAGTCATACCACTGCACTCTAGCCTGGATGACAGAGGGAGATCCTGCCGTGAATCAGTCAATAAATCCACCATTCCCTTGTTCTTATTCTTTACTGTATGAATGTTAAGGGGATTTTGTTTGGTTCTAACTTTCACAGCAGTACTTATATCTAAACATAGTGGGATATGTTTAGATATATTAATAGTATGTGTATCTAAACATAATGGGAAGCATGCCAGCTGTTCTTTTGGACTAGATAGTGTTTACAAAGAAATAGTTCTGATATGTAATTCTTACTATGTAATTCTTAATACTTTGCTTAATTATCTGTAAAGATTCAGGTTCAGTAAGGAACTAAGAAAGCTGTAACATAGAATTCAGTATTGTCTCTTCTCTGTAGGTCTTGAAACAGTTGCCTCCAACCCAGGAATGCCTGTGAAGTGTCTGACTTCTAATCTACTCCAGTCTAGGAAAAGGCTGGCCACATCCAGTGCCAGTAGTCAATCCCACACCTTCATATCCAGTGTGGAATCAGAATGCCACAGCAGTCCCAAATGGGAAAAAGATTGCCAGGTTTGAGGGACATTTATCTTAATGAAAACCAATTATGTATGTCAAATGAATGATAGAAACATACCTTTTCATATAAATTCCATAAAGAAACGAAATTGTTACATGAATGGCAGTCATGGTATTAATCAGAAATTCATTTTCCTGCACACTCTGTCAAATTCTTTTGAAACATTTCATTTCTCATTCAATTGTGACATTGTTCTTGCTTGATTATATAATGAGATCCCTGCAGTAAATTGATAGTAAATGCTTGGCTTCTGTATGTCTAGGTGGACCTCACTTGTTTTTAAAAGTCCTTCCCATGATACAGACATTGGCTTGTTGGTTTTGTTTTATTTTGTTTTTAACCTATATCATTTTAAAACTCATACTACCTCCTTCTATACTATTTCCTGCCAGTTTCTTGTTTAATGGAATGGTAACTCTTCTGGATCAGAAATAACTTTTAGACCAGAAAGGTAATGTGGGTGTGCCCTTAAAGTATCTATTCTGAGGATATTGCTTGCCAAATGAATGGATTTACTTAAAGTTACTTAACTTACGTATTGTTTTTGCCTTTTTAAACAGTTATTAGAGCTAATAGATATTAAAGGTGATAGGAACTAAAATTTAAAATCATAATAAGGTTTCCTTCATAGAGTACTGATAAAATAATGATAGATTAGGATAACACTAATATCCAAAGAATAAACCTTATATTTGTTAAGATAATTTTGATTCTATTTGCTGCTTATTCTCAGCAATAGAATTTTATTATTATTGGATATTTGTATCTTATAAGCAAGATCAAATTAACTTTTAACTAAGCCAGAATTTCTTAATCTTTTTTCCTTCTCTCGTTATAAAGTAAGGTAGTATATTCTGCAAGATAAACAGATTTCCATTCCTAGTACTATTATTGCACTCCTTTCCTATTGAAGAAAACATATTGTTTACTATTTCAAATTACATGCGGCTTTACCATCTTCCTCCCACTTCTGCATCCCTGAGGGATGCAACGGTGGGATTATAGTGGTGCTTCTCAAGTTATGATTAGAGGAATGATAAGGCACCCTCTGAAAAACCTTATACTGATCCCCACATGCATCATTTTCTGTGCTTGCAGATCAGTGAGATATAATTCAAGAATATCCTTTTTTAGGCCAGACGTGGTGGCTCATGCCTGTAATCCCAGCACTCTGGGAGGCCAAGGCGTGTATATCACCTAGGTCAGGAGTTTGCGACCAGCCTGGCCAACGTGGCAAAACCCTGTCTCTACTAAAAATACAAATATCAGCTGGGCGTGGTGGCAGGTGCCTGTAATCCCAGCTACTCAGGAGGCTGAGGCAGGAGAATTGCTTGAACCCGGGAGGCAGAGGTTGCAGTGAGCGGAGATCATGACTCCAGACTGGGCAACAAGAGCAAGACTCCATCTTCAAAAAAAAAAAAAAATCCTTTTTGCTTGTGATCAAGTGCTCATTATTATTACTAAGTTAATGATAGTTAATAAAGTTTACTATTTATACATCAAAAATAAGCACTATTAGAGTTTACTTAAGACTCACTCTACTTGACTAATCTTGTAAAAATCTTGATCACCAAGCACCAATTTGCAATATTATGTATAAAGCTGAGTACCCACAGATAGATAGTTGGAATTCAGAAAAAAACATATCATTATTAATGCATTATCAGTTCATCTTGACAATGGATTTTAATTTCTGCTCTTTGGGGTTTGTAATTATTAATTACCATTAATGTCACTTCATCCTTAGCTTGGTTTTTAATACTTATATGAAGTGATATATAGTTACATTAACAATATTTTAGGTCTATAATTTTTCATTGACTAAATTTCAAGCCCTGTGTATTTTGCAGTTTGAAACAGAATCATCCAGACCAGGTGTGGTAGCTTAGGCCTATAATCTCAGCACTTTGGGAGGCCTAGGCAGGTGGATCACCTGAGGTCAGGAGTTTGAGACTAGCCTGGCCAACATACTGAAACCCCATCTCCATTAAAAAAAAAAAAAATGCAAAAATTAGCCGGGCATGGTGGTGTACCCCTGTAATCCCAGCTACTTGGGAGGCTGAGGTGGGAGAATTACTTGAACCCAGGAGGTGGAGGCTGCAGTGAGCTGAGATCGCACCACTGCACTTCAGCCTGGGTGACAGAGCAAGACACTGTTTCAAAAAAAACCAAACAAAAAAAAAACCAGAATCATCCATATACCTATTGCAAAATAGATATGTACATAATGCAGCCTTACCCCCAAGTATGCCTGAATATGTTGCCTGTTAATTTGTCCTGTTTAAGTAACCTGTGATATACTATCAAAATAAGTATTATAGAATAATTTATTTAAATTTTAGACCATTTCATTCAGAATAATGTATATAAGCTTATAATTGTTTATATTGCTTTTTAATTCTCTGTTGTTTATTTTTTCCATTCAAAAGTGGGAACAGGTAGCATAATAGTTTATGGGGTCGTTTATCCTACCTTAGTGGACCACAGTTAAAAGGTCAAAGAATATCAGCTTTATATAACTAAAACGAATATTTTTTTCCCTCTTAGGAAAATGACGAAGCATTGGGCCCAACAATGATGAGTTGGAATACAGTTGAAAAGTTATGCGCAAAATCTCCAAATGCCATTGAGACAAAGGGTTTCAATAAAAAGGATCTTGAGTTAGCTCTTTCTCCCATTCATAACAGCAGTGCCCTTCCCACCACTGGACGCTCTTGTGTAAACCTTGCTAAAAATTGCTTATCTGGGGAAGTTTCTTGGGAAGCAGTAGAACTGGATGTAAATAATATAAATATGGACACTGACACAAGACAGTCAGGTTTCCATCAGTCACGTCAGTGGGCTGTGGATTCTGGTGGGATATCTGAAGAGCACCTTGGGAAAAGAAGTTTAAAAAGAAACTTTGATTTGGTTGACTCCAGTCCTTGTAAAAAAATCATACAGAATAAAAAAACTTGTGTAGAGTATAAGCATAACGAAATGATAGATTGTTATACAAATCAAAATACAGGCTTAACAGTTGAAGTTCAGGACCTGAAGCTATCAGTGCACAAAAGTCAACAAAATGACTGTGCTAATAAGGAGAACATTGTCAATTCTTTTACTGATAAACAACAAACACCAGAAAAATTACCAATACCAATGATAGCAAAAAACCTTATGTGTGAACTGGATGAAGATTGTGAAAAGAATAGTAAGAGGGACTACTTAAGTTCTAGTTTTCTATGTTCTGATGATGATAGAGCTTCCAAAAATATTTCTATGAACTCTGATTCATCTTTTCCTGGAATTTCTATAATGGAAAGTCCATTAGAAAGTCAGCCCTTAGATCCAGATAGAAGCATGAAAGAATCCTCTTTTGAAGAATCAAATATTGAAGATCCACTTATTGTATCACCAAATTGCCAAGAAAAGACCTCACCAAAAGGTGACGAGAACCCTGCTGTACAAGAGAGTAACCAAAAAATGTTAGCTCCTCCTTTGGAGGTGCTGAAAACGTTAGCCTCTAAAAGAAATGCTGTAGCTTTTCGAAGTTTTAACAGTCATATTAATGCATCCAATAACTCAGAACCATCCAAAATGAACATGACTTCTTTAGATGCAATGGATATTTCGTGTGCCTACAGTGGTTCATATCCCATGGCTGTAACCCCTACTCAAAAAAGAAGATCCTGTATGCCGTATCAGGTATATTTATAACTTTCTAACACTTTGTTTTTTGGATTTTAGAAAAACTATGAAGACAGACATTTGCCTCTAAGCTAGACTGTGCGGTATTAATCACATAGTTTTGTTCTTATTGAGAATCTATGGGCTGTTGTAAGTTTTTACCCAGAAAGGTAAAGCTGGTAGAAATCATGTTTATTATTTTTAGTTGTAATGCCTCCTTCCATTTGTGTAGTTTTATGTACTTTTCTAAGAAAATACAATCACATATTTTCACTTGATCCCTACAGTACTATGAGATGCAAAATTACTATTATTATTATCATTTTTGAGACAGAGTCTCGTTCTTTTGCCCAGGCTGGAGTGCAGTAGTGTGATCTTGGCTCATTGCAGACTTCACTCCCCAGGTTCAAGTGATTCTCCTGCCTCAGCCTAATCCCGAGTAGCTGGAATTACAGGGGCCTACCACCACACCTGGCTAATTTTTGTATTTAGAATAGAGACGGCATTTCACCATGTTGCCCAGGCTGATCTCAAACTCCTGACCTCAAGCAATCCGCCCACCTCGGCCTCCTAAAGTGCTGGGATTACATGTGTGAGCCACCGCACCCGGCCAGAGATACAAAATTAAAGTCCACTCTACCTTACTGCCTTCCAAGGACATATTTAGATGATCTCTTTTCTTAACAGAATAAAAGTTGAAAAATATACGTTTCTTTTTTTTTTTTTTTTTGTGAGACGGAGTCTCGCTCTGTCACCCAGGCTGGAGTGCAGTGGCATGATCTCGGCTCACTGCAACCTCTGCCCCTCCAGGTTTAAGCAGTTGTCTGCCTCAGCCTCCTAAGTAGCTGGGATTACAGGTGCCCGCCACCATGGTCAGCTAATTTTTTGTATTTTTAGTAGAGACAGGGTTTCACCATCTTGGCCAGGCTGGTCTTGAACTCCTGACGTCATGATCCACCTGCCTCGACCTCCCAAAGTGCTGGAATTACAGGCGTGAGCCACCGCGCCCGGCCTCAGTGGCTCTTCTTAAGCTTGTATTATCCATGCTATCAGTCTTCTTGCATATTTTTTCATTGAACGTTTTTCTTGCAGACTTTTTTACTGTTTCTTATCCAGATCTTATTGGAGTAATCAATGTCATCTAAGCTTTTGAACTTCACTAGATAAAAGGACGTTTTAATAATTATAACTAATGCATTCATTTTCAAAACATCAAAAATTTGACTACATCTCTTATGCTTAGTAGCCTATAAGCTAGTTATTTGGCTTGTGTGTTTTACCGTTTCCTATTCAGTGTAAAAGGAATTAAGATATTTGTTATCTCTTAAACACTTTTTGAATTAGCAGACCCCAAATCAGATCAAGTCGGGAACTCCGTACCGAACTCCGAAGAGTGTGAGAAGAGGGGCAGCCCCCGTTGATGATGGCCGAATTCTAGGAACCCCAGACTACCTTGCACCCGAGCTGTTACTAGGCAGGGCCCATGGTAAGGCTTGCATGTCTTGAGTTTTTGAAGTGTTATCTGTCACTACATTATCTTTCAAGGTTAAATTTTTAAAAATTTCTTCAGTACTTACATTACCTAAAGTAAAAGAAAATGAGCTCATCCAGTACTCTCATATTTATATGGCATTTATCATAGGAAAATAAAATAACAGTGGCCATGGCTATCCCACTCTCTGAATGTAAAAGACCAGATGCTAGAGTACATGCAGTCATTTGTCCTTTGCCTTCTGGTTCAGTCTCAATGTTCCAGAAAAGCCACACCTGCCACCCTTGATATTATCTTACCTCTTTTTTTTTGTTTTTTTGTTTTTTTTTATTTTTGAGACAGAGTTTCTCTTTTGTCACCCAGGCTGGAGTGCAATGGCATGATCTCGGCTCACTGCAATCTCTGCCTCCCAAGTTCAGGTGATTCTCTGTCCTTAGCCTCCTGAGTAGGTGGGATTATAGTTGTCCACCACCATGCCCGGCTAATTTTTGTATTTTTAGTAGAGACAGTTTCGCCATGTTGGCCAGACTAATCTTGAACTCCTGACCTCAGGTGATCCGGCTGCCTTGGCCTCCCAAAGTGCTGGGATTACAGGCATGAGCCACCGCACCCTGCCTGTCTTACCTCTTAATGTTTCTTCAGGTTGGATGGAGTTTGGGCTCGGTACTACAATGTTGGGTCTAAATTTCTGTTCTAAATAGGCTTCTGCAGAAGCCTATTCCTGTTTAGAACTTACTCTCACTTATATCCTTACCAGAAGAGTCAAACCAGAAATGAACCATCATCCTTCAAAACAGAACATAAGAATAAAAAGATAGGGCCGGGCACGGTGGCTCACACCTTTAATCCTAGCACATTGGGAGTCTGAGGCGGGTGGATCCCTTGAGGCCAGGAGTTCAAGACCAAGCTGGCCAACATGGTGAAACCTCACCTCTACTAAAAACACAACAACTAGCTGGGCATGGTGGTGCATGCCTGTAATCCCAGCTATTTGGGAGGCTGAGGCATAAGAATTGCTTGAACCTGGGAGGCCAACGTTGCAATAAGCCGAGATTGCGCCGCCACTACACTCCAGCCTGGGCGACAAAGCAAGACTCTGTCTCAAATAAAAAAAAAAGAATAGGCCGGGCGCGGTGGCTCACGCCTGTAATCCCAGCACTTTGGGAGGCCGAGGCGGGCGGATCACAAGGTCAGGAGATCGAGACCACGGTGAAACCCCGTCTCTACTAAAAATACAAAAAAAAAATTAGCCGGGCGCGGTGGCGGGCGCCTGTAGTCCCAGCTACTCAGGAGGCTGAGGCAGGAGAATGGCGTAAACCCAGGAGGCGGAGCTTGCAGTGAGCCGAGATCGCGCCACTGCACTCCAGCCTGGGCGACAGAGCGAGACTCCGTCTCAAAAAACAAAAACAAAAACAAACAAACAAACAAAAAAAAACAGAAAAACAAAAAGAATAAAAAGATGACATTTTCACCTATATTCTTTTCTTCCCTTTCTCTCTTTGAAAATGGTTCCCTTCTTACATTCTGAAATGAACTGTATTCATTTTCCTAGGGACGCTGTAGCACAAACTGGGTGTCTCAAACCAATAAAACTTCACTGTTTCACAGTTCTAGAAGCTAGAGGTCCAAAATCAGGTGTCCACAGGGCTATTCTCCCCCTGAAACCTGTAGGGAAATCCTTCTTTGCCTCTTCCTGGCTTCTGGTGGTTCGCTGGCAATCCTCACTGGTGTTCCTTGACTTGAAGATGCCTCATTGCAGTTCTCCCTCTTTCTGTGATGGTGTTCTCCCTGTGTCTCTATCATCACAGGGCTGGCTTCTTAGAAGGACGCCAGTCATTAGGAGCCCATCTTACTCCAGTATGACCTCATCTTAACCTAGTTAATCATATTTGCAAAAACCCATTTCCAAATAAGGTCATTCTTAGGTGCTGGGGGTTAGGACTTCAACATACCTTTTTTGGGAGGGACACAGTTCAGCCCATCACATGAAACCCTTCTACATGTTGATGTTACTTAATTCCCTTTTCTTTGAGCTCTTTTCATGATCATCTGTTTCATCCTCACCACCCCACCTCTCACACCCTTTCTTCTGTTTTTATTTCCTTGCCGACTTTTATCCTCAGCCTGAAAATAAATTTCCACTCTTGTCTTCCCCTCACTGCCTAACTTCTCAAAGGTTTCCTCTTTCTTTGATTATTTTGCTCTGGCAATTTGATCATCATCTCACTATTTAACTGAAAATTATTTTATTTATTATTTATTTATTTAGAGATGGAGTTTAGCTCTTGTTGCCCACGCTGGAGTGCAGTGGCACAATCTCAGCTCACCACAACCTCCATCTCCCAGGTTCAAATGATTCTCCTGCCTCAGCCTCCCGAGTAGCTGGGATTATAGGCATGTGCCACCACCATGCCCAGCTAATTTTGTATTTTTAGTAGAGATGGGGTTTCTCCATGTTGGTCAGGCTGGTCTTGAACTCCTGACCTCAGGTGATCCGCCTGCCTCAGCCTTCCAAAGTGCTGGGATTACAGGCGTGAGCCACCGAGCCCTGCCTAACTGAAACTTCTTAATGGGCACCAGCGATTTCCTTATTGTCAAATCCAGTCGTCTCTTCTCATTCCCCTGACCTCTGTTCCTGCTCTTCAGTTCCTTCCTTACCTCTTCTAAATTTAGTTCGAGATTCTGCCCTTACGCTTTTTGCCCTACACGTGCTCCCTGTTCATCTCATCACTCCCATGACTTCAATTGTCACCTCCATGTTGATGATTCCCAAATCTCTGTCTCTAATCCTGACCTTCTTTAGGCAGCAGACACACAGCCAATCTGGCTATTCAGTATTCTACTGGTCTTTCAAATGTTGGATATCAAAAGTGGACTTGTGGGGGCTGGTGCTGTGGCCCCACAGCACTTTGGGAGGCCAAGGTGGGTGGATCACTTCAGGTCAGGAGTTCAAGACCAGCCTGGCCAACATGGTAAAACCCCATCTCTACTGAAAATACAAAAATTAGCCAGGCATGGTGGTGTGCGTCTGTAATGCCAGCTACTCAGGAGGCTGAGACAGGAAAATCACTTGAACCTGGGAGGCGGAGGTTGCAGTGAGCCAAGACCATGCCACTGCACTCCAGACTGGGTGACAGAGCAAGACTCCATCTCAAAAAAAAGAAAGAAAAAGAAAAAACTGGGCTTATTATCCAGCTAGCTCTTCCTCTGTTCCCTACCTCAGTTTCATCAGCTTCATGGTGACACAATCTTTGTTCCTACATTCCAGCATTTAAATCCAGCCAATTAGATCTCTGCAGCGTTTCACCTCTCATTTTCTTCTCTGCCACTGTTCTCTTTAAGAACTCATCTTTCTCTTTTATTATTTTAGTGCCCTTCTATCTGGTCTCTTCAACTTCATCTTATTATCAATAATCATTGCCACCAGATTTTTCTTCCCAAACCATCACATGGCTCATTCTATTTCCCTTCTCAGAAAACTACAGTGGCTGCCTCTTAGCTGCTTAGTAAAATCCAAATTGATCATGGCATTTCAGGTTATAGCTCTCATACCAGCCTTGTCTCTCAAAGAGTCTCTTTATATGCCTTATGTTCCCATTCCATTTCTTAAATACATTTAATTTTCAGGTCTTCCTTATTTTGCTTGTGTATTTAAGCTTATTTGAGCAAAGCCAGTTTCCTAGTATCTTCCAGTCAAATTCTTCTCATTTCATCATTTCAAATGTTACCTCTTCCATAAAGCATCCCTTGATCAACTACTGGGAATTATTCACTTCTGTTACCTTATGAGAAACTGTTTAAAATATGACATTCTTCCTGTGTTGTAATTAATTGTTAATTTATCTCCACTACAAAAGCTTAAGAAAACTTGAGGAGACTGTGAGTTTTCTTTCTTTCCTTTTTTTTTTTTTTTTTTTGAGACAGAGTCTTACTTTGTCGCCCAGGCTAGAGTGCAGTGGCGCAGTCTCGGCTCACTGCAACTCCCGCCTCCTGGGTTCAAGCAATTGTCTGCCTCAGCCTCCCAAGTAGCTTACAGGCACCCGCCCCAATGCTTGGCTAATTTTTGTATTTTTAGTAGAGACAGGGTTTCACCATCATGGCCAGGCTGGTCTTGAACTCCTTACCTCATGATCCACCCAAAGTGCTCAGCCTCCCAAAGTGCTGGGATTACAGGCATGAGCCACTGCACCCAGCCAAGAGTGTGAGTTTTCTACCGTCTGCACAGCACTCCTGAATTCCTTGGAAGCACTCAGTAACTGATATTACTAATCTCTATAATATTGGAAATAGACACATTTAATGTTCCTCTTTCTCTCTTAGCCAAAGCAAATAAATTCCTGTGAGCACTGATTTTTATATAGTGCCTCTTTTGCTCTGTCACAGATTTGCTAGCCCATTTTCTGTATTATAATTTGCATTATCTCTAAGGACAGAATGTGAAAGTAAGCTTCAAACATAAAGATGTATTTTATAGCATCTTGCCACTGTTTTAGTGAGACATCTAGCTCCCTCAGCTAAACAACATGCTGACAACATGCTGAGACCCAACCATGACCTTCCTGATGCCCCTCCATCTTGCCTCTCAGCAGAGATGAGCCAGGGACTCTGTCCTGAGTTTTCCATAACTTTATGTGCACCTTTTTGTTTCAGCTTAGTGTGTTAAAATTCTCTGTATTGTCTCTCCCAGAGTAGGCTGGTTTCTCTTTGGGAAAAGAGATTTTCCTTAATCCTCTTTGTATCTTTTATATCTGGCACAATACCTGGTGCCCAGTTCAGTGAATGAAGAGGGAAGGGACTCTAATAATTTTAATGCAATGTACCTAACTACTGTTTTCTTACATGCAGGATTTCTGACTTCTGGTGAGTGAGCTTCTCTATAAAGTAATGTGGCAAAGCACATTAAACTGAACAGTCAAAGTATAACTAGATCACATTGCATAAAAAATTATTTTTCCTTTTAGCTCACTTGTGAAATACAAAAATGAACTGTCTTCTGTCTTCTCAGCAGCAAGACATCCAGAGAGGTCGTTCTTCTCTGTGAAAAGAAATGTAGGCCTGACGCATTTTTCATTAACTTCTAAAGGTAGCACAGAGTGAAGATAAAGTCTTTTTTATTACAACAGAAGAAATAGTATTGATACAAATATTAAAAATGGCTGGCACTGTGGCTTACATCTATAATGCTAACACTTTGGGAGGCTGAGTCAGGTAGGTCACCTGAGGTTAGGAGTTCGAGACCAGCCTGCCCAACATGGCGAAACCCTGTCTCCACTTAAAAAAAGACAAAAATTAGCTGGATGTGGTGGCTCATGCCTGTAATCCTAGCTACTCAAGAGGCTGAGGCAGGAGAATCACTTGCACCCGGGTGGCGGAGGTTGCAGTGAGCTGAGACTGCACCACTGCGCTCCAGCCTGGGTGACAGAGCGAGACTCCATCTCAAAAAAAAAAAATTAACAATTACAGAAGGGCTCTAATTTTCCAAATCTTTTATTATCATTAGAAAATAAAAAAGTGTAACAATATCAACATATCCTATAAACTAAAGGAGTGAGTTTTGAATTAGAAAGCCAGCAATGTAAAACAAGTCTGTTCTTTTTCTGTGGCTAATAACGTATAATTGCAAAGTTTTATTCCACTATGTGATCTTCTTAGACTTTGACTTAAGTATATGGGTATGTGTGGCATATCCATGCAGAAATCATGTATTTTTTTTTTTTTTAACACAAGTATATTTTAGCTGAGCTGGTAAAAGGGGCCTAATTTCTAACCTAATAAGTAAAATAAGTACATTTTTTTTTCCTAATTCCCCCTACTTTTCTGTTATTTGGTTACATTATCTAATCTGTTGGGATAATCCTTTCTCAGCGCTGCTTGAAAGGCCTACTAACTGAGGTGGTTTGTATGTTTTTATAGTATTATAGAAATAGAAGCCTATAGAATATTTGCATTTTGTGTTCCTTTAAGGGAAGATGGGATTATATGGCTTGCAGGTAAAATGGCACTCTAAATGCATGCAGCTATTTTTCCTAAGATCAGATTCCACAATGCTTTCCTAGTTGTCCTCAAATGGAATGGTGGCAGTTTTTTAACCACAATAAAGAATTTTGTGAAGTTGTCTTTAAAGAGTAACTTTCAGGCAAATTTAGCACTAGACAAGGATCCCTATTCTTAATTTATATTGAAGTTATCCATTTTTCAACTAAAATTAACCTTTTCTTAGGAAACACTTTATTCATAGAACTAAAGTATAAACTAGTTTATGGTTTATAAGATCATATTTTAAATGACTGTTAAAAACATCTCTGTGGCCGGGTGCAGTGGCTCACGCCTGTAATCCCAGCACTTTGGGAGACTGAGGCAGACAGATCACGAGGTCAGGAGATTGAGACCATCCTGGCTAACATGGTGAAACCTCGTCTCTACTGAAAAAACAGAAAAGAATTAGCTGGGTGTGGTGGTGGGCGCCTGTAGTCCCAGCGACTCGGGAGGCTGAGGCAGGAGAATGGCGTGAACCCAGGAGGCAGAACTTGCAGTGAGCTGAGATCGCACCACTGCACTGCAGCCTGGGCGACAGAGTGAGACTCCTTCTCAAAAAACAAACAACAACAAAAAACTTTGTATGTAAATGTTGCGTCCAATGAATATTTTATTTAGAAATCAATTTTACCTATTTCTTAAGACATCTCCTACTTATATCTTGAAACCGTAGTTTAAGTGAATACTCTTTGCTAAACTAATTTGTCCCTCTGTGTTCCTAAAAGGAATAAAGCCCCATTAAACTACTCTGTAAGTAAGGCCTTCCCTAGTTACCAGGCTTTCTTTCAATTACTATAAATGTTGCTGCCTTATCTCATACCTTGTGCAGGATACAGAATAATCATGTAAATGTTTACATTTCCTGATATGAAATTGAGTAGTAGTCTGCCTATTTTAGAGAATAATTTTAGGATTTAGGATACATAACATATCCAGAATGTCAGAAATTATTAATAAATGAAAAAAATGGCTTTATCTTTTCTTTAATCAGCTGTGGTAATTGGTAATCTAAATTTCTTGGAAAATAAAGAGGAAAGCAGTTATCACATTGCCCAAGTGAAAGCAATGTGGGTTTTTGCACTTTTGATAATGCCAAAATGTGCACATATTAATGTTGCAGATAGTGACTATCTGGGGCTGACGGTGTGGGCAATAAAGGAATTGACCAAGACAGTCGTAGGTAAAGAAAGGCAGGTTTATTAGAGGAAGTAGGAAAACACATTGTAAGGATGCAACGAGCAAGTCACCGAGAGGGGAGCTGATTCCAAGGAGACAAAGGCTTGCTAGAGATGTTATAGGATGGTGCTTGTGCTAGAGAAGGCTGTGTGCTATACTGATAATGCCAAGGTTGCAGTAAGCTAACTCACATTTTTCTTTTCTTTTCTTTTCTTTTTTTTTTTTTTTTTTTTTTTGAGACAGTCTTACTCTGTCGCCCAGGCTGGAGTGCAGTGGCGTGGCGTGATCGAGGCTCGCAACCTCTGCCTCCCAGGTTCAGGCAATTATCCTGCCTCAGTCTCCTTAGTAGCTGGGATTACAGGCATGTGCCACCACACCTGGCTAATTTTTCTATTTTTAGTACACACAGCCACCATGTTGGCTGGGCTGGTCTTGGATTCCTGACCTCAGGTGATCCACCCTCCCCGGCCACCCAAAGTGCTGGGATTACAGGCATGAGCCACCGCACCCAGCTCTACCTTGCATTTTTCTATCAGTCAAGGGTCTGGTGATAGCTGGACACAGGACAATTGTGAGTTATTTGTATAGGCGGGCTGTACATCTTGGACCATGAAGAAAGGCAGACTTGCAGCTTATTGGCTTTTTCTTTTTGCTTCCTCCAGTCCGACCAGCCTAACTCCTTTTCCCTAATTAGGACTCCACAATTAATATTTCTGTTCATCACATATTTGTAGAGAATGCTTGCCACTTTAGCTGTTTCCTCTTCAATTACAGGTCCTGCAGTAGACTGGTGGGCACTTGGAGTTTGCTTGTTTGAATTTCTAACAGGAATTCCCCCTTTCAATGATGAAACACCGCAACAAGTATTTCAGAATATTCTGAAAAGAGGTGATTCTTTTTCTCCTATTAAGATAGTCATTTACTGGCTGGGCATAGTGGCTCATGCCTGTAATCCCAGCACTTTGGGAGGCCAAGGCGGGTGGATCTCCTGAGGTCAGGAGTTCAAGACAAGCCTGGCCAACATGGTAAAACCCCATCTCTACTAAAAAAATACAGAAAATTAGCTGGGCGTGTTGGCGGGTACCGTAATCCCAGCTACTCGGAAGGCTGAAGCAGGAGAATCACTTGAACCTGGGAGGTGGAGGTTGCAGTAAGCCGAGATCGCGCTATTGCACTCCAGCCTGGGTGACAAGAGTGAAATTCCATCTCAGGAAAAAAAAAAAAAGTAGTTATTTATCTCTGGGTATTATTATTTTGAGCAGTGATTAACAAGTTTATTTGTATATGTGTAATTTTAGATATCCCTTGGCCAGAAGGTGAAGAAAAGTTATCTGATAACGCTCAAAGTGCAGTAGAAATACTTTTAACCATTGATGATACAAAGAGAGCTGGAATGAAAGGTACAGTTTTGTGTTAATACACTGTTTTACCATTGATTTGTTCCAGATGGTGAATATTTATAAAAATAGCAAGTTCCGGCTGGGCGCGGTGGCTCACACCTGTAATCCCAGCACTTTGGGAGGCTGAGGCAGGCAGATCACGAGGTCAGGAGATCGAGACCATCCTGGCTAACATGGGGAAACCCCGTTTCTACTAAAAATAAAAAACATTAGCCAGGCGTGGTGGCAGGTGCTTGTGGTCCCAGTTACTCTGGAGGCTGAGGCAGGAGAATGGTGTGAATCCAGGAGGCGGAGCTTGCAATGAGCCAAGATTGCACCACTGCACTCCAGCCCAGGCAACGGAGCAAGACTCCGTCTAAAAAAAAAAAAACAAAAACAAAAATTAGGCCAGGCGTGGTGGCGCGCACCTGTAGTCCCAGCTACTCGGGAGGCTGAGGCAGGACAATCACTTCAACCCAGGAGGCAGACATTGCAGTGAGCAGAGATCGTGCCACTGTACTCCAGCCTGGGCGACAGAGTGAGACTCTGTCTCAAAAAAAAAAAAAAAAAAAAAAAAATCAAGTTCCAGTATAAGACTACAGATAATCTGACTGCTAAATTGGTACAAAGATAATTCAATTTATTTCTGCCCTCTAGGTATGCATTGATATGGTCCTTATTCTACATGAAAATTCAATGTGTCACATGGTAGAAGAGGCAAAAAAAAAATTTAGTGTGGTCAAATAGCAATACTGTATTCATGCATTAAATTTTAGTAATCGGTGGGTGTGGTGGCTCATGACTGTAGTCCTAGCACTTTGGGAGGCTGCAGCTGGCAATCGTTTGAGCTCAGGAGTTTGTGACCAGCCTGGGCAACACGGTGAAACTCTGTCTCTACAAAAAAATACAAAAAATAGCCAAGCAAGGCAGTGCGCACCTATAGTTCCAGGTACTTGGGGGCTTAGGCAGGAAGACTGCTTGAGCCCAGGAAGTCAAGGCTACAGTGAGCCATGTTCATGCCACTGCATTCCAGCCTGGGAAACAGAGTGAGACTGTCTCAAAAAAAAATTATTAATCTCAAGTATCTAAAACAATCTTACCTCTTTTTTTTTTTTTTTTTTTTTTTAACATACATTATTATTGCTATTTATTTATTGAGAGACAGGGTCTCAGTATGTTGCTCAGGCTGGTCTTGAACTCCTGGGCTCAAAGGATCCTCCTACCTCAGCCTCCCAAAATGCTGGAATTACAGGTGTGAGCCACCCATGCCTGTCCTAAAACAATCTTGTTAGTGTCTTGGGTTTTTCAAAGCCTGATAAAGTTAAGGAAGTACAGGAAATCTTTTTTTATGAAAACCTCTGTTCTGTAATTTTTTAAAACAAATTTATTTTCCCTAATCTTGCTAGAGGGATGTTCTGTAATTTCTTATTGCTTCATTTTTTATACTATTATTTATTGATAAATGTACTGGATCCCAGGTTGGCTCATGACAAACTTGGTATATTATAAACCACTCAATAGTTTTCTCAATGCAGGAGTATCTTAAACCCTAATTTGGAAACTAGTAAATCTCATTAGCAGCTGCCTTAAAATGCTTTTGTTGTTGTTGTTGTTGAGACGGAGTCTTGCTCTGTCGCCAGGCTGGAGTGAAGTGGCGCGATCTCGGCTCACTGCAACCTCCGCCTCCCAGGTTCAAGCGATTCTCCTGCCTCAGCCTCCCAAGTAGCTGGGACTACAGGCATGTGCCACCACGCCCAGCTAATTTTTGTATTTTTTAGTAGAGACGGGGTTTCACCAAGTTGGCCAGGATGGTCTCGATCTCTCCTGGAACGTGATCCTCCTGCCTTGGCCTCCCAAAGTGCTGGGATTTTAAAATCCTTTTTAAAATTATGTCCCAAAATGCATTTCTATGTCAAGTAGGATTTATTCAGGAAAATGAGCTTCAGAAATATGTCATTTGCCATCAGCTTCTAGGTGTTCCTGTAATAAGATCAATAGTTGGGTTTTTTTTTTGGTTTTGGGGTTTTTTTGAGACAGGTTCTGGGTCTGTCGCCCAGGCTGGAATGCAGTGGCACAATCTCGGCTCACTGCAACCTTCTGGGCTCAAGCAATTCTTCCACTTCAGCCTCCCAAGTAGCTGGTACTACAAGTGCACACCACCACACCCAGCTAATTTTTGTATTTTTAGTAGAGATGGGGTTTCCCCGTATTGCCCAGGCTGGTCTCGAACTCCTGGGCTCAAGCCATCCGCCCACCTTGGCCTCCCTAAGTACTGGGATTACAGGCATAAGCCACCACGCCTGGCCCAGTTTGTTTACTCACTGATTTAACCAACCCTGTAGAGTGCCTTCTAGGAGCCAGATGATACTGCTTCAGGCCCTGGGAATACCCTAAGGATGATCTAGACTCAGACTCCTGTCCTTGTGGAACTTACATTCTGGTGGAAAGAGAGACAGTGAACAGTTACAGATACAACATAATGTCATGTAGTGGTAAATACTAGGAAGAAAAATAAAGCAGGGTGAGAGGACGTGAAGTGATGGCACGAGACTTCTTTTTAGACAGTGTGGTCAGGAAGACCTCTGTGAAGAGAGGCATTTGAGCAGAAACCTGTGTAAAGCAAGGGAGCAGACATTTGGAAACCCAGCTCTACCTTTTTCAAGGCACTTCAGATTTAGATTATGCTACTTAAAACACATAAACACACACATTTCAACTTCCAATGCTGTACATTGGATTTGGACATATTGAGTCCTTGTAGTGTTATTTCACAATAGATATGAGTGTCCAAAGGCAACATATTGGTCAGATTGCTATTATAAAAAACACTATCACTCATAAGAAAGATTTTTTTTATTTTTTATTTTTTTTGAGATGGAATCTCGTTCTGTTGCCAAGGCTGGAGTGCAGTGGCATGATCTCAGATCACTGCAGCCTCTGCCTCCCAGGTTCAAGTGATTCTCCCGCCTCAGCCTCCCAAGTAGCTGGGACTGCAGGTGTGCCCCACCACACCTGGCTAATTTTTGTATTTTTAGTAGAGATGGGGTTTCACCATGTTGGCCAGGCTGGTCTCGAACTCCTGACCTCAAGTGATCTGCCCACCTCAGCCTCCCAAAGTGCTGGGATTATAGGCATGAGCCACCACGCCTGGCCCAGAAGAGCATACTTTTATTTTACTAGGTAGAAGGAAATAGGAAAAATGACAGGTAATGAAATGGCAGTAAAGAGGTGAGGAAGGCTTTGAAATCTTGTAAGCAGAGCAGCTCTGTGATACAGAGCTTCCAATGTAGCCATATGCTAGAAGTCAGTATGTTGTAGAGATGCAAGTCAGTGAAATCAAGGAAGTCAAAGAACCATGAAGAGAACGTGTCAGAAGTGTCATCAGTGTATATCTTGAAATCACCATGAGGGATAAGGACGGAGTGCAGGGAAGAAAGGGAGAGGAGGGTGAGCTTCATGCTAAAGCTGTCTAGGGCAATAGATACTGCTAAGGAATGTGGTGACAGAAACTGGTGGCAAGGTTTTAGAGTAAGAATTGGAGCATTCATCATGGAAGATCAATGACGTGGAAGGTTTATCAAGGAGCAGAAAGTAGGCCATGCTCTCTTCCCTTGAGTCAGGGATTCTGTAAGAAGATGCAAGGTGGGTGCGGTGGCTCACACCTATAATCCCAGCACTTTGGGAGGCTGAGGCGGGTGGATCCCTTGAGTTCAGGAGTTCGAGACCAGCCTGGCCAACATGGTAAAACCCCATCGCTACTAAAAATACAAAAATTAGCCAGGCGTGGTGGTTCACATCTGTAATCCCAACTACTCAGGAGGATGAGGTGGGAGAATTGCTTGAACCCGGGAGGCAGAGTTTGCAGTGAGCCGAGATTGTGCCACTACACTCCAGCCTAGGTGACAGACAAAAAAAATGAGCCAGGCATGGGGCCACTCACCTGTAGTCCCAGCTACTTGGGAGGCTGAGGCAGGAGAATCACTGAACCTGGGAGATGGAGGTTGCAGCGAGCCAAGACTGCACCACTACACTCCAGATTGGGCAACGAAGAGAAACTCCATTTAAAAAAAAAAAAAAAAAAAAGATGTGAGGGCCGGGCTTTGGAAGGCCAAAGTGGGCAGATCACCTGAGGTCAGGAGTTCGAGACCAACCTGGCCAACCCCATCTCTACTAAAAATACAAAATTAGCCTGGCATGGTGGTGTGCACCTGTAATCCTAGCTACTCGGGAGGCTGGGGCAAGAGAATCGCTTGAACCCGGGAGGCGGAGGTTACAGTGAGCAGATTGCGCCACTGCACTTCAGCCTGGGCGACAGAGCAAGACTCTGTCTCAAAAAAAAAAAAAAAGATGTGAGAAAGATAGGCTTCTGAGTTAAGGCAAATCATTCATTCTGTCATTAAACAAATACAAACCAGGGACCTGTCATATGCCAAGTGGTATTCAAAATGGCCCATGTAGACCTTTGTGAAGTATGTGGCCTAACAGACGTTAAACAAACATCTGTGAAACTGGCATAATAAAGTAAGGTAAGTTATATGTGAGACATTCTCTTTTTATAATTCTTGTAAAGCAGTACTTACTTAGGTAATGAGACCATACTGTTTTGTTTTATATTTTTCCTAAGAACTAAAACGTCATCCTCTCTTCAGTGATGTGGACTGGGAAAATTTGCAGCATCAAACTATGCCTTTCATCCCCCAGCCAGATGACGAAACAGATACCTCCTATTTTGAAGCCAGGAATACTGCTCAGCACCTGACCGTATCTGGATTTAGTCTGTAGCACAAACATTTTCCTTTTAGTCTAGCCTTGTGTTATAGAATAAGCTTGCATAATTATATACTCCTTAATACTAGATTGATCTAAGGGGGAAAGATCATTATTTAACCTAATTCAGTGCGCTTTTAATGTACGTTACAGCTTTCACAGAGTTAACATAATGAAAGGCATATAGTCAGTAATTTATCTTAATCTCAAAACTGTATATAAATCTTCAAAGCTTTTTTCATCTATTTATTTTGTTTATTGCACTTTATGAAAACTGAAGCATCAATAAAATTAGAAGACACTATCGAGAGTGAGCCACTAGCTTGATTTTCTTTCTCCTCTGATTTCAGTTCACTGTTCAGTTTAGTATTAAAATAACAAAATAATCATACAGTTTCATTTGATTGTAATTTACTTGCATATTACCTTCAAAAGCTGTGTTCTTGAGGGCAATCATTTAAGCCATACTTGTGACCTCAGAAATGCAGCTGGAAGGCCGGGCGCAGTGGCTCACGCATGTAATCCCAGCACTATGGGAGGCCGAGGCGGGCTGATCTTGAGGTCAGGAGTTCGAGACCATCCTGGCCAACATAATGAAACCCCGTCTCTACTAAAAATACAAAAATTAGCCGGGCATAGTGGCATGCGCCCGTAGTCCCAGCTACTCAGGAGGCTGAGGCAGGAGAACCACTTGAACCTGAGAGGCGGAGGTTGCAGTGAGCTGAGATTATGCCACTGCACTCTAGCCTGGCGACAAAGCGAGACTGTCTCAAAAAAAAAAAGTAAAACCAAGAATCTGACTGAATTGCTAATATTCTCAACTAGATGACTAAATAAGTTAAATTTCATCCCAGTTTCTGATTTTTATCAAATTGTATGGAATAGCACGGCGTTATTTTGAGAATCATAATTACTTTATGCGTGACTGCTACTTACTCTCATTGAATTCTTACCTAATCAATGGACTAACAGCAACAAGTAATAAAAGCCATATCATTTCTCATTAACCTTTTATTTTTAACTTAGTTTTACAATAAACAGAAAAGAACTTGATCATTAAAAAAATACCATAGCTGTCAAGTTTAAATGAGGTTCTTATTAAACAAAGCAAGAACACTATATCCTATAATTACATCTTTACTTTTATATACAAGAACTGTGTGCAAAGTGCTTTTCAAACTATAAAATAAGACTTTGGAACAGGATAGAAATGGTTATCCCTAGGAGTTAGTTATCCCAGACTGCTTGTAATGATTCACAACTGCTTGTACTCTTAATTTTCATTTTATTTATGTATATACTAAGAGAAAAGCCACTTTTTACTGATATCAAATTAATATCTAATTTTTTAAAATAATCTTTGATCCACGGGTCTAAATGTGATTTTTACATATAAATTCAGTTGCTTGCTTCACTTTTTCCTAAATAAATAGGGAACACTTTTTAAAAAGCAAATAGTAGTAGATCCCTTTAGATAGACATATTTTAATCAGTGTGGGATTAAATAATTAAAGTTATCTGAAAGAAAAAAATAAGGAAAAAAGGGTTTGGGAAAGGTAAATTGTATTCTTATACTTTTCAGGCAAACAAAGAACCATCCTGTATACTAAAGACAGATTAATTCTTTCTTATTTAAAACACTCTGAACATATGATGCTAAACCCAACATCATACATCTTGAAAATGCTTAAGAATTATTTGCTACAGGCCAGGCGCAATGGCTCACACCTGTAATCCCAGCCCTTTGGGAGGCTGAGGCAGGCCGATCACCTGAGGTTGGGAGTTTGAGATCAGCCTCATCAACATGGAGAAACCCCGTCTCTACTAAAAATACAAAATTAACCAGGCATGGTGGTGCACGCTTGTAATCCCAGCTACCTGGAAGGCTGAAGCAGGAGATGGAGGTTGCAGTGAGCCGAGATCGCGCCATTGCCCTCCAGCCTGGGCAACAAGAGAGAAACTCCGTTTAAAAAAAAAAAAATTATTTGCTATAAAGAGTGAATCAAAGAAATCTTCAAAGCACAAGGTACATCTAAGTGAGCAGGAAGTTTTGGAAGGCATACAGGAGAAGTCTCCAAGGATCTAAATTATAGTCTTCTTTTTGGTCTAGATGAGAGAGGCGGGGAAGAGGGACTTAAATTTCTGTTAGTTAGGCATGCCTTATTCCTATGGAAGCATTTGGCCCATTAGCTTGCAAATCCCTCCAGTACTCCTGTGAAGTAGGTGTATCTAAAATAGTATACCCCGAAGGAACTGAGGCACTAAGAGGTTAAGAGTCCAGTCTGTATAGTTCATCAGTTGCACAAAAGTGATTTTCATGTGGTTCCTTTTTGACTGCTGTAAAAACAGTAAAAATAAGTTTTCATTTTATATTTCAAAGCACCCTATGAAGCAGACACTAGATATCCTCAGTTAAAGAAAAATGATTACAAAGGAATACATTTGTATGGTTGAATAAAAACCTCATTAATCATCTACAGGCTCAGAATACACTTTTAAACCTACATGAAGCTCATTCTTCACCATTTCCATCGGCGCGTTATGTCTAGTCTGCAAATCATTTATAAAAACTCAGTATGGTACATAGGACTCTGCTTTTTAATAATGATGCCTGAACACCAAACTCAAGAGTTGTGAACACCCAAGAAAGAATATGCGCAGCCCACAAAGTGAATATGACGTTTCTTCCTGTGGTTTTCTACTACGTGGCATGGCGACTCCGTGACTAAGATATGAAGTTGATTACATCTCATTTGAAATTCACTCCTAGTTTGCATTCTTTCTTTTATTTAATTTAGAAAATTAAAAATAATAACTTATAAATTTGATCTCATTATCACAATGGTACCTTTGAAAAGCAGCTTATGTTACTCTATGGAAGATAATCAGGTAAACTTGTTACCAAATGATCATTAATAATTTAATGTCCTTCAAGTTCAAGGGCAGGGTAAATCTGTGTATACTACTTATAACCTAGCAGAGATTGATTATTCAAGTATCAGCAATATTAGTCCTTAAAATGTTATCGCTTGTGTAGTGCAAAATATATATGTGTATATATGTACACAAACCAAACTACTGGACAAAAAAAGCAATGTAATCATCACAAACTAAGATTTTCTTGTCAACAGCACAATCCAGTTCATTCTGAGGTCATCCAGTTCCAGTAGTCTTCTTGAGGAAAATGCCATTTTCCTCAGTTCAGTTTTCTTTAAAAAGAAAATAAAAACCAATTTTCTGTGAGTATGAATGCAAATAATTCTCTGGATGGTAATATAATAATACCATTCAAATTCAAAATAAAACCATAACATTACCAACAGTCTTTATAAAACTACTTCATATGACTTGCAGCCCGATAGGAAAGATCCAATTACAAGTGCTGACATTACCAAACAATTTTAAATTATTTATTTATTGTTTGAGGCAAAGTCTTGCTCTGTCGTCCAGGCTGGAGTGCAATGGCGCCATCTTGGCTCACTGCAACCTCCGCCTCCCAGGTTCAAGCAATTCTCCTGCCTCAGCCTCGCAAGTAGCTGGCATTACAGGTGCCCGCCACCACACTCGGGTAATTTCTGTATTTCTAGTAGAGACAAGGTTTCGCCATCTTGAACTCCTGACCTCAGGTGATCTACCCACCTCGGCCTCCCAAAGTGTTGGGATTACAGGCGTTAGCCATGGCGCCTGGCCATCCCGGCCAGTTTTTAATAAATAATTTAAATGCACATTCATCCTCTCTTACCTTCTAGATTCTTACGCTTTTCTAATTGGCTATGACACAATTAAGATTTGTGGAAATGACTTCATAATTTTATCAAAATGGAAAAGTTGTGAAACAAATCCTTGACAAAACTGTAAGAGGATAATAGATGTACAACCTGGACTATTCATTTAATCAACATGAGTTATGTTTCTATTGGTTTCCAGGCTCTGTGCCACGCCCTGGGCTTTCAGAGATAAACAAGGCAGGCTCTCAGGCCTCAAGACAGCTCTCGGTTTAGGTGGTGGAGGAGGAAGAGGCATATAAACCCCAAACTTGGATATATACAATGTGATGGTTTCAAAGACAGAAGAGTGAATGAACTATCAGAAAAGGCTGAGCTTGTTAGCACAAGACACACAATCACATATGATCTGAGTTCTGCTCCAAAATCTACAAACCCTGCCCAGCACTCAAGATGCCAAAATGCCTGAAACTCTCATAACAGATTGATTCCTCTCTGTAGAAATACTCTTATGCAACTCCTTTGGCAGGAGTGATATTTTAAATAATCAGATCATTCCTTATCCTCTACAGAAATCCTCTTATGTACATCTCCTTGGCAGGAGTGACATTTTAAATAGTCAGATCAACTTTCACATAACAGAAGGAGATCCCAGCTGCAGGAAGAAAACAGGCCCCTGGAGGAAGAGAACTGAAATGGTTGACAAAGACAAGAGAGATGTGGATCCTTGTAAAGACAAACTGCCTGAGGTTTGAGCAAAAATGTTAGCCGCAGGGTGCCTGCACAATTAGCCACACTTATCAAGAATCTGCGTGATGTAGATTACTACACACAATCCTTTGCAGATTTATAAAAGGGCAGACAAAGCTGGAACAGTAGCTCATGCCTGTAATTCCAGCATTTTGGGAGGCCGAGGCGGGCGGATCACGAGGTCGGGAGATCAAGACCATCCTGCTAACACGGTGAAACTCCGTCTCTACTAAAAATACAAAAAATTAGCCGGGCGTGGTGGCGGGCGCCTGTAGTCCCAGCTACTCAGGAGGCTGAGGCAGGAGAATCACTTGAACCTGGGAGGCGGAGGTTGCAGTGAGCCAAGATCACGCCACTGCACTCCAGCCTGGGAGACAGAGCAAGACTGTCTCAAAAAATAAAATTAAATTAAAACAATAAAAAAGGGCAGACAACTTGGTCTCTGAACCCCCAATCTTTTTTTTTTTTTGAGACAGAGTCTCACTCTGTCACCCAGGCTGGAGTGCAGTGGTGCACGATCTCAGCTCACCGCAACCTCCACCTCCTGGGTTCAAGCTATTCTCCTGCCTCAGCCTCCCGAAATGCTGGGATTACAGGTGTGAGCCACTGTGCCCAGTCTGAACCCCCAATCTTCTAAGGTAATAGAGTAAACATAAATCACTGTCTTCAGAACTTTAGACTTGTTTTCAGGCTCTTAGTGAGATCTTTCTGTTTTGTTTTGTTCTAAATCAACTTGCAAAATGGAGGGTATAGTGTGATAGAAGAAAAGTCACAGGAAACAACAGATAAGGGAACAGGAATAAATTCTGCCTTACCCCTCACCGCGGTGAATGCTGCTCTGGCTGCACTGCTGCGGTTCCTTCTCCTTAGAAGCCCGGGCCTGACTTTCTGTGTCAGTGCCTTCTGCCCTAGGCTCCATTTGGAGAATATTCTTCCTGAGACCCTCCCCACTCCCAACAAGTTTGTATTTATTACCTCTCTACAGAAGGCTGCATGTCCCCAAGATTCCATGATAGCACATTTAGGAATCTGGGCAGGCTGCTTAAGAAAACTGGTTAGTCAAGACTATCCTGGCTAACACAGTGAAACCCCATCTCTACTGAAAATACAAAAACACAATTAGCCGGGCGTGGTGGCGGGCGCCTGTAGTCCCAGCTACTCGACTACTCGGGAGACTGCGGGACAATGGCGTGAACCCGGGATGGGAAGCTTGCAGTAAACCGAGATAATGCCACTGCAATCCAGCCTGGGCGATAGAGCGAGACTCTATTTCAAAAAAGAAAACTGGTTAGAAACATCCTTTCCTTCAAAGTAATGTCAGAGGCATGTGAACCAGAGTAACTCCATCTTAAATAGGATCTGGGTAAAATGAGGCTGAGATCTACTGGGCTGCATTCCCAGACGGTTAAGCCATTCTAAGTTACAGGATGAGACAGCAGGTCGGCACAAGATACAGGTCATAAAGACCTTGCTGATAAAACAGGTTGCAATAAAAAAGCTGGCTAAAACCCACCAAAACCAAGATAGTGATGAGAGTGACCTTTGGTCTTCCTCACTGCTACACTCCCACCAGTGCCATGACAATTTACAAATGCCATGGCAACATCAGGAAGTTACCCTATATGGTCTAAAAAGGGGAAGCACGAATAATCCACCCCTTGTTTAGCATATCATCAAGAAATAACCACAAAAATGGGCAACGAGCAGCCATTATTCTATCCCTGTACTTTCTTTTTTCTTTTTTTTTTTTGAGATGGAGTCTCACTGTGTCACCTAGGCTGGAGTACAGTGGCATGATCTCAGCTCACTGCAACCTCCACCTCTGGGTTCAAGCAATTCCCCTGCCTCAGCCTCCCTAGTAGCTGGGATTATGGGCACCAGACCACAACCAGCTAATTTTTGCATTTTTAGTAGAGATGGGGTTTCACCATGTTGGTCAGGCTGGTCTCGAACTCCTGACCTCAGATGATGGGCCCACCTCAGCCTCCCAAAGTGCTGGGATTACAGGCGTGAGCCACCATGCATGGCCTATTCCTCTAACTTCTTAAACTTGCTTTCACTTTACTCTTACAGACTTGCCCTGAATTTTTTCTTGCACAAGATCCAAGAACTCTCTCTTGGGGTCTGGATTGGGGCCCCTTTCTTGTAACAGTAATATTTAGGCTGGGCATGGTGGTTCAGTCCTGTAATCCCAGTATGAGAGAGACTGAGGTGGGAGGATCTCTTGAGGGCAGGAGTTCAAGACTAGCCTTGGCAATATAGTGAGACCCCATCTCAACAAAAACTAAGAAAATTAGCTGACACCTGCCTGTAGTCCCAGCTTCTCAGGAGGCTGAGGCAGGAGGATTGCTTGAGCCCAGGAGTTTGAGGCTGCAATGACCAATGATTGTGCCATTACACTGCAACCCAGGCAAGAGAGTGAGACCCTGTCTCAGATAAATAAATAAATAAAGTAATAGTTTAAGAGTAGTTCTTAGACTTAACAGGTCTGCTTTCAGTATTTAACTCAAGGATAATTTTAATAGCAGAGTTGTCAGGCTAGACAACCAGGGACAGGTGTTACCACAGGAGACTGTTCAGGGCCTATTTCTGAACAAGAAGTCTACAGGCTTTGTTCTTCCTATCACATACAGAATTTTCTTCTGATTCATTGCAGAGTGATAGCGTAAGAAATCTCTTTTACTTTTAAATTTATATTATTCCACACTAGGAAAAAAAAACAGCAGACTTTATGTATTACTTTTAATGTTGAAGGAAAAGATATTTATTTTCAAAAGCTTATTGCAGGTTCAGTGCGCTGGCTCACGCCTGTAATCCCAACACTTTGAGAAGCCGAGGAGGCTGGATCACCTGAGATCAGGAGTTCGAGACCAGTCTGGTCAACATGGTGACACCCCATCTCTACTAAAAATACAAAAATTAGTTGGGCGTGGTGGCGCATGCCTGTAGTCCCAGCTACTCAGGAGGCTGAGGCAAGAAAATCACTTGAACCCAGAAGGCAGAGGTTGCAGTGAGCCGAGATCACGCCACTGCAC
Organism: Macaca thibetana thibetana; assembly: GCF_024542745.1. Taxonomy (NCBI): domain Eukaryota; kingdom Metazoa; phylum Chordata; class Mammalia; order Primates; family Cercopithecidae; genus Macaca; species Macaca thibetana. Next base: position 26,903,779 of record NC_065586.1, read on the forward strand.
TCCAGCCTCCAGTCCTATATGTTTTATATACATATAAGACTATCCTATCTCTATTGGACATATCCTAGTATGTCTGTGTCCACATGCATATTTATTCAATAAAATGAAAGCTTTTCCATGTCTTATGGTACTTCTGTTTGCCATCTTGCCCAAAGAGGGATTCAGTCATAGACTCAACACACATTTATTGAGCACCTACTACATGCCAGACACTGTTTTGGGGGATGAGCTACAGGATGATCCCCATTATGAGTAGGGCACACCCTCTATTTGCCCACACTTTCCCCATCCTAATCAGATTTCTAGACCTTTCTCTTAATCTCTAACATAGAACCTGTCTCTTCCAAACCATACAACTGCTCTCTGGTCTTCATTCCTTTAACCAGCAGATTAAAAATTGCTAAACAATGCTAGATGAAAAGATGTCTAAATCCCCTCAAGACTAAAACTTATTTCCACCATATCAAATATGACCCTACCACCAACCACAGTTAATCTATTACATATATAAGCAAACAGTATGTAAAAATACTACACCTCATCAAAATGAAGTTGCACAGTGCTGCAGAATTTGCAATTTGGAAGGATCAAACAGTTAACACACAGTAAAAAACTTATAAAGGTTCAATAATAAACAAGTAGAAAATTAAAACTAGGAAAGAGTTTCTACATTCAGAGACATCTATGAACAGCTAAAAGGGATATTTAGGAGAAATAGTGAACAACCTTTTACAAAACTTCTACTAGTAAGGAACATTTTAAAAATTTTTAGAAAAACTCTAATTTTATGTGACTGTTGAAGCTGAGTGTGGTTTGTTTTTTCAGTCTTTAATGAATTGATAAGCTGCTTCCATCTTAAACATAAAATAAATTATTAACCAAAGTAAGCTTTAGGTTTTTTTTTTTTTTTTTCAGGCAAATTCCTCTACTCTGTAACTTCCAACTTTCCACAACGGAAACATGAAAAGGAACTTTGAGATGCATTAAAAATATGTAAACATCTACCCATAGTGGCATGGAGCTCTGCTGCTTATATCCAGCATTACTACATATCTAACAAACGCTTGGTTCTTCTTTCCTATTACCAGGGATATTTTAATGTAAAACACTGTATAGCACTAAACCCAACCATCACAGGAGGAATTGAAAATGTGTAAAAGAAGAAAAGAAAGGATTTAAATTCAGGTCTATATCTTTCTTTTTGATTTTTTGAGACAGTCTCACTCCATCACCCAGGCTGGAGTGCAGTGGCATGATCATGATTCATGGCAACCTCAACCTCCTGGGCTCAAGTTGATCCTCCCGCCTCAGCCTCCCGAGTATCTGGGACTAGAGACATGCACAACCAACCCGGCTAATTTTTTATTTAATTTTTTAAACTTTTTGTAGAGACAGTCTCACTTTCTCACCCAGGCTGTTCTTGAATTCCTGGGCTCAAGCAATCCACCCAACTCAGCTTCCCAAAGTCCTGGGATTATAGACATGAGCCATCGCACCTGGCAACTTTTAAGATTTAAGGATTTTCTTGAACCCAAGGGTTTGGCCTCAGGTTATTCCTAACATGGACAGACTCAGAGTTACTTTCAGGGATTCCAATCTATTATTTTCTGACCTATTTGAGATATCTTGTCATCCCAAACTGAAATTCCGGCCCTCAAAGTAAAGTAACGTCCGGCCAGGCACAGTGGCTCGTGCCTGTAATTCCAGCTCTTTGGGAAGCCGAGGTGGGCAAATCACCTGAGGTCAGGAGTTTGAGACCAATCTGGCCAACATGGTGAAACTCCATCTCTACTAAAAATACAAAAATTAGCTGGGCGTGGTGCCACATGCCTGTAATCCCAGCTGCTTGGGAGGCTGAGGCAGGAGAATCGCTTGAACCCGGGAGGCAGAGGTTGCAGTGAGCTGAGATGGCGCCACTGCACTCCAGCCTGGGCAATAAGAGCAAAACTTCATCTCAAAAACACAAATTAATAAAATAAAATAAATTTTAAAAATAAAGGTACCTCCAAATTCCTGTTTAATTAATTGTTTAAAATAGAGACAGCATCTCCCCATGTTGCCCAGGCCTGTTTCAAACTCCTTTGCTCAAGCAATCCTCCTGCCTCGCCCTCCCCAAAGTGCTGGGATAACAGGTGTGAGCCACTGTGCCTTTAAGAACATTGTTTCCTCACAAACCATAACATTTAAACTACATATAAACTGCGCCCAGTGGTACATGCCTGTAGTCCCAGCCACTCAGGAGGCTGAGGCGGAAAGGAGCACTTGAGCCAAGGAGTCTGAGGCTTCAGTGCACACGATCATGCCTGTGAATAGCCACTGCCCTCCAGTCTGGGCAACAAAACGAGACCTGGTCTCAAAAAAAGAAAAAAAGAAGAAAAAAAGCAGCATGTAGTCATTTTTGTGTTGTTGCCTAAATCAAAGGTGTGTAAATCCATCAGATGCTCTCAAGTGAAAATGTTTTTAAGTCTAACAAGTACCTAGGAATCCACAAGATAACATTTCCAAGGTAGTTTCAGTCTCAGGATAAATATAGAATGTTCACTATGACGATGGATGTATCTATAAAAGGGACCTAGCATCCCTTAATTGCTGCTTAAAACTCTGTCTACTATAGGTTATGAGAGTTATACACCATTTCAAATGATAAAACTGGTCTTACCTTCTCCTTCTTTGATAGTATAAATACACCAACCACTGTGCAATAAAAGGCCATATGATGGCAAAAGTTAGCACACCAGGAGACATCTCGAAGGGCCACCAAGATGGTCTCTGAGAAAATACAATGAGCTTGTCACCAACTGCATGTATCAACTTACAAACATACCTAATTCACAATTTTGAAAGTGGAAAAGAAAATTAGTAACAAATCTCACTCCTGCTGAAAAGGAGGAAGATATTCTGCATTTCAGAGTATAATTTAGGAAGCAGGCTTTCAGGAGTAGTTCAGGCTTAAATAAACACAAAACAAGTATTTTTTAACTGCAAAGGTAGATTTCATTTGGAATGATTTAAAGATTTTGTATATTCTAAATGTATTGTAACATATGAAACCCTGGGCCGGGCGCGGTGGCTCATGCCTATAATCCCAGCAGTCTGGGAGGCTGAGGCAGGTGGATCGCGAAGTCAGGAGATCGAGACCATCCTGGCTAACATGGTGAAACCCCGTCGCTACTAAGAATACAAAAAATTAGCCGGGCATGGTGGCAGGCACCTGTAGTCCCAGCTACTCAGGAAGCTGAGGCAGGAGAATGGCATGAACCCAGGAGGTGGAGTTTGCAGTGAGCCGAGATCACGCCACTGCACTCCAGCCTAGACGAGAGTGAGACTCCATCTCAAAATAAAACAAAACAAAACATATGAAACCCTGGCATTTAAATTTTTAAAAAACCGTCTTACCTGTGAGGTGGGCTGAGGAGTAGTCTGCAATGTTGATGTTGACGATTTTGCCTGTAAATGCAAATGAAAGTGACTTAGCCTTGAAAAAATGAAAGACACAATAATTTTTCTATTTCCCATCTTTTTTTAAAAGGCAGAAATATTGAGGGTTTTTTTTGGGTTGCTTTTGTTTTCTTTATGTATAGAACGGTTGGAACATAGAAATATTAGTTTATTCAGTATTTTTCTGCTAACTATACTTAGATTATCCTGAAACTAATACTTACCAAAGGACAAGTTCCCTAAAATGGCAATCCAAACAATACTTTGATGCTTTAAGTTTTTAGCTCAAATTGCATAAAATTATCAAAATAAAACCTCAAATAAATCTAAACTCTTATGTTTACAGTCTTATTACATTACCTACTTGACTTTTCTTTTAGAGACACGATCTTGGCTCACTGCAACCTCTGCCTCACAAGTAGCTGGGAGACATGCACCACCACACCCAGCTAATTTTTGTATTTTTAGTAGTAGAGATGGGGTTTCACTATGTTGGCCAGGCTGGTCTCGAACTCCCGACCTCAGGTGATCCACCCACCTCAGCCTCCAAAAATGTTGGTATTATAGGCATGAGACACCATGCCTGGCCCAATTTATTTTTTCTATGAGTCATCCAAGTGAATTATTCAAATTTTAAGGAAAAAAAGTCCTTAAATCAAAATCTTTTCAACTTTATTTTATTATTGTATTGTATTTTTGTAGAGATGAGGTCTTGCTCTGTTGCCCAGGCTGGTGAGATCATGGCTCACTGCAGCCTTGCACTCCTAGGTTCAAGCTATCATCCTGCCTCAGCTTTCTGATTAGCTGGGCCGACCACCAAGCCTAGCTATCTTAATTTTACTTTTTTGGTAGACACAGGGTCTTGCCATGTTGCCCAGGCTGGTCTTGAACTCCTAGCCTCAAGTTATCCTCCCGCCTTGACCTCCCAAAGTGCTGAGATTACAAGTGTGAGCCATGGGCCTAGCCTAAAGTTTTCTATAACAGTGAAAAAGTAAATGTCTAAGAAAATACATCAAAAGAATTTTAGCAGAATTTCAATACCACTAAAGATATTGAATATATGTAAAATATTCTTTAAAAAAAAAAAAAAAAAAGAGCCTGCCAGGCTCAGTGGCTCACGCCTGTAATCCCAAGCACTTTGGGAGGCCGAGGTGGGCTGATCACTTGAGCTCAGGAGTTTGAGAACAGCCTAGGCAACATGGCATAACTCTGTTTCTACAAAAAATACAAAAATTAGCCAGACGTGGTTGTGTGCACCTATGGTTCCAGCTACCTGGGAAGCTGAGGTGGGAGGATGACTTGAGCCCAGGAGGTGGAGGTTACAGTGAGCCAAGTGCAGTGGCATGATCTAGGCTCACTGCAACCTCTGCCAACAGGGTTCAGGTGATTCTCATGCCTCAGCCTCCTGAGTAGCTGGGATTACAGGGACGCACCACCACGCCCAGCTAATTTTTGTATTTTTAGTAGTGATGGGGTTTCACCATGCTGGCCAGGCTGGTCTTGAACTCCTGGCCTCAAGCAATCCACTCGCCTCGGCCTCCCAAAGTGCTGAAATTACAGGTGTGAGTCACCACACCTGGTCATAAGGCACTATTTTAAACTCTTTTTCCTTATACACCTTCTTGAGGATCTGATGAAGACAACAAGTCCTCTCCCATCAAAAATGCAAGATCAAAGACAAATGTGCATAGCATTTTAGGGCGTTCATAGACTCCTGGAAGTCTAGGAATTTGCAGTCTGATTAATAATAATATGTAACTGAGAGGCCGGGTGCGGTGGCTCACGCCTGTAATCCCAGCACTTTGGGAGGCTGAGGCGGGTGGATCACGAGGTCAAGAGATTGAGAGCACCCTGGCCAACATGGTGAAGACCTGTCTCTACTAAAAATACAAAAATTAGTCAGGCATGGTGGCGTGTGCCTATAGTCCCAGCTACTCAGGAGGCTGAGGTAGAAGAATCGCTTGAACCCGGGAGGTGGAGATTGCAGTAAGTCAAGATCCTGCCACTGCATTCCAGCCTGGTGACAGAATGAGACTCCATCTCAAAAAAACCCCAAAATAATAATAATAATAATAACAACAACAACAACAATAACAACAAGTAACTGAGAATCCTGGAGATACATATAATTTTAAAAAATGTGATAGCTTGAGTAACTTACTGATTAGGTAAAGAGAAAGATATTCATGGTGGTTGTTTAGGAAAGCCTGCGGTATCAGTTTCTTTACATAAGCCTACATTTAATGTATTTATCTTGCAACGGAAGCACATCTTCTTTGATTAATCCTTACAAATACTTCTTAACATCTGTTACAGCATGATGCTTCAATGTTGTATAATGTTTGCAGCTAGGTCAGAGAGCCAACGCTAATTACTTCTCTATTCTTTCCAACAAATGTTACTCAAGAAAGGGCAGCTGAGTTCAGGGATTATCATAGGCCACAGTTGAAACTATAAATCAAGCTGTAGTGTCTCTTCCTATGAACCCTTTTCCCTTCTTTTATTTATTTACTTATTTATTTTTTTTTTTGAGACAGAGTCTCACTCTCTCACCCAGGCTGGAGTGCAGTGGCGTGATCTCGGCTCACGCAACCTCTGCTTCCCGGGTTCACGGCACGCTCCTGCCTCAGCCTCCTAAGTACCTGGGATCACAGGCATGCCAACACCATACCTGGCTAACTTTTGTATTTTTAGTAGAGACAGAATTTCACCATGTTGACCAGTCTGGTCTCGAACTCCTGAACTCAGGTGATCCTCCCAAAGTGTTGGGATTATAAGCGTGAGCCACCATGCCCAGCCATTTTTCTATTATTTTAAGCAGTAATTAGTTTCTTGGTCAGTCTTTTCTTAAACAATATTTTCAAAACTAAGTTCTTTCTATTTTCTAAAAAAATCAGTAAAATACATTAATTTATGTAAATATGATCAACAGAGATTCCACATTGCTTTCCAGAATCAATAAGCAGAAGAAGATATGACACATTTGGAAGTTTACCTGCAAAGCAGTCAGCGTTTCCAGTTTCTGCAGTCTCTGAAGGACATTCTGCATGTCCTCCTGCAGTCTCATCAGCACGAGGGCGATCTGCTCATTGAGGCTGCCTCGGGACCCTCTGTCAGAGCCCCAGCGCTCCCCATCACCTCCACTTCCCACCTGCCGGCCCTTGGTTCCTTCGCTCAGGTGTTGCATCCTATGTCCTATTTTAAGAGGCAAAAATAAGCTTGTTTTAAATAATTCTTATACAAGTAGAAACTGTGTTTTATTCATTTTCCTGTTATTTCTTTTAGATGTAAATCTCCAAAGTGTGGCCGGGAGCAGTGGCTCACACCTGTAATCCCAGCACTTTGGGAGGCTGAGGCGGGTGGATTACCTGAGGTCAGGAGTTCAAGACCAGCCTGGCCAACATGCTGAAACCCTGTCTCTACCAAAAATATAAAAATTAGCCGGGTGTGGTGGCATGCGACTGTAATCCCAGCTACTTGGGAGGCTGAGGCAGGAGAATCGTTCAAACCCTGGAGGCGGTGGTTGTAGTGAGCCGAGATCACGCCACTGCACTCCAGCCTGGGCAACAGAGCGATACTCCATCTCAAAAAAATAAAAAAATAACCTTCCAAAGTGGAGTAGAAGCAATCGAGAAGTACATAAAATAAACTGCTGAGATCAAAGGAATTGATTTGTAAAGTTCTATTCATATTGATATATTCTAAAATTTTTTGCTAAGGTTCTGTAATATACACAATATACTAATACATTATGCAAATAATTCAGAAATAATACACACATTTGGAGTGCATGCTCAAACATTCTTTACTAATAAGGTAACCAGACTGAAAAAATCTAAAGACTTTTTTTTTTTTAAATAGAGACGAGGTCTCCCCATGTTACCCAAATTGGTCTCGAACGCTTGGGTTCAAGCAATTCACATGCCCCGGCCTCCCAAACTGCTGGGATTACAGGCATGAGCCAACACTCCTGGCCCTGAAGACTCCTACTTTAGAGTATTAGAAGTTACAATAAAGAGCTACTTTTGCCTTTTGGGTCTTTTTTATTTGTTTCATTACATTATAAATCTCCAAAGGTATTTGTTTTTGAGACAGAGTCTCACCCTGTTGCCCAGGCTGGAGTGCAATGGCTCACTGCAACCTCCGCCTCCCAGGTTCAGCCAATTCTCCTGCCTCAGCCTCCCAAGCAACTGGAATTATAGGCACATGCCACCTATGCCCGGTTAATTTTTGTATTTTTAGTAGAGACGGAGTTTCACTTTGTTGGCCAGGCTAGTCTCGAACTCCTGACCTCAAGTGATCTGCCTGCCTCGGCCTCCCAAAGTGCTGGGATTACAGAAGTGAGCCACCATGCCCAGACATCCAAAGGATTTTAAATGTGTTGTTCTTATTCTAAATTGTGTGTTCCTTATAGAAATCTCACTACTATTAAGATTTTGTTATATAGCCATCCATTCTTTTCTCTGGACATATATTTGCAAAATTGGCACTACCCCCTTATACATTGATTTTTATGTCCTAGTTTTAAAATCGTATTATGAACACTTATCTGCATCATTAAATTTTATTCCAAAAACACTTAAATGGTTACATAAATTCCCTAGTTAGGTTATGAAATAATTCACTCAACCATTCTCCACTTTTGGATAGGTAGGATGAGTTCAAATTTTTTCTGTTACAAATAAAATTGCAATGAATGGTTTTATATATGTAAATCCTCGTCCAAATTTCCCCTGATCTCTTTAGGACAGATTCCAAAAAAATCATTACTGGATTAAAGGATAACAACTGGGTCAAGGTTCCCAAGCTATTTTTCAGAAGGCTGAAACAGTGTTACAGTGCAGACTATAAAAGGTACTATTGCGTTACCCTACCCTTGCAGGAATGGAATATTACAAAATTTTACATTTGCTAATATAATGAGCAAGTTTTGTTTTGAATAATAAACAGGAAATTGTCTAGCTCACTGCCCTGTAGCATCCTGGACCTCCACTGCAGCAGAATTCCCATAGCTGAACCTGCATCAAGCATTGTCGGGGATTAAAAGGGAAACTGAATTATAGCTATTTGCCAAGTTAAACCCCAAAATGGGCCCTGAGGTGCCTGATGCTGTTTTCAAGACTTCTATCTTGAAAAATCTATCAAGGAGGTAAATTTTGAGATCAGTCTGGGCAACATAGTGAGATGCTCATCGCTACAAAAAAAACTTTTTCAATTAGTCAGGCGGCCAGGCATAGCTCATGCCAGTAATCCCAGCACTTTGGGAGGCTGAGGTGGATGGATCACCCGAGATCAGTTTGAGACCAGCCTGGCCAATATGGTGAAACCCCATCTCTACTAAAAATACAAACATTAGCCAGGCGTGGTGGCAGGTGCCTATAATCCCAGCTACTCGGGAGGCTGAGAATCACTTGAACCCGGGAGGCAGAGATTGCAGTGAGCCAAGATTGCGCCACTGCACTCCAGCCTTGGTGACAGAGCACGAGATTCCATCTCAAAAATAAATAAGAAAATCAGTAAAGATAGTGAGGGAAGAAAAAAGGTAATCCACACCTCTTCCTCTTCTGACATTAGAGAATTCGTCACTTTCTCCACCTCGCTTCTCCCGGTGTGGCGCCCCGCTGTTATTCCTGCCATCTTCTCCTCCATGCTTGACTTCACCTTTCCCTTCAACTGCAACCACCTGCATATTCCCAATGTTGCCATTTCCAGGAGGTACTTGAACATCTTCATGAAATCCAGAATTTTCCACAGGTTGACTGGAATGACCACCCAAGTAATACTGAAATGGTCCATTGTTGGACGTAAAGCTGTCTAAAGACTACAAATTTAAAATGACACTTAGTTAAAAGCTAGAAACATGAATTATACACCACAAAGTTTTTACAGCAATAGGAGAAATACTGTTTTCCTAAAACGTTCTTTCATGTCATTATTGGAAATATTCTTTAACTAAAAAATGTCTTTAATTCATATGTTGCTTCCTACCTGAAGGGAAGAAATAGGGTAAGAATGATTTGTCCACGAACAGAGTCAAGAAGACTGGGCAGTGAATTGTTTTTTTGTTTTTGTTTGTTTGTTTGTTTTTGAGACAGAGTCTCACTCTGTTACCAGGCTGGAGTTCAATGGCACGATCTCGGCTCACTGCAACCTCCACCTCCCAGGTTCAAGCGATTCTCCTGCTTCAGCCTCCCAAGTAGCTGGGATTACAGGCACACGCTGCCACGCCCGGTTAATTTTTATATTTTTCGTAAAGACGGGGTTTCACCATGTTGGCCAGAATGGTCTCAATCTCCTGACCTCATGATCCATCCACCTTGGCCTCCCAAAGTGCTGGGATTACAGGCATGAGACACCATGCCTGGCCAGTGAATTGTTTTTGTGAGTCAGTTATTAAAGAAACATCTAAATTTCTATGCTTACCTTATGCTTAGAGATTACTGCCTAAATTTTTTTTTTTTTTTTGAAATGCAGTCTTGCACTGTCACCCAGGCTGGAGTGCAGGGGAGCGATCTTGGCTCACTGCAAGCCCCGCCTCCCGGGTTCACGCCATTCTCCTGCCTCAGCCTCCCGAGTAGATGGGACTACAGGCGCCCGCCAACATGCCTGACTACTTTTTTTCTTTTTTGTATTTTTAGTAGAGACGGGGTCTCACCGTGTTAGCCAGGATGGTCTTGATCTCCTGACCTCATGATCCGCCCGCCTCATCCTCCCAAAGTGCTGGGATTACAGGCTTGAGCCACCACACCCAGTCCTAAATATTTTTTTTAAGTCAAAGCAAGTTTATTAAGAAACTAAAGGAATAAAGAATGACTACTGTGTAGAACCCACCTAAGACTTTGGTGGATGACAACCTATAATTAACTGGACTTGGTGAAGGTGGTGATGAGGTGGGTATCTTATCTAAGGTTTCCTTCAGGAAGGGACATCTGAGTTAGGATACAAAAGGTATATAAGAGTCCTCAGTGAAGAGGGAGGATGTACAAGTAGGGGGTGGGGGTGGGAAGGGACTTGACACATTAGAGAAACAGTGAGATGGCCAGGGTGGGTGGTGAGCAATGACCAAATAGGAGAGTGGTGTTAACAGAGGCCAGCAAGGGGCCAGGCACAGTGGCTCATACCTGTAATCTCAGCACTTTGGGAGGCCGAGGCAGGCAGATCACTTGAGGCCAGGAGTATAGGACCAGCCTGGCCAACATGGCGAGACCCTGTCGTTACTAAAAATACAAATATTAGCCAGGCAGGGTAGCACATGCCTGTAGTCCCAGCTACTTGGAAGGCTGAGGCACAAGAATCACCTGAACCCAGGAGATAGAAGTTGTAGTGAGCCCAGATTGTGCCACTGCACTCCAGAAGCCAGGTCAGACAGCCCCCTGAGCTTTAGTCCATTAACTGATTGAGAGAGAAAACAGGAACAAACCTATAATTTAGCAGCCGGATATTTACTGAAATCAATCTCTATCTGGTCCCTTTCATCAATCTTCCCCAAACATCTCTTTTTTAAAAAGAAAAAATAAAAGGGAATCTGGGTTTTTCATCATTTTCATTTTTTACTAATTTCACTCATTCTCAGTTTGGGCTCCTTATCATTATTTTTCCAATCTATGCTGCCCTTTTTTGTTTTGGAGACAAGTTCTGGCTCTATAGCCCAGGCTGGAGTGCAGTGCCATCTTGGTTCACTGCATCCTCTGCCTCCCAGGCTCAAGCCGCCCTCCCTGAGTAGCTACCACGCCTGGCTACTTTTTTTATTTTTTATAAAGACGTGGTTTTTGCCATGTTCCCCACGCGGCTCTGAAACTCATGAGCTCAAGCTCCACCTGCCTTGGCCTCCCACAGTGTTGGGATTGTAGGCGTGAGCCACCATGACTGGCCTACGCTACTCATTTGTGTTTGACCTTAAGTAAAAGATAATTTATTCATGTGTTTTTAAAATTTGAGAAAACTAAGAGGTAGATTTAATTGCATTATGAAATGAGAAAAGGAGAAAAACACAAAAAGTTAAAGTCATTTCAGGGAGGCAAAAGATACATGATTTTCTGTAAGACATACTGAACTGTATTAGAACAGGGTAGGGAGGTAGGAGACAGAATGGTGAGAGGATATAAAAAGGCCAAACAGAAATATAGCTGTCAAACCACCCTTATCAGATTAGCAACTAGAATACATAAGGAGCGTAAACAACTCAATAGGAAAAAAACTAATAACCTGATTAAAAATGGGCAAAAGATCAGAAAAGACATTTCTCAAAAGACAAGTGGCAAACAGGTATATGAAAGGTGCTCAACATCACTGATCATCAGAGAAATGCAAATCAAAACTACAACGAGATAGTATCTTGCCCCAGTTAAAATGGCTTTTATCCCAAAGACAAGCAATAACAAATGCTGGCGAGGATGTGGAGAAAAGGAAGCCCTTGTACATTGTTGGTGAGAATGTAAAATTAGTACAGCCCCTATGGAGAACAGTATGGAAGTTCCTCAAAAAACAAACAGGCCGGGTGTGGTGGCTCATGCCTGTAATCCCAGCACTTTGAGAGGCCAAGGTGGGCAGATCACCTGAGGTGATCACCTGAGGGAGTTTGAGATTAGCCTGGCCAACAGGGAGAAACCCCGTCTCTACTGAAAATACAAAATTAGCCAGGCGTGGTGGCGCATGCCTGTAATCCCAGCTACTTGGGAGGCTGAGGCAGGAGAATCACTTGAACCTGGGAGGCGGAGGTTGCAGTGAGCCAAGATCGCCCCATTGCCCTCCAGCCTGGGCAACAAGAGCGAAACTCCGTCTCAAAGGGAAAAAAAAAACCAACAACACTAAAAATAGAGTTACCATATGACCAGCAATTCCAATGCTGACTGTATACCCAAAAGAAAGGAAATCAATATCCTGAAGAGATATCAGCACTCCCATGGTTACTGCAGCACTGTTCACAATAGCCAAGATTTGGAAGCAACCTAAGTGACCATCAACAGATGAATGGATAAAGAAAACATGGTACATATACACGATGGAGTACTATTCTACCATAAAAAGAATGAGACCCTGTCATTTGCAATATGGATGGAATTGGAAGATATTATGTTTAGTGAAATAAGCCAGGCACAGAAAGAAAAACTTCAAATGTTCTCACTTACTTGTGAGAGCTAAAAATTAAAACAATTAAACTCATGGAGATAGAGATACAATGAATGAGATCTAGTACCTGATAGCACAGCAGAGTGGCTATAGTCGGCAATACTTTGTTGTACATTTTAGAATAACTGAGGAAGTACAATTGAAATGTTTGGAACACAAAGAAATGATGAGTGCCTGAAATAATGGATACTCCATTTACCCTGATGTGATTATTACACATCATATGCCTGCACCAAATTATCTCACATACCCCATAAATATATATTTATTATATTTTTTATATTTTACAAAAATAAAGTAGAGATGGGGGTCTCGCCATCTTGCCCAGGCTGGTCTCAAACTCCTGACTTCAAGCAAAGTTCCTGCCTCAGCCTCCTGGGATTACATGTGTGAGCCACCGTGCCCAGTCTAACCCATAAATATATACACCTACTATGTGCCCATTAAAATTAAAAATTTAAAAATTAAAAATTAAAATACCGCTGTCATCATTATCAGGAAAAGTTGAGAAAAAGAATTCATGGATGTTTTATAATTTTTTTTTTTTATTCCAATACTGGATCTTAACTGAAACTTAAAAATTATTTCCACTAAAAATTTCAATCCAGTGAATTACAGTCAACGTGAAGAACAGACTTATTTGTCTGAACATTATTCAGGCCGGGCTCGGTGGCTCACACCTGTAATCCCAGCATTTTGGGAGGCCGAGGTGGGAGCACTGATTGAGGCCAAGAGTTTGAGACCAGCCTAGGCAACATATCAAGCACCCATTTTTAGGCTGGGCACAGTGGCTCACGTCCGTAATCCCAGCACTTTGAGAGACAGAGGCGGGCAAATCACTTGAGGCCAGGAGTTTGAGACCAACCTGGCCAACATGGTGAAACTCTGTCTCTAATAAAAATATAAAAATTAGCCAGGTGTGGTGGCACATGTCTGTAATCCCAGCTACTTGGGAGGCTGAGGCAGGAGAATTGCTTGAACCTAGGAGGCAGAGGTTGCAGTGACCTGAGATTGCGCCAATGTACTCCAGCCTGGGCAACAGACGGAGACCCCATCTCTAAAACATAAAAACAACAACAAAGAAGATCATTCAATTTTCCTGAACATTAATACATGTTTCAAACATAGGGACTAGCATAAAAAGTGTTTCCTCTGCATCCCCATCCCACATCTCCTAGAATATTTATAAATATATGTACATTAATAGTTATATTGGAATAGTTATTATTAATTTTTCTTTTTTTGACTTTTACAGAATTTTACGTATTTTTCAATTCAGAAAAAAATAGTTTAAAATACAAATGTTTAAACATTTTAGGGGTATATTTTCAAAATGAAAAATAGCATGTATATTTGCCACTAACGGAAGTTATGCATTGAATTCTAATACACCACTTTGAAAATACACCAATCAGAAAATGTCATTTTTACCTCTTCTTGTCCAAATTGTTCCATAGAATCACAGTAAACTTCACTGTCTGAATCACTTGTCAAATGCTGAATTCCTGTAACATCTTCAACATGATCATCAATTATATCTAAATATGAACAAAAGTGCAGATAGGGCAATTATACTCTAATAGAAGAAAAACAAATTTATTCCTTTGTTTTTTTGAGATGGAATCTTGCTCTGTCACCCAGGCTGGAGTGCAGTGGTGTGATCTTGGCTCACTGCAACTTCTACCTCTTGGGTTCAAGCGATTCTCTTGCCTCAGCCTCCCAAGTAGCTGGGATTACAGGTGCCCACCACCATGCCCAGCTAATTTTTGTTTTGTTTTGTTTTTGAGACAGAGTTTTGCTCTTGTGGCCTAGGCTGGAGTGCAATGGCGTGATCTCGGCTCACCACAACCTCTGCCTCCCAGGTTCAAGTGATTCTCCTGCCTCAGCCTCCCGAGTAGCTGGGATTACAGGTATGGGCCACCACAGCTGGCTAATTTTGATTTTTTTAGTAGAGACAGGGTTTCTCCATGTTGGTGAGACTGATCTCAAACTCCTGAGCTCAGATGATCCACCCGTCTTGGCCTCCCAAAGTACTGTTTATTTTTGTTTTTTGAGACAGAGTCTCGTTCTGTCGCCCAGGCTGGAGTGCTGTGGCATGATTTTGGCTCACTGCAACCTCTGCCTCCTGGGTTCAAGTGATTCTCATGCCTCGCCTCCAAGTAGCTGGGATTACAGGCGCATGCCACCATGCCCAGCTAATTTTTTGTATTTTCACTTGAGATGGGGTTTCTCCATGTTAGCTAGGCTGGTCTTGAACTTCTGACCTCAGGTGATCCACCTGCCTCAGCCTGCAATAGTGCTGGGATTACAGGCATGAACCACCACACCCAGACAACTTTTGTATTTTCAGTAGAGACGGAGTTTGACCATGTTGGTCAGGCTGGTCTCGAACTCCTGACCTCAGATGATCCACCTGCCTCGACCTCCCAAAGGGCTAGGATTACAGGCGTGAGCCACCGTGTCTGACCTTTATTCCATTTTCAAAATTCATCAGCCTTATATTATTTTTATACTGAGAGACAAATTTGATTTATCAAGCCACACTGTTTAAAATTTACCAAAACTTTAAATTTAGTTGATAATTTTTATTTGAAAATATTACAAAATATTTTTTCATTGAATTCCATAAAGACAACCTAGATGAAATCTTATAAAACCTAATAACCCTTTAAGAGAAAATTACCTACCAAGCAGGATGCCTAAATGTAAGATCCAACTAGGTAAGTTTGGTTCTCATATTAAGAAATGATATTTGTCAGCCGGGCGTAGTGGCTCGCGCCTGTAATCCCAGCACTTTGGGAGGCAGAATAGGGTGGATTACGAGGTTAGGAGATTGAGACCATCCTGGCTAACACAGTGAAACCCCATCTCTACTAAAAAATACAAAAAAATTAGCTGGGCGTGGTGGCAGGCACCTGTAGCCCCAGCTACTCGGGAGGCTGAGGCAGGAGAATGGCGTGAACCCGGGAGGCAGAGCTTGCAGTGAGCCGAGGTCGGGCCACTGCACTCCAGCCTGGATGACAGAGTGAGACTTCGTTCAAAATAAAAAAGAAATGATGTTTCTTGGCCGGGCACATTGCCTCACACCTGTAATTTCAGCACTTTGGGAGGCTGAGGCAGGCAGATCACTTGAGATCAGGAGTTTGAGAACACCCTGGCCAACAGGGTAAAACCCCATCTCTATTAAAAATACAAAAATTAGCTGGGCGTGGTGGCACGTGCCTATAATCCCAGCTACTGGGGAGGCTGAGGCAGGAGAATTGTTTGAACCCAGGGGGCAGAGGTTGCAGAGAGCTGAGATCGGGCCATTGTGCTCTAGCCTGGGCAAAGAAGCAAGACTCTGTCTCAAAAAAAAACAAAAAACAAAAAACATCCAGGCACAGTGCTCACGCCTGTAATCCCAGCACTTTGGGAGGCCGAGGTAGGAGGATCACGAGGTCAGGAGATCGAGACCATCCTGGCTAAAACGGTGCAACCCTGTCTCTACTAAAAATACAAAAAATTAGCCTGGTGTGGTAGCGGGCACCTGTAGTTCTAGCTACTCGGGAGGCTGAGGCAGGAGAATGGCATGAACCCGGGAGGTGGAGCTTGCAGTGGGCCAAGATCGCGCCACTGCACTCCAGCCTGGGCGACAGAGTGAGACACCATCTCACACACACACACACACACAAAAAAAAAAAAAAAAAAAAAAGAAATGATGTTTCTCGGCCAAGCATGTTGCCTCACACCTGTAATTCCAGCACTTTGGGAGGCCAAGGCGGGCGGATCACTTGAATTCAGGAGTTCGAGACCACCCTGGCAACATGGTGAAACCCCGTATCTCCTAAAAATATAAAAAATTAGCCGGGCGTGGTGGCATGTGCCTGTAATCCCAGCTACTTGGGAGGCTGAACCAGGTGAATCACTTGAACCTGGGAGGTGGAGGTTGCAGTGAGCCGAGATTGCGCCACTGCACTCCAGCCTGGACAACAGAGTGAGACACCATCTCACACACACACACACACAAAAAAAAGAAATGATGTTTCTCATATGTACTATTATGTATCCCTAAAAATTAAAAAATAAGCCAGTGCGTGGCTCAAACGTGTAATCCTAGCATTTTGGGAGGCCAAGGCAGGCAGATCACTTGAACTCAGGAGTTGCAGACCAGCCTGGGCAACCTGGCAAAACCCTGTCTCTGTAATCCCAGCTACTCAGGAGGCTGAGGCAGAATTGCCCAGGAGTTCAAGGTTGCAGTGCGCCTTGACTATGCCACTGCACTCCAGCCTGGGCAACAGAAAGAGATACATATATAACCCTGGCCCTAATTTATGCTCTTTCAAAACCATAAACCCTTATAATATTAATAAGCCCTAAGATATTACTAAAGAAGAGATTTTTAAATTCAAAACTAATCCTAAAGATCCTGTAATTACTAAAAGACTATTCATAGGAAAGAGGCTGGACACAGAATTATTTGGGGACAATACCTTGGTGAATACAAACAGCAGATTTTCCAGTTTGCCCCAAGTTTTCATCAACAGGCTTTACTTCTTCAGTGCTTCTGCCATTCAGGGAAGAACTGGCATGAATGTCATTCTGTATATCCTGAACAAAGCCATCTTTATCATAGCCATTAGTGACAATGACTTCCAAATTCTTATGGTCTGCTGACTTCATCATTTTCTTATCTTTTATGAGAAAATGGAGAGATTCATAAAAGTTCACAGTAGGTTACCTTCTGCATACCATGTTTTAATACCCAGATGTCATTTCCCTAACCTCACAATCCCTTTGAAGGGTTTCCTACTTGGATCAAAGAGAAGGCATGCTTCTTGAAATGCGGTTTACTATAGGCTGAGAGCTCACCCAAGCTATGTTGGCTTCAAAACTGTTTCAGTTCCCTGTCAATCTTCTAGAGTTTCTTTTAAAAAGTAATCTCTCAAAGTCTTTTTACTCCTTTAGGCATAAGCAAATTGCTCTTCCACATATCTGATAAAAAGGACCTTTAAAGAAGGCGCTCCTTGTCATACCTTACTGGAAAGGGAAGGCAAAACTAAGTTACGCAGTTTTTGGTTTTCTTTTTTTGAAACGGCGTCTCACTCTGTCACCCAGACTAGAGTGCAATGGCACGATCTTGGCTCGCTGAAACTTCCACCTCCCAGGTTCAAGTGATTCTCCTGCCTCAGCTTCCCAAGTACCTGGGATTACCGGCGCCTGCTACCATGCCTGGCTAATTTTTGTATTTTTAATAGAGATGGGGTTTCACCATGTTGGTCAGGCTGGTCTCGAACCCCCAACCTCAGGTGATCTGCCCGCCTCGGCCTCCCAAAGTGCTGGGATTACAGGCATGAGCCACCGTGCCTGGCCGCAGTTTGTTGTAGTGTCTTTCTGCCTCCCCTTTTGAAAACAGTCTTCCCACATGTCACTGGTATTCTAACAGAGCCCTCAATGCTCTAAGCCATAATTCCAACGTTCCTTCCTTATGAAAACTTATGCCTGTAGGCCGGGTGCGATGGCTCATGCCTATAGGCCCAGCACTTTGGGAGGCCGAGGTGGGCAGATCACTTGAGGTCAGGAGTTCAAGATCAGCCTGGTCAATATGGTGAAATCCTGTCTCTACTAAAAATACAAAAATTAGCGGGTATGGTGGTGCATGCCTACAATCTCAGCTAATTGGGAGGCTGAGGCAGGAAGACGGCTTGAGGTTGCAGAGGGTGGCAGAGGTTGCAGTGAGTCAAGATCATACCACTGCACTCCAGCCTGAGAGACAGAGCGAGACTCCATCTCAAAAAAAACCAAAAAACAAAAAAAACTCATGCCTGTATCCTATTCTCTGGATTCCATTCTATTTTTGGTAAGATATTGAGAGTCTAACTTGTCTCCTGTCCTTAGTAACTTATGCAGATTCATGTTGGAAACAACACCTTAAAATAGCACATGTCTAATGCAGCATTTCAGGCCGTCCATTTGGAGGAGTGGCCTATTCTTGTCAATCTTCAGTTAACACCTACTCCATTTATGCATAAGGTTGGTTGTTCCTTTCTCTGTAGCAGAGCCTTTCAGTCCACAGCAAACCTGGTTATAAGGTCAACAGCTTATATCCCACCACCTGCTCCAATCTTCTACAATACCAAATCAGCCCAAATGTCTTCATACCCTCTTCGTTTATTTATTGTAAAATTACTAACTGATTATCCAAACATTACCATTATTACTTTGTTCTGCTCCTTTCACTTCTTCTTGGGCCTCTTCTTCCTCAGACTCAGCTCCACTGTCACTGCTTTCAGCTTTACCATTAACAGTTTTGGTGTTTGGAGTGGAAGTGAGAACATTACCAAGATCTAAAACATGAAATGACCACTTAGTCACAATGTGGTAACATACAATTATACCATAATTTCCAAGTAATACTAATACAATTTACAAATAACTAATAAAATAATTGTGAATTAAAATGTTAGTTATATATATATAATAGTATTATTTTCTTTGACCATAAACATACATATATTACATAGACAAATTCCTTCAATTATCACCTTATGATCAAGCTATCTTAAGTCCTTTCTGAATCAGGCAGAAAGTAAATTATTTTTAAGTTAATATCAGTAAAAATAAAGTCCAGAGATCAATGGATCTTCATACATGGCAAATGAAGAGATACTTCCTATATGCTAGCATGCTGACAACAAAAGTACATTTTTGGTTCTACCAATAATCTCATCAATATTACAGTTGGAGTCCACTTTAAAAATTTTATTCCAGTATTACCTTTAGGGCTTCAGGTGCACAACTCAAATTATCATGTCTTTGTGATATTTAAGTTTTTTCTTAAAGTATCCATTGATGTGATCAATCACGTACAAAAGCAAATTGTCCAAGTGGCCAAAGCTATATCCTGAGAGTAACATCAGAGCTTCTCAACTTTAATGTGCATACGAACCTCCTGAGAGCTATTTAAGATGCAGATTCTGAATTCGTAGGTCTATGGTGATCTAAGATTCCGAATTTCTATAAAGATCACATTTGTTGCTAATGCTGTTGGTTACTGGACACTGTTTTGAGAACATGAATTGAAAGACAATATTTTTGAAGTGACAATACTCCCCAAAATGATCTGCAAATTCACTGCAATCTCTATCAAAATCCAAGCTGGCATTTTTGCAAAAATTGACATGCAGATTCTAAAATTCATATGAAAATGTGAAGGATCAAGATTAGCCAAAGCAATCTTGAAAAAGAACAAAATTGGAGGACTCATCATTCTGATTTCAAAACTTACTGTATATGTATATTCTGAAAATGGCCATGTAAAACTGATACATCTGTTCTATTGGACCTAAATGGCTACTTTTAAGAAAATGCTTTGTTTAGGGAAAAAAAAAGGCAAGATTGCAAACTGTCTTGCAATTTGGTAATATCTTACAAAATTACAAACATCAAACATTTCTAATTCCATTTCTAATATTTCTTACAGATATGCTTTCACATATATGAAATGACAGATGTACATGGTCATTCTCAGCAGTATTTTCTGAAGATCTGAAGGAGTAAATAACCTAAATGTCCACCAGAATGGCTCAGGTTAAAAAAATTATGGTGAGGGTCCACAATCCCTTACTTATAACCCTTGGATCCAGATATGTTTTGAAATCTCAAGTTTTCTAATTTTGCAAAGGTTATATGGTACATATGCCATTTGGTATATTATGTAACACATCCAATAGAGTCTAAGGCAGCTCTCACTAAAAAGAGAAAATATGATTTTTGCAGCAAAACATATAAATAGTTACACTAAAGAGGACAGAGACTCAAAATACCCTCGTTTTACTTTAGGTTAGATTTTGCTCCCCAGATTTTTAGTTCATATCAGACATGTTTTGCTGCCAAATGAGTTTACCAAAAAACTTCTGGTCTTCAAAGATTTAAAAAATTTTAAGTTATAGCTAGGAAGCTGTGAGCCTGCACCTTTATTACTATTATTTACTCTTCTTTGTTTTATAATTAGCTGTTTAAATATCTGCCTCTGGCCAGTGGCTGGACACCACTGCAGCAGATCCAGATTTATTTCCCTCTGCATCCTAACATGCCTGACATACAGAAAACATTTAATTTTTTTTTTCTGGCAGGGCACAGTGGCTCATGCCTTTAATTCCAGCGCTTTGGGAAACTGAGTTGGGAGGATTACCTGAGGTCAGGAGTTCGAGATCAGCCTGGCCAACATGGCAAAACCCCGGCTCTACTAAAAATACAAAAATTAGCCAGGCATGGTGGTGCACACTTGCAATCCCAGCTACCTGGGAGGCTAAGTCAGGAGAATTGCTGGAACCCAAGAGGTAGAGGTTGCAGTGAGCCGAGATGGGACCACTGCACTCCAGTCAGTGTGACAGAGGAAGACTCCATCTCAAATAACATTTAGTTTTTTCTGAATTGAATAAGCATGCCTTGTAAGAAGGACTACTTGTTAATATTTGACTTCTGTAAGCAAATCAGATGTAGAATGATGTGACAGAGTTATGCCCAGTAAGCAGTCAGTACTACTTGCACATAGTTTATTACTGTGACAGGTTCAAGGACTGATTTCAGCACAGGAAGATTACTATTCTGAAATGCTGCCATTACTGTCAATTAATTATTAAAAGATGTCTTATAAATAGGGATGACAAGGAAAAAAAGGGGATGCCAGGTAATTTTTATTTAAAGGGTATACAATTTTCTCGTAAATTGACTCTTGTGGTCTCATTTCACCCTGCTTTCTAAAAAAATTTCAAGATCAAATGTTTAGTTAATACTAACAAATCTTGCATTTTATTCAACTCCTACAAATATGCAAAACATAATCCTTTAAATCCTTTGTGTACATGAAGACAAAATTCTACAAGAAAAAAAAAAAAAAACTGCAATCCGTGCAGAGATGCTTGAACTGAAAGAAAAAAAAAAAAAGCTAAATGAACTGTCTTGCATTAGCTTACTATACTACAGTTAAACCATACTCTAAACACATCCATTTTTAGAGACGGCATCTCACTCCGTTGCTCAGGCTGGAGTGCAGCAGGGTGATCTGGGCTCACTGCAACCTCCACCTCCTGGGTTCAAGTGACTCTTGTGCCTCAGCCTGCCAAGTAGCTGGGATCACAGGTGTGTGCCACCATGCCTGGCTAATTTTTGTGGTTTTTGTAGAGACGGGGTTTCACCATGTTGTTAAGTCTGGTCTTGAACTCCTGACCTCAGGTGATCTGCCCGCTTTGGCCTCCCAAAGTGCTGGGATTACAGACATGAGCCACCACACCTGGCCAACATATCCATTTTAAAATTAGCTAGTAAATCATTGAATTCAATGTACTATTAATTTAATTCTCAAAGCAAAATAGAAAACATGATCTATCAAAATAAAACCATGAATTCTGCTATAATTTTGAACATACTAAGTAAATTACCTGGTGTATTTTAATAGCTTACAACTTTAGGGTTAAAATGTTAAGGGTTTATAATGTTTTGGAACTTCATACAATGTGTTTGCTTGGAATGAAAACTCCTGGATGACAAGACTGTAAGTTCTATAAGTTTGTGCAGAATTCTTTTGACATGTAAATTTTAAACAAAACTTTTACATGATTTCATGATTCCTACCTTCTAAACATTTAGAGATTTTCTCCAATCGGACTGGCATGTGAAAGTAAGAAAAAAAAATCAGACATACAAATATTAATATGTGCATAATATATCAGTTGATGAATTTTAAAATAGGTAAAATAGTCCAACCTGAGGTTACATCAGAACTCTTGCCACTCTTTTTGTCCTCGACAATTTCATAAAATGGACCTATGACACGCAGCAATTCTTCAACTTTCTCAGTCATTGGCATAGTTTCAATAATCTGTAATCAAAAGAAACAAATACTGTGAAATCACAAACTCTTAATTTGATCTCCACTAGTATCAGATAATTTCCTATTTCCAATTTGTCAATAATTTTAAGATTTGACATTCATAATACACTCTCTGAAGGATCTACATTAATTACATACTTTTATTAATGTATACACACTGTGGCCAGGTGAGGTGGTGGCTTATGCCTGTAATCCCAGCACTTTGGGAGGCCAAGGTAGGAGGATGGCTTGAACCCAGGAGTTTGAGACCAGCCTTGGCAACATAGTGAGACCCTGTCTCTACAAAAAAAAATTTTTTTAAATTAACCAGGCATGGTGGTGTGTGCCTGTGGTCCCAGCTACTCCAGAGGCTGAGATGGGAGGATTACATGAGCCTGTGAGATCAAGGCTACAGTGAGCCATTATGGCACCACTGCACTCCAGGCTTGGTGACAGAGTGAGATACCATCTCCAAAAATTAAAAAATAAAATAAAAGGAATCCTTTTAAAAAATGTATATACACTCCTAGAAAAGCTTCAAGTATATTAAAGATCTAAAAGCGTTCTCATTTTGAAGACTATTTTACATGAGCTTCATGTAAAATTTTATACAATAACCTATAAATTGTGTATTAAAAACTAGGGGGCAGGGTACAATGGCTCACACCTGTAATCCTAGCACTTTGGGAGGCCAAAGCAGGAGGAGGATGGCTTGAGCCCAGGAGTTCGAGACTTGCCTGGGCAACATAGTAAGAGCCCATCTCTACAAAAAAAAATTTGTTTAATTATCCAGACATGGTGGTGCACGCCTGTAGTCCCAGCTACTCAGCAGGCTGAGATGGAAGGATCTCTTGAGCCCAGGAAATTGAGGCTGCAGTGAGCCATGATCACACCACACTGCACGCCAGCCTAGGCAACAGAGCGAGATCTTGTCTCCAAAACAATAAAGGAAACAAACAAACAAACTAGGGGCTTTCATTAAATGAAATAGAAAACTGAAGTTAGAATAAAATTATGATGTCTGTTCTTTAACAATAAGGTAGCATAGAATTTCTAACAGGGCACAAAAGTAAAGTAGGAAATGGCAATCACTTTCAGACACCTTCATAAATATGGGCCAGTTTAGAATCATCAAATTTAAAGAGCAAGGTAAATTAACTGAAAAGGTATTTAAACAGCCATCAATTGGTGACTGATCAAAGAAACTAAAGTACTTCTAGATTTGAAATATTTTGCAGATATTAAAAAGAATAAAGTCAGCTCTGTGTGTGCTAATCACAGTATGTTTAATATGTTACCAGGGGCCGGGCTCATGCCAGTAATCTCAGCACTTTGGGAGGCTGAGGCAGGAGGATCACCTGAGGTCAGGAGTTCGAGACCACCCTGGCCAACATGGTGAAGCTCCATCTCTACTAAAAATACAAATATTAGCCATGTTTGGTGGCATGCACCTGTGATCCCAGCTACTTGGGAGGATGAGGCAGGAGAATTGCTTGAACCCAGGAGGTGGAGGTTGCAGTGAGCCAAGATCGCACCACTGCATTCCAGTCTGGGCAACAGAGTGAGACTCTGTCTCCCAAAAAAAAAAAAAAAAAAAAAAAAGATACCAGAACTGGCTCCTTCGCTCCCTCCCTCCCTTTCTTTCTTTCTTTCTTTTTTGGAGACAGAGTCTCACTCCATCATCACCCAGGCTGTAGTGCAGCAGTACGATCTCAGCTCACTGCAACTTCCACCTTCCGGGTTCAAGCAATTCTCACTTTCAAGCAATTTCAGACACCTTCATAAGTGATTCACCTACCTCGGCCTCCCAAAGTGCTGGGGTTATAGGTGTTAGCCACTGCACCCAGCCAAAACCCTAAAATTATTGTTCAAACAACATGCTTTTATTTCTAAACCAGATATAAGATGGATCATCAGTGGTCTATGGTAGTCAGCAACTCTGATAGGATTTTGATCTGAGACATGCTCATCAACACCATTCCCCACCGTGTTGTATGCGTAGGAGGAGGTTGTTGAGAGAGATTACACAGAATGAACTATGTTAACAATAACTGGTTCTAGTGATTATAATTTAATTTTACAGCTTGGAGTAAATTATCTGATTGTTGCTCCTCTGAATGTACTGTGAAAGGAATGCTTTAATCACAAAATTTCTTTTTGCTAAAGGAAACATTTGTTATGAGGCTACGGCTATGTGAAGGAATGTTTTATTATTTATTATAAATATCTGAGCTGTAACATATTTGAATTATAATAATAATTCTGAGAATCAGATTCAAACCAGGAGAAAGTTGTGACCAAGTCACAACTAACAAACGGGAGAGAAACAATTCGAACATAAATCAGCACCCTTTACACTATCCCACGCCGCTGTAATATCAAGACTTCAGTTAGCAGAATCTAGTAAGCCAATCACATACCACATCCTGACAAGCAAGCAACATCTCTATTTCTCAAGGCTTATTAAAAGATCTCTTTCTTAACTTCGTCCTTGTTTTTAAGGCTACTAAATTCAGCATCTGGATTTCTCATGCCCCACAGGGTAAAAGAGTAAACTGTGGACTTGAAATGTCAGCATGAAATAAAAGGAGTATCCATTGGCACTAAGGAAGTATCAACTGAGTAATCATTCTGTCAACAAACCAGAATGTCAGTAGTTAATATAGTGAAGACACAGTAACCAAAGCAAGACACATCCAAAATTGATGAGGTTACTCTCTTTGGTTTTTCTTTTTCTTTTAGATTCAGAGGGTATATGTGCAGGTTTGTTATAAGGGTATACTGTGTGATGCTGAAGTTTGGGCTTCTATTGATCCAGTCACCCAGTACCCAATAGGAAGTTTCTCAGCCCTTGCCTCCACCCTTTTGAAGAGGTTATTCTCTGAGGAAGAAACTTTAAACATACACAAACCAAGAATGATCTCAGCCATTTGCAAAATTATCTCCCTTACACCAATGTTGAAAAACACGAAATGGTGTACATGTACGCACATGAGATATAGACCACAAACACACACACACACACAAGCAGACACAGACAAATCTCAGTCTAGGTAACTACTACCTACCCTCAGAGAAGGTGTTATCTAAACCACCCTTGTCCAATCTGCAGTCCTCAGGCCGCATGTGGCCCAAGATGGCTTTAAATACCCAACCCAAATTCGTAAACTTTTTCTTTTTCTTTTTTTCTTCTATAGAGACAGCGTCTCACTCTGTTGCACAGGCTGGAGTGCAGTGGCACAATCTTGGCTCACTGCAGCGTCTGCCTCTGGGGTTCAAGCAATTCTTCTATCTCAGCTGCCCGAGTAGCTGAGACTACAGGCATACACCATCATGATCGGCTAACTTTTTGTATTTTTAGTAGAGACAGGGTTTCACCATGTTACCCAGGCTGGTCTGAACTCCTGACCTCAAGAGATCCACCCACCTCGGCCTCCCAAAGTGCTGGGATTACTAGCTGGGATTACAAGCGTGAGCCACTGCGCCTGGCCCAAATTCATAAACTTTCTTAAAACATTATGATTTTTTTTTCCAATTTTTTTTTTTTTTTTTTAGTTCACCAGCTATTGTTAGTATCCATGTATTTTATGTGTGGCCTAAAACAATTCTTCTTCCAGTGTGGCTCACGGAAGCCAAAAGATTGGACATCCCTGGTCCAAAGTTACAAGTTAACTATGCTAACTTAATATATTATAACCCAAGCAAATGAAGAATGTTTTGACAGAAATATCTGGTAAGCTGCATGGACACCAGAAAAGCAGCATCCAAAGCACAATAATTCTTCTAGGTCTATCCAGCACTTTTCCTCAGTGACAGACATCATTTCTAGATGATGAAAATATACTGGAAAGGTGTAGATATACTCTAAGAAAGCGAAGACTAAATTTCTCAGGCTTTTTTGGTCCAAAATGACCACATCTCTTAAAGCCATCCAAATCCCAACGCTCTACTCTCTGTACAACAGAATCACTAATTCAGTCTCCCAAGCGCTTCTAACCTTTTGAAGAGTGACCTAGATATCAGTCCTGAATATGCTGATCACTAGAAGCCTATCACTCACTCTAAGAAACTAGCATTCGTTTTCCCCCTCAATATGCAAAAGATGTTTACTATGAGTGAAACCTTAAAACAAAAGCCAACCCTCAGTACTCAGAGAAAGTTGGTGTTCTTGGTGTTCTACAGTTGTTGAGCTATGGACTAGACCCTCGGCCATAGTAACTTTCAGGTTCCTTGTTTCCTTCCTTCCCTTCCCTCCCTTCCCTCCTTTCCATCCCTTCCCTTCCTTCCCTCCCTTCCTGCCTTCCTCTCTTCCTCCCTTGGACTAGACCCTCAAGCCATGACAACTTTCAGGTTCCTTGTTTCCTTCCTTTCCTCCCCTTTTCCTTTTTCCCTTCCCTTCCCTTTCTTTCCTTTCCTTTCTTTCTTTCCTTTCTCTTTTTCTCTCTCTTTCTCTCTTTCTTTTCTGAGACAAGAGTGTCACTCTGTTGCTCAGGCTGGAGTGCAATGGTGTGATCTTGGCTCACTGCAACCTCCACCTCCTTGATTCAAGTGATTCTTCCATCTCAGCCTCTCTAGTAGCTGAGATTACAAGTGCCTCCCATCACACCCAGCTAAATTTTTGTATTTTAGTAGAGATGGAGTTTCACCATGTTGGCCAGGCTGGTCTCTAACTCCTGACCTCAGGTGATCTGCCTGTCTCAGCCTCCCAAAGTGCTGGGATTACAGGCATGAGCCACCACGCCTGGCCGAGATTCCATCTTTAATGGGACCATTCTCTAATCCTCCCTGTATTACAGCGATTATCCCAATCTCTTAGAAATCCTGAAATAATTAGTCTGGGGTCATCCTGGGGCATTTGTATTTTTTTCACAAGATCCCCTAGTGATTCTAATGTGGAGCCAGGGTTGAGTACACCTATCTCTTTTTAAATTCAACAGACATAAGGCACATGATTCAAATGTTAGCTGAATACTCTGGAAATCCCCAGAAGATAGCCTAAATTTGTACCAAAAAAATAGAATTTTGGCCAGGCATGGTGGCTCACGTCTATAATCCCAGCACTTTGGGAGGCCGAAGTGGGAAGATCACGGAGTCAGGAGTTTGAGATCAGTCTGGCCAACACAGTGAAATCCCATCTCTACTAAAAATACAAAAGATTAGCCAGGTGTGGTGGTTTGCACCTGTAATCCCAGCTACTCGGGAGGCTGAGGCAGGAGAATGGCGTGAACCGAGGAGGCAGAGGTTGCAGTGAGCCAAGATGGTGCCATTACACTCTAGCCCAGGCAACAATGCGAGATGCTGCCTCAAAAAAAGATAATTTTATACGTCTATAAATAAACCTTATTGAATTAAACATGCATGTCTCTTACCCCTCAAGCCACATTACTTTCCCTCAAAGCTAAAATCCTATTACGTTATATTAAAATAATGTTTTATTCTATCAAGTTTTTCAGTGACATTTTATGGGACACTTTATCAATTATGAAAAGCAATTTTCTACAAAACATAATTCTATTATGCTAAAATAGTTTTTTTTTTTTTTTTTAAAGAGATTCTTGCTCTGTTGCCCAGGCTGCAGTGCAGTGGTGTAATCTCGGCTCACTGCAACCTCTGCCTCCCTGGTTCAAGTGATTCTCCTGCCTCAGTCTCCCGAGTAGCTGGGACTACAGGTGCATGCCACCACACCAGGCTAATTTTTTTGTATCTTTAGTAGAGACGGGGTTTTGCCATATTGGCCAGGCTGGTCTCAAACTCCCGACCTCAGGTGATCTGCCCGCCTCAGCTTCCCAAAGTTCTGGGATTGCAGGCATAAGCCACCATGCCTGGCGTTAAAAGACTTTTTTATTCAATCAACTTTCTCAGTGATATTTTATGGGGCAACTTAAAAATTATGAAAAGTCACTTTCTACAAAACAGCATTCATTATAAAATATAAGTTAAATTAGTAAGATTGCTGAAACCTCTGACTGCAAAGACATAAAATGAGATTTATACTCTAAAGAATAATGACAGTGACAGGCCAGGCGCACAGTGGCTCATGCCTGTAATCCCAGCACTTTGGGAGGCTGAGGTGAGTTTATCACCTGAGGTCTGGAGTTTGAGACCAGCCTGGCCAACACAGTGAAACCCCATCTCTACTAAAAATACTAAAAATTAGCTGGGCGTGATGGCATGTCCCTGTAATCCCAGTTACTTGGGAGGTTGAGGCATGCACCATTGCACTCCAACCTGGGCAACAGAACCAGACCCTGTCTCAAAAAAAAAAAAAAAATGACAAAGACTATATTTAAGGAGATAATTTAACAAGTGCTTCAATTAGTAAATTATTGAAATTAGAATAAGTCCCAAATTCAATAATCAAATCTTTGGGATAATGTACTATCCCACAAGATTATTTAGAAACATGCAATTTTATTGACTGATAGTCATAAAGCTAAACTCTAAAAATAATTCAAAAGAGTAATCAAATTTTCAATTTATGCGTATCTTGATATTTTTAGGTTTACCTCTAAAACTGCACTGTAAACTTTGCCATATTCACAATATGCAATGAAATTTTTAAAGTCTGAATGAAAAGAAATAAATTATTTTAATTAAAGAAGGAGTTACAGGTATTTTAGCAGCAATATAGTTTTAATCTTTCTTAGGGAAAAAGGCAGAAGACACATTGCTTCATCGTCCTCCAACTTTAAAATGTGGCTATACCATTAATTAACACAATGGAATAGGAAAAATGGGTAAATTTTACTTAATGTGTCAATTCAACTTTACATTATAGAAGCATATCCTAAAAATTATAAAGAAATTTAAGGTTAAAAAAAAAGAGAGAGAAATAGTTACGAAACCAAAAGGCTTTCGATTATCTTTCTTTCTCTGCTTTTGAAAGGCCTATCTGTTGTTGTGTTATTGACATAGTTAATAGCCAAAAGAACTAAACTCTGCCCTTTGTTACAAAGTCTACCAAATAAAAACTGCAAGAAGGTAACAAAGGGCATGACTATAAGCAGTGTAGAAGAAATTTAAAAAAAAAAAACAATAAAAAAACTAGTCTAAATCTAGTAATAACAAATAAAAATTACTACCAAGATTAATACCATCAAATCATATGGCAAAAAACTATTCTTTTTTACAGATTTTCTTTATGTTCAAAGATAATTTGTTTAAAATTATCAAACTTAGATTTCACAACCTCTGATCCATGTCTAACATAAAAATGGTTAAAGTCTCAGCCGGGCATGGTGGCTAACACCTATAATCCCAGCACTTTGGGAGGCCAAGCAGGTGGATCACCTGAGGTCTGGAGTTTGAGACCAGCCTGGCCAACGTGGTGAAATCCCACCTGTACTAACAAAACAAAAATTAGCCTGGTGTGGTGGCGTGCACCTGTAATCCCAGCTACTTGGGAGGCTAAGGCAAGAGAATCTCTTGAACCAAGGAGGCGGAGGTTGCAGTCAGCCAAGATCATGCCACTGCACTCTAGCCCAGGCAACAGAGCGAGACTCCATCTCAAAAAAAAAACACAAAAAACAAAAACAAAAACAAAAGTCTCTATGATCATCTTTAAAAGTCATGATTTCTTCATATACTTGCTCCTCAAAAGAATGCCTTTGACACACTTAAAAGAGCTAGTTAAAATGAACTTCCCTGCTTACTAGTTAGCAGAGAACCTGAAAACTTATGCTTCTGAAGATCTATGTACTCACAGAAAAAAACTTATCTTATTATGCTTCTGAAGGATCTATGTACTCACAGAAAAATGTGACTTCTTACAGAATTCCAGTGATGAGAATACCTACCTCAATTTATGAGTGAAAACTGGCATGAGAACATTATTGAACTAAGTAAAAAGCTTCAAAGCAGAAATACTTTCAAGAGAGTCCAGCTACTTCCTAGACTCCTGAGTAAGAGACTTCAATATTTTCAAAGATTACTATTTCTACACTTCTTAAGAAGTTGACTATAGAGAAAGATAGGGGAGATTAAAAATCAAAAAACGGGCTAGGCGCAGTGGCTCATGCCTGTAATCCCAGCACTTTGGGATGCTGAGGCACGTGATCACCAGCCTGACCAACATGGAAAAATCACATTTCTACTAAAAATACAAAAATTAGCTGGGCGTAGTGGTGTGCACCTGTAGTCCCAGCTACTTGGAGGCTGTGGCAGGAGAATCACTTGAATCTGAAAGGTGGAGGTTGCAGCGAGCCAAGGTCACGCCACTGCACTCCAGCCGGGGCTACAGAGCAAGACTCCGTCTCAAAACAAAAACAAAATAAAACATCACATCATCACAGTGTTATATATCTTAAGGAAAAAACACTTATCTTAAGATGAACTTTAATGAAGCAGAAGAGTCCTAATAAACCCAATAATCTAGATTCTATTGTATAACATACTACAGTCTCCTTAAAGCAAAGCAACTAATTTGTCTGATAACCAAATTAAATTAGAGATGCTCTGAATTTTCATTTTAACTGTGAATTATTTTCCCTACCTTTTTCATTTCTTCAACATATGCAATCATGGCTTCCTCTTTGGTCATATCACCCAGTGAACTCCAAGCATCCCTAGAAATGAAAATATCCACATAATGACAAAGAGACATCTGATTTTTCACTGCTCAGAATACAATTTATAGTTGATGCTATAGGGTTACTAATTAAAACAGGCTCTACTTAAAGCCATAACAGGATTGTCTTAAATGTGCCACCATGAAGAAAATTATCACAGCAAATAAACTAGCAAATTAAATAGTATTTAAACAAATAAGCATATAACCCATCTATATAGTAATATACCAGAGACTACAGACTATTCATAAACATTTGATAAGAACTCTTAAGTTTTTATATTATTACAAAGAACAGTAACAGAAATAAACATTTTAGAAGACTACATTATTGCTTCTCAGGCTTTCGCTAAGATCAAGTGTACAAGACTACATTAATTGTCACAGGCATATTTTCTTTTTCTTTTTAATATAAATTTCTCAATAGGCTTTCCGGTAAAGACCAGAAAGCCTGCTAGAAAAATTCTAAAAGAGCTGTAACACTCAGGCATGGTTTTTTTTTTGTTTTTTTTTTTGAGATGGAGTCTCGCTGTGTTGTCCAGGCTGGAGTGCAGTGGTGTGATCCTGGCTCACTGCAACCTCCACTTCCTGGATTCAAGAGATTCTCCTGCCTCAGCCTCCTGAGTAGCTGGGATTACAGGCATGCGCCCCCACACCCAGCTAA
This sequence comes from Macaca thibetana thibetana, assembly GCF_024542745.1. Classification (NCBI taxonomy): domain Eukaryota; kingdom Metazoa; phylum Chordata; class Mammalia; order Primates; family Cercopithecidae; genus Macaca; species Macaca thibetana. The sequence goes on from NC_065586.1 coordinate 26,935,426, forward strand.
TTTTTGTATTTTAGTAGAGATGGAGTTTCACCATGTTGGCCAGGCTGGTCTCGAACTCCTAACCTCAAGTGATCCACCGCCTTGACCTCCCAAAGTGCTGGGATTAGAGGGATGAGCCACTGCACCCAGCCAGCCATGTTTTAAATGAATAGACATTTTGGTTAAAAGGTTCTATTAATTTAAATAAGAGCCTAACTTGTACATTTGAACTGAAAAAGGAAATGGTTTCTCACTTCTAGGATACTGAAAATGTGAGAGACAGGAAATTTTTAAACCCCTAAATAATAATAGTTCTTTCAAATTTTTGCCCGATGTGTAAACCCTCCTTTTTATATGTTTTTCCCCGAAGGTGTTTAACTCCACCAAAGGTCAATTCTAGGGGGAAACATGAAGCAAATAATTAAATCTTCTTAAAATGGGTAAATCAAATCATATTAAATAATATTTAATACTACTAAAATTAAGTTATATTAAATAATAACATATTACTATTTCATTTAACCTGTTACTTTATGACAATTCATAAAGATCTTAAAGGAAAGTAGAATACTAAGAAATCTTAAAACAAGCTTAGGCACTTCCAATTCAGGGTGAAGAAACTGAACATCACAATGTGTGGACAAAAAACAAACAAAAACGGGCTGGGTGCAGTGGCTCACGCCTGTAATCCCAGCAATTTGAGAGGCCAAGGTGGGCAGTTCACTTGAGGTAAGGAGTTTGAGACCAGCCTGGACAACATGGTAAAACTCTGTCTTTACTAAAGACACAAAAATTAGCCAGGCGTGGTGGCACGTGCCTGGAATCCCAGCTACTCGTGAGGCTGAGGCAGGAGAACTGCTTGAACCCGGGAGGCAGAGATTGCAGTGAGCCAAGATCGCGCCATTGCACTCCAGCCTGGGCGACAGAGCGAGACTCCGTCTCAAGAGAAAAAAAAAAAAAACAAAACTGGTGTGGCATGGTGGTTCACACCTGTAATCCCAGCCAAGGCAGGTGGATCACTTGAGACCAGAAATTTGAGACCAGCCTGGGCAACACAGGCAAACCCCGTCTAGGAAAAAATTTTAAAAATTAGCCAGGTGTGATGGCACAAGCATGTGGTCCCGGCTACTAGGGAGGCTGAGGTGGGAGAATTGTTTCAGCCCAGGAGGCAGAGGTTGCAGTGAGCCGTGATCGTGCCACTGCACTCCAGCCTGAGTGATGGGAGTGAGACCCTGTGTCCAAAAAAAGTGTGGGTTTTAAAACATGCTTCACCGCTGGGCGCAGTGGCTCACACCTATAATCCCAGCACTTTGGGAGGCCGAGGCAGGCGGATCACCTGAGGTCAGGAGTTCAAGACCAGCCTGACCAACATGGAGAAACCCCATCGCTACTAAAAATACAAAATAGCCAGGCGTAGAGGCACATGCCTGTAATCCCAGCTACTCAGGAGGCTGAGGCAGGAGAATCGCTTGAACCTGGGAGGCAGAGGTTGTGGTGAGTTGAGATCACCCCATTGCACTCCAGCCTGGGCAATAACAGCGAAACTCCATCTCAAAAATAAATAAATAAATAAAACATGTTTCACCAATTAGCATATTCTGTTCATAATGTACAGTCTAAAATGGACTTTTCTCAGACATTTGTGAAGGTTTCAATTGTATTAAGAATATCAACTGTTACTCAACTGGGAAAACAGCACGGACAGGTACGGGTATCTGTGTCTATAATTCTTTTAATTTATAGTTTATAATTCTTTTAAGTATACTTTTTTAGTTTAGAATTCTTTTAAGTATACAAAAAATCAAATTTCTATTCAATTACAGTAGGTCAGAAGTGACGGCTTAGAGAAAAAGTTAGCGTGGCAGTACCTGAGTCATATTCCTAGTTACTTATTATCTTCAAGGCTCAACACAAACAAGGAAAAGCCATTATTTTTCTTGGAGGCAAAAGAGGCAGTTAAAGTTTGTTTCTTTAACTTAGGTAGGGAGTTGCTCTTGCCTTAAAAAAAAAAAGAGAAAAACTCCATAAAAGTAAAGATTAACTGAAAATGCTTCTTTATCTTTGATGTACCTATCCCTTTTGGTTTTACTATTTTTCTCTCCTCCCCAAGATTTTCCTATTTGTGTAAAATTGTACTAAGAGCACCTGGAAAGGCTGGGCATGGTGGCTCACGCCTGTAATCCCAGCACTTTGGGAGGCCGAGGTGGGTGGATCACCTGAGGCCAGGAGTTTGAGACCAGCCTGGCCAACATAGTGAAACCCCGTTTCTACTAAAAATACAAAAATTAGTTGGGCGTGGTGGCACATGCCTGTAATTCCAGCTACTCAGGTTGCTGAGGCAGGAGAATCACTTGAACTCAGGAGGCAGAGGCTGCAGTGAGCCGAGATCCTGCCACTGCACTCCAGCCTGGGCGATAGAATGAGATTCTGTCTCAAAAAAAAAAAAAAAAAAAAAAAACCTGGAGGATAAAAATTGTACCCAATACCTAGATACCTAGGACACTTCCTGCACAGAATAATGTATAACCACTTAAGTAACAGCCATATGATAATTATGTCATTAAAATTTAAATTCTTGCATAGCTCTACACAAAAAATTACCATTTATATCTTCCAATAGGATCCCAAAATCCAGGCCTTGAAAGTTTACAGGGTCCTTCAGTTGCCTGCTTATAGAAGCTATAAAATTTAAGCATCATTTCATTTGTTGGCTGGAATGAACCTGTTGGAAACACACATTAAATACAGATCACCTGGGGAATATAACTGATAGATAATCTAAGGTTATAATTAGCTTAGCTATACTAATAGTGATTTTATATTGCATTAATACTTTAGATAATGATTTATTTCTATCTTATAGAAACAAAAGTTATGGTTCTGTCAGTTGTTTGCTTCTTTGATTTCAAAACACTCTGAGATTTTAAACTTTAATAGCAACGCCTAAGATGGTTCAATAAATAAAACAATACATGAATAGACATGCAGTAGATACAACCAAAATAACCAGCAAATGTCTCTTTAAAAACATACTAAAATATAGAATAACTATTATTAATCAATTGTAATAAGGTATTTTTATTCAAAGATTATGACAAATCAAAACTGACTAGCGTAAGTGAAAAAGTTACATGTACATTCTGCCAAATTTCAAATTCTCAGTAGATAAGGAATTTGGGGCTAAAGCCAAAGAGTATACACTATGGTAGAAAAAGAATTAATCTAAGACAAAACAGATATCTCACTTCCTATCTCTGTAATTTTGGAGACATCAATTTGATGATAATTCTTCATATATGTTTCTAGCATATCTATAACTTTTCTCATGTTTAAAACTTTTAAATTGGCCAGTTGTGGTGGCTCACGCCTGTAATCCCAGCACTTTGTGAAGCTGAGGTAGGCAGATCGCCTGACCCTCAGGAGTTCAAGGCCAGCCTGAGCAACATAGCAAAACCCTGTCTCTACAAATAAAAACAAAAATTAGCTGGGTGTGATGGCACACCCTGTAGTCCCAGCTACTCAGGAGGCTAAGCAGAGAGGATCTCCTGAGCCTAGGGAGGTCAAGGATGCAGTGAGCTGTGATCATACCACTGCACTACAGCCTAGGCGACAGAGAAAGACCCTGTCTCAAAAAAAAAAAAAATTCAAATTGTATAAGCAAGTGCCGTAAGTTGTAGTATTCTCAATAACTGAAAAATTGGAATGTTTTTATATTATTGTTAAATTATTGTTTTATAATAAATGTTTAAATAATTATGATATATAAATGTAACAGGACAATATATAACTGTAGCCCTAAAAAGTTATATTGTAGAAAAATATAAATAATGGTATAAGTTCCACGATCTACTATAAATTTAGAAAAATAAGTTTAAAAACAACATATATAATATGATACATTTTGGCAAATATTTATATACATAAAAAGTACAGTACAAAGATAAATATAAAATGTTTAAAGACTATCTCTGAATAGTAAGTATACAGATTCTTTTCCTTTTCACTTATCTGTTTTTAAAAAAGTTTTAAACATCAGTGTATATTACCTTTATAACAAAATTATAAAAATAAAAATAAAAATTGTAACAAGATTTTTTTAAAGTTTGTAAATTGCATAAGCTAGCAGTTTATAAGACCTGTGTGGGCTGGGCACAGTGGCTCAAACCTGTAATCCTAGCACTTTGGGAAGCCGAGGCGGGCGTATCACCTGAGGTCAGGAGTTTAAGACCAGCCTGGCCAACATGGTGAAACCCCGTCTCTACTAAAACACAAAAATTAGCTGGGCATGATGGCGGGTGCATGTAATCCCAGCTACTCAGGAGGCTGAGACAGGAGAATTGCTTGAACTCAGAAGACGGTGTTTGCAGTGAGCCAAGATCACACCACTGCACTACAGCCTGGGCAGCTGAGCAAGACTTGGTCTCAAAAAAAAAAGCTGTGGAAATTACCACACAGATAAACTGAGAGCTGGTGTTTCAGGTTTGGCCGAGAGTGCATAATTAATTCTCAAATCACTATAACAATTATCTGTATAATATATGCACATTTAGGAGTACCTAATAGATACAGTGTTTTAATGACATAAACCTTTATAAAGCAGAGGGGAAAAAAAGGAGAAACCACAGTTTAAAACGGTCGCTTATTTAAATAACACAAATCTAAATTTAAAAGATCAAAAGTTGCCAGGCGCGGTGGCTCAAGCCTATAATCCCAGCACTCTGGGAGGCTGAGACGGGCGGATCACGAGGTCAGGAGATCGAGACCATCCTGGCTAATGTGGTGAAACCCTGTCTCTACTAAAAAAAAAAACAAAAACAAAAAACTAGCCAGGCGAGCTGGCGAGCGCCTGTAGTCCCAGCTACTCCGGAGGCTGAGGCAGGAGAATGGCGTGAACCTGGGAGGCGGAGCTTGCAGTGAGTGGAGATCCGGCCACTGCACTCCAGCCTGGGCGACAGAGCGAGACTCCGTCTCAAAAAAAAAAAGAAAAAGAAAAAAAGATCAAAAGTTTAATCTCAAAATATCTTCAGTAAGTCAACCAAATAAGTTTATTGGCTTAGGTGAATGATATTAAAAAGACCCCAAAACCGAGATCATTTATCGAGTGTAGTCTGTGTGTAAGACACTCAAGTAAGATTTCTGTTCTCAAGGTGCTCATACATGATGTATTTAATATGTATTTGAAATATTAGCTAAGAATTTAAATTTTAAAAGGTTAAGGTCATACCAAACATAGATGCCATAGGATTCATTACTATTTCAGGCCTTAAATAAGGATTGAGCAACAAGGAACAAAAAACTCCAAGATCTTGCTCTTCGTATAATGATTCAAAGCAAATCAAATGGTTTAAAAGTAGTATTACAAAAATATTTATAATTCATTATAACAAACTTCTGCTTCAATTAATATCAACTTAGTTTCAAGGGGTAACAGTATACTGGATGTTGTCCAACACAGTTACCACTTGATAGGGTATCTTTTTTTTTTTTTTTTGAGTTGGAGTCTGGCTCTTGTCACCCAGGCTGGAGTGCAATGGTGCAGTCTCAGCTGACTGCAACCTTCGCCTCCCAAGTTCAAGCGATTTTCCTGCCTCAGCCTCCCAAGTAGCTGGGATTACAGGAGCCGGTCACTACACCCAGCTAATTTTTGTATTTTTAGTAGAGGTGGGGTTTCACCATGTTGGCCAGGGTGGTCTTGAACTCCTGACCTCAGGGCCTGTCTCAGCCTCCCAAAGTGTTGGGACTACAGGTGTGAGCCACCATGTCTGGCCTGATATGTTATCTTTTTTTTTTTTTTTTTTTTGGAGACATAGTCTCTGTCACCCAGGCTGGAGTGCAGTGGTAGGATCTCAGCTCACTGCAAGCTCCGCCTCCCCAGTTCATGCCATTCTCCTGCCTCAGCCTCCCCAGTAGCTAGGACTACAGGCGCCCGCCACCACGCCCAACCAATTTTTTGTATTTTTAGTAGAGACGAGGTTTCACCGTATTAGCCAGGATGGTCTTGATCTCCTGACCTTGTGATCCGCCCGCCTCGTGATCAGCCCGCCTCGGCCTCCCAAAGTGCTGGGATTACAGGTGTGAGCCACCGCGCTGGCGGATAGGGTATCTTAAAACTTTGCAATACCTTCTTAAATGTTATGTAAATACAAAATGTACTTTATACGGGTTTCCTAATAAGGAATGTCAACAGGGATAGTGGCCTAGAGACATCAGTCTAGCTTTACCAGTTTTCAAAAAACTATAAAAACGTGTGCTTTAGGAGAAAGTGTAAACATACTACTTACATCAAGCTCTTAGAATCATACCTTTCTATGAACTCTAATAATCAGGGACTTAAAAAATCAATACCTAAATAAATTTATGTTATTTCTTTATATTTTGTTTATTCTTTCTTATCTTTCAGTCCCCCGTATGTCCTCCTGCAATAGAATGTCTGAAATTACAAAAGGTTCAGACAACACCGTAGAAGGAAAGAAATTACAAATGCAACACTATTTTGTGTGTATTTGTTTTAAAAACTTCCTGAATTTGTATTTAATTTTTACTGAATGATTTGTGAATATTCATTACCTAGCCAGATGATAATTAATGAAAACAGAAACCATGATATTAAATACTATAGTTGTATTCCTAGCTTTACAATTGTGGCACAGTAGTAGTACCTAACATTACTTTCTAAGTATGTTTATTGGGCCAGGCGCGGTGGCTCACGCCTGTAATCCCAGCACTTTGGGAGGCCTAGGCGGGCGGATCACCTGAGCTTGGGGGTTCAAGACCAGCCTGACCAACATGGAGAAACCCCGTCTCTACTAAAAATACAAAATTAGCCGGGCATGGTGACGCATGTGTGTAATCCCAGCTACTCGGGAGGCTGAGGCAGAAGAATCGTTTGAACCCGGGAGGTGGGGGTTGCGGCGAGCTGAGATTGCACCATTGCACTCCAGCCTGGGCAACAAGAGCGAAACTCCATCTCTAAATAAGTAAATATGTTTATTGTGAAATATAATTCATATAATGTAGAAAGATATGAATTGAAAAGTACGCCTTCCTCTCTAAGACTCTGCATTTAGAACAGAGAAAAATATTTAACTAGTAGCCAAAAACTTCGCATTGGTCTATGACATAAAATTACAAATTCAAAAAGCTCTGCAAATCGTTAACAGGGTTAATATGAAGAAAAACCACACCCACTAGTCAAATTGCTGAAAACCGAAGATAGAAAAGAAATCTAAAAAGCAGCCAGAGAAATAACACATTAAATACAAGAAAGAGTTCAGCAACTGGAATGACTTTTTTCTCACAAGCTGGAAAGAAGGTCCAATATGAATATAAAAAAGAGAACCTGATAGAATGGAATAGCAAATAAAAAGGTAGAAAATATATATTTATTAAAATAAAGAGAAATTATTTCACAACTGACTATATTCTTTCCTTTCTGTCCCTTCATATCAAAAGTTTTCAAAAGGCTTCAGCTGGTAGACCCTATGAGTGTGTGGCATTAGGCACCCCAGCCTAGAATTTTGTTTTTGTTTATTTGGCTTTTTTTTTTGATACGGAGTCTGGCTCTCTGGCCCAGGCTGGAGTGCAGTGGCACGATATCGGGTCACTGCAGCCTCTGCCTCCTGAGTTCAAGCAATTCTCCTGTCTCAGCCTCCCAAGTAGCTGGGACTACAGGCGCACACCACCATGCCCGGCTAATTTTTGTATTTTTTAGGAGAGATGGGGTTTCACCATATTGGTCAGGCTGGTCCTGAACTCCTGACCTCAGGTGATCCACCCACCTCGGCCTCCCAAAGTGCTGGAATTACAGGCGTGAGCCACCCCGCCTGGCCCGGATTTTTTTTTTTTTTTAGTATACACAAATCCGCAGTCATTAAGTGACAAGACTTCTGTTTTCAACAATATGAACTACTTAAAATCTGGATATTATATTTTTCTCCGGTTTGGAAGATCAAACGTTAATTAATTCATATTCAATAGCTCCCCTTCCACTACATGGCTCCTACACGGAAAAAAAAAGTAGGCTAAATAAACAACACTAGAACCAAAAAGTGAAAAGAGGTAAGCCGGGGCTTCGGGGCTCTCTGCAGCAGACGTCTCCAGCCGGGGCCCAGCGCACGTACCATTCTTCGGCAAACTCTGGATCACCTTCACTGCCGCCTCAAACCTGGTCTCGTGCACGGATCTCGTGTCCGCCATCTCCAGCTGCCAGCGTCGGCCCCGGTCCCAAGGTCTGTCGGCGGGAATCAGGCAGCAGCAGCACCAGCTTTCCCAAGAGCCTGCATGAAACTGGAACATGGAGCGCAGCCGCGGATCAACATGCCCCAAAGGGAGGAGGCCTGGGAGCGAAGCGGGTCAGTTTGTTCCCCTTTGCCCTGCCCTATCCAGGCCACACGGATCGAAGCGGCCAGGCTCCTTCCTCCTCCCCCGGGGCGTGACTAAGGCCACAAATCCGGCCCGCGACGACAGCAAAACAACTCACCGAGAGGAAGAGCATGTCTAGCAGAAGACAGAGGGGGTCCGGGCACCGGTGGCCGCGGAGCCGCTCTCCCACCCTGGGGACCCTGGCGGAGCAGCCACACCCCCCATTCCGCTGGAGTCCGTCTGTCAGTCCGTGCCCTCCCCACAGCCCCGCCCCAGAGTCACCGGAGGATCCACTGGCGTCGCCGCCGCAGCGGCAGTGCGCAAACCCCACCCACTCGACCCGCCGCCGCGGCGAGGACGCGAGCGGTCCGTCTGTCCCCAGAGGAGGGTCCGGGAAGCGAGGAAAGGAGGAGAGAGAACCTTCCAGGGGGCCACAGTCCCGGCTCGGTGCGGGGAGCACCCTGTGCGCACTTTTGTTCAGAAGGGGGAAACCGAGGCCGGACCTATGTGTCCGCTCTGGCAGCCGGGTGGACAAAGTGCGCGCTGGGGATGCGCGGTTGGGTTCTGCTCCTGGGCCCAAAGCTGCACTCGACGGCACCGCTGGGCAACAAAAATGACTCTGCGGTCCCCAGCGCCTGCACTCTCCTAAGTTAAGGTTTGAGGAAGGTAATGGGGCCTAAGCAAAGGGCTTTAAGTCGGGGCAGGTTCTGTGCGAAACTCCAGTACTGCCATTTAAATTATGTGACCTAGGGCAAGTCACTTAGCCTCTCCAGTGGCAATCGTGACACCACTCTAAAGGGTAGATGGAGAAAAGCATTGGGGACCTTGGATGGAGGTGCTCAGCAGTCCTTGGCCCGCAGGTCTTCGACAGTTTTCGCCGCCCTGAGCCAAGAACGTCCGAGGAGCAGCCTAAGGAGAGGGGAGGTCGTCGGCTCCTAAACTGGGCTGGGACGGAGGGCAACTTTCCCCTCTACTACCTTTTCCACCCAGCCCCAGGGAGCCAGGCACCTCCCGCTGGATTTTATAGGAGACTGGGCTTGGGGACGGCCAGGCACAGTGGCTCACGCCTGTAATCTCGACACTTTGAGAGGCCGAGTGGGGAGGATCGCTTGAAGCCAGGAGTTCAAGACGAGCCTGGGCAATATGGCGAGACCCTGGCTCTATTTAAGAAACCAATAATTAAAAAAAAAAAAAAATTAAAAATAGGATACTGGGCGTGGAGGGAGGGGCCAATAACAGTATGGGTCGTCAATCCTAGATAGGGGGTACCCTGGGCCTTCAACTTACTAGCGCAACCCCCAGCGTCCTTAGGCATTTGGGAAGTGCCGCAGGCCCAGCGTTGGTGGGGGGACTGACTAGGTTGTGAGGGGTGGAGTCCTGGGGCCCGGAAATCCCAAAGTCTCCCGGATGGAAGAGTCGTTTTTGTCAGTTCGGGGATGGGTTAGGAGGGTTACTAGTAAAAATCTAGGCGCAGATCGTAAGTTACTCTTCCCTCGGAGCCGCGGCGCCGGCATTTACCTTGGTACTGCCGGGCAAGGCCTGTCCGGTAATGTCCCCGACGCCCGCCCCTCGCCCTGCCCCGCGGGCTTATGGGAAATGTAGTCCTCCGCTCTGCCGCGCTTCCGGATACCTCCCAGCGGCGGGCGGTATTCCTGCTAGATCTTCCGGTTCGGCGTCTCTGTCCAGGCGACGCAGCCGCCGTGCGACGGAAAGCCCTCTTTCCTAGCCGGTTGCATTTCGTGCTACTTCGAAATGCCACATCCGCTTCTTCCAGCTGAAGTTTCTGTCTCTTACGTGATGTGTGAGTGGATGGACAGATTGTCCTCAGCTTTAAGGGCAATTCAGGGTGGGAAGGTATCTGGACAGGATGAAGCAAACAGGAAAGATCTGCCTTAGAGGGGAACAATTCACACACACCACAGAAAGAGAGAGAGAGAGAATGAAGTATATTATCAATCCCTATCCCAAGCCTAGGAAATTTGAGCACAAGGTGAGTCATTTATTTAAGAACACTGGTGCTTTCCATGGTTGATTTGCTGGTAAATGACAGATGTGAGTGTGGTAAACATGTCTTGTCTCCCCACTGCACCCACCATCCTGTGCATCATGGAAACCTGTCTCGATGATCAGCGGCCATGTGTGATGGGGTGGAAGGGACAGTCTCCAGAGACAGAATCCTGGGACCTTCCCTGACTTCGCAACTTACTAGCTTTCTTGCCACATTATTTAGTTTTTTCAAGCCGTAGTTTCCTTAAAATGGTGAATATTATCAATCCCTATCCCATAGGAAATTTGGAGCACATGAGTTCATTCAAGTAAAGTATATCATTAGCAGGCCATAACACAGGCAGGAAGAAGAAAATACAATAATTGTGTGTGTGTGGTGGGGTGTCACATCTTCATAAAATTCAACCCTACCCCCATTTCAGTCACTTGTCAGGGAGGAAAGCCAAGAAGCCAATTCCAAGAGTTTAGTGTGACATCAGTGTCTAGGTCATCTAAATCAGGCCCTTTCTGCCATACCTGTCCAAGTCCTGCAGCAATTAACACTGCAGAGCTATATTTACATAAGTAGCTTTATAGTCTCTGTGTATATGCTGGGCAGAGCTGATTCATTTCACACATCATTTGCACTTGTTACAGAACTCCTTCAATACTAACACCCAAACATATTGGACAAAGAAGAGAAGGCAGACACTTTTGTTTTGTTGCTTGTTTTCTGATTTTGTAATACGGTATTTTCAACTTCTTAGAGACATTGGCCCCGTATTACAGGCCTATGTCACACACCCTGTTGTGAATTAAAAGTCTTTTTTACAGCTGCCCTTGCAATGATAAACTACTATTTGCATTGAAAGTAGTTATTGCCCTTTCCATATAAAATTGTACTCATAGATCATTTTAAAGTAATACATTTTTTTTCTTAAAGAGATGAAATTGGAAAATAAAGTGGTAATAGTGTGTTTAATTTATAAGTAAACCCTAGGAACACAATTTCTTTTACTTTGTTATTATCACAAAACAATAAAAATTATCTTGTTTTTAACAGATTCCTATTATTAACAAATCCTACTTGTATCCTATTTATTTGTCACCTATGTGAAAGTCTTCTTTTTCTTCTTGCTAGAGACCTAAATTGTGATGATCAAATTGAATGGTATAAATAAGCAATTCGATGATTAATTTGCTACACCCTACTCCAAAATATGAGACATATTCAAGGCCAAGGTTATCAATAAAATACAGGCAGAAGTTAGGCAGAATGAAAAATAAGGCATACACCTGTGTATTCCTCAAGTCTGTTTTTTTCTTCTTGTTTTCTCACATCATTCAAGTCACCAAAATTTTATTGCTTATTACATGACAAGAAATATAATGTTGGACATAAAATGAATAAAGGAAATTATCCTTAAGAAATTTACAATGTGGAGAAAAAGATGCAGTAATATAACATCATAATGCAATATAATCCAGTGCATATCATACAGTGCAATGAGTTCTATGAAAGATCTATTAATAAAATGCTTGGGGAAAACAGAGGAGGTATAGTGACTCCTGATCCTGGCTTCTGGAGAAAACCAGAAAAGACTAGAGAGGAGGAAGCATATTTACTGACCTTGAGGAACAAGGAGGATACATTCTGTGGGAAAGAGGTGGGCTGGGCGCAGTGTCTCACATCTGTGATCTGAGCACTTTGGGAGGCCAAGGCAGGAGGATCGCTTGCCAGGAGTTTGAGGTTACAGTGAGTTATGATCACACCACTGCACTCCAGCCTGGCCAGTAGAGCAAGGCCTATCACTATCCAAAAAAAAGTTGGGCATTCCATATAGACGACATGCAAAGGCAGAGGAGGAACTGAGTTTTGGGAGATAAAGAGGATTTGGAAGGAACATAGAAGGTATGACAAATATTAGTGAGATAAGAATTTGGGCCGGGCGCGGTGGCTCATGCCTGTAATCCCAGCACTTTGGGAGGCCGAGGCCGACGGATCACGAGGTCAGGAGATCGAGACCATCCTGGCTAACACGGTGAAACCCCATCTCTACTAAAAATACAAAAAGAAATTAGCTGGGCTTAGTGGTGGGTGCCTGTAGTCCAGCTACTTGGGAGGCTGAGGCAGGAGAATGGCGTGAACCCGGGAGGCGGAGTTTGCAGTGAGCCGAGATCGCGCCACTGCACTCTAGCCTGGGTGACAGAGCGAGACTCCGTCTCAAAAAAAAAAAAAAAAAGAATTTGGAGTAAAATTGGAGGCATCATGTCAGAAATTCAGACGTTAACATGGGGGCTTTAGGGAGCCATTACCTAAATTTAAACAGGGCTGTGGTGATAATTTTTTCTAAAAAAAGCAACACAACAAAATTGAGAGCACTTAGGAGGAAGAATTTGGAAATGGCAGAACCACTGCAAAGGTGGAAAATATTTACTTTTGACTAAATTCCTATATTGAGGCATGTTAAATAGAGAATTCATGACTGTGTGTTTTTAATAGAGCCTAAGCTTCTTGAATTATTACTCACTTTAGTTAGAATCACTGCAGTTCTATGCATAAAATTAAGACAGACAAAACAGATATATTGAAAGTTAAGATAACTGAACAAGTAGATTATTCTTCTAGTGTCTTGTAGACTTCTCAAGATGATCAAGAAGTCTACTGTATCACTGTCAGTGCACAATATATAATAAACTAATGATTTTGTTTTCCACCAAGAACAATGGTATTGTAAAATCTCCACCCCCTGAGGATATGTTTTCAGGTCTGGGTGACTAATTATACTGGGAAACAAGGGAGGGAATGATGGCCCTGTGCTTCCTCTGCCCGCTGCCTCTGTGGACGCGTGGGCTGCTGGCTTCAGTCCCGCTTTTCTTTCTCATGGCCCTTGTTGTTTATGCTAAGTATTTTTGCAGGAGGCCTGAGGCGGGCTGGGGTCACTCTGTGTTCTCCTCCTATGGCAGGGCTTCACTCTCCTCCCCCTTCTATGTTGGGGCTTCGCTGTCCCCAGGGTCCCTGTTGAGGATCTCATCCTCATTAGATGACTTCTTGTGCAGCTTCCATGCCTGGTATTTACTCTTGTGGCATTGAGAGGTTTGTACATATCTTTAAGCCAGAGCGGCTGTCTGAGAAAGATTCAACCTGAGTCTCACTTCGCGAAGAGCATCTCCTCTATGGCAGAAATCTGAAAATGCCCCTTGAGAATCCTTCATCTTCTTGTGATGACCTTCGGTGAGAATAAATCTCAATGAGGCAGAAAACTAGAATTAAAGTCGTTAGTATTTCAGTCACAAATATTGCCAAGATGAGTTTGTTGTTATAGCCATATCCTGGAACTTCTATTGTGAGCTTACTCGACTTTTGCTGTTTCCGTTCATTCTGGGCTTCCGTGCTCTCGTTGATACAGTTCTCAGTTTTCCACTGGTCCGTATCCATTATGCCTTGGACACCTTTACTTCTTGCTGCTCACTGAGAAGCTTCATCAGGAGGCCTGTCCTGGAGATGAGCTTGGCACAGGTCAATTGCACGTGGGTCTCAGAGCAGTCCATCTTCAAGGTCCGGATAACATGAGAAATGAGCCTGCGCACATTGTTGTTGGGGATGAGGGACCGCAGCTGCTGGGTTAGCTGAATTTCAAACTGATCACCTGGAGATGAGAGCAATGAGTAATTGAAGCTTTGGGGCTCGGGGGACAGGTCGGTGCCCACGTTGTTGTATTCCCATTTTGTCTCAGTTTGTGTAATAGTTGGCCCTAAGTTGAACGCAGTCCCAGCAGAATCTGCCTCAGGAGGAGGATTGTAGTTTGTGTTTTCAGAGATGGTGCCTTCTGGCATAGTAGTGTTTTCCATAAAAATGTTTTCTTCAAAGGCATTTCTTGCAGTTGTGTTTTTTACATTAGGGTTTTCTATAAAACGTTCTGAAGGAGCAAATGCTTCCGGAAGAGGATTTTCCTGAGGGCTCGGGTCTCCTAAGAGGTGGAGGCAGAAGGCACGCCCATGGAGAACAGTTTCAACATTCATAGGCTTTTCGCTGCAGAGAACGGAGGCCTCTTTGCGAGCATCGACTGCTCTTTCTGTGTGAACGAAAAGGCTTGGTGTAGTCGGTGTTTCCCACTAACTTCTCAGACCCCTGCTCTATTTGAGGCTGTTTCAGCTCCCTTGGGTTGGACTCCCGAGCCTTATTTCTTTGGCAGTGTTCTCTGCAAATGTCTGGGCCCATCTTCCCTCCTGATGCTCTGCTTTCCCACCTCTTCGAAGTGCCTTTTCTGGATGCTCCTTGGGCCCATGAGGAGTCTGTTCAGCAGGTTTTTGCCTATGCTTTGAATCTTTGCCAGGCTGTTTTCCTATAGCTGGATAGTTTCTAATTTCTTTTCAAATATTTGGCATTTAAAATTGTCCTAGAAAGCTGGACTGCAAAAGCATGGCAGTTTTTTCTTCCCTTTTAACTTCATCGATTTTTTCTTGTATTTCTGCATCTAACATATTTTCCAGCAAATACAGCTTTCTCAATTTATTTTCATAAGTTGAGTTGTTGGATACAGGTTGAAGAGAGGGGCTCTTTGTATTGTTTTTCAAAATACCCAGGGGCCTATCTCCATCTTGCACATTTGAAGAAAGCAGTTTAATGAACGGTAACAACATTGATTTCACATCTAGATTTACCGCTCAGAAATAAGGCAAGATGTAACTTAGTGCACTGATAACATCCCTCACGTCATTGGTGTCTAGCTGTCCACTCCCAAAGACTGACAAGTTGATGCCATTGCTGTCTGAGGCCGCCTCCGGCTCAAAAGTCAGCTCAGTGCTCGTGTGCTTCTTCGGAGCTTGTAACACCTTCATGAACGCTCCTTCTGGATTCCCTACAGATGCTTCTTCAGGACAATGTATGGTGTTTGTCAGACATGCACTGTTGCAGTGCAGCTTGACTGTCTTGCAGAGAGCCTTAATGCTATTTTTAAATTGGCAGAGGCAGCAGACCACATGGCTACATAAGATCAGTTTCTCCAGTTCAACAGTCATCATGAGAATGTTCTTAATTGTTGTAAATGGGACATGCGTTGTTCCCATGTTTAGATATTTTAATGCTGGCAGTTTAAAGAGATATGGATCTTCAACAGTTGTCAGAGGATTGCGATTGAGAATTAACTTGTGTAAAAACTGCATTCCGTGCCAGGCCTGAAATGTTCCAAAGCTCAGTTCTGTAAGTAAATTGCAACCAAGATTTATAAACTGCAAAAATGGTAGTGGTTCAAATGTATGTCTTTCAATAGACTGTATTTTATTGCAGGATAAATCTAAATACTGGAGGGATAGCAGGCCTTCAATGAATCCTTATGTAATTCAGTCAAATAATTTTCATTGACAATTAATTTCTTGCATGCTTTCCATACATTTCCATCAATGTAAGAAATATAGTTTCCTTGGAAATTTAAGATGCTGAAGGTGCCATTGTGGGTGTTGGGCTCTGGCAGGCAGATCAATACACGACACCGTATTTACAGAGCTCACATATGTTGGTGCTTGTGGAGGCCTTCTGTTCCTCTGGTGCAGTTAAAGCCTTATTTTGGGCATAACTTTCAGACTGAACCAATGAATCCTGAGTAGGTTCTAGTTCAGTAGGCGGACCGGTGACTTCAGTCAGTTTTCGATGCAGAGTCTGAACCTGGTCTGGACGAGGAGCTGTAGTCTTCTCCAGGGCTATAGAATGTCCAATCTCTGTAGTGGGCTCTGGTGTGATGGCAAGCCCCAGGTCTGGAGGCTGAGTTGAGGTCTTCTCCATGGTTGGAGGCAGTTTAACCTCTGCAGTAGGTTCTGTAGTTATGATAAGCTCCAGGTCCAGAGGTGGGACTGTGACTTAAGTCAGGTGTGAATGCTGAGCCTGACCCTTGTCTGAAGGTGGAAGTGTCCTCAGTTCTGGAGGAGGAGCTGTAGTCGTCAGGGCTGTAGAAGGTTCAAAGTCTGTCGTGGATTCTGGAGTGCTGGTAAGCCCCAGATCCAAAGGTTGAACTGTGGCTTGAGTCAGGTTTGAATGCTGAGTCTGAACCTGGTCTGGATGTGGAAGTGTCACTTTAGGGTGCTTGGGAGGAACTAGAGTCTTCTTCAGGGGTGTAGAATGTCCAACCTCCGTAGTGGGTTCTGGAGTGATGGTAAGTCCCAGGTCCAAAGGTTGAACTGTAACGCTGGGTGACATTGGATGCTGAGCTTGATCCTGACCTGGTGTTGGAATTGTTACCTCTTGATATACTGGAAGTTGGGGTACAACTTTTTTAGGAGGCTGAGTTGGGGTCTCCTGCATGGTAGGAGAAAGTTCAACCTCTGTTGTGGATTCTGGAGTGATGGTAAGCCCCAGGTCCAAAGGTTGAACTGTGGCTTGAGTCAGGTTTGAATGCTCTGGAGGTTGGGCTACAACTACATTAGGGAGCTCTGGAGTCTGAGCTGGACCCTCCTCAGCGGTCTGTGGATGCTCAGCTGCAGCCTTCTGCTGGGTTGGAGAGGGATTTGCATTATTAATAGGTTCCGGAAATTGAACTGAAGTCTCTTGTTGAATTGCTAAAGGTAAAGCCTCTTCCAATGACTCTGGAGGCAGAGGTGGGCCCCCATGCTGGATAGCAGGAGGTTCTACATCATTACCTGGCCCTGAGAGCTGAGCTGTAGCCTCCTGGTGGACTGCAGAAGTTCCCACCTCTGCACTAGGCTGTGTTCCTATGGTGAGCTGCATGTCTGGAGGCTTAACAGAGACATTGGGCAAATCTGAATGCTGAGTTTGATGGTGACCTGGAATCGAAACTGTGACTTCATGATGTTCTGGAGGCTGAGCTGGGTCTCCGGCTGGGTCTGAGAAGATTCAACCTACCCAGAAGACTCAGAAGGCTGAGCTGGCTGCTCCTGCTCACTGGGGGAAAGTGCAGGCTCTATAGGAGGACCTGGAGGTTCAGTTGGGGCTTCCTCTTGGTTTGCAGAAGGTTCCATCCCTTCTGGAGGCTAAGCTGAGGTCTCCTGCTGGGTCTGAGAAGATTCAACCTCCCCAGAAGACTCAGAAGGCTGAGCTGGCTGCTCCTGCTCACTGATGGAAAGTTCACGCTCCATAGGAGAACCTGGAGGCTCAGTTGGGGCCTCCTGTTGGGTCGCAGAACGTTCCACCTCCTCTGGAAACTGAATTGGGGCCTCCTGCTGGGCTTGGGAAGATTCTGTCTCATTGGTAGGCTCCGAAGTTATGGTAACCTCCATATCTGCAGGTTCAACTGTAATGTTGGGCAAGTTATAATGAGCTTGATCCTCACCTGGAGGTTGAACTGTCACCTCATGGTTCGGTAGAGTTTGAGCTTGACTCTCCATAGAGTACTCTGGAGGCCCAGCTGGGACCCCCTGCTGGGTTGAAGAAGGTTCTTCCTCCTCAGGGAGCTGTGGAAGCTGCGCTGGGGCTTCTTGCTGGAGTGAAGAGGACTGGATGTCTTCAAGGGTCTCTGGATTTTGAGTTTCAGGCTCTAGATGGAAATGAGAAAGTCCAACTTGCTCAGAGAGCCCTAGGGGCTCATCCAAGTTAACCCGGAGTTCTGGAGGCAGCTGCCGGGATACAGTGTGTCTATACTCCAATATTCAGCCTGCAAAGTCTGTTTCTGATGCTGAAGTTTGGATAATTGGTGTGGAATTCCAACAATCTTAGCAAGGCTCCAACGCTGAGCTAGATCTTTCTTCAGGTTCTTGGGCGAAACAATAAATTCGGTTGGTTTTGAAACCTTACTGTCTAGTGGAACAAGTATTTCATCTGCCTGATGACCTGCAGCCCGATCGAAATCTGCAGTTTGAAACTTACTTTTGAGGCGAGGAGGCTGAACTAGGGTCTGGTTCTGATCCCCGTTCAGCATTGGAACCACCTCTGGGAGCCTTTCTTGCAGAGTCAGCTTGTCATTTAAATCCTGGTGTGCAGCCCAGAACTGCTCTGACCCCAGGAGCAGCTCTCCAGCTGAATCCATGTCCAGGTATGGCACCACATTTTCAGTCGATTCCTGGGGTGGGGCTGACATCTGCCAGGAAGCAGAGGGCCCCAGGTAATCAAAGTCCCCGGGGTCTGCCGGGGGAGTAGGCGCATGGGGAGATTCCCATGGGAGATGGGAGGAGCGGGAAGACCAGGGCTCAGGCGGCCCCAGGGGTGGCAGGGGAGTTAGAGGTCAGCTTGAGCGGGTCCTTGACCCACTCCAGAGGCTGAGCCTCCTTGACTAGTAGCCACAATAGTTGCCACGTGAGGAGGGGCCATGGGCCCCAGAAACGCAGCTGAACATGACACATGCTGGCGCCGCACACTAAGCTGCAGCCATTCTGGCAGCCCCAAGACCCTCATGCTCCTTATAAGCGTGCGCCGCGCCCTGTCTTTATGACACCTTTATTTATGCCTTTATTAGGCTCAGGTCTAGATCTGCTCCATGTCACCATGGCAATCTGATGTCACAATCCCGCCCAAGCACCCCTTCCCATGCCTCCTCGCCGGAATACCCCTCCCCTCCCCTTCGTGAGGGAGGATTTGGGCCGCAGACCCGGGTGGTCCCAGGACTCCAGCGGCCTGCTGTGGTGGGGTAGGGTTGGGTGGGGGCACGGCAGAGCTTCCTGAGGAAGTCACGGGACCTCTCCTGGGGATATTCAGAAGCGCTAGTCCAGTTCTGGCAGCCTGAACTCTTCCTCCTTCAAGGTGAAATCGAGAGTACTCTTCCTTCCAGGGAGAGCAACTGACCTGTAATCCCAGCTACTCAGGAGGCTAAAGCAGGAGAATCTCTTGAACCTGAGAGAGGCAGAGGCTGCAGTGAGCCGAGATCGCAACATTGCATTCCAGCCTGGAGTGCTGCTGTAGGTACTATGGCTCCTGAAGCTGCTTTCCGTGTAGCAACTGGCGTCCTCGTCATCGTCTTCCAACTCCTCTGGGTAATCGGAGTCATCGTCGTCGTCCTCCGTCTCATCCTCCTAGTTGTCCTCACACTCCTGGGTCTCCTCGGCGTCACCGTCCTCGCTCCTCCTCGCTCTCGAGGTCATCGTATACCACTTTGTCGACAGCCCTCCGGGCCAGGTGGCTGTCCCCGCCTCCTCGCCCCGCCCCGCCCCCCGCCGGCCAGGGACGCTGGGGCTTGGGGGTGCTGGCGGCGGCGGCTTCCTCCTGCTACTGCTGCCCACTCCGGGCGAGCTCAGCCGCGTCTTGGGCGCCACCTCAGCCTGGTGGCGGCCCACCTGCCCCGGCTGCTACCGCGTTGCCGCGAGCGGAGCCCCCGGATGGGTTCGGACGCGGGCGGCGGCTGCGGGGCCAGGGCGCAGCGCTCCTCAGCGGGAGCCGCGGGCTACCTGGTTGGCCAGGCCCGCCGGCTCCTTAGGTTGGAGCCGAGGCACGGGAGAAGGGAAAGCGGGCGGGGAGGGGCGGGCGCAGTGGGGGCGGTGGGCCGGGTAGGGAGGCCCTAGGGGCCGGGCGGGTGGAGGGAGAAGGCTCAATCCGAATCGCTGGGGCCCTACTCTGGATCACCTTCAGCCACCATTTTGTTTCTTCCCGCCCAATATACTGATTCTTAAATCCCTGTAGGTTTCAAGAAAAAAAAAAAAAAAAAAAAAAAAAAAAATATATATATATATATATATTTAGTCTTAATTTGACCGGGCCCGGTGGCTCACGCCTGTAATCCCAGTACTTTGGGAGGCCGATGCGGGTGGATCACGAGGTCAAGAGATCAAGACCATCCCGGCCAACAAGGTGAAACCCCGTCTCTACTAAAAATACAAAAATTAGCCGGGTATGGTTGTGGGCACCAGCAGTCCCAGCTACTCCAGAGGCTGAGGCAGAAGGATCACTTGAACCTGGGAGGCGGAGGTTGTAGATGAGGCACTGCACTCCAGCCTGGCCGTGGAGCGAGACTCTGTCTTAAAAAAAAAAAAAAAAAAAAAAAAAAGAAGCAGTTGGACTCATGATGAAGCCCTGGGGAAACATTCTCAAGATGCAAGGGCGGCACTATGCCAAAGGAGACATTCTGAAAGCAGGAGGCATCATCTTTTATACATATTCAGTCACAGATCTTTATATAGTAGTTCTTACTCCGTAGGAAGAATCTACAGGAAAATAAGAGGTAGCAACAGTAGTGTCCCCAGTTACAGATGCCCCCAATAATCTTCTAAGGTTTTCTGTGATTCTCATCCCTGCCGCTCTGGGATCTGGAAGGCAGGCAAGTCCTGCTCTCTAAAGAAGATTATCTGCCGGGGGGGCTTTAGATTCCTTGGGTCCAGTAACCAAAAGACGATGGGGCAGGATTAATATACCCTGATCAGCAGGAGGAGGTGGGACTGCTTTTCCACAGAAGCAGCAGAGATAATCTCTCTTTCTCTCTCTCTCACTCACATACACACACACACACACACACACACACACACACATACACACACACACACACACACACACCCCCCACCCCCATACTCTCTCTCTCTCTTTTGTTATTAATTTCCTGCTGCAGTGCAGTGGCAGGATTTTGGCTCATGGCAACCTCCGCCTCCTGGGTTCAAGCGTTTCTCCTGCCTCAGCCTCCGGAGTAGCTGGGACTATAGGCGAATGCCACCACACCGGACTAATTTTTGTATATTCAGTAGAGACGGGGTTTCACCATGTTGGCCAGGATAGTCTCAATCTCTTGAGCTTGTGATCTGCCAGCCTTGGCCTCCCAAAGTGCTGGGATTACAGACATGAGCCACCGAGCCCACCCTGTCTTCCTTAATTCTATTGTGTGTTGAGAAGTTTGTTAACTTTTCCAAACAGTAGATTATTTACTTATAGGTTAGATGTATCTTCTTACAGTAATTTCACTTGGAGGATAAATTTTATTTTATTTTATTTTATTTATTTTTATTATGCTTTAAGTTCTGGGATACATGTGCAGAACATGCAGGTTTGTTACATAGGTATACATGTGCCATGGTGGTTTGGTGCACGCATGAACCCATCATCTATGTTAGGTATTTCTCCTAATGTTATCCCTCCTGTACTTCCCCACCCCCAGACAGGCCCCAGTATGTGGTGTTCCACTTCGTGTTCGTGTGTTCTCATTGTTCAGCTCCCACTTATGAGTGATGTATCTCAAAATAATAAAAGCTATTTATGACCAACCCACAGCCAATATCATACTGAATGGGCAAAAGCTGGGAGCATTCCATTTGAAAAGTGACACAAGACAAGGATGCCCTCTCTCACCATGCCTATTCAACATAGTATTGGAAGTTCTGGCCAAGGCAATCAGGCAAGAGAAAGAAATAAAGCATA
The DNA here is from genome assembly GCF_024542745.1 of Macaca thibetana thibetana. NCBI lineage: Eukaryota > Metazoa > Chordata > Mammalia > Primates > Cercopithecidae > Macaca > Macaca thibetana. Next base: position 26,957,030 of record NC_065586.1, read on the forward strand.
TTCAAATAGGAAGAGAGGAAGTTAAATCATCTCTGTTTGCAGATGACATGATTGTATATTTAGAAAACCCCATCGTCTCAGCCCAAAATCTCCTTAAGCTGATAAGTAACTTCAGCAAAGTCTCAGGATACAAAATCAGTATGCAAAAAATCTCAGGCATTCTTAAACACCAAAAATAGCGATCCAAATCATGAATGAACTCCCATTCACAATTGCTACAAAGAGAATAAAATACCTAGGAATACAACTTACAAGGGAAGTGAAAGACCTCTTCAAGGAGAACTACAAACCACTGCTCAAGGAAATAAGAGAGGACACAAACAAATGGAAAAACATTCCATGCTCATGAATAGGAAGAATCAATATCGTGAAAATGGCCATACTGCCCAAAGTAATTTATAGATTCAGTGCTATCCCCATCAAGCTACCATTGACTTTCTTCACAGAGTTAGAAAAAACTACTTTAAATTTCTTATGGAACCAAAAAAGAGCCCGTATAGCTAAGACAATCCCGAGCAGAAAGAACAAAGCTGGAGGCATCACACTACCTGACTTCAAACTATACTACAAGAAGGATAAATTTTAAAAATCTGAAGCACAATAATTTTTTGTTGACCTTTAAAAAAGAAGCATATTTTTAATTTGGAAGGTACAGTGTTAGATATTTTTACTAAAATAACATAATTATTTGCACACTGTCTCATCTAATTACTCTGTTAGTTCCTATGAACCTGATTATAAACCAGCAATATTTCTTTTGGCATATTTATAAACTTCTATTTTTATATTTGAATAAATGTATTTAATTTAAAAATTGTATATTTTTAAATTATAGACTGCATTTACTCAAAAATTTCTTCTCTCTTCTAATTGATAAACCTATTTCTGATTAGCATTTCTCTAGTTTATATATCTACAATCACAGCTGTTTCCTATACTAATATAATCTTTTCTGCATATATACTGAGGGTATCTTATTTACAACATAATATTTTAACAACCTAAGAGTTATTGTTTTCTAATTATGGAGTATAGTTTTTATTATTTTTCATTTTTTATTGTTGAAGATGCTTATTCTTTCATAATTTACGATACTTTCTTTTTTTTTTTTTTTTTTTTTTGAGACAGAGTTTTTGTGCTGTTGCCCAGGCTATATACCTATTAGCATAAACCCCTTTCTCACTGGTTGCAAGCCTAAGCTTCTCTGCAGGTAGAGGCTCCTTTAGGCGAAACTCTTCAATTCCTAACAACTTTTGCACTTTCAAAAAGAGAAGAAAAGAACCCAAAACAGGCCAGGCGCTGTGGCTCACACCTGTAATCCCAGCACTTTGGGAGGCCTAAGTGGGCAGATCACTTGAGGTCAGGATTTCCAGACTAGCCTCACCAGTATGGTGAAACCCCGTCTCTACTGAAAGTACAAAAATGAGCTGGGCATGGTGGCGCATGCTAGTAATCCCAGCTACTCAGGAAGCGGAGGCGGGAGGATGTCTTGAAGGCGGGAGGATCTCTTGAACCCGGGAGGCAAAGGTTGCAGTGAGCTGGGCGGCGGAGGTTGCAGTGAGCGGAGATAGCGCCACTGCACTTCAGCCTAGGTACAGAGCCAGACTCCATTCCCCAACCTCCAAAAAACCGAAAATAAAGCACAAATATCTATGCCTCATATCCCTACATGTTTGCAGGAAGGTTCTGCTTTGAACAGTATCCGTATAATGACAGGTGATATCCTGACATTCCACATATGCCTCTTTGGCATCCGGAAAAGAATCCAGTTTTAATTCCGAAACATCCCATCATCCTAAATGTTCCGGCACTGGTCCCTAAGCACCGTGTCCCTCCATGCCAAGATAGTGCTTTCTTCCCTACCCACCCCCGCCTCAATATTCCCACTCCCTTATCCCTCACTGGTTTTCCAGTTGGGACTCTTGCTGGTAGGGTGTCTAGAGGTGGGGTCAAAACCATCTTAATGGACAAAAGTAAAAGCCATTTTGAAAAGAGCTACTTGGGGAGCTCAGGTGGGAGGACTGCTTGAGCCCAGGAGATGGAGGCTGCAGTGAGCCATGATCGTGCCACTGCACCCAGCCTGGGCAACAGTGGGGAGCACCTGTTGCAAAAGAAAAAAAAGAAAATGAAGAAACTACATATTAACATCTAACTATTGTGACCAGAGCAGAACTTGAAAGTAATTCAGAGCTTTGTGAATGTTTATTTTTAGAGAAAGGAAAAGAAATCACGTTGTTCAAATACAGATAATTGAAAAAAAATAATAAAAATAAAACAAAAAAAGGTCAAAAGAAAAGTTGAAAAGTAAATGAGTTGACTCGTTTAAAGCAATAATAAATTAAACAAGCAAAAGTCAATACAAATTGAAGTTGGAAATTACAAAGGCAGGATACAGGAATAAATATTTATTAAACAAAAAAGGTTTTAAAAAAATTAAGATGAAATACTATGCACAATCGTTTAGCAATATACTATATATGAAGGTGTATTTAAATAAATTGGCATTTTCCACACAAAAGTTCATAAACGAGAAAAGTTTTAAATGACCAATAACTCAGGAAAAATTGAGATTCTTTTAGTCAATTCAATTCCCAAAATACGTTACTCAATACATCCATTTTTTTTTTCAAACTTTGAAGTAGTAATTAATGCCCGTGCTTTACACATTTTTCTGGAACATATAAAAAAAATCTCAATTTTAAAAAAATATAAATTTTATCCTAACCCCAAACCAGATTAAGATTACATAAAAGTCATCTTTATTTATAATACTGATACTATGAAAATACCTGAGAAATATATATAGTGTAATATTAATTGAAAAACAATTCAAAATTGTGGAAACACTGAACACAGTTGTGACAGTACAAATGTGCATAGGCAAATACAAAAAAATGACAAATACATAAATTTTAATGAGACAGAGTAATTGGTAACTGGTAATCTTTTATTTAAACATATTTTTCTTTTTTTTTTTTTTTTGAGACGGAGTCTTGCTCTTTTGCCCTGGCTGGAGTACAGTGGTGTGATCTCAGCTCACTGCAAGCTCCGCCTCCTGGATTCACGCCATTCTCCTGCCTCATCCTCCTGAGTAGCTGGGACTACAGGTGCCCGCCACCACTCCCCGCTAATTTTTTGTATTTTTAGTAGAGACGGAGTTTCACCGTGTTAGCCAGGATGATCTCGATCTCCTAACCTCGTGATCCGCCTGCTTCGGCTGAAAACAGGCAAAAATATTCTTCTTATACAATGTTTACCATTGTCTAGTAAAAATATAGGTTAGATGCCTATGCAATTTGCCCGGTGTGGTGAGTCTTCTGAAAATGCATGCTCTTTTCAAAAGTGACAGAAAATGAAGCCAGAATGAATAGCATGCCTGTATAGTTGATTCTTTTCAAAGTTAAATATCTCAGTGGCTTATTTTTATTAAAGCATTCCAGGCCGGGTGCCGTGGCTCAAGCCTGTAATCCCAGCACTTTGGGAGGCCGAGACGGGCGGATCACGAGGTCAGGAGATCGAGACCATCCTGGCTAACACGGTGAAACCCTGTCTCTACTAAAAAATACAAAAAACTAGCCGGGCGAGGTGACGGGCGCCTGTAGTCCCAGCTACTCGGGAGGCTGAGGCAGGAGAATGGCGTGAACCCAGGAAGCGGAGCTTTCAGTGAGCTGAGATCCGGCCCCTGCACTCCAGCCTGGGCGACAGAGCAAGACTCCGTCTCAAAAAAAAAAAAAAAAAAAAGCATTCCAAAGGCACATGGTCCATCGTGTGGACTGTTCATTTGCCAAGTTCTAATTTTTTTTTTTTTTTTTTTTTGGGAGACAGAGTCTTGCTCTGTCGCCCAGGCTGGAGTGCAGTGGCGTGATCTCAGCTCACTGCAAGCTCTGCCTCCCGGGTTGGCGCCATTCTCCTGCCTCAGCCTCCCGAGTAGCTGGGACTACAGGCACCTGCCACGACGTCCGGCTAAGTTTTTGTATTTTTAGTAGAGACGGGGTTTCACCGTGTTGGCCAGGATGGTCTCGATCTCCTGACCTCATGATCCGCCCGCCTCCGCCTCCCAAAGTGCTGGAATTACAGGCATGAGCCACCGCGCCCGGCCTCATTTTACAAGTTCTATTTTTAAATAAAAGCCTATTTTTTGGAGTTATGGAAGCAATGAGAAAGCAACCTAGACATGTAAACTTCTGGTTTTACACTCATGTGCATCAACTTAAAAAGGGCAGACTAAATGATTTGTGTTTATGGTTGGAGAATTGAGAAAGACTGGTGGCCTAAGACTGATCTGCTAGGTTTCAGATCAAAACAATCAATGGCTGTCTTCTGTGGGAATTGAGTGACAGCGTTGCTGCAGTTGTAGCTGGGTTACCAGGCATGTATAAATAGTAAAACCGGGGATTTCAAGAAATACTTTCTGAGCAACTGCTGTGGTTTTCTCTGGCAGACAACCTTCTTCTGAATTCTTTCAATTCCATCTGGTTATATCTTTCTTTCCTCACCCAAATAGAAATTTTCTAAGTCTGTATTGACACCCCCTCCCTGAGTGCTACAGCAGAAAAAAGATTTTCAACTTTCAAATTTTTTAAAAGAACACTTTACAATTAATTTGTTTTTCTTACAATTTATTGTTAAGGAACTTCATTTCTTCATTTTTGTTAGAGTGACTGTCTTGTGATGTGTTTTATTAAATACATAAAATCAAAAAGCCAGTTGAGGCTGGGCACGGTAGCTCACACCTGTAATCCCTGCACTTTGGGAGCCCAAGGCGGGCAGATCACCTGAGATCAGGAGTTCGAGACCAGTCTGGCCAACATGGTGAAACCCCATCTCCACTAATAATACAAAAGTTAGCCGAGCTTGGTGGCAGGCGCCTGTAATCCCAGCTAATCGGGAGGCTGAGGTACGAGAATTGCTTGAACCCAGGAGACAGAGGTTGCAGTGAGCCGAGATCGCGCCACTGCACTCCAGCCTGGACGACAGAGTTAAACTGTCTCAAAAAAAAAAAAAAAGAAAAAAAAAAGCCAGTTCAGAGTTGGTGTGAGAAAGGATAATGTATCACTGAATTTTATTTCACTTATTTTTATTAAATTCTAGGGGGCAGGAGTCTTATAGATTATAAAGTAGTAATCCTAATTGAAGATATTGCTAGAAACATCAAAGCAAATGCAAACATATTTTTATTGATTTTACGTAGACATTATTTCTCTGTAATCCACAGTCTTTGACTTCATTCCAGGGGCATAGCACGCTCTCAGTGCAAATGGGTTGAAACATTTTTGACAGCAGTTGTTATACCATTGTAATTGATCAGAGTTATTAAGATTGCATCTAAATGTAATTAAATAATACTTAAAGGAAATTTAGTCACTCAGTGTCATCCATTGAATTAAGTCATCTAAATTAAAATTATATTTGTTTTTATCATGTGAGCTTAGCGAATGGTAATTTTCAGAAGTTTGACTGAGTGAATTTCCTTACAAACTGACCTCCAAGCCTCTAGCCCCCAGATCATCTGCTCTGGGAGGTGCCAGGATAAGGACCCCCAGTGTAATATCTACCTCCATTCCTGTTGAGCCAGGGTTCAAATTCTCCAGATGGAACCGTCTTTGCCGCCTTACAGAGTGGGTTCTCACTGGAACCTTTCCTAGCTTGAATTAGAGTTTGACTTTACCCTCAGAACCAAGCCTATGGAATTTCTTTCTCTACTGAAGAGGAAAGAGGTTTCTAAGAAGGAGTAAATCAGGCAAGTCTTGAAATAAAACCTGTGGAGTTCCCCTCTTGTTTTGCTTGACTTGAAGACAAGTCCCTGTCGCATTTTTCCCTTTCACAGATCACAGATGATTAGTTTATAAAGGCCTAGTGCCGGCCAGGCACGGTGGCTCACGCCTGTAATCTCAGCACTTTTGGAGGCCGAGGCCAGTGGATCACCTCAGGTCGGGAGTTTTGAGACCAGCCTGGCCAACATGACGAAACCCCGTCTCTACTAAAAATACAAAAAAATTAGCCCAGTATGGTGGCACGTGCATGTAATCCCAGATACTAGGGGGGCTGAGGCAGGAGGATCGCTTGAACCTGGGAGGTGGAGGTTGCACTGAGCTGAGATTGTGCCACTGCACTCCAGCCTGGGCAACAGAGTAAGGCTCTGTCTCAAAAAAAAAAGGCCTAGTGCATTGGAAAGGTTGCTGTATGAGCTCCATGGCTCTGTCAGTATATAATTCATAAACTTATCTTGCTCCCAAGAAGCTGAATGTTAAACTTAATCTTGTTGAACTCTCTAAAATCCCTCTTAATTAGACATATCTGGTATAAGCCAAAGCATCTAGGCAGATAGGAGTCTTTTTTATGTTAGTACGAATTAATAGGGCTAACTTCCCATGTGCTTGATGGAGGTGAATATCCCTGAGAAGAAACGAAAATTTTGACTGAGAGAAAAAAGAAGTCATTTATTGGTGCATGAGACACTGGGAGGTAGGATACATTTGGATGCCCTGCTGTGGTTGGAGACGTGGAAACGAAACAAGAGAACAAAGCATTTTGGTTACTGGGGAAAGAGGAACAAGGACATAGAAAGTGTTGGAGGATAACAAGTCCAACTGCCATCTCTAAACCTTTTTTCTTGGCTCATAATGACCCTCAGGGGAGAAAACGTTCTTTATTCTTTTTTTCTCTCTCTTTCTGCACACTGTGTACTTTAGAATTTAAACTGGTATCAGTAGTAAAATCTAGATATGCTCATGAGTTCAATAAACCATTGGATCTGCCTGGGCTTCAAGCTTAATTTATGGCATAGTTTCTTTGGAAAAATGTACTCTCCGTTCTAAACAACCAATGTAACAAGGACCCTTCTGGGACAGAATCCATTGGTATATGAGGTGCTGCTCCTATGTGCACTCATTCCACGTGCAAAAATGATAATTAAGAGCCACTCCATGAAGGCTCTGGCTTAGACTCACTGGAGGCCTGTGTTTGGTGCTGGCCACTCTATCCGTGAAACCATATTTAAATGAACCAGAAGAAAGGTTTAAAAAGATGCCTTGGCAGATCTTTTTGAACAGTGAATATTCGCCCGACAATATCTGTTTCATTCATTTCAGCTTTTGTTTTGGGGGGTAGCTTAAAAAAAGTCTTACGGCGGCATCAAGAGCCATCTGTGTTAAGGGCCCTGCGTCGAGTGCCTCGGTGCACACGCACGGTTTCTCTTTTGGGCTTTTGTTACCAGTAAGTCTACCTCGGACACTTATTTTCTTATTTTATTTCCCATTCTGTGCTGTCACTTAGTTTTAGTGAAAGAATTAAGCTTTGCCTTTTTGGATTATTCCAGACATTCTTTTCCTGGCATGCAAATGACTGTTGATGTACTCCAGCAGAGAATAATAAAAGCCTCTATCAACAGTCCAGCGAGTGACATTTAAAGGATACTTGAAAGGTTGTCCAATTCCTTGTCTTGTACCTTACCTAACAAAGGCCATCTGGGAATGAGGTATTTCACATAAGTCCAATTTCCAGATAGCAGAAATTTAAGGACCAATTTAAAAAATAGAGAATTTTCTTCTCTTCTAAACTTACACTATTCAGCACAGCTTTGGAGAGGTACTTTAATAATCTTTCTATTCTCTAAACTTCCTCTTCCTTGTATTTCTTATATTGTTCCACCCTTTCAAGTCAGTAACCTGAGGGTTAATCACAATCGGAAACTTGCCCCTCACTCCTTTGAATGACGAGCCTTGTCTTCCTGACAGCCTTTTTAAAAGGGAACTTTTCTAATTACTTATTTCTAAGCAGAATCTTTTAAAATGAGATTTATATAAATGCTGACCCTTTGAATATGCATGGGCTTACTATAGAATTATAAAAACTTAAGCACTATTCGGAATACCATAATTCTCAGTAAACGTTTATGAGTCATGGTAGAAACAAAACACATTGACGTGGATTCTTTCTGAAGTTGAAATTAATTTGATGTTTGAAAATCATATTTCTTTCCGGCTTCACTTGCAAAAATCCAAATGCAATTGTACCAGGGTTTCACCCATTGTGAAGAACTGAGAGATTAATGGCAGACAAGAAGAGAAAAAAAGAAGAAATATTGGCAACATGAGCTATGTGCTGGTTCCTTCAGGGGTGGCTTTCCATTCCCTTTTCTTTGTTATTTGGTGTCACACGAGAGCCCGAAAAATCCTACATGTAGATAGATGCTGAGACTCGCACTTTCCTACTAGGCTTACAAACAAATCGAAAGTATGAGGCAGTTTAGCCTAGAAACTGTACAGATATTTTAGGGTTGTGTTAGCTTCTGACATTTTTGTCTTTTTACATTGTGGTACCTAAAAAAGATAGCAACGCTGATTTCATATTTGGCTGAATGTGGGCAAATTGTTTTCCAAAATGCAGCCACATCCTATCTCTTTCCTTTGGTACTAGCTCTCACTGCCTTGTATTAAAAGCTCCTGGAGACCCTGAAATGGTGTTGTATTAATTTTTATAATTCCCCTAGTGCTTACTACCGTGTCTTTCATGTATTTACTCTATAAATGTTTCTTAAGTGAATGCATTAATGTTTTCATGATTTAGTATATCTGCTCCTTAAATCATAAAATACATTTTAATTTACTTAAGTATATGTTGATCTGTGTCTGAACAGAACAAAAGAAAGATCCTGAATAAGTTTAAATTGGTGTTTAAAAAGTTTTAAAAAGAAGAAAAATGTAAAGTAAAAAGAAAATTAAACAATGAAGCTGAAAACAATGAAATGTTTAAGAGAGTCAAAATAAAAACACAGAAAGAGTAAAATGAAACTAAATCGATTTTCAAGTAAAAGAGTGACTTCCAGGGAGATACAAGGATGAAAAATGGAAAAATTTAGCTAGTTTAAAGAAAATCCACCAAAGAACAAAAAGCACAGCTGATAGACAAATAAAAACAAATGGAGCTTTTACAAATTTGACTTCACTATGTAGGGATTTATTGTTTACCTAGTACCATAGCCTTGGAGGTGAGACTTAAGAAATAAAGCACAGCTCTAAACCCACTCATTTAAACCCTGCTGCCACCTTGACTGTCAGGGTTGATAAGAACCCTAAGTCCAAGTTGTGACTTTTTAAGAATGACTATTTTTAGCTGTATATGAGAATGGGAGAAAGTCCATACAGAAATTTTACATTTTCTCTCTCCTCCATGTGTAAAAGCGAAGATCCCATACATTTTTCATATTTTCCTGTTAAGAACAAGTTATCAACACGAAATTTTGATCTTGCAAAGGCATTCTCTGTATTTTGGCGTTATCATTCTACTGATATTTATCAGCAAATCGATCATATTTGACTTTCTGATACTCAGTGCATTTCAGACTTGCTTCAGTGGTCAGTCACATCCTGGGGCAGCTTCACAGAAGTGCTTGTTCATGTCACTATATTTAAGACTGTGTAGGGCCAGGCGTGGTGGCTCACACCTGTAATCCCAACACTTTGGGAGGCCGAGGTAGGCGGATCATGAGGTCAGGAGATTAAGACCATCCTGGCTAACACGGTGAAACTCTGTCTCTACTAAAAATACAAAAAATTAGCTGGGCATGGTGGTGGGCACTTGTAGTCCCAGCTCCTCGGGAGGCTGAGGTAGGAGAATGGCGTGAACCCAGGAGGCAGAGCTTGCAGTGAGCCGAGATCATGCCACTGCACTCCAGCCTGGGCGACAAAGCGAGACTCCGTGTAAAAAAAAAAAAAAAAAAAAAAAAAAAAAGACCGTGTCAGTATTTCCATTAAGAGACTTTCTCATTCAGTAGCACTTTTAAATAAGTCATAAAAAATCAAGCCAAACTCAAAGCTGGCATAAAGAGGTCCTTTTCTTTTTCTCCTGTGTATAAGGAATATAAGCACATAACTCCCATTAATTAATTAATTAATTATTTTTTGAGACGGAGTCTTGCTCTGTCACCCGGGCTGGAGTGCAGGGGCCGGATCTCAGCTCACTGCAAGCTCCGCCTCCCGGGTTTAAGCCATTCTCCTGCCTCAGCCTCCCGAGTAGCTGGGACTGCAGGCGCCCGCCACCACACCCGCCCGGCTAGTTTTTTGTATTTTTTAGTAGAGACGGGGTTTCATTGTGTTAGCCAGGATGGTCTCAATCTCCTGACCTCGTGATCCGCCTGTCTCGGCCTCCCAAAGTGCTGGGATTACAGGCTTGAGCCACCGCGCCCGGCCAACTCCCATTAATTCTATATTTAGTTAGGTTTGTAAACGCTTTACACACTGACTAGACCAAATGAGATCCAATGATGCTTCCGTGGCCTACGATTAAAAAGAATGTCAAAAAGTTTTTACTGTCTTCAAAAATAACAAGACATTCTATTTAATGAATATAGAAGTGGTTTCTTTTCCTTCATCTTTTTTTGTTGTTATTAGTTGCAGTTGGTTTTTTCCCTTCTGCCTCCCTACCTTGTTTCTAAAATTAAGCAGGTATTTTTCTGTGTTAAAATTTGTCTTGTTGATGTAACAGAATTTTTACACAGGGTAAATATGTGCTTTCTTCCAGTCCAGAGTTTTGATACTTTTAACTTTGGAAGATTGATTTCTTGTTTTCCATTATAAATGATATAATTTATAATTGTGATTTTTGAGGGAGTGAAAAAATATAATAAACATGTTCACTTTGCCCAATTTCCTTCACAAAATTTGAGTATTTTTCTCAGTTTTCAGTTTAAATGAAGGGTGGTGTGTTTAAACAACAGCTGCGTAATGAACCTTTTCTCTGTTTCCTCTTTGACGGCATCGTTACCCAATTTCTCTGTTTCATTGCACTAAAGAAGTAGTCAGGGATTTTTGTAAATCCAGCAATCAGCTTTTAAAGGATCTTCCAGATCAATCCCTTATTTCTCATGTTAGGAAATTGCTTTAGCCTCTGTACAAGGCCCTGAAAATATTCACTTTTGGCTATGGGTTGCTCTGTTGCTTGGAGATGTGATCCTGATCCTTGGTACAGTAAGTCTAACGGGTTTTGGCACCTTCAGGTACTTAAACGACTTTAAAAAAATACTTAAATCATTAGTGTTGAACTTTTGAGAACTTGGAGTAGGTGTGTGTGCATTTCTGAAAGTTTCCCTGTTTTACTAGCTAGAGTGGAAAGGTTTTTCCACAAGTTGATATTATAAATTGTCGGCTGTAATAGCCATATAGTACCTAGGGATCATCTTTGATGGAAATAGAAATGGTTTGCAGAAGATCCCACACAGTTAATATTGGTGGCCAAAGGTTTCTGTGGTGTGTGTGTGTGTGTAGTAGTAGTAGTAGTAGTAGTAGTAGTAGTAGTAGTAGAAGTAGTAGTAGCAGTAGCAGTAATAGAAATTGAACATAGTTGGAAAAACAAGGTCGCTTTTGAAGACCATCAGTGGCATCTCCCCTCTGCCTTGTACCTAACACTGGAGACATTGAAGTTATCACCAGGAAGTGGCCAGAAATAATTAGAGGGATAACAACCAAGTTGGAAAGTGGCTTTAGGGAGATATATTAGTCTCAGTTTGAAGCAGCAACACCACTCTCTACTTTCAACAGTTTGGAGTCTTCCCCAAAGTGAGTCAGTAACTGTTTTTCCAAGCCCAATAGGAGGTACTGCAGTGTGAAATTCACTTTTAGCATTTGCTCAGGTCAGGCACCTAGGAAAAGCAAAATTGAAGTTTAGACTTAACTGTCTCACGGATTCGGGCAACTCCTTAGCAGCGGGCCATGATTCTCTTAAGCGCTTTTTTTCCACGTCTTCCCAAATTGGTGGACTGCAGATAGGCGTAAAAACTGCTTCTTGCTCACTGACTTCAGTGCTTTTGAGTATCTTTGATACAGTGATGAAGATGTACATCTTCTACACACTGTGTTCACTTTTTGGTCCTATTACACACACACACACACACAGTTTTGCCTTTGATCAGTTTTCATTTAAAGATAACATTTTTTACAATAGCAATTTCGAGAGGAATATTTTAGTAATACAAAATTAAAATTGAAAAACAGAACTCAAATGAAAATGAAACCTTTTAAAATGCTGAAAGGTGATCAGAGACAACCATTCATAAAGTGGTATTTCCAAGGAACAGCTTGCGCCTTAAGTTTTCACATAGTTGCCTGTGAGAATTACTAAGTCGCAGTGAGCTGAGATCACACAACTGCACTCCAGCTTGGAGACAGAGCAAAGCTCTGTCTCAAAAATAAAAAAAGAGATATAAAGAGGGTAGCTTTGAGAAGACCTCCCAGACTGTGAAGATAAAGGACAAGTAGGTAAAAATGATGGATTTAAGGAACTGGAAAACCGAAATTTAAGATTTGAAAAGTTAAAATCACCAGTATAGTAGGATGAACATATACATACCTTTCAAACATCTGGAGAACATAAAAACCAACAAAATATATGCAATATTATAAGAAAAAAGAAATAACAAAGAATAAGAATTTTAGAAACAAAGAATATATACATTATGATAAACGTGAAACCAATTTTTTGACTTGACGTGTAAATAAATATGTTAGTCAATTAAATGAAAAAGACTCTCAGATTAGGCTTTAGAAAACATGTGTTTTACAAATGAAGCCAAAAGTAAAATAACACACGTAGATTAAAAATATACAGGATGGCCGGGCACGGTGGCTCACGCCTATAATCCTAGCACTTTGGGAGGCTGAGGCGGGCGGATCACAAGGTCAAGAAATCGAGACCATCCTGGCCAACATGGTGAAACCCCGTCTCTACTAAAATGCAAAAAAATTAGCCGGGCGTGGTGGCGGGCGCCTGTAGTCTCAGTTACCCGGGAGAATTGCTTGAACCCAGCAGGCTGAGCTTGCAGTGAGCCGAGATGGTGCCACTGCACTCCAGCCTGGCGACAGAACGAGACTCCATCTCAAAAAAACAAAACAAAACAAAAAAGCAAAAATTACAGAGTTACTAACGCAGGAGACTGAAAGGAGAGGCTTGAGAGGTGGTTTAATGAGGTAATCCATAGTTTCTAATAATCAATTGGCACCCGGTCAGTTTATTTATTTATTTTGAGGTGGAGTCTTGCTCCGTTGCCCAGGCTGGAGTGCAGCAGTGCAATCTCGGCTCACTGCAAGCTCCGCCGCGCGGGTTCAAGTGATTCTCCTGCCTCAGTCTCCTGAGTAGCTGCTACAGGCTCCCGCCGCCATGCCTGGCTAATTTTTTTGTATTTTAGTAGAGACGGGTTTTCACCATGTTGCCCATGCCAGTCTGGACCTCCTAGGCTCAAGTGATCGGCCTCACTCGGCCATCCAAAGTGCTGGGATTACAGGCATGAGCCATGGCGCCCGGCCCAATTTATTAATCAGAAAGGAATAAATTGGCCTGGCTCAGTGGCTCACACTGTAATCCCAGACTTTGGAAGGCCAAGTGAGGTGGATCACTTGAGCCTAGGAGTTCCAGCTTCTCTGAAGGCTGAGGTAGGAGGCTTGCTTGATCCCAGGAGGTCGAGGTGGCAGTGAGCTATGATGATGTGTCCCAAATTGATGGCTTCTTGGTCTCACTGACTTTCACTGCCTTCAAGAATGAAGCTGCAAACCCTTGCGGTGAGTGTTACAGTTCTTAAAGATGGTGTGTCAGCAGTTTCTTCCTTCTGGTGGTTTTGTGGTCTCACTGACTTAAGGAGTGAAGCTGCAGCTCTTCATGGGGAGTGTTACAGCTCTTAAATGTGGTGCATCTGGAGTTGTTCATTCTTCCTGGTGGGTTCGTGGTCTCGCTGGCTTCAGGAGTGAAGCTGCAGACCTTTGCACTGAATGTTATAGTTCATAAAGGCAGCATGGACCCAAAGAGTGAGGGCAGCAAGAGTTGTTGCAGAGCAAAACAACAAAACTTCCACAGGGTGGAAGGGGACCCCAGCGGGTTGTGGCAGGCTGGCTAGGGCAGCCTGCTTTTATTCCCTTATCTGACCCCACCCACATCCTGCTGATTGGTCCATTTTACAGAGAGCTGATTGGTGCGTTTACAATCCCTGAGCTAGACACAGAGTGCTGATTGGTGCATTTACAATCCTCTAGCTAGACATAAAAGTTCTCCAAGTCTGCACTATGTTAACTAGATACAGACTACTGATTGGTGTATTTACAAACCCTGAGCTAGACACAGAGTGCTGATTGGTGTATTTACAAACCCTGAGCTAGACGGAGTGCTGATTGGTGTATTTACAAACCCCAAGCTAGACACAGAGTGCTGATTGGTGCCTTTACGATCCCTTAGCTAGACATAAAATTTCTCCAAGGCCCCACTAGACCCAGGAGCCCAGTTGACTTCAGCTAGTGTATCCCACCCTAGGGCCGCAAGCGGAGCTGCCTGCCAGTCCCGCACTGTGCACCCATACTCTTCAGGCCCTGAGCGGTTGATGGGACCCAGGGATGCGGAGCAAGGTGTGGTGCTCCTTGGGGAGGCTCCAGCTGCACAGGAGCCCATGATGGTGGGGAGTTTGGGCATGGCGGGCTGCAGGTCCTGAGCCTTGCCCTGCCAGGAGGCAGCTGAGACCACGCAAGAACTGGAGCGCAGCTCCGGCAGGCAGGCACTGCTGGGGGACCCAGCTCACTCACCGCAGCCGCTGGCCTGGGTTGGTGCAGGCTGGCCGCTCATAGCAGGGGGCCTGCCAAGCCCACGCCGGTGCCCCTCAAAACTGGTGCCAGACTGTGAGTGCTGCTGCGCAACCCCGGTTCCCGCCCGCGCCTCTCCACGCCTCCCTGCAAGCTGAGGGAGCCGGTTCTGGCCTCAGCCAGCCCAGAGAGGGGCTCCCACAGTGCAGTGGCAGGCTGAAGGGCTCCTCAAGCGCCACCAGAGTGGACCCGAGGTTGAGGAGGTGCTGTGAGGGCTGCTAGCACATTGCTAGCACATTGTCACCTCTCAGTGACACTGCTGCACTCCAGACTTGGTAACAGAGCGAGACTCAGTCTAAAAAAAAAAAAAAAAAAAAAAAAAAAAAAAAAGAATGTAGCTGGGTGCAGTGGCTCACACCTGTAATTCCAGCACTTTGGGAGGCTGAGGCAGGCAGATCACCAGGTTAGGAGATCAAGACCACCCTGGCCAACATGGCAAACAAAACCCCGTCTCTACTAAAAATACAAAAATTAGCTGGGCGTGGTGGCAGGCGCCTGTAATCCCAGCTCCTCAAGAGCCTGAGGCAGGAGAATCGCTTGAACCTGGGAGGCAGAGGTTGCAGTGAGCTGAGATCACACCACTGTACTCCAGCCTAGGCGACAGAGCGAGACAAAACGAAACAAAAAAAGTAAATAAAATTGCTAAATCAAGGAATAGCTTGACAGTGTATTATTGAGAGAAATAGAGGCAACAGTTAGCAGACACCAATGTTCACTTAGTGGGAACTGCAGGTGTTCCCTGGACAGGAGGCTGCAACTTTTCCAAAAGAAATCTATTATTGACTACCCAAGAAAAAAATGCGTTGTAGGTTTGTTACAATATACAAATATCTAAACTTTATATAGCCACGACCATATTCTAGGACTCTTCTAAGCCTTTTCCTGCTCTGAAATAGCTACTATTGTTAACCTCCATTGTAGAGAAAACAGATGCCAGAGTTTGTTGTGGAAGCACCATGGACACTGACTATGAAATTGACCTGTTGTGTTTCAGACTTAAAGGTTCTTCCTGCTCTGCTCCTTGCATTGCCACATTTTTAGTTAACATGCCTCTTAAAATACTGGTCCTTTCTATATTTGGAGGGACTCCTCTTCCAATTTGAAGTTTTTTTCTTGCATTAAGCAGTTGGTCAGACTAAGATCATCTGCGTTTTATGTCAGTTTAAGTACCTCTTAGATATTGTTCAGCTAGGAATGTAAATATGAGCTTACATTGTGTATAAAAGGAAAGAATAGCTGCCGACAACCATTTTTGTCTCATAATACAAATACAAATCAATCTGTTATTGGCTGGGAGGGGAGGGAAAAGCAGAGAGAAAAGCCCCATCTCTACTTGGAGTTCAGCACTGGGTCTCTTTTCCCTTCCACCTTCCTTCTCACAGCTGTCACAGTGACAGAAGCACAAGGGCTGCCTTTTAGTGACACCTGCTGGGACAGACCTGGCAGAAGGGAAATGTATAGTTTTTCAGTTTGGACATTCTTTGTAGTTTCATTTATTTTTCCAGGAAATGAGTGAGATATTTTTTGCTGCTGTTACCTGGTTTTTGTTTGTTTTTTGAGCATAAACAGAACTTAATGGATCCCCAAATCTACTAACTCAGTCTTCCTTTGGCAATATACCTTTTTCTGATTTCTAGACTTTGATATTTTTAACACACTAATTATTTAAAAATTTATAAAAGTACCACAAAAGCAGCAAATTAAATTTGAAACCTTACTTAGCAATACTATCATCTCAAATCATCATCAATAACATTTTGGCATATTTTATTTTAAAATGCATTTTAGCATGGTTTAGTTATATTTATTATCTCTGTATCAATACACTTTTCCTATGCCATTACTTTTTGGAATATTATTTTAGTGTGTGAATACTACTAAATCTTACATACTTGCTGTAGTTGACATGTTACCTTGTGAGGCATTTAGATTATTTTCAACTATTTAGTATTCTAAAAACCAGTTATTCTAATATCATTATTAGAATAATATTACTATATTATTATTGCAGCAATCAGGTGTTTTTAGAATAAATATCCTATTGCTCATTTAACTTGATTGGATCTATGCATGGACAATTATGTTGGGAACATAGAATGTAACTGGCCCTGTTTCAACCCCTGAGACGTGGCCCTCAGTTCAGGGAAGAGAGGAGTTCTCTATTGGGCTGATAATGCAAAACTCGGAAACATTGTCTTCTTCTTTACCCAGTGTTTTATAAAACCAGAAGGAAGATGTGGGTGTGACTGGTAAAGGCAAGAGCATGTATATTAAATGCAAAAGCAGCCTGAGACATTTTATTCACAGTCAGATAGGCGAGGCTTGACTCCCTGATTTTATAATTATTTGGTATTAATCTACTACGTCATTGGTAAATAATATTAATTATTGTGAGAAAGAAATAATTGATGGAATTTAAAGAAAATCAGCTTTCCTTTATTTTTATTATTCTACCTAGAAGTATTATATCTAATTAAAATAATGATTTTAAAATTATCCTATCAAGTGTCACATCAAACTAAAATCCATTGTATTCAATTTCTCAACTGAGAAATTGTATTCAATTGTATTCAATTTCTTTACTGAAAAATTAACATGAAAGCAATCATATAGCATTCAGAATTTAATAAATATTTAGAGAAACTAAACGCCATAGTTAGATTCTCTTGTTAAATCTTTCTCTTGCTTTTCTTCTCTCAGTATGTATTATGGCTCATTGCTTCTATTGAACATGGCACAATTCAAATATTAATACAGCTCCTTTACTGGCTTTCCTTATAAAAGTTGTAAATCTCAGAAATGAACAAGCTTACCTCCCTAGTTATTTATTAAAAGTTACAAGACACTTTTTTTAACTTCCCAGTAAACTTAGAGGGGTATATTTTGTATTTATATTTGCTATGTCTTTTATAAAGAAGATACCTAATGATTAGAAAGTTAGAACTTAATTTTCTGAAGGATTAAGCCACATTTGTTGAACTTGTGTGTTTGTGGGTGGCACGCTATGTCTTCAGCAGACCTGGTACCTACTGCTTGATCTAGAACATCTTTTCCTCCACCTGCCTTTTTAGTTTTTATTTCAGCAGATGTGGGTGGTTTGTGGCTGATTGAAAATAGAATGGGCTACAAAAGCCCCTCCTGTTTGCTGTTGAAACTGCCGTTTGAATTACCCTTACATTATGAATTGACTGTTAATTATCACATTTTGTAAGAGAATATCCTGATCTGCTTTGCATGTGAGGCTCTCCCAGTAATAAACAAAGAAGCATAATTAAACAAGATTTTAATATCTCTGTACCCTGTAAGAAATTCAGATACAATTCAAGCCATCTTGGAAATTTGAGGTTGTATTCTGCTGTCCTCTCTGTTGCGGTCATTGTGCAATGAGCCTTCAAATGATATAGTAGAGGTCAACTGATAGTCTATTGTTATTCATTTATACACAGGTATATATGGTGTGTGTATGTAAATATAAATATTCATTGTGTGCGTACATGTGTACATACATACATATAGAGGTAATAGAAGTTTTCATTTTTTTTTTTTTTTTTTTTTGAGATGGAGTCTCGCTCTGTCACCCAGGCTGGAGTGCAGTGGTGCGATCTCAGCTCACTGCAATCTCCACCTCCCAGGTTCACGCCATTCTCCTGCCTCCCAAGTAACTGGGACTACAGGTGCCCGCCACCACACCTGGCTAATTTTGGCTAATTTTTTTGTATTTTTAGTAGAGACGGAGTTTCACTGTGTTAGCCAGGATGGTCTTGATCTCCTGACCTCATGATCTGCCTGCCTCGACCTCCCAAAGTGCTGGGATTACAGGCATGAGCCACCACACCCGGCCTTCATTGTTTTTTAAAATATTTTTTTACCCAACTTAACAATGATTCTATTGTATTTATTTATTGATTATAAATATCACATTTATATAAATTTATATCAGTGAGAATTTTCAAGTAATTGAAATTGGAATTGGATTTAGGCTTTCATTTTTTTGAAATTTCCTGTTAAAATTACGTGATCTTCTAAAAACACTAGCTTAAAATATTCAAGTCCCATTAAAAAAATCATAGAGGACAAAAATGGAGTGTATCTTTATGAGTCACAGATTTTTATTTTACTTTAATAATTCTTAAAATAATATGTTTTCCATGAGACATTTTATAATGCCTTCTTTAAAGTTTCAAAATCTCAAATGCAGAAAGAACAGCTTTTAAATATCCTACATATTTAAACCATTTATTTATGCAACAATCCCATAGATGCGAAAGTGCTACTAATAAACAAATACCCTAAGCCAAATTAAATAAATGTATACAACATTTATTAAACACTTGAATTTCAAGAAGGTCATTTAGTAAAATGCTTGCATTAGAAGGAGATCTGCCAGAGGTAAAAATCTGGTTTTTTTTTGTAAAATTCACACATTAAATTCACACATTATAATTATATTCAGAAAAGTAATGACATAGGAAAACAGTTTACATTTACAGTAAAAATTCACTCTAGAGTGAATGGAGATCGGATTTATTTAAAGAAATTATTTCTTTTACAGTTGCTTTTCTGTGTTTAGTTTTGAAATTATCATCTTCATGCAAAGTATTTAGCACAGTGCCTGGCAGATAGAAAAAGTTAGCTATTATTTCTAATTCTTCGCCATGCTCAGGCATAATCTTCTCAAATCCAGAGATAATTTTGTAACTTCAGCTAGTTGCAGTTATAAAATGTTGAAATATTTTCCCAAAGAAAATACACAATGAAACCTTAAAAATACAAGGACTGCAGTTTCCCATACACAGCAATAATCCTGTGTGCTACAGGGTGATGACTTTCGATCTGTGAATTTGGGAATTATCAAAATAAATTATTTTAAAGGTAATTTATACCTGATGAAAATGTTGTAATTTAAAAATGAAACTCTAGGCTTAAATTCCAAGAGTATACAAACAAATCAGTTGTAGAAAACACAGTGTTGGAAAGAAGTAACTGATGACTTCTAGTCTTCCACAGTGGTCATTAATATATCTAATCTTATTCTTGGCATTGATTAAAACCATTTTTTAATAAAATTTTGACTTCAAATGTTAGGGTTAAGTGTCTTTGTTAAAAACTCATCAACAGGATGAGCGCGGTGGCTCATGCCTGTAATTCTAGCGACTTGGGGAGGCTAAGGCGGGTGGATCACCTGAGGTCAAGAGTTCAAGACCAGCCTGGATAACATGGCGAAATCTGGTCTCTACTAAAAATACAAAAATTAGCCAGGTGCAGTGGAGGGCGCCTGTAGTCCCGGCTACAGGAGAGGCTGAGGCAGAAGAATCGCTTGAACCCAGCAGGCGGAGGTTGCAGTGAGCCGAGATCGAGCCATTGCACTCCAGCCTGGGCAATAGTGCAAAAACTCTGTCTCAAAAAAAAAAAAAAGAAAGAAAGAAAAAAATGAAAGTATAGTAAATTATGAAAGAGAGAATAAGCATCTTCAGCAATAAAAATAATAAAAATATCCTCCACAACTAGAAAACAATAACTCTTAGGTTGTTAAAATATTTTATATGTTATAATGTAAATAAGACACCCTCAGTATATATGCAG
Source organism: Macaca thibetana thibetana (assembly GCF_024542745.1). Classification (NCBI taxonomy): domain Eukaryota; kingdom Metazoa; phylum Chordata; class Mammalia; order Primates; family Cercopithecidae; genus Macaca; species Macaca thibetana. The sequence goes on from NC_065586.1 coordinate 26,977,228, forward strand.
AAAATACTACATTAGTATAGGAAACAGCTGTGATCATATATAAACTGGAGAAATGCTAATTAGAAATAGGTTTATCAATTAGAAAAGAGAAGAAATTTTTATTTGAGCAAATGTACAGTCTATAATTTAAAACTACACAATTTTTAATTAAATATATTTATTCAAATATAAAAATAAAAGCTTATAAATAGGCCAAAAGAAATATTGCTAGTTTATAATCAGGTTCATAGGAACTAAAACAGAGTAATTAGATGAGAGAGTGTGCAAATAATTATGTCATTTTAGTAAAACTATCTAACAGTGTACCTTTCAAATTAAAAATATACTTTTTTTGTTTTTGTTTTTTTTGAGATGGAGTCTCGATGTCTTGCCCAAGCTGGAGTGCAGTGGTGCAATCTCGGCTCACTGCAAGCTTCATGGCTTTTACAACTGATTTGTTTGTATACTCTTGGAATTTAAGCCTAGAGTTTCATTTTTAAATTACAACATTTTCATCAGGTATAAATTACCTTTAAAATGAACTCCCAGGTTCATGCCATTCTCCTGCCTCAGCCTCCCAAGTAGCTGGGACTACAAGCACCTGCCACCATGCCCGGCTAATTTTTTTTGTATTTTTAGTAGAGATGGGGTTTCACCATGTTAGCCAGGATGGTCTTGATCTCCTGATCTCGTGATCCACCCACCTCAGCCTCCCAAATTGCTGGGATTACAGGAATGAAAAATATACTTCTTTTTTAAAGGACAAAAAATTATTGTGCTTCATATTTTTAAATTTATGCTTCTTGTAGTACAGTTTGAAGTCAGGTAGCATGGTGCTTCCAGCTTTGTTCTTTTGGCTTAGGATTGTCTTGGCTATATGGGCTCTTTTTTTGTTCCATGTGAAATTGTGTCCGGAATTGGTGGGTTCTTGGTCTCACTGACTTCAAGAATGAAGCCGTGGACCCTCACGGTGAGTGTTACCGTTTTTAAAGATGGTGTGTCCGGAGTTTGTTCCTTCTGATGTTCAGATGTGTTTGGAGTTTCTTCCTTCTGTTGGGTTTGTGGTCTCACTGACTTCAGGAGTGACACTGCAGACCTTCGCCATGAGTGTTACAACTCATAAAGGTGGCATGGACCCAAAGAGTGAGCAGCAGCAAGATTTATTGTAAAGAGCAAAAGAACAAAGCTTCCACAGTGTGGAAGGGGACCTAAGCAGGTTGCCACTGCTGGCTCCAGCAGCCTGCTTTTATTACCTTATCTAACCCCACCCACATCCTGCTGATTGGTCCATTTTACAGGGTGCTGATTGGTGCGTTTATCCCTGAGCTAGACACAGAGTGCTGACTGGTGCCTTTACAATCCTTTAGCTAGACACTAAAGTTCTCTGAGTCCCCACTAGATTAACTAGACACAGAGCACTGATTGGTGCATTTACAAACCTTGAGCTAGACACAGGGTGCTGATTGGTGTTTACAATCCTTTAGCTAGACATAAAAGTTCTCCAAGTTCCCACTTGACTCAGGAGCCCAGCTGGCTTCACCTAGTGGAACCCACGCTGCTGGGGCCACAGGCGGAGCTGCCTGTCAGTCCTGCCTGCCTCAGGCCTGCACTCCTCAGCCCTTGGGTGGTCAATGGGACTGGGCACCACAGAGAAGGGGGTGGCATCCACTGGGGAGGCTATGGCCTTGCGGGAGCCCACCAGTGGGGGGGATTGGGCATGGTGGGCTGCAGGTCTGGAGCCCTGCCCTGCACAGAAGCAGCTGAGACCGGGAGGGAATTCGAGCATGGCCTGGGTGGGCCAGCAGTGCTGGGGGACTTCAGCTGCTGGCCCGGGTGCTAAGCTCCTGACTGCCAGGGACCGGCGGCATTGGCCTGCCTTTCCAAGTGCAGAGTCTGCCGAGCCCATGGCCAACGGGAACTTGCACTGCCCCACGAGCCCTGCAGGCAGCCCGGGTTCCCACCCTGCCCCTCTCCCTCTACACCTCCCCATAAGCAGAAGGAGCCGGCTTCAGTCTCTGCCAGCCCAGAGAGGGGCTCCCACAGTGCAATGGCAGGCTGAAGGGCTCCTCAAGCACCACCAGAGCGGAGGTCGAGGTGGAGGAAGCGCCCAGAGCGAGCGAGGGCTGCTGGCACATTGTCACCTCTCAAAATTTAAAGTAGTTTTTTTCTAATTCTTCAATGGTAGCTGGATGAAGATAGCATTGAATCTATAAATTACTTTGGGCAATATGGCCATTTTCATGATATTGTGTCTTAGTATTCATGAGCATGGAATGTTTTCCTATTTGTTTGTGTCCTGTCTTACTTCCTTGAGCAGTAGTTTGTAGTTCTCCTTGAAGAAGTCCTTCACATCCCTTTTTCCTAGGTATTTTATTCTCTTTGTAGTAATTGTGAATGGGAGTTCACTCATGGTTTGGCTCTCTGTTTGTCTATTATTGGTGTAGAGGAATGCTTGTGATTTTTGCACACTGATTTTGTAGCCTGAGACTTCACTGAAGTAGCTTATCAGCTTAAGGAGATCTTTGGCTGAGATGATGGGGTTTTCTTTCTTTCTTTTTTTGAGACAATAAATGATGCTAAAATCACTGAAACCAAATCTGCCTCATGTACTATCTGGGATTCACAGAATCCCCTTTCCCCCATAACCTCTGAGATTTTTACAAACTAGAAAAATGACAGATTTCTGCAGGTGCTTTCAGAAAAACACATTGCCTTGAGCTGCGCCTACACTATAATGTCAAATCATATTTCATATATATACACACACAAATATATTCAATCCACACGTACTCCATTTTAAATTTTTGAAAATAACACATATATGCAATCAAATTAACAAGACTAATAGAGGACATTTTCTAAAATTTATACACTAAGTATACCACAGTTTTCTAGTGATCACTTTGATACAGCAACTGAGAATCTACAGCTTCAACAAACAATGAGGCGTATGTAAGAGAAAAGTACCACATAATATAAGATTTTAAATGTTATCATCGTTGCACTTTTTTTTTTTTTTTTTTGAGATGGAATCTCACTCTGTTGCCCAGGCTGGAGTGTAGTGGCAGGATCTCGGCTCACTGCAAGCTCTGCCTCCCAGGTTCATGCTATTCTCCTGCCTCAGCCTCCTGAGTAGCTGGGACTACAGGCACCCGCCACCACGCCCAGCTAATTTTTTTCGTATTTTTAGTAGAGATGGGATTTCACCGTGTTAGGTAGGATGGTCTCAATCTCCTGACCTCGTGATCCGCCGGCCTCAGCCTCCCATCATTGCTACTTTTAACTGGCAATTACCCAGTAAATGTATTGTGAACTGCTTTGTGACTATGGTGACTCATTTAATCTTTGTGATCCTTGGTTTGATTATCTCAAAAATGTGAGTAACACCATTTTATAAACTTGCTCTAAAAATTAAATGAGGGAAAAATAATCCTTCTCTATGTATTGAACATTTACAAAATTACAGGTATCGTGTCCAGGTTTTTACACACTTACCTTATCGAAGCCTCACAACAACCCTATCTTTTAAATTACAGGCATTTTGCCCACCCAAATTTTTACACACTTACCTTATGGAAGCTTCATAAGAATCCCCTTTTACAGATAAGCAAAGTGAGGCTCAGAGGAGTTAAAAACACATTCACAGATCACGTCCTAATGAGTGTTGGAACTGGGATTTAAATCCAGTTCTCTCTGAGAGCAAAGGTGGTGCAACTTAATGAAGACCCAGTTATACCCCGCACATGGAGGGATCAAAACATGTGGATTCCCTGTCTCTACCCTCTTATGTGTGAAGTTCAATGGCTTTCACAGCCTCAGAACAATCCTAAACTCCCTCCCAGGTTGCCTTGCAGTCCTTCCCTTCTTAGAAATGACTAGGAATCTGCATATTTAGACCACAAGCATCTCCTTAGAAACAGGTTTGTTGATCAAGAAATGAAATTTTTGGCCAGGGATGGTGTCTCACACCTGTAATTCCAGTACTTTAGGAAGCCAAGGTGAGCAGATCACCGGAGGTCAGGAGTTCGAGACCAGCCTCACCAACATGGTGAAATCCCATCTCTACTAAAAAAGACAAAACTATTCGGGCTTGGTGGTGCATGCCTCTAATCCCAGGTACTCGGGAGGCTAAGGCAGGAAAATCGCTTGAACCCAGCAGGTGGAGGTTACAGTGACCTTAGTTCACATCACTGCACTCCAGCCTGGGCAACAAGAGTGAAATTTCCTCTCAAAAATAAGTAAATAAAATAAAATATATGAAAATTTCTAGACCCTAGGTTACTAACTGCGAATTGTCTAGCTTACCTGCAATAAACAAAGAGACTATTACATGTAAAATATCATAGCATCCACTAATTTTGTACAGAAAGATTTGGAACGATGCTACAGGAGCAACTTACTCAGAGCTGGGCTGGAAGACCAGCCGAAACACACAAAGCAGGAGCACCTCCGAAGGGCAGGTGTGGTGGTTCTTGCCTGTCAGCCCAGCAATGTGGGAAGCCAAGTCGGGGGGATCACATGAGGCCAGGGGCTTGAGACCAGACTGGGCAATGAAGTGAGACCCTGTTTCCATAAAAAAATTATTTTTTGTGATTAGAATCAAGAAGAATACTTCTGACACGTCTGACATTGTTTTAAAATAGAGGGCTCTGGTCCAGAAATCAAGATATGAAATTGGGAGTCCCAGTGTGGCTACTTAAGTTTAAATACAAGAGCTGTCAGACATTTCCTTTACAACAATGAAATCTGCATCATCCATTTTGTATTCTGAAAACTTAGTTTTTGGCCAGCCTAGGGGAGAAGAAGAGGGCCTAGAACTCGGCATTGGGGTAGGAAGGAGGAAAGAAACCAGCCAGACGCAGCAGGGAAAGTAAAAGGGGGTGGGAGGCAAGGCAGAGCCAGTCTTCCTGCTTGGGACCTGGGCCTAGGAAAGCTAACTGGGGGCAGGAAGGAGGAGCCCCAGGCTGTGGATGCCTGTAGGGGAGAACTTTGGGTCAGCAGTGGCCAGAGAAGCTCCTGAGGCCAAGCGATATCTGTCGCCTCCCTACCTTTTGGCGTCTTCTGGTCGCCAGTGTGCTGCCAGTCAGGACCCTGGCTGTCTCCCAAATCCAATTGGGCAAGTTCCAAATCAGTGGGGTCTGACGCTACTCCCACCTCCACCTCGTGGATCTCAGACCATCAGGATGGCTCTGCTCACAGCCCTGCCCTGAGCTGGCCCTGCTTAGGGCTGGCATTGGGGTCCAGCATGTTCCAGTTGCCTCTTCTCCTCTCTGCTGGGGCCTGTGCCTTTGTCCGTGGCCCACTCAAAGATGTCAGAGTTGCAGGAGGCTCCACATAAGCCCTGTGCCGGCTGTGCCTGGGACTGGCTTTGGTGCACGTGGAACAGGTCAGCATGATTCACAAGGGACAACTAAGCAGATCTCAGGCAGTTTGGGCCTTTGCTTGCCCCCAAGTCTGCAAAGCTCAGCACCTGCCGCCTCTTCCCAGCAAAGGCACAGCTAACACAGGCAGCACCAGGCCATGGGGCTGCACCCCACTAGCAGCCTCCACCCTGCCTCACCTGCCTATCCTGTGCTGACTTGTCTGCAGCAGCCATCACCCTGCCTGGTTTATTCAGAAATGGCTTGGATGCAACAAGCATGAGAGCTGTGACTGCGGGAGGAGAGAAGATAGGTGGAGCTCCTCCTTCTCCTTCAGCCGATGCCCACCAACTGAAGGTCACCAACAGAAGATCACCAGCTGAGGGTACCAACTGAGAACACAAACTGAGGGTAACCAATGAACGCCAGCAGGTGAAGGCCGACTACCAAGTCAACCAGAGCGAATCCTGGTTCAGAGGAAACAATCAGGTCCAGAATCCCCTGCACGCATCCCCACAACATGGAATTGAGGGCACAGGCACATGGCTCACAAGACACCGCCCTGCCAGCAGGCCTGCCCCACCTTTCACTCATTGCTGATTGCTATGATTTTTCAGGTTTCTCACTGTGACGAAGCTCCAAGGCATCATCACCTTACAATGAATGATACTAAAATTGCTGAAAATTTCCAAATCTGCCTCATGCACTATCTGGGATTCATAGAACCCCCTTTCAACCATGACCTCTGAGATTCTTACAAACTAGAAAAGAGATTTCTGCAGGTGCTTTCAGAAAAAAATACTGTCTTGAGCTAAGTCTACTCTATAATGTCAAGTCATATTTCAGAGATACACATATATATCTAATACACATATATTCAATTTACATTTTTGAAAATAACATACATGTTCAACCAAATTAACAAGACTAACAGAAGACATTTTCTAAAATTTACACACTAAGTACATCACATTTTTCTTATGATCACTTTGATAGAGCAACTTAGAATCTATGGTTTCAAAACACCAAGAGGATTATGTAAGACAAAATGACCACATAATACGCAATTTTCAATGTGATCATCATTGCTACTTTTAACTAGAAATTACCCAGTAAATGCATTGTGAACTGCTTTGTGACTTTGGTGATCTATTTATTCTTTCTGATCATTGGTTTGTCTAATAAATATGAGTATCACCAATTTTATAAACTTGCTCTAAAAATTAGATGAGAAAAAATAATCCTCCTTCTCCATATACTGAACACTTAAAAAATTACAGGTATTGTGTCCAGATTTTTACCCACTTACCTTATAGAAGCCACTTACATAGAAACTCTCTCTTTTAAATTACAAGAATTTGCCACGATTTTTACACACTTACCTCATGGAAGCCTCATAACAATCACATCTTTTATAGATGACAAAACTGAGGCTTTGGATGCATCTGAGGGAACCTTGGGCCAGCAGCGGCCAGAGCAGCTCCTGAACTTAAGCAGTATTCGTTGCCTTTCTACTTTTGGGCGTCTTCTGATGGCCAATACGCTGCAGTCAGGACCCTCGCTGGCTCCCAAATTCAATTGGGCAGGCTCCAAAGCAGTGGAGTCGGGCACTAGTGCCTCCACAACCTCGTGGATCCCAGAGCTGCAGGACGGCTTCACCCACCGCACCCTGAGCTAGCCCTGCTTGTGGCTGGCATTGGGAGACAGCGTGTTCCCGGCGCCTCTGCTCCTCTACAGCGCGGCCTGCGCCTTCGCTCTCTGCTTACTGGTAGAGGTCAGAGCCATAGGCTGGCTCTGCAGAACCCTTGCGCTGGCCCTGACTGTGGCTGGCTTTGGGTATCAACGCGTTGTGGGCGCCTCTGCTCCTCTGTGCTGGGGCCTGCACCTTTCCTGGCCGCCCACTCATAGACGTCAGAGCTGCAGCACCTTTCCGCAGAAGCCCGGCACTGGCCCTGCCTGGGGCGGGCTTTGGGGCACATGTGACAGGTCAGCGTGGTCCCCTGGGGCACCTGTGCTCTTCTCGGACAGCTTGGGCCTTCGCTTGCCCCCACGCCTGCAGAACTGAGCACCTGCCACCCCTCACTGGGAAAGGCAGTCAAATGCCACCAACTGAAGGCACCCACTGAAGGCTCTAACTGAAGGTCAGTTGCCCTGCCAACCAGATCGCGTCCTACTTAGGAGAAACCAATCAGGCCTTGAGTTCCCTCCACGCGCCACCCTTCCATTTGTGACGCAGGAGTCCAGGCACTGGCTCACAAGGCCCCGCCCCACCTTTCATTTATTAGTAGCTGGTAGCACCTTTCAGGTTTCCTCACTGTGAATTACGAATATGAATTATGCTAAAATTACTGTATACTAATGTACCTCATGCACTATCTGACATTCAAAGACCACCCCCTTGCCCCATCACTTCTGATTTTCTTCGAAACTAGAACAAAGGCAAATTTCCGCAAGTGCTTTCAGAACAAAACATTGCCATGAGCTAAGATTACTCTATGATGTCAAGTCATATTTCTTATATCAATACATATTCATATTCATAATCCAAAACACATATATTCAATCAAATTAACAAGACTAACAGGAAATTTTCTAAAATTTATACACTAAGTACATCACATTTTTCTAATGATCACTTTGATAGAGCAACTTAGAATCTATGGTTTCCACAAATGAAGAGGCTTATGGAAGAGAAAACCGCTAGGTAATACAAGATTTTCAGTGTGAGCATCATTGCTACTTTTCAGTAGCAATTACCAAGTAAATATATGGTGAACTGCTTTGTGACTAATCATAGCCACATTTAAACTTACTGGTCCTTTGGCTATCTCAAAAAGATGAATAATGCCAATTGTATAAACTTATTCTAAAAATTAAGGAGAGAAAAATAATACTCCTTCTCTATATATTGAACAAATACAAAATTAAAGGCATTTTGTCCAGATTTGCACACACTTACCTAACTGAAGCCTCATAACAACCCTGTCTTTCAAATTGCAGGCATTATTCCCAGATTTTTACACACTAATCTTAGGCAAGCCTCATAGGAATCCAATCTTTTATAGATGAGCAAACTGAGGCTCAGAGGATTTAAAAGCTCATTCACCATCACGTTGTAATGAGTGTTGGAACTGGGATTCAAATCCAGTTCTCTCTGAGAGCAAAGGTGGTGCAACTTAATGAAGACCCAGTTATACCCCGCACATGGAGGGATCAAAACATGTGGATTCCCTTTCTCTATCCTCTTATGGGTGAATTTCAACAGCTTGCACCACCTCAGAACAATCCTAAACTCCCTCCCTGGTTGTCTGTAGTGGACATCACTTCTTCTTGGGCATGATTAGGAATCTGCATCTTTGGACCACAAGCATCTATAAACAGGTGTTTTGATCAAGAAATAAAATTTTCTAGGCGGTAGGTTACTAACTGTGAATTGTCTAGCTTCTCTGCAATAACAAAAGGGCTATTCTATTCCATGTAAAAAAAATAAAATCACAGGATCCACTGAATTTGTGCAGGAAGGTTTGGAACTATACTGCAAGAGCATCTTACTGACAGCTGTGCAGGAACATCAGCCAAAACACACAGATCTAGAGCACCTCCAAAGGCGGGATGTGGTGGTTCCTGCCTATCATGCCAGCAATGGGGGAGGCCAAGGTGGGTGGATCACTTGAGGCCAGGAGTTTGAGACCAGCCTGGGCAACACAGTGAGACCCTGTCTCTACAAAAAATCATTTTCTTTATTAGAATCAAGAAGAGTACCTCTGACCCTCTGACATTGCCTTAGGAGAGAGGGCTGTGGTCTAGAACTCAAGATATGAAATTGTGAGTCCCGGTGTGGCTACTTAAGTTTAAATACAAGAGCTGTCAGGCATTTCCTCTACAGCAATGAAATCTGTAGCATACATTTTGTATTCTAAAAATGTAGTTTTTGGCCAGCCTGGGGAAGAAGAAGAGGGCCCAGAAGTGAGCATTGGATTATGTAGGAGGAAAGAAACTGGCTGGAAACAGCAGGGAAAAAAGAAAGGGTGGGGAGGCAAGGCAGAGCCAGTCCTCCTGCTTGGGACCCGGGCCTAGGAACGCGAACTAGGGGCAGGAGGAGGAGCCCTAGGCTGTGGAAGCCTCTGAGGGGAACCTTGGGTGAGCAACTGCCAAAGGAGCTCCTAAGGCCAAGCGGTATCTGCAGTCTCCCTACCTTTTGGCGTCTTCTGGTCGCCAATGTGCTGCAAGTCACGGCTTCCAAATCAGACTAGGCAGGCTCCAAAGCAGTGGAGTCTGGCGCTACTCCCACGGCCACATCGTGGACCTCAGGGCTGCAGAACGGCTCCGCCCACCGCACCCTGAGCCAGTCCCGCTTAGGGCTGGCATTAGGGGACAGCGTGTTCTGGGCGCCTCTGCTCCTCTCTACTGAGGCCTGCGCCTTTGCTGACTGCCCACTCATAGATGTCAGAGCTGCACGACGGCTCTGCAGAAGCCCTGCGCAGGCCCTGCATGGGGCGGGCTTAGTCCCCATGGGGCAACTCTGTTCTTCTCGGGCAGCTGGGGCCTTCGCTTGCCCCACGCCTGCAGAGCTGAGCACCTGCCACCTCTCCCCAGGAAAAGCAGCCAAATGCCACCAACTGAAGGCACCCACTGAAGGCACTAACCGAAGGCCGGTTGCCCTGCCAACCAGGTCGAATCCTGCTTAGGAGGAACCAATCAGGCCTTGAGTTCCCTCCACGCGCCGCCCTTCCATTTGTGATGTGGGAGTCCAGGCACTGGCTCACAAGGCCCCGCCCCCACAACAGCCCCGCCCCACCTTTGATTCAATGATAGCTGGGAGTAACTCTCAGATTTCCTCACTGTGAATTATGAATTTGATCTATGTTAAAATTACTGTAACCCAATGTGCCCCATGAACTATCTGGCATCTAAAGGATCCTCTTTCCCCCATGGCTTGTGAGGGTTTTCAAAACTGAAAAGAGGACAGATTTCTGCAGGTGCTTCAGGAAAAAAATTGCCATGAGTTAAGTCTACCCTGTGATGTCAGCATATATATATAATATATATATGAGATATATACATATATATGAGATATATACATATATATGAGATATATACATGCATTCAATAATTAAATATTCAATATATATGTTTTTGGAAATAACACATGTATTCATTCAAACTAGCAAGTGTAATAGGGAAATTTCCTAAAATTCGTACACTAAGTACATCACATTTTTCTAATGATTTCGTTGATAGAGCAGATTTCCAGATGCAGTTCTTTCCACATGTTACTGGTGTTTACCTTCTTTCATCAATATAATTCCCAGTGTTGGAGGTGGGGCCTTGTGGGAGGTGTTTGGGTCACTGGGACAGATTCCTCATAACCTGGTGCTGTCCCACTGATAGTGAGTGAGTTCTCAGGAGATCTGTTGTTTAAAAGTGTGTGGCACCTCCCCCGCTTGCTCTCTTGCACCCAGTCTCTCCATGTGAGAAGCCTGCTCCCACTTTGCCTTCTGCCATGAATGGAAGCCTCCTGAGGCCTCCCCAAAAGGTGAGCAGTTGCCTGCACCATGCTTCCCGTAAACCTGTGGACCTGTGAGCCAATTAAACTTTTTCTGTATAAATGACCCAGCCTCAGGTATTTCTTTACAGCAACAGAAAAACCCCCTAACACAGCACGTGTCTGTGCCCCCTGTGTTTCTGTAAATACAGAGCTTCAGTCAGACTCAGAATTGATTTATTTGTCAAAACTAATTGAAATACCGAGCAAACATCTGCCTCAGTGAATGGCCACTATTTCTTCTACAACTACATTTATGTGCCATTTGAATTTCACTGTGTGTTATCCCTTTTCTTTTCTTTTCTTTTTTTTTTTTTTTTTGCAGTTTCATGTTTGTTGACCACTTTCCTCTTTTAATTATTCATTTTTTGTAAAATGTCACATGGGCTTCTCACTGGGAGACAAGGAGGCAAGACAGTGACATGCTTTGCTCTCTGTATAAACTCAGTAACAAATATGCAGTGATTGGCAACAGCATACTTTGAAAGAAGTGATGCGTCACTGATCATGATTACATCTGTTATTTATACTGTGATTTGTGGACTGAAAAGCTCACACAAAGTTTGTACTTTATGTAATTACAGGTGAAATACCACGGTAACTGAAATTGGAACCATGTTGGGGAACTCATGTTATTTAATTAAATCATGGTTACTGGAACTAGGTGGAGCAGTGATGACCTGTACCTCTTTTTCTCCTGATGCTTTCTTTTATATCTGCAATAAGCATTTACACTTTTCCTTACATAGACTTTGAAATTTTCCATCAGTTCTAAAACTATTTTAGTTCTTGTTGCTCTTCTGAATCACGCTTTACACTACATTTTATAAATGAGCTTCACCAGTATATAGTATACAGGACGGTTTTTAGTGTCTATATTTAATAGCTTTTAATGGATTACTTGACTTTGTTTTTAAATTTTAAGTAGATACATCATCTGAGAATTTAAAAGTCTGTCTTTTCCATTCAGATATTTGTTATCTTATTGGTTTTGCTGTTGTGTGCATTGGCTAGAGACTCCAGGATAATGTTGAATAATATTAATTATAATACTGACTTTAACGGTGTATTAGTCATGTCTCTTATTTCCTGAATTTGATGCTTTGATATCTGGGCCTTGTTGACCCTGGAGGGACTGCGCCTCTCAGGATAAGCTAATTGCTGGATGTAAAAAACCGCTTGCCTGCCTGTATGCCTTTCCTATATATCCAACCAATCCAGAGTTTATACCCCCTTCTTTCTCATCTCTTCATCACTCTTTACTCTTCTTTATCTCTGTTTATCTCTTTTACAGTCTTTAATGTTCCTTATCACTCTCACATTTCTGGCCACTATTCTGCTTCCCTAATTTCCTCAGGGCCAGATAGCAGCCTCTTCTTTAGAGAAGCCAATGAAATTATTCAAACTAGCCAGTGCTAAGCCTGATTGCCTTGACTTGCTTGTTCCTTCCCATGGAACTGCAATAAAGATCCTTTCCCATGTTTTCCCCCAGTTCCCTCTGCCTCCTGACTGATCCATGACATACAGCAAGCATGAGGGCTGTGCCAAAATAACAAAGAGACAACTTCATTATTAGGAACAGAACCAATTTAATATGTGCCTGTCAGTGTAGAATTAACCATTTACATGTACTAACAAACATAAGTATATTGAGTGCTCAAGTGTTTATCCTTGTAAATCACCACTAAGGCTAAAGGAAGGGGCAAAAAGACTCATGTCCCACTGGCATGTGGCGTACTAGAAGTGGCTAACATAAGCTCCTTTGAGGGGCAAGAAAATACACTTTGTTCACGAATCTTAAAGAGGCAAAGATTTAAGTGAAGAATTCTCTATTTCTTCCTTAGTCTGATATAATATTTTGTACTTCAAAATCAGCTAGAAGTCAAACAAGAGCAATCTGAAGGCTTAAAACAATATTAGGAGTAATGATAGCAGTGGTAGTCATAGTAAGTTCAGTTAATGATGCTGATAAGAACGTATGAGACACTGAATTAAATGCTGTTGATATTCATAATGTTACTTCCACACAACTGTCCTTAAAGGGCATATTATTATTCTCCTTTTCATATAGAAAATCATACTTGGTATTCAGTACTGTTTGTAAAGTCACACATATAAAGTGAGGAAGCTGGAAATGAAACCCAGTCTTGTGTGAATCAGAAGCCTCTCTGTTTTTATCACTCACCTGTGGCTTGTCTTTTTTTTTGAAATGGAGTTTTGCTCTTATTGCACAAGCTGGAGTGCAGTGGCACAATCTCAGCTCGCTGCAACCTCCACCTCCCAGGTTTGAGCTATTCTCCTGCCTCAGCCTCCTGAGTAGCTGGGATTCCAGGCACCCGCCACCACACCTGGCTAATTTTTTGTATTTTTAGTAGCAACGGGTTTCACCATGTTAGCCAGGCTGCTCTTGAACTCCTGACCTCAGGTGATCCACCTGCCTTGGCCTCCCAAACTGCTGGGATTACAGGCGTGAGCCACCGCACCTGGCTGGATTATCTTAATTAACTAAAACGTTCAATAAATTAAAGATGTCTTTCTTCCCTCTACCTATACAAATTAGAAATAATAATACACTATGAATAAAAAAGGAAAAACATGATAAATTCACAGTATCTGATGATAGCAATTAATAGTCACGTAGGGATAACCTAAAATTAATATTCTTCAAAGAAAACAACTTAAAGCAAACTGTCATCCTAAAGACAAAATGATTTTAAATTCCTATTTCTGATTAATATTGCTTTTTTTTTTTTTTTTTTTTTGTCGGACAGAGTCTTGCTCTGTTACCCAGGCTGGAGTGTGATGGCACAATCTTAGCTCACTTCAACATCTGCCTCCCTGCTTCTAGTGATTTTTGTGCCTCAGCCTCCCGAGTAGCTAGAACTACAGGCATGTAGCACCATGCCTGGCTAATTTTTGTATTTTTAGTAGAGATGGGGTTTTATCATGTTGACTAGGCTGGTCTTGAACTCCCGGCCTCAAGTGTTCCAATCACCTTGGCCTCCCAAAGTGCGGGGATAACAGGCGAGAGGTACCATGACCAGCACATATTGCATTTTTAAAAAGTGTATAAAAAACAGAAGTTAGAAAAATACTATAAATGTGTTAATCATTCAATACTGAATTATAAAGTAAACTAAAAACTAATACTTCTTAAAACTAATACAGAACCACTTTAGCTAATAGAAGATAATGCAACCAAAAACATCAGATTACAAATAAGAATCAGTCAGTATCATAAGAGAAGATAAATCCTACTATATACTGTTCTTTATGTTGACCAGTCCCAATAATTGCGTTTCTTTCTGATAATTTGTGTTGATAGTTTTCACTATAATCTAATAATTTTAAGTAAATGTTATTAATATTTCTGACTTGAGTGCTATTACTCTAGAACACTACTCAAGTGTTTTTTAATAAACAAAGAACTCCTATACCATTTACACTTATCAACTGCATTTGCATTTGCATTTTTTGTCACTAAAAATTCCACAATTTCCTCACTTCTTTTTGTTATGGCCAGTAAAAGTGGTGTGAGGCCAGCCTGTAAAACAGCAAAAACAATTTATAATTCATGAAATTACATATTTTTCAACTGAACTGAATCCCTTGTATAATATCCTGTGAACTTAAACACATCAAATAGAAAGTAAATCAATAGCAGCCCCTTCTTTCTCCCTTTTCTGTGCTTTCCCATGCACTGCACCTTCCCTTGGAAACATTCAGCCTCTGCATCACCACATTAACTCTGGTTATCTCCAAAAATCTTTATATTGTAATAGTTTTATTGTTTCCCAACTAAAGCAAGAGCTTCTTGAGGGCAGGGGCTGTATCTTTTATCTCTATATCCTTAAACCCTAAGACATAGTAGTAAATACTTTGTTTTTTTAGTAAATTTGTAATCTAAAGTATTACCTCCAGAGTAGTGTTTCTTAAACTATATTCCAAAGAGTAATTACCTTACCAGAAGCACTGTATCCCAACAGATTCCACCATTACCTATGTTCAAGAAATATTATAAAACTGTGAATCAAAAGTCCACTATCCAAGAAATGACTTGAACTTTGCCTAATCCTTATTTGACAATGTATTTTTGTGGCAGACATTAATATTTGACACATTAGAATTTCAGGGATACAGTTTTGAAAATTTCCCAAGAAAAATGGAGGTTTCCTCTGGGTGATACAAACTCGCTGATTCTCTTCTATCAACAATCCCAAGATCCCAGACGCCAATGTCAGGCACTCCTGCTCTATGTGGGTCACTAAGGAAGTGAGCTTTAATTTAAAGAGATTGGCCTCAAATGAATTTGATTGCTTATTATAAGTGGTCCATGGGGTTTCTCTTATTATAAGACAATAGAATTTTATCTCAACTATTAGAAATTCAGTATAAAAGCTTATTCTCAATTATAACGATAATACTAAGACCCTAATGCATCTCTACTTCTTAAAATGCAATAATCCATTTTGATTCTGGTTTCCATTGTAATTGCTACTTAATTTTTGGCAAAATATAAGAAATACGAATAAAATGGCTTATTAACAAAAGTTCTAACTCATCTATATGGATTAGCATAATAGAAGCCACAAAAATCACTTGAATTTTAAGGGACAGTTCTGAGGAGAAAGATATACTTTCTGCAATAGGCATAACCTGTTCAAATATAACCATGATTAATCTAAAAAGGCTTAAAGGCATTCTAATAGAAGATGATTATTTATGGTTTATTTATTTTTTATTTTTTTATTTTTCTTTCTTTTTAGTTTTTTTTAAAATTTATTTATTTATTTATTTTTATTCTACTTTAAGTTCTAGGGTACATGTGCACAATGTGCACGTTTGTTACATATGTATACTTGTGCCATGTTGGTGTGTTGCACCCATCAACTCGTCAGCACCCATCAACTCGTCATTTGCGTCAGGTATGACTCCCAGCGCAATCCCTCCCCTCTCCCCGCTCCCCATAATAGGCCCCAGTGTGTGATGTTCCCCTTCCCAAGTCCAAGTGATCTCATTGTTCAATTCCCACCTATGAGTGAGAACATGCGGTCTTTGGTTTTCTGTTCTTGCCATAGTTTGCTGAGAATGATAGTTTCCAGCTGCATCCATGTCCCTACGAAGGACACAAACTTATCCTTTTTTATGGCTGGATAGTATTCCATGGTATATATGTGCCGCATTTTCTTAATCCAGTCTGTCACTGATGGACATCTGGGTTGATTCCAAGTCTTTGCTATTGTGAATAGTGCTGCAATAAACATACTTGTGCATGTGTCTTTATAGCAGCATGATTTATAATCCTTTGGGTATATACCCAGTAATGGGATGGCTGGGTCATATGGTATTGCTAGTTCTAGATCCTTGAGGAATTGCCATACTGTTTTCCACAATGGTTGAACTAGTTTACAATCCCACCAACAGTGTAAAAGTGTTCCTATTTCTCCACATTCTCTCCAGCACCTGTTATTTCCTGACTTTTTAATGATTGCCATTCTGACTGGCATGAGATGGTATCTCATTGTGGTTTTGATTTACATTTCTCTGATGGCCAGTGATGACGAGCATTTTTTCATGTGTCTATTGGCTGCATGCATGTCTTCTTTTGAGAAATGTCTGTTTATGTCCTTTGCCCACTTTTTGATGGGGTTGTTTGTTTTTTTTCTTGTAAATTTGTTTGAGTTCTTTGTAGGTTCTGGATATTAGCCCTTTGTCAGATGAGTAGATTGCAAAAATTTTCTCCCATTCTGTAGGTTACCTGTTCACTCTGGTGGTAGTTTCTTTTGCTGTGCAGAAGCTCTTTAGTTTAATTAGATCCCATTTGTCAAGTTTGGCTTTTGTTGCCATTGCTTTTGGTGTTTTAGACATGAAGTCCTTGCCCATGCCTATGTCCTGAATGGTATTACCTAGGTTTTCTTCTAGGGTTTTTATGGCATTAGGTCTAACATTTAAGTCTCTAATCCATCTTGAATTAATTTTCGTATAAGGAGTAAGGAAAGGATCCAGTTTCAGCTTTCTACTTATGGCTAGCCAATTTTCCCAGCACCATTTATTAAATAGGGAATCCTTTCCCCATTTCTTGTTTTTCTCAGGTTTGTCAAAGATCAGATGGCTGTAGATGTGTGGTATTATTTCTGAGGGCTCTGTTCTGTTCCATTGGTCTATATCTCTGTTTTGGTACCAGTACCATGCTGTTTTGGTTACTGTAGCCTTGTAGTATAGTTTGAAGTCAGGTAGTGTGATGCCTCCAGCTTTGTTCTTTTGACTTAGGATTGTCTTGGCAATACGGACTCTTTTTTGGTTCTATATGAACTTTAAAGCAGTTTTTTCCACTTCTGTGAAGAAAGTCATTGGTAGCTTGATGGGGATGGCATTGAATCTATAAATTACCTTGGGCAGTATGGCCATTTTCACGATATTGATTCTTCCTATCCATGAGCATGGTATGTTCTTCCATTTGTTCGTGTTCTCTTTTATTTCACTAAGCAGTGGTTTGTAGTTCTCCTTGAAGAGGTCCTTTACATCCCTTGTGAGTTGGATTCCTAGGTATTTTATTCTCTTTGAAGCAATTGTGAATGGAAGTTCATTCATGATTTGGTTCTCTGTTTGTCTGTTACTGGTGTATAAGAATGCTTGTGATTTTTGCACATTGATTTTGTATCCTGATACTTTGCTGGAGTTGCTTATCAGCTTAAGGAGATTTTGGGCTGAGACAATGGGGTTTTCTAAATATACAATCATGTCATCTGAAAACAGGGACAATTTGACTTCTTCTTTTCCTAACTGAATACCCTTTATTTCTTTCTCTTGCCTGATTGCCCTAGCCAGAGCTTCCAACATTATGTTGAATAGGAGTGGTAAGAGAGGGCATCCCTGTCTTGTGCCAGTTTTCAAAGGGAATGCTTCCAGTTTTTGCCCATTCAGTATGATATTGGCTGTGGGTTTGTCATAAATAGCTCTTATTATTTTGAGGTACGTTCCATCAATACCGAATTTATTGAGAGTTTTTAGCAAGAAGGGCTGTTGAATTTTGTCAAAGGCCTTTTCTGCATCTATTGAGATAATCATGTGGTTTTTGTCTTTGGTTCTGTTTATATGCTGGATTACGTTTATTGATTTGCGTATGTTGAACCAGCCTTTCATCCCAGGGATGAAGCCCGCTTGATCATGGTGGATAAGCTTTTTGATGTGCTGCTGGATTCTGTTTGCCAGTATTTTATTGAGGATTTTTGCATCGATGTTCATCAGGGATATTGGTCTAAAACTCTTTTTTCTTGTTGTGTCGCTGCCAGGCTTTGGTATCAGGATGATGCTGGCCTCATAAAATGAGTTAGGGAGGATTCCCTCTTTTTCTATTGATTGGAATAGTTTCAGAAGGAATGGTACCAACTCTTCCTTGTACCTCTGGTAGAATTCGGCTGTGAATCCGTCTGGTCCTGGACTTTTTTTGGTTGGTAGGCTATTAATTATTGCCTCAATTTATGGTTTATTTAAAGAAAAATCGTTTAAAAAATCTTATAAATTCTAGAAATCAACCCCATTATTAATGAATTAATGTAAAATATAAACTATATATTATAAACACTTATCAACTGTCTTGAATACCTTGAAATCTTTACCAAAATATACTATGAGAGAGGAGTTGATAACTGAAATGTTGACAGAGGCAAAAGAGGTACGTTGAGTGATTGATGTGCTTAGGTAGGCGCAGTAGCAAACTGGAAACACATGCTTTGTGTAAAACTAGAGCCTCTTCAGAACATACCAAACAGTCATATGGGCTCAAGAGACACCAGGTTTTATCCTTTAAGAGGAAATCCAGATTTCTGCATGTCTCCTAAATTTTACACGGTGACTCAATTTATGGAGGCAAATTTTGCGGTCTTGTAGTTTTACACAAATTGGAAAGAAAAAAAACTTGGCGGGGGGAAAGAATATTTGAAAAAGTTTTACCTTTAACAAATTCAAATATTTATCATAAATGAACAGAAAACCATACTCTCTAATAATTCTTGTAAAAATATTAATATTTCAAGTAAAATCTTAGACAATTAAGTTCTTTCAAACTGTTTTCATTCAAGGAATGTTTGAGCTTCCAAATATAAAAAAACTTACATATGTTAATGTTAAAACAAATGGATTTCAAATATTTTGAAAATAACATTGGTTAATGTCTATCTTGTTTTTCACTTCGATGTCTGCACCATGGGACAGCAGTCTTGCCACCATTGACAAATTCTCACTATAAACAGCATGATGGAGAGCCGTGTTGCCATACACATCTACAATATTCGCATTGGGACCAGAATCTACCAGAATATTTGCACAAGCCTCTCTCCAGCATTGTAGAGCCTGTCAGTATTAAAGCAAGTAGTAAATTATAAATTTTAGGAAATCAAAATAAATATTCCACAGGTTTCACAAACTAGTTGTATTTCAATGAGACAAATTCATTTTATTCCATGTATTTAAACCAAATCCATCTCCTGCTGAAAGAATTGTCTACAACTTACCTTCACAGGAGGTGTCCTGTTTTCACTGTCATGGATGTCAAGTCGACAATTTCTGTCTGGCAGAAGTGTTACTAATTCCGCATGGCCCTTGGCACAGGCCCAGTGTAGAGTAGTCCTACAAGAGTGAGAGGACGTTTTAGGAAAGTTTAGTCCACTGTCTCAAAACATACAATGATTTATGTAATTGTAAACATTAAATACCATGCTCTTTATCTGCCTTCAAAACAAATATTTAATAATCTCCTGAAGAAAGTACAACATTCATTCACTCTTATTACTCACGACATTAATGAAAGAGTGGCCTATTTGAATAGAAAGAGCTTGGCCTTTGGATTCAGTTCAACTTGGACTTGAGTATTACTTTAAGGTCTTTCACTTACTAGCTATCACTTAACCTCTCTGTGCCTCAATTTTCTCATCAATAAAGTGAAGATGAATACAGCAGTTATCTCACAGAACATCACTGTGATGCCTCAATGAGATTGTTGAGAATGCCTCAACAATCTATGCAAAGTATTTTGAAGAGTTTTTAGCACATGTAACAGCTCAGTAATTGTTAGATATTATAATTATTACTTCTTCTTAACAAAGACAACATTTTAAGTAATATAATACAATTATGCCTACTTTGTGGTGTGTTTTAAAGGTTAGAGATAACACTGTATTTTAACGGTTCTAGGATGCTCAATTTCTCATATTTTAACATCTGTGGCATTGAAATGCCACTTACAATTCATTATTTATTAGAACTGTATTTGGCAAAAATTTAAACAATCTTTTATTGGTACATAAAGTAAGGAGGCATCACACAATTCACGGTGCCTTCCATGAAGTGGAATATGGTATATACAACAAACAGGTCGATGGCAGTCCTAGTCACAGGATTAACACTTAAAGAAATTTTAGCTTTTAAGAGTACTACGCAAAAGGAGAGTTGAAATAAAAACAACAAATTGTTGGCCGGGTGCGGTGGCTCACGCCTGTAATCCCAGCACTTTGGGAGGCTGAGACGGGCGGATCACGAGGTCAGGAGATCCAGACCATCCTGGCTAACACGGTGAAACCCCCTCTCTACTAAAAATACAAAAATTAGCCGGTCGCGGTGGGGGGCGCCTGTAGTCCCAGCTACACGGGAGGCTGACGCAGGAGAATGGCGTGAACCCGGGAGGCGGAGCTTGTAGTGAGTGGAGATCGCGCCACCGCACTCCAGCCTGGGCCGCAGAGCGAGATTCTGTCTAAAAAAAAAAAAAAAAAAAAAAAAAGTTAAAACAAAGTACTCCTTTAATATTTTAAAAACTTCAAGCCAAAGAAAACTTGGGATTCAAATGAACAGGTATGGCTCATTTTACTTTGTATTTAGATTTACAGAATGTATATTAATTCATATTTAGATATATGGAGGGAATACTTGTAAATTAGGTATTTCCAATGATTAATATTACTATTTAAAGCTGTTATAAATTTCCAAAATTGTGGTTGGTAGTTATCTCTTACTAGTTTCTGACTTTGGAAGTGTTTTTGTTTGAAAGATGAGAGGAAAAGCTGCAACTGAGATTCAGTCCTATTACTCCAATTTTAAGTCTCTCACATTGCTCAGGCTTAGCAGGTAAATGTGAAATTTTTTAGTATGAAAGGGTCTTGAGAGTTAATAGAATGTGTCTTCTACATAATAGGCATTCAACTTACATGTGATAAATGGATTCAAAGAATGGATAAATACAGTTGGGAAGTTCAATATCTTAAAAAACTGCTATAAATAAAGCACTTATATTTGCTACTTTATTTTCCTAATAATAAAACTACACTAAAAGGATTAATCTGTAATAACTGACATATGTATAATAAATCTAGATATAATAAAATACATTTCTAATAAAATGTATATGTAAATCAACAAGCACAGATAAAATGATTTTCTTCTGAAGATGCTAAAAGTTCGCAGAATATACTAATCCACAAAAAAATAAAAATTAAAATATAGAAAGTGAAAAATTGTTTTTATCAGGGCAAAATTCATAGTCCT
Organism: Macaca thibetana thibetana; assembly: GCF_024542745.1. Lineage (NCBI taxonomy): Eukaryota > Metazoa > Chordata > Mammalia > Primates > Cercopithecidae > Macaca > Macaca thibetana. Next base: position 26,998,648 of record NC_065586.1, read on the forward strand.
GCTCTTCCCAAAAATTATCTCATTAATAATAAACTTTTACTAATAACATTGTACATGCCCGATGCAGAAATCAAAGAGAACAAATAGGAAAAACATTTTAAGTTACAACAAATGCCCTCAAATAACAAATGTTATCATATTTTGTACATAATTTCAGATAACACAAGACTATCGTCTGTATGTATAAACAAACTGAACTTTACGCTCACTTGGTACACCAAAATACATTTTCAAATGTCAACATACTTCTGCATATATTTCTACCTTCAGTGGTCACATATTACCCCATGCTATAAATTCACAGAAATGTATTTATAAAAGCCATTATATGGATTCTTCTTAATACATTGATATTTTAAGCAGTGCTCAGAAAAGAAATTGCATGTATGTTTCCTTATTTTCTAAAAATATTTTAGTGTAATAGAATTGATCACTAATGGGCATATACATTTTTTTTAATATGGTACTTACCACCAAATTGTCTATTCGAAAGTCATCTGCAACTTAAACTTTAAGCAGCAATATAAATATCACTGCTCTTTATCCTCACAAACTTTGTGGATAGAAAACAGCATTTGATTCCTCTTTTAACTTAAATGCCTTCTCTAACCAGGAACACTAAATACTGTTTCCTGTGTGCATAGGTCACTTGCAGATCTTAAAAAAGGACTTTGCCCAATTTTAAATTAGAGGCAAAGTACTTTTTTTAGATCTGCAATTTAGATCTCTGATTTAAATTGCCCAATTTTAAATTAGAGGGTTTTTTGTTGATTTGAGTGAATTCTGTATAAAATGAAGATGTTTAAATCTAATATGTATACACACATGCACATACATGTATAGTAAATATTTTACCAGTATGCTGCCTTTTATTTTTTCTCATATGCAGGGTGATTTTTTTTTTTTTTTTTTTCTAAATTAACCTTCACAGTGCTTGTTTCTGAGCATCTTAGAAAGGTTTTGTCAACATAAAAATGTATCTGTGTAAATAGGCATTTATGTTTTCTTCTGGTATTTTTCTCATTTTATACAAAATTAAAAATTTTTAATCTATATTCCATCAGGAACTTATTTCTTTTATACACTGTAACTTTGGTGTTTTTTTTCTAGAGATCATCAAACCCAAGAGAGTCTAGATTTTCTCCTGTTATTTTCCAGATGTTTTAGAGTTTTGTATTTGACATTTAGGTCTGTGATTCATTTTGACTTAATTTTGATGAGGGGGTAAGATCTGATTCATTTTTTTTACATGTGGATATTCAGTTGTTCCAGTTCCACTTTCTGAAGAAACCAATCTTTGTTTCACCATGTTGCGTTTACTTTTTCATCAAAGATTAATTACATATATTGATGTGTCTCTATTTCTAAACTCTCTGTCTTGTTTCATTAACCTGTCTATTCTTTCATCGATATGATACTGCTTTGATTACCGTAGCTTTTCAGTAAGTCTTGAAGTTGAGTAGTGCCTGTCTTTCCTTCAGCTTTGTTCTACTTCAATATCGTGTTATCTATTCAAGGTCTTTTTCTTCTCCATGTAAGTTTTAGAATTACTTTTTCTATGTCCATAAAATAATTTGCTTCCATTTTGATTAGAAGTGCATTGAATCTGTACCCTGGGAAGAATTGACATCCTGAGGATATTGAGTTTTCCTGTTCATGAATATAATGTATCTTCTCCATCTGTTCAGTTCTTTTTTGATTGCTGTCATCAGATATGGAAAGTTTATGAAATTACATAACTCCCTCTACCTTGACCAAAGGACAGTGATGAATTCTTCATTCTGCGGCCAACAAGTCACCTCTAGGGCCATGTGTCTAAACATAGACAGGAGGGTAAGAAAATGATAAAGACATCCTGGGAAAAATAGGAAATTCAAGAATCAGCAACTGTGTCTAAGTAACTCCTTTCCATTTCCCCAGGGCACCTGTTGCTTCAGCCAACACCTGTTGGCATGTGCCCAGGACGCTGGTGCTGCTGGCTTTCCCAGCCCTGTCCCCGGGGCTGCCTTTGGATGTGCGCCTCTTGACCTTAGTGAGAATGTTCTTCTTCATCCCTACCATGGGTGAAAATTTTTCACAAATAAACACTTTTTGAAATAATGCTAACTTTTATATTAGATAGAGGTGCTGCGTGTGGAGGTTCGCATGTGTCTTTTTGGTAGAATGTTGTATTTTCTTTTGGGTATATTCCCAGTAAAGAGATTGCTGGGTCAATTAGTAGCTCTGTTACATTTTTTGAGAAATCTCCAAACTGCTTTCCACAGTGGCTGACCTAATTTACATTCCCAGTGACAGTGAATAGGAGTTTCCTTTGCAGCCTCACCAGCATCTGTTAACAAATAACCACTTTTATTCCAGACATAGATCATCTGTTAATTTTGATTTTAGCACATCCTCTGCTTTTCTTTCTTTCTTTTTTTTTATTTTTTTTTGAGACGGAGTCTCGCTCTGTCGCCCAGGCTGGAGTGCAGTGGCCGGATCTCAGCTCACTGCAAGCTCCGCCTCCCGGGTTCCCGCCATTCTCCTGCCTCAGCCTTCAGTGTAGCTGGGACTACAGGCGCCCGCCACCACGGCTGGCTAATTTTTTGTATTTTTAGTAGAGATGGGGTTTCACCGTGTTAGCCAGGATGGTTTCCATCTCCCGACCTTGTGATCCGCCCGCCTCAGCCTCCCAAAGTGCTGGGATTACAGGCGTGAGCCTCCACGCCCGGCCGAAGATAGTGTTTTTCACAACCAAAGATGATTCCACGTTTCAATCATGTTTTTTTTTCTCTCTCTCTTTTTCTGAAGGCGTGTGGAACTTTCTGTTTGCATCAGTTTGGGATATAAGTTAAGAATATTGTACCTTGAAGTGACCCACCTCACTGTCCCCAGGCAGTGTTCTGTCTCAGAACTCTTCACAAGCTTTTTTTCCCCCTGTGGGCCCAGTGTGGAGAGGAGCCCCCCGATAGTCTTTCACTAGGCAAGTGACCAACTAAAGAATTACCACAATGATGTGTGACTGTTCTCAAGGTTCCCAAACATAGAAAGGGGAAAGGTGCAGGTAATACAGCTCTATTAATGGCGGTAACATCTTAGCTCAGCAGGAAACATACTGTGAGCTATGAGAACAGGTTACAATGAATATTGAGGCAGAAAAAGTCACATGAATCAGATATTAGCCCCCAAATGTTCTTGCTCAAATGTTAAAGGTCCTTCCTGCACATGTGGCAATGCCAAACTTGCAGAAAGCACATGTGGTGAGAAACAAAGCTTGCTGCCTGTCTGTGAGCTTCAGTGCCCAGTGAGACGCAGCAAGCTTTCGTCTCTTCTTTCTACACTCCTGCTTTCATTGCACATTTTCCTATATGTTTTATTCCATTTTTCAATGTTGTATTCCATTGGTCTTTCAGACTAATGATGAAACAACACAACACAATTTTAATTTCCAAGTCTTTACAATATTTTAAAAGGGAAGTCGCTCTCTTTTAATTTTGAGACTTTTCATGGGTATTTTAATTTGTTTGCTCTTCCTTACAGTACAATTTCTATATCCTCAACACAGATGGAATCTATATCGGAGTTAAAATCAACTTATTTTATTTTCTTTATTTTTTTAACTTTTATTTTAATCTCGGGGGTACACGTGCAGGATGTGCAGGTTTGTTGCACAGGTAAATGTCTGTCGGCGGGGCGGGGCTGTTGTACAGACTATTTCATCACCCAGGTGTTAAGCCTAGTGTCCAGTAGTTATTTTTCCTGATCCTCTCTCTCCTCCCACCTTTCACCCTCCGACAGGCCCAGTGTGTGTGTTTCCCTTTATGTGTCCATGTGTTCTCATCATTTAGCTCCCACTTACAAGTGAGAACATGCTGTATTTGGTTTTCTGTTCCTGCCTTCCTTTGCTAAGGATAATGGTCTCCACCTCCATCCACGCCCTTGTAAAGGTGCATATACTCCATGGAATACTACGCAACCATAAAATCAACTTATTAATTAAAGTACCTTTGATGTCTTAACAATGCTTATCCTGCCTAATCATGTAATGTCTTAATTTTCATTGATACAAATCTATTTTTATGTTTTAAAGAAATATTTTGCACCAATTCCATACTAATTGAATCATTTAAAATAATCTTGTTTAAAATTTTGGCATTATCTCTTTTCTATCTATGAACATGAACACAAGACATTCTCATTAATTCAATTAACGTAATTTATTGTGCTAATGAGTTTCCTAATGTGATGACTCTTACTTGCGTTTCTGGTATAAAGGGATTTCCTAATGATCTAATATTTTAATGGGTTGGCACAGTGGTTTTTAGCATTCAAAAATTTTACTTTCATATTAATATGCTCTAATTATCTATATTGGCATAGTCTATATGGCATCAAACAAAGTTATCACATTTTTTTCATTTTTAAAATAGAACAGTTTTATTCTGCTAGTTCCATAAAAACAATGTAAACACAAGTGTTCTGTACATCTTGCTGGTGAATTCATGTAATGCTTAGTTCCCTGATCCTTTGACCTCCTTGTCTTCTCCAGTTATTTTCTGTTTGGACCACTGGCCTCAGGAGTGGAGTGGGTTTAGGGCTTAGGAGAGAGCAATGTGGCTTTTTGGTATGACTCATTTTATTGCTTGCCCTCTCAGCACACTCCCGTTACTCCTAACACAAAGTTTGAGATTTAAGCCCTTAAACCTGTAGGTTTCACCATCAGCTTTTCCTTTTCTTTTCTTTTCTTCCTTCCTTTCTTCTTTCCTTCCTTTCTTCTTTTTTTCTTTTTTCTTTTTGCCTAAGCATTACTAGGGATGTGAATGGGAGACTGGTATAGAAAGTGGTGAGGAGCCGAAGCCAACAAATTGCTTTAAACACAAGATGAAAATGCTCAGTTTCGTCCACACAAAGCATCACCTAACACTGGTGTGAGGCAGCTCACTTAGCTGTGGAGGAGTCCTTGGAATTCGATCTCAGAAAGACAGTTCCAGCTTTAAGACAGTAAAACCTTTTGGCAATGGGCCAATTGTCTTAAAAGAGGGGGGGAAGAGTTCTACTTTAAAGACCTTGCAAGTGGAGAATTGTCCTACAAAGATTCTTGGAAATGTTAACAGAGGTAACTGACATGGGTAACTGGGGGCCAACCAGGAACTACTGTCAACAGCCCAATCTCAGCAAAACCAGGACAGCCAGTTAATAGTTCCTTCAGTTCTCTGATGGTCGCAAATGTGATTTTATTTTATTTAGCCTTGTGGAGGTTCTGCAGCAAATATAATTTTAAAGGAATTGGGAGCCAGAAAGATAAATGCAACTCCTTCAACTATGTGACAGGGCAGACTGGTTAATCTGGGTTCCCAGAGTGTGGAGCAAGTGCTCTGCATCAGAGAATGGCCCAGGGGGAGCTTGCATGACGCTGAACCCCACAGGACAGAATTACTTCAATCATCTGCTCCTGACTACTACAAGGAGGAGGTGCCAGTGTCTCAGTTTGGCTCTATGCTCAGATTTCTTTTCTTTTCTTTCTTTATTTCTTCTTTTCTTTCTTTTCCTTTCCTTTTTTCTTTCTTTTTCTCTTTTTCTTTCTTCTTTCTTTGTCTTTCTTGCTTTCCTTCCTTTCCTTTCCTTTCTTCTTTTTCCTTGGAGACAGAGTTTCCCTCTGTCACCGAGGCTGGAGTGCAGTGGTGCGATCTTGGCTCACTGCAACCTCCACCTCCTGGGTTCAAGATATTCTCCTGCCTCAGCCTCCCCAGCAGCTGGGACTACAAGCGTGTGCCACCATGCCTGACTAATTTTTGTACTTATAGTAGAGATGGGGCTTCATCATGTTGGCCAGGCTCGTCTCAAACTCCTGGCCTCAAGTAATCCACCTGCCTCAACCTCCTGAAGTGCTAAGATTACAGACATAAGCCACCGCACCCGGCCTCTGTGCTTGACTTTCTACTCTTAGCTAATCTCTCTAACACACCTGCCCTTCATTAGGTAAAACGGGCTCGGTTGACTAACTACACCTGCCTGTGTAATACAAGCCCCTCCCTGGCTTGTATTATCTCATCGTTGCCTTCCATTTGTGACAAGTGCTATGAATTTTCCTTTTGAGGAAGTGATACAAAATTTCCTTTTCTTGAACAGGATTTTTAACTCAAAATAATGAGACAGTGTAAATATCATGACAATTCTGGAATGTCTGAAAGTTTGAGATAAAGGTTGTCTAAGAAAAGCTAAGATTGCCTTAGCTGTTTTATGTGTGGTATCTGGAACATGGGCATCAGGAACCAAGTGATGCCACTGCTACTCGGCAGACTTTTCATATTTTACCTAAACAAATGACGCTGACATACTTTAATAAAATTTCAGAAAAACCATCTGGAATCAGCCCCATCATGTCCAGATTGGAAGGTGTTTGGGGATCAATGAAACATACCAGAAATACTTTCCCTCCCCCAAAACAAATGTAATGAATGTCAAAGTATTGATACTAATTTAGGTTGTGAATACATATTAAGTTTTGCTTCATTGATTGTAGCACTGGCAGCTGTTTTGCAGAACGCTGCATATTAAACTGTGGGCAGCTGACAACAAATATAAGCAGAAGGGGATATTCAAAAGCCAGTTAAATTAATCATTGCTTTTTAGGAACCTGAGCCAAGATTAACGCCCTGGAACTTTTACAGACAGACCCTTGCCAAAAATCTCCCAGAAGGCACATTGCAGACTATTTTGTCTTGAGATGTTAACCCATCTGTGGTATCTTCCTGACATTTTAGTCCTATAATGAATAGCATTCACAAAATCTATGAAGCAAAAAATTAAAATTGTTCAAAAGCCTGAGTTTTATGTATCCATGAGAACATAGCAATTAGCCCCCTACCCCTCCAAAAGAAATCCTACAACCCTAAAACCAATCCAAATTGTGTAATTTAGAAGAAATAGGGTTTCGGTGCCTACGACTGAAGGGTTCATTAAGGTTTTGCAGCTGGAGGTTTAAAAAAATCCCACTTTGCAAAACTATCTGACTATCAAGGGCACAGAGACTAAGGTAATGCCGATTCTCACTGGCGCAAACAGCTTGTGGATTGCATAGCCCACCACAAAGGTACTTGTACCTGCTGCCATATTTGACTGTACCAGGGACTCTTTAAATCCGAGTTTCAGCGGAACTGCAGACATGTCCACACCACTTGACACAACCATGTAAAATATGCCCAAGGAGATTAATGAGATTCCAGTGTACAACGACACGCCAACAGTGCCATATTCTTGAAAAATCTTCTTCAGTTGCTGTGACTTGCTTTGCTTTTTCTCCTCTGTGCGGCTGACCCTACTGCCTGTTGTCTCCGTGGCCTGGCTGAGGTCACGGCTGCTGGCGGAGCAGCTGGGCATCTGGCCTGGGCGGGAGCAGGACCAGGGTCAGGGGCGGCAGGGCGCAGGGGGTGGCCGCGCCCAGGAGCCAGGTGGCAAAAGGCCGGACCCGGGCGCCCACTCTGCCTGCCGGGCCCCGCCCCGCCAGCAACACGGCCGTGGCGCACAGCTAGGCGCTGCCCGTATCACTTTTACATATCCTTCCTAAAAACTATTGGGAAGATTGGTTACTTTGTAACTTTTAAATCATTTAAGTTACTTTGTAACTTTTAAATCATTGGTGTATTAATTAGTTCATGAGTAAAATTTTCTTTTGGACAATATAAACTTGGTGCTCTCTTGTGTGGAAAACAAATCTTTAATAAATGTTCTGTTTCTTCTATGAATATTATTTAATTTAGCATGTCTCTCTCTATGGGGTAAATGATCTTAAAATACATTTCCTAGGCTATATATGAGCCACAGTTTAATGTTAATTTGCATTGAAGCACACTATTTTGTCCCTATTTTCCTTTTTAATATTTGTCTTTAAGTTCTCTGCACTGTAACCTGTTGACACCTCCTTCTCAAGGTCTTTGTGTGGTCCCATCTATTTACAATTCACTAATAGTTTGGCTCAGGAATTTGGGGGTTAACTGAAAATCAGATTTTCAGCAGAGGCAGATCTCAGGGAAGCGCGGAATCCGGTAAGACACACGTGCTTTGTTGTCAGTCTCCTATGTCTCAGACTCAGCATGTCCTGTTCTCTCCATGTGAACCCCTGTCTGCCTCCAGGGATCATGGAAAAACAGAGCCTCTCCCATTTTCATGTCTTTGAAGATGCTTGGTAGAAAGTTGTCATTTTTCTGGTAACTGGAAACTAAGACAAAGTTATTAAAAAATAACTTTAAGTCATCAAATATGTACTGTCCTTGTATCCACAGGTGAGATGACAGTTGCAGTTCTCGGGGGAAGTAAAGTCACAGGATCGCAGGCCCATACTCAGACCTCTATGCACTCATTGGCTGTTGTGAACATAAACCTGAGCCCATTGTCCTGGCAGCAGAAAGAAATCAGGCGGGTAGTTTGTATTTCAATCTGTGAGCAGAGTCTATTATCTGTGGATCAATAGACAGAATAAGTGCTGTTTCCTGGAAAAAAAAATTCTGGGTCACGAACTGACCAGGGCCAAATCTGTTCAGGAAAGAGGAAATAATTACTGAGTCATGAGCTTTACTTGTGTGGAAATAATGGCTATCCAAGACCATAAACCAATCCATAACTGTCCCTAAGTTAATTGTATGTAATTCTCACTGATGTCATTGTTTAATTTTGATGTATGATGCCACAAAATTTGTTCTCTGAAGTTTCTCTAGTATAATTTGAAAATTAATCTGATAGCTGTTCTATCTTTTCTACAGGAGTTGAAACATTTCTAGGATTAGTAGAGGTAGTTCTTAAATACCTCCATCCCTGTAAGAATGTATAAGATGTAGCTGATTGATTGATTTTATTTTATTCAGAAATAGCAAATATATATAAGCTTTATACATACTTTATGTATATTTTGTATTTAATGGAGACTGATTTAGTGGTGACAGAAAACAGCTGGTATTTGCAAATTATGATTAGACTATTTTTATTTGATTATTTTTCAAACTTTTGTGGGTGCACAGTAGGTGTATATATTTATAAGATTAATGAGATGTGTTGATGATGTGCAATGTGAAATAAGCACATCGTGGAGAATGGGGTATCCATTCCCTCAAGCATTTATCCTTTGAGTTACAAACAATTCGGTCACACTCTTTAAGTCTTTTTAAAATGTACAATTAAGTTATTGTTGACTATAGTCACCCAGATGCGCTATCAAATAGTAAGTCCTATTTATTTTTCTGAGCTTTTTTTTTCCTTTTTTCCTTTTTAACCCATTAACCATGCCCACCTCCCAAGCTCTCCACTGCCATTCCCAGTCTCTGGTAACCATCCTTCTCTGCTCTCTGTTCATGAGTTCAGTTGTTTTGATTTTTAGATCCCACAAATAAGTGAGAACATGTGATGTTTGTCTTTCTGTGCCTGGCTTATTTCACTTATTTCCAGTTCCAACCATGTTGTTACAAATGACAGGTTCTTACTCTTTTTAAGGCTGAATAGTAGTCTGTTTTGTTTAAGTACCACATTTTCTTTATTCATTCATCTGCTGATGGACACTTAGGTTGCTTTTAAAATCTTAGCTATTGTAAACAGTCTTGCAACAAACATAGGAGTGCAGATATCTTTTTGATATACTGGTTTCCTTTCTTTTAGATGTATACCCAGCAGTGGGATTGCTGAATCACATGCTAGCTCAATTTTTTGTTTTTTGAGGAACCTGCAAACTGTTCTCCATAGTGTAAACTACATTCCCACCAACAGTGTCCAAGGGTTCCCTGTCCTCCACATCCTCGCCAGCATTTGTTACTGCCTGGGACCCACTTGAAAAGGGAATGGAGGAGAATGGTGAGGGTTAAAAAACTACCTATGCTCACTACCTGGGTGATGAAATCATTTGTACCCCAAACCCCAGTGACATACAATTCACCCGTGTAGCAAAACAGCACATGCACACACTGAACCTGAAATAAAAGTTAAAAAAAAAAAAAAATATATATATATATATATATATGTCCATGGGAAGGAAAAGGATGGGTAACAAATGGTCCCCCAAAAGATAAAAATCACACAAATATCCAACCAAAGTGACTAATTCCCCACCAGGAATCAAACCCAGGCTATGGCAGTGGAAGTCTGGAATTTTAACCGGACTGCGAGGTGGAGTGGCCGGCACTGCAAATTCTGCAGGAGAGTCACAGCAGGCACTCGGAGCATACGACAACTTTAAACTTTGCTTTGGGCCAGATTTTCGCCCTTTAATTTTGTCAAAAGAATTTCTAAGTATAGCCATGAAACTACTATGAATATTTATTTTAAATTAATCTTTCCGTAAACACAAATGAAGCAATTGTTTAGAATAAAAGATCTCTTTTTCTAAATTTAGGAGTCTTTCTAACATAAAGGATCGGTTTTCTAACCACTAATGATTAGAATTTCCAATGGTGAACTTATTTCAATCGTGACTCAGTCCAACAAGCCTGGTCATGAAAAGCCCACAAGGCAATTTTACAGTTTAAAATAACTTTAACCATATAAACAAAAGATATTCCTGGAGACAGCATAGATGAGGCAGCCCTAATGATCCTCAAAAAATTTACTCTCAGAAATAGGCTTAAGATGGCAAGAGCTCTTGTTGCCACAGATGGTTAAGGATGGTGTTTTTGCACACAGTACCTCCAGTAACCCACAAGTTAGTGGGGGACTGCCAGTCACGGACACCTTAATCTGCGGTGCTAGGGAGGCCCTCCTGAAAGTGTACTGTTTCAGTACTAATTAGGCAACAAGAGTTGATGTGACATAAGCCCCATAGGGATAGGACTTCTTAAGACAAACTCTCCTGAGAGCGTGACACATTTGGAACAAAAAATGTGCTGCCTAAAATCTTGCATGTCTGAGGTCCCCAGCCAGTTTTAGACTGGCCACTGGATGTGACCCAAATATCACACTTCTCAGATGGTGGCAACCAAGAGTGCTCCCACTTGGTTAAAAGCCAAGCTCTCAAGGACATGAAACAAGGTCAGAGGGGAGCTTCATGTGGTTTTATTTGTGGAACAAATAGTAAAGTTTGCTTGAATAGACACCAGTCTGATCAGAGCCATAAATCTAACCACTCTTAGAAGTGGCTCGAAATTGGGTTTCTAGGGGTTCGGAACCCCTGTTCTATTCTGAGGTGCCCTGCTTTATGACAGCACAACCCAGAAAGACAGCGAGAGAGTGAGAGACTATTTCTAGGAGGAAAAGGGATCAAACAACATGATTATTCATGCCAAAGACTACACAAGAGTCACTACACGTATGACTAGTCACACAAATCTTTTTCTTCCACTCATCAAGATTTTATGGAGAAAGAAAAGGCAACAATTTTCACCATCTGCTCAAACAGAGTCCACACAGAGGCCAGCAGCCTGGCTGGTAAGAATTTCGTACTCTTCTGCCAGCTGCTCTGGTCCTGGGTTCCTTTGGCTGCAGCTTCTGGAAGAGCAGGCTTTAGTGTTCTGCTCACAGCCACAAAATGATAGAGGACAAGGGAATGCTTCCCCTTTGTGGTCTAAAGTTTCACTGAAAAATCGACTGGCCAAATGCAGATTAATAGGAGAAATGGCATGCAGGGTTATTGATGCGCACAAGGGAGAACCACAAAGCGATGACTCCAACCTCCAACAGTGCTTAGCAGCATAGCTACCATCTAGAGGCCATGAACAATGGGGGCTCAGAGCATGGCCAGAAACAAGTTATGGCAAAATCAGGTTATGGTGGCAAGGCAGGCTATAAGAGAGAAGAGAAGACATGGCTTGCAAATGAGGTCTTGTTATAGAGCTCATACTTTACAGCCAGCAGCCCTCAGAGAGGGTAGATGGTAGAGGTTCCTTTAAAAGTGAGATGAAATACGTGTATTTACTTCACTGCGCTAGCCAATAGTATCCCCATCTGTTCTCAGAAGCTCAGGCAGGTAGCAGCGAGACGGGACTGGAATGAAACACCAATGAACTATACTGGGTCTCACAGTCTTTTGAAATCTCCATTTTCCCTAAAACATCCAGGCAACGCTCTCTGACCTCCTTTGGTGGGAGACTGACTTCTCCCGGCCACGAAGGGAGGAAACGGTCCTGGCGCTGGAAGTCCGGTGTGCAGCTGCATCTTCCCACTGGATCAGAAGATCAGCACTCGGTGGGAGCCCAGGGTTTTAAAATCGCTGATCGGGGCCGGGCGTGGTGGCTCACGCCTGTAATCCCAGCACTTTGGGAGGCCAAGGCGGGTGGATCACGAGGTCAGGAGATCGAGACCATCCTGGTTAACACGATGAAATCCCGTCTCTGCTAAAAAAAAAAAAGAAAAAAATCGCTGATCGGGAGAAACAGTGTGACTCAGTCTGTCAATCAGAGTGTTTTTCACATAGAGGGCGCCAGCCAAAATATAACTAGAAATAAACCGATACACACACACGTTAATGTGTATATGTGTATATTTAAAAATATATAAAGAAATATATACCATATGTAAATATATGGTAAACATATAAGTCAAGAATTAAAATAGAGATATTTACACATAAAGTATGTGATGCTGTCTTATAGTCGGAGGTGGTGTTTCTTCATGTAGGTGAGAGGCAACTTATGTATATATAACTATAGATACTACATGTAGTTACATGTATGAGCATGTATTTCTCTGTATATATAAATATATTTATTAAAAAACGTGATCTCCAAATCTCACATAATCACACATGTCCCCCCAGCCACCACAGATGCAATTCCACATTCCCTGGAGGATCTCACATAAACACACACACGCACACATGCACTTCCATGTTCACTGGAGCATCTCACATAAACACACTCACACATACATGCGCACACACACACACACGCACAAACACACACACAGAGATGTACTTCCATGTTCCTAGGGAGACACTGCTTTTCTGCCACCTTGTGGCAGCACAGGGAGCCAAAAAACCCAGTTTTATAAGACGTTTTACAGTTGGCAAATACCTGGCCATTGGCCTTTAACCAGAGCAAGCCCAGCGGCCATTGCCCTCTAGTGGAAAAGCTGCCCACACCTCCAGGACCTCTCAATGAGACTAGGCGCCCATGTTTTGAGTACATAAGGTGGGTGCATCCAATGGTGTCCCACATCTGGTGGGTGAAGAAGAGGCTTTCCTGGGAGAAGAGAAAATGCTGGGTCTGAGCTTGCAGAATGCGCTGGGGGAAGGGCAGTTGCGGGGGTGTTACGGTGGTACAAGGCCAGAGGAGGACTGGGCCGGGTGCCCCTGAGAGCTTCTGGATGCCTAAGCCTACACAGACTGACAAAGCCTGTTAGGACAGGGTCTCATGGGCCTGAGGAATCCCTGGATGAAAGGCAGCAGGAGAGCCGTGAGCCTGAGACCTCACACTAGTGTGAACAGCAGGGAAACAGGGGTCTGGCTTAACAAAACCCCCTGGCCTGCGATGTAGGTGGTTGACAGGGAAGAACAGTTCAGTGGCAGAGTGCTGGGCACTACCTTCCCAGCTGGAGGAATAATGCCCGTCCCCACGCCAGGGCCCAGCTTGTGGCTGAGGCGGTCCATTGTGGTGGATTCAAGTGCGCTTGCTCAAGTGGGGATGCTACCGACAGCCCTCAGGCCTCGGGTCGCACACACTGTTCGCTTCTTGGCTGGCTCATGCTTGCCAGAACAAGGCTGGAAAATGCATGACTGCACAAGCCAAAGAAATGGATGATGCCTTCTGTTATTAGACCCTCAGGGAGACAGTGACCAGGTGGAACTCGATTGGAAGAACACCTAATGCGATCAGCTATCGTAGGCTTTGGACGCTCCCATTCATGCCAACACAGCTGTCAGCACTCTCTGTCGATCTCCAAAACTGTGAGTGCAAGCTGGCCCGGACACCAAGGGAAATAATATCTCTGATCTGGACGTCCAACGTGCAGCTGCGTCTTCTCACGTGACCAGATGATCAACACTCAGTGGATCTCAGTGTTTTAAAATCACTGATCTGCAGAAACAGTGCAGCCCAGTCTGCTAGTCTGGAGTGTTTCACACAGACAGGGCACCACCTAAGATATAACTAGAAATAAATATATTCACACACATAAATGTGTTTGCATGTAAAGGTGTAAGGGAGTATGTAGCATGTAAACATGTGTATCAACATATAAATCAAAATATAGATGTGTCCATGTAGATCTTTGCTGCACTCTCCACCAGTCTACCTTGGTGTTTCTCCATGCAGGTGATTAGAAAACATAAAATATACATATTCTTATGAAGGAATAAATTTGGATATTTGGTATAATTATATATATAAATTTATATATAAACACATATTTAAAATAAACATAAATACAAACAATATATTTAAAATAAATGTATAAATACAAACATATATGTATAAAATAAACATCCAAAACTCACTGAAAAACCCACACGTACTACAAACAGACGCACCTGCATGTATATTAGAGGCCATTGGTCCCCTGGGGCCTTCAAGCCACCTACTAGCAGCCTGGGGAACCCTAAAGCCAGCAGGAGTCCTTTCCTGCCATGTCCATGTCACCGGTCCTGGATGGGAAACACCTGGCCATCTCCCTTTAACAAGAGGCAGTCCCAGGGCCATCACCCTCCATTGGGAAAAATGGCCAGTTTCCCAGAACTTGCGCATCAGGTTAGCTGGGCTTCTTTGGAACACTGCAGGTGGGGGCAATACGATAAGTTTGGTGAGTAGAGAAGAGGCTTTCCATGGAGAGAAAGAAGAGTCTGAGCCCTCAGGATTCACTGGGAGCAGAGAAAGGCAGGGGCAGTAAGATGGCGCAGGGTGGAGGGACAGGCAGGCCACAGTGAGACTACACTGAGTGCCCTTGAGAGCATTTGGGGACGAAGAGCAGCAGCGTGACTTCCCCCAAACACCGAGGGAAGCAATGGCCCTGACGCCCGAAGTCAAATGCACAGCTGCACCTTCCCACTGGGCCAGAGAATCAACACTGGGTGGGGCCTGAGCTTTGGGAATCACTGCTCTGGAGGAACAGGGAGGCCCAGCCTGTCGGTCTGGAGTGTTTCACACATGCAGGGCCCCAGCTAAGACACAGCAAGAAATAGATTTATCCACACACAGAAATGTGTGTTTGTTAAAGATAGAAGGGCATATGTAACATGTGAATATATGTATCAGCATGTAAATATTCGTGTATATATACACACACACACATATATACACATATATACACACACATACATATATTTATACAGGAAACTGTGTAGCGCTTTCTGCCCGTCCATAGTGGTGCTTCTCCATTCAGGCAAGAAGAAAACCTATCTCCCTATCTGTCTGTCTGTCTGTCTGTCTATCTATCTATCTATCTATCTATCTATCTATCTATCTGTCTATCTGTCTATCCATCCACACACATATAGACATATTTATATACATAAGTGAATGTAAATATTTTGTGTAATTATATATATAGAAAAATGTATGTGAACAAATATATATAGGTGTATATGTACAAGTCTCTATGTATAAAATAAACATAACCCAAACATGTTACCCCAAATCCACACAGATGCACTTGCATTTATATAAGAAGCCATTGGGCCCCCTTACCACAGGCTGGCAGTGGAGTGAAACAAAAGGCCCAGAGGCTCTTTTCCTGCCAGTTCTGTGTGAGCCTCCACAAATGACAAACCCCGAACATGGCCCTTTGACCAGATCCAGCCAAGCGCCATCGTCTTCTAGTGGAAAGCTGCCCACTTATCCAGAAGCTGTCAGTCAGGACAGTGACTCTTTTTTGATAGTTGAGGTGGTGACAGAGAGAGGCGTCCCGGTTTGGGTGGGGGGAGGGGAGGCTTTCCAGGAGGATGAAAACAGGCTAGCTCTGAACACACAGGAGTCACTGGGTGCAGCATGAATCTGGGTGGGGTAAGGGGGACTCGGGCCAGAGGGACATCGAGGCCAGGACAGGATGGCTCTGAGTGTTCCTGAGAGCATTTGGGGACCAGGAAAGTGACCCCCAATTTATACTGAAGACTGCACAGATCTGTGTGAGCCTGTTATGGCAGGCCCCAGCTGCATCTCGAGAAACCAGGGCAGACCCGGAGAACACTTGGATTAAAGACACCTGGGAGGGAGGCCAAGGCGGGCTGGTCACTTGAGGTCAGGAGTTCAAGACCAGCCTGGCCAACATGGGGAAAACCGGTCTCTACTAAAAGTACAAAAAAATTAGCCAGACATGGTGGCAGGTGCCTGTAATCCCAGCTACTCAGGAGGCTAAGGGAGGAAAATCACTTGAACCCGGAAGGCGGAGGTTGCAGTGAGCCAAAATTGCGCCACTACATCCAGCCTGGGCGACAGAGTGAGACTCCATCTAAAATAATAATTAAAAAAAAAAAAAGACACCTGGGAACCCGCAGGCTTGAGGTTTCACCCAAAACTTTGAGAATCATGGAATGGTTCTGGCTTGACAAAACTTTCTGGTCCACGGTGTAGGTGGCAAACGAGGAAAACCAGGTCAGAGGCAGATGCTGGATGTGGCCATCCACAGGGGATGGATGACGCCTTTCAGAGAACTCGGGTCCAGCTTGTGGGTGACGCAGGTCCGTCCTAAGAGGCTGAACTGCACGTGCACAAGTGGGGAGTCCCTGGGGAGCCCTGAGGTTCCCGGCCTGGCATCTGGCTTTGGGACAGCAGCAGCGCTAGCTTTCTGCACAGAATTTGGGTCGCCAAGTCTAGGCTGAAAACTGTATTGCCTTACACCCAAAAGAAAGTCCTAGCTCTTCTGTTTTTTGAAGCTCAGGGAGGTAGCAACCAGATGGAACAGCTGTGCCTTCCACTCTCCGGGGGATAAACCATCGGTGGGGCTCAGCGTGTGGAAACTGCTGCTCTGGAGAACGGAGCGGTGCGCTCTGCCGGTCTGGAGTGCTTCCCACACACAGGGCACCAGCTAAGGCATGACGCGAACAAACATACACAAATCCATGTCTGTATTTTTAATATATGAAGAAATAGAGAACATATATAAATATATGCATCAACATATACATAAAAATTAAAACATACATATTTATGCATGGAACTTGTTAGAGCTGTGTCTTTTTGTGGTGGTGTGCCTCCAGGCAGGAACAAGAAAGCCTAGATATGTAAATTAATACTTAAAAACATGTATCACTTAGTAAACATATATAATCACATAGATTTATATATAAATATGGATGTACGTATGTACATATATTCAAATATAAAGATATGTATGTATATTCTTATATAAATTATACACCCCAAAGCATGTGGATACACACACACACACACACACACACTAAACATAACCCAAAAATCTCACACAAAGACACACACCCTCCCACAAACAGATCCACGTACTTTTACACTCCTGGCTGTTGGGCAATACTGCCACCTACTGGCAGGGAGCCAGAAAGCCACATTATATGGCCCGTTTGCAGATGGTAAACACCCACTGCTTTTGAGGCCTACCCATAGTGCTTTGTTTGTATGTATTTATGTATATATGCATATATGTGCACATATATCTATTTCATATAGAATATACAGTTAATATAGCTATATTACAGCATGACGAAGTTGTGTGTAATCGCTATAATATATAGAGAAAAATATATACATCTATAAATATAAATTTATAAAACAAATACAGCCAGAAAATAAACACACACAAACAAAAAACAGATGCAAATACATTTATACGAGGGACCATTGGGCCCTCTTGCCACCTGCACATTTATACGAAATTATTTATAAAAGCTATGATATATATAGATAAATATATATAGTATATAAATATAAATGTATACAATAAATACAGCCATGTCTTATACACAAAATCTCCAGGTAAAGGGCATCTAAATTTAGTATACTTTGCAGTACAATAAATGTTGCAAATAAGAGCTTTGAAAATGTCCTCCATGGCTTCTTGTCAGGGGAATATGCCCAGGATTTGATGGTTGGGACATAAAGTATATGCATAATTATTTTCACTAAGTATGAAGAAAATCTCCAAGTGTGTCTGAATCCTTGAGATAAAACATGAACACGTCCACATACATTTCCACTAATTTTGGCATAATTCAAATTTTGAAAATTAGTAAATTGATGTAAAGTGCTCTTTTGTGTCATTTTTTTTTTTTTTTTTTTGAGACGGAGTCTCGCTGTGTCTCCCAGGCTGGAGTGCAGTGGCGTGATCTCGGCTCACTGCAAGCTCCGCCTCCCGGGTTCACGCCATTCTCCCGCCTCAGCCTCCCAAGTAGCTGAGACTACAGGCGCCCGCCACCACGCCCGGCTAGTTTTTTGTATTTTTAGTAGAGACGGGGTTTCACCATGTTAGCCAGGATAGTCTCGATCTCCTGACCTCGTGATCCACCGGCCTCGGCCTCCCAAAGTGCTGGGATTACAGGCTTGAGCCACCGCGCCCGGCCTGTGTCATTTATCTCATGACTAAATTTTCTGAGTTTCCCTTCACATATTTTTAATCTATTAACGTTTTTCCTACTTTGAATTACCTTTTCTTATGCTTCTCAGTGTTCTGTTGAATTTCCCAAGTCTGTTCTTGTTAATGTAAAATAGTTTCTTAAAAAGGAGTCATTACTATTACGGAATGAGTGTTTTGTGTGTCTAAAAATCCTAGTTTCTTCCTGATATTTATTCTCATTTTTTTGTTAGTTACTAAAGCCCCACATATTCAGTTGATAACATCAACATCCATGTAAATACTACACTTCTTAGCCTCCCTTGCAGGTCAGTGTGGCCATGGAACTAAAGTTGGGAAGGTGAGGTAGAGGCGGAACTGTTTGCCTGTGACTTCCAGGGACTTTCCTTACGGGAGGAGGTCTTTTGTTTTTCCTACTCCTTTTTCATGACTGCAGCTTGGGATGCAGTTGTGTTTCCTGGAGCTCCAGCAGCCGTATGTGACTATGAGTAAGTGAGCTATGCCCTGGGCACAGCTGGGGAGTGCGGAGTTCTGATGGCTCATGAAGCAGAGCTGCCACGCCTGAATGGCCAAGCCTCTGCCTGATTTTACATGAGCAAGAAGTATGCTAACTTGCCTAAAGGACTATCATTTTTGGGATTTTCTGTCACCTTCAATTGAACCTTATTCTACGTAAGAGAGGCTACACATAGATCTACTCCATAAACACAGATCATAGAGAAGGACTGTGAATGACACAAGCAATGTGGCTTTGCCATCAAGAATTTGTCAAGATTCTCCCATTTTCACTTCTGGATACCTTGAATGTAGTATTTGACATGTGTTTCATTTTCCCTTATCACAATTTTAGCTGATTGAATGAGTGCTGGGCTAACCATGGCACAGTCTTCTTCTGCACGTACCCTGCCCTACGTCCAGGTTCATGTCTCTGTGTGATATCAGTGTCATTGTGACAGCCGTAAGAGAATACAGGAGCAATAGTGCAACAGAGTCACCTCTTGTGGCTGATGTGAGTATTCCCTTAGGTTTAAGTGAACAGGAAAATAGACACATTTGCAACAGGGAGCTCAAAAACAGTCTGTCAAATGAGGTCACAGAAACTATGTGCAAATTTAACGTAAAATGCTGAGCTCTGTCCTCAGCTGCGTGTGCCTCTGCCCAACAGGTTTCTATTCGGGAAGGGCAGCGTAGTTCTTCTCACATTTTTCCCCTTTGTTTTCTCCCAGGCTTCAGGGTAAAGCAGAAGATTCATAAGAGGGTGTCTGCAGACCGGTCCTAAAGTGCTTTTCTCCACAGGAATGTCACCTGGGCACTGCACCAGGGGTCCCAGGTGCCACTGCGGAGGGCTGCGTTCCCATCTTCAGTGAGGGAGAGCTAAGAGAAGGCAGGCGGGGTTCACACTTCCCTCACCCACTTGCTTAAGCAATAAATGAAGGGTTCAAACTAAAAGAAATCTGAGATCTTACAGAAGCATTTAGAACCACGTATAAAGCATGGATCACTTTTAAATATTTAAAAACGCGCACAAACCACAGGAAACTACTTCTGGTGAAGGATTTCTGGCTAAATGGACTTTACATTCTTGCTGAATGCAAGCTGAGGTGATCAGATAATCACTTGGGGGATGCTGGGGAATAGGGACTTGGATCAGATAACAAGGGTGAGAGATTCCGGCAAAACCAACTCGGCAGGAGCCTTTGCTAAAACTGGGCTCTGGAGAACACACCAAAGATGAGGCCTAGTCAAAAAAGAGCTCAGAGAAGCCTGTCTAGAGTTTTGTTAGGGGCAGCCTCTTTGTCGACATTTGTGCACATACACAGATACACAAATAAGTACACATATATAAATAAAATTAGTTTATTCGAGTTGATATATTTATTTAAAGTTGCATTGGTTTTTGAGTACCACAAATTTACCAGCTGAAAACAACACAAATGAATTATCTCACAGTTCCCTGGGTCAGGAATCTGGGCACATGTTGGCTGGGCCCTCTGCTCAGGGTGGCATCTCATTTCAGAATTGGGATCATCTTTCAAGCCATGTAACTAGGTAAGTGGAGGCTCCTGATGAAATTTCCTACAGGGACATGGATTAGGAGAAAGCTCATGAGCTTTAAACCCTGAGAGTCAAGCCTGGATTCATTCCTAAAAAGCATAAAGGGTGGAAGAGGCTCTTTCAAAAGAGGCTGTGGGACAAATACCAAAAAACGCAGTCTTTGTTGTTGCCAGTAACAACAGAAACGTCATTTGCCCCATCAGTACCTCGAAATAACACAAGACAACAACCTCCTTTTGTCGAAGTCCTAGAACGTCATAACTTGCTTGTCCTGCGCAGTCTGGGTTTATGGCTCTTGAACCACTCCCTGTCCCTTTAACACGAATAGTGACGTTTTCTCATTTAAAATAAAATAGAATATTTAACTAACTGCTGCCTTCAGAATAATCTAGGATGGATTTGAATACTGTCCCCTTTTCACTTCTGGCTTCTAACCCTCTTTTCCAAACCTACCTAGCATCGTAGTGTCACTGGCCTCACGCAGGGTGCTTGTGGCTGTAATGAGGTTGTGCGATGACACCGAAGCCTGCGACAGCAGAATCCTTCCGCACTTGGGTGGAGGCGAAAGAGTCAGCGGCGGTCCCTGGTGCTCCCACAGCTCAACCTCAGCTCACCTCGGCTGCTTGTGCCACGGTCCTTGCTAGGGCCTGGGAGATGCTCGAGGCCATGTGGAATGGTCAGAGGGACACCTGGGAAATTGCAGGTGAAGTGCAAGAAAACAAATGCAGGCAAAGAAGACCTCGCTAGAGTGACTCTGTGTAGAAAAAATCTGGACGTATTTATTTTGTTGTTTGTAACATTTTTTGCGATAATCCTTGCAGTAGAAATGATCTAAAAAAGTACATTTCGGTTTGAAAATAAACACATAACTGGATTCCATTCTCAAGAAAGCAGATGATAAATACATAGCCTATGTAAAATGTTTATAGCCTCATCCACTAAGGGTCTATTGTGATATCACTGACCACATAAATACAGAAGACATATGTCTCCTAAAAAAGTGTTATCATAAACTTGAACATGTGATAGTTATTTTAAGGAACCTATGCCTGTAAACAATGTAAAACATGAAGATATGCAAAGTACGTGTACCTATTACACTGCAAAAAAGGTTTCACGTTTATTTAGATCGACTGTTTCTCTAAATTAATTTTGTTCACTTTAGATTGTAAATTCTTCTCAGAAAAAAATTAAGTGGTAGCTGTAAGAGGTTGTCTGGAATACCCCAAAGAGAATTGTTCACACTGTGAAATAATGTCACTACCACACTGATGTCACGAGATGCTTCAAATAAAAGAGCAGTTAATTCTAATAATAGGTTACTTTTAATCCTTTTTTATGGAATCAAAGTATAGCTTTTCATCCTGTCAAAGGTGAAACTCCTGACATTATTTTAGATGCTACTGTAAATTTAGAAGAACATAAAATTCACTGTTTAAAAGTGTACACATCGGTGATTTTAAGTATATTAACTATGTTGTGCAACCATGACTATTATCTAACTCCAGAGTATTCCCATCAACCCCAAAAGAAACCCTGTACCTATTAGCAGTCAGTCACAATTCTCCCTTTCTCTCATCTCCTGGCAACCACGAATCTACTTCTTGTCTCTATGAATATGCCTATTACGGACATTTCATATAAATGGAATCATAAAATACGTGGTCTTTTGTGCCTGGCTTCTCTCACTTAGCACAATGTTTTCAAGACTCATCTATATTGTAGCATGTACCAATATAAATTCATTTTTATAGCTGAATAGTTTTTGGACAGACCACATTTTTGTTTGTCCATTCATCAGTTGATAGGCATTGAATTGCTTCTGTTTTTTTTTTTTTTTTTTTTTTTGTCTATTTTGCGTAATGCTGCTCCGAACATTCTTGCACAATCCTAACTGATTTTTAGGGTGACTATCACGCATCCCAGGCAAATATCATGGGTTGATCAGCAATCGAGTAAAGCTGAAACCAGTATTTTATTTTTAGGTACTTTTCAGTTTCTTTTATGATCTTGACAACAGGGAGTGCCGGGTTCTGGAACATGATTATGTTCTAGGAATTGGGGATTGCTCTATTTTCTAAAATATATAGATGTGGAACACAGTGAGGTCTAATTTTGTATGCTCTATGAATGCTTTGGATCCTTAAAAAGGAGGCCCCTGAGGGACTTAACAGCAAACAGACACAATTTCTGAGGTCCCGAAGGAACTGAACCCACTCCAGAGAAAGACAGTCAGGCTGCAGTCCCTGAAAAAATGCAAATGGAGAATTCATAGAACTGAAATTGAACAGAATGAGAAGTTGGGGAGAATGATTTTGCATTGAAGGTTGGGATTTGGGACTTTCATTTCTTTGGATGCATACTACACAACAAACACAGCAGGGTTATTTTTCTTCTTTCAGATTTTTGCCCTTTTAGACTTTAAATTAGATATTTGGGATTTTAATGTTTTAAAGGTTTTCATCTTTGAATTTAATCAAATCTTTGGAAATTATTAATGGGAGGGAGATTATATTTAACTTTGGAACATCGGTATATACTGACATATGATTGTTGGAATACTTTAATATTGTTATTTAATCTCATTGCATAAACTTTGAGGTCTATATTGGGCAATATATTGCTGGATACAATTTGAAATAGGAAATAGAACAGAAGTGAAGTTTCAACTTTAAATTCAGAATGGCCATCAATGTCCTTAATGACTTCAATTAATATACAATCCTGTTCCATATCAGAGCCTGGAGCAAAGTCTAATTCTTTCAGCACAAAGAAAGATCCTAGAAGGCCCCAGAAAAATCCACAAAAGTATGGAACAAATATTTTCTTTATTATGGTTAACATATACATGATAGTTCTATGCTAAGAATGCCTCACTGGGGCAATCTTTTGAGGACATCCATAGAAATGATTAGAGATCTACATTTAGAGTAAAATTTTAAAAGATGTAACACAAGAAAACTCTTCTATTCAAAGGTAAGAAAAAGCACAGGAATTGATGATTATATTATCACTTACTCTTCCATCTGGAAGATGGAAAGTTTGTTTTGCTGTAGATTTTTAAAGCAACTTGAGTTTAAAAATACTAAAGTGTGAAAAAAATACCTAAGAACTTTTCTCTTGTAGTACAATCTTTGTTTGCACCCTCCATTGCCAGGTGTATAAAAGTGGTGATCAGTGTTTTCACCCTGGACCAAAGTGGAAGATAAATTTGCCAGCTCTTCCAGTGTGGGCCCTGGGAAATAGGCTAGTAACCAACTACGTTCTTTCTGCCTCCTGAACTGCCCATACTAAGTGGGGTTTACCCACATGTTTACCCACATGTCTTTTGTTTGCTGCTTCTTTGCATACTTCTTTTTTGAAAGTGAGTCACTTTTCCAGTTCAGTTATTTTATCTAAATTTGGTGCTAGGTTTGTGGTATAAGGTTGGACCTATTTCTGGCTTCAGTATGGAATTACATACTTCTTAATGTTTTCACTTTTTAGATTCACTTAACTCACTTTGGAGGGAAGAGACATTTCAAGAATCTGTGATTACATGGCCATTGTATCCAACAGTATTCTACTTCTAAAAATGTTTCAGACTTTTTGAAAAATATCTGGCATATTCATTTGGTCAATGAAGGTGCATTATGGCAGGTGCTGATGAAGAATGCCATACATATTTAAAGTGATCTGTAGTTTTTTTAGTTGGAAAAAAATTCTATGAAAAGTCTCATCTAGTTACCAGAATCTAGTAGTGTTGGGAAAAAATCACATCTTTTTAAATTTTTTTTAAATTTTCAAACAGGATTAAATGAAGCGTTGTGTAACTGGAGTTTACTATTCCACCTGGTATGGGGTGAGGGTCCAAAAATGTTGCCTTTTATTGCTATTACTCCCCCCTCTTTTTTATTTTTATTTTTGAGAGTCTCACTTTGCTGCCTAAGCTGAAGGGCAGTGGAACCATCGTATCTCACTGCATCCTTCAACTCTGGGGCTCAAGCCATCCTCCTGCCTCAGTCTCCTGAGTAGCTGGGACTACAGGTCTGCATCACCACACCAGGCTAATTTTTTAGAAAACTTTTTTTTGGGTAAAGATTCTTTTTTTCAAGTGATTCTCCTGCCTCAACCTCCCAAGTAGCTGGGACTGCAGGTGCACACCACCATGCCTGGTTGATTTTTAAAACTTTTTTTTTTTTGAGACAGAGTCTCACTCTGTCACCTAGGCTGGAGTGCAGTGGTGCGATCTCGGCTCCCTGCAACCTCTGCTTCTCAGGTTCAAGCAATTCTCTGCCTCAGCCTCCTGAACAACTGGGATTACAAGTGCCCACCACCTGTATTGTTAGTAGAGACTAATTATTTCACTATCATGTCCAGGCTAGTCTTGAACTCCTGGCCTCAAGCGATCCTCCTACCTCAGCCTCCCAAAGTGCTGGGATTACAGGTGTGAGCCACTGTAACTAGACTTACTATTTCTCTTATTCGGCTCAGCCATATGTAATCTAGGGCACATGCTTTTACCGTATGCTTACATGAGACCTTCTCACTCTCTCTTTCTCTTTCACTTGCTCTCCCCAAACCCCACTCTCTCATTCCTCACTTCTCTCTCTTTCTCTTTGCTGTGGCCAGCTCCACAATCACGCTCTAAGTCGTGTTCTATTTTGATTCCCATTTTTCCTATCAATAACTCTACCAGGCAGGTAATTTCTATATTTATGCTTTATTCTTATAAAGGAAGAATTTTCTATTGAATATTGAGGAATGTTATTAAACTTAAATATAAATTATTTAAATTATGATACCAATTTAGACTGAAGTCCTATCTCCTAGTATAAATACAAGCCACCCAAACATTATTGCTTTTGGGGAAATTTCTTTAATTTTCATGATCCGATCTGCCCACGGGTTTACCAGACTGTCTTCATAATGCAGAGGAAAGCCTTCTCTACTTTTCTTTCTTTTTTAAAAATAAATTTTATTTATAATTTAATTTTTTAAATTTTTTAAATTTTTTTTTTTTTTTTTTTTTTTTTTTTTTTAGACAGAGAGTCTCACTCTGTCACCCAGGCTGGAGTGCAGTGGCTTGATCTCTGCTCACTGCAGTCTCCACCTCCCAAGTTCAAGTGATTCTTTTTTTTTTTTTTTGAGACGGAGTCTCGCTCTGTCGCCCAGGCTGGAGTGCAGTGGCGGGATCTCAGCTCACTGCAAGCTCCGCCTCCCGGGTTCGGGCCATTCTCCTGTCTCAGCCTCCTGAGTAGCTGGGACTACAGGCGCCCGCCACCTCGCCCGGCTAGTTTTTTGTATTTTTTAGTAGAGACGGGGTTTCACCGTGTTAGCCAGGATGGTCTCGATCTCCTGACCTAGTGATCCGCCCATCTCGGCCTCCCAAAGTGCTGGGATTACAGGCTTGAGCCACCGCGCCCGGCCTCAAGTGATTCTTGTGCCTCAGCCTATTGAGTACTGGAATTACAGGTGAGCGCCACTACGCCCAGCTAATTTTTGTATTATTAGTAGAGACGGGGTTTCACCATGTTGGCCAGGCTGGTCTCATACTCCTAATCTCAAGTGATCCGCCTACCTCAGCCTCCCAAAGTGATGGGATGACAGGCGTGAGCCACTGCGCCCGGCTGGCTTTTCCGTGGCACCGTTTGACATTCACAGTGAGTCAGCCCTTGGCACTTCCTCCAGTCTAGCCCCACTTGCATTTGCGTAGGAAAAGTTCCACAAAATATAAGGTATTTCGGATGACATCTTGGCTCATGCCTATCTTGGCTTTTTTTTTTTTTTTTTTTTAATCAATCCAACAATTTCTGAGAAGAAGGTGTTTGACTCCTCACTATGAACACTATGTTTTCTGGAAGTCAATCCGCATTTTCAAGGACTCTCAAATGCTGTTTCTAATGTCCCGGGCCATCTCTCAAGACATTCGCTGATTATTGTGTTAATGTCTAAAAATTGGTTTGAGCTTTTTTTTTCTTCTTTTCTTCCATGAATGCATCATCTTAGCTTTCAGAATTAAAGCCTGCTTCTGATCCAAAAATTAAAGTGTAATCATGGACACGACTTTTACAGGAAATTGGAGTTTCCTGGCTGAAAAAGCAGGGAAATTGACTGTCAAAGAAAGGTGTCTACACTTTAACAGTATTCTAAAGAAGAAAAAAAGAAGCTTTATTGGGGTGTATCAGAACACTGAGGGAAATGATTACTTAAAGTGAGCCTGATTTTGGCAATGATTCTTTAATATGAGAAAAAAGTGAGACCAGGTGTGGTGGCTCATGCCTGTAAACTCAGTGCTTTGGGAGGCTAAGGCAGAAGAATCATTTGAGCCCAGGAGCTAGAGACCAACCTGGACAGCATAGTGAGACCCCACTTTTATACAAATTTTTAAAATAATTCAGCCAGGCATGGTGGTGTGCCCCTGTAGTCCCAGGGAGGCCAAGGCAGGAGAATCACTTGAGGCTAGGAGTTTGAGACCAAATTGGGCAACATAGTGAGACTCTGTCTTGAAAAATAAATACATTAGCTGGGCACATTGGTGTGCACCTTTATTTCTAGCTGCTTGGGAGGCTGAGGCAGGAGGATCACTTGAGCCCAGGAATTTGAATTGCAGTGAAAGCTATGATCAAGCCACTGCACATAAGCCCAGGTGACAGAGTGAAACCATCTCTAAAACAAGAGAAAAGGTAAAACGTTTATTTTTACATATTTGTAACCACAAGATGGCACCATTTTCCCATTTTAGAAACTTGGCCCATGGGTGTTTTTCATTTTTTACTTTTTTTTCCAAGATTACAAGCTGTTGGGTGAGGTTGGTTAGCTGTTGGGTGAGGTTGGTTACCACCTTCCCTCAAATATGGACTCCTGGACTATAAAACTAGGGTCATTGCATTAAACAAGAATCCATATGTGCAGTTAGGTTTATAATTTGCATTCTGCGTATCACGACTTCAATGTGGAGGGAGTGACTCTAATGAATAAGGGGGAATGCTTAGTGCACTTCTTCACAAACGTTAAGTTCCAGAGTAAGTTTCAAACCCAAAGCCACATATTGGCAATTTTATGAGGCTTCTCTCATGCAAAGTGCTCAGATCTTTGTTCCTGAAAAGGAAAAAACTGTATAACTACACCTGTTCACCACTCAGCCAATAAAAAGCAGGAAGTACTTTGTATATCTATTTGCATGCTTCAGGATCAGGCTATATGTCTTGTCTTTGTTATATGATTTCTAATGCATTTATGAATTTTGATGGCTAAGACCAATAATCAAAGCAGATTGCATGTAATTACTCTCTTGGTAGTTTTTCTTGATTATCTCATAAATGGGATTTGCATTTTTGAAAATGCCTACAAAATAGAATTTGGCTAAAGATTCTGTGATCACATTTCCTATGATGTTGGTTTTAAAGTGACTTGAAATTGTGAAATCCTTCTGTGTCAGTTTTATAGCTCTGAGACTCTAGCCCCTGATGAGTTTTGGAGGGGGCCTGGAAATGAGATGGCATCAGATTAAACGTGTCTGTTATATACTTATTTCTGTATTAATTTACAAGGGTTAGAACATCTCCTCCAAAAGTCTTGAGGCAAAGATGGAATTTATTTTCTCACTCAACCGAAAAAGTCCACAGGTAGCCTGGCTGCCGGCATAGTTGGATTCTGGGCTCAAACAGAATCATTAGGGCTTGGGTTTTTTGTTTGTTTGTTTGTTTTGTTTTGTTTTTCTGTGTTTCTCCTCTCTGCCTCCCACTAGATTGACTTCATGTGCAACCTCCTCGTCATCACTTCTGGAACTTCTAGGCTCTCTGTGCTTGATGTCAAGATGACTGCGGCAGTCCTAGGCTCAGATTAGTCCAATATTTAAGCACAGTAGGAAACAGTGAGCTCTTTTGCTTGCAAGGCTAGGAATTATTCTTGTGTCTGCAAGCACCAAGGCCAGGGGAATGTGATGTGCTTACTGGCTTGGGCCTGAGACATGTGGTCCACCCCTGGGGCAGCAATAGAGACCACCTAGCACATATGAACTAGATTGAAGAAGGAATAATCTGCAAGTTAAGCTAGGAGGGCTGTTATCAGAATGGATGTGGCAAAATCTAATTCTAGAAAGGTTTTGTATAGCCCTGAGCCTAAGCATAAAATATACTGAGTTCAGAGGTTGATATGGTTTGGCTGTCTCCCCATCCAAATTTCATCTTGAATTGTAGCTCCCATAATTCCTACATGTTGTGGGAGGGGCCTAGTGGGAGATAATGTAATTATGGGGTCGGTTTCACTCCTATTCTTCTCGTGGAAGTAAGTCTCACGAGATCTGATGGCTTTGTAAGGGGACTCCCCTTTTTCTTGGTTCTCATTTGCTGTTTGCCTGCTGCCATGGAAGACGTGCCTTCCACCTTCTGCCATGATTGTGAGGCCTCCCCAAGCACATGGAACTGTGAGTCCATTAAACCTCTTTTTCTTTATAAATTACCCAGTCTGGGGTATGTCTTTATCAGCAACATGAAAACAGACTACTACAGAGGGGTTCTTCATACTTTGAAAATATTATTCTTTGAGTGACAATTTAAAAATCTTTGGAAAATGGCAAAGCTAGCAGATAGGTGACTGGGTCATCACTTGCATTCTTAGGGCAAACACTGGTTAAATTATGTAGGCAGAATTTTCTCTGATGGCCTCTCACATATCTTTTCTTTATTTATCCTCACTGGTATCTCTCAGTTGAGATACCAGTTCTCTAGTTCTCCAGCATCTGTGTACATTCCAGAACCTTCTTACATCCTACCCTGGAAACTCATCTTTCCTGAATATCTTTCTGTGTTTGTTGTAATTTTGGAGCTTGATATTACCTACTGGACTTTCAATGCTTTAATTCAAAGCATGACCAATAATATTGATTAATCTGATGCATGTCCATATGACTCATTATGCTATGAACTTACTGTGTGCATGGGATATGTTTTATTCATCTCTGTGACTCATGCTTAGCTCTCAATAGACATTGGTAAAATGAACCAAAAGATCTGAAATTTAAGACAGATGTTACTGGAGTCTGTTCTTCTCAGAGCTTGTAAGCATTGCTTATGCTGACAAAGAATTCCTAACCTGTGTGCCTGATCATAGCTCTTAAAATATTGTTGCACATGGTGGTTAAGGCCAATACTGTAGGATCTACGGGAAAGCTACTACTGAAAGTGTTGTTTTGGGGCTTATCAAATGGTATCTTCTTTTCTGATTCATGTTAATCCTTTTTTATTCTTTCATTCATTTTTAGAGGTAACTGGGAACCATCTTAGCTGTTCACTATATTTTCAAAAATAAGCTGGCATGAAACAGTATGTGATCATCTATGAGTTTTCTTTTCTCTGTATTAGAGTAAAATAAATACCCTGTTCCAGGTAAACAGCAGGGATTGCACAGGTGAAATGTGGTAACCTGGGATTATTATTAAATGCGGGCACTTCATGGTCCATGCCTGGTGAAGAGATCAGAGGGCTATTCAAGTGAAGGATGATTGGTTCCAAAGTAAGTATGAGCGAATTAATGAGAAGATGTCTGGATTAATTTAGAACATGTCTCATTAAGGATAATAAATAATATCAAATATTATCTATACTTCATGCAAAGGGTTTAGTAGGAGACATGTTGCCTAAATGTATACAAGGGTCATAATTTTCCTTTTATTATCTTTTCCTTAGGATACAATTTTTTTTTTTTTTTTGAGACAGAGTCTCACTCTGTCATCAGACTGGAGTGCAGTGGCACAACCTTGGCTCACTGCAACCTCTGCCTCCCGGGTTCAAGCGATTCTCCTGCCTCAGCTCCCCAAGTAGCCGGGACTACAGGTGCACACCATCACGCCCAACTAATTTTTGTATTTTTAGTAGAGATGGGGTTTCACCGTGTTAGCCAGGATGGTCTTGATCTCCTGACCTCGTGATCTGCCCTCCTCAGCCTCCCAAAGTGCTGGGATTATAGGTGTAAGCCACCGCACCTGGCCTTTTTTTTTTTTTTTTTTTAGAAGGAGTCTCACTGTGTCACCCAGGCTGGAGTGCAGTGGCATGATCTCGGCTCACTGCAACCTCTGCCTCCTGGATTCAAGCGATTTCCGGCTTATTTTTGTATTTTTAGTAGAGACGGGGTTTCACCATGTTGACCAGATTGGTCTCAAACTCCTGAACTCAAGTGATCCGGCCGCCTCGGCCTCTCAGAGTGCTTGATCTACTTGAGTTCATGCAGAAGGAGTGTATTCCAAAGGCAAGTGCCACAGCATGTAGAAGTGTGCTTTGTTACAAGGGTGGGATTAAAATGCTTGGATTCGCAATGGAAGAGAAAGTAGTACCTCTTGGGGTTTAGCAAGCAAATAGGCAAGTAGGCAATCTAAATGGGTTTATGCCAAGAGAAGTACTCCAGCCTAGGCGACAGAGCAGAACTCCATCTCAATAAAACAAAATAAAATAAAATAAAATAAAATAGGGAAATATAAAGCGGTTTTGGCCAGGAGTTCCCCAGCTAAGTCCAAGGGTATGAGTTGGCTGAGCCTATAGCCAGCGTGAGAAGGGTGCGGTGGCTCATGCTTGTAATCTCAGCACTTTTGGAGACTGAGGCAGGTGGATTGCCTGAGTCCAGGAGTTTGAGACAAGCCTGGGCAACATGCAGAAACCCTGTCTCTACTAAAAATACAAAAAAAAATTAGTCAGGCATGGCCATGTACCCGTAGTCCCAGCTACTCAGGAGGCTGACAGAGAAACACCTGAGTCTGAGAGGTTGCTGGCTGTAGTGAGCCATGATTGCACCACTGCCTCCAGCCCAGGCAACCAGAGTGAGATCCTGTCTCAAAAAAGAAGTCAAAGAGCTGTACTCAGAGTTAGGATCTCTTGGAAACAGTATTTTGAAGTGATGGGAGTACTGTGGGAGTTTGAGGAGGAAGAAAGAAGAGGATAGGGGGCGGAGAAGCATGCCCAAGGCAGAAACAAAAATATACAAGACAACTCCACCTACTTCTCAGCTGTGGTCTGACTCTGCTAACATATTCTGGCTTGGCAAACTGTCCTCAGGCCTTCAAAAAGTGAATGAAGGGAACCAACGAGGAACCACCTAACTTCTTGTTATAAATGTTAATCTTTTTTTTGAGACAGAATCTCACTTTGTCACCCAGGCTGGAGTGCAGTAGCA
Source organism: Macaca thibetana thibetana (assembly GCF_024542745.1). Lineage (NCBI taxonomy): Eukaryota > Metazoa > Chordata > Mammalia > Primates > Cercopithecidae > Macaca > Macaca thibetana. The sequence continues at coordinate 27,030,271 of NC_065586.1, forward strand.
CAATTTCAGCTCACTGCAACCTCCATCTCCCAGGTTCAAGTGATCCTCCTGCCTCAGCCTCCTGAGTAGCTAGGATTACAGGCATATGCCACCATGCTTGGCTAATTGTTATATTTTTAGTGACGACAGGGTTTCACCATATTGGCCCAGCTGGTCCTGAACTCGTGACCTCATGTGATCTGCCAAAGTGCTGGGATTACAGGTGTGAGTTACCATGCCTGGCCTGTAAGTGCTAATTTTGTAGCTACAGTCATGAGAACTGCCTCGTATGCCATACCTTCTCTTCATCAGCTGGTTTCCTCAAGAAGTGGGCATGCTTCTTGAATTTGCAAACAAAAGTTATTTTTACATGATTTTTCCTAACCCTGGATGATTTTTTTTTTTTTTTTTGAGACAGAGTCTCGCTCTGTCGCCCAGGCTGGAGTGCAGTGGCCAGATCTCAGCTCACTGCAAGCTCCGCCTCCCGGGTTCACGCCATTCTCTTGCCTCAGCCTCCCAAGTAGCTGGGACTACAGACGCCCGCCACCTCGCCCGGCTAGTTTTTGTACTTTTTAGTAGAGACGAGGTTTCGCCGTATTAACCAGGATGGTCTCGATCTCCTGACCTCGTGATCCGCCCGTCTCGGCCTCCCAAAGTGCTGGGATTACAGGCTTGAGCCACCGCGCCCGGCCGCAACCCTGGATGATTTTTACGTTCACTAAGACTTAGTTAATATTGGGCAAAAGCTGGTTAAGAAACATTGTTCATATATTTTTCTGGGTGCTTATAAGGGATACCTTAATATCAGTTTTTTAAAAATATTATTTGATAGGAAAAGAATATTAGGATAAGTAGCTGGTCGCAGTGGCTCACACCTGTAATCCAGCACTTTGGGAGGCCGAGGCGGGAGGATCACTTAAGGTCAGAAGTGCGAGACCAGCCAGGCCAACATGGTGTAACCCCATCTCTACTAAAAATACAAAAATTTGCCAGGTGTGCGGCAGGTGCCTGTAATCCCAGCTACTCAGGAGGCTGAGGCAGCAGAATAGCTTGAACCCAGGAGGTGGAGGTTGCAGTGAGCTGGGATGGTGCCACTGTACTCCAGCCTAGGCGACAGAGCAGAACTCCATCAAAATAAAATAAAATAAAATAGGAAAACATACAGAAGTAGACAATAGAATGGTGGTTACCAAGAAATGGAGTTAGGGAGATACAGGAAGTGGTTGTTCAATGCATGTAAAGTTACATTTATACAAGATGAGTAAATTCCAGAGATCTGCTGTGCACCTTAGTATCTACAGTTGGCAATAAGGCATTGTGCACTTAAACGTTTGTTAGGACAGTACGTCTCATGCTAAGTGTTCCTCTTTTTTTCCTTAAAGTATTGGCTTTACTGATTTTTGGAATTAAAACCATCTTGTAACCATAAGAATTAGAAAGAAGAAACAGTAGTAGAAGTTACAAAATCCCTCTGAAAGGGCAATTAATTCCTCATCAAAATTAAAAACCTTTAAAGTAGCTGAGGTAGTTGGAGTCACTATGGGGAGGATGAAGTCAAGACAGAGTAGGGAACATTCAGAAAGAATTATTCTCAGCAAGGTAAGATGTTTTTCCTTTCAGTAGGATGTGTTCATAAAGCAAGGTAGTTATTAATATCTGGCCTTTAAGACTTAACTGTAATATGGATAGGGTGAGATACCCACTGCTTGAGCTTTTTAGTTGTACTTCAGCAACCTAAAATCTGTCCTGGCAATTAATGAATTAGAACATCCTTCTCACCCCCTCGATTGAAACTGAGGAGGTTTGTTCAAGATATTTCCTGCAATTTTCCCCAAAAATCAGGTTCAAAAGTGAATTTCTGGGCTGGCATATGCAGCTTTCACACACAGACCTCTTAATACGACTTATAATAAAAGAATATCGTTGGCTTGGAGCAGGATTTTTCTGAAGACTCCATGGGACAGTTTGTGGTAAGGTTCAAGAGGCTACAGGGTATTTTGTAGTAATTACATTCAACTGGTAATGCAAGGGTAAGGCACGTGGACAGCCATTTACGATAAGGAATAAAGAATCCCTTTACCTTTGCCATTATGTGATATAACAGCCTGCACCTCTGATCTCTGTGGAGCTATTTTGCTTGTGGCCAGTCTGAGTTTAGGACAGATGTCCTTTAGCTTGCTGCCTGCCTCCTTCAGTTGGGTTCCATATATCTGTTATAATCCTTGAATAATGAACCCCAACCAGTCAGAAAATATCCATGAAGAATGTTTTGAAATGACATTAAGCACTGGTAACATTAAATATGAAGTAGTAATTGTAACTGGTAAAGTAGAGACAAGATAATAGAATTTAGGTTTTCAATAAATCAAGGGTGGTGTTTTTTTTGTTTTTTGTTTTTTTTTTTTTTGTTTTTTTTTTTGCTTGTGTGTTTAAAAAAAAACAGGGTCTTTACTTTGTCACTGGGGCTGGAGTGCAGTGGCGCAATCTTGGCTCACTGTAGCCTCAACCTCCTTGTGCTCAAGCGATTCTCCCATCTCAGCTTCCCAAGTAGCTGTGACTACAGGCATGAGCCACCATGCCTGGCCAGTAAATCAAGTTTTGTATTATTCTTTGGCATCGAATAAATTAAACCAAGTTACTCAGCAGATGCAATTTTGGGGATCACAAGACACTCTAAAGCATGTAAATATTCTCTTGATCGTGACATTTTTGGTACCATAATGTAAATTTATTTTAAGATATTTGTGTAGCCTATTCTGGAAATAAATATTAGAAATCAGCGAGGTTTCTAATTGCCATGCCATACCACTTAGCTGAGACAAATTACTATTTCTTCACCTTTAAATTGTAAAAGATAAAACTCTCCTTCGTGCGTATATGAGATATGCGGAGTAGCAGGATAATAGTTGTTCTGTACTGAATTCCAGGGGAAAATAATGATAGAAATGAAATGTTACACTTTATTCCATCTCCATGATTTCAGACATTATAGGATGGGGTGAGTAAACAAGGCAAATAAAGCAAACACCTTTTCCCCCATTTAACCAGATGCAGCAATTTGGCATTTTTTAGAGTCTGAAGGTTGACTTAATTCTTGACTTGAGTTGAAAGCTGCCAACAGCAAACTGTGCAATTTAGACTTTTCCTCCATAGCCACTGAGTATCTTTATTCCTGATCTACACTGTGAGCTCTGAAATGGTGTTCACTGCAACATTCTTGAAGCTTTCACATCTTAATCTGACACCTCTTTTCCAGGCAGGGGGTTGTGTTAAAAGCTGTCTTCCTCTTTGCTTATCCAGGCTGCCAGCAATCTTAACTGTTAGTTACCATGTAAAAAAAAAGACTCTGTTCCGAAGCACTGACTGAAACTGTTGTGCCCAGATCCCTTTTCAGAGCATTAGTTCCCTGAGAGAAAAAGGAAGTCCTAACCAATTGCTTTCGTGAACGATGACTCCAGTACAAGTGTACATAATGTTATTCGTAGCAAAAATCAAGAGGTCAGGCAACTTGGATCATCCTGACTAGTTTATCATTATTTTCATACAAGGTATATTTACAGCTGATGCCAGACCAAGTATTGCAATGATAATCCCCAGAAATTGTTCAGTTTTAGCACCCTGGGTTCCTAGAAGATACCACAGCAAGTGAGAAATCATCATCTTTTTGTTGTTGTTGTTGAGATGGAGTCTCGCTCTGTTGCCAGGCTGGAGTGTGCAGTGGCACGATCTCGGCTCACTGCAAACTCCGCCTCCCGGGTTCAAGGGTTCTCCTGCCTCAGCCTCCCAAGTAGCTGGGACTACAGGCATGCGCCACCACGCCCAGCTAATTTTTGTATTTTTAGTAGAGACGAGGTTTCACCATGTTGGCCAGGATGGTCTCGATCTCTTGACCTCGTGATCTGCCCGCCTCGGCCCCTCAAAGTGCTGGGATTACAGGCGTGAGCCACCATGCCCGGGCCAAAATCATCATCTTTTACAAGTGAGAGGAAAACATCAAGAAGGAGGAAACAAAACTCCCCTTGCCAATCCCCATCAAATCTGATGGCTGTCTTCACAGACTTAGTTGACAAAATCCAGAGTCCTCAATTTCTTGATTTGAGGAATCCATTTTCAAGGTGACCGTCAAGGTCAAGAAGACTCTTCAAGCTTTTCTTTGCCATGGCCCGTGAACTCAGTCCTTCAACAGGGATTCTCTCTGCTACTGCTTTCTGAACACACTGCAGGTAATGCTTGAAGAGATTGGAGCACGGCTCCCCAGAGCTGTCATCCTTGAGAAGCTTCTCCACAAACCAACAACTAAAGCATTGATCATACGACTGAAGCTCCGTGTGTGAGAGTCTGTACGACGTTGTTCATGGCGATGGTGGTGGTGGTGGCAATGGTGGCATACTGTCTCATGTTAGGTGTTCTTACCATGAAAGCAGCAATACCAAAACAACAAAGGGACACAAAGAAACTTTTGGAGATGATGGATATACTTATTACTTTGATTGTGGTGATGGTCACATGAGTGTATACATATGTCCAAGCTCATCACATTGTATATATTAATTCTGTGCAGTTTTTAATTTATTTCATTTCAACATTTATTTATTTATTTATTTATTTATTGAGATGGAGTCTTGCTCTGTCACCCAGGCTGGAGTGCAATGGCACAATCTCTGCTCACTGCAACCTCCGCCTCCCGGGCTCAAGCAATTCTCCTGCCTCAGCCTCCCTAGTAGCTGGGATTACAGGCGTCCACCACCATGCCCAGCTAATTTTTATATTTTTAGTAGAGACAGAGTTTCATCATGTTGGCCAGGCTGGTTTCAAACTCCTGACCTGAAGTGATCTGCCTATCTTGGCCTCCCAATTGCTGGGATTACAGTTGTGAGCCACCGTGCCCAGCCTCAACTTTTGTTTATTTTTAACTTTTATTTTCTTTTCAGCGGGACACATGCAGTTTTATTCTACGGATAAACTGCATGTTCTGGGGGTTTGGTGTGCAGATTATTTCATTACTCAGGTAATAAACACAGCATAAATGATACTCAATAAGTAGCTTTTCAATTTTTACCCTCAAGTAGCCCTGGTGTCTATGATTCCTTTCTTTGTGTCTATGTGTACTCGGTGTTTAGATCTTACTTACAAGTGAGAACATGAGGTGTCTGGTTTTCTGTTCCTGCATTAGTTCCCTTAGGATAACGGCCTCTGGCTCCATCATGTTGCTGCAAAGAACATGACCTTGTTCTTTTTTTATGGCTGTGTAGTATTCCATGGTGTATATGTACCACATTTTCTTTATCCAGTCTACTGTTGATGAACATTTAGGTTGATTCCGTGTCTTTGCTATTCTGAACAGTGCTGTGATGAACATATGTGTGCATGTGTCTTTACATTAGAACAATCTATATTCCTTTGGATATACCCAATAATGGGATTCCTGGGTCAAATGGTAGTTCTAAGTTCTTTGAGAAATCAGCAAACTGTTTTCTGCAGTGGCTGAACTAATTTACACTGTTGTCAGTGTTAGCTTTTCTCTGCAGCCTTGCCAGCATCCATTATTTTTTGACTTTTTAATAATAACCATTCTGACTGGTGTGAGATGGTATCTCATTGTGGTTTGGATTTGCATTTCTCTAATGACTAGTGATGTTGAACATTTTTTATGTGCTTTTTGGCCACATATATGTCTTCTCTTGAAAAGTGTCTATTCATATCCTTTCCTGCGTTGTAATGGGGTTGTTCTTTGCTTGTTAATTTTCAACTTTTATTTTTTGATACAAGGGGTATGTGTGCAGGTTTCTTACACAGGAATATTGTGTGATGCTGAGGTTTAGGGCACGGATCCTGTCACCCAGGTAGTGAGCACAGTACCTGATAGGTAGTTTTGCCAACTACCTGCCCACCTCCCTCCACCCTCTTGTAGTCCAGTGTCTATTGTTATATATTTATGTCTGTGTGTGCTCAATGCTTAGCCCCCACTTATATGTGAGAACATGTGGTATTTGGTTTTCTGTTCCTGTGTTAATTCACTTAGGATTAGGGCCTCCAACTCCATCCATGTTGCTGCGAAGGACATTATTTCATTCTTTTTTATAGCTGCATAGTAGTCCATGGTGTGTATGTACCTATGTGCAGTTTTTAAAAAGCCAATTATATCTCAATAAAGCTGAGGGGAGAAAAGAAGTCACATGGAGAGTATCTGCAATGGGGAATGTAAACAAACAAACAAACAAACAAACAAAAAAAACCCCCCAAAAAAAACAACCACAGTTGGGACTCACAGAGAAAGCCCGCCTTCACAAAGTAAACAATAGCCATGTTCTGGTAACAGCAGGAATTTCCAACTGTGCCCCTTCTCCCTCTGCCATAGCCTCTGGAGGAGCTGGCCACAGGATGAGGAAAGGAGGGATGGAAGAGTAAATTGGAGGCAAAAAAGAATGCAACTCTTGAAACCCATAATATATCATATTTATAGTTTAAAAGAATAAACTCTGGCTTTAGCAGAGGAGACTCCCACCTGTCAGAATAAGTACCACCTGCCAAAAAACAAAACAAAAGGCCAGAGGCCATGTCTCTTAATTGTGAATAAGCAATGTATGTATTTTGCCATTTTGTCCTTGAGATTTGTTGCACTATCCTAAATGTGGGTTGTTTCCTGATCTTTAGGAAATAAAATGGAGTCATTGTAGCAGTAGATACAATCATTTCTTCCTTTATCTGTGGACATCATCTCTGTATAAAGTGGCATATTGGTCTGTGCAGATCTGTGGCTAGAGATGGCCAGGAGAGGTGACCAAAAGCAAGGAAAGTCCATATGACCATCCTTACATTGGTTGACTCTCTCAGATCTTCTTTAAAGGCACAGATAGGGTTATTGGCTCTGCTCTTCTGAACACGGAGATGTAAATACAGGCACCTCCAAACTTCATTTGTAAGAGTATGTGCCCAACTGCTCCCAGCATAGCTAAACCCAGAAGAAATGTGGTAAAGCAATACGCAGTACAATGTATCCTATGTTGATCTTGGATCTTACGCACACACCCGTTTGTGCTGCCAACCATCAGTGATCTGACGATTTCTTTCTTTGGTCAGTTGAGGATGACTTAGCTAAACTAAGGCAAATAGCCACTGTTGATTAGTAACTTCAAAAATTCACTCTTTCCTTCTAACCAGTGACAATGAGGACAGAGTGGGAAAAACACGACATGTGATAAATAGAGCTTTACCCTGGTAAAAAAAAAAAAAAAAAATCTGCTGAACAGTATCTGGTCTCAAAACACGATTACAAAAGTCAATTAATTGGGAGCAGAGTTCATAGGAAGGAAACAATGAAGCTATTTCTTCGGGGACAGACAAAAGAGTATTTCTCAACATTCCTGAAATTTAGCATTTCATTACATTTCAGCAAGAAAATAAGAAAGGACAGTTAGGCTAGGGCTCATGTTGAAAATATTTGTGTGAGGATAAAACAAGCCATCAATTGGGTGGAAAGTTTGCAAATACTACTGAAAAGGGTATTAAAATCATAGATTATACTTATTCACTACTCACAGGTGAAGAAATTCGGTAGTGCCCTAGTTTTATTCATTTTATTATTGACAAATTGTTGGCAGTGGGCCTCAGTAAAGTGTTTCCTTTTAAATACCAGCCCCCGAAAAAGCTGTGAAATAAAAATAATCTATTGTTTATTCTTTTAAGTTCCCATATTTCTGCCTCAGAAATCCTGTGACTTTCATTTTAAACAATATTGATAATGGAGGAAATGAATGTTATTTCTTGGTCAGCAATCTGAAAAATTCATAATGCCTTGTCCCCTCTTTGACTCTTGAACTAGCAGTAGGAGTTTGCTTGCACATAATTTCCGTTAAAGTTGATGAAAGATACAGGTGCACTTCCAGAGGGAAGAGTATCTGGTGGCCTGTTATTTGAATAACGTTATAGAAGACTACTCTTGGGGTGTAATCAGTGTAGGTAGAAGACAGAAGCTGAGAGCACAAAACCTTGTGTTTGTTTACGTGGGTATGTATTTGTAGCATTTCATTAGTTGCCCAGTTCAGAGAAATAAAGCATTTATAGAGAAGTGCATTATGAGACAAATAATTCAGTATAAAGAGAAAAATGGAAAATAAAACCTCAAAGTATTAATAAATTTGGGGGATGTAGTTTGCCATTGCAATCGTCTCTGTGTGTGTGTGTATGTGTTTGTGTGTGTGCGTGCATGCACATGTGTTTGTGTGTGTGACAGTAATGGCTGCTACCTTTACTAGTAACATCTATAAAAAGTTATGCAGCCTTCTAAGAGTGTCTTGGGCTCAACCTGCTTTATTCCAAATGTCTGTTTCTTCCATAAATGATTCTTAAAAAATCCTCAACAGCTTCATCATGGCCCACAATTGTTTCTTGGCTCAAGCTTTAGTTGGCTTTAGGTTTTTATCGACGAGTTGTATGTTTTTCCTATTAACATTTCTTTTATGATTTCCATAGCAGTTTAACACCTGGAATGTAGTTTATGTTTTGGAGGAAGAAGACTTATTTATTTCATTTTATTGATTTTTTTCAAGATTTTTAAAAATCATGACCTTGGTGATTTTCCTCATTGTGTTATTGATGATAGTTATTATTTGAATGACTTGATAAACACATGTATTTACCCAACCCAAGCTTTAAGTGTGTTTCATTTTGTTGAACCAACGTTATAACAGAGGAAGAAATAAATTGCACCATTCTGAATCCCTTAAGGAAACCTCTGGATATTTAGTATTTAGTATACCTGGACAAAACATAAACACCTATTTTTCTTTTTCTTTTCTTTCTTTCTTTCTTTCTTTTTTTTTTTTTTTTGAGACAGCGTCTTGCTCTGTTGCCCAGGCTGGAGTGCAGTAGTGCAATCTCAGCTCACTGCAACCTCCGCCTCCTGGGTTCAAACTATTCTCCTGCCTCAGCCCCCGAGTAGCTGGGATTACAGGCAGCCACCACCACACCCGCATAATTTTTATATTTTTAGTAGAGGTGGGGTTTCACCATGTTGGCCAGGCTGGTTGCGAACCTATTTTTCCCTTGAAGCATATTCCCAGGCTTTTCACTATATTTCTCAGCTGCTAGATATTAGATTTTGCATATCCCCAAAGTCAGTCTACTTCTATATGCTTTGTAGCGTCTGATACACTGATTCTTTGCAGTGGCTTAGGGGGCGGATATTACATGGAATTGGGAAAACTATCCCTTCGATTACATTTTGGTGTCACATTACGGAATTCCTTTAGTTTTCTCTGCTTTCTCCTTTCAAAAACATAATTCTCCATAAAGCCAGTTTAATGATTTCTGCACATACAATAATATCTTCCAGCACACAGTGGGCCTAACATCTAGAGGGCTTCACTGGGGTGTCCAGTGAGTGAAGACTTCTGTTATGGCAAAATAATGAGGTATGGGCTTTTTATTGTAAAATCCCCCTTGGAATATCAGTTCTCACTATTGTTTTTCTACTTACTCAAAACTAAAGTCCTTGCAGTGAACCCTTAAATATAATGAATTCTGTTAAAATAATTGTTTATACTCTATAATTCAAAATCAGTGTCCTTGTTAATACCCAGAAGGTTGATGCTGAACCCAAGCTGTTTTAGAAAAGAGAATAAAACAATAACCATGATTGATAATATGTAGGAGTAGTGTACTTCCTTTTCCCTAATTTATTTTCCAGGTGAATATATGTTAATAGACTTATAAGAATAAGTTTTCCTTTCTCCCCAGTTTGGTCCTATGATATAGTGGCAATGACCTGCCCTTCCATCAGCACACGCTGTGCACATGCATGGACACTAACACGTGTGTACTTGCACACACTTGCCTATTTCGTGATAAGGACTTACGTTAGCTTGCTGGCTTTCATGCTAATTGTTTGTATGTTTCTCCATGATAATTACCAGCTCCTAACATACTACCTATTTACTTACGTATCTTATGTGTCTTGTGTGCTTTCTTCCTTAGGCACTAGAATGTAATTTCCATTGTGGGGATTGACTTCTGTTTATTTGTTCATTGCTTTGTAATCAGTGCCTGGAAGAGTATCGGTCACAATGCAAACACTTGACAAGTATTTGTAAAAGGCATGAATGAATCATACACTAGGTGTCTAACAGTAGGCATTTAGCACTAGGAAGGAAGCCCACCACTACTGTGGTTAAAAAGAAGGAAGTGTTACCAACCACTCAGCTTCTGACCTCCCCTTTCTAATGTAGGGGTTTCTTTAAATTTATTCTTTCTAGCAGGACTGAGATAGCTAACAAGAAATGTTAGCCATTCCTGGCTGGTGACTTCATCTGCCAGTCCCTGCCCTGCCTCTTGACCTGAAGAAAGTCTAGGCAGAAGGATGGCATCTCAGGGCATCATCCATGCAGAGCGAGGGTGATGAGACCTGCAGTAGCCTCCAGTCTGTGACAAGGGTTCAGGCCAGATCCCCTTTGAGAACATTTTGAACTTTAGAACTCTCAAAACCTTTGTCTTTTAAAAGAAAGGAATATCTTCTTTTCAATTATCTATATGAAAAGAGAAAATGAACTCTGTAATTCTTTATTGATATTAGAAAAATAAAAAGTAAGTTATTTTACGCTGACAGTTGCCAGGAAGTTTTTTAGCCACAATATATGTGAAAAATAACATATGTCAGTTACAGACTGATATGATTTGGCTGTGTCCCCACCCAAATCTCATCTTGAATTCCCATGTGATATGGGAGGGACCCGGTGGGAGATAATTGAATTATGAGGGGAAGTCTTTCCCGTGCTGTTCTCATGATAGTGAATAAATCTCACGAGATCTGATTGTTTTATAAAGAGGAGTTCCCCTAAATGAGTTCTCTCTTCTCTTGCCTGCCACCATGTGAGACGTAACTTTCACCTTCCACCTTGATTATGAGGCCTCCCTAGGCACGTGGAACTGTGAGTTCAAAAAAACCTCTTTCTTTTGTAAATTGCCCAGTCTCAGGCATGTCTTTATCAGCAATGTGAAAACGGACTAATAAATGGACTTAATATCAAAGCAAAATGATAATTATAAATGCGTGTGTTGTTTATGACTGTGTTACAATTTGATTCTTATATGGCCACCAAATCCTTTAACTTTAGAAAGCATAACTATATACTTTGACAGATATTAACCAACAAATTTATACTTAAATTGCTCATCCACATCAAAGATCCTCCTTCAGAGAAGGGAACAATGTGTGTGTGTACAGGGAATGGAGGAGGAGAGTCATGTTTTCTTGCACACTTGCAGCATAAAAGGATAATATTTTCAGTGGTGAATTATTCTGAAATTTTGGGGCAAAAGTGTTACTTGGAAGATTCCCTTTGAATTTTCTGGGCAATTGGTATAGTATATATCAGTCTCTTTTGCAGTGGTCTTGAAAGCCTACTTATTTTGTTCAGGAAGCCTTTTAAAAAAATTTAAGGAGATTTAAGAGCCTATTAGCAAATCACAATAACATTTGTAGTATCATATTTCTATTAATTTATTAAGAGAAAAAGGGGAATTTCCAGATATTTGAAGTTTCATATTTATTTCAAAGTTTGCTTCAAGGAGATGGACTAGAGAAAATCAGACTGTAAAGTTAGACAAGGAAATGAATGACACAAACATGAAAACAAAAAGATAGGGGATATCTGTTTCCAGCCATGATAAGATAATTAGAAGAGAGCTTGTTCTCTTATTGTTAACAACTGGGCAAGGCTGGGTGCGGTGGCTCATGTCTGTAATCCTAGCACTTCGGGAGACTGAGATGAGTGGATCACTTGAACCCAGGAGTTCAAGACCAGCCTGGGCAAAATGAAGAAACCCCATCTCTACAAAAATTAGCCTAGTGTGGTGGCATGCACCTGGAGTCCCAGCTACGCTGGAGGCTGAGGCGGGAGATTGCTCGAGCCTGGGAGGCTGAGGCTGCAGTGAGCAGTGATCGTGCTGCTGCACTTAAGCCTGGGCAACAGAGTGAGACCTTGTCTCAAAAAAAAAAAAAAAAAAAAAAAAAAAGGTAGAAAAAGAAAAAACAGGACAAAATGTGTCAAACAATGATTTTCAGGCACCAGACAACAGACAGAGAAGAATTATGAACCCTCAAAGACAGAAAACAAATGAAGCGAGTCCTATAATCATACTCATTTTCTTCATGGAGACATTTTCCAAACCACAGAATACGAAGGTAAATCTAGGCAGAGCATGGCATTTTCTTTACAGGGCAGAGTTTAGGAGGTCTGGGCAGGCTAAAATATGTAAGTCAAAGTGCCAGAGTAGAAGGAACCGTGGAGGTAAAGCACTTCCTAAATCTGCACGGGGCCCCTTTTAGCTTGTCTCTAAATACCTAGTCACCTCTGTGTAAGGTAAATGTCCATGAAGTCAGGCTTTGCAAAGTTTGACCAGAGAATCTATTACTAAATACTTAGCCACATATGGCACATGCAGAGGATGAAGCTCTATGAGACAAGGCAAAGCATAACCAGAGAGGTACACACTAAATCTCCAGCAATCTCACAGGGCTGGGAGATGTTTAAGTTTTGACCAGGCAGAATGTAGATTCCTCATTGAAAACCTGGGAGATTCAGTAGAAACCCCAGAGAGTTGTGCCTAATAGTAGGGCAAAGCTAGCCTAGAACTAAAGACTACTCTAGATTCATCCTAAGAAGTCCTAAAAATGAGCTTTGAAAAGACCAACCTGATACACAGATAACTTTGTCATATCCAATAGTATTAAGAGAAAGCAACAAAAGCTAGTACTCAACAACATATATTCTATAAGAAGTATCCAATAAAAATGCACTAGACATGTGAAGAAGGAAAATGTGACCATAACTGGGATGAAATTAATCCATACAAACTCGCAGCCAGCCTCTATGATGATCCCCAATTTTTATCACCTCCTGGTATTTATTACTTTGATCTTTGCACATTGAATTAGAACTGGTCTGTGTGACCAGTGGAGTAGCAGATATGATTCTGTGTGGCATCCTAAGCTAGAGCATAAAGGACATTTCATCTTCCATTCTCTTGGACCACTAGGTCCAGGGGAATCCAGCAGCTGTCAGGGGCCCATATGGAGAGGAACTGGGGTCTCCCACAAATAGCCAGCACAACTTGAGAGTCATGTGAGTTAGCCATCTTGAAAATGGATCTGATTCCAGCCCCAGTCAAACCTTCAGATGTGTGCATTCTCAGCTGACATCTGACTAAATCTCATGAGAAACTTCAACATAGTAAAAACCCATTAAGGCCGAGCATGGTGGCTCACGTCTGTAATCCCAGCACATTGGGAGGCCGAGGTGGTGGATCACTTGAGGTCAGGAGTTCAAGATCAGCCTGGCCAACATGGTGAAACTCCGTCTCTACTAAAAATACAAAAATTAGCCAGGCATGGAGGTGTGTGTCTGTAATCCCAGCTCTTTGGGAGGTTGAGGCAGGCTGATCACCTGAGGTTGGGAGTTTGAGACCAGTCTGGCCAACATGGTGAAACCCCATCTCTACTAAAAATACAAAAATTAGCCAGACATGGTGGGGCATGCCTGTAATCCCAGCTACTCAGGTGGCTGAGGCAGGAGAATCGCTTGAACCTGGCAGGCGGAGTTTGCAGCAGTGAGCCGAGATTGCACCACTGCACTCCAGCCTGGGTGGTGACAGAGTGACATTCCATTTCAAAAAAAAAAGATGTGGACATATTTGGAGGGTATTATTCTGCCTCTCAAAGTTGTTAAAATAATTAAGTAAAAAAACTGATGAAGTATTTTGTAATGGTTGGACCAGGCTGACAATACCTGAACACATTAGTGAATTTTACCATCTTAAACAGACAGTCAGTCATTAAGCACCTCCTGACATATTGGATTGAAAGCTCACAATGCCACCTTGCAAAAACAAACAGCAAACAAAACCAAGCACACATGTGATCAAACCTGTCTTACCCATGTCAAGAGGTCAGAGGAATGTGCTGAAACAGCATAATGCAATCAACAAAAGCCAAAATGTAGGATTCTAACTCTACAGGACAAATGACCTGGTTTCTTTAACAAATAAACTACAAGAGGGGGAAATAAAAAGAGGAGGGAGAATTTGTAGACTAAGAGTCTTAAGAAACACACTAACTATGGACTTTGTTTTGATTCTTATCAAACAAAGGTATTTTTAAAAATATGACTTGAGAAATTTTTAAAATACACACTAAATTTTGTTTAGGGCAGTTTTAGGTTCATGGTGAAGTTGAGCAGAAAGTACAGTGAATTCTCATATAGCCCCTGCCCCCTGACTTTCCCATTTGTTACAGTAGATGAATTTACATTAACACATTATTATCACCTGAATGCCATAGTTTACATTAGGGTTTACTCTTGGTATTGTACATTCTATGGGTTTTGACAAATGCAAAATGACATGTATCTACCATTATAATATTGTACAGAACAGTTTCACTGTCCTAAAACTCCTCTGTGCTCAGCCTATTTATCCCTCCCTCTCCCAAACCCCTGGCAACAATGGATCTTTTCACTGTCTCCAAAGTTTTGCCTTTTCCAGAATGTCCTACTGTAGGAGTCATACAATATGTAGGCTTTTCAGATTGGCTTCTTTCACTTCATAAGATATATTTAAAGTTCCTTCATGTCTTTCATGGCTTGAGAGCTTATTTCTTTTTAGCATGGAATTTTACATATATATATATAATTATATAATAATATATGTACCACGGTTTACCCATTTGCCTGTTGAAGGATGTCTTGCTTGCTTCCAAGTTCTAGAAATTACAAACAAAGCCGCTATAAACACCTGTATGCAGGTTTTTGTGTGGGCACAAGTTTTCAGCACATCTGGCCAAATACCAAGGAATGAGATTGCACAAGGATCTTATGCAAGAAGATAGGCCAGAGCTGGGATTGGACCCCTTTGGGATCTGCTGTGGGATGGAGGCTGGAGAGCCCAAATCGAAGAATCAGAGGGGCACTTTGTTTTCTAACAGGTTTCAGCACAGACGGGACAGTTACCTGACGGCAGCAGGAGCTGAGACCAGGCCTCCTTGGAATGTGCTGTGAGACAGAAGTTGGCAAAGCTATCGGGGAAGCTCAGGCTCTTGGGCTGTGAGATATGGGTGAGTGTCCCTCTGGGTCCTTGCGTGGGCAGTTCTGAGCTGGGCCTCAGCTGAGCGGGGCTAGAGCTGAGCCACAGAGCAACTTTCAGGTTCACTGCCAGAACTGATGTCAGCAGGCAGATGAGCCTTTTCATCAAGATCCTAGTATGTACAATTCCTCCTGGACTTCTGGAAGACGGTTTTGGTTGCAGGCTCAAGGTCAAACAGGGCTGTAGTCAAGGCCCTTCTGGGACTGGGCCATTTCTGTGCTAGAACTTGGGAGCACACTCAGTGGATTAGCTACCTGGCTGTTGGTCTGCAATCTCAAAATGACCCTCATAGGTCTTGGGATCAGCTGGGGTTTCACAAACTCCAACCTGAATAATGAGGCTCCTGCAGAGAGACTTTTGACTGTGAATAGGTATAGAATCTTTATTGGGGGATAGGAGCACGTTACCTTCTATTCCACCATCTTACTAATGTCCAATTATACTTCTTTTAAAACACTTTTAAATGCTTGCCCTAGAGTTTGTAACACACATTTACAATGAATACAAGTCTACTTTCAAATAACATCATTCTGCTTCACTGGTAGTGAAAATATCTTGTAAGAGTAACATATTCCTAATTCTGTCCTTCATTCGTTTAATCATTTCTGCTATTTGTTTCACTTACGTATAAGCTATAATTGCCAAATAGATTGTTGCTATTTTTATTTTGAACAAATTGTTATCTGTTCAATCAGATAAGAATAAAAAATAAAAATTTTCATTTTACCTTCACTTATTCCTTCTACAGTGCTCTTCTTTTCTTTACGTAGATATGAGTTCCCGACCTATATCATTTTCCTCCTTTCCAAAGAACATTAAGATTTCTTGCAAGGCAGGTCTACTGCCAATAAATCCCCTCAATTTTTGTCTCTTTCACTTTTGAAGGATAATTTTGCAGGATACAAAATGCTAGGTTGGTGTTCTGAACTCTCAACACTCTAAATATTTCATGCCACTCTCTTCTTGCTTGGATAGTTTCTGAGGATGAGTTGAATGTAATTCTTATCTTTACTCCTCAATAGGTAAAGTAGTTTTCTCCTTTAAATTCTTTCATGTTTTTCTCTTTGTTTTTCTGATGTTTGAATATGAGATGCTTGGTGTAGTATTATTATTATAATTACTGATATTGTTCCTGTTTGGTATTCTCGGAGCTTCCTGGGTCTGTGGTTTGGTGTCTGACATCAATTTGGGGAGATTTTAAGTCATTATCGCTTCAGCAATTTCTTCCGTTCCCTTCTCTCTTTCTTCTCCTTCTGGTATTCTCATTATACATGTGTTACAACTTTTGTAGTTATCCCACAGTTCTTTGACAGCCTGTTCTTTTTTTCCCCCAGTCTTTTTTTTCTTTGCTTTTCAGTTTGAGAAGTCTTATGGATATATCCTCAAGCGTAGAAATTCTTTCCTCAGCTGTGTCCAGTCTGTCAATAAGCCTACTGAGGGCATTCTTCATTTCTGTTACAATTCAATTTCTTTTGGATTATGTCTTAGAATTCCATGTCTGCTTACATTACTCTTTTATTCTTGCATGTTTTTGTGAAGCAGGTTTACTGTGTACTGGTTTATCAAGTCGTCTGAGTCCAGTGCGACAGAACGTACTCATATGCAACAAGCTACATTAAGTGGATTTATTACTTGTGGATAGGCAACAAGGGACAGCAGATGCCTGGGATTCATTGTGAGTCAGTCCTCCCAAGGCTCAGAAAGCTTCCCGGGATGGATGAAGCCTTAACTGTGAGTGCCCTACTTGTACTGCAGCTGAGGGACTCCAGAAAGCAACTCACCCTGGGTTTTATATCCCAGGGGCAACACTGGGGTATAAAAGCTGTAGCCCTTGGCTGCATATAACATCCCTTTCCTCATTTGATTGTTCCACATTGGGCTGAAGCATTGATGGACATTCTGTTTTTAGAATGGGGCTGGAATGAGCCTGAACTATTCTGGCAAACTCCCCCACATCTCAAGGTGTTGCGTTCCCAGCACATACTACAGTTCTTCTTGAGTACTATGAAGGAGTAAGGGAAGAGGAAGAATGGGGTTGGTCCAAGGACACCTAGAGAACTGTCCTGCAGTGCGCCTCACCTCACTTCCACAAGATATTACCCTTAGCAAAACCAGTCCATATCATATGCTCACCAACCATATGCCCAGATCTGGAGGTGGAGGTTTGTCTCATCAGATTCATGTAACATCTTGATTGACACATCTTCATTCAGTGCAACACCTTTGGGCCATAGCCAGAATACATTTCACTAGGCTCAGGAGGACTACAACCATAAGCATGACCAAGCCTTCCTGGAGTAGTGACCTAGCCCAGAATCCAAACAATCTAGCTAAGAAGTTGCCAAAGAGGTGAAAGAGGAATTCTTCAGGTGTTTCCACTGTCTGTGGCCAGTGAACCTACTTCTGAATCTTCTTCACTTGTGTTTCCACCATACCTGTGGTATTAATCCAGGTATGGCAGGCAGTACTGCCAATTGCATGCACTCCTCCCAGTTGGATTAAAAGAAAGTCTAGATAACTTCTGTCATCTGAAACAGCCTTCCTGAGGGAGCTGAGGGATGTCTGCTGGGCGGTCAAGGCAGTGACAGTGGAGGAAGCCATATCTGCCATGGTCAGGGGCAGATTTCTTATCACTTTTTCCAGAGCACTGACTCTGATGCATGGTCTCAAAGATCTCATAAAGGACATAAGCCCAGAGTCAGTTCTACCTCCTGGAAGGTTCCTAGTAAGTCTGGTGTATGGCTTTGGGCTGCAGGCCCAAATGGGGGCATCTCATTATTCCCAGGGGTGGTATCTTGGGGTACCCCCAGCATATGCAATATGCAAGATCCCTCTGTCTGACAGATTTTCAGGCATGACAATGCCCATCCTGTGGGTTACCGCCAGACCATCTGCAGAGAAAGATGTAGCCCTTGGCTGTACATAACATCCCTTTCCTCATTTTATTGTTCAATGGCCCATACATAGGGATAGATGCACTGGCTTTCACCAACCAAGTCCGATTGATGGCATAGTTGCATGAGCTCAGTTTCTTCCATACAATATTGTTCATGAATCCTACACAGAGGGCTAGCGATAGTCTAGTCTTTGCTTTCATTATCACTACTGGGACAGTTCTAGTCCATGTAATCAAAGGAGTGTGTCCATGAAAGTACCTGCCCACCAAGGTTTTTTTAGTTGTGGTTGTGACATTTTGCCACAGAGTCAGTTAATAGGGCACTTCCGGTTCCCTGTCATGTGGCAGGTGCCAGATCCTTGCTCAGTAAGCCATGCTCAGGTGTTATTGCCTTACACTGTGACAATACTCAGAGAATAATGGTTGATACAGTTTGGTTGTGTCCCCGCCCAAATCTTGAACTGTAGCTCCCATAATTCCCAAGTGTCATGTGAAGGACCTGGTGGGAGGTAATTGAATCATGAGGGCGGGTTTTTTCCTGTGCTGTTTTCATGATAGTGAATGAGTCTCATGAGATCTGATGGTTTTATAAAGGGGAGTTCCCCTGCACACGTTTTCTCTCTTGCCTGCCGCCATGTAAGACGTGCCTTTCTTCTCTTTCACCTTCTGTCATCATTGTGAGGCTTCCCCAGCCATGGAACTGGAATTCATTAAACCACTTTTTCTTTATAAATTACCCAGACTTGGGTATGTCTTTATTAGCAGCATGAGAACAGATTAATGGTTTAGTTTACCACTGGCAGGAGAGAATTGCTGTGGTCTGTGACAGGAGGAGGTCCAGGGTGGCAAATCCAACACTTTGTCAGGTTGCCTGCCATGGCCACAGCTTGAAAGAGCCCACCAAAGCCCACCAAAGACACACTCAAGGCTTCTGCTGCCACATCCTTGTGGAAAAGCAGACTGACAGGTTCGTGCCCCACCCCTACCCCTCCCAGGGGGCCCAGGTGTTTCCTACCCATCAGATAAGAATTGGGCTGAGGTGGTATAGTGACCTAGCCTGTCTGTCCCTATCCTGAGGTTGCCACCTCTGAGGGCACCCCTTGCCCTTGCTGCTTAACCCAGACCTTTTGTCCTCATTTGTCCAGTGTAGGAAGAGAAAGGGTGTCCTGTAAAAACTTAATATGCCTGATGACAATGCCCACTTGACTGGAAGGATCAGATGTCCCTAGTGCCCCTAGAGGGACCCTAGCACCCTTGTATTCCTTGGTTTTGTCACCCACCCTTGTGGAATCACATAGAGGGGAGGGGAGGCACCAAGAGGAAGCATTGCCTCCAGATTAGAGTCAGAGAGCCCCCTGTCTGGGGGTACTGTGGCAGCCTGAACTGCAAACCACCCACAGGATATGCTTTCTAAAGTGAAAAAAGAAGAATTGTTGAAAACATGAGGATTTTGCAGGCTCAGGCCAATCAGGCAGCTGCCTGGTCCACCGCGACCCTTACCTAGTTCAGTGTTTCTCAACACGTGTTGCAATGCTGTGTTTTCCTTGTGTTTAGTGCCTACATTGCCCTAGTCAGGTGGGGGTACCACCCCACCAGCAGGTTGTCTTGATGTTCTCTCTTCAGTTGCTGTGTGAATCAGCTGTTCCATCATTTAATGGTTTCACTGGCCTGTGCATAATAGGCTGCATGGAAAGGCCATCATATCCTCTGATCATATCCTCTGAAAGTGTAACCTGTGTCATGTTGCTTGGGCAGTGAAGTATGTTGTTTGGTTAACGGGACATCTCACGGAGTATCCAAAAAACATGACATGTTATCTCAAGGGTGGCTATGGTATTCCTAGCATCCACATGGGTGACATGTATTTGTCCCTTCAAGACAGGAAGCTGTTGGCATAGTCCTTGTCCTCACACAGGGGATCCTTTAATAGCCTAGTCACTCAGCCACCATTCTCCTGACAATTTAACTAGGCTGCTGGCAATGGCCCGTGAAAATGTAGCAATATGGTGGTAGGGGTGGCCTGCTTGGCCATCACCACTGCAGGTAGTTTGGCCGGTTGGTTGGAACATCTGTATTCAGTCTGAGTCAAAAGATGGCCATCCACCTTTGCAGCCCAATGAACCCTATCTGCTTTTAGTTTTACAGAGCCATCACTAAATGATGCCATATTTTTGGAAGACATGTGTTTGAATCTTGGGCCCTAGGTAGCTACAGGAAGAGCTACAGCATCCCCTGTGAGCAGCTTAGTCTCTTCTGGGAACATAGCCATTTGTTCATGGAGACTACTAGTGCCACTAGAGAGATCTAGCACCCTAGTATTTCTTGGTCCTGTCCCCTAGCCTTGTGCAATCCCATAGAGGAGAAGTACCCTAGGGAAGCATCGCCTTGGTGAGCATACCCCAAGGGAGCTACAGCATCCCCCTCACTTCCTGCTGGACTGGAGTGATTAGCCAGAGGTTAAAGCTTTGAGTTTTCGCAGCTCTTTTCTGAGTATGTGTCCTGCCCTGAGCGTGTGCATGGCTTTAAAATTCCCAGTATATGGATCACCTGAGGTCAGGAGTTCAAGACCAACCTGGCCAACATGGCAAAACCCCATCCCTACTAAAAATATAAAACTTAGCTGGGCGTGGTGGCGCCCGTCTATAGTCCCAGCTACTCAGGAGGCCGAGGCAGGAGAATCGCTTGAACCTGGGAGGCAAAGGTTGCAGAGCGCCAAGATCATGCTATTGCACTCCAGCCTGGGTGACAGAATAAGACTCTGTCTCAAAGCCAAAAAAAAAAAAAAAAAAAAAAAAAAAATTCCCAGTATATAAAGGTGCTTTTGAATGCCTTAATTTGACAAAGAAACTCTTGGCCCAGCCTATCCTCCCTGGCTTATAGGGCACTATTAAATACCTCAACAGAAATGTTTTGACCCTGATGCTTGTGGGCTGTTCATTTGGCTTACGATGTTTTAAGGAAATTCTTGCTAACTTTTCACCATGAGTGAGTTCTGGGGAAGGTAAAACAAGCATAAGTGCTTTGTGTCAGTCTTCTCATAGCTCGTAGACATGTTTAAACAGACAAACTCTCTGTGAATGAGGTCTTTTCTCCCTCTGGAACTAGGAATCTGGGTCCCACACCTGGTAGGAATGAATGTAGGCTACCTTTTTTTTTTTTTTTTTTTTGAGACGGAGTCTTGCTCTGTCACCTAGGCTGGAGTGCAGTAGTGCGATCTCAGCTCACTGCAACCTCTGCCTCCCAGGTCTTAAGCGATTCTCCTGCTTCAGTCTCCGAGTAGCTGGAATTACAGGTGTGCATGCCACTAGGCCTGGCTAATTTTTGTATTTTTAGTAGAGATGGGGTTTCACCATGTTGGCCAAGCTGGTCTCGAACTCCTGACCTCAGGCGATCCACCCCCCCTTGGCCTCCCAAAGTGTTGGGATTACAGACCTGAGCCACCCTGCCTGGCCTAGGCTACCTTCTTAGGACCACCATCACTATCAAGCCAGGGAGGGGGGTGTGAGACAAAGGCAAATAAAAATGCCACAAAATTTTCCCACCATTTTTAAGTTGCTTTTTTTCTGATTTAGTGTCCACTTGGTTGGTGTAAACCTTGGACCATTTTTCAGAGTTTAATTAGAATCATTTCTAACAGTTTTTGCTTTTTTCAATTTTTTTTTTTTTAAATTTTTGTGGTGAAATGGGCTCTCGGAGCTACATTCTACCCCGTTTATGCTGACATCACCCCAAATATTTTTGGTGAGGAAAAGAAACTAATTTGTAATTGACGTCTAGGAGAGAGAACTAAGGAGCGGGAGCCACTGATTGCAAGACAGGAAAAACATGACTAAAGCCTTTAGGCAAGATCATATTTAAATAGCTAACCTTTCTAATCATTAATACAACTTCTACACTGTTGCTGTTTTTCACTTTTCCCATCCCATTGGTGTGACGAATTAAATTCAAGGCCCAAAACCAACAAGTTCCAGGGTAAAAGTGAATTGCTTTGTTACAGTATAGTTTTATTATGATGAATACCTTCTTTAAAAAAACAATATTGGTTTATAGAGTTTAAGATAAAAAAGTAACAAAGTGTTGGTATGGTGGCTTACACCTGTAATCCCAGCAGTTTGGGAGGCTGAGGCAGAAGAATTGCTTGAGGCCAAGAGTTCAAGACCAGCCTGGACAGCACAGAAAGACCCTGTCTCTTAAAAAAAAATTAAAACAAAAAATTAGTCAGATGTAATGGCATGACTGTATTCCCAGCTACTCGGAGGCTGAGACAGGAGGATCACATGAGCCCGGGAGTTTTGGGTGCAGTGAGCTATGATCGCACCACTGCACTCCAGCTTGAGTGACAGGGCGCAAATCTGTCTCAAAAAAAAAAGAAAAAAAAAAGAACATAACAAAGATAAACTTTGAAATCAGAAAGATTAATAAAAATCAAAGTGGACAACATACACAGCCTAATTCCAGTAATTAATATAAAGCTTCAATAATGAAGGCAGTGTGGTGGTACTGGGCTTAGAGCAGACCAACAGATCAATGGCACAAAATTAGAACCACACATAAATTGTCAACTGATTTATTTTTTATATAGATGCCAAGTTAATCCTATCCTGAAGGACAGTCTTTTCACAAATGATGCTGAGACAAATGGGCAGCTTTTATGAGAAGGAAACGGATCTCTATCCATACGGCCCAACAAATACATGTGTATGGATCACAGGCCTAAATGTAAAATCAAAACTATTAGCTTAGAGGAGAAAACATAGATGACTTTATTTGTAACCTTGGAGTAGTCAGTGTATTTCTTAGGATAAGAAAGCACTAACCATGAAAAAATATGATAAATTGGATTTATAAACTTTAAAATTTTTTTACCAAAATATACCATGAACAAAATGTGTAGAAAAGCCTTTGAATGGAAAAATAAATGATAAGATATATTTTCACATATGAATGCATGTAGCAAGTACAATGAAAACAATATTCCATTTATAGTATGAACCATACATACAGTAGTTGAATTTCAGGTATAAATATAAAGTAAAGGGAAAAAATAACAGAAAAGTTGTACCTTGTACTTGATTGTAAAGACTGTAAGAAAGATAACACTTCCTAATTTAGCGAAGATATTTTAATATAGGACTAATTAATTTTTATCAGTATATTTTAAATAATAATTTAAAATGGGATTTCCAAGTCAAGGAAACATGCCCTTGTTTTTAGTTTGTTGACCAATTTTTTTTTTTTTTTTTTTCTGAGACGGAGTCTCACTCTTGTCACCCAGGCTGGAGTGCTGTGGCATGATCTCAGCTCACTGCAACTTCTATCTCCCAGGTTCAAGCGATTCTCCTGCCTCAGCCTCCCAGGTAGCTGGGATTATAGGTGCACGCCACCATGCCTGGATAATTTTTGTATCTTCAGTAGTGACAAGGTTTCACCATGTTGGCCAGGCTGGTCTCGAACTCTTGACCTTAGGTGATCCACCCACCTTGGTTTCCCAGTAGTTTGTTGACTATTCTTAATAGTGCATTTAAAAAAATCAGATTGGATTGGGGCAATGAGGAATTATAGAATTGGTCTTTGATTTGTTAGTGGATATTCAAATAAACCTTCCAAAAAAGGTTAAGAATACTGGAATAAAAATTAGGCCATGAGCTGCCCCGAATACCATAACAAGAAACATAATCTTAAAAAATGTTCTGAAGATGTATGCTTTCGCTGAAGCTAAAACACACACCCCTAATATTGTTGAAATTGCACTTTGTAACACTGGGTAGCCTAGAAGATATAATGCCTCAATTGATTTTTGGTTTACTGAGGGCTGAGAACTAGAAATAAATGCATAGGAAATGTGTGCAGAAAAATCGAAAGAAAACCCTATACAAATGACAAGATTAATCATGGATATGGAATCAAGATTGACTTTCCAGAATGCCATGAAACCCGTTACTCCTACAATCACAGAACCAATAGCAAAAGTCACCCACAAGGAACAAAATGGATAAGGGATTAACAATAAGGAAACAATGAACATAGCTGCTGATGCAACCAATACATTTCGAACAGTGTTTTCTATTATTGCAGCATACTGATCAAAATATATAAATGCCTGGTTATATACTATTAAGGGAATTTGACAGTCTTCAGCTATGCGTCGTAATTGGAATAACATTATTTTCTTTTTGGTTGAGGAAGAAACATCTGTTGTCTGAATGAAGCCCCGGGAAGAAATGATTTCATTTGATGATGAAATATTAATATCATGCTGAAAATTTGGAAAATTGCTTAAAAAATCAGGAATATTGTTCATAAAAGTATTCTTATCATTAGGATCTTGGCTGTTACCTTTTAAATATTGCACATATGCATCTAACCAAAACTCTGTAAGATTTTTATCTACATAGACATTTTTTTCAAAAATTTTAATACAGTTTTCCAGTTTTTGCCTAACATCTTCATTCCAGTAGTCAACTTTTTTAGTAACAATAACCATAACCCTGGGACCATAATCTGAAAAATAATCTTCCTCTACATTAAAATATGGTGTGATGTAGGAATCGTCACTTGCCAGATTTCGAAGGTCTAAACCTTCCTGCACATGGAAACACCCATATATACTGCTTATGATATACAAAACGTATATAAAGACTACAAAATACTTGGACTCACTGCTTGTGAGAAAGGGGCCAAAATAGTCTCTAAAAAACAAATTCATTGGATGGACATCCGTTCCATGTTCATCTGGGACAGAACCAAATGGGAAACAGCAGAACTTTTTAAATGAGGACCATTTTGGGTCAGCCTTTTTCAACCAGCGTAGGCAGACTACTTCTCTTTTACCATCCAAGGCCATAAATGCTCCAAAACAGGTGATGCTATAAAAATAGCAAAATAACAGGGTTGTTCCTGTATAGATGCAAAAACATTGTACGGACCTAAAAGAGCTCATAACCCCTGTATAGAAGGCCAGGATGTTAGTGATGGTGGTGATTGTAATAGACACTGCCACTTTTGAATAGACATTGGACATCCGCTCTGGTATGTCATCTGCAAGTCTGGTCTTATGCCAGGCAGAAATCATGATAAACATGTCATCGACCCCAACACCTGTAACAAAAAAAAAAAAAAAAAAAAAAAAGAAACAGAATCTTCATCTTCATACATATTACTATCCATTAAAAATTAAACAGCTTGGTTCAAACCATTTTCTTTTTCTATATCTTAAGGTTTTATTTATCTTGTCCAACCCTCTGATTAAATACTACCTTCTCTGTGATGCTTTCCCTGGTTGCCTCTGACTTTACAACAGAACTCATCACTCCTTCCTTTGTAATAAGTCTTTGCTTTGTATATACTCCTATTATGCACGTAGTGCAGTATACTCTACTCTTTGCTTAGGGTGTTTCCATGATGAGGTCAGGAAACCTGGCTAGATGGGTATCAGTCAAAGCAGCATTGGCAATGTGTGTCTTTGATTCCAGTAGATTGCTTGAGAGATCATTTTCTCTTGTAAGATATTTCATGCTCATGTACAGACACATCCAGCCAACATTCTGTTGCTTGAAATATAAGCTGGACTTAATGTGTTCTACAGTGAGCATCTGGCTATCTCTGTGGTATGATTTGAGAGGCACCACATAGTTTATAGACACGCACAGGCACATACACAGATAGAGTTTTTCTTCTAGTTTGTTTCTGATACCTAGGATGTTGGTATTCAAATTCCACTCGCCCAGTTCATTGTAATGAGATCAGAAATATGTATCAAGGTAAATCTTAAGAATTCTTTACATATTAATGCCTACTAGATAATTAGTTCCTTTCCTCAGTGATATTTCAGATTGGTTGGAATAGGAGAACATCAGAGAATTTTCAAGTCATGACTGAAGCCTGGGAAAGGGGATTACAAAAAAAAAAAGGAACTGGAAAGGGCAGCATGAGCGTGTTGCAGATAAATTTCACCTCCCTCCAATCTCCTACCAGACATGTGAGTAATGAATTGCGTTATGACAGTAGGATGGCTATGATAACAATAGGTGATGGGAATTTTTCAGCTCCATTATAACCTTCTGGGACTACCATTGTATATGTGGTCTGCTTTGTATATGCAGTCTATCTTTGACCCAAACGTCGTTATGTAGTGAATAACGGTATAAGAAAAAAATATTTGACTTTTCAATTAATCAAGGGATGCAAATTAAACCACAAGTGAGACACTTGGTTTTCTTATTAATCAATATGAGCAAGACTGAGGATTTCTGGAGGGTTTTCTGCAAATGAAGACACTCAGTCCACTAGGGAGAAATGGAAACTGGCACACAATTTTTCAGTCCAAGTTTGCAACAAAGCAAAAGACTTAAAAAGGGAATACCTTTGACTGTCAATTCTACTTCTAGGAATTTGTCCTAATTGGACAAATGCTCAAAAGTAGAACAAGTGTGTTCATTTTGGTGTAATTTATAATAGGAAAATATCGAAAACAACATAATCCCATAACAGTATGAGATTGGCCAAATCAAACATAGCGTTAGATTGGAATCATATTCAGTCTTTTTAAAAAGAGGTAGATATTTAATGTTAAACGAAAATTTCTTGTTATAAAATAAGATGTTTGAAATGGAGAGATAGCTACATGTGTATATTTGCATAGAACAAATTCTGGATGGATATACATAGAGATATTAGCAGGAATTATCCCTGAAGGGTGGAATTACAGTTGTTTTCCATTTTTCTTTGTATTTTTGGTAAGTTCAGAATTTATTTTACAGTAAGCATGAGAAAATAAAGATGTTTATATTTTGGAAAGTAAGCATCTTGGAAAAACTAATACTTGGTTTTCTGGGGGAGATAGTGAGTTGTGTACTGGATATTAGCTTATTTATTCTAGCTTTTCAAGGCATACCTTCCTCCTACGCACTCACACCTAATCATCCAGTGTACCTCACAGCCATAAATAACTACAGTTAAGACGTATATAATTGATTTAATGTAAGCCATTTTGTAGAGTTTGCATGAAGGCCTGGGACTTTCTTGTATACTACTGTAGACTTTATAAACACTGGATACTTAGGCTACACCACATTTATTTTAAAATATATTTTTCTGTCTTCAATAATAAATTAACCTTAGCTTACTGTAACTTTATTATTTTATAAACTTTTAAGTTTTTAAAAAATGTTTTGGCTTTTTATAACACAGCTTAAAACACAAAAACATTGGACAGCTATACAAAATATTTTCTTTACTTATATCTTTAATCTATAAGCCTTTTTCTATTTTTAAAAATTTTTATTTTTTTTTTACTTTCTAAACTTTTTATTAAAAACTAAGATACAAAAACACATATGAGCATAGTAGTGCGTGCCTGTAGTCCCAGCTACTCAGGAGGCTGAGGTAGGAGAACTGCTCGAACCCAGGAGCCGAGATTGAGCCACTGCACTTCAGCCCGGGTGACAGGGTGAGGCTCCATCACAAAAAACAAACCAAAACCCACACACATTAGCCTAGGCCTTCATAGGGTCAGAATCATCACTATCACTGTCTTCCATCTCCACATCCTGTCCCACTGGAAGGTCTTCAGGACACGTGGAGTTGTCTGCTATGATAACAATGCCTTCTTCTGAAATATCTCCTGAATAACCTACATGAAGCTATTTTACAGTTAACTATTCTTTTCATAAGTTAGAGTACACTCTAAAATAATGACATAAAATTTAGCATAGTGAATATATAAAGCAGTAACAATTGTTTATTAAGTATTATGTTGTGTACATAATTGTATGTGCTATACTTTCATAAGACTGGCAGAGTTTGTTTACACCAAGATATAAGGAAAGAAAATATTATTGTACAGCTCTCCAATGTGTTTGTGTTTTAAGCTGTGTTAACACAAAAGTCAAAAAGTGTAAAAAATCTTTAAAGTTTATAAAATAATGAAGTTGCAGTAAGCTAAGGTTAACTTATTATCGAAGAAAGAAAACTACATTTTAAATAAAGGTAGCAATAGCTTAAGTGTCCAGTGTTTATAAAGTCTGCAGTAGTGTACAGGAATGTCCTATACCTTATGTTCACTCAACATTTATTCACTGACTTACCCGGAGCAACTCTCATTCTTGCAAGCTCCATTCGTGATAAGTACCCTGTACAGGTGGACCATTTTTTATATTTTCTACCATATTTTTACTGTACCTTTTCTATGTTTAGATATATTTAGATATACAAATACTTACCATTGTGTGACAGTTACCTATAGTATTCAGCATAGTAACATGCCGCACAGGACTGCAGCCTAGGAGTAGGAGGCCAGCATAGCCGAGGTGCGTTGTAGCATATACAATTGAGGTTTGTGTAAGTAGACTCTAGGAAGTTTACACAACGACAAAATTGCCTATGGAAGCATTTCTCAGACCCTCAATGTTAAGTGATACATGACTGTATTTTTAGTGATTCGTATTTTGTTTTTTACATGTGAACTGCTGTTCACGTACATGGTCTGTTTTTCCATTAGGATACTCGATCTTTCCACCTCTAGAGATATCCAGTTCAATTTCATTTCCCTGTTTCCTGGCACCTCATTTGTGAACTGTAGAGCCACCTCAATACAATTCTTTCCCTTATATCCCCTACCCTGCCACATACACAGTGTGTAGCCTCCCGTTTGGTTTTACTCACCTAGAATAAGAAATGGCGAATTGGCAACTATGATGACAAATGGCACCCCAATGTGCAACAGCAGGCCAAAGCCGCTCACCACTGCCAAGAAAGCAGAAATCACTCCAAAGGCTGCAACACACATTTTGTTTCGTATGCAGTCCAACCTGCAAAGTTGGAGGGAAAAATCATAGAATCTGTGGTGGCAGCTTTCATCAATGGATAACATTTTTGACTTGGACACGTAGTCAAAAATCTCTAAGGCAGTAATTTCCACACGTATCTTCTGGAGACCTTTAATTGCCAGGGACAATCTCAGACCAATTAAAAAATAAATAAATAAATAAAAGGAAAGAAAGGGAGCAGAAAAGTTAGAAATCTGTAAATCTGTACTTCTACCAACTTTCCTACATGTGATTCTTTGCAGCCAGCCAGGCACTAAGTCACTGACTGGCATTTTGGAGCCACAAAGAAGTACTAAAACACTGCTAATGGCTAATTCCACTCTGATCTTCAGAAGGGTGTGAATGGAATATAACAGGTAATGAAGAGCAAACTGCACTAGAGAAAGAACATATAAGCAGTTATCTTTTCACCTATTGCTGATCTCTAACTAGCCACAACACAACATTAAATGCCTCCTGTATTTCAAAGCTAGTACAATGTGTATTGTTGTTAACATACAGTAGGAAAGTCTTCTTTCAAGTTACTTTCAGGATTCTTCTCTACTGGTGAAGTGGATTCTGTGGAAAAGTTGCTACGAATTTGGAAAAAATTAAAATGCGCTATATTTTAAATGACCCAATCTGTGCCTGTTTCCTTGGCAAACCAACAGGAATGGGACTATATACAGAATATTTTAAAGTATGATTCAGTGCTTTACCTCCTCAACAACCATAACGTTACCTTTTAAAGTATTGGCAACAACCTCTGGCTTTAGATTTTACTTGTTAAAAATTGCTTCAGAACAAATGACTGATACCTGCATTCAGATATTCTAGTGGGGGAGAGAAACTAACTTGGGAATTAAAGTCTAGGAGCTGAGGAACTGGAACCACTGGTTTCAAAACAGCAGGAACATGACTAAAGACCTGCAGGGGAGATCACATTTAAATAGATAAAATTCTTCTTGCTAATAAAATGCCTGTACTGTTATTGTATTTCACTTTTTCTCAACCTGGTACTATGAATTTAGGTCAGGGCCCCAAGTCAACACACATACACATATAAATTCCAGGGCAAAAGTAAATTGCTTTGTTATAATAAAATCTCTTATTATAATTCTTTTTTTTTAGACAGACTTTTGCTCTTTTTGCCCAGGCTGGAGTGCAATGGTGCAATCTTAGCTCACTGCTACCTCTGCCTCCCAGGTTCAAGTGATTCTCCTGTCTCAGCCGCCCAAGTAGCTGGGATTACAGGCATGCGCCACCACACCTGGATAATTTTGTATTTTTAGTAGAGATGGAGTTTCACCATGTTGGCCAGCTGGGCTCGAACTCCTGATCTCAGGCGATCTGCCTGCCTCGGCCTCCCAAAGTGCTGGGATTACAGGCATGAGCCACTGCGCCCGGCCTATTATAATACATTTTTAAAACAACAATATTGGTTGATAGGATTTAAGATAAGAAAGTAAAAGAGATGAATTTCAAAATCAGAAAGATTTTGGATAAAAGGTATATATGACAAGGTTATGCCCATTCCTCCTTTTCTTAGCTGTGAATTTTTCTTAGGATAGGGGAGTGAAGTATAGTATTGATTACAGAGACTTTGGCTAAATATAAATAAAGTTCAGTACTATCTGTGGTTTCAGGCATCCATTGGATGTCTTGGATAGTATTCCTGTGGAAAGGCAGGGTATTACTATACATGAAATAGCATGAACTATAATTAAGTTCAATTTAGAGCGTAGGCTTTTGGAAAAGTCTTATTTAAGTGACTTCATTGCAAGACAATAAATATAGAATCCTGAAATATGTTTGAATATGTGTCTTAAATGAGCTAAATGCGTGTATGCAAGGTATAACCTTCATATATGAGTGTGTGTGAGACAGGCAAAATGGGGATAAGTACTAGAACTGTCTAGGAAGCTCCACCCAGAGCAGACATAAGAGACCCTCTGTGATAAGGGAAGAGGGGGAGCGAGAGGTGTCCAGGGAACTTATAAAAGCACTTGTAGGCGGCCGGGTGCAGTGGCTCACGCCTGTAATCCCAGCACTTTGGAAAGCCGGAGGTGAGCGGATCACCTGAGGAGTTTGAGACCAGCCTGGCCAACACGGCGAAACCCCGTCTCTACTAAAAATACAAAAATTAGCCGGGTGTGGTGGCGCATGCCTGTAATCCCAGCTACTCAGGAGGCTGAGGCAGGAGAATCGCTTGAACCCAGGAGGCGGAGGTTTCAGTGAGCTGAGATTGTGCCATTGTACTCCAGGCTGGGTGACAGAGTGAGACTCCATCTCAAAAAACAAAACACAAAACACGAAACAAACACTTGCCAGAGGATCAATTTCATATTCAAGACCAGAGAAGACATATGTTAGACGGTCGTGGCAGCATTCATATCTTAAGAATTTTTCAATTCCATTTCTCCTACTCTTTGAGCATGCTCCAGTCTGTGAACCACTCAGCAAGGTGGATAGTAGGAGAAGTGACAGGAGATGCCTGGAATATCCCTTTTTCCCTATTAAAGGCTATTCCATGTAGCATGCTCCAGCTAGGAGAGGGGGAAAAACCTTAGCTTCAAATCAAGTTACCACTTTTGTTTATGACATGAACATGAACATGGACATTTTAATTCTGACTGGAGGACTTTTTGTCTTGCTTAAGAATTACCATAACATAGGGACTGCCTGAATTTTCGTGAGGCAGAGGAAGAACTTGCTCTACCTAGTAAACTAACAGGAAACAAAGGGAGACAAAAACACAACTGCTTTATGTTTATACCTTATGAGTCTTGTGTTCAATATGGTGGTTACATAAGCATAGAAGAGTCTTTAGAGACAACTATAAATCATTTTCCAATTCTCTTATTAAATATTTTTCTGCGTTATTGTCCAAATCATTTGTAAAGATATGTAAGAACTGACTAGAATTTGTATTTTCAAAACCAACTATCTATCTAGTAGAAAAGTTTTGTCAAACCAATTATTAGTAACATGTAGACTGAATTTTTAAAATGCTTTATCCTACTAAGTTTAGTAGACTGAATTTTGCGGGGTTTTTTTGTTTCTCTTTTTTTTTTTTTTTTTTTGAGACGGAGTCTTGCTCTGCCGCCCAGGCTGGAGTGCAGTGGCCGGATCTCAGCTCACTGCAAGCTCCGCCTCCCGGGTTCATGCCACACTCCTGCCTCAGCCTCCCAAGTAGCTGGGACTACAGGCGCCCGCCACCTCGCCCGGCTAGTTTTTTGTATTTTTTAGTAGAGACGGGGTTTCACCGTGTTAGCCAGGATGGTCTCGATCTCCTGACCTCGTGATCCGCCCGTCTCGGCCTCCCAAAGTGCTGGAATTACAGGCTTGAGCCACCGCGCCCGGCCTTTGTTTCTTTTTAAAGTTTCTTTGTTTCTAAGGGATGTGGTCCTTCTTTCCAGGGTAACAAAATTATGAGGTAGTTTATTGACCCAAAGAGGTCCCCAATGTCTTCACATCCCTTTACCTACTGAGACTTCATCTTTCTTTTCCATACATCTAAATAGTTAAATTATATTATTTGTCCCTAAACCTACCTACATGTAAGAATCAGCTAGAGAAATTTCTGAAATACAGATTTCCAGATTTAACCCCAAGATATTTTAATTTGGTAGGGTGGTGCCTGAGAATATCTGGTTTATGGCTCTCTGGGTGACTCTGATGTAAATTAATTAGAATATAATCTATGGGGTTCCTCCTACATCTAAATTCTGTTGTTTGATGATATCTTTCATATTTTAGTTTGAACTCAAACAAGAACACAAACTACCCTTAATGCCTAGAGAACAATTTTTAAGTGCTTAACAAGGTAAACTGCACATTAGAACAATGGAGACACTTAAGTCAATTAAATTCGAACTTAATTTTTTATGAAGTGAAAAGTACTATTTTAAATTAGTAGAAATAGGACGTGCTTCCTGGTTCCACCAACTTATCTGCCTTCCAAATGGAACAATTAATCGTAACTGATGCAATATGTTAGGTAAAAAAGATACGCCAAATCAAACAAAACTGGCCACAATTTCTTTTACTATTCCATTCGATTAGACACTATTGCTGATGGGAAAAAATGTTTTTAAAAATCACCAGGCTTAAAAAATAAGAGTTTAGCACGGGATGTCAGGAAAAATGGTAGAATAAGAAGCTCTTGTCCTCTCAAAGAATTATCCAAAAAACAAGCAGAAACTGTCAGAAGCAATTTTATGAACCCTGGAAAAAGTGAGAGCAACCAAGCGAGTGATGAACCAAAAAAAAAAAAAAAAAAAAAAAAAAAAAGAAAAAGAAAAAGAAAAAATCGCCCCCCTTTCTGGCATGGTGGCAGTGTTAAGGTAGCAGGGGTGTTAAAGTGGCCACAGTCTCAAAAGCAGAGGCAGTATTAAAGTGATGACAGCCTGAGTCCCAGTGTCAGAGTGTTTCACCGGATCTGGAGGGGGAAGAGCGAATTTTACTCAAGAAATATTGTATATGAAAGTTAGCTGGGTGTGGTGGCACATGCCTGTAATCACAGCTACTCAGGAGGCTGAGGCAGGAGAATGGATTGAACCTGGAAGGCAGAAGTTGCAGTGAGTGGAGGTTGCGCCACTGCACTCCAGCCTGGGTGACAGAACAAGACTCCATCTCAAAAAAAAAAAAAGTATATATATATATACACACACACACACACACACACATATATATATAATATGTCTGGCTACACAAAGGACTCATGCAAGGTGCTCCTTTCTGTTTTGCTTAACTCAAAACTCAGGTTGAAAAAGGTGGCAAACATTGCAACCTGAATTAACAACCCTCAGATGGCTGGGGCAAGAGATCACACCCCAAATGTACAAAACACTAAGACAAAAGATGGGGAGCATTTCTCTGAGAATTTAGGACATTGAAAAGCAACTATGCATACTGGGGAATTTAGAAAGTTACTATAAACAGTAACTAACTTGTATGAAGAAATAAAAATATCCAGTAAAAGGAAATGCATGGACAACTATAAAAGCAAGTATTATTGTACTTTTGGTTGTAACTCCACATTTTATTTTCTATAGAAGTTAAAAGACAAATGCATAAAAAAAAAACTGTAAATCTATGTTATAGGGCATACAATATATTAAGGTGTAATTTGTGACAAAGAGGAGAAGAGGTTCTTATATGGTTTTGGATTAAATTGGTATCAATTCAGTACAGACTATTTTAAATTTAGGATGTTATATAAAATCCCCATGGTAATCACAAAGAAAATCTCTAAAAATATCACAAAAGGGGATGAAAAGAGAATAAAAACAGCTCACTAGAAAAATATAAACTAAACATAAAAGAAAGCATAATGGAATATCACTGTGATAGAAATCTTACCTGGTGCAGTATAATTCCCAAGTGTATTGTATACCAGAAAAAAAAAAAAAAAATGCAATGTGGCGGCCAGGCACGGTGACTCACGCCTGTAATCCCAGCACTTTGGGAGGCCGGTGCGGGTGGATCACGAGGTCAAGAGATCGAGACCATCCTGGCTAACACGGTGAAACCCTGTCTCTACTAAAAATACAAAAAATTAGCTGGGCGTGGTAGCGGACACCTGTAGTCCCAGCTACTCGGGAGGCTGAGGTAGGAGAATGGCATGAACCCAAGAGGCAGAGCTGGCAGTGAGCCGAGATTGTGCCACTGCACTCCAGCCTGGGCGACAAAACCAGACTCTGTCTCCAAAAAAACAAAAGGAAATGTGGCTAGGCATAGTAGCTCATGCTGCACCCACCAGTGGGGGTGGCTCACAATGTAATCCCATGACTTTGGGAGGTTGAGGTGAGAGGATCACTTGAGGCCAGGAGTTCAAGGCCAGCCTAGGCAACACAGCAAGATCCTGTCTCTACAAAAAATAATAAAAATTAGCCAGATGTGGTGGCATGTGCCTGTAGTCCCAGCTACTCAGGAGGCTGAGGTGGGAGGATTGCTTGAGTTTAGGAGTTCAAGGCTGCAGTAAGTTACGATTGTGCCATTCCACAGCAGCCTGGGCAACAGGGAAAGACCCTGTCTGAAAAGAAAAAAGAAATGTGAAAAAAATAAAGCATAATAGAGGAAATGAAGGACAAAAAAGTGATAAGACAGATAGAACATAAAAAAGTTAAAAGTTCTTTCTTGTCAGCAATTACCTTAAATGTAAATAGATTAAACTCTCCAATCAAAAGACAGGTTGGCAGAATGGATAAAGCAACATGATCTAACTATATGCTGTTTACAGACTTACTTTATCTCCAAAAATATAAGTAGATTGGAAGTATATAAAAAGATAACTCTACACAAATAGTAACCAAAATAGAGCAGGAGTGGCTACACTAACATCAGGCAAAAAAGACTTAGAGACAAAGGAGTACATTATATATTGATAAAAGGGTCAATTCCCCAAGAAGCTATAACAACTGTAAACATATGTGCACTGCATAACAGAGACCCGAAATATATGAAGTAAATATTGACAGAAGTGAAGGGGGGGATAGAGCACTCTACAATAATAGCTGGAGAGGACTAGGCGTGGTGACTTACACCTATAATTTCAGCACTTTGGGAGGCTGAGGTGGGTGGATCACTTGAGGTCAGGAGTTTGAGACCAGCCTGGGCAACATGGTGAAACCCCATCTCTACTAAAAATACAAAAATCAGGTGAGCATGGTGATGCACACCTGTAATCCTAGCTACTCGGGAGGCTGAAGCAGAAGAATTGCTTGAACCTGGGAGGTGCAGGTTACGTTGAGGCAAGATTGTGTCCCTGCACTTCTGCCTGGGTGACAGAGTAAGACTCCATCTCAAAAAAAAAAAAAAAAAAAAAAAAGAAAAAAAAAGAAAAAAAAAGCTGGACAATGCAATATACCACTTTCATCAATGCATAAAACATCTGAGCAGAATATCAATAAGGACACAGAGAAATGAACAACACTACAAACCAATTAGACCCTATGGAAATATATAGAAGACTCAACCCAATGACAGCAGAATATACACTCTTCTTTAGTGCCCATGGAACATTCTCCAGGATAGATCATACATTTGACTGTAAAACAAGTCTGAACAAATTTTAAATGATTGAAGTTATACAGTGTATGTTTTTCTAACCAACAATAGAATAAAGCTAAAAATCAACAATAGAAGGAAAACTGGAATATTAACAAATCTACAAAAATGTAACAATACACTATTAAACAATCAAGGGACATTAGAAAATAGTTAAGAATGAAAATGAACACACAACGTAACATAACTTATGGGATACAGTGATAATAGTGCTCAGAGGGAAATTTATAGCTGTAAATACTTACATGAAAAAGAAAAAAGATTTCAAATCAATAAATTAACACCTTGTGGAGCTAGAGAAAGGAGGGAAAACCAAACTCAAAGCTAACAGAGGTGTCTTAGTCTGTTCTGCCCACTGTAACAAAATAGACTGAGAAACTTATAAACAACAGAAAATTGCTTCTTACAGTACTCGAGGCTGCGAAATCCAAGGTCAAGGCCAAAGATGTGGTGTCTAGTGACGGTTTGCTCTTTGCTCCATAGATGGTGCCTTTTTGCTATGTCCTTACATGGTGGAAAGGGCTAATAATCTCCCTCCGAATTCTTTTTAAGAGTATCAGTCCCATTCTAATCACCTGTCAAAGGCCCACCTCATATTACTATCACACCAGGAATTAGGTTTCCACATAGGAATTTTGGGAGGACACAAACATTCAGGCCACAGGAAAAAGGAAGGAAAGAGTAAAGATTAGAACAGAGGTGAAAACAGAATAGAAAAACAATAGAATGAATCAATCCAAAAGTTGGTTACTTGAAAAGATCAACAAAATTGATTAAATTTTACCTAGTGTCACAAAGAAAAAGAGAAGACACAAATAACTAAAGTTGACATGAAAGCGGAGACGTTACTACTGACCTTATAGAAATAGAAAAGTTTATGAGAATATTATCAAAAACTGTATGTCAACAAACTGGATAACCTAGATGGAATGCACGAATTCCTACAAAAATACAAATGATCTAAACTGACTTAAGGTGAAATAGAAAATCTCAAGACCTGTAACAAAAGATTAAACCAGTAATAAAAAAACTCCCAACAAAGAAAAGTCCAGGACCAGATTTCACTGATGAATTCTACCAAACATCTAAAGTGGAGGTAACAGGAATCCTTCTCAAACTCTTCCAAAAAATTGAGGAGGAGGGAACATTTCTTAACTCACTCTGGGAGACCATCATTACACTGATACAATGCTAGACAATGACATCATAAGAAAAGAAAACTACAAATCAATAGCTCTCATGAATATAGGTGCAAAAGTCATTAACAAATACCAGTAAGTCCAATCCAAAGCATATTAAAAGGATTATACATCATAGTCAGCAGGGATTTATCCCAGAAAGGTCATTGGGAGAAAGTCAATCAATGTAATATACCATATTTATAGAACAAAGGACAACAACCACATGATCATCTCACTAGATGTTTAAAAGGCACTTGACAAAATCCAACACCCTTGCATAATAAAAACACTAAAAAACTAGGAATATGAAGGAAAATTCCTCAAAATAGTAAAGACATTTATAAAAATAGTAAAACTAACATCATGCTCAAGGGTGAAACAATGAAAGCTTTCCTCTAAGATCAGATCAGATCAGAAACAAGACAGAAAAGATGCCCCACTTCCCCATTGATACGCAATGTTGTACTGGAAGTTGTAGCCAGAGCAATTAGATAAAAAAAATGTATAAATAAAAAGCATCTAAATTAGAAGGGAAGAAATATAACTCTCCCTCCTCAGAGATCACATGATTGTATACCTGAAAAATACCAAAGAATCCAGAAGAAAACTACTAGAGTTAATAAATTCAGCACAACTTCAGGATACAAGATCAACACCAAAAAATTAGTTGTGCTTCTATACATATGCAATAAACAATCCAAAAAGGAA
This sequence comes from Macaca thibetana thibetana, assembly GCF_024542745.1. NCBI lineage: Eukaryota > Metazoa > Chordata > Mammalia > Primates > Cercopithecidae > Macaca > Macaca thibetana. The sequence continues at coordinate 27,068,046 of NC_065586.1, forward strand.
ATTAAGAAAGCAATTCCATTTAAATAGCTCTAAATGAATGAAACACCTAAGAATAATTTTAACCAAGGAGGTGAAGAATCTGCACACTGAAAACTACCAAACAAGGTAAAAGAAACTTAAAAAGACCTAGATAAATGGAAAGATCCTTAGTTCCTGGGTTGGTAGACTCAATATTGCTAAAATGCCAGTCCTACTCAAAACAGTCTGCAGATTCAACACAATCCCCATCAAAATTCCAACAGTCATTTCCCCCCAAGAAATAGAGAAGCTGATTCTTAAATTCATATAGAATTGCAAGGAGTCTCAATGATCTATGTAATCTTGAAGAAGAAGAACGAAGCTGAAGGAATCAGTATTATTCAGCCATAAAACGCAATGGGGTTCTGATACATGCTACAAGGATGAACCTTGAAAATATTATGCCTAGTGAAATGAGCCAGTCACAAAAAGACAATTATATGATTCCACTATATGAAACCTTTAGGAAAATTCACAGAGACAAAGTAGATTAAAGGTTAACTGGCACTGGGTGGGGGTGGTGGTGGTGGTGATGGGGAATTTATTGCAAAATGGTAACAGAGTTCCTGTTTGGGATGATGTAAAATATTTGAAAACAGATAGTTGTGATGGTTGCACGCCAGTGTGGATGTAATTAATGCCACTGAATTGTACACTTAAGAATGGCTAGAATAGCACATATGTCATATATATTATAATATTTTACCATAATAAAGTATTTTTCATAAAGTAAGAGATTTAAAAACTAATCAAAGCTTTTTACCTAAAGCATGACGTGACTGCAAACAGAATGATGAGAACGTATGCCAGGTGAAACACAGGGATCACAGTCATAGAAGTTGCCTGAAATTCCAGTTGTCTGGAAAGTGATGTAAAGTGGACCACCTGCCACAAAAATATACTCAGATAAATAACTTTTAATTACAATATTTGTGTGCGAGTTACAAAAACTATTGAAACACTTTATTTTAGTGATGAAACAATATGTTAAAATTCAGCAAAAGATAGAAATACATGGATTATGACTTCAGAATAGAGAAAACAATGTCAATTTGCTTCTTTCCACACATCTATAGATTCCTCAAGTTTCTTGCAAATTCAAAGTTTAAATAAAACTCCTGAATAAACAAAATCTGAATTTTATATAAAACTTTGAAATCTTTTTTTTTTTTTGAGACAGGGCCCTCAACCTCCTGGGCTCAAGTGATCCTCCTGCCTTGGCCTTACAAATAGCTGGGACTACAGGTGTGTGCCACCACGACTGGCTAACTTTTGTATTTTTTTTGCCAGGTTGCCCCAGCTAGTCTTGAACCCCTGGACTCAAGCGGTCTACCTGCCTTGGTGTCCCAGAATGCTGGGATTACAGGTGTGAGCCGCCACGCCTAGCCTGAAACTGGTTAATCTTGTTCTCATTAATAGCTGCAGAAATTAGCAACTTTTTCTTTTTTTTTTGAGACGGAGTCTTGCTCTGTCGCCCAGGCTGGAGTGCAGTGGCCGGATCTCAGCTCACTGCAAGCTCCGCCTCCCGGGTTCACGCCATTCTCCTGCCTCAGCCTCCCGAGTAGCTGGGACTACAGGCGCCCGCCACCTTGCCCGGCTAGTTTTTTGTACTTTTTAGTAGAGACGGGGTTTCACCGTATTAACCAGGATGGTCTCGATCTCCTGACCTCGTGATCCGCCCGTCTCGGCCTCCCAAAGTGCTGGGATTACAGGCTTGAGCCACCGCGCCCGGCCGCAACTTTTTCTAAATTTGTATTAGGTTGGTGTCTTTTACTATTTCAATTGCATAAATATTTCAGGAGGGCCTGGCCTTTGAAAGCTCTTTCCAGCAGGTGTCTCTTTCACTAGGGCTTATTTATACATCTTTATTAATAGAGTTGCAGATCCACCAATAACTGAACAGCTACTATGTACCTCACACTAAGCCAGGGGCTGCTTTGTATGTATCTAACTTGAAAAATGCTAAGCTAGTTATCTTCTTTTTTTTTTTTTTGAGACGGAGTCTTGCTCTGCCACCCAGGCTGGAGTGCAGTGGCCGGATCTCAGCTCACTGCAAGCTCCGCCTCCCGGGTTCACGCCATTCTCCTGCCTCAGCCTCCCGAGTAGCTGGGACTACAGGCGCCCGCCACCGCGCCCGGCTAGTTTTTTTGTATTTTTTTAGTAGAGACGGGATTTCACTGTGTTAGCCAGGATGGTCTCGATCTCCCGACCTCGTGATCCGCCCGTCTCGGCCTCCCAAAGTGCTGGGATTACAGGCTTGAGCCACCGCGCCCGGCCCGCTAGTTATCTTCTTAACACTACAGAACTTTTACTTACAAGACGGTTTGTTTTTTAATCCCAATGAGCTCCAAGCAAGTTTTAGGGGCTCTCCCAAGCCAGTGAAGAATTTAACTAAAAGTAGAATTTCAGAATACTGTAATTTGATTAGAAACCAAACCCCAAAATTAAACATGAAGATCAATGTCTGTACCGAACAGGCCCATTGGGTGGACGAAAGATTTGTGTTATCGACTAGAATGTTACTCAGGATTCACGATTTCTGGCATCCGTCGGTGTTAAGAAAATTGGATTGAGTACCAAATATGGTAGAGCACACCCAGCCTAGAGGCAAGGGCTCCATAAAGTAGTCAGGAGGTGCTTTTGTTAGGGTTCTGGGGAGCAAGTCTTCCTCGTCCCTCTGACCTTCTCCTGGCCTCCCTGTAAACCCAAACCACCAGGTACCTCAATTTTCTTCAAGGCCAAGGTGTTCGTAATGTTGGTAAATTGGTCGAGGAAATGGGTGAGCCACTGCTTGCTCTGCACACTGTCCTCAGGGTCCTCGGTCTTCAGGTAGTACAGCAGCCGCATGGCTTTGGCCCGCAGGAGTAAGTGGCCCATTCCTAGGCTGCCCCCCAAGATGCGTCCTCCGAAGAAGCCGGTCAGGTAGAGGGGATGCCCGCCGTGGTGGTAGATGGGGAAGGAGATGCTGCTCAGGTTGAGCGTTTTGTCCACCTGCCAGGCGTGCAGGAGCGGGTTGGGGCGCACGCAGAGCGCCCTGTACCTCGCGCACACCTGCTGGTACTGGATCTGGCTTCCGTCTTCCTGCGCCACACGCAGATCCTGCACCGCGCCGTCCAGTTTGCTGACTTCTGCAAAGGTGGCCGGGTCCAGCAGTGAGTCGCTGTAGGAGACCACCAGAAGCGAGGCGAAATTGGCTTCGGTGCTCCTCCTGGAGGCGGAGAAGCGGTAGGAGTCGTTGGTGGTGAAATGGCCCTGCACGAAGCGCCGCTCCGCCTTGGCCGGGCCCCCCACCGGGGTGTACTGCTCCTCTAGGTCTTCCTCTTCCTCGTCGGGTAGGTACAGGAAACCGGTGCCCAGCGCCGCTGTCAGCATCAAGGGCGCCAGCAGGAAGATCCAGGGGTGCGCGCCCACCTGCCACCCCAGCCACTGGAAGGCGCGGGACAGCGGCGCCTCTAGGCAGTCGGTGTGACAGTGGTGCCGGTGCCTGCAGATGGCCCTGGGTTCGGGAGTTTCCTCCTCTGGAAGGGGTGCATCGTCCAGCTCCAACCGCAGGCGGGGTGCATCATCCAGCACCGACGGCCGGGGGGATGCATCGTCCCCCTCTGGCAGGGGTGCATCGTCCCGCTCCAACGCCGGGGGTCCTGGGGTTTCGGGGGGTCTCGGGGATGCCAGGGGTCCCAGGGGTGGCTGGTTGCCCTCCGACTCCGATTCCTCAGATTTCTGGTACCACTCCGGCCCGGTCGCCGAGTCCTGCTTGGTGAGCTTGGGCTTCTGCTCTGGGCTCGGCCTGGGCTCGGGCTCCACCCAAGGCATTGATTCTTCCTCTAAGGAAGCGCAGGAGGGACAGCAGGTGAAAAGTAGCTGCGGAGATCCCACCAGACGGTTTCCTGGCCCCACCCAACGCTTTCCTAGCCCCACCCAACGGTTTCCTGGAGGAATTCTAGGGGAGTTTGGCTCCAGCCGCGCGCCAGAAGCGGAGGCTGCATTGGGAGCACGTGTTTTGCCCCGTCGCCCAACTAATCTGAAATGTGTTTGTGGTGTCCCTGGTTTCTCAGGGGTTCTGCACATACAAGGAACGCTTCTTTAAGGTCATCAAATGTGTGCCTATCCTTTGGGACTCGCAATTTATTGGGAGAATTTGGGTGTTTCTTCCACGCACACAAATGGTACAGAAATTCCACGTGTCCTGAGTGACAGATTTTACCTTTCTTGGCGTTCACCCAGTAGCAGTTTCGGGTAAGACTTTTGTGAACCTGACGCACTTGACTTAGTTATTATTTTTATTTTCTGTCCACAAGTGTAACATATACATACATTCTCCTAGTAAAAAGAAGTAAATGCATAGAATGAAAAGTGGGAAAAAAAATCAAAATCTTGCACTCCCATTCCTCTTGAAAGAAGTGTTAAAAAGTGGGTCTGCATCCTTACCAACCCTTTCTATGCATATACATGCATATCAAAGATATAGCAGATATACCTTTTTCATAAATACTACTGCACTATTCGTGTTATGTAGATTACATTTTTCATCTACAGTGGCAGAAGATTTGAACATGTCAGTGCATATGGATTTATCTTATTTTTTTGAACTGCTGTATGCTTTTCCAATGTATGGATGAAATATAATTTAGCTAGAATCTTATTGATGGACCCATACATTGTTTAGTCATTTGCTTTTATAAACAGTGCTCAGTAAATAAATATCATTTTTTAAACCTGTACATAAGAACCGTATCTGTCAGAAATAATTTTTTAGAGTGGATTCACTAGGCCAAAGGATAGGTTTTTTTTAAAATTTTTAGAGCTATGAGAAATTAAAATCCAAAGAAGTTGTATTGATTTATACCCTCATAAGCAATATACCAATTTGCCATAGCCTATCCTACAATGTCAGCAAAGTGGTTTGTGCCAGTGGTATCTTACTTTGGTTTAATTTTGAATGTACTGCTTAGTATCCTTATCTTTCCTTTTTGAGTAAACTATCATATCTTTTGCATGCCTATTCCATTAAATAGTTTTCCTATTGGATTTTAGGATTTTCTTCTTGATTTGTATGTTAAAGAAATGACCACTTTTCTTGTGGTCAGAGTTACAAGCCTCCCCTCTCCCCTCATTTTTCTTATTGCCATGGCTTATTTTTGTAATTTAGTTAATGAATACTTTTCTTTCATGAATCCCATTTTTTGTCATAATAAATTTTCTTTTTTTGTGATTATAATTGCTGTGGTTTGAATGAATGTGTCCCTCCAAAATTCAAAGGTTGGAACCCAAACCCCAATGTGATAGCCTTTAGAGGTGATTAAGTCATGATGGTAGACCTCTTGTGAATGGGATTAGTGACCTTATAAAAGGGCTGGAGATAACTAGCTAGGCCTTTTTGCCCTTCCTCTCTTTCGCCGGGTGAGGACATAGGCGTCCTTTCCTCCAGAGGGTGCAGCCACATGGCACCAACTTGGAAGCAAAGACTGGGCCCTCCAGACACCAAACCTGCCAACATCTTGATTTTGGACTTCCCCCATCCAGAACTGTGAGAAATAAATTCCTGTTGTTTGTAAACAGGATCTCAGATGTTTTGTTATAACAGCACTAATGGACTAATACAATAATTATCTGCTTTTTAAAAATTTAAATATTAATCCATCTGAAATTTATTTTAGTTTAATGTAAGCAGTTAAGAATCAATGACATTAAGGGATTGTTGTCAACTAAAAACTGTGCTACCGTTTCCATCATAATATGGAATTGTAATTGAAATATGGCTGTCCAGTCAAGGATTACATTTTCGAGTCCCCTTTGTTCCCTTGTGTGGCCTTGTGACCAGTAATCAGCTACAGAATGTAAGTGGAAGTGATGGGTGTTACTTCCAGACCAAGACCTTTAATAATTGCTCTGTCTCATCCCATCATCTAGACATAGGTGACAGAGGAACCTACTTGAACTGTGGTATATAAGCTGGCAGGAACCTGGGTTCCTGAAGCATTCCGGGCAAGATACCTAGTCACTGACCAGGAACATCTGTAGTGACTGTTACATGAGTGAGCGATATATTTGTATTGTGATAAGCCACTAAAATGTTGTGGCTTATTTATTAAAATGATCAGTTTGGCTTTACTACTGGATAACCCATGAAGATATAGCCGTCCCTAACACTCATATCTGAGCACACTTTATTTTACTTAGTCAGCACTCTACCTGTTGACATTGAAAGAGAGGTGTTAATTACATAGTGTTTGAAAAGGAGCTGGAAGAAAGGTGGTTTGTCAGTGGGTGTACTTCAGGATTAGCCAGTGTTAAAATTCTATTCAGTGCACTTGTGTCATCCACATCGGTAGATCTGACTATGGCAGTATCTGAAAGCAAAAAGCAGAAGTACATCAAACCAGTCCATGCTTATTTTAATTCAACTATCGATAATAATACTTCATTTGAAATAAGGCATCCAAAACAAATTTAAATGAGATGGTTTGCCAGGACAACAGAAGAAGCCAGTTTTGGCTGCAGAAGACAGAGTTAACAATTGCACTGGAATCTTGTCAATAACCCATATTAAGCAAAATAGCCCTTTTTTGTTAATATAAGTGAATAATCAAAATTTATGTCTGAGGAATAGCATGAAGAAGGAGGAAGATGAGCTAATAAAATATCTAAAGTAATTGAAGGACAAATATTTGGTGATTAAATCAATGTTGAATTAAAAAATGATGAAGCATGGCCAGGCCCGGTGGCTCACACCTGTAATCCCAGCACTTTGGGAGGCCAAGGCAGGTGAATCACTTGAGGTCAGGAGTTTGAGAGCAACCTGGCTAACATGGTGAAACCCTGTCTTTACTAAAAATACAAAAAATTAGCTGGACATGGTGGTGCATGCTTGTAGTCCCAGCTACTCAGGAGGCTGAGACAGGAGAATTGCTTGAATCCGGGAGGCAGAGGTTGCAGTGAACCAAGATCGTGCCACTGCATGGCAACCTGGGCGACAGAGTGAGACTTTGTCTCAAAACAAAACAAAAAACAAAAAAAGATGAAGCATGAAAGTATGCACTTTAGTTTGTTGTCCAAAGTCAGTCACATTTTACAAATGCTTGTCTTTGAAGAAAGACTGACAATCAATCTAGTGCCTTACAATGTATTAAACTAGTTTGTAAATGAGTCCTCTATTCATTTTTGTTGCAATTTGTTCAAAATCAGTTGTGGATCTTTAATCGAAGTGTTTATTGGATAGAATTCCAACCAAACTTAAAGTTTTGAAACTTTTAACAAATTTCAATTATTAAAAACAAAATTTGTATTAGAAGCCATTGAAATTGTCACTACAAAAGTGAGGAAGGAAGTGAATATATACTATGAGAATAAAACACTGTATAAGATTTAAATTAGAAATTTTATAATGGTGTTTTTAAATGTGAACTTGTAAGAAGAATTATTTTTGGGCCGGGCATGGTGGCTCATGCCTGTAATCCCAGCACCTTGGGAGGCTGAGGTGCGTGGATCACTTAAGGTCAGGAGTTCAAGACCAGTCTGACCAACATGGTGAAACCTGGTCTCTATTAAAAATACAAAATTAGCTGGGCGTGGTGGCACATGCCTGTAACCCCAGGTACTTGGGAGGCTGAAGCAGGAGAATTGCTTGAATCTGGGAGGCGGAGGTTGCAGCTAGCTGAGATCATACCACTGTCCTCCAGCCTGGGCAACAAGAGTGAAATTGTCTCAAATATATGTATATCTATTTTGATGAGCTTCTGTTTTTATTTGGACAAATTTATATTCTGTAATGAATGGAATATTGAAAATGCCTATTTTGCAGCATCTTATTTGGTTTGACAAAACATTCAAGATAATTAGAACTAGAGATTACTTATTTTATTAGTTTTGCTTTATAAAGTGTTTCTTAAGAATGATACTCTGAATGAAGTAAAGAAGACAGTATCCATGTGTGATGGTTAATTTGTCATGTCCATTTGTCTGGACTACAATACCCAATCATTTAATCAAGTGCTCATCTAGATGTTGCTGTGAAGATAACTTGTGAAGATTATTAACATTTGCAATCAGTTCACTTTAAATAAAGTAGTTATCCTTTGTAATGTGGATGAGTCTCATCCAAGCAGTTGAATTGCCTTAACAGCAAACACAGGATTTCCCCCCAAAAGAAAAAGTTCTATCTCAAAACTGTGACATGAGCTCCTGCCCGAGAGTTTCTAGCTTACTGGCCTGCCATACAGATGTTGGTCTTGTCAGCCCCCACAATTCTAGCAGCCAATTCCTTGAAATATGCCAGATAGACAGTTAGATGTTAGAGAGAAAACGCACCATCCTACTGGTTCTGTTTCCCTGTAGGACTCTGACCTATATATATTTTGGTAGCAAGAGTTATTCCAGAGAAATAGAGTCTTAAGATTGAGTTTTATTAATTGAGTTTGAGTTTTTTGGAATGGTTCTCTAATCTGATTATATTTAAAGGAACAAATGACTGTATTTCCAGTGGTAAAGAGGGTACTAATAGACCATGCTGTGATGTGGCAGTAGATATGTAAAATATTATCATTGGTTACTCTTAAACACATGCTTATGAAAGGCAATGTCCTGCATGACCATGTATTTGATACCTTAAAACATATTAGTTTAACTAGTATAATACAGTTGACTAGTTGCTCCTAACTGCACTGGAGAAAGTGGGGAAAGAAAAGGATGATCTCAGAGCTTCACATTCTCAGCTCAAGCCCTTCCTAAAGGAACTGAAAGTTTTAATGTCTGTCCTTAAGGAAACCCTTATCTCCAGTATCTGTAGGACTAAGATTTCTGAAAACTAAACCCAGAGTTTCATTCTGCGAGTGGCTAAATTACAATGCAAACTGAATTTGCGAGTGGCTAAATTACAACGCAAACTGAATTTGCAGCTTTGCAAAGTGTCTTCTGTTAAATTGCGGGCATTGATTGGTTAGGAATGGGATCCTGAAAATTCGAATAGGGGTATATAGGAAGATGCTGATGAAGCTGGCTGGGGTCTTCAAACTCCTATATTCTGCTGAATCTTTCTCACCAATAGAAGCAGTCCTCCCACCCCTGTCTGAATAAGTTATGCCTGATTTTCCTAAGGAATCTGTAATGGTTTTCCTGGAGGTAATTTCCTTGCAAGATACTGCTGATTATTCTCAAAACTTATCCCAGATACCCCTTTTTGATTTTAGGCATATACATAGACTTAATTAAGTCCCAGTTGTTCCCAGTGGGTTGGGTACAAACTGTGACCCATGAAGAGTAATGTTACACACCAAAAGAACCACATGATTTTTCCAATTTATACTGATAGAAATTTGGGGAATATGTGTGGCAATGGATATTAAAGCTGTAAGATAATGATGGAAAGAAAATACAGTTGGGTCAGCCTGAATTTACTGATATGGATTTACTAAACAGAGATTCTGGATTCAATGTTGCACCTCAAAGTATTAGAAAGGGCTTTAATAGTTTGATTGGCTGGTTGGCTGAAACATGAACCAAAAACTGGCCCACACTAAATGAAATGGAAATTCTAGCACTGCCTTCATATATTGCAGATGAGGTTATATATACTGGATTGGAATGTTAGGGTGGATTCATTATGTCAAACTTGCTTATCCATCAAGAGCAAGAGGACCAGAGGACACATCTTTCACCAAATTTATGAGGATTGAATTTGTCGAGAAGGCCCAGCATCCTTGAAGAACTCTGTGTTCACTTTTCTTTGTAAGCTGGAAATTACAGTGGATACTTCTGCCACTGAAATGGGGATAATTGAGTCCTAGGGTGACAGGAGTCAAGTGGTGACACTTAATTGCCAGAGACAGGGTGGATGTGGTTACCATAATCAAATCAGTAATAAGAATATTCTAACTTGCAGAGACCCAACCATCTAGCATTAGCTACTTGATTATGGTGTCTCTAAAAGAGAAATACATGGGCAGACTATGAAATTTTATTAAATTTTACTGTATATGTGGAAGAATTTTAGGTCAAGTATACAGAAGTTTAACTTGAGTCATCAAAATAGAGAGCTGCAGCCACTCAATCAATTTCCAGACTTGATTCAGTTTGTAGACCCAGAACCCTTTGGATGAAGGGGAGGCTGGGTCTCCTTGATGAAAGATTTTACTGCCAAAAATTTGTGCTGTTAATTTTTCTCTTATCTTTCCCACAGGAGACTAAAGCCATTTACTAGGTGACTGTGCATTTGAGAAAAGGAAAAAATTGTATTTTGTGGGGATTAATGGACACTATCTCTGAACTGACAGGATCCAAAATTTTCAGGACCCAAAATTTCACTGTGATCCACCAGTCAGAGTTTTGTCTTATGGAGGTCAGGTGAGTTTTAGACATCTCACAGTGTGTCCAGCATGTCTCTGGATCAATATTGTTATTTCCCCTGTTCCAGAAGGCACAGTTGGAAGAGATACTCAGCAACTGGCAGATTTCCCACATTGGTCCCCTGACCTGTGGAGTGAGGGCTATTATGGTGGGAAAGGCCAAGTGGAAGCCACCAGGACTGCATGGACTTAGGATGTAAACTTAACCAGTGGTGATTCCAATTGCAGCTGTTATTTCAGATGTGACTTTATTGCTTGAACAAGTGCTTTTACCCCCCAAGTACTTTATAGTAAATATCACCAGAAGTTGCTTTGCTTCAGCTGACAATGCCAGCAGTATACCTTTACTGTCCTACCTCATAGGTATATAACTTTCCTGCCTTGTATCATTATTGAGTCTGTGTGGACTTTGCTTGCCTTTCCATTCCACAAGACATCACACTGGTTCATTACATTGATGATATTATGCTGACTGGACTTAGTGAGCAAAAAGTAATAACTACTCTTAACTTATTGGTAAGACATTTGTATGTCAGAGTGTGGAAAATAGGCTGGGCAAGGTGGCTCATGCCTGTGATCCCAACAATTTGGGAGGTCAAGGTGGGAGGATTGCTTATGGCGAGGAGTTTAATACCAGCCTGATCCACATAGTGAGACCCCATCTATCTAAAAACAAAGAGGGCTGGGCACAGTGGCTCACACCTATAATCCCAGCACTTTGGGAAGCGAGGCATTTGGATCAGCTGAGGTCAGGAGTTCGAGACCAGCCTGGCCAACATGGTGAAACCCATCTCTACTAAAAATGCAAAAATTAGCTGGGTGTGCTGGCGGGCACCTGTAATCTCAGCTACTTAGGAGGCTGAGGCAGGAGAATTACTGGAACCTGGGAGGCTGATGTTGCAGTGAGCCAAGATCGCGCCATTGCTCTCCAGCCCGGGCTGACAACAGCGAGACTCCGTCTCAAAACAACAACAACAACAACAACAACAACAACGAGAATGGAAAATAGATCCCACAAAAATACAGGGGACTTTCACAGCCCCTGTATCCAATTTCTGTGGATAAATGATTGCATCTGTCTCTTCCTATAGCTAAAAATCAGGTACAATGCCTACTGGCCATCTCTGGTGGAAGCAACATATTCTTCATTTGGATATGCTACTCTGGCACATTTGCCAAGTGACCTGAAAAACTGCTAGTTTGTTGTTGTTGTTGTTGTTGTTGTTGTTGAGACGAAGTTTCCCTCTTGTTGCCCAGGCTGAAGTGCAATGGCGCGATCTTGCTCAATGCAACCTCTGCCTCCTGGGTTCAAATGATTCTCCTGCCTCAGCCTCCCGAGTAGCTTGGGTTACAGGCATACACTGCCATGCCTGGCTAATTTTGTATTTTTAGTAGTGACGGGGTTTCGCCATGTTGGTCAAGCTGCTCTCGAACTCCTGACCTCAGGTGATCCACCTGCCTAGGCCTCCCAAAGTGCTGGGATTACAGGCGTGAGCCACTGAGCCCAGCCCGGCTGCTGGTTTTAAGAGAAGGGTTCTGCAACAGGTCCAGGTATACAAGCTGTTCTGCCACTTGAGCCATATGATCTAGGAGATCCGAGCACCATTGGCATATAAAGATGCTATTTGTAGCCTTTGTAAGGCTTCTATAGGTGAATCACAGTGCAGAACCTTAGAATTCTGGAGGTAAGCCCTGCCATAGTCAGTGGATAACTATCCTCCTTTTGAGAAACAGCTTTTGTCTATCTACTGGGCCTCAGAAACTGAATGCTTAACCATGGGCTACCATGTGACCTGAGCTGACTCTTACAACCTAAGTGTTGTTTGAGCCAACAAACCATAAACTTGGGTGTGCAGAGCGATACTCCATCATCATACAGCAGTGATATATACAGGATCTGGCTTGAGGAGGCTCTGAAGGCACAGTAAATTACATGAAGTGGCCCAATTGCCCATCGTCCTTGCTCCTGCTACATTACCTTCTCTGCCCCAGCCCACCCTTATTATTTCACGGGGGATTCCCTATGATAGTTGACTGAGGAAGAGAAAACTAGGGCTTGGTTTATAGGTGGTTCTGCACTATGTGCAAGCACTACCCACAAGTGGATAGCTACAGTACTACAGTCCCTTTCTAGGACATCCCTGAGGGACAGCAGCAAAGGGAAGTCCTCCCAGACAGCATTTGGCTGTTACTTTTGCTTGAAGGAGAGATGGCTAGAGGTATAAGTATATATTGATTCACGGACTGTGGCCAGTGGTTTGGCTGGATGGTCAGGTACTTGTGAGGAACAGAAGTGAAAAAATTGGAGACAAGGAGATCTGGGAAAGAGGCATGTCTTGTGGAAAGATAGGCCTTTCTGAGTGGGAAGAAATGAAGGTATTTGTGTTTCATGTGAATGCTCACCGAAGGGTGAACTGCACAGAGGGGGATTTTAAAAATCAAGTGGATAAGATGGCCTGTTCTGTGGATAGCAGTCGGCTTACTTTACTCCTCAGCCCACCCTATCATCCCCCAATGGGCTCATGAACAAAGTGGCTATGTAGCAGAGATGGAGGTTGTGCATGTGCTCAGCAAGGCTGAGCTGCCTTCCACTTACCAAGGCTGATATGGCTACAGCTATTTCTGAGTGCCCAGTCGTCCTGCAGCAGAGACCAACACTGAGTTCCTGATATGGAGCCATTCCCTGGGATGATCAACTATCTGCTTGGTGTCAGTTTGGTTGCATTGGACTGCTTTTATCACGGAAGGGGTGGACTTTTATTTTTACTGGAATAGACACTGTAGATATGGATTTGTCTTCCCTACACAGCATGCTTCTGGCAAAACTACCATCTGTGGATTTGCAAAATGCCTTTTTCACTGTCATGATATTACTCGTAGCATTGCTTCTGCTCAAGGAACTCCACAGCAAATGAGGAGTGGAAATGGCCCCATGCTCATCAAATTATAATAACTGTTTCCTGTCACCTTGAGGCAGGTAGATTGATAGAACAGTGGAACGACTTGTGAAGTCTCAGTTTCAGCTAGATGACACTACATTGCAGATTTGGGGAAATGCGCTCCAGGATGCCGCATATACTCTAAATCAGCATCCAACATATGGTACCTTTTCTCTTATATCCAGGATTCATAGGTCCAGGAATCACAGGGTGGAAATAGGAGTGTCACTTGTCATTACTATTACCCTTATTGATACACACTATTTTTTTTTTCTTGTCTGCACAACTTTATGTTCTGCTGGTCCAGAGTCTCAATTATAAAGGTATGTTTCCACCTGGAGGCACAACAATGATCTCATTGAGATGGAAGTTCAGACTTCCACCTGGCCACTTTAGACTTCTGATGCTTCTGAATTAACAGGCAGCCAAGGAAGTTACTGTACTGGCTGGAAGGACTGATCCTGATTACCAAGGAGAAATTGGAATGCTTCTACATAATGGAGGTAAGGAAGAGTATGTATGGAATGCAGAAGATCCTATAGCATGTCTGTTAGTATTATAATACCTGTGTTTAAAGTCAATGGAAAACTACAACAACCCAATTCAGGCAGGACTACTAATGACTTAGACCACGGGTCTCCAGCCTTTTGGTTTCCCTGGGCCACATTGGAAGAAGAAGAATTGTCTTGGGCCATACGCTGACACTAACAATAGCTGATGAGCTATTTAAAAAAAAGTCTGTGCATAATTTTCGTGATATCCACCACCACAGATAAGCAAAAAAGTCCTTGTGTGCAAAGGGTTGGACACAGCTGGCCTAGACCCTTCAGCAATAAAGGTTTGAGTTTTTCTGCTGTGCAAAGAACCACAAGCAAGCTGAGGTGCTTGCTTTGGGCACAGGAACTATGGAATGGGTAGTGGAAGAAGGTAGTTATAAATACTACCTACAAATATATGACCAGTTGCAGAAACCAAGACTGCAATTATTAGGAGTTTTTATATTTTTCCTTTCTTATCCCCCTATAAGATAAGATATATTAATAATAGTTAATTTTACATCACAGTATTTAAAAAGAAGAATTAACATGAACATCACCAAAGTACTTTGTATACTTTGCTAGGGAAAATGCGAGTGCATTTTCAGTTGCTTTCAGGATAGTTGTGTCAGGTTAGGTGGAATTAAAACTTTTTAATTATTTTTATATGGAGATTATGTATGGTTTAAGGAAATGTATATGGGTGCCAAGTTGATGAAGGAGTGGACTATGATGGTTAGTTTGTTGTGTCAATTTGGAGTACCCAGTAATTTAATAAAACAATTATCTAGGTGTTGCTATGAAGATATTCTATATATTTATTTTATTTTTGAAGATATTTTGTAGGTGTTATTAACGCCTACAATCAGTTGACTTTAAGTAAAGGAGTTACCCCCTATAATGAAAGTAGACCTCATCAAATAAGTTGAAAGGCCTTAAGAACAAAACCGATGTTTCCCAGAAAAAGAAAAAAATACTGTCTCAAGACTGCATGTAAGTAACATCAGCTCCTGCCCAAGAGTTTTCAGCCTGCCAATCTGACATACATTTTGGATTTACAACCCCTGCAAATGTGTAAGCCAGTACCTTCAAGTCTCTCTCTTTCTTTCCTTTCCTCCTTTTCTCCCTCCCTTCCTCTCTCCGTGTATGTGTGTGTGTGTGTGTGTGTGTGTGTGTGTTTATGTATACACACTGTTCTGTTCCTCTGGTGAACCTTGGCTCTGTTTCTCTGGCAAACCCTGAAATAATGAAAATAACGAATAATGAAAATAACTGGACTTAAGTATTTCAAGATTTCAGTTAAAAAAAAGAGCAAAATTCGCATAGTAGATTTTTCTTGAGTTCACCAGGAATCTCAGTGTCTCTAGAGAGAGTATTTTCTCAATAAAATAGGCTGCATAAACAAGATTCCACTGAAGGTGTCAACAGATTCAAATTACCATATGATACAAATTTAAATAAAATTGTGGATAATTTTATGAACCAACTAAAAAAATGCAAGGTCATATTTGTAGTTGAGTCCCTGAAAGAGAGAAGAGAGAAAAGTGGCATAAAAACATTTTAAGAAATAAAGGCTGAAAAATTTCCAAATGCGATGGGAAAAAAAACAAGCCACAGATCCTAGAAGCTGCAAGAAACCCAAGCATTTTAAATACAAAGAGGATCATACTTAGGCACATCATAGTCAAATGACTGAAAACAAAAGGTAAGTCTTAAGTAAGCTAGAGAGAGAGAGGAGGAAAAAAAGACATTTTTACATTGGATAAAACAAACTAAGAATGAAGGCTGACTTCTATTCAAATATTGTAGTAAGAAGACAATTGCAATGAAATCTTAAAATGCTGAAAGAAAGAAAAAAAAACCTTTCCACCTAGAAATTATATATCTAGTAAATTTATCCTTAAAAAGTGAAGAGAATATAAACATTGTTTGACTCGTAGGCCAAAAAAGATATAGCAAAGGAAAGAACATATTTTGTCATAAATGATAATGAATGCTGACTATATCAAAATTTATGGATGAAGCTAAAGAGTGTTTAGAAGGAAATTCATAGCTTTGAAAATTATGTTAGAAAAATAAAAAGATATAAAATCAATTAAGCTACCATCCTAAAAGGAAAAAAAAAAGTGAAAATTAAACCCAAATTAAGTACAAAATGAGAAGAAATAAATATAAGAGGAGAAATCAGTGAATCAGCAAATAGAAAAATAATAGAGAAAATTGATAAAACTGAAAGTTAATCCTTTGAAAAATTTAATAAACTTTGTAAGCCACTGGCTGCACTGATAAAAATAAAAGAGATATGATACAAATTAGCAACATCAAGAATTAAAGAGGGCATACCACCAGAGAACCTAGAGACATTAAAATTATAATAAGAAAATAATCAATTGACCTCGTAGCTGAAATTGGTAAATTCCTTATGAGAGAAGACATACTAAAACTGACCCAAGAAGAAACAGAATATCTGAATAGTCTCATATTTGTTAAAGAAAATGAATTTGAAAAAAAAAATCATTCCAGAATGAAAACTCCAGATCCAAATTGATTCATTGCTAAATTCTACCAAGCATTTAAGGAAGAAACGATGAAGAAATTATATAAACCATACATCATTTATTTTAGAAGACAGGATGAGTAGCACCAGCTCATTTCCTGAGGGTAGCATAACCCTGATATCAAAATCTGAGAAAGACATTACAAGAACAGGGAATTGCAGACCAATATCCATTGTGATCATAGGAACAAATATAATTTACAAAATATTAACAAATGAAAGATAGTAGTATATGAAAATAATATCCCATTACCAATGTGCATTATTCAAGGAATTTAAGGTTGGTGTAATATTGAAAGACCATTTAGGTTGAATTACCACATTAACTAAAAGAGAAAAATGATACAACAATCCTAATAGATGAACAGAAATCATTTGACAAAATTCAGTACTCATTCATGATACAACATTTGAGCAAACTAGGACCAGAAAGGAGCTTCCTCAATCTGATAGGAGACCTCTATAAAAAACTTCTAAATACTCATTTTACTTACTGATGAAATGTTGAACATGTTCCCTCTGAAGGTGGGAACAAGGCAATGATGTTTGCTCTTTGTTTTTAAACAGTTTATTGAATATTTAGTCAGTGGATTAAGACAAGAGATAAAGATTATAATTGTGTAAATTAAAGTGCTAAAGAAATCATAAAAATTTGTAAGAGCTAATAAATGAGAATAATGAGGTTACACAACGTAAGGTAGTTATACCAAAACCAATTTTTTTTTGTACTAGAAAAAAGTTGGAAAGGGATTTAAGATTAATGTTATTTGCAATGGTGCAAAAATAAAATATTCAAGAATAAGTCTACTGAAGAGCACAATATATCTCAGAGAAATTAAAGAACACCTAAGTAAATGGAGAGACAAATGATGCTAATGGTTTTGAAAACTCAATATTGCTAAGATATCCATTTTCTGCAAATTGATCTGTAGATTTATCACAACATAGTCAAGATCCCAGCTGGCTTTGGAGGTATTGACAAGTGATTCTAAAATTAGCAAGTAAATACAAAGGACCTGGAATAACCAAGACAATTTGGAAAAGAAAAAAATGTAATTTTTGACCAATCTACACAACTGAATTTAAGAAAACTAACATAACATTTCAGTAATCAAGGCAGTGTGATATTGTCTTTAGAATGGGCAAAAAAAGTCAGCGGCATAGAAGTAAAAGCACACATAAATGATCAATGGAATTTTTTGACAAAGTTGCCAACTTAATCCTATGGCGAGAGGATAGTCTTTCCACAAATGATGCTGGAACAACTGAGTAACTATTTCATGAGGAAAATAAACCTGTATCCATACTTTCCAGGGGATGTAAAAATGTATTCATGGTGGATCATAGACCCAAATGTAAAAATTAAAACTCTTAAGCTTTGAGATGAAAATATAGATTCGTTTTTTGGTCACTTTGGAGTAAGCAGCAGTTTCTTAGGTAGGACACACAAACCATTAACCATAAAAGGAAAAAATAATGAATTGGACTCTATAAACTGTAAAAATTTCTGCTCATCAAAAAGCACCATTAAGAAAAATGCATAGGAAAGCTCCTGAGTGGGAGAAATAATTTTTAATACATATATTTGAAAAAAGCCTTGTATTCAGGTTATATAAAGATCTTGAAAATTACAAACAACTAGGCATGGTTAGGCCCAGGTGGGAGGATTGCTTGAAGGTAGGAGTTTGAGACTAGTTTGGGCAACATAGCAAGATCCTATCTCTATAAATATTATTAAAAATTAGCTCATATGGTGGTGCATGCCTGTATTCCTTGTATAGTGGTGCATGCCTGTAGTCCTTGGTACTTGGAGGCTGAGGCAGGAGGGTCTCGAGCCCAGGAGTCCCCGGTTACAGTAAGCTATGATTGTGCCATTGCATTAGCAACAGAGGAAGACCCTCTCTCTCTCAAAAAAAAAAAAAAAAAAAAAAAAAAAAAAGTTACCAACAACTCAGTAAAAATGAGCAAAGGACTTTGACAAAGCTCTTCACAAAGAAAGTCGATCATAAATTAATGATCAAAAAGCACATAAAAAGTCATCGGGGAAATAATTAAGAATACAATGAGTTACCAGTCCACCTTCACTAGATGGCTAAAATGAAAAAGACTGGCAATACCAAATAGAAACAACGATGTGGGACAACTCTGGGGGTCTGGGAGGGCTTGGTGGCCCATTCTCAGGTGGACTCCACCCTCTACTTAATGCTCTGCTGTTGCTGACTTGAAATTCTGAATATTTTTATCTTTGAACTTATATATTCAAAGTGAAGTCTAATGAGTGAATGAAGCACAGGACATGTATCCAACGGCAGTGTGTGCATGTGCTGCTCAGTTCCATGGGCATGGCTGGTATGAAACAGCGTGTGTACTAAAACTGTAGACTTGGGAGCCTGGTGAACACATGCATGCCAAGGGGAGTCAGGGATGCCACAAGGTCCCAAGGGAGCAGCTGGGACCAGGACCTGGGCAGATTCGTGGTGGCAGCAGCAACAGCAGTAGAAGTAGTAGCAACTGTGGAGGAAGCTGACTTGCCAGTGTGTCCCTGGAGTGTATTACTGTGACAGCTGCATATATTTACTTGCAAATCTGTGTGGAGGCAGAAACTGCTGGTGCTCAGGCAGTAACCTTTGTCAGTAAATTATTACAAAATACAAGCATTCAGGCCGGGCGCGGTGGCTCACACCTGTAATCCCAACAACTTTGGGACGCCTAGGCAGGCAGATCATTTGAGGTCAGGAGTTCAAGACCAGCCTGGCAAACATGGCAAAACCCCATCTCCACTAAAAACACAAAAATTAGCTGGGCCTAGTGGCGCACGCTTGTAATCCCAGCTACTCAGGAGGCTGAGGCAGGAGAATCGCTTGAACCCGGGAGGTGGAAGATGCAGTGAGCCAAGATTGTACCACTGCACTCCAGCCTGGGAGTCAGAGCCAATCTCTGTCTCAAAAAAAAAAAAAAAAAAAAAAGTCCTCACGTAGACATTTCAATAAAGCATATCAAGGAGGTAGAATTCTTCAATTAAGTTGGAACCTCTGGTTTTGATACTGCCGCAACATTACAATTCGAATCTCCACAGGCTTAGAAACAGAAATTAGACGTGAAGATTTTTGTGTTCAACAGGAAATAACAGCATTTTTGAATGAAGTTTTGGATAAACCAATTATTAATTAGGACAATATTGAAATTAATTTTTTCTTATAATTGAAGATACAGTGATAGAATGAGTACATAGATATTTTGAAATATATACAAATCAAAAAGACAGTATTTTACAAAAACTCCATAAGTTACAGGAAATTGCAGAGGAAACATTAAAATTCTATTGTATACATTTAAAATTAAACTCAGATGTACATGGAACTGATTTGTATTAAAAGGTAAGTATTTTAAGAAAAATTACAAGAGTCATTGGTTCTAGTTGTAGTAAAACTTGTATTTCAAAGCAATTTATGATAAATGTATCCAAATGTTGTCATGACCTATAAAATACCCCTCGCAACTCTGGCAACACTTATATCATCATTAAGATCTTTCTCAAGATTAAAAATCATTAAAATTGTTTATGATATTGCATTTGTTAAGATGTTGGCAAATGTTGCTTTCAATTACCTCATTTGATAATGAAGTTACTAAAGGTATCTATTTTGATGACCTAATGAATTTGTAAAAAAAGAAAGCTAGAAAAATCTTATGACCAATCAAGATATCATATTAGTAAATTGTATGCTAAAAGGTAATTATAAAAGATGTTAATAATTTAAGAAGCATGAGAATAAAAGAAGTATTTAAAAATTTATATTGCAAAATTCATATAGCAAAAAGTTAGAACAATTTTGAACTTTTATGTAACTAACCAAAGAGACTAAAAATACATAATGCAAAAGTGGACAGAATTAAGAAGAGAAATTGCAAAAGAAACAAAAGGCATCCAGATTGGAACAGAAAAAGTAAAAGCATCTCTATTTGCAGATGACATGATCTTATATGTAGAAAATCCTAGGAATTTTACACACACACACACACACACACACACACACACACACACACAATTAGAACCAAAAAATGAATTCAACAGTGTTGCAGGATTCAAGATCAATATTAAAAAACATCAATTGTGTTTCTATATTTTGTCAATCAACTATCAAAAAATGAAGAGAAGTAGAAAAATATCTAACGAATAAATACTAACCAAGAGAAAGTTGAAGTATGTAGATTATTCTCAGGAAAAATGTATATAAAAGGCAATAAAAAGTAATTATTAGAGATAAAGAGATGACTATATAATGACAAATAGTTCAACTTATAGGAAAATTCTAATATCTGCCAGAAAATACTTGCTGGTATAAAAGATTTGAACAATGTAGTTAACAAACTTGACTTATTAGACATTTCTAGTACTCTTCGCCAACAATTTGAGAATGCACATAATGTTAGACAACAGTTAACATTATAGGTATGAGTTTTCCTAATGTTAAACTATTGTTTATGTTAAACTGTTCACATAACAATTATTATACATTAATTATAACATAACAAATTAATAACATTAATTATAACAACAATTTAACATAGGTAAACAATAGTTTACATCATATTTCATATACAGATAAATTCCTAATCAGTTAAAGACTTAAATTAAAAAGCCCAAACTTTGGGGGAATAGCAACCTGGAAATATAAAACCTAACAAAACAATGCAAATAAAAATTAGAAACTTTGATAGTTCTATAACTGTAAAGGAAATTAATTCAGTATTTAAACACAGACATACATATGTCGTTAGGTTTTCATTTGCCTTGTTTATTTTTGACCACATTTTCTTTAATCTTTTTTTATCTGTTTGTTCCTGATGTGCTTTTTGTATACACCGTACAGGAGTGGGAGAAATATTACTAGTGCTTACTAGCATTTCTACTTGTCTTTTCCCTTTTAAACACAAGAAAAATATTATTTCCCAATCTCTAGTGTCATGTGATTAGTTCTGACTAATGAGTTATAATGAAAACCTTTGTGTATTACTTTCAGTCCAACACACTTCAGAGCCACTGTTCTAATTCTCTGTGTCCTAATCTAATGCTTTATGTTGAGGTGGAGGTGCTATAAGATAGAGGCAGCCTGGAATTCTTAGCCATTGCATAGAAGTCAGTCTAAACATTATATAGAGCAAGAATTGAACTTTTGTTAGGTTGCTGAAATGTTGTTGTTTTATTCTTCCTGTAGCATTACCATTAGCTAGCCTATCCCGACTAATAGAAGATTATTCACTTTTTACTCAATCTAATAATGATTATCTTTTAATAATTTATTCTGTTTATATTTACTGACATTTCAGTTATGTTTGGTTTTAAGTCTCTAATTGTGGTTTATATTTTGTATCTTCAGTACCTAAAAAAAGCTTGGACATATCAGGTACCCAATAAATATTTGTTGAAAATTAATGAATTTTAAATGATATTCTTAAACACGTACTTCATGATTTTTCAACTTTGGACTTTCTAACCTGAAAGTAGAGAATTTTCTTCTTTTCTGTCCCTTTCTCCACCAACCACTGAGTTTGGTGAAATATGCTGTTGTTGTTTACATTGTTATAATTTATTCAGCTTACATTCTATTCTGTAGCCAAAATTCTTGCAGCTGCTTACATCTGTAGCTCTATTTTTAATGGATTCAATATTTTCTTTAAGCTCCCTTACCATGACTTCCCAATTTCTGAGGTCTTAATTTTGATTGATTTATTAGCTGAACTGATTTAATTGCCAAGAAGTTTTAGTTTTTTAAAGATAAGGACTTACATCTCTTTGCATCTTGTATCTTTGAAGATATGTGTCTAGTCTTTTTTTACTTTCTAAGAGAATTTTGTAGACATTGCTTCACTGTCTTCTGGCCTTCAATGTTGTTTGTATGATGTCATCTCCCTTTGTAGGTGACTCCCCGCTACCCTTTTATTGGCTGGTTGTCCACAGTAGTCTTTATTTATGTTTGAAAATCAGTATCTTCATTAGCATATGGTGCATTTATCAATTTCTCCTTTTCAATGTGAATATTCAAGTCTTCATTTATTTAATAAACTTTTCTTTCCCAATTTTGTTTTTGAATTCTTTCCTGAGGGTTTTCTGAGGGTTTGGATAAAGAAATGTTTATTAGATTCTTTTCTTTAGCAACCTCAGTTACAGAAATGCTGAATTACATACATTATCTTCTGTGTCTATTATCATCTTTTTAATTACTTATATATCTTTGCTTTTCTCCAGTTTATATTTAATATTTCCTTAAGGCTGACTTTGAAGTTTCTCTAAGTTCACTAGAATGTTGACATTTTTGGCATGGGTTCGTTTTGGCATGGGTTCACTCAGCAAAAGTGAGGTTAGGAATGATAAACATAAGCCCAGGGAATTATTGGCTGCAAATACTCTCTAGCTACAGAGAAGGCTGTTAGATATATACATGCCTCCATGATCTCCCTTCAGGAACTATGTAAGTGTAAACCCATACGAATAAGGAAATGCAAGAGAAGACAACAGAAAATGAGAGCTATCAGCAGTAGCAGCTGACCTAGAAGAGCAGATAAAGATAAGAAATATTGTCTATAATCCGAGCACTTTGGGAGGCAGAGGCAGGAGGATAGCTTGAGGCCAGGAGTTCCAGACAAACCTGGACAACATAGCGAGACCTTGTCTCTACAAAAAACTTTTTTTTTTAATTAGCCAAACATGGTGGCATGTGTCTGTAGTCCTAGCTACTTGGGAGGCCGAGGACAGAGGATCTCTCGAACCCAGGAGTTCAAAGCTGCGGAGAGCTATGATTGTGCCACAAGGCTGCAGTGAACTATGATCCTGCCAGAAACTGGTAAGGCTCAGGAATGAAAGCACCAGGTACCTCTGAAAAACAGTGCCAGGTAGAAACCTAAACGCTGAATGGGTCGAAAGTCTGTGTAAAGATTAGACCATCAGGTTACTCATCCACAGCCTCTGTAGTCAGATGACTGCTTGTCCTCTATTCCAGTAGGAAACAATATCTTCCCTTGTAGCAGTCAAGCTAAGGATGCCTGGGCTCAGGAGCACCAGACCCAGGTGAAGGCAAGGGGATGGGACTGCCAGTTTTCTTTGTTCAATTGTTTTCTTTTAATGGTTTGTAAATTATAATTCTACTTTTGTTATTCTACTTGTAACTCTTTCTGTTATTTTGTTATTATTATTTTAATTTTAATTTTTAGTCAAGATGTGGGGGTTCACTATGTTGACCAGGCTGGTCTCTAACTCCTGGGCTCAAGCCATCCTCCTGCCTTGGCCTCCCAAAGTGTTGGGATTACAGGCATGAACCATTGCACCCAGCCTATTTATGACTCTTAGATTTTATAAACATTCTTAAGGTTCTCTTTTTGAAACAATGTCAGGAATGTATGTATGTGCTCTAGTTGATATGATAGGAAATCTAATACAGTCAAAAAACCTCTTTACTCCTCCTCTGCATTTCCCCAGCATCCTTTTCCTTTACAACTACTGCCCATATTGATGATATCTGGGATTTGTGTTCCTAGTTTTGCTATTAAGAAAAAAAAAATTCTCATAGATTGGTAGTTACCAAAAGCCGGGAAGGGTAGCAGGAGAGGGGATGAAGAGAAGTTGCTTAGTGAGTACAAATGTATGGTTTGATAGAAGAAATAAAACCTAGGTCAGGCGTGGTGGCTCACGCCTGTAATCCCAGCACTTTGGGAGGCCGAGGCGAGTGAATCACTTGAGGTCAGGAGTTCGAGACCAGCCTGGCCAGCATGGTGAAACCCTGTCTCTGCTAGAAATACAAAAATTAGTTGGGTGTGGTGGCACACACCTGTAGTCCCAACTACTTGGGAGGCTGAGGCAGGAGAATTGCTTGAACCTGGGAGGCCTAGGTTGCAGTGAGCCGAGATTACGCCACTGCACTCCAGCCTGGGTGACAGAGTGAGACTCTGTCTGAAAAAAAGAAAAAAGAAAAGAAGAAATAAAACCTAGTATTAGATAGATCAGTAGGGTGACTATAGTTTATGGTAATCTATTGGATATTTCAACATAGCTAGAAGAGAAGAATTTGAATGGTTCCAGCAGAAAGAAATGACAAATATTTTAGGTGATAAATATCCCAAGTATACTGATTTGATCTTTACAAATTATATGAATGTATTAAATTATCACATGTACCCCAAAACTATGGACTTCTATTATGCATCAATAAAAAAATAACACGGGAAAAAGAGAAAATTGGTATTATTCCTTAAAATTATAAATTGTTTTTTCCATGAAAAAAAAACACCAAACCTATTTAAGCAATAAAATATATCCTAATCACTTAGCTCACTGTAGCATCTTGTAGTTCATTTGGATGATTATTTGTCTGTTATCACATTTGGGGGGTCAATATTTTTGTCTATCAAAACTTTAAAGATACTACTCTATTGTCTTCTTGCATTGTTTTCTTTTAGCATTGCTGATGGGAAGCCTGATATGAATCTCATTCTATTTCGATATATATAATCTCCCTCTCTCTTTCTGTGTTATTATTTTTTTGAGACGGGGTTTTGCCATGTTGGCCAGGCTGGTCCTGACTTCAAATGATCCGTCCACCTCAGTTCCCAAAGTGCTGGAATTACAGAATGAGCCACCACATCCAGCCTCTCCCTCCCTCTTTCTGAAAATTCCTATTAATAGAATTTACTCAGCAGGGCACAGTGGCTCATGCCTGTAATTCCAGCACTTTGGGAGGCCAAGGCGGGCTGATCACCTAAGATTAGGAGTTTGAGACCAGCCTGGCCAACATGGTGAAACCCCATCTCTACTAAAAATACAAAATTTAGCTGGGCATGGTGGCGGGTGCCTTTAATCCCAGTGACTCGGGAGGCTGAGGCAGGAAAATCGCTTGAACCCAGGAGGTGGAGGTTGCAGTGACCATTGCACTCCCGCCTGGGCAATAAGGGCGAAACTCCATCTCAAAAAATAAAATTGAAATTAAAATTAAAAATAATTAAAAAAAGAACGATGAGGAGAAAGGAATCCTATTGATAAGTAGTTAACCAACTGGCTGGAGTTGCAGTGCTTTTAGTCATCAATGGAGATTGTACTGCATGTGTTATCTTTAGATTTGAAGGTGATCCCAGTACAAGAACTGAAGATGTTCAACTAATTTAGGTGAGGTAATAACTGAACTGAGGCAAGAAGAGTAAGTCTAGGTTACTGGATCAAAGGATAGGTTATTCTATTAGGGTTCTCCAGAGGGAGAGAAACAATAGGATAAATGGGCTGGGTGCGGTGGATCATCCCTGTAAATCCCAGCACTTTGGGAGGCTGAGGCAGGTGGATCGCTTGAGGTCAGGAGTTTGACATCAGCCTGGTCAACATGGTGAAACCCCTTCTCTGCTAAAAATACAAAAATTAGCTGGGTGTAGTGGTGCTGGCCTGTAGTCTCAGCTACTTGGGAGGCTGATGTGGAAGAATCGCTTGAACCCGGGAGGCGGAGGTTGCAGTGAGCCACTGCACTCCAGCTTGGGTGACAGAGTGAGACTCTGTCTCAAAAAAATAAATAAATAAAATTAACAAAAAAATTAAAAGGGGGTTTATTAGGGAGAATTGGCTCATGGAATTGCAAGATGAAGTACTATGATAGGCTGTCTGCAAGCTGGGGAGAGAGAAAAGCTTGGTAGTGGCTCAGTCCAAATCTGAAAGCCTCAAAACCAGGAAAATCAACAGTGCAGTCTGCAGTCTGTGGCCGAAGGCCCGAGGAACATCCTCCCACACTGCCCTAGAAGCCGTGGGGGCAAGTCCCAGAGTCCAAGAGCTAAAGAACCTGGGTCTGTTTGATTTAGTCAAATTGTATTTGAAAAATCTTATACCCAAGTCATTCTCTATCCTCATCCACAACTTCCACATGCAAGCCATGCATATGTCTACAGGTGTTACAAGGATATATTTTGCTATTTTCTTTCTCATTTCAGAGGACTATATTGGTTAACAGTATTTCCTTTTTCATCTTAATATATTTTATATTCATATATGTAAATTACCATACTCATGTTGGTAATTTTGGCTAAGAGAGCATACTTTTGAGGACTGATATATACATTCTTTTAATGATATTGGGAATCTATGAATAAAACAAAGGCATCTATCTATTCATGTTTAGAGGACTTGCCTGCACCATTTATCCCAGCAATTAACTATGAGTAGTCCATGGGATCATTTTTAAAATCTGATTTCCTCTAAATTCTATCTGGAAGAAACTCTCCAAAATGTGAGATATGAATGGTACTGCCTTCCGTCTCCAGCATTTTTGTAAACTTGTCCCCTTTTGTTCAATTTCTTTGGTGTATTCTGCAGTTCCCAGGGTAGAGGGACCCATGTGTCCATGTCACCATTTTAATGAAAATCCTATCTTTTAACATGCACTGAACTCCATTACTGAAAGGCAGATCACGTGCACTTTCTAGAATTATGAAAATTGCTTAGTGCTTTTTCCATGGTTAGCAATCACTTAATTAGCATTAATAGTTTAATAGTAATTGTGTTTTCATGTGGGTAGATGCAGCATTTTAACGAAATCTCCAGATTGTAAGATATATGTGTCTAAAAGTCCAGGGGAAATATCTTTAACAATATTTTAAAGGAAAAACGAAGAGGAGCTTTTGTTTGTTGGCTTTCCAGAATTTTAGCTGAGTGACCCTATTAAACTAACCACAAGATGGCATCAGTTTGCTATTTTAAAATAAATATGGTAAACTGGACTGAGGATCCCTTTCATCTTTCATCTCTGCATGTTCCAAGTCCTAGTTATAGCTGCCTCTTGAGTTTATCATTCATGAGCTATAAACCTAGTAGCAGCTGGATCACATTTAAAGTCGGTAGATAGAGTAACCAGTTTGTGAATTCTATTTCTTGGACCATATCCATGTTAAGGAGAGAATGGCTCAGCTGCTCTCCTAAGCATTTCAGATGAAATGTCAGAGTGCGAGGATTCACCGGTAATATGCAATGGAGCAAATCTAAACCCAGGCCCTCTCACTGCCCCTATTTATGGTCCTTCCTTCCTTCCTTCCTTCCTTCCTTCCTTCCTTCCTTCCTTCCTTCCTTCCTTCCTTCCTCCCTCCTTCCCTCCCTCCCTCCCTCTTTCCTTCCTCCTCCTGCTCCTCCCCTCCCCTCCCGTCTCTTTCCCTCCCTCCCTCCCTCCCCTCCTCCCTCCCTCCCTCCTTTCTCTCTCTTTCTTTCTTTCTTTCTTTCTTTCTTTCTTTCTTTCTTTCTTTCTTTTTCTTTCTTTCTTTCTTTCTTTTTTCTTTCTTTCTTTCTTTCTTCCTTCCTTCCTTCCTTCCTTCCTTCCTTTCCTTTCTTTCTTTCTCTCTCTCTCTCTTTCTTTCTTTCTTTCTCTCTCTCTCTCTTTCTTTTCTTCCCTTCTCTCTCTCTCTCTTTTTTGAAACGGTCTTTCTGTCACACAGGCTGGAGTACAGTGGCATGATCATGGCTCATTACAGCCTCCAACTCCTGGGCTCAAGTGATCCTCCTGCCTCACCTTCAGCGTAGATGGGACTACAGGTGCATGCTACACCACACCTGGCTATCGTAAAAACAAAACAAAACAACACTTTTTTAGAGATGTTGTCATGCCATGTGGCTCAGGCTTGTCTCAAACTTCTGGACTCAAACAATCCTGCTGCCTTGGCCTCCCAAGGTGCTGCTATTATAGGCCCCAGCCGCTGTGCCAGGTCTTATGGTATTTCTTTCTTACACATCAGCAGATTTTTCTAACCCTTCAAAACACAGCAACTGAATGTCTACAATTACTCAACAAATCAGTTACTACAAATTACTAAATTCTACAGTAAAACATGTATGTTTCAGGATCTGGTTCAATCTACTCTTCTGACTTTAGATCATCTATTCTGATTATTTTATTTTAGTAATCCAGATACCCAGATTACGAATGCTTGTGTGGGTTTAGTAGTTCAATTGCAAAAGATCACCATTTGTTACTCTCTTATTGGTTTTTTTCTGTATCATTCTATAGAAGGAATTTGGCTTTCTTAAAATGTGTAGGAAATAAAATCAGACCCAATGTTCTATGAGCCCCTCTGCTGTGTTTGAGTTGTGCAACCCTTTGCTGTTGGTTTCAGAGCTCTAGACTCTGCTGCGGGTGCCCCTGTAACATGGGCTAAAAGCAACATGGCTTCTGGTGAACATGTCTGTTCGGGTTCTCTCTCTCAATTTCAGCCAACCCTTCT
This sequence comes from Macaca thibetana thibetana, assembly GCF_024542745.1. Classification (NCBI taxonomy): domain Eukaryota; kingdom Metazoa; phylum Chordata; class Mammalia; order Primates; family Cercopithecidae; genus Macaca; species Macaca thibetana. Next base: position 27,096,670 of record NC_065586.1, read on the forward strand.
GGCCTGTAATCTGGGAATGATGTCCACTTTTCAGGATGGGGTTCTCTATAGGCCAGAAAATATTTTCTGTATGAGAAGGGTAAGGGTATTGCATAATTCAAGAACATAGCTTGGAAATGAGAAACTTGTTTATTCTCTTAGTTATCCATATTTGGTTCAGATTAAGTTAAACAAGCAAAGCATCACTTGGTGCTAAGTCATCTCTCCTTCCTTTAGCTCCTGCCATATGCAGATTCCACTTTCCTCCATTTCTTCCTAAGCAGCCCTCGTATTCCATGATTTTCTGTTCCCTGCTTTCTCTAAGTCCTGTTCCCTCAGGTCAGCTAAACCAAACTTGACATAAATAAAGCAAAATTGCCCACTAGTAACTATGTCTCTTTTAAAATTACACTTCAGTTATGGATTAGCTGTCTCTTACACTTGATTATGAGCAACTCAGAGACAAGGGCTGTGTCTTACTCATCGCAGCATTCAGTAGTTAGAGGACACTCCACTGTTAGCCAAGATGGGGTGAGGGTAAAGGCATCAGTTGCAAAGATAAGAACCTTTTCGCATGTCAGTATCCCCTATTGTCACTACTTAGCTGTTCCTGCTTGCTTTCCCACAGCTCCTGAAATGATGTAATTAAAATAGGCAGGTATAGGCTGGTCATGATGGTTCATACCTGTAATCCCAGCACTTTGGGGGGCCAAGGTGGGTGGATCACTTGAGCTCAGGAATTCGAGACTACCCTGGGCAACATGGTGAAAACCGTGTCTCTATTTATAAAAACAAACAAACAAACAAACAAACAATCAAACAAAATACGGCATGTATAATGGCTGAAATGGATTCTGTAGATGAACAGGTCTTCTAGGATCTGTTCAGATATCTCTGTTCTAACAGAAATACAAGTTGTCTTTGCATATTCTCACCTGCCACATCTTCAGCTTTCCCTCCCTTCTTTTCTTGTTGGGAATTTAAATGGTATAAAATTTCCTATAAAAGTTTCTCTTAACTTTTATAATAGTCTTCCACAGAACATTATAAAATCACTCAATTTTACGGTGAAACCCCGTCTCTACTAAAAAATACAAAAAACTAGGCGGGCGAGGTGGTGGGCGCCTGTAGTCCCAGCTACTCGGAAGGCTGAGGCAGGAGAATGGCGTAAACCCGGGAGGCGGAGCTTGTAGTGAGCTGAGATCAGGCCATTGCACTCCAGCCTGGGCGACAGAGTGAGACTCCGTCCCCCCCCCCCAAAAAAAAATCAGTTTTCTTTTTATAGGTTAAAAATCTAAAGATTTAATAAGTTGTATCAGATATTGAGGAGAGGCTCTAAAACCGATATGTGAACAATTACAAAAGAAACTGAAGGAGGAACTAAAGTCCACAGCAGCAGGAAATGACCACGAATATAGTCCATGAATACAGGGGAAGCATATTGTTAAAATGCATCTAATGTTATGGGCAGGTGGTAGACTCATTCATGGCCTCCACTGAATCCTGGCTCCCAACATATATGGCCTTTTGTGGTTCCCTCCCACATTGGCTCTGGGCTTGACCATGTGATGCTTAGCAAGTATGACATTAGCATTAGCAAGTATGACACATGCATTTGGGGTTTGCTTGCTTGGAAGCAAGAGAGTGCAGGCTCCTGTTGACTTGGGGGTGAGGTTCACAATGCTGATAGTAAAACTCTTAGAAGCATTTACATTGTTTTAGACTTTCATTAAATTCCTTTTTATACCATGAAATGAATCTCTCATTTCCTGTAGTATAATGATGACAAAAAAAAAAAAAAAAAAAAAAAAAAAAAATGCCTCAGGAATCAGCAGAAGACAAACTGGGGACTGCTTAAGGTAACGAAAAATAGAGATTTCTTTAATAGAAGTGTTACAATTTTGAAGCTCAAACTGGGCAGAAAAGGAAAAATGAGATCTTGAAAGCCACACTCAACATACAAAAAGGAAAATAAGATAAATTAGAGGTGACTGCTCTTTGAGATTGAACTACATAAAAGGGAAATCACGGAGAGTGACTAGAATCTGAAGAAATCTCAGAGAGGAAACCAGAGTGATGTTCCCAGAGGGAGCCCGAATCCAGGAGATACCTGAGTTCATTCCCATGGGAAATGGGAATTACCAGGTTTGGGATGTGCTCCAAGGTTTTATGGCATTCTGTTTAAAAACATGGACTTAGAGGCCCAGGTGTTCAAATCACAGATGTACCTCTTGCTATTTCTATGACTTGAGGCAAGTTACAGAATCTCACTCTGTTGCAATTTCTTCAGCTATCAAACGGAGAAGAGAATACATAGCTCATGAGGTTGTTATCAAGACCAGGTTATTTAAAATGTGAAATTATTAAAAACATGTGAAATTAAATAAGGGCTATGTGTTTTTTAGGTGTTATTATTTGAAATATTTTCAACATTAAGATTAAGGTGGGTTGTTTGTTTGTTTGTTTTATACCTTTATCAAGGTGAGGAAAATTTGCTACAATTTTTTTTCTTTTAATCATGAATGAGTTAAATTTTATCAGACATCTGTGTGATACATTGGGAAGATAATATGATTTCCTCCCTCAATCTATGTATTTGGCAAATGGTGTTATTATGTTTTCTAACCTTGAAGGATGCTAGAAAACCCAATATGTGAAAATACAATGTGGATTCAATTTACTAATAGTTCATATAACACTTCTGCATCCCTATTTATCGGTGAGATTGGCCTATAATTTTTTTATTATTTAATGTGGGTAAGTAACAATGTTATTAAAAAGTTGGGTCACTTCTCCTTTTCTTTATTTTCCACAAGAGTTTTTATAAGATAAGGATAACCTGTTACTTGAAAGATTGCTAAATCTGTTCTGTGAAATTATCAGGGTCTAGTGCCTTTAAGGAATGCAGTTTTTTTAAGTGCTCTAAAACCTGTCACTGTAAGGAATGGGAAATTTTAACAACCAATTCAATTTCTTTGATAGTATGGGGCAAGTCAGGTTTTTTATTTCTTCGTCAGCCAACTTTGGTAATTTCTATTTTTCTAAAAATGCATTTATGTCATTTGTTTTCAAATTAATTAACATATTTTATTAAGATTAAAAATGTGTTCTTTATCTGTACTTTGAGACCCTTTTTCTATTCTTAGTATGAATTTGTGTCTACCGTCTTCTTTCTCCAATAAAGCTTTTGAAGCTTTTTATACTTACTACTTTTTTAAGAGAACCAGGTTTTAATTTTATAGTTTCACTCTATTTTAAAATTCTTTGATCTTTCTGTTTCTACTTTGTCTTTATTTTCTTCCTCCAATTTTCTGTGTTCTTTTTCTAACTTCTTATGTTATCTGCTTTTTGTTTTATAATAAATGCATTTAAAACTGTAAATTTTCACTTACGTACCAGACTAACTTCATTCTACACGTTTTGATGTGTAGTGTCCTAATGATGTTTCAAAAATTTAATAATTTTATTAGATGTTTCTTCTTTAATCCATGAGTTATTTTAAAGTAGGATGATTTCTAAAACTATTGAATTTTCTTGGTTATATTTTATTTATAATTTTATTATATTATTGCCAAAAATGGCTTATATAATGTCAGTTCTTTAGAATTTATTGAGGTGTATTTTCTGGTCTATAGATGTAAATCTCTATATGTGCTTGAAAATAATAATGATTCCTTTTGGTATAAGATTCATTTTTTTCCATAAATATGCTACACATTTCTATATATTTTATCTGCTTTTCCTACCAATTGCTGAGCAAGAGAGATGCAAAGTCCTTCACTATAATTGTGAATTAGTTAATTTATCCGTGTAATACTGTTTGTTTCCTTTATATTCGAGGTTATTTTGTTTATGATCTTCTTGGAAATTTCTCCTTTTATCAATATCACGTCTTTCTTTACCTCATTAAATGTTTGATTCTTTAAAATATCACTATGTTAGCATCATTTATTACTTTCTGGTATATCTTTTTCCAAGTCTTTATTTTTAAGCTTTTAATATTGTTTTATTTTGGGTATGTCTGTTAAAAACAACATATAGTAGGATTTTAAAAAAGAAAGAGACTTATCTTAAAGTTTGTCTCTTAATGGATGTTTTAAACCCATTTGAACTTTTTGAGACAGAGTTTCGCTCTGTCACTCAGGCTGGAATGCAGTGGTGCTATCGTAGTTTACTGCAGCCTCGATCTCCCAGGCTCAGGTGATCCTCCCATCCGAGCCTCCCGAGTAGCTGGAACTACAGGTTTCTGCCAGCACTCCAGGCTAATTCCTTTTTAATTTTTTTCTATTTTTTGTAGAGGCATGGTCTCACTATGTTGCCTTGGTTTGTGTTGAACTCTTGGGCTCCAGTGATATCCCCCCGTCTCAGCTTCTAAAGTGCTGGGATTATAGGCATGAGCCACCATGCCTAGCCTATAATTTATTTTTGGGTTTATTTCTGTCATCCCGTTTTGTATTGTCTACCATGCTTTTATCCCCACCTACTTTTAAAATTTTTATTCTTTGCTCTTTTTGTTAGATATTCTTTGCTCCTTTTGTTGGATAATTCTGTTATCTTCTAAAAAGAACAAAAATATTTATAATATTTTATTCTTTGCTGAAACACACAACTTTTGGCTACTATTGTTTAGAATTTTAATTCCATTTTGATTTTTAAACACATACATGAACATTATTGCTGTTATTTTTTTCACAGTTAATAATTCAGTTCAGCAATATGTTTTCAAATTGATTTGCTCACCATTGCATTTCCTTCCCTCCTCCTTGAATCAGTTTTGTGGCTGGTGCCTATTCTTCTGTAGTTTCTTTGCAAATGTCATTGAGGCATAAAGTGTTGTTTAATATCTGGATATTCGTTTAATGATCTTCCTCCTTCAATGATAATTTATTGTATGTAGAAGTTTAGTTTCAGAGTTCTTTACTTTAGGTACATTGAAGATATTTCTCCATGATCTTTTAGCATTCATTTTTGCTTATTTTTTTTGTATGTGCTTTACTACCCATGTGATGGCCATTTCTTTATAGTTAATCTGCCATTTTAATATTTTAATATTTTTTTTTGAGACAGAGTCTCTGTCATCCAGGCTGGAGTGCAGTGGCATGATCTCAGCTTACTGCAACCTCTACCTCCCGGGTTCAAGCAGTTCTCCTGCCTCAGCTTCCTGAGTAGCTGGGCTTACAAGCCCCATATGCTACCATGCCTGGCTAATTTTTGTATTTTTAATAGAGATGGAGTTTCATCATGCTGGCTAGTCTGGTTCTGAACCCCTGACCTCAGGTAATCCACCTGCCTCGGTCTCCCAAAGTGCTGAAATTATAAGTGTGAGCCACCGCACCCAGCCTTAATATTTTAATTTTTAATTTTTGTGGATACATAGTAGGTGTACATATTTATAGACTACATGAGATATTTTTATATAGGCATACAATGTGCAATAGTCATATTAGGGTAAATGGGGTATCCATCACCTCAAGCATTTATCCTTTCTTTGTGTTACAAACAATCCAGTTATACTCTTTTAGTTATTTTTAAATGTGCAATAAATTATTGTTGACTGTGGGCACCCTGCTTTGCTGCCAAATACTAGATTTTATTTATTCTACCTAACTATATTTTTGTACCCACTAGCCATCCCCACTCCCACCCTGCCTCACTACCGTTTCTAGCCTCAGGTAATTATCATTTTGACCTCTATCTCCATGAGTTCAATTGTTTTAACTTTGAACTCTCACAAACAGGTGAGAATATGTGAAGTTTGTCTTTCTGTGCCTGGCTTATTTCACTTAATATCATGTCCTCCAGTTCCATCCATGTTGTTGTACATGGTAGGGTCTCATTCTTTTTTATGGCTGAATAGTACTTCATTTTGTATATGTACCATGTTTTCTTTGTTCATTCATCTGTTGATGGACACAGGCTAATTCCAAATCTTGGCTATTGTGAATAGTGCTTCAGTAAACATCGTACAGCTATCTCCTTACTGATTTCCTTTCTTTTGGGTATATACCCAGAAGTGGGATTAATCATATGGTAACTCTATTTTTAGTTTTTTGAGAAACCTCCGACTGTTTTGCATCATGGTTGCACTAATTTACATTCCTGCCAACAGTGTACATGTGTTCCCCTTTCTCCACATCCTTCCAGCATTTGTTATTGCCTGTCTTTGGATATAAGTCATTTTATTTTATTTTTATTTATTTATTTTTTTGAGATGAAGTCTCGTGGTGTTGCCCAGGCTGGAGTGCAGTGGTGTGACCTTGGCTCACTGCAACCTCTGCCTCCCAGATTCAAGCAATTCTCCTGCCCCAGTCTCCTGAGTAGCTGGGACCACAGGCACACACCACCATGCCCACCTAATTTTTTTTTTGTATTTTTAGTAGAGACGGGGTTTCGCCATGTTGGCCAGGCTGGTCTCAAGCTCCTGACTTCAAGTGATCTGACCACCTCAGTCTCCCAAAGTGCTGGGATTACAGGCATGAGGCACCACATCCGGCTTTGGATATGAGCCATTTTAACTGAGGTGGGATGATAGATATCTCATTGTAGTTTTAATTTGCATTTCTGTGATGATCAATGATACTGAGCACCTTTTCATCTACCTGTTTGCCATTTGAATATCTTCTTTTAAGAAATGTCTATTGAGATCTTTTGCCCATTTTCTAATCAGATTATTAGATTTTTTTCCTATTGAGTTGATTGATACATTCTTGTTATATATATTTTTATGTATATTCCTATATATTCTTATTATTAATCCCTTGTCAGATGGATAGTTTGCAAATATTTTCTCCCATTTTTTTGGGTTGTCTCTTCATATCATTGATTGTTTCCTTTGCTGTGCAGAAGCTTTTTAACTTGATGTGATCTCATTTGTCAAATTTTTGCTTTGGTTGCTTGTGACTGGGGGTATTCCTAGGAAATCTTTGCTGAGTCCAGCGTCCTGGAGAGTTTCCTCAAAGTTTCTTTTTAGTGTTTTTATAGTTTGAGGTCTTAGTTTTATGTCTTTAATCCATTTTGATTTGGGTTTTGTATATGGCAAGAGATAGGGTTCTATTTTCCTTCTTTTGCCTATGGATATCCAGTTTTCCTAGCACCATTTATTGAAGAGACTGTCCCTTCCCTAGTGTATGTTCTTGGCACCTTTGTCAAAAATGCGTTCGATGTAGATGTGTGGGTTTGTTTCTGGGTTCTCTATTCTGTTCCATTGGTTTTTGTGCCAGTACTATGCTGTTTCAGCTACTAGAGCTCTGTAATACAATTTGATGTCAGGTAATATGATTCCACCAGTTTCATTTTGTTTTTTTCCCCTCAGAAAAGCTTTGGCTATTGTGAGTCTTTTGTGGTTCCATATAAGTTTTAGGATTGTTTTTTCTATTTCTGTGAAGAATGTCATTGATGTTTTGGGATTGCATTGTATCTGTAGATTGACTGATGTAGATTGTAGAATGTCATTGATGTCAAGGGATTGCATTGTATCTGTACATTGTTCTGGGTAATATGGACATTTTAACGATATTGATTCTTTCAATCAATGAACATGGACTATCTTTCCATTTTTTGTGTCCTCTTCAATTTTTCTCATTAATGTTTTATAGTTTTCATTGTAGAGATCTTTCACTTTTTTGGTTAATTCTTGGCATTTTATTTTATCTATTATAAATAAGATTACTTAATTTTTTTTTTTCAGATTGTTGTTTGGCTGGGCGTGGTGGCTCTTGCCTGTAATCCCAGCACTTTGGGAGTCTGAAGCAGGTGGATCACCTGAGTTCAGGAGTTGGAGAACAGCCTGGCCAACGTGGTAAAACCCCCTCTCTACTAAAAATACAAAAATTAGCTGGGCGTGGTGGCAGGCACGTGTAATCCCAGCTACTCGGGAGGCTGAGGCAGGAGAATCACTTGAGCCTCGGAGGTGGAGGTTGCAGTGAGCCGAGATCGTGCCATTGCACTCCACCCTGGGTGACAAGAGCAACAGTCCATCTCAAAGAAAAAAAAAAAAAGCCATTAATTTTTGTATGTTGATTTCGTATCCTGCAACTTTACTGAATTTATTTATCAGTTCTAACAGTTTTTTTGGTAGAGTCTTTAGGTTTTTCCAAATATAAGATAGTATCATCTGCAAACAAAGATAATTTGACTTCCTTCTTTCCAATTTGGATGCCCTTTCTTTCTCTTATTGCTCTACCTAGGACTCCTGGTAATCCATCATTTTAAGAATGAGGGCTTTTAAAATTCTCTGTTCTGAATACTCTGATGTTTCACTGTGACTTTTCCATTTTTAAGTTTTAACTAATGTATTAAGTTGAGCCTATGAGTTTGAGGCTACAGTGGGCTATGATTGTGCTACTGCACTCCAGTCTGGGCAACAGAACAAGACTATGTCTCTTAAAAAAAAAAAAGAACATGTATAGTCTTTGCCCATGGTTCCCTGAAAAGAGCTTCAAAACCCTTGGAATTTTCTGAGTGATGGAGTGGTTTTCTTATGCTAATTAGATGACTCATGGTGGACCCTTAGATAGCTTCAGGATGGGAAGTGGCCCCCAAAAAGACCAGGAATATGATTAGAGAGCTCGAACTTTGAGCCACCTTACCTCTCGGGAGGAGAAGGAGTTTGGAGATTGAGTTCAGTTAAGTGATTAATGGTTTAATCAATCATGCCTAAGTAATGAAACTCCAATAAAAACTCTGGTCACTGAGGCTTGGGGGAGCTTCCTGGTTGGTGAACACATCAATGTGCTGGGAGGGTGACATAGCCTGACTCTACGGGGATAGGGCATGGAAGTTCATGTCCTGGACTCTCCCAGACCTTGCCCTATGTGTATCCTTTAAAATAAAACTGTAATAATAAGTATAGCACTTTCTTGAGTTCTTTGAGTCATTCCAGTAAGTTGTCAAACCTGAGAAGATTGTGAAAACTCTGAATTTGTAGCCAGTTGGTCAGAAATGTGAGTGACTGCAGACCCCATTGTGACTGAATTTTAAAACTTGTTGAGTTTTATGCTAACTCTGGATTGTTTGTGTCAGAATCGAATTGTAATTTACTCCTGTCTTAACTCATTTTGTGATGTTATAACAGAATACCACAGACAGGGTAATTATAATGAACAGCAGCGTGTTGGTTCATGGGTCTGGAGGCTGGGAAGTCCAAGATTAAGGGGCCATCATCTTGCAAGGGCCTTCTTTCTGCACCCATGGTGGAAAGGCAATGAAAAAGTAAGAGAAAGAGAGGCAAAAGGGGGCTGACTTCATCCTTTTATAAATAACTCAATCCCACCGTAATGGCATTAATTTGTGCTTGAGGGCTGAGCCCTCATGGCCTAATCACCTCTTAAAGTTCCCACCTCTTAATATTGCTACAATGGCTATTGAATTTCAACAGGAGTTTGGGAGGGGACAAAAAGTCAAACCATAGCAACTCCAATTGGGAGTGAAATAGAACATCTGTGGTAAAGGGGTGCATTGTTACCAGTTGTTGACATTTCTTCATTCCCTTTACTCAGTGGCAAGAGTATGGAGATGGGAAAAACAATCCACTGAAAAGTTTTCAGTCTCCAAAAGCAAAAGAATGATTGGGTGCAAGCAAATTAGTATGAAGGAAGCATGGAGGTCTTTCTTAGAGTATGGAAAAATGAAGATGGTTTCTTTAGTCATCTCTAGACTCCTGGTATTAACCCCAAACAATATGCACTGAACTGTATTTCAGTAGGTAACACATGAAAAAAAAGTTGTTAAAAATGGCTAGTTTCAACCAGCCTAGTTATATGAAAGACTAATTATTCTTTCTGTTGGGTAGGGGAGATTTATTCATTGGAAGGGCTAAAGATATTAAATTTGATGGTATTCATCAAACACATGAAAAAATACACAACATCACTGATCATCAAAGAGATGCAAATCAAAACCACAATGAGATACCATCTCACATGCTTCAGAATGGCTATTAGTAAAAAGTCAAAAGATAACAGATGTTAGTGAGGATGCAGAGAAAAGGGAATACTTACACGTTGTTGGTTGAAATGTAAATTAGTTAAACACCTGTGGAAAGCAGTTTGGAGATTCCTCAAAAAACTAAACATAGAACTACCATTCAATGCTGCAATCACATTACTGGGTATACACCCAAAGGAAAATAAATCATTTTGTAAAAAATACACATGCACTCATATGCTAATTGCAGCACTATTCACAGTAGCAACAACCTAGGTGCCCATCAACAGTGGATTGGATAAAGAAAATGTGGTACATATCCACCATGGAGTACTACACAGCCATAAAAAGAATGAAATCATGTCCTTTGCAGCAACGTGGATGCAGCTGGAGACCATTATCCTAGGCTAATTAATGTGGAAACAAAACCAAATATCACTAATTCTCACTTATAAGTGGGAACTGAGCTGAATCTTGGGTCCACACAGACATAAAGATGGGAACAGTAGACACTGGGGACTCCAAAAGGAGAGAGGGAGGGGGCAAGGGCTAAAAACTTCCTTTTGGGTACTATGTGTACTATCTAGGTGATGGGATCAATAGAAGCCTAAACCTCAGCATTGTGTGATATACTCTTGTAACAAACCAGCTCATGTACCTTCTGAGTCTAAAATGAAAACAAAAATTTAAAAAAGAGCAATAGGCCGGGTGTGGTGGCTCATGCCTGTAATCCCAGCACTATGGGAGGCTGAGGCGGGCGGATCACCTGAGGTCAGGTGTTTAAGACCAGCCTGGCCAACCTGGTGAAACCCCGTCACTACTAAAAATACAAACATTAGCCGCACGTGGTGGCAGGTGCCTGTAATCCCAGCTACTCAGGAGGCAGAGGCAGGAGAAACGCATGAACCTGAGAGGCAGAGATAGGAGTGAGCCAGGATCATGCCTTTGCACTCCAGCCTGGGTGACAGAGTGAGACTCTGTCTCAAAAAAAAATAAAATAAAATAAAATAAAATGAAATAATAATAAATATGAAAGAGAAATAAATGGAGCTCTGAATGGGCTCTAATTTGATGTTTCTATTTATGCCCTGATTAATTTCTACTGTTTTTCTTAGCCCCCTCCTGCCTGCTTTTGTTTTACGGTCTAAGCACAGAGGGTACACTTGGAGAAGCATTTGGATGAAACTTGGTAAGAAACCAGTTGGGGCCGGGCGCGGTGGCTAAGCCTGTAATCCCAGCACTTTGGGAGGCCGAGACGGGCGGATCACGAGGTCAGGAGATCGAGACCATCCTGGCTAACACGGTAAAACCCCGTCTCTACTAAAAAAAAAAAAAAAAAAAATACAAAAAACTAGCCGGGCGAGGTGGCGGGCGCCTGTAGTCCCAGCTACTCGGGAGGCTGAGGCAGGAGAATGGCGTGAACCCGGGAGGTGGAGCTTGCAGTGAGCCGAGATCGCACCACTGCACTCCAGCCTGGGCAACAGAGCGAGACTCCGTCTCAAAAAAAATAAAAAAGAAACCAGTTGAAGTATATTGAGCAGCCGAATCCCAGGACACCCATATAAATCTAGAATGTAACCTTTGGAAAACCCTGACCTTGTAAATTAACCAGAAACATCAAAGGAGATTATACGGTGTACATTCAGAATGCAAAAGACAGAGCCATCTTCGGTTGTGAAACAATGACCTTTGTTCTGCGTCTGTGTTATGGTGAATTCTCGAGTCTGGTGAGGTGAGACTCTGTAGTTCTGAGTACAGCATGTTGGATCCTAATGAGTTGGATTTCTCATATTGTTTAATTCACTTTGTCTATAGCTAGGTGCTTACGGAGGGCACTCGAAGTCTGTTAGATTGGAATGCTAAAAAACAGGTCCCCTGCGACCTAAGAGAGATAATATATCTCACTTATTAGAGGTACAACTAGGTTCCTGGCTTACTGAAAAAAAAAAGATTCTTCTTATTTATACATTTTTATTTAATTTTTAAACTGAACTTTAGGTGTCTTTACTAACACTGAAAAGAATATCCATATAATTAAAATGATAGCTCTGTAAAAAAAATCAGTTGGCATTGAAATTGGTGGATTATATTCATTCTTTACCTACAGACATATTACTAATGTGTTTATCTCATTGTAGATGACTTACAGGCATGTTACTAATGTTTTTAATCTCATTATAAACCACTTGTTGGCAAGAGGTAGACATACATTTTTATAGATGCTAAAAATATAGTGTTGGGCACAGTGGCTTATGCCTGTAATCCAAGTATTTTGGGAAGTCGAGGCTGGAGGATCACCTGAGGCCAGCAGTTACAGACCAGCCTGGGCAACATAGCAAGACCCTGTCTCTGCTAAAAAAAAATTAAAAGGTTTAACTGGGGATGGTGGTGTATGTCCGTAGTCCTAGGTACTTGGGAGGCTGAGGCTGGAGGATTGCCTGAGCCCAGGAGTTAGAGGCTGTAGTAAGCTATGATTGTGACACTGTACTCCAACCTGGGTGAGAACCTGTCTTTTAAAAAAATACACATACACACACATACACACACAAATGCACAATTCATTATATGATCTAGTGGTTAAAAGGTTTAAAAATTGGAACTATAAAGAGCAGAAAATGAGTCTCCTCTTTGCCCTAGACCACTTCTCTTTTCCATTTTCACAGTGTTCCTGAACTTTCCTTTCCAGTTTTCACTCTGTTCCTGAATAGTAACCATTGTTAGCTATTTCGTGTGAATCTTTCCCAAACTCTGTCTACACACACAGACACACACACACACGCACACACACTGCATCTGGATCATGATGTGAGTGTGTGTGTGTGTGTGTGTATGATTGTGATTGTCAGTTTTATGTGTCTACTTGGCTAAGGTACAGTTTCCACTTATTCAATCAACACTAACCTAGGTGTGTTGCTGTAAAGGCATTTTTGTAGATGTGATTAAAATCCATATTCTGTTGATTCTGAGTAAGGGAGATTGTCCTAGATAATCTGGATGGGCCTGATTCAGTCATTTGAAAGTTCTTAAGAGCAGAGCTGAGTCTTCCCTGAAGAAAAAGGAATTCTGCCTGTGGATAGCAGTATCAGTTTGTGCCTCACAGTTCCAGACTTCTCTCCCTGATGGCCTGCCCTGTGGTTCTCAGACTGCCTAGCCAGCCTGACAACCACACACACATATTCCTTGCAATAAATCTCTTAATATGTATTTCCTACTGATTTTGTTTCTTTAGTTGAACCATGACTGATATATATAAATATTTCTATAGCTTGTTTTTTCACTAACAATGTATCTTAGAGATGACTTGAACCATGTCTGGCATATTGTATTTGTGAAGCTTGCTTTTTCAGTGTATTGCAGAGATGGCATATTTAACTGCTGCATAATGTCACAAAAAATGTCCCACAATGAGGATATAGCATAGCTCATCTAATCATTCTGTTATGGTGGATATTTGAGTTGTTCACATTCAAATTTAAATTAGATTTAAATTTATTTTCAGTTGCTACTTTGAAAATTTGTTCAAATGTCTTTTTGCATCCACCATTGTGATGGTAAAATCTAATATCAATCTGATTCCTCCTCTTTTGCAGATAATTATTTTCCTTCTTTGAAGGCTTTGAAGATATTGTTCTTACGCTTTAATATTTCACAAGAACATATCTATGGTTGTTCTCATCTGCATCAATTTTTAGTAGTCTTTACAGAAGGAGCAGGGTTGAAAAAAATAAAAACATTTCAGTATCCCTTTCAATCTGAAGACTCATGTCTTTTGATATTCTTGGGAATATCCTTCTATCATTACTTTTATTATTTTTTTCAATACTTTCTGTTCTCTCCTGGAACTCTAGTTAGATGCGTGCAAGACCTTCTGGAACTCTCCCTGAAGTCTTAGTTTTTATTTTGTATTTACCACCCATTCATTCCATTGCACTGCATTTAGGGCAAGGTAATCAGTTCGATCTTTCAGCTTTGTGAACATGCTCTTCAGTCATGTCTATTCTATCATTCAACTCAGGTATTGAGTTTCACTTTAATAGTGAGTGGTATTTTTATATTTCTAGGATCTCAAATTGTTTTATAGTTGTATTTTTATAGTTATGATATCCTCCTGAGGGTATGAATTTTACTTTTATTAAAGGCTCATTTTGTTTGCTCTATTAACCTTTTTCCCTAGGGAGTAACTTCTGTTGATTAAGTTGAGTATGTCTCTTTTATGACATTGGCTTTCCTCATCTGTGTGGTAATTGTTGACTTGGGTCTTGTATTTGTGTGAGGTCTGTCTCCAAGGATGTGGAGGAGGAACCAGATGTTTTACTGGATGAGGAATGCCAGGTCTGCATCCTTAGGGGTCGCTCCTTGGACTGCTTCGACAATGCCATTCACAAAGGCCCTGCCCTGCCTCTCCAGCTTAAAAACCCACACTTTTCTCCAACCTGAAGCAGATGCCTCAGCTACCTGCTACTGACAAAATGGGGAGGTCTGTGGGGCAGGAGGAAGGGATCAATCCATCTAGCTAATCATTATAGATCACAATTTTGTGCCAGGGCTCCTCTTTTCTTTCTAATTTTTTTCCCAATTAAAAAATGGTGGTAAAATACACATAAAATTCACAATCTTAATCACTTCTAAATGTACTGTCCAGTGGTGTAAGGTTGTGCAACCATCACCACCATCCATCTCCAGACCACTCATCTTGCAAAACGGAAACTCTGTATCTCTTAAGCCACTCCCTATTCCTTCCTGTCCCCAGCCCCCATCTAAGCATCATTCTCCTGTCTATCTCTATGATTTTGACTACTCTAAATAAATGCCTCAGACAAGTGGAATAATACAGTATTTGTCTTTCTGTGATTGGCTTATTTCAGTTAGCATGATAACCTCAAGTTTCATCCATGTGTTAGCCTATGTGAGAATTTCCTTCTTAAAAAGACTGAATGATATTCTATTGTGTGTATATACCACATTTTGCATACCCCTCAAACATTGACGGACACTTGAGTTGCTTCCATGTTTTAGCTGTTGCGACTAATGCTGTTATAAACTTGGGCATACAAAACTCATGGCTCTTGAGCCCCTGTTTCCCATCCTTGACTTGAGGGTTTGGTCAGGGGAGAGCGGAGCAGATTCTTTGATGCCTGTTGTGCTGATACTGTAAAAGGGAGAGCTATATGACATAAGCCCTATTTTTTCTTAAAATTTTCATTGTGTGGTATTTGCATGTAAAATAAGAATTGGAGGGTGTGTAAACTTTAATAGAACTAAAAGAATCTCAGGCCAAAAAGGCTGCTTAGTTACATCCTGATAATGTAGCCTAGGACAAGAACACAAGAAGTTAGGCTTGTATCATTTGTACCAATAAATCAAGCCCTTTACATTCGGTCATTTCAGGAGTAGCATTGTGCACTGTCAGGAGCACAGGCTGTATGTATAGTCAGGTACCTGTGTTCACATCCCGGGTTGACAGTGCGTTAGGTGTGTAACCTTGGACAAGTTAAATGGGATAGTAGAGTACTTGCCTCTGAGGAGCTTAGGTAGTGCTGGTACTTTGCAAGGAGTCAATAAATTATAAGTATTGTTTTCTAAACAGCAAAATAACTATATTCATATTTATAATATTTTGAACAATTGTTTTAGTTATAGGAAGGCTTTCTGATCTTTACTTTTATGCCAGGCCAGTGAAATGGATTCATCTAGAAAGAGTTTCTGAGGTTTTTGTGCTTTGTCCTGGCTGAGCTCTCTCCTCCCAGCACAATCCCTGGGAAGGCTGGAATGGGTGGGGACAGATGGCTTATGCTATGGCAGCCTCCTGGAATATGGACAATCTGCAGTGCTTTCCGAGCTTGAAGATTCAAGTTGTGAAGCATTCTGCATTTCCTTTCAGCAGTGTGTAGTCTGAATTTGAGGTCTTTAGATATATTTTTCGTTTTGACTCTTTAGCACACACGTCTACCAAAGCAACAAAATACCTTGCCACGGCACCACTAGAGCTAATAAAAGAAAGAGACTTAGAACTCTCAATTTAATTTCAAAAATTAGATATCTAGAAAGAGTTTATTAGGCAAGGCAGTAGTTTTATGTTTTCCCCAGTGACAGTACATTGCACACAAATACATTGAAATAATTACAATTTTCAAAACTCTCCAGAGTGAAGCTCTGAAAGTGACAACATTCAGGCACTAACTTGGATAATGGGCAATTTAAACAACATATGGGAACATTTACAAAAATCTATAAGTCAGTGATCAAAATTAATTCATTAGACATTTAGATTTCTGTCACGTACTTGCATAGGTGTTGCCTTATTCTGTGGGGCCAGTGGTTCTTTTGGTGACATACCATGTAGCAGCTGGAAAACATTACTATTTTCTGTACTTGTCAAAAATGTTTTGTAATCATTACCCTAATTTTATATATGTGTGTGTGTGCATGTGTGTGTGTGTGTATATATACATATATATATAGTACTGAATCACAGTAAAGAAAATATTCGTAATAAAGTGAATTATTGGTGTGAAATGAACTGCATTTTAAAACAAAAATAAATATGAGTTGGATCTTGAGCTGAGTAGCAATTTTAAATTAAAAGCCATACAGAAATAAATGACAGCAATTTGATTTTGCTTTCTTGAATCGTCACATTACAGTTTTGTATATTTTTAGTATTTAAAAAGCATAGGCTATATCTTAGACTTCACAGTTCACTTCTAAGAGCTGGTAATAATTTATCATCAACACAAACTAATTAACCAATAAAAGTATTCTGAAGTGTTTAGTCCAATTATATTGTTGCAGCTAAGTCAGTTGTAAGATCTCCAGTTCTGGCAGTTGTGTTTAGTATGAAAATAATCTTTGTCATACTTCTAGGACTTTAAAAATTTTGTGAATAACTGTTGACATTTTTTAACATCAGAGCTAAAGAATTTTGCAGATAGTAGGGAGCTAGTCAGTTATCTGGGCTACCTCTTTTATTTTACATAAAACTTTGGAGGTTACAGAAAAGAGCTTAAATGGTTTATTCTTGGTGATGGGGATCTGTTATTCCTACTTTACTTCTCTATATTTTTCCCTCTTTATTTTTAGCAAAGAAAATTCTGCAACACTGGTGGCTTTATTTTTGTCTATTTTTATGCCATGGCTAACAGAGTATGCCTCTTGGTTTGCTAAATGTACTTTCTTTTGGCTGTTCAGTAGAAATACTTGTCTTGAATCTATAACTTGTTGATGGAAAGAAACCTCAAACTCTGTAGAGTATTTTAAAGAGGTTTATTCTAAGCCAATATGAGTGGCCGTGGCCCAGGGAATAGTCTTGAGAGCGTCTGAGAGAGAGTGCCCTAGGCAGTTGGGTTATAGTTTGGTTTTATACATTTTAGGGAGGTGGGAATTGCAGGTAAAATACTAAATTAATACATGGAGGGTAAACATTTGCTCAGCCCAAAGAGGGGGGATATCTTGAAGAGGGCAGTGAGATGAGGGGTGGGGGTGGGGAGGATTACAGGTCATAGGTGGATTCAGAGATTTTTCTGGTTGGCAATTGGTTGAAAGAGTTAAGCACTGTCTAAAGACTTGAAATCAGTAGGAAAAAAATGTTTGAGTTAAGATAAGGAGGCCTATGGAAACCAAAGTTCTTGTTAAGTAGTTGAAGTCTCACAGGTAGCAGGCTTCAGAGAGAATAGATGGTAAACGTCTCTTTTCATATCTTTAGAGGTACCAGATACTTGGTTAATCTCTCCTAGATTCAGGAAAGGCCTGGAAAGGGAAGGCCTGTCTGCATTAATGGAGATTCTCTACAGATGCAAATTTCCCCCACAAAAGACAGCTTTGTGGGGCAATTTCATAATATGTCAAATAAATATATTTTGGGTTAAAATATTTTGATATCTCTCGGGATCTGCTATGTGTCCTACAATCCTATAACAGAGTCAGGTTGGAATTTGGTAGCTTATTGCTACAAAGAGTCTGTTTTTTCAGTTTTGTGATCTCTATTTGAATTTTATTTAATTTTACATTTATTTTAATGAATTAAATTTTATTTTATTAATTTAATTTTATTATTTTTATTAAAAGTTATCACTTTTATTTTGTTAATTTATTTTAAAATTATTGTAATGTTGGTCAGTTGCGTCTAAACTCCAAAAGGGAGGGAGTATAATAAAGTGTGTCCAACTTCCTTTCATGTCATGAACTCAGTTTTTCAGATTTCTCTGGGGTCCCCTTGGCCAAGAAAGGATCCATTTAGTCAGTTGAGGGCTTAGGAATTTATTTTGTTTACAAACGTATTAAACTTTCAGTGGCTTTCTGAGAAATAGTCCTTTTCCTGATGGCTGTCTTCTTATGTTTACAGTACCATCAGCTGATTAATTTACTTAATTAGAATTCTCTTGGGTAAAGTGAAGGAAAGTCTTTTTTTAATAAAATCACTTTAAAAAGTAGCTCTGGGAGGCCGAGGCGGGCAGATCATGAGGTCAGGAGATCCAGATCATCCTGGCTAAGACAGTGAAACCCTGTCTCTACTAAAAAATACAAAAAATTAGCCCGGTGTGGTAGCAGGCGCCTGTAGTCCCATTTACCCGGGAGGCTGAGGCAGGAGAATGGCATGAACCCAGGAGGCAGAGCTTGCAGTGAGCCGAGATCACACCACTGCACTCCAGCCTGGGTGACAGAGCGAGACTCTGTCTCAAAAAAAAAAAAAAATAAATAATTCTATTAGTCCATTCTCATGCTGCTGTAAAGAACTGCCCAAGACTGGGTAATTTATAAAGGAAAGCATTTTAGTTGACTCACAGTTCCTCATTGCTGGGGAGGCCTCAGCAAACTTACAATCATGGCAGAAGGCAAAGGAGAAGCAGGCATCACCTTTGCAGGGTGGCAGGACTGAGTGAGTGCAAGCAGGGGAAATGCTAGACGATTATAAAACCATCAGATCTCATGAGACTCACCCATTATCATGAGAGCAGTGTGGGGGAAGGCACCCCCATAATCCAATTACCTCCACCTGGTGCTGCCCTTGACACTTGGGGATTATGGAGATTACAATTCAAGGTGAGATTTGGGTGGGGACACAGAGCCAAACCATATCAGTAATTTATTGTATTAATATATATTGTATTAATATATATTGTAATATATATTGTATTAATATATATTGTATTAATATATATTGTAATATATATTGTATTAATATATATATTATATAATTAATATATAAATATATATTGTGGACTCTTATAAAATAACTTAGCTTCTGGAAGATGTGGGGGATAGCTGGGCCTCAAGGACACCTGGAACCAAGCCTTGTTTGCCCACAAGATTCTTATGGTTTATCTGTTTTTGTTTTTTTTTTTTCTGCCTGTCTTGGCTTCCTTCTTTTTGAAAACAGGTGAGTTTTTCTCCAAAAGTCTGCTAGTAGACCCAAGTTTGAATCGTAAGAGTTTCACAAGTCCAGTTCTAAAATTCTAGGGAAAGGACACTGATTGGCTTAGCATGGGCCATGTGCCTACTTATAGACCAGTCAACTGGTGCAAGGAAGTGAATTACTACAGTAACAACATCTTGGCTCAGGGGACCACTCTTGGAGGTCAGTCAGTTGTATCCAGGAAGTGGGATCATAGCAGCTTCCATCATAACCATGTGTGAGATTAGCCAAATTACTTCAAAATTTCTGTGCCTCCATTCCTTCATCTGTCAAATGGGATTGAATTGTTCCCCTCTCATAGAGTTCTTTCAGCGTTCTTTGTAATAGTGCAAACCTGGAACCTGGAAACTATGTAATATAGACATTCATTACTGTATTAGGCTGGTTTGTACATCGCTATAAAAAAATACCTGAGACTGGATAATTGATAAAGAAAAGAGGTTTAATTGGCCTATGGTTCCACAGGCTGTACAGGAAGCATAACACAGCATGTGCTTCTGGGGAGTCCTCATAAAGCTTACAATTGTGGTAGAAGGTGAAGGGGAGCAGGCATCTCACACGGTGGGAACAGGTGCAAGAGAGAGAGAGAGAGAAAGAGAGAGAGAGAGAGAGGTGCCATCCTTTTAAACAGTCAGATCTTGCAAGAAGTCACTCACTGTGGCAAGGCAGCACCAAGAGGATGATGCCAAGCCATTCACGAGAAATCCACCCCCCATGATCCCATCATCTCCCACCAGACCCCACCTCCAATACTGGGGATTACAGTTAAACATGGTATTTGGACAGGGACACACATCCAGACCATATCAATTACCAAGGGACAAGTTAAAGAAGTTGGTAGACTAAAGCAGTTAACTGCTATGCAGCCAAAATGTATGTTTCCAACAGAAAGTGAGCTTCCTCCTACAACACATGTGGCCATTTTTCCTGGTCCCTCTGGTTTGCAAAGGTGAGGGCAGAGCTCAACCTGGAGTGTAAAGCCTGAGACAGAGGGACCATGCTCCCTGTGTCCTAATGGGAAAGGGCTCTTCTTAAAGCTGGTTACTGAGTTTTGCTTTTTCCTATAGAGGAAAGATGAGCAAAAACAGGGAGATGGGGACCTGGAGAAGAGGGTGCAGAAGTGGCCAGGTGGGGACAACTGTCATGGTAGCGGGGGGATTTGTTGGTGAACTACAGCCTAAGGGCTAAATCCAGCCCACTGCCTGTTTTTGCACAGCCTAGGAGTGAAGAATGGTTTTTACATAAAATGGTTGAGAAATTTTTGAAAAAGAATATTTCATGACTTGTGAACATTATATGAAATTCAAATGTTAGTGTCCATAAATAAAGCTTTATTGGAACATGCCAGACCCATGCACTTATGTATTGTCTAGGGCTGTTTTCCCCTGTGCAGAGTTGAAGAGTTTGACAGAGACCATATGGCTCCGAAAGCCTAAAATATTAACTGTGACCCTTTACTGAAAATGTTTGCTGACTCCAGCCTTATAGTATAATGCATGGATTTTTGGAAGAGTAAAACAAATTTAACGTTTGCCAAGCACTCATTCTTGCCCAGCATGGCTATAAGCTCTTCTCATGTATGTAATAGAATTCTGTGAACAATCCTATAAGGCAGGTACTATTATTATCTTCATTTCACAAATGAGAAAATTGAGACACCTTGGTAATTTTCTCAAAGGCAGGCCATTAGTGAGTAGAAAAGCTGGGATACAAACCTAGGCTGTCCAATTCCAGAGCAATAATCTAGTTTCACTTTCTGGCCTGTTATGTGATGTAATTCCTGTCAGTTATCCCTCAAAAATGTCGGTATCACTATGCAAACCATCACTTACTTGATCAATCTTGCTGTGGAGAAAGGGATTGGGCTGTGCCTACACTTGGGGCGCAATGCGGGAGGACGCAATGGGAGGGGACAGTAGCCTTGAGGAGTGGCACCAGTTCACTCCTGGGCTTTACATTTGATGGCATCACAGAATGGAGGAAATCATTTGGCGTGTGTGTGTGTGTGTGTGTGTGTGTGTGTGTATGCATGTATACATAGAAACATGTCTAGAAGGTTTCACCCCAAACTGCAAATAGTATTTGCCCTTGAGGAGTGAAATGGATAATGTAGAATTAGGAGATGTCTACATTTTAATCCTACGCTATTTGAAATTTAAAGTGAGGTTGTAGTCTTTGTAATGCTATTTTCAGAAACTTGTATAATGTGTTGAAAAGAACTCTCTGGCCTGGTTTTCCCTTTTGTGAGGTAAATTGACTTAACTCTCCTTTAAGTGTCTTAGGTATTGAGAAGAGATAGATTATTTAATAATCCATTTCCCCAGGATGGCACCTAGAGGAAAAGAAGATTATCCAGTCACCAAGAAACGCCCGGCTCCTCTATTTCAGATGAACCTGACTTAATCAGTAGAAGACACCTTTCTTCTTTTCAGAGTTATACAGGGGCCCTAGGTTTCCTGTTGACATGAAGATATTCACACCCTTCACAAACAGCTTGTCATCTGTTCCACTTTCTGCTCTTAGAGGTGAAATAGGAAGTTTCTTTGTTCAAAAGATTAAGGAAACCACTGTTTCCCTTTTGAGATGGGGAAAGATGTGCTATCCTGACATCTTCATGCCCTCAGAAGGATTATATCCATTTTCTCTTGTCTTCTCCTCAAGAAATTATGAAATTAATTTCATTAGAGGAAGGACATAAGAAACATGAAATTTGCAAGAACGTTTTAGGTCCTAAGGAGTTGACTGCGAACAAAACATGGAACATCTCTAAACATTTGGAGCAAATTCTTTTTTTCCTCCAGAATAAAATGTAGCTTTATTATGACATGGGAAAACCTACAAGCCATTAGGGGAGGAGGAGGAGGAGTCAAATACTTCCTCAAAACGACAGGGAAAAGGCAGATCTTAACACCTTGGTAATGAAATCTTCAACCAGAACACAGTCAATGGAATTTTTTTCTTACATTTCTGTTTACAAAGCTACAGTAAGTGAAACAGTTACTTGAATTATCAGAAGAACAGAAATTTTACTCAATGAAAAGCATACACACCAAGCCAAAAATACAATAGTGCTTAGGCATATAGTCTAGGGACCCTTCTATTGCTGGATGGGGGAGCCCAGGCCCTCGGCGAGGGGTTGGTGGGGCTGAGGCTGGAGGGAGGCTGCTTATGTTCCCAGCATATGACTTAGCTCAAAGCCCAAGAGCAAATTCTAGAATACAGAAAAAGGCAGATATATAATGCCGTGCCAATAGTAGTAAGTGCTATGAAGAGACATGAAACAGAACCAGGAGCTCAAGCAGTGGTACTCAACTGGGGCCCAACACTGTAAACACCTGAGAGCTTTAAAACATCCTGTTCTACTTGGAGGGATTCTATTCCAGTTGGTTTGGAGAACAGCTTGGGAATGTGGATTTTTAAGCACTTTGGGTGGTTCTAAGGTACAGCCAGCATTGAGAACCACTAGGTTGGAGAATGACAAAACACGCACTTTTAGGTGGGAAGGTAGACTGACTGGGTAACATGAGGAGAGGTATGAATGAAGAGAGAGAATGAGCTAAGAGCATATCCCAAGTGCATTCAGCTAGGTGGACCACATAGACAAGTCCTAGAGTGAGTGGATGCTTGGATTACCCTGGGAAGAGGAGGGAGGTAAGTTTGGGTAGTGCAGAATGAGTGAGGGAAAGAATGATGTAGCATTAGGTTGGAGAGGTAGACAAGGGCCAGGTCATTTAGAACCCTGGAAGGCATGGAAAGAACTCAGGTTTATTCTAATGTGAAAGAAGACATAGGGGAATTTTGAGCTGGGCGGTGAAATAATCTAATCTATATTTTGAAAAATTACTCTGACAGGTGTATGGAATATAGACTAAATATCAGGTGCAAGAGCAGAAGTAGGGGATCAGTTAGGAACCTACTGCTGTAAATCAGGCTAGAAAGATCAGTGGTTTAGACTACAAGTGTTAGCAGATCAAGGTGTGAAGTGGTTGGATTGGAGAGAATTGGAGGAGGCAGAGCCAAAGGCATTTGCTCTTAAATTGGATGTTGGATATGGGAGAAATAAAGGAGAGGGCTGACTTCTAAGGCTTTGTCTTGAGCAAATATTTTTTGATAAATGGTGGGTGCCATTTATTTAGTTGGATGACATCAGTGAAAAGGTTTGTGTTGGCAGGAGGGGATCAAGGGTTTAGTGTTTTTACATGTTGATGTTTGAGGTGAAATGATGCTGGGTAGTAAATTGCAGATTTTTGTTGTTGTTTTAAATATCCTCAATTAACAAACAGTTGGTAATGTTGGTCTCTTAATTTTAAAAGTTTTAGTGTTCTGTAAATATTTTAAGACATTTTTGTTTTGTGCTGTAGAGCATAATCAGGAAATGTATTCATGTTTATAGAAATCTCATGGTAAAACTTGTCTAAAATACATTGGAGCATTTCCAGCTTTAAGAAATTAATGATCTTTCTTTGACTACATGATTGAAGTCAAGTGTTCTTGGTTTTATTATTTCCCTGAAGTATCTACATTACAGCAAAATCAAAACATTAATATTAGATTTGGGGGATTTACGTAGAAATAAATTCATTAGAGTGGCTGGACCATTAGAGTGACTGAACCTTTTAGTTTCACACCATTGTCTGTGTGTAAAATTAAGGTAACTATGACATTATGAGATAGCTGTGTCCAACGTAAGGTCTCAGAAGATGAAAATCAAGAATTTATGTAAACTAGGAAAAAAAAGCCCTTCTCTTTCAGCACCATGGGTGATACCAGAATATAATGAGTTATAAATACTCAGAGATGTTGTTAATATTTAGTAAAGTCATATTGAATGTCTGAAATTTCTCCTATTATTTGGCCAAAGGAACAATAAAATAATTGCCTATGATGTCAGCGGGCATATTGTGAATTTGAAAGCTTGTGAGCTAGGTTCCCCTGTGGCTCTGAATGTCTGCACAAGGATCAGAATCCAAAGTGTGCATTACATCATCTTCCAGTGAAATGAAGACTCTTTTCATGTTTCTCTGGAGATAGAAGCAAGAAACTAATTACATTCTTCTTACAGAAAAAAAGAAAGCAGAAAAAGTGAAAATTAAAATTTCCAAGAATTTGGATCTCCTTCACTGAAGCTAATTTCTTAATATCCAATTATCTTGTTTACTGTCACTGGGTATACAGGTCTCTATCTTGAAAATGTACTTGGCAAAATTGTGAAAGCAATAAAAACCACCACTTGGGGACAGAAACCACATTTTGTAATTTCATTTATTGCTAATTTATTTGAAATGAAATTGTAGCTTGGTGTCATATGGACACCAATGAGATTAAAAGCATGCTCAAGTTGTGCCTATTTGAGTCAACATTTTGGGTTAATTCAAGGATCTCTTCATAAATATAAATACTGTGTAAGTAGCCATGCATTAGTGAAGTCTCTATAATATTTTTTACATCCATAATTTGGTTTTTGATGGATTTCTTTTTGTGGATTTATGACATGTGTTCTCAAAGCAAAGCTCTGTATATTTGTTGAGGAACGTTAGAAAAACACACAAAGCCTGCTCCAAAGAGGCCTCTCAAAGGTTCATGGTCTGAGAAAATCACCTTAAGTGGTGATGGGATCTGAAAAAGACATTGGGAGTGACAATTCCCAGGGATTTCATTCTTCCTCTGCTGCTTTTTTTTTTTTTTTTTTTTTTTTTTTGAGATGAAGTCTTGCTCTGTCACCCAAGCTAGAGTGCAGTGATATGTTCTTGGCTCACTGCAACCTCCGCCTCTCGGGTTCAAGCAATTCTCCTGCAGCCTCCTGAGTAACTGGTACTACAGGTGCCCGCCACCACGCCCGGCTAATTTTTGTATTTTTAGTAGAGACGGGGTTTCACCATGTTGCCCAGGCTGGTCTCCAACTCCTGACCTCAAGTGATCTGCCTGCCTTGGCCTCCCATGGTGCTGGGATTACAAACGTGAGCCATTGTGCCTGGCCAGTTGGCTGCTTCTTTTTTTGTGATCTTTTCACAATCATGAGAGAAGTTTAAAAACATGATTTTCCTGACTCAAGCTGGCAATGAAATCCTGCTGGCAAAAGAAAAACAGGTCTTAATGGAGTTACATGAGTCATATACAGACACACAGACGTGCGCACACACGTCTGATAAAAATGGCTGACATATGTTTAGCATTTACTTTGCTCTCTTTATTTTTAGCATTTAATCCTAAAAATGGCTCTATGATATAGGCATTACTATTAGCCCCATTTTGCAGATGAGGAAATGGGCCTTAGAGATTAAGTAACTTGTCCCAATCTATCCAGCCACTAAGTGGGGCAGGTGGAAACTCTGTCATAGTTCTCCAAATAGTCACATCTATGAAACCTCCCAAGAGCAGCCAACATAGTCTCCCAGGCTTCTGGGTTCATGAGTCAACCCAGAAAGGTGTACAACACCAACACCTCCTCTTCATCAACTTTAGGAGACCTACCACATTGCTAGGCCCTTGGGTAGAGAATAATTAATATCTGTTCTTAATGAGCAGTATCCCAGAGGCTTGAGAGTTAAAGACAATTAAAGCTAGAAAGACTCAGCCAACTAACACCATTTACTTACCTGGCAAAATCTGGTCGATGGGAAAAAGGAAAGAACAATAATTGTCTGATAAAACTACTCTTCCTTTTACTGAAAATTAATTTGGAAAATGACTGAACCTACATTTGAAAGGGCTCTCTAGAATCAACAACAGATCAATTCTGGTTTCTTTTTGTTTTAAGTAAATTCTTGAACCCAAGTCTTATGTTTTAACATTTTACATATTGTCAAGTTTCATCATAGCAAAATCTGGCTTGCTTTCAGGTCTTAAGCTTCTCCAGTAGGCAAAGTGTTGTCTTGAAAGCATTTCTAGCTAAAAGGCTTCAGCAAGCTCTGGCAACAGTTTGGAATCATGAGCAACCTTGTTCTTTCTCAAACTGTTCCAATCAAAAGTCATTTCTGCTACTCCTTGCCAAATGGCTGGGCTACTCTAAACGCTGCTGCCTCCCAGAATTCATCTCCAGTCAAATTTGCCTTGTCACCTCTCCCGATTAATCTCAGTTCTCTACACCTGAGAAGGGGACAGATCCAGAGGCTGGTAATATGCTTAGGCAGTATTTTCCCTTTGGACTGCCAGCCTGAGGCAGGCCCAGGTGGGTGGTGATTCAAGTTGAAACTCACTTTGGCTTGGTCCAAGCTTTTGGTTTTGATTTGTAGGAAAACTTCTTTGTAATGCATGCCAGGGAAATGCAATTAAAAAATAATAATAACAACAATATGCGGGGAATTGTCATATAGAAGTAAGATTGCTTTGTGGTCCTTTGGCTGGGATGTTTCAAATGCTATTATAAGGGAAATAATGTAAAGTTTAGGAACATTACAGCCAAGGTTTTGCTAACACATACCCTTCTTAAGAAGGCCGGGAATTAAGCAGGCCTTTTAAAGAACTTTGAGGCCATCCTTGGGCTTTGCAAGAAGTAAGTCCATTTGCTGCTGCTACTGTTGTTTTCTCTCAGGTCATGAAAGGACTGGAAAATGACGAATCACAAACCAAGAAGAATCTTCTGATTGTTGTCTTCGTCATCTGCCACGAGACAATGTGACTATATAGTATCCTTAAAAATTATCAGCCAGGTGCGGTTCATGCCTATGATCCTAGCACTTTGGGAGGCCGAGACGGGTGGATTGCCTGAGCTCAGGAGTTGGAGACCAGCTTGGGCAACACAGTGAAACCCCGTATCTACTAAAATTTAAAAAAAAAAAAAAAATTAGCCAGGCATGGTGGTGTGCACCTATAATCCCAGTTACTTGGGAGGCTGAGATAGGAAAATCACTTGAACCTGGAAGGCAGAGGTTGCAGAGAGCCAAGATTGTGCCATTGCACTCCAGCCTGGGCGACAGGGTGAGACTCTGTCTGTAAAAAAAAAAAAAATCTACAAAAGGAGATTCCATGAATTTCAAGATTAATTTATATTTTATCTTTTTTTTTTTTTCTTTTTCTTGAGATGGGGTCTTGCTCTGTCACCCAGGCTGGAGTGCAGTGGCATGATCACAGCTCACTGCAGCCTCAACCTCCTGGGATCAATCAATCCTTCCACCTCAGCCTCCTGAGAAGCTGGGATCACAGGTGCATGCCACCACGCCTGACTAATTTTTGTATTTTTTTTAGATACAAGATTTCGCCATGTTGCCCAGGCTGGACTGGTCTTAAACTCTTGGGCTCAAGCAGTCCTCTTGCCTTGGCCTCCCAAAGTGCTGGGATTACAGGTGTGAGCCACTACAGCTGGTTGATTTTTAGGTGAATTTTTACATGAAACAATATGGGCCCAAATTGATATTGGGATCACTTTATTTCTCTTTTCAACTCTTACGACCAGTTTTTATCTATGGAACGAGGTGGATAGTTGTAAAAAATATTAAACTAACCATCACAAAATTTTTTTAAGCAGAAGTTATTAAAATGATTGCTTCAACTCTCTACTTATTAATATAATGCAGACATACCATTTGTAGCCCAATGACATATATTCCAGTTCTTATTTCTCTAGTTAATTTTTTATAATTAATATTTTAAAGTCTATCTAAGGCTTATAAGTCCTGAGAATATGCATGATGAGAATCTGCTTGAATTAAACTAAAATTTATTATAAAGCAGGTATACAAGTTAAAATTTATTGTTAATAAGTTAAAATAATACTTTAGGTAGAATTATTTGGTGGGTATATGGATGTTCCCTGTAAAATTCTTCCCACTTCCCTGTGTACATGAAAATCTAAATAATAAAAAGTTGTGAAGAAAACCAGGCTAGATGTGCCTGATGGGACTTCTCCAACTTTCGCATTAGCTTACCCAAGAAGATACACAAAAGGGCAAAAACTGGAAACAAAACTGGAAACTAAGGGGGAGAAAATTCTGCAAAATTGAAGAGAGTTCCCACATTTTCCACTATGCTATAATTGGAAGAGGGGAAAGGGACATGTTCTGGGACTATATGTGCTGTGAACTGTAAACTAGAGCAGCAGGAATAACAGGGAAAAAGAAAGAAAAAGGCCTTGACTCACCTCAGCTGGCTGCACAGAACAAGGAGCTCTCTTGACCTACAGCCTCAAAGAGGCATTTGGCCATCTCCTTGCCATATATGGCTCCATTATAAGCTGGCCAGAGTCATGCCCCCTCTCCACTGATCCAACCCTGGCCTTTCCATAACTGCTCTTCTCTGTGTCTATTCCAATTCTAAAACTCCTGATATGCCCAGGTGCAGTGGCTCACGCCTGTAATCCCAGCACTTTGGGAGGCTGAAGGGGGCAGATCACTTGAGGTCAGGAGTTCAAGAACAGCCTGGCCATATGTGAAACCCCATCTCTACTAAAAGTGCAAGAATTAGCTGGGCGTCGTGGCACATGCTTATAATCTCAGCTATTTGGGAGGCTGAGGCAGGAGAATTGCTTGAAACCAGGAGGCAGAGGTTGCAGTGAGCTGAGACCACACCACTGCACTCCAGCCTGGGTGACAGAGTAGGACTCTGTCTCAAAAAAAAAAAAAAGAAAAAAAAAAAAAAAAAAAAAAAAAAAAAAAAAAAAAAAAAAAAAAGAAAAAAAAAAAGAAAGAAATTTCTCAACCATTATTTCTTCCAATTTTTCCCATGTTTCACTCTCTCTCTTTTCCTCCTGGAACTCTAATGACATGTACAATGTTAGGCCACTATTGTTTTTGTCCCACAGAACACAGACTGTTTTTTTAACCTTCTTTCCCCACCTCCACTCCTGTTTAGGTTAATTTGGATAATTTCAATTGACTTGTCTACAAGCTCACCAACTTTTTTTTCTTCTGTTATGTCCATTCTGCTAAGACCACTGAATGATTCTCATGTCTGTTGTTATACTTATTATTTCTACATTTTAATTTTTTTATCATTTCCAGCTCTCTTTGGATATTACTCACCTGTTTTATGTCTGTTGTCCATTTTTACTAACTAGATCCTTTAACATATTTATTATAGTTATTTTAAAGTCCCTGACTGATAAACTCAGTATCTGAGCCATCTCTAGATTTGCTTTTATAGACTGTTTCTGTTCAACCATAGGCCACATTTCATTACTTTTTACCTTGAAATTAATGATTTCTAAATACATCATAAAATAAGTGAAAATATAGACTAAGTATTGGAGAAGACATCTTCAACTGTATAACCAACAGAGGAGTGGTATTCAGAACATTTAGAGAACATCTATGATGGAAAAAACATAGAGAATGCTAAAAATGGGCAAAAGACCCTGACCAGGCACTTCTCCCAAAAGGGGAAATCTAAATGACCACTAGACATGAAAGGGGCTCATTAGCGATCTCATCAGTGATCAGAGAAATGCAAATTAAAATCACTATGAGATACTCTTACAACATCATCATATAGTTGACTTTTGAATTTCACTGCTTATTAGTTTGGCATCTTTTAAATATCTAGACATTTGGTATGTGGAGCTCCACTTGTTGAAAATGGTAGCAGAGATTGATCATCAAAGAGATTTTGATAAATAATTTTGTTTTGACAGAAAAGTTGTAAGAATGCTACCTTTCTTTAAACTATTTGATTATAAAAAATTTGAGATCTCACCATATCAAAAGTTGGCCAGAATGTGGAACTGCAAGAACTCACATGTACAATGGATAAGAGTTTAAATTGGTACAACTACTTTGGGAGATGGTTTAACAATATATGGTAATGTTCAAGATATGCCTACCCTATGACTCAGAAGCTTCACTCCAAGGTATACCCTAGATACATGTACAAGCATGTTCACAGTAGTGTTGATAAAATTGCCCCAAACTGGAAACAACCCACATGGTATA
Source organism: Macaca thibetana thibetana (assembly GCF_024542745.1). Classification (NCBI taxonomy): domain Eukaryota; kingdom Metazoa; phylum Chordata; class Mammalia; order Primates; family Cercopithecidae; genus Macaca; species Macaca thibetana. The sequence goes on from NC_065586.1 coordinate 27,126,847, forward strand.
TCAGCAGAAAGGACAACTTGTGGTATTTTTATAAAGTAGACTCTAATACAGCAATGAACTTGGATGAATTAAATTTGCACACAATATGGATGCATCTTATTAAAAATTTTAGAAAACAGCTGGGCATGGTGGCTGACGCCTGTAATTCCAGCACTTTGGGAGGCCAAGGTGGGCAGATCACGAGGTCAGGAGATGGAGACCAGCTTGACCAATGTGGTGAAACCCTGTCTCTACTAAAAATACAAAAATTAGCTGGGTGTGGTGGTGCACACCTGTAGTTCCAGCTACTCAGGAGGTTAAGGCAGGAGAATCGCTTGAACTCGGGAGGCGGAGGTTGCAGTGAGCCAAGATCGTGCCACTGCACTGCAGTGTGGTGACAGAGTGAGACTCCATCTTAAAAAAAATAAATTTTAGAAAACAAAGTACATATGGTAAAACTATACTTTTAAAAATAAAAGCAGGAAATGATTAGTATAAGTTGGGATAGAGTGATCTTGAATGGGTAGATGGGTTGGGAGTAGGAAGGACTGCACTGATCAGTTGCTGCAGTGCTAGAAAATTTCCAGTTTGTGACCTACATGGTGGTTGTACCAGTGTATGTTTCTTCAACTAATTGTTGAACTATACACGTACATTTTATATGTGAATAATATTTGACAATAAAAAATGTATGTGTGTGATCGAGAGAGACTGATTTTTGGTTTGGCATATGTGGTCTCAGTAAACTTGTTCACTGAAGCAGGAATTGCTAACAACAATAAAGTTTTTACTGCTTAAAGAAAAGGAAGTAGGACTACAGGCACACGCCACCATGACCAGCTAATTTTTGTATTTTTAGTAGAGAGGGAGTTTCACCATGTTGGCCAGGATGGTCTTGATTTATTGACCTCATGATCCACCCACCTTGGCCTCCCAAAGTGCTGGGGTTACAGCTTGGGAGGCTGAGGCAGGAGAATCGCTTGAACCCAGAAGGCAAAGATTGCAGTGAGCCAAGATCACACCACTGTACCCCAGCCTGGGTGACAGAGTGAGACTCCGCCTCAAAAAAAAAGAAAAGAAATTGAAGATGAGAAACTCAACATTCAGTTACAAGAAGAGAAGTCAAGATGGTATAGTTCAAAGGTAGACAAGGATTGACATAGCAAAGGGCTGGTGAGCTCAAGCACTGTCTGTCTCCTCCAGTGACATCCTCACCCTTCTTTATCTGTGCTGAATTTTCCTACATTCATAGTGACTTCAAAATATAATTAAAAAGTTTTCTCCTAGAGGTAGAAGATACCAGAACAGAATATTTCTGTTTTCGCAGCTGAAACCTCCCTCGTTATGGAGAAGTGAATGAATCACATCTGCTCACTCATAGTTTTACTCTGCCTTTTAAGTTATGAATTTTCAAAGTATAGTAGCAAAAAGGAATAACAGTATAATTCTGGGTTATGTTTACAGAAGTTAGAAGGTATGTATTTTGAATTCAGGGCCCACACACTGCCGTAGGAATACTACATTCTTGGTTTTGTTCTTCACAGTTCTAGAGACAAGCTACAACTTTGTAGCTATATATACAAATTTTCTAAGTTTTAATAATATTAAGAGCTGGTTGTGAAATTTTTAACTCCTCCAAGAATAAAAAGTAATAATAAAATTATCTCCCTACGTACACACACCTAAAACCCTCATTAAAACTTCCTATAACTGGAACAGGGTGGCTGTACCTTCTCAGAAAGGAAAAAAAAACATCTTTATGTTCTGTGTGAACACAATTACAGTGAGTATTCAAATAAGAGGAAGTTAAGGGAACTGAAAGATCCTTTCAAGGAAGAATGAATAGCTAAGAGAGTTAATGAAGGGAATAAGTACATTCATTCAGGTCATGACATTGCTAATTTGGAACAAGCCGTCTTCAAATGTTTAAAGTAATAATCCTGAAGAAAAGCACATTAAATCACAGTAATATGGTTTAAATTACAGTAATAGGTGAAATTAGGCAAGAACAAATAACGGCTAATTTTGAAAAATCTGTCCAGGATGATTAATGACGTTATGAAAATGAGTTTTTAGGAAATGAATGATTTCCCACAGGCATGTTTGCAGGGCAGATACTTTCTGATTTGGAGAATACCACCAGGCTAAGTCATGGATTTCTGCACCTTTTCTGGAGTCTGCAGGCCAGGTTACAACGGGTCAGTGTCTCCGGTTTTCTTTTGCACTCCTGCAACAGAGAAAAGGGAAGTAAATGCAGACAACTGGAAGGAAAGGAGCACAGACTTTATTTTTGTGTACTCTCAGTGTAAAGAACTCTTAGGAGTTGGAAGGTGTATTAGTCAGGGTTCTCTAGGGGGACAGAACTAATAGGATATATGTATGTGTGAAAGGGAGTTTATTCAGGAGAGTTGACTCACGTGATCACAAGGTAAAGTCCCACGATAGGCCGTCTGTAAGTTGAAGAGCAAGGAAGCCAGTGGTGGATCAGTCCACGTCCCAAAACCTCAAAAGTAGAGAAGCCGACAGTGCAACCTTCGGTCTGTGGCCAAAACCCCGAGAGCCCCTGGCAAACCACTGGTGTAAGTCCAAGAGTCCGAAAGCTGAAGAACTTGGAGTCTGGTGTTTGAGGGCAGGAAGCATCCAGCATAGGAGAAAGATGAAGGCCAGAAGGCTCAGCAAGAAGTCTGCTCTTCCATCTGCTGCTTGCCTACTTTATTCTAGCCATGCTGGCAGCTGATTAGATGGAGCCCACCCTGATTGAGGGTAGGTTTGCCTCTCCTAGTCCTCTGACTCAAATGTTACTCTCCTTTGGCAACACCCTCACAGATACACTGAGGAACAATACTTCCAAAATACTTCCAATACGTTCCAAACAAGTTGACACTCAATATTAACCATCACAGAAGGCTTGGATCCTAGACGCTTTTTTTTTTTTTTTTTTTGAGACAGAATCTTGTTCTATTGCCCAAGCTGGAAAGGAGTGGTGCAATCATATAGCTCATGGCAGCCTCGAACTCCAGGCTCAAGCCACATTTCCATCTCAGCCTCTGAGTAGCTGGAACCAGCTAATTAATTTTTGTTTTTTATAAAGACAGGGTCTTGCTATGTTGCTCAGGCTGGTCTTGAACTCCTGGGCTCAAGTGATCCTCCCACCTCGGCCTCCCAAAGAGCTGGGATTACAGGTATGAGCCACTGTACGTGGCTCTCTAGATACTTAATAGTTGCAGGATTTAAGATAAAACATTTAACCTTTATAGGGTTTTTTTTTTCTTTTAATCTGTAAAGTAGGGTTAAAGATATTTATTTTATTTACATAATTGGGTTGTTGGAAAGATCGTATAAGTTATATTTTGGGCTGGATGTGTTGTCTCATGTCTGTAATCCCAGCACTTTGGGAGGCCGAGGCAGGGGGATCACCTGAGGTCAGGCGTTCAAGACCGATCAGCCTGGGCAACGTGGTGAAACCCCGCCTCTACTAAAAATAGAAAAATTAGCCGTTATGGTGGTGCATGCCTGTAGTCCCAGCTACTAGGGAGGCTGAGGCAGGAGAATTGCTGGAACACGGGAGGCAGAGGTTGCACTGAGCCTAGAACATGTCACTACACTCCAGTCTGGGCCACGGAGTGAGACTCTGTCTCAAAAACAAAAACAAATAAACAAAAAAAGTAATGTGTTGTGAAAATACAAAGTAAATTATAGAATAATTATTACTGCATTCTAGAACAACTCCACTGCATGTTGCACACAGCTTTCCCAGCATCCTTTGCCCCTGACCCAGCTCTGACTTTGTTGTAGGACCTCTGGCTGCTCTCATGGAGCCAGGGATAAGACGTCAGCAGGAGTAGCAGGGACGGTGGGAGATGAAGAAACTGAATAGCACACTATCAATAGCTCCATTGCCCCAGGTTACTAGCTCCACCCTCTGTTAGATTCATAGCCGGGAAGAACATTTACTTAGCAATAACAGAAGTGTTTCTGAACAATCTTTTCACTAGCTGTGAATTATCTCATTCTGATTCCTAAAATGAAGATTCAGGATTGCTATGAAGTCAGGTTCTTACTCTGAAGAAATCATCTTCGCTACTGGAAAGAGCTCCATCCACATTGTTGAATCATGAAATGAGCTGAGTACCATGGAATTTGATTTACTAAGTATTGCTTGAGACAGGCAGGACTGTACAGGTTTTTTAAAGTTGTGACACTGTACAAAATATAATGCACCTTTTAATGGGATGTGGAGGAGAGTGTCTAGTGAGAGAGTTCTCTAGACTTTTCTGGGGCAGAACACAAGCTTTGCATTGATATTACAGGCTCATGGTTTATATGCCTGAACGTCTAAGAACAGGGTCACCTTAGAAGTGAATTTTCTCATTCCTTTTGAGGGTTCACAGGCTAAGAAGGGGATACTTTAAGGTTAAAAGGTGTTGATGTGTGTGTGGGCACTCAATACAATTGATATGAAGACAAACCGGACTAACTTGCTTTGCCACCAACACGGTTTTTCAACAGTGGAGACATTCACATTTTGAGCTGGATAATTCTTTGTTGTGGGAGCCTGTCCTATGCATTGTAAGATATTTAACAGCATCTCTGGCCTGTCCTCCTTAGATGCCAGTAGCATTCCCCAAGCTGTGATGATTGAAAATGTCCCCAGACATTGCCAAATGACCCTTGGGAGGCCAAATTGCTCCCAGTTGAAAATCACTGTATTAAAATCATTCATTGAATTTATGGTATGAAAATACTCTTTCTACTTCTTGAAATTAATTGTTAGGAAGGAATATCTTTGCAAATAATCAGTCAACAAATTTTAGTCATCACTAATTTTTTAAACAATTATTTGTATGGCACTTTGTAATTTATAAAATATTTCTATATACCATATTATGGATGAGCAAAAAGGAAAGGAGTTAATACTTATTGAGTATTTACTATATGCTATCTGGTAAGGGACTTGCTTCAAATACATCCTTTCATTTAGGTCTCACAGAATCTCTGTGTGAGTTATTTTCTCCCATTTTATACAAGAGAAAACAAGCTTAGAAATGTTAAGCAGCTGGCTGAGCGTGGTGGCTCACGCCTGTCATCCCAACACATTGGGAGGCTGAGGTGGACTGATCACTTGAGGTCAGGAGTTCACGACTAGCTTGGTTAACGTGGCGAAACCCTGTCTCTACTAAAAATATTTAAAAAAGTAGCCAGATATGGTGGTGGGCACCTGTAATCCCAGCTACTCAGGAGGTTGAGGCAGGAGAATCGCTCTGACCTGGGAGGTAGAGGTTTCAATGAGCCAAGATCGAGCCACTGCACTCCAGTCTGGGCAACAGAGCGAGACTCCATCTCAAATAATAATAATAATAAAATAAAGAAATGTTAAGTAGCTTTCCCGAAGAATACAACTTATCATCTGACTTCGAGTTTTACCACCCTTTAACCCACATCGCAGCTGGGGCAAGTAGCAATTATGATCTGTGTATCAGAATTAGCTATATCAGAAGGGCCGAGGTCCTTTTTTTATGGGGGTGTCACATATTTTCATTTTACAGTTTAAAGGTCTGGCCCCAAATCAGTAAGTTTCAGGCATATATCATCGTTAAAAGAAAATTGAGCTAAAATAACCAAATTAACTCAGTCTCTTTGGCTCACTAAGCTACAGTATCCTTCCATCTGTCTGGTTTGTACCTAGGAATATTATAAAGCATGTGGGAGCTGGGCACAGTGGCTCATGCTTGTAATCCCAGCACTTTGGGAGGCTGAGGTGAGTGGATCACCTGAGGTCAGGAGTTTGAGACCTGCCTGGGCAACACAGTGAAACCCTGTCTGTACTAAAAATGCAAAAATTAGCCTGGCGTGGTGATGCCCTCCTATAATCCCAGCTACTCAGGGGGCTGAGGCAGGAGTATTGCTTGAACCCGGGAGGCAGAGGCTGCAGTGAGCCAAGATCACACCAGTGCACTCCAGCCTAGGAGACAGAGTGAGATCCTGTCTCTAAATAAACAAATAAACAAAACAAAACAGGTGGGTAGCAGGGTAGCTAAGGTAGCAGATGTTACCAAGGGTCTGAATCAATGGATGGGATTTTCATTGCAGCCACGTAAACAAATTTGAAATTAAATAATAGATTTCTCTTTTCTTAAGAGTCCTTTAACCATCGCATCTTCGGAATGCATTCCCAGTCTGTATGGGCATCTTTTCCCAAGCTGCAATCTGCCATCACACAGCCTAAGCAGTCCTCTCTCTCAGGTGTCCCCTCTTATTCCGTGATTCCCCAGGTCCCTTCACCTTTAGCGCTCCCCTAAATTAGAATCTATTTAATTACAGGACAGAGCAATGGGCTCTCTGCTTCTTCCTCATGTTGAGGTCTGTTCACCTTCTGCATGTCTGAAAACACATTCATCACTTTGCTAAACAAAAGACCACCTGTTCGCCCCTGGGTAGCACTGAAGAACCGGCAAACACTTTGCAATTTCCGTCTTTCTTCTGTAACCCTTTCCCTGTGTAACTCCTCCCAAGCTCTGTAAGTGGAAGAATTCAATATGGACATTTTTTTTCCCCATTGATAAGAATTATCTAGCATACTCCATACACATGCTGAAAGGAAGCAGTGATTAGTCAGTTTTTAATATTTGCTATATACTGTACTGAAGTGTAAAATACACATTGAAAAATACACAGTTCATAAGTGTACATACCTGTTTTTATAAACCGAACATACCCGTCACCAGCATCCAGAACAAGAAACAGAACAGTACAAGCATTCCAGAACCCTCTGTTCCCTCTACCCATCAGTATAATATTTTCTAATGAAAAAGAGTTTGTATATGCCAGCCTTTGCTCTCTAAACAAGAGCTTCACAATGAGTAACTGGTTTTATTACTGTGTTGTATCCAATCAGAAGTGCCTACATGAGGCACAATTGCTTATATTAGTTTGTATACAAGTCATTGAAAATGCAGCGATTGTGCTAACCTTGTGGTTTAAGTTTCACAAGGGAAAGAGAGAAACTTCATAGGTCCTTGTCCTGGGGTTCCTCAGAGTCCATCAGTCATTCTTAGGTAGGGTTCTCTCCTTATCACCTGAGAACTCCTGATTTTCCTTGGGTTCCATGGATATGATTTATTCTAGTAAGTGATGACAGCTCTGCCGGCAGAGCTCACACTAACTGCATGTGATACTTATTGCTCCTAGAATCACCAACACCACCATTTTATACTGTAGTTGTTCCTGTACATATGGGACCCAAAGTCGTGGAAATCTCTACGCAATGGATCTCATCTCTGGCAGCATGTTGGAATTATCTGAATAATTTTTTTAAAGCTCATGCCCCACCCTAACCTAAGGCATGGGACTTTCTTGAGGGATGGCATCCAACATCAGTAGCTTTAACTTCCAGATGTTTCTAAAGTGTGACTCAGGTTGAAAGGCAGTGCAACTTCTCACCCTCTCCGTGAAGCTGCCTTCTATCTCAATGTTAGACATATCAGCAACTCTGAGAGAACTACATTCTCAAGATGATCAAATTTAGCTCAAGCTTGATTCTCTACCTCTTAAACATTGGATAGGGCACCATTTTATTTTTTTCACATTAAGAGACTATCCTTAAGTTGTTAGAAACTGGCAGAACCCTTCTATTATATTCCAATTTACTTCTGTTGAGCACTGGGCAGGAATGATCAGGTCACCTTGGATGGAGATCTGATCATTAGAATCCACTCCCAGGATAAGCCCAGTCTTCTCCAGCACTAAATTGTGCCTTCTTTGGGTCACCTTTGGTAGAAGAAAAAATATATTTTTCTGATAAACCTCTTACTTTTAAGCCCTGGCTTTGAACCCAGGTTCTCAAGTCAGCCCTTCATAGTACAACCCCTGGGGGAAATCACTGTCATTGATGTAACTATTATCGATGGGACTGGCTAAATTAATGATAATGATAATAACCATTATCTACTGAAGATGTGCTAGTTTCCAGACATTATGTATTCACTGTGTTAAATAATGCAATCGACCCTTAAAGGTAGGTATAATTCATTCCATTTTACATGTGAAGAAATCGAAGCTCAAAAACTGGAATGACTTGCCTCAAGATCATACAGACAGCAAATGACTGAATGAAGCTTTGAAATTAAGGCTGTCCAATTAGATGCTGCTACCTTTAATAAACAAAGCTGACATTTCATGTCTCGCCTCTAAGGCAAAACCATTAACTCTTCTTAAGCGTTCTTATCTCAACCCTGGATTCCCCAAGTCTTCCCCAGTTACAACAAAGCTCAGGGCTGTCCTCCTCCTTCAAAGTCTCGTATGAAAGTAGCGGTGGCTCACGACTGTAATCCCAGCACTTTGGGAGGCTGAGGCAGGCGGATCACGAGGTCAGGAGTTTGAGACCAGCCTGACCAACATGGTGAAACACCGTCTCTACTAAAAATACAAAAATTAGCTGGATGTGGTGGCACATGCCTGTAATCCCAACTACTCAGGAGGCTGAGGCAGGAGAATCGCTTGAACCTGGGAGGTGGAGGTTGCAGTGAGCGGAGATCGTGCCACTGCACTCCAGCCTGGGTGACAGAGTGAGACTCTGTCTCAAAAAAAAAAAAAAAAGTTATCTATTGTTCTTCACCCAGGGCCCTGTCTTCTTTTAGGAGATAGCTGCCTAGCTCCTAAATAGCAACAGTTCTATGGTCTGTGCAAAATCTGATGAGTTCATCTTTGGTTCTTCCTGGATCATACCTTCACTCTATGAGAGTTTTCCAAATACAGTGCCTCAGCCAGGATTGACTCTAATGTCAGGGATTTTAGGCTCCTTGAAGGGAGAGTAATATTGGGAGTTTTTAGAGATTTTCTGAATGGGCCGGTCAGCACTCTTTGGTTGGCAAGTAAGGGGAACCCAAATGTAATCTGGCTTAAAGGATAAGAGAGTATACTGTCAACACATTGGAAATGTAGGGGAGGAAGAAAACCTTAATTTTCTTTATCTTCCTACATTCTCTAACAGGGGACCTGTGAATTAGACTGATGAAAGGCAGATGACCAAGAGGAAAACATAGTTTATTACCATATGCAGCATGCAAACATGCAAGAGAAACCCAGTGATAAGTAATTCAAAGGGGTGGTTAGAATCTGGGGTTATATAACATCTTAACAAAGGGCAATAAATTTATGGAGAAAACAAAGGAAGAGGCTTTAGGCTTTCAAGGTCTGAAAATTATGGGAAGGTAAATATATAGGGGAAGCAAATGGAACAGGATTTGTTTGTGAAGGTCCGACTTGACACCCACTTTCGATCTTCTTCATGGCGATAAAACTTCTCCAGGAAAGGGGACTTATGGCAATCTTCATTTCTGAAAAGCTTCTGCTTTTAGCTCTGGGAAGGATTCTTTCTGCATCTATTGGATCTCAAATACTTTCAGCTCAAAATAATCCATATGCCAAAGTGATATATTTTGGGGTTGCATATTTTGATCACCTACAGAAACACCAGAGAGTGAAAGAACTGATGAATACATAGCTTTCTGGAATATAGAATACAACACTTTATTTTTATTATTTTTATTTTTGTATTTTTAAATTTCCCATATGTTATTGGGGAACAAGTGGTGTTTGGTTACATGAGTAAGTTCTTTAGTGGTGATTTGTGAGATTTTGGTGTGCCCATCACCTGAGCAGTATACATTGCACCCTACTTGTAGTCTTTTATTCCTCAACCCCTTCCCACTCTTTCCCCCTGAGTCCCCAAAGTCATTCTTAAGGCTTTACACCCTCATAGCTTAGCTCCCACTTATGAGTGAGAACATACGATGTTTGATTTTCCATTCCTGAGTTACTCCACTTGGAATAATAGTTTCCAATCTTATCCAGGTCACTGCGAATGCCATTACTTCATTCATTTTTATGGCTGAGTAGTATTCCATCATATATATATATGCCACAGTTTCCTTATCCACTAGTTGATTGATGGGCACTTGGGTTGGTTCCACATTTTTGCAATTGCAAATTGTCCTGCTATAAACATGTGTGTGCAAGTATCTTTTTCGTATAATTTCTTTTCCTCTGTGTGGATACCCAGTAGTGAGATTGCTGGATCACATGGTAGTTCTACTTTTAGTTCTTTAAGGAATCTCCACACTGATTTCCATAGTGGTTGTACTAGTTTACATTCCCACCAGCAGTGTAGAAGTGTTCCCTGTTCACTGCATCCATGCCAACATCTACTATTTTTTTTTACTTTTTTATTACAGCCATAGAATACAGCACTTTAAATGAACTACAGCTACATCTCTCAACATAGTTAAACCCCCAAAACATAGTTAAACCCCCGGGATGAAAAAGGCAAATTGCAGAAGTATTTGTATAATTTGATAAAATAATAAAATATTAAATTCTGTTAAGTTTGAGGATGCATAAATAAGTAGGTAAAAATATAACATCATGTATAGGCATGACAAACACTGAATTTATGACAGTAATTATTGTATTAGTCCATTTTCACGCCGAAGACATACCCAAGACTGAGAAGAAAAAGAGGTTTAATTGGACTTCCAGCTCCACATGGCTGGGGAGACCTCAGAATCATGGCGAGAGGCTGCCATCGTGACAGCAAGAGAAAATGAGGGAGAAGAAAAAGTGGAAACCCCTGATAAACCCGTCAGATCTTGTGAGACTTATTCACTGTTATGAGAATAACATGGGAAAGACTTGACCCCATGATTCAATTACCTCCCCCTGGGTCCCCTCCATGACACTTTGGAATTCTGGGAGATACAATTCAAGTTGAGATTTGAATGAGGACACAGCCAAACCATATCAATTTTCATATCATATCATATTTTCCTCTGGGTGAGAGGAAAATAATAGATTGTATCAGGGAGGAGCACACAGGGGGTTCTTGAAATTGTCTTTAATGTTTAGTGCTTCATGTTAATAACATAATGTTTGATGCTTAATACATTTGATAAAACTGGTTATTCATATTATTCCCTATAGATGTATATGTTTAAAATATTTCATAATTTTCTTTAAAAAAGGAAACTAGCTCCTGTCACAGAAAGATCTATGAGTATCTGGCTGTGAGTCTGACTCAATCCAGAGGATCCAGTGGTGGTACCAGGAGCTGTCTCCAGCTTTTGGAGTTACTTTCTTTGCTCTGGGTGCTATTCTCTTTTAGGTTTTTCATTCTCAGTAGCTAGAGGGCTCCTAATACCTCTAGGGCCCTATCTTAACCTGTTGGCATCTCTTGCAAAATGGACTTCTCTTTTTTCAAAGTTTCTGCAAGAGTCCTAGAATTTCACCCCATTGAGTAATGTACCCATCCTTGAATTACATCATTTTCATGCGTGGACTGAGCTGATAGGCTGGACCTTTTTAATGGGCACCCTCTGGAATTGGTGAGATAGGAGATCAGCTTCTTTCAAAGGACATTAAGCGAGAGGTTTCTCAAGGAAAATACGAGTGTGTTAACTGAACCAGGAGAAACGGATTTGGGGTAATAAGAAACAGTAGATATCTAGTCTTCCACAAAGAATTGCGTGTACACCATATCAATGATTATCTTAGAACAGTGCCTGCTATGCTCTCCCATATCTAAGTGACAGTAAGTTAAAGGGAAACATGAATTTGTGTCACTTGGGAATATGCCTACATATGCAAATTCATAAATGAAATGTCAGAAAATGTAATTGAACAATATATAAAGGAATAACTTACCAAGATGAATCAAGATAAATCTTAGGATAAAATAATACAACAAAATCCATTACAAGATCCAACATAATACATTACATTAATAAGTTATGAGAAATGACAAACCATAGGTGAAGCTCTACAGATATTCCCACTAAAATTAGAAATAAGAAAAAAAGTGATGCATGTTATTGTCACTATTATTTTATTTTTTCTAAAATGGTAGTCAATGCATTAAAATAAAAAGCAGATACAAAAATTATAGTAAATAGAAAGTGAGAGAATTGTCCTATCAACAAAAGATCAAAACTAACAGACATGGACAGATTCAGTTCACTTTATCAGCAAGAAGAACCTAATCTAAAAGACAAAGACACAAGCATGCTTTGGAACAGTAGCAGTGGGAGTATTAGACACAGAGCCAGGTTGTTCTAAGAATTATCCCAAAACTAGAGAAAAAGAACAGGACACAGCCCCCAGGCAATGGGGCTGGCAGGAATGAGGCCGGAAGCAGATTCTAGCCAGCTGGCCTGATTCATAGATCAGATTCCAGCCAGTTGACACTGTGAGTAGAGAAGCTCTGACTCTCCAAGTGCTGTAGGTAGGAGAGTTAGGTAGGGGCCTAGACTTTCCATAGTGTGTATTTGCCAACACCTACTGGTGCACTGGAGCTATAGGCATACTTGCCATGAGTACTCTCACATGAGAACAGTAGGGCAAGAGATTTTGATATGGTGCTGGGCTGGCTCATTGTTCGTTTGGTGGAGGGAGAGGCAGTCTATTTCTAAATGGATACTCCTTTGACAATATAATTGGGTTGATGGCAGAGGGCAGAAGGCCACAGTATTACAGCCTTCTTTGTACCTGTATTTGTTGGGTACTGAGTTCTTGTCCCATGTCCAAGAAGAATGAGGCTACTCTGACAATCGAAGGGTGAGAAGGGTGGAGAAGAATTTTACTGAGCAATGGAACAGCTCTCAGAAGATGGGGGATGTGAGGGTGATCCTTCACCTGAAGTTTGGCGGTCTCTCAGTGTGACTGGGTCTGGGGCTTTTATGGGCTCAGAATGGGGAATGCGTGCTGATTGGTTTGTGAGTATGCAAAAAATAAGGCTAAAACAAAGGCACCACTCAAAGGTGGGCACAACAGTTCAGAAAACCAATTAGGAAAGGGTTGGTATATGTAAAATAGGTGAAGGGTGGGAATCAATCCGAGGAAAGCACACCAAATGGGAAGAGAGGTTCTCAATCCGGTGCAAGGATTTACACGGGACTGTCTTTGACTTGAAGGTAGGGTTTCACTGGGACCTGCCTCTGTCTGCCATGGATTTGTCTGCCTCCTGCCTCTATCATGACCATGGACATGGGCTCAGTTATGAACATTCATGGCATGGTAGGGGTAACTATCCTGGACAAATTACCAAGATCACAAAATTGGGTCTGATCCTATTCAGCATACCAAAGATGACTGCTCTTATGCCAAAATGGCCATTGGGTAGTGCATACATTGGATAGATCCAATAGCCATGCAATATTGTTGAAAATTGAAGAAGGTAGGTTGAAATTTGTTTCCTGAACCCAATCAGGTAAGCTCCTTGCTTAAACAAAATGTAAACATTCTACATAGGATTTAAATAAGATTCAAAGTCTCATAATATAACATGTAAACTGTTCAGAATATAATCCAAAATTATTCAGTTTACAAAGAATCAGGGACAACTCAAAAAGACAATAAGCAGATTCCAGTACTGAGATGATGCAGATTTTGAAATATCAAAGAACAAAAGTAGGACAAGTTTAAATATTTCAATTAGCTTCATTGCAATTATAGAATAGGGCAAAACTTCATTCCATAAAACAGAATAAATGCTCTGATGAGCTGAGCAGAAGAGGTTGACTTTATAGACAGAGAAGAGCCGCAGAAAGCAGAAGCAAAGAACAAAAAGCATATTAGTTATTTCAAAGCTATTGTTTTTCTTGTAAGGCTGGGACAGGGAGAAAGAACAATAGAAAAATAACTGATTAGTTAATATCAGTTTACTTCAGGCTACTTTGTGTGTTTTAATTTTTTTATTGATATATAATATTCACATGTATTTATTGGGTATATGTAATATTTTGTTACATGCATAGAATGTGTGATAATCGAATCAGGATATTTCAGGTGTCCATAATTTTGAATAATTATCATTTCTATATTTTGAGAACATTTCAAATTGTCTCTTCTAGCTATTTTGAAATATATGATACGTTGTTAACTATACTCACCCTACTCCACTATCAATCATTAGACCTTATTCCTTCTATTTAAATGTATGTTTGTTCCATTAACCAATCTGTGTTCATTCCCTTACTCCCAGCACATAGCCTTCCCTGCCTCTGGTATCTATCGTTCTACTCTGCCTCCTTGGGATCAACTTTTTTAGCTCTCACATATGGGTGAGAACATTCGATATTTGTCTTTCTGTGCCTGGTGTATTTCACTTAACATGATGACCTCCGGTTCCATCCATGCTGCTGAAAATGACAGGATTTCATTCTTTTTTATGGCTGGTAGTATTCTATCGTGTACATGTACCATGTTTCTTTATTCATTTATCTGTCAATGGACACTTAAGTTGATTCTGTATCTTTGCTATTGTGAATAGTGCTGCAGTAAATACAAGAGTGAAGGCATCCCTTTGATATACTGATTTCTTTTCCTCTGAATAAATACCCAGTAGTGGGATTGCAGGAGCATAAAGAAGTCCAAGTTTTAGTTTTTCCACTCAAAAACTCTGATATCTGATTAAAAAAAAATTCACTAAAGGTACAGGTTAAAAAATCAACATATACAAATCAGTAGCATTTCTACACACCAATTATGAACTAAGAAAGCAATCAAGAAAACAATCTCATTTCCAATAGCTACAGAATAAAACAAAACAAAGCAAAATAAAATATTTAGGAATAAATTTAACCAAGGCAGTGAAAGAGATCTAAAGACAAACTGCAAAACACTGATGACGGAAATTTGAGAGGACACAGACAAGACATCCCATGCTCATGGGATCCATCTTGAGTTGATTTTTGTATATGGTGAGAGATGGGTCCAGTTTCATTCCTCTGCATATGGATGTACAATTTTCCTAGCACCACTTATTGAAGAGGATGTCTTTTCCATAATGTATGTTTATTTTATTTTATTTTATTCTGTAGCAATTTACAGATTCAACGCATTCCCTATCAAAATACCAATATCACTTTTCACAGAAATAAAAAAAAATCTTAAAGTTCATGTGAAGCCAAAAAAGAGCGTGAATAATCAAAACTTTCTTGAGCAAAAAGAACAAAGCTAAAAGCACACTACCTGACTTCAAAATATATTATAAGGTTATAGTAACCAAAACAGCATGGTATTGGTATAAAAACAGACAGTTAGACCAATGGAACAAAATGGAGAACCAAGAAATAAATCCATGTATTTACAGCCAAACTGAATTTTAATATAAGTGCCAAGAACATACATTATGGAAAAGACACCCTTTTCAATAAATGGTGTTTGGAAAATTGTATATCCATAGGCAGAGGAATGAAACTGGACCCATCTCTCACTATATACATAAATCAACTCAAGATGAATTAAAGACTAATGCAAGACCCAAAACTATAAAGCTGCTAGAAGAAAACACGGGAGAAATAATGCAGGACACTGGTGTAGGGAAACATATTATGGCTAGGACCTCAAAAGCACAGGCAAAAAACCAAAAATAAACAAATAGGACAATATTAAACTAAAAAGTTTCTGCACAGCAAAGGAAACAATCAACGGAGTGAAGAGACAACCTGTTGAATGGAAGAAAATATTCACAAACTACTCATCCCACGAGGGACTAATATCAATAATGTACAAGGAACTCAACTCAATAGTAATAAAATAAGCAAGTGGGAAAAAGACATGAATGATATTTCTCAAAAGCAGGCATACAAATGACCAACAGGTACATGAAAAAATGCTCAACATCACAAATCATTAGGGAAATGTAAATCAAAACTACAATGAGATATTATCTTACCCCAGTTAAATGGCTATTAAGACACACACACACACACACACACACACACCCCAAAACAAAACAAACAAACAAACAAAAAACCAGCGACAACAAAACCCAGATACTGGCAAGGATGTGGAGAAAAGGGAAACTAGCAAGGATGTGGTGAAGAAAAGGGAACTCTTACTGTTAGTGGGAACATAAATTAGCACAGCCACTTTATGGACACAGATATTGTCCACGAAAACACTGTCGAGATTTCTTAGGCTACTTCTTTTGTGTAAGGATTTAAGTAGAGGAAGCTTCATTATCATAGGGATTGAAGGTTAGACTGAAGATTGCTGTTATGTCTCTTGCGATTTCTCTGAAGGTCAGGTAACAACTTAGTTTGGGTTTGGTGACATGAAACTGTAGCATGGATGACTCCATTTTGATTTTTAGTCTGGTCTTTTGGGGCCTAGAGCAAGAGCTTAGTTCAAAAAAGTGACCTCCTACAGTTTTTATTTAACAGAAATTATTGCTAGGTATGGTGGCAGATGCCTGTAGTCTCAGCTACCCTGGAGGCTGAGGCAGGAGGATTGCTTGGACCCAGGAGTTTGAGGCTGTAGTGTGCGATAATCATGCCTGTGAATAGCTACTGTATTCCAGCCATAAAAACTGAATAGAAATTTAGAACTGAAAAACACAGTAATTGAAACTAAAAAAAACAAAAACAAAAACAACTCACTGTATGGGCTTAATGGCAAAATAGAGATGTCAGAGGAAAGACCCAGTATATGTGAACAAATTTCAATAGAAATGATCATTAGATCATTTCTCTGAGTAACAGAGAAAAAGATATGAAAACACCCACATGGACTCAGGGACCTGTGCGACAATAACGAAAGATTTAACCTTTATGTCACCAGAAAGAGAGAAGAAAAAGTGGTGCCAAAAAAACTATTTAAAAAATTGGCTAAAAATCCTGAAATTTGGCAGACAACATAAACCTACGGATTTAAGGAAATCAGCAAACCTTGAATAGGATAAAACCAAGGAAACCCACTCCAAGACACATGTAACCATGAACTAAAGACAAATAAAAAGTCTTGAAAGCCATCAGACACAAATAGCTCATTACTTATACAGAGAGAATGATGCAAATGACTGTGGAGTTCTCCTCAGAAACCATAGGGGCCAGAAAAAAGTGAGACAGTTTTCAAGTGATGAAAGAAAATAACTGTTAATTCGTAATTGTATGTCTGGTAAAAAATAATATGTTTCAGGAATAAAAGTGGAAGACATTCTTAGATTAAGTATACTTGGAAAACTATTAATTAAGAACAACCAACAGAAATGATAGGTATATGGGCATATATAATGGGCTATTATTTTTTCTTTAGTCCTTTAAATATGTTTGAAAGCAAAAATTTTAACAATGTTGAAACTTCCCTTGCAAAATTATGACTGAGACAGTGAAACAGAGCTAATCTAACCTAATCTCTTGGTTCTAACCTTTAAACTATCCTTGTTCCTTTCTGGGCATAGGCTGAACTAACTTTGGGGGAACTTAGTTTACAGTTTATAGTTTAAAACAAAGTGGATAACAGCCCTTTCCCAAAACAAACCTTCTTCTTGCCTAGGGACTATACTGCCTTTGCAGGACTAACCAATTAACCACAAGATTAGAAATTATGGTTTAGGAGTCATGCAGCTGGAGGCTGCAAGACTCTGACCCTCCCTAAACTGCTCCTAAGATCAGTGCTTGAGATATTTTGCAGACCCTGCACTTGTTGGATCAGCTGGCACCACCCAGATTGATACACCAATCAGCACTCCTGGCTCACTGGCTTCCCCCCACCAACTAAGTTGTCCTTAAAATCTCTGATCGCTGAGTGCTGCTTGGGGAGACTGATTTGATTAATAATAAAACTCTAGTCTCCTGCACAGCTGGCTCTGTGTGAATTACTCTTTCTCTCTTGCAATTCCCCTGTCTTGATAAATTGGCTCTGTCTAGGCAGCGGGCAAGGTGAACCCACTGGGTGGTTACAATGTCTGGTGAGGATTTCAATGAATGTAGATGTAATGTACAAGACAGCCATAACGGAAGAGGGGGAAGTTACAGGAATCTATGAAATAAATGAAAATATATCATATTTAAATTTGTAGGATGCAGCTAAATCAGTGCTTAGTGGAAATTTTCTGCCATTAAATACTTTATTAGAAGAAAGATCTCAAATCAATAACCAAACTTCCTTATGTAAAACTGGAGGAACAAGAACAAAAATCAAGCAGTAAGAAGGAAATAAGAAAGGTAAGAATATCAATGAAATTGAAAACAGAAAAATGAGAAAAGTCAATAAAACTAAAAGTTGGTTCTTTGAAAAGATCAATAAATTGGATAAATCTCTAGCAGGAGTGACACACACAAAAAATGTGAAGTCCAAATTACCAATATCAGGAAAGAATTAGGGGAAATCACTATATAACCCTGCATACTTTAAAAAGATAATAAACAACTTCCCTCACATAAATTTGACAGCTTAGTTGAACCGGAGTAATTTCTAAAAAACACAAACTCCCCAAACTGACCAAAATAAAATAGATAATTTAATAGTCCTGTGACTATTGTAAATCATTAATTCTCCGTTGAAAATTTTCTGAAAAAGAAATCTCCAGGCTCAAATAGTTTTGCCGGTAAATTCTACCAAACATATAAAGAAGGAATAAAACCAATTCCATGCAACTTCTAAAGAAATTAAATCAATAACAAATAACCTTCCAAAACATAAAGCACCAGGCCCAGATGCTTTCACTGGTAAATTTTACAAACACTTAAGGAAGAGTTAAGTTTGAATTTAGGTCAATTTTCCAAAATCTCTTTTAGAAAATAGTGAAGAAAAGACTTCCCAACCAATTTTATGAGGTCAGCATAAAATACCAAAATTAGGCAAAGACAATAGACAGTAGGCCAGGAGCAGTGACTCACCCCTGTAATCCTAGCATTTTGGGAGGCTGAAGAGAGTGGACCACAAGGTCAGGAGATTGAGACCATCCTGGCTAACATGATGAAACCC
Source organism: Macaca thibetana thibetana (assembly GCF_024542745.1). Classification (NCBI taxonomy): domain Eukaryota; kingdom Metazoa; phylum Chordata; class Mammalia; order Primates; family Cercopithecidae; genus Macaca; species Macaca thibetana. The sequence goes on from NC_065586.1 coordinate 27,145,588, forward strand.
CGTCTCTACTAATAATACAAAAAAAAAAAAAAAAAAAAAAAAAAAAAATTAGCCAGGCGTGGTGGTGGGTGCCTGCAGTCCCAGCTACTCAGGAGGCTGAGGTGGGAGAATGGCGTGAACCGGGGAGGCAGAGTTTGCAGTGAGCCGAGATTGTGCCACTGTACTCCAGCCTGGGCAATAGAGCGAGACTCTGTCTCAAAAAAAAAAAAAAAAAAAAAAAAAAAAAGAAATCCTTCCCCATCAGAGTGTTATATTTGTTATAATTTATGGAGTTACATTGACACATCATTATCACCCAAAGACCACAGTATATATTAGGGCTTACTCTTGCTGTTGTACATTTTATGGGTTTGAATAAATGTATATGGTATGTATCCACTATTATAGTATCACGGAAAGTAGTTTCGCCGACCTAAAAAAATCCTTTATTCTATGCCTATTCATCCCTTCCTCCCTACTAACTTCTACCAACCACTGATCTTTTTACTGTGTCTATAGTTGTATCTTTTCCAGAATGTAATATAGTTGGGATTATATAATATGCAGACTTTTCAGATTGGCTTCTTTCACTGAGTAACATGCATTTAAGTTTCCTCCATGTCTTTTCATGACTTGTTAGTTCATTTCTTTTCCATGCTGAATGATATTCCATTCTCTGGCTCGAACACAGTTAATATATCCATTTTCCTACTGAAGGATATCTTGGTTGCTTCCAAGTTTTGGCAATTGTGAATAAAACTGCTACAAACATAGGAGGGCAGGTTTTTGTGTGGACATACATTTTTAACTTCTTTGGGTAAATACCAAGGAGCACATTTGCTGAATTGCCTGGTAAGAGTCTGTAAATGTAGTAGTATAAGGAACCATCAAACTGACTTCCAAAGTTGCTGTGCCATTTTGCATTTCCACCAGCAATGAATCAGAGTTCCTGTTGCTCCATATCCTACTCAGCATTTGGTGTTGTCAGTGTTCTGGATGTTGGCCATCCTAATAGGTGTGTAGTGGTATCTCATTGTTTTCTTAATTTTTATTTCCCCAATGACATATGATTTAGAGCATCTTTTCATAAACGTATTTGCCATCTGTGCATCTTTTTTGGTGAGGTATCTCTTAAGGTCTTTGGTCCAGTTTTTGGTTAGATTGTTAGTTTTCATATTATTGAGTTTTAAGGTTTCTTTGTACATTTTGGATAGCAGTCTTTTGGCAGAGGCATCTTTTACAAATATTTTCTCCTAGTCTGTAGCTTGTCTTCTGATTCTTTTAACATTGTCTTTCTCAGAGAAAATTTTTAAAATTTTAATTATGTCCAGCTTGTCAGTTTCTTTCACGGATCATGAAACGTCTTCAGTGTTGTATCTAAAAAGTCATTGCCATACTCAAGGTTATCTAGATTTTCTCCTATGACATCTTCTAGGAGCTTTATAGTTCTGTGTCACACATTAGGTCCGTAATCCATTTTGAGTTAGTTTTTGTGAAAAGTGTAAGGTCTGTTTCTAGATGCATTTTTTCACATGTGACTCTCCAGTTTTTCCAGCACCATTTGTTGAGAAGATTATTTCCTATCCATTGTATCGCCTTTGCCCCCTTGTCAAAGATCAGTTGACTATTTATGTGGATCCCAGGCTTTTATCATATTGACTCTGCCATCTTTTCCTCCTGCTCATGCTATCATGGATTGATGTCTCTTGCCCACAAAGCCTCTTAAAGTTGCATAATCATAGCTGGGCATGGTGGCATGCACCTATAGTCCCAGCTCCTGGGGAGGCTAAGGCGGGAGGATCCTTTGAGCCCAGGAATTAGAGGCTGCAGTGCTTTATGATCATTCCTGTGAAGAGCCACTGCACCCCAGCCTGGGAACATAGCGAGAAAACTGCCTCTTCAAAACGTTTCATCGGCCAGGCGTGGTGGCTTACGCCTGTAATCCCAGCACTTTGGGAGGCTGAGGTGGGCAGATCATGAGGTCAGGAGATCAAGACCATCCTGGCTAACATGGTGAAACCCCGTCTCTACTAAAAATACAAAAAATTAGCCGGGCATAGTGGTGGACGCCTGTAGTCCCAGCTACTCGGGAGGCTGAGGCAGGGAAATGGCGTGAACCCGGAGGCAGAGCTTGCAGTAAGCCGAGATCGCGCCACTGCACTCCAGCCTGGGCAATAGAGTGAGACTGTCTCAAAAAAAAAAAAAAAAAAAAAGTTTCATCATCATTGTTGATGGTAACTTTCCTGAAAGCACTGTTTGTGCCGAAGATGCTGTCTCTTAATTCTTCCAAGGAAGTGAGCTTTGGGTGCTCAGGTCAATGAGTAAATGAACAGAATGGTTAGTCAGGGTCCCAGCATGAAACAAAATCGAACTCAGATGTCTCAAGAGAGTATGGAGTATAACCAAAAGACTGTTTACAGCAGCATGGTCAGGTTAGGGCACCAGGAAAAGAGGAACCTAGAGATTAACTTCGGTAGGCAGCCTTTTCCACCCTAGATCTGAGGAAGCAAAGGCAGAAGATAGTGTTACCATAGCCCACTGAGTGCTGGGGTCAGCTTGGGGAGTCACATAAGAGGAACATGTAATATAGACCCAGGAGGTCAGATACTCCTCATCGACTCTGAATTTTATTAGGAAAACAGCATCATTTGTAGGTTGCAAGTTTAAAGTTTTTACTACATCCTGTAGAGCAGCAGTGCAACCTGACAGAATATTATCTCCCTGCTGGCACTTTAACTGAGTGGGCATTGGACCATCCCATTGTCTATCATAGTAGCTGCTTCCTGAGGTGGGGTCTGGTGATAACACCAGTGAAGTCCAAGGGCATGCCTGAACCCACAGCCACACTTCTGCTGTAAAATAAGTTCCTTGGTAGAAGGTGATATTATACAGATTGTAACAGAGAAGGTTGGAAAAGGGTCTGGGGTCAAATGGAAAAAACAGTGCAATGACCTTCTTCTCAGCCCCAGCTATCCTGTCCCATGGACCCTCAGACAGCGCTGCTTGTGTCAGCCTGCAAGCCTAAAGCAGCTACTCCAGCTTTTGACCCTGACCCTTCTAATCACAGGGCTAAAACCCCACCCAAGTGGTCAAAATGACATTTCAGCTACCTCTTCCACAGACTTTACTTCTAACCCCTCTCTCTAATCCCCAAGTCTTCACCCAAATAATTAAACAATGAAATGAACTCCTCTTTAAACCAGGTATGGTGGAATGTGCCTGAAGTCCCAACCACTTGGGTGGCTAAGAAAAGAGGATCTTTTGAGCCCAGGAGTTTATAGTCCAGCCTGGGAAACATAGTGAGACCCTATCTCTAACAACAACAACAACAACAACAACAACAAAAGGTAAACTCTTCCGTGACTGCATACCAAAGCTCCTGTGCATACCAACCGAGGCAAGGAGAAGCAGTGCCTGGAGAGGGTGAGGGTAGTTTTGGAACCTTAGCTCAGCCAGGGACAATGGAGCTGGGGGCGGAGGTGGCCATGCTGTATGACTTCGCTCACTAAACTCCTAAATTGCAGCCACAGACGCCTGTTACACTTGGACCCAAGCAGTCCTACATAAGCCATGAGTCACAGTGCTCATGCTGGTACCTGTTCACAGAATGTGAGTTCTCCAAGCAGCATTTCTCTTCTCTTCATTACTGATGCGATTACTAAGGGTGGAGAAAAGTCAATGGCCTGAATCTGTTTTTATCTGTCATCTGTTGTCTATCTCTGGGGCTGCCCGCTGTAGGAATGTTACTGACAGCAACATGTGATGGGCCTTCTCCATCACATCTCCAAGTGGTATCGCTATTTCAATTTCTTCCTATGTACTGGGCTTGCTCATTGCTCATCCCAAACTTCAGGTCTTAAGAATATTGCCATAGACATTTCTTTATGAGGTGATCATATATTTGGAGTATGGTAAAAATAATTAATACTAGAAGATGGATCCACAGGGGAAAGGGCAGTCAGGTATGTCTGAAACCTAAGAAAGGATTTGGCTGTTTTCCAGGGATGTAAGGATAATACCATATAGAACAGAACACCTAGGCCAAATTGTTGGTTAGGAATGCCATCTCCTTGGTTCATTTTTTTAGTGTCTTGCTATCTGCCCTGAATCTTGGAACCACTGCTCTAAAAGAGTTCTGAAAAATTTTGCCTTCAAGGTTCACCTTTACATAAAATTCACTATGGCTGAAACGAAGCTCATATTCCTTCTTGTTTCTATCTTGGGTTTTCTCTTGGATTGGTAGTGCTGAGGCTTGAAACATTTGGAGAAATGTTTGATGTTTTTCTTTCCCTTTTTTTTCCCTCTCCTTCACTAAGCATGGGACAATTATTCCTTATGTCTTTTACATACATCTGTTTATTGCCAGCCCCCATGTAGGGATGTCTTGGCAGTTGTGTATGTTGGCCTGAACCTCAGGAGAAAAATCTCAGCCAGAGATATACATTTGGGGATGAAGAAGCCAAGAAGGCAACCGGGGACAGTGTAAGTAGAGCAAGAAGATAAAACCAGGCTAAAATCCTAAAGACAAAATTGTTTAAAAAATGAGCAAGAAGATTACAGAAAAAAAACACAAACTGAGAAATAGCCAAGAGGTGGTGCATGCCTGTACTTCCAGCAATTCAGGAGGCTGAGGCAGGGGGATTGCTTGAGGCCAGCAGTTTGAGACCAGCAACATAGCAAGACCCCATCTCTAAAAAACTTTTTAAAAAATTAGTTAGGCGTGGTGATGCATGCCTGCCGTTCCAGCTACTCAAAGGCTGAGATAGGAGGGTTACTTCTTGACCCCAGAAGTTAGAGACCACCCTGGGCAGCATAGCACTATCCCATCTGTTAAAAAAAAAAAAAAAAAAAAAAAAAAAGAAAAAGAAAAAAGAAAAAAGAAAAAAAGAAAAAAAGAAAAGTAAAAGAAAGAGAGAAAATGGCCAAAAGATGGAGGAAATCCAAGAGAAAATGATATTGCCAAAGTCTGTCAACAGTATTACAGGTTGCAAGAGATCGCCCTGGATTTATTGATTAAGTTTTTGTTTTTGTATTTATCTTGGTGTGAATAGTACCGTGCAATGGTTCTCAAACTTTTTGGTTGTACAAATTATTGTATATCTTACAAACTATTGAAGACCTGAAAGAGCTTTTGATTATAAGAACCCCAAAGAGATTACATCTCTTATTTATCCTACTAGAAATTAAAACTGAGAAAATTTTAAACATGTTAATTTATGTAAAAACAATAATAAACCTATTACCAGTTAATAGAAATATTTATGAAAATAACCAAAACAAAAAAATTGAGAACAGTGGCAATGTTTTACATTTTAGGAAATCCCTTTAATATCTGGCTTAATATAATAGAAAACCATTAAGTTCACATATCTTGTTCTGCCTTCAATCTGTTTTGCTATTACATGTTATTAGTATATAGCCTCTGGAAAACTCCATTATATTATCATTAGAGAATGTGCATAAAAATATTAACTATGAAAATAGTTTGATCTTGCAACCCCCCTGAAAGGTTTTCAGGAATTTCTAGGGATCTGGGGACCCCACGGCAGGAGAGCTTGACAATACTGTGAACCTCATAAATAAGGTCTTTTTGTCGTGATGAAAAGTAAGCTAGATAGACTTGACTGAAATTTCAAGGGCTATTTGATGAGAAGGGGAGGTTGTTTCATTGACATTATTCTCTAAGGTTAGGAATGGACTCTACAACATTCATTCGATTCATTCATTCAGGATACATTTATTTAGCACACATTATGTGCCAGGAAGTACTCTAGACACTGAAGACATACCAGTAGACAAAACAAAAAATCCTTGCCTTCATGAGACTTCTAATAAAGTAGTAAAATATATAGTGTATCAGAGAGTGGTTAAGTCCTATGCAGAAAAAACAATGTAAAGAGGTCTAGAGAATGCTGGAGGGATTTGCATATTTCAGTAGAATGGACAGGGAAGGCCTCTTTAAGAATGCAACAGTTGAGCAAAGACCTGAAGGAGGTGAAGCCATTTGGATATCTTTTGAAAGGGCTTTTCCAGCTATTTAACAAATTAATTTCTTAACATTTGAAATTTTATTTATATGTAGTCTTTAATCAAATATCTATTGTATATGACATTAGCTGCAGGTACAAGGAAATCAGACAAGAGAACTGAGGTTTATTGAGTGCCTGCCATGTACCAGGCACTGTGCTAAGTATTATGAATGAGGTTTGGTGTCTTCACTAAGATTTACAACTTAATGCAGGAGGCAAGGTGTAGACATACATTTCTTGCAGTGTGGGTGTAGCAGTTCTTATGAGAAGAGTTGGCTTGAAGTTGCACCGCCAGAAGTAATGCACTTGACCTACCTGAAGTCTAGGCCTCCATTTCAAGATGAATTAGGGTGTGGAGGGTGCTCTCCACTCTAACAGAGGGGAAGCCAGCAAGTTAATACCTGATCACGCCTTTTATAGAGCGCTTTGGTTAACAATATGTCTTCACGCCGGGCGCGGTGGCTCAAGCCTGTAATCCCAGCACTTTGGGAGGCTGAGATGGGTGGATCACGAGGTCAGGAGATCGAGACCATCCTGGCTAACACGGTGAAACTCCGTCTCTACTAAAAAATACAAAAAAAAACCTAGCCGGGCGAGGTGGCAGGCGCCTGTAGTCCCAGCTACTCGGGAGGCTGAGGCAGGAGAATGGCGTGAACCCGGGAGGCCGAGCTTGCAGTGAGCTGAGATCCGGCCACTGCACTCCAGCCTGGGCGACAGACCGAGACTCCGTCTCAAAAAAAAAAAAAAAAAAAAGTCTTCACAAGTTAACTCATTTAACCTTCATAACAATAAGAAGCAGATGTTCTAAGAAGTGTTACTGTGTCTCTCAGAGATGAAGAAAAGCTCAGAGTAGTATGACAGGCAGTTATAAGGTAGAGGTAGACCTAAATTTAAGATAATCTGCTTCAAGCACAGTGCTTTAACCACCGCAGTGCAGCTGTTATGAGCAGCTGCTGAAATAAAACAGCTTGATACTCTCCTGACAGTCCTCCCACTGACTCGACAGGAGGGTTAGGTTGAGGTTGGGGCGGAGCTAGACCTCATGAAGAAGCCAACGAAGTCACACACAGCTCTCCCCACCTGCGCTTGCGCAGGGGAGGAACACGCAGTCCGGAAAAACGCCGGGGATTCTGGGTTGCGCAGCCGTGGAGCTACCTCAAGGCGGAACTGGGGCGTCCAGGGCTTCGGCAGCCTGAACACCCGGTGTGAAAGGAAGGTGGCAGCCGTGGAGCGATGCGCATGCGCAGCAGCTCTCTCTGCTGAAGGGCTGAGAGGCGCACCGGGGCCGCCAGCTGGGGTCGGAGCGGAGCGGGGTCAGGATGGACGAGGACGTGCTGACGACCCTGAAGATCCTCATCATCGGCGAGAGTGGGGTGGGCAAGTCCAGGTGAGGCGGGCGTGCGGGTCGTGACGAGGGTGACTGGGCTCTTTCTGTCCCGGTGGCTGCTGTCTCCTGGGCCGCGACGGGAACTGTAAACTGCGGCGGCGGGCGCGGGCCGGGCTCGAGCCGGCTCCACTTGCGCCCTCCTCGGCCTCTGGGCTGCGCTCTCCCGCGGCTTCTCCTCCCCTCGCCCCACCCGCGCGGCTGGTTCCCGGCCTCTGCCAGGCCCAAGTTCTCTGAGTCGCTCTCCCTCCTGTGGCGCGGAGAAAACACCATTCGGAGGGCCGCCGCTCCGCCGGCCGGTTTGCTGCGCGGAGCTCAGGGCGTGGCGGGCTGGTTTGGGCCCGAATCTGGCCGGGGGGCGCCTTGCCTCCAACTCTTCGGGGTTCAGGCTGCCTGTCACCCCGAGACCCGGGAGACATAACTTTCCCACTTGAGGGTTTCTGTGGGGCCTTCTCTAAATACATAATATCCTCGGGAAGTTTCGTGACGCCTTAGGTCCCATTCCTGGCCTGTTTGGGCGCAGCTTAATGTCGCTTCTTTTACTTTTTTATTAGTCGGCTGTGGAAGAACTCCTGGATCTTGTGACTGCTGGAAAATTTCGCTTTAGTCTAAGGTCCGAGTGCTTCAGCCGTGGGTCACCTTTGAAAATAAAATGTAGTTGTTATTTCTCATTTTCCCACATCCTATGGAGACAGAAGATTAGTGTTGTCTTTTCATTTTTGACTTTTTTCCTTGGGGAAAATAATATTGACAGTGGAGTTGAGTATAAGGTAAGACATGGATCTAGGTGGATGTTGCTAGAGGGTTGTGATTTCATCCAGGTCTTGGAACAGAGTTCTCCAGGTGATGTCATTCTTGCCGTCTGATTATGAGTAGGTTATGTTCAAGGCCGTCCTGATCCTTAAACCGCATTTACACTCCGGGGGCTGTAATCAGTTTCATATTTTAGCTATACCTTCTGATACACATATCTTTCAAATGATTTTTTATATTTCATAAATTGAAGTAGCCTTCATTCTACAAGCTAGAATGAAAGCTCTCCTCAAATAACTTGTAAAAGTCACTTCGTAAAGTCTTACTTTTTAAAAGCTTCTTCAGAATGTGAAAACTTATTCTGATAATTCTGATATTATTTATATATTCTGATATTATTTATTTATTTATTTATTGAGACGGAGTCTCGCTCTATTGCCAGGCTGGAGTGCAGTGGCGCCATCTCGGGTCACTGCAGCCTCCGCCTCCTGGGTTCAAGCGATTCTGGACTATAGGCCTCCCCAGAGCTTGGACTACAGGCGGGCACCATTATGCCTAGTTAACTTTTGTACTTTTCGTAGAGATGGATTTTCACCATGTTGGCCAGGCTATGGTCTCGATCTTGACCTTGTGATCCGCCCACCTCGGTCTCCCAAAGTGCTAGGATTACTGGCATGAGCCACCAGTTTGACAACACGTTTTCATAGTGTTCCTCATGTAATGTACTCTGTATCTACTGGAATGAAGGATTTGCACATACCAAGGAATAGAATAATGAAATACTATGAATTAGCAAACCAGCATGATTTGTCTGTGTGTGTGTAAAAGGGATGAGTAAAATTATTTACATGATCATCTATTATTGCACATGCATATTTGAGGGTTAAAAAGTTAATGTAAACATTGTCTTAATAGGAATTTCATAGCCTTGTGATCTTTCTTTTTCTTTTCTCCTTTTTTCCTTGAGACATGGTCCTCATTTAAGTTCAGTCATATGAAATTAGTGTTTTTGAAGTCAAGAATGGTTGATTGTCATTTCATGTAGTTCAACCCAATACATGGTCTGTTAGCACTTTTTCTAAATGTATTGCATGGATGACAAGTTAGGGCGTGTTAAAATTTTCTGGAAGGTTAACTGGAGTATATAAACAAAACGCCTCTGCTCTACCAACTGTTTATTTGAGACAGGGTCTTGTTTTGTCACCCAGACTGGAGTGCAGTGGCATGATCATAGCTCACTGCAGTCTCAATCTCCTGGGCTCAAGTGATCCTCCCACCTCAGCCTTTTGAGTAGCTGGACTATAGGCACAAGTCACCATGCCTGACTAGTGTTTTTTATTTTTTATAGAGAGGAGGACTCACTGTGTTGCCCAGGCTGGTCTCGAACTCCTGAGCTCAACAGATTCTCCTGCCTTGACCTCCCAAAGTGCTAGGAACATAGGCATGAGCCACCACAACCGGCCCTACTTCTAAAATTTTTTTCATAGATGGGATTTTCCTATGTTGCCCAGGCTGGTCTCAAGCACACGGGCTCAAGCCAACCTCCTGCCTCATACTCCTAAATTGCTGGGATTACAGACACGAGCCATGACACCCAACCAAGGTTCTCCTTGTAGAGTAAGGCCTGTTAAGTGGATTTATCAGTCTCCCTAGTTCATGTCACGGAAACACATTTACCATGGGCCTAGTGTGTTTTAAACTTTTTCCTCAATACGTGGCAGTGGATTATCAACTGCTCCCAGCAAGATTTTGACTCTTTGTTTCTTTCGTGAAAGGATTACATATAGTGAGAAAGTTGTCTTATTTGTCTAGCTGGATATACATTATTTGCCTATGTGATATGCTATGGAAAGCAATCTTGAACACTTATGTTTCTGGATAAGATGAGAATAAATGACTCTACCAAAATAGAAGTCTCTGCCTTTTAAAGTGAATTAGTACAAAAACGTTTGTCATGGATATGATCTTAAAGGATTGTTTTAACCAAGTTGGTTTCTGTTTCATTACAGAGCTGGAGCTAGTGGAAGTGAGATAGCACTTGTGTTGTTGGGGGAAAACAAAGGATATGTTTAATCCGAATTAGTGGATTACTTTCTAGTGTATTTCATAGTGTGAGAGTCTAAAGGGTATGTGATAGTAGTCAGGAGATCACGATTATGAAACTGGGGCTGCCACTTGTGTGACCTTGTGTGTAATACTTGAATGCTGTAGGCCTTCATTTCAAAAGTGAGGGGTTGGAATAGAAACCTCTCAGACCCTAAATGTATAAGACTAGGATTCTGTGGCTAGGCCTGGTGAGGGAAAGAGTAGCAGAACGTATTGAGAACTGAAAGGGATTAGAGAGACCTATTATCTAAATTGCTGTCCCTCCTATGCCCCTTGCCTTCCCATTTTGTTTTTTTTTTGGTGAATTTCATTTGTAAATTTAAAAAATGCAGATTAGTCATAATCACACTGTTTATTATAAATTTGGTCGCATCTAGGTGCCATGGCGATAGTTACTCCTTCCATCTCTACTTCTGCATGGGAAACATTTTGCTCTTTTAACTTTGAAAATATGAGTGTGTAAATATACAATACTATAAGAATGGTGCTTCTGCCAGGTGCAGTGGCTCTTTCTATAATCCTAGCTACTCAGGAGGCTGAGACAGGAGGATCTCTTGAGGCCAGGAGTTCGAGACCAGCTTGGGCAACATAACGAGACCATGCCTCTAAAAAAATAAAAATAAAAAAATAAGCCAGCCGTGGTGATGCACACCTGTCGTGCCAGTTACTTGGGGGTCTAAGGTGGGAGGATTAGTGAGCTGCAGTTGTGCTACTGCATTCCAGCCTGGGTGACAGAGTGAGACCCTGTCTCTAAAAAAAAAAAAAAAAAAAGGGCTTCTTAATTATTTTGAGATTGTCAGTTCCTCTCAATATCTAATAGAGAAATGAACTCTCTTCCCCCTTTCAAAGTCTAATAGAGAAATGGACTCTCTGCCTAGAAAAAGACATACATAGAATTTAGAATACTTTTTGGGCTACCGGGATACCCCTGTCTAAGATCTGATGTATACCCTGAGCCTGTATTAAAATTTGTTGCTTCACACCATGCCACCAATTCTCTGCCTCTCCTGATGAAGTACTGTTAATAACAAAGGCCTTTTAAGGATTAGCAATTATGAGAGAAAAACCTCTGACTTTGTGTCTGCACATTGCCATGTGTTCAGTAAATAATACCCAATATCATCATTATTGTATTATTATGATATTATTACAACTAGTCTACAAGGTAATGTTAACTTAAGTTTTTGTAGTAATATTTTCTGTGGTGACCACATGTAGATATTATGTATCTTTTCTTAAATTATAGTTAACTGAGTATGTTGGGAGAAAAGAAAAATTTTATAGGTAGTCTTTAAGAGTCTTACTAGTATTGTTACCTACGTTCCAAGTAAGTAAATATAGTCAAGATGTTAGGTGGATAAATCTAGAATTTGACTCTTCTGTTTTACTTTGATTTTGTGATGCTGGTTTTATGGTAAACACAAGAAAACAAAACCAGTAAGGGAGAGTTAATCCTTCAAATATAATTAATGACAGTGGGTTTGGAAACTACCAGGAGGCCATTATATTTTGCAAAAACTCTATGGACAAAACATACCTCTACCAGCAATAATCACAACCTATAGAAAGTCATAAGATTTTTCTATAATTTAGATACCTGATGGCTGTTTCTTTGATTTTATTCATGCAAACAGGTCAATTAGGATAGTCTTATACTTCAGAAGTTAACATGAGGGAAGGTTGGATGACTTTAAAACCAAGGGCTTTAACAAAAGCTTAGATTTCATTTTTGAAGAGCTTCTAATAACTGACACTTCTGCTTCGTAGTAAGTAAAATAATTCTGGAAGATGTAAAATCTTAGAGTACCCTTCTAATCTGGCATCTTTAGCTTTTTATCCCTTTTTATCCCTAGGCGTCTTTATCTTTTATCCCTCCTTTCTGGTTTCTTATCATTTCCTAGGTTTAGTCCTTCGTTCTCTCTTGCCATAACCTTGGCAGTTGTCTTCCGTTGATTTTCTTCTATTTTTTGTTAGTATTAACATTTTAAAACAAAGAGCAGTACTTGTCATAACTTCTTTAAAAGCCTCCAGTAGCCTCCAGTTGCCTACTTGGTTTTATACACTCTACCTGGTGTTTGCCCGAGTCTACCTACTCTGTCGTGTGATCTTTCTTTTTACCTCTCTTTTTACTATATCTTCTCTTAGGTAGTAGCCATACTGCGTGTTACAGAATGCTCGGCTTTGATATGTTTCTGGTTTTGCTTGAATTCAGAGTGGATTACACAATCAGATTTTTAAAAGCTAGTTTGTTGCATTCTAAGGGACTTTATTTTTTCCCTTTTCATCTATGTCAGTTAAAGCATGACATGCTGTTAGTATCATTTTTCTCAGAAGGACATACCAGAACAGTTAAACAACAACAACAACAACAAAAACCCCCACCTTTTGTACTTGGGGGATTGTGTAGGAGACCATGGGGAATATATTTAATAGTAAACTACTTTGCTCTTGGGATTTTTAAATTGCCTTTCTAGTAATTTAATTTTTCTGTGTATACCTGCTCTAGTAATTTAATTTTTCTGTGTATACCTGCTCTAAGAGAAGGCCTACATCATTCATTATCTGCATCTAATAATGTGTGACCAAATAGTCATGAACACATTTATCATATGATGAGAAAATTCAAGTTCCCAACCTGTCTTTTTAATATCTCTTTCAGCCTGCTCTTGAGGTTCACAGATGATACATTTGATCCAGAACTTGCAGCAACAATAGGTAAGCCTGTGTTTAAAAATTCTATAGAAATGGCCAGTATTTTCTTGCCTTTGGCCTTTTTAATCTAAATCCTTCTACCTTCTTCTCACCACCCCACTGCCTCCATGTCTGTTGAAATCTTATTTGTCCTTCAAGACTTATTTTGGTATCATTAAATCTCTGAAGCTTTTCTAGATCTTACCAAGAGAAAATAACTTCCTTATCTGTTGTCTCATGGCACTTTATTAAAACTGCTAATGTAATTTTCTGTACGCACATTTCTTTTCTATACTTTGGATTGTCTTTTATTTTGTAATATACAACAGTTATATTTGAATACTTATTGTATGCCAGGGAAACTTGGTCTCCGTCATTATGGACCTAACAGAGTGTATTAATTTTGTATGTTCAGCATTTGCTACAGTGTTTGACATGTATTCTTATCTTTACATATGTATTGATACTAGTTATTAAGGATTGTTAGGAGCAATGATACTTAAATGCCTTTTAAGGATAAAATTTAGATTGCCTGAAAGTGGTTAGTCACACTAACTTATGAGAATATATGAGAAGATAGAGGTAAGTATTTTGGTATCATGTGTTTAGACTGTAGATAACGTAAAAGGATGAAGAGACCACTTGGAATAGTTGAAAGGTAGCTGAGCTGAGTCAGAGCTAGATAATAGTCTTGGTTGGCTTTGCCTTGAATTATGTGTAATCTTGATGAAGTCACTTGACTTACTAACTTCATCTGTAAATTGGAAGGATTTGGGGAGAGAGAATACTTTTTTTCCAGCTTTAAAATTTCATGATCTGATGAGGAGAATATAGTAAAGATGATCCTAGCATTATTGTCAGGGAAAATAAAGAGTTTTTCTTAACTGCCTTTGTTTTCATTTATTGTATGTCTATTTTTAAAATTTTATTGTGAAACAATTTCAGACCACAGATTTGTAAAAATAGCACAAATAATTCATGTGTATCCTATTAAATTACTCTAAATGTTAATGTTTGTCACATTTGCTTTATCGTTCTCTCTCTACATACACACAGTATTCTTTTTTAAAAAAATGAATTGAGAGTAGTTTGTAGACATGATGTCTTCAATGTCTGCATACTTTAATGTGTATTTCTTAAATGAACATAGATACATTTTATTGTCTATTAACAGATTTTATCAGTTGTTCCATTAATGTCTCATATAGCAAAAGACAAATAATTGTTTTGGGTCCAGGATCGTATGTTGAATTTAGTTATTTCTCTTTAGTCTCTTTTATTTTATTTAATTAATGAATTAATTTATTTTTGAGACAGAGTCTTGCTCTGTCGCTCAGGCTGGAGTGCAGTGGCACCATCTCAGCTCAGTGCAACCTCCACTTTCCAGGTTCCAGTGATCCTCCTGCCTCAGCCACCTGAGTAGCTGGGACTACAGGCGCATGCCACCACGCCTGGCTAATTTTTCTTTGTATTTTTGGTAGAGACAGGGTTTGCCATGTTGGCCAACCTGGTCTTGAGCTCCTGACCTCAAGTGATCTACCCATCTCAGCCTCCCAAAGTACTGGGATTACAGCTTTGAGCCACCGTGTCGAGCCTCTTCAGCCTCTTTAATCAATAATTCATCAGTCTTCATTTGCCTTTTCAGGGCCTTGACATTTTTGAAGAGTAAATAATTATTTTGTAGAATGTCTCTCAATTTGTGTATGTCCGGTGTGTCCTTACAGTTAGATTCAGATTATGCAGTTTTGGCAGGAATCCCACAGAAGTGTTTTCCAGAGCATAGTGTTAGGAGGCACATTGTGTCTATTTATCCCATTTACTAGTGGTGGGACTTTGGTTACTTAAGGTGATATATGCCAGCTTACTCCTCTGTGAAGTTATTATTTTTCCCTTCATAACTAATATATATATTTATTGTAGAGAGATACATTGAGACTATATAGGTATCCTCCTTCTTACACCTTTTGCCCTCTTGTTGTAGCATCCATTGATAATTCTTGCCTGTGACAAGTGATAAGGACAGTATATGATCTTGTCATTCCAACTGTGATTGTTATCAAATGGGGATTTTTAAAAAAATGCCATCACTCTGTCTACATATCTTGTTTGGAATTCTGTAAGTAAGAGCTCTTTCTTTTTTTTCTTTTTTTATGAGGCAGTGTTTCGCTGTGTTGCCCAGGCTGGCCTCAGACTCCTGGGCTCAAGCGATCCTCCTGCCTCAGCCTCCCAAGTAGGTGGAACCACAGCCATGCACCACCATGCCCAGCTCAGGAGGAGCTCATGTTTGTTTGTTTCTTTTTCCTCATATGAACTCATGGTGCCTGTAAATTTTCAATAAATTAGGCATTACTTAGCTTTTGCATGATATTAACATTTACAGATTTACTGTTATTTGTGTCATAGGAAAGGGAATCATTTAAAACACTAATTCAAAATCCATTGTAATTTGGCTTTATTATTATTATTTAATTAATTAATTTTTTTTTTTTTTTTGAGACAGAGTCTTGCTCTGTTGCTCAGGCTGGAATGAAGTGGCACAACCTTGACTCACTGCAGCCTCTACCTCTCTGTTCAAGTGATTCTGGTGCCTCAGCTTCCTGAGTAGCCAAGACTACAGGCATGCACCACCACACCTGGCTAATTGTATTTTTAGTAGAGACAGGTTTTGCTATGTTGGCCAGGCTGGTCTTGAACTCCTGGCCTCAAGTGATCCACCCACCTTGGGCCTCCCAAAGTGTTGAGATTATGGGTGTGAGCCACTGTGCCCAGACTGGTGTATTATTTACTCCTATAAAAATTACTTAGTAGTAAAACCTTACTTTGGTCAAAACCTGTCTGAGTACATATTGGTAATGGCTAGCCAGGAGGAGAGCAGTAGCAACTGGCAGAAAAATAAACTTGCCTAAAGTTAAAATTTTACTGAAGGAATGAACATACATATAATATTAACTGTCTACATTACAAACTCAAATGGAATTTGGGGACTAGTAGCATGCCAAATCGTGGGTTGTCTTTATTACTAAAAAGGCTTTGTCTTCTGCAAAGACAAATATTAAGATTATAGTATGCTGGTGAAAATATATATAATTTGTTCCCCAAATAGGCCCTGGATCTTGAATATGTTGAACAAAGTATCTTTTACATTGAAGCATCAGATTACTTTCTGCCTTAGGTAATAACATGTAAATATATGTGTATATATATATATTTTTTTTTGTTTGTTTTTTTTTTTTTGTTTTGTTTGAGATGAGAGTCTCTCTGTGTTGCCCAGGCCGGAGTGCAGTAGTGCATGATCTCAGCTCACTGCAGTCTCCAACTCCCAGGTTCAAGTGATGCTCCTGCCTCAGCCTCCCAAGAAGCTGGGATTGCAGGCGCGTGCCACCATGCCTTGCTAATTTTTATATTTTTAGTAGAGATGGGGTTTCAGTATATTGGCCAGGCTGGTCTTGAACTCCTGACCTCAAACGATGCACCTGCCTCAGCCTCCCAAAGTGCTAGGATTACAGGTGTGAGCCACCACGCCCAGCCCACACATGAGTTTTTAAAATAAAAACAATTACTTAATGACCTTGTGAAAATTAGTGTTTTATGCAAAATTGGTGTTTTACCCCACAGTAAAATAGTAGTAAGGAAAGTGTATTGTTACCTTTTAGTAACTTAGTGAGACACTTAAGTTTCCGTCTTGTATAAAATACTCTTTTAAGATAATTGTTGGATTTGCAATTGCAGATGGTACTATAAAGTTAGCATTTTTCTTTGTTGGCAATTAGCTAAAAACAACAAAGAGAGGGAAAAACTGACACACAAACCCAGCATTCCACTAAACTAGAAGACAGTTAAAAACCCCAAGCCACAAAATAGGTGGAATTGTTGCCAGGAGCAGTGGCGATCAGGCTGGCTGCATGTGGGAAGAAGTAGATAGAATGCCATGGCTGTGGAGCTCAGAGACAGCAAGAAACATGAAACTGCAAGGCCCCCCTGAGGTATAAAACCTAAACCCCTTGTTTACAAAAGTGAAATGGGTTTCTTCAGCTCAAGGCAGGAGCTTTCCTCCACCTAGTTTGATTCTAAGAAGTCAGGGAAATGAAGCCAAACAGGGAGTCACATAAACAAACCATTTTTGCAGGAAGTAATATGTGTCTATCTCTACAGCAGTTGGGGAGGAGATGACTGCATTGTGAAAAACCTCCAGACTGCCTGTCTGCACTGGCTGTTGAGAAGTAAAACGCTAAACTGTCTCTTAGGTAAATCTCTGAATCACGAAAAGGTTGTCAGTCCAGAACTGGAGGCACTCTGGCCTTCTGCATGAACCTCTTACAAATATCAGGTTCCGTACAACCAGCACTTCTTCAAAGATGAATAACCAAAAGGAATTCATTAAGCTTGACTGCCACAAATGTTTGGAAATCAGAAAGGAAGAAAGAAACAGAAAAACAAAGGACAAATGAAGAACAGTAACCTAAAATATTGCCATAAAGAAGATGAACATTGTGACCAAACATTTTGCCATGAGTTTAGAAAGCTTAATGAAGTATTTACTTCATTAGCAGCTGAAAGCAGTTGATATAAGAGGCCAGGGAAGAAATAGAGTGAGTGCATGAGAAAATGCAAGGTAAGCTGATTGAGTGGAAAGAAAAATAAATGAAATTAGAAAATAAAACCTTTACTGAAATGAAGATGAAATTGAAAGGATCACGTAGATAATAGAGAACAGTGGAAGATACAATAAGAGACAGAGTCTAGAAATGGAAAAAGCAGGTAGAATTTACCAAAATTAATGAAAATGTTAAAATGAATTAGAAAATGATAGATGTGGAAATCAGAGAAGGAAATCCAACATAAGCATATTGAGACTCAGAAGGAAACATACGGAAACATAAATTTTTAAAAATGTAGTACAAGATAACATTTCTGACGTAAAAATATACAGTTATATACACAAAATTGCAGGGTTTTTTTTTTTTTTTTTTTTTTTTTTTTTTGAGGCAGGGTCTTGTTCTGTCACCAGGCTGGAATGCAGTGGCACAAACACAGCTCACTCCAGCCTCGACCACCTGGGCTCAAGTGATCCACCTGAGCCTCCTGAACTGGAACTACAGGCACGTGCCACCATGCCCGGATGATTTTTGTATTTTTTTGGAGATGGGGTCTCACCATGTTGCTTAGGCTGATCTTGAACTCCTGGTTTCAAGCAGTCCTCCTACCTTGGCCTCCCGAAGTGCTGGGATTGCAGGTGTGAGCCACTGCTCTCAGCCTGCAAAAGTATCTTGACCAGTTTTTTTGTTTGCTTATTACATAGGAGTGTTTGATAAAAGATAGTATTAGGTTTATTTTCCTGCTATGACAGGGTCACATGGTGGTCCTTAATCAGGTACTTATCTAAGTAATTGGTAGCATAGATGGCATTGGTAAGCATGGAAATTAGATCCTGTAGAAATTAGTTATACTAATTTTATATAATCTGATTAGGCACAATTTGCTTTACGTTGTTTTTTATTTACTCCGTTTTATGTAACTTTTGAATATAAAAAGGGTGTCTTAAAAAACTATTTTCAAATAAAAACCTAGAAAATGAATGTAAAACCATTTTTCTACTTCAGACTGGCTCACACATATTTCTTAATCTATTTTAAGACTTATAATTGTTAAAATATGTGAAAATGTCTTTTGAGGGTTGGCATATTTCAACTACACTTAGAAAAATTGTGGTTGTTATGGGTTGATGTTATTTCCTTAGTGAGCTTTCAAAAATACTTATGACTTCTGCTGGGCGCAGTGGCTCATGCCGATAATCCCAGCACTTTGTGAGGCCAAGGCAGGAGGATCACTTGAGCCTGGGAGGTCAAGGCTGCAGTGAGCTGTCATCGTACCACTGTATTCTAGCCTGGGTGATAGAGCAAGACCTGTCTCAAAAAATAAAAAAATTAAAAAAAAGAAAAAATTTCATGACAAGCTTAAATAATATTGGAATTATCTGTTCTTTAAGGGTTACATTTTACCTGTTGAATCAATCTGATCCTCCTTCCTTCTTTACCATTCCAACCTCTTCAAGTTTTCTATTCTTAGAATAGTCTTGGGAGTGTAACTGGGAAAATATTCATTTTCTCTTAAGTTAGTTGCACATAGTATTATTTTAAACTTTTCATTATCTGTGATTGTGGCTCTTCATTTCGTCTATTTTTGTTCTTCTCCTAAGGAATGTATCTATTTTACTGTTTTGAGGATTGCTTTAATTTTTTTCCCTTGTTCTTCCTGCTTTTCTTTTGGCATATTTTTTGGCTTGTTAACATAAATATTAAGTCCCCTTATTTTTAATCCTTATTCTTTGTTAAAGATGTTCTCTAAGAACCAATTCTGTGTTCCATAGGTTTTGGTATGGAGTGTTTCTTTGTCATTGCTCTGGATACTTTGAATTTTCAGTTTTGTTTTCCCCTTTGAACATCTGAAGTCTTTGGGCCAGGCACAGTGGCTCACGCCTGTACTCTCAGCACTTTGGGAGGCCGAGGCAGGTGGATCACTGAAGGTCAGGAGTTTGAGACCAGCCTGGTCAACATGGTGAAACCTCAGTCTCCCCTAAAAATATAAAAATTAGCCAGGCATGTTGGCAGGTGTGTGTAATCCTAGGTACCTGGGAGGCTGAGGCAGGAGAATCACTTAAACCCAGGAGGTGGAGGTTGCAGTGAGCCAAGATCGCACCACTGCACTCCAGCCTGGGTGACAGAGACTCTATCTCAAAAAGAAAAAAAAAGAAAGAAATCTTTGATTTCTATACCTTAGTCTATATTCCTTAGGCTATACCTTAGTCAGAAGGCTGGGGCTAACTCCAGCGTCCCAACTTCTAATTTGAAATTCTTTTAATTATTTCACAGTATATCAACCACATATTTGACCTGAATGTCAAAGAATGCTAAATATAATTAAGAGGGAAGCAGTAAAATTAAATATGTTAATTAATTAAATGTGCCTGGGTCCACTTCTCATACTAATTCAGATTATCAGCTAGAGTTGAAAAAGAAGTAAGAGAAGGTTGAAAATAGATGACCCAGGCAAATGCAAAAATGCAAAAGTGATGTGGTAAAATAAAGCCTAAGTTAGGTAGAATTGAAGGTTAATGCACTGGACAGAATAAAGTGGATAGTATATAATGTTGGCCCAGTAAATTAACTAAGCAGCTATAACAGTCATAAATAAGTAGGCACCAAACGTAGAAGCTCTCTATAAAAACTTCAAAACTCAAGAAAAGAATTCAGTGAGGGCCAGGTGCGGTGACTCACACCTGTAATCCCAGCACTTTGGGATGCTGAGGAGGGCAGATCATCTGATTTCAGGAGTTCGAGACCAGCCTGTCCAACACAGTGAAACCCTGTCTCTACTAAAAATACAAAAATTAACCAGGCATGGTGGCTCACACCTGTAGTCCTAGCCACTCGGGAGGCTGAGACAGGAGTATCACTTGAATCTGGGAGGCAGAGATTGCAGTGAGCCGAGATTACGCCACAGCACTGCAGCCTGGATGACAGAGCGAGACTCCGTCTCAAAGAAAAAAAAAGAATTTGATGAAAACACAGTTGTATTGGATTTGCTGCATTTCTTTTGTAGATAGATAGACCCAAAAGATACAGATAAAGGCATAGGGAATTGGACTAACACAATCAGCAAATCTTTTGAATAAAGATCTCACTACTTTAAAAGCCCATGGAACAGTTATACAGAATCAGTCTCAGACTTGACAACAACAAAGTAAATCCTAAATTGAAAAGAAGTAGAGGTTTTACAATACACATTCTTGATAATTTATTCTTTCAGAAAATATTTTTGATCTATCGTGTTTCTTACATATGAGTTCATAGCAGTATTTTTTTTAAAATTATACATTAAAGTTGATTTTTTTGATGTACAGTTTGATTTTTAACATACGTATTAAAACAAGTGTTTATGGTCATATAATTGCTACCACAGTTGGCATACCAACTAGTTCCATCATCCCCAAAACTACATGGTGCTATCGCTTTCTGTTCTATTCTAGTCTGGTCCTCCTGCCTCTAACCTTAGCAGCCACTTATCTGGTCTACAGTTTTATCTTTTTTGAGAATGTCATATAAGGGGAGTCATATGGTATGTTACCTTTGAGACTGCTTTCACCTAGCTTGATGCCTTTGAGCTTCATCCAAGTTCCTGTGAATTGTTTGTTCCTTTTTATTGCTGAGCTATATTCCATTGTGTGGATGTACCACAGTTTTAGTTGGTTTATCTATTCATCTATTTTAAGACATTTGTGTTGTTTCTAGTTTTTAGTGATTATGAATAGTCCTGTTGTAAACATTCAGGTACAGGATTTTGTATGAATACTAATTTTTATTTCTTTAGAATACATACCCAATAATGGAATTCCTGAGTCATATGGTAAATGCATATTTAACTTTGGAAAACAGTTTGGCCATATTTTTATAAAGTGGTTGTATCATTTTTACATTCCCACTAGCTTCATATGAGAATTCTTATTCTTCTGTACCCCTCACCTTTTATATTTCTATGAGCAGCCTTTTAAATTTTCACCTTATTTTCAAATGGGTAAGTAGGTATGTGTTTGGATCTCATTGTGGTTTAATTTGAATTTTGCTAATGACTAATGAGGTTGAGTGTCTTTTTAATGTCTATACACACATTTATATAGACTGTATATATGTATTTTTTTTGCAGTGTCTGTTCAAGTTTTTCATTAATTTTTAAGTGGGTTTTTTGCTTTTTGTTGGGCTTTGAGAGTTTTTAAAATATATTCTGCATTTAAGTCCCTTATTAGATGATATATGCTTGCAAATGTTTTCCTCCCAGTCTCTGGCTTGTCTTTTCATTCGTGTAAAAGTATGTTTCTAACAGCATATGTTTTTTATTTTGATGAAATCTAATTTCTTAATTTTTCCATTTGTGGATGATGATTTCAGTGTTGTATCTTTTGTCTGGTAGAAGGTTGCAGTGATTTTCCCCTATATTTTCTTCCAGAAGTTTTATAGTTTAAAGTGTTACATTAAGTATAATTTTTTGAATTAAGTTTTGAATACAATGTAAGGTATGAAGTTCTTTTTTCATATATCCAGTTGTTCTAACACTATTAGTTGAAAAGACTGTCCTTTCTACACTGAATAGCTTTTGTGCTTTTGAAAAATTATCAATTTATATGAAACATACGAAGAACAACACAAAATGAAGTGGGATTTATCCCACAAAGGAAAAGTTGGTTTAACATTGAATAAAAAAATCAGTGCATACTTCACTACTTTAAACTAAAAAAGAAATATCACATAATCATCTCAATAGATGCAGAAAGTGCATTTGAGAAAAATCCAACATGTATCCTTGATAACATCACTCAGTAAACTGTGAATAGAAACCTGATAAAAGGGTATATATAAAAGACATACAGCTAACATCATACTTAATGATGAAAGAATGTTGTCCCCTTAATATAAGGAATAGAATAAGGATATAAGCTCTCACCACTTCTATTGTACTAGAAATTTTTAGGCAGGGCAGTAAGACAAGAAATGCATCCAGATTGGAAAAGAAGAATGTAAAAATCCACAGGAATACAAAATCTATATTTAAAGTGTCAATTGTATTTCTATATATTAGTAATGAATAAAAGGAAGACGAAAAATTTAAGTACAATTTTAAATAAAAATCTATGGAATACCTAGGGCTCAATTTGCCAAAATTGTCAAAGATGTGTAATACTGAAAATTACAAAATACTTTCAGATTAATTTTTAAAGGCCTAAATGAATGGAAAGATATTACTTTTTCAGTAGCCATAAGATTTAATATTGCTAAGAGGTCAGTTCTCCCCAAAGTGATCTATAGATTCAACATAATCCCTATCAAAATCCCAGCAGGCTTTTATTTTTAAGTCAACAAGCTGATTCTAAAATTCACTAGGAAATGCGAAGGAAGTAGACTAGCTGAAACAACTTGGAAAAAACCCAAAGCTTTATCACCATTGAGTATGACTTAGCCATGGGTTTTTCATATGTGGTGTATATCATGTTGAGGAAATTCCCTTCTATTCCTAATTTGTTGAGTGTTTTTATCATGAAAGGGAATTGAATTTTGTCAAATGCGTTTTCTGCATCAAGATGATCATCATGTGTTTAAAACCCTTCATTCTCTTAATGTGATATATTACTTTGATTCATTTTTCTTGAAGTTCAACTGTTCTTGCATTCTGGGAATAAACTTGATTGATTACTGATTCAGTCTTCTTACTGGTTATGGGTCTATTCAGGTTTTCTATTCATGAGTAAATTTTGGCAGATTGTGTATTTGTTAAAATTTGCCAATTTAATTTAGGTTATCCAATTTGTTGACATACAGTTGTTTGTAGTATTCTCTTATGATCCTTTTTTTTTCTGTAAAATTGGTAGTAATGGCCCTATTTTCATATCTGAGTTTTGTAATTTGAATGTTTTCTCTCACTCTCTCTCTCTCTCTTTTTTTTTTTTAAGTTAATCTAGTTTAAAAGTTTGTCTATTTTGTTGATCTTTAAGAAAAAACAACTTTGGTTATCAGTTTTCCTTACTGTGTTTTATTCTCTAATTATCTTTGCTCATATTATTTGTTACTTTTGCCCTGCTAGCTTTGCACAGAGTTTACTCTTCTCTTTTAGTTCCTTAAGGTATGAAGTTAGGTTATTGATTTGAAGTTTTATTTCCTTTATAATATATTCATTTACAGCTATAAATTACTGTGCCGGGCGTGGTGGCTCATGCCTGTAATCCTAGCGCTTTAGGAGTCCAAGGCAGGCAGATTACCTTAGGTCAGGAGGTCGAGATCTGCCTGGCCAACATGGTGAAACCCCGTCTCTACTAAAAATACAAAAATTAGCCAGGCATAGTTGCGGGCACCTGTAGTCCCAGCTACTAGGGAGGCTGGGATGGGTAAACCACTTGAACCCAAGAGGCAGAGGTTGCAGTGAGCCAGTATCGCACTACTGCATTCCAGCCTGGGTGACAGAGCAAGACTCCATCTCAAAAAAAAATGTCTGTTAACATTGCTTTCACTGCATTCCCTAAGTTTTAATATATTGTATTTTTATTAGTCTCAAGGCATTCTCTAATTTTTCTCTATGATTTTTATTGGTTGTTTAAAAGGGTATTGTTTCATTTTCATGTATTTGTGAATTTGCCAGTATTCCTTCTGATATTAATTTCTAGGTTTATTCCATTGTAATCAGAAAAGTGGTTTGCATGATTTCATTGTTTTTATATGTATTAAGACTTGTTTTGTAGCCAACATATGGCCTATCCTGGAGAATGTTTCATGTACACTTGAAAAAAATTTGTTGTTGTACGGAGTATTCTGTTGGCTCTAACTGGCTTGAAATCCTTTATTTTCTGTTGATAATATATCTCAGTACCCTATTCATAATTGGAAGTGGTGTATTAAAATCTCTGACTGTTTATCATATGAAAAAGACCCTTGCACATGCATGTTTATAGCAACACAATTCACAATTGCAAAAATATGGAACCAGCCCAAATGCCCAGCAATCAACGAGTAGATAAAATGTGGCATATGTATACCATGGAATACCACTTAGCCATGAAAAGGAATAAAATACTGACATTTGCAGCAAACTGGCTGGAATTAGAGACCATTATTCTAAGTGAAGTAACTCAGGAATGGAAAACCAAACATTGTATGTTCTCATTTATAAGTGGGAGCTAAGCTATGAAGACACAGAGGCATAAGAATGATATAGTGGACCTTGGGGACTCAGGGAGAGGGATAAAATAACTGCACACTGGGTACAGTGCGCACTGCCCGAGTGATGGGTGCACCAAAATCTCGGAAATTACCCTAAAGAACTTATCCATGTAACCACATACCACCTGTTCCTAAAAACCTATTGAAATAAAAAAAAGTAAAATAAAGTATGTGGGAGGATTAAAAAAAAAAAAAAAAGAGGGTGATGTGCTCTGGTTCTGCGGGGAGAGGAGGGGGGAGGCATGAAAGCTCCACGTTAGGGACCCTCCCAGACCTCATCCTTATGTGTTTTTCTTTTTGGTTGGTCCTGATATTGTATCCTTTGTAATAAAACTGTAATTGTAAAAATCTAAATAAAATGTAATTTGTTAAAAAAAAAAAAAAAAAAAAAGGAAAAAAAGACGTTTTGGAATTCTGTCAGGCAATAAAAATAATCAGTATTTTCAGTGGAGGGCTTGTGTTTAGGAAAATAAATACATAGAATCTCCTACTGTTGTAACACTGTTTTTCCATTTAATTCTATCAGTGTTTGCTTCATATATATTGGACTTCTGTTCTATGGTGTATATGTTTATAATTGTTGTATCTTCTTGAGAATTGGCCTTTTTATCAAAATATTTTGTCTTTGGTCTCCTAACAGTTTTTGACTTAAAAGTCTATTTTGTCTGATTTTAGTATAATTACCTTTGTTTTCTTTTGGTTACTATTTGTTTGGAATATCTTTTCCTGTCCTTTCACTCTCAACGTATTTTTAGACCAAAAGTGAATCTCTGATAGAAAGCATGTAGTTGAATTTTTAAAAAGTATTCTGCCAATCTTTTGATAAGAGAGTTTATTCTATTTGCATTTAATATACCAATAAGGAAGGACCTCTGCCATTTTGCTATTTATTTCCTTAAAGAGTTTTTGTTTCTGAATTCTTCCATTACTGCCTTCTTTTATGTTTAGGATTTTTCATAATAATATGCTTTGACTCTCTTCACATTTCCTTTTTTATCTATATTCTATAAATATAGATAAATATTCTATAAATATTTCCTTTGTGATCTATTTCAGTAAATTCTGGTAGCTTTTAATCTTTCAAGGAAATTGTCCCTTTTATCTGGAAATATTTAGGCTGCTTGAAATATTAGGCTGCTTGAAGTTGTCCCACAGATGATTGATGGTCTCTCATTTTCTTTGAATCTTTTCTTTCTGCTTCCTTTTGGGTAGTTTCTATTGCTGTGTCATCACATTCACTGATGTTTTCCTCTGTAGCGTCTAATTTGCTGTTAATCCCATCCAGTGTATTTTTCATCTCAGACATTGCCAATTTTACCTTTTTTTTTTTTTTTTTTTTTTTTTTTTGAGACAGGGTGTTGCTGTGTTATCCAGGCTAGAGTGCAGTAGCACAACCATTGCTCATTTCAGCCTCGACCTTTCAGGTTCAAGCCATCCTCGTACCTCAGCCTCCTGAGAAGCTGGGACTACAGGCACAAGCCACCATGCCTGGCTAATTTTAAAATTTTATTTTTGGCCAGGTGTGGTGGCTCACGCCTGTAATCCACTTTGGGAGGCCTAGGCGGGCGGATCACGAGGTCAGGAGATTGAGACCATCCTGGCTAACATGGTGAAGCCTTGTCTCTACTAAAAATACAAAAAATTAGTCAGGCGTGGTGGTGGGCGCTTGTAGTCCCAGCAGCTGGGGAGGCTGAGGCAGGAGAATGGCGTGACCCTGGGAGGCACAGCTTGCTGTGAACCGAGATCGCTGCCACTACACTCCAGCCTGGGCGACACAGCAAGACTCCGTCTCAAAAAAGAAAAAAAAAAAAATTTATTATTTATTTTGTCAAGACAAAGTCTCGCTATTTTGCCAGGGTTGGTCTTGAACTCCTGGCCTCAAGCGATCCTCCCACCTCAGCCTCTCAAAGGGTTGGAATTATAGGCATGAGCCACTGTGCCCAGCCCATTTTCATCTTTAGAAAGTTCTATTTGATCTTTTTTTATGTCACTCATGTCTAAACTTTTTGAACATGTGGTGTATAGTTGTAACATCTGTGTCAGTACTGAGGTAGTTTTTAATTGATTGATTTTTCTCCTCTTGGACAAGACATACACTTCTGCTTCCATTAATATCTTCTGGTCTCCCATTCACATATATCTACTGTTGAGTTCATATTTTCTTTGGCCTTTTTAATAAAGGTTGTTTTAGTTAAAACTAGATAATATAATTAATGGAACCTTTGAAATAAGCAGTAAGTGCCACATGAAAATTTACCAGTGTGCCCAAAAAAAGATTCTTGCGAAGAAACTGAATTAAAGATCATATTAAAAATGCAAACACAAATGGACAAGAAAAAGCTGAGATGACAGTTCTTCTGTTTCTGTTGTGAGCTCCATGTTATCCACATAAAGAGATTGAAAAGACAGTTTAATCAAATTTGGTAAGAAACTGGCAAAATCAAATCTCTCAAAAAGACTCCCACTGCTGGTACCAATTAAGGCAAATTATCAGCCACTTACAAAAGAGAAGCATGGTGAAGAAGCAGTTTTAGCATGTGAGAGCTGAACAGCTCAATTGCTGCATGTGAGATTCACTTGCTGCATGTGAGATTCACCAGAGGAACCCAGGGAAGATGACTGGGGACTTTAGGGGTCTGGATTTAGATTAGGTGCCCCTTCAGGCTACCTGTGTCTGTTAGCTTTGATGGCAGGACGACAGTGGGCAGTGTCTCCTGTGGATGGTATTGGTAAGTTTCAGATATAATATGTCAAAAGCATAACTTAGAGACATTGTTAGTTATTCACATGCAAATTATTCTTATGTCAGAGACAGTCATTAGACTGTTGACAACAAACATGCAAAACCAGGAAATAAGAAAAGAAAGAGGAGATGGGGTATGGGTAGAAAACACATACATTCTGGAAGTGGTGGGTTTCTTTTCTTGGGTAAACAAATTAGCTGATAGTTAGGAAAGATGTTTGTCTGCTCTTGAACATGTACCTGGGATTATTAAGAAAAAAAAATTAGTTATTTATATACTTCCTGAAAAACCTTGAGAATTTAACTGTAGAGTGTGCATGACAGAGGCTATCTCTGTGTAATGTCTGCCAGTGGCTATCATTTAGTACCTGCACCAAGTCAGAACCATTTTCCTTTTCTGAATTTTCTCAGGTTTTGTGCTTTTTTTTTTCTTTTTTGTTTTTAAAAGCAATAGGAAGAAAATGTAGATAATTTCATGTTTATGTAGATGGTTCCACTTTTAAAATGGTATGGTAGCTTCTTTATTTAGACCTGGTAAATAAAAGATTATTTAGCATGTGGGATTTTTTGTTTGTTTGGCTGTGAAGAAATTTTATATTTAGGTTTTTCTTGGGCTGTGTAATCAGCACTGTGCTTTTACTAATGGTTGCCCGTCATTCTAGGCTTTATCAACTCCTTTATCACCCCAGCTCAAAACACCAAACTTAAAAAATATATATATTTGGTATACAGAAAGACCTGGCATAATGCACATTTTGAATGTGCATTTTTATTACCGAATTTGTATTTGTAATGGATCAACACAAGTCTTCCAAGAATTACGAATATATTTCCATATTGGTGACAGGTGTTCTATTAAGCATTTAGTATGTGAGGGTGCTGTTCATCTTAGTTGGGGCTGTTCTGAATTAATTGTGACAAGCTAATAAGATCTTTTGAAAGTTTCTTTCCAAGCTTCTTGAGCTAATGTTTTCCCTCTGGCCAGTGGGGTAGACTGAACTCTTTAAAGACCTGTGGGCAGTTGCTGTTCATTTAAGCCAGATGGCATGTGTCAACTCCTTTTCCTGGAAAGGGAGAGGTTTCTTTTTTGGCTGCTGTAATAAAGCCTTGTGTGACTTCTTATGAAACTCTTTTCTTTACATAAATTAGTACTTACAGAAGCTTTTCATAGAACTTTGGGCACGCCTCTTTCACTTATGAAGATTCTTAGATGGTTGTATATAAATGTTTTCATGTATAAATTCTTTTATTGAAGTTGTGCTGAAGCAGGTTATCATTGATTAGGTTATCACATAAAAATAGTATTTTTTTTAGGATAAAAACAAAATAAAGAAATTATATGACAAAGAGTGAGGGACCCTTTTATATTTTTACTGGTTCCCCAAGCTGCTTACAGTCAAGATCTGAGTTAGTGGTTGGCTGACAGTGGACAGCACTCTTAACGGTAGCATGTGGATGCTTAGGGAGCCCCTGGAAGCTGCCATGATCCACGGTCAGCCATGCATAATCTTCATGTGAGCACTGTAATTGCAGCTCTTGACTTTTAGCTCGCATAGTGAGTTATTACCTTAAACTGACTTTTGTTTTTCCTTTTTGGAAGAATGGAAGGTAGGTGAGTGAGTGAATTCTACAAGCATTTGATTTTTATTTATCCTGATTAAATCCTAAGATCCTGGATTTTATCTCCACATCCAGAATTCTAAGAATTTGGGGTGTGAACTGGGCATGTGATAAAGGTGACTTTTCTGTTTTCTGGTTTTCTTGGTAATGGATGTTAAAAGTCTGTTTTACTGGGAGACTTATCAAAATTTTCATTTCTTTAAGGTGTTGACTTTAAGGTGAAAACAATTTCAGTGGATGGAAATAAGGCTAAACTTGCAATATGGGTAAGAGCTTTTAAAATGTATTTTGAAAATGTTAAACTTTACTTTTTAAGGATGCAGAAATTGATTTGTGTAGTGTTCTAGAGGTGGTGAATGAACAATTTGTATTAAATAACTTTTGGGAGATTTGATACTGATTAAAGGATAAACAGTAATATAATTGGGTAATTAGGCAGCTATGTTTTGTTTAAATTTTTACAATGCATAATTCTTTATGAATATTTCAAAACAGAACAGAATGTTAAAAAATCATCTCATCTGCCAAAGAGAATCATAATTGGATATGTTTCTTTAAGTTTTAAAAAGACCGTCTAGACTGAACTAACACTAAAGGTAATTGTTAAGGGGAGGAGGAATGACGTGATGTTTAGGAAAAATTTTATTTTTCTTGTTTGTTAGTATAGATATTTATAAAATTTGAGGTTTCAAACTTTGGGCTTATTTTTAATGCCTCGTTTTTCCTTACTGACTTCTTTTCATTTTCCTGTGAATCCAACCATTCTGATCCCCATTGCTGTACTAGCTAGACCTCCTCATGCTAGTGTCAGATAAGGTAGCATTAACTGTCAAAAATATCCAAGATGCTTAGTGTCTATGTTTGTCTCTCTGTGTGTCTCCCTTTTATCAGTCTATTTACCCATCTACATACCGATCTATCTATATCTGTCTATCTAAATATGATCGGTACTATATATACATATGTTAATTCTAAATATATACTGTTTTATATATCTAATTTCCACATATGCTCTGATAATTATACATATATGTTTGTAACATAAGAAATCATATTAGAACTGATCAGCAGTCATCAAATCGAGACATATTTCCACAAGATGGTTAAATGGTAAATGCTGTTTTTGTACATCAGTCACAGATTGAAAACAGCAAGTGTTCATGCATTGTATGATGTCATATTTCTTGGCATTCTCTGAATGGCACACTGTTTCTAATACACATTTATCCCCAAATAACAAATAACTGTGTAAGTGTGTTTAATGTTTTTATGTCAGTTTTTCCTAACATACACTACTTTAAATTTGTTAACTTGTTTGCCCCTTTCCCGCAAATATATTTAATATCAATCAGAACAGTAATGTCTAACAGAGAACAATTTGGAAAATGTTGGACTAGACTATGGTAAAATGTGTTGAACGATGTAAGAATGCTGGCTTTTTCCATACTAAAGTAGGGGCCTGATTTCCATATGCTTTTCGTGGTTGATTTATTATCCCTTTCCGTCCTTGCTGCTGCTTTGTGAAATATATAGATTAGAGTAGTATCTGAGGCTTGCTGGTTGCAGTGAGATTTTTCTCTCATAGTTTCGTTTTGTTTTAAATTTACTTTCTAGTTCCTGCCTAATAAAAAGGCTGGCAGGTATTATTTAAGAGAATTTTTACCATAGGCCTATAAACATTCTTTAAAGAAGAGAGATTTTCCCCCTGGCTGTAAGAATAATACAGGGTCATTCTAAAAAGGATAATTGAGACAGTAAGACAGTAGTAGAGAAAAATGTCCATAAAAGTATACCACCGAGTACATTTTAGTGAGCATTCTTTAAAATATCTAGGGATATGTATACATACCACTATACCTACGAGTATGTGAGTTTTCCAAAACAAAGAGATTATATCTTACATTTTTAAACCTGTTTGTCCTCCTTTCCTACCACCTCACCCCCACACACAGTATGTGCTGTAGCCATTTAGATGGCCACCTAGTATTCCATTTCATAGCTGTACTTTAGTCAACCTTCAATGAGAGATACTTACATTTTTGCCAGCTTTTCACAAAGATTAGAGCTCTTTGAGCATTCTGATTTATACGTCTGTGTGTACGTGTCCAGTTACTTTAAAATGTGTAGCTGGAAGTAGAAATAAATATGAAGTCTTAACATTAATGTACACCAAAAAGCCTTTTTTTCAGTTTATACTCCCACCAATTATATTTATATTCATTCTGCCACATCCTTATCTATACTGTTATCATTCTTTGTTTTTGCCTCTGAGTGTTGCTGTTTTACTTATATTTGCATTTCTTTTGATAAGAGATTTTTGCCTATTTATTGATCATTTTAAAAAATAAGTTTTCTTTTACATATTTTACCCATTTTATATGTTAGCATTCATCTTTTTTGTCATTAAAGTCTTTATATAATAAAAGTATTAGCTCTTTGTCATGTGGTACAATTTTCTAATCTATCATTTGCCTTTAAAATCGTGTTTCAGTTGAATATATGTTTGTGTTCTTGTGTGTGTGTAATACTAACTGCCATATGCTACAGATTTTTTTTTCCAGTTTGTCATTTACCTTCCAATATTGTTAAGGATGAATATGGGGATGGGGAGGTGAAGAGGAGGTAAAGGATGTTCTTGTCATACCAAGGTTTTAATATTTATATGGTTAGATCAGCTATTTTCATCATGGCATTTGGGTGTAATGTATTTAGGAAGGCCTTTCCTCTCTATTAGAAAGATATAAATCCATATTGCCTAATTCTTCTATAGTTTTATTTATAAAATAAAATGAGTTTCTCTCCTACTTGGAAGCTTTTTCTAGGATGAAATGGAATAGTTAAGCATAGCCCTGCCCCTCCTGCCTCCTGAAAGTGCATACGCACCATGACCTTGTTTTCTTCTACTGCCTTTTTCTATGTCCTTACTTCACTTTCACTCCCTCCATCTATTATTAAGCCTTTCTAGATCTTTCCTAGCCCTGAATTTCCTAGCCCTGATCTATATATCTTTCGGTAATTTCTTCTCTTCTTCCTCCATCAGAAAATAAAACCACAGGATAGAGACAAAAAGCTATACTTCATTTATCTTACAAAGATGTTATTATACCTACCACATATTCCTGTTTTGAAAACAAACACAAGCAACAATCTAACTTCTATTTAAGCATATACACTTTATAGTTACTATAAATCCTGATCCAATGCTATTGCACATGGTTCCCTCCACCCTCTAAATTATAACACCTATTTAAACATTTTTATAAGTGAATCCAAAAATGGCAAGGCTCTAAACATCTGGCCTAATTATTAATAAATATTCACAAGCAAAGTTTCAAAGTCAAGTGTAGTATTTCAACATTAAAACTTTCTTGCTATGGTTTTTACTTTTAAAACATCGGGATTTATGGATATTTTAACTGGAATTGCAGTTCTGATTTTTATGTTGTGTTTCATTAAGGCAGTTTTTGAAGTTGATCTCAATGAAGACCAGAGAGAACAAATTTCATGTTCACTTGTTTTTCTGCCAGCTCTGGAACTTATGGACACAGTTTCCATATGCAAATAGAATAAACTTTTTTCCTGTTATCACAAAGTCTTGGGGCTAAAATATTTCATACTTGGTCTTTGCCCCAAACTATTTGTTATGAATATAGAACAGTGTTCCATGTATGGAAAAATAGCTGCTGCTTAAATTTCCAAATTCACTAATTCGCTGTTCCAAACCCAAGGCTTGTCTTTTCAATAATGGCTTTTCCTTCCTTTTTTCTTTCTTTCTCTCTAAAGAAGATAGTCTGTACTACTAAAAGTTAAATGCTTAACATGGTGCAATTCTCGAAGTTATAATGTATCTGGATACTGAATAATTTGAATATTACTAATTTGTCATTTTTTGCATATAAGCAAATCGCCAGGATGCGTTCTCATAATGATTTGTCATTTTAAAATACACATTTTTTATTGAGTTTTTATGAATCAGATTGTGTGAAATAGGTACTAGTACAAGGCTATGAAGAGCATTTCTAGTTTCTTATTGTATATATTACCAATTGCTTCCTAAAAGCGGTGACACTTTTACTGATATACATAGTAATCATTTTACTATGATATGCATAGTAGTTATATCTTTTGGCTTCTAGTTGATTACTTTTTCTTTCCCTGCAAATTTGGGTTTTGATTACTTAAGCATAGTGATCAAAAAAGATCACTGGGCATCCATGTGCCATTTCATTAATGATTATTAGACTACAATATTGACTTGTCTCATGTTACCAAAGTTATAATCTGCTTTAGATAGCGGCAAGTTCACTTTGCTTTAAGCAGCTTTTAATTCATATTATTGTTCTTGAAAAGTTGAGTAAATACACAAATTGAATGATTTTAAAATCCAAAGCAGGTTTTGTAAGAAACTTAAGAGGCAGCAAGAAGTTTTGTAAAGAGAAAAATCATTTATTTTATAAATTTATCTGTTTAGAACATTTACTTTAAATCTGTTACTTCTTCACTTAAGCATGGCAGGGTGGGGATTAGTTTCTGTGGTGGTGAGAATCTGGAAGGAAAGGCATTCAAATTTATGTAAGTATATCTGTGGAAGAGTGCTGAATGTTCAAAGGGGTTTACATTGGAAAATTACTTTCCTCTTAAGTTTCTCTTCTGGGGTTATAAATGACCGCAGATCCTCCCTACTGTGTTGCTGAAGCCCCTCAAGCCCCTGGTTTGAATTCCTCTCCAATCTTATAAACCTCTTACAGGTTATTCTAGCACTTTTTATATCTAGAGGAGCTTCTGCTTGTCCCATAGAAAACCCTCATTTACAGCAGTGGGACTGGTAGCTAAGTTGAGGTTTGATACATGTGTTTACTTTTACTTTTCTTTAGGTTACTTTGCATCAGCAGACTGCAAACTTTTTCTTAAAGAGCCAGATAGGAAATAGTCCAATCCTGAAGTGGGCCATGTGGCAATACGTAAGCAAATAGGCCTGCTGTGTTTCAATAAAACTTTATTTAATAAAACAGGTGGTGGGCTGAGCTGCTTTGTATAATCTTAGGTACTTTGAATCCATAGTCCAAGGATAGTGGAAAGACAACAGAGAGAAGGAATTGGGCCCGGAGGTAAAGGCTTGTTAAATAGGTTCATTCTTTTTCTTTTTCTGTTTTTACTCAACAAATTCTGAGCAACTGTCTTTTTTCAAGAATTGCTCTCAGCACAACGGTTAAACTGGTGATTAAACAGATGAGTCCCTGCTTTATGAAATTTACATTTTCTACCTAGTGTACGTTGTTCATTAACCCTAACATGAGTCAGAAACAACATGTAATAAAGAATGGCTTGGTTATATGCATTCTCTCAAAAGGAGATACATAGAAAACACTTAAAAGAGCCCAACCTAAAAATCTGTTACCTAAAGTAATACGTCCCCATAATTTTCTTCAAATCAGTGGTTCTCAGCCTTGATTCTACATTAAAAGCACCTGGTAAGATTTTTTTTTGAAAAATTCGTGTCATTACCTTAGACCGATTAAGCAGAAGTTTTTTGGAGGTTAGACTCAAGATTCCCAGAAAATTTCATTGTGCAACTGGAGTTTAGAACCATGGGTTTCATTTCATGTATGATAAAAATCTTAAATTCAAAACAGCAGAAAACCTTTACATAGTTTCATTTTTCTAGAGATCAGTAATTATAAGTAATTTTATTTTGTGACACTTGTCAGTAAGTGAACACATCTTATTTAAGTTCCAGTTTTTTAATGAGCTCATGCATTAATACTATTTTTAATAATGCTGTTTGACTTTCTACTCTTAAACTAGTATATTGAAGGTCTATTTATACTTTGTTTAATTTAATAATAATGATCATTTTTAGGATACTGCTGGTCAAGAGAGGTTTAGAACATTAACTCCCAGCTATTATAGAGGTGCACAGGGTGTTATATTAGGTAAGTGTTTACTTTAATTAATTTAAAAATATTTATTGGAGTTTCTGATTTTCCTAGTGTGTGAAAGTTAGTGTGTTTTTGTTTTACTTCTCATTAGAGCTACTTTTATGTAACTTGTAGTTGTATTAACTTCATGTAATATTAATGAATATTAAAACTTCTGATTTTAGTCTTTTGTCTAGCACTTAAAAAATAAAGACAAGACTATTTGGTTTGAAAACACATGTCAATGAGAACGTAATTGAGGATTAATCAGCGTATGTTCGACTGTCTTGGAGTATTATGGAAACTGGGCTTCAGTCATCAGCATATTAATATTTGCTGCAGTTTATAAAG
This sequence comes from Macaca thibetana thibetana, assembly GCF_024542745.1. Taxonomy (NCBI): domain Eukaryota; kingdom Metazoa; phylum Chordata; class Mammalia; order Primates; family Cercopithecidae; genus Macaca; species Macaca thibetana. Next base: position 27,180,921 of record NC_065586.1, read on the forward strand.
GATGAAAAGTATTTGTTGATTAGTAGAACCTGCTTTATTAGTCCTAAAAATATCACAAAGCACTTAACACTATTGATTTATAATCAAACAAAATTTACAAACCAAATGTGGCTTCTCAGTGTAATTTGTTGAAAAGTGCTTGTTCTTGATATTCCTGGGAAACAGTTTAAAATGAATATTGATCAATTGTATTAATAGGTAGAATTCTCTTTTTTTTAATATTATGACTTGATAGTGACAGCCTTTTGGTTCAGCATCTCTTGAGTTTGTAAAACACTTTAATAAGCTTTTTGTTGTAATGCAGAATGACATAAGATGAAAGTGATAACAGGAAGACCATTAGGAACGCATCCACTAACTGTACTACAATTTTTTCAAAGCTGTAAATTTTGGTTCTTGTAAGAAACAAATTAATGGGGTCATAGATGTTTACATTCATGTATTTTCTTTTCTTTTCTTTTTTTTTTTGATATTTTGCCACAGATTCAAATCTAAATACTCTGGTTTTTGGCTAGACCTCATTCATCATTATGAATGGGAAGAGCTGTTATTTTGCTTTAATGGGTATTAAATGGGTTTTCACTTATTACACAGGATATAATTTCATTTCTGTGACAGTATATGTTAATAGGATTGAAATGTGTATGCTTTAAAACAAAACACTTGTTTCTTCCATTTGGATCAGTAGACACTCATTATTAATTGTTGGAGACAATAAAAAACAGACTTGCCTATATTGCTTAGTAATGCTAACTCCTAGCTACGTATCAGAAATATACCATTGCTTCTTTCTTTAATGCTTATTTAACAAATGACTCCTTTTATTTCAGTTTATGATGTCACAAGAAGAGACACATTTGTTAAACTGGATAATTGGTTAAATGAATTGGAAACATACTGTACAAGAAATGACATAGTAAACATGCTAGTTGGAAATAAAATCGATAAGGTAAGAAGGTAGACACTTGGCATTTTGGTTCTGTATTTTGGTAGCCTTTCTTAATCATTGCATTTATGTTTTAGGAAAATCGTGAAGTCGATAGAAATGAAGGCCTGAAATTTGCACGAAAGCATTCCATGTTATTTATAGGTAGGTGTGTGAGTGAGTATCTATCCTTTCATTATTAATGAGGAATTTTTAAATGGAATTTTTGCTAAGTTTATTCCTTTATGAACCATAAAATGTATTTATTGTTCCTAGTTGCCCTGTGTTACAAAATCTAACTATATAACAAGGTTCTTTATTCTTCTTTCTGTAAAATGTATGATCATATTATGTGAAATCATATTTTAAAAAAGTCAAATCATTCCTCACAGGATATAATGGCATTCAGTAAAGTTTGGCACCCAGTGCTAAAGTTGTGCCTTGCTGATCCATATGCTGATACCATCAGCACCACCTGGGAGCTTGTTAGCAGTGCTTCAGCTCAGGCCCTACCCCAGACTTTCTGAATTGGAATCTGCATTTTAACAAGCTCTTCCTATGGTTTATATGCACATTAATTTTTGAGAAACATGGTCCAGCAAGGGTTGCCAAACTACAGCCTGGTCCAAATCTGGCCTCACCATTTGTATTGGTACACAGCCATGTCCATGTGTTTACATGTTGTCTGTGGCTGCTTTTGTGCCATATGGCAGATTTTAGTAGTTACAACAGAGGCCATATGGGCCACGAAGCCTAAATATTTACTATCTGGCCCTTTACAGAAAGAGTTTGCCAACCCCTCATCTAGAAAATTGGATGAGCCATATCAGAATCACCTGGGCCCTGTGCCTTATTACAGGTTTGAAAGGCAGTTTATTAAAAAGCACTCTAGTTGATTCTGATGTGAAGCCAGCTTTAGGAATTACTGATTTAACCATTCCATGGCATTAGAAACTACTAGGAATCTGCAAATGACGTTGAGAGGACTTCATATATAGATAGAAGCAGAGTGGAATTAGTGGAAAGTATTGAGATTTTCAGAAAGGAATTGAGTACTTTTACTTGCTGTATATCCCTGATTTCCATACATTAGTTTACCCAATATTTATTGAACACTCGAGATGTAACAGTGGACAAAACAGACAAACTTTCTGCCCACATGGAGCTTACATTCTAGTAAGGGAGACAGACTTAAATAAGTAAGTAGTGCTATGAAGGAAATAAAACATTATAAGGGGAGAGAGAATGACTGGAGTGGGGACTGATTAGGGAAGGTTCTTAGAGACTGTCCCATTTGAGCAGAAATCCCTCAGGTGAGGATCTAGAGCAAGCTTGTCCAGCCCACGGGCTGCATGTGGCCCAGGAGATGGCTTTGAATGTGACCCAACACAAATTTGTAAACTTTCTTAAAACATGAGATTTTTGTGAGTTATTTTTTTAAGTTCCAGCTATCATTAGTGTTAGTGTATGTTATGTGTGGCCCAAGACTATTCTTCTAATGTGGCCCAGGGAAACCGAAAGACTGGACACTCCTAGTCTAGAGGGAGATCATCTCAGGCTGAGAGAAGAGCGAATATTTCCTGAGGTAGGAACCAGGCTAGTGTGTTAAAGGAACAGGAAGAAAGCGTGTGTACTGGAGCATAGTGTGTGTTAAGGAGAAGGCAGATGGTGAGAGATGCCATTCAAATGGTAAAGAGATGAATTGTGTTCCAGTTGTGGTGGAAAGCAGGGAAGCAGCGTGTGACCTGATACTCTAAAAAGATCCTGTTGTGTAGAAAATGGACTAGGGGAAACAGAAGCAAGAGACTAGTTCTTCTCTTGCGGTGGCTTAGATGAAGGAAGCAGTGGTTTGACTATGTAGCAGTAGAGGGTGGTGGAAAACTGGCAGTTCTGGGAGGTACAGTGAAGGTACAGCTGACAGAATTTGTGGGTGGATTGGGTATGGAGGATAAGAAAAGAGAGCAATCAGGCGGGCATGGTGGCTCATGCCTGTAATCCCAGCACTTTGGGAGGCCGAGGCAGGTGGATTACGAGGTCAGGAGATCGAGACCATCCTGGCTAACATGGTGAAACCTGGTCGCTACTAAAAATACAAAAAATTCACTGGGAGTGGTGGCGGGCGCCTGTAGTCCCAGCTACTGGGGAGGCTGAGGCAGGAGAAGCGCTTGAACCTGGGAGGCATAGCTTGCAGTGAGCAAGATTGGGCCACTGCAGTCCAGCCTGGGTGACAGAGCGAGACTTCGTCTCAAAAAAGAAAAGAAAAAAAAAAAAAAGGAAAAAGAAAAGAGAGCAATCAGAGATAACTCCAGGTTTTAGGCATGAGCAGTGAGGTAGATTGTGCTGCCAATAATTGGGATGTGAAAGATTGAGATAAGAGCAAGTTTACAGTAGGGAAGTGAGAAATCAAGAATTTCACTTTGACATAAGAATGAGACATTTTTCTGATAACCGGTGGACGTGGTGGTCATTGGCATTTAGGTGGCATTTAAGATCACGTGATTAGATTGGTGACTTCAGGAAAGAATGTGGATAGAAAAGGGCTGAAGAAGCCTGGGCAACCTAGTGAGACCTCATCTCCAAATAAAATCAGCTGTGTGTGGTGGCATGTGCCTGTGATTCCAGTTGCTCTGGAGGCTGAGGTGGGAGGATCACTTGAGCCTGGGAGTCCAGGGCTATAGTGGAGCTCCCACTGCACTCCAGCCTAGGTGACAGAGTGAGACCCTGTCTCGGAAACGAAACAAAACGAAACAAAGAAAATGGCAGAAGATTGAACCCTGGGGGACTCCAGCAATTAGAGGTCCACAGAAAGAAGAAGTGCCAGCGAATAAGTCTGCACATGACATGCCAATGAGATAGAGGATTTTCAGGATGTTCAGTGTCCTGGAAGTCAAGGGAACAACTTGTTTAAAAGAAGAAGTGATTAGCAGTATCAAATACCAAAGATGTCAAATCAAATTAGGATGTTGGATTTGACAAGATAAAGGGTGTTGTGGTCTTGGAAAAGAATGATTTCAGTGGAGTGGTGGGAATGAAAGCCTAATTAGAGTAGTTTGAAGAAAGAATGTGAGATAAGAAGGTAGAAACAGCTTATGTGGATAACTCTTTAGAAGAGGTTTCAAAGAGAGTAGAGAAATGGGTGGCTATAAGAAGGGCATGTGGCGTAGAGAGCAAGTTTGTTTTTTAATAGGATGGAAAATAATTTGGCAGACTTTTAGGCTGATTCGTATGATCCAATAGAGAGAGTGTTTGATCCTTCAGTGAATGAGAAGGGGTGGGACTCCAGGAACAAGAGAAGGCGATGGCTTGGATAGCAGCAGGGACAGTTCATCCGTTCTCACAGAAGGGAAGGCAGAGCATGAGGATACATATGCAGGTAACTTGGTAAATTTATTAGTGGGATGATCAGGTAGTTCTTGCCAGATTGCTTCTGATTTTCTCAGCATAATGCAGCTAGATTATTAGCTGTGATAGAGTTTTGAGAGGCAGGAATAAAGTCATCATCTCAGACAGTGAGAAAGATCACCACTAAGGAAATGTAGGGTTGGAAGCAGTGCTGAGTGTCCACTTGAGTTTCATGAGCAAACATTTGCTGTGGGACCAGTTTTCATGGTGGTTTGTCATTTTGTCCAGCTACCTGGAGCTGCCTGATTATTAACAGAATAATCAGGTTAATTCTATAACTTGTATGAATTTCCTTATTTTAAAATAGGAATAATATCTGCCTTGGGAGCAAGTTGTAAGAATTAACTGAAAGCTTAAGGAAAAAACTTTCACATGCTAGTTAAGTAGGGCTTTACAAGTTATACTTCTATCACAGTTTTAAGATTATAAACCAGTATTTTTTTGGTATAAATTTATACACTAGTATTCTTATGGATAGAATTTAAGTAACTCAGTTTTGAGATTTGGAAATTCAGTAGTTATTGACTGTGGGGAAAAATTGCTGATTTGGATCTTAATGTATTATAGGCTGATATTTATGCCCTGATCGTTTCCCAGAAAAACATGAGAATATGACCAGAAAGGAATATACTATGAATGACCTTTTTCCTTGAATTTCAGAGGCAAGTGCAAAAACCTGTGATGGTGTACAATGTGCCTTTGAAGAACTTGTTGAAAAGATCATTCAGACCCCTGGACTGTGGGAAAGTGAGAACCAGAATAAAGGAGTCAAACTGTCACACAGGGAAGAAGGCCAAGGAGGAGGAGCCTGTGGTGGTTATTGTTCTGTGTTATAAACTCTGGGAAATTCCATCTCTTGTGTATTTGATCAGATAGTGACATCTTTCTGTATATAAACTCTTTAACTGCTATTTTAGGGACCTTGCAGTTTGCACATAATTGTTTTATATCATAGCAGTAAATATTTGCAAGAAATCCCACTCATTGACCCCGGGTAAAATGTTATGGTACGCATGCACAGTTTGCAGTCTACAGTTTTTTTATGTAGCACAAAATAGGTGTACCTTTATAAGTACATTCAATTTTATGATTTACATTTATCATGTAATTTTTAAAAAAATCCACCTATCTAGTATATGTTGATACAAAGTCTGCTTTTGCTATTCTTTTTGCTTAAATACTCCTATCATTTTCTGAATTACTTGGTATGTAGAACTCCTAGACCCACGGAGAAGAATAGAGGTATCATCAAACGTGGCAAATTTTCTTTCAGGAATAATAAAGAGCATGATTCCACAGCTTTTCTAGGATGTTTGAGATTCTTTTTTAGTACAAAGCAAAATTCTCATTACAGAATGTAGCCCAGGCCAATTTATAACTAAATCTCTATTTGTTCTGATGATGCTTCTAAAACAGCATTGATAGGTTAAAGAAGCTTGGTACTTTTAATTTACTTCAATGATTAGCTCAGTTGCTTAACTGGAGTTTTAAGCCTGTGATATGTACATTGGATTCATGACTCTGTGCAGCATTTTTAGTTATGTGGTGTTTGGCAGAATGACAATAAGGTTTTCCCCCATTTTGGTTTCAGGAGGACATGAATAGTGTGTTTATTGTGACTCCTCGTACTAACCACTTTTAAAACCAACATCTTTTTTCATAAATGTTGGTAGTATTTGTCCAGGTACCTCAATTGTAGCTTGTGTAATGTTGATGAATATCTGTATCTTATGGCTTCCATAATGGCTAGTTGACGTTGAAAAACCTATTTCTGTGTTTTGAGGAGTGGGGAAGAAAAACACTGAGTGAAAATTTGAGAAAGGCATATTACTTTCAGATTCTGATGTGTGAGGGAAAATACTGTCACAATGAAAATCTTGACAATTTACTTAACAAGTAACCAATAGTTCATCAAAACCAACTTGTACAGACTAATACATCTTTTTCATAGTATTCAGTTTTCTCACCTCTTGCTATTGTATATTGTAGATTTTTTTCACTCATGTGTTATTTAATTTACACTGATCTCTGCTATTTTAACCCCCCAAATAAGTTATTTGTCCTTTAAGGTTGGTTACTATAATACCCCTTAGTAAGATTCCAGTATTAATTTCTGGGCAGTTTGTTCTCTGTATACGATTGCAAATGATAAGCATTTTTGTGAGTGACCACCTTTGCAATATGTTTGTTAATTTACTTCATGTTGGGTTCTTTCTGAAATGTACATCTTTACATATAAAAACCTCACATTTATTTGATTTACACTTCCTAGTCTACATTACATGTGGTTGAAGGTTTTATACATTCTATATGCTTTTACTAAATATACAAGATTTACTACTAGAAATTTGGAGAAAGAACACTAACACAGGTACTTGTGATTTGTTCATGTTATATTAAAACTTGAGATTTGTGTATTTATGTAGAGTCTGTATTGACAAGACTGTTGTTTTTTGCTCCTTGAGCTATATAATCATCTGTGTATTGGATTGTTGTCTTGATTTGGTCTAAATTTGAATATATACAAGTTACTTGAATATAACAAAAATGAATTTTGTTTGATAGATTTATATTGTAACCTTTTTCTAGTTCTTGAATAAATATAGCCTACCTTCCCTAGATGCATTTGTGCAGGAAGTATATACATTTCCCTATTACTCTCATCAGCTGAGGAATATGTACTATGGTGTTACTGATATTATGTGGCTTTCATTTTATTATTTTGTTGCACGCTTAGTGTTTTGTAGTGGAGGTTTTGTAAGTGACAACAGTTGTAATATCTAAAGTCAGGCACCTAGTAGCAGGGTTTTGTTAATTCTTTTCAGAATCATTGAAGCAGTCTTAAAGGGTCTTTTGCAGATGGTACAAATTAGAGCAATTAGAATGTAGTATTTTGAGTTCTGGGAGTACTGAGATTGACCCAAACAAATAAAGAACTATTCAATTTCTGAGTAACAGTTAACATTTATTGAAAGCTTCCTTGGTGCCAGGTGCCATTCTAAGTGCTGAATTATCTCATTAAACCTCACAGCAACCTTAATAGATTATCCTATTATGCCCATTTTAAAGGTGAGGACAACACTATGTAGGTATGTTGGGTAACCCCCAAAGATCACATAGCTACTCGGTCATTGAGCTGGATTCCAGTCATGGCATTTTTACGCCTGAGCCCATATTCTTCACCATCACTCGTTTTACAATGGGTGGTTACCAGCTTTTTGTAACACAACTGAGTTAAGGCAGGTCCACTATTTCTTTATCACTCTTTTGTTATATGTAATAGAAGTATTTCAGACTTTTTGGTTATAGAGTAAATCCCATACTCATAAGTAAACCTACCTCATAAGTCATGTGACATAAAAGTTAAGGTAGTGGAGTAGGTGATCTTATTTCTTTCATCTGCTCAGAGTGGAATGAAAATCCTGACTTAGAAAAGGTGCAAAGTTAGGGACTTATGGTACATTCACTTTCTATGTGAGAACAGAAAGTATGGAAACAGTAATTTGCTCAAAACTGAAATCTGGGGGTGATGTTTTCATTTCATGTATTTGATGGCCATCCACAAACTCATACTTGGTGTTGACATTCTAGTTGAGTGTTGTGGAAATAGACTTGATTTTGATTCATCGTAGTTTGCATAGTCAAGAAATAGACATGATTCTCTACTAAGGGTGGGACTAGCACCATAGCTCATGAAAGAATCCTTCTTACACCAGTACTTGTTCTGCCTGTGAGTTGGCACAGACTTACGCAATATTCATAGTCTATCTTTAAGTACAACTTAATGCATATTTTTTCTGTGTATTTTTTTCAAATGAACTCAACAATTCTTCATGTATTACAGATCAGAGATCCTCTCCATATTCAAGCATTATGCTTCTATTTCTTGGAGGTACATTTCACCAGTAATACTTAGGAAGTTATTTTGTCTTTCCTGTATTTCCCTAGTTAGGTGTAGGAGTAAAAACATTATTCAGTTTTCAGAAGACATTGTTCTGACTCTGACCCTGCCTTGTATACTCGACTATATAGACTTCACCCTGGGTTTTGCCTAAACTATTGAAAGACGAGAATAAATAGACATAGATAGGCTAGCTAAGTCAAGACTAGGGACTAAGGAATATAGACTCACCCAGGTTTTTTTTTTGTTTTTTTTTTTTTTTGATTTTTCTCTCCCCAAATGGGAACATCTATCATGCTGGAGGACTGCTGTGATGGGGCTTTACATTTTACTGTTTTGTTGCTAGCTTACTGTTTCATATTTAGGAATCAGTCATGTTTCTGATTGTGGTATAAAGTTTGCTTAAGTGCCCCATAGTTAAAGCTATTCCATGTACGCAAACACACACACATATTTTGAATAGTCATGTGAGTGCCTGTTCTCAGTCTTGCCCCCTTTACCATTCCTCATACATATACAAGTTATTTATTGTTTATTTTTTTCCTCTTTTTTGACCGGAGAAGCAACAAATTACATAGTTTTATTTGTGTTTCTTTGATTACTAGTGAGCTTGAGTACTTTTAATATTTTATTGGATATGTTTGTGACCGACTTTAATTTCTTGTTCGTGTGTGCTGTGGCTGCCCAATCCAGCACCTACTTCCTTCTCTCACCATACCCCCCCCCAACCCCTGCAAAGAATCATGCATGTGGTTTGGGTGGCATTGTCACACCCTCGGCTTTCTAGATTAACCCAGTTACCTTTAAGCAGTGCCCCACTTCCCAGTAGCAATGGTTCAGGGGTAGGCACCTGACCCAGACCAGACTACTGAGATAAAGATGTTTGCCTAGGCTTTTTCAGGAGCTATTGAAGACATCTCCTTGGAGATAGTGTGCTGGGAGGAGTCACATTCTGAACTTGCTGCAGCTCATTTTTCTAATATAAAGGAACCAGCCTGAGGCAGTACCAAGAGAATGAGAGGGAGTCTGTTGGAGCCCTTGGGGACTTCTGGATCAAATTGGACCTGAATTGAGATCTATTTCTCAACTTTCACTTATGTGAGCCAATAAATTCCTTTTTTGTTGAAGGCAATTTGACTTGGATTTTCTTTTTTCTTGCAACCAAATATATGTTGTGTGAGAATGTGTGTGTTTTTCTTATTTACAGAGGTACTTGTACATCAGGTTAGTTACATCAATAATAGATTGATTATTTGCATAAGAAAGAAAAAAGTAAACCACTTGAAAAGCCACTACTCTTAAATAACTATTAACATTTTAGTGAGATTCCTTTTACATATTTCTTTGTGGATATATACATAGAAAACTGTAAATGAGTTAACTTCATACATGCTATTTTAAGGACCTCTTGATTTATATGATGTGGTTTCTTTTCATTTCCTCTGTCACCCGAGCACGCCCTCTCATTCCTCTCCTCCCTGAGGTATCTGTTGCATCCTAGCACATGTGCTCTTTCTGCATTTCTCGATGTTTATATTCATATGCAAATACATATAGATACATATATATTTATATATAGTTACAATTTTCTTTACATTTAAATATATATTATAAATTGGAACCATCTGTATATTCATCTCTGCATGTTGTTTTTCTTTGTTTTTTTCTTTATTTTTTAGAGACAGGCATTCGCTGTCTCCCAGGCAGGAGTGCAGTGGCATGATCACAGCTCACTGCAGCCTCGACCTTCCAGACCCAAATGATGTTCTCACCTCAGCTTCCCGAGTAGCTGGACTACAGTGTGCACCACCATGCCTGGATAATTTTTTTAAACATCTTTTTGTACAGACAAGGTCTCCCTGTGTTGCCCAGGCTGGTCTCGAGCTCCTGGGCTTAAGCTATCCTGCCTTGGCCTCCTAAAGTGCTGGGATTACAGGCATGAGTCACTGCGCCTGGCTGCCTTTCTTTCCTAACAGTAGATTGTGAAAATCCCTCCAAGCCAATTTCTGTACATCTAAGATCCATTTCAGTGATGGTACAGTATTAAAATTCGAATGTGTCGGATACCACAATTTGTTCAACTATTCCTCTAGTAATGGGCAATTATCTTGTTTCTATTTTTTTGCTACTGTAGATAGTACCATGATAAATATCCTTGTAAATATTTCCTTTTGTTAGATATCTATGAGTTGGATCCATAGATCAGACAATGCATTTTTTAAGTGTTGACATATTTTGTCAATAGCTTCCCAAAGTCTATAATCTTTTACATTTCCACTAGTGTAATACCTATGAACATACCACTTTCCCTCTTTCCTACATTCCCCATCAGCCCTGAGGTGTTACCACGTTTTAGTTACTTCGATACTTATAAGGTGTAATTTTTTTTCAACTTTTATTTTAGAGTCAGGAGTACCTATACATGTTTGTTATAAAGGTATATTGTGTGATGCTGAGGTTTGGAATACAAATGAATCTTTCCCAGATAGTGAGTGTATATATATATTTTTGAGATAGAGTCTGACTCTGTCACCCAGGCTGGAGTGCAGTGGCATGATCTCAGCTTACTGCAACCTCTGCATCCCGGGTTCAAACGATTCTTCTGCCTCAGCCCCCCGAGTAGCTGGGATTACAGGCATGTGCCACTATGCCTGACTAATTTTTATATTTTTAGTAGAGATGGGGTTTCACCATGTTGGCCAGGCTAATCTTGAACTCCTGACCTCAGGTGATCCGCCCCCCCTCGGCCTCCCAAAGTGCTGGGATTATAAGCAGGTGTAACTTCTGAGGTGTAACTTAGTTTGCATTTTCTGCAGTCGTTTTCATGTTTGTGGGCTTTTTTTTGAAGTGATTATTTATATCCTTTGCCAGTTTTTCTGTTCAGTTTTTTTGTGGTTTTATTATATGAGTTCTTTGTATACTACAGATATTAATCCAAATGTGTATGTTATAAGGATTTTTTTTCTAACAGCCTTTTAAAATTTTGTTTATGCTATATTTTCCTTACAATTTTTTAAAAAATGTTTTATCACTTCTGGGCTCCTCAACTCTTAGATTTGACATAGTTTCCTTAACCTCCTCTGAGATTTTTATTTTATTTTTTCTTTTAAAATCTTGAATAATTTGAAATTCACTTGTTTATGGCACAAGATAAGGAGCCATCTCATTCTTCTTCATACATGTAGCCTGTTGTTCTGCACAAAACATGAAATAAACCTGCCTTTTCCTACTGAGCCGAAGTACCGCTATTGCCCTAGATGAAATTCCCATAAGTACTGTAATCTACTTTGACCTTCTATTTTAGGGGCTCTTAACCTTGAAAAGTAATGTATTTTAGTATAATTGGTTTTTCTTTAATTCTGTGTATTTTATGTTTTAAAAAACCTTCTTAAAATAGCTCTGCAGGTTTCATCAGACTGCCACAGGGGTTTGGTAAAGCAAAAGTCTTGATGGTGGCTTTAGATAACAGAAAACATAGTATATGGCTTGTAAGGCACATTCTTCTATGTGCTTATATTTTTTTCTTCACATGTGAATCTTCAAATGATCCCTTACCCATTTTTCCTTTTGGTAGGTCCTTTAAAAAATATTCATATGAAGGAGGTTTATATGGTTACTAATCTTTTCTCATTAATATTTATTGCTGACATCTTCACCCAGTGACTTGTCTTTTGAATTTGCTTGAAGTTTTACATCCTTAAAAGTTTTAAAAACCAAAAATTTAATTCTTAATTAGTTTTTAGAATTCTAATTGGGATCACATGATATTCCTGCATTCATTGTGAGAAAACTGATAATTTAGTTACAAGACTTGCCATGAGGATACATGGGGTATCTTTCTGTATTCAGATTCTATAATGTTTTTAGTAGTTTATGGTTTTCTTCACATAGGACCTATACCTTCTTTATTAAAGTTATTCCTATGAATTTCATTTTGTCAGTGTGAATGGAACATAGGTTTTCTTCGTTTCAGAAATCTGTGTAGTTGTCACTAATAAAAGCTATAGACTTTTCTAAGTTTATTGAGACACCTAATTAATTTCTTTCATTTGGTACTTAGGTTTAACTAGGATTTCTTTCATTTTCTAGGCAAAAATAGGAAAAATGTAATTTGTAATTTTTCAGTGTTTATTGCCTTAGATGAAATTCCCATAAGTATTGTAATCTACTTTGATTATATAAGGCTATGTCTTGATCGGTTTTAATAAATACATGCACTTGTATAAATACTATCACAATCAAGGCCGGGTGTGGCTCATGGCTGTAATCCCAGCACTTTGGGAGACTGAGGCAGGAAGATTGCTTGAACCCAAGAGTTCAAGACAAGCTTGGGCAACATAATAGGATCTCTTCTCTACAAAAAACTTAAAAAAAAAAAAATAGCCAGGCATATTGTGGTGCAGCTATGGTTTCCACTACTCCAGAGGCTGAGGTGGGAGGATCATTTGAGCAATCCAGGTCAAGGCTGCAGTGAGCCGTGATTGTGCCACTGCACTCCAGCCTGGCAAGAGTGAGACCCTTCCTCCCCACTCCCAAAAGAACCACTATCAGTTAAGATACAGAATATTCACATTACCAGAAAATTTCCTTGTGGTTATGTTTGGACTCCTTCCTCCCACCTCTACTATACCTGACACTGATCAGGGCTTTCGTGGCCACCCCAAGGCAGGTTGGCTCTCATCACTCTGCAGTCTCTACCTACGTGTTCTAGACTTCCTTTTTCTCTTCCTTTATTTATTAGAGGCCTCTATCTTGCATAAATCTGTAGAAATATATCATAGGATAATATTCTTCGCTGCCTTCACTATTTTGTTTTTACTTAGGATCTCACCCTGTTGCCCAGGCTGGAGTGCAGTGCTGCCGTCATAGCTCACTACAGCTTCCTGGGCTCATGCAATCATCCCATCTCAACCTCCCAAGTAGTGGGGACTACAGGTAGGCACTACCATGCCCTGCAAATTTTCTACTTTTTGGAGAGAGAGAGTCTCTATGTTGCCCGGGCTGGTCTTGACCTCCTGGGCGCAGGTGATCCTTCTGCCTCAGCCCTTTACTATTAAGATTTGTTCTTGGCCGGGCATAGTGGTTCACGCCTGTAATTCCAGCACTTTGAGAGGCCAAGGTGGGCAGTTCACTTGAGGTCAGGAGTCCGAGAGCATTCTGACCAACACGGTGAAACCCCGTCTCTACTAAAAATGCAAAAATGAGCCAAGCATGCTGGTGGTCGCCTGTAGTCCCAGCTACTCAGGAGGCAGGAGAATCACTTGAACCAGGAGGCAGAGGTTGTAATGAGCCGAGATTGTGCCACTGCACTCCAGCCTGGGCGACAGAGCAAGACTCCATCACAAAAACAACAACAACAAAGATTTGTTCTTTTCCTTAATTTTTTTCTTTTCTTTTCTTTCTTTCTTTTTTTTTTTTTTTTTTTTTTTTGAGATAGAGTCTCGTTCTGTTGCCCAGGCTGGAGCGCAGTGGCGCAATCTCGGCTCACTGCAAGCTCCGCCTCCCGGGTTCACGCCATTCTTCTGCCTCAGCCTCCCAAGTAGCTGGGACTACAGGTGCCCCCCACCAGTCCTGGCTAATTTTTTGTATTTTTAGTAGAGACGGGATTTCACCACGTTAGCCAGGATGGTCTCGATCTCCTGACCTCGTGATCCGCCCGCCTCGGCCTCCCAAAGTTCTTTAATGTTTAAAATATATTTTTAACATATTCTCAGGGAGGGCATAAGAACCAACTCCTGTCCTTGTCTGAGACAGAGCATTTGTTCTTGGCCGGATGCAATGGTTCAGAGCAGTCATTTGGCTGTTTTGTTTTTGTTTTGTGGAGATGAGGATTTCACTGTGTTGCTCAGGTTGGTCTTGAACTCCCGAGCTCAAGTGATCCACTGCCTTGGCCTCCCAAAGTGCTAGGATTACAGATGTGAGCCACTGCACCTGGCCAATCATTTGTTTTTTAACTCTTAATTATTTCACTTTTGTGCAGATGACATTGTTAATCCTTTATGTCTTCTGTATTTCCCTTTTAGTCAAGAAGGCATCCCCATCCCAAGGTTATACAGCCATTCTCAAACATTTTTTTCCTACTATTTTCATAGTTTTGTTGTTTGCTTATTTGTCTTTATATTTTATTATGTAATCCATCTGGAATTTATTTGTGTTTATGGTGTTTTTATGATGTTTATTTTATTCCAGGCAGATAGTAAACTTTGCCAACACAATTTAATAAATCTTTTCTCCCCTGAATAGAAATTCCATAACTTGTTGATTTATTCAGTAAAGATTTATTTCAGACTTCCTATTTGCCAGGCACGGTTCTAAGTCCTAGGGATAGAGTGGTGAATAAATCAGAGTCAATGTCCTCATGTTAGTTTATGTAGCAGGATGGAAAAGAGAGTAAACAGATGAATTACATGATTTTGAAATAAGAGTGGGAAGAAAATAGACCACACTGACTGGATAAAAAGTGTATCGGTCTCAAGCAAGTCCTCTCTGGGCAAGTGACATTTGAGCAGAGACTCTAGTCAACAAGAAAAAAGATGTTGCTACACATACGCATATGTGTGGGAGAAGAGAGTTTACTGGAGAGGAACTGGCAAGTGTGAAAGGGCCTGAGCAGATCCTGCTTGGTGAGTTCAGGGAATAACAAGGCCAGTGTTTATGTAGCATAGAAAGTGAGCAGGGAGGTGTTAGAAGGAAGCAGGAGTCAAACCATGTAAGACTTTGTAGATCCTGGTGGAGTTTGGATGTTATGCTGAGTGTGATGGGAAACCACTGAAGAGCTTTAAATACAGAAGTTACAAACAACAGCACAACAAATGATCCCATTAAAAAGTGGGCAAAGGATCTGAGTAAACTTTTCTCAAAAGAAGACATACAAATGGCCAATAGGTATAAGAAAAGGTAATGCTCAACATCACTAATCATCAGGGAAATGCAAATCAAAGCCATAATGAGATACTATTTCACACCTTTTAGAATGGCAATTATCAAGAAGACAAAAATAAATGCAGAGAAAAGGGAACTCTTATACACTGTTGGTGGCAATGTAAATTAGCACAGCCACCATGGAATGGAGGTTTCTCAAAAAAACTAAAAATAGAACTACCATTTGATCCAGCAATTCCACCACTGGGTATTTCTTCAAAGGAAAAGAAATCAGTCTATGAAAGGAATATCTGCATTCCAATGTTTATTGCAGCACTATTCACAATAGCCAAAATATGGAATCAACCTAAGTGTCTATCAGTGGATGAATGGACAAAGAAAGAGGAATATTATTAGACCATAAAAAAGAATGAAATCATTTGCAGCAACATGGTTAGAACTGGAGGTTATTATGTTAAGTGAAATAAGCCAGGCACAGAAAGACAAATATTGAATGTTCTCACTCATATGTGGGAGCTAAAAAAGTTGATCTAACAGAGGTAGAGAGTAGAATGATAGTTACCAGAGGCTGGAAAGGGAAGGTGGGCAAGAGGATGAAGAGAAGTTGGTTAAGGGTTACAAAAATACAGATAGAAGAAATAATTTCTAATGTTCAATAGCACAGTAGGGTGACTGTAGTTAACACTATATTGTATATTTCAAGATAGCTAGAAGAGGGGATTTTGAATGTTCTCACCATAAAGAAATGATAAATGCTTGAGGTGATGGGTAGCCTGAATAATCAAATAACTTGATTATTACACATTTTATACATGTATGAAAATATCATTTGTATTCCACAAATACAAACAAAAATTATGTACCAATAAAAAAGTTGTCACCACAGAAAAATAAGTACATGAAGTGGTGGATATGTTAACTAGCTTGACTAAGAAAAAATAGAGGAGTTGTATTATTTAGGATTGGGTTTGGATGTATATTAACTGAAAATTCAGAATAATAATTGTTTAAATGTGCAATGGTTTGTTTTCTTATACCAGAGAAGTCCAAAAATGATCATTCAGGACTGTTGAGAGTGACTCTATTGGCCATTTCTATTCATCCTCAAGACTACCTTATGGTCCAAAGTGGCTGCAGGGTGGGAGAGCTCTGTTTATCACATCCATATTCCAGGCAGCAGGAAAGAGAGGAAGACAAAAGGGCACACTCCCTACTGAGTCAGTTGTCTTTTGGGGGAACTTCCTGAAGATATACATAATACTGTTCCCATTTATTTCACTGGCTGGATGTAATCTCCTGGCCACACCTAACAAGCTAGAAAATGCAGTCTAGGTTAGGCACATTGCTGTCTCCAATGGCAGTAAGGAAGTAAGGAAGAAGTGTTAGGTGGTTATTGGGAAGATAATTAGCCAACTTTGCCATAGAAGTAATGTGATCTGATACTTGTTTCAAAAAATTTGCTAAACTGGTATTTGGGAGCAAGTGTGAAAGCAGATCTATGAGGAGGGTGTTGCTTAAATCTAATAAAGGTATGATGGTGGATTGGACTAAGGGTTGTAGTGAGAAGTGTCAGATCCAAGATGTATTCTGAAGGTAAATACAATAAGACCTGCTAATAGATTGGATGAGGAAAAGAGAGGAATCAAAGGATGATTCCTGGGTGTTTAGCATTAGCAACTGGGTAACGGTGCTCCATTATAAGGTGGGAAATATGGAGGGAGAAACAGATGTGGGGAAAAATTATTTTGCACTTATTAAATTTGAGTTGCCTGTTGGATATCCAAGTGGAAATTTTGAATATAGGTTTTTTTGTTTTGTATTTATTTATTTTTGAGATGGAGTTTTCGCTCTTCCTTGCCCAGGCTGGAGTACAATGGCACAATCTCAACTCACCACAACCTCCGCCTCCCAGGTTCAAGCGATTGTCCTGCCTCAGTCTCCTGAGTAGCCGAGTGGCTGGGATTACAGGCATGCGCCACCACGCCCGGCTAATTTTTGTATTTTTAGTAGAGACAGGGTTTCTCTATGTTGGTCGGGCTGGTCTCGAACTCCCGACCTCAGGTGATCCGTCTACCTCGGCCTCCCAAAGTGCTGGGATTACAGGCGTGAGCCGCTGCGCCCGGCCTTGAATAGATATTTGAATATAAGAGTATAAGAGTCTGGGGCTTAGGAGATAATAGAGATCTGGAAATATATATTTGAGGATTATTAGCACATAGATGAAATTTAAAGCCATAGACACATGAGATATATAAGAGATCACCAAGGGAAGAATATATCTATAAAATAGATAGATAATAAGAAAGTGCTAAGTAATCCTAGAACCCTTTGCTGTTTAGACAGTAGAAGAAAGAGTCAGCAAAGGAGACTGGGAAGTTGCCAGAAAAATCCGGGGTGTGTGGCATCCTAGAAGTCAGTAAAAAAAAAAAAGGTTTCAAGAAGAAGCGAACAATCAATACTAATAATAGCTAACATTTATGGAATTGTTATGGTGTGCTAGACAATGTCTAAGTGCTTTATACATATTAAATCACAGAATCCTTCCACGACCCTATAATACAGTGTTAGAGTAGTATGATCATCATCCTTTACAAATGAGGAAACCTTGGCACAGGGAGGTAAGTAACTTGCCCATATATTCACAGTTGGTTGAAGACCAGATTCTTGTCCTCTGGTGTAAGGTGCTTTTAGACACTATCCCCTGCTGCTGAGCTGAGACATATAGGAAAAGGGAATTCACATTTGGATTTGGTAATATGGAGGTCACTGGTGACTTTGACAGATTTCAGAGGTGGGTGAGATGAAAGCCTAGAAAGAGTGGTAAAGGAAGATAGGGAAAGAAGCAAATGGAGGCAGAGAGAATAGACATTTTGCTGGAATAGAGTCCTAGCTGGAAGTGAGGAGAGGGTAAGTGGGCCTAGGAAGAGAGAAAATGGGAGATGTTACAGAATACTTTTGTGTTGATGGGAATGAGACAGTGAGGTAGGTGGCAGGACTTTACTCTGGACCAGATGAAGACTGGCTGTATGGAAGAGGTGAAAGCACCTCTCCATAAGACGCATCCACCAGTGCCATGTCAGTTCACCATTGCCATGGCAACACTCAGAAGTTACCACCGTTTTTCTAGAAATTTCTAAATAACTTGTCCATTAATTTGCGTGTGATTTAAAGCTGGTATAAATATGACTGCAGAACTGCCCCTGGGCTGCTGCTCTGGGTGCACTGCTGATGGGTAGCCCCGTTCCACAAGGAGCAGTCCCTCCGCTGCTGCCATGCACTGCTGTTTCAATGAAAGTTATGTCCAGCATCACTGGCTTGCTGTTAAATTCTTTTCTGGGCAAAGTCAAGAGGTCCCCTGGGCTAACCCCCCATTTGGGGGGTCACCTGCCCTACATCAGAAATGATCTACTAGAAAGAAAATAACAGTCATGAAAAGGGAAACTGGTAGCAACAACGCTCTTGAGTAGGTAAGGAAAGGGATCTACTTCTTGAGTGGAGACAGTGACCTCAGACAGGAGCAGAGGTAGTGCAGTCCTCATATCAGATGACAAGACTGTGGGGGAGCACAGATATGGACAGACTTGCAGGTTTGGGGTAGGAGGATGTGAGAGTTCTCTTCTGATTGCTTCTGTGTTATTCATGTAAAAAGCAAGATCATCACTAGGGTAAATGGAAGAGAGGATTTGAGAAAAGAGAAAATGGGAAATAATTATCTAGGACAATAGGAAAGAAACTCTATTAGGGTAATATAATAGAACTTACCAGTAGTGCAAAGTGATTATTTAAAATGTGTGGTCAAAAATAGAGGCCAGTCAGTTTAATTCTGTGTGTTTTTCTAGGCATGTTCATCTAGGGACACAGAGTGGGTAAAAATTTGAATTTAAGCAGGGCTGGGATTTTCCTAAGGTAGTGAAATGGGGATAGGTCCACCCCACAAGTTATCTGAAAGTAAACACAGGGGACAAATTATAATGATGCATTATGGAATCTGAACTGGATAAAGAGAGAAGTGAGGTCAGTGAGAAGTTGACGATAGAGGGGGAAAAGAAGTAGATAGAACCAAAGGGTGGGTGTTCCTAATGTGGCCAAATATTTCAGCCTAGATATACTCAGGCAAGGGACCTGGAAAGAAATGTCAGAGAGATGTTTGACATTCAGACATTGAGGGTAGGTCCAGGTTATAACCTGGGAGAAAGTTGAAAGGGAGGAGGCCCTGGTGCTGGATGAATCATTGCTGTTTCTTCAAAGAGTAAGTTCCCATATACAGTCGAGTCTGTTTCTAGATTCTGTTCTGTTCCACTGACATAGTCCTATGCCAAAATCACAACCATTTTGATTTACAGTATATTTGTAAATTAAGCTCTCCTCTCACTATTTTTTTTTTCAGTAACTACTATTTTGGCAAGCATTTTACCCAGTCACAAAATAAAGTTCTTTGGAATCCCGACAGGAGCTACATTAAATTTATGTATTAATTTATAAAAGTGACATTTTAAAAAGTCTTCCCAACCAGAAACATGACATACCTTTCCATTTATTCAGTTCTTGTTTTATGTCTGTTAATAAAATTTTAGAGTTTCCTTCATATAGACTGTCTAGCTACATTTGTTAATGTATTTCTAGGTATTTTATCATATATTGTTACTATCGTGTGTCCAGGTTTTTTTTCCATTTCCATTTCTCATTTATTTTTCTCCATAAAAAGAAAAAATTACTGTTCATGTATTTCTTATGGAAAGTGTCTTACCAAATTTGCTACTAATGCTAATCTCCTTTTAGTGTTTCTTGTTTTTTAGATTCATCACAATATGTGTGAGTAAAGATAATTTTGTGTGTTCCTGTTTTATAACAATAGTTTTAGTACTTTGTCTTTTAAGGTACCATTTGCTTTTTTTTTTTTTTTTATTTCAAGAAATAGTCTTTACTATTTTAGAATATTGAGTTAACTGTATTATTTTAATATTTTACTTTAATCTTTTTTGGAATAGCAGCTAATTTTTTTCAGATTCTTTTTTTTTTTTGGCCACCTATTGATACAATCAAATGGTTTTGTTGCTAGTTTACGTAATGAATTATGTTGAAGATTTTCTATTTCAAAACCATCTTTACATTCTTAGAATGTATCTTGTCCATGTTGTATTTTTTTCAATGCACTGCTGGATTCGACTTACTCGTGTGTGTATTTATAGCTTTTGCATCTATATGCTGCAGAAAGGCAGAGATGGGGTCTTGTAAATTGACCCACATTAAGCTCCTATAATGAGGGCAGCTCATAGACACAGTTGTATTCCCCCTGTAGATTTCTAGGGGGTTCCATTGTGTTCTATGGGAATGGTGCCTCCTGGGGATTCCGTGAGCAAAAATTATGTGGTTATCCAGGGAGACCCTACCTAAGAACATGTCTGGCCCATAGTAGATCAGTTTACCCTAAGTTTCCAAATGTATTGCCGCTGAATTGTGTATATCATGTCTCTTACTTTTAATATCACCTGTATTGGGGTTATATCTTATTTCTTCTTCCTACTTGTATATTTTCTGTCATCTCTCTTTTTCCCCCTTGTTCAGCCTTGTTGGAGATTTACTCTGTGTTTGAGATTTCCTTTGTGTTTTCAAAAACCAAGATTTTATTTAAAAACTTTAAAATAAATTTTAAATACTTTTTATTTTAAAATTTCATCTTTTTTTTTTTTTATAAAACACCTTTTTTTTGAGCTAATTATAGATCCATGAGAAGTTATAAAGATAGTACAGAGCATTCCTACGTACCCTTGATCCAGTCTTCCCAATGGTTATGGCTTACATATCAAAACCAGGAGATCAACCTTGGTACAAGGCATGTATGTACTTCTGGGCCATTTGATCACATGTGTGGATGAGTGTAGTCACCACCACAATCAAGATACAGAACAGGCCCATCCCCACAAAGGTCTCTCTTGTTCTGTCCCTTTACAGTCATGCTTCCTCCTTCTCCTACTTTCCCTAACCTTTGGAAACTACTAATTTGTTCTCCATATAGATAATTTTGTCATTTCAAAAGTATCATATAAATGGAATCATATAGTACGTGATTTTTAAAATTAATTTTTTCTTTTTAGAGACAGGGTCTTGCTCTGTCACCCAGGCTGGCGTGCAGTGGTGTGATCATAGCTCACTGCAGCCTTGAATTTCTGGGCTCAAGCGAGCCTCCTTCCTCAGCCTCCTGAGTAGCTACGACTACAGGTGCATGCCATCATGCCCAACTAATTAAAAAAAATTTTTTTGGAGACAGGGTCTTGCTATTTTGCCTAGGCTGGTCTCGAACTCCTGGCCTTTAGTGATTGGCCTCTCAAAGTTTTAGGATTACAGATGTGAGCCAGTGTGCCCAGCCAGCATGCGATCTTTTAAGAGTAGCTTTTTCCACTTGGCATAATGCCTATGCTATTAATGCAAGTTGTTGGGCATATCAACAACTTGTTTCGATTGCTCAGTAGTATTTCAAGGCATGTATGTTCCACAGATAGATTTAATCATTCACCGGTTATAGGACATTTTGATTGTTTTCTGTTCTTGGCTATTACAAATAAAGCTGCTATGAACAATTGTGTACAGAGACTGTGTGGCCAGAAGTGTGATTGGTTGGTCAATATCCTTGATTTTTCATTCTCTATGACTTTCTTTTGATTTATCACAATTTTTAGAAAGTTCATTAGTTGGCTTACTTGGTTTAATGTTAGTTTTTCTTTTTAGTAATAGAAGCATTTAAGATATTTCCTACTGTAGTATAAAGTTTAGCTATGCCTAGACTATTCTTTTTATTTGTAATATCAGTGTTTTTTGTTTTTGTTTTTGTTTTTGAGACAGGATCTCACTCTGTTGCTTAGGCTGAATGCAGTGGCACAATCATGGCTCACTACAGCCTCTACCTCCCGGGCTCAAGTGATCTCCCACCTTAGCCTCCCGAATTACTACGATTACAGTCTTGTGCCACCACACCTGGCTAATTTTTAATTTTTTGTAGAGATGAGGTTTCACCATGTTGTCCAGGCTGGTTTCAAACTCCTGGTCCAAAGCAATCCTCCTGCCCTGACTGCCCAAAGTGCTGGAATTCCAAACATGAGCCATCTTGCCCAGACTGTAATATCAGTTTTAAGTACCTCTTCGGATAGGAACTATTTTGAAGTGTGCCTTAATTTCATATTGTTCTGCCTTTAGGGTATTTTTTTTCCTTCTTGTCGTAAACTTCTAGTTTATAATTCAAGTATGGTTAGAGAATGTGAGACATAAAATCTCTCTATTTTTTGGAATTAAGATTTTCTTCGTGGCCAAGAATTCAGTTATTTTTTTTTTTTCTGGCTGGTTTCTTTCTATTTGATGATTACTTATTTTAGACTTACAGTTGGATAATACAGGGAGGCTAAGGGCAAGACAAGTTCATTGGACATGCTGGTCTATAAAACTGCCTGACTCTGATTCGAAGCTGCAATGATGTTGGAATATGTTGGGTAGCCCAGTTTGTGGCATCTAAAATTTTTCCAAGTAATAGAGAGGTGTGATATGAAGATGCAGTGAAAAGTACTTAGCATTCAAGTTGCAGAAGATGAAGACCAGGAAGAAATATGATAACAGCAAGAAAAAACACTGTTACACTGTTTCATAAGTGCCAGGTCCCATGCTTGGCTTTTACTCCTATTAATCATTTAAACCTTCGCAACAGTCAAGTGAGTGTGACAGTTTTTATTTTACAGAGAAGGAAACAGGAATTTAGAAAGATTAAATAACTTTTCCAAGGTCACAAAGCTAACAAATAGAGTTGGAATTTTGACTGATTTTTTTTTTTTTTTTTTTTTTTTTTTTTTTTTTTTGAGATGGAGTCTCACTCTGTCACCCAGGCTGGAGTGCAGTGACGAGATCTGGGCTCATTGCAAGCTCTGCCTCCCAGGTTCACGCCATTCTCCTGCCTAAGCCTCCCAAGTAGCTGGGACTACGGGCGCCCGCCACCTTGCCCAGCTAATTTTTGTATTTTTAGTAGAGATGGAGTTTCACCGTTTTAGCCAGGAAGGCCTCGATCTGCTGACCTCGTGATCCGCCCGCCTCGGCCTCCCAAAGTGCTGGGATTACAGGTGTGAGCCACTGCACCCGGCAGGCCTTGACTGATTTTTAAAGCTACTTCATATAAGAAGTTTAATGTATAGGATTTGTGGAATACAACATATGTGTGTTAAGTAAAACACTATTAATCACATCTTCTATAACATTGTAACGTTGTGTACTTTGTCAGATTCTGAAAGAGTTGTATTAAGGATATTATCATGACAGATGATTTTATCACATTCCTATAGTTTTGGAATTTTTAGCTTTATGTTATTTAGTTCATGAAGAAACGCAGTGTGTATATTCTTTATCATCACGTCTTTTGCCATTACATGATATTCCCTTTTACTTGTTTAATTAGTTTTAGCCTTGAATTTTGTCTATTCCGATAATATTATAATCATGTGTCTTTTTATTTCATTTTTAATAAAATTTTCATCTTTATAAAAGAATATAGATAACATAGATACATTGTAAAGAGTAATATAAACACCCATTGAAGTCCTACTGTGTGTGTGTGTATGCACATCTATACACATTTATGTGGTATAACTTATTATTTTATAACTTATTTTTGGAGGTTCCTTAAGTTTCTATCTAAACTCACCATGGTGAAGAAATTGAAAGCAGATATTTTACTTTTAGATTTTCTCTTCCAACTTTCTAAATATTTGAAGGACATGTGAAATACAAATATGGAAATTCAGATTTGTTTTTAAACTTTACTAGGATTTGTTGAAGTGTGAGCCCAGAGTACAGAGCTGGGGTGGGATCAAAAGTAGGTGAACAAATTTGTAAATAACTTGCTTTTATCTACAAATTTCCTGGGGGACAGTACCTGCTTAAAGCATTAAAAATAAGCAGACAAACAAAAACCATGGAAATGCCAAGACTCACTGAGTTTCAAATGATGAAGATGCAATTATTAGAAATCCCATTCTGTCTCCAGTGAAGAATATCATTCATAAAAATTACATCTTACACTTTGAGGTAATTTGTTCTAGATCAAAATCTACACGATGGCACTTCCACAAAAACACCCAACACTGTTTGTCTCTGCGAGTAAGATATAAAAGCTCCTTGAAAATGAATTTATTATTTTATTTTAGTTCTTAGGCTTGTCTATTTCTTCTTCTTCTTCATTTGTTTAAAGAATCGAGACAAGGTCTCACTTTGTCGCCCAGGCTGGTGTGCAATGGCACAATCACAGCTCACTGCAGCCTTGACCTCTCGAATTATTATTATTATTATTATTTTTGTAGAGGCGGGGTCTTGCTATGTTGCCCAGAATGATCTTGAACTCCCAGCCTTAAGGGATTCTCCCACCTTGGACTTCTCAAGTGTTGGGATTACAGGCGTGAAACACTGCACCAAGCTAGAAAGACTTGCGCATTTCTGTTGCTCGGATCACGTGGCTTAAGACAGAACTTGAAAGTTGAGAGGCGGCCGAGCGCGGTGGCTCATCCCTGTAATCCCAGCACTTTGGGAGGCTGACGCGGGCGGACCACTTGAGGTCAGGAGTTTGAGATCAGCCTGGTTAACATGGCAAAACCCCGTCTCTACCAAAGATACAAAAATTAGCCGGGCGTGGTGGCGGGCGCCTGTAGTCCCAGCTACTCAGGAGGCTGAGGCAGGAGAATCGCTTGAACTCAGGAAGCAGAAGTTACTGTGACCTGAGATCGCGCCACCGCACTCCAGCCTGGCGACAGAGCGAGACACCGTCTCGAACAAACGAACAAACAAAACCAAACAGAAAAAAGTTGAGAGAAAATAATACAAAAAACAAGAAGGGAAGATATTTTGGTTTTCAGTGAGGATGTTGCAGGGAAGGTGGAAAAGGAGCATCAAGACCCTTTTAAATTTTGTTATTCTCTAAATTTTGCAATTTAGCTATTAGCTTTGTAAATGTATATTCAGGGCAGAATTGTAGACTGTCGATGTTAGGCTATTTCTCTGCAGTCTGGGGATATTAATTTGACTGATGATATATCTAAATCCACGCAGTAATCACTCAAAATGAGATGATATATTATTTATTTCATATGCATGTGCTGTATAATACTATGGTTATAAAAAATTGAATTAGGAGAATTACATCCAACAAGAAAGGGCTTTTTAATGTGAGATTCATGTGGTTGTTACGCTTTCAATAAAGAGAAAAGGAAAGATATAAATGGGTGATTGCGGAATCCATGCACCTAGAAAATGATTGTTATGTCTAACTAGATTGGTTTTCTTTTGCATATGGATTTCCAATTGTTCCAGCAACATTTCTTGAAAAGACTTTCTTTGCTTCATTGCATTGCCTTTATTCTTTTGTCAAAGATCATTTGGCTACCAGAAACCCATGCGTTTGGAAAATGAGATCTCTCAGTTCTCCATGAGGTGGCAGCAGCTCCTCAGTAACATGATAGACCCTGTGGTGAAGGTCAAGTTCAAAGACGCCTTAGGCACTGTCCAGCTGAGAATTTTCACAGACTGTACTTTCTTTGGTCAGGTTTCTTCTGTGACTTTGTTTCTTTTCATCTCTTTTTGAGAAAATTCAGCAACAAATCACCTTTTTATTATATCTGGGCCTTCCCGTTGTAAGATGGAATGCTTATACTGGTCAACAGACAGATTTCACAGTAGTCCGGGGCCAAATTATAGTTCAGCATTCACCGATATTGACTTAGTTGAAAGTGGAGGAAATGGAATCATTACCGATCTTGCATTTTGGAGGAGAGAATTGCTTCCTTTCTATTGCATACATTTATCTTTTTAAAGAGAAGTTTTAGGGGGTTGAATAGAGACATTACAGATAAAATGAGGACGCTACCAGTATTTTATAAAACTGAGCCAATTTAGGACTTTAAAATTACTTATTTATATATATTTATATTTTTCCTTTAAAACCATTTTAGAATTTATACTGTGTTTCTTTTTGTGAGAGAGAAAACTGTTTTCTGGAAACGCTCAGTTAAAATAAAGAATTTAAAATTGCACTTCATTTTCCACCAAACTTTTAAAACTAAATTGTTCGATGATTTTGACTCTAATATATTGAATACATTTAATTCTAATAGGCTTCCTTCTCCAAATGTTTCAAATTATAAGACAATCCTTTCATTGTATTCTTCATCAGAACCTGGCACTGTCCCTCTTTCACTGCCTTTCTTTGCTTAAATTATGCTATTTCTGGATGAGTAATGATAGACATGCTTGATCTAAGTATATGTCTGTAATGTTAAAGTCATTTTTAGAATGTTCAGAAGCCTTTTTTTTTTTTTTTTTTTTTAGACGGAGTCTTGCTCTTTAGCCAAGCTGCAGTGCAATGGCGCGATCTCTGCTCACTGCCACCTCCACCTGTTGGGTTCAAGCGATTCTCCTGCCTCAGCCTCCCGAGTAGCTGGGACTACAGGCACCTGCCACCACTCCCAGCTAATTTTTGCATTTTTAGTAGAGACAGAGTTTCACCATGTTGGCCAAGATGGTCTCAATCTCTTGACCTGGTGATCCCCCCGCCTCGCCTCCCAAAGTGCTGGGATTACAGGCATGAGCCACTGCGCCCGGCCTCTGCTAACATTGTTGATCACACTTACCACTTCAAAAATCTTGGTTCTAGTGATAGTCTACATTTTTATTGTTGCTGTTTCTATTTTCTTAGTTTTTCTTCTTGAGTGATTAATTCCATTCTGTACTTTTTCACAAATAGACTTTCAGAGTAGTTTTTGGTTTACAGCAAAATTGATCAGGAAGAACAGAATTCCAGAATTCCCACATATCCTCTGCCATCACACATGCACAGCCTCTCTGTTACCAACAACCTACACCCAAGAAGTGCCTTTGTTACCATCAATGAACCTATAGAGATGCATGATTATCACCAAAGTCCATGGTTTACATTAGAGTTCACTCTCGGTGTTGTACATTCTGTGAGTTTTGACAAGTGTTCAATGACATGTATCTACCATTGTGGTATCATACAGAGTAGTTTTACTGCCCTAAAATTCTCTGTGGGCTGGGCGTGGTGGCTCACGCCTGTAATCCCAGAACTTTGGGAGGCCGAGGCGGGCAGATCACCTGAGGTCAGGAGTTTGAAACCAGCCCGACCAACAAAGTGAAACCCTGTCTCTACCAAAGATACACAATTAGCCGGGCATGGTGGTGGGGCTCTGTAATCCCAGCTACTCGCGCGGCTGAGGCAGGAGAATTGCTTGAACCCTGGAGGCAGAAGTTGCAGTGAGCTGAGATCGTACCATAGCATTCCAGGCCGGGCAACAAGAGTGAAACTCCATCTCAAAAAAAAAAAAAAGTATCTGTATCTATTCATCCCACCCTCTCCTTTAAGAACTGGCAATCACATACACACACACACACACACACACACACACACACACACATATATATATTTTTGAGACGGAGTCTTGCTCTGTCACCAGGCTGAAGTGCAGTTGCGAGATCTCAGCTCGCTACAACCTCCGCCTCTCAGGTTCAAGCCTTTCTCCTACCTCAGTCGCCTGAGTAGCTGGGACTACAGGCATACCTCACCATGCCTGGCTAATTTTTGTATTTTTTTTAAGTAGAGACGGGGTTTCACCACGTTGGCCAGGATGCCCTCGATCTCCTGACCTCGTGATCCATCCACCTTGGCCTCCCAAATGCTGGGATTACAGGCATGAGCCACCATGCCTGGCCAATCACTGATATTTTTATCGTATCCATAGTTTTGCCTTTTCCTGAATGTTGTATAATTGAAATCACTACAATATGTAGGATTTTCAGATTGGCTTATTTCACTTAGTAATATGCACTAAGTTTTCCCCATGTTTGTTAGTGACTTAAATCATTCATTTCTCTTTTAGCACTGAATAACATTTTATTCTTTGTCTATACCTGTTTATATTTCTGCTCACCTACTGAAGGACATCTTGTTTGCTTCCAAGTTTTGACAATCATAAATAAAGCTGCCATGAACTTGTGCATACAGGTTTTTGCATGGATGTAAGTTCTCAGTTCATTTGGGAGAATACCTGAGACTGCCAAGCTTTTACAAAGTGGCTTTTGCATGCCCACTAGCAATGAATGGTAGTTCCGGTTGCTTCACATCCTCACCAGCATATGATGTTGTCAGTGTTTTGGGTTTCGGCAATTCAAATAGGTGTGTAGTGTTCACTTGTTTTAATTTGCAATTCTCTAATGACACATGTTGTTGAGCATCTTTTTATATGCTTATTTACCATTCTTGTGTCTTCTTTGGTGAGTCGTCTGTTAACGTCTTTTTTAGTTGAGTTATTTGCCTTCTTATTGTTGAGTTTTAAGAGTTCTTTGTGTATTTTGAATAACAGTACTTTAATCTGATGTTGTCTTTCGCAAATATTATTTGCCAATCTGTAGCTTTTCTTTTTATTCTATCGACTTGTCTTTTGCAGAGAAGAAAATTTAATTTTGATGAAGTCCAACTTATCAATTATTTCTTTCATGGATCATGCCTTAGGTGTTGAATCTATAAAGTCGTTGCCATAGCCAAGGTCATCTAGGTTTTCTCCTGTATTATCTTCTAGAAGTTTTATAGTTTTCCATTTTCCATTTTAGGTTTATAATCCATTTTCAGTTAATTTAGTTAAGGGTGTTATGTCTATCTAGATTGACTTTCTTTTGCATGTGAATTTCCAATTGTTCCAGCAACATTTCTTGAAAAGACTTTCTTGGCTTCATTGTATTGCCTTTATTCTTTTGTCAAAGATCAAAGTCTTCAAGTCAGATAGTAGCCATCCTCTGACTTTGTTCTTCAATATTGAGAAAGCTCTTCTGGGTCTTTTGCCTTTACAATTTTGGAATTGTATTAGATCTATAGATTAAGTTAGAAAAACTGACATTTTGAAACCATTAATTTTCTGTATCCATGAACATGGACTATCTCTCCATTTATTTAGTTCTTTGATTTCTTTCATCAGAATTTTGTAGTTTCTCTCATATAGATATTGTACAGATTTTGTTAGATTTACAGCTAAGTATTTCATTTTTGGTGGTGCTAATGTGAGTAATAATGTGTTTTTCATTTTGAATTCCACGTGTTCATTGCTGTTATATAGGAAAATGGTTGATATTTGGAAGGCAGCTCTGCTCACTACTATACCACTAAGACATGATTGACATTTGTATATTAGCCTGTATCCTGCAACCTTGCTATGATTTCTTATTAGTTCTAGGAGGTTTATTTTTTTGTCCATTCAGATTTTCTACATATACAATCATGTCATCTGAAAACAAACACAATTTTATTTCTTCTTTCTCAATCTCTATACATTTCCTTTCCTTTTCTGGTCTCATTGTATTAATTAGGACTACCAGTATGATGTTGAAAAGGAGTAGTGAGAGAAGAGCCTTACCTTTTTCTTGATTTTAGTGGGAAAACTTCTAGTTTCTTGCCATTAACTATGATGTTGGCTGTAGGTTTTTGGAGATTTCTTCTTATCAAGTTGAGAAGTTTCCTTCTATTATTAGTTTTCTGAATGGT
Organism: Macaca thibetana thibetana; assembly: GCF_024542745.1. Taxonomy (NCBI): domain Eukaryota; kingdom Metazoa; phylum Chordata; class Mammalia; order Primates; family Cercopithecidae; genus Macaca; species Macaca thibetana. Next base: position 27,210,600 of record NC_065586.1, read on the forward strand.
TTATCATGAATGCATGTAGGATTTTATTAAATGCTTTTTCTGCATCTATTTGTGTGATCATGTAATTTTTCTTCAGCCTATTGATATGATGGAATTACACTAATTAATTTTTGAATGTTGAAACTACCTTGCACACCATAGATAAATCTCACTTGGTCATGGTGTGTAATCTTTTTATACATTGTTGCATTCTTTTTGTTAATATTTTATTGGGAATTTTTGTTCACGAGAAATATTGATCTGTAGTCTTCTTTCTTAATAATGTCTTTGTCTAGTTTTCATATTAAGGTAATGTTGGCCTCATAGAATGAGTTAGGAAATATTCCCTCTGCTTCTGTCTTTTGGAAGAGATTGTAGAAAATTGCCATAATTTATTCCTCAATATTTGGTAGAATTCACCAGTGAACCCATCTGGGTCTGGTGCTTTCTGTTTTGGAGGGTTATTAATTATTGATTCACTTTCTTTAATAGATATAGGCCTAGACAAAGTATTTCTTCTTTTGTGAGTTTTGTTAGATTGTGAAATTTCAAAGAAATTGGCCCATTTTTTAAAAGTTATCACTTATACGTAAACTTAAACATACACATATGTATATATAAGCATAGATAATACAAGACATTGTTTCTATTACTATTATTCTTATTTTGATACAGGGTCTCACTCTATTGCCTAGGCTGAAGTACAGTGTTGTGATCATGGCTCTTTGCAGCCTCAGCCTCCTGGACTTAAGTGACACTCTTAGCCTCCTAAGTAGCTGAGGCCACAGACATATACCACCATATCCTTCAATTATTATTATTATTTTGAGGCAGGGTCTTGCTCTGTTGCCCAGGCTGGAGTGCAATATTGTGATAATGGCTCACTGCAGCCTTGACCTCTGGGCTCAAACAGTCCTCCTGCCTCAACCTCCTGAGTAGCACTACAGGTGCATTCCACCATGCCAGGCTAATTTTTTGTTGTTGTGGTAGAGACAGGGTCTCATGTTGCCCAGACTGGTCCCAAACTCTTGGGTTCAAGAGATCCTCCCACCTCAGCCTTCCAAAGTGCTGGAATTACAGGTGTGAGCCACTGCACCCAGCCTCTATTATTATTTTGAATATTTATTGGTTAGAAAAATGAGTAATGAAAGTAAAAGTTTTTGTTAAACTGTATCTTATTCATTTTCCAGTGCTAATCTTTTCTTTATGTAGATCTGAGTGTATGACCTGTATCAGTTTCCTCCTCCTTGAAGAACATGCTTCAACATTTCTTGAAGGCAGGTCTACTGGCAACAAATTTGATTTTTGTTTGTTTGAGAAAGTCCATTTCTCCTTCATTTTTGAATAATTTCTTAGGGTACAGTATTCTAGGTTGGTGGCCTTTTATCTCAACAATTTAAATACTTCACTATTCTTGCTTGTCTACTTGCTGAGGAGACATCACATGTGATTCTTATCTTTGCTCCTCTAGAAGTAAAGTGTTTTTTTTTTCTTTTGCCTTCTTGAAACACTTTTTCTTTACCTTTGATTTTTCTTCAGTTTGAATATGATATGCCTACATGAAGGGTGTGTGTGTGTCTGTGTGTGTGTGTGTGTGTGTGTGTGTGAGAGAAAGAGAGAGAGAGAGAGAGAGAGAGAAATTTATTCTGCTTGGTGCTCTCTGCGCTTCCTGGATTTGTGGTTTGATGTCTGACATGTAATTGGGCAAAATTCTCAATGATTATGGCTTCAGTTAATCTCTTCTGTTCCTTTCTCACTTCTCCTTCTGGTATTCCCGTACATGCACATGATATATTTTGTAGTTTTCCCATAGTTCTTGGACATTCTTTTTTTCCAGTTGTTTTCTGTTTTTCCAATTTGAATATTTCTATTGACATTTCTTCAAACTTAGTGATTCTATCTTCAGTCATATTCAGTCTACTAATGAGGTCATCAAAGGCTCTTCATTTCTCTTACAGTGTTTTTGATTTCTAGCATTTCTCTTTTAAAAGTTGTAGTAATAGCATTTAACATGAGACCTATTCTTTCAACAAACTTTTAAGTGACAATACAGTATTAACTATAAACATTTAATTGTACAGCAGAGCTCTAGAACTTATTCATCTTGTATAACTAAATCTTTATACGCATTGAATATCAACTCCCCATTTCCCCCTGCCCCCGCCAGCCTCTGGCAACCACCCTTCTTACTCTCTGTATGGGTTTGGCTTTTGGCTATTTTTAGACACTTCATATAAGTGAAACCATAAGTAAAAAAGTATTTGTTACTTATAAGTATTTGTTGTCCTGTGACTGCCTTATTTCACATAGTGTAATGTCCTCCACGTTCGTCCATGTTGTCTCATACTGTAGGATTTCCTTCTTTTCTAAGGCTGAATAATACTTCATTGTTTGTATATATTTTCTTTATCCATTCATCTGTCAATGGACATTTAGATTATTTTCCACATCTTGGCATACATAAATAGAGTTCCTTATCCTTAGTTCAGGTCTTCATTAAAACCTGAACTTCTCTATTACCACTGTAATCTGTAACATTAACATTCTCTAACGGATCTCTCTGAATCTGACCTCCCATCATTCAGTCTATTACATTGATAGTAGAGTATTTTTCTAAAAATAATAATTCTTGGTGATAGAGGAGTAGCTCATAATAGGCTTAGTCCATTTTGTGCTGCTAAAACAGAATACCACAGACTGGGTAATTTATAATAAACAGACATTTATTGGCTTATAGTTCTGGAGGCCAAGAAGTACACTATAAAGTACTAGCATCTGATGATGGCCTTCTTATGCATCATAACATGGTGGAATACATCATACGGGCGAGAGAGACAGCAAGAGGGAACAAAACTCATTCTTTTATAAGAAACCAACTCCTAGGCTGGGCGCGATGGCTCACACTTGTAATCCCAGCACTTTGGGAGGCCGAGGCAGGCAGATCACCTGAGGTCAGGAGTTCAAGACCAGACTGGCCAACATGGTGAGACCCTGTCTCTACTAAATATACAAACATTAGCCAGGCGTGGTGGCATGCACCTGTAATTCCAGCTACTCAGGAGGCTGAGGCAGGAGAATCGCTTGAACCCAGGAGGCGGAGGTTGCAGTGAGCTGAGATCATGCCACTGCACTCCAGCCTGGGCAACAGAGTGAGACTCCATCAAAAAAAAAAAAAAAAAAAAAAAAAAAAACCCACTCCTGTGACAATAAACCCACTCTCACAATAATGGCATTAATCCATTTATAAGGGCAGAGCTTCCCATCTCCCACTACCTCCACATTGGGGATCAAGTTTCCAATACATGAACTTTAGGGGACACATTCAAACCATGGCATAGGTTAATCTTTTATGCAATTGGAATTCACTAGAAAGGTGAACAAGCAAAAACATGGAATCCATAGTCAAGAGAAACAAACCCTGCGATATTTGAATTAGCAGACAAAACCTTGGAAGGAGCTATTATGGTTATCTTCAAAGACTTAAAGGGAAATGACCACAATGACTAAACAGACTTATAATTTTATCACAGAAATGGATAAAAGAAATCAAATGGAAATTCCAGGGAAATGAAAAGTATGATATCTGAAATGAAATGTTTTCTGGGTGGGTTTAACCAGTAGACTAGAGATGGCAAAAGAAACTAGCATGACCTAAAGATAAATGAACTGAAGATAAAATCAAAAGCTAGGCAGAAAATTTGGAAAACAGCCAAAGGAACAAGGATACAGATGATGTCTTATATCTCATCAGAACAGTGGAGCCCAGAGATAATGGAACAACATATTAAATGTGTTGAGAGGAAAAAAAAATTTGTTAACCCAAAATGTCATATCCATCTAGAATATCATCAAGACAGGAGTTAAAATGAAGAAATTTTGTGATAAATGAAAGCTGAGAGAATTTTTTTTTGCCAGCCCATCAACACTACAAATCTAAAGTTGAAACTTCTTCAGGGTAGGGTAATGACAGATGGAAACTTGGAATTACAAAAAGAATGAAGAACACCTGAGTGGTAAATATGCAGGTAAATATGGAATATCAGATATCTATTATTTATCTTACTTAAAAAAAGAAAACTTTTTCAATAGCAAAATAACAGCTAGTGTTTGAGATATTTCAATGTTATTATATCATTTCACATACATTAATCCACTTAATTCTCACTATAAACCTCTTTTATAGAACATTATCTCAACAGCTGCAAAATATGCATTCTTCTTTTTGTTTTTTTTTTAAAGACAGGGTCTTGCTTTGTTGCCTAGGCTAGATTGCAGTGGCATGATGATCGCTCATTGCAGCCTCAAACTCCTGGGCTCAAGTAATCCTCCCGCCTCAGCCTCCCAAGTAGCTAGGACTATAGGTGCGTACCACCATGCTAGGCAATTTTTATTTTTTGTAGAGATGAGGTCTCACCATGTTGCCCACATTCTTCTTAAAAGCATATGGAATGTTCACCAAAATGTATCATAAGCTGAGCCACGAAACAGGTCTCGATACATTTCTAGTAATAAAATCTTACAGAGTGTTTTTTCAGACTTTAAGAGAATCAAAATAGAAATCAGTAACAAGAAAAGTTCTCTATTATTTTTATTTTATTTTAAGTTCTGGGATAGATGTGCAAGTTTGTTACATAGGTAAGTGTGTGCTGTGGTGGTTTGCTGCACCTATGAACCCATCATCTAGGTATTCAGCCCAGCATTCATTAACTATTTTTCCTGGTGCTCTCTCTGGCCCTGCAACCCCCTGCAGGTCCCAGTGTGTGTTGTTCCCCTCCCTGTGTCCATGTGTTCTCATTGTTCAGCTCCCACTTATAAGTGAGAACATGCAGTGAAAACTTCTTTATTCTCATCAAAAATTTCAGTCAGGGTATCTGCTATGAGTTTCTCCTCACAACTTCTGCTAGGCTTCCAGTGGACTCGTGTATCTGTTTTCTTTGTCTCTTAACCTTTTCCCCATCACTTCATTGCTTCTTTTTTGCACTGTATCCTGGAGAATCCCTCAGCTTGCATTTCCAGGTCGCCAATTTAATCTTCACATATTTCCTTTCTCTGTCTTAGCCCACAGATTGAGATTTATTTGTGGAGTTGGGGGATGACAATCATTTCTATTTTCCAACCACTCTGATCACTTTTTTTAAAAGAAACTTTTCTTGTTGTGATAGCTTCTCCTCTCTCTGAGGATACAAATGATTATTTTGTAGTCTTCTCTTGTTTGCTTTGTAAGTTCTGTTTCCTCATGTGTTAGTTCTTTTTCACATTGTTATTTTCTCAGCTATCTGGTGATTCTTAGATGTGTGTTTATGTTGATGAAGGGAGATTTCACCATTTCAGTACTTTTAAGTGGAAGATATTCCCTCAGTAGGTTGAAAGTGCTTGGATTCCTGAAAGTGAATGTGGATTCCAAGGTTATATAGGGAGGGACGCAGAGGATGTGCATGAAGCTGAGCTTCCCGCTAGGGAAGTAGTACCTTGTCTTGTGGGTGCAGGTCTGCTATTTTTTTTTTTTTTTTAAATCAGCTGCAATTCATGTGTAAAGTTACCACATTTCTGTGGCCCCGGTGTTCTTGTCTCTGAATCTTTCAAATCAGTACTCATAATTTGTTTAGAGGAATGTACTGTCAATATATTAAAAAAAAAAGAACAAGGTTTCCACATGGTCCCCTAGTTAGTAATCACAGAAACATGAACTTTGAGAACTGCAAGGGCTATCAAGATTTGATGGAATGGAGTCATAAGTCAGTAACTTTTCACCAGCAATGGAGACATGTGTTAGTTTCCTATTGTTACCATACAAGTTACCACAGACTTAGTGGCTTGAAACAATACAGATGTATTATCTTATAGTTCAGGAAGTTAGAAGTTCTAAAATCGAGGTGTTGACAGAGCTGCATTCTTTCTGGAAGCTCTAGGGGAAGGTCTACTTCTTTGCTGTTTTGGGCTTCTGGAAGCCTCCCACATTCCTTGGCTAGGGCCTCTTCCTCCACCTTCAAAGCCAGCAGCACAGTCTTCAGATCTCTCTCTTCCTCTGACCTCTGCTTCTGTCATCACATCCCCTTCCCTGAGTAAGATCCTCCTGCCCCTCTCTTGCAAGGACCCTTGTGAATACATTGGCCCTATCCAGATAAGCCAGGGTCCAGGGTAATAACTCCATCTCGAGGTCCTTAACTGTAATAGTCTGTTCTCACGCTGCTGATAAAGACATACCTGAGACTGGGTAATTTATAAAGAAAAAGAGGTTTAATGGACTCACAGTTCCACGTGGCTGGGGAGGCCTCACAATCATGGCAGAAGGTTAAAGGTATGTCTTACTGGCAGCAGACTAGAGAATGAGAGAGAGCCAAGTGAAAAGGGAAACCCCTTGTAAAATCATCAGATCTCGTGAGACTTGTTCAGTACCACGAGAACAGTATGGGGGAACCGCCCCCATGATTCAATTATCTCCCACAGGGTCCCTCCCACAACACGTGGGAATTATGGGAGCTACAATTCAAGATGAGATTTGGGTGGGGACACAGCCAAACCATATCCTTAACTAAATCTATTTTGCAAAATCCCTTTTGCCACGTGAGATTCACTGGTTCTGGGGATATGGATGTGGCCATTTGGGAGAGACCATTATTCTGAGGTGTGTGTCTCTTTTTGGGCTGGTGGAGCACAGCAGAGGGTGGTCTCAGGAGCACTGAGGATGAGGCATCTTAGGTTTGGGGTAGAGTCTCTAATTGTTTCTCTACCTTTTCCCTGTTGGTCTTCCTACTTTCCCCTATCTCCATACTCTCACGATGATAAGCATCCTTACTGAGCCTGTACGTTCTCTTTTCAGTTGGTCTTGGGTCATTCCTGCTCCTCCCTGCTAGTATCTCAAAGTCACCTTACAGGAATGTAGAAGCCACACCACCCAATTACCACAACTCAAGGGATAAATGTCAACATCTATACAAGCATTGTCAGAAAGAGTATGAAAAAAAGGTAAGGTTCTTTGTGGAGTCTGTACAGGCCTGTAAAAATCCAATTTATGTACCAGAAATGACTACATATGTTATGCAATAGAAATACCTCTCCCAAATTCTGACATGTATATGTGTTGGGCCTGTATTTAATTGAGGGTCGTCTCTTTAGATTATGATGTGAAATGCCCATTTGAGGTCTTTGATGGGAACCACATGGCAGAGCTTTGCTGCTTAGCTGTAGAGTGGATCAGCCCCGCTGCTGCACAGTACATCCCGTGTAGCTTTCATGTTTGACAGATGGCCTACTTTTCTGTGTATATTATCAGATGCCTCCTTCTCAAGCTGTAAAATCTGATGATAGAGCCCAAATTTAATATATTCAACCTGAGCTGTTGATAGAATTAAAAACTTATCAGGCAAGAATGTCATGTTTACTCAACATCAGAAACGGAGTACTTTTTAATGTTGTTTTTGTTGATCTGGCCAACATACTCTCCAAAACGTTGTGCTGTGAAGAAAGGGCAGAGAAGCAAAAGAACAGATAGAGGAGCAGTGGGAGGTGGTGTCAAGTCCTAGCAAGGTCATTCCATTGTGGAGAGAGGCCAGCTGACCTTCCATTCTGTAACACTTAACAAGATAGAAGGGCTGGGTGTGGTGGCTCATGCCTGTAATCCCAGCACTCTGGGAGGCCGAGGAGGGAGGATCGCTTGAGCCCAGGAGTTCAAGACCAGCCTGAACAACATAGGGAGACCCCATCTCTACAAAAATCAAAAAATTAGCCAGTGTGGTGGCATGCACCTGTAGTCCCAGCTACTTGAGAGGCTGAGGCAGGAGGATCACTTGAGCCCAAGGGTTCAAGACCAGCCTGAGTAACACGGCAAGACCCCATCTCTACAAAAAGTACAAAAATTAGCCAGCTGCGGTGGAGTGCGCCTGCAGTCCCAGCTACTTGGGAGGCTGAGGTGGGAGGATCACTTGAGCCTCAGAGGTTGAGGTTGTAGAGAGTAGTGATCATGCCACTGCACTCTAGCCTGGGTGATGGAGTGAGACCTTGACTCAGAGGAAGAAAGAGGAAGAAGAACAAGAGGAAGAAGAAGAAGGAGGAGGAAGAGGAGGAGGAGGAGGAGACAGTATACGATAAATAATTTCACAGAATAAACATTATTTCATGTATGCTCCTGATTGAAACACAATTTTTCTTTTAAAAATTTTTTAAAAATTATGAAATAATTCAGACATATAGAAAATAGCAAAACGCTTATGTGCTTAAGATCCAGATTTAACACATCTTAACACTTGCCTTGTTTACTTCAGATATTATTAAAAATAGGACAAATATAGTTAAAGTCTCCTTTGTGTCTTTCCGTGACAGGAACATTCTCTTTCCATTCTGTGGGTCTGGCTATTCTTCTCAAGTTGACATCTTTCTCATTTAGACTTTTGAATCTTAGGAAGTTTCTGTGCAGTCATAAAAGTAAACGTTATTGGCCAGGTGTGGTGGCTCACGCCTGTAATCCCAGCACTTTGGGAGGCCAAGGTGGGTGGATCACCTGAGGTCAGGAGTTCGAGACCAGCCTGACTAACATGGTGAAATCCCATCTCTACTAAAAATACAAAAGCTAGCCAGGCATGATGATGGGTGCCTGTAATCCCAGCTCCTCGGGTGGCTGAGGCAGGAGAATCACTTGAACCCTGGAAGGGGAGGTTGCAGTGAGCCAAGATTGTGCCACTGCATTCCAGCCTGGGTAAGAGAGAGAATCCGTCGAGGAAAAAAAAAAAAGAAAAAGTAAACATTATTGTTTGGTGTGCTTGAAGCTTTACATAAATGGTGTTATACTGCACCTATCATTTTGCAACTTGATTTTGTTACTTAACATTGCTTTTGAGATTTATTCATAAGGATACATGAAGCTTTAGTTTAATGAATAAATTGAATAAAATGAATTAATGGTATCATTCTGTTTCATTGTAGTAACATGCCATATTTTATTTATCTATTCTCTTACTGATAGGTACTGAAATTGTTTCCAGTGTTTGCTATTTTTTTAAAAAGCTGCAAAGAATCTAGTTATTGCTTTTCTTGTTTTTGTTTGTGTGTGTATTTACTTTCTAGTTTGTTAATTTCTGCAAAGGTTTTTCACTTTCAACTTTTTAAAAAAGATTTACTCCATTAATCTTTTTCTAACCCCTCCTCCCCCTTTTTTAGAGGAAAGGTGTTGTCCCAGGCTGGAGTGCAGTGGTGCAATTATAGCTCACTGCAGCCTGGAATTCCTGGGCTCAGTTGATCCTTCAGCTCCAGCCTCCCAAGTAGCTAGGACCACAGGTGTGCACCACCATGCCCAGCTGATTTTTAATTTTTTTTTTTTTTTTTTTTGTATAGATGGAGTCCCCCTATATTTCCCAGTCTGGTCTTGAACTCCTGGCCTCAAGCTATACTCCTGCCCCAGCCTCCCAAAGTGCTTAGATTATAGGCGTGAGTCACTGTGCCCAGCCTCCTAGCCCTTTGAATTAAATGACTAATTCTTCAGGCAAAAAATGTTGTCATAAATAAAACCTTAGAACATTTTCATAGGTTTTAATGTGCTATATATTCCCTGGCACTTAATTCCAAAATTTCAAAATTGCTATTGTGAGTTTATCTTACAATGATCAGTTATTTGTCACTTTGACTTTTAGTTTTCAAACTTGTGCTGTTAGTTTTTTTGGAGGGGAAAGTTATATTTATTTTTATTATTAATTTTTAACATTGTTGTAGGAATGTGGCATAAGACGTGGGATGTGCGCATTGCAACTCTTTGTTCCAGTTTATACCTGCTGCCTCATCGTAATAATTATGTCTCCTTTTACCTCAAATATGTCCCAGTGGGCGCAATATATTATATGGCTATGGTTTGTGTGCATGTATATGTGTCTGTGTGCATTTCATTGTCTCATTAGAATCTCCTCTATCAAGCATAACTTTTTGTCTACTTGACTAATCAGTTTAAGATGGAAGTGTGCTAAAATCTCCCACTCTGATTTTAATTCAATTTACTATCTCCAGTCTTGCCCTCTTACCTTGAACTCCAGACTCTTGTACCCTTCTTGTACCCTCTTGTACCCTTCTTGTATCCTCTTGTACCTCTACATCACACCTTCAAGGGCCTGTCTGGTAAATCTAAAATGTAACATATGCAAACAGAATTCTTGATTTTCCTTGCAAATAGCTCTTTGCTCAGGGATCAACCTCTCAGGAAGTAACACCTTCTTTTCTCCGGTCATTCAGGCCCCAAATCTTGTAACCATCTTGTCTTTCTCTTGATTTGTTCATCGAATCAACAAACACATCTTCGGGGGTTGGGGGATTTAGGAGAGGTTGATTAATGGATACAAATATACAGTTTGATAGAAGAAATAAGACCCCGTGTTTGATAGAACCATAGGGTGACTAGTTTACAACAATCAATTGTATATTTCAAAATAGCTAGGAAAGAATAATTCAAATGTTTCTAGCTTAAAGAAAAATGTTTAAGGAGACAGATATCTCAATTACACTGATTTGATCTTACAAATTATAGGAATGTATTAAATGATCACATGTACCCCAAAAGTACATACATCCAGGAGTTTGAGACCCACCTGGCCAACATGGTAAAATCCAGTCTCTAATAAAAATTCAAAAACTTAGCCGGGTGTGGTGGCACATGCCTGTAATCCCGGCTACTCGGGAGGCTGAGACAGGAGAATCGCCTGAACCCAGGAAGTGGAGGTTGCAGTCAGCCGAGATTGCGCCATTGCATTCCAGCCTGAGTGACAGAGTAAGACTTTGTCTCAAAAAAAAAAAAAAAAAAAAAAAAAATATATATATATATATATACACACATATTTATATATACACACACATATATAAAATAAACAAATGCATTCTGAGGATGATAACCCAAATTATATCACTTCTTTTTACGGCCACCCCAGCCTAAATCACCCTTACTTTGCTGGAATAACCTTCTGACTGGCTTGCTGTCTCCTCTTTTACCCTAATCCCTGCCATGTATTCATTATTCTTTGATAATACGGGTAGTCTGTGATAATTTTACTCTAAGGCCAGACCAGGTAGCTCATACCTGCAATTCCAGCCCTGAGGCCAAGACGGGAGGATCGTTTGAGCTCAGGAGTTTCAGGCTGCAGTGAGCTACTATTGTACCACTGCACTCCAGCCTGGGTGACAGAGTGAGGCTGTATCTCTTAAGAAAAAAAGGTTTTAACTCTAAGTCAAAATTCTCAATGACCTTCTATCATGTTTATAATAAAATACAAAATCATTTCCATACCTGTACTATTTAGGGTATACAATGAACGATGATAGCAAAAACCCTAAAGAATTTACTTCTCACATCATAGCCTTCTTAAATTCCATGCTATTTTAGTCCACTATTTTCATATTTGTCGTGTGTGTGTGTGTTGAGGAGGGTTGGCCCCTGAAACCGACATTATTATCGTTTTATAGAATCAATGTTAGATACCCATCTAAACAATTTCTTTGTTCTACATTCTTTCTCATATGTCAAACTTTTCCTTTGGAATTAGTCTAAATTATTTCTTTAGAAGATCTTTTAGTGAGGATCTGTTGAGGGTAACTCTTGGTTTAATTTTTGTCCAGAAAAAGTCTTGATTTCACATTTATTCTTAATAGGTTTTTTTAGGGTATGACACATGTTTTCTGTTGTATGGAATGATATATGAAGATATGATTCTACAGTATTCTGCCATCTAATTGTCACTGCTGAGAAGGCAGCTTTCAGTCCAATTGTCCCTTTGATGTTGTTTTCTTTCTGGCTGCATTTAACATCTTCTCTTTGTCTTCCACAGACTCATTATAATGCCTCTAAATATGAATTTCTATTTATTCCACTTGAAGTATATTATAGAACACTACTAGGATTACACCTTAATATTAGTTGTTGGCTCTAGATTTTTTGGGTCATTTAGGGAGCTTGTATTTAGTCATAACTGACATGACTACCAGTTAGTGGTTAATTTTCTTTTCTTTTCTTTTTTTTTGATACAGAGTCTCACTCTGTCTCCCAGGCTTTGGGAGGCCGAGGCAGGCGGATCACTTGAGGTCAGCGATGATCTCCACTCACTATAACCTCCACCTCCCGGGTTCAAGTGATTCTTCTGCCTCAGCTTCCCGAGTAGCTGGGATTACAGGCGTGTGCCTGCATGCCTGGCCAATTTTTGTATTTTCATATTTTTAGTAGAGACAAGGTTTCACCATGTTGCCCAGGCTGGGTGTGAACTCCTGGCCTCATGTAATCCTTGCCCCTCGGCCTCCCAAAGTGCTGGGATTACAGGCGTGAGCCACCGTGCCTGATCCCCAGCTAGTGGTTAATTTTAAAATTCTTTTTTCATTCTTTGCTTAGTGTCAAATTTAAGACAGGCAAGTTTCCTTGCTGTCTGCCTCTACAGTGTGGGATTTTTCCTAACTCATCCTTTTATGTAGGGACCCAACTCTGGAAATGTCATTTAGAATCTCCATCACGAGAAGACCCTAAGTTTTGTCTCTTTTCCCCTGATCATTATATGGCCATTATAGCAAAAAGGTGAGGTTATTGGCAGATGCCTTCAGGAGAACTTTTAATTTTTTTTGCAGGAACTGAATTATTTTCCTTTCCAGAGTTCTATATGGACTTAACTAAAGAAGCAACTAAGAAAAACATAATTTTTAACCAAGAAATGCCTGTGAATAATTATAAGATGTTCTTGAAGGTACCTACTATTTTCTTTTCTTTTATTTTTTTGTAAGATGGAGTTTCGCTCTCATTGCCCAGGCTGGAGTGCAATGGCGTGATCTTGGCTCACTGCAACCTCCACCTCCCAGGTGCAGGCGATTCTCCTGCCTCAGCCTCCCAAGTAGCTGGGGTTATAGGCTTGTGCTACCATGCCTGGCTAATTTTGTATTTTTTTTTTAAGTAGAGATCAGGTTTCACCATGTTGCTCAGGCTGGTCTCAAACTCCTGACCTCAGGTTATCCACCTCCCTCGGCCTCCCAAAGTGCTGGGATTACAGGTGTGAGCCACCATGCCCAGCCTTACTCTTTTTATCATGACTTTATATTCCATATTGTATCTTCAACAATTTTATTGTATTTGCACATGTCAGGAAAATTTAGATTGCTCATGGATTCTTAACCTGAGAGTATTTCAGATATATATACACACACACACACACACACACACACATATACACACCCATATATATGCATTCCTGTTACCTAGCATATATATATATATATGAGAGAGAGAGATGTTTTAGGTTATTAGATATATGTTTTATATATATAAAATATATAAAACATGAATGCATTGTACATTATAAGGGATAAAGCATAGGAAATCAGTAATATCAATGATTTAACTGCAAAGAAATGCCAATTTCTTATTTTTCAAGAGCACATTTACTTTTGAGACTATTGGAGGCTTGAAAGGCAATTACATGGTATCCTAATGTACCTTTCAAAAATAACTGACTACTGAGTACACTAGGATTGCTTTCAGTAGTAAAGGACAGCCTTCCATCTTAAACTAATAGGTCGAGGAGACAAAAAGTTATTCAAGATAGAGGAGAGTTTAATGAGACAATTACATACATGCACACACACATGTGCACATCTCCTTTGGGATCAAACTGAGCAGTGTTTTTATACCAAGGATTTGTATATATAAGGATTATAATTTTATATATTAATATCACACTTTTGTCAACAGAATATTCCTGTAGAGAGGAGTATAGTATTTCAAAAACAAGAGCAAGACAACAGGTCCTGTTCTTTTCACCCCATCTGTGATGAAGGCTGAATGGAATTAAGGATTTTCTGCACAAGCTAAATGGGTACATTAATAAAAGTAGATATGTACGTATAATTACCGTGCTAAGGGGTTGATTATCCTGGGTTTGCAGGAAGAACTGCAGAGTTTATTCCCAAACTAAATGGCAGAAGCAGGGTTGGTGCCACATCTGGAGATAAGAATCTCGAGCTGAGAGGCCCATGTGTTCCCAAATCCCAGTGTTATCACACGCCAGAGAACTGCATTTGGGTCCTTTTGCACAGGCTGAATGGGTAGTGGTGTCTGATGCTAGAAAGTCTAATTTGTGGGCTGATTGCTCATGTCCACCCAGTTCATCACCCTGCTCCTAATAAGATCTTAAGACTCCTTACTGTGATGCTCTTCCAGGAGTATACATATTGTTAAACAGAGCTCTGTGTGCTTGCATATGTTGCTTGTAGTACAAATTGGTGCAATTTTAGAGAAGATGATTTAGAATTTTCAATCAGATTTTGAAATAAATACATCTTTTCGTCCCAGCCATTTGACCAGTAGATAGTAGCAAAACATTGAAAATGACCTAAATGATCTTCAATAGGTAATTGGTTATATAAAATATGGTTCAGCTATACATTATAACAAATGAGGCATCTCTAAATATACTAATCATAAAAAGACTTTCAAGTGATTTGTTCATTGAAGGAAGTGGGCTGCAGTATAGTGTGTGCTGGCATTTGTATAACAAAGTATATATACATATATGTACATATATGTATATTTCAAAATGCATTTGTGAAATTGACCAACAGTGATTGTCTCATTAAAAGAAAATTCTTTATGACTGCAAGACAGAGGAAGAAGGGAGCCATTCATCTTTGACCTACCTGAAAACAAATTATGCAGATGTATATTAATTCCCAAGTACTTGGAGATATTTTAGATATATTTTTGTTATTAATTTCTAATTTAATTCTGTTTTAGTAAGAGAGTATGTTGTGTAAGACTTCAATATTTTGAAATTTATTGAACTTTGTTTTGTGTCCCAGCATGTATAATCTATTTTAGTGAACATCCATGTACTAGAGGCTGTGTTCTCTAAATATCAATTTAGGTAAAGATGATTAATAATGTCATTCAGATATCTTCTGTATACTTACCTTTTTTTGTCAATTAAATAACTAGATAATAAGTTTGGGGTTAAAATTTCTTTTTTTTGGAAGTGGGTGGCTATTTTTTTTTTCATAGGTTATTGGGGTACAAGTGGTATTTGATTACATGAATAAGTTCTGTAGTGGTGACTTGTGAGATTTTGGTGCACCCATCACCAGAGCAGTGTACACTGTACCCTATTTGTAGTCTTTTATCCCTCACCCCCCTCTTCCGTCTCCCCAAGTCCCCAAAGTTCATTGCATCATTCTTATGCCTTTGCATCCTCATAGTTTAGCTCTCACATATCAGTGAGAACATATGATGTTTGGTTTTCCATTCCTGAGTTACTTCACTTGGAATAATATTGTCCAGTCTCATCCAGGTCACTGCAAATGTCATTAATTCATTCCTTTTAATGGTTGAGTAGTGTTCCATTGTGTGTGTGTGTGTGTGTGTGTGTGTGTACATATATATATACACCACAGTTGCTTTACCCACTCATTGATTGATGGGTATTTGAGGTGGTTCCATGATTTCACAATTGTGAATTGTGCTGCTATAAACATGCGTGTGCAAGTATCTTTTTCATGTAATGACCTACTTTCTTCCAGTTAGATACTCAGTAGTTGGATTGCCAGATCAAATGGTAGTTCTACTTTTAGTTCTTTAAGGAATCTCCACACTGTTTTCCATAGTGGTTGTTCTAGTTTACATTCCCACCAGCAGTGTAGAAGTGTTCTTTCATCACTGCATCCATGCCAACATCTACTGTTTTTTGATTTTTTGATTATGGCCATTCTTGCAGGAGTAAGGTGGTATTGCATTGTGGTTTTGATTTGCGTTTCCCTGATCATTAGTAATGTTGAGCATTTTTTCCATGTTTCCTTTTTTCAAGTGTTTGTTGGCCATTTATCTATCTTCTTTTGAGAATCGTCAATGTCCTTAGCCCACTTTTTGATGGGATTATTTGTTTTTTTCTTACTGATATTTTGAGTTCGTTGTAGATTCTGGATATTAGCTCTTTGTCAGATGTATAGATTGTGAAGATTTTCTCCCACTCTGTGGGTTGTCTGTTTACTCTGCTGACTGTTCCTTTTGCCGTGCAAAAGCTCTTTAGTTTAATTAAGTCCCAACTATTTATATTTGTTTTTATTGCATTTCCTTTTGGGTTCTTGGTCATGGAATCCTTGCCTTAGCCAATGTCTAGAAGGGTTTCTTCAATGTTATCTTCTAGAATTTTTATAGTTTTAGGTCTTAGATTTAAGTCTTTAATCCAGCTTGAGTTGATTTTTGTATAACTTGAGAGATGAGGATCTGGTTTCATTCTCCTACATGTGGCTAACCAATCATCCCAGCACCATTTGTTGAAAAAGGTGTCCTTTACTCACTTTATGTTTTTGTTTGCTTTGTTGAAAATCAGTTGACTGTTACTATTTGGGTTTATTTCTGGGTTCTCTATTCTGTTCCCTTGGTCTATGTGCCTATTTTTATAACAGGACCATGTTGTTTTGGTGACTATGGCCTTATAGCATAGTTTGAAATCAGGTAGTGTGATGCCTCTCAGGTTTGTTCTTTTTGCTTAGTCTTGCTTTGGCTATGCGGGTTCTTTTTGGGTTCCATATGAATTTTAGAATTGTTTTTTCTAACTCTGTAAAGAATGATGATGGTATTTTGATGGGGATTGCACTGAATTTGTAGATTGCTTTTGGCAGTATGGTCATTTTCACAATATTGATTCTATTCACCCATGAGCAGGGGATGTGTTTCCATTTGTTTGTGTCTTCTGTGATTTCTTTCAGCAGTGTTTTGTAGTTTTCCTTGTAGAGGTCTTTTGCCTCCTTGGTTAGGTATATTCCTAAGTCCTTTTTTTTTTTTTTTTTTTTTTTTTTTTTTTGCAGTTATTGTAAAAGGAGTTGAATCCTTGATTTGATTCTCCACTTGGTCACTGGTTGGTATATAGAAGAGCTACTGATTTGTGTACATTAATCTTGTATCTGGAAACTTTGCTGAATTCTTTTATCAGTTCTAGGAGTTTTCTAGAGGAGTCTTTAGAGTTTTTGAGGTAAATGATCATATCATCAGCAAAGAGTGACAGTTTGATTTCCTCTTTACCAATTTGGATGCCCTTTATTTCTTTCTCTTGTCTGATTGCTCTGGCTAGGACTTCCAGTACCATGTTGAAGAGGAGTGGTGAGAGTGGACATCCTTGTCTTGTTCCAGTTCTCAGAGGGAATGCTTTCAACATTTCCCCATTCAGTATTATGTTGTCTGTGGGTTTGTCATAGATGGCTTTTATTACATTGAGGTCTGTCCCTTGTATGCTGATTTTGCTGAGAGTTTTATCATAAAGGGATACTAGATTTTTTTCTAATGCTTTTTCTGCGTCTATTGAGATGATCATGTGATTTTTGTTTTTAATTCTGTTTATGTGGTGTATCACATTTATTGGCTTGCATATGTTAAACCATCCCTGCATCCCTGGTGTGAAACTCACTTGATTATGGTGGATTGTCTGTTTGATATGTTGTTGGATTCAGTTAGCTAATATTTTGTTAAGGATTTTAGCGTCTGTGTTTATCAGGGAGATTGGTCTGTAGTTTTCTTTTTTTGTTATGTCCTTTCCTGATTTTGGTATTAGGGTGATGCTGGCTTCATGGAATGAATTAGGGAGGGTTCCTTCTTTCTCTATCTTGTGGAATAGTGTCAAAAGGATTGGTACCAATTCTTCTTTGAATGTCTGGTAGAATTCTACTGTGATTCCAGCTGGTCCTGGACTCTTTTGTTGGTAATTTTAAAGTTACCATTTCAATCACGCTGGTTGTTATTGGTCTGTTCAGCGTGTCTAATTCTTCCTGATTTAAGATAGGAGGGTTGTATTTTTTCCAGGTATTTATCTGTCTCTTGTAGGTTTTCTAGTTTATGTGTGTAAAGGTGTTCATAGTAGTTTCGAATGATCTTTTGTATTTCAGTGGTGCCAGTTGTAATATCTTCCATTTCGTTTCTTATGAGGTTATTTGGATTTTCTCTCTTCTTTTCTTGGTTAATCTCATTAACGGTCTATCCGTTTTATTTATCTTTTCAAAGAAGCAGTGTTTTGTTTCATTTATCTTTTGTATGTTTTTCGTTTCAATTTCATTTAGTTCTGCTCTGATCTTGGTTATTTCCTTTCTTCTGCTGGGTTTGGGTTTGGTTTGTTCCTATTTCTCTAGTTTCTTGAGAAGTGACCTCAGAATGTCAGTTTGTGATCTTTCAATCTTTTTCGTTTGTTTGTTTTGTTTTGTTTTGAGACAGAGTCTCGCCGTCACCCAGACTGGAGTGCAGTGGCACAATCTCGGCTCCCAGCAACGTCCATATCCCAGGTTCAAATGATTCTCCTGCCTTAGCCTCCTGAGTAACTGGGATTACAGGTGTCCGCCACCTCTTTCAGTCTTTCTGATGTAAGCATTTAGGGCAACGACTTTCCTGTTAGCACTGCCTTTGCTGTATCCCAGAAGTTTCGATAGGTTATGTCATTATTGTCGTTTAGTTCAAATAATTTTTTTGATTTCCATCTTGATTTCATTTTTGACCCAATGCTCATTCAGGAGCAGGTTATTTAATTTTCATGTATTTGCATGGTTTTAAATCTTCCTTTTGGAGTTGATTTCCAGTTGTATTCCACTGTGGGTTGAAAGAGTGCTTGATATAATTTCATTTTTAAAAAATTTACTGAAGTTCGTTTTATGGCCTATCATATGGTCTATCTTGGAGAAAGTTCCATGCACTGTTGAATAGAATGTGTATTCTGTGGTTGTTGGATGAAATGTTCTGTATATCTCTGTTAAGTCCATTTGTTCCAAGCTATAGTTTAAATCCACTGTTTCTTTGTTGACTTTCTGTCTTGATGACCTGTCTAGTACGGTCAGTGGAGTATTGAAGTCCCTCACTATTATTGTGTTGCTATCTCATTTCTTAGGTCTATTAGTAATTGTTTTATAAATTTGGGAGCTCCAGTGTTAGGTGCATATATGTTTAGGATTGAGATATTTTCCTATTGGACAAGGCCTTTTACCATTATATAATGTCCCTCTTTGTCTCCTTTAACTGCTGTTGCTTTAAATTTTGTTTTGTCTGATATAAGAATAGCTACCCCTGCTTGCTTTTGGGGTCTGTTTGCATAAAATGCCTTTTCCCACCCCTTTACTTTAAGTTTATGTGAGTCCTCGTGTGTTAGGTGAGTCTCCTAAAGGCTGCAGATAGTTGGTTTGTGAGTTCCTATCCATTCTGCAGTTCTGTATCTTCCAAGTGGAGCATTTAGGACATTTACATTCAATGTTAGTATTGAGATGTGAGGTAACATTGCAGTCATCATGCTATTTGTTGCCTGTGTACCTTCGTGTTTTTTGTTGTTGTTTTGTTTTTGTTTTTTGCTTTTTAAATGATATTTTTGTTTTATTGGCCCTGTGTGATTTATGCTTTAAAGAGTTTCTGTTTTGATGTGTTTCAAGGATTTGTTTCAAGATTTAGAGCTGCTTTCAGCAGTTCTTGTAGTGGTGGCTTGATAGTGGCGAATTTTCTCAGCATTTGGATGTCTGAAAAAGACTGAATCTTTCCTTCATATATGATGCTTAGTTAATTCTTGGCTGATAATTGTTTTGTTTGAGGAGACTGAAGATAGGGCCCAAATCCCTTCTAGCTTGTAGGGTTTCCGCTGATAAATCTGCTGTTAATCTGATAGGTTTTCCTTTATAGGTTACATGGTGCTTTTGTCTCATAGCTCTTAAGAGTCTCTCCTTCATCTTAACTAAGAAAACCTGATGACAATGTGTCTAGGCGATGATCTTCTTGCAATGAATTTCCCAGGTGTTCTTTGTGCTTCTTGTATTTGGATGTCTAGATCTCTAGCGAAGCCAGGGAAGTTTTCCTCAATTATTCCCCCAAATATGTTTTCCAAGCTTTTAGATTTCTCTTCTTCCTCAGGAACACTGATTATTCTTAGGTTTGGTTGTTTAACATGATCCCAGACTTCCTGGAGGCTTCGTTCATATTTTCTTATTCTTCTTTCTTTATCTTTGTTGGATTGGGTCAATTCGAAGACTTTTTCTTTGAGCTCTGAATTTCTTCTTCTACTTGTTCAATTCTATTGCTGAGGCTTTCCAGGGCATTTTGCATTTCTGTAAGTGTGTCCGGTGTTTCCTGAAGTTTTGATTGTTTTTTCTTCATGCTATCTATTTCCTTGAATATTTCTCCCTTCACTTCTTGTATCATTTTTTGGATTTCCTTGCATTGGGTTTTGCCTTTCTCTGATGCCTACCTGATTAGCTTAATAACTAACCTCTTGAATTCTTTTTCAGGTAAATCAGGGATTTCTTCTTGGTTTGGATCCATTGCTGGTGAGCTAGTGTGATATTTTGTGGGGGCTGTTAAAGAGCCTTGTTTTGTCATATTACCAGGGTTGGTTTTCTGGTACCTTCTCATTTGGATAGGTTCTGTCAGAGGGAAGGTCCAGGGCTGAAGGCTGTATTCAGATTCTTTTGTCCCACTGGGTGTTCCCTTGATGTACTACTCTTCCCCTTTTCTTAGGGATGTGGCTTCCTGTGAGCTGAACTGCAGTGATTGTTATCTCTCTTCTGGGTCTAGCCACCCAGCAAGTGTCTCCAGTTCCAGGCTGGTACTGGGGGTTGTCTGCACAGAGTCCTGTGATGTGAACTGTATGGGTCTCTCGGTCGTGGATACCACCACCTGTTCCAGTGGAGGTGGCAGGGGAGTGAAATGGACTCTGTGAGGATTCTTAGCTTTGGTGGTTTAATGTTCTATTTTTGTGTTGGTTGGCCTCCTGCCAGGAGGTGGTGCTTTCCAGAGAGCATCAACTGTAGTAGTATGGAGAGGAACTGGCGGTGGGTGGGGCCCTAGAGCTCCCAAGAGCTTATGCCCATTGTCTTCAGCTACCAGGGTGGATAGGGAAGGCCCATCAGGTGGGGGCAGGGTCAGGTGTGTCTGAGTTCAGACTCTTCTTGGGCAGGTCTTGCTGTGGCTGCTGTGGGGAATGGGAGTGAAGTTTCCAGGTCAATGGAGTTGCGTACCTAGGAGGATTATGGCTGCCTCTGCTGAGTCATGGAGGTTGTCAGGGAAGTGGGGAAAGCCAGCAGTCACACGCCTCACCCAGCTCCCGTGCAATCTGAAGGGCCAGTCTCACTCCCACTGTGCACTTTCAACAGCCCGGAGTCCGTTTCCAGGCAGTGGGTGAGCCAGGCTTGAGAACTTGCCCCCAGCTACCCACCTCCAAGCTGCAAAAGAACAGGGCTTTGGTTCTTCTCGCACCTGTGGAGTCTGCACACTGGATTCGTACCCTCCCCCGAGTTCTGGCCAGGAGGCTTCTCGTCCGGTTCAAATTGTTACAAAGTTCAGCTGGAGACTTCCTTTTCACTGTGGCATTTTCCCCTGCACCTCTGACCACCCTCCCGAAGGGTCCCTGTGGTGCCAGGCAGGAATGGCCTGCTTGAGGACTCAGTGAGCTCCCAGGGCCTTTCCTGCTGCTTCCTCTGCACCTGTATTTTGCTGGGCTCTCTAAATTGACTCAGCTCCAAGTCGGTTGGGAACTTCTCCCACAGACTAGACCCTTTTCCAAGTGGGGATGTGTGTTTGGGAGAGGCGGGTCTCCCCTTCCCTCTTCTGCAGTTTGGGCACTCACAGTATTTGGGGGGTCTCTCGGGTCCTTCAGGAGCAATCCGGTGCTAAATGTGTGGCATTGTGCTAAAACCAAAATCGGTCTCTGTTGAAATGGTGAAGCTCCACCTTGGCTCCCCGAGAGTTATTGCTATGCTGGGTCTAACTGCACTTTGTCTCCAGTCTCCCAAAATGGAGAAAAGTGAGAAAAACCAGAATCCTGAGTTCATGTAACTTTTATGCTGCTAAAAGTCTTTCTAAGTTTCAGGAGGAAGTAAACACCCAAGCATATTTACTTGCTTTTTGTGACATTTCCCCAAGGTTCATTAGGTTTCTTCCAGTTTTGGGAACTTCTATTTCTACATGATTTGGTGAGATTTGATATGTTTTTCAGGTCTGACCCCTAAAGCGAATTATTGCTTGGGTGCAAAATTTGAAAGAGCCAACTAAGAAGACAAACTTTTCAGAGCAATTGCCACCATATTTTTCATCTCTGTATTCCAGAAACACAAGATTGTCATATAAGAAACACAAGTAAGAGATTTTTTCCAATAACAATAACATCAAAAATCCCTTAGACTGCAAAAAATTAAATAGATTATAATTAAGAAAATATTTTAAACAAAATCCAGCTGTTAATCTAAATGCTGATGTTTTTCCTGTTTATAATAGTCTGGATTGAAAAGACTCAAGGAGAATACCTCAGGGTAGAATTAAAAACGTATTAATTTTATCGTTTTCACCTAAATTTTCCTGAGCAGAGGTGCATTCTGCTTAGCTGATATAGTCATCATAATTAACAGTAAAAGGAACAAAGGAGGCTCTATTTAAACTGATAATTAGAGCTTAGCTAAAATCATCTGGATTATTTTATAAGTTCAAATATTTACTGTAGGAATTCATTGATTGGAAAGTACTATTAAATGAAATTTAATAATATTTATTTTTAAGTACATTTAAGTAAAATTTATTTTAAAATTACACAAATAATATAGATTCATTTAAGAAAAGTTAGAGAGTTTAGATAACTAAGGAATATGAAAGTATAAGAGTAAGCTTATATATTACTGATTCCTGGTTTGTCACCCCAAAATGCCCTCAAAAGAAAGATCAAATAAATACTATCTGGGGGACAAAATTAGATAAGTCTTTAAATTGGGAACAATGCCAACTGTACTGTACAAATGTGACAGAATTCCTGCTGCATACGTTACAGTCTGGAAGAAGTGAAGGAAGATGGGAGAGTCATGGGTCTTTTCCTTTTCTAAGAAAGCAGGGCAGTATTTTTGGAAGTAAGAAAAAGACATTCTGGCGATGAGGGAGGGGAGCAACACTGCAAAGGATGCATCTGGAAGCATCCATGGATCACTGGGGAGTCTCACATACTGCGGTCCTGTCTTCCTGCTGGAGATCATGGAGAAGCTAAAGTGTATAAGAGGCAGCAGTAGAAGGAAAAACAAATGCTTCTTTTCTACCATTTTTCTATGAGCTGGTGACTTCTTCGAAGCATGTGCTCTTTAGTACTAGGGCATGTCCCCAGTCTTCAGGGGCTGAGTTGTATAAGATAAGAAATAGACCAGGAAAGAAACTAGATGAGATTTACTTGGGGCTGTTTCTAGACCTTTGAACTAGCAGCAGCAAAGGGGAAAACTAGGAGGAAAGCCGTGAATACCCTTATCAAATGAAAGCCTACGTTCACTACAATCTTCTTTATCTTTTTTACTCTGAAACTTTTCATTATTTTTATTTTTTATGAACAAGGTCTTGCTCTATTGCTTACGCCGGAGTGTAGTGGCACAATCATAGCTCATGCAGCCTGGAACTCCTGGGCTCAAGCAATCGTCCCACCTCGGCCTCCTGAGTATCTAGGACTACAGGCATGCACCCCCAGGCCCAGCTAATTTAAAACATTTTTAAAGAGACAAGGTCTTGCTATGTTACCCAGGCTGGTCTTAAACTCCTGGCCTCAACTGATCCTCCTGCCTCAGCCTCCCAAAGTGCTGGAATTATAGGCATGAGCCACCATGCCTGGCCCTGGTTTTAAAAAGTCATTGAAATTCTTGGTGGCTGGTTAATACAGAGAAACAACTGAAATCATAGTCCTCTCTTCTTAGTAGACCATCATACACCACTAGCATGCTGTAATGGCACCAGGAACATCACTACAGGAAACCAAACAAGTGAAAAACATACAATAACATCAAAAACAGACATAAAGTTGCCAAAGGCAAAATTCCAGGGCTGGTTGGCCCCCATGATACTCACATCCCCCTGTACAATTCAGACTATGGAATGATCAAGAGACAACAATGTAAATATGCATCTTTCAGGTCATTTTAAAATTATTTTTGGACATGTAATACACATGTTTAAAAAATTCACAAGGTAAAAAATTCATTTTAATGATGAGAAATTATCATTTTTCCTCTTTATTACTTTTTAATTATAAAAATCATATATACTTATTATAAAAAAACTCAAACATTTAGGAGGGATCAAGGTAAAAAGTTAAACTATATTAGTTCCCTGTTGATGGAGATCATGGAGAAGCTAAAGTCTATAAGAGGCAGTGATAGAAGGAAAAAAATGCTTCTTTTCTACCATTTTTTTATTATCTGGTGGCTTCTTTAGTCACTGTATAAATTACCATAAACTTGGTGGCTTAAAGCAACTTGGATTCATTCTTTTACAAGTCTGAAGACCATTAGTCTTTAATGGATGTCCCTGGGCCAAAATCAAAGTCAGTCGGGCAGCACTCACTGGGGGCTTTGGGAAGAATCCATTTCCTTATCTTTTTCATCTTTTGGGGGATATCGTCATTCCTTGGCTTGTAGTCACACCACATCACATCACCTCTCCTACCTCTGATCTCAGTGTCACCACCTCACTTTATCTTCCATGTAAAATCTCCCTCTGCCTACCTCTTATGAGGATCCTTGTGATTACATTTAGGGCCCACTCGAAGAGTCTCCCCAGCTCAAGATCCTTAGCTTAATCATACCTATAAAGTCACTTTTGCCATATAAGATAATATATTCACAGGCTCTGGGAATTGGAATGTGGACATTCTTGTGGGGGGCATT
Source organism: Macaca thibetana thibetana (assembly GCF_024542745.1). Classification (NCBI taxonomy): domain Eukaryota; kingdom Metazoa; phylum Chordata; class Mammalia; order Primates; family Cercopithecidae; genus Macaca; species Macaca thibetana. The sequence goes on from NC_065586.1 coordinate 27,235,209, forward strand.
ATTTAGCCTTCCACATGAGACCTCCACTTATTCCAGTTCTGCCCCATCCTTCTACTCAGAGCAAACCACTATCAACTTTTAGGGTTATATCTCAATACCTTTGTTATGTTACACGTCTATATTCCCATATGACTTTAGGGCTCCTCTGCAGGCGCATAGAGAAACCAAGAATCAAGCGTTCAGGAATTTGTCATTATGTCACCTGGAGAACCAGGCAAATGTAACGTGTGTCCAAAATACACTCAAATGATAAGCACTACAAAAAAATTAAGATGAAATTCTTGCCCAATCACTGCTAAGTGGACCACAAAAGCATTTCAATTCATAATATTATTTTATTTTGCTTCTCAAAACAGGTCCCAGTCCTATTCTCTGTAGGTCACAGAATAACCAAAGAGAAGTAAATCCCTATTTCCAATTAAAGCGCAATGGAGGGGAGAGACGTGGGAAGGGCAGGTCCTAATTCTGAAGCCAAAAGGGTGTGGGAAAACCCGAAATATTAAACTGCGATCAGCACCGTGGCACACAGTTTGCTTTTTCCTTTGACCCTCTTGTCCAATAAATGAATGCCTTTAAAATTTTTATTTTAAAATAAAATATTTTATTTTGTTATTAAAATACTTCATTTTAGGGAGCACAATTTGATTGGACCATGTAGTAGGTCTGGGGATATTTCAATAAAAGGATTTCTTTTAGCTAACTGAGGGGAAAACTGGGAGAAAAATGATTCCTAAGTGGAGTTAAGATTCACATTAGGGCCAGGCACGGTGGCTCACTTCTATAATCCCAGCACTATGGGAGGAGAGGCCTGCAGATTATGTGACGTCAGGAGTTTGAGACCAGCCTGGCCAACATGGTGAAACTCTGTCTCTACTGAAAATACAAAATTAGCTGGGCATGGTGGCACATGCCTGTAATCCCAGCTACTTGGGAGTTTGAAGTAAGAGAATCGCTTGAACCTGGGAGGTAGAGGTTGCAGTGAGGGGAGATTGTGCCATTGCGCGCCAGCCTGGGCAATAAGAGCAAAACTCCGTCTCAAAAAAAAAAAAAAAAAAGATTCACATCAAGCAGAATGTGGTGGCTGCCACCTGGAATCCCAGCACTTTGGGAGGCCAAGGCAGGAAGATTACTTGAGGCCAGGAATTCAAGACCAACCTGGCAACAGTGAGACCCCATCTGTACAAAATAAATAAATAAATAAATAAATAAAATAAAAAATAATCACTTTCGTGGAGTTCACTAATCCTGGTTGTCTTCTGGTTTCTATTTCTCCTGATTTATTTTCCCTTGGTGAGAGAATCTCTGATCTTTTGGCCAAAGACATGACTACTCAGAATAAAGTCTACATGGTTTAGTGGTTTAGTCTCCCTTGGTAGGTACTTCTGCATAAGTGATTTTTGTCAAAAAAGATTCAAGGGGAAGTAGTGCACACAATTTCCAGTATGTGCCTTCCTCCCTTCCTGTATCTTACTAAAATATGAACCTGACAGCAAGCCGTCTTGGACCACGTCATGAGGACAATGCTGTATGGATAGCAGAACAAGATAGAAACAGCCATGGTCCTTGGTAACTCTGAGAAATAGAGCCCCTTGAACGGCTTAACTCTGGACTCTTCTGCAAGAAAGGAATTAAACTCGGTTTGGTGTAAGTCAGTTTATTTCATGTCTCCATTGCATGCATCCGAACTTAAATCCTAATAATCCCTGGACATTTAATTTGTGGCGAATTATAATTAAAGTAGAAAGCAGTCGCTCCTTGTCAGTTATTGAATGAAAATCCGCAGATGTTTCTAGCCTGCTGAGAGCCATCTTCTACCAAACATCAGGAGGTCCGGGAGGCAGGTCCATTGGCTTGGGGGAGATGAAATTTTATGAGATTGACGTAGTAGTGGTGTGGCAGATAAACTTTAAGGTGGTCGCACGACCCCTTCCTCTTGGTATTCAGGCCTTTGTGTAATTGTTTCTTCTTAGGTGCATACCAGACCCATGACTTGCTCCTAAACAACAGAATATGGCAAATGGAATGGCACGTCATTTCCATGATTATGTGATGTTATATGACTGTGTATTGCTAGCTGACTGGCTCCACTGACGTTCTCTCTCCCTTGCTGGTTGTGAAGGAGCAAGCTGCCAGAACTCCTAAAGCCACATGGAACTCATTGCTGCCAAAAGGAACTGGGAAGCAAATCCTTCCCTAGCTGAGCCTCAGTTGAGAGCCAGTCCTGGCCAACACCTTGAATGTAGCCTTGTAAGACCTTCTGAGGAGGACCGAGCTATGCCGTGGCCAGATGTGTGACCTGCAGAAACTCTGAGGTAATAATTGTGTGCTGATTCAAGCTCCCAGGTTTGTAGTAATTTCTTCTGCAGCATAGAAGCATAGACTACAAATGTCTGGAAGAGGATAGCATATGGCTTTTTAGTCAACCCATGCATGATTTCAAAGGAGCAGGAGATTTTAGAGGCAATTAGTTTTATAAAGGACATATGAGTCCACTTTGCACTGCTATAAAGAGATAGCAGAGACTGAGTAATTTTATAAGGAAAATAGGCTTATTTGGCTCACGGTTCTGCAGGCTGCGAAAGAAGCGTGGTGCCTGTATCAGTTTCTAATGCGGGCCTCAGGACGCTTACAGTCATGATGGAAGGCAAGAGGAGCCAGGTGTGGCACACCATGCGAGAGGAGGCAAGACAGAGAGTGCAAGAGGTTCCAGAACCTTTAACAACCATATCTCATGTGAACTTACGACTGTGGGGAGGGCACCAAGTCATTCATGAGGGATCTGCCCTCATGACCTCCCACTAAGCCCCACCTCCAATATTTGGGATCACATTTCAACATAAGATTTGGAGGGGAAAAACAGTAATATTATTAATATCTGAATTCTATTAGAGAGAAAAGGGAAATTTTCCCACATGCTAAACATTCTAAGTTGACTAGAGAAAGATAAGGACTATATAGAGTAAATTTCTAAGACCTATGCTATTTTTAAAACCTCGTGGGATTTGGGACAATGGTGAAGAATGCAGCATATCAATGGCAAAGACATCCTCTTTTCACCTCTATCAAAAAGGATGATGATGAGAGATACTGGGACCCAGAGTAGGATAGAAATATACTTGATGAGAGTAAAAAATTTCTTACAGATGTCAAGAATGAGAGATATTGGTCAGTTTAAATTTTGTTTTAATTACAGGTATTTTGACTATGAAGCAAACCTTTTCCTTTTCCAAAATGGAAGCACGCCTTCTGAAAGGGAAATTGTTAATTACATGTGCATAGATGTGGACTCATCGGGAGCTAATTATTTAATATAAATGCTTGGAGGTTTCAAAAATATTTGTTTATTGGGAATGTAAACTTGTGACTTTAAAATAGATGAGAGATAGTTCCTCCTGATTTGGGTAGGCTCCTTTCTCAAAAATTCACTGGAAAAATCATATAGAGAAAAACATAAATGCTAGAGAATACAAACAACATCCATAAAAGAGAAATTCCTGTGGAAATGGAAGAAAGTTTTGAAATGAGGTGATGGTTATGGTTTGTGGATGGGTGCGTAGTGGCTGGGGTCTGAGGCAGAGGGTGTCTGGTGCTGCTATAAAGAGATTTAAAGAAAAGTTTGAAAAATTCAACTCTTGCCAATCATTCTTTGCCGTGTAATTATTATTGATAACTGCTTCCTGCAGAAACCAGTGACAAAGACCCAAAGGTGGTACACACACCTATCAGGTGAGGAGTTGGGGAAAAATCTGGAGACTGTGTAGCCCTGGAAGCCACACTCTCCCACTTCCCACTGTTACACTGCCATCATTCTTACCGGCTCCCACCCCCAGAGATTCTGATGTAACTGACCTGGGCTGTTGACCTCAGCATCATCGTTTTCAGAGCTTGCCAAGTGATTCTAACATGCAAGTCTTGATCTGAAGGTGTTGCTTAGTGACACAGGAGGATGATTAATTTTGGTTTTATGATGCCTGAGACTTTCTACCCTAAGGCTCATGCCTGTTCACTCCTTGCAGTCATTTGGAATGATAGATCTAAGTGTGGGCTTCTGCAGGCGTGTGAGCCCTTTCTCAGTATACCCTATATGATATCCCTGGGAGAGAATGATTTCATTAGCCAAAATAATGAAATATTTATGGAACTTAATTATCTTGAAAGAAAAACAACAAACCAAAGATCCCTGGAAGTATTAGAATACATGGATGAAAATATTTAAATAAACTTACTATATATATTAAAAGACATAATGGACAAAACATGGACATACTGGACAATATTTGGAATCACATTTCAACTTAAAATTTGGAGAGGACAAATATCTAAACTACATCAGAGGAGAAAGGGAAATTTTCAATGTGGAACAGAAACACAAAAACATAAAAGGAACCTAGGACAAATATTAGGTATGAAAAATTAGATAATTAAAATAAGAAACATAGAAGATGGTATAAATAGCAGAATGGATACAGGTGAAGACCCAGCTGATGAGCTAGAACAGATGGAAAAACAATCCCAAGAAGAAAATAAGAGAAGACAAAGAAATAGAAAATACAAAAGAAAAGTTAAGAGAGATGGAGAATAGAAGTAGAGGTGCTGACTTTTACAGAAAAATGATACCAGAAGGAGAGAAAAATGATGATGGAGAAAAGAAAATATTTAAAGATACAATGCAGAACTTCCTCCAGAATTAAAGAAATAGGAAAGACTTCAGATCGCAAAGACTCCTAATGTACCAAACAAGAGACAAAAGGAAAAACGTGTTTGACAGACTTTGTTTCCCTAAGTACTGATTACAGGATTACAAGTGTGAGCCATTGTGCCAGGCTGAATGCATACATTTAAAAAAAAATGCTGAAAGTTAATGAGTCAGGTAAAATAAACCATCAAAATAAATCAAAGAAAGTGGAAAAGGGAAAATTAGTATTTTACAGCTGTGAAAATAAATTAACTATAGCCACATACAATAATGTGAATAATAATTTAGAAATGTTCAGTGAAAAAAGACTACATTTAGTATGATACTTTTTTTGCTTTGCTTGCTTATTTGTTTTTTATTATGGTAAAAATCATGTAACAAAAAATGTACTATCTTAATTATTTTTTTTCTTCATGCATGTTCTGCTTTGTATTCTATCTCAACTATTATTAAGTATCCAATTCAGTAGTAAATATAGTCCATTGTTGTGAAACAGCTCTTGAGAACATCCTCACGTTGCCAGTCTGAAACTCTGTACCTGTTAAACAACAGCCTCCACTTTTCCTTTACCCTTTAGTCCCTGGTAACTGTTTTATTCTGTTTCATTGAATTTGAGTTTAGATACCTTACATAAATAGAATCATATAGTATTTGTCTTTTTGGAGTGGCTTATTTCACTTAGCATAGTGTTCTCAAGGTTTATTCATGCTGTAACATGTGTTAGAATACCCTTCTTTTATTTTTATTTTTAGTAGAGATGGGGTTTCGCCATGTTGCCCAGGCTGGTCTTGAACTCCTGAGCTCAAGTGATCAGCCTCCCAAAGTGCTAGGATTACAGGTGTGAGCCACTGCGCCTGGCCCCATTCTTTTGAAAGGCTGTATAGTATTATATTGCATTAAAAATCCATTCTTCTGTTGATGGACATTTGTGTTGCCTTCACCTCTTGGTTATCGTGAACAATATTGTTATGAGAATGAAATACTTTTTAAGTTCATAGGACATACAAAACTATCTTAGTCATTGGATAAAAATATCCTAAGAAGTTAACAGAATGCTAAATAGAAAATTCAGGGTGATTGGTCATTTGGGAGCAGGGCTTGAAGGCTAATGAAGTGATGTGATGATCAGAGTTATGGCTCTCCAATTGGCTAGGCACTCATGACTGTTTACAGTATTATAATAAATATATATGCAAGCAAATAACATAAATTAAACAGAATTATGCATGAACCAATGAAGACAGTGTACCATAAACCAAAGCTTTCAATTTATTCAGTTGTGTTCACCTGAGATTCATTAGAAAAACAAACACAGATGTCCTCTGTGATGTGTATCTATTTGCATGTGCTCAAGAAAGCGGTGAATAATTTGCTCCATTTATTTTTTAATTCATAAAATTCAGAGTAAATTGTTTTTTATTGTATTTTCAATGGATTTATTCAGGTATAATTGTGCACATACGTAAAGTGAACAATTTCATCAGTTTTAACATATGTATACACTCATGAAACCATCATTACTATTGAGATAATGAACATAGCCACAATCCCCAAAAGGTTTTTCCTGCTCCATTCTAATCCCTCCCTTCTGATCCTCTCTATCACCCCAGGCAACCACTGCCATGCTTCTTGTTCCTACAGATTAGTTTGCATTGTCCGGAATTTTATATAAATGAAATAATATATACTTCTTTGGTCTGGCTTCTTGCACTCAGAATAGTTATTTTGAGCTTTAACAAAATAATTATTGTTGTATGTGTCAGTAGGCAATTCCTTTTTATTGGTGAGTGGTATTCCATTGTGTGAACATAGCAAAGTTTCTTTACCCATTCACCTTTTAAATTCAGCCATTTTAGTAGGTGAGTGATGGTATCCCATTGTAGTTTTAGTTTGCATTTCCCTAATAACCAATGATAGTAAACATCTTTTCACGTGGCTATTTGCCATCAGCTTATCTTCTTTGGTGAAATGTCTGTTGAAATCTTATTAGTTTTTTTCATTGAGATATTTTATTTTTGAAGTTTGACAGTTCTTTATGTATTTTAGGTACAAGTCCTTTATCAGATATGATTTGCAAGTCTGTAGACTTTTTATACTCTTTTTTTCTTATTTCGTGTCACCTGTTAACACCCATCTTTATGCTCTCAATAGTGTATTTTGAAGAGCAGAAGTTTTAAATTTTGATGAAGCTCAGTCTACACTAATATGGATTGTACTTTTTGATATCTTATTGAAGAAATCTTTGTCTAACCTAACGCCACATACATTTTCTTCTATGCTTTCTTCTAAAGGTTTTATAATTTTAATTATGTTTCCATCTTTTTCCCTGGGTGTTGGATTCAAAGTGTGGTAAGAAGAATTCTAAGACTGCCCCAGTGATTTCTGCCCCCTAGTGTTATGTCTGTGATTATATCATGGAATATTGCAGAAGGGATTTTGCATATGTAATTAAGGCTACTAATCAATTGTGTTTGAGTTAATAAAAATGAGATTATCTGGGTGGGCCAAACCCAATTACATGAAGTCTTTAAAAGCAGAGCATTTTCTCCAGCTAGTTGCAGACTAGGAAGTCAGAGATGTAAAGCATAAGATGGACTTGATGTGCGGTTGCTGGCTTGAAGTTGGAGGGGACCACACATCAAGGAAATGAGGACTTAAATCCTAAACTGCAAAGAACTGCATTCTGTCAACAAGAGTGAATCTGAAAGCTGATTCTTCCCCAGAGCCTCTGATGAGAATTCAGCCCAGCTGACACCTTGATGTCCACCTTGTGACACCTTGATGTCCACCTTGTGATACCTTGAGAAGAATCCCTGCCCCCCAGCATGCTGAACTTTTGATCTACAAAACTGTGAGCTAATAAATGGATGTTGTTTTAAGCAGCTAAGTTTGTGGTAATGTGCTACATGTGCACTAGAAAACTAACATAAATCGTTATTTATATTATTGTAGCTGTATCTTTTACATATGTCGTAAATATTCTTTAGTGTGATTTTATTATCAAATAAACTTTTTCTTAAAAAAAGAGAAAGCCAGAAAATAAGTCTCATGATGTCAGTGGGCCTTCTGAACAGTGCAGGTGTAAAAAGGGGAAGGGAGGGACTGTGAAAAGAATGTAAAGATTTGCCACACTCAATAATGATGATATGTATTCAAGATATATTATGAGTTATGGGTCATGCCCAAAGCCTTTTAATAATATGTCTTTTATTAGATGGCATAAAGTTACCAACAAAGATTATAACATTGAGCCAAGAATGCATACTACTATTTATGGAGGCCCAGAATTTGGAAAATGATTCAGTCCTGTTTATTCTATATAATGATGTTATTTTTGTACTAAACATAGGGGTTGTAAAGTGATTCTGTATGTTAGTTTAAATGTGTAAATATTTCTCTTATGGTATCCTTATGTACACTGACTATCAATATTTTATTTTATGGCGGGCTTGAATTAAATCCATTACAATCAAAGAAGGCATCTGAACCTTGAGTGAGGCTGGCATGGCTGCTAGCATCCTGAATCCATCAGGCACAGAATTGCTACGACTAATATGAGTGAAATAAGGACATAAAACCCTGGGGCCTTAAGAAGGAAACTCCACTGACTCCAAAAAAACATTTTAACAGATGTTATGTGCATGGCACCAAATAAATAAGACCTGATGTAAGTAATCAGCCACAAGATGGCATTTGAATACTGAAGTATTTAAAGTTTGGGACACTACTGTAACTTAAATACATGCCTAAAATTGGTCACTTCCCTTCCCCATCCATTTTCTCTCATACCACCGTAAGATTAAAATTGCTGAGTTTATTTCCTCTGAGCCTAACAGTCATAAAACATCTTCTTTATTTTCAACTTGCTTGTTTTTGATCTCCTATTATGGCTAATCTTGTGTTTTAACTTGATTGGGCCATGGGGTACCCAGATATTTGGTCAAACACTATTTTGGGTGCTGCTGTGAGGGTGTTTTTAGATGAAATTAACATTTATTTGTTTTTATTATTATTATTATTATTTTCAAGACAGGCTCTTGCTCTGTCACCCAGGCTGACATGATCTCGGCTCACTGCAACCCCCGCCTCCTGGGTTCAAGCAATTCTCCTGCTTCAGCCTCCTGAGTAGCTGTGACTACAGATGTGTGCCACCTTGCCCAGCTAATTTTTTTGTATTTTTAGTAGAGGCAGATTTTCACCATGATGGCCAGGCTGGTCTCAACCTCTTGGCCTCAAGTGATCTACCTGCCTTGGCCTCCCAAAGTGCTGGGATTACAGGTGTGAGCCACAGTGCCTGGCCGAGATGAACACTTAAATTGGTAGACTGAGTAAAGCACATGGCACTCCATAATGTGAGTGGGCCTTATTCAATCAGTAGAAGGCCTGAATACAACAAAAAGCTGACCTCCCTGGGCAAGAGATAATTCTTCTGCCTGGTAGCCTTCTGACTGGTTCTGCAACAGCCTGCTGGCCTTTGGACTCAAACTGGGATGTCAATTCTGCAGATTTTGGACTTTGTCAGCCTCCATAATTGCTTGAACCAATTCCTTATAATAAATATCTTTAACTCCCCCACTGCCCTTCCCCACACAATTGGTTCTCTTTTCTCTGGAGAACCTTTATTAATAAATGTCCCAATTTATTTGTCAAGCTTTATACTGACTATCCCCACTATAATGAATGTTCCTTAAAGGTAGAGACTGTCTTGTCTGCTATGTATTCCCAATGTCCAGAATTGTTTTTAATAACCGTGCAAAGAATTACTTGGTGAATGAAAGCATCTCTCTGGGGGAGCAGTGATGCTTTTAGATGATATGAGTGTGGCACCAAAGGGGACAAATATGTCACCTTGAGCAAATGGCATCTACTTGGGTGAATGGTGAAATAATATCATGTATTGAACATAAAAAGTAAACTTGAAGAAAAATTTTAAGAGAGCTGAGGTATAACTCTATGCTAGAAGGGGAAGTTAATGTAAACTCAGATGATCTATTCATGAGTTTTAAATACTGTTTATATATATTTGACAATGACATATGTTGATAAAAAATTATGAGACTCTTAAAGCTTTGGCTAGCACTGAAGTTTGCAATCATGCATTTCTGTTGCCCTAGAGATCTTCAGGCCCAAATCATCCAGCTCAAAGCAAGCCATAAATAAATCAGTGTCAATTGTGGTTACAAATTCTGGATGCCTCTATCAGGAAAATGAAAGGTATAGAAATTAAGGAACAGAATGAAAGCAAACTTTTAACATGGATGAATAGTTGCTGGGGCTATGAATGTGAGCAAGGGTATCATGTGTCATGTTTGTGAGCTGCAAGTTTTATTGTAAATCACGACATCTTAGTTCATAGTGTTACTATGATAAATAGGTGGGTTCTATATTGTAAGCAGTCTTACAAAGTAAAACAAAACAAAAAACTAATGTGAAATATATTCCGTGTAACTGACTTATTTAATGGGTTAGACAGAGTGGGGTAAATCAGGAAACACCATATATATATATATATATATATATTTTTTTTTTTTGCTGATCGGTGAGTGCCTTTAAGCAAGCTCTTTCTAGTCCCTCTCTCCCTGCTCAATGATGACATCCTTGTCAGATTCCATGATCTTTGGCTCACTTTTGGCCACGAGAAGTGTCACATTTTCAGATTTTAAAAGTCCAGTCCCTGTTGGTGGGAATGTAAATTAGTCCAGCCACTGTGAAGAGCAGTTTGGAGATTTCTCAAAGAACTTAAAACACAACTACCATTTGATCTTACAATGCCGTTACTGGATATACACCCAAAGGAAAAGAAATCTACCAAAAAGACACTGGCACTCAAATGTTCATTGCAGCACTAGTCACAATCAACCTAGGTGCCCATCAGTGGTGGATCGGATAAAGAAAATGTGGCACAAAGATGGCCAAATAGGAACAGCTCCAGTCTGCAGCTACCAGCAAGATCAATGCAGAAGGCAGGTGATTTCTGCATTTCCAGCTGAGGTACCTGGCTCATCTCATTGGGATTGGTTAGACAGTGGGGGCAGTCCATGGAGGGCGAGCCAAAGCAGGGTGGGGCATCACCTCACCTGGGAAGCACAAGGGGTCAGGGAACTCCCTCCCCTAGCCAAGGGAAGCCGTGAGGGACTGTGCTGTGAGCAACAGTGCATTCCAGCCCAGATACTACACTTTTCCCATGGTCTTTGCAGCCCACAGACCAGGAGATTCCCTCAGGTGCCTACACCACCAGGGCCCTGGGTTTAAAGCACAAAACTGGGTGGCCATTTGGGCAGGCATTGAGCTAGCCACAGGAGTTTTTTTTAATACCCCAGTGACACTGGAATGCCAGTGAGACAGAACTGTTCACTCCCCTGGAAAGAGGGCTGAAGCCAGGGAGCCAAGTGGTCTAGCTCAGTGGATACCATCCCGACAGAGCCCAGCAAGCTAAGATCCACTGGCTTGAAATTCTCAGTGCCAGCACAGCAGTCTGAAGTTGACCTGGGATGCTTGAGCTTGATGGGGGGAAGAGCGTCCACCATTACTGAGGCTTGAGAAGGTGGTTTTCACCTCACAGTATAAACAAAGCCACCAGGAGGTTAGAAATGGGCAGAGCCCACTGAAGGTCTGCAAAGCCACTGTAGCAAGATTGCCTCTATAGATTCCTCCTCTCCGGGCAGGGCATCTCTGAAAGAAAGGCAGCAGCCCTAGTCAGGGGCTTATAGATAAAACTCCCATCTCCTTGGGACAGAGCACCTGGGGGAAGGAAGGGCTGTGGGTGCAGCTTCAGCAGACTTAAACATTCCTGCCTTCTAGCTCTGATGACAGCAGTGAATTTCCTAGCACTGTGCTCAACCACTGCTAAAGGACAGACTGCCCCCTCAAGTGAGTCCCTGACCCCCGTGCCTCCTGACAGGGCGATACCTCCCAGCAGGGGTTGACAGACATCTCATACAGGAAAGCTCCAGCTGGCATCTGGCAGGTGCCCCTCTGGGACAAAGCTTGCAGAGGAGGGAACAGGCAGCAGTCTTTGCTGTTCTGCAGCCTCTGCTGGTGATACCCAGGCAAACAGGGTCTGGAGTGGACCTCCAGCAAACTCCAGCAGACCTGCAGCAGAGGGGCCTGAATGTTACAAGGAAAACTAACAAACAGAAAGGAATAGCATCAACATCAACAAAAAGGACGTCCACATAACAACCCCATCTGAAGATCACCAGCATGAAAGAACAAAGGTAGATAAATCCAAGGAGATGAGGAAAAACCAGCACAAAAATAATGAAAATTCCAAAAACTAGAATGCCTCTTCTCCTCCAAAGGATCACACCTCCTCACCAGCAAGGGAACAAAACTGGATGGAGAATGAGTTTGATGAATTGACAGAAGTATGCTTCAGAAGGTGAGTAATAACAAACTCCTCTGAGCTAAAGGAGCATGTTCTAACCCAATGCAAGGAAGCTAAGAACCTTGAAAAACAGGTTAGAGGAATTGCTAACTAGAGTAACCAGTTTAGAGAAGAGCACGAATGACCTGATGGAGCTGAAAAATATAGCATGAGAACTTCTTGAAGCATACACTAGTATCAATAGCCAAATCTATCAAGTGGAAGAAAGGAGGTCAGAGATTGAAAATCAACTTAATGAAATAAAACATGAAGATGAGATTAGAGAAAAAAAAGAAAAGGAATGAACAAAGCCTCCAAGAAATGTGGGACTATGTAAAAACACCAAACCTACATTTGATTAGTGTACCTGAAAGTGATGGGGAGAATGGAACCAAGTTGGAAAACACTCTTCAGGATATTATCCAGGAGAACTTCCCCAACCTGGCAAGACAGGCCAACATTCAAATTCAGGAAATACAGAGAACATGACAAAGGTACTGTTCAAGAAGAGAAATCCCAAGACACATAATTGTCAGATTCACCAAGGTTGAAATTGAGGAAAAATTGTTAAGAGGAGCCAGAGAGAAAGGTCAGGTTACCCACAAAGGGAAGCCCATCAGACTAACAGCAGATCTCTCTGCAGAAACCCTATAAGACAAAAGAGAGTGGGGGTCAATATTCAACATTCTTTAAGAAAAGAATTTTCAACCCAGAATTTCATATCCAGCCAAACTAAGCTTCATAAGCGAAGGAGAAATAAAATCCTTTACAGACAAGCAAATCCTGAGAGATTTTGTCACCAAAAGGCCTGACTTACAAGAGCTCCTGAAGGAAGCACTAAATATGGAAAGGAAAAACCGGTACCAGCCTCTGTAGAAACATACCAAATTGTAAAGACCATCAACACTATGAAGAAACTGCATCATCTAATGGGAAAAATAACCAGCTAGCATCACAATGACAGGATCAAATTCACACATAACAATATTAACCTTAAATGTAAATGGGCTAAAAGCCCCAATTAAAAGACACAGACTGGCAAATTGGATAAAGAGTCAAGACCCATGGGTGTGCTGTATTCAGGAGACCCATCTCATGTGCAAAGACACACATAGGCTCAAAATAAAGTGATGGAGGAATATTTACCAAGTAAATGGAAAGAAAAAAAAAAAACAAGCACAAAAAAGCATGGTTTGCAATCCTAGTCTCTGATAAAACAGCCTTTAAACCAACAAAGACAAAAGAGACAAAGAAGGACATTACATAATGGTAAAGGGATCAATGCAACAAGAAGAACTAACTATCCTAAATATATATGTACCCAGTTTCATAAAGCAAGTTCTTAGAGACCTACAAAGAGACTTAGACTCCCACACAATAATAGTTGGAGACTTTAACACCCCACTGTCAATATTAGACAGATCAATGAGACAGAAAATTAATAAGGATATTCAGGACTTGAACTCAGCCCTGGACCAAGTGGGCCTAATAGATATCTACAGAACTCTCACCCCAAATCAACAGATATACATTCTTCTCAGCACCACATCACACGTATTATAAAATTTACCACATAATTGGAAGTAAAACACTCCTCAGCAAATGTAAAAGAATGGGAATTATAACAAACAGTCTCTCAGACCATAGTGCAATCAAATTAGAACTCAGGATTAAGAACCTCACTCAAAACCACACAACTACATGGTAACTGAACAGCCTGCTCCTGAATGACTACTGGTTAAATAACAAAATTTAGGTTGAAAGAAATAAGTTCTTTGAAACCAATAAGATCAAAGACACAATGTACCAGAATCTCTGGGATGCAGCTAAACAGTGTTTAGAGGGAAATTTATAGCACTAAATGCCCAGAGGTGAAAGTGGAAAAGGTCTAAAATTGACACCTTAACATCACAATTAAAAGAACCAGAGAAGAAAGAGCAAACAAATTCCAAGGCTAGCAGGAGACAAGAAATAACTAAGATCAGAGCAGAACTGAAGGAGATAGAGACACGAAAAACCCTTCAATAAATCAATGAATCCAGGAGCTGGTTTTTTGAAAAGATTAACAAAATAGATAGACTGCCAGACTAATAAAGAAGAAAAGAGAGAAGAATCAAATAGACATAATAAAAAATGATAAGGGGATATCACCACTGATCCCACAGAGATACAAGCTACCATTAGAGAATACTATAAACACCTCTTTGCAAATAAACTAGAAAATTTAGAAGAAATGGATAAATTCCTGGTCACAGACACGCTCCCAAGACTAAACCAGGAAGAAGTTGCATCCGTGAATAGATGCCTAACAAGTTCTGAAACTGAAGCAGTAATTAATAGCCTACCAACTCAAAAAAAGCCCAGGACCAGATTGATTCACAGCTGAATTTTACCAGAGGTAAGAAGAAGAGCTGGTACCATTCTTTATGAAATTATTCCAAACAATAGAAAAAGAGGGACTCCTTCCTAACTCATTTTATGAGGCCAGCATCATCCTGATACCAAAATCTGGCAGAGACATAACAAAAAAAGAAAATTTCAGGCCAATATCCCTGATGAACATCAATGCAAAAATCTTCAATAAAATACTGTCAAATCGAATCCACAAGCACATCAAAAAGCTTATCCACCACGATCAAGTTGGCTTCATACCTGGGATGCAAGGCTGGTTCAACATAAACAAATCTATAAACGTAATCCATCACATAAACAGAACCAATGACAAAAACCACATGATTATCTCAATAGATGCAGAAAAATTCTTCTATAAAATGTGACACCCCTTCATGCTAAAAACTCTCAATAAACTAGGTATTGATGGAATATATCTCAAAATAATAAGAACTATTTATGACAAATCCACAGCCGATATTTATGGGCAAAAGATGGAAGCATTCCCTTTGAAAACTGGCACAAGACAAGAATGCCCTCTCTCACCACTCCTATTCAACAGAGTATTGGAAGTTCTGGCCAGGGAAATCAGGCAAGAGAAAGAAATAAAGGGTATTCAAACAGGAAGAGAGGAAGTTAAATTGTCTCTGTTTGCAGATGACATGATTGTATATTTAGAAAACCCCATCATCTCAGCCCAAAATCTCCTTAAGCTGATAAGCAACTTCAGCAAAGTCTCAGGATACAGAATCAATGTACAAAAATCACAGGCATTCATATACACCAATAACAGACAAACAGAGAGCCAAATCATGAGTGAACTCCCATTCATAAATGCTACAAAGAGAATAAAATACCTAGGAATACAACTTACAAGGGATGTAAAGTGCCTCTTCAAGGAGAACTATGAACCACTGCTCAAGGAAACAAGAGAGAACACACACAAATGGAAAAACATTCCATACTCATGGATAGGAAGAATCAATATCATAAAAATGGCCATACTGTCCAAAGTAATTTATAGATTCAATGCTATCCCAATCAAGCTAGCATTGATTTTCTTCACAGAATTAGAAAAAACTACTTTAAATTTCATATGGAACCGAAAAAGAGCCTGTATAGCCAGACAATCCTAAGCAAAAAGAACAAAGCTGGAGGCATCACACTACCTGACTTCAAACCATGCTACAAGGCTGCAGTAACCAAAACAGCATGGTACTGGTATCAAAACAGATATATAGACCAATGGAATAGATCAGAGGCCTCAGAAATAATGCCACACATCTACAACCATCTGATCTTTGACTAACCTGACAAAAACAAGCAATGGGGAAAGGATTCCCTACTTAATAAATGATGTTGGGAAAACTGGCTAGTCATAGGCAGAAAACTGAAACTGTATCCCTTCATTACACCTTATACAAAAATTAACTCAAGGTTGATTAAAGACTTAATGTCAGAGCTAAAACCATAAAAACCCTAGAAGAAAACCTAGGCAATACCATTCAGGACATAGGCATGGGCAAAGACTTCATAACTAAAACACCAAAAGCAGTGGCAAGAAAAGCCAAAATTGACCAATAAGATCTAATTAAACTAAAGAGCTTCTGCACAGTGGAAGAAACTATCATCAGACTGAACAGGCAACGTACAGAATGAGAGAAAA
Source organism: Macaca thibetana thibetana (assembly GCF_024542745.1). Taxonomy (NCBI): domain Eukaryota; kingdom Metazoa; phylum Chordata; class Mammalia; order Primates; family Cercopithecidae; genus Macaca; species Macaca thibetana. The sequence goes on from NC_065586.1 coordinate 27,251,328, forward strand.
TTTTTGCAATCTATCCATCTGACAAAGGGCTAATATCCAGAATCTGTAAGGGACTTAAACAAATTTACATGAAAAAACAACCCCAACAAAAAGTGGGCCAAGGATATGAACAGACACTTCTCAAAAGAAGACATTTATGTGACCAACAAACATATGAAAAAAAGCTCATAATCACTGGTCATTAGAGATATGCAAATCAAAACCACAATGAGATGCCATTTCACACCAGTTAGAATGGCGATGATTAAAAAGTCAGGAAACAACAGATGCTGGAAAGGATGTGGAGAAATAGGAATGCTTTTACCCTGTTGGTGGGAGTGTAAAGTAGTTCAACCATTGTGGAAGACAATGTATCAATTCTTCAGGGATCTAGAACCAGAAATACCATTTGATCCAGCAATCCCATTACTGGGTATATACCCAAAGTATTATAAATCATTCTACTATAAAGACACATCCACATGTATATTTATTGTGGTACTATTCACAATAGCAAAGACTTGGAAACAACACAAATGCCCATCAATGATAGACTGAATAAAGAAAATGTGGCACATGTATACCATGGAATACCATGCAGCCATAAGAAAGGATGAGTTCGTGTTGTTTGCAGGGACATGGATGAAGCTGGAAACCATCATGCTCAGCAAACTAACACAGGAATAAAAAACCAAACACCACATGTTCTCATTTACAAGTGGGAGTTGAACAATGAGAACACATGGACACAGGGAGGGGAACATCACACACCAGGGGCTGTTGTGGCCAGGTGGGAGGCTAGGGGAGGGATAGCATTAGGAGAAATACCTAATGTAGATGACGGGTTGATGGGTGCAGCAAACTACCATGGCATGTGTATACCTATGTAACAAACCTGCACGTTTTGCATATGTATCCAACAACTTAAAGTGTGTGTGTGTATATATATATACACACACACTTTATATATATACTTTATGTATATATGGAATATATATATGAAAATGTGGTACATATATACTATGGAATACTATGCAACCATAAAAAGAATAAAATCATGTTCTTTGCAGCAACATGTATGCAGTTGGAGGTCATTATCCTAAGCGAACTAATGCAGGAACAGAAAACCAAGTACTGCACATTCTCACTTATAAATGGGAGCTAAACACTGGGTACTAACAGATGTAAAGATGGCAACAATAGACAGTGGGAACTCCAAAAGTGGGGAGGAAAAATGGGGTCAAGGGTTGAGAGTTACTTATATGCTTACTACCTGGGTGATGGGAACATTTGTACCCCAAATCTCAGCATCACACCATCTCTCCCTATACCAAACCTGCACATGCACTCCCTGAATTTAAAATAAAAGTTGAAATTATTAAAAAATAAAATAAATAAAACAATATAAAATTATATCTTCGGACTGAAGTAATAATAATAATAGGTTATAAAAGTCCAGTTCAATATAAGGCAAACTTCAGCCTCATCTCCAGTTCACGGCTTCTGTCCTCCTTCCTTTTCAGTGCCTAAGACATAGTTCTGGAATCTGTAGTGGGGTCAGTGAAGTGTGGTCTCTGCTTTAACTAATGTTCCACTTTGACCTCACACAATGTTCTATCAAGTGGAGATGGGGCAAGGAGGAGGGAGGAAGGACAACAGGAAAGATTTCTTCACCTACAAGGTACTGTTGATAGTTCTTGCCACAGCATCAAATGACTCTGTCCCGTAGACCTCCAAGTGTGGGCTCTCTTGGGGACATTTGTTGGGGTATACTCCTCACCCCGATGGGAAGCCCCTTTGGTGGAGTCCTTTCAACATAGCAGTCTGGGCATGGTGGCTCACACCTGTTATCCTAGCTTTTTGGGAGGCTGAGGTGGAATTATCACTTGAGGCCAAGAGTGCAAGACCAGCCAGGGAAACACAGTGAGACCTTGTCTCTTACAAAATAAAAATAAAAATTAGCTGGGCACAGTGGTGTGCACCTGTAGTCTCAAACTACTTGAGAGACTGAGGTGGGAGGATTGCTAGGTTCTGGGAATTTGAGGGGGCAGTGAGCCTTGATTGTGTCACTCAACTCCAGCCTGGGCGACAGAGCAAGACCCTGTATAAAAAAAAAAAAAAAAAGTAGTGTAATGCTCAGTTGCCTGCCATAGCATCCATTGGCTCATGGAACTCATACTTTCTTTCCCAAACGATAAATGCAGTCTACCAGATTGCTGCTACCTTTCAGCCTCTGTTCCCAACATACCACGGACACAGCTCCAGGACACCTCCTGCCTTCCAAATTTTTTTAGCTGGGAAACAGACACCCCAATCTCTTTCAGTGTTTCATCATAGAGCTACCCTCACCTGACTTGGGGTTGGGGAGTAACCTCTCCCTATAGAGGAGCATGGAAGTTGAGTTTGGACCTTTTGTTGTCCCATAAGAATTTTAGGAATGTTTTTTCTATTTGTATGAAAAATGACAGTGGAATTTTCATAGGGATTGCATTGAATCTGTTGATTTCTTTAGGCTGCATGGGTATTTCAGCAATATTAATTATTTCAATGCAGAAAATAGGACATCTTTCCATTTATTGTGTCTTCTTCAATTTCTTTCATTAATGTTTCATAGTGTTTACAGATCTTTCTAACACAATAAATTGGTTAAATTTATTCCTAAGTATTTTCTTTTGGATGCTTTTATATATGGGATTCTTAATTTCTTTTTTAGGATAGCTCATTATTAGCATATAGGAAAACAATTGATTTTTTAATGTTGATTTTGTATCCTGCAACTTTATAGAATTTGTTTATTGGTTCTAACAGTTCTTTGGTGAAATCTTAAAGACTATAAGCAACTTAATCAGTTAAAGATTTAAAGAGCTTTTAACATATTTGATTATGTTATTTGCAAACAGAGACAATTTAACTTCTTCCTTTCCAATTTGGATGCCTTTTATTTCTTTTTCTTGCCTAATTCCTCTGGCTAGGACTTCCAACACTATGTTGATAGAAGTGATTTCTATCTAGAAGTCTTTCCCCTGATTGTAGAGAAAGAGCTTTCAAAGTTTCACTGTTGAACCATATGGTGTTAGCTATAGGCTTGTCCTATATAGCTTACATTATGTTCAGGTACATTCCTTCTTATAGATAATTTATTGAGAATTTTTATTATGAAAAGTTGAATTTTGTCAAATACTTTATCTGCATCTATATTGATGATCATAAGATCTATTTTGTCTGATGTAAGTCTGATGTATGTTAATTTGATGTATAATGTTTATTGATTTCTCTATGTTGAGCCATGCTTCCATATCAGGGATAAATTCCACTTGATTATAGTGAATAATTCTATTAGTATAATGTTGAATTTGGTTTCCTAGTACAAGGTGATAATCCGTTATTCAAAATGCTTGTGACCAGAAGTGTTTTGGATTTAGGATTTTGGAATATTTACATTATATTTACCAGTTGAGCATCCCTCACCCAAATATTCCAAATTTGAAATTCTCTAGTGAGCATTTCCTCTGAGCATGACATCAGTGCTCAAAAAGTTTCAGATTTTGGAGCACTTCAGATTTTGGAGCATTTCAGATTTTAAATTAGGAATACTCAATCTGTATTTTGTTGAGGATTTTTGCATCTATATTCATCGGGGATATTGGCCTGTGATTTTGCTTTCTTGTTGTGTCTTTATCTAGATTTGGTATGAGGGTAATGCTGGCTTTGTAAAATAAATTTGGAAATATTCTCTCCTTTTCAATTTTTTGGAAAAATTTGAGAAGCACTGACACTGATTTTTCTTTAAATGTTTGGTGGAATTCAGCTGTGAAGCTATCAAGTTCGGGGCTTTACTTTTTGGGAGGCTTTGGATTATTGCTTCAATCTCCTCACTCATTATCAGTCAGTTTAAATTTTCTTTCTTTGTCATTCAGTCTTGGTAGGTTGTATGTTTCTAGGAATTCATCTATTTCATTTATGTTATTCAGCTCATTGGTATACGATTGTTCATTGTAATCTCTTATGATCGTATTTCTGTATTTCATGACTCCCTTTCATTTCTAAGTTTCCTCTCTCTCTTTTTTCTTCGATTAGCTTTATTTGAGATCTTTCATTTTTCTTAATACAGACATTTATCACAATAAAATTTCCTCTTACAACTGTTTTTGCTGCATCCCATAAGTTTTGGCATGTTGTGCTTCCATTTTCATTGGTCTCAAGATACTTTTTTGATATCCCTTTGAATTTCTTCTTTGACCCATTTTTGTTCAGGAGTATGTTGTATAATTTCCACATACTTGTTAATTTTCCAATTTTCCTTCTGTTTCATACCACTGTGGTTGGAAAAGATATTTCATGTGATTTCAATCTTCTTAAATTTATTAGGACTGGTTTCATAGCCTAACATATGATCTGCCCTGAGAATGTTCTCGAGGAGAGTGTGTATTGTGGTGCTATTGGATAGACTTTTCTGTTTGGTCCATTTGGTCTATAGTGTTATTCAAGCCCACTTATTGATTTCCTGTCTGGATCTATTCATTGTTGAAAGTGATGTATTGAATTTCCCTTTGAAAATGATGTGTCAAAGTCTCCTTGTATTGCTGTCTATTTCTCCCTTCAGTTCTGTAAATATTTGCTTTTTATATTTAGATGCTCTAATGTTGGGTCCATATATATTTATAATTATTATATCCTCTTGATGAATTGATCCCTTTGTGATTACATAGTCACCTTAGACTCCTGTGACAAATTTTGACTGAAATTCTATTTTGTCTGATGTAAGTACAGTCATTTTGCTTCCTTTTCATTAGCATGTGCATGGAATATTTTTTTTTTTATCATCCCTTTACTTTCAGGCTACGTATGTCGTTAAAGCTAAAGTGAATATCTTGCAGACAGCATATTGTTGGATTGAAAACAATTTATTTAGCCATTCTTTGATTGGAGAATTTCATACATTTATGTTTAAACTAATTATTAATAACTAAAGACACTGTTACTATTTTGCTAGTTTTTTTTTTTTTTTTTTACTGTTTTGTAGTTCTCTTGTTTCTTTCTTACTTTTTTGCTGTATTTCTTTGTGATTTATTGACTTTTTTGTAGTGATATACTTTGATTCCTTTCTCTTTTTCTTTTAGCTACTAGAGGTTTTTTTTCTTTGTGGTTACTATAAGGCATACATAAAATCTTATAGTTATAAATTCTATTTTAAGCATGTAACAACTTCAATCACATACAAAAGCTTTACATTTTAATATCTCTCTCTTCCTACATTATAAGCTATTGATGTCAAACTTTTTATTTTTAAGTATTGTGTATCCATTAACAAATCATTGTAGCTATTTTTAGTACTTTTGTCTTTTAACTTTTAATTAAATCTGATTTATGCACCACCATTACAGTTTTAGAGTATTCTGAATTTGACTATATATTTACTTTTGTCAGTTAGTTTTACATTTTCGTATGTTTTCATATTGTTACTTAATGTCCTTTTCTTTCAACTTAAATAGCTCTTTTTAGCACTTCTTGTAAGGCATTTCTTGGACAATGAACTCTCTCAGCTTTTGTTTGTCTGGGAATGACTTTATCTCTCCATTTCTGAAGAATAGCTTTGCCAGGTATATTATTTTTGGTTGGAATAATAATAAACACACAGTGCTTTCAGCACTCTGAATATATCACCCTGGCTTGCAAGGTTTCTGCTAAGAAACCTTCTTATAGCCTTATAGACATTCCCTTCTATGTGACAAATCACTTTTCTCTTGCTGCTTTCAACATTTTTTCTTCACCTTTGACTTCTGATAATTTGTTTACAATGTGTGGAATATAATCTTACTCAAGTTGATCTTGCTTTGGGACTTTTGCACTTCAGGAATCTGGATGTCTATATCCCTCTCAAGGTTCGGTAAATTTTCAGACATTATTTCTTTAAATAAACTTTTTGCCCATTTCTGTCTCTCTCTTCTTGGACTCTAATTATGCACATATTCACCAATTTGGTAATGTCTCATAGGTCCCATATGCTTTTCTCACTCTTTTTCTCATCTTTTCTTTTGTTCCTTCAACTTTCTAATTTCAACTGACGTGTCTTTGAGTTCTTAGATTCTTTCTTCTGCATGATCAAGCTTCCTGTTGAAGCTATTGAAATTTATTGAAATTTTCAGCCCTGTCATTGAATTCTTCAGCTCCAGGACTTCTATTTGGTTCATTGTTTAGTGGTTTCTATTTCTCTAGTGAACTTCTCATTTTGTTTATACCTTGTTTCCCTGATTTTGTTTAGTTGTCTCTCTGTGTTCTCTTGCATTATTGGGCTTCTCTAAGATGATTACTTTGAATTCTTTGTCAGATAATTTGTAGATCTCCTTGCTTTGGAGTGAGATAATGGAGCTTTATTAGTTTCCTTTGGTAGTGTTATGGTAGTATTATAGTTTGGTAGCCTGATCCTTCATGATCTGTGTAGCTCTGCATTAGTGTCTGTGCATTTAAGAAGCAAGCACATTTTTCAGTCTTTATAGACTGGTTTTGGCAGGTAAAGACCTTCTTTTGTCAGCTCCCGGGGCTGATGGCATTTCCTCTAGAAGCACAGTCAAGTGATGCCATCACCCCTGGGATCTGACAAAAGAAGTCAAGTGGGGTTGCAACCAGGTCATGTAGCTACTACTGGGGTCTGCAGTTGGCAAGCTTGTTAACAGTGGCTCAAGCAGATATGGATCCTGCTTGGTCTCTGGGTGAACAGATCTACTTCCAAGACCTTGGTCAGTAGGGCTGGCACTGGGACAAGGGTCTGCTTCAGGATCTGTAGTTGGGTCTGTTGATAGTAGGCTTGTTACTAAGTGCATAGGTGAGTGTGGCTCCTCCTAGATCATTGTGTAGGTCTCTGGGTGGGCAGAACTGACCTTGGACCACAGGTTGGAGGGACCACAGCTAAGACTGAGCTCTTCAGGCCTGCCTCTAGGGACACAGATCTCCCACTGGGTCTTTTGGTGGGCAAGACTACTCCTGGACTATAGCTGAGAGGGGCTGAAGTCAAGTCACAAGACTACTCCAGTTTCCGTAGTTGGGCCAAGGTGTGTGGGCCCACCTCCTAGGGTATGCACAGGTGTGTTTCCCAGTAGGCAGGCTGGATCACTTTCAAACTATGGCTGAATGGGTCTGAAGACTGGTCTTGGGCCTCTTCAAGGCTTATAATTGGGACTGAGGTCAGTGGGCCTATTACTCCAGGCATGAGCAGGCATGGCCCATCCTGGGTCCTTTGGCAGATGGTGCCAGTGGCAGGACCAATTGAAGGTGTACCTGAGTCTACAGAAGGACAGAGATGCTAGGACCACAGTCAGTGATCCTGCCACCTGGGTGCTGGTCCGCCTTCTCAAAATGGCTCTCCTCAGTCTCAGGCTTCACTAAGCTTTTGTAACCTCCTACCTGGATCCAAAAGCCTGCCCCAAAGGCACTTTTGTCCATGGATAGCAGCCAAAATATTGTTACTGTGGGGGGTTCCTAAAGGTGGGACCACCTATCCTGCCGTCTTGCTGCCATCACTCCTCTATTTGTCTCTCTCTCTTTTTTTTCTTTTTTGACAGATTCTCACTCTATCACTCAGGCTGGAGTGCAGTGGCATGATCTTGGCTCACTGCAACCTCTGCCTTCCAGGTTCAAGCGATTTTCATGCCTCAGCCTCCTGAGTAGCTGGGATTACAGATGCCCACCACCATGCCCAGCTAATTTTTGTATTTTTAGTAGAGATGGGGTTTCATCATGTTGGCCAGGCTGGTTTTGAACTCTTGACCTCAGGTGATCCTCCTGGCCTCGCCTGGGATTACAGGTGTGAGCCACCATGCCCTGCCTATTTATCTCTATTAATTGACATCTAGGTTGTTTCCATTTTCCTTTATCATAAGCATAAGACTTTTGTGCAATTTTTACTGTTCAACAAGGCCAGGCCAATTTACACTCACCAAGACTATATGACAATACCCATTTTTTTATGCTCTTGATAATACCAAATGCTAGAAAATCTTTTAATCTTTTTAATTTTTACAAAATATACGGGCCCAAACTGCATCTCTTTCTTTTAGTTTGAGAAAAATACATAAGTGAAATTGAGCACTTTTACATATTTGTATTGAACTTTTTTGCTTTTATTTTCTTTATCATGAATTGATACTTTGTCCTCTCCCACCTTTCAGTGCAGTCTCTGGAAGTCCCATTAGGTCAGTGTTAATACAGACAGGGTGGGATGTTTAAAGCTCAGGTTTTCAAGAGCCAACATTACCCTGTGGCAGGTTACTGTGATTAAACTGTTTCATCCATAGATGGAACAACTTTTACCCGGACCAGCAGTTGTACAATGTCTTTCTGGCCTGAGATTACCTAGTAAAATTGGGTGTGTAGGTCAGATGTGCCTGAGCTGTACAGCAAGCAAGAGGAAGGGCAATGATAAAGGCTGTTGGAGCATGACTTTGATTCTCACTAGAACAGGAGCCATCAGGAAAGACTTAATGGTGGGATTAGACCTTCTCAGGCATTGGTAAGTGGAACAATATTGATTGTGCTTAAGCTGCAAGGAAGTTGAGCTCTGCCTACTCTACAGAGCACTAGGGAGTTTCTAGGTTAATGCAGCTGCCAGGCCTTGGATAGGCAGGACCAGAGCGGCTACTCCAAATGTCATTTCCTTCCAGGGCCAAGGAGGGAAGCGTAGAGGGCTCAGCTTTGAACTTAAGTGCTCGCTCTCAGGCTGAAGAGTCACTCCCACCATGTAGTTTCCAGTTAGCTCTAGATTAGGGTTGCCATACTGAGCAAATAAAAATGCAAGATGTCCAGTTAAATTTGAATTTCAGATAAACAAAACGACAAGATTTTAGGGCAAGTCTATCTCATGCAATATTTGGAATATGCTAAAAAGTATTGGTTGTTTATCTGAAACTTAGATTTAACTGAGTGGGCTGAGTCTTATCTGGCTGCTCTATACTAGGCTGATCATTTTACATACACAATCAATGTAACATAACTTTTAGATACCCAGGACCCAAATTGCATAGCATATTGGATTGAGGAGCAGCCCGTGGTAGAATAATTGGCCTTTGCAATGACTCTAGGAGCCCAAACTTCATAATCATCAAGAGCAGCTTTGATCTTCCAGCTGAAATAAACATGGGGATTGAAAGAGAAACCATCCTTGGCAAGTCTCACAGGCTTCCATAGGAAAGCCACTGTAGCACAGCACTGGAATGTTTGTTCACACGAGAATGCTAAGTGGGTTCTGGATGGAGCCACATTCAGTGAGACATTGGTTGCCAGAAACACAAGGCCAAAAGGAAGATGAGAAATTAAGATGACTGACTATTCTGGATGGGAAATGAAGATTCCTCAAATAAGACTCAGTGCCTGAGGCTGCACCATTGCAGAAATATTAGTAAGAGCATAGCATTTTCAAAATGCCACTTTCTGATAGTGAGTACAGTATGTATAAGTAGCTTTATCCCCTACGTATGTTCATGTATGGGGCCAAAGTTAACTTCCTGATGGATGATTTCTTCCAAGGGAGTTTAAATACCTGGGAAGTGGATTCAGGACAGCTGACATAACTAACCAGTGTCCTGGTGAACCGTCCTTCCATTCTGTCCTTCCTTCAGACACCAATGAGTTTTTGCTTTGGACTTTGGCAACAGTAAACACTGGGTTCTGGGAACATAATTTTATCTGGGATAATTGCACTTAGGATCCGCAAATTGGCTTACTGATAAAGGCAGAGCGAGGAGAGCCAATTTTGTGATATTCTTACTTTTCTAGGAACATATTGGACTTTTTAAAGGCAGGGCATATGAGAAACTAATTCAATTCCTATGGCCCAGAATGAACTACAGCCTTCCAGAGGACAGTCTGGTCCACAGCTGCTGAGCAACCCTCCCATTACCCAAGCACCGAGGACCCTCTAGTGATACTGAACAGAGTCAGATATTAGGGATGGGGATAAATATCAAACTTTAATTTCTTTGGATTTTTAACTCACAAGGGCACAATTTGTTTATATTATTAACATAACCCTAATTGTGGGACAAGAACCCAAATGAAGGCACTTATAAGATATTTTTTAAAGGCATTTAAAAAGATGTGAATAAGCAGAAACCTACTATGTTTCTGGAACAAGAAGACAACATAAGATGCAATGTCAATAAAAATTTCAATGGGTAATTTTTTAATAGACAAATTATTTTAAAGTTCTTATATAAAATAGATATGCTGTAATTGCTCAAGATTTTTAGAAAAGAAAAAGAGAATATTAAAACGTATTATAAAAGTATTGTAAATAAAACAGTGTGGCACAGGCACAGGAATTAAAAAATAGAGAGTTTAGAAACAGATCCATGGAGACATACTATCACAATGACCTTTCAATTCACCAGAGGATAGGAGTATCTGTTTTATATATGACATTTTCCTGAACCTCACACAACATACATGAAAGTGAATTTAAGACAAATGGGTTAAAGTTCTTGATATTTTTAACTAAACATTTTAAAAGAGAATTTGAGATACATTTTGTGACCTGAGGTGGTATAAGCCTTTAGGAAACCCAGAATCCACAAAGAGTTGATTATCTAATAGTTAAAAACCTCTGTACATCAAAGGATGAGATAATGGAAAATGTCAAAAGACAAGTCTGGGAAAAAATACTTTTTAACATGTGTGTAAGAACAAGTGCTAATGTTATTCAGCTTCTACAAATTCATAAGAACACAACCTGCTATGACAAAGGATGTGAATAGGAATTCACAGAAGAGAAAATGCATATGAAATGACCAATAATTATACAAGTATGCTCAACCTAAGCACAGAAATGCAAATAAAAATGACAATAAGATCACTTTATGCACACCTGAGTAGTAAAACAACAACAACAAAAGAAAGAAAGAAAAGAAGCAGCAGCAACCAGTGCTTACAGAAGCATGGGAGGCCTGCAATCCCAGCACTTTGGGAGGCTGAGGCAGGTGAATCACAAAATCAGGAGTTCAAGACCAGCCTGGCCAAGATGGTGAAACTACGCCTCTACTAAAAATACAAAAATTAGCCTGGCATGGTGGCATTCACCTGTAATCCCAGCTACTCGGGAGGCTGAGGCAGAGAACCTGGGAGTTGGAGGTTACAGTGAGCCAAGATCACACCACTGCACTCCAGTCTGGAAGACAGAGCGAGACTCTGTCTCAAAAAGAAAGAAAAAGAAAGAAAGAAAGAAAGAAGCATAAGAAAACAGGCACTTGCATCTACTTCTGGTGGAAATAAGCTTTGTGAATATATTTTTAAAATAATATGACAATATTTATTAAAATTTAAAATATGCATATTTGTAAATACTCTTAACCTATCAACAATAATTGTAGGAATCCATCCTCCAGATATACATATATACATATGTGTTTAAATTTATTCATGTTACTGCACTGTTTGTAATAGGAAAAGATGGAAACAACCTGAATGTCCACCAATATACAGTACAGTCATACCACGGAATAGTCCACATCTATGAAAAAGAATGTCTGTAGACTTTATCTTTTAGTGCAGTGGCTTTTTTCCAAGATTATGCTCTTAAGACCTTGTGAGAGCTTGCTCTGAACTTCTGCTGGCTGAGCTTCAGATAGGATAGTTATGATGGAAAAAACTGTGTTTGTGATCTTGCATTTAGTAGCAAAACAGGTGTCCCTCTCTGGGGCCACCCACATGATCCTGCTTATGTACTTAACGGATTCACAGCTTTTTCTCCTCTTCCCCTGAGAGGCAGAGGAAATAGCATCATCCTTCCCCAAACCGTTTTGGGTTTCACCAGCCCCTGTGTGCATTGCTCCAGACCCTTAGAAATATGACCACTTGGGTGGAGCCACGTTAAAGAGGTTTTTTGTTTTTGTTTTGTTTTGTTTTTTGTTTTTTATGATTTAAGAAAACACTTGGAGTGAAGTAGGTGGGGATAAAAACAAACACAGTATGGGTTTTTCAATAACATCTTGAACTTATAACTCAGTGAAATACTGTCTTTGAGCCATTAATGAAACCCACATTGCACCAGTGGCCTTGATGTTGAGTGTGCAGGGCAGGGAAGGGGAGGTGTAGGGGCGGGGGCAGCTGTATTTACTGTCCCTTGCCTCTGTGCTCCTCATTAAGTGCTTGTTCCTTTTTGTATTTGAAGATACCTTCTGAAGCCCCCATTGCTTATGTGACATTTCTCTTGGGAAGAATTGGATGAGAAATTCAAAGAATGTCTGACTTTATGTCCCATGCCTGCCACTGTCACCTGGGTAGCCTGAATAACTTCGGGTGGCGCTGGATCTGGCCTCGCTCTCCCTGGTTTGGGTTGGTGAGAATTCCCTGCTGAGCCTGAACTGTTAAAACCAGCCCAATGGAACAGCAGTCCTATAAATGGGTGGAAGTGCACAGAGCCCAAAGGAAATCAGAAATCTTAGAAATAGCAAATTTCTAGGCTTGTTAAGACTTTAGAAAGGATTTTTTTTTTCTTTTCGTTTTTTTTTTTAGAAAAGTTCCACCCGCCCCCCCAACCTATAGACTGAAAGGAAATATGAATTCAAGAAAGACTTACTTTAAGCTTCTGACAGTTGCTATAGGACTGGCTGCCCATCAGCCAGTGCTTCTCAGAGTGTGGTCTGTGGACGAGTTGCACCACGTTGCAATCAGAAGATGTTAAAAATGCAGACTTTGCAAAGTCTCCAATTCAGTAGGTCTGGAATGGGATCCAGAAATCTGGGTTTTAAAGGCTTCCAGGTGATGTGTACATTCTCTCAAATGTAGGAACCACTACACTCAATCTACCCCAGATATGTCTTCTCAGTGCCAATGAGACAGGCAGGCAGGCAGGCACATCCAAAATTGTTAGACAGCTGAGATTTGGACCTTGAGCTTCTAAGCCATCCAAGACATTTTCACTGAAAGGCAAAGCCGTTCTTCCTGATTATTTGAAGGACTGCGACTTCCCATATGGCTAAAATTAAAGTCGACACTTTGTCTTATTTCAGTGTCTACATAAGCAAATTGGTGATTCTGGCCATCCAGAGTCACGGGTTCTCCTTTGGCTGAGGAGGGTTGGTTCTCTGTACTCATGGGCTTTCTTCCACCTGCAGAGGGTGCAAGATGCGGGCATCTGGCAAGGCTGGGTGAGAACAGGCAAGAATGGCTGATGTTTTTGCAGAGAGGAGGATTTTATCTTCTGAATCTGATGGAAACTGTGGACCTCTTCCAAAGACACATTTCCATACACACACTTTTGCATAAATTTCTGAAGATTCATAGACCTTCCTGAACTCAAATTTAAGGTCCCTTCCTAGAGAAATAACCTTTTTTTTTTTTAACTTTGGTGCTAGGCATTCATGGAAGGTATATTCTAATGGAGCTGAAATTAAAATTATCTAGTTTTCAAGAAAACAGTGGGTAGGGTAGACAGCAACAAATGTAAAATATTGATAAATGTTGAAACTGGGTGATGTTTGTATGAGGGATCATTAATCTACTTTCTTTGGGGTATGGAAGTAGAACAATAACAAGTATTTTTTTAAAATCTTCTTTTCTTCTACCCAATTTACATTTTGTATCTTAGTTATTGAGGGAATCTGGGATGCCAATTGAATGCCAAAGAAGACTGATCAGGTCATGTGGACAAGATGCAATTTGCAAATTTTGCAGCTGTAAAAAAATCCTGTATTGCACACCAAACGTTAGATTCCACTTGTAATTTACAACCTGTTTTATTTTCCAGGGATTTATATCAGTCAATTGTTGCCCCAAAATTCTGCTTACTATGCCATCCCCACACTCAGTGGCATACAAAAATAAACTTATATTCGGGATCATGTATCTGCTCGTCAGCTGGGATAGGTTGTCTTCAAACTTCAGGCAAATTGGGACAGCTCTGATGATTTCAGCAGGTCAAGTGTGTTCTAGGCATTTCTCATTTTCTTGGAATTGTTGAACTACCCACGGCAGGTCTTCTCATGACAGAGGCTCCAGAGAGCAAGCCTCTGCTTGCATTATGTTGTGGACACACTGTCGAACAAAGCAAGTTCCATGACAAAGCCCAAAGTCAAGGGGAGGAGAAGAACATTCGACCTCTAGAAGGGAGAACTATAAAGTCATGTGGCAAAGAGACTGGATACAAAATAACCAATAATCTGTTAACTATAGGGCTAGTGCATTGGTTTTTCATTTCCAATAAAACATAGTGACCTCCCATGGGTATTGGAAGCTCTCCAGCCCTCAGTTTCAGGTAGAGGAACCCATGGCGGACCTCTTTCCCCAATCCAGATTTCCCCTGCCTTTGGTTTCTTTGGAGTTTGGCAGGATCGTTTCCAATCCTGTTTCTCAAATCTCCTAAAAGTATTATGTCAGTGATTAGGTGGTTATAACATATAAAATCTAAAAGGCTGTCAAATTGGATGCAGACATGTTAGAGATAAATAGGCACACAAATAGGATGAGTATATAATAGATATTAAAACCCACCAGGTCTGTGTTTTCAGGAAGCTGTAAGAAGTCTGAATGTACCAGCTCACACCACCAAAAGTTGGCAAGCTTACTTCCTGTTGTGAATGCAGATTGTGGCAGGTCCATTCTTCCCTCTGATAAAACTGCTTTTCTTTAAGGCCAGATGGGAAAACATCCAACTCTTTAAACCTGAAATTCAGGTGAAAGGTTAGTATCTTTTCTTTTTCTTCTACAACCTGCCCTGGTTAAATGAGAATACACACACACACACACACACACACACACACACACACACATATATATATATATATTTTTTTTTTTCTTTTTTTTGGTCACTAGGAGGCATATTCCAAATCCCCTTTAGAAAAATACTTATAATAATTTTCCTTTTGGGACTTACTGTTACAGGCATCCATTGCTGAAAATGTATTACCTTTGAGTGTAGATAGGACAAAGATTTAGGGTAAAGTATAGAAATAGTTACTGTTTTCTTTTAATGAGGAAACATAAGGCTTATTTGTGCCATCCATTTAGGGAAAAGGTTTGGTGGCTGGATTATAAAAACGGCCCCACTTCTCTACCTCTTCCTGGATCCTCACCCTTTGCAGTGTGACTTGGAAGCAACTTCCTCCCACCAAGAGGTAGAGTCTGTTTCCCCATCTCTTGAATCTGGGCCAACTTTGTGACTTGTTTGGTCCAACAGAATGAATGCTCTAAAAGAACGTTCTGAGTCTAAATTTGAATAAGCTTTGCGCACTTCTACTCTTGTTTAGAAACTTTCCCTGCAGCCATGCAATCAAGCCCAGGTCAGTCTACTGGAGGATGAGGGACCACGTGGAGCAGAGATGGTTTGTCCCAGCCAGGCCCCAGCTGAGCACGTGAGCCTAGCTGAAATGAGCCAAGCCTGCCCAGATCAGCACAGTTGTCCAGTTGACCTGTAGAACTTGTGGGTGAGCAAAAACAAAGATTTATTGTTCTATGCTACTGCAATTTTGTGGTAATAAACAAGGAACATGGGAGGAGTAAGGGAACTCAATTTAACAAGACGAACCTGCTGAACAGAGAGAATGATCTCATCTTCCTGGTGGGATTAAGTGACAGTGGGGACCAGCTTAAGGGGGAGGACATCAATACAAAGAAAATGAATTAGCTAACTTTAAGGTGCCCCTGGATGGTTAATAATGATATGTTATTGTAACAGCAGATCATTTGTTCCACAGTATTTTACAAATATTATAATGTGTCGGGATTTTTAGATGATATTAAACTCTTAAACTGATGGGTTGAAGAGTTCTTTCTTCCCCTTATTCTGGGTGCTAAAGTGCTGAATGGAAGGGCAGACTGAATGTGGAGGTGTGGGAACCACAGGGCGGATTGGCTAAAACCCACTGAACCTATGCCAAACATTTGAATATCAAAGAGGACCAATCAAGTCACGTGGATAAGACGTAATTTCCAGATTTTGAGGCTGTAAAAAAATCCTGTATGACACACCCAACATCAGCTTCCACTTATAGTTTACAACCTGTTCTATTCTCTAGAGATTTGTGTCAGTCAACTATTGCCACAAAATGCTGCATAACATGCCACCCCAAAACTCAGTGGCATAAAAAATAAACTTTTATTCTGGATCATGTATCTGCTGGTCTGCTGGGGTAGATAGTTGTTGCATGTATTATAAATGCCCTGTTCCACCTCCCAGAGATGTGTTCAGAGAGTTCAAAAGAGTTCTTCCAACTGACTCTTGGTTCTTGGGAGACTCTTTCATGGAGGCCACAACTCAGTGTGATCAGGGTGTGTGATGAGTGCCCGATTCTTTAAAGGCACTGGCATTCTAGGTAGGCCTTAGATAAGTTGAGGAATTTGTCTTCTGAAATGAGGGGAAGTCTACTAAATGGTTCATCTAGCTTCTTCCATGAAGAATCATTCCAAAAGCCAGTCAACTTCTCTAGCTCTTCTCAACAGTGGAAGACAGATAGGTATGAAATGTGGGATTGCAATTCTCACAAGTCAGGCTTCCTCTGAATTTCCCACATGGAAAACTACATGGCAGGGAACTATTAGGCAAGGCTCCAGATGTCCCCAAGCTCCAGTCCTTTCAGTCCAGCTGGCTTCATGCAAATCCAGAACAGAGTCCCCTATTCCTTTCTCCACATACCACCTTCCATCCCATACTGGCCTTCAAGAGACACTAGAAAAGCTGCTGTATCTTACTACAGATTAGTTACCTGCTCTGTGTCCTCTACCCACTGCATGAGTTGCCTAGAGTAATTTGGCAACAACACATTCCTTATAATTTAAGGCACTTCATGCCTTAAAGGTTCTTTCTGTTCTTTTCTTATTTTATATTTTCTTTTTTCTCCTCCTCCTCCTCCTCCTTCCTTCTCCTCTTCCTCCTCCTCCTCTTCTTCTTCTTCTTTAGTTTTAAGAGATAAGGGTCTCAAGCCTGACCAACATGGTGAAACCCTGTCTCCACTAAACATATAAAAATTAGCTGGGGATAGTGGTGGGCACCTGTAGTCCCAGCCACTTGGGAGGCTGAGGCAAGAGAATTGCTTGAACCTGGGCAACAGAAGTTGCAGTGAGCCAAGATCATGCCACTGCACTCCAGCCTGGGTGACAGAGTAAGACTCTGTTTCAATAAATAAATAAATAAATAAATAAATAAATAAATAAATAAAAAGAGATAAGGGTGCTACTCTGTCACCCAGGCTGGAGTGCAGGGGTATGATCATAGCTCACTGCAGCTTCGACCTCCCAGGCTCAAGCAATCCTCCCACCTCAGCCAGCTAAGTAGGTGGGACCACAGGCACATGCCACCATGCCTGGCTAATTAAAAAAAACATTTTTGGGGGTATTGCTGTGTTGCCCAGGCTGGTTTCAAACTCCTGGGTTCAAACAGTCCTCCTGTCTCAGCCTCCCAAAGTGTCAGAATTATAGGCATGAGCCACCATGCCTGTCCTAGAAGTGCTTTCAATATCTTGTCTTAAATATAAAAATAATTTGGTAGGAAAGAAAGGTTATTTTATCGACAATGGCAATGGAGACACAAACACTCAAAGGTGACTGCAAGAGCCTTGTGACTAACCCGTAGCCTGATGCTTTTGTGACCCAAAGACCAACATTGCATGTGCAGTGTTGACTCAGTTCATAAACGTCATAACATTGCTCTAATGTTGAAAGACTGCTGCAGAACACATTTTCTCAGAGCACCAGAATTTTCCTAGAGCGGCTCTTTTACTTTGCTAATTTGAGGATTTTTGTTTGGATGCCTTAGGGTAAGTGACAAGAGAAGAGAGGGGAAAAGTTTATTTGAATGCTGCTGAATTTAATGACAAGTAATTGGTTCCACAGGTACTGTATTCAGTGACCTTTTTCCATATGGAGCTCTCAGAAAATTCCATTGCTATTGATCCCCTCCAATTTTAATGCTGTAATGATGTTGTTCCCACACACAAGAGAAATGATTATGTGCTGTGACTGCTATACTTTGAATTGTGTGAATAACTGTGTACATATTTATATACGTATCTTTGTTGTCCTAGCGGAGTTCTCAATGCACTTGAAATGGTTTTTGAATGTCTTTTCTAAATCCCCTCCAGATGTGTCAAACAGCATACTGTAAATCAGACTTTTCTTTCCATTTTTTTCTTTTTCCTTTGGTCTGCTGGTATTTGGTTTTAACGTGCCAAGCATTTTGGATTATACAAAGGAGATTACTATAGAAGGGGTTTGTTCTCTCTGCTGTTTTCCCTTCTCTTCCAAATAACTCTTTTCAATGTAAGAAGTCAACAAGCTTCCTGTGTTATTCTTTGGATTTCTCCCTACAACATTCAAACCTTTGTCTAGGCCAGAAGAAGAGTCGAGGAGGCTCCCTCCAGCCTGGCAGCCAGCTTTCAGTCTCCTCTTTCCAAGTGAAGAAATAAATTAAAGCTGACACTTGGAGTATGTGTATGCCTGCTGCCTTTATGTTTGTACTCGAACGAGCTTATTTATTTTTGGTCCATTGCAAAAAGATTTATGACCCTTAATTATGAATTCTGACACTCTTGTGCTACATGGATGCACTTAGATTGGTTTTTCACTTTCTGATGGCTTTGAAAAGCTTTCCTTTTCAACTTGAAACCCTCAAGGGCAACAAGAGTCCCTTTTTACAGAGGGTCTGGCCAGAGCCACCGCCTACAAAGGCTGTGTTTGCAAGGCTCGGGCTTCTGCAGGGCCTGGGGATTGATGGATGGATAGTAACCTTGGCCACGGCTTTATTTACTCTTTTTTGGGCCTATCCAGAGAATTCAAGTGAATATATAAAAATGTGTTTCTAAATAAAAGCTGGCAAGCAGAGTGTCAGCCTGGAAATAACCTTTTCAAGACATTTCAGGAAAACAAGAGCACTTCATTATTTGGAGTTTAAAAAGATAACACTTGATGGCTGATCTGGCTGGGATCGTGGTATTGGCTCAGCAAGTGTGAAATTGCATTGATTTTGCAAAACAGAAAAACTGACGTGACTTTCACGAACAACTCATCCAAACAGACATGGGAAGATATGAGACCCTTGTGTATTCTTCTGCTAACACACTACTGCTGCTTCTTGGCCACGCCTCTTCCTTACCCGTCTGACATGGTTTGGCTGTGTCCCCACCCAAATCTCATCTTGAATTTCCACTTGTCATGGGAGGGACCCAGTAGGAGGTAATTGAATCATGGTGGCAGATCTTTCCTGTGCTGTTGTCGTGATAGTGAATAAGTCTCACAGGATCTGATGGTTTTATAAGCTGGAGTTGCCCTGCACAAGCTCTCTCTCTTTGCCTGCCGCCAACCATGTGAGACATGACTTGCTCCCGCTTGCCCTCCACCGTGATTGTGAGGCCTCCCCAGCCACGTGGAACTGTGAGTCCAATAAATTTCTTTTTCTGTGTAAATTACTCAGTCTTGGGTATGTCTTTATCAGCAGCATGAGAACAGACTAATAGCATGAGAACAGACCTATTTTCCCACATGTGGTTATGATGAGATAGACCCTGCACTTGACCATGTCTTCAAAATTAGGCAAGGAGAGAAGTCAGTCTGATGGGAAGAGTAATGGTAGAACTTGGCATTGGCCTAAGCCCTGAGTGTCCTGCAGGTAGCATAGGAGTTTGCCCTGCAGAGAGGGGTGACATGAGGAACTTGAGCATCATCTAGAAATCCAGGCATATACTGGAACATGGGCCGGATTCTTGACTCCTCCATTTCTGCCTCCCTTTCTCAGGCCAATCTCCATTTACTGCATTTTTGGTGTGTGGACCAGATTCTTGGGGTTCAGGATGGTGGTGGTAGTGATGGACCTAGAACCTGGCCTTTTTCACTGGAGAGCAGGTGGAATATTTTTAATATTTTTTTTTGCCAGAAAAATTGTAAGAGAAAATAAATAATTTAAGTGTAAATTTAATTATAAAATTTAGAATCAAACATAATTATAAATTTAATTATTAAATTAAGAATTAAACATAATTCTAAATTTTAAACCAAACCGATGTATATTATGGAATAGGAGATTAAATAGACATAATGTTTAAGGGCAAGGTGTGGTGGCTCATGCCTGTAATTCCAGCACTTTGGGAGGCCGAGACAGGAGAATTACTTGGATCAGGAGGTCAAGACCAGCCTGTGCAACATAGCAAGACCCCATCTCTACAAAAAATAAAGAAGTTAATTGGTCATAGTGATGTGTGCCTGTAGTTCCAGCTACTCAGAAGGCTGAGGTGGGAGGATCCCTTGACCCCAGGAGTTCGAGGCTTCAGTGAGCTATGATTGTGCCATACACTCTAGCCTAGGCAACAGAGCAAGACTCTGTCTCTAAAAACAACAACAACAACAAAAAGACGTAACATTTATCAGAGAGTCTAAGCCTGCAGTGAACAGACTGCCTTCCCAGAGGTCACTGTCACTCACCTCCAGGTGTCAGAATACTTTGGTGGATAACTTTGCGAAGCAATGGTCTATAGCACTTTCTATGGCTGTTTCCCCAACCCCTACCTGCTAGCTGAACAGGGTTAAAATAAATTTCCTTGCTGGAGAAAATGACACAATTTCTTTGGTAAATTCATCCTTGTGAGAGGACAGCAAGTCAAACAACTCCAACTAAAGAAGTCACCTTCTTCCTCCTTCCCCCCTGACATTTGCTGTCCTAAGTGATGCTCAAGCTGCAGTGGGGACACCCTCAAATGCCTGGGCCAGGGCCCCTAAGCCTGGTCTCCAGGTTCCTGAAGGATTTCTCTAACCAAGAATTTTGCATAACTTGTTCCTAAATCCCCCAAATGAAATAGCTGCCATGAAGAGCCCTTTTGAAGACCCCTGCTAACCACACCAGAAAGCTTGCTGTTGTGACTTTTCAAACCATAAACTAGAATGTCCCTAGTTTTCATTACATGGTCCCATAAGTCCCTGTCCCCATAAGTCTTTCAAATGCCAATTAAATCACGCCACTGTCCTGCTTCCTTGCACCTCTCTGATGATGTCCCATGAGCTGGAAACAAAACCCGGATTCCTTGCCATGGCCTGCATAACCGGCACGACCTGCTCCACTCTTCGTTTCCAATCCCATCTCCTATCTCTCTCCCATATCCCACTAAAAGACAGTCACAGTGCTTCTTTCTCTAACCTAAATGCGCTCACTTTAGCTTAAGGAATGTGCATTGTGTGGAATGTTCTGTGGCCTCCCTCTCTGCATAGCTGGTCTGTTCCTGTCACCTCTGTCTCTATGCAAATGCCTCCCCTCAATTATGCTTCTCTGACAACTCCATGGGGTGAGGGCTCGCACCTATCCCCACCCCATCCCCCAGGGCTGCATTCAGAAGCAGATCACTCTCTTTTACTTTCTTCATGGAACTTAACAGTATCTGAAGTTTTGTTCATTTAGTATGTACTTATATATTGCCCTTCCTCTTCTCCTTTTCTAACCCCAGAATTTAAACAACATCGGAGCAAAGAAAGCCATTTCTGCCTCATCCTGTACAATCTCTGTGATGCCAGGGATAACTCCTGTTACACAGGAGCACAGTGAGCACTTGCTGAATGAACAAATGAGCGAATGAATGCATAAGCCAGACTGAGCTGGTGACTGAGAAGCAACAGTGAGCAGAAACTGTCACACACCCACCTTACTGTGACTTGCAAGCCAGTGGAGAAAGCAGAAGATCTAACGTCCACGCTCCACGGTGGTCCACAGTGACTGCTGCGGAGGAAAATCTCAGGTCGAGCAAGAGAGCTTCTAACAGGAGACTCTGGTCTAGTTGGAAGTATCCAGGCTGCTCCTCGGGGAAGTGAAGTTTGCAGATATCTGAGGCATATGAGGGAGAATTTTTCCAGATGGCAGTTTGGTATTAATTTGGTTATTAGCTCAGCTTGAAGAAGATAACACACTGAGAGAAGGAAATCAAATGGGAGTTAGCAACACCTTAGAAAACCTGCTTAGTCTCTCCCAGCGCGGTAGATTTCAGTTCCAGCGCGGTAGATTTCAGTTCCAGCACGGTAGATTTCAGTTCCAGCACGGTAGATTTCAGTTTCACATCTTTTTACACTTAAATGCACTGACTTGCGGGGCGCGGTGGCTCACGCCTGTAATCCTAGCACTTTGGGAGACTGAGGCGGGCAGATCACCTGAGGTCAGGCGTTTGAGACCAGCCTGGCCAACATGGTGAAACTCCGTTTGTACTAAATACATAAAAATTAGCCAGGTGTGGCGGCACATGAGGCACAGTGAAACTCTGTCTCAAAAAAAAAAAAAACTAAATTCACTGAATTTCCGCTTTCCCCCTTTTATTTCCTCATTTCTCTCCTTTTTGTTTGTCTGCAAAGCATTAAGGAATTCTCCTCATCAAACCGTTTTTTTGACCTACATTTGCTTTTCTTTCCTCCTGAGTTGGTTTGTTTCCAACATTGATACTTTAAACATTATCTTTTCCTACACGTATTAATCTTTTCTATTTGTCAAACAGCGATAATCAGAGCCGAGCCAGGCTCTGCCAGGTACATTTTTGTTTTTCCTTAAATTCTGTGTGCACTACAAAGGAAATCTCTTTATTTAAATCAGCCGCTGAGAACGGTGGCTGCAAGAGCCATTTGAAGCTTCGTAAATTCCTAGGTACCTTTTTACCTTTCTTAAAGCAGAGCTGGTGGAAAGCAGTAACATTAAGTGGAGCCTGGAAATTTAAGAGCTGCTTCAGGTTTCCCATGCTCTCACCTGGGAAAATCCATTGTTACCTGACTCGTAGGGCTCAGGGACTGCAGGGGAGGGTTTCTGTGCAGCTGTCTTTACATTAAAATGAATGAAGCACCCAGGTGACTATTCCTGCCCTCCATGCCTGGATTACCTGTACATTTCAAGGAAAGGATTTCTTGTCCAGAATCGTAGACAGACTTCCGTATGGCCCGTTAGAAAATGCCAGTTCTCTGGACCAATAGCTCAAGGTCCAGCTGCCACACTAGATGCATAAGTTATTTGTTTCTCACAGGTCTGAATTACCAACTGCCACCCTATAGTTGAGCAGAGGTGTGAGCACTGGAGCCCTGCACATGAGGCAACCTCTGTGTGCCATAGGCCAGGCGTTCCAAGCTCTCAAGTCATCGAGTGTCCCATGGGCTTTTTTTTTTTTTTTTTTTTTGAGACGGAGTCTGGCTTGGTAGCCCAAGCTGGAGTGCAGTGGCGCAATCTCAGCTCACTGCAAGCTCCGCCTCCCGGGTTCACGCCATTCTCCTGCCTCAGCCTCCCGAGTAGCTGGGACTACAGGCGCCCGCCACCTCGCCCGGCTAAGTTTTATATTTTTAGTAGAGACGGGGTTTCACCGTGTTAGCCAGGATGGTCTCGATCTCCTGACCTAGTGATCTGCCAGCCTCGGCCTCCCAAAGTGCTGGGATTACAGGTGTGAGCCACAGCGCCTGGCAGGGATTCTTAAACAAAAAGAGCAAACGTCCCTCTTATATCCCTCTTTGGAGCCGTGGGGATGCATGCTAAGTGCTAACTCTGCCAAGGCAGAGATGTGTACAGCCTGTGCATCTTGAACAATTACCTAAATAAAACGTTGATGTGGATTTGAAAAACACAAAGTTTCAGGTCAAAGGATCGGATCCGAGAGGAAGAAATTATAACAAAGAAAAAGATCCCACTTTTGGGGGTAAGTGTGCTTAGAAGCTAAGAAGAAAACATATTCTGGATGAAAATGTTTTCTGAGATATTCTTGCAAGTAAAGATTGGTCCTTGCTTTACGTAAAAATTTAAATGGAAAGAAAAACATATTCAGGGAGACAAAAAGCTTACAACAGAGTTTTGGAAAAAGGTCTTTTTAAACTAATGCAGTTTTGGAATTGTTTTTTGGAAAT
This sequence comes from Macaca thibetana thibetana, assembly GCF_024542745.1. Taxonomy (NCBI): domain Eukaryota; kingdom Metazoa; phylum Chordata; class Mammalia; order Primates; family Cercopithecidae; genus Macaca; species Macaca thibetana. The sequence continues at coordinate 27,275,127 of NC_065586.1, forward strand.
TGTCTTTTAACTCTTTGATCTGAACTTGTGCTTAAAATTTTACAGAATAAAGAATCTTTTTGGTGTTGGCTGCATAGTGTCCTATTAAGAATTCAGCAATTATCTTATCAAAAGATATGATATTTGATCTAATAGAATAGAAACATTATCTTTCTTTTTATGTTTCTTCGAACTGAGAGAATCTCAATTCAATATGAAAAGCAAACTATGATGTTCATCCTTCAAGGGGCAGCCAGCTTGGTTAGCAATGGCATCTCAAATCAAGATGAAGTTATAGTCATAGCACCAGGGATAAATCCTCCAATCTTTGTTTCAGAAATTTATAACACCCTAGAAATCAGGTATTTCTGAGCTGTTCAGTTTCCATTTCTAATGGATTTTAAAAATTCCACTGAAGTTCCCCCACATGCTAGATTTCTCAATACATGTTTCTTGTTAGATGTACCCAGTATGTTTTAACTTTTGCTTGTTAAAGTTATTTACATGGCTTTAAGGTCAAATGGTATTGTTTCACATTTCGCTCATCGGAAATGTCACGCGACTCCATTGTTTTTATAGGAAAGGATCAGTTTCAATGAGGTGGTAGTGAACTTCACTTCTAATGTGTCTGTTCAGCAATACATTCACCAGACATGCAAATCTCCTGGAGAAACTATAAAACCATGAGCTCTGTGGTCTGGGGGTCCGATGTGGTGGTTCCTGATCAGAGCCAGGCTGGTTCTCACATTGTCATGCTAGCACACCAGCAAGGGAGAAGGTCAGGAGTAGCATTCTTTCCAAAAGAGGCAATGGAGCAGTGGCGTTGCTTGCTGGAGGATTATGTAAGAAATTGAGATGTCTAGAGGTCATCGATGGTAACCGGAGGAGAAAATGGAATTGAACAGGCTGCTTCCACTTAGCGAGGCTCCTCTAGGAGATGATTTACAAGTCTCAGTCCAGCTCTGGTTGAGCTCAGTGTTACGGAGTTGGAGAAAAGCTGTAAAATAAGCTTAAATCAGCCCATCCAACATTTGAAAGGGCAAAAAAGAAAAGATGGCAGGCAGGGAGAAAAGAGAAGTGGGGAGAAGGAGGAGTGGTTCCAAAATCTGCTTAATTTATTCCTTTCCTCTTTGTCTTTGTTCCCTTGGCTCTCATCTCTTTCACTAAATCTGCAAGTAGAGCAAGAGGGGTGAATGGCCAAAATGGTAGCCATCTCTGCTGTTCTGGTTTTAAAGCCTCTAGACTTAGGCGGCCATTTTCCCTTGGATCATGGATGTCCAAAGTCATATTCTATTAGCTCAGCAGCACATGCAAAATAATAACCATAAACCCAGAAATGTGCTGTGGAATTTTCTCCAGCTCTCTTAACGAGCTTTGCAAAGTTCCTCTGTCAAGGAGAGTGGGGAATGTGTAATTTCAAACACATTTTTAATAGTTTCTCTTGGCTCCCTCTGAAGAAGAGGGAGGCATGCTGACGCGGCTCTCGGAGAGGCAGCAACTTTACAAGAGTAATGTTAAACGAATCACCCCGTGCTGGTCGCCCTTGGAAAGCAATGGGGGAGCTGCCTGGGAAACTACGGATTGTCAGGCAAAACGCAGCACCAGAGTCTGACGTGTGGCTCTGGAAGTCAAACCCATGTGGCCTATGGCAGGGACAAATGAAGACAGGCAGCTTCAAAGCTCCCCCATCCAAATTAGTCTCAGTTGCATCTGCTTTCCGGTCCTTTTACTTCTTATAACAAAGCAGGATTTTGAAAAACAGAAGAAAGAAGTAGCAAGCGTGGAAATGGTGGCAGGTTCCAGACCACCAAGAAGCATCAGTCAGGATGCCTGGCGTTCTTGGCTCTCGCCTGCTGCAGCAGATAGATACCTAGTGCAGCCCAATGTCTTGGACATGCCGACTGGGACTCAGGAAGCCTGGAGATCAGGAGAGAGGAGACGCATGACTCCTGGGCTCTTCTTGCTTAAGAACCTCCCGTACGAGTCCATTGTCACATATCTATAAAGAACTACCTGAGACTGGGCAATTTATAAAGAAGAGAAGTTTAATGGGTTCAGAGTTCCACGGGCTGTATAGGAAGCATGGTTGGGGAGGCCTCAGGAAACTTACAATCATGGCAGAAGGCGAAGGGGAAGCTGGCACGTCCTACATGGCTGGAGCAGGAGAGAGAGAGGGGGTGGGTGGGCATGCTACACAAGTTTAAACGAACAGATCTGGTGAGAACTCACTCATTATCATGAGAACCGCAAGGAGGAATTCCGCGCCCATGATCCAATCACCTCCCACCTGGCTCCGCCTCCAACACTGGGGATTACAATTCAACCTGAGATTTGGGTAGGGACACAAATCCAAACCATGTCACCCCTCCAAAAAAATTGACAAGAAAACCTTATACTAAGAACAAGAACAGTCATGGGAAATGAAAACTCTATACTCTCCTACCTCTCTCCATTTCCAACCAGCATTTATAAGTAATTAGCCATATTTTCTTAACTGAATGTTAGAACTCACCATTTGAGAGCCAGTCAGAATATTCAAAATCGGGACTATTTTGAAAAATCCCCTGTGACTATAGTCACTGTAATAATAGAGGTTTACTTCACTGAATCTACTGAAGTAATTATAATTTTCAAATTAGGAAATGCCACCTTTATTGAAAAAAATTATATTTTTTATCTGCTAACTGATCATTAAAAAAGTGATTTCCTCATGTTCAATTTCAATGTATTATCTATTTGTAAGGAAGATAGAAGTTAGGGAGTGGGGTTTACTGATGCAGGGGGCTGGACACAGTGCTAAGGTTCATCTGTTCCCAGCCCCTCGTCAGAGAAATGACCTCAAAGAAATGACAAAATCTGTAGCTGGGAAACCCAGGGTCCCACTGCCAAGTGTAGTATTATTTCCACTACATTCTGCAGCCCGTTGTCTATCTGCTTCATGTGGGCCAGTTCTGTCATGAGGGGTTACTGGCCATCAACCCTTCCCTCTCCTTGAGTTTCCAGTGAAGACAGTAGGCTGCTTCTTTTACTCCCAAACCATCCGTAGCATTGCAGCCCAAGTGGGATCCTTGGGAAGGAAAATGCTAAGTGGAGTCTGGCTTCGGTACAAGTAGGCTAATCACAGCAAATGGCTGGTTGGAGCTCTGAGAAAGACATGAGCTCTGGGCAGAACTGTTTTCCTCCCCCAAGTCCTGAGTTTGTTGTCCCAGTCTCCTTTGGGTCATCTCTTTCTTCACTGACAAAAACATCTGGTTGTTTCAAAACTGAAATTTTCATGCATTTCAACTCATGCAGGAATGTTGAAAAGCTGTTCTGAAAAATATAGCTCCTCCCCGTGCCAAACCAGTTGGGCTGGAATGAACAACTGTTGTTATAAATCTCCGCTCTTGCCTTCTTCAACAGCCCCAGAAGGTACAAAATAGAATGTTTCATGAGACCAGCCAGACAGATTGAATCAGACCTGTCCAGAAGAGCGCTGGGCCTTAAGAGTATGGAAACACCCCTTTCTGTCTTCCCTCCTCCCACTCTTTTTCTTTCAGACAATTTCTGGGACTGCTGACGAGAGGAGGGCATGTCAGGGTTCTCTGTGTTCATAACAAATTCTTTTGTGTCTTTCAGTGGAAAAATATTTTATGACATGGCAGAGCAATTTCTTGTTCTATGAGTGATTCACAAAGAAAACTCAGCGACCTAATGATGTGTGTTCTTGCCAAAGCCAAAGGAGGGAAAGGGATTAAAAAAAAACTACCCAAAATCAAAAGGCTGAGACGAACCTTGGAAGTCACTTAAAATGCCAGGCCACCGTGCCCCTTGAGAACTCCCAGCAGTGGACCTCCTCAACCACTGCCCGTTACTTCAAACCCATTACTCAGTTTTCCTTGTCCAGAGTGAAACACCCACATCAACATTCCACGCACAAAACATCTTGTCCGCTTGGTCTTTGCTTTCGTGTTTTATTCACTAGTCATTATTTCCCAGGAATGTGCATTCTCATCAAACTTGTCTATTGTAGCTCTTTGTTCTATAGATAATTAAGTGCTATAATTTCTGTCTGCAAAGTATCTGCAGATGACTTTGATTTTGCCACCACAGAGAGCTCATGCTTTGCAAGGCAGCCCATATCATTCACTGTTAAACAGCTGGAACTGCAAGGAAGGCCATTCTGTCATTGAACGAGTCTGTCTCCCTGCCTGTCCTGAAGAAGGAAGAATTCTTCTGCAAAAATGTCTTCCTCTTGATAAGACAGTCCTTTAAATATTTGTAGAGAACGCTCCCATATCATCAAACGATGATCCCAAGCTGCTCATCCATTTTTTTCAGTCATTTCTCATATTTTTCAGAACATACTCTGTTCAGTCTTCTTCCTGTGCGTTCATTCTAGTTCTTCTGAATCCTCCCATCTTCTTCATAGGAGTCTATGCCAACCTGAGTATCCTCCATTCTGTTTTTCTGTGATTTATTTTTGGAGAACAAATGGAAGACTTTACATCTCTTCTCTGTTGAGATTCATTCCATCCCTTTTAGCTGGTTATGAGATTGTTGACAGCATTTTGAATTTTGACTCTGTATTCTATAGTCCTGGCTATCTGTCTTGAATTTTTTTACTTGCATTGTTGACACAGTGGGCCCTCCCCTCTGCAGATTTTACATTCTTATATTCAACCAACCATGGATGGAAAATATTTGAAAAAAAGCAATAAAAAATAACCATTCAACAATAAAAGTAATACAAACAGAAAAACAATACAGCATGATAATAATTTACATAGCATTTCCATTGTATTTGGTATCATAAGTAATCTACAGATGATTTAAAGTATACGGAAGGGTGTGTGTAGGTTATGTGCAAATACTACGTTATTTTTTATCAGGGACTTGCGCATCCTCAGATTTGGGTATGGAGAGGTCCTGGAACCAGTCCCTTGTGGTTATTTGTTATCTTTATGAAATGTATTTTGTGTCTTCATAAAAGTCACTGATGAAAAAGTTGAAGTTTTAGAAACTATTCCCTGGATGGTATCAGGCCAAGAATCAGTCTTCAGATTCAATTGTTCATCAGTTTCCAATCCAGCCCCTATTTCACCATACTTTCTATAAAAAGATTGTTAAATATTTCATCACAGGTTTTGCTGAAATTATTGCATAGCATGCCCACCACAGTTTTCTCATCAACCTGGAGATGCTGGCAAAAACGGGAGTAAATCTAGCATAGAGAGACTTCCCTATAGGAAGCTATGGTGGCTCTGCCAATAGAAATTTTCTTTTCTAAGTAGAAAAGAAACTTCTCGTAAACCCATTTGGTTAGCTGCCTTTGTTGCTGGCATCTTCCTTGGCTTCCCTTTGGCCCCTACACCCTGCTTTTTTTTCCAAGCAGGATCTTGCTCTGTCACCCAGGCTGGAGTTCTGAGGCATGATCATAGCTCACTGCAGCCTCAAACTCCTTGGCTCAAGCCATCCTCCCACTCAGCCTCCTGAGTAGCTGTGACTACGGGTGTGCACCTCCATGCCCGGCTAAGTTTTAAGTTTTTTGTAGAGATGGGGTCTCACTGTATTGCCCAGGCTGGTCTTGAACTCCTGTGCTCAAGTCATCCTCCTGCCTTGGCCTCCCAAAGCACTGAGATTACAGGTTCGTGAGCCACTGTGCCCAGCCTGGAACTCCTTCTAAATGACAGAGTACTACCAAGATGCCTTTTATTGGCCATCAAAGAATTTACCTAATTCCTTTCCAGTATGACACCTCTATTTAATGGTAGCTTTCTGTGCCTTAACCCAAAAGAATGAGTAAAGGGAATTTGCAGTAACGCCAGTTCTTGGTGTCATCACATTGCCTGGGAGGCTCTTATTTTGCAGAGTTGACTCTTCTCTTCACATTAAACATTGTTTGTGCCTCTCTACTCTCCACCCACAACCACCTCCCCAACCCTACACTCTAACATGGGCAAACATGGGAATGCCTGTGGCATGATGGGAATCTTCAATGTTCCCCAGGTCAGGCTTCTTTTAGCTAGAATTGAAATGGTCTCAAAGGATTTTTTGCCCTCAAAGGTAGTTTCTAGATGATGCTAACCTAAGTTAGAAGAGTTAAGGTGTTTTTAATTGCTTGTTTGTTTTGTTTTAAGGATCTCACTCTGTTGCCAAGGCTGGAGTACACTGGTGCAATCAGCTCACTGCAGCCTCCAACTCCTGGGCTTGAGTGATCCTTCCACCTTAGCCTCTTGAGTAATTGGGTTTACAGACATACCCGATGCCCAAAAGTTGTGATTTTTCAAAACCTCCACCTCTTCTTTTTCTCATTGCCTTTTCCAAGAGCCATCATCATGAGCAGCAAGCAGGAAGGCTCATTCATTCATTCATTCCTTCAGCAGAGTCATGATATACCTACTATATGCCAGTCCACAGTAGGCACACAGGATTCAGAGGTGAGCAGCGCAGGCAAGCCCTGCCCTCGGGTTGTTACCAGTCCAGCTAGGAAGACAGAAATTACACACATTAAAAACAACAGTGTGGGATGGAGGTGATGGGAAAGATGGCAGAATATAGTTCAGCTGAGAGGCTGGGGCAGTGAGCAGAAGGTAACCCAGGAAGGTGGTCACCTGAGTGTGTTCCAGAGGCTAAGCGAAGCCAGCTGCCCCTGGGGATGGTGCCAGAATGATGTGACCCCCAAACTCTTCTGAATGCCCCCAGGGTTGAGGGTTTGTCTGCATCTTAGAGGGAATCTAACACGGTCTCATTTCATAGCCCATCTCAATTTAAACTCTGGGGCTTCACAGCTTTTGTTTCTCTACAGAATATTTACCTAACTGTGGACTTATTTATTTTTTGGAGGAAAGCGTCTGTAGCACTTCCATTTCCTTGCTGCCATTGCCAGATCTCCCCACCGAAACTCCCCTTCCTCTTCAAAACACCGGTGATGCCCAGAAGTGCCCTGAAGTCACCTTTTATAATTAGACTTTCTGACTTCTATCCCAAGGGCAGTGGATTTAAGAAACGAGAGCTGGGAAATGTGTTTTTGATGACCATAACCAAGGCTTCGTTTATATGGCCTGACAGCCTCAATGGAGTGCACTGTGCTTCTAACCCCCTCACTGGGGGCGTCAAGGTCTCCTGCGCTGGCACAGAGATGCCCAGGACAGAAGAAAGAAAGGCGAAAAGGAATTTTACTAGAGGACTTTTCTAAGATTTGTCTGTCTTTGCTCTTGATCTGCTTAGGCAGGGGCTGCTCGGATCCTAAGTGCAGTCTTCCACTCCTCTGGGTCTGGTCCCTGCCCCAGACCCCTCCCCTTAATCAGACAAGGTGACTCGTGCAGACTGTGGCTGGATGGCCACTCTATCGCCTCGCCAGACATCCTTGAATTCCTCTTTCTCAGACCATCCCAGGGCTCGTTCACTCCAGAAACACCCAAAACAGGAGTGAGAAGCTTTGCACGGAGACCCGGAGCTGCAGAGTCACAGAACGCATCTGCAAACGTGGAAAATTTCTCTTTTGCACTCTCCCTAAACATTTGACAAGAATTAAAGTTTCCCCCAGGGGAACCAATTTCACAGATTGAAACCAAACTTTTTTCCTTCTTATATGGTCTCTCTCTGTGTCTCTGATTGGAAAGAAATGATTTCCTCTGAAATAAAGCCTCTTGTGCTGGGAGTGCAGTGGTAAACACTGCCTGCCTAGAATGCCCCCGGTTTAAATTAGGGTGCTGCGGCCAGGCCCGTGTTTACTGTTCTGAATGCTTTTCAGAGCTGTCACAAGCCATATCCTACCGTGGCACCAAGGCCTGGCCAAGGCAAAACCTGTTTTCCCTGGAAAAATAATAAAATGCGGAGCTGGGTTCTTTTAAAATGGCTTCTGTTTCACAATTCCAGTTGACTTTTCTGTTGGGAAATGATTCCCCCCATTAGACCTTCAAGGTGGAGGAAGGGGCGGTGAGGCAGGCAGTGAGGACAGGGAGGGGGGTGGAGGGGCAGAGGAAGGCAGAGAAGGCCCCCTTTACACGCTGTGCTCTCTCTCTCCTCTGCCCTGGAGCCAGGCTGGCTTATGCTGAGCCCTTCCTGACTGGGCTGGGCTCACCTTGTCTGACAGTGTGGGACAATCAAGGCACCGCAGAATCTACATTCAAACAAAGAGCAGCAGTTGTCCCCTGTCTGTTCTTATGCAGCTCTGTCTGAGCAGGGCTCTCTTCAAACAGGGACAGGGGCCAGCATCACTAGACAGAATCTACATCTGTAATGAAGCCGAGCTGCCACTGCATGTCAGCAGCTGGTGTCATTTTAAAACCATGGGGATGGGCCAGGGAAAATCCCAGGCCTCCTGGGGCAAGTCAGCTTCCAGCAAAACAAAAAATGGAAATGAGGGGCATGGGGCTGGGGAGGAGACGGGCAGGAGTCCACAGAGCAGAGATGCACAGCCATAAATATGCATGTCTGGCGATGCGCATTGCAAATTGAATTCTAACGCACATACACAGGGTATATTGTAGCATGTTTATGACTATCCCAGAAAGGGTGGGGAGCTCAAACACACATTTGGAATTTTCATTGGAAACACATGTGCAATTAACAAAAATGAAGGCATATCTTAGAAGAATTAAACCTGCACCTAAGCACTGGTCAAGCTGGCTTATTTCAATTTGTTCTGTCGGGGAGCATTGCAGCACCCTCCTGATGTGGTGCTGGCGGTGCAAGTCGAAAAGGCTTTGGGACACCTTTAGCCCTAAGGCAGGCTTTCCAGAGTCATGCTACCTACGGCTACAGCAAAGGATGCTGGGCCCAGCCTTTTATATTTAACACCCCATGAGTCTCCAGTTATCCAGTTTGGAAAAGCGATTTAGAGAGAATGGACTTATTTTAATTTTAAACTTTTTGTTTCTCAAATTGAACACATCGGTGTGACCAACCTCTCGGCCATGGAAAAGAATGTTAGTAGCGCCCGGAAATCTCACTCAACTTCTTTTGCAGGTATCACCTTCTCCTTCTTATTCATTACATTTTATTATTTATTTATTTATTTATTTATTTATTTTTAGTTTTGGTGGGTATGTAGTTTTTCTTGTTAGCTACTGAAGATGAGGGTGATTTATCTTGTGCCAGAACTTCAGGGCAAAGCCAACTCAAGTCCCCAGTGCTGTGACGTGCCAGGCCCATGCTATCCTCAGCAGCAGTCTCGGCTTCACTTCCCTGACTGTGCCTCCAGCCTCCCAAGGCTCCCAGATGTTACCCAGTCTTCAGGGACAGACTCAAATACCATCTCCCTGTAAGCTCTCCAGATCTCTCCCCTCCCAATTCCAGTGGCACTTGGAGTTCGTTCATTCACTCATATGTATTGAGAGTCAACCAATTCCAGAATGTTTACTCTCAAAGAATTTAGCACCATCTATGGGGAGATACACAAATGGTGATGATGCACTGGGCAAAAAGACAAATAACATGCTATCATCACTGCCAGGACTGGAAAGTACAGAAAGTGAGAGGGCATCCAAAGTGGAGCACTTCTCTCGGTCTCAAGAGGTTAGGGCTTAAGACCAGCCTGGCCAACACGGTGAAAAGCCATCTCTACTAAAACCACGAAAATTAGCCACCTGGGATTATAGGCGGGCCCCTATAATCCCAGCTACTCAGGAGGCTGAGGCACAAGAATTTCTTGAACCCAGAAGGTGGAGGTTGCAGTGAGCCGAGATCATACCACTGCACTCCAGCCTGGGCGATGGAGTGAGAGATTCTGTCTCAAAATAAAAAAAAAAGAAAAAGAAAAAGAAAAAGATGTTAGGGCTGCTTCCGAAAATGAGAGGAGCCTCAGCAGGGATGAGGTTCTAATTCAGAGCTGTCTAGGTGAAGCGGCCAGTGATAAGGAGAATAGAATTCAAGGCAGTGTGAATAACATATGCAAAAAGAGGAAAAGACTGGGAGGTGAAGTTGGAGAGATTAGCTGGGATTAGATCATGAAGATATGTCCATTTGTGCTCTGGGTGACTATGCATATCAGTTTGCCCTAGGAGAGACTCTATTTGCACCCGTGGTCTCAGCATAACTATTATCGTCTTCCCTCCTTGACATTCAGTAAAGATTGGTTTGGCTGGGTGCAGTGGCTCACGCCTGTAATCTCAGCATTTGGGAGGCTGAGGCAGGAGAACTGATTGAGCTCAGAAATCTGAGGCTGCAGTGAGCTATGATCACACCATTGCACTCCAACGTGGGTGACAGAACAAGACCCATCTCTTAAAAAAAAGTGATTGGTTTAGACAACTAATGATCTGTCACCCCAGTTAATCCATGCCAAGGTATTTAAACTTAATCCTGAAGATAGGTCCAAGGAGCCAGTGAAATGTTTCCAGAAGGAAAGAAATATGATCAACATTTGCATTTTAGGAAGATTATTTTGGCCACAGTGGAAGAAAATAATGCTGGAGGCAAGAGATGTTTTAGGAGATTATTGTATTCATCCGAGGTAGAGATGATGGTAGTCAGGATTAAAATACTCACAGTGATAATGGATAGATTCAAGATAAATGATAACTATTGAGAGAGAGGAATCACAAAGACTTGGTGATTTCACTTACTCTATGTTCATTAGCTGTTTATATATGTTACTGCCTTCTAAGATTTAGATCTAGATTCTGCTGGTAGCCTGGTGCTCAGATTCCAGGAACACAGAACCCTTGCAAGAGCTGGAAGAAGAAGGGAATGAGAGCAAGCTCCAGTGCGGTGTCTTCCCTGTCTGGAACATAGAGCTTTCCTGTGCTGAGTAGACTCCCAGAAAATGGCTCAGGTTGAGTCCAAGGTCATGGCTCGGGCGGGGTAGTACTGGTTTGGAGTGTTAGAGACAGCGTGGTAGCAATGGCGTTCTCCCCAAAGATCTCACCCTTTGACTAGGAGGTGGGTTTGCATCCTGTAGCGCTGAGGAATGTTACAGGCTTGTGAGTTACATTTTAAAAAGTATTTTATCAACACTTCTAGAGTGGAACAAACTCCAGTCAATGCCACATGTGTTTTCCATGTGCGTTCCAAGTGTAGAGAGTAACCAAACAACTCTGTATTGAACTTGTCAGAATATAATAAAAAATTCCGCTAATTACTTCAGCATGAAGCCTACTGAACACTCGCCCTTAATCATCAGAAGCAGGTCCTATTAGTGAGCACCTTGGCTCAATAACACCTCTTCATTGTATTTCTTGGATAACTGCAAAAGCTTATCTTTCACTGAAAGTTTTTCTCATTTTTGGATCCTTTATTCCCATAATAGTCATCATTACTAACGACATCAAGGGTTCAGTGCTGGGAAAAGTACCATGCCAAGAAATACCTGAAATGGGAATGGACATTCATGTTGGAGCAGTGGTTTTTGCCAGAAATTGAACTCTAGCAATGAATTGAATTTTCTAGGCTGCCGATTTCATTGCCTGAAAGTGCAGCAAGTATAAAACTCTGCCAGTGTGGACATGCTATTTAGCACGTTTGCTTTATCTCTGAGAGGCCAATAATAATGACAGAACAAAGTTAAAGGAGCTTTGAGCCTAGGAGGAAAAATTAAAAGGTTTGTAACATTTACAAAGAAAAACAATTATTTCTCTTGATCTTTCTCATCTCTTGTTTCAGCTCCCTTTAAGCATCTATACGATCTGGAAAAAAAAAAAAAAAGAAAAGAAGAAAGAAAGTGAAAGCAGTGAAAAGAAATAGTAAGTTCTCAAGTACAGAAAAGGCATAATTATTTATATGGATATGAGAGAGTTACAGGGCAGAGTCTGTAAATGTTTGTATTTGGTTTTAAAATGAAATATGGTAAGTTCCATTTACTATTCAAAAATCCAAATTTACAAAACAGATTTTTTTTGTTATTGTTGTGAGTGGGAAGAGGAGGTGGAAATGGTTGGGATAGGAGTTAATACATATTGCAAAAAAAAAAAATCCTTTATTTTGCAAAATGGTTCACTGAAAGCTTCTCTTAAATAATAGCTCTGCTGGTGCATTTAATTTACCAAAAAAAATCAATTTTAAACAGAGTTTTGGAATAAAGTCTGTGTTAAGCAGTGGAAAGATTGCAGGCATTTAAAAATAAAAACAGACTGGGGTGAATATTCAAGTAAAGTTGCATTTTGTTAATAGACTTTTCCCAGGCAAGTGCAAGGATGAGGGCCTAAAATTGTGATGGGAGGGTCAGTGTAAGGGGAGAAACTTGAAGGAGTAAATTAGGTAGGATTGGGGTAAGAGCACCAACTTATACTTAAAAATTGGATATAATATAATCTAAGGAATGAATTATAATATGAAACCTTGCTTCAGTAAAAGTAAGTTTAAAGATTTCTAGACCAGGTGCGGTGGTTCACGCCTATAATCCCAGCACTTTGGGAGGCTGAGGCAGGCAGATCACCTGAGGTCAGGAGTTTGAGACCAGCCTAGTAAACATGATGAAACCCTATCTCTATCGAAAACACAAAAAATTTACCAGGCATCCTGGTGGACGTCTGTAATCCCAGCTATTCAGGAGGCTGGGGCAGGAGAATTGTTTGAACCTGGGAGGTGGAGGTTGCAGTGAGCTGAGATCACACCATTGCATTCCAGCCTGGGTAACAGAGCAAGACTCTGTCTCAGGAAAAAAAAAAAAAAGATTTCTAGGTCAAGATGATCCTTGCATTTAAGCTGGCAGGTAATTTCCTTTCTCCTTCCTAATTCCCACTGAAACAAATGAATAAATATGCAACACAGAGGTCTGCATCAATATTTACCTGGTTTCTACAAAAGCAAGTATGTCAATGAGAAAAGAGCAAAAAGTGGAGACAGAGTTGACCCTGATGGCTTCAGGCTGGTATTCCCGGGAAGACAGACAAGTGTACTTGAAAGGTAACATAAATAAAATAAAATAATTTACATTTGTCATTTGGATCTAAAAGCTTAGATTATGTTAACAGTAATTGGGAGTTGGGAGATGCGAGATAAAAGACTGTTAAATGTCTTGTTTTACATAATGGGAGGGGAGAACAGTGAATAGATATAATTTCTTGCTTAATTATGATCAAGAATTTAGGCTTGACTTTTATTGAAAGGCAACTTTTTATAGAACAAACAAAGGAATAGAGAGAGAGAAAAGAATTACAGCATAAATCAAGTCAGTGGGAAAAAGCAGTCTTTCTATTGATTGTTTCTATTAATACAGAGATAATTTGGGAGGAAAGACTGAAACTGAAAATCACAAGCAAATACCTTGGGGCCGGTAAGCATACAACACAGAGATACATGTCCCTTTGCTAGCTTAATGTGCCAATCAGTTTTTGGATCTACAGAGGTGGGTAGAATTGAATAGAAGTGAAGAGATACATGTCCCTTTTCTAGCTTAACGTGCCAATCAGGTTTTGGATCTACAGAGGTGGGTACAATTGAATAGAAGTGAAGAGCTAAAAGGCTGCCTACACAAAATTTGAGGTCTGTTGAGAGAAAGAGGTCAACTTAGCAAGTTAAGAGAACAGTTCCCTGTGGAAAAAGGTGACTTCTGAGTGATCTGTAAGGCCAGGATGATCAAAGAACTTTTAGGAGGAGATTCACCTCATTTGATAATACATTGATTGCTTGGCTATAATTCATTATTCATTACCTCAAGTCTTCAGAAAAGACTTTACAGAAGGTTTGGAGGTAAAAAAAAAAAAGCTTAGTATAAGGTTTGAGGTTAGGTATGGTAGCTCATGCCTATAATCCTAGTGCTTTGGGAAGCTGAGGCAGGAAGATTGCTTGAAGCCAGGAGTTCAAGTCTGGCCTGGGCAACATAGCAAGATCCCATCTCTAAAAAAAAAAAAAAAATTGAAAAAAAGAAAAAAAGATTAGCCAGGGGTGGTGGTGTGTGTCTGTATTTCAAGCTACTAGGGAGGCTGAGGTGGGAGGATCAGTTGAGCCCAGGAGTTAGAGGCTACAGTGAGCTATGATGGTGCCACTGCACTCCTGGGAGACAGTGAGACTCTGTCTTAAAAAATAATAATAAGCAAATAAAAAAACAGGCTTAGAGTGATTAGGAGGTTGGGGGGGCGGTATGAGAAAAGGGAATAGGGAACACATCTGGGCCGGAATGAAGCTGCAGGGATCATGCTATGGGAATCAATGCTAGAGATGTTCAGAATGGAAGACACAAACATTCAGAAGCAAAATTCTCCATGAAAATGTAAGCCCCTGCAATCTCGGAGAGGGCGTTCAATTTCTTATTGAATACAGTTGAGAGAGTCAATAGTTTTGTTCATTTTGTGTTTAGGTATCGAGGGGCCATGTGACTTCTGGGGGTATACAATAGAATATCTGTATTATTAGAGTTAAAAAGATAAATCTATCAAAAAGTAATATGAAAAATAGCCACAAACCATTAAATAAGATAATAGAATTTAGATCAAATAAAGCAGTTATCACATTGAATGTGTATAGTTAAACTTGCTATTAGGTCAGGCAAAATGACTCACATCTGTAATCTCAGTGTTTTGGGAGGCCAAAGAGGGAGAGTCACATGAGGCCAGGAGTTCCAGACCAGCCTGGGCAAAATCGCAAGACCCTGTCTCTAAAACAAATAAATAAATAAATAAAAATCTGGGCATCGTGGCACATTCCTATAATCCTAGCTACTTGGGAGGCAGAGGATAGGTTCTGGCCAGGAGCTTGAGGTTACACCGAACTATAATTGCTCCACTGCACTCCAGCCTGAATGATAGAATGAGACCCTGTCTCTAAAAACAAAAACCAACGACAAAAACAAACAAAACAAACAAAAACCCTTGCTATTAAATGACAAGACAGAGGCTTGCGCTTCATGGAAGGATGTAATAGGTCATAATAGCCCAATGCTCAGGCTGCAATAACTAAAGAAGAATCCCAAGATTTTCCAAAATTATATTTTTAAAGACATAGGAGAATTGTGGTAACAAAGAGACTAGATGAGTTGAAATTCTAATTGTGAAGTGAAAATTGTGAAGTGAACTTGCAATTACTAGCCCTTTCCTTTGCTAGATGAATGGGCCAATTTGGTTAAAAAAGAGACTACTATATGCTGTTTGCAAGAGACATACTTTAAATACAATACTGTTTATGAGAGACTTATTGATAAGGACACAGGAAAATGGAAAAATAAAAGGATGAGAAAAGATATGTCATGCAAACACTAAACAAAAGTTAGTTGATACAGCTCTATTAATATCACATGATGGGACTTATGGAAAGAAATGTTAATAGAGACAGAGTTTTCATAATAACAGAGGTAATTCATCAAGGAAACATGATAATTTTAAATTTGTATGCACCTAACGTAGTTAAAATATGTACAGCAAAAGTTCATAGATCCAGAAGTAGAAATTGGTAATCCACAATTATAGTCAGAGATTTTAATACATCATTCTCAGCAATTGATAATAATAAAGAAAAAATATTAATAAAAACATGGAAGATCTGAATCGGATTCACAAGTATAGAGCATCACACTCAATAACTGCAGAACATTTTTTTTTTTCAAGTTTATATGAAACTTTTTTTTTGAGACAGAGTCTTGCTCTGTCATGCAGGCTGGAGTACAGTGGTGTGGTCTCGGCTCACTGCAAGTTCTGCCTCCTGGGTTCATGCCATTCTCCTGCCTCAGCCTCCCAAGTAGCTGGGGCTACAGGCACCCATCACTACGTCTGGCTAATTTTTTTTTATTTTTAGTAGAGACGAGGTTTCACCATGTTAGCCAGGATGGTCTCGATCTCTTGACCTTGTGATCCACCGACCTCGGCTTCCCAGAGTGCTGGGATTGCAGGCGTGAGCCACTGTGCCCGGCCTACATGGAACATTCACCAAAATAGAGCCTATACTAGATCAGAGTGTAAGCCTCCCAAAATTTCAAAGACTCAGAACATAAAGAAAATGTTCTTTGACTACAGTAGAATTAAACTTGAAATCAATAATAGAAAAATAAGTAGAAAATCCACAACTTCAATAATACATGTATTAGAAAAGAAGTCATAACAGCAGTTATAAAATATTTTCAAAACTTATGGAATGCAGTTTCTGACCAAAGGGAAATTTATACTTTTGATTGAATAGGGTAGAAAAAGAAAAGTCGAAAATCAATGATTTCAGTCTCCTTTCTGAGAAACTAGAAAGTGAAGAGCAAATTAAAACCAAATAGGAAGAAGGAAAAATAAAGCTAAAGCAGAAACCAATGAAAGAGAAAGCGAAGATTATTCCTAATAGCCCCAAATGGAAACAATTCAAATGTTGATCAGTGGAAGAAAGGATATATAAACTGCAGTTTGTTCTTACTGTGAAATATTATATAGCAATGAAAAGGAATGATTTCTGCTACATGCAACAACATGATGAAATTCACATATGTAATGCTGAAAAAAATAAACTAGAATGAAATTAGTCCATACTGTGTAATTCAATTTAAAAGAAATGTAAAATCAATCAAAACTAATCTAAGGTAACAGGAGTTAGAATGATGTTTTCCTTGGAGGGTTTTTGACAAGGAGGGTGTGGTACACATGAAGAGGCCTGATTCTTCCTTCAGCTGCAAGGAGTGCTGTCAACCAACAGCCATCAGCTGTCATTGACCTAGGGATTGCGTCAGCAACAGAGACATGCCTTGACCAGGGTGACGCACTCTTCCAGAGGCAGTTTACAGCTAACAACAGATCCAGGTGGGGGTATAAAGACAAAGGACTGGCCATTTTGGACAGTCACCTGTCCATTGGACAGGACAATTCATCGGACGCTTTCAGCTCCAGAGCTTTCTGTGGGTTTGGCTGAGGCTGAGGGTCCTGCATGATACCTTGACATTTTCTACCCAGGACTGCTTCCTTCCCTCATGATCAACAGGTATTGATCATGATTATTCAATAACAAATATTCTGGACACAAAACAGTCTCAGAGTCTGCTTCCAAGAGAACCCAATCTAAAATATGGTGTTAGATGGGATCCTGCTTGGGTGCTGGAAATGTTCTATAATTTGACTTGAAAGGTGGATACACAAGTGTATGAATATGTAAAACTCCATTTAATTATACATTTAAGATTTGTTCACCTTATGTAAATTGTACTGAAGAAAAAAGAAAAAAATGGCAAAGACTCAAATTGAGATTTTAAATGACTATATGGTCTTTTTAAAAAGACACACCTAGAAGATGTAGCAAACAAGATATATTACCAACATTTTGGAAGCAGGTAAATGCTGACTAACTCTAGAGAGAAAGTCAAAATCTAAGCCTATGAGCAAAGAAACCAATAAGGAGTAAGCCAGTTTCTACGCATAGCCCCAGAAAAGCTCACCGATTCTAGGTGTCAGGTTATGAAGACAAGAGTGTAGATGTGGCTGGAGTTGGAAAGGTTGGTTGAAAGGCCTTACACCAAGCAGTTTGTCTCCTGAATCCTTCCTTGACCCCATACTGCTGTGTCACGACTTCTCCCCAATTTTAGCAGCCTGAACTTGGTACACAGCAGAAGCAGAAAAGTGAGTGTGAGGTGCCTGCCCAAGCCCTTGGGAGCCCATCTTTTGCACCAGTGTGCCCTGAATGTGGGACGTGGGGTCAAAGGAGACTATTTTGGAGTTTTAAGATTTAATGACTGCCCTGCTGGGTTTTGGACTTGAGTGGAGACTACAGCCCCTTTCTTTTGGCCAATTTCTCCCTTTTGGAACAGGAATGTTTACCCAAAGGCTATACCCACATTGTAACTTGGAAGTAAGTAACTTGTTTTTTTTTTATTTTACAGGCTCATAGATAGAAGGAACTTGCCTTGTCTCAGATGAGACTTTGAACTTTTGAGTTAATGCTAGAATGATTTAAGACTTTGGGAGATTACTGGGAAGGTATGATTGCATTTTGCAATATAAGAAGGTCATGAGATTTAGGAGGGGCCTGGTAGAAGCTTTTTGGGTCATAGGGGCGGATCCCTCATGGCTTGGTGCTGTCCCTGCAATGGTGAGTAAGTTCTCATGAGGTCTGGTTGTTATCAAGTGTGGCACCTCCCCATCCCTTGCTCCTGCTTTTGCCATGTGACCTGTCTTCTCCTGCTTCACCTTCGTCCCTCCTTGTAAGCTTCTTGAGGCCTCCCCAGAAGATGAGCAGATGCTGGCACAATTCTTCCTGTATAGCCTGCCCAACTGCAAGCCAATTAAACCTCTTTTCTTAGAAGTTGCCCAGTCTCAGGTATTTATGTATAGTAATGAAAAAATAGCCTAATATAGTGCCATATTGAAAATAGGCAGATCAAATGAAAGTTAACATCTTCAATAGTGAGACCTCTAGTCCTCTCCCTTCACTGGGGTCTCAGAATACCCAGTCAGTGTTATTCTCTAGCAGAAGATTCATTGATTTCTTTTTAAGGGAACTGACCAGCCCAAATGAAAAGGTCTCATTCTTTATTTCTGACTGCAAAATAGTGCTGTGTTTTTGGCACTCAAGCTATTGACTTTCAGCAGGACCCAAGTGAGTCAAGTCAACCAGGCTATTGGTTCTCGACATTCTGCACATTGCCTGGGGAGCTTATAAACTATACCTCAACCTCTCCTCATGGCTTCACCTCCTCTGGGTTTCTCACTGTATTTGGGAGAGTGTTCAAGGCAATTTAATTAGAATGTCAAAATATTTGCTGAGTGCAGTTGACATCTGGGTTATACCTACATGAAGAAAACAGCAACATTTTAAAAGAGGAATATTTTTAAAATCAATAAAATTACAATGATGTTAAATGCACTCTGATTTTATATGTAAATCCTAATAGAGATTTTTATCAAAATCAGTCAAATGATGTTAAATTTTACCCCAAATAATAAAAATAAAAGAAAAGGCAATATTTTTAAAAACTATTGAGGTATAACTAAATGTAGTGAAATGCACAAATCTTGGGTGTACAGCTCAATAAGTATTTTCATATGTATACACCTATACAACCACAATCCAGATCCAGTTATAGAACATTTCCAACATTCCAGAAGGCTTCCTTGCACCCCTCTCAGTCAGTAAATCCAACAAAAGGCAACTATCTCCTGACCTCTATTACCATAGATTGGTTTTGTTTATTTTGAATTTCTTGTTAATGTAATCAATTAATACAACTGATAACATTAATAAGATTAACCTTTTAATCTTTTGTGTGTGGCTTTTATTCAACATTATGCCTGTAAGATTCATTGATATTGCAGCATGTAGCAGTAGTTTATTATTTTCATTGCTTCCCAGTGCTCCATTTCATGAATATACCAACATTTTAAAAAATAAATTCTTCACTAGTGGTAAACATTCGGGTTGTTTTCTGATTTTTAGCTATCATACTCATGCGCATGTCTTTTGGTGAAAGTAAATATTCATTGTTACTAGAGGGAAAGCCAGGAGGGTTAATGTTGGGTCATAGAGTATACAGTACATATGTTTAGCTTTAATAGACACTGCCAAACAGTTTAGAAACATCTGTTCTAATTTATATTCCCACCAGCAGTATTTGAGAGCTCTAGTTGCTCCGAATCCATACCACCACCTTATGTTGGTATGGATTCTTTATGTTTATTCGTTAGTTTTACCCATTCTGGTAGATATGAAAGTAGATGTGTTACTTTCATTACTTTTTTTTTTTTTTTTTTGAGACGGAGTCTCACACTGTCGCCCAGGCTGGAGTGCAGTGGCACGATCTCTGCTCACTGCAAGCTCCGCCTCCCAGGTTCATGCCATTCTTCTGCCTCAGCCTCCCGAGTAGCTGGAACTACAGGCGCCTGCTACCATGCCCAGCTCATTTTTTGTATTTTTAGTAGAGACGGGGTTTCACCTTGTTAGCCAGGATGGTCTCGATCTCCTGACCTCATGATCCGCCCACTTTGGCCTACTTTTATGACTTTTAATAGCAAAAACTGCAATTACTTTTGCACCAATCTCATACAAGCTGTTAAAATTAATCATACAGTCACAGAAATTGAACGTCTGGGGCTTTACTGCCAGAACACAGAAGTTATTATAATAGCATAGAATTAAATATACTTCAGTAAATGACAAAAGTGGTCTTTCACATCAGTAGGGAAAGAGTGGATTGGCCAATGAATTGTGTTTATAATCAGTTAAAAAAAAAAAAAAGGAAAGTGAAATGATTTTGTTTCTTTTTCAATGGTTAATTGATGAAGAGTTAATGACAGCTGGGCATCCTACATCAAGGTTGGTAATCTTGACTACTCCCAGTATCTCTATTGGTAAATAAAATATGGTTGAATTCGTTGTCTGATAAGATCAGCTCAAATGTTCTATAGTCAGTCTACACTGAGATGGTTGCTGCTTTTGTTTGTCTTTTTCAGAACTCAATTAAGCAGTGGCATTTGGTAAATCAAAATAGAAAGACAAAAGTAAAAATAAACTTGTCTGGCTTCCTCTCTTGAAAGCAGAGGAAAGATGACTGAGATGGGCCCATTCTAAGTCCCGAGGGCCTGAGGGACTCCTGGAGCTTTTTGACATGCACTGTTTGTTTTCAATGGGAAATTACTCAAAATGTAATAAGGAAATATTTTGCTGAGTAAATAGATTCGTTTACATCTTGTGGCATGGACGGTTAGAAAGAATCCTGGCCTTTTAGCTCACTTGGCTGAAATCCCCAGTCAAAGAGAGGGATTTCTCTTTTCACCAGTATTTCTGTCTTTCCAAGGGGTTCTTCCTCCTCCTCCTTTTGAAATTAGATATTTTCAGACACTTGAAATCCAGGGAGGGAAAAGAGACTTTATTCTACTGTGATGGGGGAGAAAATTATTAATGTTTTGTGGTCTCAGCCTTTCCCGTACCTCCCTCTGCCTCTCTAGAGATAATTATAGCTTTGTCAGCTCAGAGCTCAGGGTTTTATAATGCAGAACTGAGTTAATGGTGAGCCAGAGACACCACTGGACAAGTGGGACATAGGGATTACATTGGAAAGAACGAGATTATTCATGAGAAAGAAAGCTGGAGAGGAAAGGGAGGATGAATGGAGGGATAATGGGAAGTAGCAGGACTTGGCCATGGAGAGGTTTGGATTAGGAGATGAGAGGAGGGAAAAAGAGGTTTGTGGGGTCAGTAGCAATTTCTGTGGTGAGTTTTGAGAGTGGAGGAGACCCATAGAGAGGATGCGGCATGATTTACTGTGCACTAAAAGTGTAGTTCCCTCCACATTTCTTGGCGATTTTCTCCCTAAGTAAGAGTTGGAACTGATTTAATGTGTATTTTCCTTTAGAGTGCAGTTCTTTGAATTAAAATGTATGTGCTGAGGCTAGGCCTGGAGTGGGGGTGGGGGGTCCTAGTTGTATTTCGGTTACACCATAAGAGCCAAAGCTTGTATCACTCTTGGCCTTTTCCTCTCACTTCCCTCCTGGCCTTGCCCCATCTTTTTGCCTCGCAGGAAGGATCTCCTATTTCTTGTCCACTGGCTGTCTCTCTGCAGCACACTGCCTGCCACTGATTTCTCAAATGCTAATAAGGTACAGATGCATCTTTTAAAATATCAATTTAAAATACCATCAATGTCACCTCATCTTTGTCCTCATTTGTAGTCTCTGGAAAAAATCATGAGTTTGGAAATGATTATTCCTTTCAAAATGACTTCAGGATCCCCCTATCAACTGGCTATTCACAGACATAATGATATCCCTTTGAATGACAAAATCCATATGTATTAGTTGATTCTCATGCTGCTAATAAAGACATACCCGAGACTGGATAATTTATAAAGAAAAAGAAGTGTAATGGACTCACAGTTCCACGTGGCTGTGGCTGGGGAGACCTCACAATCATGACAGAAGGCAAAAGGCACGTCTTACATGGCAGCAGGCAAAAAGAGAATGAGAACCAAGTGAAAGGGGTTTCCCTTTATAAAACCATCAAATTTCGTGAGACTTACTCACTACCATGAGAACAGTATGGGGGGAAACTGCCCCCATGATTCAATTATCTCCCACCAGGTTCCTCCCACAACATGTGGGAATTATGGGAGCTACAATTCAAGATGAAATTTTGTTGGGGACATAGACAAACCATATCACCATGTCTACAGTGAAAATGTTCAATACCACGTCCTTGCTATCTCATATACCCTTTCCTTGCCTCCAAACACTATTCCAGTGCTGTGGATAGCAAGACAGACTGAAAAAAAAAATCCTGCTGTCATGGTGTTTACAATCTAGTGGAGTTATATATATATATATATATATATAGTTTTTAATAATGGGAAGAGCTAAAGAAGGTGGTGGGCAGGAAGGTGTCTTCCAGAGTGATTGGAGAAGACTGAGTTAGGGAAATGATTTCAGAGAGATTATGGGCAGAACGGGGAAGATCATGCAGAGCCTGGTAGGTTAAGATGAGGACTTGGGTTTTTATGATACTTTATGTAAGATGGGAAGCCATTGGAAGGATTTGTGCAGAGAAGGTACATAATGTGACTTAAATTTTAATAGGATCGCTTTGACTTCTGTTTTGAGAATAGACTGAAAGCAAGGAAAGACACAAGGAGACAAGTTATGAAGCTTTATAGTAATCTAGATGAGGGAGGATGGAAGCTGGATTCAGGATGTGAAAGAAATAGAGGAATCAAGGATGGTTCTAGGTTTTTGGTAGGATAAATTTGCTATTAACTAAGAAAGGGAAGACTGTGGATGGAGCAGGCTTAGATGGAAATATCAGGAACTCAGTTTTGGACATACCAAGTTTAATAAGACTTCTAAATGGAGATATTGGGTAGGCACTTGTATAGATAAACTCAGGCAGTAGTTTGGGCCATCAAAGTAGATCAATGAGTTACCATTACATGGATAATATTTAAAGTCATTAGACATTTTATGATCACCAAAGGAGTGTTTATAGACAGGATAAAAGACTCAAGTAACTGGGGTACATTAATGTTTAGAAGTAAGGGAGATGAGAAAGAACCAGAAAAGCAGACTGAAAAATGTGGCCAGAGAGAGGCTGTCCTGGAAGCACAGTGAAGAAAGTGCTTCAGGAAGGATGACATGATTGATGTTAAATCTTGCCAACGAACCAAGTAAAATGAAGATGAAGTTGACCATTGGATTTAGCAAAGAGGAGTTCATCAGTGGTGTGGACAGAAGCAATTTCAGTGAAGTGGTATAAGGATGAAAATCTTATTGAAGTGCTACATAGAAATGATTCAACAGAGAGGAAAATTAATACAAAGGGGAAAGAATTACTGGAACAATATCTTTTAATAGGCAAGAGAAGGTAATATATAACACTCTAGTAAAAAGGGTAGGTGTATTATTATGACAGGAGAGAAAGTAGAGAATATGGGAACAAAAGACAGATTATAGATGGATGTGGTTGTTGGAACTAGTGAAAGACATTTTTGGTTGCTTTCATTTTCTTGGTGAAACAAGAAGCAAGGTCACAAGCTGGGAGGGAAGGAGAGAAAGAATGGGGAAGAAAACATGAAGTGGTTTTCCAGAAGTGTGGAAAAGTGATCAGATTGAAAAAAAAAATGTCATATAACCAACAGAGAGCATTAAGTTCCCACAGTTCATGATAATGAATTAAAGCCAATGAACATAGTTGTGCTTTTAAAAAATTCACCCCTAAATAACTGCACCAGTGAAGATGACAAATAGATACAGAGTTAGATTTAACTAGAGTCAAGATTTTTGTCATGAGAGTATTCTGAAGCAAAAGAAGAGCAATTTTGTCAATTTTTCCTTCATGTATTTTGGGAGCCTCTTATTAGGTGTACAAGTGTTTCTAATTATGTCTTTTTGCTATGTTGAAATTTGTATTAATATGTAATAGTAAAATCAATACACTTTACATTTAAAAAGGTTACAAGAGACAAAGCAAACATCATATATTAATGTCTCTTGTAAAGTCTTCTTTGTCTTTTGTAAACTTAATGTCTTCTTTGTCTTTTGCAACTTTCTTAAATTTAAAGTATATTTTGTCTGATGTTGGCATAACCACCCCAGAGTTCTGTTGGTTACTAGTTTTGTGGAATATATTTTCTCATCCTTTCACTTTTAATCTATCTGTGGTGTTGGAGCTAAAGTGAGTATCTTGTAGACAGCAAATGGTTGGATCACTTTTTTTTTTTTAAATTCATTCTTTGAATCTCTGTCTTTTGACTGGAGATTTTAATTCATTTATAGTTAAAGTAATTACTAATGAGGAGGGTTTACTTCTACATTTTGCATTTATTTTCTATATTCCTTATAGTTTTTTTGTTCCTCATTTCCTGCATTGCTCTTTTTGTGTGTTTCATTGATTTTTGTAGGAAAAGGTTTTAATTCCTTTCTCATTTTCCTTAGTGTAGTACATTCTATAGTTATTTTGTTTATCATTACTATGGGTATTACACTTAACATCCTAAAGTTATAACACTAATTTGAATTTACAGTAGCTTAACTTCAATAGCATACAAAAATTCTGCTTCGATACAGCCCTGTCCCCATCCGGTTTCAGTTATTAATATCATAAATTATATCTTTATACATTGTGAGCCTCAAAACATAGAGTAATAATTGGTTTTTAAAACACATTTGTCTTTTTAATCATGTTACAAAAGTTACAATAAAACTAGATTTTTAAATTGTCCATGTATTTGCCTTTACTGGAGAGCTTTATTCTTCATATGACCTTGATTTACTATTTAATGTCCCTTTATTTCAATCTGAAGATCTTTTGAGATCTAGTGGTAATAAATGCCCTCAGCTTTTGTTTATCTAGGAATGTTTCAATTTCTACCTTATTTTTGTAGGATAGTTTTTCTAGATATAGAATTCCCATTTGACAGTTTTTTTTCTTTCAGCAATTTGAATATACTTTTGAATAACTTTCCACACTTTTTGCACTTTGAAACCTTCAAGGTTTCTGAAGAGAAATCTGCCAATAATCTTGTTAAAGGTCCTGTGTGCCTGATGAGTCACTTATCTCTTTCTGCTTTCAAGATTCTCTCTGTCTTTTGATAAGTTTATTATAATGTGTATTGGTGTGGTCTCTTTATTATATCTGGAATTTGTTGAGCTTCTTGGGTTTGTAGATTCATATCTCCCAGCATGTTTGGAAAGTTTTTGCACATTATTTCTTCAAATAATCTCTCTGCCCTGATCCTTTATTTATTTATTTTTTTAAGGTTCCCGCAATGCATAGGTTGGTATTCTTGATGACGTTCCACTGTCCTTGGGCTCTGTTTACTTTTCTTCAATTTTTTTTGTGTGTGTGTTTCTTAGACTCAAAATTTTAATTATCTGTCTTTAAGTTGATTGATTCTTCTGCCTGCTCAAATCTGCTTTTAAATGTTTCTAGTGAATTTTTAAAATTTCAGTTATTGTAATTCCAAACTCCAGAATTTTATGTTTTGTTTTTTATGTTATCTCTTTAATGATATTTATATTTTGTTCATATCTTATTTTCTTGAGTTTATCTATATCTTACTTTAGTCCTTTGAGAGTCTTTAAGACAGTTGTCTTCATGTCTTTGTCTAGTAAAGACACCATATTTTCTTCTGATTTATTTTTTTCCTTTGAGTAAACCATACTTTCCTATTTCTTTATGTGACTTGTGGTTCTTTTGGTGGTTGTTTAAAACTGGACATTTGAATCTTATAGTGTTTAAAACTGGACATTTGAATCTTATTGTGTGGCAACTATGGAAATCAGATTCAACCCCTTCCCCAGGATTTGCTGTTTTTCTGTTTTTGTTTTTGTCTGGTTTTGTTTTTAAACTGTTATAAGGTGTCTCTATGCTGGGATCAGCTTGAGGTGTAAACTTAGGGTAGTATTCTGAGCTGGTGTCTTTCCCTGGGCATGGGCAGTGACTTTCTAAATTCCTCCACATGTGCAGTTGCTTTACAATGTCCTAATCCTTAAATATCTAGCTCAGCAAAAGAAAAAAACGGGGGCAGAAATGAAGGGTGAAAACAAACTTTGTTTCTTTACATTCCCAGGAAGCCACTTCAGCTGCTGGGTGGGACTTGCAACAATGGCAGCTGACCTCTGTGTCTATACCTCCACAATCAGAAGCAGCCACCAGACGTTAGAACTGATCCCAGGGTTTTTCAAAGGACAATGTGTTTTCTAGCTATCCTAGTTGCTATAAGTTCCTCTAGGAATGTTGGCACAGCTGACTGGCACAGGGCTCAGATTTGGCAGCTGTGGCTGGGTAGCTGCTACCATGATAACTGCTGAAATTGACTGAAATTAACCATGATTTATAGGAAAAGACTTCCCTTGGAAGCTGCAAGCTTTCAAACAGACTACAGTTTTCCGAAATACTTACATCAGAGAAATCCTGCCAACACAATTGCTGTTTGGTGAAGAGATGAACTCCTGCCACTGCCTACTCTGCCGTCTTCCCTAATGTCATTCCTTTACTATTAGTGTTTTTAATACTATTGACAGCAATCATGTCACAATATCAACTTATGAATAAATGTTTGATTATTGTCTGATTCAGCAAATAAATAACTTCATGAATGTTGGTTAATATTTTCATTTAGAAGAAAGTGAAGCAATCAAGAAAGATGTCAGAACTTCATTTGTTTGTCAGTGATTGGAGGGATATCTTTGTGGAGTTGGATAACAGTTTTTAAATTCCAAAAGGATATTTTCTTAATTTTTTTGTGCTAATTATAATGTAACACTAAGAGACACAACACTCTTAATTTTAACATTTAAGAATCTGAATACTTCACATTTTCTTCTGATTTTCTTCAATCTAGCCCAGATCAGAAAAACTATTTTTGTAAAGAACCACACCATATTTTATCTTTGCAGGCCATGTGGTCTCTGTTGCAATTACTTAACTTTGCCATTATAGCACAGATTAGTCATAGATAGTAGTAAACATGGCTGTGTACCAATAAAACCTCATCTGTAAACAGTAAAATTTACAATTAACATAACTCATAACTTTCACATGTCATTAAATATCATTCTTTTTCTCCCCTAACCATTAAAAACTAAAAATTAATTTCAGCTTGTGGATTCTACAAAAATAAGTGGCAAGCTGTGTTAGACCACAGTTTGCTAATCCCTCATTTAGACAATTAAAAAGTAGCAATAGTAAAAACAAAACAAAACAAAAAAACAAATCAAGGTCTGATTTATAGTATTTGTCAATTCCATGGGCTAAGTACTCTTACCTGGCTCATTTCAAGCTACTAATGTGACGTCACAGAATGTGAAGTTGCACCCCAGTAGCATTATACAGCCATTTTTTCCACCATGCAGATACAACAGACAAAAAGAATCTTAAGACATAGCTAATGGTAACATATAAAAAATAATTAGAAAGTAATGAGTTTTGAGTCTGTGTGGTTTTTTTTAATTTTTATTTATTTTTTATTATTATTATTATACTTTAAGTTCTAGGGTACATGTGCATAACATGCAGGTTTTTTACATATGTATACTTGTGCCATGTTGCTGTGCTGCACCCATCAACTCGTCAGCACCCATCAACTCGTCATTTACATCAGGTATAACTCCCAATGCAATCCCTCCCCCTTCCCCCCTCCCCATGATAGGCCCCGGTGTGTGATGTTCCCCTTCCCGAGTCCAAGTGATCTCATTGTTCAGTTCCCACCTATGAGTGAGAACATGCGGTGTTTGGTTTTCTGTTCTTGTGATAGTTTGCTAAGAATGATGGTTTCCAGCTGCATCCATGTCCCTACAAAGGACACAAACTCATCCTTTTTTATGGCTGCATAGTATTCCATGGTGTATATGTGCCACATTTTCTTAATCCAGTCTGTCACTGATGGACATTTGGGTTGATTCCAAGTCTTTGCTATTGTGAATAGTGCCGCAATAAACATACATGTGCATGTGTCTTTATAGCAGCATGATTTATAATCCTTTGGGTATATACCCAGTAATGGGATGGCTGGGTCATATGGTACATCTAGTTCTAGACCCTTGAGGAATTTCCATACTGTTTTCCATAATGGTTGAACTAGTTTACAATCCCACCAACAGTGTAAGAGTGTTCCTATTTCTCCACATCCTCTCCAGCACCAGTTGTTTCCTGACTTTTTAATGATCGCCATTCTAACTGATGTGAGATGATATCTCATTGTGGTTTTGATTTGCATTTCTCTGATGGCCAGTGATGATGAGCATTTTTTCATGTGTCTGTTGGCTGTATGAATGTCTTTTTTTGAGAAATGTCTGTTCATATCCTTTGCCCACTTTTTGATGGGGTTTTGTTTTTTTAATTGAGTCTTGGTCTGTTGCCCAGGCTGGAGTACAGTGATGTAATCATAGCTCACTACAGCCTTGAACTGCTGGGCTCAAGCGATCCTCCCACTTTGGCCTCCTGAGTAACTGGGACTACAGGAACATGCCACTATACCACCCAGGTAATTTTTTAAAATGTTTTTTAGAGACAGGGTCTCACTTTGTTGTCCAAGCTGGTCTCGAACTCCTGGCTTCAAGTGATCCTCCTGTCTCAACCTCCCAAAGTGCTGGGATTACTGGATGGGTGCCTTGCTTTACTTTCATTTTTAATATTGTTTCTAATTATGAATTTATATAGTTTAATTTTTAATAGGGCTGTGTTTAACAACTGATCAGAAAATTCCTGAAAATTTAACAATTGGTTCTTGGAAGCCAGTATGAAGCCACCTCTAGCAGACTCTTATTCTGGGGAATCCCAAATGACCTCAAGTAGTGGAGGAGAGTCTTGCACGTGGATACTTTTCTTTCTAGGGCACAGACATCCTCCTTGAGGCTCCAGAACCTTTTCCTCCACAGAGTTATCCCTGAGCCCCTGAAGACACATCTTTTCTGAGCTCTGATCGGCTCACTGGCATCCCTTCTCTGGCCCTAAATCAGGTCTGTTAAATTCTACAAGATTTGGAATTCAAACTAAGAGATGGCCCGTTATTGTCAGCTGTGGTTAGAATGATACCACATAAAACCTAGTGCCGTTAGGGCAGAGAGACAATAAAGGTGACCTGAAGAAAAAGAAAGAAATGAAACAGATGCACATGAAGATGGTGGTTTTCAGTTGTACCAAGTGAAGATGATGGTTTTCAGTTGTACCAAAATGGAAGGACTTCTTCAGTGTGCCAGTTCCTGCTTCAGGTGTCCTGTAATGCCCAGTTGTCCTTGAATTCTATGAGTATATTTTTGAACATATATCCTTTTTTTCTATGTTTAAGCTAACATAATGCTTTCTATTACTTGTACTTAACTTTAATGAGTTAATGAGTACAGAACTAAAAGTAATTCTGCTGTTTTCTGAATCCCCTCTGCATTTTACCCAGCACTCAGTCTTTTCTATATTGTATGACAGTTGTTTATATGTACATTTTATCTCCTCTATTGAAGAGAAAAAGGTGTAAAAAGTTATTGACGTATAAATACAATATTGTTAACTTTGGCACTTCTTTCACTGGCTTTGGCAAAATAGGGCGATTCATAGAAAAAATAAAAATTATAGATATCTTTAAATATAATTGAGACAAATTTAAGATATTACCTCTTTTCTCCAGAACATTACACATCTATTTGGAAAGACAAGACGTATTATACCCATAAGACAATTATAGAAAAATGCAATGATGCAGTTCATCTGGTCACCAAACTAGAAGCAGATTCTAGAAACATCAAGCACACAGTAAGCCTTCTGTAATTATTTGTGGAATGAAGAGATGAGGCAGTGATGTGAGTGCTGAGGATTCAGAAAAGACTGGAACTCAGTTTGTACCCTGTGGGAGTTCTCCATCCCATATGGGGGAAATGGACTTCCAGGCATATGTACGGCAGCGAGGTAGGTGGTATACTACAGTGTGTCCTACAGGAAGCCTTCTGTGCACAGGAGAGAGCATTTTAGTGCATACTCCAGGCCAGATGCTGCTTGAAACTGTTAGAAATTGTCATTTATTCAATCCTCATAACGACAGTATGTAACACGTATTATTATTATCACTCATTTTATGGATGATGAAACCAGGGTACAAAGAGGTTATGCAACTTGCCCAGGGTTACTTGGTTAAGTAGGTGGACCAGCCAGGGACACAGGCGGGCTGACGGCCAAGCACATACACTTTAACATTGTGCTGTGTTGTTTCTCTGTGTTTGCTTGTATGTGCCAGGCAGTTTGGTGGCAGTGGGAATTTTCACTCTTACCCACCTTGCTACAAGGTATAGGCAAAGAATATCATACAGATGA
This sequence comes from Macaca thibetana thibetana, assembly GCF_024542745.1. Taxonomy (NCBI): domain Eukaryota; kingdom Metazoa; phylum Chordata; class Mammalia; order Primates; family Cercopithecidae; genus Macaca; species Macaca thibetana. Next base: position 27,305,211 of record NC_065586.1, read on the forward strand.
ATTGGAGTGTGTGGAGACTGACAAGACCTGGAGTCATCTGGAAAGAATTTATAGGAAAAGTTGAACAAAGAAGGACCTCTCTTAAGTCACGAAAGGATGACCCCCAACACTATGGTAGGGCTGCATTGGAAAAATCCCAGTAAATCAGAACATTTTTTTCTGACCTATTTTTATGACATTCTTTGGATGTAATAAATACCTGCAGATTGATTTTAGAGATCATTAAATGTCATAGAAAACTAAAATTTTTTTTCAAAGAGCAAACCTCATTCTCTTTGTAATACAAACAGGAGGTTGTGAACCCCGCTTGCGTTTTAGGTGGGTTTCCTTGCATAGTGAGTTTGGTTCTTTATTCTACTGGGAAGTAGAGTAAGTTAGAACATTGGTGGATGTTTTCTGTGCTGTATTTATATTGCTGTTTTGGAAAAGCTGTTATAAAGTCAAAAAATAGCAGATGTTGGTGAGGATGTGGAGAAAAAGGGAACGCCTATACACTTTTTATTTTTTTTTGAGATAGAGTCTTGCTCTGTTGCCCAGGCTGGGGTGCCATGGTATGATCTCAGCTCACTGCAGCCTCCACCTCCCAGGTTCAAGCGATTCTCCTGCCTCAACCTCCTGAGTAGCCGAGATTACAGGTGTGTGCCACCACACCTGGCTAATTTTTGTATTTTTAGTAGAGACAGGGTTTCACCATGTTGGCCAGGCTGGTCTCGAACTCCTGATCTCAGGTTATCTGCCTGCCTCGGCCTCCCAAAGTGCTGAGATTACAGGCATGAACCACCACTCCGGGCCATTTATATGTTGTTGATGAGAATGTAAACAAGTACAATCTCTGTGGAAAACAGTATGGAGAGTTCTCCAAGAACTACAAAGAAAACTACCATTCAATCCAGCAATCCCACTACTGGGTATCTACCCAAAGGATAAGAAATTATTATATCAAATTACCTGTGCTTGTATGTTTGTTGTGGCACTATTCACAATTGCAAAGCTATGGAATCAATCTAAGTGTCCATCAATGGATGATTGAATAATAAAAAATTCCACATAGACCATGGAATACTACTTGGCCATAAGAAGAATAGAATCATGTCTTTTGCAGCAACATGGATAGAACTTGAAGCCATTGGCTGGGTGCGGTGGCTCATGTCTGTAATCCTAACACTTTGGGAGACTGAGGCAAGCAGATCACGAGGTCAAGAGATCGAGACCATTCTAGCCAACATGGTGAAACCCCATCTCTACTAAAAATACAAGAATTAGCCAGGCGTGGTGGTGGGCACCTGTATAGTCCCAGCTACTCGGGAGGCTGAGGCAGGAGAATCGCTTGAATCCAGGAGGCAGAGCTTGCAGTGAGCCGAGATCGTGCCACTGAACTCCAGCCTGGCGACAGAGTGAGTCTCTGTCTCAAAAACAAAACAAAACAAAAAAACAAACAACAAACAAAACAAAACAAGAACTTGAAGCCATTATCTTAAGTGAAATAACTCAGAAACAGAAAGTCAAACTGCATGTTCTCACTGATAACGGGGAGCTAAATAATATGTACACACGGGCATACATTGCGAAATAATAGACATTGGAGACTAGGAAGGGTGGGAAGATGGGAGGCAGGATGAGGATAAGAAATTACTTAATGGGGATGATGTACCCTATTTGGGTAATGAATGCGCTAAAAGCCGAGACTTCACCACTCTGCAATACATCCATGCAATAAAACTGCACTTGTATCCCCTAAATGTATTTTTCAAAAAGCTGTTATAAATAGCTAACATCAGACCAGGTCATTTTCCCTTTTTCCCCAACCCCAAATCCCCCCTTTCTGCCAAATCTTGGCCCTGGGATAATGACCATGGGGACTCCATAATCTGGCCACCCTTTTGCTCTGGCTTTGGTTGGGTTCAGCCAATGGAAGGTACTAGCAGGAGACGGGAGGGTGGGAACAGAAAGAGGTGGGATATTCTCTCCCCATCACCTCCTCCCTCACTGTTTTGCAACCCCCTGCAGCCATGGCTGCATTCTTCTATGACATCATCTTCTGTTGAGTGATCCTTCCACTATGGCTTAGCTCTCACTACACTACCTCTGCACCACCAACCCCCAGCCTTTGTTTTTTTTTTTTTGAGACCAGGTCTTGCTCTTTCGCCCAGGCTGGAGTGCAGTGGCACCATCTTGGCTCACTGCAACCTCAGTCATCTGGGTTCAAGTGATCCTCGTGCCTCAGCCTTCCGAGTAGGTGGAACTATCCAGCTAATTTTTGTATTTCTATAGAGACAGGATTTCAACATGTTGGTCAGGCTGGTCTTGAACTCCCGACCTCAAGTGATCGGCCCACCTCAGCCTCCCAAAGTGCTGGTATTACAGGCGTGAGGCACCATGCCCGACCCTTTTTAAAGGTGTTCTTATCCTTCCCAGGTTCTGAATCTTCAGCAACCCCTGTTAATTCCCTTAACCTTGCTTTTAAAATAAACCCTTCATTGCATTCTTTTCAGAAGCTCATTTAAGGGGCCTCTCATTTCCTATGGGGCTCTGGCTGGTCCAGTTGTCATCACCAAATAGTCTCCTAGTTCTGTATCTAATTTTCAGCACTGTGGCTATAAAGATCTACAGGATCTGGTCTTGCCCACCTTTGTGACTTCCTGTCTTACCACTCTCCTCTCACTCACTGAGCTCCTCCTAACTGGATCTTCTTTTTTTTCTAGAATACACACGCACTGAGTTTGAGCATTTCCAGGTCTTCCTGCCTGTGATACTCAAACCCCGCTCTTCCCATGGCTCCTGTGTGTCATTTGGGTGGGTTTTTTTCTTCGTTTTGTTTTGAGACAGGTTCTCCCTCTGTCACCCAGGCTGGATTACAATGGCGTGATCACGGCTTACTGCAGCCTCAAACTCTTGGACTCAAGCCATCCTCCCACCTCAGCCTCCTGAGTTGTCGGGACTACAGGCACACTCTACCATGCCTGGCTAATCTTTATTATTATTATTTTTTAAGAGATGGGAGTCTTCCTATGTTGCCCAGGCTGGTCTTGAACTCCTCAAGCAATCCTCCTGCCTCAGCCTTCCAAAGCCCTTGGATTATAGGCATGAGCCACTGTGTCCAGCACCATTTAGGTTTAATTCAAACATTTCCTCAGTGAAATGTTTGAACTAAATATTCCTGACTATTCTAATTGCACAGCCTACCCCAGCTCATATTACATTCTTCCATATGCCCCCTGCCCCTCGTTTGTAGTTTGTTTTCTGAGACAGTCTCAGAAAACCACCCAGGCTAGAGTAGAGTGGTGTGAGCATAGCTCACTGTAGCCTCGATCTCCCAAGCTCCAGAGGTCCTCCTACCTCAGCCTCTGTAGTAGCTGGGACTACGGGTGTGTGCCACCACACCCAGCTGAATTTTTGATTTTTTTAAAAAATAGAAATGGGGTCTCATTCTGTTGCCCAGGCTGGTCTTGAACTCCTGGGCTCAAGTGATTCTTCTGTGTTGACCTTGCAAAGTGCTGGGATTACAGACATAAGCCGCTGTGTCCGGCCCCGTTTATAGTACTTTATCCCACTCAGCACCGGTTGGAATGGTTTTCTTCATTTGTTTCTTTGTTTACTCTCTTTTTCTGTGCATTAGAAAGTAAACATCAGGAGAACAAAAATCTTATCGTTTAGCTTCTTTTCTACAGTATCTATAATAGTACCTGGGATGTAGTAAATTCTCAATAATTACTTTTTAAAAGAAAGAATGGTATTTCAGTGGTCAATCCATATTCACCTTACCATGACTTTCATTCTAGTATGTTTTCATGAAACAGAGTGATGTGGCTTGGGTCTGTATCCCTGCTCAAATCTCATGTCAAATTGTAATTCCCAGTGTTGGAGATGGGGCCTGATGGGAGGTGATTGGATCATGGGGGTGGATTTCCCTCTCAGTGCTGCTCTTGTGATAATGAAAGAGTGCTCTCGAGATTTGGTTGTTTAAAGGTTTGTGGCACCTCTTCCCTTGCTCTCTCCCTCCTGCTCCAGCCATGTAAGACGTGCCAGCTTCCCATTAACCTTCTGCCATGACTGTAAGTTTCCTGAGGCCTCCCCAGAAGCTGAGCAGATGTCAGCATCATGCCTCCTGTCCAGCCTGCAGAACCATGGGCCAATTAAACCTCTTCTTTATAAATTGCCCAGTCTTAGGTGTTTCTTTATATCAAGGTGAGAACAGACTGATACACAGAGTCAAAGAATATTTCACATGAACAGTGATGTGGAGAATTCCTGTTCTGTTTTGCTCATGAAAAAATCTGCAAAGAACCATGCCCTGAGCACACGCTCATGTCTGCAGGAGGCCCCATAGCTCCTCACAGAAGGAGAACAGTGTTTCAACTCGGGTACCTACATAAGGCCATGCTCTGTTGGAAATTGGTTAAAAAATATTTGTGAGCACTGTTTTCCTTAGTGTTTACAGCTAAGCTGTAACTTTTAAAGCTGTTATTTTAAAGGTGCTGTATGAGGCCAGTCATGTTCCTTGAACGGGTTCTCTATGAAACAGCTCAAAATGAGTTTTGGGCTCTCTGGAGGCTTTTTTGATAGAGACCAAATGTCACAGCTCCTGACTTGGCCACGTTTGCTCGGGGAGACTGTCTTGTTTGTTCTGCTCAGTAATTGTGAGGCAGAGCTTCCTGAGACACCAGCCAGGTCCACGAAGGGTTTGTGTGCAGGCTGGCAAGTCTGCTACCCTCACGATGTGTTTTAAATCTGTCTTCTGGTTCCAGGTGACCTGCTGACCCATGTTCCTACAAGATACTCTACTCAAAGACCTTTCCTTTAAAACTAACCTGTGTCTCTGTCACGATCTTGGAAACAACATTGTGGGGCATTTTCAAATATAGTTGATCTTTGAACAATGTGGGGATTGGGGCGCCAAAGCACCTGCATACAACTTTTGACTGCCCCCCAGTTTAACTAATAGTATACTATTGACTAGTAGCCTTACCAATAACATAAAGTTGATTAACACATGTTTTGTAGGCTGGCTACATGCTGTGGCTCATGCCTGTAATCCCTGCACTTTTGAGGCTGAGGCGGGCAGATCACTATAGGTCAGGAGTTTGAGACCAGCCTGGCCAACATGGGAAACCCTGTCTTTACTACAAATACAAAAAATTAGCCAGGCATTGTGGCACATGCCTGTAATCCCAGCTACTTAGGAGGCTGAGGCAAGAGAATCTCTTGAACCCGAGAGGCAGAGGTTGCAGTGAGCCAAGATCGTCCCACTGCACTCCAGCCTGGGTGACTGAGTGAAACTCTGTGTCAAAAAAAGAAAGAAGAAAGAAGAAGAGAAAGAAAGAAGGAAGGAAGGAAAGAAAGAAAGAAAGAAGGAAAGAAAGAAAGAAAAGAGAAAGAAAGAGAAAGAAAGAAAGAAAGAAAGAAAGAAAGAAAGAAAGAAAGAAAGAAAGAAAGAAAGAAAGAAAGAAAGAAAGAAAGAAAGAAAACCGTATATATTTTGTAGGTAGGTTGCATGCATCACACATTGTGTTCTTACAATAAAGTAAGCTGCAGAAAAGAAAATGTTCTAAGAAAATTATAAGGAAGAGAAAATATTCACTAAGTGGAAGTGGACCATCATAAAGGTCTTGTTTTTCTAGATTTAATCAGAAAATTGTATCTACAATAATTGACAGAACTCACTTCTTGTCCTTCATCCATCTCATCAAAAATTATTGCATTTTCCCACACCCGCCCCCAGGTCCAGCAGAGGAGCCTCCTTCAGCAGCTACTGACTGAATAACCACTTTAAAAGGAATGTGAAATTTAAATAATAAAAATAAAAAAATACAGAGATATAGAAATATATTATATATTTTTCTGAGATTTTTGATATCTCAATCTACATCCATTCTTCAGGTCGTAGCATTTGGAGCAACAACAACAAAAAAAGGAGTTTGCTTTTGTTGGGACATAAAGGTCTTCATCCTCATCGTCTTCATGTTAAGTAGGCTGAGTAGGAGGAGGGAGAGGAGGAGCTGGTCTTGCTTGCTCAAGGGGTGGCAGAGGCAGAAGAAAATCCAGCTGCCAGTGGACCTCCACAGTTCAAGCCTGTGTTGTTCAAGGGTCAACTGCAGAGTGTTTTCAGTATTCTTTGCCACTTATATCGTACACTGTGGAGTTTATAAAGTAATGGAAGATCGTTAGTTTGAACATCAGTATATCTAGCTCAGCCAGCATCCTTACATTTCGTAGGTAGCTGCTGCACTCCAGAGCCAGGTAGATCAAGCAGATTTTTCGCAGATGTCTCAAACTCATCAAGTTCAAAAATGAAACCACCCTTACCCTACTGGTTTGCAATCGATGTTCACTACTTCAGTTCTCCTCTCATTCTTCCAGTCACCCAAGTCAGAAAGGCCTCAGTATGGCTCTCTTTCTCTCCCTGACACCCATACCCAGTCAGCCACCAAGTGCTGTCATTTCTCCTAAGCCATTCGTCCTCTTCTCTCTGTCCCCTCTGCCATCACCTAGTCTGGGATGTCTTTGTCCCTAGCCTTGACGATAGCCACAGTTTTCCAGTATTTGGACTGGCTTCCCTTTTACTTACTGTAGCCAGGGTAATTTCTTGCTAAAAGACAAATGGGATGCTGTGACACGTGTTCGCTGGGTGCCCCTTCCCTCAGCCTAGAGTGTGGTTGAGTTGGCATGCAAGGCCCTCTGTAATCTGGTGCCACAGCTCCCAGATCTCTCAAAACACTCCCAACCTTGTTCTCAACTCTCCACGCACTCCCTGCCATGCAGGCTGTACATGCACCTGGCTTTCTTCCACTTCCAGACCTCTGCTCGTGCTCTTCCTTCTACCTTAGAGGCCCTTCCCTGCACCTCCCTTGTCTGACATTAGCCCTACTCACTCCTGTCACCTCCTGAGCTCAGGCCCACTCTTAGATATACCCACACAGGAAGCCTCCTTGGACCACTGCCACCCCTAGGTGGGAAGACGTGCCCCTCCTCCCTGCACACCCTGCATGCTCTGCCCACCCTCCCTGGCCCTGCCTCTGTTCTGGGAGTGCCTCTTTATTTGCCTGCTGTCCTGGTGGGGCCATGAGCTTCTTGGGACAGGAGCTTTGTCCTGTTCATTTGTGTCCTTAGAGCCTTGCAGGGTCCCTGGCTGTGGTGGCCTTGCAGGAAAGAAATAGAGAGGGTCTCAAACTCCATGAATGTCTGCTGGGTCCAAGTGTGAGGACAGATGATGAGACAGAGAGGTGACACCCTCTTAGAGGACTTTCAGCCATTGTAAGGGAGGCTCAAACCACAGGTCCAGATGAAGAAACCCCCTAGCAGTGCTGGGGGATGAGGCCTCCTCAGCAGGAGTAAGGATCTTCTTTCAACACATCATCTTTTAGGAGGATAGGTCAGGGTAAAGCGCGGGGCTCCAGGAGCCCTGCCAGGCAGTGGTCAGTGCTGGGCTTTTGGAAGTTTCTTAGGCAACAACATCAGGAAGGAGGCCAAGCAAAGAGAGGCTGACTGGGGGGAGGCTGGGTGGAGAGGCTGGCGGGGAGATTATGTTGGGGGAGGCTGGGTGGAGAGGCTGGCGGGGAGATTATGTTGGGGGAGGCTGGGTGGGGAGGCTCGGGGGGAGGCTGGATGTGGGGGGAGCTGCCCCTGGAGAGGCAGAGGCAGTGGGGCCATGATGATGCAGCCACAGGCCCAGGAGGAGGATCAGTGAGAGCAGCTGGCACTGGAAGGGCAGATTCCCCTAAAGCAGAGAGGAGATGTGCTGCCAGGGAACCCCCAACTTCCTACCTCATTCCTCTAGTTAATGGATTGCACCTGCTTAGGAATGGCAGGCACCTTCTGAAGGGCATCGGAGAGGCATTCTGTTGTTCCAAACACCAGGGCTTCAGTCTACGTCCCATTGCTTGCTGCACAGAAAGCCAATAGTGGAGACAATGAGTACTGCCATGGAAGAAGGCTTTCTCGGGTGACAACAGCCAGAGAAATGAGAGCAAAACCTCAAACCCCTCCCTCCCTGCAGATGGAAGTTAAGGGTTTATATAGCTGGGAAGGACAACAAGAAGGGGGAGGAAGAGGAGGTGGTCATCAGGCAGCAGGTGGTCAAGTGAGGGGTCTATCTCATCATAACCACATGTGGGAAAACAGGCATTAGGGATGGTGTCTGTTCTCACGCTGCTGACAAAGACATACCCGAGACTGGGTCATTTATACAGAAAAAGAGGTTTAATGGACTCAGTTCCACGGGGCTGGGGAGGCCTCACAATCACGGTGGAAGGCAAGGAGGAGCAAGTCACGTTCACATGGATGGCGGTAGGCAAAGAGACAGAGCTTGTGCAAGGAAACTCCTGCTTATAAAACCATCAGATCTTGTGAGACTTATTCACTGTCATGAGAACAGCATGGGAAAGACCTGCCTCCGTGATTCAATTACCTCCTACTGGGTCCCTCCCATAGCACGTGGGAATTCAAGATGAGATTTGGGTGGGGACACAGCCAAACCGTGTCAGATGGGTAAGGAAGAGGAGTGGCCAAGAAGCAGCAGCAGGTGCATCTCATTGTGCAAATGTAAGTTTCTCAAGCTTCAGTTCTATGGGCATTCAGCTTGTTGGAAAATGGAGCTGGTTTCACTTTCAGCCCAAATTACTAGGCCAGTAGAGAACACTGATTGTTCACAGAAGAGTGGAGAGGAAGCGAGTCCAGCAAGCCAGCACGATGGAGGTGGCTCCCCCTCTGCTTCTCCTCCTCTGCTCTCTCCCTGCTCTGTGTCCCAGGCTCCCTGGCCCATTGGAGGCTGAGGGTGGGAGGGAGGGAGAAGCCAGGACATTCCCTCTCTTTATCGGAAGGCTCCTTGGGCAGTGGCCATGTCTCCCTCATGGCTCCAGTTCCCTAAGTGTTGTCTCTCCCTCTGTGGTCTCAGCTCCCCGAGGCCAGCCCATGGGGGTCCCAGCTTCTTCACAGTGTCCTGGCTCCTGGTGTCCTCTGTCTCTCTAGTCCTCAACATCCTTGTTTGACCTCTCATCTCCTCCATCACTTCTGTGACCAATTCTCTGTACGTAGCTTCCCAGTTTCAACTATCTAGTGCGTTTTGTTTTCCTGACTGTACTCTGATTCATACAGGTCCTAGGAATAAACTGTAATGTAAGAAGGAAAATATAATACTCAAAAGGCAATGGGAACACACTTTTGTAAAAGATTTGTCGCATAAAAAAGAAGTCAATATTAGACAGCATCTGCTATGAGCTCTTACTAACATTTAAGAAAACATGTGGTCTATGAAATACGATTGAAATAAGTCACCAAACTGAGACTTTAAAAAATATATTAAATGGAACAAGGAAGGAATACTACAAAATACAAGACGAAATAAAAGATTTGAATTAATATCTCAGAAAACCACGGTAGTAATATGGGGCCTGGTGCAGTGGCTCACGCCTGTAATCCCAGCACTTTGGGAGGCCATAGCAAGAGGATCACTTGAGGCCAGGAGTTCACAACCAGCCTGGGCAACATGGTGAAACCCAGTCTCTACAAAAAATACAAAAATTAGCTGGGCATCGTGGTGTGCAACTGTAATCCCAGCTACTCAGGAGCTCGAGGCAGGAGAATCGCTTGAACCTGGGAGGTGGAGGTTGCAGTGAGCTGAGATTGCACCACTACACTCCAGCCTGGGAGACAGAGTGAGACTCCATCTCAAAAAAAAAAGGAAAGGAAAACTATGTTAGTAATATGGAAGACAAGCTTAAGAAGTTTTTCCAGAATGAAGAGAAAAGGGAAAAAAATATTCTGAGGGAGGAAGATCATTTTGGAGGTCATCTGTGTAAACTTAGTACAAAGTTCTATATTTTGATAAATGAAAGATGGAAGATTTATTACGAAGCCAAGGGAACTTTAAGGAAAAATCAGTTGAATTTTAAGCAAAAAAATTATAAATATGTATCATAGTTTGTATCAGAAATTCTGAAAACCAGTTGTGACTCAGATTCACCTGAGAACTGTTCAACAAACAAACAAACATTTCCTCAGTCTCATCCTCAGAGATTTTACTGAGTAGGTCTGGGACAAGAAATGAGAGTTCATGTTTTAAACAATTATCTCAGTTCATTTTGACAAAGGTGATCGGGACCACGGTTTTAGAACTTCTGGTTTTTAACAGCAAAGTTAAAGTACTACGCCACCTGGTGGCAGCATACCCCACTTGCAGATTCTGTGTGTGTGTGTGTGTGTGTGTGTGTGTGTGTGTGTGTGTGTGTATGTGTGTGTGTCACACAGAAAGAGAGAAAGACAGAGAGAGAGAGAAAGAGAGAGAGAGAGAGAGAGAGAGAGAAGAGAGAGAGAGAGAGAGAGAAGAGAGAGAGAGAGAGAGAGATGGGTGGGTTTACTGGCTACAACAGTACATGATTTCTTTTAACTGAGTTAATTCTCTTGAGCAAAAATTAACTGACTGCAAATGTTTTGGAAAGGAAGATGGAGACCATTAAGTGAATTGAGCAGGGAAAGGCCAAAGAAATACCAACTTCCAACATGAAGTAAGACCAAGACACTAAAGTTAGCATTAGAAGGAGATTCTCCTTTTCCATTCCTGAGTTACTTCACTTAGAATAATAGTCTCCAATCTCATCCAGTCACTGCACAAATCACCACAGAAGAACTTAATCATGTCACCAAACACGACCTGTTCCCCAATAACCTATGGAAATAAAAAGTAAAAAAAATGGGGCGGGGGGATTCTCCTTTTTGGGAGAAACTCCAAGTCTGTTCTTACCACAGTCTCTCCTCTGTAGGGTCATGCTGGTGGCTTCGAGGACACATGCCTCCTAAGACACTCAGACCTAAACCCTGGCAAAGAAATTACTTCGTTGGCTAGGTGAAGAAAATTAATCACAGATGGAGATAACCAGAGGGGAATACATTCTGAAAATATTAAAAATATAGGTGATCTGCCTTGCAAGGTAGAGCTTGCAGTACAAAGGTCACATCTCCAGGTGGACTCAGGTAGCAAATCCAGTCTTGTTTTCAACTTCATTTTCTAGGTGTCAGTTTGAAAGTGCCGTATTTCACATCCGCTGTTCAAGGGTGATCCCCCAGACATTAGATTCCATGATGTCTGACCGAGAAAAGCACAGCCCTCCTTCATGCCTACCTGGGTTCCCGCTCTGGGTTCCAATCTCCGTTTTGAGCTTTGAACTTCTCTCCTAAAGAAGTTGGTCCAGGAATCAATCACACGGTCTTTCCAGAGAGACTTTGCCTACCGTTGGGAGATGCAATCTGACCCTTGTAGCTTCAACAGTGAAACCATATTGAAACATGACACAACGCTGTTTTCATTCTGCAGGTTACCCAAATACGGTAGAGAGGAGTTGCCATAAGAACGTTTTTACACCTGGGATCCTGGTTTTGCTTTTTTGAGCTTTTTGTTTGTTTTTAGTACAAGAGCTCTGATTTCAACTTGGAGACAAATGATCAAGAAGCTACATAAAGAGGAAAAGGGAGAGAGAGGAAAGGGAAGATACAGGGTCGGGAGAAAAGATTTAAAAGGGAGTAAGAAAGTAAAACAGGCGTGGGGGCCGGGTGGAGATGTAATGTGCCTGTGTAGCTTATTTCTGGGAATAATAATGGCAGAAAAGAAAGTGAAGTGTAATTCCAGAGACTTTAGTGCTGAACACTTTCATCGAACGGCGCAGTGCAGGAAACAGCCAGCCAGCTCCGTTCTGTTTTAATGTGATCAAGAGCCTTCCCTCTGGGATGAGATGCTAAATCCACTGGCTCTTTTCTGAAAGGCCTTAATGAGCCAGCTTAAAGCTGAGGTTGTTTCTCCATTGGTCAATGGCAAAAGTATGGAAAATTCCAGACAGCGGATAAATAAAAACCTCTCAACATATTTGGCTTTGGATTGCATGATATACGATGGCCTGGTTTTCAGTAGCAAATTTCCATCCTAATGATGTTTTTCTTAAGCTAATAAGCAGTACCCCTCTATGCTCCTGCCTGACCCTGGCTGCTCAGCCCACTCTGCCTCCTAAGCTTGGCCACTTTGTTTCTCTCCACCTTCACCTGCTCGTGTGAAAGTTCCTCTGATAATTCTTTTTTGGTGTTTGTTTGAGAAGGAGTCTCTCTCTGTCTCCCAGCCTGGAGTGCAGTGGTGCGATTTCAGCTCACTGCCACCTCTGCCTCCCGGGTTCAGGTGATTCTCCTGCCTCAGCCTCCCAAGTAGCTGGGATTATAGGCATTCACCACCATGCTCTGCTAATTTTTTGTATTTTTAGTAGAGATGGGGTTTCACCATGTTGGCCAGGCTGGTCTCCAACTCCTGACATCAGGTGATCCAGCCACTCACAGGCATGAGCCACCGCACCCGGCCTCGTCTGATAATTCTTAGCGAATTTGAGCAGATGCATGCAATTATATTCCACTTCTCCAGAGTTCGTGGAGCTCAGCACTGGAGCCTGGAATGATTCGTCATGACTAGGTAATATCACTTGTATTTAGTAACTATATTGGCATCCTAGTTTTCTCTTGCTATACTAGCGTAACAAATGCTGTTGCTGAAAATCAATTTAATGAGGGCAAATTCACTAAAAATCAGTTTGCTTAATGACCAAATTCCGGAATTAATGTGGAATTCCTCCAAATTTTTGGTGTTGTCTTGGACTCTGCCCACCTCTATCCTGAACTGCCATTTAGTATACAAATGGGTGGCTTTGCTTCAACTCCACAACACAGCCTAATGTCTTTTCTACTCTGGCTGTTGCCCCTGCCCTGGCGTTTGCCTTCACCTGGGCATTTGCTTTGCCCCACCTCTGCTGCATTTAGGGAAAGGAATAACCTTTCCTTCATTTATTTATTTATTTTTAATTTTTTGATACAGAGTCTCTTTCTATCACCCAGACTGGAGTGCAATGGTGTGATCTTGGCCCACTGCAACCTCTGCCTCCCAGGTTCAAGCGATTCTCCTGCCTCAGCCTCCTGAGTAGCTGGGACTGCAGGCGCCTGCCACCATGCCCAGCAAATTTTTGTATTTTTGGTAGAGATGGGTTTCACCATGTTGGCCAGCCTGGTCTCGAACTCCTGATCTCAAGTGATCCACCCGCCTCGGCCTCCCAAAGTGCTGGGATTACAGGCATGGGCGTGCCAGACCTAATGTTTCCTTTAAACACTACTTAACGCTTCTCCATTTTTGTGGATTGGTGCCATGAGCTGCTCCTGCCCGTCCCTGCCTTTACCAGGGTCTTATACCTGCCGCCTACTTCTGCTGGTGAAGCTAAAGAAAACTGTTCCACCTGGTTTGAGGGCTTTAGGGCTGGGCCAGGGGTCAAAGTGGTCACCAGCCCAACTGGTGGTTTGGTATGCTGGTTCCAGAGATTTGGCTTGTTTTCTGCACAGGCAGTGGGGCCCAGGCTGTGGCTGACCACGTAGTCCAGGTGCTGTTTTGTTGCTCAGGAAGGGCTGCAGAGTGGGAGGAGCTGTGGGCTCTGCCCTGAAGGACTTTGTGGCAGCACAGAAGTGGTGAGTGTGCTTTGTTAAATCTCAGCAGGTGTTAGTAGGAATGGTCATACTCTGCTTGGCAACATTCAGACTCTGAAGTGAGACAGGGGCCGGACACAGTGGCTCATGCCTGTAATCCTGGCACTTTGGGAAGCCAAGACAGGAGGATCACTTGATCCTAGGAGTTCCAGACCAGCCTGGGCAACGCAACAAGACTCTATCTCTACAAAAAAATACGGAAAAATTAGCCTGGCATGGTGGTGCATGCATGTAGTCCTAGCTACTTGGGAAGCTGACGTGAGAGGATCGCTTGAGCCTGGGAGGCCGAGGCTGCAGTGAGCTGTGATGGTGCCACCGCACTCCAGCAGGGGTGACAGAGTGAGACTGTCTCGAAGGAAAAAAAAAAAAAAAAAAAAGAAGCGAGGCAGGGGAGGAGGATCTGAGAACGATGGAGGAACGAGTCAGAGGAACGTGGGGTGAGACTTTTCAGGGAGGGAGAGAAGGAGGAGAGAGGAATGGAGCAACTTCAGAGGGTGAAGAAGATAATGAGTTGGACTGTGATCCACCGAGGGAGTCAAGGGTCTCAGCATTCTGAACGACTGGGATCCCACGGCAGAGCCCCAGGATGTGCATTTACTCACTGTATCCCAGAAGGTAAGTCTGGAGGAATCAAAAGTCCTGAAGTTACTTCTTGACAATTTTTTTTTCAAAGTAATACATTACTTTACTAAAATAAACCATTTTAACTAATTTTAAGTGTGCAATTTACTGCCATTAATTGCATTCATAATGTTGTACAACCATCAGCAGTATCTATTTCTATAACTTTTTATTATCCCAAACAGAAACTCAGCAACCATGAAGCAATCACTCCCCGTACCTCCTCCCCCAGCTCCTGGTATACTTGAATCTACTTCCTGTCTCTATGAATTTGCCTATACTAGTTACTTCATCTAAGTGGGATTATAAGACGTCTATCATTTTGTTTGGCTTATGTCACTTAGCACAATATCTTCACGGTTCATCCATGTGGTAACATGTATCTGAATTCCGTTCTTTTTTATGTCTCAGTAATATTTGACTTTACTTTTATTTTATTTTATTTTTTTTGAGACAGAGTCTTGCTCTGTCACCCAGGCTGGAGTGCAGTGGCATGATCTCGGCTCACTGCAACCTCCACCTCCCGGGTTCAAGAAATCCTCCCGCCTCAGCCTCCCGAGAAGCTGGGACTACAGGTGTGTGCCACCATGTCTAGCTAATTTTTGTATTTTTAGTAGAGATGGGGTTTTGCTATGTTGCCTAGGGTGGTCTTGAATGCCTGACCTCAAGTGATTCGCCTGCCTCTGCCTCCCAAAGTGCTGGGTTTACAGGCATGAGCCACCGCACGCAGCCAATATCTTTTTTTAAACCACTGGATTTCCCCTACTTTGGATACCTTTGCAAAAACTCAGAATACCTGATAAGATGCATGAAGCTATGAATGTAATTGAAGCATTTGTTTTAAGACCAAAGGGTTGGTGAAGGAGCAGATCCCTAAGCAGCTCAGGGTGGGGTAGAAAAAAGCTTCTACCTTAACAGATCCATTCTTGGTTTCCAAGGAGGTCTCTACCCAGTCGACAACTGACCACATTTGACCTTTTGAGCTTGGGCAAACTTGGAAGAATGCACTGGCAGGGAGTTAACTATATGGAGAAAGATGACTCAGGATCCATTTTCATCCTTGCCTACCATACCTTAAAGGAAAAGAAATTTTCCTAATTGTGGTTATTTACAGCAGTGTAAATCAAGCAAATGCCATGAAGTGCCAATAAAAATTTTTAAAAATCAGCCTTAAATAGCTAAACTCTCAACAGCAGCTCATAAAGTGAGGCTTGGCAGTTGTTAGGTAGTTATGGTTAAGTTGACAGTCCTTTGGGGAATTAAGATATCCAAAAAGCAGAGGTAGTTAAGACTATAGTGATAAATGGTTGAGCTTGTTGGTTGAAGAGATTTTATAGCACACAGTTAAGCTGAAGGCCTGTGAGAAAGTGAACAGGAAATAGAGGTTATCACTTCATAGCTACTCCCTTCATTATTGACCTCAGGGGGGTATTGTGACATACCAGGAAAGTCATGACTGAGGCTGTTTGAAGAAAAAAATCATTTGAAGGTAACATGGTAGTGTCAGGTCAAAAAAAAAAAAAAAAAAAAAAAAAAAGAGAAAGTGTTAAGAATTGTACAAATCTAGCAAAGAAAGTAAAAAAAAAAGTCAGAACTGGAATTTTTTTTTTTTTTTTTTTTTTGAGACGGAGTCTCGCTCTGTCGCCCAGGCTGGAGTGCAGTGGCCGGATCTCAGCTCACTGCAAGCTCCGCCTCCCGGGTTTACGCCATTCTCCTGCCTCAGCCTCCTGAGTAGCTGGGACTACAGGCGCCCGCCACCCCGCCTGGCTAGTTTTTTGTATTTTTTAAGTAGAGACGGGGTTTCACCGTGTTAGCCAGGATGGTCTCGATCTCCTGACCTCGTGATCCGCCCGCCTCGGCCTCCCAAAGTGCTGGGATTACAGGCTTGAGCCACCGCGCCTGGCCCAGAACTGGAATTTTTAAGACCAGAATAAAGAAAAATAATAAGACTATAATTTGCCCCAAGACTTCTGGTAGGAGACGATAGCATAAAGTTATACTTACCTTATGCCCTTTGCTAGAGCCTTCCACAAGCACAACAAGAAGAGAAACAGAGGGCAAAGTTTCATCTTTGATGAAACTTGGTGTAGACCCAACCACAGCATAAGAGTATCTGTACCATGCAGTGAAATTTTGACTAACTTGAGAGAGAATGTAAGAGTTGACACATGCCTTTCTACATCTCAAGAAGCGTATAGATTGCTCTAAAAGTAAGTTAAACAAAATCCTAAAATATTCAACTAATAATCCCTGACTTAGAAAGACAAGGACTTGAGTCATGAGTAGACCACAGGAAAAGGGCTAAATCCCAATGGGAGTTTAATTTCATAACATAGAATTGGAAGGAAAAGTGGGGCTGAAAGGCTTATTTTTTTCTATCCTCAAAATTGACTAGAAGTGAGGCAGGCTTGAAACAACAGAAAAAACAATAATCAGATTTGCAATTGCTGAACTGAGTCACGTGAACAAAGAAATAATCTGTGAGAACTACCACACTTCACTGTAAGCCTCTTTAATTCCTGCCTGGGAGATCTGCCCAGCCTGGAGAGGGGAGGTCTATCCTCACACAGAGACAGAGATTTGCTAAGAAATATGAGCATGGTGTTGTTGTAAGTCCGACCATGGACACTGTGCCCTTCCCACCCCCACAACTATTTTTAAGCAAAGAGTGTTAGTAAGTATAAAGGGTGAAAAGTGAGACTTGAATGTTATTCTCAAGGAGGAGAAGAGCAAACATAACAAGGAAAAAGCAAATGAAGAACCTGCATGAAGAGCAATTCTCTAAGGAAAGAAGAAAATTTCTGACAGATATTACTCTATATACTCCAAAAAGTTAAAGACGAAATAGATTTTGAAAAGCAAGCTCGAAGGGGGGATGAAAGAGAGAACAAGCACGGAGGGGAGAATAACAACAGTGAGCCTCCTAAGGACAGGGAAGAAATGGAAGATAATAAACAAACAAAGCCAAAGCAAAATCAGGAGACATGAAAATAATACCATGAAAATGTGATACTGCTAAAAATAAGTATGAGAGAGGCAGGAGATTGATCGAGAGAGAATTGTACTGCACTTTTTGTTCACATTATTGAACACCCAACACTTTTAGCAAAGTGCCTGGCAAATGTAGGTATGCAATAAGTAACAGTTGAATAAACGAATACAGCAAATTGGCAATGTTGAGAAAACTAACAGAAAAAAAGGAACTTAGGAAATAATTTAGATATAACAATTTTTTTTCCTGAAATTTAGATATAATAATTTTTTTCCAGATTTCAGTCTGTAGATCCACGACATATCCTGTGTAAGTGAGTGAACTTTAGGTTTAAATAAGGAATTGTTTTTTTTTTTTTTTTTTTTTTTTTTTTTTTTTTTTTGAGACGGAGTCTTGCTCTGTAGCCCGGGCTGGAGTGCACTGGCCGGATCTCAGCTCACTGCAAGCTCCGCCTCCCGGGTTTAGGCCATTCTCCTGCCTCAGCCTCTGGAGTAGCTGGGACTACAGGCGCCCGCCACCTCGCCCGGCTAGTTTTTTTTTGTATTTTTAGTAGAGACGGGGTTTCATGGTGTTAGCCAGGATGGTCTCGATCTCCTGACCTCGTGATCCGCCCGTCTCGGCCTCCCAAAGTGCTGGGATTACAGGCTTGAGCCACCGCGCCCGGCCTATGTGCCCTCAGGCAAAGCAAAGACAAAAACAAAACCCAAGCCAAAACAACCCAGCAGACACGTATCAGGCTGACGTCAGAATTTGCCACAGCAATATTCAGTTCGTTGTGGAGCGATGACAAGAGTTCTGAAAGCAAAAGTAAAAGCTCAGACTTCGATACCTAGTTAAGTTATCAGGAGTATATAAGGGAAAAGAAGACAGCTTCAATGTGAGGGAATAGAACATCCACATGATAAACTTTAGAAACAAAATTAATGATAACATCCATCTAATCAAAAGAAAAATCAAAATAGAGACCTCAAGAAGGGGAAGCAGCTTATGGAAGTATTCCCAACAAGCATCAAACCTATTTCGGTAACTGTAAGAGTTATAGTTTCAGATAATAATTTAAGTAGCATAAATACTGACAATGTAAAATTAACAAGAAAGTGTTAAAAATGACATGTGAGAATAGAGGAAGTATCAAAGTTCTGGTTACGTCACCTTTCATATTGAGGATTCAAGGCTTGTAGCTTAAGAAATTGAGATTGGGAAAATGGCCACCTTTGTGTGCCTCGACTGCCTTGCCTCTCAAACCCAGCTCCAATTCAACTACCTCAGGGAAGCTGCTCTTGAAGTTGTTAGGCAGAGCCTGTGGAGTTGAACCAAGGACTTGGCTCTGCAAGGAAAGATGTAGGAGAGAGGAGAAGAGGAGAAGAGGGAGGGAGGGACAGAGATCATGTGTTAGTTTCCCTCTGTCAAGACTAGAACCTGGATTGCTGTAGAGGAGAACCCCAAAATGGGCATCAAGTTGTAAGTTCTTAGAAAAAGCATTACTTGTGAAAATACAGAGGCCTCTGAGAAGAAGGCAGCACTAGACCGTATGAAGTCTTGACCCTCAAAGTGCTGTGGGGTTGCTGAGCAATTGGCCAAGTTCTTCTTCCATTTGCAGTTCTGCAGCCTGGAGAGCAGAAGGGATATGTCTTGGTGCCTTAACAACGAAGTACAGCTTGTCAGCTGGTCTATCTCCTGATCACAAGGGCTGAAAGTATCTGCCCCATCCCTTAACTCATAGGATTTCCACTGCTTAAGATGCACTTAGGTTTCAAATTGAAGAAAGTCTTGTGCATGCAATGAAAAATGGTGATTGAGCAGCCGAAGAGAGAAATACAACACAATATCCCAGATAGGCAGTTTCTACTGAAACGGAACCATTGGAGGAGAACTATTATAACTTGACCATAAATAATTAATCAAACAAATGCATTTAAGGAGATTCAGTTGCAGCAGGATATTTTTCTGGAAGATGCTTGCTATCTCACACACACACACACACACACACACACACACACACCGACAAAGGATTCATATCCAGAATGTATTAAAGAACACTTAAAAATAAGTAAGTAAAGAACAAACAACCCAATGCAAGAGTGGGGAAAAATCTTGAACAGTCACTGGTGTAAATCCAAATAGTCAGTACTTATCAAAGAACACACACTGGGGAAATGATAATTATCAAGAATATATAAGTAACTCAAGCAACTCAACGGCAAAAAAAAAAAAAAAAAAAAAAAAAAAAAAAAAAAAAAAAAGAAATAAAATAAAATAATCTGATTTCAAAGGGGACAAAAGACTTTAAAAGACAGTTCTCAAAAGAAAACCTAAACATGGCCAATAGGGATGTAGAAAAATGCCCAACATCACTAATTATCAAGGAAATGCAAATCAAAACCACAAGGAGATACCACTTAACTCCAGTTAAAATGACTATTATCAAAAACACAAAAGAAAACAAGTGTTAGTGAGGATGTAGAGACAAGAGACACTTATGCATTGTTGGTGAAATTATAAACTAGTACAGCCATTATGGAGAACAGGATGAAGCTTCCTCAGAAAATTAAAAACAGAACTACCGTGTGATCCAGCAATCCCACTACTGAGTATATATCCAAGGGAAATAAAATCAGTATATCAAAAAGATAGCTGCACTTCCATGTTTATTGAACACTAATTATAATAGCCAAGATATGGAATCAAACTGTGTCCAACAATAAGTGGATGGACAAAGAAAATGTTATATATATATATATATATATATATATATACACACACACACACACACACACACACATACACACACACATATATATACACACACACATTCAGCCATAAAAAAGAATGAAATCCTGTCATTTGCTGCAACATAGATGAACCTGGAAGACACCATATTAGGTGAAATAAGACAGGCACAGAAAGACATGATTTCATTCATATATGAAGTCCATTTAAAAAAATGTTCATATCATAGAAACAGAGAGTGGAACAGTAGTTACCAGAGACTGGAGAGGGAAGGGGGAAAGAAGAGGCTGGTCAGAGGTTGGTCACTGGGTACAAAGTGACAATTAGGAGGAATAAGTTCTGGCATTTGATTGCACAGGAGGGTAACATGCTTAACAGTAAGGTATTGCATGTTACAAAATAGCTAGAAGAGAGGCTTTTGAATGTTCTCACCACAAAGAAATGATAAATGCATGAAGTGATGGATACACTAACTACCCTTATTAAATCATTCTACAACATACATACATCGAAACATCAAGCTGTATCCCATAAATCTGTACAATTATAATGTATAAATTAGAAAAAAACTTGAGGCTGGGCACAGTGGCTCATGCCTACAATCCAATCACTTCGAGAGGCCAAGACAGGCGGATTGCTTGAGACCACAAGTTCAAGACCAGCCTGGGTAACATGGCAAAAACCTGACTCTACAAAAAATAAAAAAAAATTGTAGTCCCAGCTATTTAGGAGGGTGATGGGGGAGGATCACCTGCGCTTGGGAGGTTGAGGCAGTGAGCTGTGACTGTGCCACTGCACTCCAGCATGGGTGACATAGTAAGTCCCTGTCTCAAAGAAAAAAAAAACTTGAACAGGCACTGCCACAATATCCAAATATGACATATTAAAATCACCAATTAAATATCAATTAAATATTCATATTAAACAATATCAGTTTGTTCTTAATGTTAAATCATAAGATGCCTCTACAAATCTACTATGAAAGCTAAAACATTAACATCTGAAAATACCAAAATTAGCAAGTCTATGGAGCAACTAGGTCTCTCATATCTTGCTTTGGAGATGTAAACTGGTGTTACCAGCATGGAAAACTGTTTGATAATATCCACTACAATGGAACGTAACTCAAAAAGTCTAGCTCCAGTCTACCAGAAATGCATACATGAATTTACCCAAAGAAACATATGAGAATGTTTATAGAAGTGTTATTCATCATAGCCCCCCAAATGGAAAACCCACATACCCATCAACAGGAGGTTGTATAAATAATTTGTTTTATATTCACATAATGATGCAATTATATATAGCAATAAAGAGGAATGGATGCTACAAGAATAAATTCATGCAACAAGATGGATGAATCTCACAAATATAATATTGATCAAAAAGATAGAAATACGAATGTAACTCTATGATTCAATTTACTTTAATTTCACAACTAGGCAGAAGTCAGAAAAATAGTTACATCTGGGTAGGAGCTTCTGGAACACTTATAATGGTCCTAATCTTGATCTGGGTTTTGCTTTCACAATTATATTCTCTAGGTTAAAATTTGTTGAGTTGTACATTTATGGCTTGCAAATTTTTTACATTATAATTTAATAAAAAATGTTTAGGAAAATATTCAACATCCATTTATAATATAATATTTTAGTCAATCCAGAATGAAATAATATTGTCTTAAAATACGAAAAAGAATAATTCTCAAATCAATATCCATTACAGCATAAATATTTAAACACTAGAAGTGATTCCATTAAAGTGAGGAAAAACACAAGAGAGCTTACCATCTCTGTCATGGAAAATTGTTCTGGAAATATCAGTCAATACCACAAGGAAAGGAAAGGAATAGGGTATAAATATTAGAAAAGGATCAGTAAATTTTCATTATTTGGAAATAACATGATGGTATACCTCAAAGTTCAAGTGAAATATTTGGAATATTAATTTTTAAAAAAGAATCCTAATTAAGTGTCTGGCTAACAAAAATAATATTAAAAAACCAACAGTTTGTCTGCAAACAAATGATAATTAAGATTAAACAAAAATGGAAAAACTACACTGACAGATGCAAGACAAAAATAAACACCAATGAATGAGATTAATGAGAAATAGGAAACAAAACTAAAACTCTACTGAGATCAAATGAAAGGAGAAAACTGAATAATAAAACTCAACATTGCAAAGTATAAACTCATCTATATATTCATGAACTCCACAAATGCCAACATTATTTTGGGGGCAGTAGGGATTTGATAATATAATGTATCATGTATATCCTTAAAAGTTAAGATGTAGAAAGAGCCAGGAAAATTCTGAGGAAGAATGATATTGAAGGATTTATACTCAGTACTATGGTAAGGGCCTGAGGAGGGCTCAGAAGCAAATACTGAGATCAGTGGATTATCCAGTAAACAGTTTTGAGACAGCCAGCTAGGTTGTCTTTTGCTGGGAGGATCAAGGAGAGAGCCAGATACCTAGCTTACTTCTTAGCCAAAATAAATCGCCAATGGATACAAGATTTAAATATACAAAAATAAATAATAAAACTGATAGTAGAAAACATGGATGAATCTTCTTACAATTTTGGCACTAACTATATGCCAGGTAGCATTGTAAGTACTTTATATATAATTAATTTAATCCTCACAACACTAAGAAGTAGATATTATTATCAACCATCTTTTGCAGATGAGGAAACTGAGACATAGACGGGTTAAGTGTGTTGTGCAAGGTAATAGAGCCAGTAAGCACAAGAGAAGTGACTTGAACCTCAGCAGTCTGGTTCCAGAGTGTATGCTCTGAGCTACCACATGACACTGCTTCTATGATGGCCAAATAGATGCAGTAGCATCCTATGTACCCTAAATATACACACAGACGAGGCTCAACCTTCCGAATTTCAAAATATGATAAGTGAAGTTAAAAAAAATCCTAGCAAAGTGGGAAAACACTTATAGCATATATTACAGACAAAGTACTAAATTTTCTTTAATATACGAAGAACTCATACAAATTACTTACAAATGGACAAGTAAAGGTAAAAAAGAAAGAAAAAGAAAAACATGAACAAGCAGTTTACTGAAAAGAAATACCAATAAGCTTAAGTGCAGCGCCACTCATCTTAAACAAGCACAAGTTAAAACAATGTTGAGATATCATTTTTATCAACCACATTGTCAACTATTGAAAAGTTTACTACTACTCAATGTTTTGACCAGGTTGAGGGAAAACGGGCATACCCTATTTTTGGAAGTGTAAATTGGTAGAATTTTAAAATACTAATTTGGTAACATTCATCAAAAAATTTAATGTGCTTATCTTTTGACCCATTAATTCCACTTCTAGCTATCTATTCCATAGATGTATAAGTGTCTGAAGACACATAGGCGTAAGAATGTTCATTGAGTCATTGTTTTTTTGTTTGTGGGTTTTTTTTGTTTTTTTGTTTTTTGTTTGTCTGTTTTCTTTTTCTTTTTTGAGACAGAGTCTCACTCTGTCACCTAGGCTGGAGTGCAGCGGCGTAATCTCAGCTCACTGCAACCTCCGCCTCCAGGGTTTGAGCGATTCTCCTGTCTCAGCCTCCCGAGTAGCTGGGACTTACAGGCGCTCACCACCACACCTGGCTAATTTTTTTGTACTTTTAGTAGAGATGGGGTTTCACTATGTTGGTCAGGCTGGCCTTGAACTCCTGGACCTTAAATGATCCACCGCCTCGGCTTCCCAAAGTGCTGGGATTATAGGTGTGAGCCACTGTGCCGGACCTGCATCATTGTTATCAGTGTTACTTAATGTGAATCAACTACATTGCTAAGAGCACTGTACATTCAGCTGACATTTTTTTTTTTTCTTACAGAAAGACTTTCTTGATGAAGAAAGAAATCCATTTTGGTGCAAGCTCCTTATTCCAATGTGAAACAGCACTTTGAGTAGCACTAGTTTATAATAATTAAAAATTCAAAATAACCCAAAAGTTCATCAGTGGGCTATCTGCTAAATAAATTATAATAGATCCAAAAATAATAGATCCTCATGTAGGTGCTTTTCCTCTTTACCCTTCTATACTGTTTACATTTTTCTGCAATTAGCATAAATTACATCTATATTTTTTTAAAACACTTGTAATTTAAAATTTAAATTTTGTTTAAAAGTCAAGAATATCTGTCAGATTAGACTCAGTGTAGGTCAAATTTCTAGAAACTGGCTTTGGGTTACAATTTGTTGTAGAAGACCTAGTGAGACCATCTTACATGGGGTGAATTCCCATGGAGTCATTTGTGCAAAATGTAAAAACACCTCAGCATTTTGTTTTGTTTCCAAACTCAGAAATCTGTTTTTCCTCGCCTTGAGAGGAAAAGTTTACTGTGGCCAATTCACCCTTCTCCCAAACCAAAGTTTTAATCCATCTCTGAGATGGGTCCCAAAGCTCGGAGCGGTGAACTCAGGATTCTATTCCTGCAGTGTGGCAATCTATCTTCTAATTCTAATCATAATGGTTACAAAGAAGAACAGGACTGGCTGGGCGTGGTGGCTCACGCCTGTAATCCCAGCACTTTGAGAGGTCGAAGCGGGTGGATCACCTGAGGTCAGGAGTTCGAGACCAGCCTGGCCAACATGGTGAAACACTGTGTCTACTAAAAATAAAAAATTAGCCAGGTGTGGTGGCACACAACCACACCTGTAGTCCCAGCTACTTGGGAGGCTAAGGCAGGAGAATTGTTTGAACCCAGGGGGCAGAGGTTGCAGTGAGCCGAGATCGCACCACTGTACTCCATAAGCCTAGGTGACAGAGTAAGGCTCTGTCTCAAGAAAAAAAAAAAAAAAAAAAAGAACAGGACCGAGAAATTCTTAGTGCTCACAAGGACCCAATGTTGGTGACCCTAACACATATTTGACAGAGTCGAGGGGTCCTATATGCTTCACGGAAGCCACAGTTTATAGTGCCAAAAAGTGTGAGACATGAGGCCTTTCAGAGCTGTGTGGAATATGGTCATAATCGCTAACATTTGTACAGCGCCATGCAGTTTGTAAAGTGCTTTCATATCGACTGCCTCATTGACTCCCCACAACAGATCGTTGGAGTAGGTAAATTTCACAGATCTAATTTTATAGGTGCAAACAATGGGTATAGAAAGAAGGCTTATGCTTATTCCCCAAAGGTACTAAGAAGTGAAGTAGCAAAGCCAGAGCATGCCGGCCCAGGTTCTTACCACCACAACACACTGCCTTCCAAGGCATGACTTGCCTATGCCATCCCTGGCAGGATGGCCTGGGGGGCTTGCTCTGCTTCTCTGTGTTTATTTACATGCTGTGACACCGCTGAGCTGGATAAGTTTGAAAGCAGGCTATGGCTATTGCCACTGTTTGTTAAACATTGCTACTTGGAGCAGACAGAGAACACAGGCAGCAGCTTGAGGTTTTCTTAGCCATCTTCAACAGTATCAAGCAGGACAAATAGAGGGAAAGCAATTCTTGGTTATCCCAAAGAAGGACGCGACCGCATGTATCGTGTTTTCTGCTGGAATGTCTGTTCTGCCTTAACTTTGCAACGCTTTATGCTTTTTGCCTGGAAATTCAAAGTGACGATGCTAAACTAATCTTCCTTGAAGGCCTTTCTAACTCTGATACCAACTTTCACCATTGCACAGCAGCTTTTCTTGTCAGGCATCTCTCCCTCTCCACAGCTGTTTGTTAAACTACCCATTTCGTATGTTGCATTCATTTTAAATATTTCTACTTTCTTGTGCATAAAGCCTGGAGAGAGGAATTGTAACTACATAATAATACGTTCCAGCTACCAAGCACCTATTATCGGACAGACACCGTGGTAGGCACTTTATGTACTGTATTTTATCTCAATCTTATTGCAAACTCTAGAAGGTATAGCTCCTTACTCCCACTTTGCAGATGAAGAAACTAGGTAAGAATGACTAAGTAGTAAGGGACAAAGCTGAGATTCAAAGGTAGTTCTGTCTAGCTTCAAAGCCAAGGTTTTCTCTCCAGTGCAGAGCATACCACAAATAATGCTAATTGTATTAGTGAGGGAAAGAAGGTATTATGTGAAAATGCTCATTTTAAAGGTACGTATTTGAATAGTCAGCATCACACTCCCTTTTCCTCAGTCTTTAAAAGCTGGATCGGTGGCCTAAGGTGATGAAATTCAAACCTAATACAAATGCAGCACTCCCATATCATATCCCTTAACAGTCCAAGGAGAATTGCTGCATATAATGGGCCCGTCTGTTCTACTGCTTCATCTACCTGCTCAGCTCTCAAAGGAAAACAAAATCCATACGATCATTGAGGTCTAGAAATTAACTTTTATTTTAAATCTGTCAAGAACTCCTGGCAGTTATTAATTTTATTAAAATGATTACATATGGCAAAACAAAGAATAGAGGTAATTCTATTTCTCTACAACATAAATTATGAGTTAGATTTTCAGCTGCCGGCTCAGCATTGTTCAAGATTCTTTTAAAGGGCTGGGGGGATTTTAATATCCAGAAAATGTTAAAGCAGCAAAAGAAAAAATAAATTAAAAAGTCATTGCAATTGGAGATATTGCCAAGGATGTGCTTATTATAAAGTCTTCTTGACATGTTAATTATAAAATCTTCCAACCTTTGGTATTAAAAAAAATCATGTGAATAGTTGTCCTATATTGCCTTGTCATCTATAATTTATAACAGAGAAGAAATTTGCTGATTTTTTAAAAAAGACGGCAAACATGAATCATGACTCATTCAAATAAAATACAACCAGCATTCATTCATCTAACTGAAATATGTCAAAACAAAAACACTTTTATTAACATATTTAATACCAGAATAACTTATAATAGTATGAAAAAGAGTGAAGTATTTGTCTTTAGTTTTCATTGACATGCTCACATTTTGGCAAAATTGTTTTGTAAAGATTCCAAAGTTTGTATCAGAGATCTCTAACTATTTAAGGATGCAAACCAAAAGAACTCATACTTCATCTGATCATACAGTCATAACTTATATATTTTGCTTTGCGCTTACTGTTACTGCAAACAGCAATTTAGAAAACAAAGTAAAAATATATATATACACAAAATATTTTTATATCAAATTATCTTCATTACACTAAATAAATCCAATCCCCAAATGCTATGTTACATGAAAAAGTGTCCTACAATTTATATCAAGACTGATACTGTCCGTCAACTAGAGCAGCCTTTGGTTTTAAAAGCATTTTGCAAAATAAAGAAAAATGTCACCACTTGGCTACACTATTGACCCTCATTCACACTGACAAAAATGCTTTCCAGTTTAAAAAAAAATAGATTACATACTCAGAAAAAAAAATCCCATCATAAAAGAGTCAAACCGTTTTTACTTCTCTGTAGCACATACCCTCTGTTATATTTGGCATTTCCACTGTTTATTCAAGTTTCAAGTCTTCCCAAGCTGATTAGAATATTATTGTTTAGTTGAGAAAGATAGTCTTCTTTCTTGATATTGATTGTTCTCACTCAATGGTTGTCTAATTTAGAAACAAAATGTTTTCTTTCAATGCACGATTTCACTTCACTTTTACATTAATGTCCAACTTGGCAAAATTCAAACTGTTCAATGTTTTGTTTTCCATATGTTTTAAATTTAAAAATCAATTTTATGTATGTGTATGTATAGCCACACAGAGATACATTTCTTTCATTCTCTTGTTCTCGCTGCAATACAAATTGTCCATCAGCAATTGTAATTTGAAACGAATCAAATAAAAGATTTTTAGTCATACCATATGAACACAGTTTCCATCACAAAAAGACAGTGAGCTCTAATGCAAACAGGATTATGTTTTAAAACTACAGGTTTAGTTTTACACAGGAAAATTTTGAGTTATTTATATAATAAAGTTGTTTTTTTTTTTTTAAACTTCAGCAGAACTTGAGAAAAAAAATCCAGATTAATTCTAAAGGGCTTTGTGGTACTTTCCAACAGTGCTTGAAAAAACGTTTTCCTGATCACCATGTATTCATTGAAATTTTAAATTAACTTGAAGGAATCACTTCTTAAATGTACAACGTTATGTGGATCGCTGCACCTTGAATTTTGGAAGTTTGTAACATATCAGATATGCAGGCAAGATACATGCATAAAAGTCTCACTGTCACTCTGAAAAGCACATTGAACAATTTTCAATACTGTAGACTTTTTTTAAAAGGAAGATTTCATTTGGGCTGAACAGATATCCAAGTTTTAACTTGTGAATTATTGAATGCATTTCAAGGGCTTTCAGCGATTCTGGTTTCAGTCCTGGAATGATTAGGTCCATCTGGAATGATGCACACAGGCTAATAAGCATATGGCGTTGGCATTTTGAGGCATAGCTGTTCAACTATGCCCACGTTGGAGCTTATTTTTGGGAGCAAGGCACTTACTGTAATGGTAATGCAGACATTTTATGCATAGTTTGAGTAACATAAAATAAGTTAATATTTTTGATTAAAATGAGTTTTTTATAATTTATATGTCTTTTACAGAAGCAACTAAATGATATATTTGGGATAATTAAAAATAAGAAGAGGTTTGGGAGAGAGTCATTTTCATCCCTGCTTCGGCTTTTAGGATGAGGGTTGACGAAAACACTGGAAAGAACATCCATTGGATCTGAAAAGCAACAAGCTCTTAAAACTGCTGCACCAGCGGCACTTTGACAGTCTTTACTTCTGCTATATGGGACGACTTCTGGATGATGCAGCTGGTAGTTCCCTGCAGTTTGTCCTTTCCCTGTGCAAGATTTGTTAAGGCCATAGCTGCGTTGATCTCCTTCCAATACGTGTCATCTTTGCTCGGTCCCTTTCTGTTAGCTGCACTGGAGTTAAGCAAAACAGAAAGTAAACGATCAAACTCACTGCAGTTTGCATTGAAAATGTCATCGCCGAAAAGCAGGCACGGCCAATGGGAACATTTTGCTCACCTGTCACCCTTATTGGATCCGTTTTCCAGAGTGTCTGTAAAGAAAAGCAAAAATTCAGTTATTTTTATTTTTTTCCTTTCTTTTCTCATCTCAGGAGTTCCATCACTAATGACCAGAAGTAAAAGTTCTTCAGGAAATATAGTTGAAAATTAGTTAGCTTTTAATAAAGATAAAGCAGTTTGTATTAAGATGAAAAAAATTGCAAAGGGGCAGAAATAAGATGACAGTGGGTAGTAAAGAATAAAAGGGAGCTCTCATAGCTATACAATAATCTGAAGTTATTTACTCTGAGAAATTGGGGCCTTTTGGATCAGGAGACAAGCAGCATAAGGAAAAAAGTGCTGACTGTGCCTGGGGCCAGGTTCTGGCCTTGCCCTACTATCCATCTGCAGTGTAACTTGGGGGCAGATTATGACCTCCCACAATGTCTGGGATTCAGTTCTGTAACTATCAAATCAGGGAGTTTTGGCTGGGCACAGTGGCTCATATCTGTAATCCCAGTACTTTGGGAGGCCAAGGCAGGGGGATTGCTTGAGCCTAGGAATTCGAGACCAGCCTGTGCTACATCGTGAGATCTCATCTCTACTAAAAATAAAAATAAAAATAGCTGGGTATGGTGGGTGTTCACCTGTATTCCCAGTTACTCAGGAGGCTGAGGTGGGAGGATGGCTTGAGCCCAGGGGTTGAAGCTGCAGTAAGCAGGGATTGTGCCACTGCACTCCAGCCTGGGCAATAAAGCAAGACCCTGTCTCTAAGAAAATTAAAATAAAAAACTGGGGGTTCTAGACAAACTTGGGGGTGCTTCTGGCTCAATGATTCTATAATTTCATGGTTATCAAATTTTCTTTTTTCTTTTTTTTTTTTGAGAAGGAGGCTTGCTGTGTTGCCCAGGCTGGAGTGCAATGGTATGATCTCGGCTCACTGCAACTTCCACCTCCCGGGTTCAAGCAATTCTCCTGCCTCAGGCTCCTGAGTAGCTGGGATTACAGGCACCTGCCACCATGCCTGGCTAATTTTTGTATTTTTAGTAGAAACAGGGTTTCACCATGTTAGTCAGGCTGATCTTGAACTCCTGACCTCCTGATCTGCCTGCCTCGACCTCCCACAGTGCTGGGATTACAGGTGTGAGCCACCGTGCCTGGCCAGTTATCACACATTTATTTCAGACAAAGGATGGGCAAATAGTTCCCTCTGCTAGTTAGCAAATGAGTAACAGACCCAATGGCGATAGCAATACAGGATTTCCTGGCATATTTATTAGAAGAAGCAGGCACCAGTCCTCAATTTCCAAAAGAACGCTTCCTCCTGCTGCTGCAGGAAATGAAAGTTAGGATGCTAGCTTTTGCTTCTACACTCACATCTTTGGTTTAGATTTGCTGCTTCACTCCGAACACGAATGTCTCTCAACACCACATAAATATAAAGAACCCACAAAAATGGGTTCTCGAGCTCCTTAGGCTAAAAGAATCTGGTATGAGTAACACAAAAATTTCCCTACTGAAGGGAAAGATGTAGGGGGGTGGTAGATAGGCTACTGGCATGGCGTCCTAGCAAAGGAGTAGGGTTGAGACTCCAAAACCAGACAGTGGGTGAGCCCCTCTTCATCACCATCATCATCCACAACAATAATCAATATCACCGGGGAGCTACTGCAGGTGGCACTGTGCTCCACACAGGAAACTTGGAAGATGCAAGGCCCTCTGCTAGTTCTATGGCCTTTACAAAACTGTCTTTTCCTGCCCTTAGTCCTCTCCCTTCCTTTTACCCCACCTCCCATCCCCACCAACCCAATATTTCTCACAATTTCTTTTTCTCTACACTGCTTAAGGATAGTTAGGAAATGCATCCTAATTTCCAATTCTGAGCTCTAAGAGAGTCACAGAACTAGAAGAGGTTTGAGAAGAGTAACGTCAACATGATCGTCATATAGTCTAAGCAGGGCAAAATTTCCCAGGGAAGAGGTGGTCAAGAGAAAACAAATGACATGACCATGAGGCAGCCAAGCTTCAATACCCTGTCTGAAGGAAAAGAATGGGGAAAGCCTGCTGACATATCCTGAGTTCAGCCTTAAGGTGTAGACCACGAGACAATCATGGGTCACTCTGAGCTCTTTTCACAACCCTTCACCTAAGGAACTTAAATAAACAAGGCGAACAAACAAAACAAAAGCATTTAGTGAACAAATGGCAAAGTGGTTGTGAAGAACACATGAGATCATGTGTGTCTGGCCCAGAATGGAACAACGAGTGTTAGTTCCCTTGGTCTCCTTTCACTGACTACTCAGGCGGCATTTTATAAGGTTTTAGGGATCCTTTGGGGGAAATAACTGGATCTGTGAACAGTTAGATCGTTACCTTCTGCAGCTCTGCCAGCTTCTGGCTCTTACAGGGTCAGCCTGGATGCTTAGCTATACCTCTGCTACTTTCCATAGTTTTGCAATTATAAAGTAACTCATGTAAATGCAGGAAAAGAATGATCATTGGTAATTTACAGAACTCTGATACTACTGATTTACAGATCATTTACTACGTGCCAGGCACAATTCTGAGCACTTCGTGGCCTAATTTATTTATGATTACTGACTTTGTGTATGGATAACAAGTCTCCACGGTATCTGTGAAGTCATTTTTTATCGAGTTCTATTCTCCTATCTGTAAATCTTCACTCAGTGAGGACAGAGACAAGGTGCTACCAGAACAGAGAACAAGTCAAGGCTTTCGTCTGGGAGAAGGAAAGCCAGCAAATTGCACATTTCACAGAGGAAAAAAAAATGAGTTAGGCCTTTGCTCCATTTTGCCCACAAATTGCAACAATTCTGTTGCCAAAGTGAAGCAATAGGTTATGGAGATATTTATTCAATGGAAAGACTTGGCAAAAGCAGAGTAAGTTCCATGAGGCTTAAATAACGTTAGGGAAATAACAAAACATAATTTAGAGAAGACTATGTAACTGACGCTCTGGCTCCCAGATGAAGCCATCTCACATAGGCGAAGGAGACCAGAACCCAGTTCCCTACCTGAACTGTCAACCTCAGAGTGGTTACTGCACACACAAGAAGAAAGCCTGTGCCTATCAAATACGTTATGGGTTACAGAACCTGTCAGTGCATCAATGCCATCAATGTATGGAGCCTGCACGTGGAAGGAGAAGATGTAATTCATGGCTCAGGTCCACGGAGAGCCTCTATTTAGGATGAGGAGTTGACTTGCATGTCTTGCAGCATCGTGAGCGCCTGGCTGTGGCTAGCACTCCCTGTGGCTGACTCCTTGGACTTGTTCCACTGAGAAACATGTTTACTACAGCCAACTGTGAAATTATAAAATTCTGCTTACTCTTTGGGTGTATGTGTTTGACACTTTGGTGCCTATGAAAATACCTTTGAAGTGCAAAAACGTAGACTCAAATCCCCATGCAGGTATTCTTAATTAGGTTTTACAAATCTCAACAATGTACTACACAGGATTCGATACACTGAATAATGTATTTTATTTTTCAGGCAGATGGGCACATTCAATGTCACTAGGTATAGATTGGGTTCCTTTCCAGTAACAGAAGAAAATTGTTTTACATCACACACTGGGGCCTTTCGGGAGGTGGGGAGCTGGGGGAGGGAAAGCATTAAGAGAAACGCCTAATGTCAATGACAAGTTGATGAGTGTAGCAAACCAACATGGCACATGTATACCTATGTAACAAACCTGCACGTTGTGCACATGTACCCTAGAACATAAAGAATAATACAATAAAAAAAGAATTTCTATTTAAAAAAAAGTAATGGAGAATAGACACATGTTGCTTCTCTATCAGTAGTCAGTGTGAAAACTGCATACAACAAAACTCAATCTCAGAGACTGAAATCCACAAGGAAAAGCTGCTTACCACCACTTGGGAAGTGCCGGGGGTGGGCAGTCTCTGTGCCCAAAGTGCTTTTAGTTCAAAAAATGAATTGATGTTAGAAGGGCATGCTTTTCCTGAGGCTGTTACTGGTGGGCTGCCCAGTGTCACTTGGGTATTTTGTAGTCCGAGAGCCACCTCCTGTGGAGTAATGTGTGCTGGTTCCCAGAAAAGCCAAACCGGCAAAAGGAAGATAGCAAACAGAGCCCTTTGACTCTGAAACATTTGTGCTTTTTTTTAGGAAAGCAAGGACTCGAAAGATCTGGGAGACTGGGGAGATTTTTTTTTTTTTTCTATTTGTTGTGCTAAGATGAAATCTGGAGAAATGTCACAGTTTTTAGCGAACTGATATCATTTGAGGGGAATTCAGAAAATTTACAATCTTCTCATTATACTAACTGGCTGTATTAATGTTGTAATTTTTTTTTTCTTATGCAAGTGTGCTGTGTCTTGTGTCTTTTCAGCTCATGGTCAGTATTTGAGGTGCAGTGGGTCTGTGTACCCCACCCCTGGTGGTCATGGGGGTCCTGACACGTCTGTCCACTGCTGACAGGTGGTCTCACCGGCTCCACTCGAGAAGTGGCACCTAGTAGCTCCAGAAACAATCAGACAGGAGAGAGAAGGATCGTGCATGTTGCTGAAAGAGGGAAAACGCAAGTTGGAGCTAGCTCCTGGTATGTAGACTCTTGAGAGCAGTTCATTAGCATGCACAGACTCAGGGTCTGACTGCCCCACATTTGGCTCGGCTATATCTCTTACTCTGCAAGTAGCTTGGCTCAGCCTCTCCAAAGTCTGAGCTAAAATGCCTCTTTAGATTCCAAGGTTCCAAAAATCAGCTTCGCTGTCAATTACCATAAAAGCAACTGGTTGGCAGGAACGGCTTATTGAACCAGCCAAAAGAGCGTGTTTTAAGACGAAAAAAGAAAAGAAAAGAAAAAAAAAGAGGTGTGTAGTTAGGAAAATCTTGGATGCTGCAAAACCCAAACCATGTTGAAACTTAAAGTGGGGCTATCCTCAGTTTGGACATGTGTTTCCTTCTACGGTTAAGTAGAGAAAAAAATTATACAGAAAACCCAGTTCCAATGCAACTCGAGATATCTGAGCAAAAAGCTCTGCGGCCAACTGTGAAAAATGCAACTCAGAAGCACATCAATTCTGATGTATATTCCCGATGTTATATTTGTAGCCATAAAAAGAGACAAAAATGTGGCCAAATCTTTTTCTCTGAGGTTTTTAAAAAATTTAATAAATAGGCCCTAAAGGGAAAAATGTTTTTGTTTCACATATGCCACTGAAATGTAAATAAAATGAGGCGAGATTAAGAATTCAGGTTTTTAAATTAAACAATCGAAAAATTATATATGTTTCCCTAAATTAAAATGGAGGGAGTAGAAGAAAAAAAACTTTTGAGATCACGGAAAGGGAAGTAAATGAGTCAGTGAGAAATCATCACTGAAATAGCTCAGCCAAGGGGGAAAACAAAGACAGTCCACTAGGATTATTTGAGTGGGAAGAAGAAGCCACTCATATTTTAAAACAATAAAAGAAGGTACAGTTGTGCACCACCTAACGATAATTCGGTCAGTGACAAACCAGACATATGACAGTGGCCCAGAAGATTATAATGGAGCTGAAAAATTCCTGTCACCTAGTGACATCATAATGTGGTCGTGCCACACATTGCTCATGTGTTTGTGGTGATACTGGTGTAAAGAAACCTACTGAGGCCGGGCACAGTGGCTCACGCCTGTAATCCCAGCACTTTGGGAGACCAAGGCGGGTGGATCACTTGAGTTCAGGAGTTCAAGACCAGCGTGGCCAACATGGTGAAACCCTGTCTCTACTAAAAAATACAAAAACTTAGCCAAGCATGGTGTTGCATGCCTGTAATCCCAGCTACTCAGGAGGCTGAGGTGGGAGAAGCGCTGGAACCCGGGAGGTGGAGGTCGCAGTGAGCCAAGATCTCGCCATTGCACTCCAGTCTGGTGACGCAGCAGGACGCCATTGCAAAACAAACAAACAAACAAACAAACAACACCTACTGAGCTGCTAAATGTATAAAGTGTAGCACATAAATTATGTACAGTACATAATACTTGGTAATAATAAATGACTATATTACTGGGTTTATGTATTTACTATATTTTTTATTGTTATTTGAGAGTGTGCTCCTTCAACTTATATTTCAAAAGTTAACTGTAGCCGGGCGCGGTGGCTCACGCCTGTAATCCTAGTACTTTGGGAGGCCGAGGTGGGCGAATCACTTGAGGCCAGGAGTTCAAAACCAATCTGGTCAACATGGTGAAACCCCATCTCTACTAAAAATACAAAAAAATTAGTTGGGTGTGGTGGCGGGTGCCTGTAATCCCAGCTACTTGGGAGGCTGAGGTGGAAGAATTGCTTGAACCCAGGAGGCAGAGGTTGCAGTGAGCCGAGATTGCGCCATTGCACTCCAGCCTGGGCAACAGAGCAAGACTACGTCTCAAAAAAAAAAAAAAAAAAGAAAGGTTAACTGTAAAACAGCCTCAGGCAGGCCCTTCAGGAGGAATTCCAGAAGAAGGCATTGCTATTATCGGAGATGACAGCTTCGTGCGTGTTATCGCCCCTGAAGACATGGAGGTGGAAGACAGTGATATTGACGAGCCTTACCCTGTGCAGGCCTAGGCTAATGTGTGTGTTTGTGGCTTAGTTTTTAACAAAAGTGTTTAGAAAGTAAAAATAAGAAATGAAAAATTTTAATAACAGGAAAAAGTTTACAGAATAGGACATAAAGAAAATATTTTCATACAGCTGTCCAATGTGTTTGTGTTTTAAGCTAAGTGTTATTACAAAAGAGTCAAAACGTTTTTTTAAAAAGCTTATAAAGTAAAAAGTAACAGTAAGCTAAGATTAATTTATTATAGAAGAAAAAAATTTTTAAATAAATTTAGGGTGGCCTAAGTGTTGAGTGTTTATAAAGTCTACAGTAATGTAGAGTAACGTCCTAGGCCTTCACATTCACTCACCACTCACTCACTCACTCACCCAAAGCAACTTCCAGCCTTGCAAGCTCCGTTCATGGTAAGTGCCTTATACAAGTGCATATTTTTTTTATTTTTTACCAGCAGTCCTAAACCTTTTTGGCACCAGGGCCTGGTTTCGTGGAAGACCATTTTCCCACAGACCAGGGAGGGAGGCAGTTTCAGGATAAAACTGTTCTACCTCGGATCATCAGGCATTAGTTAGATTCTCATAAGAAGCGCACAACCAACCAGGCGCGGTGGCTCGTGCTTGTAATCCCAGCACTGTGGGAGGCCGAGGAGGGTGGATCACAAGATCAGGAGTGTGAGACCAGCCTGGCCAACACAGTGAAACCCCATCTCTACTAACAATACAAAAATTAGCTGGGTGTGGTGGCAGGCACCTGTAATCCCAGCTACTTGGGAGGCTGAGGCAGGAGAATCGCTTGAATCCGGGAGGTGGAGGTGGCAGTTAGCCAATATCTCATCGCACCACTGCACTCCAGCCTGGGCAACAGAGCTAGACTCAGTCTCAAAAAAACAAAAAAAGAAAAGAAAAAAAAGAAAGAGAAGTGCACAACTACACGCACAGTTCACAATAGGGTTCGCGCTCCTGTGAGAATCTAACACCAGCGCTGATCTGACAGGAGGTGGAGCTCAGATGGTAATGTGAGCGATGGGGAGCAGCTGTAAATACAGATAAAGCTGCTTATGCAGCTCCTGCTATGGAGCCTGGACTGCTACCGGTCTGTGGCCTGGGGGTGAGGGGCCCCTGTTTTATACCATACTTTACTGTGTCTTTTCTATGTGAAGGTATGTTTAGATACATATATATATATTTTTTACTTCATTGTACTACTTTTCTACCCTTTGAGAAAACCCAATTAATACGTAAAACATTTCTTCTAGTGAGTAGGAATTACTTTCTATATTTTTAAAGTATTCATTATTATAAGATCCCCAAAGGAAATCAGGTCCCATTTCTGTTAACTCTTTTTTTTTTTTTTTTTTTTTTTGTACTTTAAGTTCTAGGGTACATGTGCACAACGTGCAGGTTTGTTACATATGTGTACATGTGGCATGTTGGTGTGCTGCACCCATTAACTCGTCATTTACATTAGGTATATCTCCTAATGCTATCTCTTCCCCCTCCCCCCTCCCCACAATAGGATCCAGTGTGTGATGTTCCCCACCCTGTGTCCAAGTGATCTCATTGTTCAGTTCCCACCTATGAGTGAGAACATGCAGTATTTGGTTTTCTGTTCTTGCGATAGTTTGCTGAGAATGATGGTTTCCAGCTGCATCCATGTCCCTACAAAGGACACGAACTCACCCTTTTTTATGGCTGTATAGTATTCAATGGTGTATATGTGCCACATTTTCTTAATCCAATCTGTCACTGATGGACATTTGGGTTGATTCCAAGTCTTCGCTATTGTGAATAGTGCCGCAATAAACATACGTGTGCATGTGTCTTTATAGCAGCATGACTTATAATCCTTTGGGTATGTCCCCAGTAATGGGATGGCTGGGTCAAATGGTATTTCTAGTTCTAGATCCTTGAGGAATCGCCATACTGTTTTCCACAATGGTTGAACTAGTTTACAGTCCCACCAACAGTGTAAAAGTGTTCCTATTTCTCCACATCCTCTCCAGCACCTGTTGTTTCCTGATTTTTTAATGATTGCCATTCTAACTGGTGTGAGACAGTATCTCATTGTGGTTTTGGTTTGCATTTCTCTGATGGCGAGAGATGATGAGCATTTTTTCCTATGTCTGTTGGCTGTATGAATGTCTTCTTTTGAGAAGTGTCTGTTCATATCCTTTGCCCACTTTTTGATGGGGTTGTTTGTTTTTTTCTTGTAAATTTGACTGAGTTCTTTATAGGTTCTGGATATTAGCCCTTTGTCAGATGAGTAGATGCCAAAATTTTTTCCCATTCTGTAGGTTGCCTGTTCATTCTGATGGTAGTTTCTTTTAGATACATATTTTTAATGCTTACCATTGGCTCCGATTGCCTACAGTAGTCAGTATAGTAATCTACTGTACAGGTTTGTAGTCTAGGATACATTGTAGTCCAGGATACTGCCTGATGATACATTTGCATTTCTTAGAGCACATCCCTGTTGTTAAGCAACACATGACTATATTCACCTTGCTCATGAGGCCTGGCCTAGTGCCCTTGCAGAGCAATTAAAAATCTGGGGCCTGTGATAATGATCCAAAGCAAGTCAGAGCTCCAGATGCTTGAAAACTGTGCTTCTGCACACCTGTTAAGTTTGGGGGCCATTACTTTGATAGCAGGTGTGCAGAACCTGCGTCTAGTGTGTTATTGACCTCAGAAATCCAGAGAGCCTCTGGGGGTACCAGATCAGTTTCTGGAGTTATTCACATACTTGGAACAACTGAGGATAAGAACAAGACTCTGGTGAGTATGGCAGGTATAAAACCTCACTGAAGATTCTGAAATACCAATTGCTGTGAAGTTGCAGTGCCTTACCAAATGACCCCCAGGGCTCACAAGCAATCCCCAGGGCTCCCTGCTCACATGGCTACCGTCTCCATCTCTACTTTTTCATACCTGGAGACTGAAGCTGGGCTTCCACACCCCTCTACAAATTGGTTCTACAGTGACTATACAGTTCTTTCTTTTTATAAATAGCATTCATTGGTTGGATACAACAGCTTATGCTTGTAATCCTAGCACTTTGAGAGACCGAGGCGGGAGGATTGCTTGAGCCCAAGAGTTTGAGACCAGCCTGGGCAACATATATGGTGAGACTTTGTGTCTATTAAAATTTTTTAAAATTAGCCAGGCATGGTGGTGTGTGTCTGTAGTCCCAGCTACTCAGAAGGCCGAGGTGGGAGGATCACTTGAGCCTAGGAGGTCAAGGCTGCAGTGAGCTGAGATCATGCCACTGCACTCAGGCCTGGGTGACAGAATGAGACCCTGTCCGAAAAAAAAAAAAAAAAAAAAAAAAATATATATATATATACACACACACACACACACACACACACGCATGCACATAAATATATAGCATTTGTTGTTTTTTTTTAAATAAGAAAGTAATACAGCTTCCCTGCAGAAAATCTAAGAAAAAGTGTAAAATAGAAAATAAGGGGCAATCAGGGATAATTAATATTAACATTTGGATATATGGCCTTCCAAACAAGTATTATACACATTTTTTTAAATGGCATCATTCTGGACATGTGTTACAACCTGCTACTGAACTTCCATGTTCACCTTACCTGCTGTTAATAAATAAGACAGTAATTTACCCTTTGGCCTTTCCCAATGTGGCAGTGGGTTTTGCCTGTAAAATAGAAACAGCCTGAAAGAATTCAAAATCCAGCTCCATCCAACTTAAACTTGAATATTAAGCAGTGCAAATGTTGCAAGAAGGAGTTATCTTTAAACCAGGGACTGGTTTTGTAGAAGACAGTTTTTTCACAGAGCAGGGAGTGGGGTGTTTGAGATGAAACGGTTCCACCTCAGATCATCAGGCATTAGTTAGATTTTCGTAAGGAGTTCACAACCTACATCCCTTATATGCACAGTTCACAATAGGGTTCATGCTCCTATGAGAATCTAATGCTGCTGCTAATATTTATTGTATGCTTATTCTTATGCCAGGCACTATGCCAGAAACTCTACAAATGTGATCTGATTAAATGCCTGCAATGACCCTGTGTGATAGCACCACCACCCTTATTTACAAATGACACTGTAGCTTAGAGGGGTCCAGGAACTTGCACCTTTGCAAGCTGTGAGACTCAGCACGAGGTCCCCTGGCCCTGAAGGTCTTGTTTTTAACCCCTGCATGGCACTATCCAAGTAACCTCTGTCAATAAAGCCACCTGCAAAGACCGTGGCAAGACTTAATGCATAGTATACATAGAAAGCCTATGGCAGTAGAACCTATTAAAAACGGATTAAACTTCTCTGTACTTTTTGCTAGGATTTTAGACCACAAAGAGACCAAAACCAGATTTTTTTCTCCTTATGATTTAATATGTAATATCAAGGAATCTGTCCAAATTGTAGAATAGGGAATTCAAGTAAGTTGTCTTGAGATCTTCTTTATACTTTCAGTAGAGTGATTTCTTTTGGATTTTTGTTTTGTTTTGCTTTTTGTTTGTTTGTTTGTTTTTGAGACGGAGTCTTGCTCTGTCTCCCAGGCTGGAGTGCAGGGGCGTGATCTTGGCTCACTGCAACCTCTGCCTCCCGGGGTTCACACCATTCTCCTGCCTCAGCCTCCTGAGTAGCTGGGACTACAGGCGCCCGCCACCACGCCCGGCTAATTTTTTTTTTGTATTTTTAGTAGAGATGGGGTTTCACTGTGTTAGCCAGGATGGTGTCGACCTTCTGACCTTGTGATCTGCCTGCCTTGGCCTCCCAAAGTGCTGGGATTACAGGCGTGAGCCACTGCGCCCGGCCCAGTAGAGTGATTTCTAATCGATGTGTGTGTGATATCCCTATAACTACTCCTCTATAGCCCTGAGTGAATGACTGCTAAACAGTTCCTAGGCGTCACTTTTAGAGGAAAAGTGCTGTGTCACTTTTACAGGAAATTTTTGTGGTTATCCTCTCTTTGGGACAGTTAGAGCTTTTGAATGAGTAAAGATAAATCATTCTAAGTGATATTTGCCAGAAAAGGAAGTAAAGGAAAACCACCCAACAACCCATAACACTTATTTGTTGATGACCAGACTGCTTCTACCAGTCCCGCTGACCAAAGTGAGTTTGACTCTAAAACTCTGGCATGACAGGAAGAGACTGCAACTAAAGCCTGGTGAAAGTCAAGGCTACTGAAGATAAAAGGGTTATTAGAAGCCTGGATTTTATGGGTCTGGAGATAAGAGAGCTTTGGAAGCTTTCTAAGTGGTGAGAAGTGAATAATGAATAATAGATGAATAAAATGAAACCCACCCCATATTCATGGATGGACTTAGTATTTTTTTTCTTCTTGTAATAGACTAGCTGAATTAGTTATCCTGGGAGTATAAAGAATGAGAGGCGTCTAAAATTATTTCAGAATTTGAAGAAAGAAAGAGAGAGAGAGAGAAAGAGAGAAAGAAAGAAAGAAAGAAGAGAAGAGAAGAGAAGAGAAGCGAAGAGAAGAGAAGAGAAAAAGAAAAGAAAAGAAAAGTCTTTTCTTTCTTCTGAGACAGTCTTACTCCGTCACTCAGGCTGGAGTGCAGTGGCGTGATCTCGGCTCACTTCAACCTCCTCCTCCTGGGTTCAAGCGATTCTCCTGCCTCAGCTTCCCGAGTAGCTGGGATTATAGGCGCCTGCCACCATGCCTGGCTAATTTTTGTTTTTTTAGTAGAGATGGGGTTTCATCACGTTGGCCAGGCTGGTCTCAAACTCTCAACCTCAGGTGATCCGCCCATCTTGGCCTCCCAAAGTGTTGGGATTATCGGCATGAGCCACCGCGCCCGGCCAACTCTTTTCCAAAAATAAAGCCAACGTTGCCTCCAGCCATGACTTCCATATTCTGGCCAGAGATTCTTTTCCTTTCTGCCACCGCTTATGTGGGCTGGCCCCTCTTGATGGCTAATGACACCCAGATGTCCTGGATCCACAGGGTCCTTACCTTCAACTGCCTTTCTGTCAATGCATAGTCCCCTCAACTAGCTACTGCCAGAAAATAAAAATTGAAAGCCACAGCTCTTTCTTTCTTTTCTTTTCTTTTCTTTTCTTTTCTTTCTTTTTTGAAACAGAGTCTCGCTCTGTCGTCCAGGCTGGAGTGCAGTGGCACGATCTTGGTTCACTGCAACCTCCACTTCCTGGGTTCAAGTAATTCTCCTGCCTCAGCCTCCTAAGTAGCTGGAATTACAGGCACGCACCACTTCGCCCAGCTATTTTTTGTATTTTTAGTAGAAACAGGGTTTCACCATGTTGTTCAGGCTGGTCTCAAACACCTGACCTAGTGATCCACCAGCCTCGGCCTCCCAAAGTGCTGGGATTACAGGTATGAGCCATTGCACCCAGCCCACACCTCTCTATTTTGAACCAATAGTGAAGAGCTCCCTGGTTAAGATGGGGCTATTTCATATCTCAAAGCTCTCAGGCTAGGTTATAATTCCATTAAGAACAACGATAGGACATCTTTCTTTCTGCAGGAGTACCAATGCCTTGGGTAGACCTGTGAAAGTGCTGCTTGGCTCCTTATGTTAGGGAGCTACTGCCCTGGCTGGTGGCTCTTTAGTCATTTCCTGATGTTTCTTTTTTCTGGTAAAATGCACAGCTCTTCTGGCCCCATCAGTCTGGGCCAGTGGAGGTGCAGGAAGTGGGACTTGTAACTTAAAAGTAGCTGTTCAGAATAAACAGAACACCACCCAATGATCATGTTTCAATTCACTTTTAATCTTATTCACTAAGCACATTAAATATTCTTGATGCTAAGTCATTCAGCATAGTCCCATCTTCCAAGATTGCTCCTCTGTGATCTCAAAGGCTCCATCTTCCCCAAGTTTAAAACGTTCAGCCTGAAATTTCACTTTGAAGATTTGAATGTAGTCTATGGGGAGGCCAGGGTCGGCGGGGGTTCAGAAAGGGGATCTGGAAATGTTAAGTATTCTCGTTTCTATTCTTGGCTCTTGGTATTCTCCACGAGGGTGGTCTGGAGGGAGCCTTAGAGGCTGTGTAGTGTAATGGTCAGAGCTCAGACTCCAGACCTAGACAGCATGAACTGCACCCCTGCTCTCTCACTTAGCATCCACGTGCCAAGCTGGCCAGCTGCTTGACTTCTCTGTGTTTCATCTTTATCACCTATTAAACGAGGATAATAGTACCGGAGTCATAGGGTAGTTATGTGGACCACATGAGTTCATATTTTATAAAACACTTAGAAGACAGCTTGAGCACATATACCAAGCACTATAGAAGTCCTCGTTAAAAAAAAGAAAAAGTTTACCTCCCTTCTCACTTTAATTTTCTACATCTAGAAAATGGAATTAAATGCAGTCACCAGAAAAATTAGTGTTATTCGATGATTTAATATGAAAACCATTATGTAAGGAGAAAATATTTAACTCTGGGCAAAAGCCCATCAGCTCAGATTAATGGATT
The DNA here is from genome assembly GCF_024542745.1 of Macaca thibetana thibetana. Taxonomy (NCBI): domain Eukaryota; kingdom Metazoa; phylum Chordata; class Mammalia; order Primates; family Cercopithecidae; genus Macaca; species Macaca thibetana. The sequence continues at coordinate 27,347,968 of NC_065586.1, forward strand.
AAGTGTGCAGAATCTATCATCTTCAAAGACAAAAATGGCTTTTCTGATGGTCTTTTGTGCCAAAACACCACAACATGCCAAGACAAAGAGACCTGGAGCCACATTAAAGAATATCTATTAGCTTTAAGTATCTAATGGATTTTGTTACTTCATTTTCTCAGGGGGAATATTGGAGATGTTACCCAAAGTGTTTCATCCATGAAACCTAGATTTCCAGCCAAAGTCTCAGAAAATGAACTCCTAACTATACATGAATAAGTTCTGTGTGTGCTTATATGTTGCAAAGAGCATTAATTGTTTATAAAAGCACTCCTTTTTACATGCAGGTTGGGCTACTAGTTCTGAAACCTAAATGCATTTATAGTGCTTCTTAGCTAAACCTTAATTTTGTCCCCACATCTTAATATTGATATTCATCCTTTCAGTTCTATAGCACAAGGTTTATTCCTCCCAAGATTCACTTTACAGTTACCACACTGCCGTTTTGGAAGGGTTGACTTGTTAATAAATATACAGCTGCATGGTGTTAGGCTACAAACGACTAATATGACTTCAGCAAAAAAAAAAAAAAAAAAAAAAAAAAAAAAAAAAAAAAAAAGACTCTTTAAACGGAAAAAATGTGCATTCATGATCTGGAAAGTCTGGCTCCTCCATCTATTTTCAAACTCCTCAGTATCTCTAAAAAACCATCAAAAAGTATTTTTCCTTTGATACATGAACTGTAGTGTATCTTTGAATTGGCTCATATTATTGCTATGCTTTACAAATTCTTCAAATTACCGTCTCCAGAAATGACACTTCAGACTAGGAGATCTCCGTGTTAAACCTGTCTGAATGATTAACACCAGAAATGACACAATGAGAGAGGTGACGCTCACAAACTTCTTGGCTCTTTCACAAGATCAGCAAATGGCAGTTTCTCTACTCACTGTTCATCTGCTGTATTTACTACTAGAAAACCCCCCCCCCCATTTTAGATATAAGATGAATACTATTACCAGTCTTTCTTCTACATTTCAAATATGCTTCAATGTTCTTAATAAACTTAAAACTGTACTTGGCATGTCAGTGTTCTAGGTTCACACATTTCTATGTTTAAAGGTTCTGCAATCTTCTGCTTTTAATTTAGGAACAGTATTTAAAGCCTAAACTAGGGTGGAGGTATACTTTGAAATGAAAATGGGGAAGATTTCTGCTGATGGTATTGAAGGGCATAAGTTAAAAAAGAACTGTGAATAAAGGCAGGGTAAAAGTCCTTGTCCGTGGGAAGGTGGCTGGAGCTAGGTTACAGAGCACCCCTAGTCTAGTGGTCCTCCCATGACCCCTTTTGACCAAAAGAACACTAAATAACTCCTCTCCACTTTAAATCTTGCTGAGAGATCTACTCTAAATTTTGCCCAGGGATGTACATCCCAAACCAAGAAGCAATGTAACCTCCAAAGAAAAGGGAAGAGACTGGTCACCTCTACTTTTCAATGAGAACAACTCTGCTCCTAGAGAAAGATTCCCTGCCTAGGAGAACCAGTTCTGGCTGAAGGAAGCCACGTGTGGGTGACTGGGGACAGCTCTTGCTAACTGGAAGCATCTGATTATGTTCCTTTCCTATTAATCTATTAAATATACACTTATTAAATTTCAATGGCATACAGATCCTTTTTCTACGATTACCACCTAAACAGAATACAAGAGATTGCTAGAAAAAAGTAACTGATAAATTGCTTAAACCTAACAAGTCGGTTGGGCGTGGTGGTTCACGCCTGTAATCCCAACACTTTGGGAGGCTGAGGCCAGCAGATCATGACGAGGTCAGGAGTTCAAGACCAGACTGACCAACATGGTGAAACCCCATCTCTACTAAAAACACAAAAATTAGCCGGGTGTGGTGGCATGCACCTGTAATCCCAGCTACTCAGGAGGCTGAGGCCAGAGATTCGTTTGAACCCGGGAGGCAGAGGTTGCAGTGAGCTGAGATTGTGCCACTACACTCCAGCCTGGGCAACAGAGCGAGATTCCATCTCAAAAAACAAAAACAAAAACAAAACCCTAACAAGTTGATCTTTTGGGAGGAAAATAAAAAAACATTTCATAGATCCAAAACCACCTGCTCATACAGTATTTGTCTGAGGCACTGGATTCGTCCTAGGCCCATGGGAACATAGTGGACTCACTAAGTACATGACCTTGGAGGAGTTATTTACGCACACTATATCTAGGTTTTTCCATCTATAAAATGGGGATCATTGTAACACCTACTTTGTACGGTTGCTGTGAGGATAAAATGAGGTATTAAATGGAAAGCTCTTGAAATAGTGCCCAGCACATAGGAAGGGCTGTGGCACTATGCTTCCTGACTTGAAGAAGTCAGGGTGCAAATCATCCTTTGTTAGCCAAGGGGCCACTCCAAGCTCTACAAAGGTACTAAGCCCCCTACTGGGTCTCTCCTGTCATACCTTAGGCCTTGATATAGTTCGCCTGTGTTCCCAAATCTCATCTTGAATTACAATCCCCATAATCCCCACATGTCGAGGGAGGGATCCAGTGAGAAGTGATCAGATCATGGGGGTGGTTTCCCCCATGCTGTTCTCGTGATAGTGCGGGAACTCTCATGAGATCTGATAGTTTTATAAGGCAGTTTTCCCTGCTCTTGCTCACTCTTCTCTCTCCTGCTGCCTTGTGAAGAAGGTGCCTGCTTCTCCTTCTGCCATGATTGTAAATTTCCTGAGGCCTCCCCTGCTACACAGAATTGTGAGTCAATTAAACCTCCTTTGTTTATAAATGACCCAGTTTCAGGTAGTATCTTTATAGGAGTGTGCGAATGGACTAATACAGGCCTCTTACTCATTTTCTTAGGATGCTCTAGAGAAGAGAATAAAATTCTCTGGGGAAGTCTTCAAAGGGGAAGGTTTCTGGATCCCATCTCTGAGATTGTGTTCAGGTAGGTCATGGCTATGGCACTTGAACAACCTCCTCAGGTGTTCTGATGCTGACGATGAAGGGGCTGCCCTATGAGAACTATGGTGTGGAGCATTAGAAATGGACTGTTTTAGTAAAGAACTATGCTGGAATTCCTGGTGTTCACTCAAGTATAGCAGCACAAGGCACTCTTACCTTGTCATAGTAAAATATATATACATATTATTGGATTTCTAATATTCCAGCAAGGGTCAACCAGCCATCTTAAGCCTGTATTGAATGAACCAAGATTTTTTTGTAATAATTTCAACTACTATTTTAAATTCAGGAGGTACATATGCAGTTTTGTTATACAGGTATATTGTGTGATGCTAAGGTTTGGGGTATGAATGATCCCGTCACTCAGATAGTGAGCACAGAACCCAATAGGCAGCTTTTTAGCCTTTGCCCTCCCTCACTCCACCTTTTTGGAGTCTCCAGTGCTTATTGTTTCCTTCTTTGTGTCTATGTGTACTCAATGCTTAGCTCTCATGTATAAATGAGAACATGTGGTATTTGATTTTTTGTTCCTGTGTTAATTTACTTAGGATACTGGCCTCCAGCTGCAGTATCTATATCTTTATTATATCTATATCTATATCTAACTTAACTATATCTTAAGTTAAGATATAACTTAACTCTTTTTTATGACTGTGTAGTGTTCCATTGTGTATATGTACCTCACTTTCTTTATCCAATCCACTATTGATGGACATCTGGGTTGATTTAATGTCTTTGCTATTGTGAATAATGCTGTGATGAATACACAAATGCATTTGTCTTTTTGGTAGAATGATTTATTTCCCTTTGGCTGTATACCCCAGTAATGGGATTGCTGGGTTGAATGGTAATTCTGTTTTAATAAACCAAGTTCTTGATTCCAATTTAATATGAATAGCAGACACAACACTTTTATAAGAAAATATCACTCAGAAATCGGTAACTCCAACTTCAAAAATACTATTTATTGTTTATCTTTGCTTAAATATGGATATAATACCTCTGAAAATGCTTTTTGTCAGGTAAGGTGGTAAAACACCTCACATTACTTGCATTACTTTTGCCCAGTTCTTGTAAGTTTTACTATGCTATGACATATAAATCAGGGAGAATTATTACTAATACACACTTGAGAACAAAGGAATCCAAGATTTTCATTGTGACGTATTACAAGATACTTCAGAATATGCAAATCATCCTCCTTCTTCTAACTGGAATAGCCATGGTAATGATATACTGTCATGAGATCTGTGTTTTCTGTTTTGAAAATAAACATGTTGGCCCAGTGCAAAATTGCTGTGCTGGTAGGGCCTTTTATTTTTATAAGTCTTTGACTTTTTTCTTAATCTTTCCTTTGGGAAAATAAGGTGACAAATAGTATTCCACATTGGGTCATCAAAAACTAATTATTCAACCTAACATAGAATTTCTTTCTAGGGTAGGATAATAAGCTTTTATAAACTAAGGTGAACTTAGTTTCTGCTGCTCTTGGAATATTTTATTCAGGCCTGCCTCAAAAAGAACAGAGCATTGTTTTATTATACACTGACATAGTGATGAGGTTTTACGAACAGAGTATTTGGTTATTTTTAGTCTGTTATTTCTAGGGCAGCCCTGCGAGGTAGCTAGAGCTACATGGTCTCTAAAGAGGAACAGGGACTGGGGTAGAGATCCACCAGGCAAACAGCTTGGCAACTGCTTGACCAAAACCACTGAGGCAGAGCACAGAGGTTAGGATCCTGGATTGAACTGCGATGGAGGATAGAGAGGGTCCTATGTAGGCCTGCTGATGGCTTTGCTTTTGAACAGCCGCAGAATGTCATAGCATCAGCTTCTGGAACCATAGGGCTGAAAAGGACTAAACTGCTAACGGTGGCCATCTCAAAGGCATATATATGTCTAGGGACAGAGCCTGAGATCTGAGAACAACTCTTGACTGTGTGTATGCTGAGAGATGAGCTGGGCTTGTGCCTCCCCCAGAGTCTGTGGGGTCATTCTGTGCTGAGACTACTCCTCCCAAGGGCCAAAAATTAAACGTAGCAGGTCTAAAACAATGAGGATCTATACTACAGAGTTAAGAAGTGTAATATGCAGGAGAGGAATTTTTGTGGGCATCACCAGACATTCAAACTACAGTACTTAAGCATGGATCAAAGAAGTTATAAAGAAAGAAAGGGAAAGAGAGAGAGAACAAACACCACGATGATCTTAGATTTAAAAATACCCCCAAACAAGAACTGAATGACTACCAGGAAAAGGCAAGAGCAAGTAGAATACACAGAAAACTTTTGCAAGGCCATTTCATGGAAATTTAAGTACAAAAGAATGGCATGTTCACATGATTCAAATGTATTTAAATGCCAATGGACCATACATATTGCATTACAGATGTCACATATTGTTATAAGTAAATAAGACACCTATAAATAAAAAAGAAAACATATTTTAGTCACTAAAAGTTACTGATTTAGAGAAATGGCCAATGAATCTAATACTTCTGAGGGATTAAAAGCAATTTTCTGCTCTTTCTTATCTTTTCTCCTCTTTGTTATATCTTTTGATGACTCATATGGTTTGGCTGTGTCCCCACCTAAATCTCATCTTGAATTGTAGCTCCCACAATTCCCATGTGTCGTGAGAGGGACCTGGTGGGAGGTAATCGAATCATGGGGGCGGGTCTTTACCATACTGTTCTCATAGTAGTGAGCAAGTCTCACGAGAGCTGATGATTTCACGAGGGGTTTCCCCTTTCGCTTGGCTCGCATCTTCTTTTGCCTGCTGCCATGAAAATGTGCCTTTTGCCTTTTGCCATGATTGTGAGGCCTCTCCAGCCATGTGGAACTGTGAGTCCATTAAACCTCTTTCTGTTGATAAATCACACAGTCTTGGGTATGTCTTTATCAGCAGCATGAAAATGGTCTAATACAATGATTATAGAGAGAAACGTAATATTTTAACGACCACTAACATACTCTTACCAATTTAAAAATAAACAACAGAAACAGAAAGAAAGGCAGAAAGCTGTACAAAAGAGAAAAGGAAGCAAACACGATATTTCCAGGACAAACCAGATCCATTTATCTATACCTTTTGGGTTTGGTTTTGGAATATACTACACATACTCCAAAGTGCTTTAAAAATTAAATCTCCAGGCCAGGCGTGGTGGCGCATGCCTGTAATCCCAGCACTTTGGGAGGCTGAGGCAGGCGGATCACGAAGTCAGGAGATTGAGACCATCCTGGCTAACATGGTGAAACCCCGTCTCTACTGAAAAAAAAAAAAAAAAAAAAAAAAAGATGTGGTGGCGGGTGCCTGTAGTCCCAGCTACTCGGGAGGCTGAGGCAGGAGAATGGCGTGAACCCAGGAGGCGGAGCTTGCAGTGAGCCGAGATCATGCCGCTGCACTCCAGCCTGGGCAACAGAGTGAGACTCTGTCTCAAAAAAAAAAAAAAAAGTTTAATCTCCCAATTCTAAATTCTCTCCAGGCATCCAGAAGTAGATAGTGAATGAGCAATGAGAAACAGATAGTAGTTACTGCCTTGAATCAAAGGATCACACAAAAAAGCCTGGCACTCCTACACAAGAGTAAACAGACCACATAGTTTCATCATAGAAGCACAAACAAATTGCCCTCTTTTCTTTTTTTTTTAACAACAGCCAGGAAAACCCTCCATTCCTTGCAAGAGTCCCAAGCTCCTGCAGGTGTGTGGTAGTTCCAGTTACTTTTCCACCACTCAGAAGGTGGAAGCAAGAGGGGTTGTTATAGCCCAGCCTTGCATTCAAGGGCAGAAGGTTTCTCACAAGAAACCAGGAACTGTGAGGACCTCTGAGCCTCAAAAGGTGCCCCAGCACCATTGCTCCTGACATCCTCTATTATTTTCAATGTCGGCCCAGTTAGACCCCTCCCAGTTAATGACCAGCAGTAGTGTGCCACTGTCTGTGTTGCATGTGGTTTGCACATGAGTCCCAACCCGAGGGAGCTGAAGACGTCTACTGAACATACAAGGAGAAACGCTCCTTCCCAGGCCACCCACAGTGGAAGCTGAAAACAAGACGTGACACAACACACAGGAAGAAGCGAGCCACTGTCGCAGGACTCTGGGCAATGTTAATTACACCGCCCACAGCACAAGACAAGAATAGGAGATAAGGAAGCATAAATGCTCGGTAAGGATTAACAGAAAAGAAAAGAATCTCATATTTTCCATGCACTCAGTAACTAGTTCTATTATCCAGCCAATTTTCAGCTTAATTTAGGAGGTTTATAAAAATCATCCTACAAGATAGATGGTTTGTTAGGCAACTTAATATATAGACTCTTATTTGGACAGGAAGATGCACATAAAATGAAAACTATTTCCAATGTGAAAGGAGCAAGGAGTCTGTATTTGTGTTGACTTTTAGGAGCTCATGGAGAAGAATAAAGACAGGAGAGATGAGGGATGAGGAAGGGCCCTACTAAAGGTAAAAATGCATTTAATTAATTATTCACATGACTAATCATAATGATAATAAAGAAAATAGAAAAAGCAGAAAGTGGGCCAGAGTTGGAAAAAGATGATTATTTTTATACTGAAGAAGAAAAGGGTAATGAGAGTTGTGTGGGACAAGGGCTGGAAGCATGTATCAAAAGGTTACTTTAGAACTGGGAGTTTATGATTAATTGAAGAAGTATTCAAATGGAAATTCCACGCTAACTTTAGTAGTTACAAAGGCACACAGAAAAATAATAACCTATTAGCTATTTGAATTCCTAAGGCGGCTCTCTCGTAGGATTCATGCCTTTTTTGTCGTTGTTGTTTATCTTGAATTAAACACACCTGTTTACTGCTAATCAGTACAAATTTAACCACACTCTATTCCTCGAACAGTAAGTTGAACTGGAAAGATAATAGATTTGGGACCTCAGAGACTGGGGTTTGAATCCCAGTTTTGCTGGGATTTTATTCAAAAAGGTTTGGGGCAAGTTACTTAATCTCTCTGAGTCTTTTTTTTTTTCTCATCTGTAAAATAGATGTAAGAGTAGCAAACAATTGGGACTCTTGTGAAAATTAGAAGTAGTCACTGTCAGACACTGGGTACCCAGTAACGTTCAATGAGCTGCAGCAATAATTACTCCACAATTGCAAATACTGTTTTTGTAGTGACAGCAAACTTTTAAGATTTATCTTGAAATGGAACAGAAAACAAGTAACGCAACAATCCAGAATAGTTTTTGTATTTGAATCGCCTAAGCTGGGTCAAGGGCAGTTATGTTATGTCTATGACTGATGCTCGAGTGTGGAATATTATCAAAAGAGCACAAGCTGCATATTACAAAGATTCCAGTTTTAGAGACTCCTTGGAGAAGGTCACTTAAATTGGTTACTAGCCATAATATGCAAAACATTAGGATGGAATCTTCACCGAGAGTGAGAACGTGCATACCAAGGCTAATTCCAAAATTATGTCAGCAGCTAGTCTTCTGCTCTTCTCTTTTAGAGCTGGTGCATGAACTAGCATCATATGTATATCACCCACTCAATCATATAGGTATGTGACAGTGTTTTACTCTTAGTGGCTTGGAGAAAAGTTTTAAATGTAAAGGTTCTTACTCAAGAAGAGTATGGCATTTGAATGTGGGGGACACCTTTGGAAATTCCCAATTTTTAAAAGCTACTTCTCTAATCTGTTAGTAAGAATTTTCTGTGAGGATCTAACTGTTATACCCATCCTTTTCACAACTGTTATACCTATCCTTTTCACAAAGTGACCACGTGTTACCTAAAAGACTTGAATTGTATCACTGCTTCATCCTTAACCAGTATACTTGGTATCCTCAAATTCTCAGATTTACTGCTGCAAGAATGTATATACGTTTTCAAATAATCCTGGTATTTTACAAATAGGCAGACAATCCCAAACCTTCTTCGCCCTGCCTTGCTGAATGGGAAGAATATTCGATTTTCCTTGGAATTATTGTTGTCATCCTTCGATGCCTGCCACTTTGATAGGGAACATGTAATCACATTACAATGTATCTGAAGTTATTCAAATGAAAACCAAATTATCTTTTTGTGAGCGTTGTATGGAAAACTATACTTTGCATGCAGAATGTTGTCTCTTTCTCCCCCTTTTTGATATAACAAAGGGCCAGGACACCTTAATATAACCTGTGATGATAATAACAGTATTTAGTGAGTGTTTTTCAAGTCACAAACCTGCAACTTACCTCATTTCTTTTTTGTGCACACTTACATTATTTTCAAAACAATCCCCAATTTGTAATGTGGAAATCGAGCCTCAGAAAAGCCCATTGACAGGTCCAAGGCCAAATTGTTAGTCAACAATAGGGCTAGCACTAGAAGTCGGATCTTCTCATTTCAAGTACAACAGAATTTGCTCTTCTCCATGTTGTCTTTGTTTACTTATTCACAGGTTCATTGGTTTATTCAGCAAACATTTACTGAATGTGTACTGTATACCGAGCACTGTGACGGGCCCTCAAAATACAAATTGCAAATGGATCTCATCACAAAGAAGCTCACTTTGTGATGAATGAAAGGCAATAGCTCATTGTAGTAAGTATGGTGGGAACAGAGGCGGGATGGAGCAATGGCAGGGGTAAGGAGGCAGTGGTCATGAAAATTGCTCTAAAGAAGATGACACCAGTGGGGCAGCAGGGAAGAGACTCCAGACAGTTGCTTCCAGCAGCAGGCAGCCTGCCCTGGTCTTGCCAGTGTTCCCAACCAAGTTTATCATTATCTGAGTGCCAAGACGTGGAAAAGATGGGAATGCCTCAGCCTAAGGTCAAGGTGAACAGGAGTTACTGAGATGAACAGATGGAGAGGAGCAGCCCAAGGAGAGGGACGAGCTGTATGAAAGTGCAATGTCTTGACTCCTCTGGGAAAGTGTTTGAGTTTTTATTTGAGCTGAAATGAATGAAGAATATGAAAGGACAGCTGGAAAATGAACCAAGAGAGATCAGCAGAGACCAGACATTGAGGGGTTTGTGGTTCTGTGTGCCAAGATAAGGAAAGTGAACTCTATCCTGACAGGCACGGGGAGTTACTCGCTAATATTTAAATAATAGGATCAGATTTGGATGTTGGAAAGATTCCTCTTGCCCTAGTGGAAGACCAGATTGAAGGAGCCAGGTGGGATCATGGCAGGAGCCCAAGGGAGACGTGAGGAGTCCTGGGGATTAAGGGAGTAGCCGGGGGGATGGAAAGGCAAAATTCGAGAGATATTTACAGGAGAGACTTGCGGACTGACCACATGGAGTTGGGGGAATGGGAGCTGGGAGTCTGAAATGTTTCTCAGATTTCTGCCTTGGGTGACTGGGTGGTTGGCAATGGCATTGTCTGAGGAAGGGAGGCAAGGAAGAAGGCCAAGCTTCACTTTGAAGGATGCAGGACATAAAGTGTTTGATTTGGATGTGTTGAGAGTATGTGGTGTCTTCAGGACCTTCCTGCGTAGCTGTTGATGTACTCAGAGATGTCTGATGCAGCTCTTTGCAAAAAGAAAACCGCGATGCAAAATTACTTAGCAACATATTTGGAAAGACAGGGTGTTTTGATATTTTCTCCTCAATGCATTCCTTTTAATGTGGAAAGTCAGTCGCATATAGAAAAAAAGAGGTATATAAATCAATCAATCAATAAGAATTTTATATAAATCTAACTACAGTATAATATCTTACCACATAGATCTAAATATTTTTCCATATGCTCAGCTAATATTATTCAACATGTGATTTTTAAAAAGTGTAAAATGCCAAAGTCTTGAAAGATGAATTATTTAAAAATATTTATTAGTCACACATCCTTAATACATACTCTATTTACTCTCAGAAAGAAATGTACACCCAAAGGGTGAAGCAGAAAGTAATAGTTTCCTTAAGTGAAGAAACAGAAAGAACAGAGGATCTGTCTGGCGAGCTGCCAGTCAGAGAATATTGAAAAGCTAGAAGTCTCAAGGCAAATCTCTACTAATCCATCTTTTACCAAAGTTCTCACTTAAAGTCCCACCTTTTGACATGAAATATTTAATAGCAGTTTTATTTTAGCCACAAAGTGCCCTTAAAAATTTAATATTGGACTCCATACTAGACTAAAAGAAGGAGGTATTCAGTGACTGAAAAGACACATGTATGTTAAAAAGAAAAGGAGAAGAAAAAAAGGGACTTGTGGAAAGCGCAGAGAAGTTAATGAGAATTTCTATTGAAAACCAAAAGTCAATGACAACATAAAGCTCCTTTCCTATTGAGGACAGATGCATCATGAAGAATGAATACATCGATAAAGTTCACTTGCTATTGGCATATGGAACCACAGTTGTAATCTGTCAAAATGGCACAAAGACAAAATTTTTTTTAAAAAAACCCACAAAATGCAAATAAACAGCAACAAAAAAGGCTTTCTTATAGAAAGAAACTCCATTTAATTGGCTTCCACATGCGCCTTCCTAGTTTAAATTCAGCTCCCTGACATGGGAATAACTCCCTCAGAAAGATGGTCTTTGGGGTGCATGCGTGATGTTCATTTGTCTTTCATCTAAAAATTAGAACGTAACAAGCTTCTAATCATCACTTGTTAATTTGAAACCAAAAAAAAATTCTTCTTTCCATGGAAAGCAGATTGTAGTAAGAAGTCAGCATTCTTCAAGGTCATATGCTATTGGCAAAGCTCAGAAAAACCTTGTAGTCCAACTTGCTTATGTTCAGCTGTGTTTACTTAGACTTAACTTGACAAAGTCTGCCTCTGATTATAGAGAGCAGTCATCTGCCTGCAGATAAATAGATGTTACACAAACTTTTGGAGGGAATGACATTTGGCCTCCATAATTCTGGAATAATTTACTATGTACCCTCAACTTAAAACAACAAAATGGTTCACAATATGTTTTTGGGATTGAAACATAAATATTTCATTTTACAAAGGGAGCAGTCTCCATGACCTTTATGGATTTTAGATGATTTACTAACAAAGTATGGTATTACTTTGGAAGGTGTGGAGTAGCCCTAAAACAGGCAGTTTCAGGCAACATTTATTTCAGTCTTTTCAATAACCATCAAGATTTCAAGGAATTTCTGTAAACAAACTGTCACTTAAAGAAAATAACTTTCCATCAATTTTTGCAACAAGTCTCCAGAAGAGAACATGCATATAAAAATAAGAGTTAACTAAATTATTTCCAGAGACTACATCTTGGAGTAATGTTTACACTATCGGTAAAAAGCAAAAGCTCAATGTTTTACCACTGTATCTTACACTAAATGCAAAATTGTGCCTTTGGAATAATGTAAACCATTTCCGTTGAATAGAGCCTGTTCCTCATTACCCAAGAATCGATTCTGGCCCTTCATGCTTTCTTTGCTTGCTGTTATAGCTACATAACAAAAGATAGACATACTTTCCTCTTTAAACTAAGAGTGTTTCAAAGGTGGAAGTACTTATTATATTCCCCAGTGATCAATCAATAAACCGATCAATCAACAGATTTTCATTGCATTTCGTTAACAGCTAGTAATACAGTAGTGAACAAGAGGAAGGTGGTTTGTGTCCTCTGAAGTTTACTTAACGAGAAAAATCATCCATTAAGCACATACTCTCATTTCCTAGGTTGTTCATTTTAATTTATATAATAATAAAATATTTTCCCCTACCAAAATTAACACGTTGTCTTCCCTGACTCCTGTTCTATAATTTTTTTAAAAATTTTTAATTTTTGTGGGTATACAGTAGGTGTATATACCTATCTTATTATTGAATAAACTTAGGGATGAAGCCCTTCATTTGAAGTAGTGGTCTGTTAAGGTAGCCACAAATAATTTCCTAGGCTGGATGCCTCTAGCAGTTCAGGCTATGTCTACAAAGGGGTTAAGTTTTTAATGGATTCACTTAATTGTTTCTATTTTGACTTTTATTCTAATTTACTAAATCTGCTTTGATAAGCACTCTGTGAAGTTAGCTAACATAAACGATGGCACTGCTACTGTTGGTACAACTGCTACTTAAAGTTTTAACAAGCAAGGGTTTTCAAAGGACTTTCCCTCTAAAGAACTGAAGCAGTGCACATCACGGCACACAGCACATTCTCACGTGATTTTACCTCATTATGTTTGAGCTTTGAGAGTCACAAAAGATGATTTTTTATATATATGTATAAGATTATAAAATACAACAGATTTTACTATATATAATATATATAAAATGCATAAGTATATAAGATTAAATATATTATATATAAAAGATGTATAAATATATAATATATAAAAGATATTATTATATATCTAATATCTTTATATGTTTATTTAGATATATAGATATAAAATAATGTAAAAATTTTATATTATAAATACATGTATACATATATAAAATTATTGTTTTAATATTTAAATAATTAATAATATATTTATATATTACATATTGATATGTTATTTTATATTTATATTTATATTATATTATATATAGCATATTTATATAATATAATATATAGAATATATATTATATATAAATTATAATATAAATATATAATATAAAAAGAAGTTTACAGAGTTATTTTGTGTGTGCATATATATATACACACACAAAAAAAGAAGGAATATGTTTTCAAATGTACATGTATATTATATATATACACACACACAAAGAAAGAATATGTTTTCAAATGTACATGTATATTTTATATATATATATACACACACAAATACACACAAAAAAAGAAGGAAAATGTTTTCAAATGTGCTTTTCTTTAAGGTCAGTAAACGAATCCACAGCCCATCTGGAGACTAGAATGTCCTCCTCCTACCAATCTCCAGGAGAGAATACATTAAGACCTCATTAACTTTCAATGCAAAACTGATCTCCACTCCTTCCACAAAGGGCAAATTCCTCCTATTCAAAGTTAGCTGTAGAACTGAATCCAGGAAAATGAGGGAGTATGAAACTCTCTTCTGAAGCCAGGCACGGACAAAGCCAGAAGCATCTCCCAAAGCCACTGATAGGCCAGGAAGCCAAGGGAAAAGGCGGCTGCTGCTGGAAAAACAACTTTCCCAGCTGGATGCGAGGTCCTAAGAGAGAGAGCTGTCTAAATAGGAAGGTTAGTGGTGTTAGGAAACACAGGGACATACCAATGACCACACATATTACTTTTCAAGCTAGATGCCTGCATGGGAGGTGCAGGGCGGGGGCAGTTGACATGTAACTAAAACCCTTGAAGGAGTGAAGCCACTTGCTGGGTGGTTTCTTACAAAGGAAAAGCAAATTTGCAAATTTTATCAGATTGGACCAGGACACAAAACTACGCACAGAAACTAGTTATGGAAGCTTATTTTTCAAAAGGAATACAAACATCTTACATACCGAAGTTATTATACATTCAGTCAAGGCTATCAGGCGGCAGTGTTGTGTCTAAGGGTGAAAGAAGAACCACTGTCCTATCTCTAGACATGCAGTTCATTCTCGACCAAATTTAACGCAAGAGAAGGAAAGAGAAAGAAATTTAATGCAGGATCACAGATCAGAATTAGTTTGCAGAAGACTTACAGCTGAGTCAAACTTACATGGCCTTCTCAGTGTTAACCAAAGTGGATCAGTGGGCGGGGGTGAGGAAAGTTTTTCACAACCAAAAATCTCGAAAAATCTGCTATATTTTCTGGTTTCATTTTTCCCAGAACTGAAACACCACAAAATAACAACATGCCAGTGCACTCACTTCCAGCTCAGTCAGGAAGTGCCGAGGTACATAAACATTTTTTATTTCACTTTTTTACAGGAAGGTGACCAACATTTTCTTAGGCTTCCAAAAAGCTTCAGGTTTGGAATACATTTTGGTTAAATGTCAGCAAAGGAATTTGCTCATCGTTCAAAAAACACTTTTCCTTTCCAGCCTTGGAGTATATGTAGAAAATGGAATTACAAAAAGGCGCAGGACCACAAAAGGAAGTCCAGTTTTATAATTCCTAAAAGAGTGCTGTAGAAAAGCATTCTCTGTAGGAGGAAATGGCAATAACAAGGAACTCTTATATAGCACATTTACTAAGTGCTTTCTCCATCGTTATCATATTGGAACCTTGAAACAACCCTGGGAGGTAGGTACTTGTATTGCCTTCTTCATTTTATAGAGATGAATGTAAATCAGAGAAGTTAAATGTTTCACCTAATGTTTTTCAGTGAGTGGCAGAGAGAAAAATTGGAACCCAGATCCTCCAAGTCTAAAACCATAATCTGAGCAGGCATTGATTGAAACCCAAAGGCCAGCAACTTACATAACACCACTAAGGTCAATGGAAATAGAATTCAATGTAATAAGCTAGAGAAAGACATCTATGGCAAAAAAAAAAAAAAAAAAAAAAAAAAAAAAAAAAAAAAAAAAATCAAAGAGGTGGTAAAATCATCACTCTTTGCAAATATGATTGTATTGCTAGAAAACATAGAAAAATCAACTAAAAGACTTCCAAGCTGGCAGGGCTTGGTGGCTCACAACTGTAATCCCAAAACTTTGGGAGGCTGCAGTGGGTGGATCGCTTGAGGTCAGGAGTTCATTACCAGCCTGGCCAACATGGTGAAACTCCATCTCTACTAAAAAATACAAAAATTATTCAGGCATGGTGGCATGCACCTGTAATCCCAACTACTCGGGAGGCTGAGGCAGAAGAATCACTTGAACCCAGGAGACGGAGGTTTCAGTGAGCTGACATCACACCACTGCTCTCCAGCCTGGGTGACAGAGCAAGACTGTGTATCCAAAGAAAAAAAAAGACTACCAAAATGATAAGCAAATTTATGAGGATAGTAAAATACAAGAAAACACAGAAAAATAAACTAAAAGGCTACCAAAATGATAAACAAATTTATGATGGTAGCAGAATACAATATTAATATACAGAAATGTGAAAATGCAATGGAAGAAAGGACCCACTTATAACAATAAAACAGATAAAATGCATAGGGATCATTTTATAAGAAATGTTCAAGGCCAATTTAGAACATCTTAAAACACTATTAAAAGTGACACAAGAATACATGAACAGACATACCAAGTGTTTGGATAAGAGGATTCTACATCCTAGAAATATTGATTTTTCTATAATCACTTTGTAAATGTAACACAATTTCATTAAAAATAACAGAAGGATTTTTTAAATAGACAAGTTGTCCCTAAAGTTAATATGCAAAAATAAGCAAGACTGGTTAGAAAAACTATGAAAAAAGAACAATGAGAAAGAATAAGCACAACCAGACATTAAACATATTCTAAAACCTCCATAATTAAAACTGCATAGGACAGAAACATGAGTAAAAAGAAAAATTAATAGAAGAGAATAGAAAGACAAGACCAACTCAATTTAAAAGATGATATTTCCAATTAGGGAGGACAAGAAAGATTGGCCAATAAATGGTGTTAGAATAACTGGGTGACTGTGTGGAAAAAAATAAAGTTGGACATTTTTGTCACACCATATTATACCTCAAACTAAGATATTCCAAATTGATGAAAGATGTGAAGTGAAAATTGAGACCATAGAAATCCTTGAAGAAAACTTACAATACTCCCTTTAAAGTTTTAAAATGAGGAAGTTCTCGCTATCACTTAAATTCTAGAAGCTATAAAAAATAATCAGTGTAATGACATTTCAAAATGGCTACATAAGGAAAAAAATCTTCATTAAAATAAATATATACAATGATATATAACTAACTTGGGCAAAATATTTGTTAATGAACATTAAAGGCTCATCTCCCTCCATAAAGAGCTGTTCAAATTAATAAAACATTATCCATGAGAGTCCTTATCAAAAGCAGTATGAATATGTGTGCACAGGAAAATGGAATTATGAACGACCCTTAAACATATAGAGATGCTCAGACTCATTGTTCACCAATCAGATGGATAAAATAATTAATGAGTTTCATGACACTGCATCTAGAGGCTGTAAGGAAACAAGGATTCTCATCCTTAGAGTGCAAACTGATTCCGAACCTACAGAGAGCGATTTGGAATTGGGATTGAATGCTATGCGGCTGTAAGAAAAAGAATGTGAATACTCTCCATGTGCTATTATGGAAACATCTCTAGCATACATTATTAAATTTAAAATCTCAAAGTAAAGGGATATATACCTGTTTTTTTTGTTTGTTTTGTACAGAGTGAATCTCACTCTGTCACCCAAGCTGGAGTGCAGTGGCACGGTCATACCTCACTGCAGACTCAAACTTCTGGGGCTCAAGTGATCCTACTGCCTCAGCCTCCCAAGTAGCTGGGACTACAGATGTGCATCACCATGCCTGGCTGATTTTTAAATTTTTTGTAGCGACAAAGTCTCGCTATGGTGCCCAGGCTGGTCTTAAACTCATGGCCCCAAGCAATCCTATCACCTCAGCCTCCCACAGTGCTGAGAATACAAGTGTAAGCCACCATGTCCAGCCATATGCTACCTTTTTTAAAAATGTAAAACAAAGTAATTTTTTTATTGTTAGTATCTCGACACAGTATAAACTGTGGCTATCACTATTGTTTTTTCTGGCTATGGGATAAATACACTAGTCATCATAGTCCAAATCAAAGACAGATAATTCTAGCCCATTAGCAGCCTGTATGATCTGAAATTGCTCTGATGAAGGCTTTCTTTAAAAAATTGTGGTAAAATATACATAACATAAAATGTATCATTTTAACCATTTTTAACTCTGCAGTTCTGTGGCATTAAGTACATTCACATGGTTGGGCAACCATCACCACTATCCATCTCCAGAAATGTTTTCACCTTCCAGACTGAAACTTGATATTCATGAAACCATCACTCCTCATTCCTCCCTCCCCCAGCCCTGGGTGACCACCATTTTTTTTCTGTCTCTATAAATTTGACTATTCTGGGTACCTCATACAAGTGGAACCATACAGTATTTGTCATTCTGTGACAGACTTATTTCACTCAGCACAATGTCTTGAAAGTATATCTATGTTGGAGCGTGTGTCAGAATTTCCTTCCTCTGGCCGGGCGCGGTGGCTCACGCTTGTAATCCCGGCACTTTGGGAGGCCGAGGCGGGCGGATCACGAGGTCAGGAGATCGAGACCATCCTGGCTAACAAGGTGAAACCCCGTCTCTACTAAAAATACAAAAAATTAGCCTGGGGTGGTGGCGGGCACCCGTAGTCCCAGCTACTCGGGAGGCTGAGGCAGGAGAGTGGCGTGAACCCGGGAGGCGGAGCTTGCAGTGAGCCGAGATCGCGCCACAGCACTCCAGCCTGGGCGACAGAGCGAGACTCCGCCTCAAAAACAAACAAACAAACAAACAAACAAAAAGAATTTCCTTCCTGTTTAAGCCACATTTTGTTTGTCCCTTCTTCTGTCGATGGACAATTGGGCTGCTTCCACCTTTTGATTGTTATAAATAACGCTGCTACAAACATGGGTATATAAATATTTGTTTCAGTCCCTGCTTTTAACTCTTTCTGGTATGTACACAGAAGGTGCATTGCTGGATCATATGACAACTCTAATTTTAATTTTTTGAAGAAACACCATACTGTTTTCCATAGCTGTACCATTTATAATCCCAGCAGTGCACAAGGATCCTGATTTTTCCCCATCCTTGCCAACGCTTGTTAATTTCTCTCTCTCTCTCTCTCTCTCTCTCTCTGTGTGTGTGTGTGTGTGTGTGTGTTTTAACAATAGCCATCCTAGTGGGTGTGAGGTGGTATATCATTGTAGTTTTCATTTGCATTTCTCTAATGATTGGTAATGCTAATCATCTTTTCATGTGCTTATTAACTATTTGTTCTTCTTTGGAAACATCTGTAGTCAAGCCCTTTGCTCATTTTAATTGAGGTGTTTGGATTTTTGGTGTTGAGTTGAATAGCCTACCTTTTATATAAAAGAGGGGAAAAGAAGAAACTATATTTATACTTGCTCTTAAATCCATACAGAATCTCTGTAAGAACACAATAAAAGTTAAATATTTTAAAGATGTACTTAGATGAGATCTCTCTGTCCCGTGCTGTATGCACGCTGTATTTCCGTGTAGCATTTTGCACACTTCCTTGTTCTATGCTCGTCTACCACAAAGTACCGTTTGTCCTGGTCACTGCGTCAGCCCCAACTCACAGCAGAAAGGATTCTCAATGATTATTTGTTAAGAGATTAATGAACTGATGGGGAGATATTAATTTAATACTTTAGCATACAGCATGTTATTAGGATGCTAAACTGTCAGATGACAAAAAAGCAGTCCCTTTGGAAAACAAAACGATGTGCCCCAGGGGATTAAAAAAGTGGGGGTCAGGCCTGCATTATGACTTTCATAGGCTCTAGTACTTGTGTTTTGGTGCGCCCTTTCCTACATAAAAAAAATTTTAAATGATATTTTACAAATGCATTGGTATATAGGTGCATATAATCCAGGCTTATGATATATTCATTATTATTATATTCATTTTTTGTTTGATTAAAAAATTGAAATTGAAACATTTTCGTGGACCCTAGGCACCATGCTACTGTGCCTAACTTGGAAAGTTGGCCTTGGGTAAGGTAACCCAGGAAAAAGTAGTGGATGTGGGTATCTCTTAAAGAAATCAGGTTTGTAATGCCCAAGGTCGTGGTCTTGGGTAATTAGGGGGCAACATGAGGATGTGGGAACCCAGCACAGCTGTGGAAAGGAGAGGTATTAATAAAAGCAACATAAAAATTCAGCCGCTTCCAGGTTTGCCGCCCTGCATCCACATCGCTGCATCCTCTCTGACAGTTACTGGCGGCAGCACTTAGCATCCACTGGCACTAAGAATGGGTTAATTCTGCAAAGCTAACTTAGTAAGTTTTGCATTTCAAAGAAAAATGAAAGTAAAATAGAACTTTCCTTCCACCCAAACTGAAATGTTCCTCTAGCTAATCCATTTGTGTTTTTAAGGGCATTTTATTTTTTAAAAAGCATATTTTTCTAGATGGAAGCTTATATCCTCTAAACAAAAATGCTTCTGTTTGAAAGTACAGTGACTTACGTCATACACGTGCAGATGAAATTAAACAGGTCTCTGCATTATTCTATCAGAAATGAACAGGTTAAACCAAAGCCAACTTTGTATTCTTAAAATAATGGGAGAGTGGGAAATGGTAACCTTCATACATTTTCTAAATAACGTTCTTCTACATTTTGTTCCTAAAGAAGGAAACTGTTACCTCTCTTAGTTGATTTAATTAAAAAAAAAAAAAAAAAACAAACAAAAAACTAAGAAATCCTTCCAATCAGAGAATATTAAAATATTTAACAGCCAGTATGGCATTCACATCAAACAATCACAAGAGATGCTGGCTGTAGAGAACTCAGAGCGACCACCGGTGCATCCTGGCAAGTATCTCACCCCTTGTAAAAAGTACTTTACGTCTCACTTCACACTTTTTTTCCCTGGTTTAGCTCACTGACCATGACAAAGCCTTCTCCCGTATACCTGAGCCCACAGAAATTAATAATGGTTTATTGTGCACCATTAATTTATTTGTTCATTTATTCATCTATACATTTTCTATTTCTTTAACACATCAAAAAATCAACTATAGGCCAGGTGCGGTGCCTCACGCCTGTAATCCCAGCACTTTGGAAGGCCGAGGTGGGCAGATCACAAGGTCAGGAGGTTGAGACCATTCTGACCAACATGGTGAAACCCCATCTCTTTTAAAATAAAAAAATTAGCTGGCCATGGTGGCATGCACCTGCAGTCCCAGCTACTTGGGAGGCTGAGGCAAGAGAATCACTTGAACCCAGGAGGCAAAGGTTGCAGTGAGCCAGGATCACGCCACTGCACTCCAGCCTGGGTGACAGAGGGAGACTTTGTCTCAAAAAATAAGAAAAAAAAATCGACTATATGCCAGATAATATGTCGGGTACCAGTGATGAATGAGACAGAATCTACACAGTTGGAACTCCATGTCTGCATCTGCAGATTCAACCAACAGTGAATTGAAAAATATTTGGAAAAAAATAAACAATAAAAAATAGTAATACCAGTCGGGTACAGTGGCTCACGCCTGTAATCCCAGCACTTTGGGAGGCTGAGGCAGGTGAATCACCTGAGGTCAGGAGTTCGAGACCAGCCTGGCCAATACGGCGAAATCCCGTCTCTACTAAAAATACAAAAAATTAGGCAGTTATGATGGTGGGCACCTGTAATCCTAGCTACTTGGAGGCTGAGGCAGGAGAATCACTTGAACCCAGGAGGCGGAGGTTGCAGTGAGCCGAGATCGTGCCACTGCACTCCAGCCTGGGTGACAAAGCGAGACTCTGTCTCAAAAGAAAAAAGTAAATAAATAAATAAACAAACAAACAAACAAACAACAATACAACAAAAAAACACAAATAAAAAATACAGTTTACAATATAAAAAATATAAATTAAAAATAGCAACTATTTCCGTAGCATTTCCATTGTATTAGGTACTATAACTGATCTAGAGATGATTTAAAGGATACAGGGGGATGTGTGCAGGTCACATGCAAATACTATGACATTTCACATAAGAGACTTGAGCATCTGTGGATTTTGGTATTGGTGGCAGAAGCAGGGTAAGTTCCTGGAACCAAGCCTCCCAAGATATGGAGGGATTATTGTACTGTAGGGTAGTCGACATTTTATGAGGGGAACAAACCAGTTATTTGCACTGATTTCTGGTAGGACTGGTAACAATAACGAAACATGGGTGAGCTGATCTGAGGATGTGGCTCTGTTCCCCATGCGTGAGTGACCAGGAAGACGGCAGGGATTCCTGAAGATGAAGATTCTGTGCCCCTCTGGAGTGGGATTAAAGGGATACCAGCCAGTTTTAAGCCAAATGAAACTCTGACTTCCCTCTCAATGCCTCTTCTTTGAGTTGGAATAAAAGCCCTTTCCATAAATTTCCTCCCACCACCACCATTTGGCAAGCCCCATGACTGTAAGGCAGTGCTGTCAATAGAATTATAATGTGAGCTACATGTAAACCATGTAAGTAATTTAACATTTTCTAGTAGATGCACTTACAGTAGAAAGAAAAAGGTGAAAGTATTTTTCATAAAATATTTTATTTAACCCAATATATACAAAATAGTATCATTTTAACATGTAATTAGTATAGAAATTATCAATGAGATATTTTCCATGCTTTCTTTTCTCATATATTTAAACGTATCTCAATTTGGACTAGTCATATTTCACGTGCTGGGTTGCCTCATGTGGCTATTGGCTACCATATCGAACAGCACAATTCTAAGGGCTCTCTAGGCAGAATGAACAAGTGAACCACTCTGTGGGCTGTCCCTTAAATCTCATAGTGACATAGTGAATTCTGAGGATGCCTCAGAAGTACAGAGATATCAGAGTTTCCTATAGAAATCCTGTGGAAGCAGAGACTCCTAGAATTGTCCTGCAATGAAAAAGTTGAAGATGAGCTAGGGCTTGATTTGTGGCCATGTACTTTGCTTCCTATTCTTGATCTCTGGTTTAAAGGAAGTTCCTCCTCTGGTTTCATTACTGACTGGTCACAAGGACAGGATTCCTCCTCTCACCAGCTTATCTTTAGTTTCTGCATTAGCATGAGAAGGACACACTCCCCGATGTCCTCCAATAGATCAATCAGAGTGTAAGCTAAAGCCTAAGGCCCACAGAAGGGACTCCTCCTCTGGGGGCAGCCTGGGCAGGGCCAATTCCTAATTTGAGAATTTCTACATTTTCCACACAACTTCAGAATTAGCAATGGGTCTAATTCCATTTCTGGTCTATCTCTAACTCCATACTTCTGCTAGTTTTTTATTTTTTATTTTGATTGATTGATTGATTGAGATAAAGTCTTGCTCTGTCACCCAGGCTGGAGTGCAGTGGTATGATCTTGGCTCACTGCAACTTCCACCTCCTGGGTTCAAATGATTCTTGTGCCTCAGCCTCCAAGTAGCTGGGACTAGAGGATGAGTCACTATACCCGGCTAATTTTTGTATTTTTAGTAGAGACAGGGTTTCACCATGTTGGCCAGACTGGTCTCAAACTCCTGACCTCAAGTGATCTGCCTGCCTTAGCCTCCCAAAGTGCTGGATTATAGCCGTAAGCCACTGTGCTCAGCCAGTTTTTGTTTTTAAACATTTGTGCTTACCAATTATATTTATAAGTCATATCATTGGACTGGCAAGAGTTTCCTTTAGAAACGTGTTCAACCTTAGCCTAATCATGTCATTACTTTCCAAGTAAGATGATAATAATTATTTTGTACTATCCAATCACAGGTATGAACAAAACTAGATGTGCTAGAATACTCAGACAACAGTGCTTTAAAGTCACAGACCATCAACAAGAAGAGAAGCTTTATCACTGGGAAAAGAATGCATCTCTCAAAATAACATAGCTTCAAACTTGAATCAAATTAAAAATATACTAATATTTTAAAACACTTCTTTCCTAAAAGCACGATCTACTTTTAAAATACTATTTTATGCCATTGTCTATTCTTATTTCATAATTGTCACTTTTTTAATTTTTATTTTTTTCTTCCCTTCCCTTCCTTCCTTCCTTCCTTCCTTCCTTCCTTCCTTCCTTTCTCTCATTCTCTTTCTTTCTTTCTTTCTTTCTTTCTTTCTTTCTTTCTTTCTTTCTCTCTCTCTCTCTCTCTCTCTCTCTCTTTCCTTCCTTCCTTCCTTCCATCCTTCCTTCTCTCTCTCTCTTTCTCTCTTTCTTTCCTTCTTTTCTTTCTTTTTATTTTCTTTTTTTTCTGGGTCTTGCTTTATTGTCCAGGCTGCAGCGCAGTGGCACAGTCATAGCTCACTACAGCCTCGAAATCCTGGGCTCAAGTGACCCTCCTGCCTCAGCCCCTCCCCAGTAGCCAAAACTACAGGCGCCCACCACCATGCTCAGCTAATTTTTAAAACTTTTTTTTTTATAGAGATGGGGTCTCGGTATGTTGCCCAGGCTGGTCTTGAACTCCTAGCCTCAAGCAATCCTCCTGCTCTTGGGTGCTGGGATTACAGGCATGAACAACTGTGTCCATCCTTCACTTTTTCTTATAAAACAGGTATCATTTTCCATAAAGGACAAGAAGCAGGTAGACTATAAGCATGAACCAAGGTAGATTTTTGCTGGATCAACTGACCTGTTTTCTTTTTTCCTAGAAGCTTCCATACTACTCCCTGCTTCTAGACTGGCCAGGTGAAGGAGACAAGCAGGACCATAAGCATGGGATCCCGTGGTGCCCCACACCAGCTGTCCTGGCTTGGATACAGCTCTGGAGTGCTCAAAAGAGCACTCTGTCTCTAATCATCAACTCTGCTCCAAAGAGGAACCTGAATAAAGCTCTAAACTCACAGATCCAAGAAAACCAGTCACTCCCATTGCTGTCTTCGAATGGGATTCTAAAGCCAGGGGGGTGATGTTTTAGGGAATCCTTGAAACTCCTACAATTATAAACAGGTGTGTATGAAGAAAATAAACTACCGTTTAATGTCCCAAATGCCTTATAAGGAAGGGGAAGGGGACCTAGAAAGCCCCTTAAGTTTCTTAACTTTGCTTAGCATCTCAATAAGTGATCTGAGCATAGAACAGACTTTGGGAGTTGAAGCTGGAGAGACCTGGGTTACACTACAGGTAAAGAACATGGGATTTTGAGGCAACTGGGGATTAGGAGGTAACAGGAAAGGGTGGCAGGAGGAAGAGTAGAGCCAGTGAGGTGCTGTGAGGCTGGAGACCCTGGGAGATGAAGCAGGCAGGGAAGAGTCCCATATTGGGGTGGCCAAAGGGCACTAAAGAATGAAGACAAGTAGTGCTCTGTAGGAAATCATATAAACTGCTGTGCCCAGGCACAGTGGCTCAGGCCTGTAATCCCAGCACTTTGGGAGGTTGATGGGGGAGGATTGCTTGAGGCCAGGAGTTTGAGACCAAACACAGCAAGACCCCGTCTTTACAAATAAAAAGTTAGCAAGGTGCAGTGGTGAATGCCTCTGGTCCTAGCTACTGGAGAAGCTGAGGTGGGAGGATAGCTTGAGCCCAAGAGCTCAAGGTGGCAGTGAGCCGTGATCGTGCCATTGCACTGCAGCCTGGGTGACAGAGCAAGGCTCTGTCTCTTAAAAAAAGCAATAATAAAGTCATACGAATTGCTGTGATAGAAGGTCCTCCTTCACTCCCTCTGAATTTTCCTTCAAGTGTACCACGTGCACAGGCTTTCTGAGACTGGGGATCTTCTGGCATTTGAGGAAGGGAGTACATTTCACATCTGAATCCACGCGATGCGGAACAGGGAGCACATATGTGCAATGGCAACACGACTCATGCACCAAATGTACCATATGCTTAGAAGACAGAGCCCTTGGGCATGTCTAGAAGTCTTCAGAAGTGTCCGACCTTCCATAGTGTGCAATCAAGTATCTATGGGATTGCTATTTAGATGGAAAGGATCAGAGATACCCTTGTTGCCATCTGGGCTACACAACAGTGTCTGTGTGTTTATGGGGATTTAAGGGAGTGGATGTGCATTTTTCTGAAGAAGGATCCAAAGTTTTTACCCAATTTTTAAAGCAGTCCATGTACAAAAGGAAGAGTCACTGCTTTAGAGAGTTCTATTCTGTAAATGATTTTTTTTATTTTATTTTGAGTTGACTTAACCAGGATGGAAAACACAGTAAAATCGAGTGGAAAGAACCCGAACCAGGAGCTTAGAGACTTAAATTTTCTTTCTGGCTCTGCCATTAAGTAGCTGTGCAAGAGTTGATCACTCCCTCCCACCCTGCGTGAAAGCAGGAATAATTATCCTTATTTTTACCTCATAGAGTTATAATGAGGATCAAATAAAATAACAGATGTTCAGGTACTTTCTACAGTACACAGTGCAACACAACATAAGATATTATTAGATCTAATCTGGCATTAGGTTTGCTAATCTAATACCAGAATAGTAAGTACAAAAATGACCTTAGTAAAAATATTTTTACTATTCAACCGTGGATATTATCCCCTCTTCTTGCCATAATAAACAATGGTGCTCTGCTTTAGATGATATTTTCATCATATATCCAACATTTGGAGTTTCACTGTGTTCTGGCCTCACTTTACAACTTCTATTTTGTGACTTTTCTTACCTCTCGCCTGCTCCTCCGCAGGCGAGTACAGCAAATTTGTGCAAATACAAAAAAAAAAAAAAAGAGGCTTTGCTTGCTTTTTCTCTGCATGGCAACAGGCATGACATTTGATCTGACACAGGGATTAAGTCATTCATGAGTAGAGCCCAAAGGGAGGAACAGCTCCAAAAAAACAACCAGGCTCACTGGTACTACAACATCCAGAAATTCATAGTCGCTTCTGCTACAGTTATAATTTGCAGTCTGTCTGGCACTGAGAAATCTAACTGCAGTCTCTGTGGTTTAAATAAAATGTATGTAGAGCAGCTTGGAGCCATGTTTTAAAATGTTCCATGTTATTTTAGCTCAAGGACAAGCTTTTAAAAATTAAAAAAACCTTTGGCCTTAATGATGGATTAAATGTGAAAGTTGTTTTAAAGGAATGTCATTGAGTCCCACTGTTGGAGAAAGCACTTGACTTTTTAAAAATTAATTATTCTCTTAAAGTAACAATCTTCATTAATATAGGATGATCAAAAACAGAGTATGCACTTCCTCATCAAGACAACATTTTTGTGGTTTTCAAACTATGGTAGTCACAGTTCGCCCACTTAGTATTATATTTTCCAGTGATTTCAGTTATATTTTACAACCAGGATGTAATATTTTAGTAGCCGTTACTGCTGACACAATGACAGACTCAACCAAAGGAAGTTGATATTGCTGGTTAACATTAAATGTAAGAAACACTCAGTATCTGAGAACCTAAACTTATGAAACAGAAGTGGACTTATGCTGCACATATAACAAAACGATTTACGGCAAGATTAGTTTAAAACACCAAGTGTCTGGGCTGTCCTTAAACCTTGATTAGACGTAAACCTTTTGTTTTCTATTCTGAAAATCAAGGCGCAACTTTATTTTCTGTGGATTTACAGAGTGATGTGAAGTAAAGGGTGTAAGTCAAATTTACAGGCAGGGGCAGTGACTGAGGGCCTGGACCCCAGACCCCAGGCAGGGTCTCTCTTCCTTTCCTGCCTTCGGCATCCTGAGACCACTCAGATCTTTAGGCCGTAAGAAAGAATTAGACTGCAGTCCTGTTTTCTTAACAGACTTGCTGTCCCTTTCAAAGAAGTAGCTCTCCTTATTAATAAGGAGCCTGTAACCCTTGTTCCATGCAATTGCTGTACTTTCCTTTATCATAGTTTTGGCCTCAATGGCCCTCAGGAGAATTGCTGCAGGCAGATGCTTGCTTTGCCCTGGACAATCTGTTATATTCCTGGAGTCCCTTTCCTCTCTACAGAGATATTCAATGTCCCCTCCTGGGATTCTAAGACCAAAATGCCACTGGCCTGTGCTACAGAGAAGGCTCGGTCCTAATGGCATTCTCTCCAGTCTCAAATGCTCACAGTGGCACTCTGGGAGAAAGGATCTGAAGTAAGACGAAGGAAGGATGAAATAAATTCTAGACTGAAGGCTGTTACTGAAGATGAGGGTGCTATGCGGCTGATCCTAATCTTCTAGAATGAGGAAAGGATTAGGGTGGCCCGGAGAAGGCAAGGAGTCTCCCTGCAAACTCTCTCACACAGTTAATCCCCTCAGAGATTTAGAAATTCTGCTTTCAAAATTCCCTGTGGGAAATGAGGATAATAAGGTACCTACTTCGTGTGGTATTATGAGGATTGAGTAAGAAAATACATGTAGGGTGCTTAGTGCAGTGCCTGGCACAGGGATCCCCAGCTATTTTTGTCATTATTATGCCCTGGTATAAGCTATTTTGATGGTGCTGTTTTCATACTTCACTGACATCAGCTGCCTGAGATGAGGACCTGTCGTTATCAATTGACAGATGGAAAAGCACTTACTCCGGAAGACTGAAGGGCAGACAGAGGACCTATGGGATGGGCTGGGGGCTGGGCATAGCATAAAGACATAGGTTGCTCTGGGCATAGTGGGGAAAAAAGGTAGAGGAAGACTTATAACAGCGGGTAGAAGGATCTGTCAAAAATAAACTGCCATCTTTTCCCAGGATTGGGAAAAAGTAAAAGATAGTGCTGAAGAAGGTTTTAGAGTCAAACAGATATGAGTTCAAATCACGGTTCTGCAACATCTCAGCTTACATGAGCTTACATGCTATTTAAGTCTGTTCCCTCGTCCTTAAAATAAGGACAATAATATATACATCATAGGCTTATTGTAAAGACTAACTAAAATAATACCTGCAAGTGTAGCACATAGCACAATGCCAGGCACATAGGAAGTGCTTGATAAATAGCAGCCATTATTATGTGTCATAAACATTCATCATGCCATGGGGAATAATCTAGCCAGATACCTTAGAAGCACATTGTCAGGCTACTAGGGAGGCTGAGATGGGAGGATCACCTGAGCCCCAGGAGGTTGAGGCTGCAGTGGGTCATGATCATGCCACTGCACTTCAGCCTGGGTGACAGAGTGAGACTCTGCCCCCGGCTCCAAAAAAAAAAAAAAAAAAAAAAAAAAAAGGCACATGTCAATTGCCTGATGCTGGCCTGCATGTGAAAATGCCTACTTCATGTTATGAGATAAAATACAAATAACCTTTAGGAAAGCAAGATTGACTGAATGGATAAAGAGAACACGTGTTTTCTGTGCTCATGTGTAAATAATTATGTAAATTTCAACTAACTTATTTAGACAGAATTTGATTACTCCATTTATAGATTAGCCATACCAAAAGCATTTGAAGCAGTACATTTTTTATACTTTATAATTATAAGCTCACACTCATCATAATGTTAATTGTCTAAACATTTGTGGTTGTACAGGCAAAACCTTACCCAAATCCCGCTGCCGCATGATCTATGCTGGGGTAGAAGAATTTTGCCCTCATGACTTTTCAACCTGGTATTACATCTGTTAATATGTTACATTCCATGTTAAAAGGAACTATACAGATGTAATTAAGATGATCAATCAGTTGACCTTAAATAGGAAGATTATCTGGATGGGCTTGATGTAATTACATGAACTCTTAAATGCAGAGCTTTTTCCTGGGGGAATGCAGGGGGAGAAGTCAGAGAAATTCAAGCCTGAGAAAAACTCAACATGCGGGTGTTGGTTTGAAAGTGCCAGGAGGCCACAGGGAAGGGAGCTGGGCAGCCTCTAGAAATTGAGAGGCAAGGAAATGTGGATCTCAGTCCCATAACCACAAGAAAATGAGCTGTGCCATTGGCCTGGATAAGCTTGTACATGGGTTCTTTCTTAGAGCCTAGAATGACTGACACCTTGATGTCATCCTGGTGAGACCCTGAGCAGAGAACCCAGCTATGCCATGCCAGACTTCCGACCTCCAGAACTGTGGGCTTATAAGTGGGTGCTGTTTTGAACTACAAAATTTGTGATGATTTGTTATGCGGCAAGAGAAAACTAATACGTATGCATAAAAACTGTTCTCTGATTTAAAATTCTAGTCATCAGTTTTCAACCTGACATTGTTAACGAATTCAGAAACCACATACTGCATTCCTGACTGTTGCATGCAAGCTGTCTGTTCCTGGCCATGTAGGTGCCATGATCTCAGGCCGGACGTCCGGCACTTCTTTTGCCCTTCTTAGTTGCAGAGGCTTCACTTAATATGTTCGTAGAATATGTGTGTGGAGATGACGCTGCCCATCACCATCTCCAACAGGATAGACAGAAACATTGGAAAAGAAAACCCTTCAAATTCCCATATTCCCCGGGAAAGCCTGGTGGAGGAGTATGCTGCAATTGTTTGCTAGAAATTAGGTCTGGAGATTTGCTGTTTATGATTTTTGCCCAGTGGCGAGATCAACTAGTGATAACATGTAAAACTCGAGCTCATCGGAGTGATTTTAGCACCTTAAAGGATGAACCAGAGAACTAGCTCTATAATTCAGGGAAAGACCCGTGCAGCATAACAGGGACTGCCTAACACAATGATGATAAGTGCCCTGCAAGCAAAGAACTCTAGAAATGTTAGTTACTCCACTGAAAGCTTGCTGCTCTTGGAAAGATCTTGGGAACAGTGGCTTATTTTAAATTCATTACTATGTAAGCATCACAGTTTCCTCCTGCTGACAGATGAACAATCAAACTTGTTCCTGAAGGAAGAAAGAAAACTCATAGAAAAATAGTCTATGGTCAGTTCACCACTGCTCAGGGATGTAGAAGTGTGGTGAAATACTCAGTCAGCTCATTCACAGTCGAACAAACCAAGGAAGAATCTAATGCTCTGAGCAAAGACAACGCACTGTATTATTATCAAGAAGATGAAGAAATAATAACGAAGGTATTAGGGGAAAGCAAAACTATATTGACATTTTCACAATAAGCCAAATATGCAAATTTAAATATGTACTTTATTGAAATGTTTTCCAAATATGATAATCTTTTCCCTGCCATGGTTTTGTTTTATTTTGATGTATAATTTTAGTCAATAATAGCCAATTATAGTCAATAATATTTAGTCAATTTGTAGCACTAGCTGAAAATTATTAAAATAACCCAAGTACAAAAGGGTAAAAAAAAATATGAAGCATATGATATTTAACGCTCCATTAATTGATAATTTTGCTTGAAGGAACTATTGGCAAGAAGGAGTGAAATTCTTAGCTCCTTGTTTTACTTTAAAAAATCCCAGCAGTCCGCACTCAAACAAAACACCAAGTTTTCCACTGGAAGGACAAAAATAAAAGTCAGGTCTAGCGTGCTACATGCTTCATGACACAGTAAAACATTATCCACCTGGACTCCAGTCACGTTTCAAAAGTACAGTAGAGATTAGGTGCACAGCTGCCAAATAATAATACACCATGTTATAATTATGGCATTTTTTATTTAACTAAATTATAGTTATCTCTTTATTCCAGCACCATAGTTGAGGAAGTCTTGACCTATCACAACGCATCATGTTTATGTACATGAAACCTACCAGGAATGTTGCAACAGTTCCCACTGCTCCATTGTGTGCACAGTTACTCTGTATTTATTATTCATTGATATTCGGAATCTATGCTTAATTTTGAATGTGTGCAAATTCTCCATAAAACCTCTCGGAAGTAAGGAAAACATCTTTTACCATAAAATCATTTGCTAAAAGTCTATGTTATGGAATCACCCTTTAAGAGGGGGTACTGAATAAGCTTTATTAATTTCTCCCTTGAAATCTCATTAAATTGCAAAATATAAATTTGAAAACAAATACATGCTTAATGGGGCTCAAAAACAATAAAAGTTACCATTGCCAAGTCAGAAAAGTTGAGAAATTCATGGAAAGGAAAATACATATGGCATCAAGTTGGTGGGGAAATCCAAACAGGGAACCACAACTCAAAACAGGTGGAGGGCAAGACCGTGGAGAGTGTGAGCTGCCTCTCCCAAAAGGGCACACAGTTCCAAGTGCACAGTTCACAGAGAATAAGTGGCCTACCAGGGGAATCAAGAAGGTTATCAGATACGAGACAGCTGTCAGAAGAGCTAGGGCATACCTCTTCCTCCTCTCTGAGTCCACAGAGAGCTTTCCGGGTCATCTAACCCCAGGATAAAGCTGCTACAAATACTCTTTAAATAGGTTAGGGGACCTGTCTAAGGGAGTTCCTAGAAAAGGCTTTAAGGCCATTAAGAGGTACAGAGTAGAGATTCTAGTAACTTCTGATCTCTACAGGGATCATAGCTGCTATGACAAATGAGTGATAAGATAAAAAAGATGTTCTTGGAGAATAAAAATAAGATACCCAACTTAAAAGAAAAACTGCAGTAGAAAAGTTGATTTATAGGGCCAGGCATGCTGGCTCCCATCTGTCAATCTCAGAACTTTGGAAGGCCAAGGTAGCAGGACTGCTTGAGGCCATGAGTTTCAGAACAGCCTAGGTAACATAGTAAGATTCCCATCTCAACAAAAAAGTTTAAAAATTAGCGGGGCATGGTGGCACATGCCTGTAATCCCAGCTACTCTGGAGGCCCAAGATAGGAGGATCGTTTGAGCCCAGGAGTTTGAGGCTGATGTGGGCTATGATTGTGCCACTGCACTCCAGCCTGGGCAACAGAAGGAGATCCTGTCTCAAAAAAAAAAAAAAAAAAAAAATTAGAGAGAGAAAGAAAAAAAAAAGTTGATTAAAGAATGAATGGGGGAAAAGTTAAAGACCAAATTATTAATAATAATCTGGAAGATAAAGCAGAAACTGTTCAGAACATGTAGAAAGATGAGAAACGTAAGAGGAAAAGTAAAGAACCAAGGAATCTCAGGCTAAGATCCTTTCACAGGTGAATTATTTTAAACTTTCAAGGCATCAGGAAGAGCTAATCCTTACTTTATTTAAAATTTCCTAGAGTAGAAAAAGATAAAATATGTTCCAGCTCATTCCATAAGCCTAGCATAACTTTAATACTAAAACTGTGCAAGGAGACCATTAGAAAAAAAAAAAAAAGAAAACTAAAGATAAATCTCAGTTAAGAATTTCAATGCAAAATTATTAAATAATATGTTAATAAATGGAATCCAGAAATATATTAAAAGAATATTGAATTCAAGGATGATTAAGCATTAGGAAATGTACTACTGTAAATAACTTAAATAGATGAAAAGAGGACAACTAGATGACAATCTTAAAAACTATATAAATAGCAGTTTGTCGTAAATGCAATGACCTATTCAGTTAAGTGTATGGTTAGGGAGATATCTTATTAAATAATCTAGGAATGGAAAGAGAAAGCCTTAACTCAATAAAGTGATTACACAAGAAACCTTCTGCAAACATTACACTCAATGGTAAAATATAAGACAAATTCTCATTAATGTGTGTTATTACTGCTGTGAGTCAATGACGTTTTGTAGGACCTGGCCAACATGATACAATAAATGGAGGGAGGAAGGAAGGGAAAGAAAAAGAGAGTAAATACACAAAACTTACTATTTGAAGATGAGATACTTGTGTACTTGAACAATGGAACTAGACATAAGAAAAATATACAAAATGCAACAGCTTTCCTGTATATCAATTATAGCTATTATTGAAAAGAACTCATCTGCAACAGAAACAATAAGAACAATAAATAAAAAAACAGAAATTAACCTAATGAGAAATATGCCAACCCTATATAAAGAAAACTATAAAAACTAACGACTGTCATAAAAGATGACCAGAATAAATGGAGAAATCTGCCATGCCCTCAGTGGGAAGACTTGATGTAAATATCATGGACAAAAATATTCCCCAAACTAACATATAGAGTCAATGAAATCCCAAATTAACTTCTAACAAGATTTTTAAAAATAGAATTATCAAACTTATTCTAAAGTTCTACTAGAAAAATAAATTCAAGGACCTAGATGAGAATATTTTGAAAAAAAAAAAACACTGAAAGTAGACATACCCTGTCATACATCAAAATGGACAATAAAACTACAGTCACGGAAATGGTATGCTATTCTATTCACAATAGCAAACACATGGAACCAACCCAAATGCCCATCAATGATAGACTGGATAAAGGAAATGTGATACATATACACTATGGAATACTATGCAGCCATAAAAGGAATGTGATCATGTCCTTTGCAGGGTCTTGGATGGAGCTGGAAACCATTAGCCTTGGCAAACTAATGCAGGAACAGAAAACCAAACACAGCATGTTCTCTTTTATAAGTGGGAGCTGAATAATGAGAACATGTGGACACAGGGAGGGTAACAACACACACTAGGGCTTGTCGTGGGGGGTCCAGGGCTAGGGAGAGCATCAGGAAAAATAGCTAAACCATGTTGGGCTTAATACCTAAGTAAGGGGTTGACAGGTGCAGCAAACCACCACGGCACACATTTACCTACGTAACAAATTTACACATCCTGCACATGTGTCCCAGAACTTAAAATAAAAAGGAAATAAAATGTTATGCTATTAATATATGTTATAGTTGGATAGAATACAATAGAGTCCAGAAATAGGTATACATATAAAAGAAGTCAGTATATAATAAGGGTAGCATTTCAAATCAATGAGGAAAGGTAGAAGTATTCAGTAAAATGTGTTGGGACAATTGGCTGTTCATTTGGTGGGGAAAAAAGTAGTCTGATCATGATCTCATATAATTTACAAAAATAAATTGTAGGTAGATTATAAGTATATAATATGTACTTAAAATAAAAATGTCAGAAAATATACTTCTGATAAAAATTATCAGAAAAAGCAAAACACAGCATACTTCTATAATCTTGGGAGAGATCTCCTAAAAATGACACATGACATAAGGCAAACATTGCCAGATTTAAACACGTGAAATCTACCCTCTTGGCCTCCTACCCCATGCTCAGGGCTCAACACCCCCGCTGGGCAGATTCCTTTATCTGCCACCAGGGAGGTTTACTGGTGCCATGCTCCCCAACGCTCCTTTGCAATGTCCCTGTCTTGTAGCTCAGAGCCCAAGTTCTGTTCTAATAGAGACATTGTGATATGCATTTAGCTATGACTTTCTATAAACTGTGGGCTTCCTTGTCTCCCTATGCATTGCACAGAATTGCACTCTCTCAGAGGTGTAAGGTACTTATGGATTATCTTGTCATACATCTTCGTTTTATGGCTAAAGGGACAAAAGCCATGATTAATAAAGGGACTTGCCTTAGAACACATACCCAGTTGCTAACAGATCTGGCCAACACACAGAGCTGCTGATTTCTGAGGCACTGCTCTCTGCTCTATCCACATTAGAGCTTCCTGTGGTCTCATCTACAGGTGGAAAATTTCATGTAGGTAGGGAGGCTGGCTGGAGAGAAAACTGGGGCCCTGCAAAGTCATTTTCCAAATCACAAGATGATGCAGCAAGAACTTTACTATAATCAAAATATACATTCAACCCAGCCTCTGCCCAGACCTTTATGCTGTCATTTTTATGAAAGCAGCTGAGAGAAAAGGTGAGGTCAAACATAGCACAGACGGGTCATATGCCTCTACAGTTCTTCTCTGAGCTTCCTATGAGCATTTCACCCAGTCTGTGTGTGTTAGGGGGTGGGGATTAGAATGGAATTTAAGGGTTGGTAATATGTCGTGAAATCATAAAGTTGAGCTTTTTTATATTTTCCTAATGAGAGGAAAGTTATTGTAACTATAAACTAAATTTTACTGCTTCAATCATAGTAACCATGAAATAGTCCTCGAACACCTTTCAAGATAGTTGAGAATTACTATTCCAGATGATTTATGTTTATACTTTTCCAAGCACATTTTAAGAAAAATATATACATACAAAATCTTCTGAAAGAAAAAAGTACACAGTTGAAAGAAAAAAGTACACAGTTAGATAAGCCAGAGTCCCCATGGGTTGCCGCATAAATATGAATTGGTGCCATATTTCTAAAAAGGTCTAAAATAAATGAACCCAGGAGACACCATCAAAACTAAAACAAGACCAGTTACACTAGTGACAAGGTTATGAAGAAACTCTTGACCCATCTGGATAGATTTAGCACTCAGAAGAGAATTCTAGGAGAAGAAAATACAGCAAGATTAGATGCAACCAAAACAATGATAAGAAAAAATGGAAAACAATCATATCACTCAATCTTGGCTGCAAATTAGCAAGGGGTGTGTGGATTCCAACAGCAGCCACAATATTGCAACCATCCAGTTTCCTGCTAGGCTCAGGCATCACAGCAAAGACACTTGGCACCAAATAGCTTCTGGCTAGGAATTTTACATTTAGAAATGTAAGCCCCAGTAACATTTAAGGAATTCTCTCCCTTGCCAGATAGCCATCCTCTTGCTCTGAAGCCATGTGACATACCACTTTGCCTTTTTGTGCATCTGTTGTCTACATCAGTGTAGAAACTGGGAGGAGAGACTCTGAATTTTGGCCCTTAGCAAAAGGGTACATTTTAGTATCATGACAGTCTTGGCAGAACAGGGCATTCTTACTTGAAATGTCTCTGCCATACTGGGAGATTTGTTCACCATCACCTGAGACTGGCTCGGCTGAAGGGACTATCAGTTCTTAATACACAGGCAACTATGTGAAAACTTAAGAAGCAAGCTGCTTCTTGGAAATATCACTTTATGAATGGTTGTCTCTGACCACCTTTCAGCATTTTAAAAGGTTTCATTATCGTTTGAGTTCTGCTTTTCCATTTTAATTTTGTATTACTAAAATATTCCTCTCTAAATCACATTGTAAAAAAGTTCTCTTTATTTAAGTGAAAACTGATCAAAATTTTCATTTAAAACAAACACAGCACACACAAAAAAACAAAATTGTGTGTTTTTGGGCCAAAAGTGATCAAAAAATGAACACAAAGTGACCAAAAATTGAACACAGTGTGTAAAAGATGTATGTCTTCATCACTGTATCAAAGACACTCAAAAGTACTGAAGTCAGTGGGCAAGGGGCAGTTTTTACCCCTATCTGCAGTCCAGCAATTCTGAAAGACATGAAAAAAGTGCTTAAGAGAATCATGGCCCATTGCTAAGGTGCTACCCAAATCCATGAGCCTGTGAAATCTAAACTTCAATTTTGCTTTTTTTGGTTGCATGACCTGAGCAAATGCTAAAAGTGAATTTCACCCTGTAGCACCTCCTACTGGGCTTGGAAAAAGTTACTGACTCACTTTGGGGAAGACTCCAAACTGTTGAAAGTAGAGTGGTGTTGCTGCTTGAAACTGAGACTAATCTATCTCCCCAAAACCACTTTCCAACTGGGTTGTTATCCCTCAAATTGTTTCTGGCCACTTCCTGGTAATAACTTCAATGTCTCCAGTGTCATGTACAAGGCGGAGGGGAGATGCCACTGATCGTCTTCAAAAGCGACCTTGTTTTTCCAACTATGTTCAATTTCTATTACTGCTACTGCTACTACTACTACTACTACTACTACTACTACTACTACTACTACTACACACACACACACACTCATACACATACACACCGCAGAAACCTTTGGCCACCAGTATTAATGGTGTGGGATCTTCTGCAAACCATTTCTATTTCCCATAATAACCAAAGATGATCCCTAGGTACTATATCACT
The DNA here is from genome assembly GCF_024542745.1 of Macaca thibetana thibetana. Lineage (NCBI taxonomy): Eukaryota > Metazoa > Chordata > Mammalia > Primates > Cercopithecidae > Macaca > Macaca thibetana. The sequence continues at coordinate 27,384,971 of NC_065586.1, forward strand.
ATTACAACCCACAATTTATAATATCAACTTGTGTAAAAACCTTTCCACTCTAGCTATTACAACAGAGAAATTTTTAGAAAGGCATACACAGCTACTCCAAGTTCTCAAAAGTTCAACACTAATGATTTAAGTATTTTGTAAGTAAAAGTCGTTTAAGTGCCTGAAGCTGCCAAAAATTGTTAGACTTACTACACAAAGGATCAGGATCACATCTCCAAGCAACAGAGCAACTCATGGCCAAAAGTGAACATTTTCAGAGCCTTGTATAGAGGCCAAAGCCATTTCCTAACCTGAAAAATATGGGATTGATCTGGAAGATCCTTTAAAAGCTGATTGCTGGATTTACAAAAATCCCTGACTATTTACCTGTTTAGTGCAATGAAACAGAGAAATTGGGTAACAGAAGCTGTCAAAGAGGAAACAGAGAAAAAGTTCATTACGCAGCTGTTATTTAAACACACCACCCTTCATTTAAACTGAAAACTGAGAAAAATATTCAAATTTTGTGAAGGAAATTGGGCAAAGTGAACACATTTATTATTATATTTTTTTACTTCCTCAAAACTCACAATTATAAATGATATCATTTATAATGGAAAACAAGAAATCAGTCTTCCAAAATTAAAAGTACCAAAACTCTGGACTGGAAGAAAGCACATATTTACCCTGTGTAAAAATTCTGTTACATCAACAAGACAAATCTTAACCCAGAAAAATACCTTCTTAATTTTAGAAACAAAATAGGGAGACAGAAGGGAAAAAACTAACTGCAACTAACAAAAAAAAAAAAAAAAAAAAAAAAAGAAGAAGAAGAAGGGAGAAAAGAAACCACCTCTATATTCATTGGGCTATATTCATTAAATAGAATGTCTTGTTGTTTTCACAGACAGTAAAAACTTTTTGAAATTCTTTTTACTCTTAGGCCACAGAAGCATCAATGGATCTTATTTGGTCTCGTCAGTGTATAAAGCGTTTACAAACCTAACTAAATATAGAATTAATGGTAGTTAAGCATTTATATTCCTTATATATAGGAGAAGAAAAAAAAAGGACCCCTTTATGCCAGCTTTGAGTTTGGCTTGATTTTTTATGACTTATTTAGAAGCCCTAGGGAATGAGAAAGTCTCTTAATGGAAATACTGACACAGTCTTAAATATAGTGACATGAACAAGGACTTCTATGAAGCTGCCCCAGGATGTGACTGACCACTGAAGCAAGTCTGAAATGCACTGAGTATCAGAAAGTCAAATATGATCGATTTGCTGATAAATATCAGTAGAACGGTAATGCCAAAATACAGAGAATGGCTTTGCAAGATCAAAATTTCAGGTTGGTAACTTGTTCTTAACAGGAAAATATCAAAAATGTACGGGATCTTTGCTCCTGCACATGGATGAGAGAGAAAGTGTAAAATTTCTGTATGGACTTTCTCCTAGTCTCATATGCAGCTAAAAATAGTCATTCTTAAAAAGTCACAACTTTGACTTAGGGTTCTTGTCAACCCTGACAGTAAAGGTGGCAGTAGGGTTTAAATGAGTGGATTTAGATCTGTGCTTTATTTCTTAAGTCTCACCTCCAAGGCTATGTATGGTACTAGGTAAACAATAAATCCCACTACTTAGTGAAGTCAAATTTGTAAAAGCTCCATTTGTTTCTATTTGTCTGTTGGCTGTGCTTTTTATTCTTTGGTGGATTTTCTTTAAACTAGCTAATTTTTTCCATTTTTCATCCTTGCATCTCTCTGGAAGTTACTCTTTTACTTGAAAATCGATTTAGTTTCATTTTATTCTTTCTATGTTTTTCTTTTGACTCTCTTAAACATCTCATTGTTTTCAGCTTCATTGTTTAACTTTTTGTTTTTACTTTACGTTTCTCTTCTTTTTAAAACTTTTTAAAAACCAATTCAAACTTATTCAGGACCCTTCCTCTTGTTCTCTTCACAAACACAGATCAACATATACTTAAGTAAATTTAAATGTTTTTTATGATTTAAGGCGCAGACATACTAAATCATCAAAACATGAATTCATTCACTTGAGAAACATTTATAGAGTAAATACATGAAAGACATGGTAGTAAGCACTAGGGGAATTATAAAAATTAATACAACACCATTTCAGGGTCTCCAGGAACTCTTAATACACACAAGGCAGTGAGAGCTAGTACCAAAGGAAAGAGATAGGATGCGGCTGCATTTCGGAAAACAATCTGCCCATATTCAGCCGAATATGAAATCAGCGTTGCTATCTTTTTTAGGTACCACAATGTAAAATGACAAAAATGTCAGAAGCTAACACAACCCTAAAATATCTGTACAGTTTCTAGGCTAAACTGCCTCATACTTTCGATTTGTTTGTAAGCCATATAGTAGGAAAGTGCGAGTCTCAGCATCTATCTACATGTAGGATTTTTCGGGCTCTCATGTGACACCAAATAACAAAGAAAAGGGAATGGAAAGCCACCCCTGAAGGAGCCAGCACACAGCTCATGTTGCCAATATTTCTTCTTTTTTTCTCTTCTTGTCTGCCATTAATCTCTCAGTTCTTCACAATGGGTGAAACCCTGGTACAATTGCATTTGGATTTTTGCAAGTGAAGCCGGAAAGAAATATGATTTTCAAACATCAAATTAATTTGAACTTCAGAAAGAATCCACACCAATGTGTTTTGCTTCTACCATGACTCATAAACGTTTACTAAGAATCTATGGTATTCCGAATAGTGCTTAAGTTTTTATAATTCTATAGTAAGCCCATGCATATTCAAAGGGTCAGCATTTGTATAAATCTCATTTGAAAAGATTCTGCTTAGAAATAAGTAATTAGAAAAGTTCCCTTTTAAAAAGGCTGTCAGGAAGACAAGGCTCGTTATTCAAAGGAGTGAGGGGCAAGTTTCCGATTGTGATTAACCCTGAGGTTACTGACTTGAAAGGGTGGAACAGAATATAAGGAATACAAGGAAGAGGAAGTTTAGAGAATAGAAAGATCATTAAAGTACCTCTCCAAAGCTGTGCTGAATAGTGTAAGTTTAGAAGAGAAGAAAATTCTCTATTTTTTAAATTGGTCCTTAAATTTCTGCTATCTGGAAATTGGACTTATGTGAAATACCTCATTCCCAGATGGCCTTTGTTAGGTAAGGTACAAGACAAGGAATTGGACAACCTTTCAAGTATCCTTTAAATGTCACTCGCTGGACTGTTGATAGAGGCTTTTATTATTCTCTGCTGGAGTACATCAACAGTCATTTGCATGCCAGGAAAAGAATGTCTGGAATAATCCAAAAAGGCAAAGCTTAATTCTTTCACTAAAACCAAGAAAGTGACAGCAGAGAAAGGGAAATAAAATAAGAAAATAAGTGTCCGAGGTAGACTTACTGGTAACAAAAGCCCAAAAGAGAAACCGTGCGTGTGCACCGAGGCACTCGACGCAGGGCCCTTAACACAGATGGCTCTTGATGCCGCCGTAAGACTTTTTAAAAGCTACCCCCCAAAACAAAAGCTGAAATGAATGAAACAGATATTGTCAGGGGAATATTCACTGCTCAAAAAGATCTGCCAAGGCATCTTTTTAAACCTTTCTTCTGGTTCATTTAAATATGGTTTCATGGATAGAGTGGCCAGCACCAAACACAGGCCTCCAGTGAGTCTAAGCCAGAGCCTTCTTGGAGTGGCTCTTAATTATCATTTTTGCACGTGGAATGAGTGCACATAGGAGCAGCACCTCATATACCAATGGATTCTGTCCCAGAAGGGTCCTTGTTACATTGCTTGTTTAGAACGGAGAGTACATTTCTCCGAAGAAACTATGCCATAAATTAAGCTTGAAGCCCAGGCAGATCCAATGGTTTATTGAACTCATGAGCATATCTAGATTTTACTACTGATACCAGCTTAAATTCTGAAGTACACAGTGTGCAGGAAGAGAGAGAAAAAGAAAAAAGAACACTTTCTCCCCTGAGGGTCATTATGAGCCAAGAAAAAAGGTTTGGAGATGGCAGTTGGACTTGTTATCCTCCCAAACTTTCTACGTCCTTGTTCCTCTTTCCCCAGTAACCAAAATGCCTTGTTCTCTCGTTTCGTTCCACGTCTCCAACTGCAGCAGGACATCCAAATGGATCCTACCTCCCAAAGTGTCCCATGCACCAATAAATGACTTCTTTTTTCTCTCAATCAAAATCTTCATTTCTTCCCAGGGATATTCACCTCCGTCAAGCGATGGGAAGTTAGCCCAATTAATTCATACTAACATAGAAAAGACTCCTATCTGCCTAGATGCTTTGGTTTATACCATATGTGTCTAATTAAGAGAGATTTTAGAGAGTTTAACAAGATGAAGTTTAAACATTCAGCCTCTTGGGAGCAGGATACATTTATGAAGCCTATACTGACAGAGCCATGGAGCTCATAGAGCAACCATTCTAATGCACTAGGCCTTTTTTTTTTTTTTTTTTTTTTTTTTTTTTTTTTTTTTTTTGAGAGAGAGAGTCTCATTCTATTGCCCAGGCCGGAGTGCAGTGGCATGATCTTGGCTCAGTGCAACCTCCACCTCCCAGGTTCAAGTGATCTCCCTGCCTCACTCCCCCTAGTAGCTGGGATCACAGGCACACGCCACCATGTCTGGCTAATTTTTTTGTATTTTTAGTAGAGATGGGGTTTCGCCATATTGTCCAGGCTGGTCTCGAACTCCTGACCTCAGATGATCCACTGGCCTCGGCCTCCCAAAGTGCTGGGATTACAGGCATGAGCCACCAGGCCTGGCCTGCACTAGGCCTTTATAAACTAATCATCTGTGATCTGTGAAAGGGAAAAATGCAACAGGGACTTGTCTTCAAGTCGAGCAAAACAAGAGGGGAACTCCACAGGTTTTATTTCAAGACTTGCCTGATTTACTCCTTCTTAGAAACCTCTTTCCTCTTCAGTAGAGAAAGAAATTCCATAGGCTTGGTTCTGAGGATAAAGTCAAATTCTAATCCAAACTAGGAAAGGTTCCAGCGAGAACCCACTCTGTAAGGCGGCAAAGACGGTTCCATCTGGAGAATTTGAACCTGGCTCAACAGGAATGAAGGTGGATATTACACTGGGGGTCCTTATCCTGGCACCTCCCAGAGCAGATGACCCCCAGGTCTAGAGGCTTGGAGGTCAGTTTGTAAGGAAATTCACTCAGTCAGACATCTGAAAATTGACATTCGCTAAGCTCACATGATAAAAACAAATTATAATTTTAATTTAGATGACTTAATTCAATGGATGACACTGAGTGACTAAATTTCCTTTGAGTATTAATTACATTTAGATGCAATGACCTTAATAATTCTGATCAATTGTGATGGTATAACTACTGCTGTCAAAAATGTTTCAACCCATCTGTATTGAGAGTGTGCTATGCACCTGGCATGAAGCCAAAGACTGGATTACAGAGAAATAATGTCTATGTAAAATCAGTAAAAATATGTATGCATTTGCTTTGATGTTTCTAGCAATATCTTCAATTAGGATTACTACTTTATAATCTATACGACTTCAGCCCCCTAGAATTTAATAAAAATAAGTGAAATAAAATTCAGTGATACATTATCCTTTCTCATACCAACTTTCAACTAGCCTTTTTTTTTCTTTGAGACACAGTTTCACGCTGTCACCCAGGCTGGAGTGCAGTGGTATAATCTCCTCTCACTGCAACCTCTGTCTCCTGGGTTCAAGCGATTCTCGTACTTCAGCCTCCCTAGTAGCTGAGATTAGAGGCGACTCCCACCATGCTCAGCTAATTTTTGTATTATTAGTGGAGACGAGGTTTCACCATGTTGGCCAGGCTGGTCTCGAACTCCTGATCTCAGATGATCTCCCTGCCTCGGGCTCCCAAAGTGCAGGGATTACAGGTGTGAGTCACCGTGCCCGGCCTCAACTGGCGTTTTGCTTCCATGTATTTAATAAAACTCATTACAAAACAGCCACTCTAACAAAAATGGATGAATAAATGGATAAAGTTCCTTAGCAGCCGGGCGCGCTGGCTCACGCCTGTAAAGCCACCACTTTGGGAGGCCGAGGCGGGCAGATCATGAGGTCAGGAGATCGAGACCATCCTGGCTAACACGGTGAAACCCCATCTCTACCAAAAACACAAAAAATTAGCCTGGTGTGGTGGCGGGTGCCTGTAGTCCCAGCTACTCGGGAGGCTGAGGCAGGAGAATGGTGTGAACCCAGGATGAGGAGCTTGCAGTGAACCGAGATAGCACCACTGCACTCCAGCCTGGGTGACAGAGCGAGACTACGTCTAAAAACAAACAAACAAACAAACAAACAAACAAACAAACAAAAAAGTTCCTTAGCAATAAATTGTAACAAAAACAAATAAATTGTAAAGTGTTCTTTTAAAAAATTTGAAAGTTCAGAATCTTTGTACTACTGTAGCACTGGGGGTGGGGGTGTTAATACAGACTTAGAAAATTTCTATTTAGGTGAGGGAGGAAAGAAAGATATAACCAGATGGAATTGAAAGAATTCAGAAGAAGGTTGTATGCCAGAGAAAACCACAGCAGTTGCTCAGAAAGTATTTCTTGAAATCCCCGGTTTTACTATTTATACATGCCTGGTAACCCAGCTACAACTGCAGCAACGCTGTCACTCAATTCCCACAGAAGACAGCCATTGATTGTTTTGATCTGAAACCTAGCAGATCAGTCTTAGGCTGCTAGTCTTTCTTAATTCTCCAACCATAAAAACAAATCATTTAGTCTGCCCTTTTTAAGTTGATGCACATGCGTGTAAAACCAGAAGTTTACATGTCTAGGTTGCTTTCTCTTTGCTTCCATAACTAAAAAAAAATAGGCTTTTATTTAAAAATAGAATTGGCAAATGAATAGTCCATACATTGGACAAAGTGCCTTTGGAATGCTTTAATAAAAATAAGCCACTGAGACATTTAATTTTGAAAAGAATCAACTGCACAGGCGTGCTATTCATTCTGGCTTTATATTTTGTCACTTTTGAAAAGAGCATGCATTTTCAGAAGACTCACCACACTGGGCAAATTGCATAGTCATTAACCTATGTTTTTACTAGACAATGTTAAATATTTTATAAGAAAAATATTTTTAAATAAAAGATTACCAATTACCAATTACTGTGTCTCATTAAAATTAATGTATTTGTCATTTTTTTGTATTTGCCTATGCACATTTGTACTGTTATAACTGTATTATACTGTTCCCACAATTTTGAATTGTTTTTCAATTAATACTACATTATAAATATTTCTCAGGTATTTTCATAGTATCAGTATTATAAATAAAGATTTTGACTTTTATGGAGTCTTAATCTGGTTTGGAAATAAGATAACATTTACTTTTTTTAAAATTTGATATCTTTATACATTCCAGAAAAACGCATAAAACACAAGCATTAATTCTTCAAAGTTTGAAAAAAAAATGGATGAATTAAGTCATGTGTTTTGGGAATTGGATTGACTAAAAATCTTAATTTTTTGTGAGTTATTGGCCATTTAAAACTTTTCATGTTTATGAACTTTTGTGTGGAGAATGCCAATTTATTTAAATATACATTTACATATAGTATATTGCCAAACAATTGTGCATAGTACTTCATCATAATTTTTTAAAACCTTTTTTGTTTAATAACTATTTATTGATTGCTGTTTCCTCCTTTGTAATTTCCAGTTTTAATTTGTGTCGATTTTTGCTTGTTTATTACTGTTTTAAAAGAGTCAACTCTTATTTGTTTTTCAGCTTTCCATTTGACCTTTTTTTGTTTTTTTATTACTTTTTTTCAATTATCTGTATTTGAACAATGTGATTTCCTTTCTTTAAAAATAAACCTTCATAAAACTCTGAATTACTTTCAAGTTCTCTGGTTACAATAGTTAGATGTTAATATGTAGTGTCTTCATTTTCTTTTTTTTTCTTTTGCAACAGGGGCTCCCTCTGTTGCCCAGGCTGGTGTGCAGTGACACAATCACGGCTCACTGCAGCCTTGATCTCCTGGGCTCAAGCAGTCCTCCCACCTCAGCCTCCCAAGTAGCTGGGACTGCAGGTATGCACCACCATGCATGGGTAATTAAAAAAAAATTGTAGCAATGGGGGTCTCACCATGTTGCCTAGGCTTGTCTCAAACTCCTAGGTTCAAGGAATCCTCTTGCCTCTGCCTCCCAAAGTGTTGGGATTACAGGCATGAGCCACCATGCCCAGCTTCATTTTCCTTATTGGCTAAATTTCCTTTTATTTTTTCTTCTTCCTAGACCCAATTATTGTTTACAAGACGATTTCTGTATTTCTGAGTGTTTAGAGTTTGTTTTTATTGTTAGAGTTGGTAATGCAGAGAGAAAATGAGGTTGATTTAAGTCTTTAGAAATGTATTGCTATTTTCTCTGAATCTTTGTAGATCATTTGTCTCATATATATTTGTAGATGTTTGAAAATCAGATTGCTGGCAAAATGATCTACAGGGTATATTAACAGAGCAACTTTAGATTTCTTAATAAAGCCCTACTGTTCACAGACCAAGCTTCTTGATATTATGAAGAAAAGATGTAGTAAAATGTGTATAGTTTATATCATAGGGCCTAGCGTACCGTAACTACTGTATACATGATTGGTAGTAGTTGGGATAATAATAGTGATTATAGTAGTGATGTTCTTCCTATCTCTCGTGCAGACTCAGAGATCTGGAGGAGAGTACCTACTATGTGTTCTTGGTCTGGGTTTTCTTATCTGTGATGTAATGTCCCTGTTATAGATGCTTTCTGAGGTTATTTCCAGCTCTAATATTCTAAATCCTATTTGCTGGCATTTTCAGGACCCAGATTGTCTACACCAGATGTAGATGTAGGTCATGCATATTCCTTGTTCGAAAGTCACCTCATACACTTCTTAAGAGCAAACCTCTCTGGGAACTGAAGTCAAGATAGAAATTTTTACCAAACCTACTACTCTATCTGAAAGTTTTGGACAGGTTGGAATCAATTCTTTATTTCTGGAAGGAAAGTAAAATTTTAAAAGCTATCTTTCAGCCCTGCTTATGCTTTTCAGGAATGAGAGTAAAATTTCCAGAGCAATGGAAGCCAGACCTATACTTTTCTTTCACAAAAGCTTGGCACCCCTATTAATTTGTTTTCATTTACCATCACTATTTAGCAATCAAAGCATTTAACAGAAAAGACATAATACAAAGTATTTGCAGGACTGGCCACAATCTGGCACTATCCTCTATTATGAATTATTCATAAAAGCCAGTATATACCTCCCCTAAACATTGTTATTATGAAGATTAAAATTATCATTAAGTATGAAAATTCTTCCATCTTGAGTTAATTTTTGTATAAAATCAAAACAAAAATATTAAAAAATTAAAATTAAAAAATAGAAAAATAAAACTTCTTATCTTTAATACGAAAACTGAAAATTTCTCAATAAGACCATAATCTACTAACAAATTTATCCATTGGCAATTATAAACAAAATGAAAGCTTTAAAACTGAATTATGGGCAATATGTGAATAATCTGATGCCTTTATACCTGTTAAAATAAACCCCTCTGATGCAGTTTTAATTGTACTTTAAAAAGGTATCACAGGAATTACTACAGAAAACATGGGCTTACCTGTGCGATAGACAAAGTTGCCTTCAGTTTCTGATGACGATGGAGACACTAATTCTTCCTCAAATTCATTGGAGCTAAAAGATCCCGAGTGGTTTCTTTGCCTTGTTTTTCCCATCATGGTAGTGTTCGTGGCCATGACATGTCTCAAAGAGTCATTAAGGTAACGGTTCAACAAGCTGCTCTTGTATTTGGGGGGTGCCACGTAGTCCTCACTGGCCCGTGACTCTGGCCTCACTCCTGCTTTGATGACTGAGCTCTCACTTTTAATCACGGGATGGTGAACTGGGGTATTATAGCCCCCTTCATTCATGTGGTTTCTTGGAGGATTTTCTCCATCTACAGCGGAACAGTATCACTAAGTAGGATAGTAGGCACAGTTTCCCCCAGCCACCCAACTCTTATATTTAATCCTTAAAAATATATAAAGGAAATATATTTAAAGTATATAAAATTATCTTTGATATTCAAGATTAATTTTTAGGCAATGAAAGCAAATATTTATGTCATCTCTCACTTATGGTATTTTAATTTTAATGAATTTCAATGAATATGTTATTCTGACACATGGTATATCTATAAACAAGAGGAAATGGCCATCATTCCTTTGGTCATTTATAGTATTATAAAAGTGAAGTTACTTCATGCAATAAAAAAGAACCGTTATGGCACCATCATATTTTGTGAGAGCAACCTTAAAAATAGCAATTATGGTGAACTTGCTATAGAGGCAAAACAAAGAAAGCAAAATAAAAATATTAACAAACCTTCAGAACACGAGTCATCACTGCTTATGCTAAGCCGTTCAGCATTGCCTTGAACATACTTGTTGTATAACTTTATTCTCAAAGCCCAGCTTAAATCTGGCTGTCGAACGGTATTCTTAAGCCGACGTCTTGCATTAGCAAACCAATTTGACACCTAAAACGGTATTATTTTTCAATTAACAAAACTTGAAAACATTATCCATGGTGCAATTATTTTCTCATGAAGGAGCTAAGCCTCTCTCAGCACCTCTGATCATTAAATATTCTCAGGACATAAGAATACTGGACATTCATATCCATTCATTCATTCGACAAACATGTTGCTTACTACAGACACTGAGCACTTAGTGTATTTGTGGAATAAGGAAAAATGAAGAGGCCTTGACCTCAAAAAATTCTAGTAAGAGAAAAGTCCAGTCAGAGAAGTAGGAGGGTATACAAATAGCTAATATAAGAAAGAATGTGATGAATGGCATACAAGATATTAAAATGATACAGGAGTCCAAAAGAAAGAGGGGTTACTTTCATATGTGACTCCAGCCTTTTTGAGGAATTTAAGTGAGGCTTTGAAGAAGGTCCAGAATAGGTCAGGTTGAGAGGGAAGGGAAGTGCATTGCCAATAAAGAGGACACAGGAACAAATGGAAGTGAAATTCCAGAGAAATTGTAGGGGCTGAGGAAGAGGGAAGAGTTAAAGATGACCTTGAGTCATCAAACCTGTGTAACCAAGAGAAAGGTAGTGCACGTGGGGAAAGAGAAAAAACTTTTTGAGGATAAAATGATGTGTTTGGCTTGGGCAATGTCTAGTTTGAGGTGCTAATACTGGTGACATGTCTGGTAAGAAAATAAAAGTGGTATCTGAGATTGAAGGGAGGGGATGACCAAATTCAAGAGGAAAAGGCACAGAGGTAATTGTCAAAGTTGCAAGAGTAGAAAGAATGAAAGCAGGGTCAAAGACCAAGCTTTGGAAACCATTAGAGATGAAAAAGGTGGGACCTGTTTGCTTCCAAAAGATGAGCTAGCAAAACAAGCAGAGGCAGAGCCATCGGTGAAGAGGAGGAAAATAAACCAAAGAACTCTTCACTTTAAGCCAAAAGTAAAGTGTTGCTTAGACAAATAGTTGAAGGCAAAGAAAGAAACATTTCAAGACAAAGAAAAGATACTTCCATTCTTTTTTTGAAGATGCCACTGGATTTGTACTTGAGATTTCTTCTAAAATATCAGGCTATCATCAGTGCAGAGATTTTTAGAAACTCAAAAGGGCAATACTTGCCTTTAAAAGAATGAAACATGGGAAGAGAATTAAGTTTTTCTGCCAGTTTGGTCCAGAACATGACCAAACTGAGGAATTTAAGCTAGGCTTTGAAGAAAGGCCAGATTACTATAATGGTTTGTGTGGCAGTGTTTGTACTGGAAATTTCTCCTTTTTTTTTTTTTTCTAGATTTATACCATAAATACACATTTTTTGTGCATTACTCAAATTCTTATTATTCTACTTTTAAAAAACCCTCAAATTATACTTTTTCTCCCTGTCCTCATGGGTAAACACATGCTGGGTTTCCCATATGTATTTAATATTCAATATAGTCAGTACTATCTTCTTTGTACCTGAAGCAATGATAGTTATCCTTTCAAATTTATATGCAATGACATATAATCTCACTATGGCATTTCAGAAGTCAGTCTTCATCAACACTTCTTCCTGCTAAGCTATGTTACTATGACTATGATTCGGTCTGGCTTCAAATTCTCAGTCTGAATTCGAATTCTCAGTCCTTCCCATTCTCTACAGACAGACAACAAAATTACTGAGTGACTATTGTACTTTAGCCATGGTGTTAAGTTCTAGGAATGAATAAGCTTTGTCTTCTGCACTCCCAGAAGGACTAGCAGAAAAGAACTACACATAATTAACTGGGATACACCGGTGAACATTAGCTGTGGAAGCACATGGAGCCTGATCCCTTTCTTCATGAAATTTCTCAATCTTTCCTTGGATTCTTCAACTCACTGTCAAAATCTTTATCCAACTACTTTATCCAACTATACTACTAACTGGGAATTTGGAAACATTTCTCTTTCTAACTTCCCTCTCTTCCATTCTGTTCTCTTAAATCGATCTTAGCAACTATCATCAAATTCAAGAATTGATGCACCATTTTGATTTAATCACTTCACTCCTTCAAATCCTCATAAATGTCCTGTTATCCCATAATCACCATACAATGGAAAAGGACCTGGCTTCCTGTTCTGAATTTGCCAAAACCATGCGGTATGAATTTGGATAAGTTATTCAACTTTACTGAACTTTGAATCCTTCATCTCTAAAATGGATTTGATGGTTCCTAATATCCTTGTTAGCTCTAAAAATTAAGATGGGCGAATACAGCCCAAGTTTCCCTACAGCAATGTTAATATCCTTTACACGAGGTACTAACCTCCCTCTGTTGACCAGTACTGTCTCCAGCAAGAGTGTTTTTGTCCTTCTTTGCTCCTTTCACACAGAGTACAGCCTGCAACTTCCCCTAGATCATTCATATTTACTAGAATTCAACTCCAAAACATTTCTGTAACTTTCTTTACTAAACAGGATATAATTCAGACTAACCTTAAATCTTCACACAGCAACCACACATAGTACAGTGTAAAATCCAATTCTTATGAAACTCTTCTTATAATGAAAATGCAATGGCCTTCTAATTTAAAAAAAAGTAATACACTATCCTTCTAACAGACAAAAATGGGGGAATATTTAAATGATTTAAATGTCATAGGGGATTAACTAACTTTTCATACATAGGAGTCATATCTTTTTTATGTTTTATATACTCATAGTCTTTTATTTTTTACCATATTATAATAGTTACACATTAGGTGATTTTCCAGAAAGATTTGCTGATGTCTAATATAGACTGTTTCAAAACTGATTTCATAAATTGACCACCACCCAATCTGGTAATACATGTATTCTGCTGGGGTTTTTTGTTGTTTTTTTTTTTTTTCCAGTACAACCTAACAGATAGATACACTCCAAGGTCTTTAATGTGTATTTGCAGTAGGTCCTGCAAACAGCAAATAGCTGGTTAACAAATTTGCATATTCTTGTTTTGCATTTCTTTCTTGATGAATTAATGCAAATTCCATCTGTTTCACTGAAGGTAAAAATATCGGTTCAAATTTTCTACTTTTAATCTACTATGGATTCCTTCGGGTTGTCATTCATATTCTCTTCAAATTGTATTTTACATGAAACAGGTCTCCTTACCAAGGGTAGGTTCTGGAACAGAATTTTACTGTCAAACTGAATGCTATGTGTGTATATATGTATAGATGTTTGGGCCTCTAAGTTTTCACTATAAAATATGGGAGATAGTTAGATACGACTAATTTATATAATTATATTTTATATTGGTATCTATCTGTCTATCTATCTCCCATATTTTATAGTGAAAGATTAGAGGGTCAACTGTCTCGAAGCTGGGAGGGAAAACTAATATTCATCCTACTTTAACAAAGGTGTTTACATTCATCATGTTGACAGAGCAATTGTTATAGTACACCCAAAGGGATAAACTGGCATCTGTCCATCTTTGAACACACTGAATTAACAAACTTCTGAGCTATTCATCTGAAATATTGAGCATTTCATTCCCACACCATGTAATATAACACTTGGAATAATGAATAAGGACCAATCTGAGATTTTGTTGAATATTTAACAGTTGTTATAAGCCTTATAGCTGATAACAGCATATATATCTCAGCAGGCACACTCAGTACCAACGAAAAACAGAGTTATGTCAACAGTGGAGACAGGATCTTGGAACATAGTAGTTTTAACAAATCGTATGTGGACAGATCACAGGAATATGAGACTTCCATTATTAGAGGAGGAAGCATTAACATCTACTCATTGTTCCTTGGTAAGTTCCATATCCTGCAATAATACAAACCCCAATCACATACCATTTTATACTATTCCACAACAAAGCTGTTTATATTTTGAGAGTACAGAGTGTATTTCTTTTTTTTTTTTTTTTTTTTTTTTTTTTGAGACGGAGTCTCACTCTGTCGCCCAGGCTGGAGTGCAGTGGCCGGATCTCAGCTCACTGCAAGCTCCGCCTCCTGCGTTCACGCCATTCTCCTGCCTCAGACTCCCGAGTAGCTGGGACTACAGGCGCCGCCACCACGCCCGGCTAGTTTTTTGTATTTTTTAGTAGAGACGGGGTGTCACCGTGTTAACCAAGATGGTCTCGATCTCCTGACCTCGTGATCCGCCCGCCTCCCAAAGTGCTGGGATTACAGGCTTGAGCCACCGCGCCCGGCCCAGAGTGTATTTCTATAGCATTTGAACAATGATCAGCCATAGGATCAGCCATAAGATCCATTGGTAATTCTATACATTTTAATTTTTTCCATTTATCACTTTAAAGCTTCAGAAACCAGCTTCATGAATAATAAAATTTGAAATCATTATACAGTTGTCATTTATTATTATAAAAGTTATTTTACCCCACTTAAAATTACATATGTTTGTGCATTTTTATTTTCTGAGGACTAGTGTAAGAGAAAAAAAGTGTTTTGAATGAAAATTTCATGTAAAGCATATTTTAAAAATGTAATAGCGTCACCAAGATCTGAATGTAAAAAGCATTTTTATTTGTATTTGAACTATCATTACAGGTGGCAAATAATTTAAAATTACAACTACTTGTATTGCAACTCAACAAAAGTACTACATAAGAAAGTTTAAATGGCTCTCCTAATGACAAATGCTACTTCGTAATTTAAAAACATCCTAACACATGTCATAAATGTTCTTTTGCTTTCTGTATGAAAGAATAGCCACTATTAAATATAAAGCTCTATATCAACCAGAATAACTTAGTGTTTCATTGCTGACATCATGTGAAATATTCAAATAACTCTATAAATTAGTGTATTTTAAAAATAAATAGCATACTTATTTAAACGAAATTTTAACATAGGTTATTTATTTTCATAAGTCAGGTTTTTCTGACTGGAATAATTTATTTAGAAACTACTTTGGTAAATCGCTAAAAGATTCATAGTTCTATGTTAAACAGTTATTAAGCCAAGAACACTAAATTAATTTTCCCCTCCACTGCTGCAGCAAATCACTATTAATACCATTGCCTGATAATATAAAAGAAACAGATGTTTTTGTATATAATTATATTCTGAAAATAAGCAGAAATTACATATTCTAGTATTGATAGCCTGACTATAAGTCAAGTTTCACACCTTGTCAAACTTTCCAGTAATTCCTAAAGGGAAATTTTAAATACTCCGGAAAGCAATTTTTATTTTATCCACTAGTTCCTTTTTTTCTTTTTGGAGCTCCTGCTTACTGTAAATTTAGTGGAATGGCCAAATTTTCACAATCAGGTAATGCTATTGTAATGTGCAAAACTTCTCACCTGATGTAGCTCCTCCTCCTCTTCTTTCTGAATAAATTTGCCTGTTTGCATGTAGAAAGTTCAAGCCACCATATTTATTTTTTTAAAAAAATTATGACATGATGGGAAAAGCATTTGATCTGGAATTATTTATTTCCAGGCCTATCTCTGTCTTTTACTGACACAACTGCCCCAAGTCTTGGTTATGTCAAGTGTAAAATTCTTACAATAACTGCCTACAACATCGTGGTTTTGTGAACAGTAAGATTCAGTTTTGAAAAGCTAGTCAAATGTAAAGTAACGCTGTTCACCAGAGAACACAAACTTAGCACCATTTCTCCACACTTGGCAAAGTAACTCAACCATCTGAAATCTGCCTCCTCTCCTTAAGCCCAGCAGAAAAGCATCAGGAGCAAAATGCTGTGGATTGCAGCTAATGCTTAGGATGCTTCCTATTAAAAAAAAAAAAAAAAAAAAAAAAAAAAAAATTTTTCGGGCTGGGGGAGTGGGGGGGGGTGTTGATCCAAACATCATTTCTTATCTTTCTATCCCCTACTCCTAGCTGTCAGTAATGGTAATTTTGAAAGTTACTCTGTACCTGAGCTTTAATACTGGGCCTTAATATGGAGTGTCACACTGCACGGTTCTCAAAGTGGGATTCCTTCCTAGCCTCAGCTGCAGCAACACCTGGGGCCTTGTAAGAGATGCAAATGATGGTCTCACCCCAGACCTGCTGAATCCGAAACTGGGAGGTGGAGTCTAGCGATTTGTGTTTTAAGCCCTCCAGGCGATTCTGATGCTCACTAATGTTGAAAATCACCGCAGATGGCATCATCTGGATTCATCTATATGTGGCTCTTGAATCCAGATTCCCAGTTACCTTCTCATAAGTCTGCAGTTTACTTTTCACTTCCCTCCCTGACAGCGCTTCCTGCATTCCTTCCTGCACCGAGCATCCGCACTGAACTGAGGGATGAGGGTGAGAAGTAATTCAGAAACTCCCACAGCTCGGCTCCATCCCTCTCCAGGTAGAAGCGCCACGTGGAGAGCCTCACGAACCCTAAGCGTGCCCGCTCTTCAGCCCCTCGCCCGGAAACGGATCAGGGGGTTAATTAGTCCTGATTACCTGTACTAGCGTCATCTGCGAGCCGAGGGCCAAGAGTATCTTCTCGGTCTTGGTGGGGTACGGGTTGTCACGGTGCTTGTAAAGCCACTGCTTGAGGGGCCGCGCCATGTCTTGCAGGGCCTGCCGCTTGTGCCTCACCTTCCCGCCATTCTGCCGGGCGCTGGGACATGGGGAGAGGAGGAGGCCCTGGTGAGCAACACGATTGCCCGCCCGGCCCCTCCACGTACCGGCCGAGTCCGAACCCTACATCCAAGCTGCGCAGTCCTGCCTTGCGCCCCTGCTCCGCGCGCGCCCAGAGTTTGGGAGAGGCAGGAAGTGGGAGCCACAAAGTTTCTGGATGGGGAGGTCATTTCGCTAGGTTTATCTTGAGTAGGGGGATATTTTGAACTCAATACCCCAAGGTTAGAGGTTTAGGAGACGAAGGTCAAGTGATTTGAAGAAAACGGCTATTCCAGTCGCGGCTCTGGGCAGCGGGGCTAACTGCTACCCTTCCCTCGCCCGCTGGCGCCGCGCCCTCGAGTGACCCTGGCCTGGCAGGCCTGGCAGGGTATATGGCTGGCTCTCGAAACTTTCCTTGGGGATCTCTTGTCTGCTCCCAGAGGCTTTCCGTCGCCTGTGGTCAGGGGAAAGGTCGCCGACTGGACAGAGGGAATAAAGCAAAGGAGCACTGCCTCCCCGGCTCTCTTTAAGCTCTCTATTTCCTTTAATCTTTTAGGAAAAGGGGGAAACTTTCCAAAGGAGGTGGTGGTTTGTGGAGGAAGGCTGCAGAACCCAAAAATACTGTCGGGCCGTTTCCCGACTAAGGGAGGGTTAAAAGTACGGCAAGCTCTGTCACATCAGGTAAAGTAAAAAGACCTCAGGAAAAGCATATTCAAAGGAGGAGGAGGCAGAGGCAGCCACGAGCCTGGAGCCAGGAGCCTGGAGCGTGGCCTGGGGCGATGCGCTCCCGCACCGGTCCGGGAGGTGTCGCGCGCGGCCGCCGGCGCGCCCAGCCGCTCCCCGAGGCTTGCGCGCCTGCGCCGGAGCGTCCTGGGTTTCTGCCTCTTTAAACACTTTGAAATGCAATTCCACCCGAAGCGACTGGTAGTAACATTTTGACGAAACCGAATCTCTATTTTACTAAGCAGCGACGCCGCAGAACAAGCAGCTGATGCAATCGTTCAGGTGGAGGCGGCCAGGACTGCCACCCCTCCCCAGCTGGGCGTCCGGGAAGCCGCCGGGATCCGGCCAGGCATAGCCTGCCCTCCACTCACCGGCAGTCTGAGCAGCTGGCCCACCCGGAAGCTGCCGCCCCCCAGCATCCCCCTCACCCCGCTAAACCCAAAGCCTGCCCCGCAGGCCCAGAGCCTCCCCCTCCGGGTTCGCTGCGGGCCCCGCCGAGCCGCGCGCGCGCCCGGGACTCCCTGCGGGGAGGCGACCTTCCCGACTCCTTGGGCCAGGCGAGCCGCGGGGCCCTGGCGAGGGGCTGGGGTGACCGAAGAGAAGTCCGCGGAGTCTGAGCCGGGACTCCCCGACTACTTGGCTTCGCCTGTTTCTCTGCACCCAGCTCAGTCCTTTTTCCTCGCCCTCAGCCGCGCACCGGCACCCGCAGTCCGGAGAGGGGCAAATAACCCCCAAATCCGAGGTCCAGGCAGCGAGGACCGAGGGGCAGCTCCTGGCGCCCTCAGTCTCCACCAAGCTCTTTGGAGCTGCCCCGACGAATTGATCTCTCATGTTGTGAGATAGGAGCCCGTTAACATGAGAACGCGCGAGCCCTGGAGAGGCAGACCTGCACATCCAGGGAACTCCGGGCCCTTTGCCCCCAACCCGCCCGCGTTGCCGCGGGACCCCAGCACAGCTCACCGCCCCCTGCCCCCGGGAGTGCGCATACCCTGTCCTCCGGTGTCTCAGGCCGAGGTTGTCCTTGAGGGGCGGGCCGTCGGGAATGCCCACCTCGGGGCGGGCGTGAGGACTGTCCAGGACACTGCTGTAGGGCCGGCCACCCCGCTCCCGCTCCGGGGCGCCTCCGTCCTCAAACAGCACCGCACCGCTGAGCTTGTTGAAGACGATGGTGTTCATGGTGCCGGGTGGCAGGGACGCGCTGCGCGGCCGCAGAGCCTCGGGGCTTGGCCGCCGGGAGCTCCGCAGCAGGGCTCGGCTTCTAGGAGAGGAAGGTGCATCTCGTTACTTACTGGCTGAGAGTGCTCAGACCCCTGCAGGTCCTGGGCCTTGAAGTTGCCCGGGTCGCCGGGCTGCAGAGCCGAGGGGAGGAGCGGCGCCGCCGCAAATGGCAGGGACCCTGCGGCTCTCCCCAGTTGGCTACACGCCCCCGCCCCTGCAGGCTCCCCGGACAGGTACTTGCCCTCTTCCTTGCCTGGGCGATCGATCCCCCCTTCCCCTCACTCCCCAGAACTACAACTGGGAATCATTCACCCGCAGAGGCAAAGGAAACGAATTCCCAAACGAGCCTCTGGGTTTCAGTTTGTGTCTGGGAGAGGCATACTCCGGACTGCGGAGCCGGGACCGGCGTGAGGCCGCGCGTGGTTCTTCAATCACAGCAGAAGACTAAAGCCTCTGGGATCCCCAACTCGGGGCGTCAGGAGGGACTGGATGGAAGGGAAGAGTTGGGGTAATGTGCCAACCGCATCCGCAAGGCCCAATTCATGAGTCCCAGGCCATACGGGAATTTGGAGGATTTTCGTGTTTCCTAGATCGTGGATGGTTTGGTTGAAACCCCCGCATCTTCTGCCCGATAAGGTCCCCCGGGGTGAGGTTGGGTTCAAGGACAGGGAAAAAGTTAAGTGGCGTCAGGACGAAAGCACCACTTCTCCCCCTTCTCTCCCCGAATCTTCCTATCATCCCCCAACGCGCCCCGGGACGCGCATGGTCCTAAGGTCCAAGGCGCCAGGACCCAGGTCCCGAGAGCCCTCAATCAGTGCCATTCTCTTCCACAGCACGGGTGTCAGTCGCGGGCTCGGAGCCCCTTGACACTCGCTCCTCTCTGGGGTCTCAAGGGGACCCTTTCAGAGGCTGTAAAGGTGTCAGAAGTCCAGGTCAGGAGGCAGCTTGGTCGGCGCACCTCCCGGGCTGCGGCTGCCACTGTCGGGGAGAGCCAGCAGCTCACCTCTGGGGTCGCGGAGACCCTGAGCTTTTGCCTGCCGCGCACGGGCGTCAGGGGCAAGTCCGCGCGGCCGCGGAGCCGCAGAGTTACAGCCCCAGGGCGCGCGGCCGCCCTCGCCCGCCCCATCTCCCCGCCTCGCGCCTCGGGACAGCTCCCGTTTCCTCCGAGCGGCCTCCGCTTCGCTGCCAGCGCCCCCTTTGCCCGTCCAGTCGCGGCATGGGCTGCTACTCCACTAACACACACGCGCGCGCATACACACACACACACACACACACACACACACACACACACCCCCTCTGCCTCGCCGAGTGCCCACACTCGCCAACGCCCCCGCCCCGCCCTCCGGCCACCGCAGCAGAGGCCACGCGTGACATTTAGGACTGTGGCCACCGCGATCAAACTACGGCTACGGTCTGTGTTCGTAGGGAAGTGAAGTCAGACCTCTGCTGGATGCCGCGTGTCCCTTAGGACTGCGTCCTCCCGCGCAGACAGGTACGTGCCTGGGGTGTGCACACAGCCTCGGCAATAAGTGTCAAAGCGAATTTCCGCGCTCGCAGCCCCTGTTCTACAGTCAAGACTAGCGTTGCTGTTTTCTTTTAACGTCAGTGCCCTTGGGGATGTGCGTTCATGCTGCTTTATTTGTACAAGACACCTTTCCCTGGCCCGGCCTTCTCCGCGCCACCCCAGTGCGTCCTCCTAGATGCGACGACGTGTTTTTCCTAGCGAAGTCACCACGAGGTTAGCCACCTCGGACCCTTCCCCGGCAGCCCCAAGCCCACGCAGAGATCGCAGACACAGACAACCGGCGCGCTCTAGGTCTGCAGGCAGCAGGCTCAGAGGCAAGCGATGGCAAAGGTCCGAGCGCCGTCCTGTCGCAAGGGGTCCGGGGGCGTGTGAACCACACTTCCTGACCCTCCCAGGACTCCGGCGCGCGGCCACCCGCGCCTCTTCTCAAATCACTTACCCGGATTCACTCCACACTGTGGCCGGGGAGGTCACTCCCTGCAGAAGTGTCCCCCTCCCCCCAACGCCGGCGAATAATTTTAAAGCAAAGGAGGCGCGGCCAGGTGGGCTCCCAGGCTCCGCGCAGGCCCTTGGGTCAGGCTTGGCCGCCACCCGAGCGCGTCTCCACCAGACCTTGGAGGGAAGTTGGGGGAAGGGCGGGGAGAGCACCAGCGCCCGGGGCACAGGGAAGGTGGGGCGCAGGGGCCAGAGCGAACCTGGCGTTCCCCGGCAGCCGGCTGGGACTCGGCGACGCGGGGGCTGTACCTGTGGCTGCGGGGCCGGCGGCCGGCTGCAGGGCGGCTGGCTCTCCCGCCTCGAGACTAGGCGCACTCCCATCCCCGCCGCATGTTCTCCACGCGGGCTCCGGCGCGCTCACCACCGCCACCGCTGTCGTCTCGGCTTTATTTACCCAGCCCGGCGCGCGCGGCCCGGGAACAGGAATAGCGAGGCCTTCTCATGTTTCCTGACTGCGCGGCCCAGCCGGCGAACATCCTGCGGGCGCAGTATCCACGTTCCCGGGCGGGTGGAGAGGAAGCGTCCGCGCCCGCCTGGCCGCGGGGGCTGCTGTTAACCCCTAGCAGAGGAGCCGCTGCCGGGGAGCCCCGGGCCCGCCGAGTCCTGCGGAGCCGGGCGCGGCTCCCAGATCCGCCGGCCTCGCAGGCGTGGAGCAGACGGGGCTTATCCCTTCGCACTTTAGGAGAGAAATTGGAGAAGCTGCCGGGAGCTCTCGGCTCCGGCTCCAGAAGCTGGGAGACTGCGGTGCAAATCCCGTGTCTTAGCTGGCCCGATTGCCGGAAATTTCACCGCGCGTGGCTAGGCGGGAGAGGCCACTGTGACGCGCCCTGTATTTCCCTCTCGGAGGGAAGTTAGAGCTTGGTTTTGCACCTACAGCCCTGGAGCGTATTGCGGAAAGTGCTAGCGCCCAGGAGCCTCTTTTCTGATGTCACTGGGCTTCTGGGGTCCTGGTTGTCTCAATCAAAGCCAGGCACACGTTCACCTCCGGGGCAAGAGTAGTGAGGCTGCCCTCGCCGCTGGGTATAGTGATGGGGGAAAGCAAGGATGGGGTGAGTTGAGCCCAGGTGGCCAACCCGCGGTGACCCGAGTGTAGAAGAGGAGGCGCGCCAGAGCCAGGAATCTGCACTCGGCAAAGGAGATGGAACTTAGAAGAATCACAAGCTGGGACACAGGGCAAAGAGAGAATGGCTTCCAGATTCTCTAATTGATGATACTTTGCTTCCTAGCATTACTGCAAATATAAGTAGCAAAATCGGCGGTTTAGGTGTAACTGCAAGCTCAGAGCTACTGGCAGCCCAGAAGATCCCCAAGGTGCCAACAACGAAGCTGCCTGCGCTCTCGCCGCCGGCCCTGTGGTCCCAGGGAACTTTCGCCCTTTTTAAAGAACAAACTTAGATTTCCCCTCACCAAGCTTAAAGAAATAGCACCATTTGTCCTTTTCCCCTCTAAATGTGGCTGGCCAGAGCCGGGGCAGTGGCCCACCTTAGCATCTTCTTTTCGTGTGTGTTTAGGGGGCGGGGATGCCTAGAAGGGGTTAAAATATTTACTAAAGCTATTATTTTAAAGACTAATCACACCCTCAAATTTCATATGTATCATCTACCAAATTACGCGATAGCAAACCGTTGGGCAGTGGTACAATGTAAACCATAAAGGAAGGCCGGTTTACATTTTTGCGCACCAGGAAGATACAAAGTATCATTGGAGCACGTTCTGATGTCCTCGGTTCTCTTTTGTTATATAACTTGCTGTTGCAGCGCTTGCATCTTGTCTTTGGCGCTGCCCTTGTGGTGTGAGTTCAGTACAGGCTTCTTCTGGTCTACAGACCTCGCTGTAGGAACTTAAAGACAGGGGTAAATCCTAAGGTTTCAGCCATCAATTTTCAGCGAACAAATTTCACCACAGAAGCAGATCTAATTGATTTCATAAGACGAAAGAGCCATCTTCTCTTTTATGGTCTCTATCAGTGGTGCTGTCACCAGGAATTGTAATGAAATCAGCTCTAACACACCCCTGAAACATTTTTTTGGTCAGCTGTCCCAGGTAAAGCAATAGGCATGATACAGTTACTTGCAGTTTCTCAGTATTCTACTAACTTTTTGAGCTATATGCTATAGTACATGTTAGTATAGGACAAATGAATTTTGTTGTTTTAGTACTTAACTATATTTACTCAATTTAAAAATGCATTTAGAGCGCTTTTATTTAAGATATTCTTACAGGTAATATTTGTTTTCTTAAATTCTGAAATGAAATATACAGCAAAAGTCTTAATGCAAAAATAATTTTCATTTGATATAGGAATAAAATATGTTTGAGTAAGCCTCAATTCACTAAAAAATTAACATATGGTAATTCCCTTAGACTATGATTTAATAATTAAAATCCATTTAAAAATGAAAGAAGAGTGAAGGATCCATTCTAGAAGTGAAATGGTGTGAAATATCCCTCTGTAATATACAAATGAGCATTTATTTTATTTTTACAAGTTTTATCCTCTATGCAAAAGGGAAGTGTTGTCTTCATTTTAACCCACAGTTCAAATACATTCATAATTAAATTACACCTATTTCTAAATTAAATGTTACTCAGCTTCTTGTGCTATATCCAATGTCAGTATATGAAATGCTATATATAATCCTCAGAAGTAAAACCTCCAGTTTTAGAAAGTTTTAGAAGATTTAAGAAAGTATATGTAGTTTGTGGAAGATGGCCTTATGCAGGGGGGGAAAAAACCCAAAACACCTAAAAACTTAGACCAGAAATCAGAAGACTTGAGCCCTGATTAACTAGAATCAACTATCTTAATTCTAGTTAATTTGATGTTGGTTTAGCCTGAATTTACTAAAGTATAAAATGACAATAATAAGTTTTCCACAAACTGCCTTACACTATTATGAAGGTTTTTTGTGTTTTTTTTTTTTAATGTGAAAGTAAGATATTGCTTTGCTAAAGCTAGAAAGACGTTAAGTAAGAACATTTGGAAGAAATATTAATTCATTGTATTGGACTCTGCAGTTATAAATATATGTAATTATTACTTTCTGGTAAAGAAAAAGAACAAGTCTTCAGTTTTAGCATTTTGATATTTTACCAAGGTACCCTGACATTTCAGAATAAATATTGGTCAAAGTGTTTGAAAATAATGAGTGTTTTAAAACTCCTTTTTCCAGTTATTACTTATAAGCAATAAAGCAAACTACAAAACCAGAGAATGACTACAACTTCCTGCTCAAATGGCATAAAATAGTAAGTTAATGAACAAACAGCAGGTTCAGCTCACACGTGGCCAGTTTGATGGCAGAGATACATACTGGAGTGTGTAAGGGGAACAAGAGAACAAGTGGTGACACATACGGCTGCAGAAACACTGAGCTAAGTAGTAGAATGGGTGGCCACGAAGTATCTCACAAGATGTTTCTGCTTTGTTTATAAGTTAATTTTAGTTCCATAAATAATGCAGAATGAATAACACCTTACAGGGAGGGTCTTTTGCATAAATCCACTCTCAAACGAAGAGGAATACAAGTGAAAATGCCTCTCAGCCACTTCCACCCAATCACATTCTGCAGAGGAATCACCCAAAGCTGGCAGCCAAGAAAGCTTGTGCAGGGCAGCTGCCCTTTATAAAACCATCAGATCTCATGAGACTTACTCACTGTCACCACTATCATAGGAACAGTACAGGAAAGACCTGCCCCCATGATTCAATTGCCTCCCACTGGCTCCCTCCCATGACACGTGGGAATTATGGGAGCTACAATTCGAGATGAGATTTGGGTGAGGACACAGGCAAACCATATCAGTAAGGATGAGAATGACATAAATTCAATCTTCAGTGCCATTCAATCAAGTCTTATAGGAAAACATCAACCCTCATTCCTTAACTCATTCATAGTCAAGTCTTGTCTACGGTTGCTTCTGCACCACAATGATGGAGTTCAGTCACCATGGGGGAGATCACAGGGCCCAGAAAGGCTTTGCTATCTGGCCCTTTACAGAAAAAGGTTTTTGGACCCAGATTAGGTTAGCCTAACAGCTATGCATGAGGGAGCTTAAAGATGATAGAATGACCATTTTATGTGTCTGCTAAAAATTTTGTAACCATATTACCAACATCCTTCCCGAAAACATGCAAAAAGAGAGCATTATTTTAGAAATTTGAGCCTGATTGAAAAACAGTATTTTCACCTCTTACATCAGGCTGTTTTGAATGTTATGCCAAAAACTTCTGGGTTTCAAGAAAGATTTTTAGGACTTCCGTTGAGAAAAAAAAAATACAGTAATGGTAGACACACAGAAGTTAGCTTGTGACTTTTCTTCCTTGTGCGTGCCTTTATCTAACCTACCTCACTGCACCCCACTTTGATAAAACCCCTGTTTTGGAAAAGTGCTAAAGGGAAAGAGGTATTGGAACAGAGGTGTTCTGTGCATAAACTTGTTATGGGTGGCAGTGAAGTCATTCCTGGGGTTCCAGTCATTCTCTGCACAAGACAGATTAATTCTTGCCCAAGTATCTGGGCCAGGGAACCTCAGGCCAGGCAGCAGGCGTGAGCATCTTTTTGTCCTGCTTTTCACTGATCTTTGTTAAAAGTGCTTTGATGGAGTAGGCTACCATAAATCCTGCTGAGAAAGGAGTTTGGACTAGTAGAAAGGGAAAAGGAAAAAGGCATTAGGCCAATTAATTGCATACTATTTATTTATTAATGTAAATTCTTCGAGATAGGATCTTGCTCTGTTGCCCAGGCTGTAGTATGGTGACATGATCATAATTCACTGTATCCTTGAACTCCTGGACTCAAGAGATCCTCTCATCTCAGCCTTCCGAGTAGCTGGGATTACAGACACATACCACCACACTCAGCTAATTTTTAATTTTTTTTTTGTAGAGGTGGGATCTTGCTATGTTGTCCAGACTGGTCGCAAACTCCTGGCCTCAGCTTCCCAAGTTGCTGGGATTGCAAGTGTGAACCACCATGCCAGGCCTAATTGTAAAATTTAAACAGCCTGAAGTGTAGGATAGGGGAAGTCTTGCAATATCCAAATGTCACAAATTTTTCTTAGACCTGCAGTAGCAGGCAGCTCAAGACATATGTCCTGATACTACTCTTCCAGACTCATAAATGGTGACATAGTAAAGTATATTTTAAACATACATAATACATACAAAGCACTTCCTATGAATCCATGCACTATTCTAGGCAATTAACTCATGTAATTCTCACAACCACCCTTTAGTACCCGTTTTGTAGAAGAGGACATCTAGGCATAGGATTACCCTAAGTCACAAAGTTGGTGACTAGTGGAGCTGGGATTTGAACCATGTCAGGCAGACCCTAGAGCTCATGTGCTATATCACTTAACTCTGCCCCTTCTTTGAAGGTATATAGGAAGGGTAGACAGAAAGAACTCTAAACCCTTGTCTCCATAATTGCAGGCACAGCTAAACATGCAGCTACACACCTTCCAACTCCTCACTTCACAGGTAGAAACTCAATGCCAATATGTTCGCTTTTCATTCTGTATATGACACTTTTTCTAGGTGGAGAGTAGTGGAGTGTCAGTGTCACCTGGAATAGGATGATTTTAACAGCTTCAGCATCATGGTAGAAAGGCTCCACTTCATGTTCATCTTCATGGCTGGGCTTACACCCAGAAGCCAATTGCTGCTGAATATTCTAAGGGTTCTCGAAATCTGGAGAACATCTTTTCCACCGGACAATGAAAAATAACATGCTTTGGAATAGCCTCAGTGACCCTGAAATGTTGTTTTCTTGTGGGAGTAGACACAATTATAAGTGGCTGATTCTAAGAGGGGTGAAAACCAGTAGCTTTGAGGAGGAAGGTGGCAGTGGCCCTACAACTTCATGATCCTCGTTGGTTATTTTGTCTCTATTTTGTTTTGTTTTGTCTTGTTTTCATTTGTTACCGTCGTCAGGCTTACCCCTAACATTTGTGAAGCCTAAGGCAAGAGTACAAATGACGCCCACGTACCATATGTCTAAATATTTAAACCCTATAAATCAAGCTAAAACACTTAAGTAACATATGCCCCATCCTTCTACTTTGACGAACATACCATCTCGCTGGAAAATCAAAAACTGTATAGAAAGTTAGGACTTTGGTTAGAAAAATGTTAAAGGCAATCAGATTTAATTGTTATTGCACATGTCTGGATATCTTGCTGTTAAGCTTGCGGTGTTTAGACGAGTAATAAAATATAAGAAATATAAAATATATTTATTATATTAAATTTAATTTTCTTGTCTTTATTTCAGCAAAAGACATTGTGTTATTATAATCAATATTTTCTCATAATTTGTGTTCTGAAGGATTACAAGTAAATGCAATTCTATTAAGTGTTTAAAATCTGAATATGTTTTTATAAAGAATGTACATTAAAGTAAATATGGCAGGTTTGAAAATTAAATTCATTTTCATGTGTTATTTATGAAGTGCTATTTTTATTCTAAAATAATTATGTATAAAAGTAAAAGATAAAAATAATGAATATAAACTTTCAAATAAATCTAATGTTTTATTTAATCTTTGGAAAATTAATTTAAAATATCTTTATACAAATGAAATTATTTGCATTGCTAGTGTTCAATACATGGCTGGTTTCAATGCAAAGTATTGACATCAGATTTCTGACTGATTTGTCAAGATTTATACAATTACTGATTTAAGTGTGATGAATTATTTAATATTGCAAAACGTTCTTTTGCTACCAGTTGCAACTATTGCAAAGCTTTGCTAAATATTGAATACCTCCAGAACCACGTGTTGGATGAGCAAGAAAAAACGATGCCAGGCACTACTGGGAAACAATATTGCATGAGGCAAAGATATATTGCATTCATCCTCTCTGTGGATCTGTTGAGTTAACTAATTGGTCTTTTCTCCCAGCTGTCAGAAGCAGTGTTCACTGCAGTGTTCACCTCCAGTGTTCTCAGCAGTGCAACCCAAACCTTTACAACATTTGAATGTGATCACCTTTTACTATGAGGACATAAAGCAAACAATGTGTAGAACAATTTCCGTGGGCCTGAATGATGTTGTCACAAGAGCAGACATTTAGGTTTAGATTGCACTATGCCCTGTTTGGCACGCAATCCCAAATGGTAGAGTGTGCGTGTGTGTTTGTGTGTGTGTGTGTTGCAGACCTTTTAAAAGAAGGATTCAGGGCAGTAGCCTTTTGCCTGGGTTTAAGGGTGGCATGGTTATTTGAAGTGTTTATTTATCTACTTATTTTTTTTAAACAACTATTAAACTTGGCCCTCTGATTAATGAAAAAGAAATTGCAGTAACTGAAGCCTTTCCATGAGTTTATCCTCTGATGATCCCACAATGATTAACACATAATTCAGCCCCTGGAATTGCAATGGCAGGGCCACTGTCTTAGTTCTTTTGTGCTGTTATAACAAAATATCTGAGGCTGGATAATTTATAAAGAATAGAAATTTCTTTCTTACGATTCTGGAGGCTGAAAAGTCCAAGATCAAGGTGCTAGCATCCGGTGTCTGGTGAGGGCCTTCTTGCTGCATCTCACATGGCAGAAGAATGGGAAGGGAATGAACCCACTCATTCAAGGCCTTAACTAGGAAATAATGTCCTAATTCCATCCATGAGAGCTCCACCCTCATGACTTAATCACCTCCTAAGTGCTCCACTTATCTTAATGTTATCACACTGGCAATTAAGTTTCAATATATGAATTTCAGAGGACTCATTTAGCTTATCACATTGGAGAATAAGTTTCAATATAGGAATTTGAGAGGACACACTCAGTCTGTAGCAGTCCCTATAAAGCCCTATGTAGGTCACATACATTTTTTACAGAGCCAATTGTTGCAGAATCATCCTTTAGGAAATAATTTCTTTGCTGAGGGTAAGAAGTTTATACACTTAAGGTTGGACTTGCAAATTCAGTAAGACTACTAAGGAGACTGCTGACTGTGGACACTGTATATAGCCTATGGCTGTCAGTAGAATGCCTTATTCCTAGGCACTCGTGGTCTGCACGGAATGCTTTTTATTTCCTCAATGCTAGGCTTTTCAAGCCGTTGAACCACCTTAAGCAGTGGGTACTTGTTAGAAATGCAGATTCCACATCCCAACTATAGATGCTCAAAGCCAGGTTTTCTGGGTTTCAGGCTCTATAATGGTGCTGATACGGATATTTATCAAACTGTACATTGAGGACAATTGGTCTGGAGCAATGGCCCTCAAACTTTTTTTATTGTACACTCTTATCAGTAGAAAATATTTAGGGGCGGCCTGCTCTAATACATATGTAGTCATTTACTGGTAATGGATGGTACAGATGTACAACTGGGCTAATATATTTTATAAATTGTAAAACACTCAAAAATGGAAAGGTTTTTAAAGAGGCAACAATGAGATAAACAATATTTTAAAACAAGTTTTTCTATTAATGATACAAATATATTTTTGTTCCCACCAAAATATTATGTCAATAAATAATTATTAATATCATCAACAAGGCTACTTTTAGTGAAAGCAATGTAATTTGAATTGCTTCATGCTTAAAAAATAGTCACACTGTACCAATGTAATTTGAATTGCTTCATACTTAAAAAATAGTCACACTGTTTTCCACAATGGTTGAACTAATTTACACTCCCACCGACAGTGTAGAAGTGTTCCTTTTTCTCCACGACCTCACAAGCATCTGTTATTTTTTGACTTTTTAGTAATAGCCATTCTGACTGGTGTGAGATGGTATCTCATTGTGGTTTTAATTTGCATTTCTCTAATGATTAGTGATGTTGAGCTTTTTTCATATGCTTCTTGGCTGCATATATATCTTCTTTTGAAAAGTGTTCATGCTTTTTGCCCACTTTTTAATAAGGTTATTTGTTTTTTCCTTGTAAATTGGTTTAAGTTCCTTACAGATGCTGGATATTAGACCTTCGTCAGATGCATAGTTTGCCAAACTTTTCTCCCATTCTGTAGGTCGTCTGTTTACTCTGTTGATGGTTTCTTTTGCTGTGCAGAAGCTCTTTAGTTTAATAAGATCCCATTTGTCAGTTTTTGGTTTTGAACAACTTAACTTTGATTTCATAAAAGCTCTATGCTTTTACTCCCATTTTACGTTTATGAGGTCACAATTTACATATTTTTGTGTTATGTATCCCTTCACAGATTGTTGTAGCTATTGTTAGTTTTAATAATTTTGTCTTTTAACCTGCATATTAAAGATACATGTAATTTACATACCACCATTACAGTATTAGAGTATTCTGAATTTGACTATGTACTTACTTTTACCAGTAAGTTCTAAACTTTCATGTTGCTCATTAGCATCCTTTTTTCTTTTTCATTTTTCATACTGCTGTCATCCCTAAAATCCCAGATATCTCAGGACAAGACATAGATTCATACAGAAGAGGTGGATTTCTGACTATATTTACCGCCCCATCCACAAATTATACAAAGGGGCTTGCTTGAGATTATGCTTTTAAGTCTTCCTTGATATCAATCAGTTCTTCTTATAAATTGGTCAGAAAGTGTGGCACTTCAATTTAAAAAAATGACTATCATATTCCCTGCAACTTTTAAAGAGATTTTAAAGTAGATTTGAAAATTCCTTTTCCAAGTTTTTAAGTAAAATCAGAGTTTTTCAATAGATAATACAAGTTATTTTCAGAAACAAAATTATGGAATGAAAGGCACATTTCTAAATCCTAAGTGTCTTTTGGAAGGCAGTTATTTTCTCAATTACTGTTAAATGTCATCTTTACCTGAAGGGGGCAGATGAAGAGTGTTTTATATGTGTTTTGCTTTTATATAACTATAAAGTAGATATCCTTGAGGATGATAGTCACATCCTCAAGAAGGTGAAAAAATTATTGTGGCTTAAGGCTGAAGCTTAGGATGCGTAACAGAAAGTGAAATGAGAAGACTGCCAATAAATGGGCAAATGCTAGATGATGGAAGGCCTGTATCTTATATCCATTGTTTTGGTTTTCTTCCTATAAGAACGGAGCAGCCACAGATGCCACTGGGTCATTGTGGGAGGAGTGAGGGAGCCTCCAGGATGGCCTGCAGCCCTAAGTGACTCAGGGGACAATGGAATCCTTCACTGTGAGAGAGAACAATCACAGGAACAAGAGCTGATGTTTATGGAGCTCTTAGATGCTAGGCATTGTTCTAGGGCTCTCATGTGTATCTGTTCATGTAAGGCAATACCCTAAGCACACGGTCTCATTATCAGTCCTTTCCAGATGAAAATCTGAGCTTGAGGTCATATAAAAGCCAAGAGTCCAGCAAATCTGGGCTATGCTGACAACTTCAGTTGTGGACACGAAGAGCTGAAGTGCTGACCTGGCTCTGGACCTGCTGATTATAACTCAACTCTGTTCTGCTAATCCAAATTCTCTATTTAAAGTCATTGAAAATGATTGCATTGATCAGCGCTAGGTCTCAGAAAGGTCTAAAACCCTAATGTCATTGAACTGTGGCACTCCCGCCCTCAGCACACAATTCTTTCAGTTTCTTAACCAATAAATAAATTTTATTGTTACAGAAGCCATATATGTGCAATAAGAAAGCTAGAAAATAAGATAAGCAAAAATAAGAAAATAAAAGTACCATATTCTTACCACCCAGGAATTATTTCTGTTAATACTATTTCAATGATTCATTCAGATGATTTACATATGTTTGTATTTTAATATAAATGAGAAAATACTTTGCAACATGTTTTGTAACCTGGTTTTCTACATTAATGAGCTTTAACTTTAAAATTCGATAAATTTTTATGTCATAATCTACCCGTAGTTGAAATCTTCATTGTCTTCAAGGCACCATTCAGAACCAGTCTGTCCAAACTAGAGTCAAATCTAGGCCCACATCTTGAATCTAGTTGTATTGTCTCCAAGTTTTTTTCTAATCAATCACCATCCCTAATGATTTTTCACTACACACTGACTTGTTGGATGGACTGGACCAATGACCCCACAGAATTCTCCACCTTCTTCATTTGTCTGTGTACTTTCTGGTGCTGTTATTTGACTTTCCCTCATGCCGTTGTCTTACTTTCCCTCATGCCCTCTGTTTTCCATAAACAGAAGTTAGATTTGAAAGTTTGCTGGACTCACACTGAGCATTTTCGTAGAATATGTCTCAGGTGGTGGTTTGCATTTTGTTGTGCGTCACAGCAGGAGACATGATATTTGATGGCTGCACCATAAATGAGGTTAAACTTGACCACTGGCTTCCGGTGATGAAAACCTGGTCCTTCTATTGTACACTTACATTTCTCACCTGTGACTAGCAAGAAAGCTTTGGTATTACTTTGGTACTCTGCGAATGTCTGACTGTCCATTCATCTTTTTTAAGATCAGCTGCTTCCAACAATAGTTGATAATTCTTGCCTGGGTCAATAATTTCATTAGGAATTGACAACGATTATCATAGTGTTCAGTTTTTTATCTCTCTTCATAGATGGTATTCTCTTGTAAAACCCCACTAGATGAAGTGGGGGTTTTTTGGTTGGCCTGAAATATAGTCTTACTGGAAAAGCAGACTAAGTGTTAAAGTTTTCCCATTAGACATACATTTTTAGAATAAGGAGCTTAATTAATAACTGCCTCAAATGTGTATGTGGGGGGGGCTTTCTCCTTTTTGAATACCATTATTCAATTATGAGTTTTCATTGTTTCCATCTAAGAAAATCACAGAGTTTATTGGCTTTGTAAAAATTGCCACTTCATCCTGAAAACATTTTGGATCCAAGAAGTTATAAGTTGAACAACTCAGCATCAGTTGCTTTTACACTGAAGTGTTATTTAAAAGAAGCAGATACAGCCAACTTCACAATTTTATGAACATTTTAAAAAATGAATTGATAAGAAAGTGAGAATGTCTTTTGTTACACACGATGAGCCACTCAGCCCAGAGAATGTCCTCTTCTAATGGCAGCATATAAGGCTCCGTCTATCAGCCTTGCATAATTAAAGATGAATTCACTCCAGAAATATGGGTTTATTAAGGCTGGAAAGGAAACACCATTTCAAAAACGGTTACCGATACCATCGTCAAGACAAGATGTCTCTATTTTGAGAATTTTTCTTTTTATTTAAAATGCAAATACTGAATTTTAGTTTTTACTTTTCTTAAAGATGAGTTGATAAATAGCTAACTACTGGTTTACTTGCACACATAGCACATAGATTGGAAAAAGTATTATATTTGGTCGTTATCCTCTAAAAGGATGTTAAACACATGGAAAAAATAATAACAATAAATGTATCTGAACACACATACTTATACACACATACACATCCACAGACATAAACCCACACACACACACACCCCGTGCACCTCCACACAGACACACACACACAGAAGCACACACACCCCATAACCACTCACTAACACACGTGCAGATACACATACACTCTGAAAAATATATTGCTAAATTGTAGTGTGACCAACTGTCTCTATGTTAGTACTGAAAATTATGTGTCCCAGTAAACCCTCCAGGGTTTCGCAACGTGGGGGGGATGATCCCTACAATTGGTCCTTAAAATTGCCAGATAGGAAACCATACAGGATTCAACCAACAGCTCTCTAATGAATCTTCTGTTCTTGACCTAGACATTTAAACAGGCCTTTAATTCAGATATGAGCTGATATATTAAAATGGCAAGAAAATACGTCTTTAAATACACAGGATGTGAGTTCTAAGAGTTATCAGGAATGTACTAAAATTCTTTAAAACTCCCAGCACAAAAGGGCCCAAGAATCTCACTACCTAGTTTTTCTTCCAAAGAAGTAATATTGTTGCCAATATTTCTGAATATTTCAGCCAAAGTTTAGAAAATAAAATGGTATAAGGTACAATGTGCTTGGGTTGATTTTCACTATGCAATTTTATTTATAGGAAATACTATTTGTACAGCGACTATTCATTGAAAAGAGACCTTGAGAAGCCAATAGAATCTATCTTTCCATATTTAGTCAAGACCATAATTAAGCCATCATGGAATTCTACCCAATATATTTAAAAATATCCCCAAAAGGGGGGTATCATTCTTTGACAAAGGTTAGAAATTGTCTTTACTTTTCTTTTCAGTATTTTAGTTCTAGAAGCTGTTAACTTTTCTTCAAAGTTTATATTTTAAACTTGTAGTTACATGTGAGGCTCTCCTCCAAGTACCTGAAGCATAGATTTGGATGTATTAAGCAAGCAGGACTGCAAGCAGAGATTTTCTTTGGGGGGAAAAATACAATTTCTACTTTGTAATACAAGTTTTTATATTCTTGAAATGATATGAAACTGACATATACGTAGTGGAAATAGTATTAAATAATAACCTATTGTTGCAGACCTGTAATAAAATTGATGTCTCAATAAATAAAACTATTAGTTTTATTTATCAGAATTTGACTCTGTAGGATCCCCAAGAGATTCTACAGGTATGGCATCTTATTGTTAGAATTTATCACTATCATTTTATCATTTTCAGCTGAGGATCAGAGAGGAGCCTAATCCTAGATGCTTTCTAGGAAAAAGAAGTGCTTTGAAATGAAAACATACTCCCTTTTCTCCCAATGGGAATATAGGTGATGCTACGAGACATATGTTTTAATTTTAGTCCTTTTTTTGTTTTGGTGCTTGGTGGGTAGTTTAGAAGTACAGAAACGTTTTATTTAGGTGACTAGTATTTTTGAGATTGAAAGAGCTGAGAGAAGTTAAAGGGTATTTGTTACTTAATGTCAGTACAGAAGAAATGAAAAGCAGTATTCTCAAATATTCGCAAACTTCAACTTGCGTGCAATTCACGTTGGGATCTTATTAAAACCAGATTCTGATACTGTGTGGTCAGAGATTCTGCATTCCTAACAAGCTTCTAGGTGGGGGTGATGGCCCAAGGACCACACTTTGAATAGCAAGGGTGTAGGGTGGTTTATATACAGAATGAAGTATTATTCAGCCCTAAAAAAGAACCAGATCTTGCCATTTGCCACAAAACAGATGGGCCTGGAGGATATTATGTTAAGTGAAATTCTCCAGGCACAGAAAGAAAAATATTGCATCATCTTACTTATATGTGGAATCTGAAAAAATTTCAAATATGCAGAGATGGAGCATATAACAATGGTTAGCAGGGGTTGGGGATGGGGGGAAGAAATGGGGATATGTGGGTCAGAGAATACAAAGTAGCAGATATGTAGGATAAACAAGTCTAGAGATCTAATGTACAAGAAGAAGATTATAGGTAATACAATTGTACTGTATTTGAGATTCATGCTAAATGAGTAGATTTTAGCTGCTCCTGCCACAAAAACAAATAAAAAAGTGAATAATTATGTGAGTTGATAGACATGTTTGTTAATTTGTTTCACTATATTAACTTTTTTACTCTGTATATGTATCCTATAACATCATACTGTATAACTTAAATACACACAACATAATTTGTTTCTTTGGAAAACTTTCAGCTATAGCTTAGTTTTGTCTTTCTCTTCTTAACTTAGAAAAACAAATAGAACCCAATGAGATACACTCATTATAGAGAGGGGTAAGGGCATGGACAGGGATTAGAAAAACCACCTCTACGGGATGATTTATTTGGTGTAGAGAGATATTTGTATGACCAGTTAGGAAGCTATTTCTGTAGCACAGTGACTAGAACATAGATATAAATCTGAACACTGTGTTGGTAGTTTAGCGTACAATTGCTGAGTGTTTTAATTACAATTTTTTAATTGTTTATTTTTAGAGACAGGGTCTCGCCCTCTCTCAGGCTGGAGTGCCGTGGTGCCATCATAGCTCACTGTAGCCTTGAACTCCTGGGCTCAAGGGATCCTCCTGCCTCAACCTTCTGTGTAACTAGGAATACAAGTGCACCCACCATCCCCAGCAAATTTTGATTTTTTTCTCTGTAGAAACAGGGTCTCTCTGTGTTGCCCAGGCTGGTGTCAAAGTCTTAGCCTCAAGTAATCCTCGGGCGTTGGTGAAAATTATAGACATGAGCCACTGTGCCAAGCCCCTACTTATAAATTTTTAATCTACATGTTATAACTAGATGTAGACTTATTTTAATCCTCTTTAATAAAGTTTAGTTTTCTCTATTTTATATCATGAAAATACCAAATAACTTTATACAAAGATAGTTCATATACTGAAATTTGGTATTGCAAATATATAAACCAAATACCTTTTTGTATTTTGTACTTCAAGTTGATATGTAGATCTTTGAGACAAGACCCAATAGCCTTATTTCATGGGGTGCATACTTCAATTCACAGTCATTTATTAATCCAGCAAAAATGATGTACTGAGCAGTCCTCATTCATTTACTATGCTTTTTGAATTTTTGCCTGATCTGTTAAGATTGTTTGGCCATAACAGAAAAACTCCAAATCAAAATAGTTTAAACAAGATCATTGCTTACTTTCTTTTCATATTCAAGAAACCCACCTGACATTCCTATATGCCAAGGATCTAATTGCTTTCTATTTTGTTGCTTCCCCAATGCAAGGCTTTCTGTCTTGAGATCATTATCCGGTCTAAAAAGGCTATGGGGGTTTCAGCCATTATGACCACATTCCAACCAGGAGAAAAGGAGAAAGAATGGGAAATAGAAATGCATGCTTCCTCGTTCCCACACCTAGCTGCAAGAAAGGCTGGGAAATGCAGTCTTTATTCCAGGTGGCCATGTTCCTATCTGCAAAATAAAAATAAAGGATACTATTACTATAGAAGAGGGATCAGCAAACTATGATCTGCCACCCCAATCTGGCTCAGCGCCTATTTTTGTAAATAAAGTTTTATTAGGAAGACATAGCCATACCCATGTATAGAGTATCTATGGCTGCTGTCATACTATAATTGTAGAGCTAAGTAGTCCCTAAAGAGATCACACAGCCCATGAAGCCTAAAATATTTTCTGTCTGGCCTTTTCACAGAAAGTGTTTGCAGATCTCTGCAATGGAAAAAAAAAAAAAAAGCAGGGAAAGCCTCTGTCATAATTCTTCTCTTTTCTTTTTTTTTTTGAGGCAGAGTTTTGCTTTTGTCACCCAGACTGGAGTACAATGGCACAATCTCGGCTCTCTGTTATCTCCGCCTCCTGAGTTTAAGTGATTCTCCTGCCTCAGCCTACCGAGTAGGGGGTACTACAGGCATGCACCACCACATCCCGTTAATTTTCGTAGTTTTTGTAGAGACAGGGTTTCACCATGTTGGTCAGGCTGGTCTTGAACGCCTGATCTCAGGTAATCTACTCACCTCGTCCTCCCAAAGTGCTGAGATTACAGGTGAGAGCCACTATGCCTGGACACCTCCGTCACATTTTTTGGGCCATTTTCTTCTCATCTCTCATCTTTAGCCAAGTTCAGTTCATTTATGAAATCCACCAGCTTCTACAAAATGCTGGGAAGTAGGGCCTGCACAACAGTGGCATTTAGCCTGGTACAGGATGAGGGAGATGATTTGAGCAAGTTACCAAGATGTTCCCACATATTACTATCATTTTCTTTTTCTTTTTTTCAAGATGGGTCTTGTAGCAGTTAGGGCTTCATTGGTGCAAACGGAATCCACTCTAGCTAGTTCAATGAGGAAAAGATTGATTACAGGACATGAAATGACGTGGAAAACCACTAAGAACTTAGGAACAGGAGGAAGGGAAGTGCTTAATTAGTAAACTCTGGGTACACTTGGTATCACCCTGGTCCAGGTCCCTTCTGCGCACACGCAATAAATCAATCACTGTGATACGTGTTTTGCAAAAGAGAGTTTATTCACAAGGCAGCCAGATGAGGAGGTGGGAGAGCAGGTCTCAAATCCACCTCCTTGAAGATGAGGCTTATAGGGATATTTATGGGTTAGAGAAGCAGGGTGGTCTAAGGCGTGGGAAAAGGTGATTGGCAGTAGGGAAAAATGACGTAATCAGTGATCTGCACAAGCATAGGCAGTGTGCCTGGCATTTCACAGGACATATGTTCAGAACATGGCATTGTGAGCATGATCTGTGGGTAAAGTTTTGGGTCCTCTCATGTCAAAAGGTCAGCTCTCGGGCATTTGCACAGGCCCCGTTGAAGGGTGGTCTCAACCAGTTTGAACTGGATAGGAGCTGTCCCAAGTTCCTGAAAAACAACTGACGTGACCATTACCGTGGTGACTTATAAGTGTTGTCAATAAGGTGGCCAGTGAAGGTGACATTGCAGCATTCATCTCATGGCCTTCAGATTCATGGAAATAAAAATGACCAAGAGCAAGAAGGCGGCTACATCTGGCAGACCTGATCAGGTTAACCCCTCCGTTCCAGGTTTTTCAGAAATGGCTTCCTAAGTACACTGCAGAGCAGAGGTACTGAAAGAGCTTCTGCCTCCTCCCTGATCCTAACTCCAGAGCACCACCCCCCTGTGCCACAGTCAGGAAGCGCTATGACCAAGAAACCACCACTGCTGCTGGCACCAGGACTGTGACTCCCATGAACAGCACCGATGGCCTGCACCTCACCTCTGACACCCATGGAACTTGTAATGTGGACACCGGAAAGTCTGCCAGTTCTGGAACAGAAACCTGAAGTGTCTCCATGAGACTGACTGCTGAAAGAAACAGAAAACCACAGAGGTGAGGCCTCCACTATACTTCCAAATGCTGTATCGCACATGGAATGCATTTGATTTGTCAGATCAGTCACATTCAGAATCCAATTTGCAAAGGAGTTTTGGAAACATAGACCTGAGTTTTCCAGCCTCTGTCAGACGAGAAAGCTAAAAAGATTGGAAGGGATGATGAACATTCGTATTTCACATAAATTCAACTTCTATATATGTGATGATGTCTTCTTTCTTTTTCAAGATTTATTTTATTTTCTTGTAGAGACAGGGTCTCACTTCGTTGTCCAGGCTGTACCACAGTGGTAGGATCATGGCTCACTGCAGCCCCAAACACCTGGACCCAAGCAGTTTTCTCCTCTCAGCCTCCTGAGTAGCTAGAACTACAGGCACACACCACCATGTCCAGCTAATTTCTTTCTTTCTTTTTTTTTTTTTTTGGTGGAGATGGAGTCTCACTATGTTGCCCAGGCTGGTCCTGAACTCCTGGGTTCAAGCAGTCCTCCTGCCTCGGCCTCCCAAAGCACTATGACTACAGGCATGAACCACCATGTTCAACCTCTTTTTTCTTGATTCTGACAAGTCGGTACATCACTCTGTTATCATCAATCTCCCTCAACTTGATCAAACCATGAAAGCACCAATTTTATATTCTCCGAAGTATAACTAAATTGTGCCATCTTAGATTTGAAATAGTCATTTTTCTTATTAGATCAGTGCCTTAACACATGTTTTTCTTTTGAGCCAGGAAACTCTTCAAATAAAATCTCCCTTGGAAATATTACACACAAGTAAAGAAATATACAAATCACTGCTCTTGTTGGAGTGGGGGTAAGGTCTTGTAGCAGAAATCATTTGTACTTGCTGTGGATCCTAGGTGCCTCCTGAGGTTTCCTGGGCTCCCTGTAAGTTAGACAGGGGCCATGTGACTTCATTCTGGCCAGTGGAGACTGCCACGTCCAAGCTGGCCCTAAAATCCTCCATGGATCCTCCATTTCTCCTTTCCTATTGCAGCAACAGCAGTCTTTAATATATAGTGGCATCACACAATGGTGGCAGATGGGTGTACGAGATGAAAGAAAAGGCTTTTTGGTCTGTGCTGGTGTTTGTGGAGCAAGAAATAGCATTTGTGGTGTGAAGCCACTGAGATCATATGTGATCCCCACATAGCCTATCTCTCTTGCAAATATGAGCCTAGGGGGTCCTGCCCAGTCACCATCTCCCATATCACAAACTCCAGCCTCCCTTTGCTTTGATTTTTTTCCCCCTGCTTTCTACACACATCCTAAGGCAACTCCAGACAACTATTTCTAGGGAACAGTTTGTAAACCATTGTGTTAGGCTTCTAAAATATCCTCTCTTCTGGCTTTGGAATGTAGAAGACTGTATAAAAAATGAATATTCCAGTTACACATAAATCCAGTGATATGGTTTGGCTCTGTGTTCCCACCCAAATCTCATCTTGAATTGTAGCTCCCATAATTCCCACATGTTGTGGGAGGGACCTGGTGGGAGATAACTGAATCATGGGAGTGGTTTCCCCCATACTGTTCTCATGGGAGTGAATAAATCTCTCATTCTCTCTCTTGCCTGCCGCCATGTAAGACGTGCCTTTCACCTTCCACCACGATTGTGAGATCTCCCCAGCCATGTGGAACTGTGAGCCAATTAAACCTCTTTTTCTTTATAAATTATCCAGTCTCAGGCATGTCTTTATTAGCAGCATGAGAACAGACTAATACATCCAGGAAGGACAGAAATTAATTCTGTCATTGGGATGGTGAAGGAATGTGCTGATCGCCCACCACACTTCATGGAGAACACTACTGAATTTATGTTTTACAGATAGAACCTCCACTTCTCAGAAACAGCATGAAAACCATTGTTTTCAGACTTTTAAATTATTATGTATAGAATCCAGTTTAATTTTCTGGAAAGAGCAATGTTTGCTAAAGTGATATAATTTGATAGAATTTGAATCTGATTTTTCCAAAGAAAAAATGTTAACCTAAGGACTAAGGGTGTTGACTAAAAGCCCAACTTCTGAAATAAAAATGACTACAGACATTATACTTAATTAGCTAGAAATAGAATATGTGATTAGCATATCAAAATAAAATAAATAAAATAAAGTCACATTATTCAAATAAATAGGAAGATGTATTAACTAGTCGCAGAACATTTTATTTTATAAAAAACATGATCATCATACAGTGTAATAAACCCATCAGCCCATGAAAGGCAATATCAATAAAGGTCACAAAGTTCAGAAGGACTTCTTTGAGAAAAGGTTAACAGCCCTTTTTGCGGGGAAATTTTGGCCACAGACTTTTGACACAGGTCCCCCAAGATTTGATGACTTTTTTGGCTCATCCAACATAAACGCTGTAATAATTGTAAGTATCTGATATCAAGGGCTTGATCTTCCTGATACATGGAGCATTGGACAATGTTTCTGTCAACTTCTCTGGGGTCTGTGCGTGTTCATGCATGCCTCAAGGATCAGGAGCAAAAAGATGACTGGACTGAATGTGTATTCTGTTTTTGCAAACTGAGCTTCTAATTCATTCAGGCCTCAGTGCAGAGGCCACCTTTTCAGGGAGATAGTTCCTAACCATCTTATCTAAAATAGCTGTGCCCTATTTCCTAATTGCTTTCCAGGCCTGCCTTCCTTCCTTCCTTCCTTCCTTCCTTCCTTCCTTCCTTCCTTCCTTCCTTCCTTCCTTCCTTCCTTCCTTCCATTTTCTCTTTCTCTTTCTTACTTTCTTCCCTCCTTCCCTCCCTCCGTTCTTCTCTCCTTCCTTCCTTTCTTTCTCTTTCTGTCTCTCCTTTCCTTCCCTCCCTCTCTCCTTCCTTCCTCCTTCACTTCTTCCTTTCTCCTTCCTACCCTCCCTCCTTCCTTCCCTCCTTTCCTCCTTTCTTCTGTCTTTTCTTTCTTTCTCTTTCTTTCTTCTTTCTTTCCTTTCTTTCTTTCTTTCTTTCTTTCTTTCTTTCTTTCTTTCTTTCTTTCTTTCTTTCTTTCTTTCTTTCTTTCTTTCTTTCTTTCTTCCTCCTTCCTTCCTTCCTCCCTCCCTCCCTCCTTCCTTCCCTTTTCTTTCTTTCTTTCTCCCATTTCTTTCTTTCTTTCTTTCTTTCTTTCTCTTTCTTTCTTTCTTTCTTTCTTTCTTTCTTTCTTCTCTTTCTTTCTTTCCTTCCTTCTTCCTTTCTTCCTTCCTTCTTTCCTTCCTCCCTTTCTTCTTCCTTCCTTCCTTCTTCTCTCCCTCCCTCCTTCCTTCCCTTCCTCTTTCTTTCTTTTCTTTCTCCCTTTCTCCCATTTTTTTTCTTTCTTTCTTTCTTTCTTTCTTTCTTTCTCTTTCTTTCTTTCTTTCTTTCTTTCTTTCTCTTTCTTTCTTTCTTTCTTTCTCCTCTTTCTTTCTCTTTCTTTTTTTCTGTCTCCGTTTTCCTTCCTTCCTTCTTTCTTTCCTTCCTTCCTTCTTCCTTCCTTCTTTCCTTCCCTCCTTCCTCCCTCCCTCCTTCCCTTCCCTTTTTTCTTTCTTTTCTTTCTTTCTCCCTTTCTTTCTCCCATTTCTTTCTTTCTTTCTTTCTTTCTCCCATTTCTCTTTTTTCTTTCTTTCCCTCTCTCTCTTTTTCTGTCTTTCTTTTTTCTCTCTCCCTTTTCCTTCCTTCCTTCTTTCCTTCCTTCCTTCCTCCCTCCCTTCCCTTTTCTTTCTTTCTTTCTTTCTTTTCTTTTCTTTTCTTTTCTTTTCTTTTCTTTTCTTTTCTTTTCTTTTCTTTCTTTCTTTCTTTCTTTCTTTCTTTCTTTCTTTCTTTCTTTCTTTCCCTTTCTTTCTTTCTCCCATTTCTTTCTTTCTTTCTCCCTTTCTTACTCCTCTTTCTTTCTTTCTCTTCTTTCTTTCTTTCTTTCTCTTTCTTTTTTCTCTCTCCCTTTTCCTTCCTCCCTCCCTCCCTCCCTCCCTCCCTTCCTTCCTTCCTTCCTTCCTTCCTTCCTTCCTTCCTTCCTTCCTTCCTTCCTTCCTTCCTTCCTTCTTTCCCTCCTTCTTTTCTTCCTTCTTTCTTTTTTCTCTCTTTCTACAGGACCTTGCTCTGTTGCCCAAGCTGGAATTTAGTGGTGTGATAATAGATCACTGCAGCTTCCAACACATGGGCTCAAGTGATCCTACCACCTCAGCTCCCCCAATAGCTGGGACTACAGACATGCACTACTATGTCCAAAATTTTAAAAAATTTTTTATAGAAATAGAGTCTCTGTATGCTGCCCAGGCTGGTTTTGAACTCCAGGCCTCAAGCAATCCTCCCACCTCAGCATCCCAAAGCACTGGGATTATAGGCATGAACGACTGTGCCTGGCCAGGCCTTTCCTTCTCTTAGTCTCTGCATACCA
Source organism: Macaca thibetana thibetana (assembly GCF_024542745.1). Taxonomy (NCBI): domain Eukaryota; kingdom Metazoa; phylum Chordata; class Mammalia; order Primates; family Cercopithecidae; genus Macaca; species Macaca thibetana. The sequence goes on from NC_065586.1 coordinate 27,427,990, forward strand.
CTTACCTCTAATGGAAATTTTGTTGTTTATGGTCTTTTTTTCTCTACTACCACATAAGCTCGATGAGAGGACAGCTTTCGTTTAACGCCACTGTGTCTTTGGCAGATAAGCTATTGGCTGGCATATAGTAGGCACTCAGTATTTTCTAGGTTTCCCTTAGAGACTTATACTTGAAATATCATCCGAAACTCACACTTCTTTCAGTTGTATTCCCCTGTGTGATACAGGAGCTCAACTGGTGTGAAGATAAGGAGTCAAGAGGGGAGGCTTCCTCTAGACCTGTGGGGAGGTCTGTCTTGAAATGAGCCTGTGCCCCTGGGCTGCGACCTTTCCAAGTGCTTCTCAGGTCCCCCACCACCACCAAGCTGTGGTTAGACAGGAAGGTTAGATGGGGCTGGAGTTGGAGATTTCCCTCCTCTACATCAGTTGGGGTCTAGCAAAATCTCAGGGGTCTAACAAAGCAGTTTCTCTTTGGGGTAGTCTTTGTAAGGAGGAGAAAGCTCTGAATGTTATTTCACAATGGCTACTTTCCACACACCCTGCTGGAAACAGGAGGGGATTTTTCTGAGATGTTAACTGTGAGAACCTTGAGTGCTCTTGGAGGTACAATTCCTGAAAGTGCTCCCCATTCCTTCTAAGACCAGGTCCCCGGGAGTTTTTAATTCTCAAACTTGTCCGGACTGAGTCTCCAGCGATTTGTCAGTTAAGCTTAGGCTTTCCTACCCTGGTTCTGGTGCCCACCGAGGTTTCCGCTTGAACTTCCTTCCTTGTGTGATGGAATTTTCTGTATCCACCTGTCTATCTCTACAATTCTGGGGGCAGTATTTTTGCTCTGTGATCTCAGTTCTCTGATGGATCTAAGAAGAGTTGCTGGTTTTCAGTGTGTAGAGCTTATTTTCCTGAGAGAGATGACATCCAAGCTCTGCATATGCTGGACTAGAAGTTGAAAATTTTTCAATGTGTTTTACAGGTAAGTGAATGACTGCTAAAACATAGTGCATCTACCAGCTTGTTTGCTCTAGTTGCTCTAGGAACTCTTGTTTGCTCTAGTTTTGAACATCTGAACTTTAATCAAACATAACTGTACAGAAAGAGATTAATTTTCCTATCAGTGAATAGTAATTTCCAAACATGACCTCCAATGAATTTTGTTACTGTAACAGATTTTATTTTTGCACAATACAGAGACTAGTATATATGTTATATTGTCCATTAGTCAATAACTCCTTAAATTGAAAGCAACATTTTCTTTTTAAAAAAATTATTTTAGATTTGGGAGGTACACATGCAGGTTTGCTACCTGTGTATATTGAGTAACGGTGAGGTTTGAGCCCAAATCTCACTATTATTAATGTCTATTGTTTCCATTTTTATGTCCACGTGTACACATTATTGAGCTCCCACTTATAAGTGAAAACGTGCATTATTTGATTTTCTGTTTCTGAGTTATTTCATTTAGGATAATGACCTCCTGCTTCATCTATGTTACAGCAAAAGACATGATTTTATTCTCTTTTTATGGCTGCATAGTATTCAATGGTGTATATATACATTTTCTTTATCCAGTAATCCACTGATGAACACTTAAGTTGACTTCATGCCTTCGCTACTATAAATGGTGCTGTAATAAGCATATGGGTGCAGGTGTCTTTTTTATAGAATCGTCTCTTTTCCTTTGGGTAGTAGATATCCAGTAGTGGGATTGCAAGGTTGAGTGGTAGTTCTAGTTTTAGTTCTTTGAGGAATCTCAATACCATTTTCCATAGAGGCTGTACTAGTTTACATTTCTCCCAGTTGCAAATTGTGAATGCAATTTCTCTGCGTCTACACCAACATCTGTTGTTTTTTGACTTTTTAGTAATAGCCATTCTGACTGGTATAAGATGATATCTTGTGGTTTTAATTTGCATTTCTCTGATGATCAGCAATGTTGCTCAAGGTTTCAATTGTTTGTTGGCTGCTTATATATCTTCTTTTGAGAAATGTCTGTTGATGGCTTTTTGCCCCCTTTTTAATGGGGTTATTTGTTGTTGTTGAGTGGTTTGAGTTTCTGTAGATTCTGGATATTAGTGGTTTTTGCAGAGGCATAATTTGCAAATATTGTCTCCCATTCTACAGGTTTTCTGTTTACTCTGTGGATTATTTCTTTGGCTTTGCAGAAGCTTTTTTAGTTTAGTTAAGTCCCACTTGAGTATTTTTGGTTTTGTCGCATTGAAAGTGACATTTTCTAGGTGTATTGATTATGGTGTAGGCTAAACTGCAATAGCAGATACTTCCATACATCACTGGTTCAAACATAATAGAAGTGTACTTCTGTCTCATACAGTCTGGAGAGAAGTGGTTAACCAGCTTGGATGGGCAAAAGACTGGGTCGGGACCTGGGTTCCTTCTATGTTATTGCTCCTGTGATATTGTTCTCATCCAGATGGTTGAAACTGGCTCAGGTTATTGTCCATAATTTAGCCTACCAGAAAGGGATAATAAATGAATCTAGAGAGCAAGCAATTTTCTCTTAAGCACCTGCTGCAGAACTTGCACAATCACTTCTGCTCACTTTCCCCTGGCACAAACCTAGTCCAGTGGTCAACTAGCTTCAAGGGAGGCTGATAATGCAGTCTCTAGCATGTGGGCTAGAGGGAGGAGGAACTGAGGATCAATTAGCTGTCTTCCACACTATGTGACTCTATGTGCGTGTATAAAGTAAACTTGCCTAAAAGTTTCGAAATGCATTTTGAAGTCTGACAAACAGTGAAACACAAATGATATAAATATTATTAACTTTCCATTCTTGGAAATAATGTTTATATGAAAATCTTAAACTAAGTACACAGAACACACTGCAGAAAATGAACCTAGTAATTTTGTCAAACTTTATATAGTAATAAATACGTAATCTTGATGCTGTTTAGTTGGAAGGACTGTATATAATCCAAATACAAAGAGTTTTTGTGTGCGGAGTGACTGTGTGTGTGTGCGTGTATGTGTGTGTGTAGAGCAGTTGTTCATAGGAACAGGTCTTAGTATAGTGTCTCACCTGAGGAAATCTAGACTCCAGCAGCAAAAAGTAACTTAGTCAATTTTGTGCTGCTAAAATCGAATAGCAGAGACTGGGTAATTTATAGTGAACAGAAATTTATTGGTTCATGGTTTTAGAGGCTGGGAAGTCCAAGATGCAGTGGTATCTGGCAAGGGCTTTTTTGTCGTGTCATACCACGGCAGAAGGCATCACATGGGAGAGAGAGACACCCACAGAGAGAACTAAAGAGCATTAGAACCAGAGGAGGCAAATTCATCCTTTTATAAAAGCCCACTTCTAGGAAAATGCCATTAATCCATCCATTCATGAGGGCAGAGCCCTCATGGCCTAATCACCTCGTAAAGGTCTCAACTCTTAATACTGTTACAATGGGAATTAAATTTTGACATGAGTTTGGGAGGGGACAAACACTCAAACCATAGCAGTAACTTAGAAGGAATTTTAATATTTTATGTGTATTTCTCAGTCTTAAAGGGAATCTATGTTATAACCCACAAAAATACTTTTGGAAATATCATCTCTCTTCCACACTTCTTTCAAGGTCCATATTTGTTGCAGACTCTCCCCAAACTTTCCAAATTCTCCCAACATCAATCTAGCATGGCTTTTCTGTCTTCTTCCTCCTGCCTCCACCTCAAAATCTTTCTTATTTATATCAATTTGGAATTAGGCTTCTTTTTATAGTCTCATTTCTGCTTTGCTCATTACCTGGATTCTGCACAATAGAGAACCCAGGGCCGACCCAGAAAGCAAAAATCCTTTCCTTTTTCTTCAGGCATCTATGGCCCAGTTGCTCTCCCTGCCCCTTAATTTTGCATTACAAAAATATCAAGAACTAGACGGGCAAAGAAAGAATTCCTAAGACTGTGGGGGAGGGGTAGAATCTGCACAGACAGGAATGAAGGAGGCTATGAATACTTACATATTAAAACGTCTTGTTTCCATCACACATATATCATTAAGAGCTCAAGTGAGGCTAATGTGGGCTGCTATAACTCCAAAACAGATGGAAAATCTCTCAGTTTAAAAATACTCACAAAGCTGGATTTATACAGATGTTCCACCTGAAGGCAGAGCTGGACAAATTAATGCTCACAGTGGACTACGAAACTCTAATCTATAAAGTGAAAAGGGAAGGGAAGGAAACTAAAAGTTATTGAGCACTTACTCAAGTATTGTGCTAAGCTCTTTAAACAATGTCATGTCATTTAAAACCCCCAATAACCTTACAGATCAATGTTCTCAGCTTAGGGATCTACAGACCATATTCTCAGTAGTACATGAGTGGTAAGATTGAAAACTGCTTGTGTTTCATATCAGAAATAGTATGAACCTGGTTAACATGAGCATATTCTGAATCATCAGAAAGATTATAATCAACACTTACAATGAGAGTGTCACACAAAGTAGTCCATTGTGCTACTTTAACTGAAGTACACTAATGAGAAACGCACAAAGGCAGACTTAATATGCAAATGACATACATATACATTCATTTCATACAGTATGAGGTCTTTTGGTCAAGACAATCTCATTGTGTGTGAAATCGAAGATGGCTTTGCAGGAGTTCACATCCAGAATAGTGCTAAGATATTTTAGTTATCATCTGACAGACGGTAGTAAAGTCGTATCCTAAAGAACATGCATCATATTCATATTTTGAGCTATGATTTGATATAAGACAACAGTGTCACATTGAGTTAATACTGTTTCTTTGAGTTTCATTTTTTGCTTTGATTTATATCAGTGTGGTAAATTATTCTCCTCCTTTTTTTACTCCGTCTCCATTATAGGATTCTACAACCACGCCCTTTGTCTAGACTTTGCAATACATCACCTTAGAGAAAGCAGAATGCTACAGGAGGCTGGAAAACAAGACAACCTGTACCACTGTTAGCAGTGGTGTATCGGTGCGGATCTTCAGCAACCTCAATTCTTGCATCCTCAAAAGAGACAATGTGACTGAGAGGCATAAGGCAGAGGGAAAGACCAAGGCAGGTTTTAGAGCAGGAGTGAAAGTTTATTAAAAAGCTTTAAAATAGGAACAAAAGGAAGGAAAGTATACTTGGAAGAGGGCCAAGCAGGTGACTTGAGAGTTCAAGGACATGGTTAGACCTTTGACTTGGGGTCTCATACACTGGCATACTTCTGGGGTCTTGCAACCCTTCTTTCCTGATTCTTCCCTTGGGGTGGGATGTCTGCATGCACAGTGGCCTACCAGCACTTGGGAGGTGAGCACGCACAGTGTGTTTACTGGAGTTGTACACATGCTCACTTGAGGCGTTCTTCCCTTACCAGTCAAGGGTTCCTAGAAGAAGGTCATTCACCTGTTAAACTCTGCCGTTTTGCCTCTTAGTGTGCAGGCTTGAGCCTGTTCACCCAGTTCCTGAGATCTTATCGGGAAGTTGCTGATCACCAGTTTCTGGTATTTCTATCTGTTGGGAAACTACCTTTTCTTGGCATTGTCTGCAACAAATCATTATTTTAGAGAGATGGTTAACAATGGCCTGACCATCACCTGATGGTCGCCTGACATTCCTGGTGCGGGGCCCTCTCCTGCCCTACTTATGTCTGCCTGACTACCTGCTGTAACACCATGGGGCAGTGAAACATTTGGGCAAAACTATCGTTTTTGATGACTAAGAAGGCAAAAGGTGTTCTCTAATGAAGCTGTGGCACTGGGCAAGGAGATTCTGAATCCGAATGTTGATAACGTGAATAGGCTGCAATTCTCAGCATTTGAAAAAGTACCACAAGAGATAAGCTCAGAAAAGAACTGGCCAGTTTTCAAGCAAAATTGACAGGGAATGTAGCAAGCCTAGAAATTCCAGAAGCTGTAGAGTTGACGAATAAAGCTGTTTCTCATTTTCAATCAGTAAAATATAAAATTGAAAAATAACTTGCATTTGAAAGACTCACGAAAATAGCCTCAGAAAAATGACATGATCCAGGCGCAAACTCATCACAACAAAACCAACGTAGGTACTTTTCCCTGGACGTAACAACTTTTAAGTGGCCCAGACAGTGGGCTCACTGATGCCTGATGCACCCAAAGTACTTGTAATTGAGTTTAGAGAGAAAGAGATATGCCTCACAAAGAATTACAAGTGTGGCTTTTGGTACATGGAAATGTCCGGAATCAACTGCATCAAAACCCAACAGGCTTTTGAGAGAGCTGTATTTGCAAAAGTGTTGCTAGATTAAGAGACTGACCTTGAGATGAAAAAAGAACTCTAGGCTCCTAACTTTCTATAGGTAGGAAGTGGGCGAGAGAGCTGCTCTCCCATCCTCCAATACAGTTGGCCCTCTGTATCCACGGGTGTTCTGCATGGGTGGATTCAACCAACTATGGATCAAAATTATTTGAAAAAGAAAACATTAAAAATAATACAACAATTAAAAAATACAAATTAAAAACCACGGTATTGTTTCCAGAGCATCTACTATGTATTAGATGTTATACAGAGTAACATCTATTATATAGCATTTACATTGTATTAAGTATTATAAGTAACCTAGAGATGATTTAAAGTATATAAGAGGATGTGTGCAAGTTATATACAAATCCTAGGGCATTTCTATCAGGGACTTGAGCATCCACCAATTTTGGCATCCAAAGAGAGGGCATCCTGGAATCAATCCCCTATGGATACCGAGGAATGATTGTACTCTTTTCGGATGTGGCCAGGAAAAATAATGGAAAAGGAAGGTTGTGCCAGAGACAGAGCTGGGACATGGAGAACAGTGGACTGGGGCATTGCTCCAAAGAACAATCCCTCCCCCGGTGGGGAAACTGGTCAATACTTTCATAGTAGGATTTCAGAATTCCAATGGCCCAGTAATCACTATATATCTTCTCAGTCTTCCCCTTTTAAAAGAAGGGCATTTACTGCTATTCCTCAACCCTGTTTCACCATTGTATGTTGGGAATATAGGCTGACAGATGCCTTGTCTTTTTAGTTTATGAATATCTGAATAAAGAAGAGCCACATCTCAGTGAGGAGCACAAGATTTTGAACTTTGAGCCCCATGCCATGATTGGTTAAGGCTTGTGGTGTGTCTTGAGGGGAGGGGGAGCACGTCACATATGGGAGCAAAGTGAGTAAGTACAATCTTTTTTTTTTTTTTTTCTGAGACAGAGTCTTGCTCTGTCATCCAGGCTGGAGTGCAGTGGCCCAGTCTTGGTCACTGCAACCTCCGCTTCCCAGGGTCAAGCCATTCTCCTGCCTCAGCCTCTGGAGTAGCTGGGATTACAGGCGTACACCACCATACCTGGCTAATTTTTGTATTTTTAGTAGAAATGGGGTTTTGCCATGTTAGTCAGTCTGGTCTCGAACTCCTGACTTCGGGTGATTCACCCCACCTTAGCCTCCCAAAGTGCTGGGATTATAGGCATGAGCCACCATGCCCAGCCGTGAAAAATGATAATCTAAGAAAAATTGTGGATTGAACCATTGCTGCCAGTCCTTCTGTTCCTCCCTGTTATGGATTTATACCTCCATGATCTTTGCCATGAGTCTTTGCAGTACCTCTCCCAGAGTAAGCAGACTATACTTCCCTGACCCATTAAGGCTGGACTTGGCTGGAATATCAGCTAATGTGACACAGGAAGAGACTCTAAATGTGTATTCATAATTTGACATGGCCCCTGCAGTCTTGTGATACATCATCAAAAACAAAACAAAACAAAACAGACATGCCTCACGTAGCCTCTGATCCTGCGATGAAAACAGAGGAAGCAGCACTGAGTCTACCTGCAACCTGGTGCTAATCCTCACCTGGCCCAGCTGAGATCGGCCAAACCCTACTGTGAATAGAAAACACAAATATTTGTATTTGTAATTTACCAAGATTTCTGGGGTTGTCAGTTATGCAGCATTATTTCCATAGTAGTCAACGAATATAATTGGCATAAGAAGTTAAAATAAGCATAAAGAACTTATACCTAGATTTATGTAATAGCTCAGCAACATTAAATCAGAAAACACTTTGAATCAACACTCTAGGCATCTTTTTTTCCTTAAAGTTTCCATATATGAATAACGTTTTAGAAATTCTGCTTTAAATAGTCCCAGTTAACCCCATTTTAGGGATGAGTAAACTGAGGCAACTCCAAGAGGTTGGTGGCTCCTTTAAGCCATAGGATCTGACTTGACTTGCCTGACTTCAACATGAAGATTTTTCTACTATATGCCTGGCTGTCTTTGAAAATTAATTTTAAGTAGCTTCTCTTTTTTCTAGGTGATAATTAAATTAAAATTCTATATAAGCATACAGAGATCAAAAGATAGAGAAAAAAAATTTTTAAATGAAAGAAAAAGAAAGGAAAGATAGAAAGAAGATAAACTGCCAAATTCCAATGATGAAACCTGGCAGAATAACTATAAGCAAAACTGTGAGTGTCCAAATCCAGTCAGATATTTTCCCCATCAAAGGATTGACACGCAAAGCTCATGTGTCTGTGCTATTAACAGGAAACTGCTTTCAAAATACTTCAAAAACTTGTGACTGTCCACCAATAAGATTGATACTAACATCAAAGTATGCAGGACTTGAAGATCCAGCAGAACTAGACCTGGAATGAAAGGGCTTCTGGGAATAAAAGTGCAGATTACAAAACAAGTGGATTCTTTTAATGTTCAAGGGAGCTTTTTCTTGTTTAAGTTTTCCTCATTGGAGCATAATTTGAGTAGTTTCAGATGTTAATCACATCACGGAGAGGAGGGAAAAACCCTCCGGAGTATTATTTTTTCATGTGGCTCAGTGTTAACAGGCTCTTTAAACCTGGAAGAAACTCATAAGCTCCCTGGGATAGTTTTCACAAACCGTCCATAAGGCCTGCCATTCGGAATCCCGTCATCCATCCGGGCAGGATAAAGGCTTTCCATTGCTTCAATCATTGCCTCTTTTTGGTGATCAGAGACCTTAAACGTTGCAGAGCCCTCGACCCTTTCCTGTCTGTCTAGGTGGATCTGTCGTGACTACACCATTTGCTCTCACAGAGACCAGTAGGTAACCAGAATGCGCCTTTTATGTGCATGACTTCCTCAAGGAATGTTGTGGGAGAAGCATAGTAATAAAAATAAGAGAAGGAAAAACTAATAAGAAAAAGAAGTTAAATCTTCTCCCTTGGCCACCGGTACCAAATTTCCTTGCTTCGGAAAACTCCTGCTTGATTTCTGAAATATCTCAAAAGATGCCCACCTGTTAAATTGACTGACCCATTTTGTGGGTAAAAGTACTCCCCTCTTTCGTAGGACACACTGAAACACATTGCTCTGGAAGAAGTTTTGAGTCAGAGAAGGACAGTTACCCCATGGATATGGGTCTCTTTGAGGAATAAAAGCAAGATGGTTCAGGCCACTGGGCTGGCCCTTGTAGACTCAGTCTCAGTCGCCTGGGAGGGTCGCTGTAGTTTTTGAGGTTCTCTCAACAGAGACAGCCTGTGTCCAGGCTTCTTGGTCATTGATAGCCTTGGGTGGGGGGCCATGCAAAGAGAGCAGCTGTTTAGTAAGAGCATGTTTTGCTCTGGAACATTACGAGGAAAACAGCACTTACAACAAATCAAATTAGCATCAATAAAAGTCACAGATTTTTCATCAAAATTGAGATGCATATAGATATTATTGTTATTGATTAACTGATTGGCTACTCTTTTTACAATCATAGGTGAGGCAAATTCATTTTTGTCTTTTCCTAGTTTTACTTTCCTCTTACTCCTTTTCTGGGAGTACTAATCTGATCCTGCACATCATGGGATAGAGACAGAGAAAAGGGAAATAGCCACAATTTTTAGAAGGAGTTGGGGTATCAGTCTTGGTGAAGTTCTTGCAGTAGACTTTCTTTAAAAGCCATGTTTAGTGTCTAAGATGTCTGAAACAAACTGACATGAACAAAATGGATATAAACACTTATTTTTGCCAATGTTGTGAAATATCTGAGTTTATTAATTAAATGAAATGTCAAAATGCTCTCAAAACCTTCAAAGCACGTCTCACATCTTTTGCATTGACTTTGACATTTTGTTTTCTCTAAACTAAGATGTGAAGGGATTATAATAACTTATGTATATCCGACAAAATGCGACCTATTACTGATACATCCGTCTGAAATTAACATGAAAATTAGATATAGGTATGTCTTATGTAGACCACTGCACATATCCTTATCGTTAGTCATTCATTTTGGGTGGCTATATTAGACTCTTTCTATTTTAAAATCAGGAAAATTGTTCTTTATCCATCATTTTAACAGATGTATTTTATATAAAATAAAACTTTCTCACTGAGAGATTTCAAACTACACAGAGGTAAATACAAAACCACCCAGTGTATGGGATTTTATTACGGCAGCATGAGGAGACAATACAAGAGTTTTCTTTTTGAATCCCTGAGAATGCTCTCACCTGCAAGCTACAGAAAGCCCAATTAAAAGGAGCTTAAACATTAAAGGCATTTTAAAAAACCTTTCTTGAGAATGTCAGAGTTTCAGGGAATTCCAGGGCGAGGTAACTCAGTGCCTCCCAGATTCATCAAGGGCTTAGGTTCTTCATCTTTTCCCTCTCCAGTTCCATTTAGATATTTCTGCCATTTGTCATGATTTTGAAGCTGCTGTCACAGTTGCCGGTGTCTTATTCAGACAACAGCTTTTGGAGGCAGAAATGAGAATATTCGTGACTTTTTCAAAGTGAGGAAATCTTTCCAACCCTCAGAAGCATATTTACACTAATGTTTTGCTGTCCAAAACTGTCTTAAGCAATGAGATTGCCATAATTAACATGCTTCAGTGAGGATTTTCCCTTAGGTAGATAGGAAGAGTAAATTCAAGAGATCTATTATACAACATTACACTCTGTTTTCCAGACTGGAGCGCGGGTGTGCAATCTTGGTTCACTGCAACCTCTGCCTTCCGGGTTCAAGCCACTCTTGTGCCTCAGCCTCCCGAGTAGCTGGGAATACAGCTGGATGACACCACACTTGGCTAATTGTTTTATTATTAGTAGATATGGGATTTCGTCATGTTGGCCAGACAGGTCTTGAACTGCTGCCTTAAGTGATCCACCCAGCTTGGCCTCCCAAAGTGCTGGGACCAAAGTGCTGGTGACTATAGTTAATAACAATGTATTGTATTCTGGAAAATTGCTAAGAGAGTAGATTTTAAGTGCTCTCACCACAAAAAAGATAAGTATATGAGGTAACACATATGCTAATTAGCTCAATTTAACTGTTCCATAATGAATACAGATTTTAAAACAACATGTTGGTCGGGTGCAGTGGCTGCAACCTGTAATCCCAGCACTTTGGGAGGCCAAGCTGCGTGGATCACTTGAGGCAGCAGTTCAAGACCAGTCTGGCCAACATGGCGAAACCCCATCTCTACTAATAATTAAAAAATTAGCCAAGTGTGGTGTCACGCACCTGCATTCCCAGCTACTCGGGAGGCTGAGGCACAAGAATGGCTTGAACCTGGAAGGCAGAGGTTGCAGTGAGCCAAGATTGCACCACGGCACTCCAGTCTGGAAAACAGAGTGTAACTGTGTTCCCCAAAAATAAAATAAAATAAAATAAAATAAAATAAAATAACATAACATAAAATAAAATAAAATACATGCTGTACCCAATACATTTGTACAATTTTTACTTGTCAGCTTAAAGAAATAAGTAATAGATTAATCCTCAGGGCTGAGAAGTCTAGCCTTTCCCAACAGACTGTTTTAGTTACCTATTGTGACACAACAAATTACTCACATATCTCCAAATTTAACAGCTTAGAACAACAAACTTTTATTACTTCACTCAGTTTGTGACAGTTGGAATCCAGGAATTGATTATTTGCTTAGTTGTTGCTCCAGATCTTTGATGAGGTTGCAGTAAAGGTATCAGATGGGGTGGCTGTCATCTGAAGGCTTGACTGGGGCTGGAGGATCTGCTTCCAAAATGGTTCACCAGCATGGCTGTTGGCCAGGGATCTCAATTCCTTGCTGGCTGTTGGCTGAGGGGCTCAGTTCTTTGCTACCTGTTGGTTGAGGGCCACAGTTCTTTTTTTTTTTTTTTTTTTTTTTTTTTTTTGAGATGGAGTCTCGCTCTGTCGCCCCAGGCTGGAGTGCAGTGGCCAGATCTCAGCTCACTGCAAGCTCCGCCCCCCGGGTTCCTGCCATTCTCCTGTCTCAGCCTCCCGAGTAGCTGGGACTACAGGCGCCCACCACCTCGCCCCGGCTAGTTTTTTTGTATTTTTTAGTAGAGACGGGGTTTCACCATGTTAGCCAGGATGGTCTCGATCTCCTGACCTCGTGATCCGCCCGTCTCGGCCTCCCAAAGTGCTGGGATTACAGGCTTGAACCACTGCGCCCGGCCGAGGGCCACAGTTCTTTGCTGTCTATTGGCTGGGGGCTACAGTTCTTTGCTACCTATTGGTTGGGTGTCTTAGTTCTTTGCTGCCTGTTGGTTGGGGGACCACAGTTTCTTGCTACTTATTGGCTGGGAGATTCAGCTCTTTGCTGACCATTGGCTGGGCTCTTCAGTTCTTTGCTGTTGGTTGGGGTCTTCAATTCTTTGCTGGCTATTGGCTGGGGGCCTCAGTTCCTTGCTGTCTATTGGCTGGGGGCCTCAGTTCTTTGCTGCCTGTTGGTTGGGTGCCTAAGTTCCTTGATAACTGTTGGCCAGGGTCTTTAGTCCTTTGCTGACTATTTGTTGGAGGCCTCAGTTCCTTGCTGCCTATTGGCTGGGGGCCTCAGTTCTTTGTTGGCTGTTGACTGGGAGCCTCAGTTCTTTGCTGCCTGTTGGTTGAGTGCCTCAGTTCTTTGCTGTCTGTTGGCTGGGGGCCTCAGTTCCTTGTTGCCTATTGGCCAGAAGCCTCAGCTTTTTGCTGCCTACTGGTTGGGGGAGCCTCAGTTCTTTGCTGGCTTTTGGCTGGGGGCCACAATTCCTTGACTGTTGGCTGCAGTCTTCAGTTCCTTGCCATGTGAGCCTCTCCATAGGGCTGCTCATAACATAGCAACTAACTTCCCCTAAGGAAAGCACTACAAAAGAGATCCAGGAGGGGGCTGCACTGCCTTTCATGACTGTCACTTCCACTTGATTCATCAGAATTGAGTCACTAGAAGGCTTTGCTTCTCGAGAGCTTGTCTGGAGATTCTAGCAGGGGAGTGCAGCTACTCATACACCCTTGACCAAAGAAAGGACCTCTTCTATCAGGGAAGGTCGTCCTCTTTGATCAAGCATGCAATCCACCTCTTGAACAGAGAAGTGGTAAACAATTTGTGGACATGTTTCAGAACCACCACAATTGCCATCAGAGGAGAGTGAATAATGGTGGGGTTCTTTTAGGAAGAAGTGAAGTTGACTGATGAGGAGACACTCATTGTTTTTTCTATCTTCCATTCCTAATTTTCTAGGTTTATTTATTTTTAATTATGCACATTTGAATTTCCCCAAAATTTTCTCAATGATAGAAATAAGTGTTTTTCTACTTTAATATTTTAAGGTGTTTGATCACATAATTAGGTTTTTTTTTCTAACACTGAAACACCTTATTATTAATGGGACATACACTTTAATGTCATTCAGTATGAGTATTTTATACATTGCTGATTTGATTTTCCATCTATGTTCCAGGGTGGGACTAGTTTCTTCTTTAGTCTTCTATTGTACTTGTCCGGTTTTGGCTTCAAGGCTATATGAGCCTTGCGAGATATTTTGGGTAGTTTCTCTTCTTTTTTGGGCTATGCCTAACTGTCTCTCTTGCTCTATGTTTTTGTTATTTTTGCTCAGCTTTTTTTGGCTACTGGGTATCTTTTTATCTGAAAAATTTGTCTTTCTTAAGTATGGAATTTTCTTCCACTACTTTTTTCCCCCAATAACCATTTTTAGCCTTTGGCTCCACAAGGAACTCACAGTTTTCGTCCCTCTGCTTTATTTAGAGAACTGTTTTTTAGGCTTCATTCTGGTGAAAAATGCCACCATTTCTGTATGATACTAGCCTAGTACTTCTGCAACATTTTAATCAGGTATCCATTCAATAGTGTGTGGCTTATGTTGGATCCATGGCCCTGCTGACTGTAGCCTACAGTTCTTGATGGGAAGATGGTAACTTGGTTTTGTGGTGGTCCTCTGCTATATGTGATTGGAGTTAGGAAGGCTGGGCTCTGGTTTTCCCATAAATCCAATCGTGTTTGCTTTGTGTCCTACAGAAATTGTTCGCAGTATTTGGTTTCTTGATGCTATTCTTTGTTGGTTTGTAGCACTGTTATGGATTCGTATCTGTTTTGGAATTTCAATGAGATTTGGGGAGAAAGGGTAATAAATCCACACATAGTTTTATTCAGTCTGCCATTTAGACTGAAAATTGCTTGCTGCTGCACACTGACCACATAGAACTTTACCTGTGCACAAGCATGTCCCACAACAGTGGCACTTAGAAACCATTATTTTAAAAAATATATGTTTTATTATGGTTTTCATTACAAAAGTAATACATGCATTTTATAGAAAACTTGTAAAATGTACAAACCTAAAAAGAAGGAAAAAAAGATGCATTGGCTAATCACCTCAATACAATTTGATTTATTTTATTTTATTTTATTTTAATTTTATTTTATTTTATAGACGAGGTCTTGTTATGTCACCCAGGCTGATCCCAAACTCCTGGGCTCAAGGAATGTCCCAACCTCAGCTTCCTGAGTAGCCGGGATTACAGGTGAACTCCACTACACATGGCTAAAACAATTAGTTTTATCAGGCTCAGGAATTTCCTTATAGTTCTATTAAATACATATCTGTAATCCTATAGTATATATGTTTGCATATCTTTCCACTTAGCACTAAACTAGGAGCCTCTTTTAGTGTTGTTGCATATTTATAATGTACTGTCATTTTTGGAATCATAATTTCCATGGTTCTAAAATATTGGTATTTTTCCTGATTATGTCCTTTGCATGTTCTTTATAGCACATAGTCTTATTTTATACAGTTTTCTTCTGTATTGGTATTGTGTATTTTATAACCAAGGATGGCTCACATGTTATCTTTATATAATCCTTTCTATTACTTTCTTTGCTGTAGGGTATTTCTATGGTTGCGATGTTATTCCTTTATCACAGGCAGCTCTAATAAGGCTTTCTCTTTCATCTCAATGTTGGTGTGCCATCTTGGGTCCCTTCTTGCTTATCTGAGACCTCAGAATGTGGAGGGCTGGGCCTGCCGTTCTGGCTCTATTTGGAAGCCCGAGGCTCTGGACGGCAAGGGAGTGCTCAGGAAGTACCAGGTTAGTTGGATTTGGTGAATGAGTTCTGACCTTTCTTCTATAATTTAATGTAAAGCCCTGTGATGGGGTTACTTCCATCTAAGCAGTGGCCTTTCTTATTCCCTTAGGTAGTTTCCTCAAGCTTCAAATCCTTTCCTCAATTCAGGATGTAGCACTTCAGCTAAGAGTCACTCCCGTCACTCGTGCCAGCAATCCCAGCAATCCTTCAGACACTTCTCCCTCTTCTTTTTTTTAAATAACAGTTTTATTGTGATATAATTGACATATGACCTAGGTCATCTTTTTAAAGTGTATAATTCAGTGGGTTTTTTTCCCTATATTCACAATGTTGTGCAAGCGTTACCACTAATTATTATTATTATTATTATTTGAGATGGAGTCTCACTCTGTCTCCCAGGCTGGAGTTCAGTGGTGTGATCTTGGCTCACTGCAACCTCCACCTCCTGAGTTCAGGTGATTCTCGTGCCCCAGCCTAGGGGCTGGGATTACAGGTACCTGCCACCACACCCAGCTAATTTTTGTATTTTTAATAGAGATGGGGTTTCACCATATTGGCCAGACTGGTCTCAAACTCCTGACCTCAATCAAGTGATCACATGCCTCGGCCTCCTAAAGTGCTGGGATTACCATCGTGAGCCACTGGGCCTGGCCACCACTACCTAATTTTAGAACATTTTCATCATCCCCAAAAGAAACTCTAGCCGTTAGCAGTTCCTCCTATTGTCTTCTCTCCTCCAGGTCCCAAGAATCTCTAATCTACTTTCTCTCTATGGATTTGCCTATTCAGGATATTTCATATAAACGGAATCATACAGGATGTGACCTTTTGTGATGGGCTTTTTTTTTTTTTTCACTTAGCATGATGTTTTCAAGTTTCACCCACGTGTAGCATGTATCAGCATTTCACCTCCTTATTTCAAATAATATTCCATTGTGTGAATATACCACATTTTGCTTATTCACCCACCAGTTAATGGGCATTTGAGTTGTTCATACACATTTTGGCTATTATGAATAATGCTGTAATATCTCAGGGTTTATTTATTTTTTAGAGATAAGTTCTCACTCTGTTGTCCAGGTTGGAGTGCAGTGGCATGGTCATAGCTTAATGCAGCCTCCAACTCCTAGGATTAAGCAATCCTCCTGCCTCAGCCTCCTGAGTAGCTGGGACTACAGGAATATGCCATCATGCCAGGCTAAATTTTAAAAAAATTTTGTGTGTGGAGCGGTCTCAAATTATTGACCTCGAGCCATCCTCCCACCTCCACCTCTTGCCTGTTGGGATTACAGGCATGAGCCACCTCACCCAGCCTCAACTCAGGGGTTTAAAAGGGAAAAATTCCACGGGTTTTGCTCCAGGTGGTCTTTTATGGGAATGGAGTGGGGCAGGAGGGCAGCAAGTGGCAGAGATTTCCCTTGGCCCCACCGCTCTATCCTTCTACTCCTGCAAACGGTCTCGCCTTCTTTTTCTCTCTTCTTTGCTTTCTGTTCTGGCAAAGTGTTGTTTATGGCTGAGCTAGTTTTCTGTGCCTCACTATTGACTGCTTACAGTCCCCTCCATGTCTTCTCCTAGTCCAGAGCGACAAGCCATGGCAATGCTCTCTCTTCACTAGTGAGCACCAACCTGAGTGCAAGAGACTCTTTTTGCAGGAGTTTGCTGCTTTTCTTTCTCCATCCTCTCCTTCTCTATCCCTATTTGCCTCTCCCCAAGCTGAGTAGGATTATTGAAACTGCTTAGGAGCCTGGGCAACATAGTGAGATTCTGTCTCTACAAAAAAAAAAAAGAAAAAAAAACCAAGTAAATTAGCTCGGTGCAGTAGACTGCAATTGTAGTCCCAGCTAGTCCTCCAGAGGCTGAAGCAGGAGAATGGTTTGAGCCTGGGAGATCAAGGCTGCAGTGAACTATGATCACTCCATTGCACTCCAGCCTGGGCGACAGAGTGAGACTACCTTAAAACAACAAAAAACTCCTTAGGATTTCATCTGCTCACCTTTCTCCATCTCATCTCCACTGCTTGGGGATGAAGAGTTAGGAGCTAATCCAAACGACTTTTTGGTTTTTCTCTCACCCTGATGCTTCTTTTCAAATACTATTATAAGAAGTTGGTCTTCTTTCTGGGTGCTGGGGTTTTGGTCCTTCTGTTTTTACCTATTTTTGCTCATTTCTTTAGTGTTAAGGGGAGGGATATTTTACAATTTGGTTTCACTCTTTCTGGGAGCGTCTTCAGTGATTCTCTAGAACCTATTACAAATTATTTATTTAATTCCTATAAATGGTCCATTAAGCGAATGTAACATGATTTATTTAAGAACTCTTTCCTATTTTTAGACATTAAGTTTATTTCCAGTTTTGGCTATTATAAATAATGCTGGGAGGAACAATTTTCGCAAAAGGCTTTTTTATTTTTTATTATTATTATTTTTTTTGCTTTGAGATCATTTTCTTAGGTTAAATTGCCAGATGTGTAATTACCCGACTGAAGAACAGGAGTGAAGAAAAGGATGATTTTAAAGTCCTTGAAACAGCTATGCCAAATTGTGTCCCCAAAAGATTCATTTGCATACCCAACAGCATGGGGTAAATGTCCCTTGCTGATCCAAACTTTCTTTTACTAAATAAATTAACCAAGCATAGGATCATTAATAACTTCTTATTGTTAGAATTAATAGCACTGCGGGTTAGAAAGAGCATAAAATCTTTGCAATTGCCTTAAAAGGCACAGAAGTGTCACAATGCTATTCGCATTTTTAAGAGACTCTATGTAAATTTTGATTGCTAGGGTTTATTTCAATTAAAAAAAGTGGAAAGACACTTGTATTCATGTGATCTTAGCAAGTTTGCATATAATTAAGCAGATTTTTTCAGAATCTTGACTTTAGCTGGGCCACTTTTTATTTTCAACAGTTTTATCAAGGTACACAAACATATTGAAATATATAATATGCTGGATGATTTAAAGTGTACACTTTGATAAATTTTGACATGTATATACATATGTGTGATGTGAAAACATCACTACAATCAAAATAATGAACATTTTCATCAGTCCCAAGTTTCCTCTTGGTCTTTTGTAATCCTTGGAGACCCTTGCTGCCTTCCCACAACTCCATCTGCTTTTTATCTCTAAAGATTAGTTTTCATTTTCTAGAATTTTAAATAAATGAAATCACAAAATATGTACTCTTCTTCATCTAGATCCTTTCAATCAGTGTAACCGTATTGAGAGTCATCTAAATTGCTGCATTTCCAGGTTAGGGCCATTGCAAAAATGTCGCTAGGAACATTTGTGTACAAGTCTTTGTATGAATATAAACTTTCTGTTCTCTTTGGTAAATCCCTAGGAGTGACATGACTGGGTCATATGGTGGGTGTATGCTTGATATTTAAAGAAACTGCCAAACTTTTCTAAAGTGACTATGCCATGCCCCACCCCACCAGCAGGGTACAAGAGCTCCATCTCCTCCACATCCTCGCCAACACTTGGTAGGGTCAGTCTTTTTGAGTTCACACATTCTGATTCTGATGGGTGCATAGTGGCATCTCATTGTAGTTTTAATGTCGATTTCCAGCTGGGATACTTTGACATTATAGAGGTAGAATAAGACACTGTTATGTGTCTTACAGCTTAGTGCCTGTGGATACGTTACTTAATATCTGTATACCTTGGTTTACTCATCTAAAAAATAAAGGTAATGAAGACTGTACTACATAATTGAACGTAGTTGTTAAAACTAATAGACATTATGAATATAAAAATGCTTTGTAAACTACGTAAGTACTAGATATTATCATGATGGTGGTTGAATTGCTGCATGATTTTGGGAAAATCATTTCAACTTATTTGAGGATTCTTTTTCAGTTCTATAAATTGAGGGCTAAATAAGGTAACCTCTAAGTTTCCTTGAAGCACAAAATGTTCTTGTTTAAAAAATATACTGATGTTCCAATATCACATATATATACACATATATGCATATATATGTGCACATACATATACACATATATGTATATGTGTGTATATACCCAGCTCTTGATCTGAGTAACAAGATGTAGTTTTTTAACTTTGCAAAAATACTTTGAACTGGCTGCAGGATATTTAGTGAAATGATTGCCTTATTTTGAGGTTTGAGAATACAGAAGATGGGTTTCTATGTAAATATTAAAATTATTTTTTCTTTGGATCAAATTACTTACAGAAACAAAAGATTTATTACTAACCACTTCCACATATAAGACACAGAAAAATAGAAATCTGTAGTAGAAGTCTAAAATTTGGAGTAGCTGAGATAATAAGAACTTACAAAGTACATTTTTTTTAATGTTTAGCTCTCATTTTTTTCCACATTAAAGAGTACTTTTCCATAAATATGTTTATATATATATATGTGCACATATATATGTGTGTGTGTATATATGTATATATGTACACGCACACATATATATATAAACACATTTATGGAAAATATACTCACATGTTTTTATTCCCGTTTCCTTGAATAGCTTATAATTTGTCCACACTCCACAGGCTTTAACAATTACCTTTTAGGTAAAGAGCAATAGTAAAAAGTAGGAGGCCAATTCCTCCCCTCATATTCTCTGGCATCTAGCCAATTAAAAGTTGACAATGCCACACCATTGGTCTCCTATTTCTGTTTAAAAATTTTATCTTTCCAGCTATTTATTTCACCATATTATCCTCTTTCTTTGTCCCTCTACTCTATTTCAGGGTTTGATGTTATAGTGTTTTCTCAACAGTTCTTGAATTTAAATGATGGCTCTAGTTCTTTCCCCCTCCCCGTGTTCACACCTTTTGCCCTCCCACTGCAAGTGGGTGGAGTGACTGCCACCCATTAACACTGGGCTCAGCCAGGTGATTTGCTTTGGCTAATGGGATTCTAACTGACCTGTCATAAGCAAAGTCTTGAAAAGGGTTTTCATATGTGTCTTGCTCTCTGGCGCCTCAGCCATCACATGAGAACATCTCTGGGCTTGCCTGCTGGAGGATGTGAGAAACGCAGGCAGAGTCAAGTCACCCCAGTCATGCCTAGTCCTGCCAGTCATTACCTGGATCAGAAAATGGCTAGCTGACTCCCACTTGAGCAAACTAGTCCAGCCAAGATTAGCAGAGCCGCCAAGATTAGCAGAGCCACCAAGCCAATCCTCAACATACTTCAGACACGTGAGCAATAAACACTGCCGGTTAGGGTTTGCGGTTTGTTACACAGCGTTATTGTGGCAATAGATAAGGATACATTAACTAAATTCCCACTTCTAGGCAACTTCCCGTCATGTACATCATGTTTTTAATTAAACAGAATATGAACATATAGTAGCTAGAACAAAAAGGCATAGCCATCATTTCATCAAGCTTTGCAACAATACCAGGAATCTGCTGCTCCATTGATAGTGAATGGGAAAAAGTTTCACGCCCATGTTGTTTGACAAGGTGGACTTATTGATACTATCAGACCTGGAAGGATAAAAACCAGAGGCAGAGTTTGATGCTTTTCTGGCTGAAAACAAATCAGGTAGGTTTCTTATAGAAAAATGGAGTTTCATTATTAGTTTGAAGTGCAGTTTGATTGTATAGTTCTTAAGCAGTGCTTCTCAACCCTAGTTGCATATTAGAAGCACTGGGGGATTGTTCTAAAAATATTCATGCCTACGCCCCATCGCAGACCAACTGAATTACCGCCTCTGGGAATGAGGCCCAGACTTATATATTGTTTAACAGCTTTCCCAGGTGTTCTAATGCACAGCCTGGGCTGGCAGATGCTATTATAAGACGAACGATTCCATTATATAGGAGATAGTTCTAAATATTTCAATCTGACCTCAAAAAGCAGGCTTGTTATCAAAAAAATAGCACTGAGTCACTTCTATGGTACAAGGCCTTTTCTTCCAACATGGGTAGAAATATATTCAAGCTAAATGTCTTGTGACCATTCTCAGCATTATCTTATACAAACAGTGCAGCACATAGTTTGACAACCTCTTCACCTTCCAAAGCTTCTCATTGACCACTGCTCTTTAGAAATCCCAGCCTCTGCTTCCCCTAAGAATCTATTAACCAGGGCTGAAACAAAGAAGAGTACAATACCTCCAGAATTCAACAGTTGAAACCAAGACTGCTACTAGGATAAGAATTCTAGCTCCAAATTCAAATAGTCCTGGGTTCAAAATCTGGCTTTTGTGATAGGTTGGTGCAAAAGTAACTGCGGCTTTTGCCATTACTTTTACTGTTTACTAATTTTAGTTTCATTATTTTCAAATGGGGATAATAATGCTCACTTATTCATGAGGCCATTGGCATATTAAATAACATAATGCAGGAAAGTGCCCTATACAGTTCTTGGCACATAGTTGCACTCAGTAAATGCTAGCTATAATAAAGATAGTAGTTGCTTTAAGACAATTATAAGGTAATTCATTCCATTATAGTTATGAGGCAGCTCTTTATTCTATTTAGACCATTATGTATTTTCTCAGAACTTCCAATGTCACTAATTTCTTTTTTTGGAGTAATATGGAATAAACTTAATCTCTCTTCTAAATGCACAAGCTTCAACTATTCCGAGAGATGTATCATGTTTTCTATTTTGGACACATTTTCTCCTTCTTTCTGCTTTCTTTTAGTAGATTACCTCTGCTTCATTGCATGCGGTCTTAAGTAAAAAGATAAGCCAAGCTTATTTGTTTGTTAGGGTAGCAAAGTACCACAGACAGGGTGGTTTAAACAATCGGAATCTGTCTTCTCACAGTTCTGGAGTCTGGAAGTCTGAGATCAAGGTGTCAGCAAGGTTGGTTTCTTGTGTGGCTTCTCTCCTTGGCTTGCAGATGGCCATTTGGATTCACATTCACCTGGCCTTCTCCTGCTGTGTGTCTCTGTGTCCAAATTTTCTCTTCTCATAAGAATACTGGTAGGATTAGGGACCACCTGAATGACCTAATTTTTAACTTAATTACTCCTTTAAAGACCCTATCTCCACATATAGTCACATTCTGAGGTTCTGGGTGTTAGGACATTAACGTAGAAACTGGGGAGGATACAATTTAGCCCATAACATCAACCTTCAGAGTCTCCTCCTAGGAGGCTGAAGATCTTAGAGCACAGTGATGAGGACAGAACATGTCAAGGGTGGATTCACAATGGCAGGGCCTTTTCCCAGGGCTACCTTGCCATGACTTCTGTCCTTCCTGACACCTAGTCCTTTTGCTTACTTTTCTTTTTCTATGAGCAACCCTCATATCATTGTGATAAATTTCCTTCTTTTTCCCTTTGAGCTAGCCAGAGTCCATTTCTGTTGTTTGCAATAAACAAAAACTCTGATGTGTAGCCTTAATCATGTTCCCCAAATGTGGGCTCTTAGGCAACTGGTGCTGGAAGCCAGCAGCCCCCCTTGGATGTCCTTGGTATAAGAACTGCCAAGTTCCCATTTGTTTAGACCTAAAAAAAACTCTAATTGTATATGCATGCATGCTAGCAGATATTCTGCTTTACAATTGCATTAAATTATTTATGTGTTTACTATTAATCTGTTCAAGGAATATGTGCTGTGAAAGTATTAGGAGAAAGTATTCCATCATTTTGATTTTTTCCTTGTTCTGTTTGTTATTGAAAACCTTTTGATACCGTTTGGCTGTGTCCCCACCTAAATCTCATCTTGAATTGTAGCTCTCATAATCCCCATGTGTTGTGGGAGAGACTCAGTGGGAGGTAATTAAATCATGGGAGTAGGTTTTTCCTGTGCTGTTCTAGTGATAGTGAATAAATCTCACGAGATTTGATGGTTTTATAAAGGGCAGTTCCGTACACTTCTCCTTGCTGCTGCCATGCGAAGAAGGACGTATTTGCTTCCCCATCCGACATGATTGTAAGTTTCCTGAGGCCTCCCCAGCCCCTTGGAACTGTGAGTCAATTAAACTTCTTTCCTTTATAAATTACTCAGTCTTGACTATGTCTTTATAAACAGTGTGAGAATGGACTAATTTGCCCTTATTAGAGACAAAGTATTTTTGTTAACTATCGTGATCTATGATAAAGATCAGAAAAAAAGTTGAATTGGAAACTGTTCTGATGAAACACAAGCACTATATATAAGACAGGTGCTGCTTGGGAATAAAAGACGACAACTGAAAGTCAAACCCATTATACTTAATTCACAGGAAACTGTTGCTGGCTCTGGCAGAGACTGCTGATTGCACTCAAGAGCCATTCTTCCTTTCTTTTATGGTATTAGACTATTTTAGCTGGGTGCATGGCCACTCAGAATAAAGGCAACATTTCCTAGCATCTCTTGTAGGTAAAGTGTGGCCTATGAATGTGCCCTAATGGGTAGGAGATATGTAAAAGTGAGATGTGAAACTTCTAAGGTTTGCACCCTCCCTTTCCGTTTTCTTCCTTGCCATATAATCATGGGTCTTGTGAGCTGTTGTGGAATGTTGCAGACATGCAACATGCTAGAATGGCACTAGACCAAAAGAGAAGGAACATGGGCACCTGATAATTTAATGGAACAGCTTGGAAGTTTATGCAATGAGAGAAATAAGCTTCTCTCTTGTTCCAGGCTCTGTATTGTGGTTTGACCTGCAGCAGTACTTATGGCTTAATTGATATAGTCACCATTAACATGCTTCCTGCTCTTGATTAAACTTGTGATCATGCTGGAAATGGGAATATAATCAGGTAATACCCAGTGGTCCTAAGCTGTATTCTGTGTGCTTAGTGAACAAATGAACAACATGTATAATAATCAGCTCTATCACACGTTAAAAGTGAGAGAAAAGGCCTCAATTTAATGAGAAATGTTATATCATATATTTCAGTTTCAGTAAAAAAGTGCCAGCAAAGAACATCTCCAAGATTCCAAGTGACTTGCTAAAGTAGCATGTATTGGAAGTATATTTGGTTTTGTTAGTTGCTTGATTTTAACACATTAGAGCTAAAAAAAAAAAAAAAAAAAAGAAAAAGAAAAGAAAGAAAAAAAGGAAAAAAGACCCCTTGATTTCAAATCAGAGAGGACTTTTTAAGACAATCAAACTGTGTGGAAACAGCTCTATCACTGTGTGTATGACTCTTTTTAACACCAAATCTCAAATTTCTTCCTTCTTTAGAGAAAAAATAATAATAACATCATATTGAGCATATTATAAAACCACATGCATATGCT
This sequence comes from Macaca thibetana thibetana, assembly GCF_024542745.1. Lineage (NCBI taxonomy): Eukaryota > Metazoa > Chordata > Mammalia > Primates > Cercopithecidae > Macaca > Macaca thibetana. The sequence continues at coordinate 27,452,459 of NC_065586.1, forward strand.
GTTAATAGAAATTATAGAACTCTCTCTGGAGTCAAATGCAACCAAAAAACAGAAAACATTTACCCCACCTCCCAACTCAAAGCATACAAGAGTCCAGCTTTGGAGTGTATAGTAGTCTTCAATTGGAAATTTCTTCCTAGCTTCAATCCAAATACCCAGAACCATTTGTCAGAGCCATAAAACATTTTCTTCCAGTTCTGATGATTTATAATGTGAGTTAGAATTTTCTTATCTAGTAGAATAAAGATGAAAAAATAAAAGCATTTGGATATGGAAACTGATCTAATGCTTTAGCTATCCATTTTTGAGACGCATGTAGATTTTTGGTAAAAAGATTGCAAAGGTCAAAATTCCTCTTAAAATTATGTTTTTTTCTTTAAAAATCTCCTATATCTTTTTTTATTCTCTTCCTCTTTCTTCCTTTTCTTTCTTTCTTTTTTTCTTTTCTTTTTCTTTTTTTTTTTTTAACTACAGAGATAGAGTCTCACCATGTTGCTCAGGCTGATCTCGAACTCCTGGCCTCAAGTGATCTTCCCACCTTGGCCTCCCAAAGTGCTGGGATTACAGGCACAAGCCACTGCAGCTGGCCTAATTCTCATAAATCCTTTTTTGAAAAAAAATGTACTTACAATGGATGGTCCCTGTGTACAACGAAGTTTCAATAAAAGGATTTTACATTCCAAAATTTGAAGAAAAAATACTCTTTAAGTTACCTTTTCTCCAGGGTTTGCATTCTCAGATTCCTTAGGGTCAGGATTCTCAACTGGGGTCCATGAGTGAATTTATGGGTCCGTGAGTCAACTGAAATTATAGTCCAAAATTTTGAGGGTTATATGCTTTGTTTTGTATATTTTTATACAGATCCATACTTTTCATCAAATGCACATAAGGATCTATAACCCCAAAATAGGTTAAGCGTCTATAAGGTACTGAATAATAGGTACTAAATAAGAGTATCTATTATTGGAAGTTAATATAGCATTGGAAGATTAAAGCAGCTTACTCCAATTGGAAAGACAAAAGGAGAACATCTGTTGTAACAGTCCATGGTTTTCAAAACCTTGTTATTTTTTCCTCAATTCTACAGTCTTGCCTGTCCTCTGTGATTGTGGAGCCAGAGTCTTACAAAGGCTGCTTAATGGAGAGTATAATTCAAGACTGCAGTAAGAGTTTGATGTTTACTGCATCAGTTTCCAAGTCCGGCTGTAAATATACTGTAGTTGAGAGATGGAGCACTAAAATCTGTTTGAGCTTGAAGAGACAGTGATGCATAGCCAAATACGTTGAACTGTTTGCTTGTTTAAGGAGAAATCTATTTCAAGATTTGATTACCACGAAGTCAGACAACTTTTTCATCACTAAGTCCTTTCAATTCCATATCATGTGTTTCAAATTTTGTCTGCATAACTTATTTTTGTTCTACTTTTCTGTCAAAAACAATGTGGAAATCCCAGGTTATATAATTGAGGTCTTGGAGAGGCAATATACATCTAGCCAACCAAAATAAAATGAAAGTTATTATCAGGAAACATGCTTAAGGAAGTCTATCCTTTGTTCGGTTAAGAGTGCCAACATTTGTGATCTTAGGATGAAGTCGAAAGGAAATAAAATGGGTTTTCCTTAATGTAACCATGTGCAAAATCATTCTTTACCATAACAGATGATCTGTACAAGTATTCATGCATTTTAACTATTCATGACAAGAAATCAACTTTAAATAAAATAATAATGTATTATTTGTATAATAAACCTGGAAGTAGAAATCATTCTATTCATCTTTCTTATTTGGGTTTACTATCATCCCTATGAGACAAATCAAATGAAAGCTCTCTACAAACTCTCTCTATCAGGGCAGGCGGTGAACTGTTCATTTCTTCCTCCCTCCTTTGAATCAAGTTGAGCATGCAATTCATTAGAGTAAATGGTAAAAGAGAAATTTTGCATAGCTTTGGATTTTGAAATTCACAGAAGCAGATGTTCTATCAATAAGAGGTTACTAATGTGCAGAGTTGTGAAGCTAGTGACAGAGTCCACAAGGAGATGGCCAGGTTAGCAATACTTGGAGCAATTTAGATTTCTTTGTGGAGTGGCCAGAGAGGGCAATAAGAAACTCCTCTGATAGCCACCTTACTAGCATAAGGAAAATGTTCCCCTGTGGAGTGGGAGTGTGGACAGGCTGACCGTTACTGGTCTGGCTATTTGAATAAAATCGCCACAAAAATGCTTAATAAAGAGAAAATAAATGGCATGTGGACTCTCACTGAGACTTCATGAAAACACTCAAGGAAAGAAAGAACAGAGGGCAGTCTTTCCAAAATACATGGAAGAAGTATAATGTTTTCCTAAATTTTCTGTCAATGTCAACGTTTTGGATGGAAATATGTTATTAGAAAAAAGACAAGCCCCAGTTGTCTCAGAAAGAATTTTCCCTGCAAATAATCCTGCATTCGTTTTTAATATGTAGGGTTTCTATTGCCAGTCAGTTCTGTTTTACAATTTTCAATATTATTTCTTTTTTGACCCATGAATTATTTAGAAGTGGGTTTTTAAATTTCTAAATGTATTCGTTTCATGACTATCTTTAGCTATTGATTTCATTTGTAATTTTACTGCTTTGATTTTTTACTGAGTTGCGCTTTGTGGTCAAGTATGTGATCAACTTTTATAGATATTCAATATGTGCTTGAAAATATGTATTTAATATTTTTTTGCTTGTAGCACTGTATACATACACAGTATATATATATACACACACACATATATCAATTACATCAAGCTTAGTAATTCTGCAGTTCATAATTTCTCAGTTTTTACTAAATTTTGTTCTGCTCAATGTCCTTGGAAAAACTATGTTAAAAATCTTCCACTATGACCTAAAATTATATAAAATTATTTATATTGCCAGCTGGGTGTGGTGGCTCACGCCTATAATCCCACCACTTTGGGAAGTTGAGGCGGGCGGATCACCTGAGGTCAGGAGTTCGAGATCAGCCTGGCTAATATGGTGAAACCCCATCTCTACTGAAAATACAAAAATTAGCTAGGTGTGGTGGTGCACTACTCAGGAGGCTGAGGCATGAGAATTGCTTGAACCTGGGAGACAGAAGTTGCAGTGAGCCAAGATCGTACCACTGTACTCCAGTCTGGGCAACAGAGAAAGACTGTCTCAAAAAAAAAAAAAAAAAAAAAAAAAAAAAAAAAAAAAAAAATTGTTTATATTACCTTATATTTCTGCTTGCTTTCTGCTTCATGTATTTTGAAGCTATGCTTTTAGGTGAATACAGCATCAGAATAATTTGTCTTCCTGGTGAATCTATCATTAAGTAAAGCAGCCCTTGATCCTTAATAATGCTTTTATGTCCTTAAGTCAGTTTAGTATACATCAACTTTCTTCTTGTCAACACTGATCTGGTGGTGTGATCATCACCGCTTGCCTGGCTAGAATCCATTTATTCCCCTTCCTTCCTAAACCTCAGATTTGTTTCGGTAGTCACTTCTTTCCCAAATAGCTAAGTGTCTCAGGCAAAGATTTGAGACAAATGGTGAGTCCATTATGTTTTCCACTTGAGTGTTTATTGGGCATGAGGTCCAGTCCTGGCCAAAAGGAAGCGTGCTGGTAGCTAGGTAGCCTCTGGGAAAGTTTCCTTTTTCTGAGCAAGAGCCAGGGTCTCTTATCTCCACCTGAATATTGCTATTTCTGCTATGACACTCGAAATTGCTGTGGCTGTCTTGCTACAAGCCAAAAAAATGAAATCAACATAGAGAAGGAAAGAGCTCAAGTCTTTCATGCAACCATTACCTAATTTATTTTTGTATAGCCTTTTATTTTTATGTGTAGCTTTTCTTTTAGTGCCTTGCTTAAACTGAATAAAATTGAGTTGCTTTGGACCTAAATACAGAGGGTTGTTTTTTGACCTCTTAAAAGGTGCATTAGTTCATTTGCATTCATTTGCTCTTCCATTCTCGTATTTTGCTATTTTCAACTTCCTTGCAGTTTCTTTTGCTTTCAACCTTTTGTTATACAGATTTGGTTTTATTTGCTTTTTTCCTTATAATGTTTGAAAATTATAATCTTCATTCTGCAACAGTTGCCTTTGAAAATAAGATTTTTGATGTTCAATGACATTTTTGTAAAAATGAAAATTGATGCAATCTAAATATTGGCAAGAATTAATTATGCATACAAATAATGAAATATTTATAAGCAATTGAAGTGGTAATATTGATATTCACCTGGAAAAACTTTCAAGTCATGCTGCTAGATGATAAAAGCAGTTTGTAAAACTGAATTTACAGTTGACCCTTCATGCCTTCCTTAGTCTGTTTCCATTCCCATTATATTTAGCAGAAATTCTGTTATGTTTCTGATATGTAAATGCCACCTTTTACTATTTTCCACAGCTAGTTCAGGCTTTCTCTAATTTTTATATTCCTTTAGTCATATCATTGGCCTGAGTGGTGGCATGAGAATTAGAGTTTCTATCTTTCCTGTAAGCCTTTGTTTTTCTTTATAAATCAATGTTGTGCTTCATTCCTTCCTTCCTTCAATAAATGTTAATGACTACCTACTAAGTGCCAGATATTTAAATTTAACTGTAAGGATAGATGTTTAAGCCTACAGATTATGTAATCTGTAAACTAAACATAACAAAAGGAAGAGACTGGAAGACAGAAGTATCTGGAAAATAAACACCCAGCAGAGTAGCTTTGACCATGAATGAATAGCAGAGATAGTGTCTCATGCATGTATTTGCTGAGTTTCAACTGAATCGGTTCAGTAACCAGAAGAAAGTTCAAGGAAAGTGTAAAAGAGATTAGCAAGTCTGAAGTTATTTTTAATGTGAATCTTAGTAACTTATGAAGAAAAAGTTACACCATTTCAATACCTTGGAAACCCAATGCCTTATTTATCATCTCTTTGTGTCTCTTCTGTAAAATGTGGTAATAAACACCAACCTCCTAGGTCTAGCCTGAGCATTAAGTGAAAACTAGTAAAATGAGGTAATAATGATGTTGTTATATAATAATCTTGCATATTACATATATAATAATTATATATTAGGTGTGTCAGACACTGTTGTACTTACTTTTTATATGTTAAGTTCTTTTATCCTCATGACGCCCTATGAAGTAGGTGTAATTATTCTTATTTTGCAGATGAGGTTTTGAGGTTCACTCTAGACATTTCTTTTAAGAGATAAAAATGTTTTTCTAGAAATTTCAAAGACATCAATGGTAGTAATTATACAGAAAAAATGGAAATTATCCTTTATAGAGCAAAAATCACTTTTGTTCATTTAAGAGCATAAAAATGTGTCTGGATATTTATTCTGACAAATTAAGTTTCATTGAAATTAAAATTAAATTTATGCAGACGATAATTACACATGGAGGAACTTAATTTACTTTGAAATATTTTCAGCTTTATCACGAAGTGAGGTGTAAGCATGAGAATGTTTGACTTTTCAAAGATCCAACGTGAGAGAAGGGTATTCACGTTCCTACAAATTTAGTGATTACAGTAAGTTAAGAGAGAAGATGGCTGCAGAGCAGCTATTCATGCTTTTAATACACAGAGCTGGTGCTTTTCTTTCAGGCAGATGTGGGATACAACCGGGCTGACATTCACGCCCTGAGAATGTTGTCTAACCTGCCATGGTTTGCTACATGTTAACCTTGTTCTGATTATGTGCCTATTAAGTCACCCAAACCAGAAGAGAATGACAGAGTCCTCTTCTGCTCAGACTACCTGAGGCAGGCATTTTACTGGCTTCCTGAACATTTACCCCATTGAGTATCAGCCCTGTGGGTTGGATGAGATGGAGCCCGCCATGTTCCAGTCAACACATGACCCAAGGAAGTCAGCATAAATTCATCTCCTTACCAGTGCCTGGTTCTTCAGGGATGAACACATCTAGGATCAGTCAATCCGCATGGTAATGACCTGAGTCAGTTCAATCAGCGTGAAGCCCAGACAGTTTGCTTTGTGGTTGGAGGAAGAGGAACTCCTCTGAACAGTGGGATGTGAGGATATGAGATTTGGAGTTGCTACAGCCATTTTGCAACCATGAGGGAAGCCAGCTGAAAATGAAGCCAACGTACAGAGGAGGGCACGGCCAAGATAATTTCAGACACATAGAATTCAAAACTCGATCAAACTTTACCTAAAGATCACTCTATCTTTAAACTTTTTGTTTACATGAACCAACAAATTCCCATTATTTAAAAAGCCATTTTGTCTGGGCATGGTGGCTCACGCCTATAATTCCAGCACTTTGGGAGGCCAAGGCCAGTGGATCACCTGAGGTCAGGAGTTCTAGACCAGCCTGGCCAATATGGTGAAACCCTGTCTCTACTAAAAATACCAAAATTAGCCAGGTATGGTGGCACATGCCTGTAATCCCAGCCACTCGGGAGGCTGTGGCAGGAGAATTGCTTGAAACTTGGGAGACAGAGGTTACAGAGAGCCGAGATCGTGCCACTGCACTACAGCCTAGGCGACAGAGGAAGGCTCTGTCTCAAAAAAAAAAAAAAAAAAAAAAAAAAAGTAGCCATTTGAGCTAAGGTTTTGCTATTTGCAATCAAAAACATTTAGTCAATGCTGATTATGGAGCCAGGCAACAGGCCAGCAGAGAAATACTGTATGTGAAATCCAGGGCTGGTTGTTTAGCCAAATGGTAACATGGTCAGGAATAACTTGGATTTTATTAATGCAGTTGATTAACAGCTTCCTGATGTCTTTTATGTCTACCCACACTGCAGTGTCTTTCTCACTTTTGATGTGGTCCCTGCACCTCCCAGTCCCTTCTTTTTGTTCTTCTTTGGTGATCTGGCTGGACATCATTTCACGGTTCTCTATTCGCCTTTCAGAACTTTGCACAGTTCTGCCTTGCCAGTTTGGCACCCTGTTCCCTGTCCTGCACTTCCCATACAGTTTGTTCACCTGCCAACATTGTTTGTTTAAAGAGTATCCATCTCTTCTGGATGGCTTTCTTCCCATTAGGTTTCCAAAATATGTATGTATTTATTTATTTATTTCGCCAGTGCCCTAAAGTTACTGAAATTTGCTTTCCTGGAACAAATTATTTTTTCCTCATCAGTTTCTTTCCTTTTCCTTAGGAAAAGAATGCTGTGCCTTTTTTTCCCCTTAGTATATTACTTTCACAGAAGGTTCAATCCTCTTTTAGTTCTCTGTTAATTCTGCCATTATTGAAAATGGAGTTAGAAAGGATCTTTGTCTTTATGATGTATTTTGTAAAAAGTAATTATCTCCAGTGTACTTAAAAATCAATTTCACAGTTGGTGGCTGACCCATTTTCTTCAGCAAATTTCAGGGTAGCTAGAAACTGTCTGAACATACCACACTGGGGTGTTAGGACACTCGTCCTCGTGTAATTTTGGGAGGGATGTATTAAAATAAAGCAGGAGTAAATATACATTTGTATTGTTTGCTTATCTTAAAGTCCCCATAATACAAATTTTGAAGATAAAAAATTAAATTATTACCCAGGAGCAAAAACAATTACTTTCGTTTCTTGCAACTCTCCCTGTTCCCAAAACACACTCACATACTGATGTTATTTTCTTGTGATCTTGGGAAGAAAAATCACAGAAGTTTAAGAGGTGGCTGCAAAGTTCTTCCAAGAGGAAAGAAATGTATTTTAAGTAAAAACAACTTAAGGACTATTTTGATTATGGAAACACAAGCCCTTGGATTTGTCCTATATATATGTGTCCCCCACCCAACCACTCCCCATATACACATCTCTTTACAACATGAGTTTGTAGCCCCCTATCAAGTGGAGACCTTGTGAGTTGCTTTGACAGATGGAATGCAGCAGAAGAAATGATGTACCAATTGTCCCTAGGCTTCAAGGATCCCTACATGCTTTTGGGTGTTCTCTTGAAACTGAGTGCAACCTCCATAAGCCTGGGCTTGCCTCCTGGAATGTGCGTGGAGCACATTCAGATCAGCCCAGCTGTCCCAGCTGAGGCCCCAGACAAGTGAAAGCCCGGCCAAAACATCAAAGTCAACCTATAGGTGACAGCAGATGCATGCAGGCCCCCACCTGAGCCCAGTCCAAATTGCTGACCAGTGGAATCATGAGCTCAACAAATGACTGTTGGCAATGGCTTGTTAAGCAGCAAAAGCAAATAGATACAGAAGTATTTAAATTTCTGAGGATAGCATCTGGGGGTGGGGTGGTGGTTCTGGAAATGGGGGGAAGTCATGGGAGAGGAAATTGGATGGTGAGAAAGAAGGAGCCCAAGGCCAGTGATGCCGGTGAGAGGTTCTCGGTTTTGAGAACAGCTGGGAGACAGAACATAGGTGTGGGTTTACAGAGTAAAGCTTTCTTCAGTCCTGTCCTCATTCATGGATCATCATTCAACATCTCCTACTTCTATTTGCCTGAGGCCAGTGGTATTTTTCAGAAATCAAAGAAAAAGGGTTGTGTTACATGCCTGAGATTACAAGGGCATGAAAGAAGAAGGAAACGGGAACACTTGCAAGAGGTGAGACTAGAGAGACCTGAACAGGTAGATGATCCGCCAATCATCAGGATCATGAGGTAACGTGGAAAAACAGGTCCCACTCAAGAATTCCTGGAAATACTGGAAGAATGTTGAGTTTTCCCCTCTCTGTGTGTTCAAGCTGATTTTATCGAAATCTTAGTGGATAAGATCACCCCCACCACGCAGAGAACGCTCATTGACAAGGAGCTGACATCAGGTTATCCAGAACTTCTAACCTTCATACATAATGTTTTGTCTTTTCATCTGTTTCCCAGTGGTTGCCAGAGAAAATGTGCGGCCCACTGGTTTGGCTCTGACATCAGTAACAAGCCATTTTCATTGCTAATTTTCCTTTTAATAAATCAGGAATGAAAGGAGAAATCATTTACAACAACTAAGGCGAAAAGCCACACAACAGACAAGCAAGTGTGATGTGAAAACTAAGCCCCAGGCCTTATTCGAAGTGACGGGATCAACACAGACAAGATGTGGAAACGGGACAGTCCAGCATATTCACGGAAGAGAAACCGTTTAGTTTGGCTGATTGAAATAGGCAATATTTTGAAATACCATATGATGTATTTTTTTTTCTCTTTAGTATTTCCAGGGTCGGGTTTGTTTGTTAGTTTGGTTAGTTGGTTGTTTTTAAAGCTTTGCAGCCTCCCCTCTATTTAAGCCAGGATGCTTGCAGAAGATAATTTTCTGCAGGGAAAGGGAGACAAAATGCCACCCAGAACAAAAAAGTCCTTGCTCAGCTTTGAGTTTCCAACTAGATTTTCAAAATAAACTCTGCAAATAAATAATCATCTCCAAAATTAGGCTTTCAAGCAGGAGTCGATGGTTTTCTCAGACCTCTAAGAGCAGGTTTTATATAAAGAAAGGAGGATTGGAGGATTGAGATCAGAAAAAAATGGAGAATTTGATTCCAAAAAAGCTCCTGCTACACAGAGGAGAGTAAAACTCCCCTGTGCTGGGAGGACAGCTTGGAAGTGCAAGAAGAGAAGGGAAGGAGGTTGCTTGGAGAGCTTGGCTTACTTTGAAGGAAATAAAAGTTATTAAAGTCAGCCTAGAGGGGTTTATGCCCCTCGGGGAAGGTCCAGTTTCTGCAAGGCACCATGTCTGGCCCAGCTAAGGGAGATTTCTAAGCCGGTGAGCTTAGGGCAGCCTTGAAAGAGCCCATGCATGATTTTGTGGTACAGGGAAAGCAGCCAGCAGCTCCCAGTCTCCTGGGAGAGCCCAGCAGAGCTGAGACGACCCAGACACCAGACAGGGCCAGGGGTTCTAAGGAGAGGCCAGAGGTGGAGGCTTCTTGACTAGGATCCACGAGAGACTCCGTGCATCAGCACAGGTGCCGGCCTGCCCTGTGACCAGGACATTCAAAGCTACTCACAGCAAGACAAAAAGGAGGCAGGCTGGGGATAAAGGAACAAAAAGGGGCGTGTAACTTTCCTGGAGATTCCCACACGTCTTCCCAGAACTCAGCTCACAGGCGCCCAGGAGGGCAGAAGGGAAGGAAGGGGAGAACACTTGAGAAGGGGGAACAACTTTGAGAGATGTAGCAGTGAACCAAGAGGAGCTATTTTTAATCAAAAGAGGCTAGACACTTCTAATTGGCAAAGTCAAGCTTTTCACCCATCAGTGGAAAGACATGTAAAAATTAAAGGAAGTTACGTAAATTTTTTCACATCTGAGTCAACATATGTGATTTTTTTTTTTTTTTTGGACCAGACTACATGTAGAATATATTTGAAGGAGAATAGTGGGAGGTAAGAACGGGGAGGTAGATTGAAATTAGAATGAATTGAATTGAGGAAAGGGAAATCGAAGACATTCATATCAATTTCCTTTGATTGCCTCTGAATAGATTGGCCAGGACTACATCTGAAGAACTAAGAATAAATTGAAGGTTTTCTAGTGCTTATAAGGCATTCCTCATTCCTTCTCTGAAGCCTCAGTTCTCTGCTGAAAGGGTATAAATAAAAACAATCTCCTTTCCGAGGAAATTATTAACAATATTATCCAAAAAAACGGAAAACTGAGAGGCCAAGGAGGGAGGACTCCTTGAGCCCAGGAGTTCGAGACCAGCCTGGGCAACATAGCGAGACCTCATCTCTACTAAAAATAAACAAATTTACCTGGGTGAGATGGTGCACGCCTGTGATCCCAGCTACTCAAGAGGCTGAGGTGGAAGGATTGCTTGAGCCTGGGAGGTCAGGGTTGCAGTGAGCCATGATCACACCACTGCACTCCAGCCTGGGTGGAAAAAAAAAAAAAAAAAAAAAAAAAAGAAAAGAAAAGAAAGGGAAACCTCATATAGGCACAGTGCAAGAAAAGTCGGGCTCCTATAGGCCCATGAGCAGATTCTGCATTAGAAATCCAAGCAGACCAGCCACACATCTTGGTTAAAGCACATCTGTCTCCAACATCTGTCTTGCACATTCATGACACTCATAGGCAGAAAAGCAAATACCCTCCTTTCCTTTACACCTTCAAGTTTGTTGTTTTAGCTCATAATTAGTTCCGTTTAAGAGAATAATCTAAATAAATTGACCTCACAGATTACAATGCATTAGCTTGTCTTCTGTTTTAAATCAGCATTAGCAGCTGTTTATTGCTTCAAACAGGACAAAATAATCAAGGTGATCCCTTAATGTTTTACGCCTTGCAGTTGAAGATTAGGAACGATCATCAAAGCTTGAAAAAGCAACACATCTCCTTCAAAGCAAAACCTGGTGCTAACCGTGAGATTCTCCCCATGTGTGCACAACATTTAAAGCAAGATGAGGTTCGGCTGGAGCTACAGTTTCTCTGCAAATGAAGGGAGGGGTTATAGAGAGAGAGGGGAAGACTATGCAGAAGCAGGCAGTGGCATTTGCAAGCAGTCAAAGAACCAGTCTCGCCATCTTCACGGGCCTGTTTGTGAGTATGAATTACATCCACAATGCAAATTGAGCAGATTGTCATGGCAGCATCCCACCCAAGAAATCTTTCTCACAGTTCAAACACAACGTTTTCAGAGGTCTTCTGCCCCTTTTTCTCTCTAAAAGGGCTTAATTGCACACAGCAGTTGCAGAAAACTGACATTTGCCTTTTAGCACAATCTAAACATCACACAGTAGAACTTAAGAGAGTTAGTGTCATTTTTTTGGTCATCTTGGCACTCATAAGTGGCACAGTTACACCACCTTACTGGCATTTCAAATGCATGACTATACCTCCTCAAATGCCTAATTTGCCAACTTCTTACACAGCGAAGAGATAACTGTCTGCAAGCCAGGAAAAGAGGCCTCCCCAGAAACCAACCTGCTGGCCCCATGATCTTGGACTTCCAGCCTCCAGAACTGTGAGAAAATACATTGCTGTGGTTTAAGCCACCCAGTCTGTGGTTAACTTTTACGACAGCTCTAGCAGACAAATACAGCTGCCATATTTAAAATGTGGGAGATTGGCTATGAAAAAATATGTATTTCTACTGAATAACTGCAAGATCTGGCAATGGTTGTCCAGCAGTGAGTAGTAATTGTCTGTATTCTCCAGTTCTCCATAGTCTCCACCCATCCCTTTTGTCTCCCAGATATGGAGGCTAAAAGTCAATTGGCAATTGTATCAGTATTATTATTATTTTTTAATCTAGCTATTTTCTCTCATTTAGATTACTTGCCTGGTGCTTACAGACATTTAGGTTTGAAATTGCTCATGTAACTAATCTAATGGCAAACAACAGCTTTTTCTTTTTCTTCCCAATAGTGAGAAAGGAGTTGCATTGAACTATCCATACTCCTTTGTCTGAACTTCCTTTCTGACGTATGTATAGTCTTCCTCAGTGGAAAAGCCAACCAGCTATAGAGTCTTCAAGTCTATAAGAACCACACTGATATGCACGACTGTATCTTTCAATCATGAAAATAAATTAGGATATAACTCTAAATTGTAACTACAAATCTTAACTCTGAACATCATGGGGCAATTATGTAATTTATAAAAGATGTCTTTTATCAGCTAATAAATCAGAGTGGCAAGAACTGGCAAAAGAAAAGCTTCCTTTTGTCTTGACAGATGCAAATAAAGAATAAGTCACTTTTACTTGAAAATTTGAAAATAATGGGTTGAGAGTATAAGGATTCCATCTGTTACACGATTTCAAGTCAGCCATGACAATTATACATCAGAAACATATTGAAATATCAACTTTATATCTTGCATTTATAGAAATTGAAGCATAAAATATTTTAAGAGCCAGAAAATGTAATAACCATTTGTCAGAGAAAATGGAAGTAGAAGCTGGAAACATGGAGATTAGAGTGGAGGGAAAAAAAGAAGAGAAACAAATGTTGGAATGAGGGGAAATTAATGTAACAATCAGAGCATAAAGAAATAGCACAAAGGAGAAAAACATAATGCTTTAAGAGAGAACAGAAGTCTAGAAAACTGTCCTATATTTACTTATTGTTTGGCACAGTTTGGTTGAGAGTGTACTTCTGTTAGATTTATTCAGGCAAAATATATAAAGAGACTTAGTAAATCACAATATTTTTCATCTTAGGCATCTACGATGGAGTAAACAAATAAATGGGCCCAAATCATTCTTTCCTTCTCAAAACAACATTGTATGAAGCAATCTTTTAATGATCTTCGGAATTGTTACATCACTTGTGTGTTTTCTATACTCCTGAGGTAGAATTCAGCTGCTTGTAATGGACAAAAACCAAATAAGGAAACAGTCAGAATTTACACATGGGCTACTTCAGCACGTTTCAGTTATGCTGCAGCACTATTATTTGTGGGTTAAGGCTATTGCAAATACATATTTTGTAGATTAAGAATATTTTTATGGTGTTTCAGATGTTGAAGCTATTTTTCTTATATTTCCAAAAAGTGTGTTGTGTATTCCATTTGTAAACTGAGAACTTCTCTTTTAAAATTAGTGCTAGAAAGTAGGAACAATGTCTGGTTTAGAAGTTTCCAAATGATAAAAAGATAAAATTAATCGATAATGGTTTCCCTTTAAAAAGCAGAAATTCATGTTCACTGTGAAATAGATCAGAAAACACACAGATGAGCAAAAGAGGAAACAAAAATCATTTTTATTTCAGTATTCAGGAATACGTGTGGATAACTCAGCTCTTTCTTTCATTGTAACTATTTAGCTATGTGTATATAATTTTTTAAATGTGCTCATACTGTATATACTATGTCAGAACCTGATTTTCAATTTAACGATATATTCTGAAATGTGTTTTATGTCATTAGCTATTTTATTATCCTATAATGTTTTCATTGCGTGATTGAACCATAATTGAAATAAAGCAATGGTGTGTTGAGCATCATTGTAGATAAATCCTTGGACATAGCACAAAGGTATACAAAATTGTAACACTTTGGGTATGCATTGCCAAATTCACCTTGCAAAATGATTGTGCCCATTTAAGTAGGCCCTAGTCAGATCTGAGAGTGTCTGTTTTATCAGTTCTCCTGTATTTTAAATGATATAATGAGTACAAAATACCTAATACGATGCTTGCATAGAGTAGCGTCTTATAAAAGTTAGTTTCCTTTCGACTCCATTCTCACTTAGAGAGAGAGTTCCACGGTTTACGCTTAAGTTCATGGGGACCATTGGTTTCTGGGGGCCATTTAATGAATGTGAAGCAGTGAGGCTCTTAAATAAGTGGGTGTTCTTGTTGTTTTCACTGAGTTACAGGAATGGACATAGACTATTCCATTCCCAAATCTTCATGGAACGAGATTAAATGCTTTAAATTATCTGGACTGGAGAAGTTTCTTTATTTTTGCTAACCCAATCCCACTAGGTAAAAGAAGAAGGATGGATTTACTTACAGCTCTGGTCATCATCTGTTTATCAACAACTGAGATACTTACTCTCCTGAGTAGCAATAAATTTTCTAAATATTTTTAATTATAGTCTCTCAGTTCCATGCAAATGCCTTAGGGATGTATAATGGTAACATCAAACTCTATCAAAAATAACAGATTTTTCAATGCCAGGCCCTACGAAAACTATCCTCGCATTCACTTTCAGAAGCTAGAAAAGTTTTTGTAAGAAACAAGTCATTTTCAGTACAAGTCATCTTGATATTAGCAAAAGAACATTGACTGCAAAAAGCAGAAGGATCAAAGCAAGGATTTCTAGGAGGAAACCTTGCAAACTAAAGAGACTAGAACATCAAAGAATATCTGCTTAAAATTCTTTCCACCTTAAACCCCTCTCAAACTGTAGCAGCCATCAGTTATTAAGAGAGCATACTGTATTCCCTCAATGTCCTGGGCGGGGGAATAAAGTCTAAAAAAGAACCTTGTCCCCCAAAACTTACAAAGAATTAAGACTGTCAGCCATAAATAGCACAAAATAAATATAACAAAAAAATCCCTCATACAAAAATGAATGAAAAAGAAAAAGAGTACTCACACAGTATGGGGTAGCAAAACAATGGAGCGATCATCTATACCTGTGTTCCCTGAAAGCTGGGGGTGTTTCCACTGGCTTTGACATTTTTCTAGCAAGACCAGAGTTTTCTGTGATGCCATTTCACAACAATAAGCCAAAAATGGACCTTTAATTTCAACTTCTCATTTGTTTACTCTGAAATTACTACATTTCTGGTGTTTAAGAATTAAAAAAAAAAAAAATCCTACTTAGAAATATACAAGACAATCTTCATGCTAATTTTCTCTGTTTCCAAGTGCTTAGTCTATTTTAAAACGGCACTGTTACCTTTCTTTTATGCATTTATTAACCATAAAAACAGAAGCCCCAAGTTTTGCTCCAAGCGAGCACATGGTAAAGAAACGACCCTTCCTTTCCAACATTCATACGGTTCTTTTTGTTGTTTTACCTGCTGTGTTTCTCACTCCCGGGACCACTACTGATTCAAGAACATTTTAAAATCTGAGAACAATGGTAGAAATTTCCTCTAATAATATTACAACAGCAATGTGTTTATTCTTTTCCTGTCGCTGTCATAATCCAAGGCTTCTAGAAGTATTTTTAATGCCTAATGAAACAAAGCTAAACAGTGACTTTAACATTAGAAATCTCTGCTGTTGAAAATTAAGGGATTTCCTCTATTATTTACATTTCAATTTTTAGTTTGCATTAATACCATGTTCTTGTTCTTCGCATTATCCTTTTTTAGAACCTCCTTTGAAAAGTCATGACAATGAATTAGTGTTTTATTAAACCTTAACATTCTCAGAAGGGCTTTATCTTTTTATCGGAGTATCTATCCCTCATATGATTTTCATCCTGTACAGGCTTTTCATTTCATACAAATAATTTACATTTAATTCAATTAAGTTTATGATCTTTAAATGATGACACACATATCCAGTATCTAATATTTTTCAATAAAACCTCCTTGATTGCTTTTTTAAAGCATTAACTGAGATTGTCAGTTTATGGTGCTGATGAATACAAAGCAATTTTTCTGGCGAGTGTTACGATACTAGGGACAGTGAGTTCCCAAACATTTCAGCACACCGAGCTTACATATGTGATTCTTCTAAGTGGGTTCTAATGTTTCTATAACCTGATAAAATGCCATTATTTTTTTGTAGCCACTTTTTAAAAAGTACTTCGTGTGCTGAAAACAAGTTCAGAAATTCAAAGCAATTTTATGTGAAGTCGTATTATCCTTACATCAGTATCAATTAATTTCTTTCAGTATCAATTAAATCTCTGTGAGAAATAAAACATATAATTGTTTATGCTCTGTAAGTCCAAGTGTAAAACAACAAAACTCATTGCTTATGTTCTTGTGATTTGCATGATCTGGTACAGTGACAGTTACACGTTGTCCTTTCAGATGTTTGCTAGTATTTAGGAGAAATTTGGGATGACCTTAGGATGATCTCTGTAAGTCCAGCTGCTTGACGCTAAATTCTATTTAATAACAGTTTGTGAAATCAGCACATCTCCTCGGAACTCTCCCGTGGGTTGCAAGTGATCAAACAGACAAAGCCGTAATGACAGGACAGTTAGATTGGTTTAGCAGAAAGGCAGCTGTAGAGACGTTCATGAACAACCATGAAACTGCACATTGGGAGGGTCATATCCTTTATTACAATCACCACAAATACAAAAGCATCACTGAACTCTATATATACTGTATACGTATATTCTCAAATTCTTAGAAACTTATCAGAGGTTTATTGGCTTTCCATCTTACTACATGTCATATCCCTAAAACATTAAATGGAAACAAAAGTCTCCAGGCAATTTTCAGATGAAAAACATTCTGTGCATTTTTGATTTATGCGTTTTCATTTCGACGGTTGAAAGGGTTTGCTTATAAATGTTTCCCAATGTAGGCTTCCTGGCCATGGGAGTGACATGTCCTGTGTCATGTAGAATTTGATGGCTTGTAATGTCCATTTAAATTTCAAGTGTATCTGGCCTTCTCTGTAGCAAGAGCCAGCCTGCGGATATTGGATATACAACCAGCTGCAGCTTCCTGGAGATCCTGGTCAGGGGACCCAACCATATCCAGCAGAAGCTGTCACACACAAGGAGGAGGAGAAGAGACACAAGAATAAAAACATTAATCTAAAGACATAAAGTTAGGCTATGAAAATAATTTTCAGTAGTAAATATTTTTTAAAGCCTCCAAAAAAGCATAAGAAATTCCATTTAAGCAAATGTGAATATAAACAGTGCTTAATCAGATGCAGGAATTCCTCATGCACTTCTTACCTTTCTGGAGCTGAATTAGACTCCTTCCTCCCCACTTTCTCTGGGTATCTAACTGCTATTTTGAGGTTCTGCTTCTGAAATTTTTCTTGCATCCTTTCTGGCTTTTCCATCTCTCAGAACAAGCCAACAGCACACCATGCTTAGACTAGCAGGGCATCCGATAAGATTCATCTCTCTGAGTCCCAATCCACCTGATCATGTCATAACCTCATTATATCAGTCACTTAGTAGGGACTTTCAGTGACTTCCAGTGCCAACTAACTAGAGCGGATCTATTAACTGGTCCTTGAAGGGTTTGTGCACTCTGACCTCAATGCATTTCCAGCTACTCATCTTTCTCTTCTTCTCCAAGATCACACTCTCCTACTTCTCTTGACTTTATTGATGCTATCCCCCATCTAAAATGCCTTCCCATCCCCTTCTCTGGCTTGGTAAGTTTTATCCATCTTTCAAAACAGACCTAGCCAACTTTTCCACGAAGCCTCCAAGATTTCCATCAAACTAAATGCCATTTATTCCTCATCAGGCTGTCAGTAGCAGTTTACTCAAATGTCTGTCGCTATATGTATTTTTTCCTTTTCATAAGATAATTGGCTTAATGCTTTCTGTCCTTCTTTAGATTCTAAGTGCTTAAAAAATGTACAGTATCTAATGCATAGAAGACAAATGAATTAGAACATTTAATATCTAGAAATTATGATTCTAATTAATGGTCTTGGTAAAAGAGTTTTTAAAAGTAAATTTGAATCACATATTTTTCTACCCCATAGCATTTGAGTGCAAATGTAGATCATGCCAAAATATGAGGATGATTTGATAAGCAAAGAAATCTTATAAAGAAAAATACTGTGAGATGTTTTACATATACCAGGCTTAGGGTGTGGCTTTTACTCTATAGGTAACAAAAAGAAGTTATTTAAGCACTTTAATCAGGGGAGTGACAAGGTCATATTTGTATTTTAGAAAGGTAACATTTACAGCAAATTACAGAATATAGACTGTAGGGAAAAGAGGTGGAAGTACTGTATTACTTCATGTAGAGGTGACAGGATGGAATAAAAGGTAAGGATAGTGAGGAAGGAACATATTCAAGGGATATTTGGGATGAAATAACTTCAATAAATGGCCCCAGAACAACTGCTTATCCAAATAGAAGAAAATTAAAACGGTAATCTGACATTACACATAAATATCAATTCCAGATGGATTAATGATGCTGTAGGACTCTCTTCTCAGTTCAGCTAAAGACAGGGTCCTTTTTACAAGGCCATGAAAAATTAGGCTCACAGACAATTTGAAGGGGGAGAAAAATGGAATTTATTGGGCAAAATGGGGGAAAAAGGGAAACAGGGACTCTCCGCAAAGCCAGAGTCCTTGTGGGTGTGCTTCCTGCCTCGCAGATTGAATCCCAGGTATCACCTGGGATGAGGAGGGCCAGGCTCCTGCCTGCTGCAAACATCACGTACTTCTGTGGCTCCACCTCAGTGCACATTCCCCCACCCCAGTGCCCATTTCTCCCAGTGTGCATTCCTCCACCCCAGTGCACATTTCTCCCAGTGCGCATTCCTCCACCCCAGTGCACATTCCTCCCAGTGCACACTCCTCCACCCCAGTGCACATTCCTCCCAGTGCGCATTCCTCCACCCCAGTGCACATTCCTCCCAGTGCACACTCCTCCACCCCAGTGCACATTCCTCCCAGTGCACACTCCTCCACCCCAGTGCACATTCCTCCCAGTGCGCATTCCTCCCAGTGAACATTCCTCCCTGTGTGCATTCCTCCACCCCAGTGCACATTCCTCCCATTGTACATTCCTCCCAGTACACTTTCCTCCCAGTGTGCATTCCTCCCAGTGCGCATTCCTCCACCGCGGTGCACATTCCTCCACCCCGGTGCGCATTCCTCCACCCCGGTGCGCATTCCTCCCAGTGCGCATTTCTCCCAGTGCGCATTCCTCCACCCCAGTGCGCATTCCTCCCAGTGCACATTCCTCCCAGTGCACATTCCTCCCAGTGCGCATTCCTCCACCCAGTGCACATTCCTCCACCCCGGTGCACATTCCTCTACCCCAGTGCGCATTCCTCCCAGTGCGCATTCCTCCCAGTGTGCATTCCTCCACCCAGTGCACATTCCTCCACCCCGGTACACATTCCTCTACCCCAGTGCGCATTCCTCCACCCCAGTGCGCATTCCTCCCAGTGCGCATTCCTCCCAGTGTGCATTCCTCCACCCAGTGCACATTCCTCCACCCCGGTGCACATTCCTCTACCCCGGTGCACATTCCTCCCAGTGCGCATTCCTCCACCCAGTGCACATTCCTCCACCCCGGTGCACATTCCTCTACCCCAGTGCGCATTCCTCCACCCCAGTGCGCATTCCTCCCAGTGCACAGGCTGTTTGAAGTTTCTCTGGGGACCCCTTTCCACCTGGCCGTCTCAGTGAGATTCAATAAGAAAGGGACAATGCAAAGCATTTAGAAGGTTGTATATGAGAATATCATGTTCAAATTGGGGGACTGAAGGATGTCTGTCCTCTCAGTTCCTTGACATCCCATTGTCACTGATCTTCACACTTCAACCTTCCACCTTCAGGGTCTCACCTGGGCCCTGATTTTTCATCACTGTCAACAGTCTGACCTCCAAACTCTCTGACCACAATGTCTCCTCCCACAATTTGGCTATGCAACCATCTTACTTGTTTGTTCTCATCATGATCTCTTGTCCATAGGCTCACATACTTTTTCTTTAACCGTCTTCTGTCTTTGCTTCCTCCATAACCGGCTTAGATTGCATAGTCCATCTTTTGGATCATTCTCTTATCAGTTTCTTAAACCTCCTTACAACATCCCTCCAGGAAAACCATTAACTGTCCATAAATCCAACTCTGTTCTTCCCTGTGCCTTCACCAATAACTGAGTCCTGTGGGAGACCATATGTCAACAAGGCAAATCAATCCACTATCAGTTCAACCTCAACTGGATTCTCATTCACTGCCCAGCAATAGAAATTTGTGTCCCTCTCATTAGGTTACTTTCCCTTTTCAATGCCTATTTTAAATCTTCCTTCTTCTTCAATCTCCAGTTCTTCCTTTTAACCACCACTTCCAGAAGATGACCAATAAAGTCTCCTTCATAAACTCAATAGAAGCCATTAGACAGAAACTACTCTACCTAAAACGGCAATCATGCCAGCATCTTAGCAGATCTTTTTATCCTACCTTCCAGTTATAATGGCTCTCTCCTATCCCAGGCCCACAGTCCACTTGTATTCTTCATTCATTCTTCTTCTTCTTAGGACATTTTACTACCAAATACTCCCTGTTTCTCTTCTACTTTAGCTTTCACCTCTTCCTTTCTAATGATTCCATTATCATTTAAACACATGTCTTACACATTAAAAATCAACAAAACAAAAAGACACCACTTTGACCTCATTTTCTTCCCTTCATAGCCAAATTTCTTTAAAGAGTTGCTGTCTGGAATTCCTATCTCCAGTCTTAAATTCCATCCCACTCACTCCAGGCTGCTGTCTGCCTTCAGCTCTCCTCTGAAGTGACCCTCTCAGAGGATGTCGGTAACTTCCTTCCATGTGGCTAAGAGTAGTGGACACTTAGGAGTTCTCATCTTATTTGACCCCTTAACAGGATTTGATATAACTGGCAACTTCCTCCTTCACCGCCACTGGCTTTTTCTACCCCTACTCCCCGACTTTTCCTCGCATCCATTCATTCTCATCTTCTCAATCTTCATCCATGGCTCTTTGTTTCTCCCAAAAAAAATTGTTGGAGTTCATCAGAACAAATTCCTCTTCTGTTTTCATTCTGTTCTCCCTCCCTAGATGACATCTTTCACTACCTGAATTCAAATGGCATTCATATGGAACCATCTTCTAAATTTCTGTCTCCACCCCAGAACCTTCTTTGGATTGGAACACTTCATATCCAACACTTCTTAGCCATCTCCACTTGGAAGTCTCACAGCCACCTCAAGCTTAATAGATTCCAAATGAAATTTTTTACTTTTTCTATATAAACATGAATCTCTTTCCAAGTATTTTCCTGTATCCATAATAGATGTTATCACTTAGTTGTTCAAGACGGAAATCTGCGTGCCTCACACTCACTCCCACCCTCATTTCCCCTATGCTGCATCCAACCTATTATCATATTCTTGTGATTCAGCTGCCTACACATCTTTCAAAGTCATTCACTTCTCTTTATTGCTGTTGTCATTCACCCCAGTAAAGCCCACAACACCTTCCCACTGTCCCTGCACCCTGTCTTGTCCCCTGATTAACTATTCATACTGTATCTAGAGTAATTGCCTAAATTGCAAAATTCACTAATAAGATACAATGTTTTTGACAAACAGGAAGCAACAAGACAGGATCAATCTTCTGAGATTAAAGAGAAAGGAAGATTCTGTTCTGCATGAGGGAAACAGGGAAGTTTGGAGGGGCTCATGCCTTGGGAGTTTTGTATTATTCTTTTTCTCCAGCATTGTTCAATATCCTAGGCATAAGACAGAGGAAATAGATTATAGGAGTGTGATTCATTTGAACAGCCATATGGTTCGTGCTGGGCCGGAAGGGAAGTGAAAACAGGAGGCTACTGATCACTGGGAGAATTAGGAAGTGAGGCCTCAACAATGCAGGAAAACAGTTTTGGTGGGACCAAAGCATAGGAAAAGGGTGAAAATAAGACATTCTCATCTGAGAATGAGATATTTGGAGTTTAAGATTTTACAGATGAAGTTGCTTTGAGTATTGACAAGATCCAGGGTATGGCCATGGGAATGTAGGTCAGTATAAGATTGTTACGTATTTTTTGTTTGTTTGTTTGTTTAGACAAGTCTCGCTCTTTTGCCCAGGCTGGAGTGAAGTGGTGTGATCTTGGCTCACTGCAACCTCTGTCCCCCAGGGTTCAAGTGATTCTCCTGCCTCAGTCTCCCAAGTAGCTGAGATTACAGGCGCGTGCCACCACGCCCAGCTAATTTTTATATTTTTAGTAGAGATGGGGTTTTGCCATGTTGGCCAGGCTGATCTCTAATTCCTGACCTCAGGTGATTCACCCGTCTCAGCCTCCGAAAGTGCTTGGATTACAGGCATGAGCCACTGTGCCCGGCCTGTTATGCAGTTTTATACATACACACAGATGTATGCATGCATGCATACACACTTATATATTCTCATTCTCCCTCTCTCACTGTAGGAAAAGGAAATAATGGGAAAATAATGAGCAGGAAGAACAAAGTAGCCACTCTCTTTGGTTATCCTAACACATGACTTAGATGTCTTTGTATAACTATTCACACTTAAATCCCTTTCCTAGCTTGCAACTTTTAACGCATGATCTACGGTTCAGAATTTTTATTAATCTCTTTGTTCATACCTCACTTTACTATATAGATAGTTATAACTCTTTTCAAAAATTTTGGATATATTTCAAGGGTACAAGTGCAAATTTCTTACATGCATATATTGCACAGTGGTGAAGTCTGGGCTTTTAATGTACCCATCACACAAATAGTGAACATTGCACCCAATAGGTAATTTTTTAACCTTCACTCCCCCTCCCCATTTCTCATCTTTTGGAGTCTCCAATGTCTGTTATTCCATGTGTACCCATTGTTTAGCTCCCGCTAATAAGTGAGGACATGCAGTTTTGACTTTCTGTTTCTGAGTGACTTCACTTAAGATAATGGCCTCCAGTTCCATTTATGTTGCTGCGAAAGACATGATTCATTCTTTTTTATGACTGAGTAGGCATTCCATGGCATATATATACCACATTTTAAAAACCCAGTCCTCTATGGATGGCCACTTAGGTTGATTCCATATCTTTGCTATTGTGAATAGCGCCACAATACACACACAAATGCAGGTATCTTTTTGACATAGTGATTTCTTCCCTTTAGGTATATATCCAGTAATGGGACTGCTGGATCGAATGGCCATTTACAGACAGTTTTTAAAGCAGATATAACTTTATGAAATTTAGACGATTTCTTCTAGATACATACTTCACACCATTCACCATTTTTCATACTCACATGGCTTTTACTGACCTCTTTGTAGCCCACGTCCACCATGGTAACCTTTGTTATCCTGGAGTATGGAGTGCCAACTGTAAACCTGGAGATTTTACTCCTCCACACCACTAGCACATCACTGAATGTGAGCGCTGCCAGCCTGGATGCCAACAGATCCTGATATTCATGTCTCTATGCCCAATGGGCCTGTTTTTTCCTCACTTCTGCTTTCTGATCTTTAAATTATTTCTTATATCAAAACAAAACATTCCAACTAATTTCTTGGTAAACTATATAATCAAGGGATTGACTTGATCCCTTGATTACATAATTGTATAACCCCTTGATTATAGGATTTTAAAGTTATTAATTTCCCTTTACCTGAGTTATTTTCTCACTCCTTCTCCCAAGTAGATGATTCATAAGGGTTCATGAGTCCCTGTGTTAACTCCATTGTTGTACAAAATATAGCAGAAAAACTCTCCCAACAGTCACTTTAATAGACAACAATTATTACTTTACGAATTTTGTTATTACAGCCTGGTCATCACAATGAATAATGCCAGTTCCCTGTAGGTGTTTCTGGGCCCTGGATTAGGGGACCTAACGCTACACTAAAAGCTTGATTTCCACAAGCAAATGAGATTTAGAAAAAAATCTAGTCTCCAATTGCCCTATATTTGTCGTTTAGGTAATAGGAGGAGAATAGATTGCTAGCTACAGCAATTCCACCTAACATCTACCTCCCACAGCCACCCACCTTGCTTCCGCTCCAGTCCTTGGCCTCTCTGCTCATAGTTCTGGCCATTGTTGCTTTTTAAATCTGGAAAGAAGTGAAGTAAAGTCCTAGTCCATAGCTCAACTACCTGAGAAGGAATCTAGATGCCTTATACTGTTCACTCCTTCCCAGAAAAATCACTATCAAACCATAGTCAAGGGTATGGGTTTTGAGGTCACAGCATCTTGGATCTGTACTCTGACTCTCCCAGTTACTGGTCACATCACTGAACCTCTTAACCCAACCTTCTCATATGTGTAAAGGGATCACGTACCTCTGGGGGTCACTGCAAAGATGAATTAAACATACATCTTTAATAAATGTTTGAACACCTGTATTCACAGCCTCTTCCTTTCTTTATGTCCTTTGATATTTCCCCTTCCTATTTCATCTGATGATTCCCCTGCCTTCTGCAAACCCAAGTCTGCAGTGTGTGAGAGGAAAGAGTGGAGGAGCACAGGTGGGGGGAATTTACACTGGCAAGGGCAGAGGACTCCTTATGGGACAGAAAAGAGCAACAGAAGGAGAAGGAATGAAAAAGGGGGAAGGAGAACTTTCATCCTGTTTTGAAGAGTTTGAGAGGTTTGGAGTAGAAAGGTTGTTTTAAAAGCAACTCTGAGGTGAGAGAGATATACTGAGAAAGATTAAGAACTTAAAGCTTAACAGTGCATGATTGTACTCTCTATCTTCGAGAGAGTAAAACTAGGATTCAAATTACTTTCAGGCTGGGTGCATGCCTGTAATCCCAGTGCACTGGGAGGCCAAGGCGGGAGGACGGCTTGAAGCCAGAAGTTCAAGACCATCTTGGGCAACAGTGAGACCCTGTCTCTAAAAAAAAAAAAAAAAAAAAAAAAAAATAACCAGACATAGGTGTGTTCGCGTGCACCTGTAGTCTGAGTAGCTGGGTGGGTCTGAGAGGCTGAGGCGGGAGGGCTGCTTGAGCCCAGTTCTTCAAGACTGCAGTGAGCTATGATTGCACCATTGCTGTGACCTCAAAACCCATACCCCTGACTATGGTTTGATAGTGATTTTTCTAGGAAGGAGTGAACAGCATACTGTATCTAGATTTAAGAGAACTCGTCTCTTAAAAAAAAAAAAAAAAAAAAAAGAAAGAAAGAAAAAAAATACTTTCAAGTGCTATTGGGTTGCTAGGCTTCTGTTTCTCCGACTGCATTTTCAGGTCAGGACTAAACCATGAGGCAGCCTGGTTTCGTATGGGTTACGCATTTGAATCGCATAGTCCAGTGTCCAATACAAAGCAAGTGCTCCATGAATGCTATTCATGCTCATGGTGATTATTTTGCCAGTTCAGAAGTCTGGTTCTGGCATTATTTCCTGGAGGCCTGGCCTGGTTAGTTTGGAAGGAAGGAGGAATTTTGGCCCAGAGGTCAGTCTAGCTTCTGTCAGCACCTGCTCCAGGCCCTGCCTTGTCGCTGGTTGACCTCCATGGACACCGATGGCCCAGGCTCCACAAGGCACTGGCTGCTGCTACCCGGTACAGCTGCCTTGGAAAGGAAACCTTTGACCTGATGCCTGTCAAAATCTAGCCTGCGTTTCGCCCATCCTCCCTCAGACCTGGTCATTGTTCTGCGGTCTCTGCTTGGGCTTTCTAAGAGTCGGTTGTATTTATTTCCAAACTCTTGATTCACTTACATAATTTCCCATTGCATAAACCAATGGACTGTGAGTGTCAAGCATATGAGTCATAATGTTTGGCACACAGAAAGCTGCTGTGTGTTGGCTATTCCCGGAGTCAACCAGATAAGGGTTGCTGGAGGCAGCATCTCCTGTGTGTTCACAAGACTTATGTTAGAAGAAAACGTGTAATCTAAGCAGGTACCCTTAATATGACTCTACTCTATAAATTAAATTTTTCTTTATCTGAGTAACTTCTAGTCCTGAATGTACCAAGAGGACTGCTCTTTGTTGGGGGAATTTATTTTCCCTTAAGTTTCTTACATTAACCACAAGGCTTCATTCTATATCCCATATGCTGGTTGGTTAAATTTTAGCTTAACAATTAAACCAATGAAGCCCAGCAACCCCCCCCCGCCTTTATTTTTTCTTTTTGACAGAGTTTTGTTCTTGTTGCCCAGGCTAGAGTGTAATGGTGTGATCTCGGCTCACTGCAACCTCAGACTCCTGGATTCAAGCCATTCTCCTGCTTCAGCCTCCGAGTAGGTACGATTACAGGCATGTGTCACCATACCCGGCTAATTTTGTATTTTTAGTAGAGACAGGGTTTTACCGTGCTGGTCAGGCTGATTTCAAACTCCTGATCTTAAGTGATCCGCCCACCTTGGCCTCCTGAAGTGCTGGGATTATAGGCGTGAGCCACCGGGCCCGGCCAGCATCCCACTATTTTAAAGAACTATGATTTATTCTTTACTGCTGAATTTAGCCTGCTCTGTCCATTTTACTTAGCTAAGTACAGTCTCAATCAAGGGTATAGAATTGGAAGTCTAGAATTTTCTGTGTGCTCAGGGTCTGAATGGCTTATTATTTGAGACATACCCCCAGATCCCTCTTTGAGTTTTGCTGCTAGCTAACTGTATTGTTTTTCCCGAGTTTAACTTTATTGTCAATAAATGTTACTCATTGCTTTGTTATACACCCAGAGGCTACGCATCTAATGCTGTTTTACAAATTGAATAAGGTTATGCTACTGTCCCAAACCACCATCTGAAAAATATGTAGCATATATGTGTCTTGGTTTTGAATTGGGTTCAGGAATATGTTTTTATTTTCCTATGAGCCTCACAAGCAAACTAAGGCACTAATTTCTTTAAACTAAGGCACTAGTTTCTTTAAACTAAGGCACTAGTTTTGTTAAAACTAACAAATACTCATACAACAGAAAGTTGGTACAAAATCCCGAATTTGATGTGCAGCTAACAGAAATGAAAGGCAGTGCGTATTTTCAAATCACTCACACACAGAGCAAGGTGAGGGCGGTTTCTAATCTTTTTGTCACAATTACATAAAAGGAATAGTTTTCTTAGGAAAGTGAAATACAAATTTGGTACAAGTAAGTATGAAATTGGTATACACTTTTTCAGTGTCTATTTTTTGATCTATAGACTTTCTTTCCAACAATAAAGACATTTTTTAATATTCTAAGGGGATTACCTTTTTGAAGTCCTTGTTCCTTTCCAACTTTTCTCCTTTTAATCCTCTGCCTCCCCCAAAACACACCTAAGGACTTTAAATTTATTGGGAGTTTCATATATACACTGAAGGAAAAACTAGCCCCCATGCTTTTGAAAACTTAACTGCACAGAGCACTTTAAAACAGCATTCAAACAAATAACTTTTTACAACGTTGGAGTGAACAAGAATGTGGGGAAAGGCACAAGGAGCTGTTTGTAGACTGGGTTAACACCAATGCTTCCTCTGGTGTAAAAGGCTTTGATCTTAAGGTTCATGCCCTCGGCATGCAGCTGTGACCCACAGTTCACATCTCCTGGAAGGTGTGACAAAGGTAGCATGGGAATTGGGTCTGAATTCAATTTTTACATTTCCATTTAACAGTTTATGATTTTATATAATATTTCAGTTGTATGGAAAATATGTACCAATTTGAGTGATAACAGATTTTCTTGTGGTTTGACTTGACATTGTTTGGGTGAACACAGCCTGGAATTATGAGTTTTAATTAGAGCCGGATGAGCTCTGGAATGCATACCAGGCTTAGGGGTTTTCCCGAAAGATCTTAAGTGCCCAGAGCTGATTTGAACTGGGAACCCTTCTGACATTCTCCTGTTTACAAGGCATTGCAGTGACGTTGTAGCACTCATGCACAACCCAGTAACAAGAAATGCCTTTGGACTGTGTCTGCCTATGGAATGGTTTCCCAACTATTTGGGTTGGCTTGGGTTCTGCAGCTCTTCCAACAGAGAATCCACCGCAGTGTCTTGCACATCCAGACTCTGAGCCTCAGCAATTCATTTCATATGACAGCTCACCAGAGCTAGGGGCCTCAAAACATATGTAACATTTGCTGGTTGGAGCAAAACCTTTAGTCCTGTTTGGTCAGTGAAGGGAGTCAAGGGGCTTGCCTTTATTGGTGTCTGTCCTCCTCAAGGTGATAGGTGTGTGTGTGATCTGAGGTCCATGTCTGCAAAACTTGGATCTGCTTATTGGATCCAGTACTCTTTCTGTGTGGACATTCATAAGTTTATCTTCTGGGTTTTCTTCCATGTTTCTTCATGAACCTTCTATTAGAGAGCTTTTGTGCCCAAACAGACAGACAGGAGATTCGCACATTGGCTTAATAGTATTGGGAGTAGAAATGGGATATATCATAGAGAGAGCCCTATTGACTTTCTTCTAAAAATGCTAGAAAAGAAGAATGACTTGATGGCTGGTTGGTCAGGGGATTGTGGAGCATTGCTCAGCACCCTATATCAGAGGAAAAGGAAGTGATAAGTTTCTGTCTGCCCAGGGCAGAAGCTCATGGTGTCATTTGGAATGGCCTTAATTTGCTCTTGGATTTTTACTCCTATTAAATATAAAGAATATTGGCACACATAGGAGCTTCCTACATAAGAATGCTAAAGAAATAATAGGATAAGGATGGATTTAAAAGATCTATGTGGACAAGATTGTTTAGAATTGCATTTTGCTATTGGTTAGATCAAAGTGTAGATGGCAATTCTCTGGAAAAAAAAATTCCCATAGATTATGCAGCAAAGTGGCTATGAGTTTATGCTTTGAGTTCAGACAGTCTGAATTTGAATCCTGACTTTACGTCCTCCTAACTATATGTGACCTGAGTTAACTCTCTCTAAACCTTAGTTTTCTTATCAGTAAAGTTAGGATTTTTAATAGTACTTTCCTAATAAGATAGATGTGGGATTAAATGGGAAACTTAATGTAAAGTCCTCATGCCATGTGCCCCTAAATTAAAGTTGTTATTATTACTACTCTTATTATCTTGACTTAGAGATTGTTGTTGACCAGAGGCAATAATATTTACTGTTAACTCATTTTCTCTGCTACAGTTCCTGTTGGATTGATCCAAATAAGCAATTTTAATCTAGTTACATTGAAAATTAATCTGGTTACATTAACAGAAGGTTCATGGTTTCCCATTAGATGGTCAAAAACAAAAGTCAAGGCATTAGAACTAACACATCTCTATGTTCATAAAAATAGATCAGTAAGTTCTTATTCAAATTACTGTTTTCTCCTGTATCAGTCTCTAGTCTAGGAGAACATCAAATCCTGCTGTGGATTGAATGTTTGTCCCCTTCTAAACTCATGCTGAAACTTAATTGGCATTGTAACAGTATTAAGAAGTGGGGCCTTTAAGAAGTGAATAAGACCTGAGGGCTCTGCCCTTATGAATGGATTAATGCTGTTACAGGGTGGTTGGGCTCCTAATAAATGGGTAAGTTTGGCCCCCATCTGCTCTCTGTCTCATGTACTTGCTTCCACCTCCTGCCCTTCTGCCATGGGATGAAACTTGACAGATCCTGGTGCCATGCTCTTGAATTTCCCAGCCTCTAGAACTGTGAGAAATAATTTTTTCCCTCATAAATTACCCAGTCTATATTCTTTTATATTAGCAGAAAGTGGACTAAAGCCCCACAGGTAAACAAAGACACGAATTAAATTATCTGGAACAATCCATAGATCTCTTTATTAGAAACAATCCACAGGTTTCCTCTAGACTCTTAAGAAAATTGCCCTCTTGATATAAACTCTGAATATAATGCCTGCATTTAACTTGGGTTCTCTCCCATTGGTGTGAGATTGAAAGTCTGTTGGCTGTCTGTATTCTGTTGTTAGATCCATTTTTTGAGAGACTATTTGGAAATACATTTCTTGGGGAAAGGTTGTATATATAAAACGGTCAAACAGTGGAACAAGCTGGGTTTCACTGTGACTTCTCTGGAATTTTAAGTCTCCAACCCTGACCTGAACTCTAGACCATTCAGCTTCCTACTTGACATCTCCACTTGGATATAAAAATGGCACCTCAAAAGGGACAGAGTTGAACTCCTGATCTTCCCATTTCAAACCTTATTTCCCACAGCCTCCCCTACTCAGCTAATGCCAACTCATCTCTCTAGTTGCTGGGGCTGAAAATCTTGGCGTATCCTTGACTCCTCTCTTTCTCTCATAGCCCTTATCCAAGCCATGAACAAAATTTATTGGCTCTACCTTCAAAATAAACCCAGAATCTGTCCTGACATCTTCTCATTACCTTCACTGGTCTGAGCCACTACCATCTCTTGAACTGAATTTAATGATTGGGCCAAGTTTTCAATATGCAAAAAGATCTGAAGCTGACTTTAAAGATTCAGCCTAGTGAAAGCAAAAATGCTCAGATTCAGAATGTATTAGAACCTTTCTTTCTTTTCAAGGGGAGACAGCAGAGAAGAGAAAAGACAACTTAGCGATCTGGGAGAATGGTAGCTTCATTTAGAAATGGCCATGAGTCTTTTTAAGAACTGACATGCCTAATACTCAACTCAGAAGTTGCTGGAATTGCTGCAATGCATATGTCCTTCCATCACTCCAAAACGTTGACTATTTTTGCTTTGTACGTAACGATGTTACGGAAATGTTTTGGTTTGGTTGTTGCCTTCATGACTAAGCTGCTAATGAGGAGGACAGGTAAAAAGGGTTGAGTTCCAAATCTAGGTCAGCTCCACATAGGATAGGGACAACATGTGTACAGGAGCGAGACAATGCATAGCCTGGATCAGGTTATCAGAAGCTGGAGATGTCTGTGGCAATATTTGGAATCCTTTACAAGCCAGACTTTGCCGAGGGCATGGAAAGCAGGAGACTTGAGCCAATGTTTCCTATACAATAAGTGGAATAGCAGCCCTTGTTAACACCTGAGCTACTGAATCCATGTTTTTCTAATATATGAATAAAATCATGACTGAAAATGACACCTCATCCTCACAGTAAACAAACAAGACAAAAACATTTTCCTCCAAGCACCTCGCCTCTAACATCAGACTCTGACTCCCTCAACTCCATTGATCTTCACTTCAATTCCACATTAATTAATCAGTCATTCTTATGGTCATACCCAGACCTTAGTAATACCAGTGACTGCTTCATCTCTGCCTCTCATTGCTGTCTATCAGAAATTCCAGGTTCTGGAGAAGGCAGAATGGGATCAAGAATATCAAAAGGCACTGATCTACCAGCGCAGTCTCCCTGCTCTGGTCTGCCATGACACCTGCTTTACTGTCACCAGGTTTGACTCTCTGTTCTCTATCATTCTTCTCCCATAGTGATATTACAAATTGAAATTCTGGCTCTCAACCAGGCTTCCAGATCATGTACATCCATTGCAGCAATGGCACACACATTATGATCCCTAATTTCCATCAGCTCTCCATGTTGCCCGGTCATCCACCCAGGTGTCTCTCTCATCAACTTTCTCCACAGCAGCTATTTAAAACCATCTCCACTCTCCTCAGATTACCTAACCCACCACTTCAGTTCCCTCACTCTCAAGCATATGTCTTTGCCTCCTACTTGGTGGGGAAAATAGAAATCACGAAAAGGGAAGTGGCCCAACTCACTGCCACCACACGCACAGATTCCCGCTGCAAGTGCACGCGTCCTTTCCTCCTCCCATCTGTCATGTGGAAGAGGTGTCTCCTCCTGCCCAAGCTCATCTCCTTGCCCTCATGCTCTGCATCCTCCTGCCTCCCTCTCCACCTCCTGTGGAAGCTGACTGCGCCATTAGCCCCCCTCTTTCCGGTATCTTCACTACCTCTTTCACCCTTCTTCCTGCTCTTGCCAATTAACATTTAAACATATCTGCTATCTCAGAACAGAAACATAACAAACAATGGAAAACCACCAAGACCTCCTTTATCTCCCCGTCCAGCTAGCATCCTCACTCTCCAGCTAGCATTTTCCAGCTAGCATCCTCACTCTCCTTCTCAGTCAAACTTTTCCAAGGGTGACCTCCACTTGCTGCCCCTATTTCCTCACTTCTTATTCAAGGCATTTGTAATCGCTTTGCTATGCATCCAGGGGACACTTTTGGTTCTTGTCTTACATTACTTTTCAATAACACTTGTCCCATCAGTCATGCTCTTGTGCTTAAAATATTCTCTTCTCTTGACTTTGTGAAAATAACACTTTCCTGATTGTTTGTTTGTATTTTCACCTCTTTAATATTTAATTGCTTTTTTCCAGGAATCCTCTTTCTTAACCCATTATGATATGACTCAGGACATCATGGTATGTCCTTCAACCTCATTTTTTGTCTATACACCCTCCAAAGGAAATGTCATTCACTCTCATTATTTCATGAACAACTGCTCTCAAATCTATGTCTTTAAGGACATATATACATAGCAAACACACACACACACACTATATATATATATATATATATATATATTCTGCATGTCTCTGCTTTATGTTTTCCAAGATGTTCAAAGCCATTGTGCCCCAAATGAGCTCTTACTTCCCCCCACAAGCAGATTTCTTCTCTCCTCCTTAAATCTTGTTGTCCCAGCCAGACATTTAGACATCATCACTCTGCCCTCTTTCCCAGGCATCACATCCAAAAAGTCACAAACTCCTGTTGTTTTTACTTGTCAATTATCTCTTGCTTGAATCCACTCATTTCTCTTCATCTCCGGGGATATCATTTTAATTGCAATCACCATTCTCTCGCCCTGAGCTACTGCCTAACTCATCTTCCAGCCCTGTCCATCCATTCTCAAACCAGAGTAACTTCTGAAGGGCCAATGGGACCCACTGATTCTCCAACTCAAAATATTTTAATGGCTCTCCAAAGCCAAATTTTATTCCCCAGAAAGGTTCACAGGGGTCTTCAGTGGGCTCCAGTTGACATTGTCCCCTTCTGTTCATCTTTAGCTTCTGTTCTTTTTTCTGTGACTATATATTACTTGTGCTATTTTAAAAGTTCTAGTAAGTGGATTGGCCAGAAGGAGATGCAGAGGAGATAAGGAGTCATCAGAGAGGAAGGGCAGGACCAGGAGGCCAAGAAATCATAGAAACCAGTGAAGGGTGACACTTTAAGGAAACGGGGATGTCAGTATTATACTATGCCTCGGGGAAGTTAAATTCCTTGAAGGATGAAAAGAATCCCTTGAATTCAGACATTTGAAAATCCTTGAGATCATTAATAGGGAAGTCTCTGAAGTTTCTAAGGCAAAAGTCAGAAGACAGTGAACTGAAGAGCTAGGAGCAGCTGGGGCAAGGAGGCTCCTCAGAGAATGCTACTTCTCTGATATGATGATTTCTGCAGTGGGCATGATCAATTGATGGGGGGTTAGGAAGGAAGATTAAGACTAAATACGCAGAAGTGAGAGGGAATTGCCAATGTCAGAACTTATAGCTTCTGGAGAAGTCAAAATGAGATCACCATTACAGAGGATGGGAAAGGCCAGGAGAAGGAATACTCAAAGACCAGAAGGAAGATGTTTAGACTGAAGGTAACTACGGGTAACTTTGTAGGTGTGCGACAGGAAGTTGAGATTTTTTCTGGCTTTAACTTCATTTTTTTAAATATCAAAGGCAAGTTCATGTGAGTAATATCCCTACTTAATGCAGACATAGGGTTACTGTTCATAATTTAACATGGAAATATTTTTAAAGCAATAAAAGATATGCACCATCTATTAGAAAACAATTACCTTAATTATATAAATAAGCTTTCCATGAAATAATTTTGTTTTGGTTGATAACTTTACTTTGGAAAATGCTAAGAATTTGTGTAATCTGATGCAAAGCTGTTAAATCTTAACAAGTAAGAAAAGTTCAAAATTGTTTAATATAAGAAAAAAGTCAAACAGAGAATTAATACCCATATTAAAAATGAATAATTAGTTCCACAGTATTCCTTAACATTAGAAAAAGTATAATTTCTTAATGTTATGTTTGCCTTTATATTTATCTATCTTCCAAAATGAACTCATTATTAGAAGAAATTTGAAACCAAAGACAAGCCAATATTTAAAATACATTTTTGGATATAGAATTCATCCCTCATGTGGATAAAATTAGAATAGATATTATCCAGAAGAGATGAAGCCAAAGAATTAAAAAGGAAAAAAAAAAAAGAAACAAAATCCTTTTGTTGAGCCATTTTCCCAATTTTATTTTGATTTTGGTTCGGCTTTCAAAAGCAGATTAATATAGAAAAAATAAAGTACAAGGCTGGAAAGAAGAGCACAATTTTTCTTCTTCGATGTCAAATAAATAGCTTTCCCTGCTCCTACTAAATCCCTGCTCCTACTAAGCTCATAAGGATGAAAATAAATGACTAATTTCTTGAGAAATAACCTTAAGTGAAAGATTCTTTTGGTCCAATAATTGCTTTTTTCAAACTCCCGTTGACTTAACCTCATTCTCAAGGCCTCCTCGGCCTTTCCTTCCATTCACCCTGTTGATATCAAGTGCATCTTAAGAGTCTGTCTTGTCATTTGCTACCAATTTGAGGAATGTTTTCCTTGTCTCATATAATTTTTTGGAAGGCATATGTCAAATGTGGTTGTTATTTCTTTTTTATAACTTATTTCTAACAGAACTTGTCTAAGACTTTTAAAAATGGAGCCTAAAAAATATTACAGTAAAATACAGAGTAATGTTTCTACCCACTCTGAAAAAGTCCCCTGATAATCCCCTAACATTTTAATAAGCAACTAGATATTAATTTTAGTCTTTTTGCAAAAATGATATAAAACGATGCTTTTCAATTTCATCTATATGAGAACTTCACATTTCAGTGAAAGAAACGGAATGAGTTTTAGAACAGAACGATCCTTCTTCCTCTCTGGCAAAGACTGTGTTCATTTCAGAGCCCATCTTACATGATTTTTGCCAACTTAGGTTTTCAGAGCTTCAAGACTGGTCCTAAGCAAGGTATTCAGACAGCAATTAAAAAAATATATATATATATAAGCAGTGGAACCTGTTTCTTTTTTCCCCAGACAAAACTTACTTCTTCTATGAAATCCACATATATGTGAACATACACATGTAAGATAAAATGGAACATCTGAACACAAAGTGGGGCACAGGGTCGTGGAACTTTGCTGTTCCTTCTTGTTCCCCATAGAGATCCTTGAAGAACCTTCTCCAACTCCATGATACTCTAAAAACTGTTCATCTTCGTAATAGGAGTGGGGCCTAATCCTTGGTCTCCTCACCTCCTGGTTTCCTGGAATGTCTTTCTCACCACATAACACCTCCCCTTGCTGCTCACTCCTATCTGGTAGCCTACTCATGTTCCATTCATTACACACGGGTCTGCGCAATCTGCACTTACTCTTCTAACAATTGCCCCATACCACTGCACCATAGTCCCTGAAGCTCCCATTCTCTCATTGAGAGTCTCAAGTCGATGTTTGGAAGAACGCAGTTTAAACACATTCCTACCGAGTTTTAAGTGGCTGATAGCCTTGCTTAATCTTCCCAGATTTAAAATGAATGTTTACAAATTTTAGAGAAGATAGTTTTCAACCAGATCTTTAATTTATGAAGTTTCAAGTTATGTGGCAATATCACATGTGCGTTCCAGGCAGCCTAGTGAAATGGTTCTATTCAGGAAGGTCTTTTGGGGCCCTCTAAAATATACATGAAGAGGATCATCGTTTTTATGTTTTACTGACTCGTCTGAATATTCTCCCTGGAACATTGGAGTGGATTGCATCTCTAAGCCTTTTCCAGGATCAACCCAGAGTTCCTGTTGGAGATTTAATAGAGTCGTTCCCTCAATACTGATCTTACTTTAATATCAGTTTGGATCTGGGGCACTGAAATGGCTTATTCATGCCAATACTTATTTAGTGTTAATATAGCTGTCTTCAGTGCACATCTTATACTTCTGGCAAGATTCTTTAAATAATTTTTTTTTCTCTAGTACATCTTTTGGATAAGTTGGGCAGGTGGACAGGTCCTTTTTCCTTTGTTCTATCAGGTAAAGATGTTGCTGATCAGCTGTGATGTGATGTTAAAGGCACCATGAGGAAAACACAGTCTAGCCCTGAAGGAGTGGATGGGGGAGGGAAGAGGCATGAGGAGGGATCTGGAGGCCAGTGGCCCAGGGGACAGTGCTCCCAGAAGTCCACCTGTCTTGTGCTTGGATGCATCTTTACATCTGCACATAACGCTACCTCTGCCTGCAACACTGATGGACTCTGGTCTATCAGAACAATTCTTTGTTCTTGTTTGATACTAATTCAAATGTTCTATGAATTGGAGGTAACATTTATAAAATATTAAACCTGTACATTTTTTCGTCATCACCGAAAATGACATTCCCCTGCCCAAATTCATCATTATAGACCCAGGAAAGGCAGAGGGGTTAGAGAACCTTCAAGAAGGAAGAGAATAATAGGAACAATAGCTGACACTTCCATAGTGAGTGCTTACCATATATCAGGCACTACTCGAAGTGCCTTATAGGATACTGATTCCTTTGAAGTTCTCAACAAACCTAGCTAAATTTTATTATTAACATTCCAATGTATAGATAAGGAAACCGCAGCATAGAAAGATTAAGCAACTTGCCCAAAGTTGCAGAGTTTGGCAAAGTCAGGATTTGAACTCAAGCCCTAGATTCCATGCGCTTATCTGCCATGCAGATGGCCTCCCTTGGCGTAGGTGTCCACACAGAAGAAGCTGGACTGGCCTGGTTCCTGGATGCCCGGTGTTGGCATATTCTGAGGCATAGCTGGTCCTCTCTGGCCCTTTGGCCATCATGCTCATACTCTGTAGTCCCAGCCATGTGCCTTCATGTTTGCAATTGTTCCCCTCAATGGAGCCTGTTTGTTTCTGCAAACCCTCCCTGTGGGTCCGTGGGTGCATGTGGCTCCCCTCTCCCCTGCATGCCACATGCAGTCTGTGAGGGCACCAGGACCTACCTGAGGCTCACCCTTCTAGGTGCCTGCCTTGACCCACAGTGCATCATTGCTCCTGCACCATACTGGACTCGCAGTCAAGCACATCTGGGGCTTCCCCTGAAGGCTGGACCACATACTTTCATCTTTGCATCTTCAGGGGCTGACACAGAGATAACTCAATAAACAGTATTTTGAAGTTCAGATGCTTGGCGTATTTCAGCTGCAGCAACAAATGAGGCTGAGAAGATGTAAAAACCACTCCTCAGAACCTTTCACTGATTTCAACTCAGAATCCTTAAAAAATATCCTTGAATAATTCTCTGGTACCCAGTGAAACTTATTAGTCACTCTTTTGCCTGGACACAATGTCTCTGGGTGTCTCTGGTTTGATTTTTCTCACACCTTTACTTGTACACTGACTTGATCTTATCACACATGCCCTCTTTCAAATATCTTTAGCTTCTTCAATAAGATTATTCCTAGCGCCGACCCTAGAAGCATACTGCCAAAGAATACGTCACGTGCTGACTACTTTCTCTCTTGTCCCTTGTATCGCAGCTAGGTCCTCTAATTATCCACAAGATCAACTTTCCGCCCCCTCCTCATGTTGTTCACACACACACAGACACACACACACACACACACACTTCTTTTCAATTACTTTGGTATAGAACTTTGTCAAAAACATCCTGGAAATCTACATGATGATCTGGCGGGCTCCTTTTGGTGTTACCGGTTAGCACATTTCATGAATTACCAGAGCACGCATGACCAGGAATACTATTTTTCTCCTTAAACGTTATTGCTCAACACATATGGCAAAAGGACTTAATGTTGCATTTCAGCAGGATACACTCGCCACGGGCATCCTATTTATCATGGTCCCATGGTACGCTAAAGCTCTCGTGGGTTAAAACTAAACATCTCTTTTTCAGCGTATCATTTTACTGTGACATAAGCAGCTACTGAGAAAATTATCCTACTTATCATGAAAGGAATAAGTAATAGGAATAATTTTTTCAAATTATTTCAGTAAAGTCGAAGGGTATAAGAGGAAAGTATCAGTGCAATATGGCTTTTCCAACTTGGCAGGGGCAGGTGGAATCTGTGATGAAATTGTTACCTTAACAGATTGGCTTTCTCCCTTGCCTGGCCGTGCTTTTTGAAGTTTTTCATATACCACAAAATACATAATAAAGGGTAGTTCAGTTTACTCTGAACCCCAGCTACATGGCCATGACATATTTAGAGGTGACTCTGGGGTGCATTCTCAAACACGGTGCATGTTTTCTAAATTTACAGTCTGATTTATTGCTGCCAGTTATGACTGCCAAAGGCTTCTGACAGTGTGGCCAGTTTGTGGTGTCCCTAAAAATCATCAGCAATTTGAAAACATTAGCACCCGGCAATAGTCATACTTTGCAATGATTGCCTGTATTTTTCACCTTACTTTTCCAGGGTACAAACTGAAAAAAAATCAAGGAGGGAAATTAAACTTCTCTAGCAGCAGGGAAAATACAGCATTGGAAATAAAATGCATTGTAGGAACTCAGCCCCTCCCTGTATTCTTCAAAATTAAAATAAAGAATTTAAACTCCGTGGCTTATGTGGCTACACAGAAGAAAAATATTGTAAGTATGCATCTCTCCTCAAATACTTTTTATTTTGTCTTCACATTTGAAGAGTATTTTGATATTAGGATATTATGGTTATGTGTGGGACAAAAAGTGGGGCGAATAGTTCATTGCTTCATTCAACAAATATCTGCTATGTTCTGCTCCATGGCAGGCACTGAACTAGTTCCTGGAAATGCAGGAGTAGACAAGAAAGGCTTGACTTCCACAGGGGTCTTGCAGTTTGCTGAGATGCACAATTATGTTGTTACAATGGGGAAGAGACGTGCAAGTCCTGGGTGACTACAGACAGCAAGGTAAAGGCAGGCCTCCCTGAAGAGCAAGAGCGAATCTGAAACCTGAAAGATGGTTATGAAGAAAGCACTGTGTAACATGGGGATTTGGAGAATATTCCAAGCCGAGGAAGGACAGTGGTGAAAGTTCCACATGGTGCCACCTTACAGGGATTTGCAGTGTGTGCAGCACCAAGGTGCTGACCAGAAGGTGAGTGACATCCAGGCCCTGCTCTGCTTTCCAGCTTGGACATCCCGGAGTGTCACTGACAACTCACAAGAGGACACAAAAGTAGCAGATGATTGCCAAGACAAGTCCTATGAATGCATTGATTTGAGTCCAGGATAAACTGTTTTAACCTAAAAACTCTCAAATGTAATGATTGAAATAATCTAGAAGGTTGTTTTCCCTGGTGTAACATTATACGTGCATGTGGTCTAGCGCTGGTAGCATCGCTCTGCCACCTTCATTGTGCTGGCCAATCTCAGTGAGTCCAAAGCTGCTCCAAAGGCGCTATGCCTCGGCCTTCTGGGATAGAGATGGAACCCATGAAGCCACAGGCATCCCTTACATAGGGCAAGAAACACAAATAGCACGCATCACTTCTTCTCACTTCCCATTAGTGAGAAGCTAATCACACGGCCACAGCAAGACTCAAGGGAAGCTGAGAAGCATCTTCTCTGGCTGGCTGCCATGTGCTATCATCAAAGACGGGAGGATGAAGGTTGGTGGACATCCAGGAGGCTGTGCTATGAGGAAGGATGAGGGGCAAGAAGTGAGATAATGATGGAGAGGCAGGCAGGGGGCAGAACATGAAAGAGCTTGTTTAAAGCAACAGGAAACCATGCTAGTGTTTTCAAAAGAGCAGTGACAGATGTATGGGTATACGCTTGCAGAAAAGACTATTACAGAGAAGGCTTGATCAGGGTAGATACAAGCTGAGGTTTCTTAGCGATTCTCTCATTTAATTCTCAGATGTCCTTGTTTACCAACAGCCCAGATTCTGCATGCAGAGGACACCTATCTAAGTCATAGGGTCTCCGAAGAAATTGCCTGAAAGCTCTGATTTTAATGGAAAGTTTTTCTGTAGTTGTGGATGGAAACCTGAGCTATCCTATATTGTGCAGCTTTCCACCGTCAGCGACTTTGTGATGTGGCTCTGAGTTTTCATGAGGTCACCCAGGCCCGACAGAACACACGACCTAAGGTGCAGGGGTTGCTGCACCAGCACATCCGTACTTGTAGACATCGCGTGGCCCTGCGTCCTGGCCGAGCCACAGAGAACAAAACCACTCTCAAGGCCGGCACAGTCCCACCAGCAGGCCCTTGGAGGAGCGTCAGATCCCGCCACGGACACAGGACCCATCTACACAGCTTCTTGGCCCTGAGGAGATAGGCTGCTGAAGCTGGCACCTCCAATTCTGTCTACAGTGGAAAGCAGAGAGGCTGAGAGCTGAATACCTGCTGTCTGAGTTGGTTCGATGTACAGGAATGGGACTTTAATCCAGGGAGGTCAGATGTGAGAAGAAGCAACTTAGAACGTCACCCATCTCACACCTGTAGCCTGAACTTGACGATTCTCCTCCTATAATAACGACAACAGCTGCAGCAACATTCAGATGCCCCCACTGTGAGGCGGGTGTGTTCTCTCTCTGAACAATGTGAGGGTTAGGGCACCGCGCCCTCATACAGTCAAAAACCCACATATCGCTTTTGACTGCCCCACACTTAATGACTAATAGCCTGCTGTTGCCCAGAAGCCTTAACAATAACATAACCAGTCAATTAACACCAAGTTTGTATATCATGTGTGTTATATATTGGCTTCTTAAAATAAGAGAGGTTTAACAGGGGATAACATGTTATTAAGAAAGTCATAAGGAAGAAACAGCCTGTCCAACATGGCAAAACCCTGTCTCTACTAAAAATACAAAAATTAGCCAGGCATGGTGGCAGGCACTAGTAATCCCAGTTACTCGGGAGGCTGAGGCAGGAGAATCACTTGAACCCAGGAGGCAGGGGTGGCAGTGAGCCGAAATTGCACCACTGCACTCCAGCCTGGGTGACAAGAGTGAAACTCCCATCAAAAAAGAAAAAGGAAAGAAAAGAAAATCATAAAGAGGAGAAAGCGCATTTACTATACATTACGTGGAAGTGGATCATCATAAAGGTCTTCATCCTTGTCATCTTCCCGTTGAGTAGCCTGAAGAGGAGGAGGAGGAAGAGGGGTTGGCCTTGCTGTCTCAGGGGTGGCAGAGGCAGAAGGAAATCTGCATAAAATTGGATCCATGCAGTTCAAACTCATGTTGTTCAAGGATCAATTGTATATATATTTAGTACATATACACAGTTGAATACATATGAGTGTGTATGTGTGTGTATACAGAAAGGTATTTCATCTTTCCTATAACTCTTTGAGGAAAATATTATCATCCTTATAGAACTGATAAGGACACAGAGCCCAGGAGTACTGGGTGACCTGGCAGCAGAACTCGGGGCCAGAATCTAAACCCAGATCTGCTAACACCAAACACACATTCATTTCCCTGAATCCTATCTTTTTTTACTTCAT
The DNA here is from genome assembly GCF_024542745.1 of Macaca thibetana thibetana. Lineage (NCBI taxonomy): Eukaryota > Metazoa > Chordata > Mammalia > Primates > Cercopithecidae > Macaca > Macaca thibetana. The sequence goes on from NC_065586.1 coordinate 27,493,828, forward strand.
TAAATAAAAAAGATTTATCCGTTTTCTAAACTTGATCAGTGAGAGAATTTGGGGACATCTTCCTAAATTATACCAATATGTAAACATATTTCTATTCCATCTAAAATGATTTTTTGCAAAACCCATCTAAATTTGCAAGCAAGTCACTGCGATATCCTATAAAAAAGTACATTAGAAACCTCTGATGTTTTTAATTCTTGAAAAATGGCCTGTGGCAGCTTTAGTGCCTGTGAGCTACAGGGTTCTTACCTTTATGGTTCACTCTCAGATCATTAGTTTTATGGTAGGACATAATTTCTTTAGGATTTCAAGGAATACGGAAAATACAGTTAAGCCATATTAGTGGTTTTGACTTAATTAATTATAATAATTACTATCAATTAATAGTGTTGGTTAATATTCAATTGTTAATTTAATTGAATAATTATCAGAGCAGAAACTTGAAATGGTGTTGAAACACAGAGGATGGATTTCATAAACATCAAACCTAAAGAGGATAGCTCAGTGGTTCACGACTAAGCCTCAAAGATATAAATCAAGATTTGCCCTGGCTTTGCAGGGAATGTCGCTTAAGTCAGGCTCTCGAGTTGCCTTTCCAGATCCTCAACTGCCCACTGTGAGGATTTCTGGGACTCGTAGGAGTGTAACTGAAAACAAATTTTGATGCAAGAAAGGTCATATTCTTCCCGAGGGATAATTTGTTGTCCACACAATTCCACTGTAAAAGACACCAGTATCCCTGCTGCCTCTCTGGGTCACAGCGAGGATGCTCCCATCCTCATCTCTGCTCCCCTGTGACCACACGGTCCCATGCTGCTGTCACTCAGAGTGAGACCTATCGCGGGCGCCATCTTGGCCACACATCTTCGATGAGCGTTTCTTCACTTCTTTGATAAAGACAGTTCATTCCCAAAGAGGTTTTTGTTTTTACTTCTCTGCATGCAAAATGGCATGAATGAAAATATCAAGTTGATATTCTGGCAAGTCATTTCCTAGGCAAGTGATTGTCTAAGAAAAAATACCTTAGAAATTTATTTTCACAGAAATTTGATCAGATTTCCACAATCAGAAAATCATGGATCTAGAGAAAATATCAGTGTTTTCAGTCATTAGTGTGTATATTTTATGTTCTTATAATAAGCAGAGGTATAAATACAGACTATAAATACAGACTAAGGCATCAAACCGAACGATGGTTTTCATTGCTGTAAATGGAACATTAGGGTGCTTTTCTAATTCCCTCTCTCTGCCGGGATTCAAAATTTAAACGCGGCTCATAAAGAATGATAAAATAAACTTTACAAATATTTCTCTTACTTTTGCTCCTGGGTAAACAAAGATGTAGAGAATCAAGTGCTTTTTCCACAAGCGTATTATAAACGAACACAGTATCTGCAAGCCCTGACTTGTTAACCATAAGGACGAACCATTGTGCTCCCTCACTCCGGAGCACCTAGAGTTGTTCTGATTGAAATCTGCATAAGCTGTAATTAATTTGATTTTTAATGTAACTTTTTTTTAGCTCCTGTATTTTTATTTCAAAGAGGGACATCTTACTCCATGGCGATGGGTTGAGAAACACAAAGAACAAAGCTCCTAAGAATCTAAGATTTTTGTATTTTTTTAAATAACAAAACTGGATTAATCCTGAAGAAATTGAAGAAAAAGGAGTCTTAGAAGGGACTATTAATGCATGCATGTTTTTGGTACATTAAAAACTCCAATGTACTAATTCAAGCACTGTTTACTTTTTGTATATAACAGGATTGCTATTTTCAAGGGAAAAACAGAAGATATTTTCTGAGTGCCAAGAACTACTTACTCATGAAGTCTGAAATACCATTATTATTAGTAGTAATTCTTACATTCAGCATCTGTGAATAACTTCTTATACGAGAACACTATTTTGGGTCAGCTGAAGGCTAAAAATAATGAGTTGGCTTTCTGCCTTTGTGTATTGAGTCAAATAGCTGCCAATTAATATAATGGATTTTTTTTTGTTCCTGTGATAAATTTCAGAAAATGGAAACAAATAGTTGTTGATGTTTCATAATTTCCAATGGAAAGAATATATTTCTCACAAGTTTAAAGACTGACTGCACTCTAAGTAACCAAACAACTACAAGAAGCTGCCGGTGTATTTCTGTGGTTTAGCAAAAGGGCCAAGTCGGAAGGAAAAGACATTCCCAACATTTTCTAAAGCTAGATAAATACAGAAACGAAATATAGATGAAAGATGGAACTGCTCTCTGTAGCATCTGCCAGATTCCTCGACTTTTTGGCACACTGATTTAATTTGGCAAAGGTACCCAGTAGCAATCTTTTCCATTAAAAGGAGCAGCATATACTTTATTTTACCATACTGTTTGTGTATTTTTGACCCTCCCAAACTTTCTTTTTTAGAAGGCAATTATTTCTACAGAGTTGGCTGCAATTACATTTATTTGAAACGGATCATTTATCAACAAAAAAAGCTGCGGGGCACAGCTGCTGTTGAACAGATCCAGTGGACCTACGGCTCGGCAGGAAAGCGTCTTTCTTTGAAACCAAGAGATATTTTAACATGTGCCCGCATCATCTTATGCCAATCTGACGCTTTTGATATCCAAACCTATTTAAATGTGGAGGAACCCTGGACTGTTCAATTTAGGCGAGATAAGCTACCCAGCTCTGTCGTTTTTTCTATTTGTGATCAGAAAAACTGTAACTGAGTCCAACATTCCTAATTTTGGTAACATGATGATGTTAAGAAAAGGAATAATTCTCCCGTCCAAAATCAAATTTTTGTGGAATCCAATACTTCTTAACCCTGAATTTTTTTCTGAGCTGGCAGTGATTCTATAGTAAACTTCTGAGGATATATAAGTAACAATCTCTAAAAATATGACACGCGGCAGCAAGTATGAAGGCAATGGTTTCTGGCTTCACTCAACTCAGGAAAGAGAGGCTCACACCTGATAAGGTTTTTATGTAACTCAGAGGAAATGACTTTTTGTTTTCAGATTTTTTTTGGTTTCTTCTAAACCAAACAAAAGCAAAATATGAGGGGTGTTCACCTGTTGCTATGAAGTTTTTGACTGCAACATTATGGTCAGGTATTTGGTTTTCAAACAGCCCCAAATTGAGGCAGACTGTATAGTTGACAGTGACTTGGATATATTATTGTTACTAATGTTATTTGCCATCTAGTGCACTCTTTCTTAATCACTAAGTAGCAGCTAATTTAAAGCAGGGGAAGAGTATTAGCTTCACGTGAGTGCCAGAAAAACGCTGTGGTTTCAACATAAAGTTGGGAGCCAACAGCGACAGATATAAAATATCGAGATGTATAATTTGACAAGTTTAAAATCCCCAAACCAACATGGGAATGCTTCACAGGTTTACATGTGCATAAAGTGAAGACTGTTTTGCACAGATTTAAAATGGTGAAGGAGTGTATCTTTTCTTAAACTTAGGTTGACAGTGTAATAGTTCACCTCATATAATCACAAAGTATTTGACAAAAAAGAGCCAACTGTTATTCTGTTTAAATTTCAGGATGCTGAATCCATACCAACAGCTGGCAGTAGCTGAGTCTGGAATATTTTCAAAAAAAAATATAAATGATTACCTTTCACATTTATAATTTACATTGATTTAACTCACAAAGCTTGCCTTATGGAAGAGTTCTTTAATAAAAATAAAACAATAATAATAAATAAAATTAGCCAAAGCTGTCAGAAAGAATTTGTCATTTTCACAAATGAGGTAGAATATTCTACAAGTTAAATATTGGGTAAAATGTCCTCTGTACCTTTGTTTTGAATCTTTATTGATCTATTTGTACATATTTATGTACATCTTTAAAACAAGTGCAATAACAACCTCATAATAAAAGCATATATTTGACTCTAAAACAGCCTAGATAACAGTATGACAAAAGATAATGAATGTCAACTGACCTAAGAATTTCTCACATCAGTTGGTTCAGAAATTTAAATTCTGATTTGTCACATTTGTGCGCATCTTTTGAAATGCCTTTCCAGCATATCATGAACTCCTTTGACTGCCCTTGTGTTCCACCTCCAGTGGCAAGTCTTGGAAGCCATCTTGTAAAACATCACGTTTCCTTGTCCACCACTGATTGGACAAGGGGCGGGTACTTTTCCTAAACTGGGCCAATCAGCTTCCCTTGTCTGAGATTTTTGAACTGAAACTGGGGGTGGGGAAAATATGTGGCCCCTTTGGGGTGTCTGGATGTGTAAATCCAGGAGAAGCTGTAAAGAAAACAGTGGCAAAAGAGAGGAAGTCAACTTGCAGAGAAAGAGTAAAAGGAAACAAATAAGAAAAGAGGAGAGATTACAGATGGAAAAAAGATGCTAAAGGCTTTGGAGCTCAGCACCTTCTTAGGGCTCTGCTGCTTTCTTGCCCATGGGAATTCTCTTTGGTGCGTAAGTTTATTTGAGTTATGTTGCTCAAATATGAGTTATGAAGTAATTTACTGATTTATAGCGGATCCTGCATTGTATCTGTAGGACTTTGGATGCATCACTTAGACTGTCGAGCTAAAGCTTCCCAATCTTTAAAATGGGAGAGTAATGCCTGCACCAGGGGGTTACAGTGAAGATTAAATGAAATAAGGAATAAAGCACACAGGCCACGGGTGAAGGCTTAGTAATTGATTGTTATTCTTTTTAAAATAGATCAATCTGAAATACACATTTTGTAACATATATATGAGCTATTTATATTGGCTATTTGCTAGTGTAATTATTAAGCCTAATATTCTAATATTGGATAATTATTCATTTAATGGGTGACTCCAAGTTATCTAATGAAATTTAAAATAAAAATGGGCTTGCTAGCAACTGTTATTACTATGATTATTTCCCTCCTTGTGGTAGAAAAAAGGTTTGTGAATGGATTCTTAATTCTTCCTGTTCCCTTACTCTCTCATCCAATCTGTAACCAAGCCTTGTCTAGGCCACTATGTCTCACGCGCTTACAGCTTACCAGCCTCATAGACAGATCAGCTTCCAGTTTTTCTTTTCTTTCCTTTCTTTTTCCCCTCCCCCCCACCCGGAGTCTTGCTCTGTCACCCAGGCTGGAGTGCAGTAGTACGATCTCATCTCATAGCAACTTCCGTCTCCCAAGTTCAAGCAATTCTCCTGCTTTGGCCTCCTGAGTAGCTGGGATTACAGGTGCCTGCCACCATGTCTGGCTACTTTTTGTATTTTTAGTAAAGATGGGTTTCACCATGTTGGCCAGGCTGGTCTTGAAATCCTGACCTCAGGTGATCTGCCTGCCTCAGCCTCCCAAACTGCTGGGATTACAGGTATGAGCCACCACCCCTGGTGGATCTGCTTCCAGTCTTTCTGATCCTGTCCATACACACCTCCAAGAGTGATCTTCTTTTTTTGTTTGTTTTTTGTTTAGAGAAAGGATCTTGCTCTGTCACTCAGGCTGGAGTATGGCGGTGCATTCACAGCTCACTGCAGCCTCGACCTCCCGGGCTAAAGTGATCCTCCAACCTGAGCCTCCTGAGTAGCTGGGACTACAGGTACGCACCACCATGCCCGGCTTATTTATTTTTATTTTTTGTGGAGATAGGGTCTCCGTATGTTGCCCAGGCTAGTCCTCAGAAATTCTAGGCGCATTCCTACCCTATGGCCGCTGAACACTTTCCCTCTGGCTGCAAATTCTTCTCCTCATTTCATCCTCCTTAGCTAAGATGCATCTCTTCAAAGATGCCTTCTCTGACTTCCCTGTATAAAATGGGTTTTCCCTTCATTAGTCTTCATTTGACCCCCTTTGTTTCCTTTACAGCATTCAGTACACTTGGTATTATTTTGTCCATTTACATGTTTTTGACCAGTCTCTTCTTAAATGGTTGAGAGGGTTATGAGAGCCTTGGCCTTGCTCTCTCCTTCTGAATTCTGGGGATGGTGAATGGAAGGACAGGTCCTGCCCATGTGGAGAATCTCTACACTGTATCTTTATTTCATTCCTTTGAAAAAAGGGTGCCGTTGTGAAGAATGTCATTTTCTGGATAGATACTAAGCATACATGATCATTCTTGACCACACTTTTCAAGAGATTGTGCCTCCAGTTAGCAATACATATTTTCCTCTGATTACAATAAATTAACAGCCAATATATGGGAATAGATTGGATAACTATTTTTCACAAATAGTTATCAATCTTCTACCATTTGAAAGATTAATTTGTTAAACAGAAAATTCAAAAACATATCAAATTGTCTTTAAGAAGATTCTATAAAGCCATGGGCCATGTCCAGATCAACTAAAAGTAGAAGCCAAAATAATTCCCTACAGTAAAATCTTTGAATTCAAATAAACTGAAAGAAAAAGTCAAGTCAGTTGATTGATTAAAATTCTGAACAGACAAAATATTTATCCAGGTTTTATATCTGAACCCTCATCTGGCATGAAATCAATGGAGTAAAAATAATAATTTAATAATAATTACTAAAGCTAATTGTACATATGCCCTTTGATCCAGCAATTCTGCTCCTGGGCATATACTCAACATCAGTCGGTGCTTACATGCACCAAAATACATGTCCAGAAGCTCATAGCAGCACTATTTTTAATAGACCCTTTTAATATGTAGAGGATCCTAAAACAAAAGATTCATGTTCAAATTATCCTTCATAAATTTCTCAAGATGTTGGATAAGTGCTGTATGATTTGTAAACAATATCTGTGATTACATTTAAGGCAACATGTTATATATTCCCTAGAATAAACTAGAAACTTGTATCTAAAATAAATTAGAAAACCATATCTGGAAAAAATTAGAAACTGGTGTCACAGTTTGTTTTTTTTAAAAAATAAGCTGAAGCTATTTACTGTGGAGTGCAAAGTCTAAAATAAAAACAGCCTATCTGCAACAAATCTGGGCATGAAAATCCTGAAGGTTTAGAAAAGATCGAGCTGAATCAATAGTAATGTACAAACCTTTCCAGTGATCTATAAAAATATACAAAGCTTGAATACAATTGTAGTGGATGCTGTAGTGTGCCACCCAGCATAACTGGGTAGAAAAGCAACAGGCTGATGCAGAGTGGCTCTACATATTCCTGATTAACTGAAAGGTAACTGTAAAACTTAGCATTGAGGGCTGGGCATGGTGGCTCACGCCTGTAATCCCAGCACTTTGAGAAGCCAAGGCAAGTGGATCACTTGAGGTCAGGAGTTTGAGACCAGCCTGACCAACATGATGAAACACTGCCTACACTAAAAATACAGAAAAGTTAGCTGGGTGTGGTGGCATGTGCCTGTAATCCCAGCCACTCAGGGGGCTGAGGCAGAAGAATCGCTTGAACTTGGGAGGCAGAGATGCAGTGAGCCAAGATCATGCCACTGCACTCCTACCTGGGTGACAGAGCAATACTCTGTCTCAAAACAAAACAAAATAAAAAAGTTAGCATTGAAAATTAAGAATATTAATAGCCTGAAGATGCAATCGACATAAATAAAAAGATTTGCTTTTTCAAAAAATCATAAAGAATCTGGTTTAAACTTCATATACTATAACTACTACTAACAACAATGTTTAATTCTGCCCAACATGGTCACACCTGTAATCCCAGCACTTTGGGAAGCTGAGGTGGGAGGATCGCTTGAGGCTGAGTTCAAGACTGACCTGGGCAACACAACAAGACCCCATCTCTACAAACAATAAAAAAATTAGCCAGGTTTGCTGACACGCACCTGCAGTCCCAGCTACTGGGGAGGCCAAGGCAGATAGACCACTTGACAGGAGTTAGAGGCTTCAGTGAACTATGATCGTGCCACTGTACTCCAACCTGGACAACAGCGCAAGACCCTGTCTCAAACCAAAAAAGTTTAATTGGCGTAAATTAAGAATATACACCAGCTGCAAGAGCAGCAAGGGGGTTGGAAAATTGCTAAAACTGAAAAGAGAAATGGAGCCTTTGGGGTGGATTTTCAAAAGAGGATGTGGGAGTTCTAACAGGAAGGGCAGACATCATTCCAACATGAAGCAAGCAAACTCTCTGCCAAGTCCCCTTCCTTTTTGTGCTCTCTCCTATAAAGCAGAGTTTCTCAACCAGGCTTAGTCCTTCAGAAACAACCACAAGCCTAGGAGTCCACACACATTTATGCATTGGGCACTTGAGCTTTACCTTCCAATGGTGGTTCAGAGAGCAGCCTCTAAACCCACGTTTTCTTGAGTCCTTTCCTTATGACCTGAGTGATTTGGGGAAAGTTATTTAATCTTTATGAAACTCAGTTTCTTTATCTGTAAAACTGAGATAATAACAGTTTCCAACTCAATAGGTTATGGAGAAGATTGAATAAAAGACTCCGTGTGTGACAAGGGTTCCAAGATGGCCGAATAGGAACAGCTCCAGGCTACAGCTCCCAGCGTGAGCAACATAGAAGACGGGTGATTTCTGCATTTCCAACTGAGGTACTGGGTTCATCTCACTGGGGCGTGTCGGACAGTGGGTGCAGGACAGTGGGTGCAGCCCACTGAGCGAGAGCTGAAGCAGGACGAGGCATCGCCTCACCTGGGAAGTGCAAGGGGTAAGGGATTTCCCTTTCCTAGTCAAGAGAAACTGTGACACACAGCACCTGGAAAATTGGGTCACTCCCACCCTAATACTGTGCTTTTCCAAGGGTCTTAGCTAATGGCTCACCAGGAGATTATATCCTGTGCCTGGCTAGGAGGGTCCCATGCCCACAGGGCTCCCTCAATGCAAGCACAGCAGTCTGAGATCTAACTGCAAGGTGGCAGTGAGGTTGGGGGAGGGGCGCCTGCCATTGCCGAGGCTTGAGTAGGTAAACAAAGCGGCCAGGAAGCTCGAACTGGGTGGAGCCCACCACAGCTTAAGGAGGCCTGCCTGCCTCTGTAGATTCCACCTCTGGGGACAGGGCATAGCCAAACAAAAGGCAGAAGAAACCTCTGCAGATTTAAATGTACCTGTCTGACAGCTTCGAAGAGAGTGGTGGTTCTTGCCAGCAATGGAACAAAGCTGGACGGAGAATGACTTTGACAAGTTGAGAGAAGAAGGCTCGAGAAACTCAAACATATGGGAGCTGAAGGAAGAAGTTCGAACCCATCGCAAAGACGCTAAAAACCTTGAAAAAAGATTAGACGAATGGCTAACTAGAATAACCAATGTAGAGAAGTCCTTAAATGACCTGATAGAGCTGAAAACCGTGGCACGAGAACTATATGACAAATGCACAAGCTTCAGTAACCGATTCGATCAACTGGAAGAAAGAGTATCAGTGACTAAAGATCAAATGAATGAAATGAAGTGAGAAGAGAAGTTTACAGAAAAAAGAGTAAAAAGAAATGAACAAAGCCCAGGAAATATGGGACTATGTGAAAATACAAAATCTATGTCTGATTGGTGTACCTGAAAGTGATGCGGAGAATGGAACTAAGTCGGAAAACTCTCTGCAGGATATTATCCAGGAGAACTTCCCCAATCTAGCAAGGCAGGCCAACATTCAAATTCAGGAAGTACAGAGAACGCCACAAAGATACTCCTCAAGAAGAGCAACTCCAAGACACATAATTGTCAGATTCACCAAAGTTGAAATGAAGGAAAAAATGTTAAGGACAGCCAGAGAGAAAGAACGGGTTACCCACAAAGGGAAGCCCGTCAGACTAAGAGCGGATCTCTCAGCAGAAACACTACAAGCCAGAAGAGAGTGGGGGCCAATATTCAACATTCTAAAAGAAAAGAATTTTCAACCCAGAATTTCATATCCAGCCAAACTAAGTTTCATAAGTGAAGGAGAAATAAAATCCTTTACAGACAAGCAAATGCTGAGAGATTTTGTCACCACCAGGCCTGCCCTACAAGAGCTCCTGAAGGGAGTACTAAACATAGAAAGGAACAACCAGTACCAGCCACTGCAAAAACATGCCAAAATGTAAAGACCAGCAGTGCTAGGAAGAAACTGCATCAACTTACAAGCAAAACAGCCAGCTAACATCATAATGACAGGATCAAATTCACACATAACAATTAACCTTATTAACAATATTAACCTTAAATGTAAATGGATTAAATGCTCCAATTAAAAGACACAGATTGGCAAATTGGATAAAGAGTCAAGACCCATCAATGTGCTGTATTCAGGAGACCCATCTCACGTGCAGAGACACACATAGGCTCAAAATGGATGGAGGAAGATCTACCAAGCAAATGGAAAACAAAAAAAGGCAGGGGTTACAATCCTAGTCTCTGATAAAACAGACTTTAAGCCAACAAAGATTCGAAGAGACAAAGAAGGCCATTACATAATGGTAAAGGGATCAATTCAACAAGAAGAGCTAATTATCCTAAATATATATGCACCCAATACAGGAGCACCCAGATTCATAAAGCAAGTCCTTAGAGACTTACAAAGAGAATTAGACTCCGACACAATAATAATGGGAAACTTTAACACCCCACTGTCAACATTAGACAGATCAATGAGACAGAAAGTTAACAAGGATATCCAGGATTGAACTCAGCTCTTCACCAAGCGGACCTAATAGACATCTACAGAACTCTCCACCCCAAATCAACAGAATATACATTCTTCTCAGCACCACATCGCACTTATTCCAAAATTGACCACATAGTTGGAAGTAAAGCACTCCTCAGCAAATGTAAAAGAACAGAAATTATAACAAACTGTCTCTCAGACCACGGTGGAATCAAAGTAGAACTCAGGATTAAGAAACTCACTCAAAACTGCACAACTACATGGAAACTGAACAACCCGCTCCTGAATGACTACTGGGTACATATCGAAATGAAGGCAGAAGTAAAGATGTTCTTTGAAACCAATGAGAACAAAATACAACATACCAGAATCTCTGGGACACATTTAAAGCAGTGTGTAGGGGAAATTTATAGCACTAAATGCCCACAAGAGAAAGCAGGAAAGATCTAAAATTGACACCCTAACATCACAATTAAAAGAACCAGTGAAGCAAGAGCAAACACATTCAAAAGCTAGCAGAAGGCAAGAAATAACTAAGATCAGAGCAGAACTGAAGGAGATAGAGACACAAAAAACCCTCCAAAAAATCAATGAATCCAGGAGCTGGTTTTTTGAAAAGATCAACAAAATTGATAGACCGCTAGCAAGACTAATAAAAAAGAAAAGACAGAAGAATCAAATAGATGCAACTAAAAATGATAAAGGGGGTATCACCACTGACCCCACAGAAATACAAACTACCATCAGAGAATACTATAAACACCTCTATGCAAATAAACTAGAAAACCTAGAAGAAATGGATAAATTCCTGGACACATACACTCTCCCAAGACTAAACCAGGAAGAAGTTGAATCCCTGAATAGACCAATAATAGGCTCTGAAATTGAGGCAATAATTAATAGCCTACCAACCAAAAAAAGTCCAGGACCAGACGGATTCACAGCCAAATTCTACCAGAGGTACAAGGAGGTACCATTCCTTCTGAAACTATTCCAATCAATAGAAAAAGAGGGATTCCTCCCTAACTCATTTTATGAGGCCAACATCATCCTGATACCAAAGTCTGGCAGAGACACAACAAAAAAGGAGAATTTTAGACCAATATCCCTGATGAACATCGATGCAAAAATCCTCAATAAAATACTGGCAAAACGAATCCAGCAGCACGTCAAAAAGCTTATCCACCATGATCAAGTGGGCGTCATCCCTGGGATGCAAGGCTGGTTCAACATATGCAAATCAATAAACATGATCCAGCATATAAAGAGAACCAAAGACAAAAATCACATGATTAAGAACATTCCATGCTCATGGATAGGAAGAATCAATATCGTGAAAATGGCCATACTGCCCAAGGTAATTTATAGATTCAGTGCCATCCCCATTAAGCTACCAATGACTTTCTTCACAGAATTGGAAAAAACTAAAGTTCACATGGAACCAAAAAATAGCTCACAGTGCCAAGACAAGCCTAAGCCAAAAGAACAAAACTGGAGGTATCACGCTACCTGACTTCAAACTATACTACGAGGCTACAGTAACCAAAACAGCATGATACTGGTACCAAAACAGAGATATAGACCAATGGAACAGAACAGAGCCCTCAAAATAATACCAGACATCTACAACCATCTGATCTTTGACAAACCTGACCAAAACAAGAAATGGGGAAATGATTCCCTATTTAATAAATGGTGCTGGGAAAACTGGCTAGCCATATGTAGAAAGCTGAAACTGGATCCCTTCTTTACACCTTATACGAAAATTAATTCAAGATGGATTAGAGACTTAAATGGTTTTAGACCTAAAACCATAAAAACCCTAGAAGAAAACCTAGGTAACACCATTCAGGACATAGGCCTAGGCAAGGACTTCCTGTCTAAAACACCAAAGGCAATGGCAATAAAAGCCAAAACTGACAAATAGGATCTAATTAAACTAAAGAGCTTCTGCACAGCAAAAGAAACTACCATCAGAGTGAACAGGCAACCTACAGAATGGGAGAAAATTTTTGCTATCTACTCATCTGACAAAGGGCTAATATCCAGAACCTATAAAGAACTCAATCAAATTTACAAGAAAAAAAACAAACAACCCCATCAAAAAGTGGGCAAAGGATATGAACAGACACTTATCAAAAGAAGACATTTATGTAGCCAACAGACACATGAAAAAATGCTCATCATCACTCGCCATCAGAGAAATGCAAACCAAAACCACAATGAGATACCATCTCACACCAGTTAGAATGGCAATCATTAAAAAGTCAGGAAACAACAAGTGCTGAAGAGGATGTGGAGAAATAGGAACAATTTTACACTGTTGGTGGGACTGTAAACTAGTTCAACCATTGTGGAAGACAGTGTGGCAATTCCTCAAGGATCTAGAACTAGAAATACCATTTGACCCAGCAATCCCATTACTAGGTATATACCCAAAGGATTATAAATCATGCTGCCACAAAGACACATGCACACGTATGTTTATTGCGGCACTATTCACAATAGCAAAGACTTGGAACCAACCCAAATGTACATCAATGATAGACGGGATTAAGAAAATATGGCACATAAACACCATGGAATACTATGCAGCCATAAAAAAGGATGAGTTCATGTCCTTTGTAGGGACATGGATGCAGCTGGAAACCATCATTCTCAGCAAACTATTCCAAGAATGAAAAAACCAAACACCACATGTTCTCACTCATAGGTGGGAATTGAACAATGAGAACACTTGGACACAGGAAGGGGAACATTATACACCAGGGCCTGTCGTGGGGTGGGGGTAGTGGGGAGGGATAGCATTAGGAGATATAGCTAATGTAAACGATGAGTTAATGGGTGCAGCCCACCAACATGGCACATGTATACATATGTAACACACCTGCACGTTGTACACATGTATCCTAGAACTTAAAGTATAATAAAAAATTTTTTTAAAAAAATGCTCTGTTTAAATATGCTTTTAGAATAAATGTCTGGCACCCAGGAAGCTGAAAAAGCAAAAATGATATGACTTTCATTATTATCTTGCTCTTTTGCTACACTTAGGCTTTTCTTTTTCATTTCTTCTCACTTATAGCTCTAAGAATGGGAGGAAGATTTATTTGGCTAGCGATGGGGTGGTGGCGAAGGAGTTGGATTGGACTTAGCAGAAGCAAGGTGGATCCATTATAGTGAAGCAGAGCTTGCTTGGATGAAGAAGACAAGTATTCTATTGGCTCAGCCCCTCCTAGGCACATTCAATTTTCCCAAGTGCTCCTGGATATTTTAGAAGTCAGCTGAATCACCTCAGAGGTAAAAGCATTGCCTAGCGCTCCCCAAGGAAAACTGAAAAAGAGGGGGAAAAAAGTGGCTTTAAAGAGTCATCCTCTGGTATAAAAATCAAGATGAGAATTCGTAATTCCTACTGAAGAGAATCTGATTTTGCAAACTTCTCTATCACAGAGGAGCAAAGTGCTAAATAAATGTGAAAAAAAAAAAAAGCTCCTAATGGGTTTCATAAACAGAACCATTAAAGGGCAGCATGGCCAAGTGCAGTAATTTTCAATTCTTTTTAAAGTCGCAAAACTACTCTAAAATAGGAGCTTGTGCACGATTCTAATGTGTAAAATAGAAAAAGTAGCTGCTCTAATTGCGGTAGGTGAACCACCCAGCAACAGCTCTGAGTACCAGCCCCTGATCTCTGTCAGGGGAACCCAGAGTTCCTTGAGTCATGGTTCGAAATCTACTAATCAAATGGACACAGCACTAAAGTGAGCAATACAATAATTTATGATGTTACATCATATATTGATTGTGTAGGTTTAGATACTTCACTAGTTTGGGCCTTAGTTTCCTCATCTGCAAACTGTGTGTTTAAAATGAAAACATTTGCTGGGCACAGTGGCTCACACCTGTAATTCCAACACTTTGGGAGGCCAAGGCGGGGGAATCGCTTGGAGTCAGGAGTTTGAGACCAGCCTGGCCAACATGGTGAAACCCCATCTCTATTAAAAACACAAAAATTAGACAGCTGTGGGGTCAGGCGCCTACAATCCCAGCTACTCAGGAGTCTGAGGCATAAGAATCGCTTGAACCTGGGAGGTGGAGGTTGCAGTGAGATGATATCGTGCCACTACACTCCAGCCTGGGTGACAGAGCAAGACTCCGTCTCAATAAATAAATAAACACCTACATAAATAAATAAATAAATAAATAAATTAAATAAATAAATAAAATGGAAACCTTGGCTTTGCCAGCCCTAATTTTCTATGAATTTATTCTCTAAGAGAAAATATCAAAAGAAAAGACTGCTTCATGTTAAGATGGAGTAACAGGGACTGGATTTACCTTCCTGTCTAAAATAATTTAAAAATGGAAAAAACTCTGTGAAACAACAACTTTTAAAATATCGGAAATCAGACAACCAAAGATAGTGATTCTTGAGAGAAGGAAAACAAAAAAGGTAAGCCCTAAGACTGACCCAGACTAACTCCAGGGAGAATGTTTATAGGCTACAGCACAGGGAAGGAGAGCCCAGACAAAGCTTGACAGTCTCTCCAAGTTGAGGAGACAGAGCTGGAAGTCTGGGAGAACCACAACCACTGGAGTCTTCAGGGCAGATAATGGAGATTGGGGAGCAAAACAGAGAACCCGGGGTCTGCAGAAGGTGCCTCTTGAATATTCGGCTCAATACTGATTAGCACCTGTATGAGGAGAAACTGTTTGAGGGCAGGAAAAGAAGAATCTTCTAAACTTCTACAAGAGGAGGGACAGTGTCTATCCACCACTCAGAGTGGAAGACTTCATAATGCACAGGTAGAGTAGCCAGAGGTCTCGCCTCAGTAGTGGGAAAAAAAGTATCCGTACTCTAGTCTTGCTAACAAAGCATTAAAGTAAGAACTGAAAGGATCAAATTGTTTCAAAATAGCAATCTGCGTCTTAGAACAAAGCTCAGGAATATTTATAGATATCCTGTTCCCCCAAAAAACAAAAACCAAGCACTCAACATGCTAATATTCAAGGAACCGAAAGCAACCCAGAAATGATATTAGAGTTGGATTACATATGAAATTAGAAAAAGACTCAACATGTCAAGTAGAGACATGAAAAATGTGAAAGGAGATCCAAATCAAATGTCGATAGTATTGCAGATGTAAAACACGCTAGGTAGCAAAAAAGGCAAATTAAACATTGCAGAAAAAAAAAATTAGTGAGCTTGAAAACAAATAAAAAGTTCCTAATTTAAAACATAGGAAAAATGTAACAAAATAAACAAAGTCTCAGGGAGCTGTGGGAAAACTTTCAGCCACTCAGAGAGCTGTGGGAAAACATTTACCTATATTTTCACCAAATATAGGTGATAGTGGAGTTTGCAAGGATGGTAAAAAGGGAAGAGGATGGAAACATATTTGAAGAAATAATGGCTGAAAATTTTCTAAATGTGATGAAAACCATAAGCGCACACATCTCAGAAGCTTAGCAAACTCCAAGCACAAGAAACATGAAGGAAACTACACAAGGCCCATCATAATCAAATTTCTCAAAACCAGCGAAAATGATGAAATCTTAAAAACAGCCAACGCAAAAAGATACATGACATACAGAGGAACAAATGTAAGGATGATAACAGATTTCCTCTCTTAAACAATGCAAGTGAGAATAAAATGGAGCACCAGGTTTAAAGTTAGGAAAGAAAAAAATTCAGCGTAAAATTCTATACCTAGCAAAAATATTTTTCGAAAACAAAGACAAAATAAAAAGTCTTTTTTAGATATATAAGACCTGAACGAATTCATCATAAACAGAATTGCACTACCAGGAATGTTAAAAGTCTTTTAGGCAGAAGGAAAATGATATCAGAAGAAAATCTGCATTTACAGAAAGGAATAAATAGCACTGGAAAAAATAACTATGAAGGTAAGTAGAAAAGATATTTTTCTGTGTATTTAAATCTCTGGGAAAGATGATTGTTTACAGTCAAAAACAAGAACAATACAGTTGAGCTTATAATGCTTGTAGGAATCAAATGTATGATAAAAATAGCATAAAAGCGAGGAGGGCAAAAATGGAAGCATATGGTTGTACAATTCTTAAATTATATGTTAATATGTATAACATTACTAGAAGTTACATTATACTGAATTAAATACATATGCTATGAACTCTAAAGCAATCACTAAATGACAACACGGAATAATAACTAATAAGCCAAACATGAGATAAAATGAAATGATAAAATCTTCAAATAATCCCAGAGGAGATAGAAAAAGAGGAGTAAAGAGAAAGAGCAGATGGGAAAAATAGAAAACAAATAACAAGATGGTACATTTAAAGCTAACCATGGCCGGGCACAGTGGCTCACGCCTGTAATCCCAGCACTTTCAGAGGCGGAGGTGGGTGGATCACCTGAGGTCAGGAGTTTCAGACCAGCCTGACCAACATGGCGAAACCCCGTCTCTACTAAAAATACAAAAAGTAGCCAGGCGTGGTGGCACCAGCCTGTAATCCCAGCTACTCAAGAGGCTGAGGCAGGAGAATCGCTTGAACCCAGGAGGCGGAAGTTGCAGTGAGCTGAGATTGCACCACTGCACTCCAGCCTGGGTGACAGAGTAAGACTCAGTCTCAGAAAAAAAAAAAAAAAAAAAAAAAAAAAAAGCTAACCATGTCAATATCACATTAAATGTAAATAGTGTAACCACTTCCCCTCCCAATAAAGGCAGAGGTTGTATAAAAGGTTGAATAAAAAAGTAAGCCTTGGCCAGGTGTGGTGGCTCACACCTGTAATGCCAGCACTTTGGGAGGCCGAGGCCAGCAGATCATGAGGTCAGCAGATTGAGAACATCCTGGCTAACATGGTGAAACCCCTTCTCTACCAAAAATACAAAAATTAGCTGGGCATGGTGGTGTGTGCCCGTAATCCCAGCTACTCAGGAGACTGAGGCAGGAGAATCGCTTGAATCCGGGAGGTGGAGGTTGCAGTAAGCTGAGATCACGTCACTGCACTCCAGCCTGGTGACATGGCGAGACGCTGTCTCTAAATAAATAAATAAATAAATAAATAAATAGTAAGCCCTAACTATATGCTGCCTACAATTTTCCACTTTAAGTAAAAAGATACAAATATGATTAAAGGATAGAAAAAGCTATAAAACTTTAGTATGCTAATTAATATTAGTGCCCTCTCAAAAAAAACAAGGGTGTCTATATTAGTACTGAAAATTATTTGAATATGAATATGACCAAGAATAACGATAACCATTTTATAACAATAAAGAGGGCTTTGAGAGAACATAATATTTCTAAATATATATGCACCTAATAAAAGAGCTTCAAAATATATAAAGAAAAAACTGATATAACTGCAGAGAGAAATGGACAAATCCACAATAATTGATAGAACAAGTAGGAAATCAATAAAGATGTAGAATTATTGAACAATATCGACCAACTCAATCTTAGTAAACTTCACAGAACACTATACCCAACCATATTAGAATACTCAACCATATCAGAATACTCATTCTTTTTCAAGTACATGTTGAACAATAACAAGATAAATAATGTTCCAGGTCACAGAACATATTTCAAAAAATTTTTAAATATTCAAGTAATACAATGCATGTTTTCCAACTATAATGTAATTATGTAAATTAATAACAGAAAGGTCACTGGAAAATCCCCAAATGGTTGGAAACTAAATGACACAGTTCTAAAAACACACTTCTAAATAATTCATAGGTCAAAGAAGAAATCAAACAGGAAATTATATAAAGTGTTTTTACTGATTGAAAATGAAACACAACATATAAAAATTTCTGGGATGCAACTAGAGCAGCATTAGAGATAAAGTGCTAGCACTAAGTGCGTCTGTTAGAAAAGAATATGTGTCTAATAATTATCTTAGTTTTCACCTTAAGAAACTAGACGAAGGATAGCAAATAAAACCCTACATTGGCCGGGTGCGGTGGCTCACACCTGTAATCCCAGAATTTTGGGAGGCTGAGGCAGGCGGATCATCTAGGTCAGGAATTCGAGATCAGCCTGACCAACATGATGAAAACCCGACTCTACTAAAACTACAAAAGTTAGCCAGGCATGGTGGCACATGCCTGTAATCCCAGCTACTTGGGAGGCTAAGGCAGGAGAATTCCTTGAACCCAGGAGGCGGAGGTTGCAGTGAGCCAAAATCACGCCACTGTACTCCAGCCTGGGCAACAAAGAGTGAAACTCCACCTCAAAAACAAAACAACACAACAGCAACAAAAACAACAACAACAAAAAACCCTACATTAAGCAGAAGAAAGGAAGAAAGAATGATCATGTTGGAAATCAGTGAAATAGAAAACAGAAAAATAGAGAAAATCAATAAAACCAAAAGTGATTATTTCAGAAGATCAATACAATTGATAGAGTTCTAGCCAGAATTTTTGTCTTCTCTTTGATCCTAAGCAAAGACAAGACAAGTTTACCAATATCAGAAATAAAAGAGGTTCCATAGCTATAGATTCTACATATAATAAAAGAATAAAGGATTATTATGAACAGTGTTATGCCAATACATTTGACAACTTAGGTAAAATAAACTAAATTCTTGAAAGACATAAGCTACCAAGTCTCATTAAAAAAGAAATAACCTCAATAGCCCTACATTGGTTAAAGAAATTAGATTTGTAATTTAAAACATTCCACAAACGAAAACGTTACGTTCAGATGGCTTTACTTGTGAATTGTACCAAATATCTACAATATTTAAGGAGAAAAAAATAGCAGTACTATAAATCTTTTCCAGAAAATTGCAGAGGAAGGGACGCTTCCTGACTCATTCATTGAAGCCAGCATGACCTGATACAAAAACAAAGACACTGCAAGGAAAGAATACCACACACCAATATCTCTCATGAGCATAGATTCAAAATTCTGAACAACATTTTTGCAAATTGAATTCAATAATGTATAAAAAGAGTAACATATCATGGTCAAGTAGGTTTTTCCCAACAATAGTGAGTTGGTTTAACATTTGGGCACCAATCAATATGGTCATGATAATAACAAACCAAAAAAAGAAAAAATAATAAGATAATCTCAATAGATATAGAAAAAGTATTTGAGAAAATCCAGTATATATATTCTTGATTTCTAGAATTCTCATCAAAGTAGTAATAGAAGGAACTTTCCAACATGATAGAGGTCACCTAAAAAAACCGACAGCTAACATAAAGCTTAATGGTGAAAGACCGAATGCACTCCCCCAAGATAGAGAATAAGACGAGGGTATTTGTTTTTATCACTTCTTTTCAATATTGTGTAGGTCAACTATCACTACACAAAATGCTTGGGATTAAAAGTGTTTCAAATTTTCAGATTTCGGCATATTTGCATATACAGAATATCTTGGGTGTGGGACATGAGTCTAAACACAAAATTCATTTATGTTTTGTATGTACCTTATATACACATAGCCTGAAGGTAACTTTATATAATATCTTAAATAATACTGTGTGTGAAACAAAGTTTCACTGTGTTTTGACTGCCTAGTCATGTGACATCAAGTGTGGAATCTTCCCCTTGTGGCATCATACTGGCACTCAAAGAAATTCAGATTTTGGAGAATTTTGGATGTCAGATTTTAGATTAGGGATGTTCAACCTGCATAGGAGTTTCCAGCCAGTGCAATCTGGCAAGAAAAATAATTAAAAGGCAGTCAGGTTTAAAAGGAAAAAGAAAAACTGTTTATTCACAGATGACATGATTGTTTATGTGACACACTGAGAAACTACAATGTGTTTTTGTATAGCTCAAAATCACAAAATGAAGCGTGATTTTTACATTTTTGTATTGTTGTAAATAATAATAAAAATAATAGCAACAGTAACAATAAAACAAGGAAGAATCTGCAACAGGGACTCTATTGACCCATAAAACCTAAAACATTTATTATCTTGCCTTTTAGAGAAAAGGTTTGTTGATTCCTGGTCTATGTAGAAAGTTTGATGGAATCTAAAAACCTACTAGAATAAGTGAGTTCAGCAAGATTGGAAGATATGAGATTAACATATATATTCTATGTCTACATCATACCAATAAACAATCAGAAATTGACATTTTAAAAATACCATTTACAGTAACATCAAAATGTTAAACATATATGGATAAATCTGACAAAGATTTGAATGACCTGTACACTCTAAACTATAAAATGTTACTGAAAGGTAAGACTTGAATTAATGAAAGTATCCCTTGTTCATGATTGGGGAAAGTTAATATTGTTAAGACATCGATATTCCCCCCAAAATACATAAATTCAACAGCATTCCAATCAAAATCCCAGAAAGCATTTCCTGTATAACTTGGCAAACTGATTTTAAAATTCCTGTGGAAATGTAAAGGCACCAGAGTAACCCAAACAACTTTGAATAAAGAATTAGGTAGGAAGACTTATCCTACTTAATTTTACTTTTGTAAAGCCACAGTAATTAAAACTGTGTGGTACTGGCATAAATATAGACAAATATAACAGTGGAACAAAACGTATATCAAATTGATTTTTATTTTTGTTAATTAATTAATTTATTTAATTTTTTTTGAGACAGGACCTGACTCTGTTGCCCAGGCTGGAATGCAGTGGTGGGATCACGGCTCACCGCAGCCTCAACTTCCCAAGCTCAAGTGATCCCCCACTTCAGCCTTCCTGGTAGCTGGGACTACTGGTGCACAACACCATGCGTGGCTAATATTTTGTGTGTGGAGGTCCGGGGGATGGCGTCTTGCTATGTTGCCCAGGCTGGTCTCCTCCTAAGGTTAATCAATCCTCCTGCCTTGGCTTCCCAAAGTACTGGGATTACAGGCATGAGCCACTGTGCCTGGCTCAGTTGTTTTTGTTAATTGCAAAAGAAATTCAGTGAGAAAAGGGCAAACAGTTTTTTCAATAAATGCTGCTAATATGCCCTCCAAATGAACTTTGATTCATAATTAGCATCACAAAAAAGTTTACTTAAATGGGTCATAGACTAAAAGTGAAAAACCAAAAATCATAAAATTTCAGAAGAAAGCATGAAATCCTTGTGACAATGTGTTAGGCAAATATTTCTTGGATATGCAACCAAAAACACAATTCATTAAAAAAAATTGACTTCATCAACATTAAAAACTTCTGCTCTTCAAAAGACACAGTTAAGAGAATGAAAGACTAGCTACTGACTGGGAGAAAATATTTGCAAATTACACATCTGGTAAGCAGCCACAATGCATACAGAACTCTCAAAACTCAATAATAAGAAAACAAACAACCCAATTAAAAAGTGGTCAAAAAATGTGAACACTTTGCCCAAGGAGTTACACAGCTGATATACAAGCACATAAGAAGATGTCCACATCATTAATTATTAGGAAAATTGAAATTGAAATCGTGAGATACCATGACATACCTATTAGAAAGTCTAAAATCAAAAAGACTGACCATACCAAGTGTTGGCAGGGATGCTTTCCTACACAGCTGGTGGGAATGCAAAAATGGCACGCTTTGGAAAACGGTCTGGCAATTCTTTAAAAAGTTAAAGGTACACATACTGTATGATCCAACCATTCACTCCTGGGTATTTACCTAAGAGAAGAGGAAGCAAATGTCCACCCAATGACTTGTACATGAATGTTCATAGCAGCTTTATTTATAACAACCCAAATTGGAAATAAATATTCATTAACAAATGAAAGGCGGTTGGGCACAGTGGCTTACACCTATAATCCCAGCATTTTGGGAGGACGAGGCAGGCAGGTCGCTTGAGGTCAAAAGTTCGAGACCAGTCTGGCCAACATGGCAAAACCCAGTTTCTACCAAAAATTTAAAAATTAGCCCGGTGTGGTGGTGCACGCCTGAAACCCCAGCTACTCGGGAGGCTGAGGCACGAGAATTGCTTGAGCCAAGAAGGTAGAGGTTGCAGTGAGTCCAGATCACGCCACTGCACTCCAGTGTGGGCCACAGAGAGAGATTCTGTCGCAAAACAAAACTAAACAAAACAAAAAAGAAAGGATAACCAAATTATGATAATTTCATACAACAGACTACCACTCAGCGATAAAAGAGTTGATTGATCCATGTAAGAACGTGAATGAATATGAAAATAAGTAAGCTGAGTGAAGGAAACCAAACAAAAAACCAAGTACTTACTGTAGGAACCCATTTTTCTTAAGTTCTAGAAAATGAAAACTTATCTATATTGACAGAAAGCAGACCAGTGATTGGCCCAGGCAGAGTAGGGCAGGAGACAGGGATTATGAAAGGGTACTGGGAAATTTTGGGTGATCATCATTTTGGTTTGGTAATAGTTTCATGTGTATGTGTGGGTATATGCATATATATGTCAAAATCCATCAAACTGTACACCTTAAATATGTGCATGTGTATGTCAATTATCCCTTAAAGCTGTTAAGGTTTCTTCAAATTAAAAAAAAATGAAATAAGAAAAACATTTGATGTACATATGATATTAAAGTTAAACATGATGAACTAAACTCTAACTTACTGGACCCCTTCAGTAATCATGAACTTCTTTCTCACTTTACAGGAGAAATACAAATAAAAAGAAAAAAGCCAATCAGAAACAAGTCTGTTTATTACTCTATATGTAGTATATATTCATCGATACCAATTGATTAGGATCAGTAAAAGATTTCATCTAGTTATTAAGTTATTTAATAGCACATCACCTAGTAAACTCTTCTCGGCACTCCAAGGAAAGTCTGGAATGGGAGAAAAGCACTCAAAACTACAGCGACATTAAGAGTTTTAATTATCAGAAAATATATTTAGATAAAACATTAAGTATACGGGCGCTTAATGAGTGTTTCTAGGTGACCTTAGTATCTAAAATCCGTTTACTTGACTCGCAAACATTAGCAGTTTTTTTCTTTTCCTGTGCTAGGCTTCAAAAATGATGGGTGTGTTTGCATCTGGGATCATCTTTCTGGCCCTCTGGAACGCCAGTACATGTACTGAGCCTAGGAGGCAGCTAGCCTGTTGGCTGTACCAATTCAGCAGTTCCAGTTGAACTGCTCTCCACTCACTCTGCCAATGCTGGACACACTTCTGATTGTATTTGTCTGCAATCTCTTCAATTTCCTGTCTTTCAGAAAGTTATAAGCCATGATGTAGTTTTCACTTGCCTGGTATAGACATTTGCAAAAACAAATCCAATGTCACCATGGGGAAAGAAGCTTGATGCCTTTAATAGGTGCTCATCAGTTTTCTACTTGATCACTTTTTCTGTCCTAGGAAACGGCTTGCCTTGATGAATTTTTTTCTGCAATTTATTCTTCCCCATTACTCTCCTATGCTACAGCTTTGTTATAATTAGCAAATAACTCGGGTACCTCTTAGACTTCTCATATTTTCCACATAGTTTCCAACAAATCTGCATCTATATTCACAAGATTTTGTAATGGTACAAATCCCTGGGCTGATACATTTGAAAAGGAGGTCTGTGCAAAATCATAAGGAGAATAGGATTGAATACTCCTATCACACGGTATTGGAGGGAATTGATTAACACATTTAGAAGAGATTTTTACCTCTTCTAAAACACAAGCTGATTTTTCAACATAATTGGATCAGGAAATCCTTGTTGACCTCTTAGCAGTATTTAAATACAAACTCTTTTGAAACTTGCTCTTCCTTTGGCTTCTAGAACTCCTGGTTAACCTCGTAACTTCTCCAGTCTAGTCTGACAGCACTTCTTCCTAGTTTACATGCCCCGAAAGTGAAAATGTAGATATTTCCCAGGCTTCTCTAGACTCTCTGCCAAAAACATCTCATCCACTCTCATTAATGGTTTAATAACCCCTGTTGATAATTTCCAAATCTCTCCACTCTCCCCTCTGGAATTGCACGGTCCAGCAAGGAAACTGCTAGCCACTAGTGTGCTCTTAAAATGTGGCTAGTGCAAACTGAGATATACTGGAAAAAACACACAAGAGATTTTGAAGACTTGGGTACAAAGGCCGAGGTGGGTGGATCACCTGAGGTCAGGAGTTCGAGACCGGCCTGGCAAACACGGTGAAACCCTGTTTCTACTAAAAATACAAAAATTAGTCGGGCATCGTGGCAGGTGCCTGTAATCCCAACTACTCAGGAGGCTGAGGCAGGAGAATCGCTGAAACCCAGGAGGCAGGGGTTGCAGTGAGCCGAGATTGCGCCATTGCATTCCAGCCTGGTGACAAGACTGAAACTCCATCTCAAAAATAAATAAATAATAATAATATAAAGTATCTTAAGTAATTTTTATATTGACTATATGTTGAAATAACAATATTTTGGATATACACAGTTTATCCTTGAACAACAAAAGTTTAAACTGCACGAGTCCACTTATATGTGGATTTTCTTCGGCCTCTGCCACTCCTGAGACAGTGATACCAATCCCTCTTCTTCCTCCTCCTCTTCAGCCTACTCTATGTGACGATGACAAGGATGAAGACCTTTATGATGATCTACTTCCACTTAATAAGCAGTAAATATATTTTCTCTTCCTTATGATTCTCATAACACTTTTCTTCCTCTAGCTAATTTTATTGTACTAATACATAATACATATAACATACGAAATATGTATTAATCAACTGTTGATGTTTTTGGTCAACAGTAGGCTATTAGCAGTTAAGTTCTGGGGCAGTCAAAAGTTATATGTGGATTTTGACAGTGTAGTGGGTCATCACCCCTAACTCCTGCATTGTTCAAGGGTCAAGTGTATTGGGTTAAACATATTACTAAAATTAATTTCACCGTTTCCTTTTATCTTTTCTTAAAGTGTGACTGCTAGAAAATTTAATATTACATACGTGGCGCATGTGACATTTCTGCTGGGCAGCACTGCTCTGCACCTAAAATTCAAACTGATGATTCAAACTGAACACATTAGAAACTGACTCATCATATTCCAGACCCTGCTCCGTCACGGTCAGGACAGAATAAACCTCAGCCTTCAGGAGACAGATACACCGCATTACATTGGCCACTACTGTTGAGGAAATTGTCTAACAAAGCAGCTAATCCTAGGATCAATTACTTATGAATAGGCGACAGGGTGACTCTGGTCATTGTCAAAGCCCCTGTCAACATTCAGTCATTGGCAGCTGCAGCAGGAATGTTTGTACAACTGGAAAATAACACGACAAGCATTTGACAAGAAGCGGGCAGCAGGAGTTAGGAACAAAGACAGCCAGGGTTTTGCCAAAATACTGGATAAAATTTACCTGCATTCAAAGTCAGAAATGTTAGCAGTCACACATGTAGTTGTGACACATTCTCTGCAGGTAATTGAACCACCCCGATGTGCCAAAATATTTTGCATTACCTGGCTCATGAACTCTTCCTCTTCGTCTAGACTGAAATCTGGAATAATTTTTTTACTAGACTTTCCTTTATTTCCATATCCAAGCAACTATCAAATTATGATTCTACCAACACCCAGTATGCCACACCTACATTTTTTCCACCTTAAAGAAAACCAGAGAAAGGAAACACAGGTTGTTATGCTTCCCCCATGACCCCACGAGTTCTGGGGCTCAGAACAGAGTAGGAAAAAGAGGTTGAGAGAGACAATCTCCAGGTTACATATTTTTGCTGGTAACACAGCATGGTAAGGCCTGCCTCTATGTTATTGCAGAGTAATTTACAAAAAAAGTACCCCATTCTTTACAGTTTTCCTCCAGTAGAAATAACAGGCAGTTGGAAATGCAAACAGACTAAAGAGAAAGGCCCCCAAGAAACCCAAGGATAATCTGGGAAAGGCTCTAGAACACAACAGACACAATTTTCCTTCTTTGCTTTTTTCTTTTCTGTCCTTCACTCTAATCTTTCTTACTGCCTTTCTTTTTCTAATTCTACAGTTTCTCTTTACAGAAACTTTCCTAACTGTGTGGGTGGGCAAACACAGTTTCATCACTTTACAAGGTAGGATAATATTCTTAAATGATTTTGGATTATCTATTGTCTTGCATCTGAAGAAATCATTGTGAGTTGCATATACACCAGGTATTTATGTCAACTGAACCATTACATGTACACCTTAATACTTTTTTTTTTTTTTTGAGACAGAGTCTCGCTCTATCGCCCAGGCTGGAGTACAGTGGCAGTGGTGCAATCTCAGCTTACCGCAACCTCCACCTCCCAGGTTCAAGCAATTCTCCTGCCTCAGCCTCCCGAGTAGCTGGGACTACAGGTGCGTGCCAATACATTTTAAAACTTTTTGAGCTTAAACTAACTGGCAGTGGTCTAAGCATATGCTATATGTCAGACATTTCTACCTGGCTACCTAAATAGTTTTCTTTCTTTTTTTTTTTTTTTAAGACTGCATATTTAGGTTGTGCAAGTCCCTGTTCAATAAAAGTATGTATACTTTTAAATTAGAAATATCTTCCTTTTTGAAATGAGAACACAGTCATATTGAGACAATGGCCTTTTTAGCATTCTTGAACAACTCAAAGTTAATGTTCCAATATGTTTTTTATAATCTACTTTTAAAAATTGTTACTTAGTTTAAAAGATGCCTTTTTTTTTTTTTGCCAGATTTTTGCTTGAAGAAACTAATCTGGCCTAATTTACATGCCGTAAAAACAGATTTATAATGGAAAGGTTGACACATTCAAATATAAATTGAGTTTAATTTCAGAAAAATTAACATCATATTCTCCCACTGGAATAGATTTCAAGAATTAATTAAAATAATTGCCTCAAAAATTACCAATTGGTATGTTAAGAGTACGATTCCTCCTAAGATGTTTCATATCTGGCATATCTAGATTTGACTAGATATGACTAACTGGAGTTTTTAACTCTTAGCTAAAACAACAAGTCCACTTTGGGCATCTATTTTAAGATGTAAATGCATCTGGTGGTCATAGGCTCCAAATGAAGGTAATAAACAGTAAAATGATACTGTACAAGGAAACAGGCTATAGAAAAGAACTAATATTTTAAATCAAATTTTCCTAATACATGTAAGCTGTTCATGTACTCTAAATATTTTTATATTTATTGCCAGCAAAATATTTTAGGTAGTTTGCAATGTGTAGATAAGTTAGAGTCTCTTTACAGAAACTTTCCTAACTGCCTACTGATGCACAGATTTAAACAAACGAACATGTCTTTGAATCTATCCATTGTTATTATGGTTTAGACTGACAAGCTCCACCTATTTATTGTTTCAGCCAGTTCCTTTGGTGTTTAGTTGGTGCCTATGGTTGCCTCTATCCTTTATTATTTATGTGTTAAGTAAACACTATAGCCAATAGAATTGTGAATACTACTGTTTGTTCATATGCTGTACATTTTCTTTCATCAATATCAAATTATGGAATGATTATTCTACTAAGGACATTTCTATGCTTTAATTTAGAAAAATTCTATCTCCATACAACTTTTCTGCAGCATAAATCATCATAACACACTGGCTGGGCATTGTGGCTCACTCCTGTAATGCCAACACTTTGGGAGGCCGAAGCGGGAGGATCACTTGAGGCCAGCAGTTCAAGATCAGCCAGGGCTGTATGGCAAGACCCTGTCTGTATACAAAATTAAAAGAATTAGCCAGGTATGGTGGCATACACCTGTAGTCCTTGCTACTTGGGAGGGTGAGGCAGGAGGATCACTTGAGCCCAGGAGTTCAAGGCTGCAGTGAACTATGATTGTACCACTATACTCCAGCCTGGGCAACCCAGAGAGACCTTGTTTAAAAAGAAAAAAAAAAAAATCTTGGTAACGCATGGCTTGAATGCAGCCATGACGCAGCAGGCAGGCACTTTTGTGTCTCTGAATACCTCCTTTAGAGAAATCTTAGTGATGTCTAAGTTTCTTTCCAGCCTACATTTACCACCAAACTTGGACTAAACCACAAAGTCATTCAACTGTACCTTTACTGCACCATTCTCATGCATGGTGATGCAGTTATCAGCATCTTCTGAGAGTTGGTACAAGGCCTGAGCTGTCGCCCGATGCACATTGGTGTCATTCGATTTCAGGTAACGCACTAGTGGAGCCACTGCTTTGTGCTCACCGAAGGCCACTCTATTCCTGCCCCACATACAGCAACGTGAAATAGCTTCTGCTAGATGATGTCTCAATTTATTGTTATTCTGTGCAAAGGAAAATGAATTGGGATCTGTGCATTGTAATGACCCTGCAAAATCATATCGATAAGCACTTTATGTTTATTAACCATTAAGACACCAATGTGTCTAGAGAGAAGGGCCAGCTGGCTGACTACCTAGGTGATGTCTTAAAGGAACTAGTCTTTTTTAGACGGAGTCTCAGTCTGTTGCCCAGGCTGAAGTGCTGTGGTGCAATCATAGCTCACTGCAACCTCCGCCTCCTGGGTTCAAGCAATTCTCATGCCTCAGCCTCCCAAGTAGCTGGGATTACAAGTGTCCACCACCACATCCACCTAATTTTTGTATTTTTAGTAGAGAAGGGGTTTCACCATGTTGGCCAGGCTGGTCTTGAACACCTGGCCTCAAGTGATCCACTCGCCTTGGCCTCCAAAAGTGCTGAGATTACAGGCGTGAGCCACTGCACCCAGCTGAAGGAACTAGACTTTTGGTAGGGTCACCCATGGACCAACGTTCAATCTTGAGTTGTCTTTTTATGAACTGAATGTAGTCAGTGCACTCAAAGGTGACCAAGCATCTGACATCAGTCATTAGCTCAAGGCTAGATTTTCTTTAGAGTAAGTCTACTACACAACACAAAATTACAGATTAGCAAGTTGTTTTGTAATCCAAATATTTAAAGTATATTGGATATTCTTAAAGGGATTCTGCACTTAACTGGGATAAGTGGACTGACTTGATTTCTCCACCCTAGGAATACATCAATATCAGTAATACACCTTGGTTCCCTTGGCTCCTAAGAGGGAGAAGAGAGTGCAGCAAATCTGAAGATACATTTTGGGTCTTCCATTTTTCTTTCTGTATTTTTTGATGCAGCCTATATCCTTCTTCGTATATGTAATTGCCTTGTATGGGCATACTATAACTGAATCGGATGGTTTTGTGTTTATTAAGAGTACTGTTCTCTTGATTCAGGCAACAACTTGGTGTCCTTAACTGAATCTGACAGATACTCTTAGGAACTTGAAGTCTTCTAGACCAACCATCCTTCCAGGGTTTGAATTTCTGCTCTATGACTTTTCTGCCGAGTGTAGTGCAAGCTATGTTCAAATACCTCTGGTCATGGTGAAGTCATTGTCTCTCAAGGCTGCTTATTCTGTCTGGCACAGCTCTGGATAAACAATGCAATCATTGCCAAAGTCTTCTAGCTCAAGAATGCCGTCGACTGAAGCTTGCTAAGCTGGGGGAGGCACATTTGACTTCTAACGTTGGCATGAACAACCATCAAGAATCATAACCATGATGTTGGTGGTGAAGATGATAGTTAACACTTACATAGTAGCGCTTGTATTTGCCACTTTACTTGCCAGTGGCAAATAAAAAACAGCTTCTATTTTACAAGGATCTTGCAATATTAACATTTTACAGTTTAAAATACACTTTCACATATGTTAGTCTCAGAGAAACTAAATGAGTTGACCAAATCTCATACCTCATTAGCAATGGGTATTAAATTTGCATCCAGGTTTCTGGACTGAAAACTCATTGTTTTCATCATTACACCATGATAGCTCAGGACAACATGCATGTAAAACAAAAAGATACGTTACTTACTGTATTTGCCAGCTTGGACAACAAAGGAACAACTCCATGATCTGTAATAACAGCTAAATTTTCTTGATCTTTTGCTATGTTGGTAATGGCAGCACATACACTTGCCAAGACTTCTTTGTTATCTGATTTCAGTAAATTGACAATAAGTTCCAAACCACCAACAAAGGAACGAACCATTTCCCCAGCATCCTAGACAAAAATAAAAATAAAGGTGGTATCAAAACTAAGCCTACATTTAAGCATTTTTTAAGAGGCAGAAAGTAACAATACAGCTGTGAGGTACATCCTTGGCATGAAAGACTACTTCAGCTTAATTTATTTCTATATTACATATTATTTCTACATGTATATGTATAAAGTATGTGTACATATATATGTCTATATATATAAAACATACAAAAATTCAGTTTCAACAAATATTTATTGAATAACTATTACATGAGAGTCACTGTGTTAGCTACTGAGGATATCAAAGTTATTAAAGTACAGTTGTTTCTTACTATTTGCAGTAGCTTTGCTCTGTAAAGTAACTGCAAACACTAGATTAGCCAATACTAAACTGTTTCTCTTAGGAGAAATATAGGATTAGGTTTCTGCAAACCTCTGGCTACAACATTTTCATCAGTTGACGGATACATAACCTTGTTTTATGTGTATTTCTGTTTGAAGACACCTGATTTCATATATTGTTCATGGCCAAGAGCATTATAGCTCATGCAGTGGAGCTTATTTAACACAGATATTTTCTCTTTCAGGCACACCACAGCCTTCTTGCGCTTACAAACCATAGGCAGCACCTCAGCACCACATCTGGGGGCCATTGTGAACAGTGAAATAACCAACAAAAACAAAAATCCAAAACTTACGGCACTAAATGGACTGCAAAATGGACACTGGCTTATAGTATGAGAACTGGAACAAGAAGGCAGAGAATTGCCTTCTTCAACCTCAGCTGAGAACGTGTGCATTGGATAACTCACATATTTCACTTCTCTGCGCACATCCAAGAATGACTGTATTGATTAGGGGGTTACAAGTAAATTTGAGCAAGTAGGCTAATTCCCAAGGAGAATCTGAATAATGTGGATCGACTCTATATATTCTTTTGCCACCATGTTGCTTACAACTGGTGGGGTAGATGGGCATTAAGAAATTACAAGAATGACAAATAGCACTGGAGGGAGGAGGAGATGAAGAGACGACAAATCCACACAATGACGGAACCTCAACTAATATAAAGGTTCAAGGGCTGACTCCCCAAGGCCTAAGGGACAAAGAGTTATCCAGCATAAAAGGGATTCTGATTAGACAAATCATCAAGTTGCATAGATCTGAGAGTGAGAGAGAAGGTGACTTTTTTCTAGTTCAGACTGACTGGAGCATAAAATAGGAAAGGCAGCATGGGAGAAAGTGAGACTTAAGAGGTGAGATCTTGAAGGGTCTCACCTTTAAGATCCTTCAGGAGGCATCTTGGTAAAGAGTTTGGAGTTCATTTTTAAGGGCATTAGAAGGCCCCTGAAGAGGCTGAAGTGTGGGGGAAGGATTTTTATAAATTTTGTATCTTAGAAGATTTCTCAGAATTACAGGGTGCAGGGTTGGGTGGATGCAAAGAATGGTATAGGGAACACGGGGCTATTTCACTAGTCCATATGGGAAGTGGTGATGGTATGGGTGAGGGTGGTGGTCTCTGCTGGGAGAGAAGAGTGTGGATTTGGGAAGCTTGCTTGGAGAAGATAGAGATGAGTGATTCGAGATGATTCCCATGTCTCTGGCTCAACTTAGTAGGGCTAATGTTGGAAAAGTTGGTTTGGTTTTGCTTGGTTTGGTTTTCTTGGGGTGGCATATGGTATGAGAAGACCTAATTTGAATGAAGTACTCACAGATGTTAAAGTGGAACTATCTAGGATGCAGGTGAATGTATGGGTTTCTGGAGCTTAGGAAAAACAAAAAAAAAAACAGGCTGGAAATGGAGATTTGGAATTATCAGAATAAAGACTGTAACTAAAGCCATGCAAATTAGAGTGGGGAGTGAGGTGAGAGGGAGTGAGGTGAGTGGGGAGTGAGGTGAGAGGGGAGTGAGGTGAGTGGGGAGTGAGGTGAGTGGGGAGTGAGGTGTGAGTGGGGAGTGAGGTGAGTGGGGAGTGAGGTGAGTGGGGAGTGAGGTGTGAGTGGGGAGTGAGGTGAGTGGGGGAGTGAGGTGTGAGTGGGGAGTGAGGTGAGAGGGGGAGTGAGGTGAGAGGGGAGTGAGGTGAGTGGAGTGAGGTGAGAGTGAGAGTGAGGAGTGAGGTGAGAGGGGAGTGAGGTGAGTGGGGAGTGAGGTGAGAGTGAGGAGTGAGGTGAGTGGGGAGTGAGGTGTGAGTGGGAAGCAAGCTGAGAGGGGAGTGAGGTGAGAGGGGAGTGAGGTGAGTGGGGAGTGAGGTGTGAGTGAGGAGTGAGGTGTGAGTGGGGAGTGAGGTGAGTGGGGAGTGAGGTGAGTGGGGAGTGAGGTAAGAGTGGGGAGTGAGGTAAGAGTGGGGAGTGAGGTGAGAGGGGAGTGAGGTGAGTGGGGAGTGAGGTGAGAGTGAGGAGTGAGGTGAGAGGGGAGTGAGGTGAGTGGGGAGTGAGGTGAGAGTGAGGAGTGAGGTGAGTGGGGAGTGAGGTGTGAGTGGGAAGCGAGCTGAGAGGGGAGTGAGGTGAGAGGGGAGTGAGGTGAGTGGGGAGTGAGGTGTGAGTGAGGAGTGAGGTGTGAGTGGGGAGTGAGGTGAGTGGGGAGTGAGGTGAGTGGGGGGAGTGAGGTAAGAGTGGGGAGTGAGGTAAGAGTGGGGAGTGAGGTGAGAGGGGAGTGAGGTGAGTGGGGAGTGAGGTGAGAGTGAGGAGTGAGGTGAGAGGGGAGTGAGGTAAGAGTGGGGAGTGAGGTGAGAGGGGAGTGAGGTGAGTGGGGAGTGAGGTGAGAGTGAGGAGTGAGGTGAGAGTGGGGAGTGAGGTGAGAGGGGAGTGAGGTGAGTGGGGAGTGAGGTGAGTGGGGAGTGAGGTGTGAGTGGGGAGTGAGGTGAGTGGGGAGTGAGGTGTGAGTGGGGAGTGAGGTGAGTGGGGAGTGAGGTAAGAGTGGGGAGTGAGGTGAGAGGGGAGTGAGGTGAGTGGGGAGTGAGGTGAGAGTGAGGAGTGAGGTGAGAGTGGGGAGTGAGGTGAGAGGGGAGTGAGGTGAGTGGGGAGTGAGGTGAGAGTGAGGAGTGAGGTGAGTGGGGAGTGAGGTGAGTGGGGAGTGAGGTGTGAGTGGGGAGTAAGGTGTGAGTGGGGAGTGAGGTGAGAGTGGGGAGTGAGGTGAGTGGGGAGTGAGGTGAGAGTGGGGAGTGAGGTGAGAGTGGGGAGTGAGGTGAGTGGGGAGTGAGGTGAGAGGGGAGTGAGGTGAGTGGGGAGTGAGGTGAGAGTGGGGAGTGAGGTGAGAGTGGGGAGTGAGGTGAGAGTGGCGAGTGAGGTGAGTGGGGAGTGAGGTGAGTGGGGGGTGAGGTGAGAGTGGGGAGTGAGGTGAGTGGGGAGTGAGGTGTGAGTGGGGAGTGAAGGGAGTGGGGAGTGAGGTGAGTGGGGAGTGAGGTGTGAGCGGGGAGTGAGGTGTGAGTGGGGAGTGAGGTATGAGTGGGGAGTGAGGTGAGAGTGGGGAGTGAGGTGAGAGTGGGGAGTGAGGTGTGAGTGGGGAGTGAGGAGAGTGGGGAGTGAGGTGAGTGGGGAGTGAGGTGAGAGTGGGGAGTGAGGTGGGAGTGAGGTGAGAGTGGGGAGTGAGGTGTGAGTGGGGAGTGAGGTGAGTGGGGAGTGAGGTGTGAGTGGGGAGTGAGGTGTGAGTGGGGAGTGAGGTGAGTGGGGAGTGAGGTGTGAGCGGGGAGTGAGGTGTGAGCAGGGGAGGTGGTGTGAGCAGGGAGTGAGGTGTGAGTGGGGAGTGAGGTGTGAGTGAGGGAGTGGGAGAGTGGGGAGTGAGGTGAGTGGGGAGTGAGGTGAGTGGGGAGTGAGGTGAGAGTGGGGAGTGAGGAGAGTGGGGAGTGAGATGAGTGGGGAGTGAGGTGAGAGTGGGGAGTGAGGTAAGAGTGAGGTGAGAGTGGGGAGTGAGGTGAGTGGAGAGTGAGGTGGGAGTGAGGTGTGAGTGGGGAGTGAGGTGGGAGTGAGGTGTGAGTGGGAGTGAGGTGTGAGTGGGGAGTGAGGTGTGAGTGGGGGAGTGAGGTGAGAGTGGGGAGTGAGGTGTGAGTGGGGAGTGAGGTGAGAGTGGGGAGTGAGGTGAGTGGGGAGTGAGGTGAGAGTGGGGAGTGAGGAGAGTGGGGAGTGAGATGAGTGGGGAGTGAGGTGAGAGTGAGGTGAGAGTGGGGAGTGAGGTGAGAGTGAGGTGAGAGTGGGGAGTGAGGTGAGTGGAGAGTGAGGTGGGAGTGAGGTGTGAGTGGGGAGTGAGGTGGGAGTGAGGTGTGAGTGGGGAGTGAGGTGAGAGTGGGGAGTGAGGTGAGAGTGGGGAGTGAGGTGAGAGTGGGGAGTGAGGTGAGTGGGGAGTGAGGTGTGAGTGGGTGAGGTGAGTGGGGAGTGAGGTGTGAGTGGGGAGTGAGGTGAGTGGGGAGTGGGGTGTGAGTGGGGAGTGAGGTGAGTGGGGAGTGAGGTGTGAGTAGGGAGTGAGGTGTGAGTGGGGAGTGAGGAGAGTGGGGAGTGAGGTGTGAGTGGGGGAGTAAGGTGTGAGTGGGGAGAGGTGAGGTGAGAGTGGGGAGTGAGGTGAGTGGGGAGTGAGGTGAGGTGAGAGTGGGTGAGTGAGGGGAGGTGAGTGGGGAGTGAGGTGAGTGGGGAGTGAGGTGAGAGTGGGGAGTGAGGTGAGTGGGGAGGGGGTAAGGTGAGAGTGGGGAGTGAGGAGAGTGGGGAGTGAGATGAGTGGGGAGTGAGGTGAGAGTGAGGTGAGAGTGGGGAGTGAGGTGAGAGTGAGGTGAGTGTGGAGTGGAGTGAGGTGAGTGGAGAGTGAGTGAGGTGGGAGTGAGGTGTGAGTGGGGAGTGAGGTGGGAGTGAGGTGTGAGTGGGGGGGTGAGGTGAGAGTGGGGAGTGAGGTGAGAGTGGGGAGTGAGGTGAGAGTGGGGGAGTGAGGTGAGAGTGGGGAGTGAGGTGAGAGTGGGGAGTGGAGGAGTGAGGTGTGAGTGGGGAGTGAGGTGAGTGGGGAGTGGGGTGTGAGTGGGGTGTGAGTGTGGGGGAGTGAGGTGAGTGGGGAGTGAGGTGTGAGTAGGGAGTGAGGTGTGAGTGGGGAGTGAGGTGAGTGGGGAGTGAGGTGTGAGTGGGGAGTAAGGTGTGAGTGGGGAGTGAGGTGAGAGTGGGGAGTGAGGTGAGTGGGGAGTGAGGTGAGAGTGGGGAGTGAGGTGAGAGTGGGGAGTGAGGTGAGTGGGGAGTGAGGTGAGAGTGGGGAGTGAGGTGAGTGGGGAGTGAGGTGAGTGGGGAGTGAGGTGAGTGGGAGTGAGGTGTGAGTGGGGAGTGAGGTGTGAGTTGGGAGTGAAGTGAGTGGGGAGTGAGGTGTGAGTGGGGAGTGAGGTGTGAGTAGGGAGTGAGGTGAGAGTGGGGAGTGAGGTGAGAGTGGGCTCTTTCTGGTGTCCCAGGTGTGGGCCAAGGAAAAGGATATGTCAGAAGATCCTGAGGTCAGATCTCCTGCTTCCCTGAGGTCGTATGGGGGTGAGTGTAATGTCCACCAATCACTTGGCTCTATCATTTTCTCAAATAAAAATAATTCACATCTTTTGCCTCCCAGCGGTGTATCAGGCGTGGTACTACGCACTTCACATAAGCTATTTCAGTTAAACCTCACAGGAATCATGCAAAATGGGTATTATTTCCATTTTAGATTTTTAAAAGTGAGGCTCAAAGAGATTGAACCTTATAAACTAGATTGTATCCCTCATGAAGGTAGGCACTATGTCTTACTCAACTGAGTGATCATTAGAAACCGTTAATCTGAGCATCTCATCTCCACGCTCACCAGATTCTTCCACAGCGCCCCCTACCCTTAGGATAAAATTCAAACTCCACAACGTTGTTTGCAAACCCTTCAAGGTACACCCCTGGTTTATCGCTCCAGCCTCAACTTCCCTGCCTTGACATCTCTTCTTCAACCTCCCCTACACACACCCTGAGCCAGTGGCTCCCTATATGAGCTAATAATAACAACCCTGGCACTCATTCCCTGAGAATGTGATTCATTAAGTCTGGGTGGGGTCCATTAAAATATTTGTATTTTAAAAAGCTCTCCAGCCAGTATTGGGAACACTGCTTTATGAATTAGTCCTCAGGTTTCATGTCCTCAAATGTGCAGTCTCCACGAGTCTGCACAAAGCTTTTCTGTCTATCTTCCTCTTAGCTTGGGAATGCCTACACATCTTCAGCTGCCAACTAAGGTATGCTTTTCTTCAAGAAACCATTCCTGAACCTGAAGTCTGGGTTAAGCGGCATCTTCCATCATACCTGGTTCTTGTGTATTACAGCATCTATTCACTCCTCGTAGTTGTGGTTTCTTTGTTTGCCTTTGACCCTGAACTGTAAGTTCCAGGAGGGCTAGGACTCTCTGTCTCGTTCACTGTTGTATGCCTGGTACCTATGCCACTTTCTAGCAGTTAGTAGATACTCAATTAACTGATACTCATTCATTGAATTTTATTGTTTGCAAACTCATAGCCTTAAAAGAAAACTTTCACTGTGGGTACAACAAACCAAACTAAATTCCTACTAAATGGTGAAGGCAGGACATGACTCGGGTTCCACCCAAGTGTGAGGGCAAAGCCACCTTCTCTGTGTAACATGTTGCCTTACGTGATTGCTGAGAGAAGTGACAGCAGCAATATTGGTGGCCCGGTTCTCAATACCAAATCTAAATACAATTTCTGATAGTTAGGACATACTTGTAAATTCTGTTGTATTCATAAGCTTATTTGGAAAATAGTTAATTGCTGTTCTTTGTAAAATTCTACAATAAAGATTTTTATGTAGTACTAAAGAAATTATTATATTTTCAATTGTCTTCTATACTGTTACTTTATTACAATTCTATGCATTAGGATGCTCTCAAATCAAAATGCTATAAACACGAATGTACTAACCTTGAAATATCCAACGCTACTTAATTCTAATTACCCTTTGAGGCAGTTAGTGGTGGTAGTTGGAGCAGTAGTATTTGCATGTCACAGATGAAGAAAACCCAGAGGAATAAATTAACATGTAAAGGGTAAAGTGACAGAGTGGCAGAAGCAGGATTTGATTCCAGATCTGTCTGAACCCAGAGCCCCTTCACAATATTGAGATTTGTAAATCCTAACCATATACTTGGCTCAAATGAGGCCATGCACATGTAAATTCAAAAGCAGAAACAGCAGCTCTTGGAATTTCAGGGGACTTCAAAAGCATAGCCCCAAAGCTCAACTTTTCCAAGGATCACCTTGGTCCAACTGTGTTGCTATAAAGGAATACTTTATAAATTACTGGGTAATTTATAAAGACGATAAGTTTATTTGGTTTATGGTTCTGCAGGCTTTACAAGAAACATGGTATTAGCATCTGCTTCTGGTGAGGGCCTCAGGAAGCTTCTATTCATGGTAGAAGGTGAAAGGGAGCAGGCATCACATGGTAAAAGGAAGGAGGCAAGAGATGGGAGGGAGGTACCAGACTTTTTAAAAGACTTTTAACAATCAGTTCTGGTGGGAACTAATAGAACAAGAACTCACTCATTACGAAGCTGGCACCAAGGCATTCATAAGGGATCAGCCCCCTCAACCAAAACTCCTCCCATTAGGCCCTACTCCAACAATGGGGATCAAATTTCAACATGAGGTTTGGAGGGGAAAATATCCCAACTATCTCAGTGATGTTCTATGTGTCAATAGTCTCATACATTTGTCAATAACAAAATCACAGAACTTCTTTTTTTTCTCAAGAAAAATGGGAGGAATTCTGGACAGATGATAGTGGCAAAGTGTTTAAATCTTACTCTCCCTATGAAAACAGTGCAGATAGTAGAGCAAAACAAAAAACACAACGGACAATATACACCATAGTAGGTGAACGAAGTATCCACACTGACCCCAAAGCACAAGCAGACTTGGAGGGACAAATTAGCAACCACAGTGGGAAGACAGAGGCATTTGGGAAGGTCTTGAGAGCCAAGAAACCCCAAAGGGCCATGAAATTCTCACTGGAAAGTTCCAGAACGGCAGCAGAAGCAGCTGGGAATGGACTTTTCAGGCTGTGATGAACTGATAAGACTACAACACCACAAAGTCTGATGGTGCTGGGGCATTCTGTTAGGCCTGAGTTCCATGAATTCGTAAAACTACAAACTGAAGCCTTTTCTGGGACAAAGCCCTGCACGGAAGAGAAACTACAAGGAATTGCATCATCCAAATTGAGCAAGGCAGGGACACTGGGATGAAGGACTAAGAAAGTTCAGATAAAAAGAAACGGTGGAATCAGAGGGGCCAGAATGCACCCTGCATCACTGTGAAGATGACAACAGAATCCTGGGAATCAAGAAAGTAGCAGTGCCATCCTGGTCCACATCTCCCTTCTAAAAGACCAGGGAAACTCATTACACTTACAAATGAGCAAGGGCCAGGTGCGGTGGCTCACGCCTGTAATCTCAGCACTTTGGGAGGCTGAGACAAGCAGATCACTTGAGGTCAGGAGGTTGAGACCAGCCTGGTCAACACAGTGAAATCCCGTCTCTACTATAATACAAAAATTAGCTGGGCATGGTGGCGTGCACCTGTAATCCCAGCTATGGAGTCGCTTGAACTCGGGAGGCAGAGGTTGCAGTGAGCTGAGATTATGCCACTGCACTCCAGCTTGGGTGACAGAGCAAGACTCTGTCTCAAAAGAAAAAAAAAAAAAAAGGAACATAAAAAAGACTCCAGTCAATTTCCATATAGAGTTATTATAAGAAATAAAAAACATGAACAGACACTTCTCAAAAGAAAACATTTCTGCAGCCAACAAACATGAAAAAATGCTCAACATCACTGATTGTTAGAGAAATGCAAATCAAAATCAATGAGGTACCATCTCATGCCAGTCAGAATGATGATCATTAAAAAGTCAAGAAACAACATGTTCTTGAGTCTGTGGAGAAATAAGAACGCTTGTACACTGTTGGTGGGAGTGTAAATTAGTTCAACCATTGTGGAAGACAGTGTGGTGATTTCTCAAGGATCTAGAACCAGAAATACCATTTGACCTAGAGATCCCATTACTGAGTATATACCCAAAGTAATATAAATCATTCTATTATAAAGATACATGCACACATATGTTTATTGCAGCACTATTCACAAGAGCAAAGACATGGAATCAACCAAACACCCATCAATGATACACTGGATAAAGAAAATATGGTACATATATATACCGTGGAATATTATGCAGCCATAAAAAGGAATGAGATCATGTCCTTTGCAGGTACATGGATGAAGCTGGAAGCCATCATCCTCAGCAAACTAACACAGGAACAGAAAACCAAACAATACATGTTCTCACTCATAAGTGGGAGCTGAACAATGAGAACACATGGACACAGGGAGGTGAACAACACACACTGGGGCCCGCTGGGGCACAGAGGGAGGGAGAGCATCAGGATAAATAACTAAGACATGCAGGGCTTAATACCTAGGTGATGGGTTAATAGGTGCAGCAAACCACCATGGCACACATTTACCTATGTAACAAACCTGCACATTCTGCACATGTATCTTGGAACTTAGAATAAAAGAAAAGAAAATAAAAATAAATAATAAAATAAAATTTCCCTGTAAACATAAAAAAAAGAGAATAAGGAGCAAAATCATGCTCTTATGTAATGAAAGCACATTAGAAAGACATGCCTACAAAACAGATGAAAACTGTAAGATAAAATTTCAATAGGAGCTAAAGGAAAATAATACAAGCAAGGAGGGAAAAACCTAAATTAGAATTGCTGAAGGTGTAATTAGGTGATTAATTTGAAAAACAACTTTTTAAAAGACAGATGAAAGACATCCATAAAGAATTAAATATAAAATAAAAATGTATTTTTGAAATGAAGAGTGAACTAGAAGGAGCACAAGAACAAATAAAGATAATGGATAATCTTTTTCAATAGAAGATCTGAAAACTGAAAGGTAATGTAAAAATAGTTAACAAAAAATTCAAGGTGACAAATAGGCAGAGAAGTTCTAACACACGTATGTAAGAGTCCCCAAGAAAGAAAACAAACCTCTACAATAGGGCATATTTTAAAATCTAGAATAAAAAATCTTTCTCCTAAAGTAAATAAAACCTGAGAGTATATTGAAAAGTTATATATTTGGAAAAATTGACCCAGAATGGGGTAATGTAAAGATATATTCTGGTATAACTTCTGGACTTAAAAAAAAAAATTCTATAATCAGCCAAGCAAAAAGACCAAGTCACTTTTTTTTTTTTTTTTTGAGATGGGGTTTCGTTCTTTGCATGATCTCAGCTCACTGCAACCTCTGCCCCCCAGGTTCAAGTGATTCTCCTGCCTCAGCCTCCTGAGTAGCTGGGATTACAGGCGCATGCCACCACACCCAGCTAATTTTTGTATTCTTAGTAGAGATGGGGTTTCACCATGTTGGCCAGGCTGGTCCCGAACTCTTGACCTCAGGTGATCCACCCACCTCGGCCTCCCAAAGTGCTAGCATTACAGGCATGAGCCACCATGCCCGGTCAACGAAGACACTTCTAAGGGAAAGAGTAAGACATTATCATTAGACTTTCCAATAGTAATGTTTGATGATGAGGGGAAGGGAGTGATACCTCTAAGCTACTCCAGGAAAGAAAATGCAAATCGATGTTCTAATATTGAGTCAAAATGACCTTCAAAGTAAAATATATAGATATATAGTTGAAAATATAAAACTTTTATAAACATGGAAGGTTTCTAGGAATGATGTTAACACATGCCCTTGACTTGAGAATGAACGTCAGATCTCCAAAAAGTCTAGAAGGCCATTAACAAAAGGGCCGTCAATGTCTTAAAATCCTCTATTGGTTTCATTTTTCTTCAGAATAATCACTGGCATGACATTCAGGCATTTTCCTGATCTGACCCAACCTCACTCTCTTCTCTCCCAGTCTTCTCTTTGGCATAATCTACACTCCAGCCTTCTGGGATACTGTCTCCTAAAGTTCCCGGTTCCTGTACATCTTTGAATCTCTTATTTTCTTTACTGGGATTCCCTTTCAAACTCCCACAAACTCCTACTTAGCCCTGCAAACTCTAACTCAGCTTCTAATAGCAGCCAATTATTTGCCCAGGGCCCAATTACAGACAATGAGGTCTGAGATGATGTCTCCGAGGAATCCTCTGGGAGT
This sequence comes from Macaca thibetana thibetana, assembly GCF_024542745.1. NCBI lineage: Eukaryota > Metazoa > Chordata > Mammalia > Primates > Cercopithecidae > Macaca > Macaca thibetana. The sequence goes on from NC_065586.1 coordinate 27,535,335, forward strand.
TCTCCTCCTTATAAGGCAGGAATCTTCACAGGTCACAGCAAGGAATGGCAAAATTGAAAGGAAAATTTCAATTTTCCTTTCAGGGTCAGCTACACTTTGGTTTGTCCAGGGTCAGCTACACTTTGGTTTGTCCAAGTGCACTTTCCAGTATGCTTACCGTGTTACAACTTATCTCCTCTATATGCGCGCTGCCTGATGACCTTTTTGAGCTGCAGAATTGACTAATCCTAAAATCTGATGTGGTCATTTACAGCTAAGGGCATCTGTAGTCTTTTGTTCTTCATATTGTAATAATTTTCTTACAGATACTTCCCCCATTAATTATTGGGATCTTCCAGACCAAAGAGACCCAGTCTTCTTGGTCTTTGATTCTCCCTTGGGATATAGGCTTATGTCTATCACTCAGTGAACATTCAATAAATATTTGTTGAATGGTGAAAAATAAAAAAGGGGATTTTAACTTTAAAATACTTAGCCATAGTTACAAACACTTAAAAGGAACAGAGTATTAGCTATGTCTGATGGAATATAAATTGATGAAATCAGTTCAACAAGCCAAATTCCAAATCAGTTTTGCTCCTCTGGAGTTGACCTCACAGCGTCTAATAACTTCCCAGTTCTCTGGTTGCTTCATCAGTAGGGACAATCAACCATAGAACTGGGGCCGTACTGGGAAAAATGACAAAAGTGATCACATATGCCTCCGATCCAAGAACTTCCTAAGGTGCGTGGTATGAGATACCAGGAGCCAAAGTCCCAGTGAGATCATGGACACAGCTCAACAGGGTCCCATAAGGTTCCTAACGGTTCCTAATCCGTGGGACAAGGAAACGTTAGTCTCAAAACCCTGCAGGTCCCTCCAAAGTTTATTTGTTTTGAAGGTGAGATTTCTTTCTTTTCTTTTCTTTTCTTTTCTCCTTTTTAGATTTAAAGATTTTAAACATATGACGTCTTCCCTCACATAGTTTCTATGGAAAGGGAGGCAGTATATCGAGGATGGAAAAAGTAATTATTCTGCCAAAACTGTCTTTCACTAATGCTGAACGACTGGGCAAATTCACCACATTTTCCACCTTCTCACATGTCTTAAAAACCTAGTCTTTGCCAGTTTCACCACTGGTACAATGTTGGTTATGCACAATTCAAATGTTCATGTGTAATGGCAAAACCCTTAGTAATAACAATGATAGTAAAAATAACAAAAGGTTAAGTTTTACAATTTATAAAGGACTTCCACATGTATTATCTCATATGATCTTCACAACGTTGTCTTAAGGAGGCATGAAATTTTTGTCCTATAGACATAAAGACTTGAAGTTCATGAATAGTTAGTGGCAAAACAAAAAACTGACCTTAGATTTTCTGAAATCTTGTTTAACATTTTTTCACTATACTCTGTGCACTTAAGACTTGGAAGCACCCACAATTATTTATTAGATTAAACCTAGTTCACAGAGATTCAAAAGAATCTTCACTACTTATGAGATTAATAATCTTAAAAAAGGTGAAATTATTTTACCAAGATCATCCCCTAAGACAAACAAAAAGTCATTGAGAAAGAGAATATGAAATGCCTTCATAATGGTACTAAAGTAAAGGTTGGATGGTTAAATAAGCAGGAAACGGTGTCAAGTTCAAAGGTAATAAAATCAAGTAGAATACACAAATATGATGAAAAATATAAAACAGCAAATACATTTGGTTAAAATTCAACTAATGGGGAAAATATTAAGACATTATTTACAGATTAATGAATAAAACAGAAAACTGGGTGTTTTGGCATAGAGCAATTAAATTAATGGGTATGAAATTCCTTCTCTTGCCTCCAGCGAAAAGCACTGGCAGTTTTCTGATGAGGTGAGATATACATAATGCAACTTTAAAGCACCTACAAGGCAAGCGTAACATGACTCAAGACAAAAATTTTTAACCAGGAGAGCTATAAAAACACCACTCTGGGCCATATAGAGACCACAGGATGCATAATATAGTATTTGAAAAAGAGTTTAAAATAGCACATCACATACAGAAATTTTTTAAATCCTACACTCACATTAGAATAGCATGTCAGAGAAGTGAAAACTGAACAGGCAAATCTTGCCCTCAAAAGCATATTTAATAAATTAAATCCTTTAAAAATTCTCAATACAGCCTATATATCTTCAAGCACAGAGAGTTTGTTTGTGTTCCTCTATCACAATAAGATCCTTGTTCTGTTCCCAGTAGTTAACAAGTCCTACAACTTAAAAAAAAATTATTGCTGATTTAGACTTACCTTAACCTACCAAATGTAGTACTTCAAAAATCAAAATTAGAATATCAATTATTACCCTTGTCCTTGTGAACCGAAGGAAAGGAAAATTAGCTTGGGTAAAGGAAATGATGCCGTTGTTATAGTCTAGATTTGCATAGCAAAAAACGCATTACCTGTTGACGGTAGCTTTATCCAATTGAACCACAAGAAAAGCAAAAAATAAATGGAATGGTTCTGATTTGTTTCTGCTTCTCTAGCCTGAGTTTAGATAACTTTCTTAAATATCACAGATAAGTGTGATTTTTCCATTTTACCATGCCCTGTGTTGATTCTGCTTTAGATGTAATATTCCATTAATGAGGAGATCTAAATTGTGAGGTACCATTGTGTAACCAGAGGCTTAGAGTTAATTACATGACATTCTTAACCAATGATGTATTTGGAAGAACTTTATAACAAGTATAAGGTGCTAAACAAATGTAAGTCATATATTATCATAAAAGTTATTATTTATAAATCTATGTGTGTGTATCTATGCATACGTCTTTTATATAGGAATATATGTATATATTAAAGAATTGAAAATGTACATATATTTAAATGTCTTTCCTACTTATATTCAGTAACCCACAGATTAAGAAGAGTAAAGTAATTTCCTGTTCAGATTCAGACAGATGCTTTTTTTTTTTTTTTTTTTGAGACGGAGTCTCACGCTGTTGCCCAGGCTGGAGTGCAGTGGCGCGATCTCGGCTCACTGCAAGCTCCGCCTCCTGGGTTCACACCATTCTCCTGCCTCAGCCTCCTGAGTAGCTAGGACTACAGGCGCCCGCCACCGCGCCCGGCTAATTTTTTGTATTTTTAGTAGAGACGGGGTTTCACTGTGGTCTCGATCTCCTGACCTTGTGATCCGCCCACCTCGGCCTCCCAAAGTGCTGGGATTACAGGCTTGAGCCACCGTGCCCGGCCTCAGACAGATGCTTCTAAACAGTGAGTTGTACAGATTAGGCAAAGAACAACACTTGAAACCATAATTACAAGAAAAAAATCTAACCATATGATGTATTATATTCCAAAAACAAAGAGTCTTCAATTTACGAAGAGATTGTTTTCCAAAAGTTTACTTGTTGGATCTGTTACATAACATTTTTCTGTAGACACGTGGTTAGCTTCCCAACTTGGTAGATAAGAGTCTACTAACTCATAATGGATGTAAACTATAACATTATATTAACTGTAACTAATCTTCATTTTTATGAATGCTCTCCTAATATTCCAAGCCAGCTCTCTGGTCTCCCTCATCCTTTCTGCTGTGTACCTTTAGCCAATTTTTACATTAAATAGTTTGCATAGGCCTACTCTCTCATTTATCGAAGTTCCTCTGAAAATAAATGCAGAGTTTAATGCAGAATTCCAGATGTGGTCCAACTAGAGCAGAGTATAGTGGAATTCTTATCTTCTGTGATTGAGACATGGTATTTCTGCTGGTGCGGCAAACTCCAGAAGCTATTTCAGCCTCATGTTACTCTATTTGTTCACATTAAGCTTTAAAGTCAGCTGAAATTCCTGTGTCTTTAACAAGTGAATTACTATACAGCCAGGACTCCCCTGTCCTGCCCCTATGGGATTTCTAGCTACTCTTTATTGCATTAATTAAGTTGAACAATTTTCATATAAAAGAGAACCTTTTAGATGTAAATTTCACCTTGTGAAACTTTTCTAAATCTATGTAATACTTAGAGAAACCAGTTGAGCTATCTGGATGTCTTGAAGTAAATAATTTATCTGAGCATTCTTATGTCTAAAACAATTCCTTTGGGAGGCAGAAAATATAGTTTTCAAGACAGTGGTTCTCAAATTTTACTCTATATTGGAATTGCCTGGAGAGTTTTAAAACTTCCTAAGTTCAAATGCTATGGTTTGAATGTTTACGTCCCCTCCAAAATTAATGTGTTGAAACTTAATTGCCAATGTAATAATATTAAGAGGTTGGACCTTTAGGAGACGATTAAGTCATGAGGATGGAGCTGTAGTGAGTGGAATTAATGTCTTTATAAAAGAAGCTACATATAGCAAGAGGCGCTATTGCCCTTCCCAATTCTGCCACGCGAGGACACAGCAACCAATCTTGGAAGCAGAGAGCAGCCCTCACCAGACACCAATGCCAGTGCCTTGATCTTGGACTCCCCAGCCTCCAGAATTGTAAGATATAAATTTCTGTTCTTTATAAATTATCCAGTCTGTGGTATTTTGTTACAGGAGCACAAATGGATCAAGTCACCCAAGTTGCACCAATACCAATTGATTCAGAATGTATTCATTGGTGGGTGGGGATGGGAGCCAGCATCATAAAGATTTCTACGTGAACCCAGTGCTTGGAAACTACTGGCTTAAGAGTTAAGTCCCATAGTGAAAAAATTTGGGAGCACATTCCAGCATCATCACTATTAGCAATGTGGCTTTCAGCAAACTACTTAACTTCCCTAAGCTTCAATTTCCTCATCTGTAAAATGGAGCTAATACGCTTTTACTCTTCAGGATTGTTAAAAAGATACATGTTAAACATATAGCAAGATGCCTGGCATATGATAATAATGTTTATTATTATTATTTTTAGAAAGTATTTGTTACCAATAGTTTATACAACTAAAATAATCATTTTAATGAATAGCCACTTGAAATGTATTTGATTCCACATGTCATTAATCCTTATGAATGTGTTCAAAATATATAACTTGGATAACAATAAACATTGTACTGTATATTCAATGCCACTTTAAAACCCAAAGAAGGGCCAGGAGTGGTGGCTTATACCTATAATCCCAGCACATTGGGAGGCCAAGGCAGGAGAATTGAGACCAGCCTGGGCAACATAACAAGACTTCTGCTTTTACAAAAAAAATTAAAATTTAACTGGACATGGTGGCATGCACCTGTAGTCCCACTTACTTGGGAGGCTGAGGTGGGAGGATCACTTGAGCCCAGGAGTTTGAGGCTGCAGTGAGCTATAATCACATCATTGCACTCCAACCTGGGCAACAGAGCAAAATCCTGTCTCAAAAAAAAACTGAAAAGAATGAGTTGGCAAAAATACACCCTTGACTATTATTAGATAGTAAGTTTATGTTTATATACCTAAAACCACTTTTATTCATTAATTCATTTATTCATTCAGTAAATTAGGAGTCTCAGAAATATAAGGTACTGTATGTTGTACATTGTGAGATTCAAAAATAAATAAAACCTAGATCAGTGATTCTCAGCACTGCTTTCACATTATAATCACTTTGGGTGATTTCTTAGAAATATGAATACTCAAACTGGGCATGGTGGCTCACACCTGTAATCCCAGCATTTTGGGAGGTTGAAGTGGGCAGATTACTTGAGCCCAGAAGTTCGAGACAAGACTGGGCAACATGGTGAAATCCTTCTCTCCTGAAAGTACAAAAAAAATTAGCTGGGCATGGTGGCATGTGCCTGCAGTCCCAGCTACTCAGGAGGCTGAGGGGGGAGGATCACTTGAGCCCAGGAGACAGAGGTTGTATTGAGCCACAATTGCCCCATAGCACTCCAGCCTAGGTGACAGAGTCAGAACTTGTCTCAGAAAAAATAAAAAGATTAAAAAAAGAGAAAGAAGAAAGAAAGAAAGAAAGAAAGAAAGAAAGAAAGAAAGAAAGAAAGAAAGAAAGAAAGAAAAGAAAGAAAAGAAAGAAAGAAAAGAAAGAAAAGAAAAAAAGAAAAGAAAGAAAGAAAAAGAGAGAGAGGGAGGGAGGGAGAGAGGGAGGGAGGGAGGGAGAGAGGGAGGGAGGGAGGGAAGAAAGAACAGATCTCATTCTCAATGATACAGATTTACTGAACAGGGAGAGGACTCTGGAATAAGAATTTCTTTTAAGCTCTCAAGTTTATTTTAATGTGTAGCCAGGGTAGAGGATTACTTATCTGGATAATTTCCAAAATGTGGTGTTGTTACCTCCAAAATTATAGCATAGTGTCAACAAGTGCATATATTTAGTTTAAGAATAAACAGAGAGGAAGCATGTCTGAAATGGTGGAATAGTGACTTCCAAAAATCTTATCCTCCATAACAAAAAGAACACTGGCAAAAAGTGGTAAAAATCAACATTTTCCAGAACTCTCAAATTTAATAAAAGGTTTGCAACAAACAGCATCTATTCAAGAAAAATGCCTGAATCTCAGTTAGAAAAATGAGCTTTGTAGTATTTTAACTTTCTCTATTCCAATCTCCCTCTCTCCAGCTCTATAGTAGCCTTGAAGATCAGCAACCTTGCAACCATGGAATCTGGGGACATCTGCAACCTAGAAACCACAGGAGGGACAGAATGGGTTTGGAGCCCCCCAAAAGCTCCGTTCTAAAATCTGCCTGTATGGCAATTCCTAGGAAAAGCACCATTCACAAGCCTTGTCTTTACTTGACCTAAGACTTCACACAGTGAGTAAAGTCTTATCCCTAGAGTGTTTGTTATACAAAATCAGTGGCAATTATTTAACAAACAAACAAACAAAAAGTTGCTGAGATGAGCATACCAGTTGTGGTAAATAAGAGGCTGGTCAAAAAAATTAAAAGAAAAATCTTAGAAGTGAGAAGTCTGTACAGAGCTTTGAAAAACAACATATTCCTGGGAATCTAAAATGCTACATACATGTGTCGGGTTGTGTGCATGCTCAGAAAAGATCTCAGAAGGCCTTAGTTTCTCACCTCTGGCTGACCTTGAGGTGCTATATAAGCAGAAGTGAAGTCTGAGAGTTGTAAACTGTAGTAATATTAAATGTGTGCCACAACATGCGTACAGAACCCTTATCACAGGGTGGGAGACTTAATGGTGCAAGACATTTAAGGAAATATCTGTCAACTCATTTGTTGACCAATAAGCTGAGTAGAAACCTCTGGAGTCATGCATGACAAAAAATGCATACTTTACAGAATTAGCCTAAGGTAGTTAATAACAAAATAAACAATAGCAAAAGCAACAAGAAAGAGTAACAAATACAGACCACGGGAAGGGGAGAGTCTGACTTCTAGGATTTTCATATTTAATTATTTAAAATATTGTTTTTAACAAAAAATATGATACATACAACAAAGGAGAAAAGTATGCCTCAAAGTATGTGCCAGGGGAAAAAGTATTCAAGAGATTCTGACCCTAAGGAAGCCTGTATAATGTTGGCCTCATTAGAAAAAACTTGAAAATCAGTTATTACAAATATATTTGCAAAACTAAAGGAAACTATGTCCCAAAAAAGTTTGAGAACAACTTTTCAGGAAGTAGTGTGCATCAATAAAGAGAATTAAATTGTATTGAAAAATTAAATAGAAATTCTGGAGCTGAATTCTTCAGTTTAGTTGAAAGTACAATAACTGAAATGAAAAATTCGTTAGATGGGCTCAACAGCAGATTTCAGCAAGCAGAAGAGACACTCAGTGAGCATGATAGATGGGTCAATTCAGATTATCCAATGTGAAGAGGCAGAAGAAATGAATGAAGAAACATGAGCATAGCTTCAGATACCTAGGGGACATCAGCAAGTATGACAACATACACATATGAGCATTCTAGAAAAAAGGAGAAAGAGAAAGAGGCAGAAAGGATATTTGAAAAAATAATGGCCAAAAGTTCTCCAAATCTGATGAGAAACTTTAACTACATATCCAAGTATCTTAATGAATTTTATGTAGAATATACTTAAAGAGATCCCCAGTTAGGCACATCACAGTCAAACTATTGAAAGACAAAGAATCTTGAAAGTTGCAAGAGAAAATGACTCAAACAAGGGAACCTCATTAAGATCGACAGCTGACTTCTCATCAGAAAGTGTGGAGATGTTACCAAGATGGTGAACTTGGAAGCTCCAGACCCTCGTTCTCCTATGAAAACATTAAATAAACAACTATAGACAGACTCAACTTTATAAAGGCTTTGAAAATCAGCTCAGATATCTAAAGAAAATGCCAAACCACAAAACATCCATATTTGACCTATAAAATTTCCTGGCACTTTTATTTGCACTTTCTCCACCCCTTCTCTGGCACAGCATGGGGAAGTTGGAAGGCATTACTTTAAGTCTTATTTCCTTCCTTCAGCCAGAAGGACCAAAGTGGAAATTGTTTGCCATGTTTTGGCCTATCTGTGGGCTACTTGAAGGACTGGCTTCTGTTTTATCTGACTCAGAACTCAGACAGAACACCATGGCAGAGTCTAGATTTCAGCTAGCAGAAGCTGTGAAAGGCAAAGGCAGACACTGAGGCCTATGAAAACTTCAGGGAGACTGCACACTCACAGACACCTGGGAGCAAGAGATTACAGGCACAGAAGTACAATAGAATGCCTAAGATCCCAAGAAGAAGCTGGGGTGAGCCTCTTTGGAAAATTAAGGCATTTAAGAACAGCCATGTATATGGGGGAAAAAAATTAAAAGCATACATACCGGCTCAGATAGGATGAATGCTCATAAAAGACCCAAGACCGACCTTCTGCTTTTACTCTGGGATGATCCCAGGCTTAGGAACTTGTTAATTAGTGAAGGTCTTCCGAGCTGGTCTGCAAAAACTGGGAGAAGTGGCTGTTTCTTTAAATGCCCAGTTTTCAACAAAAGATCTGAAGACATATGAAGAAACAGGAAAGCATGGCTTATGTAAAGGAACAAATCTCCCAAAACTGAAAAAAGAAAATACATCTTACTAGACAAAGATGTTAAAACAACTGTCTTAAGTATATTGAAGGAGCTAAAGGAAAACACAAAGAATTAAAATAAATAAGGAAAACTATCTATAAACAAAATGAGAATATAAACAAGGAGACAGAAAAAATAGGCTTGGCACGGTGGCTCATGCCTGTAATCCCAGCACTTTGGGAGGCTGAGGTGGGCGGATCATGAGGTCCAAAGATAGACACCATCCTGGCAGACATGGTGAAACCATGTCTCTACTAAAAATACAAAAAGTAGCCAAGCATGGCGGCACGTGCCTGTAATCCCAGCTATGTGGGAGGCTGAGGCAGGAGAATGGCTTGAACCTGGGAAGTGCAGATTGCAGTGAGCCAAGATCTCACCACTGCACTTCAGGCTGGGCGACAGAGTGAGACTCCATCTCAAAAAAACAAAAACAAAAAACAAAAAACACCCATATATATATATTTTTTTATATATATATATTTTAATATATATATATATCTCCAAATTCTGGAACTGAAAAATACAATAACTGAATTGAAAAATTCACTATAGGATATAGCAGCAGCAGAAGAAATCAGTGAACACAAACACAGGTCATTTGAAATTATCAAGTCTGAAAAGCAAAAACCAAAATAACAAACAAAAAGAATGTGAGAAATGGACAGGAAAAGTATTTAAAGTAATAATGACCAAAAATGTCCCAAATTTAAGGAAAGAGATAGATATACAAATCCAATAATTCAAACAATTCCTGGTAGGACAAACAAAAAGATAATCACACCAAGACAGCACATCTGCAAGTTGTTGAAAGACAAAGAGAGGTTCTTGAAAGTGGCAAAAGAAAAGCAACATGTCATGTACAAGGGATCTCAACAATATAAATATCAGTAGATTTCTCCAGAGAAGCTTTGCAGGCCAAAAGACAGTGAAATTATATATTTAAAGTGATAATAAAACTATAAACTGAACATTTGATATTGATTGAAACTGTCTTTCAAGAATGAAGAAAAAATTAGACTAATCTAGAAAAACAGATGTTGAGGGATTTATTACTAGACTTGTCATATAAGAGATGCAAAAGAGAGTCCTACAAGTTAAAATAAAAGGATTCTACAAAGTAACTTGAAGCCATACAAAAATACAAAGTTCTTTAGTAGAAATAAACAGATGAACAAATATAAAGAACAGTATTACAGTAATTTTGTAACTCCATTTTTTATTTTCTACAGGATTTAAAAGACAAATGCATAAAAATTATGCAAGTCAATGAGTATGCAATATATAAAGATGTTATTTGTGGCATTCATAATGTAGTCTGTGGGTGGAGGGGAAAGTGGAGTTGTATACAATTGAAATGAAGTTACTATCCATTTAAGTGAGATTGTTATAACTTTAGAATGGTATATGTAATCTCCATGGTAGTAACTACAAGGAAAATAACCATAAAATATACACAAAAGGAAATGAGAAGGAAATAAAAATGTGCCACTATAAAAAAATCAACTAAGCACAAAGAGAAGCAGTAATGAAGAAAATGAGGAATAAAAGACTACAAAACATACAGAAAACAAAGCACAAAATAGCAAAAATAAGCGCTTTCCTATACTTTAAATGTAAATGGAATAAAGTCCCTAATCAAAATAGATTGGCAAAATGGATTTTAAAAAAACAATTCTACAATATATTGTTTACAAGAGAATCATTTTAGATTTAAGGATACACATAGGTTGAAAGTGAAATGTTGAAATAGGATATTCCAAGCAAATAGTAATCAAAAGAGAGCAAGATTGTCCATACCAATAACAGACAAAATAGCCTTAAATCAAAAACTGTTGCAAGACACAAAGAAGGATATTATATAAAGGTTAATTCAAGAAGATGTAATAATTACAAACATATATGCACCAAACATCAAAGTTCTGAAATAAATGAAACAAACATTGACAGAGTTGAAGGGAAAAATAGGCAACTTCAATATCCCATTTCCCATCAAGCATAGAACAACTAGAGAGGGCAGCGGGGGTGGGGGGCGCCCAAGATGGCTGAATACGAACAGCTCCAGCCTCCAGCTCCCAGCGTGAGTGACACAGAAGATGGGTGATTTCTGCATTTTCAACTGAGGTGCAGACTGACACCTCACACCTCACATGGCTGGGTATACCTCTGAGATGAAGCTTCCAGAGTAAGAATAAGACAGCAACACTTGCTGTTCAGCAATATTCTATCTTCTGCAGCCTCCGCTGCTGATACCCAGGCAAACCGGGTCTGGAGTGGACCTCAAGCGAACTCCAACAGACCTGCAACTGAGGGTCCTGACTGTTAGAAGGAAAACTAACAAACAGAAAGGACACCCACACCAAAACCCCATCAGTACGTCACCATCATCAAAGACCAAAGGCAGATAAAACCACAAAGATGGGGGAAAAGCAGTGCAGAAAAGCAGGAAATTCAAAAAATCAGAGCACATCTCCCCCTCCAAAGGAACGCAGCTCATCACCAGCAATGGAACACAGTTGGACAGAGAATGACTTTGACGAGTTGAGAGAAGAAGGTTTCAGTCAATCAAACTTCTCAGAGCTAAAGGAGGAACTACGTACCCAGCACAAAGAAACTGAAAACCTTGAAAAAAGAATGGATGAATGGATAACTAGAATAATCAATGCAGAGAAGACCTTAAAAGAACTGATAGTGATGAAAACCATGACATGAGAACTACATGACAAATGCACAAGCTTCAGTAACTGACTCAATCAACTGGAGGAAACAGTATCAGTGATTGAAGATCAAATGAATGAAATGAAGCAAGAAGAGAAGTGTAGATAAAAAAGAGTAAAAAGAAATGAACAAAGCTTCCAAGAAATATGGGATTATGTGAAAAGATCAAATCTACATCTGATTGGTGTGCCTGAAAGTGACGGGGAAAATGGAACCAAGTTGGAAAACACTCTGCAGGATATCATCCAGGAGAACTTCCCCAACTTAGTAAGGCAGGCCAACATTCAAATTCAGGAAATACAGAGAACGCCAAAGATACTCCTCAAGAAGAGCAACTCCAAGACACATAATTGTCAGATTCACCAAAGTTGAAATGAAGGAAAAAATATTACGGGCAGCCAGAGAGAAAGGTCGGGTTACCCACAAAGGGAAGCCCATCAGACTAACAGCAGATCTCTTGGCAGAAACTCTACAAGCCAGAAGAGAGTGGGGGCCAATATTCAACATTCTAAAAGAAAAGAATTTTCAACCCAGAATTTCATATCCAGCCAAACTAAGTTTCATAAGCGAAGGAGAAATGAAATCCTTTACAGACAAGCAAATGTTTAGAGATTTTGTCACCACTAGACCTGCCCTACAAGAGATCCTGAAAGGAACAACTGGTAGCAGCCATTGCAAAAACATGCCAAAATGTAAAGACCATCGATGCTAGGAAGAAATTGCATCAACTAATGAGCGAAATAACCAGCTAATATCCTAATGACAGGATCAAGTTCACACATAACAATATTAACCTTAAATGTAAATGGACTAAATGGTCCAATTAAAAGACACAGACTGGCAAACTGGATAAAGAGTCAAGACCCATCAGTTTGCTGTATTCAGGAGACCCATCTCACATGCAGAGACACACATAGGCTCAAAATAAAGGGATGGAGGAAGATCTACCAAGCAAATGGAAAACAAAAAAAAGCAGGGGTTGCAATCCTAGTCTCTGACAAAACAGATTTTAAACCATCAAAGATCAAAAGAGACAAAGAGGGCCATTACATAATGGTAAAGGGATCAATTCATCAGGAAGAGCTAACTATCCTAAATATACATGTACCCAATACAGGAGCACCCAGATTCATAAAGCAAGTCCTTAGAGACTTACAAAGAGAATTAGAGTCCCATACAATAATAATGGGAGACTTTAACATCCCACTGTCAGCATTAGACAGATCAACGAGACAGGAAGTTAACAAGGATATCCAGGAATAGAACTCAACTCTGCACCAAGTGGACCTAATAGACATCTACAGAACTCTCCACCCCAAATCAACAGAATATACATTCTTCTCAACACCACATCGCACTTATTCCAAAATTGACCACATAGTTGGAAGTAAAGCACTCCTCAGCAAATGTACAAGAACAGAAATTATAACAAACTGTCTCTCAGACCACAATGCAATCAAACTAGAACTCAGGACTAAGAAACTCACTCAAAACCACTCAACTACATGGAAACTGAACAACCTGCTCCTGAATGACTACTAGGTACATAATGAAATGAAGGCAGAAATAAAGATGTTCTTTGAAACCAATGAGAACAAAGATACCAGAACAACATACCAGAATCTCTGGGACACATTTAAAGCAGTGGGTAGAGGGAAATTTATAGCACTAAATGCCCACAAGAGAAAGCAGGAAAGATCTAAAGTTGACATCCTAACATCACAATTAAAAGAAACTAGAGAAGCAAAAGCAAACACATTCAAAAGTTAGCAGAAGGCAAGAAATAACTAAGATCAGAGCAGAACTGAAGGAGATAGAGACACAAAAAACCCTCCAAAAAAATCAATGAATCCAGGAGCTGGTTTTTTGAAAAGATCAACAAAATTGATAGACCACTAGCAAGACTAATAAAAAAGAAAAGACAGAAGAATCAAATAGATGCAATAAAAAATGATAAACGGGATATCACCACCGACCCCACAGAAATACAAACTACCATCAGAGAATACTATAAACACCTCTACGCAAATAAACTAGAAAACCTAGAAGAAATGGATAATTTCCTGGACACTTACACTCTCCCAAGACTAAACCAGGAAGAAGTTGAATCCCTGAATAGACCAATAGCAGGCTCTGACATGGAGGCAATAATTAATAGCCTACCAACCAAAAAAAGTCCAGGACCAGATGGATTCACAGCCAAATTCTATCAGAGGTACAAGGAGGAGCTGGTACCATTCCTTCTGAAACTATTCCAATAAATAGAAAAAGAGGAAATCCACCCTAACTCATTTCATGAGGCCAACATCATCCTGATACCAAAGCCTGGCAGAGACACAACAAAAAAAGAGAATTTTAGACCAATATCCCTGATGAACATCGATGCAAAAATTCTCAATAAAATACTGGCAAACTGAATCCAGCAGCACATCAAAAAGCTTATCCACGATGATCAAGTGGGCTTCATCCCTGGGATGCAGGGCTGGTTCAAAATATGCAAATCAATAAATGGAATCCAGCATGTAAACAGAACCAAAGACAAAAACCACATGATTATCTCAATAGATGCAGAAAAAGCCTTTGACAAAATTCAACAGCCCCTTCATGCTAAAAACTCTTAATAAATTCGGCATTGATGGAATGTATCTCAAAATAATAAGAGCTATTTATGACAAACCCACAGCCAATATTATCCTGAATGGGCAAAAACTGGAAGCATTTCCTCTGAAAACTGGCACAAGACAGGGATGCCCTCTCTCACCACTCCTATTCAACATAGTGTTGGAAGTTCTGACCAGGGCAATCAGGCAAGAGAAAGAAATAAAGGGTATTCAGTTAAGAAAAGAAGTCCCTGTTTGCAGATGACATGATTGCCCCTGTTTGCAGATGACATGATTGTATATTTAGAAAACCCCATCGTCTCTGCCCAAAATCTCCTTAAGCTGATAAGCAGCTTCAGCAAAGTCTCAGGATACAAAATCAATGTGAAAAAATCACAAGCAATCTTATACACCAATAACAGACAAATAGAGAGCCAAATCATGAATGAACTCCCATTCACAATAGCTTCAAAGAGAATAAAATACCTAGGAATCCAACTTACAAGGGATGTAAAGGACCTTCAAGGAGAACTACAAACCACTGTTCAGTGAAATAAAAGAGGACACAAACGAATAGAAGAACATACCATGCTCACGGATAGGAAGAATCAATATTGTGAAAATGGCATACTGCCCAAGGTAATTTATAGATTCAATGCCATCCCCATTAAGCTACCAATGACTTTCTTCACAGAATTGGAAAAAACTGCTTTAAAGTTCATATGGAACCAAAAGAGACCCCACATTGCCAAGACAATCCTAAGCCAAAAGAACAAAGCTGGAGGCATCACGCTACCTGACTTCAAACTATACTACAAGGCTACAGTAACCAAAACAGCACAGTACTGGTACCAAAACAAACATAGACCAATGGAACAGAAAAGAGCCCTCAGAAATAATACCACACATCTACAGCCATCTGATCTTTGACAAACCTGAGAAAAATAAGAAATGGGGAAAGGATTCCCTATTTAATAAATGGTGCTGGGAAAATTGGCTAGCCATAAGTAGAAAGCTGAAACTGGATCCTTTCCTTACTCCTTATATGAAAATTAATTCAAGATGGATTAGAGACTTAAATGTTAGACCTAAAACCATAAAAACCCTAGAAGAAAACCTAGGTAATACCATTCAGGACCTAGGCATGGGCAACGACTTCATGTCTAAAACACCAAAAGCAACGGCAACAAAAGCCAAAATTGACAAATGGGATCTAATTAAACTAAAGAGTTTCTGCACAGCAAAAGAAACTACTATCAGAGTGAACAGGCAACCTACAGAATGGGGGAAAATTTTTGCAATCTACTCATCTGACAAAAGGTTAATATCCAGAACCTACAAAGAACTCACACAAATTTACAAGAAAAAAACAAATAACCCCATCAAAAAGTGGGCAAAGAATATGAACAGACACTTCTCAAAAGAAGACATTCATACAGCCAACAGACACATGAAAAAATGCTCATCATCACTGGCCATCAGAGAAATGCAAATCAAAACCACAATGAGATACCATCTCACACCAGTTAGAATGGCAATCATTAAAAAGTCAGGAAACAACAGGTGCTGAAGAGGATGTGGAGAAATAGGAACACTTTTACACTGTTGGTGGGACTGTAAACTAGTTCAACCATTGTGGAAAACAGTGTGGCGATTCCTCAAGGATCTAGAACTAGAAATACCATTTGACCCAGTCATCCCATTACTGAGTATATACCCAAAGGATTATAAATCATGTTGCTATAAAGACACATGCACACGTATGTTTATTGCGGCACTATTCACAATAGCAAAGACTTGGAATCATCCCAAATGTCCATCAATGATAGACTGGATTAAGAAAATGTGGCACATAAACACCGTGGAATACTATGCAGCCATAAAAAAGATGAGTTTGTGTCCTTTGTAGGGACATGGATGCAGCTGGAAACCATCATTCTCAGCAAACTATCACAAGAACAGAAAACCAAACACTGCATGTTCTCACTCATAGGTGGGAGTTGAACAATGAGATCAATTGGACACAGGAAGGGGAATAGCACACACTGGGGCCTATTGTGGGATGGGGGAGGGATAGTATTAGGAGATATACCTAATGTAAATGATGAGTTAATGGGTACAGCACACCAATATGGCACATGTATACATATGTAACACACCTGCATGTTGTGCACATGTACCCTAGACCTAAAGTATAATAATAATAAAAAAAGAAAAAAGAACAACTAGAGAAAGCATAAATAAGGAAACAGAAGAGTTCAACAACACTACAGACCAACTGTACCTAATGGACACATACAAAACACCCAACAACAGCAGAATACTCATTTTTCTGAAGTGCACAATAAACATTTTCCAGGATAGACCATGTATGAGGCCACAAAACAAGCCTTTAAAAATAAAAAAGATTGAAGTCATACAAAGTATCTCTTCTGAACACAATGGAATGAAACTAGAAATTTGCAGCAGAAGGAAAAGTGGAATATTCACAAATATGTGGAAATTAAACAACATACTTGTAAGCAACCAATGTGTCAAAGAAGAAATCATACAAAAATAGAAAAACAACATATAAAATCAATGAAAGCAAGAGTTGGTTATTCAAAAAGATAAAAAAATTCATAGACCTTAGATTAGAAAAAAAGTGAGAAGACCCAAATAACTAAAATTAGAAATAGAAAAAGATTGTAAGAGAATAGTATGAATAGTTGTACACCAACAAGTTGGACAACTTAGATGAAATAGACAAATTTCTAGAAACAAACAACCTATCAAGACTGAATCATGAAGAAAAAGAAAATCTGAACAGATCCTTAATGAGTAAGGAGATTTATACAATAAAAAAAAGCCTCCCAACAAAGAAAAGGACACTTCAGGTGATTCCATATCTTTGCTATTGTGAAATAGTGCTGTGATAAACACAGAAGTACATGTATCTTTTTGATATGACAAATTCTTTGCTTTAGGTAGATACCCAGTAGTGGTATTGCTGGATCAAGGGGTAGTTCTATTTTCAGTTCTTTGCGAAATCTCCATACTGTTTTCTATAGAAGTTGCACTAATTTACATTCTCCACCAACAGTGTATAAGTGTTCCCTTTCCTCCCCACCCTTGCCAACATACATTGTTTTTGTTTGTTTGTTTTACTTTTTAATAATAGCCATCCTGAATGGGGTAAGATGATATCTCACTGTGGTTTTAATTTGCATTTCTCTGAAGATTGGTGATATTGAGCAGTTTTTCATATTCCTGTTGGTTATTTGTATGTCTTCTTTTGAAAAATATCTATTCATGTTCTTTGCCCTCTTTTTAATGGGATTATTTTGCTGTTGAGTTGTTTGAGTTCCTTGTAGATTCTGGATATTAGTCCCTTGTTGGATATGCACTTGGCAAATATTTTCTCTTATTCTGTAGGTTGTCTGTTTAGTCTGTTAATTATTACTTTGGCTGTGTAAAAACTTTTTAATTTAATTAAGTCCCATTTGTCTATTACTCAGTTTGTGCCCACAATATATCCACATAACAAAATTGTATAGTACCCCTTACATTTATACAAATAAAAAATTTTTAAAAAGATTTTCAACAAGGGTGTCAAAACTATTCAATGAGGAAAGTCTTTTCAACAAATATTGTTGGGAAAATAAATGGTGTTGGATGTTCAGATGCAAAGGAGTAAATTTGAACTCCTACTTTACACCGTATGCAAAAATGTAACTCAAAATGGATTAAAGACCTAAACATAAGACATGAAACTATAAAACTTTTAGAAGAAAACATCCAAAACACAATGTATCTGAAGTTCTAAGCATGTTGAGTTCAGGTCCAGAAACAGACAAAGCTGCATTTAGTTTAGATTTTACAGGACAATAAAACAAAAGTGTTTCAGGCAGGGGAGCCAAATCTAGTTCACTTCTTGAAAACAGGTATACAAAGGGGCTTCCACATTCATGAAAGGAGACAGAAAAACATTACTACTAAAGGTTGCCTGTGGCTGCTTCTTATATCAAGCTATGTGCCTAGAGAGATCAAGTTGGACCCAACTTTCTAACCAGAAACTGAGCAAGGGATAAGGAAGATTTCACACTTGGGGCAGTTGCTAAAGCAGGGGCTTGTTGGGTAGAGAAGCAGGCATGCTGGAGGAGGACAGTCTGCCTGAAAGAAGAGAAAACAGCCACACTTTGATGGACACAGCATATCAAATTCAAATCAGAATAATTCCCAAGCACAGAGATAATCACCATAAGTGATTCTCTCACACAGGAATTTTGCTCAGTAAGAAAGCTGGGGGACCAGGCTGGAAAATGGAGAGGGATTTCCCAATCCCACTGTCTCTTAGTCTTATGATCTCATGGGTCTCTACTGGTGGTGTTGAAGCTCCACAACCTCAAAGTCTCTGCAGTCCTACATTTTGGTGTGCTGTCCCTCAGTCCCACTGTCTGACATTCTGATCTCACAGTCTCACACACGGACACTCCCATGGACTTCAAGTCTCCCAGCCCTGTGTACTCAATGATGACTGCAGCTTTGCGATTATGCATTCTCACAGTCTATCTAGTCTCATGTAAGTAGCTGGTGACCTCAGTTATGTTGGCCAGTTTGAGACTGGTGATCACATGTTGATAATAATGGTAACTGGCCCAATTACATGATTTTCTCCTGCAACATTCACCAGCCAGACTACAGTCATGGACAAGAAGGATAAATGCTTTTTCCAGGGTTGAGACTTCATTAGGCAGGTACCATGGAAAGAAAGAGAGTATATGGACTTGAGGGTATTTGAAATGCAGTGAGTGCTATGCAATATATCCAAGGAACAAAACTGCACTTGTACCCCATTTATACAAATAAAAAATGCATAGCCAAAAAAATGGAGTAAGTATAATGATAGATCATGGAACTAATGTGTGCAATGAGGGAACTGAAGATAACAAAAGGCTGGTGGATAGAAAAGACAGTGAGGTCAATGGGCAGGGGGCCTGATGGGGTCACAGTGCAATGGGAGTGCTTAAGCAAGCGAAATGGAAGAAGAGGCCATCTGGGGTCCCAGTCAGGTATCTGAATCAATGAATTTTGACATGGCACAGTTTCTGATCTGATCACGACAGAGTGCATTGTTTGATGCTGGGCACTCTTGGCTGAGGTGAATATAATGACATGATTAATTTAATAGATGAAGTTATTAATTTAATAAGTAACTGAAAACTGATAAACAACTGCGCTTTCAAAATTAAGTGGTTAAGTGGTTTCATGAATAGTTAGTGGCTGGTACATAATTCTGTATATTCCTGTTTAGAATAGGCAATGCTTTTCATTGTAAGTTACCATTTTGTACACTGTGTTACTCTTCTGTCAGTTTCATCTCTTTGTAGACTAGCAGCCTCTATTGCAGTCCTCTGTGGAGTAGGGAATGGGAAGGGAGTAGTGGGGAGATGGGGAGGAGAAAGGAAAGTGATAGATTTGAGCTATGGCCAGTGATTCTTCCAGCTGTGCTCTGAAGACAGGCTTTTTAAGGCCCTCCTTTTGTTTAGACCCCTCATGTCTCCGCTTGAAAATATGGTATATACATTAAAAAAAAAAAAACTTGTATTATAGTTTGTTACTCTAATCTTTTAGGATTTTAGAATCTGGGGGCCAGATGGGTACATACTTAGAACTATTTGGTGACTGAAAATGACAGCTGACCCCAAACAGGGAGGCAGAACCCAAATGCGGGTTACATTTTAAAGATGTTTTGGATTTAGAAAAAAAAGTTGATTATTTGGCACCATGTCGGACAGCGATATATTCGACAGCCCAAACATGGCTAAATCGGAGCTTGTGTTTATAGCAGTATTCCTAGTATGAAACTAAACCCCTCCACATGTCTTCTTCTCAAAGTTCTCATTGGCTTCCTGATTGGGCATGGCCCACTGGGCAGCTGAAGTTAAACAGAGGGTGATGTCAAATTCCTGTCCTGTTTGATCAGCTGTGTTCTGTCACACCTGTGGTCAGGAAGTTGGCCTCATCCATTCTCAGTCCTCAACATTCCTGGCTAAATTGCCCAAGCATGTATTATAACCTCACAGAAATTAACTTCTCTTCTCTTTTGGGGAATCATTCTCAAATTCCTGATTGGCTTCTTAGTTTGGAGGAGAGCTTTAGGTCATTGGTTTTCAAATTACTAGAGTTTTTTTTTTTTTTTCCTTCAATATCAAAACCAGACATTGTCTAAACAAGTAGCAAATCCATATATATACATCATGGTTATACATTACTGATTTGGAAGACATATTGAGTTTTCTTCCTAACCCAACGACTGACTTATTATACATTCAGAGTATTTATTCTAAAATAAGAATACCTGTTTTCTGTCTAATTCCTAAGGAAATGGTGATCACACATTAATATGAACTATACTAATTACTTCTTACGAAAATGCAAATATAGTTGAACATCTATTTTTTTCTTAATAAAAACTTTTAAAAACTCATTAATGAAAGGAAACAGAATTAAGGAAATTAAGCACTATCTTGTGATATTCACAAAACAAATAATATTGAAAACATAATGATATTTAAGAAAAAAATGTTTCTTACAAATGTTGACAAAAGGCATGAAAATAATTGTGTGATATGGCACAGTTACATTTTTATATAAACTTTTATATTTTTCAGTATCAATGTTCATGGAATACAAATTTGAGTAGACTTTCTGCAGCAGAGAGTTTTGCTTCTTAAGAACAAAGAATTTGATATATGGATTTTTGCCAGATTCGGTTGCATTCTTCACATCACAACTTCATAATACTGAACACCTGTTCAACCACCCTTTTTCTCCAAAAATGTGTTTGATCGTTCAGCTTGAAAGAAACAGTGTTTCACTTCCATTTACAAATCTCACATCTTTCACAAAGCAGTTATTAGTCTGCAACCTGACTTACGGCTCTTGAAATTTACACATAACATCACTAACAGAGATTGAACCTTAGGATCTCTGTCCTTTTGAGCAATCTTAATAGGAAAAAAGAACTTTTCTTAGACCTAACACAGAAAATATCTCAAATGCTAAATGTTCAAATAAAACTTGTTCAAAAATATGCAGATTATTTTTTACGACTAGTTCACTTTAGTTTGACTTTCTTTTCTTGGGTTCTAGATAGACTAAAAAAGACCGTGTGGCTTTCTAAGTGAAGCTGCTTATTTCCTGTCTTAAATTATTTTGAGTTTTACAAAGATCATAAAACAGACTCTCATTTCACACTGCGATTTTCCAATCAGATAACGAATGCACAGATAATTTTTAAGCTGGAAAAACATATCTGTTTCACCTAGTACATTTTATTTATCACCAATAAGCTATCAATAACTATTACATACATACTTTCTCCAAAATGAAGTAAAGTTTTAAACTTAACTGAAACGCTAGTCTACTACCAAAAAGATCAATATTTCTTATTACAAAAGTCCCACATTCCATTTGTTTTATGCATTTAATAACAAAATAATTATAACGCAAAGGCAACGTCAACTTACACTGTGAATCTTTATTTCTCTCAATTATCCCATAATTCATTACTGAAGTCTTCGATTCTGCTACTTGGTTGCTTGGCTCAGTCACTGATAGGTAGCTTTAAATGTTTCCCAACAAGAAAAGATGTACTACGGCCAGGCGTGGTAACTCATGCCTGTAATCCCAGCACTTTGGGAGGCCGAGGCGAGCAGATCACTTGTGGTCAGGAGTTTGAGACTAGCCTGACCAACATGGCAAAACCCCGTCTCTACTAAAAGTACAAAAATTAGCCAGGGATGGGAGCGAATGCCTGTCCATTCCTGTAATCCCAGCTACTTGGGAGGCTGAGGGAGGAGAATCACTTGAATCTGGGAGGCAGAGGTTGCAGTGAGCCAAGATCGCACTACTGCCCTCCAACCTGGGCGACAGAGCCAGACTCCGTCACAAAAAAGAACAAAGAAAGAAAGAAAGAAAAGAAAAAGAAAAGAAAGAAAAGATGTACTACATTCACTAGAAACAATATTCACATCTTATTTTCTTAACAGATACATCTGAAAATGTGTTCTAATGTGTATGATAATAATGGGTAACATCTGGTTTGAACAGTTGACATTTCACCATGTCCACACCACACGGACACACATATACATGGTGAACTTAGGTTTCATGATGCCTGGCAGACATGGCAGGGGCCCTGAAGTAGCAACAGCTTGTCTAAAGGCATAACTGGTACTTTCTTTCCTTTCATGTGGCTCTCAGCTATAATTAAAATAGCTGGTTTCTGCAGCATTACTGTCAGCGCCATTAATCTAAACAAAGACGTTATTTATTTCAAAATGATGCCAAATCCTATGACTCATAAGTTAGTATGTCTAAAGTTACTTGCAAAAGCATTGTATGTGAAAACAATGTAGAAATGCTTCCGTACACAATAAAAGGCAATTCTTTCCTAGAAAGCTGAGTCACTAACTGACCTAAATAGGAAAGGGGCAGTGAGGGGGAGAAAGAAAGGGCTATACTATTTGGTATGATCTCTTCTTCTAGTTCCACTGTTTTATTGCAAGCTGGATGTCCCAGCATATTCAAAAAACATTCCCCATCCTACTCTCCCTCAGAATTTACAACCTTATTAGAAGGCCGAGTGTGGTGGCTCAGGCCTGTAATCCCAGGGCTCTGGGAGGCCGAGGTGGGAGGATCACCTGGAGCCAGGAGTTTGAGACCAGCTTGGGCAACAGAGCAAGACCCTATCTTGATCTGAAAAAGTTAGCCAGGCATGGTGGCTCAGGCCTGGAGTCCTAATTACTCTGGGGGCTGAGGCAGTAGGATTGCTTGAGCCCAGGAGATTGACACTGTAGTGAGCAAATGTGCCACTGTGCTCCAGCCTGGGCCAAGAGTGAGACCCTGTCTCTAAAAAATACATGTATAAATAAATAAATAAATAAATAAATAAATAAATAAATAATCTTATTAGAAAACAAGTTTAATTCTTCTAACATAGAACATACAAAATATTCATTGAAAATGCTAAATTTAATATAACCAAGTGGGGAAAGTTTTGTATAGTGATATAAACACAACACGAGACCTTAAAAAAATTCCTAGTACACGTAACCTCCACGGATATACATTTACATGTATCTTTGGCCATATTATTTTCCACTAATCCAAAAGGCAGTTGATTGTAAAATAAACTATTATTTTATGTACCACCAAGAAAATCACCACTGATTAACCTATGATATAATGTTACTGGTAAAACAAGTATCAGTAAAACAACATTTTTTGGTAAAAACAAAAATTTTTACCAAAGGGTCAGCAGTAACTATTTTCTTTCCCTATGTGAAAGAACATTCTAGAAAGGCTTAAAATAAATTTTTTTTTTTTTGAGACAGGGTCTTGCTTTGTTGCCCAGGCTTGAGTGCAGTGGCGCAATCACGTCTCACTGAAGCCTCAACCTCCCAGGCTCAAGCAATCCTCCCACCTTAGTCTCCAGAGTAGCTGGGACTACAGGCATGTGCATTTAAAAAAAAAAATTTTTTTTTTGTAGAGAAGGAGTCACCCTATGCTCCCCTAGCTGACCTCAAAATCCTGAGCTGAAGCAATGCTCCCCACTTGGCCTCTCAAGTTCTGGGGTCACAGGTGTGAGCCACTTTGCCCGCCTTCAAATGAAATTTTTGTTTCACTCAACCTCACTGTTCCTTAACCTGGAAACTTAATTACGAAAATGAATTATGATATATCCACACAATATAATACTATAGAGCCAAAGAAAATTAGACAGGGATATGGAAAGACATACAGAGAGAATTAGAGAGAGACGCATTAGTCATTGGTTAAAAAAAAAAAAAAAAGTTGGCTCTTAATATCAGTTATCCCAAAGCACTAAAATTACAGGTGATTTTTTTTTTATTTGCTTTTCTTTAGTTTCTAAAACTTACATAATGAACACGTAAGCACACACAAACTCATTTAATTCTTGAGATTTACAACTTTTCACAGCAGATGGCTTACAGAAACAACTCTCTCTTACTTGCATATCTCAGACCTGGGCACCAAAACAATAGCCACTAACTACACGTAACTATTTACACTTTTTTATTTTTATTTCTTATTCGAGATGGAATCTAGCTCTGTCACCCAGTGCACTGGAGCAATCTCAGCTCACTACAACTGCAGCCTCCCGGGTTCAAACGATTCTTGTGCCTCCTGACTAGCTGGGATTACAGGCATGCGCCACCATGCCTGGCAAATTTTTGTATTTTTAGTAGAGGCGGGGTTTTGCCATGTTGGCCGGGCTGGGTCTTGAACTCCTGTCTCCAAGCTATTCAATCGCCTCGGCCTCCCAAAGTGCTGGGATTATAGATGTGAGCCACCACGCCTGGCCTAAACTTTAATTAAAACTGAATATAACTAAAAATTCAGTTCTTTGGCCCTACTAGTCACATTTCAAGCACTGAGTAGCCACATGTGGCTAGTAGTTGCCATATCTGAACAATACCTTTTCACCATCACGCAAAGTGCTATTAATAGAGTTGCCCTAACCATGGTTTGATTGGGATCTGTGTAAATAATGAGATGCTATTCTTAAACATTATAAATGTGCTTTCTTTCCTCTTGCCTTTCCAAGCACATGACCTCCGTCATATTCTACTCCCGAAGTACCCTTCTGCCTTGGAAGAATGAAATTTATTGTAAAAGGATGCAAGGTGGGAGACAAATAAAATATTCAGCTTCTGACCCTGTAAAATAGGACCTTTTAAGAAGAGCGAGCCTTGCAAATCAGGTCATTTTGTTAAGGAAAGATGCTTTAAATTTCCCTCTCTCTCATTTCAAGTGTTTACTAGACAAGTGTCTTCAACATTTTGCTCACATATCTCCTTGCACTTTTGAAAAGCTGTGCATCTTCTTCATCTGTTTTGAATTGACATCTAAAAATGTTCATCATTAATTTAGCCACAAAGATTTACTTTCTGATATTATACATGTCAATAAAATTTTGTCCCTGCATCTTTAGTTAATTCAATATATGGAAATATCTTCCTTATTACCTAATCATAAAAGCCAGTGCTCACTGTTGAAATAATCAGCCAAATTAGCAATCTGCTAGGAAAAGTCTGACTTTGATTTTTTAAATTCATATTAAGGTATTAATTAGGATCCCTTTGATAACTTTCTCACTTCTGGATTCAAATTCAAAGATATTGATGGGTAGGTAATATTTAAATTCAAAGACATAGATTGATAGGTAATAGATGGATGATTGATTGAAAGATAGACAGACAGATAAGTAGGCCATGCGTTTGTTGCCTGGATGAAATAAGAAGGTGCCTCTTTCAGTATTCCATTCTATTCTTGCTCTTCTGGTTTTGTTCTTCCTGGACTCGCCCTCAGGAAGTAGGCATTTTAGAATCATCCTTTTGCTTGGTGCTCTAGAAATCGTTTACCGTACTCAGAGCAATGTGCTTATAGGATTAAGGAACAGTGAGAGCCATGCCTGTCCTTTTTTTCTCCATCTGTGCTTGTGTGTGTGCACTCTCTCTAGATAAATATAGGTATATAGATATAGATATATAGATACACGCACACAATCACACACACATGACTCTTCCATGTTTATCATTTCCTAAACCTGAGCTATCTTCTGGGTTTCATAATGGCCTCCTTCTCTTAATAGCTGAGTCTCTAGAAAAAGCTATGAATCCTCTTTTCCTCTATTTCCTCCCCTCAATTCATTTTTCCCTCCAGTGCCATCCAGCTTAAACTCTCACCTCTCAGTGGAAATGGCTATGACCATGACCACCTAATTCCTGTATTTAATGTACTCTTTTCACTTTTCAAGGGAAATTGTCCTCTTAGGAGTAAATAATACTGTTGAACATTCTCCCTCCCTCTTGATTTCTCTCCTTTCTTGGCTTTTTTGTAATCAAGTTCTCCTGGTTTTCCCATCCCCTCCCCACCCACCTGCCTTCCTCCTTTACTTCACTCTGTCATTGGTGGTCTCCTCTCACTCCACGCCCTCTCCCTTCCATCTACTCTCAGACCTCCACTACCTCCTAAAGGCTGATGACCCTACACATATATCTCCATCTAGAATTCTCTCCTGACATCCAGATTCATGTATTCAAATGACTGGACATATCTACCTGGAGGAAGGCAACTCCATCATCTTTTCTTCAGACCATGTTATTACCATGTTTGGAAAAAATTCTATCATGTTCCTAGCTGTCAACATTAAAGAAAAAAAAAATTCAAACATCCAATCACTTACCAATTCCTGATTCTACTTTTCAATTCTTTCTTATATTGTCTCTTCTCTCCATCCACA
The DNA here is from genome assembly GCF_024542745.1 of Macaca thibetana thibetana. Taxonomy (NCBI): domain Eukaryota; kingdom Metazoa; phylum Chordata; class Mammalia; order Primates; family Cercopithecidae; genus Macaca; species Macaca thibetana. The sequence continues at coordinate 27,561,904 of NC_065586.1, forward strand.
CTGCCATGGTGTTAGGTCAAATTTTAATCATTTTCATCTGAACTACCGTAATAGCCTAATTTGTCACCCACTCTTATATGGCTAATTTTCTCATTAGCCATGTGGCTTACATCACTTCCTTGTTGATGATTCTTCAAGTGTTTGTGTTGCCTCAATGATAAATGCATACAAGAGAGGGTAGTTCTTGGTGAGAGATGTGATCAAGCAGAGATCTTTTTCAGGAGCCTGTCTTTCCCTTGAGATAAGTAAGAAGGTGGCTGGAGGCAAGGAGTAGGTGTAGTTCAAGAGCGTAGGTGAAGTTCAAGAGAAATGGAACAGGAAGAAGCTCTTTTGGGAGTCTTGGATCTGGTTTAGACCTTGGGGCCAAGAGCAAAGAGAGAGGTGGGCTGGGTCATGTTTTAGGCTGCTTGCATAGGAGACCAGCCAGATATTTAGGAAAGAAAACCTATGTAAGAACAATGAATATGAAAATACTGAAAAATCTTTTAAGCCCAATAATAGATAATTAGATTTGAAGTTGAAATTTATAAGAAGACAGAACATACTTTACATATAATAACAGCACTAAGCAGAAATAATATCTATCAAAATGGCAACTCACCAATGATAACATTAAGTTTGACATTTAAATACAGATTTTCAATGACCATTGAGAGTTAATCAGTATCTATAACATCCTTTTCTAGGAAAGGGAAAGGACTTTAGTTATTATTATATTAGTTATAATTATTTAGCCTTATTCATCTTAGTATTCATCCTTTCTACTAAATCTGTGGTTTTGCCAAATATATTTTCAGTTTCAAAAAAAATCAGTTTTAAGCCTACGAATTGTAAATAACAGTGTTTAATAACAACCCTTAGGTGTTTCTGAAAATAATAATTTTAAAATTATTTCATTCCTTACATTATCTCCATTTCTTCTGAAGTCAGTTCTGCTAGTTCACGTGGGTGTGTGTCTTTAACATGGTTAGTATTCCTTAAATATATAGTGATCTTTGATTGTTTAAATTTATGAATGAAGGGCTGGGCTGATTAAAGTGACTAATGAAGACTATCCTTCAAGGATTTGTATCAGTCTTTCCCCAGTTGGCTTCTTTCTTTCTCTGTAAACAATATTATTTAAATTTGGCACTTTAAAAAATATATTTTAACTTTAATAGGAATTATATATCTATTTCTGCAAGTTTTTATTTTGTTCAATATATTTGTGATATATATTGATATTAATGAACACATTGCCAAAATACATTGATTTTTCACTGCTGCAGTGTATAACGTAGTGTGACTCCTGTAAAGATTTGAGATCTTTTTAATTTTTTGGCTATGATAACAAATGATTCTATTAATGGGTTTATAATAGGTCTCCTCTATTCCAAACACACATCATGATTCACTTTTTAAAAAATTATATTTAGGATGATATTTAGAGTCAAGTTAAATTTATTGTAGAACTATCCTTTCTATAAAAATATTCAACAAGACATGGGCAAGATGGCCAAATAGGAACGGCTCTGGTCTGCAGCTCCCAGTGAGATTGATGCAGAAAGCAGGTGATTTCTGCATTTCCAACTGAGGTACCCAGCTCATCTCATTGGGACTGGTTAGACAGTGGGTACAGCCCACGGAGGGTGAGCAGAAGCAGGTTGGGGCATCACCTCACCTGGGAAGCGCAAGGGGTCAGGGAAATCCCTCCCCTAGCCAAGGGAAGCGATGAGGGACTGTGCCATGAAGAACAGTACACTCTGGCCCAGACACTATACTTTTCCCACAGTCTTTGCAACCCACAGACCAGGAGATTCCCTCAGGTGCCCACACCACCAGGGCCATGGGTTTCAAGCACAAAACTGGGCAGCCATTTGGGCAGACACTCAGCTAGCTACAGGAGGTTTTTTTTTTAATCATATCCCAGTGGCACCTGGAATGCCAGCAAGATAGAACTGTTCATTCTCCTGGAAAGGAGGCTGAAGCCAGGGAGCCAAGTGGTCTAGCTCAGCAGATCTCACTCCCACAGAGCCCAGCAAGCTAAGATCCACTGGCTTGAAATTCTCGCTGCAAGCATAGCAGTGTGAAGTCGACCTGGCATGCTCAAGCTTGGTGCGGGAAGGGCATCTGCCATTACTGAGGCTTGAGTAGGCGGTTTTCCCCTCACAGTGTAAACAAAGCCTCTAGGAAGTTCGAACTGAGTGGAGCCCAATGTAGCTCAGCAAAGCCACTGTAGCCAGACTGCCTCTCTAGATTCCTCCTCTCTGGGCAGGGCATCTCTGAAAGAAAGGCAGCAGCTCCAGTCAGGAGCTTATACATAAAACCCTCCATCTCTCTGGGACAGAACACCTGGGGGAAGAGGTGGCTGTGGGCACAGCTTCATCAGACTTACACATTCCTGTCTGCTGGTTCTGAAGAAAGCAGTGGATCTCTCAGCACAGCGCTCAAGCTCTGCTAAGGAACAGACTGCCTCCTCAAGTGGGTCCCTGACCCCAGTGCCTTCTGAGTGGGAGACACCTTCCAGCAGGGGTCGACAGAAACCTCATATAGGAGAGCTCTGGCTGGCATTTGGCAGCTGCCCCTCTGGGACAAAGCCTCCAGAGGAAGGAACAGGCAGCAATCTTTGCTGTTCTGCAGCCTCCGCTCATGATACCCAGGCAAACAGGGCCTGGAGTGGGCCTCCAGCAACCTCGAGCAGACCTACAGCAGAGGGGCCTGACTGTTAGAAGGAAAACTAACAAACAGAAAGGAATAGCATCAACATCAACAAAAAGGAAGTCCACACAAAATCCCCATCCAAAGGTCACCAACATCAAAGACCAAAGGTAGATAAATCCACAAAGATGGGGAAAACCCAGCACAAACAGGCTGAAAATTCCAAAAACCAGAATGCCTCTTCTCCTCCAAAGGATCACAACTCCTCGCCAGCAAGGGAACAAAACTGGAAGGAGAATGAGTTTGATGAATTGACAGAAGTAGGCTTCAGAAGGTGGGTAATAACAAACTCCTCTGAGCTAAAGGAGCATGTTCTAACCCAATGCAAGGAAGCTAAGAACCTTGAAAAACAGGTTAGAGAAATTGCTAACTAGAATAATCAATTTAGATAAGAACAGAAATGACCTGATGGAGCTGAAAAACACAGCACAAGAACTTCAAGAAGCATACACAAGTATCAATGCCAAATCGATCAGGCAGAAGAAAGGTTATCAGATATTGAAGATCATCTTAGTGAAATAAACCATGAAGACAAGATTAGAGAAAAAAGAATGAAAAGCAACAAACAAAGCCTCCAAGAAATATGGGACTATGTGAAAAGACCAAACCTACTTTTGATTGGTGTACCTGAAAGTGATACAGAGAATGGAACCAAGTTGGAAAACACTCTTCAGAATATTATCCAGGAGAACTTTCCCAACCTAGCAAGACAGGCCAACATTCAAATTCAGGAAATACAGAGACCACCACAAAGATACTCCTTGAGAAGAGCAACCCCAAGACACATAATCATCAGATTCATCAAGGTTGAAATGAAGGAAAAAATATTAAAGGCAGACAGAAAGGTTGGGTTACTCACAAAGGGAAGCCCATCAGACTAATAGTGGATCTCTCTGCAGAAACCCTACAAGCCAAAAGAGAGTAGAGGCCAATATTCAACATTCTTAAAGGAAATAATTTTCAACCCAGAGTTTCACATCCAGCCAAACTAAGCTTCACAAGTGAAGGAGAAATAAAATCCTTTACAGACAGGCAAATGCTGAGAGATTTTGTCACCACCAGGCCTGCCTTATGAAAGCTCCGGAAGGAAGCACTAAATATGGAAAGGAAAAACCGGTACCAGCCACTGCAAAAACATATCAAATTGTAAAGACTATCAACACTATGAAGAAACTACATCAACTTATGGGCAACATAACCAGCTAGCATCAAAATGACAGGATCAAATTCACACATAACAACATTAATCTTTATTAAATGTAAATGAGCTAAATGCCCCAATTAAAAGACACAGATTGGCAAATTGGATAAAGATCAAGACCCTTCGGTGTGCTGTATTCGGGACACCCATCTTGCGTGCAAAGACAGACATAGGCTCAAACTAAAGGAATAGAGGAATATTCACCAAGCAAATGGAAAGCAAAAAAAAAAGCAGGGGTTGCAATCCTAGTCTAGTAAAACAGACTTTAAACCAACAAAGATCAAAAAAGACAAAAAAGGGCACTACATAATGGTAAAGGGATCAATGCAACAAGAAGAGCTAACTACCCTAAATATATATGCATCCAGTACAGGAGCACTCAGATTCATAAAGCAAGTTCTTGGAGACCTACAAAGAGACTTATACTCCAACACAATCATACTGGGAGACTTTAACACCCATTGTCAGTATTAGCCAGATCAACAAGACAGAAAATTAACAAGGATATTCAGGACTTGAACTCAGCTCTGGAACAAGCGAACCTAATAGACATCTACATAACTCTCCACCCCAAATCAACAGAATATACAGTCTTCTCAACACAGCATCACACTTATGCTAAAATTGACCACAAAATTGGAAGCAAAACACTCCCCAGCAAATGCAAAAGAACGGAAATTATAACAAACAGTTTCTCAGACCACAGCACAATCAAATTAGAACTCAGGATTAAGAAACTCACTCAAACCACACAACTAAATGGAAACTGAACAACCTGCTCCTGAATGATACTGTGTAAATAATAAAATTAAGGCAGAAATAAATAAGTTCTTTGAAACCAACGAGACCATGACACAACATACCAGAATCTATGGGAAACAGCTAAAGTAATGTTTAGAGGGAAATTTATAGCACTAAATGCCCACAGGGGAAAGCAGAAAAGATCTAAAATTGACACCCTAGTATCACAATTAGAAGAACTAGATAAGCAAGAGCAAACAAATTCAAAAGCTAGCAGAAGACAAGAAATAACTAAGATCAGAGCAGAACTGAAGGTGATAGAGACACGAAAAACCCTTCAAAGAATCAATGAATCCAGGAGCTGGTGTTTTGAGAAGATTAACAAAATAAATAGACCACTAGCCAGACCAATAAAAAAGAAAAGAGAGAAGGATGAAATAGACACAATAAAAAATGATAAGGGGAGATTACCACTGATTCCACAGAAATACAAACTACCATCAGAGAATATTATAAAAACCTCTATGCAAATAAACTAGAAAATCCAGAAGAAATGGATAAATTCCTGGACACATACACCCTCCCAAGTCTAAACCAGGAAGAAATCAAATCACTGAATAGACCAATAACAAATTCTGAAATTGAGGCAGTAATTAATAACCCATTAACCAAAAAAAGCCCAGGATCAGATGGATTCACAGCGGAATTCCACCAGAGGTACAAAGAGGAGCTAGTACCTATGGTACTTCTGAATGGTTTCCTTCTGAAACCATTCCAAACAATAGAAAAAGAGGGACTCCTCCCTTACTCATTTTATGAGACCAGCATCATCCTCATACCAAAACCTGACAGAGACACAACAAAAAAAGAAAATTTCAGACCAGTATCCCTGAAGAACATCGATGCGAAAATCCTCAATAAAATACTGGCAAATCGAATCCAGCAGCACATCAAAAAGCTTATCCAACACCATCAAGACAGCTTCATCCCTGGGATGCAAGGCTGGTTCAACATACGCAAACCAATAAATGTAATCCACCACATAAACAGAACCAAGAAGAAAAACCACATGATTATCTCAATAGATGCAGAAAAGGCCTTCGATAAAATTCAACATTCCTTCATGCTAAAAACTCCAAATAAACTAAGTATATATGGAATGTATCTCAAAATAATAAGAGCTATTTATGACAAACCCACAGCCAATATCATACTCAATGGGCAAAAGCTGTAAGCATTCCCTTTGAAAACCAGCACAAGACAAGGATGCCCTCTCTCACCACTGCTATTCAATATAGTATTGGAAGTTCTGGCCGGGGCAATCAGGAAGCTAAAGCAATAAAGGTATTCAAATAGTAAGAGAGGAAGTCAAATTGTCTCTGTTTGCAGATTACATAATTGTATATTTAGAAAACCACATCGTCTCAGCCCAAAATCTCCTTAAGCTGATATGCAACTTCAGCAAAGTCTCAGGATACAAAATCAATGTGCAAAAATCATAAGCATTCCTATAGACCAATAGTAGACAAAGAGAGAGCCAAATCATGAGTGAACTCCCATTCACAATTGCTACAAAGAGAATAAAATACCTAGGAATAGGACCATCTGAGGATTCCAGTGCAGTACCTCCTATTAGATACAGCTGAGGCCCCACCAATACATACAAGAAACCCTTCTCCTCTGAAAAGCTGGTGTCACAGGCCGCCTGTCATTTCCATGAGTTCTATGATCACACCAAGACAAGGGTGTCTACCCCCCCAGGGAGACCACTGCCCCAACCAAAAAGACTCCCTGTGTCTTCTCTTCCTCCCCTCTGTGGTTCCCTTTAGAACTTCTCAAGATAATACAATCTATGTTTTCTCCAAATAAGAACTACCTTTTGCCCAAAATGGTATATGCAGACAACAGTCGGAGGTTTAGTGTTTTAAAAAACTCTTTTGGCCACTATGTTAACTACTCCCCAAACTGTTTCCTACTACAGAATGACCCACACCTTAGTTTGGCTCCTATCAGCTCTGTAAGCATAAATGACTTGGAAATTAACAATAGCTTTCCATGCAATAGGGCTCCTGCAATGTGGTGCACGTTCCTAAAGCCTTCCAGATTTTCTATAAGAAATGTGGCAAGCACCAACCCCACAAAGTGGCACAGGACAAGAAGGGCAAGGATGCTGTGTATGCACGGGGAATGTGGAATCATGGCAGGAAGCAGAGCGGCAATCTTGGGCTGAGCACTCAGGAGGCTGAGGCATCAGAATTGCTTAAACCCAGCAGGTGGAGGTGCAGTGAGCGGAGATTGTGCCGCTGCACTCCAGCCTGGGTGACAGAGTGAGACTCCATCTCAATAAATAAAAAATATAAATAAATAAATATAAAAAATCCATCACTGCCTCTGAGATTTGATATGCCACCTTTATCATATACTAAATTCCCATTTGTACTTAGGTCTATTCTGTACTTTCTATCCTATTCCATTGGTCTGTCTGCCTGTTCACATGGTCAATGTCACACTGTTCTAAATACAGGGGCTTTACAGTTTGTTTTAATAGCCCATAGGGCTAGCCCCCCATTTTGTGTCACTATTCCAGCATGTTTATTTTCCATAGAAACTTTAGTATCAACTTACCAACTCCATGAAACAAAGCTTGTTGGTATTTTTATAGGAATGGCATTCAATTTATTAATCAGCTTGGAGGGAATGGGCATCTTGATGATGAGTTGTGATAGCCAAAAACAAGGGATGTCTTCCCACTCTACGTGCTTTTGTGTTTTCCAGAAGTATTTCCCCTTTATAGATTTTGCACATTTCTTAATGTTTGTCTCTAAATATTTAATCTTCTTTGTTGCTATTATACATGGGGTTTTCTTAAGTCTTCTAACCTAAGTATTGTTTGTGTATATCAAGGCCATTGATTTCTGTAAGTAAGCCAATTTTCCAGAAAAAGGCTAAAACTACAAAGGAGATGGCGCCAAGGCTTGAGCACTGAGTCCAGCTGCAGATCTAAGACGATGCTGGCTATGAGGACATGCAAGCATTTTGAACTGGGAGGAGATATGAAGAGAAAGGGTCAAGTGATTCAGTTCTAAATTTCATCTTTTGTTTTATTATGAAGACAATAAAATCTTGAGGTTATGTTCAGTTCAAAAAAAGAAATGTATGATAAATTTTACACTGTAAATAAATCCTTTTTTGTCAGTGAAAAAAATACCTAGGAATACAACTTACAAGGGATGTGAAGGACCTCTTCAAGGAGAACTGCAAACCACTGCTCAAGGAAATAAGAGAGGACACAAACAAATGGAAAAATGTTCCATGCTCATAGATAGGTAGAAACAATATTGTGAAAATGGCCATACTGCCCAAAGTAATTTATAGATTAAATGCTATCCCCATCAAGCTACCATTGGAGATCTTCACAGAATTACAAAAAGACTTCAAATTTCATATGTAACCAAAAAAGAGCCTGTATATCCAAGACAATATTAAGCAAAAAGAACAAGGCTGGAGGCATCACACTTCCTGACTTCAAACTATACTACAAGGCTACAGTAACCAAAACAGCATGGTACTGGTACCAAAACAGACATATAGACCAATGGAACAGAGGCCTCAGAAATAATGCCACACAACTACAACTATCTAATCTTTGATAAACCTGAAAAAAACAAGAAATGGGGAAAGGATTCCCTATTTAATAAAAGGTGTTGGAAAAACTGGCTAGCCATATGCAGAAAACTGAAACTGGATCTCTTCCTTACACCTTATACAAAAATTAACTCAAGATGGATTAAAGACTTAAATGTAGGACCTAAAACCATAAAAGCCCTAGAAGAAAACCTAGGCAATACCATTCAGGACATAGGCATGGGCAAAGCTTTCATGACTAAAACACCAAAAGCAATGGCAACACAAAAGCCAAAATTGACAAATGGGATAGAATTAAACTAAAAAGTTCTGCACAGCAAAAGAAACTGTCATCAGAGTGAGCAGGCAACCTACAGAATGGGAAAAAATGTTTGCAATCCATCTGACAAAGGGCAGTATGGCCATCCAGAATCTACAAGGGACTTAAACAAATTTATGAGAGAAAACAAACAACTCCATCAAAAAGTGGGCAAAAGATATGAAAAGACACCCCTTAAAAAAAGACATTTATGTGACCAATGAACATATGAAAAAAAGTTCATCATCACTGGTCATTAGAGGAATGCAAATCACAACCACAGTGAGATACCATCTCACACCAGTTAGAATGGCAATCACTAAAAAGTCAGGAAACAACAGATGCTGGAGAGGATGTGAAGAAATAGAAATGCTTTTACACTGTTGGTGGGAGTGTAAATTAGTTCAACCATTGTGGAAGACAGTGTGGCAATTCCTCAAGGATCTAGAACCATGAATACCATTTTTAAATCTCATTACTGGGTATATACCTAAAGGATTATAAATCAGTCTACTATAAAGACACATGCACATTTATATGTTTATTGCAGCACTATTCGCAATAGCAAAGACTTGGAACCAACCCAAATGCCCATCAATGATAGACTGGATAAAAAAAAGGTGGCATATATACACCATGTAATACTATGCAGCCTTAAAAAAGGATGAGTTCATGTCCTTTGCAGGGACATGAATGAAGCTGGAAACCATCATTCTCAGCAAACTAACACAGGAACAGAAAACCAAACGCTGTATGTTCTCACTCATAAGTGGGAGCTGAACAACGAGAATGCATGGACACAGGGAGGGAAACATCACACACTGGGGCCTGTCAGATGGTGGGGGATAGGGGAGGAATAGCATTAGGAGAAATACCTAATGTAGATGATGGGTTGATTGGTGGAGCACACCACCATGGCATGTGTATAGCTATGTAACAAACCTGCATGTTCTGCACATGTATCCCAGAACTTAAAGTATAATTTAAAAAAATATTCAACAGGCAGAAATAACTTCAGCAACAAGGATCTTAAAGGGCAATCTCTAAACCTATAGAAAAAATGTTAAGAGAAATAGGCTGAAAAGTGATCTTCAAAGAAAACAATAAAATTTACAAATCAAGGGCTAAAATCGATTTCAGAGACTTCTGGTCTCCTCTTTTTAGTGACAGATAAGAAAAGTGAGTCATTGAAATCATGCGACCTTTTCAAAGCAACACAGAACATAGTGCTCTCTCACTGCAGGCTGTAACGACAAGAGAAGCAGTCATGTCTCCCCAGTGGCTGCACTCTCTACATAGCAGGTAAATGCAGACAATTTCCTCTCCCTCAGGAGACAAGAACAGTCAACTTGTCCTCACTCTGATTTACCTGAGATGCTTGCTTCCATTGCACCAATCAGCTAGAACTTGGCAAGCACCGCCATCTTTGGCTAGTTTGGCTTTGCATTTTAAAACTGCCCAGAAAAAAGGCAATGCTCCAAAATTATTTTGGCATAAACATTGTGCAACACTCTCTCCCACCAGATAAATCTGACTTATAATAAGTAGAAAGCAATTAGTCACCTGTGGTGGCATTTTTCAGTACAGTATTAGAGATTCTAGAAGAGACTGACTTGCGGTCCGTTCTTACCTTTGCATTTTCGATGCATGGACAGAGTGCCCACGCTGCGCTGGCCTTCACGTCTGGGTGAGGATTTTTCAGCAGGGACCACAACAAACGAACTCCATCTAAGCGATCAATTATGCTATCATGGAACCCAAAATCATGACATAAACTGTCATTAATATGTGAAGACAAACCATTTTAATGACCCACTTATTTACACAATTTTAATTATTTTTTTCAACTTTTGATATTTTGCTTAGATTTTTTTTTTCAAAACTTCATCAACAGTAGGGAGGTAACATGCTGTTGAATTGTCAGCCCTCTGATTTCAGTTTTAAATCCATGACACAGAAATCAAGCTGCATGATGATTATGATTCACATAAACTGAAAATCAAGCCATGTAATTTTTTAATTAGCTGTACACAGACTGTTACCTAAATGTAAAAATACTGGCTTCTTTCATATAGTAACATCTAAATACTTTCCAAAACAAATATTTATGCCTCAAAACTGTGCAGTTACCTTTTTTATTTGGTCCATGTTTAATTGACTTACCTTACTGTATGACATATTTTAAACGCTTTCAGTCCTAATCTAGCATTAGGAATTAAAATCATTACACCACAGTGCATCCTTTGTTGGGCATGAATAACACGTAACTTGTTTTCCATGTGCACCCTTCCCAGCAAGACTAACATTGCAGACTGTGTTATAATTACTTAAACACACTGTAATCAAAATAGCTTCATGACTAGCTGAAAAATGAATTATCATCAGAGCCATCTCTACACCATCTGTCTTCTGTTTATATATCAATCAGTCCAGGAGCATAACCTCGCAGTAAGGTCCACTGGGTACTCACAGCGGAGAAGAAGGCCAAACAAAACTTAATAACCTTTACAAACATGGCTTTGTTCAGAAAGGTATATTAAACTCAAAGCAGATGAAAAAAGATAAAGGGCATCAAAATTCCTTTGATTTGTAATCTCAAGTTGAATTAAACACATGTAGTATTGAGCCACAGATAGAATAAATACTAGCTTAAAATGCCATTCAAATTCTTCCTTGAAAATTGACATAAAAACATCTAGATGTCTTGATTATCTTAGATGAGTTTACCAGGGGGGAAAAACGTATTATTCCAAAGTTTTCAAGTAGGAGATCAGTTTTGCATAACCTTATAAAATTGGTGATGCTGAAAAAGAGCATTGAAAAACCTTGGTGATGCAAATAGCCTATATCAGGATAAAAACAGTCTTAAAAAAGGACTTCTAATAAGAAAAAATACACTGAAAAATTATTTTAAAGTAAAGCTTAAGTAAATAGGTTTTCAAACCTGAAACTTTCATACCATGCTGAGAGAAAACAAAGTTTTATTTCTCAATTAATGGAAACTCTAAAGAAACATACTGGCACTTCACAATGAAGAATTTGCTTTTCAAATTTAAACTGAAAAGTCATATTGCCTTCCATATGCTACTTAAAATATAACTAATGCCGATCTCTGAGCCTCTATTTTTTTCATAAAAAAATGTCATAATGAACAACAGTGAATAATGGTCTGCCCTATCTTCTTGTAAATTTCGCAGCAAGCTTGGCATCAGTGATATGTAACTGTACACTGCTGGCCAGAAATACCTTGCCATCACAGTGGAAGTCATTTGGATGGCACAAATTTGAAATTTAAAAAAAAGGATCGTTCAATACTGGACATAATTTCACAATTAACTTTAAACAAGTTATAGACAAAATTTCACAATTAACTATAAAAATTCACTATAATTGTAAAATTAGATCTATCATTTACCATTTTCAACCCAAATCCTAGGCAATTCATCAGCTACTTAGTTACAATGAGTGAGGATTTTGGTCCCATTACTGGTATCTTAAAAGAAGACTCAGGGGCGGGGCCCAGTGACTCACACCTGTAATCCCAACAGTTTGGGAGGTGAAGGCAGGCAGATCACTTGAGGTCAGGAGTTCAAGACCAGCCTGGCCAAAGTGGCTAAATCCTGTCTCTACTAAAAATACAAAAACAAATCAGGCATGGTGGCATGTGCCTGTAGTCCCAGCTACTCATGAGGCTGAGGCAGGACAATCGCTTGAACCCGGGAGGCGGAGGTTGCAGTGAGCCGAGATTGCACCACTGCACTCCAGCCTGGGCGACAGAGTGAGTCTTCATTTGAGGGAAAAAAAAAAAAAAAGACTCAGAACAGTACAGAATGATAACTTCCTATGACAAGAACATGATTGAAAAACATTTGCAACCACAGGAACTAACAAAGTCAGGAGTGGTAAACTTCAGAGTTTACCTTTATCCCTTCCATCTCCCTCGTCCTCTGCATGAACTCATTTATTGCTAAATTTTACTTCACAATAACTTAAGTATCTGCCCGTTTCCCTGTTTTCTATTTGATCACCCAAATCCCAGTCTTTGCCATTTCATCTCAGGATCGTTGTGTGAGAGAATAACTTGGTTTTGTGTCTTCAGTTTTTCTCAATCTCAATCCATCTTACAAATCGCTGCAAATTAATCTTCCTAAAGACACTTTTAGAGTTTCTGCAATAGCTCCTTGAGAGCAGGGTGCCAGGGATATTAATTCTGTTCATGACACTAGCTAGCACATTTAATCAGTGCCTGTTAAACAATTCACAACCCAAAGATCACTCCTGGGGAAAAAAGTCTCCAATGGCCTCCCGTTGCCTTCATGGTATTAAGCTGCAATTCCAAAGTTCGGTATTTAAATTTTTTAGGGAGCTGGAATTTCTCATAAGACTCCTTGACTATCTACTAAACACTAAGTACTAGGCATACAGAAATAACCGATACACTTGGGTCAGAAACGGTGGCTCACGCCTGTAAATCCTAACACTTTGGGAGGCCAAGGTGGGTGGATCGCATGAGCTCAGGAGTTCAAGACTAGCCCAGGCAACAAAGGACCCTGTCTCTACAAAAAATACAAAAAAAAAAAAAAAAAAAAAAAAAATTAGCCAGGCATGGTGGTGCACGACTCTAATCTCAGCTACTTGGGAGGCTGAGGTAGGAGGATGACTTGAGCCCAGGAAGCGGAGGTTGCAGTGAGCCCAGATTGCACCACTGCACTCTAACCTGGATGACAGAGCCAGACCCTGTCTCAAAAACAAACAAACAAACAAAATGGATACAGTCAATTCTCATCAGGGGAAGTTATGTTCTATCAAGTCACTGCAAACCTTAGATGAACAAATACTGAACTACTGTTCCTAGGGTATATATAAAGTGGGTTCCCATCAGCCACTGGTCAGAACGTTTTCATCAACCAATCAATATATAACGTTGTTTCACGTGTATTTCTCTTTAAAGACACCTTATTTGGTACAGATTGTTGAATCATGAATATTGGACTTATGGCCAACAGCTCTATAACTTGTGCCGGAACGGCGTTTAGGGAATACACAGATTTTTTCCAAAATGAACATCGCAACCTTCCTGCACTTAGGAACACTGGGCGGGGCCGGGCGCGGTGGCTCGAGCCTGTAATCCCAGCACTTTGGGAGGCCGAGATGGGCGGATCACGAGGTCAGGAGATCGAGACCATCCTGGGTAACACAGTGAAACCCCGTCTCTACTAAAAATACAAAAACTTAGCCGGGCGAGGTGGCAGGCGCCTGTAGTCCCAGCTACTCAGGAGGCTGAGGCAGGAGAATGGCGTAAACCCAGGAGGCGGAGCTTGCAGTGAGCTGAGATCCGGCCACTGCACTCCAGCCTGGGTGACAGAGCGAGACTCCGTCTCAAAAAAAAAAAAAAAAAAAAAAAAAAAAAAAAAAAAAAAAAGGAACACTGGGCGGCACTTCAGCAAGCACTATGCTTAGGGACCATATTAAAACAGCAAAATCACCATCTGAGAGCACAGACTGTGAAAAACGTGGCACTAAACAGACTGCCAAATGGACGAGCTATTCACAGGGTGAGAGCTGGAACGAAAAGTCAAAATGTCACCTTTTTGGACCTCAGCAGAGAACATGTGCACCAGGTGATTCAAAATGTGTCCCTACTTTGCAGGTCCAGGAATGACAGCGCAAGTGATGTGACTACTGATTTAGGGGTCATAAATAAAGTTTAGAGAGTATATGAATTCGTCAACTCAGAATCTACAAATAATGTGGACTGACTGTGTTTTAATTGATCATTGGGAAACTACAGTCTCGTGAGGGTGATAAACAGACCATTATAATCTGTAATAAATGCTGCAACAAATGGAGCACGGGGTTTCACATGACCACAGACAGAAGACACCAGTTTACTCACAGACCACAGAGATTCTCCCCCTGTTATACTTTTCAACTATAGTTGTTTCCCAGCCATCTCCATATTTTACATAATAATCCATCACTTAAGGTCTACAACAAAACCTCTTTCACAAATCCTTTGGCATCTTCCTCCTTTAAGCTTCTTTTTAATTTTGCTCTCCCTTTTCCTGCACCTCATACCACATTACTTTGACTTGTAGTCATGTGTTGTGTGCTTCTTATCTCCCAAATTACCATGTAATCTCCACGATAGCAGGAATTCTGTGTTTCCCACCACACTCCCAGCAGGCTACCACACCAGCGAATATTGGTGAAATGGATCTGAAACAAGACAGCCTTTGCTTCCTCTTCTTCAATGAATCAAAAATCTCTCCCAACACAATTACATTCCTCCTTAAACCTCATACTTGCAAAATACATCTTCAAATTCTAAATGTAAGCAGTAAAGTTTTCATTTGAAGTTGTCTCTAAGTGGAAAGTGTATTTTCTCAGAATTCCTTGACAACTTCATTGCTTTCTGCATATACAGTGATGGGCTTATAGGTGGTGTTAATTTATACCACTCTCCATTTTCAACAGGTCTACCCCTTACACAGTTCTCTTACTTGATTAGCATCTTGCTCTGAATTCATTTCCAGCAGTATGGTAGCTCTTCTCATTTTGTGTAGCAATAGAATCCTACATTAATTTCTTGACATTATAAAAACAAAACTGAATTACATGCTTTCAAGATCTTCAGCTATATCCCAGAAATCAAACTGCCTGGCTGGCAAAATAACAGCTCTAGAAAGATGAATCCATGTACGTATTTTTGGTTATTTAAAAAAAAAAATAAACCAAAAAGATGCAGCTGCTTGCTCTGTTTCTCAGGCTCTTGTTATATTAACATTTTCCAGGACTGCTATGAAGTTTGGCTGGCTCGCCTGCCCATTGAGGCCACATATATGAACAAATGTGAACAGTTTGTGCCCATACTGTGGGCACAGGCAAGATTGTAGGGTTTCTTTCTGGCAATATCAACATATCTATTTTGAAACCATAATTTTTCATGTTTTCTAAAAACTTCACAGTATTTGCTGAAAATTACACTGATAAATATTATTGAATGACAGTGGCTCAGACTAAGTGTGGTTTGCTTAAAAGAACATGACGTTCTTAAACCACAACATTAAAAGATGCGACTGTCATCTATAAGTTTTGAAACCAAGTTGGCAATTCAATAAAATGGGAAACATAAATGTATGTCAGAATTAAAATGATCATCCCTGGGAAAAACAGATTAGAAGAGAATTTTACCTTTAAAAAAATCCTTAAGGTTTTTTACATTTTTACCTCTATGTGTTATTCCAAAGAGGCTATGGGATAACAAATTTGGAGAAAAGATGTGAATGTAGCAGTCTTGGGAAAAGTATGTCAGAAATTCTTTGGCCTTTGGAAAGCAGGAAGATAGTCTATGCTTTTATACTTGGTATAAGCAATATGATTAGAAAGACTCTAGAAACCTTTCTTGTTAGAAAAATTATTCATCATATAGTAAATATGTTTTTCCTTCTTTTTCTAAACTTTTAGTTTCGGGGCTACATGTGCAGGTTTGTTACACAGGTAAATTCCATGTCACAGGTTTTGGTGTACAGATTATTTTGTTACCCAGATAATAAGCATGTACCTGATAAGTA
This sequence comes from Macaca thibetana thibetana, assembly GCF_024542745.1. NCBI lineage: Eukaryota > Metazoa > Chordata > Mammalia > Primates > Cercopithecidae > Macaca > Macaca thibetana. The sequence goes on from NC_065586.1 coordinate 27,578,060, forward strand.
GTTTTTCGATCCTCACCCTCCACTCACCCTCCACTCACCCTCTACCTTCAAGTAGGCCCTGGAGCCTGTTGTTTCCTTCTTTGTGTCCATGTGTACTCAGTGTTCGCTTCCCACTGACAAGTGAGAACATACGGTATTTGGTTTTCTATCCCTGCATTAATTTGCTTATGGTAATGGTCTCCAGCTCTAAGCATGTTGTTGCAAAAACAATTACAACAAAATAAAAATGAACAAATGAGACCTAATTAAATTAAAGAGAGCTTCTGCACAGCAAAAGAAACTATCCACAGAGTAAACAGATAAACTCACAGAATGGGAGAAAATATATGCAAACTATGCATCTGACAAAAGTCTAATATCCACAATCTATAAGGAACTTAAATTAACAAGCAAAAACTGAATAACCCCATTGAAAAGTGGTCAAAGCACATTAACAGATCCGTCTCAAAAGAAGACATACACGTGGCCAGCAAGCATATTGAAAAATGTTCAACATCACTGATCATTAGAGAACTGCAAATGAAAACCACAAGGAGATACCATCTCACATCAGTCAGAATGGCTATCATGAAAAAGTTGAAAAATAACAGATGCTGGCAAGGTTGTGGAGAAAAGGGAAAACTTGTACACTGCTGGTAGGAATGCAAATTAGTTCAGGCACTGTGGAAAGCAGTTCGGAGATTTCTCAAAGAACTTAAAACAACGAACATTCAACCCAGCAATCCCATTATTTGGTATAAACCCAAAGGAATATAAATCACTCTACCATAAAGATACATGCATGTATTTGTTTACTGCAGCAAAATTCACAGTAGCAAAGACATAGAATCAACCTAAATGCCCATCAATGGTAGACTGGATAAAGAAAATGTACATATACACCATGGAGTACTATGCAGCCATATAAAAGAATGAGATCAAACAATAAATACTAAGTGAGAGCCAATTATATCCCATGCATTGCAACACATCAAGAGGCACAAAACATCTAGTTGTCCAACTTTCAGCAATGCTGAGTTAGCAATGCTGAATTTAATTATGCTGGTGACCACCAGATCTTTCCATGTAAAGATGCCATTTTTTCTTTTCATTGTATAACAATCTGTGGGGTCATATTGTGTCACCCTAAGAAAGTCCTATTCCAACAATCATTCCCTATTTTAAGTTTTAGCATCCATTCATTATCCTTGCCTAAAATAATTATTTTATTGGGAGTTGTAAAATAGTGATTTTTCTAATTCTGTTCATTTTCTCAATTTGTTACTTGGCATTATTCTATGAAAAAGAGCTTTTCTTTCATTAACTACAGCTCAGTTACAGTTCCTCCATACAGACAGAATAAATGTTTAATCTGTTCCCTTTAATGACCAATTTGTGGTTATCTCCTCTGTAGGCAAAGGAGAAATATAGCATTTCTATTATTTATAAATATGGATGTATGTGTGTGTGTATATATATATATAGTGTGTGTATAAATATGCATGTATACACATGCTTTATATATGTATATAAAATAGAAATGCTATATTTGAAAACTACAGTATTAGAAATGAAGAATTCATTAGATGGGCTTAACAGCAAACTAGACACAGAAGACAAAGGGATCTGTGAATTCAAGGCAATAAATTATATCCAAACAGAAAAACAGAGAAAAGCCTGACTTTTCCTCCTTCGAAAAAGAAGTAACAGAGTTCAATGTCTGTGAAATATTATTAAATGAAACAACATATGCGTGATTGGAATACCAAGAAGAGGACAGAGAGAGAATAGGACCAAAAAAGATCTGTGAAGGCGATAATCGCAATCTTCCCCAAAACTGATGGCAGACATTAATCCATAGGTCCAAGAGGCTCAGTAAACCCTAAATGAAAGTAAAAACCACAATATAAATAAAAGTAAAACCACACCTACACACATCATAATCAAATGGCTGAAACCCAAAGGTAAAAAGCCAATCTTAAAAGTAATCAAAGAAAAAAAATACATGTGACTTAGTCCCTTCAGGCTACAACAACAGAATGCCATAGGCTGGGTGGCTTGTAAACAACACACATTTATTTCTCACAGTTCTGGAGGCTGGGAGGTCAAAGATAAAGGCAGGCAGATTCAATGTCTAGTGAGGGCCTGCTTACTGGTTCATAGACAACCATATTTTCACCTTAACTTCACATGGTAGAAGGGGCAAAGGAGCTCTCTGGGGACTCTTTTAAAAGGGCATCAATTTCATTCATGAGGCCTCTACCCTCATGTCCTAATCACTTCCCAAAAGTCTCAGCTCTAAATTTTTTCACAATGGGGATTAAGTTTCCACATGTAAATGTGAGGAAACATTTACAATATATAGCACAGTAGTTATAGGGAATTATGATATGATTGAATTCAGTCTTCTCATAAGAAACAGTGAGGGCAAGAAGACAATAGAATGGCATTTATAAAATGCTAGAAGAAAAAGAACTGTCAACCTAGACTTCTGTATCCAGTGAAAACATCCTTCAAAAGGGATATTAAATCCCTTTGCCTTAGCCCTAAAGTCAGTAAGTAGAGCACAGCAAAGCCATTGTGTGGGGCAGAACAAAGTAGTCATCCATGATATTGCCAGAAAGAAACTCTATGACCTTAACCATGCCTACAATATGGGCACAAACTGTTCATGTTTGTTCATATATATGGACTCAATTGGCAGGTGAACCAACAAGGTTGCTTTAATGGTCCAGCATGGAGTGTTAGAGCACAAGAAGGATGAAAAGAGAATCTTTCTAAGTGTAGGGGGAAACAGTCACAAGATATTAGAACCTAAATAGAGTGACTGAAGCAATCTTTAGTGGTGCAACCCAATGCGGGAAGTCAGAACCCTGGCAGAATAAGGTGAATATCCTCATTGAGAATCAGCTGGTATGTGGGGACAGAGATTGAAAAGTGTGAAAGAAAGTGCCAATATAGTGGAGCAGCGTGGCGCAGGAGGTCAAAAGCTGAGCAGGGTGAGGAGGGCAGACATACTAGGGGAAGGTGGCCTAACATGGTGAACTAGAGCCTGAATGGGGTGACGAGAACATTTTGGTAGCTGGGTAATCCAGCATGGTAAATCAGAACCAGCACAGGGTGAGGAGAGCATCTACGAAGGGGAGGAGATGGGGATGCTTGGTGAATGAAAGCTTGGTTACATACAGGGAAATTGATCAAATAAGTAAGGACAGTAAGAACAGAAGTCAGTTTCTCACTGTCAATGAAGAGAATTATAAATACAGTTGACCCTTGAACAACATGGGTTTGAGCTGTGTGGGACCACTTACATGTGAATTTCCTTCCACCTCCGCCACCCCTGAGACAGCAAGGCCAACACCTCTTCTTCCTCCTCCTCCTCAGCCTGCTCAACATGAAGATGACCAAGATGAAGACCTTTATGATGATTCACTTCCACTTAATGAATAGTAATTGTATTTTCTCTTCCTTAGAATTTTCTTAATAACATTTTCTTTTCTCTAGCTTACATTATTGTAAGAAATCAGTATATAACATACAAAACACATGCTAATTGTTTATGATATTGGTAAGGCTTCTGGTCAACAGTAGGCTATTAGTAGCTAAGTTTTGGGAAAGCCAAAATTATACACAGATTTTTGACTGCATGGAGGGTTAGCGTCTCTAACCCCTGTGTTGTTCAAAGGACAACTCTAGGGAGAAAAAACTAGAAATAAACAAATCTACAATCATGATTGAAAATTTTCACACCCCTTTCTGAGGAGTTGATAAAATAAAATTTTAAAAATGGTAAAGATAGAAAAGACTGAAAAACACACTTAACCAATTTAACTTAATCAACATTTAAAAACATTGCAGACAACTACTGCAGAATACACAGTTTTCTCTCAGTGCAAAGGGAATATTGACAAATACAGACCAGATGGCTGAGTCATAAAGCCAAATATGAAAGAACTGAAATCACATATAATATCATCCCTGACTTTGTGGTTTTAAACTAGAAATCAATAACAACATGGGATCTGGAAAATAACCAGTTTTAGAAATTAAGCAGCACTTGCAAATAATCCCTGGGTCCAAGGTAAATCACACAAAAAATAGAAACTATTCTGAATTAAATAAAAATGAAATCACAACTTACGTTTATGGGATTGAGGCTAAAACTGTGCTTAAAGAAAAATGTATACCTTTAAAAATGTATATAAGACAAGAATTGGCCTATAATACCAATGAACACAGGTTTTACCTTAAGAAGCTAGAAAAAGAAGCCAAAGTTAAACACAAATAAGTACAATAAATAGAATAATTAAAAATAAAGGCAGATATTAATGAAATAGGGAATAGACAAAAATAGAGAAAATAAAGTCAAAAGTTGGTTCTTCTAAAAGGTGAATAAAAATGGTAAACCACTAAAGAAAGGTTGACAAACTTTTTCTGTAATACAATATGTAATATGTAATATAATATGTAATATAAAAATATTTTAGGCTTTGTAGGTAACATATAAGCTCTATTGAATAGTCTTCTTTGCTTTGTTTTTGTTTGCAAAACCAATTGAAAATATAAAAATAATTAGCTCACAGATTATTTTTTAATGGACCATGGTCCTCCCAAAAAAGAGATTGATGGAGAGAGAGAAAAATAAGAACTACTATCATTATATAATCTACAAAGATTAAAAGAATAATAAAATGAATAATACAAGGATATTACAAATAATTTAGGCTTGAGCTTGAGCTCAGGGGTTCAAGACCCACATGGCAGCATGGTGAAACCCTGTCTCTACAAAAATTAGCCAGGCATGGTGGCATGGGCCTGTAGCCCCAGCTACTTGGTAGGCTGAGTGGAGAGGATCACTTGAGTCCAGAAGGTCAAGGCTGTAGTGCCACTGCCTTCCAGCCTGGATGAAAGAGTGAAACTCTGCCTCAAAAAAAAAAAAAAAAAAAAAAAAGAAAAGAAAAAGAAAAAGAAAAAAAGAAAAGAAAACAACAACAAATAAAAGAACTTTATATCTAGCATATATATATATATAAAATATATATATGAAAAGAAAACAACAATAAAAGAACTTTATATCTAAAATAAATAAAATAAAATGAGCATATTTCTTGAGAAACACAAATTACCAAAACTGACCCAAGAAGGAATTGAAAACCACATAGTGCCATATCTTTAAGTAAATTGAATTTGTAATTTCAAAAACCAATTAAAAAGGAATATTTTTCACAAAGAAAACTCCAACTTAGATAATTTTGCTAAGTGAATTATGTCAATATTTAAGAAAAAATAATCCTACACAAAATCTATCAGAAAATAAAGAGAAAAAATAATTTCTCAACTTGCCCTATAAGGCCTACATAACCCTGATACTAACACTGATAAAGATATTGCAAGGAAAGAAAACTACACACCAACATATCTCATGAACATAAACACAAAATATAAAATATCAGCAACTTGAACACAAGAATGCATGAAAAAGGTAACGCAACATGATCAGAGTGATTTTATCCAAGGAATGGAAGGTTGGCTCATCCTTCCAAAACAAATCAAGGTAAGTCACTTTATTAATAGAACAAAAGAAAAATCATCCGATCATCTCAATAGATATAGAAGAGCATCATATAAAATTCAAAAATCCATTTTTATTAAAATGTAAATCTCACAGCAAACTAGGAATAGAAAGAAACTTTTTCTATCTGATAAAACATCTACAAAAACCTACCACTAACATCACACTTAAAAACAGAATGCTTTCTCCCAGATTAGGTAGAGAACATATATGTTTGCACTCACTTGATTGTAACAGAGGTCTTGGCCTGCTTAATAAAGCACACACAAAAAAGAAATAACAGGCATAAGGATTGTGGGGGGAAGTGAACTGTCATTATTTGCAGATTATGGATTTCTACATGTAGAAAACCCTATGGTATCTACAAAAAAAAATTAGAAAAAATAAAGTTAGCAAGTTTGTCAGCATACATAAAGGTATATTTGAATATACAAAGGTATATTCAAAATTTAATTACATACCCATTACTTGTAACAAACAAGTGGCAAAAAATTAAAAATGATTATAAATCACAAAACCACAAGTAAGTAGATAACTAGAAAAAGTATAATGCAAAATGTGCAATACTCTACATTGCAACTACAAGGTATTGCTGACAGAAATGGAAGACCCAAATAAATGGCAATATATACCTTATTAATGGATTGACATTCTCAATATCATTAAGATTTCCATTTTCCTTAAATTAGTTCAGAAATAGACCCATTCATTTACAGTCAATTGAATTTCAACTGAGATACCAAGATAATCAAATGAAAAATTGTGTTTTCAATAAATGGTACTGGGACAAATGGATACTGTATGAAACAATTAATTTTGACTCCCTTTCAAGCCATACTTAAAAACTAGTTTGATCACAGACAGGACAGAATCCCACGAACCTTAAAGGACAATTGAAAACCATATTAAAGGTTTCTGCTCAAAAGGAAATCTTAATGCTTACTGGTGAAAAATTACTCCACAGTACATACATCTAATAATGCAAACGTATTCAGAATATGTAATGGACTGCAACAAAAGAGAAACAATCCAATTAAAAATGGGCAAAAGACTTTAACAGGCCACAAAACAATATATACAAGTTGGTAATAAAGATATGGAAAGTTACTTAATATCATCATTAGTTATCAGAAAAATGAAAATGAAATCTACAATGACATACCATTTCATCCTATTAGAATGACTACATTTTTTAAAAAAAGACTGACAGCACTAAGTATTGGCCCTGGTAGGAGTGTAAAATCGTATAATCACTTTTGTGTACTATTTGAAAGTTTTTAGTAAAGTGAAACATGTACTCTGTGATGACTCAGAAGTTCCAATTCGAGAATATGCAATTCTAATCTATAGTGATGGAAATAAAAAAGTGGTTGCTTAGAGTGGGCATGAAAATTGATTGAAACATAACATGAGAAAACTTTCCTGGATGAAGGACGTGTTTTATAATTACTTCTGCCTGCTGGTTATATGGCTGTATACAATTATGAAAACTCACTAAACTAAACAATTAAGTGTAAAAATAACCCGTAATTTAGAACAAAATGTCAGACAAAACACTTTATGCTTTCATTCAGATACACTCCAAATAGAAACAAAACTAAGCTGCAGTTTATAGAGATGCATTCTCAAGTATAAAATTATGAAAAAGAAGCAAGATCCTAATTACAATAAAGGCAAAACAAGGAGCCATCCCCAGAGTAAAGAGAGGTGGCACTGGGTGGGCTGTGAGCACAGGCAGTCAGGGGCTTATAATAATGACAATATTCTACTTCTTGACTTGGATGGCAGTTACATAAGTGTTTCCCTTCCAATAATTTACTAATGTGTTAATTTTCATTATGCACTTTCCTTTATGTATATTTTACAAATTAAAAACATTTTAAAGGCTTTTCATTTTATTGTGAACACACAGATACACATATGTGCTCCCCCAGTAAATAGTACTTAGAAGAAGCCCATTCTTTCGGCTATTAATATGAGTGCATATCATAACTGGCTGGATGAGATACAGAATGTGGAAAAATAAAACCCACATAATCCTCAAATTTAAAAATCCCTAAAGCCTGTTTTAAAATGAGAAAACCAAGATTCTGAAGATTAAATGATTCACGTAATTACTCTCCATTTGACACTTTTGTATCTCAGTTAAATCTACATGCTTTTAAAAGTATGCAGATGAAAAACAAAAATGAGAATGTGAAAGAAAAATGTTCTTGTTGATACAAACATGTAAAACATATATTCTATTTTATGTTTTGCATAAACCCTGAAAGGTCATGAAGACTGGTTCTGTGGCAAAAGAAATATCTGGGCAGCCACAGAGAGATTAAATCTCTTCTGTATACAAACAAGCATAGCTTTACTTTTTTCCCCTTTTTACAAAGAACAAATAAACCCAATGTAAAAACTGAAAAGAAAAAAAAAAAAAACTATGTAAATGCAACATAATTATGTTTCAACCACAGAAGAGAGGAAATTTAGAGTTACAGATTCCATGGTAAGTTTTAATTCTATCCTTGTGTATATGAAAGAGTCTTTCATTACACGATCACATAACACTGGGCCATGTAACAATCAGTCCAACAAATGTTTACTTTACAACGTGTGGAAGGAAAATATTTTGTAGGAGAAATTGTAGGAAATTAGTATATTATTTATGTAAATTGTTAGGTAACATTTCTTAGAATCCTGGGCACTTACAAAATATTAATAGAAATACCTGTTCCTTAATTTCCTTGTTCTAAAGAACATGAAATTTGAAGGATTGCTTGAGCCCAGGAGTTTAAGGCTGCAGTGACCCCTCATCATGCCACCGCACTTTGGGCTGGGTGACAGAGTGAGACCCCACCTCCAATGAAGAAAACGAAAAACATGAAATTTAACTCTTTTATAGGCAGGCACTTACTTATGTTGAAAGCTAACCTTTAAATGTTAAGGATATATTGAAGTAATGGAAAATTTAGAGCATTAGACTTTTAGTATGTTTTGAATCATGTATGCCAGGTAGTTTGTACTAAAGAACAGTAGAGACTGAGTAACTCATGAAGATTCATGAATTCAAATAATTTTAAAAAAGGGTCCAGGCGCAATGGCTCACGCCTGTAATCCCAGCACTTTGGGAGGTCGAGGTGGGTGGATCATGAGGTCAGGAGATCGAGACCATCCTGGCTAACATGGTGAAACCCCGTCTTTACTAAAAATACAAAAAATTAGCCAGGCGTGGTGGCGGGCGCCTGTAGTCCCAGCTACTCGGGAGGCTGAGGCAGGAGAATGGTGTGAAACCAGGAGGCGGAGCTTGCAGTGAGCCGAGATTGCACCACTGCACTACAGCCTGGGCGACATAGCGGGACTCCATCTCAAAAAAAAAAAAAAAAAAAAAAGGAAAAACAGTCCTTATCAGTCGGAGTTTGCTGGGATTCCTGACAACTCACATATCTATATGTATATATAAATGGATTTTTTTTAAAAAAAGGAGGAATAAATTATTTATCCTTCCTTATTTGTATGAGTTATATTTCAGGTTAACAAACAGCAAAGAATTCTGAGACAAACCTAACAAAATTTTTAGATTACAAAGATAAAAATCCCCAGTCCCTCTCCCAAAAAAATTAGATGATTTACAAAGGTAAAATAATTAGACTAGCATCAGACTTTTCAAAAAAATGTTATGAAGCAAGGCAACGGAGCAGTTTTGTTGTTGTTGTTGTTTTGTTTTGTTTTGTTGTTGTTGTTGTTGTTTTGTAATTTAATGAAAGAACTTGGAAATCAAGAACTTCAGGCTGGCCGCCTTGGCCCATGCCTGTGATCCCAGTACTTTGGGAGGCCAAGGAGGGTGGATCGCTTGAGCTCAGGGGTTCAAGACACGCATGGGCAACATGGTAAAACCCTGTCTCTACAAAAACTACAAAAATTAGCCAGGCATGGTTGCAGGGGCCTGTAGTCCCAACTACTTGGTAGGCTGAGGGGGGAGGATCGCTTGAGTCCAGAAGGTCAAGGCTGTAGTGCCACTGCCTTCCAGCCTGGATGAAAGAGTGAAACTCTGCCTCAAAAAAAAAGAAAAGAAAAGAAAACAATAACAATAAAAGAACTTTATATCTAGCAAGGCTGTCCACTGAGTATTTTTAGAAAGTTTTAACATGTAAGAATTTAGGGAATTCTGCACCCATGAGCCCTTTTTGAAGACTCACCTAGAGGATGAGCTCCAAACTAAGACTATAGAACTGAAGCTAATTGAATCTCATATGCATAGATTATATAAGCAAATATATACGTAACTGTTGATCTGAGTTTAAAACAAAGGCAGGGTCAATGGTGAAATAATAATGTTTGAATGTTATATATAACAAAACAGAAATAATGCACTTTAAAAATGGGAGGAAAAGGAATGGAGAAAAAGAAAAATAGAACGATCCCATTGATTACCATACAGGCAACAGGTGAGAATTAAAAGAAACCAATAAAAACTGAAAAACTAAATACTGAATGGGCTGGGCACGGTGGCTCATGCCTGTAGTCCCAGCAATTTGGAAGGCTGAGGTGGGTGGATCATTTGAGGTCAGGAATTCAAGACCAGCCTGGTCAACATGGTGAAACCCTGTCTCTACTAAAAATACAAAAATTAGCTGGGCTTAGTGGTGCTCGCCTATAATCCCAGCTACTACGGTAGCTGAGGCAGGAGAATCATTTGAACCCAGGAGGCAGAGGTTGCAGTGAGCCAAGATCGTACCACTGCACTTCAGCCTGGGCAACAAAGTGAGACTCTGTCTCAAAAAACAGAAACAAACAACCAAAAAAAAAAAAAAAAAAAAAACCTAAATAGTGAATGATTAAATAAGGAGGAGGATGAGGGCACTGGAAAAATTTATAGGCACAAAGGTAACCACTAGAACAAAAATGCAAACCTTTCTAAAGAACACAAATTAAAGAGCAAGGAACAAAAAATTAAAGAACAAAGGCTGCAAATCTTATAGCAAAATATAATTATAAAAAATTGACATTGTTGAAACTAAACATTATTCATATCAATTAATGTTAATACATTTAACTCATTAAAACAAAGACTTTTTAATTGACTCACAAAACAAGACCCAATTTATATACTGCATGCAAGGGCACATCTAAAACAATGTGATTCAGAAAGAGTAAGAAGGAAATGGAAACAACAAGAAAGCAGGGATAGATATTCTGTTATCAGACAAAGTAGAAATCAAGCCAAAACACTTTGAACCTGACAAAGAACAGCACTTGAAATATCAAAAGTCATAATTCATAACCATTAGAAACATTTATGCACGAAATAATACAGCACCTACTATAGAAGATGTAAGAAGATTTAGATAAAAGTGCACTAATGGTAAGAGAATTTTATACAGCAGTTATAGCATAAGATAGATCAAATTCACACAAAATAATAAGATAGAAAACATAAGTAACATAAAGTAGATCTAGAGAATACACATCAAACTCTACACTCTGTTGATAAAGAATCCCAAGCACTAGCAGGGTACGGTGACTCACACCTGTAATATCAATGCTTTGAGAAGCCAAGGTGTAAGAATCACTTGAGGACAGGAGTTCAAGACCAGTCTGGACAACAGAGCAAGACCACATCTCTACAAAAAATTTTTGAAATTAGCTGGATGTGGTGGCACATACCTGTAGTTCTAGCTACCTGGGAGGCTGAGGTGGTAGGATAGATCGAGTCCAGTTCAAGGCTGCAGTAAGCTATGATTGCACCACTGCATTCCAGGTGATAGAAAGAGACCCTGTCTCATAGAAAGAAAGGAAGGAAGGAAAGGAAGGAAGGAAGGAAGGAAGGAAGGAAGGAAGGAAGGAAGGAAGGAAGGAAAAAAAGAAAGAAAAATAATCCCAGTACCCATAAAACACAAAAATTCATCTTCTATTAAGTCATAAAGAAAGCATCAATAAGCTTCATTAACAGTTGAAATCAAAAAGTCAGCACACTCTGATCAAAATATAGTGTGAGAAATATCTTACAAAAGCAAAAAGTAAAATTCTTTGTGTAGTTAAAAAAAATTTTAAACAAAAATTTCTCATTAATTCTATTAAGCAAATGGGCTAATAGGGAAATACAAAGTGAAATTAAGATACTTCTAAAAATGATGATAATGAAAGTACTACACATCAAAATTACAGGGTACATTTAAAGTAATGTCAAAGGAAAATTTATAACATAAGCAACTTTTATTATTTTAACAAAGAATGAAAATAATTGGAAAAATAGCTACAATATAAAGCAAAAGAAACCAAAATGAATAAAGATAAAAGCAGAAATGTATGTGGTGGAAAATAAAAGCACAGCACATCCAGTTAATAAAATAAAAAAATTTCAGAAAAAAGAAAATCAAAATAGAGAAACCATATTAGCTAACTTGATTGGGAGGAGAAAAAACAACAGAATAAAGCTCACATATACAAAAATTTAAAATGACAAGAAAAAAAAAAAAACCATTGAACCAGGCAAACTTTAAACATCATTAAGAGATTAGTTTGTAGGCCACTATTCAAATAAATTTGAAAGTTTAAAGGAAATTGAACATTTCCTAATAAAACGCAGATTTCTAAAATTGAGCTCAGTAGAATAAAAAGCATAAATAGACCAGTTTCCATAGAAGAACTAGAGAAAGCTATTAAATAATTTTTTAAAACACAGTAGGTCCATATAATTGCATAGGAGACTTCTAACAAACCTTCAAAGCCCAGGTAGTCCCATTGCTCAATAAAATATTTCAGAGTATTGAAAATGAAAAGAAAAATTCCCAATTCCTTTTGTGAAGCAAGTATAACATTGATAACTAGATTTGATAAAGAGCCAGAAAATGAAAACAGAAAAAAGAAAAATTATAGACCAACATCACTCATGAATACTATTATAAAAATGCTAAATATTAGCTAACAGAGTCCTACATCACATTAAGAAAAACAGTACACTATGACTAAGTGAGACTTATTCCAGGAATGCAAGGTTAGTTCAATGTTTGAAAATGCATTAATAATTCCCTATATTAATAAGAATAAGGAAAAAATCATAATGAAACATATAGAGCACAGTCGCCACAAATGCTCAGAAAGCTTTTGACAAAATTCAATATCCAATCCTAATAAAAACACTTTCTTTAAAAAAAATTATTTTTGAGTCAGGGTCTCACTCTGTCACCCAGGCTGGAGTACAGTGATGCAACCATGGCTTACTACAGTCTCAAACTCCTGGTCTCAAACAATCCTCCCACCTCAACCTCCTGAGAGGCTGGAATTACAGGTGCACACTACCATGCTCAGCTAATTTTTAAAGTTTTTGTAGAAACAGGACCTCATTATGTTTTTCAGGCTGGTCTCAAACTCCTGGCCTCAAGTGATTCTCCTGCCTGGGGCTTCCAAAGTGCTGGGATTACAGGCATGAGTCATCACACAAAAAACACTTTAAACATAGAAATTGAGAGATAATTTTAATATGATAAAATATATACACTTTAAACCTAAGGTTACTCTTTTACTTCATAGAGAGACACTAGAGGCATACGCACTAATATTAGGAACAAGACAAAGAGGATCCCTATCTCCACTGTAGCAGGACAAGTCGCAGACAATACCCCTTAGACACTGAGTTAAAGAAGGAAGGGCTTTATTTGGCCGGCAGCTTCGGCCAGACTCATGTCTCCAACAACCAAGCTCCTGGAGTCAGCAATTCCTGTCCCTTTTAAGGGCTCACAGGTCCGTGTGAGAGGGTCGTGATCGATTGAGCAAGCAGTGGGTACATGACTGGGGGATGCATACACCAGTAATTAGAAAGGAACCGAACAGAACAGGGATCTTCACAGTGCCTTTTTTAAGCAAATAACTGATTAGGTCAGGGATCCATCTTTAACTAGCACTCCCAGGGTGTGGCACTGGGCTGCCTGCTTGTGGATTTCATTTCTGCCTTTTAGTTTTTACTTCTTCTTTCTTTGGAGGCAGAAATTGGGCATAAGACAATATGAGAGGTGGTCTCCTCCCTTACCACTACTATTCAAGAAGGTACTAGGGAATTAGCTAATGAAATTAGAGGAGATAATTCAATTTAAAGAATAAGAATTTTAAAGGTGTAACATTTGGGAGGCTGAGACAGGACAATTGTTTGAGCCCAGAAAGCAAGGGTTGCAGTGAGCTGAGATGGTGCTACTGCACTCCAACCTGGGTGACAGAGTAAGACTCCAATTTAAAAAACAAACAAACAAACAAACAAAAAAAGTAACACTTTCTCTAACCCTAGAGCAGAGGTGAACAAATTTTTTCTGTAAGGAGCTAGATATTATTTTAGTCTTTGTGGGCCATCCAATCTCTGCCACAGCTACTCAACTCTGTAATTGTAGCACAAATGCAGCCAAAGGCAATATATAAATTAATGATGGTAACTACGTTCTAATAAAACTTTATTTATAAGAGTAAGATTTGGCCCATAAGCCATAGTTATCAAACACTGGCCTGGAGACTTAACAATAAAAGGAACTCAACCAATAAGAGAATTCTGTAAGGTGGCAGGATATAGAATTATCATACAGAATTCAGTGGAGCTCATTAAATACAACCAATCAGTATGCCCACATGATGGCAGGTGGAAAAAAAAACATTTCCACAATCCACAAAGAGGACAAAATACTTAGGAATTAACTGGACAAAAAACCCACAAAATTCATGTGAAGAAACCTTTAAAACATTCTTCAAAGTCAAAAATCTGGACTTGAATAATGGAAGGTTTCTGAAACTTACTATGACTATGTAAGATGTTAAGGTTAAGGGAAGTTGAGTAAAGGGCATGGGAATTCTGTGTTCTGTGTTGTCTCTCTGCTTTTGCAGCTTTTCCATAAGTCCAATGCTATTTCAAAGTAAAATTTAGCCGAAAAATTTTTTACAAAGAAAGTAAAGATTCAGAGGTGTGGAAAAATAAATCATAGATATTTCTGAAGTTTTTAACTTCAATTTTTTTAGTTGTTTGACATTTTATAATATTTTATTAGAAAATCTGTTCCCCAAAACACAAATGTTAATGGTTTTTTGCAATGTTGGTATGATTTTATATACTTGAAGGCCAAATTACCTCCAGATGAATTTTGTAAGTATCAAATAGACATTACTTGATACTTACAAAACAAGAAAGGAAAATTCAGCACACATAAATCTACTTTTTCATAAACTTAATGTGTCAGGATACCTATTGTCCCATTTTAGATCTGGTGGTGGGGCATAGGGTATAATGAGTATGAAATAATTTATATTGAGTTTTTAAAAGAAGTAGTCTGGAGTACTGAAAAAAGTCAATAGAGTTTTGCAAAATCATTGGTTTCATAAAAATCACTTTTACTTCAGTAGCCAAACTATTAATATTAAGATGATATTTCTTATTCTTACTGAGAAATATGTGAAGGAAGAGAGTTGCTATGAATTCTACTCCACAAAGTTAATAAAACTGTGCTAAGGGTTTATATGTTTATTCTGATATGCAACCCAAGTTTTTGCCACAGCCACAGCCAAGTCACTAAAACATAAAGCTGCTAGTCATTAAAACAAGTTCCTAACCCATGAATTATAGAAGATTTACATAGGAGAGAGGGATTTGTCATTTCCTTACCATGTAAGACTTAAAGCTCAGAGATGTAGTAAATCCTATAAATCTAGCAATAATAGCCATGCCTGAAACATAATGCAAAGAGTAATGCTGTTTTATTTCTTATCAAAGTTAAAAATACTGTTTTCTGAAATTTAGTGTGTTTATAAAAACACATGTGGGACGCCTATGTTCACAGGTGCAAAAGGATTCACTAACCTCCTTGTCGCACAAAAAAGGGCAGTTTAGTCCTTATCTTACCAGGCCTTGCTGTAGAATTTAACATGTTTGACCTCTTTGTCTCCTTTAAACACTCTCTTGCCTGTTTTTTCTATAATTCACTCTTCTAGTTCCCCTCACAACTCTCTGGCTGATGCTTCTCAGTTTCTTTACCGAGACTTTTTCTTGTGTCCATTCATTCTCCTTAAATGATTGAGTTCAATAAGCTTCTGTTTTTGTCTTTCTCTTTTCACTGTGTTTCTCTTCCTCACAACCTCTTACATATATCCATGACATCAGTTACCAAATATTAATAATATTATACACCCAACCCACCCCTCTAATCTAACTAAGCTTTAGACATGAATACCCAATTGACTAGTTGCCATCACCACTTGGATGTCCCATAGGAACCTCAGAGTCTCTAAACAACCACAACTGAACTCACCATTTATTCATTATACAATAAGCGGTTGTCAGGTGCCTACCCTGATCATTGTCCTGGGTTAGGCAATGGAGGTATAATAATGAACATATTAACTTTGTCTCTCCTCTCACAAAGTTCACTCTTTCTTCAACCATCTTCTACCAGTAAGTGGTACCAATATCCATATGGTTACCCAAGCCAGCAAACCAAACATCATCTACGACTCCTCCCTATTCTTTGTAACTCACGTTCAATCATTCACTTGGTCCCATCCATTCTCTTCCATCATAGGTCTTTATTTAAACTGTCAATTTCTCTATTTTTATTACATTGTATTTTACAGCGTTAGTTTAAGCCACCTTCACCTCTCACCTATGATGATCCCCTAACAAGGTTTCCTGCCAGTATTAATGCTAAAACCCTTCAATGATCCTCAACTGACCTCAAAACAAAATCTAAATTAGTATGACGCACAAAGGCCTGATTTATCCATTGCCTATTCACACGTCTTATGACATGCCCTCAAAGCTCCTTCACTGCAGGTGAGAGTTTAATGGAAATTATTTACCATTTAGGGCCCCTTGTTTCAATTTATGGCAAATTAAATAACATATCTTGATATAAGAGAAACACAATCAAAAGACAAAGTCGTCTTATACAGATGAATATACATACTAAGGAATCTGACTTTCATTTTCTAGTTATGTATTATCTTTTAAAATTTCTATTCATTGAAGCTACTGCTACCTCAACAATACTAGCATATATTTACACATAGCACTTATTATGTGTCAGTCACTTTACATATATAAATTTGCTTAATCATCTCAACAACCCAATGACATAGGTACCATACTATCCCCATTTTATGTATATGGTGACCAAGACACTCAGTCATTTACAACTTGCCAAAGGAAAAATAGTTGGAGAATGATGAGACTGGTATTGCAGGCAATGGTTCCAGAATCCATATGTTTAGCTATTATACACTACACGTTTGAACAAAATGGGATTGTACAAGGTGTTAAACAAGAAATTTGATTTTGTAAAGGTGACATATATTTATCATGTAGACAGTACAGAAAAATACAAAGCATTAACAAATAATCCCAAAATCCTACCATACTGAAATAACAATCACTAGCTGCTAATGTAAATTATTCTGGATATATCTTTATGTCTTTAGGTAGATAGAAGGATTGACGGATAGATAAGACAGATAGATAAAACAGATGAATATATGAGAGATGATTGATTGATTGATAAAATAATGTTTTGTACCATGTCTATTGAATTTTTATGTGAAAGATGATAAAATTTGCATACTTACACATCTGCCCTGAAATGACTTTGATTTGTGTCAGTTGTATTATTAAATTATAATTATCCATTTCTATAAAATATAGCTGACTCTCCCTAATGATGATTCGTTCATTGTTTTGTCTTAGCTTAATATTTAAATGAATTCAAAGGTTTCCACTGGTATCTTTTAGCCATAGTTTTACTATTTTAAAATACTTTGAGTAATTTCTTGGTTGACTGGAATTTTGTCATCAAGTAGTCTTTGCAGGGAGAGCTAGAGAGCACTACATTCACTAATCCTGTATGCTTAAGAATATGTTATTGCCTTCACATTTGAAGGATAACTTGGCTAAAATGAAATTTTCGGGCAATAGTTTTTCTCTCTCAGGATGTTTTAATCAATGGCTTGTGACATTAAAAGAAGATACAGAGTTTAAAGCCAATGGTTTTGCTGGATGTATTTATTTTTTCCCTTCTGAAATGCAAGTAATTTTATCAGGATATGTGTTGCTGTTGGTCATTTTGTGTCAATATTACTAAGATCTCTTGGGGTCTTTTTGACATAAAGACTCACAGCAAAGTTTTCTTCTGTTATATCCTTACTTAAGGTCATATTCCATTGGTTCCAACCTCTTCTTGAGGAATACCAATACGTTTACGTTGGATGTCCTTGGGTTTCATATTTATCGATTTTTCTATTAACTTTTTATATATTTTTATTTTTTATTTCCTATACATCACATTTCTGACTGTGTTTTTAGTTGTGTTTATTATATTTCTTTTACTCCTATCCAGGCTTTTTGTTCAATGATTATCCTATTTCTTTTCTCAGCTCTAACTACTTGCTTTTAAAACTACTTAGGTTGCCTTATAAAATCTTTTGCAAAACTATCTATGATTGTGACCAGGCCTGGTGGCTCACACCTGTAATCCTAAGCACTTTGGAAGTTTGAGGTGGGAGGACTGCTTGAGGACAGGAGTTAAGAGCCTGTCTTTACAAAAAAAATTTTTGAAAAAAATTAGCACACCTGTAGTCCTAGCTACTTGGGAGACTGAGGGAGGAGGATTGCTTGAGCCCAACAGTTCGAGGCTGCAGTGAACAATGATGGCACCACTGCACTCCAGCCTGGGTGATAGAGTGAGACCTTGTCTCTGAAAAACAAAAAATAGGCTGGGCGCAGTGGCTCATGCCTGTAATCCCAGCATTTTGGGAGGTCGAGGCCAGCGGATCACGAGGTCAAGAGATGGAGACCATCCTGGCTAACATGGTGAAACCCTGTCTCTACTAAAAATACAAAAAGTTAGCAGGGCGTGGTGGTGGGTGCCTGTGGTCCCAGCTACTCGGGAGGCTGAGGCAGGAGAATGGCTGAACCTGGGAGGCGGAGCTTGCAGTGAGCCGAGATCGCACCACTGCACTCCAGCCTAGGCGACAGAGAGAGACTCCGTCGCAAGCAAAAACTTTATATAATTTTTTGACTCTCTTATTAAGAAACAATATACTGTTTTAACAGCCGTGTGACTGTAAGGAAGTTATTTGAATTTGTCTGTTTGCTTTTGTGATGGAATCACCTCAAATACAATCACACAACAACCTGCAATCCCTTTCACCCTGAGAACACATTGTCACTCAGTTTTGAGCATTCAAACAGTCAATCTGGCTTACTCCAAATCTCTAAAAGTTTACAGCTTCTTTTTGTGTTATAATCTGGCAATCATTGTCTCTAATACCCTTTTCACTCCGAAATGTCTCCAGTAATCCCCCTGGGCTGGAAGGCTGTTGTAGACAAAACAAAATGACATGTCCATATGACTTTTCCCAGGGCTCCACTTCTGATGCCTCATAATGCAAAACTGGGTCTCTGGTGGCAAAGTCTTCACCTCTTCCAAGACACATTCAATTCCCCTAATCCCTGCTCTCTTAAAAAAGAAAAAAAGAAAAAAAAAAAGGTCGACTATGCTTCGAATGACCATGACACTTATTTGGGAGGAAATCTTGACATCTGAAGAGGCATGTGTTAAAAGTCAGCATATTACAGATGGGTCAATAATTCATAGCATCTTGCAGATGTGTTTTACATTTTAAAATTTGGAGTT
This sequence comes from Macaca thibetana thibetana, assembly GCF_024542745.1. Classification (NCBI taxonomy): domain Eukaryota; kingdom Metazoa; phylum Chordata; class Mammalia; order Primates; family Cercopithecidae; genus Macaca; species Macaca thibetana. The sequence goes on from NC_065586.1 coordinate 27,597,254, forward strand.
GTGGCCATTCCCCTGTTTGTGTGAATATAATTTTTTCTCTACTTTTGCTCTCTTTTTGTAGGTTTCATGCCGTTAACTAGAAGTCAAGCCGCTCATAAAACTCCACAAACTAGTTTTGTGCATTACTAATAAGTGTTTACTGCCTTATCATCATCTACTTTACTATTTTAAAATTATCACTTCACTTGTCTGTCTCCCCAACTCAACCAAGTCCTTCAGGCTTGTTGTTTATCAATGACTTTTTTTTTTCATTTCCATTTTATTGTTTCAAAACTTGATAGATTCTTTAAGAGTCAGAATATGAAAAGAAGATAGCTGTTTTCTCTGGCCTTTTCTTCAATGGATACAACTGAAAAGTCAATAAATCTAATACTTGCTTAAAGTAGTTACATTAATGAGAATTTAAAGACCCATTTCGAAAAGTAATGCAATGATAACATTTAGAAGGAATTTCAAGGTGGCAACTAGATAACCTGGTAATTACTTACACAGAAATCATGAAAGCTGAGATACAGAATAGAAGTAGAGGCTTTGCAAGAGTAAATTCTAATCTACAATCAATACAATTCAATGCAGACACTCTCCTCACCTCACAATGGGGTTATGTCCCAATAAACCCATCATAAGTTGAAAATATCATAAATCAAAAGTACATTTAATATGCCTAACCTACTGCACATCAGAGCTTAGACTAGCCCACCTTAGATATGCTCAGAACATTACTGCAGCCTCAAACTCACGGGCTCAAGCAATCATCCACCCTCACGCCCTCTAATTCTTTGCATTTTTTATAGAGACAGGCGTCTTGTTATGTTGCTTAGGCTAGTTTTGAACTCCTGGCCTCAAGCAATTCTTCTGCCTCTGCCTCCCAAAGTACTGGGATTACAGATGCAAGCCACCATGTCATTAGCCTATAGTGGGGCAAAATCATCTAACACAAAGCCTATCTTATAATAAAGTGTTGAAATCTCATGTAAGTTATTGAATACTGTACTGAAATTGAAAAAAAGAATGGTGGTAGAGGTACTTGAAGTATAGTTCCTACTGACTGCGTATCATTTTGGCACCATCATAAATTAAAAATTTCTAAGTTGAACCATCATAAGTTGGGACCATCTGTATATTTATTAAGAAGTTAATAGTCACTGAAAGATTAAAAGATGATTTGTGACACAGACTATCAAGTCATACAAAAATATTATTACTAACAAGGGAGGCAATGATAAATTCTATATGAAAAATACTTGAAAATTTTAAGGCAGTTTCTCAGGTGAAGCCCAATTCCATCTCAGGTCCTCCATGTTGGCTACTCCTGTCTGAGATGTTCACGCAAGCTGCCTTCTCAGTTTTTAGGTCTTGGTTTAAATATCATCCTCCCTGAGTCTACTTTCCTGACTGCTTGAGCTAAAGTAACCACCTCCCACCCAGTCACTGTCTTTCAATCACACTGTTTTCTTGTCTTCATAGCTTTTAACACAATGGAAGTCATTTTATTTGTTTATTGATTGAATGTATAGTCAATGTTCCACACATATAATAGAATGTAAGCCCCATGACAGCAGGAGCTTTGTTTGGTTACCATTATAAATCCAGTGGCTAGCACAAAAGATGCTCAATAAATATGTGTTTAATGTAAAGGAATAAATAAGGAGCTGGGTGTGGTGGCTCACACCTGTAATCTCAGTACTTTGGGAGGCTGAGGCAGAAGGATTGCTTGAGACAAGGGGTTCAAGACTAACTTGGGCAACATAGCAAGATCCCCATCTCCACAAAAAAATTCAAAGAATTAGAGGGCATGGTGATGTAGTCCCAGCTACTAAGGAAGCTAAGACGAGAGGATTGCTTGAGCCCATGAGTTTGAAGTTGCTGCAAGCTATGATCGCATCACTGCATTTCAGCCTGGGTGAATGCCTGAGACCTGTCTCTTAAAAAAAACTAAACAAAACAAATAAGAATGTAACTCCAGACAACTGATATTTGCAAATAAAAGATGAAAGCAGAGAAGTTAAATGGGGCCACAAGACAAAATGCTTTGAATCGCAAGTTAAGCACCTTAGCATTAAAATGGTTTTCAGCATTGAAGTCACTCAGGGTTTTGTGGGCCAAGAAAACATTATCAGATATGCAGTTTAGAAAAGTAAATGTCAATGTTGTTCAGGAACAAACTGAAAAGGGAGGGGGAGGCTAGAGGTGATGCCAAATAGGACCCATTTCAGTAGTTCAGGTAAAAGATGACAGAGCCCAACTGAGAGCAGAGAGGAGGAAATTTGTTTAAAGAACGTCAGAGGTAGCTGGTGGACAAGTAGATTTGGGTAGGCAAAAAATAAAGAGGAACCAAAGATCAAAAGAAATACATGCAGCCATTTCTGGCAAGTGTTTATAAGATTCTAATGAATAGCAAAGCAAGTTTCAAAAACATAAATACATTAGAAAATGGTTTTATAAGTCCAGCCAGTATTCTTCCCTTAAAGTAATCACATATGCAACTTGTATTCCTTAGTGTCTGAAACACTGGAGACTAAGGTTCCAATAACCAAATTCAAAAGGAGTTATGGAGGTGTTAGGATTTGTTTATAAGATAATGTGGTTAGATGAAGCCCCCTGATATGGTTTGGCTGTGTCCTCACCCAAATCTCATCCTGAATCCCCACGTGTTGTGGGAGGGACCCAGTGGGAGTTAATTGAATCATGGGGGCAGGTCTTTCCCATGCTGTTCTTGTGATAGTGAGTAAGTCTCATGAGATCTGACCACTTTAAAAAGCAGAGTTTCCCTGCACAAGCTCTCCTCTCTCTTCTCTGCCACCATGTAAGATGTGACTTGCTCCTCCTTGCCTTCCGCCATGATTATGAGGCCTCCCAGCCATGAGGAACTGTGAGTGAATTAAACCTCTTTCCTTTATAATTACCCAGTTTCGGGTATGTCTTTATCCGGTATGACTAACATCCTTATCTCCCCACACTTCCTGTTGGTTCTGTTTATCTGGAGAGCCCTAATAAAACAGCTTTAAGTCAACTGGGTTCCTCCTTTTTTGGAGTAAAGATATATATCTTTATATTATATAAAGATATAAGTCTTTATACATATATGAATATATACATATCTTTTAATATATGAATATATATCTTTATATATGGATCTATCTCTCTCTATATATGATATATTTTTGTTCTATTGTTCTTAAATTGTCTTTTCTTCCTAATTAGACAATAAGGAAAAATACCATCACTTAAAATCCTTGTCTCTTCCCCTCATCAGTTCACAGTTCTTGCTAGGTGCTCAAAATACATTTGCTGAATAGGTGAGAAACAAGAAAGCTACTATGAGAATGTACCTGGCACTCTCCAGGAGCCTAGTTAGACAGATGTATAATCCTTCCCTAGGAGACAGAGAAAAGTTTTGTTGATTGAATAAAGGTTTCCACATGGGAAACTGATTACCATGTATTGTAAATCCTCCCAATATGCCCAACTTAGCCCTCCATCTCATATAAGGTAATATTTTGGCTCTGTAACTCATGATTTGGTAAACCTGTGATTATTTATATGACACACTATTTTTTCATCATTTATGTACATCAATTCTAAGTGATGACACTTCTGTGACCTCCCAAGTGTTTTCCCTGACACTTTTATAAAATATTACCATCTCCAGGGCCACTTACGCCATGCTTTCAGGTTCTACTGCGCAAGCACCAACTGCTTTTGTAACATTCACAAGAAGAGCTTGGTTGATTCCAACAAGGAGGTTCACAAGTGGTTGAATGCCACCACATTTCCGGACAATGACTCGGTTTTCATGTTCTTGGCAGCATTCTCCCAAGGCCCCAACCACATTCACAAGTACTTCTTCAGGCTGATCTGTTGAAAGCCGCACCAAGGTTTCAATGACTTTGTATTCCCGAAACCTAAGTTCATCATAAGAAAGAGGAGAATTGGTTTTTGTATAAGGTTAGCTAAAAATTACTAAATGTTCATTCAATCCTTACAACAACTCAGTGATGCAAATATTATTTAATCCCCATTACTGGATGGCTAATCTGAAGCTTGGTAAATAGTAGAGCTGACACCTACACCCAGCCATCTGCTCCAGACCTGCGCCCTTAATCACCATGCAGTACAGCCTCTAAGAAAACCACAGCTTCTTCTAAACCTGAGGGTCTAAGATTCCACTCTACTAGGGTTTTCTTCCCCCTGTCTTCCAGAGACTACTTTACCTGAATGAAGTCTTCTAAATGTTTTATAAAAATAAATTATATGTTATATATTTTTTGTTTTCAAATGCATCAAACATGGCTCTATTGTACCTATTTGGATTTAATAGGTCTCTTGAAATGAGTAGTAGCTTGTGCTACTTGGATAAAAAAAAATGTCACTCTCAAGTATCTTCCATATTAACCACTAATACATTTCAGCATCTCTCTTGTCATAAAATTTCACTCTGATATATATGTATATGTGTATGTGTGCATATATATACAAATACACACACACACACACAAACACACATCAAAAGCAAGCATGCTACATAAAGGTAAATATTTGAAAATTACTAGTTTCTATACAGAACATTTTCCCTTTCTAATAAATTTCAGCAGTATTTAAGTACCATGATGCAGTTTTTAATTAAGATAAAAGTTCCATTAGCCAAGGTTACTTTTAAACTAGCCATGTCTTCACTAGGCCTTATTTATTAAGTCAACTTATTTTGTGTTAAATGGTCAGGATGTGAATTTCTTGTTAAAGGAAATAATCAGATGGAGTCAAGGAGAAGCTGTCTCAGAACACCCATTACTGAGAATGTAAACTGTCAAAAATAGGAAGAGGTAGAATTAGAAAATTAAAATAAATCAAATGGTCATAAAGTTTATACTTTAAAATCAAATCTGATGAAATCATGTTTGAAAATGACCACTCTTTAAAGAGTAACTGATTAGTTGACATTTAGCTGATTCATCTTGTTTATCTTTAGAAAAAGAAAAAGAATAAAATCACTTCCATCTCTAAAGATTCCATGGGAAATCCACCCACTCACCTTGATAGATTCCCACAGAAAATATCAAAGATATTTCTAATTCAAATGGCTGCCCATATGCAAAATAGAGAGATCATGTCAGCAAGCCTCTTAGTGCCACTGAGGCACAGAAAAAGTCATTGCCAGGTGGTGGGCAATTTCTATTCTTTTCTTTTCTGTTCCAAGAATCCCTTCATTCAGCTAACTTCATCCAGAATATACATCTACGACTAACATTAGAATCAATTCCTTACTAGAACGGCATTAAATGACAAGAAGGTGTTTCAGAAGCCATATCTTCATTTCAGAATATTAAGTGCCTTCTCTTACTTGGTCACGTTCTCTTTGCTGATGGAACATTTCCATATTGCCCCCGTGACAGCGGCTAACCGCTCTTTATTGTCAGTGTTATTGAGTAGACTGGCCAAGGGCTTAAGTCCTCCGTGCAGCCTAACGAGGTCCCGGGTTTCCTTATCTTCAGCACACTGCACAAAAAGTCAAATCAGAGGCTGTCAGTGATCAAGGAATATCAAGCTTTCAATGATTGCTAAAAAGGCTGCCATTCTAGTAGGTATGAAACTTCTTTCTAGAGAGATCATTTTCTAAAGATGCCTCCAAGTAAAATATAAAATATAATTCGTCTCTCTACTGGTAACTTTCTGACAGTATGTCTCTCCCTTTACATGGCTTTGGGAATGGACAGCAGTTTCTACGTACTCAGCAATTCTCCCAAGCCAGTTTTGAGATGGCCTGGGCATCTCTTGAGGCGAAGGTCAGTGAAAAACCTACAACTCCACTGGCAAGGAATGGAGGATTTCTACAGTGATGCAACTCAGAGTCTTGGGAAAATGTCGTAGAGAAAACAGATGAGTGAAAGGGATTTGGTCAGCTCTTCAATGGCCCCTGAAATCTAGAGATAAATATATTTTCTTTCTTTTTTTTTTTTTTTTGAGACAGAGTCTTGCTCTGTTGCCCAAGCTGGAGCGCAGTGGCATGATCTCAACTCACTGCAACCTCCACCTCCTGGGTTCAGGTGATTAGAGACAAAGAATTTCTCCAATCAAGTTTCTATGCCCAGAGCAGTGGGTGATATCAATAGTACCCGACATTTTATTCAAATATGCTTATCCATGTTTGTCATCCTTTGAAATAAATATTTTCCACACAGATGGTCTCAACTGATCATTCTTCCTGGGCTCTAGAGCCAACAGTTGATACAATTAGCAGAGACTTGGCTATTACTCCAAGCGCACAGTTGTTTTTTGATGCCATGAGATGCCAATGTGTCATGTGTCACCCATGGAGGCCACTAGAAGAAATCCTCATCACAATGCACCATACAGGCACCTGCCATGTTTATCCTCTACATGTGATTTTCATTTCTGGATTAGAGGCACCTCCTAAAAATTAATCCCTATTTCTAATCAACTCAATAGTTACTCCGACGAGGCATATATACAAATATATACAAGTCAGGGCCATATATGATTGTTATGGGCCAAATTGTGTCCCCTCAAAAGTCACATATAGAGGTTTTTTGTTTTTTGGTTTTCAGATCAAGGTGCTCTCTGTTGCCCAGGCTGGAGTACAATGGCACAATCTCAGCTAACTGCAACCCCTACCTCCTGGGTTCAAGCAATTCTCGTGCCTCCACCTCCAGAGTAGCTGGGATGACACCACCATACCCGGCCAACGGGTTTTGTATTTTTAGTAGAGATGGGATTTCGCCATGTTGGCCAGGCTGGTCTCGAACTCCTGACCTCAGGTAATCTGCACACCTCGGCCTCTCAAAATGCTGGGACTACAGGCTTGAGCCACCACGCCTGGCCCATATATTGAAGTCTTAATTCCCAATACCTCAGAATGTGACTGTACTTGGAGACAGAGTTTTTAAAGAGGTCGTCAAGGCTAAAGGACCTCTTCAAAATTACTTGGGTAGGCCCTGCTCCAATAGGACTGCTGTCCGAGGGGAGACGATGACACTGGCATACACTAAGGAAAGACAGTGGGAGGACAGGGAAAAGGCAGCCATCTACAAGCTGAGGAGAGAGGCCTCAGAAGAAACTAACTTTGGTCTGAGACTTCTAGCCTCCAGGGCTGCGAGGAAATAAATTTTGGCTGTTCAAGCCACCCAGTCTGTGGTACTTTGTTATGGCATCCCACCCTCACAACCTAATACAATCCTCTACTGAAATGAATCCCTGTATCTTTTTTTTTTTTTTTTTTTTTTTTTTGAGACAGAGTCTCATCTCAGGCTGGAGTCCAGTGGCGCGATCTCGGCTCACTGCAACCTCCACCTCCCGGGTTCAAGTGATTCTCCTGCCTCAGCTTCCTGAGTAACTGGGATTACAGGCACACACAACCATACCCAGCTAATTTTTGTATTTTTAGTAGAGACAGGGTTTCACCATGTTGGCCAGGCTGGTCTTGAACCCCTGACCTCAAGTGATTCGCCCATCTCAGCCTCCAAAGTGCTGAGGGATTACAGGGATTACAGGGATTACAGGGCCGCATCCGGCTCCTTGTATCTTTTTGGCATACTCTCTGATTATGCACATCTTAATTGCATTCCTCTAGCAAATCTACTGTGATTAGGTAGAAGCAGACATGCACAGTAACCAGCCATCCACAACTTTGTCAAGGCCATTTTTCTCCCTTTACCATTCTAATCTGTTTTCTGGTATACTATGAAATGTACCATACACAAAAAGTTAGTGTACATTACAATAAGTAAACCAGTAAAAAGATAAAACAGGAACACACACGCACACATACCCATTCCTCTGGCTAGTCTTGGTAGGAGATAAATGCCCCAAGATTATTTAAACAGGACATATTAAAAGCAATATAGAAGCACCATGTACTTATTTATCTATTTTCCACTAAGTACATCATTTTAGGAGACAAAGACGCATATGTGTCTTCTAGAAACAAATAGTCACAGATGTCAAAACAGGTTTCTCTGACTTATACAAGTTGTCTGTCATTACCACAGGACAATGGTTCTTAGACCTAACTGTGTTTGAAAATCCAATGGGGTACTTGTTAAAAATGCAGCCTGGGCACGGTGGCTCATGCCTGTAATCCCAGCACTTTGGGAGGCTGAGGAGGGAGAATCACTTGAAGCCAGGGGTTTGAGAGCAGCCTGGGCAACATAGAGAGATCACTGTCTCAGAAAAAATAAAAATAAAGAACATTAGCGAGACATGGTGGTAAATGCTCTAGTGTCCGCTACTTGGGAGGCAGAGATGGGAGGATCACTTCAGCCAGGAGACTGAAGTGACAGTGAGCTATAATTGTGCCATTGCCCTCCAGCCTGGGCAACAGAGCAAGACCCTATCTCTAAAAAAATAAAATTAAAACTTAAAGAAAAAATAACTAAATAAAGTGCAGATTCCTGAGTCCCATTCTCACAGAAGGAAACCACATGGTTAGAAAACTACCTTAAACTATGTGAGAAAGAACGCCAACAACCGCTGGAAGAGTTCATCGCACCTGGTAAATGGCCATGGCGCAGTGCTCCTGCAGCTCCTCGTTCTCACTATTTAGGTTCTTGACAAGGTTTTCAATGATCCTTTCTGCTTTGATTGCAGCCCGGTAGTTTTCCTAGGAATAAAAACCTACGTATTTATGTGTCTAAGGCATGAATATAAGTATCTGTTTACATTTAGTAATAAACATGCTGAACAAACTTTCTTAGGAAATAATCACCAAAGTCTTGACATATCCCTACATCAATAAGCTTGACATATCCCTACATCAATAAATTAACTGAATTAATATATGTGTGTGTGTATATATATATAGTGTGTAGATATACATGTCAGCATATATATGTGTGATATATATATAAATGTCAGTATATATGTGAGATATATAAATACATATATGTGTGTGTGTGTATATATATATATCACAGATACTGATTTAATTAATGTCCTATCAGTTGGATCTTCTCTTTCTCATAGAATGCTGACTTCTTAAAAAAAAATGTCCTTGAGCCATCAAGATAACCTTAAAAACAACTTTTGGACTAAAGAAAGTGAAGTTGAGAAGGCAAGGGAAGCAGAACTGGCGTGAGTACCTCTGATGCACACTCTTGCAATGTCCCCACCACCGGAATTAGCATGTTTTCATGAGAAGTCTTCAGCAGCCGAGCCAACAGAGGAATGCCCCCAGCTTTGCGGATGGCTTCTTTATTCGTATGACTCTTACTGCAGCTCCACAGGGCCAGCGCCCCACAGCGAGCCACTTCCACGTCTCTGGCCTCATACAGACTCGATTGGGCAGGTTTTGTGGAATCATGTGCACAGTCCAGTAGAGCAACCTACAATAATAGATAAATCCAATGTTCATGGAAATCTTAAAAAGAACATTTAAGTCATTCTTCAATAGCTACAGGGTTGTTTACCAAACTCACCTCCATCAAAAACAAGAATGCTTTAAAAAATCAATTTTCATACTCCATAGCAGCCAGGGAAAGCAAACAAACAAAACCTTACAAAAAACCTTCCTCCAGATTTGGGAGCTTATACATTTCCTTCCCACAAGAAATGTAAGCCCACCAAGATAGTATTTTCTTAACATGGCTCTAATATTTACATTAATCATATTTGTAAACCACATCCTCAGCCCAAACATCTCAGAAAACCAGCTTCCCTAAAACCATCAGCACTTTCTAAGGAGAAATGAATGGACTATACACTCTTAAAGCCACAAGACCTGACCAGGAACAGTGGCTGATGCCTGTAATCCCAACACTTTAGGAGGCCGAGGTGGGAGGATCACTTGAGGCCAGGAATTAGAGACCAGCCTGAACAACATAGCAAGATCCTGTTTCTACAAAACAAAACAAAACAAAACAAAACAAAAAAAAAACACTGGATGTGGTGGTGCACGCCTGTAGTCCCAGCTACTCAGAAGGCTGAGGTGGGAGGGCTGTTTGGGTCCAGGAGTTCAAGTCTGCAATGAGTTATGATATCAACACTGCACTCCAGCCTGGGCAACAAAGCAAGATCCTGCCTCCAAAAACAAACAAACAAACAAACAACAACAAAAAAAAAACACATGAGATCTCTTTGGAGGACATAGCCTACCTCATATGCTACTGAAACCAACCAAACCAAACAGCACAACTGCTAGCATCCAGTTTTTTTCTTTACAATAACTAAAGTCACTGAAGAGCTTAAGGGAAAAGCAATTTACTACAAAGATTAAGCAGTATGTTAGGTTGCCCCACGGAAGAAGGGAAGCCAGACCTCCCTAGAGCTGTGATTGGCTGTCAGCCATCCTTGTAGGCTCACTGTCTCTATCTGGGGCTTGGGAGCAATCATCTATGCATGTCGACTCCATTATTCTCTCCCTGAAGGTCAAATTCCACAGATACTGCCCATAACCATCAATCTCAAATTTATAGGGGAATAATAGCCCAGGCTAGGTAGAGTCTCTCAATCCCAATTCCAAGTTCCTGGGAGAGAGATCCAGTGGGACTGGCTTGAGTCAGGTGGAAACTCCTGGTCTAATTAGTTATGGCCCCAGGAAAGATGGGGGTAGGGGTACGGAGGCTTCCAGGTACTGACTGCAGATGGGATAGCAACGTGGGAAAAACTCTAAGACCGTGGGATTGAACACAGATGCACAACAATAAATGATACAGTACGGAAATGCTCAGAAAGCCTGTACCATTTGTGACTGTTTTGGAACTGCGTGGTGGTTAGGAGGTGCTCCTCACAATCTTTGCCTTGCAAAAATTTATTCCTTGATTTAACCCACTGCCACTATGACCAGCACGACTGGCTGATTCACCAAAAAGTGGTTAAATAATTGTCTTGTTTTGATGAATCTTTCTGAAATGTATGTATAGATCATAGTCATTTCAATGTTTTTTTTTGTTTTGTTTTGTTTTGTTTTTGGAGATGGAGTCTTGCTTTGTCACCCAGGCTGGAGTGCAGTGGCATGATCTCAGCTCACTGCAAGCTCCACCTCCTGGGTTCACACCATTCTCCTGCCTCAGCCTCCCAAGTAGCTGGGACTACAGGCGCCCGCCACAATGCCTAGCTAATTTTTTGTATTTTTAGTAGAGACAGGGTTTCACTGTGTTAGCCAGGATGGTCTCGATCTCCTGACCTCGTGATCCACCCGCCTCAGCCTCCCAAAATGCTGGGATTACAGGCGTGAGCCACCGCGCCCAGCCTTCAATTTTTAATGTTGGAAGTTTTGGGGTCTTCATTTAGAAGTCTGGTGATATTTTTGTGACCAGAAAAATGACGTAGGACCTTATTTCTTGTTTATATCAGTTAATCTATTAGGAAAACTGGTTTTGTTACATCTTGTTTTGCTTAAAGTCACAATTTTTGAGAACCTGTTGATATTGAATGAAGACTTACTGTACTAGGCTCCTGAATGTGATGCATAAAACATATTTTATATTACATTATCCATTCTTATAATTTAATGGGAGTAGTGTCAGTAGACAGTCACATCAACCTACCAAATTGTTTCATTATTTAGGCAGAATAATGATAATCATAGTAATAATTACATTTTCTGTACCATTTTAATGAACATTTTCGAACAGAAAAGCTTAAAGAACTGTACAATGATTGCACACAAACCTCCCTACATCCACCACCTGGAGTCTCTAATTAACATTCTGCCACATTCGTTTTATTACCTATTTCACCATCTATTCATCCATCTACCCAACCATAAGTCTATCTTATTTTTGAAACAAATACACGTATAGTGCTTTACAGATGACAAGTGAAAACACAGAATGTCTTTTGGAAAATTTCTGAACACATTTTTCAGTGTACCTATTTACATTAAAATTCATATTTGCCCAACGGGTATATATTAACCCTTTATATGGGTAAGGTACTGGGCTAAGTGCTGTGAAAGACACTAGGATGAATAAGGCCTGTCACTTAAAGTGCGGAAGTGGAAACAATACAGTAAGATAACAGCTCTGGGTGAGACACAAGATCTACTGATCCTTACTAAGAAGGTGAAAACATGTTGACTTTTTAAAGATCTTTCCTAATGATGGCAAAGGTGGTAAGCAGGATTCTGGTATTTTTCTTTTGATGCCAGCTATTGAGAAAATCATTTTTTCTGATTATAAAAGCAAGACTTAGACAAAGAAGACAAATTGGCAAATGTAGAAAAGCAGGCAGAAAAATCAGTCATCGATTCAGAGAAAACTCCTGTGAGCAATTTGTGTGTTTATTTCCAGTGGGGTTTTTTTTTCTACACTGGTGGGTACATCTTTAAAAATTGGGATCACAGATAACAACAGTTTTTAATCCTGTCACGATTTTATACAATATTAAATATTATACATTTTATTCCTTGCTATTAAATATACTTTCAGGCTGGGTGTGATGGCTCACGCCTGTAATTCCAGCACTTTGGGAGGCCAAGGCAGGCAGATTGCCTGAGCTCAGGAGTTCAAGACCAGCCTGACCAATATAGTGAAACCTCGTCTCTACTAAAAATAAAAAAATTGGCCGGGCTTGGTGGCATGCACCTATCGTCTCAGCTACTCAGGGGCTGAGAGAGGAAAATTGCTTGAACCCCAGAGGCGGAGGTTGCAGTGAGCCAAGACCGTGCCACTGCATGCCAGCCTGGGTGATAGAGTGAGACTCCATCCATCTCAAAATAATAATAAATAAATAAGCTTTCAACACACAATAGTGATAGCTGTCTCTACAGACGTTTCTCATGGACACACTGCAGACCATTTTACCGAGCACATACTGCTAAACACCCAGGTTGTTTTCAGCTCTCAGTCTTCTAACAATGAGATGAACAAGAGCCTGCAGCTCTGACTGTCTCCTTGGAAGACAGTTCTGCCAGTAAGGTCACATCAGAGGCCATGGGCCACCAGTAAGACTTACACATAAAAGGCAAATTGGCAAATGCAGAAAAATAGGAAGAAAAATCAGTCATGCTTTCTCCTGAGAGCAATTTTGTGTGTTTATTTCTAGTGGATTTACTTTCTATAATGGTGGGTAGATCTTTAAAAAGTGGCATCGTAGGCCAGGCATGGTGGCTCATGCCTGTAATCCCAGCACTTTGAGAAGCCAAGGCAGGTGGATCACTTGAGGTGATCTATCTCTACTAAAAATACAAAAATTAGTCAGGCATGGTGGCAGGTGGCTGTAATTCCAGCTACTTGGGAGGCTGAGGCAAGAGAATTGCTTGAACTTGGGAGGCTGAGGTTGCAGTGAGCCAAGATTGCGCCACTGCTCTCCAGCCTGAGCCACAGAAGTGAGACTGTCAAGAAAAAAAAAAAATTGCATCATAGTTATCAACAGCTTTTAAGTTGTAAAGTTTTTGACGTTTTAAAGTTTTCAGCTTTCCACCGAGCAGCAGGTCTCACTATCTCTTAGCTCCCCTACATCTATACATGGATGCATTCCTACCAATGTACCATAGGTGGTGACTTGTACCAAAGAGTTACATCTGCTTTAAAACTTTCCTATTTATTTGAAAAATGAGTTTGAAGATGTTTTTGTTTTGGACACTCACTAATATAAATATGCAAAAATAATTCTTAAGGACAAGTGATACAGACAGAAGGCTCCCAGAACACACTCTTGTGGCTATGGAATGTTCAGCGTGGCCAGAAAGGACAGCAAGGAGCTGTGTGTGGTGGCGGCTGGCACTCAGTGATGATGATGACGTCAGGGCTACTCACCAGTTTGGTGATACCCCCGTGCTGCCTTACCACCCGCCGTGCTCTTTTAAACTTGGCAACATTCGCAATAGTTTCGGCTGCCAAACATTTCAGACTCTTGTGTGGAGAATCAAGTGTATTCACCATAATTGGTAAGCCCCCAAGGTCAACAATATTACGTCTGATTTGAGGATTATCACTGATTTCCTTCAGTATTTTTAATGAACCAATCTGCATGAGAAAAAAAAATGATGAGTGGTGAATATGTAACCCGTGCTATGTTTTTAAAAATTCCGAGTCTACCTAAAATCCTTCCCCAGTTAAGTTTTTTAAGAAATAGTTTCCATTCCCAGAGGTTACACACATCCGGCATATTATCTTTCATTTAAGTAAACAATCCTCATTCAGGAAGCATGAGAGAGGAATGGAGAAGAGCAAAAGAAAGAAGAAAAGCAGAGAAAAGAGAAAGTGCAGTGAACAGAATTAGCAGGTCATCAGCAATAACAGCAAATAAAGACAAGAACTAGGCAGCGAGGAATGGCAGAAACCTAGAGCTAAGAAGAGAGCTGCAGGAAGGTGGAAAGAAGACTCTGCATCCAAGGTGACAGAGCCACTCACCTTACATTTGACTTCGTCGGTTTCAAGCAAATTTATCAGCACTTCCAGGCCTCCAACATCTCTGATGGCCAACTGGCAGGTTTCTTGAGCTAAGTTGAAATCCCTCATTGAACACAACGCAATCACTGTAGCTGTCTGATTTCCTCCCTATAAAGATGCAATGCCAGAGAAAGGTTAAGTAACACCACGTTCCCATAGAAATGCACTAAGTAGTTACGAATCCATGAACTAGAAAACGTGTCTCTGAGTGGGCTAGAATTTGTTAAATGAATCGGGTAGAGCTGAAGCTTGGAAAAGCTGTACAGAGCATCATAAAACATTGTTCCAATTAAGAGTCAATATTTAAAGGCGGGCTGTCTCCTTTAAACAGCTGTAACATCAGGCAGTATCACCTATTAAAGAGAGTCATGGGGCCAGCCTTGACTCTTATCAGCTGGTTGATAAGAGTTCTGGCATCAGCACTGAAGTAGCTCATCACACACAAAAGCCAAGAAGGCTGTTCATTTTTGTAAAAGGTGCTGGTAATAGACAAGCCTTTGATCCCTGCTTGAAACATAGTACCAATGTTTTAAGGGAAGACACTTTAAATTATGTTTATTTCCATTTAGTAAGCATTATATTTCCATTATCTACTTGTTTATATATAATTATGTATACAAACTGATCATATATATGTAATAGATAAGGTAAACATAATGTATTTTATAAATTTATTCATTATCTACTACCCATTATCTATTGTATAATTTTAAAATACATTTTAAAATATATAAAACATTGTACATTATGTTTATATAGAAATTTAAAATTTTAAATATATTGCACATAATATATAAATATAAAAAACATAAACATAAAAACATATATTTCTATATATAAATAGATAATACATAATAGGCTTAGCACAGATCATAGAAGTTACATGCCAGCTGCCAAACTCCCTCCTCCATAGTACGAGCCTGTGCATGTGCAAATCTTCTTGTGAATTCAACAGAAAATGTTAATTTTTAATCTTTTAAAATTTATATTTAATAGTTGTACATATTTTGGGGGTACATGTGATATTCTGATGCATGTATAAAATGTATAGTGATCAAATCAGGATAATTGAGATATTTATCACCTTAAACACCTATCTTTTTTTTATGATGGCAACTTTACAATTTCTCCCTTCTAGCTGTTTTGAAGTACATAATAATAAGTTATTCTTAACTATAATTTCTTTACTGTACTATAATAGGGAACTTGAACTTAGTTGTACTATCTCACTGTACTTTGTACCTCTTAGCCAATTTATCTTCATCTCTTCATACCATGTCTTATATATAATAGGGTTAGCACAGAAAATGGAAATTACATACAAGCTTCCCACATGCCTCCTCCTTCATATCACACTTGTACACATATGCAAACCCTCTTGTGAATTCAACACAAGGCTTTTAAAATAAGAAACCGAAATGGGATTACTAGAGGATCCCAAGTGAAGATAGAAAGATTTAGATGTCAGCCTTTCTTCTTACTCCTTTTAAGAAAATTTCTTCCATCCCTCTAGAAATGTCCTCAACAACTGTCCCGTGAAGATGTCACTGACAATATCCATTCCCCACGTGAATGCTCCCAATGGATGCACCAGGCTGTCCTGTACATTCACGATTAAGTTCAGAATGACAAGAGCCTAAATTTTACTATTTACACGTAAAATAAGTCATGTTCTTACAGCTTTTAGTGTCTTTTCTGCTTCCCATCAAGGAGAAAAGTTACCGCCACCAATACCACCAATTTTCATACAGTTGGTTTTAAAATAATGAAATTTTAAAATCCTCTCTTTATAACTGTCAGGTTCATAAACTCCCATATTTGGGTGCACGTGGCTCCCATAAGCCAGTACTTCCATTTCCTCTTTTAAAAAAACAAAAAGCAGATATTTTATAAGCCATAAAGAAGAAGCTAGTCTGAGTGTGGAGGCATGCACCTGTAATCTCAGCTACTCAGAAGGCTGTGGTAGAAGGATCGCTTGAGCCTGGGAGTTGGAGGCTGCAGTGATCCATGATCACACCACTCGAGCCTGGGCAACAGAGTGAGACTCTGTCTCTAAAAATAAATTTTTAAAAATAATGATAATAAAGGAGAATCTACATGCTAACCATAATTAATTAAAGGAAATTAAATCAGCACAAAAAGAAAGAACAAAGAAAATAAGAAAAACAATTCATTTGAATAAGGCTCTTTTTTTTCTTTCTGAATTTAAATGGTTAAAAGGAGCCAGAAACCTCCCCAGGAGTGTCTGAAGGAGCAGAGCAGGGTTCCTATATTAAGGGTTTGGAAATCCAAACCAAGT
The DNA here is from genome assembly GCF_024542745.1 of Macaca thibetana thibetana. NCBI lineage: Eukaryota > Metazoa > Chordata > Mammalia > Primates > Cercopithecidae > Macaca > Macaca thibetana. The sequence continues at coordinate 27,613,901 of NC_065586.1, forward strand.
ACTGCAGCAAGAGAGTTCTTTAAGCAGAGGCTTCAGACTTAAGCATGACTAGAAAGTGCAAGAAGACATGGAACAGTGTGTCATGCCTTGGTTAAGCCAAGAGCCTCCTCCCACCCCAGGTCCACTCGTTGAAGAAGATTGTCCTGTCCTGACACTCTTAATCGCGCGTGCTGAGGACTTGCTTGACTGCTATTCTTGCATTATAATGTTTTCTTTGGTAGCAATTTTCAGGCTTATACACTCAGCACAATCTTTGTTTCCTATTTCAAGTTGTCTTAATTTTTCTCTTCTAGACAATTTCCCCATCTTTTGAGCTTTATTTCATTACTTTTACTATAACCAATGACATAAATTCTTAAAGGCCATTTAATTGCAGCAGATGTCCCAAAGGTAAGAGTTTATAGCTTTCTGAATTATCTCTAGGCTAATTTGGAATGCAAAAGACTGACAATTTACAGTTATCATCAAGAAGTTAGATCCTTATAGAAAAAAAATTCTGTAAATCATCAGCTTTTTTTCTGAAAATCTGGAAACATATTCATAGGCTTGAGGGATTTTTTTAGAACAGTTTTATATTAGGGAAAGTTAGTTTTTCCACATTTCAGGATTTAGTTCTACTCTTGTCACTGACCACACTCCCAAAAGGATTATAAATCTTTCAGAATGAATACCAGAGAACAGAAGCCAAAATATTCAACATACAGAGCCACAAATGTTAGCCAATTGCTATTCTTTAAATACCAGCTATGTCAAAGGATTTTTGAATGTTTGTTCCACTTTGTTCAGATGCCATAAATATTGAACTGAGAAGAAGCCATGCAAATACCCTCCTTTTTCAATTAAATCTCCCCTGAGAACATAATTATTTACCAATACTTATTTTCACATTTTATCACGCATTTGCATTTCTGAGGTTTTAAGAGCTGGAGAAAATACAGAAAAATATGATTTTACTAGCTTCTGAAGGGCTTCGAAAAATGCTTCCAATAAGTGTTTCCACTTCTTAAATTAATGCAATTCTTTTGCTAGTTGTCTTCCTGCCCCGTTGCTTTTCAAACATCTCCAGGCTCTGTTGGCCTTTGGATTTTTTTTTTTTTTTTTTTTTTTTTTGCAATTGACATTCCTTCTGATGACCAGGAGGCATTTGTTCATTGTTACCATTAGGTTTTAAACGTGCAGAGATTGAGTGAAAGTCGCTGTCTTTCCCTTTTCTTAAAATTTCTTTTTGAAAGATAAGACGAATTAAAGATAATTTCTTCAACTATGATTTTGCTTTATTACTTCAAATAAAATATTTGAAATAAGCAAGTATTACCCCGTTTGGTATACACAGCAATGCCCCTCCCTTACCGTTGATAAGGAAGAAATAAACATTTGCTAAGTTGAAATGAACAATGTATTCAAGAGTAAAACAGGAAGTGAGCTGCCTCAAATCACTTTTGTGTTATTTCATTCAACAAATGTGTTGCATGCTTCCTATTTGCCATGCTGGATGGTCGGCACTAGAGATACACCAGCTTACAAAAACAGACACTGCCCTTGCCTTCATGAAGCTTATAATGTAGTGGAGAAGAAAGTTTTTTAACTTTTTTAAGCTCACCCAAATAAACAGAAACTATAAATCTGAGAACTGCTACACGGGACAGGGGCATGGAGCTGTGGACGCACATCACAGGGAACTTTGACCTAACTTGGAGCATCACCCACCAGGAAAGAACATCTGAGCTGAGATCTGGACAGAAAATAGGTGATTTCCCAGGCAGAGAAGGAGGGGGATGTGATGAAATGTCCACCAGTCAGAGCAGACGGTATATGCAAAAACCTGGGGGAGTAGAGCATGGCATGTTTAGAACCTGAAGAAGGCCAGAGCCCAGGGTGGGAGCGTGGTGCAAGATGAGCTGAAAACCAGCTGGGCTGCTGAGCCCAGAGTCTGGGCTGAGAATTTTCATCTTTATTTCGAGATTGGCCAATGTAATTTACAATGATGCCATTTATAAAAGATCACTCTGTAGTATAGTTTGAAGTCAGGTAGCGTGATGCCTCCAGCTTTGTTCTTTTGACTTAGGATTGTCTTGGAGATGCGGGCTCTTTTTTGGTTCCATATGAACTTTAAAGCAGTTTTTTCCAATTCTGTGAAGAAACTCATTGGTAGCTTGATGGGGATGGCATTGAATGTATAAATTACCTTGGGCAGTATGGCCATTTTCACGATATTGATTCTTCCTATCCATGAGCATGGTATGTTCTTCCATTTGTTTGTGTCCTCTTTGATTTCACTGAGCAGTGGTTTGTAGTTCTCCTTGAAGAGGTCCTTTACATCCCTTGTAAGTTGGATTCCTAGGTATTTGATTCTCTTTGAAGCAATTGTGAATGGAAGTTCATTCCTGATTTGGCTCTCTGTTTGTCTGTTACTGGTGTTCAAACTATACTACAAGGCTACAGTAACCAAAACAGCATGGTACTGGTACCAAAACAGAGATATAGACCAATGGAACAGAACAGAGTCCTCAGAAATAATACCACACATCTACAGCCATCTGATCTTTGACAAACCTGGGAGAAACAAGAAATGGGGAAAGGATTCCCTATTTAATAAATGGTGCTGGGAAAATTGGCTAGCCATAAGTAGAAGGCTGAAACTGGATCCTTTCCTTACTCCTTATACGAAAATTAATTCAAGATGGATTAGAGACTTAAATATTAGACCTAATACCATAAAAATCCTAGAGGAAAACCTAGGTAGTACCATTCAGGACATAGGCATGGGCAAAGACTTCATGTCTAAAACACCAAAAGCAACGGCAGCAAAAGCCAAAATTGACAAATGGGATCTCATTAAACTAAAGAGCTTCTGCACAGCAAAAGAAACTACCATCAGAGTGAACAGGCAACCTACAGAATGGGAGAAAATTTTTCCAATCTACTCATCTGACAAAGGGCTAATATCCAGAACCTACAAAGAACTCAAACAAATTTACAAGAAAAAAACAAACAACCCCATCAAAAAGTGGGCAAAGGACATGAACAGACATTTCTCAAAAGAAGACATTCATACAGCCAACAGACACATGAAAAAATGCTCATCATCACTGGCCATCAGAGAAATGCAAATCAAAACCACAATGAGATACCATCTCACACCAGTTAGAATGGCAATCATTAAAAAGTCAGGAAACAACAGGTGCTGGAGAGGATGTGGAGAAATAGGAACACTTTTACACTGTTGGTGGGATTGTAAACTGGTTCAACCATTATGGAAAACAGTATGGCGATTCCTCAAGGATCTAGAACTAGATGTACCATATGACCCAGCCATCCCATTACTGGGTATATACCCAAAGGATTATAAATTATGCTGCTATAAAGACACATGCACACGTATGTTTATTGCAGCACTATTCACAATAGCAAAGACTTGGAATCAACCCAAATGTCCATCAGTGACAGATTGGATTAAGAAAATGTGGCACATATACACCATGGAATACTATGCAGCCATAAAAAAGGATGAGTTTGTGTCCTTTGTAGGGACATGGATGCAGCTGGAATCCATCATTCTTAGCAAACTATCACAAGAACAGAAAACCAAACACCGCATGTTCTCACTCATAGGTGGGAACTGAACAATGAGATCAATTGGACTCAGGAAGGGGAACATCACACACCGGGGCCTATCATGGGGAGGGGGGAGGGGGGAGGGATTGCATTGGGAGTTATACCTGAAGTAAATGACGAGTTGATGGGTACAGCACAGCAACATGGCACAAGTATACATATGTAACAAACCTGCACGTTATGCACATGTACCCTACAACTTAAAGTATAATAATAATAAATAAATTAAAAAAAAAAAAAAAAAGATCACTCTGGCTGCAGAGGCCATTGGTTGGAGGGGGCAAGCGTGGACGGATGCAGTCAGGTTACTGCAGTGATCCAGAGAATAGAAGATAACTTGGAATAGGAGGGGAGGGTGACTCATCCCGAATCATAAAGAAACTTTTGAAAGATTTTTATCAACTTGGTTCAGGAAAGGACGCTATAAGTAGAGATGAAACTCCAACTCTGTTGGGCAACACGCTTGCAGGGTCATCATTGGAAGTTATTATCAGAGTCCCACATGACCACAGTGAGACAGGAAGGCAGGCAGAGAATGATCAGGACCAGAGGCCTCTTCTTCTGTCCCTACCCCACACGGCTTCTCCATCTGCAATCAAGAAGCAGCCGGTGAGACTTGGAGAGGCGGCACAATTATCACATGGCCATGCAGCTGGCTTTGAACATTCTCAGCATTTTTTCCCTCAAACATGCCACTCAGAGCAAGAAAAGTGAACCCCTGCCAGTAACTGCTCATTAACGATCACAGAGGACCTGGTGCCCAGCATGAAGGTTGGCTTAGAGATACTCTTCTTCTCCCGGAATCAGAAATGGTACAAGGTGGGTGCTCACAGTGAGTAGTGGTAGACAACCATGTGAGTCAAAGCAGAAAAATACACTGCTTTTCTTCCGTTTATTTGCAAGTCTATTTTATACTGATGACTTAGCACTCCAAAACCTAAGACTCAACAGAACCCCGAGGAGAAAGAGAAAATACTGTTTCCAGAAGAAAAATATACAAATATCCTTAAATAAATTAGACTCAGGTTGTTGTATTACAAGCTGCTATGAATGTTTTATCAGGAATGGGTAAGGAACAATGCAAGGAGGCTACATAAATTCTTTTAATTGTATTTATTTATTTATTTTCAGACAGAGTCTTCTCTGTCATGCAGGTTGGAGTGCAATGGTGTGATATTGGCTCACTGCAACCTCCATCTCCCAAGTTCAGGAGATCCTCCTGCTTTAGCCTCCCAAGTAGCTAGTACTACAGGCATGCACCACCATGCCTGACACATATGCATTCTTTTTAATTTGCCATGGAACATTTACAGGAATTGACAGTTATTGGAATGCTGTAGTCATTGCAATGCAGAAAAATTTATAGCAAATATAATTATCTTACTAAAAAGATTCAGAAGAATGAGCTGAATAATTATGATAATTAATAAAAATAGTTCAATAAAGTGACTGGATACAAGAGCAGCACTTTAAAGTGGTATTTATACACTAACGATAACAAATCAAAATGTTTAACTTGAAAAAAGTTCCCATGTTGAGATTAGCAAAATAATAATAAAAATATCTATGACTAAATCTCATAGGAAATGTTTTAGATACACATGAAAAAAAGCTATTAAGTATTACTAAATTATGTAAAAGATTAAATGGATGAATGGTCATACCATGTGCCTGAACAGGATAATTCAACATTATTTAAATTGCAGTTAATCCAAAAATAATTTGTAAATTCATGTAAATCAACCAAAATGCCCACAGAATTCTGGGGTTTTGTTAACATGATTTTCAACTCATTCTAAAATGATCTAGAATGAAAAATCAAAAAAAATAAGTTTTAAAAATGTTAAGGTACCTATCTGGTCTACCCAATATCAAAATATACCAAAGCTGTAGTAATTAAAACAGCATGTAACTAGCATGGGAACATCCAAATAAGTTAACGCAGAGAAAGATCCAGAAATAAACTCTCACATGTGAGACTGCAGAATTTGATGAAGGTGGTATCCCAGATTATTGGAGGGAAGAGCAGATAGGCCAATAATCTGTATTGATACAGTTGACTGCCCCTCTAGAGAAAAAGAAGTGAAGTTAGATGCTTACCTTCTATTATACATAAAGTGAATTCCAGGATTAATAATTTGAACTTAAAAAAAAGCTATAAAACTAACAGAGGGAACTAGAAAGTATTTTTGTCCTCTTGGAATGGCTTCAGAAAAAAAACCTTCCTAGTTCCTAAGAAACAAAACCTATAAGCCATGAAGAAATAGAAGACACTTATTAATGTACAAAAGAGTAGACAAAAAGACATCCAGCTGGGCGCAGTGGCTCACATCTGTAATCTCAGCACTTTGGGAGGCCAAGGCAGGTGGATCATCTGAGGTGAAGAGTTCGAGACCAGCCTGACCAATATGGTGAAACCTCATCTCTACTAAAAATACCAAAATTAGCCAGGTGTAGTGGCATGCTCCTGTAGTCCCAGCTACTTGGGAGGCTGAGACAGGAGAATTGGTTGAACTGGGGAGGCAGAGGTTGCAGTGAGCCAAGATCGTGCCACTGCACTCCAGCCTGAGCAACAGAGTGAGACCATCTCAAAAAAGTAAATAAATAAAAAATAAGAAAAGACATCTGACACACTAAGAGAAAATAAATATCTGCAATTAGTATAACAGCCAAAGGATTAATCTGCATCATCAAGACTTAAAAAGACAAACCACCACACAGAAAAATAGGCAAAGGACATAATACAATGGCTATTTGACATATAAAAAAATTGTTAACCTCACTAGTAACTAGAAATATGAAAATTCAAACAAAGTACATTTTGCCCCATGAGAATTGTCCAAAATAAAAAATAACAAAAAGACTACACATCGATGAGAATTTACAACAATGAATTCCAATCCTGTATTAACAACTTTTTTTAATTTTTAATTTTTTTTTTTTACTTTAAGTTCCAGGATACATGTGCAGAACGTGCAGGTTTGTTACATAGGTAAACATGTGCCATGTGGTTTGCTGCACCTATCAACCCATCACCTAGATTTTCAGCCCCACATGCATTAGCTGTTTGTCCTAATGCTCCCCCGTCCCCTTGGCCACCTTCCCTGACAGGCCCCGGTGTTTGTTGTTCCCCTCCCTGCGTCCATATGTTCTCATTGTAGATGAACAGTTTCATTACCACGGGGAGATTCAAAAGTCTATCAATGCCTAGACTCCAGCTTGAACCAATTCAATCAAAACTTCCAAAAATGGTACCTGGGCATCAAGGTCTTTTGTTTATTTGCTCCTTCATTTAACAGCCCTGGCTAATTTCACTCTGAGGTTGAAGGTTCAAGGTTGAAAACTATTGGTATGTTACTGGTAGAGTGTAAATTGATAGTTGCTTTCTGTAAGGAGCTATGAAACTTTTTTTTACATAAACTAAGTTTGTTTTGTTTATTACTCTTCATTATTTCTCTTTCAATTGAAAATTTTTTAATGGAAGTCGTCTCAAATTGTAGTGTGCATATATTATTTTTCTCTTTGTTTTAAACAGCTTTATTGACATATAATTGATATAAAAAACTGCACATCTTTAATGTATACTATTTGATGAGTTTAGATATATACATATACATCCAACACCTGTGAAATCATTACTACAATGAAAGTAATAAATGTATCCATCAGCTGAAAACATGTTCTTTGTCTCTGCCTTTCTTGTGGTAAGAACACTTCATATGAGATTTACTTCTTAAATGTTGTCAGTGCACAATATATATTGTTAACTATAGGTACTATGCTGTACAGCAGATATCCAGAACTTATTCATCTTTCATAAATGAAATTTTATACCCAGTGAACAATTACATGAAACTGCCTTAGCTACCACAGTTCATTCCAATCAAAAATCTTATAAATATCTTGGCATGTGTATAGAACTCCCTATTAGTGCTATCAAAAATGTAAATGTGCATTCTCTTTGACCCAAGCAATTCCATTTCAAAGAATCCATCCTATAGAAATAATGTATATATCCAAAGAATATGTAAAAATATTAGCTGTAGTATTGTTTGTAGTAACAAAAACTGATTTGAGTGACAACTTAAATGTTATCAATAAGGCAATTATTCAATAACTTAATGATATACACGTTTAATGAAATACTATGTAGTAATTAAAAGGAGTGAGGCAAATATGAAAGATCACTAAGACACAATATTAAATACAAAAAGTAAAATGTAGAATAAGAATAGGATTTCATTTATGTATATAAATATGTATATAAACAAAGAAACATCTAGAAGGGAGCTTTCACTTTGCATGGTTTGAAGTTTCACATTGAGCATATATGAGTGTGCTATTTGTATGATATTTAAAGATTTTAAACACAGAAGGGAGTAAGGGAAACAGGGGAAGAATACCACGTTCTTCTGCTATGCCCTGTGTCACAGAAACATCAGCAACCACACCAGACAGCCACACCCACCCAGGGAGCAAGAGCCGGGGAAAACCACAGCCCTCCAACAGAAATCTCAAAGGCCAATGGACCAAAAAGGGACATGAGATTCAGTATTTTTCCTGCTACTATGCAATTTTAAATAATGATGACAATAGATCCATATAAAGATGTAAAATGAAAAATCATTCATACCAAATCTTATGCCTCTTATTCACTCCTTAACTCATATATTTAGAAATTCTTCAGCATGCAGACTCTGTAACAGGCCGTGAATGTGTGTTTTTGAAACAGAAAGCAAAGCAGCCTAGCACATTATAGAAACTGGGAACTAGCCAGTACTACTACTCTTCTCCAATCTACTTAGCTTTCTCAAATGTATTTTAGGGGAAAAGCATATTTTAAGGAACAAAAGTAAGTGTTGCTGCAAATACATGGGGCAAGAAATTCCCTGAAAAGTTCTACTATATAAAACTGCCTTAGATATCCCAGTTCATTCCAATCAAAACTCTTATAAATAACTAGATGGGTATGTGTATCATATCATCATGCCCTAGCTGTGCTGGCTCATAGCAAACATTCATGAATAAACACATGAGTGAATGAATGAATGAATGAATGAATGAATGAATGAATGAGTTAAAGCTTAAGGGAACTCCCCTGAGATTTTTAATATTGTCATTTTTCAGTCGGTAAGTTGATGTGGTAGCATAGAGCTAGCTAGTGGTCATATAAACTGTTAGGAGTCAGTAGCATTGTATTATCATACTGATCTAATTGTCTTTACTCTGCTTTTTCTCCACACGTATTTATTTATGACTGCCAAGAGGCAAGGAAAGTTTAAAGCTCAAAAATGTAAATACAGATTTCCCTTTGGGAAAGACGGAGAGGAATCTCTCCATTTCTTCCACAATCTCCTTTATAACAAAAATAAAAGACGACAAATTCTTTTGTGAGCAATATAAGCACACAAGTAACACACATTACCAGTAATCCAAATACTTTAAATGCATTCACTTCTTATACTACAATATTTATGAAAGCATAAATGCAGATTCTGAGTAGACTTTTTTTAGCTGATGGAATTTAAATATGTTATGATTTCAAACAGGCAATTTAAAAAAAAATAGTCACAAAAGTTGTCCTATTCGTTTGTCACTGACTTTTTTAAGAAAGTCAACCCACATCAATGTAGCAACACACGTACTAACTTAAAGAATGTTCCTCAGGAACATGGCACTCATTTGTCTTTCTAACTACTGGAGTTGATTTGAGTGGATGAACAGTGACCATTGTTTTCCATTTTCGAAATACTTTTTTTAACAAGAATAGCTCTGCGTCATCACATTCTTTTCCACTTTTTTTAAGTAAAAACTTAGCAAAAGAGCACAGTCTAACATGGCCTTCCAAACGTGAATACTGAGTTCCTTTACGGGAAGGGCTCCCTGTTGACTCTTACTTGAATGAAGAAATCCAAACAAGCGAAAAGACAGGAAGGTACAACAGCAAGTTCTGCAGGCCTCCTGGGTCCTGAATTTCTTGACAGTGGAACAGAACCACCAGGCAATGGGCAATAAAGATAGAAGCCTGGACTCCGTCCCAGCCCGCAGCTGCCTTCTGTGTGGCCCGGAGCAAAGAATTTCTCAGCTTTTCCACCAATGAAACAAGGATCAAACTACCTGCCACTCCATACCCAAAACTCAAGTAATGGGAAAGGAATTTAATTAACTGTAATTGATTGCAAAGCACATCAAATTCCTACAACAAAAACTCATACAACTTCCAATTACCACTCGAAAGAACTCTTTAACCAATTAAAGAGTGTGTGTGTGTGTCTGTGTGTGTGTGTGTGTTTAATCAGTTTATGTAAGATCATTTATGTAAAATCATTAAGGAACTGAGCCTCACAAATGCAGTCTTTAACAAAAGTTTTCAAGTCTGAAAAATGTCCTTGCCAAGAATCCACCTCCAGAGAAGAAACCCAAAACCTTCCAGGGAGAGAGCTCTGGGGAGTCCCTTCTGAAGCTGGCAGCCCAGTGGCATTTCTGATGTGAATGTCTTTTAGATGTCACTCTGGAATACAGTATTGACCGCTGCTAAGCTGGGATCCACCAGGCCGCTTCACTTTTCATGGCCTGAAAATTCTCAATTTGTGGTTTCAGAGCAGAAGCATGGCAAGCAATCTGGCTCATGAGAAAGGTGAAATCAATGCCAGTGTTTGATGAATTTGATGATATAGAACGAACAAATTAGGCGACCCCTCACCAATCTGTTGTGGGTCAGGGGAGAGGATGAATGTGTGGTAATGCCCATCCTTTCTACCAATGTAACCCCGTTGTCACTGTCTTCTCGTCCCTTCCCATCAGATTCACTTGGCATATCACCTGCTGCTGGATTCATCTTTCCAAATCAATGCTTTCATCATCCTTTTCCCCACTCTCCCACCTGGACTCTAATAAAAATCCCAGGTGCAGAAGCTGGCTTCCCACAGGGAGGAGGTACACATGGAGAAATGGCCCTGGGAATGAGCCCTAGAGGCATCCATCATTGCAGCAAGAACTCAGGAATAACACCGGCTGAATGAAGCACTTCAAAGTATGGGCAGATATCCAACTGTGCTTGCCAATATAACCCTTGTTGAACCTAGAGCTGGTGCCTGGATAATACAGGCATCTTACCCTCTAGTGACAGCTCTAGGAAATATCTTCAAAGGAAAGAAAGCATAGTTCTAGGCCCAGCCTCTGATATGCCTCTAAACTACCAAAAGCCGACCAACCAACCACGTTCTCAGCATTATTCTAGTCTTCTCAATGTTTTCTTGGATTTACTGATCCTATAGTGTTAAATACCATACCCACGCCACCTTTAATCCACATTGACATGGATTTCAACATGTTTTTGACCTTGGGTCCAGAAATTCTTTTTCATTATAATATGTATAAAATGCAAATCTACTTATAATTAGGACCTTTCAATATTTTACCCCACTCTACTGAAGAATACCCATTTGCATGAATTTATAACATATGGTACTTGTAACTAATATTAATTTCCACATTTCCAAACAAGGAAAATATCCTACATCCCTTCTCCTATTCCACAAAGGGGCTCTCCACATACCTTATTTAGAAATGAGCACGATTTCACTGAAGTTTTAGAGAGACTCATAGATTTAGTATGGAGCATAGAGATGTTAACAAACCATCTCCTTTAATCGCTCAAGTTGATCAAAAGCAAGACATTTTCCTTGCAAGATTTTAAAACAATTTTGGCCAGGGAAGAAAATAATATCCATATAAAGTCAGCAAATACAGCAATCAACTAGTATGTCTACAAGAAAGACGGCAGTAACAGGAAGAGAGAGGGATGCAAGAAAAGTGGGAAAGAAGTCAGCAGCAGAAGGAAGGACAGGCTCAGAGGCAGGAAGAACTGCTTTCAGGGGGCTGAGAGTGAAAACAGCAAAGCCCTGCCACTAAGAAACCTCGTCCTCTCCCCTTCGCATCATCAGGGCAGAGGTGGGGAGGCGAGTTTGTGCCCATTGGCAAGATGCCATGCAAGATACAGCAATAAATTTGATGTGGTCTCTCTACTCAAGAAGTAGGTACTAAGGCAGACAACCTGAACCATCAGGATAGCAGAAGATAGAACATAAGTGCTTATCAGTAAGGTAGTTGAAAAGGGGGTTCATTGCTTCCTTTAGAATTAGGGTACAGCATCATCAGCTACGGGGGAGAAAAGCTGGAAGGTTGGTGAGTAAAAATGTGATACATTCATTAATTTAAAAATTAAATTGTGTTCAAAAATTCCAGATGAAAAGAATATATACATATATAAAACTTGTAGGTTGAAATTAACATATGTCAAACCAAATAATGAAATACAAACTCTATTTATGTGCCAAGATATGAGCTCATAGCTCTGGACGAAGAATAAGCTATAGTTCATTGACCTCTTTGGGTATTAATGAGCTCATTAAATCTTTTTTTTTTTTCCAACAATCACAGACATTACTCTACTTGGAAAATGGTAAATAGAAAGTCAGGTCAACATGAACATTTCTCTGCTAGCTTAAATCTACATTTAAGCCATAATTTCATAAATTAAAATGTCAGGTGTATTTATTTTGAGATTACCTAGAGACATTCAATTTTGCATTTCATAGACTTTTAATATCATTTTGTGTCTCCATATAAAATATTTATCTGTGTCAAAAACCTTGAAATCATTTATAGATATGCTTTTCCTTTTATTGGCTATGTGAAGAATATTTACCTGTGGGAACTATAAGAATTCCAGGCAATTTACTGTCTGGCCAAGAGTATCACATTTGCACATGATTTATTAATGAATAACTTGTGCAAATTTAAGTAGCACTTCATCAATAAACGTTTTCTTTAGCTGTACTGGGACAGAAATAGTGCATCTCTTTTTGGCCTAATGCTACATGGACTTATCCTAAATAGTTGAAAAACTCAAGACAGTTATCCAGTAATTAGGCTATTGTGAGAAACTCTCTTTGCCATGTTCACTGGGAGGATATTATTGAGGCTGTTCACTCTCTCACTCCATGCCTGCCCCATTAAATCCTAAGGGAGAAAATTCTTTCTGCTCTTAGCACCAGGATCAGTTATACTCGCTGGCAACTGGTTTGTTTTTATTTTAAGATGCTGAGAGACTTTCCCTCCCTGTACTAACTCACTCTATTTCCCTCCTTTTATTGGTTGCTAGAGAACTGAAAGTAAAAGTTGAAGGCCACCTGCACAAGTCAGTTAAGCCTCCATGCCACACATTTTCTACAGTAATAATAAGCAATAGAAATGATTATCATTGCCAACAGTTACTAAGTACTTTGTGCTAAGCACTTTACATGTGTTATATTTCATTTAACATTCTTAATAATCCTAATATAAGAACTTTTATTTTTCCATCTTCACCAATGAGGAAACTGAAGCTTAGAGGGGTTACTCAAGTCACCCAAGGCCATTGAGTAAGCGGCAGAATTTCAACTCAACTAGTCTTTCCAGCGTCAAAGATCATGCTTCTAATTACTCTAGTATTCTGCTTCCTGATCCATCTTTTGTTTCTGCCATTTTGACTCTTGTTTCCTTTTGCTAATGAAATAAAGATAATGGACCAGGACTCTTGGGAAAAACTCAAGACTCTCTTAATTCATATTCTGAAAGGCTATGTCTTGGATGGGCGTAGAGGCTCATGCCTGTAATCCCAGCACTTTGGGAGGCCAAGGCGGGAAGATTGCTTGAGGCCAGGAGTTCAAGAGCACCCTGGGAAAAAGAAAAGGAAAGAGGAGAGGGGAGAGGAGGGGAGGGGAAGACAGGGGAGGGGAGAGGAAGACAGGGAAAGGGAGGAGGGGAGGAAGAAGGAAAGGGAAAGGGGAAGGGAAGGGAAGGGGAAGGGGAAGGGGAAGGGGAAGGGGAGGGAAAAGTCAGGAAGTCTAAGCCCCAATGGCCCTGTCTAGAGCTGCCCACCTCAGAGAGAGTTGTGTTGGCAAAGTTCTCCACTGCCAGTTCTTTTTTTTTCCCCCTAGATGACATGCGTTTTGAGAGTCTAGGAGAGGCAATCACAGGAGGCCCTGTGGTTCAGTAAAGATGCAGAGGCACTGTTGCAAGCGTGTCCTAAATGTTCCAAAGCTGGACATGGTTGCCACGCACGCCAGGCTGGACCGCCGTGTTGAACTATGTGGTTTGTGCACAAATACTCCTGCCAAAGGGGAGTGCAGGAGCATGTGGCCTGAATCTAGCTTGTTATCCATGCTGGTGTTTCCAAATTCCCGACAGGTTAATCTTCAAGATTCAGGAATATGCAATCAAAATTCCTAGAAATTTTCATGAGTTCCCAAAATTATATTATTCTGTATTTTTCCTAACATTTCATTACATATCTTTCAATAATAATGAATGCCTATAATAATACTGAATCATTTCTATCATAATAAACATTGAATCATTTTTGGTGGTAGAGTTATGCTAAAAGTTTCAGAGGTTTTCTGTAAAAAAACCTTATGTAATAAATGCATGATTTATTATTATGAGCCATAATATATGACATAATTATATACTGCAACAACATGTAAAAACAATGTGCACCTGATATAGAAATTTCATAATACAAAACATAAATGAGGGAAATATTAACCGAAAATAAATGCCAATAAAAACCATTTTAAAAATTGACAGATGCCATAAAAATATTTACTATTTATAAAGTATTGTGCTTAAAATGAAATTTTAAAACTCACAAAATATTAACTGTTCTGTCCAATAGTCTAGAGGTTTGTTTCATGACAATTAGTCCAGACTAAAAAAAATAATTTTCATTTTGCATTGATGGTCAAATCATTAGGAGCCTGCCAAAAGGATCTCCAAGTTGAGCATTAGGGCTTGTTTTGTATAAGGTCATGTCCTTTTTGAAATATGAAAATATTATTTATTTATTTATTTTATTATTATTATTATTATTTTGAGACGGAGTTTTACTCTTATTGCCCAGGCTGGAGTACAATGGCATGAACTCGGCTCACTGCAACCTCTGCCTCCTGGGTTCAAGCGATTCTCCTGCCTCAGCATCCCCAGTAGCTGGGATTACAGGCGTGCGCCATCACACCAGGCTAATTTTTTTTGTATTTTTAGTAGAGACAGGGTTTCACCATGTTGGCCAGGCTGGTCTCGAACTCCTGACCTCAGATGATCCACTCTCCTCGGCCTCCCAAGCTGGGATTACAGGTGTGAGTCACTGCACCTGGCCAAAATATTATTTATTTTTAATTGACAAAAAATAATTGTATATTTTTGTGGGGTACAATGTGGTATTTTGATAAATGTTTACATTGTACAATGATTAAATCAAGCAAAGCCATTGGCAAATGCCCTTGGTTGATTTGACCAAAGACATGAAAAAGCAGAAAGAAAACATGAGTTGAGTCAAATGCTTTTTCACAAATACTTCTGGACGTCGGCTTTACACAAGGCCTAGAAATCATCAATACTTGCTATCTGACGTCAGAAATGAATATTAATCTGGGTTTTGGTGAGTCATTCCCCTTGCCCTCCTGCAAATTCAAATACTTAAATATATGATGTGGGCCAATTATTATGTAAAATGTTCTCATACGTGCTATCTGACTTGAGAGAAATGAAAATGGACCAACCCACACTATAAGCACCCACAATGTCTCAGAAACCATGCTATGTTTCAAGTGTGTTTTATTCAACACTTTATAATAGTCCTGTAGTACAGGTATATTAATTTTATTCCATGGGTTGAGAAAATTAGGGCTCAAAACTGTAACGTTTCAACAGCTACGTTGCTAGTAAGTGAAACAGCCTGGAGTTTAACCAAAGTCCAGCTTTAAAAATCTGTGTTGTTTCTTCCACACCATACTACAAATCATCAAATGGCAGCAAGTCACAGTGTCAGCTGTTTACCATGCCCACTGCCCAGCCAGGAGAGAGGGCTGGTACCAGGCAGCCTGGTTGCTCCATGAGAATGAATCTTGCATCCTCAGGGTAATAAGACCTTGCCCTGCACAAACTTAGATAAAACAACAGGAATGTTTACTACTCTTATTTGAAAGAAACATAAAGTAAACTTGGAAGCAGCATATACATCTTTGGGAAAGTATTTTAAATGAATGTTGCAAATATACTACCATAGGCCTTTCTTACCTTTAAATATTTCACCAGCTTCTGAATTTGCCAGTATTCTGATGGCAAATCTGCACTTGCTTCCTGACGATGGTCAGGTGGCTCTTCATCTTCCTCACTTTCTGAGGAGCTATCACTAATAATTTCCTCTATCTTTTCAGCACTCTTTCTAAGAACAATAACAACATACATATACATGTAAGCTACAGTGTGGAGATGGTTATAATCATATTTTGGCAACACAGGCACAAGCAATGGATCAGATACCAACACCTTCTGAGTTCTAGTAAATCTCTATTAAGATCTACATGAGGTCAGGTTCAGTGGCTCATGCCTATAATCCCAGTGCTTTGGGAGGCTGAGGTGGGAGGATTACTTGAGGCCAAGAGTTCAACACCAGCCTGGACAACATAGCAAGACTCTGTCTCTAAAAACAAAAACAAAAACAAAAAAAAACAAAAAAAAACAACAACAAAAAACAACCTTAATTAGCCAGACATGGTGGTGCGTGCCTGTAATCCCAGCTACTCAGGAGGCTTGACGCAGGAGGATCACTTGAGCCCAGGAGTTTGAGCTGCAGTAAACCATTATTACATTATCACACCACTGCACTCCAGCCTGGGAGACAGAGCGAGACCTTGTCTCAAAAAAAAAATAAAAATAAAAATAAGAAGGAACTGCGTGCAATGAATAAACCTGTCTCTATTGCAGGTGCAATTGCTCTGGGTGCAATAATCATAATAAAGAAAATAGGAGAAATAAACAAGGGTATTCAGTGAATGTCCTAAGGCTGTGCTTTTCAATAAGACTGCCACTCATTGCATGTGGTCATCTATATTTACAGATATTTGAACTTATTTATTTAACTAAAATTAAAGAAAATTAAAAATCCAGTTCTCCAGTCACACTAGCCACATTTCAAGTGCTCAATGGCCCACATGCCTTGTGGTGAGCACACTGGACAGCTCAGATAGTGACTATTTCTTTTATTCCAGTAAGTTCAACTGGGCAGCGCCGCAAGGCCCTAAAGTGAAAGAGTCTCTGTTACCAAGGAGAGTCAGTATTCAGCACAGCCCTCCGTAATATCTACACTGAAGTACTTGCAAGGGCAAAAGGTGCCAAAGAACAGTAATGACATGAACATAATCAGGTTCAGGACCGAAGAGTCAACCACCAACTCGGAGAGGCATCACCATGCAAAGTGTTGAGTTCCACAGAAGTACACCACATTCTGTGGTTGGATGCATGGACAACAGTATTACAAGAGCCTTCTGGAATCCAATATAAGCCCATGTCCCTGCAGAGGTCCCTCGTGCACATGCACACTCATCACACCAGCTTGTCTCCACCTCCCACCGCCGGATGACAGATTACTGCCATTGGGTCACCAAACCCACAATGATTTCTCAGGAACTGCATCCCTCACTCACACGTGGAGAGGTGGTGAACCCTGGATGTTTATCCTGATATTGTTTCCCACACATTCCTCATCTCACAGGACAGAAGCAAACCTTTAAATCTTCTACTTAATTTTAATATTAAATAATACCAACAGCAGCCACCAGTTTTGTCTATTTTGTCCTAGGTACTTTTATTTTTTTGAAACAGGATCTCGCTCTGTTACCCAGGCTGGAGTGCAGTGGTGCGATCTTGGCTCACTGCAACCTCTGCCTCCCAGGTTCAAGTCATTCTCCTGCCTCAGCCTCCTGAGTAGCTGGGCTTACAGGCACGTGCCACCACATCTGGCTAATTTTTGTATTTTTAGTAGTGACAGGGTTTTCACCATGTTAGCCAGGCTGGTCTCGAACTCTTGACCTCGTGATCCTCCCGTCTCAGCCTCCCAAACTGCTAGGATTATAGGCATGAGCCACTGCACTCAGCCTGTCCCAGGCACTTTATATTCATTGTTTCTAAACTTCACAACCACCTTGCAAAGCGGGCTCTATTCTTCCCATTCTACAAGCAAGGAAACGTCAGAGAAATTAAGAGGAGAAAAAAAATCATTCATTTTGAAGGATCCAAAATTACTTAAAATATGACTCTTGCCAATCACATATTAAGGTGTCCTTAAATATCAAAGTCACAAAGTGAATGACCATTATAGATCACACAAGTCCACAATACTTTTCCTCTAACTCTGAAATCCAAAAAGCTCTGAAAACTATTTTCCCCCCACTGGACTTAACTTGTTGCTAAGGCCTTAGATGAACTGATACTAGACTATTTATGGTCTTTATTCATGTCACCAGTGTGAATATTCATGTTTCACTACAGAAATGCTCATGCTTTTGATTATAGGGTATTGGTTCACACTCCAATAGAGGTTATCATAATATACGTTATATAAATTTCATCACCCTTTTTTAAAGTGAGTTTTTCAAAACCCCACGCATTTGGCCACGAGAGTTCAGGACAACAGACCGTAGGTTAAATGTCTCATTTGAATTCTCTCAACAATCTATGAGGTTGTCATTACTCTCATTATAGAGATAACAAGTTAAAAATAATTTGGGCCGGGCGTGGTGGCTCACGCCTGTAATCCCAGCACTTCGGGAGGCCGAGGTGAGTGGATTGCTTGAGGTCGGGAGTTTGAGACCAGCCTAGCCAACACGGTGAAACCCTGTCTCTACTAAAAAATACAAAAATTAGCTGGGTGTGGTGGCATGCGCCTCTTGTCCAGTTACTCGGGAGGCTGAGGTAGGAGAATCACTTGAACCCGGGAGGCAGTGGTTGCAGTGAGGCAAGATCATGCTACTGCACTCCAGCCTGGATGACAGAGCAAGACTCTGTAATAATAATAATAATAATAATAATAATTTGAACAAAACTCCATGGTTAGTGAAGTGGCTGTGCTAAAACAAAGAGTTGTAATGGGAGCTGTTCATCTTGGTTCCTAGAGGAGCTGGGGTAGTCATTTAACTTACTTGTGCCTCGGTTTCCTCACCTGCAAATTGGGGATGATAATAGCAATTAGTATGTAAAAAGCTTATAACAATGCCTGGCACAGAGAGAGTGTGAAATACGTGTTAGATAGTTCTGTATTATCATGCATATTCATTCAACAAACGTGCATGGAGGGCCTGTTGGCTGCCAGGTATCGAGGGCATGCTATTGAAGAACGCTGTCTTTCAGTATCTTTCTTAAACTCCAAGGAAAAGCTGTGGTTTTGTTTTTGAAAATCTGATCTGTTTTCATCTTAGGGCCCATATAAATTAAGTAACTGGTTGGGTTTTTGTCTTTACCTTGATCTTCAGCAAGAACAGAATCAAATCTGTGGTCTATGAGTAATTATGTAAGTTCCCATTATTTTGTAGCTCAGTACCTTGTCCACTTTGGTCACCATCAGAAAATTTTTATTTCTGTGTTTTCTTGTATTGTCTTAGTAAGTTCCGTGAAGGCAAGGACCATTTCTGTCTTTCATACTGTCTCCCCTAGCGCAAGGAAGGCACTCAATAAACATTTGCTAGAAGAATTAATCAATTAAAGCAGGTATGAATAAGTGAATGAACAAATGGATTCAGTCTAGGTTAAGATTTTGGAAGAAGGGTATTTCTGGTGATAATTCCAGGAAGTGGCAGTAGCAGCAGCTTGATGGAAAGGAGGCAACAGTCAGTGAGACTGAAACCAGGGAGTGTGTAGGTCAAGATTTGATACTGGTCTTCCTCTTGGGGTTTCAGGTTTTTCAAATGATGATTGGACGTAGGATGAAAGTGATAGTAAGTCAATGTCAAAATTGTCAGTAATAATGGATCCACAGAAAACAGCAACCAGGAAAGACAGAGGGTTACATCAGCCTCATAGGAAAGGAGGTCTAATCTGAAGAGTAAGGTAGTTTGAAGCAATAAAGAGGAGATTTCTGCCTATGGTCCCCATGCCCTGTATTTTTACACATGCCCTGTGCAGTTACACAGGGCCTGGGAAAAGAAGATCTGAAGGAGAATCGCTGCTGTCATGGAAAAGTTTCAATAAATGCAAGAAGGAGACAGTGGAGGCTTTGGTGCATAGGGTGAGGATATAAGGAAATTCAGTTCCTTGTAGTATGAGGGGGGTCAAGGAAAAAATGTAGAAGAAAGAGCAAAGTGGAAGAATGATTCATTTGGGATATTGCAGAGCAAGACAGGGACGAGAGTCCAGGAGGAGACAGGACTCATTAGGGTTTGCATTTAGAGTGGTGTCCATGGGTAAGAGGAACCCGAGAATCCTGCCAGCCACCCCCTGGAGTAGTGTATTCATTCTGGGTTCCCATTAATCTTTAGAAAATGTATCTGGGTCCCCAGTAATCCATAAAAGGGTTATTGACACCCTACACAGCGTAAACCTGGAGTGAAATCAACCAGGGCTGAAAACGGGCCATCTGCAGATGTTTAACTTGGATTTACAAAAATAGAATTAGTGGAATCACGATCATTGTGCTCTAATTATAAAAAGACTTATGAGAAAGTACACTTTATTCCTCATCGCTCTAGAAGTTTCTAACTCAACATTAAGCTCATGGGCAAGGACTAGTCCATTTAAGCCTTCATGCTCATATCTAATTCATTCTCATTTTCTTTGTTTCTCTCCCTTCTCTGCTGTCTCCAACTCCCAGTGGGTTCTCGTGCATAAAAGTCTTTTCTAGTCTATTCCATTTTGGAGCATAGGAAGAGGATGGACAATTTTTAAATTTTATTAATTTGTAAGATTCCATGATTCTCTTAATTTCTTACAGGTTTTTTGGCACAGAATACCCCCAATTTTTGCACTTCCAAAAGCCAATTTGTGTGTAAAACACTATGATTATGCTCTCTGGACCATGGAACAGGGAAAGCCTGAATTGAAGCATCTGTTCCCATTTAATGAGACACCAGAGTGAAGTTTCTAATAGATCAGGTCTATTCAAGAAGTGACTTACACTTAACTCAAAGATTCCCGATTGAAGCATATAGTAGAATAAGCCTAAATTCTTTGGGAAAAGCCTAAATTTACCTTTCCTTAGTCTAACAAGGTCCTGGAGTTGAGGGCATAGTGAATTAGGTCTACTCAATCACTCCACAATCCCATTTTACAAAGCAGTGCCCCAAAGAAAAGCTGTCTTTCTTTTTTCCCAATTGATGAATCCTTTGATAGCTAACTTTAAAGTACTTTTCCTATTTGATATGATTTCTTCCAATCCTGTCCCATGGCAACTGCACAGTCAGGAGGTAAAAAGAAGCAAATGTCAATGTTGAGTTGATCTACAAACTGCACCTTAAGAAATACTTCTCTACCACAGAATTCTATCCACTTAGGCAAGATTAGACACAAGGAAATTTCATTTTTATCACTGAGTAATAGCTGTTGCTTGGATACATTACAACTTTACCTTATCTATTACCCTAAGCTCTCTAGCTCACTAAAAATTGAAATACTTTTGGCCCAGTATCTATTTCAGGAAAGATGAAGTAGATATACTTTTACCTATTTCCCCCACCAAGTACAACTAAAAATCTGGATGTTGTAAAAAAAACAAATATAAAGTGACTCTGAAAGGTAGAGAAAAAGAAGAGGACTACCTAAGGATCTGAAGACCCGTGGCTCAACACAGTGGTGCATTCCCTGGGTTTTCTTTTTGTCTTCATCCTAGACTGGGTACTGGAAAAGCCAGCAAAGCAGAAACTCCAGGCGGTGCAGGCAAATAAAGGACCTAAGAAAGTCCTGCTCTGTCTAATTCAAAGGGTCAGAAAAGGAAAGCCTAATAAGACAGAAAATGTTTAGACAACAAATGATCTATGTCAGTCAAGACCATGGATAACAGCATGGCCCAAGTCTACCTCTTACAGCAAAGGCCAAGTGAAGAGCCTGGGGTTCCACCTTTATCAGACTGTAAGAAAGCACTGCAACCCACCTGCTGGGGTGGCCTCAGAGAAGGCCTGACAGAGAGTCAGATGCTCACTACCTCATGGCAAAAATGAAGTCACTCCCCGAACTGTGATGTCAGTAGAGCCCACAGACAAACCAAGGACTCCCCCATCACACTGTTCAGCTGGTATCAGCAGAGGCATAGGTGGAGCATGAACTCCCACTACCCTCCAGAAATAATGAGGACTCCTTTGCCTGACCCTCCAGGCATCAACGAAGGCCTATGGGAAAACCTGCCATTTCAATTCCTCACCAGCCTGGAGAAGGAACACATACCTCATCCTATCAATATGGTGGCAGAGAAGGCCTTCTAAAATATATAAGATTTAGGCCAGGGGCAGTGGCTCACATCTGTAATCCTAGCACTTTGGGAGGCCGAGGCAGGCAGATCACTTGAGGTCAGGAGTTCAAGATCAGCCTGGCCAACAAGGCAAAACCCCATATCTACTAAAAATAAAGAAATTAGCTGGGTGTGGTAGTGCACTCCTGTAATCACAACTACTCAGGAGGCTGAGGCAGAAGAACTGCTTGAACTCGGGAGGTGGAGGTTGCAGTGAACCGAGATTGCACTACTGCACTCCAGCCTGGGTGACAGACAAGACTCTGTCTCAAATAAATAAATCAATAATTTAAATAAGATCCAGAGTCTCATAATAACCACAATGTCTACATTTCAACTGAAAATGATTTGTCATACCAAGAATGGGGAAGATCTCATCTTAAATGAGAAAAGACAATTTAAAAATGCCAGTATCAAGGTGATGGAGATGTATGAATTATCTGACAAAGATATGAAAGCCACCATCATAAAAATATTTCAACAAGCAATATGAACATGTTTGAAATAAATGAAAAAAATAGAAAGTCTCAGCAAAGAAACAGAAGATAGGAAAGAAAAACCAAACGGAAATTTTGGAACTAAAAATCGTAAGTGAAATTAAAAACTCACTGAATGAAATTAGCAGAAGAATAGGACAGAAGAAAAATAAATGAACTTGAAGATGGAACAACAGAATTGGCTCAATCTGAACAACCTAGAGAAAAAAGTAACTGAAGAAAACAATGAACGCAGCCTCAAGGACCTGTGAGATTGTAACAAAAGTGCTAATATCCACCACTCTGAAGCTAATAGAAGTGGCTGACCCTTATCTTCCAGACATGTCACTTTTTTTGTCAAACTGAAAATGAAATAAGAAGTTTACTAGTTGGCCTCATATTTAATTTTTAATTGTTTTCATTAGCAATAACTTATACCACTTCAAAATCGGCAGTCATTTGTGATCAGCAAAGGGAGGCTCAGACAGATGACATAACTTTGCCAGGACATGATTGTTCAGAGGCAAGACATCAGTTAGGAGCCCAGTGTTCCTAAACTTAGTTCACTGCTCTTTGCATTAAACACATTTCTTTTCCCACAGTCAACTAATACTAGTAAATCACTGTATTTCTGGTAACTCTGCATTAGAAGAATATCTTGAAAAAGTATTTAAAGAAATCTGGTGTGACCACTTTTACTAACATTCCTAGTAACCGTCAGTGTAAACATCTTGGGACCCTAACAGTAAGAATGGCATTAATTTGCATGCTCAGTAGCCCACCGTGTGAGGGTGGCTTTAGGGAACTTGTCATGCTGACCAGAAACATACCGAAGTAATTGTGCTCTTCCGTGTGAAATAGATGGTCTTGTTTTTTCAAGTTTTCCTGTGCGTTTGTCCTCTTGGATTTCTTTTGCTGAGCCTTTGCTTCTAAAAAATATGTACAAATATATTAGCTTTATCGCTTTTTGCTAATTAATAAAAAATAAAAGATGGCAACGTAGATATATACTCCATTATTTCCATGTGCTCAAATGATGTGTGTTCCTGACAGATGTGTGATTCTGACACTTGGAGTTGTCTCTTTCACTCTTTCAGCACAGCCCTATGTTTTATATATCGAAGAAACTTTCTGTCCAGCACCTAGGAACAGGTCTCCACAGGCTGCCACTGTTGGTGTGAATCCTGCACCCAATGCCTTCTACTCTAGGTACGTATCACCCCCAATTATAGTTGTCTATTTTCTTATCTTCCCTACTCAACATTGCAACAGGGCCTGTGCCTGGTTTTCCAGGTATTCGCAGACTTTGCATAGTCCTTGGCATTCTGTGTCCTCCCTTCAATACCTGCTAAGGAATCTCATGCTTGAAAGAGTAAGCATATGGAAAAAGCAGTATTTTAAAACTCACTTGCCAGTTAACAGAGTTGCCCATGCATTTTTCATTTTCACATTGACTCTTTCAAACAGAGGCACAAAAGTCAAGCACCCCAAAATTGATGAGAATCAGAGGAGCTAGTGTCTCCCCTCTCCATAGGACTCCGTTCTTCAAACGGCTCTCTGGGTTTGCTTCCAAAACACAGTCACCCTGTGGTTCTCAGAATCCCTGTAGGAGAAGGTGCCTGTGTGATCAACCAGGAGCCGTTCTTAACCCAAAACTGGGACAACATAGAGTATCACTTATAGGCCGCGACTTGTAAACTATTTGTTAAATTTTAAAAAGTGGGCAGGGTGCAGTGGCTCACACCTGTAATCCCAGCACTTTGGGAGGCCAAAGTGGGCGGATTACTTGAGCTCAGGAGCTCAGGAGTTCGAGACTAGCCTGGCCAACATGGCAAAACCCCATCTCTACTACTCTACTACTAAAAATATAAAAATTAACCAGGCATGGTGTCACACACCTGTAATCCCAGCTACTCGGGAGGCTGAGGCAAGGGAATCGCTTGAACCCGGGAGTTGGAGGTTGCAGTGAGTCAAGTTTGTGCCATTGCAGCCTGGGCGACAGCAAGACTCTGCCTCAAAAAAGAAAGGAAAGAAGGAAGGAAGGAAGGAAGGAAGGAAGGAAGGAAGGAAGGAAGGAAGGAAGGAAGGAAGGAAGGAAGGAAGGAAGGAAGGAAGCTAGCTAGCTCTAGGTGTTTCAGACTGCCCCAGCATTTAAGTAGCATTGGCCCTCGATTTTTGCATTGATGCCTGTTTATAGAGGGTCCTAAACAGCACTGTTTTGTGTATTTCGTCCATTCATCAAGCCGGTGTCCACTTTATATAGGCCCATTCATATTTTTGAGACTCTAGCCTTTTCATAGTATTAAAGTTCTGTTAAAAGAGAAGACATTATCTCTATGACAGTTTCCCTGATACAATTTTCACCATTCCACATTCTCCTAGTGCTTACTTAACCAGGTCTCTACCATGATTTTTACATTTCCCCTATGACTTTTCCAAGTGTTTTATCATCTTTTCTGCATATTATTTGTCCTGACTCACCAACTATATGAAAGTGAATTGTTCTTCTCTTCCCTTCATGGTGCTACACACACAAACTCTATCAAATCTTTCCGCTTGGAATACAAAGAGGAGCAGAAAGGAATCAACCTGTGCCTTGGAGGGACATGTAAATATCTCCTCAGTATTTTTCCATTATAAAATAAAGTTCTGGCCAGACGCAGTGACTCATGCCTGTAATCCCAGCATTTTGGGAGGCTGAGGTGGGCAGATCACTTGAGGTCAGGAGTTTGAGACCAGTCTGGCCAACATGGTGTAACCCTGTCTCTACTAAAATTACAAAAAAAAAAAAAAAAAATAGCCAGGTGTGGTGGCACATGCCTGTAATCCCAATTACTCAGGAGGCTGAGGCAGGAGAATCACTTGAACTCAGGAGGCGGAGGTTGCAGTGAGCCGAGATTGCACCACTGCACTCCTGTCTGGGCAACAGAGCAAGACTCCATCTCAAAAAAAATAATTAATTAATTTAATTCAATTAAATAAAGTTCTGTGAAAAATTAGGTGAATATGGTTACTAAAGATGCATCTGAAAACAAATGCAAATGTCTACATACTCTTTGTAATTAACAGTGGTCTTCCAGTTTAAGCTTGGTTCCCATCTCTTGGTCATTTGATTCCTCCCAAAATTAATTTGGTTCTTCTCCAGTGACCTCTTGTCTGAACCAGAAATGTCTTTGCGGAAGGCAGCTGCTTCTTCCTTCTTGGGGGCTCTGCCCAGCTGATCATTATCCTTTTGCTGGTCTTCATTGATGCTAATCCCCTTTATTGAAAAAATGAGAATAATTTTTAATGATATCTGAATTATCTAGTGTTCTCTGAAACATTATGCCAGTGGTAAATTCAGGAAAGGAAGTCTCAGGTGCATCTAACTCGTGGTCCTTAGTAACAGCTAAATAAGGGCGGTGTCAAGACTAAGGCTTCTGTTGGAGTTAGGTGGACAGTAACGTGATGTTTTTAAATTCACTCTCTGTTGCAGCACACACAGATACAACACCAGGGCTGGACCTGCTCATTCCTCACCACCACCAAAAAATTCAACTAAAACCCTCTATTGACTAAAATACATCATATTTAAATTGCTTGAACCAAAGATAAAGGGAACATCTTGAAGGTAGACAGGTATGATATATTAAACACAGAGGAATGAACATAATTTTAAGAGGCCTCTCATCAGAAACACTGCAAACCAGAGAAAAAGAGAGTAATATATTTAAAGCACTAAAAAGGAAAAAACAAAAAACCATGTCAACCCAAAATTCTATACTAAGAATAAAACAAAAATCTTTCAAAAATGAAAGCAAAATAAAAACTTTCACAGATGAACAAAAACAGAGAATTAACCAGAAGACCTGTGCTAGAAATGTTAAATAAAATTATTCAGTCAGGAATAAAATCATGCCAGACAGAAACATGAATCTATGCAAAAAAATTGAAAGCTACAGAAATGGTAAAAATAAATATGCAAGACTTTGTGTATTATTTTTAATCATTCTCACATATAATTGACTATCTAAAGCAAAAATAGTAACAACATTTTGAGGGGTTTATGACATGTAGAAATAAAATGTGTGACGACAATAACACAAAGTATAGGGAGGGGTATTCAAGGTATATTGTTGTAAGTTTCTTAAACTATTTGTGAATTTTAGAATCTTACTTAAAGGAGACATGACAAATTCGAGATATATATATAAGCCAGAGGGCAGCTAAGAAACTTTTAATAAGAAATATACCTAGTAAGGCCGGGCGCGGTGGCTCAAGCCTGTAATCCCAGCACTTTGGGAGGCTGAGGCGGGCGGATCACGAGGTCAGGAGATCGAGACCATCTTGGTTAACACGGTGAAACCCCGTCTCTACTAAAAAATACAAAAAACTAGCCGGGCGTGGTGGCGGCGCCTGTAGTCCCAGCTACTCGGGAGGCTGAGGCAGGAGAATGGCGTGAACCTGGGAGGCGGAGCTTGCAGTGAGCTGAGATCCGGCCACTGCACTCCAGCCTGGGCGACAGAGTGAGACTCCGTCTCAAAAAAAAAAAAAGAAATATACCTAGTAAAGCAATAGCACAAATAAAATGGAATCATTTTAAAAGGCTCAATTCAAAAGGGGTGGAGAAAGGAAAAAAAATCACAAAGAACTGATGAAACAAATAGAAAACAAGTAGCAAGACAGTAAATTTAGATTTAACTATATTAGTAGTTACATCAAATGAAAGGGTTTACACACATCAATTGAATGAGAAATCATCAAATTGGATGAAAAAAGAGACTTAACTATTTGTGGCCTAAAGAAACTATTTTATATGTAAAGATACAAATACATCAGAAGTAAAAGGCTGGAGAAGAATAGTTTATGCAAACAATAATCAAAAGAAAGCAGGAATGGCCATATTAAAAACAGACAATATCGACTCCACAGCAATAAATAAATTCTAAATAAATATTATTATTTACTGGGACAAAGAGGAGCACACATACTAATAAAGAATCAATTAGCACACAGTCGTAATTGTGTATTCACCAAGCAACAGAACTTTATTATATATGAAGGAAACACAGAGCTAAAAGGAAACATAGATAAATCCATAATTGGTGGACTTCGAAACTCTCTCAGTAATCAATAAAATGAGCAGAAAAAACATCAGTAATGATATAGAAGACCTGAGCAACACAATCAGACAAGTTGGCTTCATTGACATTTAAAAGACACACCTCTCAATAACACCAGAATATAGACTCCTCAAATGTACAAGGAAAAAAATCACCAAAATAGATCATATTCTGGGCCATAAAATGAACATTAACAAGTTTAAAGTAACTAAAATCATATAAAATATCTTAAAACATTGGAATTGAACTAGAAATTGGTAAAAGATCTACAGAAACTCCTCATATATATTGAATAAAAACATCACGTATCAAAATCTGTGGAACATAGTCTACACAATGCTCATAAAGAAATTTGCAGCATGAATTCTTATGGTCAAAAATGATAAATAAATAAATAGGTTAGACAGGCAGATCACTTGAAGCCAGGAGTTCAAGACCAGCCTGGCCAACATGGCAAAACCCCATCTGTGCCAAAAATAAAATAATTTATTTTGGGTTCAGGGGTACAGGTGCAGGTTTGTTATATAGATCATGTCACAGGGGTTTGCTGTACAGATGATTTAATCATTCAGGTACTAAGCCTAGTACCCAATAGTTATTTTTTCTGATCTTCTCCCTCTTCCCACCCTCCACCCTCAAGTAGGCCCCAGGGTCTATTGTTCCCCTTTGTGTTCATTTGTTCTCATCATTTAGCTCCCATTTATAAGTGAGAACAGGGGGTAATTGGTTTTCTTCTTAAAAAGGACAGGATCACATTCTTTTTTATGGCTTTGTAGTATTCCATGGCATATATGTACCACATTTTCTTTATCCAGTCTACCACTGATGACTATTTAGGTTGATCTGATGTCTTTGCTACTGTGAATAGTGCTGCAATGAACATGTGTGTGCATGTGATGATTTATATTTCTCTGGGTATATACCCAGTAATACAGTTGCTGGATTAAATGGTAGTTCTGTTTTTAGCTCCTTGAGGAATTGCCACGCTGTTTTCCACAATGATTGAATTAATTTACACACCCACCAACAGTGTATAAGCATTCCCCTTTTTCTGCAACTTCACCAGGATTTGTTATATTTTGACTTTTTAATAACACCCATTCTGACTGGTGTGAGATGATATCTCACTGTGGTTTTGATTGGTTTTGATTTCTCTAATAATCAGTGATATTGAGCTTTTTTCACATGCTTGTTGGCCACATGTATGTCTTCTTTTGAAAAGTATCTGTTCATGTCCTTTGACCACTTTTTAATGGGTTGTTTGTTTTTTTCTTGTAAATCCATTCTTTATGGATGCTGGATATTAAACCTTTGTCAGATGCATCGTTTGCAAATATTTTCTCCCATTTGTAGGTTGTCTGTTTATTCTGTTGATGGTTTGCTGTGCAGAAGCTCTGAGGTTTAATTAGATCCCACTTGTCAATTTCTGCTTTTGTTGCAACTGCTTTTGGCATCTTCATCATGAAATCTTTGCCAATTCCTATGTCAAAAATGGTATTGCCTAGGTTGTCTTCCAGGGTTTTTATAGTTTTGAGTTTTACATTTAAGTCTTTTATCCCTCTTGAGTTGATTTTTGTATATGGTACAAGAAAGGGGTCCAGTTTCAATCTTCTGCATATGGCTAGCCAGTTATCCCAGCACCATTTATTGAATAGGGAGTCCTTTCCCCATTGTTTGTTTTTGTCAGCTTTGTTGTAGATCAGATGGTTGTAGGTGTGCAGCCTTGTTTCTGGGCTCTCTATTCTGTTCCATTGGTCTATGTGTCTGCTTTTTATGGCAGTACCGTGTCATTTTGGTTACTGTAGCCCTGTGGTATAGTTTGAAGTTGGGTAGTGTGATACCTCCAGTTTTGTTTTTTGGTTTTTTTTCTTCTTCTTTTTTTTTCTTAGGATTGTCTTGGCTATTCTTTTCTGGTTCCATATGAATTTTAAAATATTTTTTTCTAGTTCTGTGAAGAATGTTGCTGGTAATTTGATAGGAATAGCATTGAATCTATAAATTGCTTTGGGCAGTATGGCCATTTGAATGATATTTACTCTTTCAATCCATGAGCATAGGAAGTTTTTCCATTTGTTTGTGTCATCTCTGATTTCGCTATAGTGTTTTGTAATTCTCATTGTAGAGCTCTTTCACTTTTCTAGTTAGCTCTATTCCTGGGTATTTTATTCTTTTTGTGATAACTGTGAATGGGATTGCATTCCTGATTTGGCTCTTGGCTTGGCTGTTGTTGGTGTACAGGAATTCTGGTGATTTTTATACACTGATACATTGATTTTGTATCCTGAAACGCTGCTGAAGTTGTTTATCCGCTAAAGCAGGTTTTGGGCTGAGGATCCCTTGTTTAATATGCTCTGAGTAAAACATTATTCACTATTGAATTCATCAAAATTTCTTCAAATGCAAATATGCCTAGATTAAATTAAATGTATCATGACATTTTTTAGAAACTGGAGAAATAAGAGTAAATAAACCCAAAATAAAACCACATAAACATCAAAGTAAAGTAGAAAAGATAAAAATTAAACCTAAAGCTAGTTCCTTGAGAAAATTTAGTAAATCTATAGTCCTATCGTTATAGGTGGATCAAATTAAAAAACCACAAATGACCAATATTAGGAATGAGAGAGGTAACAATGACTAAAAATTCTACAGATATTAAAAAGTCAGTAAGAGAATACTATGAAAAAAGTTTATGCCAATAAATCTGGCAACTTACACCAAATGAACAAATTCCCTTAAGGACAATCTAATCTACCAAAGCTCCCTCAGAAAGAAATAGACCGGTATAGTGTCATAACTATCAAATAAATTGAATTTGTAGTTAAAATATTTCCCATAAAGAATATTCCAGGCCCAGATGGCTTTCACCAAACATTTCTACCAAACATTTAATAAACCTACCAAACATTTAATAAACAAACAATATTAATTCTATACAAACTCTTCCAAAAAATTGAAGATAAAACTTTCCACATCATTCTATAGTGTCAATATTACTTCAATACCAAAACCAGACAAAGTTACTAAAGAAAACAAAGCTACACACTAATAACTTTATGAATATAGGTGCCAAACTTAACAAAATCTTAGCAGATTAAATCTGATAATGTATATAAAAGATTCAAGTGGGGTTTGTCTCAGAAATGTAAGGTCGGTTTGTCACTTGAAAAATTAATCAATGTAATTAATCACATTAACAAACTAAAAGAGAGGAAAAAAACACATGATTCTCTCCACAGTACACAAAGAAACATTTGATAAAATCCAGCATTCATTCCTAATAAAAGTTCTCAATGACTCAGAATAGAAGCTTTAACCTTGTAAATGGTTAGCATCAAACTTAACTGAAAGATTTCCCTGCAATATCAGGAAGAAGACCATTTCTATTCAATGTTTTACTGGTGATTCCAGCTAGTGCATTACGGAAATAAAAAGAAATGAAAAACTGTTGAGATTGGGAAGGAAGAGTTGAGATTAGGAAGGAAGAAGTAAAAATGATCTTTATTCACTGACAATATCTACATAGAAAACCCTCTGGAATGTACAAACAAGATACTAGAATAAGGGAGTTTAGCAAAATTTTAGGATATAAAATCAGTATACAAAAATCAAGTATATATTTATACAATAGGAAAAAATGACTAGAAATAGAAAAGCTAAAACTCATTAACAATAGACCCAAAATATGAAACACAGATAAGTTTCAAAAGAGATATATAAGACCTGTATATTGAAAGCTATAAAACACTGGTGAGAGAAATTAAGACCTAAAAAAATGGAGAGATATACTATGTTCATGGATTAGAAAACTCAATATTGTTAAGATGCCTATTTTTCCTAAATTCATCTATAAATTCAAGGCAAAAATTCCGTTAGACCTTTTTTTAAGAAATTGACATGCTGGCTCTAATATTCTTATGGACATGCAAAAGACCCATAATAGCCAAAAAACTTTTTTAAAGAACACTATTGGAGGATTCAAACTAAACAACTTCAAGACTTATCATAAAGCTAGAGTAATCAAGACAGTGTGGTATTGGTGTAAAGATAGAGAAATCAAAGTTACAATATGAAGTGTTCAGAAATACATTCACAGACAAATGGGCTACTAATTTTTGACGAAGTTATAAAGGTAATTCAGTGGCAAAACAATAGGTTTATTTTTGACAAATGATGCTGGAACAACTAGATAAGCAAAAGAAAAAAATGAACTTTGATCCATACCTCATATACACAAACCAAATTAAAGTGGATCATAGACATAGATTGGAATGGTAAAATTGAAAAATCTCTAGAAGAAAACATTGGAGAAATTCTTCATTATACTGGGTTTGGAAAAGCATTATAAGATAAAACACTGTAAGGAAAAAATAAGCTGGACTTTATCAAAATTGAAGACACTTGCTCTTTGAAAGACCCTGTTTGGAGAATAAAAATACAAGATCTGGCAGGGCGCAGTGGCTCACGCCTGTAATCTCAGCACTTTGGGAGGCCAAGTTGAGCGGATCACGAGGTAAGGTGATCGAGACCATCCTGGCTAACACGGTGAAACCCCGTCTCTACTAAAAATACAAAAAAAAAAAAAAATTAACTGGGCGCAGTGGCGGACGCCTGTAGTCCCAGCTACTTGGAAGGCTGAGGCAGAAGAATGGTGTGAACCTGGGAGGCAGAGCTTGCAACAAACCAAGATCGCACCACTACACTCCAGCCTGGGCGACAGAGCAAGACTTTGTCTCAAAAATAAATAAATAAATAAAAAATACAAGACCCAGATTGGGATGAAATATTTACATTTCATATATCTAACAGAATATATAAGCCAAGAACATATATAAAGATCTGTTGCAACTCAATAAAAAACTGAATAGCCCAATGCACAGAGTCTGAATAGACACTTTACCACATAAGATAATGTGAATGGCCAATAAGCACATGAAAAGATGCATTCAAGAAATGCAAATTAAAACCAAAGGAGATACCAGTACACAACTATCAGAATGCCTGTAGTTAAAGGACTGACCATAATGGTTAGTGATGAGTATGTGGAAGAACTGGGACTCTCATACATTGCCTACACCAATGTAAAATATTACAACCACTATGGAGAGCTGTTTACCAGTTGCTTAAAAAGTTAAACATACAACTACCATATGACCTTACCACTTCATTCTTAGGTTTTTAACCAAGGCACAATGAGACTATATGATCATACAAATCTTTGTACAAAAATGTTCTTAGTAGTCTTATTTGTAATAGCCCAAAACCTGAAATAACCACACATCCATTAACAGGTAAGTGGATAAACAAATTGTGGCATATCCATAAAATGGAATAATACACATCCATAAAAGCAATAAATTAATGATAGATGCAAAAGCATAGATGAATCTCAAAAAGAAACAAAAATCTGCACAAACCATACCACAAAAATTACAGAACACCAAGGAAGATCCTAAAGGCCTCCGAAGAGGAGAAAAAGCCAAAACAAACAGTTTGCGTGGAAATATAAGCCTTTGAAATGCTAACTAAAAATTAATTTCAAACCATTACTCTACAAACAACTGAGAGAAAATAATAAAGGTATTCTCTAACACCCAAATCCTCAATTTTTCCCTCCAATGTGCATCTTTTACTCAGGAGGGTCTACCAAATGATGGGTGCACCAAGAAAAGGAAAACTGGAGCCGGGATGGTGGCTCACACCTGTAATCCCAGCACTTTGGGAGGCTGAGACAGGTGGAACACCTGAGGTTAGGAGTTTGAGACCAGCTTGGCCAACATGGCAAAACCCCATCTCTACTAAAAATACAAAAATTAGCCAGCTGTGGTGGTGTGCACCTAGAATCCCAGCTACTAGGGAGGTTGAGGCAGAAGAATCACATGAACTCGGGAAGCGGAGGTTGCAGTGAGCCAAGATCGCACCACTGCACTCCAGCCTGGGTGACAGAGCAAGACTCCATCTCAAAAAAAGAAAAGAAAAGGAAAACTGAATAGAAGGCAACTTCCTCAACATGCTAAAGGCCATATAGGAAAATCCCACAGCTAACATCAGGCTCAATAGTGAAAGCCTAAAAGTTTTTTAATTAAGATCAGGAGTCAGGCTAGGCATGGTGGCTCACAGCTGTAATCCCAGCATTTTGGAAGGCCGAGGCAGGCAGATTACTTAAGGCCAGGAGTTCGAGAGCAGCCTGGCCAACATGGTGAAAACCCGTGTCTACTAAAAATCTAAAAATTCACAGAGCATGGTAGCAGGTGCCTGTGAACCCAGCTACTCAGGAGCCTAAGGCACAAGAATCACCTGAACCCAGGAGGGGAGGTGAAGGTTGCAGTGAGCCAAAATCACACCACTGCACTCCAGCCTGGGTGACAGAGTGAAACTCCATCTCAAAAAAAAAAAAAAAAAAAAAAAAAAAATCAGGAATCAGACAAGGATGCCTGATGTTACCACTCTTATTCAACATAGTCCAGGAAGTCCTAGCCACAGTAATAAGTAAAGAAAAAGAAATTGTAAAAGCGTCTAAATCAGAAAGGAAGAAGTAAAACTATCTGTATGCAGATGGCATGATCTTGTATGCAGAAAAACCTAAGAATACACAAACACAAACACACACACACAGTTAAATGAATTCAGTGAAGTTGCGAAATTCAATCTTGACTTTAACACTCAAAAATTAGATCTGATTTGATCACTCAAAAGTTGCATTGCTACACACTAGCAGTGAATAATCAAAAATAAAATTTAGAAAACAATTTCATTTACAGTAGCATCAAAAACAAAATGTTAATGAGTAAATATAATAAAGGAGAAAAACTTGTACACTGAAAACTTCTAAACATTGCTGAAAGCCATTAAATATACAACTAAATGGAAAGAGATCTCCTGTTCATAAACTGGAGGACTTAATATGGTTAAGATGGCAATACTATTTAAAGCAATTCATAAATTCAATGAAATCTCTATCAAAATCCCAATGGCACTTTTTGCAGAAATGTAAAACCAAGCCTAAAATTCATATAGAGTGTCAAGGAAAACCAAATAGCCAAAACAGTATTAAAAAACAGGAACAAAGTTTGAGGACTCATACTTCCTGATGTCAAAACTATTACAACTATAGTAATCAAAACAGTGTGATACTGACATAAAGAAAGACATATAGACCAATGGAATAGAATTAAAAGTCCCCAAGTAAACTCTTCCATCTATGATCAATTGATTTTCAACAAGAATTCTACCCAAAGGAGAAAGAACAGTCTCTTCAATGAATAGTGTTGGGAAAACTGAATATCCACATGCAAAAGAATGAAATTGGAACCTAAATTTCATTAGTCTCCAAATGGACACAAATCAACTCAAAAGAGATCAAGGGCCTAAATTTAAGAGCTAAAACTATACAATCCTTAGAGGAAAAACAGGGGCAAATTTTTCATGACCTTGGATTTGGCAATGATTTCTTAAATATGACTTCAAAAGCACAGGCAACATAAGAAAAAATAGGTAAATTAGGCTTCATCAAAAGTAAAAATGTTTCTGCATCAAAGGACACTATCAAGAAAGTTAAAGGGCAACCTGCATAACAAGAGAAAAAAATTTGCAAACCTTGTATCTGATAAAGGGTTAATACCGGGTATATACAAAAACTACAACAACAAAAAGATTCAACTTAAAATATAAGCTAAGGACTCAAGCAGACATTTCTTCAAAGAAGATATACAAATAACCAACAAATACATGAAAATATGGTCGACATCACTTATCGTTATGGAAATGCAAATCAAATTCCTAATGACACTGACTATTTGTAATTATGTTTGTAAATTATATTTGTAATTATATTTGTAAATATATGATGTTTGTAATTAAACAACAACCTAGAAAATAAGAAGTGTTAACAACGATGTGAAGAAAGTGGAATGTTTGGATAATGCTGGTGAGAATGAAATTGGTGTGGCCCCGTGGAAAACACGTTGGCAGTTCCTCCAAAAGTTAAATACAGAATTGCCATATGACCCAGAAATTCCACTTTTAGGAAAAGATCCAAAAGAATTGAAAATAGGTACTCAACAGATACCCGTACACCAATATTCATAGCAGCATTATTCACCATACCTGAAAGGTGGAAACAACCCAAATGTCCATCAATGGATGAATGCATAAACCAAATGTGGTCTATACCTAAACAAAATATTATTCTACCATAAAAGAATGAAATTATCATACATGCTATAGCATGGATAAGCCTTGAAAACACTATGCTAAGTGAAAGAAGCCAGACACAAAAGGACAAATATTATATCATTCCAGTGACAATAAATATCTAAAATAAGCAACCTGATAGAAATAGCAGATCAGAGTTAACCAGGAAGTCAGGGAAGAAGGAATGGGGAATTACTGCTTAATGGGTGTAGAGTTTAAGTTGGAGAGATGAAAAAGACTTGGAAATTGACAATAGTGATATTTGTACAACATTGTGAATGTAATTAATGGCACTGAACTCTGAACAATGATACTACATTTACGATATTTTTATGTTATGTTATATTGTAAAAAAAAAAACACAAAACAGTGTCCAAAAATAGGCAAAGTTACTGTTTTCCTTGTACCATAGAAAGTTGGAGTTTAGTAACATAATGCTATGAAAGCTCAAAAGAAACCATAAAACTTACCTGTTTAGACATATTTTCTGAAAATTTTGGTGATTTTTCTCTTAAAAATGTGACAAGGTCTTTATAAATTGAACTTTTTCTCTCATAATTAACGTCCCCTTCATCATCTGTTTTGCCCTTTGGGAAAAAACAAGTTTCGTTCTACGATTAACATAAGAACAATGATAAGATCCTAATCAATACATCACAAGCTAAGCACACGTATTGTTTTCATCTCTAAAGGATCTATATGGTAGTCTTCATACATGAAATGTATAGGCAAAATCCTTTCCCCTTAATTTAATGTTATCTATTTTTCCATTCATTCACTCATTCCTTCCTTCATTCAATTGTTCAATCATTCAGTAAGGCTTTACTGAGTACCTCCTATATACATGTAAGGCACTCTGCTATTCAGCAGAGAAGTGAGAGCTTCCTTCTCTCCGCTCTCCTCTACTCTGAAAATGCATTATGACCTCACGAGCCTTAGTTGACGATGTCATAAAAGTCTTCAAGGTTAGAATTTAACCATGGAAAAGCCTATGTTTCTGCTTGTCACACTCTGTTCTTCTGTGGCATGGTTGCTATAGGCTTATTTTCTAGATGTCTACGTAACAATCTGTCCACACATCCATGTGTCTCTTTCTCTTCTTGTCTCTTTCCTTTCCATATTTTCCTTTTCTTCCCTACTTCTATTGTTCTTTCATAACAGAATATATACATATGTACATACACATCACATAACTGTATGTATATAAATACATATAACTGCAGTGTGTTATATATAACTGTACACAAAAGCATTTCTATACATATGACTAGTGTGTTTTAAATTTTGTTGTAATTATTGAGTAGTTTTATCGTCCTCATCTTTCACTTTTTTAAAACTTAAAGGGTACTTAGATATCTCCATGCCAAATAAGTTATATGTATGTAGATCAATAATAACCTTTGATGGAAATAAAGACTCCCTGCCCCCCTCCAGACGGTCATAGAAAATCATTCCTTCTTTTGTCCCTTTATTCCTAATTAGAGATTTCGTTTTTCTAAAATACCATGACAAACCAAAGCAAAATCTTATTTGTCTACTTCCTCCTTGTAGAAATGAGCTCAGTGTCATGCTAATAAGAAAAGCACCAAAAGGCATGTCAGAAAGATGATTACAGGTAATCAGAAAAGAGGCTCCAGCATTTTGGTACCAACCCAAGCCAACACGTAACAACCCTCCAGGCAGTCCCCTGTGGTGGCTGGGTCCCCATTAAGGACTTGGGTCCTCATTATAGAATTTTGTTTCTGAGTTCCAAATTTACGTTGAAGATACCGAGGGCAGGATGTTGCAGAGGTGAAAGCTAAGCTCCTTCCAGCTGGTTCTGTGAATAGGGATGAGACTAAAAGTGTTTTAATCCAGAACACTGTGTGCTGTTTATCACTCAGCTCAAAGCCCAGTCACCCAGCCTCTACTTTGTGCTACTCACGCGGGAATCTGCAATGTCGTATTTCTCCTTTGCCAGGCTAGGTTAGGCTCCGTCATTAGAATCAGCTAAAGGAAGACTGAAAGGCTGGGAGAGGGAGGAGGGACCTGCTGCTTCCTGTTGGCCCACTGGCCCTGTTAGAGTCACCCCAGCAACGGCCCTTCCTTCCACGCAGTGGCAGTTGCTTCCAGTAGCAACAGTTGGTTCCAGTTTCCAGGTTTGTTTATTTTTCACAGTCCCAGAAACAGGCTCACCACACCCCCTAGGAAATACCACTATCAGCCATCTAGTGCTCCACTTTCACAGGTCCGGGTCCCAGCTCTGCCAGCTCTACAAGGATCCTCTTCCCGAGGTACAAGCATTAACTGGGCAGTGCCCACTCTCCAGAGATCTGCAGCCCTGCCTCATGGAGATGGTCTGAACTCTGTGGGGACCAGCACAGCCTGGAAGTGGACCCGCCCCAGAGGTCTGGGTCCCAGCTTCACGGGGCACTGTCTCCAACCTTCTACATTTAGATAAGCCCCTCTCTTTCCCTTTGTCCCTAAGAGTAATGCACAACTCTTAGGATGCCAGCTGCAGTTAGGACATCTGTATTATCTCAGTGTTCTTTTTTTGACCTTTCTATCCTTTGGTTGCTGTGTAACAAAT
The DNA here is from genome assembly GCF_024542745.1 of Macaca thibetana thibetana. Lineage (NCBI taxonomy): Eukaryota > Metazoa > Chordata > Mammalia > Primates > Cercopithecidae > Macaca > Macaca thibetana. The sequence goes on from NC_065586.1 coordinate 27,652,172, forward strand.
CAGTGAAGTGATTATGTTAAAGACATTTATAAAGTGGAATGGGTCACTTTGAAGCCCATTTCTTATCAGATTGGCTTAATGACCTGCAGTGGAGAATAAGAGAGCTTATTCTGAAGCTGTTTTGGATTTGCCCAGCAAGCATATATCAAAGGAATCTGCTTCTATCCTACAGAACGGTAATTCATTCTCTGTGGTCATTGGGACACACCCTTGAGACATCTACAGCTAAAAACCAAAGTCCACTGGTTTTAGTTACGTTTTTAAAAATGTACTTACACCATTTAAAAATACTCCTCCTGCACTGCAAGTAATGCACAGAGTCTCACCATCGTGAGGTTTCACCAGCACATAACAAATTTCCCCGTGAGTTTGTCTCCACGGTGGGGCTCGACATCCATTTGAAAATTCATAATCTGAAACCAATCGTCAAGCAATTAACAGTTCTTTAACCTAGAGTTTGGTAAAAAGTGTGGGCTTCCACAAAATAAATATTGTGGAAATTTTAAGCTTTCCCCTTCTTAAACCTTCTCTTGTATTGTAGACATTGAAAGCATTTTGCAAATGTAATTATGAAAATGTAAATAACATAAAATGAGCCTCAGAAAACATCAAACCTGAGGTATATTCAATAGATTCCAAGACTGTTGGGTCTCCTTTTCCTGAGAAATGTTTGAGCAGTTCTATATCCTTCTTCACCGCCACGGGATTTAAACTTATTTCTCTGAAATAAATGTTTAAAATGTCAGCTTAAATACTTTAAACAGAATCTAGGAAACACATGAACACATTTCATTGTATCAAGAGAAATATCTTTTTTGTAATTAAAATTGCAGTTAATTTTAGCCATGCCATAATTTTATAACAGCACTGTCAACACATCAAGTAATCAGTGATTCATGTTTAATGCAACATTAAACATACTCCATTAAATATTCACTTTATTTCATGCTGATAATATTCTAATACTAAAAATATTAGAAAATGAACATGCTTTGGACTATACAAACTCTACATGATATCTGCATTATAATTTAATAATTTGTGCACTAGTCTTGAGAGCCTTTGAAAATAACAAGGCCACCTAATGTCTTCAGAATTGCATGAAACCTCACCAGAATGTTTTAGCAATGTTAATTTTTAGAACTGGAATAAATGAATCCCAAGAAAATTGTTTGTTCCAATAAAATGTAAAGTTAAATCCATAGCAATAACTTCCATGCTTTATTTTTTGTGTCTTTTTTTCTAAAACTCTGAAAGCAGCTTCGTAATTGTTAAAGCTTCCTTTTTAATTTTTTAATTTTAATATTTTATTATTTATCTATCTATCTATTTTGAGAGACAGTCTTGCTCTGTCACCCAGGCTGGAGTTCAGTGGTGCAATCTTTGCTCAATACGATAGAGGTTCCTTTTTGAAAAAGACTCACAAGGAAATATGTTTTAGAGAATGATTGAGGAGGTGCAGATCCAATTGCTTAAGCAGCATAGCAATCTTCATCTTAATTTCACTTTCAGGATCATCATCTCTGGTAATTTTACCAAGAATATTTAATGCAATTGAGTCTTCTTTCATTGTATTATAATCGGAGCCCAGGATTTTTACTATGGGGTCTCTGTTAGCTGCCAAAAAAAAAAAAAAAAAAAAAAAAAAAAAAAGGAAGACAAATAAAAATTATCCTCTTGTCTTCTAGCACAAGAAACATTAAGACTAATAAATCCTTCAAAGTCCATTTAAATGTGTTTCTTTCATTAAGCTTTTTCTAAACCACCCAATTAGAATTCATCTCTACGTCTGAGATTCCATTGCTTTTAGGAACTTTCTTCTATCTCATGAGATGCTCTAGTTTCTATTGTAATATCATCTGTATATCTCCCTAATAGCACAAAGACCAAGACAGTCATTCTTTGTTTCTTTTTTAATTGGCTGTGGGGCATTGTTCAGAATGTACATTCAATTAATATATTCAGAATTTATTTGAAGATAGAGAAATAGTGATCTCCTTAAAAGAATCATCACTAGAACTATACGGGCACGTGTGTATGTGTGTGTGTAGCAGGGTTGGGTATTTATAAAGGCTTTCTTTCCAAAATAGCATGCTTTCCTAAGGCTACAGACCCCCTAGCACTCTTTTGCACCTATTCAAACTGCTTAATATTTGTAATGCCATGTGATCTTACAGCTGAAAAACACATCTAGCCATATATGTATGTATAATGCAATTATATATATATTAAAATTATAGTGAAAAACAAATACTAATTCATGATCAAGGCTGATAAAGATGTGAAAATTGAACCTAGAGATGCTGAAAACAGAATTTGATTAATGTTAAAAACCAATATGGTTGAAAATGAAGGAGAAAGGGGAAAACCCTTGTTTAGAATGGAGAAATTTGAGAAAGATGAAAGTATATATGCATTGAGATGGGAGTGGAGAGGAAGGCCTGTGAGACTAATTCAGAAAGCTTAACTTAAAAGAAATGAAGAAAAGTACAGTGAAGGCATTAACCTTCCAGTGTGGTCATGGGATATTCCACAGACTTGGGGCTGAGAAAAAAACTTCACTGGGGGAGACGAGCAACGAAAAGGAGACCAAGGAATCAATCATTTATTGAGCATCTCAACTTAACAACCTTATGACTGTCATCACACAGAGATTTATGAAAAGGCAGAGCAGGTGGATTCTGAGGAATGGCATAAACCTGACTACCAAATTGCCATGTACCATGCAACTTGGACATGAAACTAAGGGTTATACCAAAATTCTTGCAGAAATGGCAAAATGCAGCAAGTGATAAGTATTTAGCTAATGGATAAGTATTTAGCTATATAGAAATCTATGTATTATGTCTACCAATTAAGTTGAATTGAATGAACAATCCTTCATCTATTAACTACTTTCTTGAATTCAGCTTTACTCTTCAAGACATGATACCCTCACCTAATAAGGAGTAATAGTCAAGGCATTAAAAAGAGGTTGCCATCCTGAGGTTGGCATATTAAAAATAAAATAAAATTTTTAAAAGACCCTCTTCCCATCTCACACAGAAATGGGCAGAATTCAAATACCTTGTGCCAGAAACCCATTGGTCACAGAATTCCAATAAAGCAAAACACATACATTATCACCTATTATTAGATATTTCTACTCATAAGAAACATTTACAACACAATTATAGCAGGCAACCACATTCATTTTTTGCATGTTAGATGATTAGACGATAGTGCAAACATCACATATCTTTAAGAAGAAGAAAAATATTTGTCACAGATTTGAATAATTGTAACTATTCACAGAAGGCTGTGAAGCCCACAGCAGAATATGGCTGAGAAAAGTGGAAAGGGAGATTATTAAAGGCTGTCTCTGCTAAAGAAAGAGCCTACGTTCATTTGAAAGGAAATAGATTGTAATCATTCAATCTATTCCTTGGCAGTAGGTTGAGAGAGAGTGGATTCAGAGGCCGGCCCTTGTCATCTGTCTTCTCTCCTGACGTTGACCTAACAGGCTACAGCCCCCTGTGCTTTCCAGAAGCTGAGAAGGTTCTCTTTCAAACCACATGCTAAAATCAGAAACCTGGAAACTTAGAAACTTACCAGTGGTAAGGTAACAGGCCTTTCATTCTAAAGCAGAAATTTGATAGGAGCATAATATTGCAGCCAAGGAAAATTAATAACATTTTCATGAAGTTGTACATTTGACTTTTTACCTTGTAGATTATAGAATTTTTTTCAAGAGACTCTAACAAATGATCCTCCCATCCTTTCCCCACTTCCCCAGCAAGATTATTTCTAAAAGTTCAAATCACAGACTGGAGCATTAAGATCACCTTCAACACATGCTTGCGCTTCCTTCAACTTCGCAGTTTTGGCAATAAGTAACAAGCGTGACAGCTGCCCAAAGCTCCTAATTTTAATTTGTGGTACAGAGAGAAATAGCAAAGGCTGTCCATTTTTATCAACTTCTTCTGATTTGACTGTTGTTTCACTAAAAATAAAAATAAAAAAATTGAAAGCTTCATGCTACCTGGAGGCCAGTAGAAGTTAAATTTAAGACATGTAGACAGATTATTCCTATATCTCATTATAAAATACAGAAAATATAAATACATCTGGTTAGTAGCTCATCTATTTTCCCACTTTCTTCCACTAAAATCCTCAAACTTACCAGCAACCCTAGTGACCAATAGGATATAACCAAGGAATATATATATTTTTAGCAATTTCTTGAATTCACAATTGAACTCAAATAGTCACAGTTTTTGTTTTCTAAAATGTGTTGATTTCTGTCATCCTTTTAAAAATCATTGGTTCTGCAAAACCATTCATGCTTTGGGGATTTCTAATGTTATTTTATTTATAAAATTTTTACACCACAGTAATTCGTGGTTAGAAGTTTTCTTGGCTACACTGTGTTTATGAATAAAAAAGCTATGAAAAAAAAAAAGCAAATTCAAGGCAAACTAGATCCTCTCTGTGAATTCCCTTCCCACGCTAAACTCCTTTATTTGGTTTGCCTTGGGATAATAGGCAGTTTTTCTCAATGGACTCTTCCTGATCAAAAGTTATTGAGTCTCTTAGCTTTGTGCTTCTATCCATTTTAATGATTTTTTTTCAGGTTGGCATTTAAAAAAAAATTAAGATGTTTTCATGGAAGTGATTTCTATAGATTTCTACGACTTACAACATTAACTAAACTGTCTAGGTTTTGTATTACAGGAGGCTATCTCTGATGAAACTCCTGACACCTTAACACCTGATTAACACCTGATCTAGCCTTTTTTTTTTTTTTTTTTTAGACACAGTATCGCTCTGTTACCCAGGTTGGAGTGCAGTGGCATGATCTCGGGTCACTGCAACCTCTGCCTCCGGAGCTCAAGCAATCCTCCCACCTCAGCCTCCAAGTAGCTGGAACTAGAGGTGTGCGCCACTATGCCTCGCTAATTTTTGTATTTTTAGTAGACGCAGGGTTACACCATGTTGGCCAGGCTGGTCTTGAATTCCTGAGCTCAAGGGATCCACACACCTCAGCCTCCCAGAGTACTGGGATTACAGGTGTGAGCCACCACACCTGGCCTAATCTAACATATTTTGAATTGCAATGTAGATACATAGATATAAAATGTTGCTAGTTCATCAGAAAAAGTAAATCTGACCGACCCAGATTACTTATTACTGACGATCTCACTAGAATAAAAACAAGAGGATAGGAACTAAGGGAGACAGAATAATGTTCATATCCAAATCCCCAAAACCTATGAACATGTCACCTTACATGGCAAAAGGGACTTTGCATAGAAATTAAGTCAAGGATCCTGAGATGGGGAGACTATTCTGGGTATCTGGAAGGAGCCAAACATAATCACCAGGGTTCTTATAAGAGGAAGACAGGAGGGACAGAGGCAGTGACACGGATATGCTGATGGAAGCAGTGGTCAGAGTGATGTGGGGCCTCGAGCCAAGGAGCCATGAGCCAAGGAGCCATGAGCTATGAGTCATGAGCCAAGGAACACAGGGGCCTCTAGAAGCTGGAAAAGCAAAGAATAAATTCTCCTTAAGCCTCCAGAAGGAATGCAACCCTGCTGATACCTTGATTTTAGCCCTGCAGATTCATTTTAGACTTCTGACCTCTAGAACTATCAGAAAATACATTTGTGTGTGTTAAGCCATTAGATTTGTGGCAATGTGTTACAGCAGCAGAAGAGGGCTCACAGAAGGACTTGATGAGTCTGATTCTGCTGGGTGCAGATAGGGACTGCCCCTATCTCCAGCACTTCATATAGGAACTGCACATAGAAGACATTTGGTAAACATCTGTGGAATAAATGAATGAATAAAATATTTCTAGACTTGGCAATGACATGCATTGTTGACAAAATGTATATTTTCTCTAAAATTAAGCTTCTGGAATAATGTCCTTAGGACTGAAGAGATTTCTTAAAGGCCTGTTACCTAAAAGTTACTCACATCAAGGGCTGGCCAGTTACACTAAGTGGATGGTGAGAGGGCTAAGTAATAGGCTGACTGAATGCCAAAGATACCAAGCTACTTAACTAGAGAGAGTGAAACTCCTGGTGAGAAAGCAAAGGGTACGGGTGACATTTTTCATTGCTCCTACCAGTTGAAGCCTGTAACTTAACAGAGAAGTAAGAAATAAAATGCCAGCTACATTGACCAGGCATGGTAGCACGTGCTTGTGGTCCCAGCTACTTGGGAGGCTGAGGTGGGAGGATCACTTGAGCCCGGGAGGCGGAGGTTGCAGTGAGCCAACATCACACCACTGCACTGCAACCTGAGTGACAGAGTGAGACTCCATCTCAAAAAATAAAATAAAAATAGATTTAAAAAATAAAAAACACCAGCTATCGACAAGATTTTGAAGAGGAAGCTTCAGTTTTTAGGCTCACAGTTTCTAACACCTGAAGAATGAGCTCTTGGAAAGAAAAATGCTCCACCCACCTTGTGAACATCAGGAAGAATGAGCTATCAAAAACTCCAAGGACCTGATGGAGACATTTTTAAACCAGAGCCATGGAAGGGTGCTAAAAATTCTGTTTATACTCTAAAGCAAGAAAGCAGAAAAATGTCTTTTTTCTTTAATCCCCAGTATCGAGTTTAGTGTCCTTTTTTTTTAAGAGACAAGATCTTGCTCTGTCACCCAGGCTGGAGTGCAGTGGCACAATCATAGCTCCCTGCAGCCTCAAATTCCTGGGCTCAAGGGATCCTTCTCTCTCAGCCTCCCAAGTTGATGGGACTACAGCCACACACCACCACATCTGGCTGTTTATTTATTTATTGGTCTGTTTATTTATTTATTATTTATTTTTTAGAGACAGGGTCTTGCTATGTTGCCCAGGCTAGCCTTGGACTCCTGCATTCGACTCATCCTTCTGTCGCCACCTCCCAAAGTGCTGGGATTACTGGCGTGGGCCACAACACCTGGCCTCATTTAGTGTCTTATTACTTAATAAACGTATGTGTAAATAGTAATATAGAAAATAAGGCTATAGCTAAGAAACTAGCAGTTCTCAGAGACAAAAAATAAAGAGCCACTTATGGCCACTGACCCTACTACTGTGACTTAGAAATTTTACCAAAATTCAATAATTACTGTCTCATAAAACAATATTATTTTATAAGTTGAGTGTAACCTTAGAGATCATGTAAATTCAGCCTTTCATGACATTGATCACAAAGCTAAGGTCCAGAAACGTATGAATTGTGTGTGAATTGTGCATTCTTGCGGGGAAGAGAGCTATTACTCAGGCGATCTGACTTCCTGTCCCAACTCCTACCAGAACATATTTTTATCTCAATGCATATATATCACTGAGATGCAGCGGAGTGAGATTTAAAACTACAATATGATAATATTATAGCACATTTGATTCAAAATCATACTGTAGTTCTACCAGAGAAGGAAAAAAAATCAGGTCACAACATTTTCACTACGTGATTCTGAGCACTTATCCAATTTATAAATTTCCCAAGCTACATTCAAATGAATCAAAGTGCCTCAGTTCTATGCACCACAGATGGTATTGCCATTGAGTGGCGTCATTTGTTCTTAGTTTACAGCATATTTAGGCTTCATTCTCAGGTGTTTTAGGAAGATTATTAATTTCATCCTGTCTGACAAAAACAAAAGCAATTGCAAATGATAATACAAAGAGACCTACGATTTCCATGAAATGAAAGTAGAGCTATTTGATCCCCAGCCCCCACCCCAAGAGGGAACGTGGAGAGATGATGACAAATGTTAAAACAGGGTGAAAACATTGGAATGATTCTAAGGAAAAGACAATCATGTAACATGAACAGGGCTATGCCCATCTATTCAATCAATAACAATCTGTACAAAAGGACAGAAGGTGGTTGATGAAACATAAAAGCTTTCCAGTGTGTGACTAAAATATCAGTTTCAGTATCAGATGCTCATTAGCCTAATCAGAAAAAGGGTGATCAAACTTTTATTGACTGTTGCCCACAGTGCATTTGGAGTGTGCAACATCAAATGAGAACTAAGGCCACAAATATAACTATATTCCCATCAATGTCTGCAGAGACCAACACAAAAGGGGTAATTTATCTACTTTGGCAGAATTCCAGTGTAGATAAAACTTAACTTGTTTTGGAACAGGAGGCCTGAGAGGTCTACCCACAAGGAGAGCCATCCACCTTTACTTTAAAAGATCCAAGGACATTCCTATTTGGTAGAAACACATCCGGAGACTCCAAGCTCAAATCCTTCAGGATAATCTTCGTCTTACACACAGATGCCCAGACCTGAGTCCTGTCTGGAAGGAAAGTAGCTTCCCCACTTTCAATAAATGTATAAATAGTGTACTAACAGCAGAGAAGTCAAAAGAGTGTGCTTGGTCCAAAGGGCAATGAATGACATCATGGGGACTGTTTTGATAATAAATTCTTTGGGCAATTGAGAATATTTCTGGTTGACATCACTTGTTGTTGTAGCAAACACCGAGTGGCTACAGGTTACTGAACTTTCTTTGGTTTGGGGAGTAGACCAAAGGGTATAGTCAAGATCCTCATGTTAAAGCATCTGATATTGTCCATTATGACCAAAATCTCAGCTGCACCCTTTGCTATCTTCAAGGCGATCTTGGTTTTCATCAGAGCCAGGCAAGCACAGCTTCCTTCAGATACAATGGCAATACCTCCCTCTACTCTTCCAACATCAAAGATATCATCAATAACGGTCAGACACAAAAAGAATGGATTGAGAAATTAGCCCAAGGAAAAGTTGCACAGTAAACGTGACAGAAGTATAAAAATCAAGGGGTAATTGTTTCAAAATGTAAAAATGTCCTTCTCAGGAGGGAACACTGTGCATAAAGACTGCATGCAGAGCTGGACACAGCAGCTCAGGTCTGAAATACCAGCAATTCAGGGGGCGAAGGTAGAAGGATCCCTTGAGGCCAAAAGTACAAGACTGGTCAGAGCAACATGGTGAGATCCCGTCTCTACAAATAATTAGAAAAATTGACCAGGCATGGTATTATGTTCCTATAATCCTAGCTGCTTGAGGGGCTGAGGTGGGAGGATCCATTGAGCCCCGGAGTTTGAGCTGCAGTGAGCTATGATCACACCACTGCAGTCCAGCCTGGGCAACAGAGCCAGACCCTGTCTTAAATAAATACATACACAATTGTGTGCTGAGATATAAGAATGGAAACAAAGCAAAAAGAATCTAAACAAGAATAGAGGGGAAATAGTGATAGATTTGAGTGGTATGTGTCACAGCCAACCTAACCAGGGGTCAGATGTGGTCATGTTTGTGCTTGGAGCACAAAATTTATACAGAGGCAAAGCAATTACAATCATGATATTCTTTTCTGTCATCTGCTTTAAATGCATTTTTATTAAAAACAAAATAATTAATTATTTTTTGAGATGGAGTTTCTCTCTGTCGCCCGGGCTGGAGTTCTGTGGCGCAATCTCGGCTCACTGCAACCTCCACCTCCCAGATTCAAGCAATTCTCCTGCCTCAGCCTCCCTAGTAGCTGGGATTACAGGAATGTGCCACCATGCCCAGCTAATTTTTGTCTTTTCAGTAGAGACGGGATTTCACCACGTTGGCCATCTGATCTTGAACTCCTGATCTCTGGTGATCTGCCCACCTTGGCCTCTCAAAGTGTTGGGATTACAGGTGTGAGCCATGTGATCAGCCAAGTAGTTAATATGTTTTACATTTGTTTTACATAGAAGACCATATTTCAAAAGTTAGGAAAAAAGCTGAACAATACAGAAATAACAAGCACTTCTGGAGAAAGTTACCACTGACACAGTTAGAAATAAAATGCACTGTTAAAAAAAAATAAGATTTCAGGCCAGGCTTGGTGGTTCACACCTGTAATTCTAACGCTTTGGGAGGCTAAGGCAGGCGGGTTGCCTGAGCTCAGGAGCTCAAGACCAGCCTGGGCAACACAGTGAAACCCCATCTCTACTAAAATACAAAAAATTAGCCAGGCGTGGTGGCAGGCACCTATATTCCCAGCTACTTAGGAGGCTGAGGCAGGAGAACCGCTTGAATCTGAGAGGCGGGAGTTGCAGTGAGCCGACACTGCACCACTGCACTTCAGCCTGGGCAAAAGAGCGAGACTCCATCTCCAGAAAAAATAAATAAATAAATATGACTTCAAACAACTCAGAGAGAAGGCCGACCAATAGAAGAATTAAACAGCTCTGGAAATGCAGTTTAAGAATGGTTTTGCTGCAGTTCTAAAAATGAGATTCTGAATTTATTCTCACAAATAATCCCAAAGGGAGAAAAGGGAAAAGGCATCTAGAGGAAGCTTTGGCTTTCTACGGAACTGTTTTTCATACGATCGGACTTTAAAAGTTCATATCCAAACCAAAGAAGAACAAGGCGGTAGAAAATAGAATGCCTAAAGTGCAAAACAAACTGCGACTGGCAAAAATATGTGTGTGTGTGTGTGTGTGTGTGTGTGTGTGTGTGTGTGTTAGCTTGCTTATTGTATAATTATGCTTAATGAAATAATACATTCTTATACAATTATATTTAATTTGTTCACAAAATTTATGCATTTTTTGTGTGTGTGTAGGTATTTTTTAGCCATGTTTGAATGAGATAAATGGAGAGTTCACTGTTTGAGACAGAAGTAAATTATTTTTTTTCATCTCAGATTTGAAAGGCTCTCATCTGAGGACAACAGTCTTAAGAATTATCTCCCTTATATTGAGCAAAATCAAAATTCATTATTCATCACTCCTCCCCGCCGCCTCCTGCTTCTATCCCAGGAATTGATCAATTTAAATACCAGAAGAGATATCATCTACATCAGAGGCCACAAAACCAATGGCTCCTGGCATCTGGCAGGTAATACGGAAGTATCCCATATATTTATAGAAATAAAATTCAGAAGAATATGGATGACCTGGGGTGGTGGCTCATGCCTGTAATCCTAGCATTTTAGAAAGCTGAGGCAGGAGGATCACTTGAGGCCAGGAATTTGAGACCACCCTGGGCAACATAGCAAGACCCCATCTCTAACATATATATATACACACATCCACATATGGGTGGAAAGGCGAGGCATAAAGTAGCAATAAGTGTTGGCAGTGTAGTGACTTGGATAATGGATACCTTGTCCAAAGAAATTTACCCACAAAAATTAAAATTGGGTTTAATTTAAAAACTTAAATTTAAAACTTAGAAAGAGAATGTTTTGGCCAAGCTGAACATCCTCAGACTTCAGTTGTGTGTCTCTGGTTCACAATCCCTGGTTTAGAGGGCTTGTGAGGTTCAGAGAGGTTAGGTGACTTACCCCCATACCTAGAACCAACTGATAAACATATGTACAACGAAGATATCAAATCCTAGAAGCATGTAACTGGCTTACCTGACAACATAACCTGATTCAAATGCTGAGGGCTCCAAACTTGTGTTCCACTCAAGTGGTTCCGCAAAAACAAATTTCGCCTCTTGAGGATGTTTATAGATAAAACTCTCCACAAACATAATAATTTCTTTCAATATCGCTTCATTTAGAGGTGTGATTTCGAGGGTTCCAGTTCCATGCCCAGCAGCAGTCCACTGCGTCGATTTTGTCAGAGCCACACCCATGGGATCCGCCAGTGCTCAGACCTGAGCTTAGCACAGGCACTACATCAGAGTAGAAAGAGAAAGAGACAAGAGCATCCACCTTTTCCTTGGAACATTTTTCATTCTCAAGACTTTAAACTAGTACTCCCCACCCCACATTCTGCTTATTAATCTTCAAAGACTGATTTTTCAAAATTATCTAATTGCTCTTTAGTTCAATGAAGTAGTAAACCAGCACTAGGTAAAACTGACTAGTATTTAAGAAATTTCCAGTATTTGCCCTGAAATTAATAACTTCTTTCTAATTTCCCTGGGGCCTAAGAGAGAGGATTCAAACAGATAGGCATAAAACCCAAACAGAAAACTCCAAGAGTGTAAAACAAAGAAGTGGAAGAGGTTAGTATTAAGGGCTTTTGTTCACAGCTCTGTTGGGAGCCAGCAGTTTCAGGGACAAACACTCCTTTGAGCCAGGACATACACTGTTTAGAATTACACTATTAAACTGAATACTGTTACCCCGACTTTCTTATAGTGATAATATCTGCATCATCACAATGATGACTGAAGAACATGATTCTAATAACTCCAGGTTCCCCAAGTGCCTTCTGAGTTAAAAAAGAAATAGAATAAGAACAGTATTGTGAAATATAATTTTTTTCTGAAAATTGATATAGGACACATTGATCCTATTACCAGAATATCTGGACAATCCAAATACTATTTTACCTGCCTGTATATCCTGCCCAGAATGACATTTTACTGTAATTCACAACCTTCTTAAGAGTTAATGTGAGAGATGTAGGAATAAGTGAAAGTCTTTCAGACTTTTTATCTGAATTAGTTATCGGAAGAGTCTAGCAGTAAAATTTAAAACAAATTCAAGTGAGACAAATTTCACATTGGCTAAATAGAAATTAGTCTGTAAAAGAAGATCTTTTAAAAAGTAACAATATCTGTAACATTAAATAAAAGCCAAGTTAGAAAGCAAGTTCTGACTTCATAATGAACATTGAAGGCTTTTATGGCAGATAATCTCTACTTGTCTCTTTTCTCATTTGTAATAACACTTACTGATAAAATCTTTCTTCCAGAATATTAGAAGAATGGTTATACAGTTAAATATAGAATAAAATTAGCTTTTTTCTCCCATCATTACTACAAAGGCTTAAAGTACAAAGATTGGACTTGGAGATTTTACATTCTATACTGTATTAAATCTTAGAACTATCTATTAAATTCAATCACAGGAGATCATTGGATCGCAACAGGACAGTACTTCCTGCTGATAAACAGTATAGAAATATTATAGAGATGTGTAGTTATCAACATGATAGGAAAGGGGGCATTATCGGCCTTTAGTGTTGAGGACAGACAATGTAAAATATCCTTCTGTGCAAGACAGTACCGCAAAAGGAAGAATTCTGCTGTAACCTCCAGGCATCTGGTAAGTGAAAAATTTCACATAAGCACTACCTAAGCCTAGAATTTTTCTGCACTTTGCAAAACTTGCGGAGTATTTTGTCACAGTTTTAATACACCCTGAATTTTCCAGAATTGTAGCTATCGTAAATGAAAGGAAGGTTGTACATACTTTGTTTTACATGGAATTTTACCAAGAGCTCAGCATTTTGGAAAATGACACCATTGATGGCAATGTTATTTGAGAAATTTAAGTTGCATGGCATGTCTGTATCAGTCTGCATTTGGGGCTGCTGTGTTCAGTCATTCTGTGTAAGTCAGATGTGGACATCTGACTACTTCCTTATATATTCTAGTGTAGTGGTACTTGAGTGTTTACATGCCGGTATTGTCTTACAATTATTTTCTTTCATTTTATAGTTAGCATGCTACCACTATTTAAAACTATATTCAATATGTAAGATTATAATCTACAATCTTGATTTCAGGATAGCAAAGCAGCATTACAACATATTTGTTTTAAAAACCAAGTACTGGATCAGATAGGGTTGAGAACAACTGATCCAGACATATATACCAAAGTGTTCATGAAATAAAGCATAGAAGTTAGTGTACGAATTTGTTCTGGGCATTTGTTTTAGTATTCCAGCATTTTGTTTCAACTGCTAACCGATGAGAAATGCTTTAGATTTAAACACATAAATATGTTCTGATGTGTATGTGTGAGACTCTTGAGTTTCCCATTGTTGCATAAAATAAGTGCAAGTCAGTGTAAAATAGTGTGAAATAAATGCAAATAGCTTTATCTTACACAGAAAGACTTAGGTGAACAGTTCTGTCTGTCTTTAATCTCAAGCATAACATTTGTTTTGGTAATCTTATAAAGATTGCTTCTTGCACATTTTTAAAGAAAAAATGTGCAATTAAATAGATTATGTAACGCTATGGTAGTCAACATATCATACAGCAACTTCTTGAAGGATCCTTAGCACAGAATTAAGAAATGCAAAATCGTTATTTTCGTCAAGATAAATTTTGACAGAAATGGAACATTTGAATCTATTCAAATCGCATTTCCAAGTCTAGTGAACCGTAGCAGTACACAAGTTTTATTCAAGAAGGTTGGTCAGCTTAAGAAAACTTAGGGTGGCCTATGACAATCCAGAAGGCAAGTTCAATGTTATTAGAAAATAAATAAATAAATGGTGTTCAAAAATGGTCAGTATAACTCAAAACTAAGATTTTAAAATCAAGACCAGTTGCTCCCCAGTTTCTACCCATTGCCAAGCTCTTTTGGCTTAAGAACCATAGTTAAAATGAATCCATGTAAATACACAGCACATACCTTTGAAGTAAAGAAAGTAAGCTTAAAGATTAAAAGGAAAAAAGTTTTGGTTACGTGTTTACATAAACTGGGATGTTTACATTAACTGGGACTCTCTTTATCCAATGGATACCATAGATTGTTTTTCTTTCTAAGGGTCAATTTCAAGCTTCCAGCATCATTAGTGAAATAAAACCCATTCGGGAATCACGTCGTTAAGACTTAAACAGAAGCACAACCGAATTCTTTAGGGGGCTATGGAAAGGCAGCCATTAGCTCTGAGATCTGTGAACGTGGTTGGTAACATCCACCGGGAGTCCGCGCACACACGGCTTTCCGAGAATGCAGAAGTTATTCAGTAAGACCCGCAGAAAATAGAACTTTCAGAACTGACATGAACAGGGCCCTAAGTAAAACTAAAGCTAAGCCTAGTGTGGGATGACGGCCCCCAGTAGACTCTTTACAGGAAGTGGGCGTCAGAGCTGGGACTCTAAGTTTCCAGGGATGGATTCACTAAGGGGACGAGGAGGGAAGGGACAGCGAAGACCACGGTGGGAGCGGGAGGCCGAGCTGCAAGGCCGGAGGAGAAAGACGGGCTGGGGGAAAGAGAGGCAGGGAAGCGGCGGCAGAAGTGGAGAGCGGATCCGGGAGATGAAGGGGTCGGGGTAGTGCAGAGCGGGGCGCGAGGACAGAGGAGCAGACGGTCCCCAACCTAGGGCGGAGGCAGGGTCTCGCGGGGAGGAAGGTGCGAGATGCGCCTGGGAGAGAGAAAGAAAGGGGGTGGGTCTTGGTCCCCAGGAGGGAAAGGGGAGCAGGCGAAAGCAGCAGCGTCGGGGCCAGAGAGCCGCTTCGGTTTCCCGATCCATGCGGCCTGCTGCAGAGCCCCCGCGGGGGTGGGCGTGGAGACTCCCAGCCGCACTCACCTGCAGCGCGCTGCCCCGCCGCAGTCGGCCCCGCCTGTTGCTAGGACGCCGGTCAACACTGCGCGCCCGGGCGCAGCGCACGGCTGCGCCCTGGTCGGAGGCCTCCAGGGCCGGTGCCCTCCCCCGGGCGCCGCCGCCGCCTTCCGCTCCCAATCTCACCCGGCCGCGGTCGCAGCCCAGTCGGTCACCCGGTCCCGGGACTTCCGCGCATCCAAGGTTCCCGCGGACCCGCTGCACCGAATACCCGGGCCAGAGACACTCTGCGCCCGCCCTGGATTCCACCCGCCCCGGCCACCTGCTGCTTTCCGCTCGGCCCCTCCCGGGAAACACTTTTGTTCAACTCTGCATCTCCCTTTCTCAAACACTTTTATGCAACTCCCGGTATGCATCCCAACTCACTCCACGCGGTGGGAAAGGTTGACTTTGACGGAGGTCGTGAGCAGTTGCGGGGTCGGGGGCAAGTTAGCAGAAACTTAAAATGGAGCAGAAAGAAAACAGAAAATATTCCCTAGAAACCCCTTTTTACATTTGTCCACAGGCTTCCAGACAAGTGCATTGTATGTGCCTGAAATCTTCACTGAGCACCCTCAAGTAGTATAGGGCCTCTCGTAGGACATTTGAGGCTTACATGTTTCTCTCCAGAAAACGAATATGGTAGAATACTCTGATACTCACCGGGAAATCAGAAAGCGCTCTTCAATAGGGCAGAGGATCGGAGTGAAAGGAAAACATGTCCTCCATCTCTTTCTTTAAATGGCTTTTACCTTTGTACGTTTTGAACCCACCTCTAGACACCCTACCAGCAAGAGTCCCAACTGGAACACCAGTGAGGGATAAGGGAGTAGGACTATTGGCGGGCGGTGGGGGAGAGGGGTGCGGAGAAGAATGCACTATCTTGGGGTGGGGGGACACGGTGTTCAAGGACCAGTGTCGGAGCATTTAGGATGATGGGGTGTTTCGGAATTAAAACTGGATTATTTTCCGGATGCCAAGGAGGCAAATGTGGAATGTCAGGATATCACCTGTCATAATATTATATGGATCCAGCTCAAAGCAGAACCTTTCTGCAAACATGTAGGGATATGAGGTATAGATATTTGTCCTTTGTTTTGGGTTTTTTGGAGGGTGGGGGACGGAGTCTGGCTCTGTCACCCAGGCTGAAGGGCAGTGGAATGATCTCGGCTCACCGCAACCTCTGCCTCCGGAATTCAAGAGATCCTCCCGCCTCAGCTTCCTGAGTAGCTGGATTACAAGAATGCGCCGCCACGCCTGGCTAATTTTTATACTTTTAGTAGAGACGAAGTTTCACCATATTGGCCAGGTGGGTCTCGAACTCCTGACCTCAAGTGATCCACCCACCTCGGCCTCCCAAAGTGCTAGGATTATAGGCGTGAGCCACCGCGCCCAGCCTGTTTTGGGTTCTTTTCTTTCTTTTTTAAAGTGCAAAAGTTGTTAGGAATGGAATAGTTTCGCCTAAAGGAGCTGCTACCTGCAGAGAAGATTAGACTTGCAACCAGTGAGAAAGGGGCTTATGCTAATAGGTATATAGAGAAGCCCTTTTTAAAATGGGTGGATTACAGTCTGAGACAACAGCATCACACCTGTGGCGGTAATGCAGGTCACAACCTGGTGAGGAGCAGCAAGCATCTTTCAGAAGGATCCTGGAGTAGTCCCAGTCCCGGAAGCAGGGAAGCTTCTGTGGGTACTTTAGTTCCTCTGCACATTTTAATCAGCTATGTGACATGAGGGAGCATTACTGGGTCCAATGTGGATGCTGGCCAGAGATATTCCAAGTTCAGGACATTTCACCTTGGTTTGCAAAGCTGGAAAGAGCCAGAACCCACCAAGAGCTGAGCAACTATATCTTCGTTTGCCAAATTCACGCTAAGTGTCAAAATCTAACATTGCTTAATCTGATGCCAAAATGTGAATTTATTTTACCTGAGACTTTCCAAGCAAAAATAACTTAATAATATTTAAATTTGAAGGAGTCCCAGTCGCCTCTTTCTAATTTTTCCTTGCCGTGATTAAACACTACCTGAGCCAAGTCACTCCCTGAAGGATTTATCATGACTTGTCTTTTTTTTTTTTTTTTTTTTTTAAGACAAGGCCTCACTCTGTCACCCAGGCTGGAGTGCAGTGACATAATTATAATCATAGCTCACTGCAGCCTCTAACTCCTGGGCTCAAGTGATCCTCCAGCCATGGCCTCCAAAAACACTGGGATTATAACCATGAGCCACTGTACCTGGCCATAACTTGTCTTTGCCTTGTTACGCATCTGCTACCCCTACAAGATAAGCTTTATGAAAATAGGGAGCTTTTCTGCCTCCTTCAGGTCTGTACTCCTAAGATCTAGAAGGATGACTGACATGTAGAAGGAGCTAAATTCACGAATTGCCTAGTCAAAGATTCCTTGCTTCCTGACACTCTTCACCAAGCCCCAGAAAGGCATGGCCTGCATTTTCTTAGGGTTCATAGAACCAACCTGAGGATTCTAAGTAGGCATGATCTTGGAAAGAGCCTTCATCACTGAGAGCACCCCCAAGTTTTGCTGTACCAGAGGCCTTTACCAGCCCTGCCTATGGCTAGAGCACAGACGCATGGTGCAGCGCTGTCCACTGAAACTTTAGAGAAAATCTGCCACGGGCTCCTGGGAAAGACTTGATAGTTTTTGGTCCACTTCTGCAGCACTACGTCATCCTCAGCAGGGGTTCCCCACCCCCGCACCACACCTTCTGTCAGATCAGCGGGCATTAGGTTCTTATAGAAGCATGAACCCTATTGTGAACTGTGCATGTGAAGGATCTAGGTTACAAGCTCCTAATGGGAATCTGATGCCTGATCTGTCCCTGTCACTCATCACCCCCGGATGGGACCATCTAGTTGCAGGAAAACCAGCTCAAGGCTCCCACTGATTCTACATTATGGTGAGTTGTATAACTATTTCATTATATATTACAATGTAATAATAGTAGAAATAAAGTGCACAAGAAATGTAATGAGCTTGAATCATCCTGAAACCATCCCCTCCCCGACACCCTATCCATGGAAAAATTGTCGGCCATGAAACCAGTCCCTGGGGACTGCTGATCTACAGGGATTCTTATGAAAACATCCACCCTGGCTTGGGCAAATCTGTTCCTCTCATGTATCAGAGAGTTCAGACACAGATTGCACACATTAGTTTGCTAGGGCTTCTGTAACAAAGTGTCGCAGACTGGGCGGCTTAAATATCAGAAATGTCTTATCTCACAGTGCTGGAGGCTAGAAGTCCAAGATCAAGGTGTTGGCAGGATTGATCCCTTCTGAGAGCTATGGGGAATGGATCTATTCTAGGCTCTTCTGCTCAGCTTGTAGATGGCTGTTTTCACATTCATATGATGTTATCTCTGTGTGCTTGTCTCTGTACGCAAATTTCTGCATTTGAGGCAGGACCCAGGCTGGAGTGCAATAGCGCAATCACGGCTCACTGTAGCCTCAACCTCCCAGACTCAAGTGATCCCCTGCCTCACCCTCCCAAGTAGCTGAGACTGCAGGCATGCACCACCATACTCAGCTTAAGTTTTGTGGCTTTTTTTTTTTTTTTTTTTGGTAGAGATGGGGTCTTGTCGTCTTCCCCAGGCTGGTCTTGAACTCCTGGGTTCAAGTAATCTGCCTGCCTCAGCCTCCCAGAGTGCTGGGACACTCCTCCTGGCTTATTTCCTCCTTTTTTTATGAACACCAGTCACATTGGATCAGGACTCACCCTCATAAACTCATTTTAACTTAATTACTTCTATAAAAACCCTGTGTTCAGTATGGTTGCACTCTGAGGTACTGGAGGTTAGGACTTCAGCATACGATTTTAGGGGGAAACAAAGTCACACATAGCATTCTGTAAAGATGTGATCAGCAGGCTTCCAGGGCCCACTCTTCCATGTTAGAGTGAAGCCAACTAAGAATTTACAGGCTGTAACCAGGGAGAAAGTAAGAGGCAAGGTTGGTTTAAGCATCCAGTACCTCAATCAGTAAAGGACTAAGACAGATGAAATAAACCTCCTGAGGTTTGCAGGGAATTACAGTCATTTATATTGTGTCATAATGGGGGTAAGTCTCATTATAGGACAGGATTCCCTCTCTGCAGAATTTTTTCAGGAGTTTTTCAATAGAGATTCCAAGGAAAGAAAATTGCATGAAGTCTTATGAAGTCCTAAAGACTAAATTCACCAGATTCTACCTTTTCTCATAGATAAAGACAAAATGTCAAAGAAATGCAGCTTCAGCTGCCTCCCTGGACTCTCTGATATTTCTCAGTGATGCATTGTGGACCGAGGCCCACGGCCTGGAAATCAAATGGCTCCTTCTTCTCAGATTCTAATCTCTTAGACATTCATTTACTCAATAAATGCTTTTTGGATGCCAATTTGTGCCAGGCACTCCATTGGCAGAACTCAATTATCCAGTTCAAGTCCTGGCCAAAAAAGGAGGCTACTAAACTCAACTCAGAATTCCTGGACTAGAAGGAGAGCCACTCACATGAAGCACAGTAGCAAAGGAGAGAAAGGAGAAGAGACTGAATCGGTGGGAAGGATTGCATGAGGTGAATAATGATAATGATTGAAATATTCTTCCAAGCCATGATAATGATTGAAATATTCTTCCAAGAACAAATGAAAGTTACTGGAAGATTTTTAGCAGGGAGTGACATGCTCTGATTTCTGTTATTAAGAAGCTGTTCTGGTTACATGGTGGAAGTAAACTAGAGAAATGCATGAGTAGAAAGAAAGAGACTATTAATAAGACACCTGGACTCAGGTTCCCCTGAGAAATAGACTCTGAGATAGAGAAGGGCGTGTGAGAAATGTATGGAGAAGTGCCCTCAGGAGAGTGAAAGCAAGGAGATTAGACTGAGAGAGAAGCTGAACTGCCGTGCAGCCACAACCGTTCCACAGAGAACCCTGAAGCTGGGACGGCCCAACAGTTTTCCCATATTGAGGCAAAGGGGCTGGACCTTTAGATCTTCTCATCAACTGATCATTATCAGCCAGTCCCTGGGTGCAGGCTGTCCCCAGGACGAGGGCATAACCTTACTCTTTCAGTTGAGGGCTATCGGCTGCCCATACTCCCCAGCAGCTGAGGGCAGGAGTGCTTCAGTCTTAGAGAGGTGGGAAGGGGTCAGGTATCTGGACAGTCCACAGCATCCCCTACTGTCCACCCCTTGCACAGCTGAGATCCCTAGCATCATGCAATACAGCTCTGAGAGCGGTATCTGGGAGCAACTCTTCGGGGATCCTGGTGGTCAGCTTTCCCTGGGGAAACTTACAAGTGAAAGATGAGACAAAATTGCAAGCCCTGGCTCTGCAGTTGGTCTCCATGCCAAAGCGTATCCATTTCTGCCCTCCTCTTCTGCCTATTCCAGATTCCCGGCACGTTTCACTAGCACTTTTGCTAATCTAGATGGTTTCCTTGGTGGGGGTGATCCTGACCCTCACTACTGAGTTTCTGGTATCATGCCCTTCTCAAGTGGTGACTACTCTATACCTTTACCATCAAAACTGGGCAAAGACATCCTTACCCCACTTTGCAACAGCAACCTCCCTCTTCCTGATGATCTAGGTCAGTTTCTCCTATAGGGATCATGACTCCTTTACTTGCCTCTTTGTCTTGCGTAAAGAGTCCAAAGTTACAACATAGCCACCATAACTTAAAGTTTTATGTCCCTTGGTGGAACATTCTCCTCTCCGAGCCAGGACCTCTAAATGTGCAGAATAGGCATCAGGTTCACTGGATACTGAGTGCATGAGGCCCTGCAGAGTGGAGACTTAAATCCAAGGTCATGGCAAAACATCTGAAGTTCATTGCCGGGACTATGATGGTACAGGAAGGGCCGTGGAGGTTACAGGACCCTCAACGGAATCCTCACCGTAGATGGACTCATTGAGGACATTAAGCATCGGGGATACCATCAGGGGTACTATGAGAAGCCATGCCGCCATTGACAGCAGGAAAGCCATGAAACCTGCCGGCAGTCCTATAGCACTGAAATGACTCACAAGATCAAATTCCTGATGCAAAAGAATTGGACAAACCTGTGGCAGGACTGCTGAGGCCTTTGGATAGGATGCCCAGCATGAAAACCCTTGTCCAGTTTATGTCTCCACCACCTGTTTTCTTTCTACAACTCTATTTTCTAGTACCTTTCTCTACAACAAACGCAATCACATATATGCAAGAAGGCCTGCACATAGAGAACTATCCCGTTAGCCAGTAGTGCACCCTCTCTTTTATTAAGTGAAAGAAGAAACTGAGTCCGAAACACAACGGTGTTTGCCAGGGACTGGAAGAGGGGGTAGTGGGGAGTTATTGTTTAATAAGTACAGAGTTTCAGTTTGGGAAGATGAAAAAGTTCTGGAAATGGATGGTGGTGGTAGTTGCCCAAAAATGTGAATGTACTTAATCCCAATGAACTGTAGACTTGAATGGTTAAGATGGTAAATTTTACATTTTTACTACAATAAAAATTTTTTATGTCTAAAGAAAATATAAATGTGCAGAGCCCAGATCTGTGGTGACAGGAAGCACAAATTTTCCCAAATGATGGGTAAACGTGGCCACTTATTCCATCTCTTGGTTCTGGAACTGGTGCAATTTACCCTTAGGAGTCATAGCCCCATAGAATGGCTGTTGATTTGGGGCACCTACTGCAGCCTGTAGGATGGCACCCCACCCCCACGGGGCCCCACCACCAAACTGGCATTTCAGCCACACCTCCAAAACGGCTCCATGGCTCTATCAGAGCAGTAGCTGACAGTAGAAACAGTGAAGATCTACTTTGGAGTAGATCTAAATGCCCCTTCACTGAAAGTGTTAGACTGGATGACCAAATGTTAGAGAAGAGATGTAGAAGAAAGTGACAGGGATGGAGGCTATGCATGGGCCCAGCAATGTGAGTCCCTTCTTGCTGACACCAGTCTGACCAATGCCACTGATAGTTTCCAGCCTGCCAACAGCAGAAACCGACACCAAGCCTTTAATATGGCACCATTCCTGGAGAGACCAACCAGGCCCCGGTAGCAGATCAATTACATCATACCCCTTCTACCTTGGAGGTGGCAAAAAGCTTCCTCCCTACTAGGGCTGACATGTCTTCCAAATGTGAGTTTGCTTTCTCTGCACACAGTGCTTCCACCAGCACCGCCATCAAAATGCCTGCATCATGGGAGGATCGCTTGAAGTCAAGAGTTCGAGACAATCCTGGGACACATAGTATGACCCCTTCTCTACAAAACATTGTTTAAATAGCTGGGCATTGTGGCATATGTCTGTAGTCCTAGCTATGCAGAAGATTACTTGAACCCAGAAGTTCAAGGCTACAGTGAGATGTGATTGCACCACCACACTCTAGCCTGGGCAATAGAGCAAGACCCTGTCTTGGAAAAAAAAAAAAAAAAAAAAAAAAGCCTGATTCACCCACATGATTACCTCAGATTCACCACAGCAATGTATACCTCAGAAAAAGAGACTCATTTGAGAGCAACAAAGATGCAACAATGAAAGACATGGAATCAACTGAGATGCCCATCTGAGTTGGATAAAGATGGTTGGATTGAATAAAGAAAATGTGGTACATATACAACATGGGATACTACACAGCCAAAAAGAAGAATGAAATCATGTTCTTTGCAATTGCAGACCATTATTCTAAGTGAATTATTGCATAAACAGAAAACCATGTAGCACATGTTCTCACTTATAAATGAGAGCTAAATACTGGGCACCACAGACACAAACATGAGAACAATAAACACTGGAAACTCAAAAATGGGGAGGGAGGGGGCAAGGATTAAAAAACTACCTATCAGGTACTGTATTTACTACTTGAGCTATGGGATTATTAGAAGCTCAAATCTCAGCATCATGCAATGTATCCATGTACCAAACTCTTACATGTACTCTCTGAATCTAAAATAAAACAAACACACAAAAAGAAAGATACAACAGTAGGCTCGTGACTGTGAGAGCCACCAGTCTTACCTTGGACCATATCACCTAGAAACAGACAGCCTGATAGCACAGAAGAATGACACGTTGAGGGCTCAGGTAAGGTGCTAGTATGGCAGAACTCTTTTTAGGGCTGGGTCTTCATCCTCCAAGATGTGGTATATGCTCGGAATTAACAGTGGATGTGTGATACACAGTGCTGTTTTTCCTTCATTGCTGGAATTCCTAAGTGTGCAAAACAAGGAGTGAATCTTCTCACCAGAGCTCTCAGTGACCTACCTACTTATGGAATTTGAGCTTCCAATTATCACCAATCTTGGGCTCTGCCAGATTAGAAACTCTGCTTGTCATGGAGAGACTCCATCCATCAGGGAATAGAGTAACGGTTCCATTGAACTTCAGGCTGTTACTACCACCTGGCTATGTTGGACTCCTCATGCAAGTAAACCAGTAGGCCAAAAAAAGGGGGGTGGGTGGGGGAGTTATTGCACCCATCAGGTCATGATTGGCCATGATTGCATGGGAGCTAGGGTGCTACCACCAGGAAAGAGGATGTTTAGAACCCAGAGACCCTAAGAATTCACTTCATTGCTCCTCCATGGCTTACAGTAACCACAGCCTGATTAAGACAAGGCAGCTAAGGACTCAAACCCCTCAGAAGCAGAGATCTGGGTCATCCCATCAGGCAAGCATCCCAGACCAGACAAAGTGTCAGCCTGAGGGCAAAGGACATTTATAATTGTGATCACTTTCTTCTTTCTAGCTTGTCTTCGCCATTTCCTAACTGGGGGTTCACTCTAACCCTTCAGGTGAAAAGGGACAGGGAAGGAAAAAAAAAAAAAAAAAAGGAACAAGGAAACTGTTTAATTGTCTGGTCCTGCCATAAGCTAGTTTTGCATTCTCTGAACAAAGCCTAGGCTGGCTGTCTCTCTTGTGGGTATTTTTCTTGGCTATTCAGAAACCTTGCCTGGTTGGTGTCCTTTCCCTTGTGTTTTGCTCCATCCCAGAACAAGCTTCTCTATTCTGGCTGTAGTCCTGGGAATCTGGCAGTTCACTACATCTACTATCTGCCGAGGTCCCATAGCTGCCATCCCACCTCCATCTCCCCCAACCAGTGAATTTCCCTCCCCCTACCCCAACAGCCTAAATCTGATCCATGGGAAGCACTCACACATTATTTGCCCAGCAAATTCTAGCAGTGCAGGTCAATCCCATCACTATAGAAGCTCTCTTGCTCTTTTCCACCAAAGCCACCAGACCCAGCCTGTCTCTTAACCCCAAGACTTCTCAGCTGGGAGTCAGACACTTGTCCACACTGTCCTCCCTGACCCCCAGCCACACAGGACATATATTTTGCTCTCTGAGTGGTACCTTGAAGTCCCTTTTCTCCTTTCCCCTCTGAATTGATGTTGGGAGCCAAGAGGGCAGCAAGTAGAGAGGCAATGCCTAGAATGACTCTGCAAAGAACTCCTCCCTGGAAATCCACTCATTTCCCTTCTATAATTTCAGTGTGAGTGAGTCAGGTAATTGACTTTCCAGTTATTTTACAGTTTTATATCTTAGCCTTGTACCCCACTGTGGAATGAATTGTCTGTTGTATCTTGAACTAGTGAAACATTTCTAACATCCTATTCCTTAGGTATATGTATAAACTATGAATGGTTATGCAACAGATCAATAATGTATATATATTGCCTTAGGAAGTGAATGGATGGGGAAGAACTGTTAATTTTTAAATTTATTTACCTCTTTATCTTTTAACATGTTACAATGAGTCTATGTTCCTGTAGTAACAAAAATTAGGATGGTATAAGAGACAATGAACATAGAACCTATGAGTAAACTTAAATTTCATATATAATTAAAATTAGGCCATCTGTCAAATAGCCAAGTATAATGGGTTATTTCATATATATCAAACAAAATGATTTTGGTTCTGAAATAAAGCTGTAGAATTGCCTTAAACATTTTGGCTTGAAGAAACTTC
The DNA here is from genome assembly GCF_024542745.1 of Macaca thibetana thibetana. NCBI lineage: Eukaryota > Metazoa > Chordata > Mammalia > Primates > Cercopithecidae > Macaca > Macaca thibetana. Next base: position 27,677,389 of record NC_065586.1, read on the forward strand.
ATAGAGAAAAGGTGGTCTCTCCAATCCTTATCTAGTATTTACATGTGATGCAGTTGGCTGGACTTCTGACTAGAAAACTTGGGCAAGAAAATAATCAAAATGACTGGAATCTGAAATTGAATTTTGGGGGACAGGATAAGGATGTTATGAGCCTCAGTACTCTATATAAAAAAGAAGGAAATAAACCCAGGAAAGCATATTCTCTTCTCAGTTTGGTCAACACCTCTAGAAATGATGAAAGTGGTCATGGTCTCAATGGTATTTTAAACCCACATGCGACATTACGAAACTTCCAGTCAAATACAGTTATTGGGCGCATTCCAAAAGCCCACTAAAATGACAGTGGGGAAAGAGAATGGGAGAAAAGAAGAAGTAGACAAAACAGGTCAACAAAATGTGAATGATAGAAATCAAAGGTGTTGAACTAGCTTAGCAGATCAGAGAGAGATGAAATCTAAATGCTCTAAGGGGTAAAAGCCAACAAAAATACATTTGCAAATCAGACTCCGGGAAGGCTCAGAATTTCCAGGCATCTTTTTCTTTTTCCAGTTAACTGCAAATTAAATTTTCTTTGCCCAGTCATCAAGTTTGACATAAACAATTTTGATATTTACAAAGATTCTTTCATACAAATGTGTCATAATTTCATATTGCTAGACATTGAGCTTAGTTGATTTTTATTAGCAATAACCCAGAAATGAGTATATTTATTCTCAAATATTTATTGTTACTTGGAAGTATATGATCCTAGAAGTTGAGTTGAGTCAAGGGACATAAATACTTCTAAAGTTTTTAATGAATTTCACCAGATTGCTTCTCAGAGTTTTAGTCAATTCGTTCTCTATCTTCAGTGTTGGAGCTTTTCTTTTCTCACCATGAACTATCCAGCACTGAAGTAGTCTTCTGAATTTCAGAGCTCATTCTTGCTCTAATTTGAATTTATTTGATTATATTACTGTTAATTTGTTGCATTTCAAGATACTTTTAATTTTAGTATTTTGTCTTTTGTAAATTTTCTGTTCATGCTTTTGTGAATCATCGCTTAAGGCCAGGATAGAGGTGGGCTGAAAATGAAAACTGCTTGAAAGCCTTGTTCAAAGGGTAGCTGGACCCCATATGCTTTTTATCAATAGACAAGTTTATAACTCAGAGCACCAGGCACAACCATGAACACTGTACTAACATAACTGGCATGCTGAATGCTGAGAGCCCCTCAACCCCTTCTCTTGGTCACCTTCCTTGCACTAGAAACCCAGTATATATCAGCAGGCAGATCTGAGTCTGACCAGCCTGAAAACAAAGATCTATAGGTGCTCACACTTAAGAGTCTTTTCAATCAAATATGCAGGTCTTGGAATAGGGCAAGTGTGTGGGTAGAGTGGGGAAAGTGTGATGGAACAGAATTATACCCTCTTCTTCCAGAGTAAGAAGTCAATGATAATCTCTTAAAAAGAAAAATCAGGGCTGGATACAATGGGACATTCCTGTAATCCCAGCACTTAGGGAGGCTGAGGCAGGAGGATCACTCGAGCCCAGGAGTTCAAGGCTGCAGTGAGCTATGATTGCACCACTGCACTCCAGCCTCAGCAACAGAGCAAGACCTTGTCTCTTAAAAAAAGTTTAAAATTAAGCAAATAAAATAAAGAAAACAATAGCAGTTTAAGCATGTAATTTAGAAATGTAGAAATGTTTGAACAATGCTGAAGACAATGGTAAGAGTTGTTGCCCATCACTATGACTTTCAGGAAAAGAACAACCAGGAGCAAATCAACTTCTCAAGAAGAACCAGCATCGACCACTTTGCAGAAGCCTTGCTCTCCATTATCCAGGCCTGGCTAATCATCACAAAGGCTTAAATGCACTCAGTCCTGATGAACACAGACCATCAAAGGAGCTGAAGCTTCTGTGACAGTGAACGACAGGTACAACAATGTTGCATAACAAACTGCCCCCAAACTCAGTGGCATGTGTGTATTTATGCTCACACTCCAGAATCTACAGGCCATTTGGAGTTTCGATTGCAGTTTGGCTGATCTAGGTTGGGCCTGACTCAGGCTCTGCTTCAGGCTGTGTTTCTTCTGGGCTTGGTTGCAGGTTGTGAATCTGCTCCACAGGTCTCACTCTGGATTCAGAGGCAGTGACTACCGATGACATGTTCTTGTCACGGTGGATCACTTCCGTGGACATTCCAAATCTTTGATTGCATCATATCCACTGACATCCCATTGACCAAATCAAGTCATATGTCAAGCCCAAAGTCAAAGTGTGGGGAACTATCATTTGCCCACCATGAAGCCGTGGCAAGAGTGTAGAGAGATGACATCACTATGAGAGAGTGAAAAAAATCATTGACACCAGCAATTCAATCTGCCAAAGCACCCTTCTTCATCACATCATTCATCATTTATCAAATATGTTCTGATCTTGGTCATCATTTCCATTATATTACCATGGTGGTTTGGTCATTTTATCCTATTTCATCCTCTTAGCAAGAATATCTAGGATGAACAGCAGAATTAATGACTAAGTGTACGAATTTGCTTCTTTTTTATGCAATTATTTTAAATTGTATTTAATATTGTTATAAATTGTTGTATTTAAACACTGTTTTATTCTAAGCTCTCTCTTTTATCTAGAGAATAAATAGGAATATATTTTACTCTTTAAAAATGTTTGAACTCATTTTATGTCAAGTGGCACTTGTCTGGATTTTTTAAAAGTCGACACTCACGGCAAAATACCTTGGAATATAGGGAAAGTTATTTGATATAGAAAATGTGTAGTCTAGCCAAGAAGTGATTACTCCAGAAAACCTCATGGAGGATAAAGGATTTAATGTGAGACTTGATATTTTGGAAAAACAAACCAAGGATTAATAATATCCGGGTGATGTCTCCCAATAACACCAAAGGAAACACTGAAGACGTCTTAAAAGAATGGCTTCCAGATGCCTAGTAAATCAAGCGTCCATACCAAATGAGAACATGGCTAAGGGAGAATGTTTCTTATTTTGAGAAGGGATGCATTCTTTGGGTGACTAGTAGTATTTTGCACTTCAACTTCGTAATATCATTAAAGAGATAAAAGCCAAAGGCATTATCCTTTTCAAATAATGAAATGATGAATAAACTATTTGCAATGAAAATCAGTTTTACCATTCAATGTGATTTATTCGTAAGAACATAAGTAAATCAGGGTTTATGGTGAGACGATTTGTTTATTTCATTGACTGGAATATACTTCAAAGTCTTGTACAGTGGAAGGAGGATGATTGTAAAAAGGAAAGTAGAACAAGAAAACCGGGATGACGCTTTGCACATGGGAACGTTCTTAGAAACATAAATTTTTGAAAGAACTGGAATCTGGAAATTGATTTCCCATAAACCATCTTACACCCACATAACCTTTGAAAAAAATTCATGTGTACCTCAGTTTGTAGACCACTTAGTTAGTTCATTGATAGAGTTCCCGTATTTCTACGCCCTTCAAGGTCTTAAGTCATTTCCTCCTACACACTCCATTATAGATTTGCACCAATCAAAATGCACCAGAACCTATTAGCTTTCAGAGCTAGCATCATGAAATGCATTTAGTGAGGTCACTGGCTTTTAGTTTTCTCTATTGAAATCTTCCTTTGACTTACTCTGTGGTTAATTTTCACATCTCTTTATTACCTGGCAAGAGTTTGCGCTTGAACAATTTCTCTGGGTCTTGTCACTGGATTGAAAAACAACAGCAGCGGCAACAGCAGCAGGGGCAAAATGAGTTTTTAAGGAACACAAACAGATTGTAATCCGATATTATAGAACAGAAATTCGAATGTGTGCATTCTCTGAGGGATATTTCTCTTAATCAATTAAATTTCCTATAGAGGATATTAAGCACAAATGGACCATTTGGCAATTTCCATGGATATTAAGTGCTTGAAGAAGAAAGAAAAAAAATGGAAGTCTAAATGAACCAAACTAATCTTCTAATTTTCTATTTCCTTCTTAACTGGTAAATCAGCTGAAAGGGGGCAGAGCATAGATTAATAACCATATGCAATATATTGCCAGTTGTCATTTGAGGGAACTATTTTTCTTCTGTCATATTGATTACCTAAGTGTTATAATAATGTCTCAGGAGTACTTTGGAATTAGGAAAGCAATGATGATTTTTTTCCTTCCTTTGCAAAAGTATCCACTTCCTTGGCTTCTGTAAACTCACTCTGTATTAATTAAGATTAGGTTCCGGTGTGAGAAACAGACTCTTAAAAACAGAGCCTTTCAGAAGACAGAAATTGATTACTTACAACAATCGTCTGGAGTTAACAGTTAAGGTCTGCAGCCGTGGCTCGACTCTGCAGAGTTACAAGGGACCTAAGCTCCTCCTCCACTGTGCAAGACCCAGGTTTCCGAGATGTGCTTTGTCTCCAGCCATCATGACTACATTCTGGCCAACCAAGAGGAGAGAAGCCTCAAGAGAAGGGGCAAAAGTCACAAACTGATTTTCTTTCTGGAAATTGCTACACCACAATTCTATTTGTATCTCTTTGGCCAAAATGAATCATATGAAATGTTTTCGTTTTTTTGTATTTTGAATATTTGGAAGCTATGTCTTTTTTTTTTTTTCTTGGAGGGAGGATATCACTCTGTCATCCAGGCTGGAGTAGAATGAGGCAATCATGGCAGCTTCAACCTCCTGAGCTCAAGCAATCCTCCTGCCTCAGCCTCCTCACTAGCTAGGGCTACAGGCTTGAGCCACCACATAGAGACAGGGTCTCACTTTGTTGCCCAGTCTTGACACTGTATAACAGGTACACAGAAATTTAAATTTGTTATATTTTCCTGGGATTGATCCTCTTATATATAAAGTGACCCTATTTTTCTCTAGTAATGATTTTTGCCTGAAAGTCTAATTTTTCTGATTTTAATAGAGGTACACCAGCTTTCTTTTTGGTGTTTTCCAGGTATGTCTTTTCCTATCTTTTACTTTTAACTCTTCCAGGAACTTATATTTTAGACATGTTTATTGTAACAGAATATAGGTGCTTTTTAAAAAAAATCTGGCCTGACAATCTTGATGTTTAATGTTGGCATTAATTTATTTGCACTAAGTGCAATCTTGTTATGTGTTATTTGTCCTACCTTTTCTTTGATTCCTTTTCTCTCCTCTGTTGCCTTCTGTTTAGATTGACTATTTTTTCTACATTTTACTTTGTCTGCTACTATTTGGAAGTCATGCAGTCTGATACTATTCTTTTAGTGTTTACTGCCAAAATAACATGCATTATTAATTTATCAAAGATTGAAGTTAATCAATACCTACCTACGGAACATTGCTTTCACCCCTATTAGAATTATGTCTCCCTCTGGAATAAGATGCCATTGTGGTCATGCAATTAAATTCTTTTTTTTTTTTTCACTCGAAACACAGAGATTGCTGTTTTATACAATCATTATTTTGTTTATATTTATCCATATGTTCTCCAAATTCTCTGGCCTTCCATTTCTTTTAAAAATAGAATTGTTGAGGCATGAATGACATACAATAAACTGCACGTATTTAAATTGCCCAATTTCATAAGTTTTGACATATGTGAAACAATTGCTACAATCAAGAGAATGATCATCTCCTCACCTCCAAAAGACTTCTTAGGTCCAGCTGGAAACCATCATTCTCAGCAAACTATCACAAGGACAAAACACCAAACACCGCATGTTCTCACTCATAGGTGGGAACTGAACAATGAAAACACTTGGACACAGGAAGGGGAACATCCCACACTGGGGCTTGTTGTGAGGAGGGGGGAGGGAGGAGGGCTAGCATTAGGAGATATACCTAATGTAAATGACGAGTTAATGGGTGCAGCACACCAACAGGACACATGTATACATATGTAACAAATCTGCACGTTGTGCACATGTACCCTAGAACTTAAAGTATAATTTAAAAAAAGAAAAAGATTTCTTAGGTCCTTTTTCAATCCATCACTTCTGCCACTGCACTCTATTTTGGTAGTGGAGGTGTTTCAGGCAGAAGCCTAAAGCCAAATCCTGTTACTCTATATTGGCTATTAGTGAAAGTCCCTCTCCATTATTGTTTGTATCTCAGACTTGGAATATGAGATCACTTTCTTTTCATCTCTAGTACACCCTTTAGATTTTCCTTTAGCAAAGATCTGCTAATGGCAAACTCCCCTAAGTTTTTGATGGATTTAGAATGTCATCAGTTTGGCTCTATGTAGAAAAGAAAGTTTTCTACATTTGGATTGAAGACAGTTTTTCCTTTGCATATTGAATATGTTATTCCACTATCTCTTGGAGTGGTCAAGAAATGAGCTGTCAGTTTGTTGCTTCTTTGAAGGAAGGTAACATATCTCCTTTAAGACCTCTGCATCTTCTTGGCTCTCCAGTTTCACCATGAGTTATGTAGCTTTTGCGTTTCTTTATATTTATTCTGTCTGATTCTTGCTGTGCTCTTAAATCTAGAAGAATATATTTTTGATACATTCTGGAAAATTCTTAGTCATCTTTTCTCAAATATTACCTCTGTCCTCCTTTTCTCTCTTTTCCATCTAAAATTTCAGTTAGGCACATTTCCACTCTATCCACCATTTTTCTTAGCTACCCCCCTCCAAAAACCATTTTGCATCTCATTTCTGTGCGCAACATTTTGGATAACATCTTCACACCTCTTTGTCTTCAAGATCACTAATTCTTTCTTCATCCACATCTAATCTACTGTCAAGTCCATCCACTGAGATTTTTGTTCATTTTAGTTAATGTATTTTTCATTTCTAGGTGCTCTATTTGGTTCTTTCTCAAATGTGATTGATCATACTATACAGTTTATTATTCTCTATAAGGATTTTTAAACTTTATTTATTTAAACACACTAAACATAATTATTTTATCATCTTCATCTCATTATACAATATCTGAGGTATTTTTTAGTTTGTTTCTGTTGATTGTATTCTTGCTGCTTTTTACTCTTTGTACCTTGTTTCCCTATATTTTGAAAGTCTTTTTGGCTGTAAGCTGTTCATTTACTTGGAAATTTGTTTTTCAAGGAAATTCCTTAAGAACTGGGAAAAATAAGTTGCCTCTAAACAGGATTGGCGTTTGCTTCTGCCAGACACTACATATTTATGACCACTTTAAACTACTGGTGTCATTTTATGCATGTGGTCTGCAATTTTTCACTTAACAATATATCATGAAATGGTTGTCATTGAAAGTAAATTTATCTACTCATTATTTTGGCTGCATAGAATTCTATAATAAAGATATATTGTAATTGATTTAACCCTTCAACTGTTGGTGGACTTTTAAGTCATTTCTAAGTTTTTGCTATTAAAAACAGACATCACTTCAAATGTGCACTTCTTATTATAGACACATACACAAATATATGTCTGTATAAACATTCCTAAAAGTGGGAGTGCTATGGCAAAGAGAACGTGCATTAAAAAATTTAATTGGCCGGGCGCGGTGGCTCACGCCTGTAATCCCAGCAAGAACAAATGCTCTGTCTCAGACAAGGCCATGAGTTGGTTCTTATGCCCTCCCTGAGAACATGTTAAAAATATATTTTAAACATTAAAGAACTTTGGGAGGCTGAGGCAGGTGGATCACAAGGTCAGGAGATCGAGACCATCCTGGCTAACACGGTGAAATCCCGTCACTACTAAAAATACAAAAAAATTAGCCGGGCGTGGTGGCGGGCACCTGTGGTCCCAGCTACTCGGGAGGCTGAGGCAGGAGAATGGCGTGAACCCAGGAGGCGGAGCTTGCATTGAGCCGAGATTGCACCACTGCACTCCAGCCTGGGCGAGAGCAAGACTCCGTCTCAAACAAAAAAAAAAAAAAAGAAAAAAAAAAGAAAAGAAAAGAAAAAAAAGAAAAAAACTTAATTACACACAATTTTTCAAAAATACTCTATCTTTTTACAGCCCACCAATATATAGCCATGTTCTTAAAAGTACTGGATATCATTAATCTTTACATTTTGCTGATCTGATGAGAATCTTATTTTTTTAATCTGCTAATGTCTTATTACCAATTAGCTGAACGTATTTGCATATATCCATAGACCATTTGCTTATCTTCTGTGAAATTGCTGCTCATTCACTCTGCCCATTTTTATAATTTTTATTCTGGACTGTTTTCTCACTAATTTGAACTTTAAACTTAAGAATTGTAATATCTTGCTTTTAAACATTTTACTGAGGAATAACTTTTAAAATATAAATATGAGCTAGTATAAATTAGTATTGAAGATTTTTCATAATAGATACTGTTTTAATGCAAAGATAAGCATTGTATGATTGTCTTAAATGGTGCACATTATAATAATTTCCTCCATTAGTTCTTTGCTATTCTTCTCAAGTTTTACAACAGTGCTTTTTGTGGCTACTTTTGGAATTGATATTTTAAAAATTCCTGTTTCTGGTCATTACCTAAAATGAGTGCTTTACTTGAAATGTGTGGGTATTCTAGTTGAGGTAAAAAAGCCTACAAGTTAGTAGTGATTGTATATGTTATTGCTGAGAAAAATTCAATCTAATTACTTCTTCAGTCTAAAGTGTTGGAGATTTGTGTACTAATAATCATAATTAGAGAGATATTTCTAATCAGGTTTCTGTTTTTCTGTTTTACTAGATGAATACTTATTTTCAAAGAGATATATTTTTTTCATTTCAAGGGCTTAACATATAACCAATTTTTACCAGCTATTTCCATCTTCTTTGTTTATCTAGAGCAGTTACGTTTATATTTTAAAACTATGCAGGTGGGAGTTAATAGCATTGTTGAAATTTGAAGTTTTACTAATTAATATTTTACTGTTTTCGAAAATTTGTATGACAGTCAGCCCTTCATATCTGTGAGTTCCGCAGATTCAACCAACTGTGGATCAACCAACTGCAGATTGAAAATATTTTTTAAAAACAGTAAAAAATAATACAAATAAGGTCAGGCACAATGGCTCATGCCTGTAATCCCAGTGCTTTGGGATGCCAAGGCAGGGAGATTGCTTGAGCCCAGGAGCTTGAAGCAAACCTAACTAACATAAACAAGGGCCTGTCTCTACTAAAACATTTTTTAAATGAGCTACGCATGGTGGTGGCATGTACCTGTAGTCCCAGCTACTCAGGAGGCTGAGCCAGGAGGATCACTCAATCCCAGGGGTTAGAGGTTACAGTGAGCTATGATTTCATCACTGCACTCCAACCTGTGTAACAGGGCAAGACTCTAGCTCTAGAAAAGAAAATTAATTTAATCTGATTAAAAACCAAAATACCAACTTTTGTTAATGTAGCTGCAGAAGTTATATCTGCAAAAGTTGAAGGAGATGTTTCAGTCAATACCATTTTCTATATTTAGAACTGAAAAGTGACATCAACAGCCCTCAGCAACTTACTTATTGTCATATTTTTGATCTCCAAACAAGGCTGTGTAACATATGCACTGAACTTTCAGCCCTGGGAACAGAATCCCAAACATTCACTATATACATATGTCTATAATTACTTCTGGCCACAATAAAACCTACAAATAAAATGAAAAATAAGAATATAAAAGGTTTCTCCATCTTGTAATTTTGTCTTTTGTTATGTACACACATACACCTTAATAACAAATTTACAAAGCAGGATGCAAAATTGCATATAGACTGTGATTACAACTATGTAAAAATGCATAGGAAAATGAATGGATGGCCAGGAACCAAATAAAATTGTAGTCATGCTTATGTTCGGGTTATAGAACCATGGCTGTTTTGCCTGCCTTTGCCTTGATTTTCCAAATGAAATGCAATGTAGTCAAACTACTGTAATGCTGATGCCTAATGCTCCTTTGTCTTTTTGGCTGGGCTTTCTCAAAAGAATTTACTGAAAAAATAAGTTAACGATGAACATGCAGTTTATTGACAATTTGGTAATGGAGAAGAGATATTTAACATTATTTTCTGTGGGACAGAAGAGATGTCCCACATCAGAGAATTTGAAAGCCCCTTTGAGAGCCTTTTCCCCAGAATCCCTTCTGTGCTGTCGTGCCATGAAAACCATTCTTTCTTCTGTCCTTTAAGCACCACATCACCACAGGTCTAGATCTTACTCCAGTCTTTGACCTCCAGAATTCCACCTCTCCCTTTGGGTTTCTCTCTCCTGAAATGTTCAAGAAGATTTAACTGTGCCTTAGTTCCTGCCTCTAAACTTGCTTACCGGCCGGGCGCACTGACTCACTCCTGTAATCCCAGCACTTTGGGAGGCCGAGGCAGGTTGATCATTTGAGGTCAGGAGTTCGAGACCAGCCCGACCAACATGGTGAAACCCCATCTCTACTAACAATACAAAAAAAAAAAATTAACAGGGCATGGTGGCACATGCCTGTAGTCCCAGCTACTTGGGAGGCTGAAGCAGGAGAATTGCTTAAGCCCAGGAGGTGGAGGTTGCAGTGAGCCAAGATCACACCCCTGCACTCCAGTCTGGGCGACAGAGCGAGACTCTGTCTCAAAAAATAAAATAAAATAAAAATTTAAAAATTTAAACTTGCTTACCAAACCAATCTTATAAGGCATTCAGAAAACAAAAGGATTCTGCAATTTTCAGGAACCACTCTCCTTTAAAACTGATTTTAAATAACCAAGCTACACAACTTTGAAAACTAAAAGTAAATAATAATGTTTACAAACACGCTATGTTTGTATGAGTATAAAATGGCCTAATATGTCACGAATACACTGCACAATATCTATCAAAATGTAAAATGTTTATGCCCTTTGACCCTGAAATTCCACTGCTAGAAGTTCATCTCATAGAAGTAGTAAGTTCACTGAAGAAAAATGTTCATAGATATTTACTGCAACTGTGCATGTAATAGTAAAAAATGAGAAAAATCCTAAGTGTTCACCAATATGCCATAAATTTAAACAAATACCTTATATCCAGGTGAAAAACTATTACACAGCCATTTTTTTTTTTTAAACGGAGTCTCACTCTGTCACCCAGACTAGAGTGCAGTGGCATCATCTCGGCTCATTGCAACCTCCACCTCCCAGGTCCAAGCAATTCTCCTGCCTCAGCCTCCCCAGTAGCTGGGATTACAGGCTTGCACCACCACGCCCGGCTAATTTTGTATTTTTAGTAGAGATGGGGTTTCTGCATGTCAGTCAGGCTGGTCTCAAACTCCTGACCTCATGATCCTCCCACCTCAGCCCCCCAAAGCGCTGGGATTACAGGCATGAACCACCATACCCAGCCTCCACAGTTATTTTAAAAGATGACAGAAATCATGTAGACTAATATAGAAAGCTGTCATACACACACACACACACACACACACACACACACACACACACAGAGAGAGTCAAGATTAACAGTCTTAAAGTATTTTTAATTTTTAATTAATTAATTAATTTATTTAGAAACAGGGTCTCATTGTGTTACCCAGGCTGGGGTGCATTGGTGGGATCACGGCTCACTGAAGCCTTGATCTCCTAGGCTCAAGAAATCCTCCTGTCACAGCCTTCCAAGTAGCTGGGGCTACAAGTACATGCCACCATGCCCAGAAAATTTAAAAAATGTTTTTCGTAGAGACAGGGACTTGCTGTTTGCCCAGGCTGGTCTTGAACTCCTGGCCTCAAGCAATCCTCCCACCTCGACCTCCCAAAACACTGGGATTACACCTGTGAGACACTGGTGAATCTTCAAGCATTTTTTAGAGGGTGAGGTGCAAACTATCTACTCAATCAAAGACACTAGAGAAAAAGATGGTCTATGGAGGAATACAGCTGGCCCAAAAGCACAAGTCAGTAAGGAAGTCTTTTGGTGCTGAACAATATACAGACTGAAGAGAAGAGCAAGGCTTGAGGGGTCTCCTAGCCTTTTTGGCCCAAGCGATGTGACCATGTAATCTCCCTTGGGGACAATAAATAGCATTGGTGGTACAAATGGCTGATGTGTAGTCACAAAGGTGAGGAAATCCCACACCTGCAGACTGCTCTCTGGCTGTCTTATGGGGACTCATAGAGAGGCACCGTGGCCAGCATGGAAGCAGATTGAGGCCTGCCCCCAGAGAAAGGGTCTGATGAATTCTGCCGTGATGGGCACTTTCATTTCTTTGGCGGGCCTTGGACATTCCTGTTTTGTGCAGAGGCCAGATGGGCTTGATTTCTCCGGTGAGTTACTGTAAAACATGTGACCTATGTTCTTCGGTTTCTTTCATTCTATCCCTTTGAGATGGTGAAACATCAACCCTCTACTTTAACAAATAGCACCTGGACTTTCTCGTCTTGTTTCTTTCTTAAGCAATCACAAAACACTTTAGTGTAAAAGATTTATGACAACTTTTCTGGGTTTTTTTCCATTTTATACGTCTGCTAAATTCCATTTTTTAAACATTATGGAGAAAGCCACTGGTGGAATCACCACGTCTAGAAATGTTAACTTCTCTGTAAAAAATAAGGCCACTCGAATCTTGTTAAACTGATATTGTATTCATTGTGCCTCTTAATGCCCACGTTCATTCCAAAGGACTTATAAAATGAAATCATCAAAAAGTTCCCAGCTGCACAAGTCTTTTGAAACTGTTCTGTCGTAACGAAGTCTGCGTTCCACATTACAAAAACACGCAAGGAGGCTTAAAGATAGTTTAACAAAAAGACTAGAAAGGGAGAATATCCAGGTGGCTTTTTAAGTGTGGAACATAATAAAACAGTGTTTGGAAACTATTATGCCAAGATGTAATAACTAGGAAACAAGAAAGTCCGTTTATAAGATGAAGTGCAACTTCAAGTCGTAAATAGAAGAAATGTTGAGAATGCAAGGGGGAAAATAATAACATGAGCACTTATGAAACGGGAAACAAACAGACTGAAAACCTTCAGATTTAGAATAGCGACATGACAATATATTTTGGACCCATCCTTCTGAAGTTTTATACTAAGACTTTGCATTATCTACTTACCAGTCAGGGTCCTCTCAAGAAAGAGAACACACTTGAGTATTTAAAACAGAGGGGTCTGGTGCAGGAAACTGATCACCCAGGAGAAGGAAGAGCTGAAATGCTTAGCAGCAAACAGGGAGAGAACCTAGAGGTAAACACTCCCAGAAAACCACAACCTTCTCTGGGCCAGAGTGAGGAGGCAGAGAGGTAAGGTCCTTAGATAGGGGCTAGAAGAGACTCAACTATTACATCAGATGTTGCCAAAAACAGAGAGTGGGAGAAAAATCCTGGCTTCTCTCTCCAGCCTCCTCCCCCATCTGCCTCTAGTGTCTACCTGGGCCATTCCCATCCTGGAAAATAGTCTGCAGTGTTATTTTCTTGTGCAAGGGGATGGGTGAGGAATGGATCCAAAGGCAATCAGGCCCAGGACCAGCACAAGTATTGTCTGCATGAGCAGAGGCACGACTCTATGTTCTGGTGAGGACATCCCCCTGGGAGAGCTTGCATCATACCAGGATGACCAAAGGACTCCCTCCTGATGCACAAGGCCTTTGCTCAAAGTAAGTAGATTCAGCCCGACTTCTCCTTGTGATCTTGACAGCATTGGTCTGCTGCATTGCTTAAAGTAATGTTTCATTTTGTCCATACACATTTTTCAAAGGGACCATTAGGCTGATAGTCTGGGTGTCCTGCTATAATTCATCCACTGGTCTTTGGGCAGAGCAAACTTTATAACAACATCAGAGACAGGTTAAGTGGAAGTCCAGCTGGGCAGTTGTCCATGGTACTAACCTATGAAGGGCACTGAGAGACCGTGGTGCATTAAAACCTCTGGAAATGTTTCTAGCTGGCAACAAACCAACAAACTTACATTTCTTAAAATTCTTCTAAAGGAGATATGCACTTTATCTGGTTGGACTTTTCAATCCACTTTTGGACACTTTCTCCCCACCATGCCCCAAGCCAAAAAACTGCTCTTTGTAACTGTTTGGAAACAAACAGAACACCAAATCCAAACAGTGAAGGAAATATGTTGGCTCATGTAATTTAACAAGCAAGCATCTGGGTTAACTTCAGGCTGGTCTTAATCCACAGCCCAATGATGTCATCAAAGTTCCTGCCTTCTTCATCGTTGGTTTCGTGGTTGTAGGATGGCTCCCAACAGCAAGCCCAGGAGGAGAGAGAGAATGTCTCTTTCCTCAACACTATACCTTGAAGACCACCAATATTTATTGGCCAGGCTTGGATTTCCTTTGGAAATAACACTTCTTCAGAAATTTAGCAATTTCCTCCCTCTGCCATTCATATGGTCACTAATGCGTAACTTAAGGATTTTGAAATGAATGTGGGGCATGGAGGCATGGGTGTCCGGCCAAAGTTATTTGCTATTACAGATAATTCCCACCTTTCTGCTTTCTCTAGGACCAACCTTAGTTTGTGAAGGAGAATTAAGCTTTTCCAACCTTGAAAGCCTTCAGATTACGGGATCCCCAGATGCTATGGATGGCCAGCTCCATAGGAAGGTACCTCTTAGTGAAGCCAGAAAGTAGAAGCCTCTTACCCAAAGTGGTAGAACTACCTGTTGGTCTATTTAAGTTCAAAGGGAAGCATAAATGGGTAAACATTTTATTTTAACTCATCTCCTATTCACTCATATTTTGGTATGGGACCAAGGCCTCTTCTTTGAGCATGGGTCTTTTTTGCATAAACCTTACCCACAATGCATCAGAGTATCTAAGGTTTCTAGTTTCAGTTTCTTTTTTTTAATGTGGAGTGAGAATGTAAAGACCCTTGTGAAATACATGAGAGTAGAATCTTTTTACATTTTCATAATTTCTCTCCAATTTTTATAATTTGAGAACAATTTTTAAGCAATTGACCTTTATCAAGTCTTTCCAGAGCGTTTAATTTAGCGCTCATAGGAAGAAACCTCCTGTTTTCATAATCATAGTTCCTTGGTTTCTGTAATATTGACTTAAATTATATAATCACAATAAACATAATTACCATAAATAAGTTTGGAAACAAATAAAGTAGCTAGTCATAAAACTCATTTTGTGGGAACAGATGTGCTTGTAGGTTAAAGGTGGTACCCATAGCCAAGAACATCTGAGGACCATGGGATGTAGTCAGGATGTTTTAGAGAAGTGTGGAGCATATTAGGTGACTAGCAAGCCCGTTCATTAGAGACTCGTTAAGAAAGTAACTATTAGATTAGGTTCCTTTCTGCTTTTAGAAGAGGCACTTGCAGTCTAAACTTGTATTGCTTGTGTAAGACCTAACTCAAAGCCAAAAATTGTATTTGAAATCTCCAAAATCCGATTTTTTTTTTTCTCTTCCAGATGTCTTAATGCTATAGTCCCAGTAGAAATGTGGTCAGCATTCCAACGTATGATAGAAAAGATTTTAAGCAGCTCTTTTGTTGCAACATACAAAGGTCACCAACTTTCCTGCTTGGAGTAGGTAAAATCATTCTCATTACCTTCCAGCCTACCTTACTAGTTCAGATAAGTACACATTTTAGGATCTATTATTTGTAACATCCCATTTTCTAATAGCAAGTTCCCTATGATTGTGCTACTTTTGATTGCAAGTAATATAAAAGATCTACTCAAACTGACTTAATCAATAAAATGTATTAGTTCGTGTAAAAACTCCAGAGGAGAGCAGGTTTCAAGGCTCAGAGATCCAGTGTTTGCTTGCGTAGATTATGTCCTGCACGGAGGTGCCTGGGTAAGAGGTCAAGTGGGAGCTGAATCTAAGCTTGGGGCTGCATCCAACCCAGAAAACAGGGTACCATTTTAATTACATCGAGGAGCCTCTAATTAATCACAAAGCCATGTTCCTGCAAGTTACTTTGCTCAGTTAATCCATCTGAAAGTGACTTATGCTAACGGTGGGACCCTTGAGCTCAGCAATGTCAGCCAAGAATCAGTTTATTTTCACCTATCGGTTCTGCTTTTCCTTATGTCAGCTACATCCACAGGGAACTACATTCATAGATAGGCTCCACTCATGTTTGCCAGAGGGATGGCAGCATCAACCAAGTCTTCCTTTTTCTTGTTCAGTAGGAGGCTGAGCTCCCCAATCACTGAATAGGCTAACCTCACATTAAATCAACCTGAGTCACATGCCCATTGCTAAACTAATCCGTGGCAGAGGGACTAGAAATATGCTGATTAACTAAAGTCGAATTTACATCTGCCATGTTGCTACTTGTTTTCTTTCATTGTCCTTCTTTGTTTCTCTGTTCTTCAGTGCTGCCTTCTTTTGTGTAAAATAAATATTTTCTAGCCATTTTAATTTCCTTGTTGCTTCTTAGAGTATATTTGTCTACTTATTTTCCTCTTGGATTGCCTTAGGGTTTGCAATTAACATTTAATTTAAAATGATCTAGCTCAGATTAATACCAATTTAATTTCAATAATATCTTAAAAGCTTGTTCTAATATACTTCTGTGACCTTCCTCTTTGTGCCATTATTATTATATGAATTACATTTTTATACACGATAAACCCATCAGCACAGTTTTACTATTGCATTGTGTGTTTTTCTTTCTTTTCTTATTTTTTTTTTTTTTTAGTTTTGAGATAAGCATAGATTCCCATGCAGTTGTAAGAAATAATAATAGAGGGCTCATGTACCTGTTACCCAGCTTTTCCCAGCTGTTCCCAGCTTTTCTCATGTACCTGTTACCCAGCTTTTCCCAGCTATTCCTGGCTTTTCTCATGTGCCTGTTACCCAACCTTTTCCCACTACCCACCTTCAAAACTGTAGTATAATATCACACTCAGGATATTGACATTGATAGTGTCAAGATACAGAATACTCCATCTCCACGAAGATCTTTCTTATTGTCCATGTGTAGCCACACGCACTTCCCTCCAATTTCTATCTTCCCCTTAACTTCTGGCAACCACTAATTTGTTCTCTGTTTATACAATGTTGTTATTTCAATAATTTTATATAAATAAATTGTTTTGTTGTGAAACCATTTAGAATTGGCTTGTTTCACTCAGCAGAAGTCTCTGGAGATTCATCCAAACTATTGTGTGTATTGAGAGATTATTACCTTTTAATGATGCAGAGTAATATCCAATGGTATAGATGTACTTCAGTTTGTTTAACTGTGTACCCACTTAAGGACATTAGAGTTGCCTCTAGCTTTTGGCTATTACAAGGAAAACTTCTATAAACCATCATATATAGGTTTTTCTGTGGACATAACTCTATTTTTTTCTGAGATAAATGGCCAAGAATGCAGTTCCTCTGTAGTATGGATCTTGCATGTTTACTCTGAAAACTGCCAAACTGTTTTCCAGAATAATTTTGCCATTTTACAATTCCATCATCAATGTATGGAAACTCATTTTCTCTGCATCCATACCAGTGTTTTTTGTTTGGGCTGCTATAACAAAAATAACCGTGGGCCCTCTCTCTGACTTGCAGACAGCTATCTTCTCACTGTGTCCTCACATGGTGGAGCAAGAACAATCTCTTTCTCTTCCTCTTCTTACAAAGCCACTAATCTCATTATGAGGGTCCCACCTTCGTGATTCATCTAACTCTAATTACCTCCCAAAGGCCTGCCTCCAAAGATCTTCACATTAGGGGTCAGGTCTTCAACATCTGGTTTTAGGGGGACACAATTCATGAAGCCCATAGCTTTCTGCACCTGGCCCCTCAAACGTCATGCTCCTCTCACAAGCAAAATTCCATCCCAGCATCTCCAAAGATCTTAACTCATTCCACCATCAACTCCAAAAGTACAAAATCTACCAAAATATCTAAATCAGATATGGGTAACACTCAAGGTACAAATCATCCTGAGGCAAAATTTCTCCCCAGTGGTGAACCTTTGTGAAATCAGACAAGTATGTGCTTCCAAACATAATGGTAGGACAGCTGTAAAATAAACATTTCCCTTCCAAAGGAGAAAGAAAGAGGTGGTGAGTCCCAAGCAAGTCCCACACCTAGCAAAGCAAACTCTGCCTTAAGGTGTAAGACTAATCCTCTTTGCCTTTTTGTCACTTTCCGGACCTACCGAGTTGGTGGTCCCACCTCCTTGGCTCTGCTGGGTGGAGGTCACACCACCAAGGCTCCAGGTGTTCTGGCCCCAAGGTTCTACAGGGTAGTGCTTAAAACAACTGATTTTGTCACCCAAAGCTCCTAGTATACAAAAGGGTTCACTCTTGTTGCTGTACATTCTTTGGGTATTGACAAAAGTGTAAAGCATCTGCAATAATAGTATCATATGTAATTCTTTCACTACCCTGAAAGTCTTCTGTGCTCCACCTACTCTTCCCTCTCTACCACCAATCATGGATCTTGTCACTGTCTCCGCACATTTGCCTTTTCTAGAATGTTATGCAGTTGAGATTATACAGTATGTAGTCTTTTCAGACTGACTTCTTTTGCTTAATAGTGTGCATTTAAGGTTCTTCCATGCTGTAGTCTGAATGCTTATGTGCCCTCCCAATTTTCATGTTGAAATCCAACCCCCACAGTGATTGTATTAGGAGGTAGGGATTTAGGGAGGTGATTAGGCCATAATGGCTTCAATCTTTATGAATCGAATTAGTACCCTTAAAAAAGAGATTTCAAAGAATTC
Organism: Macaca thibetana thibetana; assembly: GCF_024542745.1. NCBI lineage: Eukaryota > Metazoa > Chordata > Mammalia > Primates > Cercopithecidae > Macaca > Macaca thibetana. The sequence goes on from NC_065586.1 coordinate 27,695,929, forward strand.
GTTCATGAATTCTTCCAGGTGAAGTTACAGAAAAAGATGGTTGTCTAGAAAGTAGGCCTTCACCAGATACCAAACCTGCCAGTGCTTTGATCTTGGACTTTCCAGCCTCTAGAACCACGAGAAATAAATTTCTGTTATTTATAAGTTACCCAGTTTATGGGTTTTTGTTTGTTTGTTTGTTTGTTTGTTTTTGAGACAGAGTCTTGCTCTATCACAGGCTAGAGTGATCTTAGCTCACTGCAACCTCTGTCACCCAGGTTCAAGCAATTCTCCTGCCTCGGCCTCCTGAGTAGCTGGGACTACAGGTGCACGCCACCATGCCCAGCTAATTTTTGTATTTTTAGTAGAGATGGGGTTTCAGCACGTTAGCCAGGATGGTCTTGATCTCTTGACCTCATGATCCGTCTGCCTTGACTTCCCAAAGTGCTGGGACTACAGGCGTGAGCAACCACGCCCAGCCTATGGTGTTTTTTTATAGCAGCCCAAATAGACTAAGACACTCCGTGTCTTTTCGTGGCTTGATAATTCATTCTTTCTCAGTGCTAAAGAATATCCCGTTGTCTACATGTACCATAGTTTATTAATTCATTACTGAAGGATATCTTGGTTGCTTCCAAGTTTTGGCAATAATGAGTAAAGCTGCTATACGCAATCAGCCTTTCACATGAAGTGTGATGCTGGCTATAGTTTTCTGTACATATACTTTATCATACGAAGAAAGTTCCCCTCTCTTCCCATTTTTCTGAGAGTTTTTTAAAAATTATAAATTTGTGTGAGATTTTATCAAATACTCTTTCTGCATCAATAGATATGATCATGTAATTTTTCTGCTTCAGCCTGTTAATGTGGTGGACACATTGATTGATATTTTTAATATTAAACCAATCTTGCTTCTTGGAAATAAACCTCACTTGCTCATGTGTATATTCTTTTTGTATGTTACTGAATTCTATCTGCTAATATTTTGTTAAAATATCTGTGTCTATATTTATAAGAAATATTGGTCCATAATATTCTTTTTAAAAAAAACTATCTTTCGTTTTGGTGTCAGGAGAATAACAGCTTAACAAAATAAATTGACAAGGGTTCCCTCCCTTCTGTTTTTTGGAAGACAATGTAGAATTCATTTTAATGTTTTAAAGTATTCTCTAGTGAAATGATCTGGATATGGAAATTTCTTTCCTGGGAGTTTTTAAATTTGACTTCAGTTTCCTTAATAGTTATAAGGCCACTCTAATTATCCATTTTATAATTCATAAGAGTTGTGCTCATTTTTATTTTTCAAAGACTTAGTCCACTTCATCTAAGTTGTCAAATGTATATGTTTAGAGTTATTTGGTATATTCCCTCATTATCTTGTAAAATCTGCATGGTTTGTACCGATAGCCCACTATTTCCTTCTGTACATTGGTCTTCAGTCTTTTTATCTTTGTCAATCTTGTTAGAGGTTTGTCAATTTTGTTGATTTTTTTAAAGAATGAGCTCTTTGTTTCATTGATTTTTCTTTCTTTTTTCTGTTTTTAATTTCATTGATTTCTGCTCTTAATTTTATTAGTTCCTTCCTTGTGCTTGATTTGGGATTTTTTTGGTCGTCTTTTTCTAGTTCTTAAAGTGAGAATTTAGATTATTAATTTCAAACCTTTCCCTTTTTTCTACTACATGCATTAAGTGCTATATATTTCCCTCTCTGTACTGTCTTTAGTTGCATTCCACACATTTTGTTATGCTGTATTTTCATCCAGTTTAATATACTTTTTAAGAAATTGAAGAAGACACCAAAAATTGAAAGATATTACATGTCCAGGGATTGGAAGAATCAATATTGTTAAAATGTACTTACTACCCAAAGCAATCTACACATTTAATGCAATCCCTATCAAAATACCAATCACATTCTTCACAGAGACAGAAAAAGTAATCATAAAATGTATATGAAATGACAAAAGACCCACAATAACCAAAGCTATCCTGAGTAAAAAGAACAAAACTAGAAGAATTGCATTACTTAACCTCAAATTATAGTACAGCTACAGGAACAAAAACAGCACGGTACTGACATAAAAACAAACACATACACCGATGGACCAGAATAGAGAACATGGAAATAAATCCACACATCTACAATGCTCATTTTCAACAAAGGTCCCAAGAACATACACTGAGGGAATGGAAAGTCTTTTTAATAAATGGTGCTGGAAAAACTGGATATCCAAATACAGAAAAATGAAACTAGACCACATCAGTCTAGTTTCTAGAATCATAAATCATTCTACAAAAATGACACAGACATTTGTATGTTCACTGCAAAGCTATTCACAATAGCAAAGTAATGGAATCAATCTAGGTGCCCATCAATGGTGAATTGGATAAAGAAAATGGGATACATATACAGCATGAATACTATGCAACCATAAAAAAGAATGAAATAATGTCCTTTACGTCAACATGGATGGGATGCAGCTGGAGGCCATTATCCTAAAAGAATTAACACAGGAACGGAAAACCAAATACTGTATGTTCTCTCTTATAAGTGGAAGCTAAACATTGGGTACACAAGAACATAAAGATGGGAACAATAGACCCTGGGGACTACCAGAAGTGGGAGAGAGGAAGGGCACGAGGAGCTGGAAAACTACCTGTCGGGTACTATGCTCACTACTTGGGTGATAGGTGATAGGATCAAACCTTGGCCTCATGCAATAAACCCATGTAACAAACCTGCACATATAACCTCAAATCTGAAATAAAAGTAGAAAAAATTTTTTAAAACTTACATAATATAGTTAAATTTTAAAAAATTATTTTTGTACACATAAGGTATTAGAACAGTAATTACAAGTGTAGAATTTGTAATAACTCTCATTTTGTAAGTAAAAGTAAAACTTCTGTTTTCTAACATTCACAATGGCCTTTTTCTGAGACCAGGTCTCGTGGATTCTAAAACAAGTATTTGGTATCATTCTTGTGCTTTGGAAATGTTGAATTCATTTTTTTACTCTATAATTTTTTGTTGTTTTCAGTCTGAAAAAGAAAGAGAGAAAATACAGATTAGCATGAGAAGAGGAAAGATCATCTCTGAATAATTTCACCATCCAAATTTAGTTATAATTAATATTTTTGTGTTTCCCCCAAAAGAATAATAGGCAAGAGATCTGAATTGACATTTCTCAAAAGAAGGCCTACAAATGGCTAACAGTATATGAAAATTTGCTCAATATTATTGACCATCAAAGAAATGCAAATCAAAACCACAATGAGATATATCTCACCCCAGTTAAAATGGCTTATATCTAAAAGACTGGCAATAACAAATGGTGGCAAGGATGTGGAAAAAGTGGAACCTTCCTACACTGTTGGTGGGAATGTAAATTAGTACAACCACTATGGAGAACAATATGGAGGTTTCTGAAAAATCTAAATAAAACTACCATATGATCCAGCAATTCCACTGCTAGGTATATATTTTAAAGAAAGGAAATCAATGTATTGAAGAGATATCTCCACTCCCATGTTTATTACAGCACTGTTCACAATAGCAAAGATTTGGAATCAACCTGTGTTCACCAATAAATGAATGGATAAAGAAAGTATGGTATATATACATGATAGAATATTATTCAGCCATACAAAAGAATGAAATCCTGTCATTTGCAACAACATAGATAAAACTGGAGGACATTATGTTAAATGAAATAACAAGCACAGAAAGACAAATTTCACATGTTCTCACTTATATGTGGGAGCTTAAAAAAACAACTGATCTCATGGAAATAGAGAATAGAGTGATGGAAAGAGTAGCAGGGAGAAGGAGGTTAAGTTGGGGATGATTAATGATTACAAAAACATAGGTAGATAGAATGAATAAGATATAGTATTTGAAAGCACAAAAGAGTGAGTATAGTCAACAATAATTTATTGTACATTTTAAAATAACTGAAATAGTAGAACTGGAATATTTCTAACAAAAAAAAAGGTAAATGCTTGAGATGATGGATACCCAAATTACTCTAATTTAATTATTACACATTGTGGGCCTGTATCAAAATATCACATGTACCACATAAATATATTCAACTGTTATGTGTCCATAATAATTAAAAATTTATTTTTAAAAAGGAAAACACTTCAAAAATAAGGTTAAGAAGAAGCAAAAGTAAACTTTGCTCTTACAAATCAGGCTCGTGCTCGCTGTGGGCCTGAGTAAGTAACTAGAGGGATAGAAAGGGCCTCTGGAAATTGTAATATTCTAAGCCTTTGTTTAGAGGATGTGTTCTTGCTATTGTCTGAATGTATCTCTCCAAATTCATGTGTTGGAAACCTAATCCCCAATGCAACAATGTTGAGAGGCGGGGCCTAATGGGAAGTGTTTAGGCCATAAGGGCTCTGCCCTCATTAATGAAGTAATACCACCATGAAGGGCTTGTGGGAGTAGTTTCACCTCCTTCCACCGTCAACCATGTGAGGATACAGCCAGTGCCTTGATCTTGGACTTCTCAGCCTCCAGAACTGTGAGAAACAAATTTCTGTTCTTTATAACTATATATAGTTGTAACTATATGTAACTATATATAGTATATTTTAAAATTGTGTAATGTAATATATAATTAATTATATATAATTAATACATTAAATATATTATATAATTAATGAATATTATATTATACAATATAAAATATGTGATTAATAATCTATCATACATCATATAGTTAATACTATATGAATTAATAATATATAATCAATAATATATATTAATAGAGAAATATATAGTTATAAAGAACTATATATAGTCATGACTACATATAGTTATAAAGAACAGTTAATGTATAGTTATAAAGAACTATATATTAATAGTGAACCAAGTTCTGTTTTCTATAACTATAGTTATATATATGTTATATATGGTTATAACATATATAGTTATATATATATTAGTTATATATAGTTATAACTTTATATATACCCCTTTTTATTTCTCTTGAGAATTCATGTTTGATCCATGGCTTATTTAGAAGGATGTCATTTAGTTTCAAGTTTTTGGAGTTCTTAAAATAATGTCTGTTATTGATTTGTAGTTTGATTCCATTGTGTTCAGAGAACACAGCCCTATGATGTCAATTCTTTTCAACTCGTTGAGGTGTTTTGTTTTGTTGATAGCCCAGCATGTGATATATCTTGGCATGCACATTCCACAGCTGCTTAAAAAGAATGTGTATTCTGATGTTATTGGGTGGAGCATTCTCTAAATATGGATTCCATCTTGTTGATTGGTGGTTTTTCAATTTCATAATGGTATATCTTGTGTCTAGTTGTTCTATCAATTGTTGAAACAGGTTTTGTTCTATCAATTGTTGAGACAGAGGTTTTGAAGGTTTCAACTATAATTGTCGAATTGTTTACTTCTCTTTGTATCTGTTTTAGTTTCATATAATTGGAATCCTATTTTTTTGTTTCATGCACACTTAGAATTGCTAGATTTTCTTGGTGGATTGATTCTTTCACCATTATACCATTCCCGTCTCTCTTCCTGATAATGTTTTTTTGCTCTGAAGTTCATTTGATCTGCTGTTAAGCCACTCTGCTGTCCTTTAATTAAAACATGTTTAATATAATTTTTCTACTCTTTCACTTTCACTGTCTGTATCATAATATTGAAGTAAGTTGTTTGTAGACAGCATATTGTTAGATCATATTTTTCAATCATCTCTGTTAACCTATCTTTTGATTGGTGCATTTAGATCATTTTCACGTAACATAATTATTGATATGTTCGTAGACGTAAGTCTATGATTTTATTTTTAATGTTTTTTATTTCTCTGTCTTCTTTATCTCACTTCCTATGAGTTACTTAAATATGTTTTAGAATTCCATTTTATCTATGAGGTTTTTGAGTATACTTCTTTGCATAGCAGTTTCAGCAGTTGCTGTGTATGTTACAGAACTTATACATAACTTCTCACAGTCTACGAGTGTCATCAATTTACCAATTTTAATGAAATTTGTCAGTTTTAGTGAAGTATAGAAATTTTTACCTTTCTTTTAACCCCTTTACCTTTCAGATAATTTCATTATCTTAAAAATATTTTTTCTATATACATTTAGGACCACGTCAGAGAGTGTTATAATTTTTTGAAGTGTTAAATAATCTTCGATATTACACATAAACCACACTGAAATGCCTTTCAATAAGTAAAAGGAACCATTTTAGATACATGAAATTCTAATTAGATTGGCACAAGGCCAAAAATATAAAGTTGATATTGCTACCTTATTTTCAGCCCTTGCCTTTAAGAGAGGCAAATGAACACAAAACACGGGTGAATCTTGCTTTGTTATAAGACATTGAAGGAATTTCTCCGGTATTTAAATGTGTTCCTATAACCAGTTAGATACATATAAATATAAAACCAATCTCCAATAGGTTTTAAGATCTCCGTGAACAGTTGAACTTTACTAAAATGATCTTTGCTGGCATTAAGATGAAGTAGAAAGGGCAGACCTGATAGCTTACCTCAGAAAAGCTACTGAGTAATAATTGGGGATTGTGTTTGAAGTAGTGCTTCTACCAACATGTCCCGTGGTTCCAGCGCCGGTTTTGACTGCCACATTACTATTTTTTCACCCGAGGGTCGGCTCTACTAAGTAGAATATGCTTTTAAGGCTATTAACCAGGGTGGCCTTACATCAGTAGCTGTCAGAGGGAAAGACTGTGCAGTAATTGTCACACAGAAGAAAGTACCTGACAAATTATTGGATTCCAGCACAGTGACTCACTTATTCAAGATACTTGAAAACATTGGTTGTGTGATGACCGGAATGACAGCCGACAGCAGATCCCAGGTACAGAGGGCACGCTATGAGGCAGCTAACTGGAAATACAAGTATGGCTATGAGATTCCTGTGGACATGCTGTGTAAAAGAATTGCCGATATTTCTCAGGTCTGCACACAGAATGCTGAAATGAGGCCTCTTGGTTGTTGTATGATTTTAATTGGTATAGATGAAGATCAAGGCCCTCAAGTATATAAGTGTGATCCTGCAGGTTACTACTGTGGGTTTAAAGCTACTGCAGCAGGAGTTAAACAAACTGAGTCAACCAGCTTCCTTGAAAAAAAGTGAAGAAGAAATGTGATTGGACATTTGAACAGACAGTGGAAACTGCAATTACATGCCTGTCTACTGTTCTATCAATTGATTTCAAACCTTCAGAAATAGAAGTTGGAGCAGTGACAGTTGAAAATCCTAAATTCAGGATTCTTACAGAAGCAGAGATTGATGCTCACCTTGTTGCCCTAGCAGAGAGAGACTAAACATTGTCTTTAGTTTACCAGATCCGTGATGCCACTTACCTGTGTGTTTGGTAACAACAAACCAACATTACGGAGGTCCCTGGATTGAAAAAGGAACCTCTCGCACTCCTCCTGCCACTGAAGTGGTTAGGACTCTGTATAAATAAAAACAACGCTTTTGGAAAATTAAAAATAATAATAATAATAATTGGCTACTGCCTTATTTATTTCAAAACAGAAATGTCTCATGACTGTTTCATGCATACCATAATTTAACAGATATCCTATGCCAGAATTCAGATCATGAATGACTTACAAAATATTTTTGTTGGGCAGTCCTGATTTAACTAAGACTGGTTGAAAGAATGTGTTCAGTTTTTTGAATTTTGATAGTAATTACAATTCAGTAAATGCTATCACTTTTTTTTTTTTTTTTTTTTTTTTTTTTGAGACGGAGTCTCGCTCTGTCGCCCAGGCTGGAGTGCAGTGGCCGGATCTCAGCTCACAGCAAGCTCCGCCTCCCGGGTTCACGCCATTCTCCCGCCTCAGCCTCCCGAGTAACTGGGACTTTTAATTTTTTAAAATTAAAACATGGGCATTTTATATTATTTTATAAGACTCTGGATCTATTTTTTAAAACTTCTATGTTACCTGGCTTTCTCTGACATCACTCCAACAGGGGATGAAGGTGGCACAGCCTTACTCCTTGGCAATGATGAAAGTCTCCTGACTTTCCACTAGGTCCCTGAGCAGGGAGGAGAAGGGGTATCTGCCATGGGAGTGAAAGTGTAGGCTTCCCTCATGATCCCCACTGACATCACTAGAGACTCATCACTGGGGAGTTGGAATGAGAGTCCTGGATCCTTCGTTGGCCTTCTTTGATACCTTCCCTGCATGGGTGTGGGATACTTCACTTTAGTCTCAGGAGGGTTATAAGTCTAGGTTCTCCTCTTGGACTGTGTTAGCATGGATGGGAGTGGAGTTACAGTTTTTTTCTAGGATTTTTGGCTGGAGTAAAGCAATTATTGTCTTGACATTTTTTTGTCTTGCTAGGCTGCCCCTATTCTGTTCTTTTGGCAAGTGAGAGCAGGCTTTTGTTAAGGGTTTTTTGTTTGTTTGTTTTGTCTGCACCCATTAGTGTTGCTGGGTTGCTAACTTCTTCAGTTACAAGTCTGGGATATATGAGACAAAAATAATAATAAAAACAAATCCAGGGCTCTCACCACTGTGTCATTTCTCAAGTCCCAAGGTCCCTTGCCAGTCTGTCTTCTTTCTGACTTTTAGAGTCTTTTAATGGTTGTTATGTATATAACATCTAAGGTTTTTAGTTGAACTTAGAGGAACAGGATAAAGTACATCTCCATGTTTCAAGAAACAGAAGTCTCCACAACGTTCTTTTAAATTAGATAGGAGAAGAAAAGAGTTACAAACAAAAATATACATAGCATCTTTTATATTTCCTTCTGCAATTACTTTTATCAGTGCTCCTTTATTTTTTCACGTAGATTCAAGTTACTCTTTAGTGTAGTTTAATTTCATTCTGAAGGATTTCCTTTTCTTTTTCTTGTAGCGCAGTTCTGTTCATATAAAATTATCTCCAGTTTTGTTTATCAAGGAATATCTTGGTTTATTCCTTTTTTCTGAAGTATAATTTTAATATATATGGAATTCTTGGTTAACATTCTTTTTCTTTGAGCATGTTGACTAAGTTACCCTGCTGCTCTCTGGCCTCCATGATTTCTAAGTGAGCTGCGAATCTTATTGAGGCTTCTTCTTTATGTAATGAGTTCTTTGCCTCTTCTAGCTTTCCAGATTCTCTTTTTAATTTAACAGCTTGATTATAATTTGTCTAGCTGTGGATCTCTGAGCTTATCCTACTTGGAGTTTGCTGAGCTTTTTAGATGTGCACATTAATGTTTTTTTTTTAATCAAATTTGGAACTTTGTTCCGCTCCTTTCTATTTCTCCTCTCATTAACAGACTTTCGTTATGCATGTGTTAATATTTCACAGGTATCTGAAGCCCTGTTCCTTTTTCTTCATTCTTTTTTAAAAATCTAGCCCTCAAACTGGAAAATCTCAACTAACCTTAAAGTTTGCCTATTCCTTCTTTTGATAGTTCAAACCTGCTGTTGAGATCCTGTAAAACATTTTTCATTTCAGTTATTGTACATGTTGATACTTTTTGAATTTCTATTGGGTTATTCCCTATAATTTCTGTGTCTTTATTGATACTCTCTACTTCATAAGATGTTGTTTTCATACTTTACTTCTTTAGATATAGTATCATTTAGTTCTTTGAACTTATTTATAATAATTGACTTAAAGTTTTTATCTAGTAAATCTAATGTCTAGGCTTTCTTAGGGACAGTTTCTATTATTTGCTTTGTGTGTGTGTAGAGGGGGACATATTTTCCTGTTTCTTTCCATATCTCAATTTGTTCATGACAGCTAGATATTTAAAATAATATGATGTGGAAACTCAGAAAATCAGATGACCTGCCACCTCCCCAGTTTCTGGTGGTGTTGAAGTTCATTGTGTTATTGCTGCTTACTTGTTTAATGATTCTCCTGGACTAATTTTGTAGAATTTGTATCTTTCTTGTCCTTAGCAACTGAAGTCTTGCTCAGTTAGTTTAGTGGTCAGCTAATGATTGGGCAGAGATTCCTTAAATGTCTTGAACCAATAAGCTTCCTACCCCTTATGGAGATTTTTTTTTGGAGGGGGGTTGTTTGTTTGTTTTTGTTATTATTGTTGTCATTGTTTTTTGGTGCATTGAGTTATGCCTTCAATACTCTGTCATGCAAGTTTTAACTCCAACTTAGCCTTGGCTTTCTACTTGTGCAGAGCTTTAAGTTCAGCTGGAAGTGAGAGATTAGGTCACCTCTTCTCAGGTCTTTCCTGAGCATGTGCACAGCTCTGCATATGAACATGGCATTCTAGATTTCTGAGAATGTCAGAGCTCCTGAAAGCCCCATGTGAACATCTGATTTTCCCGTTTTTCCTTTTATGTTTTCAGGTCAGCCTCTTATTAGTCCCAAATGGTATTGCTGCCTCAGACAACTGTAGTGCTGAACAATTGCCACTGATTGTTCTACTATGACATGGGAATACAGCCATTCATATTAAGTCCGTTCTGAATAGGTTAAATAAAGACAAGATCCACTATTGAAACTGTTCGGGAAGCTGCCAGGCAGGTCAAATAGTGGCAATTACCTTGGGATGGACCTTTGGGAGGGCTCTTGTCCCATTTTGCCCCTTCCTGTGGCTTCTAGGCTGCTGGTTTTCAGTGCAATTGTGGGGCTGTTGGTTTTCAAGTTCCCACATAATTAATGATGGAGTTGTTACCTCAGAGGTGGGAGAGGACAATGGAAATACTGCAAATCACAAACCTTGCTGCTTTACCTAGAATCAGTTGGTTTTTCTGAATAAATAGTCTTTAGATTCTTGCAAGTCGTAAAGTTGTAATAAAGTTGATTTTAACCACTTTTGCCAGTGTCTCACTGTGGATTTTGGAGGTCCTTATTCTACTATTCCAGAAATGCTCTCAATGTTATTTTTAACACTTGTTTACTCTATGCAAACTTTAACCATGCCTTTCTTCATGTCTCTCTTGGTAGTTGACCTCCCTACCTCAGAAGAAATCGAATGGGAATCTCCTTTCTCTAGCTTAAAAATTCTTTATCTTCTCCCTGCCATTTTAGAAGAGATGTCTTTACTCCCAAATCACTTTTTTGCTAAACCTTCCAATGGTTTCCCATCTCACTCAGAGCAAAATCCGGAGCCCTTGCCATCTAAGAGGCCTTCCAAAATCTGCCTCCCACTACCTCTCTGATCTCATTGTTTACCACTTTCATATTGTTCATTGTCTTAGGCCATTTTCTGTTGCTTATAACAGAATACCTGAAACTAGGTCATTTATAAGAAATAAAATTTGTTTTTTACAGTTCTGGAGGCTGGGAAGTCCAAGGTTGAGGAGATATATCTGGTGAAAGCCTTCGTTCTCATGGGGACTCTCTGCAGAGTCCTGAGGTGGCACAGGGAATTATATGTTCCCCTTCTTATAAGTCCCTAAGTCTGGTTTTCATGATAACCCATTAATCCATTAACCCATTAATTTATTAACAAATCAATTAATCCATGCATGAAGGGTCTGCCTTTCGAAGGCCCCACCTCTTAAAGGTTCCACCTCTCCATAATGCAACATTGGGGATTAAGAATCAACAGGAGTTTTGGAGGCTACAGATATTCAAACCATAGCATTCATACTTATTCTAGCTATGTTGGTCTTCTTGCTATTTCTTGATCAATGATGTATGCTCAGGGCCTTTGTACTTGCTGTTTTCTCTGCTTGACACACTTTACCCTCAATGTCCACATGGCTCACTCCCTCACTTCCTTCATGGCTTGGCTCAAATGCCTTTTATCAGAAAAGTATTCCTCAAGAATTAATTATTTAATTAGTTTTCACCTTACCAGTGTCTCTCTTTAATATCGACTCTTTCTCTCCCATATCTTCAACTTCTGTCTGAGCTTAATTTTTGAAAGGCTTATACCTAATTCCTAAAAGGTTTTATGCTTACAGCTTCTGCCTTCTCAGCTTTCACTCACTTTTTTTTTTTGGACAGTCTCAGTCTGTCACCCAGGTTGGAGTGCAGTGGTATGACCTTGGCTCACTGCAAGCTCCGCCTCCTGGGTTCACGCCATTCTTCTGCCTCAGCCTCCCTAGTAGCTGGGACTACAGGCACCCACCACCATGCCTAGCTAATTTTTTTGCATTTTTAGTAGAGAAGGGGTTTCACCATGTTAGCCAGGATGGTCTTGATCTCCTGACCTCGTGTTGCACCCACCTCAGCCTCCCAAAGTGCCGGAATTACAGGCGTGAGCCACTGCGCCCGGCCCTTCCACTCACTTCTTAACCGTCTATAATCTTATATTTTTTGCTCAGCACCTCATTTAACCTCTCAAGATCACTAACAAGCTTCTTGCTGCCAGATGCAATAACTGGTTTTAAAATTTGACCTTTTACCAGCATTTGGCATTGTTGGCCACCTCATCCTTTAAACATTCATTTCAGGAGCTTGAATGATGCTGTACTCTCCTGGTTCTCCTATGCTTGTTGCTGATCTCCCCGTGTCTCCTTTGACACTCTTTCTCTTTTGTCTGCCCCTTAAATTCAGGCAACTCTCTGAAGTCCATCCGGGGCTTACCTTTCTTCTCATTCTACACATTTTCTGGTGATTCTCTATCCTTAGATTTCCATTTTCATGGTGATAACTCTCACAGGTACAACTCCAAAGAGCTGTAGATCTTGTTATTTCTCCAGAGCTTCAGATCCATATATCCAAGTGTCACCTGGTTCCTACACAGACCCCTCAAACTTAACCATATTTAAACTTGAACTCCTCTCTCCCTACCCACTTTAACCTGTTTCACTATCATCCAGGCACCCATGGTAATACCTTCTCCCCAACCACCTACACCTCCAAAACACCATGATCTGTTGATTCTAGCCAAGATTCTCCAGTATCTATTGACTTTTCTCCATTTCCATGGCCACCACCCTAGTTTAGGCCACCATCATTCCTCATCAGCATTACTTCTTTTCTCTTCATATATAAAGAGCATGTTAATCTCCATTGAGTTTATGAAGCCCAGCATATGACCCTTGCTTATTTCTTTGGTTTCATCTTGTGCTGCAAAACACAAAATCCTGTAAAATCTGTGATCCAGTCATGCTGTGAGAAGTCCAGCTTCTCGCTGCTGAACTTTCAACCAGTTGTCCCTCCCCTCTGGTTACCTCTGCTGACTTGAGTCAGACTACCTTCTTCCAGGAAGCCTTCCCTTACTCTGCACATCTGGATCATGTGCCATGTTATTACACAAAGATCTCTGTGAAGTGACTTAACTGGGGTGGAGAAGTGGTTGTTATGTAGAACTAAAAACCTGATGGGAGTAGATTATAAAAACCCCAATGGAAGGAATCCAAACCCTACTCCTTAAAATAAAATGTTATGAGCATCTATTCAGGTGGACTGGGGTGGCTATGCCTAAAGTTTATTGGCAGAAAATGGAAAAGAGCCTTCAGATTTATGCTCAACATAAAAATGAAAAATTAACAGGATCAGTAAAGGGACCAGGGCCCCACATCTAAGGGCAGAAGGAGCCAATCAGAAAACTAATTGGGAACTACATTGTTCCAGGCACTTGACTTTTGATTTGAAAATCTAGGGCATGTAAACATCCCAGATGTCCACAAGGAGCTGGACCTCCACCATCAAAATAATCAAAATTAAACCACAGGTTCCATGTCCAGATTTGTACTCATTACTAGAATCAACAGTCAAACTCAGGTCTTGCGCATGGAATGGTTATCTGTGCATGCCCAGCTCCCCTTCTATTCATGCCTTCATGCTCCTGCTGCATGCCTGACTAGAGAACTCTGTCTTAGTCAGAAATGGACCCAGCCCTACAGAAGTGTCTCTGGCTACTGGTCCACTGGGAACTGCCTTTCCCTTCATTTAGCAGCCAATGGTGATGATTTCACTATGGAGATGACGGTAACTTGGATTTTATTTGAAAATTAGGGATTAAATAATATTATGAGGATGGATGAAAATCTATTTAAATATGAGTAGAAAATATAGAGTTAGCCGGGCGCGGTGGCTCAAGCCTGTAATCCCAGCACTTTGGGAGGCCGAGACGGGCGGATCACGAGGTCAGGAGATCGAGACCATCCTGGCTAACACGATGAAACCCCGTCTCTACTAAAAAATACAAAAAATGAGCCGGGCGAGGTGGCAGGCGCCTATAGTCCCAGCTACTCGGGAGGCTGAGGCAGGAGAATGGCATAAACCCGAGAGGTGGAGCTTGCAGTGAGCTGAGATCCGGCCACTGCACTCCAGCCTGGGTGACAGAGCGAGACTCCGTCTCAAAAAAAAAAAAAGAAAATATAGAGTTAAATTTGTATTATTTCATCTACGGGGTGTGTGTGTGTGTGTGTGTGTGTGTGTGTGTGTGTGTGTGTGTATGTAGAAAGGAGGGCTTGAAAATGCACATAGATAAGACATAAACTTCTGGAAGTCATTCAGCCAACCAATATATTTTATTTTATACTGTTACATTAACTTAAAATACGAGGTTGGTGAAATATAAGAAGACACGAGTAGTATATATCATGTATTAGGAATGTCAACATTTGTAATCTAAACAGGAGACTTTTCAACCTGACTTAAAGGGCAGAAATCCACACATCTGGATTTCAACAACAAGAATCTTTTTTTCCTTGTGCTGCCCGCAAGCAGCTTGGAAGAAATCTTCAAAAACTACAGCTGTGAAGAAAGCCACTGTCATGTCATTTGAGTCAGGGAGCTGTGCTTTGTGCGTTGGCACTTCTCATTGACTTTTTTTTTAATATTTAATTTTTTTATTTCCATAGGTTTTGGGGGAACAGGTCGTGTTTGGTTACATGAGTAAGTTCTTTAGTGGCGATTTGTGAGATTTTGGTGCACCCATCACCCGAGGACTTTACACTGAACCCAGTTTGTAGTCTTTTATCCCTCACCCCCTTCCCACCCTTTTCCCTGAGTTCCCAAAGTCCATTGTATCATTCTTATGCCTTTGCATGCTCATAGCTTAGCTCCCACTTATGAGTGAGAACATACCATGTTTGGTTTTCAATTCTAAGTACTTTACTTAGAATAATAGTCTCCAATTCCATCTAGGTTGCTGCAAATGTAATTAATTCAATCGTTTTATGGCTGAGTAGTATTCCATCATATATATATATGTAGATATAGATATATAGATATAGATTGATTGGTTGATTGATATCCCAGTTTCTTTCTTTCTTTCTTTCTTTCTTTTTTTTTGAGATGGAGTCTCATTCTGTCACCGAGGCTGGAGTGCAGTGGCACAATCTCGGCTCACTGAAACCTCTGTCTCCCGGGTTCAAGTGATTCTCCTGCGTCAGCCTCCCAAGTAGCTGGGACTACAGGCACTCACCACCACGCCCAGCTAATTTTTGTAGTTTTAGTAGAGACAGAGTTTTTCCATCTCGGTCAGGCTGGTCTCGAACTCCTGACCTCAGGTGATCCACCTGCCTCAGCCTCCCAAAATGCTGGGATTACAGGTGTGAGTCACCGTTTCTTTTATCCACTCGTTGATTGATAGGTATTTAGGCTGGTTCCATATTTTTGCAATTGCGAATTGTGCTGTTATAAACATGAATGTGCAAGTATCTTTTTCATATAATGATTTCTTTTTCTCTGGGTAGCTATCTAGTCATAGGATTGCTAGAAATGGTAGTTCTACTTTTAGTTCTTTGAGGAACAACCACAATGTTCGTTGACTTATTTCTAACTTCTTCAGCAGGCCTTTCATTCTGTGTGGAAGAACGGTTGCTTCCACAGTCTCCTTTCATAGGACGAGCCAAATATATACCCAGAGATGGGCTCTAGAGAGCAGAGACTAGATGTAGCAGGCATTTCCCTTTCTTGGGTAGCTGTACCCCAACCTCCTCTAGATAAGTGATTCCCACAGTGAGCTCCCAGAACTACAAGCCTCAGCCTCAACTGAGAACTTATTAGAGATGCAAGTTCTCAGGCCTCATCCCAGATCTACTGAGCCAGACACTCTGGAGTGAGCTCAGGATCTGTGTTTTAGCAGGCTTTCCAAGTAATTCTGAGGCTACTACCATAAAGAACTGCTCCCTTCCCTAATTTCAGGTGCCCCCAGTCAGCGTGCAGCACAGGACATATGCTTGTGTAATTAGAGTGAATGTCAGGACGTTGTCGGAAGCTCCCAGAAGACTCCTGTTCTTCCAGTTGTCTTGGAGTCAGTTCCTAATACAGCTGACTTGTAACGCCAAAAAGAGAACCTGTCTGAGAATGAAGCCAGCAGGTGGCAGAAAACCTGGTGAGCTGAGCCCAGCCCTGCCCCTCGATGCAGAGAGAACCAGGTCTTCATGATGTTGCTGGAGTCCTGACATCAAGCCCCACCTCAAGCCAGTTCTGCCCTGGCTATCCAGACACAAAAGATCGTGCTATTCTAGGCAGTGAGGATGAGGATATTATTAAACCACTAAATGAACTCTGAGAACTCAGTTTGAGCAGAAAATTCTGCCTTCTAATTTATGAAGAAAATTAAGGTCACTTGAATGCGCTCATCAATCCCCTCCTTCCCCTCGTCCACCCTCAGATGCGGAGGTGGCTCTCCTGTGCCCTCAACCTTCCACCTTCCCACGCCTCACAGTCTCCCTCTCCTTAAAACACTCCATTATCGCCTGTATCCTCAGCCTCTCGCTGTCTATACTCTCCTTGCCTTCAATCTGTAAATATGTTCAAATCTGCTATCCTAATACATCCCTACCCCTGACACACAGCTTCCCTGGTGTATGTCCAACCTCTGTCTACTGCCATTTTTGTTCAAACCTTGTGGCAAGTGGTGTACATTTACTGTTTTCATTGCCCCACCTCCCAATGCACTTTAGTCTGACGTCTCCCTTCACCATTTATCTGAAAGTGTCCTCATTAGAGTTGCCAAGAGGCACCCATGCTGAATCCAAGGGACACTATTCATCCTTACTTTCCTTAAGTTCTCTGTTGTACTTGACATCATCAGTCATTCCTTTTTTCTCGATGTCTTCTATTCCTGTGGCCTCTGTGGTTCACTCCCTTTCTCTTCACCCTTCTAGCTTTTCCTTGACTGCCTCCTTTTATCTCTTCTCCTCTGGGTATCTCGTAAAAGTTGGTGCTACCTGGGATCCTGTCTTTAGCATGTTGTTCCTTTCCTCTTATACTCTCTCTATGCATGACCTCAACCACTGTCATGCCTCCACAAGAACTGGTGTTCCATGGACTTCAGAATCTGGATACCCATGCCAGATCTTCCCCTAAGCTTCAGGCTTATGCATCCAACTGCCTCCTGGACATCACACTGCTATTCTATATGCATTTTATGTTCAGTATGTCTACAACTGAGCTAATAATCCTTCCACCTCCACCAGATCTTCCTTTTATATTTTCTTGTTCAATGGGCAACAGCATCCACTCATTCACATTAGAGACTTGTCTCTTCCCTCTTTTCATCTCTCTAATCAAGCATACATCCCACAGATTTTGCCTACCAAAGAGTTCCAGACTCTGACTTCTCCTGTCCATCTCCAGCACTAGTTTGAATCATTGTTCCTTTCCCCGTGGATTATGTCTTTCTCCTCCTTTTCAAATCAAGCCCCTTATAATCCTCCAGAAGGCATAATACGTAAACATAGCAAAAAACAATCCCACCACTTCCCACTACATTCAGATTCCTTCATTGTCTTCCCATTGCTAACTACAGTGTTTCTCAAAGTATCAACCAGAGAACATCTGCATCAGGCTCACCTAAGAGTTTGTGACTAAGCTGATTTCTGAACCTTACACCAGTCTTACCAAATCATGATCTCCAGCTTTCCTAGAAATCTGACTTTGCCATACATACCTCAGTGAGGCACATGTTAAAGTTTTGAACACTCTGTATATGGCAGACCCTTCTGATCTTGGCTCTTGTCTCTCCAATCTCCTTTTGGTTTGTTTGTTTGTTTGTTTGTTTGAGACAGTTGCTCATGCTGTTGCTCAGGCTGAAGTGTAGTGGTGCAATCACGACATACTGCAGCCTCATCCTCCTAGGCTCAAGCAGTCCTCCCACCTCAGCCTCCCAAGTAGCTGTAACCACAAGCGAGAACCACCTGGCTAATTTATTACTGTTTTTATTATTATTTGGTAGAGATAGGGTCTCACTACATTGCCCAGGTTCATCTCAAACTCCTAGTCTTAAGCAATCCTGCTGTCTCCACCTCCCAAAGTGCTGGGATTGCAGGATTGAGTCACTGCATCCAGCCCAATCTCATTTTTCTTCTTACTAATCCCTGACTTTAGTTCCAGACTTCGATAATCTGAAATGCCTGCATTTTACTACACTAAGTGCGTCTCACTTCCATGACTTTGCTCATGCCACTGCACGAAGTACCCCCTGGTTCCTGCCTTTCACCCCCACTCTCCCTTTGCTTGGTAAACTCCTATTTATTCACTGACATTCAGCTCACATCTCCCCTCTTACAGCAATCCTTAATTTTCTACCCTCCCAACCCCTCTTCTCTCCCACCTCTTATCCCTTTGTTCAGTGGGTTAGATCCTCTTTGGAGCTTCTCCATACATATCTCCACTAGTGCTCTTACCACCCAATCTCATTATTCCCAGTCTGGGTGCCTATCTCTCCCTTTACAACATGAGCACCTTGAATCAGGAACTGTCTGCTAGTCAGCTCACTAATCCCCACCCCAGGCACAGGCTGATGTATAGCAGGCACTCAATAAATGGTTCTTCCATAAATGAAGTGGGCATACTTGCTCTATTGATCCTTGTTAGCTGCTTCTTTGCTACAAAAATGGAAAACTGTTCATAATGCAAACAGGCAAAGACACAGAGACAGGTCCCAAATGGTAAGACAGCAAGGAGAAGGCGGAAGGTGAGATTATTAGTGGTGGTGTTAAGGATGAACAGAAGTGTGAGGTGCTCAAAAGGAACATTAAGCTCACTGCACTGGTTGAGGAAAGAAATGATGAATTTTGCACAAAGGCAGCAGCAGAGAAAGTGGAGAGGAGAGGATGGAGCTAAAAGACTTCTCATAGGAGCTGGTGGCTGAATGCTAGAAGTGAGTGAGTGTACTGCTTTTCTACTGCTGTGTAACATGTGACCACAAACTTATCAGTTCAGAACAACATTCATTTTTAGCTCACATTTCTGCAGGTCAGAAGTCCAGGCATGGCATGACTGAGTTCCCTGCTCAGGGTCTCACAAAGCTTAAGTCAAGGTATGAGCAGGGCTTACTGCTCATCTCATTTGGGGCTCAGGGTCTTCCTCCAAGCTCATGTGGACCTTGGCAGAATTCGGTTTCTTGCAGCTGCGGGAATGAGATCCCAGCATTCTTGCTGAATGCCAGCAGGTGGGAGGATAAGGGGGGTCTCAGCTCCTAGAGGCCACTTGCATTCCTTGCGTGTCCTGGAGGTCATCTCAGAATTTTGCAACCAAGGTGAAGGATAGGTAGTGGTTAGGTTAGACTGTGAGTCTTCTAGCTGGACACATTGGAGCGACAATGGAGCCTTTAGCAAAGTTTGAGAATACAGGAAGTAGAAGAGTTTTGGTGGGAAGGTGAGTTAAAATTTAGATTCGTGAAATACAGAGCTACAGAGAAAAAACATATTCACTGAGTAATTTTTGTATATAAGAAGTGCCTCTTGCCAGCCTACTTTGTAAGGGCTGAGCTCCAAAAGTATTATTTTCAGCAGTATAAAGTTATTGATGGAAAAAAATAAATTGTTAAAGGGAAGTGATCTTTAGGGAATATGCGGCTAAAAGAAGTATACTTTATAAAAATATTTTGCTCAGCTTGGCTATCTAAAAGTTCTCAGGAATATCCTCGAACTCATAATGGGTGGTAAATGTGCCTGAAAATTGGGGGTCAGATTTTTATTCCCTAATTCTTAAGAGAACCTAGGCCAGGTGCAGTGGCTCATGCCTGTAATAACAGCACTATGGGAGGCCGAGGGGGGCAGATTACTGAGGTTGGGAGTTCGAGACCATCCTGGCTAACATGGAGAAACCCTGTCTCTACTAAAAATACAAAATTAGCTGGCATGGTGGTGCATGCCTGTAATCCCAGCTACTCGGGAGACTGAGGCAGGAATATTGCTTGAACCTGGGAGGCAGAGGTTGCAGTGAGCCGGGATCACACCACTGCACTCTAGCCTGGGCAACACAGCCAGACTCCATCCAAAAAAAAAAAGAGAGAGAGAGAGAACCTGACCCCAGGTTTTCATTACAGTTGGTATTTCTACCTCATGGCAGGAAATGGCAGCCAGCTGGATAATGGCCTTGCATATTTCCATCCACTGAAGACCTCAACGTGAAAAGTTACAAGGTGATTTTCCTTCTTCCTCAAACCTCCCCAAAAGTCTAGAATACCAAGGTCACACAGCAGCAGCAGCACTTCCAGAGACTACTGAATGGTCTTGCATTGTCTAGTTGAATACATTTCCATGATTCCTCCCATGTTTCCATGAATTATCCAATCCCAGGTATTGCAGGCAGGAGAGAGGAAACTAATATAATGAAACATTTTCTGCATTCATCTTGCAGGCAGAGGGAGGCAAGGAAGATAAAGTTAAGGGCAAATAATTAGATGCAATCTGACCTGAGGCTAATGGAGATATAAATAGGGTGCTGGGGAGCTCCAAGGACAAAGATGAGGCTCAAAATCCTGCCAGAGAATGGATTATAAAATACTTTTTAAAATATCAGGTGTGGGTTGTCTTATCTTGTTTTGTTTTGTAGATGTCTGGAAGCCAAGTCTCTACATTGTTTTTTCTTCTTTTTTTTTTTTTTCAGAATTTTTATCTCATTAAAAAAACTTCATTTAGGTAAATTTTGAGTACAAGAAACTTCAAAATATTTGAAGTGTATAATTTGATCAGTTTTGACAAGTATATACACCTGAGAAATCATTGCACAATTAAAATAATAAACATATTCATTATTCCCAAATGTTTACTTGTACCCATTGGTAATCCCTCTCTTTCTCCCCATCCCCTCCCACATATCCTGGCAATCACTAATCTACATGTTGTTATTTTAGGTTGCTTTACATTTTCCAAAATTTTCTATAAATGGAACCATATCGTATGTGCTCTCTCTCTCTCTCTCAGTCTGTTTCCTCCAGCATAATGATTTTGAGATTCATCCATATTGATTGCATGTTTCATTAGTGTATTCCTTTTTATTGTGGAGTGCCATTCCATTGTATGCATAGACCATGATTTGTTTACTCTTTAGCCTGTTGATAGATATTTAGTTTGTTTCCAGTTTGAGGCAATTACAAATAATGCTGGTACGGACATTTGCATACAAGTCTTTATGTGAATGTGTGCTTCCATTTCTCTTTGGTAAATGTCTAGCAATTAAATAGTTGCACTACATAGTAGTGTATTCAATTTCAGAAACTGCAAAATTGTTTTCCAAAGCGGCTGCATCATCCCTACAGTGCACCTTCCCAAAGTGCACCTTCCCTACAGCACTTGCCATGATCAGTCTTTTTAACTGTAATCAACCTGATAGGTGAATAACGGTGTCTCATTGTGATTTCAATTTGCATTTCCCCGTTGACTAATAAGGTTGAGCATCTTTCTAGATACACTTATTGGATAGTTTTATATATATATATATATATATATATATATATATATATATATATATATATATATTCAAATCATTTGCCCATTTGTTTATTGAGCTGTAAGACACTGAAGAAATTTAAGCAAGAGAGTATCATAATCAAATCTATGTTTTAGAAAAATCGCTCAAGCAGGAAATATTAAAGATAAATGACACCAGGGTAAAACTGCAGAAGAGGAACCAGTTAGAGTATGTTGAAATAAGTCCAGCAAGAGATGATGAGTTAGTGGCAGCGGGTGAAGAAGAGGCATCTCTGGTACAAAACTGACAGGTACCGGTGGCCTTTTTCCATGTGAGAGTTAATCAACAGAAAGAAAATCTAGAGGCTGGATATGGCGGCTCACACTTGTAATCCCGGCACCTTGAGAAGCCAAGGCAGGGACATTGCCTGAGGCCAGAAGTTTGGGAAAAGCCTGGGCAACATAGTGAGACCGTGTCTCTACGATGTCTGTCTGTCTCTCTCTCTCTACTGTATATATATATATATATTAGATATATATATACATATTATTTTTCATTTTTCTCAAACTCTAGAACCTCATTTCCAGGTGAATCAGATTTCTTTTTTTAATTTTTTTAGAAACAAGGTCTTGCTCTGTCACCCAGGCTGGAGTACAGTGGCACAATCACAGCTCACTGCAGCCTTGAACTCCTGTGCTCAAGTCATCCTCTTGCCTCAGCCTCTTCCACCATGAGTAAAGCTCCCTGAAGCCCACACCAGAAGCAGATGCTGGCACCATGCTTCTTGTAGAGCCTGCAGAACCTCTTTTCTTTATATTATAAATTACCCAGTGTCAGGTATTTCTTTATAGCCATGCAAAACACAATGCTAAATAAAAACCAATTCAAATAACAGAAAAGTACATTCTCATCAGCACCTCCACACTCCCAGGTGTATATACACCATTAACAATTGATTTGTACCTTTCCATACCATTTAATATGTATCTTTACATATGAGAATGTAACATCCTTCCATGCCAATGTATACACATGATTTTTATGTACATTATAATATATATTATAATAATACATGGATTATATAATATATACATGTATTATAATGTACATAATACATATTATATATAATACATTATATGTAGTATACATATTGTGTATAATATATATTTTTGATATATTACTTATAAGTGATATTATATATTATAATACACAATATTGTATACCTTTTTGCATTATATACCTTTTGCATTTTATATATACCTTTTTGCATTAATAATATAATGCAAAAAAACCACCCCATATTTTAAAATAGTGATATAGTAATGAAAACTATATTATATCATTGTTTGTTATTCCCTCACTAACAAGAGATTGATTTAAATTTTTTCCACAGGCCGGGCGCGGTGGCTCAAGCCTGTAATCCCAGCACTTTGGGAGGCCGAGGCGGGCGGATCACGAGGTCAGGAGATCGAGACCATCCTGGTTAACACGGTGAAACCCCGTCTCTACTAAAAAATACAAAAAACTAGCCGGCCGAGGTGGCGGACGCCTGTAGTCCCAGCTACTCGGGAGGCGGAGGCAGGAGAATGGCGTGAACCCGGGAGGCGGAGCTTGCAGTGAGCTGAGATCCGGCCACTGCACTCCAGCCTGGGTGACAGCGCGAGACTCCGTCTCAAAAAAAAAAAAAATTTTTTTTTTCCACAATGAATTCTACTGCGATTAACATTGCTACACAAATATGAGTGTGCATGGAAGCTGTTTGGTTCAGGGACATGGCATGAGTATTATAACATTTGATGGAACTGCAAAATTGGCCTCCAAAAATTTTTTAGCAATTTGAAGTCCATCATTGATTATAATAATAGCTAACATCTACTGAACATTTACCCGATGCCAAGCACTGTCCTAAGGGCTTTAGGTAGAGTATTTTAATGAGCCCTATTGTATCAATCTTATTATTACTTCTGTTTTATAGATTAGGAAATGAAGGTTCAAGAAGGTTAAGTAGTTTGCATGATGTAATAGCTAGGAAACGGTATAGCAATGATTTGAATGTAAATCCTTCTTATTTAGTATTGTCCTAAGTTTTCCTGATTCTTTTACTTATTTCGCTTGTATTCATGCCTTCTTCATTCATGAATTTATTTTCAATGCTGAAGTGCATCTTTGAGCCTTTGCTTCCAGGAAGAATATAGGCATGGTAAAAACATCTGAGCTTATTTATTGTTGCTCCTAATGATAGTCTGAATGGTTACAGAACTCTAGGCTTAGATTTCTTTTCCCCACAGTATATGATATGGGTTTTGTCATCTACTATCCTATTGCAGATAAGATGTTTCAGGCCTAGCGGATTTTGTATTTCTTTATAAGTAACATCTCTTTCTTCTCTCTTTCTCTCCTCCCTCTCCCCACCTCTGTGAGTGTGTGTGTGTGTGTATATATATAAAAAAAAATATGTGTACATACACATATATATATTAGTTCATTCTCACACTGCTATAAAGAAATACCTGAGACTGCGTAATTTATAAAGGAAAGAGGTTTGATTACTCACAGTTCCACAGGCTATAAAGGAGGCATGGCTTGGGAGGCCTCAGTAAACTTACAATCATGGTGGAAAGGGAAGCAGGCACATCTTACATGATGGTAGGTGAGAGAGAGAGTGTGTGTGGAAGTAAAGGGGGAAGAGCCCCTTATAAAGCCATCAGATCTCCTGAGAACTCACTTATCATCACAAGAACAGCATGGGGGAAACCGCCACCATGATCCAATCACCTCCCACCAGGTCTCTTCCTCAACACCTGGGGATTACAATTCAAGATGAGATTTGGGTGGGAACACAAAGCCTATCCATATCATTCTCTCTCTTTCTGTTTCTCTGAGCTTATAGGATTCTCTGTTACAGGAGGTCACAAATTCCAGGAAGAAGTGTCTGGATCTTTTTGCAACACTGTAGTAGGTCAGTGAATGGAGATTTAAGTCTGAAGATGTTATCTTCAATTTAGGGAAATTTACTGTATTGTTCATTTCATGTCTTTAGCTTAATAGGAAATCCTATTAGGTGGACAGTGGGTCTCTTGGATCTACTATCCATGTCTCAACATATTCTGTTTTCATCCCTTATCTTTTAAAAATTATGTTCTCTAAGAGTCTATCAGGTTAATCTTTTGATTTAATATTTAGGTCTGTGGTAATGTCTATTATTTTATTCAATCGCATTCTTTTTGAAAATATTTCAACATTACAGTTATTTTCATCTTTAACAGTCTGTTCATAGCAGTAGTATGTCCGGGGGTACTAATTTATGCTGTTACATATTAATTACCCTAAAATATTAAAACAGGATGAGCCGGTGAACCTCAAAGGGGAAAAACAGATGGGATTTAAATGGCCACATATCAGAAGCAGCGAGACTCCACCTAGCCCACACAGGGATCCCTTTCTGTAAAAGAAATGTTGTAATATTCCTTTTGCTGTCCTGAAATGAAGTCCACTGGAATAATCTACATCAACGGCAAGAAACCCCATTGTAAAGGAAGAGATAAACAAAAGGAAAACCATTGAAAATAAGACATATTTTTGTACATAAAGGCTCAAGCAGCACTTCTGTAGACGAAAACAGAAATTGAATGGATGTAGTTACTGTGTGTGCCACAGTGAAGGTGTGGACAAACGAGAGGGGTCAGTGGAGACTCAAATGCCATGTGTTGCATTGCAATTGGTGACATGATGTTCCAAAATGTTAAAAAAAAAAAAAAAAAAAAGTCTTAGTAAAGTTCTGAAAAAAAAATGAAGTACAATCTCCCTTTGATTTACATGGTAGTGCATTCCTGGAAAATTCAGTGTATATAATAACCTAGCCAAAATACAGTACCACTCGTGTTATTCTTTCCCGAGTTGCTTGAGCCAATGTTTATTTTTATTTTTTTCTTAGAAAAGTTTTCAAAGCGACAAATTTTCTTGAGCTCAGTTTTACTCAGATTCCATAGATTCTGATTTCAGTGTTATTTTCTGGATAATCTGCAATTTCATTTTTATTTCCTTGATCAGAATACTCTAAATTTTTTTATTTCTAGGTCCTTTTCAGTTTATATTTGCTATTTGCTTCTAGTTCTATTGGACTAGGGTCATAAAATGTAATTTGAGGTATTTAAGTATTTTGGAGTTTAATGAGGCTTTTCTGTGGCCTACTTTAGAATTTCGTTTTGTAAATGCTCGATGAGATATAATCTCATTTTCAGGACAAAATTCTCTTTCCATAGCTATAACATAGCTATGAAAACAATACCCTGTGGGACTAAAATTAAATACAAAGAATCTAAAAGAGGATCCATAAAATGCTATGACATCAGCCTGAAGAATTATGACATTCAGACCCTCTATAACCATTTTTCTTCACAGTCTGAAAGATGTGTTTTACAGATTATCAAGTAATGTGGTTTTGTTGATTATGTTTCTCATGTTTTGTTTTAGGCCTTCAATGCTCTTCTTGTAGTGGCTCATAGCATTAATTACTAAAGAACAACTTTTCGACCCAATTAATAAGCATTGACTTCAACTCTGGTTTTTTGTTTTGTTTTGTTCTTTTGTGCTCTCTGCTTTCTGTCTGCATCTGCCTGGCATATTGTAGTTAATCCTCTCACTTAAAATCTTTCTCATCTGGAAGCATACAGTTGGTTTCATTTTTCAATGTAGTTGAAACGTCTCAATACATGAATTTATGTCATTTAAATCTCTTGTTAGAGATACAGTTGGTCTTGCTTCTGTCATCTCGTTTTATGGATTCTCTTTCTGATTCTTTGTATTTAATTATAGTCCCACTGGAAATTACTTTCATTTTTTTTTGTTTTGTTGTTTTTTGAGACAGGGTCTCTCACTCCATCACCCAGGCTGGAGTGCAGTGGCACGATCATGGCTCACGGCGGTGACTTTCCAGGCTAAAATGATCCTCCCGCCTCAGCTTCCTGAGTAGCTGGGACTACCAGTGCTCGCCACCATTCCCAGCTCTTTTTTTTTTCGTTTTTTCTTTGTAGATACAGGGTTTCACCATGTTGCCCAAGCCGGTCACATTCTTAAAAAATAATTACTTAACTGATATTTACGTACATTTATATTGCTTCCTTCCTTCCTCCATCCTTCGTTATTGTGATATCTTCTAGATTCCTAATAGTAATATATTTTCAAAAGTTTTTACTTTATGCTACATTGCGTTCCTTTAACATTTACAGCAATAGATGTTTTGTAGCTATATTTTGTACTTATTCAGATATATTTCTATTTAGAACTTTTCTATGTTTCAGTGAAACTGATGATCACAAACAGCTAATCTACAACTAAGTAGCAATGCCTGGCACAGAACAAGGGCTTAACAAATGGAACCTTTTGGTATAATTCTTGTCCGAATCAAATTAAACAATTAAACAAGCATTACTTTGTTTGAAATGGTAGACTCTGCAGTGTTTAGTCAGCCTTTTAATTTATAACATATTTTGAGTGACTAATAGAAGACAACCATCATACATTTGTAAATTCAAAAACATTAAGAACAAATTTTTTCTGAACTTGAATTTTAAGGTTAAATTCTTATCCATATTGAGCAGGAAAAAGAAATGAAATCTGAGAAAAATAAAATTTAAATGGAATGTCTTGCATTGGACCATTCTATAGAGTATATTAATGCTCAGTAATTGTATCAAAGCAGGATGTGTGACCGCTGAGCAAAAGGACAACTTTTGCTAAGTGAAAAGTAGATATTGAGAATGGCCTGAGTTGCTCATGAATACCGTTTCAAATTAGGAGTGCTTTCAGCAGCAAGGAGGCCATGACTTAAACCATCAGAACATTTTTTTTTTTTTTTTTTTAACAGTTAGAGGAAGGAAGTCCCAGGATTGGTGCAGCAGTTCAATATTATGGATTTAGGATCTTTTTCACTCACTCGTCCTTAGTACATTGGCCTTTATCATCCTCTGATGCAGGGTTAGGATTACAGCTGTCATATTGACAAGCATCACAACATAATAGAGCATCTCAAGCAGAAAGATGAGGATAGGGCCATAAAGGATTTTCATTTCATGCAGTTGTTTGTTTAAATCAGAGAAATGTGTCTTTCTCATAGCTCCTCCGACAGACATGACCTGGAACTGGTAGCATGACCGGCCCAGATAAATCACTACAAAGAGATTATCATGATTGACTGAGGCCAGTCTTGAGTAGGGACTGGAACTCAGTAGCATAAAATTTCACAGTATGCTATCTAAGCTTTTTATACATTTCTGATAATAGCCATTGTTTGAAGATGAACCCACTTATACAGGCATGGAAACATAAAGTTGTATCTAAAGCAACAGTGTTTTGAGAAAATTCTTCACCAATTGCATGTGCATAAGTGTGAACAATCACTCCCCTAATTACCCAAATCTTAATTTGTTCCCAGCTTTAGCTCAACTTACAGAAACCCCATGAAGCACAATGCAGTGGAAACAGCATGGAGCTGAAGGACGCCAGATGACATTCCATCCCTGATTCCACTCCTCATCACCAATGTCACCCTGGGCAAGGTACTCCAGCCCTGCTACTCAGTTTGCTCCACTGTAAAATATGAAGATAATATCTTCCATGTAAGATACTTGTGGTATTAAATGACATCATGTATGGAAATTATAAAGATATTCTATGATTAATAAGTACAATTTGGCCAGGCAGTGATTAGGCCTATGTGTATAAGATAGTTCTTTTGGACAAAAGTAAAATAGTTTCTGCCCTCCAGAAGCTTAAGTGTAACTGAACACGCATTTGGAAATAAAAGGGTGGCAGCAGAAGAAACGGCATTAATACACAATTAAGGGACATTTCTAATTGTTATCAGTTACATTGCATACCCAGTGGTTAAAAATAAAAATTGGTTCCCTTCCTATTGGGGATTACCTAATTAGTTCCTGATGTGTCACTTGGTAGGAAGCTCTGACATTTAAAAAAAAGTAATAAAGCTTCTGGCCAGACGCGGTGGCTCACGCCTGTAATCCCAGCGCTTTGGGAGGCCGAGGCGGGTGGATCACGAGGTCAGGAAATCGAGACCATTGTGGCTAGCACGGTAAAACCCCGTCTCTACTAAAAATATAAAAAATTAGCCGGGCGAGGTGGCGGGCACCTGTAGTCCCAGCTACTCGGGAGGCTGAGGCAGGAGAATGGCGTGAACCCGGGAGGCGGAGCTTGCAGTGAGCTGAGATCGCGCCACTGCACTCCAGCCTGGGTGACAGAGTGAGACTCCATCTCAAAAAAATAAAAAATAAAGCTTCTAATAAATTATTTATTGTAAACTTCCAGTGGGTTTACTAATAGGGAAACTGTTTATGTAGGGTGGTTGAGAATACTTACACAGCTATTTTTAAATTGTGTGATGTGGTAATGACCATTATACAACAGGAGCTCACAATTATTAAACAATTCTGTCCCAGGTTTTGTTCTAAGGATACATGGATTCTTTCATTTCATGCCCACACCAATCCCATGGGGTAATCACTGTTCTTACCCCTATTTTTTTCTGATGAGAAAATGAAAAACAGAGAGGTTCAATGATTTTCCCAAGGCTGCAGAGCTGGAAACAGGCAAAACCAGAATGTGAACTGAAGAATTCTCACTCCAGATCCCATGCTCTTAAATGCTTTTAAATGCTCTTAAGAGCAACCTTTCTGTGGATGCAGAGCTGGGGCTAACTGGCTCGAGGACTGAAGCAAGGCCAATGCTAGCTAGTTTGCATAGCAGGTAACAATTTGTTCCTATATGCACGGTTGTAAAAGCTGAGTTTCGCCTAACTGGAGCTCAGGAAGAGGATGTGTGTGACACTGATTCCTAGTGGGGAGGAGGAGAGGAGGTGGGGAGTGGGGGAGGTGTGTTCCCATCATTGATGGTCCTAATTCTTCCTTCCCACTGAGGTTCTCCACATTTTTAAATTGCTGGACTGTATGGGTAAGAACAACACTAGTGAATTCCATCTCTCCAACAGCCTTGATGAAAGCAGTGTTTGACTGAAAAAAATATGAAATTTAATTTTAGACATGGCAAGTTCAATTACATCACTTCATATCACAGTAGAAAATAGAATTTGTTCTACCATGGGAAATAATATAATGGAATAGATCAGAATAGTAGTATAATAAAATAGAATATCCAAGTGCAAAAACAATTTTCAAGTAAGTACACACATTGTTTGAAGGTACTTTATTAAGATCAAAGATTTTTCATTACATTTATTTATAAATCCTTCCTAGTCAAAATAAAATAAATAATAAAAATCTGTATCTTTAGAAAGATTTTAAGAACATAGTTTTGTTAAGTCTGAGAAGGTTTGTCAATTTCAAATTATTACAGTTTAGATACATTCAATCATTACACAATACCAGGAAGGTCAGCCTTAGAGATACCAAGAATTCCATATTGGTCAGTAAAATAAGGGTAAAAAATTAAATTTTAATTTTACCTTTTTATGTTTAATTGACTATAGTCAATAATAGGAGGACAGAATTTCCTTTTTGGTCTTGAATTTTAAATACATGAATTTTAAAAAGTGAACATTCCTCTTCTCTTACATAGTGACTCCAACTTAGGGAGCTGGTTTCTGAAGGGAGGAGTGCTATTCTCCTTGCTGAAGAAGGAGGCTGGGGGAAGAAAGTTCAGGATTCAGGGCCTTTCTGCTGCCGTTATTGATGCACTCTTGGAGTTGGCCCTGCCTTATTAAATTTTAATCAAGTATCTTTCTAAGCATCAAGATGGCCATATAAACACCATTTTTAAGACTATGTCTACAGGCTGGGCACGGTGGATCACACCTGTAATCCCAGCACTTTGGGAGGCCAAGGCAGGAGGACTGCTTGAGCCCAGGAGTTCAAGACCAGCCTGAGCAACATAGCAAGACCCTGTCTCAAAAAAAAAAAAAAAAAGTATACTACCTGATTTCTAAAATTGCCAAAGGGCCCCCTTTTTTCCCCTATTATTTAAAAATATTGTTCTAGCTCTGCCCTTAAATAAACAAAGGTCTGGACCTTTCTTTTTTAAAACGTTATATTTTTATAACATCTTATTACCACCACCATAAAAGGACTCAGTATCTCCCACTTTACACTACATCTCTGTCCCCAAAGTAAATAACTGAAGCAATTATCTGCAATTTTTTTTTAATGTGGGTATTTCAGGGTAAAGAATTTGGACTGCCTAAATTACTCAGGTGATTGCCTGAATTATTACATATTTCCCATCATTCTTTGTACAAGAAGTCTTGATTTATAGAATATTTTAGACAATGTTCAAAGAAGGAAATATGCTACCCAAACAATCTACTTAAGACTTCAGATTGGCAACCCTCCCTCTTTCATTTTTTAAAAACAAAATTTCTGCTATTTAATTAATACACTTAGAACTCACTGTCTGGATCATGTTGTTATATAATACTTCATCTGATTATCTATTTTGGTGTGACTATGTGTCAAGGCCATTGGAGTGGTTTTTGTCTCTGTTTCTAATATGAACTTGACAAGTCTGAAGGAAAACCAGTGAAAAATGCTATCAAATGTGCAGTGCACAGATCGTGCACTTGGATCTATCTGTGTAAAGCTCAAATATTTACATGGAATGTTGACCATGATTTATAAAACTACTCTTTTAAATTTATACATACAATCAATTTATTTTATGAATAGCCCCATTTGATATTTAAAAAAATATGCCTTTCAAATATTTCATAGATATATAAAATTTTACTACATTCTATTTTTTTCACATGACATTTAAACTCTCTTTACAAATCAACAAAAAATAACATTTTTTTTTCCTCTTTGAAAGTCACAGATGCAATGATTTTCGACTGGCAGGGCTTCACTGCATGCAAGAATGGCAGGATATGCTTTCTCTTATAGAACGTATAGACATTTCTAGCATTTTGAACTATATAATTCACTTGCTGAGAATCAGTAGTATCAAAGAAAAGTGAGAGATCCCATCTAAATATCTACAATATAAGAGTCTTTCTTAAACTTCTTTAACAATGGCAAGGTTAGGATGGTGTCTGGACAGTGTTAACAATCATTTTGACGACAAAGAAATAACATTACATGAAAAGTTTTCTAAAATATATCTCAGAGCAATTTAAAGAGAGGGATGATCTATTGCACATAGATGAAAAATAATCTTTAATTGTATCAGTAATACGTAAAACATGTT
The DNA here is from genome assembly GCF_024542745.1 of Macaca thibetana thibetana. NCBI lineage: Eukaryota > Metazoa > Chordata > Mammalia > Primates > Cercopithecidae > Macaca > Macaca thibetana. Next base: position 27,727,654 of record NC_065586.1, read on the forward strand.
TTACATGTTTTAGAATAGAAATCCTTCTAATTTATTGGAAAAATCCAAAACCAGCTAAAATAACATTTTGGGTGACTTCATAAATTGTCTTCTGGGGATTTACAAATAAAAATATCCTTTGTAATCATTTCTTGCCACAAGACTACCATTGTAATATTAATCCCACAAGGAAAGGCTTTTAGTTACATATACAATAACTGTTTAAAGTCTACTTTCCCTTATTAAATGTTTGTTGAGTCACTGACAGGTACTCAAAAGGACTTCTCAAGCTATATTATGAAGGTCATTCACTCAAGGTAAAATTTCAGTTACTCCTTTAAGAATTATTTTAAAATGCACACACTGTGAACGTATCACGAATATGTAAGAAAAAGTCTATACTTTTTGAATAGTAGGAGGACGACTTACCACCTGCCCGGCTAAATCTGTGATGGTCCACCCAGAAAGAGCAAAGCTGACCTGTCTGTCTGAAGCTGCTCATGGCTGCTGAATTGATACCTTCAACAGCTAACATTCAAACTCAACGGCAGCCGCCACACCGGAGACCAGCAGAAGCGCTGAATTCCAATACATACTAAGCCTCTAGCTAGGTCTCTCTGAAAATTTCAGCCTCATGTTGGAGAGAGAGCTATATTAAAGACAACCAGAAAGTTTGAGGTTTTGCTTAGAATACAGTACCGTGCACATTTTGATTTCTGATCTTATACTCACACATGGTGTTTGAAATAAGGCTGTAAAAAGATACAAACAAAACCAGCATTCAACTTGAATCAAGATTGTACATCTATGACAGTGATATAGATTTACAAACCCCCTACCAAAACAGTAACTGATTTCATCATGCACTCTATAAAAAAAGACGATTATGGAAATTTCTCTTAGTTACGAATGTAACCAGCTCACTGGTACCCAATGGGTCTCTGTCTCTAATTTGTCAAAAGTTGTTTTGAGCTCATTGAATGCCACGGTGAGGTCATCATTTATTATAATTTTGTCAAAAAGATGACCATATTGACTTTCCATTATCTGTGCAGATTTAATCATTTCTTGAAAATCTTCTTCCTACAAAAGGAAGTATTAAAAAAATAATTGGTTAACCAGGCCATTACCTCACTTCACATCAATGCGAACATTCTACAATTGGTTTACCTAATGCTGTTCTGTGTTCAGTCTTTCCCCTCAGCCAGAAATAAAAGTCATCCTCTTTAACCACAAGTGCTTCAGAAGCCACAATTTCTAATACTATTTCTATGATTTGCTTGTAACAAAAAACTACTCTGGCAAGAGTCAAAACTCCTGCCTTAACTGAATTGCAGGATAATGAGTCAGTAAGTCATCATTATGTGGAACTGTCAGTATTAAAATAGCTATTGGAGGAAAGAAGTGTTTACTCTGATGTTTTGGCTGCATTATTTATGCTTATTCATAGGAAGGAATTTATAATATAAACTCCTTTTTCAGAGTTGGACAAATTTGTAAAAGGATGATTACCATGTTTTTTGTTTTTTGTTTTGAGACAGAATCTCACTGTGTTGCCCAGGTTGGGGTGCAGTGGTGCAATCCCAGCTCACCACAACCTCTGCCTCCCGGGTCCAAGCTATCCTCCTGCCTCAGTCTCCTGAGTAGCTGGAATTACAGGAGCGTGCCGCCACGCCTGGCTAATTTTTATATTTTCAGTAGAGATAGAGTTTCTCCATGTTGGCCAGGCTGGTCTGGAACTCCTGACCTCAAGTGATCCACCTGCCTCAGCCTCCCAAAGTGCTGGGATCACAGGCGTGAGCCACCGCACCCGGCTGATTACCATGTTCTTTCGATGTCTCATTAAAAGTGTTTCAAGAGCCTTCGTGTCTCACATTTTTAAAGCCAGGAAGTATTTTAGTTGGCTATATAACATAAATGTAAGAGAGCCAAATCCTAAGAATATGTTATCCTTTCTTATCTTCATTGAGAAACCTTTAAAATGTCTAAATAGTACAATAAATCTTTATGTTGCAACATGCTGAAATAATTTGAGTCTGCATTTCATTGTCACATAAGATTTCACGATGACAGAAAATTTAATTTTAGTGTTGATCAAGAGCCTGAGTAACTAACAACGTATGACAGTACCTACTCAGAACGGATATGTACTGTTGGCATGTAAAAAAAGGTATTTATCAAATATACTGGCAATCAGAAATGTGATCTGTATTTTGTAACCACAATGAACAGTTCAAAAATTAACACAGACTAAAGTTAATGATGAGCTAATTAAGAGGGGGAAGAAAAAAATAAGCTCTTGACATTTAATTTCTTTGCTTTTGATTTTTGGTCCAAAGGTAGAATATATTAAGATTAAGAACAAAAACAATAAAAGGTCTTGCCAGAAGCCATTATAGTCATGAATATACCACAATCATCACTTCCAATAACACTCATAGAAAATACAAATATTGGCTGGGCGCGGTGGCTCAAGCCTGTAATCCCAGCACTTTGGGAGGCCGAGACAGGCGGATCACGAGGTCAGGAGATCGAGACCAGCCTGGCTAACATGGTGAAACCCCGTCTCTACTAAAAAATACAAAAAAAAAACTAGCAGGGCGAGGTGGCGGGCGCCTGTAGTCCCAGCTACTCGGGAGGCTGAGGCGGGAGAATGGCGTAAACCCGGAAGGCGGAGCTTGCAGTGAGCTGAGATCCGGCCACTGCACTCCAGCCTGGGCGAGAGTGAGACTCCGTCTCAAAAAAAAAAAAAAAAAAAAAAAAAAAAAAAATATATTATTGCTGAGGAATATTGGTCTACTTATCCTGTCCCCAAAATAGTGATTTTCTTGTGCTGTGCTAAATATAATTATTGACAAGGAGAGAAGCAAGGCAAATTATTAAATTTTTCATTTGGACTCTTAATGAGTAACAGTAACTCACGGTATTTTTAGCTTTAAAAATAAGGCTGCTCTGAAAATTAATTGGTCTAGATGTTATACAAATGTTCAGATTACAATAGTATGAAATGTATGCATAATAGCATACAAAATAGTTTCAGTCAAAAGAATATGAAGATCCATTCACCGAAGCACAAAAAGTGTAACTGTTCAAAAGGTACATACCTAAATACAATTCTTTCACTGATTTTTTTAATCTATTATACTCTTGCCGAGTACATGCAGCTGTATATATGTTTTCATATCTACAACTGTATCTTACATTGTATCTACTGCTTACATCTTATCTCCAAGCTTTTTGTGGTTGTTGTTGAGATAGGGTCTCACTGTCACCGAGGCTGGAGTGCAGTGGTGTGATCTCAGCTCACTGCACTCTCAGTCCCCTGAGGTTCTTGTGATCTTCCCACCTCCGCCTCCCAAGTAGCTGGGACTACAGGTGTGCAACCATCATGCCTGGCTAATTTTCATATTTTTTGTAGAGATGGGGTTTCACCATGTTGGCCAGGTTGGTCTTGAACTCCCGGACTCAAGTGATCCTCCTGCTTCAGCCTCCCAAAGTGCTGGGATTACATAGGTGTGAGCCACCACACCTGGCCCCCAAGCATCACTATACTTACTGTGAAGGGCTTTGCAGCACCTTGGTCATCTCTGCTTGAAATAATCTTTGCATTTTTTCTTGTTTCTCTCAAACGCTCTATTGATGGAGGCTTTATAAATATCACATAGGGCTTAAATTCTAGTGTCCTTAAATGCTTCACTGTCTACAAGGAAGAAAAGAAAGTTTTCTCACATTTCTCCATAGCATCATGAATTACTGAATTTTCTTTCTAAGGAGAAAATTCCTCAAAATTATTCTTTAATTAAGATCAGTAGTCCTTTCAATATACTATTATTCAATTAACTGTTGACAATTAAATGTAACAAACACTTCTGAAAAGAAGCTGGGGAATGTAACTTGGCATTTAAAAATGTCCTGAAATACATCATAATTAACATTGAACAGAAGTGACTAAAAAAATCACAAAACTGGTTTTTAGATCAAATACCCCAAAGGTGTGATGAGTTAAATAACCCTCTGTCCATTAATGTCTTCCAACCATCCCTTTTAAGCCCCTTCCTGATTTCAGGCAGGAGTTCTCCTCTTTCGCCCTATCCTTCAGAGTGCCCTACAAGGGCAGCCTCTTGCTCTCCCTGATGCCTGTCCACATTCCTTCATCAAATCGTTGATGTTCTATACTCTATACTTCTGGGGACCCATCTATAATCAAGGGTGAGAGTTGAAAGCTATTCTTCATGAGCTGATACTACACTGTGGGAGTCTGAGAGCAACTGGACCCGGGACACCAGAAGAGAGGCTCTGCAGAAGCAGGACTGTCCCATTCACTGTTGTGCCTGATATGGTTTGGATCTGTGTCCACACCCAAATCTCATGTTGTAATGTAATCCCCACTGCTGGCGGTGCAGCCTGGTGGGATGTGACTGAATCATAGGGGCAGTTTCCCGGGGTTTAACACCATGCCCCTTGGTGCTCTCATCACAATAGTCAGTTCTTGTGAGACCTGGTTGTTTAAAAGTGTGTGGCACTTTGCTCCTCTCTCTCTCTCTTCCTCCTGCTCTGGCCATGTGAAGTGCTCACCCCTCCTTTGACTTCCGCCATGATTGTAAGTTTCCTGAGGCCTCCCCAGAGCTGAGCAGATACCAGCATCATGCTTCCTGTACAGTCTGCAGAGCCGTGAGCCAATTAAACCTCTTTTTTTTTTTTTTTTAAATAAATTACCCAGTCTCAGGTATTTCTTCATAGCAGTGCAATAAGGGACTGACACAGTGCCCAAGTCACAAGGCAGCCTTCCTGATTCTTGAAACCCTTTTACTGCAGATTCATCCTCCTTTAGAGGTGCAAAGGGCTTCCACAGGTCATTCTAGCATTTGGAGGTTTTGCATCCCAGGGTACAGCTATCAGTGGGAGGAGAAACCATGGTCCCTGGGGGATGAGGAAAATGCTGTGGACTGGGGATCTACTAGAAGATGTATGGTTTGACAGGAAATTGAATGGCTTCATCCACTGAAATTCTCAGTTCAGAATGTTCACAACGGAGTTTCCAGGATGACAGATGCAGATATGGCAACACAATGGGGCTTTCATTCAGTACATTTCCTGCAAAATGCCCTTCAGTTCTAGTGGGGGGTTATTTGCTAGGATATATACAGAACTCAAGTCAAAGACTTGGAACCAAAATGTCCATTGTTAAAAATTATAGACACTGATACTAATACATAACACATAAGAATGCATTATGCATGTAACAATGTGATGTATTATTAAAAAATACAGAATAGATAGAAATATCTAAGAGTTGCTTTACTTGACAATAACTGAATATAAATAAGAGTTACAAACACAGGTCTTGGAGCTTCCTCCACTTCTCTTTCTAATAATATTATGGGCTTTTCTTTTTTTCCACCAAACATGTCTCAAATTATATTTAAATGCTTTTGCCATCTCAGAAAAGCCACATATAGCCAAAAGTGGGTTGACTTTTTATTTATTTCATATTGAAATGCTCACATGAGGTGCTGTAGATGACATGGGTCAGGAGGGTATTGAATAGTTCATTGTTTACTTACATGAGGCTGAACATCCAACAAACAAACTTTGTTTTTAGCAAGGACAGACCGAACTGAGTCTATGCTTGTGCCGTAGTAGTTGTTTTTATATTCTCCATATTCAATAAACCTGTAAAAAATTAGATGCATCAGAATCATTTGTGAATTTAAAAAAATTATAGGTGGCAAGTTAAATTCATAAGTAAAAGACATTTCTGCTGAACATGTAATTTTTTAAAACTGTGTTTAATAATACAAACAGAGCCAAGTATTTCAAAATGTCAGTTTTTAAAAAATCTTTTATTTTACATTTTCAAATCAGTAACACTTGCTTAAATTACACTTAAACAGAAAAAAAGTACTTTAGTCTAGTAGGGCTCTAATGTTTTCCATCACCCCCTTTCTTTTTCAGAACTAATGCAATGCAATAAAATGGTGAATAAGCCAAACAATAGAAACTACTGGAATTTCACTGCACGCTACAGAGTAACCCAGCCCAGCTTCAGAACTAGAGGCACTGGGTGGTGGCTAATGGAGCCAGGGCAGCCGATCATGTGCTATAAAAACACAATCACTGCGCCAAATGCGAGAAAAGCATTTCGATGTTTCAATAAAATCCCATAATCCTGCATTAAAAAACATATTGCTTCTGATGCCCTAAAATATTCGTGCCTCAGCAGATGGAAAACCTGGGCAGGGGGCACTGGGGTGGGCTTGGAGCTAGCTAGAGGAGATGGTACCAGCAAGTTTATTATCATCATTTCAATTTTTTGAAGAGCCAATGAGAGAATGAGATGCAGGTGTGTGAAGCAGATGCTGGCGCTAGTGATATACTACCCAGTTGTTCATTAGTTTTTGAAGTAAAATTCAATCCAAATTATATGTTAAGATTCAATTAGTGGGCCAGAAGGAGGTCAAAATAAGACACTTACAACCTTCCCTCATTCTGCAAAACAGGGTCTATACATTTTATAGAAATGAAGCAAATCCAGGTTACTAAAAATTAGAGGTGAAGATTAACAATAATTATCAACCAAATAATTGCCTTTTCATCTGTTTCAAATATTATTATGATAATTAAAATACATTTAAAATGGAGGAGAACTCTCAGTTGTCTAAAACTGGACAGGCATGTGCTTATAAAAAAACAGTCGCATGAAAAATCTCAAAAGTGTCCACATACTTGTTATTTTGTACATCTGTCTCAAACAAATGCTTGGAAATGAAAATGTATTCAACACCATCACTCTCCTGGCTTCTTCTTGCTCTGGTAGTATCTACAATTTAATGAAAAGGAGTTGAGAAAAGCCCATATCAGCCACCTTAAGGAAAATACTAAAAAAGAAATCAAGTGTATTTAATTAGTTTTCTCAACAGGAGTTAAAAATGTATTTAAAAAGCAAATTAGCTCATAAAATATGGTAAGCTGTTATAAATCCAGATTTTCCACTGTTATTAAAATTATATTGATTTGAAGATGGATTGAAAAGTTAATTGCATTGTATGTCTCTGCTATTATTCGCTATTTTGAAGGCTCTGTAACCTGATATAAGAGTGGTATTTAAACTCCTGAGGAAAAAAACCTTTCTTGCAAATAATATGCTTATTATCTTTATTGATCTGTATTCATTAAAGCAAATCTATTAACCACTAAGTTGTTAGGTAAACTCTGAAACTGTTTGGCTCTCTTCCTCTCATGGAACATAGTGGATATGCCATCGAAGTTTTGTTTTACCAGCCAAGTGAAGCCAAATACTTCTGTGTGCCACTCATTCCTCCTTTGCAAAGTGATAAATAGCATCATCTTAGAATACTATTGAACTTCTAACCTTTCAGTAATCTTGCCTAATTATTTATTAATGAATTAAAATAGAGCAGAAAATATAGGATTCATTAAAACGACAACAAGAACAAAGCCCAAGGCACTCCAGCGCTGACATGGCAAATGGAAACCCACTACAGGCCATCCTTCCTGCAGATCCCAACGAAAAACTATGGATGCTAAGAAACGACCTGAACACTTTGAAAATAAGTAAAGCAGGTAGACTGTAGAGGGGAGTCAAACTGCATGGGGAGGAGTTTAACTTTATTTTCCTCTTAGCTTTGCCCCAAGGGTGGGAACCCTTCACAGAGCGGCATGGTAGAATCTGCAGTTAAATGTCAATAGAAGCTCTAACGTTTTGGTGCAAAGAACCAGGGGGGTGGGGCGGGGGGGGGGGGGGGGGGGGGATAAAAAGTCCCTGTGGGTTGAAAAGTGTGGAGGAAATCCAGGAGACAAGAAAGCCGGAGAAGAAAATACTTTAATTCTGTGTATGAGTCAACAATAGCCTAAGAATTGCCTCTGTGCTATATACATGCAGTTCAAACTCAAACTAGCATGGCAAAGGCTTCATGAAGTGAACTGAGAGTGGGAGGTACAGGTCTCAGCCTAACCCCTGAATAACAGTAGCACAAAACATATCTAAGCCAATGAAGAAAAGGCATAAAGAACTGAGCTGAGATCTGAAGCATGCACACAAGTCTTAGACTAATCCTTGCACCCTAACAGACCCAAATCAATATAACAAAGGTAAGTGAGATAAAAGAAGCTGGAAGCTAAAATAAAAACATCAGCATTCTGCAGACTATTGTAACAAGACCTAGTGTTAATACAATATTATATTCACAATGTCCAAAATGCAATCTGAAATTATTCAACATGAAAGAACCAAAAAAAAAGAAATGACCCATTTTCAAGGCGAAAGATAACAGATGGCAACCCTGAATGACCTGGAAGTTAGATTAGACAAAGTCTTTCAAGCAGGTACCATAACTATGCTTGAAAAGGTAAGGGAAAATATACTTGAATTGAACAAAAATATAAATTCTTAGCAGAGGAAGAGAAACTATAAAGAAAAAACAAATAGAAATTCTAGAAGTGAAAAATAAAAATATCCAATAGAAACAAATCACTAGATAGGCCCAAAAACAGAATGACAGAAAAAAGCCAGTGAACTTGAAGACAGAGCAATAAAATTATATAATCTAAACAACAACAACAAGATTAAAAATATATAGATAGAACTCCAGGGACCTATGAGAAAACATATATGTCATAGGAGTACTAGAAGGATAGGAAAGAAGAAATTGGGGCAGAAAAATATGTTTGAAAAAATAAAGACCCCAAACTGCTATAATTTGGTGAAATATATAAACTTACCAATTTCAGCAGCTCAGCAAATCCCAAACAGGATACACTCAGAAGGAAAAGATTATGCCTACACACATTATAATCAAACTATTAAAAGTCAAAGATAAATAAAAAATCTCAAAGCAGCTAGGAAAAATCACAGAACACATAAGTTAATAATGATTTAAACTGTCACAGATTTCTTATTATAAATCATAAAAATAAGAAATCAATAAAATAATACCTTTAAAGCACTGAAGGAAAAGACTTAATCAAAATGTGTTTCAAGAATAAAGGCAAACAAACTAATAGAATTCACAGCCGAATGTTCCAAAAGAAATATTCAAGGAAGTTTTTTAGGCTGAAGAGAAGTGATAAGAAGGAAACTTCTGTATTCAGGAATGAAGAAAGAACAAATAATTGTGTAAATGTAAAAGTCTACTTTTTTTGTCTTAAGTTCACTAAGACATATATGACTCTTTTAAAGAAAAGTTATAATATTGTCTGATAGAGTTTTCAATGTATGCAAATATAATACATTTGACACCTAAAACAAAAAGATTAGGCTGGGGGAAGGGGTCTTAAATGGCTGCCAGGTTTCTGTATTTTATGTGAAATACACCAAGTTAAACTGCAAGCAGATCATGAATGGTTAGATACGCATACTTTAATATTTAGAGCAACCAGTAAAAACTAATCCAGAGATACCACCAGGGACTCAACAGGTAGATTAAAATGGAAACTAAAAAACACCAAAATAATCCAAAAGAAGACAGAAAAAGAAGAAAAATACAATAAAATACAGAAGAGACAAAGAGAAAACAAATAATAAAATAGTAACTTAAATTCAATCTTTCCATAATTTAGTAAATACACACACACACACACACACACACACACACACACACCCCAAAGGTTGGCTTAACATTAGAAAAGCAGTAGAATTCACAACATTAAGAGAATAATGGCAGACAAAACAATCATCTCAACGTATGCAGAGAAAGCATTTTTAAAAATCTTCGACACCATTCGCGACAGTCTCAGCAAACTAGGAGTAACAGGAATGTCCTCAAACTGATAAAGCCAACGTTATATTAACGGTAAAAGATGGAGCTGTTTTCCCCTGAGATCAGGATCAAGGCAAGTCTGCTAAGTAACAACACGAAAAGTAACTTGAAATGGGTCAAGACCTAAATATAAAACCTAAAACTGTAAAACTTCCAGAAGAAAACAGGAGAATGTCTTTGCAACCTTGAGATAACAAATAACTTACATAGAACAGAAAAATTATAAAACATAAAAGAAAAAATGATAAATTAGATTTCATCAAAATTAAACTTTTGCTTTTTAAATGACACCATTAAAAAAAATGAAAAGGTCAGCCACAGACTGTAAGGAAATATGTGTAACACATTTATCAGATGAAGAACATGTATCCAAGAGAATGTAAAGAACTCTCAAAACTCAGTAATGAGACAAACAGTCCACTTTTTAAAAATGGGCCAGGCACAGTGCCTCACACCTGTAATCTCACACTTTGGGAGGCTGAGGCAGGTGGATCACTTGAGGCCAGGAGCTCGAAACCAGCCTGGTCAATATAGTGAAACTCCATCTCTACTATAAATATAAAAATTAGCCGGGCTTGGTGGTGTACACACCTGTAATCCCAGCTGCTCGGGAGGCTGAGGTGGGAGAATCGCTTGAACCCAGGAGGTGGAGATTGGAGTGAGCCAAGATCACAACACTGCACTTCAGCCTGGGCAACAGAGCAAGACTCTGTCTCAAAAAAAAAAAAAAAAAAAGTCAAAAGATTTGAATACACACTTTACCAAAGAAGATCAGGGGTCCCTAACCCCCAGGCCACACCAGTCTGTGGACTGTAAGGAACCAGGCCACACAAAAGGTGAGCAGCATGCAGGCAAGGGAGCATCACCATCTGAGCTCCTCCTCCTATCAGATCAGCAGTGGCATTAGGAGCACGAACCCAGTTGTGCACTGCACGTGCGAGAAACCTAGATTAGGCACTCCTTATGAGAATCTAATGCCTGATGATCTGAGGTGGAACAGTTTCATCCTGACACCATCCCCTCCTGCCCTGTCTGTGGAAAAATTGTCTTCTGTGAAACTGGTCCCTGGTGCCAAAAAGGTTGGGGACTGCTGCATAAAATCATGCTAGTCATTAGTTAAGGCAAACTGAAGTACGAGATACCACTACGTACTTACTACACTGACAAAAATTCAGAAGGCTGACTACAGCAAGTGTTGACAAGGATGTGGAGCACCTGCAGTTCACATATGCTACTGGTGGTTTGTAAGACGGTATAACCACTTTGGAAATCAGTTTAGTAGTTTCTCAAAAAATCAAGCCATATGGCCTCACCATTCCACTCCTACTTATTTAGCCAAGAGAAACAAAAACATATTTGTCAAAAGACTTATACAAAAACCTTGTAATAACTTTATTTATCATAGCCAAAAATGGGGGTAGAGGAAGAAACCCCTAAATATTCTTCAACAGGTGCATGGATAGACAAATTGTAGTATTTCTATACAATGAAATGCCATTCAGAATGAAAAGGTATGAAAAAGAATGAATTATTGATGTAGGAAACAACATGGGTGAATCTTTCATTATGCTGAGTGGAAAAAGTCTGGCAAAAATGGATGCATACTGTATAATCCTATTTAGATAACATACTAAATCATTTCAAATAATCTATAGTGACAGAATGCAGATCAGTGGTTGCCTGGGAACAGGGTGGAAGGCTGGATTACCAAGGGCACATGGAAATTTTTTGAGATGGAAACATTCATTATGTTGACTGTCGTGATGTTTTCACATGTGTATGCAGATGCTAAAACTGATGTGATTGTACATTTTAAATATATGCTGTTTATTCCAATTACATCTTGATGTTATAAAAAGAATCTGAGAAGAAGGGGAAATGTAACTTAATAGAAAAAGTAATGAATTTATAAAATCCAACTAATTTAAATTATATCCCAAAGTTTAATTCCCTTTCATTTAGTTAGCAAGAATATTTTAATACAATGCTTAGGTCTCTTGAAACAGTTTTTCGTACCTGTTCTGCAGGTGGTGCACCAAGAGGTAGTGCTAGTCTTTAAAATGAAATGTCACACTCTACAGGAACAGCATGAAGTACTGGTATACTGTATTCTAAACTGGTACATTGTATTCTATCGTAAAGACTAAAGTTTTACAGCAGAAAAATACCCTACTGAATGTATATAACACAATTAATATCCAAGAATGTGAGAGATATTAAAATTAGTATAATGCCCTACTTTGGAGTTTAGGCTTAATATTCATTTATTATTACTTAACCAATTTTGTTGTTGTTATTTGCAAGTGTTTCTTCAGCAAACAGTAGGCCTAAGTAAAAAGTATTGTTGAAAATCAAAATTGAGAATTTTCTGTGCATTGATTTCTTTCTTATGGACAGAGAAAAGATTGTCTTTATTCAATTATGATGGCAGGACACTTTGGTTGAAAATCTGCAACACATGGTTGAAAGATCACTTCCCTGACACACGGCATCCCACAGCAGGGTTAAAATATTTTTAGAACCACATCAAGGGGTAATTGAACAAGACATTTATGACATTGCCACATGCATTTAAAAGGTAATGTGTCTACAACCAAATTGTTTGCTTATCATAATCAACCCGAATTACCTAGGTCTGATGTTATTTTACCGACGAAGAATGTCAGTGCCTAATTGTAATGAGTTCCACAGGAACCTCATGAACTCATTCACAACGAGGAATCCTGAATAAGAGATCTGAAATTCTTATGAGAAGGAGATTCCAAGGGAAAGATGTGCCTATTAACCACAAGGCAGGCAGGACTTCGTCACAGCTCACTGAGTACCCACTGTGTACACCAGTTAAGGCAAAATAGAAAACAAAATAGGAGCCCTCTTCCCACTTCCCCAAAATATCCCAAAATAGCTGTCCTGGGGAGACAGGAAAAAAAAAAATTTTAACTGGTACCCTAGTTATAATGCCTTTTTTATAAAAAAGAAAAAGAAAATTCAAGTGAAGTATCCTATGGACAAAGAAGTTGTCTAGAACATGGATGCTTTAAAACCTACAAAAATACAAAAACTGCAATATACATCTTTCTGAGAACCACAGAAAGTGATTAATAGATGTGGTTGACTAAAAATGCCCAAATTCTAGACTACACAGATTTTGGAATCCATCAAGTATTTGATGTCTACCGTAATACTTCTTGTTACCTATTTTATTTTAATTTAATGCACAAGAGACCCTTTTGACTGGTTGTATTAATAGCCATTCAGATTTATTGATGATAACCTACATAGCCTTAAAACAACGTTGATGTTGCTTTTCAAGGAGGAAATTTCCCACAGGCTGGGCATGGTGGCTCACACCTGTAATCTCAGCACTTTGGGAGGCTGAGGCAGGAGGATCACCTGAGGCCAGGAGTTTGAGATTAGCCTGGGCAATGTAGTGAGACTCCATCTCTACAATCAATCAATCAATAAGAAACTTTCCACAGAGGAGCAAAAGGCAAAAAACAAGGGTTTCAGCCACCACTTTCTTGAAAAGCAACTTTGAACGTTTAATATTATCACAAGGATAATTTTTAAACATTTCATATAGCTCATTCAGCCATTTTAGCTCGAGTACCTGATTTAGCATCCATTTAAATAATTTTTAAAAATTAAGGTAATTGCAAATTCACAAGTAGTTACAAAAATAGTACAGAGATGTCCTATGTAAAATCACTTAGCTTCCTCTTGAAATATTTACATAACTATAGTACTTTAGGAAAACCAGAAAATCAGCAAACTACAGTTAATAAACTATTATTTCTTTTTAACATTTAAAAGCCTAAGTATGATACAATAACTCATATATACACATAAAAGTGTATATATCTTCCTTACTTTTCACCCGTTTAACACCCCCATGTAGCCAGCACTCTAACAAGAAGCAGAAAATTGCTAGCACCCCAGAATCACCTCTTGGGTTCCCATTCTAACCCAACTCCTTGAGATTTCTAATAGCACACATGAATGTTGCCTTTATTGCAATTATAAAAATGAAATCATACTGTCTCATTCATTCTTTTGTATCTGCCTCCTTTTGTTCAACACATTTGCGAGATTCATTCTTACTGTTGCATGCAGTTGCAGATTATTCATTCTCATTGCATTACAGTATTACATTGTATGCATGTGCTATACTTCTCCATTCTGCTTATCCATTCAAATGATAAGCATTGGGGTAGTTTCCAGTTCTGAGCACTTATGAATAATGGCTAAGAATATCTCAGTACGTGTCTTTTGGTGAATGTACTTATGCATTTCCATTGGGTGTACAGTAGGACCGGGACTGCTGGGTCAAGGGTATATGTTTGCTCAGCTTTGGTGGCCACTGCTACTTAGTTTTCCAAAATGATTGTGTTGATTTACATTCCCATCAGCAATGTGCAGGAGTTCCTTTGCTCCATAACTTTTTCTGGTGGATATGTAATACATGCTTTCAAAAAGAGAATTATAGAAATAAACATCAAACAATACTGGTGGTATAATCAAAGCAATCACTTTTCTCCAATATTCAAGACTCTGCCCAAAGTATTTTAGAAAGCAAAACTATCTGACATTCTAAAATGACTCTTAAAATATATTCTTCTTTAATTAATTAAATCACCCTGGTTTGATGCTGTACTTTCCAAACATGTCTGATATCAAGAATCACCTGCTATATAAATACAGATTCTTGGGCATATCTTCTTCTAGAACTCTAAGAGATTCTTATCATCAGGCAAGCCTGCGAAACATTACTATATGAAGATCTTTTGACATTAACATCTGTCTAAAATTAAATCAGGGTGAAAAATAACTACTTTGGGGATTTCTTTGGAGAGTCCCAGCCCCACAACCTTTCTGTAATATTGTCAACTTCTGTAACAACTTCAGAGGCAAACATTTAAACAGCTGGGTAAATTGAGGCTAAAGTGTGTTTGTTGCCCTAGGTCCTTCCGTAATATCACATCTCTCATAGGGTGTTACATGGGATAGATTGCCTTATGGATATTTCTCATCTTCAAAAGAAGTCAGTTTTGACTATTTAGTGGAATACAACAAAGATAGTCTGTAGTTTTAAAGGACTGCTGGTGTTAAATAGGAGGAAGAACATGAGAACTGGTATCAGAAAAAACCTGGTTTCAAATCCAAGTGCACCTGTCATCTACGGAACCCAAGTCAACATATCCTTTCCATCCCTATCTCCTTCTGTGTGAAATAGAGATAATATCAACCACCTTATACTTGACTGGCAAGGCTACAAAAATTAAGACAAACAAAGGAGATGAATACACAGTAGGAAGTCTAAAAATTTGTTTTTTTCTTTGTAATCTGTTTTTGCATCTTCTAGGTCTCTTCTATAATTGCTCACCTGTAAGCCTAAAAATCATTTTGTAAACTTTTCTAACAACTCATATATATCGGAATTCAGCTTTTGTAAGAGAGGTGAATAACTGCGGGGGAAAAAAAAGAAACTGCCTAGTTCCACATTTTCATTAACTTTCATCTCTGTTGGTAGAAAACAGCAGTCCTATAACTTATGACTGAAAATGATTACAAACAATAATTTGGAAAAATGTAGTAAAAAGAAGGAACTTGAGGTCACAGAAAACTATAATTTTAAAATAAAGTTGAACTCTTCCAAAACTAGAGAACATCGCTAAGGGCAATATACAAGTAAATTTTTTAAAACAGTACTAAAACCGCTAGAAAAAGCCAACATTTCAATTTAGCCTTTTAGACAGCTTTCTAATATCAACATATTAAGTAGTCAAATGGCTTTTATTCTGCAGATCAAAATGTTTCAAACATCACATTTTATTTGTAAGAATGCCTATGAAAACCACTTTTATAAAAATAAATCTAATTCTGTGTACTGAAAAGAAGCTTACCATATTTAAACTATAGAGTCACGAAAAGCCCATTTAACACTATCTGCCAATTACTGCATATAAAAAGTAATTAAGAAAGGTTTATATTATAATAAGTCTCCTTCAGCTCTCTGTGATTTGATTCTTCTAATCTTAAAGCTGGTGAAAACCTCTGGAAAACATTAGCACTTATTTTAGGAAACAGAATTGTTAGACTTTTATTTGGAAGAAAATTTGTAAGTAATAATTTGATGTCATATGTATACTAAAATTCAGCGTAAAAACCTAAGAGTAGGGAAGCTGTGATTAACAAATATTATGCCAAAAATCTGTGTAATTTAGGGGAAATCCTTTAACCACTTTGCCTTGGTTTCCTCCTCTGTAATATGGGGATAATGTCACTCTACACTTCTTGAAGCAGGCTGGAAGGTCTAGATGAGTGAGTGTTCAGAACACTGCTTGATACCATACGTGCTTGGGAAGTATTAAGCAATCATTATTAATGAGTACAAAAACTAAACAGTTACAAAGAATGAAGATCTACTATTTGATAGCACGACAGGGTCACTATAGTCAATAAATATACAACTTAATTGTATATTTTAAAATAATGAGTGTAATTGGATTGTTTGTAACTTAAAGGATAAATGCTTGAGGGAATGGATACCGCATTCTCCATGATGTGCTTATTTCAGCATTTCATTCCTGTATCAAAACATCTCGGCCGGGCGTGGTGGTTCACGCCTGTAATCCCAGCACTTTGGGAGGCCAAGGCAGATGGATCATGAGGTCAAGAGATCGAGACCATCCCAGCCAACATAGTGAAACCCTGTCTCTACTAAAAGTACAAAAAATTAGCTGGGTGTGGTGGCCCATGCCTGTACTCCCAGCTACTCGGGAGGCTGTGGCAGGAGAATCGCTTGAACCCAAGAGGCAGAGGTTGCAGTGAGCTGAGATCGCACCACTGCACTCCAGCCTGGCAACAGAGCGAGACTCCGTCTCAGAAAGAAAAAAACCTCATGTACCCCATAAATATATATACCTACCATGTACCCACAAAAATTTTAAAAATAAGTTAACAAATTTTTGTAAATGATTTTTTTAAAAATTTTAAATTATTGTAAGTGTAGTCGTGGGAACACTGAATAGCACAGAACTCACGGGGCACTGTCACGCCATAGTGCTGGGTGTCACTGATCAGCAGCTTTCGTTTCAGTTCATTCAGCCCTACTCCCACAGGACCTGAAAAACAGATAACAGAACTCCATTATCGGAAAAACACCACATACACATTTCTGAAAATGACATAAGTCTCTAAGACAGACTGAAAACATGGATCCAGCTTTGCATCCTAAGTAAAGAGATTATTTCCCGTTAACTCAAACTTAAGAAAACGTTAGATTTCTTTTGTTGCTTTTTTACTTTTTCAATTGAAATCCTCAGCTTTTCCTCAAAAAGGATAGAAAGATTTATATTTAAATGAGATATATTCAAGAGTATTCAGGCTGGGTGCAGTGGCTCACGCCTGTAATCCCAGCACTTTGGGAGGCCGAGTTGGGCAGATCACGAGATCAGGCGATCAAGACCATCCTGGCTAATATGGTGAAACCTCATCTCTACTAAAAATATTTTTAAAAAATTAGCCGGGTGTAGTGGCAAGCGCCTGTAGTCCTAGCTACTCGGGAAGTTGAGGTAGGAGAATGGCGTGAACCCAGGAGGCGGAGCTTGCAGTGAGCTGAGATCACACCACTGCACTCCAGCCTGGGCGACAGAGCGAGACTCCATCTCCAAAAAAAAAAAAAAAAAAAAAAAAGAATAAGTATTACCAAATAATAAGTTACCCACAAGAGCCTAAAAAATATGTTCACCTAAGAAAATTCAATTGCATAATGCAGACATTATTGATAATGTCAATTTAAAATGCTTTTAAGTGTTAATAAAACAAAGTGTTAATAAGACAAAATTGATAATGTCAATTTTAAATGTTTTTAAGTGTTAATAAAACAAAATCTTTCACCCTGACTTTATGTGGGATAAAGTTATGCATTTTACATCTGCTAAACAATCAGCCACATTTACATGTGCTGAGACCTTTTCCTGCACTATAGACTTCCTTAAGCATTTGAAAACTTGCATAGACCTTACACACTTTACTCAATCAATGTATACACACTGGACACCGATAAGAAGCAAGGCATACAGTAGATTCTGTGGACAACAGTAGATGATAAGTGGACTCGGATCTTAAGGAAAGTCACTGGTTAATTATGAGTCTGGGGCCAGAAAAACAAAAAACAAAGAGCAGTTTCAAATATGAGTCTGAAATCAAAAGTTAGATGGACATAAGCCCACCCTTTCCAGCATTGCTCTCCACCTAAAAGCTTGTCACAATGCTGCCACCAGGGTCAGTTAACGGATGGTGTGGTTCAGCGGGTGATACAAGCTACAGGACCACACTGCCCTCAGGTAGAGTCCCGTCTCTTCCCATCTGCTATGCCTTCACCTTGGTGATACTGGAAGGGAAAGCCAAGGGTGTAGTTAGATTTCATTTTAATTCTAAAAGTGTGCGTGTTCCCTCTCCTTCTTGGGCGGAATGAATGAGAACTGAGAACTCGTGCACAGTGCCTAGCACAGCGTCCAGGTACTTGACTGTTCACTGCCTTGCCTCTGTCTTCTTCCACCCTGAGGAGGTCACAGGTGGCTTTGAAAGAATAAGGTTTTACACCACAAAATGGAGAACATGCAGGTGTAAAGAGAAGTAGGGTGGGCATCCCAGGTGGAGGGAAAAGGATGAGCAAAGACGAAGAGGAGGAAGTGGGGGGCTGTGCTGTTCCTGCTCTAATGCCATTTCCAGGTCCCTGACCCTTGATAAAAACACCTGTCTCCAGGTGGTCATTCACTACCACCTTCAACCTTTCTCCATACTGCTGTCCAGTATCAATTCTCTGGCAACTTTCCCTTGTTCTGTAAGACAGCAACTCTCAATTCTCCCTCTTATAATAAATACGCCACAATATCCCATTTATATCCTGAAATGGAATTAATTGCTAATATAACTTACCAATATAATTCTCCCTTCCAAATTAATACATTGCCCTAACTAAAAATAACATATGAAAGCGAGAAAAAATAGTTTATAATAAAGCAATATGTATTTCAATATGTAAATGCTTGGCATGACTAGAGCAGAAAATCTAACCAAGTCAGAGGTTTGCGCCTACTTATAATAAATAAGTTTGGATTTAAAAGGTCAGGAGCTATTCTGCACAAGAAAGAACAGGAAAACAAAAGCCCAGCAGTACACATAAATCTAGGAATAAGAACTAGTGTTTGGATAGAAACCACAGATCAGACTTCCTTATGATAAGGAAAGAGGAAAACAACTAAGGATAGCATGTCAAGGCTATTGAAGTGAAGAAAACAACACAAATGACTTGGGTTTACCCAAGAGTAGTATATGGGGCCTGGCGCAGTGGCTCACACCTATAATCCCAACACTTTGGGAGACCGAGGTAGGCAAATCACTTGAGGTCAGGAGTTTGAGACCAGCCTGGCCAACATGGTGAAACCTTGTCTCTACTAAAAATACAAAACTGAGCTGGGTGTGTCAGCGGGCACCTGTGACAGGGTGAGACTCCGTCTCAAAAAAAAAAAAATGCAAATAGAGTGTCCCAGCCTGCCTTGTCCCTCAAGACAACTAGAAGTACAGGAAGGGATGCAAATTCACCACTTCCTTAGGAGATCTCAGCTCTGGAGTGATTCCTAGAGTGTGAGAGACTTTGCCAAGGGAGAGTCTAGCGTTTCCTTTCTTATTCTTAAAAAATTTCCTAACTACAAAAAAAAAAAATTTTTTTTAACTCTCTAGGGAAAAAAAACTAGGTATATTTGAATTTGCGGGAAAAAATATGCCATCTCTAATGTGATAGCCTTAAATTTTGACTATATTTGATTTTGGGCCTAGGTTATAACTTTATAATCTAACCCTTACAAGCATCCTCACATACCCATGTAGGGTGCCAAGAACATTCAGAGGCAAATGACTTTATTTGGAAAATTTTCCCTAAATTACGTTATTCTCGGTCATTGTCTTCAAAGGTAGAAGTATCCTTCAAAGAAAGGTTAAAAATAAAGACATAATTTCAATCATTCTTACTGCAAAATTGTCCAGTGGGCCTACAAACAGCATTTTTGCAGTCAGGCCCTTGGATCCATTCTGCCATTCCCGCTGGAGAAGCTCTAGAGTCTCCCCTGGACTTTAAAAGACCACAGCTCAGACGCACTGTTCCGTCCTGTATCCTCCTTCTAGGGTTAGGCCTAAGTTCACTACATTTTTAGTTGGCTGGTTGGTATTTGGAATACAAAATCTACTTACATTCCAAGCAATTTAGGGATGCAAACCGAGTTAGGTTTATTCGTATGCCTCTGCAATAGGATAGTTTCATTTACCCCTTCAATAAAGAAATTTCTATCACAATTGGTGAAATACACTTACATGTGCATATATAAGTAGATGGCTCTGTAGCTCATTTCCAGCTGAGCTTGCTAATGATAAAGCGCAGAAGAGAACAGAATCTAAACAGCTCGTCTTTAAACCACAGACAACAAACTGTGGCATAAGGATGATGAGGACATAGTGAGTTCTTTTCACATGACAGGCATGTGTGACACAGTTCACATACACTGTTACTCATCCTCAAAACATCCCTGCAAGAAAGGTATCATCATCCTCATTTCACAGATGAGAACACTGAGACAATGAAAGGTGAGGTAATTTCCCAAAGGTCACACATCTGGCATGTGGCTTAGCTGGTATTCAAAAGCCTGTCTGTCTAACTCGAAAGTCTGCATTCTTTCCACTCTACCGATGATCTTATCAAAAGAATATGCCGGTAAAACATGAACTCGGGTAGCTGTTGCTCTGCTGTCTGTTTACGGTTGTGAATTGGAACTTCACGGACTCTCTCATCCCCAGTCCATGCAATCCGCACTTTGTGATGACTAATTATGCTCCTGGAACAGGCAGAGACACAGGCTACAAAAAGTGGCACACGTCAAATCTGGTCATCTCAAAGCTCTCCGTGCAGAATCTCTGAGAAGTCTAATATAAACTGAATGAGGATGATGTGCAGAACAGGCCTGGACCACAGACACTGGGCGCATCTGTTAGGATTCTCAATTCAGGACTGAGGAAAATCAAACACAAAGATGGTATATATAAGTAAAAGCCAAAAGGCACATTAAAAATGATTTTGTAGCTTATTAACCTGGAATTCAGGCAGTGAACTAAAGTTGGTGTGTCTCCTAGCTTTGAAAAGAAAATACAAGAATGTTTATAGCCAAACCAGAAATGTAAGTAAGTAAGTATCTGCTTCATTTAAAAAATATTTCACAAGAATTTATAAAACCATGTTGGAAAGGAAGAATAAAGCTGTGTGTATCAATTTGTATTGGGTGAAGATCCTGGGGAAAAAGTGTGTCAATTGGATAATTAAGATAATTAGAAAAGCATAATACTATTTCAAATTCCTTTTTATGCATTTAATTAGTAACTCCTTATTGAAAGCAGGCAAATGTGTTGTATGGTTTTATAAAAGGTTCATTCATTTTAACTAAAGTAATGTAGCCCATTTAAAGTGTCGATAAAATGTTAATAAAATTTCTATTTAAGATTGTACATTTAAGAAAAGTCATTGTTAACTACATGCAAAGATTCTTTTATGTTTATCTTAAAAAGGTTAAAAAAACTATAGCAAATTCTCAGCTTTAATTTACATGGAAGAAGGTAGACATATATGACACCTTTTCCTCAAATGATCTTGAAATTGGTTAACATTATTGCCTCAGTTCATGTAATGTAATTATGAGATGTAGGGTATTTTCATTCTGTTCTGTTTCAGATTTTCTTTTTATTCCCCAAATATGTTTATTTGTTTATGATTTGTAACAAATGTTTATGTATAAAAAACAAAAAGTGTATTTTGATTAGAATGCTGGCACAGTATACTTTCAAAATTAATTCATAGTTGATGCACACAAGTTTTTCATTCTGTCAACATGGTCCCCCCAAATAATCTACTTTTTGAATCTGATACAGACATATACCACTAAAAAAACAAAAAAACAAGCCAGGTGCAGCAGTTTGCACCTGTAATCCCAGTTACTTGGGAGGCTGAGACAGGAAGATCACTTGAGACTAGGAGTTTGAGTCCAGCCTGGGCAACACAGCAAGATCCTCTCTAAAAAACAAAACAAAAACAAACAAACAAAAAATAAAACAAAGCTAAACGAGTAGAAAAAGATTTGAGGCAATAACATCAGTGCCTAGAAGAGCACCCAAAACCATACAAGCACTGAAAGAATGATATGAAATACGAGGTATGATGTTCTTATACTGACAAAAAAAAAAAAAAAACCTGTTAATGGCCATGCCCTCAGGCATTGTGTTTTGAACCTTCAACTCTTTACTTATTCATGTGTTAGTGCGCATTCTGTGCGAATGAATAAACATTTACTTGAACAGCAATATGTATTACTATTGTGAAAATAATTACTGACATCAATGAAATGTGGTATATATGTATATTTTAAATGACAGTCATAAAGAATAAGCATATGGATGGGCGTAATCCTATCACTCAGGGAGGCCAAAGCGGGCGGATCACCTGAGGTCAGGAGTTCCAGACCAGGCTGGCCAACATGGTGAAACTCCATCTCTACCAAAAATTTAAAAATTAGCCAGGTATGGTAGGGGGTGCCTGTAATCTCAGTGGGAGAATGGCTCAAACCCAGGAGGCAGAGGTTGCGGTGAGCCAAGATTGCACCACTGCACTCCAGCCTGGGCGACAGAGCAAGACTCCATTTAGGAAAAAAAAAAAAAAAGAGAGAGAGAGAGAGAATAACCATAAAATATTTTTTATTCTAAATGTCCAACATAAAATTTAAGTATAATTTTTCTTAAGGCTGATGACTATCAAATTGGTTTTAATAATTTAAATACAGATGGGTGATACCTTAAACATGAAAAGACAATCTGCTGAAAATGAATGTTCATGATAGGTGAGAGAAGAAGAGAGAAACAGGTAGGTGGAGATTAACCAAATTAGTTTCAACACACTACATATTCACGTAACAGTCATACTGCATTAATGATAAAAGCCATTCTTATTTGGATTGATGTCTAATATTTGGATTAATGTCAAATATTAAATTAGATATTGGAGAGACATGTGTTGTTCTGATCAAGTACTGTTCACTTTTGCTACTGATCTTTGTACATATGGCACAAACATTAAAACGGCAGATCATGGCTGGGCGCGGTGGCCTACACCTGTAATCCTAGCACTTTGGGAGGCCAAGGTGGGCAGATTGCCTGAGCTCAGGAGTTCGAGACCAGCCTGGGAAACATGCTGAAACCCTGTCTCTACTGAAATACAAAATATTACCCAGGTGGGGTGGCGTGTGCCTGTAGTCCCAGCTACTTGGGAGGCTGAGGTAGGAGAATTGCTTGAACTCAGGAGGCGGAGGTTGCAGTGAGCCGAGATCACGCCACTGCACTCCAGCCTGAGTGACAGAGGGAGACTCCATCTCCATAAAAAATAAATAATAAAATAAAATAAAATGGCATATCATGAGGTAAGTACAAAATGGAGACCGCTTTTACCTCTGGTGTACCTGTACTGCTTCACAGGAAAGTTATTTCCACAGTTCCCCTCAAACATTTTGATGCTATTGCCTACATTTGTTACTCTTACTACCCCGATAAAAATATCAGAATTACTGGAGTCTGCAATAAGTATCCAAATCGCTTTTTGTTAACTGAAAAAAACACATTTATTCAGTTGATTTACTGCAAGACGAATCCAAGGAAATCTTTAGGTATTTGTGGCATCAGATGCCTGTTATGAAAGGATATCTATTTATCACATTGTAGTACCACTATTTTGTTGTTCTAAGCATAAAATGAAAAAAAAAACATGCTATTATATTTGGCCCATAATCTTAGAATGATATTAGTGATCTGGACAAATCTGTCTATAAAACTAAAGTTCACTTGGAATCGAACTATATAAAAAGTACAGCAACTTAGAAGTTTGTAACAAGCTCTGACTTGGGTTCAGATTTCCTTTCTTCTGTGCTTTTATAATAGGAGAAAAGTATTATTAATAAAGCATCGATTTATATGAGAGAGAGAAAGAGAAAGAAAGTGAAAAAGAGGAAGGAAGGAAGGAAGGAAGGAAGGAAGGAAGGAAGGAAGGAAGGAAGGAACTAAGGGAACGGAAGGGAAGGGAAGGGAAGGGAAGGCAAGGGAAGGGAAGGGAAGGGAAAGGAAAGGAAGGGAAGGGAAGGGAGGAGGGGAGGGGAGGGGAGGGGAGGGGAGGAGAGGAAAGGAAAGGAAAGGAAAGGAAAGGAAAGGAAAGGAAAGGAAAGGAAAGGAAAGGAAAGGAAAGGAAAGAAGGAAGGAAAACAAAAGAAAAGAAAAAAGGAGTGGGAAGCTTATTGAAACAGCACCATTTTTTTCCCACGCAACTATTTACCCTATGCTTATATAGACTGACTAAAATACTCATCTCACTCTACTTCAAAACTATGACAAGAGTGCAATAAAAATAAGAGGTCAAAATAAAATCATCCCTGAGTGTTCTGTAGCTAAGTAGAAGGGGGCATGGGGAACTACCTTACTTCAAAGCTTGCTCAGAATGGGGCCACCAAGATCCCAATTCAAAATCTATCCTGTCTGTGTCCCCAGCTCTCCATCCCCTTATCCCATTCCACTCTACTTTCTTCCATAGACGTATCACCTTCTAACAACTATACAAGGGATTTTATTATTTTTACTAATTTATTATAAATATGGTTTTGGTCCATCTTCTCCCATTAGAACATAAATGGCACAAAAGCAAAAATGTCTGTGTGCTCAGAACGGTGCCTGGCATAGCTGGTATACCGTAAAACTCAGTTGAATGAACAGATTTGTGATTTATGCCCAGAAATGAAGTCGGAAAATAAATATTTAAGATTGATCAACGGCATAAAAAGCCAACTGTGATTCCAATAAAGATCACATTTACCTTTTATATACAAGGGTTATAATTTTAAATCCATCACATTCTCATGAATTTCATTATGACTTTCGGTTTTACAGTTATCTATATAAAATCCTCCAGAGCCAACTCTCATTCCTACAAGCCTTCCATCAAAGTGCAACAAAAGATATGAGAATTCTAATAAACACACTAACACATTTAGTTTCAAGCACTTACTTTTCGTTCTGCTTTATGTGGGAGGCTTTGTGTTATGCCACAGTTTTATGGAAAAATAATGACAGTCTTATAATAAATGCCTGTTTATTCAAATTACCTCTACAAGCAGTCTTTGGGCAGCATATAAGATTTAGCACAAAGGAGGGCAGAACAGTGCTGAAATGCTCAAGCTAAAAATGTGAAATATACAGAAAGATTTATTATTAGTTTCTCTTGTACCTCCTAGCCAGACAGAACAAGTCGCGAACTGTCTGAATATCCACAAGATAAATTTTTGCTCTTGTTTTGGCTTAAACCATGAAGTGTTTTAGTTGCTTTTTAACACCCAAGTCTTCTCCCTGCTCCCTCCCTCACCCATGCACACATTATTTGACTTTATTACTTTACTTTTCAAAAAGTTGGGTTTCACTGAAGATAAGACTTGTCATGTAGGAAAATGTACTAAAAGCCTGACACTTGGTTTCAACTTACTTTCTAGAAAACACTTTTAAATGCAGAAGGAAATTTAACAGAAACTGTCATTGAGATGTTTTGGTGGCTAAAATGAGGCTTAAGAATAATACATTTTCAAAATGAAGACAAAATTAAATACTTCTGATCACAGCTTGAAGTCCTCTATTGTTGTATTTTTGCCATGGTAACAACTTGGTCTATTATTATTTCTTGATCATTAAACACAAGAATAAAACCCATATAGCATTACGATAATATAGAAAAATAATATTTTGTATTTCCTCAACAATATTTATGAAACAATTTCAAAGCAAGAGTCACTTTTCCCAAAGGCTTTGAAAACACTGGGTAAAAAATTATTATTATTATTTGAGACAGTCTTGCTCTGTCACTCAGTGGCACAATCTCGGCTCACTGCAACCTCCAACTCCCAGGTTCAAGTGACTCTCCTGCCTCAGACTCCTAAGTACCTGAGACTACAGGTGCCTGCCACCACATCCGGCTAATTTTTGTATTTTTAGTAGAGACGGGGGTTTCACCATGTTGGCCAGGCTGGTCTTGAACTCCTGACCTCAGGTGATCTACCCGCCTCAGCCTGCCAAAAAGTGCTGGGATTACAGGCGTGAGCCACTGCACCCAGCCAAAAATTATTTCCAAGAAGGACTATAACACTTACACTCTTTCCATCTTCCTATACATATACACATTGTAGGAGCCAAGGAAATAAATTCCTATGTATACAATGTTTTTATAATCATAAACTAAACAGTAAACAGTTAATTCAGGAATAACCCAGAATTTCCAAAATTTGTGTTCATGGCTTCATTACCTATTTTAGATTATAAACTTCTAGATAATCTAGTAAGTGTTTTGAACACTGAGGTTCAAAACCAGCAGAAGCCTACTGATATTTGTACATTTCATGTTTATCTTATTATTATGTTTAGTTAATAGGTAAGTCCTCCTCCTCCTCCTTCTTCTCCTTCTCCTCCTCCTCCTCCCTCCTTCCTCCTCCTTCCTTGTCCTTCCTCCTCCTCCTCCTCCTCCTTCTTCTCCTTCTCCTCCTCCCTCCTTCCTCCTCCTTCCTTGTCCTTCCTCCTCCTCCTCCTCCTCCTTCTTTTGGACTCTGTTGCCCAGCCCAGAATATGCAGTGGTATAACCATAGCTCACTGTAATCTCTAACTCACAGACTCAAGCAATCCTCACATCTCAGCTTCCTAAGCAACTGGGACTACAGGCACACACCACCGTGCCTGGCTTATTTTACTTTACTTTATTTTATTTTTATTTTTTGTAAAGATGGAGTCTCACTATGTTGCCCAGACTGGTCTTGAACTCATGGCCTCCAGCACTCCTCCTGCCTCAGCCTCCCAAAGCGCTGGGAATTCAGGTGTGAGCCACTGCACCCAGTCTCTTTTTTTATTTTTACAGATGAGGTTTCACTATGCCTGGGCTGGTCTTTAACTCCTGGGCTCAAGTGATCCTCCTGCCTCAGTCTCCCGAGCAGCTGAGACCACAGGCATGCACCACTATGCTGGGCAATAAATATTTCTTATTAAAACCATACTAGGTGCCAGGAATTGGCCTACGTCTTTGCACAGATTATTTTGTTTAACCCTCAAAACAAACCTAGAAAGTAGGTGTTTTTATTATCTTAAATTTTCAGATGAATAACTGAAGCCCAGAGAAAATTTGAATTGTTCCCATGTCATGTGACTACCAAAGGGCGTCACAGGACTGGAAGGCAGCCATCTTGTCCCAGAGGCCCATCTCTCATCTTCTACACTATCCTGCCTCACAGGATATAAAGAGATGGGGATTTCTCCACGTAACAGGCTCTACACTTCTGATACTTCCAATGTGCCATACACACAAGCTGAAAGGGTTTCTGAGCGAGGAACACACAGAAAAAGCAAATAATAGGGAATACTTCTGAAGGACAGTTACATAAAACTGCTTTGGCTGCCACCAGATCCCACTGTGCAGCGTTGTGCTGTACGCAGGCCACAGTGGGTAGAGGTGGAATGTTCTGATAACGACACTGGGGGCTGAAATGTCCAAGCCTCCACCTGCACAGGCATTCTTGATTCTAGGAAGTCTCTAGATCTTTTCTTCAGTAGAACTATTACTAAGAAGTTTGCATTAATATACCATGCTTACATGACTTTCTTCCTCTTTTTTTTTTTTTTTGAGATGGAGCTTCATTCTTGTTCCCCAACCTGGAGTACACTGGTGTGATCTCAGCTCACTGCAACCTCTGCCTCCCAGGTTCAAGCGAGTCTCCTGCCTCAGCCTCCTGAGTAGCTGGGATTACAGGCGTCCGACACCACACCTGGCTAATTTTTGTATTTTTAGTAGAGACATGGTTTCACCATGTTGGCCAGGCTGGTCTCGAATTCCTAACCTCAAGTGATCCGCCTGCCTTGGCCTCCCAGAGTGCTAGGATTACAGGCTTCAGCCACTGCACCGGGCCCTCCCTCTATTTTTCATATAGAGACACAGGAAATACCATTTGCCTGAAGAGAAAATGTGGTCTAACATGACAAAAAGAATATAATGAATATTCTCCATTAAGTCTGTTCTGTTATAATCCAATTGTTACAGATTTAAGAAATACTGCCTTATAGCAGCAATAGATCCAAAATAGTAAAAGAACATGTTGGGGCTAAAGAGTTTCAGATAAAGTTAATTTTCCTAGAGGAATTTCAGACTAAAGGCTAATAATCATAACAAATCTGTTGATCAAAACAGACAAACCAAAACCTGAAATATCGCCAAGTAAATCCTGAACAGGAGAAAGATTAAGAAGAAATCAAAAGTTTCTAGGCCATCATTATAAGGCATACACGAGAAAGCACAAAACTGAAATACAATGCCAAGAAAAGTAGAAAATCAAAATAAATGGCAGCCAATTCACAATCACTAACCAAAGAAGGCAATGGCAACTGAACCCCTTCAAACAGAGCAACAAGGCTTCTCCCTATGTGCACAGCACCAGACCTCACAGCATCTGCATCTGAACCACCAGCAGTAGGCGAAAAGCAAAATGCACCCTAATTAATCAGGCCAGCAGCAACAGCATCACCTGGGAGCTTGTTAGAAATGCAGGCTCTCTGGCCCCACCCCAGGCTACCAGATCAGAAACTGTATCTTAACAAGACCCCCAGGTGACCAGGATGCATGTGAAATCTGACAAGCCCTGGAATAGGGTCTGGAGGTCAGAGGGGAAGGGCAGGAGCTCCTCCCTCTGTATATTCTCCAAGACTACCTCTATCTATGGCAATCAAAAAACTATTGAGAGACAGTCTCTGAACTCTGAAGGCAGTAGACCGATCATGAACATAACCTTTCCTGGTAAGTGGAAGACTTATCCCCAGGTTGACCACGGGAAATATGAACAAATTTGAGAGGCAAAGACCAGGAAAATCAGCACCCCCTTTGTTGAAAAATTTTAAGGAGCAAGACAGTGAAATCATAATGACAGGTGCAGTAAGGAACCCTGCCTGGACAGTGTGCAGAATTACTGTGTAGGGAAGAGCGAGGTGAACCCACCAAGCCTGCTGAACTGACCTCAGGAGACCTACATTGGAAACTCGAGTCATAGACGTGGGCAGGATTCAAGTGAACATAAACGCTTTCACTAGACTCACATCTAAACTTTCACAAAGTAAGAAGGTATCTCTCAGGAAAATGAATGACCAGTCCTTAAAGAGATTTAAAAAAAAAAAAAAAAAAAAGTAAGATATTTAGATCCAGCACAGAGTGTCAAGTACTGCCCTAATTTTAAGATTGGAAGCCATATTCCACAGTAAGATAAGAAGTAGGGTTCTGGTGTCCACCCGCTAGGATCTGAATCAGCTCTGTAACTTAACAGCTGCAGAATCTTAGACAAGTTACCTACTTCTTTCTGTGCTTCAATTTCTTCATCTGTACAACAGGGAATAATAAAAATATTTACCATATAGTCACGACGAGGACTGAAGGAAATGATACATGCACAGCCCTTAGTTACTGTTATTACATAGCATGGAGGAAGGACAGGACTCTCTTAAAAACAAGTTAAAATTTAAAAACTTGCTTGAGACTATTTGAAAGGAGTTGGGAACAGCAGAGGGTAATGAAACATGGCAGTTAGATCTTCGTAGCAGAGAAACCTAAGAAGTTCAAACAGATATTTTAGTTGTCACTGAAGCAATGCAATTAATTATTTACTTAAGGCCTGGAAATCTCTAGAGAATGAGGAAACACTCATTGGCAGAAGCACATATCAAAGGAAATATAAATGTTCTCTGACTGTGCCACTTGGGAGCATCAGCATTTAGCATCTCCAGTTTAGGACTATGTCAAGGGTAATACCCCTGTTGGAAGACAAAGGGGAAATCTCTGAGAATCAGGAATCAAACTTAAGGAATTTCAAACAGGAGACAGAAACAGCAGTCATTGCAATAGAATTGATATCACAGGGCTAGAAAAAAAAGGCTTTAGGATTCTGCTGGGAATGAAAAAATAAAGTGAGAAAAGGGAGGGGACCAACCCAAATGCCCATCACTGACAGACTGGATAAAGACAATGTGGCACATATACACCATGGAATACAGCCATAAATGTGGCACATATACACGATGGAATACAGCCATAAAAAACGATGAGTTCATGTCCTTTGCAGGGACATGGATGAAGCTGGAAACCATCATTCTCAGCAAACTAACACAGGAACAGAAAACCAAACACTGCATGTTCTCACTCGTAAGTGGGAGTTGAACAATGAGAACACATGGACACAGAGAGGGGAACATCACACACCAGGGCCTATGTGGTGGGGCAAGGGGAAGGAGAGCATTAGGACAAATACCTAATCCATGCAGGGCTTAAAACCTAGATGACGGGTTGACGGGTACAGCAAACCACCATATGGCACATGTATACCTATGTAAAAAACCTGCATGTTCTGTACATGTATCCCAGAATTTAAAGGAGAAGAAAGGAAAGGAAAGGAAAGGAAGAAAGAAAGAAGAGAAAACAAAAAAAGAAAAAATTAAAGCAAAGCACTTGGCCCCAAAACAGAGTCCACACTCAATTCAGAATTTGAGTACCAAGAACCCAAAGGCCAAAGGGGAAACAGGGCAACTGAAGTGCGTACAATTAAATTAATCTCTTTACTGATGATTTTGGCCAGATGAATTTTAGTTCTATCAATTATCACGGATCTGGACAATTAGCATTCAAAGAGAGGAGAAGCGAAAATACATCAGGTCATTCTATGATTTTTGGCTGACGATGGAATGTGGTCATATATAATTCTGGGAGCACTATTTTGCCTCAAAAGGTAGCTGGAATGATGCTGTGATATTCTTTGGTCCCGATGACCCTTTCAACTGCTGACCAGTAGGGCTGGGGTTCCATTACACAGTTTTGAGGAGGTTGATTAAGGCACACCCATGAAGAAAGGCCAAGTTGTGTCAGAGGAGTTTAAAGCTTCAGAGAGTTCTAGACCCATGATGGTGGGGAAAGCCCATCAGAGCCTATTCCCCGCTGAATACAGCCCAAAACTCTGGACAGTGCACAAAAGGCAACAACCTGGGGACTCTGACGGCAAAAACAAAACCAGGCAGATTGTAGATGGAGTCAAATCTGGAGAGGTGGCCTCCAAGATAATGAAGTTTCCCATTTTATTTTTCCCTCTTGCTATAGTCTCAATGTTTGTCCCCCCAAATTACGTGTTGAAATTTGATCCCAGCATTGGAAGTGGGGCCCAAGGAGAGATGTTTGGGTCATAAGAGCAGATCCTTCATGAATAGATTAATGCCCTCCCTGGGGTGAGGCAATGAGTGAGTTTTCACTCTATTCATCCCCCAAGAAAGCTGGTTGTTAAGAAGAGCCTGACATCCCACCACTCCTGCTCCCTCTATCTCCATGTGATCTCTGCACACACGGGCTTCCCTTTGCCTTCTACCACAAGTCAAAGCAGCGTGAGACCCTCACCAGATGCCCAGACTTCCAGCTATTAGAATCGTGAGCCGAACAAATCATTTTTCTTTATGAATTACCCAATCTCAGGTATTCCTTTACAGCAACACACAACAGACTAATACATGTCTTTTCTTTTCTTTTTTCTTTTTTTTTTTATTAGAGAATCTTGCTCTGTTGCCCAGGCTGGAGTACCACTGTGCAATCTCAGCTCACTGCAACTTCCGCCTCCCAGGTTCAAGAAATTCTTGTGCCTCAACTTCCCAAGTAGCTGGGACTACAGGTGCCTGCCACTACACTTGACTAATTTTTATATTATTAGTAGAGACAGGGTCTTGCCATGTTGGGCAGGCTGGTCTTGAACTCCTGACCTCAGGTAATTCTCCTGGCTGAGCCTCCCAAAGCGCTGGGATTATAGGCATTAGCCACTGCGCCCAGCCTCAGTGCCATTTTATTACATGTCTCTCCCCTTGGCTGAGGAGAAGAGGCAACAGGCACAGAAGAGATGTTGCTGTGATCTGTGCTGGTGAAGGAGGCGGCACAGAAGGGACAGTGGGGTGGGAGAGGAGCAGGAGGTCTCAGGTAGCCCCAGTGAGCTGGGAAAGGCATGTTCTCTCATTGGCACACCTCTATAAGGATGAGAAGCAGGGCACTGCAAGCTCTAAATAAATTCTTCCTCCTCCTCCATGAGGAGGCTCAGTATAAATGGATTAGGAGATGTGGACATCATTAATAAAGGAAATTTTGAATTTCTTTTGAAGTATGTGAATATGTGTTTCAAAATAACACACACAATCTTAATATGTTATGATGCTAGTGTTCATTTCCAGGACCTACAGACATGAGAAACTGCATCATTTCCCATGAGTCACCCACCACCTCTCAATGAACAGCATGGGTTGTAACCTTTCAAAGGACTCCATATTACTAAGTCAGGGTAATTCTCAGCTTCTCCATTGATTCTCATTTCCATAAGTATTATCACGAGTTTATAAAAGAACAATTAACAACAGTGATATGGTTTGGCTCTGTGTCCCCACCCAAATCTCATGTTGAACTGTAATTCTCAATGTTGGCGGAGGGACCTGGTGGGAGGTAGCCAGATCAAAGAGGTAGATTTCCCCCATGCTGTTCCCATAATAATGAGTTTTCACGCGATCTGATGGTTTAAAAGCGTGTGGCACATCCCCGTCGCTCTCACTCTCTCTCCCCTGCTGTCATGTGAAACCCACACCTGTTTTCCCTTCACCGTCTGTCACGATTGTTAAGTTTCCTGAGGGCTCCCAGTCATGCTTCCTGTATAGCCTGTGGAACTGTGAGTCAATTAAACCTCTTTTCTTCATAAATTACCCAGTCTCATGTAATTATAGCAGTGTGAGAATGTACTGATACAAAGAGACACCATGCTCTTCTACTCCAAAACTTTTCTAAAATCATTGGCTTTGATCCTGGAAGTTTAAATATCTCTCACTACGTTTTTAAAGAAATGCACTAAGGATGAAATGAAGACACATGGAGCTTGTGGCTGCTCACACCTGTGAAGGGTGCACAAGATAGATGCTAGGATGCAAATCTGAGTCAAGGCAACTGATGTTCGTGAAAATACCCAAATTCCTTTATTAACTACCTTTTTATTTTGAGACGGAGTCTCGCTCTGTCACCCAGGATGGAGTGCAGTGGTGCAATCTTGGCTCACTGCAACCTCCACCTCCCAGGTTCAAGTGATTCTCCTGCCTCAGCCTCCCGAGTACCTGAGACTACAGGACTGTGCCACCATGCCCGGCTAATTTTTGTATTTTTGTAGAGATGGGGCTTCACCATGTAGAGATGGGGCTTCACTATGTTGGCCAAGCTGTTCTCAAACTCCTGACCTCAAGTGATCCTCCTGCCTTGGCCTCCCAAAGTACTGGGATTAAAGGTGTGAGCCACTGCATCCAGCCAATTATCAACTTTAAAGCGACTCTGCTGACTCTCTAGCTTGAAACATCCTAGAACTCTGCTGTAATCCTTTATTTTGCTGAAGGTCTCAATGCCATCTGAAGCTTGTCCCATGCTGCTGCCTCAAAATGCTTTGAAACGAGCTTGCATTGTGTTCAAAAATATTCACTTCTATTATTTAATTGCCCTGATGTACGCTTCATATATTACAACGGTGTTTGCTATCCCCACTTGACAAACGTTCCACTAAAATGACAGTACCATTCTTCAGAGATGTCTTAAAAGTCTCTGCAAGTCAATTAAGTACAAAAAAATGAAGATTTTGTTTCAGAGACAAGACAAAAGTGTTCAAGAGGAGGAGATTTTTAGCTTGAAAACTTCAAGTACGATTCACTTTGAAGAGAAATTCTTACTAGCTCATTTATTTCCTCAGAATTACACACAGAAACAAGCACTTACCAACCAAGACAACGAGTCTGTATTTCTCATTAGTTTGTCGCCGATACGGTGTCACTTCTTCGTACGTGGGCACGTCAGCTGTGTCGTACTGATCACTCTTCTTGCATTCATACATGGATTTATTTGTTTTCTTATCTTTTCTACTAAGACGAAAACTTCTTCTAAAACCAGCTGCAAATATCAAAATAAATATATTTTTAGTTAACATGAACCAAAAATGAAACCCTCAAAAAACAAAAATAAAAAACCCTTAGAGTTGGGTTGGATTTTATTTATGATAATATTGGTTTATTAAAGTAAAACCCTAATGTTTTAGAGACAGGGTCTCACTCTGTTGCCCAAGCTGGAGAGCAGTGGCGCCATCATAGCTCACTGCAGTGTTGAACTCCTGGGCTCCAGCAATCCTCCTGCCTCAGACTCCCAGGCAGCTGGGACTACAGGCACATGTCGCCATGCCCGGCTAATTTTTAAAATATTTTGTAGAGACAGGGTCTTGCTATGTTGCCTAGGCTGGTCTTGAATTCCTGGCCTCAAGCAATCCCCCCACTTTAGCTTCCCAAAGTGTTGGGATTACAGGCATGAGCCACTGTGCCTGGCCTATTTCATCATAATATTGTCAGAAGTGTATTCAGTCAGAAAAAAATAATAGTACACAATTTTATTGAAACAATAACCTATAATAGAATTAATATTTATTTATGTAGTTATAATAATATAAATTTTATTTGGTTTAAACAATAGAGAGCTCTGTTGAAAAATCATTGAGTAAAATAACTATAATAAAGCAAAATAAGTCAGAAGTCATAATTTATCAAGAACTGATTGGTAAACACGTTTGATATGAAAAAGGTAAAAACACTGTAAAAGCATTTTAAATGTAAACAACAAGTTCTCTCATTCATGAACATTAACAAAGTTTCTATTACATCCTAAGCATAACCTAACAATGTACCCATGGCACAGGCAGCATCTATTGTTAAACAAGAAGAGAACTAAATTAGGGAGTGTGTCGTGTAGTGTATGCTTATGCGTCGGTCAGGCTGACAGAAGAAGGCTCACTCACTCAACAATTAGTTGGTCTTCAGCAAGTCAGTTAACTTTAACTGGACTCCAGGGGATGGAATAAATGATCAAGCCTCAGGTTCTCTTCTCTAATGGATATTCTATGGTTTCATAATGTGACACATATGAAATTAAATAGAGCCAGGCGTGGTGGCTCATGCCTATAATCCCAGCACTTTGGGAAGCCAAGGAGGGCAGATCGCTTGAGCCCAGGAGTTGAAGACCAGCTGGGGCAACATGGAGAAACCCCATCTCTTACTAAAAATACAAAAAAATTAGCTAAGCCTGGTGGTGCACACCTATAATCTCAGCTACTCGGGAGGCTGAGACAGGAGAATCGCTTGAACTCAGGAGACAGAGTTTGTAGTGAGCCAAGATCGTACCACTGCACTCTAGGCTAGGTGAAAGAGTAAGGCTCCATCTCAAAAACAAAACAAAAAACCCTTATATATATTTTATATCAGTTGCAAAGTTGGAAAGAAAATACAAGTACATTTTAAAGGTATAAAAATAAATTCTCTTCAAAAAGAATATTCATCAACTTTGATAAATAGGTAACTTTTTTTTTTTTTTGAGATGGAGTTTTCTCATCACCCAGGGTAGAGAGCAATGGCATAATCTCAGCTCACTGCAACCTCTGCCTCCTGGGTTCAAGTGATTCTCCTGCCTCAGCTTCCTGAGTAGCTGAGATTACAGGCACACGCCACCACACTTGGCTAACTTTTGTATTTTCAGTAGAGATGGGGTTTCAAAACTTTGGCCAGGCTCATCTCGAACTTCTGACCTCAGGTAATCCGCCCTTCTCAGCCTCCCAAACTGCTGAGATTACAGGCATGAGCCACCATGCCCAGCCATAGATATCTTTTTTATAAACAGAGGTATTTTGTAACAAAATGAAAAAAATGTAATAACTAATTTGTGTGGATTTTAGGGAATAGAGTCCGCTGTCTGCATCTGTGGGTTCCATCCATGTGGATTTAACCAATTATGGACTGAAATTTTTTTAACTGCATCTCTCTTGAACATGTATTGAATGTTATTTCATCTGTATTGAGACTTTTGTCCTTGTCATTATTCCCTTAACAATAGAGTATAACAACAATTTACATAGCATTTACAATGTATTAGGTATTACAAGTAATCTACAGGTGATTTAAAGTATACAGGAGGATGTGCATCGGTTACATACAAGCACATATTTTATATCAGGGGCTTGAGCATCTGCAGATTTTAGTATCCAAGGGGTCTTGGAACCAATCTCCCATGGATGTCACAGGATGATTGCATAAAGGACATGAATAATTGTTACCATTGGGCTTAAGAAATTAACAGGATTCAAAATAAAGGAAATGTGAAACAATTACCAATGACTAACAATGGCTTTATGTGACTCACCTTATGGATTCAGAGTTTAATAAAAATCAATCAAGATACTAAGGACAGAGTGACTCAAGTCCATCCGATAACATGTTTCTGTGGCCCTCTAAGAGTCACTCTGATTTTGAGAAGATATTTGAATTGAGAGACAAGGTTGTTTATAAAGGATCTAAAACAAGGAAGACAGTTGCTCTAAAGCTCCTTTACAAAGGTAAAGAGGAGAAGAGAACAGGACAAGTTGTAAACACATGGTTGTCTTATAAGACAGAGATGACATCCAAGGGAAGCTAGAAGGTAAATGTGTCCCTCTGGCCCTAGGATGAGAAAAAGAGGTGGGATTCTAAAATCACACGTGCAGAGAGGATTCAAACTTCTATGAAAAGCGCCAGAGAAAAAGCTGTCTATTACTCTTTGTTCATCTTGTTTTCTAGGTTATAGGGAAAGTTTCATAGAATCCAGAAAAGGGACTTCTTTTTTTTTTTTTTTTTTTTTTTTAAGACAGGGTCTGTCTCTGTTGACCAGGCTGGAGTGCAGTGTCACGATCTTGGTTCTCTGAAACCTCTGCCTCCCAGGCTCAAGCCATCTTCCCACCTCAGCCCCCTGAGTAGCTGGGACCACAGGCATGCACATCTAGCTAATTATTATTATTATTATTATTATTATTATTATTATTTTGGTATAGATAAGGTTTCGCCATGTTGCCCAGGTTGGTCTTGAAGCCCTGAGCAAAAATGATCCACCCACCTCAACCTCCCAAAGTGCTCGGATTATAGGCATGAGACACCGAACCCAGCCATCTTCCTATCACAGACATCACACACCACACCAGAAGTAGCCAAGGTCCTCACAACTACCCCTCGTGCTTGAGCGCAGTGGTTCTCAGACAAGGTTCTCTTCCTAATTGCAGAGTTTAGTTATCCCAAACCACCCCCAGCACCTACTCTGTCCCTGGTGTGTGCTGGCCCAGACTGTAGCCCAGTATTAGGGGGGCTTCTGGTTTAGCACAAAGATGATACATGAGCTACTCTAACAACACGTTAGAATGCTGGTATTTCACAGCATTCTAATTTCATGTTTTCACAGCTCTTGCCTCATGAGAGGCAATTACAGGATAAGCAGGTAGAACTATAAATTCCTTTATAATTTTTCCTTGTACAGAGGGAGGCTTGCTGTCAAGTCACTACAAACTTTTGGCACAGGAATGGATATGACAAGAACATAAATGCTTCATCCACAGGAAATAACATCCAAAAGTAAAAACCTGACAAATTTCTGATGAGCTAAATCACAGCTAAACCTTGAATTTCAATGTGCTTACCAATTTGAGTCTTAACGATTTACTTAAGTTTTTACTTTCCTTTTTTTTTTTCTTGAGACAGGGTCTCACTTCTGTGGCTCAGGCTGGAGTGCAGTGGTGCAAACTCAGCTCACTGCAGCCTCCGCCTCCCAGGTTCAAGCGATTCGCATGCCTCAGCCTCCTGAGTAGCTGGGACTACAGACGCCCGCCACCACACCCAGCTAAATTTTGTATTTTTAGTAGAGATGAGGTTCCTCCATGTTGGCCAGGCTGGTCTTGGACTGCTGACCTCAGGAGATCCACCCGCCTTGGCCTCCCAAAGTGCTGGGATTACAGGCGTGAGCCACCGCACCCAGCCAAGTTTTTACTTTCATCAAAAACACTGAGTTAGAGAGGAAAAGAAAGAAGATAATCAGATCTCTTAAGATGATGCTGCACGAGTGTCAAAGTTGGGAACCATGTTGCATAGATAGTTGGGTGATGTCAGTTGTGCAACGCTTGTTACAGAACAGGTGCTTGATAAACGTTTACTGAATGGAAGTAATTTTAAAAGGCAGCAACAAAAACCTTATTACCATTCCTGTTTCATCTGCTTCCTGTAAATTTCAACAAAGAAAGCATGACACATTAGGCATTTTCTAAGAGTTAAAATTCTAAGAGGTGTCAAAGGCTAATGCTCTGCAAACAAGAAAGCCTTAGAGCTGGAAGAAACTATGAAGGTCATCTGAGCCTGCTCTTTGCCGGGCACAGACGGTGCCGCCATACACTGCACTTGTTCACATCAGTTTTTCTATAGCAACGCCAATCAATTCACACAGGTTCTGAAGCTTTAGTGCCGTGAACACACAGGAATTCACACAGGTTCTGAAGCTTTAGTGCCTTGAACGATATTTTACAATGCAAAGGAGCAAAGGCAGTGAGGTCGCCACAGGGGTTCCGTGGGAGTAGCTGGTCACTGATTGTTACCAAGCAGAGGCTGGCAGAGCGATCCGGACCAGCACCTAGGCTCTGCTGACTTACTTCTCTACAAGGCTCATTTCCTCTACTTTAAAATACAGATTATAGTAGTATCTGCCTCACAAGGTGGTTAAGGATTAAATAATTCATGTAAAGCTTTCAGTCCCATCTGTGGCATATGGTAAGTGCTTTACATGTTAGCTACAGATTCATGCTACAATGCCGCCGACTACTTAAAAGAACCTTGAAGGCAGGAACGTGTATCCCCTGTAGTCCCACAGCACAGAGTCTAGCAAAAATTTAAAAAAGTGGGGTGAGGAGGGGGAGTTAAGAGGCTCACTAATAAGTTTCAAATTGACCAATAGTATAAAACAGACAAAATGTTAAAATTAAAGCCAGATTTAAATACGTTAAATATTCTAGATGCCTAAAGTACCTTATTAAGT
The DNA here is from genome assembly GCF_024542745.1 of Macaca thibetana thibetana. Taxonomy (NCBI): domain Eukaryota; kingdom Metazoa; phylum Chordata; class Mammalia; order Primates; family Cercopithecidae; genus Macaca; species Macaca thibetana. Next base: position 27,766,510 of record NC_065586.1, read on the forward strand.
ATTAAGACATTTAAAATACAACAGAAATAGTCAGGTGTGGTGGCGCGTGCCTATAATCCCAGCTACTTGGGAGGCTGAGGCATGAGAATCACTTGAATCCAGTAGGTGGAGGTTACAGGAGCCAACATCCCGCCATTGCACTCCAGCCTGGGCAACAGAGCAAGACCTTGTCTCTAAATAAATAAATAAATAAGTTTAAAAAATACAATGGAAAGGTTTAGCATGTATTAATTATTTTTTCATTTGTCCTCATAGATTCTCTTTCTAGGGATATAGCTATTTGTTACGATATTTATATTTAAAGAAAGTATCCTTTCCTTTGGTCTTACTTTTTACTTACTCCCCTGATTCACAAATACATATTAATACTCTATATTTACATACACACACATCTGATATACATACACACATATGCATATATATGCACAGACACATATATACATGTACATACATAGATGTGTATACACATACACAGACAGGGTGAGAAGAAGGAAAAATTGCCAGTCCAGACAATCAATGAAATAGCCAGAACAAAAGATATAGCAAGAGTTATGAAATTCAGAGTATTTATTTGTGATGATTTTTCAGCCTGCCCCATACTCCTAAGGGCAATTTTTCTAGAATCTGCCCCCCATGCGTAGTCAGAGGTAACAGCACACTTAACACATCCTTCCAGGCAGTACAGAGGCTGTAATTTTCCAATTTCAGTAAAATAATGAGTGATGTGTCAGTACACCTTAGTTAAGTCTGAGCTTAAGGGAGAGTAATTCTGTGTCTGGAAAAGGGAGTTAATCATTTCTTGCCTTCAGATCTTACTTCTCATATTAAAAGGAAGACCAAAAAATGTGATCTTAAACAAAGTACACAGAGGATTCTTTTAGATAAACGTGAACCTGTTTGATTTCAGTTCACTTTCAGTGCAAAAGTCTTAGCAAGAGCTGGCTTTAAAAAGGACGGAAAGGAAAGGGGTACATTAACAAGGAATTTAGAGTAAGGGAACAGCTTTACGTAAAAAATATTTTTCCTTACATTTCATGTTTTCGCAATTTGTAATTGGCTCAACATTTTTATGGACAGGCTTTTTCTAGGGAGCTTACCCACAGCTGCTAGAGATTTGTGTTTTTGAAAGGAACGGCACGTTTAGTTTATTACAATAGGAAAGTGACTTCAGAGTTAAGACTGCAGCTGCAGGTCAGTCCCTAATCACAGACACTGCTTATCTAATATTTTCCAGTAGAAATAATTTATGACTTGTTCATTTATCATTTAATGTATAGCTTTGCTTAAAGGTAAAAATTTAACTGTAAAGGGAGAGATCTGAGTTGCTTGTTATTTGCTTCTTAGTTCAGTAAGACTGCAATAAACATCCCTTTATCTCATGTCACTGATGACTTCATTAGGGCAAATTGCTAGAAACTGGACAGATCCTGTCCAAATGCTTCTCAGATTGATTAATATCAATGTCCATTCCCACCAGCAGTATGTACAGTGGCCCATTTCACCATTCTCTCATCAAAGGACTTCTAATCTCTTCTTTAAAATCTTTAGTGATTTGACAAGTGAAAACTGTACATCGTTGTTATTTTAACTGTTAGTGGAGTTGACGGTATTTTTTTTCATGTTTATTACTCACTTGCATTTCTTACTTCTTCTGCAAATTGTTGGTTTATACATTTTGATCGCTTTGGGATTAGAGTCGTCATAAATACATAGACACGGGTCTCTTTTAATAAGGTCATAAGCGCTTTGTTTTGTTAAAAAGGCGTAAGGTTTTCTATTTTCCTTTTTAACTGTCATCATAAAGAAATTTAAACTGTTTATGTGTTTGAATTTATAAATATCTTTCCTTTGTGATTCCTTCCATTGTTTCTATAACTTTTCCATCTTAGTTCTGATAAATATTCACCAACATTTTCTGAAGTTTAAAAAGCGGGTTGCATGGCTTTACATTTAATTTTTTAATTCCATCTGGAATTACTGACATGTAATCATGATGAAATCAGACCTGGGAAGTGTGGCTGTAACTTTACATTTTTCTAAATAATTAACCAATGGTCCCAGAAATACTCAACAATCCTTTTACTACTTTAATGTTGACACATATGTTGTATTGAAATACCAGATGGTACATTATTATGCCATGACAGAAAAAGGTGATTCTTGGTCTAAATTTAGCTTCTCTTTTTATTTTTATTTATTTATTACTTTGAGAAAGAGTCTTATTCTGTCATCCAGGCTGAAGTGGTGCGATCATGGCTCAGTGCAGCCTCAAACCCCTGGGGTCCAGCGATTCTCCCACCTCAGCCTCCCAAGCAGCTGGACATACAGGCACATGCCACCACACCCGGTTACTTTTCAAAAATTTTGTTTTGTAGAGATGGGATCTCACTAGGTTGCACAGGCTAACCTCAAACTCCTGGCCCCACCTCAGTCTCCCAAAGTGCTAGGTTTATGGACATGAGCCACCATACCTCACCTTTCATTCTCTTTTTAATATCAATACCAAAACAACAGTGTAAGTGGTGGTAGTGGGTGATATTTGTCGGGCACATACTAGATGAGAGCCACTACTCAAAGTGCATTATGCGGGATGAATTTAATTCTCACAGCCACACTATGAGGTGGGTATAACAATCCATGTGTTTCAGTAGACTCTTCAGTGTAATAAATAAAGATGGCCAAAGCTTTGGTTCAAGTATTAAATGATAAAATGAAGTCAAGAAGAAAGTTTGAAATATTACCCTATATACACAGATGCATAATAGAAAAAAATGAATTTAGCTTATTTCTATTACATTATGTTAGGTATGAAATAATCTAATAGAAAAAATTAACAAAGAGAACCAATGGTTTAACTTAGGGATTAAAAACATAAATTTTTTCCTGATGGAAGACATTTTCCAAATATAAGGAAACACATTTTAATACTCCCCTGTATTCAAAATACAAAAATATGTAAGGCAATGTCACTGGCTGCCAACCACTAGGGGACACAAAACTTACTCTCAAATACTTGTAATTTAAGGTGTTTTCACAACACAGGCCCATGACTAGAAAATGAAACTTTTTGCAAGTATTCCAGTCACTCTAATTTCTCTCAAGTAAAAAATTTTAGAACTTGAGCAGTTGCGATTTGGTCACTTTCAAAGTTATTTCTCGATATTGCATTTGTAAAACATTCTTCATCAATAGAGTATTCATCTTAATGCCTACATACATAAATTAAGAATCATTTGTTATTAAAATAAGTTTCATATTATACATGTTATAACTACCTATGCTATAATTTCAAATGTTAGCAATATTTTTTAACAATTAAAAAACCTGGAAGCAACCACGATATGCAGAAGTATGGAAATGATTGATTAAATTATAAAACACCTTCTCAAAGAAATGGAGTTGAAACTATTAAAATTATGAAACTACATAGTACCACAGAAATGCATTTCAGATAATAAATGGAAAAAAACAGACAGGATACAATAATCATACTTACACTATGAGTTTTACCTTTTTACTAACATAAAGACTGTTATGGATACAGAAATATAGAAGAAAACACATCTTTTTAAAAGACAATGGTTGTGTTAGGTAGAGAGGGCTGTGGACAATAATTTGTTCTACTTTTCAAACTTACTATAATATTATATATTTTTCAAAATCACTATAATATTATATAATTATATAAAACTACATAATTTCAGATTTACAATTTGAAAAAGAAAACACAAAAACACAAAGTTCACAATATACGAAGAAACAAACAAATGAAATCGTATTGGCAGATGTAGTTGTGTGGTTATACCAGCATGTAACACAAAATACACATTGGTTGTGTCTGAGAGGCAAGTTCTAATCATCTATCTTTTTCAGTGATTATGGTAACAGACTAAATTTGTATATTAACAATAGTTAGGAATAGCCACATAAATTCAAGCATAAAGCAAGCAACAAAAGCAAAAATCATGGAAAAGTATAAAAAATAAGAATATAATATAAGAAGTTAAGATTAAGGGCAAGGAAGAGAGAGAAGCAGCAGTCTCACCTAAGCAGTAACGATGAAAAAAAGAGAAGTACTTATGGTTTTGAAACTTACAACCAAACTAATAAAATGGATAAAAAATCTTTTCTAAAATCACAAATTATTGTATTATTTGGCTCCCACAAATACGTAATTTCAACGTAAACTTATAATGTAAATATTTGTAATTTTAATGATCTCACTTTTTAATAAAATGTTGACCTTTAAGATGGCATTTTATTAAAAATACATGATCATTTTAGCTACAAACATGCCCATTAACATAAAAGACCCTCAAGCAAAGTCAAGACAACTCACCACCCACACTAATAGCCTCCAAAAATCCCACATGTGAATGAGGGGAAAATGGGACTTGGCTTTCTGTCAACTCAAAGAAAATCAATACTATTACATTACCACCTGCAATTTTTCAAATGGGACAGTTTCAATCTTTGATTACATTTCTTTTACATAACCAACCTGGTCTAATAGATAGTATGCATTTCTAATGTTAAAAATAAGTTTTTAATATGTATATGTTTATAGCATGGGAAAAGAGGTCTTCGTGAAATAGTCTTGACTCACAGAGGTTTAGAGAAGGAAGGAATACATTTGTTTGATGCAAACAAAGTCTAGAAAACTGCTTAATTTTTTCAATGGAGAAAAAAATAAACATTTAAATTTTTTTCTCACCTTAAAATTACTAAAATGCAGATTTTTTTAATCAGAAGACTTTTTAAAATCATTGTATGAAAGTTATTTTTTTGCATCTTAAAAATCAGATTCCTTTGACCAAGCAAATATTTAACTGATTCAATAGGTACCTTAACTACAAGGAAAAAAAACAAATTTACTACAAGTGAACTTCTTAAGAAGATTTTTTTTAAAAATGTAGACATTAATAAAAACTAAGCAGCTGGAAATTATTATATGATATTAGGTTTCTGACAACAAAACATCGAACATTTCTACTAATATAAACATTTTGAATATAATGTCAGTGCTGTTGTAATAGTGCAAATCATAACCAACATAGTAACATGATCTTAATAGAAAATTATTATCAAAATGATGCTCTCATTATATGCCAATCATAAAATTATCCCAAAGACTATAGAGGATAATTAAGAACATCTTACAATAACAAACAAGTAAAAATCTTGGGAGGAGGTTTAAACTGCGAAGAAATGCTAAATCTAGATGTATTGAAATCTAAAGAGGCTAGGTTAGTCAGGTTCCATATTGATCTTACAAAACAATGTCAGAAAAAAATCACCAAAGAAAAATGAACATTTTCATGGATTATATTAGCCAATTATATACATGCTAATTTTGTAGATAAAGGGGAAAAAGGTTTTCAAACATACTATTAGAAAATTCATCTCTGCAATGTTGCAGGTTCAAAGTTGCTCTCAGTAAATGTAAAGAAATGTTCACATGCCATAAATACCCTTAAGTCTTTCAGCTCATCTCAGGCTAAAAATAAACATAGAAACTCAAAGTACCTAATGAAACCACAAAAGTTAATAAAAGATACAATTTGCAATTTTCAAAGAAAAATATTACTTAGGTCTTTAAAAGTTTTCCTGATACCACTGACAATTTGTTTTAAAGTACAGCACAGAACATCACCATAAAAAAAGAGAGAGAGGAATTCGTATGAGAATTTAATTTTTTGTAAGCCAGCTAATAAAGAAATAAGTTCTTACTTATGTCTCCAAAATTATGAGAAAATACAGTTACACATATGTAAAACTGTGTATAAAAATATAGTTCTGAGCAGAGAGAAAAATTGATTTGAAATTTTAATATGTTTTTTCAGTTGAGTCCGTGCAACCTAAAATTCTCCAAGCAGAAATGGTTTCTTTCTGTCAGAAAAAATATTTCCAAGTAGTATTCCAGACATGCTGAGATTATGCAGTGTCTTTCGTATTCAAGAAAGAACCTGTGTAACTTTTGAAAGAATGCTTCTAAATGTTCTCTATGCATAAATATTATGTTTTGGAAAAATATTAAGGCAGTAATATTTAGACACAGCTGTACTTAATTTGCATGACATTCTTTAATAAAATGATTGAATATTGAATATACGGGAATTTTTACTGGATTTATAAAACATGCAGATAACTTGTTGAAGATCAGTGTGGCTTCAACATAGGAGGACAGACAGAAATAAGAAACAGGATTAGGAAAAAACACCTAGGAACAGATGTGGGTAAATAACAACATTTGAAAGAAATAACAACAAATAGTTTCATTTTTATTTAACTTGATGGCAAACCTCTCTTCAGTTACATTAAGTCCCCAAACTGATCGTGTTTTAAAAGAATGTATGAAGTACTCCAGAGCAAGGGCAAAAGTCAGGAAAAGTGACTTTTCAGGAAATTATTTGTAAGAAAGTATGTTAGAAAAGAGATGCATAGGTGACGCTTTGTGAATTGATTAGAACAAGTTTTCTATAATGAATTAGCCAGAGGAAAACAGTCTGTAAATCTGATCAATGTTACAAAAAAATTACTCTTCATATGGATTATTTTGTACTGCGGCAGGAAAAAGGAGAATTTTTAATGCTGACTGTTCAACCATCGAGAAGCAATTATACTTCGGAAGCAAACACACTGTTCTGGAAAACCGAAAATAAACCAACTTCCATGCCATCCACCAAAGCCAAGCAAAATTTTCAAAAGCCTATAGGAAGAAAGGAATTTTTTCTAATAATTCATATATATGCAAGTACATACATAAACATATATGACAATCTTTATATACAGGCAGCTCCTGACTTACAGAGATTCAACTTTAAATGGTGTAAATTTCGGCAATTCATATTTACAGCATATTAGCAATTTACCTTCATGTTATTACTATGATTTAATTTCTTTTTAAGAGATAGGGTCTCACTCTGTCACCCAGGCTGTAGTGGCAGCATTGTAGGTCACTGCAGCCTTGAACTCCTGGCCTCAAGCGATCCTCTCACCTCAGCGTCTGGAGTAGTTGGGATTACAGGTGTGCGTCACTGCACTTGGATTATTACAAAATTTTATACAAACTACATACAACTTACATTGCCCAGTGAGCTTTTTCCTTTCTTTCAATAATAAAAGCCAAACCTCTTTCATTAATAAACATGCTAACCTCTAAGAAATGGGTATGTTACAGGTCAGTAAGAATCATACCACATAGTGTACTTTCACATCAGTGATAGCTTATTAAATATGGTTTTAAAGTATAATTCTCATAAAAATTGGTATTTAAATCTTGGAGTGTCATAGATCTCTACTTGGATGTCAAGTGGAATCCGTGAACTTTTCCTCAGCCCAACTTACTCCTCCACAGTCTTTCCCATCTCAGTAAATAGTAACTCCATCTTTGTAGCTACTAAATCCCAAAACCATACACCCATCCTTGGTTCGCCAATTTGTCAGGAAATCTCCTCAGTTCTACCATCAAAATATATCCAGAATGGGACATCTTCTCACCACCTCCATAGATAACATCTGCTTCCAACCACAATCATTGTCTGCCTGAATGACGACAGGAGCTCCCTGCTTCTGCTCTTTCTCCCTCAAAATCCATTCCCAACAGATCAGCCAGCATGACCCTTACAAATAGAAGGCAGTTCATGTTACTGCTCTGCTTAGAGCCCTTCAATGATCTGGAGTATAAGAGCCAAAGTTCCTCCTCTCACAAACATTCCGTTATCTCAACAACCTCAATTCCTATCACTCTCCCCATTCACTCTGCTCTGGTCACTCTGGTCTCTTGACCCATCTTTAGGGCCTTTGCACACAGTTATGCACAATGCATCCTGTCTCGGGGCCTTCGTACATGCTGTTGGAGGGTTTGCTCACATGCATCCTGTCTCGGGGCCTTTGCACATGCTGTGGGGGCCTGTACACATGCATCCTGTCTCGGGGCCTTTGCACACGTTGTTGGGGGCCTGTGCACATGCATCCTGTCTCAGGGCCTTTGCACATGCTTGTACCACTGTTTGGAATGCTTATTCCCAACAAGGCTCACTTAGGTTTTTGCTCAAACATGGCCTTCTCAGGGAGGCCTTCTTTGACCACCATATTTACATTTGAAACGCCCATTTTCCCAGCTCCCTCATCACCCCATCTCCATTTCCACCTTACTTTTCTTCTTAGCACTTTATTACCATCTAACAAATTGTTCAGCAATCTGTCTCCACTCCTACTCCCAACACAAAAGTGCTAGAAAAGGAGGATGTTTGTTTTGATCTCTGTTGAAACTCCAGTGCCCAGAATAGCATCTAGAATATAAAAGGCACTCAAAAAAAATTTTTTTATAAAATCCAGAAATAGCATTATAAGAAAGTTATATTCTATAAATACCAGAAGAAAATGCCAACCAGAGCTAAGGTGGTTCTCTCTCGACAGAGGCCCTAGGAATGGGGAGGAAGGGGAGGAAAGGAGACTCCCATTTTGGATTGCCGGTCATCTGCATCAACCAAATGCATATAGTACTTTGAAGAAAACATACAATTTTACGTTTTTTTAATTTTTTAATTTTTATTTTTTGAGATGGAGTCTCGCTCTATCGCCCAGGCTGGAATGCAGTGGCGCGATCTCAGCTCACTCCTAGCTCCACCTCCTGGGTTCACACCATTCTCCTGCCCCAGCCTCCCGAGTAGCCGGGACTACAGGCGCCCGCCACCATGCCCAGCTAATTTTTTGTATTTTTAGTAGAGACAGGCTTTCACCACCGTGTTAGCCAGGATGGTCTTGATCTCCTGACCTCGTGATCCGCCCGCCTCAGCCTCCCAACGTGCTGGGATTACAGGTGTGAGCCACCGCGCCTGGCCGCAATTTTAAATTATTTTAAATAATTTTGGTATGAGGAATACAAAAAGAAAACAGAAGACAAAAAGGAAGTGATTCACAGATTTGTGAAAAGAAAAATACCTATATGCTCTAAAATATAGCACAGAAAAAGTTAAAACACAACCAGAAGACCAGAAGAAAATGTGAGCAACAGAGAAGGGATGAATATTCATAATAAAAGAAGAGCTCATCAAATTAACAGAAGACTGATGAATAACCCAACCAAAAAAAGGGGATTAAGAAATGGTTAAGAGGAAAAAAGTGGGAGGGGGAGGAAAACTACTAAAAAGTCCCACAATTACAAAAAGTCACAGAACATTTTAACACGTTCGCTAAATACATATGTTTATCATAAAATAGTTTTGCCATTTATGTTAGCATGTTGCTTATGAGCCTTGTTTTAAAACCACATAAGATCTGTAGGCATTTTTAGGATTTGGCTTTGGGGAAAAAACAGAATTCCACAAGATAATCAATTTTCTCAAGCTATTTGTAACAAAGTCACTTTTTAGCAATATATTCTTTTTTAAATGGGAGACTATGATCAAACTTGCTTATTCTACAAAAGAACTAACGTCAAATCTTTGATTATTAGTTGAAGTGTTTCCATAAAAGAAGATACTTTTATCAGCAACACTATTCATTTATCTGTCCTACTATTTCACTGTGGAAGGACGTATTCTTTTTAAAAGCCTTTTTATATCGTATGACTCTCTTCTCAGGTATCCTCCTAGGTTTCCTTATCTTGGTGGCTATCTCAAGGAACTTCTAGGTGCACAAACCTTGTGGTTGTCTCTTGCACACATCAGAATAAGTATTTAGACCAGGAGGACATAAAGAAATGCTGTCATGATGCACATATACTAAAACACACTGGCCACATTTTTCCCTTTGCCATACTCAAGGATGGAAATGAAACTATTTTTTCTAAGACCAAGAGTTGAATGGAGTGAAAAGCTGGTACTTTATAATCCCAGCTACTCGCGAGGCTGAGGCAGGAGAATCACTTAAACCAGGGAGTCGGAGGTTGCAGTGAGCCAAGATCACGCCACTGCACTCTAGCCTGTAGACAGAGCGAGACTCCATCACAAAAAAAAAAAAAAGAAAGAAAAACAAAACAAAACAAAAAAACCTGTCAAAGCCAGGTAGGCAAAAAGACCTTAAGTTATCCATCTGCCAATAGGAATATATTTTGCACATCAGCCCTTGAAGAATTATGTTGTCTCATTTTTCTAGAAATACTCTTGGGTTACCTTTACTTCCCCATGGTTGAGAATATGGATACAAAGAAATACTTCGCTCTTGTAGCACAAGCACCAGTCTCGGAATTGGCAAGTAATGAGGAATGGTATGGACTGCAATGAACTGGAGTGCTCTTAATCTCTCCATTAAGGAATCAGTTATAACACAGCTCAGCTAATTATTATTATTTTGAGACAGAGTATGGCTCTGTCGCCCAGGTTGCAATACAATGGTGCGATCTCAGTTCACTACAACCTCCACCTCCTAAGTTCAAGCAATTCTCCTGCCTCAACCTCCTAAGTCACTTGGATTACAGGCATGCACCACCATGCCCAGCTAATTTTTGTATTTTTAGTAGAGACGGGGTTTCGTCATGTTGGCCAGGCTGGTCTTGAACTCCTGAGTGTCCTTCTCCTTCAGAGTGTCTGTGAGCCACCAGTTTGATATGAATTATTACATGATTCATGCTATTCTCATTCTACTTAGATGGTCCCCTGTCTTCTTCTATAATTGGATGATGTAGAATGGTCTCTTGGAAGCACAAAGTTCACCACCTTTTCCAAAGAAATAATTTTGCTGGGCCATGTGATATCTGTATGCTTAACTTCACCTGCTAGTGCCAAATTCTTTTATCTAAACCCTCCCGTAGTCTTAAATTCTACCCAATCTAGTCTTATTTGGACGTTTTTCTCTAATGGAATTGATTGCTAAAACTGTGTTTCTAGTCTATTACCTCTCACTACTAAAAGCACAGAACTTACCAGGACACCTGTCCACAGCAGTAGGGAGAAAGTCAGAAGAGAAATGTAGGTGAAGATAAGTTTAATGCTTGTAACAATTTCTAGAGAGTCTTGCTTTTGTTTGTGTTAATAAAATCCCTTGGCATCTCCAAACTGGACATTTCCTTAGAAAGTTAATCATAAGTTGATTATATTGGGGGCTGTTCAGCTGACGGTTATTTAGAGGGGTTATGGGAATAATAAGTCATATGGAAACAAAATCAAAAAGATATTTGAAAGAAAAAGTTATTTAGAAGCTTTGAATCATTTAACGGTTAACCACAGTTAATTATTTCCTTTTTCAGATATTCAATTCTTTACCATTGGCTCGGTCATCTCTGCCTATAAAAATGAGATCATCCTCTCTCCCACTGCAGCACTCCTATCCTCAACTGTAAAAACTGCCTCGGACTCAACTGTGATCCCTCCTCTGACAGAGGTGTCAGCTCTGTCACTTCTTGACACCTTGCAATTCAGCTTCCGGTGAAAATGTTTCTCAGATGTCAGCAGTGATTCCGCATTGCCAAATTCAATGGCATTTTGTCAGAACTCATTTTCTTTACGTGCTCTAAAGAAGCCCACATTTCTGATCACCCCTTGCTTTTGCACATCAATGTATAATATATTTACTGATTAAATACTCATTTCACAACACTCCTAAATGCTGGAAGACAGACACACATTTAAAATCCATATTTTGTTCTTTGGACGAAATGTCATACAAAGAATAACACTGGGTGCCAAAATCTGGCAAAACTTTAATAAATGTGTAAATTACTTAATCTAAAACTTATGATCTCACATTATACAGTACCAAACTAAATTTCCAGGCCCACTATCTACATATCATCGAACTTAAATATGTCCAGTGCTCTGCAAGTCATCTATTTTCAGGCTATTCTCTTCTATCTTTATCCCCCACGCTACCTAGAATTACACCTAACCCTTGCTGCCCAGCTCTCACGGCCTCTCTTGTGGGACTGGGTATCTGGTTGCTTCAGGCTGAGATGATCACCACCTTCTCAGAATCACAGGATTTTATGTGACAGTCATCAGATAGTGCTTTACGCGGCAGTTTTCTATAATCTCTACTGTCTGATTGACTGAGTATAAGCCCTTAAAGTTTAGGGAGTAGGTACCACTCTTTCTATTTTTGAGAGAAATAGAAGCGTGCAGTGATGGCTGTCCACATCTTCATACCTCCCTGTACCCAAGCTCTCAGGGGGTCTCCTTCCACAGTAACCCTGGCTTGGCCATGAGACTTGTTTCATCCAATGAGATATTAGCAGATCTGATGCAAGAAGAGGCTTCCTGAGCATTTACATCCTGGAGACTGTTTTCTTTTGCTGTTCTCTGGAATCTGAGACCACTGCATGGGCTAGTTTTGTGAAAGGTGAAAGACTCCATCAAACACAAACAAGTTCCCCCACCTGAGCACCCCCCAAACCAACCAGACCCCAGCCAAGACCCCAGACTGAACAGATCCACCAAGTTGACCCAGGCCAGAAGAACCACATTGCTGACCACAGTATCAAGAGAATAAATGCTTGTTGTTTTAAGCCATTACAGTTTCTGGTGATGTAGGGGGAGGTGTTAATGGATGTACCAGGTATCTGGCACACTGTATTATTCTGAAATGAGTAAAGAATACAATTTTAATAAAATCTCTCTCATCATTCAATTCTTACTTAGTAGATTTTCTCTAGCCTAGAAATTGAAATACTCCATATATCTGGAAAGGGTTTTCTAGTTTGTTTTGTAAAATGAAAAATCAAAAGGCAGCAATTGTAAAAGATACAGTACAAATATTCTGTCTCTCTAGATGGGGATGTGACTTCAGGATGCTCCATTTACCATCTTTGAGTCCTCAGGTAAATACTGTAAACTTTCTTGACCTTTGTTTCTTTTTCTTAAAATAAATACAATACCACTAACCTCACAGTATTAGAGATAATACACAGTAAATACCAAATATAGTCTCTGGTGCATTTCTTCAATAACCAGGAGATATTATCATCATGCATAATAATTAATCTTAAAATAAGAGAGCTGAAGCAGCTGATCTCTACATGTGGTTCTGGCTGGGCATGGTGGCTCATGCTATAATCTCTGCACTTTGGGAGACCGAGGCAGGTGGATTGCTAGAGCTCAGGAGTTTGAGAGCAGCCTGGGCAACCTGGTGAAACCCCACCTCTACCAAAAATACAAAAAAATTAGCTGGCCGTGGTGGTGCAGGCCTGTAGCCCCAGCTACATGGGAGGCTGAGGTGGGAGGATGGTTTGAGCCTGGGAGGCGGAGGTTGCAAAGCCGAGATCATGCCACTGCACTCCATACTGGGTGACAGAGCCAGACCCTGTCTCAAAAAATAATAATAATAAAATAAAAGTATGTCTCTACACGATTCATTCCCTCTCACTACTAAAAGCAGAGAGTTTGTCATGATGCCTGGATGTGGCAAGAGTGGGAAAGTCTGAAGGTAAAACATTAGGGAAGATCATTTTAATGTTTTGAGCAATTTCTAAACATTTTTGTGTATAACAACCCTTGGCATCTGAAAACTAGAAATTTTTCCTGCCCATACAGATTAGAAAGTTGGTCATAGGGCTTAACTATATTTGGAACTGTTCAGTCAATGGTTACTTAGGAGGGGCCTGTGGGAATAAGAAATCATAAGAAAACATAAGCAAAAAGTGGCCGGGCATGGTGGCTCACACCTGTAATCCCAGCATTTTGGGAGGCCAAGGCGGGCAGATAGCTTGAGGTCAAGAGTTTGAGACCAGCCTGGCCAACATTGCAAAACCCTGTCTCTACTAAAAATACAAAAATGAGCCAGGCATGGTGGTGGGTGCCTGTAATCCCAGCTACTCAGGAGGCTGAGACAGGAGAATCACTTGAACCCAGGAGGCAAAGGTTGCAGTGAATCGAGACTGTGCCACTGCACTCAAACCTGGGTGACAGAGTGAGACTCCATCTCAAAAACAACAACAACAACAAATAAGCAGAAAGTTGTTGGGAAGAAAAAGGTTGTTTAGAAGTGCTGATTAATTCACAATGAACTAGGTAATTAGAAAAGTCCAGATGCCATTAATTGTGTAAAATTGCTTAGTGCCAATAGGATGCTTTTTCATTCTCTATCAAAAATTATATAATTATATTATCTTACATCAAAAATATAAATTAGATTAATATAAAGATAGGGCATCTGGAACATTTCTGGAATATAATAACCAAAGCACACTAGGAAACCCTTTGTGTCCAGCCCATTGAGCCTGGGTAACGTGAAGGTGTGTGCCACCCCCACCGAATCTCAGAGCATGCGCGTGCAAATGCGCTCATTTCAGATAAAATGAGGTAATGACTTCAAGGAAAGCAACAGAAAGAAAGAGATCCTCCTCCATGGCCAAGTGCTCACCTATATAGGTTCCACTGTTGTTACCAGCATAGTCAGCATCTTCTGGATGGAGTGTAAAAGCATACAGAACAAAAGCCAAGAAATAAAGCAGAACAGTTAGAAGGCCAGCCGCAGATGCAAAAAAAAAAAAAACAAAAAACAAAAAACAAAAAACCACTTACAACAATTAGGTAAAGCACAGCATAGAACAGCCCTTGCAATGCCACTCTTAAACATAAAACAGTTTGTTTTATATTTAAGTTTAAAGTGACATTTTAAAATATCATGCAGGGTTTTGTGTGTGTTCTTTTTTTTAATTCCCCCAACTTTCTTCGGTGGTTTCTTGATCCAGGTACAAGAAAATTATACGAGACTTGTCTGAGAGGTTTATATTTTCTTTCTTTTTCTCTTTTTTTTTTTTTTTTTTTTGAGACAGAATCTTGCTCTGTTGCCCAGGCTGGAGTGCAATGGTTCAATCTCAGCTCACTGCAACCTCCGCCTCCTGAATTCAAGCGATTCTCCTGCCTCAGCCTCCTGAGTAGCTGGGATTACAGGCGTGCGCCACTATGTCCAGCTAATTTTTGTACTTTTAGTAGAGACAAGGTTTTGCCATGTTGGTCAGGCTGGTCTCGAACGCCTGACCTCAGGTGATCTGCCCACCTTGGCCTCCCAAAATGCTGGGATTACAGGCGTGAGCCACCGTGCCTGACCTATATTTTTAAAGTTAAGAAAACTATGCCAACGGATCCCCCAAAGTAAATTTATTTTTGTAAATCAGGTTCTTAGATAATAGGTAAAAATACAGCACTAATTTTGGCTCATTGGATTAGACAGAAAGATTAAGATGAAAATACATCCTTTCTATTGATAAGAAGAGATTTCATGTTGGGAAGTAACGGGAGAATGATACTGCTATTTTTTTAAAGAACTGATAAAAACATTTGTAAAGTAAGCAATGCGCTAGTATTTTGAAGTCACATGAATACTAGGCTATACGTATCTTAAAAACTTTATTTAAGTAGTGGGGTACTTATTATTTTAGGCCTCTTTCTTGTGGAACTAGCAGCATAGACTGCACAGAAATCAAATAATTGAGAAGGTGCCCCTAGATCATACACCAAAATAAGTCTGTCAATACATTTGAATAATACTGTTTATTTCATTCACATTTCAGACTACTGACAGAATAAAAATATAACATATTATTTCAGATTACATTCTATGTTTCTGCTGCATAAAGCAAAAAAAAAAATGTATATTTCTTTCTAACACAAAGTCCAACCACAATTTTTGGTTTTGTAACTTCACAATGGACGTTTGGATGTACAACAGAGTACATTTATAAGTTGCTTGTTATATTCAATTTAATCCTACATATATGTGCACTAAATAAAATTACTAGACTATGCAGGGTAACTTACACATGTACCTTTAATTTCCTCTGAGAAGCACAAAGAAAATGAGAAAGGAAATGATTAAATGTGCAGAAAATACAATTAGAATAGGAAGATGTTGCACCCAAAGAAAAAAAAAAATCCACCTACCACACTCAACTGTTTCCTCATCTTAGAAAAGCCAAAGGAGAAAACAAACGTATTTTAAATGTTTCAAAATTATCAGTCAACAAATACATAGAATTTATGCCAAACTACATTTTAGGCTGCACTACAGGCTTGTTTTAAAAAGAATGCATACACTTAACTTGTCAAAACATAGTCCTTACATAGCTTATTAAATAACCAAATGGGAAAAATAACCAGAACAAAAATCTTCAGCATTTTTTTCAAAATAATGTCTTCATTAAGGGGATTATATTTATTTTCATAGAACAGTTTTGTTGGTAAATCAATCTGTTCAATGCTTAAAAGAAATGTCTTGATAAAAATAGTGGAAAGAAGAAAGGATATTAGAAACAACAAATTTTGTCCTTAACATATCTAAATATCCTGTAAATTTCACAATAACCTGACAATTATCAATGTAATACACATATCAAATGAGTTATGCAGAATCATTTATTTTTATTCTGTCTATATTATCTGATGAAAGGTATTTTAGAAAGTAATCCTAAATGGTTCCTAAATTACTAATAGGATAGCAATTTAAAAGTTAAATATGACTTCAGAGACTCGCTTTCAGTTAAGGGTGGAAAAAGTCCTGGCAATATTACAGAGGGAAATCTAACTATGAGTTAAGGTAAAACGCATTTCACTACATGACCTCAGAGCAAATAGGAGTGATCAGAACAGTTCTCCCCTCATCCATCCAAGCTACAGAATAGCGGCCAAACAAAACACTTCCAGGAAAGTGTATACCACTGTATTTTTATTTTTTAAAATACTTATGGATCCTTCAGCTATGTTGGCTTGGTTTGATCAGTATTAGCAAATATCACAATCATTATTATTATTCAGGCTCGTGCTTTGAATCACCCAAGTTGTGACTTTATTTATGCGTATGTCTTAGTAAATCTGACCTGTCATGTGCATCTAAAACAAATTGTTAGAAAACAAGAAATAAACTATATGATGTGGCTTAGGCAAACAGCTAGGCATGATGGACATCAGATGGGTCACTTTAAAATCTCAGGTACTCCATTATAAAGTGGGTTGTTAAACATAGAGTCTATTTTTTATAAGACCAATGGGATAGATTAAATACTACACCCTCGATTAAAGACTTAGCGCCATGGAAATCAAATGATAAAAGCCATACCACAAAAACCAACAAAAAATTAAAACACTAATGTCAATCCACAAAAAAATCTGTAATTATATCACATATAGTATATATTTCACATTCTAATAAAATGTCATGAATATGCTGTATAAATTTGCAAGAGAATGTTTCTCCATAAAATTCTTAAGTAGAGAGAGAAGGATATTTTTATATTACTGATATAACCCCACACATATATTTGGTAGCAAGTATTATGCTTAATGAACATCCAGTAAGAAAATGAAAGGAACAGAATGTCTTAGACTTAGCAAGTTTGAACAAAGGGGAAAAAATAAACAAAACGCTGATCTCAGAAGAGAGTTGGGATAGTCACACGATTACTACTATGTGGAAGGCACTGTTCTGTGTACACTACAATACACAAACTTATTTAATTCCCCAACAATCTACAAGGCCAGTACTATAATCCCCTTTTTTTCAGATAAGAAAGAACCCTATAGTGAATTCTCATAATTTTATGTTGCTTTGGCATCCATTGTGAATCCAGGCTTAACTTTCTCATATCAGAAACAGGGGTTAGTTGCCCTTGACATAGCTTCAAGCTCTCTGCCTCCTCTGACTTCCTCAAGGCAGCCCATCCAGAAATCTGCCTTATACAACTGCCTGCTGGTGACCATCTCACTTTGGGACATACAGATACAGCATATGTGACTCACTCCATGACCCCTACACCCCACGTGGACCATGCAATTATGCTGCCGGGACCACCTCTCGGTCACAGCGTAACTCCACGGAACTCATGCCTGCTTTCTTTAGACCCACTATTTAGAACTCCCAGAAGGAAAACTTGCTTGGATAATGCCCTGGACCACAGTGAAGGCTTTGGTCCCCCATCTCTCTTGCTCCTCACACACTGGTTGAGTCTGTGTCCCAGAGAGCTCCCCTCTTCCTGTTGGCCCTGCGAGGCGTGCTGCCCTCCTCTCCGGGATCTGTGAGTAATACACTGCCTCTGCTATTTCATGCACCCCTGCTATTTCATGTTTCCTCCTCTGTGTCTCACCTGCCCGACACACCTGCATCTACAGTTTTTCCTGGTCAGGGCATTCCCAGAGAGTGGCTATCTTTGTAGGAATAAACTGGAAACAGGTCAGACAAGAGCCCCAAGAGTGTCTGTCAATATAATCAAGTCCCTGTGAGACAGGACATCTGGTCACAGGTGGACACTTAGGCATTAGGCCTTCCACCAGGAGAAAGAAGTATCCCATGAAAGGCACACTGCAGACAGCCATGACCACCTCCCTTGCATCAGAGCAGGGCTAGAGTTTATAGCCACTCTCTAGAGAGAGTTCAAGAACTAATTAGAACCGGAAAAAAAAGAAATACAACACATTTGTCCATGTTAAAACTGGGATTTGGACCCATGCCATTTGGCTCGAGTCTGAGTTTTTAATTCAATCCTATACTAATCATGACAAAATCACATTTTGATTACTCAAGTCTCAGACTAGAAATGGGCAGGAGAGAGGTCAAGGGACATAATGTTTCTTACAAGTTTCCTATTGACTTAGCATGACCTCCCACGGCCCCATCATCCCTCCCCAAAGCTTTGGTATTCCAAGGGAGAGTCTCCTGCCAGGAGTGGCCAGGGAGAACCAGCTCGTCTCCCCAGTGTTATCAAGAGTCCACCGTCTGCTATCTTCAAGCACATTAGAGCAGGAGAGGAAAGTTAGGAAAGTCACAATGGGAAGGCCAAGAGGATCTCAAAAAGATAAATGTGGCTGAGCACAGTGGCTCATGCCTATAATCCAGCACTTTGGGAGGCCACGGAAGGAGGATCACTCGAGGCCAGGAGTTTGAGACAGCCTAAACCACATAGTGAGATCTCATCTCTATAGAAAATTTTAAAAATTAGCTGGGTGTGGTGGCACATGCCTGTAGTCCCAGCTACTCAGGAGGCTGAGACAAGAGGATCGCTTGAGCTCAGGATTTCAAAGCTGCAGTCAGCTATGACTGCACTCAAGCCTGGGCGACAGAGTGAGAGCCTGTCTCAAAAAAAGAAAAACTTTTTTTTTTTTTTTAAGAGAAAGATAAATGTGTTTCTTCAGAGAATGGACTGGAAAGGTTCTTGTGAAAAGTACGTAGTGAGTTCTGCATACTGGGCAGTAGTAAACATCCCATTCTGCTGGATGTCACTCTGCAAGGGACATGTGTGACACTCCTGAAAAGTGGAGAAACTGTGTCTATATTAGTGTGCTATTATTCACATGGGCAAAGTTAAATCCCCATACTAGAAACCACTTACCTAAATTCCCCACCCCCTACCACAATCCCTTCTAAAAGTCTGCAATAACACACAACCACAGATCAGACCCCTGAGAGTTAACCAACGCTTTCTAACCTGCATGGCATTGGGTCCCTAGAACACAATACAAGCGACAATACAGCTGAGAACCCTTGCAATGGAAAGACTAGAAGCATCTACCCTGATAGTGTTTGAGAAGCAACATCTTCAGGAATCCCAGGAGAACACAGTTCACTGAGACTGAGCGTGAGCAGTAACAGTTAGAAGGTTCTTCACCTCAACCATCTTGCGATTTAAGTGATAAGATATGAAATTTACAACTTAGTTCATCTACACTTCTTTCCACCCAAACTCTGAACTCCGGAATCTTCCAAATAGTATTAGTATTAGGGAAAAAAAAAATTAGGTATTTTTTAAAACCCCATGTGTTTCTGTTTATACAAGACCTCACCAATATTAAGAAAATGTTTGACAATGTTTTAGACATACAAACTTCATATAACAACATAAGCAATGTTATTTGTTTCTGAATTAACTTTATGTATAAAAACAACAAATAAAATTACTTAAGAATCCAAGAAGCAGCAGCTTACTCAACTTGAAAAGCTTCATTACAATGACTTGTAGCGTCCAGTGATATATTATTCTTAAGTGTTAGACCTTCCAAAATATTGGTACTGTGTGCAGTGAATTCATTATTTTACTCAATGTTTAAATTCTTTTTTGCCTGTTGTGATTATCAACTGACAAATGCTTGTCTTTGAATGAACTAAGTTACACCTTTCTTACATGGATACCCTTCGGCTTCAGTTAAATATTTTCTTTTTACCTGCATAATAACAATCATGACGGGTTAAAACAAATTCTACAATAAAATATTTTGTGTTTTGCTTTCTAATCTTTAAATGGTTGAAAAATTGTACATTCTTGTTTCTTTGACTGCAAGAATTTTTTAAGAGTTATTGTGTAAAACAAAAATTTTGAATTAAGGTTATTCAGTCAGCAATATTAGAACCTTTTGGGTTCTTATACTTTGATAACTAAAAAAAGGAAACAACACTATAATAAATCATACTTGAATATTCTGTTGTAAAATATATTACCTGGATAACAGCTTTTTCTTACTCCTTTCTGAAGACCATATATACTGGACTTAAATATTTAATATAAATCACATCCTACTGAAGTTAAAGTTAAATTAACTTTATATCATTAGGAAGACAATTCTTAACTCATATTTAGATTTCAATAGAAAAGCAACAAACAATACCACAAATAAATTCATATTTCTTTCTTAAAGGTTAGGTAGTACATGCAACCAAACTATAAAAATAAGTTTCAGGCAGAAAATTAGAGTACTTTAAATTATATTGACACAAGAAATGCAAGTTGCCAAGTTTCTGTGATGCAAAAGTACTCTTTAATACTATCTGGGACATAAGATTCACTTTTACTCATTTCCAGAACACTTAAGCTGTATCTTTTATGTAATAGTCTAAAAGCTGGTCATCTAAAAGAAAACCTATCAGATTTTGAGGCCTGCTTTTCTGTCTGTATTACTAATATAAATCCATTATGTGGGAACCTATCATTAGCTGATGGACAGGGAGGGAAACAAATTTCCATTACAAATATCTTTGTTCGGTAAGCAATTCTTCCAAAAAATAGGGGGAGGAGACAAGTGCTTATATCTAGCTACTAAGACTTAGAAGAAATATTTTAGGTTTCAGAGTTCATGTTTTTGTCTTCAGGAATTTTTTATTTTAAGAAGTAAATTTTTTTGTGTGTTTGAAAAGCCTTTTTTTTTCCTTCTGGGTTTGTATTAGATACACAAAGATTCTTAAGGGGAGGAAATAACCAAGCAGCAAAGATGAATATGACTTACACTTATGAATTTTGTACAAGGAGGCTAGTTTTAAAGCCTAAAGAGGTTGTTATTATAATGGCTCCTGATTTCACTTACCTTAGAGCCAAGAACTAGAGCTCTAGCACAACTATAAATGCAAAGATAATAAGATTGGGATGTGCCCTTCTTTATATACTTCTATATTGATATTAACAGAAACCCTATAGTTCCAAAACCATCTTCCACGAATTTTTCCTCCATGCAAACTTAAGTTATGGTGATACACTACAAATGAAATAAAGAGCAAAATAAAGATTTAAAAAAGAGTAATACGAGCAATCATTTTGTGAAAAAAGTTAACTGGCTAATTTGATAAATGGTATTACATGACTAAATTCATTATTTCAAATCCGACATGTGCAATTTCCTCCTAGGTGTTAAGTCCACTAATGTGAAAATTAGTGGATAAAGTTTTTATCACTGTATTTTTAAAATAAATTTATAAATATTGACATGATAGAATTATTCTTCCTTTATAAATTTTACATTAAATCAGAAACTTTTAAAAAACCCTATTCCATTAATATTCAAAATCATAAAAACAAAAGATTTTATATCAACTTGTTGTTTCTCTTCACAGCATTTTCCTATAATTCAGCAAAGGGCATGATAACGTAAGTTTCCTATTCCAAAACCCTAAGTACCAAATATTGAAGTCCAGAAAGTAGTGGATCAGATGGCCTTTACAAGTTTTAGTCATGTAAAGAATCATCATCAAAACACAGGTTAAAGTGCTTTTAAATGCCATTTAAAATGTTCAGAATCAATACAAAGATTTATGCATAACTTTTAACTTTATGTGAGACAATATTCAAGGAAATTTCAAGTAGAATTTCAATTCTTTGAGAATAAAGACATTAGCTTCCTATTTAATTGTCACAGAAATATATTGTCTCTCTGAACAGGGCCATATCTGTTATATGTTTATTATTTAATAAGGATAATTTTGACCAGATTTATTTGAAAATAAATAACATATATAAAAACAAATAATGCAGCTCTCAGTGAATCAAAATCTAGCTTAATAAAAAAGAGAGAGAGAGAGAAGAAAGAGAGGAGGACCAGCAAACATTTCTGAATGGTATTCAAGAGGCAGAAAAGGCAAAAAAACCACAAAATTATTCAAATGAGGACATTTCAGTAAAGATAAATGCTAGAATAAATATTTATCAGAGCCACATATTGAAGTATTAACATAAAAAAGAAATTATGCAAATCAACAGACAAAAGGACTCTGTTACAATTAATACTTCTATGTACACACACAGAAACACACACACACACACACCCCTCACTTTCATATGCATCTATACAGAAACCAGTTTGAAAGAGCTATTAAAAAGCAATATATCTCTTTTGTCTAGTTCTTTTAAAGAAACACATATACACTTATTAAAAATTTTCAATCAATGAAAATTCATAATAATATCAAACTGTAAATTTCTAAGTTGCCTAGGTCTCAAACAGAGTTGAGTATGGATCTAGATTCAAGTATAATTACATTTATTTCATCTTTCAGTGACACATATCTTATCCCACATATACCAAATATATTAGAAATGTGTAAGCCTCCTATTTTAAAATCCCTTTAAGAGCAAGTCAGGCAAGGAGTCTCAAAGCTCCTTTCTGTTGGTGAGTTGGCCAGTGAAAAGTCATCTCGCTTAAGAACAATGAAATGTTCTCATGAAAGCTTTAAGCTTTCTCACGTCAGAAGACGTGTAGCATTCTGTGACAAGGATTTTTTTCCTTGTGCCTGGACTTAATGCAGCAAGGACAAGCAGGCTTTTGAATCAGTGCTCTACTTCAAGCATTTGACTGCTTGTGAGATTTATACTCGACTACAGTTTGGCTCTCTTCTAATGTGATTCCTGGGCTATATGCTTCTGCAAACTGACAGAAATCACAGGAGATGTGAAAAATGCAACAATACTAAAAACAGATGTTGGTGTAAAATTCCAGGGCCATTTATTTGGTCATTCCGCTGTTGAATGTACAATTTCTATGCTGAAAACAAAGGGTTGGTTTTTTTCTCCTAAAATACCTAGAACCATGAAACATCTAGGGGAGGTGCAATAGGGAATTTATGGGATGTGGACTTGAAGAGGTGGGTGGTGGGAAGTAAAGAAAAGCTGACAGAAGGTTAGGCTGAAAGAGAAAAAAAAGTACTTAAATGCACACTATGTTTTTCAGTAATCATACGGTAGCCATCCTTTGTCTTTCTCTCATTTTCTTTTAATCTAATCTGGTGATAACTCCAAAGGGATAGGCTAAAGGTCAGAAGTGTTATGATCTGGGGGTAAGAAAGGAATTAAGAACAATTGATCTTGAGCACAACTGCTTTCGTACCCAACAAAATGGTAGATTTTTTTTCTCCCTAATCTTTACCAAGAAATACCTAACCCAAACCTCCTGGCTTTGAAGAAATAAGAGCTATATTTGAGGTGACATTTAATAAAATACCTATATTTGGAAATCAAAGACAGTAGTAGTAGTTAGTTACTTTCTTAATGAGTGAGTCATGGATTTATTATTAACAACCTCAACCACCCCTTTCCTCAAAAGATTCATGTTAATATTCCAAATATGAATCTCATATTTGTTTGTTCCTGAGAATTGATGATCCCAAAGTTATTGCTAGGGTAATAGGACCCTTTATTCTGCCATGAGCACCTGCTCTAATAGTCAAAAATAAACATTGGGGTTTGGTTACCCTGCATTCCTATTAACAAACTTACATGATTTCCTGTTGGAAACTTTCAGGGGCTGAACCAATATTTCTGGTCGTCTCAGAGCCAGTCTCCTGGGAGAAAGAAGATCAACATGCCTATCAGTTTTCAGCACAGGTCTGAGGTGAATACAACATCAAAATATTTAGTCTTAAGAAAAAACTTAAAGGTTAGAGAAAAAAATGAATGTAATGCAATAGACTCAAATTAAGAAACAAATCGCCCACTTTCAAATTTTTGTAAATTATCTTCCCTCCCTCCAAAACCACTGGTCTTTTTTTTTTTTCTCCACCTTTCATATCAACATGGTTTCAAGATATTAATGTGCTATTTTCCATTTGCTTCATAACAAAAATCTAATATGACCCAGTACTGTCATATTATTTTTGGTCATTCATCATACTTAGTTAGACAAAACAGAAATCCAAACCCAAGGGATAAAAAATTCTAAGGCAAGGTTTTATAGCATATTTTATCACATCAATGTTAGAATGATATTTTGCAGAGAACAAAAGGTCAGCTGGAGAAAAGCCATTATTATGTACCAGCAGCTCACCTTTCCTGGAAATGCTTTGAGGGGATCAAGCCTGCCCTGGGGTTGGCATCACCTTCGTGTTTCGCTTGCCACCAAGTTGCATCATCTTGGCTCATAATCTGAAGAATATCTCCCTTTTTGAAAGAAAGCCCAGCTTCCTTACATGGAATTGCCTTATCCTCATTAGGATTATAGTCAAAGAGGGCTTTGATAAACATCTGGAAGAAAAGTTTCATTAAAGATGAATAAAGATAAAAAATAAAGGTGAAATGGCCTATATTCTCCTAACTCCGACTCCAAACATAGTAATTTTAAAACTGGAATATTGAAAGAGATATGTTATGACAAAGTGGATATGTGCTGGATGGAAAAACATGACTTCCCTCCCACGCACAAAAAAATGTTTTTAAGCAATAATTACCTTGCCTTCTTTTGACGGTGTCTCCTCTTTGATGCCGGGTATAATCTTAAATGTAATTGCTCCCTGAGACTGAGCCTGGTATCAGATGAAAGAAGGAGTTATAAGAAAACCAGACCCAAGGAAGAATAAGGTAAAATAGGTAGAAAGTGAAATGCATCTGAAAATTTACAAGCTTAGAGTTTCTACTCTTAGATAGACTAAACGGAGGAAACTATTTTTGTAGAAATTCCTGTAATGTGAGAAAGAAAGCTCTGAAGTTTGTAGAATAAGTTAAAAAACATTAACTCCTAAATCCACTTTTACTTCCTGTGTACTTTTAAGCTGTCAGTAAATACATTCCCATCCAAGTTTCTTTGAAATAGAAACACACAAAATATGCACAACGCCTTAAATAAAATAAACACAGTATTCAATGACTAGAGTAGATAATGTCTAGAGGGTTGGGTGCAGTTGGCTTGTGCCTGTAATTCCAGTGTTTTGGGAGGCAAGGTGGCAGAATCACCTCAGCCCAGGAGTTCAAGACCAGCCTGGGCAATATAGAAAAACCCCTGTCTCCACAAAAAAAATTTTAAAAATTAGCCAAGTGTGGTGATGAGGCTAAGGCCTCTTGAGCCCAGGAGTTCAAGGCTGCAGTGAGCTGTGATTGCACCACTGCACTCCAGTCTAGGCGACAGAGCAAGACGCTGTCTTTAAAATAGTAATAATAATAATAATAATAATGTACAAGGTTCAGGCAGTTACATCTA
Organism: Macaca thibetana thibetana; assembly: GCF_024542745.1. Classification (NCBI taxonomy): domain Eukaryota; kingdom Metazoa; phylum Chordata; class Mammalia; order Primates; family Cercopithecidae; genus Macaca; species Macaca thibetana. Next base: position 27,792,102 of record NC_065586.1, read on the forward strand.
AGTATCAGCATCCATGTTTTGGGGGACAAAACACCTATAATGTCAGTAGTGCCATTATAAATATATGATTCAATTAGGGGCAATGCCCATCACAAAAAAAAAAAAAAGAACATTCATATCTATTGCATTCTGGTTAGTCAGTAAAATATCAAACGTAATAGATTAATTGCAAGATGAAAAGACTGAGTATCTATTCTAACTTCATTAAAATAAGTACCAGCACCCACAAATTTTTCTTATCTTAGTTAGATATGATCTCTCTTTAAATATACTCTCATGTCATTTTCTGTCTCTCTCTTTTTAGCATTTATTGTAGCCATATTTAATTATTTATGCAATTACTTCATAAGATATGTTACTCCTGCTCATTTGTAAGCTCCATAAAAGCACTAAATAGTTGGCACATTTGAAAGATATGAAAGGAAGAGGAGTAGGGCAAGACACATCTCTCTGAGGCTCACTATCTGTGGTGTGCTGGTAAACCAGGACTCCATTTGTTTAAAAAGAAAAAAAAAAAAAAAAGCTCTGATGCGTACTGTCTGTCAATTTCCATGGTATAAATACTTTCACTATAGCCAGTTTCAATTCGCCAGCATGCAGTTGCTGAAAGCTGAGTTGGGAAATGGTGCATCATACAGTCAGCTCTGGCGAGCCTTAAGAAGGCAGCTCTAGTGCAACACAGCAACTGAAGTAAAATGGGATTCTGACAGTTTAAATAATAGAATTTTATAAAGGGTTGATTTATTTCAAAATGGCAATATCATTGCTATTGCTTACCGTAAAAGGCACTCACAAATCTTATAAAGAATTCTCATCCTGTAATACTGAATTACATTGGTAGAGAGAAAACAAAATTTGCTCTATAATCTCCTCATTTTTCTAGTTTGTGTGTGTGTGTGTGTGTGTGTGTTTTTTAATGGATCTATAGTCCTTATAACAGTGTCATTTATTAAGGATTCAATTCTTATCACTATTACTACTGAGCCATATAGGTCTATCTCTCACTGTGATTGCCTCACAATAATCTAGCATAGAGATGAATGATTATTTGATCAACGCAACTTTCTTGGTAGTTTCCAAGTATTTTTGAAATATTTTGTTCATTTACATTTACCATATTATTGCTTGAGGACTAATTTCCAATAGTTGAATTTCGTGACTAAAGGGTATGCACATTTAAAATTTTGATCGTTTCAGATCTCAAAAAGTTCTACTAATAACTTATCCCATCCCCAAATCATATAAATATACCTGTTTTCCTATACCCTGACCAACTCTAGGCATCATCAAGATTTCCAATCTCAAGTAACCCGACGCTTTCCAGACATCCATGTTTTCTTTTGTAAAGTATTTGTCCATATGCATTGCTGATTTTTCTGTAAATGTTTTTCTTATTGATTTTTATCATCTCTGTATATATTTTGAAATATTAGCCTTTTATTATATATATTGAAAATATTTTTTGTACAATCTCATTTGTCTTTGATGTTTCTTTATGGCACCTTTTTTCTATAAAGAAAGTTTTCAATTCTAGTAGACACATCTGTTATTTTTCTATTTGACTTTCATATCAAGGTTAAAAAGTCTTTTTCTACCTCATAAAACTTGTATATTACATTTTATTGGGCAATTTCTGTGATTTTTTTTGCATTTAAATATTTAATTTGTTGGGAATTTATTTTTACATATTGTGTAAAACAAGGATTGACCTTATTTTTTCTGAGTCATTAACCTGATACCATTTATGAAATGTTCCAGTTTTCCCAGTGATTTAAAATGCCACCTTAACCATATACTAAATTTTCATATCTATGGAGATCTGTTTTTGAGACACACTCAAACCTCCTCCAGTTGGTATAGCTTTTCAGTATGTTTTCATACATAAAAGAGGGAGTTTCCCTTCCTTTTATCTTATGAATGAACTTTAGAATTAATATTGCCAAGGCATAAAATAATTGTATTCAAGTGTCAGATTTCAAAAGACATCTAAATTAGTTTGACTAATTTGTATTGCTATGATCCACAGCATAGAATATGACTGTGTCAATGGGAGGAAGACAAAGATAAACGCATCATCAGCCACAGGGTAGATGCCATCTGCTAAGTACAGACTTGGGACAGGTACTAAACTCTTTTTTTTTTTTTTTTTTGAGACAAAGTCTTGCTGTGCTGCCCAGGCTAGAGTCGAGTGGCGCGATCTCGACCCACTGCAACCTCCATCTCCTGGGTTCAAGCAATTCTCCTGCCTCAGGCTCCCAAGTAGCTGGAACTACAGGCACCTGCCACCATGTGCAGCTAATTTTGGTTTGTGTTTTTAGTAGAGATGGGTTTCATCATGTTGGCCCGGCTGGTCTTGAGCTCCTGAACTCAGGTGATCCACCTGTCTGAGCCTCCCAAACTGCTGGGATTACAGGCATAAGCCACTGCTCCCGGCCCTAAAACTCTTTATATATACTACCTCATTTAATCCTCAAAACACTCCAGATGGATAGCTACCTCTTATTCTCATTTTGTAAATGAAAACACTGAGGCATGAATGGATTAAGGTATTTTCCAAGGACACACAGGGATTAAGTGATGGAGCGGGGGTTCGAACCCTGCACTGCTTAATACAAATCCTGTCTATGTCAAACCAAGTCTAACAGTCTGAAACACAGTGATTCAATTTTATTTTTATTGTACCTTTAAAAGAAATTTACAGCTTACCAAAATCTGTATTATTTCCTCAGGCCTTTTATCCTCCACTGGTATCCCGTTCACTTCCCTAAGTTCATCACCAACATGAATAAGACCTGAGAAATACGAGATTTGGTAAATTAGCAGTGTTACCCACAACAGAAAGTGTAACTTGCAGTTGTTTCCATAATTAAAGCATTGTTAGGTTCCCTTAATACATTTAAGGACTGGAAAGGAGACCTTCACGTGTCTCAGGTTTCAGCCTCTATGCCTCTCCACAGCAGTGACTCAAAGACCGCAACATAGTAATGCTGGCCAAGAAATGGTAACAGCAGCTTGGTCTTTGTCTAGAAATGCACATTACTGATATACTAATAAAATAATTTTTATTTATCTTAAAGGCTGCATGCTCTTAGCAGTACTTTTCAATCGAGAAACACAAAAACAAGATTTTATTTATTTATTTATTTTGAGACAGAGTCTCACTCTGTCACCCAGGCTGGAGTGCAGTGGCACGATCTCGGCTCACTGCAACCTCCGCCTCCTGGGTTCAGGCAATTCTCCTGCCTCAGCCTCCGAAGTAGCTGGGACTACAGGTGCATACCACCATGCTCGGCACTTTTTTTTTTTTTTTTTTTTTTTTTTTTATTTTTTAGTAGAGACAGGGTTTCACTGTGTTAGCCAGGATGATCTTGATCTCCCAACCTCATGTTCCACCCGCCTCAGTCTCCCAAAGTGCTGAGATTACAGGCGTGAGCCACCGTGCCCATCCCACAAGTTTTAATATAGCTTTGGATGCTTGTGTACAAGAAGACCATAGAGTAATGTTTATCTATCATTTATTTAAATAGGCTCTCACATTGCAACACAGAAAAAAGTATCTTATTACTTGTTTTGCAGTATTAGATCCAAAGATGGTTATCCTCTTAGTTATCTATTGGAAATGCTACACACAAAACACATGATTAGTCTGTACTTGGTTAACGTTCAAAGTCTCACCACTTCTATCTGCAGCTCCTCCTCTCATGATTCTGGCCACAGTGATTGCCCCAGTGTGCTCATCCTTCTTAATGGTAGCTCCCTTTTAAGACAAAAACAAAAAGCATTGTGGGTAAATGTGTGTACTGGGTGTTAGAAAAAGGGAGGAAATAAGGACATTCATCTGAAAAAAGAGAAAACAACTAAAAAAAATGAGGCAGGAAAAACAGACATCATGCCATTTGTCTTACAATGTCTATTCTCATGACTAGAGGATATTCTATCTACATAGCATCGAAGGGTTTCAGCCCAATTTAAGGATTTTTGAAATCTTCAACCTCTTCAAAACTATGTAAAATAAACATATCTTCTTTTCATTATAAAAATACCTTGTATTTGAATGTTGTTTGGTTTTTACCCTTTTAAAGCAGTTCTTCATTCTTTTTATCTTTATAGTACCGCATCAAGAAAGTGGAATAGTGACAATTACAATAATAGACAAAAGATTCTATATGTTAGAAAACTAAAACCCAGATCATTTGACTTTTAGTTAGTTCAGTGATCCTTCTATCATATTCAGTTATCATAGCAAAAAAAAATTTTTAAACATTTTTTAAAAACTTGGTGATAATTATAAAGAAAAAGAAAAAAGTTAAAACCCAGAAATTAGTTATATTTGTTGCCTAAGTCTAAGACAAATGACTAGAAGAAAGAGCTCTTACTCTATGGTTTTAGTGAACTAGGATTGTACCTAGTACAAATAGAAGTATTGGCAAAAGATTAGGAAACAGTCTCAAAAAGAAGTCAAAAATTCTTCACTTACAGATATTCAGAAGCAAATTAACTGCTGCTTTGTAAGAACAACAGGCACAAGTGGTTACTTTGAAAGCCTTTCCATGACTTTCCTTTTAAGAATCTGGCATTGGTTTTGCAATGCCATCCAACATTGCATAATACTGCTAAAAAGGTAAGCTTTTCGGTGACGGCAGAATTCATCCCAAAGAAGTGAAATTTTTCTCGAGTTTGTTAATAAACACATTTATATCATTAAAGAACAGATATGTAAACAAAGTAAGAGTCCATCTGTAATAAGTATCCTTCATATATAACTATCAGATACATAGCTAATAATAGTAAAAAAAAAATCAAAGAATTAAGTGACAGGCATTTTACGGCATTTTTCATCACCTATGCATGCATTCAAGGCCAAAGACTTGAATGAGCATCTCTCCACAGTCACAAAGCTTAGACTCACCAATTACTGGTATTTTCTGCTTTTATTTCAAGTTCTAACTTGTTTCCAAAATGACTGGATATGTAATATTCCCAATACAACTAATTAGTTTGATTAAATCAACTTTCATTTTCCTTAATGACATGTCTCAAATTTTCCCACCAAATATGCCCAATGGCAGAAAAGCCTAGTAATCTAAGTTTACTTATCCATAGTTTCTGGATGAGAAATTGAATATTAAATGGCTGTAATTTGTCTAAGATCAGACAACTAGCAAATGGAAAAGTCAGGACTTGCTTAAGGCAATCTGACCAGAGACACAATTATTCATCTTAATTATCATCCAATACTGCTTAACCTCTATCTTTCCATAACCTTTTGTTCATAAGTTCATTCTGTCCGTGAGTTCATTACTCCTGTAGGAGATTGTCTCTAAAAGGGGGATCACCAATTCCTTCCCTCCTTGTATGTGCATGCCATATTCCCACATTAAGTGGTAAAAATGGTTTTGAGGCTTCAAAGGCTATAAGAAGATCTGTAGCTGCCACTCGGGCCTCTTGAGACACTTGCTCTATGGGAATCTCACTGCCATGTAAGAAATCATGACCACTGCTATGCTGTGAAGAACCCCAAGCTAGCCGAGTAAAGATAACACTTAGAGAAAGAGATATTTGGCCAGCCCCAAACCTTCCAGCTCCAAGCCCAGGTAACAGTTGTGTAAATGAAGGAGCCCTCAGTTGACTCCAGTCACCACCATCTGACTGTATGTAAGAGGAACTCCAAGTGAGAACCTCCCAGCTGAGCTCATCAACTCCCAAAATAATATTGTTTTGGCCACAACATACCACCACGGTTTGTAACACAGAGTTAGTTAAGTGGAGCCAGTATCTCTCTGTACTATGGACTGCACTGTTTTTCAGTATAGGGCTACAACCTGTTTGTTGTGCTTAATGCTAGTTCCTTTGACTTTTTCGTATTCAATGAAGTTAACCAATGTTTATTGAGAACTTACTCTGTGCAAGGCATCGTTCTAAGGGCTTATAAAAAACTGATGAAAAAGAAAAAAATGTCTGCTTTCTCATCCCAATGGGGGAGACAAGACAATAAACAAGAGATAGAATAATTACATACATTATACAGTATGTTAGAGGGTGGTGTATTAGTCTGTCTTCACACTGCTGATAAAGACATGCCTGAGACTGGGCAATTTATGAAAGGAAGGTTTAATGGACTTACAGTTCCATGTAACTGGGGAGGCCTCACAATCATGGTGGAAGGCAAGGAGGAGCAAGTCACATTTTACATGGATGGCAGCAGGCAAAGAGAGAGGTTGGCCGGGAAACTTCCCGTTTTTAAAACCATCAGATCTCATGACACTTATTCACTATCACAAGAACAGCATGGGAAAGACCTGTTCCCATGATTCAATTATCTCCCATCAGGTCCCTCCCACAACACATGGTTTTTATGGGAGCTACAAGATGAGGTTTGTGTGGTGACACGGACCCAAACCCTCTCAGGTGGTATTACACCCACTGTGCGGGTGTGAGGGGATGTAGGGCAGGAAACAGAAGACCAGGATGCTAGGGCAAGTGGAGGAAAGACAATGCGAAGACACAGGACTCACTGAGAAGATGACGTCTGAGTAAACAAATACTGGACGGAGGTGAAGAAGTTAGCCAATGGGAAGGAACAGAAGACACAGCCAGTGCAAAGGTGCCAAGGGGGCTATGAATGAAATGTTCAAGGGAGAGCAAGGTAACCAGTGTGGCTGGAGCCCAGTAGAAGAGGAGCAGCAAGAGGAGATGAGGTCAAAGGCAGAAGGAAGTCAGCTTATGTGCTTTATGAGTCACTGTGAGGAGACTGGGCTTTACTCCAAATGAAAGAGGGAACATGCAAGGTTGTGAACAGCAGGAGGGGCACAATCTAGGAGGACCACTGCACCCACTGTGTTAAGAGTGAAGGATGGCAAGGGCTAAAGCAATAAAATTAATGAGAAGTTAATACAGGTTGGGGATCCCTTGTCTGAAATGCTTAGACCAGAAGTGTTTCAGATCCCACATATTTTTTTCAGATTTGGGCATATTTGCATTCTTATCAGTTGAGCATCCCAAATCCAAAAATATGAAATCCAAAAGGCTCCAATGACCACTTCCTTGGAGCTCATGTCTGCACTCAGAATGTTTCAGATTTTGGTACATTTTGGATTTCAGATCTTCAGATTTGGGATGCTCACTCTGAACAATAATTCAAGGGAAAGATGATGGTGGCATCGATCTGACTGGCAGGAGTAGAGGTGATGAAAGGGGATCTGGATACATTATTGGTAGAGTCTAAAGGATTTCCCAGTGGATTGCCTGTGGAATGCAAAAGAAAGAGAAGGATTAAAGATAGGCTCAACGTCTTCTGGCTGAGCAGCTGGAAGGATGGAATTGCCATCAACTAAAAGGGGTTAAGACAAGGGTGGAACAGATTTGGGGACAAAGATTGGCAGTTTATTTTTGGATATGTGAAAATTGAGAGGTCTATTAGACCACCAAATGGAGATAATGAATAGACAGATGGATATATAAATTTAAAGATTAGAAGAAAAGACTGGAAGAGAAATAACATTGGGAGTCTCTGGCACACAGATGCTTCTGAAAGCCATGGGCAGGATAAAATCACTTCTGGAATGTGTAGATAACGCAAAGCACTCCAACGCATAAGGGTCTCATTATAGACAGAGATAAGTGCCCTGATAGAATCTTCTTGCTATCCCCTGATTCCACTTTGCTTGGAGGGTAAACTACAGACTTGAAGAACAATCTCTCACTTTCTACATGATACTACCACTTGAATCAATTTTGACTTTGAACCCTTCATTCTTGAAGACTTCTATTTCCATATTGCTTTCCAAACCTCTCTTACCACAATTGTTTGATGTATTCCCAATGCAATATATTTGCGTGAAAATAAGATCAAATCACAAAAACACAGAGTACATTACATGTGATACTGTACAAAAGTCATCAATCCTATGGCATAGTCTGCAAATGCAAAATAAATTAAAATTGGATCTAATATTTTTAAAATTACGTATTTTCCTACATAATTATTTTGAATGTATTCTATGTGATTTTGTTTTAAAAATAGAGCATGGAGAATTCCAAGTTAGACTGAAAAAATAAATTCTGGTTAGGTTTTTCTTAATTATTAATTCTGTAAAATGGTTTATAAAAAGGGACTGCTTACTGGGTTATCATGATTTCCTTAAACAAAAAAATTATCTCCTATAGAATTGCTTGAACCCAGGAAACGGAGGTTGCAGTGAGCCAAGATCGCACCACTGCACTCCAGCGCCTGGCAACAGAGTGAAACTCCGTCTCAAAAAAAAAAAAAAAAGTATTTTATTTATTTCCTATAAACTGCCAGCATTGCAAGGTCTCCTCAAGTAGGTGACACAGTGAATTTTAGGTTGAGCCTTTGAAATAAGTGTTTTAAAGTGTGATCTACCAAAAACTTGCACGAAGAACATCTGAGACACTTTTTAAAATCAAGATTCCCAGGCAGCAAAAAAACTCTCCTGATATAAATTCCTTGGGATTCAGCCCAGAAATCTGCATTTTACATAGGCATCTCAGGTCATTCTTCCAATACCAAAATCTGAGAACCACTGTTCTCAAAGAAGCAAGAGGACAGCCCATGCAAGTAACACTGAGAATTTAGGATCAAAATCTACTCACCAACAAACAGAATTTCATTTTCAAGAGATCTTGGCCCTCAAGTGATCACCCTTTTTCCTATCCATTATCTAATACCCACATGACCTGTGTTCACAGCCTGTTCTCCAAGGTAACCATTCTCTCCTTGAGCAGATGCAATCTAGCTTTTATCTTTTAAATATTAAATAGAATATAAATTCTAATTTTTTTAAATATTAGATAGAATATATTCTAATATTTACATCATGTTTGCATAATGCTTCAGAACTCATAAACCATTCCAAACACATTATATCTTAGCTGATGTTCAAAAACACTTGCAAAGAGGTACATTTCCTGATTTTCTGATAAGGAACCTGAGGCTGAGACGGTGAGTGGTTTGCTCTATAGGATACAGGGCAAAGTGACAGAATCCCAACTCCCACTTAGGTCATCCAATGCAAGCTGTGTTTATGTCACCACATTATGGATCCCAATAAACAAAACTGCATTTTTAGATAACACTGGTAACCTACCCCTTGGTTGCCAAATGTTGCAGCCTTTCCTCGTGAATCACTTGTCAAGCATTTCCTGACCATCTACTTGCTAGAATTTTATTTCAGCTTAGCTTCCAGCACTTTGCCTACTTCTGATTCTCATGACTAGGGCTCATTCTCCTAAAGATATCTTTGACTCTTAATCTTCTCTCTGTGTGTTTTTCATTTCACTTTGACAGTCCTGTGACTTCTCCAACAATCTCCCCAAACTAACAAATGTCAGTTGACTGATGTTAAATAACAAATCTGTTGAAAGGACTTTCTATTTTTCTGGGTAGTATAATTTTTAAACTTTAAATCTGTTCACTCAATAATCTTACTTTACCTTAACAATAATTGCAAAGATAATACACTAATTATACATTTGAATGAGAAAAATTTCAAGACAAGTAATTCTATTCATTTGATTTCATATTCCAATATTTAAAATGACATTTTGAATCTTAATACTTTATTTAAGGAATAGCTAACAAATAATTTTGGAAATTTCTTCACTGCCATTAGAGGTTCTATTTTTCTATATTAAGCTTTTTTTATTTTTTAAAATAGAGCTACTTAAACATAAAATAAAATTAAATTAAATTAAACAAATTTAAGTTCCACGCCTCCTGATCAAATAAGATCTTCAAAAGATGTTTATCAAAGAAATTAGATGTTTACTTCACTGAGACTTCTCAAAAGTTTTGTTGAACCTGCTGTAAATTAGTTTAAATTTAAAAAGCAATTGAATTAAGTATATAAAATAACTTAAAGTTGCATTCCCATAGACAAAAGCAATTTTTTTTAAGTTGTACCATTTAATCTCAAATCAGCCATGCTTGGTACATGTTACACTTTCTTTCATAAATGTCAACAGGTTGTATTTTCAAAATCATTGCTATTTAAATGTAGCCAACAAAATGTCTATTATTTTATTTGGCTTCATTTTCATTTTTCAAAAGCATGTTCTTTAGACATCAATGTTCCATTTCTTTTAAAGTTTGAGAACATAGAGGAAGCATATTTTAAAGAGAGTTATACGTGGTATGCACCATCAGATTTGGCCCTATCATGATATCTACTCATATCTGAGCACCAAAACTCACCAGTGGTTCTCTATTTTTGACCAAACGGATTATTTTTACTGAGTCTTCCTCATCATCAATATCTTCAGGCATAGGAGGCAACACAGGGTCGTAATTCTTCTGAGCCACAGTATCATGTACAGAGAGCAAAGCCTGTAATATTCAAAGGTTGATTTAAATAAGTAAATATATACACATATATATACTTATGTGTATATACATATAACATATACAATTTCAAACACATTTAACTATAAGGAAAATCAAAACAGTATTATGGTTCTGACATAGTAGTGGTAATAAGGCAATTACTTGAACAGGTGCCTCTTCCACAAATGGAATGGGAAACAGTGCCTGTCCAGCGAGCAGATGGCAGCTCTACTTAGCAGCCACCTCTGTCCCCTGTGTCACTGATATATGTAAATAATCAACATATAATCTCCTCTAAGATTATATGTACATTCTCTGGTTTATCCTTAAAAAGGTAGCAATTTGTGGTAAGAGTGCGGGGGATGTTACTTTTGGAGGAAGGGAGAACATGAGGGCTAAAGATGCACAGTCTGAGAATATCCTGTATTTTGTTCTTTCCTACTATTTTTTCTGCTACTAGCAGAAAACACAATGATGATCAATATGATAGATTATTTTTTTTCCCTCACCCTAACTGTTTGTGCAATTGGTGACTACTATGTGTATAAAAGAATAAAAGTAATTCCATACCAAAGATGAAAAGAACACCAGAACTTCGACACGTCACAATTCACTATTTTAGATGAATGGGTTTTGGACTTCCAATGAACTTGACCCCTAATAAGCAACATCACTATTCATAAATTACTCAAGCCATCCTTGAATCCTCTCCTCTTACTGACATTCTCAACATCCAATATATATTCTATTTTTAAAAAACATTTTTTTAGACACAAGGTCTTGCTCTGTTATGCAGCCTGGAGTTGAGTGGTGGGATCACAGCTCACTACAACCTCAACGCCAAGGCTCAAGTGATCCTAATTCCCCAGCCTCCTGAGTAGCCGGGATTACAAATGCATGCCCCAATGCCCAACTAATTTTTAATTTTTTAATTAAAAAATAAAAATGTCGCCCAGGCTGTAGTGCAGTGGTGCAATCTCGGCTTACTGCAACCTCCACCTCCCAGGTTCAAGCAATTCTCTGCCTCAGCCTCCCAAGTAGCTGGGATTACAGGTGCTCGCCACCATGCCTGGCCAATTTTTTTGTATTTTTAGTAGAGACGGGGTTTCATCATTTTGCCCAGGCTGGCCTTGAACTCCTGACTTCTTGATTCACTCGCCTCAGACTCCCAAAGTGCTGAGATTACAGGCATGAGCCACTGCACCTGGTGCATATCCTATTAAATCTACTTCCAAAATACACCTAAAGGTTTTTTCTCCACTTTAGATCAGAGATTGGTAAACTACAAGATCTGTTTTGTAAATCAAGTTTTACTGGAACACAGCCCATGCTCATTCATTTATCCATTGTCTATGGCCGCTGTCATGCTACAATGGCAAAGTTTAGCAGGTAGAACACATACTTTTTACATAAAAAGCTGGCAGGTCCCTGGTCTAGATCATGGATGCCATCATTTTTGCCTGGAGCACTCCAGTAGTCTTCAAATGGCTCAGCAGCATTCAACTCTGGCCCATTTTCAAGTCCACAATTCACAGCGTAGCCAGAGTGATTATTTTTAAAACTTAAATCACATAACTACCCCTTAATAACCCTTCTAAAGTTGCCCATCGATCTTGGGATGACCAAACTCTCCAGGATGTCTTAAAAGTCCTGCATGCTTCTCCAACCTTATCTTACACTGCCCTCCCTCCTCACTCAACTTGAATAACTCTTTCTCATAGAGGTCTGGCCAAAACATTACATAAAAGCAGATATCCTCATGACTGAATCCCATAGCACCTTGTTCTTTGCCTTCATACATGTCCATAATTTATAATCATATGTGCGGTTTTTGTTTATATGGTTAATATTTGCTGTCTACTGAAACAGAAGCTCTAAAATGGCAAATAAATAGTCTGTTTTTAATCAAACTTTTGAATTGACTATAACATATATACAAAAAGTACAAATCATAAGTGTATAGTATAAAATTTCAAAAATGAATATGGCCAAATAAATACCCCCAAAACAAGAAATACAACATTAACCAAACACCAGTGGCCCCCACTTATGCTCCTTCCTAGTCATCATGCCCTCTATACCCCCCAAAGTGTCAATCTTTCCCTTTATTTGAAAAGCATATAATTAGAATATAAGTGTGTATTCATTCTTCCCTAATATTAAGCTAGTGAAATTCATCCATGGTAGAAGGAATTCATTTTTCATTGTTATATAGTATTCCAACATATAAATATCTTACAGTTTTTTCACCCATTATGCCTTTGAGGGGCATCTGGGTTGTTTTCAGTTCCTGGCTAGTATAAATAATGCTGCCATAAATGTTTCATATCTTTTGATGCATATGCATATATATATATATATATATATATATGATGTTATTTAAGTATATTTAAGAGTACAATGCCTGGGTCATGGGTGTATAGTAAGTACATTCAACATTAGTAGTGTTTTTCAATTATACTTCTACTAACAATGTGAGTTCTTCTAGCTTTCTAACATGATCCCAAACATTTTACATTATTAGTCTAAATTTGGCCATTCCAAGTGTATAGTGGTATTTCCTGCGGTTGAAATGTTCATTTTTCTTAAAATGAATGAGACTGAAACCCATTTGTGTTTATTGGGCATGTGTGTCTCTTTGTGAAATGCCCCCTCAAGATATTTGCATGTTTTTCTATTGCATCTTTTTCTTATTAATTTGTAAGAACTACTTATAATATACTGGACCCCAGTCTTTATCAGTTATATGTGCTAAAAATACATTCTCCCTTTTAGTAGCTTGCCCTTTCACTCTCCTTCTTGGTGATTTTGGCTCAATAAAGGACTCTAATTTTAATGAGCTCAATTTATGGTTTTTTCCTTCGTGGTTCATGCTTTTTGCATAAAACAAGAGTTTTAAAGGGGAAAAAATAAACAATATCAAGATGATAAAATACCCGCGAAGATAATGGCTGCAAATTTTTGAGAACTGATGAGAGAAAGACTCTACAGGTTCAGGAAGCCCAATATATCCTTTAGGAACAAGGAAAGACAAAAAGAAACCTATGCTTAATACATCACAGCCGAACTGCAAAATGGCAAAGGCAAAGAGAAGATCTTAAAAGTACTCAGAGCAAAAAAGACAGGTCATCAGAAAGGAAAGAAGAAAACTGATTGACAGCTGATTAACAGCACCAGTAGACATTAGAAGACAGTTCAAATACTTTCAAAGTGCTTAGAAAAAAATAATAGCCAGTCCAGAATTGTGTATCCAGCAAAAGTACCTTTCGAAAATAAGGATGAGGACCAAGATGAGGTTAACAGGGATCTGCCTGAAAACCCTAAAAACTAAAAATACATAAAAATAAAGAATAAGAAACAATACTTTTCAAAGATGCTGGACATCAAGCAACAAAGGACAGAGATCACTGAGAGACAGGAAACAATGTGAGCCTATGATTGCCCCAGCATTACAGCCTAGAGTTTCCAGGCTGTGATGGCAAAAAAGAAACACGGGCAAAACTCAGCGGTCTCGAGTTGAGAAAACAGAGCTGAGAATCCAGAGAGGTCAACTGACTAAAGTTCTCAGTGAAGACAAAGAAAAGGAAAGGGTGGCAGATACAGAATTCGGGAGATCTGTAGGAGGTCTCCCTTGAGTCCTGAGCAAAGTCCTTAGCCATGGCATGCATATAAGAAAACTACCAGAAAGGATTAGAGCAGTGGCTCTTAACTGAGGGCAACTGTACTCCCTTGGAGCCATTGGCAATATCTGGAGACATTTTTTGATCGTCACAATTTAAAGGATGTTACCGCCACCTACTGTACTGAGGCCAGGGATGCTCCCAAGCATTTGATCGTATACAGGACAGTCCCCTAAACTCCAGAAGCAATTATCCAGCCCATAAATGTCAACAGTTCTAAGGTTGAGAAACTCTGCATTACAAAGAATAATCCCTGAAGTTTGCTTAGGGCAGGAATAGTTCTTGTTCTCATCAGTTAGCAGGAAAACCTCATAATTCATAGGCACTGAGAAGAGTTATGGGATGCGTATTATCTCAATAGTGGAAAAAATAAGCCCAATATTTAATGCTGCTATGATCTCACCTGAAAAAAAGTTAAAAATAAGCCTCTGAAAGATCAAAATGTTTCCAAGTAATTTAACTGTATAACAAAATAAAGCTCAAGAATACTATCTATAGCAGGGGTCTTCAACCCCAGGCCACAGACCAGTACCCGTTATGACCTGTTAGGAACCGGGCCGCACAGTAGGGGGTGAGTAGTGGAGAATGAGCAAAGCTTCATCTATATTTATAGCTGTTCCCCATTGCTTGCATTACCACCTGAGCTCTGCCTCTTGTCAGATGAGCAGCAGCATTAGATTCTCATAGGAGCGTGAACCCTGTTGTGAACTGAGTATGCAAGGATCTAGGTTACATGCTCCTTATGAGAATCTAATGCTTGATGATCTGTCACTGTCTCCCATCACCACTACATGGGATCATCGAGTTGCAGGAAAACAAGCTCAAGGTTCCCACTGATCTTAAATTATGGCAATTATGTAATAATAATAGAAATAAAGTACACAGGCCGGGCGCGGTGGCTCAAGCCTGTAATCCCAGCTCTTTGGGAGGCCGAGACGGGCGGATCACGAGGTCAGGAGATCGAGACCATCCTGGCTAACACGGTGAAACTCCGTCTCTACTAAAAAAAAATACAAAAAACTAGCCGGGCGCGGTGGCGGGCGCCTGTAGTCCCAGCTACTCGGGAGGCTGAGGCAGGAGAATGGCGTGAACCCGGGAGGCGGAGCTTGCAGTGAGCTGAGATCCGGCCACTGCACTCCAGCCTGGGCGGCAGAGCAAGACTCCGTCTCAAAAAAAAAAAAAAAAAAAAAAAAGAAAGAAAGTACACAATAAATGTCATGCACTTTAATCACACTGAAATCACTCCCCAAACCCCCATCTGTGGAAAAACTTGTCTTCCGTGAAGCCCATCACTGGTGCCAAAATGGTTGGAGAAGGTTGATCTACAGAAACACAAAATACCAGCATCCAACAAGATAAAACTCACAGTAACTGGTAGTCAATCAAGATAAAACTCACAATGACTC
Source organism: Macaca thibetana thibetana (assembly GCF_024542745.1). Lineage (NCBI taxonomy): Eukaryota > Metazoa > Chordata > Mammalia > Primates > Cercopithecidae > Macaca > Macaca thibetana. The sequence continues at coordinate 27,807,530 of NC_065586.1, forward strand.
TAAATTACTAGGTATGCAAAGAAAGCAGAAAATACTGCTCATAATGAAGAAAAAAATGAAACAATGAAACCAAATACTGAAATTATACAGATGATAAAACTGGATAAAACCAAACCCTAAAATTACACAGATAGCAGACAAGAAAATTAAAAGTTATTATTTAACTATATTTCAAATGCTCAAAAAAGTTAAAGGAAAGACAGAACATGACATATAGAATATTAAAAAATTACTCAAATCAAACTTCTAGATATGGAAAGTATGAAATAAGAAAAAAGTGAACTGAATGAGATTAATATAGATACTGCAGAAGGAAAAGCAATCCTGTAGAATAAGCAACATAAGCTGTTCACAGTGAAACACAAGGAGAAAATATACTAACAAATTATGAACAGGACTTAGTGATCTGGGGAACTACTTTAAATGCCCTAATATACATGTTAACTGGCATCTCCAAAGAAAGGGGGCAGTTGCTGGAAACTATTTAAAGAAATATGGCAGAAAATAGTCCAAATATGATGAAATAAGTATAAACCCATGTGTTCAAGAAGCTCAATGTACCCAAGCACAAAGAAAACATAAAACACCACCAAAAAAATTGCTTAAAGCCAGGAAAAAATATTAAAATCAACCAAAGGAAAAAAAATTATATATAAAAGAATAAGGATTAAAAACGACAGCACACTTCTCATCAGAAACAATGTAGACCACAAAACAATGGAGTAACACCTTTAAATACTCAAAGAAAAATACTGTTATCTTAGAATTCTATACCCAGCAAAAATATCTTTTAGAAATGAAGGGGTATTGAAAAGTTTTGAAAAACATACAAAAGCTAAAAGAATTCACCACCAGCAGACTTGCATTGCAAGAAATGTTACAGGAAGTCTTTCAGACAGGAGGAACAAGTTGGCAGATGGAAATGTGGGTCCATACAGAGGAATAAAGAACACTGGGAATATCTACTATCTGTGTATCTATGGCATATCTTGCACATAGTAAAATAGAGATAGCTGAATAAAATGTTTTTAAATGAAGCAATTATGATAATTGGCAGGCAATATTAAGAACATCAGCTAAGTATCTTTTCTTCTTAGCTTTGTTCCATATCTGCATTCCAAAATAATTTCATAGGTATTAGGTTTGTAATTTTTAATGACTTTGTTTTACAAATATTGTTGGAGAACAACATTTTTAATTTTGGACAACTAAAACAAATTTTGCATTCCATTATCCTGTTTTAACTGAAGTGATTTTATTCTTTAATATACAGACTTTCCTTTCAAAAGGCAATACTTAAATGGAAATTGTGTTTCCATATGCCAGAGCCACCAATCACAACTGATGGGTTTACCTGTTGCTCAGAACAATCTGCAGGAAATTGAACACTAGGCCTTGTAACTCATCAGACTCACAAGCACTCACTGCACTGGACCCCCTGGAGTCAACTTTATGTTCTAAGTATCTGTCAGGTTCACAGAATTAAGTGTCCAGCTTATAAGGATGAGTAACACTGATTTATCCCTCCAGAAGGCAGCTTAACTTTTTCCTTCAGCTTGCTTTAATGAAGTTTCATCCATCTTGCATGCTCAGGCAGTGAGTAATTTCTGTTAAGTGAATGTTTGGAAGCTAAAATTTACAACAAATCTTATTTTATTGCCTTTTTAAAAATCTACCAAATTCTCCCTGACTTCCTAAATTATAATGCCACATTCTAGAAATGATGTCACTTTACTGTTTTATCAAAAATGAGCCCCCAGAATGATGACTCATACAGGTTAATTTGACTTTAATGTGACAATCTGATGGTTAGAAGTGGTTCTGATTTATTAATGACTATCTTTGTTTCCCCTAGAAACAAAGTCTCTGTATAGAACAATATCCCTCCATCAATGCCCCTAAATGCTACCAACATTATTGCTTTTGCCTATTTCATCACTGCAGGAAGTATTCACATTCAATTAATCTAGTTAGGCCTTTGGCTACTTACTTTTACATTTTCAGACATCTATCATTTCCTTTATATTGCATTTATTTTCCTGAACTGAATTTTGTAGACATTATTGACTAATAAGAATAATCCATTTTTTAATATGGCAATTGACTGATCAATTCATTCTAGGTATAATCTTTCAATTTTTGACAGTTCTCAGGTGACACTATTATTACAGAATGACAAGTCATTTCCTAACTATCAAAGACTTGAGGGCAACAGGTTATACAAGAAAAGTGTTGGCAGTCTTCTGAACAGAACAAGAGATTCCTAAAGAGTAAAATCAACAAAATCACAATCTTATACTACTATGAAGAATATGAAAGAAAAGTTTGAATGTCATATAAATGTACAGATTATCTTATATGAAGAGACAAGGCTATAATGGAAAAAAAATTCCACCAAACATTTAATAATTTACATTGAATTCCATTTACTGGGAATCCCAATGTTGCAAGCACAGAGCTGTGTGCTAGAAACAAAGAAGACCATCCTGTATATCATTAAGTGTGGCAGACTGCCACTGTTACTACTTGAGACCCTCATTACAGCAGTTACTACTGTTACTGCCTGAGACCGTCATTATGAGACTGAATGAAGGGGTGAACATAGAAATGATAACAAAAAACAAAAGAAACTATTTTAAGGAAAGGGCCAGGGAGGAGAAGAAGAAGAGAGCTCCTTGCTTCTAGTGAGCAAAGGCAGCCCCTGAGCTGCTACCGCCCTTTGTATTTATTGGGTAGAAAGAGCAGGGAGGAGGAGGTAATGATTGGTCAGCTGCTTAACTGATCACAGGTTCGCATCATTGCTAACAGGCTTCAATTATGCCGAATCACCAGAAACACTTGCGCTTGGGGCATGACTGCCCTCAGCATTCCTTCTCGGCAGCGGACACAGTTGTTAGCTTGCCAACATCCTGCATTTATGATAACAGTTTGCTGTTTACTCATATAGCCTCCAGTGGTATACTGAGCTGATCACAACTATCACACTTTCGGCTCCAACAAGTAAGAAAGATATACTTTTGTTCTTTATTAGGTACAGAACACAGAAAATCCCTGAAACACACACATAAAAACACACAAACATCTGTTAAATGTCCAGTTTAGTTTCTGGATACAAGTTTTTGAGCTTTCGTTTTCTTAATCTTTAAAAAGAGTTAATATTAGTACCTACTTAATAGGGCTTCACAATGATTAACAAGATAATACATGAAAGCGCACAGCAAAAAGGCTGCTCCAAAGTAAAGACTTCGTGTTATTGGTTTATTAGCTATTACAATTAACTTTAATGGTTATCTTATTTCAGGAATAGTCACTTTGTATATTTAACTTTGTCTATAAACTTGTAAAGGACCATATATAAATGTTTGAAAAGTGCTTTCCATATAGCTATTCTTTTCCTTCATGTATTTGCAAAAGTTGGCCAAACTAGCAAGCAAACACTTTTTTTTTTTTTGAGACGGAGTCTCGCTCTGTCGCCCAGGCTGGAGTGCAGTGGCCGGATCTCAGCTCACTGCAAGCTCCGCCTCCCGGGTTCACGCCATTCTCCTGCCTCAGCCTCCCGAGTAGCTGGGACTACAGGCGCCCGCCACCACGCCCGGCTAGTTTGTTGTATTTTTTAGTAGAGACGGGGTTTCACCGTGTTAGCCAGGATGGTCTCGATCTCCTGACCTCATGATCCGCTCGTCTCGGCCTCCCAAAGTGCTGGGATTACAGGCTTGAGCCACCGCGCCGGGCGCAAGCAAACATTTTTAACAAATTTTACATTAAAAAGGTTAATAGGTTGTATACTGTGATAAAAATGGATCAAACTAGAAATTAACATCTGTAAATATAAAATAGGAACCCCAAACAACCTCACAAATTTAAATAAGTCAGGATATTGAAGTTATCAAAATGTATTACAGACAATCAAGAAATTAATATCAACGCCAACATGACATACACATTGTCCATGGAAGGTGACCAAATTTAAAAGAAAGCTGCATACTCTTAAATGTGTTTGTAATTAAACAAGCATGACAGCTAAGTATTCCACTATCTAATCAAAGATAGATATAAAGAAAAAAATTAGACCCGGTGCGGTGGCTACCGCCTATAATCCCAGCACTTTGGGAGGTTGGAGCAGGCAGATCACCAGAGGTCAGAAGTTCGAGACCAGCCTGGCCAAAATGGTGAAACCCCATCTCTACTAAAAATACAAACATTAGCCAGGTGGGTGGCATGTGCCTGTAATCCCAGCTACTTGGGAGGCTGAGGCAGGAGAATTGCTTGAACCTGGGAGGCTGAGGTTGCAAGGAGCCGTTCGTGCCACTGCACGTCAGCCTGGGCGACAGAGTAGGACTTAAGTTTCAAAAAAAAAAAAGAAAAAGAAAAATAGAATTGATAATAATGAGCCAGTTCTTTTGAGAGATTAGATAATTAGTCATTTCTGGTATGCAGAGCAAGAAACTAGAGAAAAAATATGTATATTAATAGCACTGAGGAATGGGACAGAACTTTGGATACACATCAACAGGATAAATCGAACACAATTCCAACATGCTTGAAATCTTAATAAAATGTTAAGTTTACTAGGAAAAAATAAACAATGAAGTAATTCTAGAAGAGCTTGAAAGCTGGATTAAATCAATAACTACAGAAGAAATTAAACGCACTATTGAAAAACTTTCCCCAGAGATAGCATTGGAACCAAATGAAGGGTTGTATTAAAGTTTTCTGTGTTATTTACAGAATTCCAACACATAGTAAAATGTAACATTTCTTTTTCAAAGGTCTCACAACCCAAATGCAAAATCTAACCAGAAAGTATAAAAAGATGACAGCACAACTTTGGTCTGAGGATGATTTTTTTTAAATACCAAAGTAAAATATTACAAAATTAGACATAAAAATCTTCCTTTATCAAAATGAAGGTTTAATCTCAAGAATTTAATGTTTTATCATATAGATATCTGCAATTATTTATGCTAACAACTAAAAAAGCTATGATCACTTTGATAAGCACCACAAAGGCACTTGACAAAATTTAACACAATTCTGATTTTTTTTTTTAAAAAAATGAGAGAACAAAACTTTGTAAAATATTCTATCAGAAACCAGCAACAAACATCATACTTATTAATAACAGGAAGCACAGAAGTATCCCCATAAAAGTACAAAAAAACAAAAGCATATCCTGTATTTACTACAAGTTTTGAGCATTTTTTTCCTGCAAATCATATCAAGGCAATAAGGTAAAGGGGGAAATTATCTATAATTACTAAAAAGGAAAAGATTTAAAAAAAATCTTGTCAATAACATTGAAAATTAAATGAGATACTTCAGTAAGGTGGTATAAAATAAGTATTATGGAAATTAACATGTTTACTATATACAAACAATATACTTGTTAGAAAATACTCAATAAACAGTATACTATGGGGGAAAATTAATTTATACATATGTGTACGTGTGTATACATATAAATATATGCATGCCTGCACACACACGTAACCCTCAGGCCTGGGAATAGACTTAGCAGGAAATATTCCAGGCTTATATAAGGAATAATTTGATCTAAATAAATAAATTGCCATGTTCTTTGATTGGAAAATTTAATTGCATCCCAATGGTTTTTTTAATGACATGAAAAGAGAATTCCAAATTTCTTCTGGGAAAATACATTTGCAAGAATAATGATAGTAATTTGACCTTAGACGGTATCATGCTACAGTTACTAAGGCCTTAGAAGGTATCATGCTACAGTTACTAAAACAATAAAACAATCAAATTAACAGCAATCAAACCAAGAGTTCAAAACAGATTCAGATATATAATAAAGAGAAATCAAACTGTGAGAAAATTGCTATCCACTTGAATTAAAAATAACTAGAACCACATCTTATACCATACACCAAACTTTCATACAGGTTAATAATTTCAAACTTCAAAAAATCACATTTTTAAAAAGCCAAAAGAAAATAGGAAAGATAATTTTTGTAAACTTGTCATGAAGAATACAAGTCCTTTCTAAGCTAACTCGGTGCCCAGAAGTCATAAAGAAAAAGAATGCCAATTGTACTATATAAAAGGACATATTTCTACCCAGTCTTGGAAAATGCATGTAAGATTAAAGAAAAATAACTAAGGAGAAATACATAATAATGATTTTATATTCTTATATCACTCACAATTCGTTAGGAAAAACACAAAATTTTTACTAACCATTATTTAATCACACAGTACTCATTGAAAGCTTGCTATACATCTGCAATTTTTATTCCCTATTCTCATGTGGCTTATATTCTAGTGGTGATCAACTAGCAAAGCTAAAAAAGAATATTAGTTGAGGCTGTGTGTGGTGGCTCACGCCTGTAATCCCAGCACTTTGGGAGGAATAGGTGAGTGGATCACTTGAGGTCAGGAGTTCAACAACAGCCTGGCCAACATGTCGAAACCCTGACTCTAAAAAAATAAAAAAATTAGCCAGGTGTGGTGGCGAGCACCTGTAGTTCCAGCTAGTTGGGAGGCTAAGGCAAAAGAATCGCTTGTACTTGGGAGGTGGAGGTTACAGTAAGCTGAGATTGTGCCAATGCACACCAACCTGGGCGACAGAGCGAGACTCTGTCTCAAAAAAAAAAGAAAGAAAGAAAGAAAGAATATTAGTCGAAAAGAGCTTATGCAATTAATTGCATATAAATTGCAACTGCATAGGGAAACAGGCCTTCTCATGCACTACACTGCAGGTGCTCAAGAAGGTCTGTCTTAACAACAAGCTGGAAATAAGGATCAAAACTGTAAAATGTACGAACATTATGTATGCCCCAATAATTTACTGTCCTAATTAAAGTTTATTTTGACAAAATATTCCATAAAATCCTCTAATATACAAAAGATGTGCATCATAGTGTTATTTAAACAGCAGAAAAGCAGAAGTAACAAAGGTTCATCTGTAAGGAGTAAGTTAAATAGATAATTTTGTTGACATAAAGAGAAGGCTACAAAATGCCAAAAATTTAAAAGAAAAAAAAAAAAAAAAAAAATCACAGTAAGTAGTGCATTCTATGATCCCACAGAATATACTGGAAAAAAAAACGTATTTAATATTTATATATACAGAAAGGGTTGAAAGATAATGCAGCCAGCCAAGAGCAGTTATCCCTAGAGGTATATGAACATGCAATTTGCAGGAGAAATAAAAACATAAAAGCATAGGAAAAGATATTCATCCTCACTAATAAAACAATGAGGATAGGGGCTTCTACTTTCTTTATAATTTAAATGAAAAATACAATTATGTATTATCAAAAAAGAATATTTCTGTTTCCTTTTAAGTCTTTATCAAGTCACTCTGCAAAAAGTAAAAGTGAATGTAATAAATTATCACGTCTTATTAAGGACAAACATCATAAATCATATGTATTGATAAATGATTCCTTCTAATCTCACTTACGGATTTTAAAATATTCTTTCCTTTATTGGTGTGTCTTTGTGTCTGTATGTGTGTATTCCTGTCTTTGTGGATCAAATGCATTTCTATTCCATGATCATGTAACTTGCAAATTTTCTTCTAATATATATTTTTTCAATTAAAAAGATTCTTAAGGTTCAACATTTTACACTTAAAGTTTTAATCTATTTGGAGTTCATTCTAGTGGCGACTTTTCTTATTTTTCCCAGACTATTTGTTATTCCAAGACCATGTATTAAAATTGTCCCTCAAGCTGCCTATCCCCCATGGTTCCTTCCACCCATCCCACATTCTTTCATTAGGACCTCAATCGTGTGCCGTGTGTGTGTGTGTGTGTGTGTGCGCGCGCACGTGTGTGTGACGGAGCTTCACTCTTTCACCCAGGCTGGAGTGAAGTGGCGTGATCTCAGCTCACTGCAACCTCCATCTCCCAGGTTCAAGTGATTATCCTGCCTCAGCCTCCCAAAGTAATTGAGATCACAGGCACCTGCCACCGCCACCCCCACCATATCCGGGTAATTTTTGTATCTTTAGTGGAGATGGGGTTTCACCATGTTGGCCAGGCTGGTCTCGAACTCCTGACCTCCGGTGATCAGCCCACCTCGGCTCCCAAAGTGCTAGTGTTCTACGTGAATTACTCCTACAGGCTCCCACTGGCCTTCCTCCATTCAGTATTGCATTTCTGCCATTCTACACCACCAAACTCCTCAAAAGCTTGGTCTGTAGACTACATATGGAGGGACATGTCACTTCCTGCTTCAAATCCTTTCAATGGCTTTCCACTTTTTAAAAAAGCTCACGATTTCAGGTGTGGCCATATAATTTATCACCCAAATAGGGAAACAATTGAAAGTGGGAGAAAGGCTATTACTAATAATGCTGGAACTGCAGGCATGAAGCCAACTGTCCTGGGCAAACCCTACTCAAAAGGTTGACTCCCCAGCTCCAAACTCTCACCCTTTCTTCCTTCGCAAGCCACTGTTCGCCTGTTCTGAGGCTGGTTTTGCATTTTCGCATCTTCAAACTTAAAGTTTTCCTTTATGGGACTTTACATGCTCTTCCCTGTACCTAAATCATTTCTTTTTCACATCCCACCCCCGACCCATCTCCCACTCCTTTGTCCCCTTCTGATTCCCTCAAACTCCAACATAAGGTCTCAACTTACATGCCACTTCCTCTGTAAAGTTTTCTTCAATATTCTCCCCCTGCCCAAGTTTGGGTTTAGCGCCATTCCTATGTATTCCATATCATTTCTATGCACTCCCTCTTTTAAATCCAGTATTTCTCCTATTACCTTCACTAGTGCACATACATCTTCTATAATCTGCATCCATAGGGCCTGGCACACACTAGGCATTAGAAGAAAGAAAATCTAAGAATAAATGGATGAGTGAAGATCTGTTGCTGGTGACATTTATAAACTGCCAAAGAAAGTTATAAAAATTTTCAGAAAGAATTGGCAGATGTGTGGAATATGTGTGTTATCTTCCCAGAGTGGGTGCATATTTGGTTGTGTGTGTGTGTGTGCACGCGTGTGTGTCTGTGTGTGTATCTGTTTTCTTAAAGTTCTATTACTTTGAAGATATACTTCAACTTCCTTTTCAGTCCAATGAATTAAGTATTTAAAATGAAATAGCAAATCTTTAAAAAGTAAGTAACTTCTCTAATCCACTAGAAATTAAAGATAATATTCAAATTAACACACTAGAGTTATATTTTTCATATTTTAACTGTCAATTCAACTAACAACCTACATACCTTGCTTCTGTTTAAAAGGAAAACAAACAAGAAAAGATTTTAGTTTACTCCCAGGGCAAAAACAGATTAACTGATTATATCCTGAAATAGTCTAAAATTTATTTGGGGGCTTAACTTGTTAAAGTAATATGGAAATGAGGTCAAAGTGATGGTAGATAATAAGAATGACTTCAAGAAAAGCAATGTTAGATCAAAAAAAGAAAAAAGATATTTTCTTCCCAAGACTAGCTAACTACAAACCGACGTTGCCAAACAAAACATCATGTATCCTGGAATATTACCCATTTTCTACACATATGAATATATGTATTTCATGCTAACTTTACACCATTCTTTAGTCACACTGCTAGATAAAAAGAAAAGTAACCGAATTATCTACCTAAAATATTTTCCACATAATAAAATGTAACTAATTATTATAAAATTTTATCAAATGGCCCTTCTTAATAACGTCTAAAGTCATACCTCCCTCTTGAGCCAAATACCAGTTCTCATCCAGTATAATATTGCATAATTAGCTATTCCATTTGAAACACTCTTGAACCAAATACCATGATTGGGGATATTTTTTGTCTGAAACATGCTGTTTTCATTTCTAATACCCTTGAACCAAAACAATAAACTCAAAAAGGAGTTTAACAAGCTACTCATAGCTAACCTCACCCTCCCCTGGGTGACACTAACTTCTCAGGTGCAGTCTAAGACCAAATGAAGAAATCTTCAGAACATTCTGTGGCTAAAAATCTCCTTAACGTTTTTACATACTTTGTCTTTAACATCAAGGAACTTTTCTGCTCTAATCTGATCCTTGCTCTTTCAGAACAAAAATTTAATAAACTTCCTAAAGCACTACAAATCAATTACCCTCACATCACTAATCATAGCCTGTTTAGCTTTTACAGCAATACATTCATGTACTTCTATTTACTTACAGAGATTAGGGCTTATAGTCCACGCATGTTTTTAACCTCATCTTTTATTTAATAGCATCTCTCTTTTTATAAAAATAAATTCAAAACCAAGTATGGCACAATTCCGAAAGTTATTTCTCAAGAAAAGTAGAAACTAGTTTTTGTATCTAGGAAGAAATTTTCATCCAACACTCTACATATGCTCACCAGTAATCACCACAAGTTAAATGAGCATTTTAATTATGTAATTATGTAATCCATATGTAATTCTGACTCACAGAACAATATCTGACACATAATTGCCACAGAGTCAAGTCCAAAATGTATACAGTGCAGGATTTAGTGCAGTAATGACCTCAGAATAACTACAGGAAAATTCTGAAATGCCTGCTGTAAACTGATCACATTTGGAGGAAAAATAAGTGATAAACTTAGGAGGCAATGGGAAAGGGAGAATTGAAATCTGTCTGCCAATATTTTATGAGTATTTTACACTGGAAAAGTGCTCTTCTCTGTAAAACGGAATGACATTTTGAAACGTAAATTAGTAAAGGGACAGGAAATGGGGAGGTGAATGGGGAAAGAAAGAGGAATGCTGAAATGATCCTACAGAAAAATAGGTATATTTGTCAAACATACTGGAATCCCGTTAACTACCCAAGTAAAATAGACCTAAACAAAATTACGAGTAGGTTCTGTATAGTGTACTCTTAACTTTATTTAAAACGAAAATGACCTTGAAGCTACATAATATTTGTCAGAACTTAAATTCTGAGCTTCCCAATAAGAGTATTTTGCAGTTTCTCATCACATTATAATCAAAAGCTCACCTCTTTCTCATTAATAGGATTTAGGCTACTAGAATACTGTGCCCTATTTGAAATACACTTACTTGAGAATTGATGCTCGAAACAAAATTCATCTGAAGGCTCAGAAAGTGGCCCTGTTTGAAGGTATTTATTACCAGCGTAACATGTCCTCACCTTCACACTGGGTTTTGACAGTAGTTTCAACAGCTCTCTGATCTCACTGTTTAATGGCTTGTTCTGAAGCTCTTCGGCCAGCTGCAAGGGAGATTACATCGATGTAAAGAACGTTTAGTAAGAGCATTGTGGGACTGGGTGTGTGACAACTGAGAACCTGACTTGCTCAACGCTACTGCTTTCCAGTCTTTAAGGAGAGGTCGGCATAAGAAAAAAAAAACAGATCATCAATCATTGCTCTTCCTTTTAGGGCCTTTGGTAGTCCAGATCCGAGCGCAGGCTCTCGGCTGAGTACAAATCAAGTAATCGTATCAGCCAGATCACCTTCCGATTTATTGCAAGGAGGGCAAACCCCAGCACTTCGTCCATGTGAATGGTCTTTTGCACCTAGACAAAGGACCACTTGTAAGAACTGGATAAAGCTTTGACACTGTAACCTCCCCCACCCCCCACAAAAACAGAGCTTCTGAATGAGGTGGTGAAACCCACAGGGTTTCCAAAAACCCACGGGGATTCCAAAAACCCACAGTAGCTGTGCTGTTTAGAGCTAGGGTAAAAATAATTAGAATGTCCCTAATAGAGCAAATGGCCTGAAACTTTTATTATGTTTACCTATACAGATGAAGAAATCTGTTAAATGCCAACCAATCATAATACCAATCGTAAAACGAGCTATAATGGGTTGACAGCTACCCTGGTACCAAAAATGCTGACTGTACTCTACTATAATAACCAAGAATTCCCATTTGGGTTCTACATAAAGAAAGTGTTACAACTTCAAACCTGCCCCATGTCTTCCATTAAGAGATATTCCTGAGATATTCCTATCGAAATTCCAATTCAATTTCAGGCTATAGGAAAGATCCCATAATTTTCATATGAAAAGCAAGATTCAAACAGGAAAAAAGGCTAGAATTATGAAATATGTGGTATATATATAAATGTATTTTTATTTAAAAACTCATCTTAAAACCTTGCATGAAATTTCCATTTGCCCCTACTTTTTCTACCAAGTTAAAAATAATTGTTCTTATCTCTGGAAAAGGACTTTTCTCTAAAAGAAGGGCATAATATAAATTATACACCAAAAATAAAATCATAGAAAATTATAGTCATTAATTACCTTTCAAACATTGCTTTTACTTTTTTGAGGTAATATTTCTACAGCGTTTTTAACTTACAAAAAGACACAAAGGTCATTTGCACACTTTAGTCACTTAAAACATAACATATTTTAACATTTAAATATACTGCTCTGACAAATTATAAGATACTATGGTTTATCATATTTACACAGCAGTCTCTAATTTTTTATAAAGGAATATTGTTGCAATATGATTGGACCACACAACATAGGTTTATAAACAAATGTTTCCCAAAACTCTGAATAGTAAATGTTTTAAAACTGACTTTTCTAAGGTTTTCTTAGGTGGCAACTGTGCCTTACTTGAGCAAGTGTATCTACATCTTTATTCGCCTTCCTTTAAAAAGTTTTGTTTCGATAATGCAGAAGTAAGCTTCCTCATTAAATATATATTGAAACATACTTGTAATCTTTGTAGATAAAAACAGAAAGAAAAATGGGAACTAAACAAATAGCATGGAACTTGCATATTTATTACCTATGTGTATTTTCTAAATTAGAATGCAAAGGAGTTCAAATAAAATCAACTTCTCAAGATGGCCAATTTTTTAATTATATTATGGCCTGAATATTTCACCACACTGAATTACAGCTTGTCTTATCAAAAATAAAGGAAAAAAATATTAAAAGCAACAAATAAGCTACAGGATATCACTAAAACCAGCCTTCGCACTAAACATATTTCTATTCCAGCTTCGTGTCCTTTATAGTTTATCCAGGTGTGTTCTCAATTCATCCGAGTCCGAAAGTTAACAGTAAGAATCAGCGAGCTAGTTCCCTTCCCCCAAGTTTAAAATAAAATTATAGCTACAGGAAATTAACTACTCCATCAATGCCAACTGCTTCTAAAATTTATTTTTTGGTTATGAAGGTAATTTGGAAAAGCCTAATATCCATAAATCATTACTATGTTTTATAATCCATTATAAAAACAATCCTGTCTTTTTATGTATTTCATATGCCTCGTTCGTATCCTAGTATCTGCCATTTTTTAGTACTGTCAGCAATAGAGCTATCTCATTTGTCTTTATTTCTCCATAACATTCCTCTTGTCTGTGACTTTCTCAGAACACCAACAGCTGACAGCTTCTCTCTCTCCACCAGTTTAAAGCCTAAAATTCCTATTACGTAGTTACCAAAGCAGAACAAGAGAGTAGCTACATGCAAAATTTTTAGAACAGGAAAGTGAATGAAAATCAACATAATATTAACATAAGCTCAGTGATGACAGGACTCCTTGAAACATTTGTAACCTCTTCTGCTTTTCACTCATAGGATCACAGGCGTCTGTCTGCACTAGGACAGGTTCTGCCTGGGCCAGGTCTGCAGCAGACACGTCCCGGTGAGCTGGGAGAGGCACACTTACGTCATCGGCCAAGGCCGCCGCACCATGGAGAATGGGCACCGGGCTCTGCTTCTCATAGTAGTGTAGTTTTTCATGAATCTGGAAGAAAATCAAATGCATATAAGTTCACCTGGTAGCGAACAATGTCAGATAGCTGTACACTGTTATACTTGAAAAGAGAATCTGAATCCTTGGATATCCTAAAGTTAGATGTTTATGACATATTACATACATGTAACATGTTTGTATATGCTAATATAAACCCACAGGTGACATGTATGTGTGCCTAATTCATCTATTACTATGGCCCAGTGTTTACAACATGGAGTCAGATGGAAAAAAACAGTCTTTATCAAACAGAACCCACTTGAAACCTAAGCCTTTGTCTTTCTCCTCAATAAACATGTAAGTTTTGTGATGTCTATTATATCTAAAATCTATTGCTGCAATATTTCAAGTATCAGTTGCAGTTTATATTCCTGCTAAAAATGTAAATTATGATTAAAGCAAAGCAATAAACTGCCAGCCGCATTTTGGCAGGTTGGTATGGAATCACTGTCAAGAGGGAAGAAGCTGGCACTATTTGCGCCTGGGTGCCACATCCAGGAACATCTGCCCAAGCACACTGTTCCTTTTATTATATTTGCTCATTCTTTTCTTTGAAATTGCCAACTTTCCCCCTCAACTTCAAATTTCTAAGAAACGAAGGGATTTCTCATAGCTAATGACATTTCTTATAATTATTTAGCATAAATGAGATCATTTTTCATATTGTACAATACTTATAATAATAAATTTTTAAAATTAGTCCTTCATCTCCCATTATTGTGACCCAAGAAACACAAAGGCAAGAATCTACGTAAATGCCATGTAAGACAGACTGAGTTCCTTAAAAAATCTAGCAGAAGGTTGAGAAACAAAAGACCTGTTGACAAACACATAACTGTCAGCACTTCAGTTTCATCTATTTCAGCTCTTGTATAGCTGTCCTTTCACATTTTATACTTGAAAACTCACTTTAGTCTCTTTTTATAGTTGAAGAAAAATGTCCCCCACCATATACGAAAAACAGTTGCACCTCACAATTTCCTGTCTTTAATAGGTATCAAGTAATACACTCTTTAATTATACTCAAAGCTAACCAAACTCCATTGTAAAAGTCTGGAAGATAAATTTTATTCTGATTAGCCAGATGCTATTGCTAAGAGAGGATTCTATTACATTTTTGGCAACCTGGTACACAATGTAAAGCTTCAGGGAAAGAATTTTGACACTTATGATATTACCAGAATTATCAGAGCGACATTTTTACTTAGTATCTTAGAACCTTTAAAGATGTATCATATCGAGGTAATAAACAAACTTTAAAGACTACAAGCTATAAAAAATTAGATTTGATTTGAGAAACTACGAACACATCATTTAAAACAAAAACCAATCATACTAAGCTAAATTCACTTTGTTTAAATAATTATCAAGAATTAAGTCATCTCAACGTATACTATCATAGAAAACTTACCCTATCACACAACTCATCTAACTTCACTGCTGAATTCACCCTATCAAAAAACTTATCTAACCTCACTGCAGTCACTTGTTTAAATGTCTGCTTCCCTGCTATAATAAACATAGAGACTTATTAAGAACTTACCATGTGCCTGTACTACTCACCTAATAGGTCAGTAATACTAGTAACATAGTCTTTAATGAGTTGAATATTTTAATTCCTCAATTCTCACAAGAACATAAAGAGGTAGACAGCAGGACCATCTCATTTCACAGATAAATAGGAGTTAAACAAGCTGCTATGTTCTTGAAGACAGTAAGAAGGCAGAGCTGAGATTTCAAGCTCAAGCCATCTGGCTCAGTGTTGGAGCTCCTAATCACCCACTTTTCCTCTCAGACTAACATCTTGTCTGTGTTCTTCACTGCCATCCTTCGCTGCCTAATCACTATGGCCTGTTTGTAGGGCATAGAAAGGAAGGCTGGAAAGAAATATAACAAATCCCAGTGATTGTTTCCCCTGACTAGAGGATCATTGGTGGTTCCTCTCCATCCCTTATATTTTCTTTCTCATTGGTGGTTCCTCTTCATCCCTTGTGTTTTCTTTCTGATGGCTTCCAATTTTCCCAGGTTAATTTCCATGAATACTCTAATTATAACATAAAAGTATGTGCCCCAAATAAATACATTATTTCTCCACTTCATTTGCTTCTTCTGAGCGTCTTTTACAAATAGTCAGTTTCTCTTCCATCATCTTTTCTAGATCCTGACCCAATTGATAGAATATCCCACCCCTAGCCTGCCCACTCCTGGATTTTGTACCATGTCAAACATTTTTTAAATGTTCCAGAATTTCAAAGTGCTGGTAACCCTGTGTTGATATGTCTTTTACTTTACTGCATCATTTTAAAAATTAAGTTGGCAGGGGAGTAAAAATTTACTCTAAATAATTTTGAGCTGTTTGCTGCTTCTAAAAATATTGACAGAAATTCTGCTTTTTATTACTATTTATGATAACCAAAAGGAAACAAATGATTTTTAAATTCTAATTAACAGGCAACACATATAGACTTTACCCCAAGGCTATCCAATAGAACTGCCTGTGATGGTGAAAATGTTTTATAGCCGTTTGTCCAATATGGTTAGCCACTGGCCACATGTGGCTTTTGAGCACTTGAGCTGTGGCTTGACTTGAGGAACTGCATTTTTAATTTTATTTAATTTTATTTACTTTACATTTAAATACCCACATGGCGCCAGTAGCTTTCTTCTTGGAGAACATGACATAACTTTATACAGTCTATAATTTCTCTTTATATCCCAGAAAAATTTACTCTGATACAGGGTGACAAATTTCCCTAAGTGAGAACATTTTGGGATCTAGTAGACAAATATATAACCAAAGATGTGGTTTCATCACCAATGAGCAATCTAGCATCTATTATTAAGTATCAGGTGTAACCAAACCTGCAAAATCTCATTTATTTTAAGTAAACATTTCCCTTTGCAAATTCAATCACGTAATAAAAGTACACTTCAGACCGGGTGTGGTGGCTTCATGCCTATAATCTCAGCACTTTGGGAGGCCAAGGCGAGCAGATCACTTGAGGTCAGGAGTACGAGACCAGCCCGGCCAACATGGTGAAACCTCGTCTCTACTAAAAATACAAAGAAGTAGCTGGGCGTCGTGGCGGGCACCAGTAGTCCCAGCTACTTGGGAGGCTAAGGCAGAAGAACGGCTTGAACCCGGAAGGCGGAGGTTGCAATGAGCCGAGATCTCACCACTGCACTCCAGCCTGGGCTATAGACCGAGACTCCATTTCAAAAAAAAAAAAAAAGTATACTTCATTTTTCTCCCCTGAGCAACTAGAAGAGGAGGAAGCAGAGAAGGAGATGAGGGAGGAAAGGAGTTAGGAGTGAAGAAGTCTGGAGAAAAGGGGAAATCTGGTTAAATTAATTTTAAATAACAGTTATTCAAACACAAGATCCTAAAAGTCAGGACATGCTAAAATATATTAAATGCACTATTAGGAAAAAAGGACATTTCAAAATCTATATACATTATGCCCTACGTATATGTCCATAAGGGTTTTTTTTCTATAATTACAGTTGTAATCAGAAAACATCAGTAAAAATAAAAATCATTTTAATATGTAAGCAGTTCTCATAAGGAAGCCAGAGTTACCTTCATTTACAAACTTCCTAAAAATAAATGTTTAATTTTAGTGAGGAAATCTGTTTTAGTTACGCACACAGTAGAACTTTTAAAAATAAAGCTTCAATAATTAAACTATGAATAAAGTACCCCCCAATGCAGTCATGTGTTTTATACCTGTCGATGATGTACAGATTCCACCATGGCTATCTGAATTATATTACATTAAGTAAACTAAAGCTGTAATCCTTTTATTGGCTTCTATTACGAGTACAAAAAAGTATTGAAAATTACTGCTCAGTAGTTTGACTCTTCAGCATGTTAATTAGTGGTACTGGATCTAGAATTAGCACATGCATGCATACACCTATCTACCTCCATATTTAAAATCCTGGGGGTGGGGAGAAGATTCTGGGTACTAAAAAAGAAAATCCACGGGACACAATCCTTTCAGAAATATGTATTTACTTCTGATGCGTGACCTTGAAATATCCCCGGCCACTTCGCTAACTTTACAATGTAGGACCCCTGGACTTGGTGGATAAAACTCTCAAATCCTAAGCCATAGACCAACCAGTCCATGGATGGTTACAAACTCTTAAAGCAGACTTTCTCTTGTTCCTACCTAATCCCAGGAAGGGCCAGACCAGCTTCTTTGTCATTTCCCTAGTAGTTTAAAGTTTTCTCATCTTCCCACTCACTCACAACGTAGCCCCAGAAAAGTAGCTACTCTGTGTGTGTATATCATAAAGCCTAAAAACTTGGAGGCTGTACCTTTGCTCAAACTACACAGTCAGAAGTAAAAATGTAAACAAATAAAGCCTTCCCACAGGAATCGCCGGGAGAAACTGGTACTTTGCCTTCAATTCTGGCCAGGGTGTTTGCAACATCTCTACACAGATGCATAATTCTTATAAGGAACATGCCTATAAAGTCTACAAAATACAAAGCACCAAAAACAGTTTTTAGGCTTAAGTTAAATTATTAAAAAGCAACAAACCATCAACATTTTCATTTTGGTTGAAAATGCAGTGATTCTATTTGAAACCACTTCTCAGAACATTTTCTACAGATCAGATTCCCTTAGTTCCCAGAACAATATTCTAGAGAAAGTAGCCAGGGCATTAAACATTTCTTTGGAAAATCTGAGTTAGTTGGGGGAAAAAACCCCAAAACTTAAATTCTCCAATCCAGAGATATAAAATCTGCCCCATTTTGAAACAACCCCAAATTTCTACATACATTTATTTTTCACTCCCCACATATTACAATGATCAGAGTTGCCATTCTTCAAAAATCTACATTTCAGTAATTGTTGATGACCTGGGAACTGTTAAATTTTTGATTAGATGGATGTTACTACAGATGACATTATGGAACTCAGGTTTCAACATACAAGTAGCAATCAATTACCTTGTACACTTGTTTGCAGTTTACATTTTAACAAACTGTAATTAGAGCTTAAAACTAGTTTTGTAACAAAAGATGGAATGAACCATCTTAAAACGTGGTGAGTCGGGGATCTATGGCTAGGAGAGTTCACGGATGACTCTCAGTTGATTCATGAACTCCTGGAAACTATACACAATTTGTTTGCATGCATTTTCTAGGAAAATAATCTCAAATACAGATGGGTGATTGATGCTAAAGGACTTAAGACTTTATTCATTAAATAAATAAATAGCCATTAAAGGTCAGGTGCGGTGGCTCACACCAGTAAGCCCAGCACTTTGGGAGGCCAAGGCAGGCAGATTGCTTGAGCCCAGGAGTTCAACACCAGCCTGGATAACATGGTGAAACCCCATCTCTACAAAAAAATACAGAAATTGGCCAGGCATGGTAGTGTACACCTGTAGTCCCAGCTACTCAAGAGACTGAAGTGGGCAGACTGATCGACTGACTGAGCCCAGGAGGCGGAGGTTGCAGTGAGCTCAGATTGTGCCACTGTACTCCAGCCTGGGCGACAGAGCCAGACCCTGTCTCCAAAAAAAAAAAAAGTAACTAAAGAATAGGAGATCCTTGGGCCAATTTGTGCTTCACTCCATTTTCCTTGGAGAGATGTGGGGAGGAAGGGAGGTAGCAGGTAAGATGAGGAACAGAAAACCTGTTAGGAGGATATGGTTCTAGTGGTAAGAAATCTAAAAAACACTGGTCACTGCCCAGTGCAGATGACTCTGGGGTTCCTCAGGCTTCCCTTTCTTTGCAAACACAATGGACTTAAGCAGTTGCATCTCCTCTCAGCAGCCACCACACTGCCTCTATCCCCAAACCTGTTGTGAAATCAGATGTACTCTTCCAGCTATTGTTTTCCTTGCTGCCCCCAAGATAAACATATAGGCCCATTATATTGTAGAGATTTAACTGCTATCTCCATAGAAAAAAGGAAAAGGACTAAAAAACATAAACAACTTATAGTATTTTCAGTTTTAAAAAAATGAAGTATCAACATAATTTACTGAGAGTCTTGAAGTCAAAATACATGAGTTTAAATCCCAATTGGGCCCCTTACTTACCCTTAAGCAACTTATTTAGCTTTCTATGCCTTAGTTTTCTCATATTTAAAACAGGATAATAATCGTACCTATTAACTAGGGTTACTGTGAGAATGAAAGTCACCATTAAAAGAGCTTCATGCAAGTCCTGGAAAATAGCAAACACCTAATAAATGATATTTATTTCCAATTCCCCTGCTTGCTTCCACTGGTATTCCTAGTAAGAGGAGATATTCATCTCCCTTTGACTATACCATGTTGCATATACCTATGATACAATCAAGACCTAAAGATCAACATCAAAGATTAATTGGTATCACCTATATTCAAGAAGAGAATTTCTGAGTTCAGGCAACCAAATGCCATCTCTATTGACATTTCTTCAAAAACAGTCGAAGTAAAAAGAGGACTCGAATGAAGGCAGTGGCAGCAGGGCTAACGAAAGCCTGGATGAACACAGGAAAGGCAGACAATAACTGTGACCACCAGAAATGGACACAGGAAAGGCAGACATTAACTGTGATCACCGCAAAAGGCAAGCGATGGAAAGGGTACAAGACCAAACTGAGAATATCAAAAGGAGAGCTCCAGGAGGAATGAGGGGTGTGATGAAAAATCTAGATCTACAAGTTGATTAACAGCTTCAAAAAGGATCTGTCCTGAAGCACCCACAGCTCTAGCTGCCCTGTTCCCAAAGAAGGAAGTTCTATCTTTGGTGAGAAGACAGAATGAAATCCTCACACAAGAAAAAGTATAACAGTGAGGTGGAAAGATTCTTAGAAAAAGAGTAATCGGCCGGGCGTGGTGGCTCACACCTGTAATTCCAGCACTTTGGGAGGCGGAGGGAGGAGGATCACCTGAGGTCAGCAGTTCGAGACCAGCCTGGTCAGCATGGTGAAACCCTGTCTACCAAAAATACTAAAATTAGCCAGGTGTGGTGCAGTGTGCTTGTAATCCCAGCTACTCGGGAGGATGAGGCAGGAGAATTGCTTGAACCCGGGAGGCAGAGGTTGCAGTGAGCTGAGATTGCGCCACTGCACTCCAGCCTAGATGACAGGGTGAGACTTGGTCTCAAAAAAAGAAAAGAAAAGAAAAAAGAGGAGAGGAGGGGAAAGGAGAGGAAAGGAGAGGAAAGGAAAAGAGTAACCATGAGAATCACTTCAAAGACCATAGAGGGCTAGCTATCACTGTTGTCAGCTCTCATCTGCCTATCATTTGGGAATCCAAAGACCCTCTGCCCACAAGCCCAAATTCTGTTGAAATTAATAAGAAAGCTCACATAATTTTGAGATGAGCTAGGATCTGGTTAGGGAATGTGGAGTGTATTCCAATGTGACTGTATGGAAAATGATTATTGGACAGGAATCAAACTTTATTCACAATGGAAATACCCAGCAACCATAAATTGGTTGTCACTTCCTTATTTCAGTCCTTTGGTGGCTTGCCACTGCTCTTGAGATGAAGGGCATGCCTGCCAACGCACTTGAAACTCCAGCCCAATCTCGGGCTCTGCATGCCCTGGCCCCTGCAGACTTCCATCTCAAGCTACTCTCCATCAGGTTCTACCCACAGGGACCTTACGTTAGATCCTCAAGCACCCAGAGTCTCTCCTACCTCAAGGCAACCTCTCTGCCTGCAGTGTTCCTGAGTCTTGGGGGTACCCACATTCATCTTTGAGTCTTATCTAAAATGTCACTTGCACAAAACTTTTCCCGACAGTCGTATCCAATCAAAATCAGTTCTCCTTCATTATTAAGTCTGATGGCTTCCTATTCTTTTTGTTCACTATCCTTATTAGACTTTGTATTTATAGATTTATTATATTTATCTGTTTATGCCTGTCTCTACCCCCATCGGTAATGAAATTCATAGATCAGGCACAATGACCCTAGAGTTCACCACTAGATCCCTTGCTCAGAGCCCAACGCCTCACATAAAATAGACGTTAAAAGGTTATTACTAGTTAGTGCTAAGTGGATATATTAATCCTCTAATCCTGCACAGTTGGTAACACCCTGGAATCACAGTGGAAGAGGATGATAAATGCAATCATTTTCTTCTTGCCCCAAAACTGATGACTAGTCCCCAAAGCTGAGGAAAAAGAAGTGTTAAGTCCCATGTCCTAAGAAAAACTCCCAACAGCTGAAACATACACTTCTCTAGAGCCAAAGAGATGGATGAAATATAACCATCAACTATCTTCTATCTGCCACTTCCCAGAATGTGTATGTGAAATTTATATATTGAAATACAAATTTCATATACACATACATACATATGACTACAGAATGGAAATTGTCTTATGGAAATAGGGAAAGAAGGGACAGTGGGAGGTCCACAGCCTAGTGAAGAGTAGAATAATGGAAGTAAGTCTCCAAGACCTTATAGATAATGGGGGTATACAGAAGAAGACAGAGGATGTTCTCCAGCTCCTATGCAGGCAGCAGACTAGCTGATTTGCCTTTTGTGCCTCTCTAATCAAGGGGACAAGGGAAATGAGGCAGGATGGTGGAACAGAGAGAGGGAACAGTAGAGGCCGACAGTTGCTTGGCCTACAAATGATGCATGAGATACTGCAAGTCACACGGACCCCATTGAAGGTAGTTGGGCTTAAGCCACCCTGCAGATAATTCAGCCTATAGCACTACAGGAGGTTTTGGGTTGCACAAGTCGTGCGCTATAGGAGAAATGCAACATTCGAGCACTTCCACAAAGAGTATGAATGCTGGTCAGTGCTGGCCTGAGAAGAGGCAATAATGTGGCTAATTTCTGTCTCCCTGCCCCAACACAATAGAAGAACTGCATCTCCTTTCAGAAGCAAACCAGTCCCATCTTCCAAAGAATATTGGGGAAGTGGGGGTAAAAGAAGAGCACACTCTCCCCAATCCCCAAGCCAACTCCCCTACCCCTGGCTGATAACTAGGGATGGGACGAGGTGAGACTTAGATCAGAGGTGAACACAAAGGAATACTAAATTGAGCTTTTAATAATTGAAAATGTCTTGGAAGCTACAGACTGCCAGAAATTTTGTTAAAAGAGACAAAAGTTAGCTTCAATGTAACATATTTTGATGCAGTGATTGGAGAAAATTAAAACTCCCTCTTTGAGCACTGTTCAATTTGTTGTTCAGAACATAGTCCAATAATTCTCAACTTTTTTGGCCTCAGAACCCCTTTTACTTTCTTAAAATTCACTGAGTATCTTAAAGAATTCTATGTGCTTATATCTACTGACAATTTGTAATACTAAAAATAAAACTAAGAATTTTCAAAAATTTATTCACTTAAAATAACAATAAATGTGTTTAAATGACATCTTATGAAAAATCAATATATTTTCCAAAATAAAAGTTTTTGAAGAGTAGCACTGTTTGACAGACTTGTAAATATCTTTCATTTCTGGCTACAAAGGAAATAGCTGAATTCTCTATCAGTTCCTACATCCTATCTGCTGGGGTATGCTGCTTTGGTTGAAGTTCATGAAGAAAAACATGCCTCCCACAGACTTGTAGTTAGAACAGAGAGGAATATGTTCATAGCCTTTTTAGCTAATTGTAGATACTCGCTGATACTACACCAAAACTCTGCAGCTGATACTTTCTTAGAGGTGAGATGCAATGTGGACCCTGCAGCTGCATCACTGAGCCTTCCATATGCCTTTACATTACAATCCTTGTTCTCACCTGCACTCATGGCACTTACCCATGCATAGTTTCACGATATCATGCATTGATCATTTGGAAAATACTGCTTCACTGAGTTATGCAGATTTTCCAAACATTTACACATTTCATGGTACAACAACAAAAAGGCACACATTAATATCACCACCAATCTCATTAAAAAAAAAAAAAAAGCTTTTAAGTACTAGAAAGCTAGCAATCTCAGAGTGCAGATACAAGTTTTTCAAAATTCTAATACTTGCTCAAAAGCTTGAATTTTATTCATTGGCAACAATACAGTTTGTTGTTGGTTTTTTAATAACAGGCAAACTTTGATCATTAGGAAAAAAAAAAAAAGTCTTCCAAACACCACAATCTGCATAAACACAGTTTCTAATGGTTTCCTATGAAAAAAAGAAACTAGTTTAGTTCACAATCTCACAATCCTACAACTATTTGTCCTCTGCTAACCAGAACTCTGATTTGCAGCCAAGTGCTTTCTAAGGACTCCCCTCTTTCTTATAGATTAAAAAGACTTGACAGAAAAGAGAAGTGCACCATGGTTAAGATTTAAGGCAGCCAATTATTCTTGATTGCGAGTGTGCGATGATGAAGAACATGATGATTCATTCACTAGTACCACTTGGTGCCATGGCCTTGGTTTGTGTGACAGCACAAACCATCAGTGTTTTTACCATCAGTGCAGATGCCAACCCAGTGAAAAAAGCAAACAACATCATAATATTATCATGAAAATAGCTTAGACCTTGAAGAGCCTCCCCACAAAATAGTCCCAGGGACCCCCAGGGGTCCACTAGTCACACCTTGAGAACCACGACTACCTACGATCTCTGAATACATGAATGTAACAAATAAAAGGAAATCTAACATTTCTTTGTGGCTGCAGAACTCATGGTGAATTATATTACTTTGGTATAGGAATATTAATACTTTTTCCCTTACAAACACGTTCTTTTGAATCTGGCAATTTACCTGAAACCACTGGTCCAGGCTTGTGATGTGTGTGACTCTCAGAACCAGGTGGTACTTTTCTACAAAACCATGATTTTGAGGTCTGAAAAGTAGCTTTAAGGAAAAAAACTAGTATTTTTTAAAGAGTTCACTTAAAAAGAGACACAGAACAGGTTTTAGCATTTCATGAAACTGAAGCTTGCTCAATCCCTTAATGTTTCATTATTCACATTTTTTCCAAAGTTCTGCCTTTCACGCTTTTCATGCTGGCTGATTGCTGCTACCGTTAGCGCATTTAAACCTCAGCGATTTATAACATGGTCCCAGACCAAGACGCTCTGGCATTGGCCCAGTGCTGCTATTATCATCTTCTTTTATTTATGGCCCTATTTCAAAATCATCCTTTCACACACTTATACACATTTTTCAACTATTTTTACTTTCATACACATTTATGTTCTAAAATGCTATTCTATATTTCTGCTTTGTATAATAACATAAAATGTAATTTGCTTACACTGCTACCATCACAGCTGGGATATTTTAATGCACTCAAATATATATTGTAGCATGTGCAAAAAACACCATTCCCCACCCCCACGCCCACCACACAGCTTCCATTCCCTTCTTATTCCTGGCAGAGCTACCTAAAATGTTTTTCTTCCTATGAAAAACATTTTTCGCTATGAATTCTTTTTTTAATAGAACATGAAAGCTCCTATTATACAAGAAGCTTTGCAGGCATGAATAATCAAATACACCCCTTGGTCAGTAAGAAACAAAAACTTGTAATCATTTTGCATGTATTCTTACATTCTTTGCATGTCCACCTAGGGTGGACAGAGGAAATTTAGACCGAAGTTAAACATTTCATTCCTGTTCCTAAACAACATTTCCTACCACCTCAAAGCTAAACATCCTTGATTTCTGAAGTCTAAGTGAAAATATTTGCAATTTATTTTTAACGAAAAATAAAACCTTTATTTTCTAAGAAAATTATTTCCCCAACTTTTCACTCAATAGAAAATTCTAATTCAAATAGATTCTAAGTCCTTAGAATCATATGGTGATATGTTAAAACTTATTTACAGAAAGGAAATTGTAAAAATTGTTATGCCTTTCTTCTAGCTTTTAAACAATCTCTTGGTTCATTCCAACAGATAGGTAAAATCGGATTACTTTCAAATGGCAGATGGTTAATACATTCTTATTGATACAGTTTAGACACCCAGAAAATCCAAGTCACAATTCAGAAAGCAATTGAATTCAACCTTCAGGGTTGTATCCGTCAAATCCAACTACTCTGAAATCCGGCTGAAGTTTCCTCTTGAATCAGCTATACAAAGCACTCCTTAATAATAAAACCCAAATGAAGCTCTGGACCTCACGGATGCAAAGACGACTCTCTGAAGAATCAAAGGAAACATTGTTTTCCATCAAATTAATATTTTACATGTGGAAATATCAACAATTGCACTAAAAGAGAGAAGAGCTACCTTGAAAGCACAGAACAAGGCCTTGCAGTTTCAGATGGTGAATTGAGCCCACGAATTGATCATGCTCCCTATTCAGAATCCCACTGAAATAACCAAATAATATAGAGTACAAAATTTTTTTTAATGCATGGTAATAGTAGAGAAAAATGCCACCCGAGGGTCAGGAGACTCTGAAACATTTACAAAAAAAATACAAAGATAAAAATACTGTGAAAAGTCTATCTGAATCATCGTATTCTTCTATACTTACCGGGAAAGAGAGACCTGCTTAGGAAAGAAAGTGCACAAGTATGGCCACCAAAGGACCAAAGAACTCCAAGTTCAGAGAAACAGAGGTTCAGAAAAAGAGTGGGGAGCAGGATACTAATTCATTGTTCAACAGTCATCTATTAGGTGTGCAGCAGGCAGCCTCTAAAACAGCTCCCAAAGATTCTCCTTCTCAGGATTTACTTCCTGGCGTCATCTTCTCTCCTTGTTGGGGGTTGAATCTACTGACTTGATTCTAATGAATTGAAATATTCAGGCAAAAGTGATGGGATGTCCCTCCTGAGATCAGGTTATAAAACACTGTAACTTCTGTCTTGCAGGTACGTGCCTATGCCCCCTCCATATCTCTCTCTCTCTCTCTCTCTCTCTCTGATCTCTGCTTCCACTTTCTAATCTCCTTCCTATGACCCTGCTACTTCCCTGTTACATGGAGCTTGTGATTACATTGTTTGGACCCACCTGAATAGTCCAGGATAATCTTCCTATCTCAAGGTCCTTAACGCCATCACATCTGCAAAATCCCTTTTGTCATGTGAGGTGACACAGTCACAGGGTCCAGGGAAAAGGACATCTTGAGGGTAGTGCAGGGGTGGAGGAAGGCATGAATCCACCCAGCACACGGCACCTCCAATCCTCCCTGTGATCCAGCCTTTCTTTCCTGTCTCAACATATCCCTCCCTCTCCCTCCATTCACGACACTCTGGCTGCCTTGGGCTTCGCAGTGTCTTGAATCTAGATCCGGAGCCTTTCCCAACTTAGGGACTTTGTACTTGCCGTTCCTTCTGTTTAGAACACTCTGCCTCCAGATGTTTAAGGCTGACTCCTTGACATTAGATCTCAATTAAAATGTCACCTCTTCAGAGAGGTAGGTCTCTGTGATCCCATCTGTCTTACCTATATCACTATTGCTTTCACAGCACAGTACCATAGAAGTTGTCTTGCTGACTTTTTATTTATTTAACATAAGTTCTTGCAGAAAAGAGGGCTGCCCTGGTTTATCATGTTCACACCTATAAACCCAGGGACTAGGATCGTGCAAAAGACTTAGTACATACTCAAATATTTTCAAATAAATAAATCAGGTTAAAAAAAAAAAAGTACTTGGAATTTGACTGCCTGTAGTGGGAGAAAGAAGTGAAGTGTGTAGAATGAGTAATATGTTTTGGCCAGGAGCAATGGCTCACCCCTGTAATCCCAGCACTTTGGGAGGCCAAGGCAGGCGGATCATCTGAGGTCAGGAGTTTGAGACCAGCCTGGCCAACACGGTGAAACCCCATCTCTACTTAAAAATACAAAAATTAGCCAGGCATGGTGGTGGGTGCCTGTAGTCCCAGCTACTCAGGAAGCTGAGGCAGGAGAATCGCTTGAACCCAGGAGGCAGAGATCACAGCGGCGCCACTGCACTCCAGCCTGGGTGACAAAACTCCAACACTCCGTCTCAAAAAAAAAAAAAAAGAATGAGTACTATATTTCTATAAAAATCAGAGGAACGATGCTGCCATTTACTGAATCACAGAATTCTGAAGAAGCAAAGATCAAATGTAGAGGAGATACATTGAGTATATAAAGCCTTATGAGACACCCACGTGAGAAGTGGGACAGGCAGGTGATGACATAGGCCTGGCTTTAAAAAGAAAGATCAAGCAGGGCGGAGGAGAGGCCCAGGAGACCTCCTGAGAGAGGAGAGAGACGGGTAGGAGACCCTGCAGATGCTGGCATCTCAGAGTTCTGGGAAAGCGCTTTTTAATGGTGAACTCGTCATGAGGTAAAAAGAAGGCATTCCAAAACTGAACTAGTACCTCTTCACACTGTTTAGCTAACTATCCACTCTTAGGCTTTTCTTGGTGAGAACTACCTGGTAGCTAAGTGGAGTGCTGCAACAGGAGACTCCAAACACAGGTAGGTAGAGAAGGCAGGTAGTCACCTGACAGAAGCTTCCATTGAAAAGGTGTGGGCAAGTGCTCACTTACGAATAATGTGTACACATGGACAATGTGGAATAATAGACCAAGAGTGTCCAACGTGTGGCCCACGGGCCACGTGCAGCCCAACACAAATTTGTAAACTTTCTTTAAACATTACGAGATTTTTTTTTTTTTTTTTTAGCTCATCAGCTATCATTAGTGTTAGTGTATTTTATGTGGGGCCTAAGACAATTCTTCTTCTTCCAATGTGACCCAAGAAAATTCTTCTTTTCCCAGTGTGGCCCAGGAAAGCCAAAAGATTGGACATCCTTGTAAGAGCCATTGGAGACTCAGAAGTGGGGGAGGGCTGAGGGATGAAAAATAAGAAATTACTTTATGGGTAAAAATGTATATTACTGTTTCGGTGATGGTTACACTAAAAGCCCAGACTTCACCACTACACAATATATCCATGTACTAAAACTGCGTTTGTATCCCCTAAATCTATACCAAAACAGAAACATGGGGGAATATGAGTTCATGAATGACTCAACACAATAATGGCATTTTAAATGCCCCTGGCCAATCTGATGATTCTCTTCTCCTCACTAATACCTGTGGCTCCAGATGAACACAGAGATCCCACTGTTCCCAGCTGCAGCAACAATAGAGCATGTGGTGTCTGAGTAACAGCCCCCAAAGATGTCTGCATCCAAATCGCCCGAGCATGTGACTATGTTACTTCACATGGCAAAGGGACTTTGCAGATGTCTCTTTAAAATAAAGATATTCATTGGGCACGGTGGCTCACTCCTATACTCCCAGAGCTTTGGGAAGCCAAGGCAAGAGGATTGGTTGAGGCCAGGAGTTCGATATTAGCCTGGGTAACAGAGTGAGAATCCTATCTCTATAAAGAAATTTTTAAAAGTTAGCCAGGCACAGTGGTGCCCACCTATAATCCCAGTTGCTCAGGAGTCTCAGGTGGGAGGACTGCTTAAGCCCAGGAATTCAAGGCTACAGTGAGCCATGACTGCACCACTGCACTCCAGCCTGGGCTATAGAGTGAGACTCTTGTCTCTAAAAAAGGGGGAAAAAAAAATTAAAGAAGCCTAATTCTCTGCTATATGGACCAGATGACTTTGGCCTCAAATATTTTAAAGGCAGCCATGATAGGTTCATCACATCTAATGTGAAAAAACATGGGCATGACATCTTCCAAAAATCATTTTGATAAGCACTGACTCCTGTCAGGCCAATTAGAATAAAAGCAAAATTTAGAATTTAGTGTTCCAGCTGGGCATGGTGGCTCACGCCTGAAATTTCAACGCTTTGGGAGGCCGAGGCAGGCAGATCACCTGAGGTCAGGAGATCGAGACCAGCCCGGCCAACACGGTGAAACCCTGTCTCTACTAAAAATGCAAAAATTAGCTGGGCGTGGTGGCACATGCCTGTAGTCTCAGCTACTTGGGAGGCTGAGACAGAAGAATCGTTTGAACTCGAGAGGCAGAGGTTGCAGTAAGCCAAGCTCTTGCCACTGCACTCCAGCCTAGGCAACAGCGCAAGACTCCATCTCAAAAAAACAAAAAAAAAACAAAAAAAAAAAAGAATTTAGGGTCCCACATGGTCCTGAAGATGCTTATCTTCCAGGCAAACCAACAAATTAAACTTAAATCCTAACATACCTTAACTATATAACATCCTTAATAAAACTGTATAATCTAGTCAGAGCTTTTTTTCCTACTGTTTTATTCTTTAAATCATTCAGTACATAAAAGAACATGTAAGAATTTTGCATATTAGTAATTTATAATTTACTAGGAACATCTAGGAACCTA
The DNA here is from genome assembly GCF_024542745.1 of Macaca thibetana thibetana. NCBI lineage: Eukaryota > Metazoa > Chordata > Mammalia > Primates > Cercopithecidae > Macaca > Macaca thibetana. The sequence continues at coordinate 27,837,403 of NC_065586.1, forward strand.
CCAACAAACCAAGCACTAGAACAGTACAGATATTTTACATCTAGCCCCTGTATGCCCCCTCCCCCTCCCAACCCCTCCATCCTCGAAGAGGTAACCATTACTCAGATTATTTTTTATCTTTTATTTATTTATTTATTTATTTATTTATTTATTTATTTATTTTTAGATGGAGTTTTGATCTTGTTGCTCAGGCTGGAGTGCAATGGCGCAATCTCGGCTCACCGCCAACTCCCCCTCCTGGGTTCAAGTGATTCTCCTGCCTCAGCCTGCCAAGTAGCTGGGATTACAGGCATGTGCCATCACACCCAGCTAATTTTGTATTTTTAGTAGAGACGGGATTTCTCCATGTTGGTCAGGTTGGTCTCGAACTCTTGACCTCAGGTGATCCGCCCATCTTGGCCTCCCAAAGTGTTGGGATTACAGGCGTGAGCCACCACACCTGGCCTTATCTTTTAATTAAAAAAAAAAAAATCTGGCTTTATAACTCCTGTGTGAATGTTTCAACAATATATTGTTCTGCTTGTTTTTGAGCTTTATAAAAATGTTATCAAGCTGTAAGAACTTTTCTAACACTTGCTTTTTTCCCCCTTCAACATTATGGTTTTAGAGGTCACCCATTTTGTTACATATCCTATAGATCATTTATTTTTCACTGCTGCATAATACTTCATTCTGCAGAAAAACCACAAATTATTTACCTATTTTGCTATCAATAGATATCCCAATTATTATAGGTTTTCTGCTATTAAGAACTCTGCTAGTAGGGCTGGGCATGGTAGCTCATGCCTGTAATCCCAGTACTTTAAGAGGCCAAGGAGGGCAGATTATTTGAGCTCAGGAGTTGGAGACCAGCCTAGACAACATGGCAAAACCCCGTTTCTACTAAAAATACAAAAATTAGCCAAGCGTGGTGGTGTGCACCTGTAATCCCAGCTACTCGGGAGGCTGAGGCACAAGAATCACTTGAACCCAGGAGGCAGAGCTTGCAGTGAGCCAAGATGGCACCAGTGCACTCCAGCCTGGGCAACAGAGCGAGACTACGTCTCAAAAAAAAAAAAAAATGCAAAATACCTCTGCTACTGAAATAGAAAGCTAAACTGCATGTTCTCACTTGTAAGTGGGAACTAATCATTAGGTACACAGGGACATAAAGATGGGAGCAATAGATACTGGGGCCTCCATAATGGGGAAGCAAAGCAAGGGAAGAGCAGTTGAAAAGGCCTATTGGATACTATGTTCACCATTTGAGTGACCGGCTCAACAGAAGTTCAAGCCTCAACATCACACAGCACACCCATGTAACAAACCTGCACATGTACCTCCTGATCTAAAATTTAAAAAATAAATAAGTATGCTGCTGCTAAAAACTATTCTTGTAAAAGTTCACTGGTACATATACGTAAATAGCTTCCTAAGATAAATTCTCATGAGAAGAATTGCTGGGTCACAGGATATAATTATTTTTACGTTAACATCAAACTGTTTTCTAAAATGGTGTTAACTATTTGCACCCCACCAGAAAAACATAAAAGTTGTTCCACATACTCGCCAATACTTGAGATTTACAGATCTCTTATATTTTGCCAACCTAGAGGGCCTAAATGAATAGCTAGCTCACTGCGGCACTAATTTGCAACTCATGCTTACTGGTTAGGTTATATTTTCTAGGCCAGGCATGGCAGCTCACACCTGTAATCCCAGCAGGTTGGGAGGCCAAGGCGGGCAGATCACTTGAGTTCATAAGTTTGAGACCAGCTTGGGCAACATGGTGAAACCCTGTTTCTGCTAAAAATACAAAATATAGTCGGGCATGATGGCACATGCCTGGAGTCCCAGCTACTCCGGAGGCTGAGGCTCAAGAATGGCTTGAACCTGGTAGGCGGAGGCTGCAGTGAGCCTAGATCGCGCCACTGCACTCCAGCCTGGGCGACAGAGCGAGACCCTGTCTAAAAAAATATTACATTTTCTGTATCTACTGGCCCCTACATGTTCCTGATGTTTTCTATCCATTTTCTCTTAAATTGTTCTTCTCACTCTTCTGTAGATGTGCTTTCTATTTTCAGGAAGCTAAACTTTTGTCAATTATATGTATTACAATTATCTTCTCTCAAATTACGGCTTGTCTTTTCACTTATTTATGGGACAGCTTGATGAACTGAAGTTCTTAGCTTTAATGCGGTAAAATTTTCACACCATTTTTTATGGTGAATGAAAAGATATTCTTTTATCTCATCCTCTTTTTTTTTTTTTTTTTTTTTTTTTTTGAGACAGCCTCTCACTCTGTCGCCCAGGCTGGAGTACAGTGATGTGATCTTGGCTCACTGCAAGCTCCGCCTCCCGGGTTCACGCCATTCTCCTGCCTCAGCCTCCCGAGGAGCTGGGACTACAGGGGCCCGCCACCATGCCTGGCTAATTTTTGTATTTTTAGTAGACACAGGGTTTCACTGTGTTAGCCAGGATGGTCTCGATCTCCTGATCCGCCCGCCTCGGCCTCCCAAAGTGCTGGGATTACAGGCATGAGCCACTGCGCCCGGCCTCTTTTATCTCACCTTCTAAGAGTTTTCAGGTTTTGCTTTTCAAATTTATATTTATAACCCATCTAAAATTGACTTTTGTTTATGATGTGAGATAGGAATCCAAATTCATCCTTTTTTATACGTATAAACTATTTCTTTTAGCTTCCTTCTTTTTCTACAGTACTGCCCCAGTTCCACAGACTTGCAAGTCCATAACAAGGAGTTCTTTTGTTCCTTTGTTCCACTTGTCTACTCCCATGCCAATACCACGCCATCTTGACTATTGAGACTTTATGATAAATCTTGATATCTAGTGGGAAGAGCACCCCCTACACCATCAGGTGTGGGTTGGCTTGTGGTGGCACTTTGCTGGTATATATAATCCGAAGTTCTAAAACACATGAGAGGCCAGGCATAGTGGTCCGAGCCTCGCTGCTTGGTAGACTGAGATGGAGGGATTGCTTGAGCCCAGGAATTCAGGACCAGCCTGAGCAACATAGCAAGACCTTGTCTCTAAAAAAAAAAAAAGAAGAAAAAAAATTTAATTAGCCAGGTGAGGTTCCCAGCTAATTAAAATAAAGGCTGATATGGAAGGATATCTTGAATCCAGGAGTGAGGCTGATGTGGGAGGATCTCTTGAGCACAGGAGTTCAAGGCTGCACTGAGCTATGACTCTACCATTGTATTCCAGCCTGGGCAATAGAGCAAGACCCCATCTCTTTGAAAAAATAATTAATACATGTTAGATAATTGCCATCTTTACAATACTGAGTCTCCCTATTTGTGAACAAGTATCACTCTCCACTTGTGCCTCAGTAAAGTGTCATAATTTCCTGCATGTAAGTCTTAAACACTTTTTGTTAAATTTTCACCTAGCTAACTCACAGTTTCTCCTGCTATTGTAAGTAGGGATTGTTTTGTTTGTTTATTTCATTTTCTATTGGTTGCTGGCGTTAGAAACACAGCTGACTTTCATATACAGACCTTGCAGTCAGCCACCCAGCACTGACCACTCTGTTAACTAGTCTAGAGATTCCTGTTGGGTTTTCCATACAGAGATAATCATATCACCTGTGAATGACAGTTTTGTTTCTTTCTTTCTAATCCTTATCCCCACCCTCCCTTATCTTGCAACAGTGACTAGGATCGCTATTCCAAGATTTTTTTTAGGTGGCGATAGAAAGCATTTTTTATTTGTTCCTTATTTTGAAAGGAATGCTTTTCATTTTTCCCCATTAAGAATAATAGTTACTATCGATTTCAGTAGATATCCATAAGTTTCCTTCTTTTCCTCCCATCCTATTATCTAAGAGTATTTTTCCTCTTTTAGTTAAAAAATGAGGGTTCTCACAATATTCTAGTTCTGCCTTTATATATATACATATACATGTTTCTATTTATGTATATGTTTTGTTTATGTATATGTTCTGTTTTGGGTATATTGTGATTCCTGAATCTGTGGTGTCATGGGTCTTCTCCAGTTCTGGAAAGCATGTAGCCATTCTCCCACAAATATCACCTCTCCTCTATTTTGTCTTTTTTAAAATTGTTTTGTATAGAGATGAGGTCTTGCTGTGTTGCCCAGGCTGTTCTCGAACTCCTGGGCTCAAGTAATTGTCCCAACTCAGCCTCCCAAAGTGCTAAGGTTACACGGTTGAACCACTGCATCCAACTTCCTCTATTTTCTCTATCATCGCTCCTTGGCTCCCCAGTTGAGTACATGTTAGACTCTCTCATTCTAACTTTCATACCACTGGGAATTTCTTTTGTATTCTCTATCACTCTTTATTATTACATAATTATAATATTTATAATATATAATTATATATGTATTATTATATCTGTCTACTTTCTTGTTCTTCAGATACATTTTCAAGGTCACTAATTCTTTTCAGCTGTATCTAATTTGCAATGGAAGCCATTTGATCCACTGAGTTTTTTATTTCCACAATTAGATTTTTAGAAGTTTCATTCGCCACTGAATCTGTCGGTTTCTTCCCAAAGCCCGTTCAATGTTAATTCATAGCTCATCTCTGCAACAGCAACTCATATGTCTTCATTCATTTCTTCCCTTTTAACCTCAGACTCAGGTAACAAGTATAGAAAACTATTCTGTCACATCATGAGATAACAGTGATAGAATAACCATATCACTATATCATATAATAGTTACATAAAAACCTACACGCTCTGAGGAATAGCTTTATACAACTTCAGCATTCCACGAATGGTTCCAAAAGGTAAGTTAAATTATAAAAATTCTGAAAATGTCACATTACACCCAAAAACACAAATTAATAAGTGTCTATTAGGTGTCGAGTAATGTGCCCTGTCAGCATCGCGGGTACAGAAAGGATAGACACACCTTCAGTCCCTATCTTCTTAAAGTTTGTAGTATACTTGGTGAAGGCATTGACATGAAACAACTAATTACATTGTTTTAACTTGCTTTTTAGCCGATTTTCTCAAAAAAGAAAACAAGCATTAGATGTTCTGTGAGCAAAAGAAAATGGAAATTAATGAAAACCAGAAGCAGGAAAGTAAAGACAATTTTTCTCTATGCCACCTTTGCTTCCTTTTTATTTTTAACCTCAGAATTCTAAGCTGTGGGAAAAGTCTATTTTCCTTACAGTTTTCTCTTTTAATAGCTGCCGGTTACTCTTGGTTGCCAATATGGGAGGGAGGCCATACTGTGGGGTCAAGAGCATTTCAAATGAGCCCAGAGATTTTAAAAAGTGAAAGTATGCTAAACTTACTGGAAAGAGAAACTATAATTTCGCTGAGTCTTCTCCTACACATATACTGAACCTCTTTCACAGGTATGTTGATAAAAGTTTATGCTTGCGAGCAAACTTTTTAAGTGTACCATATTTGAAACTTGGCAGGCAGATCTAGTATATTGCAGAATCCTCAGATAAACAAATCAAGGGTAACACAAGCACACTCTCTGTGTAAATGTGGATTATGGTATCAAACGCCTGCACTGCACTTCTCTAGTTTTGTTCATTCTTTATAGAGTCTTTCTACACAGCAGACTTTCTGTAGTTTTGTTATGTCTTTACTTTTTGCTCATGCCATGTTCCAAAGAGAAGAGGGGAGGGTGGATGGGCTCTTGGTTTCATGCAGTTATTCAAAAGCCGAGCCTCTTTCCATCTAAGCACCTCCACTATCCCCCATGTCCTCACAGTCTTTCCCTGGATACACTGAATCATGTTGCCAAAGCAGCAGTCATCACTATCCCAGCAGCACAAGAGCCTGTGCTAACGTCTTTGCAAATCTCACAAACTGCCAGATCTAGGATGATGCAATGTACTTTCATTGGCCTACAGAGAAGCACGATGTCATGAACTTTGGCAACACATTTTCATGAAGTTGCAAGATACTAAATTTAATTGTCCTATTAATTTCAAGAGGATATTTTACTAAAATGCCAGGTAGGACCTCGACATACTACAGATTTTTAAAATTCAGTACAAACAAATACATTGTTAAGTAAAATTTGTGATTTAAAAATAGGTACCGTTGGAATGGTATGAACAAATCTCAAAAACAGTCAGACACTATTCAATCCTCTCCCATTGCTGATTTATGTAGGAAGGTTAAACAGCTCCACGTGGCACACGCAGAAGTCTTATTTCATTCTAGACACTTGCTCTACCGTAAACGTACATGTATTGTATTTCTACTCCCGAAGGCAGTTACTGTGGAAATATCAAGACTCTACTACACCAACTCAGACTGTGGGTGTAAGAAATATTTGACAATGAGCGGCAGCAGAAAGTTGATTTTCCAGCTAGGACAAAATAATGTTTTTCATCAAGTTCTAAAGAAGAAAGATAAATCTAATAAAGCATGAAAGAACTCGATATCCAAAAAAAGACTTTCTGAGCTATAGAAATTACACCGAGCTTTAGAAATTACATCAATTACACTAATGATTGCTTCTCATGTATCTAATTACACATTTGCCAAAAAGTGAGTCAGACAAGCAATAAATTAGTCTTATTCTTTACATTTTTCTTTCAGTCACTACCAATTTTAATATTATTTATCGAAATGGTTATTTTGTTGAATGAATGAAAGAATATGGCATTTTCTAATTATTACTAATAATTACAACATCAACAGTGAGTGCTTACCATGGCCAGACTGTTCCAGGTGCTTCAGGTGGACTGACTGACCCCTTTAATCTATTCAACCATCCTATGAATGCCAAGACTTTCACCCCATAGACATCACAGGTTTGGGAGAGATGAAATAAAATGTTTGATCAACTTTTAAATAAAATATAAGCCAGGGGCAGGAACAATGGTGGCAGAACATGCTTTCCAAAAGGAGAGGTTCCCCAGACAGGAAGGGAACTGCTGAAAGGAGAACCAGGGTGAGCAGGGCAGGAATACTAAAGCAGAGGGGAGAGAAGGCTCAGATTTGAAAGGTGAGTAGCAATGAAAAAAAAGATGAAAATCATTCAGAGGATTGAATGAAAATCCTATTTCCCAACATTTCCATTCCTTAGTACATACCCAACAGAAACACATACACATTCAGGCAAAGGCCTGTACAGGACTGCTAATAGCAGCGGCATTATCTAAAGTGGTCAAAAATCAGAAACGGTAAAAATGTCCATCAACAGTTGAATAGATAAATTGTTCTATGCTTACAGAATAGAATACTCCTTGGTAACAATAATGAATTAATCTAGTCACAACATAAATGAATCATATAATTTGAGTAAGAGAAGAAAGACACAAACAAAATACATCCTGCATGGTTCCAAGAACATGGCTGAGCACGGTGGCTTATGCCATCCCAGCACTTTGGGAGGCCGAGGCGGGAGGATCACTTGAGGTCAGGAGTTTGAGACCAGCCTGATTTATACAGCAAAACCCCATCTCTACTAAAAATACATAAACTAGTTGGGCATGGTGGTGCATGCCTGTAGTCCCAGCTACCTGGGAGTCTGAGGCATGAGAATCACTTGAACCCAGGGAGCAGAGGTTGAGGTGAGCTGAGATCACATCACTGCACTCCAGCCTGGGTGACAGAGTGAGACATCGTCTCAAAAAAAAAAAAAAAAAAAAAAAGGAAAAAAAGAAACTTCAAAGAACAGGCAAACCACCCATAAACTTTAAAGTGAGCCAAGTGATTTACTTAGGAAGGACAGTTTGAAGTAAAGGAACAAGAAGATGGGGGAAGAGGAGGGTACATTTTGGGGTTCTGCAGGAATTTTTTAAAATGCCATGAAATAAAAATACATGCACATAATGTGATTAAAAGAACATACTGAATATCCGGGAAAACTGACACTAACAGTCAACACTGAGAAAAGTTTTTTTAAGAATCCGAAATTTTTAAAAACATTCTTTGAACATCAAGACAAAAACACTTGTAAAAGAAAGAAAGTTATATTGACACCATGCTTAGGAACACTTTATACCAGAAGCTGAAGAAGTATGATATTTAAGATATTCAAAACAAGAAACTGTGAACCCAGGATTTTAACTTTAGACAAACTGATTCTCAACTATTAATGTAAAGACCACAAGAAAAACTTGTAAGAGCTCAGGGAAAATTGTTCCCTGAGCCCTATCCATGGGAGAGCAACTAGAGGATGAATTTCTGAAATAATTAGAGAGGCTTTTACATAAGAACTGATAGTTACCAATCAATATGCTGTATTTAACTAAAGTTAAATGATGGGGCAGAGTAAATAGTAGAATGCAGCTTTTTTAGGATCTAGCAATGCAGGTCAAATACAACTAACAAAAATTAGGAAGAGAAGGGAAATAATATAGGTAAAGTAAATAAGTTCATGGATTACCTTTAATTGGGAGTTTTCAAAAAGTATATAGTAGTTTAAATTAGAAGTTGGGAAAAGCAGGGTAAAGGAATTTCTATTGGTCACTGTTAGGAACCAATACAGTATTTAACAAGAAGCAAACCTCAATTCTAGAAATCTACCTTAAAATATACGGGGGCAGGAGGCCAGGTGCAGTGGCTCACGCCTGTAATCCCAGCACTTTGGGAGGCTGAGGCAGGCGGATGACTCACGAGGTCAGGAGATCAAGACCATCCTGGCTAACATGGTGAAACCCCACTTCTACTAAAAATACAAAAAATTAGCCAGGCGTGGTGGCAGGTGCCTGTAGCCCCAGCTACTCGGGAGGCTGAGGCAGGAGAATGGCGGGAACCCGGGAGGCGGAGCTTGCAGTGAGCCGAGATCACGCCACTGCACTCCAGCCTGGGTGACAAAGCAAGACACTCTCTATATATATATGTGTGTGTGTGTGTGTGTGTGTTTGTGTGTGTGTGTACAGGAAATGTGTAAAATAAACCTGAGAGACCCTGGCAGGCCAAAAAACAAAGAAGCAATCAAAGCCCAATGGAGTTGGGTCAAAAACAAAACAAAACACAGAAGTCAACTTGCAGGCACTCCCACTGGTCATTTTAGCATCAAAAATAATAATAATTGCACTGGCTGGGCATGATGGCTCATGCCTGTAACCCCAGCACTTTGGGAGGCTGAGGCGGGTGGATCACTTGAGGCCAGGAGTTTGAGACCAGCCTGACCAACATGGTGAAACCCATCTCTGTTAAAAATAAAAATAAAAAATTAGCCAGGTGTCATGGCACACGCCTGTAACCCCAGCTACCAGAGAGGCTGAGGCAGGAGAATTGCTGGAACTCAGGAGGCAAAAGTTGCAGTGAGCTGAGATTGTGCAGTGCACTCCAGCCTGGGCGACAGAGCAAGACTCTGTCTAAAAATAAATAAATAAAACCATCATTCTGCGCAAACTATCACAAGAACAGAAAACCAAACACCACATGTTCTCACTCATAGGTGGGAACTGAACAATGAGAACACTTGGACACAGGATGGGGAACATCACACACCAGGGCCTGTCATGGGGTGGGGGGATGGGGGACGGATAGCATTGGGAGATATACCTAATGTAAATGATGAGTTAATGGGTGCAGCACACCAACATGGCACATGTATACATATGTAACAAACCTGCACGTTGTGCACATGTACCCTAGAACTTAAAATATAAGTTTTTGAAAAAAGAAAGAAATAAAAGAAAAAGAAAGAAACAAGAATAGTAATTGCAGTGGACTAAAACCCATCAGATATACAAAAATCTTTGTATTCATACTGATACTAAAAAGAGCTCTGGTCAGGTGCAGTGGCTCACGCCTGTAATCCCAGCTCTTTGAGAGGCCAAGCAGGCAGATCACAAAGTCAGGAGTTCAGGATCAGCCTGGCCAACATAGTGAAACCCCGACTCTACTAAAAATGCAAAAAAATTAGCCAGGCATGCTGGCGTGGCTGAGGCAGGAGAATCGCTTGAACCAGGGAGGCAGAGGTTGCGGTGAGCCAAGATCGCGCCACTGCACTCCAGCCTGGGCAACAGAGCAAGACTCCATCTAAAAAAAAAAAAGAGTTCTTACTGATTCACTTTGGATGATGCAGGGGCACCAAAACAATAATGTGAAAATTAGTAGGTTGAAGGAAAGATTCAAGCATTTACCTATTGCTCCTATATAAGCTGTATTTCAAAGTAACCTAAGAATTGATAAGGAAAAATTGTTCTGTACAATGATAAGAAAATGATTAAATAAACCATAGCATAAGTGGTTAATGGATTACAATAATACCACTAAAAATTATGATTACAAAGTTTATACAGATCTCTTCTCTATCCTAAGTTGCACTAAGATGATTTTTCAAATTAAAAATAACAGAAATGAGGCAGTCAGAAGACTAGAGAGTTCAACAAATTTTTAGAAAAAGGAAGCCACTGCACAGAACCAGGCAAATTGGGGAACTGTTGAAAAGAGATAATTTGACCCAGGGAACACTGTCATGCTGGGGGATCGGGGATGCCAGGCATGCAGGTGCTGAACCCCTAAACACTGTGAGGGGCTCCTTTCCCTTGGCTGATCCAGAATGCCAAGCAGCCAGCCACCTAAGGCCCAGGCAGCAGATTCCAGGTTTCTCTGATGAAAAAACTGGAAAGCCCTGGAGAAAAATGGCTCTCTATTCTGGGATTTGCAATCTCTCCTCCTGTAACCAACAGTAGCTGGTTTTTCATCCTTTCCCTCTGAAGCAGAGTTTTTTAATTCTGGCACTATTGACATTTTAGACTGAATAGTTCTTTGTTGTGAGGGGCTTTCCTGTCTATCGTAGGATGTTCAGCAGCATCCCTGAGCTGTACTCCTAGATGCCAGCAGTATACCCTCCTCAAGTCATCACAACCAAAGATGTCTCTAGATGTTGCCAAATGACCAGGAAAGGGGAGAAGGAATCTGACCCAGTTGAAAACCACTGTTCTACAGAGATTCCACCTGTCACCAGGCCCTGCTCCAACACATAGATCTTCCAATCAGCTCTTTTAACAACTCACTATTAAACATAAGCAGATAACCAAGAATATGTAGACGTCTGAGGAAAGCCCCCAGAGGATAAACACCAAGCAGGCAAAACAGGAAAAAAAAAAAAAAAGTCCCACAGTAAACAAAAATTTTGAACAAAATGAAGAGAATTGAAAATGAAACCAAAACCATTCTACTGAATACTCATCAACAAGCAGAGTGGCATGAGAGTGAAAATGCAGAGCTTGAGTCAGACCACCTGGGCTCAAGGCCAGCTCTACCACCTAACTGGCTGTGTAATCGAACTGGTGCCTCGCTTTCTAATCTGTACAATAGGGTAAAGATTAACATCTATCTAAAGGGTTGCTGGAAGAGAGAAACAAGGTACTTAGAACTTTGAAAAGTTTATGGAACACAGAATCAACAAAAAGAGGGGTTTTTGTTTTGTTTAATTATCTTCAGAAAGATTCTATAGTGTATCCATGGACTGAGACTAGGATGTTACAAAAAAGAAATGGAGACATTCCTCTCAAATGTACTGCAATTAAAATGATGACAGCGAATTTTTAAAATTTTAAAGAGAAAAGTAGTAAAAGTTGAAGAACTCTCTTAGAAAGCAAAGGTAAAATCCAGAAAGGCCAATATCCACCTAAAAGAACTTCGAGAAAGATGGAAGAAGAGAAGAGCTGAGGGAAGGAAATTATCAAAGAAATAAAAGCCGAAGAACAGATGTCTCCGGACTGAAAAGTTCCACTGGATCCAACCATTACAAAGACTGCGGTGCAGATAAAGAGCTCCTTGCAACCCCACACTAACCTCATCACTGAGAAATTTCTCCTCCAACACACTCACACCTGGTTAATTCCTCAGCAACCTTCAGATCTCATTTAACTGTATCAGTGATCAGTTCTTCAATACAACTTCCCAGAATCTTGGAAAATACCCCCTTCTCTGCCCATTATACACTCAAAGCACCAAAAACCTGTCTGTATCTCAGTAATAATTATTCAATAATTATTCAGTAACACTTATTCAAGTGATATACTTGAGTGTTGATTCCAAGAGTCATATGGTTTAAGATCACCATTTTTTTTCACCACTGCATCCCCATCACCTAACACAACCTATAATAACCATTTAAATACATTTTATATAAATAGCCATATAATGAAATCACTGATTTCTTGGAAGTATCATACATTATCAATAATAAATACCTCTACTACAGAGTTTCACAACTCTTTACATGAAATAAAAAACATTCACAAGTTTTTCACACTGCTTTGGCCTGAATTTGCTTTTTATCTTTAACCCATCAGTGACAGAACTAAGTTCCTTGAGCTAGGTCTCAGATGTCCCGAAGGAATGAGCACCACCTAGTGGAGGCACACAATATTAAAAAGCGGCTTGAAACACAACCTAAATTTACTAGGCACACAACAGTGGCTAGCCAAATATTTATTCAAATTAAAAGACAAAGACGCATGCCAACTTTGTCAAGTAATGAAAATCAAATTTTTACCATCTGTATAATTTATAACATACCAATTTAAACAAATGAAATTCACAAATAAAATGTATTTTTAAAGTTGGCAGTTAACATCCTTTCATTGCGCTTTTAACTGAACACAGAAATGAAAACAATGAGGAAAAAAGCAATTCTAGATGCTATGCTTCCAAAGTGAGAAAGAAAATAAAGGTACAATTAAAACACTAATTGCATATGAAAATACACCATTTGATACACTCGAGCCTTTTAAAAAAAATAGGAAAGAGCTTTATCAGAAAGGAGGGGGCGTATTATACTTTGATATTAACAGCCCTCGCTAAGCAAAAATAACTGTGCAATGTAGTAACGAAACAAGGGACTCTAAGAATATCTTCCAGTTTTATTAGTGATGAAAGGAAACACAAATCAAAAGTATCCAGGATAGCACACTCCTGGGCTAATATATTAATATTAAACTGGAATAATCAAGTAAAACAGGGACATCTTACAAGACATATCACCCTTTCTCAAGCCGTGCCACAGTGGCTGCAGAGGGGAGATGCATGTCTATCAAAGAAGAAAATGTAAAAATTACCAAGTTTTGACAAGAAAATGAGTATGAATTTTCTACTGTGCAACCATTAGATCAACAGCAACTACCTAAAAGTAACTAGCCTCATGCAATGTTAATAACTATTTATTTTAATTTCTATGTCACTAAGCTATGTTTGAAAAATAGATTTGAAATGTAATATAGTGAAGATACTTGTTAAAATTAAGTGATAAATAATATCGTGGTAATGAGCAATGCCTAAACCTTCGCAGCGTGTAACAACGAAAGTTTATATTCCCCCAGACGCTCTCTGTCTACTGTATTTCCTCTGGGAACTCTGCTCCACAAGCCCACGTGCTCAGGCCCAGGTGGGGAGAACTCCCACCATCTGGAACATCAGCAGTCAGCAATGGGGGCTGGAGGGTAGGGAGAAGAGACACAGAGTGCACTGGCTCCTAAAGGCTTCTGCCCAGCGGTGACACATTTCACTCCCACTCACATTCTATTGACTAAACAAGTCATGTGGCCATAACTAACATCAAGAAGTAGAGAAGTGCAATCTTACATGTACCTGTAAACAGCACTACTGCAGGATATACGGATGGATGGACGGATGGATGGATGGATGGACGGACTCGTGGGTGGGTACATAAATATAAACTACCTTTTTGATTCAGAATGGATCATCTGCAATTAATTTTACATATACAAAAGCTTATTAATTTTACTTTTAGGTTCTTTATAATAAATTAGATTTACATTAATGTCATAGAATTACAACAAAGTATTTTAAATAACATTTTGAAACATTTAAAAATACTCAATTTGAAAATGTTAAAGATTTAAAGTATTTTACGTGAAAATGGAAAGAATGAGAAAACCAATGTATTTCAGTAATTTCCTTTGATAGTATATTATTGTTAAACCATGACCATGATGGAACATTCCTAATTCCTATTACTTTTATTGACATGCAGAAATATCAACAATAAACTTCATTTTAAACCAGGTGGATAAAAATAACTTTCTTTATTAACTATCATCTGTCTGTAATAAAGATGATGCAACTTATGCCACAACTTGAGCTGACTGAAAAATCAAACTACATTCATCAATTAGTTGTGAATAACCATAATACTTCAATAAATGAATCCAATGAGATGTGAGCATTTATTATCGTGCCCACGATTGGCACTCAAGTATTTGTGAAATGAATGGAAAACAAACTGGGCAAGACAGAGCCTGGAAGCGCAAGTTATTCAGTCTCCTTTAATCAGGCAATCTCCCTTGAACACCTACTACGCTTTGAGGTAACGCAGAATAAACAAAAAAAAAATTATACACTGATTCTGCCTGAAAAGAACTTTACTCAATGAACAACTGTATCCATAATTAGCACCATAATTTTAGGTGCTAAAAATACGTTCTATAGATGCTTACAACCAAATGAGAATATTAGATCAGTTCAAACAGTCCCAGAGGACCCTGCTAGAGCCAGCACATAAAAATAAACCAGACCTCAGACTTGGCCAGGAGCTACATACACCTCCGACTCATACATGCTTTCAGTAAGACCCAGTGAGCTAATAAGGATTTTGTGTTAAATGGTGAGTCTGTAAAGATGCCTTTGCTTCTGCATTTAAGACAGAGAGAAGACTTTCTGCATGGATGTATGTTTTAACACTTACGATAAATTATCAGAAAGAGTGCAGTGAGCCCAGACCAGGAGATAATTTACAATACATATAAACAAAGATCCAGCATCAGAATGTACAAAACAATTCCTACAAATCAACTAGAAAAAGACAAATAACCAAAGGAAAAAAATAGCAGGCAAAGGATATAAAAAGGAAACTGGAATGACTCAAACATATGTTCAACCTCTAATATTCAAATAAATATAAACTAAAACAAGGAAATATTATAGTATTTCAAGTTGATCCTGTTGGTAATTATTTTAATTAATGGTCTGGATTGGAAGTTGGCAAAAATTAAAGTCTAACAATTCCAAGTGCTGAAATAAATGTGAAGTAATTGGAACTCCTGGATTATAATATGATACAATCCGTTAGAAAAGGAATTCGGCAATATCTACTGAAGTGTAAGATGCATACATTTATGGTCCAGCAACTTCATTCTTAGGCATGTTACTTACAGAAGGGACTGCATGTGTGTACAAAGGGAATCCACACAAAAGTTATCTCCTGTACTGTTCCCAATAGTGACATGGAGATAAAGATGATTTCCAGACATATGACTCTTGTGCTCACAAGCCAACTTTCAATACAAATATTCATCAACAGGAGAATAGACCGTTATCTAGTCATATAATGCCATATATAGCAATGTAAACAAATGAATTAGACCTATTTGTGTCACCATAAATATAATACATCTCATTAACAAAATGTTAAGCAAAAGAGCAAGTTGAGCCGGGCGCGGTGACTCACGCCTGTAATCCCAACACTTTGGGAAGCCGAGGTGGGCAGATCACCTGAGGTCAGGAGTTTGAGATCATCCTGACCAACATGGAGAAACCCGGTCTCTACTAAAAATACAAAAATTAGCCGGGAGTGGTGGCGCATGCCTGTAATCCCAGCTACTCAGGAGGCTGAGACAGGAGAATCACTTGAACCCGGGAGGTGGAGATTACGGTGACCCAAGATCACACCACTGCACTCCAGCCTGGGCAACAAGAGCGAAATGCCATCTCAAACAAACAAACAAAAAAAGAGCAAATTGAGGAAAGAGGAATGTGTTAAATATAATTCTACTTATAAGAGTTTTGAAACAGACAAAACAATATCTCACATTGTGAAAACAAACTCCAGATGAAGGTTATCGCTGGCAGGAAAAGGAAAGGAATGGGACAGGAGGGATGTTCAGACTTCAACTGTATCTGTAATATTTTCTCTCTTAAGCTGTGTGGTGGAACACATGGGTGTTCAGTATATTGCCCTCATTTTTAATGCCCAAAATATTTCATAATATTTTAAGGTGAAAGAAAAGTTAGAAAACACACTTGGCCAACTCAAGAACTTTTTAAAGAATTTCTAATCACAGATTATGAATTTTCACTGTAATTTTAAAAGAGTGAGAGCAAAGAAATAAAAAAGCCAGAAGAAAAGTTTATTAAGAGGCCAAGTGTGGTGGCTCATGGTTATAATCCCAACACTTTAGGAAGCTGAGGCAGGAGGGCAGCTTGAGCCCAGGAGTTCAGGAGCAGCTTGGGCAACATAGCAAGACCTCATCTCTACAAAAAATAAAGAATTAGCCGGGCACAGTGGTGTGCTCTTGTAGTCCTAGCTACTTGGGAGGCTGAAGTGGGAGGATCATTGAGCCCAAAAGGTTGAGGCTGCAGTGGCCTATAATCAATCGCTCCACAGCACTCCAGGCTGGATAACAGAGCAAGAATCTATCTCAAAAAAAAAAAAAAAAGAAGTTTGTTAAGACAAGAAACTATCATCCTGAAAAAGCAGCAATGTAGCCAAAGGGATACTAAAAATGGTGCAAACCCTAGCATATAGCATGGAACACAGCTAACAGAAAGAAAGAAATTGAGGATGAGGATGATGATAACGATGATGACTTAATATGTTCCAGACAATATTTAAAGCACATTTTATCTATGAATTCATTTGATCCTTAAAACAAGCACACAAGGTAGGTACTACTGCTATCCTCATTTTATACTAATATATAAGGAAAGTGAGGCACTGTGAAGTAAAATAGTAAGATATTTATATATATATATAAAGATAATATATTAAGATATATATCCTATATATAAAGATATATTCTTAGTATATATTAAGATATGTCTTTACATATTTTAAAATATATATCTTTATATATGTTAAATGTATCTTTACCTTAATGTATTATTATAAAATATATATTAGAATATTATATTAATATTTTAAGATACATATCTTATATAAAAATATATTTATACATTAAAATATATATCTATATATTAAATATATATTTATCTTAATATATTATTATGATATATATCACAAGATATTATTAATATATTACAATATTAAGATATTAAGATATTATCTTGGTCAGGCATGGTGGCTCATACCTGTAATCCCAGCACTTTGGGAGGCCGAGGTGGGCAGATCACTTGAGGTCAGGAGTTTGAGACCAGGCTGGCCAACATGGTGAAACCCTGTCTCTACTAAAAATACAAAAATTATCTGGGCATTGTTGGGGGGCATTTGTAATCCCAGCTAATTGGTAGGCTGACACTTGAGAATTGCTTGAACCTGGAAGGCAGAGGTTGCAGTGAGCAGAGATCACGCCACTGCACTCCAGCCTGGGTGACAGAGTGAGACTCTGTCTCCAAAATAAAAAGATACTATCCTAATATATAGTAATATAATTATTAATACATATCATAAATATATTTATATATAGATATTATCTTTATACATTAATATCATATATTAATATATTAAGGTAAACATACCTATTTATTTTAACTTAATATTTTATGATTTTTTATAATGTAATATATTATGATAAAATAAGTTCTTTTAAATTATAAGTTATATGTTATATTATAATATGTTATACTTATCTAATATATTATTTATTAGTTGATATATTCATATATA
Source organism: Macaca thibetana thibetana (assembly GCF_024542745.1). NCBI lineage: Eukaryota > Metazoa > Chordata > Mammalia > Primates > Cercopithecidae > Macaca > Macaca thibetana. The sequence goes on from NC_065586.1 coordinate 27,854,962, forward strand.
ATTAATATATATAGTATTTATAATCATAAATATATCATTGGCCAGGTACAGTGGCTTATGCCTGTAATCCCAGCACTTTGGGAGGCTGAGGCACATGAATCACTTAAGGTCAGGAGTTCGAGACCAGCCTATATTATATATTTTTAATAATGTAATATTATATTATGATGAAAATAAGTTATAAATTATTATATTGTTATAATATGATATAATATAGTATAATATGCTATATTAAGATAAATATAATACATTATTACCTTGTTATGATAATAAAATAAGTTATTATCTTATTCTTGGCATAGTCAGAACCTGAGTCCAAGCAATGTGGCTCATACTGCCAGCTCTGAATTCTGACCACAGTTGCCTCTTTGCAAAAGGGTGGGACATGAGTTTCTGGAAACACAGAAAAGTACTCAATATTCCTGACTGTCCATAACTGAGACAACACAAAAGGATGAACAGACAGACTCAATGAGAAGCAGATGATCACCAGACTCAAAAGAAAAAAGGATGGAGGCAGCAAAAGGTACCAACTTGATGTGAAGGAATCATGGAAGTCGTTGTCCTCTCTCTAGAAATTACCTGTCTTCTTCAGCCATACATTACACTCACACTTCCAATCATTTCATGATTATTAACCAAAGGCCTAACGTTCCAAACTACACTTCAGTGAGTATTATCTAGTCCCTCCACTCCAAATCAAGCAGAGTTTACACAAAATGTGTGCTTGTAATTCTAATTTTTTTCTTAGATCTTCGAATACATGCTCTAGAAATATAATTAAATATGGTGGTGGCTAAGCCTCCAAGCCAGCCCACAAAAACATGTTTAAATCTATCATGTGAAATTCCATGCCGACATTAAGGTTTCTTTATGTAGAATGTGTATTCCTATATACCTTTTTACACAACCACAAGAAGTGTGAACTAGCCTCCACACAGCCTTGCCACAGCAGATCCCATAGCACTCCCTTATTCAATTGGAGTTGTTCTTCCTGTCATTTCCGAAGCTCTGATAGTCACTTTCGTGCTGACTTCCGTCAGAAGCGTATTGTATTGGCCGGGAGTGGTGACTCACGCCTATAATCTCAGCACTTTGGGAGGCCAAGGCAGACAGACCACTTAGGCCAGGAGTTTGAGACCAGCCGGGCCAAAATGGTGAAACCTTATCTCTACTAAAAATACAAAAATTAGCTGGCCATGGTGGCAGGCGCCTGTAGTCCTAGCTACTCAGGAGGCAGAGGCAGAAGAATTGCTTGAACTCAGGAGGCGGAGGTTGCAGTGGGCCGAGATCGCACCACTGCACTCCAGCCTGGGTGACAGAGCAAGACTCCATCTCACACACAAAAAAAAGACAGAGAAAGAGAGAGAGAGAGAGAGAGAGAGAAAGAGAACAGCCTATGTTGAAATTATTACAATTCAGTTCTATATTTTAAAAATAATTTACATCAAATAAAACAAGGACAGGCTCCAAGGAAGTTGTAGATGGCAATAACTGTGACGTTTTAAAATCATTTTACTATAGATGAAAACGAACATTGGAGATTTATTTGCTGCCAATGGTTCTGCAATTTGCTGTGGGAAATGGACTTTGAGAACCAACTGGGAATGTCAGGACCACACTGCACTGCCCAACACCTTTGTGGCAATTGCCACCTGCCATGGTATTAAAGTCAGATATCCAAAAACAGCACAATCCAGAAATGGAGGTGATAAAGGGAGATGACCCAAGGTCCTAGAATTGTAAATACACATTTCACTGAGCCAGTCAAATCACTTAGTAGAGCAATTCGGTTAAGACCTACTGCAGTGGGAAATGCACGTATCTGTAGCCCAGAGACTCCACTGTTAGGTGTAATACCTAGAGAAGCTAGACGTTTCCCTACTGGAATTCCTATTCTCTGGAATTAGAGAACAGCAGGAATTGCCCAAAAAGGGAAATAAGTGTTACAAATTTCCTGATTCCACACATTCTAATGAATGAACTGTTCTTAAGTCAGGGATTCCTAGGTAAGAAATTCCCCACATTCATTCTGGTAAAGCATGTAGGCTTCCCATTATGAAATTATGAATAAATATAAGATGGTTGTTCTGAAGCTAAGTATATTTGAAGCACCATGTAAATCTCACAATAACTTGACTGTTACATTACATAAATGCAGACCACGCGGGAGGACACAGCCGCACTAAATATTCACAAATCTGGCTCCTATTTTCTCATTCTTACTCTCAAGTAAATCTCTAAAAAGGGCGACATATGGCCACCATTTTTAGAGTATGAATTACAAAGGCAACAATTTACTCAGGGTCTCAGGAATTCTACAGCAGACTTTACATGTTTCTGTGCCTGAAAAAATGTAAACTATAACGTAAGACATAACTTCATCTGGCTTTTCCAACAGAGCTGGCCTGACAATTACCTTTGATAGGCTGAGGAGCGTTACCAGCTGCTGCTACCCAAGTCTCCGCTCTGTCAGACCAGGTGGCCATGGATCATTCGCAATGTCTGGCTGTCTTTTTCTTTTTCCTCCCACCCAAAGCAAATGATATGTCAGAGGCAAGTAACATAACCTCCCCATTGGGTTTACTCTCTAAACTTAATACCACCTCTCCCTTCCCCAAACAGCACTATTTGTTTCTAAAGGGGCCTATGCCATGAGTAGCTTATAAAATATTAATAGTTCTTCAGCCTTGAATCTGATTCACTACCATATAAATATCACCTTTTCCCCGCAAGTATGATGCTTTTTGTTGCTTCTAGATTGCAAGAAGAGAGGAACTTAAAAGTGCTTGAACCGAAAAGAGTTTATAAAACCATTCCTCGATAAAATTATCCCTCTTCTTAAAATAGCTTGACTGGATCGATTATCCTGGAAATAACTACTTTCTATGCAAATCTCATAGTGCTAATTTTAGTAAGAAAATCTGAGTTATTGAAAGATGAAGATCAAGAATTACCTTCAAAAACTGGTTTTTCACTTTCTGAAATTTCCAGATTGGAGAAATAAAATTTTAAAAGTATATTCTCGTTCACAGGTTGCTCTATGAGCCTCTGTTCAGGATTTATTCAGATTCAAGATTAAGGAAGATTTTCCCTTTCAGAATTCAACCTAAATTCATGAGCATTAATTTAACTTTACAAATTCATATTAATATGGAGATTCAAAATAAACTCCCACTAAGTGTCATCTCTCTTACTTCACTTCTACTGGGTGACTAATATGCCTACGACTTCATAGGTTTCATTCAAAACAAGACTTCAGGGCATGTTTAAGAAGATAAATTGTATATTTTGAATTTAAAAATTACTCTTGATATTAAATAGTGGGCATTCCTTTTAAATTACAGCTAATAAAACTAGGAATTTATCTTACCCAAAAAAAAGTGTTCACCTTTATTAAAGGGGTAGGCAATTAAGAGATTATCGTGGCACTTCCAAGTCCCACGATACGTACTCTTGGGGTTTACAATAGGCTGATAGACAAAGGATTTTTCTATTTGTAGGGGAAAAGAAAAAAGATTAATCATAACATTATCATGACATCATCTACTGAGGAATACGGAGGCCTCTGATGAGGCTTCCATGTCTTTGAGTGAAAAGGACCAAAATAGTAAGCAAAGTTCACCTTAGTTGAATTTGTAAAGTTTTCAAGTTCAGAAGTAAAGCCCATTAAAGTCTACTGCTAGAGAGCAAACATCTTGAAAGAAGCTTGAGGGAAAAAATACTTTACCTCTAGAGGACAAGGGTAAGAATTACTTCAGGCTTCTCATCAGAAACTATGCGAGCGAAAAGAGAGAGTGGACTGAAATATTTTAAGTGTTGAAAGAAAAAAAAAAATGCCAGTCTGGACTTCTGTATCTAATGGAATTACACTTCAAAAGTCAAGGAGAAATAAAAACTTTTTCAGACAAACAAAAACTCAAGGAATTTGCCACCAGTAGACCTGCCTTGTAAGAAGTGTTAAAAAGGAAGTTTGTCAGAGAGAAAGAAAATGACGTAGGTCAGACCCTCGGATCCACATTAAAAAAAAAGGAAGGACATCAGAGAAAAAATAAAGCAAAAAATTTTATTTGTTTTATTCTTAATTGATCTAATAGATAACTATTCAGAGTAATAATATTAGCAATGTACTGGGGGATTACATTAGCACAGGCATAAGTAAAATGAATGACAGCAATGTTATAAGAAATAGGAAAAAGGGAATTGAGAATACTCTGTTATAAGTTACCTGCACTACCTGTGAAATGACAGTGTTATCTGAAAATAGAACTAGGTCAGGCATGGTGGCTCATGCCTGTAATCCCAGCACTTTAGGA